>NC_133509.1:92410000-97410000 GCF_049354715.1 Callithrix jacchus
TCACCCAGTAGCACCTGGGCAGCCCCATGGCTCAAGGCCATCCACCAGCTTCCCTGAGCCTTTACAGAGAGAAAATGGGTCCTCAGAGGCACTCTTCTGTATCCTCTAAGGGATGAGGAGATGAATATGGGATAGGGGTTTCCTACATATCTCATACCATGTGTGGGAGTTCAATCAGGGTAGTGGCAAAAATATTCAGAGAAAAATATTGGAGATAGTTGTAGGAAATAGTCACAAAACCCCCTTGGAAGGCCAGGCAATTTGCACAGCTTCAAGGAAAGAAGGGGCCAAAGCTGGCCAGTTCTCTTATCTTGAGGCTTGAAGCATTGGGCAGTTAACAGGGGAATGCAAAGAAGTTTATCGAAATGGCTTGTTGTCCTAAGACCAACCTTTGCCCATCATGCTTGACTGCCTCCTACTGGAGAGGGGGGTCTGGCAGAAGTTAATTACTTTCTAATGGTGTTTGATGAGAGACCTTTGTCCTTTGATCTATACAAAATAAAAGCCCACAGAGCCAGCGAATTAGGGCAAGCAGCCCATTAACTCCTTTGGGTGAATGGCCCAGACACCCCAGCCTGCTCTTTCACTGTATTCTGTGTCTGAGTGAATTTATGCATTTGTCCTTGGGTCAGGGTCTGCCTGTTGAATCCCAACAACCAGGGTCTTTTCAAACCCTGTTGGTACAAGGCGCTCTCTCAGGCCTTCACACATCCCTAGACCAGATGCAGGTGCTCCTTGCTGTTTCCCACAACCATCAAACTTCAGGGAAACCATGAAAAACTCCCCTATTCTCAAAGAATTCTCTTATATACCACTTTGAAGGCAGCACCAAGAAGGGACTGTGAGCTCTTCAGCTTAGGGAGCTGCTTCCCTTCTTCCAGGCTACCCAACCTCTTCCCGATTCTCCCCGTGTTCCTCTTCCTTAGGATGGAGGGGAGTGAATAGCTCCTATTTTACATAAACACTGGCCTCCACCCAGGGTAGCTTCCTTCCATTCAGCCCTTTTCTTGTATTGTCTAGGGTAGGAAGTACTGTACAAGTTCTATATGATTGGTGTCTGAGCAGCCTCAAAAGGAAGCTGCTTTCCAAATGGGACCAGCTCATGGGCAGCTTCCATGTATTGAGAATGTGTGTAACAGAGATTTCCCTTCCCTCTCAAGAGTAGTCAGATTACCAGGACAATAGGAAAAGCCCCTCTAAACATCATCTGCACAGGGATAAGATCCTTTACAATGACTAAATCAGTGCTTGTTTTTTGCTTTTTTTTTTTTTTTTTTGAGACACAGTCTCAGTCCGTCACCCAGGCTGGAGTGCAATGATGTGATCTCGCCTGACTGCAACCTCTGCCTCCCAGGTTCAAGTAATTCTCCTGCCTCAGCCTCCTGAATACTTGGGATTACAACCAGGCACCACCATGCCCCGAAGATTTTTTCAAATTTTTAGTAGAGACAGTGTTTCGCCATGTTGACCAGTCTGGTCTCGAACTCCTGATCTCAGGTGATTCACCCATCTTGGCCTCCCAAAGTCCTGGGATTACAGGCGTGAGCCCCCATGCTGGCCAACCAATACACTTTAATGTTTGTAACTTAGATGTTGGTTCCTTTGCATCCTTCTTCCTGTGAGGTTCATCATCCAAAGGTAAAAGAGAGCTCATATTTAGGACTTCAACAAGACCACAGGTTTCACTGAGGAACCAGATTTACTAAATTATTCTTTCTTGCTTTTGTAAGTGCATGACTAGTGCACAGAGCCTCCGAAGATTCTTAACAAGTTCTGAAAAAGGGGCCTTGTCTTTCATCTTGCATCAGGGCTCGTGAATTATGTAGCCTTCCTGTTCCTGTTAGTGTATTCCACCTAGCACAGGCCTCACAGCCTCTGGGTACAATGAAGATAAGAATCGATGGAAGAAAAAAGAAAGAAAAATCAATATTTTCTGCTCAGAGGAAACCAGGAGGCAGGGGCATGTAGGTAAGCAACCGGACTGATCAGCGATATGTCCTTATTTCCCCTTGATTTCCCTTTTCTGACTGAAGCCCAGAGAGGGGAAGGAGTGTTGATAGGTGTGGGGGAGCCAGATGGAAGAAACTTCAATTCCCGGTCCTAATCAGAAATCTGGCAAGAGAGTCAATCTGCCCCTTCCCAACGGGGGCCCAGGCCTGGTAATGTAAACTTTGTGGTGTGGAATAGTTAAGCACAGGGGAGACTTGAAAGCTCTCCAGCCAGTTGGGCTCCTGTCCCATGTATATTGGAGGGAGTTGTTCCCTTGACCACCCAGGAGCAGACTGGAAGGCCTCCAGTGAACCCAATTTAGTGGCCCTGCATTCCACCCTCGGCTCACCACAGGGTGGGGTTCTAGGCCAGGACCCACACAGGACTCCCATCAGAGAGGCTTTCCAGTGAGCGATGCTGACCAAGAGGCTTCAGCCAGCAAAATCTAAATCTAAATGATAACGCAGGGTGAATCTGAGGACCCTGGCACTCTCCCAGGACAAATACCCATGAGCCCCACTCCTGTCATAACCCAGAGAGGAGGGAGCAGAAATAAGAGGCCAGCATGATCTAAAAGGTCTATTTTAAATGATGGTCTAATAGGTTTAATGTGTGGTTGACAACTACTTTCTCACTCCCTTGTAGGTGGGAGTTTGTGAGGAAGGCTGGATTGATCATAAACAAAAATAATAGAATTTAATTTTCTTTGCCCACCTAAGCTCATAACACTGCTATATTTTATGTTGTCCCAAGTGCTCCACTGAAATTTTAATTATGCATTATAAAAGAACACAAAGATGACAGGTGTAAGTAAAAGCCACACATATAATCCCCAAGCTTCAATTTAATATTTCCAAAATTCCTCTTGCCAAAGCTTATGCTTGTTATTTTACTGCAGTTTTACATAAATTGCTTTCACAAACATGTTTTATTAGACCTCACACCAATCCTGCAAGGCAGGTAGGAAAAATATCGTTGTCCACATTTTGCAGGGGACTCAATGATGCTACATAATGTGTCTAAGGCCACAAAGCTATTAGGAGACACTGCCAGCCTCAGAAGCCAGGCTAGACTCCATGTGCTCTATTATACCATGCCCATTTATGCCTGTTCAATACTTTATTACCAGACTGCTATATCGTGACAGATGTAGCGATGCCTTACTCTCTTTCCGTCTCTGCTAATCCACTTCCTTTCACGCACTGTCAGGGAACTTTTCCAGGCAGTTGCCCTCTTTTCCATTTCATTAATTTCTGCTCTGACCTTTATTATTTCCTTCCTTCTGCTTACTTCGATTCATTTTTCTCCTTTGTTTTCTAGTCTCTTAAGATGGAAGCTGAGCTCTTTAGTTATAACCTTTCTAATATAAGCCTTGAATGCTACAAATTTTCCTCCAAGTACTGCTCTAGCAGTGTCCCACACTTCTGGTGATATATTTTAAATTACATTTTCATTTTGTTCAGTGTAAATTTCAAATAAGACATTTTTGACCTCATTTTTTTTTTAAAGTCTGTCAGTTTCCAAATATTGGCAAGATTTTCCAGAAATGTTTTTGTATCTGGAAATTGGAATGAAATTCCAATTTCATTCCAATGGAAACAGAAAACATACTCGGTATGACTTAAATCATTCAAAATGTCATACTTATTTTTTATTCCTAGAATATGATCTATCTTGGTCAACATTCTCTGTGTTTTCTGCTATTTTGTGTATAATGTTCTATAAGTATCAACTAGGTCAAGTTTGTTGATAGCGTTGTTCAAGTATTCTATATCATGGCTTTTTATCTACTTGTTCTATTATTTTTATTTTTTGAGACAGGGTCCCACTCTGTTGCCCAGGCTGGAGTGCAGTGGCATGATCTTGACTCCCTGCAGCCTTGACCACCCACGCTCAAGCACCCTTCCCATCTTGGCCTCCCCAGTAGACTGGGACCACAGGCATGCACCACAAAACCTGCTCATTTTTTTAAAAAAAATGTTTCATAGAGACAGGTTTTCACCATGTTGCCCAGGCTGATCTCAAACTCTTGAGCTCAAGTGATCCTTGAACCATGGCCTCCCAAAATGTTGGGATTACAGGCAAGAACCACCATACTCAGCCTTGTTCTGTCAATTATTTAGAAAGGGATACTAAAATATTTGACTACAATTGTGCATGTTTTGATTCCTCTTTGCAATTCTCTGAATTTTTCCTTTAGGTATTTTGAAGTTCTATTACTAGGTGTATGAACATTTAGGACTTTTATTTCCTCTTGTTGAACTGATCTCATTATTAAGTGACCTGCCTTGTCTCTGGTGTTACTCTTTGCTCTGAAATTTTTGCTTGATATTAATATGGCCAGTGACATGAGTTTTCTATTGATTAGCATTTTCATGGTTTATGTTTTGCCATATTTTTACTTTTAATCTCTTTGCACCCAAATATTTAAAGTATGTTTCCTGAAACAGCATTATATTTGGGTCTTGCCTTTTTAACCAATGTGACCATCTTTCCTTTTAATTGGGATCTTTATTTACCTTTCCCTCTAACATGTTGATATATCTGTTCTATGTTCTATTTTTCCTTTTTCACTCTCATCTTTTATATGAAGTGAGTTTTTAAAATGATTATATTTTATTTTGTTTTTTTGGCTTATTAACTATAATTCTTTGTTGTTTTACTTATTTGTTTTTACCAGTTTCTTCAGCATTCATTGTACATGTCTAAAACTTATTAAAGTCTTCCCTCAAGCAATGATATGACACTTATATGTATACTAAGAATTTTATAATACTACTCTTCCATTGATTTTCTCCCAGACTTTATGCAATTTTATCATCCTTCTTCTACTTTTGTTATATACCCGACTACGTTGTTAATTTTGCAGTTAACAGTTATCTTTAAAGATTTTAAAACATATGAAGCATTTTACATATTTAGTCACATGGTTGCCATTTCCTGTACTCTTCATTCTTTAATGTAGATTTGGATTCCCATCAGCATAATTTTTCTTCTGTTAGAGTCCCCTGTGATTCTTTAGTTGATAAATTCTGTCAGCTCTGGTATGTATGCTAAAGGCTTTACTTTTCCCTTATCATGAAATATTTTTTCTGAGTATAGAATTGTAGGTCCATGTGTGTGTGTGTGATTTTCATACTTTTAAAAATGTTGCACCACTGGCCTTTTACTTGCATTACTTCTGGTGAGAAATCTGCAGACACTCTTATTTTGTTCTCTGTAAATAATTTATTTTTGCATCTAGCTGCTTTTTGATTTTCTCTTTATCAATGTTTTGGACAATTTAATTATGATATGCCTTAGTGAAGTTTTCTTCATGTTTCTCGTTCTTGAGATTTGTTGATCTTCCGGGTTTGGTGTGTGTGAACACTAATTACCCATATACACACACACACACACACACACACACACCTTTTGAAATTGTTCCACAGTTGAGTGATACTCCATACTTTATTTTTTCTTCATCTTTTTTCTCTGTGTGTATCATCTTGGATAGTTTCTATTGTTGTAACTTTAAGTTCACGAATATTTTCTTCTGCAACATCTAATTTGCCAATAATCCCACTCAGTGTGTTTTTTTACCCCATATATTACAGTTTTCTCTGATTTGAGTCCAGTCATATAGTTCTTTGCTTAATATTATCAATATTTCTTCTGGCTTTTCAAACATACAGAATATAGCTACAATAACTGTCTTAATTATTAATGTTCCTGTCTGCTAATTCTAATGTGTTAGTTTTTTAAATGGATTTTTTCTCTTTATTATGTGTCATATTTTTTGTTTAAGTCTGGTAACCTTTAACTAGATGCCAAGTGTTGTAAATTGTTAAATGTTGGATGGACTTTTTCTTTTAACTGTAATGCCCTTAGTGTGATATAGACTCATTTTAAAACTTCTATATAGATCTTAATATTGTATAGAAGATCTCTAGAACTTATTCATCTTGCATAACTGAAAGTTCATAATCATTAAACAGGAACTCTCCATTTCTCCCTCCTCTCTATGCTTGGAAATCACTCTTCTATCTTCTTTCTATGAGTTTGACTATTATAAACACTTCATGTAAGTGGAATCATGCAATAATTCTAATTCTGTGACTGGTTTATTTCACTTAGCATAATGTCCTCCAGAATTATCCATGTTATCATATATGTCAGAATTTGCTTCTTTTTCTAAGGCTGAATAATATTACATTGTTTATATCACATTTTCTTCATTCATCTTGATGGACATTCAGATTGCTTTCACCTCTTGGCAATGGTGAATAAAGCTGTAATAAATATGAAAATGCAGATAATTCTTTGATACCCTTATTTAGTTTGGTTATATACCCAGAAGTGTAACTGCTAGATCATATGGTAGTTCTAGTGTTGATCTTTTGATGAGCTGGGCATGGTGGCTCACAACTGTAATCCCAGTACTTTGGGACAGTGATGCAAGTTGACTGCTTGAGCCTAGGAGTGCAAGACCAGCCTAGACAACATGGTGAAATCCCATCTCTATACAAAATGCAACAATTAGCTAGGCATGGTAATGCATGCCTGTGACCCCAGCTACTAGGGAGACTAAAGTGGGAAGGTCACCTGAGCCCAGGAAATAGAGGCTCCAATGAGCTATTTGTGCCACTGTATTCCCACCTGGGTGACAGAGCAAAAAAGGAAAAAAAAAATTCTTTTTTAGGGAACTGCATACTGTTTTTCATAGTGGTTACATAGGGACATTGTGCATTCTCAGCAGCAGTGTACAAGGGTTCCAGTTTCTCCACACTCTTGCCAACACTTACCTTTTGTTTTAATCAGTGCTACCCTAATAGGTAAGAAGTGATATCTCACGGTGGTTTTGATTCGCATTTCCCTGATGATTAGTAATGTTGAGCATCTTTTTATATAACTGTTGACAATTTCTGTATCTTCTTTAAAGAAATGTCTATTAAAGTTCTTTGGCCATTTTAAAATTAGGCTATTCGCTATTTGCTTGTTTTTTTGCTATGGAGTTTAAGGAGTTTTCTAATATAGTTTGAATATTAATTCTTTATCAGTTATATGGCTTGCAGTTTTTTTCATTTCTTTTTACTCTGTTCATTGTTTCCTTTTCTGTGTCACGTTTTAGTTTGATGGGTCTTGTTTACTTATTTTGCTTTTGTAGCCTGAGTTTTTGGTATGATATCCAAAAAATCATTGCCAAGTCCAATGTAAAAGAGTCCCTATTGTTACCGTCTGGCAGTTTTATAGTTTTGGATCTTGAATTTAGGTCTTTGTTTCACTTTGAGTTCATTTTTGTGCACAGTGTAAGATTAGGGTCCAATTTTATTATTTCACATGTGCAAATTTAGTTTTCCCAACATAATTTGCTGGAGATACTATTTTTTCCCCATTCGTAATCTTGGCACCCTTGTTGAGAATCAGTTGACTATATATGCATTGATTTATCTCTGGACTAGTTATTCCATTAGTCTAAATGTCTGTTTAGACTATAATAATAAATGTAAATGTCTGTAAATAATATAAATATAAATGTCTATTTAGACTATAGACTATAATATATTTCAAAATTAGGAAGTGTGAGGCCTCCAGCTTTATTCTGGCTATCCAGTGTATTTTTTGGTTCCATACAAATTTTAGAATTGTTTTTTTCTATCTCTACTGTGTGCTGGATATTTATGTATTCATAAAAACATACGAACTTTTTTCTGAGACATAGTCCAGGTGCTTAAAAACTCCTTATTTGGATCTTGCTTTTAAGATTTGTTAGAATCAGAATAGCGTTTATTGTACTGATAATTGTTGCCTACTATTGAAGCAAGACCCTAATGAATATTCTTCCAATGCCCCATAAATTATGAGGATTTGCTGTCCTGCTGGTGTGAATAATCATTATTCCTAGTACTGGGTGAGCCTCAGATACCAATAACATGCAAGAAGGCTCTTTCCCTGGAGCTGGATGGTTTCCTCACATGTTTATACTGATCAATATTTTTTGAATACTTAAGACAGGCCCTTGAAAAATCTCTCTCTTTCTCTCTCTGTTTAGTTTTCTCCTCTCTGGCACTCTACCCATTGACATCTAGCCATATTGGCTTTTCTACATTATTAGTTCCATCTCTTCAGCTCAGGGAATCAGACTCTGTGTGAGTTCCCTCTGCTTGTGCAGCACACAGGAAACTCTCTCTAGGAATAAGCTGGGGTGACTGTGTGACTTGGACTATCTGTTTACCATCATTCGAAGATCACTGGCCTTCACTGCCTGGACTATCTGTTTACCATCATTCGAAGATCACTGGCCTTCACTGCCTGGACTATCTGTTTACCATCATTCGAAGATCACTGGCCTTCACTGCCTGAAATTCAATGTCTTAAAAAGAATCATTGCACATATTATATCCAATTTTTAATTATTTGAGGCAGAAGGATAAAGCTGGTCTCCATGACCTCATCTTGATCAGAAGCAGGCATCCTCTCTGACCATTCTTGCTGTACATATCTGCGAGAGTTCTCTTGGCAGGGGAAACTGGATACTTTCTACAATATCTAAGTTGTGTTTAAAATCTTACAAATAGGTAAAAAGTAATGGGATAGCTAAAGGTTGATAATGGCTATACCAGGGAAAATTATAAAAAGACATTATAAAAGTCTAGGTAATGAAGACTTAGAACAAAAATTATGTACAAAGTTAAATTTTAGAAAGGGTAAGCTATAATTTCTGATATGCACTGATTTGTGAAATATCAAACCTCCCTACTCTACATTAAACTATCTATTTTGTACAGGTTTTTATGTATTCACTACCACATAAATAATTTTTATTTATTTATTTTATTTATTAATTATTTTTATTTATTTATTTATTTATTTATTTAGAGGCATGAAGTCAATGAAACACATTTTTTAAAAATAGAAAACACTATCAGCACATATTCTTAACCAGAGACTAAAGGCATTTTCCCTTAAATAAAGCATAAAATGGATTTAAGATTAGCACAAAAGGTCTTGTGAAGGGAACTATTTCAGAAGGAGAATACAATAACACAAATGTTGAATGACCCTGTCAAGTGGGAATACTAATACTTAAATGCTCTCAGTCATAAGCAACAGAAACCTCATGTTACTTAAAAAGAAATGGAATTTGTTTAAAAAAAAAAAAAGTATTAGGAGGCTTACAGAACTATGTGAAAGCTGTAGTGCCTATCTAGGAAACCAGGCTGAAACCAAGGAATTTGGGAGGTTAGACCCACTGCTAAAGCATTCCATAGATCACAGCTGGAAAAAAACCCCTACTCCCAGTGAAATGAATTAAAACCCGTGCTACTTTTATATGTTACCCAATCAAGTTCAAAGTCTTGGGCAAGAGCATTAAGTTGGAGAAATCTAATTCATGTGCCTGCATTCCTGCTGCTGGGGTTCAGAGAGAATATGAAATGCTGTCTCCCTCCAAAACTCTCCCAGTGATAGATTCCCGGAATAAAGAGAATAGGTTCCGGTGCTGCACAGCAAATAAAACAAGGTCCTTCATATCTGTCATTCTGGAATTTTCGTTTTGTTCTGTTTGAAAAAATTGTCAATAGACAAAATGCAAAGGGACTAATGAGAACCCATTCTGTGTTGTGCTGTTATCAAGCAGGGTGATTTCCTAGGGAATTTTACCCTTATTCAACTTGCTATTTGCTATTGATTAGGTTATTTGACAACTCTCTAAGGGTAGATATTAATTGTAGAAAACAGAGTGATGCCAACTGCTATGGTTTGAATGTCCCCATTAAAACTCGCATTGAAATTTAATTGCTATTGTGACAATATTAAGAAGTGGGACCTTTAAGAAGTGATTTGACCATGAGGGCTCTGCCCTTATGAATGGGTTAATGCCATTGTCATAGGAGTGGTTTAGATATCATGGAAGTGGGTTCTAGATAAAGAGATGAGTTCAGCCCCTCCCTTTCCTGCTCTCTTTCTCTTGCATGCTTCCTCACTATATGATGGCTTCTACCATAGTATGATGCAGCAAGAAGGCCTACATCAGATGCAGCCCCTTGACCTTGGACTTCCTAGCCTTCAGAACTGTGAGCCAAATAAACTACTCTTTTAATGCATTACTCAGTGTGTGGTATTCTCTTACAGCAGCAAAAAATGGACTAAGAAACAAACGATTCTTATCTCATAGCAATGCAAAAGAATTGGTTCGGTAATACAAGTAATGTTTACCTAAAAGAAAAGAGAGTCCCAACATTGCAGTTTTACTGTCAAAAATAGTTTTACTGTTTACTTATAGAACACTAACCACTTTTAAAATATGAATTATCACTTTTTCAAACATAATTTCATTCAGTGACTATCAGCAATTCTCTTTGAACTAGCCTTCCCATCTTGCTAGTTCCATCATTAATGTGTTAAGTTTTAGATATGCACTCACTTTAAATATGTAAGAATCATGTCCTTAACTTTTTGAAATGTATACTTTGGTAACACTTTCTGCCAATATCAATACACTCAGCTTCAAGAGATACCCTGATGTTTCAAGTTTCTCTAGCTAGTTTGTGGACAAAAGGTATAAATAGAAAGAAATTTGTTTTCCTTAGCACAACTAAGACATGCTAGAGGATATTTTTAACTCATACAAATCTAAGAATATCAAATATTCAGAGGCATAATAATACAGTGTTTAAGAGTACAAACTCCAGAGTCAAAACAGTGGATATTTACTGTTTTCATAACTTAAGGTTATAAGTTATTCAACCTTTTTTTGTCTCAGTTTCCTCTTATATAAATTTCTGATAATGTCTATTAAGTTGTTGTGAAGAGTAAATGACTTGGTGCTAGAAAGACCTTAAAGTGGTGCCTGAAACACAGAAAGCAGTATATAAGTATAGTTAATATAATCGATGCTTATGCTTCAGGTTTACAAGGCTCTGATTCATAATCCTTTAAGAGTCAATGGTACCACTTTTCAAACACACAGCTTTTATGCCATTCCATATTATGGTAGCTTGTATTTTCCAAAGATAGATCCAATGATATTTCTCATCTCATGTACTGCTTTAGAATGTGAGTGTGGCACACACTTGCCAAGAGGTATTATCTAATTAACGTACCCATTAAACCTCAGCAGGCTTTAGTGACTACTTGACTAATAAAATGTGACAGAAGAAACACTCTGAAACTTCTGGGTTAGATCACAAGAAACCTTGCAACTTCAGCTGTATCTCTTGAAACACATGCTATTGGGATGCTCTGTCTTAGAATCCAGCCTCCATGTCCAGAGAAACCCAAGACACAGTTCCCAACCAACAGCCAAGATCAACTGTCAGCCATGTGACTGAGTAATTTCATATGCCCACACCAGCTGAGCCTGGAATTGCATGACAGATTGCAAGCAACAGCCTCCCAGCTGAACCCAGCAACCCAGAGAACCATGAGAGATAATAGTAAGTTGTTATTTTTAAACCGTTAGGCTTCAAGATGGTTTGTTACACAGCAAGGGTCAACTAACACACATACCCTTTTCGTCACCTCACTGTAGGTTCTAAAAAGAAAAAAAAATAGGAGACACTTTGGTTTATCTCATCTATAAGTTGATCTACCTAAACACTATGCTACAAGCAAAAGCAAACTAAAATTCTAGTTGTTGCAAATGGCCAAGTCTTCTTGGATATAATCTGGACATAATATACATTCACAGCTTAGTTACAGTAATTTTCAGCATAAATATTTGAAAGTAATAAAAGGTCTTTCAAGTGTTTCTCAACTTATGCTCTTTCTTCAGGAATTCTAAATTGCATTTTAATCTAAGTAACACTGGCTGCTATTGAGCTCCAGGATTTAAAAAACCCTATATGGGTAAAAACAGAATAATGTACCATTTAAACATTGTAAGTGGTTTTATTCCACTTTTGGAAAGTGTCAATACTGGATTATGTGTGTGTGGCAGATGACCTTGGTTTAGAGCAAGAAAAGCCAGTGGACTTTCAGTTAGGCAAAAATATAACAATGATTTCTAAAAATATGAAGGGTTGAGGCTGCCATTCCAAAGAACTGAGTGTTCTGTACAACGATGCAAAGTGTTGTCCTACAGGAAAGCAGAAACATAGCTTTGTAAATAATATTATCTTTAAAGTAGTGGTTTTCAAACTTGAAACCACTTTTAAAATAAAATTTATTGGGGCCAGTCACAGTGGCTCACACCTATAATCCCAGCACTTTGGGAGGCCAAATTGGACAGATCACCTGAGGTCAAGAGATTGAGACTACCCTGGCCAACGTGGCAAAACCCCATCTCTACTAAGATTACAAAAATTAGCCAGGCATGGTGGCGAGTGCCTGTAATCCCAGCTACTAAGGAGGCTGAGGCAGGAGAATTGCTTGAAACCAAAAGGTGAAGGTTGCAGTGAGCCAAGATTGCGCCACTGCACTCCAGCCTGGGTGGCAAGAGTGAGATTCCATCTCTAAAAAAAAAAAAAAAAAAAAAAGAAAAGAAAAAAGAAAAATTATTGGAAAGCCTCAACACTGTTTTAAATTATTAAAATAAAATTATTTAAACATGTACAAACACAAAAGAAATAATCATTGAGTGCCAACTTTATCTCAGACACTGTTCGAGGCACTGCTAATAGACTATGTCCCTGAACTCTGGAAGTATGTAATCTGGTGGAACTATGATTGTAAGTGGACCTGACAACTTACTTTCTACACATGGTTTTATTCAAGATAGAAAAATACAGATTTGGGGAAATGCATTAATGCTGCACTATTATAATCTGATGTCTTTGAAAGGCTAAAGGGCACGATGCCTGTGTAGATAGAAGTGGAGATTCCCTGGGAGAGATTAGATGCTCATGCTGTGAATTGTCCTGAAAAAAGGGCTAAACCAGGGTCCAGAAATGGGGATTCAGAAAGCAGGCCTTACAGGTAAGATAAAGATAACTTCTCTCTAGGTTCCTGTCAGTCACATCTAGACTGTGAGGCTAAACGTTGGCCACAAAGCCCATTCTACATTTAGAACCACAGTCGCAATCATTTTAAAAACCAATGAAAATGTTAGAAAACTGAGGAAAAATTATTGGTTCCAAAATTGAAAACTGCTAAAATGAATACCAATAGATGTTTGATTAAATGCCTATAAAATATAACATTATATCAACAGCAATAATTTTTAAAATTTGTATTCATTAAAATTACATTTGAAAAGAATTACTGGGTCAGATTATCTCATTTGATGAGAATTCTCAAATATGCACAATTGCTGATATATCACTGCCAACCATAAATTAAATGAGTTGCCAGATAATTCCAAAGGAAACATAAAAATCCACTCATATAGTCAATATGAAATAAATATGGGCTATGGGTATATGTCAAAGCATTTGATAGGAAGTGGAATATGGTCTCTAAAGGTCTGAGCACTTACAGGCAACAAAGATCTTAAATGCTAAGCAAAGGTCTGGTTTCCTGGATCCCTTTCAGCAATGTAAGTGCTTCCCTCCCCATGTTGAAGCAGGCCAGGTATTAAATGAGGAGGGGTATCAGTAAAGGACCACCAGAGCCACTGTAAACCCATAGAGTACCTTTGAGTGATTTAGAAAAATGTGACCCCCTTTAGGTAAATGCAGCCCCAGCCAGGGTACAGCTCTTGATGAGTTGGGAGTAGAATGGATTTCAGCTCCAATCTGTCTATAGCCCAGGAGGCACATAAAGGCTGAAATCCACTGTACTACCTCCTTATCA
This sequence comes from Callithrix jacchus, assembly GCF_049354715.1. Taxonomy (NCBI): domain Eukaryota; kingdom Metazoa; phylum Chordata; class Mammalia; order Primates; family Cebidae; genus Callithrix; species Callithrix jacchus. The sequence goes on from NC_133509.1 coordinate 92,423,702, forward strand.
AGAGCTGTACATCTATATTCAGAATACAACATGTACAAGCACTCAGTATAGCCATGAATAATATCCCTTGGAAATGTTTCTGTTTGCATAGTAACTGTTGGTTATCCTGCAGCTCTACTTCCTTTTCACAGTCCTGAAACTTTAGTCAAGTATTCATGGAAAGGTTTGGCCTGGTCGCTACTTTGCTGTAGAAAATGGAGGGGAAAATTTTGTTCCACTCTTGGGACAAAAAGAAGAGCAAGATTCCCTTCTCTTAGGTCAGAACAGTGTAAGTGAAGATAGTTGTGTGCAGTAGGGTGAGAATCTGGCTCTTATCAGCCAAGGCAGGCTGGGCCAGATCCTAAAAGCATGGAAATCCATTCCCAAACACAAGACAACAACTCCTAGAACCCTTCAAATAACTGGGAGACATGTGTGAGTACAGTGTATGATAGCTGATTGGGGCTTGGGCACTATACATTGGGTACTTAAATTGAAATCCAAATTTATTTTATAGTCACAGGCTAGTGAAGTTAAAATACTAAACTATAGCTTCTTTTCTTAACAGAAGCTCTAGTCTAACAAGAATTTCAAGCAAAATTAAAAGGATGTTCAATAAAACATAATAAAAACAAATATTGCCTTTTCAACTGAAGCTCTAACATATCAATAATTACCTTAATATAAATAGCCCAAATACACAAATAAAAAGACAGAGATTGATGGAGTATATAATAAAACATAGTCCATCTATATGCTGTTTATAGGAAACTCACTTAAAATTCAACAAAAAGGATTGTATACACTAGTATGTAGTAAAGTGAACTTCAGAAAAAATAAAATGACTAGTGACAAAGAGGCACATTACTTAATAATAGAAGGATCAATCCATCAGGAAGATGTATGATTCTAAATAGGTGCTCACCAAACAATAGAGACTTAATATACATAAAACAAAAAGATAGACCTGAAAGCAAAAATAGACAAATCCACAGTTAGAGTTGGGAATTTTAACACTCACCTCTCACCAACTGATAGAATTACTCAACAGAAAATCAGCGAGGACAGAGAAGATATGAACAATACAAGCAACCAACATGATCGAATTGGCATCTATGGAACTTTACAGTCAATAACAGCATTCAAATTTGTTATATGGCCCTGTATTCGGGGCCATAAAACAAACCTAACAAATTTAAAGAATTAAAATCATCCAGCTTTTTTTCTGATCAAACTAGAAATGAGTAACAGAAAGAAAATGACAGAATCTCTAAAGATGTGAACATTAAGCAGCATACTTTTACATGATCTATGGATCAGAGATAGTCTCAAAGGAACTTCTGACGTACTTAGAACTGAAATGAAAATATAACCTATCAATACATGTAGGATACAGCTAAAGCAGTGTCGAGAGACAAATTTATTGTATTAAAATGCTTATATTAGGAATGCAGAGAGGTCTCAAACCAATCAACAAACTACAAAAAGAAAATAGCAAAATAAATCCAAGCAAATATAAAGATGGAAATAAAGATAATAGAAGAAATAAATAAAATTGAAAATAGTTAAATAGTTATTATAAATAATAAAGAAGAATCAATGGAAAAAATCTGGTTCATTGAAAAAAATCAAAAAAATTAATAAAACTCTAGCAAGACTGACAAAAATAGAGAAAGGATTCAAGTCACCAAGATGGAGTAGGGAACAAAGGATATACTACAGATCCTGCAGCCGTTAAAAGAACAAGGTAATCCTACAAAAAATATGTGCACATACATTCAACGACTGAGAAGAAATGGACCTCTTTCTCAAAAACTGTTCAAACCAAACCAAGGTGCACTAGATAACATAAATAGTCCTATTACCATTACAGAAACTGAATTCATTATTTAAAAGTTCTTGAAAAACAGTTGTAGGCTGACATTCACTGGGGAATTCTAAACATTTTAAACACCAATTTTACATAATCTCTTAAAAAAAAAAATAGAAGAGGAGGAAATACTTTCCAATTCATTTTGTGAGGCCAGAGTTTTGACACCAAAACTAGACAATATAAAAAAGATAAATTCTTCCAGATTTTCTGTTGGTTTTACCTACATCAAAATGCTTTTTTAAGTTTATCCAATAAATATGTGGATGTATTTTTAAAAATCCATTTGCCTTCCCAACTGAGACTCCTAGTCCCACTCTTCATAGGAACCATTTCTAAGAGAATGCAATGAGCATTCACTTTTTAGTCAAAGCGGTTAAAGATGTCTTTCCAAAACGCATCTGTGTTCTCCAAAAGTGTCCTGTGAACAGCAAGGCCCATAGAAGAGTAAGCAAAAAATATACTGAGTGTGAGACTTCACAAAGTTAATTTCTTACCTTTGATCAGAAGTCTTTGTGGATTTACTAACTGATCCTCCATGAACCCTCTTAAAAGTTCAAATTCTCAAAATAATTCTTCCTAAAGAAAACCCCTTGCATCAATGGCAGATCACAATTTCTCTTCATTTGCTTCCATTTGGGGTTAACATAAATTATATATGGAGTGACAGGAAAAGAAAACTCAAATATCCTAGTGATGGGGATACTATTATAAGAGTCTACCTTCGGTTGGTTTCGTTTTTTTTTTTTTTTTTTGAGACTGAGTTTTGCTCTGTCACCCAGGCTAGAGTGAAGTGGCACAATCTCGTCACACTGCAACCTCTGCCTCCCTGGTTCAAGCTCCGCCTCAGCCGCCTGAGTAGCCAAGACTCCAGGGGTGCGCCACCATGGCCGGCTAATTTTTGTATTTTTGGCAGAGATGGAATTTCACCATGTTGGACAGGCTGGTTTCGAACTCATGACCTCAAGTGATCTGCCTGCCTCCACCTTGGTTCTCATTTTTTAGTTGCTCTAATGAGTCCTGTTTGTAAGGAATTTCCAGAACATATCACCCTTGACTTTTGAGAGCAAGGTAGCTAAATGATCCCAGGAATATTAGCATGAGCCTTAATACTTAAAAGCAGCCCTACGAAGAACAATGCACAACTTCTCCTAATAAACCATTCTACTGCTCTGCGTCACCACCTTGTTAATAGCCTTTGGCACCCCTGCTGGACTTTAGCAAGAACAGCCATGGGCCCAACTCACCCATAGGTCTGGGCACCCTCCTTTGCAAAATGACTGCTTTGAGCTCAGCCACAAGACCTAACATGCATGTTTTCCTTGCAACTGCCTCTATGCAAAACCAGGTGAATTTATTCTCTGAAAAAAATACATGCCAGAATGTTAAGCACTCTTCCAAAGAAACACGAAGTTGGAGTGGGAATCTGTGCAGATGCAATCAGCCAAAACCTCATAAAATAATGCCATAATTTCAGTGTCACAAATTCATCATGTTAACTACTTCTTTTAACATTTAATAAATGGAAACCTGCCTTTCTCATTTTAGAAGATGAATTCATAATTTCTAGTAAAAATTGTCATCTCTGAACAGAAGCTGCACAGGCCCACAAAGACAGGCATTCAACTGAAAAACAGTGCTACAAGAGTCACATCATCCCCCACTACCGGGCCCCTGTGGAAAGTATGGAAAAGTGGACAAAGGATACTTATACAATGTTTCTTGGGTGCTTAGGGACTCTGTAACAGTCATGTCCTTCACCTTTTGAAAGAAATGGAAATGAATTTTCTACCTGTTCCTTTATAAGACCTGATATAAGAGTTTTTAAATGGATTTTGACTACAATTTTTCATAGCCTGAGGGTGAGCATTTTTTCAAAAAGTGTGGTCATATTTTTAATATTTTACTGATGCTTTGCATTAATCATTTAAAAACACCATCTGCCTTCTTTGCCAAGGGCCCCAGTTCTGAATTTAGAAGAGAAAGTACAACCAAAACCCCACAGAAACAAAATTTAAAGTCTGTTAAAAACACTAACCCAGAGATTAATTCTGTGTACAGTAGAGCAGGGTCCCAGGTGACTTCTCTGGAGCAGTGAGATGGTAGCTGGCTCTCCACTAAGGAAAGAGCCCATTAAAACACTGTTCACCAGGGCCATGGAAGTGCACTTCAGAGGACCATCCCAACAGAAAAGCACTGAGGTCACGAGGCTCTTCCTGTCTGACAAGTGGTGGCAGCGCCAGGTCGAGGGTTACTAAATGACAGGATAGCTCTCTATGGTTTATTTCTATGTAATTGGTAGTATGCCGCCTTGCATACTTGTTTTGTATGTGTGTTGTAGGAGTAGGGGAGTTGTTGGGCATGTTTTGTTTTCACGATTCGAGGGTCAGAAATATTGTCTTTTCAGTTAGTCATCGTCATTGAGATAAGGGCTATACTATCTCAATGATCAAGGCTCCCTGAAAAAGCAAGCATAAAATCAAGCATTGTAAGGAGTGGAAAAAAGACAAGGGCAGGGCTTAAGCTCTTGGATTATTTTCCACCCTCACAGCCTCTCTCTTTCTTAGGAGCTCTCCAAGGACCCTGAACTGTGAAAGAGGGTTTTTCCAGTGCAGGAGTGGGCTGCTGGGGTTTGCATACATATGATGTGCGAAAACCGTCAAGTCAAATTTCATATGTGCCTTTCTCTGTGGCCAGAAAAAGAATAAGAGTCTTGATATTTTTCTAATCCAGTCAATGCTTGGAACTTTCAGGACAATTTATTATCGTGTAAGTTGCAGTATAGAATAGCGAAATCTGGGTTTTGCTTTTAAACCCATGGGAAGGATTTATACCCAAAACCGTATTCGGTCCTGCATACTCAGGGAATAAGATTTCTTCACTTCAAATATCTTAATATAAAAAACTGAGGCACTAATATTTCACATGTCAAAACTTCACTGGCCAATTTCAAATTTCAAATCAAGCCTTCCCCCATGGAATTCTCACAGGAACGCTAGGTTTCATAACCAATTTCTGTGTCATTTCAGGGCCTGACCGCTTTTTTAGCATGATAAATTCTTTTGGAGAGTATTTCACCTCATGTTCTTCTAGGGACTCTTCTCCTATACCTCTAGTTCCTCCAAGTTCATTAAGTGAGATCACTTTCCTCACTCTGCATTTATTAATCGTACACTTAACTGACTGAATATCTCACCTCACCCACTTTGCCTCCATTTGTGTTCCCATCTCATAGTTCCATTTAATATGTCTAAAAACTCATTTCTTATGTGCAGTCTCAAATTTCTCTGCCTTCCATCCATCCATTAGTGGGACTGAAAATATGTTCCATAGGTTTCAAGTGACTTCAGACCGAAGATGCTATGAAGCTGTAATCAAATTGCATAAACACTAAAGTAACATGAATAAAGAAATTAGTAGGCGATATTTTCCATCAACATAATAAAGAAGGTTAAAACTTAGCTCCATACACATACAATCTGCTACAAATTGTTTTCCTAAAGTTATAGTTTGTCACTTTACAAAATTATTCCACACTTTTAAATTATTTATTTATTTATTTATTTGAGACAGGATCTAAATCTCCATCTAAATCTCTAAGCTAAATCTCCAGCTCTGTTGCCCAGGCTGGAGTACAATGGTGTGATCATGGCTAACTGTAGCCTCTACCTCCTGGGCTTGAGTGATCCTCCCAACTTAGCCTCCTGAGTAGCTGGAACTACAGGCATTTGCCACCACACTGATTGTTTTTAATTTTTTTCTTTAGAAACAGGATCTATGTTTTCCAGGCTGGTCTTGAACTCTTGGGCTCAAGCAATCTTTCTGCTTTGGCCTCCGAAAGTGCCTGGTCTCAATACTGCTTTTTTTTTTTTTTTAAGTATAGCTGTATTTTGTAGATAAGGGTATCTGTGCTTTACCATATGTTCTCATAGTTAATTTCACTTTGCATAGTACGTGTTACCTTTGGCATTATAATCCTTTTTCAAATCCCTACTTATCCCTTTGTCTTCTTGTACAACTACACAGCAAAACAGGAAAACATGTATGTAAAGTAGCATCCAAAAATACAGTTGAGGCTTAATATAATATGCTGTACTATACATGCTTTTAGCCACTTTTTCACTGTCAGAAAGTAAAATGCCATGACTTACACAGAGAAAAGAAATTTTGCTCAAATTTTCTCCTCTGGATTATGGAAGAAATATAATGGCAAATGTCAAACTCAGAGAATAATTCCTGGAATAAAATTTATATAGTGAAACCAGACAATTCACTGCTTACCTGAAGCCCATTATGTATGCTAAATAGCATTCACTATTTTTTGTTTGTTTGTTCTTTTAGTTCTTATTTTTTTAGAGCTGGGGATACATGCACTTGTTATATGGGTATATTGCATACTGCTGGGGATTGAGCTTCTAGTGTATTTATAACCCAAATAGTGAACACTGTACCTAATAGGTAATTTTTCAACCTTTACCCCACTCTCACTTTTCTTTCTTTGGAGTCCCCAGTGTCTATTATTTCCATCTTCATGTGTATCCATTGCTTAGTTTTCGTTTATAACTGAGGACAGGTAGTATTTGGTTTCAGGTTTCTGAGTTAGTTCACTTAGGATAATAGCCTCTAGCTCTATCCATGTTTCTGTAAAGAACAAGATTTTATTTGTTAATGGCTGCATAGTACTCCATGGTATATGTATCACATTTTCTTTATCCAGTCAACTGTTGATGGACACTTAGGTTGGTTCCATGACTTTGATATTGTGAACAGTGCTGCAGGGAACATATGAGTACAGGTGTCTTTTTGATATAATGATCTTTTTCTCCTTAGGTAGATAAGCAGTACTGGGAATGCCAGATCAAATGATAGTCCTCTTTTTAGTTCTTTGAAAAATCTCTGTACTGTTTTCCATAGAGGTTGAACAAATTTACATTCCACCAACAATATATAAACACTCCCGTTGCTCCATGTCCATGCCAACATCTGTCGTTTTTTGACATTTTAATAGTAGCCCTTCTGAATGAGGCAAGGTATCTCATAGTTTCTCTGATGATTGGTGATGTTGAGCATTTTTTCATGGGTTTGTTGGCTGCTTGTCTTTCTTCTTTTGAGAAATGTCTGTTCATATCTTTTGTCCAGCTTTTTTTTTTTTAAGAGACAGTCTTGCTCTGCCACCCAGGCTAGGGTGCAATGGCACAATCTCGGCTCACTGCAATCTCTGCCTCCCAGGTTCTAGCAACTTTCCTGCCTCGGCCTCCTGAGTAGCTGGGACTACAGGCACATGTCACCATACCAGGCTAATTTTTTGTATTTTCGTAGAGACAGGATTTTACCATGTTGCCCAGACTGGTCTTGAACTCCTGAGCTCAGGCAATTCACCCTGCCTCGGCCTCCCAAAGTGCTAGGATTACAGGCGTGAGCCACCACGTCTGGCTTGCCCAGCTTTTAACGGGGTTGTTTTTATTCTTGAGTTGAGTTCCTTGTTGTCAGAGGCATAATTTGCAAATGCACTGACTAGATTTGTTGAGCACTTACTATGTGCTAGGCATATGTACTGTACACATATATATCACTCACCAACTCAAGGAAGTGATTAATGAATCTTATAAATGAGGCAAATGGGATCATCCATCCCATTGAGATCCTACAGTTCATATGGGACAAAGCCAGTAAATGATTAAGTGTTACATTTAGTATGGAATAAAGCCAGAATTCACACCCAGGTTTGTCTGTCACCAAGGGCTGTGCCATTTGCCTCTGCCACTGTGCAGAGATATCTTTTATGGGAAAATTAGCCTACTATATTTGGCTATAACTTTTTCAGTGTAGATCCTTGTCACTGTGGATCCCGGTCAACTTTAAAAAACAACAGGTTGCACAAAAAAATAGATTTTTAGAAGTAGAAATTAGACAAAAAAGGCTCTAGGAAAACCATTCTTTAACATGAACCTGAAACATGAAAACAATGAATAATTCATGAGTTGTTATGGCAATTGCCCAGGTACTTTAGGGTACTGTGAAAGTACAGTCACTTCCATGTCATCCCTAGACCTCTAAAAGAATCCCATAGAAGTCTATACTAACTCTAGGCCCTGAGAAATTGGTTACACACTAGTCACAGTAGCCCATGTGTTAAATTTGTGCCACAAGAAAAATATCTCCCAGAACTTGTCTTCCTTTAGGAATACAGGGAGAAAATTATAAACTCTATAGAGGTATTTAGAAAACAAAGCAATCTAAGTAAGACCAGTACACCTTGATAATCTTTGCTACAACATCCATGTATTAAAAAGTAGTATGAGGGGAAGACTTCTCCAACCTTGGAGATGCAGCCAAGAGGAGCATCTCCCACCGAGGGAAGGAGACATCAGGATGACTGGCAGGCTACTAGCAGATCTTTAGAGTTCTAAAGATCTGTCACTGAGAGTGAACAGAGGGAAGACCCAGATACTGGGCTGAAAGGGGAGGAAGCTTGGAACCCTGCACGGGGCTACCATACCCTAGGACTTGTTCCTGGTCCCCAGTGATTCCTGTGGAAGGGGTGGATTGAACAGGCAAGGAACAACCTACTCTCAATGTGAGCCTCTGGAATGCCTATGCAGGAGACCTCTTTAACACCATGGACACTCGTGTTGGCAAGGAGAGCTTCTTAGAGAAGTGGTAGGGACAGAACACCCACTGATTCAGAGTTCAGAGGGCTTGGTGCGAGAACATCTATAGTGGAGCACAACCAGGGATTCCCATCACCCTAGGCTCAACTTGGTCTCATGGGAGACTTTAGCCACAGGGGAACTGTCTGACCTGAACCCTGCAAGGTAGTCTTGCTCATGAGACTGGGCAGTCCAATCTGAGAACTTGGTGTGCTAGCCTGTCTCAGGGGCCCCAGCCTGGCCACACCTGTTTGCAGTATAGCTTTTGGAGGCCTAAGTCATAGCTCCTGTGTTGGTGGACTGTACCTGACCAGAGGAGTGCTCCAGCAGAACACCCCTGCAAACCAGCCCACCTGCTCCCTCCCCCATTGCAGCCTCCTCTGTGCCACTTTGCCTGCAAACACATGCCCAGGGCCACACCTTGCATTGCTCTAAAGGCATGTGTGTGCACCAAAGGACCTTGTGTTTTCTTCCTACTAACACATTTGAGCTTGTGCACCATGCCAAGCTACTGCTGCCAGCATGAGTGCACTCTGCCCTTCTACCCACCACCGCACCACCATTGTCACAAAGGACATTTATTAGTAAGAAAGAGAAGCAAGCACCAGGATTTAAGGCAGGAAGAAATAGGCTAACTCTACTGTTTTGTGCAAAGGTAGTTGGGTTTACCCTCAGGACAGCCCTTATCAATAAAGTTGCTAACTCCAGAAGCTTGAAGGCAAAATATAAACACCAGCAGCCAATCTTTTGTTTGTATAGCAAGTCCTGGACAATATAAACCATTTTTCTGGGTTGTTCCATTGATGCTTTGTCTCTGAAGTCAGGAAGCACCTTGCTAGCATGGGACTGCCTATTAAAGTTCTTTTGACATTGGACAATGGCCCAGCCACCCAGAATCTCATGAATTCAAAATCAAAGATTGGTGTCTACTTGCCCCTAAACACAACATCTCTAATTCAGCCTATAGATCAGTGGGTCATAAGAATCTTTAAGGCTCATTACACAAGATATTCTATGAAAGGATTGTCAACACTATGGAAGAGAACCCTGACAGAGAGAACATAATGGAAATCTAGGATTATACTATAGAAGATGCTATTGTTAGTATACAAAAAGTTGTGAAAGCCATCAAGCTGAAAACAATAAATTCCTCCTGAAGAAAACTGTCATATATTGTGTGTGACTTCAGAGGATTTATCAAGGAAATAATGAAAGAGATATGGAAATGGCAAAAAAGAAGTGAATAGTGAAGGGTTTCAAGATGTGGATATTGGAGAAGTCGAATAGCTAATAGGTAACACACCAGAGGAATTAACTGAAGATGATATGATGGACATGAGTGCTTTTAAACCAATGCTAGACAATGAGAAAGACATAGAGGAAGCAGTGCCAGCAAAAAAAAAACAATTGATTTTAGACAATCTGGCTAAAGAGTCCCAATTATTCAAGACTGCTTTTAACTTCTTTTACAACATGGGTCTTTTGTGTGGTACAGGCACTGAAACTAAAGTAGATGGTAGTTAGATGTTATAAGAAGGATTAGTACTATATAGAAACATTTTTAGGGCTGGGTTTAGTGTATCATGTCTGTAATTACAACATTTTGAGAGGCCATGGCAGGGCGATTGCTTGAGACCAGTAGTTCAAGACCAGCCTGGGCTACATAGTAAGATCCTGTCTCTATAAAAAAAAAAAAATTTTAAATTAGTCAGGAGCATGACTATAGTCCCAGCTACTTGAGAGGCTGAGGTGGGAGGATCTCTTGAGCCCAGGAGGTTGAGGCTGGAGTGAGCTATGATTTCACCACTGCGCTCTAGCCCAGGTGACAGAGACTCTGTCTCTTCAGGCAAAATAAAACAAGGAACATATTTAGGGAAGTGAGAAACAAAAAAGTCAGACAAAAATTACAATGCATTTCTATATAGTTACACCAAGTATACCTCTCTTGCCTCCTCTTCCACCTCTGCCACCACTGAGACAGCAAGACCAACCACTCCTCATCCTCTTCCTCCTCAGCCTGCTCAACATGAGGAGGATAAAGATTTTTATAATGATCCACTTCCCCTTAATGAACAGTGAGATGTTTTCTCTTCCTTTGCTTTTCTTAACATTTTTTTCTCTACCTTATTTTAAAAATACTCTCTATAATACACATAACATACAAATTTTATGTTAACTGACCGTTCATATTCTTGGTAAGGCTTCCAGCCAACAGGAGGCTGGAAGAAGTGGGAGAAGTTTCCCACTTTACCTGGAGCTGAGGAAAGTGGCTAAGTTTTGAGGGAGTCAAAAGTCATACATGGATTTTTTTTTTTTTACTACACAGGGAGTTCATTCTCCTAACCCCTGCATTGCGCAAGGGTCAGCTATGGTTTAAACATTTTGATGATTAAAATTAAGCCCCAGTTACCTGAAGTTTATACTACATGAAATATCTCTATGATGGTGCCAGATATCACAATGTAACCCAGATGGCAGCTATGGTAACACACTGCCTCTTGGCCAAGGGCAACAAGCTCCTCTCCTTGATGATAAATAATCCACCCCTCCATTGCAATGCTCCCCTGCCTACTTTCCCTGACAATAAAAAAAAATTTTATACAGACAGGATCTTACTATGTAGCCCAGGCTGGTCTTCAACTACCGGCCTCAAGCAATCGTCCTGCCATTTGCAAGGAAATCCAAAAAACAATACAAGAAGTAAGGGAGAAATATTCAAAGAAATAGATAGCTTAAAGAAAAAAACAATTAAAATCAGGAAACTTTGGATACACTTTTAGAAATGTGAAATTCTCTGGAAAGTCTCAGCAATAGATTTTAAAAACAGAAGAAAGAAATTCAGAGCTCAAAGACAAAGTATTCAAATTAACCCAATCCAAAAAAGACAAAGAAAAATGAATAAGAAAATATGAGCAAAACCTCTAAGAAGTCTGGGATTACGTTAAACAACCGAACCTAAGAATAACTGGCATTTCTAAGAAGAGAATTATAAAAGCTTGGAAAACATATTTGGGAGAATAATTGAGGGAAACATCCCTGGCCTTACTAGAGACCTAGCCATACAAATACAAGAAGCACAAAGAAACTCATTGCAAAAAGATCATCACCTGAGCACATTGTCATCAGCTTATCCAAAGTTAAAATAAAGAAAAGAATCTTAGGAACTATGAGACAGAAGCAGCAGGTAATCTGATAGATTTTTCTACCAGATTAACAGCGGATTTCTCAGCAGAAACCCCATAAGCTAGAAGGGATTGAGACCCTATCTTCAATCTCCTCAAACAAAACAATTATCCGCCAAGAATTTTGTATCCAGTGAAACTAAGCATCATATATGAAGAAAAGACACAGTCTTTTTCAGACAAACAAATGCTGAGAGAATTTGCCATTACCAAGCTACCACTACAAGAACTGCAAAAAGGAGCTCTAAATCTTGAAACAAAACCTGGAAACACATCAAAACAGAACCTCTTTAAAGCATAAATCATACAGAATCGATAAAACAAAACTACAAGTTAAGAAGCAAAAGCAAAAAAACAAAGTATACAGGCAACAAAGATCAGGATGATTGACACAGTACCTCACATTTCAATACTAACATTGAATGCAAAAGGCCTAAATGCTCCACTTAAAAGATACAGAACTGCAGAATGGATAAGAACTCACCAACAACATCTCACGCCGGTTAGAATGGTGATCATTAAAAATCAGGAGCAAATAACTAAGATCAGAGCTGAACTGAAGGAGATTGAGACACGAAAAACCCTTCAAAAAATCAATAAATCCAAGAGCTGGTTTTTTGAAAAGATCAACAAAATAGACAGACCACTAGCCAGATTGATTAAAAAGAAAAGAGAGAACAACCAAATAGATGCAATAAAAAATGATAAAGGGGAAATCACCACAGATTCCACAGAAATTCAAACCATCATCAGAGAATATTACAAACAACTCTATGCACATAAACTAGTAAACCTGGAAGAAATGGATAAATTCCTGGACTCCTGCATCCTCCCAAGCCTAAACCAGGAGGAAGCTGCAACTATGAATAGACCAATAACAAGGTCAGAAGTCGAGGCAGCAATTAAGAGCCTACCACACAAAAAAAGCCCAGGTCCAGACGAGTTCACAGCCGAATTCTACCAGACACACAAGGAGGAGCTGGTACCATTCCTTCTAAAACTATTTCAAACAATCCAAAAAGAGGGAATACTTCCCAAATCATTTTATGAGACCAACATCATTCTGATACCAAAACCCGGCAGAGACCCAACAAGAAAAGAAAACTTCAGGCCAATATCCATGATGAACATAGATGCAAAAATCTTCAATAAAATATTGGCAAGCCGAATGCAACAGCAAATCAAAAAACTTATTCACCATGATCAAGTAGGATTCATCCCGGGGATGCAAGGCTGGTTCAACATACGCAAGTCTATCAACGTAATTCACCACATAAACAGAACCAAAAACAAAAACCACATGATTATCTCAATTGACGCAGAGAAGGCATTTGACAAAATTCAACAGCCCTTTATGCTAAAAACCCTCAATAAACTCGGTATCGATGGAACGTATCTCAAAGTAATAAAAGCTATTTATGACAAACGAACAGCCAATATCATACTGAATGGGCAAAAACTGGAAGCATTCCCTTTGAAATCTGGCACTAGACAAGGATGCCCTCTTTCACCACTCCTATTCAATATAGTTCTGGAAGTTCTAGCCAGAGCAATCAGGCAAGAAAAAGAAATAAAGGGTATTCAAATAGGAAAGGTGGAAGCCAAATTCTCTCTATTTGCAGACGACATGATAGTATACCTAGAAGACCCCATCACCTCAGCCCAAAAACTCCTGAAACTGATAAAAGCAACTTCAGCAAAGTCTCAGGATATAAAATCAATGTGCAAAAATCACAAGCATTCGTCTACACCAATAACAGACTTAAAGAAAGCCAAATCAAGAACGAACTGCCATTCGCAATTGCTACAAAAAGAATAAAATACCTTGGAATACAACTCACAAGGAACATAAGGGACCTCTTCAAGGAGAACTACAAACCACTGCTCAACGAAATCAGAGAGGACACAAACAGATGGAGAAACATTCCATGTTCATGGTTAGGAAGAATTAACATTGTGAAAATGGCTAAACTGCCCAAAGTAATTTACAGAATCAACGCTATCCCCATCAAGCTACCATTGACTTTCTTCACAGAACTGGAAAAAACCACCATGAACCTCATATGGAACCAAAAGAGAGCCCGCATAGCCAAGTCAATTCTAAGCAAAAAGAACACAGCGGGGGGCATCACACTACCGGATTTCAAACTATACTACAAGGCTACAGTAATCAAAACAGCATGGTACTGGTACCAAAACAGAGATATAGACCAATGGAACAAAACAGAGGCACCGGAGGCAACACAACATATCTACAACTATACAATCTTTGATAAACCTGACAAAAACAAGCAAGGGGGAAAGTATTCCCTGTTTAACAAATGGTGTTGGGAAAACTGGCTAGCCATGTGCAGAAAGCAGAAACTGGACCCCTTCCTGACACCTTACACTAAAATTAACTCCAGATGGATTAAAGACTTAAACATAAGACCTGGCACGATTAAAACCCTAGAAGGAAATCTAGGCAAAACTATCCAGGACATAGGAGTAGGCAAGGACTTCATGAACAAAACACCAAAAGCATTGGCAACAAAAGCCAAAATAGACAAATGGGACCTAATGAAACTCCACAGCTTCTGCACGGCAAAAGAAACAGTCACTAGAGTGGATCAGCAACCAACAGAATGGGAAAAAATTTTTGCAGTTTACCCATCTGACAAAGGGCTGATATCCAGAATTTACAAAGAACTCAAACGGATTTACAGGAAAAAAACAAACAAGCCCATTCAAAAGTGGGCAAAGGATATGAACAGACACTTTACGAAAGAAGACATATATGAGGCCAACAATCATATGAAAAAATGCTCATCGTCACTGGTCATCAGAGAGATGCAAATCAAAACCACATTGAGATACCATCTCACGCCAGTTAGAATGGCGATCATTAAAAAATCTGGAGACAACAGATGCTGGAGAGGATGTGGAGAAAAAGGAACACTTTTACACTGTTGGTGGGAGTGTAAATTAGTTCAACCATTGTGGAAGACAGTGTGGCGATTCCTCAAGGCCTTAGAAATAGAAATTCCATTTGACCCAGCAATCCCATTACTGGGTATATATCCAAAAGACTATAAATCGTTCTACTATAAGGACACATGTACACGAATGTTCATTGCAGCACTGTTTACAATAGCAAAGACCTGGAATCATCCAAAATGCCCATTGATAATAGACTGGATTGGAAAATTGTGGCACATATACACCATGGAATATTATGCAGCAATCAGAAATGATGAGTTTGTGTCGTTGTAGGGACATGGATGAATCTGGAGAACGTCATCCTCAGCAAACTGACACAAGAACAGAAAATGAAACACCGCATATTCTCACTCATAGGCGGGTGATGAAAAATGAGAACACATGGACACAGAGAGGGGAGTACTAAACACTGGGGTCTATTGGGGGGAAAAGGGGAGGGCCAGTGGGAGGAGGAGGTGGGGAGGGATAGCCTGGGGAGAAATGCCAAATGTGGGTGAAGGGGAGAAGGAAAGAAAAGCACATTGCCATGTGTGTTCCTACGCAACTGTCTTGCATGCTCTGCTCATGTACCCCAAAACCTAAAATCCAATAAAAAAGTAAAAAAAAAAAAAAATCAGGAGCAAACAGATGCTACAGAGGATGTGAAGAAAAAGGAACACTTTTACACTGTTGTTGGGAGTGTAAATTAGTTCAACTATTGTGGAAGACAGTGTAGTGATTCCTCAAGGATCTAGAAATAGAAATTCCATTTGACCCAGCAATTCCATTACCGGGTATATACCCAAAGGATTATAAATCATTCTGTTATAAAGACACATGCACATGTACACTCATTGCGGCACTATTTACAATAGCAAAGACCTGGAACCAACTCAAATGCCCATCAATGATAGACTGGACAAAGAAAATGTGGCATATATACACCATGGAATACTATGCAGCCATAAATAGGATGGGTTCATATTCTTTGTAGGGACATGGATGAATCTGGAAACCATCATTCTCAGCAAACTGACACAAGAACAGAAAACCAAATGAAGTTTCATGTTCTCACTCATAGGTGGGTGTTGAACAATGAGAACACATGAGCACAGGGAGGGGAACATCACACACTGGGCTCTGTTGCGGAGATGATAAGGGAGAGACAGTGGGGTTGGGGAGGTTGGGGAGGGATAACATGGGGAGAAATGCCAGATATGGGTGATGAGGGACGGAGGCAGCAAACCTCCTTGCCATGTATGTACCTATGCAACAATACTGCATGATATGCACATGTACCCCAGAACCTAAAGTACAATAAAAAAATAAAATTAAATAACTCACCAACCAACTATCTGCTCCTTTAGGAGACTCGCCTAACACATAGGATTTATATAAATTTAAAGTAAAGGGGTAGAAAAAGGCATTTCATGCAAATGTACACCAAAAGCAAGCAGGTGTAGCTATTCTTATATCAGACAAAACAAACTTTAAAGAAACAGAGGTTAAAAGAGACAAAGATGAACATTATATAATGGTAAAAGGCCTTGTCCAACAGGAAAATATCACAAATCTAAACATATATGTGCCTAACACTGGAGCTCCCAGTGTTACTGGTCTATTAGTGATATATAAAATAATTACTAATAGACGGCAACACGATAATAGTTGGGGACTTCAATACTCCACTGACAGCACTAGACATGTCATCAAGACAGAAAGTCAATAAAGAAACAATGGATTTCAACTATCCCTTGGGACAAATGGACTTAGCAGATATATACAGAACACGTCTTCCAACAATGACAGAATACATATTCTATTCAACAGTGCATGGAACTTTCTCCCAGACAGACCATATGACAGGCCATACAATGAGTCTCAATAAATTTAAGAAAATTGAAATTATATCAAGAACTCTCTTAGACCACAGTGGAATAAAACTGGAAATCAACTCCAAAAGGAATCTCCAAAACCATGGAAATTAAATAACCTGCTCCTGAATGAACATTGGGTCAAAAATGAAATCAAGATGGAAATCAAACAATTCATTGAACTGAATGATAATAATGACCCAACCTGCCAAAACCTCTGGGATACAGCAAAGGCAGTGCTAAGAGGGAAGTTTTTGGCCCTAAACACCTACATCAAAAAGATTGAAAGAGCACAAACTGATATTCTAAGGTCACACCTTAAGGAACTTGAGAAATAAGAAAAAGCCCAAAGCCAAATCCAGCATAAGCAAGGAAATAACCAAGATCAGAGCAAAACTAAATGAAATTAAAACCAAAATAATACAAAAGACAAATTAAACAAAAAGCTGGTTCTTTAAAAAGATAAATAAAACTGATAGACCATTAGCGAGATTAACCAAGAAAAGAAGAGAGAAAATCTAAAAAACCTTACTAAGAAATGAAACAGGAGATATTACAACTGACACCACTAAAATACAAAAGATTATTCAAGGCTACTATGAACACCTTTATGCAAGTACCCTAGAAAACCTAGAGAGATGGATACAATTCCTGGAAAAATACAACCCTCCTAGCTTAAATCAGGAAGAACTAGATATCCTGAACAGGCCAATAGCAAGCAGAGGGATTGAAATGGTAATTAAAGACTAGCAATAAAAATATTCCAGGACCAGACAGAGTCAGAGCAGAATTCTACCAGACATTTAAAGAATTATTGGTACCAATTCTTTTGACACTATTCCACAAGATAGAGAAAGAAGTATCCATCCCTAATTCATTCTATGAAGCCAGTATCACCCTAATACCAAAATGAGGAAAGAACATAATCAAAAAAGAAAACCGCAGATTGATATTCTTGGTGAACACTGGTGCTAAAATCCTTAACAAAATACTAGCTAAATGAATACAACAACAACGTATCAAAAAGATAATCCACCATGATCAAGTGAGTTTCATACCAGGGATGCAGGGATGGTTTAAAATACACAAGTCAATAAAGGTGTTACATAAGCAGAATTAAAAACAAAAATCATATGATCATCTCAATAGAAGCAGGAAAAGCATTTGACAAAATCCAGCATCTCTTTATGATTAAAACTCTCAGCAAAATCAGCATACAAGGGATATAACTTAATGTAATAAAAGCCATCTATGATAAACCCACAGCCAATATAATACTGAATGGGGAGAAGTTGAAAGCATTCCCTCTGAGAACTGGAACAAGACAAGGAGGCCCATTCTCACAACTCCTCTTCAACATAGTAATGAAAGTCCTAGCCAGAGCAATCAGACAAGAGAAAGAAATAATGGGCATCCAAATCAGTAAAGAGGAAGTCAAACTGTCACTGTTTGCTGAAGCTATGTTTACCTGAAAACCCTAGACTCCTCCAGAAAGCTCCTAAAACTGATAAAATAATTCAGCAGTTTCCAGATACAAATTAATGTACATAAATCAATAGCTTTTCTATACACCAACAGCAACCAAGCTGAGAATCAAATCAAGAACTCAACCCCTTTTAAAATAGCTGCAAAAAAAATAAAATACTTAGAAATATACCTAACCAGGGAGGTGAAAGACCTCCACGAGGAAAACTATAGAACACTGCTGAAAGAAATCATAGATGGCAGAAACAAATGGAAACACATCCCATGCTCATGGATGGGTAGAATCAATATTGTAAAAATGACCATACTGCCAAAAGCAATCTACAAATTCAGTGCAATCTCATCAAAATACCATCATCATTCTTCACAGAATTAGAAAAATACAATGCTAAAATTAATATGAAACGAAAAAAGAGCCCACATAGCCAAAGCAAGATTAAGCAAAAATGACAAATCTGGAGGCATCACACTACCTGATTTCACACTATACTCTAAGGCCATAGTCACCAAAACACCATGATACTAGTATAAAAATAGGCAGATAGACAATTGAAAACCAAATAGTGAAACTAGAAATAAACCCAAATACTTACAGCCAACTAATCTTCGACAAAGCAAAGAAAACATAAAGTGGGGAAAGAACACCCTTTTCAACCACCGGAGCTGGGAAAATTGTCTAGCCACATGTAGGAGAATAAAACTGGTTTCTCATTTCTTATCTTATGCAAAAAATCAACTCAAGATGGATTCAGGACTTAAACCTAAGACCTAAAACTGTAAAAATTCTAGAAGATAACTTTGGAAAAACTCTTCTAGACATTGGCTTAGGCAAGGATTTCATAACCAGCAACCCAAAAGCAAATGCAATAAAAATAATGATAAATATCTGGGACCTAATTAAACTAAAGAAACTGAAGAGCTTTTGCATGGTAAAAGGAAGAGCCAGTAAATAGACAACCTACAGAGTGGGAGAAAAATCTTCACAATCTGTACATTTGCCAAATAACTAATATCCAGAATTTACAATGAACTCAAACAAATCAGTAAGAAAAAAATAATCCCATCAAAAACTGGGCTAAGGACACAAATAGACAATTCTCAAAAGAAGATATATGACAGATCCCAGGCAAGATGGCCAAATAGGGACAGCTCCAGTCTGCAACTCACAGCGAGACCAACACAGAAGACAAGTGATTTCTGCATTTCCAACTGAGGTACCCGGTTCATCTCACTGGGATTGGTTAGACAGGGGCTGCAGCCCATAGAGGACAAGCAGAAGCAGGGTGAAGTGTCGCCTTACCCGGGAAGCACAAGGGGTCAGGGAAGTCCCTCCCCTAGCCAAGGGAAGTTGTGAGGGACTGTGCCATGAGGAACAGTGCTATACCTACACTGCCAGGGTCCTGGGTTTCCAGCACAAAATTGGGCAGCTGTTTGGGCAGACACCTAGCTAGTTGCAGTTTTTTTTCATACCCCAGTGGTGCCTGGAACACCAGTGAGACAAAGGTATTCACTCCCCTGGAAAAGGGAGTGAAGCTAGGGAGCCAAGTGGTCTTGCTCAATGAATCCTACCCCCATGGAGACCAACAAGCTAAAATCCACTAACTTGAAACTCTTGCTGCTAGCACAGCAGTCTGAAGTTGACCTAGGATGCTGGAGCTTGGTAGGGGGAGGCACCCACCATTACTGAGGCTTGAGCAGGTGGTTTTCCCCTCCTAGTGTAAACAAAGTTGCTGGGAAGTTTGCACTAGGTGGAGCCCCTTCAGTACCACAAAGCTGCTGTCGCCAGACTGCACCTCTAGATTCCCCCTCTCTGGTCAGGGCATCCCTGAAACAAAGGCAGCAGCCCCAGTCAAAGGCTTATAGATAAAACTCCCATCTCTCCGGGACAGAGCACCTTGTGGAATGGGTGGCTGTGGGTACAGCTTAGCAGACTTCCATATTCCTGCCTGCTGTCTCTGAAGAGAGCAGTGGATCTCCCAGCACAGTGCTGAAGATCTCCTAAGGGACAGACTTCCTCCTCAAGTGGGCATTGACCCCTCTATATCCTGTCTGGAAGATACCTCCCATCAAGGGTTAACAGACACCTCATACAGGAGAGTTCTGGCTGGTATCTGATGGGTGCTTCTCTGGGATGAAGCTTCCAGAGGAAGGAACAGGCAGCAATCTTTGCTGTTCTGCAGCCTCTGCTGGTGATACCTAGGCAAACAGGGTCTGCAGTGGACCTCTGGCAAGCTCCAGCAGACTTTCAGAAGAGGGCCCTATTAGAAGGAAAACTAACAAACAGAAAATAGCATCAACATCAACAAAAAGGAGGACCATGGAAAACCCCACCTGAAGGTCACCAATATCAAACACCAAAGTTAGATAACTCCATGAAGATGGGGGAAAAAACAGCACAAAAAGCCTGAAAATTCCAAAACCAGAATACCTGTTCAACTCCAAAAGATCCCAACTCCTCACCAGCAAGGGAACAAAACTGGATGGAGAATATGTTTGGCAAGTTGACAGAAGTAGGCTTCAGAAAGTGGTTAATAGCAAAGGGCATTACATAGTGGTAATGGGATCAATGCAACAAGAAGAGCTAACTATCCTAAATATATATGCACCCAGTACAGGAGACCCAGATACATAAAGCAAGTTCTTAACAACCTACAAAGAGACTTAGACTCCCACACAATAACAGTGGGAGACTTTAACACCCCACTGTCAATATTAGATCAATGAAACAAAAAATTAAGAAGAATATCCAGGACTTGAGCTCACCTCTGGACCAAGTGGACCTAATAGACATCTACAGAATCCTCCACCTCAAATCAACAGAATATACATTCTTCTCAGGGCCACATCACACTTATTCTAAAATTGAGCACATAATTGGAAGTAAAACACTCCTCAGCAAATGCAAAAGAATGAAAGTTATAACAAACAGTCTCTCAGTCCACAGTACAATCAAATTAGAACTCAGGATTAAGAAACTCCCTCAAAACCACACAACTACATGGAAACTGAATGACTACTGGGTAAATAACAAAAATAAGGCAGAAATAAATAAGTTATTTGAAACCAGTAAGAACAAAGATACAACATACCAGAATCTCTGGGACACAGATAAAGCAGTGTTTAGAAGGAAATTTATAGCACTAAATGTCCACAATAGAAAGTGGGAAAGAACTAAAATCAACACCCTAACATCACAATTAAGAGAATTAGAGAAGCAAGAGTGAACAAATTCAAAAGCTAGCAGAAGACAGAAAATAACTAAGATCAGAACTGAAGGAGACAGAGACACAGAAAAACCCTTCAAAAAAAAAACAAACAAATCCAGGTGGTGGTTTTTGAAAAGATTAACAAAATAGACCACTAGCCAGACTAATAAAGAAAAAAGAGAAAAATCAAATAGACACAATAGAAAATGATAAAGGGAATATCACCACTGATCCCACAGAAATACAAACTACCATCAGAAAATACTACAAACACCTCTATGCAAATAAACTAGAAAATCTAGAAGAAATTGATAAATTATTTGACACATATACCTTCCCAGGACTAAACCAGGAAGAAGCTGAACCCCTGAATAGACCAATAATAAGTTCTGGAATTGAGGCAGTAATTAGTAGCCTACCAACTTGAAAAAAACTCAGGACCAGATGGATTTAGAGCCAAATTCTATTAAAGGTATGAAGAGGAGCTGGTCCCATTCTTCTGAAACTATTTCACATAATAGAAGAAGAGGGACTCCTCCCTAATTCATTTTATGAGGACAGCATCATCCCGATACCAAAACCTGGAAGAGACACAACAAGAAAACAAAATTTCAGGCCAATATGCCTGATAAACATCAACACAAAAATCCTCAATAAAATACTGGCCACCTGAATCCAGCAGCACATCAAAAAGCTTATCCACCATTATCAAGTCGGCTTCATCCTAGGATGCAAAGCTGGTTCAACATACGCAAATCAATAAATGTAATCTATCACATAAACAAAACCAATGACAAAAACTACATGATTATCTCAATAGATGCAGAAAAGGCCTTCAATAAAATTCAGCACCACTTCATGCTAAAAACTCTCAATAAACTAGGTACTGATGAAATGTATTTTAAAATAGTAAGAGCTATTTATGACAAACCCACAGCCAATACTGTACTGAATGGTCAAAAACTCAAAACATTCCCTTTGAAAACCAGCACAAGACAAGGATGCCCTCTCTTACCACTCCTATTCAACATAGTATTGGAAGTTCTGGCCAGGGCAATCAGGCAAGAGAAAGCAATAAAGGGTATTCAAATAGGAAGAGAGGAAGTCAAATTATGCCTGTTTGCAGATGACATGATTGTATATTTAGAAAACCCCATTGTCTCAGACTAAAAACTCCTTAAGCTGATAAGCAACTTCAGGAAAGTCTCAGGATACAAAATTCATGTGCAAAAATCACAAGCATTCCTATACACCAATACAGACAAACAGAGACCCAATTTATGAGTGAACTCTCATTCATAACTGCTACAAAAAGCATAAAATAGCTAGGAATACAACTTACAAGGGATATGAAGGAACTCTTCAATAAGAACTACAAACCATTACTCAAGGAAATAGAGGACACAAACAAATGGAAAAACATTCCAGGCTCATGGATAGGAAGACTTAATATTGTGAAAATGGCCATACTGCCTGAAGTAATTTATAGATTCAATGCTTTTCCCATCAAGCTACCATTGACTTTCTTCACCGAATTAGAAAAAACTACTTCAAATTTCATATGGAACCAAAAAAGAGACCTTATAGCCAAGACAATACTAAGCAAAAAGAACAAAACTGCAAGCACCACGCTACCTGACTTCAAACTATACTGCAATGCTACAGTAATAAAAACAGCATGATACTGGTACCAACACAGATACATGGACAAATCGAATAAAACAGAGGCCTCAGAAACAATACCACACATCTACAACCATTTGATCATTGACAAACCTGACAAAAACAAGCAATGGGGGAAGAATTTCCTATTTAATAAATGGTATTGGAAAAACTGGCTAGCCATATGCAGAAACTAAAATGACCTCTTACATCTTATAGAAAAATTAACTCAAGATGAATTAAATATGTAAATGTAAAATCTAAAACCATAAACACCCTAGAAGAAAACCTAGGCAATACCATTCAGGACATAGGCATGGGCAAAGACTTCATGACTAAAACACCAAAAGCAATTGCAACAAAAGCCAAAATTGACAAATGGGATCTAATTAAAGAGCTCCTGCACAGCAAAAGAAACTAGCATCAGAGTGAAGAGGTGACCTACAGAATGGGAGAAAATTTTTGCAATCTATCCTTCTGACAAAGGGCTAATATCCAGAATCTACAAGGAACTTAAATGAGTTTACAAGAAAAAAACAAACAATCCCATCAAATGGTGGGTGAAGGATATGAACAGATACTTTCCAAAAGAAGACACTGATACAGCCAACAAACATATGAAAAAAAGAGCTCATCATCACTGGTCATTAGAGAAATGCAAATCAAACCACAATGACATACCACTATCTCATGCCAGTGAGAATGGTGGTCATTAAAAAGTCAGGAAACAACAGATGCTGGAGAGGATGTGGAGAAATAGAAAGGCTTTTACACTGTTGGTGGGAGTGTAAATTAGTTCAACTGTATGGAAGACAGTGTGGTGATTCCTCAGGGATCTAGAACTAGAAATATAATTCGACCCAACAATCTCATTGCTGGGTATATACCCAAAGGTGTAGAAATCATTCTAACATAAAGACATGCACACGTATATTTATTACAGCACTGTTCACAATAGCAACATCATGGAACCAACCCAAATGTCCATCAATGATAGACTGGATAAAGAAAATATGGCATATATACACCATGGAATACTATGCAGCCATAAAAAAGGATGAGCTTATGTTCTTTGCAGGGACATGGATGAAGCCGGAAGCCATCATTCTCAGCAAACTAACACAGGGACAGAAAACCAAACATTTCATGTTCTCACTTATAAGTGGGAGTTAGCTCGAGATATGTTAAAGACTTCAATCTAAGACCCCAAACCATAAAAATTCTAGAAGAAAACCTAGAAAAGGCTCTTCAGGACATTGGAAATAGGCAAAGAATTTATGACTAAGACCCCAAAAACAAATGCAACAAAAATAAATAAGAACAGACTAAACTGAAAAGCTTCTGCACAGCAAAAGAAATATTCAACAGTGTAAACACACAACCTACAGAATGGGAGAAAATATTTGCAAACTATACATCTGACAAAGGACCAATATCCAGAATTGATAAGGAACTCAGATAAATCAGCAAGAAAAAAAATTCCATCAAAAAGTAGGCAAACAATGCAAACTGACATTTCTCACAAGAAGATATACGAATGGCCAACAAACATGAAAAAATATTCAGCATCACTAATCATCAGGGAAATGCAAATTTAAATTACAATGAAATACCATCTTCCCCAGCCAGAATGACCATTATTAACGAGTCAAAATTTAATAGATAAAGGCACAGATGTGGTGAGATGCAAACTTGTTCTGTTTCTACTTTCTCTTTTACATTATCCTTGACTACTGAATGGGTTGGTGGGCACATGCCATTCATTTTAACTCATGCTTTGGGTTTCAACTTCTTTTAGACTTCTAATGCCACTCATCAATCTGGCCACTTAACCTGGGTCAAAGTGCTTCTTTGGGTATGTTCTATAAATGCTATGACTATAGTACCCTGAAAATAATATGTAAGTGAAACAACTTGAAAATATGTGCTTCATGGGTCTCGATAAAACACTATTCTGTAAAAAAAATGATCTTTTGAGCATTCAACTATTATATGTATTGGTATTGGGGATTAAGGAAAAGACCAGAAATCTTGAAGATGCTGGTGGAATTCAGAAGATTGGGATTTGAATTCCTGCTCCATCAATTATTAGTTATATAGCCGTGAACAAATTACACCTATCTCTGGAAGCCAAATGTTCCTCGTCTGTATATTAGATATAAAATTAGCTCCCTTCCTCAAAAAGTTGTTACTAGGATTTAAACGAGCTAATGTATGCTTATCACAGATGTTGGCACTATGCATATATTCAATAAATGTTAACTGCTAATATTTTCATTAAATGTAAACATATCCCTCCCCAGTAAGTTTGTATATACAGGCAAAGCAGAAAAGTCACTAGGTTTGGATCGATGAAAAAATAGAAAAATCTTGGTAAATAAACTTTTATGTTTTGTCTATGACTTTCATTTATGTACCCCGCATTCAAGTTTCTCCTAGGTAGTCTAGAAGAAGCTCAGAGGACTTTACTTATTTAGGAAGCATTTACTGAGAACCTAATGTGTATAAGGAAGGAAAAAAATTCAAGAGCTCTCCACCCAACAACCTAACAGAACATACCAAAGTCATCAGAATTTCTGGCCAGCTCTACATATTCAAATCATTTAGCCAATCTACTTATGTGTTGATTAAATAAAATAAAAATTTCTAAATCAGTCATGCTATAGCACTATACATTCAGTTAGAACTATCAGCTACAGGCAAATCACCCAGAAATCCAATGGACTAGAATCCAGTAGATAGCAAAAATGACTTTAAAAAAATTACACAAGAAAATATGAAGTTGATTTTAAATAAAAATGATATATATTCTATAAAAATATTTATATTATAAACATGAGTAATTTAAAAACTAATAATTGAAATCTTTCACTTTTCCTTCCAACATTTATGTTACATTCAGAGGTACATATGCAGGTTTGTTACATGGGTGAATTGCACGTTACTATGGTTTGGTGTACAAATTATTTCATCATCCAGATAGGAAGCATAATACCCAATACATAGTTTTTTAATCCTTACTCACCTCCCACCCTCCACCCTCTAGTAGGTCTCAGTGTCTCGTTTCCTTCTTTGTGTCCATATGTAAACAATGGTTAGCTCCCACATATAAGTAAAAACTTGCAGTGTTTGGTTTTCTGTTCCTGTATTAATTCAATTAGGATAATGGCCTCCGGCTGCATCCATGTTGCTGCAAAGAACATTATTTCATTCTTCTATATGGCTGCATAGTATTCTATGGTACATATACCTCATTTTCTTTATCCAGTCTACCATTGATGGACATCTAGGTCGATTCCATGTCTCTGCTATTGTGAATAGTGCTGTGATGAACATATGTGTGCATGCGTCTTTATGAACAACTTTCAGAATGAATTTTCACTCCAAAACTTTCATCCACCCCTATATTACAGGTTTTTATATCTGACAAATAGTCATAATCTATTTTCACCAGGTTTTTGGAACTTTGCTTGATTACCTCAGTTGAAAAATAAACTGCATCTAATCTGAACTGTGAATTAAAATTTGTATACAACCTTTTCACAGTCACAGTCAAACAACTGGAAGTGAAATCAGGTAAAAGGAAGATAAAACATACTTCTGTTTGGGCAACTTGCTTCGAATACACATAAATGTAACATATTAAAAGTCATAAATAAAAGCATTACGAACAGAGTAGGTAGTGAAAGGAACTCCTCTGGCAGCAAAAACCAAACAATTGAATTTTAGTTCTTCCTCCTAAAAACATGTATTTAAATTCTCATGTAAATCGAGACATTCTAAAGTACTATACATGCAGAATGAAATAAGTAGGCATAGCTGGCTCCTGGCCATAGCAGATGGAAGAAAACCAATGAAGCAGTTAAACATCAAGCTAAAGAGTTTACACAAGCACACATTTGCACACAAACACACATACACTCAGACCCCGAATAAATATTATCCATTGTTAATGAAGTATTCAGTTTCATTGGGGATCTCAGATGACAGGTGACATTAATTAAAATATTAACAATTTTGTAAGCACTAGCAAGGTAGATGTGTTCTTGCCACTCAGTGAAAATATGCAAGCACATTCATTTGCATTTGCACATGCACAAATCAGCTAAAACTTCCTCATTTCATGGCTCTTTCCTACACAGAAGGGCTTTCAGAAGCATGCCCCAAAATGCACACAAAATCTTTTGTTATACCTCTCAGCAACTTCCAGGATTCATAAGAACATTTTTAAAAGGCACCCTCAGTAACCTTGACATTCAGAAGATCTGTGACTCTTATCCAGAGTCCAACAGCCCCATGTTCTGTCACCTCTGCTAGCAGAGGATGGACACTTGCTGCCTGCAGGGCAGTTTGTAGGCAGGATTCATTCATGTTCTCTCTGCCCCAGGTAAGCTATTACTCTGTTTTTAGCATTTCCAATGTAAGCAGGCCAGCTGGATTCCTCCTGGGAAGTAGCACTGGGATTATTCATAAGGCATAGAATGAGATAGGACATCTGGGTCCAAAGTTAGAGGAGCTGTAGAATGCCCTCATCCCCACCTTGCCCATTAAAATATATTGTCACTGACTAGCTATGTATTCTTCTGCCAGTCACCTCATCTCTTCAGACTTCAGTTCCTTATCTGTAAAACGATAGAATTAAAATTCTAAGGTACCCTCCAGCTCAAACATTTTATGAAAAGTAGCTTAGGAGTATTCTATGCACCTAAAACTTATATAAAGCTATTGAGGAAGAAGGGTCTATGATGAAAAAGGCATTTAAAAATGCAGAGAAAAGACTAGATGTCTTATAAAAATGGAAGTTAACTGAGAAAAAAATTGTAAAATAAAACATTAAACACTGGGTGATAAGTAGAATTCTTGCTCTCAATTTGTCACTCCCCTGTAGTAGTATTTTATATCCTTGCCATATCTTGACAGCATGTGGAATGTACTTCCCCATCCCTTAAACTTCGATTTGGACATGTGACTCACTTTGACCAATAGGATATTAGTGAAAGTAACAAAGCAGAGACATAAAATGTGCTTGTGCATTTGGGTTGCTGTCCTAACCTCCTGCCACTGCCAGAGGGAAAATACACAATAGGTTGAACTCATCAGCTTGAACTCCAGAAAAGACCCATGGAGCAGTCCTGAACGAAGCCTGCCACCTGGAGCCAAGCCCAGCCGAGCCTAGGTAAACACCAAACAGCCCACAGACCCATAAGCAGAAAAATAAAGAGGAGCTGCCGCTGACTCCAGTAGAAAGAGTCATATATTTTTGTGGTAGGCCACTGAGGTTTAAGGGTCATTACATAGCATTATTATAACAAAAACCAACTAATACACTCTACATGTAAATAACATATTAAAAACAGAGAAAATGCCTAGGAGACCTGAGAGGCCAAATACCTAGGTAGGTATCACAGAACCTGGAATGAAGTGTACATACATGGTCACAAATATGTAAAAAGACCGTGACAATTTTAAAACCAAACACGGACAACAGGATTCTCTATTCTCAATTTTAAATGAACATAATTAATAACCTTATGTGTTTGGTTGATGCCCTTAATTAGGCCTTAACTGAGTAGAAGGTAAAACTAGTTTAAAAATCTATACAATTCTGAAACTTCCTTCAGACCATTTGTTTTCACAAACTACTGCATTCTATCCTGTCATATTACCTGAGCCAGGGAATGCTACAGATGTATGTAATAAGCATGATACTGTCAAGCACACACCTGCTGAAGAGACAATATTTCAGTATTTCTCCTAGGATCCAGAGGCTACTAAATCTAAACAAATCAACTTTATAGGAAATATGCACATATCTGTTCTGTAATTAAATGAGAAATGTTGCCATTTGATTTTTATGCTTCTCTCTCTACTGGAGCCAGCGGCAGCTCCTCTCAGCCAACGTTTGGGCTTTTACAGTAAATGCAGCAAAGACTTAGGTTTAGCAGCTTAGTTTTGTTTAAAAACAAGAAAGAACCAGAGAATAAATGAAGCAGAGAAGATAAACTCCAAAAACTCAGTCAATATCAGAGCACCACTCACATTAAGAATGAAGTATCTGTTGTTTTTACCACTTGATAATAGATTATGTAGCCAACTAAAACAAAGTTTGGGACTGATCCAAGATGGTCAATTAGAAGCAGCCGTGGTCCGCAATGCTCAGAGAGAGTAAAAAAAAAAAGTAGTGAGTAAATTCTGCACCTTCAACTGAAATATCCAAGTTGTTTCATTGGGACTGACTAGGCAAACAGTTTAACCCACGAAGAATAAAGAAAAGCAGGAGTGGAGTAACGGCCCTCCCCCGAGCTGCTCGGAGCCAAAGAAACCCCACCCCTAGCCAAGAGAAGCAGTGAGTGAGTGTCCAACCCCACTGGGGAAACCACGCTTCTCCCACATATCTTTGCAACCCATGGATCAGGAGATCCCTTATTAAGCCCTTGCCACCAGGGCCTTGGAATCTTAGCAAACCAGACACTCAGGCACACACATAGACCTACGAATTTTACCTACTCTGGCCCTGGGATTCCCAGTGAGGTGGCGGATCCATCTGTACATATCCTTAGGAAGAGGGCTGAATCCAGGGAGCCAAGCAGCTTCTTTCTGCAGGCCCCGCTTCCACGCCCCTCACAAGTTAAGACCTATGGGCTTGGAATTCCAGCCAGCCAATGGCAACAGGCTGGAATCTGCCTGAGATGGGTTGAGTTCCTGGGGGGAGGGGTGGCCACCATCTCTGTGGTTTAGTAGATTCAGCTGCTTCAGCCCACCGGCTTTGGAGAATACAGTCAAAATGAGGAAGCTTCGCCCACAATGCAGCACAGCTGCCTTGCCAGATCATGACCAGAATGCTTCTTTAAACAGGATCCAGATCCATTCCTCCTCTCTGGGTGGGACCTCCCTGTGAGGGCTTCAGCCACTTCAGCAAAAGTTCTATGGACAGAGCTCTGATCTCTCCCTGAAGGGAGCTCTGAGCGGGCAGTGTAGACACCATCTCTGTGCTTCCTCAACTCAGCCTTTCCAGCCTGCCAGCTGTGGAGAATACAAACGGTCCAGACAAGGAAGGTTCCACACAACATAGCACAGCTGCCTTGCCAGCAGTGGCCATATTGCTTCTTTAAGCTGAACCCCAACCCCATTCCTTCTGACCAGGTGAGACCTCCCTCCCAACAGGGGTCTCCAACTACTTCCTACAGGCACATTCCGGCCGGCAACAGGTCAGTACCTCACTGGGACAGAGCTGCCAGAGGAAGGATCTGGCTGCCATCTTTGCTGTTTCACAGCCTTCATGGGTAATACCTCCAGGTTCAGGAGAAACTGAGGCAACTGTGGTCTGGAGCGGTTCCCCAGCAAACTGCAGCAGTCCTACAGAGTAGCCTGTTAAAAGCAAAACAAACAAAACAACAACAAAGACCCCACAGAAACCTCATTCAAAGGTCAGCAACTTCAAAGATTAAAGGCAGATAAGCCTGCAAAGATGAGAAAGAATCAATGCAAAAATGCTAAAAACTCAAAATGCCAGAGTGCCTGTTCTCCTCCAAATGACCACAACACCTAACCAGCAAGAGCACAGAAGTGAGCTGAGGCTGAGACAGCTGAACTGACAGAAATAGGCTTCAGAAGGGGGGTAATAAAAAACTTTGCTGAGCTAAAGGAGCACATTGTACCAATGCAAAGAAGCTAAGAATCATGATAATACAGGAGCTGATAGCCAGAATAGCCAGTTTAGACAGCAGCATAACCAACCTGATGGAGCTGAAAAATACAACACAAGAATGTCACAATGCAATCACAAGTATCAATAATAGAATGGACCAAGTGGAGGAAAAATCTCAGAGCCTGAAGATTATCTGAAATAAGACAGGCAGGCAGACAAGAATAGAAAAAAAAAAGAATGAAAAGGAATAAACAAAATCTCCAAGAAATATGGGACTATGTAAGGAGGCTGAAACTATGACTGACTGGGGAGAATGGAGCCAAGTTAGAAAATGTACTTCAGGATATGATTCAGAAAAAACTTCCCCAACCTAGCAAGACAGGTCAACATTCAAATTCAGAAAATGCAGAGAACCCCAGTAAGCTACTCCATGAG
The DNA here is from genome assembly GCF_049354715.1 of Callithrix jacchus. Lineage (NCBI taxonomy): Eukaryota > Metazoa > Chordata > Mammalia > Primates > Cebidae > Callithrix > Callithrix jacchus. Next base: position 92,454,651 of record NC_133509.1, read on the forward strand.
AAGATCAACCCCAAAAATCATCAGATTCTCCAAGGTCAAAATGAAAGGAAAAATGTTAAGGGCAACCAGAAAGGCAAGGCCACACGCAAAGGAAAACCCATCAGACTAACAGTGGACCTCTCTGCAGAAACCCTGCAAGCTAGAAGAGATTGGGAAGCCAATATTCAACATTCTTAAAGAAAAGAATTTCTAAACCAGAATTTCATATCCAGCCAAACTAAACTTCAGGAGTGAAGGAGAAATAAGATTCTTTTCAGACAAGCAAATGCTTAGGATATTCATCACCACCAGACCTGCCTTGCAAGAGCTCCTGAAGGAAACACTAAATATGAAAAGGAAAACCATTAATAGCCACTACAAAAACACACTCAAGTACACAGACCAGTGATACTGCAAAACAATCACATCAACAAGTCTGAAAAATAACCAGCCAGCATCCTGGTGACAAAATCACACATAACAATACTAACCTCAAATGTAAATGGACTAAATGCCCCATTTAAAAGATACAGGATGGCAAGCTGGATAGACAATACCCATTGGTATGCTGTCTTTAAGAGACCCATCTCACCTGTGAAGACCCACATAGGCTCAAAATAAAGGGATGGAGGAAAATTTACCAAGCAAATAGAAAACAAAAAAGTAGGGGTCACAATCCTAGTTTCTGACAAAACGGACTTTAAACCAATAAAGATTAGAAAAGACAAAGAAGGGAATTATTTAAAGGTAAAGGGTTCAATTCAACAAGAAGAGATAACTATCCTAAATATATATGTACCCAATAGAGGAGCACCCAGATTCATAAAGCAAGTTCTTAGAGACCTACAAACAGACTTAGACAACCACACAATAATATTGGGAGACTTTAACACCCCACTGACAATGTTACATCACAGAAACACAAAATTAACAAAAATATCCAGGGCCTGAACTCAGCTCTGGATCAAGTGGACCTGATAGATATCTACAGAACTCTCCACTCCCAAACAACAGAATATACATTCTTCTCATTGCCACATGGCAATTACTCTAAAATTAATCACATAATTAGAAGTAAAAAACAACTCGGCAAATGCAAAAGAACTGAAATCATAATAAATAGTCTCTCAGACCATAGCACAGTCAAATTAGAACTCAATATTAAGAAATTGACTCAAAATCACACAACTACATAAAAATTGAACAATCTACTCCTGAATGATTCTTGGGTAAATAATAAAATTAAGGTAGAAATCGAGAAGTCCTTTGAAACTAATGAAACAAAAAGACAATGTACCAGAATCTCCGGGATGTAGCCAAAGCAGCATTAAGAGAGATATTTAGAGTACTAAATAACCACATCAAAAAGCTAGAAAGATCTCAACAACCTAACATCTCAACTAAAAGAACTAGAGAACCAAAAGAAAACCCCAAAGCTAGCAGAATACAAGCAATAACCAAGATCAGAGCTGAACTGAAGGAGACAGAGACACAAAAAATCCTTCAAAAAAATCAGTGAATCCAGGAATTGGCTTTTTGAAAAAAATAATAAAATAGACTGCTAGCTAGACTTATAAAGAAGAAAAGAAAGAAGACTCAAATGAATACAATCAGAAATGATAAAGGGGACATTAACACTGACCCCACAGAAATAGAAACAACCATCAGAGAATGCTGTAAATACTTCTATGCACATAAACTAAACTAGAAAATCCAGGACAAATAGATAAATTCCTGGACACATATAGCCTCCCAAGACTGAACCAGAAAGAAATTGAATTCCAGAATAAACCAATAACAAGTTCTGAAAATGAGGCAGTAATAAGCAGTCTACTAACAAAAAAAAAAAAGCCCAGGACAAGATGGATTCACAGCTGAATTCTACCAAAAGGAAAAAGAAGAGCTTGTACCACTTCTACTAAAACTATTCCAAAAGGTTGAAAAGAAGGGACTCCTCCTTAATTCATTCTGTGAGGCTGGCATCATCCTGATATCAAAAGCTGGCAGAGATACAAAGAAAAAGGAAACTCCAGGCTAATATCCTTGATGAACATCAATGCCAAAATCCTCAATAAAACACTGGCAAACTGAATCCAGCAGCACATGAAAAAGCTTATCTACCACAATCAAGTTGTCTTCATCCCCAGGATTCAAGTTGGCTTAACATACACAAATAAATAAATGTGATCCATCACATAAACATAACTAAAGGCAAAAAACACATGATTATCTCAATAGATGCAGAAAAGGCTTTTGATAAAATCAAGCACCCCTTCATGTTAAAAATCTCAACAAACTAGATACTGAAGGAACATAACACAAAATAATAAAAGCTACCTATGACAAACCCACAGCCAATATTATACTGAATGGACCAAAGCTGGAAGCATTCTCCTTGAAAACTGGCACAAGACAAGGATGCCCCCTCTCATCACTCCTATTCAACATAATATTGGAAGTTCTAGCCAGGGCAAGCAGTCAATATGAGTGAAAAAAGGATATTCAATAGGAAAAAAGGAAGTCGAATTATTTTTATTTGTAGATGACATGATCCTATAGCTAGAAAACCCATTGTCACAGCCCAAATGCTTCTTTATTTATTTATTTTTGAGATGGCGTTTCACTCTTGTCACCCAGACTGGAGTACAATGGCATGATCTCGGCTCACTGCAATCTCTGCCTCCCAGGTTCAAGGGATTCTCCTGCCTCCTGAGAGCTGGGATTATAGGTGCACAATGCCTGGCTAATTTTTGTATTTGCACATTGACCAGGCGGGTCTCAAACTCCTGACCTCAAGTGGTCCACCAACCTCAGCTTCCCAAAATGCTGGGATTACAGGTGTCAGCCACTGCACCTACCCCCCAAAACTTCTTAAGCTGATAAACAATTTCAGCAAAGTCTCAGTATGCAAAATCATTTTGCAAATATCACTAGGATTCCTATACACCAACAACAGGCAAGCAGAGCCAAATCATTAATGAACTTCCATTCCCAATTGCTACAAAGAGAATAAAATACCTAGGAATACAGCTAACAAGGGAAGTGAAGAACCTCTTTGAGGAGAACTACAAACCACTGCTCAAAGAAATCAGAGAAGACACAAATAAATGGAGAAATATTTTATGCTCATGGATAGGCAGAATCAATATTGTGAAAATGGCCATGCTGCCCAAAGTAATTTATAGATTCATTGTTACTGCCATTAAACTACCATTGATGTTTTTCACTTAATTATAAACACTATTTTAAAATTTATATGGAACCCAAAAAATTCTAAACAAAAGAACAAAGCTGCAGGCATCACATTACCCAAGGTTATAGTATACTACAAGGCTACAGTAACCAAAACAGCATGGTACTAGTACAAAAACAGACATATAGACCAATGGAACAGAATAAAGAACTCAGAAATAAGACCACATACCTACAAACATCTGATCTCCAATAAGCTCACAAAAACAAGCAATGATGAAATGACTCCCTATTAAATAAATGATGCTAGAAGAGCTGACTGGCCATACGCAGAAAATTGAAACTGGACTCCTTCCTTACACCTTATATAAAAGTTACCTCAAAATGGATTAAAAACTGAAATGTTAAACCCATAACTATAAAAACCCTAGAAGAAAATCTAGGCAATACTATTCAGGACATAGGCACAGGCAAAGATTTCATGACAAAATTGCCAAAAGCAATTGCAACGAAAGCAAAAACTGACAAATAAGGTCTAATTAAACTAGAGCTTCTGCTCAGCAAAGGAAACTATCATCAGAGTGAACAGACAGTCTACAGAATGGGAGAATATTTTTACAATATATCCATCTCACAAAGGTCTAATATCCAGAGTTTACCAGAGAATCTTAAACAAATTTACAAGAAAAAAAAACTCCATTAAAAAGTGGGCAAAGGACATGAACAGACACTTCTCAAAAGAGAACATACATCCAGCCAACAAACATATGAAAAAAAGCTCAACATCACTGACCATTAGAGAAGTGCAAATCAAAACCACAGTGAGATTCCATCTCACACCAGTCAGAGTGGTACTACTAAAAAGTCCAAAAACAACAGATGCTAACAAGGGTGCAGAGAAAAGGAATACTTTCACACTGGGGATGGGAGTGTAAATTAGTTCAACTATTGTAGAAAAGTGTGGTAATTCCTCAAAGACTTAGCACCAGAAATAGTATGTGACCCAGCAATCCCGTTACTGGGTATATACCCAAAGGAACAGAAATCTTTCTATTACAAAGATGCATGCATGTATATGTTCATTGCAAAACTATCCACAATAGTAAATACATGAAATCAACCTAAATGCCCATCAATGATAGACTGGATAAAGAAAATGTGGTACACATACACCATGGAATACTATGCAGCCATAAAAAGGAGCAAGATCATGTCCTTTGCTGTGACATGGATGGAGTTAGAAGCCATTATCTTCAGCAAACTAAAGCAGGAGTAGAAAGCCAAACATCCCATGTTCTTTCTTACAAGTGGGAGCTGAATGATGAGAACATGTGGACATATGCCAGGGGAACAACACACATTAGGGCCTGTTAGATCAGGGAGAAGCCGGGGAGAGAGCATCAGGAAGAATAGCTACTAGATTCTGGGCTTAATGTCCAGGTGATGGGTTGATCTGTGCAGCAAACCACCATGGCACACATTTACCTATGTAACAAACCTGCACATCCTGCACATGTACCCCTGAACTTAAAAGTTGAAGAAAAAAAAGTTTGTAAAAATTTGCAATCATCTATAAATTGCTTATGCTGTGATGTTGAATGAAAAAAGCAGCATACAAAGTAGTGTCCAAAGTAACATCACAACAATGTAAAAAGAAAAGGCTCTAGAAACCAGGTTTGAAATATTCTCAGAATTGTTAACATGTTGTCTTTAAGTAATGAAATGCTTGGCTGATGAATTTTTTTATTTCTACTTCTCTGCATTTTTCTGCATATGCACTATTCAAATAAAATACCATTGGAACTTACATTTCCTAAATGACAAATTTGTTTTTTCAAAATGTAATTTTACTTTTGTGTATACTTCCCTTTTCTGTCTTCTTCCACATCCTTACCAAAAAAGAGGGAAAGCAAATTAATATTGCAATAGAAATATCTGATCTTCAAGTTTTGTTAATTAGCAACAACACATATGTTTGTTCTTACAGCTAAAATTACAGCTGCGTTTTTAAAGTATATTGCTAACCAGAGCAATGAAATGCTATAATCTCTACAAAAGAGTTGACAGTGCTTTATAGCAGTCATTAAAAATAAAGGTGCTATTTTATTACCGTAAAACCAAGGAAATTTTGACATTACCAAGGACATGAAAATACTGTGTCCTAAAAACATACACCAATCATATCTCCAAATTTTAATAATTTTCAGCCAACTAGACTGGGCTACCTCAAAAGTTTTATTGAAATAAATTGTAAATTTTGTAATCCCAAAATAAGTTAGCATGCTCTTCTTCTCAAAGACAGCTTCAAATACTTTTATTTAATAGAATATATGATCTCTATTTCTCCAAAGACAAGTAGAATATAGAAATGTGCAATGATTTACCTAAGGCAACAGAGAGTAAAATATAATTGTGTTAGACACTTACTGATTTATGAATGTTTCTTGGGTATGTCATTACAAACCTGAAAATATGTTATCATTGGGTTGTATGGATAAAATTTTTTTTAATCAAAATTCCTGCATTTCAAAAGTAATTTTGTATAAATCAATATTTAGTGTTTTTATTTCCAAAGCAAACATTGGAAAAAAATAAAACTACTTCCTACTTGGCTTTGTGGGGAATTACTACTAATAACTATTGTTAAACATTCTGCAAAAATATGATATGCAATCCCACTGCCTGATAATAGTAAGCTTATCAGAACAAAGCATAAATAAATAATTCTTGCTATTGTTTTTTAGCTTCAGATAATAATGCATACTCTTAATCATTGATAATTTTATGCATTTAAAATCTAGAAACATTTATTAAAAATTACTAGTAAAAACATTTATTAAAAATTACTAGTAAAAATATCAATAATAGAAGCATGCCATTAAAATCATAGAAGATAGATTATTGTATTATTAAAATCATAGAAGATAGATTATTGCACTTTGTAAAATTAACAATGGAAGACATATGTTTTACCTCAGATTTACCTAAGTTTCTAGGAAAGTCAGGAAAAATTATAGGAGTTTGTTGGATGTATAAATTCTCTTATTATATGTCAAGGTCAAGAAGCAGCAAAAATGACTTCCTAACTATTCCAACATACACACACACACACACACACACACACACACATACATACACACAATTAAGTTTATCTTAATGCTGCCTCCTTAGACCTTTTCAGTTCAGCCAAAGATATCTCTATATATAGTGAACTGGATGTGTAAACAGGCTGTAACCTACTGTTGGATTAATCACTGAGTTTTGGCCAATCAAAGGTAGCCAAGTGTCCAAACCATCTTCAAATAAGACAAACACCAAGCTATAACCAATTCAGCTGTTTTTGTTTTTGTACCTCACTTCTGTTTTCTGATGCCATCACTTTCCCTTTTCTGACCAAAAATAATCTCTGGCCACATGGCAGCACCAAAGTTGCTGTGAATCCATTCTAGTTCAGGGCTGCCCAATTCATGAATTGTTCTTTGCTCAATTAAACTCTTAAATTTAATTTGTCTAAGGTTTTTCTTTTAATACACACACACACACTCATGCAAACACACACACACACACACACACACACACACACACACATCCCAGTCACATTATAGCTACTAAGATGATCCATGAATTGATTTTTTAAAAATAGTGGATCCACTATGTTTTTCTGCCTCATATAGGAAAAATACCTTAACTTTCCCTAGCTTGTCTACAGAGAAGAGAAACAGAAATCTCCCTACAATTAGTGGAAAGAATAACAAACTGTGGACAAAACTCCAGTGAGTGATATCGGATGTGCTTGCTTAATACCAAAGCTCAGTGCTATGGTTACAGGTCTCAATATTACAAAGAAGTCTAAACAACAGAGCACCCAAACAGTTTGAGAGCTTTATTACAGCAGACAAACAGCTTTTCTCCCACCACAAAAATAAATTTTTCCTAAGCTCCTTTTCTCCCAATTTTACTTACTCTACCCCTGAGGAAGAAGAGTGACAAATAGAATTCGTGAATTCAAGCTAAATAGAAAAAGGCATGCTCCAGTTAGCTTGACTCTTCTTCCTCTTGAGAGCATGAGTTCTCTCTGCTCCTCCACATCCAAAGCCTTCACCTTCCTCCTTGAGGAGATTCTGCTCCAGCCACTGCTACTTGGGTGGGGCTGAGTAGTTCTGCCTAACTCAGAAGTTCCCCTGTTAGCAACCCACACGGAGTCAACATAGCCAAAGCCATTGCCTCCCTTCTGCCTCCCAACAGGAAACAGGCAATTTTTTAGGCCCATCTTTATGCTGTTATATCTCAACTTGTTCAGAAACCAAGCCTCTTTAAGCACCACTTTCAGAGAAGTTTTGTTCCAATAGGGCTGTAGCAAAACACTATACTTGCTCTCAGAGGAAGAGTTTTCATTCAGCACTGATAGATTTGAAAAAACTGCAAGCCAAACCTACTGACTGATTTATAAGGAAGCCATCAATCATCACATAAGACAGGGAGTCCACACTTGAGAAATTTGCTTACCAACATCATAATTCTGGCCATATCACTCTACCACTTATACTGTTATTTATTAATTTTTTTTCTTTTAAAAGGCTTATTTTTACTTGCCAGGCACACTAATAGTCTATTCTCATGCTGCTAATTAAGGCATTTTTGAAACTGAGTAATTTATAAAGCAAAAGAGGTTTAATAGACTCCCAGTTCTACATGGCTGGGGAGGCCTCACAATCATGGTGGACAGCAAACAAGGAGCAAAGGCATGTTTTACATGGTGGCCAGCAAGAGAATGTGTGCAGGGGAACTGCCCTTTATAAAGCTATCAGATCTTGTGAGATTTATTCATTATCATGAAAACAGCACAAGAAAACCTCCCCCCGTGATTCAGTTACCTCCCACTGGGTCCCTCCCATGACACCTTGGGGATAATGGGAACTACAATTCAAGATGAGAGTTGGGTGGTGACACAGCCAAGTCATATCAGATACCATTATAAGTGCTTTATAAATTTATAAATATTAACTCTTTTAATTCTCACAACAATCCTATGAGGTATATATAACTATTGCTATAATTTTAAAGATGAGAAAACTGAGGCATGGAAAGATTAGCAATTTGGCTCAGAGTCAGATAGCAACTGGGATTGACTCCATGTGTGCTGGCTCCATGGTCTCCTCTGACCCACTACAAATATAGAATGTGATCATGACAAAGGCAGTCAAGAGACATGAGTGTTATCATATTATAAAAATGAAAATGAAATGCAAAGCATAATACCAATTGATTAACAAAAACTCACACCTGGAAATTTTATTTTTCTTTGTGCCAAAAATAACTGTTAATTATTAGTTGATAATGAAATTCAAAACTTAAAAATTAAAATGAATACACAGCTTAATAGCCAGTTGATTTATAAAAATATACTCCGGAAAATTCTTTCTCCCAGCTTGGGCAACATGGCAAGATCCCATTTCTACAAAAAAATTACATTAAAAAAACAATTATCTGGATGTAGTGGTGCATGACTGCAGTGCCAGCCAGTCAAGAGGCTGAGACAGGAGGATCACTTGAGTCCAGTGAACTGTGATGGCACCTCTGCACTCCAGACTGGGTGGCAGAGCAAGACTCTGTCTCAAAAAGAAAATTTTTTCTCATGCAAGAAATTAACTGCTGATAAGTCACTATCAACAACTTCATTTTGAGTAGCTTTAAGACTAATTAGAGAGAAGTGCCCTGAAGGGAAAAAGGATTTCAATCCATTTTTCTTCTCTTTTTCTATCTCCTGAGCAGAAATCTACAGGAGGTTGAATAGCCCTGAATCACTCTGAGTTTACATAATGGCATTTTTTCCCCCAACCACATTTTCAATGTCTTTTTGGTAATGATTTTTAACTCTCCTATGCACCCCCACACCATCCCCCCCCCCCCCCCCGCCCCTCACCAGGAACCTGCCTCCACGTGATCCATGTGGTCAGTAGGAAGTGAATTACAGTTCTTAGTTCTACTACTTCAGTTTCACCTGTGCAATAACACAGTCTCTGTGAAACCAAGACTTGGATGGGCTATTCTTTTCATAAAGTTTGCATATAAAGGAGACAGTGTTAAGCATCTCTCCCCTCCCTCACTTCCTTTGCCTGCTAGTCACACAGCTAGGATAGATTTCCCAGGTTTCCTTGCAGTTAAGTGGAATCATGTGACTAACTTTTGGCCAATAGACTATGAGTAGAAGTGATTCATAGCACTTGCAGTCCTGGCCCCTAAATAACTCCATGCTCTCTTTTTCTCTGTCCAGAGGGCTAGAAGAAGTAGACTCAAGGACCTAGAAGAACCTAAAGCCCCAAGTAAGGAATCAGACCCTTACTGACTGTGGTACAGAAGATTTACCCCCATCAAAGCCCACATTGGACTATGGTGTGAGGTGAGAAATCACCTTTTACTGCTCTAACTCAGATTTTGAGGTTCTCGATTACAGCAGTTTATTCTAATTAATATAATGCATTATATCAAATGCTTAACTCTTAATATTTGAAAATTGTTCATCTGTGATTCCCTTAAAATGACCATTATTTGGTAAACACTGTTATCGGAGATACTCCCCCATATGAATTGATTACTCTTTCCTTAAAATATGCTTCTAGAATTCCATTTGACCCAGCAATCCCATTACTGGATATATATCCAAAGGACTATAAATCGTTCTACTATAAGGACACATGTACACGAATGTTCATTGCAGCACTGTTTACAATAGCAAAGACCTGGAATCAACCCAAATGCCCACTGATAATAGACTGGATTGGAAAAATATGGCACATATACACCATGGAATATTATGCAGCAATCAGAAATGATGAGTCTGTGTCGTTTGTAGGGACATGGATGAATCTGGAGAACATCATCCTCAGCAAACTGACACAAGAACAGAAAATGAAACACCGCATATTCTCACTCATAGGCGGGTGACGAAAAATGAGAACACATGGACACAGGGAGGGGAGTACTAAACACTGGGGTCTATTGTGGGGAAAAGGGGGGGGCTAGTGGGAGGGGAGGTGGGGAGGGATAGCCTGGGGAGAAATGCCAAATGTGGGTGAAGGGGAGAAAGGAAGCAAAACACACTGCCATGTGTGTACCTACGCAACTGTCTTGCATGTTCAGCTCATGTACCCCAAAACCTAAAATGCAATAAAAAATTTAAAAATAAAATATGCTTCTAGAAGCTGAGAAAATTAATCAAAGCTGCATCACACCGAGTCACCTTCCAGCAAACTCTGCTCTGTAACTTAATGGGTTTCTCTTTCTGCCAATCCTTCACTATAACTGGCACATTGAATAAGCAGGCCTCATGGGACTTAATCATAAAACTTGGTTTTTTCCACTGTCTCTTTAAACCTAGTCAGGTCCTTCCCTTAACCCTGACTTTTACATTCAGGCTTAGGTAAAAGAACAATCTACTGTCATTTTAAATCACAACTGTAGTCTCAACTCAGTATTGAAATATGTTTAGCTGGATGCAGTAATCACTAGATCAATCATCATTCAAAGCTGTCACATGCCCCTACTCCATCCTGAGCCAGCAGCCAGCTGCTCCCTGATGCTAGGGAAGAAGGCATTGTTAACACCTGTATTAAATTCTTGCTCCTCCACTTACCAGCTGTTGTTTTTCTGACCTGTGTCCCACCCAAGGTTGAAGCTTGAGGGTGAAGAAGGAAAAGGCCAAGAAAATTCTTATTGGATAGGTACTATAATAAGATTGTACTGTCCTTTCTGGTGCTAGGGAGCATTTGAAGCTGACATTTTCTATTGTGTGTATCCCTGCGGGTTTTCATAATTTTACTTTTTGTTTGTTTACAGAAGTTTAGAAAAGTTGATGGAGATTACAGGACAGGGAGCCCCTCAAAATAATCCCTGACACCATCACTGACTATCCTCAGTTTTACCCGCTCTTCTCACTGTCTTTAGTATCAACAGCTGGTATCTTTCACACAGGATCATGTGAGCCCAAGCTATCTGCAACGAAGTCTCCAGTGCCTGACAGCTCTCAGATTGTCCATAATAAGCTGGACAGCCCCTTCTTTGACCTTATCAGCGTCTGTTCATGGCAACACTATGCGAAAAGGTCAGGCCTTAGCTTGGAGGTGAGAACTCTGAATTGCATAAGCCTCAGCTAGTCTCAAAGAAAAAAGCTCATTTTACCCCATATCGAAGTGAAAGTGACCATTCAGACTACATACCTGGAAGCCCGGCCCCACCTTACTTCATAATTCCGCTAAGGTAGATGAATGTTTTGTATAGCTTTGCATAGGCAGTTCTAATATTGTCAGGTGACAGACTGACTTATTAAGGGAAGCTCTGTCCCAAATCCCAGTTTTTGAGACAATAAATAAAACAGATATTTCTTATAAATATCCTGACTTCAAAGTAGAGGACATTGGGTCACAGAGTTCTCTCTGCCAGAGCTAAGCAAGAGAGGGGATTCAGTGAAGTTTGATTAGGGATCTGGAATTGCAACCAAACCAGCAGCTTCTCTAAATTCAAGTACATCATACTTACCACTTGATAGAATAATTTTTCCTCATTTCCCACCAAAAGCAAGCACCATAGTTTAGAAAGATGGGGAAAGGTAGAGTAGAAAGATAAAAGATTTCAGTGTGAGCTCATGTTCAGAGTCTCTATTCACTTACTGTGTGACTTGGAGCAAGTTATATAATCTTTCAGAGCCTCAATTGTCTCGGCTCTAGAATAAGCTGAGTAGGGTATTGCAAGGTACTATGAGAATTAAATAAAATGGATATCAAGAGGCCTAAAACAATCAGTGCCTGGCATTTAAAAGATACGGAGCAAATAGCCTTCCCCTCCCCACCTTTAAAGGACCGCCACAGATGTGGAAGATACGGTATTCTGCAGATGCTTTCAGTTTGTACAGTGCATTTAGCTTTTAAAGTGCCTTCACAACTGTTTTCTTTGTTATCTAAAGAGAAAAGGAAGATATGAACTAAAGAAATACCAAAACAGGAAACTCTAGAAGATGCACAGACATTGCATAACAAACACGATGGTTAGCAGCCATGGAATGTGCATGTAGAGGTTCTCACAAGGCAAGCAACAGTCACATGAGAGTGTATTCACTCTGCATTTAAACGTTCTGCAGTTTAAATAATAATGAGTTTGAGACCACCTGGGCATCATAGTGAGCCCCTGTCTCTACAAAATAATCTTAAAATTAGCTGGGCATGGTGGAGCACACCTGTAACCTCAGCTACTTGGGAGACTAAGGCCAGAGGATCCCTGGAGCCCAGGCGTTTGAGGCTGCAGTAAATTATGATCATGCCACTGCAATCCAGCCTGGGTGACAGAGCAAGACCCTGTTTCTAAAAATAAAAAAAATAATATGCCCAGGTTTATTGTGAATTTGACTTAGAAATTCATTTTTGAGAAGAAAACTGTCTTGCTATTTCAATTGCCCACCAGTGGAGCAACAGTGACACTAGCTAATCACCAACGTGTATTCCCCAAGGGACACCACCAAGCCAGGCCATTAAAACCTCCTAAATATAGCTTGTGTGGTGTCATGTCTGCTGGAATCTTTTAGATCTCAACCTCTTTGTGCACTACAAACAAAGTGCAGCCCAGCTGGAACCCAAACTCCGCCCCTCCCCTCCCACCTCCCTTTCAGCGGCTATTTACCTGAGTAAATAGCCTCTCGGTATCCACTGAGATATAAACCATGCTAAAGAAAGAGTGTCAGTACCCACCCTCCTGGCCCACCAGCACTGTTCTTCTGGCCTCGGACTAAGTCATGGAAAAGGGCAGCTTAGGAAGATATTTCACAGAATATATTCACACATTTCTGAGAGGACTTAGTCACAGCAGGCAGCTAGGCTTTGGGAGTATTATGACAAAATGGGGCAAGGAGAGGAGCTGTCCTATGTCACTGGAGGAAACCGTGTGACATTTTACCCAGAGCTCAAGGATCCTGGGGCCTAGTGAAAATGGATTTAAATCCATGCTCTGCCATTTTCTAAGTGTATGACTTGGGGCAAGTTTGTTAATCTCAGTATCATCATCTGTAAAATGGACAAAAAAAAATAGAAGCATCCTTTTTAGTCTTTCTGAGGCTTAAACTAGACCCTTGTAAGAGTAATGCCTTCTGACTTTTCTCAAGTCATGACGGTCACAGAAAATAACCCATGTACAGTAGAATCCTATGACATAATGGAGCTGTTTGACCATAGAGGTAACAGCATTAGTTGTCCTGAGACCACAGGCCCTGACCTTACTCCCTGCGGGTTGACGGGATGATAATAATAAAACAATGATAGCAAACAGCATCTCTGTAGTGATTTCTATGTGTCAGGAGCTGGTCTAAGTGCTTTACTTGATCAATTCATTTGATTCTCAGAGCAATCCTATGAAATGGGAGTATTATTATCACTGTTTCTCAGATGAGGAAACAGGCACAGAGAGGCTAACGAATTTGCCTAAGATTATACAGTCTGTGAGTGTCAGGTCCAACCCACACAGATCCAGCATCCTCACTTTCCACCTTTTATGCAGTAGGGCCTTTCAATATCACGGCCCAACTCCACCCCAACACAGTGCCCTACTGGGGCACTCTGCAGTACAGCTCTTCTCACATAGAAGCTAACTACAGTAGCGTTAATACTTACAAAAAGTACTTTTACAGGCCAGGCATGGTGGCTCAGCACTTTGGGAGGCTGAGGTGGGTGTATCACCTGAGGTAAGGAGTTTGAGACTAGCCTAGTCAATATGATAAAACTTGTCTCTACTAAAAATACAGAAATTAGCTGAGCATGGTGGCATGCACATATAGTCCCAGCTACTCAGGAGGCCGAGGCAGAAGAATCTCTTGAACCCAGGAAGCGAAGGTTGCAGTGAGTCAAGATCACGCCATTACACTCAAACCTGGGTGACAGAGCGAGACTGTCTCAAAAAAAAAAAAGTATTTTTATAAGTATTAATGCTTTTTTTATATAAGATGTGGGTCTTTATAAGTAGAAAAAGGAGGGCATGGTGGCTCACCCCTGTAATCCAAGCACTTTGGAGACCAAGGCAGGCAGATCACTTGTGGTTGTGAGTTCAAGACCAGCCTGACCAACATCATGAAACCCCGTGTTTAAAAAAAATAATAAGTAGAAAAAGCATTAATACTTATAAAAAGCAGCTCAATCAAGTGTACAGATGGATGCACCAAGACCTGCAGCATCAGTGGGTCTGAAAGAGCAGGACAATCCAGGACAATGGGCACTGGCCTGGTTGGTTATGGTAGGAATCACAGAGACAGGCAGGGCTGGCTCAGCAGCAGGCCACACCACAGAAAGGGAGAAGAAAAGGATGGATTCTTCATGATGGTACAAATTTTCCCTGGTGGTGCATGCTCTGGGTTTGTATCACTGTCCAATAACTCACTGCAGGAACACTTTAGGGTCTAGAAGTCTAGCATTAGTGGTGGGAATTAGAGCCATTCTGTTTTTAGCTATAGGCTTACTGTTGCAGTTACCCCTCATCAGGCCTGGCCTGAGGAAGCTCGGGGTATAGCAGTATGTATGTGTTGAGCTTTAACATATTCATCTGCTGATTATAAACAGTAAACTTCTGAAAGGCAGAAAATGTGTCTTTTGCATTTTGATAGCTGCTGGCATTTGTCAGAGGCCTTATCACCTAGTAGGCCATCAATAAATGTGCAATCAAGTCAACTAAACATATTTAATAGAGATTTACTGTCTATGGCTAGCCCTTGAAAACGGTTAATTCCAACTTCAGAATTTTCTTTTGCAGAGGCAATGGCATCAATCAGTTTAACTGCTCTAAGATTAAGTAAGAACAGGAAAACTGGCAGAGACAAACCCAAAGACCTAGTCTAAACTCTGAACAAATTTATTAAATACCAACTCTATTCAAGAGTCTCTTTTAACATAAAGCAGTCTTTCTTCTCCATAGAAAAGGATACAAACAAAAGATGCTGTTTGTAAACTCAATCCTGACACTTTCCCTAAATCAAAGAACTCATTCCTAACAGTGTTTCAGTATTTCATTATTTATTAATTTATTAGTAAATACTTATTCTGAATGCATTCAATCGAATGTGATTTGATGAAATAATAGTTGCTGCCATGACCCCAGAAAGAAAAGTTGCTGCAATGTGTGTCGTAACTCTTTAAGTAAATGGTTTTCAAGAGTATAAAGGTGACTTCAGGTGGGTTGGAAGCACTGGTTGTCATGTTCAAACATTTGGACCACGGGTGTAGAAATGGAATAGGGGTAGAATGTGATGCAGCGAACATAAATGGGACTGCATTTCTTTCATGGAACCCTTAGAGATGCTTGCCATGAAAACTGAAAAATCTCTTTTTTAAAAAATAAATGTGATTTAGGAATGCTTTGCCAGATACCAACATCTCAGTGACAATTTAGAACAGGGGTTGGCAAATTATAGCTCACAGGGCAAATCCAGCCAATCTTCTGTATTTGTGAAGAAGATTTAATTGGATACAGCCACACTCATTTGCTCATGTAGTGTCTCTAACTGCCTTTGCTGCACTGCAACTGCAGAATCCACTAGTTTTGAAAGGCACCAAATGGCCAACAAAATGAAAAATATTATCTAGTCCTCTACCGAAAATTTGCCAGCCCTTTATTTAGAATAACACCAAAAGTCACAGATACCAACATCTCAGTGGCAATTTAAACTGATAACAAAATTCATTTCACCAATTCACAGCCCAACCTCCTAAGACATTTGAATTTAATTAGGGTGTTTTTAAGCATTTGTATAGTTGAATAATGATTAAAGAGGAGCACATTTTGCCATAAGTTGGTCATAGGGGAAGTAGAAGAAATGAGCCTTTCCCTTGATACTGGCAAATTGGTATATAAGTCATGTACAGAAAATCACATTTGTGGTTCTTATTGCATTTCTTACCATAGGTGAGTATTTACCTGTCCCCTTAATTTCAAGGGCTGGGACAAACTCTAAAACATTAAGATGTATAAGTAAGACATATAATTGAAAATCAATCTCTCATTTTTTAATATGTGACCCTTCTTATTTCTACCTCTGATGCTTGCCTAGCTATGACCTAGCTTCTAGCCAGGCAGAATTTGCTTAAGGATGCATCATTGTCCCTTGCAGGAGCCCCTCCTACTTGTGCATTGTTCCCTTTTAGCCCCTCACTGGAAACTCCCCCTAAATATAGCATCTCCCAGGATGCTTGACTAGCAGAGAAGAGCAGTGTTGCCATCCTCCCCAGCAATAACTTTTCTTACATCCTCATAGGCACAAATCTTTCAAAGCATGGGAAAAGGAAAATTTAAGGAGTAAAAAGATAGTGATGAAAAGTCAACACGTAAAAAGGAAGAAACATGCATTACCCCAAAGGCAAAAACCTATTGATAAAGAAGCAAAGAGAGAACCAAACTGCCAAAGAAAAAGTAAAAATTTTGGTGGTCTGGCCTAATGCAGGGCATTTTCATTTTACCCAGCAACATTGTTCTTTCAAGACACATCTTATGCTGTCTCTGAGAGGAGAATTGCACTTCACATATCTGCAATCCAGGGAGAATCACAATGATGTGGCAGATCTCTCTCTTAATTGTCATTGGGCCTCATGTGTGTAAAATCCTATTTTCACAAACTATCATAATGCAATGTAATGTCTTTGTTTTTCTTCTCATTAAACAGAGTCAAATAGCTACACTGCAGAGGAGGCTATTTATCCACTGATAGTTATTGAGCAAAGCCAAATCAAGTACTGCAACTCAAGCACCAACACAGGATCCACCCCCACTCGTCAGCCCTCCCAGTCACACAGAAATGAACCTCCCTGTATTCTAAATTTCCACTACTTAAAAACCTTAGCTCAGGGCCTACCTGATTTGGGATCCATCACTCCAACCACTGAAAAAACTCACTTTACTAACTCAGAACCAGAAAACCTATACTATCTCTTAACATTTAGTAGATGCTAATTTCTTGTGTTGAGTTTACTGATGTAGTAACAACACAAAGTACAAGAGGGTCTACTTTAGAACACATTGAACATATATTCCTAAGCTGAGAGGCAGAGCTGAGATAAGAATGAGGCAAGTCAAGTGACTAAAGCACAAAATTTAAGAAAGTACTCACTTTTGGAATTGTGTAAGTAGAGTCAGCAATCTTTGACCAAAGGAGGATGAGAGTTTGTAGATAAATAAATGCTCCACTGTTACCTTCCCTGAGTGCATGATTCGAGTTGCATTCTGTAGACTACACGGAAAGAGGCAGGATTGAGTTTCCCCTGCCCACAACAGTGACTACTTGATAATCAGCCTTTCATTTGCCTTTCCCTCCTCTGATTTATTCTTTTGAAACTTTCACCCCAGCTGCATGGAAACACCCCTCAACTACCTCCTCAATGCAAGTCTGTGTCTGAAGCTCCACTTTCTGGGAAAACTCAAGCTAAGAGAGTTGCTACAGGAAGCATATGTTCAGAATGGGACTCTGGAATTAGTGACTCACCAGTGACCAGCATCACTACCAAAAGGCTCACCTCTAGTAGATGGAAATGAGATACAAAGATGAATCATTTGTTTCTGCATTTGAACAGTACGGGGGAATGCAAATTATAAGGACTGTGGGGTTGGCTGGCCTTAATTAACTGCAATGGGAGAGCTACAGAAATCTCTGACAGATCTCTTATGTCTAAACTAGGGTCCTGATAAGAGTGGGCCCCTGAGCCTTAGATGTAGAAAGGCCTGGGAAATTTGAATGCCTGGATCTCTTTGAATTTTCCAGCCTGGAAGAAGCAGCATCCTCCCTCTTATTAGAGAATAACTCCTTTCCATTGGAAATGCTGCAAGGACTTCACCTGAGGCAGGTGCTTCATGTGACAAGCTTTTTCATTCCAAGAGCTACCACATATCCCCTTATTGCCTCCAGAATGGGCTGCACCACAGCCCAAGAAAGGAAATAAAATCTCTGCTGTGGCAGGAGTGAGGATACATGCAACGAAACTGCAGGATTCTAATGTGTGCTGCTGAGAACCTGGAGAGTGGAGAATGCATAAGACAGGTCTTCATGGTTTTACAGGCAGAAAAATACAGTGGCGATAGTGGAGACTTTATTGATGTGCTATGATTTGAGAGCTTAATTAGGCAAGATCACCTAATTCTGATCCAAAAATGTGGCTAGAATTGCCCCTTAAAAATTGAATACAACAATGGCCTACAGTGAATGAGGCAGAGATTATGGAATTGTCTCAGCAGAGTATTGAGGTAGGAGTCAGAAGCCTCTGAGAGGTGAGACTGTCAGAAAGGATTTAAGTGAAGCTGGAGAACTCACCACCTGAATGTATTCCCCAGAAGGATCAAAGGGTAGTTACTTCATTAAAACAATAAGGACGGTAGCTCAAGCCTGTAATCCCAGCACTTTGGGAGGCTGAGGCAGGTGGATCACAAGGTCAAGAGATCGAGACCATCCTGGTCAACATGGTGAAACCCCGTCTCTACTAAAAATACAAAAAATTAGCTGGGCATGGTGGCGTGTGCCTGTAATCCCAGCTACTCAGGAGGCTGAAGCAGGAGAATTGCCTGAACCCAGAAGGCGGAGGTTGCGGTGAGCCAAGATGGCGCCATTGCACTCCAGCCTGGGTAACAAGAGTGAAATTCCATTGACGCCATTGCACTCCAGCCTGGGTAATAAGAGCGAAACTCCGTCTTAAAAAAAAAAATAGGGAATACACAGGTGAGAAGAATACCAGACCCACTGAGAAGCTAGGCAATGGCTGTCCTCTATAGGTTAAAACTGACAGTAGGTGATACTGCTGTAGAACTGGGCTCTTGACTTCAAATCAGTATATACATGTGGTTTAATTTGGTAATGGCCAGATGTTAGCACTTAATCTTCACAGAGAAAGAGGAAGCAATTGCCTCCATGGCACCAAGTCTGGAGAAAAAATCAGGAGCTCTCTCTCCAATAACTGGAATTCATGGGTCTGGAACCAACAGTGGAGTAGGCTTGAGCCCTGTCACCATTCTGCTCAGTGACCCACTTGCTGAATGTGTGCTTCTTCTCTCCACAAACAGGATCTGTTTATGAACCCCTTGGTGCACAGGGTAGGAGAGACTTCTACCAGAGAATGCAGTAAGGGGCTTGATCACGATGCTATAATAATCAATTAATCATATGAGTTCCTCATCCCAGTAGACCACTGGACAAAGAAAGGATCACTGTAAAGATGGGAGCTATTGACGCTGATTGCAATAAAGATCTAGGATTGATGCCACACTATAGGAGCAGAAAGGAGGCTATCTGTACATCAGGGAATTTACTGGGGTGTTTCATGGTGCTTCTGTGCCCTGTGGTTACATTAATGAGAAATCTCAGCAACCATGGTCCAACAGGTGTTAAAAAATAAAACAAACAAAGGCTCAGACCTCCAAGGGATGAAGATCTGGGTCACTGACCAAGCAAACAACTTAGAACTGCTTAAACACAATATAAGCATGAATGAACTCTAGAATGGGTTACAGAAGAGTGTGCTGATGAATATCAGTTACAGCCTCAGGACCAAGTACCACATGAGGACTGTAGCTTGTTTCAATAACCCTGATGTTTTACACTTGTCACTAGGGTGCAGCAATTCTGCTGATAACCTGATAAAGAGACTTTACCAAAAACGTATGGCAAGCATCACTTTGGTACAGCATAAGAAGCATTTCCTTTAAATTTGGTTTCAAGACAAGAATCTCTGCTATGGACAGCTAATTAATATCCTGCAGACAGCCTAACCGATACATTAAATTAAAATCTTTTTTGAGACAAATAAGAATTAGGAAGGAAGAGACAGAATTTGCCTTGATTATATATAATATGATTCTCAATGTCTAAAATCTAAGAAAATACTAAATAAATTACTAGCACTGATAGGACAATTGGCCAACTTGTGAAAGATAAGATCCGTATCTAAAACCAGTAACACTCCTTTTTGCCCACAATATTGGATTCCAAAAATAAAATTTTAAAAAGTTTTACAATAAAGTATATAAAGATATATCATATGGAGAATATAATAAAACTTTATGGGGAAATTTTAAATACATAAATAGATATACAATGTTTAAGAATAAGGAGACTCTCCTAATTAATTCATGAACCAAATCTAATACAAACAAAAACTTCAACAAAGTTGTTCATGACATTTGATAAGCTAATTCCATAGTGCATTCCGAAGAGCAAAAGGCCAAGAATGACAGAGACAGTTTTGGAAAACAAGATAGTAGAAATAGAAGAACTAACCCTACTAAATATCAAGCTTCTTATAAAGCTACAGTACTTAGGATTATGTGGTATTGGTGAGGCAATTAGAAAGCTGTCTTTGGAATAAGGGATTCCAAAATAGACTCACACCTATATGAAAACCCAATATATGAGAGGGGTGGAATTGAGAATAACTGGAAGAAGAGATGGATGAGTAATTCAATAAATATACTGAGACAACTGGTTATCTTTGTGGAAAAAAATAACAAATCATAAAAAATATTAAATTTTAGGTATTAAGAACCTAGATATAAAAAATAAAATCTGAAGCATTTAAAAGCAAATATAGATTTTTGTAATGCTCTTTTGCTAGGAAACGGTTTCTATAAACACACACAGAAATCATAAAACAAATACTAGCATAGCATTCAGCACAAATGTAAACATCTTTCAATATATACTTATTATTATTGATTGCTCTAAATAAATGCAGGTAACAGTAGGCTGAAAAGAGTTTTTAGGGTAGCATTTGAAGATAAAATGTGAGTCTGGGTAAGAGAAAAATGGTATACTTTATGTAAGAGTTAGAATTCTTCAGAGCACAGAAAGCATGCCACAGTGGAGACAAAATATGTATAAGCCAATGCAAGACACATTTCTCACCAATGATCAGAGGGGACTCAAAAGCTATATACATCTCAGTAATTAATGTTTTCTTCTGAACTTCAGTGAATTGTTCACTTCAGAGTATCTATAACGCCACAAACTACATCATTTAATATCTTTCCCTTTTGAAAGTGTATTTGCTGAATGAGCGACAATGGCGAGAAGACAAAACTTCCTTTTTGGTAGCAGATAAAACTTCTCAAGGTTTAGAATATGAAGTAAGTAAGCCCCTGGGGATTGTATTTTTAGTGTCAGATCTCATGACAAGGTACGACTTCTATAAGGATCATCAGTCTTACAATTTCAGTTGATTGAAGTAATAAGAATACCTGGAAAAATGCAAATCTAAACTAGAGAAATGACTGATTTCTTTTTTCTTTTTCTTTTTTTTAGACAGAGTCTTGCTCTGTGGCCAGGCTAGAGTGCAGTGGTGTGATCTTGGCTCACTGCAACCTCCGCCTCCCAGGTTCAAGTGACTCTCCTGCCTCAACCTTTCAAGTAGCTAGGATTACAGGTGCATGCCACCATGCCTGGCTAATTTTTGTATTTTTAATAGAGATGGGGTTTCACCATGTTGGCCAGGATGGTCTCAATTTCTTGACCTCGTGATCCACCCGCCTCAGCCTCCCAAAGTGCTGGGATTACAGGCTTGAGCCACCGCGCCCGGCCTGAAATGACTGATTTCTAATCATGCCGCTAACGCCTTGGGAGTGTATGTTAACAAAAAGGGAAAGCTTGCTACCGCATAAGCTTATAAAATACCTATTCTTCAATGTGACCTAAATTTTTTTCAGCTTGATTGACTTTGTTAGTTATTAGTACTTTCTTTTTTATGTTTGCCTTATTTTGTACTTACGACAATTCACTCATGACCCTTAATTGCCATTGTTGCCTGTTCTGTGATTTTCCTGTTTTGCTCCTTATACAAGCCAAAGGCAAAACCAATGCTAGTTCAGCCACAGCTTCCAAGTCACACACACAGCTTCTTCCCAGGCTTCTGGATTTCTATGATATTATATCAAATTGTACTATTAAATCAAATCGTGATTACAATTTTGTGTAGAAATTCATTTTGGTGTAGAAATTTACTTTGCAGCTAAGGCTATCACGGGGTGGGGGGCAAAGGCAAATTTTAAACTATCAATCACTTTCCAATGCTAAGAGGTGTGCACATGCACTATACTAACCATAACAGCAGGTAGTAAGGGCATTCTGTAAAACTAAAGCAAGATGTTAAGGAGCCTGGAGGAACACACACACAATAGCGTTTGTTCACTTACATACTTGTCTATTCAAGTAAAGTTTATCTGGGGACAACCATGAGCACCTCAGGTATAGTCAATTCTTTGCTTTCCACCATGGTTGGGGAAGGTTGGTTAAATCAAATATTCTGGTCAACTACAATGTTAGAAAAATTAATGTGTAGGAAGGGACTTCTTACAAGTCGAAAGCCTAGTTCTGGTCTAACCATCCAGATGACCTCCATTTCTGCATCAGTTCTGAGGAGGCCAGTGCACGGGAAATTCAGAACAATTGGGAAAAGCTGGGAGCAGGGCCAGGAGTAGGGTTGGGTAAGTGAGGCACCTAAGGAGGTCTTCACGCTCAGGCACTGACGCTACCTGCATTTGCATGTCCCTGAGAGTAGGTGTCTCCTTAGATTTGGTGCTTTAGTCTCTTGACTTCCCTTGCCCTAGTCCTGTCCCTGGCCTGGAGAAAACAAGGTGGCAAACAAAACCTCAGTCTGTACCCAGTGACTGTTCTCTGGCTATGCTGAGGCTTCTCTGACAGCTCAGACTCATGGAAACTCTGAGGACCTGAGAGACTTTCCCTTTGTCTTGGAGCACATTGCATTGGCTGACTCGTGTAGTTACCTGACTACAGGTAAGTTTCTGTGTCCTTTGCTTTATATCCTTTATCCTTTTACTGTGTTTCTTGGCACCTTTCCATCAATTACATCATTGTTCTGCAGTATCACCTATGCAACACTTATCACTAAAATAAGATTCAAAATCAAAGCCCAGAAAGCGAATCAAGGTCAGCATTGTGAACAGCAGTGATTATACTGCAGGTGTAAGGAGTTAGCAGATAGTTGCAGACCTATGGGAAGAAGGCAAGGCAAACTAGGTTATTCTCTACATTCACCTAAAAAATTCTGGTTGTTAGCCATCTTACAGTTCTCAAGTTTTTTTCTCTTTTTTTCCTTGCCTCTTATTGCTTAAAAAAAACCAATATATTACTAGCTCCAAATAAAAATGAGTAATTCAAAGACCAGTAAAGAAACAATATTGTTGTTTATGTGCAAAAAAAGCAATGGATCTTCTGCCTTAATACGGCTGACTATAATGTCTAAGGGGTCTCTCCTAGGGTTCTGATTATCTATTGCTGAATAACCTACCCTAAAATTCTGTGGCTTAAAACAACACCCTTGGTTTTCCTCCTACTTTGAGGTCAATTTTTTCTCCATCACTTTTGTGATAGCTTTCTCCTCCTATGTCACATTTCTAAGGGCTGTGTCCAGGGCCTAATCTCTTCTGTATCTACAACTTCATCCCCTAAGTGTTCCCAGGCATCAAGTTATATACTCCAAGTTAGTATCTCCAGCTTGAAATTCTTTGGGGAACTCTAAGCTCACATCTGTGGCAGCCTATTCAGTGGCCAGAGAGATCTTAAAACAGATCCAGATCATGACACCTCACTGTTTAAAACCACCCACAGTGCCCCACTGCACTCGGAACACCCTCTACACCCCTCACCACAGCTCTGAGCCCTATGTGAGATGGCCCCAGCTACCTTCTTCGCGTCATTCTCTTGGCTTGTGCTCCTTACTCACCACAGCCCAGGCTTCCTAGTCCCCTCTGTCTCCCCTTCTGCCTGGAAACCTCTTGCTCAGCTACCTTAGCCTCACCCTTCAGACCCCAGCATAAATGTCATCTCCACACAATATTGTGATCACCTACCCTATCCTCATAGCTCTCAGCAAATTTCTAATTAGCTCATTTATTGTATCCTTGTCATTGTCTATATTTCCTTCTAGAAAATCAAGTCTGTGAATTCAGGGTTAGTATTACAACATAGCACATTTGGATCATGCTTGAGGGGAGTGGCATAAATTTGAACCATGCAAAGCCCATGAGGGGCCCTGCTGTCTTGTGTATTACTATAACCCTAGTGTCTGAATAGTGCTTGGTTCCCAGTTGGTGCTCAATTAATATTTTTCAGTGAAGGAATGAACTGATGACTCTGGCTCTATTATTTCAAACGTCTTGGGAGTCTGGGAAGCTTGCAATCTGACATTACATCTATTCTGGTCTCAACAGACATGTGTTTAGTTACATAGAAATTCAAAGCATATTGTTAAAGCATGATGAATAACATCTTTAATTATTAAAAACTAATTTGGTTTTGGAATCATTTCAATTATTATTTGACTAAATTATATAAAAATTTTCAATATAGACATAGAAAAATAGGAAAATAAGGCACCCATGATCTCACCTTTCAGATGAATAATGCATTAGACATATCATTTACTGCTTTGTTTTCTTGTACATTTTAAGAATTGTCTCTATCTTGTAGACATTCCTCAGTATGGAATTTCAGCTAATTTTATATCATATTACCCAAATCAGGGAATAAAGAACAATATTTTTACATCTAGCAATAATTGATGAAAACCTGGAGGACCATTTTGATGCTTTTAGATGATCTTAACTAGCCTACTGGAATAATGTCACTCAAAAATTTATAATCCTTTGATCAAAACATGACACCTAGAATCCAGAATTCTGTTTGCATGTATCTGAAAAGTTTGATAACTAGATCAGAAGTCTGAATCAACAGAGTTGAAAGTTAGCACACATCCTTAACACATTCAGTCAGTATTTAATCAACAAATGCTAACTGAGAGTCTACAGTGTCAGCAATGTTCTAGATCCTGGGCAAGACAGCAGTGACAACAGTCCCTACCTTGTCAGAGCTTGGTCTAGTTGGAAGACAAGAGATACATAGTAGGTGGTAGAGAGGTAGAAGGAAGGAAGGAAGATAGATAGAGGATAGATAGATAGATAGATAGATAGATAGATGATACATACATACATACATACATACATACATACATACATACATAGAAGATAGATGCTTGATAGATAAGTAGATAATAGACACATGTAATATGTTTGATAACAAATGCTATGGAGAAAAAAAGGCAGTGAAGAATGATGGAGACGGCACAATTTTAAATTTTCACTGGGGTTATCAAGGAAGGTCTCACTGAGAAGTCAAAGAAGTTAGGGAGCCAGACATAGAGATATCTAGGAGAAGAGTGTTCCGGGCAGAGGAAACACCTATTGCAAAGGTTCTGAACTTCGAAAGTCTGACTGGTTTTAGAAAGAGTACAAGGTCAGTATGGCTGGATCTGAGTGACACAAGGGAAAAAGTAGTTGATTGTGTGTGCAGAGAAGTGTCAGATAATTCAGGGCCTTAGAGGCTATGTAAGGACTATGAATTTTGAATTTTACATTGATTGGAAGAGAAAGCTATAGGAGTAATTGGGGCTTAAAGATGATATCATCTTGATTAATATTAAAAAGATCCCTCTAGCATCTGCATGAAGAATAGACTGAGAGAGTCAAGGGCGGAATGAGGAAAAAAAGTCAAGAGGGTACAGCAATATTCCAGGGGAAAAGAAAGACCTGAAGCAGAATGAGGAAGTACAGATAGCAAGAAAGGTCCATTTGGGGTATATTTTGATGGCAGAACTTGCACTTGTGGAGGATTGGCAGATGGGGTCTGTATCAGCCACGCCAAGGTCTTAGGCCTCAACCTCTGGAAGGGCGGAGGTGCCATTTACAGACAAGGAGAAGACTATGAGAGCAGGAGGTTTCAGGTGAATACTTTGGCCATTCAAACAAGAAAGTGTTTTGTTTAAACAGCAAAAATGCTTAAGGCTTAGAAATGTCTGGGAAATAATTGTTCAGCTACATTAAAAGGGAGAAGGTCAAAAGCAGAGTAAATGATGAATGAGGATAAGTGGGGGATTTAAATGCTGATATGACTAATAAACAGGATTCCTTGAGTCTGTTATAATACCAGGTATATGTCTTTTGAAAGAGTCTCTAAGCAACCATCAGAGTCATTTGATACTCCCTATCTACCTCTGTAGAATAGCTTCTTAGAACTGATCAATTCACCAAGCAATAAAATACAGTTCTACAAGCTTTAGAACATGTTCAGTAACAAGAAAGTAACTACTTTGCAGATGACATGATCCCATATCTAGAAAACCCCATGTCTCAGCCCAAAAGTTTCTTAAGCTGATGAGCAACTTCAGCAGTCTCAGGATACCAAATTGTTGTGCAAAAATCACAAGTATTCCTATATACCAACAACAGACAAGAAGAGAGCCAAACCATGAATGAACTCCCATTCACAATTGCTACAAAGAGAATAAAATACCTAGAAATACAGCTAACAAGGGAAGTAAAGAACCTCTACAAGGAGAACTACAAACCACTGCTCGAAGAAATCAGAGAGGACACAAACAAATGGAGAAATATTTCATGCTCATGAACAGAAAGAATCAATATTATGAAAATAGCCATACTGCCCAAAGTAATTTATAGATTAATTGCTATTCCCATTAAAGTACCATTGACATTCTTCACAGAATCAGAAAAAAAAATTTTTTAAATTTATATGGAGCCAAAAATGAGCCCATATAGCCAAGACAAACCTAAGCAAAAAGAACAAAGCTGGAGGCATCATCCTACCTGACTTCAAACTATACTAAAGGCTACCATAACCAAAACAGTATAGTACTGGTACAGAAACAGACACATAGAACAATGGAACAGAATAGAGAACTCAGAAATAAGACTGCACACCTACAACCAACCAATCTTTGACAGAGCTCACAAAAGCAAGTAATGGGGAAAGGACTGCCTATTTAATAAATGATGCTGGAAGAGCTGGCTGGCCATATAGAGAAAATTGAAACTGGACCCTTTCCTTACACCTTATATGAAAATTACCTCTAGATGAATTAAAGACTGACATGTAAAACCAAAAACTATAAAAACTCTGGAAGAAAACCTAGGCAATACCATTTAGGACATATGCATGAGCAAAGATTTCATAATAAAAATGCCAAAAGCAATTGCAACAAAAGCAAAAGTCAGCAAACAATATCTAATTAAACTAAAGAGCTTCTGCACAGCAAAAGAAACTATCATCAGAGCGAACAGACAACCTATGGAATGGGAGAAAATGTTTGCAATATATCCATTTCACAAAGGTCTAATATCCAGAGTCTATAAGAAAAACTTAAACAAATTTACAAGGAAAAAACAAACAACCCCATTAAGAAATGGGCAAAGGACATGAATAGACACTTCTCAAAAGAAGGCATACATATGGACAACAAACTTGTGGAAAAAAAGCTGAACATCACTTATTTTTAAAGAAATTCAAATCAAAACAACAATGAGATTCCATCTCATACCAGTCAGAATGACTGTTATTAAAAAGTTCAGAAACAAAAGATTCTGATGAGGCTGTGGGAACATAAAAACTCTTTTATGCTGTTTGTGGTGATGTAAATTAGTTCAGCCTTTGAGGAAGACAGTGTGGTAATTCCTCAAAGATCTAGAATCAGAAATACCATTTGACCCAGCAATCCCATTACTGGATATATATCCACAGGAATAGAAATCATTCTATTATAAAGATACATGCACACGTATGTTCATTGCAGCACTAGTCACAATAGCAAGGACATGGAATCAACCCAAATACTCATCAATGATAGGCTGGATAAAGAAAATTTGTATATATATACCATGAAATTATATGCAGCTATAAAAAAGAACAAGATCATGTCCTTTACAGGGACACGGATGGAGCTCAAAGTCATTATCCTCAGCAAACTAATGCAGGAACAGAAAACCAAATATTTCATGTTGTCACTTGTAAGTGGGAGCTGAACAATGAGAACAGGGAGTAAAACAACACACACTCGGGCCTTTCATGGGGGTTGGGAGAGGGAGAGCATCAGAAAAAATTTCTAGGCATGCTGGGCTTAATACCTACCTAGGAGATAGGTTGACAGGTGCAGCAAACCACCATGGCACACGTTTACCTATGTAACAAACCTGTGCATCTTGTACCTGTATCCTGGAACTTAAAATAATATTACATTAATTTTTTAAAAAAGAAAGTAACTACTCATTTTTCTCTAAAGGAATTTATTTTCTATTCTCATTAAATATTTCTCCAACACCTATAAAGATGGAAGGCAAGAGGACCTAGAATTCTGAAGCAAGTACTGACTCATTGTCCACTAACAACCACTGAGAGAAAATTAAGAGTTATACGTGAAATCCCCACAATGGGGCACAATAGAAGCCAATAATTTGGTGATATTTAGTTAACAAGATTGTTTAATATACAATTATAAGGAAATTCTTCCCTTCACTTCTTAAAAAAAACAGTAAATAAGTAACTTGTTTAACAGGAACTTGGATATGCTATTTTTCTAAATGTACGAACAATTTCCATAAAGCATGAACCCCAGCTGAGGACATTACCAAGTTTTCAACTAATAACCTGCATCTACATTTGTTTTGGTCATAAAGGAGCCCTAGGATGAATCCCAAATTCTAATTGTCTTTTCTTCCAAGTTGTTTCTCATATAGTTTCTGTTAAAGGGAGATACAGATATAATTACTGAGTTAGGCAAAAATTAATATAGTTGCTTACCAACAAGCATGCACATTGCAATAAGCTCCAGTTGAGATCACAGAAACCCATGAGATCAGTGGTCCTCAACTTCAGATGCATATTTGAATCTTGGGAGAGCCTTTTTTTAAACAAAAGAAAACACACCCATGCCCCTGATCCAATGTCAGATACCTCCATTTGATTTGTCTGGGAGTGGGATGAAGATCTTTTTAAAGCTCCACATGATGATAATGTTCACTCAGGACTGCAACCACCTCATCAGAAAATGCTATGAGTATAATCAGTGTTACAAGGAATTCCAACACTAACAGAAAAAGAGTATTCTAAATAATAATAATTGGTAATCCAATAGACACACTGGGCTAAATTCTCATGTGAAAGAAAATTCAGGGTGAGAACTTAAAAATTCAGGCAATTGATAAGTTTAAATTTTAAAAAAGATAACAGGATCATTTGTCTATGGTAGTAGAGTATCTATTCTTCACACACATCTCTCCAGAATTCTTTCAAAATAATTTGCTTTTAAATTTAATATATACAGTCTGTGCCCTCTGCCAAATTCTTAATTATGTGCAAGAACTCCATTGTGTCACAGAACATCACCCAGCACCACTCCTGGTCTCAGTGGCCAGCTCATTCCACATGTGGCTGGTGATCCAGAGAACTGGATAGAAGCTGGACTGTTCTTTCAGAAAACAGCACTCTCTGGGCAACCAAGGTATGCCATGGGGTAAAGGATCTGGCAATTCTACCTCAGAAATAAAGGTGAGCAGAGCTCCACAAGGGTATCTTGAAAGTGGAATAATATTATGCAACAACAATAATAATCTCTCCATAGCCCAAGCTCACCCACGGGACACTTTGTAGCCATGTTACACAACTGGTTGCTTTTAAACAGCTGTCCTCATTATGCCTCCTTTTAAATGCCCTTGGAGTTCAATTTCTGGGCCCTCACTATACCCATGCTTATTAGATTCCGCAACAGATACAAAATATAATATTTGGGCCTGCCTTTAATTGCAGTTTTATTGAATCAGGGATGTTTACACAAAGGTTTTGACATCCAAGCATCAAATGAGCTACTTAGACAAACGATGTTAGAGGCATTCAGAACAGGACCACCAGGGGCAGAAGTCATTAAATGAAAATTAAACCAGATCTTGAATTGTAGTTAGGATTTCAGTAGAAGAAGATAACCAGGCAGCTGGGATTACTGTGAGCAAAAGTGCTCTGGCAGGAGCAGAGAATGCTTATAGGTTGGGGTGGTGGGGGAAGGGAGCTATGCAGAGATATAGTTCAAAGCTGGAGCAACTCCCTGTGGAAGTGACTCTCAGACAGGTGTGCTGCTGTCATATTTTATTAATGAGAAAAACATAGTTTGCTACCACTGAGGAAAGCTATTGTTCCCTTAGTGACAGAATACTGAAAGAGTTGTACAAAGCAGGTCTAAAACTTGCTGTGACCAAGAGGGCAAGCCAAGTCTGCAGGAAAGATGGTGTCACTCTGGAACCTGAAAGGATGTTTCCTCTGAAGTACATAGGAGAGCATGGCCCTGGCACCAGGCTCAACTTGTGGCACAGTGCCAAAGAATGGCCAGGAAGAATAAAGGTGCCAAGCTGTGGCTGCTTGCTTGGGTGCTGTGAGACCAATCGCTACTGCAACAGGGGTTGTGGGTAGTGATTGCTGGCTGATTGTGTGTTATTCTGAGTCTTTTAATCTCTTCAGGTATGCAGATAAAAATTCAAACGTTTCAAAGAAGGCTGTGAATATAAAAAAGAAAAAATTTGAGAATCTCCAGATAGGGGAGTTGAAATGTATTTTGTAAGCAACGGGAAGTCACTGATGGTGTTTTAACAGGAGAGTTACTTTATGGAAAAAACACAGCAGGAAGAATAATTTTGCAGTTTAATGCAAATTGGAGTGAAAAGAGAAGAGACTGTGCAAGCAAGGATAAAACTTATTTTGGTTCTTCTACAGTTTTAATTTTGGAAAGTAGCAAAAAGTACTACTTACTACATAATTTTCTACTGTTCAAAAAAAATTCCAATACATGGTCTCCTACCTACAAAAAAAAAGTAATGGAAGTAAAATCTAGTAAACACTACTCCAAAAGAAAGTGTTTATGTAGCATTATTTTCTCTTTACATACGCTCCCTTTGTTTCTGCTTTGTAACATTTACACTGTGTGGTTTTGGTCAAATTGATCAATCTCTGTAATCCTCGGTTTTGTGACCTATAAAATGGACAAAATAACTTAATGCCAACTCACTGAGTCATTGTGAGGGTTAAACGAAATAATACATGTTAACTACCACATCCTTTATAATATCTAAGGAGATTTTTGTTTGGATCTCTTTAGCTTTTGGCAAGAGAAATACTTTTTACAGTTGAAGGGTAACTTAGAATATTCCCCAAATATGAGGTTACAACCCAATTTTTTGTTACACCATGGAAACCCTAAAAGATACTTCTAAGGAAAACTTGAAGTCTAGCATGAGAAAATTGAAAATTTAAAGAGCTAAGTGACTAGAAACTCATTTATGAAGCCTATGAATTAAAATCACATAATTAATGAGCCAATATAGTTCTGGATGGCTCTGCTCAGATCTTTGTCTCTGACTTCCTTTCTTCAATGGGAAAATGGTATCTGCCTGATGTGTTTTGTAAAATACCGACATTATCTATGAAGAGGGAAGTTGTCACAGGTTACAAAAATCATACCGTGGCTGGAGGTTTTGTAAGACAAAGAATGACACATTCTTTTGACACTTTCTGTGTAAAATCAAAACCCCAAAATCAAAAACCAGAGCCAATTCATCAGAAATTCACTCGAACTGAACACAGTGCCCATTTCTGCACAGACCACCTGTGGAGCAAGTTCAACAGCACTTGTATAGAGAACACCAGCCACTTATTTGAAGCACAGGTTGGGGATGCAAAAATGGAATAGAATGCATCCCTGCTCTCTAATGCTGGTGGGACATGGTATGCATGCTCTGTCAGAATTTGTCATCTTCTCTCCCCACTCTGATTTCTTCACTGTGTTCCCATTTCAGTTTCTACACCATTACTCTGCACCAATCAGTCAGGCAGCAGAGCAGGGAGGTGATTTTTTATTCCTCCCATTCCTTTCCTGATTTCATATAGATGCCAAGTTCCACCATTCTCCTTCCACAATATCTCTAGTATCTTTCTCTCCCTGCCATGTGAGAATATGGTGAGAAGGCAGCATCTTCAAGCCAGAAAGAGGGCCCTCACTAGACACAGAGTTTGCTGGCATCTTGATCTTAGACTTCCCAGCCTCCAGAACTATGAGAAATGTCAACGTTTAAGCCACGGAGTCTATAGTATTTTGTGATAGTAGCCTAAGCTAACCAAGACAGTGATAGATGCAGGCATACCACACAGCCTCCCAGGACAGAGGAAGGGGGAGAAGGGCCACGCATGGATCTGGAGGGGCAAACTGAAGCCGCCCAGTGCAGACAGCTCTTAAGAGGTAAGCAGGGTTTGCAGTACAGCAGCAATCTATGCATCCCAAACTGCCATGGTAAATACTCTATCCTGTGTTATTGTTTTATGTGGAATTCTCAAGCAGCAAGTGGGAATATTACCATGAAATCATTTCCCTTTATTTCAGTAATTTAAAGAGTGAAAACCTTGGAGCTTTTTTCTCCTTGAAAGACCAGAGTATATTTGTGGATCCAATAACATCTTTGCAAAACAGAAGAAACATTAACTATATCTTTATATTATCCAGGCAGAAGAATGCATTCTAATAAGCAATTGAGTGAAAACCCCTGCTGGGATTGAATTTCTTTTTCCATAGAAATGCAGGAAATAGTCATGAATGTTTTACTAAAATGCTTCCTCATCATAAATGTATTATCCGTGTCTTCACAAGTCAGGTTTTTTAGCACTGAAATTCTCCAAGCCAACAAACAACTCTGTAAAATTGTCTTTAATCCCTCACGAAGGACTCAGGAGTCTCACTGAGGCTTTATCACATGTTGTTTAATAAATTCATCAATCTACAAACCAGGAGATGTGGAAAACCATAGCAACCAGGGGAAAGGCTGGAGAAGTTGGCCAGGGTTAAGGACACTAGGAGGCACATACAGCCTTCCTGAGCTCTGAAGCACCTCCCTCCCAGTCCACCCAGCTTCACTTAACCTTGCCTTAACCTTGCCTTAACCTTGCCTCTGCCCTCTGCAGACTCAGAACAGGAACTTGCAGAATGGGCTTCAAGAGTTTAACTGATCTAGTCACCTGCTTTGAGACCAATTATTAACATTTTATACATGAGGAAAATAAGACCCTAAGACTTTAAGTGGCTTGTCCAAAATAATAGATTAATAAAAAGAAGAATATGTAGGATGAACAAGCCTAGAATCTCATGTTTGTCATGAGGACTATAGTTAAGAAAATTATATTGTATTTTTGCTAGTAAGTAAATTTTAGCTTTTCTTGTTCCTACGTGAGATGATAGACATGTAAATTTGCTTTATGATAGTGACTATTTTACTATCTATATGTATCCAATAACATCATGTGGTAAACCTCAAATATATACAATACAATTTATTAAAAACAAACAAAGAATGATAACTAAAGTACTGATCTTCCTAGCACAATACTTTTACCAACTCCAATTTTTGCATGGTCTGGTTCTACAAATGAAATGAGGGAAAAGAGAACACAAATTCCCTATACGTTTCCGATAGCAGTAAACACAGCAATTGAAAACAGCATGTTAGAACTGAAATTCATGTGTAAAATTACACTCACTGATAAAAAAAATTCACATTATAGCAAATTTGCCCTTGAGAAAACATGGTGAAATATTTCAGGTATTATTTTCTGTCAGCGTAGCCAATAAGACCAGGGTAGTTTTATTCTTTCCAAGTCCTCATAATTGCTAGAGAATTTGTTCATTTCTTTAATGATAAATATTGTAAGAATATGAGAGCAGGTGTCCCTGAAATCACATTAATTAAGCAAACTAAAATCGCATATGCATAAAGAACAAAAACAAAAGTTCTCTATTTGGAGCTAATAAAAGCATGACTGGTATAAAGCTTACTGTCACTTTTTTGTCATTGCCATTGTCACCATCGTCATCCTTGTTGTCATCTAATCTCAAGGCAATCTCACTAGAAACAGAATTCTCAAATTCTTTTGTGATCCCTAATGAGATTACCTTAACCCTATCCTTAGTTCTCCATGTCTTGTGATACTAAATGATGCTTGCAAAGGACCATTTCTGCTAGATAATTTTGGTATTTTCATTTTTTAATGAATATCAGTACAGATTACCCAGGCTTTGCACCCCCAGAGGATCTGAGTCAGTGTTCTGGGATGGAGCCCAGCCATTGGTATGCTGTAAAAGCTCCCCAGGTGATTCTGATGAATCAAAACACAGATGCCTGGGCTCTGTCCCAGAATGACTGACTCAGAATCTCTGGTGTTCAAGGCCTGGGAGATATTCACTTCAAAAAACCTCCCCTGGGTGACTCAGATGCATACCACAGAGTGAGAAATGCTCTCCTCAATTGACAGACATAAATCTATCCACACTATCAGGAGAATACACTGGAGCTAAAACCAATATCAAATGAATATTTGAATACAGACTCCAGCCATGCCCATAGCTAACCTCACATTGGCTTTCCAATTTGGATAAATGCTAAATTTGCTCATTAGGGTAGCTGTTGGTGTGTTTAAATATACCATGGAGACTGCAACTCTAGTGCATCTCTGGTGTTTTCACATATTCACAAATCACCTTTATGAACACAAGCTTCACACAAAATAATTTTCAAAATGCACATTAAACAAGAACAGAAACCAAGCAACAGCCTCAATTTGAGAAAGTGTTTAATTTTACCAGAAAATCTTTTTGTTCCCTCTCTTCATATGTTAAAATAAATCTGAAGCT
Organism: Callithrix jacchus; assembly: GCF_049354715.1. Lineage (NCBI taxonomy): Eukaryota > Metazoa > Chordata > Mammalia > Primates > Cebidae > Callithrix > Callithrix jacchus. The sequence goes on from NC_133509.1 coordinate 92,489,399, forward strand.
ATTTACAAAATCTTGTGCTGAATTAAGTGAAGCACAAAAGAAATAACCCTCATTATTAAAAGTCTGTAAATTAAAATAATGACAGAGGTTGACCCCAAACTCCACCTAAGATGAGAGCAACCTGACATTTCAAGAAGAAACACTTTCCCAGAGAATAAGGCACGAAGCATGACATCTTAAAACTCCGGAGTACAAAATGTCAACACCAAAAGGACTGGGCTGGTAAAAATTGAGAAAGAGTGGGTACTGAGAAATGAAAGCTATTTCAAACAAAACAAACCAACTACTGCAAGATTTTGCACTTCAGTGAATAACTACAGCACATCAGCGTGTTCATTTTTTTCTTTTTTCTCTGTAGATTTATTCCTTCTACTTTGTACAAGCCCTAACAGTGAGCTACAAAAATGTCATAGAGTGCAAATAGTGTAAAATCGTATGCTCACAAGGAGGTCCAAAGTGGTAATCATGCATTCCTCAGTTTTAAATACAAAGAAAAAAATGCTTTTTGCATACAAAGTAAAATGATGACAGTTGCCAAAACGTCTCAGTAGAACTCGTGCCTCATCTCTGTTACCAATGAAGGGAGGGGAGAGATTAGAACAGGTCAGAAAGGGCAGTCATATAACTAAACCATCATTCAACTAATGGAAAGTCCCAGTATGATGAAAGAACAATGTTATTTTTAGATTAGATCCCTCCTGTCCAGCATGTCAGTACAAAAATTGCCTCTCAAAGAACCAAAATAGGCCAGGCATAGTGGCTTACACCTGTAATCCTAACACTTTAGGAGGCTGAGGCTGGCAGATCACCTGAGATCAGGTGTTAGAGACCAGCGTGGCCAACATGGCAAAACCCCATCTCTACTATAAATACAAAAATTAGCTGGGCATGGTGGCGCATGCCTGTAATCTCAGCTACTCAGGAGGCTGAGGCAGGAGAATCACTTGAACCCAAAAGGCAGAGACTGCAGTGAGCTGAGATCATACCAGTGCACTCCAGCCTGGGCAACAGAGGGAGATTCTGTCTCAAAAAAAAAAAAGAACCAAAATAGAATAGTTGAAATGTTAACAGACCAATACAGAAGTTGCCGTTTGTCATAGAAACTTGAAAACAGAACCAGTGTTATTCACTGTGCCCATGGGGCAGCCCATGCTTGAAGAATAGGGCCCCTCTCATCTTCTTCAGATGCTGTAATCATATTGTTCCTCCTCACTGGACACCAACTCATTTAGAAGGATGTGAAGTCCAAGCAGGTGCTACAGAATGCCTCCAATGAGTCCTTGCAGTTCACAAGCTGTGGTAAAGCCACGTTAATACAGCTACTTCTCAACAATTGGAAGTCAGTTAAAATAATGGAGTAGAAATATAATGAGAATTCAGTCAGAATGGAAAAATTTGCATAAATCAACAGTTTCTAACTCTCCCAACCCCCAAGATTTCCTCAACACTCCTACAAAGCAGGAAATGACTGATTTGCTTTTCACATCCTCTCCTTTCTTTTGCTTTTTCTCATTGTTTGACAGCAGAACAATACTCAAAATATGACTGATAAGAAAGAGAAAGAGGAGTGAAAGGACTCCATAACATTTCTGTCATGTAATTATCTACTGAAGACTCAAGAGCTGGCTGGAGAGAAATGACCCCTGCCCAGTTGCTGCTGCTAGTATTATTCTGGAGTCCTGGAGGACAGGCAACACTCAACATGCCTAAAATCGTCCAAGAACACCTCTCTCTCTCCAGCCTCGCTAGTCTGTCCAAGTTGCCAGCATTCCACCATGAAAACCTGAGTGTTATCCTTGGCTCCTTCTTATCCTGGCATCAAGCCATGTCTAGTCTCCAAGTGATCTCAGCTCTTTCAGAGTTCTCAGAATATTCCTTTCTTTTCATTTCCATTGTTTGGGCTGACAGTTAAAGAATGAGCAGAAATTTTCTAAAACATGTTTGGGAAACATTCTGAGAAACAGAACAGTCTGCATCAAGATGCAGGCTGTGAGAGGATGGCACACTAGGAACTACTGGTGACCTGGTATTACCGCAGTCCGAAGTGGCAAGCAAAGAGGTGAGAAAGGCCTGTAGCAGGAAGGACCTCAGATTTCTCAATGAGAAGCTTGAATGTTTTCCAGCAGCCAGTGTTTTGCAGAATTCAGTAGTTTGTCTAGTGCCTTATCTACATACCACTCATATTATTCTTATTTGCTTAATAGTTTTTCTGTGAACTCACTTATTGTTCCATATTAATCAATTTTATTAACATTGACATTTTATTTTAACTCAAACATTTCCTTGTGAAAACTTTCAAACGTATACAATAGAGACAATAGTATGATCAATCTACATGTACTCATCACAGCAAATATTAGCCCATGACCAATCTTATTTCCTTTGTATTCCCCTAAGCACCATTGCTATCTCCACTTCCATCAGCACACACAAAGCACACCCTTCCTAAATTACTATAAGCAGATCACAGACACTGTATCTTTCTATCTACATATAATTTGTATCTCTAAAGGACAATGACTATAATGCCATCATCACACCTACAAAATTAACAAGTCCTAAATATCATCTAACATCCAGGACATTAAAATTTTACATCACTGTCATATATTAAGAAACTGAAATAATTTGCCATAAATTTTTAAAAGAAAATAATGTTATTAACATTATGGCATGATATGCTTGTAATTGGAACACTTAGCTTGAAGGCTCTTCTCCTTATTAAAAATTGAGATTAGAAAATGTTACACTGGTCTTCCACTTACACATCCTCATTGTCAAAAGCAGAGGGATTGAAAGGGAACTTAAAATGAAATAAATTTCTCACTGTGTAATTTAAAGTTATTTAACACCATGTCTGAGTACTACCTAAATCTTCTTGCATTTAACCAGGAATATCTGTCCCATACTTCAAGAGACACTGTTACAGGGAACAGGGAATCATCTAAGAATTCTGGACTTGATGGAATTCGTAACTGGGAAAAATTATTTTAGTCACAGAAAGAACAGAAGGGAGCCATGATGGAGGAACGAAAAACCTCTTACTACATCCCACAACTTAGTGAGTCACTTTCAAATTTCTTAAAACTTTGTTTGGCTCAAATACGGTAGTTCTCCTGGTGCTCCAACAGGGGAGCATACAGACTCACATACCTTTGACCAAGGATAGGCCTCCTCCAATTGAAAACACCACTTGCTTTGACCAGTCTCACAGCTTCTGGGATAGGAGTCACACGTGAATGTAGGAGAGGAAGGGGACATAACCTAGCCAGCCCAGCTGAATAGAACCTTGCTATCAATGAGGTGATCGATGTCACATCCTAATGGACCTCACATATCATACCATCATTTCTTGAACCTTCACTGTCACCCAAGACACCCCTGACTTCTCCAAAGCCAATCTTCCCTAGAAAGGGCCTTTTTTGCCTCCTTCCTCATAAGCACTCTTTTCGGTGAATAAATTACCAAATCTTCAAGAAATGCCAAAATAAGACGTTTTTCAGAATATTGCTCACCTCCTCTTCCCCAGTATACATACACTCAAATATCTTCCATGGCTCCCCTTTCACACAGAGAAAACACAACATTTTTGACATGCTTTTCTATTTTGTGGTTACCATCTATTTGCCATACCTTGTATCTACAACTTGAATGTGAGTCCCATGTTTTCACACCGATTCAGTGGTTAATCAGTTCTTCCTGCTGGTAAAGTACAATGCTTAATGCCAGTGATACTAAGATGACTAAGACAAAATCGATGTCCTCAGCAATACAGAGGCCAGTTGGAGAAATAAATGAATAAACAAAGGGAAACAAAGCAATGTTTCATCACAGAGTTTCTATGAGCTCAGCTGGAGGAAGAACCCACTTTTCCTGGGCAGGTTCTGGAAAAGTGAGGAGGACAGAGGTGAGGTTTCGAGAGAAAATGGGAGATCCCCAAGAAGGCAAACAAGAAACATGGAGAATGTACCCTCCTTCTCAAAATCCGAGATTCCCCAAGTCATAGCTTGTTCCATAAACATTCTATGTGCTCAAACTATCTTTTAGTCAGGGGTTGGCAATACATATGTCTGAGTTTCAACAAAAACTTTGTGATCAAAACCCCATGAAGGAAAAAGAAGAAGTCAAAAAAATATAGAGATAGTCAAATCATTTTTGCCCAAATCAACACATCTTTACTGAGCTTTGCTTTGTGAAATATAATTTAGTACTGTCTCTGCCTTCAAGGTCCAATGTTTGTTTAAATATGGTCTGACTGAGGAGATATATATATGAAAGTTGAGCAACAATAAAAGACTTGACAGTTCAGTCTCAAAATAGGAAAAAAGACACAAGTAGCACATGATCAAGTACCAATGTAAATGTAATCATGAGAACTTAAAAAAAAAAAGAATGATCACTTTACATTGTAGGCCAGGGACATTATAGGTGTATATAGAGAGGTATAGAATATTTGTAAAGCAAAAGGCAGAAAAATACAGGATTATTTCAAGGATTAGTAAATCAGTCCATATGGCTGGACTAGAGAATTTACATGGGAATAGTGTGAATAAAAGGTAGATAAGGATAATATCTGAGGATGTCATATGTACATACACAAAAAACCAATAACCACTTGTTGAGCTCATATTGCCAGACTGGTACCCATACCTCATCTCAATTAATTCTCAGATAAGGACACAGGGGGCTTAAGGAGGTTAAGTCATTTAATGTCAGTCTAGGGATATTTAGATGCAAAAGACAGCTGTAGCCCCTGACCCCTGGAGCTTAAAATATAGTATCCGGCCAGGTGCAGTGGCTCACACTTGTAATCCCAGCACTTCAGGAGGCCAAGGTGGGCAGATCATAAGGTCAGGAGTTCAAGACCAGCCTGGCCAACATGGTGAAACCCCCATCTCTACCAAAAATACAAAAAAAAAAAAAATAGCTGGGCATGGTGGTGGGCACCTGTAATCCCAGCTACTTGGGAGGCTGAGGCAGTAGAATCACTTGAACCTGGGAAGCAGAAGTTGCAGTGAGCCAAGTTGGTGCCATTGCATTCCAGCCTGGGTGACAGACTGAGACTCCATCTCAAAAAAAAAAAAAAAAATCTAGTATCCACAGAGCTAGAAACTGAATGAGTTGAATTGAGACTCTGGATTCCAAAGCCCAGGTTCATCATTCACCAATATTCCTCTGTTCCTGTTTAGCACCAAGATAGGTCAAATACTGGAAAACTCCATTCCTTCTTTGCTTTATAACTTTCAGTTTCTCTTTATGTAATAGTGATGGCAGTGATTCTTGAAGCAGCCTGCATCAGAATCACCTGTAAGACTTTTAAAAAATGTGCATGCTCATATACACCATGGAATACTATGCAGTCATAAAAAGGAATGAGATCATAACCTTTGCAGAGACAAAGATGGCGTTGGAAGCTATTATCCTTGGCAAACTAACACAGGAACAGAAAACCAAACAGTGAATGTTCTCGCTTATAAGTAGGAGCTGACAATGAGAACATATGGACACATGGTTGAAGGGAACAACACACACTGGATTCTTTTCAGGGAAGCAAGGTGAGAGGGAGCTCATCAGAAAGAATAGCTAATGGAGGCTGGGCTTAATACCTAGTTGATGGGTTGATCTGTGCAGCAAATCACCATGGCACAAGTTTATCTATGTAACAAACCTGCACATCCTGCACATGTTCCCCTGAACTTAAAATAAAAGGTTGCAGGAAAAAGAAAAAAAAAAAATATATATATATATATATATATATATGCTGAGGACACAGCTCCAGGGACCTGAATTGAAGTTCAAGCATCTGTAATTTTTGAAATATTCCACAGGAGATCCTGAGGCACAGCCAGAGTTAAGAAGTTGATAAACACTCTACAGCATGTCCAAAACATGCCCCAGACTTCTCACCTAAGACCTAAACAAAATGTGTACACTTTATTCTAGTCTTCTACAAGCAATCCAGATGAATGATCTAATAATGACACTAAATCATAATAACATTTATACTTTTATCGAGTGCCTACTCTGTCCCCAGGCACTGTGCTTAATGTTTTTTACACATATTTTGTTTTAATTCTCACAAAATACAAGGTGGAAAGAACTCTTAATATTCATATTTCCAAAGTCATAAAGCTAGCTGGAAGAGCTAGAATTCAAACACAAGAGTACATTGCTTAAATAGATGCTTTTCACAGCCTCTTCGCCAGCCTGCCTCCCAAAACAAAGGATAACCATTGATTCTCTATTTGACTGAATGCCACCTAATGCCAGGCATTGTGCCGTCAGTCACATACCGCATAAACTGATACTCACAGACTTTAAAGTAATGGCATATTTACTTGAGCTCCAATAGATTAAATTTGTCATAGAGACTATACCAAGTAGCTGAAGATAGAATGAACAATGAGCTTTGTTACCCAGCAACTTAATAAGATAAATATTTCACTATCAGAAAATTAGGTTTTCTGGAGAAGGAAAACAGTCCAAGCTATACTTGTGGAAACACTTAGTGAGACTTCTAGGAAACATGCTTCGACATTGATTCACATGGGTCTTGACTCTCAAAATCGGAGTACCTCTCATCCTCATTCATTTTAAGGAGCTTACGGTTAACCATCAGACCACCTCATTATTAATTTCAAAATAGAAATCTTACCATTCATTATTGAAGATCATCTAAGTATTTTTTGGTATCAATATTTCTCAATACACTGCTCTATAATACCCAAAGGCCCACCCCCAAATAATGAATGTTTTTAAAAGAGCAAATCACATGTTCCTTTCTTACCTATACATTTTAAGCCATGGTTATTAATGTTTTGAGGTCCATGGGTACTACTGAAAATCTAAAGAACTTTATGAAGCCTCTCAGAAAAGTGCTCATCAATTTATGCACATATTCTTAGATTAAGAATCTCCCATCTGATGCACTCTTTTATTTATTCCTTTTTCATTCAATTTTTTTTACATGAGGCTGACTCTTTCAGACACTGACAGTAACTAGGTAAGCCAGAGAGAAACCGCTTATCCCCATGGAACTCATCTACAGTCTAGCAATCTTGTTTATGACTAGATTTTGCAGTGGAGAATATATAGAAAGCCATATTATAACATGTGCACCATGAATGCCTAGCTATACAGGGCATGGCTAAATCTTGGACACCAGTTGGAACATAGGGCTAAGCAGATCAAGGGACATTTGAGCCCCAGGTGATGGGAGATGATCCCAGAGGGTGAGCAGGGTGTGATCTAGAAAATCTCATAGTAGGCAGTAGAGACAAGGCAAAAGGGGCTTCGATTCATTGGCAGGTCTCTAGTCCCTAAGAAGACCTAGGTTGGACATTAAGACAAAGCACCAGTCCCAGGGGTATGAATAAAAAAACTACAACAGGGATCGAGGCAGTACGTTAAATAGAAATCCAACTTTGCCTGAGAAAGCCAAAACTGCTCGCTGACGGTGGAGTACAGAAAGAACTTGGTTAAATGGAAACACGACTCTATACTTGGAATAGGTACATGATTAGAATCAGACCTTCGACAGGCTAGCAGGGTACTGAATCTGGGATCTGCTGGCCTGCTGCTCCTCAGTTTCATCTAATTCCAGTGCCTAAACGTAGAGAACTGGTGCAGTGCAGATCTGTAGGTGAAGGTAGAGATTACAAATCTACAGGGGCTACAAGCCAAGTAGATCATTACAAGTAGTCAACACATTGCACAGGATATCGCCCATGATCCTTAAAAACAAAAAAAATGGAAAGCTAGAATAAAAGATTTGCTAAATACTTAAAATTTTTTATCTGTTAAATGTCAGACATTGTGAAATTTGGAAATTAAATAATGGAAACCGTTGGAACATGAAGTTTTTACTGTGTCACATCAAATGTTTGCAGCATAATGATCCCCTTTCAGACTAAAGCAAATTCTTCGTGACAGGTAATTCTATACACTGAATTGTTTTCTCGTCCTTCTCTCTGAAACAGAAATGCACGGCTATATTCAGTTGACGCTGAGAGTGTGGGAAAAGATATAAAAATAACCAAGTTTTTAAAAAGTAAACAAACAACATGGCTGATGGTTCATCTAGGTCATTAGAAATAAATTAACAAAATTTTTTTCCTTCATATTTTCATGTCGTATATCAGTTCCCGTCATATATCAGTTCACAGTAGTTAAGTGAGGAAATATTAGTTACACGGTTGTTACATGAGGAAATTTGTTATTTCTCCCTCGGAAGGGCACTCTGAAATGGGGTAGAGAGTCAAGCCAGCTAAACTTAAAAAGACATGCCCATTGCTGGAGTGCTGGAGATATTCTGTTTGCCTCTCCAGATCCACTCCCCAATCTTCTCCATCCTACTCTGTGCCCTAGAAGCTAAGCTATGTGGTCTTCAATGACGGGACCCCCTTGCTCTTTGATTTCCATGATGTTTGGCCACCCACCAGACATGGGAGGGAGAGAGGAGAATGCTGTAGTGATGTCTACACCCCTGAAAGGTCATAGCAAACTGCAGATGACCACTGCTTAACACAGGTGCCATCAGACTGCCCTCGACACAAAACCACCTCTCTCTCCATGTTTTGGGAATCGCTCCCTTCCCTTGCATTCTCACAGCCCACTACTACCAGCTCAAAGGCTTCTAATTCTTTTGACTTTCCTACACCCTGCCCATCTGTGATGGTTAATACTGAGTGTCAACTTAAATGGATTGAAGGATGCAAAGTATTGTTCCTGGGTGTGTCTGTGAGGGTGTTGCCAAAAGTGATTAACATTTGAGTGAATGGGCTGGGAGAGGCAGACCCACCCTCAATCTCGGTGGGCACTATCTAATCAGCTACCAGCATGGCTAGAATAAAGCAGGCAGAAGAAAGTAGAAAGAGCAGATTTGCTGAGTCTTCTGGCCTTCATCTTTCTCTCATGCTGGATGCCTCCTGCCCTCGAACATCAGACTCCAAGTTCTTCAGCTTTTGGACTCTGGGACTTACACTAGTGATTTGCCATGGTCCGTCAGGCCCTTGACCACAGACTGAAGGCACTGTCTGCTTCCCTACTTTTGAGGTTTGGAGTCAGAGACAAGCATGAAGGTGAAGCTGATGATGCTCAACCCCATCTGGAACGAGGCATCACTGCAACCACACTTGCATTTCCATGTGATAGAGTTCTTAAGGCTTGCAGTGGTATGATAACATGGGGCAAGACTGCAAGACCAATGGGGCCAATGTTAAAGCAGTGCTGGACTTCTGTTTTTGAAGAGAATATCAGCAACACCAGTGTCAGCATTTCAGTGATTTAAATCATAGCAAGAGAAATTTCATTAAATATTAAAAGAAGTGCTGACAGTGAGACTGATGTATGATTATAATTTTCCACAAATATTGTCCTATACTGTGTCAGGCACACATGACTCAAAATTACAGGCATCTCCACTTGGCCACAGGAGTAGACAACTTCCTCTCTTTCTGCCCCCACATAGGCTTATTTCTTTTAACTTCCAGGTGCAGGAAATAGAGAATTCTTCTCAACGGGAAAAGCTGTATTTTAGAAGCAAGATTTTCTCTGTCTGACTAGAATAGCCCCTCAAAATATCCAGGTACCTTGAAGGAGTCAAGTTGGGATCAGGAGCGGGCATCCTCTTGTCCTGGCTCTTCACTGTCCTCCACCCTCTGTCCTTAGAAAGGTATAAGATTCCAGACACCAGTGGACCTTGGTTACTAGCAGAGGGGTCTCTCTGTCTCTCTCCTCCCTCTGTCTCCCTCTGTCTCTCTCTGTCTCTGTCCCTCCCCTCATCCTCCATGCACATGGAAAATCTTAAGGCCATCTTGTTTAATTTGTCTTCTTCTTTCTACAAAGAGCCTTCAGACACAGCATCTAGTTGAAGTAAAATTCAGTCTTGCAAGGAGAGGGAAGTAAGCCCTTTACCAGATCTGTGCATTGCAAATTAAGGGCACCCTGCTAAAAAGAACGTGAAAGTTTGTTATCCTCCAGAACTTCAGGAGGAGGAAAAACAACTGAGCCGTGAGAAGATCTAAAATTTTACAATTTTGACTGCTTGTTATTCTCTCTAGTGAAGTATGGATTTGGGCAGTAGACAGCACTGGGGTCAAATCCTTGCCCTGACAACTGGTAGCTATGCCCTTAGGCAAAGTAACCTCTCTGAGCCTCAATTTTCTCATCTGTAACATGGTGATAACACCCACTACACAGAGCAGCTGTGAGTTATAATGAAATCATTTATGCTATTGCTTCGTGTAGTGTAAAATACATACAACTGTCAGAGAGAGGTTGTAGCATTCTTCAGAATTTACATCCCAAATCCTTTGTGTGCTATGCTTTATTATTCAAGCCTCAAAGATTACTCTGCAAACAGTTCAGGCTTACATTGGTTACAATCCCACTGTGACTGTATACAGTGCCTATTTGGATATAATTTTCTACTAAAAGCCACAGGAAAGTTAACTGTTAAGTTTTAGCATACGCTGCGATTCTCATTCCTGATTTTCTTCCCTAATAAGCTTTTATATGCCAGAAGCTGTGCATGCTGGGATTTTACATGCATGGTCTTTACATCAAGCGTGAAATTTTTTTAAAAAGATAGAACTATGAATTCAAAGTATGCTTTGCCTCCATTGTTCATCCTTTATCAAGCAATCACACTGGGTCGAGAGAGGAACTTAAGTCCAAAGTCAAAGGGCATATTCCCTTCTCTTCTCACTTCCTTCCTGGGAGACAGCCCTAAGTCACACTAGGAGAGCCACCATGAAATTCTACACTTCCAACAAATAAAATCAGAATGTAACGGAAGTCAAGATGAGTAATAAGGCTATTGAAAACAGCTTTATTAAATACTGTACAAGGCACTGAGGGTGGAATTAACATCTGGAATGGCCTTTTATTCTCTAATAAGCATAAGTATGTCATGTTCTCTGAAACAGGGAGGAAAGGGGGGGGAAACACCAAGAGGTGTCTGAAATCAAGGTAATCATATAATCTGCTTCAACTTAAATTCAATTGCATTATCATCAAAATAAGCCCCCCAGAAGAAGGAAATAACATAATCAAATGAGAACACTCATCCAAATCATTCAGAATTTCTCCTTAGGATGAAGATCTCATCAATTCCAAACCTCTTTTTTCATTCCATGAGTCATAAACCAATGGGATTCCTTCCACAAGGATAAATTTCCATGTTGCCTGAATATTGGCCCAAGTGTATATGTTTAGCAGATTAGTCAGTCCTGAAACAAACAAACTGGGCAGCCTCGATAGGCCCCTGAATGAAATAACAGTTGTTTTCCCAAGACTTTAGCACAAATCACAGGACAATTCTCATTTCATTTTAGCATGTAGTGAAAAACCATTGAGAACAAAATCAATTTTTGTTCCTAGTGAATCTTTCCCTGAAATTCACTTGTACACACAATTTAAAGTTCATATTCACTACTAAGATACAAGAGATCACATGACAAGACTTTAGTAGTCAAGAATCTTTCTTAAATTAAGATGGTTGATGGGAAACAAAACTTGTAAAATCTAAACTAAACGCCTGAGTTATTAACAATGATTTTTTTCCCATGCTTTGAGAGCTCAGAAATGCATGAGTAAGATTAAATGTGTCAGGGGGTTTCAAAGAGTCAGTGAGAGTATATACCACAGGCCCCAGCCTAAACCCTCCTCAATCTCCAGACAGATTCTTGCAACAGAGAAAGGAGTATATGGATACCCAGCTTGTTCTAGGAAGGGGACAGAGTGTCCACAGCCAGTGCTACTCAAAGTGCATTCTGCAGATAGTCCTGGCCATGAACTGTCACCAGTCCCTGACAAATATAGAAATTCAGAGAAATAACTGAGAAATCTTTATAGCAAGTTGACACTACTATAATATTTCAGAGCATAATTGTGTTTCCTACTATTTCATTTTGTTAATTTTGCCAGAGTTTTGTTAAAGAACCAGATAGTTTGAGACATGCTGCCCTAGACCCTTGTTCATAGTTTTGGCTGATTTTTGGGGTCTCTCGGGAGCTTTAAAAAGTACTGATGCCTGGGTTTCAATCCCAGAAAGTCTGTTTTAACTGGTATGGGATGCAAGCTGTGTATTTGGGATATTTTTCACTCCCAGGTGTTTCTAAAAAGCAGCAATCTGAGAACCACTTTTCTTATACTGGTAAAGGATAAGAGGAGACATTTAGGGGCTAGTAAACTGGAAACACACACAAAAGTAATTCTTTATCTTTCGTTACTTTGAAAGTTGAAAAATATTTTCTTACTTCAAATTAAGTTATAATTCAGCGTTTCATTATAAACAAAGGTAAAATTGACCAGGATACCATGATATCCTATGATATAAGGTCATGTGAGGTACAATTTTTAGTGTAAATGTTTTACTGCAATATAACATACATATAGAAAAGTGCATAAACGTCATGTGTACAGCTCAATGACATTTTCATAAACACATCAATGTAACCAACATTCAGATCAAGAAACAGATAATGCACAATATTATTTTCTCCCATGTTGTGACATCTAAAATAGCTTCCCACTGGGAGGAAATAAAGATAATGTTCTCTGCCACTATGAATATGCCATTTATCTTAGTTTACAGTAAGTCTAGTAAAAGTTGGAAGATACCGAATAATAAAAACAAAAAGTACAAAGATTCTTTCTGGTAAGGATGACAGATTGAATACAAACATCTATATTTGCTCATTCAGGAAATTGCACTAAAATAACAATAAATATGTTTTAAAGGCATAAATCTATAAGAATGAAAGAACCAGGAAAAAAGATAATTATGAAATTTTAGGAGTCAGAAAGTAGTAAATGACTTGTCAGGCTGATAAAACTGAAACCTAAATTGAGGGTAGAGAAAATGAAAATTAGTTTAATTTACAATGCAGAATTTCTCAAAAGCTTGGAAATTGTGGCACCAGTTACTACTAAAAATAAGGCTAAAATCAGTGGTCTTGCTTAAGCCTGTTTAAGGAACATTATGAATTCTTAATCCCCACCCTCATTCAGTATTTGACTATGCCTCCCTTCATCCTGGCAAAGGGCAGAGGTTTATTCTCTGAAGGGGCTCAAACAAAACTCTACAGAGACACCAGGCATGGTTGAAGACTGGGATGCTGAACCAAAATCATGGAGGAATTGAGTGAATCTGTATACAGTACTCACTGAGGCTCCTAAGCTTCTTTCCTACTTGATTCTCAGAATGCTGGTGGTGAGCCAGGAGATTCAAAAAGCCTTCTATGAGCTAAGGGAGCCGATCTCAAGAAAATGATATAGAAGGTTCCCAATGAAAAAGCCCAACTGTTTAATAGTAGAGTTACAATAGAAAATCCCTGTTGGGAGATGATTCTCCATGAGTCTTTCCGGCATTTCTATGTATCATGTGCAGGCACTGACAGCTTTTTGTTCTGAACTATCTCTTTAAACGCCTGTATAAGCAACAGGTTTGAAGGGTAGAGATAAAGTTTCCCTCAAAAACAGAAGGCAGGTTTGTTTGCTACCATCTCTCTCTCTCTCTGGAGCAAACATTGGGTAGGTTTGCGTGAAGGCCATTATAAATGATTGCCATTTCCTAAGCTCAGGATTCCTCGACTGTAATACAAAGCTACTAAACATACTGAGGATCCACCTTGGTTATTTCATATTGTCCTTGTGGAACCCGGAGAGCAAGGGGAAACAACATAAACATGGAATTCATGCTGCCTGCTGGAGTGTGAGTAATAAACTCCTTTGAATCTGACCCCTGAGTCTCATGTTTTTGCCACCATCTACGAAACTGTAGCATGCTAACTTGCTAATTTGAAAGTGGTATAAAATCCCAGCCCCTTCATAGTTCTTGACTACTTCAGTCATTCTCACAGATTATAAACAGTTTTTGAGTCCTTCACTTAGAATACAAACACATAAATGAATCAAAAAATATCCAAGAATACTGGCTAACAATTTTTTTTTTTTTTTTTTGAGACAGAGTCTCACTCCGTGGCCAGGCTGGAGTGCAGTGGTACAATCTCGGCTCACTGCAACCTCTGCCTCCTGGGTTCAAGGAATCCTCTTGCCTCAGACCCCCTAGTAGCTGGAATGACAGGCATGCGCCACCATGCCTAGCTAATTTTTATATTTTTAGTAAAGACAGGGTTTCGCCATGTTGACCAGGCTGGTCTTGAACTCCTGACCTCAGGTGATCCACCTGCCATGGCCTCCCAAAGTGCTGGGATTACAGGCATGAGCCATCGCGCTCAGCCCACAAAAATTTTTTTTTAATTTTAAAGTAATTTGGAGGAAACAGACCATTCAGGAGAAGAAAACTTTTAAAAATATCCTATTAATATCCTTAAGGAGATAAGAGAAGCTATTATATCCATAAAATAAGAATACGGTGCTGTATTTTAAGAGAAATATTCAGAAAACAAAGGAGTTATTAAAACTTTAATAAAACTTGAATTGAAAAACTTAATAGTAAGAGTTTAAAAATAAAGTACAACGTATAGACAAAGAGATGGAAAACAGGAGAGAAAAGGTTAGAACCTGGGTACCTCATTACAGCATCAGTCATTACATCAGAAACCATACCTTTCAAAGTTCTTTTGCTTAAGCCAATGTAAGATGAGGTTTCTTTGCTTTCAACCAAACACATTCTAACTGACTGTCAAGCAAAGGAATACAAACACACACCCCTGGGGAAACTTTGGAAATCAGTATGTCTTGGTAAAGGATACACCGGTTTGTAGTCTGGAGCCACTGATAAAAATGGAAGCAGTGCCTTTATCAAATAAAATTATCTTCCAAACTTGCTCATTTGCCATAATTTAGATGCAAATATTGAAGATGTCAGCAGCTATGCTATTTCCCCTCAGCAAACAACTGACTATCTCACAACATTTGTAACTCTTGACTTTCTCTATGTGTATATGAATATCACTGTAAAAGAAAGTCTATTCTGTAAGCCTTTTAGGACACATGCAAAGTTGCAATGCCAAGCAAAACTGTACTTGGGGACAAAAGTAGGTTGTGCTGCTTTGGAAATGAAAGTAGTTTTGCACATTAATGTTACTTGCTGCCTTGCACATCAGTATGTAGTGGCACCTGAAATACAGTCAGTAATCTTACAAAAAAACCTATTCTACTGTCTTGAAAATAAAAGTCAACTCCATCAGAGCTAGGGTCAAAATGATTACCTCCTCAATAATTTCTTTTTTAATCAAGAAAATATGGAGTTCTTCTTGACTACCTAGAGGCTGCTTTGCTTCTGGAAACCATGATTGTAATCTTTAAATGACTTTTGGAAAGACATTTGTATCACCTTTGAGAAAAAAGAAAACCCATCTATAGAACAATTCAGTAAAGAGAAATTCATTCACGGCTTTTCCTACTTTATGAATATAACATGATACTTTTTTTTTCCATTTAAAGCTTTACAGTCACCATTATAATGCAGCTGGAAACCACAAGTTCTTTTGGAAACACAATTTCTCAGGAAAATAAGAATCCAGAGTGACAACGTGTCATAAAATGTTTCTGTAGATAAACAATCCGAGGGTACCTAGGTGTACTGCAGGATGTATTTGAAGGACAATTCTGCTTGGATGAATTGAAACATTGAAACAGATTCGTCATTCTTTCCTTGTAGACAAAGAAGGCATGGACGGTTTTTGAGGCCTTGTCTCAAAGATGATCTCATTGACATGAATACAATGAAATGATGTGATATTAATTCAATGTGTAGGGTCAGGAAATCTGGTGTTTCTTGAAACATTTCTACCCTCTTCTGGCATAAAAGCTAGTAGATCTCTAGCATTTGCTATCTCATATCCTTGTGAGTCAACATTTTTTAGAAAGTGTTAAGACTTCCAGCACATTGAAGTCAATTGGATGTCAAAGATGAGCTGCACTTTGTCATGCCTAAAACCACTGCACAATTTTAGCTTTTCATTAGTCACAAGAGCTTTCTCACTAAAGTTTACTTTTAAATTAAACTAAAGTTCACTTTAATTTTAACAAATTTAAATTATTCCATCTTCCAAATATTACCATTACATTTTGCATAAATGATTATGACATTTAAAAATAGGTAAAACTCAGTGGAATTATCATTTTATAGCCTGTACTTGTGAAGTAAATTTCTAGTGTAATGAACTACATGAAAATGTTAGTGTATATGTGCATTTGAGGGATAAGGGAGTAGTCATAGATCAGATTTTCAAAGGTTTCTGTATCTTCAACATGCTATACATAGAAATGCTAGAAACCACTGTTACACACTGTGAAACAGTCTCTAAACTAGAATGCAGTTATGATGTCAAGTCAACAAACATCAATTTAATCCTTAGTCACCTTGAAAACTAGCAGTTAAATTTTCAAATGTGATCTGATCTAAGCCCTAAAATGTGTGTCGGGAAGTTCCTATAAATTGGAACTTTTCAAGTTCAATGCTCTAAAAGCCTACCTGAGAGACATGACAAGTAAATACAATCTGGTATTCTGGATTGGGTCTTAGAACAGCATGAGAACCTTAATGGAAAAACTGGTGAAATCCAAATAAAATCTAGAGTTTAATTAATAGTAATGCAGCAGTGTTGGTTTCTTCAGTTTTGACAAACATACCATGGCAATTAAAAGTGTTCGCTGAGTGAGGAAGCTGAGGGAGGTGTTATGAGTACTCTCTGTATTATCATTGCAACTTTTCTGAAAATTTTTTAAATATTCCAAATAAAAATATTATCTTGGGGAAAAAAAGTCTATTTGACATTTTCAACAAGGCTTAATCATTCACCCAGCCAATATTTATGGAGTGCCCAGGCACTATTCTCTGTGCTGATCATACTGTGCTGAACAAAATAGACCCCTCTCTACCTACCTTTAGAGACATTAGGAGTATAATTGGCAGAAAAGCATTAAACAATCACAAAAGTGAACATAAATTACACTAAGCACTATAAAGAAAAAGTACATGAGATGATAGAGGTGCAAAGCTGGAAAGGGCTCTCAGAGGTGGTGGCACTTAATATGAGACCTGAGAAATGTTGAGGGGCCAGACAGCTAGCACCACCAGGAAGAGAAGAGAGCTTGTTCATCATCTTAGAGGAACGAAAGAGCCTGGAACATGAACCAGCAAAACCAAACCATAATAAGAGCATGAAAGTGTGGTGCCAGCTGAAGAACCAGACCATGTAAGGCCTTGCAAGCTGCATTCAGAGTTTTATAGTTTTCCAAAGAGATAGAGGAGGCCAACAACAACTTTAACCAGAGGAATGGCAGATCCAATGGATGCTTTTGAAAGATTATCATGGTTGCTACATGGATGTGGACTAGTAAGGAACAGGACAAGCAGCTCCAGTTTCAAGCACTCACAATTTTTAAAAAGTTCTCAACTTCTAAGCCCCTTTGTTCCAAAAAGTCTGTGGGAATAATAATGTCACTTTAGATGCATTTACCCCTTCTTCAGACCCTGTCACCGTAACTCCAGCAGGGAAGCTGGTGCCTCAATGGCCTGCAACTCACCAGATTTGGATCTGTCCCTAGAATGCCTATAATTGAACATAGGTTTCAACAAAAAACACAAAATTGATACCAAAGGTACATGACTTGGAGCTTAATAAGGTATTAGCAGGAAATACGTGCAGGCTCTAACACCCTTAGGGATCTCTTCATGAGGCATAAAAATTTCTTATTATGTCTGGTTTTCAGGACCATGAAACCATTATTGACACCTCACTAGTACCATCTTGTCATGAGCCTAGGTCTAAATACAGCAAATCTCAGAGTGCAGGATTCTGTAATATTCAATCTCTATTTAAATATTCCATGTTAAATGTCATCCTAAATTATTGTACATTGAACCTAAAAGACCTGGTGTATTGCCCTATCTGACCTAGAAAAAGAAATATGTCTTCCAAACTTGATGTAACCGGTGGCACTTCAATGAAGCTTAATGAGTAGTCTGCAGTGCTACATGGGCACTCTTAAACAGAATTCTCAAGAACGTATACTCTAAACAGATACTTGGATTTTTTCATTTTCTAAAATTATACAGTACCTGTAAGTTCATTAAATATTATCTAGATTCACTCTAAGGGCTATCAGGACCAGAGGAAAGAAAAGATGGAATCTTGATGGAGCCTATAATTTGATATAAGAAAATATGCAATGTTCTGTGAACCAAATAGCTATTAAGTTAACTGTCCAACCAATTGCTCTGTTTCTCTAAACTCTCATCTCTTCCCTCATGCAGTCAACAGGGTTACAGGAGAGGGCCTCTGGCAGCCATGACTGAGAAACTTGACCCTGCCGCAAACAACCACCATCAATAGGATCAAGGGTGTGCCTGTGACATATAAATTGGGCCAAAATGTCTCTTTCCCCAGGAATCTGGACTTAGAAGTAAGAGATTCTAGCTCAATCTGTCTGCTCTCTCGAATAGAGGACACGTAAACACTAAAACTGCTGGCAGTAGCTATTTTTGACCATTTGGACAAGGAAATAGAGAAAGCCAGCCTGAAGCGAAAGACAAGAATGCGGAGCATGTGCCAGAGAAAAAGAGATGAAAGACAGAGAATGAAGGCTTCCTGTTTTCCCCACAGCCCTCCAGGACCTGATTTCAGCCGACACCGTTTTATCCCTCCCCTTCAAACCCTTGAGAGATTCCCTGGTGTCTTTTCAGTAGCTTCCATTTTGCTTAAGCCAGTACAAGTAGAGTCTTGTAACTAGAAACCAAATAAACCATCACTAATACTCCACATCTTTCCATTTTACTTAGTCTCAAATGGTATAGAACCAGCTTGCCAAATTCTTTAAGCCAAGGTCTTTGAAAGGAGAATCCAATTCCAGCCTCTCAAAGCAGAAAAATGAATATAAATGAAAAATGCTTATCCTAAAATGTTAGGTGGGAAAAAAAGCAGAACACAAAATTGTATTATAACTACACCACAGTTTATATTTCTCAATAAATCAAGAAGTAAAGTCCTGTATGCCAAAATGGGAAAGAAATCAACCAAAATAACCATACTTGTGTTAGGGTAACATGATTATTTTCCGTTTTTTTTAATATTTATCTGTGACTGGAAGTTATTAAATGCTTTATAATTTTAAAAAACTGTAACTCCAAAGACTATGTAGAAATATTTAAATGTGTTTGTAATATAATGATATATCTTGTAAAGAAGAACATAAAATAGCCTGTCTGTTACATTTGTGGCTATATACATAGCTAAAAAAAGAATTGTCTCTTTAACACTCCGTGTATGAAAGGAACAATGCTACTTCCAAAAGACTATTCCCAGATTAACCCTCAGCCTTTATTTCCTCCCCACCTGTTTGCCCTCGCTGTTCCATCTTTGCCACCACCCCCCACAAGCTATCTTCAGCTGAGATTCCACCTTTTCCTGCTACCTCTCTCCCAGCTTCACCCTACTTTGGTGCCTGAGTACGTGCATCTGCCGACACGTAGACCCATCCTGTCACTCACTGGCTGTAGATTTCCCTCATCTCTTTCGGTTCAGCCCATTTGGAATCACTTCATCACAGATGGCTTCCAGCCCATTTTAAATAAGCTATCCCAAGAGTCAATCCAGGTAGAATTGTCCCTTTCTGTTTTAGCACCAGACAAGTCAGAAATTGGTAAAGAGTAGAAAGCAACAACCAAAAATAAAAACCACTGTGAACTTGGACAGTTTGTACTTGTGTTTAACAGATGTAGCATAATTTTTAATAAAAACAATTTGAAATGCAATTATGGATATGACCAAAAAGCAAGTAGTAAGCCATTTACTCACAAGCAAAAAGTGAGCATGGTTCTTCGAAGTCATAAAACTGATTCGATTTATTTCCTCCTAATTGTAACAGCTTCCATACATTGAACTGGATGCTGTTCCAGACCCTCAGTTAAACATTACCTTACATAATCCTCCCAACTACCTGTGAGGCAACTATTATCATTCCCACTTTATGGGAACAAAATTGTTGATCTGAGAGGTTATGCAAGTTTAAAAGGCTAGTAAATAGCAAAGGAGGGGTACAGTCCTAGGTCTTTCTGTTGCCAAAGCTTGTGCTCTTTGCATTAGACCTTGTAGCCACAAACCAGGTCTTAGATAGGCTTTCAAAAGAAAGTACGTCTGAAATTTAATGTTAAATCCAAGTCTTAGGTAGTAGAAGTAGTATTTTGCATTACAAATATCCAGTTTATATGTAAATTTATATTTTAAATGCAAAATACACATCAGAATAAACACTGTAAAAACTACCACACTAACATCAATAACATATACAATGATATTTAGTATTAACATAGACCTTATATGTTCTAATTTAAAACTATATTACAAAATACTTCTCAAAACCACATATTTATGGTACTTATTTGTAACTGTTTACAAAACACTTCCTCTCATATATAAAGAAGCACAAACTTATTCTTAGGATATAAATAGAATATGAACAAAGATAGATATTTACTGCATTTATTTCACTTGTAATAGAGAATTTCATAACTTGGTCCAGTTAAAGTACATAAGAGTTATACAGTATAAATACTGTACCAGGAAGACTAATGGTAACAACTTCAAAAAAAGAAAGAGGAGAAATCACATTTTCTTTCTTATGATCCTAGTAACTTTATACTACTCTGTGCTTTTTAAAAATTGCCTTTTCCCCCATTGAAGCACAGGAAATCTTAAGAATGAAGTAAGAACACACAAATGCAGAAGTTACAACCAGGCAGGTAAAATGATCATAAAACACCATTTAGTGTGTTCTCATTCTTCAAAGGTACATCTATTTGATTCATTCACTGCTGGTAATTTTTTTCTTTTTCTCTAATCACTACTACCATCGTGTGTTCTTTCTTTTTCTGTGTGAAAATAATTATCCCTCTAATTTCTTCAAATAGAACGAAATATTTCATTCATTATCACAATAAACTTTGTTGAGCAACAGAATATACCACTTTGCCTAAGATAAAATAAATAAAGGTAAATCCCTTGCTCTCCCCAAGCTCTGTGGGTGAGATAGTTTTGTGCAAAGCAAAAAAGCCCAAATTAGTGTGTTAAATGCTGGAGAAGAGGTGAATACACAGCTTTACAGGAGCACAGAGGGAGGATTAATCAGCCTGGGGCATTTGGGAAGCTTTACAGAGGACAGCACATTTAAACTGCACTTTTAAAGATAAATAGGAGCTTTCTGCAGGGTGATGAAGGAGACACAGAAAGAGAGGGAGCACTGGGACCAAAGTGCAATAAAGCACTGAGAAGCAAAAGAGCATGGGCACAATAATGTCATTAAAACAGTGAGCTGCATGGTGAGACTATAATCAGGGTGTGCAAGACCATATGGGATACGAGATCAAAAAGAAAAGTTGGGCCAGTGCAGTAGCTCACACCTGTAATCCCACTGCTTTGGGAGGCCAAGATGGGAGAACCAGCTGAAGCCAGGAGTTTGAGACCAGCCTGGGCAACATAGCAAAATCTGATCTTTACCAAAAAAATAATTTTTTTAATTAGCTGAAAGTGGTGGTCCGCACCTGTATTCTTACTCAGGAGGCTAAGGGCTTTGCCCAGGATTTTGAGGCTGCAGTAAGCTATGATTACACTACTGCACTCCCAGCCTGGGTAACAGAGTAAGACCCTGTCTCTTAAAAAGAAACGGGAGGTTGAGGGGAGGAACAGAGAGAGTGCAAGAGAAATAAAAGGAAAAGTTTGCCTGAAAATTCAACAACTAGTGATTGATGAAGTAGATTAGAATACTTGCATATATGGAAGACTATGTGCATATACTAAAATTTAAGTTATTACAAATGATATAGACCAATGAGATTAAATGTTCAGTGCCAAATAAAAGCCACTTGCATGTGTTCATGGGTATAAAAAAGACTGAAAGGATATATACCAAAATGTTAACACTAATCACCTCTGGTAGTGGAATTATGAGTAATTTTGTTTTAATCTCTCTTTGCTCTATGCCTTCCAGATTTTCTGCATTAAGCATCTATTACTTAGGCAATTAGAGGATTGTGGTGTAGGGGAGAAATGTGTGCTAAAATAGTAAAATATGAGCTTGGTTTAGATTGTGGCATGCTAAGGAATTTGGACTTTATTCCATAGAAAGTGAAAAATTACTTCAGGTATTTGATCAGGGGTGTGAGATGAACACATCTGCACTTTGGGGAAGCAAATATTTTTTAAGATGCGTATGCTGTATTGGAAGGACTTGAGGCTGGGAAAAACGATGTGATAGATAGAAGGCAGTGACTGCAGGATGGGAAAACACATAGTTGGTGTAGAATAGATAGGATTCATTAACTGATTATAGGGCAAGGGGAAATGGCAGACGTTGAGGGTAACTCAAAGTTTCTGGCTTGGGCAATTAGTTGGATATAGATATTAGAAGCTGAAATGCATAATAAGAGGGAAAAGGCACATTTTAAGGACAGAATGATGATTTTGGTTTTATGTGTCACATTTCTGGAGGACATTCAGGTAGAATGCTTGAAGGGAGTTTCAAATACGGTTGTGGGTTCAGAAAAAATGGGCCTAGAAATTCAGACACACCAAAGATGGTAAAGCCATGGGATTAAATGAGCTCACTCAGGGAAAGCAGAAAGTGAGAGAACACAGCTGAAGCTGGAACCTTGGGAAATGCTAAGTCATAGCAGCCATTCAAGCACCCAGAGAGCCAAGAGAGCCAGAAGGAGGTAGAGTTCTTTTTGAAGCTGGGATAATACCAGAGCTGGTATCAGTGTAAAAGGGAAAAATATTTCCTACAAATTGCAGCTCCCAATAGACAACGATCATAGAACCTGATCACTAATGGGATATGCAAAAAACAAAAGGCCAACAGGTGCAAAGGCACAGAAGAAAGAGAGGCAACTGTTTACCAAAAGTGGTGAAGAGAGGTGAAGTCAATGTACTCTTTTACTGATACCTTTCCAGGAAAGTGGGACTGTTCTAAAAGCTGTCCAAGGTGACCTGCTCCATGACTGTTCTAAAATAGTGATTTCAACTCTCCTTTTCACAAACAAGAAAACCGATGTCCACAGAGAGGTGTCCCAGGTCTCAGAGCCAGTTGCTGGCAGGTTTAAGGCTATAATCAATTTCCAAACCTCATGCAAACACACAAAAAAGAATACCCCAAAAATATCAATAATGGAATACAGTAAAACATTGATTCTCCTGAGACCTCTAATTCATTGAACCTACCATCTGTTCAGTGTCCCTAATTATCTAGATTTTCTATCTTCTCTGCTTACCAGGTTTAAATTCCATGATCAATCACTATGATAATACAACTCCCTTGTCCCTATTTTTTCATACCTATTGGATAATCTGTAACTCTGGTTATATCCTTATCTTTACTTGCTCCATGCCTTTACTGCATTCGTGAATGAGCCAACCTACTGACTGATCTCACTTTAAATTTGCGAGCAAAAACTTTAAATGGACCCTAAGGTTACCAGACAACCTTAGTGCACTTCCCCAGTCCATTCACTCTCCCTATTTAACTATTCACACTTTGTCTTTCCTCCAGCCTCTACCACATCCTCCACCATCCTCACTCTCATTTGATGATTTTGCTTCCTAACTGGAGAAAACTACAGCAACCAAGAGAGAATCTCAACAGATGCCCATCATCTCAGTTACACACCTTCCCGAGCCTGCCCCACACACCTTACCCTACATCCATGTTCCTATCTACAGCAATGTCCCTTCTCTTGTGCAAGGTTTCTATATCCTATCTCTCGAACTTCATTAATTTCTCTTTCTCTATTGAAGCATTGTCATTTGCATGCAAACATGCTTATTTCTCTCACCTTTAAAGAAAAAAAAACTTTCTTGAGCCTGCTTCCTCCATTTCTTCTGCTCCCCTTTGCACAAAAATCTTTGCAGAGTCATCTATACTCACAGGTTCTAATTCTTCCGTCTAATTCTCTCTTACACACTCTAATCCATTTTATCCAACCTTATGTGCTCTTGTCAACATTCTTGTCAAGATCACCAATGACCTTCAATTGTCAAATTCAGTCAGTCTTCATTTTACTTGACCTTTCAATAGCATTGGACTCAGCAAATCTCTTCCACCTAAAACTCTTTATTTACTGGCTTCCAGGGTATCACATGTTCCTGGTTTTCCCATCTCCCTGGATGATCCTTCTTGGTCTCCTTTGATGGTTTCTCTTCTTCTCTGAACCTCTTACTGTCAGAGTGCCTCAAAATTCAATCCTTCTGCCTCTTCTCTTCTCTATTTGCATTTATTCCTCAGAGATTTCATACAGTCTTAGGCTTTAAATACCACCAAGGTACTGGCAATTCCTTAATTTATATCTCCAATCGGACATCTACTCTGAACTCTAAGCTTACTATCCATCTCCAATTACATTTAGCATCTCTAAAATATTATCCTTATCCCATGACAATCCACCCCAACCCCTTTCCAAAGCTTCTCTACCTTGAAACCCTTCATACTTCAGCTGATGGCAACTCAAAATTAGTCCAACCAGAAAAGATGGAGTCATTTGTTCACTCCTCTCTTTCTTGCAAATACCATATCCAATCTATTGGGGTACCCTATTGGCTCTAATTTCAAATATATGCAGACTCCAACCACCTTTCTCTTTCTCTACTGCTACCACTCTGATTCAAGCCACCATCATCTCTCACCTAAGTTATCACAATAACATACTAATTAGGTGTTTTCAACCTGTCCCAGTATAGCAGTGAGACTGATCTTTGTGTAAGGTAAGTCAAGTCACATCACTCT
Source organism: Callithrix jacchus (assembly GCF_049354715.1). NCBI lineage: Eukaryota > Metazoa > Chordata > Mammalia > Primates > Cebidae > Callithrix > Callithrix jacchus. The sequence goes on from NC_133509.1 coordinate 92,514,146, forward strand.
TCTCTCAAAACTCTTCAAAGGTTCATTTCATTCAGAATGCAAGCCAAAGGATTGACAATGATCTCTAAGGACGTCCTTTACCTCATTCCTGGATCCTCAGTGATCTCAGTGCCAACCACTTTCCCAACTGTTCACTCCACTTCAGCCATGCAGGCCTCCCTGCTGTTTCTCCAGTATGCCAGTTGCCCTATATCTCAGAGCTTTGCACGAGCTGTTCCCACTGCCCAGAATATCTTCTTCTGGATGTCCACATGGTGAACTCCCTCACATCCTTCAGGTATTTGCTCAATTGTTACTTCCTCAATAAGGACTTTCCTGGTTAGCCTATTTAAAATTGTGACAGTCTCTACCCCCAGAATATCTTATCCTTTTTATCCTGTTGTAATTTTTCAAAAGGGACTTAACACCTTGAAATATACTCAATAATTTATGTATTTGTTTACTGTCTTGTTTAAAAGGAAAATATTTTTGTCTGTTTTGCTCATTGATGTACCCCTGACACGTAGGAGGTGCTTAATTAACACTTGTTGAATGAATAAATCTATTCTCCCACCAAAGTAACCACACTATGCATTAATCATCTTTTTAAAAACATGTCTAAATAAATAAAGAAACAGGGTTTCACTACATTGGCCAGGCTGGTCTTGAACTCCTGGCTTCAACCAATCATCTGGCCTTGGCCTCCCAAAGTGCTAGGATTATAGACATGAGCCACTGCACCCACCTTTAATCATCCTTGTATCCAGATTTCTTGTTTATATTTATTCAATAAGTGTTCATTAATTAAACAGGATAAATAAAACAAATGGCCAATTGCCCATTAAAGTACCTTTTTTTCTCTGAATTCTATTATATTTGTTTTGTTTGTTTGTTTGTTTGTTTGTTTTTTGCATCAGCCCGACTACTAGAATTTTTTCCTGGACAAGGTACAAGCAAACAGCAGGTTGCATTAATAGAAGGCTTGATCTTGAATGCATTTTCTTAGAGGTAAGTCCCCATATATCTCCAAAAAGGTAAATGGCATAGCTATCCCTCATATGTAATCAGACAGAAAATAAGAAAGTCACCTTGTCTTTGCATATTATATACTCATCACTGTAGCCTTTTCTTAAGTGTTATTTTTCCAGACTTCCCCTAAGCTGTTGCTCATTCCCTGTAACAGCCAAATCAATTGACCATATTGTACTGGTTTGCTTCAGTGTGTTTGTTTACTAGTTGAAGCCTGCATTAGGACAGGATTATTTCATGGTGCTCAGTTCCCTGGCCCTCCTCCAGCTTTCTCCTCTCTCAATCTCTCACTGTGCAAAATAACAATCTTTCTCTACTTCTGAAAGCTTGAGTATCCTGAGATTTATCTGACTATCACGTAATTCTCTGTTCTTGTGAGATTCTCTGCCTTCACTCTTTTGACTCTATGGTCTGAATTTAGGTAAGCGCCCATCAGAAATAACCCTGCCAAATTAATCTTTATCCCTTTTGCCTTCCAGTTATAGCCTTGGCCAGTGCTCTTCCCTTTTTTTGTCCTGTTATTGTATTGCAAATGAAGCATGTGCAGCTATCTGAGCAAGCACAAAAATACAATATGAACATGTCCTTATCTAAAATGTCACTTTTTCAGTATTCTTTTTGGGTTGTTCATTGTTAACCAAACTTCCATTGTCATAAAAATTACAACAATAAACTACCCTGAGTCCTGTAATTTCACACACAGCTTCTACATTCTCTAAGCCACGAAAACTCCCATGGTTCCTAATTAAAATATTCAAAAGGGAAAGTCAAGTAATTTCCACAAGGTATATTAGTTCCTTCACTTATGTTTCCAGGGTTAAAAAAGAAATCCTTTGCCAACAACAACAAAAAAAAGGAGCAGTGTTTGAGTGTATAGTACAGAGACTTCAAAGAGCATGCCACTGTGTGTTATTTTCTTTCCAGAAAATTCTAACACTATATAATTACTTTTGTATGGAAAATGAATACTTTAAGCCCCTAATGCTAAAAACAGCTAGACAGAAACAATCCAAATCAGATAGGCCTTTCCTGAAACCAAATGAAATCTCGAACTAGAAAATATCTGTGTGAGAACAGCCCATGGAACAAAGCTCTTGAATTATTATTCAATAGAGAGGAAGCATGGTAGGGGAGAAAATTACATGAAAAATAGTATTTTCTTGTCTTTGTTCTGTAATTTTTGTGAGTCCCATGCCTCGCAGAAACCGTAATGTTGATTGCACCCCAAAATGTCACAGAAAAATACCAATCAGAAGTGCATCTAGGAGCTTCCAAAGCTTTTGACAAAAATAATGGTAAAAACATCAATTAAGCTACATCTATTGCTACAGAAATGCATTGATTAAAAAAAAAAAAAAAAGCGAAGACCCACCTGCATAGAAACTGAACCACAGCTACAACCCAATTCGGAGAAAAACGAGCTGCACTTCAGTCGTGTTAGAACTAATCCCAGCAAATATAGCTAGTGGGTTTGTGTATTTGGGGAGGGTGACTTCGAGTAGAACACACTTCATCGGCCTCCCACAAAAACTGGTCCAGAAACGTGAAAGCATACATGCCGCATGACCTCGCTTAGCTGGAAGAAAGCCGGGACCGAACAGAACAGCCTCCTGGGGCTGAGAGGTGGCCGCGACGTGCCGCGGGGACGGATGGCACTGTCACCTCCCCGTCTCAGACCAACCCCCTACGCCCCCAGTCTGTTACATGGGTCTCTGGCTCCAAGCTCTGGGGCTCAGAGACCCGAGCAGGTTCTTTTCTCTGTCCAGGGTGAAGAACCTCCTAAAGACGCTGTAACCGGAGTAACTCCCGCGCTGGCAGCGTCTCAACAGCCCGGAGTGAAAGAGCTGACCCCGCCAGCGCCGGGACCCACGTCTGGGTCTGTCGCCCCCACCAGCCCCACCCCCGAGTCTCTCCAGCCTACGTCTCCAGCGCCCCGCACGCAGCCTGGCACTCAGTAGGGGCTTTCGGGGCATGAAGCCCCTAAGGCTGACTTTCCGCTAAGTGAACAGCCATGTTAGCTTTCTCCGAGCGTAAATCCACAAGGGTGAGCCGGCCGACAGCGGTCAGGAGCGCTCACCGGGTCCCCTTCGCGCCGCCCCCCAAGACTACGACTGTTTCCAAACTCCTGGGCGCACCCAACCGGGCCCCTTGTTCTCCCACGGTTCAGCACCGAGGACAGCGGACGTACTTTTTGCTCCCAGGGTCCCCGCCGCCAGTAAGGCGGCGTTGACAGCTCCCGCAGGGCTGCAGGTGTCCGGACTGCGCGCCCGCCGGTCCGCAGCCCCGCGGCACCTCTGCGCGCCCACCTCCCTTCCCCACCTCGCGCAGGGCAGCCCCGCGGCGTCTTACTTTTCTGGCTGGAGTAACCTGGGTAATAGCCATAGTAGCCGGTGATCCGCAGGATCCTGTCCTCGATAGTGGCCACCCCGTTGGGGGCCGCCTTGACATCCATAGAGAGCGCGGGGCGGCGGCCCCGGGGGCGGCGGGGAGGAGATCGCAGCGCCGGGCCTGGGAGCTGGTGCAGGTGCCGCCGCCGCTGGTGCTGATGTTGCAGCTCGTGCTCCCGCGCCGGGGCTCTGACTCCACCGCCCGGCGCAGCACCGGCTCCGCATCACAGCAGCCGCGGCGGCGGCGGTGGCGGCGGCGACGGAGCGGCCCCCACTTGGGCCGGCCTCTCTGTCAACCTGGCAGCTCTCCCGCCCGCCACCCGGAGCACTGCTGCCCGAATAGCGCCCCCTCACCTCCGACGCCCACCGTGGCCGGGGGCGGGTGTGGGCGCCCCACCTGGTCGCCAGCTTTTATCATTAACCCTTGCGCGCTCCTTCCCGAAGAGCAGACCCCCCAACCCCACCTGATGTAAGGGATGTTTGGTCTTGGGGCGCGGGAGGAGAAGAGACGGCCACTGTGGCCAGGGGCTCAGAGAGGGGTGTTGGGGGTGGGAGAAACCCAAGAGGGACTCATAGCTGTTAATGGGAGGAAGTAACACTGTCGCTCGGGAAGAAGACACTTCTGGGGCGCCCCAGGACTCGGTCCACGTTTGGAGTCTACACTACCTCGGGTCTGCTGATCTGCAAGCATTCCCGGGCGTTAGTCAGTTCTTGCAACTTGTCTAGAAGATTGGGAATCTTTTTTATGAAATGACAAGAAAATTAGTTCCTAGCAGGTGGTATATGGAGTGAGTATCCAGGTTTTGCAGACGCTCAGACTAAGTGTTCAAGCCCTCAAGTCTGACCATCCATGCGGACCCTCCATCCTGCCACTGAAAAATGTCAAAGGCTTAGAAGTCTCAGCTGCACTCAGCACGTTTATTTTTCCAATTCCAAATGCTCTAAGGAGAAATGATTTTCTCCTTTATTGACAAAAATATCAGGAGGGAAGTCCATCAAAATGTAAATATCTGGATGAATGAAAGTCTTAGCTACAGTCTAGAGCGTTTCCATTTGAGCAGAACGTCCTTGAAGCTGTGTGTTCAGAGCAAGCACCCTCCCCTCAGGTGTGTGGCTCTTCTACTTTAGCCAGATACCCAGTGGGTTAGGGTCAGTGAGCAGTGGAGACAATTTCTCTGTTCGTAGTCTGCAAACACAGCTTCCTGCAAAAAATAATTTTCAAAGTTTCATCTCAGAAATGAAAGGGTGGAGGTGGAGGGTTAGTGGAGAGGGGGGTCAGCTCATCAGCTTAGAAGTCATTAGATCCACCTTCCATGCAGAGCTGACTTAAGACGTCCCTGCCAGGTTTCATACTACTAAAGCGTAGGGAAAAGAAAAAAAAGAGAAACATAAGTTGTCTTCAGTGCCCCTCTCAGAAACCTCCAAAGAACCTATCACACCACTCTGCTTCTAAGCATTTTCCACATTGTGTGTGAGCTCTTAAGAAGGAAGAAATATGCAAATTTTTTTCTAAAAGGTAAATTAGGTTTAAGCATATGAAAATGCAACGTTAAATTTTACAATATGTTTTGGGTTTTCATCCAACGGGAAGCTTAGCACGGGATCTTGAATCTGAGATTATTGTGGCTGGAAGGAGAGTTCATGAAGAAACCAATTTCCTCCTACACTTGTTTTCAGACTAGGAAAGATGGAAAGGGGGAAAGAGCTAAAAGGTCAAAAGGAACAAAAGGAAAAAGCAACACTGGTGCAATGATGGGGAGCTAGCCATTGAAAGCAAAAACGAAAGCATTATGCCTTTACATCCCCCTCACCTGAAATAATATTCAGCATACTTTTGTTAGTTTTATTATTTCTGTAGCAAAAATTTTATCAAATGTATTGCACATAGTAAAATGTGTTCATCAATTTTAAATGCCCCTTTAAGTCTTCTATAGAAGATAAATTTTCCCATATTACATATATTATGTATTTTGATAATAGCCCTCATAATCCATAGCATATTAATATATGTATTCAGTAAAATAGAAATAAGAAAACAATTCAAAAACCTTCTAATGCAACAGGAATATATATACATATATATACACACACACGTATATATATGCATAGACTTTGAAAATAAGTGGGTTTGTCCAATTGTTTATAACTTATCTTGACATAATTAATGTACTTAAATTCTAAATAACAATTACTGTGTAAGTCATTACCTTCTTCCTATTTCTGAAGCCTTTATTTTCAGAAATCTCCACAGAAGTAGATGAAAATGTATTTAACTGGATCTGATCATCACATAAACAGTAAATTCAGCATAAATTTAAATACTACAATGTACACCTACCCACAAGAGTCTATGTTTTCTTTTTAAAAAAGAATTCTCAGACTGACCTGGAAATAAATTTTAAAATAGCAAAGCACTTACAAATCTCTCTATAATCATCTGTAATAGGGTGACAAAAATAGTAAATGCCAGCGAGTGCTATAATCTAGGACACACTATTTTTTTTAATGGAGGGAATGGAAATCCTACAATTATAAATTGATAAACAGTCAAAGGTAAATTTCTGCTAGTCATCAACACTCTTTGGGGTATATGATAAAAGATGTTTTAATCTTTCAACAGTCATTTTAGACATTATTAACAATTTACAGAAATTATTTTAAAGGAAGGATAATTTTTAAAGCATTTTTATTTTGCATGTTTAGTCTGCCAGTTTTCACAAACCCAAATATTCAAATTTACAAAATATGGGTTGTAATGTATGCCTCTAATCTATTCTTTTTTTTTTTTTTTTGAGACGGAGTTTCGGCTCTTGTTACCCAGGCTGGAGTGCAATGGCGCAATCTCGGCTCACCGCAACCTCCGCCTCCTGGGCTCAGGCAATTCTCCTGCCTCAGCCTCCCGAGTAGCTGGGATTACAGGCATGCGCCACCATGCCTCTAATCTATTCTAAAAGAATAAAGAGGCCGGATGCAGTGGCTCACACCTGTAATCCCAGCACTTTGGGAGGCCGAGGTGGGTGGATCACGAGGTCAAGAGTTCAAGACCAGCCTGGCCAAGATGGTGAAACCCCGTCTCTACTAAAAATACAAAAAATTAGCCAGGCATGATGGCATATTTCTGTAATCCTAGCTACTCAGGAGGCTGAGGCAGAAGAATCCCTTGAACCTGGGAGGCGAAGGTTGCATGACCTGAGATTGTGCTACTGCACTCCAGCCTGGGTGACCAAGCGAGACTCCGTCTCAAAAAAAAAAGAAAAGAAAAGATATGCTTAATAAATAAAGATTGAAAGTGGAAAGTGGTTATTTGATTCATAAAATGATTTATCATGATAGTCCTTCACATAGCCAGTTTCCCTAGTAGTTATAAATTATAATTATAATTCAATTTGTTATAAAACAAAATTTGTGTGCAACTTTTCGGGAATTTTTTTAATGCATCAAGCACAGGATATCTGTGATTCCAGATGAGTTTTGATAAAAGAGCCATATTTATTTTGATCATCTGATCAAACCAGATTAGATATTTATACTGAGTATACAATTAGTTATTCATGTTGTTTTTTTAAAAAAGCCAAATCATTTGTAGTTTATGGGATGATCACTTACAGTCCTTGTGTATGATGCTAGAATGGCTATACCAAGAAATAACGTTAAAACTAAATATGATCACTGGGTATAAATTGTATTCAAAGATAAGCAGTCTGTCATAAAATCATTTAAAAGTACCGTGTCAGTCTTCACACTTTGGAAGGGTTAGTAAAACAAAATCCATGGAATCTAATCTTCTGTACTCTAATAAGCAGATAGGGATCAGAAAATCTGGGCTTTAGTCCTCTTTTTATGGCAGGAACAAGTCACTTAATCTTTCTATTCACCTATTTAAAGTTAAGACTGAAAAATACTGAAAAAGGGGAAATGATCTTTTTTCCCCTCTGGGAAATTAATATAGTGTACCTATCTCCTTGGGCTAAGAGTAACTTGGCTGCTTGGAGAGCCAAGGATATTTAAGCTTTTATAGTCAAGGGCCAATGTTAACCTTGTACAAACACCAGCACTGTTTACAAAGAGTTGACCCCAAGAAATTTACACAGTATTAGTGTTTAAAAACATCTGGCTTCTAGCCAACCAGGTGATAAGAAATGGCACCTGAGAAGAAAAAGCATACTCTTAATATTCCATTTTCAGGGAAGTTGTTTTGAGTATTTAACTGCCAAGTCATCAGCCACCCCATTTGGAATGCTGACCACAGCTTTTCTTTTTCAATCGTAGGCAGTGGCAGACATTGCTAATTTACCTTTCAGCTCAAAGGGGCTGGGACCCAGTACCCTGGGTATCTGTCTGAGAAGTCAGGGCAGAGTACACTCTTCATTGACCTCATGTGCCAGCCTGCATGCCAGGACTAATGTTGAGGCTCAACTCTTTGGAAAGGCATTGAACCTCTTTGACGAAAGTCTTAAGTAATTTCAACAAATATATTCAAATTTTAGAATTTTTCTACGATCTCTCTCTGTGTGTCTCTCTTCCTGTCTCTCAGTTTGTCTATTTTTCTGTCTTCGTCTCTCTCTGACAATGTGTGTGTCTGTTTGTCTATCTCTCTGTCTCTGTCTTTCTCTTTCTCTTTCTCCCTCTCCCTACAGCACTGTATTGTACTCGGCAATACAGTATAGTGGTTTAAAGCATGGACTTTGGAGCCAGACTGCCAGAAGTCATTTCTGACCTCATCATTTTCTAGCTGTGTGACCTTGAGTAAATCTTCTGATATCTCTATGACTCAATTTTCTCATCTCTAAAATAGAAATATTACACCTCTTGTACCTGTATCATGGAAACATCATGAGAATTAAATGAGTTTATATTCATAAAGATCTTATAACAGTGACTGTCATAGAGTAAGCCTCATAAATATTAGCTGTCAGCACTATCTTTTATGTATACATAGAACCTCTTGAGCTTCAGTTTCCTCCACTGTAAAATGGGCTCATACTCTACTTCACAGTATTGCTGTGTTGGTTAAGTGAGATCACATATTAAAATACCTTATGAAGGCCTGGCACATCATAGGTACACAATAAATATTCATTTTCTTCTCCCAACCCCACTCCTGCTCTCTCCACTGTTTATTACTGAAGTTGATTCACACTTTCATTCTTCATTCACACTCTCCGGAACTTCACTGTGGCTATTGCTTTTACAGGTCTCAACCACAGCAATGATCATGTGAGGCAGGCCTTATGTGCCAATGGAATAGGTGGCTTCAGAAGTTCAGTGCTTTGCAGAAAGAGAAGCTGCTGAAGATCAGCAATCCTTGTCCTTTAAGAAAGCATGAGCGCAGGAAGAGTTTGCTTCAGACTGGGAAAGGGAAAAAGGCTGTTAGCCCCCAGATGTGGGAGGCACACAGATGCTGCTGGGGGAAGTGGAGCGAACTCAAAGGGATCACAGTGGGATGCCCCATGGAAGGCAGGGCCATTAGCCACTGGGCTTCCCAGCCTCAGCAAATATTCTGGTGCCTCCAGCTTGTCCAGAAGCAGCAGAGTTCCCAGCCCCAGAGGGATCACACGTGGTCTTGACTAGCACATTTCAGCCGTGCCCAGTGGACTGAAGATCAGAGCACCTCCCTGATGCTGAACTTAGCCAAAGATCTCTCCTGACTGCATAACCCTGCAGCAGGGGAACCCCAACAAGACTGAGATTTCATTTCCCACATTTTTATGAGGAATGGGGATGCAGAGTAAGATTTACAGTAATTTAAAGCAAATAAAGATTTTTTTAAACCCTTTTGAACAGCTGTGTTGGTGGTTATACATTCAAACCTGCTACATATTCATTTTACAAATAAGCCTTTCTGTAATTTAAACGTCTAAAAATGCCTTGCACACCGCAGCCTCAAACCTGCTGCATATTATTTGTCACTCAGGCTTTCTGTAACATTAACTGCTAAAAATGCCAACCCTGCTGCGGTAGTCATTGTCACTGCTTACCAGATATTCATGGTTCTCCCCCATTTTAGGCATACCACGGGACTTCATTTCCTGCCCCCTTGTGGTTATAGGGGGGGCTATGTGACTAATTCTGGTTGTGAAGAAAAAGACAATTATCATCTCAGTCAGAGCTAATACTAGACACTCAAGGGCTTTCTCTTTTTTCCTCTGGCCTCATGACCATCAGCATTCAAGATGACTCTGATAAATAAAAATTAAAGTTACTAAAAACTGTAATCGAAGAGTTTTAATTCCTTCCATAGACACTACATTTAATTGTCAAAATTTACTCTCTTTATTCTTGTTTTCCAAAGACATACTATGGATGTCTAAGATCACTAGTTCTTGAAGTAATTCATTAATAAATCACACAGAAGACAAAACAAATTGTTGGAAAGAAACATTATGAGTGGCACAGAAAATCAGAGAACAGAAAATTTAAAGCTCCTTAGAATGCATCTATAAAACAGAGACTCCAGAATATATGTTCAATACACCCACATCTTGAATGACAACTGTTGCCAAAAGCAATTTCAGAAATGACTTTGTCTTTAATATCAATAACTACAGGAAAGATAATTTCAATAATCTACAGGAAAGATATTCATAAGGTTTTATTTCATCATTATTTTCAGTATCTGTGATTCCCATCAATAGAACTTGCCCTTTAAATGCCTTGAAATAAAACAGAGGTACCAAAGTGGACATCTGTCATTTTTTTTTTTCTTTTTCACTACCCAGCTGATGCTAGAGGAGGCTTCTAACTTAACAGAAAGAGCATACCTTTCAAGGGAGAAGCTAAAAAGATTCCACCAAATAATTGTTATGCTCCAATTCATTTTCTTTTGTTTCACTTCTGCAGTGACCAGCATGTGTGGATTGCCACTGATTCACACAGACACAGACTGACAGCACCTCACCTCATGCCAATGCTGGGCGCCTCTAACCTCCTGCACCAGTGTTTCCTTGTTGGTGCTGAGACATGGAAGTGTATCTGCTTGGCTCCAGCATGTGCAACATGAAATTGCAGGGTACAGATGTAACACTGGCAAACCTGTGGCCATGGGAAACAGGAGCTAGGGTACAAATTCTCCATTCCATTCTGAATGGACTTCCCTGAGAAGCTGTCACTTACATAGTCACTTGCCCACAAGATTGTGCAATTAGTCAGATGGCTCAGTCTTAATGCTAAACTATGGTCAGCTCAGTCACATGTCCTCATATATATACACACAAACACACACACACACACACACACACACACACACTAGTACATAAACCCCCTGCCTCTGCCTCAGGCTCTCTTTTCAGAAGATCTCAGGTTAAGGTGCTGATTCTCCCAGTCTCCCCACTTGGTCACTGGCACATATCCCGGATCCACCAATCACAGAACCCATTCCAGATTTTGAATGGGAAGCTAAGTGGAGAAATCCTGGGCCATGTTTACATTGGGTATCATCAGCTGAAACAGTAGCTGCAGCCACAGTTTCCAATGTCCATGTCAGTGATATGGACTGTAGAAACATCAAATTATATATTTCCATTGTGGAAATTATGGGTTTGATTCTCCCCAGTTTTCCGTAAATCTATAACAGTAGTTGATATGTCCCCAGGGCTACTGCATAGCATTATCCCAGGAAGGGTCAATTGCATTATAGTCTATCTTGCTGATATCTCTCCAGTTGTGCTGTTAAAAAAAAACAAGGTCCTCTCCTGAATACCAAGGGTAAAAAGAACCTCAAGTAACATTTCAAGTCTCCACTAGTTCAATATTCCTATGACCACCCAGGTATTCAACATAGCATCATTGGTAATAATAAAATAATGTAATCAACTCAAATGTCCTCAAAGTAGAAAAATGGTTTAGTAAATCATAACATAACCATTGGATAGAATATTCTTTAGATACTAAAATTATGGCTATTGCTATGAAGACTATGGAGTGATAAGGAAAATCCTACTATAAAGTGGTGAAAAAAATCAGAATTCTAGATTGTATACAGACATCTACTACAACTACATACTTTTTAATGCAGGGGAAAAATAGATTGTTAAGATATTCAAAATTCAAAAAATGATGGTGAGAGGAGTGAGATTATGAGTAGTCTTCCGTTTTCCAGTATTCTGAAATATAATTTACTAATATTAAAACCAATACACACACACACGCATGATAAACCCTGAAACCCTTTCCCAGCTCTTTATTCTCCAGCATGGCTTGTTTTATCTGCAATGTGCTGGAGTGTGCCACCTGCCTGCACATTCATCTTTTCAGTAATTGCAATTATCTCCTTTCCACGGAATGTGATGAAGTCTGACTAAAGGTCTCTAATTCTTCTGTCTTTATATGTTTTCATAAATAATAAAACAGGGCTCCATGACAACGAGTATATAAAAAGTTGTGTAAAATCTCAAAGTAGTCCTAAAATTTTTACATTCTTAACCTAATAAAGGGCTCTAAGTACACAGTTACTTGGACATAAGTGTTACTTGCTTCTATGGAGTAGAGCCAAGTGATAGGAACATCCATGCTTGGATAGTCCCTGCAAATGCATCTTCATCTGACTAGTACTATTCCTCCTCAGCTATTTCAAAAGGATTTTCTCCTCTGGGAATCCTTGCTGATAACCCCATCCTCCTTCCTGGAGGAGCCAGGCATTTGCTCTGAAACAGCTCTTTCCCTGCTGTGTGATCTTCTCGACACTGCATACTTAAGTTCCTCAAAGGCAATGACTGCATTTTGTTCATCATGGTATGACCACTGCTTCTCAGAGTACCTGTCACATACTAGGCAATCAAAACACATTAAAGACTGAAGAAATCATTGCAACAAACAAAAGCTTTCATCAGAAGCCTAGGATCACTTTCTCAAAGTAGGAGCAAGGCACAAGCACTCAAGGTAGGCTGACTTGTCGCAGGACCTGAAATGTGATAACTTGCCCAGTGCAAAGTTTACAAAGGAGGAAACTGAGGCTAGAAGGCTAAACAGATGGTTCAGATGCCCTTTGATGAGTCTCTGGCAGCCCTTCTCACTCTCAGTGGATCATCTTTTTCCTGACCCTGTGCAATGCCACCTTCTGCTCTGTGGCTTTCTGACTGCTCCTTACGTGCAGTCAGATCAAATCTACTCGTATTCCCATCCCTCCCCACCACCCTTCCAAATCAGACCATGTGCTTCTCTTCTTCTCCTTCTATCTTTCTCTGGCTGAGCCCTGGGCTTGGCAGACAGAATGAATGCCCATCAAGGGTTCTGTTTAATTGAAATTAAAGATGATGTCTATTTTCCAAAGTCTGTGTGAGTTTTATTTCTGGTGTAATCAGTAACTGATTATTTACCCAATCTGTCAACTGTTACTCCTCATCTTTTGAAAGAGGTAGTGGAATAAAAAAAATGATTTTATGGTGTCTTTAGATAAGAGTAAATTGATGGAATTATATATTTTCTTATTATGAAGTTGACATTGTCAACATTTTAACATGGGCTCAATTTGACAAATCTTTTGTGAATTATAATTAATTCAGAGATTGGAATATCCTCTTTATATGTAATCTACTGAAATATTTAGGAGACTTGTTTACTTGTTTCAACACTGATTCAGGTAAAGAAATCATCAGCTGGGCATATAAAGGTGATGAGCACGTTACTCTTCTTTCTTTTTCTCCAATTTCCTTTCTTCCTTCATCCTACTCTGCTCTGAAGTCCATTAGGACTTCCTTACCATGGCAGTAATGTCAGAATAGTAATGTTACTGTCTAGCTTTTACTGCATACCAAACAACTCCAAACCTTAGTGGCTTCAAAGAACAACCACTTCTTACTTCTCATGAACTATTAGTCACCTGCATGGTTCTACTAATCCGGGCAGTCTTGGTTGATCCTGGCTGTGCTTGCCTATGCATTTGTGGTCAGCAGGTAGATCAGGTGGGAACTGAATAGTCTAGGATGGGCTCTTTCACATGTCCAGTGGATGGGAGACTGGAATAACTGGGCCACATGTCTCATGATCCAGCCGCGTAGTCCAGGCTTGTTCTTGACAGCAGCAAAATTCCAAGAGTGAGAGTCAAGTATGCAAAGCCTCTTAAGGCCTAGACTCAGAACTTACTTCTGTCATATTCTATTGGCCAAAGTAAGCAGCAGGCTAACTCAGATTGATTAGGTGGAGAAATAGATTCTGCCTCGTGTTGAGATTGCTGCAAACAATTGTGACCATCCTTGGCTTCTACTACATCCGACTAATGTAAATCAATGCCAATGTTGTTAAGCAGATTGATCGGAGACTAGATGAGAATGTCCTTTCTGAAGAATGTGCCATTTAATAGAATTCCTTGATTCTAGATTAGCAAAGCAATCTTCCAACTATGGGTTAACAGAGGCAATGTGGAAGTACTTCATTAAGCAAAATCTGGCATTAAAACGTTACCTGCAATGATGAGATTTGGTCTGAATAGAAACTGCAGCCTTTTGCATGACATGTAATTCCAAACCTTTTGACTTCAAAATGGGGAGCAAGGACTCAGACACCCACACATGCTGGGTCTGCATAATGTTGGTACAGTCAGACATAGAACAAAGCAATGCAGTAAGTTTAGCACAGCAGGGCTCTTCCCACAGCCAAGATGAAAAGAAAACCTGTAAACTTATGGCATTCTAACTTACCCTTTGTGCTTACCCTTTGTGGGGGCATTTATCATACAACAGAGTGAAGATCTGATTGCCTTCCAACTCTGCTATATTTCTAGTTTCTTAGGGACACGAATAAATCTTTTAAATTCATATTTCTTGTATATAATACAAAACCTGACTGTCAAAAAAAAAATGAGAGAGCGAGGGAGTTATTTCTGTGACTCAGAAAAAGACTAACCCAATATAACTACATTTATATTTTTAGAAGCTCTATTTGCAACCGAATACTCAAAGATTCTGCCATATAAAAATTACAGAATTACTAGGTGAAAATAAGTTACTTCTTATAAAAACAGAAACATTACTATTGAGCTTAAGATGGAAGAAGTTGGTGGTGTTCATGTTACAATCTTGAGAATGGATTGAGAAATGCATATTTTTGCTTAGTAAGTGAAGAAAAATTTTTTAATTTTCATAAACTTTCATCTAAAATTTTAATTTACAATTAAATACAGCAGCAACATTGGATACACACAAAGTATATGCACTTTAGATCAGGGCCTCCCTATTCTTAACTAATCTGAAACCCAGGTTTAGAGACTAGTGGGCTACCTATTCTTCAGGGAAATCTCTGTAAACATTGATTCTCCCAGATGAGGAACTGGTAAATAGTAGCAAATCCTGTAGATAGTTTCCAATAGGTCTTTTTCTCTCCTTTTTTGGCTCCGTTACCCAAGGTCAGGTGACCCATCTGTTTTTTTTCTTGTTTCTAACTTGTATTTTTGGTTCACCAGGTACATATGCAGGTTGGTTATTTGGATAAACTGAGTGTCACATGAGTTCGAGGTACAGATAATTTTGTCACCCAGGTTATGAGCCCAGTACCTGATCAGTAGTTTTTCAATCCTCACCCTCCTCCTGGCCTCCACTTTCAAGTAGGCTCTAATGTCTATTGTTATCTTCTTTGTGCCCATGTGTATTCAGTATTTAGCTCCCATTTGTAAGTAAGAACATGCAGTATTTGGATTTATGTACCTGTGTTAATTTGCTTAAGGTAATAGCTTCCATCCATGTTGCTGCAAAAGACATCATCTTATTCTTTTTAATGGCTCTGTGGTATTCCATGGTACAGATGTAGCACATTTTTATTATCCACTCCACCACTGATGGGCATCTACGTTTATTCCATGTCTGCTATTGTGAATATGGTTGCACTGAACATACACATGCATGTGTCTTTATGATAGAACAATTTATGTTCCTTTGGGTATTTACCCAGTAATGGGATTGCTTGGTCAAATGGTAGCTCTATTTTAAGTTCTTTGATAAATTGCCAAATTGCTTTCAATAGGGGCTTAACTAACTTATATTCCCACCAGTAGTATATAAGTATTCCATTTTCCCTACAACCTTGCTGGCATCTGTTATTTTTCACCTTTTTTATTTTATTTTTTTTCAGATGGAGTCCTACTCTGTCATCCGGGTTGGAGTGCAGCGTAACAACCACAGCTGACTGCAACCTCTGCCTCCTCCTGGGTTCAAGCAATTCTTCTGTCTCAGCCTCCTTAGTAGCTGAGATTACAGGCGTGCACCACCATGCCTGGCTAATTTTTGTATTTTTAGTAGAGCTGGGGTTTCACCATGTTGGCCAGGCTGGTCTTGAAATCCTGACCTCAGGTGATCCTCCCTCCTCGGCCATTCAAGGTGCTGGGATTACAGGCATGAGGCACTATGCCCAGCCATTTTTTGACTTTTTAATAATAACCACTCTGACTGGTGTGAGATAGTATCTCATTGTGGTTTTAGATTTGCATTTTTCTAATGATTGGTGATGCTGAGCATTTTTTCATATACTTGTTGGCTGTGTGTACATCTTCTTTTGAGAAATGTCTGTTCGTGTCCTTTGCCCATTTTTAATGGTATTGTTTGCTTTTTGCTTATTGATTTGTTTAAGTTCCTCACAGAGTCTGGATATTAGACCTTTGTCAGATGCATAGTTTGCAAATATTTTCTCCCATTCTGTAGGCTGACATGACCCTTCTTTTAATCTGGATTACCACACAGCTTTCTATCTGATCTTTTCCTATTTTTTTCTAATTTGTTTTTCTAACCATAGCCAACCCACTTTCTCAAAAACTAATCTCTGCTTTAAACAATTGAATGGCTCAACAGGGCTCTTGGCATGAATCCCGCCCCTCTAGTCACTGACTGCAGACTTTGGTCCCAGTCAACATCTCCAGCTTCAGCTCTGTGACTACTCCCCTTATTCTAACATCTTCAATGAACTCCTTTGAGATCTCTGAAAAAGCTATGAGCTTTCTCACTTCTGGATTTTTACACATGCTGCTCTGTTCCTCTATCTGGAACACTCTCTCCCTCAACTCTTTGCCCCCTGCCTTGCCTAGGACTTTACTTTCACATCTCAACCAAGAAGCCGCCTCATCAAGAAAGTCCTTATTTGTCTATCTCCCTCTCTAGACTGTAAACACCACAAGGACTGTGCCATTGTTTTTTGTTGTTCACTATTGTATTCCCAATGTCTAGTATAATGCCAGGCACAGAGTAGGTACTTCATAGATATTTCCAAAATTAATTGATTAATTCATTAATACTGGTTATCAAAGACAAGTCACTGGAGTCAAACGTTCTATCATTCCTTCATGGAAGATCTATTTACCTTCTTTAAGAAACAACAAATATAAAGGTATTTTTTGATGTTGTCTTATGAATATTGACAAACCAGCACTTGGGCCCACATTGAAGGACATACCATCTCTTCCATCTCCATCCAGGCAGGGCCAAGATTTTCCTCAGTGAACAAGTCATGGTCCACTTCTAAACAACAACATACAGGCAATTGAGGCCCCAACATTTTATGTCCTTAGAACCTGATCAGAATTTTAGTGCAGGAAAACTCTAAAGTAGGAACTGCCAAATATTATATTCCAAGGAGTTTTGCAAGGTACTTGGCATTGCATTTTCCAAGAAAATATTTTGAATTTAAGGAACATATCCCATTATGCAACAGTAGGAAGTCAGGAAACCTAGATTCTATCCTGTCTTTGTCACTAAATACCATGCTCTTGGGGGTCATGATAAGACTACTCATTCCTTTCCCTGGAGCTGAACAACTTAATCCTTCTGCCCCGGATCTGGTTCTTCCCAGGGTCTAAGCCATAAAGCCTGAGCCCTAGGAGTCCCTCAACAACTGCCACAAAAGTAATAGGTTCCCTGCTCTTACCTCCACCTTTGTCTGAGGATGTCAGCTTTCATCTGTCTAACCATATGCTTTAGCCAAGATGACCAGCTTCTCCAGGTTGTTTCTCATCTCCAGACTTTGCTGCTCCTTTTTCCTGGAAGAGTCACATTACCCTGACCCCTTTCAACACCACCACAGTTCCCTGCCAGGACAATGTTTTTCAAGTCTCAATTCAAGCACATCCTCCATTACAGTTTTTAATGAGTTCCCTGCTGGCATGGGAATCACCTTCCTTTGTGTCCTGTTGTGTCTGGTACCTATTTCTCTCAGAGTACCTGTGATGCTCTGTTGCAAGGATTATTCACAGATCTCTCTTCCTACTGGACAGTAAGCTTTATAAAGCCAGGATTAAGTCTGCATTTTGCTTTATATTCCCATTATAAAATTCTGTGTTTAGCACAGAGTAAGTGGGAAAGTAAGGGAGGAAAGGAGGGAGGGAGAGAAGGAGGGAGGGAGGGATGAAAGAAGGAAGGAAGAAGGGAAGAATGATGGAAAGGAGGAAGGAATGAAAGAAGGAAGGAAGGAGGGAAGGAGAGAGGAAAGGAGGGAAGGAGGGAGGGAGGGAAGGAAGGAAGGAAGGAAGGAAGGAAGGAAGGAAGGAAGGAAGGAAGGAAGGAAGGACAATAGGTCTTTTGAAATATTTTCAGAGCTTCACAGTTTCTAGTTTCCTCATGTAGTACTTTACATTTATTGAGTTCTTACTACATGCAAAGAAATGCAAATTGCTTTAAGGGCACCATATCATTTTATCTTCAGAGGAAATTGCAAAGAAATGTAAATTGCTGTCAGGGGCATTTTATAATTGCTTTAAGGGGCATTTTATCTTCATGATAATTCTAGGAAGTAAGTTGTGTTTTTATTCCCATTTTACAAATGAGGAAACTAGAAACTGTGAAGCCCTGAAAATATTTCAAAAGACCTATTGTTCGTCCTTCCTTCCTTCCTTCCTCCCTCCCTCCCTCCCTCCCTCCCTTCCTTCCTTCCTCCCTTCGCTTCCTCCCTCCCTCCCTTCCTCCCCTCCCTCCCTTCCTCCCTTCCTCCCATGAAAACTGGATACAATATATGGGTAGAATAAGGACTGAGGACTTGTCCTAAACTTAAGGGGCATATTCCATTGGTCCCCCTGGCTGTGTAAAGGAAGAATGTGCTAGCACAAGAAGGAGTAAAATCCCTATCACAGGAGAATTCCCAGTCTCATCTGGAGAGTTACCTGGCAGTGCTTTTACCAGGAATTCTGGAGGTATATTGATGACAAAGTACACCATTATATTTTAAATCTAGACCTTGATGTCCAGCACTTTTAAAACAAAGTTGCTCTAGAGATACAACATTTGGACAGTGACACTAATTTTTTTTACATTAAATAAAACATCATTTAAAGTGTCAAAGTTTGTAGCTGTGCTCAGAATATATCCAGAGGACACTGGGTAGATTGTCTCGAGATCACACTGAGTAGTATTACCCTGGTGTTTCTTTGTGTTTCAGATTTTAATTCTCAACTTTGCAGGTCTAGAAACTTGAATTTGTTGGTACACCAAGAGCAGAGCAGACTCCTTGAAGAAAAACTCACATTAAACAAATTCACAGTACACTGACGAATAAGTTGGATTGCTAAAGGATTCATTCATAATGGGAGACAGTTGACATGAAATGCACAAATTGGCACAGATTTACATAGCAAGTAAAAATATAATCAAAGATCTGTTTGTTTGCTGAAACTAAATCCAAAGCAAAGGAAATTGAATGGAATTATTCTCATGACATCCCTGAAACTGTGAACAAACACCCTTTACTCTGATCTGTGTAGAGCTCATGCTGACTGCCTCCACATCAAACTCACTCATTTTTTCCCTTAAACATACTGTCATTGATTAGCTTTACAGTCAGATTATTATACGTTCAGATTCTGACCCTAGAAATAATTTGTACTTAAGGTGCCTTTCGCACACATCTGAACATGTCTATTATGAGTTGATTTTCTCTTGAACTTTCAGATCATGAAGGTGCCTCCTACCCTTTCTATGGATGCCTCCTTCCAGTGTGTCCCTCTACCAGGATTTTGTTGTGAAACAAAAGTTGGAAGCAACATATATATTTTAAATAAATGAAGTATCCCATATATGTATATAGTAAGGGGCATGGTGTCAATATAGTTCAAATATCTGTTGTGCCTCTTATATGTAAATGGTTAATATAATTAGTTTCTCTAAAATTTGGGCTCCATTTCTTAAAATGGGCATAATAACATTTATCAGAAAGTGTTTTTGTAAGGATTAAAGAAAATAAGCCCAATGGAGTGTGAAACAAATATTATTTCCCTTCCCCTTAATAAAATTATGACGTTTATTGCAGTAATAGGGTTGCAAATTTCACTTACACTGCAACTCAGACATGCAAAGGAACATGTTGTTTCCTTATTTTGTCTGTAACTAATCTGATCTCCTTCTTGAGCCCCTACTATGTATATTTAGGGGCTTTTTAAATTTTATTTAATCCAATCTGGTTTAAAGTGTAATCAAATATATAATTTAAATAGTCCTTATAGGCCCTGTTCAATATTTACGAGTAATTGCTCATCTTCCTTATTTCCACACCTTAAAGACAGCATCTGGGCACATGTAAGAAGTTCAGCTTGCATAACTTGAGAGAGCAGAGGTGCAGAATTCTCTTGGCTCTTGCTGGGTCTCCATGTGACCACTGCCTTCCATATGCCCTTCATCCAGACCTGGGCTAAGTAGTCCTTCTGTAGCCCCTGCTGACAAAATGAGAGTGGCACTCCCCCTCCCTTCCCACTGATGGCTTTGTAAAGGACATGCTAGCTCTGATCTCAGCTTCCTCCTGCATCCATCCTCCTGCCCCATGGAGGGACTACTGGAACTCCTGAGTCCCTTTCACACCTAATTACACTGTGCCCCTGCTTTGGTGTATTTGTACCTGAGATTGGGGCAGTGCAGGCACTCCAAGATCATTTTCAGATTCCAGATGAAAATCAGGGAGAAGTCTCTCTGCCCCGCCCACCTCCCACCACCTAACTGATACCTCTCCAGAGAGAAGAATCAACACACCTGTCCTAGCTTTGCACTCATACTTCTGTCTGTCCCTCATTTTCACTATGCCTTAGAATGGAAAAAAGTGAGCTTTTCTTTTACTTCACTGACATTGCATCTAGTTGTTATGAAACCGCAGGCTTCATAGCCAAGCTACTATGGGCAGAGAGGCCATCTTCCCTATAGTCTGGGAAAATGCCACAATCTGGCATTATCAGGCCTAGGCTTTGTTTTTCAAAGAGAAATCAATGGAATGAAACAATTTATCTTTCTCAACAAGTCATAGTTTTCCAGCCCATTTTCTTGCTAAAGTAATGAAATTTTTACCCTCTCCTGCCCTTGGGTGGTAAGCCTCATAGGTTTGAATCAGAGGTGAAATATTGCAATAAAACATGATTTAAAGAATGCGATAAATTATTGGCCCAAATTCTTCACCTCTCCCTGTATCCATGCCCTTTGTCATGTAATACTGCAGCTTAACCCATGAAAGTCTGGGTGTTCCTCCCCATCTCTTGACTTTGGGCTTGGCCCTGTGATTGATTTTGCCAATGGCATGATAAAAGCAAGAACTTGTACAATTAGACATATCTTCTTGCACCTCTGCCCTTGAAAGAACAAGGAGTGGGAGGAAGAGGAAGAGGAGGGGAGGGAGGAGGAGGAGGAAGAGAGGGGAGAAAGAGAAGGAGGAGAAGGAGGAAGAGGAGAAATAGCAGCAGTGAGCCCACTTATTCAAGAAAAATGAGACGTGGAACAGAACCAGACCAAAGCTTGAAGCAAAGTCTGGCATAGATGAGGCCAACCCCCCATGTGACTACAGATGTGTGAGAAATAAATTTTTATAGCTGCATGCCTGTGAGATTTGTTTATTACAAAATGTATTGTGGCATGAGCCAATAGATTCAAGATGGAAGCTGGACAATATCAGTTTACTATTTGCAAAACATTCCTGTCACATGACTGCAGTCTTCAGGCGATGAAGACTCCCTGGAGGAGTCACTCTGCAATAGGCTCCTCACTCAAAAGTTACACCACACAAATGAAGTTAACTTAGAGCACCACTGTCACCTTAGCATTTACCCTCTACAAATGAAGTGCTATCATCATTTTAAGATTTTTAATCTCTGGAATTGGGAAGAACTTAATTTAGTAAGGATGGACTGGAGTTTGGAAATGAGAAAGAGAAAGAAGCAAATCTTTATGTAATCAAATGTATAAAGACAATTACTAATTTAGATATATGTTTTAATAGGCTCTCTCTCTATTGACTAAATTCCCACCCTATGGAATTTTGGTTTAATTGTCCTTAGGTGGGACATTAAATCTTTTCTGTTAATTCTACAGTCAGGGTTGAGATGGCAGAGATGACAATCAGATTTTTATTAACTTGTCCTTTTTTTCTTAGATCCTATTAAAGTACTAATACAGTTTCACGTCAGCCATTTACCTTCTAGTCTTTCTAAGTCCATTTATTTTCTAACAAATATTCCTTTCTAAGGTTTTGTACAGTATTTGGTTGTCTGTGTTATTTACAACCCCAACTAATTTTAAACTTTAAAATGACAAATGCAAAGAGAAAAGAAAGCTCCAGCTAACAGGTCAGGTGATGGAGATAATAATACCCACGGATGAAAATCCCTTCCAAATTACAGCCCCAGGTTTCCTTGTTATTTAAGCCACATTGTACTACGTTTTCTAAATTTAGCAACCACGATAGCATTCCCCAGGCCTTTTGATAATATTGACAGAGTCTGAATAGTTTTGTATCAAAGCAGTAACTATAACTCTTCTAGACACTTATTTTGAGAAATCCAGTTTGACAAAGCTGAAGGTGATTGGAGCATCTGTTCTTCCTCAACAGATTCTGGCTTTGGTCATGTAAGAAATCACCTTTAATTCAACACAAAATCAACCAGCAGAGTATGTTTAGTTATGCAATAAAAAATAAATAAATGTAATCCCACTCCCTCTGGTGGTGTAACCTACAAATATCTACTGAGGGTGTAATTTGGTTAAAATATTCAAAATGGATTAGGGGACTCTTCCATATTTAGGTTCTTTTTCATTCAGGAAACACTGATACTACTCCATCCCTCCAAAGGAAATAGTTTATGAGTTTTGTAGAAATACATAACAAAAGAAGCATCCACCTTTTTCATTAGTTTCCAATGTCTCACATACCTCATGCCAATGTATACAGAGAGAAACTCTCTGAAACGGGTCTAAGAATCCATTATTTACCTTTGCAAACCAGAAAGTAAGTTCTTAAAGTTTCAAGATTTTATACAGAGATAGTATTATGAATATATTATGTTACAGACGTTATTATAGATATTATGATTATATTATCATGATGCTATTATGACTAGTATAAAAAAAAAATAACTGTGCCCTATGCCATTGATTCCCCAGGTTCATGGAAATAATTATGAAATGATGGACCAAGTTTATACCTTCTGTGTTGGAGAGCTCTATGCTGTGGTAAGGATATCATAAACAGTAGGCATATCAAATATTTTTCTAAAGATACGATCCTACCTAAAAACATGTATTCCCAAAATGATCTGATTAGATGTGCATATTGCTTTTCATTACTTTGCAACATTTTTTTTCCATTAGAAGATATTTTATTTCTACACTATACATAGGTTTAGTGGCCTAGAGAGAGACTCAAAGAGGCTCCTGCCCTCAACACACCTTACAATCCCATTCTCTTTGCATGAAAGTCCATACGGTATGATGAAGTGGGCACTCTGGACCTGGTCTGCCCAGTTCATCTAATCACTAGCTGTGTCACTATGGGCAAGTTCAATTCACCCTGCTGTGCCTTTGGAATGCAAGTAGTATGTTAGAAGAATGCAGGTAATTAAAGGTCATACTCATGGAGCTGTTGTAAGGTATAAAGCTTAGAACAGTGTCTGGCACAGAATTAGTACTGCACAAGTGTTCAATGTTATTGTTGATGTTTGACTGAATAACAGAACTATAATATATGCAGTTTCAGCTTCAGTCATTCTGAACTTTTCTCAGTTATTTAAATAAAATGCCTTTCCTTCAGCCATAGGATCCTTTCACATACTTTCCCTCTTCCCCACACTGTCCAATACTGTAGCCACTGGCCACATTTAGGGCTCTTTAAATGTAGATGAATTAAAATTAAATGAAATGTAAAAGTCAATCCATTGGTTGCACTGGCCACATTTAAAGTGCACAATCACCGTGTGTGGCTATTGAGTTAGACAGAACCAACACAGAACTTTTTTATCATCACAGAATGTTCTATCAGAAAGTGCTGGTCTAGACTGGCCTTCCTCTCACTTTAATTCCTTTTCAGTCTTCATACTGCTGCTTAAATATCACTTCTTCAGTGAATCCTTCCATGACCCGAAGTCAATGTTTGGTCCCTCTACAAATCTTCCCAGAACATGCTGGATTTTTCCTTCAGAGATTTCTTACATTTATACAAATGTTTAATGAAGTATTCCCACTAGGCTATAAGAACTTTGAAAAAAAGAGATCATGTAGGCACATAGCCAACACCTAATAAATATTGCAGACTGAATGACAATGATAGGAAATTTATAAAGTCATTTAATATTTTAATAGCTAATATATCACATGCTTACTGTATGCAGGGCACTATTCTGAACACTTTACGTATTTTAAGCTATTTAATTCTAACAACTCCATGAGGTATTAGGTGCTTTTATTCATTATCTATTGCTATAGAATAAGTTACCACAAGCATGGTAGCTTAAAACAACATGCATTTATTATCTCACAGTTTCTATGGGTTAAAGATCTAAGTATAGCTTAGCAGAATCTTCTGCTTAGGTCTCACAGGCTGTAATCAAGGTGTTGGGTACACTGTGTTCTCATTTGGAAGCTCAACTGGAGAAGAATCTGCTTCCAAGCTCACTTGGGTTGCTGACAGAATTGATTTCCAGAATCAGAGTGGATAATATCCTAAATTAGATCTGTCTCTCTTCTAAACTTAAGAAGGAATTTTTAAAAGTCAACATCTTAATGTAAGTCATAGGTAGGGGATTAAATTTTATCACTATTCTTCTAAATAGCAGGAAATACATAGAAAGAAAGAGAATTAATAGATGTTTCCATCATTCTTTCCTTTACCAAAACTGGTAAAGGAGTTCACCTGAAGAATTTGACTTTTACCATCTTGAGGGAAGAAGAGGTGATTTCAAAGTTCCTACTGGTTCTTTGTATAGCTACAGGTAGAGGCCTCTGTATAAGGCCATGTCTTTTAACAGAGCTCCTTAATAAACTTTTGGCCAAGGAAAAAAAAACAGGTCAATGAACCAATCTGAAGAAGGGAAAAGAGTTGTGAAAAGCTAACCAGGCATAAAAAATAAGGAGTACATTGGGATGCCACAGTGCATAGGTAGGAACCCACAAAAACATCCCAGGTGTATAAAATACCTAAGATTAGCACATTATTAAATAGTTTTCTGCTTTTCCATTTTCAGTGTTACTCTGTTCCATGCTATGTTACACTTTCCCTCCACTCCCTAAAAACCATTGCTGAAGGTCTGTATGCACAGCGGCCTTCAGTGAGGAAATCTGTGGGGAATGCAGGAATAAAGCAGTGAAGGCAATGACCATTTCCTGGAGGGACTAGCACTGCAGAGCACGTTTACATGGAGGGAGGCCCACAGTTCTGTAGTCTTGAGCTAAATATCCAGGTAGTGCTAAGAGAGATGGTTAAGGGCAAGGTAGCAACCAAGTCAAACTAGCCATCCCTTTTGTCAAGTACAGTAGGGGAGGGTGAGCCTTCAAGGGAAGCAGGCAGACTCTTGGCCTGCATTCAAGCTCCCTGGCTCAGAATGCTCTCCTCATGCCTTATCCTATAGAGGCACACCAGCTCAACTGTTTACAGGTAATAGACTGTTCTCTGCAACCATCCCGCTGAACCTGATAAACGGGATGTTACTCCATCACCATGGGAATTGTCCTGTCTGCTAAGACTGAAAACTGAGAAACAGAGCCCTCTTATTGCCCTCTAATGGAGCAACCTTTCTTTGAGTGAACGTGACTTTCAGAGGTGTCACTTTGAAGGATGAGCATTGTGTCACCTCAGTGATGAGTTACATAGGGATAAGAGAGCTGCAAGCTTGGGTCCCTTTTCTCTCCTGCTGTCAAGGGAGCTGCTGCTCACAGAGTTTCAGCAACGGAATCTATCCAGGAAAGTGTCAGAGGCAAGGTAAGGATTAGCAGAGCTCCTGTCAGCCTGTGCACAGCCTCTTCTGGGCACTACTTTCAAAAGGGAGCCTCAACACATCTCCCTTTCTAGAGTGATACAAAGTCATGCCTAACTGCAAAGTTTGTAGTTTTCTGCTTATTGGGTGTCAGCTGATAGCAACACACACACACACACACACACACACACACACACACACACAAGCACGCACACATGCACATGCACACCATTCTGCTCAAGATAATTTTTCTGCAGGAAACTACAGCAAGCATCTTCTTCATTGCCTCATGGAGATACTGAGGGTGCAGACTCCCTGGACCCAGGAGGCACAGTAGCCTCTGGCATCTCAGTTAAACTCTTTAAAGTGCCCCATGGAATTCTTTGTTGTAGAAGACCCACTCTGCTTTATTAACTCCACTGTAGACAGTATTATCAACTGTTTTTATACTTACTCAAGACAGATTTTAAACCAAAAAGAACCTCAGAGAAAGGAGATTTGGGTTCTTGGAGTTCAGACTAAACTAGTTAGAAACATGATATGGCCACATATCTTAATTATTTCCCTTTCAGGAAGGAAATACAAGTTTTCAGAGGTATGTCCTAAACCCACACACTTGTTTCAGCTAGCACTTGATAGCCACATGTCTTCGACAGGGTAATAAAGAGGATTTCCATCCTTAAATCCCCTTCCCTGTTGGGATCATAGTAGTACAGATGCAGAAAGACAGGCTTTATCCTCTGCTATCTGAGTCATGGCTTCCTTTACAAAAGGATAACAACATGCGGCACCTCACACATTTGTTTCATGAATTAAATGAAACAATGAATGTCAAACAGCACAGGGAATTATGTCTGGTGCATAATAAATGCTCAATAGATACTAGATGTTGCTATTACATTATCATTATTGTTATTGCTATCACCACTTCAAGCGATATGATTTACCAAAAAGAGGCATTAGGAAAACGGAGAGCCATAATAGAGAAGTTCAACGATGTGTACTTTATTCCAAATTGAAAAAAGAAAAACAAAAAAGTAACTTCATTTTTGTTTTGAGCTTATTTTACTTTATTCATCAAATACTATATGATGCTTACTATGTGCCAATTATGGCTCTAAACATAGAATGTACTGCACCAAAGATTATTTTATTTTAAAGCATCACAAATTTCATAACTTCTGTATTATAATATATTGAAAATATAACAAATACAAATAATCTGGAGAATGTATATGCTGTTCCATTATGCATTCAAAGAATAATAACTGAATATGTGCCAGGAGCCAGCCCTCATGCTAGTCACTGGGGTGACAATATTCAACAGACAGACAAGTTACCTGCCCCAGATTAACAACATCAAGATTTTTAAAATAATTACCCTGGGTTGTTTTTGTTTTGTTTTGTTTGCATTGAATGTCAATCTAGAACAAACCGAAGTAAAACTGCTAAAACCGATGTATTTAGCAGCCAGTTTTAGAGCTGCCCTACATAAAATATCTGGCTTCCTGGGGCAATTCATCCACGATTCTCAAAAACTGTAGTTAACATGGGTAACCAGGAAGGATCGTTAACACCGCCAAGCGGTGCAGCAGCAGGTCAGGCTCAGCTTCCTAAAGCAGTGCCAGGATCAGCCACAGTGGGGTGACAGGGAAGCATGAGCCATCTTGGCTGATTCTAAGTGCGGTGGACAGCAGAGACACTTGAAGTACTCCTTACAGCACAGCTCCAAGCCACGTGACCCAGCTGATCAGGGCCATACCACAGGGCAAGTTGGCCAGCAGCCATCATTGCTGAGTAATTCATGTTCACCAAAAGCTCTGGTCAGATAAGGAGGCTCAGGGGCAGAACAGCTCATTGCCAGGCAGGCTCTATTGTCACTGCAAATATAGGACACCCTTAGGTTTATCCAGTGTGGAAGGGCTTCCTGGCCATAGTAGTGTCTCTTAAATTGTGCTAATGAGAACATATAGATAGAACAGATATAAAAGACATGTAATATAGATACAGGAATATATTTATGTGTATACTGCATGTAGTTACCTTAGTACACATTGTGTCATATGTTTTTAAATATCTTTTATTAAAATGAATGCCTTTGTTATAAGGACTATATCCTATTCTATGGCCATTACTATTATCCTTAATCTGCTATTGCTGGTTCTATATTATGGGCTTCCTTGTTTATTCATTTATTCATCAGACAAATGTTCATCAAGCCACTACAAGTGCCATGCTTCAGGGATGCAGTGGTGAGCAAAACAGATAAGTTTTTATCTGCCCTTGTAAAGTTTGTAGTCTAGTATGCTGGGTGATCATTTATATTCCTGTTTAGCAAATATTCACTCCCTGCCTCCTCTCGCTGTGGATGCAGTATCGTTTTCTACCTCCACTGATATTGGACTTGGATGTGCAACTCACTTTAACCAAAAGAATGTCAGCAGATGAGATGAACAGAGGCCTTTACTGTGCTAGCATCTTGCATTGCTCCCCTTCTTCATGAAAACAGGTTTTCAGTAGCCCCTGGTCCAATACTGATGGGCGAACACATAGAATAGACATGGACCCACTCACATCCCGAAGACAAACAAGCTCAGGTGACCAGAGGCCTAAAACAAAGCTGCCCAGCCAATGCCAGTCTAGATCTGCCAAATCTAGCAGAACTGCAGGTCAACCTGCAGACCCATGAGGGTTGAGAATTAAAGCTTGTTGTTACAAGCTTCCGAGTTTGAGGATGATTTCTTACATAACACAGTTGTCACAGTAATCCTCAAATACAGAAACCAACAAAGCAAGAAAATTTCTATCAAATTTGAGAGTCTGATTTTCTATGAAAGACAAATTATATTCCAGTAGAAATATTTCAGAGGATGATGAATTTCTTCCCCTTTCTTTATGGATGTGAGCCCCTCTCCCCATGCTACACCGCATGGAACTTCCCCTTACAATATTATTTTTTCCAAATATCAATACAAGGGAATCTAGGCCTCTGAAACACACAAGCTGCTTTTCCCATTCTCACCACTGTATGTCTAGCTTTCATGGATTCATATTTTAAGCAAGCTGTGAGGAAAATTGGGAAGATTTAGAAAAAAAATGACAAATGTTATCAGAAGTTTTATAAATGAGGCATAAAACTGAGGGAAAGTGAAGTGCTGAACCCATAACTGAATGTCTGTAGATACTGTTGATTGATGTAGAAGAAAAATATGGACGATTTGAATGTAATACATATTGGCAAACTCATTTTTTTCTGCACTAAGGAGCAAATAAAAAGAAGCAAGTTCCTTATAGCAGCATAGTTTTAGATTAGATGCAGAAGGAAAGGATATCAGCTGAAATAGGTTTCTAGGAAAGGCTTGCTGTCTCCTCTCCTAAAATTGTTTAAGGGAAGGAAAAGTAAAGGACATGAGAACCTGAGCAGAGTCAGAGGAATGGACCAAATCCCTGATGCCTATTTCCAGATTATGGATTTATTTGACGAGGTGAAAAATGCCATTGACTACATAGCCTGTTGGCTCCTGTAAGTATCAAAAAAGATTTTTTAAAACTTATTGGATCTATCTGCAGCCAATTAAGCTAACTGGATTCCTTTCCTCATGGGGGCCCAGTGTGCAATGGCTGCAAACAGCAGCTTCCTTGGTAATGTATGCAGCCTGTTTCTGGTATGGGTTGCTCTAAGGGACCTTGGAGACAGGCCTTCCAGATGTATGTTTATGACTCTGACCTTGCACTACCCCAATGTAGGCTCCAAACAGGCAAGCGAGGTGCCATTGGAAAGCCCCAGGGCACCATGTCCAGCGTTCACATTGGCCAAGTGATCATGTCCATTCACACCAAACTGTAGAATAAGGAGCATGTGATTGAGGCCCTGCACTGGGCCAAGTTCAAGTTCCCTAGTCACCAGAAGATCCGTATCTCAAAGAAGTCGGGCTTCACCAAGTTCAGTGCTGATACATTTGAAGACATGGTGGCTGAGAAGTGGCTCATCCCTGATGCTATGAGGTTAAGTACATTCCCAATTGTGGCCGTCTGGACAAGTGGTGGGCCCTGCACTCATGAATGCTTCTGGGAGGCCAAGGCAGGCGGATCACAAGGTCAGGAGATCAAGACCATCCTGGCCAACATGGTGAAACCCTATCTCTACTAAAAATACAAAAATTAGCTATGTATGGTGGTGCAAACCTGTAGTCCCAGCTACTTGGGAGGCTGAGGCAGGAGAATCACTTGAACCTGGGAGGTGGAGGTTGCAGTGAGCCAAGATCACACCACTGCACTCCAGCCTGGTGAAGAGTGAGATTCTGTCTTAAACAAACAAACAAACAAAAAGACTCTTTCTTAAGAGTCTTTCTGGGTCAGTAGTTCTTAGACTATTACAGAAAAATTATACAAATTTATTATTTCTCATACATATGTTGTAAAAGCAAATAATTCCCAGAGTTTTCAAAAGAATTCCAATTGCTTTGAAAAACAAGAATATAAATATGGGAATCATCTTTGGAAAATTTGTGCTTTCATTTATTACTCAATACCCTTATCAGATAAAGTTAGTTTGGGAGGTGTTTCTCATATCCTTGACTAATAGCATTCTTTTCTATTGCTTCACTTCTAGTCAATGAGGAATGGGATCGGGAAAATATGGCTTGAGCAGCTCACTGCAATTCCACAGTGCCATATTGTAGGGAGGATCTCAGATTAAATGTGCACACTGGACTTCTGATATTGTGAAGAACACTGTCTAGATGCATTAGTCAGATGACACTTTTAGTCTTACAAGAAAGAACCTCCTCAATATCCTTTCCACATTGTCTCCCCAAAGACTCAAGGAATGACAATATGACTGTTGAACTGGAATCAGCCTGCAGAGGGTGCGGCTACCTATCGAGTAAGCCTATTAACACATTATAGCAGCTAAAATGTGTGCCTAAAATAATTCCACTCTTTCATCCACAGCTCCCAGAACCACTCTGCAGAAGAGAAAGCTGCCTGGAAGATATTATAGGAACAATTCATTTAACATTTACAAGATCTTCAGTGGTTCTCAACATCCAATCAATGTCTCAGGTGATAAATTAAGCATGAATTATAATTTTTGTTTTGCATCTGAGAGACAAAATGGCTTTGATTTGCACCTTGATATTAGAGGTAATATCCACAATTGGTATTTTTTATAAAAGTTGTGAAAGCAGTCCTATTAATCCAGTGAGTATCATGCATGGAGCACAGGCTCTCTAGGTCATTTTCTTTCTCCATAAATAACCCAAAAAGAATCTCTGTGCATTCTTCTAAGGTTTTAGCAGCCTGTGAACCTGTGGGGACAAATATGGCTTTCTAAAATTTGACTTGTAAAAAAAAATCTGTGAGTAGTTCTTATTATAGGTTATATTTCATTTATATTACCCTATTTCCTGCTCAAAAGAAAGTAAAACACCCAAAGACTAGAACTGGACATTTTTGAAGATAACAAAAATAGTTATGGCTCTAAATTTTTTTTATCAGTTGGGAATCCCAGCTTAGATCCCTGCCACCTGCTTATGGAAACTTTCTAGAAGCTCTGTGGAAAGAAAACAGGGAGAAAAAACTAAGGTTTGTTGCCTCTACCAAGGCCACCTTAGAAAGACATAGAAGCAGCAAATCCCCATCTAGTGCCCCCTTTTGGCTAGCCCTCACTGTCTTCATGAAGCTGTGGGTCGATATATTTATCCATGGAGAAGTAACAATAGGTATCAAACATTAAGCATGTGTTATCTGTCAGGAGTTACATACATTGTCTCTTTTTAACTTGACAATTGTTATTTGAGTAGATTTGGTTCCCATTTTTCATAGTGTATTTTAAGGCTTAAAGAGGCTAAGAATCTTCTCGAAGGTCACATTAACTGGTAACTGAAAAAGGCAGGATTCAAATCCAGTTCTCAGTCTCCAAAGCCTATGCTCTCTACCATTACATCACATTGCCTCCCGAGAAACCATTGAACTTATTTTAGAAGCTTGATCTGCTCTGTAAAATTAGTCAAGACAACATGTGGGCAACTCAGTTCAAGCTCTCTATGTCCAAACACCTGCTTTGTAACTCATGCCCTGGACCACAGGACATTAATTGCCACATCAGCAAGAGAGGAACATCAAGTTTTAAAGTTTCAATCTCAACAAACTTGCTTTTTAGGTGCCTCTCTGCTCTTTAAAGAGCTACCTGGAGTTTTCAATCTAACAGGATCCTTTTCTCCATGGCAACAAAATAAACTAACCCCTCAAAATAGGTTCTGAGTGTATTTCAATTTAAGTATATCACAATTCAAACCCCATCCCAAACCAAACTAATTGCTGGGATTATTTGTACTTTTCATTGAAATTCAAAAGTATTTTGGTTTAATTTTAAATTCAGGTAACTGAACACTGTATCATATACCTACAACCTGAGTACTGTTAGACCATGTCACTGCATTAATTTACCAAAGTTACATTGGTCAATTCATAGAAGATAGCAAACGGAGATAGACCACATCAAGTTCTTTATACAATTATACTCCTATTAAACAAGCTAAAATAAATGCAACATAAAAACTCTATGTTTAGCATTAGTGTACAGGTTTATGTAAGTATTACTCAAGGTACTATACAATGGTATTATAACAAGCACTATATGAAATTGAGTAAAAAGAACGTTGAGACAGCTCATGACTTTTGGAACTGATAATTTCATGTTCCAAGAAAATAGCTCAAAAGAAAGAATGAACACAATTGAACAAAATGTCCCTTTGCAGCACTATTAAATGGCAAAAAGATGAAAACTCAAGTGTCCATCAAGGGAAGAAATGGTGTCACAAGTTTTATGATAAACTTGTAAACATGACAACCTTTGAAAGAGAGGCACTCAGCCTTTATTAGTACCTGGTTGTAGTAAATAAATTAAGTGAAAAATGCATAGCAATAAAAATAACAAAAAGCTATGTAATGTATGTATCACTGTTCAACTTTGCACTGGCCTGTTCTCTTTACGATAATTTATTGAGCCATATATTTGTGCATGTCTCTGTAAATATTTCAATAAATTTCTAAAATGTATTGCTGAATTTTTACAAAATTTGGAGGCCAAACTACTTATATTCTTAGAATAATTAACCTTTCACTCATTAAAAACTATTAACGAATAAAACCAATTTGTAGTTTCAGCTTTTTATATGGTTGCACTTGGTAAACTCAATGCAATCATAGAGTCTGTCTTCACAGGACCTGATAAAAAAAAAAAAAGCTAGTTGAGAGTTTCAGGAATAGACAAACTCACCCGGCATCATCTCCTGAAGAAAAATGCCTTATTATTTAACTAAGAAGCTGGCAATTTGTCTTCACTTCAACATCTA
Organism: Callithrix jacchus; assembly: GCF_049354715.1. Taxonomy (NCBI): domain Eukaryota; kingdom Metazoa; phylum Chordata; class Mammalia; order Primates; family Cebidae; genus Callithrix; species Callithrix jacchus. The sequence goes on from NC_133509.1 coordinate 92,547,019, forward strand.
TTTTAAGTAAGTAAATAAGCCTCTTTTATGCATCACTGCCAGGTCAAACCAAAGAGTGTGCATTGAGTGCCTACTTGGGCAGTGTGCTGTACACAGTTGGAAGTTACAGAGCTGCAGATCTCAGAAAGGGAGGCTACCTGGGTACCCAAATAATGTCACTTGGCAATACTGCCTCGGTGGGGCTAATAGCACTCAGGATCTGGTTCTCAGCATTTCAGAGCATAAACTCACTCCTGTCCAGGTACACAGAATTGGCCAGGTTCTCAAGGACAGACTCTTTCTGGCCAAGCCCTTGAAACACCAATGTGTGGTCCCAGGAGCTCCATGTATTATGGTTTTAGTAATGATGTTCTTGACTGACCTGCTTCTGCCTCCTATTTAGGGCCTTATTCCAGATATCCAGGTATCTTGGAAGACAGTCAGTAATTAGGTGTCTCAGTAAGTGATATAATTTGGATTTGTGTCCATGCCCAAATCTCATGTCAAACTAGAGAAGGGGCCCGGTTGGACGTGACCAGATCACAGGGGAAGATTTTCCCCTTGCTTTTTTCATGATAGTGGATGTGTTCTCATGAGATCTGATGGTTTGAAAGTATGTGGCACTTACCCCTTCTCTCTCCCTCTCTCCTGCTCCACCATGGTAAGACATGCTTGTTTTCCCTTTGCCTTCTGCTATGATTGTAAGTTTCCTGATGCCTCCCAGTCATGCGTTCTGTTAAGCCTGTGGAAATGTGAGTCAATTACACCTCTTTTCTTCATAAATTACCCAGTCTCAGGTAGTTCTTTACAGCAATATGAGAACAGACTAACACAGTAAGCATGAACTCAAAGCCAAAGAAGAGAATTCTAAGGGGGGTTTCATGTTATTTGTGAGCCCCTATACCTGGTATTCTACTACAAGTATACAACCAATCACACTGATGGAAGGTAATAATTTATACAATTTTCTTCCTATGAACTTCCTATGTACTACTAAAGAGGAGGAGTCATGCCTTTGATGCACAATAAATGTGTATCAAATTAAAGTTGTTGAACTGAACTCTCTTTACTCCAAAATGCAGCCCAGACTGGTTAGAACACGAGTGCTTGTCAGATACAGTGTGCACATCTCCCTTAGTAAGTAACTTCTGGCTATGAAGTGGAGAAAAAATTGGAAGACAAGTGGAGATGCCAGTAGGCTGATTAAGAATCTAATCAGTAATTTACAAAGGAAACAATTGTGGGTGGATAAATAATTGTTATAAATTTCTTTTTTTTTTTTTTTTTTGAGACAGAGTTTCGCTCTTGTTACCCAGGCTGGAGTGCAATGGCACGATCTCGGCTCACCACAACCTCTGCCTCCTGGGTTCAGGCAATTCTCCTCCCTCAGCGTCCTGAGTAGCTGTGATTACAGGCACGCACCACCGTGCCCAGCTAATTTTTTTGTATTTTTAGTAGAGACGGGGTTTCACCATGTTGACCAGGATGGTCTCGATCTCTTGACTTCATGATCCACCTGCCTCGGCCTCCCAAAGTGCTGGGATTACAGGCGTGAGCCACCGCACCTGGCCCATAAATTTCTTAATGGAAAATTACACAATACTGAAAAAGAACAAACTATTGATCTATGCAACAACATGAGTGAATCTCATAGACATAATGTTATGAAGCCAGATCCAAGAAACATACATTATGATTTCATTTATACTCATTTCAAGAACAGGAAAAACTAACTGATGGTGATAAGGATCAAAATAGGTTTCCACTGGGAGGATATTAACTGGGATGGAGTATGAGGAAACCCTGTAGAATGCTAGAAACATTTCCCTTCTTGATCTGGGCAGTGCTTGTAAGGATGTATATGAATATGCACCTAAAATGTGGGCTCTTTATTGTATTGTGATATTTTACAAAAGAAAAAACGTTTAAAATATTGTTGGTGGGCTGGCCTAGGGTTGTGGCAGTAGAGATTGACAGGAGTGAACAGATATTGAAGGGATATTTAAGAGATAAAGTCATTAAGAGGAAATACGCTAATGCCTTAGAGTGTTTAGCACAGTGCTAGGAATACAGTAAAACTCAACAAATGTGTATGATTATTGTTACTGCCTAAAAAGATTGACAAGAGAATTAAATCAAATAATGTATGTAAAGCACTTCAATCCTTGTGTGGGATTTGGAAATTCTCTATTAATAGTAGCTTTAATTATTTTCATTGATTAGGCTATAACCTTTTACCACATTCATTCTGCCTTGTTAAAACCTGTTCTTTCTTTCAATTATCTGGAATATAAACTACACTCTACTAAGGTACTTACGGAAAATTCATTTCATCCCCTATTATAAGTTTAATGAATTTAACTAAATACACCTACAGAGTCACCTACATATTGGCCCCCAAGGAATTCTAAGAAACTTCTTGATAAACTTCACCAGAAGCATTGAGATAAGAGGTTGACACATGTAGGGTTTTACTCTCTTTCAGGTTGCTACTTTGTTACATCAGGACTGTTAGCAGAGTGTCTTGCAACAGTGTGTCTAGAGACTGCCTGATAGGGTTAAAGCTCCTTAGAACTGTGTGGGAAAGGACATCCTAGCACCATCTGCCAGGCCGGCAATTCTATTAACCTGTCAGCATGATAAATGACAAAGAGAAGGCATCAAGGAGAAAATCTACAGTAAAGCATTGTGGTCATAAAATAAGAAGAACCAAAAAGGATTTAGGGCAAGTACACAAACCATCCTTTATGATAAAATTTCCTTTGTAAGGAGAGAACAAAGCGACTGAACTACAAACTCCTGAGTCCAAGGAGAAGGCAGTGATCCTATCAGTCATCCCTCCACCCTGATGTGTAGCTCACAGATCAGTGATGCACGGTCTAGCAGTCCCACCTCTGCTTCCAACCAGGCCTCTTGGGGCTCAGTGAAACACACCTTGTCCACCAAAGAGATGGTATTTTAAAAGGTGGTTACTCTGTGCATCCCTTTTGCTAATAAAGAAATAATTTCTGAAATGGAAAATAATTTGGTTACTGCTCTTGAACCACAAACTATCTCCAGAGAGCAGTTGCCCTGTGTATCACTGCCTTGCTTCTAAATTTAGGCCCCACAAATGACATCATCTATAAACAGAGCATAAACAATAGGTTTCTGAATATTTTGGTTTTGGAATGAATTCCAATGAGTCTCATTTAAAAGTTTCCAGTTAATTATACCAATATGAAAAATAATGTTGACTCTGGATACAAACAGATTACTGAAGTGCAAAGAAATTTAAATTTTTTAATATGTCTTCGTCAGGTAGCAATGAAACTGGTAGCAGCAAAATTGTGAGTAATCTCCATACCCTGTCATGTTTCCAGAAGCATCCCTAGAAAGTGATTGATCTAAACAGAAACTTTGTAGCCTCTCAAAAGTAATTAAGCCACTCAACTTGCATTTATATCATCTTGAACTTTTGCAACACTTCAACCAAGTCTAGCAAAGATTAATCTCATTTTGCTAGACTAACAAGGTGGCAGAGTAAAAATGAATGATCTCAATAACAAAATTAGGCATATCTGATTCACAAGAGTGTTGCATCTCTGCATTTTCTGTTTATATGCTATGGCACCACATCAAAGTGCTTGAATACAGCACATTAAAAACACATACATTTGTGGCATACAATCAGGTTTGGGACATACAACAATTTTCTATCTGGGCTTAAGAAAGGTGGTATTACAGTGTTTTATTACCTTGGAAATAGGAAGTTAATAACTATGTTTACCAAGAGGGTATGTGGGTGCTTCACTCAGATCATCATTACTCAGACAAAAACTAGAAGAAAACAGAGATGCAGAAAGCAGACCCATGAAAACACCTTGTCTCTTCTAATACATAGACATATCATGCAATTATTCATCCACTTCAAGTGAGGCAAGAAGCACTTAAAATATTTGACTGTTGTTCCAGCTACTCAATTTTCATGTCAACATTTCTGTAATATTAAAGGAAAGAGAAATGAGATCAGCAACTTCAGGAAGAGCCCCAATGCTTTTTACCAGCTTATTCAATATGGAAATAAATATCCAGTTATTTAATACATTTCCCACATGTTGCCTTAATGTTCTGGTTAATCTTTGTCATGGATTTGCTTAATAGGTTTTCTAGGAATACCTTTCAATATTTATGCAAATCAGAATTCATGGCTTAAAGCCAGTTTGGAAAGGGGTTGGAGTCTCTGGAAGAGCTTCAGGCTCATGTCTCCAGAGTGAATGTTGTTTCTATCTTGCTCCTAGTTGCCATCAAAACACTTCTCTGCTATTCCTAAGCTCTCAAAACTCCTAAGTTGGGCCCTCACTGAAGTCTGTGGTGCTCCTGGGTACACAGCCCATGACAGGAGAAGCAGTGCTGTGTGGTATGGGAAGCAATGGGCTTTGGTCACAGCACTCTCATTTACTAGCTCTGAGATTTTATGAAAATTATAACACTAGTTTATCCTTTTCTCACTGTCTACCTGCCAAGTTCTACACTAAGAACTTCATACTCATCGTCTCATTTAACCCACTGAAAAATCTCCATTTCCTGCATTATTTCCCATCCTTCAGATAAGAAGTTTTAGGTTCAGAGAAGGTGGTAACTTGCCCCAAGTCTCCAGAGAAGAAGTATCAGGTCTAATTTGAGTGTTACACTCACTCAGAACCAGCAGCACTGCTCCAGATGTTTCACCTTTGAAATTGCATAATAGCACCTTCCATCATCGTTCAGCTCACCGAGAAGCTGTGGGGAACCAGTAAGCACACAATGGGTGAAACTCTTTGAGAACCACAAAGTGCTACACTAATGTACAAGATATGTACAATTCCAAACCATTTTAACTTCAAATTACAGAATATCTGTTGGAAACTGGATTAAGCAAAAAGAATGTAATTGGCTCATGAAACTGGCAATCCCAAGGCTGAATGGAGCACAGCTGAATTCAAGGGCTCAGATAAAGCTGTTTGCTGGGGCTTTCTCTCCCTGTCTCTGGGCCTCACTTTTGCTTTGGTGGCATTCTTGGGTTTTTGTTCTGGGTGGTGGCAGGACTCTCAACCTCTTCTCCAGGCAGAAGGAGGATATGGTCTGACTGCTCCAGCAAATATCCCAGGATTCCTTCTGATTCTGTCACAGGCCCACCCCGAACCAATTGGGGGAGTCAGAGGGTGGAGTGATACACCAATTCGTTTAGGTCGGGGTCACGTGCTCGCAAGTCAGAGGGTAGAGTGATACACCAATTCGTTTAGGTAGGGGTCACGTGCTCACCTCTGGTGCCCCACACTAAATCAGCTTCCCACACAAAACCTGGACCTGGAGAGGTGATTTTCCAAGAAAAGTGCACCTCTCTTTCCAGAAGAGACTTCATATTGGGAAGCCACACAGAAAAACATTGGCTAAATAGTTAATAAAAACATTGAGCTTCACATTTGTTTATAAGACAATGACAGAGAATGCCTAACAAGGTGCAGGCAAAGATTTCATAACAAAAATCCCAAAAGCAATTGCAACAAAAGCAAAAATTGACCAAGGGGATCTAATTAAAGAGCTTCTGCACAGCAAAAGAAACTATCATCAGAGTGAACAGGCAACCTACACAATGGGAGAAAATTTTTGCCATCTATCCATCTGACAAAGCGCTAATATCCAGAATCTACAAACAACTTAAACAAATTTACAAAAAAGAAAAAAAACTTAAAAAGTATGCAAAGGACATGAACAAATACTTCTCAAAAAAAGATAAACACTCAGCCAACAAACAAACGAACAAATGCTCAACATCAGTGATCATTAAATAAATGCAGATTAAAACCACCCACAATGAGATACCATCTCACGCCAGCCAAAGGAGCAACATTGCAGTTCCTCACTGGAGCCTGCCGTTTACCTCTAGGAGAATTTGCTGAGCTCATGGGAAGTAAGGGGCCTCAAAAGTTTTGCATTGAAAAAGCTGGCAAACACACCTGGTTATCAAGAAGCCATATGTGTTTTAATCACTTGAATCTACCACCATATAAGGGTTATGAACAACTAAAGGAAACACTTCTTTTTGCAATAGAAGAGACAGAGGGATTTAGACAAGAATGAATGTGACTTCTTATTTTGGAAGAGCTCTTACATTTAAATACCCTAGTCAAGAAAAATTGCACAGATAGTGTATTTTAGCTGTTCATTCTGTACAGTGAATTTTCTGAACCTCTCAAAGTGTGTTTTCTGTTCTTCCACAGAAATATGCAGAACAGTTCATGCTTTTCTACTTTATTAATTGTTCCCTTGAAATGACTGACCAGGAAAAAGATCACCCTTAAATTTTGAAGAAAGTAAGAGACTTTATTAAAAATACGTATATGTCTATGTAAGTAAATATGATAGTGACTCTAGTTGTATAGAGTGTATTAAATATGACAGCCATTGATTCATAAATATCTGGATTTGCTTTACCTTGTTAATAGGATCTAGGGGAAATCGTGCAAATTGCTCCATGTTATTCTCTCCCTTATATTACATCTCCTGAGGGTGGTTAGTTTCATGGCTGTTCAGGAGGGTATTAAGGGCTTAGGCCAAATCTTTGAGTTAAAAAAAAATGCTACTGGCTTTTCTGAAGACAGGGGCTTGAACATGTCAGTTTGTTTAAAATAAATACAATAGTTGAAAAATTTTCCCTCTCTGTTACATCAGTAATATTGTCAAAATAAAGGATAAAACCATAACTTTCACATGAAAGTCATATGCTAGATTCAATACTATTTAGTTTATTATCAAAATTGGAAGAATTCATTGAGCAGCATAGGAGTTTGTTTACATGTTCCTTTGGGATGCTAGGTATTTGTGGAATTAAAAAGAATCAGGCACTTTTCTACTCTGTTTTTAAACATGTAATGTTCTTCAGATTTAATTCATAATAAATTGATGCAATTTCATACTTAGGAACTAATGTGAACTCTGCCACTTTTTTGTGTTCAAAGTTTTGGTTTTATAAAGCCAGATGGATTGAAGAGTTACATAAGCATTTGAGTGCTCTAACAAATACAAGGCTAGTAATTTTCTGTTAGTGTTTGCATATCTTCATTACACTCAAATTCATAACAGTTCTATTTATCTGAATTAAATAAGCATATAAAAATTTAAAAATAAATCATTCTATTATAAAGATGCATGCATATGTTCATTGCAGCACCATTCACAAAAGCAAAGACATGGAATCAACCTAAACACCCATCAATAATAGACTGGATAAAGAAAATGTGGCACAAATACACCATGGAATACTGTACAGACATAAAAAAGGAGAGCATGTCCTTTGCAGAGACATGGATGGAGCTGGAAGCCATTATTCCCAGCAAACTAATGCAGGAACGGAAAACCGAACACCACATGTTCTGACTTATAAGTGGGAGCTGAATGATAACAACATATAGACACATTGGGAAGAACAATACACACTGGGACCTGGGTGGTGTTAGTGGGGAAGAGGAAAGGAGAGCATCATGAATGTTAATGGATGCCAGGCTTAATATCTAGGTGATGGGATGCTTTGTGCAGCAGAACACCATCGCACACATTTACCTATTTAACAAAACTGCACATGCCACACATGTACCCCTGAACCTAAAAGTTGAAGAAAAAGAAATAAATAAAGTGTTAAAAAGATAATGTCTAATAAATAATATTTGCTAATATATGTAGAATGCTCCAATATTAGAAAATGCTTGCACATATGCTATATCATTTTATTCTCATTGTACCCTTACCAAGTAGAAATCATATTACAGATGAACAAACTGTCTCAGCATAGATAAGAGACTTACCCAAAGCCACTCAGCTGATAAGATGCAAACCCAGAACTTGAGTGTAGGTATTCTGATCCCAACGCAGTACTCAGTACTGCCTCTCTCCTGAAACCTCTGAGAGGCTGGCATGAGTTTAATACTGCAAATTTTGATTAAATGTTCCCTAGAAGCTAATTGCCTTAAAGAAGGCATTAGTAAGCACAAAAACTTTCTTTCTGTCCTTTACTTTGGGGAAATATTACACTGTCCCTTTGACTGTAGACATTCAAAACAAAACACGCCACCCAATACTTCTTTACTATACTGTAAAGGACTGGTAGCAATGTAAATTGTCTAGTCCTTTTGAGAAAGCAATTGGGTGATAATATCAAGGGCCATAAAAATGTTCATATCCCTTAACTTAAAATTCTACTCCTGAGAACGTATCATATGGAAATGATTCAAATAAATTGAAGGAAAAAATCATGTGCATAAAAATATTCATAGCAACATTAACCATAACAATTAATTTTAGAATTAAAAGAGATAATATATGTAAAGTGCTTAACAGGATGCCTAGCAATTAGCGCAGGCTGCTGCAATCCCCTACTTACTCCTGAATGCTGATGAGCCTTCACATTTTGTGCCACCTGCATGGAAGGCTCTTCCTCCCAGATACCTACCTGCATCACTCCCTCTCTCCTTTCCTTCAAGTCTTCTTAAATGGTACCCCGTCAGAGAGGCCTTCCCAAACCACCCTCTCTAAACAACACATCCTTGCTAGCATTTTTCTACCTCCTCACCCTGCCTTATTATTTTAGCACATATTTCTACCTCTGATGTTACATGTTTATTTGGTATTTTTATTGTCTTTCTCTCCCCCACAAGAAGGCAAGCTTCATGAGGGCAGAGACTTTGGTTAGTTTGTTGCAATGTATTGAGCATCAGGTACATTGCTGAGTAAATAATGTTTTTCTGCCTTTATGCTTGATCTTCAACCCTTGGTTTTGTAGTAGAAAAGAGAGATCAAGCTCAACTCTCAATAAATAAGGAAAAGTGGGAATTTATAGCCAAGGAACAGGGGAATGGAGATCAGTAGATGGAAAATTCTTAAGAGAAAACATCAGGAGTAAGAGAGAATTCTGGCTATCCGAATTCTTGTTAAAGGCAAGCCAGACATCACCTGGGGAACATGTAGGAAGATTAGGAAACTGATCAGATTTTGGCTAAACTGCCTGAGCAAGATTCTTGATAAAATTGGACAATGCAAAGACAAACACAAGTTCAAAAGTTAGAACCTAGTTTTAAAAAGTTCAGAGGAGCCTAATTACAGTTTGATCATGGGGAGAATCTTTGTCAATATCCATCTTCCCTTTCCAACTGCCTGCCCTGCAGAGCTCAAGATCCATCATCAGATATGAAGGTGACAGCTTACAGAGACTGTTTAACCAGCTTCCATAAGTGCATAAGTTAAAATTCTTATTCTGAGAAAATCATGCACAAAATATAGAAATATATAAGTACATATATATATACATGTACATGTATATGTGTATGTATGTGTGTGTATATATGTATATATTCTAGTACTTCTACTTCTTTATTCAACCCTAAATTAGAGGTTGTCTAGCTAGAGGACTCATATGGTCCACCAAAATCTAGTATGGGTTATTTTCTTTTTCAAAAACATTAAAACCTATATATCATGAAAACCTAATCTAATTCATGTCTAATTTAAGTGTTAGTCCACTGTCATAAGACAAGATTTACTAACAAAGTCTAAAGTGCAATAGCAGAGAATCTCTGACAAGAATAATATTATGTAAAAACTGATTTACTCTGAATAAAAGGAAAGCTTATCAGTGAGATTAGAGATCTAGTGTAATAGGTAGTTTAAAACTCATTCCCACTCATTCTTATAACCCAATTGCAGATTTTCCTGAGCATATCTCTCTCAATAAATCTTTTGATTCTATCACTTGACATGAATTTTTAAAATTCTATCTCTAAACAATTTAATTAACTGGTTTTTAAGTTGAAGAATATTCTTGCAAAGGAAAGAAAAAAGTGCTGCTTTTAGAGCTTGTTATTAGCTTGGGAAAGTAGAATCACTTAGTAACTGAATGAAGAATAACAATAAATATTTAGCAGTTTCATATTCTGATGCAACTCTGCATCAATTTATCACACTGATAGATCCATTAACAATTTAAGCCTGGTCTGCACAACCTCTGAATTATTCATTTCACCATAAAATGGTCAACATTTCTGGAAGGTGTACCTACTGGTGGTAAAATTACACTACTATGTATTTATGGTAGTAGGAGATCAAACAACAACCAAAACAATCATGATCCTCTCTCCTGCTCAGTCTATTGAGAAAGTTCTCATCTTCATAATGAAAAAATTTGAACAGTTTTGCTATCCATAAACGAAGCAAACCGTATTCTTAGATTTCTCTTGAGTCGATGTAATGGTCAAAGCAATCACTTGGACTCCCATGTTCCATTCCAAGATTAGGATACTCACACAAAGGCAGTGTAAGTATCCTAGTCTTGTGTGATTGAGCAGAAAGACAGTGAATGAGCAAGAAGTTTAATAACAAAGGAAAGTCAAACTGAAATTAATTTGCGGTTAACTTTGTATCTGAAGAGAGTGAATGGGAGAAACATTGAGGTGGGCTTTCTACTTTTGCTATTGAATCTCTTTGCCTTTTCGTAGGTTGACATTTATTAGGATTTTCTGTGTCAGGATCTAGGATAAATGTTTTTATATATATCATCTTCGATCCACAGCTCTGCTAGGTGGATACCATTATTTACTCCCATTTTAAAAATGAGGCAAGTGACACTCATAAACAACTTATTTCAAGGTCACAGAACTAGAAAATGTTGGTGCTGGGATCTCCATTGACTCTACACCCAAAGCCTATGCCTTCCGTTACTTCTCCCTGTAGCTTCAACTTTGCAAGGAGCAAACATAGAAAGACCACAAAGAAAATAGCTATTTTGTGTCTTTATGATATGACTTTTGTTTTACTCATCTAATGGTGCAGGACAAATCAACTCAAAACTTAGTGGTATGTAATGATAAGAATAATTTTATCTCATAATTTCATATATGTGGGTCAAGAATTTGGAAGTGGCTTTGGCTGGGTGGTTTTGGCTTGGGTCTCTCATGAGTTGTAGTTAGATATCTACTGGGAATTTAGCAATCTGAATTATTAACTGGGCTGGAGGATCTGCTACGAAGGTGGCTCACTCCGATGGCTACCAAGTTGGTCCTGGCTGTTGGCATCAAGCCTCAGTTTCTCTCCATGTGAGCCTCTCCATAGGGCCACTTGAAAGTCCTCATATAATGGCTGACTTTCCACATGGAGTGAGCTGTCCATGACACCAAGGGAAAAGCTGCAATGTCTTATATGATCTAGACCCAGAAGTCAGGTAGTGTGGCTTCCACAGTATTTCTACCGGTCACAAAGGTCAATCCTGACTCACTGTGAAGGAAACCATGCAAGGGTGTGAATACCAGGAGATCAAGGTCCCTGGGGGAAACTTGGAGCTGGTTACCTCAATCCTGCTACTCCTCTGACACTTAGCAGATTACATTTTGCCTGTGACAGTGTTTCAGTCGTCTCTGTGGCCATGCAGAGTTAGAAAGTCAGGAACTTACTGCAAAACTACTGACCCTCAGAGTACTTTTAGCTGGTGGTGTGAATGCCAGCCCCTGAAAGCAGGTGTGCTCAAACTCAGCTACAGCAGGTGAGGGAGGGTTTTCTACCCTGTCTGGAGGGAGTGGCCACTGAAAACCACAGCAGTCAGAAGAAGATGCTTTTACAGGATGGAATCTTTACAGAGAAAAAGAGGTCAATACAAAAAAGACAGTGGAGAGCAGATCAGGAGGATAGGCCAGCGACAGGAGAAAGGTGTAACATGATCAAAGTGGAAGAACAGGGGAAAGGGTTTGGGCAGAAGGGAAAGCAAGTTTAAAAGGGTTTGAAGCAAAGGCGGCAAATCCCACAAGACAGAGGCCCTGATAGTGAGTTGGTAAGAAGAAGGCCTTGTACCCTGGGCTTTCCACACAGCATGAGGGCAGGAGATCAGAAAGAGGACACAGATACAGAACCAGAACACATGCCCCGCACCACAGGCATGAGAAGAGTGTGCATACCCCTGGTGACCGAAACTCACCCTAAACCTCGCCAGGGTATACTTTCAAAAAACTTTTTATTACTAGTATTACAAAACATTTGTTGAAAATTCAAAGGGTGCAGAAATAATTAAAACAGAAGGTAGAAGTTCACCACCCCCTAAACATGACTGCCCCTTACAATTTAGTGTATGGGCTCTCAGACCTTTTCTGAGACTGTGCAGCCACATAGAGAAATGTATGAGATTGGCCTGTACATACCGTACTGCACTTGTTCTTTTCACATCTTTCTGTATCAGTCAGTAACTACATAAATGACCTATTCAAGTTCTTTGGTATTCTGTCTTATGATTGTTGGTTGACTAATTTAACCAATATCCTAACAGGACTTTTGAAATATTTCTTATTATTTACCACTAGAAACGATGCTTGAAGAAACATCTTTGTACAAATATCCTTATATATTTCTGGGAGAATTTCTATGGAAAAATTCCAAAAAGTGAGATTGCAAGATTAAAGAGTACGCACATTCAAAATTTTAATAAATTTTGCCTTACTGAAACATTGTATCAATTTGCATACATGTATCTTACATTGCCTATCTATGGCTAACTTCCAAGCAAACTCAACTCTAAGCTTATTCATAATATTGTCAAAGACTCCTAAGCTGTATGTCATGATAAAAATTCTATGAATTTGGAAAGAGTCATTACATTGCAGGGTAAAATATGTCCAAGATCAAAGCATTATACTTATCCATGTAATCATGTACATGTTTTCACAGATTTGAGCTGTACATATTAAATGCTTTCCATATACAACAGAATCCAGCCCAAAAGCCACAGTGTCTCTTCGACCTTACCTTTATGTCCCAACAACCAATAAACTTCAGGCATTTTTTCTATCAATAAAAAGTATCGGATAAACCCAAATCACTTTAGTCTGTATTGGTTGCATTTGTGAGCCCTTATGGAATAATTTCGTGACTTATTTACTTTATTTTAGAGATGGGAACCTCTCTTGCTCTGTTGTCCAGGCTGAGGGGCAGTGGTGCAATCATAGGTTACTGCAGCCTCAAACTCCTGGACTCAAGTGATGATCATTAACATTTCTTTGGCAATAAAATATTTTTTAAAGTATGTGCTTTTTTAGATATACCGCTATTTTACACTTTATATACTACAGTATAGTATAAACATAACTTTCAGATGCACTGGAAAAACAGAAAATCTGTGTGGCTCACTTCATTAAAGTGTTGACTTTGTTGTGGTGGTCTGGAATCAAACCCACAATATGTATTTCTAAGTGTGCCTGTATCCACTTTGGGACAGGGGAGAGGGGAACTATCCACTTCAGTTGCCAGGAAAAAAGAAATCCTCTTTTTAGCAAATAGTGACTAAGAAAACCCTATCAAAGCATTACTTTATATGAATTAAATTCCAAAAACATGGTTTAAATTGGCTTCCATGTATGGGTGGTTCCCATCTTATATTAGCACTAACAATCTTTATACTCCTTATATGAGGGACATAGGTTAATTAGTAAAAGAACTGTTTGGAAACCGTTCTTTTGTATCTATCTTTGGATAATGTTAAGCCATTAGTGTTTGCTTGCCTGTTCATTCAAAACATATTTACGAGAACCTTTATGAATAAAGCACTGTGAGAACTACTGTGGGAACCATCCTAGATGTTAAAAGAGATGCATGCATAACCAGAATAAAATATTTTTAAAAGAATAAATCTTTTTAAAAAAATTTTAAGTTCTGGAATACATGTACGGAACATGCAGGCCTGTTACATAACTATACATGTGTCATGGGGGTTTGCTGCACCTATTGACTCATCCTCTGAGTTCCCTCCCCTCACCTCCTACCCTCCAACAAGCCCTGGTGTGTATTTTTCCCCTCCCTGTGTCCATGTGTTCTCATTGTTCAATTTCTACTTGTAAGTGACAACATGTGGTATTTGATTTTCTGTTTCCATGTTAGCTTGCTGAGGATGATGGCTTCCAGCTTCAGCCATGTCCCCATAAATGGTCTCATTCTTTTTTTATGGCTGCATAGTACTCCATGGTCTATATGTACCACATTTTCTTTATCCAATCTATCATTGATGGGCATTTGGGTTGGTTCCATGACTTTTCTATTGTAAATAGTGCTACAATAAACACATGTATGCATGTGGTATTATAGTAAAATGATTTATATTCCTTTGGGTATATATCCAGTAATGGGATTGCTGGGTTAAATGATATTTCTTGTTCTAGATCCTTGAGGAATTGCCATACTGTCTTCCACAATGGTTGAACTAATTTACATTCCCACCAACAGTGTAAAAACATTCCTATTTCTACATAGCCTTGCCAGCATCTATTGTTTCTTGACTTTTTAATAATCACCACTCTGACTGGTGTGAGATAGTATCCCATTGTGGTTTTGATTTGCATTTCTCTAATGATCGATGATGTCAAGCTTTTTTTCACATGTTTGTTGGTGGTATAAATATCTTCTTTTGAGAAGTGCCTGTTCATATCCTTTGCCTACTTTTTAATGGGGTTGCTTTTTTTTCTTGCAAATTTGTTTAAGTTCCTTGTAAATTCTGGATATTAGACCTTTGTCAGATGGGTAGATTGCAAAAATTTTCTTCTATTCTGTAGGTTGCCTGTTCACTCTGATGATAGTTTCTTTTGCTGTGCAGAAGCTCTTTAGTTTAATTAGATTCCATTTGTTAATTTTTACTTTTGTTGCATTTGCTTTTGGCATTTTTGTCATGAAGTCTTTGCTCATGCCTATGTCCTCAACGATATTACCACGGTTTTATACTGGGGTTTTTATAGTTTAGGGTTTTACATGTAAGTCCTTAATCCATCTTGAGTTAATTTTTGTATAAGATGTAAGGAAGGGGTCTGGTTTCAGTTTTCTGCATATGGATAGCCAGTTTTTCCAGCCCCATTTATTGACTAGGAGATTTTTTTTCCCCATTGCTTGTTTTTGTCAGGTTTGTTGAAGATCAGATGATTGTAGATGTTTGGTGTTATTTCTGAGAATAAACCTTACTTTTAGAACAGTTTTGGGTACACAGCAACTTTAGTGAAAATGACAGAGGATTCCTGCATATCTTCTGTTTCCCCACATGCACAACCTCCCTTACTATCTGCGCCCCACCCCATAGTGGTGCATGTGTTACAATCAATAAACCTATGTCGATATATTTTTATACAAAGTCCATCGTTTACATTAGGGCTTACTTTTGATATACATTCTATGGGATTTGATAAATATATAGTAACAAGTATCCACCATTTTAGTATCATACTGAAATATTTCAGTATGATACATATTTCAATATGATACTAAATAGCTTCAAAACCTTAAAAATCCTCAATGCTCCATCAATTTATTCCTCCTACTCTTCAATCCCTGACAACCATTGGTCCTTTTATTGTTTCCATGGTTTTGCCTTTTCCAAAATGTCATATATTTGGAAATACACACAAACACACAAACACACACACACACACACGAGAGAGAGAGAGAGAGAGAGATAGAGATTGCTGTCTTTTAATTACTAATGTGCATCAAAGATTCTTTCATGTCTTTCCATGGCTTGAGAGCTCATATTTTTTACCACTGGATAATATTCCATTGTCTGAATGTACCACAGTTCATTTATCTCTTTGCCTACTGAGGGATATGTTGGTTGCTTCCAAGTTTTGGAAATTATGAATAAAGCTGCTATGAATATCTATGTGCAGATTTTTATGTGGACATAAGTTTTCAATTATTTTGGGTAAACACCAAGAAGTGCAATTCCTAGATCATATGGTAAGAGTATTTTTAATCTTGTAAGAAACTGCCAAACTGTCTTCCGAAATGGCTTTACTATTTTTATTCTTGCCAGCAATGAATGAGAGTTCAGAATTTGGTGTTATCAGTGCTTTGGATTTTGGCTATTCTAATAGGTGTGTGGTAGTATCCCACTGTTGTTTCAGTCTGCAATTCCTTAATGATATAAGATGTTCAACATTTTTTTATATGCTTCCTTGCCATCTGTATGTCTTCTTTGGTAAGGTATCTGTTCAAGTATTTTGCCTATATTGTATCAGATTCTTCATTTTCTTATTACTGAGTTAATCCTCTTATTGAAGAGTCCTTTGTATATTTTGTATATTAGTCCTATATCAGATATGTCTTGTGCAATATTTTCTTAGTATTTGGCTTGTCTTCTCATTCTCTTGACATTGTATTTTGAGGAGCAGAGTGTTTAATTTTAATGAAGCCTAGCTTATTATTTTTTTCATGTATCATGCTTATGGTGTTGTATCTAAAATATTATCAACATACCTAAGGTCACTTAGGCCTTATCCTATGCTGTCATCTGGGAGTCTTATATTTTTGCATTTTAGATTTAGTTCTATAATCTATTTTGAGGTAATTTTTATGAAGGGTGTAAGATCTGTGTCTAGAGTCAATTTTTAATGAATGGATGTCCAGTTGTTCCAGAATCTTTTGTTGCACAGACTATCTTTGCTCCTTTGTCATAGATTGGTTGACCATATTCACACTATTCTATTTTTGAGCTCTCTATTCTGCCTCATTGGACTATTTGTCTAGTCTTTTGACAATGCCACATTATTTTGATTACAGCAGCTTTGTAGTACATCTTCAAATTGGGTAACGTGAGTCCTCCAACTTTGTGCTTCTCCTTCAATATTTTATCAGATAATCAGGCTCTCTTACCTCTTCACATAAGCTTTAGAATCAGTTTGTCAATATGCATAAAATAACTTGCTGAGATGTTGATTGGGATTGTGTTGCTTCTATAAAGTTGGACAAAAAGTAATATCATAACAGTATTGAGTGATCCTACTTATGAACATGAAATATGTCTCCATTTATTTAGTTTTTCTTTTATATCATTTATCAGACTTTTGTGGTTGTCATCATGTAAATCTTGTATCTATTCATTAGATTATACCTATGTATTTTATTGGGGGATGCTAATGTAAATAGTAAAATGTTTTTAATTTTAAATTCTAATTGTTCATTTGATGGTATATAGAAAAGTGGCTAAATGTTGTATATTAATCTTGGATTCTGTAATTTTGTTACAATTGCTTATAAGTTTTGGGGATTTGGGAGTTTATTATTTTGTTTTTTGTCTTTTTTTGTTTTCTACATAGACAATCATGTAGAAAAAGCTATAAACAAAGATGGTTTTATTTTTTCCTTCCTAATCTATATATCTTCAATTTACTTTACTTGCCTTATTGCATTAGCCAGAACTTCTAGTACGATATTGAAAAGCCGTGGTAAAAGGGGACATCTTCACCTTGTTCCTCATCTTAGTGAGAAAGATTCAAGTCTCTCCCCAGTATGTATGATGTTAGCTGTAGGCTTTTTGTAGATGTTCTTTATCAAGTTGAGGAAGTTTTTCTCTATTTCTACTTTGTTTCTAGTGTTTATCATGAATAGGTGTTGGATTTTTTCAACTGCTTTTCTGCATCTATTGATGTGATCATGTGATGTTTTCTTTGTCAGCCTGTTGATATGCTGGTTTACATTAATTGATATTCAAATATTGGACCATCCTTGCAAACCTGGGATAAATTCCGCATTGTCATAGTGCATCATTCTTTTTATACATTGTTAGATTCAATTTGCTATTACTTAGTTGAGAATGTTTACATCTATGTTTATGAAAGATACATGTAGTTTTCTTGTAATGTCTTTGGCTGATTTTTGATATTAGGGTAATACTGGCTTTATAGAATGAGTTAGAAAGTATTTCCTCTGCTTCTATTTTCTGAAAAACATCTGGGCCTAATGCTTTGTATTTTGGAAGGCTATTAATTATTTATTCAATTTATTTAACAGGTACAGGCTTATTCAGATTGCTTATTTCTACTTGTATGAATTTTAGCAAGTTGTGTCTTTCAAGGTATTAGTTCATTTCATCTAGGTTATCAAATAAAGTTGTTCATATTTCTTTATTATCCTTTTAATGTCTATGAGGTTGTAGCAATATTTTCTCTTTCATTTCTGATATTAGTAATTTGTACATTCTCTCTTTTTTTTCTTAGCCTGGCTAGAAGATTACTAATTTTATTGATCTTTTCAAAGAACCAATTTTGGGATGGTTTTCTTTATTGAGTTTCTATTTTCATATTACTAATTTCTGTTCTAATCTTTATTATTTCTTTTCCCCTGCTTACTTTGGATTTAATTTGCACACGTTTTCTAATTTGCTAAGGTAGAAACTTAGATTATTGACATTTTATATTTTTACTAATTTTTAATATAAGCAATTCAAAGCAAGAAATTTCCCTCTAAAAGCTACTTTTATGCCACAATTCTGGTACATTGTGTTTTTATTTTATTATACATTGTGCCTTTACTTAGCCCAAAATATTTTTAAATTTCTCTTGAGATTTTGCCTTTGACTCATGTGTCATTTAGAAGTATGATGCTTAACCTCTAAATATTTTGGGTTTTTCCAGCTGTCTTTCTGTTGTTGATTTCTAGTCTAATTCCACTGTTGTCTGACAATAGACATTGTATTATTTTTATTCCCTCAAATTTGTTAAGCTGTGCTTTTTGGCCCAGAAAGTGGCTTTTCTTTATGAATGTTCCATGTAAGCTTTAGAATAATGTGTAATCTGCTGTTTTTGGATGAATAGTCTATAGATGTCAATTATATCTACTTGACTGAAGACGCTGACGATTTCAAAACTGTTCTTACTAATTTTCTGCCTGCTGAATTTGTCAATTTCTGGTAAATATTAAAGTCTTCAACTATAAATATGGATTTACTTATTTCTCCCTGAAGTTCTATCGGTTTTTTCCCTCACATATTTTGATGCTCTGTTGCTGGGCACAAACACAATAAGAATTGTCATATCTTCCTTTAGTGTTGACCCCTTTATCATTATGTAATGCCCCTCTTTATCCCTAATAACCTTCTTTGCTCTGATGTTTGTTCTGTGTAAATTAATATACCCACTACCACTTTCTTTTCATTAGTCTTAGCATGACATATTTTTCTCAATCCCTTTCCTTTAACCTACTTTGTGTCTTTATAGTTAAAGTGTGTTTCTTGAAAGCAACATAAAGATGGGTCTTTTTTAAAATTTGCTCTGATAAACTCTGTCTTTTAATTGGTGTACTGAGATCACTGATGTTTAAGGTGATTACTGATATAGTTAGATTAACATCTACCATATTTGTTACTGTGTTCTTGTTACCCTTGTTTTTTGTTCTTATTTTTATCTTCTACACTTTTTCTGCATTTTGTGGTTTCAACTGAGCATTTTATATGATTCCATTTCCACCCCTTTCTTAGCACATCAATTTTTTTTCAACTTTAGTTGTTGCCAGAGTTTGCAATATACATTTACAACTAATGTAAGTCCACTTTCAAATAACACTAGACTACTTTACAGATACAGTATTTGAGAGGAATGTGTACCTATTGTATCATAATAACAAAATAATCTTAATTCCTCCTGCCTTTCCTTTGATCATTGCTGCCATTCATTTCACTTACATTAATATATAAACAGATATACACATAAGCATACATAATCAAGTATACTGCTATTTAAAACAATTGTTATCTGTTATATTAATTTTGGACTTGTTTCAATGCTTCTGTTTTGTCCTTATGTATTCATTCTCAAGTGTTCTTCCTTGCTTTATGTACATCTGAGTTTCTAACTCATATCATTTTCTGTCTCTCTGAAGAACTTCCTTTAACATTTCTTGCAAGGCAGGTCACCTGGCAATAAATTTCCTCATTTTTTGTTATCTGAGAAAGTCTTTATTTCTCCTTCACTTTTGAAGGATAATTTTAAAAGGTATAGAAATCTAGATTGTTGGATTTTTTTCTGAACACTTTAAATGTTTCACTCCACTCTCTTCTTCCAAGTATGGCTCCTAAAGAGAAGTTGGATGTAGTTATCTTGCTCCTATATAGATGAGAAGTTGTCTTAGTCTGTTTTCTGCTGCTATAACAGAATGCCACCAGTGGGTAACTTAAAGAAAAAAATATTCTCACAATTCTGGAGACTGGGAAGTCTGAGAGTACAGCACCATCATCTGTCACAGATCATCCCATGGTGAAAGTTGAGAAGGTATAAGCAGTCACACAGGACAGAGCAGAAGAGGTAGGCAAACTTGCTTTTATAAAAAACCCAGTCTCTCAATAACTAACCCACTCCAGCAATAATGTCACTAATCCATTCAGGAAGGAATCACTTTTTAAATATTCTGCCCCTCAGCACTATTACAATGGCAATAAAACATTAAGTCTTAAAGCTGGAGAATAATCTCCTATCACTCCATGTCCCACATCCTGGGTACACTGGTTTGGGGGTCAGACCCCCCAAAGCCTCAAGTAGGCCTCCCCCTTCGGCTTTACTGGGCTCAATCCAGCAGCTCTCATGTGTTGGAGTTGCACACTGGTGGCCCTACAGTTCTAAGATCTCAGGGGCAGTCCTACTCCCATGACTCTGCTAGGTGTTACCTCAGAAGGGACTCTCTGCAGTAACCCTGCCCCTGCAACAAGTCTCTGTCTGGGTCCCCAGGTGGTCTGTAGCATCCTTTGAAATCTAAGTGGAGGAAACAGTGCCCCTATAGCTTTTGCATTCTTTAAGCCTGCAGACACCACCACATGGATGCTGCCAAGGCTTACCCCTTGTACCTTCTGGAGCTACACCTGGGGCCACTCAAGCCGTAGCTGGGGTGTTTGAGGAGCACTGCACCAGAATGTGGGAAGGAGAATCCTGAGGCAGTCCTGAGCATCAAGCCACACCCATCCTTTGAAACTAATCTGACTTTTGGAGCTCTGGGCCTATGATAGAGGAGCATCCTCCAAGGTCTTTAAAGTGTCTTCAGGGCCTTTCTCCCAATGTCCTGACGAAGAGCACCTGGCTCCCTTCTGTCTATGGTAATCTCTTTAACAAATGGTCACTTGGCCACACCCTTAATTTTCTCTCCTAAGCATGCTCTTTCATGGATGGCAAAGCTGCAAATTTCCCAAATCTTTCCATTCTGCTTCTCTTTTCATCATAAATTTTATTTAAAATCATCTGTCTTCTTCACATCTCACTGTATGTAGTTAAAAGTAGCCACACAGCAGACTTTGCTACTTAGATATTACTTCTACCAGATATCCTATCATTCTTAAATTCTATCTTCCATAAAGCCCTTGGGCATGGGCACATTTCAGCCAAGGTCTTTGCCACATTACAACAAGGATGGCCTTTACTTCAGTGTTCAATACCTTGATCCTCATTTCCATCTACGACCACATCAGATAGGCTTTAGTGTCCATGTTTCTACCAACATTTTGGTCATGACCACTTGAGTAATTTCTAAGAAGATTCAGACCTTTTCTAGTTCTGGGGTCTTCTTCTGATCCCTACTGGAATCACCCTAAATTACCTGTTCATGGCAATACAGGTGTTTTCTAGCCTGTTTCTCCAGATTCTTAGCCTCCTCCCATTACCCAGTTCCAATGCCACTCCCACACTTTCAGATATTTGCTACAGCAACAACCCTGCTTCATGGTACCAATTGTTTTAGTTCATTTTCTATTGCTATAATAAAATATCACAAATGGGTAATTTATAAAGAAAAGAAATTTATTTCTCACAGTTCTGGAGGCAAAGAAATCCAAGAGCAAGTTACCAGCATTGGGCAAGGGTCATCCCATGGTGGAGCAATGGAAGGGGGAAGCAGGAATGAAAGACAGGGCAGAAAAAGGGGCTGAACTCATTCTTATAACAAACCCAGTTTCAAGATAACTAATCCACTCCTGCAATATCGCACGAATCCTTTCATAAGGGCAGTGCCCTCATGACCTAATCACCTCTTAAAGGCCCCACCTCTCAACACTGTTAGGATGGCAATGAAACTTCAAATGAGCTTTGGTGGGGAACTAAAACCATAGCAGTTGTTCTTCCCCTCTGGCTTCAAGACATTCTTCTTTATTATTGATTTTCTGAGGTTTGAATATGATATGCCCAAGTGTAGGATCTTTTTCGTATCGATCCTGCCTGGTGCTCTCTGTGCTTTCTGGATCTGTAGTTTGGCATCTGACATTAACTAGGGGGAAATTCTTAGTAATTATTGCTTCAGATATTTCTTCTGTTCCTTTCTCCCCTTCTTCTCCTCTGATAGTCCCAACATGCATATGTTAAAACTTTTGTAGTTGTCCCACAGTCCTTAGATATTCTGTTCTGGTTTTTTTCAGTCTTTATTTTTTTTTTAATTTTCAGTTTTGGAATGGGGTGATAGAATAATTTGCATCCCAAACCTCAGCGTCATGCAATATGCCCATGTAACAAACTTGCACATGTACCCCTGAAACCTAAAATAAAAGTTGAAAATATTTTAAAACGTTTTTAAAAAATTTTTAGATGTCTATTGTCAATTCTCAAGCTCAGGAATATTTTTCCAAACCATGTGCAGTCTACTAATAAGCTCATCAAAGTTATTCTTAATTTCTGTTAGGGTTTTTGATCTGTTATTACTTTTTTATTCGTCCTTAGAATTTATATCTCTCTGCTTACACTTTTTTTCTCTAGGACAGAGTCTCACTCTATCATTCTCTAGGACAGAGTCTCACTCTATCACCCAGGCTCCCAGGCTGGAGTGCAATGGTGTGATCCCAGCTCACGGCAACCTCTGCCTCCCTGGTTCAAGCGATTCTCCTGCCTCAGCCTACTGAGTAGCTGGAATTACAAGCACACACCACCACACCCAGCTAGGTTTTGTATTTTTAGTAGAGAAGGGGTTTTATCATGTTGACCATGCTGGTCTCGAACTCT
This sequence comes from Callithrix jacchus, assembly GCF_049354715.1. Classification (NCBI taxonomy): domain Eukaryota; kingdom Metazoa; phylum Chordata; class Mammalia; order Primates; family Cebidae; genus Callithrix; species Callithrix jacchus. The sequence goes on from NC_133509.1 coordinate 92,569,764, forward strand.
TGACCTTATGATCCACCCACCTAGGCCTCTGAAAGTGCTGGGATTACAGGTGTGAGCCACTGCGCCCGGCCCTCTCTGCCTGCATTTTTTTATTTCTCCTTGCATTTTGTCTACATTTTTTCACAGAAGCTTTTAGCATATTAATCACAGCTTTTTTTAATTCCTTGTCTGATAATCCAAATATTTCTGCCGTATCTGAGCCTAGTCCTGATTCTTGTACAGTCTCTTCTTTTTTACCTTCAATATGACTTGTAAATTTTACTGAAAGGTAGACATGATGAACTGAGGAAAAAGAACTGCAGTAAATCAGCCTTTCGTAATACAGTGGTAATGTGGGAGGGGGTGCATTCTATAGTCCTGTGATTAGGTCTTTTTTTCATTTTCATTTTTTCTTCAATTTTAATTTTAGATACGGGGGTACATGTTACATAGGATACTGAGGCTTGTTACATAGGAGTATTCTATGATGTTGAGGTTTGGGTATGGATCCTATCACCAAGTTAGTGAGCATAGTACCAAATAGACAGTTTTTCAATCCACCTTCACCCTCTGTGACCGGTCTTAATCTGTTCATAAGCCTGTGCCCTCAGTTTTAGCTGTGACAGGATGGCTAGAAGGGGCTGGAGTTAGGGATTTCTCTTCCCCCATGTGGAAGCGTGGAGCTGGATGTGACTGGATGATTTTCTTTCCCAGGCAGATTAGGCTCAGCATCTGAGAATCTGGTATAATAGTTTATCTTACAGGCAGGCCTTGTTAAGAAGAACAGAATGCTCTGGCATATTCCAAAATGGTTACTTTCCCTCTGCCTTTGACAGAAGCATGGGGGTAGTTTTCTCTGATATTTACTGTGAGAACCTGGTCGAGCTCCTGGAGGCAAAACTCACAAAAGCATAGGGGCCTTTCTATGACTCGGTCTCCCTGGTGTTTTTAACTCTCAGACTTGGCCATTCTAAACCTCCAGCAATTCATGAATTATAGTCCAGTTTTCCTACCCCAGTACTGCCTCCTCTGAAGATTCCTACTCTGATAAGTTGTGACTCTCTGTATCTGCCCGTCTATCTTTCCAGTTTGGGAGGCAGTGGTTTTTTCTGTGACCTTACTTCTCTGTTAGATCTTAAAAAAAGTTGTTGATTTTTAGTCTGTTTAGATTTTAACTTATGATAGAGTGGTGACTTCTAAGCTGCTTACATGCCAGACTAGAATCTGAAGTTCACATGGTCTTATAAACATTTATTTACTTTCCCAAAGCCAAAAGGGTAAGAAACAAACAAATTCTTTGCCAAATTTTAATTACCTAAAGAAAATTTGCAGAATAAGGAAGGGATGGTAGAGCTGCAGGAAGTGGATTGGACCCTGACCCCACAACCTGCTGCTGACTCTTCTATAGAATTTGCCAAAGTTCCAGAGGCGTGGCTCAGGTGCTGTGGTAGAAACAAGACAGGATTGGGGTCGAGCCTATCTCAAGGAAAGCCTTGGAAATTCTGGTTTTGGGGCCGGAGTAAGTCAATTAGAGAGAGTTAAGTAATTTAACACCACGGTTTTCAACCACTTAAGATAGCATAGTGTGACAGAAACTGCTGGCTAACACCCCCAAAATTGATACTCCCCCTTCTGTAGTGTGCATTTATTGCTAGGAGGTGACTGTCCAACCATAGGCTTATTTCCTACTACCTTTTGCATGCAGGTGTGACCATGTGACTGCTTCTTACCAGTAGAATGTTAGTAGAAGTAACATGTTCCAGTCCAGAATTTTCCATCATTTGGATGCAGAAGACAGAGGACCCACGAGATGGAAGGAGCCCAAAAGTCTGAATTACCCTAAGTAAGACTGTTCTCTGCGGAACGGTATTACACACATCAGACCGGTATAAAGTGAAGAAATAAACTTTTATTATGTTAGGCCACTAAATGTTTGGGATGTATTTACTATAGCAGTTTGTTTTACCCTAATAGAGGGTTACACTCGTGGCACACTACACACATAGCTAATAACCTACTCCTTATACTTTGCTATTAAATAAAAAAGCATTTGGAAGTTTTCTAACTTGCAACACTTCAAAGGAAAAAGCAGTTGGGGAAAGGGTTTTAACGAGTAGTAAACACATGCTAGGGTTAGTGTGAGTCTCAGAGTAAATTATCTACTCTGTTGTTCTGGTTTCCCAACATACTTCACTTCTGCATGCAGGAGTCAGGGGAAAGTGGGGAAGAAAAAGCAGCCGAATTCTTCCACAGGCGAATCTGAGGACAGGGCTTTTACATTCCTAGGGCGGGCCAGTAACTAAGACCACCAGATCAATGAGTTTTCAATTATGTGATCTGGGGGTCGGGGAGAGTGGACAGAGCACATTCCCAAGTAACTGTAACCCCAAGCCAGGAGATAATGGACAGCTGGGATATGCAGAGAAGGTCAATGGGAAGTCCAGGTGGAGACTTCACAACTCTTTGGAGGGTCATGGAAGGCTGATACAGAGCTTTGGATACAGAGCAGAGGAGAGCTTTGGAAATTCTTTCTAAAGATGGAGGGTAATTTTGACAGAGGGTCCATTTAATGTGGAAGAAGTTTCAGTGAGAAAGTGGTGATTCTTTTAGACATGGTCATTCTACACCTCCATAAACCACTTGGCCACCTTTCAGATCCCTTTTACATGCGCTCCCTCCTCCCATGTTTGCTCATTGACTCCCGGTTCAACCTACCGCAGAATCTGTGAGATGGATGAAGATTGTTTCCTCATCTTCAGTTAAAAACTCACATTTCTTTCTTTATGAAATGTGTATCTTCCAAAAGCCACTTAAATTTATTTAACCATGCTAGCTCAGTTGAATTACAGTACTGCCAGTGGGTTTACTCTGCATTGCCTTTGGTTATAAATTCTTCTGACTTCGTAATTCCCAAGTCAGATATGAAACATTAATAAGAATATACATAAAAATCAGGCCAGATGCAGTGGCTCAAGCTTATAATCCCAGCACTTTGGGAAGTCAAGGTAGGAAGATCACTTGAGGCCAGGAGTTGGAGACCAGCCTGTGAAACATAGTAAGACCTCATGTCTACAAAATTAAAAAATTAGGCCGGGCGCAGTGGCTCATGCCTATAATCCCAGCACTTTGGGAGGCCGAGGCGGGTGGATCACAAGGTCAAGAGATCGAGACCATCCTGGCCAACATGGTGAAACCCCATCTCTACCAAAAATACAAAAAAATTAGCTGGGCATGGTGGCACACGCCCGTAGTCCCAGCTACTTGGGAGGCTGAGGCAGAAGAATTGCTTGAACCCAGGATGCGGAGGTTGCAGTGAGCTGAGATCGCGCCACTGCACTCCAGCCTGGCACCTGGTGACAGAGTGAGACTCTGTCTCAATATTAATAATAATAATAATAATAATAATAATAATTAGCCAAGCATGGTGAGATGCCCCTGTAGTCCTAGCTATTCAGGAGGCTGAGGCAGGAGGGTTGCTTGAGCCCAGGAGCTCAAGGCTGCAGTGAGCAACGATCACACGTCTGCACTGCAGCCGGGGCAACAGAGTGAGTGCCTGTCTCAAAAAAAGAATATATAATAAAATCAGACCAATTACTTCACATGGGATTGGAAGTCTTTGGTGGACTCTGTCCAACTAATCTAGTCAACATTTCCCCCCTTAACTAAGAAGCAGCCTTGGCTCTCAGGTCAAGAAATGACAGGTGTAAAATTAATCAGTCTATAGAAATAAACATAGTTAATGTATTTGTGGGACACCTTCTAGTCCAATGAGCTTTAGTATTTGGAAAATCCCTTCAGCATTGAGAGCCTTGAGAAGAAAGAGCAGTAGCTGAGACCTCTAGGAACATTTTTACATCAAATGTATAGATTATATTTGTTATTTTAAAAACATCTTTTTATAACAAATGAACAGTTATTACACATGTAATACATGTACACATCACTGAAAGGAAGAACAATTGAAGATGATTTCATATTAATTGTTCTCATATTTTAGACATTGACCATCTTCTAAGCAAACCTGGTACTTCTTTCACGTTTTTGGTTACAGTGTTTATTTCAGGAGATTGTTCACCTCACTGAACCAGGACACACATCCACATGGTAAATGCTCAGGCAGAGGTAAGCTCCCTAACACCCATGGCAATGATAGCACAGAAACCAGACAAAACCCAGAGTTGAGCTGGCTATTGGCTATTAAAACCTAAGTCAATATTGTGTACCATGCAGAGGTACAAGAAGGCAGGAAAGGGCAGGACAGGTGTAGTACTGAGACATTGGAAGTCATTCCCATAAGAGGAAACCAGGATCAGAAAGGGGCTAAACTTGGCTGTATTCTCATTCCACAAATTGCTAGCTGTACTGTCTTGGGCAGTTATTTTACCTTTTGAAATCTTGGCTTTTTATTTTGTTTATTTATTTTATTTTTTATTATATTTTAAGTTCTGGGGTACATGTGCAGATCATGCAGGATTGTTACGTAGGTATACACATGCCATGGTGGTTTGCTGCATCCATCCCCCCATCAACTACATTAGGTTTTTCTCCTAAAGTTATCCCTCCCCTATGCCCCCACCCCCTGTTATGCCTCCCGTAGCCCCCCACCTCCCAACAGGCCCCAGTGTGTGATGCTCCCCTCTGTGTGTCCATGTGTTCTCATTGTTCAACACCCATTTATGAATGAGAACATGAGATGTTTGGTTTTCTGTTCTTGTGTCAGTTTGCTGAGAATGATAGTTTCCAGCTTCATCCATGTCCCTGAAAAGGACATGAACTCATCTTTTTTTATGGCTACATATTCCATGGTGTATATGTGCCACATTTTCTCAGGTATTTCTTCATCTGTGAGTATTACAGACTAATACAGCTGGGTAATTTATAAAGAAAAGAAGTTTGCTTGGCCCACAGATCTGCGGACTGTTCAAGAAGTGTGACACTGGCATCCATCTGCTTGCCTTCTGGTGAGAGCTTGCCTACTCAAGGCTGAAAGCAAAGGGAAGCCCTGTGTGCAGAGACAACATGCAAAAGAGAGAGAGAGAAAAGGCTGTTGGCGGTGTGCCAGGCTCTTTCTCTTTTCCTTTTGGTCTATTTGTTTGTTTCTTTCTTCCTTTTTGAGATAGGTTCTCACGGGAGTGCAGTGGCATGATCATAGCTCGCTGCAGCCTCAAACTCCTGGACTCAAGCAACTTATGTGCCACACACCTGCTGTTTTTTGTTTCTTTTTGGTATTTGTTTGTTTGTTTGTTTGTTAAGAGACAAGGTATCACTATTTTGCCTAGGCTGGTCTTGAACTGCTGGCCTCAAGCAATCCTTCTGCCTTGCTCCTGGCCTCCCAAATTGCTGGGATTACAGGCATGGGCCATCATGCCCAGCCACAAGGCTCTTTTTAACAAGCTCTCACAGGAACTAATAAAGTGAGAATTCACTCATCCTACACCCTCCCACCCCTGAGAAGGCATCAGCCTATTCATGAGGGATTCACTTCCATGGTCAAAACACCCTCCATTAGGCCCCGCCTCCGACATTTGGGATCCAGTTTCAACATGAGATCTGAAGGGTACAAATATCCAAACTACAGCACCATTTTTATAGTGTCTGCCTCGTAACACAGACTTCAGGCTAGCTCGTTGTTTGTTTGTTTTTCACAGACATTCTTTTCAGCCTATGTGGAGCCCCAAATAATTAAGAGTTTTTATCAGTAAGAACTTACTCTTAGTGGTATATTTTCTACATTTTGGAAGACCTCAAAGACCAAGATTAAGCAAGAACAGATTCTCCTCAGAAATAGGAAGGAAGGGAGGGAGGGAGGGAGGGGGAGAGTCCCAGAGTAAATGGAATAGAGAAACACTTAAGTAGAATGTTCTAAGCCAAGTTTGAAGGAGCTTTTTTTTTTTAATCGAAATGGTAGAATAGCATTTACTCATATTTTTAACAGGTTAAGTTGTGTCAGATTACCAGTATATAGACGTACCTGAGTTGGCTTGCTATTATACCATTTACATCCAAATTTAAACAATACCAAAAAAACCCACTAGTTTAAATCTTACACAAGGTTCACAATTTGCATTCAAGAAGTCTTCACTCGTGTCACCACCATCTCTCCTTCCTCATGTATCTCAGCCTCTATCATGTGCCACTTCCTGGGCATTTACTTAGCACTTGCCCATTTACTGGGCTCTTTTCTTTTCTTTTTAGAGACAGTATGGCATACACAGATCTCTTTTGTGCCTGAACATCACCATCCATGAGTTCTGTAAATGTGGGCATATTTTTTAGTATCTCTAAGTATCAGTCCCCATATGTGTAAAATGAGAGCAGTTCATACTACCTGGCAGAATGGTTGACAGTATTAAGTAAGTTAATGCTACGGAAGCCACGGCTATCGCACGTCGAACACTCAAAACAGGCCAGCTACCATTTTTACTAATAAACTGGAAAGCCATGGAGGCAGAGCCTGTGTTACTAACCTTTTTATACCCCTAGCACCTCTCCCAGTATTCAGTACATGCTCCAAAAATGCTGTGGCAGTGCTCTGGCTTCCAACCATTAGGATATTTCTATTGTTTTTTTAGAAAGTTTTGTTGCTTACTTTCACTGAGGAAATTTACAAGCAGATGTCACATAGAACTTCTTTTTTCCATCACTTACAGAGTCACACAAACACATTCCCACTGCCAACTGGTGCTAGTTAAAACTTATGTACATTTATAAAGGGTGAAACAACTTTCTGAGGGCTACGGCAGTGATAAAAAAGCAGCCTGATGCTAGAAAGCAAGGTGGGGTAGGGAGGGGGGAATTTATATGTATATGTGCCACTGCTTTTCATGGTCTTACAAACTGTAAGTGAGGTGTGAGGAATTCCCTAAAAAACTTACAATTAATATGATTTCCTTCTTCGGGGAAGATACCTTTACCATTCGCTTTATAAAAAGGAATATAACAATGTAGGGTGGGGGGATGGGTCTATACAGTCATAGGCACAGTGATGCCTTAAAGAGCGGATGAGAAGTTGAGTGACTCACACACCCTTGGCCTGGTTTGAGAAGATATCACTAGTGTGATATCACCAAATGTGGCCAATGCACGTCCTCCCCTTACCTGAAGTGGAGACTGTGATTCCATAGCTGCCCTCTGGTCTCCCTTTCTGACCTGCTGAGTAGAGGAGATGCAATGCTTAAATAAGCCACAGACTTAAAAAGCAAAAAAGAAGCACAGCCAAGTGACTAGACTTAAGAATGAAGGCTGCATTGCCCAAAACCATTGCTCTAACCTTACTTAAAGGTGCAGCATATGTGACCTGCCTCAGAAATGGCCCCTGCAAGTGATACCCCACTAACACTACATGAAGGTCTGGCTGGATCAGCCCTCCCTGTGGATCAAGGTTGGCCCATCTGCAAACTGTCCTGTTTCTGACAAAAGGAACAATCTTCCTGGAAGTGGTAACTATTAACCCTTCATGATAACAATGCCTGCCTTAGGGTAAGACTGTAGTTTTAGAAAGACTGTCATATACACATTCCCTTGCTTCTCAAAAGATCTAGGCCATAACCAGAGTCTTCTCCTGGTGGCTCAAAGGGACTCAAGGTTTAGAGCCACTTGATCTCATAGTCTCCCCTGCAGAATTTTCTGACTGGTTACCTTTGTCTTGAAAACTTTTGCCTTCTTTGCCTGAGTGACTAGGTGGTCTGGGTTTTTTTTTTTTAATTACTTTTTTTTTTTGAGACAGAGTCTCGCTCTGGCACCCAGGCTGGAGTGCAGTAACACAATCTCAGCTCACTGCAACCTCCACATCCTGAGTTTAAGAGATTTTCCTGCCTCACCTCCCGAGTAGCTGGGATTATAGGCACCCACCACCATACCCAGCTAATTTTTGTATGTTTAGTAGAGACAGGGTTTCATCATGTTGGCCAGGCAGGTCCCGAACTCCTGACCTCAAGTGATCCACCCTCCTCAGTCTCCAAAAGTGCTGGCATTACAAGTGCGAGCCGTCATGCCCAGCCCCTCTCTTCATTCTCTATTACAGAATGTCTTACAGAACAAAAGTTTTTTTAAATTTGATGAAGTCCAATTTATCATTTTTTCCTACTATGGCTCATGTTTTTTTATGTCAAGTTTAAGAACTCTGTCTGGATCTAAATCTACAAGATTTTCTCCTGCTTTTTTTCTGAATGAGTTTTTTAAGTTTCAGGTTTTACATTTAAACTTGTGATGAAAGATGGAAAACTTTTAGACAATAACTGTTCTACTCTGGTGTAACACCACAGAAGGAAAACAAAACTGTGGTCCCACCTTCGCCCATACCAGCAAAGACTCATGGGAGAGCCTAGACTTTGACCCTTACCAGGTGATAATCAGGCACCCAGTCTCCCTGCCAGGGTGGCAGCAGAGATGCCAAGTAGGAAGCCAGGACTTTAATCCTTTCCAGCCAGTAAAGAGCCTGCTTTCCCCTCCTCTCCTGACCTCCACTGTATCAGTTGAGACAACGTGGGGAGCTTTACTTCTAACCCCACCAGGCAGTAAGGAGGCACTCCTCTTTTTCCCTACTGGGGTGGTGTTGGAGGAGGCGGTGGAGAAGCAGGACTTTCACGATCACACAGTACTACCAAAGTCAGCCTCACTGCAGTGTCAGTGAGGACCACACGGAGAGCTAGAACTCCCACCACAACCCAGCAATCATAAGGAACACTTTTTCCTCAGGCGTTAACTGAGGCTGAGTGGGAAACTTGGGCCTCTACCTCCACTGGTAGTAATAAGGCAATGCCCTCCCTTCCCCTGGCAGTGTGGTATCCAATAAAGCCATTTAAAACAGAAAGTTTAAGACTCGGAGTCCCATAAGGTAACCCAAAAATGTCCAGGTTTCAACAGAAAATCACTTGTCAAGAACCAAGAAGATCTCAAACCGAGTGAGAAAAAAAGCAATCAAAATGTGCCAAAACCAAGATGACAGCAATGCTAGAATTACCCGACAAGAATTTTGAAGCAGCTGTGATAATAATGCTTCATCAATCATGAACATCTTGAAACAAAGGAAACAATAACAAACTCCATCAAAAGAAGAAGAACCAAATGGAAATTTTACAACTGAAAAATACAATAACTGAAAAAGCTCAGTGGATGGTTTCAACAGCAGAAAAAAGGAAGCAGAGGAAATCATCAGTGAACTGGAAGACAGAAAACAGAAATTACCAAATCTGAACACTGGAGAGGACACAGATTGAAAAAAAATGAACAGATCCACATTTTCAGAGGAAAAAGTACTGAAATGTAAGTAGTAGTGAGCTGTAAGAGATTGTTAACCCCTGTAAGGCCGGTGGGCCTGGACTGAAAGAGATACGGTACTCTGAAGAGTTCTGGAAGAGTAGCTTCCATTTTCCATCTGCTGTATTCTCCTCACTGGCTGGCCAAACAAATTGTTCCATTACCTCAGCCTCCCTCTGTCTAGTAAACAAGGTGAAATAATAAATGAAAGATGAGTAAACAAAGCAAAAGAAGGTGAAAATACAATACCTTTCATCTTAAATATGGCATCTGAGTTTGACAGGGTTAAGTTCACCAAGAAGGAAAGAATCAATGGTATCCAGGAGGTATTGACACTAAAACCTGTAACTGTTGAGTAGTATCCCTCACTTTTATGCCTAACCATTACAAAATCCTCTCACAGCTACCACTTCTGTAGTAAACGCACAGATTTGATGGACGCAACTCTCACCAAATTTCCTTAACTACTTCATTGCCAGAACTTCCAGAGTTTCTTGTAAGGTGAAAAACTGAATCATTGAAGAGAGGAAAAGACTTTATATAATCTTTTTTCTCCAGAAGAAATTCATATGTTATAAAATATCAGACAGTATGAAACAAAGATAACACATCAAATGAATGAAAACTCCCCTTAGTCAGCATAGGGCTGAATAAGAGTGAATCTCCCAACATGTAGAAGCTTTGGGATGGGTGCCATCAGCATCAACAGAGAATCTAGGTGCATTTTATTCCATTCGCAGAAACAAGAATTCTTTTAGGAAGAACTCCTAGTACCTACCTTTGTTAGACTTTTCAGAGAGTGTATGTTTCATAAAGGGATGGGGAAGATTTGCCATACTTTTCACCTCTAAAAAAACTTCCTCCTCAAAATGGTGGTGTTAGCAAAACTCCCTGTGCAGAATGTTCGCTTCTCAACTCTAATTATAGATCTGAAATTCAGGCAAAATGAAAACAAAGAGATTCTGGAGGAGCCACAAGAAAGTGTCACAAGTTAATACAGTGTGATTTCCTTCTTGTTGGCAAGAGATCACTGAGCAAGGAGGAACTACATCAATTTCATACAGATTAACATGGACAGACCCAGGCTAAGGAAAATTGTGAGGCAGTATTTATGCTTGGGGGATCCTTGGCGTCTTCCAACTTCCTTGTATCCTTCTGGCACCAACAACATTCCCTATTGCACAGTGTTTCATTAACCTCTTATCCCTCCCTGTGGCAACTGCTTATTGTCTCTTACTCTGACTCCCACCAGGTGGAAACATCAGGTATCATCCAACATGGATCCCAATGCTTCTCTGGCCTATGAAAATTTCCCCATTGCCTCTCTCCTGCTCTGAAGTGCTGTGAGAGGGTAGCCAGCTTATTGGGAAAACCCAGATAAATGTGTTCTAATTAAACTGAAATACGCTTAATGTGTTGCTTCTCCCAGGGCATGTGTATATTAATAGAGTGCAGGTGCCTCATCTGCAGGAAACAAATTCCTGAGGATGAATTTCAGATTTCAGAGGCAGGACAATGTAAGAAATGTTTAGAGATAGCTCTTGACTCACGCTTAAAAGGCAACCATCTAATCATCTCATACCTTAAGACTAACACTGTCAAGACTATGAAAAAGGAATAGTAAGGAACACAAAATTGTGGCATTCTTCAGGAAAACCCTGAAGTGACAATTAGGAAAAAAAAATTTATAACTGGATGAAAAGTCAGGAATATATTTGTGTGATGTTTCACTCTATGGGAAAACAAAGTATTAAAACTATATATAATGTTAGAGCTGAAAAAAAAAAACCTTGCAATCAACTGATTTCACCTTCCTCATTTTATAGAGGAAGAAAATGAAGTCCAAAAACTCACTTAAGATTATACCATGAATCTATGTCAGAACCAGAATTAGAATTCAGTTTTCTGTGACTCCCAGTCCAATGCTTCTTATAGTATACTTCATTAGTATCCAAGTTCATGGATGGTCACTTGACATCTGTATCTGGTTAGATACCCAGAGGTGAGAGAAATAATTTTCCAATGCTTTTATCCATGTATCATACATCATCACATTTGAGTTCTGAATTTTTTACACTTCAATTCTTCCCTTTCTATTTACAGAGTTAAAAGAGGATCTCAAATCAATGTTGACAAAATTACCATCTGACAAAGATCAATCTGAAAGGAAGGACCTAGGGATAGGTAGATTCTTTAAAATGCATGTGCAGATGTGATGGCCAGCTGGCTTGAGGATGTCAATTTGGGGACTATCCCATTAAAAATGAGAAACTATACTGCAAGTCATATAAAAATAAAATTCATTCTTTCCACAGAGCTGGGAGAAAAAATACAATCCACTGCATCAAACAAAGATTGGTAACTCCCATCCTCCCCTTTGAACATTAGATCATGTCATCCTGCCTGGGAGAGCTCCAATTGCTGGAGATCTGTGGCTCCTCTGATCACTGGCTGCCAATTATCTCACAGCTGCTTCTTTTTCAAAGGAAACACCCCAAGCCCTGCTTTGTTTTTACATTAAGTGAAGCACAAAACACAATCCAATAGACAGCTCAAAAGGCCCTAAGGAAATAGTTCAAGCTTGGGATTACACAGTCAGCATTAATCTTCCCAGTCCCCCCATGTGGACAAAACTCTTTAGATGAGGTAGGAGAGCTGAACTATCATCTACAGTGTAGACTTAGAGCAATACAGGAATAGGATCAGCAAAATCCCCAAATCTACTTATTTACTCTTCACAATTGTCAGTGTCCTTGAAAGAAATCTCATTCATTCTCTCATCCATCTCACTGCCTTGCTGACTTTGTTAGAAAATTCCTATCTTTTATGAGGAATGTATCGACCTTATAACACCTTCCTCCAGTTTCCCATCATATAACTTGAAAACAAAAACTGTACCATCAGCTTGCTAGAGTTTAATAAGGGTGGCTATTTGGAGTTGTTTTTGTTGTTGTTGTTATTTTAACCAAAGTTTTCCACAGTTTTTATGATGAAAATATCTTAGTTCTTGTTCTCTGATGAATTCTTCCATCTCTTTATCCCCTCTCAAAATATTGTAATTTCTGGAGAAACCAACACAGAAGCCTGCTTCAAATTATAATCTATAGATAGTGTGACCAAATGTTCTAATTAGGCAACTCGATTTTTTCACAGTCACAGTTTTTATGTCTTTTCATATCCATGTATACAAATTAGTAGGTAGAATGACTGTATACTTTACCCAAACAATGATACTTGTTGAGTTCCAGGAGGTGCTATGAATAGTTCAGTGGGACAACAGACATGAACTGCAGGTGTCCTGGATGATTTAGAACATTTGGGACCATGTGCGGTGGCTCATGCCTGTAATCCCAGCACTTTGGGAGGCCAAGGTGGGGTGGATCAGTTGAGATCAGGAGTTCAAGACCAGCCAGGCCAACATGGTGAAACCCCATCTCTACCAAAAATACAAAAATTAGCTGAGCGTGGTGGTGGGCGCTAGCAATCCCAGCTACTTGGGAGGCTGAGGCAAGAGAATCACTTAAACCCAGGAGGCAGAGGTTGAAGTGAGATCATATCACTGCACTCAAAAAGAAAAAAAAACATAGTTGTCTAAGCTGATCTCTCTGTGTGTACAGAGGGAAGCATTGAACTTCTGATGCAATACATATTTCATTCTCTCTTTTCTCTGAAGATTTGAAAACTCCACTACCATGGGAAAATAACATTTCCCCATTTTCCTGCTGAAATCAACCTCGGAAGATTAATTTTAAAAAGTTATCTTCCAATCCCCTTTGAAATCAGGCACTAGACAAGGATGCCCTCTCTCACCATTCCTATTCAACATAGTATTAGAAGTTCTAGCCAGAGAAATCAGGCAAGAAAAAGAAATAAAGGGTATTCAACTAGAAAAGGAGGAAGTCAAACTGTCTCTATCTGCAGATGACGTAATTGAACATCTAGAAGACCCCATCATCTCAGTCCAAAATCTTCTCAAACTGATAAGCAACTTCAGCAAAGTCTCAGGATATAAAATCAATGTGCAGAAATCACAAGCATTTCTATACACCAATAACAGACTAAAAGAGAGTCAAATCAAGAGCAAACTCCCATTCACAATTGCTACAAAGAGAATAAAATATCTAGGAATACAACTAACAAGGAACATAAAGGACCTCTTCAAGGAGAACTACAAACCACTGCTCAATGAAAGAAGAGAGGACACAAACAGATGGAGAAACATTCCATGTTCATGGTTAGGAAGAATCAATATCATGAAAATGGCCATACTGCCCAAAGTAATCTATAGATTCAACACTATCCCCATCAAGCTACCAATGAGCTTCTTCACAGAACTGGAGAAAACCACTTTAAACTTCACATGGAATCACAAAAGACACTGCATAGCCAAGACAATCCTAAGAAAACAAACAAAGCTGGAGGCATCACACTGCTGGACTTCAAACTATACTACAAGGCTACAGTAATCAAAAGAGCATCAAACTGGTACCAAAACAGAGACATAGACCAATGGAACAGAACAGACTCCAGAAGAAACATCACACATCTACAACCATCTTTGACAAATCCAGCAAAAACAAGCAATGAGGAAAGGACTCCATGTTTAATAAATGGTGTTGGGAAAACTGGCTAGCAATGTGTAGAAAGCAGAAACTGGACTCCTACCTGTCACCTTACACTAAAATTAACTCCAAATGGATCAAAGATTTAAACATAAAGCCTAACATCATAAAAACACTAGAAGAAAATGTAGGCAAAACCATCCAGGACATAGGCATAGGCAAGGACTTCGTGACTAAAACACCAAAAGCAATGGCAATAAAAGCCAAGATAGACAAATGGGATCTAATTAAACTCCAGAGCTTCTGTAGAGCAAAAGAAACAGTCATTAGAGTGAATTGGCAACCAACAGAATGGGAAAAAATTTTTGCGATCTACCCATCTGACAAAGGACTAATATCCAGAATCTACAAAGAACTAAAACAGATGTATAAGAAAAAAACAAACAAGCCCATTCAAAAGTGAGCAAAGGATATGAACAGACACTTTTTAAAAGAAGACATATATGAGGCCAACAAACGTGAAAAAATGCTCACTATCACTGGTCATTAGAGAAATGCAAATCAAAACCACACTGAGATACCATCTCACTCCAGTTAGAATGGCGATCATTAAAAAATCTGGAAACAACAGATGCTGGAGAGGATGTGAGAAACAGGAACACTCTTACACAGCTGGTGGGAGTGTAAATTAGTTCAACCATTGTGGAAGACAGTGTGGCGATTTCTCAAGGATCTAGAAATAGAAATTCCATTTGACCCATTACTGGGTATATACCCAAAGAACTGTAAATCATTCTACTATAAACAGCCCTGTGTACGATAGCAAAGATCTGGAACCAACCCAAATGCCCATCAATGATAGACTGGACAAAGAAAATGCGGTACATATACACCATGGAATACTATGCAGCCATAAAAAACAATGAGTTTGTGTCCTTTGTAGGGATTTGGATGAATCTGGAAACCATCATTTTCAGCAAACTGACACAAGAACAGAAAACCAAACACTGCATGTTCTCACTCATAGGTGGGCGTTGAACAAGGAGAACACCTAGACTCAGGGAGAGGAACATCACACACTGGGGCAGTTGGGTAGCGGAGAGACAGTGGGGGGTGGGGAGGGTGGGGAGGGATAACATGGGAAGAAATGCTGGATATAGTATGCACCTAAAGTAAAATAAATAAATTTTAAAAATAAATAAATAAACAAAGTTTTCTTCCATTTACTTTTCAGACGGAGTCTTGCTCTGTCACCCAGGCATGATCTCAGCTCACTGTAGCCTCTGCCTCCCAGTTTCCAGCAATTCTCCTGCCTCAGCCTCTCAAGTAGCTCGAATTATAGGCATGTGTCACCACGCGTGGCTAATTTTTGTATTTTTTAGTAAAGATGGGGTTTCACCATGTTGGCCAGGCTGGTCTTGAACTTCTGACCTCAGATGATCCACCCACCTTGGCCTTCCAAAGTGCTGGGACTATAGGTGTGAGCCACCACAGCTGGGCTCTCCTACATTTGGTATTTCATCCAGACTTTATAATGTTGTTGGGTAACTCATTATTTACAATACAGTCCTCCTAAGCCCATACTCTATGTGACGACTAAAGTGAGGATCTACTTGTTTAATCAGTGAAGTCTCTGCCTCTTGTATACTGCTTCTTTTCTTATTAAAATTAAGAGAAAATAAGAGGACAAAGCTGATATCAGTCAGTTGAGTGGCTGAGTCAGCCAACAAGGGATTGGCACAAGAATCCTTTCAGCTCTGGCACCCTGCCATTCGTTTGTGAAAGGTCGCTGGATGTCATCTCCTCATTGAAATCAATGCAGATGGCTTAACACAAATATTGACAAAATGGGGCAAAAAACCTTAGGGGATTTGAGGCATAAATAATACACTGTTAAAAACCCTCCTTTTAAAATTGCATTAAGTGCAAAGAATAAAATGAATCAGGAAGAAACGGCACCAATTATCTTTCATTGAGTGTACCTGGAACAAGAAAAAGTCTTGGCACAAAAAGTATATATAATTAAAATACCTTAACAATTCGAGCAGGAAAGCTTTGTTTAAAGAAGGTGCTATTTTGTGCTAGTCACCAGGGGTTTGCTCTCAGTGTTCATTTTTATCAATTTTTATTTCTACAAATTTAAATCAAAGTCCAATTGCATGAGTGTTGAAAGGTCATGTCCTTTTATCTGTCCATTTTTAAAAACTTTTAAAAGCAAAATATAAGGGAGAAGGCAGTTATTTTTAAAATTACTTTTTTATAATACCCAACTAATCTTCAGGGACAATTCCAACATTGTTCTTTTGAGAACAGCTTGTGATGTAGTGAAAAGAGCCTGAGAGAAGTTCTAGTCGCCCTCTTGTCCCCCATTAACTAGGTTGTAAGGAGTGGGATAATAAGAATTGTGGAGAGTGGTGAGTAAATTTTGAAACATTAACCTCTCTGGGCTTAGCTTTCTTATCTGTAAAATACGCAAGCATACTAGATGTCTCCGAGAATACCTCCAGGACATGAAGCTACACATTTCATAAAAAAGCAAGCAGTATACATGCTGTTTCTCACACATCAAAAGTCAGCCCAAACTAAAAGTCACCCTGTAGTTCACTGTCTCTGCATGGAGGGATTACTGGTTCTCTCAATTTGGAGATTTAACCATCCAGGCTGACTTTGTTACAGCAAATGAGGTGGCAAGCACTCCTTGGCCAGAAAGGCTGTAAAAAGTCAGGCATTCTATGCACTTGCCTCCTGCTTGTAAACAGCTATAAAAGGGTTGTTATCCAGTAATGAAGCCAGGTCCTCCCTAAAGGCTCCCTCATGAGTAGCCAATCAATACCAGAGCTTTCTCTCTTACTCGGTGATATTTGTGATAGTAACTGAGAGACTGGGTGCAGAAAGTTTGGGCCTAATTATTAATCACCCAGTTTTCTTCTCTGACTTCTGAACTAAGAAAAGACAGAGGAAAGAGGGAAGACTAGCATGTCGGCTTTGTTACTGGTAAAGTAATGGAGAAGGCAGCTTGGATCTGCAGCCACAACTGAGCTTTGAATACTTTTTCCTGTGCACTGAATTCCCAATGCCAAACTTCAGAGACACAGTATCCCAGGTGAGCACACTGCAAGCAAGGGGCAGAAAGGTGTATCTGAAAGAGAGAAGGAAGTTGAGGCCCCAGGTTCACACTCATTCCCTGACCTCACAACTTTGATCAGCTCTCTTGAGGAGGAGTGAGTAGAGGAAAGGCCAGATGTTACCATCCCATGATTTTTCCCTCTTGGAGTCAAGTGTAAATTGACTTCTTGTAAATTCCCCGAGGATGTCTCCATTTCGTTCACTGCTCAATCCCAGGTCTATAGATTTCAATAGATACCCAGTAAAGAATGAATGAATAGAAACAGGAGAACTAGGGAATACAGTTTTCCCTAACAGTAAGAGGTTTTTTGATATTATTTCTACAGCACAACTGGCTACCCAAGGGTGCCTTGGTGCCTAAAATGGGTAAGCAGTCAAGGCATGCAAGACTCATGGAGTCTTAGAGAGACTGTAGAGAGAAGCTCCATGGATTCCAAGGCATTAAAGTGGATTCTTGTTCAGGATTAGGCAGAGGATGGCAAGTTACAAATCTTTTGAACTCTAGTTTTAGCATCTACAAAAAATAGCCCCTTCTAATATTATTCTCTTTAGAGTTTAGATCATAAAGACAGAGAATAGATGTTGGCAGAATAGCATATATTTCCAGTCAGTTCTAAGGCCCAGATCCTCTAAAATTCAGATGTTGTTCTATTTATTGTTATTGCCAATACTTTGCTATACCCATATATCCTGTTTCTCCAGAGATATAAACCGACTGGACAAGTTCCTGTAATTCCACAATAATTGCTAATTCACTTCTATATTACAAATGCTTTGCACTAGGTTGGGGAAGAAAAAGATTTTCAGTTTAAAATTAGGATCTTATTTTTGAAAGTAATGGTATTAAAGTCAATTCTTCATATCAAAATACAGTTAAAAGTAAGTTTGGATTAAATCAGCAGTATTTTTACTTGGAATAGACATTGGAACTATGACAGCATCTTTGTGAAGATCTAAATATTATTATTAAATTTCAATTCTGTTCTTTACTGTATCTCTGAATCATAGACATGCTGAATGCAGACCTCAATTTAAGTCTTCTCATTTTTCTTTTTAAAATTGGGTACCAAATAGATATTCTCCAAGGAATGCTCAGCATATTCATTTTACCTTCTCTCTTGGTAATTTCACATGCAAAAAGATGGACCATTTGCTAGGCTTGAAGAACATAATAACGAAACTACAAGTTAGAAGCAGGGATGGGTCAGATATATTTTACTTTCTAATGGCTGTGAGAGCTATACAAAAAGGATAAGTCTACAGAGATGGATTCTGAGGCTCATAAGGAACATAAACATATAATAATGTCCTCCACATCAATATTCTAAATAGGATAGGAGACATCTTGTGACTTTTGTGACCCAGAAAATAACTCCCCTCAAAACATTCTGCAAATGCTGGCAGCATCACGGGCTCAGATCTTTTTCCATTACACTAGACCAGTGGTTCTCAACCAGATTTTGAAATTTTGAGTCCCTCTCTTTCCAGGGAACATTTGCCAATATCTGAGACATGTTTGGTTGTCACAGCCAGGAGAGATATCTATGTGCTATTGGCATCTAGTGGATAGAGGCCGGGTATGCTGCTAAACATCCTACAATGCAGAGGACAGTTCCCTACAATAAAGAATTATCTATCCCAAAATGTCAAAGCTTCCATGGTTTGGAAAGTCTTCACTAGACTCTGTATTAGGAAGTCTTCTGGACTTGTGCTGCGGGATGACTAGGGGAAGAATTGTAGCGGGGATGAGTCTTCAGCTGAGCTTTAACAAGATGGGTATGATTTGGGTCATGGAGGGGAATTCCAGGAGAGAATTTTAATGGCAAAAAGGGCTGTAAACCAACACATGCATGGAATGTTGAGGAAAAAATGATCAAGCCGGCTTATCCAAAAGCAGACCATATTGGTGTATGATGAAATATAAACCAGTGAAGATTTCGGAGAACTTTACACATGAGTTTTAGACTTACATTTAGCACCACATAATTGACAATTTTAGAGCAGGAAATTAATAAATATTTTACCCACTTTTTTTTTCCAAGCAGAGTTTTCTTCTAGTTGTCCAGTTTGGAGTGCAATTGCGTGATCTTGGCTCACCACAACCAGTCTCCCAGTTTCAAGTGATTCTCCTGCCTCAGCTTCCCAAGTAGCTGGGATTACAGGCATGCGCCACCATGCCCAGCTAATTTTTGCATTTCTAGTAGAGACAGGGTTTCTCCATGTTGGTCAGACTGGTCTCAAACTCTCAACCTCAGCTGATCCACCCACCTTGGCCTCCCAAACTGCTGGGATTACCCTTTACTCGCTTTTGAAATGTAGCTGCCTTGATCTCATCACGGTAGTCTCATTTTATATGGTCCAGACTAGAGATGAAAAGGTAGGAGATAAAGAGGCCATAATAATAGGTTATCATAATACAAACATAGGAGCCAAAATTACAATAATTATGGTCAGAAAGAAAGAAAGAAAAAGAAAAGAGAAGAGAAAAAAGAAAAGAGAAGGGAAGGGAAGGAGAAAAGAAGATATCACAAAGGATAAAAGATCTGGCTATTTCTCAGAAAGTCTGTTGATGGTAAATGAAGGAACTTGCAGGTGGGAGGCTGGGACTCAAAGACCCAGGAACATACTGAAGGAGAAGGTCTAGGCAGAAAGTGAGTCAAGGACCAGACTGGTGATAAAGGCCAAAGAAAGGCAATGAATAAAAATTCAGAGTAAAGCAGCATCAAGTCACATACTAACCAGGCAAACAGCAATAAATTATTATCTCCCAAGATCACATGCACCTTCCTTCTTCTGATCCTTTTCTTATGAGAATTCACACCCCTAATACTCTCCCCTCTGTTTCCACTCCCCAAGTAAGACCCATCTTGGAAGCCCAGCTGAAAATGTGTCTTCCTTATCAATTTGTATCTTTTTGTTACCACACAGCAAGAATATAGAAGATCACCCAATATTCAGTCTAGAATGGTTCAAAAATGGCTCAGTATAGAATGGAACCCAAGGAGCCATGAATAATAGTTACGGATTAGAGATATATCCTAGGACACAGGCGGACACAGGCAGACACAGGTTGGAAATCCAGTAACCAAATAGCTCAACACCAAGAAAACCTAGACACAACAGACAGGCAGCCAGGAGACTCTCAAGCAGACAGAGGAAAAAACAAAGGGGTAATATACAAAGTAGCATCCAGTAACGAAGGGGAAGAAAAATGTTAAGAGGAGTGTGATCAACAGTCCAGTGAAACTGAGTGTCCTGGTTAAGAACTCAAGCTTCAGGGAGTCAGACAGACAGGCTTGAACCTTGGACCATTGTTTTTAGTTCATCAGCACCTCATTAACTTTCCTGGGTTGTTTGCTGAGCTATAAAATGGAGAGAACTATATCCACCTCACAGGAGTATTTTCACATAAATGCAAAAGAAAACATGTTAAGGTGTTTTTCTCTTTTGTCTTTGATTATAGGGCACTTGTCTTAGTCCCTTGCTTCACAAACTTTAATGCTCACACTTAACACATAAAGATACTGCTGAAATGCAGATTCTGGTTCAGTAGGTCTGGGTGGAGCCTGAGACTCTACACTCCTAACACGCTCTGCAGCTGTGGCTGCTGCTATGTAAACCATGCTTTTATCTGCAAGACCTTTATATGTCCGAGGCATTCCACAGATTGGGACACGCTACTGATTGGGGTTTGTGACAGAAGGGCTGCAAAAAAAGATGGAGATATATTCGGCTTCTGACATTCAAAACTAGGATTTTGGAATGAGACTGTAGACACATAAGCAGGGTCAGTAGCTAACCCCTAATGTTTAATGTAAATTATGTCCAGATTTGAAGAGGAAGGGGGGAATCAATTTCTTTCCTCCCCTGGAGGATTGTGGAAAGAGGACGTTGGAGGTAGCAGGGCAAAGTGGGGGAAATGCATGCTTCAGTGCTAGTATCTTGCCCCCCAAGATGGTGATAAGTGAGGGTAATACTGGAGGAAGGATTTTGCACCAGATAAGTGAGGGTAATACTGGAGGAAGGATTTTGCTTTCCCAGGCTGCCCTGGGTTTCCGTGTTGGTTTGGTAGGGTTCCATAATAGCTGAGATTCTGGCTTGGAAGGGATTCAGGGAGGATCTTCATAATAGTAGTGAAGGGTTCCAAAGCAAACATCCTGGAGCTGTGGCCAAATGAGGGTCACAGCTAGACCTCAAAGCAGTCTGCATATCAGCTGTAGACAAGTGAAACTAAGTCAACCAAGGAGCATGACCACAGCCTGCCAGAGCAAAAGAGAACAGCCACCAACCATAGCCATCAATGTCAGCAGAGCAAGCAGCACCCCACTGCACAAAAGGTGTTAACCTGGAGACCAGAAGAAAAAAGGACACAACCGCTAAAGACTGTGGATCTTCCATGTTGCCCTAGGATCATGTAAAGCCACCCTCTCCCGGCAAATCCCTAAATAACATTTTAGAAAAGAAACCTCAGAGTGAGGAAGGGTGGGAGGCTATCTGAGAGGCTGAGCATTTCTATCCAATAGAGACTCAATACTATCTAAAGGAGCCATTTAATTAGTGGAGTTGGACTAACTTGGAATTGAATTAGCCAGTTAAATTACTTCCCGCAATGGGCTGGGGGTTAGGCAGAAGGCCAGACTTCTTAAAGACAAAATAAAGCTATTACATTTTTCTCTAAACATCCAAGTTATAGAGTGAGTTGCATTTGCAACCATAATTTTTTTTACATTTGCACTACAAATATAAAATACTTAACAATGTGCTTGCTGTATAGAAAGTGATCGGTAAATGGTAGCTGGGTTAAACAGGTTAAGTGAGGACTAAGAGAAGGCCACTGGATTCTGAAATTAGAAAGGTATCATTCCCCCTTTGAAGAACAATTTCAGTAGAATGATGGGGATAGAAACTAGCTACAGAGTGTGTTCAGCCTAAGTGTGAAAGCCATTACACTCCAACATCCTGCAGTGCTCAGCATAGCTCTCATTTTCTGTAGAGGCACAGAAGGGTGTGAATAGAATAGAAGATGAAGTCTACAGACACTCCAGGGTCAAGGCTCAGTATTATCATCCATTGAGTTGAAGTATCCCTTAAGGAAGTTTAAATCCTATTTTGGGAAATTGGCTCCAAAGCAATTCTCTTGATTAAAAATGGGTTTTTTGCTAACTTTGAGATGGCAGATAAATACAAAAAAACACATTATGCATTCCAAAGCTGTAGCCATGAATTTTTCATTTAAAAACAATCCTGAAAAAATAGTTCATTCTATACACCCTAAAAAATTTTTTTTAAGTTGAGGCTCTCATCACCTCACAGTCTGGAGGAGACCATTGATTTTCTCAAAGCTCTTTTGCCTCTCTTATCTCAGACAAATCTTGCTGTTCACTAATGCTACCAGGCATAGAGGTTCCCAAACAACCACTGCATGGTTATGCTGCTGCTCTCTGAGCAACACAAATCATTCATTCAGCAATGGAGTAGTCATTTTTTGAGATATTTTGAAATAAGGAGGTTGGTCCTGACCACTCACACTTCTATGTTTGGGATGCTGCAGCCTAACGTTGCCATCATTCAATTTCACCCATACACACAGCCCACCTGGTGGCCCAGGTGTCTCCTCCAACTCCTCCTCTTCTTCCAACACAAGCAATGCTCTCAGACCTGCCCTTGCATCTGTTCTCCCCCACCACTCCTCTCCACCACCTCTTCCTTCTTCTCTCCCTATACAAATGTGCTACTTCTCTGTGCCCCGATCTCAGGCCCCACTCTCTCCCAGGGTCAAAAGTAGTAATGCTTTCAGATAATCTGACATCATCACTCATAGGTATCTTAGTTGCCTTTTTAAATTACTTAATTCACATGAAAAGATGCTCAACATCAATAGTCATTAGGGAAAACAAATCCAGTCATACTTATTAGGATGGTTATAATCTAAAATGTGGAAAATAACAAGAATAATGAGTGTTGGCAAGAATGTGGAGAACTTGGAACCCTTGTACATGACTGGTGGGGATGTATAATGATGCAACCTCTGTGGAAAATAGTTGATTCCTCAAAAAGTTACAATAGAATTATCACACAACTTGCAATTTTACTCTTAGATATATACACAAAGGAACTGAAAACAGGAAATCAAACAAATACCTGTACACAAATATTCACAGTAGTATTATTCACAATAGCCAAAGATGGAAAAATCCAAATGGCCATCAATGGATAAATGGCTAAATTATGGTATATAAATGTAATAGGATGTTATTTAATAATAAAAAGGAATAAAGGACTGATACATGCTATAACAATATGGATGAGCCTTGAAAACATTATCCTAAGTCAAAGAAGCCAGACACAAAAGATAGTGTATGATTCCATTCATATGAAATGTAAATGATGGGTAAATACATAGAGACAGAAAGTAGATTAGAGGTTGCTGAGGGCTGAGGGAAGGAGAGGATGGGGAGTAAATGCTTAATGAGCATGGGGTTTTATTTCGGGATGATAAAAATATTTTGGAACTAAGTGGAGGTAGTAGTTGTTCAGTATCATGTATATACTAAATGCCACTGAATTGTTCCCTTTAAAATGATTAATTTTATCTTAGGTGAATTTAAGCTCAATTTTTTAAAAAAAGCTATGACCATTAAAAAGTAATCAAAAGTGAGAATACATGACCTGTTAACATTTTGAGAGTGTTCGGTAGAAAGCCCCGCCATCTTTCCCCAGGTCTCTTGCCCCCGCCTTCCCCTCAGGCTTCCTGCTGCCTTGAGAAAAGCCCGCCAAACCAGTTCTGTTCTGCCCAGCAACGACAAGTAGCCAATCGTCGCAACAGAAAAGCCCGCCAAGCCTCGACCTATCCCGAACCGACACACAACCCTCTGAGCCACCTCAGCAGCCTGCCCAGAGACGGACAGCCTATCCTAAGCTCCTACTACACTCTGCCAGCCCTGTGTCCACGCCCCATCCACCCCCCTATAAAACCCTCCTACCCCAGCTGCGCAGTCGCAGCCAGCCCCGATCTCCTTCCTTTCCTGGCCTGCCCGCTGGTCCCAATAAACCTGAACTCGGCTTCCAACTCTCGCTCGAGCTGTTACTTGGGATCGGGTACCGGGCAGGGGTCTACAAAGGGGTCGCACAGAGAGCAGGGGTTATAACTCATGAAATTTTGACTCCCTGTAGACATTAGCAAATGCCTGGTGTACAAGTCCTTAACAAATATCTGTGGAGTGAATCAGTGGGTGAATGAGTCTCCAGTACTGTTTAAGGTATTTTGTGGCAGGCAGCCTCAAGGCAGCTGCCAGGTCTGCATCTCACCTGCAACTTCACCTAGGAGGGGCAAAGCATCTGCAGGCTGCAAAGGCTTTTCCTATTTCCCAACACTTTGAGATTTAGTAAGGTATCTGTGCCATTCTTTTTCTCAACTTAAAAGTGCACATTTTGCGATCCTGGTTAGAGAGATGCCACTGACTGAAATATTCTGCCTTAAGAGTGAATAACATCAGCATCTCATTATCAAAATTTTCCTTCCCACAAAGCTTTCATGTTCTTACAGAGAATGTTCCACTTTAATGTCAAGCCCCTTAAAATGCAGGGTTGTAACTTATTGCAAGGGAGAAATAACTCTGTCATAGTACAAGGTGGGTAAACCATTAGAACCAAAAAGCAGGTGAATTTCCTAAAATAAGTTGACTCTTATACGTAGGCCCTGAATCTAGGCTGAATTCATTTCATAATCCATCCAGTACCTCAAGTTCTAAAAATCTCTTTCATGATATTCTTGCTTTCTTTATTGCCCAGCCTAACTATAGGTGAGACAACTTCAGATGACTTTTTTTGAGCTTTAAATATTTTATAATAATTGTGACCATCTTCCCCAAGCCAAATATGGAAAGACAGGATCCTGTGGAGTTTTTGTCTTTTGTTTCAGTGATGTAGCATTTTTGGAATTTCAGTACAAGTTTATGAATACCAACTAATACAACTGTTGCCCAAAGCTCAATATGCTATGGAGGGAGAA
This sequence comes from Callithrix jacchus, assembly GCF_049354715.1. Taxonomy (NCBI): domain Eukaryota; kingdom Metazoa; phylum Chordata; class Mammalia; order Primates; family Cebidae; genus Callithrix; species Callithrix jacchus. The sequence continues at coordinate 92,594,700 of NC_133509.1, forward strand.
TTTTAATGGGAAATATACTTAAAACTAAGTGCAACAGTGTTCTTGGAAGCCACGAATTATACTGCTTAAAAGATCTTTGTCTTTCATAATATGATGTCCAGATCAACCCTGGTGATTGCTCTCACAGTGAAAACGTAGATAGAATTTTGTCATTTACCAAACAATTTCATATATCAATGAGGTGGTTGGGATAGTTAGTGTTATCTCTGTTTTTAAAATACAGAAACTGAGATTTAAAAGCTTTAGGAGTTGGTTCAAGGTCACATACTTAGTAAAAGCACAGACCAGGCTTGAATCTAGACTTTTAAAAGCCAGAACTCCAGCCTTTCATTCTTATCCCAATGCTTCTAATCTCTTTTTTCCCCATAACACTATGTAAGCCCCATTCCCTAGAAACATCAGTAAACCACCAAAATAATTGGAGAGTTTTGCTGAAGAGATCTGGCCTGTATTGCAGTATTGCTTTTTCCCTTGCAGGGAGAGTTACTATGCCTTCAGTTCCTGGTGCAGCTCCCAGTGGTTTTTGCATAGAATTGGCAAGATTAAAGATATCATGGGACACAGCTACGTTTCTCTTTGAAGTTATCCACCTGTTGTCTATACAGCTGCTGTTTACTGAGGGCTCAGCAAAGAGCAGTGGGATTCTTATCCTATTTTTATTGTGATTTCTAACTTCTTGCTATTCCCTGATCTATTTTTTATTAAATACATTTCTCCCATGCACAAATGTGCACCCTTCCAAAAGGAGAGAAACTTTATGGCATTTGTTATGATATCTGTGACTTTTCTAGTTCATATATTTCCTTTCCTTCTCTCCTATAGTTAATAGTTTTACCTCATGGTACCTTAGCAAAGTGCAATGCACGTTCCAGCGAGTTTTCTGCTCTTGGTTACTGCAGAGTGTCATGAGATAACAGGACTCTTCACCACTGTGACTTCCCACTGCCTCTGCAGGACTGAGGTGGACTTCCCCAGCCCTGATGGGCACAGATCACAGATAGGCCCATCTGAACTTCTGTGATACTGTTTGATTCAGTTAACCACCAGTGCTGGTTCTAATTCTAAATCTTGGGAAAGTGCCAAGCTTGGTGAAGAAAATATCCCTCGTGGTTCCACCTCTCAGAAGGTCACTCTGTGTCAACTCTGTACTTTCTTCCTTCTTGGACTTCCTTCCCTTCTGGGAGCGAATTGGCAGGGTGGAAGACTGAACAGTCTCATTAGCACCTGCTTTGCTTCTGCTCTTCCGGACCAGGCCAATGGAAGAAAGAGACGACAGGCAGCTATCACACCGCCATGGCTCCAGCCCATGGCCTCGGTGCCTTCTCTTTTATTCACAACACAACCCCCTCTCCAAATAGACTCAGGTATTGTCTTCCACACGCACTCCATACCAATTTCTGTCTCATTCTTGTGGTTGCAGGAAAGTCACACTGTTCAGCCTCCTCTTTCTGATTTTTCCTGAGTTGTTACGGTATTGCCAAGTACCAAGCTCACCAAAACAGGGTCTTCTGTTTCTACTTATCCAATTCATTTTATTTTTACCAAGAGAACAAACACAAATATTCCCTGATATCTGTAACCACAAACAAATCCTCTTGTGAGTGAACTTTGTCTTACAAATGTGTAGACCCAATAACTTCTCCTACATTGAAAACAGTAGCTTTTCCTCCTCAATAGTCTTATCAAGCACTCCCTCACCTGATAAATGTGCTTTTACATAGTTCTAGTTTCCTAACAAAAAAGAGCATTTACCCCTTTCCCACCCTTGCTGTTTACATTTACCTCACCTTCTCCTCTATATCAGGGCTGCCTATCTTCTCATCTCATATTATCAACTCCTCAAAATTGTGCTTTCTGAGGGCTTCGGATATGAAGGTTGTCAGAATCAAAATGGAGTCCCCGTGAGAAGGGGAGGGGAGGGGAGGGGAGAAAGGAAGGAGGGAGGGGAGGAGAGAGGGAGAGAGGGAAAAAGAAAAAGGAAAAGAAAACCTGACAGCCAGGGAAGGTCATGAGGAGACAGGTTCTCCCACATAAATGCCTGATAATCACAAAAGGCTACGAAAAACAATCTAGCACAAAGGCTGCACAACCTTAACACACAAATACTCCTGTAAGGACATCTGCCCAGCACCTGCCTGACCAACCTTGCACTAGTGTCACTGTTGTTATTGATAAAGATAAGAATCTCAACATAATTATGTAATCTACATTGTTCTTTTACATCCATGAACATGTACATTGTTTACTATGGCATGCATATTCCCATTGCAAAGCCCTATTCTCAAATAAACACCATTTCCTTTTAGAGAGCCTCTCTCTCTTTTATTTAGGTTGACACATGACCTGTTACCCTGTTAAAGTGGCTGTTTGCTAAAAGCCATGCATCTGCAAACAGACAATGAATTTGTGAATTACCAAGGAGGCCAGAGCCCAGAGCCCAGAACTCTGAAAGCTACTATTTCTGACTTGAACTAAGCAGAAAAAGAAGCTGCTGCCTAAGTGGAAACAAATTCCCACAGCAATACAAAAGAATGTTGAAGAGGCAGCTACTGTTACCATTGCTCTTTACGAGGTAAAAAAAAAAAAAAAAAAAAAAAAACCTGGGGTTTAAATAAGTGAAGCATGTTGCCCAGATGTTTCTAGCTAATAAATGGCAGCGCTGGGCCTCAAAACTAAGGCTGCAGGCACAGCCTCCCCACCCATTAATTGCAGCTCACCATTACAGTCAGCCAAACTGCTCTACCCCAACTGCAGGCTCACCAACAAGGATTTTGCTAATAATTTGGCTTCCTTTGTGACTTTCTTAAACATTTAGAATTTGCTAACTGGCCTTTAACAATACATTTGGCTGCTCCATTTCTCCCTATAAATTAACAAATTGGCATTTTTCAAATTAAAATATAATGATTTATCCTCACTTTAAAACTTTCCAAAATATTTCTGACCCATTGGCATCTAAGACAAATGAGTTTTACTTCAAAGTATCACCATTTTTCTAAGCTCTTCTTGTATCCACTCTAATAATTCCTCATTGCATTACTGTATTGTATGTATTTAGTAATCCCTCATTGCATTATTGCATTCCTCAAGACATTCTTGTATCAATCAGGACAGTTAACACCAGTTACCGCAACAGCTCTCAAAAACAAAGGCTTGTTTCTTGCACATGGCACAGTCTGATACAGGGTGTGTGCCTTTCTTCCATCATGTAGCTAAATCATCAGGCGAGCTGGACCCTTGAGGTCACTGCCTGAAGAAAAGCAAAGGCAGGGAAGCAAGAGCGGCCATAGACAAACCTCTCCAACACCGAACAGGGGAGGACGTGATGATGCATACAGACAGGAGCTATGGCAGGTAAAAATACCCTAACAACTGAGCTCCTCAACAAAGAAAATTCTTGCCCTTTTAAAGGCTTACAATTCTAGAAATTACATGTGCAAGGCTCTTGATCCATGAAGTAGGCGTGGGGTACTTGACTAGGTGGGGGTTTGATCATGTTTAAGCGAAAACAATGCCTTCTGGAAAGATTCTTCCACACTGTGCCTGTGATCTACAGGAGTGCAATGAAGGGTGGCACCGGATCTGCCCGCCTTTACTTCTCCTATTGAAATGCAATGTAGAAGCCCAGGGGGAAGGGGTCTTAGACGCTCCAGAGGATTAAAGGTCTTCTTCCTCAGCAGGAGGGCCACATGTATATGTTTAAGGAGAAGCTTAAATCGTTTTTAAGAGTGTTGCACTGTCCAGAATCATTCACATGACCCCAAACCTACAAGGGAGGCTGAAAGTAGAAAAGTATGCAAATACACGGTAAGCAGCAACACATTCTTCTACAACACTTCATTTATAATGAGCACAGAAAATTGAAAAATACAAGAACAGGACAGAAAAAAATCTTAACTCTTAAAGCCCATTCACTGAGATTTTCAGATAAATCTTTCACATATTTTTTATGTCTCTAGAGATACATGCATATATATAAAGAACATATTTATGCTTTTTAACTTTATTATTTTTTTACTTTTTTGAGACAGAATTTCACCCTTGTTACCCAGGCTGGAGTGCAATGGCATGATCTCGGCTCACCGCAACCTCCGCCTCCTGGGTTCAGGCAATTCTCCTGCCTCAGCTTCCCGAGTAGCTGGGATTACAGGCATGCTTATGCTTTTTTAAACGGTATCATTTTTAACACTGCTTTAAAGCCTGTGTTTTTAACAGAACATTTCCCACATCAATACCTACATGACTACATCAAAATTCTTAGTTACTACATAACCTTTCATTTTACAGTTATCCCATAATTTGTTTAAGCATTTCCCTCTTATTTCACATTTAAATCATTTCAAATTGTTTTACATCCTAATAAATGCATGCTTATAAATAATATATCTGTGTGTACTTGTGACATTAGGATAAACTCCTAGATACAGAATTGCTTGTCCAAAATATATGCAGTTTTAGAAGCTTTTTATATATATTGTAAGTACATACAAATGTCATACAATTTACACTCCTTTATGACTTTCACATCATTTCAACCTCTTATGATCCTGCTTTCTGCAAATGTTTTTGTGATTTTGTGACAGTGGCTTCTATTTTGTTATTATTCAACACTGGTGATGTTAAAATCTTCTTAGGGTTGATTGCATCTGTTAGTCAAACATTGATGGCCAATATGAAATCAGTTCACTAGAGTCTATGTCTCTAAAAGCTGGAGACAAAGCAAATGCTACTACGTGAGGACTCTGACAATAAACAGGAACAGGCACATTGGAGAAAGAAGTCAAAACTTAAAGAATGACCAGTGTGGTGGTGAATTTCCTAGTTTGATGGTTTTTTCCTTCTTTATCTCCTGGTTTTTATCTGAACGTAAGCTAAATCCAGAAACTGTGAGGCAGGTGCATACAGCAAAAACTCTGAGAAAAACTCATTTTTCTGATCAGAACACAAAGAAAAAGACCCTGTGGGAAGTGCAGAATGTGAGAGGAATCCTATCTGTTGAGCTGTTTCTCTTTTAACCCTGCAGAGGTCAGCCTGCTACAGTGACAATGGTGGCCTTGGCACTGGCACAAAAATCCATAGAGAAAATCTCTCTCTAGACAGTGAAATCAGAAAACCGGGTACCTGTTGTGCAAAGTGTGGCTGAAATCCTCTTCATTATTTTCTTTCTCTTTTTTCCTCTCCATAACACCTCAAAGGCAGGCTCAGCCATGCAGAACTAAACAACGGGACCAGAAGACTAAAACTCTAAGAGAATCCCATCCTTCTGGTCAGAGGAACTGGAAAAAGGGATGTCTAAAAGCCAGAAAGAAGAGAGCTGGAGAAGGGGGTCCCCTAGTTCTATGTATGGAGCAACATAGACCCAGGCTCATCCTCAGAAAGCATGTAGGTGAAACTCTTTTAAAGATGTACAGTAAAGGCTTTTTGGCTTTAAGAACTAAACTATGGTGTAAATCAGCACCCAAGTCCCTGAGTGGCTCATGTAAGAGGCAGGCCAAATGGCTTAGTTAAGGCTTTGAAAGCGAATCTGACATTACTCAAAACAAAAGGAACAAGAAGACTGTGAACAAATCTTGAAGAAAAAGACAGTGAGCAGATGCCAAACCTGAGACACCCAGATGTTAGAATCCTCAGGTAAAGACATTAAAGCAGCTGTTATAACTACCCTCCATGAGGTAAACGGGAACACTCTCTTCTTAATTTAATTTCAATCATTTCTGGGGAATAAGTTGTTTGGGGTTATATGAATAAGTTATTTAATGGTGACTTCTGAGATTTCGGTACACCTGTCACCCAAGCAATGGACACTGCACCCAATGTGTAGACTTTCATCCCTCACCTCCTCCCACATTTCCCCTCGAGTCCCCAGAGTCCATTATATCATTCTTATGCCTTTGTGTCCTCACAGCTTAACTCCCACTTATAAGGGAGAACACACAATGTTTGGTTTTACATTTCTGAGTTACTTCACTTAGAACAATGTTCTCCAACTCCACCCAGGTTGCTGCCAATGCCATTATTTGGCTCCATTTTATGGCTGAGCGATATTACATGTTGTATATACACCACATTTTCTTTATCCACTTATTAGTTGATGGGCATTTAGGCCAGTTCTATATGTTTGCTGTTGCAAATTGTGCTGCTATAAACACACATGTACAAGTGTCTTTTTCATGTAATGACTTCTTTTCCTCTGAGTAGATACCCAGTAGTGGGATTGCTGGATCAAATTGTTGCTCTACCTTTAGTTCTTTAAGGAATCTTCACACTGTTTTCCATAGTGGTTGTGCTAGTTTACCTTCCCACCAACAAGGTAAAAGTGTTCTCTTTTCACCACATCCATGCCAACATCTATGATTTTTTGATTTTTTTATTGTGGCCATTCTTGCAGGAGTAAGGTGGAATTGCATCGTGGTTTTGATTTGCATTTCCCTGATGATTAGTGATGTCGAGCATTTTTTCATATGTCTGTTGGCCATTTGTATATTTTTGTTTGAGAATTGTTTATTTACATCCTTTGCCCACTTTTTGATGAGATTATTAGTTTTTTTTTCTTACTGATTTGAGTGACTTGTAGAATCTGGATATTAGTCCTCTGTTGCATGCCTAGTTTGCAAATATTTTCTCCATTCTGTGGGTTGTCTGTATACTCTTATGCTTATTTCTTTTGCTGTGCAGAAGCTTTTTAATTTAATTAGGTTTCATTTATTTATTTTTGTTTTTGTTGCTTTTGGTTTCTTGGTCATGAACTCTTTGCCTAAGCCAATGTCTAAAAGAGTTTTTCCCATGTTATCTTCTAGAATTTTTATGGTTTCAGGTCTTAGATAGAAGTCTTTAATCCATCTTGAGCAGATTTTTACACAAGGTGAGCCATGAGGATCCAGTTTCATTCTTCTAAATGTGGTTGGCCAATTATCCCAACACCCCCATTTGTTGATTGGGTGTCCTTTCCCCACTTTGTTTTTGTCTACTTTGTTGAAGGTCAGTTGGCTATATGTATTTGACTTTATTTATTTTTCTTTTTTTGCTTTTTGTTTTTTGGGGGGGACTGAGTCTCATCCTATCACCCAGGTTGGAGGGTACAGTGCCATGATCTCCGCAATCTCTGCTGCCCCAGTTTAAGTGATTCTCCTGCCTCAGCCTCCCAAGTAGCTGGGATCACAGGCATGTGCCACCATGCCTGACTAATTTCTTTATGTTTTTAGTAGAGATAGGGTTTTGTCATGTTGGCCAGGCTGGTCTCCAACTCCTGGCCTCGAGTGATCTACCTGCCTTGGCCTCCCACAGTGCTGGAATTACAGGTATGAGCCACTGTGCCCCGGTGTATTTGGCTTTATTTCTAGGTTCTCTATTCTAGCCCATTTGTCTACATGCCTATTTTTATGCCAGTACAAGGCTGTTTTGCCAACTATAGCCTTGTAGTATAGTTTGAAGTTGGGTAATGTGATGTATCCGGATTTGGGGTTTTGTTTTTGTTTTTGCTTTTGCTTAGTCTGGCTTTGCCTATGTGGGCTCCTTTTTGGTTCCATATGAATTTTGGAATTGTTTTTTCTAGTTCTGTAAGAATAATATTGGTATTTTGTTGACAATTGCATTGAATCTATAGATTGCTTTTGACAGTATGGTTATTTTCACAATACTGATTCTACCCATCTGTAACCATGGGATGTATTTCCATTTGTTTGTGTCATATATGATTTCTTTCAGCAATGTTTTATAGTTTTCCTTGTAGAGATCTTCCACCTCCTTGGTTAGGTATATTTCCAAGCTTTTGGTGGTGGTGGGTTTTGGTTTGTTTGTTTTGTTTTGTTTTTTGGAGCTGTTGTGAAAGAGACTGAGTTCTTGATTTGATTCTCAGGTTGGTCATTGTCGGTATATAGCAGTGCTACTGATCTGTGTACACTGATTTTGTATCCTGAAACTTTAGGAGCTTTTAGGATGAGTCTTTGGGGTCTTCTAGGTAAACAATCACATCACCAGAGAACAGCAACAGTTTGGCTTCCTTTTTCCCAATTTGGATGCCCTTTTCTTTGTCTTGCCTGATTGCTCTGGCTAGACTTCTAGTACCATGTTAAATTGAAGTGGCAAAAAATGGGTATCCTTGACTTGTTCCAGTTCTTGGGGGGTATGCCTTTAACTTTTCCCTATTCAGTGTAATGTTGGCTGTAGGTTTGTCATATGGCTTTTATTACCTTGATATATGTCCGATCGACATCAATTTTGCTGAGGGTTTTTTTTTAAATCATAAAGGGACACTGGATTTTGTCAAATGCTTTTGCTGCACATTTATTGGCTTGCATATGTTAAACTGTCCCTGCATCCCTGGTATGAAACCCACTTGACCATGTTGTATTACTTTTCTTATATGCTGTTGGATTTGGTTAGCTAGTATTTTGTTGAAAACTTTTGCATTTATATTCATCAGGGGTATTGGTCTATAGTTTTCTTTTTTTGTTAAATCCTTCCCTGATTTTGGCATTAGGGCCATACTGGCTCTATTGAATGATTTCAGGTGATTTAAGGAGGATTCTTTTTTTTATCTTTTGGAATAGTTTCAGCAGGATTGGTACAAATTCTTCTTCAAATGTCTCATAAAATTCAGCTGTGAATCCATCTGGTCCTGGACTTTTTTGTGTTGGCAATTTTTTTATTACTGTTTCAATGTTGCTACTTGTTATTGATTTGTTCAGGGTTTCTATTTCTTCTTGATTTAATCTAGAAGGATTGTATATTTCCAGTAATTTATTCATCTCTTCTAGATTTTCTAGTTGGCGTGTGTAAAGGTATTCAGAGTAGCCCTGAATAATCTTTTGTATTTCTGTGGTATCAGTTGTAATATCTGTTTCATTTCGAATTGAGTTTATTTGGATTGGCTCTCTTCTTTACTTGGTTAATCTCACTAATGGTCTATCAATTTTGTTTATCTTTCCAAATAACCAGCTTTTTGCTTTATTTATCTTTTGTATTATATTTTTGCTTTAATTTCATTAAGTTATGCCCTAATCTTTGTTATTTCTTTTCTTCTGCTGAGTTTGGGTTTGATTTGTTCTTATTTCTCTAGTTCCTTGAGGTGTGACCTTAGATTGTCTATTTGTGCTTTGTCAGACTTTTTGATGTAGGCATTTAATGCTGTACACTTTCCTCTTAGAACCACTTTTGCTGTATTCCAAACGTTTTGATAAGTTGTGTGTCATTATTATCATTCAGTTCAAAGAATGTTTTGATTTCCATGTTGATTTCATTCTTGACCCAAATATCATTCAGGAGCAAATTATTTGATTACCATGTATTTTTATAGTTTAAAATTTTCCTTTTGAAGTTAATTTCAAGGTTTTAAAAAAATTTATTTTATACTTTAAGTTCTGGGGTACATGTGCAGGTCATACAGAATTGTTACATAGGTATACACATACCATGGTGGTTTGCTGCCTCCATCCCCCCCATCACCTACATTAGGTATTTCTCCTAATGTTATCCCTCCCCAATCCCCCCACCTTGCTCTCCCTCCCCTAGCACCCCACCCCACAACAGACCCCAGTGTGTGATGTTCCCCTCCCTGTATCCATTTGTTTTCATTGTTCAATACCCACTTATGAGTGAGAACATGTGGTGTTTGGTTTTCTGTTCTTGTGTCAGTTTGCTAAGAATGATGTTTTCAGCTCCATCCACGTCCCTGCAAAGGACATGAACTCATACTTTTTCATGCCTGCATAGTATTCCATGGTGTATATGAGTCATATTTTCTTTATCCAGTCTATCATTGATTGGTTCCAAGTCTTTGCTATTCTAAACAGTGCCACAATGTTCGGTTGGTTCCAAGTCTTTGCTATTCTAAACAGTGCCACAATGAACATATGTGTGCATATATCTTTATAAGAGACAATTTCCAGTTTTAGTCCACTGTGGTCTGAGAGAATACTTGACAGGATTTCAATTTTCTTAAATTTTTGAGACTTGTTTTGTGGCCTATCATATGGTCTATCTTGGATAATATTCTATATGCTGATAAAAAGAATATATATTCTGAAGTTCCTGAGTAGAATGTTCTGTAAATATCTGTTAAGTCGAGGCCGAGGCGGGTGGATCACGAGGTCAACAGATCAAGACCATCCTGGTCAACATGGTGAAACCCCGTCTCTACTAAAAATACAAAAACTTAGCTGGACATGGTGGCACGTGCTTGTAATCCCAGCTACTCAGGAGGCTGAGGCAGGAGAATTGCCTGAACCCAGGAAGCGGAGGTTGCAGTGAGCCGAGATCGCACCATTGCACTCCAGCCTGGGTAGCAAGAGCAAAACTCCGTCTCAAAAAAAAAAAAAAATCTGTGAAGTCCATTTTTTCTAGTGTACAGTTTAAATCCATTCTTTGTTGACTTTCTGTCTTGATGACCTATCTAGTGTGCTGTCAATGGGGTAATAAAGTCTCCTACTATTCTGTGTTGCCATCTATCTAATTTCTTAGGCTTAGAAGTAATTGTTTTATGAATTTAGTAGCTCCAGTGTTAGGTGCATATATATTTAGGATTGTAATTTTTTTATTGGACTAATCTTTTTGTCATTATATAATGTCGCTTTTTGTCTTTATTTACTGTTGTTGCTTTAAAGTCTGTTTTGTCCGACATAAGAATAGTTACTCTTGCTCAATTTTAGTGTCCATTTGCATGGAATATCTTTTTCCACCCCTTTACCTTAAGTTTATGTGAGTCTATATGCATTAGGTGAGTCTCTTGAAGACAGCAAATACTTCATTAGTGAAATTTTATCCATTCTGCCATTCTGTATCTTTTAAGTGAAGCACTTAAGCCATTTGTAGTCAACGTCAATATTGAGATGTGAGGTACTGTTCTATTCATCTGCTAGTTGCTGCCTAAATACCATGTTTTTTCATTGTGTTATTGTTTTATAGCTCTGTGAGATTTATGCTTTAAGGCGGTTCTATTTTGGTATATTTTGAGGTTTTGTTTCAAGATTTGGAACTTCTTTTAGCATTTTTCATAATGCTAGTTCAATAGTGGCAAATTCTCTCAGCATTTGTTTTTCTGAAAAAGACTCTCATATCTCTTTCATTTGTGAAGCTTAGTTTTGCTGGATACAAATTCTAGGCTGACAATTACTTTGTTTAAGGAGGCTAAAGATAGGACTCCAACCCCTTCTAGCTTAAAAGGTTTCTGCTGAGAAATCAGCTGTTAATTTGATGGTAGGTTTTCCTTTATAGGTTGCCTAATGCTTTTGTTTCACAGGTCTTAAGATTTTTTCCTTTGTCTTGACTTTACATATCCTAATGACTATTGCCTAGGTGATGATCTTCTTGCAATGAATTTCCCTACAGTTCTTTGAGCTTCTTGCATTTTAATGTCTAGATCTCCAGCAAGGCCAGGGAAGCTTTTCTCAATTATTCCCTCAAATACATTTTAATAATTTTAGATTTCTCTTTTTCCTCAGGAACACCAATTATTCTTATGTTTGGCCATTTAACACAATCCCAAATTTCTTGGAAGCTTTGTTCAATTTTTTTATTCTTTTTCTTTTTATCTTTGTCTGATTGGGTTAATTTGAAAGCCTTATCTTCAAGCTCTGAAGTTCTTTCTTCTACTTCTTCTAGTCCACATGGAAAGAAGGAAGCACTAAACATGGAAAGAAAGAAACCAATACCAGCCACTGCAAAAACATACCAAATTTTAAAGACCACCGACACTATGAAGAAAGTACATCAACTAACAGGCAAAATAACCAGCTAGTATCATAATGACAGCATCAAATTTACACATGACAATATTAACCTTAAATGTAACATGGATGAAACTGGAAACCATCATTCTCAGCAAACTGACACAGGAACAGAAAATCAAACACTGCATGTTCTCACTCTTGAGTGAGAACCGAACAATGAGAACACATGGACAAACACAGGGAGAGGAAAATCATACACCTAGGCTTGTCAAGAGCTGGGGGGCTAGGGGAGGGATAGCATTAGGAGGTCTCAGCCTTGATGAGGCTGACTAGGGGGACTCTCAAATAGATGTGCTGAGGCTTTATCAGAGTGAAGAGAAATTACCCAGGTGCCTATCACCATGCCTGGCTAATTTTATATTTTTGGTAGAGACGTGGTTTCACCATGTTGGCCAGGCTGGTCTCAAACTCCTGACCTCAGGTGATCCATCCACCTCGGCCTCCCAAAGTGCTGGGATTACAGGTGTGAGGCACCAAACCTGGTCCGTTTTTGAATTTATTTTTGATTGGACTGTGGTTTGGGGTTTTTTTTTCTCTCCTTTGAAGGATTAGACTTTAATGTTTATTTTATCCTCATGGGATTCCTGGAACTCATAGGAGTGTTAATTTTGTATGAGGTACCTCATTATAGAGAGTCTTTGTGCACTGGCTTTCTTCAATGCTAGACATAGTAGTTATATTCTTGGTGTGTGAGCAAGTTCACTGTCTCCTATGGAGTTGCTGAATGACAGGGATCTCTTGAGGATTATCATCTTCTCTTGTGGTGTAAACTTCATTAATTTTTTAAAATGTTTTCCTGGTGCTTTATTTATTGATTTGATGATTCAGGCTTCAGGGCAGAGAAGTAACCCTGGGTAGGCACCAGCGGTAGCTAAAGTGGGTAGATGTAATACCCAATGGCGGGCCGAGGTCTCAGCCTTGATGAGGGTGGCTTGGGGAGCTCTCAATTAGACGTGCTGAGGTTTTATCAGGGTGAAGAGTGGGAGCTACCTCAGCTCTTCTTCCAGGTCAGCATAAAGTATTAACCCCACGGGCTCACTCCTGTCCTAGTGTTTCAGCTATTCAGAGCAGACAGACACCTCTTTTCATCTATAGGAATATTGATGTTTCAAGTAGGGAGGAATTGGGACTCTGCCTCTTGTGCAGGCCTAAATCTGGAGTGTGCTCCTCCTGTGGGGCTGCACTCACCTTGGATCATTCCAGAAAGATTGTCTATAGGTGCCTCCATCCTGTGTTCCTGTAGGAGAAGCCCCATCTGTCTCTGCAGTGGAGTGCCAGAGGGCCCCTTCTCCAAGGCCTTTCACAATCACAGAGGCTGCCTTCCTATTGGAGTATAGGTGTAGACTTTCTCTACTGCATCCAGCCCTACAATTACATCTCTGCTCTGAGAAACTACCTACCAGTGGAAAGATCTAGAGCTGAAGGCCTATTGTTCAGATTATTTTTTCCCATGGGTTAATTCCTTGATGTGGGGCTCTCTCCCTTTCCCTAGGGATAGGACTTCCTGAGAGCCAGACTGCAGCAATTGTTATCTCTCTTCTGGGTCTAGCCACCCAGTGGGGCTACCAAGTTCTGGGTTGGTGCTGGGGCATGTCTGCAAAGAGTCTCGTGATGTGATCTGTCTTCAGGTCTCCCAGCCATGGATAACAGCACTTGCTCTGGTGGAGGTGGCAGGGGAATGAAGTAGATTCTGAGCGTCCTTGGTTGTAGATATGTTTAGTATTCTGGCTTTCTCATATGCTTGTCATGCTAGCAGTGAAGGTGTCACAAGGACAGACTCAGGACCTCCGGTTAACCAGGATGTTGCAGGCGGTGGTATTGGTTATTGTTTTCTACTTCCTAGGAGCAGGGTTATTCTGTCATGAGTTGCTGTAATGCCCTGAGTTGGGTGACCTTCAACCAGGAGATGATGCTTTCAAGAGTGCCCCAGCTATGATAGTAGCAATGGGATATAAGCTTGCCCTAAGTTGGCCAGGGGAGGTATTCTGGTTTCTCAGGCAATGAACAGGGCTATAAAGCTCTCTGGAGTGTATGTCTTTTGTGTTTGGCTACCAGGGGTAGAGAAATACCATCAAGTAGGGACAGGACTCGACAGGTCTGAGCTCAGACTCTCCTTGGATGAGGTTTGCCACAACCACTGGAGGGAATGGGGCTGTGATTCTCAGGCCAATGGGGTTATGTTGCAGAGGGGATTATGGCTGTCTCTGCTGTGCCATATAGTTCATCAGGGAAGTGGGTGATAGCTGACAGAGAAAGGCCTCACCCAGCTCCCTCACAGTTGGCGAGGCCAGTCTTGCTCCCGCAGTGCCCCACTGACAACACTAAGTTTAGATCCAGGCAGCCTGTGCATGGAACTCAAACCCGCACCAGGCCATAAGCTTCCCTGCTGGGCAAGCAAGCATAGCTTTCAGGCCATGAGCCTCCCCGTCTGCTTACAATGGTGGCAGCTCCAGCACTCATATCTGCAGCAGTTCCCATTCACACCCTGGATTCTGCTCAAAAAAGTTTGTGCCCAGTTGAAATTATTGCAAAATTTAGTTGGAAGCTTCTTATACCATATGACGCCTCCATAATTCCACTGGCTGCTTTCCCCAGGGGCCTCTGTGTGATACAGTCAGGGATGGCTTCCCTGGACTCAAGCTGGACAATGGGTGTGGCTGTAAGACTCTTCCCATTGCTGCTTCTACTTTTATATTTTACATGGCTCCCTAAATTTACTCCAACTCTTGATAAGGTCAAATCCTCCTCCCATGATCTGGATTTTCAGATTCCCCAGTGGGGATGTGTATTTGGAGGCAGGTTTCCCCCCAACACACACACACATATTTTTGCCTTTCACATGGAATTTGTAGCAGCATGCTGCTTCTTTCAAAGGATCTGTGAATTTTTTCAGTTTCTTTGGTATGTTCCTGTTGTGGTTCTTAGAGAAAATATTCACAGTGTGAGCCTCCATCCACTATTCTGTCATCCCAGTGGGAGCTGCACATTAGCCCTATCTCCTAGCCACCATCTTTCTCCTCTCTCCTGCCATTTTCATTTTCAAGTTAAGGCTAAGTGGAGGATCAGACAAGGAGGCCCCAGGTCACTCAGTCAATGGCAGATCTCTGGGACAAGAAAGCCTCATGCTCCATGGTCCTCCCAATAAGATGCCCTATAATGGGAAAGCTCATGAACAAGGCAAATACTCCTGAGCTGAATGTAAAGTCAGAACTTCACAGAGGAAAAACAGAGATTATTCTTAAGTGGAAATTTTTAAACTGAAAATTTTAAAAGCAAATAAAAAAACTCGTTTGCTGGATTCAAGAGCAGAATGGAAATGACAAAGGGAAAAGTCAATAAACCCAAAGATGGAACAATAGAAATTATCCCATCAGAAGAACAGAAAAAATAAAAAGATAGAAAAAATATAAACAAACCCTACGAACCTATGGGATAACAAAAGATACAGCGTTCATGTCATTGGAGTCCCTGAAGGACAGGAGAAAGAGATTGATGAAGAAAAAATATTTGAAGAAGTAATGTCTAAAGGCTGCCCAAATTTGGCAAAAGACATAAGTTAAAACTGCAATGAATGGATTTAATATATGCAAATTTTGCAAATTTACCTACTGGTGAAAATGTATTTGTAATCCCAAAATCAATATTCATGGCACTTTCTCATTCATTTATAGACATGTAAAGAGCAGTGGAAAAGTTTGTTTGCCCAACGTTCACATTCCCAGCTAAGCAAACAGGATGACACACTCAGCCCTCTTGTTTGAGCCCTCTAGCTTGAGTGGCCATGCAGAGACAACAAGAGGATGAAGGCAGAAGGAGGCAGCAAAGGGCAGAGCAAGAAGCTCTGGCTGTAGGGTCAGTTGGACGGGGCTCAAATCCCAACTCCGACACCCATTAGCAGCGCAACCTCAGCTAAGTCACTCACCTGTGAATCTTGTCTTCTCTTTATAAAGAAATAGAATCTATCAGAATGAGTTATTTTTAGGATTTTGGATTATAATCTATGTAATACGCACACACACTCACACAATTTGCCCTACGAACAATAATTCACTATTCACAAATTCAGTTTGCTGTGACTTTATAGACCATAACTACTGCAAGCAATGAGAATCAACTATACTGTGCAGACGTAAAAAAGAATGAAGTATACATTATAACATATTAATTAGATAAATCTTGAAAACATTATGCTCAGTGAAAGAAGCCAGTTATAAAAGGTATGCATGGTTTTATTTACAAGAAATGTCTAGAATAGGAAAATCCTCATGGATGGAAAGTAGATTAGTGGTTGCTAGCATCTGGGGGTAGAGGGGAATGGGAGTATGGCTGCTACTAGGTACAGAGTTTCTTTCTAGGGGTTGAAAGTGCTCTGGAATTAGGTAGTGGTGATGGTTGCATACTTTGTGTATATACTAAAAACCACTGAGTTCTGTATTTTAAAAGGGTGAGTGTTATGCAAATTATATCTCAACTAAAAAAATGACATTCTACTATAAATCTACTAGAATGCCTAAAAATTTTTTTAAAACTGGCAATACCAAGTGTTGACTAGGATGTGGATGAATTAGAACTCTCACACATTGATGGCAGAAATGTCCCACTCAATGTCCAGCATGCCACTTCCTCAAAGTGCACAAGACCACTCTACTCACAGCAGGTCCTGCCCAGAAGGTCTAACTCTCCACAGAGAGAGGGTTACAAAAGTTAGACATCATCAGAATCCCTTCCAAATGCTCTGGAGGAGAGTGACATGGTGCCAGTTCCAGAATGTTCACAGGAGAAACAAAGCCAGAGGTGCAGTCATGCGGGCTTAGGGCCACATGGCAGAGACAGGAACAAGAACAAGCACCAAAACAGGAAGGACGAGGAGAGAGAGGAGGGGCAGGAGGAAGGATGGCTGTCATCTGCTGACCTCTTACCGTGTGCTGAGCCCTGACCTCGGCACTGTGTGAACGGGACTTTCATATTGTATGTGGTACATGTACTGCTGGTTGCAATGCCAGATTCTTTTAAAGTTATAACAAAGCAGGCTTTTTAACTTTAAGAATTAAGAATTTTTTGTTACCTTCTATTACAGCTTCTCATTTATGGTAGTAATAATATAAAGTTTCCTTTTTAAAATATTTTGAAAACTTTAAGTCACCTTGAGGAAAATCTTAAAGTATAGCAAAAATCATAACACCAGTACATGTATGCCTGACATGTAGGAAATCCAGCGTTATCTCCTCTGATACTCAAAATAACACAAGCTGAGGAAGATGCGTTTAGCTCCAGGTCACAGAAAAGGAAATTGAGTTTCTACACATATACTAATACAGTCAGAAATTAGCATCAGGCCTGTCTGACTCTA
Organism: Callithrix jacchus; assembly: GCF_049354715.1. Taxonomy (NCBI): domain Eukaryota; kingdom Metazoa; phylum Chordata; class Mammalia; order Primates; family Cebidae; genus Callithrix; species Callithrix jacchus. Next base: position 92,611,776 of record NC_133509.1, read on the forward strand.
GAATGTATGGCTGAATTCAGCAGACCCTGCTGTCCAAGACTTCCCTAGCCATGACAGATGCGACTTTTGCAGCAGAAAGTCATGAGCAGCACTGTACGTTGAAGATTCAACACCCACGAGACCCGTGACCTTAGACAAGTGACTTACTTTCCATGAGCCACATTTTCCTTATCTGAAAATGAGGATGGTAATAATATCTACCTTATATATTTGTGGTGAGGATTTCTTAAGGGCTTAGTAAAATGCCTGGCACATACAAAGAACCCCATAAATGTCAGTTATAATTGCCAATATTAATATTAATAAGACTCTTCCAAGTTTTAGACTGAGGCTGTGGACAGTCCTGATCAGGCCATCTTGAAAAATGAAATGGGCCAAGACTCCACCTTGAAAGAGGGCAGCAGGACTCCTGCTGGGAATGGTTGGGACAAGGAGGTTTTGACCAGGAGTACTTGTGGCACTACCCAGAGACAGGGCTCTGGAGCCAGTCAGCCTGAGAAGACAAGTTCCTGAGCTTCTCCATGCCTTAGTCTCCTAGTCAGCAAAATGGGAGTAATGAGAATAGTTACCTCCTAGAGTAACGTGGTAAGGGTTATGTGCTAGCCACTTGTACTGCATTCTCTTTTCTCTCTCAGGAAGCTGGGTGATTATGGGAATGTTCTCTGCACAGAAGATCCTGGCACTGGATCCTGGTACAGATGCCCTTGGTACCTATTGTGAACTCTGCCTCAAGAAGGACCAGTGGCCTGGGAGCTCACTCAGATGTCACATGACAAAGGGCTCTGCCTCTGGCCGTCACATCCAGTAGGGTACCTCGAATGTCCCTTCTGTTCCTCTCTCCTTTCCAGGGGACTCACCTTTCTGAAAAACATTTAACCCCAAGCATTTCTCAATTTCTCCAAGTCTCTTTCTTTTCCTAGTATTCTGCTATCTCTACCTGAACAAGGAGAGAGGGGAGGGGTAGGAGAAGGATGACACTTAAGAATGCTCAATTATGAAAAGCACCGAACACAAACATAATTAATAGATCTTGGATTGTGCTGCCAGCAACCTAAACAGGAAGAAAAGGATCAAAGACTCTGGCAGGGGAAGTAACTTTATTTATGTTGATCCCTAGAGATAACTTAGAGATTTAGAACCTCTTCTAAATTTCATGAACTGTTTCCCAGTAGGTAGGCAGAAAATCCACAGCATAAGAAATCAAGGAGCCATTAGAGCTAGGACAGAGGCCAGTAGAGAAATTAGGCTGACCACCCAGGAGGAGGCCCAGGTCCCTCTGCAGTTCCTGGTGTGCACTCAGTCTCCTCTCATCACTTGCGTCCACCCCACCTTGAATGAGTGTGTAAATTTGACCTAGGGCCACTGGGGATACACTGCTGGCCTTCCTGCAGGACCCTGAGCATGTGTGAAGAATGAGGTTTCCCTGGCAGCTGTCAGAGGGGCCGGAGCAGGGGCATGGTGCTGGCAATGGACCCCCAATTCAGGCTGTGGCTCGTGAAGATACATGAGGCAGGTTGAGTCAACTGCCTCAGCCTCCTATGCCACAACAGAGAGATGTGATTTTCAGGCTGCTGTCACTTGAGCGGGACCCAGGGACTCATGATTACTCAGCCGTGGGCACCTGTCTGGCTTCCTTGTACCCCACAAAAATTTTCACTGAGACCAAATACCATCTCTTGAAAACCAAATTATTTTTAATAATTCATTGGCTTACTGGGAGGTGTAGAATCCCAGCAGGACACTGAGGATATCAGAGAAGGAAAGAAAGTGTTTGGCAAGCTGCATTGCAGAGCTGAGGACAGAGCAGCGCCACCGTGTAAACACGTCCTGGGGAAAGAGGAGAGTCCTGAAATTAACTCTGAGAACTCTGATTCTATGAAACCCCAGGGCAAGTCACACTCCTCAGGTCATTTCCTCTCTGCATCCATGCTTGTCCCTGTTATAGTCTAGAATCCTCATGTCAGCCCTGGCCATCGCTTTAAACATTAAAACTGGATGTGATTGGGTCCCTTAATTGCTTAAAGCCTTTCAGTGCTCTTGGGTTAAAGTGCAAGACTCTTAAGATGCCTATAATTCCTAGCATGATGGCCGCCCTACCTCCCTAGCTTCTTCTGACATGACCCTCTTGCCTGTGACTTCGTGTCCAGCCGCAGTGGTGGCCCAGCCCCTGGATCTTTGCCCATGGTGCTCCCTCCATCTGGAATGCTCCATCCTATTTGCCTAGTTAATTCCTTTTCATTCTTCGAGCCTCAGCCCTCCCTGCCTCAGCTGATGACTTTAACCCCTCCGATTACATGTCCTCATCGCCCCCTGTGGGTTTTCTCCCTGGCATTATCAGTGTGACTATCTATTTAACAAATGCTTTCCTCTCCTGAGAGACTGAACTATCCAATACCTGGTGCAGGATACATGCCCAATAAATATTTTTGAGTGAATAACTAAGGAGAAGAATGGATCGGCCAATAAGAAATGACTACAGGACTTGCTTAAGGTTGTGCAGCTGGAATCTCAATTCAGTCCTGCTTAAGCCAAAACTCGCGCTCTAGGTAATTGTAGTTTTACTTGCAGTTTACAAATTTCTTTGAATCTATGATTTTAACCTTGCATTTCCATATTCTCCAAAGAGAAGGAAAATTACATCTACACAGTGAAGGAGAAAAGTATTGAATGGTTCTAAAATCCAGGATTACAAGAGGCTAGAGGTCTGGGTGGCCTGTTGGAAAGGCAGTGAAAAACAACCATCAAGTAGACATAACTACCACAGGATGCGGCCTGACCCTGACTAGCTGCTCCCAGGTAGGGAATCTAAGCTCAGATCCGTCCCTGTGAGCAGCCCTGGCAGCTCTCATCAAGGCAGCAGTGGCTGAGGCACAGATCCTCAGCCTTGCTTCAGCCTAAATTAAGAAAAGGAGCCCTTTCCTCAAGATATTCCTGCCCCCTGCTGAAAGGCTTCTAATCTTACAGGACATCTCAAGGCCTATGTATGGGGCTCCCCAGAGCTGTGCAAAGCACAACCTGCACTATCATAAGCAGCAGCCCAGAGGGACAAAAGATCCATCAAGTAAGGTCTTGACTGAAACTGTGAAAAACTTTGCCTGGCAGTGCTTTTTTGCAAAAAGAAAACATCCCTGCTGGTTTCTCCCAGGAAAAATTTTGTAAAATTTTGTAAATTTTGTAAAATTTTATAAAGGAGAATGTTGTTTCCTCCCACTGCTTCTGGCCATGCTTGTCCCTGCTCTCCCTCCCTGCGGCTGCAACTGTTGGCAGCACACTGTGCAAAACCTCAGACTCGTTTCATTCTTTGTTCCTTAAACATTTAATGTACATCAATCCTACAACAGGCTATGTGCTGGAGGTTGGGGAAACGGAAATGAACAACACAGAGTCTTTTTCTCCACTAAATAGCAGGGAGGAGGAGGAAAAAAAAAATACTGCTCTGCAGTACTGCCTTGGCTGCTGGAAGCTACCAGGGTAACCCAGTTTGCAGGTGTCCAAAAATGAGAACGGGAGGGAGTTGCTCAAAGCTCACTCCTTCAGATAGACCCTCTCTGTTGAGTGACAGACATTCTATAGCAGTTCTGATCTCTTCCCAGGTTAAAATTCAGGATCAATTCCTAGCCTTGTTTGCTTTCAGCCACATGGATTTTTCCAACCCTCCCACAGGAATGGTGGCTGCTGGACAAGGGATCCAGTCCAGCCTCCAGCGGGCCAGGTGCTCGCTTCTTCTCATACTCTCGTGATGTGGTTTGCTGGCCTCTGAAGCTGATTAGCTGGGATATGACTGACCAACACAGATGCAGGTATGAGCACCCTTGCAGGGCAAGGGACGGGACCTGTCCTCAGGAGCTTGTTGCTCACAGCTCCTCAGCACAGCAGCCCCTGGGGCTGGAGTCTCATTGGACTAAAGGAATGAAGGCACAGCTCAGCAGCGGGTCCTGCAGTGCTGTGTTCTAGAAAGCAGAAAGAAATGAACTGCCACCAAACATAAATGAACCACCTGATTTTTATGGAGTCAGTCAGCCTGTCAGTAGTCAGTGTTTACAACGGGCTCACAGCATGTGGAACTGTCTAGGTGCTGAGAAAAAGACAAATGGCCCAGGACTCATCTTTGACCGAGAGCCCACCCAACCCCCAGAATGTTCATTCTAGCTCCTTATTTATTTATTTATTTGGTAGAGATAGATCTCATTTTGCGGCCCAGGCTGGAGTACAGTGATGCAATCCTATCTCACTGCCACCTCAACTTCTGGACTCCAGGGATCCTCACACCTCAGTCTCTTATGTAGCTGGGACTACAGGCACATGTCACCATGCTCGGCTCATTTTTTTAATTGCATTTTAGGTTTTGGGGTACATGTGCAGAACATGCAAGATAGTTGCATAGGTACACACATGGCAGTGTGTTTTGCTGCCTTCCTCCCCTTCACCCACATTTGGCATTTCTCCCCAGGCTATCCCTCCCCAGCTCCCCCCCCACCGCTATCCCTCCCCTATTCCCCCCAATAGACCCCAGTGTGTAGTACTCCCCTGTGTCCATGTGTTCTCATTTTTCTTCACCCGCCTATGAGTAAGAATATGTGGTATTTCATTTTCTGTTCTTGTGTCATTTTGCTGAGAATGATGTTCTCCAGATTCAACCATGTCCCTACAAACGACATGAACTCATCATTTTTAATTGCTGCATAATATTCCATGGTGTATATGTGCCACATTTTCCCAATCCATTCTATCATCGATGGGCATTTGGGTTGGTTCCAGGTCTTTGCTATTGTAAACAGTGCTGCAATGAACATTCGTATGCATGTGTCCTTATAGTAGAATGATTTACAGTCCTTTGGATATATACCCAGTAATGGGATTGCTGGGTCAAATGGAATTTCTATTTCTAAGGCCTTGAGGAATAGCCACACTATCTTCTACAATGGTTGAATTAATTTACACTTCCACCAACAGTGTAAAAGTGTTCCTATTTCTCCACATCCTCTCCAGCATCTGTTGTCTCCAGATTTTTTAATGATCGCCATTCTAACTGGTGTGAGATGGTATCTCAATGTGGTTTTGATTTGCATCTCTCTAATGACCAGTGACGATGAGCATTTTTTCATATGTTTGTTGGCCTCATGTATGTCTTCTTTTGTAAAGTGTCTGTTCATATCCTTTGCCCATTTTTGAATGGGCTTGTTTGTTTTTTTCCTGTAAATCTGTTTGAGTTCTTTGTAAATTCTGGATATCAGCCCTTTGTCAGATGGGTAAACTGCAAAAATTTTTTCCCATTCTGTTGGTTGCCAATTCACTCTAGTGACCGTTTCTTTTGCTGTGCAGAAGCTGTGGAGTTTGATTAGGTCCCATTTGTCTATTTTGGCTTTTGTTGCCAATGCTTTTGGTGTTTTGTTCATGAAATCCTTGCCTACTCCTATGTCCTGAATGGTTTTGCCTAGATTTTCTTCTAGGGTTTTTATGGTGCCAGGTCTTATGTTTAAGTCTTTAATCCATCTGGAGTTAATTTTAGTGTAAGGGGTCCAGTTTCTGCTTTCTGCTCATTTTTTAATTTTTTGCAGAGACAGGGTCTTGTCATCTTGCCCAGGCTGTTCTCAACTCCTGGGCTCAAGCAATCTCCCACCTCGGCCTCCCAAAATGCTGGGATTACAGGCATGAGCCACCATGTCCAGCCCTAGCTCATCTTGATAAACAAAATAGCTGCTTGGGAGCAATTGCAGTTGAGCATTTATTGGACAGGCAGACTTTGGAAAGATTCTGTTTTCTTTACTCAGAGGATAAATCAACTTCTTGGCAAATGCAGATCTGATTTCAAGAGTCTCAGGAGGAGAAAAGAGCCCTTGGCTAGCTATGAAGGGGTACCGGGCAAAGGATCACTCACTTGTAACAATCCACTAACTTGTCACAAGTGTGTCCAGCTTCTCGGCAGAAGTACCAGAATAGGAGGAAGACACCAAAATAGGGCAGAGGGAAGTGAAAGCTACACCTTGATTTTGGCTGGAATCTTGTTCCCAGGAAGAAAGACTCTACATTTAAAAAAAAAAAAAAAATCAAAGCTCTTGCAGGAAAACTTGAAACAATACTCCTTACTCTCTCAAAATGCCAAAAGTCTAAAAATGTGGAACCTAGTTTTCTAAGTAGCCTAAACAAGTGAATGGAAATTTATCTTGGAAGTGAAGAGATTAAAAGTGATTTTCAAGCTCTTTTCTTCCTCCCTCTCACCTGACTATTCCTAACCTATTACTTTCCTGGGAGAAAGAAGCCTTCTTTATTCTCTGTGGGAGGAAGAATTGTGCAGAATTCCTCATGTTGGTGCAGAATCACTGCATTAGTGCATGTGGAAGGCTTCAAAGTGGGGAAGGCAGAGGAGTCTCAGAACCACAGGCGCCATGGCAGCAAAGGGTGGAATGCCTTGGGGAGGGGGGGAAGTGGAAGGGAAATTACAATGCAGGGAGCAAGTTAGAGTTACTGTTTTCGGAGAAGGTCTTTGTCTAAATATTCTTAGCCTACATGTTGAGATTTTAGGGGCATCACTAGGCTTCCATGTGTCTCCAGGTATCTCTCAAACTTGTCTTCCATAAGGACTAATGGCCCCATAGGAAAAAAACCATTGTTTCAGACAAAGGTTTCATGATTCCAAGAGGCCCCACTTAGTGTATTAATTTCCCATTGCTGCTGTAACAAATTACCACAAACTTAGTGGCTTAAACCAACACAAAGTTATTATCTCACAATAATTTTGTAGGTCAGGAGTCTGACAAAGGTCTCACTGGGTTAAAAATCCTGCATTCCTGTCTGGAGGGGTTAGGCAGGAATGCGCGGTACCTTCCTTCATCTTCACAGCCAACAGTGGCAGGCTGAGTCTTTTTCACATTGCATCACTCACATCTCCTTTTCTACCTTCCTCTTCTACTTTTAAGGACCTCTTTGAGATTAAATTGGGCCCACCCACCCAGAAAACCCAGGATTATCTTCTTATCTTGCGATTGGCTGGTTATCAGCTTTAATTTCATGCAAACTTAATTCCCCTTTACATGTAAGGTCACATGTCCATAGGTTCCAGGCATTTGGACATGGACTTCTCTGGGAGGCTATTTTCTGTCAACCACACCTAGCATGCATATTTGTTACCTGGGATGGATAATCCTAAATTATAATATTAAATAATGTCCACTCTGAAGAATGCATAAAATAAGCTCCTGAGGCTTCATCCAGGCACATTTTGAAAAGAAGGAATCAAAAACAGGTCATCTTATATGAGTGCTTAAAAGGCTGGAGGTCCTAATGAGGATCCAGTGCTTAGTGTGACGAGGTGGGAAAGAAAATAAAGAGTAGGTCCGTCAACCTACTTGCCCTGCTCTTTATTTCCAGTTTCAAGGATGCACAAAGATGTTTAACCACAAAGGCTTTTAACCACCCATTCCAAGGCTCTCCATACCTAGGCAGCCTGATTTTCTTCTCCCTTCATGGTATCTTTCTGCTTCATCATCTCTGGGCCAAAAGAGAGGACAGAGCAGGTCTTGATGAAGCATTTGGCAGCAGTAACTGCCAGTGGGACCCAGCAGTGTTTCTCAATGTGTGGCCCACAATTCACCTGCATCAGAATCCCCTGACTCATTTTGTCAAATTCTGGGAGTGGGATCCAGGAATCTGCATTTTAAAGAGTTCCTTGGTGATGCTGATGCAAGTAAAGCTTGACAACCTCTAATTTACTGTTCCCTAACATATGACCAGACTCTCCCAGCTCTTAGCAGCTCCCACAAGTTGCCTAATCAACGTTCTATCCCTACTTGATTCTCAGACATAAAATATTTTTAACAGCATAACTTTTGCTCTCCTGCCTAGAAAGAGAAGAACAGACAGCATAATATTTCAGTTCAGTTCTACGGTCTGCAATTGGGAATTCTGTAATAAATCTTAAATATTAACCAACAAGATGAAAACTGATTGATGTGTAATTCATTAGTGAAGCTATTAGACCAAAGTACCTTTCATAATTTAACAAATTGACACATAAACATTAAAAAATTATAAAAGAAATAGTGTTGATTTACGCAGCTTGATTCTGGCTGTGAATAAATCCAGTATAAAAGGAAAATATTATTATATCACTGCTGGCAAACTGCTAATCCCAAACAACTTACCTGGGGAATAGAGAAAGCATTTCCTAGAAATTAAAAATCTGAAAAACTTAAGAACAGTTTTAAAGGGGAAAAAAGGCAGAAGTCTTAGACCAAATTTAAGATCAGATTGGTGCTTTTCATTCGCAATTGAAATATATAGGCTGGGCGCAGTGGCTCACAACTGTAATCCCAGCACTTTGGGAGACTGAGGTGGCAGATCACCTGAGGTCAGGAATTTGAGACTAGCCTGACCAACATGGAGAAACCCTGTCTCTACTAAAAATACAAATATTAGCGGGGCATGGTGACACACACCTGTAATCCCAGCTACTCAGGAGGCAGAGGCAGGAGAATCACTTGAACCCAGGAGGCAGAGATTGCAGTGAGCCGAGATTGCACCACTGCACTTCAGCCTGGGCAGCAGAACAAGACTCCATCTCAAAAAAAAAAGAGAGAGAAAGAAAGAAATACATAATGTTAACAGCAATCTGAATTATTACCCAGAATAAAAAAGAACACAATTTTAGTTTTTAAGATAAAAATATTTTCATATATGACAACCTTTTACTTTTCTCCATTTTTACTTTATCATTTTAATTACTTTTACAACCTTTAATCAAATCATTAAGTAACTTTATCTTTGAGAGAAGACAATTTTAATAAAAGTTTAAATTGCATAAGTAATAAATACATTATACAAAATAAAAATGTCATTCCTGTTAAAGCTAATGACTCCTTTGACCACCTTCCCAATTAATTCAGCCCCTCCTCCTCTCCCAGAGGTAAGCACTGATAGCAGTTTGTAATATATTCTTCTACTTCCTGTTCTATATGTTCACATGCATGTGTCCATGAAAAGCATCCAGAATTGTTTGGTGCATTTTTTACATAAATAGTATCATACCATACACGTTTTTCTACAACTTAATTTTTTTTTTCCATTATGCCTCAGAGAACTCTTCTTATGTATAGCTGTAGCTGTGTGCCAAATTTTGTTCTAAAGTCTGGCACATATTATCTAATTTAATCCTCATAGCAATTCCTTGAAATAGGTACTATTATCATCATTTCTCAGCTAGGGCAACTGATCTGCACTTCCAAAGCATGGGGAGCAGTAAAGCAACTTGCTTCCACAATCACACAGCTTGCAGTCGATGTAGAGTTTAAAATTATAAACCTCAAATAATTTAAATTACCATTGATCTAAATTAAGTTGAGACAAGAAGTCATCAATTTCAAGAGCAGGAGGCTTCATATGATACAAGAGCTTCCCAAGTACCATGCAAAGAATTAGCAATTAGGCTTTGTTTTGATAGGTAAGAGAGAAAGTTAGTAAATATTTAAATTTCAGTGATCATAAAAGTCAAATAAATCTATAATTATCTTGCATCTTGACAGCATGCGTTTTAAATTCTTAGTCTGTTTAAGAAAGGCAAAGAGCTTTAATAAAGCCAAAGAATTCAACTTTATAACCTTGAGATCATTAATACTTGTTAAAAATTAAAACAAAATTTATTAGAAATGTACTATAGAAACTGTCACCCCGACCTTGGGATGATTTAGCTCTGACTCTGACTTCACAGAACTGGTTCTAATTAACTCAACAAGTGCAAATCTACTTTAAATTAGGAGCATAACTAAAGGCAGTCTTCCCTTTAAAAAGTTATTTCACAAGTAAAATATAATGATTCTAACATATTAAATTTAAGACATAATTTGGATTCTCCGTTTTCCTCAAAGTTGAAGTGCTGTTTTTAATCGTACACAGTCTGACTTTACTGCTAACACCCATTACACAATGGCACAGCTATATCTACCTCACTCTTTTTGCCTGCTGTCTGATACTCCACAGGATGACTACTGTCACAGTTTATTTGGACCCTGACGTACTGATAGTCATTTAAATGATTGTTAATACTTTGCAATTCCTAAGAGTGCTGCAAGGGCATACACCTTTTCAACTGTGCTGCTACATAGTATTTCTCTAGAGCAGTGATTCTCAATGTATGGTCCCCAGCCTATCATAATTGCCATTAGCTGGAAGATTAGAAATGCAGACTCTCAGATTCAGCCCTAGACATGGTGAATCAGAAACTCTGGGGCAAATACCTAGCAATCTGTGTTTAATAACCCTGGCTGGGGGTGGGAGGTGTTCAATGTACCCTCAAAATGGAGAACCATCAACTAAAGATACAAAGTGGTGCAACTGCTGGAACATGGTAAACCGCATCTTCAAATGCCAAAAATTAAACCTCCCCATAGTATCAAGTGTAAAGATGAAATGTCAGGAATGTTAGGAGTTAAATTTGACATTTTAGGAAAATATTCTTAGAGTTAGGACACCATTAAACTTGTCTAGGAAAATCCAGACTAGTTTTGGAACTCAAATATGTTTTCTGACAAAGTGAATATTAGGAAAAGTAAATTTGGACTTAGAATTTATATTTATAGACTAATACACTGTTAAAGAGTTCTTCTTGGATCACAGTCTGAGAAGGTCATCTGACACGTGAAGAGACTAAGCCCACAAAGGTTAAACATCTTTTCCAAACCCACTGGGCTGGTTAGCAGCAGTGATGATGGGAACTTTGGACCCTGGCCCTGGCCCAGTACATCAAACATCACTCATATTATGCTCAATCAAAGGAAGCCTTTCACAAAGGTTTTACCACAACCTTAGAAAATCCTAAGACATAGATTATCCTGAAAATCATTTTAAAGGGAGAAAGAACTGTGTGTTTATTTTAGAAGAATCTTGCTGAAATCAAATGATTCTAAGGTAAAGAAAATATTACTCCAAAATATGTCATGAACCACTTCAATGACAATCTCATTGTCTTATCCTTTAATTGGACATTTTTTGATGTTTAATATTATATTTATAAAATATATTTATTGATGTTTAATATTATAACATGAAAGCTATTTTAAGTGTACCTATATTCCTAATATAATACCAGTCTTTACATTTCTGTGTAATTTGTCTATTCTCTATACATATACACTTATTTTCACCCAGTGTGATATATAAGGCACACAAGTATTCTGCATTTTTTTTAAATATTTGACAAACTTCTTCTGTGTTTTCCATGTTGCTGCATAACATTCATAGTTAACTCATGGCTGTTTAATATCCTATCAGATACGCCATAAATTTATTTGGCTGTTTTGGGACCTGTAAATGGCCTCGCATTTGCTTATATTATAAACAATACTACAATAAACTTCATGTTACACATATTTTTCCTTCTTCTTTTGAATTATTTCCTTCTATCAAACTCCAAGAGGCTAGGAAGTCACTGAGCACAGATGTTTGTAGTTCTTGATCTGCAATACCAAATTTGCTCCTCAAAATCCCAGCAGAATTTTCACTGGGAACCCCCACAAAAGTCTAACACCAAATGCTGCTCCCAAGGGGATAAATATAAAGGCAAAACTAAATCAATTTTATCAGAAACTAGGCTTCAAATTAGGAAAATTAGACCCAAATTTAGACTCAAAACACTACCCTAGATTCACACTCTCAATTATTTACTGTTAACTAGGTTTAATACCAAGAATCCTTCTCAGTAACTTGAGAAAATATAAATACAAAATGGGTATTTATTTCCTGACTTCAAGAGCTTATCACCTCGTATGAAATTTAATCAATTACGCTTTGGGAAATCTTTATTTCTCAGTTTGTCCACCTGCAAAATGTGAGCGAATGTATTTGCCTATCTTGAAGAGGGAATGTAAATAAAAATGAAGTGAAATTGATGAGTAAACACTGTTACCTTTTTAAAATTCAGCTTGATCATCACTTTTAAGAACCATTCAGGTCTAACAGAAACCATGGAGTGCTGTCATAGACAAGATGGTGGCCAGATTCTACTGTCATGCCCTGTCAGCTCAGAAAGCCTGCATGACAATTGTCTTTAGCTAAAAGAGTCTATAGGCAATAAGTGACCCAAACAAGGGCACTATTTTCGGTTATGAATTAATGAATGAGAACTCATTCATAACAGAAAATAGTTTATGAACCAATTATTTATAACAAGAAATATATCTCCGAGGATACTGGAGTGACCTGGCCATGTTTTATCCCCCTATGTTATCCCCCTATATGTAAAACATTCCGAGGAAGCCAAATTATAACTAGGACAAAGGCTGCTTGGTAAGCATGGAATCAGGCCTTAGGAGTTGGCTCTATGACAAAAACGTTGTATAGCTTCAGGCTCTGTAGCATCCCACTGCACCCAGATGCAGAACTTTTGTCCCTGTACCCAGGACCCAGGCAGCCTCTCTAGTCAGCACTTGAATGGTACTGCCAAGGTCGACCTCTGAGAATTCTCCTTTTCCTTGCTCCTATGCTGACCATTTTCCTACTGAAGGACGTTTTATCCTCCAGATATGTTAATAGCCTAAATCCAGTTCCAGTTAGGTTTTGTTGATCTGGGACCAATTTCATCTCTTCAGAGATGACTTTGCTCTTATCTGTTATGTGTTGATTGATAGTCCACACTCAGCTTAATAATTGCCAAATTAATGGGTTGCCTCACTTTCATCTTACAATTACAACAATGTGGAAATTAATAACTCACAAAGAGTTGTCAATCCAGACCTTGCCCGACTTGGTACTTCTTCTCTAACTAAGGCATTTGAAATAAGCACAATCATTATTAGAATGTACATAGAGTCTTCTAAAAATACCAAAACAGTTTCCTCTCTTTAATAAGATAAACTATACCACTGCAATGTTGTTTAAACTACAAATTTACTTGGCAAATCTTTTCTTTGAAGTTTATAAGTAAATTTTAGCTCAACTCAGTCTTGTTAAATTTTAAAAATCCTGAATCAAATAGATTCAAACTAATGAACTTTGAGTACATTACTCCATGAACTGAAAACAAAAACAAAAACTGGTAAAAAGGTAGATTCTCCCCCTACTGCCATAAACATATCACTTGCTAGGAACCTTAGTCCTCTAACTAAAATGTCACTATGCACAGGAACTTAACCCAAGCTGATTTCAGCTGTTTATCAGCTGTTTTCCAAGATTATGCTACCATTTGCTAGAACTGAATGAAACTGGAGGACTATGCTAAGTAAAATAATCTAGACACAGAAAGATATGCAAAGTACTATATGATCTCACTTATATATACAATCTAAAAAAGTTCAACCCATAGAATCAGAGAGTCTAACAGTGGTTGCCAGGGCTGGGAGGTGAGGGACATGGGGAGATGTTGGCCAGAGAGTATAAACTTTCAGTTATAAGGTGGAAAAGTTCTAGCATCCAATGTGAGCATGGTGACTATAGTTAATAATGCTGTGGCCAGGTGCGGTGGCTCACACCTGTAATCTCATCACTTTGGGAGGCTGAGGATGGTGGATCACGAGGTCAGGAGTTTGAGACCAGCCTGGCCAATATGGTGAAACCCCATTTCTACTAAAAATACAAAAATTCGCCATGTGTGGTGACACGTGCCTATAGTCCCAGCTACCCAGGAGGCTGAGGCAAGGAGAATTGCTTAAACCCAGGAGGCGGAGGTTGCAGTGAGCTGAGATCATACCACTGCACTCCAGCCTGGGTGACAGAGCCATCTCAAAATAATAATAATAATGCTGGATTTTCTACCTCAAATGTGCCAAGATAAACAAGGAAATGAAATTACGATTAAGTACTAAGAAGAAAACAAACAAGATGGAAAAACCATGGGAGAGTCTATTTTAACTAGGATGGTTAGGAAGGGCCTTGCTGAGAGAGGCTCCTGTTTAAATTGAAAACTGAAGGTTATTATGAAGGATCAGTCCTGTGAAGGGTAAGGAGAAACATTCCAGGCAAAGGCAACAGCACGAGGTGGAAAAGAGTGTGGTGTGTTCCAGAAACTGGTGGAAGGCCAGGATTGGATTATAGCGAAAGAGGGAGAAAGTAATATCAGATAAAAAGATGTAGGCAGAAGCCAGGCCGTGCCGCCCTGTATATCATAGAAGGGTTTCGTTTTGTTCTAAAAATGAAAAAAATGATAGGGAGGGTGTTAAATGGGGAGTGGTATTTTTAAGCAGACTGATACGGAGGCTACAAGAAAAGAGTGTGGATGGAAGCAGAAGCAGGGAGCTCAGTGAGGAGGCTACGGCAGTGGTCCAGGTGGAGATACTAGTGGCCTGGACAAAGCATGTGGCAGCAGAGATGGAGAGAAGGGAAAAGATTTGAGCTAGATTTTTTTAGATAAACTACCAGAACATATTGTTATTAAATAGTAAGTGGCTTTGGTAAGGAAAAAAAAAGAAATAACCATACCAAAACATCATGGTGAAGTAGAAAAAATAAAACATTAACATCTCATTTTAAAGAAAAGAATCAGAGGCTCAAAGGATTGGAGTGATTGATTGGCTGTGAGATTTGGGGTTGATTCATAGCAGAGCCAGGACCAAAACCCAGTCTCCTGGCTTTCAGCCTAGTGGTCTCATTTCCCTTTTTCCTCCCAGAGCAGGCAATCGTCTTCATGGCCCCAGGCAGGAAAGTGAGAGCATGGTAGCCATACTCACAGCATTTATCCTTCCTCCCCTCCATCCTCATGCCTTCTGGATGCTCTAGTCATATGGAAAGCTAATCATTCCCTTCCCACCACTGTAGACAAGACTCTGTACTTAGCCTTTGACACTGACATGGAATGCAATGCTGATGGAGAGACTAACTATGAGTTCCTGTAGTAGGTGCCAGACATGGATCTTAATGCTTAGCATACTGTGTCACTTAATCTTTACAACACTCCTCGGTGATGAGTACTATTATGAAACTCATTCTTTAGATTAGTAAAATGAGGCACATAGAACTTGAATTGGCTGTTCCCTAAGCCCCATGCAAACAGTACCACAGTCCCTTAGCCATCAGCTCTGAGCTGGGGCGAGTTCAGGCTCCTCATTGCCCACAGTTTCTATTCTGTCCTACTCTCATTACCTATTGTATAATGCTGATATTTTCTTTTTCAGCTACATGCCAGGAAGTTTCTTTGTGAGTAATTATATAGGAATAATTAGTCTAGATGTAAGCATTGCCTTGGAGGATGTGAAAGACATAACTGTCAGGCAGCCAGAGAACCCAGGAGGCTGCCTGTAATCACTCACTAGGTTCATCATCTCTAGAAGTAATTATAGACTTCAACCACAAATCACCACTTCAACTGGGTCTACACACCTTACCTTCTTCCCAAAACTGTAATAGCAATTTTCTAGGGAAAGATTAAGGAAGAGGGGCAGACACGTTGTGGTTCTGTTTTCCTGCTGGAGGTTTTCTGGTGAAGAGCAGAAAGCGGATGCTGTTACCTGGGGAATAAGTGTTGTGGCCTAATCACAGCCCTCTGCACTGTGGGACATGACTTAGGACATGGAGTTGGGAGGGACATTACAGAGTCTTAATTTAGGCTCTTTTGGTTGCATAAAACAGAAACCCACCACAAATCACCTAAACCAGGAGAAAGGGATTGGAGTATTTTGTGGCTCCAAGAAAGAAAGTATAAGCAGACCTCAAGTAGGATTCATACCTAGAACTGAAAATCATCAGCATTCTCTCTTCTTATTTGCCATAAACTCAGTGGTGAACATAGTTATGAGGGTAACAGAACATCTCAAGGTATGTGCATATATACTCCCTGATGCCCACACTGCCACACCACATCCTCTGTCATCTCCAGCCCTACCATTCTCACCATCACCCTCCAAAATGGAGAGTACGCCAATTGTCTGTTGCTCTGTAGTAACTACTCCAAACGTTAGCGGCTTAAAACATCAGCCATCTTATTAAATTTCATGATTTTGTAAGTCAGGAATGTGGGCAGGACTCAGACAGGTGATTCCTCTGTTTCCTGTGTTTTCAATGGAGGTCACTTGGTGGTAGTCAGCTGGCAATGGGCTCATTTAGGGACCCAGGACAGCTTCCTTCCTATGTCTGGCACCTTGGTAGGGTTCCCTGGAAGACTGGCTCAGCTGTGACTGTCAACTGAGCACCTACCCAAGGCCTCCACAGCATGGCAATCTTGGGGTAGTCAAATTTCTTACCTGGTAGCTCAGTACTTCCCAGAAACCCAGATGAAAGCTGCAAGGCTTCTTTTGATTTAGCCTCAGAAGTCTCAGAGCAACACATTTTACACATTGTGTTAAAGCCAGCTCAGATTCAAAAGATGGAGAGTTACTCCCTCTCTCAGTGGGAAGAACATCAATTAACCTGTGGCCCTCTTTAATCTATCATACATGGAATACAAGTATCCACCAACTTAAATATTTACTGCTTGCTTAGATCCAAGGGAAGGATAAATGGGAAGTAGTAAACATCAAATGGTTTAAGGTACTCAGGGGACAGAGCTTCAAAATGGGCAGTTACAGGACTTCTCCCAGGCGGTTCCCATGGGAGACCTTGCTCCCACCCCCAATCCTCCTCATTTCACTGATGGTGTGATAGCTTTAAGAAGGGTTGAAAAAAGGAATATGAAGAAAAATCTGTAAAAGGAAGACAGAAATAGTATACCTATTTCACAGGGTTGTAGGGATTGAATAGATTTTATATACATAAAGCAGTGCTTGGCACATAGTAAGTACCTTATAAGAATTCATTATCATCATTATGCTTGACAGATCATATAAAAATACTCCCTGACCCTAGCTAGGCATCAAAATCTAATGCTTCAGAGGCTGACTTTTCAGGACTGCAAAAGGAAGGAGAAATGTGGTTTATAACCACTTGACTCCATTTATATGCAAATTACTAGCAGTAATTCATTCAAGATTCTCAAAGTAAATAACTTTCAGCTCAATGTATTCTCTAACCAAAACAATAATGTCATTTTAAAGCTCTCAGGTTCTCGTCCATGAGTCACAGGACTTTATTACATAAAGAGTTGATCATTGAGGTGACTATTTGGTGACACTGACCACTTTTCTTGTAATTCTCAGAGTTCCAGAGAGGCTTCCTACAATCCGACATAGCAGGAACAAGTGGCTTCCCTTCCACTGGCAAAGCCATCAATTGCTGGGGCTACCCTGATATCAAACACCTCTTTTAGTAAGCTGGAGGAAGTTTTTGCTTCTTAATGTGAGATATGCAAGGTTTCTCTTCAAACAGCCTGCTCAGCCTCTTATTCTTCAATTCCAAGTACCCTCTCTTCTCTTTCTTCTCCTTTTCTTCTAATTTTACTACATGCCCAAGCATGCCACACTCCCAACTCACATTCCTTTCCTTACTTAAGACTAGCTCCCTAGTCCGCCTCAGATGACCCCTTCCTCCTCTCCCCACTCTCCTCCATCACACATCCACCTTATCTAGGAAAGTTTAAATGTTTAGTCAATCAGGTCTAGTTTAGATTGTGCAGTCCAACGCCAGCCAATGGGGAAAGGACACAGAGGCAAGAGTTGCATTAAAAATAAAAGCTTCTACTCTCCTTTGTTCAGTGTGCTCTCATGGCAACCCGCCCTATGAGAAGCACTCTTCTGTGCAGAAGTAAATTTGCTTTGCTAAGAAATCCTTCTAGTACTCGTTTTTCCTTATGACTCCAAGCTTTATTTCCAACATTAAGAAGTAAACTTTAGGGGTTCCATCATTAGGCTGTCAGGGCCTCACACATTCCCAGATGCCTTAGCTTCATTCTTCACTTCTACAGAGAAAGACCACTCATGAGAAAAGCTCTCACGATACTTTCATATGGGACATGTGGAGCTTGTTCTAAGACTCTGCCAGATGATTCCTCGGAGCCTGGACACTACATACCCTCCAGTAAATGAGATGCAGATGTTGGCACTGCTTTTGCAGTGTTAAGGATGGAATCAAAAAGTTCAGAAAAATGGAAATAGTGGAATGGACATATTGTGTAAGACCTCAAAACCCACCAAATGAATGTAATCTAGATGGCCCAGAGAACTTCCTCTTCATTAAGCCAATAAAGAATGCACAGCAAAGAGGAGCCCTAAAATAGTTGAGAAGCTTGGTTAGATGTCTTTTTGAAGGTTGGTGTTGAAAATTTTTTAAATGTGCCATTGAGTTGGGCTTTATAGAATAGAACTGAAAGGATTCTGGAATGGCAAATGGTAGTGCGTAATTGTCAGAGGTAAGGTGGATGTCATTATCATACTGGTCAGCAGGACTTGGAGTGGCAACAGGGGGCCTTGAATACCAGGAATCTGTAGTGATCACAGCATTGCAAGGAGGGAAGACAGATGAGAGCAGACCAGAGTATTCCTGACTTGTATGAAATGAAAGAGCAGGAGTGCAGAAAACTTCATGAATATAATAATTAAAACTGTGGTCTCTCACCTCATTTCCAAATCTAAGTCAGTACAGAGACTTAGAACCCACTGATTTACGGGGAGATTAGGTCTGATTAGGAAGGAACCTACAGCAACAACACCATAAATATAAAAGATATTCTTTCCAAACCTTCCCCAAAGGTACATGTGTCCATTCACTAGGGCAACTATATACTGGGAAAAGAGAAATATCTAGGTCTGTGCTACTTGAAATGCAATTGTATTCCTTGGAAGGATTGGGGGCAGGGGGAGGCTGGATGATAAATGAAATTCTGTCTACAGGTGTATAATCACAAAAGATTTCTTAATAGCTAGCAGAACCTTCACATTGATTTCCTGACCTAT
Source organism: Callithrix jacchus (assembly GCF_049354715.1). Classification (NCBI taxonomy): domain Eukaryota; kingdom Metazoa; phylum Chordata; class Mammalia; order Primates; family Cebidae; genus Callithrix; species Callithrix jacchus. Next base: position 92,630,519 of record NC_133509.1, read on the forward strand.
GAAGTAATAAGAGTCATTATAACAGGAAGAGTTAGGTGGATGTCCCTGAAACTGTTCCCACACCTAGCCTAATAAGCCAGAAACAATGTCACATCCCAAGTGGACTTCAGAACTTACAGCCATCATTGAAGACTCACAGGACGTAGGGGTGGCAGTCCCCATCAAGTCACCTGCCTGTTCCCTGCAAAAACCAAATAGATCACGGCAGAGAACTGTGGACAACCATGAACTTAAATGATGACCCAAGTTTCAGGAGCTGTGCCAGACATAGTGTCTTCACTAGAACAAATCAACGCAGCCTGTGACACTTGGTATATAGCCACTGTCTGGCAAGTACATACTTTTCAACCTTTATCAGTAAGTAAGATCAAAAGAGGCTACTTTTTTCAAGGAAAGGAAAGCAGTATGCATTCATTGTGTCTTGTCTGAGGGTTCTCTGTCACAGAAGAGTCTGCGGAGACTCTGATTGTCTTGACGTTCTGCCGACATCGCATTTGCCCACCATATGGATAACATCAATGCCAATTATACCTAGGGAGCAAGAAATAAACTACTTTAAATGCCTCAGTAAGGCACCTGTGCCCTGAGAGGTAAGAGAAAAACCCCACAAAGATTGACGAGCCTGCCACATTGCTAAAGCATTTAGAGGAAGAGTGATCTGGGGTATACTGGGTAAATCCTACCTAAAGTGAAGGACAAAATACTATGGTACTTTGTAATCCTGACCACTAAGGAAAAGATACAGTGTTTAGAGGACGTTTTTAGATTTGAGTGCTCTAATTTATACAACTAGTGATTTTAAAGCTGCCAGTTTTTAGTGGGGTTAGAGAAAAAGAGGACTGCAGCAGATGCAGAGTGTGCTGCAGGCTGCTCTGCCACTTGAACCACGTGGCCCAGTGGGCACATCATGAGCTAGAGACATCCACAGAAGCTAAGGATGGTGTATGAAATCTGACCAGACCCACTAGGAGAATCTAGGGTTCTGGAGCAATGCCATGCCTTCTGTGACAAAGAAATATTTACCTTTTGGGAAGGAAAAAAAAAGCCCTCCTGGAGAGTTACTGGGAACTAGTAGGAAGTGAATGACTATAATCCATCAAATCATGTGGTCACCTGCAAGCAGCTGTAATCCACCACCGTAGAAACCACACATTCAGGATGGTACATTCAGGATCAAGCTCAAGCAGGTACCAAAGGCAGAAATAAACTATATGAACCACTGACCCCAAGTCTCATGGCCGTTAACCTTTGTTTTACATCTCTCCTCCAATCACACCAGTGGAAGAGGAAGATTCTCAGGCCCAGTTCCCAGGTGGCTCTGCCCAGTAGATGAGTGCCAACCATAAATGTGCTACTTCTGCTCTAAACCCCCAGACAGGAGTGGCCCTGAAAGACAGGGCCACAAAGGAAATCTTCTCAATGGACAGAACTGGGACTACAAAATTTGGTGGTTCACTGTACGTGGAGGAAGAAGAGGTCTGAGGTACATACATACCTGTACTTTTGGCCAGTGGCAGTTGGCTTGGTTGTTTGGTCAGGATTCAGGGAGGGGCAAAAATGGAAGACTAGAGAAAAAAAAGTCTGGAGAAAGGGCATATGAATAAATTCACAGAAGTACACAGATCTTTGTATCACACATTCATGCCTATCAGTGGGCGCCATTCTGAGGAGACACGCTCTTTGCTGGGAGGGATAAGAGTTCTCTGCGGGACCAAAAAGATGGCATCCCTCACCAAGGCTGATCTAGTTGTTTCACTATTAAAAGTCAACCTGCTACTGAAAAAAGCCTGACACAGAGTCCTTTGTAAAGTATCATCCCTTTCAGAGACGGGTCAGTCACCTCATGGCATAGGACCACTTCTACTCTGAAGGAGGCTGTGATCTGTGTGTAGTAGAAATGACACATAGTTTGAATATGGATTTGCCTTCCTGCCCACAGTGCCTATGCCAGCCTGACCATCCAAATGCTTGCAGAACATCTGCCCTATCTGCATGGTATCCTGCGCAATATTGCTTCAGACCAAGTGACCCAATTTATGGTGAAGAAGTTGGGCTAATGTATGACTGTAGGATCTTCTGTTCTTAACACCATCTAACAGGATGGTATAAATGCCTTGTTACAGGCTCAGCTATGACACCAGCTCAGGCACACTAACATGATTGGAGCACCCTAAAATGCTGTTTATGTGACAAACTAATAACTAGAATACACTGGTAAAGAAATTAAAAGGTGGATGGAGTTTTGGTCTCTATTACCTTATTCACAGTGAAACATTTATAGAATTTATGTTTTCTCACCCTGCAAACCTAAGCTCTTCCAAAATATACATCCTGATTCATGGAGTTGAAAATCAGGGATACAGAATAGGTTCCACTGAGTTTGAAGCTGAAACTACCTCTTGGTAATTGTTTACTCCTTTTGTCTCTAAACCAACAAAGAGAGGAGAAACTGTACTGGTGGAAGTGAGTAGTCCTCACTGCCAGAAAGAGCAAGGATTGCTACCATACAGTGGGAGCATGAAGGGTTACAGCTGGAACCTATGAGATTCAGGGTACCTCTCTTGGTCTTTTTCACTGCTGTATTGTGAACAATTGCAACAACCATAATTGGACAAAAGTAAGTTACATAAGAACTCTATCCCTCAGAGATAAATGTCTGGGTCACTGAGAAGGAGGAAAATGAAGATTGAGTCACAGCAGAAGAAAGTGTGGATATTAACTATGACCTCTGAACACGACTGCAGCAGCAAAGATCACAGCTTGTTCACTAAACCTGAAATTTGCAGATATTGTAGCTGGCTGGCAATTCAAAGGGTACTCTATGATAGACTGAGCTTCATGTGAAAGAGAAAAGAGGAAAGACAAGCTAATGTGAGTAATGCAAGAAATGGACTATATTGAACACTTTATTTTCTCTCAGACTCAATTATTACTCCAGCTGCGGTCACAGTGACTGGTTCCATACAATCCACTGTCCTGCAGAAACAACCTGGTAGTGCTTTGTCTTGAGCCACAAAACTCTTAACCTCTCATCCTCTGCTTCAGGACTCTTCTGAAGATACTAGATCATGCAAAGAAATCTACTCCACATTCATGCACGTACACCCCAGGAGTGCAGGGAACTTAATGCTCACGTGGCTATCCTTGACCAATGCAGGAGGGAAACTGATAAAAGCTTCTCCTTTTGACCCTGGAAGCCAGTTCTAAGATGCACTTCCCAAGATTCTTCACAAGTATCTTCAGAACTGTGCAGCAATCAGCAATAGCAGTAGCCAATGTTTTCATATGGCTTTGCAAGGGCTTTCCCTGTGAGGTGTTGGAGTCAGCTCATACTGTCTCAGGGAAGCAGATTGTGCATCTCTCTTCCCACTCCACAATTAGCATTGGAAACTGGGCATGGTAGGAGAATTTACACCATGGAAAATAGTAACTGTCATAATCAGGGTTAATGTTTTTTCCGGAAAGCTGGCTGATAAACATTTGCCAACACATGACTGCTTTATTTTCTTCCTTCCTCACTCACTCTGTTCCTTAAACCTGATTTCTCCAGTTCCATTACCAAATAAACTACCTGGACGTAAACAACTGTATCCATTTCTACTTAAGAGTCTAGGCTAAGACAAATATTTTCCTTAGAGTGTTTTTACGAGGTTTAAATGGGATCATGTTGTAATGATATGACTATGGCCAAGATTGAACAGCCTAGAACTAGAAAAATATACCTACCTTAGACGCTTTAGTTTTTCTCATCATCTCTTAAGGACCTTGAGACAAAAGTACTTGAAATTTTAGCTGCTAGGCACCCTGAGGCCAGAAACAAGGTGGGTATTAGGATGGAGGCAAAGGGGACTTCCTCCAGTCTTGGTGCCTGAACAGGGTGACTTGGAAAGGCTGACGGAAACATGTTCTGCTGGGGTCCTGCTGACAAAGGCTGGGCTTGCAATACCTCTGGGCTGTTACTGTGTTTGATCCTTTCAGCTTCTCAGCCACATGTTATAAAGCTTGAACTCCAGCCCCAGCAAGAAGCAGCAGAAAGAACCTGAGCTGATCCTTTGGTCTTGGTAGAGAGTAAATGTCAAGCACAGTGTGTAGCTGACTCTGAAACTCCTTCTGACCTTTCCATACATATCAAGAAAATGACTAGGTTGGTTTGTGTACATGTATGTGTGGTTTAGGCAAAAAAAAGCTATATCCCTAAAGCAGGAGTGTTCAAAACAGTGACTAGTATTAAAATTTAAATAAATTAAAATTAAATAAAATGTTTTAGTTCTATAGACAACTAGCCACATTTCAAGAACTAAATGGCTACATGTGGCTAGTGGTTATCATATTGGACCACCCAGATATAGAATATTTCCATCATCACAGGAAGTTCTTTTGGAAGGTGCTTTAAAAGAGCCGTGTTATTTGGATCCCAGGCCTAGAGTGATGTGGAACAAATGTACCAATAGGGAAGGATTCTCCTGTATTCCCTATACCTGGAAAACTATATGCATCAATAGAGAAGGATCCTCCTCTATTCCCTACACCTGGAAGACTATATGCATCAGTAGAGAAGGATCCTCCTCTATTCCCTACACCTGGAAGACTATATGCATCAATAGAGAAGGATCCTCCTCTATTCCCTACACCTGGAAGACTATATGCATCAATAGAGAAGGATCCTCCTCTATTCCCTACACCTGGAAGACTATATGCATCAATAGAGAAGAAGGATCCTCCTCTATTCCCTACACCTGGAAGACTATATGATCAATAGAGAAGGATCCTCCTCTATTCCCTACACCTGGAAGACTATATGCATCAATAGAGAAGAAGGATCCTCCTCTATTCCCTACACCTGGGAGGCTGTTGCCAAACCTCTGAGCTCCCTTCTCACACTGAAGCCAAAGACAACAGCCCTGACCCTTGGGACCACCAGCGTCACCTTGTTGCAGCAAAAATGTCACTGGTTTCTGATTGTCTCTCCTCTGAACACATGTAAACAGAACCATCCTACTGTGCTTGAGAAGAATTATAATATTTATTGATCATTTTCCATGAAGCAGAGACTTATAACATTGTTCTTATTCAACAAGAAAACATGGGCAAAAAACTTAGTCCAGTCTCTGCCGCGTGGGAAAGGGGTGCGTGGGTGCTCACTGATATTACCCCATTTTAGAGATGAGGTAACTGACGCTCAGGGAGACTACTAGTCTGAGCGCCTTCGTGGTGAGGCTGGGGAAAAGGCTTTTCTTGTGCTAGTGGATGGGATTTCGTAGCCATGGAATTTGAATTTTTTTTTAAATGACCTCATTCTCACCTCAAAATAGTGAAGTGGGATGAAGAATATATGAATGCAGAGCTAAGAAGGAATGTTGTACATGTTAATTTTCTTTCTCCCCCTCCTGTTTTGGAAAGCTGCCTTCCTGTCGGACTTTTATGAACCACCGTGGTAAATCAAACTTCCCCGTTCACAGATTCCTAACCCCAGAGGAATACCTTCAAAGACTGTACTTCAGCAAGATCGTACATAGTACAGAAAATAAATGCCATTAAATTTGAAATAACAAACTTGTTACCAAATTATACATTATTTAAGAGACTCAAACAATGTCAATTCTGAGTTCATTTGGCAGCCATTTCAGAGCCTTTTTATAAATGTTTAGCTAAAGAACAAAACTATAGCATTACTTACAAAAGTTTTTCAAGGTCTCCAATTGCCAGGTTTTTTGCAACTCAGAGACTGTCTTCCGCTGCATATCAAGTGTGCTTTCTCGAGCTTCCACCACCTGTCAATCATTCTGAGTCCTTAATTAGGGCTCTTCCAAGGAGACTCTGACATCCTGGAGAATGATGCTTCCAGTCAGCTCCTCACCCTCTTTCCGAGATTAAAAATCATGTCAGCAGACACGGTCAAAAGTGGCGCTTCCTACTTCATGAGGAGATATTTTAAAGGGCAGATTTTTTAGCTGTGAGTGGGGGAGACAGAGCATGCTTTGGAAATGCTGAGTCGTTGGAAGCCAGGACAATAGAAACTTCTTGTGCTTGACAAAATGGCTTCCAGAGCCCCACCGCAGCCAACGGCAACTTAATGTTCTGAAGATGTGGTATGGGGCTAAAAAGGAATAGGTATTGCCCCCTGAAAAGTATAGACTCATCAAAAACAGAGCCGGGCACTGCCGAAAGGGCTTCCAGGCACCAGCTGTGTCCACAGCTGTTCTGCTTCCCAGCTTCCCTGATGGACTAGCATTGTTGTGTTGAGCAAGGGTTGTTCTGTGTTGCCTCTGATTCAGAAAAGCTAACAAGAGCCAAGGGGAGGTATATGAGCAGAAGCAAAGGGCAGCTGGGGCTAGCCAGAAATGAGGAGGGGAGCCAGATCATGAGCAATAATAGTTTGGAGTGGAAAGAACATGGTGCTAGAATTCAGAAGACAGGTGCTAGGGTCCTGGCAGAATTGTTAAATCTCATAGCCTACACTTTTTAAAAAATATTCTTTTTACTATTTTTCTCTTTTTTTCTTTTTTTATTTAATTATTATTATGCTTTAAGTTCTGTAATACATGTGCAGAACATGCCTGCGCTCTTATTTAAATGGTACCCTTGCTTCTGGAGGACACATTGGCTACTCGGAAAGTCACGGCATTGGGTACCACCCCAAAATTATATAAGCCTCAACCCCATCGAGTCTTTTTTGAATCCTAATTCAGCCCCTTCTCTCTCTATTTATGAGAAATAGGTGGCTGCCACTCCTCACCGCCGGCTGCTGCTGGCCCTGTTCAACAACTCTGTTTCCCTGTGGCTCCGCCCCCAGACCCTGGATGCTCCTGCTGCTCAGGCTCTGCTGTTGTTACCAAACCAACCTGGGTCTGTCTGCCCACATGGAATGGAAAGCCAACACCAAGGCACCAGGCTTTTGCACAAAGAAAAGTTTACTGCAAGGCTGCCAAGCAAGCAGACAGGAGTCTGGCTCAAATCTGTCTCCCTGAGCTGGGAGCTAGGAGAGGTTTTACAGGGAGAGGGCAATGAGACATAATCAGATTGGATCTTGCAGTGAGGTGATGCCAGGAGGCATGATCTGACTGGATCATACCATGAAGTGATTCCAGGGCTTGATCTCATTGGATCATGGATCATGCCATGTGGCATCTGCTTCTTAATGAGGTCTCCATCCTTGATCTGAGCACTTAGGTTTTTCCTGTGGGTGCATACTGGGTTTATCTGGGCATGCTCAGATTATAAAACTTGAAACCTGGGGTTCATGGCAACTGAAAAAGACAACTCACAACTTCATTACAGATTAGTCTGGCTTTAGAGTCACACTCTCATGGGCAAGAGAAGAGGGACACCAGTCTTCCTGTCAGGGCATCACTGTAGCTACCTCTTTGCCACTGTCTCTGAACTTCAGGCTTATAGATATTTCCATGCAGATTTTTTTTCCTCCAAATGTGACAACTCTCTTAGTGTTTGGGGGTCATCAAAACCTAGGGTGACCATATCATTTATATCACATCATTTATTATTAATAAACCTGCAAGGATGACAGGCATAAACTTGGGCTGTCTCAGACAAGCTAGACCTATGACCAGCCTCTCAAGAAAAGAAAAACCTCAACCACTCTGGGCTCTGAGGTTTATAGACACCCCTGGGGAAAGAAAGTTTTTTAGGGGACACTGGGGTAACTTATGGGGCACCTACTTGGGGTACACATGCTGATCTCTTCATTGAGTTCATTCTGGGTCCAGAAGCTTGGCAGAGTTCAGCCAGATGGAAGGGTGAGCGCCCTGCCTTCCTGGCAGTCTCTTCTTCTCCAAGGGAATAGGAGGACTTCACCCTCCTTCCTTTGTTCAAGAATCCATTTCTAGGGGCCGATCACCCCAGGGTCCCTTCTTCACCTTTCTCAGGAGGCCCCACATCATCAGGCAATTAGCTCTCCAGTGGGTACAATGGCTACTGCTACAACCACTGTGCCCGCTGCAGGGTGGTTCTAGTGTCCAAAGCCGGATGTGTCTCTTCTCGGCGGGAGATGCAGGCTGGGAGATTTGCTACGGAACTGTTTCCAGGACAGTTTGAAGCTTGACAGAGACGACAGATCAAGCCTCTAGATGCCTATTTTGAAGAAAGGCAAAGACCAAGAAGACGGAGGGGAAGAGAGTAAAATCAAATGTTATACACAAAGCCAAGTAACAATTTCTAAAATGATGAAAATGCCAATCCATGAAAATCCTGTCCCTAAAAATACCCCAGTTTCTTTTAAAATGTCCTCACAACTGAGGTGAGAGGGTTTGGCGGTGGGGAGGGGACAGGATCTAACAGGGGACAATTCTGAAAGCAACAGTCACCACTGTGTGAATCACTAATCCGGCTTAAGAAGAGCCACTCAAGAAACACCCCCAGGTTGTCTCCAGCTCCTAGGAAGCAGAAGCATCCTGAGAAGAACTGCCTGGGGCCTCGCTGGATGTCAGGCCTCGCACTCTCCAAAGCAAGGCTGGCCCTGCCAAACTCAGACTGAGGGCTCACACGTTTTTCTTACCATAGAAAATAAGAAGTAGACAAGTGTTGTTTCCAAAGCTTAATAAGTAAAAATCCAAAATGGAATTTCTGTGATGGTTTCATCTATATAAAAACCAGGTAGTCACCTGAGCAAAGACCCAAAGGGAACCAGAAATAATGTAATTCTCACATTATAGGAGTAGTGGGTGGTAAAGATAATTTCCTCTATGTCTTCTTTTCCTATTATATAAGTATTTCCTATTGTATAATTTTTTCCATTACTTTTAATGGCAAAACCTGCAATTACTTTTGCACCAACCTAATAGCAGTTATAACATTAAGAATAATTTAACTGGATGAAGGACTCTTGAACACTAGACACTTCAAAAGAAAGGAATCCAATCCGGCCAGGTGAGGTGGCTCACGCCTGTAATCCCAGCACTTTGGGAGGCAGAGGTGGGCGGATCACGAGGGCATAGTGGTGCAGGCCTGTAGTTCCAGCTACTCGGGAGGCTGAGGCAGGAGAATTGCTTGAATCTGGGAGGCAGAGGTTTCAGTGAGCTGAGATCGTGCCACTGCACTCCAGCCTGAGCAGCAAGAGTGAAACTCTGTCTAAAAAAAAAACAATCTATCCTGTGGAAATAGGCCTTGCAGCAGACTCTCCAGGTTCTTCCTGGGTCAAGGAAGCTGCATCTTTCTCATTCTAGCAAGGGCCAGAGGGTAGGATTGGGTCTTGGGGTGACATCTTGACAGTGTGATTGTATCAGGATCACAGCATCCCCACTGTGTGACCAGATGAGGACCCCCAGCTTGCTCTTGCCTGCTCTCTTGGAGCCGTCTCACTCAAGGCCATCACACCATAGAGAAGGACTGAGCTCTCCTTGAACTAGTTCCTTCTAGGACCCTAGCCAAGTAATTACTTCCTCTTACCTTGGGAAACACCGTTCATCAGTCAAAACCTTGTCTGGCTGAATCCTACTGAATGTGACAAATTCTATTTCTTGAATCATGCTACATTTTGAAGCAAACTGTAGTTGCTATCTGAACACTGGCCTTGACTCTATTTTGGGGTGAGAAGAGCATCTGAAACCTCTGTGACCTTTTCCACACAGAACTTTGTGGGCTGGGAGAGGCTTTGTGCACTTCCACAGACATCTCTGTATTTTAGGTTCTTTAAAAGAGCACATAATAAATAGTAGCTAATGGATTTAAATGCTTCCTATGTCCCAGGAGCTGTGCTGAGCAACCTCATACATGATATTGTTTAGTCTCTCCCTGTGACCTTCATGCCTTCCCCATGCCATCTACTCCAACTCCTACATAAGTTTCGATTGCTGATCTCTAGGGGAGAAGGTTCGACAATTATTCCCCACTTCACAGATGAGGGAAGAGGAGATTTGATAAAGAAATCTGGCTGGGCACAGGGGCTCACACCTCTTATTTCAACATTTTGGGAGGCCCAGGCGGGAGGATTTCTTGAGCACCGAAGTTTGAGACCAGCCTGGGCAACATAGTCAGACCCCATCTCTACAAAAAATAGAAAATAATTAGCCAGTTGTGGTGGTATGCACCTGTAGGCCCAGCTACTTCAGAGGCCAAGGTAGGAGAATTGCTTTAGCCCAGAAGTTCCAGGCTGCAGTGAGCCATGATCACACCACTGCTCTCCAGCCAGGGCATCAAAGTGAGACCCTTTCTAACAACAAAAAAAAAGAATAAAGGAAAAGAAATTTGCCCAGGGTCACATTAAATGACAAACCAGGATTGGAAACCAGGCCTTTGCATTCCAAAGCCTGCTCCCTTAATCACTATGTATATATCATCTCAAGCAAAAAAGAAGTCCTGTGGTTGATACTTAGGGGATTTAAAGTTTTCTTTTTCTGTTGTATTTTAACTTCCTGATACTCTAAATCTGAAAGGGACCAAGAGATTATTTTCTACATATCCTTTCATTAAAGAGGAAACTGTCATCTCTGGGCCCTTGAATCAGTCTCAGCTCCAAGAGAATTACGAGTGGCCAGGCCAGGTTATGGGTCCACCCTGGGGATGGTGCGGCTGATGGGAGATTATCAATAGAAAGGGATGTGAGAACAACTGTTCTGAGCAGAAGTCATTGCTGCCTGCATCTGTGGTCTCAGTCTCCATGAACACACTCATTTGCAATTCCTCAGGGAAGGAAAGTGATTCCTCATCACCCGCCAGCACCATGGAATGCTCATCCTAAAGAATTTCGGTCTATAAATAAGCTGGTCATGTCCATCAGACAGGCAAAGCCTTCATCTATCTTGACATATCGAACATCAACAAGGCCAAAAACAAGAGTGAGGAAGAAGAGAGAGTGTTGCTGCCACCTCCTTTGACTCAGGGTCTTACTCCAGACACAAGCCTAACTGTATTCTTCTGCAACGAGGAGCCTCTCAGCCTAGGAGGTAGAGCAGTGCTCTGCCCATAGGCCTCTTGGAAGGGACACCCCTTTTGTGGACTGTAATCCTGATTCAGAGTTTTGAATCAGGATTACAGTCCACAAAAGGGGTGTCCCTTCCAAGCCCAAGTGGTCACCTTTAATGTAATAATAAAAGCTGGCCACAGTGGAGTGTGTGCCATGGACCAGACACTGTGCTCAAGTCTTTACATGCACTATCTCATTTAATGTTTACAACAGCCCTACAAGGGAAATGCCATTCCTCTTAGCATTCCCATTTGACAGGCAAGAACACAGAGGTTTATTGGAGATGGGGTGGGAATACTGAATTTGACCATGATCACTTCTTGCTACTGCTTTGTGTCCCAGGAGACTCACCTCTGTGGCTGACTGCATCGATAGGGCCATTTTGCCCTGTGGTTGCAGTTGAGTTGGGCAGTGGGAGGCACTGGCTTGAGCTGCAGTCAGAAGAGAGGTGTGGGCATTTATCCCTCCTGCTCCCTCCCTGCTGGGCCAGTTTTACCACTGGCTTTATTCCTCCTCTTCAGCCACAGCTCCAGTCCTGTGGGCCCCTCCCACCTGACAGCTCTCCCTACGTTCAGGTAACCCTGTCCCTGCCCTCTTTGTCCCTGAAGGCAGAAAGATAACAATGGCTTCCCCTGCTGTTAGTCCCTGGGGTCTTCACCATCCCTCGCTGGTGACTTTAACCTTCCCGCACCCTTTGTTAAACTCTCTTCGTTACATTATTTGAGTATATCATCTCTTTCCTGCCAGGACCCTTGGCTGAGGCAGAAACTGAATTTCTTGCTCCAGTTAGCACAGCTAAATATGGTAAAGCCGGGATTAGGAATCTTGGCAGTCTGACTCCAGAACCCACATTTTACATCATTATCTACATTGGTTAAAGCACCAAATAAGGCCACCAATGACATGGAAAAAGAAGTCTAGCGCCTCATTTCAAATCCTCCATCCTTTCTCAGATGCTGCTATTTAGGCAAATAGGATCCATTGTCAGGGCCGTGTACTGGGTCTCACTTCTCCTGAGACAGAATAACCAGGGCCACTGTGAGAATGACCTGTCCAGAGGCCTAGGAGCTTAGCAGGGAGACTTTCTCTAATTCAGGCCAGGCACAGTCTCTCACTTGTCATGCAGAGGTTAGCTGATCGCCCCTGCAATGGGATCTAGATACTGTTATATGGTGCCTAACACAGAACAATGAAAGCAGAACCTCGAGGGGTGGGGCCTGGGTGGGTGAGTTCTAAACACTCTTAGGTTTTTAAAATGTGCAGAGGGCTCAAGTCAGCTGAGTCAAGCATATACTTGCTTCTATATCCAGCATACTCTTGATTAATAAATCCTTTGAAATGAGATATATATAAAGAAACACAGATCCTAACAAATCACACGAAGGTGAGCTACATGCCTACCACTAGTACCACATCAGAATTGCCTCCGTGCACACCTTCCACGTGTCTCCTCCCAGTGAACAAGATATGAGCTTGAAAACGATCTCATGCTTTCTACTGCCATGCCTTCTCTCTTCCCACCTGTGCCTTTTCTGTCTCTTTGACTAACTAGCTGTGGCAGTAGGGTTAGTGAGGTCATCTTTCCAAGCTTTCCTTTCTTCGTCTACTAACTCTGGTAGACACTGGTTCTCAAAGTGTGGTCCTCAGATGAGCAGAATCAGCATCAGCATCACCTGTGAGCATGTTAGAAATGCATATTTTAAGGCTCCACCCAGACTCACCAAATGAGAAACTCTGAAGTGAGGCTCAGAAACCTGGTATAGGAAGGCCTCCAGGTGATTTTAATGCACACTCATCTTAAGAACTATTGTTCCGAAATATTGTTTTGAAGCTATTTTTCACAACCTTTTTGTATGGTTTCCTTCCTTTGATGGCCAGTATTCTCCCCAAGATGTCAAAAACCCGCGTTCTCTCCCCTTCCCTGAAACACAGTAAGTTCTTAAGACTTTTGCACCTGCTATTCCTTCTGCCTTGAAAGCTCTTCCCAGTGGCCTCTTCACATCCCTCAGGTGACCTCAGGATATGAAGTAGTTGCCTTCTAATGCTCTCTACCCAGCATACTATATATTTTCATTATAAGACTAAATTACCATCTGTTATTTTATTTATTTGCATATTTTTGTCTCTCTATCTTCCCCCTAAAATGTAACTCATGAAGTAGAGATCATAACTATTCATTTGCTGTATCCTCACAACTTAACAATGTGTCCAGCATAGCCAGAACTGTTCATTAACACTTTCTGTGAAGATGGAAATGTTCTATATCCACTTTGTCCAATATGAGAGCTACTAGCCATGTGTGGTGGCTATTTGGGCACTTAAAATGAGTCTAGTATGACTAAGAAGCTAAATTTTAAATTTTAAGTTAATTTTAATTAATTTAAATTTAAATAGCCATATGTAGCTACTTCCTACTGCACTGAACAATGCAGCTCTACACACTCAAATAAAAAGCATATTGAACAAATGAATAAATTTCTATCAAAAGCACTAAGAATGTGATTTTTAAAATTTGATATGATTGGCAAATAATATTTTCATTAACTCTAATTCATATAACCATCTCGCCTGCATAAAAATATTCTTTTTTACTCTCCTTTTGGTAGGAACTGTCTTCTTTTTTTAATGAAATTGTTTTCAAGTTATAACCAGCGTTCTGGTAAAAATTTTTAACTGAGAAGTGAAATGGTAAAGGTAGAAACTAGGTATGTTAAATTAGCCTTCAAGGTAAAATTGAGTTATTCTTTTTATCGGAGGTTTGGGATGGAGGGACCAGAAGGAATGATCCATGATTGCTTCCTACTCTTAATGGACTCTTTTTACAGCCCTGGCAAGGCAGCCTATAAACTCTGGAGCTGCTGGGGATGGAGGAAACTGTGTCTCCTCTTTAGCAGAAGAAATATGGTGAGGTGGGAGGGAAAGAATACAACCAAAAGCACTTGAAAGTTATCTTAGAAAGTTATTTAACCTCTGAGCCTCAACCTCCTGACATAGAAATTAAGGTAATAATGCCCATCTCACATGGCTAAGTACGTCAAATGCTTGGCACGCAGAATGTGTTATTTCTCTTCTTTCATGGCCAAAATTTAACAAATCTATCTCCTGGGAAGGTTTTTGGTCTCTCTAAAATACCCCAGCCCTTGTACTTTTTGAGCACAAGTCAACCTTCACTCAACTTTATCCTAACCCTGCTTTGCCTATTCCTCTGTCTTCTAAACTCTTAGATATATAATTTTATACTTTGGGGAATATTCATCATTATCTTGGTTTGTAAGGATGATTTGACATAGTGTAATCCCTTTTATCCAATGTACTGGAATATATTCACAGCCCCAACTTCCTTTTCTTTAAAATAAAAGATAGGCTAAAAATGAGATCCAAGGATCCTTCCAGCTCTAAAATTGCTATATTCTCTGGTTATAGAGTTTCTAACAAGGAAGCATGTGGCCTAAATGTGTCACTTCATTATTAGAAATATCATAGTACTAAATTAAGCTCTGATGTCCCAAAATATCCCTGCAGTTTAATAGCAGATCACAGTTTCTTCCCTTGCTTTGTACCCTAGCTTAGCTTGTCTTCTTCCTCTTCTTCTTCTTCTTCTTCTTTTCTCTCTCTCTCTCTATCTATCTATCTTAGTTTGTAGTCTCCTAAAAACAGAACCTGAGACAAAAGCTTAAACACAGTAGTTTGTTTGTAAATGTGATCTCGGGGACCAGGAGTATAGGATGGAGGTGGGGACAGTGAAGGAGGGAAAGGATTAGTGAGGATGCGTTATCAAGTTGGCCACTGTTATAGGTGACTGGCTCCCACAGGATTTCCGAGAAACTTTATAAATTGCAAGTCAAAACTGTCCACCTAGAAGAGGAAAAGAGAGCAGTTATTCATCCGTTCCTCATCCCCCTTGATGGCCAAGGGTGGTCTCGCAGATAAAAACTCCCTCATACTTCTGAGTTGTACGTGGCTGAGTATTAAAGTGGTTCCCAAGGCGTGGTGTCAGGACACTCCAGCATCAGAGAAGTGAGAAAGCCACAGCACAAGGCTAGTCTCTGTCAGGCTGCACCCATGCAAAAGCTGATTGACACGTGCACAGACCTGGTAACCTCAGTAGTGGCATGAGCAAGAAGATCCGGAGTGGTGTACAGGGAAGTGCAACCATTTCTTGTGCTTGTTTTTTGTGCCCTTCTTTAAATTCAGTCTATCAGAGAATCCCTTGCATGCTGGTGGCCAGCCATAATCTCTGCAAAGACTTAATTCAAGAGGGTTAGTAGAAAGAGTTCCAATTGCTGCTGTTCCAGCTGATCCCAAGATCATAATATTCTTCATCTCCCTCCTCCACCATCCATTTTAGACTTTTCTCACCCTTTATCAACAACTTGCCAGATCTAGGTTGCCTGCTTAGAGGATGACCTTGAGTATGAGAATTTCAGCACAATCTACCAATGTGAGCCTCCGGATACACTTCCATACAGACCCTCTGGCTTTCATAACATTCCTTATGCTGCTGATTAACAAACTTGAGCCTGTCATTTTCTTCATTTGCTTTTTTCAAAGCCTTCAAAGCAGTCTAAACACACCAGCCTGCCCAATCCTTGTTATTACCATTGTTCCCATACTATTTAAGGACCACAACTATCACACCACCGAATGCTCTGCCTCTGCCTACACCCCTCATCCCAATCCACCTAAGTAAGAGTCTTAGTAACTGAGATGGTGCTGGCCATATACCACCACTCCACCTGCCTCCAACAATGGAGTCCTTATTACCTCTGAACAGAGAGTGATCTCACTACAAAATTCCAATCCCAATTATCATAGCCTGAGTTCCCCTGAAAGCAGGATCTCAAAGTCTTACATGCAAGTAGCAGTGAAACAATGAAAGAGAGAAAACCAATACAAGGATGAATTCTCAAGGTAGCATTGCAGTGGACAACCAGTGCTCATTCCTAAGGAATATTCTGAGGAGCCTCATGAAGTATATCTGAGAACCAGCCACATGAGCAACAAATGGTGGGAGGATTTATCCAGCAGTTTCCATCCTCATTGGTTAAGGCCCACCAGGTTAGTCCCCCTACCTTTCCAGGTTGCACATGTGTGAGTGACAAGTGAAACCCCACAGTAACCCACACCCTGGCAAACGGGTGGAAGCCTGTGCCAAACTGAATGCTACTTAGGTGACTGGAATAAAAGACAAGATTTGGAGTGTCTGTTATACTCCAAGTTGTCCCTTAGATTCCATTTTGCCCAGGATTATTCCAATGTATGCCTGTTGTCCCATTGTAATGGTTAATAGTGTCCCCACCTTGTTTTTGAGATAGCGTCTCATTCCATTACCCAGGCTGGAGTGCATGGCATGATCATGGCTCACTGCAGCCTCAACCTCCCAGGCTCAAGTGATCATCCTACTTTAACCTCCCAAGTACCTGTGCCCACAGAGGCACATCACCACATCTGGCTAATTTTTTAATTTTTGGTAAAAAATGGGGTCTCCCTACACTACCCAGGCTGGACTCAAACTCCTGGACTCAAGTGATTCATGTGACCCACCGCACCCAGCTGTGCCCCTTTCACTCGCAATTGTATCCCAGTTTAGACCATAAGGATATATTCACTTGGTGTGCTATTTCTCTCTCTCTCTCTCTCTCTCTCTCTCCCTGTCTCTCTCTCTCTCTCTCTCTCCCTGTCTCTCTCTCTCTCTGTCTCATACACAGACACCCATCCCCATACCTTCTACTCACCCTCCAACACACACACACACACACACACACACACACACACACACACTTTGAGAAGTGCAAGAACAATCCCCAATAAAATTGGTTTATTATAATTGTTTTCTTCATTTAATTTTCTTATTTTCTACTGCCCTCTGCAAAAATGTCTCTCAATACAATGCATTTTGTGTTCATTGAGATAAATGAAGAGTGCACCCAAAGAAATCACCTTCTACTAAACCTTTAAACAAGGAACAGGTCCTGTGCCACACATTATATTTTAATATACTTAATTTAATGAAGCACTGCATTCCACAAGTACAGTCTGAACAGCAGTTCTCCTTTGGGATGGAAAAATTACAAGAAGCAATGCCGAGGACCATGAACTGTATACAGAAGTCTTGTGGATCTAGAAACCAACAGTGTATGAATGTAGAACATTCTCAACTTTTAAAACATGACCATTATGACACCATGACATTACATAAATATCACATCACCAATATTCTTTTCGGTTTTTCTTTCAGAACCAAAAAAATGCTTGTAAACTGCAAAATTACTTTAGATCACTGTGATAAATCTGAATGAACTACTATGTACAGTCAGCCCTTCATATTTGTAAGTTACACATCTGTGGATTCAACCAACCCTGGATGGAAAATATTCAGAAAAAAAAAATCAGTACAGAGTTGTGTCTGTACTGACCATGTACAGACTTTTTTTCTTGACATTTTTCACTAAACAGTACAGTATAACAACTAATTACATAGCATTTACATATTAGGTATCATGTTTAGAGAAGATATAAAGTATACTGGAGGATGTGCATAGGTTATTTGCAAATACTACACCACTTTATGTAAGGCGCTTGAGCATCCATGAATTTTGTTATCAGAGGGGAGTTTTGGAACCAATCCCCAGTGGATACCTAGAGAATTGCAAACTACTTCAGAAAATAACAAAAGCTAACTAAAAACTTAGTTCTGAATAATTAGATTGTCTGATACACTCTACCTATTGAAGCAGAGTGTTTACGTGGCCACAGGTAATTCATTCAGTAATTTCAGGGTATGACTCAAGATGCAGTATTCTTCTCTGTGGCTCTTCACCTTGGAGCACTTGGAAGATGTATTATCTGCTGAAAAACCAATGTTCAGTGTGGGCTGATATAATAAAAATTACATACTTTAAAACTTGAATCCAAATCATAGCTAAAAACCAATGCTATATAGTTCCTTTGACATGAAAAATCTGTCAACAAATTATTTATTACAGATCATGTTTTAGGTGTCTCTTGTCAAAGATAACAAGAGAGGTTTCTGCCATCAGTAGAGTCAAGGGTAACCTGGAGTGCCTACCTCTTTGGATTTTGATACTCAATCAAGTGAGTTTATCCATATTAAGTACTGAGCACAGCACTTGGCCTACAGCAAGCGCTCAAGAAGTATTTGTGATTTTTTTATTGTCACTAAGTAAAAATAAATTTGCATTTCACTAAGATTTTTGAAATTCACATTTTTATTTGCATGGCTTAAAACTAGCCTATTCAATAATTCCCCATAATTAAACTTTTAAAGATCCTTATTATTTATGACAGAAAATAATTGTGTCCCTAATTCATTTATTTGCCTTTTTTTTTCTGGATGCCTTCGATTGACTTCTGACCTTAAGCATGAACAGAAATGTGTCCTAAAAAGAATGGTCTTTCCAGTGAAGATTCAGTTTGCCAAATGCTTACTCCATAATTTTAATCTAATAACACTTTATGAACAATAATTTACTTTCACAACCAGACAATATTTTTAGAATAAATCTCATTGTACCTTATAATGTGTTTATTTAATGTCATCTTCTACTATGTGCAAGAAATTTGGGGGAGTATGGGCTAGTAGAGATGTTTTCAAAGGTCTTCATTGAAAGAACCACAGGGCTTCGTTAATTGTTTTTAAAGACATAGTTTCTCTGAAAATACATAGAGCAAAGACAATAAAACACTATTTAGTAAATATAAGTCCTAGTGAATCAGCTTGTACCCATTTATAGATCCTTCAGAGCTGAAAGGGATGGGGAGAGGGTGGATGAAGAAGGCCTAGTGGAGAAGACAGAGACGAAGCAGGAAATGACAGCAAAAAGAGAATAACGGACATAGCAATAAACATTGCTCCTTTAGCTTCAGTCAAGTGAAATCAAATGTAGAAAATACATGTGCCCTATAATAATAAATGACACAAAAATACTAATTAGATTCAAGATAGTTGAACTGAATGACCCTTTAATCAATTTAGGTCACACAGTAAGTGTTCTTTTTCCCAGTGTTTCTCATAATGCTACATATTCTTTACTCTTACAGTTATTCAATCTTATTTAATTATAAAAGCTTACAGTTTTTACTTTGGGGACAAAGGCAAAGAGATGAAAGTGTTCTCTAATCCCTCAAGGAACAAGAATATGACGTTAGCCAGTGTTAACTTAGTTGTTACAATGTGTGCTGTGTTTATGGAGACTTCTTTCAACTCTGTTTTCATTTTCATCATATGTAGGCATCCTGAGGTAACTGGGCAGTTACGGACCATCAAATGTGAAATAAATGAGGAAACACAGCTTGCTCATTCAAATACAACTCAGGATTTTCACAGGCTGTTTTCCTTTCTTCTATTCCTTTTAAAACAACCATGGTAAAACGCAGCTACAGAGAGGTAACAAAATAATATGTAAATTGTAATCCTGATTTTGTGTAAAAACAAATGTATTTATTACATATCATAAATGCACAGAAAAAAGAGATTAGAAAAGTACAGACCAAAATGTTACCAATGTTTATCATTGGTAACATTTTGGGTGGGACTGGAATGATAATTATTCTTAGGTTTTTCTGTATTTTCTCAATTCTGCGTATGATTGCCCTTGAGGCCCTCCAGAATCTGGCCTTGTGTTGATATGGCAACTATGGGAAATTTGCTTAATTTTTCGTATGCTAAGGAAGGTAAGTGGTTTGATGATTGTCCATGACAACTGTCAAAAAGCCACAGAAACCGCTCAGCACGAGGACATGGAGCTGCATTGCTCGATTCTGCAGGCTGCATATCCAAGACCAGATGTCATCCTCATACAGACCAGCCTTGAGAAAGAAGTTTCTTGGATTTGTTCTCAAGAAAAACAAGATACTGAGCTTTGTTCCCATGTCAAAAAATAAGAAACTCTCCTATTAGCCTTTACAAATCAAGACAGTCAAACAGATCTGAGCTAGTAACTCATATCTAGGGCTCAACAAAAGTAATCCCCTAAAGGTATTAGGAGAATTTTCACAGATGTTTATTAAATTCAAAGTTAGTTCATTGACACCTCCTATTAAAAATCACAGAAAATGGTGAGGTACAGTGGCTCATGCCTATAATTCCAACAACTCAGGAGGCTGAGGCAGGATAGCTTGAGCCCAGGAGTTTGAGACCAGCCTGGGCAACTTCGTGAGACTCTGTCTCTATAAAAAATAAAAATAAAAATAGCTGGGAGTGGTGGCACACACCTGTAGTCCTAGCTACTCAGGAAGCTGAGGGGGAAAGATTGCTTAAGCCCAGGAGTTTGAGGCTGCAGGGCACTATGATTGCACCATTCCACTGCAGCCTGAGCCACAGAGCAAGACCCTGTCTCTATAAAAGCAAACAAACAAAGTCACAGAAAATGACCACACATTTACACGTTGTAAAAAGTAATGCTGTCTATACATTTTTGTCAGGCTTGTAGGTTATCTTCCTCAGGTCTGTATATGCTGAGATAATGCAGGGTCAGCCCCTCCAGAAGGCAGGATACTAGACTCCATCGTATCCAGAAGCCTCAAAAGTCCCATGACCCTAGTCAGCTTTAACTACTGTCTCTTCTCTCATCTCTCCAGCTAAGCAATATGCCAGTCCCACTGTCTACCCCTCCTGACCACCTCCAGAACCCATTCTCTCCTTCCGTGTTCATTCCTGTAACCTTGGTCCAGGCAATGATTATCTCTCACTTACATTGCTGCATCAACCTTGTTCTTCGCTGGTGTCTCTGACTCCAGACTTTAAGCTTCCAAAACCAGTCTTCCTATTAACTCAGGCCTGATCATATCACTTCACAGGATATTTTTGCATGACTTCTAATTGCCTTCAAATAAAATCCTCATTCCTTGACAGGACCTAGAGGATCCTTCACATTCAGCCCCATATTTCACATGGCATACTACCCTCAACCCCAACCCTCACTTCCCTAAAATACCTAGCAGGTCATGAAGAAGTCTGAGCTACACAAATGCTGTGGCCATGTCACGAGACATAAAATTGGAGAAATGTTTCAAATGCTTTTGGTCCCTTCATTTCACTGCTAATTAGGAAGAGAATATTGAGATGGACATGACACTGGTTAATAAAAACCTGTTTCCTGAACTGATACCAGCTTTCTTCTTTTGAGACTAGAGCAGATGATCTACCCCCTTAAAGGTAATAAAATAATCCAAGTGGGTTGCATTTTGCCTGCCATTTCGCTTGCACTCTGTTCCTAGACCTATAAGTTTTGAGAATTAAGATAACAGGATTTTCCCACCACAGAGGGTTCTTCTGTTTCTACTCCTCAGTTCCTCCATCCTTAAACCCACAAAAGGTTACACCTCTCAGCAACATCTGTCTTAAGAATTTATACTCTATATTAAGAATTATTGATGGTTATCACTTACATTACTTCTCCTGATCTTTTTGAGAAGAGAAAGTACAATCTTTGCTTTACTAGATGGACTCAGTTTTTTACATCAATATTTTTTGTGCTTTTATACACACTAGAACATGGGAGCAAATGATTTCTTTGTGCTTTCGCTGCTACTTACCAAGGGAATTCCTTCCTTCCTACCTCCCTTCTTTCCTTCTTTCCTTCCTTCCTCTCTCTCTTTAACCTATATGCACGTGATAAAAATTTGGGTTAATTAATAGGGAGTCTGATATACCTATTGCTCCAAATAGGACACTCCCAATGCATTTATATTATAGTAGCTTACAAAATAAATGCTGGGTTTTTTCCTGCATACAGAAATTAAGCAACAGGATTTTGTTTCCAGCTACGTTGACTGCCAGTCTATAATTATCAGAGCAACATCTCTCTTCAGTCCATCTTCAGCTTATCAGTCTAGTAGTGCTAAATGTGCACATATGGGACTTTTATTAAGTCAGTACCACTATTCTGTTTTCAAATTATTTCCTATTCCTGAAGTATATATTCAGTAATTTGAAGGCTGTGTAATTAAAGAAGATGTCTAACTTAGCTTAAGCTCATTTAAAGTAATCAAGCACCTTTTACCTCCTCATCCATCTTGGACTTCAGTTCCTCCACCCCAGCAATGTTTATTCTAACTAGCATGGAATAATTTTATTTGATGGAGAAGATGGAGGCAACATGGATTTGTGAAGTTTTTTGATCCCTTCTCCTGTTAATGATCTTCCTCATCTGTATTCTTCTCCTTGCCTTTCTCTAACCTTTTTTCAATCATTGGTCCATTCAGAACTTTGGTATCCTCCAGCACCTCCTAATGTTTTGTGCCATTTTTATATCTACCTTGTCTTATGATTTTCCTCCATCTTCTTCTACCATACTTCTTCCCTTGTAACCATATCTTCACATACCCTAAAGGGAAGAGATTTGTTTTCAGTTGTGTTCCTGCCTCTTCAGATTCCTCTGGGGTCATAGTAAAGTCTGTCTTGCCAAAATATCACGTAGCTATAACCTTGCGCCAAATAGCACATCTTGTTTCCAAAAGCTGTTCTTTGGCAGCTGGTAGGAACATGGATTATGCATATCCACAGAAATCACAATGCCTGCAGAGGATTTGATTCTTCTCCCCCAAGTTGAGGCTGTGATTGGAAATAAGGTGTTTCATTCTGGCTCCTGCAGGAAGAAGACACCTGGAGGCAGACACAGATGGAACCATGAGGTATTCAGAATACTCCATGCATGCTATATAATTTTCTGATATCTATATATGTTTTGGCTCTTAAGAGCCTTTGGGGAAAAAATCGTAAAATGAAAGACCATTTTTAATTGATTCTTCAAAAATTAAATATACTCTAAAACTTGGCTCTAAAATTTCTTCACACAGTTTTGACCTACATTAAGAGATACAGGTACTTTAAGAAAATGTTTCTTGAAAACTGTATTTGAGGCAGTTTATCAGCTGAAGCCAAGGCTAAGGCATTGCTAAGGAAATCTGTTACCCTGGGATACTAATTAACTCCAAATATTGCATATAAATTAAGCTAGCAGCTACTGAAAGAAACAGCTTATGGAAAAGAAAAAACTAAAGAGGTTGGAAAGAAAACTACTGTCTTTCTAATTAGGGAAAAAGACATCAGGGGTATGGGAGAAACCCTTTTCTCTACATCTCAGCCCACTATTCTTTTTCTAGTAGCTTCCATCCTTTTCTCTCTCCTTTTGTTTTCCTTTCCCCTTTCTCCATGGCAGATGTGATTTATTGGCTAGCATGACCAGGTAAAAAAGCATCTCTTCCCACGGAGGACTGCTGTCCTTGTCTTGTGTGTGTGTGTGTGTGTGTGTGTTAAGAACATTTCATGTGAGATTTACGCTCTTAAATTTTTAACTGTACAGTACAACATTGTTAACTATAGGCACGTAGGTTATACAGCAGAGCTCTAGAACGTATTCATCTTATGTAACTGAGACATAATTAATCAACATCTCCCCATCTTTAACTTTGCCCAGCTCCTGGCAATCACCATTTCGCCTCCACCCCTATGAGTGTGACTATTTTGGATACCTCATAGAAGTGCAATCTGCAACATTTGTCCTTTTGTCACTGGTTTATTTCACTTAGCACAACGTTCTCCATGTGCGTCCATACTGTCACAATGACAGGATTTCCTTATTTCCTGCAGCTGAATAATATTCCACTGTATGTATATGCCACATTTTTCTTCTCCATTCATCTACTGATAGATATTTAGGCTAGTGCCAATAATACTGCAATGAACACAGGAGTACAGATATTTTTGAGATCCTGATTTCCGTTCTTTTGGATATATGCCCAGAAGTAGGATAGTTGGATTATATGGTAGTTCTATTTTAAATTTTTTAGGAATCTTCATACTGTTTGCCATAGTGGCTATCCATTTTACATTCCCACCAAGAGTATATAAGGGTTCTAATGTCTCCACATCCTCAGAAACAATTGTTATATCTTGTTTTATTGGATATTAGCCATCCCAGTAGTTGTGAGGTAGTATCTCATTGTGATTTTTAAATGACCTTGTCTCTATAATAAGGAAGGGGTTCTCTAAGCAGATCCTTCCTAGCTGTGTTCTCAAGCTTGCTGGGGCATGAATAGCCCAAGCTCCTTCCCTGGAGAGTCTAACTCATCAGGTCTGGGGCAAAGCCTTGAAATCTGTATGTTTCGCAAGTGTCCCAGGTGATTCTTATGAGTCTGCAAGTTTTGAAAACATTGCCTCTCCCTCCGAGAATGAGACCTGGTCACTGCCGCTGCAGTGGGATGCAGCAGTTCTGGCTGGGCAAACTCAATCCAGTTGGGATGGTGTTCACAGCGGAAGCTGCAGGAATCAGCTCTCCTTTCCAGACAGCTTTGTTTCTCTGTTAAATGTTTTAAGCCTAGTTGTTAGAATAAAAACTTTACTTTTATTTTAATGTGCAAATATAAGCATACTTATCACTTATTTTGGGTAAACTCACAAGTGCCTGATTTACTGCTTTTCATCTGGACTGCCATATAACCACTGGCCAGCACTTCCCTCTGGCAGCAGCACCTCTAATCCCAGGTTTTGTTTAAAATATGACAACCTTTTCTGATCCTCTTAATAATCCAAGCCAACCACTGAAAATCATTATTCCACAACCACCAGCACCAAGGAAAATGACCACAATAAACATGTCATTTGTACCATCCACTGACCTTCCACTCCATCCAGATGTTTAAATGGGTTTGTACAGAAATGCACTCTTACCTAAGTAGGTTCTTTTCCTTTAAGAAATCATGTGTCCCAAAAAGGATGAGAGAGACACTGTGTTAAGCCAAAATTCACATACATGTCATCCTTACAGATCTCTGAGAAATGAAAATATGTGTCTGCTATTTGGGAATGTATTATACTGCAGTTTGAAGATTCAACCTATTAGCCATGGTTCAATTAAGACTATAGATAGAGTAGTCCAAGTCAATAATGATGTTAGTGTCACTCATGTGCTACTCTGTTAAGTGGCCTATTGTGTATTCTCAACAAACTATTTGTCAAGAATACAAAGACAGTAATGCCACACCATGCTCACTTACTCCAAACCTTAGAAACACTTATAGCAAAGGGCTGCTCTTGGAAAAGGAAAACATCCCTTATGCAATATCAGGATGTCTCTACTCGCGAAATTACAAATCACTTCTGAGCATCATGGCTCTGAATTCTATTTTTAAAATCTGACCTTGAGCTAATTTGCCAAGCTCTAACTTCTTTTTGACTGTACAGAGC
Organism: Callithrix jacchus; assembly: GCF_049354715.1. NCBI lineage: Eukaryota > Metazoa > Chordata > Mammalia > Primates > Cebidae > Callithrix > Callithrix jacchus. Next base: position 92,655,646 of record NC_133509.1, read on the forward strand.
TTTTCACTTCTCTTGATCAATTTCACACATTTGCTAACATCTCTTGGCAAAAGGAGTTAAAATTATTTGATGAAAACATTCTTGCGAGCTGGCCATTATTCAAAAATGGATTCTAGGAAGGATTCTCTATTAGTTTCATAGAGGTGATATTTAAATTTCTGACTGTAAAGGAAATAACTGAGACGGAAGGAAAGAACTTGTGTGAGTAAGAGATTAGAAAGGAGTCATCCATTTAACAAAGATAGAAATTCACATCAAACATTCCTTGACCAAGCACCTATTTCCTTAGAACCTTTGTTTTAAAGAAGGACTCTGAAATGTCACTGCTTCCTCCAAAGTCTATGGAAAGGGTGCTGAACTTAAGGATGCATGGCTTTGGGTCCAAGTGGGTTCTCATGCTGATTCTCTCTGGGTACAACTTTGGAAAATCGTTTCACTTCTCTGCTTCAGTTCCATCTTCAGTCAAATGGGAGAATAGAAACCCATGTCCTACCTCACGTAGTAGCTATGAGGAATAACTGTGAAGCTTTCTCAAACATAGTAGACAAGCTCCAATAAACACCAACAAGTTCTCCGCAGTGACAGCACTATTAATAAACAACCTTTATTCTTCCATGGCAATGAGCCAAGTCTTTACCCCAAAACTCAACTAACTACAAGTCCTCAATTCCCAGATTCAAATAGCACATTGGAATATCCTATTTTGTATAGGTCAGGGAATTACATTCAAGGAAAGGAGAAATGATCAAACATAGTCCAACATCCTTATAGCAGGATGCCCTGAGAGAGGCTGGTTTCCCATGAGCTCTGTTGTGCACCAGGACTCTGGCCACTGGGCAGACAAACCATAGAATGTCTGTTTTTCTAATAAAGCCAAATAAGGACCAACGGTAGCCCACCTTTTCCATGGTGAAGACCACAGATGTGGAAATACAACACTCTGAATTACTCATAGTAGTAGCCACACCAGCATCGGACCAAATGGCAGACAGAAATGCTCTGAAAACTTACCTACTGTCATCTCATCCTTGATTTCTTCCTCCTTTCTTCTTGGCAAAGTCAAATAGTACACAAAAAGAGTATCTCTTAATCATAAACAGGTATGACTCTGTTGGACTCAATCACACAATTTAAGCATACATTAAGACTAAGAGTCAATTTAATGTATTATTTCTGGTGCATTTTTTTCCTCATCAAGAATGAGAATAAAACAGAAGGTGAGAAAAAACAAAACTAGGAGGCTGAAGTACATAACGCAAAATACATACAAATCTACATAAAATCCTAATATGCTGAGATATCTTCTTAATGAAAACTTATTCTGAGTTGCTGCCAGTTTGATACAAATGCAGTTTGATTCAAGTAGGTAGAGTATAATCATGAGAAGTTATTCTTTGTTAAGATTTATATCTCAAAGTCAAGCATGCCTTGGTGGCAACCAATTATTATTCTCAATGCAGGTAATTTAAACCCCAAAAAAAGACACTATGAAAAAATACAAAATATTTACTCAGCCTAATATAGCAACTCCTACTAAAAAACATATATGCTGCATATTTATGAGTTGTAGCCCACAGTTGTGGAAAATTCACTACAGAATAAAACCAAATACTGCATGATATGTTTAGTATACAACATGCCATTTCTGCTCAGTACAAGAAAAATCTACTACCCAGCACCCAGCAGACACTAGGACTAACGGCCTGATAGCAGCAATGTGGCAAGTTGTTCTTTTCTTTCTGCTCCAAATAAAAACTAGAATAGTAGCTTTGTTGAATACCCCAATTAACCCAGTCCAATTCAAAATTCATCTTCAGAGCTGTCAGCTAAGAGCATTACTCGATCTTGCATGCTGTTGAATTCTCTCTGCTAGAGAAAGAAAACAGAAAAGCATTAAACTTTTTATGCCACAGAGCAAAGCTGAGAAACAGGCCCACTTTAAAAGACATGCTAACAAACGAAGCCAAGTCAGGATGCTACAGCAGCTAATCCAGACCACCAGGCACATCAACACGGCTCAAGCATCATTAAACCCCATGTGCTTTATTAAGTAAATTAGATAAGCAAAGAATGTTCTGAAACTGATTTGGTTTTGCTACTGTTGGTTCCATACCTTTCTTTTATGCCTTTTGAAGCCATTTCTCCTTCGGCGATTCATAACCTTAATGCTGTAGAGGGCTCCCAAGATGAACAAGGCTCCAGCTATCCCAACCCCTACAGGCACCAGCATCCCAGACATGTAACCAGCCTGCATAGAAAAGGAAACACACATTAGGATGCTAAACAGAACACTGCCCTGAGTTTCTCGTTTCTGCTGGATGGCAGCAGGTTTTCAAGACATGTTGAATTCTTCTGTCTGCTTTGTTATAAAATAAAACCAAACCTAAAATACAGTAATTTTTTAGGGAGAAGACAACAGAGAGAAAGGGAGGCCTATTTGGGGGATATTTCAAATACATAGAAGTATTGAAATAAATCAGCTAGACCTAGTGGCACCTCCAGCCACTAGCTTATGCACATTAGTCAACATCAGGTTCTGATGACAGAAATACAATTTGTATTAAAGACAGATGAAGTAAGCATCTGAGAATGCCAGGACTATTAAAATGCTATAAATTGGAAATATCAGCCAGAGTCAAGCTTGAAGGAGGTCAGAGTCTCCTCTGGAATACTATGTTTTTTGGGGGGTAAAAGGAGGGCCATGACAGTGGTGGTCTTCTCTTCTCCTTCTTTCTGTCTGTCTTAGCTGCATTACAGTAAGAAAAGAAAGACTTACTTGCGTAAGTAGTTCAGGACCTACCTAAGTTCAGGGCAAGGTCATTGTACTCAGAGTGATCCCTCCACCTTGGTCAATAAGACTTCTATGGGCTAGCAGGGTATGTACCAATCTACAGACCTTTCATGGGGGAACACAGATATTGGTTTGCCTCCCAAGAAGCCCCTGCTAGAAGCCTACCCATATAAAATGCATAGACAATTAAAAATTTTTATAAGTCTATTCATTTACATGACTATTTTTTAAATTTATAATGCAGCACAAACTGTTTTTAGTATTTTTCAAAATGAGCCAAAAGCAGAGCAGGACAGATGATAAAAGTTTTCCTGAAAGTGCTGAAGTATGCAGGCTGTGATGTTTTCCCAACATTTCTATCAGGACATCTGTTAAGAAATATTAAGTTTATCCTGCCCCTGTGGCTCCCTCTTGGAGAATACCTTTTAGTTTGTAATCAGTGGTAAGCAGGTAACAGCTGCCTACTTGGTATATTTTTGAGAAAATGCAGAACACCTGTTTGTTAATAATAAGCACCTATTCAGAGAGAATAAATACATGGATCAGAATCTGCTTGGGGCCTTCAGCCTGGAATGCTGTCAGCCCCTGAGGCTCTCAGCTTGGTAGGCTGCTGGACCCCCTGATAGACCCACTTTGCTGTTCTAACTGGATGTCTGCCTCTCATTTCCTTCAGTGCCGCCTGGGTGGGGTCTCCAGGCCACGCTGGCTCTCGGTAGATATCCAAGGAATCCATCAGACCCTATGAAACAGCAGCACCTTCCTCTGTGCTCAGCCGGCTCCCTCACTGGTTCTGCCTCCCAGAGTCTTAACTTAGGGCAAAATATGGAAATTTTTCCATTAATTTAAGAACAATAGCACTTTTCCTCAGCATACTAAGTATTTTTCCCCAAGAAACAAAGCCCAGTCATTTTTCAATAAATTAATATGCTTTGTAGAAGCCCAAACTTTTTCCAAAGTTCTTCTAAATCTACTTAAGGCTTATAAAAATGCTGTATTTTTCCATGTGGGAAAATATTGAACAACAGCAAAGTGTTGGTACTCACACAGGAACTGTGAATTTTTTAATTACCATTCCCAGAGTGCAGAAACACATACATGTTGAAATATGATGAACTTTAAGCCCAGATGATTAGACTTTTCAAGTACAGTAACATTTGAACTTTTGGAAAGTCAACTTGATCAGCCCCTGTGCGGGTCTCCTCATACTCTGTAACTTAATCCCACACCAACAACATCAGTATTCTCAAATATGTCACCATTTCCACATTTCTTATTGACACACTTAAGCCTTTTATTTCTGAAGCATTATTTTTTCAAATTTACATATATATTTGTAAATTGACATATAAAACTATGTATACTCATCATGTACAACGTGATGATTTAAAGTATACTTCCATTGTAGAATGGTTAAACTTAGCTAGAGCTTTATGGAGATTTCTCAAAAATTCTGTTACATCTCTCTTTTTTGTCTCCTCTATTTCTCCTTATCTTTTTTTTGTGGCATCTGCCTTGCTTTGAAATTACAAGTAAATTACAAGATGGGAGGAAAGCAACCTACCATCTTAAGATATAATTTAACTATTCTTTCAAAACCGACTAAGGGAAAATAAACTCTTCTTTTAGAATTGTTCATGACTTGGTTTCTTCAGCAATGAAAATAAATAAGACAACATGCACACATTTTTAAGTTATAAATTCTGCCTAGTACTTTTTCTCTGTTCCAAATTATTGCACGTACACATGCCCTAAGACATGACACCCTGAGAAAGACACAATTGCACCAATGTATTATTCCAACTAGGAATGCATAATCTGAATCTAATCATAAGAAAACATCCCACAAACTTAATATATATTCTTTTTTTAAAAAAGACTATATTCTGTAAAAACGTTAATGTCGACGGCCAGGCGTGGTGGCTCACACCTGTAATCCCAGAATTTTGGGAGGCCAAGGCAGGCAGATCATGAGGTCAGGAGATCAAGACCATCCTGGCCAACATGGTGAAACCAGGTCTCTACTAAAAATACAAAATTTAGCTGGGCAAGGTGGTGCACACCTATGGTCCCAGCTATTTGGGAAGCTGAGGCAGGAGAATTGCTTGAACCTGGGAGGCGGAGGTTGCAGTGAGCTGAGATGGCAACATTGCACTCCAGCCTGGGCAACAAAGAGCAAAACTGTGTCCCCCCCCAAAAAAAGATAAAAGAGATAAAAAAAAGATAAAAGAGATAAAAGAGGACTATAGAAATGTTCCAGATTAAAGGAAATTATAGAAACATGACAATTAAATGTGTTACATAATCCTAGAGTAGATTCTGTAAGAGAGGAGAAAAAATACTCTTATAAAGGATATTTTGTCTTTGTTGAAAAAAAACACTGAAATATGAATGCCAGATGCCATAAAAGCATTATATCGATATTAAATATACTCAAGCTAATAACTGCATGAAGATCTTCTTAAAATATATTCCCACTCTTAGGAAATATACACTGAAGTATATATGGATAAACAGGCCACAATACATGCAACTTACCCTCAAATGGTTCAGGAAAAAAAGAGGACAATGTTACAGCAAATGATAAAGCACATGGAGTAAAAACATGAACAATAGATGAATCCAGGTAAAGTTGTAGGAATGTTCTTTGTTTGTTTGAAGTCAATAAGAAAGGTATTCTTCCTTCTTAGGATAAGGTATTTGTTCAGAACATCTGTCATCAAGAAAGTCATAAGAAAACCACTGTACTGCCTAGAGTCTGCAGAATTGAGACAGCATCCTTATGATTTCTATGCAATGGTTGTTCTCAAATTCCAGCATGCATCAGGATCACCTGTAAGACGTGCTACAATGCAGATTGTTGGGCCCCCTTCCCAGAGTTCCTGGGTGGTAGGTCTATGGTGGAGTCTGAGAATTTGCACATCCAACAAGTTTCAGATGATGCTGATGCTGCTGGTCCAGACTCAATATTGATAATTGCTGCTATGAAGTGTAGTCTGGGCCATTCATTTTCTAGATAGTTTCCTAAAGCTAGAAGAAATAGATCAACTTTATTGATATAACAACAGGCCCGGTCTTTACTGCACAATTAAAATTGTTATGCATCTTCAGTTTTGAGAAGCAATTTAGATGTTGAAAAGATATATTAATAGGTAGCCAAGTTAGAATTTATCTAACAAGTATCACCACCTTGGACACTTAGCCAAGAAGATAGTGATGGAATTAATATAGGAACTATCCTTCAATATCCATTCTTTTCTTCTTCTACAGCAAAAGAGCTTCCAATTTGGGACTGGGCACAAAATAAAGATGACTTCTACTCACCTACTGAAAAGCAGGGTCTGATCATGTGGTAAGTTTCCCCAAGAAGATATGTCAGCAGCATTATGAAAATTTCAAGATATGTTCTATAAAAGGGGAGGAGAGCTTTTACACTTCCCCTGTAAGAATGACGGAGTGCTTTTATCTTCCCTTTTAAAAAGAAAGAGGTGTCATTAGCCTCCCCCTTGTTCCTCCTTCCTCTGGCTAGAATATGCACATAGCTAAGTTAGCAGTTCCAACCAGGATCATGAGGTGACCTTGGGAATGTGGGTCACAAATGGAGGAGCATCAAATAAAAGAAGCTTGGGCCCTGTCATTGTCTCTCTCCCCACTAACCTGTGACTCTCCAGACTTAAAAACAAGAGACCACAGGGACCAGGCACAGTGGCTCATGCCTGTAATCCCAGCACTTTGGGAGGCCAAGGCAAGTGGGTTAGATAAGGCCAGGAGTTCGAGAACAACCTGGCCAATGTGGCAAAACCTCCTCTCTACTAAAAATACAAAAATTAGCTGGGAATAGTGGTGCATGTCTGTAACTCCCAGCTACTTGGCTGATATAAGAGAATCGCTTGAACCTGGGAGGCAGAGATTGTAGTGAGCCAAGATCATGCCACTGCACTCCAGCCTGGGTGACAGAGCCAGACTTTGTCTCAAAAGGAAAAGAGAGAGAGAGAGAGGGAGAGAGGTAACAAACTTCTACCTTGGCTAAACCATTGTCATTTGGGGTTGGGGAAGGCACAGGTTATCTGCCATTCACAGCTGATCTTAGTCTTAATATAGAAAGACTAAAGTACAATAACAAAAGGAATAATTCAGAACGTTTGAAAATACTACCCTTTCTAGAATCCAGCTAACCAATGGAGACTCAGTACTGGAACAATTAAATGAAGCTAACCTGACAGAATGCCCTGGCTTGCCTGAAAAGCCCAGTTAAGCATGTAGTTTAGTTTTCAGTTCTAAGGGATTCTGTGATTTCATCCAAGAGAAAGCAGTTTTGTACTCAAATAGTTTCTGAAGATAATGACTAACAAGACTTTAATAAATGACGGATGGATAGATGGATGGATGGATGGATGGATGGATAAATAAATAGAGAATGAGGAAGATACATATATATATATATATATATATATATATATATATATGCTTATAAGATCTATGTACATATGTCTTCTCAAACTCCAGTATGGATCAGGATCACCTGTAAGACTTATAAGGGAAGATATATGTACATATGTGTGTATACACATATAAATACACATATCAAATTATCATATAATAGTTCAAGCATGGAAGAAGGAAGGGAATATAGGGAAGACTTAAATGAGTCACTCCACGAGTCAAAAGAGGAAAACAGAGGTACATATGACAGTCACTATTGGAGTCCAAGATATTCTTCCAATTTTCTTTTAATTAAAATATACTGATAAAAATACTACAGAAGGAAGAGATGAGAAAGCTGGAAAAACTTCAAAATAAGCCAGAAAGACTTCAAAATATGCCAGAAAACTAGGGGGTCACACACAAAATTATTTCTTTTAACAAAAAGGAGCAAGGAAAAGGTACCAAGATTAATAAAAAAGGAGACTATCTCTAAAACATCACAGTTTTTTTTTAAGGAAATGGTGACACTATATATACATGCAGATAAGAAATTTAGCAATATCAAATTTCAAAACAGGTTACTTGTAAAAATTTATTTTCTTAAGTCTTTTTTTTTTTGGTCCCTTTCTTAAATAACTCAGGATACTTTCTATGGAAACAATGATATATGAATTCCTAAGTTAACATAACAAATCCTGATTTTCATTGTATCATATTTCCCCCTGAAAAACAACATGAAACGCTACCAAGGTAAACATATCTAGCTCTAAACCTTTGAGCTTTTCCTCCCTGCAAGTTCTTCTCAGTCCATCTGATCACAGCCCACCTTTTTTTCACAACTGGACCCATTACAAATACCAAAATGGCCTCCATTAACCTCAACAGGCTTAAAATTTTCAATGTCACTTTTAATTTATATGAACACAAAGTAGTCTCATTCTCAAAAACTATATGTGCTAAATTTTACTTAGAAGCAGACACAGTGAGGAGAATTAATACAATTGTATAAATTTATTTGCAATTGAATGTTTTCTTTTATTCTTTAACATTAAGCTGTAGCAAAATAAACAATAATTCAAATATGGGGGAAATTGACTGCAGGCAACAAAAAAGGTATGGAATGCCATAAACAGAAATATATTGAGACTGGTGAATTGGAGGTAGCTCAATACCTGACCACTGAAAAGATTTCTATTTAGCTGAAATCCCAGTGAAATCTGAGCTGGGCTCTAATAATGGGATCTGACACAGGCTACAACAAGGAATTCAGGACTCCATCAATATCTATATGAGTAATTCAGTTTCAAATTACAAAGTAACCAAAAGAGAAAACTTGGGGAGGTTTGAAAATCAAAAGAAAATGAACACTATCAACCTGGAAGTTAATATTGTCAATCACTATATAGATGGCAGAATTAATGCAAAAAAAGAAAATATTTTTCTATAGTTGGCCATTCCAGACAGGTCAGCTCATCAACACCTCATAAGTGGCAGCACTGTGATAAACTACACATCTAGAGAGTCTCATATTGGCACACACACACTCAAAGCTAGATGGAATGGGATTACAATCCTAAAATTCCCAAAAAGAAACTCCACCTTGATATGTCAACAATATTCTGTTGAGCATACCAATCAACATAAATTCTTATATTCTTATAAGAGTGAATGGTGCACCAAAGAATAAGGTGTCTCCTGTGTTCTAAAGGAAGAGATTTAAAGGGCAGGCCCTCTTTTTTGCAGGGTACCTGCAAGTGGCTCTGAATCTTTAGATAGATTACCAGAATCAGAATAATAAACTAAAGCTTCACTACTCTGGAGATCTTTTGCCTGACAAAGCTATATGCCCCTAAAAATAAATCCAATGGAAGAAAATATTTTTCTTACCTTGTCTTTTAATTTTTCCATCCAGCTTCTCACTAGGAAAAAATAAGATAACAAAATGTAAATAGCCATCTTTTAGTTATATTTCATGGTATTAAGTTAATTTGATAAAGTTAAGGGTTTTTGTATTAAATACAGTAAAAGGATTAACAGTATAACATAATGACAATAATGGCCTTATTTTTATTTCTACTTTTCTAGAAATGCAACAGAGAGCACAAAAATCCCTCATGTCATTATTATATAAGTGGAGAATATTTTTGTTTGCTAAATGTTTTTCTATTATTATTGAATGATTCGTGGGGAGGTGTGAGCAAAGAGAAAATCTTCTTTAAAGTATCAAGTTCATTTATTCTCTGACATCTTTTCTTTGGCTTCTCTCCTCATCTTTCTCAGTTTGTAAGCTCAGTGGGAATGCTGCACTTGAATCAATATCAGAGGGCAGAGATTACGGTAGGAAGGGAAAATAGGCAAGCCTGGGCTACCCAGAGCTGGCTCCAAAGAGAAGCATTTGCAATTATATTTACTGCATGTTTTCACTCATAGGCGGTTGAACATTAAGAACACAATGGACACAGGGAGGGGAGCATCACACACTGGCGTCTGTTGGTGGGGACTAGGGGAGGGACAGCAGGGGGTAAGGAGTTGGGGAGGGATAACATGGGGAGAAATGCCAGATATAGGTGACAGGGGGATGGAGACAGCAAACCACATTGCCGTGTGTGTACCTATGCAACAATCCTGCATGTTCTGCACATGTACCCCAGAACCTAAAGTGCAATTATATATATATATATATATTATATATATATATTATATATATATATAATATATATATGAAAAGAAACATATATATATGTATATAACATATATAAACATTTATATATATATGAAAAGAAAAAAAAGAAGCAAGGATTAAATGAAAGGCAAGAACAAGAAGTATTTCTGAAATACATATAGGTTGTGAAGTGTACCACTCTATAGCAATACAACCACTATCAAAAATAAAAGCAATGACCAAGTAATGTTTATAAAGCCAACTGAAAGACTGATCAACTATGAAATTTTAAGTCCATAGTTACAACCATTTGGAAATACAAAAATAAGACAAGAGTAGAAAGAAGCATCAATTTCATTTTTCAAACACGCATTAGAATGGCCATGTTAAGGTTGGTTTGAGGTTGTTGGTGGTTTTTTTTATCCTTAATTACCTTTCAAAGTCATAATAATATTTCAACATTGAATGATGATTTACTTTTAAAAGCATCCGAAAGGAGGAAACAAGAAAAATACATTCTCATTTTACCTTTATTATCAAACAAAGAAATAAGTGTAAAAAACACAAAACTTTTAAGATTTCCTGAAATTTTCTCTGCTTTTCAGAAGCTTCAACAGATAGGAAGGAAGGAAACAGAGTCAGAAACTTCTCTTATGAAGAGTCAGATAGTAAATGTCTCAGGTTTTGCAGAGCGTATAGTCTCTGTCACAACTACTCAACTCTGCTCTTGTGTAACACAAAAGTGGCCATAGATGATACATAAATAAATAGGTTCAGCTATGCTCCAATAAACTTTATTTATGGATATTAAAATTTGAATTTTATGTAATCTTCAAATGTTATAAATATTTTCTTTTGATTTTTTCAACTCTATTAAAATGTAAAGAGCATTCTTTGCTCAGGGGCCATATAAAACCAAGCAGCAGGCCGCATATGGGCCATGGACTATAGTTTGCTGACCCCTGGCATAAGTATACTTTAACCAAGAAGTCAGTGCCTCCATTTACAATCTGACTCTAGTAATAGTATACCTGAAAATACTGATGATGGCTAGCATACACACAGTTCCAACCCTTACAAAGCATGCCACATGTATTGTGTCACTTGATCAGCAAACCAGTGACAAACATGAGAGTCTGGTCAGATCATGTTCAGGGAAGAGATGAGGAAACTGGGGCTCACGAGAAGCTAAGAGACCTGTTCATGGTTAACCAGTGAGTAAAGAGTCACTAGTGCCGAGCACTGTGGCTCACATCTGTAATCCCAGCACTCTGGGAGGCTGAGATAGATGGAGTTCAAGTAGCCTGGCCAACATGGTGAAACCTTGTCTCTACTAAAAAAAAACAAACAAAAAAAAATTAGCCCGGTATGGTGGCAGACATCTGAATTCCAGCTCCTCAGGAGGCTAAGGTAGGAGAATCACTTGAACCCAGAGACAAGATCACACCACTGCACTACAGCCTCAGCAACAGAGCAAGACTCCGTCTCAAAAAGAAAAAAAGAAAGAAAGAAAGTCATTGGAACTCAAACCTGATTTTAAAATGCAGGAGTAAGACTTTCAAACTACCAATTTCTTTTGGTGATAACTACCACTCTTCTGCTCCTTCAGGTTGAAAATGTGAAGGTATCTTCGGCCCTTCTACCTCCCTCAGGTCCTGGTTTTGATCTCCCATGTAGAGTCCTTGTCAAGACCTCTCTCTTGTCCTTCCCTCCTAGCTCCCTCTGTCTCAAAGGGATTCAGACAAAGATGGTGGTGGTCAATCAGGATAAGAGCAGGGTCATGGGAGATCAGAAGAAAATCTAGGAACCTCAAGAATAAGGCCAGAGTTTAGTGACTCTAGGAGTGGTTCCATTGAGAAGGGAGATCCACCACTGATTCACGGAGTGAATTTGGAGAAACTCTGGACCCACAGCTTCCTTATGTAGAGAGGCAGCAAGACCTGTCTTCCAAGATTGTTGTGAAGATTAGAACTAACACATGCCAAGTGTTTAGTACAGAAATCTAGGGCAGGAGGGGAAGAAGAAAGTTAAGTAAAATATGAGTATTTTGTTAATATGTCTCACTTAAGCCTGTGATATATAAATTGAAGCAAGACAATGTTTCCAATTCATTCATTCATTCAACAAATATTTATTATGTACATTGTGTTTGATCAGGCGTTGTGCTCTAAAGTGGGTCAGTAGAAGTGAAGGGACCTAACTCCAGTGAGAAAGGGGTTAGGCCACCAAGTTTATGATGAGAAGTGGATGACAAGCAGCAAGGTAGGGACCGAAAGAGTGAGGAACAGAGCAGGAAAGCCAGTTGCTAGAGTGCAAGGCAGAGCCCAACAACCTTTGAAGCAAGATGCTTGCAATCAGACACTCGGTTGGGTATTATACAAGAAATAGAGCAAAACAAAAGAGGTGGAGGCAGGAAAGTTAGTATGAGCACCTAGTGGAGGAGGCAAGATGGGGCAGTATATGGGTAGCCCGGAGAAGAGGAAAAGGAGGCAAAGACCAACCCACAGTCCAAAGCACTGATTGGCTTGTGTACTGGAGGAAACTCATTGCCAAGAGAAGCATTTTTAACTTAGGCCTTATCAAGCCAGGCTTCACTGGTAAACTGTCCACATCTTAAGTTCTTAAATTTCAGAGAGTCCTACTTTGGATGATTATCTAGTGAAGTAATTCCCCACTGAAGGCAAGAAGGTGCATCAGTGCAAGATCTTTACATGTGCACAGATATCTGAAGGAGTAGGTTCTATTGATCCAGTTCAATCATTCATAATACAGGGGGAGAAAGCCAGGCAAAATATTCTTGGCTGGTGAGAGAAGAGGGTAAGTATAAGTATTCTGGTGGGCATAGGTCTAAAAAGGTAGAGGAAACAGTATTCTTAGACTGTGTAAGCTTGACAATGTTTCCCCAACTAAGAACATTAGACCCCAGAGGGCCATGCCTTGTGCTTCTCAGGTATCCGCCAGGGTCCTCCACATACTATTGGACACTCGGGTGCTTAATAAGTATGTTTCCTTCTTTCAGAAAATATTTATTTATTTTATGTGAGTTCACAATCTTTGAGTAAGCATGATTCTCATTCATGAAGATCCTGTGAACAGTTTTTGGGAAAACAGTCAAGTTGAAAAAAATATAAATTTTCCACAGTGAACATTTTAAAACTTAAGGAATAGAAAATGATAAGAGAATGCAATGCAAGAATGAAGAAAATTATAAAGAAATATTTTTAGTTTAAAAAAAAGATGATGGCCAGACACACTGGCACATGCCTGTAATCCCAGCACTTTGGGAGGCCAAGGTGGGCAGATTGCTTGAGACCAGTCTGGGCAACATAGCAAAACTCCTGTCTCTGCAAAAAAAAGTAAATAAATAAAATTTAATAAAAATTTAAAGCTGGTTATTTATAAATAGGAAATCTGACAACTGCAATTTTTTTAATTTTTATTAAATTTCCTGTTTATAAATAACCAGCTTTAAATTTTTATTAAATTTAAAATAGAGAAACATCACAGTATTTAAATAAATATGAATAGATACAGCTTTTCAGAGTTATGGAGGTAGAAGGTAGATTTGCAATCCATATCAAAAGCTTTATTAAGGTTAAAAGGTTAAGGTTTTATATAAAGCTCCAGTTACAGAAGACATGTATCTTAAACAATTAACCATAAATATGCACAAAAATTTTGTTTAAATCATGTTCACAACATATTTATAATAGAAAGTAGCATGTAAACAATATGAATATCCAACAAGGCAGAATTGGTTTAAATACTCAAGGGAAAACAAAACCTTAGGATATGTCTACAAGTACAGTATTATATGAAACTAAAATTATTTTTAAAATACTTAATGGCAAGATGTTGTTCAACTTATATATTGCAAAGGAAAATATAGTATAGTATAATGTGAGCCCAAGTTTGTAGATTAAAAAATATTGTGTGTAAAATTTGAACAATGCACATCAAAAATGATTTTTCTTTTATTCTCTATATTTTTAGGATTTAGCAAATCACAATTTCTCACTACTTTTAAATAAGAAAAAAACACATTTTACAACAAAACCCCCAAAATCCCACAAACTTTTGCAAATTAATGTTAATAGTAGATTGCTGATAGTGAACACAAGAAGTTAGAGCTTCTTCACTTGGCTCACAACTCAGCCTACAGCTACGGATTCACTCTAATCCCACTGTTTGGTTATCGTTGTTGAAATTTTATTTAATGCAAATCCAAGAGCATAGTGCTATATAATAAAGCCTCTGGTCTACTTCTAGTAGAGAGAGAGGTACACAGTAAAATAGGCATTAATAAAGCTCATATACAACAAGCCCATAGCTAATATTATACTCGAAGGTGAAAGGTTTAGGGCTTTTCCTCTAAGTTCAGGAACAAGACAAGGATGCCCACTCTTGCCACTTATATTCAACTTAGTAGTGAAGTCCTGGCCACGGCAATTAGGTAGGAGAACAGAATAAAAACCATCCAAATTATAAAGGAAGAACTTTGTGTGGCCAGGCACAGTGGCTCACACCTGTAATCCCAGCAATTCAGGAGGCTGAGGCTGGTGGATCACTTGAGCCCAGGATTTCAAAACCAGCCTGGGCAACAGGGCAAAACCTTCTCTCTACAAAATATACAAAAATTAGCTGGATGTGGTGGCACACTTGTAGTTCCTGCTGCTCAGGAGGCTGAGGTGAGAGGATTGCTCGAGCCCAGGAGGGTAAGGCTGCAGTGAGCTGTATTCGTGCCATTGCACTCCAGCCTCAACAACAGAGCAAGACCCTGTCTCAAAAACAAGAACTTAAATTGTTCCTGTTTACAGATAATATAATCTTATTTATATAAACATATAAAACTAAAAACTCCACAAAAAAAGGTTAGAATTTTTTGGTTAGTAAAAAAATTAATGGTGATAGTAAAAAATGGTTAGTAAAGTTGCAGGATACAAAATCAACATGCAAAACTCAAGAGTTTATATATCCTATCAACAAATTATCTAAAACAGAAATCAAGAAAACAATTCCATTCACAATAGCTACAAAAAACTATTTAGGTATAAATTTAACCAAGGAGTTAAAAGACCTGTTCACTAAAATCTATGAAAAACTGATGAAAGAAATTGAAGGAGATGTAAATAAATGGAAAGATACCCCATGTTCACAGACTAGAATAATTAATATCGTTTAAATTTCCATATAATCTAAAACCGCCTACAAATTCAATGCCATTTTTATCAAAATCCCAATGACATTTTTCACAAAAGGAGAGAAAACAATCTTAAAATGTGTATGGAACCACAAAAGACCACAAAATAGCCAAAGCGATCTTGAACAACAACAACAAAAAGCTGGAGGCATCAAAGTACCTAACTTAAAAATATATTGCATAACCAAAACAGCATGTCATTGGCAAAAAACAGATACACAGACCAATGGAATAGACTCGAGAGCTCAGAAATAAATCCATGCATTCACCATCAATTGATTTTCAACAAAGGTACTAAGAACACACACTGGGGAAAGGATAGTCTCTTTTAATAAATTGTGTTGTAAAAACTAGATATCCAAATGCAAAAGAATAAACGTAGAGCCTCATCTCACACCATATATAAAAATCAACTCAAAATGAACTAAAAACTTAAATTAAGACCTGAAATTATAAATCTACTAGAACAAAATATAGGAGAAAAGCTTTATGACATTGGACATGGCAATTATTTTTTGGCTATCACTCTAAAAGCATGGGAAACAAAAACAAAAATAGACAACTGAGATTTTATCAAACTAAAAAGCTTCTATATAGTCAAGGAAACAACCAACAGAGTGAAAAGACAAGCTATAGAATGGGAAAAAATACTTGTAAAATATATATGTCTGATAGGGGTTAATACTCAAAATATATAATGAACTCATACAACTGAAGAACAAAAAAACAAATATGGCAGAAGGACTGAATAGACATTTCTCAAAAAAAGACATACAAATGGCCAAAAAGTACATGAAAAATGTTCAACATTACTAATTAACGGAGATATAGAAATTAAATGTATAAGAGATATCAATTCACACCTATTAGAAAGGCTATTATCAAAAAGACAAAAGATAACAAAGTTTGGCAAGGATGTTTAGGAAAGGAAATCCTTGCACCCATTGGTGGGAATGTAAATTAGTATAGCCATTATGGAAGGCAGTATAGAAGTTCCTCAAAAAATTAAAATAGAACGACCATGAGATCCTGCAATCCCGCTACTGGGTACAATTCAAAGGAAATGAAATCAGTATGTTGAAGAGGTATCTGAACTCTCATGTTCACTGCAGCACTATTCACAACACTCAAGATACAGAATCAACTTAAGTGCATGTTAAGACATGAATAAGGAAAATGTGGTCGGAGGGAATGATTTAAGATGGCCGATCGCTAACATCTTGGGATTGCCGCTCCCAGTGAAAGCTCAGACAACAAGAGGATGCCACACTTTCAGACAAATTTTCGTCGCTCACGGAGCAGAAGATTCCCAGTGGAGGAGCTCCATGGGTCGCCAGCGTGACTCTTGTGGCCGGCGCAGCGGTTGTGCCGGCACCTCAGCACAGCAGCTCTTGGTGCAGAGTAAATGGGACTAGTTCCCCTTCTGACTGAGGTTCGGAGCTCCGGGAAGGCAGAGTCACCTATTACAGACTCAAGAAGGAAGCCAGACTGGAGATTCCCGGGCAGAAAAGCATCATCAGTCTTAATGCCGCTGTTTTGGCTGGCGCAGTGGGTTGCTCATATTTCGGCCTTGGGAATTAACAACTTGGATGTCCACTCAGAGACCTAATTTAAAAGTTGGTAATTACAAAGACGACAGGTGGATACATTTACAATGATGGGAAGAAACCAGCGTAAAAAGGCTGAGAAGACTCAAAATCAGAACACCTCTCCCTCTAAAGAGGATCACAGTTCCTCATCAACAAGGGAGCAAGACTTGATGGAGAACGAGCACATCCCATTAACAGAATCAGGCTTCCAAAGATGGATAATAAGAAACTTCTGTGAGTTAAAAGAACATGTTGCAGCCCAATGTAAAGAAACTAAGAACTTTGAAAAAAGGTTTGACGAAATCCTAATGAGAATAGAAAACTTAAAGAGGAATATAAGTGAATTAATGGAACTGAAGAATACAATGCAGGAACTCTGAGAAGTATGCACAGGTTTAAATACTCGAATTGTTCAAGCAGAAGAAAGGATATCAGAGGTAGAAGTCCAACTTAATGAAATAAAATGAGAAGACAAGATTAGAGAAAAAAAGATAAAAAGGAATGAGCGAAGTCTCCAAGAAATGTGGGACTATGTGAAAAGACCAAATTTACGTTTGATAGGTGTACCTGAATGCGACGGAGAGAATGAATCCAAGCTGGAAAATATTCTTCAGGATATTATTCAGGAAAATTTTCCTAAACTAGCTGAGGAAAATTGTCAATACCATATCATACCTACTCATAGGTTTAAATGAAACATTGATTGGCCATTATTAATATCCATTTTTTTTGGAATAAAGCAACATTTCCCTTCTCTCTCCCTCTTTTTCTTCCTCTTTCTTCCTCTCCTTCACTCCTTTTTTTTCTTTCCTTCTCTCAAAAAAAGAAAAACTAGCAAAGCAGGACAATATTCAACCCCAGGTAATACAGAGACCACCACAAAGATATTCCTCAAGAAGAGCAACCCCAAGGCACATAATCGTTAGATTCACCAGGCTTGAAACAAAGGAGAAATTACTAAGGGAAGCCAGAGAGAAAGGTCAGGTTACCCACAAAGGCAAGCCTATCAGACTTACAGCAGATCTCTCAGCAGAAACTCTACAAGCCAGAAGGGAGTGGGGGCCAATATTCAACATCCTTAAAGAACAGAACTTTCAGCCCAGAATTTCATATCCAGCCAAACTAAGCTTCACAACTGAAGGAAAAATAAAATCTTTTATGAACAAGCAAGTACTCAGAGATTTTATTACAACCAGGCCTGCTTTACAAGAGCTTCTGAAAGAAGCATTACACATAGAAAGAAACAACCAGTATTAGCCTTTCTAAAAATATATCAAAAAGTAAAGAGCATCAATATAAAGAAGAATTTACATCAACGAATGGATAAAACAGCCAGTTAACATCAAATGGCAGTAACCCTAAATTTAAATCGACTAAATCCCCCAATCAGAAGACACAGCCAAAACCCAATGGCATGTTACATCCAGACCCATTTCACTTGTAAGGATACACAAAGACTCAAAACAAAGGGATGGAGAAAGATTTACCAACCAAATGGAGAGCCAAAATAAATGAATAAATAAAAAGCAGGAGTTGCAATTCTCATATCTGATAAAATAGATCTTAAAGCAACAAAGATATAGTGGTAAAAGGATCAATGCAACAAGAAGAGCTAATGATCCTAACACCCAGATACAAAGACCTATAAAGAGACTTAGACTCAACAAGACAGAAAATTGATAAGGATATCAAGGACTTGAACTCAGATCCGGAACAAGTAAACTTAATAAATATTTATAGAGCTCTCCACTTTAAATATACAAAATATACATTCTTGTCAATACCATATCACACCTACTCATAGGTTTAAATGAAACATTGATTGGCCATTATTAATATCCATTTTTTTTGGAATAAAGCAACATTTCCCTTCTCTCTCCCTCTTTTTCTTCCTCTTTCTTCCTCTCCTTCACTCCTTTTTTTTCTTTCCTTCTCTCAAAAAAAGAAAAAAAAAAGAAAATATGGTCATATATATATATATATATATATATACACACACACACACACACAAACACATAGTGGAATATTATTCAGCCATAAAAAAGAATAAATATTATCATTTGCAGCAACATGGATGAGGCTGGAGGCCATTATGTTAAGTAAAACGAGCTAGGCACAGAAAGACAAATATCACACAATCTCACTTATACATGGAATCTGAAAAAGTATAACTCACAGAAGCAGTTAATGGTGGTTACCAGGTGTAGGAGGAGGATATGTTGGAGACATATTGGTCAAAGGATACAAAATTTCAATTAGATAGGAGGAATAAGTTCAAGAGATCTATTGTACAACACATAACTGTCATTAATAGCAATGCATTGTATTCTTGAAAATTGCTAAGAGTGTAGATTTTAAGTGTTCTCACCACAAAAATGCTAAGTATGTGAGGTTAAGACTAAGCATGTTATTAGCTTGAATTAGACTTTCTACAATGTATGCATATTTCAAAACATCTTGTTTTGAATTTCAATTGTCATGTTGATAAATATATACAATTTTAATTTGTCAATTAAAAATTAATTTTTTATTAAAAAGTAGGCATGGATTATTAAAAACAGATCCTCTCTCATGTTCGCCAGCGCCCTCTTGTGTGTATGAGTCCCAGGTGTAGCAGCTTGCATTCTCCTAGCTTTTCTGCTGAACATAAAAGGGTGAGAAGAGCAAAGAAGCTGCAGATAAAACAACATTTCCGTGCATCCTACCAATTCCAAGTCTGATTGGTTTTAATAGGCTGTGGCTGAAAAGTATCCTAAACTGTTTATTTAGAGGAGTATTTTTAATTTTCATTTATTTCCAGTAACAAAGTTTTATGGACTATATATATCCCAGATATATAGCATAAATTCCCTTTTACTAAAAGCGAAGGGATGGGAACCAGAAGAGATCCAGGATTTGTCTGAGATAATAATTAAGATTTTTTGAACACCTCACAAAAATTTCTCAAGGTAGATATTATTATCCCCTATTTTACAGATGAAGAAAATGAAGCTTAAGTGCTCAGAGCCACACAGCTAAAAAGTAACTAATCTGGAATCGGAACTCAGACTTTAATGGCTCTAAAAACCTGTTCAGTATACCCATGGGGCATTCTGGGGAGGGGTGAGGGCAGGTGGGCCAAGGAGACCTTATCATAGCCCAAGGGGCTTTCCTGGGTTCTGGAGATGGAGCAGACCCAAGCTGGGGGGCTGTGTCTATTAGCTCACCTGGTATTCCAACTCCCTTACCTTCTCCTCCCTGTTCCCTCTCTCTGACAAATCTGCTTCTATGTGTGTTTCCCTCTGTCTCTGTCTCTCATGTGTCTCTGCATATCACACTGTGATTTGCATCTCTCTGTCCTTTCTCTCCCTCCTATCGTCTCTTTCTCTCTGACTCTGTGTCTGGGTGTTGCCCTGGGCCCTTCGCTCTATGTATCTTTCTCTCCCTCTCTCTCCTCCTGTCTGTGGTGTGTGTGGGGTGGGGCACTCTTTTTGTATATGTCTTTCTCATTTAGAGAAAATAAACTGGATCTTAGTTCCGTGGTCGCCAAGGACTTTTCCGACTCTGTCCTGTCTGCCAGGGTAGCAGCATCCTTAGCTCTCCATTGGCCAACAGCCAACTAAATAGCAGAAATCTTAGGGTGAACCTTAAAACTCAGAACGAGCGATGCTGGAGAGAGAATGATTTATTTTAAGACATTGGCTCATGTGATAATGAAAACTGAGACTTTCCAAAATCTACTGTCTGTAAACTGGAGACTGAGGAGAGCAGCCTGAGTTCAAAGGCCTCAGAACCAGAAAAGCTGATGTAGTCCAGAAGCCTGCAGGCTCAAAGCCCAGGAAGAGCTGATGTTTCATACCTGAAGGCAGAGGGAAAAAACAATGTCTCAGCTTTCAGGCTGTCAGGCGGGAGGAATTGCCCCCTTATCACAGGGTGGTTGAACTTATTGTTCTATTTAGGCCTTCAATGGATTGGACGAAGCCCACCCACACTGGGATGGTATTTACCCTGTCTACAAACTTAAATGTGATATGGTTTGGCTGTGTCCTCACCCAAGTTTCATCTTGAATTGTAACTGCCATCATCCTCACGTGTTATGGGAGGAATCCAGTGGGAGATAATTAAATCATGGAGTGGGTTTTTTCCATGCTGTTCTCATGACAGTGAATAAGTCTCATGGGATCTAATGGTTTTATAAAAGGCCATTCCCCTGCACACACTCTCTTGCCTCCTGCCATGTAAGATGTGCCTTTGCTCCTCCTTAACCTTCCACCATGATTGTGAGGCCTCCCCAGCCATGTGGAACTGCAAGTCCATTAAACCTCTTTTTCTTTATAAGTTACCCAGTCTTGGGCATTTCTTCATAGCAGTATAAAAATGGACTAATACAAAATGTTAATCTTATATAGAAACACCCTCACAAACACAACCAATAAAATGTTTGACCAAATGCCTGGGCACCCATGGTCCAGTCAAGTTGATACATAAAATCATCCATCACAGAGTGAGACTAGAGGTCAAGATCATAATCCTGGTTCTCCAACATTTAAAGACCAGCCAGAGGAGAAAGGTCCAGGAGAAAAAACAGGGAGGGAATGGTCAGAGAGGCTCAGAAACATGGACTATTTATATAAAACAACCGAGAAGAGCTTGTTTCAAGAGTTTATGAGGCCATTTTCACATTTCATTGATCAAACAAATCCTTTGTTCAGATTCAGCTAAGTCCATTGTGTTCCACCCACATTCCCTGGCCCACTGCAGAGGTGTCCTGAAGACTGCTTTCATCCCACTAGCCACAGAGCCTTCAGGGGATTGGCCAGAAACACAGAGGAGATACCACCCTAGGAGCCAACAGTAACCAAGGAAGGATGCAAGTATGTTAATACACTGGTATAGTATAGTAATTTCCTAAAGCTACTATAACAATACCACAAACATAGTGGAATAAAGCAACATACATTTGTTATCTTATATTTCTAGAGGTGGAAAGGCCAAAAATTAGACTCATGGCCTAAAGTCAAGGTGTCAACACGGTTAGTTCCTTTTAGAAGCTCTAGGAGATAAACTATTTCCTTGCCTTTTCCAGCTCCTAGAATCCACATACATTTCTTGGCTCATGGCCTATTCCTCCATCTTCGAAGTCAACAGCATAAAGTCTTCAACTCACTCTCTCTCTCTCTCTCTCTCTCTCCCCTTTCTCTCTCTCTCTCTCTCTCTTTCTCTCTCTGTCCCCCTGACCAGTCCTCCAAACCCTGCCTCCCATTGTCATATTTTCTTCTCTGACTCCAACCCTCCTAATTTTCTCTCAGAAAAACCATTGTGACAATCTCCCCATCTCTAGGTCCTTAACACATGTCATTCCTGACATGTGTTCTACACAGCTTCCCAGAGAATCCCCAGCAGCAAGGCACACCAGCAATAATCCACTAATTAGCATCTCCTCTACTGGCTTTCCACCCTCCCCACCTCACTTCCTCACTCTCTCTACATAATCCTGGGATCACCTCCCAAATAAACTCCTTATACCCAATCCTGTCACAGGATCTACTTTTAGGGAGAACCCAAACTAAGACACTAGTCTAATTCAGTCACCAAATAGGCAAGCTGGCTCTTTGCCATACCAATTTCACTCATTTTGTACATTAAAATCAACCACTGGCATACCTTGGAGATATTGCAGGTTCAGTTCCAGACCACCATCATAAAGCAAATGCTGCAATAAGATATGTCATACAAATTTTTGTTTCTCAGTAATTGTAAAAGTTTTATCTGCACCATAGTATAGTCTATTGAGTGTGCTATAGCATTATGTCTAAATAAACACTTCCATACTTTAACTAAAAATACTTTATTACCAAAAAATGCTATGATCATCTGAGCCTTCACAGAATATTTTTGCCAGATGGAGGGTCTTCTTCAATGCTGATGGCTGCTGACTGATCAGGGTGGTAGTTGCTGAAGGCTTGGATAGCTGTGTCAATTTCTTAGAATAAAACGACAGTGAGGTTTGCTGCATTGAATAATGAGTCTTTTTTTTTTAGAAGGAGTTTTGCTCTTGTTGCCCAGGCTAGAGTGCAATGGCATGATCTCCGCTCACTGCAACCTCTGCCTCCCAGGTTTAAGCAATTCTCTGTCTCAGCCTCTGGAGTACCTGGCATTATAGGCACCTGCCACCACACCTGGCTAATTTTTGTATTTTTAGTAGAGACAGAGTTTCACCATGTTGGCCAGGCTGGTCTCGAAATCCTGGCCTCATGATCCACTTGCCTCAGCCTCCCAAAGTGGGATTACAGGCATGAGCTACTGTGCATGGCCAAGTCTTCATTTTATGAAGGATTTCTCTATATATGCAATACTGTTTTAGAGCATTTTACCCAGTGTGGAAATTCTTTCAAAACTGGAGTCTATCCTCTCAAATGCTGCCACTGCTTGGACAGCTAAGTTTGTGTAATATTCTGAATCCTTTGTTGTCATTTCAACACTGCTCACACCAGGAGTAAATTCTATCTCCAGAAACTACTTTCTTTGCTTATCCATAAGCAGCAACTTTTCATCCATTCAAATCTTATCATGAGATTGTAGCAATTCAGTCACATCTTCAGGCTCCATTTATAATTCTAATTCTCTATTTCTAACACACATGCGGTTACCTTCTCCAATGAAGTCTTGAACCCCTTAAAGTTATCCACAAGGGTTCGAATCAACTTCTTCCAAACTCCTGTTAATGATATCTTGTCCTCTTCCCATTAATCATGAATGTTCTGAATGGCATCTAGAAAGATGAATCCTTTCCAGAAGGTTTACAGCTTGCTTTGCCCAAACCCATCATGCATCATTATCTATGGCAGTTATAGTCTTATGAAATGTATTTCTTAATAAGAAATGAAGGTCAAAATTATTCCTTGAACCATGAATTGCAGGATGGACATTGTATTAGTAGGCATAAAAACAACATTAATCTCCTTGTACATCTCCGTCAGAGTTCTTGAGTAACCAGGTACATTGTCAATGAGCAGTAGTAATAATTTGAAAGGAATCTTTTTTTCTAAGAGTAGGTCTCAACAGTGGGCTTAAAATATTCAGTAAAACATGCTGTAAACAGATGTGCTGTCATCCAGGCTTTGTTGTTCCGTTTATAGAGCACAGGCAGAGTAGATTTAGGATAATTCTTAAGGGCCATAGAATTTTAGGAATAGCCAATGAGCACTGACTTCAACTTAAAGTCACCAGCGGCATTAGCCCCTAACAAGAGAGTCAGCCTATCTCTTGAAGCTTTGAAGCCAGGTATTGATTTCTCTCTTGCTATAAAAGTCCTAGGTAACATTTTCCAATACAGGATTGTTTCATCTACAATGAAAACCTGTGGTTTAGTGTAGCCATTTTCATCAATGATGTTAGCTAGATCTTCTGGATAACATGCTGCAGATTCTACTTCCCTTTGTACTCTTATATTATGGAGACAGCTTCTTTCCTTAAGCCTTATGAACCAACCTGTGCTAGCTTCCAATTTTTCTTCTGCAATTTCCTCACTTCTCTCAGCCTTCATAGGATTGAAGAGAGTTGGGGTCTCGCTCTGGAATAGACTTTGGCTTAAAGGAATGTTGTGGCTGATTTGATCTTCTACACAGACAACTATAATTTTTTCCACATCAGCAATAAGGTTGTTTCTCTCTCTTATCATTTGTGTGTGCACTAAAGTAGCATTATTAATTTTCTTCAAGAACTTTTCCTTTACATTCACAACATGGCTAACTGGTGGAAGAAGCCTAGATTTTGGAATATCTTAGCTTTCAATATGCCTTCCCCACTGAGCCTAACATTCATAGCCTTTGATTTAAAGTGAGACGTGTGTCTCTTTCTTTTACTTGAACACTTAAGAGGCTATTGTAGGGCTTTTAATTGCATTAATTTCAAAATTGTTTTGTCTCGGGGAATAGAAAAGCCTAAGGAATGGGAGAGAGATGAGGGAATGGGCAGTGAGTAGAATAGTCAGAACACACACAATATTTACCAGTTAAGGATCTCATATGGATGTGGTTGGTGGCACACCAAAATAATTACAGTAGTAACATCAATGACCACTGATCACAGATCACCATAATAGATGTAATAATAATAATAATAAAGCCTGGAATAAAGAGAATTACCAAAACGTGACACAGAGACACAAAGTGATCACATGCTATAGGGAAAATTGCGCCAATACACTTGTTGAGTACAGATTGCCACAAACCCTCAATTTTTAAGAAATGCAATATCTGCAGAGTACAATAAAGTGAAGTACAATAAAATGAAATGTGCCTGCATTAAAATGAACAGAAGAAGGCATATAAGGAAGGCAAGCAAACTGGCCAAGTTCAACGTAGAAGCCATCCCTATTTATCTAAATTAATTTTAACTGAAGAATTTTAGGCTCCCTGAATTTATGAAATATAGTCTTCCCATATAGCATTGTATAAGACATACTTCATAGCTAAGTTCCTTAGTTTTCCATTGAATTTTGAAAGAGTTAAAAATATAGTCTCTCTAACAGAAAAATTTTCAATATCACATATTTCAAGGTGAGAAACTTGATTTTATCTTAATCAATGAAAAAAGAAATGCATGCCCCACCTAAATAAATATCAGAACATAGTTCTTTGTTCCAAGCATAAGTAACTAAATCTCAATTACAGTATTTCTACAGTGTCAAGAAATAAATGGAGACCAGCTCTTTTTCCTTCTTGTTATTTAACATAAGTGCTATTTCTAACCCAAGAAATGAAGTTTTTTCCAACTTACATAACACACTTAAGAATAACAAAACTTACCAAGTTTTAAGTATTATCTGCATTTTTTAAAGACTCTTGAGTTTTTCTAGCTACGAATTATTCTCTAATGATGCTAAATTTACCTGCTTCAAAATCACACAGAAACTCTATCTGTAGTCATTTTCTCTTCACATAATTACAGAACAGCAAGATTCCAATAAACAGAATGACCCACTTCTTTGCATAAGGCTAAGTGAACATTAATCATGTATCTAAAACAAAATTAATTCTGAAAGCTCTGCACTGATATTTACACAAAGAAGGATGCAAAGAGCCCAGATACCCTAATCTCTACTTTCAAGTAATATTAAGAATGTCTTTAGTTAATTGCAAGTTTATGAATGATACCAGATACCTACTGGGAAGATGCAAAGAAAATGTCCTGCAATCAACTGTACATCCTGCCAGGGTTCTTTATTAGTGCTAATAATACTGATAAGCTGTACACCATATTGTCACCACTCTTGTGATGGGAAGGCTGTCATGAACTTCAACCATAGGGAAATATATGATGCATAAGTGATGAAGAAAGTATCCCTCAATATGTCTTCCTTTTTCTTCCCCCAAAGGGAAGCAATAATGTACAACATTGCTTCCCATTATTCACCAGGGGAGAAAAAAATTGTCTTCGCCTCCCACTATGCCTGATCATGAGGGGAAAAAAAATCACTGCTCTTTACCTAAGCACCCTGAAAAGTTCTGCTGAGCACCAAGGTTTCTGATCTGTATTTTACCCAGCAGGATGAAGTGCATGCTCAGGGGACCTGAAATTCTCATTCTCATGAGATCTCTTTTTACATTTGCACTACCTGATCTTCAATCCATTGGTGAAAAAGAAATTAGTTTTGCCTTCATACTTTACTTTTAACACAAAGTATACTGCTTTCTGAAGTTCAGAATCATCAAGCTTCCAGTACAAAGTCAGATTTGTGTAACTTGCTCACCAGATCTGCTGAATTAAAAATTTTCTATCTTGAGATATAACTGAGGCTTTAGCAACCATAAAGCCCATCAGCTCTACTCTCAGTCCTTCCTCATTCTCAATTTTATGTAAGATAATAAACCATTTTAGCATCAAGACAAGGTTGGAAGTATTCCTCTCCTTTATGTAAATTTGGGGGCTTCCACTGATAAAAAGCCATGGTTTGAATATAGGGCCAAGGTAAAGAGAAGATGGCCTACCAACCAAGTGGCTCTAGTCTCTTGTTTGCCATTGGCCCTTAGCTGGAGTTGCTGACATGATTCTATTTAATCAACAGGAAGCTCCCACCTCCCTAGTGCCTTGACTCAGCCAGCAGATAAAATCAATTAGAAGTGGAGTGGTAAATAAGTACTAAAGTGGTTTTCAAGGAAGTGCTGGGGTTTGTTTTCTAAAATTTCCATTTACCAGTTCATAATCTTCACTCCTCACAATAATGGGCAAATACCAAGCTGCACACTCAAGAGAGATTAAGGCAAATCTTTGGTTAATAACACCTGAGCATTGATGATTAAAGCGTAGACCATTTCAATTATGTAAAATACATAAGTTCTGGAGATCTATTATACAGCATAGTGCCCATAGCTAATGATACTGTATTGTACACTTAAAATCTACTTTAGCTGATAAAAGGGTAGTTTTTTTTAAGTTGCAGTTTTGAGTTTTATTTAAAGGAGATATTTGTAACCCTGAGTTGGTAATGGCTAGAAGAAGATGGAATCCTCTGAAGTTTTGTTTCATTTTCATTTTCTAATTTAGAACATTAATTCTATTAGTTCCTCATTCAGGGAAGACATCTCCCTTTAGTTTTTGGTATTGAGAGGCTGGTGTGACCCTTCATGGTGTCTTGAAGTCATAGGCTATCTCTGTTAAAATAAGATTATTTTTAAAGGTGTACAACTTGGTGTTTTGATATAGGTAGATATGATCACCACAATCAAACTAATTAACATATCTATTAACATCTACACAGTTACCTGTGTGTGTGCTGAGAAAATTTAGCTCATGTTCTATCCACTGAGTAGATGTTAAGTCTTCCTACAACAAATAATAATAATAAAGGGAACAAGAGAAAACTTTGGGAGGTGATGGATATGTTTATGGCCTCAGTGGTGATGGTTTCAGGGGTGTATACTTGTCCCCAAACTCATCAAAAACATTAAATGCACAGCTTTTTATACATCAAAAGCATTACAGTTAATATGCTCAAAGGCAGAACTTTGCTGCCATCTAAATGGATTACTTAAAAGTTTCCTGAGTTCTTGATCCTTAGGAAACTTGACAGACCATTATAGGATAGCAGGTGAATAGGCCAGACTCTGTCTTTCCCCTTTTTTAATACCTTAAGCAAGTATGTCACACACCCCTGGTAGCAACTGTTCAACTATATATGAAGAAGTACAACCAATCTTAACTTCCTCATTCCTTAGTCACTAGAAACATGCTTCCATTTGGCCAGGTTCTTAAGATGCTACCCACCTGTTTGTTACATTTACTTACTTTCCCTCCTGCTGAAACATTTGTTTCCTTGTGTGACCTGTAACTTTTCATGTGAACTTATTTTTCATGGAAGGTGTTTTTTTTTGCCATAGGAATCCTGTACATCCTGAATTGCAGAAGTGTCACTAAAAATGAACAATTTCTTGTTTGCTTGTGCTGAGCACACCAGGAGCTTCACCCACCTGGAACTGGGTTGTACATTAATCTCTGAGTTGGGGATTTTTGTGTCATGAAGGCAAGGCTGGGACTTCATGTCTCTTATTCTCTCCCACTCCGAGCCCCAGAAACAGAGGTGCTCCTTTGATGTTCCTCCGGCTTTCTGGCAAATAACTTTTCCAGACCCTCTTTTGCTGAGGGGCAGTTTTTCCAGAGTGCTTTCTTTGTCCAGGGGTTTCCGCTCCCACTCCTTGCCCTCCATCAGCCAAGGCCACATCTCTTGATGCCATGTTGGTGTTAAACATCCCACCATTACATTTGGTCCAGTGTCCCCGCCAGGACACCACAGCTGCAGTGCAGGAGGCCAGTGCTCAGGCTTCAAGTTGCCTCCACTGGCAACAACAGATTTCCTTCCAACATCAGTTGGATATTTAAAAATTTTGTTGTAATGTATCCAGTACTTCTCTATGTTTATATCAGGATGTAGAAATCCACAGTCACTCAGTCCACCATGCTGCTGGAACCAGAAATCCAGACTCAACTTCTAACCAGGTGTTTTTTTAATTTATCGAAGTAAAATTCACATAACATAAAATTGACCACTTTAAAGTGTGTGATTCAGTGACATTTTGCATTTTCACAGTGTAATACAACCATTACTTCTATCTAGTTCTAAAATATTTTTATCACCCTTCACCACACCAAAAAAAAAAAAAAAACCTACAGCAACCCCAGACTCATAAGCTGGCCGTCTCCATTCCCCTCTCTCCCCAGTCCCTGGCAACCACTAAACCACTTTCTGTCTCTATGGACTTACCTATTCTGGACATTTCATATAAATTTTTGAATCATACAACATATGACCTTTCGGTCTGGCTTCTTTCATTTAGCAGAATATTTTTAAGGTTTATCCACATTGTAGCGTTTATACAAATGGCCAATAAACCCAAGAAAAAAATGCTGAACATCATTAGTCATTAGGAAAATGCAAATCAAAAGCACAGGGAGGTACTACTTCACATCCACTAGGAAGGCCATAAAAAAAAAAAGAGAAACTTAAAAGTGTTAGTGAGGACAAAGAGAAGTTAGAACCCTCCTACATTGCTTGTGGGAATATAAATATAAAATGATGCAGCCACTGTGGAAAAACTTCAGCTGCTCCTCGAAAAGTTAAACAAAATATTGACATATAACCCAGCAGTTCCACTCTTAGATATATACTCACAAGAACTGAAAATGGGTCCTCAAACAAATACTTATACACGAATGTTCATAGCAGCTACCCACAGTAGCCAAAAGGAAGAAATAACCCAAATGTCTATCAACAGATTGATGGATAAACAAAATGCAGTATAGACACACAGTGGAATCTTATTCAGCCATAAAAAGAAACAGAGTTCTGATACACTCTACAAAAAATGAAGTTTTGATGCACCTTGAACACATTATACTAAGTGCATGAAGACACTAAGGGACTGTGCTAAGTGATAGAGGATGAGGTAAAGAAGCTATGTGGGCCCTCCTGGAAGCTGGGTGGGTGCCACAGAGAGGGGAGAGAGTAGAACTCAGATTCCATCCACACATACTCGACCCATCCTGCCTCAGTGCCCATGTGATACTCACCTGCTGCACCCCCTGCTCCCCAGCATTACAGTCAAGCCAGCCAGTCTAGATGGCCAGAAATAGGAAGTCCTCTTACTGAAACAATTTCTCACTTAAATTATTTATTTCTCTGGAGTAATTGTAAAATGTGCAGTGTCAACCACTAGGCCAAAAATGGAGGAACAAGAAGCAAAACCATAGCTGTGTTTATTTTCCAATTTTTTTATTGTGGTAATGTGACATAAAATTGACCATCTTAACCATTTTCAAGTATGTAATTCCATGGAATTAACTAGTGTCTATTTCATAATGCCATAATGTCATCAGCACCATCCATCTCCAGAACTTCCCATCGTGTAAAACTGAAACTCTATACCCATTTTTTAAAACTCTCCATTCTCCCTGCCCGCTAGCCCCTGGTAACCAGCATTCTGTCTTTATGAATTGAACTACCTGAGATGCCTCATATAAGTGAAATTATACAGTATTTGTCTTTGGGGGATGAGCTTATTTCACTTAGAATAATGTCTTCAAGTTTCATCCATGTCATATGTCAGAATTTCCTTTCTATTTAAGCATATGTCAAATTTTCCTTCGTTTTTAAGGCAGAATAATATTTCTCTATATATTGTTTATCCATACAACCATCAATGGACACTTAGGGTACCGCCACATTGTAGCTACCATAAATAATGCCACTATGAACATGGATGTACAAATACCTATTTGTGACCCTGCTTTCAATTCTTTTCTGTATATACCCAGAAGTAGAATTAGGTTTATTACTTGATATGTGTTTTCATTTAGTTAGAAGAGGAATTCAGTAATGTAACCAACTTCTATTGAGTATCTAATGGGTACCAGGTACTTTGCCAGAAAATAACTATAAAGTGTTACATATTTATGAATTAAAATGAAGAGTGCAGTTAGGCTTAAAAGGGAGGAAGAGAAATTGAATTGTATTTTTTCAGCAGACATAATTAAATCCCAAAGCTCTGAGCATCGATTAGACACTAGAAATAAAATCTGATTATCCCAGAGACTCGTTTTCATACACTTTTATGAGTTACCTAACTGTGCATGGCCCTGAATTAGTCATCAACCAAAATGGATTTGTTTTTACCCAGCAACAAACAATCCTTGAACCCATTTACAAGTTTCTTACTAAGAGGCAGCCAGAGCTTTTGTTTAATTGGCAATATAACCATGTACATTATTAATGGTAAGTTTATTTTCTTCCTAACGTAGAAGTCCATTAATGCTGCATCGAGTTACAAATGTACACTCAGAGAACCTAACCAAGTCAGCCACGTTCTCCGTGGTCCAACATTACAGAGAAATATTTTTCCAAGATTTGTGCAAGGTTTTATGCTCCCAGAGAGGCCCTTGCAGCAGACTTCGGCAAGAACTGCAGCTACCAAAGCCATCTCAGCTCTAAGAAAAATGCTTCCAAAATGTTAAAGCAACATCTGATACACTAACAAATTGAAATTTAGGGTCCAGACATCTGCACAGAGCCAAAAAGAAATCTTCAACAGAAATTAGACAGAAATAACTGAAAAGTTCTCCCTGACATTGTTTTCTCGTATCATATGCTTCCAACCACCTTCACTTTCACCTTAGTTCCACGAGGGCGTCTCGTTTCTTTCCAAGCAACATTTTGAAAGGCATTCTGATCACATCGCCCCTGATTAAAACCCCTTCTAAGCTTCCTACTGCCCTTAAGAAAAAGTCTGACCTTCACTCAGTTACCAAGACCCTGCATGATTTCAGTTCTCACAATGAGCTGAGCGCCCCACTTCAAAACCTTCACTTACTCTTCCTTCTGTCTTCACTTTTCTTCTCCCAGCTCACTCCTGCTCAGTCTTCAGACTCAGCTTAAAGGGCCGTTCCTTGGAGAGGTCTGTTCTGGGCCCTACGCTGGATCTGTCATCTGGAGAACCCAGACAGGACTTACCTGTTTTGCTCACCGCTGCAGCTCCAGCACCAGAGAAGGCCTGGCATGCGGGGGACACTACTGGTTAAATCCATAAATCATCTTCTACCATAATACATTCTAATAAGAACTGAGGCTATTGTTCTCACACATTAGGAGCCCGATGAAGGACAAATCTATTGGAATAATATAAATAATGTGGTCCTACTGAATACCAACTACAGGAGGGCTTCCTAATCATTTTTGTGCTATGGATCCATCTGACTATCTAATGAAGACTATGAATCCCTACTTAGAACACTATTTATAAATGCATAAAATAAAATACATAAAACTCTAAAGAAACATTTAAAGAAATACTCAAATTCCATTATCAAATTATTTTTAAAATTTCTGATACAATAGTAAATATAAATACATCTTTGTACTATCTGATAAAATAAAAAGATCTAGTGGTAGGTCTAATAACCGTTACAGTTTCAAAGTAATGATGAGCATACATGATATTCTGAGTTATCTGTGACAACTATAATGTGATATGAAATTATTTGCAATATTTATTGGTGACAAAGACGCATATACTGCATCGTGACTAATTAGACAAAACACTGAAATTCAGTTAGAAGTTACTGAAAATAAGAATGCAATTTTTACCCTTTGAGGTCATGAGCCCCTAGGGAGATCCCTAAGAAAGCCATGGAAATGCACTGCATAGCTCTTCCGCCATTGGGGTGCACAGGTAACCGACAGTCCCAGGTACCCACCTCCACCCCTGGAGCCACCACTACATTTGTGCAGTGTCCACGCTCCCCCCAGACTGCTCCCAGGCAATGTCTGAGCACAGCAGGGTACTTAGGCAGACCCATTCCTGTGGGACACAGGAGTATTCAAGTCGGCAACTTCTGCTCCAGAACTCACAAGGAGCCTGGCAAAAACACTCAGAACTGAACTGTCATCTGAGCCTTCCTCTCCGTCCTCCTTGCCACCTCTCCTTTCACAGCCGTCAGTCTCGCACTGCAATCTGAGTGCTCTCCCCGCCCACTCCTATTCCCTTCTCTTTATCCTTTCCAGGTGTTTCTCCCTATAAATCTCTGGCACAAGTAATCCCATCTTGCCTCTGTTTATCAGAGGACCTGAACTAACACAATCCCTTTGAATTAAGGGAAAGAGAAAGCCTGTTTACCCATTTATTCAGAACTGATATTCTGAAGATACTTGAACATGCTGCATTTTTATAACACTTCACCAATATCTACCACTTGGTTTCAGGAAAAGACTTTGCAGAGATTATTTTTTAAAAATAAAATCTTTCCCTTTAACTCTTTGCAATATAAAGGAAGGGCCAAGAGGGTTAAGTCCAGGGATCAGCCTCCCTGAACTGATAACAGTGGCTCATTAAGGAGCCTGGAGTAAAAGAACAGGGCTGAGACATACCGCCAGCACAAAAACTGTTTCAAGAATACGATCTGAAGGATACACAAAGTCAACTATCAGAATTTCCTGCTTCTCATTCCTGAGAGCCCCTCTGACTCAATACTATTATTATGAAGTAAATGCATTAGAATTCCTCATACCCAATAGAGAAATTAAGATACGAGATAGCGAGGTATAATTGTTCATAGTACAGAGCATTTCACTTCCCTATTCTCCGTTCCTTCCACAAGGGATTTCAGGTACAACAATAATATAAAAAGTAATACTAGAACCAAAATCTGAAACAAAAACAACAACAAAAAATGTAAAGTAACACAGAAGAACCAAGAAAGAAATAAACACAAGTATGAAGTTTCTAAGACCCACCAGAGTCAGTGGAGCTGATGAGGAAAATTACGTTCTTAGCACCCTAAATTGATTTTATTTTTACTTTTACTTTAGGTTCAAGGGTACACATGCAGATTTGTTATACAGGTAAACTTGTGTCACAGGGGCTTGGTGTACAGATTATTTTGTCACTCAGGTATTAAACTTAGTGCCTGACAGTTGTTTTTTTCTGATCTTCTCCCTCCTCACACTCTCCACCCTCAAGTAGGCCCCAGTGTCTATTGTTCCCTTCTATGTATCCATGTGTTCTCATCACTTAGCTCCCACTTATAAGTGAGAACATGGAATATTTGGTTTCCTGTTCCTGTGTTAGTTTGCTTAGGATAATGGCCTGCAGCTCCATCCATGTTCCTGCAAAGGACATTATCTTGCTCTTCTTTATAGCTGCAGAGTATTCCAGAGTATATATGTAGCATATTTTCTTTATCCAGTCTATCACTGATGAGCATTTAGGTGGCTTTCATGTCTTTGCTATTGTGAATAGTGCTTCAGTGAACATACATGTACATGTGTCTTTATGATAGAATTACATACATTCCTTTGTGTATATACCCAGTAATGGGATTGCTGGGTCAAATAAGCACCCTAAACTGAAACCAGGAATATATTTGCCCTCCAAGGTTTTGTCTGGTGCATTGGTTAGGTTCTATAGAACCCTTAGCAGAAATTCTACTTCTGGTATATTGTGAACTAAATCAGTTGTTATGGGCTGCCCCAGAAACCTCATTGTGACATAGAAGATGGTTTCTAAGGGGTAATGCCCCCTGCCTTTCAAATCAATTTTTGGAAAAAAAAAATCATTCAGGCATGTAAAGTTTCCTACATTTCCCTAAGTATATTGAAACATGGTGTTGTGAGTTGTATTTTGTCTCCTAAAAATTTATGTCAATGGCTTAACCCCCAGTCCCTCAGAATGTGACCCAATTGGAATTAGGGTGGTCACAGACATAATTAAATTAAAATGAGGTCATACTAGAGTAGGATATGCCCCTAATCGAATATGACTGATGAGAACAAGACACACAGAGAACAATGCCATGTGAATACACAGAGACACACAAGAAGAAGACAGCCATTGACAAGGAAGGCAGAGATTGGAGTGAGCAAACTACAAGCCAAGTAATGACAAGTATCACCAGGCACAGCCAGAAGTTAGGAAGGAAGCATGAAACAGGCTCTCCCTCAGGGCCTCAAGAAGGACCAACCCTGCTGACACCTGGATTTTGACTTCCAGCCACCAGAACTGGGAGAGAACACATTTCTCTTACGGTAAGCCACCCAGTTTATGGTCTTTTGTTGTGGCAGCCCAAGGAAAGTAGTGTAATACAATAAGCACAGGTTCCTCACCAAGGACATTCCTGTCCAGCCTTCCGGCCTCTGTGAACACCAAGTTGCTAATTTGCAAATCCCATGGTAATGGACCAGGTTTTATGGGGCTTGATTCCATGCTAGAGATGGACCAACGCTTTTGGAAACTGGGCCCCTGGTAGCAGAAATCGACTTGCTGAGGCATTCTAATGACCTGAGTCACCTCTTTGTTCTAAGGGAACAATTTGCATGCTGAGATGATCTAGTTCAATTCTGGCCTCAATATATTACATTTAAATTGTACTTTTCTTCCAAAAACACTTATGAAAATTGCCTCATTAATGCTTGCTACTCCCTTGTGCAGTAAGAAAGGGACAAGTACCATTATCTCAATTTCGAAGATGAAGACACTGAATCTTAAAACCCCAGGGCTATGAAGAACACTGAAAGACCATCTACTTCAAAGAGCCCAAACCTGTTGCTTAGCAAAATTACCTGAGCAACTCAGCAAAAATAAAGGTTCACTGGCCCAGCTCAGCAACTGCAGGATACAGCCCAAGCGCCTGTATTTTTAACAAATTTCCCAAGGGATTTTCTTTTACCACCTTCTTAGCACAATTCATACACTGGCATTTGGGAAGCACAGAGTCGTCTCATCTTGCCCAGGTTTGAGAAATATCTGGACAGTCTCCTTTAACAAGATAAAAATTCTTATGGCCCTCCAGGGCTAACAAATTATTTGTATTGAAATGTTACCTAAATAAATGTAACCCTAAGCCTACATAAAACTCCTAATCCTGATAGCTCTTTTATATTATTATAAAACCAAAACAAATTCATAAATTAAGTAAAATCCCAATAAAACCCAAATTTGTTTTAGTGCACCAGTCACTAAAACGAAGCTACGTATTGACTGCTACAGAGCTGGTCTCTAACAGTTTGACAGGCTCAGATTACATGTGCTGGGAGAGACTCTATTCCCCCTCCACTCTTTTCTCTAAGAACCAAAGCTAGGCCTTCCTTGCAGCCCGTCTCAATGTCACGGCCTTCACTGCATAATAATGTGACCATAAACGCAATGAAAATGCAGGCTTTCTAATAACATGGCCTTCTCGGCTATGAAGAGTCATCCAAATCATCCAAAAATATGCTTATCTTGATGTGTTTACATTTTCATCCAAATGGGAGCACAAGATTTAAAACATCTCACAGTAAGTGTTTGGATCGCCCTCTGACACACATTGATCTAATCCATCTGCCTTATTGCTGACAGTCAGAGTTTCCTGAATGTGGGTTTTAAAGTCTTAGTAATAGTTAAAACATATTGTGCTAACTATGTAGCAGACACACTGTTCTAAGCCCTTTACATAAAGCAACTTGTTTACTCTTCATTTCAACCCTATAAGGTAGGTACAACCATTATTTTCATTGCGCAGATGAGAGACATGAGACAAGAGAGGTTAAGCTTCTTGACCAAAATCACACAGCTTGTAAGTGGCAGACCTGGGATTTGAACCCAAGGAGACTAATGCTCTCCTCCAGAGCCTATGCTCTCCTCCTAGCCACATATACTTTTCAGATGAGATAGTCACAATCCAAAATTAATGATACAGTCTGACTCCTCTCTGCTCCCAACAAGTAGGAATCTGCAGCAATGAATCCAGGTTGGTGTCAGGTGTAGTAATTAAGGTGCTCGGGTAAAGGATGGGAGGTCGCACTGCACAGGAATAGGAAAAAAAGTCTTAGGGAACCACCAAGTCTCCAGGTCATAAGTCAAGCAAACCACCAAATAAGCATCCATCCAGAAAAGCTAGTTAAAGTAGAAAGATATGGGTAGATGGCAAAGAAGAGAAACCAAGGAAACCAGACAGTGAGCAGGTCTGAAGCAGAGTGAGGCGGAGCTTAGAAATATTCTCTAAGCAGAACAGGAAAATGCCTGCAGCCTTGAGCACGACAGGGAGGAAAATGTTCAAGTTACCAATTTAGCTCCAGTGGAATCCTGCAAAAAGGAATTCTCATCAACTGAGTATGAACTCATACATGTTGTCCAAAAGGACCCCTCACAAAAGAGGCAAAAGTGACACTGGAATCTCTGGAGAGTTAGAGTCTCAAAAGCTCATAATGGGAAAAACCCAAGGTCCCTTATCAAAGACAACTGCATCTTTTATCTTGTCCTCTGCTGGGCCTATAAGTGATCTTTACTAACTTAAATTTGCTTCTTTTATTCTAAAAATATAAAGGCATCAAGCTACATCAGGTTGCTATGGACTCAATCACAGATGAAGCAAGAAGATTAAATGGTTGTGTGACTTTAATGAATGTCATTTGCTTTCCGAAAAGCTGATTTGGATGTAATTAATAGGAGGCTGCCTAAAAGGAGAATTGGATTTGTGTGGTGATGATAAGAGGCATTGCCGTAACACTGACCACTATGGCTTTCTCCTGCCCTTCAAGTTGCTGAGCGTTCACCTTGGCAGTCAGCACTTTATGCTTGTCTGCTTCTTGAGAACTTGGCACTCTTTCTAATAGAATAGCAATTTTCTTTGAAGGGAACAACTAAGAAAAATAGCATGAGGAAAATGTTGAAAATGGGAAGGAAAAAAACAAAGAATGTGAGTATAAGCAAGGGGCAAAACAAGAGAGAAACATATGACCTACAAAGACAAGAGAGAGCAGAGGAAAATAATCTTTGTAAGTGACTGACATTGGGTTAGAAGTGAGAAAGTCACTCAAAAGCAACTAGGAAATGCTTTGCACCCATAATTAAACTCTTTATTTCATAAATGGGACAGTGAACTCACTGAACTTCTGATCAAAATAGCATAAAGCCTCACTGACGAGAGAGAAAGAAATTTAAGGAAAATCAAAACTGTGCCACAGAGAATAGATGATTCTTTCACTGCTGTAAGATATACTTGTTTCTGAAGTATAAAAAATGTCATAATCATAGATTGTCAATTGCACATTATTTTCAAAGATCTTTTTTTCCTGTCTATTTCAGCAGTAACTTTAATGCAAAATAGTTTTGGCACCAAAAGAAAAATGTATTTTAGGTTACAAAGTAAAAACAAAGAATTACAGTCAGAAGAATCAAATGTTTTGAACTTGAACAGCCCATGTCATTTCTCTGGGGTGATTCAATCAACCTTTGATTAAGCTTTTTTCTGCAGACTTGCTGGAGGATGGATGCAGAGATGATTATGACCCAGGTCCTGCCTTCAAGGAGCGTAGTCTCACAGGGAAGCCCTCATAAGAATTAATATAAGACAAGTAGTTAAGTGCCCATGATGGCAGAGGTGGCTGTCACAAAAAAAATAAAATAAACAAAAACATTAATTAGGGAGAACTTTTACTGCTACTGAAACTCATGGAGAGAACTCACTTTGCTCCCTGGACTGTTAAAATGAATGACTTGGAGGCATGACGGTGGGACACAGTAAGCTTATCCTTCTCACAGGCTGGGCCCCTCCACTACTGCTCAAAAAAATAACACTTCTTTTTTGTGTGTCTCAACTATTGAATCCTAAATCCTAGTTTATTTCCCTTATGATTCAATGTTCCTTTGGCTTATAGTGTGAATGATCTACTCAGAAGCATTTTTGGTCAAGGCTTTTTTTCTCCATCTAGGTTCTCACATAAAGAATTGAAACAACTGAATCAAACCTGGATTTCCCAGTAATTTGTCTATGGTGTGCATCTGAGGTCCCACAGCATGACATTCACCTTCTAAACTGCTGGCTTCAAGTGAAGCATTTTCCCGATAGCTTTTACCTCTGTGCTTTGCTCTTTCAACTGGGAAAGCAAATGCTGTTAGGGCAACCCTCTGTCTAGTCCTGCAGATGCAGTGCTGTGGAAGCGGGCAGGGACAAACAGACCCTCCTGATAGGTCCTTAGACACTGGAGTAGAACTTCTGGCTGCTTTTTTCACAGATCAGGTCACACCAGTCTAAGGAGGACCATAGTCCTCAAAGCCCTATCCTTATACTACTCAAATTCATCCCTTCCTTTCTCTCTACCCATTTGACCTGGTGAGAGTTAGTGGCAAACCAATCACTCACGTGAGTAACTACACTCTCCCATAGGAGCAATTGATCAGGGAGGAACATAAGGAAACAAGGCACAGACATGAAGATCTGTGATGGCTCCCAGAGCAATAGGCCTGAAGGTAAGGAGCAAGAAGAGCTGGGCTGTTGACTCAGTCTTGCCTGGTGTTGAGGTTTGTTTCTTTTTTTCTGTTTTGTTGCTTGTCTTTTTTTAATTGCAGTTTTAAAAATATATAACATTTATGTAAAATTTATCATCTTCACCCTTTTTAGTGTGCAGGTCAACAGTGTTAAGTATATCCACAACAACAAATAGCCAGAACTTTTTCATCTTAGAAAACTGAAATGCTATATCCATTGAACAACAGCTCCCCAATTTCCCCCCCTCAGCTGCTGGAAACCACCTGTTCTTGTTTGCCAGGTAGAATGTCTGGCATTAAACTCTTCCACATCTTAGTGGTATCAACATTATGTGACATCATGTCACAACTAGAAATGAAATGGGATGAAAGACATGATTTAAGGGAAATTATACAATTAAAGGAAAGATTTCTTATTTATTATTCTTTCTATGCTGTAATGTCAGGTGATGTCTCTTTTAGGGAATGCAACTATGGCTGATTCAGACACCAGTATGGGATTCAAGGATCTATTTTGGGAAGAGTGTTATCAAATCTAGTATTTGTTCGTATGTTCCTACCAATGATCATCAATGATGCAAAATCTGGGGCAACATAGCAGGTGAAAATGGTTTGAAGAGCAGCATAGAGGATGACAATGTAATTAACCACATCAATTTCTAGGGCCAGCTGATGACTTCAGAAAATACCAAATCGGACAAGCTACCTCTCCAGAGTGAACAGATTCATCTTTGCTCAGTAGCTTCAGGCTCCCAAGAATGGGGAGGCTAGAAAATCTAACAGATGACACGAACCTCTGATGTAAGACCCACACTCACTCATTCTAATGTCCGCAATTCAGAGCACACCACTGGTCTAGGCCAAGACTACTGAATGTTCAACTGATGGAACTGTCAGCCCAGCCAAAATTGCAAAAGGAATAGTTCCACCAAAGAAAATAAGTACCTGTACTTGAATAACCACTATATTCATACAGAGAACCTTTATGGGGTAGAGGCAATTATCTTGCCTCTCTCTCCTTAACTTTTAATAAAACAAGTCATAATCTGTTACACCAAACCATACTTTGCACAAAGTACTTAATCTACTATCCCCATTTTACACATGAGAAAACTAAGACACAGAAAAGCAAAACTAGAAAAATTCCCAACTAAAATGTCCTTTTCATTCTAGGGCATCATCTGGACTGAAGCCATTTTTTATTTAATTTGTATTTCTTCAAATTGAAAGGTCTATATGAACTCACTCCTTGGCTTCTAGAAATCCCTCCAGCCTCCAGGCTTAGTCTCCAGTCTTCACTTTCCATCAAGAGGAACAAGGTGACACTGGCCTGCTGCTTCCCCCAACTGAGTTTCCTTCCTAGAGCACTCTAAGACAGCAAGGCCTGATTATCTAGTTAACAACTCAAATACACAGAAAGAGAGAGAGAACCCTATTCTAAGCCTGAA
This sequence comes from Callithrix jacchus, assembly GCF_049354715.1. NCBI lineage: Eukaryota > Metazoa > Chordata > Mammalia > Primates > Cebidae > Callithrix > Callithrix jacchus. Next base: position 92,696,032 of record NC_133509.1, read on the forward strand.
TTCTGAAAACAACTTTCAGCCTCTCAATTCTGTTCCAGACTGCTGCCAACATCCTGATAAATTACCCAGAGTTTCTCTGACATCCCCTCCCCACCCTGCCCCAACTGCCCTGACCTCACTATAGGCCCTGGTTATCTCCCAACCAGATTAAGCCCAGAATTTGCAACCCCTGCTGGCCCATCATCCAAAGTCCTTCCCTCAGATTCACCTAAACTTTTTCATCTTCCCAGCTACAAACACTGAGCTCCAGGGAGACCAGGGACTGTGTCCTGTGCACACCCACATCCCTGTTCCTCTTATGTTCATTTCCTCCCACACCTGTGCTCATTATTATACCAGCTACCATTTGCTGGACCCAGTAGCTGGGTGCCAGCTCTGCACTAAGTATCTTACACACACCTCACACAGTTCTCAAAACAACTCTCCTGCTATCCCATTTTACAATGGAGGAATCTGAGAAGAGCAGGGTTCATTCCAAAAGTATTTGATTTGAATGTTCTAAAAAATACTTGATTTGAACTGTCTCCTGACTTCAGAGGTTTCTCTTTTCTGAGCTGTGTGTTTCTGTTCATTTGCCTCTGAGTGCATTCCCTCAGTCGACCACTCTCTCTATATTGAAAGTTCTTTCCATTGGCTTCTGTGACACCATGTTTCCCTCACCTCTCTGGCTGCTCCTCCTCAGCTCTTTTGGAGGGTTCGACTTACTCTACTTCACCTGTGAATTATGGTAGTTCTTCAGGGTCCAATTCCAAGCCATTATCCTCGTCCCTCTGCCCTAGCATTATCACCACCTCCCATGGCATCGTTACATTCCAATGCTGACTGCAAAGTTCATAGTTCCAGTTTGCCTCTCCTCCAAGCTCCAGACATTTCTCTCCTTCAGTGTCTCTCATGTACCTCTAATTCGACATACCCAGAACTGAACTCATGATTGCTCCCCCTCCCCACCCCAACTCTTCCCCTAACTCAGATTCTACCCTGTTCCTCTCTCTCATCTCAGCAAGAACACCCCTACCTGCACGCCTGCATCAGCCAAAAACTAGGAGTCACCTTTAACACTTCCCTTCCCTCCCTCTCAAGATCCAATCAGCCACCAAGACCTTTTGATCCTACCTTCTAAAGTACTCTTGAATCCATCCACTCTTCTTCCTGTCCCAGTAAAAGCCATCTTTCCTGTTGCCCAGTCTATTGTGACAAGCTTCTCACTGGCTTCCTCACATCTATTCTTGTTCCTTCTTCACTCCACTTCCACTCTTTATATAGCAGTCCTTATAAGACATCCTGCAGCCACAGTGATGCCTTTAAAATTCAAGTAGGGCATTAGCATATGTGCTATTCTATCCTATTTCATGTGCCATGCTATTCCACAGCACCTTACTGCTCACAGCATAAAATCCCAAGCCCTTACCCTGTACAGCAAGGTCTTGCAGGGTTTGGTCCCTGTTGCTTCACCAGCCTCTACGGCACCTGCTACTGGCTCCAGGTACCGAAGCCCACTGGCTCCAGTGGGCTTCTCTGAGTCTTTAAATACTTCTTCCTGGCTCCAGCCTTCACAAATCCATTCCCTTCCTCAGCCCCTACTTCCCTTCTCTATATGTCTTAGTTCATAAACACATTCCCAGGAAAGCATTTTCTGACCCCCATCAGGCCAAGTCCCCTGGTAGAAGATCTTTAGCCCCCTAATCTCCTTTATGGAACTTGTCATAATTATATCCTAGAGACTGGGGATTACTTGATTCATGTCTGTCCCTTCCCCACCCCAAGTAAAATGTAAGTACCATGAAGGCAGTCCCTGTGTCTGGAGGCACACTGTCTTCTCTATCACTGCATGTTCCTCACCTAAGTTTCCATAACTTTTGTTAGCGGAGAATGTTCACCTGTCCTGCAGGTCACATCAGTCACAACTCCATTCCGCAGGGACAACCATACATGTGTCCTTATGTCATGTTTTTCACTTTTCTATGCCATACAATGCTTATAAATATTCTATCATATGCTGAATTTTAAGCTCTAGAGAGCCAATAAGATTTGGCATCTCAGAGTTGAGATGTTAAGAAAATAATAATTAGATTTAGTGACCTTGGTACCTCTCAAAGATGCCATACAAAGTATTCAATCTACTATCCCCATTTTACACATGAGAAAACTAAGACACGGAAAAGCAAAATAACTTACACAAGGTGACCCAGTAAGTGGTGGGGCCAGAAATCAAACCCTAATCTATTGGGCCCAGAGCTCAGGGTTAAGTAGAGCACCAGTGATGGCAAGGACAGTCTGTGACTCCGTCTGCGAAGTGGGGAATGGAGCTAAGCAGGTTTTTCATGAATGATCACATAAACCTCACTTCACTTCCCTTTGGAGACTGGTAACACACAGGTTCTTTGGCATGAACACAGGCATGTGCCACTCCTCTCAGTTTCTGTGTTGGCCAACGGAGTGACAGGAAAGCCTCTGAAGCCATACTGAATAGGCAGTGAAGATTTAGCTACCTGAAAGGTTATACCTATATGGTTTCTTAACTGTATAATATCTAAGGATGTTGTTTCTTCTTCCAAAAGCAGTCATGTGGGAATATCACTTGCCAGTGAAACTATGAAGGCCTGCAGTAGTACATACAATTTGTATGTGACCATTTACGCACACAGTACTACACTGAATTGAAAATTTAGATATAAAATATAATGTTCCAGACTGGGCACAGTGGCTTATGCCGGTAATCCCAACACTTTGGGAGGCTGAGGCAAGAAAATCACCTGAAGTCAGGAGTTCGAGACCAGCTTGGCCAACACGGTGAAACCCTATCTCTACTAAAAATACAAAAATTAGCTGAGCATTTTGGTGGGTGCCTGTAATGTAATCCCAGGTACTCAGGAGGCTGAGGCAAGAGAATCATTTATACCTGGGAGGCAGAGGTTGCAGTGAGCCAATATCGTGTCACTGCACTCCAGCCTGGGTGACAGAGCAGGACTCCATCTCCAACAGAAAAAAAAAAAAAAAACATAATGTTCCATATCTCACCATTTCACCCTTTAGATTCCTTAATTTCATTTGGGTTTGGTTCAGGGCAACCAAATATGCTCATTATTTCCCAAGTGTCCTGGTTCAGACCATGGAGTCACCTTTTCCCTGACACCTGGATTTTTAAGAAAGGCACATACAATGCTGCCACTGCTAAATGAGGAACACCATACAAACTTTCATATGGCTGCGGTGACTGCCCCAACCCTGAGGACTACTCAAGCCATCTGCTAATGCATACGTCAACAGTCTCTGCTATAGACAGGAAAATAAAGCCCTAAGAAAAAATATTTCCAATTCATTCTCTGTGGGGCCGCATTTTCTCTCATATATTAATTCGGAGAGAGAAAGCAACAAATCTGTTTCAGGCCAAAGAGCTGTGTATACCCTCTACTCACCACGTGGAATGAAACAGCATTCAGTTACACTTTTCTATCACTTAACAGCGAGTTTCAAAGGCCTGTGGAGTACAAGGAAGCATGCAAAATTTATAGGAGAAGGTGAGGTAGCATAAATACGGCTCTTTCCTGGGTGTTAGGATCTTACAATCTTAAAAGGATCACAGATACAAATCGCTGTAATATGAGCCAACATAATTACCCCATATTTAATCAGCTAGTAGCAGAACATCTTTAAGTGTCATGTAAATGGGAAATATTCCTTACATCCTTGCTCAAAGCTCAGTCCACGGACCAGCAGCATCAGGGCATCATCTGGGAGCTTGTTAAAATGCAGAATCTCAGTCACCCCCCTACACCTCCTGAATCAGAATCTGCACTTTAATCAGATGCCCAGATGACTCAAATGCTCAACAGAATTTGGAGACGCACTGCTGAACTTATTTGGTTCTTAGTCACTCCTACCAGGAACAAACTTGATGGAGGCTGACTTCAAAACAGGGACTTGGATTTTTATAGAATAAATGCTTAATACACTGTTTTTAAAGTGAATCTCTAAGGGATTTGTTTTAGGATTTAAATGTACAAAATATGATTCAAAAGCTGAGCAAACTACATGGTCCTGCATTTTAATATCCTGTAAGTAGTCAGACCCTTGCCTGAAAGGCTAAAGGATTTAAAAATAAAGCTCTATTCATAGAGGTGAGAATATTTTCTTTTAAAGCTTAATGTGTATTAAATTGACCTTGCAGAAGCCACTGGAGGAGAGGAAACTTTTATCCAGAAGTTCAACTTCATGATAATATTTTAGAGGGAATGCCACCAAAGGAAACCAAGATGGGATTTCTACCAATTTAAAAAGAGGTGATGGGAGTGTAAATTAGTTCAACCATTGTGGAAGACAGTGTGGCGATTTCTCAAGGATCTAGAAATAGAAATTCCATTTGACCCAGCAATCCCATTACTGGGTATAACCCAAAGAACTATAAATCATTCTACTATAAAGACACATGCACACATACATTCACTGCAGCCCTGTGTACAATAGCAAAGACCTGAAACCAACCCAAATGCCCATCAATGATAGACTGGGCAAAGAAAATGTGGTACATATACACCATGGAATACTACACAGCCATAAAAAAATGATGAGTTCGTGTCCTTTGTAGGGACTTGGATGAATCTGGAAACCATCATTCTCAGCAAACTGACACAAGAACAGAAAGCCAAACACCGCATGTTCTCACTCACAGGTGGGTGTTGAACAATGAGAACACGTGGACTCAGGGAGAGGAGCATCACACACTGCAGGCAGTTGGGGGGTGGGTAGGGGAGAGACAGCAGGGTGTGGGGAGGGAAGGAGAGGGTGGGGAGAGATAACATGGGGAGAAATGCCAGATATAGTATATACCTAAAGTAAAATTTTTAAAAATAAATAAAAAGAGCTGCTGAATCATAGAATTATAAGGCCAGGCACAGTGACTCACACCTGTAATCCCAGCACTTTGGGAGGCGCAGGCAGGCAGATTACGAGATCAGGAGTTTGAGAGCAGCCTGGTCAACATGGTAAAACCCTGTCTCTACTAAAAATACGAAAATTAGCTGGGCATGGTGGTGTGCACCTGTCATCCCAGCTACTCAGGAGGCTGAGGCAGAAGAATCTCTTGAACTCAGGAGGCAGAGGTTGCAGTGAGCCAACACTGTGCCGCTGCACTCCAGCCTGGTGACAGAGTGAGACTCTGTCTCAGGAAAAAAAAAAAAAAAAGAATCATAACATTCAAGCAAAGAATATATCTTAGAGGTTATTCTCTCGGCTCTGCTTCATTCCCAAAGAAAATCATTCTGTGGTACTTCATAACTATAGTATCTTTATCAAATGAGTTCCAAATTATTCACATTTATCAACCAACCAATCGACCAACTTATATATACTGTTTGATCTTCTGATGCCTTCAAAATGCTATGATATACTTGTTGCTTTACAAAGCCCATAGTTTAATGAAAGGAAACAAAAGCTCTTAGCAAATAAAGTTATATTATTTATGTCCCATGAGATGCACAGTGAAGAAATGCTTTAGGGGGAGAAAGGGAACCATTGAGATAAGGTAATCAGTGAGGACTTCATACAACTGGAAGAAATCTTGGAGATAGCAGTCCCAGGTCTTCCTTCATACTAAGGAAACTGAGGTACAAGGGGTTAGGCATTTGGCCAAGGTCATAATGCACGTCTCTGGCTGAACAAGAGTCAGAAACCAGGCTCCTGACTAATTTTTCTACCATGCACACAACCCCCTCACCAGTGTTGGCTTTCTAAGGTAAAGCTTGCTAGTTGTCCATTGAAACCCATCCCCACCTTTTGCTGTAACAACAAAACCCTGTCTGGCCATGGGTTGCCCGGCTGTTAGTTTTCTTGTCTTTTGCAGTTAGATGTGGCCCTGTGACTATGCTGTTGTCAATGAAATGTTAGTGGAAGTGATGTGCAACTCAGGGCCTTTACCTTAAGGGAGTAACTGTGCCTCCTTCCCATTCTCCTTCCTTCCCACCAACTGCACCCCAGACATCAACAATGCCCTTACTGGGTGGCAGAGCACAACTTAAGAAGGATCCTGGACCCCTGAATGAACTGTGGAGCAGAACACCTACCAATTTGGAATGCTCACCTCATACTTTTATGTGAAAAAAAACATAAACTTCTCTCTTCTTTAAGGATCTCAGCCGGTCGCAGTGGCTCATGCCTGTAATCCCAGCATTTTGGGAGGCCGAGGCAGGCGGATCACAAGGTCAAGAGATGGAGACCATCCTGGCCAACACAGTGAAACCCCGTCTCTACTAAAAATACAAAAAAATTAGCTGGGCATGGTGGCACACGCCTATGATCCTAGCTACGTGAGAGGCTGAGGCGGAAGAATCACCTGAACTCAGGAGGTGGAAGTTACAGTGAGCTGAGATTGTGCCATTGCACTCCAGCCTGGTGATAGAGCAAGACTCTGTCTCAAAAAAAAAAAAAAAAAAAATGAAAAAAAAAAGGATCTCAAACCAATATAGTATATGACCTATGTGATATAACCAGAGTGATGTTAAATGAAATTGTATAAGAGATACAATAAGAAGTATGATATTTTCCTATTTAAATAAGAAGTACCCCTTTGCATTGACTTTTTGACCTGGCTCAATGCCTTGCACATATGAGTAGAGACAGAGATTTTACAGGACACTTAGGTACCATACAATTTGTTTAGCAATTTACATATGTATTAAATTATTTAATCCATACAACTTTATGAACTATTATCTTAAATTTACAGATGAGGAAAAAACGCAGCTTAGAGGGATGAATTAATTAAGTCATATAACTAGTTAGTGTTGAGTATAATTCAAACCTAGATATGACCGGTTCGAAAGGTGGTGCTCCTGTCTAAAACACTATATTTGAAAAGAGGGGTGTGTGTGTGTGTGTGTGTGTGTGTGTGTGTGTGTATTTTGATGGACAGAGATCAAGTGAATGAAATGAGTGTGATAGGTAAATGTGGTGACCAGAATGCTGGACTGAGAGACAAAAGACCAGGGATTCTCACAGGTTATAACTCTGTGAAAGCTATTTAGCTGCTCAGGAGCTAAGTGTCCTCTAGAGTAAAAGTGTTACCTGAACCATATGATCTCTAAACACAAGATCTAACAGTCTGCAGCAAATGTACAAAGACCCAGCTGTCCCTTACTCACTACCACCTTTGCAACCACTCTCACTTTCAAATCAACCAAGGAGAAGACCTTGCTAGAGAAAGAGCTTTACTCTGCACCACGTGAAAGTTCAAACAAGCAAGATAAAACAACCACAGTACACCCACAAACTCAAATGTGTGGAGTTTCAGAGTGTCAAAGGTTGATTTCTCTTTTTCCTGTTCAAATCTAGTTTTTACTTTTTCTTCAGCAAAGGGAGATAATATAGTATCCCCAGTATCATGGGGAATTGGTTCCAGGACCAACATCTGAGGCTGCTCAAGTTTATGATGTAAAATGGTGTAGCATTTGCATGTAACTGTGCACATCTTCCCATACATTCTAAATCATCTCTAGATAATTTATAATAGCTAATATAACATAAATGCCATGTATAGCTGTTATATTATTGAGGGAATAATGACGAGAGGAAAAGTCTGTACATATCCAGTATGGATACAATTTTTTTGAAGTGAAAATAAGTTTATTAAGAAAGTAAAGGAATAAAAGAATGGCAACTCCATAGGTAGAGCAGCCCCAAGAGTTGCTGGTTGGCTATTTTTATGATTATGGTTATTTCTTGATTACGTGCTAAACTCATTAATAATAAGGAGTGGATTATTCATGAGTTTTCCGGGAAAGGGGTGGGCAATTCCCAGAACTGAGGGTTCCTCTCCTTTTTAGAGCATAAAGGGTAACTTCCTGACATTGCCATGGCATTTGCAAACCATCCAGGCACTGGTGGGAGTGTCTTTTAGCATGCTAATGCATTATAATTAGAGTATAAAGAGCAATGAGGACAATCAGGGGTCACTTTTGTGGCTATCTTGGTTTTGGTGGGATTTGGCTGGCTTCTTTTTACCATATGCTGTTTTATCAGCAAGATCTTTGTGACCTGTACAGATATTAACACAATTTTTAAAGAATATTTTCGATCTTCAGTTGGTTGAATTCACGGACGCAGAACCCACAGATACAAATGGCTGACTGGACTAATAATTGCCCCAGAATAAAAAGGTAGGAAAGTCAGCATTTTTCCACCATCGTTTTTCATTGCCAGCTTACTCGTGAAGCAGTAAAATTAAAGAAGTAAGCACAGGAATGTTGTATCATAGTCCACAGAATAGAAAGAGAGGTGTTGGGGAGAGTCTTGGGGGCAGTCCTTAAGGATTCATGAAGGAGGTGGTAACTGAATCTTATGACAGGAATCTTCATAAGCTGAACACTACGGTAGACAGAGGTAGAGAGAGCAGACAGTTTAAGGTTGAGCGTGTAACCTCTCTAAAGATGCAAAGAGAAGGGCCTGTGGGGCTTAAGTGATCTTCAGCAGAGAGCTACATTAGCACAGGTCAGGCTGGGCATCTTTAGAAACAGGAGAAGCCAAATGGCCCATCTGGTGTTGTATGTTTCCCAGGGTATGTATAGATCTGGAGAGTCATGCTCCCAGGGGACCCGATGAATGCCAGATGCAAGGCCACTTTGCCAAACATTCTGTGCAACCCTAGACAGTGATATCACTGTAGAAAGAGGGGAGGGGGCAAGATTTCAGAAGAGCCCTGACAAGGATGCTAACTTTTATCATAGAGTGAGCTCACATTAAAGCCAACATTTATGACCAGTATGCACTTCCAAGATCTAGAGAATATAGATTCAAAATGTCTCTTCAGCTGCTGCCTGTAGATAGGGTTTCCAATAGACTATTGGAAACAGTTCAACTAATACTTAACACTAGTCATCTCAAAAGTACCTTGTAAATAACAGTTCATACTGCATCATTCACCAAAAATGTGCCACTGAAAACCCTCTGAAGCAGTAATTCTCTCTTTGTATGGCATTTATGGGGAATTAATGACCAGCTAGAATCTATGGACTTTGATCAGAGCCAGTAGGTATTAATGCATAGGAAAAAATTTACACTCTTGTTCATTTTTCCAAAGGTATCACCCTTTGATGTGTACAGCATATAAAGCCCTAGACACTGCTTTATATGTGAACTCCCTGGTTTTTTTTGATAGACTGATAGACTCTCTTGTGACTACAGCTCCAGATTTCAAGCAATTGAATAACTAAGTAACAGGATCTGTCAGGAGGATGTTTACAGGTTTAAGCCATGTCGTCGATACATAGAAAATAAAATGAGATTCAAACAAACTAAAACACAAAACCCCCCTAGAACCTGCAAAAAGGAAAAATGTCCTTTGTATTATAAGTCCGTTGTATTACAGTCTGTTTTAATCAATATTGGATTCATTTTTGGATATTATTAACACGACCACAGTTAAGTCTTTACTTGTACTTTTCCTGAGCTCTACTTTGTCCACTCTTTCATTCGTCTGCCTACACTGAAAAGACTGAGTAATTCATCTCTACACTCTCTTAAACAGGGTAGCGAAGGTAGCATTAATGAGTCAGCTTTGCTGCTATTTCCTCATAACTCTTTGTCACAAAGAGGCGAATCACATGTCCTTGGCTTCGTACCCCCCTACACTTCTTTGCCTCTTTATTCTAACTCATGGAAGGCAATTTCATCCTAATTCTAACAGATAAATTGACTGTCATAAGCAAAGACTAGTTAAGATCTGGTGGGGATATAAAGACTTTGAAAATATCTTTACACTTTATTAACTGATGGTCCTCTGAAACCGTGGTTTGACCGCTAAACACTGGCATTTGCAAGTCTTAGACCCAGATATTGCTGGCAAAGAAAAACTAGGAAGCAGTGACATTGACCTTGTAGATTATCCTCCCCAAACTGTGCCCACTGAATCTGTATTAAAAGTTGTAGAAATAAGACAACCAGATGAAACATTTCTAAGAGTATGATTTCCAACATACTTCTCTGTCTGAAAAAGCTCACTACTCTTCAGAGGCAATCAAAACAATAGAGAAAAGGTATCTGTGGGGTGTTTGGGCTGGCACAGGGCTTTTCACAATGTATGTACAGCAAATGCCTAAAGGGAAGAAGTTTTTACAGTTCCCAGATTCCCAAACTGTGTGCCTCTGTGTGCCATGTTTTTCTGGTGGCCACAAGAAATAATGCTTTCTTCTGCCTATCTCTCACCTCTCCAGGTCCTCTCAGCTGGGACCACTGATGTGGCCTTGGCCTGCCTTAGTTCTCAAGTTAAGGGGGATGGAAACAGCCTGCATCAATACCCCTGTTTGAGCCCCTCAGCCCAATTTGGTGAGCCATAGAATGACGTCACGTTCTAGATTCCATGCTGTGCTCCAACTCCATGAGGTTCCTCCTTGACCAGCCTGGCCAGGCCACACTTAAGAAAGAGTCTAGCCCATCCATCTCAGCCCTGATTCCCTATCCCTGGGCTGGCTTAGACCAGAGGATGCAGATTCTCCTGAATTTTAAACAATCGTCCAGTCAAGGATGAGCGACCTTTCCTGACCTCCAGTTCACCAGTCAGTCCTTCCTCCAAGGTGTGCTCTTGGCACCCCACCCACCAGAATCCAATTCCTATACCTCGAGTCCACTTCCTACTGGTGATAAACATTACCATGTAAAGCCACACAAGGGCCACTTCCAGACTTCCCACCGCCTTTCCCAGCCCGCCTCACTGCCTGCCTAGAATCAATAGTTCCTGAAATCAGAACTGACACTGTAGCTTGCCATCAGACATTATTTCTGCTTTCCCTGATATCCTCTCCAGGAAGGTTAGTCACTTTCCTCAAGAAAGGAAATTTCTGAGAGCTACAGGAAAAATGAAAGTCCTGATAAGCACTGAATGTAGAGGCCAGTAAGGTAAAACATCAACTGTGACTAGCTTTGATCGTGTGAGTTTTTTTGCAGCACTTTATGAATATTCCACAGATCCATCTCTGCACCAAAAGTCGTGTGAGGGAAAAGGGAGGTAGGACTGCTGCACCACATTCTACTTCAAGTAAATGACTCCCCTCAGAGTCGTGGAAGTCACCAGGCACACAGCCTACAAGGCAGCCTTCAACTCAGAGATAGGGTGCCCAGGGGGTGAGCCAGAGGTGGGGTGAAAGACAGAATCCAGCTTGCGCTGGTTCCTCTGCTTATGTTACTTCATTTACTCCTCACACAAGCCCAATCAGGTCAGATTCACCCATTTTATCTTAAAAAAAAAAAGGCAAACAAAAACTGGGGCTCGGAAAGGCTATCTTGTTCTAAAATCATTCACTTAAGAATCACTCACTTAAGAAGAGCAAAGGTGGCTGGGTGCACCTTTCAAAATATTATTCAAAATCACTCACTTAAGAAGAGCAAAGGTGGCTGGGTGCAGTGGCTCATTCCTGTAATACCAACACTTTGGAAGCTGAGAAAGGAGGATCACTTGAGGACAAGAGTTTGAGACCAGCTTGGCAACATAGTGGCACCCAGTCTCTACAAAGATAAAAAAAATTATCCTGGTATGGTGGCACATGCTTGTAATCCCAGTTACTTGGGAGGCTGAGGTACAAGGAACACTTGAGCACAGGAGATTGAGGCTGCAGTGAGCCCTGATCCTGCCACTGCATTCTAGCCTGGGTGACAAAGTAAGACTCTGCCTCCCGTCCCCCAAACAGAGAAGAGCAAAGCTGAGAATTGAGTCCAGATCTATTAGATTCCAACACATGGGCTCTATGTATTAGCTACAAGGCCTTCCCAGGAAAGGCTTAACAGAAGAAACAGGCAGAGGCATGAGGCACAAGATACGAGGCATGGAGGATAACTAGAGGGCAATGGAATAGAAAAGAAAGCAGCCAGCAGAGTCAAAAGCTGCAGAGTCAGGCAATGGAACGATTGAAAAGGGATGACACATGCAGCAAACGATATTAACAGAAACGGTGCACATTAAATGTTAGCTATGTGCCGGGCACTAGACTAAGTGTTGAGCTATTTTAACTCTTTTAATCCTTACAGCAGCCCCCAGAGATAGGCCCATTTTACTGATAAACACAAACTTAGGCTCAGAAAGACTGAATTGCCTGAGTTCATACAGCTGGCAGGGAGCAGAGTGTGGGCCTGAAGGCAGGCTCCATAGTTTGCAGGCTTAGCTCCTCCTGGGAGGTTACTGAAGACCTCAGCAAGGACAATTTTAGTAGAATGGAGTGATCTAGAAAATTTGTAGCTTGGCCGTGAAGGAGAGGAGAGAAGTGAAGAGCAGTCACTCAAGAGGGTATACTAGCTCCCTAGCGCTGCCAAAACAACACACCACCGTCTATGTGGCTTAAACAACGAAAATTTATTCTCTCAGTTCTGAAGAATACAAGCCCAAAATCAAGGTACTGGCAGAGCCATGATCCCTATCCATAGAGGCTTCAGCCTCTATGGAGGGTCCTTCTTTGCCTTTTCCCAGCTCTGGCTGCTCCAGGGAATCCTTAGCTTCTGGGAACATAACTCCAATCTCTACCTCAGTTTTTACATGACCTCCTCACTCTGTCAGTGTGTCTCTGTGTCTTCTCATGGTAATTTCCCTGCATGTCTGTGTCCATGTCCAAACTCCCTTCTTATAGGGACACCAGTCATGTTACATTAAGTCCCATCCTAATGACACCATCTTAACTTGATTAAATATATGAAGACTTTATTTCCAAATAAGGTCATATGCACAAGACCTGAGGGTTAGGACTTCAATGTATCTTCTGGGTTGGGGGAACACAATTCGAGCCATAATAAAAGCCAGAGGTTCAAGGCAGAGAGTTTTTCAAGCTAAAGTTGAGAAAGAGGATTCACGTGTTCTTTTAAAATAACATTTCATTAAAGATCAGTAGGCAGGTCAGGGTACTTTCCAAATAAGCAGAAAATCTGATTATCTGCATCCCAAGAAAGGTTTGCCAGGCCTGGCATATCATTTTCAGAACTCTGCTTTGATTTAATGAGTTGGAGAAGGACATGGCCGCAGAACTTTTGCCAGGAACACTTTGGTACTCTCATCTATCACAACCTCCCAGCTCATGTCTACCTTGATCAATAAGAAAGCAAAATCAATGCCCATGTCAAGCTGCCCGGGTAGCTCTCAATCACACAGACGACAGAGGCAAGCAGTTGCATAAACAACAAACATAAAACTAACAAACAGAAACGTTCCACCTGGCTGGAATTTGGTCTGTTTTTTAATTGCCATCTTCCTTAGGAAATTAAAAAATGAGTTTGCAATCTATTTATATCAAATGGAAGTAGCTGTGAAAGGAAGTAGCTTGGAAATAGCCAGACTGGCAAAAGGAGGCCAACCTGGAAGTAAATGGCTGGTGTAGGTAATCCACACACTTTTAACAAAGAATTAGCTATACTTACAACATCAATAATAGGTTGAGCCAACACCCAAAATATTGGCATTAAAATTTCACCTTAACAATTCCAACACAAGATCATATAAAGAAATTGTCACTTATAACATTTATGCATTCATTAACTTTTCTCAAAACATTTCATTATTACCCACTCCTTCCTGAATAGCTTAGCATAGAATCCTAAGTAAAACTCTAATTAGAAAATCTAGCAAGACTCTAATTAGAAATACCCATTAAGAATAAGCAGAAGGTAGTTGTTAAAGTGTTTCTAATGCCCTGAGACACCCCTGATTCTCACTATCTTTTCTCTTTAAATTCACAACAGTATTCACTACAATACTGGGAAGTAAAAACTGGCAACTCTCAGATGAGGCAGAAGATAAAATTAACAAGAAGTAAAAATGCTCTTAAACACACAACTATTTATACAAACAGATGTTCTATTCCAATAAAAGACTACATTTATTCCAATAATGTTGATACTTTGAAAAACTCCATTCCTACAATCACCACCAGAGTAATGTGACCAAGAATGTACAACATTCTTTGGAATGCACTCTTTAGAATTCATACAAATTCGTAAGAACTCACCAAATTATTTTTAATGCCTGACACGTGATATTGTGCTAGGTGCCACTGATTTTTTGAAAGTCAGTGTAATTCAGAGTCAAATCAGATAAATGATATTGTTGGTCAAGCAAGGTTAACACCATTTGGGATCAAAATAATGCTTCACAAAAAGCATGTTACCGGCCAGAATACAATTTACTCTGGAATGCTTCAAATAGAGCCCCCTGCTGGTTTCAGAATTTTTTCAGAATGTATCTGGGTAGTGCCGGATCTTGTAGGATGAATTCTTAGCAAATTATGCCATTGATTTAACAGAATCTATCCACATGTATTGCCTACAGTATGAATGCAGCCTTTCTATCCTCTGGAGCCTTGAGGCTCAGGGAGATACCTCAAATCAGACATGGAGGCTAAGCCCATCAAGCATCATCACAATTTATCATCTTCCTCAGAGAACATCACAGATTTCTGGTTTCCCTTGAAAAATCAAACCAAATCGTAAGTCTTTATGGTTTCTATGCATACTGCAAGTATACAACATACCCTCCACCCTCCATAGAGCTTCTCTTCATGCCCACATTGTCCTTAAGAATGTGCCTGTTTCATTACCTAGTTTACTCTTCACTGGAGGAGAGAAATTAACCAGCTCTGTGAACAGATATGAGTGACTGCATGACTGCATTTACTCCATGTGATAGCAATGTGGATCCATGTTATCACCACTTCCTACTACTATGTCTGTGAGTAATCTCTTCCTCTGAAGTGTGGGCAGGCCTGTGACTTGCTTCTAATCAATAGAATATGATGAAGACGATGGATGTCACTTCCTTAACTGTTACATAAGATTGGAACATCTGCCTTGCCAGCAGATTTTCTCTCATTGGCTTTGATGAAGCAAGCTGTTCTGAGCTTTATTGTGGTGAGGACCACAAAGCAAGAAACTGGGGGCAGCCTCCAGCCAACAGCCAACAAGAACCTGAATCCCTCAGTCATATAGCTGGCAAGATACTGAATTCTGCCAACAACCATGTGAGCTTGAAGGCAGATCCTCTTCAGTCAACCTTAGGATGAGCCTCCACTGATTCCTTGTAGCTGAGATCCTGGTGTAGGGGACCTAGCTGAACTAGAACTTGCTCTTCCCACTATTTCATCTCTAGAAGCTTTTCTTGCCATGTTAGTAGTCTCGATCATTCACTTGCTTCAGTTAAAATATGTACTAATTTTTAGAAATGTCCATGATAATTCTGCAACTGCCAACAGCATATGTGTTCAGTGATCGATCTTGGTTAATCGTATCTCAGCATGTATAACACGTCACACCCATGCCACAAATCCTGTCTCCACATGCCGGTTGAGAAAGCCACTCCTGTTCTTCATAGTCACCTTCAATAGTAAACAGGGAATCCAGAATAGGTAAATCTATAGAGACAGAAAGCAATCTAGTGGTTGTCTGGGCTGGGGCAGAGGGGAATGGGGAGTAATTGCTTCATGGGTACAGGGTTTCTTTTTAGGATGATGAAACTGTCTTGGAGATGGGCAGAAGTAAAGACTGCAAAACATTGCAAGTGTATTAAATGCCACTAAATTGTACACTTTAAAATGGTTAGTGGTTAATTTTATGTTATGTAAATTTTATCCCACTAAAAATGTTATTAAAACAGGGAAAAGGAGGAACTATGAAGGTTTTCAAGAGTTCAGAGAATTGCTTTTAGCCAAAAGGAAGGTCAGTCTGGCCACTTTTCCATGAGGAAAAATCAAAAACAGCTGTACTGCATGCTACTTCCAAATGCTATATTTCATGGATCTTAAAAGGTCATGGATTTTATGATTTACTTTACAATTAAAAATATACACTGATTGCAAGACTTACCTGTGATTTTAGAAACATCAAAATGTGAAAATCATTTGTATTAGAATCAAAGGAAAACACTATTACAAAAAAACAAAATGTGGTCACTACTAATTTTAGCAGATACATTTTGCTTGACTAAGCTGCAGTGTAACTTAGAATGCCCTGATACAAAATGGAAAAAATGTAATGTCAAGCAGGGAAAAATGAATAGAAAAAAGACTGGAAGAGAATAGGCTATTTGTTTCCTATGCATAGAGGAATTGTCAGTGAGTTTTCCCATCTTCTTCAAACACTTTTGAAATGTGGCAGGATGGAATTTCTTCACCTTTTATCTGCTTTGTATCCTTCCATCTTCAGCCTAAGGCATCAGCATTATACTGTGAGAGGTGGACACTACAGAAACAGAGAGGGTTATTTGTCTGAAAGCTTCATTTATTAATTCAACAAAAATTTGCTGAGAGTCTGTTACATGGTAGGAATTATTCTAGATGCCGAGGAGACAACTATGAACAAACAAAGTGTCTGCCCTCCTGAAGCTTCCAATCTAGTGGGAAGAAAGGGCCTTCTTAACTAAGCAATGCAAAACAGAACTTAGTGGCTGGTTCATGAAACTACAGGATGAAGCTGAAGCCCTGAGAGAGATCAGTAAAAGAAGTGGGGAGGCAGACCAAGAAAGACGTATTTATGAGAATCTGGGTAAGGATAGCCAGCACAGCCCGGAAGGGAGATGGCAGCAAGACATTTGCATCATTCTCTGGCCTCCAAGTGATTATGCAGTGTGCTCAAAAAAAGAGTTCTTTATGGTGGTGGACAGAGCCAGAGAACTACCCACTTGTTCCTGGGTATAATACCAGGGTTGTACAGTTTGTCCAGTTGTTTTTGCTTTGAGTATATCCAGCTTCACAGCCAGAATAAACAAACAAACCAAAATGGGGGAAATGGATGAATACTAACACCTGCCTTATTCCTTTTAGCCAACCAAGGACTTGCTTTTAGGAGGTGATAAGTCACTATTGGCAAAAATAATCACCTTATGAAAATACGTAAAATAAGAAATCCCAAGAGAAAATGAAAGTTCAAATAAAGAAAAGAAGAGAAAGAACAAGTGAAAGAGAGCAACATATTTCTCTTTGGAAAGTGCTGGCTTTTTGTGAATTCTAATGGATGCTATGTTATTGAAGCATCATTTGAGTGCCCTGAATGATTCTTCTTTTCAGGATGATAATGGATATGACATAGGTGCTAGGGGATTAAGAGGAAGCAAGAATGCGAGTTAAGCAGATACTGAAAAGATATACTGTAAAAGCTTTTAGTTCTTTTTATTATCCACATCCCTGAAAATGGATATATCTGCAAACTGACTGCAAAAATCAACTTTCCATGATGGGAGGAATTACCAGTTAATTTTCTCCCCCCGACTACCCTCCCCGCAACCAAAAAAGAAAGCTTTAGTTGCTGAGGCTGACGTTTCTGCGCTAAAGGAAGCATTAATGTTCCCACCTTAAGCTTTATGTATCGATCACCATTCATTGACTGGAGTAATTGCCTACACTTGGAAATGCTGTAGTCTTGAAATATGTCCTTTGCTTCTCAGAACACCACATCTCTTGTGCTTGTCATGATTACATAGCAACATATTTGCCTTACTCAGCTGAAACTAAGACATCTCACTAGCCCTAATGATGCCTACCTGACAACCAATTCATTTGGGAATGAGCCTAATGATCTGTCATTTAGGACACAGAAGTGGATTTCAGAGTATGAGGAAAAGAGACAGTGACAAGGTACATTCAGCAAACTACACTTGTTCCTCAGTCAGCAGGCAAAAGCATTACCAGGAAAGTGTTCCAACGCTTGGAATTGACTTTATATACCCAAAATAAAATTATCAACTTTTACAGCTTAAAAAGTACTCTAGGCTGGGCATGGTGGCTCATGCCTGTAATCTCAGTACTTTGGGAGGCCGAGGCAGGCAGATCACCTGAGGTCAGGAGTTCAAGACTAGCCTGGCCAACATGGCAAAACCCCATCTCTACTAAAAATACAAAAATTAACTGGGTGTGGTGGTGCACGCCTGTAATCCCAGCTACTTGGTAGGCTGAGGCATGAGAATCACTTGAACCAAGGAGGCAGAGGTTGCAGTGAGTAAGATCACACCACTGCACTCCAGCCTAGGCAACAGATCTAGACTCTGCCTCAAAAAAAAAGAGAGAGAGAGGGAGAGAACGAGGACTCTAAAGATCTAGTCCAAAGATCTCCTGACCATCACCAGTTCATGATATACCTGTAGATATCAAAGACTTACCTGGAAGATTGACAAGATGAAAGCTAGTATTAACCTCCAAATTTCTTCTTTTCACAATTACTGGCATTTCCATTGAAATGAGAAACACTGTAATTATCCACTTCCAGCCATGCATGTATGCAGTATACATTCATTCATTTATTTTAGTAATCAATAACCACTTACTGAGCCCTGAAAATATGCTATATGCTATGATAGATCATAGGTAATACAACGATGAATACAGCATAAATTTTCTTCCTTCAGGTAGCTCACAATGTCATAAGGAAGGCAGACATTTAAAAATACAACATAACACTGTGAATAAAGGACTGTACAAGTACAAACAGGAAAGTAATAGATTCATGAGAATTCTCCCAAATAAGATGACAGTTTCATCCAATATTGAAACAATGGGCAGGCCAAGGGAGAAATCAGAAAGGGAATTCCAGACATAGAGACCTGGATATGCAAAATCTTAGAAACATAAAAGAACACTGCATGTTCAGCTCAAAAAGTGTTTGGTGGCAAGACTATAAAGTATACAGATGGTAAGAGAAGAGGCATTCAAAGGTAAGGTTATAGGAAGGGAAATTTGAGGTACAGCGTCAAGGGACGTGCAAAGGAAATTCATTTTATTCTACAGTTAATATGAATAGCCAACACAAGATTTTCATTTAAGGAAAACAAAACAAAAGATTTTCATTTTCATAGGAGTCAATGATCATAAATATATTTGCACCCAATATAGTGGCACCCAGATATATAAGACAAGTTTTCAATGACTTATAAAGAGACTTGGACTCCCGCACGATAATAGGGGAGACTTTGACACCACACTGTTAATATTCGACGGATCAACGAGATAGAAAAGTAACAGAGACATTTATGATTTGAACTCAGACCTGGAACAAGTAAACTCAGTGAATATTTATAGAATTCTTTACCCCAGGTCCACAGAACATACATTTGTTTTTAGTATCACATTACACCTATTTTGAAAGTGACCACATAAATGGAAGCAAATCACTCTTCAGCACTTGCACAGCATTTCACAGATTTAAACAAAATATTGGTTGGCTGTCTGTTTGTTATTTTCTTTCCTTATTCCTTCCTGTCTCCACTGTTAAGCATGATCATCAGCATAAAAGAGGTTTTTAATACCTATTTCTAGATTGCATTCCAGCCTGGGCAATAGAGCAAGACTCCTGTTCTCTCTCCCCCATTTCTCTTTCTCTTACTTTCTTAAAAAAAAAAAAATTTGAAAGGAATCTTTCTTTCTGAGTAGTTGGTTTCCATAGTGGGCTTAAAATATTCAGTGAATAAAAAAAAAAAAGAAAAGAAAAGATTTTCATTTAAATGGGACCATGCTGTCTTATTCAAATTGATCATTTCTCAGAACCTGGTATAAAACTTGCTCACATCATAAATATTTGTTCAGTGGAGTTGCTGCTACTCAGTGGACATAATAAGATTTGTGTTTTAGAAGCATACCTCTGAACACAGTGTGGAGAAGGGACTGGACATAGAGGAAGCTGCGAGAAAACATCAGTAAAGAGGCTCCTGCAATAGTTTCCACAAGACGTGATGCTGGCTGAAGGCAGGGAGGATGGCAGAGAAAGGTAAATTTGACAGTCACTCTTAGGACACAGAATGAATGGGGCTTTGCCACTGAGTGGATGCAAGAACAGAAGGAAGCAGAGAAGAATTAGAGATGGCACCCAGATTTCTAACTTAGACAATGAGGGTTCCCAAATGGCGCAGTGTCCTCATCAGCTCAAAGAGGAGGAAGGAGGTGGTAAGCTCCAGATAGCATGCAGGTGGCAGGGCAATACTTAAACAGAGGGTAGGTCACCTTTTCCTTTGAGTCAGAAAGGAAGGTGGGCCCAGATACACTGCAGGGTGAACACAGAGGAAAAGTGAAGGGGTTTCTACATGCTGACCTCACATGAGGCCCTTTTTCACAGATGAAAACAGTAAAGGCTCAGAGAAACTGAGTCACCCAAGACCACACCATAAATTAACAGCAAGGCTAGAACAGTACGAAGTTTCCCCATGGCTCCTCCCACAATAGTACAATGTTTCCCTTTACAAATGAGGACAAGACCAAATATTTTGTTTTCCTGGACATAAAAATGGGAAGGGGTTCACCTACAAAAACTAAGAATTGTTTTTGTAGGTGAAAAGTTGAGCCTTTCACTGTTCTGAATGTCCCGCTCTTGGCAAAAGCACATCATGGAGAATGGGGTACCCATTCCCCCAAGCATTCTCAAGCATTTATCCTTCGAATGACAAACAGTCCAATTACATTCTTGTTTTTAAAATGTATGATTAAATTATTATTGACATAGTCACCCTGTTGTAATACCAAATAGTAGGTCTTCTTCATTCTATTTTTTTTTGTACCCATTAACTATGCCCGCCTTCCTTCAATCCCCCCACTACCCTTCCTACACTCTGGTAACGATCCTTCTGCTCTCTGTGTGCATGAGTTCAATTGTTTTGATTTTTATATCCCACAAATAAATGAGAACATGAGATGTTTGTCTTTCTATTTTGTTACCTAACACATTTGAACACTTATTTTCTTTATTCCAAGAAAAATGGTTAGATATAGTTCTACTAGCCTTGATGCTATGTATGCCTTTTATAATGTGAAAAATAAATGCTTTTCTGGATGAATAACTAAGGTGACTGCAGGCCCCAGAGTCAAGTAAAAATATAATAGTAATAATAGCACAGGTAATAATTATAAGGAACGTTTGCAATAACAATGATAAAAGAGGCAAGAAAAGCTGTTAATGATTCATCAGAACACATTTCTGCTATCTTTTCAATACAGACAAATTTTTGGTCTCCTGGTTTTACTCATCCAAAAATCAGTATTTGGGACTCTTAATAAATTAAGTTTAAGGTTTCCAAATATAATTCAGGAGTCACTAGAGATACAGCAAATACTGAATAGAATACCTTCATGTTCCTTATTATTATTTCTTTTTTCATTATCTTCTTAAAATGTCCACAACCTAATGCAATGGCCCGTTCTTTCTCGCCAGCCAGGTCACATAACCAGCGCCAAATTGGCTCCCACTTGTGTTATAGGCTGACTTTCATTTTCTGATGGAAACTGAAGGTTTTCCTTTTATTCAAACACCCCAGTGAGGAGTAAATGTAGAAACAAGGGAAAGACAGAATGCTTCAACATTTGATTTTATCTTTCATATATCATATGCTAACAAAATAATCCAGAGTATTTGTCAAAGTATTTGACAAGACACTAAGCTGTTTTCAATATCTCAAGAGAGAGATAATGACAGCAATATAAATCATGATTAATTTTTTAGGTATTCCAAATTACCTAAGTAAAATCTGGAGGGAGGGTATTCTCTATGCATGTGAAATAGTGCTGATGACAAGAGGGATAAAATGCACCATGACAAGAACCTGTGCAAATCTCGATGGAGTAAAGAAATCCAGATGCCGGCTTTCTAATTTATGCCCTGATACATGCTATAGGCATCTTTTTATACACGATTTTATGCAAGAGATCATCTCTGACCCCTCAACTCAGTCAGGTTCCTTTGTTGTCTCCTTCCAGTTCATCTAGTTCATTTCCTATGACTATACTCATCTCTCGGTACTATTTTTTTCATATTACCTCTTTAATTCCCTGTCTCCCCTCCAAAAAGCCAGACTATCACTACTGTTTACCCTTGTAAGCCTGAAGCCTAGCAAGTGCCTCACAAGTTATAAGTGCACAGGAAGTATCTGTTTAATGAATTGATGAATGGACTGCAAGGTTTACAGAATCAACTTTTTTTCTGAAGAGACTTATTGATTATAAGACGTCATAATTTAAAAGATAATAGTAAGTAGTGAAGAATTGGAGTTTTGGGGTGGGAAAGAAATCTAGATACTCAATTAATTGTAATAGCTACTTTTAATTTGGAATAGCTCCTTTTCTTTTCCTTCTAATAGAATCCTTTTGGGCCGGGTGCAGTGGCTCGTGCCTGTAATCCCAGCACTTTGGGAGCCTGAGATGGGCAGATCACCTGAGGTCAGGAGTTTGAGACCAGCCTGGCCAACATGGTGAAAGCCCATCTCTACTAAAAATACAAAAAAAAATAGACAGGTGTGGTGGCGTGCACCTGTAATCCCAGCTACTTGGGAAGCTGAGACAGGAGAATTGCCTGAACCCAGGAGGTGGAGGTAGCAGTAAGCCAAAATCGCATCACTGCACTCCAGCCTGCACAATAGTGTGGCTCTGTTACACAGAGAGGGGAGTACTAAACACTGGGGTCTATTGGGGGGAAAAGGGGAGGGCCAGTGGGAGGGGGAGGTGGGGAGGGATAGCCTGGGAGAAATGCCAAATGTGGGTGAAGGGGAGAAAGCAAACAAAACACACTGCCATGTGTGTACCTATGCAACTGTATTGCATGCTCTGCACATGTACCCCAAAACCTAAAATGCAATAAAAAAATAATAAAATTAAAAAAAAAGAAAGAAAAGAAAAGAAGGAAGGAAAAGAAAAGAAAGGAGGGAGGAAGGGAGGGAGGGAAGGAAAGAAGGAAGGAAGGAAGGAAGGAAGGAAGGAAGGAAGGAAGGAAGGAAGGAAGGAAGGAAGGAAGGAAGGAAAGAAAAAAATAAAGAATCCTTTTGGCCAGAGCTTTTTAGTTGATTGTAGTGACACCTACTGCTGAGTTCAAGGAAAGGCCATCTTTTCACTTGCTGATTGTAGGTGGTGCCTGAGACAAGACGGCAGGGTAGTCAGATGTCACCCTGTCATCGTGCATAATGATGTTTACAGCCAGTATCCCCATTCCACAGAAAAAATACTTCAGTGTATATTTCAATAACATATCCCACAGTAAATTAGGGACAGAGCCCTACATAGCAACTTCTGGCTATAGTGCCCCTCCTTGGGGGCTTGCTGAAATAAGGAGAAGGGATGAGTATCACATACATTTGCATAGCAAACACAGTTCCTCTTTATCTGAATATCACCTTTATGTCTACATTTGGCTTCACGAAATTCCCACCTCTTTGGGAATTTGCCCCAAATAAAAATGTGGCAACTCCAAGCTAAATAAATGATGAGAACAAGAAGGAAAAAAAAAAAAAAAACACGAGAAAACCTAAAATAGTGTAAGGAATCATTCTTATGCCATTTTTAAAAAATAAAACTGTTGTTTTTCTAGTGTCCCTTGTTCACTTAAGAATTCACTCTGTGTTATCCTCATCACTAAAGTCAATCTGCTGGTTATGCTATAAAAAGTATAAAGATACTAGAGACTGCATTGATTGTGGTTACACTCAAACACATCCTAAGCTGCTGTCCTCTATCAGGTTGTTCTATTACTTAACACCATGCTGGTGTGGGCACATTAATGTTCACTGACTGAGTTCTAAAGTAGTTATTATCCTAACAAGCAATCAACTGTTACTTCCTCTTAAGCTCCTCAATAATCAGAAAGGATGGGCTTATTTACTTCACTGGGGAAAAAAATAGTCTTCCAAAGCTGCAATCTACTTTTAGACAGACTTTTTTGTTCAACTTACACTCAGAAGACATATGATGTGACTACTAGTAGTTCAATGGAATTCTTTGTTTAAGCAGATCAAAGAGAAGAGGTATAAGAAATAGAGAAACCCACCTGGAAGCCATCAACCTCTCTGCTCACCATCTGTGCACTTGGAACAAGTTACGAACTACCCGGAGCCTCAGTGTCCTCAACAGTAAATGGTGACACTAGTAATTCCCTGATTATCTCAGTGTTATGGCTGTTAGAGCTATTAGAGGAACAAACAAGGTAATGTGTGCTAAAACATGTAGTAAATTACAAAAAGGCCATACAAATTTACCAAAGTATCATCTCAAATCTCAAAATTGAATCAGTAAGGTTTTATTATATTTCCATTTCTCTTGATAACAAACACAACATTTAAAAGACTAAGTACAAGAAGCAGTCACAGAAATTCAGGATTTAAGAATGGATGGAACCTCAAATTCACCTTGATTCAACCTTTTGCTTAAGATGAAGTAACTGCAGGGATAAACTCATGGGGACAAGCTTGTGCCAGGCTGCAAATCTCATGCAGCCAATTGACCCTCACAGAATGCTTTCACTGGTTTTTAGCTAGTTTTTCTATCTGTAACTAACTTATACTTGCAATTCATCTACAATTTGACAAGTGGAGTTGTATCGTAACACACTCTTTTCTCAATAAATGTGTGACTATTAAATCTGATACATAATCTACTTTTAAACTATTCCTTATCCTGATACAAATTGTATTCATTAAACTGAAGCTCCTCTCAGCTTTGGCAGTAGATGTAACACAGTTCTTTTTTTTTTTTTAAGTTTCATTTGCAGTAATAACTTTTCTCCATCACTTTAAGTCTAGACAATCAACAAAATAGTAAATCAAGTCTTGATTTGTAGTATTTATTCATCGCTGTGGTATAAATCCTCCCATAATGGCCAATTTCTAGCCACCAATATGACATCACCAAATGCAGAGTTGGGAAAAGATGCACAGTAGCTCACGATGATGCGGGTTTTCCACCATACGATGCAACAGATGTAAATGGCCTCAAAAGCCCAGACAGAAGTAACATGTCACAAAATAATTAGGAAATGAAGAGTTTTGAGCATATGAGCATATTTCAATATAATTTATTTAGTTATAAATGTATCTATATTTTTGATTTTTATTAATGGCTACATTTAAGAGCTGACTTCCAAAATTCCTAAAACTTTAACCATTGGCTCTTGTAATTCAATATGTGCTGACTCCAGCACAGTGCTGGAAGGAACTCACAAAACTATGAGAGGGATTTGGTTTCATATACAAGAGCAGTATCTTCACAAGCAAATTTGCATTCAAATCTTGGCTCTGCCATTTACTGAATATATTACCTTGTGTTTTAATTTGTTTATATGTAAAGTGGAGAAAGGGTCACTACCTGTATCTTAGGGTTATTGTGAGGATTAAATCAGGTTTTCTATGTTACCATTATCATCAATACCTGGTGCTTATTAAAAGCACAAGAAGTATATGTTTAAAAAGAAGAAAGAAGAAGAAGGAAAAGAAGGAAGGAAGAAGAAGAGGAAGAGGAAGAAGAAGAAAAAGAAAAAGAGGAGGGGGAGGGCGAAGAGGAGGCAACCGCAGCAATTATTTTCATTGTTGTTGAAGAATTTCCTCATCATTAAGCAAGGTAAGTTTCCAGGGCAGAAGATCAAATCCTCTTCTATGAAAGCTTGTGGAAATGGGAAAAGATGCCCTTGTGCCTGGAAAACACTGTCGGGATAAAGCCAGCAGATAAATGGCCCCTTAGGTCTGGAAGTCATTATCCTGCTTTTCCCAAGAATCGCGGCTATCTACTGTTATTTAAAGCAATCCTACCAATCTTTTCTTCCCCATGTAAGTGGCTCCGTGACTGGAAAGGACTAGGTGTATTTTCATTTCAACCTGGAACTCCAATTTGTACCCCAGTTTTCAGAACCAAAAGAAGAAAACAGAGTTCTGCTGCCTGAAGGCAGTAGTAGCAGTAGCAGATCCCAAACTTGCTCAACACCTCACCCATATTCTTAGGGAAAATATGCAAATATACTCAAACACATTGAATTGTACACTTTAAACTAGTGAATTTTATGACACGTAAAATTATATCTCAGTAAGGTTGCTTTTTAAAAAGAAAGAAAAGGAGAACGAAGCTTTGGAAAATGGAAGAGGGATAAAGGTGGAAGGAAGTTGATCCTGGGGAAACTGACAAAGAAGGGACTAAGGCCACCACTTGATGACAGCAAACCCGGCAAAGGGGAACTTGTAAGAGGACTGCTTGGTCGTTCATGAGTTACTTGGGAGCAACTAACTGCTAACTACCTGTTCAATAGCCGCCCTGCCAAGAATTCTGTTGTTGAACCCAGACTCGGGCCCCTCATTCCTCCCATCGGGGCCACTGGACTTAGCTTTGTCTGCACCAAGGCTTCACCCTCTACCCAGCCAGCAGCAGTGATGTCTGTCTATGCCATAATCTTGCTTAGCTTAGTCCCCTCGGAACACCCCAGTAGATCCTCTATATCAAAGCCAATGTCCCAGACCAGTCATAAGCCCACTGGAGGAAGCCCCAGATGCTAGGTGGTAAGATGTATTTGATGGGTCTACAGGACCACAGGAGGCTGAAGAAACAAGCTAGACAGCCCTGAGCTAACCTACATTTAGTGGTTAGTGACACACTGGTCACAAAAGGGTGGTTGTTCTATTTAATGAAGATTTCAAGATTCTAAAGAGTGAGAACTGATGCAACCTTGTATCTGACAGAGTGAAAAAAATTAGGTAAAGTAAGAGTAGGCTGCGTGGTGGCTCATACCTATAATCCCAGCCATTTGGGAGATTGAGGTGGGAGGATCACCTGGGTGCAGGAGTTCAAGACCAGCCTGGGTAACATGGTGAGACCCCATCTCTACCAAAAAAAAATTTTTTTTTAATTAGTCAGGTAGGGTGGTACACACTTGTGGTCTCAGCTATTCAAGAGGCTGAGATAGGAGGACCACTTGAGCCTGGGAGGTCAAGGTTGCAATGAGCACAACTGCACTCCAGCCTGGGTGACAGAGTGAGACTCCATCTCAGAGAGAAAGAGAGAGAGAGAGAGAGAAATAGAGAGAATGCATTGGCTGACAAGAACAGTCTGCATGAGTAATTATTATTCTCCTAAATTACAAATAGGGAAACTGAAGCTCAGAGAGGTTAAACTCTGTTCCCAAATTCACAGAGCTAGTAAGTGATGTAACCAAGACTGGAATCCACATCTTTTTTACTCCTCTGCTCCCACACATCCTGTCTCTTTCTTCTGAAATCCAAATTCCTCTTAAAACCACATTGCTACTTAAAATTCCACCCTTTGCTTCCTCATCAGGTTCATTTGTAGCTGTACTACCAGAATAGAAATTTTCAGGAACTACTACCAATCGTGTGTTGTGCACCCATGTAGAATTAATGGATAGAGATGATACTTTCCCCTTAGCTTTCTATTATTTGCTTTTCTGAAGTCCAGAGGTATTACCAAATAAGCCCAGCATCCTCTCCTACTCTAAGATGAAATAGACATTGCCTCTCACGTTTCAACTACCAGTTCTCCCCTGATTAGATTAGCAGTTCTTATATCCTTGAGCTTCAGAAATTAAAACTATCAGCAGGGCAAGGCAAAAGCTTAGGAGCTGTTCTGCTCAGCTGCTGGTGCTCCCTGTCACAGCTGCCTGTGGCTGCCGGGAACTACATGAGCCCCTGCACTAGTTTAATGATCTCAATTGAAAGGAATGTTCATATTCCACACATGGAAAGACTTAGGAATCATCACTTCTTTTTCTATTTTTACCCTTTGATCCAATGCATTCCTCTGGCTGCAACCTGTATGATCATATACTGTCTCTGACCTTCCCACACAAAGTCTATTACAGCACCTCTGCTTCATGGGAATAAAGAGGCCTTTCTGTCACTGCTGGTTGGCTATCCAGCAGCCACTCACTCCTTTCTTGTTGGAAAAGAAAACCCAGATGTCAGCAAACTTTTTTTCTATAAAGAATGACATAGTAAATATTTTAGGTTTATGGACCATAAGGTCTCTTGCAACTATTCAATTCCAATGTTGTGAGGTGAAAACAGCCATAGAAATAAGAAAACAAATAGGCTTGGCTGTGTTCCCATAAACCTTTCTTTACAAAAGCAGGCATCAGGCTGAATTTGTCTCAGAGGCTGTACTTTGCTGATCCCCTTGGCCTGAGCCAATGGGACCAATGTCGTTCCATTTTCTTGCTAGCAACTAGTTGAAACATAGGCATATGATACAATCATGGCCAATGTGAGATGAAGGAAGATGTATGAGCTGCCTCTGGGAAAGTCTTCTGTCTTCAAAAGCCTTATAAGAAGAAATAATCCCTCTTTTCTACCACACACCATCACATCTGAATACTATGCTTGGAGAAGTTGCAGCTATTTTGAGACCATGGCAATTTGGAAACCCCTTTTGATCTGTGGCACGCCCTTAGGTTTCATTAACTGTAAATGAGGAATAATGATACCTACTTACAAAACCTAAATGATGTAAAGTATATTAAGTGCTTAGCAGTAGGGGCATTGTCTTAGTCTATTTCCTGTTATAAAAGAATATCTGAGAGCAGGTAATTTACAAAGAAAAGAAACTTATTTCTCACAGTTCTAGAGGCTGGGAAGTACACAAGCATGGTGCTAGTATCTGGCAAGGACCTTCATGGTGCATCATTCCATGGCAGAAGGCAGAAGGGCAAGCAAGCACATACAATAGTGAGAAGAGGGGGCTGAACTCCCACTTTTTACCAGGAGCCCACACCCAATATAACTAACCCACTCCCATGATTAAAGGCATTAATCCCTTCAACAGGGCTCTGCCCCATGACCTAATTACCTCTTAAAGGCTCCACCTCTCAACACTGTTGCATTGGAAATTAAACTTCCAACACACAAATTTCAAGAGACACATTCGAACCATAGGAGGTATAGAGAAAGCTCCCAGAAAGCTCCCACTGCTAAATTTATCATATATTTATGTGCCCACAAAAATTCTATGTAAAGGTAGGTGTTCAATAAAAACTTTCTGAATAAGTAGGTACTTAGAACAACTTCCTCCCATGAGCAAGACTGGATGTGCCCTTCCAACCCTGCTCTGACTAGGACTCTCTTGTGAGGAAAAGAACATTCACCTGGCTCTTTTCTAGAATTCAATCTTGATCTTTACCCGAGGGGAGCTGGGGGTTGGCTTCCCTGGCACTACACTCTAACCATCCACAGACAAGTTCTAACATTCCACACTACTTATAATAGACATGATCTATCTGAGTAACTGGATGATGGTCAAAGAGTTGTCAGTAAGATTCGACACACCAATGAAGAGTGACATAGTTCATCCTCATTGCTTATCTGCAGTAGGCAACATCAGGTTTGACTGTCGATGATGCTAAAACAAGGAGATGAGATGCCTTTGTCACTATCATTAAGTATTTTTGAAAGATATACATATACATGTATATATATACATTTTTTGAGACTCCAGACTGGAGTGCAATGGTGCGATCTCCGCTCACCGCAATCTCCACCTCCTGGGTTCAGGCAATTCTCCTGCCTCAGCCTCCTGAGTAGCTGGGATTACAGGCATGCACCACCATACCCAGCTAATTTTTTGTATTTTTAGTAGAGACGGGGTTTCACCATGTTGACCAGGATGGTCTCGATCTCTTGACCTTGTGATCCACCCGCCTTGGCCTCCCAAAGTGCTGGGATTACAGGCTCGAGCCACCGCGCCCGGCCAAAGATATATGTTTTTAAAGAGTCAAAGCTAGCTAGTCTAAGGATCTAAAGAATTCTTTCTGTAATGGGGATGAGGAGGACCAAAAAATGTAGCCTTAATAAAAGTAGATATTATAAAATTCTAACTGCTTTTTAAAAGAGTGCCTCTGGATGGGAACAACTGACAATGGGTACTGCTAGAAGGGAGAGAAAGGGAAGGAGACAAGGGCTGAAAAACTACCGACTGGGTACTATGTTTACCATATGGATGATGGGATCATTTGAACCACAATGAAGTTTCAGGTGTACATGTGCAAGTTTGTTACATGGCTATATTGTGTGACAGTGAGGTTGAATTTATTTTTTTAAAGATTTTTAATTAATGGGCCGGGAGCAGTGGCTCACGCCTATAATCCCAGCACTTTGGGAGGCCAAGGCGGGTGGATCACGAGGTCAAGAGATCGAGACCATCCTGGTCAACATGGTGAAACCCCATCTCTTCTAAAAATACAAAAAATTAGCTGGGCATGGTGGCGTGTGCCTGTAATCCCAGCTACTCAAGAGGCTGAGGCAGGAGAATTGCCTGAACCCAGGAGGCGAAGGTTGTGGTGAGCCAAGATTGTGCCATTGCACTCAAGCCTGGGTAACAAGAGCAAAACTCTGTCTCAGAAAAAAAAAAAAAAAGATTTTTAATTAATAAAGTAAAAAATAATAAAGAAAGGTATACCTTTCTATAAAAATAAGCAGGCCAGGCATGGTGGCTCACACCTATAATCCCAGCACTTTGGGAGGCCAAGGTAGGCAGATCACTTGAGGCCAGAAGTTCAAGACTAGCCTGGGTAGTATGGTGAAATCCTGTTTCTACTAAAAACAGAAAAATTAGCCAAGTGTGGTGGTGCACACCTGTAATCCCACCTATTCAGGAGGCTGAGGCAAGAGAATTGCTTGAACCCAGGAGTCAGAGGTGGCAGTGAGCCAAGTTTGTGCCAGTGCACTCCAGCTGGGGACACAGAGCAAGATTCTATCTCTAAATAAATAAATAAATAACAGTAACTTTTAATCTCCCAGGTGAGGTTTCCTCAACTTCTCAGATAAAAAGTGTATCTTCTGGTCCCATCCCCCTCAAACTATGAACCACAAACCAGCAGCATCGGTCTCTCCTGGGAGCCTTATATTAAAGTAGTGTCTCAGGTCCCACCCAGACCTACTGAATCAGAACCCACCTTGCATCAGGGTCCCCGGGGGATTTGTGGACACATTAAGGGTCAACACTGCGCTTGCTTTCTCCAAAGGATTGTGCTTGCTAGCATAAAATGAGTAAAATAATTATGCGCAGAGAAGTTAAATATAAACTTGTGAATATAAACTTACATGAGGTACTAAGTAGTATAAAACACTCTCAATTTTCAAGTTCATATCTTAACGCTGCTGCCTTTATGCTAAATGACTTTACGGTAGTCATTTTGGGGTGTTTTTCTTTCCTAACAGCTTCCATAATGATCTTATATGTTCTGAAAACTAAAATACATAATTAACCTGGGAAGGGGGAAGAAAAACCTTAGAGGCTAAAATATAGGAAAAATGCCACAGCTTACCTATAGCTTGAAGAAGTAATATTCTGAGAAGTGAAAAACTTTCATCAATTATTTGTGTCATCTCTAAGGTAATAACTTACCTTAAGGTAAATCTTCTCACACTAAACTGGTTAAATTTAACAGTCAGTCAAAGATTGTGCTGACAACCACTGGGTCATGTTGGAAAAAAGAATGAATCAGCAATACTCGCAGGACACTCTGGGTTTTCAAATTCATTTTTGGCAGTGGATTCCTTTTCCTCAAATACTGTCTTCTTGGGAACCCCCAATATCAAAAGCTCCTTGAGGAAGTGGTGGGCAAAGAAAGCAAGGCTCCAGCGGCTCACCTGCTCATATCTTCACAGCACTCCTTTGCCCCTTTCCACCTTTTGAAATCTGCCTAACCCCTAAGGTCAGGATAAGTGGGCCTCTGCTTCACTTTGCACCCATAGCTCTACCCTGTGAAAAAGAATTAGTATGCTCTTTTTCAAGTTAAGAAAATTGAAGCTCAGAGAAGTTAAAAACTCATCCAGGGTCATGACGGTACAACAAAGGCTTCAGTTCAGGATTTCCTGACTCCAAATTCTAGCCTCTCAACTGCACCCTGCGTGTTTCTCTAATGCTTTACATGGCTCCACTTGGTACTTTCAGAGCATTTTGTTTTTTCCACAGCAAATTTGACATCCTGTCTTGCATTACAGATTTTTCTTCTCTATGACTCATCAGCTCCTGGAAAGCAGACACTGTTCTGCTCAATCACTCATGATCTAGCAATAATTTATAAACAGCAAATGGAGTTATTCCCAGTTTTCTGTGGTTTGCCTTCCTTGAGAAGATGCACCTGCATGCATATCCCTGAAAGTGCTAAGTGTTCACCTAGCCAGCAAGCTTTAGGTAAACCACGTGTGCTGCAGCCACCACCTGCCCCTCCTCCATCCAGGTGGGGTCAGGTGACTAGTTCTCACTAATATAATTTGAGTGGAAGGAAAATAAAGCCATTCTAGGCTGAGGAGTTCCAGGCAAGCTTACCTCTTTAAGCCTCAAGTTCTCTCTCTTTCCTGGCTCCTGCTAGCTGCAGAGGAGCCAGTGAAGTTGCATAGGTCCAAGAAGATGATGGCGATATAGGTGGAAGAATAACTGAGTGAGAGTGGATTATGAAGAGGACAAGGAACCAATATATTAATCCACTGAGACTTTAGAGTTATTTGTTACAGCAACCGGCATTTGTAGACAGATACATTCCCACCTATCCAAAGTACATAAGTCAACTTTTTCCATTAGCAAGCTATTCTTTCACTATAAAAATACTTTCAAAATTTAAATTTTGGAATAAGGAAAAGATATTAACTACCAGCCGGGTGTGGTGGCTCACACCTGTAATCCCAGCACTTTGGGAGGCTGAGGCAGATGGATCACTTGAGGCCAGAAGTTTGAGATCAGCCTGGCCAATATGGCAAAACCCCGTCTCTACCAAAAATTTAAAAATATTAGCTGGGCATGGTGGTATGTGCCTATAGTCCCAGCTACTCAGGAAGCTGAGGCAGGAGAATCGCTTGAACCCAGAAGCAGAGGTTGCAGTCAGCTGAGACCGCGCAACTGCACTCCAGCCTGGGTGACAGAGCTAGACTCCATCTCAAAGGCAAACAAGCAAACTCCTTTCAAGGTTGTGCTGGAGCCTCTAAGAACTATCAGACTCCATTAGGACTCTGCACTTTTCACTGCCTTTGAACCATTTTACAACTCTTTATAAATTACAGATAACCAATAGCAAAACAAATGATTCTCTAAACAAGCAAATTAAATATCCGGAAAAGGGACAACCCTTGCAGCTTGGAAAAAGTCAATCTTGCATCCATCTGTGAATTCAACAATTTTTGACTCCACATAGATTTGTGGGGTTTTTTTTAATTGTACTTTAGGTTCTGGGGTACATGTGAAGATCATGCAGGTTTGTTGCATAGGTACACACATGGCAATGTGGTTTGCTGCCTCCATCCCCCTGTCACCTACATCTGGCATTTCTCCCCATGTTATCCCTCCCTGACTCTCCACCCCTCCCCCGCTGTCCCTCCCTTGGCCCCCCACAACAGACCCAGTGTGCGATGCTCCCCTCCTTATGTCCATGTGCTCTCATTGTTCAACACCGGCCTATGAGTGAGAACATGTGGTGTTTTTCTGTTCTTGTGTCAGTCTGCTGAGAATGATAGTTTCCAGATTCATCCATGTCCCTACAAAGGACACAAACTCATCGCTTTTTATGGCTGCATAGTATTCCATGGTGTATATGTGCCACATTTTCCTTGTCCAGTCTATCGTCAATGGTCATTTGGGTTGGTTCCAGGTCTTCGCTATTGTAAACAGTGCCGCTATGAACATACGTGTGCATGTGTCTTTATAATAGAATGATTTATAATCCTTTGGGTATATACCCAGTAATGGGATTGCTGGGTCAAATAGAATTTCTATGTCTAGGTCCTTGAGGAAGCGCCACAACCATTGTGGAAAACATTCCACAATGGTTGAACTAGTTTACACTCCCACCAACAGTGTATAAGTGTTCCTATTTCTCCACATCATCTCCAGCATCTGTTGTCTCCAGATTTTTTTAATGACCACCATTCTAACTGGTGTGAGATGGTATCTCAACATGGTTTTGATTTGCATTTCTCTAACAATCCGTGATAATGAGCATTTTTTCATATGTTCGTTGGCCTCATATATGTCTTCTTCTGAAAAGTGTCTGTTCATATCCTTTGCCCACTTTTGAATGGGTTTGTTTGTTTGTTTCTTATAAATCTGTTTTAGTTCTTTGTAGATTCTGGATACTAGCCCTTTGTCAGATGGGTAGACTGCAAAAAATTTTCCCATTCTATTGGTTGCCAGTTCACTCTAATGATCGTTTCTTTCGCTGTACAGAAGCTCTGGAGTTTAATTTTATGTCTCGTTTGAGTCAGTTATGGTATTTTCCTGGCTTCTTCAAAAATAATGAGTTAAATAAAATCTCTGATGTGTTTACTTTATATCTGTAAGGGAATCATGACATGATTATACCTTATTTTAAAATTTATATTTTAATAAGTATGAATTATTGTGGTCCTTCAAAACATCACTAAAACATGGTTTTAAAGTAAGAGTGTTTTGATATAGTGAGGGGGATTAAGAGAAGAATGAAGCCTCTTGGGATCCCAGGACAGTCCTGGGGAGGTGTGGTCAGTGCTCGAATGAAGAATGCAAAGTAAGAATGGTGACCAGGAAGAAGGAAGAAAAGGCTTCCAGTTTCCACTGGAAACAAACTTCTTGCATCAGAATTTTCCCCATGGTTTGCCCCACCTTCTTCTTACTGAGTAGTGGAGTAAACAAATGAGTTGTCTTTCTGTCTCTCTGTGGCTTCCATGGCTGGATCCTGAGCTGTCAGATCTAGTTGACGACTACTCTTCACCTTAACTCTGTGTGCATGGCCTCTATTTCCCAAGTAGCAGGCAGGGCTCAGAAGCCCAAGGCTCTGGTTCTGTGGGATGTGCAATACTTTATCAGGTTTGTGATAAACAAATCCAGGTGGTAGTTTACCCAGTGCCTATGGCTGATTTCACATAAATCTTCTGCCGTTGAAAGTTGCCACTATGACTTTGGGTTTACCTCAAGGATTCATCAGATCCCCTCTGCTCTAAACAGTCACTATCCTCTTTCAGGAGAAGCAGGTTGAAAATTCAAATCCCATTATTTCTAAAAGATTTCAGCCCTGCAGGAAAACTGAGAGATGGAAGGTGTAAATCAAAAGCCCCTAAGTTGTAAGCACTTCATTTTAAATTTCTTCCCTGGGTCTTGATAATATGTGTGTTTGTAAAGTTTATTTTGAAGGTTCTTCACATGAATTGACCAGGACCTGTTGTTGACCATGTAGCTATATTTTGTGCCAGACTCTGTAAATCATTCTGTGCAAGCAGAAAGGTTCTGAGTTGGAAAAGCAGAACCCTGTGGCTATTAATTCTCAAATGCTGAAATGAAATAAACAAGCTGACTTCAACTTCACCTGATCACTAAGCTTAGCTCAAGGCTTTACCATCCTATTTTATGGTCTCAGTTGGAGATAGGGAAAAATTACTTAATTGCTGGGTTTTCTGAAATGCAAAAGTTAAGTGCATTCTTTCTCTGATCCAGATAAAGTAAAATTTGGGAGACTCCAAATATTCCAGATTCTTATTAGAGTGGACCAAGAGCATTTAATTAAGTAATTCACCTTAATTAGCATCATGTAACTGAAAATCAAGAGATAAGGACCTGTTTTGACTACTTTCTCAATTTTGTTTTAACACAATTGGAAACTCTTTAACATCTTCTTGTTTACTTTGCCCTGTATTCAGAGGACAATTTATGCTTAATAGCTTCCTTTCTGAGAAATTTCCCAGTTATCCTAGTGCTTCCTCTTAATTCCAAGAGAAGCCTACTAGATATTTACATATTTCAGTAATTCCCCAACTGAGCCTATAAGTGCATTCTGATTACAAAGAAATTAGTTCACAGCATTCTCCTCAGATGTAATATGTCTTATTAAGGTTTTTATTAACTGTAGTGGATGAAGAGATTAATTTCTGGATTAGTTCCAAGATTCTTTTTCTGGCTCTTCAAAGGAAAAGTGACTGCTAAATTTTCCCATAAGAAGTGCATTTGTGGGAAGATTCAAGATGGCGCAGTAAGAACAACTCAGGATCACAGCTCTCACTGAACGCTCAGAAGGTGAGTCAAAGTCACATTTCCAGACGGATCTTTGTGGCCCACAGAACGGGGAAATTCCCAGGTGTAGGAAAGACACGAGACGCAAGCACAGCCGTTTTCGCTGTTGCGGCCGCTTCGGCCAGCGCCGCAACACAGCACCACTCCGCAACAATCCGCACAAAACACACTGGCCCAGGTGCCCTGCTAAACCGGCAATCTGAGATTTGGGAGGGCAGATTAGCATATCCATCTGATTAAACGGGACTTGGATAGTGAGCCAGACCAGGAGATTCCTGGGAAGTGGCGTTTGAGCCAGCGCAGTGGCTCACTGCATAGGAAATCACACAGATCCCGGCGCCCTAACAGTGGGCAACCGAAACACCTGGGAGAGAGCCATCCATTCAACTTAAAAAAAAAAAAAGAAAGGAGCTCTGAGGCAGGGAGCCAGGCGAGCAGGCTTGGTGGGTTTCACCCCCACAGGGACAAACAAAACAGCAATTCGAAATGCTCCAAGTGGAGAGTTTCACTGTGGGCACAGCTGAACCCAGGATGGTGCAGCTCGGTGGGGGAGGGGCGTCAGCCATTACCGAGGCAATCCGCCCCTACTGAGGTACACTCCCATTGCTGACGCAGCCTGCTGTTGCCGAGGCAACCCACCATAACAGAGAGACTCCGCTGCAGGGCGGAGCCCGCGACTGCAGGGCAGAGCCCACAGCGACAGGGCGGACCCCACATCAGCAAGGCGGAGCCTCAGCAGGCAAATAGTGACTAGACTGCCTCCTAGCTGGGCAGGATAGTGCAACAGACACTCATAAAGAAAGCCCCAACTCCCCGAGACAGAGCATCTGAGGGAGAAAAGGGGATTTAAGAGTTCTGCTGCAGCAGACATAAATGTAGCAGCCTAACAGCCCTGAATGAACAACGAGCTCACAGCTCAGCACTTGAGCTCCTATAAAGTACAGACAGTCTCCTCAAGCAGCTCCCTGACCCCTGTATATCCAGAGTCACCTCAAAAAGGACTGATCAGACTGACATTAGGCAGGCACCATTCTGGGATGAAGATCGCAGAAGAAGAAACTGGTAGCACCCATCACTGTTCTGCAGCTGCTACAGGTGTACCCCAGACAAGCAGGGCCTAGAGTGGACCTCAGCAGTCATACAGCAAAGGGGCTAGACTGGTAGAAGGAAAACCAAGTAACAGAAATACCTCATCATCAACAATCTGGGCATCCACTCAGAGATCCAATCGAAAAGTCAGCAACTACTCAGACAACAGGTGGATAAATCCACAAAGATGGGAAGAAACCAGCGCAAAAAGGACGAAAACACCCGAAGCCAGAACACCTCACCTCCTACAAAGGACCAAAACTCCTCACCAGCAAGGGAACAAAGCTGGACAGAGAATGACTGTGACGAAATGACAGAATCAGACTTCAGAAGGTGGGTAATGAGAAACTTCTGTGAGCTAAAAGAACATGTTCTAAATCAATGCAAAGAAACTAAGAACCTTGAAAAAAGATTTGAAAAAAGATTCAAGGAAATGATAAGAAGAATGGATAACTTAGAGAGGAATATGAATGAATTGAAGGAGCTGAAAAACACAACACGAGAACTTCACGAAGCATGCACAAGTTTCAACAGCCGAATTGACCAAGCAGAAGAAAGAATATCAGAAGTCAAAGATCAACTCAATGAAATAAAACGAGAAACCAAGATTAGAGAAAAAAACGCAAAAAGGAATGAACAAAGTCTCCAAGAAATGTGAGACTATGTGAAGAGACCTAACCTACGTTTGATAGGTGTACCAGAAGGGGACGAAGAGAACGAATTCAAGCTGGAAAATACTCTTCAGGATATTATCCAGGAAAATTTACCCAACCTAGCAAGGCAGGCCAACACTCAAATCCAGGAAATACAGAGAACACCACAAAGATACTCCACAAGAAGAGCAACCCCAAGTCACATAATCATCAGATTCACCAGGGTTGAAATGAAGGAGAAAATACTAAGGGCAGCCAGAGAGAAAGGTTGCGTCACCCACAAAGGGAAGCCCATCAGACTCACAGCAGATCTCTCGGCAGAAACTCTACAAGCAAGAAGAGAGTGGGGCCCAATATTCAACATTCTTAAAGAAAAGAACTTTCAACCCAGAATTACATATCAAGCCAAACTGAGTTTCATAAGTAAAGGATAAATAAAATCCTTTGCGAACAAGCAAGTACTCAGAGATTTTGTCACCAACAGGCCTGCTTTACAAGAGCTACTGAAAGAGGCACTACACATAGAAAGGAACAACCAGTACCAGCCATTCCAAAAACGCACTAAATGCTAAAGAGCATCAACAAAATGAAGAATTTTCATCAACTAATGAGCAAAAAAGCCAGCTAGCATCAAAATGGCAGTATCAAATTCACACATAACAATATTAACCCTAAATGTAAATGGGCTAAATGCACCAATCAAAAGACACAGACTGGCAAATTGGATAAAAAATCAAAACCCATCGGTGTGCTGTATCCAGGAAACCCATCTCACATGCAAGGATACACAAAGACTCAAGATAAAGGGATGGAGGAAGATTTACCAACAAATGGAGAGCAAAAAAAAGCAGGAGTTGCAATTCTCATCTCTGATAAAATAGACTTTAAAGTAACAAAGATCAAAAGAGACAAAGAAGATCATTACTTAATGGCAAAAGGATCGATACAACAAGAAGAGCTAACGATCCTAAATATATACGGACCCAATACAGGAGCACCCAGCTATATAAGGCAAGTTCTTAATGACTTACAAAGAGACTTAGACTCCCACACAATAATAGTGGGAGACTTTAACACTCCACTGTCAATATTAGACAGATTAACCTGACAGAAAATTAACAAGGATATCCAGGGCTTGAACTCAGACCTGGAACAAGCAAACCTGATAGACATTTACAGAACTCTCCACCCCAAATCCACAGAATATACATTCTTCTCAGCACCACATCACACCTACTCTAAAATCGACCACGTAATTGGAAGTAAAGCACTCTTCAGCAAATGCAAAACAACTGAAATCATAACAAACAGTCTCTCAGACCATAGTGCAATCAAGTTAGAACTCAGAATTCAGAAACTAACCCAGAATCGCACAGCTTCATGGAAACTGAACAACTGTCTCTTGAATGTTGACTGGATAAATAATGAAATAAAGGCAGAAATAAAGAAGTTCTTCGAAACCAACAAGAACGAAGACACAACATACCAGAATCTCTGGGACACATTTAAAGCAGTCTCCAGAGGAAAATATATAGCAATAAGTGCCCATATGAGAAGAGTGGAGAGATCCAAAATTGACACACTATCGTAAAGATTGAAAGAGCTAGAGAAGCAAGATCAAAAAAACTCAAAACCCAGCAGAAGACAAGAAATAACTAAGATCAGAGCAGAACTGAAGGAGATAGAAACATGAAAAACTCTTCAAAAAATCAATAAATCCAAGAGCTGGTGTTTTGAAAAGATCAACAAAATACACAGACCACTAGCCAGACTGATAAAAAAGAAAAGAGAGAACAACCAAATAGATGCAATAAAAAACAATAAAGGGGAAATCACCACAGATTCCACAGAAATTCAAACCATCATCAGAGAATATTACAAACAACTCTATGGACATAAACTAGTAAACCTGGAAGAAATGGATGAATTCCTGGACACCTGTGTCCTCCCAAGCCTAAACCAGGAGGAAGCTGAAACTATGAATAGACCAATAACAAGGTCTGAAGTCGAGGCAGCAATTAAGAGCCTACCACACAAAAAAAGCCCAGATCCTCATGGGTTCACAGCCAAATTTTACCAGACACACAAAGAGGAGCTGGTACCATTCCTTCTAAAACTATTCCAAATAATCCAAAAAGAGGGAATCCTTCCCAAATCATTTTATGAGACAACATCATCCTGTTACCAAAACCCGGCAGAGACCCAACAAGAAAAGAAAACTTCAGGCCAATATCCATGATGAACATAGATGCAAAAATCTTCAATAAAATGCTGGCAAGCCGATTGCAACAGCAAATCAAAAAGCGTATCCATCATGATCAAGTAGGATTCATCCCGGGGATGCAAGGCTGATTCAACATACGCAAGTCTATAAACGTAATTCACCACATAAACAGAACCAAAAACAAAAACCACATGATTATCTCAATTGACGCAGAGAAGGCATTTGACAAAATACAACAGCCCTTTATGCTAAAAACCCTCAACAAACTCAGTATTGGTGGAACGTATCTCAAAGTAATAAAAGCTATTTACGACAAACCAACGGCCAATATCATATTGAATGGGCAAAAACTGGAAGCATTCCCTTTGAAATCCCGCACTAGACAAGAATGCCCTCTTTCACCACTCCTATTCAATATAATACTGGAAGTTCTAGCCAGAGCAATCAGGCAAGAAAAAAAAATAAAGGGTATTCAAATAGGAAAGGTGGAAGCCAAATTGTCACTATTTGCAGACGACATGATAGTATACCTAGAAGACTCCATCGCCTCAGCCCAAAAACTCCTGAAACTGATAAGCAACTTCAGCAAAGTCTCTGGATATAAAATCAATGTGCAAAAATCACAAGCATTCCTATAAACCAATAACAGACTTAAAGAAAGCCAAATCAAGAACGAACTGCCATTCACAATTGCTACAAAAAGAATAAAATACCTAGGAATACAACTCACAAAAAATGTAAGGGACCTCTTCAAGGAAAACTAAAAACCACTGCTCAGTGAAATAAGAGAGGACACAAACAGATGGAGAAACATTCCATGTTCATGGTTAGGAAGAATTAATATCATGAAAATGGCTATACTGCCAAAAGTAATTTACAGAATCAACGCTATCCCCATCAAGCTACCATTGACTTTCTTCACAGAACTGGAAAAAACCACCTTGAACTTCATATGGAACCAAAAGAGAGCCTGCATAGCCAAGTCAATTCTAAGCAAAAAGAAACAGCGGGGGGCATCACACTACCAGATTTCAAACTATACTACAAGGCTACAGTAATCAAAACAGCATGGTACTGGTACCAAAACAGAGATATAGACCAATGGAACAGAACAGAGGCATTGGAGGCAACACAACATATCTACAACCATACAATCTTTGATAAACCTGACAAAAACAAGCAATGGGGAAAGGATACCCTGTTTAATAAATGGTGTTGGGAAAACTGGCTAGCCATCTGTGGAAAGCAGAAACTGGACCCCTTCCTGACACCTTACATAAGACCTGGCACCATAAAAACCCTAGAAGAAAATCTAGGCAAAACCATTCAGGACATAGGAGTAGGCAAGGACTTCATGACCAAAACACCAAAAGTATTGGCAACAAAAGCCAAAATAGACTAATGGGACCTAATCAAACTCCACAGCTTCTGCACGGCAAAAGAAACAGTCACTAGAGTGAATCGGCAACCAACAGAATGGGAAAAAATTTTGCAGTCTACCCAACTGATAAAGGGCTGATATCCAGAATTTACAAAGAACTCAAACAGATTTACAGGAAAAAAACAAACAAGTCCATTCAAAAATGGGCAAAGGATATGAACAGACACTTTACAAAAGAAGACATACATGAGGCCAACAAACATATGAAAAAATGCTCATCATCACTGGTCATTAGAGAGATGCAAATCAAAACCACATTGAGATACCATCTCATGCCAGTTAGAATGGTGATCATTAAAAAATCTGGAGACAACAGATGCTGGAGAGGATGTGGAGAAATAGGAATACTTTTACACTGTTGGTGGGAGTGTAAACTAGTTCAACCATTGTGGAAGACAGTGTGGCGATTCCTCAAGGCCTTAGAAATAGAAATTCCAATTGACCCAGCAATCCCATTACTGGGTATATATCCAAAGGACTATAAATCGCTCTACTATAAGGACACATGCACACGAATGTTCACTGCAGCACTGTTTACATTAGCAAAGACCTGGAACCAACCCAAATGCCCATCGATGATAGACTGGATTGGGAAAATGTGGCACATATACACCATGGAATATTATGCAGCAATCAAAAATGATGAGTTTGTGTCGTTTGTAGGGACATGGATGAATCTGGAGAACATCATTCTCAGCAAACTGACACAAGAACAGAAAATGAAATACCGCATATTCTCACTCATAGGTGGGTGATGAAAAATGAGAACACATGGACTCAGGGAAGGGAGTACCAAACACTGGGGTCTAATGGGGGAATAGGGTAGGGACAGTGGGTGAGGGAGCTGGGGAGGGATAGCCTGGGGAGAAATGCCAAATGTGGGTGAAGGGGAGGAAGGCAGCAAAACCATATGTGTACCTATGCAAATGTCTTGCATGTTCTGCACTTGTACCCCAAAACCTAAAATGCAATTAAAAAAAAAAAGAAAAGAAATGCATTTTTAATAAAGGAAATGTGATTTTTTTTTCTGATTCTCTAATTCAATATAATTTAATTATGAAAATACAGAGAAGAGCTTCAGCTTCTGGGAAGCATTGAGTCTATTATCTCACACAGATCATGAGAAGAAATCAAATCAAGATAGATAGTTTGGAGCCAAGATATTCAGGTTTAGGTTTACAGAAGTCCCTTCCTAACCAGGAAGTTCAAATTCATTTTTAGTGAACCTCTGGTACCATAACCCACGGTATAACAGCTCCTACAGGACATTAAAGAAACAAAAAGATAAAATATATTCAAACCAGGAAACTAAAACATTTAAAACACTACATAATAATAATAATTTTACTATAGTCAGAAGTGAGATACAAAAAGACAACTTGATTCTCAGACCTGGGGAAGTACTGAACCAGCATCAGAGAGAATCAGGTTTATAAATGTCTCAATTCCATCTAGGTAATGCAACAGTTGTTGTCCTTCTTTGGTAGGAGCTATCAAAGGCTTTATCTCTATAAAACAACCTAATTAACTATTTGGTAAATTTTTAAATTGCTCAACCACTCTGTGAGAATGCAATCTGATTTTCTTCTGATTCAGAGGCTAAGCTAATCAATGTAATTGGCCCAACACTTCCAAAGTCTAATAATTTCTACAGTGAAGAATCACTCAAAGTTCATTCCAAAAAAAAACATAAAATGTAAGATTACATTCTGGAAAAAACTAGCCTCAAAACACTCTCTAAAGTTTATGGCCAGAAAGCAGGCTATAGTTTGTGGACTACTGAGGACTCTGTATATGTTACAAAACACTTTGGAGTAAGTAGAAGCAGCGAAAATAACAATGAAACAAAGTTCTACCTGCCATGTGAGAGTTAAGCTTCCTGTCGCTTATAAGCATGATGGAAAGCCCTTCACATCTGATCAAGTTACCATGTTTTCCAGAAATTAAACTCCTGCCATCTAAAGACCTTGCCCCCCTTCCACATTACTATCCAGTAGCATCCCCTTTCTCTTCACAACTGTGCTTGAAAATTTCATGCCCAGAATGGCGATCAGCTGGAAGAAAAATCCCTTTTAAGGATCAACAGTACTCCACGCTGTGTGCTAGATGCTCTGAGGTTCCCTCCAAAAATAAGCAAAATGAGACAGTGCAGTGATTAGAAATTAAATAATACTGACAAATGACTGGAAGCATTTCAAAAGCAAGGGCTTGGTGTGAATTAGAGTTCCCAGGAAAGCCTTCAGCCAGATCCAGGTGTAGAACAAGGAAAGGGGAGATGACTATTCTAAGAACGAAAAACAGTGGTAGACAAAGTGGGTAGGGAATGTTCGATGCATGTTCTGGTGACAGTGACAACAGACTAATAAGAAAGAGGTCTCAGACAGAGTGAAAAAGAAAAGCATAGGAAGATGGACCAGACAGCACACAGAGATCCCTAAATATATCGAGAGTTTATAAAAGCAATAAATAGATTTTAAGAAATGCTTCTGACCCATGAACTGTTGGCTCCTCTGATTTCCTGACCTAAATCTCTGATTCCTTGTTTTAACATTTAATCTCTTCTTCACTTTTGTTTCATTGTGTTTTCACTTTGCACCATCAATTCTTTTGAATTTCAAAAATATCTTCAGCTTCCTGAGGCCAGCTTGACAGTTCATTTAGGAGATCCTACATAACCCCCTACTTACAGTATTGCTTCTGTGAACCCTGAGTCAGGAGATGCAGCTGGTCTATAGGGCTATTATTTTAACAACCAAGATTTATTTTTCTTCCTCAACTTAAGCACATCCTCAGGGAGACTTTCCACCTGAGGGGTTAGCTGAGTGCTCTGGAAATACTAAATTGTACACGTAGGTAGTCATGGTGGCCACTGAACTGTAGCAACACTCAACTAACTCTATTTTACAGGTTTCCTTCATTACATTAGCGTTTGAGACTTAGACTTGCTTCACATTCATTTTCTCAAAAGAAAATTTAGAGGGAGGGGAAGGGAATTTGCAGTGTTCCACAGCTGACCTGGGCAAAGTAAAGTGTCTGGGTTCCTCTGAGTTCTGCCTATGACTCTTGGAATGAATGAATTCCTGAAGCCTCAGTGCTGTCTGCCTGAGATTTTTGATGTGAAATTCCTAAAATTCCTAACTGTGAAAACATCATTAAATGTCAGTCTTTAAGAAAAACTTCAGACGGTCCACAAAATTATCTATGCCATCAATCCTTTTCGCTTTCCAAATACCTTAATGTGTCTTATGTTAAAGGAAAACAAGAATTTGACAGTAACCAATATCCAGAACTGTTCATCAGAAGTCTCATGAACATTAAAATAAAAGAAAAACACAGTATACTTTACATTCTTTTTAGGCTCGCACCTGCTTTTCTTTAGGCTTGGCCAGTTCTCTGACTCTTGGTTCTAATGAATTCTGTGTTTGTAGTTCGCAGTGCACATCTGGTGAGCACAGCTGGGAATGAGCAGCAGAAAGGAAGTCTATTCATTTTTGGGTAGTTAACCTATTTATAACCTACCTTGTGCTAAAAAGAGGATTTGGAGTTTCTAGCAAAAATAGGTACAATAAATAGGATATAAATACACGGAAAACCC
Organism: Callithrix jacchus; assembly: GCF_049354715.1. NCBI lineage: Eukaryota > Metazoa > Chordata > Mammalia > Primates > Cebidae > Callithrix > Callithrix jacchus. The sequence continues at coordinate 92,740,745 of NC_133509.1, forward strand.
AGGCAATAAGTGCATTTAAAACTTACTAAAATCCTGAGTTTGTTGAATCCTCTACCACAAGCATATAGGTATTCTTCCCTAGAAATTCCCAACTACTATAAATCCACAAGTAACCAACAATTCAAATGGAGAGATCTATGAAGAAAAAATATATCAGACTTAAAAGGCATCCTTCTCTTAGGTGTTCATTTCTCTTATGTTTAGTTTCTTTTACATGTTTATCCTCACGAGGCAGAGATCATCATCTCTGCTTTAAACTCTAGCACCAGGGTGTCTTACCTAATGTGAAAAAAGAGGTCTGCACCCAAGTCTTTGCTTCTCCGGTCTAGAAAAATAATTCCACTCTTTCCAAAGAAAGAGGGAATAGCAGCTGGACACAGTGGCCCATGCCTATATTCCCAGAAATTTGGGAAGCCAAGGCAGGCAGATCACCTGAGGTCAGGAGTTCAAGACCAGCCTGACCAACATGGAAAAATCCTGTCTCTACTAAAAATAAAAAATTAGCCAGGTATGGTGGTGCATGCCTGTAATTCCAGCTACTCGGGAGGCTGAGGCAGGAGAATTGCTTGAACCCAGAAGACAGAGGTTGCAGTGAGTCGAGATCTCACCATTGCACTCCAGCCTGAGCAACAAGTGAAATGGGGATGGAAGGACTCCCAGGTGTCGGGCAGATACCTACCCAAGGAAGCTCATATTGGGAGATGCTGACTTATCCTGGAAACAGGTGTCTGAGTATACACATCCATGGTTCAGATTTAGGAGTCTATAATGTGACCATGAGCTTTCTGGGAAAATTAAATCATGAATATTGACTTTGTTTGATCTCTATGTGATTATAAAAAGCTGAAGGTTTTCTTAAGGCACATTAATCCAACACACAAAAGATCATTAAAAGTAATATAAAGTTTTACTCATGGGGATTCCATTCACAATGTACAGAAATACTTCTGAAAATTCTCTTTCTCCTTCTCCCTACATAAACAGAAGCTGCCTAACCCCTGGAGCATGATCAGTAGATTCGGTCTAAGACAGTTGTTTTATAGAAGTAGCATTCAGGTATCAGTAATTTTTATAGCTCTCTAGGAACTATAATAAATGGATTCCAATGCGCAGCTAAGATTGAACGCGGTCGTCTGGGGGTTTTAGCCAATCTACCATCTCTCTTTGTGCTGGTTACATTGGGCTGAGATTTCTTTCCTTCCACTCATTCTATACACATACTTAATTACCTTAATCTTGGCAGCTTCAAGCAAACCTTTAAGCCATAGCTTAACATGTTATACATCAAAATACACTGACATTTGTTGCAATGAGGAGCTGTTTGAAATCTCACACTTCCCACTATTTTTTGCAAGGCATCTTTTCCTTGTTGCCACAGTCTGTGTTGCACTATATTAAGTATTCAATCTCAGCTACATGTTAAGTGTTTTAAATGAATAATAAGAAAAAGGAGGACGAGAAGAAAGAGAGCACTGACATATTTTAGGGCTAAGGGTCTCACTTCCTCACAGTCAAGTGCTGTGTTTCCAGAAGGCCCACTTCCCACACTTAGGCTGCAATTCATTCTACCCTCCTACCAATTCAAAACACATACATCTTATGTTCCTCTCCCTTTCATCTTGCCAAATTAGCAGCTAATGAACTTGATAAATTAATCCCTTATAGAGCATAATAAATGATAATATCTTAATGAGTTGTTCTATCCAGATAGAAGATATCTATCTTTCTAAGGCCTTCTGAAGATACATATCCACGCAAAGTAAGGCTCTAATACTGGAAAGCAGGCACTGCGTGAGAACAGCAAGGCTGATATAAATTAGAGGATCAGACAGTGCATCTCTGAAGTCACATCTCAAATGAGATGGCTGCCCGCTTAAAGCTAGCCCTGGTAATAAGTGATAACTCAGTCCCCCACTGTAGAACCGCTCAGCCAATGACCTCACATCTATGGGACCACACTCTGCCCCATGACTTTACATCTCTTTACCTGTCAGCCTCTCACTCTTTTCAGAACATACAGCACACACTTTGCAGGTGCTCAATGAATGTCTGGTTAAAAGACAGATACATGAGTGCTTCCCTCCATTCCTCTGTTTTTCACAAACATCCCTAGACCATTAATTGAGCACCACGTTTGTTAAGGATTTCCAGAGAAAAATATACACTTCCTCAATCAAGTGTCCATTCCAATGTCAGATGTAGAATTTTGAAAAAAGTAAAGACAGCTACAAGAATTCTCAATTAAAAAGCCAATAGGTTTATCCACCTGGAACATCAATCAAACTCTAAAGTAGCCAAAAATGGTCTCTTCCTGAGATGAAACAATGCCACCCTCAAGCTCTCATCCAGAAGTCATGAACTCAAACCAAATAAAGATAATAATTTAACAAGATTGGTCATGGGATTCTTAGAGGATAGAAGAGACAGGCGCATATCACTGACAAGAAGAAAACAGAACAACACAGAAACCATGAGTGATAGGTTGGACTGCCCCCTGGCTACTTCCATTCCATCAATCACATGATCACATTCCACTTGCTAACCATTGTTCAGAAATAGGCATGTGACCTAATCTCAGCCAATCAGGGGTATGATATAGTCTACTGGGGAATTCTTGAAAGGCTGCCTCTCTCTTAAGAAAGAAGCACAGTGGCTCAAACATGCAATCCCAGCACTTTAGGAGGCTGAGGCAGACAGATCACCTGAGGCTGAAAGTGCAAGACCATCCTGGCCAATATGGCGAAACCCTGTCTCTACTAAAAATACAAAAATTAGCTGGGCCATGGTGGCATGCACCTATAATTTCAGCTATTCAGGAGGCTGAGGCAGGAGAATTACTTGAACTTGGGAGGTGGAGGTTGCAATGAGCCAAGATCACACCACTACACTCCAGCCTGGGAGATAGGGAGATGGGGAGTGGAAAGAGGGAATGGCGGAAGGGGGTAATCGGGGAAGGGGGAAGGGGAAAATGGGGAAGGGGGAAAGGGGAAGGGGGAAGGGGGCAGGAAGGAAGGGAGAAAGGGGGAAGGGAGGAAGAGGGGAAGGGAGGAAGGGAGGGGCACAATGGGCCAGGCACAGTGGCTCATTCCTGTAATCCCAGCACTTTGGGGGGCTGACATGGGCAGATCACTTGAGGTCAGGAGTTCAAGATCAGCCTGATCAACATGGCAAAACCCTGTCTCTACTACAAATACAAAAATTACAGGCATGGTGTGTGCCCATAATCCCAGCTACTGGGGAGGCTGAGGTGGGAGAATCACTTGAACCCTGAAGGTGGAGGCTGCAGTGAGCCAAGATCACACCACTGCACTCCAGCCTAGGGGAGAAAATAAGACTGTGTCTCAAAAAAGAAAGAAAGAAGGAAAGAAAGAACACAGTAAAAAGAGTTGCCTTCCTTCTCTGAACAATGTCTTGTCTGGATGTGGAACCTGAAATTGTTGCAGCCATTGCAACTAAAAGGAAGCCAGCCTGAGGGACAAGTCAACACACCAAGGATAGTGATACAGCAAAATGGGAAAAAAACTTATGTCACTGATGACAATTGGGCTTCTGCATCAATAGACCCAGGAGCTCTATCTCTAGACTTCTTGTTTTGAGGAAAAAAAATGTATTTCTTCATTCTATAAACCAATTTAACTTAGGATTTCTACTACCTATAACTGAAGGCATCCGAACAAATATAGCAAGCAAACAGAAGTGAATCACCAGGTATTAATTACATTGAAAATAAACATTAAAATAAATATGTTGACTCATCTTTGGTCATATTGATTTTTACACTTCAAAGAGGATAATTGTGTGATTTATCATAGCAACAGGATAAGAAGCGGTGTGGGTCACAGTGTCTGCTCTCTGTACAGGTTCTTGTCAATAAATGTAAAAATGAACCTGTTAGATGAGAGAAGAAATGAATTCTGTACATCAGCTTCCTCTATGCTACTAACATTTGAACAATCAGCCAATACGCCTCAATCAAAACATGGAACTTTCACTCCCAATTCTCTCTATCCCAACAACACACAGTTCACTCCACATTCACATTTCCCTGCAGCAAGATGAAGAAACTAAGTTCTCTCCCTCCAAAGCTTCAGAGGCAATGCATACATGATGGTGCAGAAAACGGAAGTGCAGAGAATTTGAGGTCTCAATTTACCGCTTTGCCTTAGAAAGTCATCTATGTTCTGCTCTTGGCACTTCACAGGATATGAGACTATAATCTATTCCAAGAGTTTGCAAAGAGTTTGCATTATTTTTAGTTCACTACCCACCTCAATCTGTTCATTTTTAAAAATTTACATGGGTTTCAGCGTTTACTTTGGAATACCATTCATATTGTAAAACTGGAGGTGACAACCTAGAAATAAAACAACCCATTTAAAAATAGGAATGAAGTAGACAGCCAATCAAAGTGTTATTATATTAAATAGAATTACTTTTCAAAGGATCTCAGAGTTTACATTTTTATTGATTCATTACAGGAAAAAGTATACTTAATTTTACAATGTTTACACTCTGAGCATAGCTGCCATGAGGCTCTGCTTTCAAAATGACACTGCTCCTTGAATACCTATTGAAATCTGAATCCGTTTTCTATGGCTGCTATAACAAATTACCAGAAGGCTTCAGACAACACAGATTTATTACCTTGCAGTTCTGGAGGTCAAAAGTCTGAAATGGGTCTCACTGAGCTCAAACCAAGATGTTGGCAGGGCTGCATTCCTTCCAGAGGCCATGGAGGAGAATCCGTTTCCTTGCCTTTTCCAGCTTCTAGAGGCTGACAGCATTCCTTGGCTGATGGCTACATCACTCTGACCTCTGCTCCCATCATCACATCTTCTCTGATTCTGAATCTCCTGCTTCCCTCTTATAAGAACCTTTGTGATTATACTGAATCCACCCAATAATCCAGGATAACCTTCCCATTCCAATTTAAAGATCCTTAACTGTTTTTGTTTTTTTTTTTGGCAGGGTCTTACTCAGTCACCCAGGCTGGAATGCAGTGGCATAATCATGGCTTACTGCGGCCTTAAATTCCTGGTGATACGGTTTGGCTGTGCCAACACCCAAATCTCATCTTGAATTGTAATTCCCATGATCCCCTGTGTCCTGGGAGGGACCTCATGGGAGGTGCTTCAATTATGGGGGCAGTTTCCCCATGCTGTTCTCATGGTAGAGAGTGAGTTCTCACACGATTTGATGGTGTTATAGGGGGCTTTTCCCCACGTAGGTCTGTACTTTTCCTCCCTGCTACCATATGCAGAAGGACATGTTTGCTTCCCCTTCTGCCAGGATTGTAAATTTCCTGAGGCCTCCCCAGCCCTGCAGTACTGTGAGTCAATTAAACCTCTTTCCTTCATAAATTATCCAGTCTCAGGTATCTCTTCATAGGAGCATGAAAACAAACTCATACACCTGGCTCAAGTGACCCTCCCACCTTAACCTCTTGAGTAGCTGGAACTACAAGCACATGCCACCCTCAGCTAACTTTCTGTAGCTGTTGTAGAGATGAGGTCTTTCTATGTTTCCAGGCTGTTCTCAAACTCCTGGCCTCAAACGATCCTCCTGCCTCAGCCTTTCAAAGCACTGGAATTACAGGCATGAGCCACTGTGCCCAGCCTAAAGATCCTTAATTTAATCAAATCAGTAAAGTCTCTTTTTCCATGTAGGGTAATGTATTCACAGGTTCCAGATATTAGAACATGGACATCTTCAGGGAGCCATTGTTCTTCCGACCACAAAATCCATCACAGAAAAAAAAGGGGTTTTACTACTTTACCTGATCTGAGAGTATTTAGTAAACTGCATCATTTAATTTGATCTACATGTTGTTATTTGTTTTGAATTATTAGGAGAATTCCTGTCCTTCCAAGAAAAGATGGCAGGCTAATAAAATCCGAAACCCAGACCCTCCTCAAACACAATCTTCTCACAGTGAGAAGAACACTTTGAAATATTTTTTCCTTTGTTTGGTTCCCAGGAAGCCCACAATGCTAAAACCATGTTGACAAAAAGAATATTTTAGGAAAAGAAGCAACAACAGCAAAAAGTAAGAGACACCTAGAGAAATAGTAAATAATAATAATAAGTCTGATTTTTAAAAAAAAAAACTCAGGATCTGAAGAAATCACTTATAAAAGCATAACAAATTACTAAACCGGTATCACTAATTTAAGAAACTTTAGCTGTGTCTCACGCCTGTAATCCCAGCACTTTGGGAGGCCAAGGTGGGCAGATCATCTAAGGTCAGGAGTTTGAGACCAGCCTGGCAAACATGGTGAAACTATGTGTCTACTAAAAATACAAAAATTAGCCTCGTGTCATGGAGGGTAGCTGTAATTCCAGCTGCTTGGGAGGCTGAGGCAGAAGAATCATTTGAACCTGGGAGGTGGAGGTTGCAGTGCCCGAGATTGCACCACTGTACTCCATCCTGGATGACAGAGTAAGACTCTGTCTCAAAAAAAAAAAAAAAAAAGAAACTTTAGCTGGGCAAGGGGCCTGAAATCAGAAGTCAGGACAGGAGGACAACAGAGCTTTTTGTCCTCAGTTTCAAGCATGACAAGCCTTAAAATTGAACTGCTATTAGCCAAAACAGGGAACAAGCCAGGTGTTCATCAACAGGTGACTAGATGAGCAAAATGTGTTATATCCATAAAACTGAATATTAGTCAACTATATATATGTGTGTGTGGATGTGTGAGCACATGTGTGTATGTTACATATAAGGAACAAACTACTGACACACATACATACAACATAGTTGAATCTCAAAATTATTATGCTAAGTGATCTAAGCTGGACACAAAATCATATATACCATTTGATTTCATTTGTACAAAATTCTAGGAAATGCAAACTAATGTACAGTGACCAAAGAAGACCAGTGGTTACCTGAGGGAGGGATGAATGGCAAAGGGGCATGAGGAATCACTGGGGATGAAATGATGGAAATGTTCTGCATCATGACTGTGATGGGGGTTGTATGGGTGTATATAATTCTGAGACTCATCAAATTGAATGCTTTCAGTGAGTGCAATTTATTGTGTATAATATGCACCTCAATAAAGTTGATTCCTTAAAAATCTGACTCCTATTAAGTGGTAAATTTGTGTTGAGGAGCATGATAATACCACAGCCCAAATGATCATTTTAGCCTTGAATCAGAGCTTCCCTATATTTTTCTAAGACCCTCCAATTACTTATAATTATTCATAGATGGCAAGTTCACTTTGTAAGGGGTGATACTTGATTTCTTTGACCAGAGATCCAGGGTAGATGTCATATGATGCCCCTGCTTCTGTGCTAAGGCAACCCTGTCTCCCTCACTCCTCCCTCCAATAAAGTACTAGTCTCTGAATATCCATCCCATCCATCCTGAAAGGCTGTTCAACTGTACATATTATATGCTTCCATATTATAAAGCTGTGCACAGCCTGAGGAGTCACTTTATGTGTAGATTTTTGTCTGTTTTTAACCTGCTCTGTAATAAGTTATCTTTGTAGTTTGTATTTTATTTCATTCATTTCAAACCTGCTCATGTAGAACAGAAGCATTTCAAACTAAACATTCATTCACTTGTTCACAGACCAGAGTTCATCTTATTTTGTGTTTGTTTGACAGTATTTTGATATTATAATGTTTTGATACCCATATAAGTTTTTATCAGTTTCATATGACATGTTTTTAAAGTAACCATTGTCCAGTGCATGCTGAATTGGCCAGAAAATAATTCAGGAAATGTTGTCTGCCCACTAGAAGTCCATCCCTTATTATCTTCTCTCCTTCCTGTAGCATATTCCACAGGAAGTCCCATCTACATTTCAACTACAACCTGTATGCCAATCTATAGATGCTACTCCCAGAACTACATCCAGAGCAAAATCCCAGAACTCCCAAATTTTCAATAAAATGTCCCCTAAACTAGTATTTTTTACCAGTTTTTCTGACTCTTAAATCTAACATCTGCCACACTGAAGGAATCAATGGGCCCAGCTGTTAAAGACTAGAGCATTTCAGAGAAGAGTTTCTTTGGAGAAGAGATCACTCCACCTCCAGTCAAAGGAATATGGCCTCAAGGAGTCACTCAGAGCCTAATAGTGTCTCCCTCTGACAAGAGGAGAGGGACAGACTGGGGAGCTTCCCTGCCAATGGGGAAGGAAGTGCTGAGCTAAGGAGCAGCCTGTGTCCTCCAAGTCTCTCGCCACAAGCATGAGCCACGAATAGACAGTAAGCATGGAGTGGTCTGGACACCCTAGTGGCTGAAATGAAATCGTGTTTGACATAGCAATGCAGCCACAAGACTGAACAGGAAAGTCATGGGACTGTCCAACTGCTCACCTTCAAGCAGGGGAAGAAGTTCCCCTAGGGAACAAATTACCAAAGGACAGAGTGGAACAAGAATGCATTTGTTCTCCAACTCTATCCCCTGGTGCTGTTTGTCCGGGCATCCTGGTTGCACATATCTCCTCCCCGTGCAGATGTCCTCCTAAAGCCTACTGCTGTCTTCCAACTGGGAAAGAAAAACTGAATTTCTTCCAAAAATCAGGCAACTGTGCTCATGATAGGCAGTTAGAGACTCTTTGGAGCCTGGCTATTTAAGAGCATAAATAAAAACTCATTGAAGAAGTAACTAACAATTTTTAATGTTTAATTATTAGTTATTTCTTCAATGAGTTTATATTTATACTCTTAACCACCACCCATAGATGTAGAAACTACTCATAAATATAGAAAACCCATTTTTCTCTACAACAGATAGCAATGAAAGAAGGCTGTCACCTTAGAAACATAAAAGAAGGAGAGAAGGAAGGAAAAGGGAAATACACATGCCTCTTACCCAAGCCTTGATTCTGCTGTTCCCATTCAATGGCATCTGGCACCTGGTAGGTGGCTCCCTCCAAGAGGTCCATGTTTCCCTGCTCTAAACCTGGTTCCTGGGAGGTGACAGCAGGGAGAGTAAACCCTGGCAGCTCAGTGTCACCATCCAAGCCCTCATCCAGCGAGTCTGCATCTTTATCTTCCTCATCTTCATCCTCATCTTCCTCTTCTTCATCTTCATCTTCTTCGTCCTCTTCATCCTCATCTTCTTCTCCCTCTAGGCAAAAAGAAATCAAAGGGAAACATAGAGACATATAATGAGTTTATGCCGAAACAAATGAATCATTTGAAATGATCCAAACACTACAAAATAACTGTTTGGTGTTTTGAAACACATCTTTATAGCCAAAGTTAGACAATGTGAACTTTGCAGGATTATATACCCACGTATGTCCTAGAGTTTAAACTTTCAAAACCATAGTTATGTCAGATAAGTATCAGGCAGATGTTTATTGGGAGTCAAAGTTCAGGTAATATGATTTGTTATTAAAGATATTTATACAATAAATTGTTTTATTTTTGCTGTTTTCTGGAGATCATTAAATGTTTATCATTTAGCACACTGCAGTACTAACAGAACTTAAAATAAGCTGTTCCCATCCCTTTACAGCTCATAATGTTAATGGAGAGAATTCGTTATTTTGGCACAGTTTTTTTCTGTTTATCTGTATCAGTGAGTAGAACTCACAATGGTAAGTGAAGAGCACATGAATTCACCTTGCATCTTGTTCTCTCTAAGAAAGAGCAATCCAAGAAACTGAAAATAATTTCATCAACATTCTCAATTCAACTCTAAAAGAACTGGGAAATGGGATATTCACCAGGAGTGGTCAGAAAGGCAACACATTAAAAATTACCATTATCTTCATTGTAAGACTTAACATTCACAATTCTAGATTTTTTTAAAAAGACAAGGTCTTACTCTGTTGCCCACACTGGAGTGCCGTGTCATAATCATAGTTCACCGCAGTCTTAAACTGAACTCAAGCAATCCTCCTCCCTCAGTCTCCCACAATGCTAGGATTACAGGTGTGAGCCATGGCACTTCACCACAAGTTGTCATTTTCAATGCTTCAAGTGGAGTGAGTTTAAGGAACATAAGATCCCCAATTTTGTAGGCCAGGCACGGTGGCTCATGCCTGTAATCCCAGCACTTTGGGAGGCCAAGGTGGACAGAACAACTGATGTCAGGAGTTTGAGAATAGCCTGACCAATGTGGAGAAACCCCATCTCCATTAAGAATACAAAATTAGCCAGGAGTGGTGGCACATGCCTGTAATCCCAGCTACTCGGGAGGCTGAGGAAGGAGAATCACTTGAACCCGGGAGGCGGAGGTTATGGTGAGCTGAGATGGTGCCACTGCATTCCAGCCTGGGCAAGAAGAGCAAAACTCCATCTCAAAAAAAAAAAATCCCCAATTTCATTTTGTTTCACCAATGTTAATTTCCTAGCAATACTTCAAGGCCCCATCCTCACCATGGATGCACCCCTGAAGCTCTTGATAAGTGCCCACAAAGTCCACAGAAGGCCTTCCCTTTGGTCTCTCCCCTTGACTCTTGGCACAGCAGTTACTGCAATAGGTAACTCTCCTCCTATGGTGGAGAAAAGAAGGGAAGAAGGACAACCAGAGCCCAAGAACTTGGAGACTCTCCTTTTCTGCTTCTACACAACTTTCTCCACACATACTCCCTTCCTCTATCATTTAGAGGTTAAGTTTTAAAAAATGTCACCTTTAATCATTTTTAATTTTTATATATCCTTTAACTTGGTAGAATTAATACCTGTAACTACTCTAAAAATTCAACAAATATTTATCAGCCCCTAAGGCGTGCTGTTGCAGACACTAGGGATAGAGCAATAATGTCTCTGCCATCATGGAATCCATATGCCACTCAGAAAGACTCACAGCAAACAAATAATAGACAGATAACTCTACACTCTCATTAAAACTGGCAAGAAGATAGAAAATGCCAGACACTGCTATTTTAGAAAGGGAGATTAAAGAAAGCTTTTCTGACAAGGTAAAGTATTTTTTTTCTTTGTGTGTGTGTGTGTGTGTATGTGTGTTTGTGTGTGTGGTTTTTTTTTCTTTTTTAAGAAAGTGAAAAAGAAAGAAAGGAAGAAAAAGGAAGAAAAGAAGAATGAAAAAAGAGAGAGAAAGAAAGACAAAAAGAATGAAAGAGAGAAAGAGGAAGAGAGAACGCAATCTTGCTCTATTGCCCAGGCTAGAATGCAGTCTAAAAATGGGTATTAAAAACCTCTTTTATGCCAATAAATGTGATTAACAAAGGAGACAGGAAGGAATAAGGGAGGAAAATAACATAAAAGCAGCCAACCAATATTTCATTTAAACCTATGAAATGCTATGCAATTACTGAGGAGTAATTTACTTCCAATTATGCAGTCACTGTTAGAGTAGGTGTGATGTGATACTGATAAGAATGTATGTTTTGTGGATTTAGGGTGGAGAGTTCTCTAAATGTTTATTAAGTTTACTTATTTCAGGTCTGAGTTCAAGTCCTGGACATCCTTGTTAATTTTCTGTCTTGTTGATCTAATATTGACAATGCAGTTTTAAAGTCTCCCACTATTATTATGTGGGAGTCTAAGCCTCTTTGTAAGTCATTAAGAACATGCCTTATGTATCTGGGTGCTCCTGTATTGGGTACGTATATATTTAGGATCATTAGCTCTTCTTGTTGCATTGATCCTTTTACCATTATGTAATGTCCTTCATTGTCTCTTTTAGTCTTTGTTGCTTTAAAGTCTATTTTATCAGAGATGAGAATTGCAACTCCTGCTTTTTCTCTCTCTCTCTCTCTCTCTCCATTTGGTTGGTAAATCTTCCTCCATCCCTTTGTTTTGAGTCTTTGTGTATCCTTGCATTTGAGATGGGTCTGGATGCAGCATACTGATGGGTTTTAGCTTTTTATCCAATTTGCCTCTCTGTGTCTTTTGATTGGGGCATTTAGCTCATTTAAATTTGGGATTGATATTGATATATATGAGTTTAGTACTGCCATTTAATGCTAGCTGGCTGTTTTGCTCATTAATTGATGTAAATTCTTCATTATGGTGATGTTCTTTACCTTTTGGTATGCTTTTGGAATGGCTGATATTAGTTGTTCCTTTCTATGTGTAATGCTTCTTTCAGAAGCTCTTGTAAAGCAGGCCTGGTGGTGATGAAATCTCTGAGTACTTTCTTGTTAGCAAAAAATTTTATTTTTCCTTCACTTATGAAGCTTAGTTTGGCTGGATGTGAAATTCTGGGTTGAAAGTTCTTTTGTTTAATGATGTTGAATATTGGCCCCAACTCTCTTCTGGCTGTAGGGTTTCTGCTGAGAGATCTGCTGTGAGTCTGATAGGCTTCCCTTTGTGGGTAACCTGACCTTTTTCTCTGGCTGCCCTTAGTATTTTCTCCTTCATTTCAACCCTGGTGAATCTAATGATTATGTGCCTTGGGGTGGCTCTTGTTGAGGAATATCTTTGTGGTGTTCTCTGTATTATCTGGAGTTGAGTATTGCCCTGCTTTGCTAGGTTGGGAAAGTCTTCCTGGATAACATCCTAAAGAATATTTTCCAGCTTGGATTCATTCTCTTCGTCACATTCAGGTACACCTATCAAATGTAAATTAGGTCTTTTCACATAGTCCCATATTTCTTGGAGACTTTGCTCATTCCTTTCTAGCCTTTTTTATCTAACCTTGTCTGCTCATTTTATTTCATTAAGTTGGTCTTCCACCTCTGATATCCTTTCTTCTGCTTGATCAATTCGACTGTTAAAGCTTGTGGATACTTCGTGAAGTTCTCGTATTGTGTTTTTTGGCTCTATTAATTCACTTATATTCCTCTCTAAATTATCTATTCTCGTTAGCATTTCGTCAAACCTTTCTTCAAGGTTCTTAGTTTCTTTGCATTGCGTTAGAACATGTTCTTTTAGCTCACAGAAGTTTCTTATTATTCACCTCCTGAAGCCTGATTCTGTCAATTAATCACATTCATTCTCCATCAGGCCTTGTTCCATCACTGACAAGGAGCTGCGATCCCCTGTAGGAGGAGAGAGATTCTAATTTCGGGTGTTTTCAGCCTTTTTGCACTGGTTTCTTCCCATCTTTGTGGATTTACCCACCTGTCGTCTTTGTAATTGCTGACTTTCAGACTGGGTCTCTGAGTGGACGTCCAGCTTGTTGGTGATGAAGTTTTTTCTGTTTCTTAGTTTTCCTTCAGCAGACACCCCTCCCCCACAGAGCTGGACCTTCCCAGGTTCAGCTGTGCTTGCTGTGAAACTCTCAATCTTCATCACTTCCAATTGCTGTTTTTTTGATGGGGTGGGACCAGCCGAGCCCAATCACCTGGCTCAGTCTCAGAGCCTCTTTTTTTTTTTTTTTTTTTTTTCGTTGAACAGTTGACTCTCTCTCCCAGGTGTTCCAGTTGCCTGCTGAAAAGGTGCTGGAATCTATGTAATTTCCCCTGCGACAACCCACTGTGCCAGCTGAAACAGCAGCGTTGAGATTCGTGGCACTTTTCTGCCTGGGAATCTTCTGGTCTGGCTCCCCAGCTTCAGTCCTCTTTTCAATCAGCTGAATGGGTGACTCTGACTTACCAGAGCTCCAAACGCCAACTAAAAGGGCACCCAGTACCGTATACTCCGCACTGAGAACCGCCATGCCAGAGCACCGGCAAAACAGCCGCGCTGGTCAAAAGAGTCACACTGGCGACGTGTGGGGCTCCTCCGCTGGTAATCTCCTCATCTGTGGGCAACAAAAATTCATCTGGAAGTGTAGCATCCACTCACTCTCTGTGCTTTCACTGGGAGCTACAATCCTGAGCTGCTGCTAATCGGCCATCTTGGATCTCTCTCCCAAGGTAAATTTCGAACAGAGGACATACTGAAATAATGAATTCTCTTGTTTAATTTAGATCAACATCTACAGGAAGAGCATTCCCAGTGGAGGAAATAGCAAGGACTTAATCCTTGAGGCAGGTGTGGCCTTGCTGTGTTCAAAGAATGGCAAAGAAGCTTCTTGGGCTGCGAGAACCAGGGCAAATACAGGAAATGAGGCAGGAAGAAGTGGGCAAGGGCCAGATCTGACTTCTTTCTTTTCTTTTCTTCTTTCTTGTTGTTGTTGTTGTTTGTTTGTTTGTTAGTTTGTTTTTTGAGGCTTTTGTTTATTTCAATAGGTTTTTTGGGAACAATTAGTGCTGACTTATATTTTTAAAGAATGACTCTAGCAACAGGGGTGGAGAACACACTGTGTCAGAGCAAGAGATGAAGCAGAAAGGCTAATAAGGGGTCCATTTAAAAACCAGGAATAGATTATGGTGCTTTGGACTAGGGTACAGTCTGGAAAGAGCAGAGAGGTGCTGAGATCTGGGATAAAATTTGAAGGTAGAACCCTGCTGATGATTATAATGTGAAATGTAGGAGGAAGATCCCACATGGCTGAAAATGAGACCTAAAAGATAGTCAAAGCAAGAATTTTCATTTGAGATATAGTAACTATGTGACAGCCTATGGCATCCAAGGAAATGCTGGAGGTCTAGGGATGTTTCAAAGCTAGAGATAAAAGTTTGGGAATCATCAGCTTATAAATAATATCCAAAGCCTTGAGACTGGCTGAGATTATCAAGAGGGGGAGTACAGACAGAAAGGGAAATGGTCCAGACCACATTCCTGGGCAAAGCCACCATTTAGAGGGTGACCAGCAGAGGGAGATCTGCACAGGAGACAGGAGTGACCACTGGGGTGGGAGAAAAACCAAGGAGAGTGTAGTGTCAGGGAGGGCAAATGAAGAAAGCATTTCCAAGGGTCCGAGTAAGAGACTGAGGATGTTCTCTGCCTTGGGCACTGGGAGGCCATGGGTGACCTTGACAAAAGTTGTTCCTGAGGAATGACAAGGACAAAGGCAGGTTGGAGTGGTTCAAAAGATTAGAAGACATAAGCAAACAAACGAAAAATTCTTACCAGAAATTTGGCTAAAAGGAGAACAGAGAAATTAGGATGCAGGTAGAGAGAGATACCTGGTCAAGGGTAGGTTCTTAAAATAGAATATAGAAAATAGAAGCTGCTTGTAAGTTAATGGGTCAGATCTCTTTGAGAGGGACAATCAATGAGGCAAGAAAGAGAGAAGCAGCTGCAGGAGAATATCCTGAGATACACAGTATTATACAGTGGCTGCATGCATGGACTCTGAAGCCACACAAATTTATTATGGCTGTGTGATTTGGCACATGTTGCTGAATTTTGCTGTGCCCCAGCTTCCTCATCTATAAAACTGATATTATTCCTACCTCACAGGGCTGTTGTAAGAATCACATTAGTTAATTTATAAAGGACTTGGCTGGACACGGTGGCTCATATCTGTAATCTCAGCATTTTGGGAGACCGAGGCAGTTCAAGATGAGGTCAGTTCAAGACCAGCCTGGCCAACATGGTGAAACCCCACCCCTACTAAAAATACAAAAAATTAGCTGGGTGTGGTGGCAGGCACCTGTAATCCCAGCTACCAGGGGGACTGAGGCAGGAGAATTGCTTGAACCCGTGAGGCAGAGGTTGCAGTGAGTCAAGATCATGCCACTGCACTCCAGCCTGGGTGACAGGGCAAGACTTCATCTCAAAAAAAAAAAATTATAAGGGACTTAAAACTAAGCCTGGTACATAGTGGACAGATTGGCTTTTTCATAATGACTAAAAGAAGACAGTGTCCAGTGCACAGACCACCTTGTATACACCCTCCCCTGCAATGGTAGGAAAGGAAGGGCAGAGAAACAGGCATGGTTCAGGCAGGTGGGCAGATTTGGTGGCTGGAATACATGAAAGTCATTTTTCTGTTTCTTTTATTCTTAGTCAAATAAAAAACTGGAAAGGAAAAGAGAAATGTTGGTGGTTTGAGGTGAGAGGAAAAAGTGTAAAATAGTCATCTTGGAGAGTAGGCAAGTAAATCCTCGGGGGAATGGGGTAGGACTGCCAGGCAGTTTTCCAGGCCCACTTCAGATGTGACATCATATATTTAAAGTGAGACCTGTTGAGATGGTTGTGAGTTGTTCTCCAGCCACATTCAGCTGCTTGGGTGCAAGCATGGGTGGAGACGGGAGTAGGCACAGAGACTTAACCAGCAGCAAGTTTTACCAGAAGAGCTCAATAGAGAGTGTGGAGGATAGAGTGAGGGTAAGAAAGGGTATTGATTGTGTGTGAAGAAATCATTATAAAGATGGACCAAGGAGCACTTTGGGAGGCCAAGGTGGGCAGATCACCTGAGGTTGGGAGTTCGAGACCAACCTGACCAACATGGAGAAACCCCGTCTCTACTAAAAACACAAAATTAGCAGGGCGTGGTGGCACATCCCGTAATCCCAGCTACTCGGGAGGCTGAGACGGGAGAATCACTTGAACCTGGGAGGTGGAGGTTATGGTAATTCAAAATCATGTCATTGTATTCCAGCCTGGGCAACAAAAGCAAAACTCCTTCTCAAAAAAAAAAAAAAATCTTGAAAAGGAGTCTGGATAGAGGAAAATGATAGAATATTTAGGTTATGAGGAAAACTATCAGGAACCATCAAAACTACCTGAGGACTTCCATATCTTTACTTTAAATTCCTGACAGGTTGTTTTCTCCTCCTCTTGGGAGCGGATCTGGAGGGAGCAGCACCCCTTCCTTCTCCTGGAGTGCCCCTGCCTGCACCCCCAAGACCAAGACCACCACTTCACAATGTAGCAGGGACTCCCGGCCGTCCCTCAAAAGTGACCGTTTCAGTGCTAGAAAATAAAAAAACAGCAAGAGCCAGAAGTGAACCAGAGTGCAGAGTGAGGCAGAATAAGTGAGTCGGAGTGATGACCTGGGGCCTCCATGCCCAGGCAGAAAGAAAAACAAGCAGACAGACATCCAGGGGAAAAGCCAAAGATGTAGACCAGAAGGATGAAGCTGTGGGACAGTAATGCCCACATCACCTGCTGCCTGTGTACTGGGCACCTCACTGATGCAACCAGGGTGGCCAAGTGTCTGCACATATTCTGTAAGCATTGCCTGGTCAAGTATTTGGAAGAGAACGACACCTACCCTTCCTATAGGACTGTGATGCATCACAGCTACGCACTCTGGTACATCAGTCATGACAGCACCATACATGGGATTGTTTATCAATCAGTATCAGGTCTCCAGGAGCAGAAATGAAAACAGAGAAAGAATTCTGCCACAAATTGGGCATGGAAGTGCCTGAAGACATCAAGGGGGAGAATTGTTCCACCAAACAACACTTAGATTTTCATCAGAATGGTGAAATGAAAGCAGAAGACAGTTAAACAGAGACCAGAAAAAAAGAAGGAAAAGGACAAAGATTTTCACAGAAGTGATGAGCAGGAAAGCAACAGCAGCAAGTTGTGGGGACTGAAAAGGAAATGCATCCGCTGCATGGCCCACAAGCAATGGTCTGACATCTAAGGAAGTTCACTGCCAAAAATCTTAACCTTTGTCTTCAGTGAGGTAATACTCAATCCATAAGTAGAAACTCTAGCATGTCATTTCTTATGTAAAAATGACACTCCTAAAATTATTTGAGTTTTTTTTTACAACTTTATTTGGAGATTTTAACCAGAGGAAAAACAAAATCTTAATTTGTTTTGCTTGCCCTGCCAGGTAACATGATAGGAAACAGCAGTGAGGATTGTGAAAAGCCCAGAGACCATGGACATGAAGAACCCACCATTATTAGAAGAGAAAAAGGGGCAGAGGGTGCAGAGAGGAGGTCAGGTGATGGAACTGTTTTAAAATATGTTAATGATATTCCTCACAAAGAAGAATTCTGTTCTTTAATTTCACAAATGGATGGGTAGGTAGGTGGGTTGAAGGAGGGATGGGTGAATGAACGAGAGAGAGAGAGAGAGAGAGAGAATATGCTTTCAAGTTGTAATAAATGCTGAGAATAAATGAAACCTGGTGACCTGCTGGGCTGCGTGGTGAAAGAGTGGCGTGAGCACATGAGCTCCAAATCACTGGAAGCTCACCTCAGGGTGGTGACATTTGGGTGAAGATGTAAATTCTCAGCAGGAGACCAGCTCTGCACAGGTAACAGAAGGCACTGGAGGGCTGTGGGCAGGGATACATGGTTTGGCACAGGGTTTTAAAAGATCCCTTAGACTGTGTGGCAAATGGGTTATGGGGTAGAGAAATGAAAGCAGGAGAGGCTGATGGCAGGAGTGCCAGGAGAGAAGAATCATGGTAGTGCAGTGAAGGGGGAAAAACGGACAGACTTGAGATGTGTTTTGGAGAAAGCAGTGGGTGGAACAGGGGCCCCAAAGAGATAAACCCACAGCTGGGTCCCCTAGAACCTGCAAATGGGACCTCATTTGGTAAAAGAATCTTTTCAAGTACAAGTAATTAAAGATTTTGAGATAAAATAGTATTGGATTCTCTTGGTGGACCTTAAGTACAATGAAAAAAAGTCCTTATAAGAATAAAGCAGAGAAAGACTGAGATACAGACACAGAGGCAAACAGAAAGTCTTCTGGAGAGGGAGCCAGATGCTGGAGTGATGCAGCCACAAGCTGAGGAATCTTTGAGCCACCAGAAGCTGGAAGAGGCAGGAAGGATCCTCCCTACTATGGTCTGCATGTATCCCCCAAAATCCATGTTTGAAAATTAATAGATTGGTGCCCTTATAAAAAGGGCTGTGGGAGTGGGCTCATGCTCTTCTGCTCTTCTGCTCTTCTGCCACATGAAGATGCAGCAAGAAGACCCTCGCCAGATACTGGCATCTTGGTCTTGGACTTCTCAGCCTCCAGAACTATGAGGAAATAAATTTATATTCTTAAAAAAACCCCTATTTAAAGACTTTGTGGACCTTCCTCCTATAGACAGGAATTGTCTAAAAAGAGCATTTTTTTTTAGATGGAGTCTTGCTCTGTCACCCAGGCTGGAGTACAGTGATGTGTACATGGCTCACTACAGCCTCAGCTTCCTGGTCTCAAGTGATCCTCCTGCCTCAGCCTCCCAAAGTACTGGAATTACAGCTGTGAGCCACTGTACCTGACCCCATTTTTTTCTTTATTTTTGAAGCATTATAAAATTAATTTTAGTGTCCTTTGCTTCCCACAAACCTAAGAGGTTTGGATTAACAAAACAACTGTGCCTATATAATCCTGGTCTCCTAGATCACTGTTCTCTGACCGTTACCATCCACCAAAGACAACTTCTACTCGGTCCTCAACATCTTCAGCCAATCCCTTCTCTTTAAAGTATAGAATCCTAAAAACTGAAAGGAATCTCCAAAGTCACTTTATTCCATCCTATTATCCCAAAGAGAGGACTGCATGAAAGCAAGCCTAGCCCAACAAGAAGGCTGCTACCTTTATAATGTGACTTGGAGGAAACTACTGGGGTCAACATGTCTCATAAACTCTCCCACACTCACTCACCTTGATAGAATGCCTTCTCCTCCTCCCTGCCCTGAAATGTTTAACATGAGATGCCTTCCTCTGAGTCAGACAATAAAACCTAGAAGTACTCTCTTTAGAAACTTCTTACTGAGTAGTATACAATTTATACTATGGGAAAGTAAGGAAGGTCCCTCATTTACATGTGAGATACAAAAGAAAAGCTTTCTTCTTGTACTACCAGCTTCACCCTTCTGTACAAAGCAACTTATAAAATTTATTAGTTGTCCTTTTAATAGTTACAAAATCATGGAGCTAGCCTGAGAAGACAGCCATCGAAAAATAAAGTTTTGGTGACTGTGTGCAGAAAATAGGAGGAAGTCAGCCTTATTAGAATGAGGTTTCTCTTTTAGTCGACCTTATTCTCTCATAATATTTTTCTGCCAGAAAATGGTTTTTTTAGGAGCCTACAATTATTTTACAGTCATTAAGCATAATTAATTGTATGTCACCTGTACCCTGTTTCAATTACCAATAGAACCTAACTACTATTACAGATCAGTAACAAAAAAGATATTATCACCTTTCTTCGAATTAGCAAAATAATGTATGTTATAGTAACTTGGACTAGAAAGGTGGAAAACTATCAAATAAGGGAAAGATGGTCTTGTCCACTGTTGTATCACCAATGACCAGTACAGTACTTGGCAATCAAAGGTGCTCAATAAGTATGTTTTGAATGAATAAATGCATAAATAATAAGATAGATGCAGTTTTTTTAAGCCCAGATCCAAGGAAACACAGAGTAACACTTAATAAACAATCAGCGATACATTCCTCTGAATACTCTTGCAACCACAAAGGCAGCATACAAGACCAACCGATGTAAAACCAGAGTTCATCTTCTATTCATAAAAACTGAAGAGTCATCTGTATTTCAGCCAGTCTTTCAATTAGTTACACCCAAGATAAATAATTATGTCATGAACATCTCTCTTAACACAACGAACAATGACATGCCATAAATATTCAGCAAATAAAACTATGCTGAAAATAACAGGATTCCTGGCCCAAGAGCTAAAATTAAGGAACTCAATCATATAACACCACCAAGTTATATTTAAAGGTTAGAGGGTAATGTCTGAGTTTTACAATTTTGTTTAAATAAACCCCAAATTGTATTTTCATTCATCTGAACCCCAAATAAGCATGAGGTCAAGGTAAACGACACACACAATTATTCTACATAAAGATAGCATAGAGAAAGAAAACTGAACCTCTAAAAGAAAAAAAATATTGATCTTGGTTAACTATGCATAGCAGATACACGTCCTGTCAATAACCAGTGATAATGCTCAAAAATGTAAAGTTGCATTTGTTCTGACAATCTCTAAAAAGACACTGCAATTCAGGAAAGGAAGATTCAGAGAGTTCAGCCTGAAAAGTTCCTTCTAGTCATGTTACCTTGAATTGGAAAATTCATCCTCATAACTGACACTTCTTTCTCCCAAGGTGACATAGCACTGATTACGTCATAACACCAAACACTAACGGTGACCCTAGCAGCAAAGGGGCAGGAAGAATGGTTTCTAAGCAACCATCTCTCTTGACAGTTAAAATCCTCCCAACAAACTGCACTGTTCCAAACACATGTTACACGTTATGAAAAATTCCCTTTGCACTCTTGTTGAACCAGCATCTCCTTAGAAGATGTGTCCCACTGAGTCCAGCATGCACAGACAGGAATGTTGGGCTCCTTGCCATGCAGCTAATGGATTTTTCTATAGTATCTTTACTGAGATCAAGTCGCTTGGGATTAATCTGATGCTCCTGCTAGCATGTCCACTGTCAAGAATTCTGACACTTAACAATAGTGAAAAACCTGGATGAGATGTCAGCCAAAACCCAAACTTAGGTGTTCAGACAATAGATGGTTCAGCATACATCAGAGTCTGGGACATGGTACAATTTCTGCCTGCTGTGCTTGAGGTGAACTGAAACAGTTAAGAATAAAACTAAGAATCATTAAACTGAAATGTCAGAGAATAGTGCCACATGGCCAAGAGACGGTTAGTGATACTAAATTGTGTTCACAGCTCAAATAGATAAATGTCCTATTGCAAGTGGCAGGAAGACGATGTATGTCTACACGGTACCCTCTCTAAGCCAACTTTATCTGTCTGGCAGATCTCTGACAATCTCTTAATGGCTGTTTCAAAGCCCACAACAATACTTTGTACTTACATGGGGCTTTCCTTCCGAGGGACTCAAACAGCTTTTCAGGGTTTATTCTCCAAACTTACATTGTTAGCTAACAGGGAACAAGCTTTGTAAGTTTTGTTTTACTTACAGGCTACTTGGTGGGTGAAAAAAAAAAAAACACAAACAAACAAAAAAAAACTACCTTAGATTCTCAAATACCACAGCAGAGGCTTAAATGAGCTTGTGCAAACACAGAATTTTTGCCTCTCTAGATCAGACCTGTTTTCTTTATTCATTGCAAATATTGCTGCCTAGGGTTACCAAAATTGAGAGTTTTCATTTTGTTCAGGACCAGGGCCATAGGTTAACTCTCAACAAAATTAATAAAAGATGTGGGAGAAATTTTGCCCTTATCAACCCGAGTAATTTGAGAAATCTCACTCTGCTACAAAGTCCATGTGTTGTTTAAGAGGCAGTTCCCAGCAAAGATGCTCAGTTTCTCTAACTGCATCTTTATCACAGCTTTGACATTTTTGATCTCCGGAAGGTACAAAAGTAGCTAGCACTTCCAGGCTGTTACTAATGCATCAAAGGTGGAAAAAACCTTAGTTGAGAATGTGTCATCCCAACAATGACAGCAGGAAGAACCAGAGCAGGAGCACCTGTTCCCCAACATCTGCTGTCTATCCTTGACTTAGAAGGAGAATATGATCTCACCTGTATTTTCTGCCTTTTTGGAATAGCAACGATTAATCTGAATCATCACCTTTTGTTTATTTATTCATGAGTTTAAGAGAAATTCATGTCAAATTTCTCTTTTTAGTGGCTTTTTCTTCCCTTTACTATGTTTAAAATTAAATCTAAGGTAAACAAATTAGCCCATGTGAAAAAGAAGAAGAATACCTTGAAAAGAAACAGGGTAGTTTCACCAGGCATGGGCTGAGCACATATTAGTCTTTCTCCCACTTCTCCTATGAAAGGAATGGCTCTGACACATCAAAGGCAAAACCTTTGCAGGCATACGTTTTCCTGGGAACTCTTATGCCAGTAATAATCAAAAGCCATTGTTTTCACCTATAAAGAGTAACTGAAGCCCTAGAAATGACACTGCTCTTATTTCCAGATTTGTTTTTTAACTTGGGCCTCAAATCAGGTGCAAAACATAAAAACCAGAAAGAAAATATTAAACTTGTCTTGAGGATATGAAGTGACTCTCCAGCAGATGGCTCTCCAGGATCAGAAGGTTCTAAGGGATACCAGAATTTTCTGAAATAACTACCACAAAATCCAGTAATTCACAATATTAAGCTGACTTAGAATATATAGAATTTCATTACATTTCTAAAATGGAAATATTCCTGCCAAGTGCTTTTATATTTTCATCATGTAATATGAGATAAATATTAAACTATGTACATATATCATATTTATCTTATTAAACTTTATAGTGAAATGAACCCCAGAGAACTCAGTAGTCAATTTAAGAACTAGTATGTTATTAATACTGTTGCATCTATCTATCTATCTGCATATTCCTCTTATCTTAATGTCCTTCTTCCCCTTAAAGCCATACAAAGTTACTGAATGCTGTATTTGGGGACTTTCTTTCCATTCAAAATTATGGTTTTAAGTTGCACACATCTTGTTGTACAAAAGACTAGTTTATTAATTTTCACTGATATATGGTATTCATTATGCATATATGTCACTATCCCCATGTCAAGGAACATTTGGGATATCTGGTCATTGCTAATTTTGATTTTGCTGTTATGAATAGTGCTGCTTGAAGAGTCACATATGCTCTCTAGTATATTTGTTCAAGGGTTTCTCTAGGATACAGTCCTAAAAGTGGAATTGGTAGGTCAAAAGGAATACAAGTGTTCAACATCCTAATATCTAAATAAATGTCCCTGGCTCCACATCTTCATCGACCTTTGGCATTGTCGAAAATTTCTTTTCAATCCAGTGTGTATAATATGATGTCACTCCAGATGTCATTTGCACTTTCTTGATGACTGAGGTTGTGTATCTTTTCAGTATCTGTGTGAGATGCCCACTCATGTCTTTCACTCATCTTTCTATTGAGCTGTCATTTTTCTGCTAATTCTTTTAGAGTCCTTTCTAACCTGGACATCAATCCTTTATCAGTTATATGGATTACAAATGTCTTTGCTAATTTTAGAAGCTGTATTTTCACTTTCTTCCTAGCATCTTTTTATAAAAGGTTTTAGCTTTCATGTCATTGAATTTATTGGTATTTTTATCATTAGCAATTTTTGTGTCATACCTAAAAAAGACTTTATTGTAAGGTCAGAAAAATATTCTATAATTTTAGTCCATTTCAGTTTTGTCTATCACATCTGCTTTTAAACCACATAGAACTGATTTTTGTATAGCATGTAGCTTCCAAGTCAATATAATTTTTTCATATAGACAACAAATTGTCCCAGAACATTTTGTTTGTTTTAAATGCTTTCCCCATCATTCTGCAGTACAATTTCCATCACATGTCAAGGACCCTCTATAGCAGTGTGTTTCCATGCCTATTCTGCTCCTCTGGCCACTTCGATTATTCTTCTCCATGTCCCCATTGTCCAAATACATAAAGATATAGAAAGAGCTTTCTAAGTCTTAATATCTGTTAGGATATTAACAGACACCTTTTTCAATTTCTTTTTCTTCTTTAGGAGTACATTGGGTACTTCTTGGCCTTTTGCTCTTTCATATAAATTTTAACAAAAGTTTATTAAGTTGTTCTAGATTAATGCAATTTAAAAACAAAATAAAGAAATCTTACTTTTATTATTTCATTCTATTTTCTTTGGGTTTCTTCTACTTTGTTTTTATAGCTGTATTAGTCCATTCTCACACTGCTATAAAGGTATTACCTGAGATTGGGTAATTTATAAACAAAGGAGATTTAATTGACTCACAGTACTGCCTGGCTAGGGAGGCTTCAGAAAACTTACAGTGGTGGTGGAAGAGAAAGCAGCCGCCTTATTCAGAAGATGGCAGGAGACAGAGTGAGGGTGAGTGAGTGTGAAGGAGGAACTGTCAAACATTATAAAACCATCAGATCTAATGAGAATACACTATAACAGCACAGGAAAACCACCCCCATGATCCAATCACCTCCCACTAAGTCCCCACCTCAATACATGGGGGATTACAACTCAAGATGACATTTGGGTAGGGACACAGAGCCCAACCATATCAATAGATCTTAAGGCGAAAGTTACTTAGCTCATTCATTTTCAGCCTTTCCTATTTTCTAATAGGAGCTTTTTATTTTTTTAACTGATAATTGTATGAATTTATCATGTACAACATGATGTTTTGAAGTATATATGTATTGCAGAATGACTAAACGTAACTAACATATGAATTACTTCACATAGTTATTTTTTTGTGGTGAGGACACTTAACATCCACTCTCAGCATTTATCAAGAATACAATATATTGTTATTAACTATAGTCACCATGTTATACAAAAATAGAAACTTTATTTTTTAAAGTGAATAAACTCACTGAGGCAGCTTTCTAAAGGTTAAAAATTTCCCATTTGAAAAGTTACAGCAATAAATGCCCACATGAGAAGCAAGGAAAGATCTAAAATCAACACCCTATCATCAAAATTGAAAGAGTTAGAGGAGCAAGATCAAAAAAACTCAAAACCTAGCAGAAGACAAGAAATAACTAAGATCAGAACAGAACTGAAGGAGATAGAAACAAAAAACACCTCAAAAAAAATCAATAAACCCAGGAGCTGGTGTTTTGAAAAGATCAACAAAATAGACCACTAGCCAGATTAATAAAAAAAGAAAAGAGAGAACAACCAAATAGATGCAATAAAAAACGATAAAGGGGATATCACCGCAGATTCCACAGAAATACAAACCACCATCCGAGATCATTACAAACGACTCTACGCATATAAACCAGTAAACCTGGAAGAAATGAATAAATTCGTGGATACTTGTACCCTCCCAAGCCTATTCCAGGAAGAAGTTGAAACCCTGAATAGACCAATAACAAGGGCAGAAGTTGAGGCAGCAATTAATAGCTTGCCAACCAAAAATAGTCCAGGTCCAGATGGGTTCAGAGTGGAATTCTACCAGACATACAAAGAGGGGCTGGTACCATTCCTTCTGAAACTATTCCAAATAATCCAAAAAGAGGGAATCCTTCCCAAATCATTTTATGAGACCAACATCATCCTGACACCAAAACCCAGCAAAGACTCAACAAAAAAAGAAAACTTTAGGCTAATATCCATGATGAACATAGATGCAAAAATCTTCAATAAAACAATGGCAAACTGATTGCAACAGCCCATCAAAAAGCTAATCCATCACGATCAAGTAGCCTTCATCTGGGGGATGCAAGGCTGGTTCAACATACGCAAGTCTATAAACATAATCCACCACATAAACAGAACCAAAGAAAAAAAACATGATTATCTCAATAGATATAGAGAAGGCCTTCAACAAAATTCAACATCCCTGTATGCTAAAAACTCTCAATAAACTAAGTATCCAAGAAACATATCTCAAAATAATAAAAGCTATTTATGACAAACCCACAGCCAATATCTTACTGAATGGGCAAAAACTAGAAGCATTCCCTTTGAAATCTGGGACTAGACAAATATACCCTCTCTCACCACTCCTATTCAATATAGTATTGCAAGTTCTAGCCAGAGCAATTGGGTAAGAAAAAGAAATAACAGATATTCAATTAGGAAAGGAGGAAATCAAACTGTCTCTATTTGCAGATGACAATGATTGTATATTTAGAAGACCCTATCGTCTCAGCCCAAAATCTCCTGAAACTGATAAGCAACTTCAGCAAAGTCTCAGGATACAAGATCAATGTGCAAAAATCACAAGCATTCCTATACACCAATAACAGATTAAAAGAGACTCAAATCAAGAGCAAACTCCCATTCACAATTGTTACAAAAAGAATAAAATACCTAGGAATACAACTAACACAGGATGTAAACAACCTCTTCAAGGAGAACTACGAACCACTGCTCAAGGAAATAAGAAAGGTCACAAACAGAAGGAAAAACATTTTATGCTCATGGTTAGGAAGAATTAGTATTGTGAAAATGGTCATACTGCCCAAAGTAATTTATACATTCAATGCTATCCCCCTCAAGCTACCTATCACCCTCTTCACAGAACTGGAAAAAAACACCTTAAACTTCATATGAAGCCAAAAGAGAGCCCGCATAGCCAAGACAATCCTAAGCAAAAAGAACAAAGCTGGAAGCATCACACTACCTGACTTCAAACTATACTACAAGGCTACAGTAATCACAACAGCATGGTACTGGTTGTTTTGATTACGGTACCACAACAGAGATACAGACCAATGGAACAGAACAGAGGCCTTGGAGGCAATGCCACACATCTACAACCATCTGATCTTTAACAAACCTGACAAAAACAAGCAATGTGGAAAGGATTCCCTGTTTAATAAATGGTTTTGGGAAAACTGGCTAGCCATGTGCAGAAAGTAGAAACTGGACCCCTTTCTGACACCTTACACTAAAATTAACTCTAGATGGATTAAAGACTTAAACATAAGACCTAACACCATAAAAACCTTAGAAGAAGACCTAGGCAAAACCATTCAGGACACAGGCATAGGCAAGGACTTCATGACTAAAACACCAAAAGGATTGGCAACAAAAGTCAAAATAGACAAATGAAATCTAATTACACTCCAGAGCTTCTGTACAGCAAAAGAAACAATCATTACAGTGAACTGGCAACCAACAGAATGGGAAAAAAGTTTTGCAATCTACCCATCTGACAAAGGGCTAATATCCAGAATCTACAAAGAACTAAAACAGATTTACAAGAAAACAAACAAACCCATTCAAAAGTGGGTGAAGGACATGTACAGACACTTTTCAAAAGAAGACATATATGAGGCCAACAAACATATGAAAAAATGCTCATCATCATTGGTCATTGGAGAAATGCAAATCAAAACCACATTAAGATACCATCTCACGCCAGTTAGAATGGCGATCATTAAAAAATCTGGAAACAACAGATGCTGAAGAGGATGTGGAGAAATAGGAACACTTTTATACTGTTGGTGAAAGTGCAAATTAGTTCAACCATTGTGGAAGAGAGTGTGGCACTTCCTCAAGGATCCAGAAATCAAAATTCCATTTGGCCTAGCAATTCCATTACTGGGTATATATCCAAAGGATTATAAATCGTTCTATTATAAAGACACATGCACATGTATGTTCATAGTGTCACTGTTTACAATAGCAAAGACCTGGAACCAACCCAAATACCCGTTGATGATAGACCAGACAAGGAAATGTGGCACATGTACACCATGGAATACTATGCAGCCATAAAAAATGATGAGTTTGTGTCCTTTGTAGGGACATGGATGAATCTGGAAACCATAGTTCTCAGCAAACTGACACAGAACAGAAAATCAAATACCGCCTGTTCTCACTCATAGGTGGGTGTTGAACAATGAGAAAACATGACACAGGGAGGGGAGCATCACACACTGGGGTCTGTTGGGGGGGACTAGTGGAGGGACACCAGCAGGTAGGGAGGTTGGGGATGGATAACACGGGGAGAAATGCCAGATATAGGTGACAGGGGGATGGAGGCAACAAAACACCTTGCCATGTATGTACCTATGCAAGAATCCTGCATGATCTGCACGTGTACCCCAGAACCTAAAGTACAATTATTATATATATATATAAAGTTTTAAAAATTTTGCATTAGATAATCTTTCATCTTCACTCCACAAGTCTGATATATTTTCTCAGAGTCAGTTCCAAATATTTTTATTTTCTATTATAATTTCTTCTTTGATCCACAAGTTATTTAGAAGTGTTTCTTTTTTCATTTTCAAAAGTATGGGGCAATTTTTATTGTGAATGTCTAACCTAATTGCACAACCATTGGAGAATACAACCTGCATGATATCAATTCTTTAAAATTTGTTGAGTTTGTTTTTGTTTTTGTTTTTGTTTTTTTTGAGATGGAGTTTCACTCTGTCACCCAGGCTGGAGTGCAGTGGTGCCATCTTGGCTCATTGCAACCTCCACCTCCCAGGTGCAAGTGATTCTCCTGCCTCAGCCTCCTGAGTCATTGTAATTACAGGCAAACACCACCAACACCCAGCTAATTTTTTGTATTAAAGTCACATACCACTACACCTGGCTCATTTTTAGTAGAGACAGAGTTTCACCATATTGGTCAGGGTGGTCCTGAACTCCTGACCTCAGATCATCCACCTGCCTTGGCCTCCCAAAGTGCTGGGATAATAGGCATGAGCCACCATGCCCAGTGAAGATTTTTTTAATGTACTGGTTTATGGCCAATTTTTATAAATATTTCATGTGTGATTGAAGATAACATATTTGCTAACAGTTGAGAACAGTATTTTATATATTTCAAAGGATGCTTTTGTCTTATTTTTTTTTTGTTTGAAGATTTTAGCAAATTAAATACAATATATAAGAATAATAATATATAATATAAAGCTGTTTTAGGATTCAAAAACCAATGAGTATAATTCAATATAGTAACAGCCTAAAAAAGAAAACCATATCATCTTAAAAGGTACAGAAATATCAATGCAGTAAAAGCATTTGATAAAAATCCAACATCTACACAATGTCCAAAACCAAAAGAAAAACAACAAAATCTAAGCTTTCAGCAAACTAAGAAAGGACAATTTAATGGTGTTAGGTGACTTGGACTGTCATTTAAAAATGCCAAAAATTAAATGGCTTAAACAACAGAAATTTATTTTCTCACAGTTCTGAAGGTTGGAAGTCCAAGATCAAGGCACCAGCCAGGTGGGTTTCTGGTAAGGCCTCTCTTCCTGGCTTACAGACGGTCACCTTCTTGCTGTGCCTTTATATGACATTTCCTCTCTCACAGAGAACTCTCTAGTGTCTCTTTTTCTCCTTCCTTCTGTATTTTTTTAAATTTTTTATTTCTTTATTGTTATTGTTGTTGTTGTTAGAGATGGTCTCACTCTGTCACCCAAGCTGGAGTGCAGTCACACAATCACACAATCAGCTCACTGCAGTCTTGAACTCCTGGGCTCAAGCAATCCTACCACCTCAGGCTCCCAAGTGGGTAGGACTACAGGTGCATGCCACTATGCCCAGCTAATTTTTTTCATTTTCTGTAGGGATTAGAGTCTCACTATGGTAACTAGGCTGGTCTCAAACTCCTGGTCTCAAGCAATCCTTCTGTCTTTATTGTTATTGTTGTTGTTGTTAGAGATGGTCTCACTCTGTCACCCAAGCTGGAGTGCAGTCACACAATCACACAATCAGCTCACTGCAGTCTTGAACTCCTGGGCTCAAGCAATCCTACCACCTCAGGCTCCCAAGTTGCCAGGACTACAGGTGCATGCCACTATGCCCAGCTAATTTTTTTCATTTTCTGTAGGGATTAGAGTCTCACTATGGTAACTAGGCTGGTCTCAAACTCCTGGTCTCAAGCAATCCTTCTGTCTTTGCACCACTAATGTTCTGTGATTACAGGCATTAGCTACCACCCTCAGCCCTCTTTCTCTTTTTATAAGGACACCAGTCCTATTGGATTTAGCCCCACTCTTACGACCTCATATAACTTAATTATCCCTTTACAGACCCTATCTCCAAATACAATCACATTGGTGATTAAGTCTTCAACACATAAATTTTCTACGGACACAATTCACTCCATAATACAGATAAAGGATGCAACAAGAAACCTCTGGCTAACATCATAATTAGCCCACTTGTATTTATTGTCATTACTGATATATTCATGTTTGTTACTTTATTTTTTCCACTTTATCTGTGCTTCATTTTTCTTTTTTCTTGACTTTTTTTTTCTTATTCTATTTTCCCCCACTACAGGTTTATAAATTATACATTTTATTGCCTACTGCATTTTTTTTCAGCTGTTACTCCTATATTTTACCATGCATATTTAACTGACCAAAGACTGAACTTAATCACTATCTTAGCACTCAAATAAGGCCTTTAGAGCCCTTTAATCCTGACTATATCTTCGCAATTAAATATTGTTGTCCACTACTTTAGCTCTGTCCTCTCTTCTTACTCTGTAAATTAGAAATCATTATATTTTATACAGAGTACTTATGATTTATGTACATATTTGCCAGTTTATTTGTTCACTATTTCTTCTTGTATCTCAGTACCTCCTTCTAGAATTATCTTTCTTCTTCCTTAAATGCAACGCCTTCATAAGTTCTTTTCTAAAATCTGTTGCCAGTATTTTTACCTTTGTTCTTTAAAAGTAGGGACACATAATTTTAGGTTATTCATGAATTTCTCTTATCTCATTAAAGAGATTCTCCTGTCTTCTGGTTTCCATTTCCACTATTGCTGCTAAGTCTGCTCTCAGTCTAAATTGTGTTCCTTTGTAGGTAATCTGTCTTTTTCCTCTGGCTGTTTTCCTTTAAACCTGGATCTTCAAATTTCTCTCTTTGTCTTCATTATTCTTTCATTTCATTACAAAGTAACTTGTTGAGAATTTCTGTTTTTAATTTTTTTTATTGATGTAGAACATACAAACAAAAAGTTGGCAAACCGCAAGTGTACAACTTAGTAAATTAAATACATTAAATAAATGAACCAGCATATTCATCACCCAGATTCTTTTTTAAAAAAGCAACATTCTATTGTACCAGAAGGCCCCTTCATACCACCATTATTACCCCAAGGGTAAGCACTATTCTGAATTCTAACATCATGGATCAGGTTTGCCAGTTTTTGAAATTTCTATAAATGGAATTACATTGTATGAATTTCTTAGTATCTAGTTTCTATCACTGCAAGCTCCAACCATATTGCTGCATGTAACAATCATCTATTCATATTTAGTGCCATGTAGTTTTCCAGTGTATTAACATAGCATAACTTATTTGTCTATTCTACTGGTGATGGTTAGACTTTAGATCATTTCAAGTTTTTTGCTTCTTCAAATAATCAGTGTTGCTGTTAACACTCCTGTACATCTTTTGGTGTGCTTGCATTTATATTTTTGATGGTTTATTTATCTTGTGTGATACATTTTATGTTTCCTAAGTCCACAGATTCATGTCTTATCAGAGTTTTGGAAAATTTTTCAGCCATTACCACTATAAATAGTATCTCTCTATTGTCTCCATATCTCTTCCATTGTATTTTCTCCTGCCAAAAGTCTGATTAGAAAAGTGAGAAGTTCTTACTCTACCCTCCATAAAGCTTAACTTTTCTTTCATGTTGTCCTATTTTGTCTCTTTGTGCTACACTCTCTATAATGTCTTCAAACTGATCTTCCAGTTTATTAATTCTCTCTTTTGGAATATTTAACCTGTCATTGAGGCTTTTTCCCCCCAACAATTATATTCACATGTCTAAATGTTCTATTTGGTTCTTTCTAAAACTCTGCTGGGTCATTTTTGATACTGTTTTATTACTTGCTCATTTTTGTGATATTTTTATTTCCTTAAACCTTTCATAAACGGTCATTTTATATCTACATCTGGATAGTTTTAGTATCTAATGTCCTGGGTAAAGAGTAAGTCGGTCTTGCTTGGCTTTGTCTTTTCGGCTGATGCTCAGTCATAGTGGTGGTTCATTTCCTTGTTAATTTGTTGATATTTCATTATAAGACATTTATTTTATTGCTCACTTTGCTTGATTCTAATCTGTGGGAAACCTGTGGGACTCTATTGGACATGATTTTTTCTGGAGAGAATTTAGATTTGCTTCTGTGGGAAGTCAGGATGTGATACAAACCTAGAACTACTTTATTTTATTCCCCTTACAAAGACACAGGCTTAATGTGGAAATTTCATTCCAGGTTCCTAATCTTCCTACTGGCCCAAGTGTAGACTCCTAGTACAAGAATGATATTACTATTTATCCTAGAGTACCCTTACCTGTCAAGTTTGCTTATTCCTTGCAATTAATTCCTTGGGTTTCAGCCCATATTTGGAATACACCAAGCTAGAAAGTACAATCCTTGCAGATTTTTCTGACAACTGGTAATCCCATTAATTTATTATGGCATATGTTTTACTCAAGATCTAGTCATTTTGCTATTGACCCATTAGTTTTCTGTCAGAATCTGAAATCCAAATAATGTACTTTTCAAAAGCATCCATATTCAAAATCATCCATATTATCTACATTGTAAGTTGGTCCAATGAGCTGAGTAAGATCTTTTATTTGCTTTTCAAACTCCATTTTTAAATTATCCAATTTCAAATACTCATAAGAGAATCTGTAATCTGGATGTATTTTAAAATTAGATAAAATCTCAAATATTATTAAATATTACCAAATAGAGAATCAAAAATAAAGCTGAACAGCTACAACCATCTTATCTTCAATAAAATCAACAATAACAAGCAATGAAAAAATAACTCCCTGTTCAATAAATGACGCTGGGATAGCTGGCTAGCCAAATGCAGAAGATTGAAACTGGTCTTCTAACTTTCACCATATACAAAAATTAACTCAAGATGGATTAAAGACTTAAATGTAAGACATAAAAATCCTAGAAGAAACTCTAGAAAATACTATCCTGGACACTGGCCTTGGCAATGAATTTATGACTAAGTCCCCAAAAGCATTTGCAACAGAAGTAAAAATTGATGAGTGGATCTTAATTAAACTTAAGAGCTTCTGCATATCAAAAGAAACTATCAAGGGGGTAAACAGACAACCAACAGAAGTGGAGAAAATATTACAAACTATCCATTCAACAAAGGTTTAATAGCCAGAATCTATGAGAAATTTAAACAATTCAACAAGCAAAAAACAAACAACCCTATTAAAATGGGCAAAGGACATGAACAAACACTTCTCAAAAGAAGACTTATGAAAAAATGCTTAACATCACTAATCATTAGATAAATGCAAGTCAAAACCACAATGAGATACCATCTCACACCAGTCAGAATGATTATTATTAAAAGTCAAAAAATAACTGATGCTGGTGAGGTTATGGAGAAAAGAAAATGCTTGTACACTGTGGGTGGGAATGCAAATTAATTCAGCCCCTGTGGAAAGCAGTTTGAAGATTTCTCAAAAATCTTAAAACAGAACTACCCTTTGATTCAACAATTCCATTTCTGGATATACACCTAAAAGAAAACAAATAATTCTACCAAAAGAACATGCACTCATATGTTCATAGCAGCACTATTCAAAATAGCAAAAGCACGGAATCAACTAAGACGCCCAACAATGGTAGACTAGATAAAGAATATGTGATACATATACACCATGGAATATTACACAGTCACAAAAAATAATTTCCTAGGCCACAATATGGAGATGCCTAGAGGCCATCAAACGAAATGAATTAACACAGAAACAGAAAACCAAATATCACATGTTATCACTTATAAGTGGGAGCTAAACATTGAGTACATATGGACTCAAAGAAGGAAACAACAGACACTGGGGCCTACTTAAGGGTGGAGGGTGGGAGGAGGAAGAGGACTGAAAAACAAACTATCAAGTGCTATGCTCACTACCTGAGTGATGAGATTCATTGGTATATCAAACCACAGCAACACACAATTTACCCATGTAACAAACCTGCACATGTACCCCCAAACCTAAAATAAAAGTTGAAAGAAAGAGATATTACCTTATGCATGTCTGTTAATTTATTCAGTTCTCTCCTTGTTAAATGCCTTATCACCATGACTTTTAAAACCTCCATTATTAATCTATACAAATTTATTGAAAACTTTTTACTAAATTTCAAATTTTCCATTCACTGTATGATAGTAAATATAATCATTTAAAATGTCCTCCACTGTAGCCTTAACAATACTTAAAAGGTACATTCATGAGAAAATAAAAGGTTTGAGACAAGACAGTCCACTTCCAACACCACTGTCAAAATGTTTTAGATTCAATTTCCATTTCAGGCAGCTGTTTAAATATTTTCTTGGCTGGGTACAGGGGCTCACACTTGTAATTCCAACACTTTGGAAGCCAAGGCAGGCAGACTGCTTAAGCCCGGGAGTTTGAGATGAGGCTGGGCAACATGGTAAAGCCCTGTCTTTACAAAAAAATACAAAAATTGGCTGGGTGGGGTGCTGGACATCTGTAGTCCCAGATCATCGGGAGGCTGAAGTGGGAAGATAGTCTGAGCCTCAGAGGCCGAGGCTACAGTGAGCTATGATTGTGCCACTCTGCTTCAGCCTAAGCAACAGAGTGAGACCCTGTTTCAAAAATAAATAAATAATTTTCTTATTTCATTTAGTATTACTTGCTTTAAATGTGAAGATTCTGCTCTTGATAATGGCATTACCTATATCTGGTTAACAACCTGAAGATACCAGTCTATGTAAGTACCTTCACATTTACTGCTCATGGTAATTCCTTTTCAGCCATGAGCCCATATAATTGGTATGTTATCCATTATCTTCTATAAATCCTGCCCCAAAGGTATACTGGTAGAGCCCGATAGCAATAATTACAAGTTCTAGAGTTCAATACTTGCTCCTTTATTTTAGAGACAGGGTCTCGCTCTGTCACCCAGCCTGGAGTGCAGTAGCACAACTACAGCTCACTGCATCTTGAACTCCTGGGCTCAAGAGACCCTCCCACCTCAACTTCTTGAGTAGCTGGGATTACAGGCTTAAGCCACTGCGCCTGGCTTAACATCTGCTCATTAAATAACTCACTTTTGATTCAGATGACAACTTCATATATTTCCCTCTAGAAAACTAGACTACAGCCATCCTATTCTATTTCTCAAGTATGCTGTAAAGAGAAACATAAAGCCATATTTATATTATATCTATAAATTCTGAGTCATCTGGAATAATACCTTTCTCTTCAGCAATTTAGTCATCTTTTTTTTTTTTTTTTTTGAGATGGAGTTTTGCTCTTATTACCCAGGCTGGAGTGCAATGGCATGATCTCGGCTCACCGCAACCTCCGCCTCCTGGGTTCAAGCAATTCTCCTATCTCAGCATCCCGAGTAGCTGGGACTACAGGCTGCACCACCATGCCCAGCTAAATTTTGTATTTTTAGTAGAGACAGGGTTTCACCATGTTGACCAGGATGGTCTCGATCTCTTGACCTAGTGATCCACCCACCTCGGCCTCCCAAAGTGCTGGGATTATAGGCGTAAGCCACCACGCCCGGCCCAATTTAGTCATCTTAAAGGATGACTTGCTTTAAGCAAACATATATAAAACTTGTATATAAAAATCCACATACGCTCAAAAAATAAATTATAGCTTGGTTAGGCTGATTATTGACTATGCAAAAATATGTATGAAAGTAGATTTCCCCTTCAAAATGTAAAACATGACTCAACCTATCTAAAATGAGGCTTACATAATAATTTGCGGTGTTTTGTCATACTTGCATGCATTTAGCTCCTTGAAGGCAGAGATTTTACCTTAAACCATCTTTGTGCCCTACTTCCCAGCATCAAGCATTGTGCCTCACACCAAATAAGTACTCAGTATATGCTGATTGAATAGAAACAAACTGAACAACACCTTATCTTCCTCTCCAAAATAAATATTTAAATGCCTTTATAGAACTACAATCCAATTTTTATTAAATTATGTTATGTATGTTTCAAATGAGTATAACTTTTGTTTTTAAGAGACTGGATCTCATCCTGTCACCCAAGCTGGAATGCAGTGGGGTGATCAGAGATCACTTCAGCCTGTAACTCCTGGGCTCAAACAATCCTCCTGCCTCAGCCTCCCAAACAGCTGGGACTATAGGTACATGCCAACATACTCAGCTAATTAATATATATCTATACACACACACATACACACACACACACACACACAAATATACATATACACACACACACACACACATACAAATATACATATATACACACACACACACAGAGAGAGAGAGAGAGAGAGAGAGAGTCTTATTATGTTGTCTAGTCTCAAACTCCTGGCCTCAAGCAATCCTCCTGCCTCAGCCTCCCAAAGTGCTGGGAGAGAGCCAGTTTCCATTCACTTATTCTACTCATCAGTGTGGGCTGGGTGGTCCAGGAGGCTTCATAGAGGAGAATGAGTTTGAGCTGAATTGTTTCTGTTTCTTTCCTGGACTCAACTTCATAGCTCCCTATTTATGGAGCACAGAAGCTCTGAGTATTATTTGGTATAGAATGTGACAATTATCATTTTATCATATGGGTGTATTTCTTGTATGGTGAGAACAGTGCTATACTGTCTGGAAATGAATCACACCTTTAACTAGAATAAGTTTTTCTCTGAAGGGTGGCACATACATGGTATTAATCATGACAGTTGTTGGATTGTCACTTGCCGAGGAATTAAGCACGTGTCCTTCAACCAATGAAGAGGACAGACAGTATGTATGCAGTGGGTAAGGACTCACTACTACTTGGTGTTGAGCCCTAGGAGTAATTTATATCTTGGTCTTGCCTCTTCTATGTGGGGGCAGGGATGGAGAGTGGAAAATGAGAAGTTTACCCTTTACATAGGAAAAAAAAAAGCCAAGCACTGAGATGCCAGAAAGCCTGGCAAAGTGCCTGAAATATTATTCCAGTACTTTAGGGACAGAATATAAAACACTTTGTCACACAGAACACGGAATGGGTCAGGGCCCACCAGCCCTAGAAACTCATTAGTGAAGGTAAGATCAAAGAGAAATCTGTACCTGGCAAACCTAATTCATTTTGTTTCTTTCACTTTCTGGGTTTATTTCCTTTGTGTTCCCTTAGGTTTAAGCTGAGTCTTTTAAAAATTTCTGTTAATTTCAATTGAAACAAGTGAAAGGATGTACATCTCTTCCTCAGCCAGAGTTTTAATAGGAAACAGGATTCCTCAGAGACCATGTGAAGCAGACACACTGAAAAAATCCAGAGGGAGCTGCTGGAGGCCCCTGCCCACCTGGACAATCACCTTTTCCTGCTAAAATGTTGCCGATTTTTTATGCTGTTTTAACAGAAGAAGAAATTTCTGTAGACTACTGTGTCTGGAGATAAGCAATGTAGAAGGAGGCGGAATGGCTGGAGAAGAAAAGGCCCTAGTAAATGAGGGAAAAATCCACGTAAATCTTTCAGGACTAATTTAATGCTTCCAAGTGTGATGATTTTTAAATCTTGTAAGGCCATTTAAATTGATGTATTACATTCTTCTTCTAATCTTTTCCCTTAGGGATATACATTCATTTAAAGGTTAAGAGGTAGTCTGATGGCAAAACAACTTCATGGTTATGAATATACCTTGATAAAGTGCAGTTGACACTATCCATACATTATTCTATATATTTTTAAGGTCTGTAATTGTTTGCACTCCAATGCAATAAAATTCTCATGTTTATACCAAAGAATACTTATATATGTTTATCCTCATATTGAAAAATCGTGCCTTTGAAAATGCCTTGATTTTCTGCAAACATCTAAAATATCTTTGAAATCTCTACCACCCACATATTATTCCAAGCTACATGTTTGCCTCAGCATCTGCACAAAAGCCACCACATGTGGAAAGCCCTGCTTGGACCACTGCCCACAGGGATTCTCAACCCCAGAGTCTGTGCCCAGATTAACCATTCAGAACAAATCCTTTTGCCTAGGATCTGAACATCACCCTCAAGAGAGACATGGTATCTCTTTCTACAGAAATATGTAGCTTACTGTAAACTACATATTAGCCTGAGGCTGAGTACCTGATTGCTTCTTCTTCATGGAAAAGCAGCTGCTCCAGTTGTTAAAAGCTATTCTTAAGAAATAATTCATCTAACCAGTGAGCTGTGACTTGGTTGATTGCATGTCTATAAAATAACTTATTGCTAGTGTGGTGTATATGGCATCTACTCACCACTCTAGAATTTTTCCATATTGTTGGGTTTCTCCCCACTCATTTTTCTAAATTGTCAACAAAATTATAAATATACAGTCATACATCACTTAACAATGGGGATACATTCTGAAAAATGTGTCATTAGACAATTTTGTCTTCATGTAAACATCACAGAGTGCACATACACAAATCTATATGGTGTAGCCTACTACACACATAGGCTATACAGTATAGCCTGTTGCTCCTAGGCTAGAAACCTGTATAGCATGTTACTGCACTGAACAAACATTGTAGGTGACTGTAACACAATGGTAAGCATTTGTCTATGTAAAAATTAGAAAGGTACAGTAAAAGTATCCTATTATAATCTTATGGGACCACTGTCACATATGAAGCGTGTTGCTAACTAAAACTTTATTATACGGCATACTACTGTAAATATATACATAAATCTATAACACAAACCCTTCCGCACAACCCCCCCCCCACACACACACACATACACATAAGACACACAAGCATATACACCAATTCAGTGTTTTTCTAGGATGGAACTAAAGTCTCTCCTGACTCTTAGAGTCCATTTTCTATAATTTTTTTGTGATCCTTTCTGCCTTCTGTTGATGAACAGAGTTAAACTCTGTAAAATATTTGAAGAGATATATTCTGAACCAAATATGAGTGAACATGGCCCATGACACAGGCCTTAGGAGGGCCTAAGAACATGCGCCCAAGGTGGTCAGGAAGACCTTGGGATGGCTAGAAAGGGAATTTACTCTTACACATAAATGAAAGTGTAAATAAAACCACTAAATATGCACAAAGCTAAATCCTTTCATCATGAGCCATTCTGTAAAATTAAGGTAAAGATTGTAGAGATCAAAGTTCTTTTGAAGTCTTATACTGGCTGCCCTTAGAGACAATAGATGTCAAATGTTTCCTACTCAGATCTTAGTTAATCTCTTAGGATTGGGAGGGTCTGGAAGAAAAAGATCTAGCTATGTTAATGAAGATTCTGTACAGAAGCACATTTTCTCCCACAAAGGACAGCTTTGCAGGGCCATGTCAAGATATGTCAAAGAAATATGTTTTGAAGTAAAATATTTTGATTTTCTTTCTTATATCATAATGTTATGCCAGAGTCAGTTTGGAAAGTAAGTCACGATATATGGGGTTAAATTTAAAAAAACATCTGATGAGAATTTATCATTTGTAGGGCATGACTCCAGATTCCTTAGGAATTCAGGCAAGATTAAAAAATCAGAGTTTAGTCCTCACTTGTGTGTTGCATTTCTGTTCTGTATGTATCTGTCTTACTGTTCTACTAGCACTTGTGCTCCCTTAAGAGCAAGATCCACCCCCAGTTATTGTTGGTATCATCTGAATAGCCAAATAAATATTTGTTCAATGCACATATAAATGAAAGAGTAAATAAAACCACTAAATATGTACAAAGCTAAATCCTTTCATCATGAGCCATTCTGTAAAATTTTTTGAGTGTCTAAGGTAAGCATACTAAGCAGTACTAAGCAATAAAAGGTATACACACACACACACACACACACACCAGATGAGAGGAACCAACTCTACAAGGTTTACTTAATTGCAGTTATATCAATAAATGAATTCCCCGTGGCAGGAAAGCATATCAGAAAAATTAGAGTAAATGTCG
Source organism: Callithrix jacchus (assembly GCF_049354715.1). Classification (NCBI taxonomy): domain Eukaryota; kingdom Metazoa; phylum Chordata; class Mammalia; order Primates; family Cebidae; genus Callithrix; species Callithrix jacchus. The sequence continues at coordinate 92,780,711 of NC_133509.1, forward strand.
GTTATCTTTCTTCAACAGCAGAATTTGCGAACACGGCTTTATGGCAATACCTCACAATATTGATTTTAAATATTTTTGAAGTACCACAGGCTGTGTGAGCATTATTAGCAAACATGATGACCATTTTGAGTGCTATGTAATGGATGTTCTGCTCCACAGAGCATGCAGGTACTTAGGAATAGAGCTCTGTTATAAATGACAAAGAAAACATGATCATTTCAGGACAAGACAACAAAATAACTTACCATAAGAGGCAATTGATAACTGAAATCACCAGCAACTCTGTATTTCACAATCTGTCACATAAGGCACTTAAAATGACACAAAATGAACACAAGAAAAGAAAACCTCATCCTTCCCTAATATTTTTGGCAATAAGTATTAGATGTTTCATGTGTTCATGTTAATAGTTATAAAATTATTATTATTATTATTTAATTCCCATTCAACAGAACAGGCATCTAGGGAAAGAAGACTCAGCATTTAGTTCATCATTAAAATCAAATAAAGGGCATATTCCATGGAATACTCTTTTCCACATCATCCCCACTGCATATCAGATAATTGGCTCTGTCATTGAAGCAAAATTAAATCAAAATCCAAAGCATTTCCCAGAACAAAATTCAATACTTGTGCTCATTCTTAACACAGACTGAACATTCATAATATCAAACTACAGAATCACAAGGAGCAGGAGACAGTTCAAGCCTATCACATTCTTCTCGATCTTTAACATGACTTCCACACAGCAGCAACCAAAGGAAAATGACTCAAACTTGGTTTTTATAAATATGGCATCCTGAAGGGATTTTGAATACTCTTTCTCATCTATCTCTTCTAGCTGCCTTCTAAGTTGAGAATTGAGAATTTTCTTATGAGAATTGAGAAATAATAAGAAAATAGTCTGAAAATGAGTAATTACTAGGAGGGCAAAACAATTGATTTTGTGAATTAAAGTGCAGGTAAAAAGCAGACACTTCTATAAAAGTTACATGAGCTCTTAAGTATCCTCAGTGGAGCTTTAAAGAAAAGTATCTTTAAAACTTCTCCCTAATGCTACTTAAACAATGTATTTCCCAATTTGTTTCTGATTGACAATACAAGAAAGAGACAAAGAGTGTGACTTCAGTATGAAGCCACCATGCTGCCAAGAATATCATTCAATCACATGAATGAAGGCACACTTTTCAGAAATGACTTTCTCCTGAAATTCTCATTATCAGTAAAGAAGACCCTGGAAGGGGACAGAACTAGTGACCCCAGATAAGGAAAGAGAAAACACCACTATCTCTTCAACAGAGGAAATTAAGAGACACTGCAAATAAATACTGGAAGTGTTATCTGAGGACTGCAAGAAACAACTATGATATTGAATACACATATACACACGCAAGTACACGTGCACACAAAAAGTCAGGAAAATGGATGTCTCTAAAAGAGATTAAACAATGAGTGACAATATATTAACAGCTGTTATTATGCTGCCCCATGTATGCTGTCTGGCTGGGGAAAAAATATCAAAAACACAATAATTTAAAAACGAAATATAAAGACAGATAAAACCGTCTTAGAAAAGCAAGGAAAAACTGTCAGAAAAGAAAAAATCTGTAGTTAAAAAATATATTTGGTCTTGTATTTTTAAAAATTAAGTTATTAACAAAAGTTAAACATAGCTTCTCCAGTGAATATTGAGAATTAAAAATCTCTATGTTAAATGTAATTCTCCAGCAAGTCAATTACTATGAGTTTGTTTCATAAGGCCTGTAATAAGTGGGCCTTTTGAGACAAATGAGGAAATGGGGATTTGATATGGTTTGGCTGTGTCCCCACCCAAATTTCATCTTGAATTGTAGCTCCCATAATCCCCACATGTCATGAGAGGGACCCGGTGGGAGGTAACTGAATTGTGGGGACGGGTCTTTCCCATGCTGTTCTCATGACAGTGAATAAGTCTCAAGAGATCTGATGGTTTTATAAAGGGCAGTTCCCCTACACAAGCTTTCTTGCCTGCTGTCATGTCAGACGTGATTTGCTCCTCCTTTGCCTTCCGCCATGATTGTGAGGCCTCCCCAGCCATATTTATAAAGGAACCTCTTTCCTTTATAAATTACCCAGTCTCAGGTATGTCTTTGTTAGCAGCATGAGAACAGACTAATATAGGCTTGAGATGATAACATGGGATTATACTCAACATGTATGCTCACAGAAAATATTAAATAAGACCAATCAGATCAAGAATTCAAGTTCTCCAGATGAAAGACACCGCCAAAGCAACAACCTTCCATTCTACAGAATTACTGTTACCACTTTAGAGCACAGATTAATTTCCAAGAATAAAATAATAGTTAGATTTATTTAGAGTAAGTAGATTTCTTCAGATAGATAGATTTCTAATATACATAAAGTGGGACTTCTTTAAGTAGGTAAGAAATATTAGTATTAAAATATTTTAAAAAGTTAACCCAAATACATTCCAAGTATGTTTTCAAGAGTAATCAGAAATTTTAAGTTGGCATTTTGGAGCAGGAAAGACACGCATATTCAACAAGAGAAGAAAATCAACCTATACAGAGATTATGTCCAAAAATTAATTTATGCAGTTACAAAATGTGTATAAAATTTGTCGTTATCCTATTTGAATAAAAAGTTAGAATATTTTTGTTATGTTTGTATTTCAAAGATGCTGACTACAACTCTGGTAGAGTTATGCCTGAAATGAGTATAATGTCTTCATTAATATTCTGAGAATATTTATTCACTAAAAAAAAAAAAGTCATACATAGAAGTCACATGTATCAGGCAAGGTGAAAAATAAACCATTGTCCCTTCAAATATCAAACTGCATTTTTGCTGACAAGATAAAAAACACTGAAATATGCACAAGGTGGCATGTACTTATCAAGGCAGGCTTTTAGAAAACACACCAAAACTTCCCTTACTCTACCAATTCACATCACTCAGACGGCATGTCTGTCTTCACAGCCAGCTGGCAAACTCTTCAGAAGCAGACCTTTTACTTGTTGAATTGTGTCCCCCAAAATGGTATGTTAAGTCCTGACCGGTAGTACCAGTGAATGAAACTATATTTGGAAATAGGGTCTCAGCATATGTAATTAAGATGAGGTCATTAGGATGGGACCTAATCCAATCACTGGTGTTCTCATAAACCAAGGGAAATTTGAGCACACAGACACAGAGGGCTATGTGAATAGACTGGAGTCATGCTGCCTCAAGCCAAGGAAACCCTGGGGTTCCTCTCCTAGAGGCTTTAGAGAGAACAGAGCCCTGCCTATACCTTAACTTCCAACTTGCAGGCTCCAGACTGCATGAGAATAAATTTCTGTTGTTTTAAGCCACCCATTTTGTGGTACTTAGTTATGACAGCCCTTGAAAACTCATACCCACTCTCAGTCATCACGTTATAGAGATGTGAGGAGCAGGGCAGAAGACAGGGTGTAAGTAGACATCATTTTTAGACTGATTTGGGCTATTAGTTATCTCTTAAAGGATAAACAGAGCCATGGATTCAGAAATTTCCATAAAGGTTTGCTCTTCTTTGGTGTCTGTCCCTTTCCATATCCCACTGAGAAAAGTACCTCATTTCTCAATTTCTCAGCAGAGAAATGCTCCTGCCTCCTAGTGAAAAGGAAGATATTAAAATAACATATAAATACATCACAGAGACTAAAACAAGAAAGGCTGATAACTTGGCATAAGTAATACAGTGTTCTAGATAAGAAAAAAATTCTCTGCCTCTAGGCATAAGAATTATGGTAGAATTAAAATGTTTCACCCAAAGCTTCAAGCTGCATTTATATTCCTGGGTAAGATGGGAAAACATGCATTGAAAATGAAGGCCTCCAATACATCCAGGAGTCTAGTAGATTGATTTGTTTAAGTGAGGGCAGTCAATTCAGTTTTTGGAGGACTAGATGCACCATCATAAAACTAACAATAGTGCTATTAACATAGACTAATTAAGCATAAGTCGTACTCCTTGGCATTTAGGAGTAAAAATGTGCTCATTCAAAATCTTAAGTCTAACAATGTAGCAAAAGGAATATCTTTTGACCAGAAATCTTTCTTTGTAACTCATGACAAGGATCATAATTTAGATCAAAAACTAAAAAAAAATAATCAAAAAATAGCGAAAATTGAATTGTGTAGAAAAAGAGAACTAAAACTCCAGGACATCTTAGGTGTGTCAGAAAAATTCTAATATATTTCAATACAACTGCCATCATCTCCTAAATTTAGAAAATTACTGCAGTTTCACAAGTATGGATTATTCACAAATTTTTTTTCCTCTGCTGGGTAAAGCTGTCTAACTCAGGTTAATTTGGGGAAACCTGCTTTTTCCAGATGGAGAGCAGACGGTAAATATAAGACACTAAACTCAAAGCCATGCGATATTTATCTTCATGTGGAGTGCAAGAGCTGTTAGCCTCTAAGCCGACTTTGAACTATTTCTTAAACCAGCCTTCTACTGTGGAATTCTCCACACTGCTCCTAAAATGTCATGTTTCTCTGCAGCAGCCAACCGGTGTTACCCAGAAAGTCTGCAATAGAGTCAAGAGCAAACCTAGTTCAATCACCTTCCCTGCTGTAGACAAAACAAAATAATAGTATATAGTAGTACATCCTATGTCTTTTACTGCATCAAACACATACCTAATTGAGCGCCTAAAAGCTTATCAGTGTTCCAGATTAGTTGAAGAAATTCTGCACTATAAATCCGTGGACATTTTGTACCTCCAGCCAGGAACTATTCACCTGCCAAAATGCTGATTAATTAAGGGACTATGGGTCATATTTCTAGTCTTCTTACTTGTTGATAGGCAGCCATGCCCCAAGTTTCTTTTACATGCTCAAAGCCAATGTCTTGGGAAATACTGTTTGGAGACTGCCCATCTCCAAACAGTGACACAGACTAAACCAGAGATGTTTCCAAGGGAGAATTAACAACATTAACAGCATTAATAACCAGGGCAATACTATTAAAATATAATCCGCATTAAAACTTGCAACCAAGAAAATCTGGTGGGGAAACTCAATGTCTCCATTTTAACCTAGTATTCTCAATCCAGCTTGAATACTGAAATCATCTAAGACAGTCTTTTAAAATGCTGATGCCAGATTCCACCCTCCACCCTCTTAATCTAAATCAGTGGGAGAGCAACTCAGACACTGGGATGTTTCAAAAGCTCTCCAAGGTAATTCCAATGGTCAACTATAGTTGAGAACCACAGATACACAGCAGAGTCAGCAAACTTGTTCTACAAAGGGTCGTATCATAAATATTTCAGTCTTTGTGGGCCACTGAGCCTTTGTCACAGCTTCTTAAGTCTGCTGTTATGGCACAAAAGTAGCCACATATATATGTAAATGAATTAGTATGGCTGTGTTCCAATATAGCTTTATTTCTGAACACTGAAATTTGAATTTTTATAACTTTTCTATATCACAAAATATTCTTCTTTGACTCCTTTTCAATCATTTCAAAATGTAAAAACTATTCTTAGCTTACAGGCCATTCAAAAACAAATGGCAGGCCAGATTTGGCACAGCTGTAGCTTACTGACCTCTGTTCTATACTGCAGATTGAATATACTTCTACTTCATTCTTTCTCAAAACCATGTGCTCAGTGACTCACTCAACCAGTCCTTGAAAAGGTCCCCTTCAAAACATGGATACCTTCAGATTCAAGTTGGTCCAGGCCATATGAGGCAGCTGTATTAACTCGAGTAATAGATGGAACAACAGTTCTTCCCTCGGAGGACGTCTCAGAAGCAGGAAGTGCAGGGAAAATGCTGGGTTCCCCCACCATTATTCCAGGGGGTGTCACTGGAGATCCCAGAACTGGTGTGAACTCCTCATTTGTCCCTGTGACTGTGTCCACTTGTTCTGCCAAACACAACAGATAGGACTTGACCCACAAGATAATCATTAAGACAAATGTAAGCATGTACTTTCTTTTTTTTTTTTTCGAGACAGGGTTTTGTTCTTGTTGCCCAGGCTGGAGTGCAATGGTGTGATCTCGGCTCACCACAACCTCTGCCTCCTGGGTTCAAGCAATTCTCCTGCCTCAGCCTCCTGAGTAGCTGGGATTATAGGCATGTGCCACCATGCCTAGCTAATTTTGTATTTTAGTAGAGACAGGATTTCTCCATGTTGGTCAGGCTGCTCTCAAACTCCCGACCTCAGGTGATCTGCCAGCCTTGGCCTTCCAAAGTGCTGGGATTACAGGCATGAGCCACCATGCCCAATCTGTGCTTTCACTTTTTAAGCAAGAAATGATTAAACCAATATCATATAATACAGTAAGTTTGGCCCTTGGGTCAGCTCTCCTTTCCCATATTGCATTAATCCAACTCCCCAAAGCAAAGACTCTCAGGAAAATGTATTATCTCCCAGGAAAATGTATTATCTCAAATCAGAACCTTGTTAAATTTTAATCTCCCATTTACTCTACTGACGATATTATGGATATTGCAAGATTTTATATAATGTATTGTCAAAGGTAAAATATTTTTTAATATATAGTAAAATATATTTCAAAGACTACTTTTGAAAGACCAAGTGTCTTTCTCAAACTCAAGTCTTAGAGTAAGATCTGGGTCTGGAATGTGCTCAACTTAAAAGCAGCCAAATGCAGCCCCAGGAATTCCCAAGTCCAGAGACTACAGAACAGTAGTAGCTTTCACACAGATTGAAAACTTCACTGCCTTTAAGAGATCAGAGCATTTGAGGGCCTCCTATGTAGAAAACACTTTTTAGGCATTATTTTAAATTCTTAAAATAACCTATACAACAGATAGGCATTATTTAGAAATGAACAAACCAAAGCTTACAGACATTAAAAAACTTGACTTGAGGCCACAATATTATTGAAAGCTAAAGTTGCAATTCAAATTCAGTTCCATGCTGCTTTCACCTCAACCCCCTGGCTCCTAGCAGAAGAGTTACCAAACAGCAAGAGCATTCTCAGAGAATCTGGGCTTTGAGGATCCAGAGGTGAGCCACCAGGAGACCTTACTTACAAACTAAATCCTTGTTCTTTTAAGGCTATGCCACACCTCTTCAAACAAGACAGAATTCACACACCTTTCCAAATAAGGGTGTGTGTATGTGTGTGTGTGTGTGTGTGTGTGTGTGTGTGTTGGTGGCAATGCCAGCTGCCTCATTCATTCTGTTTCTTGTCCACTTACAGAAGAGATCCACCCCCAAAACAGAGTCTAATTTCCTCCCTTACAGACCTTCCACAGTGGGAGTAACTTCAAAAAACCAAGGAACGACTGTAGTTGAAATTGTAGTGGCCAGAGGCTGCCATCTTCTTGATAGCTGAGTAACACCAGAAACATCAGACCCAGGAGAGAGGTCCTCTTTTTCTTCCTCAGTCTTGCCACTGTCTCTGATAAGCTCGAGGGGAGCAACCTCCTCTTGCGTCACCACGGATAAGGTGGCATCCGGCTCTTGAACAGCTGTTGTCATTTCTTGAGTGATGATGTCTTAAAGGGGGGAAAACATTTTAAAATAGACCAAATCCCTATTTTTTTAAACATCACAATATAATTAATAAACTGGGGGGCAGGGAGCAGATGTTATTTCAGGAACAGGAAAAGCAAAGAGAGAACTCAGAAATAAAATGACAGTAAATAAATGTTTTCTCTGTCACTGCTTTCAGTAGTTGTGAATCAGTCTGCAACAGAGATAAAGAAGCTCATGTAAAAAACTCAAATGAAATCTCAAACAAAGTAGGAAGATCAATGGCTGAGCTCCCTTTCAGGCATATGTTTGAATGTCAAGATAATCAGTTTGTTAAGAAACTAAGTTATACAGAACTAAGTTACACTCAAAACTTCTCAGAAACATTTGTATACAATACATTAATTATCACATTTGCATTTCTGGAGGGTCAAGAGAAGCTAGCATTTTAAAATAAAGAAGCAATAATTACAATAACTAATTGAGTTTCTATGATGTGCCATAAACACCATGCTAAGTGCATGGATACAGTATCTCATGCATCCTCCTATATGTACTATGGAAAAATAGGTACTAATACCATTCCATGGAAGCAATATCACAGAGGTCAAGAATGCAGGCTCTAGAGCCAACCTGCCTTACTTAGTCACTTTCTAGCTGTGTGATCATAAACCAATTATTTTCGCATATGTTAGCCTTGAGTTTCCTTGGCTATAAAATGGAGATAATAATAGTATCTATCTCATAGAGTTCCTACAAAGATTAAATTCGATAACACAGGTAAAACACCTAGTATTTGGTAAGTATTCAATAAAAAATCAGCTATTATTACTCCACTTTACAGAACTTAGGTTTAGAAAAGCTAAGGAGCCCGCCTTTGGTCACATAGCCGGCAGTCTTAACCACTGTGCTAACTATGATCAAGGAACAACTTGGAGATGCCTCTGTAGAAGATGTACATTTGCTTTTAGGTCAGAAAAGGAAATGAATAGAACGGTAGGGTATGACACGATCTGTCATACATCCACTTTCTTCACAACATTATAATTCCCTCAAATACAGTATTAAAGACTATTTATAATTATACTCTGGTTTCTCTTCAGATCATATAAATGTTTTGCCTTCTACAGACTACTTATAAGTCAAGATTTGCCCTCTTCTTATGCTAGAAATTTCAAACACTGTACTGAACAACTACTAAAAATATAATTTCTAGAAGACCTTATTGTCTCTCTTTTTAAATATTAGTTCTACATACAAAGTATTTAGCAAGCTCAGTAAGTCACACAATGAAAAAATTCTAGGGATAGCTTAAAAAACATTTCTCTAAGTTTTTATTAATGACATTATGGCATATCCTATTACTTTAAAAAATGTTGCCTTGAAAACAATGTATTTGCTTTAAAATAATGTCTATTTGTTTTTCACTATAAGCAGTTCCTTTTCTTGGTACTCATCCAGTTTACACTATTTTTCCTTTTGAATTGAAGAGATTTTTACATTTGATGGATTGATATATCTGGTTATAGGACAAACGTGAGTTAGGGTAAGGTTCTTACATGAGTTTCATATTTGTACTCTATACCATTGTTTGAGTTTTTTCTCTTTTTTCCTTTCTCCAATATTACTGTAAATCCCTTGAGAGCCAGGATTCATGGTCCTTCTGCACCTCTAGCACATAGGACAATGCTCTGTTTACCACAGGAACGCAATAACAGATAGTTCTACCATTTTAAGCAGTGGGTGTTTTCTAAATTGCCTTCATGTTTGAAAGCATAATGAACACTTTTGAGAACACATATGCAAAAATAAATATACAGGCTCTGTCTGCAGTTTTATGAAATAGCAAGAAACGTCAAAATGCATAGTATCTTGAATAAATAACTGCTGTTAGAGAAAGAAAAGTGAGAACTAGAAATAGTAATAAAAAATATTTAAATAACCTTTAAATTTTCCCAACATCTCTCATTCTTCCTACTTCATGTAGGAGAAAAAAATAATTATAGATTATTTTAGATTATTTTTAAAACCTGACCTTCAGTTGAAGCAGCTAACTGACTCAAAGGACTGGCTATAATCTCAACATATTCATCTGTAGCTAATATCCAAACACAACAAGACATTATTGCGTATTCTGAAAAAGATAATGTCCTACGTGGTCTCTGGACTCTAAATGATGAGCATTTGAGTTGTTTACTTCAGAAAAATACTTATGATCACCTGAAAACAAGTAGTGAAACATTTTGGCTATTCTATAACAACTGCTGTCAATAACTGAAATCTTTCCCATTCCTTTTAACTCTGTGGGACAAAAAAAAAAGTAAAGCAAAAGGAATAATCTGACTGTTCTTCTTGGTATTCTTGGTACAAAGAACATTTAGAAGTCATTTGATTATGGCTGGGCACGGTGGCTCAAGCCTGTAATCCCAGCACTTTGGGAGGCTGAGGCCGGTGGATCTCAAGGTCAAGAAGTCATTTGATTGATTTAGATAAGCTGGGCAATCACACTGGATAACTCCCATCTGAATGGTTCTCTATCTTCATTTGTTAATCCAATGAACAGATATTTATTAAGTACCTACTCTGTACCAGGAATAGTGCTATGTGCTAGGAATAAAAAGAAGTGGCCTGTTAAGGGATTAGTTTGCTGAGGCAATTATGACTAAGTACCATATTCAAAAACCAAAATAATCAGGAAATTACCAATTCCATTTTACTTCTTAGGCAGTATTAGTAGAAGCTAATACAAGTCTAGTACATAAGAATCATGGATTCAATTGCGTAATGAACAATCTGGGGCTATACAACTTAATGCCCAAAACTAAAAGTTCTATGAAGAACTGAAGTAAACTTGTTATTCAGTCATATCTAAGGTTTTCATGGTCATGTGAACCCAACTCCATGTAAAAACCAACTTACAAGACAAGTTATGGAAGCTTCTGTGAAAACTTAACAGCAAACTAGGTCTTTCAGTCTTTAAATAAAAATGAATTAGACAGGTAAAATTCAATTTTTGTCATTTATCAAGTGATCTTTCATCATTTAATTCAATCTCAATAACACCTTATAAAACGTATTACTGGTTCGATATTTTCCGTTAATTGGGCTACTTGGCTGAAGCAATGCGTTGTACATCTTCCAAAACAATTTGAAATGAGCATGTATACATTACACTAAGCTTTTCCTTCCCAATGTTGTCTGTCCAACTGCCCATAATAAAAGAAAATCATTATCCATCAACAGCAAATAGAAGGCTTTCCAGCTTATAATATTCACAAATGTTAAGGTTAAAAGAAAGTAGAAAATGCAGAACCAAGCAAGCAGATAATTTATCTCTCCTGCCCCCCCGCCACACACACCCCACTTGTTTCTAAATGTTTTCTTTTTAGGAAAACAAAATTAGAAAATCAAATTCATATGGTTAATACTATGAGACAACTACAGTACTTACCTAAAGTTTTTTTTTTGTAAGAAATATAAGGGACGTTAGCATATTTTACAACTATGTGTATATAACTATTCAACATTTTTTATTACAGTTTAAACATATAGCTAATTCTTTCACATTTTCTTATATATTTATATATTTTCATAGTAAAATGTTTAAAAAATATTAGTGTAAAATAAAAATAACAGTATAGGAGGTTCTTAACCTCACAGCTTTTAGCATGTTGGCTAGAATAATTATTTGTTCTTGGGGACTCTCCTATGTATTCTAAGATATTTAGCAATATCCCTGGCCTCTACCCACTAGATGCTAGTAGCACCCCTCAGTTCTAACAACTAAAAATGCCTCCAAACATTGCTAAATGTCCCCTGGGCAAAGGGGAAAGCAAAATAAAACTGTCCCCAGTTGAAGACCACTGGTCTATAGGCAGGGTTTATATTTGGGTGTAATTATTTCTTTTTTTTTGAGAGGGAGTTTTTTTCTTGTTGCCCAGGCTAGAGTGTAGTGGCACATCTCAGCTCACTGCAACCTTTGCCTCCCAGCGTCAAGCGATTCTACTGCCTCAGCTTCCCCAGTAGCTAGGATTACAGGTGTGCACCACCACACCTAGCTAATTTTGTATTTTTAGTAGAGACAGGGTTTTACCATGTTGGCCAGGCTTGTCTCAAACTTCTGACCTCAAGTGATCTGCCTGCCTCAGCCTCCAAAGTGCTGAGATTACAGGAATTGGGTATAATCTTTACATAAAATAGATAATGTATTTGTATATTTCTTTATTTTTTTAATTTCATCTTTTTATTCTTTCTTTAGAGAATAGATCTCACTATATCACCCAGGCTAGTCTCAAACTCCTGGGCTCAAGCAATCCTCCCACCTCAGCCTCCCAAAATGCTGGGATTACAGGCATGAGCCACCAGACCTGGCCTGCTTTTCATTAAAATGTCAACCTATTTCTAAATTGCAATTTAAAAAAACAAACTGAAAGGTTCCAAATTAAATCAAAGCCTGTTTTTCTTTTCCTTTCTTTTACCTTTCATTGTATTTCCCAACAGTTGGTCTGCCTCCAACTCATATTCTGAGACAGAAACAGTGGTTTCTGAGAAAAATAGGGTATCGTTTTCCTTGGTGGATTCTGTGAAGTCTCCTGTACTTTGGAGCAAGTTCACAACGGAAACTTTCGTGTCTTCCATCACACTCGTGGGGGTAAAGGAACTCTGATCAGTGAAGGCAGGTGATCTCTCATTCCCATGCAGTATTAGCAGGGCTGTGCCCGTGTGTGTTTCCCCTTCAGGCAGCCCCAGAACGACTTCCAGAGCCTCTGTCCAAGACTGGCCCCCTTCCACACCCTCATGGCTTACTTGTGCTGTCTGAGTCTCCATTCTCACCTGAGTCTCTGCATTGTCTCTAAGCTTGGGGGTCCCTGTCTGGCTTACACTCTCTAATTTGGTGTCATCCCACTCGCCACTTAAGGCAGAGGTAGCTGGAACAGCTGTGCTGGCACTCACTGTGACTTCTGAGGCTCCCAGCAGACTGTCAGTTTCTGGCTGAACACTCAGGGTGTACTCTGAAGTTGTGAGTAGTTGCCTGCTGGCAGCAGCCTGGGTGTTATCACCTGTCATTTGCAAAGGCTTCTCCTTATCAGGTGGGAGGTTTCCAGGCTCAGTGCCTGCTGGGGACTCAGCATCAGGAAAAGAAGTTGTCCTGTGGTCTGTGTCTGCTTCAAATTTCTCAGTCCTCGGATTGGTGGTAACCATTTCCTTAGTATTCCCATAGGATGAAGGTGAATGTCCCAAACCAAATCCTTCCTGACTTTCAGTTGTAAATGATTGATTATCCATATACTTCAGAAAACCTTTGGGGGCTTCTGTAGTCTCTTCTACAATGGGCTGAAAGTTAGTGCTTGTAAGGAGTTCCTGCTTTTCACCAATAGTCAGAGAAGCACTTGCAGTGATAGCAATGGTTAACATGGACTTGGAAAGTCCACTTTCAGGAGATATTCCCTCTGGCTGGCTGGAACCAAATACTTCTTCACCTGCTGGGACAGCTGACTCAGTAGCAGTGGAAACACCAGGGCGGTCAGTCTGCATGAGCGCAGCGCGTCCAGGCTGGGTTTCTTTGTTAAGCGAGAATGCTTTACTTAACGATGTTGCTGATGGTCCTGCTGACACCATCATTGGATCTTCAGAGACCTCCAGTTGGGGAGTCTGCTTTGAGGTAACGGAGCTGTTTTCTAGGTCATCAGTGTTCATCTTATCAGACTGCCCTTTTTCTGCATGAACGTGTGTTATCTCTCTCCTTTCTATTTTGGGGAAGGCCAGACATTGTGTGGCAATGTTGAAAAGTAGAAGGCTACAGAAAGCCAGACAAATGTGCAATACAATTGGTCCACTCATAATGGAAGAGAAATGGCACATGCACTGGCAGAGTTGACAAGTCCAATAATTTAGTCCTGCAGAAAAAGAAAGCACATCAAACTGTCATATAAATACATTTTGTAAATAAGTCTCTTTAACTTAAATCATAAGTAAAATTATCTCCTTGACTTTACAACACACAGAGATGGTAGGTAGGAGAGGGCTGTTCTATTTCTTTGTACCTTTGAGACAGGGATAACCCAGTTCATTTTTCCCTGCTGAATTTTGCTGATTTAACTTGAAGTTCCCTAGAAAAAAGGTACACATAATTCAAGTGTTAAGTTCATTGTTTCTTAAATACCTACATGAAATAAATTACCCTTGAAGTCACATTTGCAATATTCTCTCCAAATTCCTCTATTAATCACATAGTCAAATGACTGTAGAAATAGCAACATGTCGAAGAAATAAAAAGTCTTACACATTCATTCAAATAATGTTTTAAGTGTTGCCATGGTCTGAATTTTGTGGCCCCCAGAATTCGTATGTTGAAACCTAATAAGCAACACGGTGGTATTAGGAAGTGAGGCCTTTGGGAAGTGATAACTTCATGAGGGCAGAATCGTCGTGAATGGGATTTGCGCCCTTATAAAAGAGCCCCCAGGGAGGCTCACACCTGTAATCCCAGCACTTTGAGAGGCTGAGAAGGGTGGACCACCTGAGGTCAGGAGTTCGAGACCAGCCTGGCCAACATGGTGAAACTTTCTTTACTAAAATACAAAAATTAGATGAGAGTCGTTGCAGGTGCCTGTAATCCCAGCTACTCAAGAGGCTGAGATGAGAGAACCACTTGAACCCGGGAGGCAGAGGTTGCAGTGAGCCAAGATCGTGCCATTGCACTCCAGCCTGGGCAACAAAATCGAAACTGTCTCAAAAAGAAAACCCCGGGCCAAGGCCAGCAGACCACTTGAGGTCAGGAGTTCGAGACCAGCTTGGCCAACATGGTGAAACCCCGGATCTCTAATAAAAATATAAAAATTAGCCAGGAGTGGCGGCACAAGCCTGTAATCCCAGCTGCTCAGGAGGCTGAGGCAGGAGAATCACCTAAATCTGGGAGGCACAGGTTGCAGTGAGCTGAGATCATACCACTGCACTCCAGCCTGGGCAACAGAGTGAGACTCCATCTCAAAAATAAATAAATGAAATAAATAAAAAATAAGAGGACCAGGTGCGGTGCCTCACGCCTGTAATCCCAGCATTTTGGGAGACTGAGGCAAGTGGATCACCTGAGGTCAGGAGTTCAGACCAGCCTGGCCAACATGGTGAAACCCCATCTCTACTGAATATACAAAAAAAAATTAGGTAGGCGTGGTAGCGGGCACCTGTAATCCCAGCTACTTGAGAAAGGAAAGGTTCAAGAAGGAAAATCTCTTGAACCTGGGAGGCAGAGGTTGCAGTGAGCTGAGATCACACCACGCACTCCAGCCTGGGTGACAAGAGCAAACTCCATCTCAAAAAAATAAAAAATTAAAACAAAATAAAATAAATAAAAGAGACCCCAGAGAGCTCCCTTGCCCCTTCTACCATGCAGGACACAGTGAAAAGTTGCCTTCTCAGAACCAGAAAGTGGCCCTAACAAGACATCAAATCTACTGACACCTTGATCTTGGACTTCCAGTCTCCAGAACTTTAAAAAAGAAACTTCTGCTGTTTTAAAAATCCAGTTTATGATATTTTGTTATAGCAGCCCAAGTGGACTAAGAAAAGCATGCTTGAAAACACTAAATATCATCATTAAATGCTGAATACCAGTTACTTTCAAGAGTTTTTTTAAAAGTAGATATATAATTTTCAATGAAAATATGTTTTTTAAATGCTTAAACCCTTGATATTCTCTGCAACAAGTATAAAAATTATAGGCAAAACATATTTCAAAATGTAAGGATTAGAAAATGTTTAAGAGTTAAGCAAGGTTAACAGTTTCAGAAAAAAATATATATTTTAAAATTAGTAGCCTTTACTGAATGCCCATTATTATAAGATAAAAAATTATTGTAGTACTTAAAATAAACTACTCACATTCTCATTACAACTAAAACTATATTAAAATTGTTTATTTTCCCCCAAATTTAAGGGGTTCAGTTCTTTTTTTATTTATTTTGCTGAGTAGGGCCCTTTCTTTCCCCTCATCAGAAATTTCTCAGAGATGCTACAAGTTTTCCAGAAAATTAAACCTCGAAACTAAAACTCTAGAATAAAAACCTTGACTTTATAAAGGTTACATGTTTTTTCTTTCATATATAATCATTCAATGATCTAAGTTAAGCAAATGATGTGCACATGTGAAATACAGACATTTATTTTCATAGGGCCTTCCTCCCTTAAGGATTTTCAAAGCTTCCATGTGTTATCTCATTTAGTCTTATAGGTCCTTTCAAGGAAGAAGAAAGGTAAAGTTCTCGAGACATGATCTACACAGCTAAAGACACAAAGAAGACTGAATTTTCCTTTTTCTTTTTTGAGATGGAGCCTCATCCTGTCGCTCAGGCTGGAGTGCAGTGGTATGATCTCAGTTCACTGCAACCTCTGCCTCCCCAGTTCTTGTGCCTCAGCCTCCTGAGTAGCTGGGACTACAGGCATGCACCACCATGAACAGCTAATTGTTGTGTTTTTGTTAGAGACAGAGTTTCACCATATTGGCCAGGCTGGTCTTGAACTCCTGACCTCAAGTGATCCACCCACCTCAGCCTCCCAAAGTGATGAAATTACAGACGTGAGCCATTCTCCTATCCCCTTCCCTCTCCTCCCCTTCCCTTTCCTTCCTTCTCTTTCTTTCTTTCCCCAGGCTGGTCTTGAACTCCTGAGCTCAAGCAACCTTCCTGCATCAAGATCCTAAGTAGGTAGGACTACAGGCATGCACCCCCACACGCCACAAGAAGACTGAATCTTTCTACATGAGAAAAAAAGGAATCCATGGATTCAGAGCTAAGGCTTCCTACCAACTACTATCACCAGATGAGTGTACCATCTTGGAGATGGGTCCTGCAGCCCCAGTCAACCCTTCAGATGACTGCACCCCTGGCTGACATCTTGACTACACTTTCCTCGTGCCAGAACCACACAGCTAAGTTACTCCCAAATTCGTGATGCATAGAACTGGTACAAAATAACAAATATTTATTGTTATTTCAAGCCACTAAGCTTCGGGGTAATTTGTTGCACAGAGTCCATGATGCTTCAGGGAAATATAGGGATGGAAAGGTACCATGAGTGAAATGGTGTCATGTGCAGAAAAAAAAAAAAAACAGCATATCAGGGATTACAAATTTAGCAGTAGAAGAAAATTGAAGCCAGAGATGACTGGAAGAAATATAAGTCCCTCAGGAATCTGCAAGGATAGTAAGAGGGATGCTAAGTTTCCCCATATACAGATGGGGGTTTGAAACAAACATGTCTAAATATGAAATTACATACTGGTAGCTAGCATTGTTTTTGTTTGTTTTTGAGGTGGAGTCTCACTCTGTTGCCCAGGCTGGAGTACACTGGTACAATCTCGGCTCACTGCAACCTCCCTCACCTGGGTTCAAGCAAATTCTCCTGCCTCAGTCACCCAAGTACCTGGGATTACAGGTGCCCACCACCACACTTGGCTAATTTTTATATTTTTAATAGAGATGCAGTTTCACCACGTTGGCCACGTTGGTCTTGAACTCCTGACCTCAAGCGATCCACCTGCCCTAGCTTCCCAAAATGCTGGAATTACAGGCCTGAGCCACTGTGCCTGGACCCCCCCACCTTTTTTTTTTTTGAGGTGGGGACAGAGTCTTGCTCTGTCAGCCAGGAGGCTGGAGTGCAGTGGTGTAATCTCAGCTCATGGCTGCCCCCACCTCCCAGGTTCAAGCGATTTTCCTGACTCAGCTTCTCAAGTAGCTAGGATTGCAGGCACCTGCCACCACACCTGGCTAATTTTTGTATTTTTAGTAGAGATACGGTTTCACCATGTTAGCCAGACTGGTCTTGAACTCCTGACCTCAGAGGTAATCCGCCTGCTTCAGAGCCTCCCAAAGTTCTGGGATTACAGGCATGAGCCGCCAGGTGCAGCCACATTGTTGTTGTTGTTGTTGTTTAAAGAAAAAATGGCAAAGATAGTTGATCAACAAGAAATAACATGTGCCACAGCATTTCAACATTCTGGACATTAATTATCACTGTACTTTAGATAGCCAGGAAGCACTCTAGTTCATAGTCAGGTAAGAGATCACTGAATTTGGCTTGATGCATCTATTTGCCTTCCTTAAAACAAAAAATAACGAAGGGGCCGCCAGGTGCTCAGGCCTGTAGTCCCAATACTTTGGGAGGCCAAGACAGGGAAATCATCTGAGCCCAGGAGTTTCAGACCAGCCTGAGCAACATGGCAAAATCTAATTCCTACAAAATTAGCCAGGCACATGCCTGTAGTCCCAGCTACTAAGGAGGCTGAGGTGGGAGAATCACCTGAGCCTGGGAAGTCCAGAATGCAGTGAGCCATGATCACACCATTGCACTCCAGCCTGGGCGACAGAGCAAGACTCTGTCTAGAAAACAAACAAACAATAACAACAACAAAAAACTATATGGTAAAACACAATATTCACAGTCAATGAAATTATACCTTTGGATTTCTGTTCAGACAAATTGACCTACTAAATTCTATCTCTGTAGTTGAAGAATCATAAAAGCTATATAACTCTCTGGCTCATTTCTGATCTGTTCAGATAGCTGCCCCTTCCTAAACACTTTCTCTATTCAGTGGAATCTTACTAAACATACCAGAAGACAAAACATGTAGCCTAAAACCTTGGACCACATGATCCCACACTTCTGAATAAAAACCTGAAAATCCCAGGCCATCATGAATGGTAACAGAGTTTAGAGGGACTTGGACTAGCATCAGAAAAAAAGATTCCTGAATCTTAGCTTTGTTGATGTTTATATTTGCTATATGATACTGAGCAAGTGGTCTCAGTTTCTCCTTTGACAAAACGAGGAATTAAAATAATCATTGAAATCCCTTCTACATCCATGATTTTATCCTCAGACCTCACCGATATGACATAAAAATTCAAATATTTCTATATTCCCATAATGTTGCCATCAAGTAAGAGAGGCACTCAAATGATGAAGCAGATGCCTCACGTGTTATGTGTATGTTCTGAAGTCATGTGGACTGAGAGGAAAATTTTACAAACAAATCAGATCAAGGGAAGAAGGGATATATAGTAATGACTAATACAGACCCACTGCCTTTCCAAAACATAATTTTCCTTCAAAGTTTTATTTTCATCTATATCTTGGATTTTAGAATTTTTGCACGAAGGGAATTCTTCTATTCCTCCAAAAAAACTTCCTTCTGTGATGAAGTGTCAGCCACCTGCTTTCTAAATTCAATTACAACAGAAAAAGTGGGTGTGAACTGCAAGCCTTTGCTTTTTCCCCCCTTTCATAGGCACTGATGCAAGCTTTTCATATGCCTGTGTATTGAAGCCTTCTCCCCACTATTCAAAGCAATGCCTGTACTTTAAAAGGAAAAATGACAAACAGTAAGAACAATAACAGGGAACATGTCTGCAACTCAGATAACCTGATAGGAAAGCTTCAAATTCCAGGTTTTTCTCCATCTTTCAAAGCCCAGTATAGATTCATGTAGTCATTCACATTAGTCTGATGTCCCACAATGGTAGTTACATGATGCTGAAGACTAAATAAGAGAAGGATGTTGTCAATTCAACAATATTTCTAAACCTAACAACCATCTGTAACCATATTGTGAAGGCTATGAGCCTTTTCCTTTTCCCTCAACACTGTATCCTCTTCCTGGCAATGTGCCTGGCACAGAAGAAATGCTCAGTAAATATTGGCTGAACAAACAGATGAATGTCTATAGCCTGCTTTGCTGGGAAAGGTGGAGGGCGGGGGGAGATTCCACTGCATATTAGAATTCTGTGTCTTAATTATCTTCAATTAACTCAATCATAAGAATATTTAACAAACAAAAAGAACATTCCTCTTACTTTTTCCTCCCACTGTGTATTTGGACGCTGCTTTCTTTTCACTGTATCTCTCAATGCAAATTGATTCAGATAAATAAGCTCTAACCAAATTACCAACTGGTGTTGGATATCAGCTTTGAATAACTTAAAAAGCATCTCCTTCAGAGCAGGTCAGTAGCACTTTGTCTATCTTTTGTAACAAGGTATCTATCCTAATAGCTTGGCAGTCTTCTGAACAATTTACTGCATTTCTGCCACCAGTGAGCAAGATAAGCCTGTTCTGTCAGGCATTATCTTTGAAAATCTTACATAGCTACAGTCCAGAATCTGTTTCTTTGTCAAGTCTAAGCATATTCAAGTTTCAAAGACAAATGAAAGGCAACATAAAAAACACCATCCTTGGCCATCTGGTTAGACTTAATCAGATTTTGTAAGCACTTGGTCAATATTTTTCCAACTAAAATGAATACTGCTATTTCAGTACATTACCAAAATGAAGACGCAAAAGGGAAACCAATATGTTAAATCATTCTCATCAGTGATGAAGCCACTATTTCCAGTGTAAACTGCATCTCATATATAATATTAAGGCACAAAGAGCATCACCCCAAGAGTGCTCAAGACATGGGAGGGCTGTATAGTGTTGCCAATAAACTGGTGACAGTTTCTTTCATATTTTCTTTTTTTATGATAAACACAAAAACTGTAGAGAGTTGCTATGGGGTAGGTGAAGAAAACTACCTCATTTTGTCTTTTCCTTGTCAACTGGAAGTTACTTTGATGACACTTTGAACACAACCATCTTCATCTGAACTTTGGTGGCCACCTTGAACTCTTATCTCCTTTACATTCTAGATTTATAACTGCTGTGGATCCTCCCCTTATAATCTCTTTTGGAATTATAACTTCTGATCATCTCACTGGATTGTCATTATTTTCAATGCCTCTTAATTGATGACCCTGTTTAGTCTCTCCCCTCTCCAATCTATTTATACAATTCAGATGGTTTATTCTTATGTTTTCTTTTTTTAGATGGAGTCCCACTCTGTCGCCCAGACTGGAGCGCAGTGGTGCAACCTCAGCTCATTGCAACCTCTGCCCCTCAGGTTCAAGCGATTCTCCTGCCTCAGCCTCCTGAGTAGCAGGGACTACAGGTGCACGCCACCACGCCCTGCTGATTTTTGTATTTTTAGCAGAGATGGGGTTTCACCATGTTGGACAGGCTGGTCTCAATCTCTTGTCTCGTGATCTGCCAGCCTCAGCCTCCCAAAGTACTGGAATTACAGGCATGAGCCCAGCTGGTTTAAGACTAAAAATTGCAATAATTAATCAAAGACAGCTACCACTTGGGAGCTGCTATGTGCTAAGCATTCAAAGTGCCTAATGTAAATAATCTTATTTAATCCCTACAATAATATAATGAGGTAGATTCTGTCGTTATCCCCACTTTTCAGATGAGGAAAACAACAGGCCTGTGAGGATAACTAACTTGCCTAAGGGATAGTGTCTGTTTTTGATCTTTTGGATTCTGTCAGAATTCAAGGTCCCTACCTTTTCCACACAACTCTCTGCTTTCCCAAAACATAGCATATAATGTCCCCAAATATACAGTTGCCAAAGTCCATATCTATAATGCAACGCACACCACTAGTGCCCAGTAGAAACACCATCACCACTCACATACATAGCAGTTTCATGTGCCATACTCATTTCAGGCTCCTATGCTGTTTTTTGTTTGTTTAGTTTTGCTTTTGAGAGGGAGTCTTGCTCTGTCACCCAGGCTGGAGTGCAGTGGCACGATCTCAGCTCACTGCAACCTTCGCCTCCCAGGTTCAAGCGATTCTTCTGCCTCAGCCTCAGGAGTAGCTGGGGTTATAGGCATGCACCACCACGCCCGGATAATTTTTGTATTCTTAGTAGAGACAGGGTTTCACCATGTTGGCCAGGCTGGTCTTAAACTCTTGACCTTGTGATCCACCCGCCTCAGCCTCGCAAAGTACTGGGATTACATGTGTGAGTCACCACGCCTGGCACCTAGGCTCTAAACATGGTCTAACCATGTCTAATCGTATGTTTTATTCAGTACCTAGCCAAATTTGGCTATTTAATATGTCATTCTAACAATAACTTATGTGCTCTCATTGCTGCTATATTTTAATGTTTCAGAGTTTCTCTCTCTCTCTCTCTCACACACACACACACACAAACACAAAATAGATGAACAGTTACAGGTAATAAGTCTCACAGCTTCATGTCAACATGCTTGCCAAATACATTTCACCTTTTGAAATACAATTAGTGATTCTCTGATGATGGGAAAAGTGTCTTAATAATCTTTGTGTCTTAATAATCCTTCCATTATATGTTTGTCTTAGTAATCTTTCCATTTTGTGCCTTTCATGACCCTTCCTCAATGATTAATTTATCATTCTTACCTTTTCTTTGTTTTCTAATCCTTAAGGCTCTTAATGCCAATACTATCTTATTGCCAATATTATGGTATTTATCTAAAGCTGGGCTTAAAAAGACTCTCACCCTACTAACCCAGCTGCGACACATGGCATTAAGGTACCACATTTCTGATTCATTGTGCTACTGACAATCATCACTGGTCTGTTATATTGGCTTTAGGACCTGGGCTGCAGCTATCCTTCACCACAAATTGAATAGCTGAATGGCAGATGATCCTTTCAGCAGCATTTTCCATCACAATGGAAGGAGGGAGAAGAAGTAACCACAAAGAAAAGTATGAGGAAAGGAGCCCCAGAGCTGGCAGTGAAGAGGGTAAGTAGGATGGGGTCAAAATAGCTACTCTGGAAACTACTTAAATACCAGCAAAGTGCTTTATCATCTCTGAAGACCACAACTAAGTTCTATATACTAAGCCCACAAGCTTTAGTCTCTACAAATTAGTGATGCAGACAAATGAAGATATCCGTACTTACCACCCCTGGCATATCATCTCATCCCTGGTAAAAGGAGATGGAATTGAAGATTTCAAAATAGGCCTCTTCAAGTTCCAGTTCTACCTTAGGCAAATCACTAGACACTTAGTTGTCTTGTTGCAAAGTAGAAATAATAATGCTTGTTCTATTATTTTCAAAGGGTGGAGAACACACACAAAAGTGATAATAGACATGAAAGGGTTTGAAAAAATGTTAAGTACCATCCAATATAAGACACACTAGCATGCTACTGACATGCATTCCTGTCAAACTTCAGAAATGTGATCAATCTGAAGCATCTGTGACAGCAGCCACAAACGTAGTTTTTTTTCCCCCAAGGCATTTCCATGGAGCTTCCCCTTTCTTTCATGAGGGCAATGTGACCTGAGAGACTTCTGCTGTCTGCAGAATCCTGACCTGATCAATCTTGATCAACAAGCTCTTCTCCATCCATCAGACAGTTCATTTCAGTGACCCAGTTGGACACTTCATTTCAGGTTTTTTAAGGTATGCAAACATAGCCATTTGCTTGGCTAGATCTCTAAGTAACTAGTTGATATTTAAAGGAAAGCTGAAACTAGCTTCAGATACTTTTCTTATAATCATCAAGTAAACACCATATGGAAAAATAAGTTGACCGAACATCTTGATTAGGGAACAGATTTTCATTTTACAGAAATTAAAACCAGGTTTCCTCTGAATAGACAGCTTCCCTATGTGAGGATTTTTAAAATTCAATGAACAAAAATACAGTTCCACACACGACCTTTCAGACAAACATCTACAGAATAGAGCAAAGTACACCTTTAGTTGGAGAGTGGAAATTTTCCATAACAGATAAACCGGTTTTCCTCATTTTGATTCTATACTTATATTTAGCATCAAACCATTTCTGTAATACCAAACTATAATATTGTAAAGGTCTGGCAGGAAACTCCAGAATATACAGTAAGAAGCCTCCAATGAAAACAAAGACAAATTCGTATCTCTCTAATTGGCTCCATTGCTGTAGCTACCTTAGACTTGGTGAGCCTTGGGAGATTCGTGAATTAACTCAACCAATATCAAATGTGTCTGCTGCACAAGTGCTTGGTTCATTATTACGACGAATACAAAAAATACCACTTTATTCATAAGAGCAAGTCAGACTACCTTTAAATCTCTGTGTGTAAAAGAAGCAATGTTCTGATACTGTGAACATTGTGTTACAGTTCAATAGTTGTGTGTTTCAATAGATGCTATTGTGTGTTTACGCGGTTGTGTGTTTCAATAGATGCTATTGTGGGGTTCTACTGGCATGTGTGCAGAAGTCAGTCAATGACTGTAGACGCCTGGCTTAAAGGAGACTCCTTGGAACCCAATAGCATCACTTGTAATCAAGGAAATACACCAAAAGGAAGAGCAGGCATGTGAATTCTGACCACTCAAGAATTTTTGCCCTTTGGAGAAGAAAGAGATCCTTCAGAACTCTAGGGATGGTTTTGTGAACCACTCCCCACTTCCCCTCAAGTTTCAAACTAAAACTGCCAAAGAAAGAAGGCAGACAACTTTAAAGCAGCTTTCTCTCCTTTCTTCCACTTCAGTTCTGCACTGAAATTGGATCCTCTGGGAAAGACAAGGATTTCTCATCTTTGAGAACCCAAACTCTTACGGGTCCTGTTTTGTTCGCTCCTGCTCGCTCTCTCGTCAGCCAAGGTTCTACATATTTGGAATCTACACAGGTCAGATTCTGTCCGTGCCCACGATGCACATGAAATATTTGGGCACCTCCGGCAGCACCTCCCAACTATTCCGGAGTCTCGAGGAGAGCCTCACCTCCCCTAGGTCTAACCCGCAGGCCATCTTTCTAATTAAGTGACCTTTTCAAGCAACATCCTCCAGCCGCGTCCTGGGGGACCGGTCAGGGGCTGAGCAAAGAGGCTCGACATCTCTGCTCTAAACACTCAACTGTTTGTTTTCTGCAAAGTGGCAGGACACATTCGGTGGCGACCGCAACCCCGATTCGTTCCTCGATTGCTGGGCTCTAAGTGGCATTGGGGACACTGCGATCAACGGTTTGAAAAGAGTAAACCGTTGTTTTCTTGAACTTCTCTCTCACTGCCCCGAGATTGTGAGCCGAGGGAAAGAGAGAAAGAAAAGCCCACACAAAAGCAGGCAGCCCTGCAAGCTCCGCCAGCACAAAGGCCGGCTCGCTAGTGCGGAGTTGGGAGGCTGGGCTGGAGTGGGGAGTGCGGTGAGTCCTCCGAGGCCTGCGCGCCGCGCCCAGCGCGCCGGGAGCTGCCCCCGCGCACCCCGCACCTGGGCACCGCGCTCCGGCAGAGGCTCTGGGAGCACGCCTGGAGCACCCAGGGCTGCACGGCTCCCGGCACTGCACGATCCCGGGGCAACCCCACGCCACCGAGGCTCCAGCTCCGTCCCTGTCCCGGCGCCACGTCTGCCGCCGCGGCCGCCCGAGTGGTGGGAGCCAGGCCCGTCCTCACCTGTGCGCCTTCAGCCGAGCAGCGCGCGGAGGACAGCGGCAGTAGCAGCGGCGGCGCTGGCGCTCGGCATCCCCGCGGCGGGCCCTGCGGCGGCGGTGGTGGCGGCGGCGGCGACTCCCTCCGCTGTCTGGGACGCTAAGGGGAGGGCACTTCGCTTTGTTGCTTATTCATAAGGCCACGGCTACGGCTGGGGATTGGGCGGTGAGTAGGTGTGCCCGCCCCGGCTCTGCTGGCACTGACAGCCGGCGCCGGCGCCCCAAGCCCCAAGCCCCTGGGCCCCCACTTCCCCGCCTCTGCTCCCTCGCGGGGGCGGCTTCGGCACCTGGGACCCCTCGGAAATCCCGTGCTCCGCTTCCGCTCTTTACAGCCGGAGATCCTGCGGCAGCTCCCCCTCCATACCTAGGGAGAAGAGACCAGGGCGCAGTTTACACAAGAAAAGCCTGAATTTTGCTGGTCTTTGGTTCATGCAAGGAGTGCAGATCTGAGACTGCGGAGTGTTCCTTGTGGAAACTGTGGGCGGCTTGGCGGTGCCCTTAAGTAGGACCCTTAAAGTAACTCTACACAGAATTTCGCAGAAGTTCCCTTGTCAGTCTCTCAGAGAAGTTGCAAACTAGTGCAAATCATAGGTACCGTTTATTGAGCCCTCTCTCCTGCCAGGCACCGCAGTAGATGCTTTGACAATTTACCGGCTCAATCTGCAGGATAGAAGGGTAGATGTTGTAGTTCATTTACCAGGGTAGGAGGTTAAGGCTAAGGGCTGTGTAACTTGTCCAAGGTCATCTGGCTTGTGTAGCCACCGAGAATTTGTGACCTCCATTCTTGAGCCTCTCAAGGACTCTTTTCTTTTTCTGTTACTTGTAATGGTGTGGAAAGAAGTGTCGGAATCTAAAGGCCCATTCTAGAACAACCACCCACCCCCAGCATGTTACATTTGCCGAGCACGCTTCACATTCGTTCTCTATTGTGCTTATTAACTGGCTTCTTCATAATAGCTTAGTCCCCTTTTGTAGTTAATTATAAACACCTTGAAGTCAGAGCAGGCACTGGTTCACCTGTGATCCCAACACCTAACACAATGCACAGGTATGCACTGGTTTCTCTTTGTTCGTTTGTTTTTGAGACAGGACCTCTCTCTCCCAGGCTGGATTGCAGTGGTGTCATCATGGCTCACTGCAGCTTAGACCTCCTGGGACTTTAAGTGATTCCCCCCACCTCAGCCTCCTAAGTAGCTGGGACCACAGGCATGCGGCACCATGACTGGCTTTATTATTATTATTATTATTATTATTACTTTTGGTAGAGATAAGGTCTCCGTATCTTGCCCTGGCTGGTTTCAAACTCCCAGGCTCAAGCCATCCTCCTGCTTCGGCCTGCCAAAGTGTCTGAATTAGCCGAGGTGCCCAGCAGGTATGCACTGTTACCTGTTCCACCTCCCTTTAGAAATTATTATCTATGTATAATCATGCATTGATTAATTAGGGGAATACATTCTGAGAAATGTGTCCGTAGGCAATTTTGTTGTTATGCAAGCATACTGACACAAACATACTTACACAAACCTAGATGGCATAGCCCACTGCCTACTAAGGCTATATGGTATAGCCTCTTGTCCTAGGCTACAAGCCTGTACAGCATATTACTGTACTCAATACTGTAGGCAATTGTAACACAATGGTATTTCTGTATCTAAACATAGAAACAATATAGTATTGTGCATCTGTATAAAAATGATGCATCTGTATAGAGCCCTTGCCATAAAAATGGTGCATCTGTATAGAGCACTTACCATAAATGGAGCTGATAGGACTGGAAGTTGCTCTGGGTGAGTCAATGAAATGATGAGTGAGAATGTGAAGACCTAGGACCTAACTGTACACTACTGTAATGTACACAACTATATGCCACAGTACACTACTCTATAAAACTATGTAGGACATAACTGTATACTACACTACTATAGTGTAAACAATGTGCACTTAGGCTATACTATAAACAAAAACATTTTTTTTCTTCAATAATAGATTAACCTTAGCTTACCAAAACTTGTACTTTATAAACTTAATTTTTTTTAACTTTTGACTTTTCTTTTTTTTTTTTGAGGCAGGGTCTTACTCAGTCACCCAGGCTGGAGTACAGTGGTACAATCACAGTTCACTGCAGCCTGGACCTCCTGAGTTCAAGCAATCCTCTCCTGCCTCAGCCTCCCCAGTAGTTGGGACTATAGGCACCCACCACCACAGTCCAGTAACTTTTGACTCTTTTGTAATAACACAGCTTAAAATACAGACATATTGTACAGCTGTTCAAAAATTTTTCATTTCTTTATATCCTTATTCTATCAGCTTTTTTCTATTTAAAAAAAATTTTTTTTTAACTTTTTAAACTTTTTGGTTAAAAACCAAAACAGGGCCAAGCACAGCGGCTCATGCCGGTAATGCCAGCACTTTGGGAGGCTGAGGCGGGTGGATTACCTGAGGTCGAGAGTTTGAGACCAACTTGACCAACATGGAGAAACCCCATCTCTACTGAAAATACAAAAATTGGCCGGGTGTCATGGCATACGCCTGTAATTCCAGCTACTCAGGAGGCTGAGACAGGTGAATCTCTTGAACCCAGGAGGCAGAGGTTGCAGTGAACCAAGATCTCACCATTGCACTCCAGCCTGGACAACAAGAGCGAGACTCCACCTAAAAAAAAAAAACAACCCAAAACAGAAACACACATATTAACCTGGGTCCATAAAGAGTCAGGATCATTATCACCATCTTTCACCTCCCCATCTTGTCCCACTTCAGGGGCTATCACACACATAGAACAGTCATTTCCTATGATAACAATGCCTTCTTCTGCAATACCTCCTGAAGGACCTGCCTGTTGCTGTTTTATAGTTAACATTTTTATATATAAGTAAAGCAGTACACTCTGATAATAAAAAAGTATAGTACAGTCAATACATAAAGTAGAGTAACATAGATATTTATTATCATTATCAAGTATATACTGTATATTATTGTATGTGCTGCAATTTTATATGACCAGCAGTATGGAAGGTTTGTTTACACCAGCATTACCACACAAAGGAGAGAAATGCATTATGTTGCATTGCACTAGGACATTCCAATGGCTACCATGTCACTAAGTGATAGAAACTTTTCAGCTCCATCATCTTACGGGACCATCATTTTATATGCAGTTTGTGGTTGACTGAAACATTGTTATGGTTACATGAAGTACTTCCAGAATGTGATTGGATTGAATTGAATCTATGAGATCTGTTTGTTTGGTTTTAGACAGGGTCATGCTCTGTCGCCCAACCTGGAATTCAGTGGCCCAATCACTGCTCACTGTAGCCTTGACCTCCCCAGGCTCAAGCAGTCCTCTTACCTCAGCCTCCCGAGTAGCTGGGAGCACAGGCGTACACCACCACACCAAGCCAATTTTTTTTTCTCTGTAGAGACGAGGTTTTACCATGTTGTCCAGGCTGGTCTTGAACTCCTGCTCTCAAGTGACCTGCCTGTCTTGACCTCCCAAAATGCTGGGATTATAAGTGTGAGCAACCATACCTGGTCTCAGATCTGGTTTGTTTGTGACAGAGTTTCACTCTTGTTGCCCAGGCTGGAGTACAATGACATGATCTCAGGTCACTGCAACCTCTGCCTCCCAGACTCTCTCCTGCCTCAGCCTCCCCTGAGATCTGTATGTGTGTGTGCACATTCAATGCAATACATTGCACTGTGGCCAGGTCTTCTGTCTGGATTCAGTATCCACCAGGTGGATGAGCCACATCCAGCCTGACCATGTTGTATTTCAGCATTTTAGTTTTAGGTCAGCTGTTTGAAACTCAGACCACATCTTCTTGTAAAAACAATGTTATATAGCATGGCGAGGCTATCAGCTAGCCCACAATATTAAGTCTACTCAACCCAAATACAGGTCAATAAAAGTACTAAAAAAAAAAAAAAAACACTAACCTGAACTCTCAGTGTTCTGACCAGAGGGCCAGGCAGAAGATGAGAGACAGCAAGAGGAAGGGTTTCCAGTTCTCCTCACATTTACACACAAATTTGAGACATTCAAAGTTTCTTTGACATCTTCCTGCTTCCTTTTCAGTATCACTTTCTAACATTCTTCTCTTCTTAGAGACTCAGTAGCCACATGATAATCTAAGTCTCAAGTACAGAATTTTACTCCCACACCTGTGTTAGACTCAGAATTTTCCATTCTTCAAAATTACCCTTCTCTCATAGTAAAATTCCTGTCTCTAATTTCCTCAATATAAATTATTTCAGGTGTGCAGTAAAAGTAAAGCGATCTTATTGGAACTCGTTTATACTAGTCCTATATCCTTCCAAAAAATGGTTTGTACTGATTTCAACAATTCTGGTTAATACAATTTATCTGCTATTGATACATGGCAGTGGTCATGAGATTTACTCTTCTCACCCTGCACACACACACACACACACATTATAGGTTAAGGAAAGTTGTACTCTGCAAGTCAAATCAGTAAATCCACAAACAATGAACGTTATTAACCTTTTACAGGTAAAGCAAGAAACTGTGGGAGTGAAGGTTGGGGGTACGGGTGTAGAGCTTGGGAACAATAAAACTCCAATCAAGGTAATAGGCAAGGAATCTTAGGAAGGCAGTTTTTAAGGTTGACAGATTTAGCAACTAAAAATAGAAGATTCCCAGTTAAATCTGAATTTCAGATAAACCACAAACAAGTTTTAGCATAAATATGTCCCAAATATTGAAAGAATAGAATAAACAGTACTAATACATTATTTGTGATTTATCTGAAATTCCAGTTTCACTGGGCATCCTGCATTTTATGTGGTAGCCCTCTCCGTTTTAGGCAATTTGTTTATCCTGGTTAGTAAAACGTCTTTGTGTCAGAGAGGAACTAGTCAAGTGTAGCAAAGAACAGGATAACCAACCCTCAAGAGCCAGAAGTGAACAGTACCCATCCAAATTTCACACAGAGGAAAGAGCCTTGGCAATGCAGATTTAAACATTATGGTGTCCTTGGTGAGTCTGTCACTCAGTTGGGAAGAAATGCTTCTCGGTATGTTAACTAAGTGTCATTAGTTTGAGTCCCACGTACCTGGTCCCATGTATATGGGACCTGGGCTCTCCTGAAATGAACATTTCTGTCTGCTTAACCTGTATAAATTGTTATTCTGTATTATGTGAGCTGAATTGTTTGAGTCTGTTCCCAACACATCTATTCACGCCCACAAAAATTAAGCTTCTGTCTTGCAAAGTTAAGAACAAGGCCTTGAGCAAAGCTGACTTTACCGAGGTAAGTGCCACTTCATAAGGGCTCTTGAAGACCAGCTGGCAGGACTTCCCCAGACTCTGCACCACCATTTGCTGGGGATGCTTTTGGTTGTAGTTTGTTTTGTCTTGTTTTCATTTGAAATTGTACCGGCCACAAGGATTTGAGGCCATCGAATAAAATGAAATGGAAGAGGCACATGAGAAAAAACTCTTCCTGGAAGGCTGAGTTTTCCTGAGATCTCCTTAAACCCGTTCCGGTATTTCAGCGATTTTTCCTCTTTTTTAAGAAAATATCTTCCTTGGATTTTGTAGTTTTGGTTTTGTTTAATACTTTAAGTTTTAGGGTACATGTGCAGAATGTGCAGGTTTGTTACATAGGTATACATGTGCCGTGGTCATTTGCTGCACCCATCAATCCATGATCTACATTTGGTATTTCTCCTAATGTTGTTCCTCCCCTAGTCCCCCAACCCCCAATAGGCCCTGGTGTGTGATGTTCCCCTTCCTGTGTCCCTGTGTTCTCATTGTTCAACTCCCACTTATGAGTGAGAACATGCAGTGTTTGGTTTTCAAAGATTTTGTAGTTCTTATTGGCTCCCCAGACACACAAGGAGATCCAGCCACGGAAGAACAGGAGCTGCTATGTAGAATTGGAGTCATTTGCAAATTGGATATTTGAGTCCTCTCTGCAATAAATGGTCTTTTCCTTTTGGCCTTCCTAAAAGTTTATGAACATGATCTTTTCAGCATCTCCCATTGTTCTCTGCCCACTGCTCTGACTCTAATTCTGTCAGAAACTTCCTTGTTGCTTTTAATTTTTTTCTGTTTTTGGTTTTGAGACAGCCTCGCTCTGTCACCCTGGCTGGAGTGCAGCGGCCCGATCTCGGCTCACTGTAACCACCTCCTGGGTTCAAGCGATTCTTATGTCTCAGCCTCCCGAGCAGCTGGGACTACAGGCATGCACTATGATGCCTGACTGATTGCTTTTAATTTTTTAAGCTGAAATTCAAATTTCCAGG
The DNA here is from genome assembly GCF_049354715.1 of Callithrix jacchus. NCBI lineage: Eukaryota > Metazoa > Chordata > Mammalia > Primates > Cebidae > Callithrix > Callithrix jacchus. The sequence goes on from NC_133509.1 coordinate 92,811,755, forward strand.
AGTGGACTTTAATGTAAAATAATATTGCTAAGTATATTCCACTCACTCTTGGTATTCAATAAATATTTTCTTTTTGTGGTGATGATGATGTAAATAATGGTGATCATGTTAGACAGAATCAGCTGTCTAAATTCTGATAGATGTTTTCATTGCAAACAAAACCCTCAGAACACTTGGCATGACCCATCTTGAACTACTGCAGTGCCAGTGGGCCTAGATTTTTACCTCCTACTAAATTAAGTCATCGGTATGCAGTTTTTTGTGAAAACAAGTAGGAAGAATAAATCCCATAATAAAACAATTTTACTTAAACAAGGCTTTGGAATAGACGTTTATACACTGTAGTTGCTTGGGTTTTTTTTGTTTGTTTCTTTTTTGAAACAGAATCTCCCTCTGGAGACTGGAGACTGTCACTGGAGTGCAGTGGCACTGTCTCAGCTCACTGCAACCTCCCCTCTCAGGTTCAAGCCATTCTCCTGCCTCAGTCTCCTGAGTAGCTGAATTTATAGGCACATGCCACCACACCCAGCTAATTTTTGTATTTTTAGTAGAGATGGGATTTCACTTGGCCAGGCTGGTCTCAAACTCGTGACCCCAAGTGATCCATGCACCTTGGCCTCCCAAAGTGGTGGGCTTACAGACATGAGCCACTGCACCTGGCCTGTTGTTGCTTTTAACTGCTAATACATGAGTCCACTATATTTATCTATCTTTATTACCTAACACTCAGATGAATCCTCTTGCTTCTCTGCTCTCCCCAAGAAACCTATTACAATTGTAGAAGCAGAATACTGTATGCCTTACATTTGCTTCTTAAAATCTATTCCTTTCAATATTCTCTTATTAAGTGTTGGATTTATTTAGCCCCTGAACTTTCTGTTCAGTTCTAAGAAATGGAATTTTGTCTATTGCCTTGAAAAAGCAAAACAGGAGAGGAACATACCACTAATGCAGGTACAGAAAGAAACAACATTTCTAAAAATACAGCCATTTTAAAAACAGCTTTTTTAGATAAAGAGGCTGAAAACATTTACCAAAAAAAAAAATCTTGTCCCTTACTTTAAAGTCGTGAATATGTCCTTGTGAGACAGTCTGTGAAAACCCCTTTTATTAAGAGATTTGAACATCAAAGGTCTAATGTCTCCTGTGGAACATATCCTTTAATTCTACATGACTTGGCCATCAGGAGTAACTGCTGTATATTCAAAATGGCATCTATAACTCTATATGAATTGCCTTTTACTTTGTCAGACAAAAGAGTCTTATTTCCATTTTTTTAATGCCCAATGGTAAATAAATCAGACTCTCAGAGAACGATCCAAGATGGCCGATCGCTAACATCCCGAGATTGCAGCTCTCAGGGAAGGCGCGGAGAACTAGAGGACGCCACACTTTTAGACAAATTCTGGTAGCTAACGGAGCAGAACATCCCCCAGTGGAGGAAACACACGGGTGGCCAGCGTAACTCCCGTGGCCGGCACAGCGGTTCCGCCGGCACCTCAGCGTGGCAGCTCTCAGAGCAGAGTAAACAGGTTCGGAGGACCCGTACGGGCCCCCAGCACGACACCAGAGCCCGGCGCAGTGGCTGTGATGACACCTCCGCGCGGCAGCGCTCGGCGCAGAGTAAACGGGACGGGTTCCCCTTCTGACCGAGGTTTGGAGTCTGGGAAGGCAGAGTCGCCTACTACGGACACAAGAAGGAAGCCAGACAGGAGAATCCTGGGCAGAAAAGTACCATTAGTTTTAACGCCGCTGTTCTGGCCCTGGGAACTAACAACCTGGACGTCCACTCAAGAGACCTAATCTGAAAGTTGGTAATTTCAAAGAGGACAGGAGGATAAATTTACAATGATGGGAAGAAACCAGGGTAAAAAAGCTGAGAATACTCAAAGTCAGAACGCCTCTCCCTCTAAAGATGATCACAGTTCCACATCGACAATGGAACAAGGCTTGATGGAGAACGAGCGCATCCTGATGACAGAATCACTCTTCAAGGAATGGATAATAACAAACTTCGGTGAGTTAAAAGAACACGTTGTAGCCCAACGTAAAGAAACTAGGAACTTTGAAAAAAGGTTTGATGAAATCCTATTGAGAATAGACAACTTAGAGAGGAGTATGAGTGAATTAATGGAACTGAAGAATACAATACAGGAACTCCGAGAAGTATGCACAGGTTTAAACACTCGAATTGTTCAAGCAGAAGAAGGGATATCAGAGGTCAAAGTCCAACTTAATGAAATAAAACGTGAAGAAAAGATTAGAGAAAAAAGGATAAAAAGGAATGAGCAAAGTCTCCAAGAAATGTGGGACTATGTGAAAAGACCAAATTTACGTTTGATAGGTGTACCTGAATGCGACGGAGAGAATGAATCCAAGCTGGAAAATACCCTTCAGGATATTATTCAGAAAAATTTTCCTAAACTAGCAAAGCAGGTCAACATTCAACCCCAGGTAATACAGAGAACACCACAAAGATATTCCTCAAGAAGAGCAACCCCAAGGCACATAATCGTTAGATTCACCAGGGTTGAAACGAAGGAGAAAATACTAAGGGCAGCCAGAGAGAAAGGTCAGGTTACCCACAAAGGCAAGCCTATCAAACTTACAGCAGATCTCTCAGCAGAAACTCTACAAGCCAGAAGAGAGTGGGGGCCAATATTCAACATCCTCAAAGAACAGAACCTTCAGCCCAGAATTTCATATCCAGCCAAACTAAGCTTCACAACTGAAGGAAAAATAAAATCTTTTATGAACAAGCAAGTACTCAGAGATTTTATTACCACCAGGCCTGCTTTACAAGAGCTTCTGAAAGAAGCATTACACACAGAAAGAAACAACCAGTATTAGCCTTTCTAAAAATACACCAAAAAGTAAAGAGCACCAACATAAAGAAGAATTTACACCAACGAATGGATAAAACAGCCAGTCAACATCAAAGGGCAGTAACCCTAAATTTAAAGTGACTAAATCCCCCAATCAAAAGACACAGCCAAAACCCAATGGCATGTTACATCCAGACCAGTTTCACATGCAAGGATACACAAAGACTCAAAACAAAGGGATGGAGAAAGATTTACCAACCAAATAGAGAGCAAAAATAAATCATAAATAAATAAAAAGCAGGAGTTGCAATTCTCATATCGGATAAAATAGATTTTAAAGCAACAAAGATATAGTGGTAAAAGGATCAATGCAACAATAAGAGCTAACGATCCTAACACCCAGATACGAGACTTAGATTCAATGAGACAGAAAATTAATAAGGATATCAAGGACTCGAACTCAGATCCGGAACAAGTAAACTTAATAAATATTTATAGAGCTCTCCACTTCAAATACACAAAATATACATTCTTGTCAATACCACATCACACCTACCCATAAGTTTAAATGAAACATTGATTGGCCATTATTAATACCCAATTTTTTTCAAAATAAAGCAATATTTCCATTTACTCTCCCTCTTTTTCTTCCTCTTTCTTCCTCTCCTTTACTTATTTTTGTTTGTTTCCTTCTCTCAAAAAAAAAGAAATCAACTTGTAAACCTCTAGATCCAGGTCGGCAATGTCTCTCTCATTGCTTGATTTCCTTCCTTCCCTTCCCTCCCTCCCTCCCTCCCCACTTCCTCCCTTCCTTCCTTCCTTCCTTCATCCCCTCCTTCCTCCCTACCGTCCTTCTTCCCTCCCTTCCTGCCTTCCTCCCCCCGCCAAAAAAATAAATAAATCAGACTCTCCTAGGTTCCTTATCCTAAACAATGAGTTTGAAATATTAATTCCTGACATCATGGTATGCATAACCACTGCCTATATTGCGAAGAAAGATTATTTGCTCTTCTCTGTCTCTATTAAGGGTAGAATTAAAGAAAATGGATTTACCAGGAGAAGCAAAGTTCAGGCTCAAGGAAGCACTCTTGTCACAGCAAGTTCTTAGACACTGGAATACATTAGCAAAAGAGATTACACATTCTCTTCTGTGTAGGCCTCTAAAACCACAGCGAATTTAAGTCTGTCTGGGTTGTGGGTTTCTGACAAAACACCGTTAGTTCACTCAATAAGGATATTATGGAGATAGTTGTAGATGTGGAAAAGCTATCAAATAGATTTACTGAGAAGAACTGTATTTTGTTTATTATCTACCTTCCAACAAATGTTGTTTATGTCACTTTTAAAGAATATGATTCAGTTATTAACATAAAGTTCAGGACACACTGGAGTACATTCAATGTGTAGCACGTTGACAGCAAGAGCAAAGGACAGGATGCTATCAGTGGAGATTTTCTCCATTGCAATGTAGCTCATAATCGGGATACTGCCAATAATTTGAATATTGGTTGACCAAGATTTAAATGTGGTATGGCTGTCAGTGCAGAAAAAAGAACACCAAAAACAAAAAGACTTTTCTTCAGGGTAACACTCAACCTCCTGCTAAATTTTTTATTCCTATAAATTTTGGTTAATTCTGCTGGACGAACAGCCCTAGATGAGTTCATGTTTCACAGTCATTAAGCCATGGGCACTACATCGTATAATGTGGGTTATGTGTGTATTTTGGCATTGGGCTTAGCTCCATGGTTAATCAAAATAACAAATGTTTTTGTTTTGTGGGAGGTATATGGAGTATGCAGAGATCAATAATTGAACTCAACATTCGCTGGGAATCTTAAATTTAGTTGAGAGGAAAAGGTATATACTTAAAAACATTACCAATAACACACAATGAAAAATTTCTTTATAGGTTCTTTCATGATCTAAAGGGAGTATGGATTTTTATCATCTTTTTCCATTATACTACCACAAAGCAGAGCTATTTGATGAAGTCTACATGGAAAGCCAATATCTTAATATAGTTAGTGTATGTGTATAAAACTATCTTTCCCCCAAGAAAACTGTAAGTTTTTTGAATTAAGACAGTGTATTCTAAATAGTCTCACATCTCCCACAATGCCTACAGAAGTGTCTTGACATAGCAGCTGTTCAAAAAGTATTTGTTGACCAATCATGACCATAAGCTTTTGCCAAAATAAATGTGTAACACTACAACGCTGAATATTTTACAATTATGAAGTGTGAAACTGAATACTACTCACATGAAAAGAAAATCTGGCTAGCTTCAGAATGAAATATATCAATCTCATTCAAATTGGGAAAATACTTTCCAATGTAAGTGCCTCTGAGACTTAGGATTTGATTCTTTTTTCATCCTTTGAGAAGGGGTTAGTCCATATGTGCATGTGTCCTGTCCGAAACCAGAGAACTGAGCCAATTGACGTTTCAGGTTCCTTTCTAATCACAAGTCTGTGGTCCTCTTTATGGGTGAAGTTCACATTAATTTAAAGAAGAGTTGCAGGCCTGATGTGGTGACTCACACCTGTAATCCCAGCACTTCGAAAGGCCAAGGTGGGCAGATCACTTGAGCCCAGGAGTTTGAGTCCAGACTGAGCAACATGGCCCAGCCACCACGCCCGGCTAATTTTTGATTTTCTGTAGAGACAGCCTGGGAGATGAAGGTTGCAGTGAGTTGAGATCATGCCACTGCACTTCAGTCTGGTCAACAGAGTGAGACCTTATCTCAAAAAACAAAAAAAAAAAGAAAAGAAAAACAGAGCAGTTGTGCATTGAACAAGAAATACCCTGAGTGTAAGATTAAAAACAAAAACAAAAACCTGGTGTGAGATGAATCCAGAACTCAAATTTCATGCAGACCTAAGTCCTTTGAAGTAGCCACAGCAATATGTTTTGTTTTATTTCTTTCTTTCTGAAGACCTGCAATATAAGATAGGCATAAAAGATTGACTTTGTAGAATCAGTCCAAAGCAATTCCTCCGTAACTTGTTTACAAAACTAGCCAAAGGGGTGGAAAAACTTCCCTCAGAATCAGGGTGATTGAAAGCATGTCTCATACAGAGAAAATTACTTTCGGACTGGTCTACAGTGTGAGGCATCACCACAAAAGAATAAACAAGTTTTTATACAAAAGATTCCAGAAAAGATAAATGGAATGGCCATGTGATGTTCTTTTCTCTTCTCTTTGCTTTTAGGATCCTTCTATAAGTGGTATTCAGGCATACTGACATGTTTTGTTTTCCTTCTATTTCTCTCTTTGCAAAGGGTGTTTTAAGGCACTTACCATTGCCAGCTAATGTTCATTTTATGACATCGTTCCTAGCAATCTTATTGATGGGCACTTTTCACTCAGACCACATTCTACTTGGTTTATAAAAAAAAAAAAAAATTTCCTTGTTAGTCTCTTTTAACTTCTACTTCTCTGATTTTCTCTTCTCATACTTCTGCTTACTTTCTAGATTTCATACTGCTGCTTTTAAAATTTAATGTCTTTTCCAGTGTATACATTGTTCCTTGTTTCAAACATGCGAGCCTGAGCACTTTGGCCCAGTCCTTTTCATTTTCAGAGCCTTTAATTCCAGTGTGCTGTTGTGTTTGCTGCAGCCTTGAGGACAATAACAAAATTTCATGTGGTGCAATGCATTATTCATTCATAAGCAGTCTTACAGGCCCATTCTTTTGCCCAAGGCACAAACATAAGCAATTGATCTCACTTCCTCTCCCTCTCCTACCTAGGAATAAGAAATGTGACAGACATCAAGGACATCTAAAGCAGACGATAAATATATGGAAGAAATTATCCATTATCCCAAGCTGTTGCTCTAAGCCTGCCCAGTGTCATCCCTTTCCGAGTCTCAATTCCTCCACCTCCTCCCCACCGTCCTGAAGTAAATGGGAATATGCCGTGTTACGGACTGAGTTGTATCTCCCAAAATGCACATGCTGAAGCCCTTGCTCCCAGTACCTCAGAATGTGACTGTATTTGGAAAGAGAGTCTTTGCTTAATTTTATTTTTTATTTTTAGAGACAGGGTCTTGCTCTGTTGCCCAAACTGGAGTGCAGTGGTGCCATCATAGTTCATTGTAACCTCAAATTCCTAGGCTTAAGGGATCCTCCTGCCTAGCCTCCTGAGTACCTGGGACTACTGGCATGAACCACCATGTCTGGCTATTTTTTTTTTTTTTTTTTTTGGTAGAGACAAGGTCTCACTATGTTGCCCAAGCTGGTCTCAAACTGCTGAGCTCAAGTAATCCTCCCACCTTTGCCTCCCTAAGTGCTGGAATCACAGATGTGAGCCACTGAGCCCAGCTGAGAGGTTTTTAAAAGAGGTAATTAATTAAAAACTTAATCCCATATGCCTTGTGTCCTTATAAAAAGGACATAGGCAGACATGGAAGACCGTGTAAAGTCACAGAGAGAAAGTGGCCATCTACAAGCCACGAAGAGAGGCCTCAGATGAAAACAACCCTATCAACTGTCAACACCTTGATCTTGGGCTTCTAGACTCCAGAACTGTGAGAATATTAATTTCTATTGTTTAAGGCACTCAGTTCATGATTCTTTGATAGGCAGCCCTAACAGACTAATACAGCCTGTCACAGTTGAAAGTCTCTTCTGATTGGCTAGTGCATTTGCCATGCTGAGTATTTTCAACAGCTTTTCTGGTTGAAGCAGAACATTTATATATTTAGAGGCAGAGCACAGGAAAATCAGTCTCCCAAAAGCAGCACATTTGCATAACAGATAATCCACACGCGGCTGACCCTGACGTGACCAGTCCGCCCACTCAGTTGGTAGAGCATGAGACTCTTAATCTCAGGGTCGTGGGTTCAAGCCCCACATTGGGCACCAGCTGTGACAATGGTCACATGGAGGTCACCACCTGAAATGTTGATCACCACCTGAAATGTTGATCGCCACCTGAAATGTTGATCACCACCTGCAGGGTTTTGTCCTGCAAACCCTGACTCTGTGGTGGATGAATAAATACCCTCAAACACAGAGTACAGTGAACGAGTGGACTAGGGGGTCACTCACTTCCCACAGAGAGAGATCACAGCTGTACAACACCCACTAGTTCTTCTTCCTCACGTTTATTTAGTATAGATTTAACAACAAAGGCTTTGAGGAAACACAGTTGTGGATAATTAACATGGTTAAAAGAGTAGCTTTTCTGAAAGATTAAAGCTCAGATACCATTGCCCAGGGCAAACACCATTAGAGGATAATATCTCTGGTTAACTTCCCCCCAAGAGGGCCATCCCGGCTCAACGGTTAGTTTTAAGACCACATGAGTAAACAAGTTAGTTAGTATAGAGACAAAGGAATGTGGGGTAAACAGACTTAACTGAGGAAGCTTCTATTATCCCTAATCTTTACCCTATGACCTAATGCTCTAAGGTAAGAACCAGCTGCCTTCAGCCTGTTCCACTATTACAAGAAAACCTTTTGGACTTCCAAAAGGTTTGAGACTATAACTTCCCCTAATATTTTCCTTAATATTTTGCCAACAACCCTGAATGAATCCCAACAGGTGGTACCTTTTCTTACATGGCAGCTCTCTCTAGTAGTAGAATCTGGCTGTGCCTTTGAGCAATTTCTTTTTTGTTTGTTTGTGTGAGACTGAGTTTCGCTCTTGTTGCCCAGGCTGGAGTGCAACAGCACAATCTCCGCTCACCACAACCTCTGCCTCCTGGGTTCAAGCAATTCTCCTCCCATAGCCTCACAAGTAGTCAGGATTACAGGTATGTGGCACCGTGCACGGCTAATTTTGTATTTTTAGTAGAGATGGGGTTTCTTCATGTTGGTCAGGCTGGTCTCGAACTCCCAACCTCAGGTGATCCACCCACCTCGGCCTCCCAAAGTGCTGGAATTACAGACATGAGCCACCATGCCAGGCTTGTGCCATTTCTTAGTAACATGACTTGAACTGCTGTAGAGGCCACCTGGAGGTTCTTAGCCTTTCCTAGGGTAAGAGAGCAAACAAGTGTTCAAACAATCTAAGCAAAAGTATTACATGGGAACCAGGAGAATGCATTTAGCTTCAAAATAGGATAATAATACTTTTACGATCCTAGGATTATTGGGAGAATTAAATGAGATAAGGTGTAATGTACTAAACACAGTGTCTTTAACATCCATTACATATTCAATGAATACCATTATGTGAAACAAAGTGCAGATCCAGTTAATGAAGTACTGATTTTCAGCTATAGAAGCAGGTATTTCCTGAGTTGATGGCTAATGGAATTTTTTCTTTCTTGAAGAACTTTCTGTGAATAAAACTGGACCTATCAGTATCCCTATATTTAAACTTCAGGTTATGGTGGAAACAATTTTCTGGGAATAGATTTTAGAATAGTAGCTTTGGCATAATTCTGTGGCATTTTCTTGGAATTTCACCAAGTTTCATCAGTAAGACTGTCAGATTTAAGTAATTTGCACTATGTCCATCCACCAGGTTCCCATTAACACGAAATTTTTCCCCAAGCAGAAACATTATTAAATAGGCAACAAATGTTTTTAAATTTACTGAGATTACACTTTTATTTAAATGGTCTAGCATTTTGTGACACTGCACTTAACTAGAATCAATTACATTACTACTTACATAGCTGAAAATAAGTTGGAATTATAATAGTGTCTGGCCTATTACAGATATTTAATAGATTTATCTCATTTAAGGATCTCAAAACACATAATAATTATGGAGGTGTGTTTCTCTTCTGCTCCAATTTCCTCATTTATCAAATGAGGTGATAAATCTGCAAGAGATTGCCCAATGTCAAGGCAAAGCACACAAGAGATTGCCCACTGCAAAGCACACAAGAGATTGCCCACTGTCAAGGTAAAGCACATGCAGGAACCCACATCTCTGGATGCGTCAACCAGGACTCTTCCTCTCCTATTCAGTGGCACTTTCCTGTTGCAAGGGAAGAGAAACATATTTAAGAGATTAACCAGAAATTTAGCTTCCTGCCCTGACACGGTGGTTCACACCTGTAATCCCAGCACCTTGGAAGGCCAAGGCAGACAGGTCACCTGAGGTCAGGAGTTTAAGACCAGCCCGGCCAACATGGCGAAACTCCATCTCTACTAGAACATACAAAAATTAGGCAGGCGTGGTGGTACATGCCTGTCATCCCAGCTGCTCAGAAGGCCGAGGCAGGAGAATCGCTTGAACCTAGGAGGCAGAGGTTGCAGTGAGCCGAGATCATGCCATTGCACTCTACTGATAGCAATTTAGCGTCCCAACTAAGCATCATAATCTACATTGACACCTCTGTGCCTGGGCTGGGCTCATGTTATCTCACCTGAATTGAACATTTGTGTCTTCTTTGGCTAAGAATATTTACATATGGCTCCAAACTCACCTTAGCCATCCTGTCCAGGAAACTGTCCCCGATTACCGAGGCTGGGTGGAATGCCCCCATTGCAGCTGGGCAGCGGTTCTGTCTTAGCACTCAGATTCAACTAGCCATGTGTCAGGCATCCAGCTTCCCACAGTGCCTCCCCCAGCATCCCACTCCAACCTGTATTGTTTTTAGTGTGTAACACCCCTCAGACCCTATCCTTCCCACAGTCTGTATTCTCCCGTCCCAAAGGCTCCTAGCCTCTGGTATGCAAAATTCACATCAGAGTAATTAAGTAATTACTCTTTTCCCAGTCATTCAGCCAAACATGAGTCAGTATTTCGATCAAACATGACTCTTTTCCCAGTAATTTAGTCAAACATAAATCTATTGCAGCTGTGAAATTGCAGATGTAATTAAGGTCCCAAATCAGTTGACTTTAGGATATGGAGAGGGCTAGGGCTGGTAGTGCGGGCCTGTAGTCCCAGCTACTAAGGAGGCGGAGGTGGGAGGATCACCTGAGCCCAGGAGTTCCGGGATGCAGTGAGCCTCGATCACACCATTGCATTGCACTCCAGCCTGGGCTACAGAGCAAGATCCTGTCTCAAAAAAAAGACAGAAAGAAAGAAAGAAAAGAAAGAAATAGGGAGATTATCTAGTAGGGCTGATATAATCAATGGACCCTTTCAATTTGGATGTAGAGGTTATAAACAAAGAAGTCAGAGATTCAAAGCATGAGAGGACGTGAGAAGGGAACCACATGACAAGGAACTGCAGGCGCCCTCTAGTGGTTCAGAATGCCATGGCCAACCACCTAGCAAGACGCTGGGGGGCTTCACTCCTAGAACCACAGAACTGAATTCTTCCAACAACCCCGTGAGTTTAAGAGGTTCCTGAGCTCCAGAAAGGACCACAGCCCAGCTGACACTTTCATTCTCCCCTTGGGATACACTCAATGGAGATCTCAGCCACACCGTGTCTGGGCTTCTGACCTACAGCACTGTGAACTAATAACTGGTGTTGCTTTAAGCCAAGTGTATATGTTATAGAAACTTAATACAACACCTTCCGCAGCCCGTGCGCCTCAGTCTGTATCCCCTCAATTTATATCCCACAGCCTGTTTCACTCCAGCCTGAATTCTCCAGGGATGTAGCTCCACTGCACCCACTGCACCATGGAACCCCCTGGCCTACATTCCTCCCAGCTTGTACCATCCCCCAGCCTAAATGGCCCTTACATACCCACAGCTTGTCATATACTGCCCCCATCAACCCCATCTCTTTCTCTCTGTCTGTCTCTCTCTCTCACACACACACACACACACACACACACACCACTAGCACCACTAACACCACCACCCACCACCTGCACAGCACAGAACCCTGAGTGATTCTGTCCAAGGAGTACACCACTCAAGTTCACAGTGTGCAGCACCAGATGGAAATTTTGTCTCCTTTCCAAGACTGGTGAGCAGGAGTGAGCAACCCAAAGGAAAAATGTACTCTCTTCTCCTTTGCTTCTTTGAGCCTCAAGCCAACCACGAGCAGCCAGTCAGTCCTGCTTCCTATGCACTGAGCTCTGCTCTAGTTTCTCCAGCAGTATAGAATCACCCCCCACCCCCACCAAGCCAGCAGCAGGCACTCCCTTTCCAAAGGGAAATGAAATGGGGCCCAAATCAGTTGGCCAAATCTTCTCATCCCTCCTCTCGAAGGATTTGAAAATTCCTTTTCTCCAGGAGGATTGCTGACCCCCTCCACACATTCTCCACCTCCAGTCCAGAGCTGACCTTCTGGACTTTTCTGTTTTTCTGGACTTTTCTTCACCTGCTCTATCCCACAACTTACATTTGCAAGATGGTGTGTTTCTCAGTGATGTATTCCTCCATAATTATCCTTGTACCTGAACCTGAACTTTTTCTGAGTTGGTTGGGATGAGTGGCATAAGTAACCAATACCTACCATCAAATAGCAAACATTAGGCAAAGAACATAGAACATCTGTGTAAAAGGATAAATAACTTCATGCATACAAACATTACACACACAAAATATATGCATCTATACAGTGTGTATGTATATATATATTACATTTATATATAATTATATATTGTATATATATAAAACAACAACCCTGCAAGGTATAGTTACTATAACTATTCATAGATGAGGAAATGGAGGCTCACAGAAGTTAACTAAGTTGTCTAACAGCACACAGCAAGCAAGCAACAGAGCTGGAATACCAACTTGAGCAGTCTGGCTCCAGCGATCTTCTTACCCCCTCTGCTGAACACATACAAAGGTGTCAAGATCACTGTGCTAAGTAGGGCATGTGCATCATTTATGGTAAGAAAAGAACAGGCGAGAAAGCAGAGAAAACTGTGTGCTAAAGCAATCAAGACAATTTTCACAGAGAAAGTGGGGCTTGAGCTAGCATAAAGGGAAAAGGTGAACTCAGACTTACAAGGGTAGGGTGTTCAGGCTGGGAGAATGGAATGAACTAGACACAGGAGCACACATGCATGCATGTTCTGGTAGCATAATTTGTATGACGAAGCTATGGGAAATAAGGCAGAAGAATTTAAGCAGAGACCAGATTGTGGCTGTCTTGAATGTAAGCCAAGGCATTTGACCTTAATTATAAGGCCAGAAGAGGGAGACCTAGGAAAATTTTTGAGCAAGTGGGAGAAGGGAGGGACAGTTGAATATGGTGAATGACCGAACATGAGAGATAAAAAGAAGAATTTAAAAATTAGTCCACAGTTTAGTGCTTGGGTGATTCAAGTAATTTTTGTTTTGATAATAGAAATGGATTAAACTGGCCAGGCACGGTGACTCACACATGTAATCCCAGCACTTTGGGAGGCCGAGGGGTCATCATGAGGTCAAGAGATCGAGACCATCCTGGCCAATTCGGTGAAACTCCGTCTCTACCAAAAATACAAAAAAATTAGTTGGGCATGGTGGCGTGCACCTGTAGTTCCAGCTAGTAGGAAGGCTGAGGCAGGAGAATCGCTCAAACCTGGGAGGCAGAGGTGGCAGTGAGCCAAGATCACACCACTGCAGTCTGGCAACAGAGCAAGGCTCAGACTCAAAAATAAATTAATTAATTAATAAATGAATTAAATTATACATGGGACTGAAATTTGCCTCCTTGTAACAGTTACACATATGATTGGTCTTTACACTGTGCTGGGATGGAAATTCTATTTTGCCTTCTCTATAAAGCAATCCAGGAAAAATTTGTATAGGGCCAGACAAGTATGAAGAGTCAACAGGATCATTAGAATCCTATGGATTCTCCTTTCCCTAGAGAAAAATTTTAAAAGTTCAGCTATTCTATGGGCACTTTAGCAACAAGCCAGTTGTCCTCTGGGATAGTACCCCCACTAAATAGTAAGTTAGGTAGCTTTGCAATGATCTCAAATACTTACATAGTTTGTTACAGGAGTTATGTGTTTTGCTATGGGAAGAACATGGAGTGTAATCCTCCTTGTGAGAATGCTATGTCACACTTCATCAGACTATACATAAAACTACTGGACTCTAAAACATATATAAACCCAAGATTTTGACAGACAGATTGACAGCTTAGGCTGTGGCAAGACTACTCTCTGTCAGCCTTCAGGTTATTCTCCAAAGCATCTCCAGCCAACATCAGCACCACTTGCTAGAATGGAGGGACCTTGCCCATCATTGCATGTGTTTAGGATCTCTGCTGTGATGGTCAAACCATCTTTGCCAAGAACTTCTTGTAGAAAGAAAGGTACACCTCAAACTTTGACTGTACTCTCTACCCACAGAGGCCTGCTTTCATCCTAATTAAGTAACTAGACTTTAATAATGGACTTTACATGAAATTGGAACTCACTGATTCTGTGCCTAATCCACTCTGTCTATTGAATATTAATATATTCCCTGTGAATTTGTTCCTATTATTCTCCCTCTTTCAACATTATGAAAAAGAAAAAAAAATCTTTGTGTCTATAAATCATGTGATTCATGAAATCATACTTTGATCATCTCCTTATTTTAATCTACAAAACATAGAACAGCTAAAGAATTCAACTCTAGAAGCTCCTCTCTTGCTCTATATTTATATTGAGTGGGTGAGAAGTAGGTTTCTGTTGACAGTGAGATCAAAGCAGGCCTGATTTGCTAATGGTGTAGAAAATGTTACTGGTTCAAAGTTACTTATCATAGTTAATCACTATATACTCTCCAGTCTCTTTAGATACTTCATTATTTTAAAGTGTTGTTAGGGGTTTAGTTGCTGTGAATACGCAACCTAAAAGACATACTTTATTCTTCCACAGAGGGAATTAACAATAAATGAGAACATAAAGTGTGTGGGAAAATATACTTCACACCAGCCCTGGTACATGTTGCAAATACTCAACCAAGGCTAGTGTCCCCCAGCACTGCCTGTCATGGGAGAGTGAATGGAAGGACAGAGCAGAAAGGGCGCAGTGGAGACTGAAACCTGTCACACCATCCCCACCTCCACCGCCACCACCACAGGATAGTCCACACCTGCTTGATAAAGCCAAAAAAGAAACTTCATAGCCAGTTCAGAACACTCTAGTCTTGTAATTTGCCAGCTGCATTTAACTTGGGCAAGTTACCTTACCTCTGTGTGTCATAACATTATTCCAAAATAAGAGAGTTTGAAAATAATCTAGCCGGGCACGGTGGCTCATGTGTGTAATCCCAGCACTTTAGGAGGCCAAGGTGGGTAGATCATGAGGTCAAGAGATCGAGACCATCCTGGCCAACATGGTGAAACCCCGTCTCTACTAAAAAGACAAAAATTAGCTGGGGGTGGTGTCACACACCTGTAGTCCCAGCTATTCAGGAGGCTGAGGCAGAAGAATTGCTTAAACCCAGGAGGTGGAGGTTGCAGTGAGCTGAGATCATGCCACTGCACTCCAGCCTGGCAAGAGAGCAAAACTCTGTCTCAAAAAAAAAAAAAAAAACTATTACATTAAATGACATTTGCAAATCACCTACCACAGCACCTAAAATATCGAGGAGACCCACAACTGTTCTTTCCTTGTCCCTTCCCCACAGTGCACAGTAGGAAGCGGTGGGGGTAATGGGATATTCCAACAGGCATCTAGGCAGAGCCCAGGACCAGGGAATCCAAGAGAAAGCAGATCGTGGAGTATTAGGCTGGGGTCAGCTGCCTCCACAGCTAGCCTGCACCTTACTAGGAGAGACCAGAAGGGTGGAGTGTTAGTAGGAATGTAAATGGAGTCAGAAGTGGGGTCCCAGGGAAAGCACCAAACCCTTGGAGATTAAGTAGAGAAGAAAAGGAATTTAAATGGGAATTATGTATAATGTATTATGTATGGGAATGGGAAGGAATTGGGGAATAGAATGGATCTTACAAAATCTCGAAGGTGAGTACTTTCAATAAAAAATACTGAGTCAAGGCAGGCAAACCTTCCTCCCAAGACCAAAATTCAGGGACAGACTCCCCTGAGAACACTGGCAAGAAAAGGACAGGAGGTTGGCAACAAAACAAAGACCCAATTAGCATAACTGGGATAGAAAATGAGAGCAAGGTCAGAGCCAGAGACAAGATCACAGGAGGAACAGCTGCGACACAGTGCTGAATCACTGCAACCTGATGCTGAGTCAGCAGAAGACTGACGCTGATTGGTCACCAAGCTTGGGGCAAGGCTAAGCCTGTAGATGGAAGTCCAGAGCCCTCAGCTGGGAGCCAAAAACAGGAATCTAAGCTTGGCATTGAAAGGGCAAAGATTTCACAGAATCTTGCTGTCAGGGGCTCTCCACACACCAGAAGACATTTTTTTCTCTGTTTTCAGAGTATATTAACAAACACCTTAAGAATACTTCTGTCCTTTGGCTTTACACTCATCTGGGGAACTTGTTAAAAGTAAGTTTCTAGCCCACCTCAGACTTAACAAATCAGGATCTTTATGGGTGGGGACAAAGCAGTTAGATCGGGTGAGTCTTGATATAAACTAAATTTGGAAAGACAGAGTGTTAGATTCTAAACTTTAAAAGGACATTCTTCCTCACCTTGACTCTAATTTTATGTATTGGGACCTCCCTTAATTGGCAGTCAGTCCCTTCACTCTCTGAAAAGTAACTAATCTCTAAAAACTATACAGGTCTCAGACTCTGAAGTAGGCTCAGGTAGGTTCTTAGGAGGAGGTGGGGAGGTAAAATATATACTACATAAAATATGCTACTTTTGTCAGTTTTGAGTGTAAAATTCAGAGGTGTTATGTTGTACAATTATCACCACTATGTATTTTCTTTTTCTTCACTCATAACAGAAAGTCTATATCCATTAAGCAATAACTCCCCATTCTCCCATACCTCCAGTCCCTGGTAACCTCTAGTCTACTTTCTGCCTCGATAAATTTGTCTATGATATTTGATATTTCATATAAGTGGAATCATATATTTGTCCTTTTGTGTCTAGCTCATTTCACATAGCATAATGTTTTTCTAGGCTTAACTATGTCGTAGCATGCACTAGAACTTCATTCCTTTTTATGGCTGAATAGTATTCCATTGTATGTATATGCCACATTTGGTTTATCCCTTCTTCGGTTTACAGACCCTTGGATTCTTTCCACCTTTTGGCTGTTGTGAATAATGCTGCTATGAACATTGGTGTACAAGTATTTTTTTAAGTAACTCTTTTCCATTCTTTTAAGGATATATCCTGGTGTGGTCATATGATAATTCCATGTGTTACTTGTTGAGGAACTGCCAAACTGTTTTCCATAGCAACTGCACCATTTTACATTCCTATTGCTAACTTATAAAGATTTCAATTTCTCCATATCCTCAACCACACTTATTTTCCATTTTTTAATAGTCATCACAGTAGGTGTGAAGTGGTGGCTTATAGTTTTTAAATTTTATTTGTATTATTATCATTTTCTTTAGATAGAGCTTCACTCTTGTTACCCAGGCTGGAGTGCAATGGTACCATCTCAGCTTACTGCAACCTCCATCTCCCGGGTTTAAGTAATTCTCCTGTCTCAGCCTCCTGAGTAGCTGGGATTACAGGTGCCCACCACTATGCCCAGCTAATTTTTGGTATTTTTAGTAGAGATGGGGTTCACCATGTTGGTCAGGCTGGTCTTGAACTCCTGACCGAAGGTGATTCGCCCACCTTGGCCTCCCGAAGTGCTGGGAGTACAGGAGTGAGCCACTGCACCCCACCCAGCTTGTAGTTTTAATTTGTACAACATCTTTTTATGTGCTTATGGGCTATTTCGTTTACCTTCTTTGGAGAAATGTTTCTTCAAACCTTTTGTCCATTGTAAAATGATAAAAATGGCTTTTTTTGTTGTTTACGATCATTTTGTTTTAAAGTGGTTTGTCTTTTTGTTGTTGAATTGTAGAAGTTTTTTATTGAGTATTAAACTCTTATCATATATACAATTTGCAAGTATTTTTCCTATTCTGTAGGTTGTCTTTTTACTTTGACAATGTTCTTTGATGTGCAAAAATTTTTACTTTTGATGAAGTCCAATTTATATATTTATTCTTTTGTTGCTTATGCTTTTAAAATCATATGAAGAATGCAGGCTGGGTGTGGTGGCTCACACCTGTAATCCCAGCACTTTGGGAGGCTGAGGTGGGTGGATCACCTGAGGTCAGGAGTTCAAGACCAGCCTGGCCAACATGGTGAAACCCCATGTCTACTAAAACTACAAAATTAGCAGGACTAGTGGTGCATGCCTGTAATCCCAGCTAGTCAGGAGGCTGAGGCAGGAGAACTGCTTGAACCTGGAAGGTGGAGGTTGCATTGAGCTCAAGTCCCACCACTGCACTCTAGGCTGGGCAACAGGAGGGAAACTCCATCTCAAAAAAAAAAAAAAAAAAAGAATCCATTGCCAAATTCAGTCATAAAAATTTAGCCCTATGTGGAGCTTTATGATTTTAACACTTACAGTTAACTTATTGATGCATTTTGAGTTAATTTTGCATATGGTATGAGAGGTAGGAGTCCAACCTTGTTTTTCATATGGAAATTCAGAACCATTTGTTGAAGAGGCTTTTTCCATTGAATGGTTTTGTTACCATTATCAAAAATCATTTACTACTTAAAAGGTACAATTTTCAGATGTGCAAGATGAAAAAGCTCTGGAGATGGATGGTGAGGAATGCAAATGTACAGGACGCAATGGCAAATTTTATGTTATATATACTTTATTACAATTGTTTCTGTTCATCTTATCTTATTTAAAAAAATTTTTAAATATATTTATGGGGTGGGTACAAGTGCGTTTTTTTTACATGGAGATAGTACACAGTGGTGAAGTCTAGGCTTTTAGCGTAACTATCACCAGAATAGTGTACACTGGACCCACTAGGTAATCCTCATCCCTCACCCTCTCCCACCCTCCCACCTTTCCAAGTCTCTATGTTCATGTTATTAAAATTTTAAAAACCCAATTGTCTATAGATATATGGGATTATTTATGGATTCTTGATTCTATCCCATTGGTCTGTGTCTCTATCCTTATGATAATGCCACAGTATTTTTATTTCTGTAGCTTTGTAGTTACTTTTGGTATAAGGAAGTGTGAATAAGCCAACTTTATTCTTTTTGTTCAGGATTGTTTTGGCTATTCAGGGCCCCTTGCAATTCCAAATGAATTTGAGGATCATCTTTTCTATTTCTGTAAAAAAAAGATGTTGGAATTTTGATAGCGATTGTGCTGAATCTGTAGATAGCTTTAGGTAGTATTGCTATTGCAACAACATTATGTCTTCCAGTCCATGAACGTGGACTGTCTTTTCATTTACTGAAGTCTTGTTTCTTTCATCAGTGTTGGTCATTTTCAGTTCAGGTAGGTTCTTAAACTGTAGGGTTTTTCTTCCATTGCTTCAGTATGACAAATTTTACATTTAAAAAAAGGAAAGAAAGAAATGTAACTTACAAGAAGGCAACCAGTATTTTATTCATTTTGTTGGCATTTACTCATGAGAAGATAAGACTTATAGACCACTTAGTATTAAACCAGCATTTATTGATGATTTTTATTCTGAGTCCTCGGCTACATCCTGGAAAGTCTCTGCTTTCCATATGCTTTTAATAGTATAACTATCAGGTAAAAATCTAACTAGTGATGGTGAAATAGGAAATGTTATAAAGCAGCCTTGTACAGAAAACTGAGAAAACACAAACGAAGCACAACTAAGTGCCCATGAGGGAGGTTGAGTTGGAAGATGTGTCAAATAGGAGGCTTTGAAAGTGGAGTGAGATTTTGCCAGTCAAAAAAGGAAAATAAGAGGAAGAGCATTTTGGGAGGAGGATGCAAATAAAAGGTGAGACAAGGCATGTTCAAGAAATGCTAAAGAGGGCTACTGAGCGTGTGTTTTTGTCTGGTATGTGTCTGTCTGTATCCATGTATCTGTGTGTATCCCTATATGTGGTGTGTGAAATAGAGGATGGAAGGTGGGGAGAAACATGGAGATAACAGGGAGGTGGTAGTGCCTAAATTGTCTGTGGTTAGTAAACCAGCCCATTCATTTGAACACTTGTAAAAAATGTTAAGGCACATACCTATTGACACATTCTTTCCAATAAATGATACAATTATAAGTAATGTTGATGGGACAGTTTTTAAAATAGAAGAAAATCTGTAGAGCAGAAAATTGTATCAATGTATTTCTTTGTTTTGTTTTGTTTTGAGACAGAGTCTCCCTCTGTCATCCAGGCTGGAGTGCAGTGGCATAATCTCAGCTCACTACAACCTCCACGCAACAGGTTCAATCAATTCTCATGTCTTAGCCTCCCAAGTAGCTGGGATTACTGGCATGTGCCACCAGGCCCAGCTAATTTTGGTATTTTTAGTAGAGGCACGGTTTCACCATATTGGGTAGACTGGTTTCGAACTCCTGACCTCAAGTGATCTGCCCGCCTGGACCTCCCAAAATCCTGGGATTAAAGGTATGAGTCACCACACCCAGCCCTGTGTCAATGTTAATTCCCTGATTTTGACACTTGTACTTTATAACAGAGGATGTCCTTCTTAGGAAATACAATGAAGTATTTACAGAAAAGAGATGTCATAAACACAATTTACTTTCTAATGGTTCAGAAAAAATAATACATCTGTATAAAAACAGAGATAATCACAAAATAAATGTGGTAAAATGTTAACAATTGAAGAATCTGAGCAAGGGGTATAGTTTTTGTACTATTCTTGCAAATTTCTTATAAATCTAGAATTAATTCAAAATAAAAATTACCAAAAATAAAAAGTACATTTTGGGAGGCAGAAGCAGGTGGATCACCTGAGGTCGGGAGTTCAAAACCAGCCTGATCAACATGGAGAAACCCTGTCTTCACTAAAAGTACAAAAATTAGCCAGGCATGGTGGCACATGCCTATAATCCCAGCTACTCAGGAGACTGGGGCAGGAGAATTGCTGAACCCACCCGGGAGGCGAAGGTTGTGGTGAGCTGACATCGCGCCACGGCACTCCAGTCTGGGCAACAAGAGCGAAACTCTGCTTTAAAAAAAAAGTAGCGCTGTTTCTTCTCTACAACATAAAGTTCTAGAAAAAAGTTAATGTTTTTAATTTAAAATGTTTTTATACCCATAGAAAACTTTCCAAAAGCACACCAAACTATTTCCCAATGACTACTTCTAAGGAGTAGAACTGGGAGAGAGAGGAAGACTCAAAATTTTACTTTATACATTTCTGTATTGTCTGAATATTTTATCAAGAGCATATATTATATATTTTGTAATTAAAAATAAAACTACGAAAGATGTTAAAAAGAAAAAACCTGGAAGTGATCATTGGTATTTTAAAAACTCCTTTCTATTGTGTTTTAATGGGGATGAAGTGGTAAGAAAAGATATTTTTAAAGTAAAAACAATACATATTTTATAAACACAGATCAATACATATATGCCATCATAGAAATAATGGTTGCCACTTATTGAGAATGACTTTTTTATGAGAAGGCTTTTTCAAGTTCTTGAGAGCTTGAAAATCTTACCACACAGTGTTTCATTAGTAAGTCAAATCAAAGAAACTCTCTTAATTTAAGCAAAAAGCCTACATCTTCATCTTAATTACTGCCTACATTTTGCCGAAGCTAACGTTGTTTTTGTTCAGAATGACTTCTGTGGGCTGACATAAAAAAATTACAGCCTGTTGTAGTTTCCCTAGACCATCACCATGATCATACTGAATTAAGCTCTCATTTAAATCATGCCCTTAAAAGAGAGGGGCGGGAAGAAAGAGAAAGTACCATTTATTTTGTATGTGGATGAAAAGAGAAATATAAAAATGACACCAATCAGCCAGTAGTCAATCTCCTGGCCCTGGGCCCAGAATAGAAGACTAACAAGTCATGCTTTCCCTAGAGTTGACATGAACCCTTTCCTAGCGTTCACTTTAAACAGAAGCAATATTAATAAAGAATCCTAAACAAAGGCCAGGGATTCATGCCACCTTTCCAGTTTGGGTGAAGGCCAGAAGAGTCAGGTAAAGTCAGGCATCAACCCATGAGAAAGATCTAACGCTAGGCTCCGAAGTTTCAGGTGCCAGGGCTCATCCCTTTTATGCTGTTTTATACTGTTGTCTCCCAACTATTCCTGCCACATCTGTACACCATTGTCCTTGTCCCTCTACCTCAAGGATGTAGATACAGAAGTAGAGCCTTGTCTGTTAGCTCCTGGCTTGACTAATCTTACCAGTAATCCATTCAGTAAATGAGAAAGATTATTCTGGCTGGGTCCTTTTGCAACTAAGTATAATATTATTTTTTGACTTTATATATTTTTGAACTAAAATAGGCTTATTATATAAACTCTGAACCTAGGGTTTTTTCCTTAATAAAAGGATAAAAAAACTATAAAAGAAAATCCTCAATCACAGGTTGAAACCTACTTCAATTTTTTAAAATTCCAAATATATTTTAAGATATATACTCTACAGCTTAAATTTTATTCAAAAATTATTTAGTGCCACTATAATGCTGAATAAAACATATCCCCAAGCTGAATGCAGTGGGGCACACCTGTAGTCGAAGCTACTGAAGAGGCTGAAGCTGGGGGATTGCTTGAGCCCCAGAGGTCAAGGCCAGCCTGGGCAACATAGCAAGACCCCATCATTTTTTTTTAATTACCCTGCCTTTAACAAACTTATACTCTAAGAACTATAACTATTTTCTTGATTTTTAAAATGAAGGAAGGCTGGGTGCTTTGGCTCATATCTGTAACCCCAGCACTTAGGGAGGCCAAGGCAGGTGGATCACAAAGTCAGGACTTTGAAACCATCTTGGCCAACACAGTGAAACCCCATTTTTACTAAAAATACAAAGCTTGGCCAGGTGTGGTGGCATGCACCTGTAGGCCCAGCTACTTGTGAGGCTAAGCCAGGAGAATCACTTGAACCCGGGTGGCAGAGGTAGCAGTGAGCCGAGACTGCACCATTGTACTCCAGCCTGGGTGACAGAATGAGACTCCATTAAAAAAAAAAAAAAAGACAATAAGAAATCACCTAAATATACCATATCATTCTGTCAGTTAGATAATAGATTTTTTTGAGCCACATTTGCTGAATGACACACAAAAAATAATAGAAACTTATTGTGTTGGTCCATTATAGCTGCAATGACAAAACACCATAACAACAGATTATATACATGCACCCAATTTTCTGTATTAAATCCCTTATGAAACATCAAAAAAAAAAAAAAAAAGAAAGAAAGAAATGTATTTCACACAGTTGTGGAGGCTGAGAAATCCAGGATCAAGACATCAACAGATTCATTGTCTGGTAAGTGTCCTCTTTATAGATGGCCATCTTTTCACTGTGTCCTCACATGACAGAGGAGTGAGGTAGCTCTCTGGGGCCCCTTTTATATGGGCACTAATATCAATCACCTCCTAAAGGCCCTACTTTCTAATACGATCACTTAGGGGGTTAGATTTCAACTCATGAATTTTGGAGGGAATATAAGCACTCGATCCATTGCACTTGCTTTCAAATCATGGAAAAATATATTCATATTGAACTACACTGTGTATGTAGTCCCGTGATGTAACTTTATTTTAACAGTATTTAATTTGTGAACAAGAATAAATATTAGAAAAGAATAACAATTAAAATATTGAAAAGCAATAGAAACAAATTCTGAGTAATGGCAACAAAAGAAAGTTCATTTGTTTATTTTTCTCTAATTACACTTTTTTTTTTTTTGAGACAAGCTCTCTCTGTCACTCAGGCTGGAGTGCAGCGGCATGATCTCCGCTCACTGTAACCTTCGCCTCCCAGGCTCAAGCGATTCTCCTGCCTCAGTCTCCCCAGTAGCTGGGATTACAGGCACGTGCCACTACCACCCAGCTAATTTTTGTATTTTCAGTAGAGATGGGGTTTGACTTTGTTAGCCAGGCTGGTCTGGAACTCCAGATCTCAAATGACCTAACCCCTTTGGCTTCCCAAAGTGCTGGGATTACAGACATGAGCCACCGTGGCTGGCCTGTAATTAGATCTTGAAAGAATTTTAGAGTAACATTTTTTAAAAACTGTAACTACATCCACAACTAACTTGCCACTTTTTTAAGAGCTGGGCTTCTGTATTCTTTCTTGCTAAAAATATCACCAAGGTGAGTCAGAAATTTAAACATAAATATATGACACCATGAATGTACCAGAAATAATGAGTAAGTATTATTATAGAATGATAATATAAGTTCTATAGAAATACTTATTATAGATTTATAAGTATTATAGAAAACACTTCTATAGTGCAAGGCATTTCAGTAGAGACGGGGTTTCACCTTGCAAGGCATTATAAAAGTATTTTGTTTTCTATAGATGACAGTTATTTCAGAAGCCATACAAAGAATAACCAATTAGTTCACATAAAATTGAAATTCTAGCTGGGTATGGTGGCATGAGCTTGTAGTCCCAGCTAGTTGGGAGGCTAAGGTAGGAGGAGCTCTTGAGACCAGGAGTTCTGGGCTATAGCGCACTATGCTGATGGGGTGTCCACACTCAGTGTGGCATCACTATGGCAACTTCCCAGGAGTGGGGGCCCACCAGGTTGCCTAAGGAGGGGTGAACCAGGTCAAAAACAGAGCAGATCAAAGTATCTATGTTGATCAGTAGTGGGACTGCACCCGTGAATAGTCACTACACTTGATCCTTTCTTTGTTCTGGCCTTTAATGTGACTTTCGTCAGTTGGTTTATAAAAAACAATTAGCGCGGCCAGGCACATGCAGTGGCTCATATCTGTAATCCCAGCACCTTGGGAGGCTGAGACAGGAGGATTGATTGAGGCCAGACCAGTCTGAGCAACATAGTGGGACCCTGTCTCTACAAAAACAAAATAATTAGCATCTAGTTTTAAACTGCCTGGAGATAAATACTTTGATTTTGGATTATAATCCCTTTTGCACGTGAGAGGAGGCAATCAAGAAGAAAACTGATGAGAAGTAAGTTATTTCAATGGGCATCATGTTGATTAACTCCACACTTCTTCCCAGTTGTAGTTTTCTTTTGCACTTACCCATCAACATATATCACTGTACAAATATATCACTAAGCATTTCTTTCTACTTTTATCACTTAATTATGATATAGTGTTTATTTCTAGTTTGGCAAACAGGACATTAAAAAATGTCAGACTAAATAAAGTTGGCAAATGTTTTGATTTTAAAGCATAAACAACTTTTTCCTCCCAAGTATAATTTAATTTTTCTAGAAAAGTTCAAACAGGCTTTGTAGTTTTTGACAATATTCAAGCATTTTGTATATATAGGATAAAAACATACCTTATTAACTTTTTTCTTCGGAAAAATATCCATATTGTACAGAAGTATAGTGTATCAAGTAAAATGTGTCCTTTTCCCAATACAGTGCTCTGCTCCTTCAATACTACTCCCTTATAGCTCACCACTCTCACATTTTGGATATTTCTATGTGTACAAACACACATACACATTATTTTATACAAATGTGATAACTGCTTCTAAAACTTACTTTTTTCATTGAAGATACCTTAAAAAAATTGAATTCTCTCTCTCTCTCTACATATATATATATATATGATTTTGAGAAAGAAAAAAAAATGCTGCCTTGCCTCCTCCACCACGTGAGGTTGCAATGAGAAGGCACAATTCAGTAGGCCTTCAATAGACACCATGATCTTAGACTTCCGATCCTCCAGAACTATGAGAAATAAGTTCCTTTTTTTTGGTAAGATACCTAGTTTATGGTATTTTGTTATAGCAGCCTGAACAGACTAAGACAAAAGATAACAGACCTGACATATAAAAGAAGGAAAAATTATAGAACTTTATGATTGATGGAAAATGGGAAGTAAAAAGGAATGAGGTGTTGAGAAGTATTTCTGGTTTCCAGTCCAGGCTCCTGAAAGATCTTTCATGGTGATTAAAAAAAATGTAGGCTATGGGGATACTTTTTAAAGGATTATGAATGTTAAGTTTTAGACATGTTGAGTTTAAGGTGGTTGTGGGATATCCACAAAGAATTGGTCTGTGTTTTGTTGGATAATAACGTTTTAAGCTCAGGCAACATATCTGAGCTAAAGCTACAGATTGTGTGACAGTGGAGTTGGGCATGAGTATATGATGGTAAATGAAGCTATGAACGAGAATATGATGACCGAGGAAGCATGTATGGAGGTGAGAAAAGAAGTGATCCCAAGACAAAATGGTTGAGAACGGTATGTTAACATATTAAGAAACAGAATAGTAGACAACTCCAAAGAAATAGCCATAAAATATGTGATAAACCAAAAAAGAGTAGTGTTAAAGCTAAGGGAAGAGAAAGTTTCAAGGAGAGAGCAGTCAACAGTTTGAAAATTTACAGAGAAGTCAAGTAGGCTAACCATTGAGCTATGTCCATTGGATTTCGCAAAGAAAAAAGAAGCTGATGCGGTTGGCAAGAGCAATACTGATCAAGTGGCAAAATCCAGACTGCAACAGGTTAAGGAATGATGGGAAGAAAGAAAGATGAGGCAATGAATGTAGACAACTGTTTTACAAAGATTAAACAGAAAAGAGATAGGGTGGTATCTAGAGGGGAAGGTAAGGTTAACAGAGGATTTTCTTTTTTTAAAAAACCTGGTGAGAAACAGGAGGCAGATATAACTGAGGAAGCATGGCCACTGAGAAGGTGTGAGGGATGAAACCTAGAGCCCAAGTGCAGGAATTGGCTGTGAATTGAAGAAGAGAAGCCTCTTCTCCTAGGATAAAAAGAAGGCCTCTCAAACATCCCACATTAACAATTTTTTATACAAAGCTTCTTGGTACTGGAGTTTCAACTCAGGCATCGGAACATTGTAAGATGTGACAAGCAAACATTCTTTCTGGGCTATACACTCCACTAGCTTTGATCGCTGCCATATCTCATACATTCAAAAATATCAAAAGAAAAGTGAAAAATAAATCTTTAAAGCTTATTTGATTGAAAAAACAACTTTCTTGACATATAATTTAAGTATCATAAAATTCACTGGTTTTAAACATACAAATCAATGATTTTAGTAAATTTACCGGGTTGTACAACCATCACCATAATCCAGTTTTACAACATGCCTATCACCCCACTAAGATCACTAATGTCCACTTAGAATTAATGCCCATTCTCACTCCTGGCCCTGGGAAACTACTTTTTACCTCTACAGATTTGCCTTTTGTGGACAGCTCCTCTAAATTGAACCATATATCATCTTCCGTATCTGGCATCTTTCATTCAGCATAATGATTCTGACATTTATCCAATGTTGGAGCATATTTCAGTAGTTCATTCCTTTTTTTGCTGAATAATATTCCATTGCATGGCTGTACCACATTTTGTTTATCCACTTTTCAGCTGATGAACCTATATGCTGCTCTGCTTTTGCCTCCACCCTTGCCCCTGAATTACAGGGCATAGACTGACAGTTTTCTTTTTCCCTCTCATGATGCCTGCTGACAACATTAGACAATATGGCATATTATTGTCCTTAAGGATGTGTAACTAGGCTTTACCAATCTTTAATGACTAGTGAGAATACAGATGTTATGATTAGACTCAATCATTAGAACAGTGCCTCTCAAATGTTTCCAAATGACAGATAATTGTGGCAGAACCCCACATTCCATGGGATATATACTTCACACACTCCCAATTGTTGCCACTACAGAAAACAGTACCACAAAATAGGAACAACAACGACAATGATGACCACCACAAACCTCCCAGAAAATAATGGGGAAAATGGGATTCTTCTGGGTATGCTCTTTTCTTGGACAACCCCAATGAGAAAAATCACATCAAAATTTCTTATACCAAAATAGAAATGAAAATATTGTCCTGATATAAATATTGGCTGATACACACTGATGCCTATGGACAGTAAACAACCCTCTCAGAACATACTTTGAGTACTGTTGTTCTACCCTAAGTAGTGTACTTGAAGGTAAGGATTATTATAAACTGAATATATATCCCAACATATGAGTCAGCCTTGTTAGTTGCATATTTTCTGTTTTTTAACCTTAACTTTTAAAATTTTTATTTATTTTTTCTTCTTATTCCTTTTTCTTTCTTTTTTTAAAAAAGCTTCAACTTTTTCTTTTGTTATATTCTTTTTTGTTTATATACTTCCAGAGGTGAGTGCATTTTTAAAATATATTTTTAAATACATAAAGGCCAGATGTGGTGACTCATGCCTATAATCCCAGCACGTTGGGAGGCCAAGGCAGGTGGATCACCTGAGGTCAGGAGTTTGAGACTAGTCTGACCAACATGGAGAAACCCCATCTCTACTAAAAATACAAAAAAATTAGCCAGGCATGGTGGTGCATGCCTGTAATCCCAGCTACTCAGGAGGCTGAGGCAGGAGAATCGCTTGAACCCGGGAGGCAGAGGTTGCAGTGAGTCGAGATCACACCGTTGAATTCCAGCCTGGGCAATAAGAGTGAAACTCCATCTCAGAAATAAAATAAAATGAAATAAATAACAAACATATACAAACCAGTGTAATAAACCCCCAGATAGCCATCACGTAGACCAAGAGCCATCAACCTACGGCCCATCTGTCCCATCAGCAAACTCACTAACCTCTCTCTCCACATTATTTTGAAATAAATCTCAAGCATGATATTATTTTCCCATAAATATTTCATCATGTAATTCTAAAAGAGAGTTCTTTCTTAATAATATAACCACAATATCATGATTATATCTAAAATATTTTAACAGTAATTGCTTAGTACACAATTTCTAGTCAGTACTTCTGTTACTTGAATTTGCTTCTTGGAGAAATAAGCCCCATTGGTAAAAAACCTCTGTGTGATCAGGACTTTGAGAAGAGGGGCTCAATGCACGTCCTGATAGAGTACATATGATAACATTTCTTTACATCTAAATCATCTAAGTAATCTTTTTAGGCTGGGATTGAAAGGACTGAAGGGAATGTAAAAATAAGCTTGGAAAACGTACACCATATGGACACTAAAGGATTACTCCCTTCTTTCTGGCTATGAAATGACTAATTAACTATTTGCAGCTGAAATGTGTGGGATCATTTTCAGAAAATGGAATATCCTTCCCTCACTGAGCATATTGATCAGAGACATAATCTAGACTGTCTGGGAATACATTTTCTGCAGCAGAACAAATCACACCCTTCAATGCACTGTTTAATTTTAGATATATCTTGTCACATTTATTTAAATGGTTTGGCTCCAGATTTTTTTTCCCCTTTTGGAGTGCCTGATGAACATATTTATAATTTAGCTGTCATTGTTTTTCAAAAGGCAATTTGGGATAATAGAAAGAGCAAGTCCAAATTCTGTCACATACTAGCAGTATGACCTCATACAAGTTACTTAACCTCTATGAGCAAGAGATTTTTTTCATATGTTGATTAATAAAGATTTGCAAGGATTAAATGAGATTGAGATACTGGATTTAGCACTCTGTTTGCACATACTAGACAAGAAATCATTGCTGGCTGGGTGTGGTGGTACACCAGTAATCCTAGCACTTTGGGAGTCCAAGGTAAGCGGATCACTTGAGGCCAAGAGTTTGAGACCAGCCTGGCCAACATGGTGAAACTGTGTCTCTACTAAAAATACAAAAATTAGCTGGGAGTGGTGGTGCACACCTATAATCTCAGCTACTGGAGTCACTGAGGCATGAGAAGTGCGTGAACCGGGGAGGCGGAGGTTACAGTGGGTCGAGACCACACTCCAGCCTAGGCAACAGAGTGAGACTCTGTTTCAAAAAAAGAGAAAAAAGAAAGAATGAAAGAAACCATTGCTTTTGTTAACAAAATAGGAATTTTCTAGAATAAATATGTATAATTTGGCCGGATGCGGTGGCTCATGCCCGTAATCCCAGCACTTTGGAGGCCGAGGCAGGTGGATCACTTGAGGTCAGGAGTTCCAGACAAGACCGGCCAAGATGGTGAAACCCAGTCTCTACTAAAAATACAAAAATTAGCTTGGTGTGGTGGCACACACCTATAATCCCAGCCACTCAGGAGGCTGAGGCAGGAGAATCTGGGAGGCAGAGGTTGCAGTGAGCTAACATGGCGCCTCTGCACTACAACGTGGGTGACAAAGCCAGGCTCCATGTCAAAAAAAAAAAAAATCAGTGTGATTTTTTTTATATATATATATAAAATTTATTTAAAGTTCCCTATCAATAAATTTGACTTTAGCAGTGTCTCCTACCAATGCCCCAACAAGACCATAATTTTTTTTT
This sequence comes from Callithrix jacchus, assembly GCF_049354715.1. Taxonomy (NCBI): domain Eukaryota; kingdom Metazoa; phylum Chordata; class Mammalia; order Primates; family Cebidae; genus Callithrix; species Callithrix jacchus. Next base: position 92,841,695 of record NC_133509.1, read on the forward strand.
GACTTTAGCAGTGTCTCCTACCAATGCCCCAACAATACCATAATTTTTTTTTAATTGCATTTTAGGTTTTGGGGTATATGTGAAGAACATGCAAGATTGCTGCATAAGTACACACATGGCAGTGTGATTTGCTGCCTTCCTCCCCATCACCTGTATCTGGCATTTCTCCCCATGCTATCTCTCCCCAACTCCCCACGCCCCGCTGTCCCTCCTCTATTTCCCCCCACTATAATGTTATTATGCATGGGTCAAATATCTAAGGAATAATGTTCTTTCCATCATTACCTTGAATGTAAACAAGACCTTAGAGTAACAGAACTGTAACTGACACTCTTAAATCATTCCACTTTGAATCATTTTTAAAAAATCAGATCAACCTAACCATTTTTATTTATAAAATATCAAACTTTTCTGGTTGAAACTAACAGAAGAAAATGATTAGAAAAAAAAAGCCTCATTCTCTCAACTTAGTAACAATATAAAAAAATTAAACAATTAGGGTCAATTGCAAATCGGATACTGGCCTGAGGTATGAATGTAGAGAAACCAAAAAACTTCCATTTTGTCCATCTACTGGCAGGCACAGCATGAAAATCATTTATATTGAATATTAGTGAAATAGAATGCTAGGTCAGCAAATGAATACTTTTATGTTCCATGAATGATTTATGAAAATCTTTATTAAATATTTTAGCCAATTTTCTCTCCCTTTACAAGTATAAATATGTGTGGGTAACTGATTTTGTGACTGATGATTCAGGATCTTGTCATACCTCACAGTTGGCAATAAATTTTCATTGTCTAGTTCTATAGAAATGAAAAGTCTAATAAATCTGCCCGAATATGTCCTGACCTTAACATAGTTCCTGGTACTTCTCTCTGTGAATTACTTCTTTTTCCTAAAAGAGGATACACTACCATAGTTCCAACGGGTTGTGGGCTCTGGTTCATTAGTTGAAGTTTTATTACAATGTGTTATGAACATTCATGAAATGTGGCATGAAATATTCTTTAGGAGATTAGCTTCAAAACCACCATTGTGGTCAATCACATAGATGGATAGGCACATGCTCAGACTCTAAAGACGTTTTCTACTATTCCTTGCCAATTGGCTTCAAAGCGAGTTGAGAATTGTTCAGCTGATTACATTTTCATGCTATTGTTATCTATTCAAAAAAACTATTAAGTGCCTTGTCCATACTGAGTCCTCTCAAGGTGCTGGCCTATAAAGTTCCTAATTTCAGAGTGAACACACAGTAAATAAAGGACTACTTTACAGTCATTTATCAAGTATTTATCCAGAACCTACTATGTGCAGGTGCTCTTTTGGGCACTGGGGATACAATAGCAAAATAAGCAGAAAAATATTCCTACCCTCCTGGATCTTGTGTTTTAATGTGCTATAATATGCACAAGGTGCCATGAAAGGCCAGATGAAAATCTAAAGTGGATTAAAATAGACCAGAGTTCAGAGAAGGCTTTTCAAAGGAGGTTATACTTCCACAGAACTTGGAAAGACAAAAAGAAAAGCAGCTAGATAAAGAAAACATTCTACGCACAATATGGGAGGTGTGAAGTAGCAGGATACATTTGGGAAACTACTGGCTGGCTGATACAGCAGCTGCTTTATCTGAGAACTGCAGAGTGTCATTGAAATATTTTAAGTGAATAGTGTCATGATTATGTTTGCATTTTAGAGAGCTCATTCTGCCTGAAGTATAGACAGTGGACTGTGGAGAGGCTGGAGACCAGTTAAACAGCTGGTGACACATTTTTTATTGCAGAGAGTTGGAATCCACAGGACTTTGCAACTCATTAGGACAGGAAAAGATGGAAGGAGAGGGATCTAGGTGACTCTGGTTATAAAGTAAACTTCTAGCTATACATGCAACTACTTGAGTCACTGATGCTGATGAAAACTTCTTCATCAACTAAACATTGGAGGGATTTTAAAGCTAAGATTAGGTCACCTTCCCAACCACTCTGGACCCAACATCAGTTTCAGAGTTAAAGAAGCTGAGTATTCCTGGAGGCAGTGATTACTAGCTCTGATGAGGGCTTTGTTGACTAAGAATGAGTAGTTTATCAACATGGGCTTCAGTGACTTATTGTTATCTTCATTTTGGTTAGGCAGTACAGTAGGAATGGGGTAAAATAGACTGTGTATGAGAGAAAAGGGCAGAAACAGCTTAGAGCTTCGATTGTTTCAGCCTGTCCACCATTTATTCCCGTTGCTTCTAAGAAAAATACCCTGGTTTTCGGTTGAGAAACGATATTTCTCCCACTTTTTGTCATTTAGTTCTCACGAGGCTGAGCCCACCTCAGCAATGGGCAGAAGACCTGGATAATAAGAACATCTCATTTTCCTGCTCATGGTTCAACTATGAACATGGACTGAGGCAGAGCCAGTCAGCACCAGAAGTGCTGGAATTTTAAAAAGAGAAGCTGTCTCTCTTGGGTATGGCGATGCTGATTGGTATATATCTGGAATTTCTGGGAGCCACACTGCCCTCACAAGGAGAAAGCCTGTCTGAGAATGAAGCCAACCTAGAGGAAAACAGAGCACAAAGATGGAAATATTCTGATCACACTGTTAGCACAGGACCCAGCCGTGCCTGATGCCCTGTTCTATTTCTGGATTTTCAATTAAGTGAGCCAGTTTTGAGTTAGGTTTCTGTTCCACGCAATGGAAAGAGTACTTTTTGCCTCACAGATGGTGAGAAGATAAATCTTTTTCATATATTTTGTGAACTAGTACTATTTTTTTTCTGTCCTCTCCTTTTTTCTCTTCCCTTTCCTCTTTTCTTTCTCTACACAAGAATATACAGACTCTTGGAAGGGCAAAAGATGGCATTAACGGGGGCTGATCTCACAAGCCCGGCGAGAGTGGAAGGCGTAGAGGAGGGCGTGGTGCAGGGGGTGAGGGACACGCCTCCCCAGAGGACAGTAGAGGACAAGGTCAGGGAGCAAGCACCCAGATCACTCTTGGAGTCGACGAGCGGGCTCGCACCAGCCTGCTCTCTCCCTGCGGGCCTCAGAGATAGCATCCCGTGCGGTGCAGAGGCGACGTGGCTGCGACCCGGACCTAGCTCGAAATGAAGTTTCATTCTTGTCACCCATGCTGGAGTGCAGTGGTGTAATCTCGGCTCACTGCAACTTCTGCCTCTTGGGTTCAAGAGATTCTCCTGCCTCAGCCTCCTGAGTAGCTGGAACTACAGGCTGGAGTGCAGTGATGCAATCATACCTCATTGCAGCCTCAATCTCCTGGACCCAGCTAATCCTCCAGCCTCAGCCTCCCAAGTAGCTGGGACTACAGAGATTGCAAAAACAGTCTATAGCCCTACCACCTGATCTTATCGGATCTCAGAAGGAAAGCAGGATTGGGTCTGGTTAGCTCTTAGATGGAAGACTGCAAAAACAGGGCTCCATTGGATGGACATATTTTAATCTATTCACCTACTGGCAATCACTTGGGTTGTGTCCAGTTTAATCCATTATGGGAGGAGTGGGGGAAGATGGCGCTGTAGGAGCAACTCAGGATTGCAGCTCTCAGTGAAGGCACAGAGGGTGAGTACACGCCGCATTTCCAGACAGATCTTTGTTGCCCACCGAACGGGGAAATTCCCAGGTGTAGGAGAGAAACGGGATGCCAGCGCAGCCCTTTCGGCCGGCGCAGCCCTTTCAGCCAGCGCCGCAGTGCAGCGGCACTCCGCACAAAACGCACTGGTCTGGGTGCCCTGTTAAACTGGCAATTTGAGATTTGGGAGGGCAGATTAGCATATTCATCTGATTAAATGGGACTTGGACAGTGAGCCAGGCCAGGAGATTCCTGGGAACCGACGTTTGAGCCGGCACAGCGGGTCACTGCACAGGAAATCACACAGATCCCAGTGCCCTTTCAGCAGGCGACTGAAATACCTGGGAGAGAGTCAACCGTTCAACTTTCAAAAAAAAAGGCTCCGAGGCAGGGAGCCGGTGATCAGGCTTGGCGGGTCTCACCCCCACAGGGACAAACAAAACGGCGATTCAAAACACTCGGGGTTGAGAGGTTCACAGCGGGCACAGCTGAACCCAGAATGGTGCAGCTTGGTGGGGGAGGGGAGTCCGCCATTACCGAGGCATTCTGCCCCTACTGAGGTACCCTCCCATTGCTGATGCAGCCTGCCGTTGCCGAGGCAACCCACCATAACAGAGAGAGTCCGCCAATACAGAGGCAGGCCACCATCACAGCAGCAGTTCTAACCACACCCATATAAACAGGACTACAGGGAATTATACTCGGCAGCAGGGCGGAGCCCACGGCAACAGTGCGAAGCCCACAGCAGCAGGGCAGAGCCCACAGAAACAGGGCAGACCCCACGGCAGCAGGGCAGAGCCTCGGCAGGCAAATAATGACTAGACTCCCTACTAGCTGGCCAGGACAGTGCAATGGATACTCATAAATAAAGCCCTAACTCCCCGAGACAGAGCATCTGAGGGAAAAAAGGGGTTTCATGAGTTCTGCTGCAGCAGACTTAAATGTACCTGCCTAGCAGCCCTGAATGAACAACGGAGCTCACAGCTCAGCACTTGACCTCCTATAAAGTACAGACCATCTCCTCAAGCAGCTCCCTGACCCCTGTATATCCAAAGAGTCACCTCAAAAAGGACTGATCAGACTGACATTAGGCGGGCATCAGTCTGGGACAAAGATAGCAGAAGAAGAAACTGGTAGCATCCATCACTGTTCCGCAGCTGCTATAGGTGTGCCCCAGACAAGCAGGGCCTGGGGTGGACATCAGCAGTCTTACAGCAGAGGGGCTATACTGTTAGAAGGAAAACTAAGCAACAGAAATACTTCATCATCAACAAGCTGGGCGTCCACTCAGAGACCCAATCGAAAAGTCAGCAACTACTCAGACAACAGGTGGATAAATCCACAAAGATGGGTAGAAACCAGCACAAAAAGGAGGAAAACACCCAAAACCAGAACACCTTGCCTCCTACAAAGGACCAAAACTCCTCACCAGCAAGGGAACAAAGCTGGATGGAGAATGAGTGTGATGAAATGACGGAATCAGATTTCAGAAGGTGGGTAATGAGAAACTTCCGTGAGCTAAAAGAACATGTTCTAAATCAGTGCAAAGAAACTAAGAACCTTGAAAAAAGATTTGAGGAAATGATAACAAGAATGGACAATTCAGAGAGGAATATGAATGAATTGAAGGAGCTGAAAAACACAACAGGAGAACTTTGCGAAGCATGCACAAATTTCAACAGCTGAATTGACCAAGCAGAAGAAAGAATATCAGAAGTCGAAGATCAACTCAATGAAATAAAACGAGAAGCCAAGATTAGAGAAAATAGCGTAAAAAGCAATGAACAAAGTCTCCAAGAAAGGAGGGACTATGTGAAGAGACCTAATCTATGTTTGATAGGTGTACCAGAAAGTGACGAAGAGAATGAATCCAAGCTGAAAAATACTCTTCAGGATATTATCCAGGAAAATTTCCCCAACCCAGCAAGGCAGGCCAATATCCAAGTCCAGGAAATACAGAGAACACCACAAAGATATTCAACAAGAAGAGCAAGCCCAAGGCACATAATCATCAGATTCACCAGGGTTGAAATGAAGGAGAAAATGCTAAGGGCAGCCAGAGAGAAAGGTCGGGTCACCCACAAAGGGAAGCCCATCAGACTCACAGCAGATCTCTCGGCAGAAATTCTACAAGCCAGAAGAGAGTGGGGGCCAATATACAGCATCCTTAAAGAAAAGAACTTGCAACCCAGAATTTCATATCCAGCCAAATTGAGCTTCATAAGTGAAGGAAAAATAAAATCCTTTGCAAACAAGCAAGTACTCAGACATTTTGTCACCACCAGGCCTGCTTTACAAGAGCTACTGAAAGAGGTACTACACATAGAAAGGAAGAACCAGTACCAGCCATTCCAAAAACATACCAAATGCTAAAGAGCATCAACAAAATAATCTGCGTCAACTAACGGGCAAAATAGCCAGCTAGCATCAAATGGCAGTATCAAATTCACACATAAAAATATTAACCCTAAATGTAAATGGACTAAATGCACCAATCAAAAGACACAGACAGGCGATTTGGATAAAAAGTCAAAACCCATCGGTGTGCTGTATCCAGGAAACCCATCTCACATGCAAGGATACACAAAGGCTCAAGATAAAGGGATGGAGGCAGATTTACCAAGCAAATGGAGAGCAACAAAAACAGGAGTTGCAATTCTCGTCTCTGATAAAATAGACTTTAAAGCAACAAAGATCAAAAGGGACAAAGAAGAATATTACATAATGGTAAAAGGATCGATACAACAAGAAGAGCTAACGATCCTAAATATATATGGACCCAATACAGGAGCACCCAGATATATAAGGAAAGTTCTTAATGACTTACAAAGAGACTTACACTCTCAGACAATAATAGTGGGAGACTTTAACACTCCACTGTCAATATTAGACAGATCAAGCTGACAGAAAATTAACAAGGATATCCAGGGCTTGAACTTAGACCTGGAACAAGCAAACCTGATAGACATTTACAGAACTCTCCACCCCAAATCCACAGAATACACATTCTTCTCAGCACCACATCACACCTACTCTAAAATTGACCACATAATTAGAAGTAAATCACTCCTCAGCAAATGCAAAACAACTGAAATCATAACAAACAGTCTCTCAGACCATAGTGCAATCAAGTTAGAACTCAGAATTCAGAAACTAACTCAGAACCACACAGCTTCATAGAAACTGAACAACTGGCTCTTGAATGTTGACTGGATAAACAATGAAATGAAGGCAGAAATAAAGAAGTTCTTTGAAACCAATGAGAATGAAGACACAACATACCAGAATCTCTGGGACACATTTAAAGCAGTCTCTAGAGGAAATATATAGCAATAAGTGCCCATATGAGAAGAGTGGAGAGATCCAAAATTGACACCCTATCGTAAAGATTGAAAGAGCTAGAGAAGCAAGATCAAAAAAACTCAAAACCCAGCAGAAGACAAGAAATAACAAAGATCAGAGCAGAACTGAAGGAGATAGAGACACAAAAAACCCTTCAAAAAATCAATAAATCCAAGAGCTGGTTTTCTGAAAAGATCAACAAAATAGACAGACCACTAGCCAGACTGATAAAAAAGAAAAGAGAGAACAACCAAATAGATGCAATAAAGAAAGATAAAGGGGAAATCATCACAGATTCCTCAGAAATTCAACCCATCATCAGAGAATATTACAAACAACTCTATGCACATAAACTAGTAAACCTGAAAGAAATGGATAAATTCCTGGACTCCTGTGTCCTCCCAAGCCTAAACCAGGAGGAAGCTGAAACTATGAATAGACCAATAACAAGGTCTGAAATCGAGGCAGCAATTAAGAGCCTACCACACAAAAAAAAGCCCAGGTCCAGATGGGTTCACAGCCGAATTCTACCAGATACAAAAAGAGGGGCTGGTACCATTCCTTCTGAAACTATTCCAAATAATCCAAAAAGAGGGAATCCTTCCCAAATCATTTTATGAGACCAACATCATCCTGATACCAAAACCCGGCAGAGACTCAACAAGAAAACTAAACTTCAGGCCAATATCCATGATGAACACAGACACAAAAATCTTCAATAAAATACTGGCAAGCCAATTGCAACAGCACAGCTAAAAGCATATCCATCATGATAAAGTAGGATTCATCCCGGGGATGCAAGGCTGGTTCAACATAGGCAAGTCTATAAACGTAATTCACCACATAAACAGAACCAAAAACAAAAACCACATGATTATCTTAATTGATGCAGAGAAGGCCTTTGACAAAATTCAACAGCCCTTTATGCTAAAAACCCTCAACAAACTCGGTATTGATGGAACGTATCTCAAAATAATAAAAGCTATTTACTACAAACCAACAGCCAATATCATACTGAATGGGCAAAAACTGGAAGCATTCCCTTTGAAATCCCACACTAGACAAGGATGCCCTCTCTCACCACTCCTATTCAATATAGTACTGGAAGTTCTAGCCAGAGCAATCAGGCAAGAAAAAGAAATAAAGGGTATTCAAATAGGAAAGGAGGAAGCCAAATTGTCTCTCTTTGCAGCGGACATGATAGTATACCTAGAAGACCCCATCGTCTCAGCCCAAAAACTCCTGAAACTGATAAGCAACTTCAGCAAAGTCTCAGGATATAAAATCAATGTGCAAAAATCACAAGCATTCCTATACACCAATAACAGACTTAAAGCCAAATCAAGAACGAATTGCCATTCACAATTGCTACAAAGAGAATAAAATACCTAGGAATACAACTAACAAGGAATGTAAGGGACGTCTTCAAGGAGAACTACAAACCACTGCTCAACGAAATAAGAGAGGACACAAACAGATGGAGAAACATTCCATGTTCATGGTTAGAAAGAATCAATATCGTGAAAATGGCTATACTGCCCAAAGTAATTTACAGAATCAATGCTATCCCCATCAAGCTACCATTGACTTTCTTCACAGAACTGGAAAAAAACACCTTGACCTTTATATGGAACCAAAAGAGAGCCCACATAGCCAAGTCAATTCTAAGCAAAAAGAACACTGCAGGAGGCATCAAACTGTACTACAAGGCTACAGTCATCAAAACAGTAGTAGAGACTTCAAACTATACTACAAGGCTACAGTAATCAAAACAGCATGGTACCGGTACCAAAACAGAGATATAAACCAATGAAACAGAACAGAGGCATCGGAGGCAACACAGCATATCTACAACCACACAATTCTTTGATAAACCTGACAAAAACAAGCAATGGGGCTTTCCCCATTTAATAAATGGTGTTGGGAAAACTGGCTAGCCATGTGCAGAAAGCAGAAACTGGACCCCTTCCTGACACCTTACATTAAAATTAACTCCAGATGGATTAAAGACTTAAACATAAGACCTGGCACCATAAAAACCCTAGAAGAAAATCTAGGCAAAACCATTCAGGACATAGGAGTAGGCAAGGACTTCATGACCAAAACACCAAAAGCATTGGCAGCAAAAGCCAAAATAGACCAATGGGACCTAATCAAGCTCCACAGCTTCTGCATGGCAAAAGAAACAGTCACTAGAGTGAATCGGCAACCAACAGAATGGGAAAAAATTTTTGCAGTTTACCCATCTGACAAAGGCTAATATCCAGAATTTACAAAGAACTCAAACAGATTTACAAGAAAAAAACAAACAAGCCCATTCAAAAGTGGGCAAAGGAAATGAACAGACACTTTACAGAAGAAGATATACGTGAGGCCAACAAACATGAAAAAATGCTCATCATCACTGGTCATTAGAGAAATGCAAATCAAAACTATATTGAGATATCATCTCACGCCAGTTAGAATGGCGATCATTAAAAAATTTGAAGACAAGAGATGCTGGAGAGGATGTGGAAAAATAGGAACACTTTTACACTGTTGGTGGGAGTGTAAATTAGTTCAACCATTGTGGAAGACAGTGTGGCGATTCCTCAAGGACTTAGAAATAGATATTCCATTTGACCCAGCAATCCCATTACTGGGTATATATCCAAAGGACTATAAATCTTTCTACTATAAGGACACACGCACACGAATGTTCATTGCAGCACTGTTTACAATAGCAAAGACCTGGAACCAACCCAAATGCCCATCGATGATAGACTGGATTGGAAAAATGTGGCACATATACACCATGGAATATTATGCAGCAATCAGAAATGATGAGTTTGTGTCCTTTGTAGGGACATGGATGAATCTGGAGAACATCATTCTCAGCAAACTGACACAAGAACAGAAAATGAAACACTGCATATTCTCACTCATAGGCGGGTGATGAACAATGAGAACCCATGGACACAGAGAAGGGAGTACTACACACTGGGGTCTATTGGGGGGAATAGGGGAGGGACAGTGGGGGCGGAGCTGGGGAGGGATAGCATGGGGAGAAATGCCAAATGTGGGTGAAGGGGAGGAAGGCAGCAAAACACACTGCCATGTGTGTACCTATGCAACTATCTTGCATGATCTGCACATGTACCCCAAAACCTAAAATGCAATAAAAAAAAAAGATGGTATTAACATTGATCTCCTAACCACTTATAGTCCAATAGTTTCTCTAGTCCACATCCTGATACCTCATAGCTCAGGGCAAAGGTCTAAAGGGTTATCCTCCCACAATAAGGTTTTTAAGCCAAAATAAACTAGTTCTTTCCTTATAATACACTGTCCTCTAACCCAGAAGATAGTTTCAGAACAAACAATGCCATTAAGTGAGGGTTTTGTTGACTAGTTACTATGACAATCTACTACAAAGAACTGCAATTCTTTGTGTCTGTGCTTCTTCACTGTGAATTCACTGCCCTTTCCAACAATTAAACGTAGTCTATTTCCCCACACCAAAACCTAAGTGGGGCTCATGAGTTCCCTTAACTAATAGCCTGAGACAGAAGTGATGTTGTGTGACTTCCAAGGGTAGGCCTTAAGCAACCTTGCCACATCAGCTTTCAGCATCTTGGCATGCTTCTGTCACCAAGTAAAGAAAACTGGTTTAGTGTTCAAGAGGGTAGGAGGTCACAGAGAGGGGCTCCACTAAAAGCCACCACCATCTGCCAGCTATGTGACTGAGGCCTTCTTGGACCAGCCAGTCCCCGGCTGACCTGTCAAATGACTGCGAACACAACAGTGAGCCTACCTGACTCCATGTAGAATGTAAGAACTACCCTGTATAACCCAGCCAAATTATCAACACAAAATCATGAGCAAATAAGTGGTGGTTGTTTTAAGCCACTCAATTTTAGGAACATTTGTTAGGCAGCAATAGATAACTGACACAATTATTTACACAAAATGTTGGTTTTAAAATCAGTTTCTGGAGGGACTTCTGCTGTAAGACATGATAGAATAACAGGGACTGTGTTTACCCTACCACTGAAAACAACTAAAAAACAGGACATAATATATATGAAACAATGTTTTGCAGATATGAAGGAAGAGGCAATGCAAGACAGTGATCCCTGACAGAAAGAAAACAGGCAAGGTAAGCCCTGTGATTGCTTCAGCCTGTCTGGGGGTTCCAGGATACAGCACAGAGAGAGGAAACCCACACCGCTCCCACTAGGGACAAAGTCATAAATTCAGGAAGGCTAAGGCAGTAGGATTCACAGAGGACAGTACCAAAGAGAGAAAGCTGCAGGAAGAGGAAAGAGCTGCACAAAAAGAGAGAAAGCTCTGGCAATCTGCACAGGGTTATCCATGAATTTTTAGCTACATGCATGTAAGGAAACTACTTAAGGCTGGAGGAAAAAAAAACACACACACACACACACACCAGAAAAGCAAAGGCAGATTAATTCCTTGAAGTTCATATGTAGCTGGGAAGTGTTTGTGTACCCATCCACCACAGCTGACAACCCTGTAATAAATACCTGGGCAATAGGTAGGATACTAAAACAGGGCTCTTACTTCACTAATGGGGAAAAAAATTATCTCCGGCCTAAAGACTGGTCCCACCCACCAAAGCAAGCCCCAAAAGGATAAAACTATTTTTGAGTAACTTGATTGCATTCCAGAACAAAGCCTGAGAATATTCTAAGAAATTAAAAAAAAAAAATCAGCATCTTGACAATGTAAAATTGACAATGTCTGGCATCCAACCAAAACTTAAGAGTCATGCAGAAAAGATAGAAAATATGTCTCAGAGCAAGGGAAAAACATAGAACTAGACCCAGAAAGGGCACGGGTGATAGAATTAGTAGACAAGCTGGGTGTGGTGGCTTAGGCCTGTAATCCTAGCACTTTGAGAGGCAGAAGCGGGTGGATCACCTGAGGTCAGGAGTTCGAGACTAGCCTGGCCAACAAGGTGAACCCTGTCTATACTAAAAATACAAAAAATTATCCAGCCATAGTGGTGCATGTCTGTAATCCCAGCTACTCAGGGGGCTGAGGCTGGAGAATTGCTTGAACCAGGGAGGTGGAGGTTGAAGTGAGCGGTGATTGTGCCACTGCACTCCAGCTTGACGCCAGGCATGGTGGCTCATGCCTGTAATCCCAGCACTTTGAGAGACCCAGGCAGGTGGATCACCTGAGGGTGGGAGTTTGAGACCAGTCTCACCAACATGGAGAAACCCTGTCTCTACTAAAAATACAAAAAATTAGCCGGGTGTGGTGGCTCATGCCTGTAATCCCAGCACTTTGAGATGCCAAGGTGGGCAGTTCACTTGAGGTCAGGAGTTCGAGACCTACCTGGCCAACATGGCAAAACCGCATCTCTATTAAAAATACAAAATATTAAAAAAAAAATAAAAAAAATACAAAATATTAGCCAGGCATGGTGGTGGGTGCCTGTAATCCCAGCTACTCGGGAGGCTGAAGCAGGAGAATTGCTTGAACCTGGGAGGCAGAGGTTACAGTGAGCTGAGATTGTGCCATTGCACTCCAGCCTGGGCAACAAGAGCAAAAATCTGTCTCAGGAAAAAAAAAAAAACACAAGGCTGAGCACAGTGGCTCACACCTGTAATTCCAGCACTTTGGGAGGCCAAGGAGGGCAGATCACCTGAGGTTAGGCATTCGAGACCATCCTGGCCAATATGGTGAAACCCCGTCTCAAAAATAAGAGGGAAATTTGGTCAGTAAGATACAGATTTTAAAAATAAGAAAAAAGAAGAGGGAAATCTGGACATAGAGACACACACAGAAGGAAACTGAAGTGAAGACACAGGGAGGAGAACATAATGTAAAAAATGCAAAGATACAGGGAAGAAGGCCAGGTGATGACAGAGGCAGAGACTGCAGTGATGTATCTAAAAGCAAAGGAACATCAAGGATTGCCTGCAACCACCAGTAGCTAGAAAAAGGCAAGAAAGAAGGCTGGGCACCGTGGCTCACACTGTAATCCGAGCACTTTGGGAGGCTGAGGCTCGCAGATCACCGGAGTTCAGTAGTTCAAGACCAGCCTGGGCAACAAGGTAAAACCTGTCTTTACAAAAAATACAAAAATTAGCCAGGCGAGGTGGCATGTGCCTGCAGTCACAGCTACTTGGGAGGGTGAGGCAGGAGAATCTCTTGAGCCCAGTCTGGAGTGCAGAGAGCCAAGACTGCACCACTGGGTTCCAGCCTGGATGACAGAGCAAGACTCTATTTAAAAAAAAAAAAAAGGCCAAGCACTGTAGCTTACACCTATAATCTCAGCATTTTGGGAGGCTGAGGCGGGTGGATCACCTGAAGTTTGTAGTTTGAGACCAGCCTGGCCAACATGGTGAAACCCCATCTCTACTAAAAATTTAAAAAATAAAAAATAAACATTAGCTGCGCATCGTGGTGGGCACCTATATTACCAGCTGCTCTGGAGGCTGAGGCAGGAGAATCACCTGAACCCGGGAGGCAGAGGCTGCAGTGAGCCAAGATGGCACCACTGCACTCCAGCCTGGGTGACAGCGAGACTCCATCTCAAAAAAAAAAAAAAAGAAGACAAGAAAGCATCCTCCTCTAAAGCCTTCAAAGAGAGCATGACCTTGCTCTTGCTGACACCTTGATTTCTGACTTCTCACCTCCAGATGTGTGAAAGAATAAATTTTTTGTTGCCTTAAACCACCGTTTATAGTACTTTGTTACAGCAGTCCCTAGGAAACAAACACAGCTGGTGAGCTGTGAAAATACAGAATGGGTAATAACAACACTTTATCATTTCAATAGTTTCAGAAACATAATTTCAAAGTGATCCTTACAAATACCTTGTGAAGCAGCAGAACAGTTTACAGATAAGGAAGTGGATGATCATAAGTATTGGGGACTTGACAGAAAGTGGCAGAAACAGAATCTGAACCCAAGTGAGGGGTCCTATTCAAATATTCTGAATTCAGCAAAAAATTTAATCTCTTCCCACATTTCTTAAAGTTTACTTCCCCATCACAATTCCAACTTCCTCCTCATCTTCCAGCAATTTGCTTTCAAAGATCATTGATCAGTAATTTGGACTTGAACATAAATTTTACTAACATCACATTCCAAATTTCTGCATTGTTACAGCCTTAGTTTTTGTTATGGAAATAGCTTATCCCGAGCTACCACACTAATTCTTGTTACCAACCATTTGATTGGTGCCTTTTTTTTTTGTGAAAGACAGGCTCTCACTCTGTTGTTGTCCAGCCTGGAGTGCAGTGGCAGCGGCACAATCCCAACTCTCTGCAGCCTTAGACTTCCTGGCTCAAGGGATCCTCCCTCTTCTGCCTCCCAAAGTGCTGGGATTACTGGTATGAGCCACTGCGCTCGGACAGTTGGGCCCATCTTAATACAGTATAACCTCATCTTAACTTGATTACATCTGCAAAGGCTCTATTTCCAAATAAGGTCACATTCTGAGGTTCCCGGCGGACAAGCATTTTGGGGGGACATCATTCAACTCAGTACTCCAGCTAAATGTTGCTGTTCCTCACCAATCTACCTTTGAAACTCTTTTCTTATTATACAGTCTCTCCTTTAACAATATTTTCCACTTCCATAGATAGAGTTAATATCTGCAGAAAAAATATTTTCACAGAAAGCTGTTAAGTGACAAAGATGTAAACAGTAACGTAAATGTTAAAAGTAATGGCAAAAACAGCAACTACTTTTGCACTAACCTAATAGGCAGGAGCCTTTGCTTCGATGTTCCTTCTATTAAACCATCCTGACTGCTTCTCCATAGAGAGATTCAAGATTCATAGATGCTACTTTAGCTGCTTAATTCTGGAGTAAAATTAAAACTTTCAGAATGACTACTAACTAAAGCATTGTCCGTACGCATTATTCTCTAAAACATCATTAGTACAGGCTTTGCAATTAGGAAGGCTGTGGGTCTGTTCCTGGCTCTGCCGTAGACACTGGGAATGTTCATCTCTCTGAGCGTCGGTCCCGACAGATAAGAAAACACTATACTTGTTTTTTTTGTTTTTGTTTTTGAGACGTAGTCTCGCTCTGTCACCACGCTGGAGTGCAGAGCCCTGATCTCGGCTAACTGCAACCTCCGCCTCCCGGGTTCAGGAGATTCTCCTGCCTCAGCCTCCCGAGTAGCTGGGATTATAGGCACGCACCACCAGGCCCAGCTAATTTCTGTATTTTTATCAGAGACGGGGTTTCACCATGTTGGCCAGGATGGTCTCGATCTTCTGACCTGGTGATCCACCCGCCTCGGCTTCCCAAAGTGCTGGAATTACAGGCGTGAGCCACCGCGCCCGGCCTATTCTTGGTATTTCTTTAAAAGATTAAATGATAGGTAAAATACCTAGCACAGAATAGGGGCTCAGCATCTTTTACCCCCCCGAGAGCGTGAATCTCAGCTTCCGTCGTCTCTCAGCTGCCCCAGCGTAGCCAGGTCCTCGGGCACCTCTTCACAGCAGCTCTTGGGTGCCGCTTGGGAACGTGGTGGGCGGGAAGGACCGGGAGGCCGGCTCCGCCCTCTCGGGGCGCCCGGCGCGCCTGATCGCTGCGACCTCCGCACCCCCACACTCGGATTCAGGGCCGCTAGCGCCTCTTTCCCGCTAGTTCTGGAGACGGGACCACCTGCAAGGGTTTGGGTTCAACCCGGAATGAGGCACAGCCTGGGACAGCCCGGGCCTGGTGCGCCGCGGCCCCGCGAGGCCCCCGCCGTCGCCGCCGCCCCAGCGCCTGAGCCCCGGCCCCGCCCCCCGAGCGCCGAGGCTTGTTGGCCACAGAGTCTGCGACCCAGTTTTCCCAGTCTTCATTACCACCATGCCGCTTTACGAGGGCCTGGGGAGTGGCGGGGAGAAAACGGCCGTCGTGATCGACCTGGGAGAGGCCTTTACCAAGTGAGTGGCCGTTACGCCGTCTGCGTTTGGCCCGGGGGAGGGCGGGTGGGCGAGCCCCAGGCATTGCCGCCTGGTCCTCATCGTGGACTCGCTGAGCAGCTCGGGGCCTCCTTCTTTCTTCAGCCAACCCTTATTTCCTCCCTGGGCGATGCGAATCCGAGGATCGGGGTCTGACTCCCAGAGAGGTCCAGGAAGCTTCAGTTGAATTGCCCGCGTCGCCGCCCCTTGTCATCACCCCAAACCCTTTGGGATCATCTATGTAGGGGATGACAGCAGTGACCTAGACCCCGCTTACTCTGGGCTCATCAGATGAGGAAGGCAGCCAACCAAATGTAAATACTCGATGACGAATTTCATCATAAAATATTTATTTAACGGAGCTTCTTTGGGTGCTGGAAATGCAAAGATGTTTAAGACCGGGCTATCGCTCCTCAAGAATTAGGAAGATTGGGCATATTATGAGGTGAAGCTCTATAGGTAGCCCCCCTCCCCGCCAAACTCTAAGGTTAGATTTAACATGTTTTTAAAAAGGCAACTTGTAAACACTAGTGAGGAGGTTCTCAACCTTTTGGATGGCATGGATCTCTTCTAATGGTTAGACGAAAACCACAAATGCACAAACCTTAAGATATTTACACACAGTTTCAGGGGATTGGCAGACAATCATTGTGGTCCTGGGACCCCAGCTTAAGAGTCCTTGTGATGGGCTCAACAGAGAGGGAACTCACAGGCAATTACATCATATATGTATTTCTGAGAAGGAAAACATTTGAAAAATCTTTTTGTATCTCTAGGCACTTCCTGACGTATAGGAGGTATTTAATAACTATTTATTGACTAAGTGGTTTAAAAAAACCTATTTAAAAATTGGACCTCAGGAGCTCCAGAATTGGATTAAACCTAGTCCTTGGTTAATGACATTCTCACGTTTTTCTATGCAAGGCCCTCTCTTATTAATTTGTGTTTTCTTATTTGTAAAATTATTTTGAAAGCATAATAAATAATTTGAGGCTTCTACTCAAAGATAATTATTTTGGCTGTACTTTGAATAAATAAAAAGCTATTTTTGAAAAAGAGCAGGAGGATGATAAGATAAATATATGAAGTAAAAGAAAGGAATTGAAGTTTAATGGGTTGCATTTTGAGATGTTTGAGGAACACTGGTGCAAGTACACATGGAGACAGGAATAGCAGGAGATGGAGAGAATTATTTGGAAATGCGAGGAGAGCAGTGCCAAAAACTAGACAGGACAGGAAGATGGGATGTTTTACTAATATGAAACAAAAAGTGGAAATAGCTAAATAAGAAAGAAAGTATACTTTTTAAAAATAATGAAATATGCAGTTTTAAAAATGATACTGTATTCCCAGCACTTTGGAAAGCTAAGGTGGGCCGATCACTTGAGCCCAGGAGTTCAAGACCAGCCTGGGCAACATGGGGAAACACTGCTCTACAAAAAATGCAAAACTTAGCCAGCCATAGTGGCATGCCTAAAATCCTAGGATTTTGGGATGCCAAGGCGGGAGGACTGCTTGAGCCTGGGAGGCAAAGGCTGCAGTGAGCTAAGGTTGTGCCACTGGACTCCAGCCTGGGTAACAGAGTTATACCCTGTCTCCAAAAAAAAAGGACAAAGTATGATAGCAGTCCAACAGTCCAGTTGTGCTTGCACAGTGGCTAACACCTGAAATCCCAACACTTTGTAAGGTCGAAGTAGGAGGATCGCTTGAACCCATGAGCTTGAGACCAGTTCGGGCAACATAGTGAGATCCAGTCTGGCATGTCACTAGGTGCCTGTTGTCCTAGCTACTTGTAGGCTGAAGTGGTAGGATCACTTGAGCTTGTCTGGTTGACACTGCAGTGAGCTGTGATTGCACTACTACACTTCAGCCTGGGTGACAGAGTGAGATCCTGCATCAAAAAAAACATAAAAATGATGGTAATGAAGATTATGTTAATATGGGTAGAAACTTACTGTATAAGTTAATTATGTATGAAGTGTGATTATAACTGTCAAATATGTATGCATAATTTTAAGAAGTACACTGAAAGCAAACATACTAATATGGAAGCTAATAATATTAGAATGATGGAATTATGAGTGACACGTCAATTATATGAATGAAGTCATGTAGTACAGATTCAGGGTTGTAGATAATGTAGTTGTTAATTCTGCTAAAATTAATAGCTAAGAACAAAGTAAATGCTGCCCCTAAAGTAATACATTAGCTTTTTTTCAGTATCACAAATTTGATATAGTTTTTTTCTGTTAACACACAAGCATTAATAAATAATATTAACTTATTAGTATTGTGCAGTGATTTTTTTTAAAAGAATACTATAAGTTGTTTGAATTTTTCATTTATTTGCAGGTGTGGATTTGCTGGAGAAACGGGTCCAAGATGTATAATTCCTAGTGTGATAAAAAGAGCTGGGATGCCTAAGGTATTTAAAAAAAAAAAATTAGCAAAATAAATACTGTACTGTAAAATATTTTTAAATATGACTTCAAGTAAGATTGATTAAAACAGTACTAAATATATAATTTACAGCTATATTTCCAAGAAAAAGTTTTTAAATCAACTTTATGAAGGTCTAATTTTGCACACCATAAGTTTATCATGTTGTACAACCACCACCACAATCCAGCTTTAGAATATTTTCATTACCCCAGTGAAAACCCTAATACCCATTTACAATTAATCCTCATTCCTATCCACAGCCCATTAGGGCGTACGTTCTGTTTCTATGCACTGTTCTTTTCTGACATTTTGTATAAATAGAATCATATAATATCAAGAGAAAACTTTTAACATCAGTAAAATACTTTTATAAGTCTTATAGTATAACATAACCACTGAATAATTTTATTCTTACCTTCTTTAAAATATATCAGATATTTAAAATTTTGAAAACACACTTTAAAAAATTTCTTGCCACAGCTCATTTGGCAGGTTAGAAATTGCAATGAGTGGAAAGAAAAGTTTTGCTTCCTATAAAATCCAGGAAACCCATCTCACATGCAAGGATACACAAAGGCTGAAAATAAAGGGATGGAGGAAGATTTACCAAGCAAATGGAGAGCAACAAAAGCAAGAGTTGCAATTCTCGTCTCTGATAAAATAGACTTTAAAGCAACAAAGAACAAAAGAGACGAAGAAGGACATTACATAATGGTAAAAGGATCGATACAACAAGAAGAGCTAACGATCCTAAACATATATGGACCCAATACAGGAGCACTCAGATATATAAGGAAAGTTCTTAATGACTTACAAAGAGACTTACACTCCCACACAATAATAGTGGGAGACTTTAACACTCCACTGTCAATATTAGACAGATCAACCTGACAGAAAATTAACAAGGATATCCAGGGCTTGAACTCAGACCTGGAACAAGCAAACCTGATAGACATTTACAGAACTCTCCACCCCAAATCCACAGAATACACATTCTTCTCAACACCACATCATACCTACTCTAAAATTGACCACATAATTGGAAGTAAATCACTCCTCAGCAAATGCAAAACAACTGAAATCATAACAAACAGTCTCTCAGACCATAGTGCAATCAAGTTAGAACTCAGAATTCAGAAACTAACTCAGAACTGCACAGCTTCATGGAAACTGAACAACTGGCTCTTGAATGTTGACTGGATAAACAATGAAATGAAGGCAGAAATAAAGAAGTTCTTCGAAACCAACAAGAACGAAGACACAACATACCAGAATCTCTGGGACACATTTAAAGCAGTCTCTAGAGGAAAATATATAGCAATAAGTGCCCACATGAGAAGAGTGGAGAGATCCAAAATTGACACCCTAACGTCAAAATAGAAAGAGCTAGAGGAGCAAGATCAAAAAAACTCAAAACCTAGCAGAAGACAAGAAATAACAAAGATCAGAGCAGAACTGAAGGAGATAGAGACACAAAAAACCCTTCAAAAAATCAATAAATCCAAGAGCTGGTTTTCTGAAAAGATCAACAAAATAGACAGACCACTAGCCAGACTGATAAAAAAGAAAAGAGAGAACAACCAAATAGATGCAATAAAGAAAGATAAAGGGGAAATCATCACAGATTCCTCAGAAATTCAACCCATCATCAGAGAATATTACAAACAACTCTATGCACATAAACTAGTAAACCTGAAAGAAATGGATAAATTCCTGGACTCCTGTGTCCTCCCAAGCCTAAACCAGGAGGAAGCTGAAACTATGAATAGATCAATAACAAGGTCTGAAATCGAGGCAGCAATTAAGAGCCTACCACACAAAAAAAAGCCCAGGTCCAGATGGGTTCACAGCCGAATTCTACCAGATACAAAAAGAGGGGCTGGTACCATTCCTTCTGAAACTATTCCAAATAATCCAAAAAGAGGGAATCCTTCCCAAATCATTTTATGAGACCAACATCATCCTGATACCAAAACCCGGCAGAGACTCAACAAGAAAACTAAACTTCAGGCCAATATCCATGATGAACACAGACACAAAAATCTTCAATAAAATACTGGCAAGCCAATTGCAACAGCACATCTAAAACTTTATCCACCATGATCAAGTAGGATTCATCCCGGGGATGCAAGGCTGGTTCAACATAGGCAAGTCTATAAACGTAATTCACCACATAAACAGAACCAAAAACAAAAACCACATGATTATCTCAATTGACGCCGAGAAGGCCTTTGACAAAATTCAACAGCCCTTTATGCTAAAAACCCTCAACAAACTCGGTATTGATGGAACGTATCTCAAAATAATAAAAGCTATTTACTACAAACCAACAGCCAATATCATACTGAATGGGCAAAAACTGGAAGCATTCCCTTTGAAATCCCACACTAGACAAGGATGCCCTCTCTCACCACTCCTATTCAATATAGTACTGGAAGTTCTAGCCAGAGCAATCAGGCAAGAAAAAGAAATAAAGGGTATTCAAATAGGAAAGGAGGAAGCCAAATTGTCTCTCTTTGCAGCCGACATGATAGTATATCTAGAAGACCCCATCGTCTCAGCCCAAAAACTCCTGAAACTGATAAGCAACTTCAGCAAAGTCTCAGGATATAAAATCAATGTGCAAAAATCACAAGCATTCCTATACACCAATAACAGACTTAAAGAGAGCCAAATCAAGAACGAATTGCCATTCACAATTGCTACAAAGAGAATAAAATACCTAGGAGTACAACTAACAAGGAATGTAAGGGACGTCTTCAAGGAGAACTACAAACCACTGCTCAATGAAATAAGAGAGGACACAAACAGATGGAGAAACATTCCATGTTCATGGTTATGAAGACTCAATATCGTGAAAATGGCTATACTGCCCAAAGTAATTTACAGAATCAATGCTATCCCCATCAAGCTACCATTGACTTTCTTCACAGAACTGGAAAAAACCACCTTGAACTTCATATGGAACCAAAAGAGAGCCCGCATAGCCAAGTCAATTCTAAGCAAAAAGAACACTGGATGAGGCAACACACTACCGGACTTCAAATTATACTACAAGGCTACAGTAATCAAAACAGCATGTGCATTACTGGAAATAGCTTTGTTCTGCAAAATAATACATTTTTTAAAACAAAACAGGCTTATGGAAAAATAAGATTGGAGTAGACCATACAAAACTTTGCAATCAAGAGGACTATCAAAAACAGTAATTGATGCCTCAACAAAATTTGAATAGGATTGGCAGGCAGCTGAATGTGGCTGGAGGGTGTCTTAGGGAATATTAAAAATAAAATTGTCGGCCAGGCGCGGTGGCTCAAGCCTGTAATCCCAGCACTTTGGGAGGCCGAGGTGGGTGGATCACGTGGTCAAGAGATCGAGACCATCCTGGTCAACATGGTGAAACCCCATCTCTACTAAAAATACAAAAAATTAGCTGGGCATGGTGGCGCCTGTAATCCCAGCTACACAGGAGGCTGAGGCAGGAGAATTGCCTGAACCCAGGAGGCGGAGGTTGCAGTGAGCTGAGATTGAGCCATTGCTCTCCAGCCTGGGTAACAAGAGCAAAACTCTGTCTCAAAAAATAAATAAATAAAAAATAAAATTGTCATGGTGGTGCACACCTGTAGTTCCCAGCTACGTGGGAGGCTGAAGTGGGAAAATCACTTGAGCCTGGGAGGTCAAGGCTGCAGTGAGCCAAGATTGCACCACTGCACTCCACCATGGGCGACAGAGTGAGAGCCTGTCTCAAAAATAAACGAATAAAAATAAAATAAAGTCATGGATTGAAAGTGTTAGCCAGTGGTTTCTGAGTGCAGCAAGCTCTGAGCCAGGACTGTTATTAAGTAGCGACTAGGAGGAAATGCAACCCAGTAGAATCATGGAAAGATCCACTTTGAGGCATGAATTGCTGGTATAGGGGATTCTTTACACTTTTCTTATGACGAGATCTGAAAGGATATCTACCTATGTGATAACTGAGTTGATGACTTTCTAATTCTATTATAATTTTAGCTTCTCTTGCCTAATTTGAACTAATATAACTATAACTTTTTACTGACATTATTTCCTTATTTAGCAATCGTATATAAGCATATTTGGTTTTGTAAAAACACATGTTATAGGAGAATAGATGAGACCATCAGTTTATATTTGGCATTGACATACATCAGAGATCTTTTTAATTAGACTTGACTAAGGAACCATTTCACTGATTTTAAAATTTTCTGCAAATCCTTGGACAAGCCAGAAATATAGTAGATATTGGTGATGCGGTGTCAGAAAATATGATGAAAGCCTGTAATCTCAGCACTTTGGGAGGCTGAGGTGGCTACATCAGTTGAGGGCAGGAGTTCAAGACTAGCCTGGCCAACAGTAGAGATGGGATTCCCCATGTTGTCCAGCCGGGTCTCAAACTCCTGACCTTTGGTAATTCACCCACCTTGACTTCCCAAAGTGCTGGGATTATAGGCACTACCCATCGCACCCATCCGAGCTTTTATCTTCATTTGGAAAGACAGATACATAAGAAATTATTTATATTTGACTATATATGGTTTGGAACCTTCTTTAAGCCTCATAAAATCATGAAGTTAGGCTGATGGTCTTTTGAAAGAGTAAATGAAGAGAGGTCTGCCAGTGATCTGTCAGAGTACTTAGAGCTTTCTGAGGATCATAAGTGAAGCTGTTGCTATATATTAGCATTGACTTAGCATTCATGGCTCGGTAATATGTGTGTATGCTGCTTTTGTGCTAATGGTGTCATTTTTACCACACATATTTATGAACAACCTACTGTGTACCTGGCACTGTATTATTTGAAGAAAGATATATGCAAGCCAGAAATAGTTCTTGCACGTGGAGCTTATAGTCTAGCAGAAAGGTGGATATTTTAATTAAGTGTGGCCATGTTGCAAGAGAGGAGCTATCAATGTTTCTGGACTAACAGGGACTGAACCAAGTTGAGTATTTGAGAAAACCTTTGATGCTTTTTCTTCGATGCTGATTTTTTTTTTCTTGAGATAGTGTCTCACTCTGTCGCCCAGGCTGGAGTGCAGTGACGCGATCTTGGCTCACTACAACCTCTGCCTGCCTGCAACCTCTGCCTTCCAGGTTCAAGTGATTCTCCCACCTCAGCCTCCCAAGTAGCTGGGACTGTAGGTGTGCACCACTATGCCCAGCTAATTTTTGTATTTTTAGTAGGGACAGGGTTTCACTATGTTGGCCAGGCTAGTCTTGAACTCCTGGCTTCAAGTGATCCACCAGCCTCAGCCTCCCAAAGTGCTGGGAAATTTTTTTTTTTTTTTTTTTTGAGATGGAGTCTGGCTTTGTCACCCAGGCTATAGTGCAGTGGCCAGATCTCAACTTAATGCAGCCTCCTCCAGGGTTCAAGCAATTCTCCTGCCTCAGTCTCCCAAGTAACTGGGACTACAGGCACGTGCCACTATGCCTGGCTAATTTTTGTATTTTTAGTAGAGACAGTGTTTCACCATGTTGGCCAGGCTCATCTTGAACTCGACCTCAAGTGATCTACCCACCTTGGCCTCCGAAAGTGCTGGGATTACAGGCGTGAGCCACTGTGCTCAGCCTCAGTGCTGATTTTTTTATCAGTCAAGCCAAAATTATAAGTCAGATGGAGGAAAAATGCATGTGAGCAAAGTTCTTTACTTCCTCTGAACACACACTTCCATTACCACAGTCCAAAACATTCTGCCATCTTAGACATTCCAGTTCTTAAGGATTTCTAATTTAAGAGATCACTCTGTATTTAATTTTTATATTCACAGTACAAATTGCTTTAAATTTATTCCCAGAAAATGCATTAGGAAATAATTTTATTTTAATCTTAATTTGAGATCTTTTTTTAATATAAATTAATAAATCATTTAAATTTTTTACAGCCTGTCAGAGTTGTTCAGTATAATATCAATACAGAAGAATTGTATTCCTACCTGAAGGAATTCATCCACATACTATATTTCAGGTAAGAATCATTTTGTTTTCTAGCTTTTATTAGATAGATTTTCCTAATGCCATAGTGATAATTGGTTGTATTGCATCTGAGGCAAAAAAAAAATTGACTTTTATTGCCATTTTTACAGGTTTATTTTCAATCTTTTCAAAAATATATTTGAAGACTAGAAAACTGGCAGACATGAGGAAATACTGAAAATGAAATGTTCGTTAATGAAATGAACTGAAAATTAAATTATTCTACATTCATACAGTGAAATACCATGCAGCTCTTAAAAAAAGAGTTCTGTATCTGTATGTAGTAGTACAGAAAGGTGTCTTGGATATATTGATAAGTGAAATAAGCAAGTTAAAGAACCACATCTATGGAATGAGTATTTCTGTTAAAGTATACCCCCATACATCCACAGGATGAAAAAAATATACAAACTTTTATCAGTGGTAGTTCTGGGTAGTAGGAACATAGGGTTCTTGTACTTTGCAAGTTTTACATGTCATAATATTTGGAGCTTTGTGAGCATATATTACTATTCTAACCTAAAAAAAGAAAGAAAATATCACCAGGTACCATGGCTCACACCTGTAGTCCCAGCTACTTGGAAGGCTGAGATCTGGAGGATGACTTGAACCCAGGAGGCAGAGGTTGCAGTGAGGTTAGATTGAACCTCTGCACTCCAACTTGGGCAGCAGAGCCAGATCCTGTCTCAAAACAAAACAAAACAACAACAACAAACTATGTAATGGCTCAAGTTGGTAGTCATAATAGGCTATAATTTTAGGTTCCTGAGATAAATAAGTTAATGAAGTTCCTAGCACATTGCACGGTACATGGTAAAAGGTCAGAAATGTTATCTTTCTGGGGTAATAAAATAAAGATGTCTTTTTGTGATAAAATGTCTTAAGCTAAGGTAGTATAGTTTCACTATTCTTAAATTGTATGACTTATTAAAATGAATTAAAACTTTTACTTATTTTTAAAACCAAAACTGTCACTTTTCAGGCATCTACTGGTGAATCCCAGAGACCGCCGAGTTGTGATTATCGAGTCGGTATTATGTCCTTCTCACTTCAGAGAGACACTCACTCGTGTTCTTTTCAAATATTTTGAGGTACCTGTCTTTACATCAAATAAGTAAATTGCTTTTGAAATAAAAAGAGAAGCAATAAAATTCTTACTAGTTTTTAGGGAATCTTTCTTCCCTTTTTTTTGCTGGTAGTTACTCCAAACTTAAACTAAAAAAAGTCCTCATTTTTTTTTTGGTCTCTTATTGTATATGGCACACAGTATAATTGGGGAACCAGATGATAGAAGCTTCTTCAAATTGTCCATTTATTGGCTGGGCGTGGTGGCTCACGCCTGTAATCCAGGCACTTTGGAGGCCAAGGTGGGCAGGTCGCCTGAGGTCGGGAGTTCAAGACCAGCATGACCAACATGGTGAAACCCCGTCTTTAAAAAAAAAAAAAAAAAATGCAAATTGTCCATTTATCGTCTTCCTTTGTGTGGTTATTTCATGCTTTAGCATGTCATCCAACACTTACATAGTTGGAGATTTCTTTTTATTACTGTTTGTTATTTATTTTAATACAGGTTTTTTTATTTGGGGACTATTTTTTTTAGAATTAAAAGGTGTATTCTGTGCTGTGGACTTTGTGATATGTTTCTTCCAGATCTTTCTAGCTTCCATTGCTTAGTTATGCTGTTCTGAATTGGGTCATTTTAGGCTTCAAATTCCTTTAAAATGGAATAGTCAGTGTCTCCCTTAGAGTAAGTCAATAATGCCAGGAATGAGACTTACCTCATGGTATAAGTAATATTACCTGTAGCTTTGATTTTATGGGAGTCGGGATTATTTTATAACCAGGAATATGTTTTAACATTAATGTATTTGATAGTAAACCAGAATATTTATTATTCAAATTTTTTTAAATCTCTGCTTTGAAATTTAGGTTTTTTATCAGCAGGGAAAAAATGGAATATTATATATGTTCATTGTGTAAGAAAGTAAGCACGTATAAATGTTTTTTCATACTCTTGAATTCAAAACATATCTAATACCAAAAATCACAATGTCTTTATGAGGTAAAGGCACTTAATATTTCTAAGTTATGTTTTTTTAAAGCAGGTACAGGGAATCAGGTTGCATAGCTTTCAGTACTTACTGAGGTCATGAGTTCAGGAATTTCATTTGCTGTAGGGAAAACATAAAGCAAAACAAGAAGTTGTATCAGCTGCCATCTGAATAAAGTGGAATATTCTCTATATTTATAATTAAGAGTTCATGTTAATATCCTTATCTTCTATAAGACTGAATACCTGCTTTATCTATTTAGATAGTGGAAATACAGCCATTATTTTGTCTGCCATTTGATTATGATGGACTTTCATATTTTGATTGAATATCTACTATTTGGGATGCCACCAGATCTGGCAAATTCTTACTGAAAAAATGCCACACAGAGTCAACTACTTATTTAATTTTGTCCTTCAGTTTAATTTTAACGATACTCACAGTTCAATTAGCCAGATATGGTGGCATGCACCTATAGTCCCAGTTACTTGGAAGACTAAGGTGGGAGGATTGCTTGAGCCCAGGAGTTCAAGGCTACAGTGAGCTGTGACTGCACCACTGGACTGCAGCCTGGGCAATGGAGCAAGACTTTGTCTCTAAGAAAAAAATAAGAATTTAGGTAAAAAAGAAAAAGTAAAAATAAATAGTTCATATTACAATCTT
Source organism: Callithrix jacchus (assembly GCF_049354715.1). NCBI lineage: Eukaryota > Metazoa > Chordata > Mammalia > Primates > Cebidae > Callithrix > Callithrix jacchus. Next base: position 92,868,679 of record NC_133509.1, read on the forward strand.
TGCAAATAAAGACAATGAATAATTTTTTTCTACATTTTCATCTTAATGGTAAAGGCATCTCTTTATTTTTTATTTATTTATTTATTTATTTATTGAGACTGAGTTTCGCTGTTGTTACCCGGACTGGAGTGCAATGGCAAGATCTCGGCTCACCGCAACCTCTGCCTTCTGGGTTCAAGCAATTCTCCTGCCTCAGCCTCCCGAGTAGCTGGGACTACAGGGGCACACCACCATGCCCAGCTAATTTTTGTATTTTTTTAGTAGAGACGGGGTTTCACCTTGTTGACCAGGATGGTCTCGATCTGTTGACCTCGTGATCGACCCGCCTTGGCCTCCCAAAGTGCTGGGATTATAGGCGTGAGCCACCACGCCTGGCCTGTTTTTTTAATTTAACATCTTCCTCTAAATTTATGTTTCTAGACCTCTTTTTTTTTTTTTTTGAGATGGAGTCTCACTCTGTTGCCCAGGCTAGAGTGCAATGGCACAATCTTGGCTCAGTACAACCTCCGATTCCTAGGTTCAAGCGATTTTCCTGCCTCACACTCTCTAGCTGGAATTACAGGCAGATGTCATGACACCCAGCTAATTTTTGTATTTTTAGTAGAGATAGTGTTTCACCATGTTGGTCAGGCTGGTTTCGAACTCCTGACCTCAGGTGATCCACCTGCCTCAGCCTCCCAAAGTGCTGGGATTACAGGCATGAGCCACTATGCCTGACCTGTAGACCTCTTCTTTTATTCGTTTCAATTTTCCCTTCTGAAAGAGGACAAGAATAAAGAAAACTGCTTCATAATTGTCATTTTGGAATGAAACAGCTGAGCTGTTTTTATTACAGTGTATTTTGGAATTTACTCTATTAGAGTAAATTTATATAAATCAACAAATTGGTTTTTAATTACTCTCATAAGATGGTTGAATAGGCATCACCATATAAATTAATACAATGTTCCTGTGAATTTTTTCAAATATACTTGAATATAAGGTAAATACCTTGAAATAATGACACTCATTCTGTTTTTATTGTTGTTTTGATTTTGTTATTTTCTAGGTTCCATCTGTATTGCTTGCTCCAAGTCATCTAATGGCTCTTCTGACGCTTGGAATTAATTCTGCCATGGTCCTAGATTGCGGATATAGGGAAAGCCTAGTGTTACCCATATCTTTTTTGTGAGCCAGCCAACTTTGCAGTCTTTACTTTAACTAAAATAATTAGGCTAATTACAAATGATTGGTATTGTACTGAACTACTTTAGGTTACTATGTACAAATATGAATCCTGTGGAAAAAGTTCACAGTATTGTAAGGCTTAAGGTTACTTTTTGTAGAAGTTACCACTATCATTTGGTCCCAGGATATATTCCAGGAAAATACGTCATGAATATTATGTTCAGTTTTTAAAAGAAAAATCAGCAAATTAGGATGTGTCAAAGAAGTTGACTAGGATAGTCAAGTTCTAAGAAAAAAGTCAAACAGTAATTAGAGAAACTGAAATGAGAACATTCGATCCAGAAAAATTTAAAAACTTAATGGCAACATGAAATCAGCGTTCAAATAGCTGAAAAGCTCACTGTAGAAAAATGCATTCATTTTTACTTTTCTTTTTTTTTTTATTTTAATTTTTAATCTCCAGAGGCTATCATGAAGGCACTATGCCTTAGTGTTTACGAGGTTGGATCTTAGAATACACAATAAGTGCAGATCACAGCTATGCTTCTTACTACGTGGTCAAGTTGCTTAATCTCTTCAGGCCTCAGTTTCTTTATCTATAAATTGGGGATTATAATATTTCCATCTTATGGGAGAGTTGTGTTAGTTGAGTGAGATAATATATATAAAGTGTTTAGCATAGGATTTGGCAGCTAGTAATTTGCTCAGTACATGCTGTGGTTTTTTATCGTTGACCATAGGTAAGATAATTCTTAGCTGTCCCAAAATAGAATTACTGACTATATAAACTAGTACATTTATTTTCATTATAAATATTTAAGCAGAATATAGGTAAGTGAAATTGTCCTAATGGACATTGCTTCATTGAAAAGGATGGTGACATGCATGAATGTGAGACTCTTGCAATTTTGAGACCTACATGTATATTTATTAGAAAAAATATTCATGGAAGGAAATCAAGAATCATTAACTCCTAAGGAATTTAATCAAGCAGTAGTGTTTTTGAGTATAAAGTACTTTGTGTTTAATTCTTAAAACAACTGAGCAATGTAAGTATTAGTATTCTCATATAAATTAGAATATTGAGAGTTAGGTTGACCTCTCTTCATATAAACATGTAGCCAGGATATAACCCATGTTTGTTTCCAAAGCTGATGCTCTTACCAGTATACTTAGCAAACCCACAGTAAATATTACTTTCCTCTCAGCTCTGTCCTGTGGAAATATAATGTGGGCCATGTATGTAAAAATTTAAAGTGTTCTAGGCTGGGCACCATGGCTCACACATGTAATCCTAACACCTTGGGAGGCTGAGGTGGGAGGATCACTTGAGTCCAGGAGTTCGAGACCAGCCCAGCCAACTTGGCAAAACCCTATCTCTACTAAAAATACAAACATTAGCCAGGTGTGGTGGCACATGCCTGTAATCCCGACTACTTAGAAGGCTGAGGCACAAGAATCACTTGAACCTGGGAGCTGGAGGTTGCACTGAGCCAGGATTGCACCACTGCTTTCCAGCCTGGGCTATAGAGCGAGACCCTTTTCCAAATAAAAAAATAAATAAAAGTTTTCTAAGAGCCACATTTTAAAAGACACAAGAAAAAATGAAATTAATAGTATATTTAACCCACTGTATTCAAAATATTCCATTATTTAATCCATACAAAATTATAATGAAGTATTTTCGTGGATTTTTTTTTTTTTTTTTTTTTTTTTTTGAGATGGAGTTTTGCTCTTTTTACCCAGGCTGGAGTGCAATGGCACAATCTCGGCTCACTGCAACCTCCGCCTCCTGGGTTCAGGCAATTCTCCTGCCTCAGCCTCCTGAGTAGCTGGGATTACAGGCACGCGCCACCATGCCCAACTAATTTTTTGTATTTTTAGTAGAGATGGGGTTTCACCATGTTGACCAGGATGGTCTCGATCTCTTGACCACGTGATCCACCCGCCTCGGCCTCCCAAAGTGCAGGGATTACAGGCTTGAGCCACCGCGCCCGGCCTGGATATTTTTTATTCTATTAAAACCTTCTAAATTTGGTATGTAGTTTAGTCTTACAGCACATCTCAATTCAGACTTAACCATATTTCACGTGTTAAGTAGCTACATAGGACTAGTGGCTACTTTACCAGATGCCCCAGCTCTATCTGATGAATTGTGTGTGGTCATGTGCATATGTGTATTTTTATTCTGTTTTCTTTGATGAATAATATGAAAAAAAAAACCTCTTTGATTTTTCTGTAACTCTGTTAAAATAAGAAATAAAAATTTGTCACCAAAGCATATTTAAAACAATATTGCAGAAGGTGAGGAAAAAACCATTTTATCTCCAAAAATAGTAATATCCTTGACTACTGTATAGATATATGAAGGAGTCCCAGTTCTCAATTGTTGGGGAGCACTACCCCTAGGAGGAAAAGCTCTTCACAAGTAAGTTTCTTAGAATTTAGCATGCGCTTTTTAACTTGTACCACAAAAACAGTTGCTAATTTGTTTGTTGATCAGTGATCAATGGAGGGCTTGTAATATGGAAAGTGAATTTTATACATTCCATTCTCTTTTAGCTTTGAGTACATTCATCTTTTAAGAGGAAACCATTTTTGACGGGCATGGTGGCTCATGCCTATAATCCCAACACTTTGGGAGGCCAAGGCAGGCGGAACACAAGGTCAGGAGTTCAAGACCAGCCTGGCCAACATGGTGAAACCCCGTCTCTACTAAAAATATAAAAATTAGCTGAGTGTGGTGGCAGACATCTATAATCCGAGCTATTTGGGAGGCTGAGGCACGAGAAACACTTGAACCTGGGAGGTGGAGTTTGCAGTGAGCCAAGATCATGCCATTGCACTCCAGCCTGGGCAACAAGAGCAAAACTCCATCTTTAAATAAATAAATAACCATTTTTAAATTTTTGTGGGTACATAGTAGGTGTGTATATTTATGCAGTACACAGGCATGCAATGAGAAATAAGCACATCATGGAGAATGGGGTATCTGTCTCCTCAAACATTTGTCCTTTGATTTACAAACAATCTAGTTACACTCTTTACATTATTTTTAAATGTACAATTAAGTTATTGTCAATAGTAACCCTGTTGTCAAATAATAGGTCTTATTGTTTCTATTTTTTGTACCCATTAATCATCCTCACCTCCTTTTTATCCCTCCATTATCCTCCCGAGCCTCTGGTAGCCATCCTTCTATTCTCTATGTCCATGAGTTCCATTTTTTTTATATTTAGACCCCACAAATAAGTGAGAATATGTAATGTTTGCCTTTCTGTACCTGGCTTATTTCACTTAACATAATGATCTCCACTTCCATCAATCTTGTTGCAGATGACTGGATTTTATTTTTTTTTATTGCTGAATAGTACTCCATTTTGTTTATGTATCATGCTTTTGTTTTTTTGACATGAAGTCTCGCTCTGTCACCCAGGCTGGAGTGCAGTGGCGCAGTCTTGGCTCACTGTATTCTCTGCCTCCCAGCTTCAAGCAATTCTCTACCTCAGTGTCCTGAATACCTGGGATTACAGGCACTTGCCACCACACCCAGCTAATTTTTTTGTGTTTTTAGTAGAGATGGGTTTCACCATCTTGGCCAGGCTGGTCTTGAACTCCTGACCTCGTGACCCACCTGCCTCGGCCTCCCAAAGTGCTGGGGTTACAAGCATGAACCACCATGTCCGGCCTTTTTTTGTTTGTTTTTACTTTTTTAAAAAATTAAGCTCAGAGGTACAAGTGCAGGTTTATTACATAGGTAAACTTATGTCGAAGACCATTTTTTATTTAAATTGAAATGGAGTCTTGCTCTGTAGCCCAGACTGGAGTGCAGTGGCATGATCTTGGCTTCACTGCAACCTCCGCTTCCTGGGTTCAAGCAATTCTCCCACCTCGGCCTCCCGAGTAGCTGGGATTACAGGCGCATGCCACCACACCTGGATAACTTTTGTATTTTTAGTAGAGACAGGGTTTCATTCACCATGTTGGCCAGGCTTTTCTCTAGCTCCTGACCTCAGGTGATTGGCCCACCTCAGCTTCCTAGAGTGCTGGGATTATAGGCGTGAGCCACCATGCCCAGCAGGAAGACCATTTTTATTTAAATCATAATAATTGGGCCAGGTGTGGTGATGGGTGCCTGTAATCCCAGCTACTCGGGAGGCTAAGGCAGGAGAATCGCTTGAATCCAGGAGGTGGAGGTTACAGTGAACTGAGATTGCACCATTGCACTGCAGCCTGGGTGACAAAGTAAGACTCTGTCTCAAAATAATAATAATAATGATAATAAATCTATTATGAATAAGGATATCGGTTACAATGTTTTAATTCCAGTAACTTTTTGTTTTAATTTCAGAGAGCTGGAAACTCAACTGTTGGAACAATGTACTGTTGACACAAGTGCTGCTAAAGAACAGAGCCTTCCCTCAGTGATGGGTAAATTCATTTTAAGTTGTTTAGGAGTGGTTTACACTCTCTTTTTATTTCTTCAACTTATATTTTAGTCTTTGCTCCATTGCATGGTTATTCTCTTTTCTCCCCATGTCACTCTCATGGCACTACTTCAACTATAAGCTCATCATTGAACTTTTAATCACCAAATTCAACAGCTTGATTTTAGTCAGCTTTTCTAGAACCTTTGACATTGTGGATCATCATGTACTTTTGATATGCTTTATTCTTCTTGGCTTTCAGGATTCTTTTCCTTAGTGGTGGTCTGTTATTTCTCCACATATTCCTCTGGCTTCCTCTGCTCTTGCTTGCTCTACTGATACTCCACTAGCGATCTAGTGTTGGTTCCTTCTTTTTCTCTACTGGCTTTTTTTTGAGATGGAGTTTCGCTCTCATTACCCAGGCTGGAGCGCAATGGCACCATCTCGGCTCACTGCAACCTCCGCCTCCTGGGTTCAGGCAATTCTCCTGCCTCAGCCTCCTGAGTAGCTGGGGTTACAGGCACGCACCACCATGCCCAGCTAATTTTTTGTATTTTTAGTAGAGACGGGGTTTCACCATGTTGACCAGGATGGTCTCGATCTCTTGACCTCATGATCCACCCGCCTTGGCCTCCCAAAGTGCTGGGATTACAGGCGTGAGCCACCGCACCCAGCCTCTACTGGCTTTTTAAATGTGATCTCATCTACTCCCATGACTTCTACATCTGCATGCTGTTGATTCTCAAATGTCTCACTGGCCCTGATCCTCCTTCTGAACTTTATATTCATATTTCCAACTGATTATTGAGACTATGCATGCCTCCAGGCACCCCAAACTTAGATTTCCAAAAGTGAACACCTTATGTCTTTCCTCAAATACATTTCAATTATAAGATAAAGATAATAACATCTTCCTTGTCTCCCATTTTACAAAACTGGGAGTTATCATAGCCTTTCAATTCTTCCTCAGAAATCTCTTTCAGATCACATTATTTTAAAATCAAGCTCATTTCTTGCTTAGATTATTACAGAAATCTACTCTCTGGATGGATTCAGTCTGTTTCACTCTGTTGCCATGAATAACTTTGCACAAAATATTTTTATTTTTTTGAGACAGGGTCTCACTCTGTTGCCCAGACTGGAAGGCAGTGGTGTGATCTTGGCTCACCGCAGTCTCCACCTCCTGGGCTCAAGCCATCCTCCAAACTCAGCCTCCTGAGTAGCTGGGACTACAGGCATGAGTGACCACCTAGCTAATGTTTTCTTTTTTGGTATTTTTTGTAGAATGGGGTTTCGCCATGTCATCCAGGCTGGTCTCAAACTCCTGAGCTCAAGCAGTCTACCAGCCCCACCTCCCAAAATGCTGGGATTATAGCCTGAGCCACCCTGGCTGGCCAGTTTTTCACAAAATAAATATAACTACATTGCTCTTTTGCTTGAGAATTTTTGTAAGCTCCTACAAGTTAAAATCCAAATTATCTATTTGATATAAATGTTTCTTCAAAATCTGACTTTGCTCTACCTCTTATCCTTGGATCACTAAACTTTATCTATTGCTCCTTATTAAAGCTACAGTAAATTTCTTATAGTTGTCAACGGACTCTGAGTCCTAGCAGAGCTCTGTGCCTTAATTTATCCTATTTATTTCCCTGGGATGTTTTTCTTTGCCTAGTTGGGTTTTTATCCCTCTGGATGACTCAGCTGGAATGTCATCTTAAGGATGAAGCCTCCCTCATCTTCCCTAAGCAGAATAAATTGTTCCTCTCTGTTAAGCCCTCGGCAGTAATTCATCCCAGCACATATGACACATTCTTATTTGCCTGTTAATTTGCCTGTTTCCCAAGGAGACTTTGAGGATCCCTGTCTTATTTATTTTTCAATCTGTAGTACCTACTATAGTGCTGGGGCATTGAATATATGTTGGAAAGGCAGGTTTTCAGGACACGTAGACTTGCTTATGTTTTCCAGTTGTTCCTTATTGGTAGGTAAGATAATAGCATTTTTCATTCTGTAGATCCAATTATAGCTCTCAAGTTCCAGATTACATTGTTATGTCTTAGCATATTCTGGTGACAGGTAATTTATAAAAGGTCTTCAAATATAATAAATTCAGTATAGCATCCTAAGATGTTCTTTGTAAAGGCTTTTAAACCTAATATACTTCCATAAAATTATAAACAGCACATTCTTGGATATTCTTTTTCTAGTCAACCTTCTTGGACTGATTCTGAGTTTTCCCTTTAATACACCTCACAATCTGAGTCTGTGAAAGCCATGCTGTCCTTCAAAATTGTGGAATCAAATCATATCAATATTTGCTGAAGCAATAGGATGAGAAATGTAAACACAGCCAGGCGTGGTGGCTCACACCTGCAGTCCACCTGCAGGCTCACACCACACTTTGGAAGGCCAAAGCAGGTGGCTCATAAGGTCAGGAGATCGAGACCATCCTGGCCTACATCGTGAAACTCCATCTCTAACAAAAAGACAAAAATTAGCCAGGCATGGTGGCGTGCACCTGTAATCCCAGCTACTTGGGAGGCTGAGGCAGGAGAATTGCTTGAGCCCACGAGGTGGAGGTTGCAGTGAGCCAAGATCGAACCATTCTATTCCAGCCTGGGTGACAGAGGGAGACTCCATCTCAAAAAAAAAAAAAATGCAAACACATTTAAAATGTCTCTTTTCCTTCCAGGTTCTTAGCGAAGATTACATGCAAGTCTGCAATATACTTGAGTATCCTAAGTGAATTTTGAATGAGCCTCTTTCATTTAGTATTTAGAACTTAGTTTAAAAAGAATCCGCCATACTCAGTGGTTCACGCCTGTAATCCCAGCACTTTTGGATGCCGAGGTGGGTGGATCACCAGAAGTCAGGAGTTCGAGACTAGCTTGGCCAATGTGGTGAAACACTGTCTCTAATAAAAATGCAAAAATTAACTGAACAGCGTGGTGGTGGGCGCCTGTAATCCCAGTTACTCGGGAGGCTGAGGTAGGAGAATTGCTAGAACCCAGGAGACAGAGGTTGCAGTGAGCTGAGATCATGTCACTGCACTCCAGCCTGGGTGACAGAGCAAGACTTCGTCTTAAAAAAAAAAAAAAAAAGTAACTCAAAAAGACTAACCTAGGTACACTGATTGGAAAAATGTACAGTTTATATACTAACATTTTATGTTTCTTATTCTAACTCAAATTTAAATGATTTTTGGACCCAGAGTCAGTGAGTGCCTCTTGTTTCTATTCTAGTTTTTGTTTGTTTTGTTTTTGAGATGGAGTCTTGCTCTGTCTCCCAGGCTGGAGTCCTGTGGTGTGATCTTGGCTCACTAAACCTCCACCTCCTGGGTTCAAGCAATTCTTCTGCCTCAGCCTCCTGAGTAGCTGGGATTACAGGTGCACACCACCGTGCCTGGCTACTTTTTTGTATTTTTAGTAGAAATGGGATTTCACCATGTTAGTCAGACTGGTCTAGAACTCCTGATCTCAGGTGATCCACCCACCTCGGCCTCCCAAAGTGCTGGGATTAGAGGTGTGAGCCACCTCGCTCCACCTCTATTCTTTTCCCTGCAAAATTTAAATAGTTATGATTATTTGCTCTTTACGATTAAGGAGCTCCTTCCCAAAGTAACATCTACTCTTAGCTAAATTGAAGTCTTTATTTCCAGGCCTGCCTTACATTTGCCTAAAGAAAACAGTTTCTCATGTTAACAAATTTCTCTAACACATGTTAAAATTTATGTAAATGTTCCAAGAGAGAGCATTGAAGTTGTAGAATGCTGTGGTTTTAGCACTTATTTTTAAATTGTAGGTTCTTACAGTCAAGTTACATTTGTCTCATCTGTTTATAACCAGGATTAAATCTTCTGGCATATCTTTATCCTCTTGTTAAATTTGAACATTTAAAGATAGGAAATCGTAAAAAAAAAATTTATCATGTACTGGCCCCACAGGTAAAATAAAACTTTGAACGTTTATCTTTACTATGTCTATTTGTTTATTTATAAACCACGTATGTAGTATTGTTACTATTTTATGAAAGACAAAAGTAAGCATTTGGAAAGAATGAGACAATAAAAGTAAAATAATAAATAATTCTAAAGTAATACTAAAGGTAAAAATCTTTTGCAATATAATTAAATAGGCTTTTTGTTTTTGTAATTATGGCTTAACATTTTAATGGTGTGGTTTCTAAGTTTACCTGATTTTAATACTTAATTTTAATGGCTCTTAAAACTGAAAGTTATAGCTGACAACAAATTAGATCCAGGTGGAAGAAGGCCATAATTATGCTTATTAAATAAGAATGTATTTTTCAGCTATAGATTTCTATCATCCTGGATATCAATAATTTGTTCTTACAAATCAGTCAAAATATTTTTACATATTTTACAGTGCATCAGTGGGTTAGAAATTCTTTTCTTTTTCTTTTTTTTTTTTTTTTTGAGATGGAGTTTTGCTCTTGTTGCCCAGGCTGAAGTACAGTGGTGCAATCTCAGCTCACTGCAACCTCCACCTCCTGGGTTCAAGCAATTCTCCTGCCTCAGCCTCCCAAGTAGCTGAGATTACAGGCATGCATCACCATGCCTGGCTAATTTCGTATTTTTAGTAGAGACGGGGTTTCTCCATGTTGGTCAGGCTGGTCTGAAACTCCTGATCTCAGGTGATCCGCCTACCTCAGCCTCCCAAGGTGCTGGGATTACAGGCGTGAGCCACCGCACCTGGCCCCAAGATTAAAAGTTCTTAGTTTAGGGCCGGGCACGGTGGCTCAGGCCTGTAATCCTAGCACTTTGGGAGGCCAAGGTAGGTGGATCACCTGAGGTCAGGAGTTCAAGACCAGCCTGGCCATCATGGTGAAACCCATCTTACTAAAAAACAAAACAAAATAATTCTTAGTTTAGAGGCTGGGCGCAGTGGCTAACGTCTGTAATCCCAGCACTTTGGGAGGTTGAAGTGGGTGGATCATGAGTCAGAAGTTCAAGACCAGCCTGGCCAACATAGTGAAACCCTGTCTAGTAAAAATTAGCCAGGTGTGGTGGTGGGTGCCTGTAATCCCAGCTACTCTGGAGGCTGAGGCAGGAGAATCACTTGAACCCGAGAGGTGGAGGTTGCAGTAAGCCAAGATTGCACCACTGCACTCCAGCCAGGGCAACAGTGCAAGACTCTGTCTCAAAAAAAAAAAATTCTTAGTTTAGAAGACTTTAGATGAGAAAATTTTGTTTCTGAGACAGATTTTTGGCAACAAAATTATATAACAATGGTAACATATCCAAACATTCACTTTCCAAGGGCTCCCTATATTGCATGGAGATAGATATACTTGGTATCCTTATGAGAACTTTGAGTGAGCCTCTTTTATTTAGTATTTAGAACATAATTCAAAAAAGAATGAATAGGCAGTTTCTCACTCATTTTTAAATGTCACCTTTACCTCAAAGGACAAGATTAAAAGACTGTGGTTTTTTTTTTAAATATGTATTTGGTTAGCACATTACTGACAACTATTTATTATCACAGGAAAGATGAACTTGGAAACTTCAGTTTTTTGCTTCAGTTTCCATGCTTTGTCTTGGCTTTGAATATTTCTTCCCTTAAAGCAAACTTAATTTTTTTGTTAGACTTTTTGAGAAAACATAGTAGTTGTGTTTTAAAATTTTTTTAATTGAAAAATAGAAATGTGAAAGCAATTTAATAGACTGTTTTTGATTGTTAATAAAGTTTTATAATTCTAAATATTTATTTTAGGTTCAGTTCCAGAAGGTATCTTAGAGGACATTAAAGGTAAACTATGTTCTAATTTTTGTTCCTTTCATCCTTAAGTGTTATTTTGGAGGGCATATGCTACTAAACATTTACAAAGATAGAAAATATATTTGTAATATAATATCCTAAAAGAATTTAATATTTGGGCTATGGGACACTCTAAGTAAAAATTCTTTTTTCACACTTAGGGAAGCTGTGACATAGTCATGATGTGTTACTGAAGCAGCTTCTCAATTATATACAGAGTCAGGGAACTAGTACTTTGCGCAATGTGAAAAAACAGTTAAATTGCTTAAGAAAGCCACTGGTTTGATGTATAGTCTTTAAATAATTTTATTAAAAAATTCTGGAATTGTGACAAAAGTACTACACAGTACATTGGATTCACCTAAGTGAGATTGATTGCTTCTACTTTGCTAGAGTGAATTTTTATGATAATGTTCAAATTGGTTTTCTGGTATTTTTATTCACTAAAAGAAAATACATTTAAAATATAATCTTCAATACTTGGCATGTCATTAATGTTAACAATTTAGGATGTTTAATAGATAGACAGTAATGAATTTTAGAGTTAAATGAGACCGAGATAATCTAATACAGTTGGGGCTCTGAAATGTTAAATTATTTGTTCAGTGTCACACGTAGGTAGGGTTAGAGCTAGGACTACAAAATAGATCTTGCTTTCCATTATATTACCTAATATCTTTTATGTGTTTTAATTACCTAAAATCTTTTCAATTGTTATAGAATTTCAAGCATGTGTAATGCTTATTACAGTAGCTCAAATAATACAGAAATATCTCAGGTAAAATGGTTTTCTTTCCTCTCTTCCATTTCTATCCTCCATGATATAACAATTGTTGACCATGTGGAGTGTTACCTTTTCATATGACCTCTAACCTGTGAAAATATGCTTAACTCTTCAATTAGTCAGGGAGACATCACATCAGATTGGCAAAAATTTGAAAGATATCTGGTATTAGTGAGATTGTAGGAAAACAAATGTTTATTGCTATTAGTAAGGGTTGCAAACTAACCTTTTTGGAAAGCAATCTGGCATATTTATTAAAATTCAAAGTGTGCATCCCTTCTAAAAAGGGAATATTGCATGAAGTTTGGTAACTTCATTATGAGGAATGTCATGTAGCTGTTGACGAGCTAGAGTATTGATTTGGAAGAAGGTCTGTAATGTTAAGGAAGAAAGCATATTGCTGAAGGTATATACAGTGGAAACCCTTTCTGATAAAAACAAACATGCAGGCTGGGTGTGGTGGCTTGCCCCTGTAATCCCGGCATTTTGGAAGGTCAAAGTAGGTGAATCACTTGAGCCCAGGAGTACAAGACCAGCCTGGACAACGTGGCAAAACCCTGTCTCTACAAAAAATACAAAAATTAGCCAGGTGTGGTGGTACAGACCTATAGTCCCAACTGTTTAAAGGGGCTGAGGTGGGAGGATCACTTGAGCCCGCATTCTCCCAGTGGAGGCTTCAGTGAGCTGAGATCAGACCACTGCACTCTAGCCTGGGTGACAAAGCAAGACTGTCTCAAAAGAAAACAAAAACGAAAACTAATATGAAGCATACACACATTGATTGTATTGTGTCATCTTGAACCCTGGAGGCAGAGGTTGCAGTATGATTGTATTGTGTCATCTTGAACCCCGGAGGCAGAGGTTGCAGTAAACCAAGATCTCGCCATTGTACTCCAGCCTGGGTGACAGAGCGAGACTCTGTAAAAAAATAAATAAATTACAAAAAATTAGCCAGGCATGGTGGTGTACCACCAAATCAATCAGTCTACACAAAATTGGCCAGGCATGATGGTGCACCACCTGTAGTCCCAGCTACTTGGGAGGCTGAGGTGGGAGGATCACCTGAATGTGGGAGGCAAAGGTTGCAGTAAGCTGAGGGTGCGCCACTGCACTTCAGCCTGTGTGAGGGAGTCTTGACTCCATCTCAAATTTAATAAAAAAAATATCTCAAAGCTAGGTATTGACTTTGCTTAAATTTAAGTCACAAGAACTTGAATAAAATATAAAATATATAAGTAGCTTTAGCGCCTAGATCACTGTCTAGCATAGTAACATGAATTGTCAACACGTGTTTTGAATTAGTGACTGAAATTCACTACATAATGTATTTTTAAAAGAATTGTATGTAATAGATGTATATCATGTATCTATGCATTATATCATATTATACATATTTCTTTTCGTAATATATATAGCTAACATGCTTTACAAGTAATACAACCAAGTTGTCAGATTTCTTGCATTTAACATCAACTTTGTCTCTACTTGGAAAAAAGTATTTATTCTTTATCTCAAAATACTTTTAAGCAACTTATAAAAGGTACTTTGCAACAGAAAGAATTTTTTAAACTTTTCAAAATGCAGAAAGTAAAGTGATATAGTAGAAAGAAACTGGTAGTGTTGGGGTATGCTAACAAGGAACAATCATGACAAAAAGCCCAAAATTAAGGAGTGTTACATTGCAACTAAGAGCAAAATTCGGCATTGTACCAGCCAGGTGCGGTAGCTTACGCCTGTAATCCCAGCACTTTGGGAAGCCAAGACAGGTGTATCACTTGAGGTCACAGTTCAAGACCAACCCGGCCAACATGATGAAACCCCATCTCTACTAAAAATACAAAAATTAGCCAGGTATGGTGGCAAACACCTGTAATCCCAGCTACTTGGGTGGCTGAGGTATGAGAATCGCATGAACCGGGGAAGCAGAAGTTACAGTGAGCCAAGATTGCGCCACTGCACATCAGCCTAGGCGACAGAGTAAGACTCTGTAAAAAAAAAAAAAAAAAAGGCATTGTGTTCTGACCAACCAAGATTTTTATTAATTTTATTTCTCTTTTTTCCAATTTCTTTTTGGTAACATCTTTTCACAACAAGATTCTTTAAAAAGAATCAGAGAGATGAGGAGAAAGAAAATCTGGTTTAAAGAAATATGCTATTCAGTAAGAATAGCTACATTTTTATGATGCTAACATTAATTTTTATTGTAGTTCTCCTTATACAAGAAATATAACAGTTTCCTCATAGGTTTTTTTTTAATGAGGTTTTATACAAGATGAATATACGACATGTCTTACGATACCTCAGTCAATGAAAACTTTCTTTTTATGAATAAATTATTGTTAGCTAGCTAAAGATAGGAATAGTTTATAAAATCCAAAGGAATAGATGATTAGCATTGTGTATTCAAATAGAATTGTTTTAACTGGGTTGTAGGTTCACTCTGTTCAATTATAATCAACTAGCCATAACAAGGTCTCCTTTTCTTCCTTTAGTGCGTACTTGCTTTGTAAGTGATCTGAAGCGAGGACTAAAAATCCAAGCAGCTAAATTTAATATTGATGGGAATAATGAGGTAAGTTAAAAAATAATGCAACTTTTTACAAAGTTTACAACATGTGTGGACTTATGTTTATGATATTTATATTTCAGCGTCCCTCACCACCCCCAAATATTGACTATCCATTAGATGGAGAGAAGATTTTACATGTCCTTGGATCAATCAGGTTAGATCTTAATTTTTATGGGCAAAGTAGTAAACTAAAATAAACTTTTAGCTTTTAAAGATATTTGCATGAGCCTTTATTTCACCATTGCCAATTTAACAGTTAAGTATTTTTTGTTAAGCCTCATTATTCATAATTCATTTTATTCAGCTTTTTTTTTTTGAGACAGGGTCTCACTCTGTTGCCCAGGCTGGAGTGCAAGGGCACCATCTTGGGTCACTGTAACCTCCGTCTCCTGGGTTCAAGCAGTTTTCCTGCCTCAGCCTCCCAAGTAGCTGGGATTACTGGTGTCTGCCACCACGCTGGCTAATTTTTGTATTTTTTTAGTAGAGGCGGGGTTTCACCATGTTGACCAAGCTGGTCTCGAACTCCTGACCTTGGATGATCTGCCTGCCTTGGCCTCCAAAAGTGTTGAGATTACAGGCATGAGCCACCGAACCCAGCCTATTCAGCTTTTAAATTAAAAAAAAAAAATTCTCTTCTATTTATCAGTGTAATTGAGAATTATTTCAGTTAATGAAACTAACCATTCTTTGAAGTGGAACAAGAAGTATGATACTTTAAAACAGGGATTAGCAAAATATTTCAGTAAAGGACCAGATAGTAAATAGCTTAGGCTTTATGGTTCCATATGATTTCTGTTGCAACCACTCTACTCTACAGTTGGAATACAAAATTAGCCATAGATAATATGTAAATGAGTGAGCATGACTGTGTTCCAGTAAAACTTTATTTGCAAAAAACAGGTGGTGGCTGGATTTTATTCTCAGGCCGTGGTTTGCTGACTCCTGCTTTAAAACTTTTTGTTAGAAAGAATGCATTATTCCATATAGACTCAGTCTTTATGACTTAGTAGTTGACTTTTATTATGCATTTGATTATTCTGTCTGATGACCCAATATAAGTTGTTGTTAAGGACTTACATAATCATATTAGTAACGACGTTTGTTTATAACCCAACTTTATAAAATTTGTATTATAAAAGTTTCCTTGTAAAATATAAGGTCAGAAGAAGCACAGAAATAATTATTATGTAACATATTAAATATCCTATTAGGTTTTGAGTTAATTAATATAGAGGTTGACGTATTAAAAGAATGAACATAAACATACAGAAGTTAAAGACAACGGTAGGACAGGGTAGCAAAAGAGTCAGAATGTAGTACTCTTTGCTAGCTAATTTTTATATCAATTTCTTATTTAAGTTGTATTTATTAAATTATTTTTAAAATTTTTCTCCTGATTGTGTATTGGATCATAGTATAAGAGAAGACGATAACTATTTAAGGAACTACAGAGGGCAAGCATGATAATTCACACTTGTAATCCCAGCACTTTGGGAGGCGGAGGTGGGAGGGTATCTTGAGCCCAAAAGTTCAGGACCAGCTTGGTCAACATATTGAGACCCTGTCTCTACAAGAAAAAAAAATTTTTTTTAAGTAGCCAGGTATGGTGGTACACACCTGTAGTCCTAGCTCTTCAGGAAGCTGAGTTGGGAGTATTACTTGAGCCCAGGAGTTGGAGGTTACAGTGATCTCTGATTATGCCGCTGTACTTCAGCCTGGGCAACAGAGTAAGACCCCCATCTCTTTTGTTTTTTTATTTAAAAAAAAATTTTTTTTTTGAGACAGAGTTTCGCTCTGGTGGGTTACCCAGGCTGGAGTGCAATGGCATGATCTCAGCTCACCGCAACCTCTGCCTCCTGGGTTCAGGCAATTCTCTTGCCTCAGCCTCCTGAGTAGCTGGGATTACAGGCACACGCCACCATGCCCAGCTAATTTTTTGTATTTTTAGTAGAGACGGGGTTTCACCATGTTGACCAGGATGGTCTCGATCTGTTGACCTCGTGATCCACCCGCCTCGGCCTCCCAAAGTGCTGGGATTACAGGCTTGAGCCACCGTGCCTGGCCTAAAAAAAATTTTTTTTAAGAGATGGAGTCTCACTCTGTTGCCAAGTTGGTCTCAAACTCCACTCAAGCAGTCCTCCCGCCTTGCCCTCCCAAAGTGTTGGGATTACAGGCATGAGCCACCGCGACCAACTCCCCATCTCTATTTTCTTTAATAAAAGGAAATTCAATGAACGTGAAATTTTTGGTTTCAAAGTAATAGAAAAATATATTGTGAATAAAGGAAGCCACTATGTCTCACATTCCAAACCCAACTAATTTAGGTTTGCTAACATGTTTTTTCTACCAAAAGATCTAGTTCCAATGAACCCTTCTAATTAGACACAATACTGACCAGTAGTTGGTTGGTAAATCAAGACAAGGCCTATTTAAAATAAAGGGCCAGCGAGGCGAAGTGGTTCACGCCTGTAGTCCCAGCACTTTGGGTGACCAAGGCAGGCAGATCACTTGAGGTCAAGAGTTCGAGACCAGCCTGACCAACATAGAGAAACCCCGACTCTACTAAAATACAAAATTAGCCGGTGTGGTGGCTTATGCCTGTAATCCCAGCTACTTGGGAGGCTAAGGCAGGAGAATTGCTTGAACCTGGGAGGTGGAGGTTGCATTGAGCCTAGATCGTGCCATTACATTCCAGCCTGGGTATCAAGAGCAGAACTCCATCTCAAAAATAAATAAATAGGGACCATTATAAAAAAATTATATACTAAACATTTTATTTTAACTTAAAATTTGTGTGTATTTATAACTTTTTTCTAAGACCTTTTCTTTGAGGCTAAGTCTGCTTATAGAGTTCTGAGTTAAAATTATATAAACCCGTAATTCATAATTTATGATTTCCAGCTTTTTTTAAAATAAGTACAGTGAGAGCTTGAAGTTACTAGGAATCATTCTTGGTACAGAATCCATCTAGTTGGCCAGGCATGTTGGCTCATGCCTGTAATTCTTGCACTTTGGAAGATCGAGGCGGGCAGATCACTTGAGGTCAGGAGTTCAAGACCAGCCTGGTCAACATGGTGAATCCCTGTCTCTACTAGAAGTAATAATTTTAAAAAACAGAATCCATCTAGTTATTTTCTTCTTGACTTTTACAGTTGTGTCACCTATATTACAAATATTTTTAATAATTATCTTGTCTTTCCAAAGCTTTCAACATAGTTTTTATAGAAAGAACAACTTGTGGCTGGGCGCGGTGGCTCACGCCTGTAATCCCAGCACTTTGGGAGGCCAAGGTGGGTGGGTCACGAGGTCAAGAGATCGAGGCCTTCCTGGTCAACAAGGTGAAACCCCGTCTCTACTAAAAATACAAAAGTTAGCTGGGCATGGTGACGCGCACCTGTAGTCCCAGCTACTCAGGAGGCTGAGGCAAGAGAATTGCTTGAATCCAGGAGGCGGAGGTTGCGGTGAGCCAAGATCGCACCATTGCACTCCAGCCTGGGTAACAAGAGCGAAACTCAGTCTCAAAAAAAAAAAAAAAAGAAAGAACAACTTGTTTTCTACTGTAATATTTCATTAGTTAAGTAATAATTGTTATATGATTTTAATATCAAGTCAGCAGACAAAAGATTCGGAACAAGAAGAGTGACTTTTTGTAAATATGCAACTTAACTGGTGGAAGAAGTCTGCAAGGCATAGAGTGGCAAGCGGCTGACCAGCGATGCCCATTCAGCATACTGCAGGCCTCAGTATACGTTAGTGGTGAAGTGAAAAGAATTAGCTGGTAGATTGAGACTTATGAAGAGAATTTTGGTTTTGAAAAGGATTTTTTAAAGCTTCAAAATAGTTATGCATAATATCCCAATTTTATTAAAAAACAGAGTTTATACCTGCATATGTATAGTTAATTTTGTAATGCATTGGTTAGAATTTGGTTTGGCCACAGTTATACAAACCTGAACATAGTGGCTTCAACAAGTTAGAAGTTTGTCTCTTGTTTAAAAGAAATCCAAGGTTGTGTGTGGGGGCTCACGCCTATAATCCCAGCACTTAGGGATGCCAAGGTTGTTGGATCGCTTGAGCCCAGATGCAGTGGTTACAGTGAGCCAAGATTGTACCATTGCACTCCAGCTTGAGCAACAGGACAAGATACTATTTCAGAAAGTTAAAAATTAAAAGAAAAGAAGTTGAGAGGTAGATCATCCAGGGATGATATTATCGTCTCATATTAGAGACCCAAACATCTTTCCATCTATCATCTCTGGGATGTAGCCCTTGTCCTTGAGGTCCAGGATGGCTGCTCGAGTTGTAGCTACCATGTCTTTGTTTCAAGCAAGTAGTGCTAAGAAGGGAAGGAAGAAAGTGCTTAACTCTTAATTAAAAATCCAACATAGGCCGGGTTTGGTGGCTCATGCCTGTAATCCCAACACTTTGGGTAGTCGAGGCAGGCCAGGAATTTGAGACCAGCCAGGCCAACATGGCAAAACCCTGTCTCTACTGAAAATATACAAAAAATTAGCTGGATATGGTTGCGCAGGCTTGTAATCCCAGCTACTTGGGAGCCTGAGACATGAGAATAGCTTGAACCTGGGAGGCTAATCTGAGATCAAGATACTGCACAGAGTGAGACAATTGTCTCAAAAAGAAAAAAAAAAAAAGCCCCACATATTACTTCTGTCTTGATCTCATTGTCTGATATGTAACTACATCTAGTTGCAAGAGAAACTGGTTTTTTGTTTGTTTTTTGCTTTTTTAAGAGACGAGGTCTCACTATGCTGCTCAGGCTGGTCTCAAACTCCTGGACTCAAGCCATTTCCCTGCACTGCCCCTAGCCTCCTAAAATGCTGAGATTATAGGCATGAGCCATTGCACCTGGCCAGAGGCTAGTAAATTATAGTGTTTTAACTAGTGGGATGAGGTGAGGGGCACAATATATCTGGCTTTAAAATGGAGTTTTATCTTTCTTTATTTTCAAATAATACAGATTAACAGGCAGTTACAAAAGATAATACAGAGGGATCCCATATACCCTTTCAGTTTCTTCCAATGGTTAAACACCTTATATAACTATAATATGATATCAAAACTAGTAAATTGACATAAAGTATATGTAAGTTCTGTGTTATTTTATCATGTGTAGATAAAATACAACTACAACAATGGAGATAACTATTGCCAGACACAGAAAGAAAAATACTGCTTGATCTCACTTGTATATGTGGAATCTAAAAAAAAGTCAAGTATCTAAAAAACAGAAAGTAAAACCATGGTTGTTAGGAGTTGAGAGGGGAAGGAAATGAGGAGAGAGTCAAAGGACACAAACGTGCAGTTATGAGTGATGAATAAGCCTAGAGATCTAATGTACGGCATGAGGATTCTAGTTAGTAACACTGTATTCTATACTGAAAATTTACTAAGAATAGATTTTGGGTGCCCTTACTACCCCCCCAAAAAAAGTAACTGTGGAAGGTGTTGGAAGGTTAATTAGCTTGAATGTAGTAATTACTTCACTATGCATGTGTATGTGTTTATATACGCCACACACATAGATATATACACACATACACACCACAAGTCTATATACATCATGTTGTATACATAAACATCATATTGTATAACAAATATAATTTTTTTAAAGATATAGAACTCTTTCATCACCACAAAGATCTTCCTCATGCTATCAAAAAGTAATGAGTGATTTTAATTTGAGAGTTAACTGGAAAATGGATGTTTTATTAGGGAACTGGTGATCTTTGTCTTGTATTTAAAAAACAAAGAAATGGGGTGGTTGCTTATAAACCTCTTGTATCACTAGCTAATCTGTTGAATCTTACTTTTACAGAATACTGTTTCTTTTCTCTTATTAGGTTTGGGGAGTTATAATTGGACACAAATGTAAACCTATACATAATAATAGTAACAGCTAATAACTTAGAGAATGCCTCCTATATGCCAGACCCTGTTCTGTTACCTCATTGCATCTTCACCTCAACCCCTGTGAGGCAGGCATTGTTATCCTCCCCATTTACAAGGGAGAGCACCTTGTATTTTAATAATTATTCTGTGGTAATGTAGTATTGGTACTTAAAAATATACTATGTAAATGGAAATAATGTTATATTCTGTGTCATACTGTAATATGTGACACCAATAAAATACTCTCTTTTTCAAATCCCATTAGAGATTCGGTTGTGGAAATTCTTTTTGAACAAGATAATGAAGAGAAATCAGTTGCTACTTTAATATTGGATTCCCTTATACAGGTATTTTATCTTGTCAAATAATTCCCTTTATTATTACAGTCCTTTAAAGAAAAAATTTAAATGTTATTTTAGGCAACTAGCAATCCTTGTCATATATTATTTTTAAGAACAAAGAAATTTGGGGGCTGGGTGTTTGTTTTTAAATACCTTGTGTCAGCAACTAATCTGCTTGTTGAATTTTATTAACTTTTACCGAATATGGTTCCCTCTTTTAACTTTTTAAACTTTTATTTTAAAATTTTATAGTTAATAAGTTTTACTTTGGCACTGAGAAACAGTATCTGCAGCATTCCAAACCCCAGGATAATGAGTGCCATGGACATGTGCATTATTTTAAGAACAGGGACCAGATTTTTATTTTATTTGTACCTAGTGTGGCTTGTAGTTTCTTCCAGTTCAGGGTTGTATAGTATTCAGTTTTAAATTCCACAGGACATATGGTAATAATATGTTTCTTTTGTTTAATGACTATGTAATTGTAGGACTTCATGTGAAATACCATTGCTTTGGAAGATACTGTTTACTTCTAGGGCTCCATTCATTGAAGGACCTTATCATTGTTAATTCTTAAACAGAACAGATGTAGAAACATAATTTTTCTGGAAGTGTTATCTTCCCACTTAACAACTGACACTGTGAATACGCCTTAGAAAAATGAAATTTCCACATACTTCCCTTACCCCAAAAAAAGAAAAGTTATTTCTTCTCATGCTCTTTGCCCAACGTAATCATTGCTACCCTCAAAATGAGAACACTTACATATTACTGCCATATGCCTAATGGAATGTAAAATCCTATGCTATTAGAGTCTAAAATATCTTAAAAGTTTTATGTATATATTTGGCAGTATTTTCGTAGTGGTTATATTCGCTATGTGAAAGAAACCTTGCTGTGGCCCATTTTATGATACAAATTATCACTTATTTAATCTGTAGTACATACTTCGGCATGTTTTCTTAAGTTCAGCCAAGCATTATTTGTACAGTTCAGAATAAAGCCTTCTTTTTCTCTTTCTTTTTAATAACAGTGTCCAATAGATACCAGGAAGCAACTAGCAGAGAATTTGGTAGTCATAGGTGGCACTTCTATGTTGCCAGGATTTCTCCACAGATTGCTGGCAGAAATACGGTATTTGGTAGAAAAACCAAAATATAAAAAAGTACTTGGCACTAAAACATTTCGAATTCATACTCCACCTGCAAAAGCTAACTGTGTGGCCTGGTTGGGAGGTAAGAGTTTCACTTTTAAAATATAATGATTATATAGTAATTGGTCTCTGAATGACACTATTAATGGATATATTATAATAAATCACTCAGGTTTCAGAATTGTCCATTTTATAAATAGAAATAACATTGACTTTTTCTTAAACTATATTAATTTTCAGAATTTATATCTATTTCTCTCGGCATTTGCACTGTGATATTAAGTAAACTTCCTCATTTAAAGTCATCCCTCAGAATAATGAAAGCTTTGAATTTATTCTAGTGATGCTACCATTTCTTAAAACATTTTAATGTCTTCCAAAGCTAGTGAGCCACATATGAAAATTGACCTCTTTGTTTTATAACTCTACTTTTTTTGTGACTGAGTTCATCAAATGTTTTAAGTAATGATGGTTTTACCAAATAAGCAAATAACCTAATAAGTACAGTTGACCCTTGAACAACATGGGTTTGAATTATGTGGGTCTACTCATATGCAGTTTTAGAAAATATGTTGGAAAAATTTTTGGAGATTTGCAACAATTTGAAAAAACTCCCAGACAAACCACGTAGCCTAGAAATATCAAAAAAATTGGCCGGGCATGGTGGCTCACGCCTGTAATCCCAGCACTTTGGGAGGCCGAGGCAGGTGGATCACGAGGTCAAGAGATCGAGACCATCCTGGTCAACATGGTGAAACCCCATCTCTACTAAAAATACAAAAATTAGCCAGGCATGGTGACATGCGCCTGTAATCCCAGCTACTCGGGAGGCTGAGGCAGGAGAATTGATTGAACCCAGGAGGCAGAGGTTGCGGTGAGCAGAGATCACACCGCTGCATTCCAGCCTGGGTAACAAGATTGAAACTCTGTCTCAAAAAAAAAAAAAAAAAAATTAAGAAAAAGATATGTCATGAATGTATAAAAAATATATATATAGTTACTGGTCTGTTTATGTGGTAATTGACTGTGTTATTGGTAAGACTTCTCAGTCAACATTAGACTATTAGTAGTTAAGTTTTGGGGGAGTCAAAAGTTATGCATGGATTTTCAACTGCTTGGGGGTACACATCCCTAATCCCTGCATTGTTCAAGGGTCAGCTGTAACTATGAAGGGAAAAACAATCATGAATGTGTACGTTTATATATGTTCTTTTTTTTTTTTTTTTTTTTTTTTTGAGACGGAGTTTCACTCTTGTTGCCCAGGCTGGAGTGCAATGGCACGATCTCGGCTCACCACAACCTCTGCCTCCTGGGTTCAGGCAATTCTCCTACCTCAGCCTCCTGAGTAGCTGGGATTACAGGCACACGCCACCGTGCCCAGCTAATTTTTTGTATTTTTGGTAGAGACGGGGTTTCACCATGTTGACCAGGATGGTCTCGATCTCTTGACCTAGTGATTCACCCACCTTGGCCTCCCAAAGCGCTGGGATTAAAGGCTTGAGCCACCGCGCCCGGCCCTATGTATGTTCTGATATGTATTTTTTGATGCAGTTAGAGCTACTAGGTATCAGGATTGTACATTCAGAGAGAAAAAGTAGTGTGACATTTTAAAATGAATGTTATATTATTTCTTGTAAAATAGAATTTGGTCAAAACATAGTTTTGATCTAGGACAAACTGATTTAGTAACTGAATTATTTTTAAAAGACTGCCTTGTGGGTCTTAAAGTCTATATTGAATATAGAATGTTAGCACATTATAATGATGTTTAGTGGGTTTTGCAGTACCATTTTATTTATTGATAATGTAACCTTAGTTATGACAGAGAAAACTAAGAATCTTACTGATTGCATTTACACAAAGTTGGAAATACCTCACACCCCACTCTATCTCACTTGCTTTTAAATGCAATAATACTTATTACCATATTCACTATTATATGTGAAAGGCTATTTAAATTACTTTAACACAGGAGTTATGGCTTACCCTATTATTCAAAATATAAAATAAAGAATGGCTTCATTGGAATTACTTTGAAGATTGTGGCTATGTATTGCCAAATTTTACCAGTCCACTCTTGTCATATAGTGAAGTAGATGTATATGTACATAAAGTTTTCTGGTAAAAGTTTTCATCTTAGCTATAAAAAATATTTTTGTCACACAGGGGCTATTTTTGGAGCATTACAAGATATACTTGGGAGCCGTTCTGTTTCAAAGGAATATTATAATCAGACGGGCCGTATACCTGATTGGTGTTCTCTCAATAACCCGCCTTTGGAAATGATGTTTGATGTCGGGAAAACTCAACCACCTCTGATGAAGAGAGCGTTTTCCACTGAGAAATAAAAGTTTTATTAAAAATCAACCTTGCTTTATTTCAAATGCTTAATCAGTTATAAGCAAATTGTACAAAGTATGTAGGATGTTTTGTTATAGAGGACTATAGTGGAAGTGAAAGCATTGCTGTGTTTACTCTTTGCATTAATGTTTAATTCTTTTGACTTTGTTTCCTTGTGTAGTGGTAAAATGGTAGCTGGTGCTTATTGCGATTTGTTATATTTATATCAATAAAGTACAGTAAAGCAGTTTGATTTTGGAAGTTGGTTATGTAGCTTGTTTTTCAAAAAGAATATTATTTCTCCACAGTTCACATAACCTGTTCTGGTATCATTAATTTTATTTCTAGCAGTTACTCCATATAAAGTATAAATCATGTTAACCATTACCTGTTATTTCAAATACTAACATGGGTCCATTAAAAACACATTGTTTTTTGAGATGGAGTTTCGTTCCTGTGGCCCAGGCTGGAGTGCAATGGCACGATCTTGGCCCATCGCACCCTCCACCTCCCGTGTTCAAGTGATTTCCCTGCCTCAACCTCCCGAGTAGCTGGAATAACAGGCATGAGCTACCATGCCTGGCTAATTTTTTGTACTTTTAGTAGAGACGGGGTTTCTTCATGTTTGTCAGACTGGTTTCAAACTCCTGACCTCAGGTGATCCGCCCTCCTCAGCCTCCCAAAGTGCTGGGATTACATGCATGAGCCACTGTGCCCAGCCCTTAAAAAGTTCTTTATTTTGGTACTTGGGTGTCCGTATTATAATAATGTTTTTCCAGAAATACACTTGATATTTGGATTGAGAATGTTTGGTAATACAGTCAGGCATTTTTTAAGCAAAGTGTGGAAATGTTCACTTTTTAACTTTACAGTTTCTTTTATGAGCAATTCTACATTTCTAAGAGAAAAGATACTTCATTTTTATATAAAGCATTTTATAACTGCTTTGTAAAAATGCATTCTTAATGCCATTAGTCTTTGCTTTTGTGCTTTATATCTTCTCAGGGCAAAGATTCTTTGAAATATGTACTCAGTCATTTAACTTTTATTTATCCATTTGTTTTTAATGAACTACCTCTTGTTGAAATTTTGCTGATTTCATTCTTTCTGGATACTTGTGTCCTCTAGTCCTACCACTCTTCCATAGCACTCTTTCCCTAAGCACAGCTTCCATACTGGGGCACTTCTAACTTTTACCTTGTAATTGCTTCAACATGGGTTTTATCTTCCTTTCTGGAATATAAGCTCCATTAGAACAAAGCTTTTCTATTTCTTAACTTTGAAACCTCCCAGTAGGAGTGCCAGGAATAGGTATGCTATTAATTGCCAGTTGGATGGATTTACTATTTTATTAACATTATCTCTTTTTTCAGTAAACATAATTTTAAAATTCTCTACTTTGCATTTATATTGACCTCACCTTTTGTTAAATTTAGATTATTTATGAGAAGTTTTCATCATTGAATAATATCAAAAACAGGATCTGTGACTAAACTAGAGCTTTAAAACTAGCTATAAAGAAGCAGTCAACTAGTGGCTGAGGTTAAGGAATGTAACCCGCTGTTATGGATTGAATTGTGTCCCTCCAAAAGACATTTTGAAGTCCTAACCCCTGTATCTTGTGAACATGACCTTATTTGGAAGTAGAGTTGCAGATGCAGTCAAATTAAGATGTGATCAGTAGGGTGGGGCCCAGATCCAGTATGACTGGTGTCTTTGTAAGAAGAGGAAGCCGCTTGTGGTGGCTCATGCCTGTCATCCCAGCACTTTGGGAGGCCGAGGCGAGTGGATCACTTGAGGTCAGGAGTTTGAGACCAGCCTGACCAACATGGTGAAGCCTCCTGTCTACTGAAAATACAAAAATTAGCCAGGTATGGTCGTGCATGCCTGTAATCCTAGCTACTTGGGAGGCTGAGGCAGGAGAATTGCTTGAACCGGGGAGGTGGAGGCTGCAGTGAGCCAAGATCATGCCACTGCACTCCTGCCTGGGTAACAGAGCAAGACCCTGTCTCAAAAAAAAAAATCCTAAGGAAAGGCATGCCTAACATATTCCAGGTTTGACAAGGAGGCCAATTTGGCTCATGTAGAATGAGCAAGGAAAATAAAAGCAATAGTAGATGGGGGAGTGGTGGGCATATCTTATAAGGATACATCTTACTGAATGAAAGAGGGTGCCCTTGCAGGGTTCTGAATGGAATAATGACAAGATCTGGCTTGTTTAAACGATTAATCTGGATGTTGTGTTAGGAATAGAGTTTAGAGAGACAAACCGAAGCAGGAAAATCAGTTAAGAAACCACTGCAGTAATCCCAGGGAGATGATGGTTTAAACCAGGGTGCTAGCAGTAAAGATCAGAAGCCTGATTGGATATATGGAGGGCAGACCGACAGGATTTTCTGTTAGATATGACGTGGATGTTTCAGTTACCTATTGCGTTGTAACAAACTTCTAAAAGTTAATGGCTTAAAACAATACGAATTCTATTTCCTTATGGTTTTGTGGGTCAGGAATTCAGGCAAGACTCAGGTGAGCATTCTGTTCCATGTCATATGAGCTGGAGATAGTCACCTGGCTGTATGTAATTGGTGTGCTGGGATGGAAGGTCTAGGACAGCCTTGTTTACAAGTCTCAGTGTCAGTGCTCTTCACATGGCTTCTCTGTCTTCCACATGCCTCTCTCCATGTGGCTGGCTTAGGCTTCCTCAGTATGGCAGTCTCAGGGTACTGACTTTTTACTTGGCAGCTTGCCAAGCCCCACTGTGTGAGTTCTCAAAACACTGCAGCATGCTTTCTGTTGTCCTGTTAGCCAAAGCTAGTCACATGACCAAGCTCACAGCGAATATAGGAGGGGAATATTGAAGGACACTTTCACAATGGGGTTGGAGAGATAGGAATCAATAACGTTTCCAATATTTTTCATCCATGCCACTAGAAGGATGGTGTTACTGTTAATAGGGGGAAAAAAGGAAAACTATAGGAGAAACAAATTTTCGCGCAAAAATCAATAGTTTTTGTACATGTTAAGTATGAGATGCCAGGTGCAGTGGCTCATGCCTGTAATCTGAGCACTTTGGGAAGTCAAGGCAGGTAGATCACAAGGTCAGGAGATCAAGACCATCCTGGCCAATGTGATGAAACCCCATCTCTACTAAAAATACAAAAATTAGCCAGGCTTGGTGGCTCGTGCCTGTAGTCCCAGCTACTCAGGAGGCTAAGGCAGGAGAATTGCTTGAACCCAGGAGGCAGAGGCTGCAGTGAGCCGAGATTGCAGCACCGCACTCCAGCCTGAGTGACAGAGTGAGAGTCTGTCAAAAAAAAAAAAAAAAAAAAAAAGTGTGAGATATCTACTACACATCCAAATGGATATAGACATTTGACATTTAAGGAAGATCTGGGCTCACTTAAAAGTTGTGAATCATCAGCAAGTATCTAGTATTTAAAACTGAGAGATCGCCAAGTGCATGAGTGTGGACAGAGAAGAGGACCAAGGACTCACCCATCCCTAGAGTACTCCCAAGTGAAGAGATAGGAGAGAAAGGAAGTAGCTGGTGAGATGGGGAAGAAAACGAGAGCATTTATGTCCAACATGGAGTGATCAAATTTGTAATAAATTTCTGATAGTCCAAGTTAATTAGGCTTTGCAGTTAATTAGATTTAGTAATGTGGAGATTAATTATGACCTTTTCATGTACAGTTCAGTAGACTAGTGGGGTGTGCCAGGAGGGGCAGGAAGTCCTGACTAGGGTGGGCTGAGAAGAGCAAGAAGTTCCTGACATCTGGGAACTAACCTAACACACGTAAGCCTCAATGCTATTACAGATTGATACGACGCTTTCAGCAAACTATGCTTTTCTTCTGTTTTTCACATAACATACACTTCAGACAAGTTGGTCACTGTCCGACTCAAAATAGCAAATATCCCTCTTGCTGAGTGAGTGACTGCTACTTTATCAATTTCACCTTTATTCCTCCTTTAGTCTGCCATCCTTGTAAAATTTCAGATCCTAGAATTGCCCTGATTTTCTGAGGGCACCCAATTCAGAACAAGCCCCTGCTGCTTACTTAGACCCTCCACCAAATTGGACAACAAAAGCTGAGATCCTATACTCACCATCTTACTGAATCACCCCAGGCTTCTCCCTTGTTGCCATGAGTAATAAACTAATTGTATTTGACAACAGGTTGTTTTTGCTTTTGTTTTTGGTCTATGGCTGAAGGGCATTGTCACCGTTAAGAGACGGGAGGAGGGGAAACTTGAGCTTAGTCCAAAAGGGGATGGGCTTTTGCTCCAAAGGGGAACAGAAATAGAATGGCAGCTTGTGAGGAAACTAGGTCGAAGTTTTTGTTTTAAGATAAATAACGCATGTTTGTGTGTTGAACAAAAAAAATCAAGAAGGGAGAAAAATTGATTCTTAGTTGAGAGCTGGGGGATGACACATGGAGGGTACAGGATACAGGGCTTTAGGAAGGGTTGGCTTCAGGTAGGAAGGATTATGGACCGTTCGCTTCGGTGGTTTGGTGGGTGAAACCCTGGAATGTGTCTGGCTGTCGTGGTCCCAGTGGGCAAGGATGTTCTCCTGATTGCTTCACAGTTCTCCGTGCAAAAGGGAGAAGGCGGAAACCTTTCCTTCTTCACATACCCAATTGCCCATCCTAATTTCCACATCTCAGTTCTTTTGTGCGTCTTCAAAAGACCCTTTACTAGAATCTTAACTTACTAGTATCAGTCCCCAAGAATGGAAGAAAACTTGATGTATGCACTGGTGGTATAAATTTCACTATAGAAAGAACTATTTTTCACTCTATGTTTCTTCAGGGATAGACTCCATATTGAGAGGAAAACAAGAACAGAGAGAGAGAGCGCGCGCGAGAGCGAGAGCAAGCGAGAGAGAGGAGAGAGAGAGAGAGAGAGAGAGAGGAGAGAGAGAGAGAGAGAGAGAGGGAGGGAGAGGGAGAGAGAGAGCGCGAGCACGAGCGGGGAAGAAACAGGAAAAACTGTTTCTTTCTCTTTGGAGTCCTAGGATGCCTCCAAACGTTTTTACATCCGGTTTCTTAAATTTTAGAAAAGCAGCCAAAAGTGGGGCTTATAAGTTTATCAAGAAAACAATTAAAAGTACCCTCTACCAGCAACTATCTAAGTACACATAGTAACAGAAAAAGCTAGTCTTCAACAGTGGAAATTTTGTTTCCTCTGTGTTTTAAGGAGAACACGGGGAGGGGATGTTTGATTTCAATTGCGGAAGCACAATTTGCAACCTGTTTTGTTTACTAAAGGAATACTTTTTACTGGGGAATCTGGTTAATTTTGAATGTGTTTAAATTAATTCTGCTTAAGAACTCTCTGTAGTTTAAAGTTTTAGAGAAGCCGTGAAACGTCAGGAGAAAAAAAGAAAACTGGAGGTACGCCCAACGTGGGGCTCGAACCCACGACCCTGGGATTAAGAGTCCCATGCTCTACCGACTGAGCTAGCCGGGCGCTTGCTACAAATGCCTGCATTTCTACCTCTTGAGGAGTATGTAACCACACAATTTCATTTTGTGTAGTTTGATTTTTAAAAAAACTTTATAACATACTGTTAAATCGGCACTGAAGTATTTAATTGTACTTATAGTTAAGAATGTTTGTGTATGTATCCAAAGATCATTGAAAGCTTATGCGATTCTTCATTACAGAGTCATTGAATCTTTTTAACGAAGTGTTTAAAAATATTTAGCAACCAATGTTTTCTTTACATAAACACATATTAAGGCCATCCAACTTCCATCAAACGGCATACCGGATTTCTACATGTTTGAACTCCGCATTTAAAAACAAAGTCCAATCTCAAGAGGTTAATTTCCCTGAACAACCGCGGGGCTTAGCTATTTTCTTTAGTACGGTCTGATGAAGGAGAGCTAAATTCAGAAAAGTTGGCTTCGAGTCAATTAAAATAAGGTCTCTTTCGAGAACTGACAATGAGAGGTAGGCCCCTTGAAGGGTGTTATTATTCTCAAATGACAGAAGCTGGCAAGAAAGAATTATAGTCTCTGAATCCAATGGCAAAGAATGTGAATTCTAAGAGGCAAGGGGTCAGAAACCTGATTTTAATCAAATTGAGATAGGAGTTACTGGAATAATGTCATATGGAAATACATATATTCTGAAATGATGGTGAATCTTTCTAGATAAGAAATTGTGCAAATTTTCCTGAGTGGAGAGTGGTGCGTGGTATTTATACTACTGTTCAAAGTGCAAGTAAAAGACCAGTTTGTAAACCCAAAAATAAATAATTCTTAGGATATTATCCCCAAAGCACAGTATTTGGAAGCTAGATACATTGGGCATCACATTTCCTGAGGTATTAAATTTAAAAATAATACGATATGTCATAAAATAGTATACACTTAGAGTCTTCAAAGGGCATGGGTGTTGAGTATTTAACATTTTAAAGCTTAAAATATTACAATTACTTAATTTTGGCTGGGCACTGTGGCTCACGCCTGTAATCCCAGCTTTTACGAAGGCAGAGGCGGGAGGATAGCTTGAGCCCAAGAGTTCGAGACCTGCCTGGGCAATATAGCGAGACCCTGTTCTCCACAAAAAGGAAAAAAACAAAAAGACAAAAAAAAATTACTTAATTTTTTTTTTCTCACAACTGCAAACTGGTTTGTGATTACTTTATAACTTTTAGGGTACTATCCCCAAAGCACAGTATATGGAAGCTAGATACATTGGGCATCACATTTCCTGAGGTATTAAATTTAAAAATAATACGGTAACTCACAAAATAGTATACATTTAGAGTCCTCAAAGTGCGTAGGTGTTGAGTATTTAAAATTTTAAAGCTTATAATATTACAATTAATTTTTTTTCTCACAACTGCAAACTGGTTTGTGATTATAACTTCGCCGAATGTAAGTGGGAAAATGAATTTGAATGTATTGTTTTTTCACATTTCACATATTCATTAAATACCACATGTAAAGCACTGTATTAGGTATTCTAATAAAAAGATAAAACAGATGATGTTTTCATAAAGCTTATCGTCCTATAAAAATATGTGTAAATTATGTACTGATTTCATACATATGACTTCCAAAGTAAGCTGGAGTAACTTGTTCAAACAATTTCATACCAATACCATTTAAGTCTTATTGTGGATCAGACAAATAATTAGGAACCTGAGACCACAATGCATTCTTCTGCTCTTTTTTTTTTTGAGACAAAGTTTTGCTTTTGTTGCCCAGGCTAGAGTACAATAACATGATTTCCGCTCACCGCAACCTCCACCTCCCGGGTTCAAGCGATTCTCCTACCTCAGGCTCCTGAGTAGCTGAGATTACAGGCATGACCTACCTCGCCCGGTTAATTTTGTATTTTTAGTAGAGACGGACGTCGCCTGGTTGTGTATTTTTAGTAGAGATGGAGTTTAACACCATGTTGGTCTAGGCTAGTCTCAAACTCCTAACCACAGGTGATCCACCCACCTCGGCTTCCCAAAGTGTTGGGATTACAGGCATGAGCCACCGCGACCAGCCGATTTAAGACATTCTTCTAAAACACAGGATCAATCAACATTCTAGCCCCAAATTAGGCAGCTCATCACACAATAAGTTCAGAAAGAGCCCCCAAATTCTTAATTATTGATAAATATTGAGTGCACTAGGCACTCAAATAGTGTTTATCACACACAAGTAGTGATGTTAACTAAAAGTTTAACTGGATACCTAAACAAGTTTGGAGTACTTATAGTTTACCTCCATAGCCAACTGCCAACTATAACCTTTTGCTTTCTTCAACACTTTTTGGATTATCCTGGTCTAAATCCGAACTCCCCATAAAAGAACTCCAATTAGAGGCTAGGTGCGATGCCTCATGCGTGTAATCCCAGCACTTTGGAAGGCCAAGGAGGGCGGATCACCTGAGTTCAGGAGTGAGAGACCAGCCTGGCCAACATGGTGAAACCAGGTCTCTACTAAAAATACAAAATTAGCCGGGCGTGGTGGCGCGTGCCTGTAATTCCAGCTACACCGGCGGCTGAGGCAGAAGAATCCCTTGAATCCCGGGGGGGTCAGAGGTTGCAGTGAGCAGAGATCATGCCACTGCACTCCAGCCTGGGTGACAGAGCAAAACTCAGTCTCAAAAAAAAAAAAAAAAAATTGCAACTGGAATGTTTTAACAAGAGTTAGGCAAATTAAGTGGCTAGTCTTCCAGGTAAATTCAAGTCCTTTTATCTTTCCAAAGAATAAAAACTAAACATCAATTATAATGCTTCAGTAGCAGGAAGAAGCAATTGAAATTCCTTTTCCCCCCTTACTTTCTATATCCAATTCTGCAAGCCCTTTATCTTAGCCCATTGTCTGCTGTTATGACAGAATACCACAAACTAGGTAATTCATAAACAAGAAAAGTTTATTTGGCTCATGGTCTGAGAGGCTGGAAAGTTCAAGAGCATGGCACTGACATCTGGCAAGGGCCTTGTGTTGTGTTATTCCATGACAGAGGATCAGAAGAGCAAGTCAATATGTAAGACAGAGCTGAAATCCAATGACATACATCATTGTATTAGGAACCCACTCCTAAGAACTGACTCTGATGTCATTCATCCATAGAGCCTTCATGACCTAATCACCTCTTAAAGGCCTCACATGGCAATATCATTACATTGGCAATGAAATTTCAACATGAGTTTTGAAAGGGACACTCAAACTAGCACCCTACATATCTGAAATCCATCAAACATTTCAACCTCCACTGCCACCACTTTGGTCCAAATCACTCTCCAGTACTGCTAGCCCACAAAAGTGCAATAACTTTCCAACTAGTGTCCCTCCTTGTCCTTCCCTTAGCTATCATTCTTCACACAGAAACAATAGCTCATTTAATGATTTAAATGAAATCATATAATTCTCCTTCTTTGAAAACTCCTTAAAACTCACAGTAGAAAACCAACAATAAATGTGAAAGGAATGATGTAATTAGAAAATCACCATTTGGCAACCACTGTAATAATAAATTCAAGTAAGAATTGCCAAATATTAGAATTAGTGAGTGTAAGTTTGAGGAGTAAACAGAATGTTTATATATTCTCAAAGTATTTCCTCACAAGATACTAATTACAAAGGGAAAAATGGAAACATTATGATGGAGAAATCTTCAGCAAGTGATCAAAGTTAACATTATCAGCAGTAAACAAACTGATAGGCCGGTGGCTCACTCCTGTAATCCCAGAAGTTTGGGAGGCCAAAGCGGGCAGATCACGAGGTCAGAAGATGGAGACCATGCTGGCCAACATGGAGAAACCCCCATCTCTACTAAAAATACAAAAATTAGCTGGGCATAGTGGCCCAAGCCGGTAGTCCCGGCTACTCCAGAGGTTGAGGCGGGAGAATCGCTTGAACCCGGGAGACGGAGGTTGCAGTGAGCCAAGATCGTGCCACTGCACTACAGCCTGGCGACAGAGCAAGACTCCGTCTCAAAAACAAAAAACAGCAACAATCAAAACAAACTGATATCATGTCCCTCCTAATGCTCTGACACGAATGAATACAAGGTCACTTCTGTAGTTTTCCTGCCATAAATGCATCACTTGAAACTAATAACAACAACAAAAAAAATCAGACAAACTAAATTAAGGAATATTCTACAAAATAAATGGTTTGTAATCTTAAAAAATGTTCATTGCATAAAAACTGAAGAAATACTAAGCAACTATCTTCAAGACTAAAGCAGACTGGAGGAACCCTGACAACTGAATGCAAGGTGTGATCTTGGATTTCCCTTTGCTATGAAGGACATTACTGAGCCAATTGTCAAAAAAAAAAAAATGCATAAATTGGGCCGGGCGCGGTGGCTCAAGCCTGTAATCCCAGCACTGTGGGAGGCCGAGGCGGGCGGATCACGAGGTCAGGAGTTCATAACCAGCCTGACCAACATGGTGAAACCCCGTCTCTACTAAAAAAATACAAAAATTAGCCGGACGTGGTGCCACACGCCTGTAATCCCAGCTACTGGGGAGGCTGAAGCAGGAGAATCGCTTGAACCTGGGAGACGGAGGTGGTGGTGAGCCGGGAACGCGTCCTTGCACTCCAGCCTGGGCGACAGAGACTCTGTCTCAAAAAAAAAAAAAAAAAAAAAAAAAAGCCTAAGTTGATAGATCATAGTATTGCTAATTTTCTGATTTTCACAATAATACTGTGGCTATGTACAATAAATACACACTGATGAATTAATATTTAGGAGTAAAAAACTGCCGATGTCCTATTTACAAATGTATTAAAATCCAAACCACGGCTAGGTGCGGTGGCTCACGCCTATCCCAGCACTTTGGGAAGCCCAGGCGGGCAGATCACAAGGTCAGGAGTTCCAGACCATCCTGGCTAACACGGTGAAACCCCCGTCGCTACTAAAAATACAAAAAATTAGCCAGGCGTGGTGGCAGGCTCTTGTAGTCCCAGCTACTCAGGAGACTGAGGCAGGAAAATCGCTTGAACCTGGAAGGCGGAGGTTGCAGTGAGCCGAGATGGCGAAACTGCATTCTGGCCTGGCGACAGAGCAAGACTCTGTCTCAAAAAAAAATCTAAACCACTTCAAGATTTGGTCACATGTGCACGTGTTATCCTCCTGTCACTCTTCCCCACTTAATCATTGAGAGGTCACTCTGACATGACAGTTCCTAGCGCAAGCCAAGTTTATTGTTCCCTAAACCACTCAGCCTTTGCCCATTTTAGTTTAAATATCGTTTCAGAAAGCCATTTCGATTGTCTATTAAAGCACTCTTCCTTCTCACTACTTATTTTGATTATTTATTTTTACCTATTTCCTCCCACTGAATGCAAATCCCATGAGAAACGGGGGTATGTTCTGTTCATGGCTTTTTCTTGAACACGTGGAATATATTAGCGCTCAATAAATATCTTTAATCAAACATCTTTAATCCTACTAAAAAGCGTTATACTCATAGAAACGGCACTAATTCTGCTGTAAAATTCCGAGCTGAATTCAAAGATGATACGCTTGAAGTGAAACTTCCCAAGAGCCTGAGCATAAAAAGGTGAAGTGGATGCCATCAAGACACTGGGTCTGGGCCGGGACGCCGAGGAGCACAGGTGACTTGGCCACTACTGCATTTTCTACTCTTTGTGACAGTATACGAGCATCTCTTACTTTTGCTTAAAGAAAGAATAAAGTGACGAGGAGAGAATAAAAGATAAATAATAATTCCTAGGAAAGGAATACAGCAGCTTCTCAAATACCACGACGCCTGGCAGCTCAAAGAACGCGGACTGAAGGCCTTTGCCTTCCGTTACCCCCTCCACCTCTGCTTCGGCACTTGCACGCCTCCCGCCTCTAGCGTCCCGCTTCTTTCCCACAATACTCCTCGTCCTAGGGTACGCAGCCGCAGAACGAACCATAGAGAAAAAGGCTATTGGTTGGTGATGCAGCCAATGAGCTGGCCTGTTACTAGTCTGCGGTGTCCTGTGGTGTAGGGGAAGCGCTTTAGGCCTGGAAGCCCTACGCGTCCGGTTGGGTTTAGCACGATGAGCTCCATCGGCACCGGGGTGAGTTTGCTGTCTCTCTGTGTCATAGTCTAACCTAAGGTTTGGGTTTGAAGGGAACTCCAGCAGACCACATGGGGTGCCCGGACCCGGGGTGCTCTGGGGCCGTCTTCGGCTGGGTGGGCCACTTGCAGCTGTTTGGAGACCGGTCATCTTTATCCCCTCTATGCTAGGCCCGCGTCTCAGGTGACTGTGACTCCTGAAGCTTTTCAGCCCGGGTGTAGCCGGTTTGGCGTCCCCGCAGTGAGGTTTGGAGCAGCTTTGGATTGCTGAGTCACTTTCTTCAGCCGCTTAGGGAAACCGAAAGTGGAAACTCATGCGGCTTGAAATAGTGCGTTCTCTTGAGACAGCCACCGAGGCAGTGCGGTTTGGGATTCCACAGTCTGGAGACCGTGCTTTCTGTGGACTGCGTTTGCAGTTCCCAGGGTGCTGCCGATTCACGGGCCCTCTCTGTCTTTCCTTTAAGTGTACTGATCATCGACCGCTCAGCCTAAGAGTCACTGGAAACCCTGTCGGAACAGAATTAAAATGATCCGAAAAGCTAAAATCTCCTG
The DNA here is from genome assembly GCF_049354715.1 of Callithrix jacchus. Taxonomy (NCBI): domain Eukaryota; kingdom Metazoa; phylum Chordata; class Mammalia; order Primates; family Cebidae; genus Callithrix; species Callithrix jacchus. Next base: position 92,905,241 of record NC_133509.1, read on the forward strand.
AATCCTTCAGTATTTCCCTTGTCCTTGTTTTTCCTGCAAAAATTACCTTGCTTTGTCCTTGTTTTTCCTGCAAAAATTACCTAACAGCGCTTTAAGGCATTTATTCCGTAAATGTTTAAATGATCACATAGAAACTTAACCATTTCAGACTTTTGATAGACTGTTCTTGCAGTGAGACCTGTTTACTTGTTTGGCTTTCCTTTGTTAAACGTATAGCCTATGTGCAGTCAGTTTACTCCTTTTATGTACTTCTCTACATAAAAAATACAGTTTCTAAAAGATTTATTGGTCATTTGCACTAGAGTTATTGAATAATGAGTTTCTCAGTTCATCAATTTCTACTTCTTAACAAGATTCTCATGCTCAGCCTTAAGTTCAAGTACTGGTGTCTAAATTTGATAATAGGCAACTCAGTGTCTGGAGGGGTTAAATCCATTCGGTTATGAATGCTAAGTTCTGCCATACTTTTCTTGGATAAGTGCTCAGTAATCTTGTAGCAAATTGACGTTGCAACTGTATTAATATTACTTTCAATTAATAGTATTTCATTCTACAAATTTTTTTTTTTTTTTTTTTGAGATGGAGTCTCGCTATGTTGCCAGGCTGGAGTTCAGTGGTGCAATCTCGGCTCACTGCAACCTCCACCTCCCGGGTTCAAGCGCTTCTCCTGCCTCAGCTTCCCAAGTAGCTGGGACTACAGGCATGAGCCACTGTGCCCAGCTAATTTTTCTATTTTTATTTTTATTTTTGAGATGGAGTTTCGCTCTTGTTACCCAGGCTGGAGTGCAATGGCACGATCTTGGCTCACCGCAACCTCCGCCTCCTGGGTTCAGGCAATTCTCCTGCCTCAGCCTCCTGAGTAGCTGGGATTACAGGCACGCGCCACCATGCCCAGCTATTTTTTTGTATTTTTAGTAGAGACGGGCTTTCACCTTGTTGACCAGGATGGTCTCGATCTGTTGACCTTGTGAGCCACCTGCCTTGGCCTCCCAAAGCGCTGGGATTACAGGTGTGAACCACCGTGCCTGACTTAGCAAGTTCATTTTTATTTATTTTTTTACTATACCCTCAAAAAGTATTCCTTTCCACCTCTTCTCTAAGCTACTACCATTGTCTTTGGAACACTTTATCTTTACTTCTGTTGTTCTCTCAACAGTTCATTTTCCACATAAAACCAGAATGAGGTTTTGAAAAATGTAGATCGTACCACCCCACTGCTTAAATCCTCATTGCATTTAGAATAAAATACAAAGTCCTTATTCCATCCTAGAAGACCCATCATAATTTGGCCCTCAACTACCTCACTAACACAGTCTGCTCTTTTTTTCTGCTTCTTACAGTGCTTGGGACACAGTGAGCTTACTTCTGTTCCTTGACTGTGCTAGCCTTCTTTCAACCCTAAGATCTTTGTGCCAAATGCCAAGAAGGCTTTTCCATCATATCTTAAATGGCTAGCTCCTTGTCATTTAGGTTTGACTCATCCTAAATATAACTGCCCCAGAAGGCCTTCCCTGATGATGTAGTCTGTAGTAGTTTCTTCTATCGCTTTACTCTTTTATTTTCATCTTAGTGCCTTTTCTGATTTGCTGCTGTATCTCTGGCACCTGGATTCCTGTCTGATTTGAAATTGAAGGACTTGGTGAATGAGTGGTCATCTTTGTATTCCATATTAGACCAACATAATAGATGCTCATTAAGTGTTTGATGAGTTGAATGAAGTCTTTTAGTTTGTTAATGGCAGAGTTATGATTACAAATTTAAATATTCTAACTCCAGTGCTGGTTCTAAATATTAATCTTTTTCAAAAACCAGGTTTTGTGTGTGTGTATGTGTGTGTGTGTGTGTGTGTGTGTGTGCGCGCGCGCGCGCGCACGTGTGTGGGTTTTTTTTTTTTTTTTTTGAGATGGAGTTTTGCTCGTCGCCCAGGCTGGAGTGCAATGGCATGATCTCAGCTTACAACCTCTGCCTCCTGGGTTCAAGCGATTCTCCTGCCTCAGCCTCCAGAGTAGCTGGGATTACAGGCATGTACCACCATGCCCAGCTAATTTTGTATTTTCAGTAGAGATGGGGTTTCTCCATGTTGGTCAGACTGGTCTCAAACTCCTGACCTCAGGTGATCCACCTGCCTCGGCCTCCCAAGGTGCTGGGATTACAAGCGTGAACCACCTGTAATGAGTGAACCACCCAAAATGAGTTTTGTGGGCTGTGTTAAAAATGTTCTGACTTCACCTGGGACTTGTATCTATTACCCTTTAATAGCTGAAATCTAAGGTATATATAGCTTTATCTTAGCTACTGTTGCTGCTCTGACAGGTTTCCTTTCCTCTCTTGAAAGCAAGGTCTTCATTGAGATACCACATGTTCCTGATGTTTAGGCCACTTCGAGGGGAAGGAATTGTATGGTCATTACTACCAAAGATAAAACCTTACTGTTGCCCCTTTCTCCTTAGTATGACCTGTCAGCCTCTACATTCTCTCCTGACGGAAGAGTTTTTCAAGTTGAATATGCTATGAAGGCTGTGGAAAATAGTAGGTAAGAAACATTGTTTTAACCAGGTATTACATGTCTCCTTTTATATATTGGTTGGTGATGAGGCTTTGTTATATTACTTTGGTACAAATTAGTATAGGTCCCCAAATCTCAATTTATTCATTTCAAGATCTCTTTCTAGGCCAGATGTTTTCCATGAGCCCCAGTCCTATATTTCCTGTTGATTCCAGGATTATACACTTAGATTATCCATGTCTCAGAGTGTATAAAATCACATTGATTATCATCTTTTTGTTTTCCATTTTCAAATTCTTGATTTATATCATAGGTTTCCTTGGCCATTGGGTTTATGACCTTATTATTTTTTCTCATATACCTTGTGTTTTTTTTTTTTTTGAGGCGGAGTTTCGCTCATTACCCAGGCTGGAGTGCAATGGTGCGATCTCGGCTCACCGCAACCTCTGCCTCCTGGGTTCAGGCAATTCTCCTGCTTCAGCCTCCTGAGTAGCTGGGATTACAGGCATGCGCCACCATGCCCAGCTAATTTTTGTATTTTTAGTAGAGACGGGGTTTCACCATGTTGACCAGGATGGTCTTGATCTGTTGACCTCGTGATCCACCCACCTTGGCCTCCCAAAGTATTGGGATTACAGGCTTGAGCCACTGCACCCAGCCTTTACCTTGTTTTAAATGCCCTATGCAATTAGTCACATTTCGATTCAGCAAAGATTTTTTTCTATCTCGATGTGTCTCTTTTTTTGAGACTTGAGTCTCACTCTGTCATCTAGGCTAGAGTGCAGTGGTGTGATCTTGGCTCACTGCAACCTCTGCCTCCTGGGTTCAAGTAATTCTCTTGCCCCTGCCTCCCTAGTAGCTGGGATTGAGGGCATGCACCACCATACCCAGCTAATTTTTGCATTTTTAGTAGAGACAGGGTTTCACCATCTTGGCCAGGTTGGTCTCAAACTCCTGGCCTCAAGTGATCTGGTTGCCTTGGCCTCCCAAAAAGCTGGGATTACAAGTGGGAGCCACTGTGGCTGGCCTAAATATTTTTAAAGTCATATTTATGCAAAGAGGAGGAAATAGTTTAAAAAAAATTGAAGCCCTAAAAACGAATGTGGGTTTTTTTTTTTGAGACAGTTTCTTTCTTGTTGCCCAGGCTGCAGTGCAATGGCGCGATCTCGGCTCACTGCAAACTCTGCCTCCTGGGTTCAAGCGATTCTCCTGCCTTAGACTTCTGAGTACCTGGGATTATCGTCATGTACCACCATGCCTGGCTAATTTTGTATTTTTAGTAGAGACGGGGTTTCTCCATGTTGATCAGGCTGGTCTCGAACTTCTGACCTCATAAGATGCACCTGCCTCAGCCTCCCAAAGTATACTTATATATTAATATATTTTTAGTCAAATGATGTGCTAGATTCTGTAGGGAGGATGACATGATATTTATATGGATTTAATGTATTTATTACCCTTTAGTGTGTTTTCTCTTTCTGGTTTTTAAATGTTTTAAGGTATTTGGCTTGCCTTAAATGTTACCTATTTTATTTTTTTGTTAAATTTAAGTTGATGAAGTTTCTTTTCAGGTAAAAAACTGATTTTCTTCTTGCTTCAGTACAGCTATTGGAATCAGATGTAAAGATGGTGTTGTCTTTGGGGTAGAAAAATTAGTCCTTTCTAAACTTTATGAAGAAGGTTCCAACAAACGACTTTTTAATGTTGATCGGCATGTTGGAATGGTAAGGTTGTGTTTTAAAATGTTCCTTTTTGTCTTGTCCAATTTCTTTTGAAGTAACTGACTGGAATAGATCACTGTGCAGTCATAAAAGTAATCAGAGTGAGTTACTGCATTTATCTAGTTCATTGTCCAGTAGAAAGGCAGCATTCTCACACCCTTATTGGTGATAGGGGAAAAACCAAGTTTCTGAAAGAAGAGCAGGAGACGGAGAAGGGTGGAGGGAGGGGCGTATGTGTAGAAATGAGATCTTGACAGCACAGATCACTAATGAAGGTATATGCTTGAGAGGCAAAGAATCTTTAGCTTTTTGTGTATTTGTGGGGATCACTGTCACAGTAAAGATGTCATCAGATAACAAATACCTTTATATAAGGTGAAACATCAGGAAAGGATGTTTAATGAAGAGGAAAAGTGTACATACACATCCATAATAGTTTCATAGGGCATCACTGAAATTACGTTATTCATACAGTTCGTATCTAAGTTGTGAGTGACTAAATTGCAAGCCAGGCCATAAATACACTACTGGTATATACCAAAGTTATCCTACATAGATGGCAGACTTGGCTTAGTAAGAACCACTACCAGAAAAAAAGGAATGAAATGATTCTAACTCTGCCATGTGAAAAGGAAGGAAGAAAAGAGATTATATTAGGTTCTATGCTGGGAGCTGTTTACATAAATTACCTTGTTTAATACTGACAACCCAGTGAAGGTTATTTTAATGTCTTTTTTTTTTTTTTTTAAACAGTCTTGCTCTGTTGCCCAGGGTGAAGTGCAGTGGTGCTCTCAGCTCACTGCAACCTTGCCTTCTGCTGTCCCAGCAACTTGGGAACAACTGTTGTCCCAGCAATCAAGTGATTCTCTTGTTTCAGCCTCCCCAGTTGCTGGGACTGCAGGTGACTGCCACCATGCCCAGCTAATTTTTACATTTTTAGTAGAGATGGGGTTTCACAATGTTGGCCAGGCTGGTCTCAAACTCCTGACCTCAAGTAATTCCGTCCACCTCAGCCTTCCAGAGTGCTGGGATTACAGGTGTGAACCACCATATCCAGCCTGATGCCATTTTCACAGGTGAAAAAATAGATGCACAGCTAACAAAGAAAAGCTGGGATTCAAACTTTGGTCTGCATGTTATTCCAGAGTGCTTTCTAAGTGAAAAGACCTTATATGACCCACATCGTTCACGTGATAGCTTTCGTGTATCTAAATGAGATGTAATGTTACAAACGCAAAAGGTACCAGTAGAAGAGTATAACCATCAAACCATGAAACTGTTTTTTTCTTTCAAAGATTACTTTATCTCAACAGTATTTTTCTTAATAGATTTATTTATTTTGCTGCAAATGACAGGATTTTATTTTTTTGAGACAGTCTTGCTTGGTCATCCAGGAAGGAGTGCAATGGCGCTATCTCAGCTCACTGCAACCTCCACCTCCCGGGTTCAAGAAATTCTCCTGCCTTAGCTTCTCAAGTAGCTGGGATTACAGGCGTATGCCACCACACCCAGCTAATTGTTGTATTTTTAGTAGAGATGGGGTTTCATCATGTTAGTCAGGCTGGTCTCAAACTCCTTAAGTGATCCACCCACCTTGGCCTCCCAAACTGTTGGGATTACAGGTGTGAGCCACTGTGCCCAGCCTAGGATTTTATTCTTTTTAAAGGATGAATAGTATTCCACTGTGTATATATACATTTTCTTTTTTCTTGTACAGAATTTTTTCATCACCCAGGTACTAAGCCTAGGACCTAACAGTTATTTTTTCCGATCTTCTTCCTCTCCCACCTTCCACCCTTTAGGCCCCAGTGTCTGTTGTTCCTATCTTTGTATCCGTTAATTCTCATCATTTAGCTTCCACTTATAAGAGAGAACATGTAATTTTTGGTTTTCTGTTCTTTTATTAGTTTGCTAAGGGTAATGCTGAACATATTATTGCCAGTGAAACTGTTAGGTTTTGATGAGACTTGCTAGATTGTAGCCTACCTAGTAGAAGGTGATCTTGTATTCTTTTATTTAATAGAAAAAGTTTAAGTATATTTTGAAAGAAATTATGCACACACACACACACACACATCTTGCTCTGTTGCCCAGGCATGAGTGCAGTGGCATGATCACAGCTCACTACAGCCTTGCACTCTTGGCCGCAAGTGATTCTCCTGCCTCAGCCTCCCAAGTAGCTGTGATTACAAGTGTGCCACCACACCTGGCTAACTTTTTGGGTTTTTTTAAGAGATAGTATCTTGCTGTGTTGCTCAGGCTAGTCTTGAACTCCTGGGCTCAAGCAGTCCTCTCACCTCAGCCTCCTGAGTTGCTGAGATTACAGGCATGAGCCAGTGTCCCTGGCCAACATCAGACATTGAAGAGGGTTGGAGAAAATTAAGGCTTAATATCCTCCCTCCCTCCACAGTTGTCATCTTCAATTAATTTGAGAATTATGTCATTTTACAGTAAGCTTTCTCTAAAGCAAAGAAGATTCTTTAAGTGGTGTAACTTACTGGCATGGGTTACCTTGGGGAAGTTTAATTCTAAACACCCATTTCTGCCTGGTGCTGTGGCTCACACCTGTAATCCCGGCTCTTACGGAGGCAGAGGTGGAAGGATAGCTTGAGCCCTGGAGTTCGAGACCTGCCTGCATGATATAGCAAGACCCGTTTCTCGACAAAAAGGAAAAAAACAAAAAGACAAATAATAATAAGCTAAACACTCATTTCTTTGTCTGCAAAACAAGGGAGATAATAGTACTTGCGACATACAGTTGTTGCGAGGTTAAAAATTATGTAAAATGCTTAACATGTAATGAGTGTTCAGTATCTCATAGTAATTATCATTATTACTGTTACTTGGTAGCATAGAAGAAAAGGCTATTAAGATTTTGATACCACTTTTAAATTCTGCAGCTGTCCTAAGCTAGAGGTTTATGGTACCTTAAGTGTTTTAGTATTTTTTTTCATGGCTTCCCTAGGCCAAAAATTCCTAATGGTTTCATTTATTACATATGTAGGTCCAAAGAACTTAGTACTTACATCCTGAAAACTTAGTAGCTGTTTTTTTTTTTTTTTGAGACGGAGTTTCACTGTTGTTACCCAGACTGGAGTGCAATGGCACGATCTCGGCTCACCGCAACCTCCACGTCCTGGGTTCAAGCAATTCTCCTGCCTCAGCCTCCTGAGTATCTGGGACTACAGGCGCGCACCACCATGCCCAGCTAATTTTTTGTATTTTTTTTTTTTTTTTTTTTTAGTAGAGACGGGGTTTCACCTTGTTGACCAAGGATGGTCTTGATCTCTTGACCACCTCGGCCTCCCAAAGTGCTGGGATTATAAGCGTGAGCCACTGCGCCCTGCCTAGTAGCTGTTTTTTTTTTTTTTTTAAATATACACATAGTAAAAAATATTTTTATTTAAAAATTAAAACATTTCATTTTATTTTAAGCAACCAAAATTTCTAATATGTACAACCTCCCAACTTTGGATGTGGCTGCTCTCATTCCTGTTCCACACTGATTTTTGCACAGTTCTTTTTATCACAGTCACCACTTACAGCCTAACTTGTCAAAGATGTGATGGCATTGAAAGGAATGTAGTAAAATGATCTAATGTTGAAACTGAACTACTTGGACAGTTTTCTCCAAACTTAAAATATGCCATACTAACGGGATTTCACTGCACTACCTGAGGGACTCTTGGCACATCTATAGTAACTGCAGTTCTAAGCCACAAATCTTGAAAGATTAATGGCTTATCATTATAGTTTATTCAGCCAACAGGCTGAAAAAGATTTGTGACTGTGCCTTTTAGAACATTTATAGGTTGAGTAAATCCCTTATAAAATGCTTGGAACCAGCAGTATATTGGATATTTTTGTGCTTTGTAATATCTACATTATATATTCCTTATCTGAGCATCCTAAATCTGAAAACTAAAAATCCAAAAAGCTCTACTGAGCATCTCCTTTGAGTATCATGTTGGCACTCAAAAAGTTTCAAATTCTAGAGCATTTTTCAGATTTTCAGATTAGATGTCCTTAACCTTTAGTAACTTGAGAGAAAAGATCAAATTTGGGTTGGGCACGTTGCCTCATGCCTGTAATCCCAGCATTTTGGCAGGCTGAGGTGGGCAGATCACCTGAGGTCAGGAGTTCGAGACCAGCCTGGCCAGTATGCCAAAATCAAACCCAGTCTCTACTAAAAATACAAAAATTAGCCAATCCCACCAACTGGGGAGGCTGAAGCAGGAGAATTGCTTGAACCTGGGAGGTGGAGGTTGCAGTGAGTCCAGATGGTGACACTGCACTCCAGCCTGGGTGACAGAGTGAGACTCAAAGAAAAAAGATGAAATCTGACCAAGACCCTGTGGTTTTTATTCTTTATAATGAGGTGGTAAATCGGGAGAATAGGAATTATGATAGAAGTAGTCCTGAATATGAGCACTGAACAAAACAATGAAGTTATACTTACCAAATTTCTAAATTGTAATTTCATACTCAGGCATCAAAATGCTTTGTAGACACCTTTAAGCCAAAAAAGTTTATTTTGAATGGTAATACCTGTTAAAAAATATTTAATAAGTCTGTAATAATTACAGACTTTGATTTGTGATAGGAGTGTGATCCTCTAGCAAATTGGTGCTTTTTTTTTCAGGCAGTAGCAGGTTTGTTGGCAGATGCTCGATCTTTAGCAGATATAGCAAGAGAAGAAGCTTCCAACTTTAGATCTAACTTTGGCTACAACATTCCACTAAAAGTAAGTTGATAACATGTTGAGGAACCTTTTAGACAATAGTAGAAGTTTATTAATAAGCTCTTCTCCTTCTCTCCATAGCATCTTGCAGACAGAGTGGCCATGTATGTGCATGCATATACCCTCTACAGTGCTGTTAGACCTTTTGGCTGCAGGTATGAAATTCTGTGAATTCGAAAGTCAGATCTGTACTAGAGATATTTATGTTCCCCAGCATCTTAGCCTTTTACAGACTTAAAAATAGGAATTCTTGCTGAGAAGTATTAGGGCAATGATTAAATAAAACAGTGCACATAGAAACTATTTGAGGCTGGGTGCCATGGCCCATGCCTGTAATCCCAGTACTTTGGGAGGTTGAGGTGGGAGGATCCTTTGAGTTCAGGAGTTTGACACTAGCGTTAGCAATGCAGTAAGACCCATCTCTACAGAATATTTAAAATTTTAGCCAGCTGCAGTATCACATGCCTGTAGTCACAGTACTTAGGAGCTGTTTGGGAGTATCATTTGAGCCCAGGAGTTCAAGGCTGGAGTGAGCTGTGATCATACCACTGTACTCCAGCCTGGGTAACAGAGACTCTGCCTCTAAAAAATAATAAAAACATAACAACCCAAAACGTTTTGAATAGTGCAAAGTACTATATAGATCTGAAGTGATTATAAAACAACTCATAACAATGACTTTAATCTGATTACAATAAATTCTCTAGTATTAGTCCCTGATATTCTTAGGTAATTTTAAATATATGCCTCGTTGACATTAAGTAGCCAGTTATACTTCGGTTTTCTCATTAATTGCCACCTGATACACTTTAAGCACATAGGTAATATGGTTTTAAATGGAGAATATTTTTGGCAGTCAGTAATTAGTCCATACAGAATTACATCTTACGGTTCCCATTGGGCACAGTTTCTCTTTCTGTTAAGGTGAAATGCTGATACTTTATTTTGGGGGAAAGTGGGGATTCAGCTGCATAAAGACCTGGAATAGGTGTAAATATTCAAATTTGGCTTCACAGAGAAGACTTGTGACTAGGTTTTTGTAAAATGAAAAGACATGTTTGGCTTGTGACTTAAACAGTCACATATGTTTGGTCAAAATAATACATATACTAATATCTAAGTGCTTAGCTGTAGTCCCACCTTTGAGTTATCATGAGTCATATTTAATCACTAAGATATCTTAACAAAAACCTGAGTTTTATTCTATTGGCAATGTTAGCGTTTTATGTTTTGCTTTTTGAGACAGTCTTGCTCTGTCACCAAGCTGGAGTGCAGTGGTGCCATCATGGCTCACTGCAGCCTTGACCTCCTGGCTCAAGTGAAGCTCGTACCTCAGCCTCTCAATTAGCTGGGACCACAGGCATGGGCCACATGCCTGGCCAATTAAAAAAATTTTTTTGTAGAGACAGGGTCTTACCATGCTGTCCAGCCTGACATTAGTTATTCTTAAGCTTCTCACTTAAATTACATTATGAGACACTTTGCTTTCAGACTATGTAGAATACCTTTCAACTGAGTTCTAAGTTCATCAGTTAACTTCTCTGCTCTTTTCAAGAGAGTAAGAATAGTGGAGAGAACTTTTTCAGTAAATATCTGTTGGGTACTGAGTTAGTCACAGATATGGAGACACAGGTGTGAGATGTCACAATAAAAATCTTAGAGGTGATATAAAGGGACAACAATTAGGGAACAGATTCTTTCTGGACAGTTGGCAAGAAAAAGAGTATGAGATGTAGGAGACTTGGAAATGGTAGTTGCAAGCACAGGGACTGGTATGAAAACACTTGAGCCAGAGATAGTTAAGTATGCTTAGTGTGTCGAGTATGAGTTTTAGAGATGATATTGAAGATGTAGAAAGAGCTCCAGTCATATGAAAGTCTGTGCTCCATGCTGTTTCAGCAAAGGAAATGTTGAAGGGCTTTAAAATAATGACAGTGAGCTATTTATCCTGAAGGGTAAGTCTCGTATCAGCATAGAAGATGGAAAGAAATGACGGTAGGGATGGGAATTAGATAGTTAAAATATTCTGCATATGAAATGATGTGTAAGATGATGCTGGTTTCTTTTCTGCTCTAAAGCAAATATAGTCATCCCTTGGTATTTGTGGGGGATTTGTTTTACTACCTCCCATGAATACCAAAATCCAAGGTGGCTGAAGTCTCTGATATAAAATGGTTCTCTGATATAAAATGGTTAAGTATTTGCATATAACCTATGTATATCCTCCTGTATGTTAAGACATCTCTAGATTACTTACAAAACCTAATACACTGTAAATAGTTGTTATACTGTATTGTTTAAGGAATAATGACATGAAAATCACAGTAGTTCAGTACAGAAGCAATGATTTTTGAAAGGTTTCTCTCTGTGGTTTGTTGAATCCACACACTGTATGTCACAATTTCAGAAAAATCAGTATTTCATACAATTAGCTTAATAACCTAATTTTAATTTGTTGAGCATAGAAAAATAGATTGAACCAATTCTGATTATTGCAGAGAAGTGAGTGGCAGAATACAGGGAAACAGAATGAAGGATGGAAAGAATTTCACATGGATTCAGTATACTGTCCATCAGGAATTTTGTTCCCTTGGCCTTTTTGTGTTTATGCCTTCATTTATTAGGCTCTCTCATTAGTTTTGATTTTCACCTATCTTATTACCTCTTTCCCTATACTGCTAGACTTTCCAGGGGACCTTCATCAGAAAGATTAATACTAAACAAACAAAGCCACATGAATTTTGACTAATCTCAAGTATGTACTAGTTTTAATTAATTCAAACCACTGTATCAAAGTACTTACCATGAGTTATATGTATATTAGTAATTTATCTCAAAAACAAAATAGAATTGCATTTTAATCATTTTTTGAAAAAATACTTTTATGTTCTTGCCATGGTTTAAGCTGTTTGTATACTTTTATCCAGTTTCATGTTAGGGTCTTACAGTGTGAATGATGGTGCGCAACTCTACATGATTGACCCATCAGGTGTTTCATACGTGAGTACTTTTGAATCATTTGAAATTCGATTTTAGTATAATGGTATTTCATTAGCATTTAAAAATGTCTCATTATAAGATCACATGAAATTTCTTTAAAACTCATTGAAGGAATTTTTTTTCCCAATAACCTCTTGTCCAACATAATGTTTTCTTGTTTTTTTTTTTTTTCCTTTTTTTTTGGAGACAGGGTCTCACTCTGTGGCCCGGCTGGAGCACAGTGGCATGATAATGGCTAATTCTAACCTCTGCCTTTCGGTTTCAAACAGTTCTTACGCCGTAGCCTCGAGGGTGGCTTGGATTACAGGCATGTACCACCTGGCTAATTTTTTTTTTTTTGTATTTTTACTAGAGACAAGCCTTAGCCATGTTGGCCAGACTGGTCTTGAACTCCTGGCCTCAAGTGATCCACCCACCCAGATCTCCAAAGTCTAAGGATTACAAGCCACTGTGCCCTGCTGTTTTCTTGTTTATCATTAATAACTGATATGAGGCAGAGGAAAGATTTGTTTTCAATGTTATTTATAAAAACTACATAGTGCATTTAGTATTTTGAATATGTGATTTTCCTTTATTACTATACTGTCTTAAAACTGTATTTGTCTTTGTTTTTCTCTTGCCCAGGCTGGAGTGCAGTGACACACTATAGTGCACTGCAGCTTCTTAACTCCTGGGCTCAAGGGATCCTCCTGGCTAAGCCTCCCAAGTAGCTGGGACTGCAGGCTAATGCTACCATGCCTGGGTAGTTTTTGTATTTTTTTTTGGTGTTTGTAGAGACAATGTCTTACCACGTTTCCAGGGCTGGTCTAAAACTCCTGGCCTTAAGCAGTCTTCCTGCCTTGGACTCCCAAAGCGGTGGGATTATGGGCATGAGCATCCATGTCCAGCCATGTCATCCCTTTTACTTTTTATTTATTTTTAGATGGAGTCTCACTCTGTCTTCCATGCTGGAGTGCAGTGGCTTGATCTCAGCTCACTGCAACCTCCTTCACCCTCCTAGGTTCAAGCAGTTCTCCTGCCTCAGCCTCCCAAAGAGCTGGGATTACAGGCATGCACCACCATTCGTGTCTAATTTGTATATTTAGTAGAGATGGGGTTTTTTTCATGTTGGCTAGCTGGTCTCCAACTCCTGACCTCAGGTGATCTGCCCACCTTAGCCTCCCAAAGTGCTAGGTTTAATGTGAGCCACTGCACCTGGCATGATTTTTTTTTTTTTTTTCTTTTGAGATGTCTAGCTCTGTTGCCCAGACTGCAGTGGTACCAAAGCTCCACCTCCCCAGTTCAAGCAATTCTGCCTCAGTCTCCAGATTAGCTGGATTAGAAGCATGCACCCCCACACTTGGCTAATTTTTGTATTTTCAGTAGAGCCGAGATTTCATCATGTTGGCCAGGCTGGTCTCAAACTCCTGACCTCAAGTCATCTGCCCGCCTCTGCAATTACAGGCATGAGTGACTGTACCCAGCCTTCCATTTTAAAGAGAAGGTTTAAGTGTGATTTTTTTTTTTTTGAGATGGAGTTTCGCTCTTGTTACCCAGTGCAATGGCGCGATCTCAGCTCACCGCCACCTCCACCTCCTGGGTTCAGGCAATTCTCCTGCCTCATCCTCCTGAGTAACTGGGATTACAGGCACACGCCAACACGCCCAGCTAATTTTTTGTACTTTTAGTAGAGACGGGGTTTCACCATGTTGACCAGGATGGTCTCGATCTGTTGACCTCGTGATCCACCCACCTTGGCCTCCCAAAGTGCTGGGATTACAGGCGTGAGCCACCGCACCCAGCCTTAAGTGTGATTTATTGGAGCTTTCTCTAAATTATTACCATTTCTTTCTTCATTTTTTTTTTTTCTTTTTTTTGAGACAGTCTTGCTCTTGTCCAGACTGGAGTGCATTGGTGCAATCTTGGCTAGTGGACCTCTGCTTCCCGATTCTCATGCCTCAACCTCCCAAGTAGCTGGCATTACAGGCCTGCACCATTACACCTGGCTAATTTTTATATTTTTAGTAGAGATAGGGTTTCACCATGTTGCCCGGGCTGGTCTGGAACTCCTGGCCTCAACTGATCCATGTGCCTCAGCTTCCCAAAGTTCTGGGATTAAGTGTAAGCCACCACACCTAACCTGTTTACATTTCTTAACTGTATTCTTATCCCGACATTTTTGTTCTTACTAACTGAAGAAAAGGAAGATTCTTAAATATATGTTCCTCTAACAGTATTATGTATGTGTGCATCCTTATCTTTTCTGTTTTTTTTTTTTTTTTTTTTTTTTTGAGATGGAGTCTCACCCTACTGCCCAGGCTGCAGTGCAGTAGTACTGTCTCAGATCACTGCAGCCTCCCAGGTTCAAGCAATTCTCCTGCCTCAGCTTCCCGAGTAGCTGGGATTACAGGCACCTGCCACCATGCCCAGCTAAATTTTTTTGTATTTTTAGTAGAGATGGAGTTTCACCATGTTGGCCAGGATGGTCTCGATCTCTTGACCTCGTAATCCACCTGCGTCGGCCTCCCTAAGTGCTGGGATTACAGGTGTGAGCTACCGTACCCGGCCAGGAATTAGTTTTATTTAAACGATCTCTCAGGAAATTATTATTTCTTTTTTCATTGTCATAGTGCTAAAATCTTTTTTGATTCCTCTTCCCCAAAATGTCTCAAATTCAAAGGGTAAATGATTACATAATTTACATATTTTTGGATATACCTCTATTAGTTTTTTTTTCTTGACAGAGTTTCGCTCTTGTTACCCAGGTTGGAGTGCAATGGCATGATCTCGGCTCACCGCAACCTCCGCCTCCTGAGTAGCTGGGATTACGGGCACGCGCCACCATGCCCAGTTAATTTCTTTTGTATTTTTAGTAGAGATGGGGTTTCAGCATGTTGACCAGATGGTCTTGATCTCTTGACCTCGTGATCCACCCAGCTCGGCCTCCCAAAGTGCTGGGGTTACAGGCATGAGCCACCACGCCCGGCTGGATATACGTCTATTAGGAGTACAGATTCTTTTAGAATTAAGTTTGGTATTTTAGTATTTTTGAGCCCTTTGGCATTCATCAGAATGTGTTTGACTATATTTTTCCATTCTTGCTTTTAAAAGTCATTTAACATCTTTTTACTAGGTTATAAATAAACATTAGTAGTCATTAGTTATATATGATAGTATACTATTTCAGTGATTATATATATTTTCCTTTGTTTTCTAAATAGGGTTATTGGGGTTGTGCCATTGGCAAAGCCAGGCAAGCTGCAAAGACGGAAATAGAGAAGCTTCAGGTAATAATTAATGCTTGAATTTTTGCTACATTGTCATCCTAGTGCAGTGAAATTTTATCACCACAGACATTTCAGTCTAAGGCAAGGATGACCAATCATTTGGCTTCCTGGGCCACACCTAAAATACACCAACACTAATGACAAGTGATGAGCTTAAAAAAAAGAAATCTCATAATGTTTTAAGACAGTTTCCAAATTTGTGTTGGGCCCCATGAGGCCAGTGGGCTGGAGAAGGTTGGTTTAAGGATATAGTGTGTTTTGATGTTTAGAGTAGAGCTTTACAAAGCTGCTAAGTCATTTAATGGGAAAACTGATAACATATTGTCTATAGAGTTGTGTTATACATCCCTTTATGATTTTGAATAACTGCTATAAAGCCTCAATCTAGAAAAACACAGCTTTTTATATGATTTCACAAAATTCTTGAAACCTATTCATGAATATCTGTGAGCCCTAGTTTGAAGATTTTGGTGTTTAAAAGTTTGAGATAATGTCGTAGAATCAACTGCATTAAGAAGTGATACTCATTTTTTTCCTATATTATTTATTTCTTTGGAACACAGCTTTTATGTCTGGCTGTGCTCCACTGCTTCTTTTAACTTTGCTCCTAGCCAGATAAGGCATAAATCCTCCAACTCCTGGGGCTTAAACAGTCCTCCTGCCTCAGCCTCCCAAGTAGCTGGGCTATAAGCATGCACCACCTCGCCTGGCTAATGTTTTGCTAGTTTTAGGAGGTAGGGTCTCACTCTTTCTCCCAGTCTGGTCTCAAATTCCTGGGCTCAAGCAGTCCTCCCAACTTGCCCTACCAAAGTGGTAGGATTACAGGGGTAATTCCCCTAACCTGGTATAAATAATCTAATTTTCAAATTTCCATATCTACCCACTTTTTTCTTATACCTCTCCACTTTTTCTTTCACAAGAAATTCAGCTATTAGTTTGAAAAAGTTTTCTTAAAAGCCTGTATTTCCTTTTAGCCATACATTGATCAACTTAAGACTTCATGGAGGCCGGGTGCAGTGGCTCACGCTTATAATCCCAGCAATTTGGGAGGCCGAGACAGGTGGATCCCGAGGTCAAGAGATTGAGACCATCCTGGTCAACACAGTGAAACCCCGTCTCTACTAAAAATACAAAAATTAGCTGGGCATGGTGGTGCACGCCTGTAGTCCCAGCTACTCGGGAGGCTGATGCAGGAGAATTGCTTGACCCCAGGAGACAGAGGTTGCGGTGAGCCGAGATCATGCCATTGCACTCCAGCCTGGCTAACAAGAGCGAAACTCTGTCTCCAAAAAAAAAAACGACTTCATGGATACTGTTTCAGTATTATTATCAGAAACTTGCCTAAAAAGCAGGCATACAATTTATCAGTGTTTTCGTAAATTAACAGTGAGATAAAATTTCACATACATTTAATATTTATCCTATAATAGAAACTTGCTCAAGTAATTACTCATTCAACTTATTTAAGACCAGCTTCTAGAAAATACTTACTGGTGCTTGGCATTTATGCAACGCCAAGTTTTAGAACCCCCCATTAAAGCCTAATTTGTTTTGCATTTTAGTAAAGTTGACAAAATGATCTTGGAGATCATTTAGCCCAAGGTCAACTGCAGATTAAACACACTGCATAGGATCACAGAGTCAGCTGGTTCTGAACAGTATCCAGACCTTATGAGTCTTAGACCTATGTTCTTTTCCATTGCACACTTTCTGGCATGGTGCTAGGTTCCTATCTTCTACTCTTTTCCTTTTGATTTCATCTCTTCATACTATTATAAGGAAATTTGAAAATTAGAATATTTATACCAGGTGAGGGGGTTAACCCTGTAATCCTACCACTTTAGTAGGGTACGTTAAGAGGACTGCTTAAGCCCAGGAGTTCTAGACCAGACTGGGAGAAAGAGTGAGACCCTATCTCCTAAAACTAGCAAAACGTTAGCCAGGGGAGGTCGTACGTGCTTGTAGTCCCAGTTACTTGGGAGGCTGAGACAGGAGGACTGTTTGAGCCCCAGGAATTGGAGGCTACAGTGAGCTATGATCACACCTCTGTACTCCAGCCTGGGTGACAGAGTGACACCTTATCTCAAAAAAGTAAAGAAAATTAAGAGTATTTAGAGCAGTTACTTTTTGTCTTCCTGTAGTTAAATCCTAGTAAGGAATGAGAAAATCAATAAATCCCAGCAAAAAAAATCAAGAAAAAAAAATCACTTTGGGGAACACCTAAAGTTTGTGACAAAATTATGCTGCGAATCAGGTGTTGCAAATTATGGCCCACTGCCTGCTTTTTTGTAAGTTTTATTGGAACACAGCTACGTTTAGTCCACGGCTGCTTTTAAAATATAGTAGACTTTAATATTTGGAACAGGGACCAGAAACCAGAGCCATGCAGCTAATAAACTCTAAAATATTTACAAGTTGGTGCTTCACAGAATCCATTTACTGACCCCCACTTTGTATCATTGTTCTATCCTGTTTTCTTTTGCTGTGTTTACCAAAAAAATAGAAATGCACAAACATATGTAAAAATAATTTGCCATTTAAAATGTGCTTTTTCAAGTAAGATGCAATTAATTCACTAAATACAGAACTTAACGAATAAGGGACAAAATCTGAAGATCAGTATTCTTTCCCTTCCCATCACCTTCAATTTAACATGAAGAACTGTAAACATCATAAACTTAAACCAATCTAGTTAAGACTTCAGTTATCCACTTATACATCCGCCTCCGCAATGAACTATTTGAAAACAACTGGAAGCATAATACTGCATCCCTAAATACTTTAGAGTTATTCTCTTTATACCATTATTGGACCCAAGTATCATGTTAATAGTCCATAATCAAACTGCCTGAACAATTTCGACACTGTCTTTTTTCTGTTTCAAACTGTCGAGGTTCACATTTTCTTCCTTCTCTTAGTCTTTTTCTTCCCCTCAGAAGAAAGATACTATTTAAGCGTCTATGCCAGTTGCCTTTAGTTGTACCCAAATAATTGTCTGTTTCCTAAAATTAGTATTATTAAATGTATTTATGTATTGAGATGGAGTCTCACTCTGTCACCCAGTCTGGAGTGCAGTGGTGTGATGCACAATCTCGGCTCACTGTAACCTCCCCTTCCGGGTTCAAGCACTTCTCCTGCCTCAGCCTCCTGTGTAGCTGGGATTGCAGGCATGCGCCATCATGCCTAGCTAATTTTTCTGTATTTTTACTAGAGACGGGGTTTCACCATGTTGGTCAGGCTGTTCTTAAACTCCTGACCTCATTATCCACCTGACTCAGCCTTCCAATGCGCTGGGATTACAGGCGTGAGCCACTGCGCCTGGGCAGTATTCTTAAATTTAAATTCAGTGTAATTTTTGTCATTGTTTCTTCCTCCTGATGTGGTTGTACAGGAATATTGAGCTTCCAGAGTCAAAATTAAAAACAAAAAATCTAGTTTAAATATATAGCAGTTGAATAGCTTAAGTCTAGACTGTTGTATGAGTACCTTTCACTATATTCCATCATTCCCCAGCATATTCAGAATATACGAATGCCTGTCCATTCAGAAATCCATTATGTCTAATAATAAAATCTTGTACTGGTTACTACCAAAACCTACACTATACAATACAGACTCCTCAACTAGGCACATGGGGTATTTTTCTACCCTGATTTCCAAGTGTTCATTGAAAGAATGCTGAAATTCTAATTTCGAAAAAACTTTTGGCTTCCCACTTGTGCTTTACACATTTGTCTTTCTTGAAATCAAATCCAATCCAATGTGTTTTATAAGACCCTGCTCAAATCTTGGTTCTTCAAAGCTTTCCCTGGTATTTTGCATTTTTGCTTTTAATAGTTTCACAAAGGCTAATTTCTTACTCCTTCCTTCATCTTTCTGTATCTTGCATATAGATTTTTTTTTGCATTTTATTATCCTAAATTAGCTATAAAGAAAATCAGATGTCTTTTCCAGTTGTTCAAACTTCAGGTCTGCCTACAGATTACAGATGGCTGTAGATTTTTATAATTTTATCACAAAGTTGTAACTACAGTTTATCCCAGAATATCTTGTTGGCGTATAAATTTTTCTTTTTTTGAGATGGGAGTCTCGCTTTGTCGCCCAGGCTGGAGTGCAGTGGTGTCGGGCTCACTGCAACCTCCGTCTCTTGGGTTAAAGCAGTTCTCTGCCTCAGCCTCTTGAGTTGCTGGGATTACAGGTGCCTGCCACCATGCCTGGCTAATTTTTTTTTTTTTTTTTTGAAACAAAATCTTGCTCTTGTCGCCCAGGCTGGAGTACAATGGTACAATCTCAGCTCACTGCATCCTCTGCCTCCCAGGTAGCTGAGATTACAGGAGCCTGCCATCACGCCCGGCTAATTTTTGTATTTTTAGTAGAGAGGGGGTTTCACCATTTTGGCTAGCCTGGTCTCGAACTCCTGACCTCTGGTGATCCACCTGCTTTGGCCTCCAAAAATGCTGGGATTACAGATGTGAACCACCATGCCTGGGCTGGCATATAAACTTCAAAACATTAAAATATGAATCAGGAAACTTGGGTTCTGGTCTTTTTTGGACATTATTTTCCTTGGTTTTATATCTGAGTATAAAAGTGAAAATAGACAAGTGGAAAATGTTCTTCTGACAATTAATATACATAATATTTTCTATAGATGAAAGAAATGACCTGCCGTGATATTGTTAAAGAAGTTGCGAAAATGTAAGTTGAAATTTTTCTTACCATCCACAAAAATATTTCACTTGACCTTTGTGCATTAATTCTAAGAGGCTGTTTTCCTGGAAAATAACATAGTGTATAATTTTTAGAAGGTAAATTTAACATTCTAAGAAGCCTCACGAAGGAGGAAAAGGTTTTTAAGCAAAATTGTTTAGTCATGAATAGGATGGGGAATAGGATGGGAAAAAGAGCTTTTGACAAAATAAACTGTTACAGGTTAAGGACATATAATGTACCTTTAGGGGCTTCATTTCTTAGCTGTCAACTTCTCAAATATCTTATCTCCCAATAATAGTAATGTTAGATTGCCTCGAAGAATGCTTATAAACTTTATAGGTTTACAACTAATTATTTCCATACATGATTCATGAAACTGGCTCATTTATATAATCTGCTGTTTATTTGGGAAAGATTTTTCACTTTTTTAGTTTTATTATAAAAGTTCTTGTAACAAGGTAAGAAGAGCAGTATTAATAAGACATTTTGAAAACCAGCTTAAGAAAGCCTGAATAGTTTATTATAGGTACATAGAGTAGAATACTATTAATATGTAACAGCTGTTTGAACAGTATGCAGTTAAAAAGTCAATTAACCTGGGTGATGTTTCAAAAAAATCTGATTCTTCTAGATCAAGGAGTGCAGACATTTGGTATTACAAAAAAGATTCCAATAAAATACATTTTGTAGGCCAGCTTTTTAGATTCCAGTTATATTCAGAGAATTCGTAACATTTCTAACCATTCTACATTAGAACTACACAAACAAGGTCTAGTCAGTCAGCTCTCTGTACAGTAGTGTCTCAGGTTTTTATGTCTAACAGTACATGGAAGAAAAAAGTCCAATGGGCTCTACTGTATAATAATAAACATACTATTTAGATGGCACTCACAGTCTCTTATAAACTAGTCCATCATTCCTGCTACTGCCTTTACACCTCCTGCTACCTCCCCTCCTTTCTCCCAGTTTCAGTTGTGAAGCAAGCAGAAGCAGTGATGGTCAGTTAATAACAGCAACATTAGGAACCAACATACATTAGAACTACTAAGAAAGGAAGTCAGGTATCTTCCTTGAATTTTCTAACAGTTTATCATGATATACTCTTGTTTCCTTCACTGAACCTTTGAAGTGCTTCTGGAAATTAGTTCTTACTATCTTTCATATTTACATACAATGATAGTCATCTCTTAGTTTCAAGTCAGGAAAGCCATTCCTTCATCATAAGAAAATGGAGCAGCATGTTATCTTTTACTTAGTTCTAAAAAATTGAGATCCTCTCATATTATAGCAAGGTTTTAGAACACCCTCCAAAAAGTAAGGTATGTAATTCATTGCAGAGTATTAGATAAAGCTATACTCTGCTACTGTACTTAATTTCTTGACACTTATTTTTTTTCTTTTTGAGACGGAGTTTTACTCTGTCGCCCGGCTGGAGTGCAGTGGTGTGATCTCGGCTCACTGCAATCTCCACCTCCTGGGTGCAAGCAATTCTCTGCTTCGACCTCCTGAGTAGCTGGGATTACAGGTGCCTGCCACCACGCTGGGCTAATTGTTGTATTTTTAGTAGAGATGGGGTTTTACCATCTTGGCCAGGCTGGTCTTGAACTGACCTCGTGATCCACCTGCCTCCCTCCCAAAGTGCTGGGATTCCAGGCATGGGCCACCACGCCTGGCTCATGTAACAAAAAAACACACTTTTAATGTTACTTTAATATGCTGCATGACAATGCCTCCTTCTTTGCTGTAATCTGAAATGTACTGCAATGTTAAGGCCAGGTTATGTAGCATATAAGCCAATATAAAATGGACAAGGAGCTTAAGAAGCTACTGCCAAGAAGCTACAGGTTGAAGAGACCACTAATAATTGCAAGGACATAAATTGGTTTTAAAAATATTTAAATTAATGGACGAAAAATAAATATCCTAAAAAGGCACAATGGTGACTTTTCTAGTGAATCCATGTTCTTTATGAGATATCTTTTATAGTTATATCTTTATTTTTTTGAGACGGAGTCTCGCTCTGTCACCCAGGCTGGAGGGTAGGCGTGATCTTAGCTCACTGCAACCTCCACCTACCGGGTTCAAGTAATTCTCTTGCCTTAGCCTCCCGAATAGATGAGATTACAGGTGGCCACTGCCACACCCAGATATTTTTCATTTTTAGTAGAAACAGTTTTACCCTGTTGGCCAGCCTAGTCTTGGACTCTTGACCTCAAGTGATCCACCCGCCTTGGCCTCCCAAAGGGATGGGATTACAGGTATGAGCCACGACACCTAGCTAAGTTACATCTTTAAAGCAATGTGCAAAAATATCGAACGTGAGTTGTTTAGGCATATTCAGTATTTGTCGGGAGAGCAAATGTTTCATTTTATCTCAGTCCCTGTGTATGTTGTCCTCTCTTATGTTAAATACTATGTAGAATGTGTCTGTGTAATTTTAAAAAGACTTTTATTAGGGCTGGACATTCTAATTTATATGAGGAGTCTGTGAACTACAATGTTTGAAGGTTACCAAAATGTTACATTTCCCATTTCTGTTCTAGAATTTACATAGTACATGATGAAGTTAAGGATAAAGCTTTTGAACTAGAACTCAGCTGGGTTGGTGAATGTAAGTTATTTTTGTACATTTATTTGCTCTAGGAATTATCTGTACCATAACAAATTTACAACGGAGTGTCTTTTCTAATATAATGAAAGCTAAAACAAATTTACTAGGTCATCAAAGGAAGGGAAAGTTCTGCTTAATAACTGACAAGTTGTGAACGTATTATTTTTTGAAACATCCATTTCATGGTTTTAAAACATATTATGCTGTAAATTAATGCTGAGGATTTATAAATCATAGCAAAATTTATTCATAAATCATAGCAAAATTTATTCATTTTTGTAAGAATATATGGGCACATACAATCTCATGTGGAAGCAGCACACAAAAATGAGTACAACTCTGCAACAGTAGTTAAGTCAGCTGTTGACTGGGTAGATCCTCTAGTATACTGAAAGTCACAATACAATCCTCAATTTAAAATTCAAATATGTGGCTTAATTTACAGTAACTAATGGAAGACATGAAATTGTTCCAAAAGATATAAGGGAAGAAGCAGAGAAATATGCTAAGGTAAGCCACAGCACAAAAACTTCTCTTGGCCAGGTACACTAGGAGGAATCACTTAGTCCAGGAGTTCAAGACCAGCCTGAGGAGCATAGCAAGACCCCCATCTCTAATTAAAAAAAAAAAAAAGTTTTTAAAAAAATTCTCTAACCAAAATTGTGTTCAATATAAAGAAACTTGGGTGGTTTCTATTAAATAACACTAATAGTTAAGTGGAACTAAGGATTTTTCTAGGTCATCTGCAGTGGGTAGAGTTGCCTTGGTTCCAAAAAAAAAATGGGGGTTAAGATTGCAAAGATTCAGGACCTTTTTTTTCCCTTTTTTTTTTTGAGACAGTCTTGCTCTGTCACCAGGCTGGTAGTGCAGTGGTGTGATCTTGGCTCACTGCATCCTCTTGCCTCTGGGTTCAAGGAATTCCCCTGCCTCAGCCTCCTAAGTAGCTGGGATTACAGGCACCTGCCAACACACCTGGCTAATTTTTTGTATTTTAGTAAAGACGGGGTTTCACTACGACTTTTAGTATTTTAAGTGTGTGTGTATATATATATTTCTTTTTGCTCTGTCACTCAGGCTGGAGTGTGATGCTGCCACCTTGGCTCACTGCAGCCTCTGCCTCCAGGGTTCAAGTGATTTTCCTGCCTCAGCCTCCTGAGTAGCTGGGATTATATGAGCAAGCCATCACACCTGGCTAACTTTTGTACTTTGGTTTCACCAAAAATAGACTGGGTTTCACCAGTCTGGTCTCAAACTCCTGACCTCAGGTGATCCATCTCCTTCGGCCTCCTAAAGTGCTGGGACTGCTCCCAGCCTCTTATATATACAGTCTATCAAAGATATAGTCACTGCATGTTAGAGCAACATTTGCTTAATCATCGTTGCCTGGTTATCTTACTCTAAAAGTGTTCATTCAGTTACAAGTAAAGGAATTCAACCACTTAATTCAGGTTGTTGTACCTTCCTCAACAGGTGTGGGATATAACTATTAAAAATCAATTTTAAACACCTATTTTCTCTTAACAGGAATCTCTGAAGGAAGAAGATGAATCAGATGATGATAATATGTAACATTTACTCCAGCATCTATTGTATTTTAAATTTCGACTCCACTGTAACTATTTAGTCCTGTGGATTATAAATACTCACTGTCCAATTTTCATTAAATTTTTGTCTTATAACGATTCAGGTTTGGTTAATATCTGCTTTACAAATTGATGGGGTAATTGAGGATATTTACTTAATATTAAAATATAGATTTATGACTACTGAAAAATTCCTTGGTTAAAATACTGCAGAATTAATTCAAAGATTGCAGATTAATTAATTCAAAGTCCCATTCTCAATTAGAATTTACAGATCATATTCTTCTGGGCTTTTGTACAAAAAGCACCTACCAACTCAATGGACAAATAATTGATACGGCTTCTTACTTTCATATTTAATGAAATAAATGGTCATCAAACACTGTTAATCTTTAGGTGTAATACAGATGACAGATGTTTCAGTTTCAGATATTTTTCAAAAACTGATTCTTCTCAGCATGGTACAGCTCAAAAATCCTTTAATACATGAATCAAGAATGTTCTTGCTTTTTTCCTTTATTATGGTGAGGAGTGGATTTAAGGATCAATAAAGTCCCTATTCTGTAACTACAAATTTTTCTTGATCTCTAAAGATTCAAATACAAATACCAACTCAGACAGCTTTCATGTTAAGAATTTATGTGAAAGTGCTCTGCAAACAGAACTGTCACTAAGTGGAATAAACAGTACTGTAGCCAGAAGAATAACTTTGTTAAGCTGAAAAGCAGTACTCACAGCAGGAACAATCTGAACTCAGGCTATGTATATACACCCTCTAGTAGACTCATGCCAGTATCAATCATTCAATGTTATGCTTCCCTAAGAAGGTAATCTAGCCACTGAATTTAGGTGCAGGGTATTTGGACTTTGAGCATTTGTGTAGTTTAAATAGCAAATGATTACACCTGCATATTAATAGCTAACTACTACACAAATAACTCAAAACCAGTAATGTCATTACCATGGCAGCCTTTATATAACATCTGCTATATTTTACAACTCAAAATATATTTTAAAACATATTAACGCATATGGCTCAAGCAATCCTCCCACCTCAGCCTCCTGAGTAGCTAGGACGACCGGCACGTACCACGCTTGGTTAACTTTTGACAATTTTTTGTATAGACAGCATCTCATTACGTTGCCCAAAGTGGTCTTGAACTCCTGGAGTTGAGCAATCTGCCCACCTCTGCCTCCCAAAATGCTGAGATTACAGGCATGAGCCACCATACCTGGCCACAACTCATATATTTAATTGTGAATGATACAAGTGTTGGTCTTGGAAAAATACAGGAACAATACTAAATTGAATCCATTTATGCAAAGATAAACTGACTATCCCTAAGCCTATCTATGGTCATTCCTATACTTTCCCAAAGTTCCAAAGTATGAATGGCATATAAATCTCCAATTATTCTTTGAATGTATCCATACTTACATTAATATCAGCATAGTTGAAACCCTCTTCAAAAGATACTGGTTCGGCCAGGCGCTGTGGCTCACACCTAATCCTGGCACTTTGGGAGGTTGAGGTGGGTGGATCACTTGAGGTCAGGAGTTCAAGACCAGCCTGGCCATCATGGTGAAACCTCATCTAAAAAAAAAAAAAAGACTGGTTCTTTTTTTGAGACAGTCTTGCCAGGCTGGAGTGGAGTGGTGCAATCATGGCTCACTGCAACCTCCATCTCCTGGGTTCAAGCAATTTTCCTGTGTCAGCCTCCCAAGTAGCTGAGACTACAGGCATGTGCCACCACACCCAGCTAATTTTTTGTATTTTTAGAAAAGACGGGGTTTTACCATGTTGGCCAGGATGGTTTCCATGTGTTGCCCTTGTGATCCACCTGCCTCAGCATGCCAGAGTGTTGTGATTACAGGTGTGAGCCACTGTATCTGGTCATAAAAGATAATGTTCTAAAGAAACCTAAATATGAGCAGCTAAACTACTACAGAGGCCATAATATAAGTAGATATACCTAGCTCTACAGCTCTTATGAAAGAACGCTAAGTGGTTTTCTTTCTTTTTTTTTTTTCTTAAGATGGAGTCTCGCTATGTTGCCCAGGCTGGAGTGCAGTGGTGCAATCTCGGCTCACTGCAACCTCCGCCTCCCAGGTTCAATCAATTCTCCTGCCTTAGCCTTCAAGTACATGGGGCTACACAGGCGGCTTGCCCTCACCACACCTGACTTAATTTTTGTATTTTTAGTAGAGACGAAATATTGACATAGTGGCCAAGACAGTCTCAAACTCCTAACCTTGTGATCCACCCGCCTTGGCCTCCCAGAGTTGGGATTACAGGTATGAGACACCGCGCCTGGCGGTGTCACCAAGTGATTCATTCATGCACACTAAACAGGATTAATAAATGTAGGTTCAACTGTAAGGATACTTTAACCACTGCTGTACGACTAGTCTCTTAAGGAAAAAAAGCTGGTACATTTTACTTTGATAAATGTAAAATTTATTTTAAGCAAAACAGTACCTTATTACCATAAATCATCTTGATGCTGATACCTAAAAAAAAAACAAAACCAAAAGTTTTAAAGTTTTGCTTTAGAGATACCAAAGAATAAAATATATTTAGACTTGTAAAAGCACTTATCTGATGAGATTCCATTTGCTTTTATTTCTGTGATTCATAGAGACCTAAAAAATAAGAAAATCAACTTGTAGGTTATCAATGTTTAACCAATTTCAACAGAATATTCTTTATTTTACAGGAGGTGCAGCAAATTAAGATTACCAATACTATCATTTTGTAAAAATATCCACCTATATCAAAGGAACTTCAAAACATGAAATGCAGCTATTGTTACCCCAACAAAGTATAGCTTTTTTTTAGTTCCAACTGACCGTATGTATGGCTTAACTATAATAAAATCTAAGTATATACCCCCCCAGAGTTGTTTAAAAAAAAATCCTATAATTCTATTTCAACTGGTGAGCACACAATAATTACTGAGATGCTAAAGGTATACATATTGAAATCATACTAATTAACTGCAGGATAAGGTAATCTATTTTAAAAACAATAATTGAGAAATGTATGGAGGTTGGATGCGGTGGCTCATACCCATAATCTCAACAGTTTGGGACACTGAGGCAGGAGGATCGCTGGAACCCAGGTGATCCACCTGCCTCGGCCTCCCAAAGTGCTGGGACTAGAGGCGTCAGCCACCATGCCTGGCATACCTCAGTCTTAATAAACGTTAATTGCTGATTAACTGTTAAAGGATACAAGAAATAGCACAATTTTTGCCTTTTAGTTTACAAAATATTCTGAGAAGCTGTTTACTTATAAAACCACTAAATTATACCTGTTACCCTCCTTTTGATTAGGGTGTATTTAAAAAAGATACCTTTTTGTATGTGGCTGGTTAAACTAAAAAAACAAACAAGAAAAAAAAAAGCCGAGTGTGGTGGTATTCACCTGTGCAGTCCCAGCTACTCATGAGGCTGAAGTGGGAGGATTGCTCAAGCAGTGCAATCATAGTGTGCTATGATAGTGCCTTTGAATAGCCACTGTACTCTAGCCTGGACATCACAGTGAGACCTTGCCTCTAAAAAGTAAAAAAAAAAAATTGGCCAGGTGTGCTGGCTCACGCCTGTAATTCCAGCACTTTGGGAGGCCAAGGTGGGAGCATCACGAGGTCAAGAGATGGAGACCATCCTGGTCAACATGGTGAAACCCCGTCTCTACAAAAATACAAAAATTAGCTATGCGTGGCAGCACGTGCCTGTAGTCCCAGCTACTTGGGAAGCTGAGGCAGGAGAATCACTTGAGCCTGGAAGGCAGAGGTGAGCCGAGATGGTGCCACTGCACCATAGCCTGGGCAACAGAGCAAGACCCTGTCTAAAAAAAATAAGTAAGGTAACAAGGCCAGGAGCAGTGGCTCACGCTTGTAATCCCAGCACTTTGGGAGGCCAAGGCAGGTGGATCACCTGAGATCAGGTGTTCTCGACCAGCCTGGCCAACATGGTGAAACCCCCTCTCTACTAAAAATACAATAATTAGCCGTGCATGGTGTCAGGTGCCTGTAGTCCCAGCTACTTGGGAGGCTAAGATAGGAGAATTGCTTGACCAAGAAGGGGGAGGTTGCAGGGAGCTGAGATCATGCCATTACACTCCAGCCTTGGTGATGGAGCGGGACTGTCTCAAAAAGAGAGATAACAGAGGGCAAAGAAGAAAGCCATCCATATTCCCACAACCCGGAGAAACTGTTAGGATTTTTTATTTTTAGTTTTTGCTAGCTTCCATGGTTTATTTCTTTTTCTTTTTTTTTTTTTTTTTTTTTTGGGAGACAGGGTCTCAGTCTGTTGACAGGGTAGAGTACAATGGCAGGATGAAAGTTCA
Organism: Callithrix jacchus; assembly: GCF_049354715.1. Taxonomy (NCBI): domain Eukaryota; kingdom Metazoa; phylum Chordata; class Mammalia; order Primates; family Cebidae; genus Callithrix; species Callithrix jacchus. Next base: position 92,933,733 of record NC_133509.1, read on the forward strand.
CTGCAGGCTCGACCTCTTGTGCTTAAATTATCCTCCTTCCTCAGCCTCTTGCATAGCTAGAATCATAGGCATGTACCATCATGCCTGGCTAAGTTTTTAATTTTTTTTTTTTTTTTTCTGAAGAAACTGGCTCTCCCTATATTGTCCAGGATGGTCTCAAACTCCTGACAAGTGATCCTCCCACCCTGTCCTCCCAAAGTGTTGCAACTGCAGGTGTGAGCCACTGTCCAGCCTCCATTGTTTTTACAAAGTATGTACTTAAGTTAGGTGGTATGTTCCTATGTACCTATATATGTACTGTCCTTCCTATATTTAAATTAAGATATTACAAATAAAATAGTCATCCTCTGACCACTCAACCCCATCAAGAGGCAATTATTAAAGTATATCGTTCCAGTCCATACATCTCTTTAAAATAAATACTAGTATAATGTGGTTAACATACAAAGATAGTTGATGAGTAGGATTCCTTACTCATATACCTTGGGTTTGTCTTTGAAGTGTATGATTTGGACTTATATTTAACTTCTACTACATGGAATCATAAAGTTTTGAGAAAAATTCAGGTAAATAAAGAGTTGAACTGAAGATCCACATGGAAATGGGAGTTAATTTTCTTTTTTTTTCAGGAAAAGCCAATGGATTCAAGACTAATGTAATATAGGAGAATTATTCTCAAGATAGCACTAAGGAAATACTGATCATTTAGAGAAAAGGAAATAGAATAGGAAAATTAGACGTATGAAGATAGTAATATATGATTTTTAGTAGGTCTGACGGGTTTGAGTGTCAGCAGCAACCAAGTGATTGCAGTAAAAATTGAAGGCAAACACTTGGATGCCTACAATGTATCACATCACCAAGGAAGATTAAAATTTAAAAAGTTAAGTAGGATATAGTTCTTTCCCTACTGAGAAAAGCAGATACTAAAAATTACTGGCCAGGTCTATTAAAGACGTGTATACAAGCTGAGCACGGTGGTTCACACCTGTAATCCCAGTACTTTGGGAGGCCGAGGTGGGTGTATCACTTGGGGTCAAGAATTGGACCAGCCTGCCAATATGGTGAAACGCCATCTCTGCTAAAAATAACAAAAATCAACCAAACATGGTGGCATGTGCCTGTAGTCTCAGCTACTCAGGAGGCTGAGACAGCAGAACTGCTTCAACTCTGGAGGCAGAGGTTGCAGTGAGCCAAAATGATACCACTGCACTCCAGCCTGGATGACAGAGTGAGACCCTGTCTTGAAATAAATAAAGGTGTGCATACATATACTTGCATGTCTATACTGAATTACAAATGTGTGCTTTGGGAAGGATGACATACATTCTGACAAATATGGAAGGGAATTTGGGAACATTTTCTGGAAACTTAGTGGAAGAGCCCTCCAATGAGTGAATTCAGAAGAAAAGAAAAGCTTATCAATAATTAGGGGCAAAAACCTTCTGAGATGCTAATAATTTTTTTTTTTTTTTGAGACAGAGTTTCACTCTTGTTACCCAGGTTGGAGTGCAGTGGCGCGATCTCGGCTCACTGCAACCTCCGCCTCTTGGGTTCAAGCGATTCTCCTGCCTCAGCCTCCCGAGTAGCTGGGACTTCAAGCGTGAGCCACCATGCCCGGCTAATTTTTATATTTTTAGTAGAGACGGGGTTTCACCATGTTGACCAGGATGGTCTCGATCTCTTGACCTCGTGACCCACCCGCCTCGGCCTCCCAAAGTGCTGGGATTACAGGCGTGAGTCACCGTGCCCGGTGAGATGCTAATAATTAAAACAAAGTAGACTATGTAAAAATATGAAGGATAGAATTGACATTGATAGTGGGAATGTATGCAACAGACAACTTTCTCAAAGTGTGGCTCAAAGATCATCTAAGTCAGAATTCTACAGATTTGAATTCACTAGGTCTAAAGGATCCAGGAATCTGTATTTTGAATAAGCATCTGATGTAATTCTTATGAACATTCTAAAATTTGAGAATCACTGATTTGGAAGGAGGTTACTAAAAGGAGAACAGGGTAACAGAAAAAGTTACTTAAAAGGTTTAAAGAGATGACACTTAGGGCCGGGTGCAGTGGCTCATGCCTATAATCCCGGCACTTTGGGAGACTGAGGTGGGTGGATCACCTGAGGTCAGGAGTTCGAGACCAGCCTAGCCAACATGGTGAAACCCTGTCTCTACTAAAAATACAAAAATTAGCCAAGTGTGGTGGTGGGCACCTATAATCCCAGCTACTCGGGAGGCTGTCACAGGACAATCACTTGAACCTGGGAGGCATAGGTTGCAGTGAGCTGAGATTGTGCCACTGTACTCAAGCCTGGGCAATGAAGGAAGACTCCATCTCAAAAAAAAAACAAAAAAAAGAGAGAGAGAGATGACACTTAGCAAAATGAGGGATGAAGCAGTAGGGGATGATGGGTACTTAGAAAAATTTTTTTTCATGATTGTGTAAGAAATGTATGTCTCAGAAATAGCAGCATACAACTAAGATGAAAAGAAAAGTGGGGGGTGGGGTTGGGATGAGGGTGGGAAGAATCTGGCAGAAAATTTACAGGGATGGTTTCAAATATTTTACAATTCAACATCAGCTCCCAAGGAAGACAACATACAGGTGTTAGTAGAACATTTACAACATGTGGGTGGACAAACAGCCGGGGTGCCAATTATGAAGAAATCCGATAACTGTTCACTAATGGTCAGGGATTGCAAAGCATCTTTCATATTTTACTGACAGGTCAAAAAAGAGAAAATTAGCTCTGACTTAATGCAGACCAGGTCAATTTGGTCAAAGAGAATTTTAAAGAAGAGCTTTGGTTCCACCATTGTAAAAGAATGGTAACACAATATTCCCTACCAGAAATATTAGAATTCAGGATTACACTGAAACCATATTCTACTCCCACATTCTATAAATATCTCATTGGAACTTCATTTCATAGGATAAAAACTGACAGAAAATTCATCATTGATAACTAAATGTTCTATTTACTATTTCAGTTGCAAAAGATTCTTAAAATGGTGTCACTGCAACTTTCCCCCAAAAGGTATTCAACATTTACAATGTAGTCCAGTTCTATTCTAATTACCATCTAATCTTTGGCCCGTCTCTTCTGTAAGTGGAGCAAATGTGGCTAAATGCAGTTCTTACATATTTCTCAAACAGAAGTCTACTAGAAATGAACATAAATTCTTCCTTCATAGGCAGTATAATAATTCATTTACAACCTCAAACACATTTGACATGAAAAGGCTAAAGGCGAGCCACAAAGTAGGCAAGTCATACACTAAATAGTTCTGACAGCAGAAAGTTTCTCTTCCTTCCTGGCAGCCCTCTCTTTCATGATAAGCAGCCAAATGAATCTTTCTGACAAATGACATCATATGTAGATATGCCATGCCATTCTCCCCCACCACCAGTCCTAGATAATCTGGAAAACTTCCAAACTGAATTTCAGCAGAAGCTAGCCTAGTATAAAATCCATTCTTTTCCCTAAATGGAAATCTGACAAAACAGGAAGTACACAGCAGCACAGAGAAACAAGTTTTGTGGCTTCAGTATTTACTGGTAACAGACTAGTTCTTCATGACTAATAAAATGCAAAACTTCAAATTTGAGAGGAAAACAGCAAGTTTGCCTTGGGTTACCAAGGCTTCAGCATTTCTGAAGCCTTAAAAGCAGTATCACGTGATACACAGAGGAATTAAAAAACAAAAAGGTGGTACTTTTTTTTTTTTGGTTATGTTCATTCATACAAAATCCCCCTCCCTGCCCCATCTGACCAAGATCTAAGCCATGAAAATTATACAAACACTGGAAGGAGTTTTATGATTGCCTACACAGACTAAGAAACAAAGATTTTTTGAGAAACAATAAGAAGTCTGGTTTGATTAGAGGGAAATAATTGGGAATTTTAAAATTTTTTTGCTTGCCATAGGATTTGAGGTAACCCTAAATGTAAATAAATACAAATCCCTAAGATCCCTATGTAGGCTGTTAGAACTGGCAGACTCAATAACATATCATTAAACCTATCACAAGCCAACAAAAGGAAAAAACAAGAAAATGAATCCATCCTCCATGCCTTTCCCCCCCTCAAACTACTGCTGTTGAAACAATTAGAGGCCTTTTCAGGTAATGATTAATTTGCATCTAACTTGTAAGCTGTCATACATAAGTATAGTTGTGTATCTAAGTGCCTAGCAAATGTTAAAGTACCAAACAAATTTAAAGAGTTATTATTTAATTGATTCCCCACCCCATCCAAAGCAGGTTGAGATCTAGTTAGACATGAAACCACTTCTGTGGATCACATTAGATTTTTTAAACAAACGAACTACAGTAGAAAATACTGAATTATACTGTAGTACTTTTGTGTGTGGGCAGTACACACACATAAAACTGAAATGACACCATAATGAAATTAATCAGCGGTCTCATGTGGCTATTAATTGAAATATCTGTTTTACCAAGCAATTAAAGCAATCAGAACTCTCGTATTAAATAAAACAGTGAGACGGGGGTGGGGGGGCATTAAAACTTCTGTCAGAATTTGATTCTAGGAACGTCAGGCTGCCAATTCCTCAAATGCTAAAATTATCAAGTAAATGTCTAAGACTTCTGATCCTGAGGGGTTGTTAAAAAACAGTTAACCTTGTAGGGACAGATGGATATTAGAAGCTTAGAATTCTTGTTTTTAAAATATGGTGCTAGATTGCAAGCCTAAAATATTAAGAGCTGTAAATACCTTGCCCGATGTCCCTCATTCTATAAAAGAAAAAGTAGTGATGTATGCCAGGTCATAGCCAATGAGTAACAAGGTTATGATTAGAACACATTAACATGTTTTCAAATCCAGTGTTTCTGTTTTAGAGAGCTTATTCAATCCAATTTCCTGTTAAATTAAAAATTCTCAGAATTTTGGAGCTAAGCATACACAACTGTTGCTTTAACTCCATGAATGCCTACTATGAGCCTGATATTTTAACTTCTCTCTCCAATTCCTGCCATTCTCATTTCTTCCAAATCTTGATGCCAAGCCCCTAGCAGTATCACAGCAAGGAAAGATCAAGTGTTCTCATAAAAATCTCACCCAGTTCCTATTCTCAGGTATGCCCAGTTTTACACCTAAAGGCATTATGGTACTGCAATTTTAAAAATAAGTACTTGGAGAGTGAGATTATGGGTTCAATAATTTACTGAACCCTGTGGCTTATCTATCCCACTACTGGCAACTGACAAATCCTTGTCCCTGGATGGACTTCTCCCAGATTTGTACCACTGACAATTATGAGGAAGATCTGTAAAAAATGAGGTACCATAAAGCAGAAAAACAATTATCTGGTGGTTAGAGATACCATCTTTTTTTTAAAAAAGTGATTTCATTTTAAGTGACTGGCCAGGACATTCTTGAATGTACAAACACTGACAAAACACATTTTTACTGGCATACATTTGTCCGTTAGACATGACCTTAGCTTGCTATACCTTTTATAAACTTTCATTACACAAATGAATGCCTACTAAGTGCCACGGCCTGTGATAGGTTTTAAACCTATGAAGCTGAAAAAGGTACAGTTTTCTGCCTGTAAAGATTGTGTAACACAGTAAAAGAGACACACATAAACAAAAGGGTAAAGTGCAATAGAGAAAATGGTAACGAATCAAGAGGAAATATATGAAATTCACATGGTGATTACCTATATAGTTATACCTAGAGAACTATCAGAAAACTTCACTTAAAAGGTAGCATTTGAACACAGAGTGATAGGACAATATTCAAAATGGTGAAACAGTATGAACAAAACTGAGAAAACATATGGCTTGTACAAGAGAACCATGATAGTTAAATGTGACTGCAGCATATGATACTTGAAGTAGTCAACAAATAATGTTGGAAAGAGATTGATATGACCTTCAGTAGGGTTTCAGAATCAAGACAAGAGAGTCCAGAAGCTTAATTTCTATATACCAACACAATAATGTATACATTTAAAACTCTCTTGGAATGATATGCATGTAAGAGTATGACATCACTACCACCAGCAACTCATACCCAAGTACTTCCTAAATACTTGGCACCATTCTAAACACTTTACATGTCTTAATCATGTAATACTAATTCCAACCTTGTCATGCAAGTTCTATTATTATCCCCATGTTACGGATGAGGCGAAGAGAGTAAGAAATCTGCTCTAAATCACCTCTCCTCGCAAAAATCCTGGCCGCACCTACACAATCTAAAGCTAAGTATCTTCTTTGCTATCCTGGTATAATTTTAAAGCTATTATTCTTATGGGGGCATAGGAAAAACCTAGATCCTACAAAGTAACCTAAATAAAGGTTACTTTTACTAAAGGGTAAAGGAGATCCTAAGAAGCCAAGAGGCAAAATGTCAACATATGTATTTTCTGTGCAAACTTGTCAGGAGGATCAATCAACTTCTCAGAGTTTTCTTTCTTTCTTTTTTTTTTTAAAGATGGGGTTTCACCATGCTGGTCTTGAACTCCCAACCTCGGGTGATCTGCCCACCTTGGCCTCCAAAGTGCTTGGATTACAGGTGTGAGCCACCACGTCTGGTCCCTCACAGTTTTCTAAGAAGTGCTCAGAGAGGTGGAAGACCATGCCTCTAAAGAGAAAGGAAAATTTGAAGATATGGCAAAGGTGGACAAGACCTGTCATGAAAGAGAAATGAAAACCTATATCCCTCCTAAAGAGAAGACAAAAAAATTGTTCAAGGATCCCAATGCATCTAAGAGGCCTCCTTCAGGCTTTTTCCTGTTCTTTTCTGCGTATTGCGCCAAAATCAAAGGAGAACATCCTGGCCTGTCCATTGATGTTGCGAAGAAACTGGGAGAGATGCAGAATAACACTGCTGCAACTGTTTACAACAGCAAAGACCTGGAACCAACCCAAATGCCCATTGATGATAGACTGGACAGGGAAAATATGGCACATATACACCTTGGAATACTATGCAGCCATCAAAAACGATGAGTTCATGTCTTTTGTAGGGACATGGATGAACCTGGAATCCGTCATTCTCAGCAAACTGACACAAAAACAGAAAATCAAACACCACATGTTCTCACTCATAGGTGGGTGTCGAACAATGAGAACACATGAACACAGGGAGGGGAGCATCACACACTGGGGTCTATCAGGGGGAAAGTGGGGAGGGACACTGGGGGGTGGGGAGTTGGGGAGAGAGAGCACGAGGAGAAATGCCAGATATAGGTGATGGGGAAGAAGGCCAGCAAACCACACTGCCATGTGTGTACCTATGCAACAATCTTGCATGTTCTTCACATGTACCCCAAAACCTAAAATGCCATTAAAAAAAAAAAGTAACACTGCTGCAGATGACAAGCAGCCTTATGAAAAGAAGGCTGCGGAGCTGAAGAAAAATATGAAAAGGACATTGCTGCCTGTCCTTGCTAAAGGAAAGCCTGATGCAGCGAAAAAGGGAGTTGTCAAAGCTGAAACAAGCAAGAAACAGAGGAAGATGAGGAAGAGGATGAGAATGAGGAAGACTAAGATGATGATGAATAAGTTGGTTTTAGTGCCGTTTTTTTTTTCTTGTCTAGCATTTAACCCCCTGTATACAACTCACTCCTTTTAAAGAAAAAAAATGAAATGTAAGGCTGTGTAAAATTTTGTAAACTGTGTATAGTGTCTTTTTCGGTATAGTTAACACACTACCAAATGTGTCTTTAGATAGCCCTGTCCTGGTGGTATTTTCAACAGCCATTAACCTTGCTTTGTACGGTGTGGAGGTTGTAAACTGGCATAGAAATTTAAAGCAGGTTCTTGTTGGTACATCACACAAATTAGTTATGTATGGGGATGGTAGTTTTTTCATCTTCAGTTGGCTCTGATACAGCTTATACAAAATAATTGTTCTGTTAACTAAATACTACTTTGCAATTGCAAAAAAAAAAAAAATTGCAGTTGTTTTGTTGACATTCTGAATGCTTCTAAATAAATACAAATCTTTTTTTTTTTTTTGAGACGGAGTCTCACTCTGTTGCCAGGCTGGTATGCAGTGTCACCACTGGAATGCAGCGGTGCAATCTCGGTTCAAGTTGAGTCCCCCTGCCTCAGCCTCCCAAGTAGCTGGGACTACAGGCCTGTGCCACTGTACCCTAATTTTTTTTTTTTTTTTGGTATTTCAGTAGAGATGGGGTTTCACCATGTTGGCCAGGATGGTCTTGATCTTCTGACCTTGTGATCCACCCCACTTGGCCTTCCAAAGTGCTAGGATTACAAGCATAGGCCACTCCAATTGGCCTAAATTTTTTATTAGGAAAAAAAAAAAGGGTGCCAAAGGCAAGAGATTATTAAAAGTGTAGAAAAACATACTCATAACCAGTCATTAAAAACTTAGAATGTTGTAAACGGATACACATGTTAGGTTTCTGAATATACTAATTTTTTCCTGAATCTGTAAACAGGTATCTTTGTAACTCAAAGCTAGCATTACAGTGGGGAAAATTTTAAGTACCTATTTAAATCAAAGACTGTCTTGATAAGTATATAGTAGCTCAAACTTCATAAGCTCATATACTATCCCAAAAGAAAGGTTCCCAAAAGGTTAGGTTTTATATAAAAACAGACTAAAAATGGAATCAAAAAGAAAAATATACATATTTAATACTGTGACTGCTATGTAATTGATAAAATAAAAGCCTGGCTTTTTTTCCCTAAAACAAAATCAAAAAAGAGAGCAGCAAATAAAACATTTTTGATATTTCTAATTATTAAAACTAATTTCTTGTACTGAACATTTTATTTATTGAAATAAAAGTAATTTCTAAAAACAAGATACTTAACACCTTTACCTGCATTTCAGATAAAGCATCTTGGCTAAACATTATGTTCCATAAACATATCTGTTCCCTCTAGACATTATTTTAAAAAGAAACTAAAACAGAATACACAAAAATTAGTCCACTCAGGAAGAGGAGATATTTCACTCCATGTATTTGAGCCCTTTTAAAACATACATATATAAAGGGACTTCAAAAAATTTGTGGAAAAATAGAATTAAAAGATAAAAAACATAAACTTTGTTTCTCAACATAAGCTCCATCAAATCAAGATACTTTTGTAAGCAATAATACCAGTCATTCAGTCCATTCCTGAAGAACTGAGGGTCCTGGGAATTTAGCCATGTCAATGCAATCTTTTTACATTAACTGAAGAAAAATGGGCACCCTTAAAAAAAAAAATTCAAGATTAGGAATCAAAGAAGTCAGAAGGAGTTAAAGCAGAACTGCAAGGCAGATGCCTCATAGTTTCCAATCAAAATTACTGCAGAACTGCCCTAGTTTGATGAGAGGCCTAAGCTGCACTGTTGGGGTAGAGTACACTTTGGTGAAGCTCTTTCAGGCATTTTTCTGCTAAAGCTTTGGCTAATTTTTTCAAAATACTCTCATAAGCAGATGTTACTGTTCTCTGGCCCTTCAGAAAGTTAACAAACAAAATGATTTAAGCATTCCAAAAACCTGCTTTGCCATGACCTTTGCTCATGACCAGTCTGCTTTTGCTCTGGCTGGACCACTTCCACCTCTTGGTAACCATTGCTTTGCCTGTGCTTTGTCTTCAGAAGTGTACTGGTAAAGCCATAGTCTATCTCTTATTACAATTCTTCAAATAAATCCTTTAGGATCTTGATCAAATTTGTTTAAATTTCCATTGAAAGCTTTGCTCTTGTCTGCAGGTGATATGGGTGTAACAGTTTTGGCATCCACTGAGTGGGAAGTTTGCTCAATTAATTTTTTCAGTCAAAATTGTGTGAGCTGAACCAATTGAGATGTCTATGATGTTGGCTATCGTTTCTGCTGTTAATTGTTGGTTCTCTTCAATTAGGGCATAAACAAGATTAACTTTTCCATGTCAAATTGATGTGACTAGTCTGCTGCTGTGGCCTTCACCTAAAACTCCGTTTTGTCTTAAACTAGTTATGCATTTGTAAACTGTTACTGATTTCTTTGGGGCATTGTCTCCATAAACTACGTAAAGTATAGATAATTTCACCATTCTTCTACATCACAACCTTTACCATCAATTTGATGTTTGTCCTTGCTTCAATTTTAACAGAATTGATTTTGCCTTGTTAGGGACTCCTTGCAACCTATGTCCTATCCTTGGTGCCTCAAACTAGATCCTGTTCAGACATGCTATAACAAGTTATTATGAATTCATTTTGGGGCGAAAAAATTTATAAGATGCTCTCACAAAACTATTTTTTCAATAATGAAAAACTAATGACTCCTTAATTTGAGAATCACCTGGTTTTACTTAACTTACATATTTTTTTAATTCAAGCTGAACTAAAGTATCATTTACATCTAACTCTAATAGAATAGAATTAAAAGTTACAATGTAGAAACAATGTAAGGTCCAGCTTCATGCCTTGTCCCAATTAAGGGACACATAAAGATTTTGAAAGAACAATAAATGCTTAGTGGACATTCCAAGCTCGAACTTGCATGTTTAAAACAGATTTCATCTTCTTTACCAATCTGTGGCTTTTCTTGACTTGCCAAATTAGTGAATGGTACTGCTTGTTCCCTCATTCTTAAATCTTGAGTGTATTTTTTCTTTCTTCTCTACCTCTATAATCAGAGATCAAACACTATCAAGTTTTCCTCCCCCAAAACAACTTCTTGCTCACCTATTCCTTTCTCTCTCCAGATCCTACTCTAGTTTCATCTCATGCTGAAACCACTTTCACAGTATCTTGTCTCCCTACCTCCAACTCCTGTGTCGTTTCTTCAGTTATATTGGGTGTTGTTTCTAAATAATTTTCCAACACTGTATTTTATTTATGCCATGCCTTTCTTTATCTGTTCAAAAACCTTCAGCAAAACTAACTAAAATTAAAAGGGAAATCTGTTTGGAAAAATATGTACAGGAAGTTACTACTATTATATAATAAACTCAACCAATTAGATAAAATATCAAGACTAATACATAATTAGAAATCTTAATAGACAACCTGTAAAAGAATCAGTAAGTGAAATCACAGAACAAGGTCCCATTTTACTAATTCACAATAAAAACCTTACAAAGAAAAAAAGAGCTCAATATATTTTGCACCTATTAAATTAGCAAAAATGATAATTATAGACCACTCAATGCCACTAGCTAAACTCACAGGGAGGGTGATAGTGTAAATTATTATAACCTGCTTGAAAAACAACACAGCAATGTTTCAAGAGTCATAAAAACCTTCATACAATGACTCTTTAAATTTACCCCTAAAAGAGCAGTCCAAAAGATAGAAAATACTGTGTATGCACACAAGATAATTGAAGGACCATGAAACCTACATAATAACGCAATAGAAAAATGAAAAAGATTAAGAAGCTTGATGGAATATTTTCAGGCATTAAAATCATTATGGAGACTGTCCACGCAGTTACACTGAATGCTTGTTATAATGTTAAAGGAACACAGAAAATCAAAAACTTCTCTAAGACGAAAGAAAATACACAAAGACAAGGAAGAAGGCAATTTTAAAAATCACTTCGAGTGGCATTAAAAGTGATTTTTTTTTTCTTTTGAGACAAGTTTTGTTCTGTTGCCCAGGCTGGAGTGCAGTGGTGTGATCTCGGCTCACTGCAACTCTTCCTCCCAGGTTCTACTGCCTCAGCCTCCAGGGTAGCTAGGATTGCAGTCACATGCCACCATGCCCAGCTAAATTTTGTGGTTTTAGCAGAGATGGGGTTTCACCATGTTGGCCAGGCTGGTCTCCAACTCCTGGCCTCAAGGGATCTGCCCACCTTGGCCTCCCAAACTGCTGGGACTACAGGTGTGACCACCAAGCCTGGCTGATTTTATTTTTGAGTTCCATTAGAATTTGTAAAATTGGAAATAAGACAAAAATAATGGTCAATTTCTGTTTACACCCAATCTTCTAAGACCCTCTAGAACCCTGTAATACTCCACTGGATTCGGACATGCAGCTGAAACATTAGTAGGCTGGCCACATGCAATTTTCCCTACATAATCTTCAGCCAATCCTTTCTGAGCTAGTTTACCCTTCGTCCCAAATACAGATTTTCTTATATTCTTGCTCACGACCTTTCATCTAATTAGAATGCCTTCTCTCCTTCTAATTTTACACATTATCTCACTATCTGTGAAAAGCCTTTAACAACCATTATACATTTCTTTCTGCTCTGCTTTCTAAAGCAATTTGTCCTTTAAAAGAAGCACTAGATGTGACTGTATACAGAACTTTGATAAATCTATTATCAGGTTCCATTTAAATCTGTAAGGTTACATAAATTGCTTAAATCTTTTGAAATAACTACTTAACTTTCCACATGTGTAATTACATTGTCTTTTTTATTGACCATAAACTCCTGGAGCATAGATCCTTGTAGGAAAGCCATTAGGCAACTCACATCTGCTTGAATCTGAATCCCAAAGTAAGCTGTCATTCTAGTTTGAATTATTGGTGAAACAAAACCATTATCTATGACTCCACGTGGCCATAAAATCAGCAGTTAAATCTAACACATCGCTGGGTGCAGTGGCTCACGCCTGTAGCCCCAGCACTTTTGAGAGGCCGGGGTGGGCAGATCACGAGGTCACAGGAGTTCGAGACCAGCCTGGCCAATATGGTGAAACCCCCGTCTCTATTAAAAATGCAAAAATTACTGGGTGTGGTGGCATATACCTGTATTCCCAGCTACTTGGGAGGCTTAGACAGGAGAATTGCTTGAACTCAGGAGGTGGAGGTTGCAGTGAGCCGAGACTGCACCACTGTACTGCAGCCTGGGTAAGGGAGCGAGACTCTGTCTCAAGAAAAAAAAAAAAAATCTAACAGGGCAAAAGACAACATAGAAATTACAAAGTCTGCTTTGGTTACAAGTAAGTAAATTATGTAACTTTCCATAAATTACATCTTTAGGAAAGCTGCAACATTCAGTAGCAAGCATTTCCACTTCTCAATATATACTTATGTGTACAGAAATAACTGTATAGTTGAACAAATTCCATCATTTTTCAAAAGATATACACAAACACACACACACACACACACACACACACACACACACGAGCAACATTACCAGTCTTGATTACCTAAGAGTAGCTAAGTAAAATTACTTACCACAAACAGATTGCAGATCTAGGATTTTTAAAACTGGAACACCTTGCTTAATTTTCCCACAAAATCAGTCTTACTCTAAAAGACAAAAGACTTTTTAAAAAATCTGAGTTTGTTATAGCTTATTCAGAATACAGACTGTATATTTAAACACACACACACACACACACACACAAATTACTTCCCTCCTAAACACTCTCGTTGATAAGAATGATTAAAAAAAGTCACAAACATGTTAATGGTGTTCTGGGATAAAAATATCAAGTACTTAAAACTGGGAACCACATGAATGGGCAGACAAATCCATAAGGATGTGCTAATTTTTAGATTTCAGTCTAAAATACCACATTGGGAAGCCAATTACGTATTCTCAAACTCTTGATCAAAAAAAAAAAAATTCTTCAATATAGCTTTATATCACAGAAACATTAAAAAGTTGGTAATTATGACTCCTATTAGTTTGGGCTCACTGAACTAATAGGTTACAAAAATACAATTATATCATAATTTTATTGTTTTATACCCAAGACACTGTCTGGTAACTACCAATATTTATCTATAGTTACCATCGAGACATTATAAAATACTTAAAAAAGGATTGGGGAATAAAAAGAAGCCTGAAAAAACTAATACTCTTGATATATTCTTTGCTTTTAATTTTATTTGTTTATTTAGAGACAACGTTTTGCTCTTGTTCCCCAATCTGGAGTGCAATGGTGCAATCTTGGCTGACTACAACCTCCACTTCCTGGATTCAAGTTATTCTCCTCCCTCAGACTACCGAGTAGCTGGGATTACAGGCATGTGTCACCATGCCCGGCTAATTTTATATTTTTTAGTAGAGACAGGGTTTCTACATGTTGGTCAGGCTGGTCTCGAATGCCTGCCTGAGCCTCTCAAAGTACTGGGATTACAGGAGTGAGCTTTAATTTTTTATTTTTAAATGAAATGCTTCCTATGTCATCCTTGCACAGAGGCCATGCTAATCTCTGTATTGTTCCAATTTTAGTAGGTGAGCTGCCAAAGCGAACATGACACATTCTTCTTGGTCATCTAAATCTACATTTCATTATCAATTATAAATCAATTCAGTATTAAACTAAGTATTTGGAATATTTAAAAAATTTAAGGTTAAAGCAGCATCTGTGAAACATTAATTTTCAGGAAAGAATTACTATTAAAAGACATTACATTGAAAAACAAGCCTGGTCAACTAAAAAAAAAAATTAGCTGGGCCTGATGGTGCACACCTGTAGTCCCAGCTACTTGTGAGGCCAAAGTAGGAGGATCCCTTGAGCCCATGAGTATGAGGCTACAATGAGCTAGCATTCCAGCCTGGGTGACAGAGATCCTGTCTCAAAAACAAAACAAAACAACACAATAAAAAAGGGGGGAAAAAAAAGAAAAAAGGAAAAAAAACCCCAAGAAACCAAAACATGTAAGTTGGCTTATTTCACATTTTATATACAAATATGCATACAGATTCAGAAGCAGCATCTACAGAGGTGAGGGAAGGGAACAGTGATTAAATAAAACAGTTGCTGCTTTCTGGGAACAAAGTTTCAAATTTGGGAAGAGTCAAACAAATGCAAAGAAAGTGTGGCTAGACACATGTCTTTATTATCACGCTACCAAAGCACTGAGGAATGAATGCACACAAGAATGGGAAACTTCAGAGAAGGCTACAAGGAAAAATGAAGCAGTTAAATTCAACTAACTAGACCATAAAAATAATTTGTTGTTAGTATTCCTAAACATCACTTCTGTGTAGCAAAATGTTTCACTGTACAAATGCTCACCTAAAGTGAAAAAAACATATAAAGTTAAAAAAAAATTCTAGGGTCCAAGAAAAATTCTCATATATTTTATGGTATGTGTAACTTAAAGACTGTGATATTTCTACTTGAAGAAACAGAGGTCCAAGAGAGAATGTTCAAAAATAAAGCTAAAGAAAAACCAGAAAATAGGGTGGGGGGACAGTAATGAAAAGGACAATCAATGTTAAATGTAGTAAGAAAAGCTTTTTGATACACTACTGTATAAGCATCCCTAGCTTAAATATATAATACACACACACACACACACACACACACACACACACACACACGAGACAATGTCTCAACTGTTGCCCAGGCTGGAGTTTAGTAGCAAGACCACAGCACACTGCAGCCTTGACCTCCCCGGTCTCCAGTAATTCCCCAACCTCAGCCCTTGAATTAGCTGGCAACCACAGGTGCACGCCACCACTCTGGCTGATTCTTGCATTGTTTGTAGAGAGGAGGCAAGGAGAATCACTTGAACCGGGAGGCAGAGATTGCAGTGAGCCAAGATCGTGCCATTGCACTCCAGCCTGGGTGACAGAGCAAGACTGCACCTCAAAATAAATATATAAATAAATAAAATAAACATGAAATAAAAAGTAGTAAGTCATTGGCCAAAAAAAAAAAAAAACAACAACAAAGAAATGCCCAATAATATGATGTATAACATATCCATATTTAACAATGTAATCCAAAATCAAATGGCAAATGCCAATAATGCAAAAACCACAGTTATTTCTGCAACAACCTTCTTAGACACAGTATTTTGCAAAACACGTACAAGGATATTCACTGACCTAATACTGCTGTTATATAAAAATAAGCAGGTTACATAAGTTACGGTGTATTTATCCCACAAAACACTATGAAGACATAAAAGATGCTTTAAGACAAAATATTTTCAATGTTCCCAATGTCTACAAACAAAAATAGATGGTAAGAAAATGAGCAAAACTAGAATATTTTCTAAAACAAAACCAAGAAAGACAAAGCCTTTTGTGTAATATATAACTACAGTTTAAACTGTAACTATCTTTTGGTGGAGGGAAGAAATTTTTGTATTCTTCTTTGGGCTTTTTAGTAATATCCAAATGTCCATGGATTATTTGGATTAGATAATAACAGTTTAAACTTTGATAGTGGAATTACGGATGCTTACTCCCTGGAAAGTTCAGTAATATACTGTTTGTTTTAGAAGGTCTTCTAAAAAACTGCTTCACCCCTCAACATTCCTATTTACAAAATATTTTCTACATGAGAAATTTTTAAATAGGCGGGGTGAGTACCACAAAAATATGCATTTTTTTTTTTTTTTTGAGACGGAGTTTCGCTCTTATTACCCAGGCTGGAGTGCAATGGTGCGATCTCGGCTCACCACAACCTCTGCCTCCTGGGTTCAGGCCATTCTCCTGCCTCAGCCTCCCGAGTAGCTGAGATTACAAGTGCCCACCACCACACCCAGCTAATTTTTTGTATTTTTAGTAGAGACGAGGTTTCAGTATGTTGGTCAGGCTAGTGTCGGACTCCTGATCTCAGGTGATACACCAGCCTCGGCCTCCCAAAGTGCTGGTATTACAGGTGTGAGCCACTGAAATAAGCATGTTTTATGATAAAAACATTAGGTACTTCGAAATCCAGAAATGAGAACCACATAAATGGGTAAAGGAATCCGTAAGGATGTCCTAATTTTGGGATTTCACTCTAAAATATTACATCAGGAAGCTAATTATATAGACTCATGTAAATCTGAATAAACAAAACATCTTTCAACTACTTTTCGTCCATTCTAGTATTCCTCTACTAATCCATAGAAAGTTTTTCTATGGTCCCCCGTAATTCTAAGGATTTTTAGAGACATTATGACTCACCTCAGTAATGCTTTGAGATATCTGCCACTGAGATGTTGTTTTCTTCAGCACAACTGCCAAAAACCCAGTAATTGTTAAGTCACGCAACCATTTTCTAGTCTTGAGCTCCACCAATATAGCAGTACGGTTTAAAACAGATATTCAGGGTAATTATTAGCATCTATCCAGTGTGACTAGGTCACTCACTAGAAATACCAACATACATTTCACTTTCTTAATGAATACTTTTGAGCAAAATCCCTGTTATAAATAAAAAACTGATTCTGCTAAGACGTTTTCTTACTGAGAAAATTTAGTCCACGTGGAAAACTGACGATATGTCACATTTAAAAAACCATTCCATTCTATAAAACTAGACAATTTATATTCCAATTTCACTATTTAAAAATATGTGTCTTTCACCGAACAAAGCACAAGATGTTAACAAAACGAGATCAACGTCTATCTTATCTGGGAGGTTCTTGTGTTTAAGATGTTTTCAGTCCTGCAAAATCACTGTTTCCTTTCAAAAAGTAGCATAAGCCTCATGCAGAGTGACACACACGCTTGTCTAAGGTCAGAGAAGCAGCGTCTGCGCTGGCAAGTAAACTGCTCAGCATGCAGAAAGCCAGCGCTTTCTCCAGTTTCCTCACAGCTTTATCGCGCGAGAAGCACGCGGAAAGCTCTCTCCAAGCAGGATGTTTTTAAGAACCACTTCTTCCCTGTCTTAAAAGGCTCCCACAGCTGGTGCTAAACAGGTGGAGAATACGGCAAGTCCCCGAAATGCATTTCCAAAGACAGGAAGAACTGCTCAGAGAGTGACAGAATCCAGAAAATCTCTCACATTCTCTAGAGCCCAAACGATCACATCCAAGAAAGAGGTTTCTCTCTCCTCTACCTCTCTCTCTTTCTCTGGGCGGGAGAGGAAGCCTCGCCCCCTTTCATCCCACCCCTTCTCCCCTCCCCGCCGCCAAGAACTGATTTTAAACCATGGCTGCCCGCGGCCCCCTTACTTCCGGTGCCGGTGCCGCTAGAGCTGCGCCATCCCCCCAAGTCAATCGGACAACCACAGCCTCCAACTGACCTTTTGACAGCTCTGCGGCTCCTCCGTCCAAAACTAGGTGCTGTCCTTGAGGGAACGGTGGATGGCTGCCGCAGAAAAACGAATCTGCCAGATGAAAACTCCGTTTCCTTCTCGCCAGAAAACTAAAATGCGATGGAGCTGCGGCCACCGCTGCCGAGACAAAATGGCGCCGGGAAGCTGGTTTGGCGCAGGCGCATAGGAAAGACACTGCCCCGCCCCCGTGCAAGCCCCTGGCTGCAATTCTGGGTTCCGTTTCCATGGGACACTCCGCCGCCAATCCTCGTGCCGAACTGCTCTTCCTGACCCCACAATTCACCAATCAGTGCACAGTCAAGCACATCCGGAGTCGTGTCTACCAATCAATTCTCAGAACTTGCTTACTCAATAACCAACTCTCCAATAACGTTGGTCTTCAGAAAAAACCAATCATAAGTGGAAGATGTCCTACCTGCTGTTTTTCGCACCAATCCATGAAGTTTCAGAGCTACATCCAATGGGGACGGCAGGTAGCGAGGGCCTATCCGAAGCTCTTCGGCGTCATGAGCAGCCAATAGGAGTTCGTGTAGAAGCGAGTCGGCTCAACAGCTTGTTATTTGGTGGATTGTGGCAGTAAATCGGGGCGAGTGGGGAACCGGGCGCAGGAACTGTCGCCGCAGCCGGGAGTGGTGCTGCCCGGACGGGGGCCCACGGAGGTCAGAGGGACGGAGGACTCTGGAGCTGACAGCGCGCACTTCACTCGCAGTTGGTAGGTGGGGAGAGGGGAATCGGGGGATACTGAATGGACCTAGCGGCAGTAGCAGCTGCTGCTGCTGCTGCCCAGGGTCCCGGTGCAGTTGGAAGGTTTGGAGGTGGGGAGAGGGATGCTAGGCAAGTGGTGCGGCTAGCGCAAGGGAAGGGGCCAGCCGTGGAGCAGTGGCAGCAACTGTGGGAACCGCCGCCGCCGCTGCAGCTGCCTCCTCGTCCGCTTCCCCGGGTTCCCGGGAAAATGGCTGTGGGGCTGGCTGCGCCGCTAAGTTTGCTTCCGCGCGGTAGAAGCGGGCTGCTTGGAGGAGCCGTCCCCCAACTCTGCGGTGCGTCCACCCCTGCGGAGTCCGTGGCAGGACTCGAGGGGCTGGGGGCTGATACCTCTCTGGGCTGTACAAAAAGTTGAGGCGGGCGCGGGGAGGAGGCGGCGGCTGCTGCGGTGCGGTTCCCCTCCCCTCCCACACCCTGTCCGGGCCACCTCCCCTCCTCCTCCTCTCCGCCCCCGCCCCCTCCCCCGCGCAGTTCTCCCGGGGCTCTGGAGGCTCCCGACTGAAGGCCGCGGCCCCTGCCCCTTCGGGTGAAGGAGCGCTTCTCCTTCCTGACATGGTGCAGAACGAAGGAACGAGAGCAATGGCGCCGTGACACTCCGCTGCCGCCACCGCGGGCCCGGGGCGGGCCAAGGGGGCCGAGCGGCGGAGGCGGGGCGCGGGCCGAAGTCGGGGTATCCGGGGGACAGCGGAGCGTAGGCTTGGCGGTCGCCTCCGCGGGGGACCTGGGGAAGCCCGAACGGCGCCTTGCCCTTTTCCCGAGCTATCTGTCCTGGGGCTCCGAGTTGAGCATTCCGGGTCCGAGTGGCCATCGAGGCGGGGGCGCGGTGGGCCGCTGGCGAGCTCCGGGGCGGAACGAGCTGCCCTTTGGCGCGCTGGGGTTCTAGCTGCCCCTTCAGATCCTGCGTCCGCCCTTGGAGAGGGGTCTTGTCCCTTGACCGGTGAGAATTCTGCCCCGCCCGCTGGCGTTTGTTTACTTTCTTTCCCTTGGTCGCTCCCCGCAGTTGACTGATTCTGTGCCGGTCTTTCTCCCTCCCCGTAGTTCTAGCGACTGCAAAGATAGCTCGCTGAGCTGGAACCCCACAGATCACCAACAAAAATGAAGGTAAGTGGAGTCAACGCTGCCCCTATCCTCGTGCCCTGGACACTGCCAGTTGTGAGACTAGTGCCGTGGAATGTCATTTGTTTGCTACTCAAAATTGATGTCCCTGCTGAGCAGCAGTTTCGGCAAAGGAGGATGTGTTGAATGGGTGAGAAATGATCTGTGTGTCTAAATGCGGAGTTTGGGCCCTCTCTGTAGCAGCCTTTCAGTTGTTGTCCATTAGGATAGTATTTTTAAACACTTCCTGTGTTGGCAGCAACCTTTGCAGAAGTAAAGCTTTTGTCCTGCTTTGGTTCTTTGGGGGATTTTTTGAAAATTTTTTTCTTCCCCAGTGCCAATGTGATTTTCTAAGAGAAAGAATACATGGATTAAGTAATGAAGGTATCATTTCTTCTGTGTGTTTAGTGAATTCATGTGGATAAAATATTTGAAGTTGAACTATATTATAGTTTTAGTTAAATCTGTACAGTAAATATTTTAAAACATATTCTGACCCTAAAAAGATATATATTCTACTGAGAATGACTGCAAATAACAGTATGTGGATGGTTAAAGGGAAAGGATCTCATATAACATTCTTGAATGCTGTGGCCATTGAACGTTTCAGGTCAGATTTTTATTTGCCAAAAGCGTTCCTATTCAATTTGTATTTCTTGTAAATGCACTTACTTTAAAAGGTACCTAGTTCCTATCTTATTTACTGTTTCAGTGTATTAAGCTCTGAAACACAGCATTTTCCCAAACTTTCTCCTGGTTTTCTATTTTCTCGAAGTAAATGATGTATTTAACTTTCTTTAATATTACTTGGGAAAACTTATTGGAAAACAAAAATAAAAACATTTTCTACTTAAAAATGTATCTCCAAAGTATACATTGTTACCTTTGCATTTAACAATGTTAAGTTGAACTTGTATGGTTACACTTTAACTTCTGGGAAGAAAAAAAAGGTAAAATGACAGATTGAGATAACAATCATCCTGTTACCATCAAGATTAAAATAAGTGGTAGAGTGAAATTTCTCACATCTTTCGATGTATCATTCTGATCATGTCCGTTTGCTAAACGTAGATATTTATTAGTAATGCTTATATATTTATACCAAGAAGATTAGTGGGGTAAACTAGGTATGTCTACGAGTCTTGAGCCATGGGTTCATATCTGCATTCATTGGCTGAATTGAAACTTAAAACCTTTCAAATGCAGCTTTTAGCCAATGAATTTTCCAAATTATACTCTCCTTATGAAAAGATGTTATCTTTACATAGCTATGTCAATGAACAATTATGTATTTTTAGTGTTAGTTTTAGTAGCAATATTTATTTTAATTTGAAATTTAATTTTATTTATTAAAATTTTTAATAATTCTATAATAAAAAATTTATTTTCAGGAGGATATAAATGAATAACTTAATTTTATGATATGTGTAATATGAAATATTTTCCTGCCATTTCTTATTTTTCTGCTTATATAAATAGTAGAATTTTTTAAAAATTTTGTATCTGGAGAAAAACATTGTATTTCGTCACCGATAATTTTGAATTACAACTTTAAAACATTTTATCGCATAAGGACATCAGTATGTAAAATAAAGAGTTGCTGATCAAGTGTTTGCTTTAGGGTATTTTTCAAATTTTCAGTGATACTAGTAAGTTATTTTAATATTCTTAATGCTTCAAACACAATCTTTTAATGACACTCGAGGTTGGAGCAGGGAGACATAGTAATGACATTCACAGTTTATGTTCTTTTCACCAGGCGGCGGATGAGCCTGCCTACCTGACAGTGGGAACTGATGTCAGTGCCAAGTACCGAGGTGCCTTCTGTGAGGCAAAGATTAAGACTGTGAAAAGGCTGGTGAAAGTTAAGGTAATATTTGTTTTTATGCAATAGTTTTATTAACTCTAGATTGAAGAAAGTTGGGGAGAGACTGCAAATCAGGATTTTATTGAGTCATTATATAAAGATACTTTATATACTAAACTTACAGGAAAAGCACATTAAAAATTGAGAAATAAAGAACTTGGCTGGTGGCTCACGCCTGTAATCCCAACACTTTGGGAGGCTGAAGCCAGCAGATCACGAGGTCAAGATATCAAGACTATCCTGGCCAACATGGTGAAACCCTGTCTCTACTAAAAATACAAAAAAATTAGCTAGGCGTCGTGCCTGTGCCTGTAGTCTCAGCTACTTGAGACTGAGGCAGGAGAATCGCTGGAACCTGGGTGGAGGAGGTTGCAGTGAGCCAAGATCACACAACTGCACTCTAGTCTGGTGACAGAGCGAGACTCCCATCTCAAAAAAAAAAAAAAAAATAGCTAGGTGTGGTGGCTCATGCCTGTAATCCCAGCACTTGGGAGGTGGAGTTCGAGACCAGCCAGACCAACATGGAGAAACCATTTCCCTACTAAAAATACAAAATTAGCCAGCATGGTGGCGCATGTCTGTAATCTCAGCTACTTGGGGGGCTGAGGCAGGAGAATCTCTTGAACCTGGGAGGTGTAGGTTGCGGTGAGCCAACAATGCCATTACACTCCAGCCTGGCTGACGAGTGAAACTCCAGCTCCAAAAAAAAAACCCTCAAAAAGGGAAATTATTCCAAAATGCTACCACCAACAAAATGCTACCACTAAAATACCATGCTAATGA
The DNA here is from genome assembly GCF_049354715.1 of Callithrix jacchus. Lineage (NCBI taxonomy): Eukaryota > Metazoa > Chordata > Mammalia > Primates > Cebidae > Callithrix > Callithrix jacchus. Next base: position 92,956,146 of record NC_133509.1, read on the forward strand.
TATTTTCTGTCATTTGGATCTTAACTATTTGTGGAAGCATACTTGGACTGTAATCTATTTTCTTTCCTTTTATAATGTTCAGGTAGAGACAATTTCAGTGTTTAAGACAATACAAATACAATGGGAATTGGTTTTCAAGATAGTGTAAAAAAGCATTTAAGAAGTTAACTTTGGGCTGGGCGTAATCCCAGCACTGAGGGAGGGCGAAGTGAGCAGTCTTGGCCAACATGGTGAAAACCTGTCTCTACTAAAAATGCAAAAATTAGACTGGGCGTGGTGGCTCATGCTTGTAATCCTAGGACTTTGAGAGGCCAAGACGGGTGGATCACATGAGGTCAGGAGTTCAAGACCAGCCTGACCAACATGATGAAACCCCATCTCTACAAAAATACAAGAATTAGCTGGGTATGGTGGCAGGTGCCTGTAACCCCAGCTACTCAGGAGGCTGAGGCAAGAGACTCACTTGAACCCAGGAGGCAGAGGTTGCAGTGAGCCGAAATTGTACCATAGCATTTCAGCCTGGGCAATGTAGTGAGATCTTGCTTGTTCAATAATAAAAATAATAAAATTAAGTGGTGTAGGCATCTGTGGTCCCAGCTGCCCTGGAGGCTGAGATGGGAGAATTGCTTGAGCCTGGGAGGTCAAGGCTGCAGTGAGCTGTGGTTGTGCGACTGCACTCCAGCCTGGTTGACAGGGCCAGACCCTGTCTCAAAAAAAAAAAAAAATTATTTTTTTAAGATGCTTTTATTCGGGAATAATTTTTTTTGATGATACCTTCTAGTAGTTTTCTTAAATGAATATATTTTTAATAGCCTCTTTTACTTTATACTGAAATTTAAAAAGTAATGCTTATTATAAACATTTTTAACATTATAGAGGTATAAATATAGTTTATGAAGTCCTCTTTAAAAAATTTTATTTATTTCAGTTGACAATTTTACATATTCATGGGCTACATAGTTATGTTTTGCTACATATAATGTATGGTGATTAAGTCAGAATAATTAGCTTATCCATCATCTCAAACATTTTTCATTTCTTTGTGTTGGTAATATTCAGTAATCCTGCTCTCCACCATTGGACACCATGTAATACAGCATTGTTGACTATTCATCCTGCAGTGGTAGAGAACACTGTGAAAGTCCTCCTTGATATGACTCCAAAGAGATTTGATGTAGTCTTCCAGATTGTTTTACTGTGCTTATCATACAATTATTGTCATTGGTATTAGATCATGCTATATTGCAGTTTGCAGTTTGCTTTATTCACTTATATATCTGATTGTTTCCTACCAGAATTAAGTACCATAAAAGGAGGAAACGTCTGACTTGTTCTATGCCCAACACATAGAATAGTGGTATATAGTGGACACTCAAAATTTGTTGACTCAATGAATGAGCTAGAGCAGTGATTCCTAAAGTGTGGCCCTAGACCAGCAGCATCAGCCTTACCTGGGAACTTGTTCCAAATGCAAATTTTCCCCACCCTAGATTTACTTCATCAGAAACTCTGGGAGTAAGATCCAGTAATTGTGTTTTAATAAGCCGTGTAAATATTTCTGATGCGTGTTAAAAGTTTGAGAATCAGGCTGGGCATGGTGGGTCACGCCCTGTAATCCCAGCACTCTGGGAGGCCAGTGTGGGCAGATCACTTGAGGCCAGAAGTTTGAGACCAGCCTGGCCAAAATGTTGAAACCCTGTCCCTACTAAAAATACAAAAAAAAGTAGCCAGGCATAGTGGTGCACGCCTGTAATTCCAGCTACCCTGGAGGCTGAGGCATGAGATTTGCTTAAGCTAGGGTAGTGGAGGTTGAGACTCTGTCTAAAAAAAAAAAAGCTTGAGAAACATTGAGTAAAGGAGTGTGATTTGTAGGGTAGATAATTAGATGGATTTATGATTATTATAAACTTTATATTTCAGTTTTCTTGATGAAACTTCAAGTATTTATTATGATAAGTTGCCAATTGACATTCATTTATTTTTGTTTCTTTTTACCATGTCAGCTATGTAGGATTTAATTACTCTATATTTATTTGGGATTCTTTAACAATTTAAATTTGTTATTAGTATTGTGGCTCATATTTAAAATTAATACAGTGATTGTTTTAGGAGGTCTTATATGTACATTACCTAGATTTTGAATTTATTTGGACCGTCTGTTATTTGTACTGTAGTAACCAACTCTGTATTTAGAAGGGAGCACTCGTTTATATCATTGCATATTATGATTATTGTTAAGCTTCACTTTATAAAGGGTGAGAGTTCTGGTTTTAATTTGTTTACCTTGCATATAGGCAATACAATTTGATCCTCTTTTTTTGTTCTTTGTGTACTTGATGACAGTCAGAACCTTTGTGACTTGTTAAACAATAAAGGCAGGTGTGTGTTTTTTTTTACAATAATCACTACAGATTATTATATAGTTCATTCAGTAAATAGTTATTAAGTACTGGTAATATGCGTTCACACTTGGTAACTGTTGGGGATATAGCAATGGACGGAGGACTCAGCCCTCAAGGAGCTCACAGTTAAGAGAATGTAATAAGTATTGTAGCAGAGGTCACCACAGGGTGCTAAGAAAGCATAAATTAGAGACTTTATTGTTACAATGTTACTATAAATGTATGTTTTAAAAGTAATATGCAAATTATTGTGCAAAATGTTTTACAGGTACTCCTGAAACAGGATAATACCACACAATTGGTACAAGATGACCAAGTAAAGGGTCCTTTAAGAGTATGTATGTTGTATAGTTTAAAATCTAAAATAATCATAGATTTACACCATATTTATTGAATTTACATTTCTACATAGATTTATCATTTTATGAGAATGTTAATCAGAAAACAGTACAAATGAAGGGTTTAAATGTTGCAATAGCTAAATTCTAAGTTTTAGAATACTAAACATTTTCTAGAAGGGTAGTTTAATATATATAAACATGTTGAGTTTTTCACCTACCTTTTTGTTTTGAATTCTTGAACTGAATACCTGACTTCGTTTTTTGCATTGTTGCTGTATCTGAGGTGATGTTTAGCCTTCTAAGTTCAGTATCATAAGCCTGAATCTTTGCTTGTTCTAATTTATCAAGTAAACCATATTCACTTTCTAATTCAATTTAATGAATAGCTAGATTATGTTTCCCATCCATTTCTGGCCATTTGTTTATATAATAAATCTGTTAGAGTACCACTTTGATTAATATCTGATATGCAAAGGTCTGGAAACTGAAAGAAGGTCAACTGGTCCATCCCACTCTCTCCAGGTGAACCTTTATCTAAAAGGTCCCTTAAATATAAATGTTGAATCTGGTATTCAATGTTTCTTTGAAAGAAAATTGAGGCTATTTTGGTTGACTTATAATTTTACAGTTATTCTATTTAATTTCCTCGAAGGCATTGTGATACAGTGGAAAAGCTCTGAAGTAGGATTTAAGAGACTGGGCTCTCATCCTGGACTTTGCAAATTATTTTCTCTTTCTGAACTGCAGTTTTCATTATGTAAAGTAGGGGTCGTAATAGCTACCTAACTTTTGTCAAAGTGTTTTGGGACTCAAATTGCATAATAAATAGACAAGTACTATAAATGATAAAGATCTAAGACAATGTAAGATAGAATTATCATAAGTATGGTATTTATTTTTCTTACCTAGATTATATGGTTGGTGGGAGTGATTTGGTTTATTTGTTTAAATTTGGTAAGGAAATTTGGACTCATGTTTTAGGTGGGAGCTATTGTTGAAACAAGGACATCTGATGGATCTTTTCAGGAAGCTATTATCAGCAAGTTGACAGATGCTAGTTGGTATACCGTGGGTAAGTAATTAAGTAATTTAACACATAGATTTGATTTGGAGGTTGCATATATCTGTGGTTTGTGGATACAGTGAATCATTATGATGGCAGAGAAATATGTATTATTTCCCATCAGTTTACTGGATATAGCTGGCTAAAATTCTAAGAATGCCCCCATAGGTAACAAAAATAATTATCTCTTACACTAACTTGGCCACTTGTGTCTATTTCATCCAAGAATGTATTTTGTTTTAGGTTATTTTGATGTTTCTCTTCAAGAAAGTTAGATCACATTATTGTGATCACTTTTTCTATAATTGCAATTAAAATTGCATAGTTGCAGTCTTTATTGTATTGCTACATATTTTATATGAGGGTAATGTAGATGTTGCCAGACAATTTATAGATTTAAAAAATTCTGACCATAGTAGCTTCAAGACCAGGTGATTGTAACTTACTTTTTGATTTTTGACAGTGTGGGTGATCATATTAACAGCTTTCAAGGCCAGGGATGGTAGCTCATGCCTGTAATCCCAGCACTTTGGGAGGCCAAGGTGGGTGGATCAATTGAGGTCAGAAGTTTCAGACCTTCGGCAGCAGATTTCGGCTAAAAAAAAAAAGAAGTTTCAGACCAGCCTGGCCAACATGGTGAAATGCCATCTCTGCTAAAAATACAAAAATTAGCCAGGCATGGCGGTATGTGCCTGTAATGCCAGTTACTCGGGAGGCTGAGACAGGAGAATCGCTTAACCCTGGGGGGCAGATGTTGCAGTGAGCCAAGATCACGCCACTGTACTCCAGCCTGGGGGACAGAGTGAGACTCAGTCTCAAAAGCAAAACAAAACAAAAAACAGCTTTCAAGAAAGATACAGATGCTCCTAATATGAGTGTGTTCTTAACATTCCATGCATATGCTTATACTGGCTTTGGATAGCTTTATTGTGTTAATAGTAAGAAGCAACAAGTGTCATAGTACATGTGAGTTAAAACCTCAAAGTAGTACTTCAGTAGTTACTGTCATTATGTTGATGAGAATAGCATTAGGTAACATTTCCAAATCTCCTCTCACTCAATACTTTTACAAAAACTACAAAATCCTGGGATAACATCCAATCTATAGCATTGTTGGTTTTTATACTTATTTCTTGGTTTAAGTGGTATAGTTATTTTGTGATTTTCTTGTAGATATAAAAGAAACAATCATTTAGGATTACTTTTAGTTTACTTGATTTGTTGCTTTGGGTAAAAATAATTCATATCCAGTTGATGCTCAGTGTTGTGAAGAACTATGCTTTGCTTAAAAATTTCTGTTTCTGGGCCGGGCGTAGTGGCTCACGCCTGTAATCCCAGCACTTTGGGAGGCCGAGGCGGGTGGATCACGAGGTCAAGAGATCGAGACCATCCTGGTCAACATGGTGAAACCCCGTCTCTACTAAAAAATACAAAAAATTAGCTGGGCACGTTGGCACATGCCTGTAATCCCAGCTACTTGGGAGGCTAAGGCAGGAGAATTGCCTGAACCCAGGAGGCAGAGGTTGCGGTGAGCCAAGATCGCACCATTGCACTCCAGCCTGGGTAACAAGAGTGAAGCTCCGTCTAAAAAAAAAAAAAAAATTTCTGTTTCTAACCCTCTGCCTTCTGTTAGTACTACCAATTTGCTGTGTGTAACTGCTTCTTTCTAACCTTTTGATTCTTCCTGGACTTCCTTGAATTTGGTGTTGGTTTACAATGGTGCCATTATTCTGAAGTACATATTTTTAGGAAGCTTAGCTCTGGCTGTTGATATTTGTTAAATGTTTAAAAACTAAGCAGCTGGACATGGTGGCTTGCACCTATAATCCCAGCACTTTAGGAGGCAGAGGTGGGTGGATCACTTGAGGTCAAGAGTTCCAGACCAGCCTGGCCAACATGGCAAAACCTCATCTCTACTATAGATACAAAAATCAGCTGGTGGTGGCTGCCTGTAATCCCAGCTACTCAAGAGGCTGAGGCAGGAGAATCTCTTGAACCCGGGAGGCTGAGGTTGCAGTGAGCCTAGATCGAGCCATTGCACTCTAGCCTGGGCAACAAGAGTGATACTCCATCACAAAAAAAACAAACAAATAAAAACTAAGTTTAATGTTAACTCTTAGAGAATAAGTAAATGCAACTTTGCTTTGTTAAAGACCTGATAAAAATTACAGGTGTGTGTAGAATCAGCAGAAAATATATGATGCATATTCAGATATTAATATTGCACTCACTATAAAGATTATACTGATATTACCAGTAAAGCTTTACTGATAAAATGTGTATGCTCTACAGAAGGAGTACTTTTCAGATTTTCTCATTCTGGTTTCTTCATCCCAGAGTAATTATTCAATTATGAATAGCAACCTCTGTCCTCTACATGAGTAGCATTTTAGTGTTTCTAAAAACTAGTCACTACTAAGCATTTTCTATGGTGATTTTCTGTGTTGGATAATTACGGAAGAAATTGTATAATTCTTGTTCTCAAAGAGCTTTAGCATCTTAATTGTGTATAATTGAGGTATCAAGCATTGGTGTACATAAGAATCACTTGGTGCTTGCTTAGAAAAATGAGGCTTTCACGACCTTAAGCCTCTCCAATTAGGCCTGGGGATGGCAAAACAAGAATGTTTTAACAAGCATGTCAGTGATTCTGATGCAAGTAGTTCACACTTATAAAAATAGGGAGAAACAGTTTTGTTTGGGAGACAAATTCAAAATATTAAAGATTTTTGCACTTATGTGCATCAAGGAAATTCATGAAAAGATTTTGAAAGGCACTGTTCCATTCAGAAAACTCAACATAGCACTGCCATAAAGAACATTTAGATATTGAAGGAAGTGGATCACATAAAGAATAATCAGAGTATAATGACCCGAATTACCAGTTGGTTTAAAAATATGGCAAAATGAAATGTATAACCTCTTGGGTCATGAACATCCCATATTTTTCTTTCAGTGAGTACCTACTACTTATTGGGTTTAATTGCTCTTTTCTGGAATATATCTTGATTTCCAGTTCCTAGCAAAGTATTACGTGAGTATAATCAGAAAATTGTTCCAAGTGTTTATGACGTCCATGACCTTTTTCGGTTTCATGAGATACCAGAAATTATGTCAGATAATTAAAAATGAAACAAAAGAGGATACCACATTGCTGGTTTGGATCAAATAGGAGTTAGGATCATTAGTGATCTGAAGTTATTAGAATCGGTGATACTGTGGTGATTTGTGCCTGTAGTCCTAACTGCTTCTTACATAATATAGGTATCAATTTCCCTTCTGTTAAACTTTATTAATCAATTTTGAAAGAGATTTTGGATATAATATGACTCTGTTTTTTAAAAATCTGGTAATAGTTTACCCTCTAATGATTTATTTCTTGTTTTTTGTTTGTTTGGTTTAGAGACAAGGTCTTGCTCTATTTTTGGGGGGGGAACAAGGTCTTGCCCAGGCTTTTTTTTTTTCTTTTTTTTGAGACAGAGTTTCACTGTTGTTACCCAGACTAGAGTTCAATGGCACGATCTTGGCTCACTGCAACCTCCGCCTTCTGGGTTCAAGCAATTCTCCTGCCTCACCCTCCCGAGTAGCTGGGATTACAGGCGCGCGCCACCATGCCCAGCTAATTTTTGTATTTTTAATAGAAACGGGGTTTCACCTTGTTGACCAGGATGGTCTCGATCTCTTGACCTGGTGATCCACCCTCCTTGGCCTCCCAAAGTGCTGGGATTATAGGCGTGAGCCACTGCGCCCGGCCTTGCCCAGGCTTTTGTACAGTTGTACTATCATTCATAGTTCACTGAAGCCCTGAATTCCTGGGCTCAAGCAATCCTACCGCCTTAGCCTCCCAAAGCGTTGGGATTACAGGCATGAGCCACTGCTCCTGGCCTCCCCTTTAATGTTCAACAATAAATAGCACCAACTCAAGGGGATGTTTTTGTTTTTATTTTTGAGCAATAGAAATATTTCCTCTTCCTACTATTCATACCATAGTTTATTCATTGATAAGGATATCTTGATTAATAAGTTCATAATGTTGGTTTTATTAAAAAAATTAATTTTTTATAGAAACAGAGTCTCACTCTGTTGCCCAGGCTGGAATGCAGTGGCAACCATAGCTCCCTGCAGCCTTGAACTCCTGGGCTCAAGTACAGGTGGTATGTACCTGTAATCCTAACTCCTCCTACCTCAGTCACCGGAGCAGTTAGGATTACAGGTACATACCACCACACGCAGCTAATTTTTAGATTTTTTTTTTTTGAGACGGAGTTTTGCTCTTGTTACCCAGGCTGGAGTGAAATGGCGCGATGTTGGCTCACCGCAACCTCCACCTCCTGGGTTCAGGCAATTCTCCTGCCTCAGCCTCCTGAGTAGCTGGGATTACAGGCACGCGCCACCATGCCCAGCTAATTTTTGTATTTTTAGTAGAGACGGGGTTTCACTATGTTAACCAGGATGGTCTCAATCTCTTGACCTTGTGATCCACCCGCCTCAGCCTCCCAAAGTGCTGGGATTACAGGCATGAGCCACCGCGCCTGGCTAAATGTTTTTTAAATTTAAAAGACAAGGTCTCACTGTGTTGGCCAGGCTGGTCTCCAACTGCTGACCTCAAGGGATTCTCCTGCCTTGGCCTCCCAAAGCATCAGGATTACAGGTGTGGTGGCTCACACCTGTAATTTTCAGAAAATCTTGAAAAATTACATAATTTAATGAATTTATAAAGTACTCAAAAACATTTTATATAACTTTGTGAATTAAAGAAATCTTAGTCTGGGTGCAGTGGCTCACACCTGTAATCCCAGCACTTTGGAAGGCCAAGGTAGGCGGAACATTTGAGGCCAGGAGTTCGAGACCAGCCAGATCAACATGGTGAAACCCTGTCTCTACTAAAAATACAAAAGTTAGCAGGACCTGGTGACATGCAACTGTAATCCCAGCTACTTGGGAGGCTGAGGCACGAGAATCGCTTGAACCCAGGAGGGAGAGGTTGCATTGAGCTGAAATCATGCCACGACTGCACTCCAGCCTGAGTAACAGAGTGAGACTCTGTCTCTAAATAAATAAATCTTAAACTCTTTCTTTTTTTTCACTTAAAGTTGGGAGGGTTCCTATGTAAAACTGTAAAATAGTTGTTTGTATTATAATCCCCTTTTGAAAAATCTCTTTGTTTTTATTTAATATTTCTATCCATGATAAAGTATATTGAAGTGAAATGAATTTTTCACTCTAAAAATCTGATTTTATTTTGAAGTGATTATTGAAATTTTTGAATAGTTCAAATTCAAAAATTGCTGAAATTTTTATTTGAAATGTTGAAATTGTTGAAATTTTTCATCAGAACAGTTAGTTTGGTTTTCATCAGAACAGTTAGTTTGCCATTGATTAATGATAAAACACTGTGGAAAACATGTTGTTATATAAATTTGGCAGTGTTGGTCTTACATTTGCATTTTCCTTCTTCATGCCTCCATTTAAATGTGTGTGTGTGTTTAATGTCATCATCTTTGGTATCATAGGCATTAAGAAAATGTGAAAACCTTTATGGTTTAATCTTTTCGAAATTTTATACTTACAGTAGTACTGACAAGAATTACATTGTTTGTGATAATTTCATGATTTAAAAATTTTAAAAGAATAGTGGTTTATTTGTTAGACTTGATACTGTATGAATCATAATTTTTTATATTAAATATTTAGTGCACTATTACTCAAGTGTACATCAGTGATGTAATCATTGGAGGATGTTGTGTTTTAACCTGTCATTATGCCTGCAGCTAGTCATTAATTTCTGGATCATTGACTGTTTATAGCACAGCTGCTTTTGTAGAATCATGGTTCTTTGAGTATGTACTTCAGGAGTTTTTAATTTTCTCCACATTGTCTCCTGCATGTAAGAGAGTCTAAGCTAGGTATGTTTAGTAACATAACAGGGAGAACTGATTGAAGTAGACAAATATTTAACTGTTGAAAGTTTTTATATAATTTTCTTTTTGAAAAACGTATTCATTTTTTAAAGGTAAGTGTAGGATTTAAAGGCAAAGGGTTTGCTAATAAAACAGCGTTTTAAGAAAATAATTCAGGATTGTAATTTCATAGGTAACTAAAAGATTCTTAGATATTAAATGAATGTAATATAGAATTTTTAAAATTAATACTAACCTATTCTGTTACAATAGAAAAGTATCTAGAATTATGAAAATTAGTACTATATATATATATATATATTTTGCACTTTTATTGCCCAGGCTGGAGTACAGTGGCATGGTCTTGACTCACTACAACCTCTACCTCCCAGGTTCAAGCGATTCTTCTGCCTCAGCCTCCCAAGTGGCTGGGATTACAGGCATGCGCCACCATGCCCGGCTAATTTTGTATTTTTAGTAGAGACGGGGTTTCTCCATGTTGGTCAGGCTGGTCTTGAACTCCCAATCTCAGGTGATCCGCCTGCCCCAGCCTCCCAAAGTTCTGGGATTACAAGTGTGAGTTACTGTGCCTGGCCAAGTGGTATGATTTTTAAAAATATGTAGTTAAAGTAAAAAACTTGAGAAAGCATCTATGTAATTATGTTTTTTTTTTAAATTCTTTTAAAAAAGACTTTATATCTTTTTTTGGAGACAGAGTCTTGGTTTTGCTCCGTCACCCAGTGGTACAGTCATGGCTCAGTAACCATGCTTGAGCCTTGGTTTTCCTGGTTTAAGCAGTCGTTCCACCTTGACCTCTCCAGTAGCTGGGACCACAGGCATAAGCCAACACGCCTACTCTAAAAACTTCATATCTTTCTTTTCCTTATTTCAACCTTTATTTCTAACTACTCAGCTGGGTACAGTGGCAGATTCCTGTAAACCAGTCATTTTCAGAGGCCAAGGCAGGGCGATCATTTGAGACCAGAAGTCTGAAATGAACCTGGGTAAAATAGGAAAACCTTGTAAACTACTTTTGTTTTTTGAGACGGAGTTTTGCTCTTATTACCCAGACTGGAGTGCAATGGCACGATCTTGGCTCACCACAACCTCCGCCTTCTGGGTTCAGGCAATTCTCTTGCCTCAGCCTCCTGAGTAGCTGGGACTACAGGCACGCACCACCATGCCCCCCTAATTTTTGTATTTTTAGTAGAGACGGGGTTTCACCTTGTTGACCAGGATGGTCTCGATCTCTTGACCTCGTGATCCACCCGCCTCGGCCTCCCAAAGTGCTGGGATTATAGGCATGAGCCACCGTGCCCAGCCTGAATAAACTACTTATATCCTTTTCTAACAAAAGAAAGAACTTGTATCTAATGACTTTAGAATTTGGCAGCCAGTACAGGTGTAGTAGGTTATCGTGCAAATAATTAGAAGCAGTAAAATAATTCAGTAGCATTACCAGGAGTCAGTTTCTGGAAGTTAGGGGTACACTATTGATAGCTTTAGTGGAAAAATCTGTAATGCTTTTTTTTAAATCAGGTTTTTGTTCATTCTTCTGTGATGGCAGTTAATTTAATATTTATGCTTCGACTAGGTTGCTAATGGGTTAAGAAGGTGGTTCTGTAGTGATAGAAATAAAAAAAAACAGGCCGGACATGGTGGCTCATGCCTGTAATCCCAGCATTTTGGGAGACTGAGGTGGGTGGATCATCTGAGATCAAGAGTTGGAGACCAGCTTGACCAACATGGTGAAACCCTGTCTCTACTAAAAATACAAAATTAGCTGGGTGCGGTGATACATGCCTGTAATCCCAGCTACTCAGGAGGCTGAGGCAGGACAGTCACTTGAACTTGGGAGGCGGAGGTTGCAGTGAGCCGAGATTGTGCCATTTGCACTCCAGCCTGGGTGACAAAGTGAAACTAGGTCTCGAAAAAAAAGGGATCACTAAAACAACTGGAGATACTTAAGCAGTTATGGGCAGCCATTTAACTTGTGTTTTTGGTATCTATGGAATGAAAAATATGGCATGGTATGCTTACTGTAAAGGTTTTGTAAAATGACTAAAATAATGGTTCTTACAAATATTAAGCCCTAATAATAAGAGCATTGTGTGCTTAAGTTTTTATTTCATTAGTGTGCATAAATTCTCTGATATCTTGTCCTTATAGTGTTTGATGATGGTGATGAGCGAACATTGAGACGTACCTCGCTTTGTCTGAAAGGAGAGAGACATTTTGCAGAGAGTGAGGTAGGGTGACATGGATGAACTAGGTTGCTAATGGGTTAAGAAGGTGGTTAATTTGGATTGAACTGTAGGTACTGATCTAGAGGTAAAATGTTATTTAATTAATCTGTTTCTTATACAGACACTTGACCAGCTTCCATTAACAAATCCAGAGCATTTTGGAACGCCAGTAATTGCAAAGAAGACAAACAGAGGAAGGAGGTCTTCTCTTCCTGTGTGAGTTTTTCATATATGGCATCATTATAATTACAATTATTATAACATTAAACAAGTGATTTTCTTGGAATGGCTAAGTTCATTTGGGTAAGCTTTCCATAGCATCTCATATTCTTACGTTAGACATTTTACCTTAAGTCGACCTTGTTCTTAATTATTCCCATTATTCACCCAGGAATGATGACAACTCTTATTTCAAAAATGCTATTTTTGTTTTAAGTTACTTTGTCAAAGTTTTTAATTGATATGATGATTTTTCTATTTTAAATGAGTATATGGTTTTTATCTTTTATTTCAAAAACATTTCAAACTTGAAGATTGCAAGAATAATACAATGAATGTCTATATAATCTTTTTTGTTTTTTTTTGAGATAGAGTTTCACTGTGTTGCCCAGGCTGGAGTGCAGTGGCACGATCTGAGCTCACTGCAACCTCTGCCTCCCAGGTTCAAGTGATTCTCCTGCCTCAGCCACCCAAGTAGTTGGGATTACAGGCTCGCCACCACACCCGGCTAATTTATATATTTTTAGTAGAGACAGGGTTTTGCTATGTTGGCCATGCTACTTTTGAACTCCTGACCTCAAGTGATTGATTTGCCCACCTCGGCCTCCCAAAGTTCTGGGATTTTAGGTGTGAGCCACTGCGCCCAGCCTAATGTCTATATACTCTATCTAGATTTACCAGTTTTTAACATTCTTCAACACATTTGCTTTATGATTCCCTCTCTGTATATATATAGTAATTATTTTCGTATTTTATAATAATTTTATTTTGCTGAACTATTGGAGAGGAGGTGGCAAGCATCATGACCGTTTATCAATTAATGCTTAAGAACAAGGGAGATGCTCTTACATAACCAAAGTATGAATACCAAATTCAGAATATTTAACATTGATAGACTACTATCATAATATGTGGTTAATATTTCAAACTTTGCCACTTGTTCCAATGATAGCCTTTATTAGCATCCCCCACTTCCCCTGATTCCAGGATCCAATTCAAGATCATGCATTGTATTTAGTTTATGTGGTTCTTAAGTCTCCTTTAATTGGAAAAATTTCTGTAGTCTTTTTTTTTCCCATGACATTGACAATTTTTGAAGAATACAAGCCAACAGTCTTTTAACCTGTTTCCAAATACGGGTTTGTTGGATTGTTTTCTCATTGTTAGATTCAGGTTATACATTTTAGACAGTAATACTCTGTAAGTGATGTTGTGTGCTCAAGGAAAACACAGCAAAAACTTATAAGTTTGTCCCATACTTGGTGATACTAACTTTGATCACCTGGTTAAGGTGGTGTCTACCAAATTTTTCCACTTCAGAATTACTATAGTTTTTTCCTTTGTAATTTATAAGCCTGCATGGAGATACTTTGGGCCTATTTAAATATTCTATTCTTGGTCTAACTTTCATTCACAGGTTTTATCATCCACTAATAATTCTTGCCTGAATCAGTTATTACTATTAAGATTGCAAAATGCTGAATTTTCTATTTGCTACATTTTTAAGTTATCATTTAGCTATAATGAAATTCTTTTCCTAGCACTATGGATTCTAATTTTACTTAATGAGTTATAATTCAGGTTGTCCAGATTTAGCCAAGGGAGCCTTTCCAGAATGGCTTCTGTGTTCTTTTGATATGGCCTCACCATTTCTTGAGCATTTTTTCACCTTCTGACATGACAAGGTATCCTAGGCTCACGTTAATTTTTTCCTGTGCCAACCCTGGAATTGGCCATTTCTATAAGGGTTTCTCATTTCTTTTAGTGGGAAATAATATTAGAAACCAAGATCCAGATATTAGATATGTACTCTCTGCTGCTGGGGAGTATATAATGAATATCTTTAAAGGCAAAGTCAAATAACATGTAAGCTGCAAACCAGAAAGTAATAAAAGACCTCTGAGGACCCTAAATGGAAATCCCAACTCAGCCATATATTACATATATCACTTTGGGAAAATTAAGCTCTTAAAGTTAACTACATTTACGTGTATTAACTCAAATCTTCTTAAAAACTTGTAAGATATTCTTATCCCCAATTTATTGCTGATGAAAATGGTAGCAATAATGTCTTGCAGATTTTGTGAGGATTAGACAATTTTCATTTTTGTTTGTTTGTTTTTTTGAGACGGAATCTCACTCAGTCACCTAGACTGGGGTATAGTGGTGCGATCTCAGCTCACTGCAACCTCTGCCTCCCAGGTTCAAGTGATTTTCGTGCCTCAGCCTCCTGAGTAGCCAGACTACAGGCATGTGTTACCACACCTGGCTAATTTTTGTAATTTTAGTAGAGATGGGGTTTTCTTATATTGGCCAGGCTGGTCTCCATCTCCTGACCTCAAGTGATATGCCCGCCTTGGCCTCCCAAATTGCTGGGATTACAGGCATGAGCCACTGTGCCCAACTGATAATGTATATAAATTTATCAGTGTGTAATAAGTACTCAAGACATGATCTATGTTTAATAATTCAATACTCAGTTTTTATTCATAAGCTAGCTCCATAGACTTCTACTGAAAACTCCCAGGCCGGGTGCAGTGGCTCACACACCTGTAATCCCAGCACTTTAGGAGGCCAAGGTGGGCGGATCATGAGGTCAGGAGATTGAGACCATGGTAAAACCCTGTCTCTTAAAAAAATACAAAAATTAACTGGGCATGGTGGCACGTGCCTGTAGTCCTAGCTACTCGGGAGGCTGAGGCAGGAGAATTGCCTGAACCTGGGAGGTGGAGGTTGCAGTGAGCCAAGATCGCGCCACTGTACTCCAGCCTGGCGCCTGGCGACACAGTGAGAGTCTGTCTCAATAAAAAAAAAATGAAAAAAGAAAACTCCCTTATAATTTTAATACATTGAGTTATCTGGTTTCTCAGGGTGCAGTAGATTGGAAGATACGTCAAAATAAAATATAGGTAGGATTAGTAAATGTAGTCAATGAGTCACACAGCTGAGAAGTCTAGGAGAAGAAATGAAGGACTAAAACTGGAAAAATATAATGAGCTAAATGGTTTTGAGCCATTTAATAAGAGTTAATAGCTCTGTATACTTTAGTAAACTGCAACATTATCAATCATTATCAACATACTGGTAATTATGGCAATATTACCAAACATTATCACTGCAGGATATCTTCAAGAAGTTGTCAGATTCAATATATATTCATTAAGAGCTCAAATGGGAGTACATAGTTATTTTTATTTTAAAAACTATAGGCTTGGCTGGGTGTGGTGTTTCACACCTGTAATCCCAGCACTTTGGGAGGTTGAGGTGGGAGGATCACTTGAGATCAGGAGTTCAAGACCAGCCTGGCCAACATGGTGAAATCCCGTCTTAACTAAAAATACAAAAATTATTCAGGAGTTGGTGCACGCCTGTAATAGCTAGGAGGCTGAGGCAGGAGAATTGCTTGAATCTGGAAGGTGGAGGTTGAGGTTGCAGTGAACCGAGATCATGCCACTGCACTCTATCCTGGGTGACAAAGTGAGACTCCATCTCAAAAAATAATAATTATTATCTATATATGCACTTAAAATTTGTTGACACATAAGGTTAAACTTTAGTTACCCAGATAAGTTACCTAAATAAACCCTTATGTGTATTTTAATGAGATATCTTCATAGCCAGTTAGAAAATTAAAGTTATATTATCTGGCATAAAAATAGAAGGACAGTATTTAAAAAAAAAAAAAGTATTTGGCAAAATAAGTACTTAATGGTGGTGAAATTAGGTTTCTCTGTCCCAGGTGGTGGTGGCATGAGAGCCTAAGTCCAAGCACTCATTAATCTAGTGAAGTGAACTCAGAGTTACCTAGATAGCTCAGGACTACATACTTCTGTGAGGCTAAGGAGGGACCCATGTCTTCAATTATAGTAAGAATGAAGAGGCTACTACTTCAGGGTAATCCATTAGAAATTGAATTGACCATATTAAATACACAATACTTTGTATCAAATAATAGTTCGTGTTAGGATAATGATCAAGTTATTCTAACTTTTAGTACCGAAGATGAAAAGGAAGAAGAAAGTAGTGAAGAAGAAGATGAAGACAAGCGACGTCTCAATGATGAGCTACTAGGAAAAGTTGTAAGTGTGGTGTCTACAACTGAGAGGACTGAATGGTATCCTGCTTTGGTAAGTAAGGTTTCTTTGCAAAGTTAATCAGCCCTCTAAATATTTGTTTAAAGTGGATTTTTTTTAAAAGCATTTAAAATATTTTGAAAATATTAAACAAAGTTGTACTTTATTGGAGATTTTTTAATTGAATAATCATAGTCAGGTCCAGAGTACTTCCCTGTCTTCTTTGTCTATTCTCTTTCTTTTAATTCTCTATAACCTTTTATTGAGCTCTTTTATATTTCTTCCCTCTATTCCCATTATCATGGGTTCCCTTAACTTGATTCTTGAATTCTTTCTTCACTATTAATTCAGACTCATTTTCCAGAACTAACTTTTTTTATTTTTTGAGGGGAAGTCTGTCACTAGGCTGAAGTGTGGTGGCGTGATCTCAGCTCACTGCAGCCTCTGACTCCTGAGTATCTGGGACTACAGGCACACGCCACCATGCCCAGCCAATTTTTGTATTTTTAGTAGAGATGGGGTTTCACATTGTTGACCAGGATGGTCTCGATCTCTTGACCTTGTGATCCGCTTACCTTCGCCTCCCAAACTGCTGGGATTACAGGGATGAGCCACCACGCCCGGCCCCAGAACTAACATTTTTTTTTTGAGATGGAGTTTCGCTCTTGTTACCCAGACTGGAGTGCAAAGGCACGATCTCGGCTCACCGCAACCTCCGTCTTCTGGGTTCAAGCAATTCTCCTGCCTCAGCCTCCCGAGTAGCTGGGACTCCAGGCGCGCACCACCATGCCCAGCTAATTTTTGTATTTTTAGTAGAGATGGGGTTTCACATTGTTGACCAGGATGGCCTCGATCTCTTGACCTCATGATCCACCCGCCTCGGCCTCCCAAAGTGCTGGGATTATAGGCGTGAGCCACCGCGCAAGGCCTCAGAACTAACTTTTATAGAGAAATCTTTTTTTCCTCCCTTTTTTTTTTGAGGCAGAGTCTCACTCTGTTACCCAGGCTGGAGAGCAATGATGTGAGCACAACTCAGTGCAGCTTCGGCCTCCTAGGCTCAGGCATTCCTTCTGTTTCAGCTTCCCAAGCAGCTGTAACTACAGGCATGCACCTCCATACTTCTCTGCTTTTTTATTTTTTACTTTTTGTAGAGATGTAGACTCACGATATTGCCCAGGCCAGTCCCAAACTTCTGGCTCAAGCAGTCTTCTCCCTTTGGCCTCCCAAAGGGCTGGACTTACAGCCAGTATGCCTGGCTGAGAAGTCTTTTTAAAATATGGATTTAGTTATGATAACTCCCATTCTCAAATATAGAAAACCTTCGGCATGTCTGCCTAGTTGATCGGTTTTGCATTTTTTTAATGGATGTTTGAGGCCATCCTTGGCTCTTTGTTTATATTCTGTTTTTAGTATAAACTCAAGTTCTTTAATTGCCCCATATTTAAGATACATCACTCCTCTAAGCCTTTATCCCTGCCTTAAATTAATTAGTATTTACTGAGGATCTGCAGTGAGCTTGGCTTTGTTCTAAGCTCCTTAGAAGGTAAACAAGTATGAGGTTTAACTGTATTGCCCTCAAGAAGCTTACTCTAGACATCTAAGAGATTACATAGTTATTAAAGATTATATAGTAAATTTTAAAAAATTTTGGTACACAATGGATTAAGAAAGGGTGTATGGAAAAGAGGGGTTTACCTAAATTTTAAGGAACATTTTGGAAATGGCATGCTTTAGGGGAGTTGGTAGAGAAAGCTAATTTTTGCTTATACAGATAAGGAATGATAGATAAGAAGAGAGAGATGAGAATTATTTCAGTGGAATAAAAAATAATTGATAATTAATGCCTGTCTCTTCGCTTCCAACTCCTGTACTTCCTCTTCCACTCCTTTATCACCTCTTAAATATCTCATAAAGTTCAATTCAAGTCCTACCCTTTTTGCAGGGTCTCTCTGAAATACTCTTGTTTTGTTTTGTTTTTGGGAGAGGGTCTCTGTCGCCCAGGCTGGAGTGCAGTGGCGTGATCACAGCTCACTGCAGCCTCCACTTCCCTGGGCTCAGGTGATCCTGCAACCTCAGCCTCCTGAGTAGCTTGGGACCACAGGTGTGTGCCATCACACCCGGCTAATTTTTATATCTTTTGTAGGGACGAGATTTTGCCATATTGCCCAGGCTGGTCTAAAACTCCTGGGCTCAAATGATGGCCTTGACCTCCCAAGGTGCTGGGATCACCGGTGTGAGCCATTGTGCCTGACCCCTAAGTACTCTTAACATAAGTGTGCCCCTTTGAATTGTGGTATCACTTATCTCTAATAATAATTGTGGCACAAAATGTGTCCCAAATTAGATTATAATCCTGTAAATAGCTGAAAGTATATTTTTAGGTTTCTGTGTGCATGTAAATGTATCACTCAGTTCCTAGATAATAATTTACATGGGAAAATTCTGAAAGTCCCTTGAACCTTTCATTTATAAGTAGATTTGCCAAGAGTTTTTTTTTTTTTTAAATAACAAATTTATTTATTTATCCAGTAGATTTATCATAATTTACCAGGGGATATTGAAAATAAAAAATGAGTAAGACAGTATTCTTACATTTGATGATTTTCTGTATGATGCACAGAATAATCCAAGTAACAGTAATATAAAACAATATGTGTTCAATATTAGGACTCCCTGGCCTGAGAGATTACATTTATTTGAGGAAAATACAGAAAGCCTTCACGAAGCAGGTGCTTTTGAGCTGAGCTTTGAAGGGTTTAAAGATAGTAGGTAGGCAAAGCTTCACTAGAGAAAACAAAAAATAGGTTAAAAAAAATAGCAATGGGTTTGTTCATGGAACTGTTTGCTCTTGGAATTCATTTTGGCTAAATATTATGTGTGAATAGGGGAGGAATAAGAAATATACCTGCAAACATAATTTGAATCTAGGGCAGAAGAGTCTTTAAAAGTTCATATAAAAATTTGGACATAATTCTGGAGAGAATTTTGCAGAAGAGTGATGTTATTTGAGCTACATATTTAGGAATGTGAATGAGGAAGTGGTATGTTGCGGGAAAGACTGGAGGTGGCAGGAATCTATTTGAAGGCCATTAAATAGTTCATAGGTGAGATATTTAGACCTTGGGTTATGCCTACTCATCCTTTAAAATTTACCTTAAGCTTTTCCTGCCACACCTTTTTCTTGCCCAGGTTAGGTGAAATCTTCCTCCTCCATGTTTTCCTATTATTATGTGCCTAGTGGTATCACTGTATTTATCCTCCATTGTGTTGTTTTTGTGTATATTTTTATGTTTTCTCCTTCAGTACGCTGTTAGCTCCTTGAGGGTTAGCACAGCTATAGTATTAGTCTAATAATTACCAGCAGGCCAGGTATGGTGGCTCACACCTGTAATCCCAGCACTTTGGGAGGCTGAGGCAGGCAGATCACAAGGTCCAGAGATCGAGACCATCCTGGCCAACATGGTAAAACCCCGTCTCTACTAAAAATACAAAAATTATCAGGGCATGGTGGTGGGCGCGTGCAATCCCAGCTACTCAGGAAGCTGAGGCAAGAGAATCGCTTGAATCTGGGAGGTGGAGGTTGCAGTGAGCTGAGATGGTGCCACTGCACTCCAGCCTGGCGACAGAGTGACACTCAGTCTCAAGAAAAAAAATAATAATAATTACCAGCATCTAGCAAACAAACAAAAAATATTTATATCCATCCAGTGTTAAGACCGCTGATATGTCTGCCAAGACTATTCAATTATCTGGATATACACTGTTCAGTATGATAACCATGAACCCTATGTGGCCATTTAATGTTAAATGTAACTAAATTAAAATATAGTAGAATTAAAAATTCAGTCTCTCAGTTGTACCAGCCACATTTCAAGTGCTTAAAACCATGTGACTCACTGCTACTCTATTGGGCAGCGCAGATGTAGAACATTTCCATCAGTGCACAAAGGTCTGTGAATGGTGCTGGAATGTAGCAGAGAGAGGCTAGTGTTAGGGAAGAGCATGAGCAGATACATTTCATCAATTGTTTAAAAATATAAAATCTATAAAGAATACAGAGATGATTTACTAATAATACTTTTAAGATATTATTTTCAGAAGTTAAGAAATTAAGTTCTTTGTTGATTTTTTTAACTTGTTTTAATTACTAAGAATTGTACATATCTTGGTTAAAAAGAAAAAAAGCTAACTTGGGTTTTTTTCAAATGACCAGATTTCAAAATAGATCTTTATCCAAGTATATTTTTAAAAATTATATGTTAAATTTTCATCACAGATTATACATTTTGTTTTTTGGACAATAAATGAAGTATTATTTAGCTTATAATAAATCCTGATATTTTTAAAGTGCTGGTTACATTTTAATTTACTTTTCTTTTTTTTTTAAGATGGTGACTCACTCTGTCACCCAGGCTGGAGGGCAGTGGTTTGATCTTGACTCACTGCAGCCCCCACCTCATGAGATCACTTGAGCCCAACCTTTGGAGTAGCTGGGACTATAGGCACACGCCACCACACCAGGCTAATTTTTGGTATTTTTGGTAGAGACACAGTCTCACTATGCCGCCCAGGCTGGTCTTAAACTCTTGAGCTCAATCCATCTGCCCACCTTGACCTCCCAAAGTGCTGGGATTACATGCGTGGGTCACTATGCCTGGACCTGTATTTCATTAATTATTCATTTTATAATCTAATGACTATGGATAAATTAAATTTTTAGACAACCAATGTGCTAAACAAAATATAAGCATATCTTTTTTTGTAAGTAATTCATTAATAATGGAAGCCATTTATAATGAAGCTTTTTTTTTTGGTAAAATATAATCTGAGAAGTTAGGGGATTCAGAATTGTTCTTTTGAAAAATATTCTTTTTCTGAGCATAGGAAGTAGGAATCAATCTGTTCTTACTTTATATTTCAGGTAGTATCTCCCAGCTGTAATGATGATATCACAGTGAAAAAGGATCAGTGTTTAGTTCGATCATTTATTGATTCTAAATTGTGAGTAATGAATCCTTTAATGATGTTACATGGGAAGAAAAAAAATGGAATTTCAGTGATAGAACCCTCCCCCACCAATACTTTATTTTTAAAAGTCTAATCATTCATGAACTGAGAAGTTGTGTCCTAATGTGTTTTGACTTTTTGTAATGTGGGATATTTTTCACTGATAAATTTTATATAAAAACTGTGAAAAACATTATGCGAGAACAAGATAAAGAACAGTTTTTTGGTGGTGGTGGTTGTTTTTTAGCAAAGCATGGTATTGATTTTTTTCCTTAATTGTAAAATCCTGTATTTTTATCATGTATAGTATGTGACATTTATTATTAACTACAAAGCTTATTTTTTAATCTGTATTACTGGAGCAATTATTTTGACTTTTTTCATGATTGAAATTCAGACTTTTAGAAACCTTTTCATAAACTCATCTCTGCTTTATAATTTAAAAAAGTGAAATTAAAAATTTTTGAGTTATAGTTCTCTGTGAAAAATTTAATAGTATAATATATCTTATAGCGATAAAAATATTTCAATATTCCTATCTGGTAAATGCGCTTTTTTACTAAAATGAAAAATAAATTTCAGAAGTACTAAAATAGACATTGTTGTCTACAAGTGTTGAAAACATCATGCTGATATAAATTATCCCGTACTATCTGTAGGAGGATTGTATAACCAGTGTACCAAATTGAGTATATAAAACTTCAGAATTAAGATAACTAGCTTTGCCTGTATTACCTCTTCTTACCTTTTATTAAGGACATTTATTAATAAAATTTATTAACATTTTATAGACAATATTTTGATTTTCAGGTTTTTATTTTTCTATATGTTAACATGGACTATTTAAGTGATAATTTTTATTGAATAAATTGTTCTCCCTTCTTCTCTATAATTAGTTACTCTATAGCAAGAAAGGACATTAAAGAAGTAGACATTCTCAGTCTACCAGAATCTGAACTCTCCACTAAACCAGGTAAAATAAGATGAATTACCCTATTATTTTATGTTGTAGCTCTATATGGAAAGTAGCAAATAAAGCCAGACTGATATTCTCTGGTGCCATTTTAACTGTTTAGAGTTGATATTCACTCTTACTTGATTTTTTTTAAAATATCTAGATATATTTGATTTGTGATTATTAGCTGTTTAACTTTTCATATTTTATCATTAAGATTTTTCACAGTATTCCATAAAGTAATAACAAATGTTCATATAACATTATAACTTATGAAATATGTTCAGGCTTACTGTATCATTTTATAAATGACAGCTGAATTTGAATTCAGGTCTTCTGATTCTGAATGCCATGCCTTTTCTATTGTTCCATCCTGCTAATTCCATAGCAACTACTGAAGTACATTTTCACTCTTAGGGCTTCAGAAAGCAGGCATCTTCTTAAAAACTAGAGTTGTTCCTGATAATTGGAAAATGGATATAAGTGAAATCCTTGAGTCATCCAGTAGTGATGATGAAGATGGTCCAGTTGAAGAAAATGATGAAGAGAAGGAAAAGGAGGCCAAAAAGGCAGAAGAAGAGGTGGTAGGTGTACTTTGTTTGTAACAAATAAAAACATCTTAATACTCTCTAGTGAAAATAATACCTTCATATATTTTTTCCTCTGTTTAGATTCTCTGTTATTTGTTTCTGTCCATTTCTAGCATTGCTTGATTTGGGTGTTGAGAAAGCTTTTTGGCTTTATAGCATAGTGTGTAAATCAGAACTAATTTTTAGTAAGAGGTTACAAGAAAATACTTTTTAGATTAATTAATCAACAAGTGCAAAATGTTTTTTTCTGGATCTTTTCCAAAACAACCCCAGAGGAAAGAAATGTAATTTTTATGTATTTTATATGTGTTAACTCATTACCATGTGAAGTAACTGTTACCCTACTTTAAAGGTAAGGAAAAGAAGGTTGAGAAAAGTTAAGTAACTTTTCCAAGCTGGCACAACTAAAATGGGTAGAATAGGGATTTGCACCCAGGTCTGGCCTGTCTCAACTTCAAAACCTCTTTCAGAGATTTCACAATATTTAAAGGATAATTAGGATAAAAAAAATCTTATCCAAACCCCAAAGAAAATTTCATTTGGCAATTTGATAAATTGTTGAAAAGATTTAGATTGTATGTTGTAAGTGCTAATGGTTTTCTTTGTAATATTGCCATGTCATTTAAAATATGCATATAATTGTAGGAAATCATTCATGGAGTACCGTGTGATTGCTTATATGAATACTGTTGTCTATTCTGCAGTGTTGTATCAAATGGGATAAACTGTCTAGTGTATTTTTGATTGTTGTGGGTAAAAGGGCTTAGGGGCAAGACAAAGACAATGAATTTACTGAAAAGGGGGACCTATTTGAGCATAAAAAATATTTCCCTGGAAAAATGTGGGATGCTTGTTTTCTGTTTTAAATACACAAATATGAATTTATGAAATGAAATGAGTATACTCGTATGTGATGAAGGGCATACGCTATTTCTTTCCTTTTACTTCCCCTGCAGTATTTGTTTTTTTTTACACTCTGAAATCAGAATGGCGGTTCATACTTACAGGCTGCCTACAGAGTTGCCATAGTAACGTGCTGTTGGTTTTAAGTGAGCATGCTCGGAAAGACAGGAAGGTTTAGCAGAGGCTTGGCAGGTTGCCAATGGAGGTTTGCCAGATGCTTTGAAATGGGCTGTCTTTCTTTTCCTTTCATGTAATGTCTGATTTTTATGTGGAAGAGAATGTAAGTAGTGCTGTATAACCCTGCGGATGCTATGCCCTAAGAGGGAAAGCAAATATTTGCAAGTCAGACTGAAAAATGTCCAGACCCTGTACTGATTAAGTAGAAGGGGAATCTAACCACTTTGCATTTGAAAGAAAATGCAGCATATAGGTAAGATTTTTTTTGTATGTTTAGTTACCATTTTGATTGCCAAAAATGGAATTAAATAAGAAATTTAGATATTGATGATGTAGCTGATATGGAAAGACTCATAACCAAGCGATATTCTTTCTTGTAAAAAAGACAGTAGGAGTCTATTTTTAGAATATCAATGGATGAAGGCTATTTTTCTAAAACAAGATAGATTTTGAAATGAAAATGGTAATGAGACAGTTTGGCAAAATTCAGGATTTAAAGTCAGAATATTAAATGTGATTTTTATATTTTATCTGTATTTATTTATGGATTATATGTTTTCAGGATAAATAGGCCACATTTTCAGGGTGTGAACTGTTGCAAATCTGTGATTTAGCTTTTGTTTTTTGAATTAACATTAGTTAGGATCTTATATTGCCCTATATTGAAGAAAGATTAGTCTCTTTATTTTACTAATACTTTTAATTGGTGTCCCTTACAGAACGCATTTTCCCTACCCCCACCCTCTATAAAACCCTGAAATTTTAAACAAAGGGTAAAAAGAGCTTTGTAGAAAGTTGCAGAGGGTGGCTACAAAATAGTAAATTGTAAGTAGTGCTCTTATTACAATAATTAATTTAATAAATATTGTCATGCTTTATTCAAGCTGGGAGTGTGCGTTAGTAAAAAAAGAATGAAGAACAGAGGCAAAGCTCTGTTACCTATTGTTTGCAGGTAATAGTAAATAAATTTTTAAAGGTAAGGAAGCTTACAAGGATAGTATCTTCTTAAAATGTGTCACCTAAATTATGAGCCTGTTACAATTAAATGGATCAAGAAGCTTTTCATCTACTGAAAAATAACAGCAAAATTGCAGAATTTAGGAACTGATTCATATGGTTATTTATTTTCCAGATGATCAATTTCATAGCATGTTTTATTGAATCACTAAACTAATTCTTTTTCTGTGGCCATACTGGACAATTTTCCTGAGTGAAATTTTGTTGCTTTAGAAAAAAATCAGCTGCATTTCTTGCTCTTGGTTTTGAGA
Source organism: Callithrix jacchus (assembly GCF_049354715.1). Taxonomy (NCBI): domain Eukaryota; kingdom Metazoa; phylum Chordata; class Mammalia; order Primates; family Cebidae; genus Callithrix; species Callithrix jacchus. The sequence goes on from NC_133509.1 coordinate 92,981,290, forward strand.
TTTAGTTGCTGAATCATTGTAACTTGTCTTAAACAGTTATTTTTTAAAAGTGTAGTATACTGGTAAACTGAAAAGCACTTTATATACAACAAAGAGGAAGGGAATTACTATGGTATAAAATGAATAAAAATCTGATAAGCCATGGCCTACCTGGCTTAGTCATTATGGGCCTTTACCACCATGTAGGTGAGGCTAAGTTGTTATATTACATTACAGATCCGAGTCTTCCCAAAATGTAATGATGCTATGCTTTTCATGAAGATTCAGTGTTGCATTACAATAATCAAAAAGATCTTTTATAAGGTTCTCCAAACCACTAAAACAATACTATACTCTGTCATTTTGTGTTTTTAGTATAGCAAGCAAATTTTATACAGTAGAATCATACAAGTGTTAGATACTTCTGTAGTGTTAATGGGCAGTGAATATTGTTTTTATATTTGATGCTTTGGGTATTTTAACTCGCCTTAATAAGGAGATGTGAGATTCTGTGACTTTACATGAAAGAGCACCTTTTCTACTTAATATTAATTTGAATTCCTAAGTATTGGTAGTTCAGGATATGAGTACAAGATATATATCTCATGCTGTTACTCTATGGGAAAAGATTGAGGATCTGACAGAAAGTAGGTTTTATCTATATTGATGACTTTAAATTTGAACTCAATAATTACATTGAAAAAAGCCCTGGGGAATATTTTTATGGGTATTACTTAAATGTTTTTGTTAAGAAATTTTTGTATTAGAAAAGATATTACTGGATTTTCACTTTTGAAATTGATTTTTAAAAAACCTGTAAACATATGTAATCATATTAATTATTCATTTATTCCTGACATATTTACTTTGGATAAATCAGGAGAGTTTTCTAAGGGTAAAATAAATGGATGGTTGTTCATAAAACTGAGTATCAAGGGGAATGTGACTAGTCTTAGCTTTTTAAATCACTCTGGCTTATAATAAGTAGGCTTATATGTTGGGCCCTTTTAAACACTCTTATAATTTCATATTTAGTAATGAAAATTTGAATTCAGTGAATTTTTAAAGAACTGCCATTTCTCTAATATGGGGAATTATCTAGGGACCACTGGTACATTTAATGCCTACAATTGTATTCCACTGTTGTAAAAATTTGTAAGTGTTTGAGTTTGTTTATTCATGGAAACATGAATATTATTCTGATGTTTAATTTCTGTTATTTGTGCATACTTATATATCTTTTTGTGGATTGTAAAGGCATTCGTTGGTGGTCATTCAAGATTACTTTAGGTATAAACTTAGAGTAAATGCTTCATAACTTAGGGAAACCATGCTAAGTTGGTAGAATTTAAAGAATATTTTAAATGTAATGCTAACATTTTAGGTATTATCTAATAACTTGAATTGGCAATGAAACATTTCTAAGCAGATCCCAAAAAGCCAACTTTCCATGAATAATTGAGACTTTAGCTTGCAAACATGTATAACAACTCACTTGCTAAAATCTTAAAGTTTAGCCCTTTAAGCAAACAAAAATGCCCTTATGTATTTAGCAGAGTCTTTCGTCACAGTGTTAGTATAAGACTCTAGCCCAATTAGGGTCCTCTAATCAGATTAGTAAGGATTCAACATATGTACACACAAATAGAGCTACATACAGCTATATTATATCTTAGCTCGAGACATTTATATTAAACTGCCAATGAGGATTTCATCTTAACTTCTAGGTACTCAAACTCAGTATGTGCAAGACTGCATTCATCTGCTTTCTCCCTAAACCTATCCTTTTCCTGGCTGATGTTAATTCATTTTAATAGAAGCAACATCTACACAGCTGTCCAAGCTAGATATACGTAAATCACCTTGATTATTCTTGTCTTACACCCCTGTCCAATCAGACACCCAGTCCTTTCTCTTCTACCTACCTGAATAGCTCTCACATTTGCCCACTTCCTTTGGTTGCTTTTCTCTACTTTCTGTCAATCTTAGTCCAAGCCACTGTTCTCTTTTACCTAGGCTAATGCAATAACAATAACAACTTAATTGTTCTTTCAGCATTCATGCTTGCTCTCCTCCAATCTATTCTCTATACTGGATCTACAATAGTTTTTTTTTTTTTTGAGATGGAGTTTTGCTCTTGTTACCCAGGCTGGAGTGCAATGGCGCGATCTCGGCTCACTGCAACCTCCGCCTCCTGGGTTCAGGCAATTCTCCTGCCTCAGCCTCCTGGGTAGCTGGGATTACAGGCACGCGCTACCGTGCCCAGCTAATTTTTTTGTATTTTTAGTAGAGACGGGGTTTCACCATGTTGACCAGGATGGTCTTGATCTCTCGACCTCGTGATCCACCCGCCTCGGCCTCCCAAAGTGGTGGGATTACAGGCATGAGCCACATATGTGATCCTTGAAGAATAAAATAACTGTAGGGAACAAAAGAGGTTGTGGTTTTTATTCATTTGGATTAAAATATTTCTAAAGCATATTACATAATGCTACCTCTTTCTAAAAGCAGTATAATGTGTGTTATTTAATGTAATATTTACTCAAGATTTAATTATTGTATTCTTTTAATACACATACTGTCTTGACTCTTAGCCCTTACACTAAATGACATATGTCTGTAAAGATTGTGAATTTTTCTCCCAGTTTTCTTTCTTCTAATCTTCATATTGTCAGTCATCAGCTTTTACATATGACAACTTTCCAGACAGTTCTTCAGAATTCCACTTGGGGCGGAGCTTATCGATAACCTACGTAGTCATTTTGACCTATGGCTCACCGGAGTTACCAGACTTACTGTTGGTTTTGTTTGCTTTTCACTTTAAGTTAAACCTGCAGTGTAACTGAAAGTTAAAAATGTTAAGCTTTCTTTTTAAATTTGTCTTTATTTGATGTTTCACTGAGGTGTTGTGACAACAAAATATATCTGTCGTACCAGAACATACATCAAGATGCACTTTTCATTATACCACTATTAAAATGTTTACCTTTTGTAGGAGATACAAACAAGTAAAGATGACCACACCAAATAATCTCAGATTATTCATGGAGACTTGATTTTTAAATTAAGACTTTATTTAATCCTCACAAGAGTCTATGAAAATACGTATATAAATATATACATATGAGATTGTCTTAGAGTGCATTGCCTTGCCTGAAAAAAGAGATTATGAAGGGAAGTTAGATACCTTATGCCATAGTTCCGCCCAAAGTGAACTTTCTTTTTCTTTTTCTTTTTTTTTTTTTTAAGACAGAGTCTCACTCTCTTACTCACACTGGAGTGCAGTGGCATGATTTCCACTCACTGCAACTTCCACCTTCCAGGTTCAAGTGATTCTCGGACCTCAGCCTTCTGAGTAGCTGATATTACAAACATGCGCCACCATGCCCAACTAATTTTTGTACTTGAAGTAGGGACCAGGTTTCACCATTTTGGCCGGGCTGGCCTCAAGTGATCCTCAAACCTTGGCCTCCCAAAGTGCTGGGAATACAGGCGTGAGCCACTGTGCTCAGCCCCAAAGTGAACTTTCTAGAACCTTAAATCTCCTAGAACTTTCTCTGTTTTTGTTTTTTTCTTTGTTTTATAATGAAGAAAACAGATTCAGAAAGGTTTCAAAATTTTTTACAGGCTTTTAAGAAAATGTTCTCTCCACATGGACACAGGGAGGGGAATAACACACACTGGGACCTGTCGGGGGGCGGGGGGACAGATAGCATTAGGAGAAATACCTAATGTAGGTAACGGGTTGATGGGTACAGCAAACCACCACAGCACAGTTATGCCTGTGTAACAAACCTGCACGTTCTGCACAGGTACCTTAGAACTTAAAGTATAATAATTTTTTTTAAAAATGTTCTCTCCTCTAGATTATAAGGTCTGTGAAAGCAGGGGATGTTAGGGTTTTTGTTTTTTACTTTTCCTACCAGTATACTTATCTATCAGCTATCAACACAGAGCTTGCTTGGCTCATATTAAACCTTCATTAAATGAATGGAGTTATGCAATTGTCTTAGCAAATTACTCTTTGAAATAAGGTGCTGGTCCTCTGAAACATAGGCAGAAAAAAAAAATACGGTGCTGGAAGATTTGTTATAAGGTTCTAGAAAATTCACCTTTTAAGGAGCTAAGGGATAAGATGTCTAACTTTATGATACCTCTTTTCTCAGACTGTGTACTCTCTAGGCAATCTCATTTTCTTACATAATTTTGTTAGTTTGTAAAATAATTTTTGCTTAAGGCAGCTTGGGATATTTTTCTGTCACTTAGAGTAAAAGTTCTTGACTAACAATGCTTCTGCTTTGTATTTTGTTCACCTTATTCCAGGTGTCTTCCCTCTGGTTTTTTCCCTTCCTATTTTCATTATCCATGAACATCTTTATAAAACATAGGTTATTCCTCTGGAAACCTTTTATTGGCTTTTAGCACCATTAGGACGAAGTCTGGGTATTTTATCACAGGCTTTAGAAGTGTGCCTGTCATGATTTGACCCATGTCCACCTTTTTATTCTCCTTTCCACTGTTCTTTCATGATATGGGACTTCTTATAGCTCCCCTGCTACTACTTAGATATTGTTCAGAAGCTGCTGTTGAACTGTCATGTATATTACATTGAATATTGCCTTTGTGTTCCCCATTCCCTTTGTTAGTATTAAATATGATAAGAAAGATAAAATGCAAGTTTAAAAAACTCAGAAAATGAGTAAATGATAAACAGCTGAGATTTAAAAAAATTCAACAGATGTCTATGTAGGAACAAAGAGGGCTCTACCTGAATTAAAGTGGGTGAGTACAGCTTACAAATGTTCTATGCTTTCATCTTAGTAAGTTGTTCCGGTATTTCACATTAAAAATAATCAGGGTATTTAATATACTACAAATTTAAAATTTTATACAAAAAAAATGTCAGGACTGGAATCGCTGCTTCCTTCGTGTTAGTGCTCCAGTCCAGACATGCCCTCAGAACTGCCACTTCTGATGTACTCCTTGCAGTGCTTAACTCCACAGAGTGGAGCTTGCAAGGTGCTGTCTTAACACCTCTCTTTCCATGATAGGGATCTACCCACTTCAGAGGACTCCTGCCGCCTTCAAACTGGGCCTCATTTTTGAGGTGGTAGGGATTGAGGAGAGGAGAAAGGGATTGTAAGAGCTGAGGAGTATGAAGACTTGTGATGTAGTTTCAGAGTTGGGGTGAGAAGGGATGCCTATGAGGAAGGCCAGAAGAGGGATTATAGACAGCATCATGAAGGGGAAACAAAGCTGCCTGTGTCCAAATTAACATTATTTCACAAAAGTCCTTTGCTATCGAAAAAAATTGAGTACACCCCGCCATACACGCAGAAGAGAGGAGGGTTAGGTAATTATTAAAATTTTTTTTTTTTTTTTTGAGACATAGTCTTACTCTGTCACCCAGGCTGGAGTGCAGTGGTGATTATAGCTCACTGTGGCCTCAATATTCCAGGCTCAAGCCATCCTCCCAGCTTAGCCTCCTTAGTAGCTGGGACTAAGACTACAGGTACACATCACCATGCCTGATTAATTTATTATTATTACTATTTTTTATAGAGACAAGGTTTCCCTGCATTGCCCAGTCTGGTCTAAAACTCCTGAGTTCAAATGACCCTCCTATCTGTCCCTCCCAAAGTGCTGGGATTACAGGCAGGAGCCACCGTTCCTGACCAAAAATTTTAAGGAATTCCCATAGGGGTTCTTGAAACCTGAGAATACCCATCAATACTATGAACTGTCACATACAATACACAGTATAGGGAAACCACAAAGATAAGTTTGGTTATACCTTTCCCCACTTTTAAATGTCAGTATTTGTGGGACCTATCTGTTATATGCTAGGAAGCTATCCCAAGCCACCATTTAGAACTATGTACAAGTTACATGGGTCTGAGGGGCTAAGTTAATCATCTTTTACTGGCATATTTTGACAATTTGGACACTTTCTGTACACATTCCTAATGTGTGTTGAAAAGTAGAGTTGCTAGCTAAGAAAGTTAATAGCTCCTGCAAAAATGAGGTATGACTTTATTTTTCAAATTAATAACAAATTGTATTTGTCTCTGTATTAGTCCATTCTCACATTGCCATAAAAAACTACGTTAGACTGGGTATTTTGTAAAGAAAAGAGGTTTAAGTGACTCACAGTTCCACAGGCTGTACAGGAGGCATAGCTGGGGAGGCCTCAAAAAACATATAATCAGGACAAAATGTGAAGGGGAAGCAAGCACATCTTCCTGTGGCAATAGGAGAGAGAGCAAAAGGGGAAGTGCTATATACTTTCCAACAACCAGATCTCATGAGACCTCACTTGCATAAGAACAGCAAGAGAGAAATCTGCTCCCATGATCCAATCACCTCCCACCAGGTCCTTCCCCCAGTATTAGGGATTACAATTCAACATGAGAATTGGGTGGGGACACAGAGCCAAACCATATCAGTTTCCCATCCCACCAAAATGGTAGGAAGTCTATTTACTAGAATTTGTGCCATTTCCAAATGTATAATCATTCATTTTCAGATTAATATATTTGGACAAGGGATATGTTGAATGCCAGCAAGTCATCGGCCATAACCACCTGTGTTTTTTTCTTTTTCTATTTTTTGAGACAGTCTCACTCTTTTTGCCCAGGCTGGAGTGCAATGGTACACTGCAACCTCTGCCTCCTGGGTTCAAGTGATTCTCCTGCCTCAGCCTCCCGAGTAGCTAAGATTACAGGTGCGCAACAGCATACCCAGCTAATTTTGTATTTTTAGTAGAGTCAGGGTTTCACCATGTTGGGCAGACTGGTCTTGAACTCCTGACCTCAAAGGTAATCTTTCAGCCTTGGCCTCTCAAAGTGCTGGGATTATAGGGGTGTGCCACTGCACCTGGCCCCACCTGTGTCTTAGAAACATACTTGGCTGGGTGCAGTGGCTCATGCCTGTAATCCCAGCACTTTGGGAGGCCAAGATCAGTGTAACAAGGTCAGGAGTTTGAGACCAGCCTAATCGACATGGTGAAACCCCGTCTCTACTAAAAATACAAAAATTAGCTGGGCCTGGTGGTGCACTCCTCTAATCCCAGCTACCTGGGAGGCTGAAGCAGGAGAATTGCTTGAATCTGGGAAGTGGAGTCTGCAGTGAGCCACTATCGCGCCATTGCACTCCAGCCTGAATGACAGAGCGAGACTCAGTCTGAATAAAAAAGAACGAATGGACATTCTCAGCTATTCTTATTTTCTCTTTCTCTGACTCCTCTTGCATTTATATTATCATAAATCTTAGGTCTCATACTCAACGAATGTGAAACAAGAAAACTCTACACAATTCATTTGCACAGGTTATCATTTTCATTCACATGAGTGTCTAAACTAAATGCCAGTCGTTAGTGGTAAAATTATGAGTAAGCCAGGTGCGGTGGTTCTCTCTCCTTCCCTCTCCTATCAGTCACTCTGCCTTTCTGTCTCTCTCTCCCTCCCTCTTACCTTCATGGGTGGACTGTTATAATAGCTTCCTTTTCCCTTCCAATCCATCAAACTTATTCTTGGCTGAGAAAATTTAAACATACACTTCTGATCTAATTCTCTTTAGCTGTCTCAAACCACATCTAGCCACAGTATCAAGTTTCAATTCTTTAGCATACGATTACAAAGTCCTTTCCTAATCCCAGCCTGCCTTTGTCAGTCTCAGGCTTATGCTGTTTCCTTTAGCTCCAGGGATGTTTACTATTTACATTTTGAAGCTGCCTAATACTACCATTGCCAGTTCATCTCAAGCAGAACCATTCATTCCCTCACTTGCTACTCTTGTATTCTTTTATGTGTTTTACAACACATTGTGTTATGTTGGCTTCTTTTACCTTTCTATACCCCCTGCCAAACTCAGAGCTGCAAAAATAGAAGGTACCATGTGTTCTCATTTTAATCCACATTGCTTTTGAGCAATCTCTGATTTATGATAACCATCAGTAAATGTTTGAACTTAATCTGAAGACGTGCCTAAAGTCAGAAAATTCACAATCTAGTTGTGTAGATAGATAATACAACTACTTATAATAGTAAGCAATATATACTAATACTGACTAAAATCGGACATTTCTTGAAATTATGATCATGAATGTGACTTTTATGTCCTTAACCCCTTTCCTGGCTCTCTGGCATTTTACTGGGTACATAGTTATTCTTTACATGTATAAATGTAATGACTAAACAAAGGGAAGAAGTCTCCTCAGCATGGTCTAGTGGACCCCTACCTCCAATTCTTATAATCTTCTCGCACTCCAAAACCCTTAGAAGATGCAACAGCCCCAGACCTTGACCAGGAGATAAATTGCTATGAAAATGCCATGAACAGAGAAAGCAAACCGTGATAGCAATTGAGAGCCCTATACAAAAGTCATAAAGTCACATTCTTCTAATTGGAGGCATTTTCTAGCATATGCAGTTTTACTCCAAGGTAACTAGCAGCATGGCTGTTTTCAAAAATAATTATGAGGGGTGGCTTATTGTAAGAGATAATCAATTTTAATTTTCACAGAAACATCAGATAAGTTCAAAACTTTGTTTATAGCCTCATCTTTTATTTGTTTATTTTTTGTGGAAAAGAAATTTCCCCTCAGGGCATTTGTCTGTAAGTAGAATTCTTTATTCATTTATATCTTCTTTTTATACTGATTAACTGTACCAAAACTTAGAATTTTATGGCCATAGTTTCTTATGAAACTAACTTTTAAATAAAATACAGTTAAATTTTATATATAAAAATATGTTCTTAATCATAAAGAATTTATCAAATGTTGAGTACAACCTAATTTGCAATTGATGATTGTGTTTACTTGCATTGGGGAGCAACTTTGATTTTAAATTAGCACCCTTTTAAGGTATTGCTTTTACATATATTCAATACAGAAATGTTATCTGACTTCTGTAGGATCATAAATACTGGAATGAGGCCCGGCGCCAGCACTTTGGGATGCTGAGTTGGGTGGATCACCTGAGGTCAGGAGTTTTGAGACCAGCCTGGCCAACAGGGCAAAACCTGATCTCTATGAAAAATACAAAAATTAGCCAGGTGTGGTGGCAGGTGCCTGTAATCCCAGCTACTTAGGATCCTGAGGCAGGAGAATTGCTTGAACTCAGGAGACAGGTTGCAGTGAGCCAAGATTGTGTCATTGCACTCCAGCCTGGGCAACAGCAATATTCTGTCTTTAAAAATAAAAATACTGGAATGAAGTTTTCATCTAAAGAGAAAATATTATAATTACTCTTTTTAGGGCAAGGGCAAAGCGTAGAGCCAGTCTGGCATAAATGGTTTTGGTTTTGATTTTTTCCCCCACACTAGAAGTTCTTAAAATTATTATATGAAGTGGTTCCTGGGCTATTGAATTACTTATTTTCTTGAGTTAACTCACTGGCAGTTAACTTTGTAAAAGCAGTATTTTTAAATTCACATGGGGAAAAAACTGCCATCTCTTGATTTTGAGCATTAAGTAATAAATTTTTGTTGATTTTTGACACATTTTAAAACTTGGATTTAAATTTCTTTATATTTGGTAAAAGTATTTCAGTGTTATAAATCATTATGAATGAATGGACTAAAAGAAAAGAAGAAAATAATGTAATAAAAGATCTTACTCCCTTTCTCTTAATATCCTCATGGTTTTTTATTACATGTTTTAATCAACTACATGCTTATTGATCCTGGCTCTATTATCAGCTATTATTAGATAACATAATTTTAAAGTGCCTGTTGCCCTCTGGACACTGAACATGCAATGTTTATTGCTTGAGCATTGCCTTTGCTTTGAACATGGCTTTGTAAGGACAAAAATCCAGGCCAGATGCTGTGGCTCACACCTATAATCCCAGCACGTTGGGAGGCCCAGGCAGGCAGATTACCTGAGGTCAGGAGTTTGAGTCAAGCCTGGCCAAAGTGGGAAACCCTATCTCTATTAAAAATACAAAAAAATTAGCCGGGCGTAGTGGCACACTCCTGTAGTCCCAGTTACTTGGGAGGCCGAGGCAGCAGAATCACTTGAACCTAGGAGACAGAGGTTGCAGTGAGCCAAGGTCATGCCATTGCACACCAGCCTAGGCAGCAAGAGCAAAACTCCATCTCAAAAAGAAAGACAAAAAAAGACAAAAATCTGAGCTCTTCTTTTAGAACACAGGAGAGTAATACTCTAAGTTATGGTCATTTATATGGAGGAAACATATCAGTGTTTTGTTTCTCTGTAGTATTGCTAAACTTTAAGAATTTTTAAAGGATCTAAATCAGTAATTATATATCTAGTTTCCTTCCCAAATTAATTATTTTCTTCCCTAAGAATTACTTCTCGAAGTATTTTATCTTATTTTTAGTTGTTGCAAAGTCAACTTCAGAGACCATAATAGAAAGGCAAAAGAGGAAACTGAGATGAGGGGTGATGAGGTCTAGGGCAAAATAGAATTTGTATGACTCACTCAAATGCATTTAAATTTCTTTAAAACACTGTGCCAGGCCAGGCGTGGTGGCTCACGCCTATAATCCCAGCACTTTGGGAGGCCGAGGCGGGTGGATCACGAGGTCAAGAGATTGAGACCATCCTGGTCAACAAGGTGAAACCCCGTCTCTACTAAAAATCCAAAAATTAGCTGGGCATGGTGGCACACGCCTGTAGTCCCAGCTACTCAGGAGGCTGAAGCAGGAGAATTGCTTGAACCCAGAAGGCGGAGGTTGCGGTGAGCCAAGACCGTGCCATTGCACTCCAGTCTGGGTAACAACAGCAAAACTTCATCTCAAAAAAAAAAACATTGTGCCATCTAAAGAAAATCCTTGGCCACTATAATGTTTATATATAAATTACCTTTATATATACACATATGATATAATGAATGTGTGTATTATTGTGCTCATCTACTAGTATATTTGTGTGAACCACATAGTATTTTAATAGGCTTAAAAAAAGTACCAAGTAAGGTGAAATCTTAACACTCCCATTTTATTCCTGAAACTTTTCCACTTGTCTAATCTTAGTCCCTACAGTGTTACTCAAAGGTAGAGTTAAAGTGGTAAATGGGGTGAAGGGTAGACATTGTTTATCTTCATAAATATGACTTAAAATCTGGCATTGTGGGATAATTGAGAAATTTCAGATTTTCCAGCTTTATTAAAGTTTGATGACTTTGTGATGGCTCACAAAAACAAAAGAAGACATGTATCTTTTCCAGTTCACTGTGCCATATATTTATATATTTTATCTTTGCAGCCTGAGGAAGAACTTGATCCTGAAGAGAGGGACAACTTCCTCCAGCAGCTTTATAAGTTTATGGAAGACAGAGGTATTTTCATGCTCATTATTTTATTTTATTTTTATCTATTTTACTTTAAGTTGCGGGGTACATGCTCACTATTTTAGAGTAGACATTTCTTTTACATGTTTACATTCTAAATATATGCATTGCTTTTGTTAGTATTACAGATACACAGTTTTGGATTTTATTTATGTATTTATTTATTTTTTTGAGATGGAGTTTCACTCTTGTTACCCAGGCTGGAGTGCAATGGCGCGATCTCGGCTCACCGCAACCTCTGCCTCCTGGGTTCAAGCAGTTCTCCTGCCTCAGCCTCCCGAGTAGCTGGGACTACAGGCATGTGCCACCATGCCCAGCTAATTTTTTTTTTGTATTTTCAGTAGAGATGGGGTTTCACCATGTTGACCACAATGGTCTCGATCTCTTGACCTCGTGATCCACCTGCCTCGGCCTCCTAAAGTGCTGGGGTTATAGGCGTGAGCCATCACGCCCAGACTGTTTATGTATTTATTTTGAGATGGGTTCTTGCTTTGATGCTCATGCCAGAGTGCAGTGATTTGATCCTGGCTTACTGTAGCCTTGACTTCCTGATCCTTGACTTCAGTGATCCTCCTGCCTCAGCTTCTCGAGTAGCTGGGACTACAGGCACGTGCCACCATACCCAGCTAATTTTTTTTTTTCTAATTTTTTGTAGAGATGGATTTTGCCATATTGCCCAGGCTGTTCTCAAACTCCTGGCCTCAAGTGAGCCTCTCATCTCAGCCTCCCAAAGTGCTGAGATTACAGGTGTAAACCATCGTGCCTGTCTAGTTTTGGATTTTAAATAAAGGCTAGAATCAGTTACACCTGATAATAGTACACTATTTGGAATTAAACGATTAATATCTATTTTACATAGAAACGAAAGTATTTTGATACAGTTTAGTTTTCCTTGTCACTTAAAAAGCTAAAAAATGTTCTGATATTTCAGAAATTGAAAGTGACCAGTCATAATGTTAATCTGCATACCCACTAACTACTCATGATGTATTTGTGGCGAATAAACTAGCCTGATCTTTGTTCTCAGCAAATTAAACATAAAGGAGACCAACCATTATCTGAAAAGGATAATATTTCTAATATAGGTAGTATAATAGAACCATTGTAAACCATCATATTCCTTGGCATTTGTTAGTCCTAGAAAATCTTAAGATAAATTGGTCCTAAACATTCTGTGCTGCCTTCAGAAATCATCCTTCAGATTACTTAACATTGGTTCAAAGCAGTGAAAATGGAACCAGGGTGTAAATGTTATCTTTTCTATTGTGTTTGTTTATGCCCACATTTTTTTTTTTTTTGAGACAGAGTATTGGTCCGTTACCCCATCTGGAGTGCAGTGGCACGAACACAGCTCCCTCCAGCCTCCACTTCCTGGATTCAAGCAATCCTCCCACCTCAGGTTCCCAAGTAGCTGGGACCACAGGCACACACACTGCCACACTCAGCTAATTTTTTCCTTTTAATTTTTGTAGAGACAGGATACTGCCATGTTGCTCAGGCTACTCTCAAACTCCTGAGCTGAAATGATCTTCCTGCCTTGGCCTCCCAAAGTACTGGGATTACAGGTGTGAGCCACTGCACCCAGCCCTATCCCCAAGCTTCTTGAACCAGCAACATTGTTGGCCATACCATGCAGTCCCAATGTTTATCAGTTTTTTACTCAGTTGAGTAAAACATTGTTTTACCCAATTCATTGGCAGTTAAAGAGGTGGCTTTATTAGTTTTAGAACTATAACACCTAAAATCTGAAGATCCCAACAAAGCTATATAAATAATAGAGAGAATATCTTGTATTGTCTTACATTGTTTAAGGTTAAATATGTGCCTCTAATTAATGAAATTTGGGAAATTAGAATTTGACAGCTTTGTTTTCAAATTAGTGTTTTTCATTTGAATAAACGTTTTGTTTCTACCTACTTATATTGAAAAGGTACTCCAATCAACAAACCACCTGTTTTGGGCTATAAAGATCTCAATCTTTTCAAACTCTTCAGACTGGTTTATCATCAGGGTGGATGTGACAATGTAAGTATGAAGTTGTTCTTTGAAATACATATGATGTGATAAAAAGTTAAATGATCTTATATGGCATTATATGCACATTAGAAAATAAATACATTTTCTTAATGAACATAGAATATTAGGATAAAGATTATTTCCTGGCCGTGCATGGTGGCTTATGCCTGTAATACCAGCATTTTGGGAGGCTGAGGCGGGTGGATTGCTTGAGCTCAGGAGTTTGAGACCACCCTGGGCAACATGGCTAAACCCAATCTCTACAAAAAAATACAAAAATTAGCCAGGTGTGGTGCCACATGCCTGTAGTCCCACCTACTTGGGAAGCTGAGGTGGGAGGATCACTTGAGCCCAGGAGGTGGAGGCTGCAGTGAATCCTGATTACGCCACTGCACTCCAGCCTAGGTGACAGAGCGAGACCCTCCACCTCAAAAAAAAGGAAAAAAAAGATTATTTTTCTTTCCAAATGTTAACACAAAAACTTAATTTTCCAGATTGATAGTGGTGCTGTATGGAAGCAAATTTATATGGACCTTGGCATTCCTATTTTGAATTCAGCTGCTTCCTACAATGTAAAAACTGCTTATAGAAAGTAAGTAGTATAGTTTATTCATCACAGAATACGTATTTATAAAAAATATTTTCCATTTACTTTTTTAACAAGAATACATTAATCCAGGAACATAAAAGTTAAAGAAAGTGTATAAGACGATTTAGGTTAACAGATGCTTGTAACTAAAAGTTACTTCAGTGCATCAAATCTGCTTTACTCCCTTTCTTTTGTTCTCCTGATTACCTTTCCAAAATCAGGATGCAGGTAGTGTCTATGATTATGATACATGTTATAGAGCTATATCTTTTGGGGTGAACAGCCTTCATATCAAAACTTACGGTAGTTATGTTCAGTTATCACAAGCTCAGACTTCGCAGGATGGCATTTTATTTCATGATCACTTTCTCTGTTTATAATTCTATCTAAAACACCGAAAAAATAGTAACATAGAAAATAACAACACAAAATTATTTTTAAATTACTTGGGCTTTACCTTTAAAAATGTATTTAGTAACATTCAAGTTAAATGCAAAGACTATAAGATTTATTAAATGAAATATTGTTTGTTTAGGTATCTCTATGGTTTTGAGGAGTACTGCCGTTCGGCAAATATTCAATTCAGAACTATTCATCACCATGAACCAAAAGTAAAAGAGGAAAAAAAAGACTTAGAAGAATCAATGGAAGAGGCTCTTAAATTAGATCAAGAAATGCCTTTAACAGAAGTGAAGAGTGAACCTGAGGAAAATATTGATTCAGACAGTGAAAGCGAAAGAGAAGAGATAGAATTAAAGTCTCCGAGGGTGAGTTCTTAATACTAACTTTATCTGGTTCAAGTATTATTTAAAATTTTTTATTATAGCCATTTTAGTATAGACACAAAAGTAGGTTCACTACAGTGAACTTAGTTTATTTTCCAGTATTTGATGCTGCTTACCTAGCTACTTTTTTCTAAAGATACTGTACAGTTATTTCCTCTACCTGAAAACCCTTCCTTCTGTTTTCTGTTTATGTTTGATCAAGTAATTCTCATCTGGAATGAATTCCTTTTTTCAAGTCTTCTGCTAAAGTATTACCTCATTGGTCACCTTACCTGAAATTGTAACCTGTCTCCTCTCTTTGGAACTCTCAGTCCCTCTAATGTTACGCCTATCTGTAATTTACTTATTTATTCTGTTTATTGTGATTGTCTATTTTGCCTCACTCTACACTAGAATCACATTCCACGAGGTCAGGGAGTAGTATTTATTTCATTTATTGACAGATCCCAGGCATTTAGAATACTGCCTGGCATATAGTAAAGGCTTATTAAATAAATGCTGAATAAATAAATCTCCTCTTTAAAGTGCCTGTGCCCCGAGCCAGATGGTATCTTGTCTTTTCTGTAACTTTATAGCATATTGTGTAGTTCTGGTGATGTGTGAATGTACTCTGGTTGTATCTTCCAACTCTGCTCCTTCTCTCCTTTAATATGTCAGGTCTGTTTAGGAATTGTCATCTACCATTTGGATCAGTGTCCAGTGATGTTTACATAGTAGGGCTTATCAAATTTTAGAAAGAGAAAGGAATGTACCACACTATCAAAGAAGGTTAATTAATATGTCTTATTTTTGGTGAAATGATATTTAATGAAAGAGAATATGAAATTGCTTTCTGTTATAGTTGTTCAGAAAGCAATTTTTAAAACCGTTCATTCTTTCATGTAGTAAATGGAATCTTGTAGTGAATGATACGAAATTTCCAAATTGGTTTTTTTTTTTTTTAATTGTGGTAAGTACATATAACATAAAATTTGCCACCTTAACTCTTTTTAAGTGTACATTTCATTGGCATTAAGTACATTAACACCAGTGTGTAACTGTCACCACCGTCCAGTTCCAGAATATTTTTACCTTGCAAAACTGAAATTCTGTGTCCATCAAACAGTAACTCCTCATTCCTCCCCCAACCCCTAGCAACTACAATTTTACTTTCTGTATCTATGAATTTGATATTCTAGGTACCTTTATAAAAGTGAAATCATACTGTGTTTGTCCTTTTGTACTAGCTTATTCATTCAGCATAATGTTTGCAAGACGTTATGTGGTAGCACGTATCAGAATTTTCTCCCTTTTTAAAGGTGAATAGTATTTTATTGTATGTATTATGGACATACTTTCTTGTTATTACCTAAAAACCTTTCTCGTCCTACATAAAATATCTGCAGTGTGCTGTCTAGTATATATGAACCATAGATCTAGCTTCTCCAAGATTTTTCTCCAATTTTTTACTATTTTAAAAAGTGCTATAATATATTTGCTTGTAAAAATATCCTCAGCACATATATAAACCAGGCTTCTAGGCTGGGCGTGGTGGCTCACGCTGTAATCCCAGCACTTTGGGAGGCTAAAGTGGGCAAATCACGAGGTCAGGAGTTTGAGACCAGCCTGGCCAAGATGGTGAAACCCCATCTCAACTAAAAATACAAAAAATTAGCTGGGCATGGTGGCAGGCACCTGTAATCCCAGCTACTTGGGAGGCTGAGGCATGAGAATCACTTGAACCCAGGAGGCAGAGGTTGCAGTGAGCCAAGATCATGCCACTGCACTCCAGCCTGGGTGACAGTGCCAGACTGCGTCTCAAAAAAAAGAAAAAAAAATAAGCCTTCTAAAAATGGCATTTCTCACCTGTAGTCCCAGCTACTCAGGAGGCTGAGGCAAAAGAATCACTTGAACCTAGAAGGCAGCGAGCCGAGATCATACCACTGCACTCCAACCTGGGTGATAGAGCAAGACTCTGTCTCTGAAAAAAATGAATAAATAAATAAAAATGGTATTTCTGGGACAAAGTTATACAGACCCAAATTTCATAGCAGTTGTTTTCATTCATTTACCTACAGATATTTTAAAAGCACCTGCTAGGCTGGGTGCAGTGGCTAACGCCTATAATCCCAGCACTTTGGGCCGCCGAGGCAGGCGGATCATGAGGTCAAGAGATCGAGACCATCCTGGCCAACTTGGTGAAATCCCATCCCTACTAAAAACACAAAAATTAGCTGGGTGTGGTGGCTTGCACCTGTAGTCCCAGCTATTTGGGAGGCTGAGGCAGGAGAATTACTTGAGCCTGGGAGGTGGAGGTTGCAGTGAGTGGAGATTGCGCCACTGTACTCCAGCCTGGTGACAGAGTGAGACTCTGTCTCCAAAAAAAAAATAATAATAAAAGCACCTGCTATGTGACAGCGGTATGGATCTAAGGAGATGGAAGTGCTGTCATAGAACTTGCATGCTAGTGCTTGGTGACAGAAAGAAATTTCTTTTCCTGCCTTTGAAGTGTAAATAGCACATAGCCAGCAACGAAGAAAAACATTTGTTTACTGAGATATTAATTGTATCCTAATGCTCCCTAAGTTGCTTTTTTTTAATCTGCTTTATTCAAAGAGGAGAATTCTGCCAGTGTGTAGAAGTTGCCTTGAAGAAGAATCTAGGAGATAATGAAATTGCTAACCAGTTATGGTCATTTCAGCATTCAGTGGGCTAGGTAGAAGCTAGTGGGGGTAAAACATGTTGCTGTTAGCCCAGGGAGCTCTCCAGATAGTCTTTCAAAGAAGCCTGCTCACTTTTCTGCTATTGATGCAATTCAGTCCTTTTAAAATGTAATCCACAAATACAATGACAATGTAAATTTTGTCTTACTAAACAGTAGAATTAGAGACCACAGAGGTTTTAAAAAAGCAAAATTCAGGGAATTGGTTTTATTATTATTGTGTTGTATCATTAACATTAGATAATTTTTAAATTTTTATTATAGTCAAGAAATAATAAAAGTGAGATAAAATGATATAAACAGAGGAGAAATTTTTTATTTCCTTTTTATTGTTTTTGTTTTCTTTTTGCATTCAAACAGATTCTTACAGATATCTTATGTAGTATGTAGCCAAAGTAGACCTGGACATAATTAAGTAATTTATATTGCTTATTCTTTTACTTTCTTTTTGAGACGGAGTTTCGCTCTGTTACCCAGGCTGGAGTGCAATGGCGTGATCTCGGCTCACTGCAACCTCCGCCTCCTGGGTTCAGGCAATTCTCCTGCCTCAGCCTCTTGAGTAGCTGGGATTACAGGCACGCGCCACCGTGCCCAGCTAATTTTTTGTATTTTGAGTAGAGATGGGGTTTCAACATGTTGACCAGGATGGTCTCGATCTCTTTTTTTTTTTTTTTTTTTTGAGATGGAGTTTCGCTCTTGTTACCCAGGCTGGAGTGCAATGGTGCGATCTCGGCTCACCACAACCTCCGCCTCCTGGGTTCAGGCAATTCTTCTGCCTCAGCCTCCTGAATAGCTGGGATTACAGGCACACGCCACCGTGCCCAGCTAATTTTTTGTATTTTTAGTAGAGACAGGGTTTCACCATGTTGACCAGGATGGTCTCGATCTCTTGACCTCGTGATCCACCTGCCTTAGCCTCCCAAAGTGCTGGGATTGCAGGCTTGAGCCACTGCACCTGGCCTAATTTACTTTCAAAAGGAAGAGAAATGTACAAGTGAGTTGATTGGTTTTCAGTGCCATGTTTCAAGCCAGAGTCATTGCTGAAGGTTAAAGGAAAAGATTTTTTCCTGCTTTTTCCCCCTTTATTAGTGATAGCTATGTTAAAGCTTTTATCCCCTCTACCAGGGACGAAGGAGAATTGCTCGAGATGTAAATTCTATTAAAAAGGAAATTGAAGAAGAGAAAACAGAAGACAAATTAAAAGATAACGATACAGAAAATAAGGATGTAGATGATGACTATGAAGCTGCAGAGAAAAAGGAAAATGACCTACTAATGGGGAGAAAAAATACACCAAAGCAAAAAGAGAAGAAAATTAAAAAACAGGAGGATTCTGACAAAGACTCAGATGAAGAGGAAGAGAAAAGCCAAGAGAGGTACATTATCTTATGTTTGTTCTCCAGAAGCACCTGTCTGGGGTACAACAGCGCTTTGTTCCTGCTTAGAGATTCAGGTTTAAGGGAATGTTTTCTTATTGGGACTTCCATTCCTCTTGTCTAGTGAAGGTGAGACACATTGTGAAGATGATGTGTATCGCCTTTCGGAATTGGAGAATATACTGGTCGCACCATTTTAATAGCACTTGTGCCCTAAACAGTGGCCTCAAAGAAGGCTGCGCCACCCAGTCAAAAGAAAGGTCCTGCAGTTGACAGCAGGGAAGGGAGCTGGAGAAAAATGGAGGAAGTGGACAAGAGGAAACAGCGACAGCAAAAATTCCATTTTAAAAAAGGTACAATGTGGGAAAGCTAACAAACACATGGGTGCACAGTACTAGCAGATGTTTCTGTGTGTTAGCTTTAAGACATTTTTCTTTTTTAAGTTACTGTATTAGAGTAAGTGGCATGCACCCCTGATTCTAGTTTGGAAAATACATTCTTGCCCCACATCACACCAGTAAATTTCAGATTTTTTAATGTCCATCCTGTTTGCTGTTGAGTGAAAACTGTATATATTTTTCTATGTATTAGACAAGTATGGACTGAACTGCCAACTTAAAATAGTCAAAGATTAAGCAGTCCAGTGAGATCAAGGTAGTCTCTGACCAAGGTATTAGCTGTTTCTGTAAGTGTTGTCAAATGGATTTACTAATTTTAGGACACTACTAAAAATGAATTTTAACTGAGCAGCAGCATAACACACTTACTTGTAATATCAGCTCTCTTCCATAGTTATTTTTCGATTATTACGTGATGTTAAATTTTCTAGAAATTTGAGTTGTTAAGCCAAATTTGGAAAAACTGACCGGCCATTGAGGGAATAAATATTTGGAAAAATAGGATGATTGGTGAATGGGAGAGGTAATTTGATTCAATACAGATAGGTACAGGAGCTATCACAATTACCTGTGAACTAGGTTAGTGAGTAAAGAAGGTAATGAAATGAAAGTAGGAGGAAATAATTGGAGTTGAGTATAATGATATGAGTGTATAATTTTGAATATTTGGATAAAAAAATTTAAGCAAAGGTGAACCACTTAAAAAGTAGGGCCTAATTATAGTTTGCAGTTTTGTGAAAAGCATCATTATACAAAAATTGTAATATGTATATAATGCATATAAAACATATAATACATCTACGTAAAATGTGGTTTAAAAAGACTATAACTGTTATGTAAACAGACATTTATTTTAGAGAAAATTTAACAGACTTGAATATGAAGAACAATATTTAAGTAGTTTTTCTCATAGTGTTTTGAATTTACTTCATCAGTCTATTATTGGAAGGTGTCCCCCGAGAGAAGACATTCCCACTGCAAATGGGCTGTTAAAGCTTCGTGTCAGGACCCCCCGGGGTCACCAGAATAATGTCCTATATTTATTATAGAGCACAATACTACTACTTGAGCTTGTAATGCTGTGACACTAGAATGATCTTTGATGCAGTTCTCTTATGAGTCTTTGCAGCATTGATACACAATGTTTTATTACAAAAAATATTAAAAGTATTTTTGGACCTCCCTGTGTTAATGTTCCTTATACCTGATTATCAATACAAAGAAAAGCTGATGGGAGACAGTAAACAAATAGAATTCAAAACAAATGTAATTTTGTTCTCGTGGTGCTATCCTGCAGTGTCAACAAGTGTCCTAATACTCAAATTTCTTTTCTTTGTTAGGGCTGGGAAACCTTTAAAATATAAATTAGTTTAAAAGACTTGGTTACTAAGATAGCGCTTGTTCACTATTTTGCCCACCAAAAAAACTAGTCTTGCCAAAAACTATTCTAAATGTGGTAGTAAAGCAGATTTAAGATAATTCAGTTGCAGGAACTTACAAAATATTCTTAAATCTTTTGTTACACATAAGGTGGCACTTACATATAAACTCTAAAGAATTTTTTCAGAGCATATTTTTCCTATTTTGTTTTGTCAAAAGTGATTTATTTGATTACAGATTATCATTAGCTGTGACTTGATTGGCTTTTAAAAAGTAGGGATTTACTTTGGGTCCAGAGCACTTTTACATAATAAATTCTTTAGTAAATAGGCCACAGAAATCTTCTCCTTCTCCTCCTTCTTCTCCTCCTCCACTGACGTATTATTAAGGTAATACTTAGGTTGTGAATAATCTACCTGTTGGATTCTTTTAGCATATTTTATTCTCCATTAAGTTATTAGTAGCATTATCAATATTGTAACTTACTGCAGGGAAGAAACTGAAAGCAAATGTGACTCCGAAGGAGAGGAAGATGAGGAAGACATGGAACCCTGCTTAACAGGAACCAAAGTGAAAGTAAAATATGGACGAGGGAAGACTCAGAAAATTTATGAAGCCAGTATTAAAAGCACTGAAATTGATGATGGAGAAGTTTTATATTTGGTACATTACTATGGATGGAATGTCAGGTAAGCAAGAAAGTATTTTCTTACTGTTGAAATTTTTTCAGTGGTTAAATAGAAGATCAACTTAATGTTGTGAAGAGTGAAAGCAAATAATGGTATATGTTTACAAAGCACACCTTGATTCTGAATTTTCCAAGACTTTGCATTCCCGCTCTTACACTAGCAATGTCAGTGCTTCTAGCCAGGAACTACTAGGATCACACCTGTAGTTAGAACAAGTTACATTTTCTATTCATTTGTAGTGAGGGAGAACACACAGCAAGGGAAACTGTAAGGCACCTCAGTAATACGGTGTTAGATGAATCAACAAAAGCTCAATGCACCCTCTTTGGGAAAACAATAATTCATAATTCTTTGGAAACGTATTTCTGAATATGAGCAGGGAGCCAGGTCTGCAGCTTCCAACTGTGCAAGTAGTTGTTTTATTAATCGGAAATCAAGCACTGTAGTAATTCTTAGTTGATTAATTAATAAAAAACAAATGTTAGAACTTAGATTTGATCTTCCATTAGGTGATTTGGGGGAGGGTTTAAGAAAGACAGGCAGGGCATGGCGGCTTATGCCTATAATCCCAGCATTTAGGAGGTGGACATGGAACGATTGCCTGAGGCCAGGAGTTTAAGACCAGCCCTGGCAACATAGTTAGAACTATTTTTTTGTAGTTCTAACTATAAAAAAAAATTAAAAATTAAAAATTAGCCAGGCATGGTGGCATGTACTTGTAGTCCTCGCTACCCAGAAGGCTGAGGTGGGAGGATCACTTCAGCCCAGTAGTTGGAGGCTGCAATGAGCTATGATCATGCCACTATACTCTAGCCTGGACAATAAAGTAAAACTCTGCCTCTTGAAAAAAAAAAGAGATTTTGGGCTCATGCCTGTAATCCCAGAACTTTGGGAGGCCAAGGCGGGTGGATCACGAGGTCAAGAGATTGAGACCATCCTGGTCAACGTGGTGGTGAAACCCCATCTCTACTAAAAATACAAAAAATTAGCTGGTCATGGTGGCGTGTGCCTGTAATCCCAGCTACTCAGGAGGCTGAGGCAGGAGAATTGCCTGAACCCAGGAGGCGGAGGTTGCTGTGAGCCGAGATCACGCCATTGCACTCCAGCCTGGATAACAAGAGCAAAACTCCATCTCAGAAAAAAAAAAAAGAGAGAGATTTTGCTCTATGTTGGATCCTGTCAGGAAGCTGGGGTAATTCTGATTGGTTTTCTTAATAAATCTTATCTAGTAGGAGAGACAGTTAGACCAAGGTGACTTTATAATTGGTAAAGAAACAGCAATCACTCATATTAGTCAAGAAAAAAAGATGTTTGGTTATTTTTGTGGCTTAGACAGTGTTCCTGTTTTTTCTGTGATCAGATACGATTAGGAAGTGGTCTTGTTTTTGTTTTGATCCATCATGGTCATAGAATGGACTTGTCTGATGTTGACGCTCTTTGAAACTGTTCAGGTCCAACAGCAGGACAGTGTTGCTGTCCTAGCTATGAGTGCCAGACCAGCTGTAAGCAGCACCAAGGCTCAGCTGATAGTGCCAGGCAAATTCCTTTTTTTTTTAAAAGACGGGGTTTCACTATATTTGGTCAGGCTGGTCTCGAACTCCTGACCTCATGATCCGCCTGCCTCAGCCTCCCAAAGGGCTGGGATTACAGGCATGAGCCACTGAGCCCAGCTAAGCAAATTCCTAAATATCAGGGGCTACCTTTCTTTTTCTCTTTTACGAAATCTGGCATGTTTAATATCTCTGGTTGGCCTGTATTTACCTGGAGCCAGACTGCTCCTGGGTTTCTCCACACACTAGATGTGTGCTCTGTTATGACTCAAGTCCCTCATCTCTAAACTGGGAAAAATACAGTACCTATTTTATAGAGATATTGTATAATGTAGTAGTTCCCTCTCATCTGCAGGAGATATGTTCCAAGACCCCCAGTGGATGCCTGAAACTTCAGATAGTACTGAATTCTATGTGTCCTGTGATTTTTTTCCTATACATACATACGTCCAATAAAGTTTAACTTATGAATTAAGCACATTAAGAGATTAACAGATAGTACTGAATTCTATGTGTCCTGTGATTTTTTTTCCTATACATACATACGTCCAATAAAGTTTAATTTATGAATTAAGCACATTAAGAGATTAACAACAATAATAAAATAGAGCAATTAGAACAATATATTTTAATAAAAGTTATATGAATGTGGTCTTTCTCTCTCAAAATATCTTAATATTTTTGGACCATGGGTAATTGAAACTATTCTATGGTTAAGCAGGGACTACTAGAGTGATAATATTTGTATTAACACGTAAATGGTTAGAACCATGCCTGGCACTTACTAAGTGCTCCATGAATGTTAACTGTTTTCTTCTTTTCTTTTTTTTTGAGACAAAGTTTTACTCTTGGTGCTCAGGCTGGAGCACAGTGGCGTGATCTCTGCTCATTGCAACCTCCACCACCCAGGTTCAAGTGATCTGCTGCCTCAGCCTCCAAAGTAGCTGGAATTACAGGCATGTGCCATCATGCCCAGCTAATTTTTTTGTATTTTTAATAGAGATGGGGTTTCACCATGTTGGCCAGTGTGGTCACAAACTCCTGACCTCAGGTGATTCACCTGCCTCTGCCTCCCAAAGGGCTAGGATTACCGGTATGAGCCAGCATGCCCAGCCAACTGTTTTCTTTACAGTGTCTTGTTGAATTCAGGGAAAAAGGACTATACTTAACAACTTTCAGTCATTATTTCCAGTTGCGTCATATGACAGCCTTCTTTTTTCCTCAGATTCTTACTTAGTTCACAACTATCCACTCCTTTTTTATGTCTGTCTATGTCTCTGTTCTGTTTCCTAGAATTTTCTCCTATTATCTTTCTTTCTCATCTTTTTTTTTTTCCTGCTTTAAAGAGAAATTTATTGAGGATTTATTATGTTGTTGATCTTTTCTATGAGTGAGATGTTTTTGACAGGTCAAAGGCACTCCTTTGTGATTTTTTGCATCATATTCCCACAGGCTGTCACATTTATGTATAAGTTCCCAGGCTTCCTTGAGGTCAAAACTGTTGATGCCATGGCTTTCCTTTCTTTCTAGTATTACCAGACGGTAAAATTCCTCTTTATTAGTTTCCTTTGGTGATAATCCCTTGCTTGCAAATCCTGCAGAAATATCGTTTTCTGGAGGGATTTTATCCTCATCCAGAGACAGCAGATTCCTGTAGTTCTCTAACATCACGTCCCTGTACAAGGCCCTCTGGGCAGGGTCCAGGCACTCCCACTCCTCTTGAGAGAATTCTGTGGTCACATCCTTGAATGTAAATAGTCTCTGAGAAACAGCCATTCCTTTCTCTTCTTTCTTTCCTCTTCCTCTGGGTTTCTTTTTCAGGTAAGATCAGTCTGAGCGTGCCGGTCGGCCCGCGAGATCTACTTCCGGATCTGCCGGCCTTTCTCATCTTTTTAACATTTTACTTTATGACTCTTCTCAGCAGTCATTTTATTATGTGCTCAGGTTATGGGCTGGTCATCTCCCTAATTAGTTACCCAACTGGTACTCTTCTGGTTCATGGTTTTTCATTGTCCTTCTCTACTCTTAAAAGCTGATATAACTCTGGCCTGCTCATTGAGATGGAGCCACCATGGTTCCTAGAGAAATTAGTCAGATTTCTGAAATGGGAGTATCTGCAAGTGTAAGAAGTGTGAAAAGAGTCTTGGTCTCTATTGAGAAATCCTAGGACTATCCTGAGTTAGCAATATTAGTGCTAGAAGTACCTACATGACATACTGCTTTGTCCAGTGTGGCCTAGAAAAAGTACACTATAAATCAGGCCTATGCTTCCTGGTTGTCTGATACTTCCTATGAAATTGTGGAATTAGATAGCCTTATTCCTTTGTTAGTCCTGGATCAGATACATAACTCTCTTACTGCACTTACCAGACTCTACTTGATGTTACTCTATGTCTATCTTTTATAATAGACTATGGGTTACTTGAGAACATGGGCCATGTTTATTCTTTACATACTTCCTGATACATTGTATACTAGTAGGTCCTCAGGAAATGTTCAAATGAATAAACATTTTCATATAGGTTAATAAAGTACAGATATTTAAAAGCTTAGTACTATGCTCATAGCCAGTCCCGTTTAAGAAACTAGATACTGGGTTAATGAGTAAGAGATAGGTTTCAAATCATAGTACAGGCAGTTCCTAACTTACAGTGGTTCAACAATTTTTTTTTAAATTAAGATGATTCAAAAGCTATATGCATTCAGTAGAAGCCATACTTAGAATTTTGAATTTTGATTTTTTTTCCCTGGGCTAGCGATATACAGTATGATACTCTCTCGTCAGACTGTTCAGTGGCAGCAAGCATAGCAAACAGCCAAGAAATCATGAGACTAATTAACCAATACTGTACTCTACAGTGTATTGAATAAATTACATGAGATATTTAAGACTATTATAGAATAGGCTTTGTGTTAGATGATTTTCTTCAACTCTAGGCTAGTATAAGTGTTCTGAGCATGTTTAAGGTAGGCGAAGTTAAGCTGTGATGTTTCATAGGCTAGATATATTTGCATTTTCGACTTGGGGTAAGTTCAGTTTTTAATGACTTTATCAGGATATAATGGCATCATAAGTAAAAAAGCATCTGTATAGGTAGTCATGGTACCATGTCAACTGAAATACATGCATACAGGAACCATGTCCTTACTTTGTACATCTCCACGGTAACTGGTTTACAAAGCAAGAATGTGGTTTCCATATACATGAGATTCTTTTTTTCTTTCTTTCTTTTTTTTTTTTTCCGAGACAGAATGTCTCCAGCCTGGAGTGCAGTGGTGCAATCTGGGCTCACTGCAATCTCTGCCTCCCAGGTTGAAGCGATTCACCTGCCACATCCTCCCAAGTAGCCGGGACTGCAGGCACATGCCAACACACCCAGCTAATTTTTGTATTTTTTAGTAGAGATGGGGTTTTACCATGTTGGCCAGGGTGGTCTTGATCTTTTGACCTCGTGATCTGCCTGCTTCAGCCTCCCAAAGTGCTGGGATTACAGGCATGAGCCACTGTGCCCGGCCCAGATACTTGAGTTTCTATTAACACACTATAGTCTAAAGCCAGTTTGTCCAAACAGGCTGTATGCAGCCCAGGATGGCTTTGAATGCGGCCCAACACAAATTCATACAGTTGCTTAAAACATGAGATTTTTTTTTTTGGCATGCTTATTTTAACCTCATCAACTATCATTAGTGTACTTGACGTGTGGCCCAAGACAATTCTTCCATTGTGACCCAGAGAAGCCAAAAGATTAGACACTCCTGGTCTAAAGCAAGAAATGCCTGTTGTTTCTTTACTTAAATATACATATTTTTAGATTTTGACTCAATTTTATAAATACTTGTATATTTATATAATGTAAGAACTGTTATTTAGTTCTAGAGACCCCTTATTAGTAACTCGGACTGTAGACATTCAGAAGTGATGTTAATCTTTTGAGAAGGCCAGGTGCAATGGCTCATGTCTATAATCCTAGCACTTTGGGAGGCTGAGGTGGGCAGATCACTTGAGCTCTGGAATTTGAGACCAGCCCGAGCAACATGGCAAAACCTTTGTCTCTATAAAAAAGTACAAAAATTAGCTTGGTGCAATGGTGTACACTCATGGTCTCAGCTACTCAGGAGGCTGAGGTAGGAGGATCAACTGAGCCCAAGAGATCATGCCACTGCACTCCATCATGGGCAACAGAGTGAGACCCTGTCTCAAAAAAATGGTGGGGTATGGTGGTTAATGCTTGTAATCCCAACACTTTGGGAGGCCAAGGAGGGTGGATTACCTGAGGTCAGGAGTTCAAGACCAGCCTGGCCAACATGGTGAAACCCCATCTCTACTAAAAATATAAAAATTCACTGGGTGTGGTGGCAGGTGTCTATAATCTCAGCTACTTGGGAGGCTGAGGCATGAAAATCAATTGAACCGGGAAGGCAGAGGTTGCACTGAGCCGAGATGGCACCACTGCATGCCAGCCTGAGTGACAACAGTGAAACTCTGTATCAAAAAAAATATATATAAAAAACAAAATTATAAATAAAATAAAAATAAATATTTTAAGAAAAGGTTTAGGGGAAGTGAGTTTTGAACTTGAGCTAAACAAAATAGATAAAAGAGGTGAAAACAAGTATCTCTAAAAAAGTTCAGAGTCCTAAAGGCAATGTAGTTCAGAAGAAAATTTTATTGGAAATACTAGAGATTAGAGAGAGTTTTGGGGAAGAAAAGAAAGTTGAAATGGACTTAATAGAATAACCTTGCAAATTTGAATTTGTCTGACTTAGCTTTTCTATCATTCATTCAGTAGGATGAATTCTAGTGTAGAATCTGATAATAAGCTCAGATCTGTAAAAGCTATGGAAAACAAAGCAGTTCAGATTGTCATAAACCTAGAGTTTGCTTTCCAAGACCTCCCTCTAAACCTGTTAACTCTTATGAAATTCTCTTGCCTTTCCTTGTCAATGGATATACAGAACACTTAGCTAGCACACGTTACCAACAAACCAGCCCATGTGCCCTTCATATTCCTGCCAACACTAGGAACAAACTATTTAGTCTGTCTCACTGTAATGTTTTTGTTTGGTGAATACATTTCAAATAGGTTATCATTTCTGAAGTTTGTACATTTTTTTTTAAGGTATGATGAGTGGGTGAAGGCTGACAGAATAATCTGGCCTTTGGACAAAGGTGGACCAAAGAAAAAACAGAAGAAAAAAGCTAAAGTATGTTTGTTGAGTTATGTCCTTTATAATATGTATAGGAATTACTCAAATTGTATTGTGTGTTTTTTAAGACTTTAAGAACAGTTTTAGGTTCATAGCAAGATTGAGAACAAGGTATATAGACGTCCCATATACTCTCTGCCCCATGCATGCATAGTCTTCCCAAATTGTCAGCATCCCCCACCAGAGTGGAATATTTGTTACAACTGATGTGCCTACTTTGACACATTATTGTCACCCAGAGTCCATGTTTTACATTAGGGTTCACTGTTTGTGTTGTATATTGTATGGGTTTTGACAAATATATAATGACTTGGATCCACCATTATAGTATCATATATCATATAGAGTAGCTTTACTGCCCTAAAAATCCTCTATGTTCTGCTTATTCTTACCCCTACCCCTGACAACTACCAATCTTTCTACTGTCTCTGTAGTTTTTGCCATTTCCAGAATATCATATAATTGGAATCATACACCATATAGCCTTTTCAGATTGGCTTCTTTCGCTTAGTAATGTGCATATATGATATTATGTTTGTTTAATAAATCTTACTGTAATAATCATCTTAATTCTTTAAAGGTAATTGTGATTTTCTCTTTATAACCCAGGAGCTTAAAAGTAACACATTACCACATTGTTTCAGCCAAGGTGAAAACCAGCAGTCCCTAGGGGATGGCTTTCAAACTTAAATTTCTGTAGAGGCTTTATAGGAGAAGGGTAAAGTAGGGCTAATTGTGACAAAGGAGAGGACACATTCCTCATTTAGATGGAATGGACCTAACCACTCTGCTGTGGGAATGCAGACCCAGGGTGGCCAGATTTCAGGATTTTTCAAAACCACTATATTTCTTAAAATGTGAAATTTGACTTTTAAAAATGCTAGAAGCCAGTACTAAAATTTAAAAACACATGTCTACTGGCCAGTTGTACCCTCAGTTGTCAAGCTTTGCTGTAGAAATTTGCCCATTGTTTTGTCTACTGGATAGTAGATATCTTTCCTTTCTGCAGGGGATAGTAGGGAACACTGGGGACTACTGAATAGCTGTATGGCCTTCTAATGCTCTCACTCTGACCACCACTATATAATAATTGCAGTGTTACAAATTGTACAGTACCATATTATATAAATAGAAAATATGTTAGAAAACTGTTTCTTTAAGCTAGTCAAATCCAGCAGTGGAGGATTGTCTACCAACTTCATTGACACTAATGTTAATAAGTTCTGATGACCTATCAGAACAGCCAGAAAACTCTTCTTGATTCTTCTGTAAGCACAGACTAGGAATTGACATATAAAATAATCAAACCTTTTTTGAGATGTAGTTTTCTTTGGAGAAGTAGAATGTTCATTTTTCATAAAGCATTGGCCCTTCTCATACATTTTGTTGTTGTTGCCCAGAATAAAGAAGATAGTGAAAAGGACGAAAAGAGGGATGAGGAGAGGCAGAAGTCAAAACGGGGACGACCTCCTTTAAAATCAACCCTTTCATCAAACATGCCGTATGGCTTATCTAAGACAGCAAACAGTGAAGGAAAATCAGGTACCAGAAGTGCTCGCAGCAATATACCAGACAGCTCACCTCTGTCAAATGGAATGGAAGGTGCTCGATTTTGAGGATCGCTGACTTAAAAAAAATCAATAATATAAATAATAAAACATCCATTGTGTGACATATTCATGGTACAGGTTGAGTATCCCTTGCCCAAAATGCTTGGGACTAGAAGTGTTTTGCATTTTTTATTTTTTTTTTAATATTTGCATATACATAATGAGATATCCTGGGGATCGGACCCAAGTCTAAACATGAAAATTAGTGTTTCATATACACCTTATACACATAGCCTGAAAGTAATTTTATATAATATTTTTAATAGTTTTGTTCCTGAAACAGAGTTTGTATACTTTGAAACATCAGAAAACAAAGGTATAACTGTCTCAGCCACCTGTGTGGACAGTCTGTATTTAGCATCACTGTTATTCTTGACTCTGAATTTATGTGCCACCTACTGATAAGCAATTTTCTTTGACTTATTTATACATAATTACATAACAGTAAAACATAGGGCTACAATTAATACAGTGGAAAAATAATGTATGTGGGGAAACTTAGCAGCACAATAGCATCACCAGAATACCTGTATCTGCTGCTAAACAACAGTGACAACAAACAACAGCAGGCTTTCAGTCGCCACCTAAGATGCTGTGTTTTCATCAAAATGTTACCTGTACACTAGCTTAGGGGTGCTGAAGAAACTGTTGTACACCTGTATTTGGATGCAGCCTGTCCATGAGGTCAGATGTGGAATCTACTTGTGGCGTCATATTGGTGCCCAAAATATTTTGGACTTTGGAGCATTTTGGATTTCAGGTTTTTGGACTAGGGATGTTCAACCTGTAAATCGCCCAGGTTTTTAATCTAATACGATTTAAACTCTAAAATTTGATTTAAAGAAAATATTTTGCTGTATCATTTTTATTTAAAATTTAGTGATGTTTTCATTTAGGAATACTTTTTCTCATAAATATCTTAGAAATAATCTATTTTAATAGAAGGTGAATTGACAATCATATATCCTAGTGTGTGCTATACTTTCCTTCAAACCTGTATCAGTGTCTCCTATAAATTTAGTGCTGTTCACCTGGGATCTTTCAGCAAAGCTGGGACCATGTTACTCTAAGAGAACATAGACTACTGTGGTACAGGCATGTTTTATAATACATATGGGTGAACATACTTATTCTGCTTGTACTCATTTCTTCCGCTTTCCTACCTCTGTATACTTTTAAATATAATTAAGAAATTTTAGGCTAAGCACAGTGGCTCATGCCTGTAATATCAGCACTTTGGGACCCTGAGGCAGAAGGATCACTTGAGCACAGGAGTTCAAGACCAGCCAGGGCAACACAGACCCCATTTTCACCAAAAAATTGAAAAATTAGCCAGGCATGGTGGTGCACACCTGTAGTCCCAGCCACTTAGGAGGCTGAGGTGTAAGGATTGCTTGAGTCTGGAGGTCAAGGCTGCAGCAAGTGTGATCATGTCACTGCACTCCAGCCTGAGTAGCAGAGCGAGACCCTGTCTCACTCTGTTGCCCAGGCTAGAATGTAGTGACACAATCTCGGCTCAATGCAACCTCCACTCCTGGATTTAGGCAAATCTCCCACCTCAGCCTCCCAAGTAGCTGGGACCAAAGGTGCACACCACCATGCCTGGCTAATTTTTGTATTTTTAGTGGCAACGGGATTTTACCATGTTGGCTAACTGGTCTTGAACTCTTGACTTCAAGTAATCTACCCTCCTCAGCCTCCTGAAGTGCTGGAATTACAGGCATGAACCACTGCACTTGGTCCCCTAAAAAGAAATTTTAAATGGTTGTCTTACATAAAAATTTCTCTCCTTTCAAGAAAAAAGCTATTCTGAACTACATGTGTGCTACTAGTCAATATGGTGCTTGTGTGCATATTATAAAAGGATCTCCTTCCTCTTTACTGCCATCTGCTGGAAGGTTGTCATAATACACAAATGTAAGATGTCTACAAAGTGAAAGGTACTCCTTTGAAGGCATACCTGTGTGCAGTGTACAGGCTACAAAACTACATACCAGCCTTATTAAACTAACACTTAAAGGGATTTTTTAAAACATGAGCAAAATGAATTCTACATTCTCTTTATGATAAAACCACAAAACAAAACTGTATATACCTTTTCACTTAAAAAAAATTCATATTTGTAGTTTTGAACTTCTTGAGGATATGAGCACCATGCAGACAGAATTTTTATATTTTTTCGATCCTATACAGTCTTAGAAACCTACTTTATTATTTTGCAAGTTCCCTTACTTACAGGGAATAACTTCTGTTGCTCTACTTTGCCTGTTAAGAATATTTAAAGTTGGCCAGGTGCGGTGGCTCATGCGTGTAATCCCAGCACTTTGGGAGGCCGAGGTGGGTGGATCATGAGGTCAAGAGATTGAGACCATCCTGGCCAACATGGTGAAACCCTGTCTCTTACTAAAAATACGAAAACAATCTGGGCGTGGTGGCACGAGCATGTAATCCCTGTCACTCAGGAGGGAGGCTGAGGCAGGAGAATGGCTTGAGCCCAGGAGGCGGAGGTTGCAGTGAGCCGAGATTGTGCCACTATACTCCAGCCCAGGTGACAGTGCAAGACTTCACCTTAAAAAAAAAAAAAAAAAGTATTTAAAGTTTTGGGGATTCCAGTTGCCCATTTTAAAAACTTTTCTTGCTGGGCATGGTGTCTCATGCCTATAATCCCAGCACTTTGGGAGGCTGAGGTGGGCGGATCGCTTGAGGTCAGGAGTTTGAGACCAGCCTGACCAGCATGGCAAAACCCCATCTCTACTGAAAATACAAAAATTAGCAGGGCATGGTGCCCCACGCCTGTAATTCCAGCTCCTCAGGAGGCTGAGGCAGGAGAATTGCTTGAACCCAGGAGGCAGAGCTTACAGTGAGCTGAGATCACACCACTGCACTCCAGCCTGGATGACAGAATCAGCCTTGTCTCAAAAAAAACACTCTTCTTTTCACAATAATTTTAAGTAGAATGTCATATTCCTATTGTAGGATACAAAATGCCCATCAAATGTCCCTCCTATGTGCTATCTCAAACCGCTTAACAAATTAATTTCATGTCTAGGTACTAATCCTTGATTTTTTTTTTTAAGGACTATTGTACCTAAATATTATACTTTTTATATAGATTTGTGTTACTAATATGCAATGTAATAAGTTTTTGCTTGGAGCTTAATTTAATTCCCCTCCCCCTCAAATTCTTGGCACAAATGTTATAATTTATTTTGTATCAGAAATTTCTGCAGGGAGGTATTCAGAGGTATATGATTAAAGATTTTTGTTATAAAATTACACTGGTAATATAAAAACCTGTATAATACAATAATATTTCCTCTTACAGACTCTTGTTCATCTGATAGTGACACAGAAGATGCTTTAGAAAAGAATTTAATAAATGAAGAACTTTCTCTTAAAGATGAACTAGAAAAAAATGAAAATTTCAATGATGATAAACTAGATGATGAAAAGCCAAAGATTTCTGCACATATATTAAAAGAAAATGATAGGACTCAAATGCAGTCTTTAGAAACCCTGAAGTTAGAAGTTGGAGAGAATGAACAAATAGTACAGATTTTTGGAAACAAAATGGAACAAGCAGAAGAAGTTAAGAAAGAGGCTGAAAAATCTCCAAAAGGAAAGGGAAGACGAAGCAAGACAAAAGATCTTCCTTTAGAAATTATAAAGATTACATCATTTGGCCAGAATGAAGCAGGAAGTGAACCTCATATAGAAGTTCATAGTCTTGAATTTTCTTCATTAGACAGTAAAAACTTTACTTCTGCTACAGAAGATGAAATTGACCAATGTGTGAAGGAAAAGAAGTTGAAACGGAAAATACTAGGACAATCATCACCAGAGAAAAAAATAAGAATGGAGAATGGAATGGAAATGACAAATAGTGTATCTCAAGAAAGGACCAGTGATTGTATTGGATCTGAGGGAATAAAAAACTTAAATTTTGAACAGCACTTTGAAAGAGAAAATGAGGGAATGCCATCATTGATAGCAGAGTCAAACCAATGCATCCAACAACTGACTAGTGAAAGATTTGATAGTGCAGCTGAAGAAACTGTAAATACTCCACTAAAAGAAGATGAGGATGCAATGCCTCTGATTGGGCCTGAAACCTTGGTTTGCCATGAAGTAGATTTGGATGATTTGGATGAAAAGGATAAGACCAGCATTGAGGATGTAGCAGTTGAAAGCTCTGAGTCTAACTCTCTTGTTTCTATTCCACCTGCCCTTCCTCCTGTAGTCCAACATAACTTTTCAGTAGCTTCACCACTTACTCTTAGTCAAGATGAGTCTCGAAGCGTAAAAAGTGAGAGTGACATAACGATTGAAGTTGATAGTATTGCTGAAGAATCTCAAGAAGGTCTCTGTGAGAGGGAATCAGCAAATGGATTTGAAACCAGCGTTGCGTCTGGTACCTGTAGTATAATTGTACAAGAGAGAGAGAGCAGAGAGAAGGGTAAGGACTTTCTAGGGAAAAAGTTAGTATTTATATTAAAACCAAAAATAACAGTTGAGTTTTAGGTACTGTTGATCTGTAAAGTACTTTCTCTTTTTTCTCTTCTTTTCTTATAAAAAAGAAATGTCAGTATAGTATGTTGAATAAATATACTTGCTCTTTTTTTTTCACATTCTCTCTTTCCCTTTATTTCAGGTCAGAAAAGGCCAAGTGATGGAACTAGTGGATTAATGGCAAAAAAACAAAAGCGTACCCCAAAGCGAACAAGTGCTGCAGCCAAAAATGAAAAGAATGGAACAGGTTGGTGTTTTTCAGTGCTAGCTTTTAGTATTTTTAGCAGTTTTTTGGCTTATTTTAAACGTAAAGGGAGCAATACTATATTGTTTTATAACTTTGCTTTTTCATTTAACAGTATTATACTAGATATTTTGCCATTTTAATGATAAACTCATTTTATAGCTCATTCTTTTTAACCTTTAGGAAGGTATTCAGTAGTTTATAATTTTTAACCATTTCTCTGTTGGTGAGCATTTAGGGCTTTTTCTTTTTCTGTTATAAACTTTGTGTATTTGTGCAGTATTTTTGTAGGATACCAAGAAATGTAATTACTAGGTCTGTTGCACTTCGATATTTAAGATTTTTATCATTTATAATCTGAGTCAATATTTTTTATTATTATAGGACAAAGCAGTGATAGTGAAGATCTTCCTGTCCTAGACAATTCAAGTAAATGTACCCCAGTAAAACATCTTAATGTATCTAAGCCACAGAAACTTGCACGATCTCCTGCAAGAATATCCCCACACATCAAAGATGGAGAGAAAGATAAACACAGAGAAAAACATCCGAATTCATCCCCTAGGACGTATAAGTGGAGCTTTCAACTCAGTAAGAAGCTTATAGAAAACTTAATAGATAAATGCTGTAAAGTGGAATATATCTTAAAATGCTAAATTGGATTAATGTTAATAAAATAAGGAATAATGATTAATTTATTTAGGTATTCCAAATACTGCCTTAGCAATAATCACCATGTGTTATCTTAAGTTCAAATCTGTGTCTTTTCATAAAACTAACTTGATAAATAATGATTCACAGCAAGGTCTACATTAAGTAAGACATGTATGATTTATATAAATCAGTGAAACTGAAGTGCCCTTTGTAGCACTAACAATTAGAAATAACCAGTAGTTATTTCTACTGTATAACTAGTAGTAATAAAGAAAATGTCAATACAGAGAAACTATTATGATAACTGTAATTATAGTTAGGTCAGGGTTGCTTGGTGCTGATGTTTTCTTATGTTTTTCTGATCATTTAAGTTATAAATATTTAGTATAGAAAATTTGGAATCTAAAAATAATTCTTAATCATGAATTTAATTCACGTCTTCCCTGTTTACAGTCTTATTTAGCTTACTTTCATAGATTTTAATAAACTAAAGCTTTTGTTAATTTATGAGTTAGACCTTTGATAGCACTGCTATCTTTTTTCTCACAGAATTGTTTTAAAATCCAAATTAACTTTTTCCCCCCTTTTAGATGAATTAGATAATATGAACAGTACAGAGAAAATCTCATTTCTCCAAGAAAAACTACAAGAAATCAGAAAATACTATATGTCTTTGAAGTCTGAAGTTGCAACCATAGACAGGAGGAGAAAAAGATTAAAAAAGAAAGACAGGGAAGGTAATTTTATTACAATTTTTCTCCACATATATTTCAAAACTATATCCTATTATTTTAGAAGATGTAAATTTGATACTCTTTGCATATAGTACACATTCATTAATTGCTGTTTTTAAATTCCTAGTCTTTTCTGTTGTTTAGTAGGTCAGCAACTGAGTTAATCAGAATGACACCCTTGAAAGGGAGTACGAACTGTTTTTCAAAATGTGTGGTTGTACTAAATGTCGGAGATTCTCAAGTAGAGCTTACTTCTTCTGAAATACACTCTTTGCTCAACAAACATTTATTGGCACCTGTTAACAGGTACTATATTTGTTATGGGGTTAACCAAAATGAATTAGACATAAAGCTTATCCTCAAGGAGAT
Organism: Callithrix jacchus; assembly: GCF_049354715.1. Classification (NCBI taxonomy): domain Eukaryota; kingdom Metazoa; phylum Chordata; class Mammalia; order Primates; family Cebidae; genus Callithrix; species Callithrix jacchus. The sequence goes on from NC_133509.1 coordinate 93,017,399, forward strand.
TATCTTTTTGAGATTATAAATCATTTCCTAAGCAACTAAAATATAAGATAGTGTAGCTCAGCAACTTTAATGAGTATGTGCCATGTGCCATGCACTTTGCCAGGAGGTAGAAGTACAGAAATGTATTAGATACAGACTTTCATCTCAAAGATCTTAACATCTAGTTGAACAGTGTGTACCCTAAGAATGATATTAACAAGTATAGGAGTTAGTGGAAGGAGAGGTTTGGAGTAATCACAGAGAGGGAGTAGTGTCTGAGCTAGCCCTTTGGTGGTTGTCGGATCACTTCTAGTTAAACATGAACATGTCCATATACAATCTATCTGCAAGCCTTGCTAAAATAATAGTAAAGGCAATTAAAAGCCCTAAACTCAAAAGGACAAGAGAATGACCACAGCAGACAAAAAATGTCAACAGTATATGTTTTGGAAGCTGCTTAACAGATGGACTACTTTCACTGCTTTAGCAGATGAGATAATGCTAAAACTAAACTTTCTTGCCCTTCTAGTGGTACAAAACAACAAGAAGCAAGCCAATTCGTACCATGTAACCCCAGAAAAGTTCTCAAAAGGGATATGGGATGATGCTAAAAAGTGGGATTGGTTGAAAATGGAAGGAAATACTGGATCTCCTCTTCCCATCAGTGAAGCAAGTCTACCTCAAACCAACTTGAGCAGAAAATAGATTAACTTAACAGAGGTTGAGGAGATCAGTAGGCTTGCAGACTTAGAGGCACCAGCCATAGCCTGAGGGTAATGATTAAGTGCTAGGACAAAATAATGGATGGAGTAAAAGTTTGCATACTGAATAGTTAGACTGCTGTCCCTCTCCTAACCCAAGGTCTATCCTCTTGGCTCTCTGAAAGCTGGCAGCCAAGGTTATGCTTATTCCTGGGAGGAGATTAGAAGATTCTTCTAGAGAAAATGACCAGCCGAAGAAAAATGACGTATTATTTGGATGTTCCTGAAACAAAAATCACTACATGTGCATTGTCCATATTGAAAAGACCTGATGCTCATACACAGCTTCCAGTCAGCTTTTAATGTTAAATATGGAAGCCACATGACCAGACATTTGAGGAAAGCCTCTACATAAAGACAGAAGCCAAGGTGGAAAAAAGAGACTAAAAAGGAACTGGCAAAAACAGATAATATACCATATTTTTAAAAAAATAGCACAAAACTGTGCTTAATAGTTAATGCAAGTTGCATATCCTTTATTTGAAATGCTTTGGTCTAGAAGTGTTTGGATTTTTTGTTTTTTCAGATTTTTGGAATATTTGTACATAATGAAATAGCTTGGTGATGGTACCCAAGTCTAAACACAAAATTCATTTATGTTTCATAGATACTTTATACACATAGCCTGAAGGTAATTTTATATAATATTTTAAATAATTTTGTACATGAAACGAAGTTTGTGGTAAGTGCTTATGTGTGGAATTTTCCACTTGTGGCATCCTGTTGGTGCTCAAAAGTTTTGGATTTTGGAGTTTTGGATTAGGGATGTTCAGTTTGTATCCAGAGATAGAGGAAAAGATATTGCCACCTTGAAACAAAAGTATAGCTATTTTAAAAATTGAGAGCACAAGAAGGATATCTTTAAAATATGATAGCAGGAATTTAAAAAAATTAATGGAAGTGATAGCAAAGCTGAAGAAATACCACTAGAGGGTCAAAAAGACAATAGGAGAGAAGAAATGAGAGAAATAAGAGATCTGGTGAGGAGATCCAACTTCTGAATCATAGGATTTCTAGAAGGAAAGTTGAATAAACATAAAAGGAAGTTGTCATCAAAGAAATATTTTTAAAATTCTATAACTGAAGGATATGAGTTAGAAGATTGAAAGGACTCACTGTGCCCTCTATAAATAATGGGGGTGAAAAATCACCAAAGCATATGAAATTTCAAAATCTTATGGATAAAGAGTAGGCCAGTTACAGGAGCTCATACCTGTAATCCCAGCATTTTGGGAGGCGGAGGCAGGCAGATGACCTGAGGCCAGGGGCTTGAGACCAGCCTGGCCAACGTGACAAAGCCCCCTCTCTACTAAACATACAAAAATCAGTTGGCCGTTGTGGCACATGCCTCTAATTCCAGCTAGTCAGAAGGCTGAGGCTTGCGAATCGCTTGAACCTGGAAGCAGAGGCTGCTGTGAGCTGAGATCGCACTAGTTCACTCCAGCCTGGATGACATAGTGAAACTCTCTCTCTCTCAAAGAAAAAAAAAGAGTAGATTCTAAAAATTTACCATATAAAAAGAAATGTATCTCGGAACAGCATCAGGTGCCTTAGATCAGATTTCTCAGTGTACTAGAAACTAGAAGGCAAGCTAAGAAGACATGGGATCCAGCAAACAAGGAATCTTACATAGGAAAATAGTGAAGGAATATCTCAAGGTGATGGCAAATGGAAGCTGTAAGATGACCACTGCATAGCAGGCCTAGGAAGTGACTATTCCAGGAATAGGATAGAACAGGATGGGAGAGCTCCAGAAGGGATGTCTCTTAAAAACAAATAAAAGGTAAATTACCTGATAGGGTTGATTATGTTGAGAGTTTTTTGCCTCTAGTAGAATATTTAGAGGATGACTTTGTGGTAGAGTGACCTGTCATTTGTGGTCTTGACCATAGTCCTCCAGCAGTTTTTAATTCCTAAAAATAGGAACAGGGTGGAACAAATGGAAAGAGATCAGACTTCTCATGTCTTTTACAAACTGTAAATAGCAAGAAGTCTTTATAGAACTTTTGAACATAAAAAGAAAAGAACAAATAAGCAAATTAAAATTTCTTCAGAGAACCCACCACTGCTCTGGGGTCAGTTTCCTAAAGGTGACATATATTTCAGACAATTTTTTTTTGAGAGGGAGTTTCATTCTTGTTGTCCAGGCTGGGGTGCAATGGCGTGGTCTGGGCTCACTGCAACCTCCGCCTCCCAGGTTCAAGTGATTTTCCTGCCTCAGCCTCCCATGTAGCTGTGATTACAGGCACTTGGCACCACACTCAACTGATTTTTGTATTTTTAGTAGAGATGGGGTTTCACCATGTTGACTAGGCTGGTCTCCAACTCCTGACCTCAAGTAGTCCACCCACCTCAGCCTCCCAAAGTGTTGGGATTACAGGCATGAGCCACTGTGCCCAGTCAAAAAGACGTTTTTTTATTACCATCTTTTTTTTTTGAAACAGGCTCTGTCACCCAGACTGGAGTGCAATGGCATGATCACGGCTTACTGCAGCCTTAGACTCCTGGGCTCAAGCAACCCTCCACCTCAGCCTCCCGAGTAGCTAGGACCATATGTGCCTGCCACCACAACCAGCTAATTTTTTAGTTTTTTTTTTTTGTAGAGACACATTCTTGCCATACGGCTCAGGCTGGTCCCAAACACCTGGTCTAAAGTGATCCTCTTGGTTTTGCCTCCCAAAGTGCTGAAATTGTAGGCATGAGCCACCATGCCCAGCCTACCTATTATAGTCTTTTCCCCGTTTTTATTTGCTTTTTTTTTTTTTTTTTTTTGAGATAAGTCTTGGGCTGTCGCCGAGGCTGGAATGCAGTGGCGAGATCTTGGCTCACTGCAACCTCTGCCTCTAGGTTCAAGCAGTTCTCTGCCTCAGCCTCCTGAGTAGCTGGGATTACAGGCGCCTGCCACCATGCCTGGCTAATTTTTTTATACTTGTAGTAGACATGAGCTTTCACTGTCTTGGCCAGGCTGGTCTTGAACTTCTGACCTTGTAATCCACCCGCCTTGGCCTCCCAAAGTGCTGGGATTACAGGTGTGAGCCACCGTGCCTAACGTGTTTATTTGCTGAAGTTTTTATAATGAGTTATTAAATTTAGATTTGAGTGATTTATTGGCTGGGCATGGTGGCTCATGCTTATAATTCCAGCACGGTGGGAGGATCACTTGAGCCCAGGAGTTTGAGACCAGCGTAGGCAACATAGCGAAATCCCATCTCTATAAAAAATAAAAAAATTAGTTCAGTGCAGTGGCATGCACCTATAGTCTCAGCTACTTGGAAGGCTGAGGTGGGAGGGTTGCTTGAGACCTAGAGGTTGTAATGATACTTGAATAAACAAAAATTAAAACTTTAAATAAAAAAGGAACAAAGAAGGCAAAGAAGACAAGAGTTTTGCAAGGAAAGAGAAGATAAAAGCAAAAAACTTAAAAAGTGGCAACACATTTAATGCTCAGAGTACTGATCCCTAATGTGTGTTATGTCCTCCTGGAGAAAATTATGTTAAAACCATTTGAGGACTTTTGCTTATCACACATCATTACTTCCATCCTGATCTCCATGATTCTGATACCTGTCAGAGGTAATTCTTTGAGTTAAGTGAAATATCTTATGGTCCTATGACCCAGAGATAAAGCAGAAATTCCATATGGTTCTGTATTTATCTCAGGTTAACCTTGTTTGTGATTTAGGGCAAGTGAAGTTCCTTCTTGGGATCTCTCAACAAGAGGTTTAAGAGTTTTTGTCTCTTTAATCTTTACATTTTGTGATGTCTTTTTCATTATTGAGTTACTTAACTGAACAAAGACTAACTCCACTTAACTGAGCCAAACAAAATTTTTGCTGACAATTTATTACGCCTTCTTGTAACATATAAGAGGCCTGTGATTAAGGTGAATAATGTTAATAATTTTATTTCTAATTTGCTGTTAGCTGGGTATCTTTGTATAATAGATTTTGGGTCTAACATAGCTGTTTTGATTCCACAGTGTCTCATGCAGGAGCCTCCATGTCATCTGCTTCATCAGACACTGGAATGAGTCCTTCGTCATCATCTCCCCCACAAAATGTACTTGCTGTAGAATGCAGGTGATAAACGTTTTCTCTGTCTTCCCAGCAGTTTGCTGCCACGGACATAAATCCCCAAACCCTGAATTACAACCACAGAAAGCACTCAACTGGTTTGACATTGCTAAGTATCTCCTGTATACTTTTCCAGGCTGGATTGTATCTATTCCCCTCTCTCTTCTTTTTTCTTGTTGCAAAAAATAAGCAGATAAGTGAAGATTAAGCAGCCTGCCATATTTGTCATAATTTTCCTCTTTACTTTTTTTTTTTTCACTTGTGATATAGAAAAAAGGGCACTTAGCAAATTTGTATTTGTAAAATAAAGCTTTCAGGTGTTATAGAAATCATAGACAAGCAAGTGCACATGATAAACATCAAAATATTACCCGGCTGAATAGTTACTGCTGCACTTTCACTAAGATGTATTTGAACACTTGGTGAGTAGGGGGTTTATGTTGTGGTTTTTTTTTTTCCATTATTGTTGTTTTTTTTTTTATTTTTGTGGAAGCACTTGCTATTTAGAACTGCCAAAGTATATGTTCAGCAGTGTGCCCAAGATTAAAGGTGTAAATGGGACAAAATAAATTGTGAAAGGAAGTGTAGTTGACTGAAAACTACAGTTGTAATAAGTCTTCCACTTTTTATAGGATTTTTGAGCACACAATTATGCAAATATTTTAATGTTTATTAATGTTTACAGTGGAATTGTGAATAAGTTTTCAGTGGACTATCTTATCCCTTGACAAAAATATTTTGTCTTTTTTCTATGTAATTTCAGAGTTTTTATTTTGTTACAAAAAGACAAAAATGAAATATATAACAACAATGAAGTTATTTAACAAGATTTCTAAAGCTGAAAATTTTGTGTAAAATATGGTATTATCTTGCAACTTGTTAAATATATTTATTCAGACATTGGATGTTGTATTTTTATGTATTTTTTAAAATATTAATAAAATTGAAAAAAAGAAAATTCTAGGTTAATTCACTCTTTGGATGACAATAGCTCTCAGCTGTCCTTTTTACAGGAGGTTGCATCCTGCAGCCTTGCCTGTGTTGGAGTCTGTCTCAGTCTGTCAAACAGTATAGAACTATAAATGGGCATCTGGATCATTAAAGTATGTCCTTGTTTAGAAACTTTGGCAGTCCTAGTATTTAAACTGTTTTGAGAATCAAATTTTTGGTTGCCCTTAAGATACTTTGTCACAGTTTTTATGTTTGCTATACTGCCGAATGAATTTATATCTCCCAAAGTTGAGATGCAACAACTAAGTAAAGCAACTATGTATGCTTTGTCTGTGAATTGTTCCACAGACTGATACATTTTGTAAATAATTCTTCCAAAATCATGTATTTAAAGCAGTTTTGCATATACATTATGTAAAAAGGTGATTTTTTAAAAGCAATTTTTAAATTCATGTTTGTACATTGAAAGGGGTTTTTTTTTAAACCTCCTCTTCTGTGTTTAATATGCTATAGAATAATAACCTAGATGCTCTAGACTGTATATCAGGATCTGATTTACAAGATGAAGTCAGAGCTAAACACTAGTGATGGCATAGCATTACTGAAATCATTGTTTCTTAATTTCATTTTACCACATTGTGAACTTGTGCTTCAGATTCCTTCCATTTTCTCAGAGAATTAAAAACAAAAAAAGTACTCTTGTAAAATGCACTTTTCTGTCTTTTCTTTGCAAAGCAGAAGTATTTCAATGTAAAATAAAAATGGAGCTCAGCGGGCAGTATTAATAAAGGCCATGTTTTAAACATAGGCTTTATATTTTTAGTTTTCATTTAAATGATTGCTTTTTTCCTAAGTGCTTGTAACTTACAGTTGAAAAATCAGATTTCACAAAACCAAGTATTTGAGTATACTTTTCAGCCTTTACAATAAAATATTTCTACTAATTATAAAAATGAAAAAAAAATGTGTCATTTAAATCCAGTTGGACTTAAGAGGCAACTTTAGATTTATACATTAGATATTTTAATGATTTCCTGCTGTAGCAATTCAATAAATGTGAAATAAATAAATTATTAGTTTGAGTACTGTCCCTTCTAATTGATACAAATTTGGTCATGAAGTATTGGGATGTTGCTACAGAGAACAAAACTGTATATTCATTGAATTGATAAACACTGTTAAAATCCTTTTGTCTGGAGGTTAGAAAGGATTGTGAAATGAAGTGAATATTGATTGGATGTGTATTTCAAATATTGAGCATATTTTGAGTTTGGCTAAACTTTGAATAGATACCTCTCATATATGACTAAGAAAGTAAAAATACACACCAGGCATGGTGGGTCATGCCTGTAATCGCAGCATTTTGGGAGGCTGAGGCAGGCAGATCGCAAGTCAAGACATGGAAACCATCCTGGCCAACACGGTGAAACCCTGTCTCTACTAAAAATACAAAAATTAGCCGGGCACGGTGGCATGCACTTGTAGTCCTAGCTACTTGAGAGGCTGAGGCAGGAGAATCACTTGAAACCGGGAAGTGGAGGTTGCATTGAGCCAAGATTGCGCTACTGCACTCCAGCTTGGTGACAGAGCGAGAGTCTTTCTCAAAAAAAAGAAAATTATAAAGACACTCTTTAATGGTATAATGGAAATTGCCATCTATAAAATCAAGTTATTTAAAAGATTATAGAGGTTTCTGTTTTAATATTGCATTGCGTGCTTTTATTTAAAATTTATTTATTCAATTTTTGAGACAGGGTCTTGTTCTGTCACCTAGGCTGGAGTGCAGTGATGTAAACATGGCTCACTTCAGCCTCGACCTCCTGGGCTCAAGATCCTCTCACCTCTGCCTCCTGAGTAGCTGGGACTACAGGCATGTGCCACTACACCTGGCTAATTTTTAATTTGTTGTAGAGACAGGGTCTTGCTATGTTGCTGAGGCTGGTCTTGAACTCCTGGGCTCAAGCGATCCTTCTGCCTTGGTCTTTCAAAGTGTGAGGATTATAAGCATGAGTCACTGTACCCAGCTGGCCATTATGTGCTTTTATTGTTTTTTTATGTTAAATTTCTAGTTTTCCTCTTTCATTAAGAAAGATGGTGCACTTAGCACATTAAAAGACTATTACATACTATGCCTTCTATGAAATTGCTTTAAATTGTGAAAATCTATATGGATTGCCCAATTAATTTGCTTGTACACCTTTCTTATAAGCCCTGTGTTTTAACAGCTATCAAAATTGTGAAAGCATTCAAAGCTATATTCAACCATATATAAAAACTATTAATATAATTTATTAATTACTGATTTATTGAGTATCTTCTATGTGCCAAGCATAAGCTTAAGGCCCAGGAGCCACAACAGTGAACAAGACAGAAAAAAAGTCCTTTGCTTCATGGAATGTATAATCATGGTATAGTAATGTGGTAGATGTTAAACAGTTAACTCATGTAATTATTATTTTTTATTACAGTCTGTGCTTATTCGAACTCGTGTAATTCTTAAGTACAGGCACAATAGGCATATGAAGTTATGGTGTCCCTTGAGATAGTGATACAGAGCCCACTAGTTTGAGGGCAAGGGTGGTCTGGGAAGGCTTTGCAGAGAAAGCAACAGTAAAACTGAAGACCAGTGAAGATTATGAATTGGCTAGGGAAGAAGGAGAGAGATGGAGAGTATAGTGTTCCAAGCACATGGAGGAGGGGAGATGGGTAGAAATGATCCAGGTAATGAGCCAGGGCAAGAGTAGATCTGATGCAGGATCCAAGTCAGTCAGGGCCAGTCAGATACTGCTCAAACCTTGAACCTGCCCATTTGTCCCTTTTGCTCCTGTTTGCCTACTAGTCTGAGCCCTACTTGTCCGGAGCTGTCTCAACAGCCACTTTTCCATGAAGCTTTTGCTGACTTCTCACTACCACCAGAATAGTGCCCTCTTTTATACTGTGATAGCTTTTTAATCTGTGTTATTTTACTTGACAATTTACCTTATGTTTACTTGTGCATGTGAGTTTCTGCCATACTAGATGATTCAGTTCTTAAGTGCTCCTAAGTCATAGAAGTGTAAGTAAAAAGCCAGATATTTGTTTTGTTTTTTAATAGAGACAGGGTTTCACTAAATGAATGGTCAGTCTGGTCTCGAACTCTTAACCTCAAATAATCCACCCACCTTGGCCACCCAAAGTGCTGAGATTACAGGCATGAGCTACCTAAAGCCAGACATTTAAAAAAGGTGTTTAGTGTGTTTTTTCTTTGTTTTTGTTATTTTGAGATAGTGTCTTTAGGTTTCACTACTGTCACCCAGGCTGGAGTGCAGGGGCACAATCATGGCTCACTACATACTCTATTTCCCTGGCTCAGGTGATTTGCCCACCTCAACCTCCAAAGTAGCTGGGACTACAGGCATTCACCACTCTGCCTGGTTAATTTTTTTATATTTTTAGTAGGGATGGGATTTTGCCATGATGCCCAGGCTAGTCTTTGAATTCCTGGGTTCAAGTGATCCACCTGCCTTGGCCTTCCAAAGTGCTGGGATTACAGGTGTGAGCCATTGTGCCAGCCAAGGTTCTTTTCTCAAAAAAGTAATAATGTTAAAATATCATTTGAAAAGTGTTAAAGTAGACTTGTTTAACACTCTCATTTAAAAATATTCCTAAATCCCAGCACTTTGAGAGGCTGAGGCGGGTGGATCACGAGGTCAAGAAATCGAGACCATCCTGGTCAACATGGTGAAACCCCGTCTCTACTAAAAATACAAAAATTAGCTGGGCATGGTGGCGCGTGCCTGTAATCCCAGCTGCTCAGGAGGCTGAGGCAGGAGAATTGCCTGAACCTAGGAGGCGGAATTTGTGGTGAGCCAAGATTGCGCCATTGCACTCCAGCCTGGGTAACAAGAGTGGAACTCCGTCTCAAGAAAAAAAAAAAAAAAATTCCTAAATTGATGAGCTGTTTTTCCTTCTCCTTGTTTGTTTTTCCCTCTCCCATTACTTTCATGTGGTTACACAAAGATTTTTATCACATTAAGGGAAGAATACAATAAGTGATGACATCCATTATTAGTGAAGGTTGGATGATTCTTAGAATGGAGTTTGTCCTAATGAGGAATTTGTAACAATGCATGCTTAATGTTTTTATATAAATTTTTTAGTCATTTAAATCTTATTACAAAATCAAATGATGTTTTCCATATTGGTAAGCACAGAAAAACTTCTTTTATTCATGTAGATCCATTACGTTATCTCATTAAGTAGGTAAGGGCAGTGTTTATAATTTTGGTATTTGTAGTTAACATAATTATGAAGCTATCTTCATTTTGTAATCTATGTAGAATACATGTTGAAAAGTTCTGTGAAAAGCTTAAGGAACTTCCTCGTAGATTTAATAAATGATTATTCTGTACAAGTAATTGGATTTCTTCTCTAAAGGCTAAATTACATAAACAAGACAATCTGATTCAAGAGTCTCATCAGTGTAGGGTTGCCAGAATGAGCAAATAAAAATACGGGGTACCCAGTTAAATGTGAATTTCAGATAATAGATAATTTCTTCATATAAGGACATTCCATGTAAAAATGGTTGTTTATTAAAGCTTATACTTAAGCTGTGTGCAGTGGCTCACACCTGTAATCCCAGCATTTTGGGAGGCTGAGGTGGCTGGATCACTTGAGGTCAGTAATTCAGGACCAGTCTGGCCAACATGGTAAAACTCTTGTCTCTACAAAAAATATAAAAATTAACAGGGTGTGATGGTGCATGCATTCCTAGCTACTTGGGAGGCTAAGGCGGGAGGATTGCTTGAACCTGGGATGCAGAGGTTGCAGTTAGCCAAGATTGTGTAACTGCACTCCACTAAGGCAATAGAGCAAGACTGCATCTCAGAAAAAACAAAAACCTCACACTGAACTGAGTGTCCTGTATTTTATCTGTAAACTCTATACTAGTTGACCTTATGCAATACTATACAGTGATTAAAATGAATGGACTGCAGCTAAATGTATCAAAATGGCTCAAATTTCAAAAACAAACAAGTAGAAAAACATATTATCTGTAAAGAACTTTTTTGGTCCCAGATGGAGGGTAACAAATTGCTCAGGTTTCTCTTGGTTTCCAGGGATGAATGTACATGGGCAGCCCATCAGTGATTTTTTTTTTCAATAAGTTTTTGGGAACAGGTGATGTTTGGTTATATGAATAAGTTTAGTGGTGATTTCTGAGATTTTGGTGCACCCATCACCTGAGCAGTTACACTGTACCCAGTGTATAGTCTTTTTTTCCTTCATCCCCCTCCCACCCCTTCTCCTAAGTCCCCAAAGTCCAATGTATCATTCTTATGCCTTTGCATCCTCATAGCTTAGCTACCACTTATGATTGAGAACATATAATGTTTGGTTTCCCATTCCTGAGTTGCTTCACTTAGAATAATAGTTTCCAGGCTTGGTGCAGTGGCTCACATCTGTAATCCCAGCACTGTGAGAGGCCGAGGCAGGCCAATCACCTGAGATCAGGAGTTTGAGACCAGCCTGGTCAAAATGGTAAAATCCAGTCTCTACTAAAATTATAAAAATTAGCCAGGCGTGGTGATGCATGCCAGTAATCCCAGCTACCTGGGAGGCTGAGGGGAGAAAATCACTTGAACCCAGGAGGCAGACATTGCAGTAAGCCAAGATCACACCACTACACTCCAGCCTGGATGATTTTTGAGCAAGACTATGTCTCAAAAAAAAGGTTAATATTCTCCAATTCCATCCAAGTTGCTGCAAATGCCATTATTTCATTCCTTTTTATGGCTGAGTAGTATTCCATGGTGTGTGTGTGTGTGTGTGTGTGTGTGTGTGTGTGTGTACCACAGTTTCTTTGTCCACTAGTTGATAGGCATTTGGGCTGGTTGCATATTTTTGCCGTTGTGCATTGTGCTGCTATAAACGTGCATGTGCAAGTATATTTTTCATGTAATGACTTTTTTCCTCTGATACGCAGTAGTGGGATTGCTGGATCAAATAATAGTTCTACTTCTAGTTCTTTAAGGAATCTCTACACTGTTTTCCGTAGTGGTTGTACATTTACATTTCCACCAATAGTGTGAAAGTGTCCCCTGTTCACATCCTCGCCAACATCTATTTTTTTATTTGTTGATTATGGCTATTCTTGCAGGAGTAAGGTGGTATCACATTGAGGTTTTGATTTGCATTTCCCTGAACATTAATGATGTTGAGTATTTTTTCATGTTTGTTGGACATCTGTATTCTTCTTTTGAGAACTGTCTATTTATCTCCTTTGCCCACTTTTTAATGGAATTTTTTCTTGCTGATTTGTCTGACTTTCTTATAGATTCTGGATATTAGTCCTTTGTTGAATGTATAAATTGGTGTTTTCTCCCACTCTGGGTTGTGTGTTAACTCAGCTGATTGTTTCTTTTGCTGTGCAGAAGCTTTTTAGTTCAATTATTAGTAAGTTCCATCTGTCTGTTTTGGTTGCATTTGCTTTTGGGTTCTTGGTCATGAAGTCTTTGCCTATGCCAAGGGTTTTTCCGGTGTCATCTTCTAGAGTTTTTATGGTCTCACATCTTAGATTTAAGTCCTTGATCACCTCGGGTTGATTTTTGCATAAGGTAAAAGATGAGGATCCAGTTTCATACTTATACATGTGACTTGCGAATTATCCCAGCACCATTCGTTGAACAGGATGTCCTATCCCTGCTTCTTTTGTTTGCTTTGTTGAAGATCAGTTGGCTCTAAGTGTTTGGCTTTATTTCTGGGTTCTCTATTCTGTTCCCTTGGTGCCTGTTTTTATACCAGAACCATGCTGTTTTTGTTGACTATGGCCTTATAGTATAGTTTGAAATCAGGCAATGTGATGCCTCCGCCATATTTTTTCTTTTTGCTTAGTCTTGCTTTGACTATGCCAGCTACTTTTTGGTTCCACGTGAATTTTAGGATGGCTTTTTCTAGTTCTGTAAAGAATGATAGTATTTTGATGGGAATTGCATTGAATTTGTATATTGCTTTGGCAGTATGGTCATTTTTACAATATTGATTCTACCCATGTAAAAGCTTGGGATGTGTTTCCATTTTTGTTGTCTATAATTTCTTTTTGCAGTGTAGTTTTCCTTATAGAGGTCTTTCACCTCCTTGGTTAGGTGTATTCTTAAGTTTTTTGTTTTTTGATTTTTTTTTTTGGCAGCTATTGTAAAAGGGGTTGAGTTCTTAATCTGATTCTCAGCTTGGTTGCTGCTGGTGTATAGCAGAGCTACTGATGTGTGTACATTAGTTTTGTATCCTGAAACTTTGCCAAATTCATTTATCAATTCTAGGAGCTTTATAGAGAATTTTTAAGGTTTTCCAGAATATAATCATATTATCAGCAAACAGCAACAGTCTGACTTCCTCTTTACCAATTTAGATTCCCCCATCAGTGTTTTCTTTAAATTAACTATTTCCTTGATGTGGTCATTATCTCCAGGATTCGCCCAATATGTACTATGATAGCTAACTTTTAACAGGATAGTTCTAAATGCACTTAGATTTTTCTAGGAGTGTTCTTTAGATGGGGCACCTTTCCCACCAAGTGGTAACTGCCTTCAGGAGTTCTCCTCTTTCTTCCTTATCCAGACTTGGTCTCTAATAGAAACATAAATTAAATCTCACTAAACCTATCTATGACCAGACGTTTAATAATTGTGAATAAATCCAGAATAAATATTCATATATAGCTTTTTGTGTGAATATAATGTTTTCAGTTCTCTTGAGTAAATACCTAGAAATAAGATTGCTGGATTGTGTGACTACCATCTTGCATTCCCTCTAGCAATATACACGATTTTAAGTGCCTATTATCAGGAAAATGGATATATAAGCTGTGGCATATGAACAAAATGAAGTACTATAGAGCGATTAAAATGAATGGACTATAGCTAAATGTAGCAACATGGCTCAAATTTCAAAAACAAACAAGTAGAAAAAGCAACTTGGCAAATCATGCTTAAAATATTTATACAAAATTTGAATATTCAAAACAATACAATATATTGGTTTTGTATATGTCATCATGAATATAAGAACATGAGGCTGAGGCAGGCGGATCATGAGGTCAGGAGTTTGAGACCAGCCTGGCCAACATGGTGAAACCCCATCTCTACTAAAAATACAAAATTTGGCGGGGCATGGTGGCACGTGTCTTTAATCCCAGCTACTTGGGAGGCTGAGGCAGGAGAATTGCTTGAACTTGGGAGGCAGAGGTTGAAGTGAGTTGAGAGCACGCTGTGGCACTACAGCCTGGGCAACAAGAGCAATACTCAAAAAAAAAGAACATGAGTAGGAATGAAGAACACCAAATTCAGGATAGTGGTTTTCTCTGGAAAACGGGAAAAGGCATGAGGAGGGTATACAGAGGCATTTATTCCTCCCTCTAAAAGAAGCTAAAGCAAATATGACCAAATGCTATGATTTGATAAGTTGAATATTGATCATATTTTCTCTATTTGCTATGTTAAAATGTGTTTAAAATTTTTTTTAAATACCCAATGAACTATTTCAAAATAAGATGAACATAATTGGTAGAGTGCTCTATTAGTGAATTACGGTCCATTTATCATTCATACTATTTCTTTTCTTTTTTTTTTGAGACAGAGTCTTGCTCTGTCGCCAGGCTGGAGTGCAGTGGTGCAATCCTGCTCACTGCAACCTCCACCTCCTGGGTTCAAGCCATTCTTCTGCCTCAGCCTCCCGAGTAGCTAGGACTGTAAGTACACGCCACCATATCCAGCTAATTTTTATATTTTAGTAGAGACAAGGTTTCACCATGTTGGCCAAAATGGTCTCAATCTCTTGACCTCATGATCCACCCACCTAGGCCTCCCAAGTGCTAGGATTACAGGCGTGAGCCACCATTCGCAGCCCATACTATTTCAACTGTATGAAAGAAGCAGTTACTTTGACACATGACAAAACAGGTTCCAAATGCTCAAGAGAAGTTTCAAGGAGGTGTCAAAATTAGGACTCAAACCCATTTCTTCTGATTCCCAGGTCTAGCTTTTCCATTATGTCAGTACTGTCTTAAGCTTCTGCTCCCTGGAAACACTGGTTACATTCTTACAAATACTCAGTTCTTGAGTGAGGAATCTTTATGAATCAGAACACTGGCAAGTCGCAATTTTGAGGGGCAGGAGAAATTGCCAACTTATCTTTTACTGTCTTGTCACTTTCCGTTTATTTCTCCTTTCAAAATCTGTCACAAGGTAAAATTTGGTGACTCCAAAACTTGCCTGAGAAGGATCAAATTTAGACAAGGTTTTTATTCCCCTGCCCCCATAATATTCCAAATAATCCCTTTAATTACTGAACTAGTTTTTTGTCTGAACAAAATCCTTTATTTACATTATAGACCATCTGCCATTTTTAATAGCTTCTGAAACTTATAAATAATACTTACAGAAAAGTTATATCAAAATGAGTTAAAACTAAAAATTATTAAGTAATAAGAAATAACTACTGTTAACATTTTGTTGCATACACTTGCATGTCTTTTGCTATGTGTATAAAAATATTAAACAGGCCAGGCACGGTGGCTCACGCCTATAATCCCAGCACTTTGGGAGGCCAAGGCAGGTGGATCACGAGGTCAAGAGATCGAAACCATCCTGGTCAACAAGGTGAAAACCCCGTCTCTACTAAAAATACAAAAATTAGCTGCGCATGGTGGTGCACGCCTGTAGTCCCAGCTACTTGGGAGGCTGAGGCAGGAGAATTGCTTGAACCCAGAAGGCGGAGGTTGCGGTGAGCCGAGATTGTGCCATTGCACTCCAGTCTGGGTAACAAAAGTGAAACTCCATCTGAAAAAAAAAAATTAAACATTATATATAAACATCCTTTTTTTGGGGGGGGGAGATGGAGTTTTGCTTTTGTTGCCCAGGCTGGAGTTGTGATCTTGGCTCACTGTAGCCTCCGCCTCCCAAGTTCAAGTGATTCTGCATCAGCCTCCCATGTAGTTGGGATTACAGGCATGCGCCACCATGCCCAGTTAATTTTTGTATTTTTAGTAAAGACAGGGTTTCACCATGTTGGCCAGGCTGGTCTCAAACTTCTGGTGATCCACCCTCCTTGGCCTCCCAAAGTGCTGGGATTACAGGTGTGAGCCACCGCGCCCGGCCAACATCCTAACTTTTTAAAGCATGAATAGTTCTATACCGGTTTTAAAGTCAGTTTTTTTCCACTTGTCAATAGAGTATGGACAGTTTTGACATTAATGAAAAATTATTCCACCTGAAGTGACTACCTTGTACTCCGTGGTACTGCACATTCCTACTCTCCTATTTTTTGGAGGTCTAGGTTACCAACCATCTGTTTTTCAGCATTTTGTAGCATAAATTCATAGGAGTGGAATTACTACCAGGTCAAAGAGTATGTAAACTTCTAATGTTATTTTCTGAAACTTTTTCAGTACTGATGAGAGTATAAATTTAGAGTATCTTTGTGGGGATATTTTGGCAGTATCTTGTGAGATTAAGAATGCACATATATCTTGATCCAGTAATTCCACTTCTAGGAATTTATCCTATAGGTATTCTCACCCATGTGTGAAATAATATATTTTCAAGGCTATTAGTGGCAGCACTGTTTTTCATAAAAATTAGAATTAACCAAAATGCATCTCTACAGGGATAGCTACACAAATTGTGTCACATTGATAAAATAGATTACTATGTATCTGAAAAAAGAATGAGAATGCATACGTAGAAGGATAACTGAACACTGGTTGCCTTTGGGAAGGGGAAACAATAACTGGGAAACAGAGGTGGGAGAATTTTCACTGTAGTCATTTGTGTCCTTTATGTTTTGAACCTAAAGAATGTATTATCCACTCAAAAATATATTTGAAACTTCTTAAATATCACTGAAACAAAAACAATAAAAACAGAATTTTAGGATCTAAACCTTTCACTCTCCATAAAAAAACTGACAAAGAGGTAAAGTGATTTGTCCATGTACAGATAGTTAAGTTATAGGTAACTGTATTTATAAATCTCAATAAGAATAATCCCAGATCCCAAAAGTTCTCTTTGCCCACCAAGGGTGAGGATGATGTGGAGTAACTGGAACTCTGATAGCCTACTGGTGAGAGTACAAAATTATACAACCACTTTAGACAATGTTACGTTTTGTTTTTCTTTTTAATTGATTCAGGGAAGAGTTAACTCTTTGGAAAATTTTTGACAATTTCTTAAAAAGTTAAACATATGACCTAGCCATTTCACTTCTAGATACTTACCCAAGAATGAAATCATATGTCTACATATAGCAGCTTTATAAATCACAGCAAAAATCTGACACAACCCAAATTTCCAACAAGTGAACAAATAAGTAATTTGCACAACCATACGATGGAATATAACTCACCAACAAAAAGGAATGAATTGATAACATAAGCCACAAAATAGATGAATCTCAAAATACATTTGCTGAGTGAAAGAAGTCAGATGAAAAGTAAATACTCTGATTCCATGTATGTAAAAATAGAAAATACAAACTAAGGTATAATAACAGAAAATAAATCAGTGGTTCCCTAGAAACTTGGAGTGGGGTATGTGGAGGGGGTGGAATGGAAGGGAAAGATTATAAATGGGCCTGAGGAAAACTTGGGGGTGATGGATGTCTTCATTATCTTGATTTTGCTGGTGGTTTCATAGGTGAATACATATAGGAATATTAATAAAATTATGTACTTCTATAAAGAAATACCTGCAGCTGGGGGACAAAAAATTATGTAAATTTCTAAATGTGTGCAGTTTGAACATTAAAGGAAAAAAACTTCCAAAACACAAACAGCATAGGAGGCATGCAAACCCAAGGCCACTGTGGTTGACTGGTACTGAGACTACAAGTCAAGGTTAATCAAGTTGGTTTTTAGCCTGATTAATACAATAAGAGATTTCTGCTTTTCTCTACCTAGGTATGTTATGGCCCTTTTGTGCTTCCTTCATTTGACCAGAAATCATAAAATCTTCCCTTTAACATAGGTCAGGAAGTAGATAGGCCCAGTATATTCTTTTCAGTGTTAAATATAAATGGAAATCCTATTTTCCACAATTTAACCTAAGTTAATTTATGTACCCCTTCTCCTTTAATATCTAAGCATTTCTCACATACCTTTTTGAAACACTGATGCTATTAAGTTGAAAATTTTACTGTAATTACTGAGGTAGTCATCACTCTTGGGTAAGACCTTCATTCGTTGTTATTAAACTCTTTCATATACCTTTACTATCCCGATTACTGTGTTACACTTTTATTAGTCTTTCTCTGATCCACTCTGTCTCCAGCCTCCGTCTGTTTTCTATGGTCTCAGGATTTCCTCCTGCCCTCATTGCCAGTAGCAAGCCTCGTCTTCTTTTAGCCTTCTCTTGGGGCACTTTCTCAAACCTTTCATTTCACTTGGCCTCTGAAGGTTCTGCTCAGTTCTACCTTATTAGTACTAAAGACATAAATAAGAGATAAGGAAATTGCTGATGTCAAAACAGATTGGTCTCATGTCTAAAGACTGTAGTACTAAAAATATAAATACGAAGGAAATTGCTGATGTCAAAACAGACTGGTCTCATGTCTAAAGACTAATTGCTGATGTCTAAAACAGTCCTAATAAAAGGACTTTACATGGAGAAATTGGTTCCTTTTTTTTTCCCATTCACTGGCTCATTCAATGAATACTGATAGAGTGCTTTCTATATACCATATACTGCTCTGGCATAGTAGCATTTTAGCACAGTGGACTCAATGTGACAATAGTAATAGACTTCCAAAATAAACTACAGTTCTTTGAGGAGATCAATACAATTGATAAACCTGTAGCCAGACTGATCAGGAACTAAAGAAGACGACATAAACTACCAGTATCAGGAATGAGGGTGGTGATCACTACAAACTGTATAGCTATTGTAAAGATAAGGAGGCCAGGCGTGGTAGCTCATGCCTGTAATCCCACCACTTTGGGAAGCTGAGGCAGGTGGATCACCTGAGGTCAGGAGTTGGAGACCAGCCTGGCCAACCTGGTAAAACCCCGTCTTTACTAAAAATACAAAAATTAGCTGGGCATGGTGATATGTGCCTGTAGTTTCAGCTACTTGGGAGGCTGAGGCAGCAGAATCACTTGAACTCAAGAGGTGGAAGTTGCAATGAGCTGAGATTGCACCAGTGCACTCCAGCCTGGGCTACAGAGTGAGACTCTCCAACAACAACAATAAAAAAGATAAGAAAATATTATGAACATCTTTATGCCAATACATTTGCCAACTTAGCTGAAATAGAAAAATTCTTTAAAAGACAAAAATTACCAAAGCTCACTCCAGAAGTTGATTATCTGAATATCCCTGTATCTATAAAGAAATGAAATTGATGTTAAAAACCTTCCCACAAAATAACTCCAGATCCAGCTGGCTTCACTGGTGAAGTCTACCAAACATGTAATGAAGGCATAATAGTGACTTAACTCAAAGTCTCCCAAGAGACAATGGGGGTTGGGGAGGGAAGGGAGAGTGAGGAGGGTTATCATGGGGAGAAATGCCAGATATAGTATGCACCTAAAGTAAAATAAATAAATTAAAAAAAAAAAACAACTTGTTACCCAGGCTGGAGTGCAATGGCGCGATCTCGGCTCACTGCAACCTCCACCTCCTGGGCTCAGGCAATTCTCCTGCCTCAGCCTCCTGAGTAGCTGGGATTACAGGCATGCACCATTATGCCCAGCTAATTTTTTGTATTTTTAGTAGAGATGGGGTTTCACCATGATGACCAGGATGGTCTCGATCTCTTGACCTCGTGATCCACCCACCTCAGCCTCCCAAAGTGCTGGGATTACAGGCTTGAGCCACCGCACCCAGCCGGGATTGCTTCTCATTTGTTCTACAAGACCAGTATTACTATGACACTAAAAACAAACAAAGGCATTTCAAGAGAAGTAAAGACCAGTATCTTTCATGAATATACATGTAAACATTCTAAACAAAATTTCAGTAAATAAAAGTCAACAACATACTAAAAGGATAATACAACATGGGCCAAATGGGATTTATTCCAGGAATACAGGATTGGTATAATATTTTTTTAAAATCAGTGAGGCATAGTGGTTTACACCTGTCATTCCAGCATTCTGGGAGGCTGAGGCAGGAGGATCACTGGAGCCCAGGAGTTCAAGGCCAGCCTAGGCAGCATAGTGAGGTCCTGTCTCTACAAAAAAAATTTTTTTAATTAGCCAGGTGTGGTGCATGTCTGTGGTCCCAGCTCTCTGGGAGCCTGAGGCGGGAGAATTGCTTGAGTCCAGGAATTCAAGGCTCAGTAAGCTATGGTCATGCCACTGCACTCCAGCCTGAGCAACAGAGTGAAACCCTGTCTCAAAAATGAAACAAAAATCAATGTAATTTTCCATATTAACAAGTTAGAAAAACCTTATGAGGCAGAAAAAGTGTTTGACAAAATTCATCCATTCTCAGTAAAAACTCTCAACAAAATAAATATAGAAAGGAACTTCTTCAACTGATAAAGGACACTCTTGAAAAACCTATAGTTAACATCATGTTTAATGATGTAAGACTGAATGTTTTTCCTCAAGATTATTATTTGTAATTTACTTATTTATTGAGACGGAGTCTTACTCTGTCACCCAGGTTGGAGGGCAGTGGTGCAATCTTGGCTCACTGCAACCTCTGCCTCCCAGGTTCAAGTGATTCTTCTGCCTCAGCCTCCAAAGTACCTGAGTACAGGCCTGCGCCACTATGCCTGGCTAATTTTTGTATATATAGCGCCCCACTATGTTGCCCAGGCTGTGCTTAAATTCCTGTGCTAAAGTAATCCTCCCATCTTGACCTCCCAAAGTGTAATCTCCCAAAGATTACAGGCATGAGCCACCATGCCTAGCCTCTCACCACTTCTGTTCAAGATTGTACTAGGAGTTCTATCCAGAGTGTTCCTGTAAGAAAAAGAAATCATATAGGAATCTAGACTGGCGAGTTTAGCAAGACTGTGGGATGCAAGTTTAATATACAGAAATCCATCGTATTTCTATGCACTAGCAATAGTGAATGTTGGAAAATATAAAAAACCATTTACAGTGGCATAAGAATATGAAATATGTTGGGACAAAGGATGGAAAAGACCTCTAGATTGAAAACCGTAAGATATTGCTGAGACAAAATACAGTCTTTATAAGGGACTATACCTTGTTCATGGATCATAAAACTTAGTACTGTTGAGATTCTTTGCTCCTCATATTCAATGCAATCCCAATAAAAATACCAGGAGGCATCTTGTAGAAATTGGCAAGCTAATTATAAAATTCATCTGGAAATACAAAGGACCTAGAGGAGCTAAAAATAACTTTGAATAAGAACTACCAATGCCAGGCACGGTGGCTCACACCTGTAATCCCAGCACTTTGGGAGGCTGAGGTGAGTGGATCACGAGGTCAGTCAGGAGTTCAAGACCAGCCTGGCCAAGATGGTGAAACCTCATCTCTACTAAAAACACAAACATTAGCTGGGCATGGTGGTGAGTGCCTGTAATCCCAATTACTCAGAAGGCTGAAGCAGGAGAACTGCTTGAACCAGGGAGACGCAGGTTGCAGTGAGCTGAGAGCACACCACTGCACTCTAGCCTGGGCGGCAGAGCAAGACATCATCTTAAAAAAAAAAAAAAAAGAACTAAGAACTAAATTGAAGGCCCAGCATTACCTAATTTCAATAATTATTATAAACCTATAGTAATCAAAAACAGGGTGTTACTGGAATAAGATGGATAAATAGATCAGTAGAACAGAATAGACAAAATAATCTCTCATATATATGGATAAGTGATTTTTGACAAAGGTGCCACGGTAATATAGTGAAGAAAGGACAGCCTTTTAAAGAAATGGTGCAGGCTGGGCACAGTGACGCATACCTGTAATCCTAACACTGGTAGCCCAAGGTAGGCAGATCACTTGAGGTCAAGAGTTCGAAAGCAGCTTGGCCAACATGGTTAAACCCCATCTCTACTAAAAATACAAAGAAATTAGCCAGGCATGGTGGCAGGTGCCTGTTATCCTAGCTACTCTGGAGGCCGAGGCAGGAGAATCGCTTGAACACAGGAGGCAGAGGTTGCAGTGAGCCGAGATTGGGCCATTGCACTCACTACAGCATGTGTGACAGAGAAAGACTCAGTCTCAAAAAGAAAAATTAAAAAGAGAGAGAGAGAGGGAGGGAGGGAGGGAAGTAAAGGAAAGAAGCAAGGAAAAGAAGGGAGGAAGGGAGGGAGGGAGGGAAGGTGCTGAAACAGTTTGACATCCATATCCAAAAAAATTAATTTGGATCCATACCTTGCAACATATATGAAAATAAAGTGGATCACAACCTTAAATAGATCACAAAATGGATCACAAAACCTAAAACTATAAAACATCTAAAAGAAAACAGGAGAAAATCTGTGTGACCTTTTGCCTAACTGGGTTAGCAAATATTAGTGGATACAATATCAAAAGCATAAAGTAACAAATTGATAAATTGGATTTTACCAAAATTTAAAACTTTGCTTCTTTAAAAGACACTGTTAAAAGAATAAAAACACAAACAGACAGAGAGAAACTATTTGCATAGTACATATGACATAAAGGACTTCAGAATATATAAAGAGCTATCAAAACAGTAACAAAATTGCAGTTTCTAGAAAACAGACTAAATATGTGAACATATATTTCACCTAAGAGGATATATGGATGGCCATTATGCACATTTAAAAAAAAAAAGATGTTCATCAAGAGAATGAGAAGACAAACCACAGACTGAGAAAAAATATTTGCAAAAGATATACTTGATAAAGGATGTTATCAAAAATATACAAAGCTTAAACACAATGCTGAGAAAACAAACAACCTGATTTTAAAATTGGCAAAAGATGGCCAGGCATAGTGGCTCACACCTGTAATCCCAGCACTTTGGGAGGCCAAGGTGGGTGGGTCACCTGAGGTCTGGCGTTCAAGTTCAAGACCAGCCTAACCAACATGGAGAAACCCCTTCTCTACTAAAAATACAAAATTAGCCGGGTGTGTTTGCATATGCCTATAAAACCAGCTGCTCAGAAAGCTGAGGCAGGAGAATTACTTGAACCCAGGAAGTGGAGGTTGCGGTGAGCCAAGATCACGCCATTGCACTCCAGCATGGGCAACAAGAGTGAATCTCCATCTCAAAAAAAAAAAAAGGCAAAAGATTTCAACAGACATCTCACCAAAGAAGATATACAGATGGCAAATAAGCATATAAAACAATGTTCAATATCAAATGTATATGTCATTTGAGAATTGCAAATTAAAACACTGAGATACTACTACACACCTATTAGAATTCAAAATGACAATACTAAATGCTGGGGAAGATGTGGAGCAACAGGAACTCTCATTGCTGGTAGGAATGCAAAAATGCTACAGCCACTTTGGAAGACAGTTTGGCTCTCTTCAGTTTCTTATAAAACTAAACATAATTATACCACATGATCCAGAAGTCACACTCCTTAGTATATAGGGAAATGAATTGCAAACTTATGGCCACACAAAAACCTGCACACATCCAGCCTAGGAAAAGGGCAACATAGGAAGACATTGTTTCTACACAAAAAATTAAAAAATTATCCAGGCATGGTGGTGCATGCCTGTGGTCCCAGCTGCATGGGAGGCTGAGGTTGGAGGATTGCTTGAGTGAGCTGAGATTGGAGTGAGCTGTGATCATGCCATTGCATTCCAGCTTGGGCAATAGAGGAAGATCTTATCTAAAAAAAAAAACAAAACAAAACCTGCACATGCTTGTTTATAGCAGCTTTATTTATAATTGCCAAAACCAGGAAACAACCGAGACATCTTTCAAGTAGGTGAATGGAAAAACTGTGGTACATCCAGAATATGATATTATTCAGCACTAAAAAAAATGAGCTATCAAGCCATGAAAAGACATGGAGAAAATTTAAATGAGCAGAGAGCCAGAATAGCCCTCCCTTTCTGGGGGAATCAGCAGCAAGGCTGTTGTGAACTTTGGGTGAGCTTCAGAGAAATAAAACCATAAGAGGATGTGTATATCTCAGGGTAGGACAGACACCGGCCTAGAGGGATAACCAGCTTTCACTGACCTTGCTGCAAGATAGTTAACTTTAGTATGAGAATAATAACCACAGGCTGTTCTAAGTAACTGCACCCTCCCTCTGTTATGTGCTTTGTGAACATATAAAATAAAGTACACTGAGACAGGTCGGTGCCGGAGAGACTGACATCCTTTACCTCCCGGACTGCCTGGCATAGCTTTCTCTCTGTTTTCGTTTGTGTCTTTCTTTATCCACCACTGTTCCTTCTTAGGTCTTTGAACCCTTGTACAGCACAGGATACAGCATGCGCCAGATAAATGCTTACTACTAAGTACAGGAAGGCAATCTGAAAAGGTTACATACTGTATGATTCCAAATATATGACATTCTGGAAAAGGCAAAACTACGGAGATAGTAAAAAAATAAGTGGTTGCCAGAATTTAGAGGACAGGGAGGGATGTACAGGTGGAGCACAGGGGATTCTTAGGGCAGCGAAACTTTTTTATAATATTAGAATTGTGGATACATGTCACTATATATTTTTACAAATCATTATACATTGGTACAAAACCAAGAATGAACCCTAATGTAAATGCTATAGACTCTGGGTATTAATGATGTGCCAGTGCAGGTCCATTAATTGTAACAAATGTACCACTAGGGTGGGGGATGTTGATAATAGGGGAGACTATGCATGCATGGGGGGTGGGGAACAGGAATTCTGTACTTTCTACTCAATTTTGCTGTGAACCTAAACTGTTCTAAAAATTAAAGTCTATTTAAAAAGTTGCTCAACATTATTAGGCATTAAGGAAATGCAAGATGAACCCATGGAAAGAATCTACTATATGCTTATTTAGAATGGCTAAAATTTATAAATGTGACAATGACAAGTGTTAGTGACAATACTGAGGAAATAGAACTCTTAAACACTGATGTTGCAAAATGGCATAACCATTTTGGAAAAGTGTTTGGCATTTTCTTAAAAAACAAAAACATATCCCTACCATAGGATTCAGCTATTTTACCTTAGGTATTTACTCAAGAGAATAGGAAAGACATATTCATACAAAGACCTCTATATAAATGTTTATGGAAACTTTATTTGTTGTAATAGTCAAAAATTGGAAACAATCCAAATGTTCATCAACGTATGAATGATTAAACAAATTTTAATATATCCATAAAATATACCACTTACCAATGAAAATAAACTATTGATACAATAACATGGACCAGTCTCAAGATAATTATACTGAAATAAGTCGGACAATAAAACAGTACATACTGTATGATTCCATTTACATAATACTCTAGAAAATGTAAACTAATCTATAGTGACAGAATGTAGGCTATGTTTGGGGCAAGGGAAAGGAAGGATGGAGAAAAGCATTAAAGAGGTACCTTTAATGGTAGATAGATATATGGTTACTATCTTGATTTTGATGATAGTTTACTAGATGCAAACATACATCAAAATTTATCAAACTGTATACCTTAAATATTTGCAATCTATTGTGTATCAATTTTACCTCTGTAAAGTGATTTAAAAGAGAGTGGGCCAGGCACAGTGGCTCACACCTGTAATCCCAGCACTTTGGGGGGCTGAGGTGGGCGGATCACAAGGTCAGGGGTTGGAGACCAGTCTGACCAACAAGGTTGAAACCCTGTCTCTACTTAAAAATACAAAAATTAGGCCGGGCGCGGTGGCTCAGGCCTGTAATCCCAGCACTTTGGGAGGCCGAGGCGGGTGGATCACGAGGTCAAGAGATGGAGACCATCCTGGTCAACATGGTGAAACCCCGTCTCTACTAAAAATACAAAAAACATTAGCTGGGCGTGGTGGCATGTGCCTGTAATCCCAGCTACTCAGGAGGCTGAGGCAGGAGAATTGCCTGAACCCAGGAGGCAGAAGTTGCAGTGAGCCGAGATTGCGCCATTGCACTCTAGCCTGGGTAACAAGAGCGAAACTCCATCTCAAAAAAATAAAATAAACTAAAATACAGAAATTAGCTGGTGTGGTGGCGCACATCTGTAATCCCAGCTACTTGGGAGGCTGAAGCAGGAGACTTGCTTGAACCTGGGAGGTGGAGGTGGCAGTGAGCTGAGAATGTGCCATTGCACTCCAGCCTGGGTGATAAAGTGAGACTCTGACTCAAAAAAAAAAAAAAAAAAAGAAAGAAAGAAAGACAGACAGCTGCCAGGCATGGTGGTTCATGCCTATAATCCCAGCACTTTTGGAGACCGAGGTGGGCAGATCACCTGAGGTCAGGAGATCAAGACTAGCCTGGCCAGCATGGTGAAACTGCGTCTCTACTAAAAATACAAAATTAGCCAGGCATAGTGGCACATGCCTGTAATCCTAGCTACTCGGGAGGCTGAGGCAGGAGAATCACTGGAACCTGGAGATTGTGCCATTGCAGTGTAGCCGGGGCGACAAGAGTGAAACTCTGTCCCAAAAAATAATAATAAATAAATAAAAGAGAGAGAGCTATCATCCAACACAAAACCATGTTTTGAAGACAACTATTATTTGTGCCATCTCAATATGAAAATGACCAAAACTTTACAAGAATTGTGAATAGCAGGGGTGGTGGCTATATCTGAGAAGAAAATATCTACCTTTCCCAAAGAAACTTGCCTATTTTTTCAGTTGTTTCCTCATGGTCTCTGTGACAATTTCAACTTTAGAAATCTATTTATTCCTAATTGCTGCAATAATTCTCCTACTTTTATATGTCACTGTTTACTTCACTCCTGAATACCCAGCTAATCTCAACAGTTTCCCTGCTTCCATTCCTCTCGATTTAGGGATTAACTATGTGAAAGTGAAGGTGAAGGACAGGAGGAAGGCCACAAGAGTGGTGGTGGTGTTAGAAGACAAGTTGCCGTCAACCTAAAGAAAGATCATTTAAAGCTGAGCTAATCCCATTGCCAAGATTCTGAACCAGTCCCTGATCACCAGTAATACTTACTGGATGCTGACACTATCCTCTCCTCTGTGTTTACATTCAGGTTTTCACAATAACCAAGTTCTTACCAGAAGGCAATTATCATAAAAAATATACAGTACTCAAGAAAGCATGATATGTAACTTACCCCTGCTAACTCTTCAATTTTGAGGGCTAAACTACTACTCAGACCCATTGGTTTTTTGATCTATCTACTAATTTATCATTTACCTATCTGTATTTTTTTTTTAGACAGTCTCATTCTATTGCCCAGGCTGGAGTGCAGTGGTGTGATCTCAATTCACTGCAATCTCTGCCTCTTGAGTTCAAGCAATTCTCGTGCCTCAGACTCCCAAGCAGGCACATACCACCCCACCCGGCTAATTTTTGTATTTTTAGTAGAGACCAGGTGTCGCTGTATTGGCCAGGCTGGTCTCAAACTCCTTACATCAGGTAATCCACTCACCTTAGCCTCCCAAAGTGGATTACAGGCATGAACTACCATGCCCAGCCTATTCACAAACACGATCTATTTTTATAGAGACAGGGTCTTGTTCTGTCACTCAGGCTAGTGTGCAGTGGCAGTGACCATAGCTCACCGCAGCCTCTAACTCCTAGCCTCAAGTGATCCCTCCGGAGTAGCCAGGACTACAGGTGCACACCACGACCAGTATTTTTTGTTTGGTTTGGTTTGGTTTTATTTTTTTATTTATATTTTTGAGACGGAGTATTGCTCTGTCGCCCAGGCTGGGGTGCAGTGGCCCGATCTTGGCTCACTGCAACCTCTACCTCCCAGATTCAAGCAATTCTCTTGCCTCAGGACCCTGAGTAGCTGGGATTACCACCACGCCCAGCTATTTTTTTTTTTTTTTTTTTTTTTTTTTTTTTAGAGATGGGGTCTTGCTATTTGCCGAGGCTAGAATGCAGTGGCTATTCACAAACACGATCCACTACTGATCAGCACGGAAGTTTTGACCTGTTCCGTTTCCTACTTGGGCCAGTTCACCCTTCCTTAGGCAACCTGGTGGTCCCCTGCTCCCGGGAGGTCACCATATTGATGCCAAACTAGTGCGGACACTCAATTGGCACAGCGCACTACAGACAAGAACTCCTGGACTCAGGTGATCCTGCAGCCTCAGCCTCCCTGAGTAGCTGGAACTATGCGCCACCGCGCCCGGCAATTTTTGTATTCTTAGATACGGGGTTTCTTCACGACGGCCAGGCTGGTCTGGAACTCTTGACCTCGTGATCTGCCTGCCTCAGCCTCCCAAAGTGCTGGGATTATAGGGGTAAGCCACTGCACCCAGCCTTTATTATTATATTTTTTTAGCGATGGATTCTTGCAATGTTGCCCAGGCTGGTCTCCAAGTCCTGGGCTCAACTGATACTCCCACCTCAGCCTCCCAAAATGTTGGGATGTCAGATGTGAGCCACGGCACTCAAGCCACCGCACCTGGCCAGACCTACTAGTACTCAGAGCAGTGATGAGCACTTTGCTATGCATACACTAGTAATATCAATAAATTGTAAATCAGTAAATAGCAGTTGTATAACCTGAATAAAAATGAATTATCTAGTTCTTTAGGTCCTTACCTAGGTTATGCCTTCTCTTTGCCTTAGTAGAAAAGTCAACACTCTGATATTTAGGACAAAGTCTTACCTCCTTTCTTTTTGCTGTGTCTACTGAGTAAGGCAAACATTAGAAAAGCAGCTAGACCGGTGTCATGGGTCTCTGTTTTTGCTCTGAGACCTTTGACTGTTAGGCTCAGTCCAGCAATTTAACGTATTTTTCTTTTCTTTCCTTTTTTTTTTTTTTTTTTTTTGACAGTGTTTCGCTCTTGTTGCCCAGGCTGAGGTGCAATGACATGATCTTGACTCACTGCAACCTCTGCCTCCTTGCTTCAAGCCATTCTCCTGCCTCAGCCTCCAAGCAGCTGAAATTACAGCCATGCGCCACCACACCCAGCTAATTTTGTATGTTTTGTAGAGACGGGATTTCAGCATGTTGGTCAGGCTGGTCTTGAACTCCTGACCTCAGGTGATGCACCCGCCTTGGCCCTCCAAAGTGCTGGGATTACAGGCGTGAGCTACCGTGTCCATCCAATTTAACGTATTTTTCTAAACTAAACAGTGTTGCTTCTGAATTTCTCCCTTGAACCTTGGATTGCTGGGTCCTTTCAGGCAACAAAGGATACCAGGTTAGGAAGTATGGGCTAGTGTTAACGTGAACTAGCAGATAACCAAAATTGACTTTAGAGTCAACTTAATATTGAAGGTGAGGGAACAGAGACCTAAATGACCACTGGCTCTCAGCAAAGAGGATTCGCAGCTGTGCTTTGCCTGAATGGGTGTTGTAAACACAGGGGCAGAGGCGTGTTTGGAGAAAGGGTTCAGAATTTGGAGTGCGACAGACCTGGGTTCGAACAGAGCTCCGCTTGCTTCTCGGTGGCTGTGAGGGTTCCCGCACACATCCTCCCGAACGCTCGGCGTCCTCACCGGTCCGCTAGCCTGGGTACGAGGCGTCAACGCGCCACTGGGCGCGCCGGAGGCCCAGAGGTCTGAAGGGCCGCCGCGCCCACGCCCCCTGTCGGCCGGCCCCCGCCCAACGCATGGCTCGGGGGACACCAGCGGCCGGATTCCCTGTGTCCGCTCCCTCCTCGGCTTCTTGGCGACCGCAGCGGCTTGTGGCGCCGTCGCCTTCCTGGGCTACTGTGTTTACTTTTACCGGAAGCGGCGCGGGGATCCCGCGTTCTAGCGCCGCCTGCGGGAGAGTGAGTGGGACCGAGGCTGAGGCGCGGCCGGCCGGCCGGGAGGACACCCCCGAACAGAGGTCGGGCCGCGAGTACCTCCGCCACTGCCGAAGAGACCGCGGCGCCCGGGCGGGCCGAACCACTGGGTCCACGCCTGCCTCGGGACGGGCCTCCCAGCCAGCAGTTGCAGTGTTTTCGCAAAAAGAAGAGCCGAGCAGCAAAAGGCTGAGGAGCGGGGAGTGCAGGTGCAGTGCTTTCGATCCGCGCAGGGAGCTCTGTAGACGCGGGCCCGGCCTCTCTGGGCCGCGGGGCTCCTGAGGGCTCGGCAGCAGGTAGTTCCCGCAGCCACGCGCCTCCTGCGCCGGGGAAGAGGCCTGCCCTGGCGCCCCACGCACCGCCCCGGGCCCAGCCACTCTCCTCTCACAAAAGGGAGGGAAAGAAGGAGGGAGGAAGAAGTTGGAGTGATAAAAATGCAGCTGTAAAGCAAAACATTGTAGAACATGCACTTCTTTTAACTAGAAGAAGGAAGATTTTGCCCTGTCAAGAGCCGCACAGGACACTTAGAAACCCAGGCTGGCCACGGTCACATGGCAGTAACTTCTAGATTGCTCTCTCGTAGGGCCTTTCTTGTAGCTCAGAAGCAGAACGCATCTTCGTGATTTCTAAATCTCTACAGCAGAATTTGATTAGTCCCTTTTTGTTGTTTTTAAGAGACAGGGGCCGGACACAATGGCTCACGCCTGTAACCCTGCACTTTGAGAGGCCAAGGTGAGCAGATCACGTGAGGTCAGGGGTTCGAGACCAGCCTGGCCAACATGGTGAAAGACTATCTCTACTAGAAATACAAAAATTAGCCGGGCATAGTGGTGCATGCCTGTAGTCTCAGCTACTCAGAAGACTGAGGCAGGAGAATTGCTTGAATCTGGGAGGTGGCAGTTGCCACCTGGGTGACAGAGCATGACTCTGTCTTAAAAAAAAAAAAAAGCCAAATGCAGTGGCTCACGCCTGTAATTCCAGCTACTTGGGAGGCTGAGGCAGGAGAATCGCTTGAACCTGGGAGGCTGAGGTTGCAGTGAGCCAAGATCGTGCCACTGCACCCCAGACTGGGTGACAGAGCGAAATTCCATCTCAAAAAAAAAAAAAAGAGGAGAGAGAAACAGGTGTCCCTGTGTTGCCCAAGTTGATCTCCAACTCCTGGCCACAAACGATCCACAGTTGATGCTCGATGTTTACTTAGCTGAGATTGTTAACCAGAATACCTACACATGTCTGTGTGATCTGAGATTCTTCATTTGTGTGATGCACTGTGTCGCAAGGGGAAAGCAAACACATACACACACGCACACACATATCTGTATATATAGAGCATACACATGCATGTAAACTAGAACATGTGCCCATGTGGGAGAGCAGATGGTACCACTTCTGGCAACATTGAAGCCTGCTCAATTTAAAGGGAGAGGAAATAGATTCTACCTCTCAATAGGGATGGCGAGGTTCTGAAAGCACTTATGGGACTGAGAATATTGCTGTAGCCATTTTTGAAACATGCAGTTTTTCTGGAGAAGACTGTAGAGGAAGTGGCATTGAACTGAACCTGGAAGGATCATGAATGTGGGACTTGGTTTCAGGAGAATGGAAGGAAAAGCATGTGCATAAAGATGCAAAGTAGGGCATCTGCCAGGCACATTCAGTAAACCACTCTGGCAAAGGAGTCATGCTGAAGAATAGTGGGTTTAAGGTTGGAGAGTGAAAGTAGGGATTGAATTAGGGAAGGTTTGTTTTGAAGGCCAGGTTAAGGAATTGAGATTCAATAGAGTAATTACTGAAGATATCTAAGTAGGAATTTTTAAAAAAGAAGGGAAGAAAAGCAGAAGAGAAATGTTCCTAGATTGATCAGGCAGGAGTGTGCTTAATGGATTGGAAGAGAAAACAAGCTATTGCATAAATTTAGATGAGAGGTAATAAAAATCCTGAACTATGGTGATGGTAGTGGTAACAGGGAAGAATACAGTTCATGCTGACTGAGTAAAGGATAATGGAGAGGCGGAGTCAAAGACACTTCTGGGGTTTCAGAATGGAATCACAGTAGAGAATAAAGGCCTATTTGACATAGTTAGCTGGGTAGGGAGTGTCCAAAGAGCTGGACATGGAGATGTCTTCCCTGACTTGACTGGGACAGAGCCTGATTCAGCTCCATGTCCCTCTTGTTCATTGCCCTTATCCATGGTTGCACTTGCACATTTATGTAATTATTTGATTAATGCTTTCTGTTTATTACACTAAGCTCTGTGAAGGCAGACTTTGCTTTTTACTATCTATTATTTCCAGTGCCTAGAACAGTGTCTAGTGCAGTAAGTGCCCAGCAAATGTTTGTTCAATGCTGTTGTTCATTGTAGGCAGAGGGAAACACCTTGTGCAGAGGCACAGACCATGAAATTACAGTATTCAAGGAGTCTTATGGCCAGAGAGATAGCTGAGGGTCAGTTTAGTGTCTTATTGTGGAGGACTTTGAATGGCAAACTGAGAAGTCAGGACATTTTTCTGTTGTGGTGGGTAACTAATGATGGTGACTTTATCTCAGAGAACAGACACAATTATTTTGGTTTTATTTTTTAAATAAGACAATTCTGGTTCCAGTGTGGAGAAAGGAGGTTGAAGAAAGGAAAATCAGTCAGTGACAGTCCATATGGGAAATAATGTTATTTATATTAATATAATCATATTTTAATTATGTAATTTAACTATATTTATACTAATTAAACCATAACTAAATCATACTCTAATTTAATTATATTTATATAATTTATTAATATAAATCAATAATTATTAATAAATAAATTATTATTTCTCACATGGGAAATAAATTATTTCAAGTGAGGAAGCAGCAGAAGCAGGATTTTTCAATTGTTCTTTCATATAATCATCACAACCCTATTCTCATTTTTTTTTCTTTCTTGAAATAGGGTCTCACTCTGTTGTCCAGGCTGGAGTACAGTGACATGATTACAGCTCACTGCAGCCTTAACCTTTTTGGGTTTAAGTGATTCTCCCACCTCAGTCTCCTGAAAAGCTGGGACTACAGGCGCACACCACCATGCCCAGCTAGTTTTGTCCTTTTTGTAGAGACAGGTTTCAACATATTGCCCAGGCTGGTCTCAAACTCCTGAGCTCAAACATTCTGCCTGCTTGGGCTCCTGAAATGTTGGGATTACAGGAGTGAGCCACTGTGCCTGGCCTCTATTCTCATTTTACAGATGAATAAACCAAGGCAGAGAAAGATGTCTCTTTTCACCTTTTCTAGAATCTTTCTTCCTCCTCTTCCCAGGACCTTAGTTTCCCAAAGTATGGTTGATTGCTGCATTAGGTTTACCTGGAGCATTTGTTAAAATATGGATTATTTGACCCTGATCTCAGCAATTTTGATCCAGTAGCCCAGGGAATTCTTACTAGAATGCTTACTGACACAGTGACTGTCAGACTTTCAGATGCATAAGAATCACCTGAAGACCTTGTTTAAAAAAGCAAATTCCTGGCCCTACTCCCAGAGATGGACTCAGTAGGTCTAGGTGGAGCCCAAGAAACTGGCAGTTTTAACAGCTCCTTCAGGTGATGCTTTGTGAAACATGGGCCTTGGGTTCTGTACTCTTGCCCCTCTCCCTAGAAGATCCTTCTCCAAAGTGATTTCAAATGTACTACTCTAGACTTGGTGTCCCAAGTTTCATCTACCTACCAGACTCTGTCATCTGGACATTCTGTTAGCACCTCACCTTAGTGTGTCCAGAAGTGAACTCATCATCTCCCGCCTTGCCACTGCTCCTACTTTCCTTATGATGCTCTAGGTGTAACTTGCCTCCCTGGTATGACCCTGACTCATCATGTTTAAATATCAGCTTCATCCCTCATAAACAATGACCAATTCTTATTTTCAAATGCTCTATTTCAGATATATATATATCCCACTTGGCTATTTCTGTTACTTGCATGAGGCTAAAGGCTTTTAATATCTTTTACCAAGGCTACTGTAATAGCTTCCTAACTTGTTGCCCTGCCTCCATTCTTATGCTGTCAGAGTAAATTTCTTCTAAATGACAGCTCTGAATATGTAGCTCCCTACTCCAAAGATTAAAGACCAGCCTCGCCGGGCACAGTGGCTCACACCTGTAATCACAGCACTTTGGGAGGCAAAGGCGGATGGATCACCAGAGATCAGGAGTTCAAGACCAGTCTGGCCAACATAGTGAAATCCTGTCTCTACTAAAAATACAAAATTAGCCAGGCATGGTGGTGCATGCCTGTAGTCCCAGCTACTTGGGAGGCTGAGGCAGGAGAATTGCTTGTACCTGGGAGGTGGAGGTTGTAGTGAGCCGAGATGGTGCCGCTGCACTTCAGTCTGGGAAATGGAGTAAGACTCCATCTGAAAAAAAAAAAGGCCAGCCTCAGCTTGGCACCATGCCTTTGATTGACTGCCTTATTTTCCTAGGGATTGGAAATTATATATATATATATATATATATATATATAAGTTCCTAGTCTATAGCTGGCTATCAATAATGGTAGTATTGTTGCTACATTTACCCTATCATAATCCAGCTAATTAAGTTCACTTGCTATGTTCCCTGCAATTTTGCATTGCTTATACTTTCCTCATCAAACTTTGACTAAACCTCTCCATATCTCAAACACTTAGCTTTTCTGAGAAGCAAAGCTTTGGCAATTCTCCAACCAGATGTAATGTCTCTATACTTTGAGCCCCAGAGAACATTGGACTTCTTGTTGTACCTACATGATCCCTTTCCGTTTGTTAGACTGTGGCTCCTTGGGGATAGGCATAGGGGTCTTGGTCTCCAATTTCTTCAAGCTCTTCCTTGAGTGGCCTGCCTTTGCCAGTGTTCACTAAACATCTATTGAGTAAAACGATCATGTTACTGATTATTAGTATATCTGCTGAAACAAGCTTAAAAGGTGACCCCATCCAGGCTCATTCCATTTAAAAAAAAATTTGTAGGGTATAAAAACCACAAAAACTTTCCAGATTTGAAAGATTGGAGCTGAAGTGACTGGCAGTGGAGTTGATATTTTGGCCTAGGTTTGCCCTTTATACACCTTGAAAGACCAGCCCTAGGTGTAATACCAATGATGATGCCATCTTGTGGCCATGGTTCCCTTCGTGAACCAATCACAGTAAACCAAAGCATCCTTCTGAACACTCACTCCCCTGCTAACCCCCCACCAGATCCTTTGTCCCTTTCCTTTGGAGAGTGTGAGTACAGAAAGCTTAGCATAGTTTCTTGTTTCCCCTACTAGAGAGTTACTGCTGCCTGAAGAGGTCTCAAAACTAAAAGACCAAAATGACCTTGTAAGCCAGAGAAATCATTGCAACCAAATCAACAGGCAGTTAATATCCTGGGCAAGAAAATAATTTTGCAACATACAAAACCACCTTTGTTATATTAACTACAGTAGTTTAACAGTATATTAACTTTCTGCTATATGTAGCTGGGTAAAATACGGGATGAGAGTTATTTATTATAAGCATCTCAACCTAAAAAATACATCATTTAAAAAAAATCACTTGAAATAATCCCATTTTAGAAAATTGGTTTTAAGATAAAAAAGAAAAAGAAAAACAAAAACAAACAAAAAATTAACAAACAAAAAAAGAAAATTGGTTTAAATATTATTAAGAATTATATTTGTCATACTTTGGATTTAGAGACTAGGTTCAGGATGTCTTTTTTAAATAAAAAATAATTTGATGAGTAACCATATACTTTACATTCATTACTCATTGTTAAATATTTTATGAATATTTTAGTTGTGGGATCCAGTGAAGAATGAAAAATTGCAAGAACTTTTCTTGCAAGAGGTACAGATGGGAGAACTTTGGTTATCTAGAGGTAAGAATGTAAATGTTCTTTTGTGAGTTACTATGAAAGCTTATACTTGAGAAATATTTATTGATTAGTATTTATATGTCAAATAACTAGCTAGATTTGTGTTCACCAACTTGCCTCATTAAAGAAAAACAATCCAGCACATTCACTTCATCACACTGTACTCTTCCATTATGTTAGAGTTAGTGTTCAAGTCATAGACTTGGAAGTGGGCAAACAGAGTAGCAAAGCCAAATATAAATACACCTCATTTATTGTCATGTAAAATTCTAAGTCAGTGAGTTTTCCAAGTGACTAAATGTTAAGAATAAAAACTTTTTGCTAGGTGTGGTGGCTCATACCTGTAATCCCAACACTTTGGGAGGCCAAGGGGAGAGGATTGCTTGAGGCCAACAGTTTGAGACCAGCTTGGGCAACAAAGCAATATCCCATCTCTACAAAAAATTAAAAGTTAGTTGGGTACCATGGCATGCACCTCTAGTCCCAGCTACTCAGCAGGCTGAGGTGACAGCATCACTTGAGCCCAGGAGTTTGCGGTTGCAGTAGTGATGTCACTGCTATACTCCAACCTGGGAGACAGAGTCACACTCTGTCTCAAAAAAACAAACAAAACAACTTTTAAAAATTCTAACTGCTTTATAAAAATGGTCCTGCTTTGGAGTGATGCCTGTCAGGCTATCTTACACTTATTGGCCACATTTTGAGTTATAATTTATTTCTACCTAATTCCTGATGGATTTGAGAAAACTTCATAATATTGTCAGGCAAAATGATGGTAGATATTATTATTATATAAATATACATAATCATAATGTCCTTATTCTGGTGTTAAACCCTGGAAAGGAAAACAGTTTGTCTTGAGGCTTCTTACTTTAAGAAGTAACTGATGTTGCTGGATAAGCCAGCATTACACCCATCAGTACAATCTATATATTTTTTTAAGTGTTGCAAACCCCCTTGCATATCACAGTGCCTACAGCTGTTTTTGCCTCTTTCTGTTGTCTTTTCAAAAGGTTTTGTTTTTCAGTCTGTGAACAGCATCCTCCAGGATTTATAGAAACAAAGAGGAAGTCTAAATCCTAGACGACTCACAGCAACACCCAAGATTTTTACTTTATTCAGTGGCTTAAACCATTATAAAGGTTTTGAGAAATGAAAAAGTTGCAGGCATTCAAAATCATTGCACATTAATCACTGTAATGTGTATTTTAGTATTTTATTTAGTACTAATCTTTGCTTTCAGATGGGGTAATTTTTAAAATGGACTAAAAATACCCGCTAACATTAATGATCTTTGCTTTTAGATGGAGTCATAAATTCCACTACCCTCCAGCCTGGGTGACAGAATGAGACACTGTCCACCCCCCTCCCAAAAAAGCTATTAAATAGCAGTTAAAGATTTTAAAACCCAAGTTTGAATATTGCTGCTGAATATTGGTGACAAAATGTACAGTTACAACTGACTTAAATGATATAAACAGAAGTGATTTACATAAACTAGTGAAGCTTACATCTAAAGACCTTTATTTGCATAGGCCTCTAAGGCCCCCAAGCTAATTTTTTTTTTTTTTTGAGATGGAGTTTTGCTCTTGTCGCCTAGGCTGGAGTGCAATGGCTCGATCTTTGCCCACTGCAACCTCCACCTCCCAGGTTCAAGCGATTCTCCTGCCTCAGCCTCTCAAGTAGCTGGGATTACAGATGTGCACTACCACACCCAGCTAATTTTGTATTTTTAGAAGACATGGGGTTTCACCATGTTGGTCAGGCTGGTCTTGAACTCCTGACCTCAAGTGATCCACCAGCCTCGGCCTCCCAAAGTGCTGGGATTACAGGCATGAGCCACCACGCCTGCCATCCCTAGCAATTTTGTACTTATAATTCTATATTGTTTTTTGTAAACAAGGGCCTTCAAATTGTGGAGAAGAAAGTTCTGAATTATAAGTCAAAAGAAAAAAGATAATTTATAACATTTTATTCCTATTCATTTTATATTTAAGAGTTATGATATAATAGTTTAATTAGATTTAGAAGTGTTCTGAACATACCTTGCAAACTTGGGTTTTAAAATCTTTAACTGCTATTTAATAGCTTTTTTGGGAGGGGGGTGGACAGTGTCTCATTCTGTCACCCAGGCTGGAGGGTAGTGGAATTATCTTGGCTCAGCCTCCTAGGTTCAAGCAATTCTGTGTCTCAGCCTTACAAGTAGCTGGGATTATATAGGTGGGTGCCATCACACCTGGCTAATTTTTCCATTTTTAGTAGAGACTGCATTTTGCAATGTTGGCCGGGCTGGTCTTGAACTTGCCTCAACTGAAATGCTTTCCTCAGCCTCCCAAAGTGCTGGGATTACAAGTGTGAGCCTCCCAAAGTGCTGGGATTACAAGTGTGAGCCTCCCAAAGTGCTGGGATTACAAGTGTGATAATAGTTCCTTACAGAAGTTATATACTTCCATATTTTACTTATATTGCAGTTCTCAGTCTTGGCTACTTATTCTTTAATTCTCCATCAAACCCCAAACCAATTAAATCAGAATCTAGGGAGGTGGAACCCAGGTGTCAGTATTAAAAATAAAACAACTCCCTAGATGCCAGGTTAATCCTAGCACTTTGGGAGGCCGAGGAGGCTGACTCATGAGGTCAGGAGTTCGAGACAGCCTGACCAACATGGTGAAACCCCGTCTCTACTAAAAATGCAAAAATTAGGCTGGTGGCACACGCCTGTTGTCCCAGCTACTCAGGAGGCTGAGGTAGGAGAATCGCTTGAGCCAAGGAGGCGGAGGTTGTAGAGAGCTGAGATTGCACCACTGCACTCCAGCCTGGGTGAGAGAGAGAGAGAGATTCCGTCTCAAAAAAAAACCCAACTCCTCCTTAGGTTACTAAAACATTGAGAACCAACCAGTACAGTATTCCAGCCAAAGTGGCAATGTTTTACCCAGTTTTCTGCAATCTTCTTAACCTTCTCCATTCCCCTTTGCCATCACCCCCAATATTCATTTTGCTGTCAGGTAAAATACAGTTCTATAGCCACCTCAATGGTGGCTATGTTTATATGAGGCCATAGGGACAATAATTGTGATTGAAATTTCTGAGGAGCTGGTATGATTCAATATATTAGTTGGTTCCATTATTTGACCAAATTGACTGGTATTGTTAGCACCACCAATCTTGAGAACAGGTACTATTATATCTTATGTTGTTGAAAATGTAAAATTAGATGTATTTAAGTCAGGACACATCCATATCGTTTTCTAGTTTAAGCTTAATACCAATCTTTGGAAAGCATTTTTTTCTGTCACGCATTCTTCTCTTCATATGATCATGTATTTCAACAGATAAATGGAAAACTAGCTTGAGCTAATAAGAATCTATAATTATATTTACCTGTAGGGCCGTATTTTATTTTCTACCCACTTACATGAAATATGTCAAGATTTTAACTCCTGTGATTACTGAATACCTGAAGACAGGCAGTACTCTAGTCTCAAGGGTCAGAAAATTACGTTCTATTCCTAATGCTGGCATTAATCAGCATTGAAAGTCTACATCATTTCACTCATCTTTGACTCACTTTCCTTAAAGTAAAACAAGGAGACTAGAGTCATTCCATGTTCTTACTTAAACAGAAATGCTATGATTAATTTTCACTCTTCACGATTTTTCATTCTGTTACGTCAAAGCCAGTCATCCTAAAACTCATTTTAAAACTGTGCTTAGAAATCAGAGTTCATAAATCTCTTATTTTTTTCCTCTGGGTATGTAATTCATGTTACACTAAATCTTGCTTTACCTCTTTGATAATGAAATCTATTTATTAAAAAAGTTCCATTTAGCTAGAACATCAGATGTTTCCTCTATATTTTATCAATCACACATGTAAAGATAACCTATCAGATATTAATAAAAGCAGACAACTGCTTACAAAAAAACCCTCAGTATATTCTTCACTCCATACCCAAATTATAGAACATGAGCATTTCAAATGCAAGAGTGCACTTCTAAACAGTAAGAGTATACTGGTTGTAATTTGGCTCAAAATTATTAATATTGCAGCTTCATCACTGTGATGCTCAACATCTTCCCTCATATTTGCACTCTACTCTTCACAAGACTTGTCTAGTCTTTAGTTTGATATGCTTTTCTTAATGCTTGTTGCTTTCTTGGATTTGTAGAATGTCTGTTTTAAATAACTTTAAATTTTTGCTGAAAACTTGTCATTCTGTTTCAGGAGAGTATAGAATGGGGGTTCAGCACCTCAGCAATGCTCTTTTAGTGTGCTGACAACCAAGGGAACTTCTGAAGGTTTTCAAACACATACTCCCTCCCAAGGTATTTGAGATGCTGTTGCACAAAATTCCCCTTGTTTGCCAGGTGAGCACATATTTAATTATCTTTGTGAAATGTACACAGTAAATAGCTATGTTATACTTGATTACACGGAAATATCAAACTATGTGTGTTAATTGCCCAAAATCTTAAATAAGTAAAATCTCTGAATTTTGGCTGCTTTAAGAGAAGCAAGCCTATTCTTTCATGTTCCTTTGACTATAATAAATTGCATATTTTGTTGACTATTATCCATATTTCAACACTTCAATTTTAAAGCAGAACAATACTTCTACTTCCATTAACATACAAAACAGAAATCACTCTGGCAAATTTAAACATACAGGCTAACTAGTGTTTCCTTAAATATAGGTTTAAAATGGTATCAAATGAAATCCATTCATAAGCCAGTTGATTAGTAAATATTAGTCCACTTACATTTTACTAAACTGCTTGGTATACTTATGCATCAACTAGAATTTCCTGCAAATGCTTGGATTTGTTTCAGGATTCATTAGCCATAAGACATTAACTTTGGTTTACTTATTTTCATTGACAAGCCTTAAAATCGGTTTTGTATAACTGTCAGCTTTTGAACAAAACACAAACATGAACTCCATTACAGTGTAACAGTCAACTCTTAAATATTACCAAATTAGGGCAGATGGGATGGTTTCCTGAAGATATATGA
Organism: Callithrix jacchus; assembly: GCF_049354715.1. Taxonomy (NCBI): domain Eukaryota; kingdom Metazoa; phylum Chordata; class Mammalia; order Primates; family Cebidae; genus Callithrix; species Callithrix jacchus. The sequence goes on from NC_133509.1 coordinate 93,057,850, forward strand.
AAATGTAGCTAAGATAAGAATATGAAATGCCTACCCTGACACAAGAAGTAAGGCAAGAAAAGGACTGTGTATTGAAATGATTAGCAAGTAACTATTTATGTATTCACCAGCAATTTGAAGCAGACATGAATGAACAGAAATGCTGGGAGGATGATCCTCATTGAAAAAACATTTCAACATTTCTACAGTCCAATGAGAATATTATGGTACCATACAGTATAAACAACTGCTCAGTGATATTTCCATTTATTTTACTTTTAGTAATAAAAATTTTTCTATCTCATACATGATTGAACAGATTGAACACATAATTTGCTTTAAAATTCACAGTCACAATTGAAGAAACAATGGTTTATTTTTCTAATCAAGTGACCAAGCTGCTGAATCATAAGGCCTCAACAAACGTTGCATCTTATTTCATTGAACAATAAGACATTCTATTTTGATTATTCTTGGTAAATAGCAATTTTGTTTCTCCAGTGGTTTCCATTTGCCAAACAGTCATGACAGATGGTTTAACATGGTGGATACTGCTTTCAGGGGATTCTATCAGATGAATCCTCATTTCCAGTAAAGCAGCTATTGGCAATCTTTCATCAAAGGTCCATCCAGCAGGACTTCTCTATCGTGGTTGGCCAAGGAGTCCTGCTTTGGCCGCCAGGGCTTCATTCTGCTGAATATGATATTCCTGAAATCTCATGGATATTCTTTGTGTCATTTTTAAATATTTCTGTAAGCAATGTTCTGAACAGGTGGTCTAGGAATGAAAAAGGAAGATCCAAGAGGCAACACAAAAATATGAATTTTTTTAAATGCATGAATTCTGAAAGAACCAGTGGGTAGTTTGCTTTTCTTTGAATATATCTGAGAATTAAATAGTATTATTGGCAGCAACTGACCATAGCTTTCAACTGATACTTTCATCTACTGACAAGCATTAATATATATTGAATGCCCACCAGTTTGTAGTCACTAAGAGCAATGGTAAGTCTCTGCTTTCAAGGAGCTTCTCAATTAGATTTTCTGCAGATGTATTAAGTGAAAGCCCACATTCCTATCCTCTTGATTCGATTCTTAAAATATAGAGCCAGTAGTAAGTTTGTTCCTTTTTCATGAGAAACAACATTCTTAATTCTCAACTTTTTACTTTTTATGTATTTATTGTTTTTGAGACAGGTTCTCTCTCTGTTGCCCAGGGTGGAATCCAGTGGTTCACTGTGGCCTCAACCTCCTGGGCTTAAGGGATCCTCCTGCCACAGAGTAGCTGAGACTACAGGCACACACCACCATGCTTGGCTAATTTTTAATTTTATTTTTTAGTAGAGATGAGGTCTCACTAAGTTGCCCAGGCTGGTGCTTTTCTTTTTTTTCTTTTTGACAGGGTCTTGTTCTGTCACCCAGGCTAGAGTGCAGTAGTGTAATCACAGCTCACTGCCACCTCTGCATCCTGGGCTCAGGTGACCCTCTCACCTCAGCTCCTGAGTAGCTGGGATCACAGGCATGTGCCAACATGTCCAGCTATTTCTATTTTTTTCTAAAGACAAGGTTTCACCATGTTGCTGAGGCTGGTTTCAAACTCCTGGGCTCAAGTGATCCACCTGCTTTGGGTTCCCAAAGTGCTAGGAGTTCAAAGTTACACTGAGCTATGATTATACCATTGCACTCTAGCCTGGGTGACAGAACAAGACCTCATCTTAAAAAAACAAGTTAAGACTTGTAATTGGATTGGGTTTTCAGTATGAACCACCAAATTCAAGCTTTGTTTTTTCCAAAGCCAACCAGAATTCCCAGGGCCATACAGAAAGACTGTGCCAAGTTTCTCTAGGTAGGCCATCTTGACTGAAAGCTAATTAGTAAGAATCTTTGCTGTGGAACAATAATAACTCAGCAGCTGCAGGCATCTTCTCTAAAATGGTCTGACTTGGCACAATGTAACTGTCATATTAAATTTGGCGCTGTTAAACTCAATGCCATGGGTTGGTGGCTGCTTCAGTTCTTCCAAGCAATGGAACATAAAAGGTAGTCTAAATTCCTGTAATAAGTAGGAACAAGTGAAGTGCTTAGGGGGACCCTACTTACAGTGTTTATGACAAGCTTGGAGAATTTAGTGAGTAACAATTTCCATACCTCTTCAGGTTTTACTTCTCTTGTTGTGAAGTCTTTAACACAGTCCAAAAAGCAGGTCTCTGTAAGTTTATTGTAGGTCCCCAGAAATTCCTTAAACTACAAACAAACCAGAATGTTCTTTAATACTTGGTTTTTAAAACAAAGATTTGAAACTTAAATTACTAGTATTTTATATTTCGACAAAACATATGGTAACACTTGAAATCACAGTTATTATACTAACTTAAATGGGTACAATATGATCTACAACATAGTCTTATTTTCTAGTTGAATATTTAATTTTTCCTTATCAGTCAAATTAAAAATACATATGCTTTATATCATTTATCCATTTTGGAAATGAAATAGAAATAATTGTTTTATGAAACCACTGGCTGACATTTTTTTTTTTTTTTGAGATGGAGTCTTGCTCTGTTGCCCAGGCTGGAGGGCAGTGGTGTGATATTAGCTCACTGCAGCCTCTGCCTCCTGGGTCAAATGATTCTCCTGCCTCAGCCTCCCAAGTAGCTGGGACTTTCAGGTGTCTGCCACCATGCCTGGCTAATTTTTATATTTTTAGGAGACAGGGCTTCACCATGTTGGCCAGGCTGGTCTGGAACTCCTGACCTCAAGTGATCCACCCACCTGAGCCTCCCAAAGTGCTGGGATTACAGGTGTGAGACACTGCACCCAGCCTGACATGGTGGCATTGGTAGCACCTTACATTTTTTTGCAGTATCTTTTCCCCCTTAATTAGAATACCTTACCTGTTTTATCTGATCAGATTCTGGTATTTGTGCAGCCATATTCTTCTGGTTCCTTTATTAGTCACCTAATTTAAAAATTAAAAAAAAAAAGTTTGTCAGTCTATAAACAAATGTTTTTAGTCTAACGGAAGAGTTAGGGAATCACTGCTTGTATTTTGTAAATCTGTGTATCTAATTGTATGCCACCCCAATTTCTCAGATCATTAATGACCATAGAATCTTACAGTTGAGAATCAGATTTTCTAATGCTAGTTTGGGACTCAAAGGCCCTATCTAAATCTCTAGTTTTAAGATAGTTTGCTCTGCTACTTTGCTAAGCTACTTGTTTAAAGCCCCATTACTAGGTGGGTTATAAAGGAAACCAAGAAGGTGTGAGGTTTGGGCTTAAAAAAATAATAGAAAAATGGGTGTGATGGTTCACAACTATAATCCCAGCACTTTGGAAGGTCAAGGCAGGTGAATCACTTGAAGTCAGTTCAAAACCAGCTTGGCCAATATAGTGAAACCCTATCTCTACCAAAAATACAAAAATTAGGCGGATGTAGTAGTGCATGCCTGTGGTCCCAGCTACTTGGGAAGCTGAGGCAGGAAAATTGCTTGAACCTGGGAGGCAGAGAGTGCAGTGAGCCAAGATTGTGCCACTGTATTCCAGCCTGGGCAACAGTGTGAGACTGTATCTCAAAAATATAAATAAATAAGTAACAATAAATAAAATAAAAAATAAAGACAAAAATATGTTGAAAGCAGCAAGTGGAAAAACTGTATCTTGACTGCAGGCATAAAACTATTAGGATGACAGCAGATTTTTCTTCAGAAACTATGGAGGCCAAAAGGAAGTGACATAAAATGTTTCAAGTGCTGAAAGAAAAGAACTGTCAACCCAGATACCTGTATCTAGTGAAAACAACCTTGAGGAATAAAGGAGAAATCAAGACATTCTCAAATGAAGGAAAACTAAGAAAATATGTTACCAGCATAGTTATCGAAAATAATGGTTCAACTTTCTAAACAGAAAGAAAATGACAAAAGTAGTAGTCCTGGAACATCAAGGAGGAGGAAAACATAGTAAGAAGAAAATATGAATAAGTACACTTCTCCACTTGAGTTTCCTAAATTATGTTTGTCAGTTGAAGCAAAAATTGTAACACCATCTATTGTGGTTCTAAATGTATGTAGACAATTAAGGTTTCTATACTTCACTTGAACTGGTAATATGCGGACATCATTACATGGTGATAAGCTAAATCAATGCCATGAGAAAAAGTTTTAGTACTAAATGCACACATTAGAAAAGGAAACAGACCACGTGTGGTGGCTCATGCCTGTAATCCCAGCACTTTGGGAGGCTGAGGTGGGAGAATTCCTTGAGTCCTGGAGTTCAAGACCAGCCTGGGTCACAGGGTTTGGCTGGACTCAAGGACCCAAATCTTATCTTGAATTCCCATGTGTTGTGGCAGAGACCTGGTAGGAGGTAATAGAATCATGGGAGCAAGTCTTTCCCATGCCATTCTTATGATAGTGAATAAGTCTCACAAGATCTGATGGTTTTAACAAGAGGAAATCCCCTGCACAAGTTCTCTCTTTCTGCCTTCTGCCATCCATGTAAGATGTGACTTGCTCCTCCTTGCCTTCTGCCATGATTGTGAGGCTCCCCAGCCATGTGGAACTCTTAAGTCTATTACACCTTCTTTTTTTAATTTTTTTTTTTTTGAGGAGGTTTCACTCTGTTGGTCAGGCTGGTCTCAAACTCCCAACCTCAGGTGATCTGCCTGTCTTGACTTCCCAAAGGGCTGGGATTATAGGTGTGAGCCACCATGCCTGTCCCAACACCTCTTTCTTTTGTAACTTGCCCAGTCATGGGTGTGTCTTTATCAGCAGAGTGAAAATGGACTAATACACTGGGCAACATTGTCAGACCTAATCTCTACCAAAAAAACAAAACAAAACAAAAAACAATTAGCTGGGGATCATGCCATTGCATTCCAGCCCAGGTCAAAGAGCAAGAAAAGAAAAGAAAAGAAAAAAGAAAGAAAAAAAGAGACAAAATGTCTTTGGGCTAAGATAAAAAAGAAAAAAAAAAAACCAGAGAGACAGAGAGATATCTTAAATCAGTAAGCACCTAAAAAAAGAACAAAAGAACCCGGTGAAGGAAATAAAGAGCAGAAATCAATTGAAATGAAAAGAGAAAAAAAGAAAGAGATGATTCTTTGCAAAGATTAATAAAACTGACAAACCTACTAGCAAGAGAGAAGACACCAATTATAGTATCAGGAATGAAATGAGGTATACATTACTACAGATTTTACAGACATCAAAAGGATAAAACAACTATACATACATAAACCTGACAACTTCTTTATGAAGTTAGTGTTATCCTGGTATCAAAACCAGACAAAGACAGTACAAAAAGGAAACCTTAAAAATATCCCTTATGAAAGATATAGAAATGTTTATTATTATTAATAATATTAGCCAATATAATTCAGCAATATATTAAAAAGAATTATACATTTTGACCAAGTAGCCAGGGATGCAAGACTGGTTTAATATTTGAAAATTCGTCAATTTAAGTATACATATTCTTTATTAGAAGAAAAACTATGATCATAGAAATTGATGCAGAAAAAATATTTGAAAAAAATGCAATACCCATTCATAGCAAATTGTCTCAGAAAAAAAGGAAGATAAATTTGATAGAGAGCATGTACAAAAAAACCTACAGCCATACTTAATGGTGAAAGATAATACTTTCCCAAAAGATTGTAAGCAAGGACAAATGTCCACTCTCACCACTCTTATCTAACATATTGTTGAAAGTTCTAACCAGTGCAGTGAGGCAAGAAAAGGAAACAGACATAAAGACTGTAGAAGAAGAAAATAAAACTGTTCCTGTTTGCATGTAACATAATTATGAACATACAAAATGAGAAAGAATCTACAAATGAACTCCTAGAATTAGTAAGTTCAGCAAGGTCCAGTATACAAGATAAACATATTAAAAAAATCAATTGTGGTTGGGTGCTGTGACTCACATCTGTAATCCTAGCACTTTGGGAGGCCAAGGTGGGTGGAGTCAGCAGTTTGAAACCAGCCTGGCTAAGATGGTGAAACCCATCTCTACTGGGTGTGGTGGCAGGCACCTGTAATCCCAACTACTCGGGACGCTGAGGCAGGAAAATTGCTTGAACCTGGGAGGCAGAGGTTGCAGTGAGCCAAGATCATGCCACTGCACTCTAGCCTGGGCAACAGAGCAAGACTCTGTTTAAAAAACAAAAAAAAAAAATCAATTTTATTTCTCTATACTATCAATGAGCACATGTATACTGAAATTAAAAATACAGTATCATTTACAATTACTCAAAAAAGAAAAAAAAAGATTTAGGGGCAAATCTAACAAAACATGTATAGGACTTGCATGTGGAAAACCAAAATGCTGACAAAAGAAGTCAAAGACCTAAACATACACAGACATACTGTGTGTTCAGAAAACAGAAGACTCAATACAGTAAGAATGCCAATTTTCCCAAGAATTATACAAGCTTATTTCAATTCCTATCACGGTCCTAAGAAGATTTCCTGTAAATATACACAAATTTATATAGAAAGCATTTATATAGAAATTTATATAAAAAGCAAAGGGATTAGAATAGTTACAACAAATTTGAAAAATGAGGATAAAGTGAGAGGAATTGGTCTACCTGATTTCAAGACATAAATAGCTTACAGTAATCAATGCTGTGTGCCACTGGTGGAGGGATAAATAGTGGACTATAACAAAGGATCCAATAACAGATTTACACCAAAAACACCCAACTGGCTGGGCAAGATGGCTCACACCTGTAATCCCAGCACTTTGGAAGGCTAAGAAGGGAGGATTGCTTGAGCCCAGGAGTTGAAGACCAGGCTGGGCAACACAGTAAGTCCCTGTCTGTACAAATAATTTAAAAATTAGCTGGGCATGGTATTGCATGCCTGTAGTCCCAGTTACCTGGGAGGCTGAGGCAGAAGAATCACTTGACCTTGAGAGGTAGAGGCTGCAGTAAGACATGGTTTTGCCACTGCAGTCCAGTCCGGAAACCAGAGTGAGACCCCATCTCAAAAACAAACACACACACACACACATCCCCCTGCCCACCTGATTTTTTGGGGGGGAAAAAAAGATGTGCGAACTAAGTTTCTCACCTAATACAAAAATTAACTAAAAATGGATCCTAGGGGCCAGGTGTGGTGGCTCATTCCTGTAATTCTAGCACTTTCGGAGGCCAAAGTTGGCGATGGCTTGAGCCCAGGAATTTGAGAACAGCCTGGGTAGCATGACAAACCCCATCTCTACCAAAAATAAAAAAAAATTTTTTTAGCTGGGCCTGGTGGCACACACCTGTAGTCCCAGCTACTCAAGAGGCTGAGGTAGGAGGATGGATTGAACCCAGGAGGCAGAGGCTGCAGTGAGTCGAGATCGTGCCACTGCACTCCAGCCTGGGTGACAGACCCTGTCTCTAAAAAATAAAAAAGGATCAGGGACTTAATGTAAAAGATAAAACTACAAAAACTTTTATTAAATATCTTATTTTAATGTTTTGAGACAGAGTCTCACTCTGTTGCCCAGGCTGGAGTGCAGTGGCACCATCTTGGCTCATGGCAACCCTCGCCTCCCAGGTTCAAGCGATTCTCCTGCCTCAGCCTCTCAAGTAGCTGGGACCACAGGTACTTTTTTTTTTCTGGCTAATTTTTGTATTTTTAGTAGAGATGGGGTTTCACCATGTTGGCCAGGATGGTCTTAATTTCCTGACCTTGTGATCCGCCCACCTCGGCCTCCCAAAGTGCTGGGATTACAGGTGTGAACCGCTGCACAGCCTATTTATTTATTTTTAATAAAGACAGGGTCTCACCATGTTGCCCAGGCCGGTCTCAAACTCCTGGGTTCGAGCAGTCCTCCCACCTTGGCCTCCCATAGTGCTGGGATTACAGGCATAAGCCATTATACTTGGCCAACTAAAACTTTTAGAAAAATATTAGGAAATCTGGCTTTAGGGCTTGCTAAAGAGTTCTTACATTTGAAATCAAAAACACAGTCTATAATAGGAAAAATTAATAAATAAATTAGACTTCATGAAAATCAAAAACAAAATTAAAACTAAAATTAAAAACTTTTGCTTTGTGAAAGAACATTAAGAGGATGAAAAGCTACAGACCTGGAAGAAATATTTGCAAACTACATATCTGACAAATAACTAATAAATAGAAGATAATAAAGAACTCTTAAAGCCCAACAGTAAAAACACGAACAATCCAATTAGAAAACAAGCAAGAGGCATTAAGAAGGCATTTCAGCAAAAAGGATATACATGAAAAGATGTTCAACATCATTAGCCATTAGGGAAATGCAAATTAAAACCAAAACAAGCTGCTGGTCATGGGGGCTCATGCCTGTAATCCCAGCATTTTGGGAGGCTGGGGCAGGCGGATCATCTGAGGTCAGGAGTTTGAGACGAACCTGGCCAGCATGGTGAAACCCTGTCTCTACTAAAAATACAAAAATTAGCTGGGCATGGTGGTGTATGCCTGTGGTCCCAGCTACTCGGGAGGCTGAGCAGGAGAACTGCTTGAACCTGGGAGGTGGAGGTTGCAGTGAGCCAAGATCATGCCACTGCACTCCAGCCTGGGTGACAAGAGCAAAACTCCGTCTCAAAAGCAAAAAACAAAACAAGCTACATACCTATCAGAATGGCTAACATTAAAAAAAACAGTGGCAATATTAAATGCTGGTGAGGACACAGAACAACTGAATCACTCACACATTCCTGTTGGGAATGTAAACAGTTTGATAGTTTCTAAAGAAGTTATATGATCCTGCAATTGCATTTCTGGACATCTGTCCTAGAGAAATGAAAACTTGTGTTCACAGGAAATCCTATATGTGAATGTTTATAGAAACTCTATTCTTAACAGTCAAAAACTGAAAACAACACAAATGTTCTTCAGTGGGTGAATGGTTAAACAAATTGGTACATCTACACCTGTAATACTATTCAGCAATAAAAAGGATGAGGTATTGATACATGCAAAAGCCTGGAGAATTCAACTGAGGAAAAAAAGCCAATCCTAAAACGTATTTACTGTATAATTCCACTTATACAACATTCTTGAAATAACAATTGCAGAAATGAAGACCATCTAGTTGCCAAGGGTTAAGGAATGGACGGGGCAGGAGTAGGAAGAAAGTAGGTGTTGCTACAAAACGGCAACACAAGACCTTTGTAATATTCTGTATCTTGACTCTATCAGTATCAGTATCCTGGATGTGATATTGTATTCCAGTTTTGTAAGATGTTACCACTGTGGAAAACTGGGTAAAGGACAGGGGATCTTTGTATTAATTGTTGTAAGTGCATTTCAATCTACACTAACTTCAAAATAAAAAGCTTAATAAAAAAGAAAAAAAATGATACTGTGTAACTTTCTGGTATTTGCCAAAGAACAAGATGCAGCTGGTAGATATTGTTAGCAAGTGTTCGAAGCTAGAGTTCTTCTGGATTCCCACTAGGAAAACAGTCTGAAAAGATCTCAGAACTGGTAAAACAACTTCTAAGGAAGTACTAAATGAAATCACTGTTTTGTGAGAACTTGAAAAAAAATACAAGAGTGATAAAATATACATTAAGGTATTTGGTTTACCAATAGGCTCCTAGCAGAAAATACAAAAGATCATCTGATAGACCTGAGCCTTTTTAACTGTTGAATTAGGACAGTACACTCACTGCACCTCAGGAGGACACTCAGCAAACATTTTCTACAGTTCACATCAAAAACAACAACAACAACAAAAAATCACACACAGACCTGATTTCCTTCCTACAATGCCAAAATCTGTTGTACTTTTCAAGAAAAATTCCATCCTTGTATTTCTTTGGGTTAAAATTCATATTTATTGACTTATCAACCAGAGGTCAGAGAGACAGAAAGTATGGAATCTTTAAACGTTCTCTTTGTTGATAGACTGCTGGGTCTACACACACCCTGTCCTTATTATACACCTCATGGTAACAACTGATGGCTGCTACTGAAAAATCTGAAAAGACATAGATGAAGAATGCCTCAAGTGCTGTTGGTATGAATCTTCTTTATTAATTAATTTATTAATATACATTACTGTAACAGTGTATGTTTCCTTTTTTCAATGAAATAAAGTTTATCATACTATAAAAGTAATATATTTATTGACAATTTGGAAAACCAAAGATAAAAAAAAGTTCTACCATTCACAGACTGCTATGTTAACATTATGATTTATTTTCTTTAGAATCACTCGATTGTGTATTTTATTTATTTATTTTTGAGATTTATTTATTTGTTTTTGAGACAGTCTCTCACTCTGTGGCCCAGGCTGGAATGCAGTGGCACAATCTTGGCTCAATACATCTTCTGCCCCCTGGGTTCAAGTGATTTTCGTGCCTCAGCCTCCTGAGTAGCTGGGATTACAGGCATGCACTACCAAGTCTGGCTAATTTTTTGTATTTTTAGTAGAGATGGGGTTTTGTGATGCTGGCCAGGTTGGTCTTGAACTCCTGACTTCAGGTAATCCGCCCACTTCGGCCTCCCAAAGCGCTGGGATTACAGGTATGAGCCACTACGCCCAGCCCAATTTCATATTTTATTTTTTTAAATATATTTTCCAGACCTACAGTTAAACTCAAGAGCTAATAATCAGCAGTTTTCTTAAGTCTGCTTAAATCTCTAAAGCTATCCTCTGTAGTCACCAGTATCTCTCAAGACTACGGTATAGGTCAGGCATGGTGGCTCAAACCTGTAATCCCAGCACTTTGTGAGGCTGAAGCAGGTGGATCACTTGAGGTCAAGAGTTCGAGACCAGCCTGGCCGACATGGTGAAACCCCGTCTCTACTAAAAATACAAAAATTAGCCAGGTGGCATATGCCTGTAATCGCAGCTACTTGGGAGGCTGAGGCCAAAGAAGTGCTTGAACCTGGGAGGCACAGGCTGCAGTGAGCCAAGATTGCGCCACTGCACTCCAACCAGGGTGACAGAGCGAGACTGTCTGAAAAAAAAAAAGGAAAGATTACAGTACACATAATTGTAGGCAACTGGTTCAGAGAAAATACTGGAGATGATTGAGTAAATAAATGATTTTCAGAGTTACTTGCTAGTTTGCAGTCTTCTAAATCTTTCACTATTCACTTTGCAGTTATTTAATAGTAAGTTTAGATTGATAAATTCCACTAGCCACATAAACCACCTGATGGTGAGAACAGGTAGCAGTAATGTAGTCGTCCTTTTATTTGATCCTAGTTTCCAGATATTACAACAAATGTTTGTTATTATAGCAGCAAAGACCCATCAGGGGTTACCTTCTGATTATATCCCTGAAACCTGAAGAGGGAGAGAAGAAATAAGCGAATTCAAGAATCACTAGCCTATATCTTGGGGATGATTACAATGATGCCGTTAATCTTGCGGCAAACAAAATATAGCATAGAACCAGAGAACTTAAGAATAAAGGGAGATCTGATCAGTCATCAAGCTCAAACCTTTTTTGATGCATGAGTTTCCTTTCTGTTTTGGAAAAGTAGTTGTCCAAACTTTGCTTGAATGTCTCCAGGAAGGCCTGACTTCTTACCTGAAAAATGAAGGTGTTATAATATGATTACTTCGTCCCCTTCAAGTTCTCATAGTGTTTTCAGTGAAATGTAAACTTCTGTTGGCTAATTATTTTTTTTTTTTTAAAGTTTCTCCCTTTTTAGTAAGTGAAGTTAGTTTCCTCTATTCTGAAGTTACAAATCTTTGGCATATTTGTTACTATTAAAAAAAAATTTAATGTCGTGCTATCCTTATTTTTCTATGTATAAGTATACATTATACTTCCCTTATGATTTTCCTAATAATTCTGGGAGGGATGGTTTAGAAATCTTAAGAAACTTACATGAGGTCATTTATACAGATAGTATATGGGCAGCTAGAGCCTAAAGTGTTTGGACTTCAAAATCCAGTATTTTTCCCCATTGCACCTATAAAATGACCTACTTAAGGCCTATAAAATGTCTTATAAGCTACTATAACATATATCATCTACCTAAAAATATTTTCCGCATAGCCCGACATGTTATAAGTTAAGTGACTGACCAAGCGCAGTGGCTCAATCCCAGCACTTTGGGAGGCTAAGTTGGGAGGACTGCTTGAGCCCAAAAGTTCTAGACCAGTCTGGGCAACATAGTAAAACCCCATCTCTACAAAAAAATATAAAAATGAGATAGCGTGGTGGTGTGCACCTGTAGTCCCAGCTACTCAGGAGGCTGAGGCAAGAGGATCACTTGAGCCCAGAAGGTGGAGGCTGCAGTCAGCCATGATCATGCCACTGTTCTCTTGACTGTGTGACAGAAAGAGACCCTGTCTCAAAAAAAAAAAAAAGTATAATCTAAGTCATAAAACCTAGCATCACAAACATGGGGGCCAACCTTAGATGTTTCTTGATGGAGTGCAGTAAGACAGCAACACCTATGTGGTATTCTGGACAAAAGTTTCATATGGCTCTGATCATGAGGGAATAATTAAGAAAATCTATAACATGGAACAATTTGTAAGACAACCTGGCTGGTCTTTTCAAAAGTGTCAGTCATAAAGAAAAGGGATTGAGAGGGCTGACCTAGATTAAGACAGTAAGGCCTGGTGTGGTGGTGTATGCCTGTAATCCCAGCACTTTGGGAGGCTGAGGCAGGCGGATCATGTGAGGTGAGGAGTTTCAGACCAGCCTGGCCAACATGGTGAAACCCCATCTTTACTAAAAAGACAAAAAGCCTGGTGGAATGGCTGGCGCCTATAACCTCAGCTATTTGGGAGGCTGAGGCAAGAGAATTGCTTGAACCTGGGAGGTGGAGGTTGGAGTGAGCTGAGATCATGCCACTGCACTCCAGCCTTTGTGACTGAGCAAAGATCCATCTCTCCCCACCACCCCCCCCAAAAAAAAGAAAGAGAGAAGAGAAAAGAGAAAATAAGCCTGGGCAACAAGGCAAGACCTAGTCTGTACAAAAATGTGAAAAAAATTAGCCAGCGTGGTGGCCAAGTGCTTGTAGTCCTAGCTACTCAGGAGGCTGAGACAGGATTGCCTGAGCTCAGAAGTTCAAGGCTGCAGTGAGCTATGATCACTTCAAGACAGAAGCTCTAAAGAAAGGAATTAAAGAGTCATGACAAAGGAGTTCTAAGATCCAAATTAAGTTATTTATTCGGAGTGCCTACACTCAGACCTTAGGTCACTGTTTCTTTCACATAAGTTTCACCCAGAAAGTAAGAGTTAAACTATCTCCAAGGTCTCTGGCAGCTCTGACATTGTAGTTCTTCCAATACACTCATAATATACAATAAATTGTGAACAGGTATCACTTATGAGCCCAATTACGAAGGGAAAATATAACTAAAATAAAATGATCATTAATTAGAGAAACTCAGCAAGGTACAAAAAAAAAAGTAAGAGGTTCTTTAAAGGTGAGCTCCTAAAGTCAATTTTAAGTCTAGACTTCTATGAAAGTAGACCGCCGAGATGTAAAATAAAAAAAAATTCGTTATTTAGCTTTTAGACAGGATTACTTTTTCTTTTTTTTTTTTTTTTTTGCTTTGATTATTCTGAAGCCTCTTGTAAGGCGTAAAGTGAAAGCTCTAAGTAGCGCGTCGTAGGAAATGAGCAGATCAGGGAAGGGGTGTTAGCCCTGGTGTTATGTCTAGAGACGATTTTTACTGAAAGGAGGATCTTCCCCCGGGCAGCTCAAGGTCACAGTGTAAATACCTTATAGTCTAATTTCGCTGTCCCAAAACAAGACCCCGACTCCCCAAATCCGGGTGGGGGGTGGCTCAAGGGCCTAAAGTTCCTACAATCGCCCAGGTGACACTATCCCCAGGAAGGTCTGAACACGACCTGGGGAAGCGCTGTCCGCACCCCCCCATTGCCCCAAGTACAAGCGGCGGCCTCCTCCGGAGACCCCGCCACCTTTCTGGAGCGTAACCTGCCACCTCCCGCCAGGGAACCCCGGATTCTCACGGCAGAGAAGACATCATACTTAAGCACAGGCTCTCGCATCCGACATCAGTACAAGGCTAGAGGGTGCTGGGGGCCGGCTGAGCCTCTGGAGGTAGAGTCGGGTGCAGGACGGGCGCCGCGGCCGCCAGATGGGAAAGAACACGTGGGAGCAGTGATGTCAAGTGACACTTAAACCCTTAGACGCCGATTCGTTATAACCTGAAGAAACCTGGAAGAAAAAGATGGTACCATCAGCGAATTCTAAAATCTCCTAAAGATTAAACTCTGTGATTGTCTGCTTAGACAACGCTTTGTATTCCTGACTTCCTCTCCAATAACAACCCGAATCTGTCGAAACTCTTTAGAAGCCTAATTTACCTAATCCCACCTCCCTAACGGTCTTCGGAAGCTAAACAATGTAAACAGTCCCTGATGAACACAAGTAGGATTACAAATCGGGAGCGAGACTGTAGAGTGGTCATGTGCGGCAATGTGCGCCCTTAAAAAATGAATGAATGAATGAATGAATGAATGAATGCAATCCCATTGTGTCCGGAGTTTGTTTCCACCCGGAGAGGGATGGAAGAGCACCAGAGAGCGCTTAGCTTTCTGGTTGGATGTTTTGGATGAGTTTTTTTTTGGCGCGCATGCGTGTTGTGTCTCAAAGGCGGGTTTGAAGGAAAGTGGGTTGTGACCCGCGGGCAACTGAAGCTGTTGTCAGATTACACCTGTGACGGCGCGGGTCTCGGGCGTCCTGGAGACACGTAGGGGTGAATTTAGGTTTCCGACGACTGCATCTGGAAGGGGTGTGTAAGACTGTGGCTGAAGAAAGCTATTCCGCTTTTTATGTGGGTCGTGCCTCTTCTCAACAAATTTTAATCCCGCCTCCACATGTTTGGTTTTGCCCTACCAGCTCTGGGGTTGGGGAGTGCACTGTTACGGTTATTGTTGCTCCTGCGGCCATTCTTCTGTCATCTCCACGTTCACGTTTTGGCGTGGTGTATTAATAGTCTGAGTGGGATTAATGGGTAAATTAGACTTTATAGTAGTCTCTAATTCTGGATTCAATACCAAAATTTAGATTTTCAACTTTGTGGATGTTCTATTTCGACATTTTAAAAACAGTTCATTGCAAAGAGGTGAAAATTTTGTTCTGAAATCTTAAGGACACAGAGAAAGTTTTTCCGTCTGTAAGTGTGGAACTAGTTTTGTGACCGACAATATGAAAGGCTCTGAGGTTAGCCTGCAGAAGAAAAAAAGTGTTAAGATGCCAGCAAAGAGACTTCGTGAGGTAGTTTCTCAAAATCATGAAGATCATTTGGTTTTGCTGAAAGATAAGTTGCCCTGTGTTCCTCCGGCATTGTCTGAAAATAAACGTCTTCCTGTTGGAACGGGGACTAGAGTGAATGGAACATCACGTGGTATGTGATTCCACGTAGTTTTTCTATCAGTTTTAGTATATATAGTAAATCTTTAGTTCTTGTTTAAATTCCCAAATGTAAGATATAAGTCTAGTTTGTACAGATGTTTGAAAACTGACCCTGTTTCCCGGTAAAATGGCCAGGAAGCCTATAAAATGTTTGAATAGATAGAATGAATGACTGAAACTTTAACATCTCCTATTGTGCTTTTTTTTTTTTTTTTTTCTTTTTTGAGACGGAGTCTTGCTGTGTCTCCAGGCTGGAGTGCAGTGGCACGATCTCAGCTCACTGCAACCTCCGCCTCCTGGGTTCAAGGGAGTCTCCTGCCCAGCCTTCCAAGTAGCTGGGACTACAGGTGCGCACCCACCTTAGTAATCTGACCTCGTAATCTGCCCACCTCGGCCTCCCAAAGTGCTGGGATTACAGATGTAGCCACTGCACCCGGTGCTTTTTTTTTTTTTGCATGGGTGTTTGCATATTGTTTTTGTTTATATCTATGATGGATACGATTAACTTGTATAGTATGCTTTATTTTCCCCGAGTAGTGCTTTTTTTTTTTTTTTTTTTTGAGACGGAGTTTTGCTCTTGTTCCCCAGGCTGGAGTGCAATGGCGCGATCTCGGCTCACCGCAACCTCCGTCTCCTGGGTTCAGGCAATTCTCCTGCCTCAGCCTCCTGAGTAGCTGGGATTACAGGCATGCACCAGCATGCCCAGCTAATTTTTGTATTTTTAGTAGAGACAGGGTTTCACCATGTTGACCAGGATGGTCTCGATCTCTTGACCTCGTGAGCCACCCGCCTCGGCCTCCCAAAGTGCTGGGATTACAGGCATGAGCCACCGCGCCGGAGTAGTGCTTTTTATCTAATGACTACTTTCTTTGCATAATGGGAAAAGCAGGACTTCTGCCAGTTGATGGCTTCTGTATTCCAATTCACTTAACCTATCTAGAGCTTAGTGAAAATAAGGATAACTTATGCTTTATCCACTTTGCTGGTAATTATAAGGATCAAATTAATGAATATGTGAGCAAAAACAACCAAATGCTTTTATAATGCTGCTTTTTGTGGGATACAGCAGTGACACTCAAATAGTCCTGAAGCTAAATTAGACTTTTATGTTGTATACATATTTCTACCCATAGTTTGTCCACATTCAACAGTGTATGGTTATATTTTAAAATGTTTTCTGCTCATCTCACTTTATTGTCAGTACCGAACCTTATTATCCCAAATATCAACTGTAAAAGCCTTCCTTCAGATATATTTAAATACATTTTCTTAACTTTTTTTGCATGCAAATTGTCTTTCCAACTTATGCATTATATGGAGTTTTTAGTTCTTGAATCATGCCTATACTTTATAGTTTCTAAAGCTAAGGATCTGATTTTAAAGTCACTAAAATCTATTCCTTTGTTTTGTTAGGTTCATCAGATTTAACTTCTGCTGGAAATTGTTACCAGTCTCTATTAGAAAATCCCATGGTGTCAGAAAGTGTAAGCAAAAGGATTCTTAATTATGCTCACATACAAATTTTTAGTATTGTCAAATAATATATTCTTAAATTATGTTTGATTAGCAACATGTCTTGTTTTTATTTAAATATCACTTAGCAAAACAAATGTTTTATATACTACAATTCTGACTTTGAATGGTGTTTGAGACATTAAACAAAAGGCCTTCCCTAGAATAAAAAATACCCATTAGTAAGATAATGGCTGCTGAAACAGATATGATAACTGAAAAGAAATTCTCTTACTATTCAGGGAAAAGGCGTTCTTGCCCAGAGACTTAACATATTCTTAGATAAAATAAAAGGAACAACTAACAGTACAGTTTTTTTTTTAGAAGTGAAGTGTGCTTACATGTCTTTCTAACACTTGTAAGGTCTTTTGGTTTTTTTAGACGGGCGGTTCTTTAAGAATAACATGAAATTAATATCTCAACTTTATAATGCCAAAAATATTTGATAAATATGTTTTAGTTATAAGACCTAATTAGATTTGGACAGCTAATCATAGTTTTGACCTACATATTGTCAATTTAATAAGTCTGTATAATGAGAGTTTTACAATACACTATTTGAAAATTGAAGCTGGTAAATCATAATTAAAGTGAGACTACATGACAATTTTGTCAAAAGCTCACAATAAAATGTATAATTATAAGCTGTGCTTGGTCCCTAAGTAAATGCCTAGACTTTGGAGTGTTATTTTTGTTGTTTCGTCTTTTTTATTTTTAAGCAGACCTTATTTAATATCTAAACTTCTCAAATGTATGAATACACTGTTATTATAAATGGGTGATCTTTGTGATGTTGTGCCATCCTTATCTACTCCATTTGACTAACAATGAGTCAGAATTTCACATTTCACTAAAGCAACTGAGATGTTAAATGAGTTGCTCTGCTAGAAGTGGCAAACTGGTTTGAGTCTGAATCTCAGTGCCACATTTGCTTGCTAGTTCATTTAGTCATTCATTCACTTGTCTGATAGTGTATTACTCATTCAACAAAGCTTTTTTTTTTTTTTTTTTTTGAGGCAGACTCTTGCTCTGTCACTAGGCGCCAGTCTGGAGTACAGTGGCGTGATCTCGGCTCACTGCAACCTCCGCCTCCCGGGTTCAAGCAATTCTCCTGCCTCAGCCTCCCGAGTAGCTGGGACCATAGGTGCACGCCACCACTCCCAGCTAATTTTTGTATTTTTTAGTAGAGACGGGATTTCACCATGATCTTGATCTCTTGACCTTGTGATCCGCCTGCCTCAGCCTCCCAAAGTGCTGGGATTACAGGCCTGAGCTCCCATGCCCGGCTCAACAAACCTTTGAGTAGCTTTAAGGCATATCAGCATTGCGTGGTGATGGAAATGAAGAATATTAAATATACAGTCTTGCCCCCACAGAACATAGTAGTCACATAGCTAGTAAATGGTTCTGGGTAAATAATGAATCATGAAATTATTTAGCCTATCTCTTCCTTTCATATCCCAAAGAATTTTTCTAAAGATGTTGCAGTGCAAGTGTTGCCTTTGGATAAAATAGAAGAGAACAACAAACAAAAAGGTAAGAGAATAAAATTGATTTTTTTATTGTAATAAAATGTACATAACATAAACTTTACCACTTTAGCTATTTTAAAATGTACAGTTCTGTGACAGTAAGTGCATTCACATTGGTGTACATTCATCACCTTTCATATCTAGAGCTTTGTCATCTCTCCCGACTCTATACCCATGAAACACTAATTGCTCATTTTTCCTCTTCTCGGCCCTGGGCATCCTACTTTTTGTCTCTATGAATTTGACTATCCTAGGTACCTTGTATAAGTAGAATCATACGGTATTTGACCTTTTGTAACTGGCTTATTTCACTTAGCATAATGTCTTCAAGGTTCATCCATGTTGTAGCATGTGTCAGAATTTTCTTCTTAAGGGTAGAATTTATTTTTAAACATTTATTACATAGCCTTACAGTTTTTATTTATTATTTTCATTTTAAATTAGTTTTTCCTCCAAAATTAAGCTATTGCTAGAATCTATAAAATCCAGAATAAGGTTTGCAATGGTGAAAGTTATCTTCTTATTACTAACCTATTGCATAGGTTTAGTATTAGATATGTTTATAAATTCTTTTTTTTTTTTTTAAATGGAGTCTTCCTCTGTTGTCCAGGCTGGAGTACAGTGGTGTGATCTCCACTCACTGCAATCTCTGGCTCCCAGGTTCAAGCAGTTCTCCTGCCTCAGCCTCCAGAGTAGCTGGCATTACAGGTGCGCACCACCACACCCAGCTAATTTTTGTATTTTTTTGTAGAGAGTGGGTTTCACCATCTTGGCCTGGCTGGTCTCAAACGACTGACCTCAAGTGATTCGCCCACCTTGGCCTCCTAAAGTGCTAGGATTACAGGTGTGAGCCACTGTGTCCGACCCCACATGAATTTTAAAATAGTTTTTTCTAATTCTGTGAAAAATGATCTTGGTAATTCAATAGGAACTGTGTTGAATTTATAGATGACTTTGGTTGGTATGGTCAATTTAACGATATTGATTTTTCCAATTTATGAGCATGGAGTGTTTTCCATTTGTTTGTGTCATCTGTGATTTTTTTTATCAGTGTTTTTTAGTTCTCCTTGTAGAGATCTTTTACCTTCTTGATTAAATGTATTCCTGGGAATTTTATGTTTTGGGTGTGGCTGTTAAAAATGTGATTGAGTTCTTGATTTGATTCTCAGCTAGAATGTTTTTAGTATATAGAAATGCTACTGATTTTTGTACATTGGTTTAGTATCCTGAAACTTTACTTAAGTCATTTATCATATCTAGGGGTATTTTGGAGGAATCTTTAGGGTTTTCTAGATATAGGACCATGTCATCAGTAGAGATAACTGGACTTCCTCTTTTACTTTTTGAATGCCTATTATTTCTTTGTCTGTCATTTGCTTTCACTGGGACTTCCACTACTATGTTGAAAAGAGTGGTGAGAGTGGGCATCCTTGTCTTGTTCTAGTTCTTAGGAGGAATGTGTTCAACTTTTGCCCATTGAGTATGATGTTGGCTGTGAGTTTGGGGTTATGACCATTCTATTATTACTTAATCACTTAATTTGTTCCTTGTCCTTTTCAATTGTGAAATGCTATGGCTGAATTCCTAAACATTCTTTTAGTTAAAAAATATTTTTTTATTACTTATCAAAATTTAATAAATATTCAGGAATTTAATATATATTTTTGTGTCTTGATTGTGCAGAAAATGACCTCTTCATTTGTCAGTATACAATGGGACAGAAAGATGCTCTAAGAACAGTTTTAAAGCAAAAGTAAGTTTCATTTACAGAAAATAATTGGATAATTTTTTTATGTTTAAGTATCAGCTTCATTTTTATTTTGGACATATGAAAAACTTTCTTTTCACTATGATATGTATAAAGCATTCCTCATGGTGCTAGCACATATAAAATATTCAGTAGCAGTTAGCAACTATTATTATGGAAGTGCTCTAGTACATTAACTCATTTAACTCAAACACCTATAAAATAGAGTTCATTACTATCCTAATTTTATAGAATCCCCATTTTATTTTCTTTATTTTGAGATGACATCTTGCTCTGTCGCCCAGGCTGGAGTGCAATGGCATGATCTTGGCTCACTGCAACCTCTACCTCTTGGGTTCAAGCAATTCTCCTGTCTTAGCCTCCCAAGTAGCTGGGATTCCAGGTGCTTGCCATCATGCCTGGCTAATTTTTGTATTTTTGTAGAGACAGGGTTTTACCATGTTGGCCAGGCTGATCTTGAACTTCTGGCCTCCTTGTCTTGAATTCCTGATATGCTTGCCTTGGCCTTCCAACGTGTTGGGATTACAGGTGTGAGCCACTGTGCCCAGCCAGAATCCCAATTTTATAGATAAGGAAACTGAGGTATTGAGAGGTTGATTTCCCCAAGGTCATTTAGCAAGTTGTTACTGGACTGGGATTCAAATCGAGGCAGTCTGCCTTTAAAGCCATCTCTCTTAACCACTCCACTAAACTGCTTATAGCAGTGCTCAATAGTTCCTTATACATAATACTTGTTATTTATTATCAGAGGACATTTAGACTTTTCCTGGTTAGAATCTCAGAAAGAGATGAGTTTAGCACCTGGATGTAGTGAAGAGAGACCATGGTTACTCCACCTAAATCCCCCCTTCCAACTTTATCTTAAATACCAAAGAAATCTAAAACCAACCCTGACAACAGCACATGAGAAACATGAAGGAAGACTACATTCGCTAGTCTGGAGGCAATTATTATTATCTTTATCATCAGTGGTAGCAGTCTGAGATTATTTTCATAGGCCAGATGTATTCTACTCCTGAACCAGAGCACTGTAGAAGTTGCCTTAGGACATAGAAAAATTTTTTACTTACTTTTGAATTCTCTTTTTATTCAAAAGGACATTTAAAATTACTTCAGTAAATGGAAAATCTGTAGTTTTTAGAATTTGTTTAAAAATAAATATACAGCCACTGCTTCACTTGACTAGCCTTAAATAAATAAATAAACAAATAAATAAATATACAGGCCAGGTGTGGTGGCCCACACCTATAATCCCAGCACATTTTGGGAGGCTTAAGTGGGTGGATCACTTGAGCCTAGGAGTTTGAGACCAGCCTGGGCAACATGGCAAAACCATATCTGTACCCAAAAAATATACAAAAATTAGTCAGGCATGTTAATGTGCACCTGTAGTCCCAACAACTTGGGAGGCAGGAGGTGGGAAGATTGCTTGAGCCTGGGAGACAGAAGTTGCAGTAAGCTGAGATGGTGCCACTCGCACCACTGCACTCCAGCCTGGACAACAGAGCTAGATCTGTCTCAAATAAATAAATACATAAAATTAATATGTAACTATTAAAATATAATATTTATTCTTTTTCCACCAGCAGTTTTCCATGGTATACTTATGTTCTGGGAAGCACTGGAGTAACAAAAAATAAATACTACCCCTAAATTGCAAACGTATGATCTGAGCCAGCCAGAGTTTCACAGCTGGTTCTTTGGTCCCATCAGATTTTTACTTTTTATATTTGTTTGCAATAAAATTACCAGTTCATAATATGGCAGTTCAGAGAGGCATTTGGATGGTAAATTATGTCAGAAATTTCTAAATATATAAGAAAAAACACTAGTTAGGGCATGGTGTAATCTGTCATCTTCTCTACTTGAACAAAAAATTGCAGATTATATCTGACTCTTTTGGATAGAAAGCAATGACCATTTCTATCCAGCAGACCCTTAGTGGATGAAGTAGTTGCTTGTAACCACAATGGGGACTTTATAAACTTGTCTTCCAATTTGGAGTGCAGTGGTGTGATCTTGGCTCACTGCAACCTCCACTTCCTGGGTTCAAACGATTCTCCTGCCTGAGCCTCTCAAGTAACTGGGATTACAGGCATGTGCCACCATGCCTGGCCAATTTTGCATTTTTAGTAGAGATGGGGTTTCTCTATGTTGGTCAGGTTGGTCTCAAACCCTTGACCTCAGGTGATCTGCCCACCTCGGCCTCCCGAAGTTCTGGGATTACAGGTGTGAATCACTGTGCCTGGCCTCATGAACAGAGTTCTTTAAAAGACAAAACAACTAAGGAGAATCTATGAGAAGGTAATGGCATTGTAGAGAATAATAACTGAATCAAAACTATAAAAATGACTCTCATGTTGGGTTAAAAGAGATTCTAATTAGGTCTCAAGAGATATACCTTTGAAATGAAACAGGCTGAAAATAAAAATACAAAGTATTTTGAGAAGAAAGCAAATTAAAAGAAAGAAGAATTAGCAATATCAATATTAGTTGAAATAAAATTCAAGGCATATGTGCTAAATAGACTAAATAGGACCAATTTTTTGGGCAAAGTATACACGTTTATTTTTTAGTTAGTTTTAAAAATGTTTAATGCAGATAATAAACGTAAAGAGTTTTAAAATCAAATACTATGAAAAACTTATAGTGAAAAAACCACCATCTTCTGCCCCACTATTTCCTTAACAACTAGGCCTATTCCCCAGAGGCAACTGCTTTTAATTCTTTTACCTCTTTCCTCTGAGAGGTGATTTCATAAATCAAAGTAATATATTTACAATACTACTTTTGATTTATTAAATGTAAGTCAAGCACAGTGGCACATGCCTGTAATCCTCTCTATTTGAGAGGCCGAGCCAAGAGGGTCGATTGAGCTCAGGAATTTATATCCAGCCTGGGCAACATGGCTTGGATTAAAGACGTGAGCCACCACGCCCGGCGTATACCACCTTTTTCTTTTTTTTTTTTTTTTATTTTTTGAGACGGAGTTTCGCTCTTGTTACCCAGGCTGGAGTGCAATGGCGCAATCTTGGCTCACCGCAACCTTCGCCTCCTGGGTTCAGGCAATTCTCCTGCCTCAGCCTCCCAAGTAGCTGGGATTACAGGCACGCACCACCATGCCCAGCTAATTTTTAGTATCTTTAGTAGAGACGGGGTTTCACCATTTCGACCAGGATGGTCTCGATCTCTTGACCTCGTGATCCACCCACCTCAGCCTCCCAAAGTGCTGGGATCACAGGCGTGAGCCACCGCGCCCGGCCTACCACCTTTTTAAATCAAATTACAGCATATGGAAATTTGAGGTCAAAGAGGCTGAACAGTTAATTTTAGAAATTTAGTAGGAAAATAATTTCTTATAAAACCTGAAGGAGGCTGGGCATGGTGGCTCACTAGCACTTTGGGAATCCAAGATAGGGGGATCACTTGAGCCCAAGAGTTTGAGACCAGTCTGGGCAATATAGCGAGACTTCATCTCTACAAAAAAGGATTTTTTTTTTTAAATTAACCAGCATGGTGGTGTGTGTCTGTAGTTCCAGGTGTTTGGGAGGCTGAGGTGGAAGGGCCTGGGAGTTTGAGGCTGCTGTGAACTATGTTCATGTCACTGCTCTCCAGCCTGGGTGACAGAATGAGGCATCATCTCAGTAGAAAAATAGACAGACAGACAGATAGATGCTGAATGATAGGGAAAAAAGCAGGGAAAGTGGAAGAAACCAAGTATACCAGATAAAGTAAAACATAAACACAGTAGAATGTTTTCAACTAGTTCTGGAAGTATGTCAGTGTAATAAGCAAATCCTGGACAAATCCAAGTCAGAAAACTGGTGAGAGAATGCATGTTAGGAATGAAAAGAGGACATAATAGACTTAGAGAAGGTAAAAAGCAAATACTGTAGTAAGAATACTGTGTACTTAAATGCAACAAATTAAGAAATCTAGATGAAAGAAATAACTCACCAAAAATAACCATATAACTAAGAAGATTTTAATAGGTTAGCTACTGGGATGTAAATTGAAAGAAACCTTCAAAGAGCAATCTCCAAAAGCAGTCATGATTTTGTTTGAATTCCTGAAAAATTTTAAGAACCAGATTATGATCATGCTATATATTCTGATCCAGAGTAATAAAAAGCAAAGTATGCCACTCATGTCATTTTATGATGCTAACCTAGCCCAAGTATCAACACCTAACAATTAGTTCCATCAGAGATATTTTCATCATACTATTATAATTAAAAAAAACCTAGTTCATGAAATAAAATAATTTAATACTATTCTAATAGTTAAAGAAAAAGATACAATTATATTGATATATTATTATAAGTTAGCAAATTATATCTTATCATACATTGAAAAATTAATACACAATAATTAAGTAGAGTTTAGCCCAGCAATATAGCAATGTTTTAAAAACAGTAATAGCAAATTCTAATGTAACACTTATCCACCAGGCACTGTCCTCTGTACTTCTTTAGTTTTTTCTTGTTTGTTTTTTTATTTTGTTGGCACAGGGTCTCACTCTGTCACCCAGGCTGGAGTTCACGGGTAGGTTCACAGCTCACTGTAGCCTTGAGCTCCCAGGTTGAAGTGATCTTCCCACCTGGAGGTGACCCCAACCCCATCCCAGAGTAGCTGGGACTACAGGCATGTGCCACCACATCCAGCTTTTTTACTTTTTGTAGATATAGGGTCTCACTGTATTGCCCAGGCTGGTCTCAAACTCCTGCACATAAGAAGCCCTCCTACCTCAGCCTTTGGAAGGTGCTTGGATTACAGAGATGAGCCAACATGCTTGGCTGTGCTTCTTACATACTACTCAGTCTTTACAAAGGCATGTCTAAAAATGTTTCGAGCTTACAAATATGGACTAGAAGGGTTGAACTCACCCAGGCAGTCTGTCACCAGAGACAGTGCTCTTAGCCATTGCCCTACTATAATAATTCATGATCTATTAATATATTCATATGATTTGATCAAATAAGAAAATATATGTGACAAGCACGACAGTCACATTTAATGAAATTTTGTGCCAATATGTTTTAAAATTTTTTATTTTTTAAATTGACAAATAATTGTATGTTTGTGGGGTACATAGTGGTGTACATATAATGTATAGTGATCAGATCATGGCAATTAGCATATCCATCCTCTGAAACATTTATTATTTCTTTGTGTTAGGAACCTTCAATATCCTCCTTTTAGCTATTTGAAACTGTGTAACTCATCCTACTGTAGTCATTCTTCCTGTCTAGCTATAACTTATTCCTGACTTATTCTTCCTAAGTAGCTGATGTAGCTGTAATTTTGTATCCTTTAACAAATCTCTCCCTATGCCTCCCTTCTATACCCATTTTATACTCAATCACCACACACACATATACTCACAAATTTCTTTAAAACTAAGAATAGAATGATACATTCTCTTTTTTTTTTTGAGACGGAATTTTACTCTTGTCATTCAGGCTGCCAGGCTGGAGTGCAATGGCATGATCTTGGCTCCCTGCAACCTCCGCCTCACAGGTTCAAGCGATTCTCCTCCCTTAGTCCTCTGAATAGCCGGGATTTCAGACTGCCACCATACCCAGCTAATTTTTTGTATTTTTAGTAGAGATGGGGTTTCATCATGTTGGCCAGGCTGGTCTCCAACTCCTGACCTCAGGTGATCTGCCCACCTCAGTCTTCCAAAGTGCTGGGATTACAGGCGTGACCCACTGTGCTCAGCCAGAATGATACTTTTTTACAATGTTTATTGTAAACCTGTAGTCAATACCCTCTTTTATGGCAAAATTGGGAACAAGACAAGATGTCCATTATTTTTCAAACGTAATTTGGAAGCCTTAGCTATAGCAGTTAGGTAAGAAAATGAAATCAGGTTTAGATATTGAAAAAGAGGAGGCAAAATTATAATTTGTAGAAAATATTATGTATTCAGAGTATCCAAGAGACTACTAACTCAGAAATTTTTACACTAATGAAAGTTCAGGAAGGTGACCAGATACTCAGCAATATTCAATAATAAATTCACATATTCAGTAATAAAATGAAATAACAATGACCATAGCAATGTCCCCACCAAAAAAAAAAGTTGGTAATACTCATAACCAGAAGTCTATAGAATCTATCTGAAGAAGTATGAAATTTTGCCAACGGAAATAACCAAAGGCTAAGATAAATTAAGAGACCCAACGTGTTCTTGAATGGGAAGACTAAGTACTGTAAAAATATAAGTTGTAACAAAATTAACATTTGTTTTGGTGTGGTCACTCTTAAATTTTTTTTTTATTTTGAGAATAAGTGGTAGATGGGAATTGGAAATGTAATTCTAAAACTTACCTGGAAGAACATAGAGTTGAGAAAAACAAATGTGTGCCTGTGTATATACTGTATATATATATTTATACTACATATGTGTGTGTATACACATACACAGAGTTAAGAATCCATCCAGATAGAATACAGTCAGTTTGGAATAGCTAAGATACATTTGGAAAAGCAAAAACAAAAATAGAATGATGGAGAACTTGCCTTATTTGATATTATAATGTACTCTAAAGCCTTAGAGGAATGAAGACTCTGGCCAGAGTGTCTGGAACAAGGGGAGAACTCCCTTATGTGTGACTGGAGAGGTAAGCAAGGAACTAGGTTATGAACTCCTCTAAAGGAATTTGGTCTTTAATATAAGAGAAATGGCAAATCATTTAAAAGTTTTAAAGAATTAGATATATTTCTTAAAATACACACTGTGGTAGTCGTATGAAAAAATGGATTGGAAGAGGGCTAGACTGTAGTCCAGGAAATGAATTATTGGCTATGGAGTTTTCAGGGAGGAATGAATTAGATTGGTCCTGAATACACTGGGAAGTGGTGGTATGGTAGTGAGAATCATGCTCAGTTGGAGAGAAAGACACAAATTTGGAAGATTATTAGAAGAGTTAATTGATAAGAATTATTAATTAGGTATGAGGGTAAGGAAGGCACTAAAGATGGATCCCAGATTTTTGGCTTTCACAATACATGGTCAGTAGTAGTATTCATTGAGAAAGGAAATCCTTGTGGGGGATAACTTTTATTCTGGGCATGGGCAAGGGTTAGAGGTTCCTATGAGACATGCAGGTAAGAAATGTTCAGTAAAAAATGGAATATGAAGGTGAAATTCCCAGGCAGTGGCTCATGCCTGTAATCCCAGCACTTTGGGAGGTCAAGGTGGGAGGATGACTTGAACCTAGGAGTTTGAGATTAGCCTGGCCAACCATAGCAAGACCCCATCTCTACAAACAATAAATTAGCCAGGCCGGGTAGCATGTGTTTGTATTCCTCAATACTTGGGAGGGTGAAGCAGGAGGATTGCTTGAGCCCAGGAGGTTGAGGCTGCAGTGAGCCAGAGTTGTGCTACTGCACTCCAGCCTGGGTGACAGTGAGATCCTGTCACAAAAAAAAAAAATCAAAAAGTCAAATTCACAAAAGGGATCCAAACTAGAAATTAAGATGCAGAAGTCATCATTATGTAAATGGCAGTCTAAATATAAGCTTTGCGAATAGTTGAAGTGATTCAGTGAGATTATGGCAGTGAAAAGAAAGATGGCTAGGGCTGGATAAACTCTGAGAAAACCAAACATTTAAGGAGTATGTGGAGAATGCAAGCTAGCTTCCAAATGGTGCTCAGAAAGTTTGCCCAGAGATGTAGAGATGTAGTGGGTATGGTGTTAACAAAGCCAAGGGGGATTAAGTTTCAAGTGTGATATGCTGCTCTGAGGTAATGGAAGGTAAGAACTGAAAACTGTACTCTAAGTTGAGCAAGAAGGATTATTAGTGGCCTTGGTGGGAATAGTTGCAGCATAGTACTGGGATAGGCAGTGGTTTTAAGAATAAAGAAAAATTGTCTAAAAGAGAAGACGAATGAAATAATTGCTTCTTAATGGGAGGGTTATATGCATTTTTTCGATGTTTATATTTCATAGCTCTTTACATTTGCCACATTGAGCATTTATTAATTTAATAATTGGAAAAAATAAAATTTAAAAGCCTATAAAGAAATTTATGTCTAGCCTTATATTATTTCTCTTGTTAGGCAAAGATAAGTCACTTTCAGACTTGAGGCAGAAACCTTAAAGAAAAGGAATTCCTGAATTATATTTTCATAGTCTACCCCTCAATTGGTTAAAGATATATATTGAGCACTTACTACATACCTAACCCTTTGTTAGTCGCTGTTTGATATGAAAGAAGTCCCTCTACCATTCCCTACCCCAGGTTGCTTACAGCTTAATTGGGGAGATACTATGTATGTATATGGAGGAATGAATGATTAATTACATTCAATATATTATTAAATTGTTCTATACAGATATTTAAACCCTGGGATGATTGAGTAGCAAGCCTCCACTGATAGTAAATGAAAAAAAAAAGTTAATGAAGGGAGAGATCAAGAGGAGGTATAAGAGCAGGCTTCCTGAAGAAGGTAACACTTGCATTGCACCTTAAAGGAGGAGAAGGATGTAGTAAGTTGGGTGGAAGAAGGGTGAGAGAGCACAGTGAGGAAAAAGCATGGAGTCACTTGTGTGCATGGCATGGTATGTGGAGTCAGTGAGGAGAACCTTGTGTGTAGAAAGCTATACAGGAAATTAGCCAATTCAGTTCTTTATAAGGAATAATTTTATATTTTTTAATGGTGACTTATGTGTAGGAAGCTTGTAGAAACTGGAAGAATGGAATAGTTAGTATAGGTGATGAAATTTTACAGTTGAGAGAGAAGTGAAGAGGGAAAAGTGCTAATCTGAGAGCAAAAGCTCTGGTGTCATGGGAAGACCTCTGGGAATTGGGCCCTGACTCTACCACTAACTAGTTCTATGATAATGATCAAGTAAATTCTGTTATCTCTCAGGACTGCAATTTCTTCATCTGTAAAATTAGGAAATTAGGATATCCTGTGACTTCTGTGGACTGTAATTTCTTCATTTATAAAATTAGGAAATTAGGATGGAAGGACCTCTGAGTTTCCCCCAGCTCTATAATTCTATGACACTCTTCACGCGATTGTGATGAAATAATTGACCAAACCTTATGACTCAATTGAGTAGGTAAGCAAGTAGAGAAGTGAAGATGACTTCAACATTTTGAGACAGAGAGAAAAATATTTTTAGTATAAATAGGGGAATATCAAAGAGAAGTGAGTTTAAGAGTTCTGTAATACTTTTAAAAATCAAGAGAGGAGTCCAGCAGCTGGAGATGGAACATATTCCTGCCGATTTTACTTAGACTTTCTTAGGGACTCTTCAGTTTTGTCAGCAGTTCCTTTCATTGTTTTCTTTGAGACCAAATATAGAACAAATTAGGTAGCCTTTTTTAATTTTAGTATTTAATTAAATGCCTTATTGAAAATATGTATCTATTTGCAGGACTTGTTTTTATTTCAGGGTCTTTTTTTTAATTTTTAATTTTTTTTTGTAGAGACAGGGTTCACCATGTTGCCCAGGCTGGTCTCGAACTCCCGGGCTCAAGCAATACTCCTGCCTCGGCCTCCCACAGTGCTAGGATTAGAGTCATGTCGCACCTGGCTAATTCAGCCTTCTTTTTTTTTGGAGACAGTGTCTCAGTCTGTTGCCCAGGCTGGAGTGCAGTGGCATGATCTTGACTCGCTGCAACCCACACCTCCCAGGTTCAAGTGATTCTTCTGCCTCAGCCTCCCATTTAGCTGTTATTACAGGTGCATGCCACCATGCCCGGCTAATTTTTGTATTTTTTGTAGAGATAGGGTTTAACAATGTTGGCCAGGCTGGTATCAAACTTCTGGCCTCAGGCGATCAGCCTGCCTTGGCCTCCCAAAATGCTGGAATTGCATGTGTGAGCCACCACACCTGACCCAGGCTTCTTAATAGTGTATTTTGTGAACATTTTAATAAACAGAGTGTTATTAATTTATTTATTTAGACTGAGTTTTGCTCTTGTTGCCCAGGCTGGAGTGCAGTGGTACAATCTTGGCTCACTGCAACCTCTGCCTCCTGGGTTCAAGCAATTCTCCTTCCTCAGCCTCCCAAGTAGCTTGGATTATAAGCGCCCACCACCACATCTGGCTAATTTTTTGTATTTTTAGCAGACACAGTGTTCACCATGTTGGCCAGGCTGGTCTCAAACTCCTGACCTAAGGCAATCCACCTGTCTTGGCCTCCCAAAGTGCTGGGATTATAGGCGTGTGCCCAGCCTGCTTGAGTGACATTTATTAAGTAAATCTAAATGAGCTAGAATTAAGAAATTTTTTTTCAGCAGTTTTAACAGTCCCTCTTGGACATTATGCTAAGTGAAGTAAGCCAGGCACAGAAAGATGAATATCATTTATTCCCATTTACATGTGGAATCTGAAAAAGTCAGACTTATAGAAGCAGAAAGTAGAATCGTGGTTGCCAGGGGCTTGG
Source organism: Callithrix jacchus (assembly GCF_049354715.1). Lineage (NCBI taxonomy): Eukaryota > Metazoa > Chordata > Mammalia > Primates > Cebidae > Callithrix > Callithrix jacchus. Next base: position 93,088,394 of record NC_133509.1, read on the forward strand.
GGTGGGTAGGAAGCGGGAGATACAGGTCAAAAGGTGTAATTTCTCTAAGACAGGATGAATAAATTCTATAGATCTATTGTACAGCATGTAACTATGGTTAATAATGAATTCTATGCTTGAAAATTGCTAAGACAGTAGATCTTAAATGTTCTCATCACATAAAAAGATAATTACATGAGGGGATGGGTATACTAATAGCTTGACTGTAATCATTTTACAATGTATACATATATTAAAATATCACATTGTACATTGTAAATACATACAATTATTTTCAATTATACCTCAATAAAGCAGGAGAAAAAAAAAGTCATGAAGTGTACATCAATAGTGCTATAATTTTTTTTTTTTTTTTGAGATGATGTCTCACTCTGTCTCACAGGCTGGAGTGCAGTGGTGCATTCACGACTCACTGTAGTCTCTACCTCCTCAGGCTCATGAGATCCTCCTGACTCAGTCTCCTGAGTAACTACAACTACAAGTGTGTACTACCATGCCTGGATAATTTTATTATTTGTAGAGTCAGGATTTTGCCATGTTGCCCAGGCTGGTCTCGAACTCCTGGCCTTAAGCTATCTGCCCACTTTAGCCTCCCAAAGTGCTGGGATAACAGGCGTGAGCCACTGCACCTGGCCAATAATGTTATAATTCTTATATCAAGTATTTGGAGAATAAAATTATCAAGAATTTAAAAACAACAGCAGTTTGTCTGAAGGTAATAAGTTATCTCGATTGTTCACAGTCAGTTACAGACCAGGCTTTTTTTTAAATAATTTTTTTGAAGACAGAGTCTTGCTTTGTCACCCAGGCTGGAGTGCAGTGGTGTGATCTAGGCTCATTGCAACCTCTGCTGCCCAGGTTTAAGTGATTCTCCTGCCTCAGACTCCTGAGTAGCTGGGATTACAGGCATGCACCACAATGCCCAGTGAATTTTTTTGTATTTTAGTAGAGAGGGGGTTTTACCATGTTGCCCAGAGTAGTCTCAAACTCCTGAGCTCCAGCCATCCACCTGCCTTGGCCTCCCAAAGTGCTGGTCCCTACCTGGCCCAAACAAAACTTATTCTACTCTTTCTCCCCTTCTCACTACTATACTTGACTAATCTTTAACAAAATAATAAAAGAAGAAAGAAAATAACAGTGTTTCTTGGGTTGTCTGCCTTTAGGAGTAAAGCTTAGTACTTGAATTCTTAGAGCTTTTTCTGAGTGTTTTGTTTTTGGTTGTTGTTTGTTTTTTTGAGACGGAGTCTTGCTCCGTTGCCCAGACTATGGTGCAGTGGCGTGATTCGGCTCACTGAAACCTCTGTCTCCCAGTTCAAGTGATTCTCCCACCTCAGCCTCCTAAGTAGCTGGGACTACAGGCGCATACCACCATGCTCTGCTAATTTTTGGATTTTTAGTAGAGATGAGGTTTCACTGTGTTGGCCAGGATGGTCTCGATCTCCTGACCTCATGATCCACCTGCCTCAGCATCCCAAAGTGCTGGGATTACAGGGGTGAGCCACTGAGTGTTTTAAATTTGTACTTCTTGATAATATGTCTTTTTAATTGTTTCATACCTTTTTCATATGTGTAATTTTTATTTTCCCCAAAATAATATTGCTATCTTGAAGGAATTATCTTATTTCTTTAGCTCTTAGCGACCTGGACCTTAGTAAATATTGTTAACCAAATGACCTTGTTTAATAGGTGATTTAATTTAAAAAATCAAAACCATCTTTAGCAGATTACCATTTGTAAATATTTGTTGAAATAATTCAATGTGTAGTTTACTGAATACATTTTTATTGCTTTTTACTTATAGAGCTCAAAGCATGCCTGTTTTTAAGGAAGTAAAGGTACATCTATTAGAAGATGCAGACATAGAGAAGGATGCTGTTACTCAGGAGACTAGAATTTCACCCAGTGGAATTGATTCAGCTACAACTGTGGCTGCAGCAACTGCTGCTGCCATTGCAACCGCAGCTCCATTGATAAAGGTATATTTTTCTTCTCAGATATTCGTAACTACTTTGTGAATATAGAAGTACTTATTAAGAACTGATTCTATAAATGGTTGTGTCCAATTATAGACTAGAAACATTGTAGTTGCTCTCAATTTGAAAGAATTTTCCCATTTGTGGTTGTCTATTACTTCTCAGGAACTTTCAAAATTACTTTCTAATACTGTGATGGCGCTAGCAAATTCAGAACTTTCCTAATTTTACCACTGAGAGTCCTGCCTCCTGGGAAACATTTTGGTCCTGGGCAACCTGGATAATTAGTTATTCTTATTTGTGAGCTAGAGGAACCGTAGAGATAATCTATACCTTGGCTGTCACTTTCTAAATGGGGAAGCAGAGAGACAGGTCATAGTAGGCACGTGAGTCTGGAACGAGTAAGTGACAGAGCCAAAACTAGAACTCAAGGCTGCTGACCTAACTCAGCCTTGCATTAGTAAAGTATCAAAAACCATTTTGCTTTACAGTAGTTTTCTTCTTTTTAATTTCCACTTAAGTATCTTTTAGCCACCATAAAATTCTGTGTGGCAGATTTGGTATAATTTTTGTTTTTGAGAGGAAACATTTACCTAAGGATAGTTGTCTTTTGCCTTTCATTTCTGTGACTCTAAAAATAAAGGCATTAAATCATTAGACATTTAGTGGGTAAAGGCTCAAATGTGATCACTTCTCTGATTTAAATAATATTTCTAGTAATTAGACATATTTTTGGTATCCTATAATGTGAATTTAAAAAATATTTTTATTTTAGGTGCAGAGTGATTTGGAAGCAAAAGTCAATTCTGTTACAGAATTACTTAGTAAGTTACAGGAGACTGATAAACACCTACAACGTGTTACAGAGCAGCAAACAAGCATTCAGAGTAAACAAGAGAAACTACACTGTCATGATCATGAAAAGCAGATGAACGTGTTCATGGAGCAGCACATAAGAAATCTTGAAAAATTACAACAACAACAAATAGATATTCAGGTATCCATAATAAAGCCAGTACAGATTCCTTAATCTTTCACTTGAATCTCTCAGCTAATATTCATTGATAATTGCAGTAGCTCATTAGATTATAACAGTTTTAATTCTTAAATAATGATTTGCTTGTCTTTGTTCTCTAATGTGAATAACTCTGCTTGTTATATCTCAAATGTCACTAGTTCTGTGAGACCTCTCCCTCTGTTTGGCTTTTCTTCCTTTTACACTATTTTTGTTCATATCATTTTTATTTTTATTAATTTATTTTTGGAGATGGACTCTTGCTATGGTTGCTCAGGCTGAAGTACAGTGTTGCAATCTCCACTCACTACAACCTTCACCTCTCAGGTTCAAGAGATTCTCCTGCCTCAGCCTCCCTTGTAGCTGACATTATAGGCACACACCACCATGCCCAGCTAATTTTTATATTTTTAGTAGAAACGAGGTTTTAGCATGTTGGTCAGGCTGGTCCCGAACTCCTGACCTCAAGTGATATGCCTTGCTTGGCCTCCCAAAGTGCTAGGGTTACATGCGCGAGCTGCCATGCCTGGCCGCATTTTTAAATGCTTATATCATATTGCAGCTATGTGTTTATATCAGCAGTTTTTAGTCTGAGAATGTGCACTAGAATTACTTGTAAAACTTTATAAAAATATTCATGCTTTTTGTGTTTGGCATCTTGGCAGGCCAAGCTAAGACAACAGCTTAAGGCCAAGAGTTCAAGACCAGCCTGGTCAATGTAGCAAGACCTCATCTCTAAAAAAAAAAAAAAAAACCTGGCCTGGTGGCATGTGCCTATAGTCCCAGATATTTAAGATAGGGAGACTGGAGGAGACCTTTAGTCCAGGAATTTGCAGTTACAGTGAACTATGATAATGCAACTGTGCTGCATCCTGGGTGACAGAGTGAGACCCTATCTCAAAAAAAACATTATACACATACACTTGCTTAGGACTTTCAGAGATTTTGAACCAGCAATTCTGAGGTAGTGCCTGGCAATCATTGAAAGCTTCATAATGATTTTGATGCACACCCTTGGATAAGAACTACCTGGTATACATATTTGCTTTGGCATTTAATTAAGTAAAAGAATGAACATTTTTAATGCTGTTTGAGACTGAGACACTGGAGTTATTATAAAAAGTGCTATTTTCACAAGAAGCTGATAGCATACTTTCTTATTTATTTTGGAATTTTTTTTTTCTTTTTTGAGATGGAATCTCTCTCTGTCGCCCAGGCTGGAGTGCAGTGGTGTGATTTCGGCTCACTGCAACCTCCACCTCCCGGGTTCAAGTAATTTTCATGCCTCAACTTCCCGAGTAGCTGGGATTATAGGCTTGCACCACCATGCCCAGCTAAGTTTTATATTTTCAGTAGAGACAGGTTTTCACCATGTTGGTGAGACCAGTCTTGAACTCCTGGCCTCAAGTGATCCATCTACCTTGGCCTCCCAAAGTGCTGGAATTACAGACGTGGGCCACCGTACCCGGCCTATTTTGGAATTTTTAAGTCCTAGAACACTACTTAGCACTCAGTAAATTTTTTTTTTTTTTTTTTTGAGTGAGTGAATGATCAGTATTGTAAATGTGTTGGTTTTAATTTACTTTTTTTCTAATTAATGTGAAATTTATTTCTTTATATTTTTGAGATGGAGTTTCACTCTTGTCACCCAGGCTGGAGTAGGTGACAAAATGATGTGATCTTGGCTCACTGCAACCTCCATGTCTCAGGTTTAGGTGATTCTCCTGCCTCTGCCTTCCAAGTAGCTGGGATTGCAGGTGCCTGCCACCATGCCCAGCTAATTTTTTGTATTTTTAGTAGAGATGGGGTTTTACCATGTTGGCCAGGCAGGTCTCGAACTCCTGACCTCTGGTGATCTGCCTGCCTCAGCTTCCCAAAGTGCTGGGATTACAGGTGTGAGCCACCGTGCCCAGCCCAAAACCAGTTTTATTAGTTAAGATACTTGCTCATTTTAGATATTTTTCTTTATTTTTATTTTCTTTTATTTTATTTTAGAGACAGAGTCCCACTCTGTCATCCAGGCTGGAGTGCAGTGGCACCATCTTGGCTCACTGCATCCTCTGCCTCCTGGTTCAAGTGGTTCTCTTGCCTCAGTCTCCTGAGTAGCTGGGATTACAGGCACCTGTCACCATGCCCAGCTAATTTTTGTATTCTTAGTAGAGACAGGGTTTCGCCATGTTGGCCGGGCTGATCTCGAACTCCTCACCTCAGGTGATCTGCTCCCCTTGGCCTCCCAACGTGCTAGGATTACAGGCATGAGCCCCTGCACCTGACCTCATTTCAGACATTTTAATAAACAGTGCTGAAAACTATGTTGTCGCTCTTTTCCATTTATCTGCAAATATATATGTTATTGCTGCTGCTAAGCATGGATATTTATTTGAGAACTTACTGTCAATGATTTTCAAACCTTTGCTTCAAACAAAATCTTACCATTGAGGATATAAAAGACGGGATGTTTTAGTTTTGAATTCTCTGATATAAGTAGAGGTTTAGGGTGACGGTCTCTCTTTCCTGGTCTTCTCTTAGCTGGCAGCAATGGCCCCTGAGCCATATCTGAGGTAGAAAGGAAAGCACTGAGGTTTAGAATGGTTAAGGAAAATAATTAAGGTCACACAGCAGAGTCAGGCTTAGTGCGATTCTACATCTTTCCAGTGGCATCGCTGCTGCTTCTACAGTGCATATTTGCAGTGTAATATGTATTTTTTCATTAAGTACAGTAAATTATGTTTAACTTCTTTAATATTTCAATGTATTTTATTATCTCTTTCAAATGATATTTGAAAACAATAACATAATCTTATTTCTTCTAGACTCATTTTATTAGTGCTGCACTCAAGACTAGTAGTTTTCAACCTGTTAGTGTGCCCTCCTCCAGAGCAGTGGAAAAGTATTTTGTAAAACCAGAACACCCTAATCTTGGTAGCTGTAATCCGTCTTCATATAACACATTTGCTTCCAGACAAGGTAAAAATATGTAGGTCTCTATGAATAAAAAATGTCAGCTATGAATTCTCTTTGTGCTACATAAGCTGAAAACATATTTCCTAATCAGTAGGAGTCTTTGTTTTATAAAATTTACTCATAGCATTTTAAAAAATAAATCTAGTTTTTTTTAAAAAAGTTATTTTTTAAAATTTTCTTTCTCAGGCTACCTTGTCTTAGCTAAAACTAGTTTTTTGTTTTTTTTTTGGTGAGATGGAGTCTCTCTTCATCATCCAGGCTGGAGTGTAATGGCATGAAATTGGCTCACTGCAACCTCTGCCTCCCAGGGTCAAGTGATTCTCCTGACTCAGCCTCCTGAGTAGCTAGGATTACAGGCACCCACCATCATGACCAGCTAATTTTTGTATTTTTGTAGAGATGGAGTTTCACCATGTTGGCCAGGCTGGTGTTGAACTCCTGACCTCAGGTGATCCACCCACCTTGGCTTCCCAAAGTGTTGGATTACAGGCGTGAGCCACCGCACCCAGCCAAAACTAGTTCTGTTTTTAGGTCAAGTAATTTTTAGGTTATTTTGAAATTTATAAAAATTATGAATTATGTTCTTATCTGTGGTTTTAATTAATAACCTTCATAAATTGTCAGAAGTGCTTATAAATTTAGAAAAATATTACTTATTTACTATCAAAAATGCTTGTAAATAGATCAATTCTGCTCTCTGACAAACTGCACATTTACTATTTTTCTTGATTCTGTCAGAGCAACTGCCTGAGTACGTTTTAAAACCATTTCTAAATATTTCAGAGTTAGTAACACAAGTCTGCTTATCTTGACTGAATCTTAAAACTCTGTAATAACAAAACAATACATAGCTTATTTGTTAAAACTTTAGTATTTAAAATAAATGAATAAATGTGTTTCTAAGTTATTGTTATTTGAATAATGAACTAAAGAAAATTGAGGGACTATCCTTTTAGTGATATACAGATCTATATAGTACAATATTTTCAACACTTGATCTGTTAGAACGTTGTTGTATTATAGTCATTAAAGATTGCTCATGCTTATAAGGTGTTTTACATTTTGCAACAAATGAGTGGTCCTTGTAAAACTTTTGTGGCCAGCACTTTGAGAGGCCAAGGTGAAAGGATCACTTGAGCCCAGGAGTTCAAGGGCAATTTAGTGAGACCCTGTCTCTAAACATAAAAATAAAAAAATTAGCCAGGTGTGGTGACACATGCCTGTAGTCCCAGCTACTTTGGAGGCTGAGGTGGGAAGATTGCCTGAGCCCAGGAGGTTGAGGCTTCAGTGAGCTGTGATCATGCAACTGCACTCCAGCCTGGGCGACAAAGTGAGACCCTGTCTTAAAAACAAGCAAAAGACAACAACACAGAACTGTTGTGAAGTAAGATTAGTCCATTTTTAAGTTATGAAGAGAGGACAGTGAAGCACAGAATGGTATGACTTGCCTGCTCAAGATTGCCTGACTTGGAAGGGAGGATGTCAGAACTAGCGCCAGAACTCAGATTTCAGTATGACCCAGCTGTGTGCCTTCTATAACAGTGGACACTTTTTTCAGAACTCAACTCCAGGGAATTTCTTGCTTATAATTTTGTTTTTCTTAAGCATAGTTTTTATGAAAAAGGTGTCTATTCTATTGATTGTAAACTGAATTTTTTCTTTGTATATATAAGTTACAGTAACAAAAGAAAAATATGAGTAAATTAAAAGTTCAGTAAGTTAAAGTTTTAATTTTTCTATGCTTTTTCTTGGGCATATATCATGTTTACATAGTTGTAGCATTTTATACAGCTTTTTTTTACTAGCACATAGAAGGATTTTCCATGTTTTATACAGTTAGTTGTCTTCATAATTTTAATTTGTAATGACTAAAGGTGATCTATTGAATGACTGTTTCACAATCTACTTGACCATTATCCTGTTTTGGCTACTCAGGCAGTTTTTAGGTTTTCATCTTCATAAATAATACTGTAATAAACATCATCATATTTAAAGCACATTTTCTTTCTTTAATGTTATTTTTCTTAGAATAATTTCACAAGAGTAAGATTAAGGTTAAAGTATATAAAACTTGAATTCTTCCTATACTTATTGCCAGATGGTTTATCAGTTTTCACTGCCATGAGAAGTGTCTGGCTCTGCCAGTTTCATCACAGCTTCCATAGTTCTGAATATTATCATACTGATTCTTATTTACTAGATGCAAGTATAAAATGTATGTTGTCTTCATTTCTTTTGATTTTTAATGGGGACAAAGTTATTTCTCTACACTTGTTAATAATTTATTATTTATAATTTTGGCTTTACTTTTAACGTGTAGGAAAGAGTAATATGCAATTATTTTAAGTTTCTTAAAAGCAAGTTAATTTTTTAAAAAATTTTCTGTTAAAGCACCTTTAAAAGAAACTGAAGATATGAGTTTTGACAAACAGAAATCTCCTTTGGAGACACCAGCACCTCGCAGATTTGCTCCTATACCTGTTTCAAGAAATGATGAACTATCAAAGAGGGAAAATCTTTTGGAAGAAAAAGAAAATATGGAAGTATCATGTCACAGAGGTAATAGAGACTTTCACTAAACCTATCCCAAATTAGGAAATTGTCGTGAGATTTTTTTGTGCCTAGTTGTAACTAAATTGGATCTCTATTTGTAACATTTTACTTTAAGTGATACTTTCTGGAAAAATCAAGCTTTTTGAGGTTCTTAGTAAAAGGCATTGGAGGTATAGGTTTATAGTTATTCTGTCTCTTACAGCTTATTACTTAAACCTGTAATGAACAAGTTTTGTTAATTTATATATATTTTTTTGTGAGACAAGGTATCACCCTGTAATCCAGACTGGAGTACAGTGGCGTGATCATGGCTCACTATAACCTTCACCTCCCCGGGCTCAGTTGATCTTCCAACTTCAGCCTCCTGAGTAGCTGGGACTGCAGGTGCATGCCACTACACCAGGCTAATTTTTGTATTTTTCATAGAGATAAAGTTTTGCTGTGTTGCCCAGGCTGGTCACAATCTCCTGGGCTCAAGTGATCTGCCTGCCTCAGCCTCCCAAAGTGCTGGGATTACAGATGTGAGCCACTGTGTCTGGCCAAGTTTTGTTATTAATAAATAAATTTAAAAAAATGCTTTGCTGAAGGTAAGGCTAATCATTTTTAGAGTATGTTTCCTCATATTGTTTTTAGGTGTGGATTTTCATAATAAAACATAGAGAAACAATATTTATTACCATGTTTACTTGGAAAAAGTGCTAATATGTGAACTTTTTAATACAGAACAACAACTTTTATAAGGGACTGCAAGTAATAGTGTATTAACCAAATATCTTATGTTTTCACTCATAAATGGGAGCTAAGCTATGAGAATGCAAAGACATAAGAATGATACAAAGGACTTCGGGGACTTGTGGGAAAAGGGTGGGAAGGGGATGAGGGATAAAACACTACAAATTGGGTTCAGTGTATACTGCTCGGGTGATGGGTGCATCAAATCTCGTATATCACCACTAAAGAACTTATTCATGTAACTAAATACCACCTGTTCCCCAAAAATCTATGGAAATTAAAAAAAAATTAAAAGAAAAATAGTGTGTTACTGAGTCTTAAAATGTACCCCTTTTAACAAAAGTAAATGGAATATTAAATGCTTTTATTCTTGGAATCATTTAAATGCATGCAAGTCTTATCTTAGGCACATTTAAGGAATTTTAAGAAAGGCAGAAGATAATAAAATCTGTAATAAAGAAGGCAATCTCTCAACAAAAATTATTATGTAGTCTTACTACATACAAACAAGGCTAAAGGATAGATCCACTTAATTGGTACTTTGAAGAAATAGATAAATCTCTTCTTTACATTTATAAAAATCTTCTATTTTGCTAGACTTTGTGATGATGACACTTCTCACTCAAATTCCTTTTTTTCTGTGATGAAAATAAATTTAGGGTTTTTTCTATGAATTCAAACTTTTACTTATTTATTTATTTATTTATTTATTTTTCTAGAGACAGGGTCTTGCTGTGTTGCGCAGGCTGGTCTCAAACTCCTGGCCTCAAGCAGTCCTCCTGCCTCAGCTTCCCAAAGTGCTGGGATCGCAGGCATGAGCCACAAGTAGGTTGGGAGTATAGATAAAATGAGGCTAGCCATGAGTTAATGATGTTGTGATACAGTTTTTGTTTTTCTGTTTTTTTTGAGACAGAATTTGGCTCTTGTTGCCTAGGCTAGAGTCCAATGGGGCGATCTCAGCTCACTGCAACCTCCGTCTCCCAGGTTCAAGCAATTCTCCTGCCTTATCCTCCCAAGTAGCTGGGATTACAGGCATGCACCACCATGCCCGGCTAATGTTTGTATTTTTAGTAGAGATGGGATTTCTCCATGTTGGTCAGGCTTGTCTTGAACTCCTGATCTCGGGTGATCCGCCTACCTTGGCCTCCCGTAGTGCTGAGATTATAGGTGTGAGCCACTGCACCCAGCCTGTGGTATGGTTTTATGAGGTATAAATATTTAGTTTTACTTGATGAGTATATTTATAGCCTACATTGTAGGCTATACTGTAGGCTATAAATTGAGTAGATAGTCATCATAAGAAACTAACTTAGGCCAGCATACAAATATGTGAGATATCATATAAAAGAGAAATTAATTCGTGTTTGGAAAATGATACTATATCTCTTCTATTTCAGGAAATGTAGGACTATTGGAACAAATTTTGAATAATAATGATTCTTTGTCAAGAAAAAGTGAATCATCAAACACCACCTCACTAACTAGGTCAAAAATAGGATGGAATCTTGAGAAAACAGACAGGTACTGTAATGAAAACTAGGTTGAAAAGAGCTTTGTTCAGATTTTTCAAATTTTCTTTCTGACTTTTAATAAATTATAGCATTGCTTCTTAAATTTATCTTAGATATAGTTACTATTTTCTGATGCTAATATATCTTCCCCCTTTCTATAATGTTACTATGAAATGAATATCTAATTTTTTTCAAAATATAGATTATTAATATCTAATGTATGTAGATTATTCATTTCTGATTAAATGATATCTGGAATTTGTTTCAAAAATAATCCAATATAGGGTAGGGACAAGTAGGTTGGGAGTGTAGATAAAATGAGGCTAGCCATGAGTTAATGATTGTTGTTAGGGTATATGAGGTTCATTTTAGTATTTTCTCTATTTTTGTGTTTATTTGAAATTTTACATAATATAAAGTTAAAAAAAATAAAATGTGGGCCATGATAGTTATATTTATCTTCAACATCTTTAAAACCACAGTAATAAAAACTAAAGGAGCCATATGTTGAGTAATTTTATGCAGAGATATTATACAATTTTAGTCTATTTACATTTAATGTAATTACTGATAAGGTAGGATTTATGTCTACCATGTTGCTTTCTCTATGCCTTAGGTCTTTTAGTTTCACTGCTCCTCTCTTAGTGCCTTCTTTTGTATTAGAGATTTTCTAGTTGCACCATTTTAATTATTTTGTCATTTCCTTTGCTACTTTTTTTTAGTTATTTTCTTAGTGGTCACTGTAGGAATTATAATTAACATATTAATTTAAAACAATCTAATTTGGATTACTAGTGATTTAATTTCAGTAGTATTCAAAAACTTTTCTCCAGTAAAGCCCTGTTCCCTCCACTTTTCTTTCCTCTATTATTATCATACAAATTACATCTTTATACATTATAAGCCCATCTAGAGAGCTTGGTAATTAGTATTTGATGCAGCTGTCTTTTAAGTCGGATAGGAAAAGAAAAGAGATACAAATAAAAATATATATGCTGGCTTTTATATTTACCTATATAGTTCGTCTTTACTAGTACCCTGTTTCTTCATATGGATTCAAGTTAGTCTAATATCTTTTTATCCCACCCTGAAGGACTCCTGCTAACATTTTGTATACGATACGTCTGTTAACAATGAATTATTTCAGTTTTTGTTTATCTGGTACTGTCTTAATTTCTTTTTCACTTTTTGTTGTTTAAACAAAAATTTGGTTTCTCATAGTTGTGGAAGCCAGAAGTTCAAAATCAAGGTGCTGGCTGGGTTGGTTTCCTTTGAGGCCTCTCTTCTTGGCTTACAGGTGGCCTCCCTCTTACTGTCTCTTCACATGGTCATCCCTCTCTGCACACACACCCCTGATGTCCCCTCCTTCACTTTTGAAGGATAGTTTTACTACATATAGCATTCTTGGTAGATGTTCTTTTTCAGCTTTTTGAGTGTGATATCTGACTGCCTTCTGGACTTTATGGTTTCTGATGAGGAATTGTGTGTTGGTGTGCTTGATGGTGTCTCATAGGTCTCTAAGACGATTAATTTTTCTTCATCTATTTTTCTTTCCATTTCTGAGACTGGATATTCTCAATTAACCTGTCTTCAAGTTTGTTATTTCTTTTGCCAACTCAAATATGGTGTTGATCCCCTCTAGTGAATTTACATTTCAACTGCAGAATTTCTGTTTGTCTTTTTAAAAAATATTTTCTATCTCCTTATTGATCATTCTATATTTAGCAAGACTTTATTCTTAAACTTTCCTTTAACTTTTAAACTTGTTTCTTTTAGTAATAGCTGATTTGTAGTCTTTGCCTAGTACATCTAATATCTGGGATTCCTCAAGGGAAGTTTCTTTTGACTGTGCTTTTTTCTATGTTTGGGTTATACTTTCCTGTTTCTTTGTATGTCTTGTAAATTTTTGTTGAAAGCTGGGCATTTTACATAATACAGTGTGGCAACTCTGGAAATTAGATTCTTTCACCTCCCAGAGTTTATTGTTGTTGCTAGCTATTGTTGCTGTTTGTTTAGTGACTTTCCTGGACTAATTCTGTGAAGTCTGTATTCTTTGTCATATGCACCCACTGAAGTCTCTGTTTTGTTAGCTTAGTCTACTAATGATTGGAAAGAGATTTCCTTAACTGCCTTGAACTGATAAGTCTCCTTCTCTTTGCCCTGGATTCCGTGTGTGTGTGTGTGTGTGTGTGTGTGTGTGTGTGTGTGTATGTGTGTGCATGAGCTAGAGCATGCCTCCAGTGCCTGGCAGATTATGAGTCTATTTTAGCCTTCACTTCTTAACTTGTACAGAGCATCAAGGTCAGCTAGAAGTGAGTGGTTAGGATCTTCCCAGGTCTCTCTTGGGCATGTATATAACCCTGTATGTAGACTAGAAGGCATGGCCTTCTAAATTCCCAGGAATATGTTGGAGCTTTTCAAAACTCCACCATGGACATCTTATTACCTAGATTTTTAAGATTTATTGACCACAATCTTGTTTTCCCCAACTAGTATCACAACCTCAGGCTGCTGAGATGTTAAACAATTGCCAGTGTTTTTGAAAAATGTCCTGGGTATGGTTTCTCACTCATCTAGCTGTGAGTCAGATCAGACAAAGACAAGCACTATGAATGAGACTTTTGGGAGAGCTCCAAGCCATCCTACACTCTTTAGTGGTTTTGAGACTGTTGGTTTTCAAGGCCACCACAGAATTGGATAGGCAAGTTAAAAAAATTCTATAAAGCTTGCTGTTCTTACCTAGAGTCAGCCATTTTTCCTGAATCAATGCCCCTCGGGTTGTTGTAAGTCTTTAATTTCCAGAGGTTAGCAAAATTTGATTTTGATGATTTTTGCTAGGGTTCTCATTATGCTTACAGAGCAGTAGATTTTCAGAAGTTCTTACTCCACCAATCTGGAAGTGCTTCTAGATGTTGCTTCTTGAAAGCACAACCTTTTCCTGCTCCTTTTTTGCTACATCTAAATTTTTCTGGTTAGATGAATTTTTGTCTCTTGTTATTTTCTGTGTTTCATGTGTTTTTAGTCACATAACTGATTAATTCCCTGGTACAATTTTAATAGGATAGCACTTAGTAATGTATAAAGACTGTATCAAAGAGATGGGTAATGAAATGTTTACTGAATTTACAACAATTTAGAAAACTTAAAAAAAATCTTTTATAGCATTGAAACGCTACCTTCTGAAAGATTTCCTTCCTATGAAGAGCTAGGAACAGCTAAAGTGACTGTGCAGAAGTCTGATGATGTTCTTCATGACCTTGGCCAAAAGAAGAAAGAAACAGATGGCATGGTTCAGGTAAAATGGGAATGGTCTTAACATTTATAATTGGTTAAGATAAAAATTAAAAGAAATAAAAAAGGTTATAAAGATAAAAATTAGGAGGAAGGATGAAGAAAAAGCACTGAAAAAGACCTGTTAGCCATGACTGTTCCATTTACAAAATATTTCCAGAGGCCTTCACCAAGTGATTTCTACTTATCGCTCCTTGACGAGGACTGAGCCATATAGCCACCTCTGGCTTCCCAGCTTCTGTTAGAAATGGAGGAAGGGGAAAAGAAGACCTGTGAATGAATAGACCTCATTTATCCAATCCACAATGTCTGCCATACATTCCATACATAAACAGCCAACTTGCTTTTATTTTGGTTTAGCTTTCTTCAGCAGAGAGAGCTATTTTTGGTCTCTGGACTGCTCAACACTTCTGTGGATTTCCCACCTCTATTTTATTTGACACTCACATTAGGATTTCTTTCTTTTCTTTTTTTTTTTTTGGAGGGGACATAGTCTCTCTGTATCACCCAGGCTGGAGGTCAGTGACATGATCTAAGCTCACCGCACCCTCTGCCTCCCAGCTTCAAGTGATCCTACCTCAGCCTCCTGAGTAGCTAGGATTACAAGCATGTGCCATGATGCCCGGCTGATTTTTGTGTTTTTTAGTAGAGACCGGGTTTTACCATGTTGGCCTCGCTGGTCTCGAACTCCTGACCACAGGTGATCTACCTGCCTCAGCCTCCCAAAATGCTGGGATTACAGGTGTGAGCCACCGTTCCTGGCCCACATTAGTATTTCTAAATGGAGGAAAAGCACTTTGATTGCCAAGTATTCTTTTGTAACTCTTCAATTTGACAAATTGAGTCCTTAGAATATATTGGCATAGTGTATGGCCCCAATGTTAGTGATAGCCCTTGTTTTGATTAAAAGAATCAATGTGAGTTTAGTAACTTTTGGTCTTTTTTTCTTTTAAGCCAAAAGAATCTCTGAGTATGTTGAAGCTTGCAGATCTTCCACAGAATTCTGTTAAGCCTCAAACAAGCAATACAACAAAATCTGTGTTGAAAGATGCTGAGAAGATTTTGAGAGGAGTACAGAACAATAAAAAAGTACTTGAAGAAAACCTGGAAGCTATTATTCGTGCAAAAGATGGAGCTGCCATGTATTCACTTATCAATGCTTTATCTACCAACAGGTAAGAGGATGTTGGCATCCGAGATTATTTATGAGACTGACAGTTCTACTTCTTAATTTTTTTCTAAGCACTTTATTTTGCTTAAAATGTTTTAGTGTTTTTTAAAAGGTTCTTTATTGCCTTTGAGGATGTAGAACTTATTATAAAGTTAGAATTTGGTTATATACATGGTGGTACTACTGTTTTCTGGTGGAAATTTTTCTTTTAGTTTTTTCTTTCTTTGGTCTACATGTGTTTTTCAAACATTTATCAAATATTTGATGAAAACTAGTACCATTGGTTTTTTTCTTTTCAGATGAAGGATATTAGGCCCCTATCCTACTTTCCTAATAACCTTTTCTTTTCAGATGAAGGTTATTAGGCTAGTAGGTTCACAACTAGATAAGAGTTAGATCTGATCCAAGTCCTGCTCAGGACATTAAGTGCTAATTTGAGAAAATTCCTTTTTCTCTTTTATAGAGAGATGTCAGAGAAAATTAGGATCAGAAGGACAGTGGATGAGTGGATTAAAACTATTTCTGCAGAAATTCAGGTATGTCTTGGAAAAAACTGATTAAGTGAATTCTCAGAAGATAACATTGATTCCAATTTATAGGCATTACACTTGTTTTCAAAATATTTCTTATATGAAAATCCACTTATAGTTTTTAATTTCACTCTCACTCTTTATATTTACTTAGTAATAAATTTAGTTTTAACAAGTACTTTATCTCAAATTATATTGTGGCTCTTAATTTGGCAAATTGTTGAACAATAAAATATGAATAATCTGAAAGAAAATTTAGCAAAAGTCTTTGGAAAAGGAATTATAATTGCAAAGATATTTTAAAACAGCAGATTTAGAAGTATTGGCTCACCAAAGTGAAAATACCAGAGTTGTGCAAAGAGAAAAAAAAACTAGATTTATTAAGTTTACAGAAGTCAGTTCCAGATGGAAAAACAGCCTCTTTCTCACATCCACAATAGGAATGCACATCTTCAAACATTTAGCATTGTGAAGGTCTGCGAATTATCTTTCTTAGGAAATTAAAAAATTTTATATATTTGAGTGAGCCAAACTAGACCGGTTAAGCTGGGTGCAAGGTGTGTTTTTTTTTTACTGTAGATGTGCTTATGTGCTACTCACTATGGTAGCAAGGTGAAGCATCAGTACTGTTTCACATCAATAAACACAGAAATATATGTTGAAACTTTGTTGTTAAAGAAGATATATTTCTAATGAAGGTATGAAAAATTTATTTTAGGTACTATAAGATGCACACACACAAAAAGTTGGACTAAGAATCTGAAGATTTGGAATCTAGTTTTGGCTCTACAGTCAACTGGCAGTATATCTCACTCTTGGCCATGAATTCCATGTAAAATATGATTGTTTAAACTTCCAAATAATTTTAATTTATTTTTACCTCAGAGTTTTGTTACAAAATTGTTTCCTTTTTTTGAAATGTATGTTTTATTTTTTAAATTGTTAACAAAATTCATTTGGTTCAAGCATCAAAAAGTGTAAAAAGGTTTGTCACTTAAAGTTGTCCTCCTACCCCTGCAACCCTTCTATTATTTCCCATTCCTCCTGCTTCAAAAGATACTAGTCTTTTTAGGGTTTTATTTTTCCAGAGAATTTTTATTTTTATATATCCAATAAAGCCAATATCCTTTATTTTAACATATTTAAAACTGCTAACTGTATTTACATAACAGCAAAAAATAAATTCTAATACTTTCTGATGTGAAAGCATTACTATTTGGATGTATTTTAAGTAATTTTAACTTTGGTTATATTAAGGATGAACTGTCAAGAACAGATTATGAACAAAAAAGATTTGATCAGAAGTATCAGAGGACCAAGAAAGCTCACAATATGACTAAAGATATTAGAACCAACACACAAGATAAAACTGTAAACAAATCTGTAATTCCAAGAAAACATTCTCAAAAGCAAGTCGAAGAGCATTTTAGAAATCTACCTATAAGGGGCATGCCTCCTGCAAGTATACAGAAAGAGAGAAAAGAAGTAAGATCCTAATCTATTCTTTTAACATAATTGTTGCATTAAAATCAATCATTTCCTTTAAGAGATAATTAATGAAGCAAATGTGATGGTGTTTTAAAATATGAAGAATTATACAAATGTAGGCTATTTTTATACTATTGATACTTAGAATTTTGGATTTATAATGTGAAAAGCACTGAACAAAATAGATAGTTCCTTTCTTCTGAGACCTCACACCCTGGTATCATAGTTTTGTAGTTATAGCAGGTGTATCTAGAGATCATTTAGACCAAAAACTGGATTCTCTAGTTGATGGTACTCAAAATTGTGTTTCATTTGTGTGTGTGTGTGCATGTGTGTGTGTAGTTTATTTTTTCAGTGTAACAAATGCATGTTTAGTGCCTAGTATATGCAAGCCATGGTACTAGATTGTATGGAGGAAATTTTTTTGACTGCTCTAAGTAGGCTATAACTTTCTTAGTGCCAAATATGGATTGTTGAAAAGATCAGCAAATATCTAATTCAATCCTTGGTACTTAGTAGATGCTCAGTAAATGCTACCTTTCTGTAACATTTAGATTATGGTTGAAGGTGGGTTCAGGAATATGCAAAATTATTTAAAAGTTAAGGTTATTGTATTTTTATTGTACTTGAATATAATAAATAAGTAAAATGTATTTAAATGTTTCTCTTTGGTGCTGAAAATATACTTAGTAAGGTAAAAATTTTCATGTTTCTTAGGTGGATGATTTTTTATATTTAAAGCTTTTCAAACTAATGCTTGAAATCTATATCTAGAATTTAAGGGCTGTTTAAAAGAGGTTATTTTTGACCTGATCATTCTTATTATAGTACTTAAGCTAGCAAAAGGTGGCTTTAGAAAAATGAGAGAAAATAGTTTGATGACTATTTTCATGGTGAGTTCAATAACTTTATACACATAGGGGCTTTTGAAAGCATCCACAGTAATTCAAGATGAAGATTATATGTTACAAGTCTATGGAAAACCAGTTTATCAGGGCCATCGAAGCACTCTTAAAAAAGGACCATATCTCAGATTTAATTCTCCATCTCCTAAGTCCAAACCACAGAGACCAAAAGTAATAGAACGAGTTAAAGGTAAGGAATCTCATTTTTTGTGTTTACTCTCACTTCTTAGTAGTATCAGTTTAACATGTAAAGTTTCTTTTTGCTTTTTATTTATTACTTATAAATGCAGTTAAAATTATATAATGCTTGGTGATGAAAAATAATTCCTTTTAGGAGAGGTAGGAAGAAATAGGCTAAAACTTAAAAATCATACACAAGATAGGAATAATTGGGAAGAAATGTAGGGTTAAATGGCATCTTCAGAAAAAGCATCGTAAAAGTTTTATTTAGGAGAAAATGAATTTTTTTTTTTTTTGAGACAGGGTCTCATTCTGTCCCCCAGGCTGGATTGCAGTGGTACAATCACAGTTCACTGCAGCCTTGACATGCTGGGCTCAAGTGATCCTCCCTCCTCAGCCTCCCAAGTAGCTGGGACGATAAGCAAACACCACCACACATGGCTAATTTTTTTGTATTTTTTGTAGAGACAGGATTTTGCCATATTGCCTAGGCTGGGTGATGATGAATCTTGAGCATCTAAATTATAATCTAGACATTTCCCTAAAGACCTTGGTCCATTATGTTCTTATGAACAGAAAGATCAGCCATATGCTGTTCATTATCATAAATGTGTTGATGGGCACTTTTGCAGTTTTGTTTTAAAAGAGACTTAGGTAGAAAGGTGAAGACTTTTTTTGTTGCTTTTGTGCACAACTGAAAACATCTTCATTTATCACTGTGTGTTTTGAGTCACATCTACTGTTTCACCAGTACTGTATATTTAAGTATAACTCTTGGTTATATACTGAGTCTGTTAACTTTGGTTATGTACTATAGTTTATCAGCTTCTACTTAGCAATCAGTAAGCAACAGTTGACAATATGTGATATCTAGTAGACACACATCTGTTTTCCTCTCTTATCCTTTCTAGAAGTTGGCGCTATGGTGGTTACTTTGGTCACCTTTCCTTTCTAAAGGTTATGTAATCATACAGAGTGTCAGGTTATATAGAAATTTTACTTACATTATTTTAAAATGGAAAGCATATAGCTTATGGGTGATATTTATCCTAATGGATGGTATTTACCCTAAAGTTTTCTCTTATTTAGTGTAGTTTGCTAATTTTTTTTTTTTTAGATGGAAGTCTTGCTCTGTCACCTGGGCTGGAGTGCAGTGGCGTGATCTCAGCTCACTGCAACCTCTGCCTCCAGGGTTCAAGCGATTTTCCTGCCTTAGCTTCCTGAGTAACTAGGATTACAGGGATGTGCCATGACGCCTGGCTAATTTTCTTTTGTATTTTTATTAGAGACAGGGTTTCGCCATATTGGCCAGGCTCCTTGAACTCCTGCCCTCAGGTGACCCACCCACCTTGGCCTCCCAAAGTGCTGGGATTATAGGTGTGAGCCACCATGCCTGGCCTAGTGTAGCTTTGCTAGTAATTTACATGTGGGATTTTGAAAGTCTTTGCAAAAAATAATTTGAGATTTTAAAATGCTTTCAGATCCGAAAATAACTTTATTCAGTAACCCTTTTAATGGTCAGAAGTAATTGAGAGCCTGTATTAGTCCATTTTTACACTGCTATAAAGAACTTCCTGAGACTGGGTAATTTATAAAGAAAAAAAGGTGGAATTGACTCACAGTTCCATTTCGCTGGGAAGGCTGCAGGAAACTTACAGTCATGACGGAAGGGAAGCAAGTCACGTTTTACATGGCATCAGGAGAGACAGAGCATAGAAAGCCATGCCCTTTTAATCAAATCTCATGAGAACTCACTATCACAAGAACAAATTAGGGGAAACTGTCCCCATGATGCAGTCATCTACCACCAGGTCTCTCCTGTGACACATGGGGATCAATTTGAGATGAGATTTGGGTAGGGACACAGAGCCAAGCCATATCAGAACCTAAGGACTTATGCTCATCCTAGGGCCTCAGTACCTGCCATTTCCCCTGTCTGGAGAGCTCTTGGTTCAAACAGTTGCATGGTTCTCTCTCTCAGTTCTTCCCTCTCTGCTCTTAGATGTTAGCTCATTAGAGAGATCTACCCTGACCATTCTATTCAAAGACTTATCTTCTGTTCCTCTTTATCTCCTCACCCTGCCGTATTGTTCTTCATAGCACTTCACACTTCTTGTGTTACATTTTTGTTTGTTTTATTATTTATTTGTTTGTCACTACTAGACTGTAAACTCCACGAGTACAGTTGGTTTAGTCACCTCTGTATTCCTTGTGCCTGAAACAATGTTTAACACATATTAAATGCTGAAAAAACATTTTAAACAAACACTATTCATTTAATAGAATGAATGAGTATCAGAATACAAGATGAAAGAATATAGACATGGTACGAAAATTTTTCTTCCTGGGATCATAAACAAAAGGAACCTATATTTAAAAGTCTAGATGTATAGGTTGGGCACAGTGCCTCATGCCTATAATCCTACCACTTTGGGAGGCTGAGGCAGGAGGATTGCTTGATACCCAGGATTCAAGACCAGCCTTGGCAACCTAGCTAGATTCCATCTCTACAATAAATTAAAAATATTAGCAGGGTGTGCCTGTAGTCCCAGCTACTTGGGAGGCTGAGGTGGGAGGATTGCTTTAGCACTTGAGCCTTGCAGTTCAAGGTTGTAGTGAGCTATGATAGTGCCACTGCACTCCAGCCTGAGCAACTGAGCAAGATTCTGTCTCTGTAAAACAAAAATTGAATACATAAGAACACCCACATGTGAAATGGAAGTGTAGGTGATGGTCTGAGACATCACCACCAAGCTGGGTACTAGGGAGATGGTTGAGACTGACCCCAGGACCATGCAGGACCTTACCTCAGTGGTGCAGACACTCCTGCAGCAGATGCAAGATAAATTTCAGACCATGTCTGACCAGATCATTGGGAGAATTGATGATTTAAGTAGTCACATTGATAATCCGGAGAAGAACATCACAGACCTTATGACATGGGCTGGAATGGAAGAACTGGAAGGTGAAAACAAGATATCTGCCACAAAAAGAGAGTTAAGGGTTGCCAATAATTTATACTGGAATCTGGAACACCATTTTTCCAAGCCAAGAGAAGACTGAATGGCTTTTTGCAGCTAAATACTGTGTGTAGACAGGTTTTATATTATAAAATGTGCTTTCTTATCACATACTACATAGTCAGTTTACAGAGTGCTTTACCCCCTAGTTTCTTGAACATGGTATCTTCATATCTTGGACCTTGGTCAGTTGTGCTATTAATTATTAAACACTAAAACTGGGGGTTTCTGCATTAAAAAAAAAAGCACCTACATGTTAAAAGTAAAAATGGATGGAGCAGGATGGCATGAGACTTTATTGTGCTACTTAGAACAGCATGCAATGTAAAACTTATGACTTAGCTGGGCATGGTGGTGTGCATCTGTGGTCTTATCTACTCTGGAGGCTGAGGTGGGGGGATCACTTGAGCCTGGCAGGCAGAAGTTACAGTGAACTGAGATCACACCACTGCACTCCAGCCTGGGTGGAGTAAGACTCCATCTCAAATAATAATAATAATAATAATTTTAAAAACTTATGAATTATTTTTTTCTCAAATTTTCCATTTGATATTTTCCAATTAAGGTTGACCCCGGGTAACTGAGACAGGGAAAGAGAAACTACAGATAAGGAGGGCCTACTATATAACAGTATTAATTTGTAAGGTTTAGGTACGTATAGAATTAGATTATCTGTACATAATTTTTAAATATAAAGGCTGGTTATTCAGAATTGTGTTATGCATAAAGGTGTAAGAAAAAAATGAAAATCATCCAGTTCCAAAAATGATCATTAACTTTTTTGTACCTATAGAAAAAAATTTAATGAATTCAAACATTGAATATTTTTTAGAATCTTTAACATTTTTTTCTAGTTGTATCTATTCTGTCATAGTAGCTGTACAAGTTGTTTATCTATTTAAGGGCTGGCAACTATGGCCTACAGGTGAGCCGACTATTTTTATCAAGTTTTATTTGCATCTAACTGTGTTTCTTCATTTAAATATTGTCCATGGCTTCTTTCATGATACAACAGCAGAACTGAGTCATTACAGCTGAGATCATGTGGCCTGCCAGACTGAAATATTTACTATCTGGCCATTTAAGCAGTTTGGCACCTCTGGTCTATATATTACTTCTGTTTTGGGGCCCTGTAACTTTATATATAGAATTGA
The DNA here is from genome assembly GCF_049354715.1 of Callithrix jacchus. NCBI lineage: Eukaryota > Metazoa > Chordata > Mammalia > Primates > Cebidae > Callithrix > Callithrix jacchus. Next base: position 93,110,881 of record NC_133509.1, read on the forward strand.
GATTTTTCTGTGAAGAGCTATTGTATTTCTAGATGGCTGGATAGTAGATGTTTTAACAGTATTTTTAAATGTCTGCCATTGGTAATTATTATAGGCACTAAGGTAAAGTCAATAAGAACACAGACTGACTTCTATGCAACGAAACCTATAAAGATGGATTCCAAAATGAAACATTCCATTCCTATGTTACCTCATGGCGATCAGCAGTATTTATTCAGCCCAAGTAGAGAAATGCCTACTTTTTCAGGTACACTGGAAGGTCATCTGATTCCTATTGCAATTCTTTTAGGTAAGACCCAACAAAATATGTGGGATGAATTTTGTTTATTTATTCATTTGTTTATTTATTAGAGACAGGATTTTGCTATGTGGCTCAGGCTGGTCTGGAACTCCTGGACTCAAGCAATTTGCCTACCTCAACCTCTCAAAGTGCTGAGATTACAGGCGTGAGCCACCGTGCCCAGCCTGTGAATTTTAAATTCTTATCAGCAGTAGCAGAACTTACAAGATGGTACTAACATGATAGTCACCTACCTTTTCCTGTAAATGTTGTTTGTTTTTGTGGGGAAGGGCTCAGAGTGTATTTTGTGCTGTATAATAGCAGTCTCTGAAATGGTGGGAAGCATTCTTTTGATAGGTTATAGTATATTATTATAGATGAAATGAAGTTTTAAAAAATGTTTTGGCTGGGCACAGTGGCTCATGCCTTTAATCACAGCACTTTGGGAAGCTGAGATGGGATGATTGCTTGAGACCAGTAGTTCGAGACCAGCCCAAGCAACTGTGCTTGTCTCTTAAAAAAAAATTATCTGGGCTTGGTGGAATACCCTATAGACCTAGCTACTCTGGAGGCTGAAGCAGGAGAATCCCTTCAGCCTAGGCCAAGAGTTTGAGGCTGCAGTAAATGATGATTATGCCACTGTACTCCAGCTTGGATAACAGAGCAACACCCTGTGTCTTAAAAGAAAAGTTTAAATATGTCATAGACATTGATAATAATTCAAGAAGTCTGATTGGCTTGTTAATACCATTATGTCTTTGGGGAAGTATTCATGTACTTTTTTGTACTTTTGTACTAGGCTATCAGAGTGAAAGCTGTGTGGGTGTGTAATCTAAGCCAATAACTGTTTATTTACTTATTTGCATTCTTTGAGTTGTCATGTTAAAAATTAAACAGATCATTTTTGTCCTCATACCAGCTCTTCAAGTCCAATTAGCTCTTTTTTTTCCCTTTAGTATCATTGCTATTATTTTGTTTTGGTTAATGATTTAAGTATGAATATTTTTTAACATAAGATAATTTTTTATTTTTGAAATTATGGGTTAATGGCATGTCAACATAATAGCTCTCTGTTTAAACATATCTTCTAGTAATAAAATAGCTAACACTTTTAAAGTCCTTACTATGTGCCAGGTACAGTTCTGAGCACTTTACATATATTCTCTCATTTAATCCACCCTATAAAGCACATGGTATTATACAAATTATATAGCTAAAGAAACTGAAGCACAAAGGGATTACATAATTTGTCAAAGGCCACACAGCGGGAATGGTGTCAGTATTCAAACCCAGGCAGAGGCAGTCTGGCTTTATAGTCTGTATTTTCAACAAGTACACTGTACTACCCCTTTTTACTTTGATATGTAGAAAACAAGTAGGACTTTGGAAATGAAAGTTTTTGACATTTTGAAATGTGCATAATATTAATAGCTTTATATTAGCCTTTATTTTGAGGATTAAAGTAGATAGTGATGTAAAGTGTTAGTACACATAACTCCCTAGTAAAAGTCGCTGGGTATGGTGAATATGTCGGTAATGTTGATGATGGAGAGAGAGGTGATTGTCAGATAGGACCTTTTTTCATATGAGAATATAGCCATTAAGATCCAGGCGGTGTATTAGACATTTCTTTTTTTTTTTTCTGAAATAGTTGACTTATTTTTTCCCCTAAACTTCTTAGGACAAACCCAAAGTAATAGTGATTCTGTGCCACCTGCTGGAGTGATTGTCAGCAAGCCACACCCTGTAACTGTGACTACTTCTATTCCTCCATCATCTCAAAGAGTAGAAACTGGAGTAAAGAAACCTAACATAGCTGTTGTAGAAATAAAGTCAGAAAAAAAGGATCCTCCTCGGCTTACTGTACAGGTATGCCAGTGTGTATGAGTAGAAAATTTTAAGGAAGAAACAATTTTTTTGCTTAACATTAGCGAAATTCATTTTAATACTTAATGAAAATACTGCTTTCATCATGGCTCCTTTACTTTTTATTTATTTATATTTTTTAGATGGAATTTCACTCTTGTCACCCAGGCTGGAGTGCAATGGTGTGATCTTCGCTCACTGCAACCTCCACCTCCTGGGTTCAAGCAATGCTCCTGCCTCAGACTCCTGAGTAGCTGGGATTACAGGTGCTTGCCACCACGCCCAGCTGATTTTTTGTATTTGCATTAGTAGAGACGGAATTTCACATGTTGGCCAGGCTTGTCTTGAGCTCCTCACCTCAGGTGATCCACCCACCTTGGCCTCCCAAAGTGCTGGGATTACAGGTGTGAGGCACTGTGCCCAGCTGGTTCTTTTATTTTTAAAACTGTGATATTAATGCGATGTCTCTATCCTGTTTTGGATGATTTATGCTATTCTTCTAGGCCAATGACAAGTGGCTTAATAATATTCCAAAGGGAACAGTTGAACTGTGTACTATAACTAATTTTTAAAAAGTTAATATTTGTGACTTATATAATTAATACTTGAAACTTTACAGTAACATATGTTAGAAGACTTGAATGAATACAAGACTTAAACAGGCTCATGTGGGAAGAAACCCTTTGACTTCCACATTCAAACATCTACCCATTGGCCTGGGATCCAGCTGTAGAAGCTGAGGTCTTCACTAGATCTGGACAAAAGTGAACATGAGTGTTTACATGTGATTTTCTATTGACCAGTCAGGAGGCATATGTAGAAAAGTATTCATGAACCATGGTAAACTTTTTGGCTAATTTACTCCAACCCCTGTGTTCATCTTACCATCCTTGCTTACTTACAAGTAATTAGAACACTCCAGTCCTTAAGACTGCTCCAGGGTTCTTCTCGTGATTGAGTTTTCTTGGGCAACTTAGTATGCCTTCTGGGAAGAGAGACTTGCCTCATTCTTAGGTCCTGACCACTGAGGAGAAGATAATCCTGGAGCTGTCAAATGCCACCACATGTACAGTTGATAGGCTCTTAGTACTGACTTTTAACTGCACACTCCTCCCTGAACAAATGAAACATCCATTTCTACTGCACAAATTTATACAGAACAGCCTCAACCCACCAGCCTGAGAGATTCCCAGAGACTTAGAAATCACCCATATAGCTCCACAAATTCTTCATTCTCATAGAGTGACTTCCACCCTACAGCTAAAATTGACAATATGTTTTCACAGCCAAGTTGTTAGGGCTGAGGCAGTCACTGGGTCTCAGGAAGACTCCTTGCCCTGTGCTGGATAGGAGCAAATGCACAATAAAGCCCTGGCCTGGAGTGGAACCCTTCAACTCCCAGTCATTCTTGCAGGGCAGGGGACTCTCAACATGAACCCAAATTTGTTCCTCACTTACAGCAGTCTGGGCATCCTTCTGACAGTGCAGGCTCACTAACCAGTGTGGCAGCGGTGGAGGCTTTGGGAGACCTGGGGACACTTGAACCTAGACAGCTTCCTGAGCCAAGTGCAAACTCAGTCGATGTGTATTGAATGAATGAGCATCACTAGCACAGTCAATTCTTGGGGAAATTAAAGGAATCCAGATCGGGTGGGGAAAATCCTTAATTAAAAGGCAAGCAATACACAGTAAGAACTTATAAAAAGAAGATGCTAGTAAAGCATTAATTTTTAAATATAAAGATCTCCATAAATTAAGAAAACACATAGATTCAATCTAGAAATATTCAAAGGACATGAATAAGACTCTACAAAAGAGGAAGTACAGTTTATCAGCAAGCAAAATGAATAAATTTTACCAGTAACCAAGATAATGCAAATTAAAATAATATGCTTCCATTTAAAAACTATTATTGCTAAAACAATCATATTATCTAATTTTGGTAAGGGTTGGATAAAACTTAGAATTAATTATGTTTTTGATTATGTAAATAGAGGCTGTTTGGATTATATTTCACCAGTAATTCCAAGAATCTTAAGTATTCGTATCCTGTAGCTCAGAAGGTAGTTAATCCAGTATCTGGCTATCTAGCATAGTGAATTAATTTAGAGTTTAGGAAGAAAACCCTGTGTGTGTGTGTGTGTGTGTGTGTGTGTGTGTGTGTGTATTTGAAGTTTTTTTGTAGTGATACATATATTTTGCAGTGATATATATACATATTTTTTCTATCATTCATATATATATATATATATATATATATATATATGAGATAGTGGAAAAATTGGAAAATTTTCCAAATGGAACATAATTAAATAATTAAGACATATATATTTATTGAAATGTTATATAGTCATTTAAAAATATAATTATGAAGTCAGGCTGGGTGTGGTGGCTCACACCTGTAATCCCAGCACTTTGGGAAGCTGAGGCGGGTGGATCCCAAGGTCAAGAGATCGAGACAATCCTGGTCAACATGGTGAAACCCCGTCTCTACTAAAAATACAAAAAATTAGCTGGGCATGGTGGCGCATGCCTGTAATCCCAGCTACTCAGGAGGCTGAGGCAGGAGAATTGCCTGAACCCAGGAGGCAGAGGTTGCGGTGAGCCGAGATCACGCCATTGCACTCCAGCCTGGGTAACAAGAGCGAAACTCTGTCTCAAAAAATATATAAAAATAAAAAAAATAATTATGAAGTCTGTGCAAAAGTATGATAAAGTGTTTATGGTTCTTCATTGTAATCACAATGAAAAATCAAGAATGAAAACTATTTTTTTGTTTGGAAAGGAGTCTCACTCTGTCACCCAAACTGGAGTGCAGTGGCATGATCTCAGCCACTGTAACCTCCACCTCCCGAGTTCAAGCGATTCTCCTGCCTCAGCCTCCTGAGTAGCTGGGACTACAGGTGTGTGCCACCACACCCGGCTAATTTTTTGTATTTTTAGTAGAGATGGGATTTCACTGTGTTAGCCAGGATGGTCTAGATCTCCTGACCTAGTAATCTGCCTGCCTTGGCCTCCCAAAGTGCTGGGGTTACAAGCGTGAGCCACCAGGCACGGCCAAATGAAAACTATTTTAAATTTGAGTTATGTATAAGTAGATAGTAAAAGACGAAGGGAATAGTGAAAATGAAGTTATCTTAAGATAGAATTTTAGGGCCGGGCATGGTGGCTCACGCCTATAATCCCAGCACTTTGGGAGGCCGAGGCGGGTGGATCATGAGGTCAAGAGATCGAGACCATCCTGGCCAACATGGTGAACCCCGTCTCTACTAAAAGTACAAAAAATTAGCTGGACGTGGTGGTGCGTGCCTGTAGACCTAGCTACTCGGGAGGCTGAGGCAGGAGAATTGCTTGAAACTAGAAAACGGAAGTTGTAGTGAGCCGGGATCGGGCCACTGCACTCCAGCCTGGCGATAGGGCGAGACTCTGTCTCAAAAAAAAAAAAAAAGATAAAATTTTGTGTATTTCCCTCTTTGTTTTTCACATTTTGTAAAATATGCTTTCATAATTTAAAAATTTTGTTATTGGCTGGGCGCGGTGGCTCAAGCCTGTAATCCCAGCACTTTGGGAGGCCGAGACAGGTGGATCACGAGGTCAAGAGATCGAGACCATCCTGGTCAACATGGTGAAACCCCGTCTCTACTAAAAATACAAAAAAAATTAGCTGGGCGTTGTGGCGCGCGCCTGTAATCCCAGCTACTAAGGAGGCTGAGGCAGGAGAATTGCCTGAACCCAGGAGGCGGAGGTAGCGGTGAGCCGAGATTGCGCCATTGCACTCCAGCCTGGGTAACGAGAGCGAAACTCCGTCTCAAAAAAAAAAAAAAAAAAAAATTTTGTTATTCATTGGCTTCACAATAAAAACTTAAAGGGTATGCTTTGTTTTTATCTATACATACATATATACATAAAAGCAAAGCATCATATATATATTTACATCATGTATTTATATATATACACATACGTATACATATACACATACACATACATATACATATACATATACATATACATATACATATACATATACATATACATATACATATACATATACATATACATATACATCCACAGAAAAATGTTTGAGTAGAAACGATAAACAGAAAACTAAATGTTGTATTTTGTTTTAGGTATTGCCCAGTGTAGATATCGACAGCATTTCAAATGGTAGTGCTGATGCCAGTTCACCTCTGCCTAGTCCCAAGGAAGCATCTCTTCCTCCTGTGCAGACTTGGATAAAGGTATATTTCAGAATTTTATCATATTATTTTGAATAATGTTTGATTGTAGATTTTAACTAATGTTACTCCATTTAAAGCATTTTATCATAACCTATTATAAAAATTTCGATTTTGAGGAAAAGATTCAAAACAAATTTTTTTTTTTTTAGACATTCTTGCTCTGTCACCCAGGCTTAAGTACAGTGACATGATCTTGTCTCACTGTAACCTCTGCCTCTAGGTTCAAGCTATTCTCCTGCCTCAGCCTCCCAAGTAGCTGGGATTACAGGCGCCTGCCACCACACCTGGCTAATTTTTGTATTTTTAGTAGAGACAGTATTTCATCTTGTTGGCCAGGCTGGTCTTGAACTCCTGACCCAAGTGATTCCCCTGCCTTAGCCTCCCAAAGTTTTGGGATTATAGGTGTGAACCACCACGCCCAGCCCAAAACAAATTTTGAATTGTTTATGAACTTGAAAGTTTGTTTCAGATTCTTACATTTATAACTGTTTGGAAAGTGATACTCTTTAATGTAACGTTTTGATAATTTAAGTTGTGAAACTCTCATGTGAAGAAAGAATTTCTCTTTGGTGATAAATCTTTGATTTACATGGGAATTATAGATTTCCTAAGTGTGAATTTTATAGTGACAATTGGAGTTTATATTTTGGAATGTTACCTTGTTATCCTACTGTAGACATGATACAAAAATGTGCATTTCTTCCTGGTATTTATTTGCTTTTGAATAATGAAGCTATGGCTTTACTACACAGCAAAATAGCAATGTAACTTACCTCAAGTTTTGTTTATTGTAAGCAAATTTAGTCATTGAGGAAACAGTTTTAAAAGCAGAGAGAAAGAACACCAGCAATCTCTCATGATCACAAGTAATGAAATAGAACTGACTTGGGCTGGTCACAGTGACTCATGCCTGTAATCCCAGCACTTTGAAAGGCTGAGGACCGCCAAAGGTCAAGAGATCAAGACCATCCTAGCCAACATGGTGAAACCCCATCTCTACTAAAAATACAAAAATTATCTGGCCATGGTGGTGTGCGCCTGTAGTCCCAGCTATTCAGGAGGCTGAGGCATGAGAATCGCTTGAACTCGGGAGGTGGAGGTTGCAATGATGAGAGATCATGCCACTGCACTCCGGCCTGGCAACAGAGCGAGATTCCATCTCAAAAAAAAAAAAAAAAAAAAAGCCAGAAAAGAAATACAACTGACCCTAAGTGATATTTGTGCTTAACTGAATTTTTCATCAGTAGTTTTCGATAAACCAGAAGTTTATTGAAACTTCTATGATAACAAGTAATAAATTTTTGGACTGTTTATCATTCTATTCTCAGTAAGACATTCTGCTGTCAGTAATAGGCTATTGTGTGACTATACTTTATATAGTAAGGCCTAAAGGTTAGATTTTTAAAATGATTATTTTGTTTATTTTCCTGAATTATTTGATTTTGTATCTGTCTTTGTGTGAGTTTGTATATGCGTATACTTAGATATCTACACATATAAACACTTTTCTTTCTCTTGATTCTAGAAGTGAAGTCTCAATTTTATCAACCTGTTGATCAATTAAGTTATATTGCTCGTAGAGTTTTTTTTACAGAAAAATGGCTGATTAATTTTTTATACCTATTGAAATGGTGAACTAATGGCTTGGGGACTAGCTTGGATTTCATTTACCAGTTAAATCAATTCTGAATAGGGTAATAAAATTTAAAAAAAGGACAATGTAATTATAAGCTTATAGGTGGAAAGATGATAAATTACTTATAAATTTTAAAAGCATTAAGCACAACAAAAACTTTCTGAAAATGCTTTCTTTAGACTCCAGAAATTGTGAAGATAGATGAAGAAGAGGTGAAGTTTCCAGGAAATAACTTTGATGAAATAATTGATGTCATACAGGTAACAAAGCTTAGAAATCATGAGAAATTACTTTCTACCGGCATTTTTCCAGGTTGTTGACTATCTTTTGACTATTAATATTTTGTTGCAGTGCTTTTAGATACTTTCTTTTACTTTTGAGTTAAATATACTTTTATTTTAAAAATTATGAAGTTGTTATTCTAGAACGCAGTATTGTCTTTCATCTATATCACCTATCTGCCTTCATGAAACTTTTTGGTTGTCTGCTGTTTCCCACCTAGATTTTGTCTCTGCTGTTTCCTGCTTCCTTCTTTCTTCCCACTTCCTTTGGCTTCTTTTCTTTCAATTTGTCTTTTCTTCATTCTATTACATTTATCTATTGTAATTTTTGGATTCATGATGAGGTGACCAATTAATTTATATTGAGAAAAAAAATTTGTGTGGAATCTATAATCCAGAGGAAGATCCATATAGAACAAAGAGTTATAGAAATGATAGAAATAATGAAATAGAGGGGAAAAATAGGCAGAATTAAATTATAAAGGATGGGAGGCAAAATCATAGAACATTGAAACTACTTAAATATTATGTCAGTAGACTTTAAAGAAGACATTTGTTCATGTTTCTTTGACTTTTAGAGCTAAGACCAGTCATAAAATGAACTCCAGTTTTAGAATATGAAGAGGTGTACAGTATATTAATGTTATTTGCTCACAGGTATGTCTTTTCTCATGTGAGTGCCACATGAGAATTTTGAAGGCAGGGACCTTAGTTATATATTCCTAATGCCTAGCAAAGGTACTTGGTAATTGTTTATCTAATATACAAGTGAAGGAAACAGTTATAGCAGTAGCAAAGGATTTAGCATTCAAAGACAAGTGTTCCTGTAGTAGCTTTGCCATTTATTAACTGTAGACTTCATTTTTCAATCAGATAATATTACTGAGTTATAGTATTTAGAGATACCAAAGTGGTTTTGATTGAATTATTTATAGATAAAATGATATGATTTCTGTGTTTTACTTTAAAACGATATGTGAAGGGGAGAGTGGCTAGATGTGACAAGACTGACCATGAGTTGATAATTGTTAAAGTTGGGGAGCAGATAAATGCAATTCATGTTATTTATATAACAGATATATTACATAGATGCTATTTGTTTAAACACATATGATATTTTTTGTAATAAAAAATTTGACAATTCCAGAAATAACTTTATTGATTATGATGTGGTATGCAGATAATTTGTCAGATGACTGACCTAATTGCATATTTAAATGTAAATTATAAGTTGTATAAGAGCAAAAAGTGATTTTAGAAGTGTATTAGTCTTTTTTGCATTATTATAAAGGAATTACTGGGTAATTTATAAAGACAAGAGATTTAAGGCGAGGTGGCTCATGCCTGTAATCCCAGGACTTTGGGAGGCCAAGGCAGGTGGATTACCTGAGGTCAGGAGTTTAGGACCAGCCTGGCCAACATAGTGAAACCCTGTCTCTACTAAAAAATACAAAAATTAGCTGGATGTGGTGGCGGGTACTTATAATCCCAGCTACTCAGGGGGCTGAGACAGGAGAATTGCTTGAACCCAGGAGGTGGAGGTTGTCGTGAGCCAAGATCATGCCATTGCACTCCAGCCTGGGTCAAAAGACAGAAACTCTGTCTGAAAAACAAAGAAAGAAAAGAAAAGAAAAGAGATGTAATTGTCTCATGGAAACTTTTACTCAGGTAGAAGGCTGTGAGGGAACGGGTGTGTCACAAAGCAAGAGAGGGAGTAGGAGAGAGAGGAGGATGTGCCAGTGTCCTTTAAACAACCAGCTCTACGTGAACTAACTTATTGCTATGGGGAGGGCACCAAGCCATTCATGAGGGATCCACCCCCATGACCCAAGCACCGTCCACCAGGCCCCGTCTTGGACACTGGGGATCACATTTCAACATGAGATTTGGAGGGGACAAATATGCAAACCATATGAGGATGCATCAATTTTTTAATGATAATTATTCAGTTCATACACTTCTAGAGAGAAATGTTAATAGTGTTTTATCTAGGAATAATTACGTTTTCTAGTTTATTTTATGATTGCATTCAATGACTATTGGGTTCTAAAAAGACAAACTGATTATGTAATTAAGGATTCTTCAATATGATATGTATGACTAACATGTATGTTGTAATTAATGTGATACCACCTAATTAAAAATGCTGTTGGTTAATTTAGAAGTGTTGGTTATTTCATCCAGTTCCTTGCCTATAATTGGTACTTAGTAACTCTTGAACAAATATAAGAATAGTTTTGTTTTTATTACTACCAGGAAGAAGAAAAATGTGATGAAATTCCAGACTCTGAACCAATTCTGGAGTTTAACAGAAGCATTAAACCTGATTCTACAAAATATAATGGTCCTCCATTTCCGCCAGTTGCTTCTACTTTTCAGCCCACGGCTGATATTCTGGATAAAGTAATTGAGAGAAAAGAGACATTGGAAAATAGCTTAATTCAATGGTAAGTTTACAACGGTGTTGGTATGAATAGAACTATAGTAGCAAATATAAATGGGAAATATTAAATTGTGGCTGAAAATATTTCTTGTCTTCTTTTGTTTATTAAACTTTCTTTGCTTTAGTCACTGGAAAGTGTTTGATGTAATGCCGAGGGCTTAACTATTGTTGGAGGTATTATTTTTGTCCTGGAATATTTGTACTCAGTTTGTCTATTTTGGCAAAGAAGACTATTATTAGGAAGCCTTAAAAATGTACATGTTCTTTAATCCAGTGATTCATTTCCAGAAATTTATCCTAAGGAAGTAATTATGGTTTGCTACTAGGCCAGGGATCCCCAACCCCAGGGCCACGAACCAGTACTGGTCTGTGGCCTATTAGGAACCAGGGAACTAGGCTGCACAGCAGGAGCTGAGCAGCTGGTAAGTGAGCATTACTGCCTGAGCTCCACCTCCTGTCAGATCAGTGGTGGCATTAGATTTCACAGAAGCACAAACCCTATTGTGAACTGTGTATGTGAGGGATCTAGGTTGCACGCTCCCTATGAGTATCTAATGCCTGATGATCTGAAGTAAAACAGTTTCATCCCAAATCCAACCCCCCTACCTCCCCATCTGTGGAAAAATTATCTTCAACAAAACCAATCCCTGGTGCCAAAAGATTGGGGATAAAGGTTGACTGCTATACTAGGCCATATAATACCTGCCACTACAAAGAAGGCACTGTTCTAGGTTTGTTACATACTTATAACAACAAGTTGTAATATGTTATCATTGTTACATATTACAATAACAATTGTAACTTGTTATTACACATGAATATGAAATGAACTCTATTATTTGTATTTTTACTTATAAGAAACCCTAAGGAAGTTATGGAATAAGTGAAATGACTGAATATTAATACAATCATGAAAATTAGGTTTAGAAGAAATTTAGTAATGTTAAAAGATATTGATAATATACTAGCATGTAAACGAAGCAGGATACTAACAGTGTAACCCTAGTTTACAAGATCTTACTCAAAAATAAGTGTGCAGCCCGGCACATTGGCTCACATCTGTAATCCCAGCACTTTGGGAGACCAAGGCGGGTGGATCACCTGAGGTCAGGAGTTTGAGACCAGGCTGACCAATATGGTGAATCCCCATCTCTACTAAAAAAAAAAAATTAGCCAGGTGTGGTGGCATGCACCTGTAGTTCCAGCTACACAGGAGACGAAGTCAAGAGAATCGATTGAACCCAGGAGGTAGAGGTTGCACCGAGCCAAGGTTGGGTCACTGCACTCTAGACTGGGCTAAAGAGTGAGACTCTGTCTCACAAAAAAATGTTTGCATAAAACAAAAGTTTGAAAAAACATATATACCAAATTAACTGTGTTTATCCTTGAACCTAGAATTATAGGCCAGCCTTATCAGTTTTTTAAACTCATAAATTTTCTAAATTTTTAACAACGAACACCTATTATTTATATAATAAAAATGTTTAAGAAGTCTATTAGCTGCTCTAAAGAAATGTTCTAGAAGTCTCCTGTTACCCTTTCCCTTCCCAAAGATGACCTTAGAGATACATTTTTCTTTACATTTTAAGAGGAAAATTAAAATAAACATGTAAGCTGTACTATATTGCAGTCTATATGTTTATTTCCTTGAGGAGAGAGGGCAGCTGGACTTCTTTTCTAGCTCTGATAAGTACTAAAATAGACATATAGGCTGTAATATAAAATAAACATATAGGCTGTAATATAGTACAGTCTGTATTACAGCCTATATGTTTATTTCCTTGGAGAGAGGGCAGCTGGACTTCTTTTCTAGCTCTGACCTTGTATGGTTTTTATATGTGCACTCAGAGTGGAAATCAGTTTAGGTACATGATGTCATTGACCCAAGTCTTATTTTGAATTTAGAAGTTTTGTTAAGCTTTTCATTAGACTAATCTGAAAGATTTAAATTTGATTTCATGAACTATCTCCCACAAGGAGATTCTGTTTAGTGTGTTTTATCTTCTTCAGAGGTACTTTTTTTTTCCAAGACAGGGTCTCACTCTGTTGCCCAGGCTGCAGTGCAGTGGGGTGATCATGGCTCACTGCAGCCTTGACCCCCTGTGCTCAAGCCGTCCTCACACCTCAGCCTTCTGTGTAGCTGGGACTACAGGCACATACCACCATGCCCAGCTAATTTTTTGTAGCGACAGTGTTTTGCCCTGTTTCCCAGGATGATCTTGAACTCCAGAGCTCAAGCGGTCTGCCCAACATGGCCTCCCAAATTGCTGAGATTACAGGTGTGCACCATGATGCCCAGCCCATTTTATTATTATTTTTCTTCTAGATTTAACTTTCAGAATGATTGCTTTCACACAAACATGTTTGTGGCATTGGTAAAGGTTATTTTTAAGGGTGGTATGTCTAACATTTTTAACATTTCAATTAAATTGAGGAATCTTAACTTTTATCTGCCCCTCCCCCGCTCAGGGTAGAGCAAGAAATAATGTCAAGAATTATCTCTGGGCTCTTTCCAGTCCAGCAACAGATTGCCCCTAATATCAGTGTGTCAGTCAGTGAGACAAGTGAACCACTGACTTCTGACATTGGTGAGTGAAATGGATCTTCTTTGTTTTTATTAAAAGACAAAAGCCTTAGTTCACTGTGGATTTATACATTTGAGAGGTCAAGTAAATCCTCCAGCAACAAAAGGTAAGCTCTTCTAAGCTAACTTCGTAGTACTTCTTTGTGATGATGGTTAGTTATCTCTCACCCTCTTATTTCATGTTGCAGCTTTCAGATGATTAAGCCACTCTTCATACCTCCCACTCCAAATCTGTTATCCTCATAGTACTTTGTACATATTTTTGTTATAGTAATTATCAGATTATATCAAGGTTAGTTTCCATATCTGTCTCACTCTAGACTATAAATCAGGATTTAAGGATGTTTCTCCTTTTGTGCCTAGACCTTGGCTGATACCTAACAAGAGTTTACATATTCATTGAATGGTTAAAACAAGCCTTTTTGTTTTTGAGATGGAGTCATGCTCTGTTGCACAGGTTGGAGTGCAGTGGCACCATCTCAGCTCACTGCAACCTCCGCCTCTCAGGTTCAAGTGATTCTCCTGCCTTAGCCTCTCTAGTAGCTGGGACTACAGGCACTCATCACTGCACCCAGCTAATTTTTTGTATTTTTAGTAGAGACATGGTTTCGCCATCTTGGCCAGGATGGTCTCTATCTCTTGACTGCGTGATCCGTCCACCTCAGCCTTCCCAAAGTGCTGGGATTACAGGCATGAGCCACTGAGCCTGGCCTAAATGGTTAAAATGTGCCTCTTTATAGAGCCTGTGCCATTCTTTTTTTCCTTCCCTCCTTCCCTCTTCTCTCACTTCTCTTCCCCATTTTTTTCTTCTTTCTCTCCTTCCCCCTTTTCCTCTTCTTCTCCCCCTTCTTTTCTCCATTTGTTTTCTTCTCTTCCTCCTCCTGTTCTTCTTCCTTTCTACCTCCTTCTTGTTTTTTTGAGGTAAGTTTACTTGCCATAGAAGTTACCACTTCTAAGTGTACAGTTTGACAAGTTTTTTGTTTGTTTGTTTTAATTAGAACCAGAGTCTTGCTCTGTCATCTATGCTAGAGGCTGGACTGCAGTGAAATGATCATAACTCGCTCGCTGTAACCTCGAACTCCTGGGCTCAAGCAACCTTCCTGCCTCAGCCTCCCAAGTAGTTAGGACCATAGGTGTGTGGTCCTAGCTACACACCTATGTAGCCCAGCTAAAAATAATTCTTAAGTCAGGTGCAATTGCTCAGGCCTATAATCCCAACACTTTGGGAGGCTGAGGCGGGCAGATCACCTGAGGTCAGGATTTCAAGATCAGCCTGGCCAACCTGGTGAAACCCTGTCTTTACTAAAAATATAAAAATTAGCTGGGTATGATGGTGCACAGCTGTAATTCCAGCTACTCCAGAATCTGAGACAGGAGAATTGCTTGAACCCAGAAGGTGGAGGTTGCAGTGAGCCAAGATCACATCACTGCACTCCAGCCTGGGCGATAGAGCGAGACTGTCGGATGGACGGATGGACGGACGGACGGACGGACGGACGGACAGACAGACAGACAGACAGACAGACAGACAGACAGACAGATAGATAGATAAAGTAGAGATGGGGATCTTGCTGTTTCTCAGGCTAATATCAAACTCCTGGCCTCTAGTGATCCTCCTGCCTTGGCCTCCCAAAGCACTGGGATTACAGAAGCGAGTCACTGCACCTGGCCCAGTTTGATGAGCTTTGACAAGTACACACAGCTATACATTAACCACATAATCAGGAGATAGGAAAACATTTCTATCTTCTCCAAAAGCTTCCTTATGCCATTTGGCAGTCAATTCCTAAACCTCACCGAGGCGTCGTGGCACACACCTGTAATCCCAGCTATTTTGGAGGCTGAGGCAGGAGAATCACTTGAACCTAGGAGGCAGTGGTTGCAGTGAGCCAAGACTGTGTTGTTGCACTCCAGCCTGGGTAACAGTGTGAGACTCTGTTTCAAGAAAAAAAGAAATGAAAGTTTGAATTGCAAGCATGTTTCTTGCCCACTTATTCTGAATTTTTTTTTTTCCTTTAGTGGAAGGAACAAGCAGCGGTGCCCTCCAGCTTTTTGTTGATGCTGGTGTTCCTGTGAACTCAGACATGATTAACCATTTTGTGAACGAAGCTCTTGCTGAGACCATTGCTGTTATGCTGGGTGACAGAGAACCAAAGAAGCAAGGTCCTGTTGCTGCAAGTGTTTCTGGGGGTGCTTCAACAAATGAAACGTATTTGCCGGTATGAGGAATTTTTGATAGATTTTTTGAAGAACAGTAAAATAGATGAATTTTAAGCTGCATACTGTAAGATCATTGTTTGTAGTAGAAGTATTATTATTATTATTTTTAGAGACATGGTCTTTATTTATGGCCTTGGCTGGTCTTGTGTTTTTGAACTTCTGGGCTTAAGTGATCGCCTGCCTCAGCCTCCTGAGTAGCTGAGATTACAGGCACCGGCCACCATGCCCAGCTTGTGGTAGAATTTTATTCCTTGTGGCTATGATTAAAGTAATATTTTCCATACCATTTCCCATTAGCATTTTATTCTAAAAACTCTTAAATCTATAGAATAGTTGAAAGTATGATACAATGAACATCAGTACACCCTTTACTTATACAGTTGTCCATTGGTATACATGGGGAATTGGCAAATCCTTGCATACGCAGGTCTTACAGTTGGCCCGAAAAACCCAAATATATGAAAAGTCAGCCCTCTGTATATAAGGGTTTCTTATATCATGAATACTGATTTTGATCCACATTTGGTTGAAAAAACATCCTGGTATGACTGGACTCTTATAGTTCAAACCTATGTTTTTATTTAGTTATTTAATCAAGGCTCATTTATATTTATTGATTGATAATATTTTGGCACACTGAAAAAATCTGTCTTATATCTGCTATATATCATATATTCTTTAAAAACCATTTGAAAGTCATAGACATCATGATGCTTTACCTCAAAAGCATCAGCAGTATCTCCACAGAACAAGTTGCTTTATTACATAACCAAAATACCATCATCAGACCCCCCAAATTTAACCTTGACATGTTAATAATATAGAATATAGAGCCCATATTTAGATTTCCCCAATTATTCCAAAAATGTCCTCTATAGTTTTTTTTTTTTTTAATCAAGATATAGCTAAGAATCACACATTGCTTTGGGTTATTATACGAACTGATATTTTTAATCTTTAAAAAAATACATTTCAGGAACTTACATTGTTTGTTTAATCAATCTTGTGTTAAAAAGAATTTGTAATCTATTATAGCAATACAAAATTATGCAAAGCCAAAATTTACTGTCTATTACCAGCTGTTTAAAACTATAGTTACTTCTGATCTTACAGACCACAAATACATCATTTTATATACATGAAACATTTAAACATCATTCGACGTATAAACATGAAGTTACATACTGTGTTTTACTTTTGTAGACATTGGTGTGGTATAATGCGATTCGTGTGCCACATAATTGATCTGTAGTTTGATCTGTGCTTTATTAGCTCATTGGGAAGGTATGTAGTACAGATGTGGTCAGGGTTATGGTTTTTTCCAGGCCAATTACTTTGGTTTGCTTTCTGCCTATATATTGCATATACTTTCATGAGGGTGATTGGATGAGAAAATGTGGGGAAAACCAGTGTAAAGAGCTTGGACTTTGGGGTTGGTAAAATCTGAATTTGAATTCCAAGTTCCATTGCTTTAGTTTTACCTCTATAATAGAGATAGAATACTTAGTTTAAACGATGATGGCTTTACTAAAATCTTCTTACAGAATATCTAGTAAGGCAAGCACTACTCCCAGACTGCGACTTATCATTCTTTATCTTCAGAATTGTCATGGCTTTTCTTGGCCTTTTAATCTTTCACATATAATTTAAGGTTAGTTCTTAAGTTCCATTAAAAATATTGTTGAGATTTCAATGGGAATTAAACCAATTTTGACCGGTTTCATTTAAGAAGGATTGAAATATTTATGGTTCTGTGTTTTCTTAGCCAAAGTTTTGCCGAAGATTAAATGAGATGATGTATGGACAGAGCTTAATCTGGTGCCTAGAACTTGGTAAATAAATACTCAGTTACTAATAGTTTATCATCTTTATTATCCATTACCAATACTAGAAAAATACCTTCAGATCCTTTCACAGTGATGAGACAATAGTGTTATATCTGAAAACAACATTTTTTGTGCTATATGTTTATGTAGTCAAGAAGAAAAAAAGGCGTAGTTTACTTTCTTCATTTTAAAATGAAGGCTGAGTACACTAATTATTAAGCAGTGCTATAGAAATTCTGATATGTTTCATGGTTTTAAATTGCATTTTAATTTGCAACTCATACAGAATAAAGGGTAATCACCTTATATAAAGACTTTAGAATGAAGAAAAAGTTAAGTAATATTTTTTAAATGGTCAAAGGACAGGAGCAGACAGGTCAAACACATAGAAGAAATACAAATCACCCATGTACATATAAAAAAAAATGAAGATGATCAACCTCACAGATAATTAGAAAAAGTTATTGAAATTCCATTTTTACTGATCAGATTGGCAAAACTCTAAAAGCCTGATAAATCTGGGGAAAATTGTCATTTTCTTACTTTCTGGTGGTAGTATAAAATAGTAAAATCCTGTACCAGGAAATTTGGCAGTATCTATTAAAACTAAAAACATAATTTGTCCTTTAATAGAGTAGTCCCACTTTTGGGAACTTACTCATAGCTATATCCATATATTATACATATAAAATGATGGCAGTCAAGATTATTTGATAACTTTGAGGAAGGGCTCTAGGTAGAAAGGTTAAGAGTAGGAGAGGGACTTAATTTTCACTATCCTTTTGTACCTTTTCAATTTTGAACCATTTGAATGATTACCTATTCAACAAATTAATATTAAATTGTTCCACTTTTCCTTCTCCAGTACTTTCTGTCTCCCTGCTGTCTTCATCTCTCCCCAACTCCCACTTTTTCTTATCCTTCCATTACTTTTATATACTTTGTTTTTTGTGCAAAAAGACTGATTTTTTTTTGGTGTCTTATCAATCAGTTAAAATGCTTCCTTTCTGTTTTATGCCTTTCCTTCATGTTTGTAATTGGATTTGATCTTCAGCTTTGTCTATTTAATCTTTCTGTCTTCTTTATTTTTAAAATTTTAGCTTTTATTTTAGGTATAAGGGATACATGTG
Organism: Callithrix jacchus; assembly: GCF_049354715.1. Classification (NCBI taxonomy): domain Eukaryota; kingdom Metazoa; phylum Chordata; class Mammalia; order Primates; family Cebidae; genus Callithrix; species Callithrix jacchus. The sequence goes on from NC_133509.1 coordinate 93,129,385, forward strand.
TAGGATTGGTATGTGTATAAATGGGACCCAGGTAGTGAGCATAGTATCCAAAAGTAGTTTTTCAACCCATTTCCTACTTCTTCCCTTCCACTCTCTGCCATCATAGTCTACAGTGTCTATTGTTCTCATGTTTATGTCTGTGTGTGCCCAATGTTTAGCTCTCACTTACAAGTGAGAACATATGTTTTGCTCTCACTTATAAGTGAGAACATTTATTCCTCTGTTTGTTTGTTTAGGATTATGGCCTCCAGCTTCATCCATGCTGCTGCAAATGACATGATTTTGTTCTTTTTTATGGCTGTGTAGTATTCCATGGTGAATATGTACTACATTTTCTTTATTCAGTTCACCACTGATGGGTGCCTAGGTTGACTCCATGTCTTTGTTGTTGTGAATAGTGTGGCAATGAACATATAAGTGCATGTGTCTTTTTGGTATAATGATCTTTGGAGTATATACCCAGTAATGGTCTCAAAAGAAGACACACAAACCATCAACAAACATGAAAAAATGCTCATCATCACTAATCATCAGAAAAATGCAAATTAAAACCACAGTGAGATACCATCTCAGTCAGAATGGCTATTATTAAAAGGTCAAAAAATAAAACAGATTGCCATAAATATATGTATATATACTTACTATGTACCCACAAAAATTAAAAATTAAAAAAAATCAACAACAAAATACAAACCAACAGTTGCTAGTGAGGCTGCAGAGAAAAGGGAATGCTTATACACTGTTGGTAGGAATGTAAATTACTTCTCTATTTTAAAAGAGGGTGCCTTAGAATTCTGTGGGGACCACTTCAGAGGCAGAGTTATTTCAATTGCCTGAGACTTTCAGCAGGCCAGTCGTAGACTAGCAGGTAGACGTTCAAGAGATAGGGTACTTAACCCTGCTATCAATTTAAATTATCTCTAGTCTATGAATGAGTTCATATTATTATTTCAAATTACTTTTATTTGGGTGATAAAAACACAGTTTATCTTGTTTTATTAATTTATTTTAGGCAAGAATGCGTACCCCATTGGCTACCCCACAGCCTACGCCTCCTCCCTCACCTTCATCATCTCCTAAGGAGTGTGTTTTGGTAAAGACTCCAGATTCTTCTCCCTGTGATTCGGATCATGATATGGCTTTTCCTGTGAAAAAAGTATTAGCTGAAAAAGGTAGAAACTTTATTTCTGTTAGTCAGTTTTAATTTTAGCAACTATTAAGTAAAATTTTATGATTTATCTTATAAGATGCTTTATATTAATGTATACATACTTGTTGCTTACTTCTTGCAAGGAAATTTAGGAATTGATTGCTACTTCTTTTTTTTTAAGATTGGGTTTCACCATGATAGCCAGGCTGGTCTTGAACTCCTGACCTCAGGTGATCCACCCACCTCGGCCTCCCAAAGTGCTAGGATTACAAGCATGAGCCACCATGCCTGGTGCTACTTCTTAAAGTATGTAATTGAATAGATGCTTAGACTAAGTATATGGTGGTATTAAAAATGATATGTTTTCAAGGTTTTTTTTTTTTTAATGCTTTACTAAACTTAGGAATTTTTCCATTAATGGCCACCACCACTCTCATTATTATTATTATTATTATTAATTATAATTGCCATTATTTGTATGCTAAAATGGTAAGGAATATCTGAAGCAATGTATCTTGCCATCCTAAGGAGTTGTTTTCTGACTACTATCTTTTTTTAAAAAAATCTTTAGGAGATGATATGCCTGCCATCATGCTTGTTAATACTCCAGTGGTTACCCCCACTACTACACCTCCTCCAGCAGCAGTTTTTACTCCAACTTGGTCGGAGATTTCCATTGATAAATTGAAGGTATCAAGCCCAGAGCTTCCCAAGCCGTGGGGTGATGGAGACCTGCCACTGGAAGAAGAAAACCCTAACTCTCCTCAAGAAGAACTTCATCCGAGAGCTATGTAAATGAGAACATAACTAGTAACTGTACATTTCAACTTGTTTGACTTATGTGATCCACTGAAAACATAGCAATATTACACAAAGCTTTATAAACCACAGACTACTTTATACTCTCAAAGAAAGAACTTTCATAAATGTTGAATTTTTAAAAATTATCAAATTTATTTATGCCTTCACCTTTTTTCTTAAAAGGTTTGAAGCAGATTTAATTAAAGGTATCTGTTATATTGTTAATAAAATAGAAAGCAATTTCTCCCTATTGTGGATCATTATTTACTATCATCAGTTAACTTTTATATTATATATCTCTATGTAGATTTATTTGATGTCTGGAAGACCTTTCAAGGTGGCCTATGATTAAAGCATGAAAACAATTATTAAAAATCTTGTTAATTATAGTAGTGCAGATTCAAAAAAATATTTTGCTAGAGGAGATATAGTCTTCCAGTCTGTTTTTTATGTCAAAGTGAGTAGTGACCTAACGAGCTCAAAATATGTCTTTATTTTCTTAGTGTAATGTCTGTGGCTAAGGATGAAGAACCAGAGAGTATGGATTTCCCTGCTCAGCCTCTACCTCCAGAGCCAGTTCCCTTTATGCCATTTCCTGCTGCCACCAAGGCCCCTTCCCCCTCACAGATGCCAGGTTCTGATTCATCAACGCTGGAGAGCATATTGAGTGTTACAGTCACTGAAACTGAAACTTTAGATAAACCCATCTCTGAAGGAGAGATTTTATTTAGCTGTGGTCAAAAATTGGCCCCCAAGAGTAAGTTAATTTGTGTTAATTGATTTCATTTGTTAGATTATGGTAATTCCTTAAGTAATCCTTTTCTGTTTAAAGTGTTTTAATTTTCAAGATTTAACATGGTATTGTAGAAAGAATAGGGGGCCCAGTGCAATTTAGTTAAGTTTTCTGGATCTTAACTTCAGAAAGTCACATCTTCCCTATAATCTCACCCTCCAGAAATAATATCACTCTTAATGGTTTGGGGTAGACCTTTCCAGTCTTTTTTGTCTACATGTATATAGACACATAAATACATATGTATGTGGATGTATGTTTACCTTTAAAAATAGGATTCTACTATGCATATTGTTTTGACACCTGATTTTTTTTGGGATAGGATCTCACTGTGTCATCCAGGCTGGAGTGCAGTGGTATGATTGTGGTTCATTGCAGCCTCAACTACCTGGGCTCAAGTGATCCTCCCACCTCAGCCTTTTGAGTTACTGGGACTACAGGCACGCACCACCAGCCCCAGCTAACTTTTATATTTTTTTGTAGGGACGAGATTTCACCATTTTGTCCAGGCTGGTCTCAGACTCCTGAGCTCAAGTGATCCACCCGCCTTGGCCTCCGAAAGGGCTGACAGTATAGGCGTGAGCCACTGCACCCAGCCTGAAACATGAATTTTTTTTAACCTAATAATATATTGTGGATATATTTTAATATGACTCCATATAAATCTACTTTTTTTTTTTTATGGCTGTGTAGTCTATTTAATGCCTTAATAGAGGGCATTTAAATTGTTTTCAGTGCTTTCAGTCTAGACACAACTCTCTAATTACCATCCTTTCATGTATATATATCTTGGTGTACTTATCTGGTAGCTTCCTTAGAATATATGCCTAGAAGTGAAATTGCTGAGTCTACTTTAAAGATACATCGCCAACATGCTCTCTAGAAAGGATTTTTTTTTCTTTGCTTTAAGTTCAAGAAAGGATTTTAGCTCTTAATTTTAATCAGTTTTAATTATATCAACAGTATATGAGAGTACCCGTTTCTCAGTTTCATAACTACAATTGATATTTATAGTTCTTAATTTCTAACAAACTGTTAGGTTAAACAAAAATCTCATCTTTGTTATAAATTGTACTTTTTAAAAAAACTGGTAGGATTGAGTAGTTTGTGAATTACTTGTTTATAAACTTTGCCAATATTTCCATTGCAGTATAATTTTAAATCTAATATTCTATGGCTTTATGGATAGATTATTTGCTAAATTTGTGTTTCTTTTTTTTCTAAATTTTTATATTTTAATTTCTAGTTTTAGAAGATGTAGGACTGTATCTGACAAACCTTAATGATAGCTTATCCAGCACTCTGCATGATGCCGCTGAAATGGTAAGGAATGATTGACTCCAACACTGAATTCTGACAGGAAGAATATCTTTATGAATTTGTTGCCAATAGTCAGGTTTTTTTTCTCAATTTTTTGAGTTATAGACGCAAAATTTAGTAAAATAACCATGAAATAATTTAGGGTTTCTTGCACATTTCATTATATAATCTTATAATTATGAGAATGAAAAAAGTTATTATTTACCCTTGTGGCTCTAATAGTAGAAAAATATACATTTAATGTGATTAGGTAATGAAATCTAGCTGATTGCAAATTGCTACCTCTATATGTTGTCTTTAAAATATTTAAGCAAGATCTTACCTATTTAAACCAACTCTTATAAAACATTTGTTATTTTTCCCTAACCATGATTATAATTCTTTGTGCTAATAAATATTTACACTTAATGACTTAAAAAGAAAAATGAGGTCCAGGGATGCTAACCCTTTCTAGTTTTTAATCTAGCTCTGTGGAAGAAAAAGTTAGCATTTAAAAATATCATATTATATATAAATATATAGAAATGATAGTGGGAATTTTCTTTTGAAAAACCTATTAAGGAATAGAAATCTTTATTTTTTATATATTTTTAAACAATCTAAGCAAAGAAAGATAATTGTACTAAACTATTATCTGTATTTATTCATCTTTTTAAAGCATTGTTGCTATTTTTTATTTCACATAGGCCTATGAAAAGACTTCATTAAGAAGTTTTTTTGATAAGATTTTAAAAAAACAATTTTTAAACAGTAGTTGTTAACTGCAGGTAACTGGTTGAGCTAATTGTGACGAGAGCACAGCAATCACTTTTTAATGAAATAATACGGGAAGGAGGCATAAATGAGATACCTTTATTTTCAGAGAAGCATTACTAACATTTGGTCTTTTTAATATACTATTAGAGCATTTTTCTCCTTTCTTTGAGCTTTTCAAAGTGCCAAAGCATGTTTAAATTTCTTTCAAGTAAATAGCTAAACTGAACTAAGTCTAAATTATAATTCATTTCTCTTTTTCTATGTTTGAAACTAAATTCTAATTTTGATCTTTTTACTATGCCTAAATCACATATGCTACAAATTCATAATAAAGTCAAATGCAAAAGCAATCTGGAAAAACCCCAAATAACTTGAAGTTGTGTACCAGTTGGTATTTATCTATACATAGCTAGAGCATAGGGACTTCTAATCTGGAATTGATAAACTTTATTTCATGAAAAATAAAATAAATACAAATGCTTTTAACAAATTTGGAATCATGTTAATACTTGTATTGACATGAGAATCCACTTTGTTGGACTCTGAGGCCCACACTTTTCCTCATTGTTAGGATGGGTCTATTTGGAGTCATGAAAAAGCCTATACAGGGTGCTCCAGTGAGGGCCTTCAGTACTGATGCCCTCGCCAAGTAAGCCAGATGTCAGCCCAAAGGCAAGGGATATTGAGGTCTATAGCTGCTATACCATATTTCTTCAGTTTTTCATTTTTGCTTGTGGTCCAAGTTGCAGCATTTCAATGCTTTGCCCCCATTTCCACACTTTGGCATTGCTTTACTGCAGAAATATGAAGAGGAAGCTGTGTGACCCAAAAACAATGATATCATACAAAACATTTATGACTCATGGTAGCTCAACTGCATGGGACAGACAGTTTGATTTTTATGTTTTTATAACATATCTCCAGTTTACATGTTATACTGTGGTTTATATTTGAGGCAAATGTAGAGGCCTTTTATTATAGACAAAAGAAAATGAGAACTTGAAAATAAAGAGTTCATCTTCTTTTAAAAATGCTTATATCAAAAAATGCTAATATTTCATGACTGCTAAGTTTTTATTAATTATAAATTGAGAAAAATCCAATTGTTCAAAAAATTTATTTTTATTAATTTTCTTTATGGCTTTTTTTTTAGGAGGATGATCCTCCTAGTGAAGGGCAAGTGATTAGGATGCCCCATAAAAAATTTCATGCAGATGCAATTCTTTCTCTTCTTGCTAAACAAAACCAGGAGTCAGCAGTTTTACAGCAAGCAGTCTATCATTCAGAGGTACTTTTTAACCTTAATGACTTTTGTTTTGGTTAGATATAAATACAGGAAAAATTAAAATATTCTTACTATTAGTTAAAGCATGCTAGTATTTTATTCAGGGGTCAGTGCTGTAGCAACTTTAACTTGGAGTATTGGGACTGTAGAGTTTTATAACTGAAAGGAATTTAGACTATTTCAACCATCTTGTTCTACGGTTGAAAAAGTTGAAACTTTGTGAGGATTATTCATTTATTATTCCCCCATTTATTTAGTATCCATTATAAATGCTGGATACAACCTAGGAAAAGATACCAAGATAAATAAGACGTGACCCCTACCTTTAAACGGCTTACAGTCATGCAGGAAGATAAAGGCTTACACAAGTAATTATTCAACAGTGCAATAACTGATCAAATAGCTGTATTTACAAGTACTGTATGAACACACAGGAGAAAAGACTCTGCTTGAAGTCAGATGACACTTCATACACAATATTATATTGATGTCAGTCTTTAAAGATGGAGGAGGACTTTGCAGGCAGCAACAAAAGGGAAGGACATTTCAGAAGCAGAAATAGCATTTGTTAGGGATGAGAGGCAAGAAATATTAAAGCATATTAAGTATTGAAAATCTCAGTGTGGCTAGAATTTTAGATAAAGAATCAGATAAGTCTGGAGAAGTCGATTGAACCAGATGATCATAAAGAACATTTTATTTAGGCCACGATAAGGCTTGGACACTGTGGAGCCCATGAAGGTTTTTGGACAAGGGAGTTGCCTTAGGAAGAAGTATGAAGCCATAAACAAGTGAGGGAGACATGGGGGAACTACTACTACTGGAGTAGTCCCAGCAAGAGCGAATGAGAACATGAACAAAGACAGTTATAGCAGAAATAGAGAGTCATGAGATTTCAGTTTAAGGGCATAGGATTGACAGTAATTAGTCATTGTTTAAGAGAGGTCAAGAAGCATTTTTTAAAGGATAATCTTGAGGTTCCTACCTTCAGAGCCTGGGTGGGCGATTGTATAGTTGTTGGCTCAGAAGTGCAGAAAGAGTGCCAGATATTATGGGGAAAGTAATGAGTTCTATATGCACATTAAATTTAAGGTGCTTAAGGAAATTCCAGGTGGAAATGTACAGCATTGTCATTCAGACTGGTTAATGATGGAGCTGAGACTAGGATTCTTGATCTATATTTAGTGCTGTTTCTATTGTATCTGGTTGTCTTTGCATGAACAAATGTGAAACTGGCTTTAGATGAGCTGGAGATCTGAAGACTATATAGAGTACAAGGAGATGGTTGGTTTTTTTTTTATTTTTTATTCTTAGAACTTGAAATGATTAGGAAAAGTAGGAGAAGTAGAATTTAGTTATGGGAAAAAAATGAAAGCTTAACATATTCCTCCTTATTAAAATAATTAAATTTTCTGAAACTTTACTTAGCTATAGACCAAAAATTGATTTCACCAGAAAAATATTAGTTGTGATGTCTGTGTTGCTAAGTTCAAAAAAGTACTCTCATAGCTGCAGAAATTACGATGCTTAGTATTGAAACCAGTAAGCTGAGAGAGAAAAGGGAGGGAGGGAAGAGAAAGTGCATGTGCGCGTGGAAGGGAGAGAAAGCGGGAGAGGGAAGGAGGAAGAGAGAATGAGACAAGCAAATGGTACAAAAAGAGGTGGCAAATAGCAGAAGTGTCCACATAATTTATAAATCCCAGTGACTAAGCCCAGTTTTCTTTCTTTTGGAAATCACTAATATCAATGTATTTATTCATTCAATTTTATCAGACCTTTTCATCTTTTAGATCCTGGGAACTTTATCTTCGTTATTTCTTTCTCTTTTTTTTTTCTTCCTTTCACCCCCACACCCCCCACCCCCCAACTCATTTCCAGATACTGACACTTTATTTCTGTTTTTCTTATCCCTTAAATTTTCTATCTCTTTTCTTCTCTATTCTGGGAGAGATCCCCAATCTGACCTGCTGACTACTAATTTGTTCTCTACCATACTGTTTATCCCATTTATCATATTTTTCATATTTGACATTCTTGTTTTAATTTTTTGCTTTGCATTTTAATATCTTTTCTTATCTCCCTCTCTGTGTGTGTCTGTCTGATTAATATCATTCACTTTGTTTTCTGTTCTTTTTTTTTTTTTTTTTTTTTAAGTTATTGACTCCTCAGGTATCTGGTTCTTTTGACCTGTGAGTTCATATTTTACTGATGGGATCAACTATTCTGTCTGAGAATTTGGGTAAGGATAAAACCAGCCTATGGTCTGTTTCAGAGAATTGAAGAAGAGGGGAGGAGAGAAGCCTAGGGAGGAGAGCCTCAGGTATCACAGAACCACCCTTGGTCACTGTCCCTGCTGTTTGCTGTTACTCCACTATGTAGCTCTCCTGGTGATTATTGTGTCTTTAAACCCTTAGGAATAAGTTGCTTTGGGTGGGTTTATAATCTACCTGTCCTGGGGTTTGGAGGGGAAGAGGGCAAAGGAATAAATGCCCATGGATGGGCTTCTGGGCAGACTTCATCTATAGTTTTCACCATAGCTAGGCTGTCATGTTCCCAGATACTACTCTGGGGCACCAGCATGTACAGCAAGGGTTGTTACCAAGAAGAGTTTTATGGTTGAGGGGCAAGCAGTGATCTCAACAGGGAAAGAAATAAGCTTCTCCAGTCATTCCCCTCATGAAGCCCCTCCAGATCCAGAGAACCTCCTCCCAGGATGCAGCCGCTTTCTTTTCACACATACCGGTTTAAGTTAGCTGTCTGTTTCCCCAGTGTTTTTTCACGATTTTTACTTTCTCAGAATATATGGGTTCTTTTTCACCTCTGTAGTTACTCCAGTGTTGATTTTGAGAGCTGTCAGCCTTTGTTATTGTGCTGTCCTAGCTAGAACAGTAATGCAGAAGGTAGAATTCTATCTTCTTCATATCTTTTTCTAAGCATTTAAGCATATATATATATATATATATATTTGTGTATATGTATGCACGCACGTGTGTGTGTGTGTGTAAATATATATATATATATATGAGAATTTTTTTTGAGACAGAGTTTCACTCTGTTGTCCAGGCTGGAGTGCAGTGGCTCAGTCAGCTCACTGCAGCCTCAAACTCTTGGACTCAAGTGATCTTCCCACCTCAGCCCCCAGAATAGCTGGAACTATAGGCATATGCCATGCCTAACTAATTTTTTTTTTTTTTTTGGTCGAGTTGCGGTCTCACTATGTTGCCCAGGCTGGTCACCAACTTCTGACCTCAAGTGATCCTCCTGCCTCAGTCTTCCAAAGTTCTGGGATTATAGGCATGAGCCACCATTTCTGGCTGAGTATATAATTTTGAGGTGTGTGTATATATTGCTGTGCAACCAGCTTTTTAAATTTTAACGTAAATTCTGAATATCTACTATGTTCTTTTTATCTACCCAGTAGTATACCATAGTTTATTCTCCTTTTGAAGGATTTTTAGATTGGTTCCAATTTTTCACTAATCAAACTGTACTAGTTATAAAATCCTTTTTTTGTACTCATGAGAAGTTGTTTTTCTAGATTCAGATACTAAAGCATGGAATTGCTGGCTCAAAGATATAAGCATTCATAATTTAAGTTTTTAGGTACTGAAAAATTTCCCCTAATTGTATGAGTCCCTTTCCCATGTTACACATAATGATTTCAATCTTCAGTTTTTGCCAGTTTGATTAACAGTGACATTTTGCGTATTTTTCTATCTAAAGGGCTATTACATATTTGGTTTGTTTGTAATAAGAACTAGTAATAGTAATATACTATAAGTTAAAATACTGCTTTGGTAAGAAAATAGTGGCTTTTCTTTGTGCTTAGAACTTCTTGCTCAGAGGGGCATTAGGTCAGTGAGAGCTGGCTGATGGCAAAACTGTAACTTGTACATATATGTAGATTGGCTAGGTATATTACTCTATATTATAGGCAGCATGACTTAAATTGGCATGAGTTTAAGCACTGAGTATAATCCAAAACTCAGAGATACTTAAGAGTATGAGAGCATTTTGTAAATAGGCAGGATAAGTTTTCGGTGGGGTCTTAGAGTATTGTTAAGAAGTTAAACAGTATTCTAGAAAACAGATTCACAACAGAGAAGTTACTATAGATGGGCAGAGTAATATGGGCATTGTGAAATATTTCTCATCTGTCATCATTCTAAACACTACCCAAGAGTCTCTAAGGGATTTCATATTAATTATGAAACAATATTTTTAAATTTAAAGGATATTGAGGCAATCAGTATTCCGAAAGAAGAGCCAGGCTAAGGGAATAAGGGGAGATAGAGATGTACATAGGAGAATGAAGGCAAATTGAAGAGAATCTTGAATGTTGAGCTAAGAAATTTGGATTTTATTTTATAGTCAATGGAATCATCAAAGATGTTTCAGCAGTGATTTCTTCATATATTTTAGTAAAAAAAAACACTTGTTGGTTAAAATTAAAACCCTTTTGAATGAGAAACATGGGAGCTTTCAGATATTGGAATTTTTCTTCATTTCTTAATTAGTAAATTCATTAATTAGAATATCTCAAGTCATAAAATGTACTAGTGATTAGGATATATAATTTTTTAATATAGAAAGAAAATAAGAGTCTTACATTTTTTCCAATTGTTCATTTATTTCATATATTTCATTTAAAACAAATTTTTTTTTGAGATGGAGTTTCGTTTTTGTTGCCCAGCCTGAAGTGCAATGGCACAATCTTGGCTTACTGCAACCTTCGCCTCTCAGGTTCAAGTGATTCTCCTGCCTCAACCTCTCGAGTAGCTGAGATTATAGGCATGCCCCACCATGCCCAGCTAATTTTGTATTTTTAGTAGAGATGAGGTTTTGCCATGTTGACCAGGCTGGTCTCAAACTCCTGACCTCAGGTGATCCACCTACCCGGGCCTCCCAAAGTGCTGAGACTGCAGGTGGGAGCCACCATGACTGGCCAACAATTTTTGTGCTTTTTGTATTTTTATTTTTTTCCAGGGAAAAGAACATTATTAAATATGACTAAAGTAGTCTTCTATAATCTCTATATTTTTATAAAAGCATAATTATTGATTATATTTATGCTGTTTAAAGTATATTATTCTCATCAGTTGTTTAATTGTAAAGTTTACACTGGCAAACTTTAGGCAGTTTTTATTCATGAAGAATGAGAGAAGTTTTCTGTTATTCCCATTTTAAGCTGTATGAACAATGTGTAATGCATACCAGCATTTAGTGGTTTTGAGTTTTTGTGTTTTTGAGACAGGGTCTCACTATGTTACCCAAGCTGGGGTAAAGTGGTGCAGTCACTCACTGTAGCCACTGTAGCCTCCCGGGTTCAAGCTAGCCTCCTGCCTCAGCCCCCCAAGTAGCTGGGCCTACAGGTGTGTGCTGCGATGCCCAGCTAATTTTTGTATTTTTTGGAGAGACGGGGTTTCACCATGTTGCCTAGGCTGGTCTTGAACTTCTGAGCTCAAGGGATCCTCCTGCCTTAGCCTCCCAAAGTGCTGGGATTATAGGTATGAGCCACCATACTGGCCTCATTTAATGTTTAAATTGTAATAGAATTTTTCTTATATGTTTTATGGCTATTTAATTGGAGCTTGAAAAATAGTGATTGATTTCATAAAATAAATGAAATTATATTGAAAACAAAGCCTGTCACTAGGCTTATTAGACTAACTTCTTATATGTAGCAGAGTAGGCAGTTTGTAAAATACTTTCCAAGGAGTCAAGGGGTATTGTTTGTGATATTTGGCAAATATTTCCTGTTTTTATTTGATTTTAATATAATGGTTTTAATGATTGTTTCTACTTTTTAAAGGACTTGGAAAAGAGTGTGGGTGAACTTAGCGAAGGACAGAGACCCCAGCTAACAGCAGCAGCAGAGAACATCTTAATGGGACATTCTCTCTGTATGAAGCCACCTGTCACTAATGCAGAGTCTTTGGATCAACAATGTGATCCTCAAACATTACCTCAGCAATTTGGCACAGTTTCAGGTATATACCATAATATTCTTTCTTCATGTGTCATAGTAGTATCCCTAAACTGAGTTGAGAAAAGTATACCGACTTTCAGATGGGGGCTTGCAAAATTTCTTTATTAAAAGGGATTTTAATAATTGAAAAGTTTGGTGGTAACTTTTTAAATAGTATGTATAGCAGTCTTTTTCCAAATGTGATTCATGTCTCAATGTTGGTACATGAACCATTGGGTGGTAGGTAAAATAATTTTGATAATACACATACATACATGTAAAACTTTTTAATTCTGAAGCATTTATTTTATTATTTATTTATTTATTTAGAGATGGAGTCTTGCTCTGTTGCCAGGCTTGAGTGCAATGGCACAATCTTGGCTTACTGCAACCCCTGCCTCCCGGGTTCAGGCAATTCCCCTGCCTCAGCCTTCCAAATAGCTTGGATTACAGGCATGTGCTGCCATACCCAGCTAGTTTTTGTATTTTTAGTAGAGATGGGGTTTCGCTTTATTGGCCAGTCTGGTCTCGAACTCCTGACCTCAAGAGATTTGCCCACTTTGGCCTCCCAAAGTGCTGAGATTACAGGTGTGAGCCATCGCTCCCAGCAGATGCATTTAAATATATACTAGAGAAAGATAATGAATCCATGAAAACTGACATAACAGATCTTTATGTTTAGGACAAGATTAAATTAGATAATACTGTAGACATTTACTCCTTCTACCATATGAATTTCAGTAGCCCTCAGTGCATTCAGGACTATTTTAGAATTTAAATAAACTTTCTGTTGTGATATGTTGGAAATAAGGATAGAATATAGAATACCAATCACTAGCGTATATAGTTGATTCTCATCTATGAAGCATTGTTATATTCTGTGGTCACCACAAACATATTAACAAATATGAACCATTGCTCCTAGGGTAAATACAGGATTAGGTTTCTGTAAGTCTCTGGTCATAACATTTTTATCAACTGATCAATATATAACCTGGTTTTATTTGTGTTTCTGTTTAAAGAAATCTTATTTAATATATATTTTGGATTCCCAGCAGTATAACTTGTGCCTGAAGGAAGCCTGTCTAACACATGTATTTTCTCCATAAGACATGTCAGAGCCTTCTTGTGCTTAGAAACACTAGACAGGCCAAGCCCGATGGCTCACGCCTGCAATCCCAGCACTTTGGGAGGCCAAGGTAGGCAGATCACCTGAGATCAGGTGTTCGAGACCAGCCTGGCCAACATGATGAAACCCTATCTCTACTAAAAATACAAAAATTAGCCAGGCATAGTGCAAGTGCCTGTAATCTCAGCTATTTGAGAGGCTGAGGCAGGAGAATCACTTGAACCTGGGAAGCAGAAGTTGTAGTGAGCCAAGATCATGCCACTGTACTCCAGCCTGGGCGACACAGCGAGATTCCATCTCATAAAAAAAGAAACACTAGACAGTACTTCAGCACTAAGGGGCCATTTTAAACAGTGAAATTTCCAAAAGAAAAAAAAACACAAAAATGTGAAAAACACAGCTTTACATATACTGTGAAAAGGTCACTTGTTTACAGTATGAGAGTTGAAGTAAAGTGGAATGTATCCTTGTTCAGCATCAATTGGAAAAATGCATATCAGGTAATTTAAGTTTTTCACCATGCTGTCCATGTCCACAAATGACCAGGAAGGTGATGTGAGTATTGATTTTGGGGTTATAAATACATTTTAGCAAGTATGTATCAAATACATAATTTGCATATAAATGAGGATCTTCTATATTCTTATTACTGATTTTTTAAAATGCCTATTTCTTCATTCATTTTTTAATGCCCATTTCTTCTCTTAAGTGAAAAGAAACTTCTGAAGGTATGCAGATTTGTCAGAAGTCAGAAAAGGAAAATCCTGAAGTTAGAGTATTTAGTTTTATATTGAGTGAATACCTTATGTTATTCTGAACTGAGAGAAATTCAAGACTCAATTTTCCATGTGAATAAATGTAAAGATTGGCCTTATTTCTCATTTTGTACACCTAATGAGAGCGTTAAATGTTTTACGTTCTTTAAAATTTGTAGGATTCAAATAGCATAAAATGTGGCTTTTACATTTATGTCCAGCTAAATGTGCAGAATGCAATGAAACAGAGTTAACACTAGGTGGCTCTCACAGATCACTTGAACTACTAGGTACTTAAAAAGTACTAGGTACCTGAGAGCAACTGGGTACTTAGTTGAAATGCTATGGAATAAACTCTCTGAGGAGATAGTCTATCCAGTCCTTTCTTAAATCTCTGGTAGTCCTAGCAGGTTACCTATAGTACAGTGCATTTTTAATATTAGGTACATTGTAGGTATTTAATTGGAAAAAATAAGTAATATGTTATAACGTAAGATTGTAATATGTTATATGATATAATGCATATAAGGCAGTATCGTAGAGTAGCTAAGAGTTTAGGCTTTGAGAGTCTCAGAAACAGGTTTGAATTCCAGCTCTGTATATCTTTGGTCAAGTAACTTATTGTTCCTGAGCCCAAATTTCTTCGTGTGCCAGGTGGGGATAATCGCTATGTACCAAATTACCCCACATTTTTAACAGCCGAAGGCAACAAACATTTATTATCTCACACAACTCTGAAAGTCCCAAATCCATTAGTGACTTACCTGGGTGGTTGTTAGGATCTCTCCTGATCTGGCAGTCAAGATGATGGCTTGAACTGAGGTCATCTGAAGCCTTGAGTAGGGTTGAAGGATCCACTTTCCAAACTCACTCACATGGCTTTAGCAAGAGGCTTCACTTCTTCACCATGTTAACCAATCCATAGGGCCATACCTGACGTTGTAGCAGGCATCCCTCAAGAGAAAGTAAGCAATCAAGATGGAAACCATAATGTCGTTTTCTTTTTCTTTTGAAAAAAGTCTTGCTCTGTTGCCCAAGCTGGAATGCAGTGGTGCGATCTCAGCTCACTGCAACCTCTGCCTCCTGGGTTCAAGCAATTCTCCTACTTTGGCCTCCTGAGTAGCTGGGACTACAGATGCAAGCCACCGTGCCTGACTACTTTTTGTATGTTTTTGTAGAGATGGGATTTTGCCATGTTGGCCAGGCTGGTCTCAAATTTCTGACCTCAAGTGATCCATCCACCACAGCCTTCCAAAGTGCTGGGATTACAGGTGTGAGCCACCACACCCAGCCAATAATGTCTTTTATAACCTGATCTCCAAAGTGACATGCCATCACTTCTGTCATATCCCACTGATAACACAGAACAATTATGGAACAACTTAAGAGGTGACTTTAAAAAGGTGTGAATACCAGGATGCAGGTATGGTTGAAGGCTTTCTTGGAGGTAATAGTGTCCACCTTATTACAGTTATTAGGTACCATACTTGACTGTGCATGTAAAGTAGTTAGCACAGTGCTTGGCACATGGTGTTGTTCTCTTTAATAATGCTTGGACTGTGTGAACGTACTGTCTTGTATGTACTTAATAGAATCAGAAACCATCAACAGTTGACTAAAAGGACTTTGCCTATAGAAAACTGATTTCTTCTTCTTGTTTCAAGATTTTCTCCTGGTAATCACAGAATGTAACTGTGATCCATAGATGAGAATCAACTATATATACTAGTGATTGGTATTTCTTTTCATCTTGATTTTTAATAGCTTTGCTTACAGAGGCTCATCTGTTTGCATTTTGCCCCTCCCCACCCCTGCTAATTTTCAGGAAATATCCTATTTGCAACCTGTAGTCCTCTATCACTGTCTCCATTCCTAAGGCTCTCAGGTTGGGTTGAGTAACCTAAAGATACAAAATTGGCTTTGAGGAGTTGTCTTGGGAACCCTAAAATGTAAGCTATAATTTGAGTGAATTATGTGTGGGCTCTGGGATATACTAACAATTACAGCTTTTCATTTACTCAAAAAACCTATATTGAATACCCACTGTATACCTAGAACTGTGTAAGTACTACATTTAGCATTTGAGATTCAAAGATGGTAGATATTTGCTCTCAAGAAGTTTACAAAGTAGTGGAGGAGAAATAAATAACAATTATAATATTGTGTGACTAGTACAACACAGACGGCTGTGGGAGTGCAGAGGAGGAACTCAGCTCATTTGTGAGGGCTTAGAAAAGGTTTTCTGCAAGAGCCAATGTGAAATTAAATCTTAAGGGAATTAGCCAGATGGTAAATTATGATAAGAATATTCCAGTTTCTTCATTTACTTATTCAGAAGACATTTTTTAAGTGCCTGCTATACATTGAGCATGTGCTAGGTGCTAGGAATATGAAACTTGGTAAGGCCCTGTTCACAATGATATTTTTTTTCTCTAGTAGACACAGTGGATAAAAAAACAAAAACATGCAGTAAGTCCTGTGGTTATTGTCAAGAAGCCCATAGAGGATGGAGAAACAGGTCAATTGAGGTTGAAGTTGGGATTCAGGAAAAGACTTCATAGATGAGGGAAGTCTTGCTTGAAGCAACTCCTCAAAGATGAATAAATGCTTGCTATGTGGTGAGTGAGGAAGGACCTTTCAGGCAGAATAGGCAATGAGACAAGAAACAAAAGCAAAAAAAGAGCAAGACTTGATCATGGAAATGTGGTGCTTTTGTCAAAGAATTAGAGCTTAGGATGTAATGAAATTGCAGCAGGGAGCAGAAACCAGGTCATGAAAAGCCCTGGATGATCTATCAAGGAGTTTTTTTGTGCACAAAATGGGAAATAATAACACTCTTGCTTTATACTTACTTCCATGAACAATTCAGTCTTAAGTTTCTGTCAATTCTGAATGTTGTGTGATATTCGTCAGTCTGTTGAAAATTGTAATTAAATGAGTGATATGATCATATTTACTTTCATTTAGCAAGATTATCTGAAGTGCAATGTGATGGATAGATTGGAAGAGTTAAGACAGGATGCAAGGAGCCTGATTAAATAACCATTAAAGTTGGCCTGGTGAGACATTATTCAGTAGTGAGGATATATAAAAAGGGAGATTTGAGAGAGAATTAAGGAAATGGACAGGAATTCGTTTGAATGTGAGCAGTACAAAAGAAAGGGAAAGTCTAAGAAATTAATAAGTTTCTGGCTAGAATTATTGGATAGATGGTCATCTCAGTCACTGAGAGACAGAAATGGACGGGAATTCAGTTGAATGTTTGCAGTACAAAAGAAGGGGAGAGTCTAAGAAATCTGTAAGTTTCTGGCTAGAATTATTGGATAGATGGTCATATCAGTCACTGAAAGAGAGAGAGAATATGAAGGAAGAGAGAGAGAATTAGGAAGAAGGAGGTTGAGTGGGGTTTATACATACTGACTTTCATACAAATGAAAAAAAATCCATTAGATATACCAGACCAAAAACTCTTGCTAGACTGGTGATTTTAGGTGAATTTAGTCTTCTCTAAAAGTCTGCCATACTTGCTTTCCACTACAATAAAATTCTAGGAAAGTAAAATTAGGGATTTCTAGTTATTATTAATTAAATTAAATCTGACTTGAATGGAATAATATTTTAAATATCCCTCTTTTAGAGGCCTAACTTGCATTAGACATGCAAGACACCCATACTCAATGAGCCTGCTTGTTAGAAGACACAGCAAATTCAGCATTGTTATGATTGCTGTCATGGAATCCTTTCCTGACCACTTGTCACTGGGTTAAATACCTGTCATATGTACTCTGTATAATTCTCTAATGTGATTTGTAATCTCACGTGAGGGTACAGACTTTATCTTGTTTACTTTCATGTCCCTGTCATCTAGAGATTATGTAGTACACAGAACATAGTAAATATCTTTTAAATTACAGGATGGCATGTGATGTGAAAGCTATTACATACTTTTTGAGTGCTGTTCCACCCCATCACCACTTTTTTCCTGTCCCATGTATGCCTTATCCCTAGTAACCCATGTTAAGATTCTGGCATATAACTTTCCTATTTTTTACCTCACACGTATAATTATATGCACACGCACATGCACAATATATATGGTGTGTGTGATTGCTATTATTTTACAACTTTAGATCATATGCACACTTGCCTGCATTTTGTGTTTTACCCAGTAAATCCTGTAGATTACTCCAGGTCAGCCAGTATTACTTAGATTTATTCTTTTTAATGATTGCATAAAACTTCATGGTGTAGATTTCCAATAATTTATTTAATTGTTTCTCTGTTGATGGACGTTTATTACCATTTCCCTGCACTGTAAAGAATGCTAAAGTATCCACACAGGTATCCTAACAGATTGTTGTGTTTTATACTCCTTACTCCTGGGAAGCTCTTCTATACATGAGCAAATGTATCTTTGGTTTAGAAACAGATAATACCAAGTTGCTTTCTTGAAAGTTTAAACCAATTTATTTTTGTAAGCAATTTATTAAGAGTCCTTTCCCTATATCCCCTCCTGAAATTGTGTTGATTAGTTTGTTTTACATGCATCAGTAGAAATACAAAGATATGTTTCTGACTCCTGGTGAATTTATGTCTTTTCATTCATATGTTTGATGGCCATTTGTATGTGCTCCGATAACGTTCTTTTCCCATCCAGGAGGTTCTTAATTTTTCTTTTCTTTTTTTTTTTTAAAGCTGTTTCTATGGTTTAGATGTTTTCTCCTATCTGTATTGCAAATACCTTTATCCATGTTTATATTTTGTTCATTGACATTGTTGATGGTCTTTTTTATCATATAATTAAAACATTTATAGATTTTTTTTTCTATCTTTTATACTTTCTGTGCTTTCATGGCTTATGTTGCTATACTGTAGAGAAAAGCTAATCATTTTCATCTATTTATCTGATATCTAGTGACATAACCAAATTCTCTTATTAGTTCTAATAGAGTTCTTTTTTCTCATTAGAGTCTCTTGGGTTTCTAGGCATATACCATATTATCAGCAAAAGAGGTTTCAATATCTTCTTTTTCAACGTTATATGTAATTCTTTTCTCTTAATTGATTTGCCAAACACTCTTAGAAAAATGTTGAACAAGTGACATAAAAATAGAAAAAAGCATATCAGAATATAAAGAGGCAAATATAAAGCCTGGAACATTAGTTACTCTAAATTATAGATATTATTACCATTATTTAATCTTCTGTTAGATAATTAAATGAGAATTAGGTAATAATTTTGATAACTTGTTTTTACAGATTTAATACTATAATAGTAAATATTAAAACTCAATGTGGGTGGGCACAGTGGCTCATACCTCTAATCCCAGCACTTTGAGAGGCTGAGGTGAGCAGATCACTTGAGCACTTCAGGTCAGGAGTTCAAGACCAGCCTGGCCAACATGAGGAAACCCTGTCTCTACTAAAAATACAAAAATTAGATGGGTGTGCTGGCACATGCCTGTAGTCTCAGCTCCTCTGGAGGCTGAGGCAGGAGAACCACTTGAACCTGGGAAGCAGAGGTTGCAGTGAGCTGAGATCGTGCCACTGAACTCCAGCCTGGGTGACATAGTGAGTCTCATTCTCAAAAAAAAGAAAAAAGAAAAAATTAAAACTCAATGTATTTTGCTTTATGCAAAACCCCATTATAAACCTAGATTAACATAAAAGATCAATTGGAATGTGATTATTTGCTACATCTAGAAAATTGTCAACAGAATGCCTTTAAATGGAAAATATCTATGGCATCTTTAAAATATTTTTTCGGGCTGGGTGCAGTAGCTCATGTCTGTAATCCCAGTACTTTAGGAAGCTGAGGCAGGAAGATCACTTGAGCCCAGGGGTTTCAGACCAGCCTTGGCAACATGGCAAAACCCCGTCTCTACTAAAAATACAAAAAATTATCCAGGTGTGGTAGTGCACACCTATTGTCCCAGTTACTCAGGGGGCTGAGTTGGAAGAATCACCTGAGCCTTGGAAATCAAAGATGCAGGGAGCCATGATCATGCCATTGCACTCCCGCCTGGGCAACAGGAATGAAACTCTGTCTTAAAAAATATATATAGATATATATTTCATTGTGGCACTGTTTACAATAGCAAAGACCTGGAACCAACCCAAATGCCCATCAATGATAGATTGGACAAAGAAAATGTGATACATATACACCATGGAATACTATACAGCCATAAAAAACGATGAGTTCGTGTCCTTTGTAGGGAAATGGATGAATCTGGAATTCATCATTCTCAGCAAACTGACACAAGAACAGAAAATCAAACACCACATGTTCGCACTCATAGGCAGATGTTGAACAATGAGAACTCATGGACACAGGGAGGGGAGCATCACAAACTGGGGTCTGTTGAGGGGGTTGGGGAGGGATGGTAGGGGGTGGGGAGGTTGGGAAGGAATAATTTGGGGAGAAATGCCAGTTATAGGTGATGGAGGGATGGAGTTAGCAAACCACATTGCCATATATGTACCTATGCAACAGTCCTGCATGATCTGCATATGTAGCCCAGAACCTAAAGTACAATTAAAAAAAAACCAAAAAGACATATATATATGTATAAAAACAATTTAGTTTGTATATAACTCTTCAGGTCTATTTCTATGATTATATTTTGAAAGGTTCTCTAGCAAGACTGAAACAGAGAGCAATGACTTAATTCCTCTGTGCTTCTTACTAGCTCTCTGATTTTAAACAGTTAACTTCTCTGAACATTAGTTATGTCAGTGAAAGGCAGTTATAATACTGTCTAACCTGTCGATCTTACAGAATGATTGTAAAGTTCAAATGTAGTAAGATAATGTACTCATATATGAAAGTGGTTGGAGTATACATTGCAATACAAAGATAAAGTGATGTTATTATTAAATACACAGATGTCTCTGCTCCTTCCTTCTTTTTAGTGATTTGATTGAGGTGCCATTTATTTATGTATTTATTTATTTAGAGACAGGATGTTACTTTGTCACCCAGATTGGAGTGCAGTGATGCGATCTCAGCTCAGTGCAACTTCCACCTCCAGGTTTCAAGCGATTCTCCTGCCTCAGCCTCCTGAGTAGCTGGGATTACAGCACATGCCACCACATCCAGCTAATTTTTGTATTTTTAATAGACATAGGTTTCACCATGTTGGCCAGGCTTGTCTTGAACTCCTGATCTCAGGCAATCCACCCGCCTTGGCCTCCCAAAGTGCTGGATTACAGGCATGAGCAACTGCACCTGGCCAGAGGTGCCATTTAGATAAGAAAAAGAAGAGCTTGAGCACTTGAAGAAAAAAATCTACAGAATATAGCTAAGCAATACCAACATTTTTCAGGCAGGAAATTGCCCTTTGCTATAAGATTATGTTTTTATTTTTATTTTTATTTATTTATTTATTTTTGGGGGTGGGGAGGAAGGCAGGAAGGGAGGGAAGAAGGATGGTAGGGAGGAAGGAAGGGATGAAGGAAGGAAGGAAGGAAGGGAGGAAGCGGGGAGGGAGGGAGGGAGGGAGGGAGGGAAGGGAAGGAAGGAAATCAAGCAATGAGAGAGACATTGCCGACCTGGATCTAGAGGTTTACAAGTTGATTTCTTTTTTTTTGAGAGAAGGAAAGAAAAAAAAAAATAAGTAAAGGAGAGGAAGAGGGAGAGTAAATGGAAATATTGCTTTATTTTGAAAAAAATTGGGTATTAATAATGGCCAATCAATGTTTCATTTAAACTTATGGGTAGGTGTGATGTGGTATTGACAAGAATGTATATTTTGTGTATTTGAAGTGGAGAGCTCTGTAAATATTTATTAAGTTTACTTGTTCCAGATCTGAGTTCGAGTCCTTGATATCCTTATTAATTTTCTGTCTCATTGAATCTAAGAGTCATATCTGGGTGTTAGGATCGTTAGCTCTTGTTGTTGCATTGATCCTTTTACCACTGTATCTTTGTTGCTTTAAAATCTATTTTATCCGATACGAGAATTGCAACTCCTGCTTTTTATTTATTTATGATTTATTTTTGCTCTCCATTTGGTTGGTAAATCTTTCTCCATCCCTTTGTTTTGAGTCTTTGTGTATCCTTGCATGTGAAACAGGTCTGGATGTAACATGCCATTGGGTTTTGGCTGTGTCTTTTGATTGGGGGATTTAGTCGATTTAAATTTAGGGTTACTGCCTTTTGATGTTGACTGGCTGTTTTATCGATTCGTTGGTATAAATTCTTCTTTATGTTGGTGCTCTTTACTTTATGGTGTATTTTTAGAAAGGCTAATACTAGTTGTTTCTTTCTGTGTGTAATGCTTCTTTCAGAAGCTCTTGTAAAGCAGGCCTGGTGGTAATAAAATCTCTGAGTTCTTGCTTGTTCATAAAAGATTTTATTTTTCCTTCAGTTGTGAAGCTTAGTTTGGCTGGATATGAAATTCTTGGCTGAAGGTTCTGTTCTTTGAGGATGTTGAATATTGGCCCCCACTCTCTTCTGGCTTGTAGAGTTTCTGCTGAGAGATCTGCTGTAAGTTTGATAGGCTTGCCTTTGTGGGTAACCTGACCTTTCTCTCTGGCCGCCCTTAGTATTTTCTCCTTCGTTTCAACCCTGGTGAATCTAACGATTATGTGCCTTGGGGTTGCTCTTCTTGAGGAATATCTCTGTGGTGTTCTCTGTATTAGCTGGGGTTGAATGTTGACCTGCTTTGCTAGTTTAGGAAAATTTTCCTGAATAATTTCCTGAAGGGTATTTTCCAGCTTGGATTCATTCTCTCCGTTGCATTCAGGTACACCTATCAAACGTAGATTTGGTCTTTTCACATAGTCCCACCTTTCTTGGAGACTTTGCTCATTCCTTTTTATCCATTTTTCTCTAATCTTTTCTTCACGTTTTATTTCATTAAGTTGGACTTTGACCTCTGATATCTCTTCTTCTGCTTGAACAATTCGAGTGTTTAAACCTGTGCATATTTCTCGGAGTTCCTGTATTGTATTCTTCAGTTCCATTAATTCACTCATACTCCTAAGTTGTCTATTCTCAATAGGATTTCATCAAACCTTTTTTCAAAGTTCCTAGTTTCTTTACGTTGGGCTACAACCTGTTCTTTTAAGTCACCGAAGTTTGTTATTATCCATTCCTTGAAGAGTGATTCTGTTATTGGGATGTGCTCGTTCTCCATCAAGCCTTGTTCCATTGTCGATGTGGAACTGTGATCATCTTTAGAGGGAGAGGCGTTCTGACTTTGAGTATTCTCAGCTTTTTTACGCTGGTTTCTTCCCGTCATTGTAAATTTATCCTCCTGTCATCTTTGAAATTACCAACTTTCAGATTAGGTCTCTTGAGTGGACGTCCAGGTTGTTAGTTCCCAGGGCCAGAGCAGCAGCGTTAAAACTAATGGTGCTTTTCTGCCCAGGATTCTCCTGTCTGGCTTCCTTCTTGTGTCCGTAGTAGGCGACTCTGCCTTCCCAGGACTCCAAACCTCGGTCAAAAGGGGAACTGGTCCCGTTTACTCTGCGCCCAGCGCTGCCACGCCTAGGTGCTGTCACAGCCGCTGCGCCAGGCTCTGGTGTCGTGCTGGGGGCCCGTGCGGGTCCTCCGAACCTGTTTACTCTGCTCCGAGAGCTGCCGTGCTGAGGTGCGGGCGGAACCGCTGCGCCGGCCATGAGAGTCGCACTGGCCACCCGTGTGTTTCCTCCACTGGGGGATCTTCTTTTTTATTTATTTATTTATTTATTTTATTTTATTTTATTTATTTATTTATTTATTTTTTTTTTTCGGGGGGAGGAAGGCAGGAAGGGAGGGAAGAAGGACGGTAGGGAGGAAGGAAGGGATGAAGGAAGGAAGGAAGGGAGGAAGCAGGGAGGGAGGGAGGGAGGGAAGGGAAGGAAGGAAATCAAGCAATCAGAGGGACATTTCGGACCTGGATCTAGAGGTTTACAAGTTGATTTCTTTTTTTTTGAGAGAAGGAAAGAAAAAAAAAATAAGCAAAGGAGAGGAAGAGGGAGAGTAAATGGAAATATTGCTTTATTTTGAAAAAAATTGGGTATTAATAATGGCCAATCAATGTTTCATTTAAACTCATGGGTAGGTGTGATGTGGTATTGACAAGAATGTATATTTTGTGTATTTGAAGTGGAGAGCTCTATAAATATTTATTAAGTTTACTTGTTCCGGATCTGAGTTCGAGTCCTTGATATCCTAATTAATTTTCTGTCTCATTGAATCTAAGAGTCATATCTGGGTGTTAGGATCGTTAGCTCTTGTTGTTGCATTGATCCTTTTACCACTGTATCTTTGTTGCTTTAAAATCTATTTTATCCGATACGAGAATTGCAACTCCTGCTTTTTATTTATTTATGATTTATTTTTGCTCTCCATTTGGTTGGTAAATCTTTCTCCATCCCTTTGTTTTGAGTCTTTGTGTATCCTTGCATGTGAAACAGGTCTGGATGTAACATGCCATTGGGTTTTGGCTGTGTCTTTTGATTGGGGGATTTAGTTGATTTAAATTTAGGGTTACTGCCTTTTGATGTTGACTGGCTGTTTTATCGATTCGTTGGTATAAATTCTTCTTTATGTTGGTGCTCTTTACTTTATGGTGTATTTTTAGAAAGGCTAATACTAGTTGTTTCTTTCTGTGTGTAATGCTTCTTTCAGAAGCTCTTGTAAAGCAGGCCTGGTGGTAATAAAATCTCTGAGTTCTTGCTTGTTCATAAAAGATTTTATTTTTCCTTCAGTTGTGAAGCTTAGTTTGGCTGGATATGAAATTCTGGGCTGAAGGTTCTGTTCTTTGAGGATGTTGAATATTGGCCCCCACTCTCTTCTGGCTTGTAGAGTTTCTGCTGAGAGATCTGCTGTTAAGTCTGATAGGCTTGCCTTTGTGGGTAACCTGACCTTTCTCTCTGGCCGCCCTTAGTATTTTCTCCTTCGTTTCAACCCTGGTGAATCTAACGATTATGTGCCTTGGGGTTGCTCTTCTTGAGGAATATCTCTGTGGTGTTCTCTGTATTAGCTGGGGTTGAATGTTGACCTGCTTTTCTAGTTTAGGAAAAATTTCCTGAATAATATCCTAAAGGGTATTTTCCAGCTTGGATTCATTCTCTCCGTCACATTCAGGTACACCTATCAAACGTAAATTTGGTCTTTTCACGTAGTCCCACCTTTCTTGGAGACTTTGCTCATTCCTTTTTATTCTTTTTTCTCTAATCTTTTCTTCACGTTTTATTTCATTAAGTTGGACTTTGACCTCTGATATCTCTTCTTCTGCTTGAACAATTCGAGTGTTTAAACCTGTGCATACTTCTCGGAGTTCCTGTATTGTATTCTTCAGTTCCATTAATTCACTCATACTCCTCTCTAAGTTGTCTATTCTCAATAGGATTTCATCAAACCTTTTTTCAAAGTTCCTAGTTTCTTTACGTTGGGCTACAACCTGTTCTTTTAAGTCACCGAAGTTTGTTATTATCCATTCCTGAAGAGTGATTCTGTCATCAGGATGCGCTTGTTCTCCATCAAGCCTTGTTCCATTGTCGATGTGGAACTGTGATCACCTTTAGAGGGAGAGGCGTTCTGACTTTGAGTATTCTCAGCTTTTTTACGCTGGTTTCTTCCCGTCATTGTAAATTTATCCTCCTGTGGTCTTTGAATTTACCAACTTTCAGATTAGGTCTCTTGAGTGGACGTCCAGGTTGTTAGTTCCCAGGGCCAGAGCAGCGGCGTTAAAACTTGGTGCTTTTCTGCCCAGGATTCTCCTGTCTGGCTTCCTTCTTGTGTCCAGTAGTAGGCAACTCTGCCTTCCCAGGACTCCAAACCTCGGTCAGAAGGGGAACCCGTCCCGTTTACTCTGCGCCGAGCGCTGCTGCACCGAGGTGCCGTCACAGCAGCTGCGCCGGGCTCTGGTATTGTGCTGGGGGCCCGTGTGGGTCCTCCAAAAGTGTTTACTCTGCTCCGAGAGCTGCCGCCCCGAGGTGCTGGCGGAACTGCTGTGCCGGCCACGAGAGTCACGCTGGCGACCCGTGTGTTTCCTCCACTGGGGGATCTTCTGCTCCGTGAGCAATCAGACTTTGAAAGTGTGGCATCCTCTAGTCCTCCGCGCCTTCCCTGAGAGCTGCAATCTCAGGATGTTAGCGATCGGCCATCTTGGATTGTTCTCCCACTGGGGGATCTCCTGCTCCGTGAGTGACCAGACTTTGTCTGAAAGTGTAGCGTCCTCTAGTTCTCCGCGCCTTCCCTGAGAGCTGCAATCTCGGGATGTTAGCAATCGGCCATCTTGGATCGTTCTCCAAGATTATGTTTTAATGGCCAGGTACTGTGGTTCACCCCTGTAATCTAGCACTTTGGGAGGCCAAGGCAGGTGGATCACAAGATCAAGAGGTCAAGACCATCTGGACAAACTTGGTGAAACCCTGTCTCTACTAAAAATACAAAACTTAGCTGGGCGTGGTGGTGCGTGCCTGTAGTCCTAGCTACTCAGGAGGCTGAGGCAGGAGAATCTCTTGAACCTGGGAGGTGGAGATTTCAGTGAGGGGAGATTGCGCCACTGCCCTCAAGCCTGGCGACAGAGCGAGACTACATCCCCCTCAAAAAAAAAAATACATTTTAGATAGCACTTTGGGAGGCCGAGGCGGGTGGATCACGAGGTCAAGAGATCGAGACCATCCTGGTCAACATGGTGAAACGCCGTCTCTACTAAAAATGCAAAAAAAAATTAGCTGGGCACGGTGGCGTGTGCCTGTAATCCCAGCTACTCAGGAGGCTGAGGCAGGAGAATTGCCTGAACCCAGGAGGCAGAGGTTGGGGTAAACCGAGGTCGCGCCATTGCACTCCAGCCTGGGTATGGAGCGAAACTCCGTCTCAAAAAAAAAAAAAAGAAAGTGTTCTATTGACTCTTAGAAAGGTAAGCAGGAGTATTAAGAGTTTGTACATGGGAAGAAAGCTGCAGATGGACTGCATGGGTAACTTGTTCATTGGAACCTTTACATAGAATATTCCATGGATTTGTTTGAACATAGGTACGTTTTGCATTCTCTCTGAGTTATGGGTTTAATTGCAGTGAAGGCTTGGTCCAGGTGTTTTTGTTTGAAGTGCGCTGCTTTTTCTAATTCAGCAGGTGAGAAATATTCGTAGTTTTAGTTAAGTACTTGTTCATTTTTGAAGATAAATTTAACAATTTAACTTTTTGTTTACATTTTGATAACAGGTGGTATTTATGAAGATTCATATGCTAGTCATGGTCCAATGAGTTTGGGAGAATTGGAGTTGGAGCCAAATTCTAACCTTGTTCTTCCCACAACACTTCTGACAGCACGAGAAAATGATGTTAATTTACTAGTAGCTGCTGAAGAATTTTCTCAGGTACCAAATTAGTAGCACATGTACTTTACTTAAAATGAGAATTGAAACAATATTGCCTTAGCATGTTTTGGCCCATCAGGAGCCAAGCCTCTGGAGTCAGATAGCTTCAAATCATGCCTCCTTTATTTCCTAACTCAAGCCTGAATATAAATTTTAGCTCACCCAAGCTGTGCCCTTGAATACATTACTTAGCCTCTTTTAAGCCTTAATTCCCTCATCTTTAAATTAAAAAATAAAAGTAATGGCCAGGTACAGTGGCTCACACCTGTAATCCCAGCACTCTGGGAGGCTGAGGCAGCTGATTGCTTGAGTCCAGGCATTTGAGACCAGCCTGGGCAATGTAGCGAAATCCTGTCTCTATAAAAATATACAAAAATTAGCCAGTCTCCTGTAGTCCCAGCTACTTGGCAGGCTGGTGGGCAGATTGCTTGTGCCCAGGAGGCAGAGGTTGTGGTGAGCCCAGGTTATGCCACTGCACTCCAACTGGGTGACATAATGAGACTTTTGTCTCAAAAAAATGAATGAATAAATAATACATAAAAATAATATATATAAAAGTAAGGTCACTATTTCACTTATATCTCAGTATCTGCATGCAATACCTAGCTCAGTACATTGCACATAGTAGGTGTTCAGTAAATCTTTATTACATTGAAATTTGTAAAAAGTGTTTCATAAGAAATGTATTGCGTAAGAAATTTTATACTGAGTGAAGCCAATGGCACATGCAATCTTGTGTACTGAAAAAATAGGTTAATTGCTCACCAAGCTGTTAATCTAAAGAATGTTTATTATTAAATAGTTTTTTATTTGTATATTGACAATTCATTACTCATTTTGAACTCATTTATGAATAAGTATTTATTCGTGATATTGTGTAGCAGTACATGTGTTAAGGATGAAACCAAAAAAATATGTAAGATAAAGATTGTTTTTGGAACACATGATTATGTAGGGTTCAGTATTACCAACCTGTGACCAAGTGATGATCAGGAAAAACTAGTTAATAATAAAAAAGTATCTGTTAATAACTTCTGTATAAAAAAATTTTTTTGTGGCCACGATTAGGCAAACATTTCTAGAATATGATACCAAAAGTACTATCTATGAAAAATATTTTTTTTAATTGGTCTTATCAAAAATAAGAACTTCTGTTCTTCAAAACTGTTAAGAGAATTAAAAGGCAAGTCACTGACTGGGAGAAAATATTTACAAATCACTTTTCTGATCAAAGACTTGTATTCAAAATATATAAAGAGCTCGCATAACTCAATATTAAGAAAACAAACAATCCAGTTAAAAAATACACAATAGATTTGGACAAGTACTTTACCCAGAGAAGATATATGAATGGCAAATGAGCACATAAAAAGATTCTCAACAGAGTTAGTCATTAGGAAAATGCAAAATAAAACAATGATCTACCACTACATAGCTATTAGAATATCTAAAATCTAAAAGACTGTCATGCCAAGTGTCAGCAAGGATGTAGAGCAACTGAACTCTCATACTTTGCTGATTGGGAATGCAGAATGATCCAACCACTTTGGAAAAGAGCTTGGCCATTTCTTTAAAAATATACACCCAGCAAATGAACCATGCATTTCACTCCTAGTTTCCCAAGAGAAACTAAAACATATGTTTGCACAAAGACTTGTACATGAATGTTCATACAACTTTATATTTGTATTAGCCCAAAACTGGAAACAACACAAATGTCCGTCAACTAGTGAATGGACAAATTGTGGTATATCCTGTACAGTGGAATATTTAGCAACCAAAAACATGAACTATTAATACAAACAGTAACATGGATGGTTCTTACAAAAGTTATGTTGAGTAAAGAAGCCATACCAAAAAAAAAACCTCATTATTTTACTTATATAAAATTCTAGAAAATGCAAACTTATTTCTAGTAATAGAAAGCATTTCAGTTCTTGAGAAAGTAGGAGATAGAGGTGGGATGGGCAAGAGGGAGAAGATAAAAGGGTGTGAGAAAACTTTTGAGATTGATGGATGTGTTTATTGTATTATCTTGATTGTGGTGATGCTTTCATGGGTTTATACATAGGTCAAAATAGCAAATTGGACACTTTAAATATGTGCAGTTTATAGTCTATTACTTATACCTTAATAAAACTGTTTAAAAATATAAGAATTGCTTCCTCTTAATTGGTGGCTTGTTTTTAGAATAAAACTATAAAGTGTTACCAGAAATATGGGCCTCAGAAAATTCCTTTGTTAGATTTCTTTAGCTAGCAGGGATGTATGGTTAGTAATATAATAGCACACACTTATTTATAGTGCTAGATGCTGTTCTAAGTTTTTTATGTATTTTAACTCATTTAGTCCTTATAACAGCCTAATGAGGTAGTTGTTATTATTATCCTTATTTCATGAATCAGGAAATTGAGGTATTGAGGAGTTAAATAACTTGCCTAAGGTCAAAGCTAGAAAATGCCTTAGCCAGATTTGAACACAGGCAGTTTAGCTCCTGTGTTCACAGCTCTTATTCACTGTGAGTAAGTAAGGAAACCAATTGAGAGGTTCAAAGTGTCAGCAGCCAGAGCCAGAGATAGTCCTAGTACCCATCTTAGAAATAAACACCAAGATAATATTTCCTTCAAGGAAGAAACATACATGACTAACAGCTCTAAACTTGAAAGACCAGAGTGAAAGCTAGTTATTATTACTGCAGCTTAAAGCTACTCATTTTTACCCCTAGATAAAGAGGATGCCTGCTAAAGCTGCAGTGGCCATGTGGACAGATGTTTCAGATTCGTCTCTGGTTGTATTTATTGATAAGGGTCCAGAGATTTCTTTTTAAGCTCCTGTTAAAGGTATCTTTACAGTCAGGAGAAGGGCAAAAATAAATAAAAACAAGAAAAAAAACATGTATCTTATAGCTGTTTTCAGGGGCTTATTCAAAAGTAAGCTCATAAAATAAGGAAGAGAAGAACGAAAAAATCACACACTTTGTGATATATGATTATGAGATTTGTGACTACTGTAGATTTCAAAGTTGATTATGTTGCAGTAAGGGATAGAGATGATAGGGCTTATGATGAAGCATATGTTTCTTGAATGGCAAATGGAGGATAATACCTACTCACACTTCTGAGAATTAAATGGTGTTGCTATATGTAAAAGCTCTTCAAAAATTGCAGTGCATTATGCAGATTTTCATTTTATGCAAAAAATGGTTATATGGAAGAGTTTGCTGCCAAATTAAGTGCTTATCCTGTCTAAATCCATTATATATATATAAAGTAGTTTGATTTATAAGTAGCTCTGAGTTCTCTAATAAAAATAGACAGAATTGACTTGAATGTTTGAAATCTGTATATATGATCCAAGACTTTTAAATTCTTTTTTTTTTACAATGTCTTTTCTTTTGTAATATATACCTCATCACCTATTTATTGGTAGAAGTGCTAATAAATAAATGGCAATAAAAAGCAAGCATATTATTAAAATTTTATATAATAAACACCTGTATATTTTGGCATCTCAGTTTTTTAAGTAACTAAAAAATAATATTATGACCTCATATCTTAAATTATTTAGTATCCACAAAAGCAAAAGCAAAATGTTAAGCAAGTTGAACACAAACCAGAACAAAGTTACCTACGCATTAGAAATAAATGTGATATTGCACCTTCACAGCAACAAGGTAAGACTTGTTTTTTATGTAATAATATAATAGTCTGGATATTGAACAAATATGAGAATTCTCCACTTTTGTATATATCCTACTGCTCTCTAGGTTTTTGTTTTCTCTCGTTTAGTCCATTTTGATGAAGAATCAGTATTGTATTTGACTATAAATTTGTTTGTTCTTTTTACCAGTAAACACTATTTCTAGTGGATTTTTAAAACTCTTAGCTGGTATCTTTCCTTTAACCTTTTAGCTCTTGTTCAGTTGAATACCAAGGTCTTTTTATCTGTAAATAAGTCTGTTTAAAATTATAATATATTAAAGACAGGAATTATGGCTGTTAATATGCTCTGTAAAGCACATTATTTAGTGCGTGGTGATGTTGACCAAGTATAACTTAAAAACAATTGCCTTTCATGTTACATACTATGAAATGGATGAACTTAACTGTTCTTTATCAAATTTGTGTGGTTACCTTTAATTCCACAGTCAGCATTCAAGCATTTTGATATTGTCTTTATGTTTCTAACGTAATTATGGCTTTGTTTGCCATCTTGCTTCTTAATCATTACATTTTATATAACCTAAAATCTGAAATTTGGCAGTAGAAACTAAGATTTTTTCTGTTTAAAAACTTTCTGTCCACAATCCTGGAAGAAGTATTAGGACTATTTTGAGAAGTGGAATTTTTCCTTTTTGCTTTTATAACTGTGATCTTTATTTAATTTTCAAATAATATTTAGTTGAGCAAATACATATTATCGGGTATCGGTATAATTGCAAATGTAACTGTGCATTTGGTGTTTGGAGAAGGACCTAAATGAGAAAGTACTCAAGATAGCAAGATTATGCCACATCGGGTTTAGGTTTTCACTCTTCCATTTGTTTTCTGTTCCCCTCTTGCTCCAACTTTTCAGAACTTTGTCTTGACCTTTTTTTAAAAAAATGTCACCATAGTATGTTAATATTAATGTACTATGGGAAATTGCCTAGAAACTCCTTTCATGGTGATTTGAAAATTATTCACGATGGTATATAGATATGGGCAGATAAATGTTTCTAAGATAATTTTAGGACTTCCTTCATGTTCTTCTACTGAGTGCTCATTCATGAACCACCCTTCACAGTCAGTGATAGTTTTTTAAATTTAGCGTTTTTTAAAAATAATCATTTTTGACATTATAAATAAATTTTATTTTCTTGGGAATATTGTATCTAATGAAATAATTATTTTTCTCAGCTGATAGGAAAATATCTCTGGTAAGATGTTTGCTGGTGGAAGGAAGTTTTATGTGAAAAGGGTTTACAACAGTTGGATTTGATACATTTGAAATGTTTTGCGTTTAATTTTACATCTAATACAAAAATTAGGAGAGCAGACTTATATCAGCCTTGACTAACACAAATAAATGTCAGTGGGCTATAAAGAGAGCATTTTAAATAGAGGCCAAGTCTTTCATTCTATAATTGATACACATCTTCATACTGAAAATTTCTTGAATGAATATGATTGCCTTTGCAAATATAGTCAGTTATGACATTTTTCCCATAGATTTTGTGGGTTTTATTTTTTTTCTCTGATGAAACTTTGAGACATTGCCAAATGTTACAGAAAATAGAAGTCAGAGTGCCAAAATAATTCTCTGGAGCTCTCAGGACTTTGGGTGACCTCGAAGGAATTCAATCCTGTCATACATAGAGACCTTGAAGATAATGAAGGAAATTCACCTTACCACCAGGGAATCAAAGCCACATCTTTTCTAGCAGATAAATGCTTCCAAGAATACTAGAATGCCAATTTTTGGCTATTTCAGGGGGAAGTGTCATGTATTTCACTTTGAAATGTGTAGTAGTTTAATATATGTGTATAAAGAAAGAAGTAGAGCAGCTGTTAAAATGATCATCCATTAAAAAATTAACTGAAGAATGGTAGGACACAGATTCCAGCATGGTATTGCTAGGAACTTAGTAAAACAATTAGTTTTTTTCTCCCTTGATTATTACTTTCAGATTTTAATATAAAAGAGAGGAATTCGTTGTTCTGACAAGTGATCTCTTTGGAGTCTTTAAGAGTAAAATCTTTTCATTTGGTATTGAATTTATTGAGTCTGTCTTTGACCACATGATACCACTTATCTGATTCTATGTGTTATAAGTGTATCTAACAGTTTTATAGTGAAAGCACTCTTTAAAACAGTATTTGAATGGGTCATTTCTATTTCCCCCCTTTGCTGTGCAAATAAATTTTTACTCATCTTTTGCTATGCAAGTTAACGTTCATCATTACAAATGAGAGGCTAGTTTTAAGTCAATTTATTTGTGATAAGCCCAGGAACAATTAAATTCTATAAAGCAATGTATTAAAATAGTACACTTTAAATATTATTTTTCTTCTTTTTTTCCCTTTAAATTTGAAGACCATCATAATAAATTACCATTACAAAGTCAAACATACTATATGCTACTATCAGTCAATGGGGAAAAAAATAAGTCATATGTTTTGTGGTAAGATGCTATGAAAGACTAGATTGTCAAATTTGCTTAAAAAATCTCAGCAGTTTTCAGTTTTCTTATTTGTAGATTATACATGTTACTCAGAAAATAAGTTTCAAAGTGCTAAAAGTAATAGGTGTAATTGCTGTTATTTGTCAAAATCAGTTTACCTTTTTGTGGGAAATACAGAATCACAAATATTTCCTTCTGGCATTATGTCCCAAGTTAAATTTCTAGCCAGTTTAGAACCTTTTATACCTCATATAATGGTGACAGTGACTTTAAATATGTGAGCATTAAAAAATTCAAAGCTTACATAGTATTAGAAGCTGTTTCTGACCATGTATGCAGATAATTTTTCTTCTTTAATAAAATGGTACTTTTTTTGCCTTTGTATTTGAAATTTAGCTAAATTACAATAGCTATTACAATTGACCTTAGTCATTTCAAAACCATAGTTAAAAGGGTTTTAAGTTGACTTTTAAAAAATCTTAAGGTGTGATATGGATTTCAAAACCATGTGTGTGGATCTCTGATAGGGAGGGGTTGAAGCACAGACTAGTAAGTCTGTCAAAAATCTGTGAGTCCAAATGTGTAATAAGCATTGTCTGAATATGTGTTTTCCATAAATCCATGCTATTAGTGATTAACAAAAAATAAATTCACTTTGAAATGTTGCTAAATTTGGGAATTTTCTTTCCACCTAGGATGAGGAAATTGGAAAGAATGTCACTTTCACCCTAAATATAATAAAATGTCAGATAAACTAAAGAATCATAACATTTCTTGAACTCATCAGAGAGCTTCTGATGCAGAGCAACTAAGTAGCCTAAAGTCCAAGAAAATGCAGACTCCTCCAAAAAGAGATGAGACACAAGCACTGTCTCACTTGTGATAGAGCACAGTCTCAGGAAGAAACACCAGGCACCAATCAAGCAGATAAGAAGTATTTGGCTAAACTTTTTAGGTGGGTTGCTAAAGGCCAAGTATAGAACCATTGGTAGTCACATATACAAGCGGAGTTCACATGCACTTCTAGGCTTCTTCTGCACAGGCCTCTAAAGAAAGATTTGGGAAAAGGCAGAGGTTCTCCTTCACTGGTGCAGGCCTGAATGAAGGGAGTGACTGTCACTGCCAGAAAGACAGGATGCCCCACTTTGACACTTCTCCTGTAAGAACAAAAGCCTCAAGTCACTGAGGAAGGGGCAGCACATTTGTTATTTCCAGGGTATAGGTGAAAACCTATTGTGGCTGGGTAAAGGATAAAGGAAAAAAAAGAATCCACTCCTCGGGGAGAAGAAGAAAATAGTCTTGGTCCCACAATCTTTTATCAGCACTATTAGAAGTTTTTTATTGTTGGGAGAGTGGTTGGAAACAGTCCTGAACAAAACTTGCCAAAGGGACAAGGCAGAATTTAAAATGTCAGTTTTCTCCAAATTGATCTATAGATTCAGTGCAATCTCAAAAAAATTCCAGCAGGGAGTTTTAGGTAGAAGTTGACAAGCGGAATCTAAAACCCATAAGAAAATGCAGAGGACCTAGAATAGCGAAAATAACTTGAAAAGAAAAGTAAAGTTGGAAGATGATACTGTATAACTCTAATACTTATTATAAAGCTACAGTAATCAAGACAGTGGGGTATTGGCATAAATATCAATGGGATAGAATAGAGAATTCAAAAAAAGTCCACACATTTATGATGAGTTGATAAATTGAGTTCTACAAATGGGAAAGACAATTCAATGGATAAAGGATAATCTTTTCAACAAATGATGTTTCGACAGAGCTCATCTCTATATAGAAAAATGAACCTCAATCTATATTTCACAAACATATGCAAAAATGAGCTCAAAATGGATCATAAATCTAAATGTAAAGCCTAAATGTTATAGAAGAAAATATAGGAGAAAATCATTGTGACCTTTGGCTGGGCAAACATTTGTAAGATATTGCAGAAACTTGATAATTGGATTTCATCAAAATAAAAATTTCTGTTCTTCAAAAGACAGCATTAAGAGTGAAAATGGACAAACCACAGACTGGAAGAAAATATTTTCAAATTTGCTTTCTAATGTAGTTATGTCCAGAATATATTTTTAGACCTTACAAAACTCAACAGTAGAAAAACAAACCCAATTTTTAAAATAGATAAAAGATTTGAACAGATACTTCACCAGAAAAAGATATTTAGATGGCAAATAAGCACATGGAAAATTGTTCAACATTATTAGTAATTGGAAAGATGCAAATTAAAAATTAGATACCACTGAATACCCATTAGGTTGACCAAAATCAAGGAAACTGATACTGCCATGTATTGGTGAGGATGTAGATAAATTCTAACGCTGATACATTGCTGGTGGGAATGCAGAATGTAACATACACCTTGGAAAACCGTTTGACAGTTTCTTATAAAATTAAACACAAATTTATCATATGACTCAGCAGAATATTTTCTATGTATTCACTCAAGAGAAATGAAGACTTACTTTCACACAAAACCAGTACTCAAAAATTTTTTAGCAGTTTCATTTATAATTACCCAAAACTGGAATCAACCAAAATGTCATTCAACAAGTAAATGAATAAACAATCTATGTGGTACATCCATACAGTGAAATAGTTCTCAGCAATGAAAAGACATGAACTACTGATACACACACAGCAGCACAGATGAATCTCAATTGTATTATATGTAGTGAAAGAAGTTAAATTTAAAAGGCTGCATACTGTATGGTTCCATTTATGTGACATTTTGGAAAGGGCAAAACTATAGATATGGAGAACAGGTCAGTGGTTGCCTCAAAGCAGAGTTTGACAACAAATGACAAGAAGAAACTTTTTTCCATTTGGATGGAAATATTCTATATTGTAATTAGGGTAGTGTCTATACAACTATGAATTTTTCAATGGTTAATCTTGTTATAACTTTATACTTCAGTAAAATAATGTACATATTACTGAGTTTGTGACACTTCTTTTGCTTATTATAAATTTTCTTTTTTTTTTTTTTTTTAAGTAGAGTCAGGGTTTCACTATGTTGGCCAGGCTGGTCTCGAACTCCTGACCGCATGATCTGCCCACCTTGGCCTCCTAAATTGCGGGGATTACAGGCATGAGCCACTGAGCCTGGCCACTTATTATGAATTTTCTTAATTAGCTTGTACTAAAAGCTTATCATTTTGGAAGGTATAAAAAGTTTTGTTGTTAAAAGGTATGTAAATATGATACTGTATTACATTTATTTACTCTTACATCTTTTTCTTCTATTAACAGGAGATAGTTTGACATATTTTACAATACATTATATCTTCAATACAATGTAAACTGGATTTTTAGGTGTTTAAAAACACATTCCATTTACACTAAAGGTCTGAAACATTTATGTTTTGTAATTAATAGTGACTAATGAAAAACAAAGAAAAAGTTTTATGTGCTAATAAATTTACAGTAGAAATACTCTTGTTTAAATTTTTTTTTAGATTTCAGAAAGGGAAGAACTGTCATCTCAAAAACTTGTGTTTTATACTGGCACATTCAATATAATGTGTAATCAACCCAGCTCAACTCAATAAACATTAATTGAGGCCCCTCCACACTCTACGCTTCTAAGTATCGATGCCTTTCTGCATTATCTTCCTTCCACCCAGAGTTTCCTTCTCTTCCCACTTTTATTTGCCTACAAATTACTTATTCTTCAACATTCAGCTCCATCTTTTTGAGTCCTTACTGAACCTCCAATTGGAAACGTCTTACTCATTTTAACCCACTCTCTTCCCCTAGCTCTTCTCTGCCTTGAACATAGTTACAATCTTAACAATAGTTTTTGGCTAGGTACAGTGGCTCACACCTGTAATCCCAGCATTTAGGGAGGCCCAGGTGGGTGGATCACTTGAGGTCAGGAGTTTGAGACCAGCCTGGCCAACACGGTGAAACCCTGTCTCTGCTAAAAATACAAAAATTAGCTGGGTATGGTGGCACATGCCTGTAGTCCCAGCTACTTGGGAGGCTGAGACATGAGAATTGCTTGAGCCTGGGAGGTGGAGGTTGCAGTGAGCTGAGATCATACCAGTGCACTCCAGCTTGGGCAACAGAGTGAGACTGTCTCAAAGCAAAAACAAAAACAAAACAAAAAACAAAAATAGTTTTCATTTACCAGAAGCTTGCTAGGTATGTTCCTATTATTTCATTTATTCCTCACAATACCATCCTAGGTAGGGAGTTTTGTTTGTTTGTTTTATAGAGACAGAGTCTCACTGTCACACAGGCTGGAGTGCAGGGGTATGATTATAGTTCATTGCATCCTCAACCTCCTGGGGTCAAGCAATCCTCCTGCCTCAGTTTCTGAGTAGCTAGGGCAACAGGTGTGTGCCATCATGCCTGCCTCAGGTAGTTTTATTCCTGTTTTACCATAGAGAATAAGATTCATGAATGTTAACTAATTTTCCCAAAGCACACAATTTACAAAATGAAGATCTGGAAATCCAGCACAGATAGACTTGATTGCAAAGCTGATGCTCCTTTCCTTGTGTAATACTATTTATTGAATAAGCATTTAATGAATATTTATTGTGTGACTTAACAGCTTGTTAACGAGCTGCCTTTATCATCTCTATATTCCCCAGACTGATTATGTAATATTCCAAAGAAAGTGATATATGGGATAGTTTTGTGACTTGTTTTTAAGATATGTTATTTGTTTCTTATTTAAGAGAGCTTGTTTCCCAGTGTAACACTGTGGTGATCAGTAAATATTTGTTCATGGAATTGAATGTGATGATTACATCATTTGCTATTAACCCCAAACAACACTTAATTCTGTTATTTAGTAATAAGATGGAAGAAGGAAGGGAAGAGAAAAATGAGAATATTTCATTACAATCATTTTTCCATTACTGACTCTTTTTAATGTAGACAGTCTTGCAAACAGCCACAGTGGAATAATCTAAAGTGATTTTTATTTGCTTTTCCAAAAGATTGATTTCTTTTATGATATTAACATAAATTTTTATTCTTTGAGGACATAATAGTTGAACAGAGGGTAGTGGCAACTGATAATATGACCAAGGGTGGGGAAAATTAAATCAGCTTAGATATTAGTTCATGGGCAATCTTTTGAACTTTAGATGAGAGAGAAAAATAGTGTGGGCATTCATTCACTCTTTTTTTAAAGTTGAGATATTAATCACATACTGTAAAATTCTCCCTTTTAAATTCTCATTGGTTTTTTATATATTCAAAAGTTGCCGAATTATCTTCACTTTCTAATTCTAGAAATTTTCTTAGGGTAATAAAAAGAAACTCCATATCTATTAGTAATTATTCTCCATTCTGCCCTCCTCAACCCCATCCCTGGCATCCACTAATCTACTTTCCCTATGGATTTCCCTATTCTGGACATTTCATATAAGTGGAATCATATAAGATGTAGTTTTTCTGTTTGGCTTCTTTCACTTAATGTTTCTTTTTTCTTGTTGAGACGGAATCTAGCTGTGTCACCCAGGCTGGAGAGCAGTGGCATGATCATGGCTCACTGCAGCCTCCGACCTCCTGGGCTCCAGGAGTTTTCCCACCTCAGCCTCCTGAGTAGCGGGGACTGCAGGTGTGTGCCACCACACCCAGCTAATTTTGTTTTCATTTTTTTAGAGACATGGTCTGACTCTGTTGTCCAGGCTGGTCTCGAACTCCTGAGTTCAAGCAATCTGCCTGCCTCGGCCTCCCAAAGTGCAGGGATTACAAGTGTTAGCCACTGCATCTGGCAACATAATGTTTTCAAGGTCCATTTATGTTGTAGCAGATATCATTACTTTATTCCTTTTTATATTCCATTGTGCATTCATTCTTAGTCTTTTTTACCATCTCTTTACATAAAGTACCATAGAAAGTGCTGTGGACCTAGAAAGGGATAAAACAAAGCATTTGCTCTCTAGGGATAAAAAGAAGAAAGGAGGTCATTTTGTGAAGAGATGAAGATTGACAGGTTGTGGCTACCTTGCCAACCTCAAGCAGCAGTCCTCTTCTCCACATAGAACCCGGAAGTAGGAGTTTCAGAATCGAATCTCTTCTCTCTCCCCACTCCTGTGAGATTTTTTTGATCTTCAGCTTCAGTTTCTGCTTTGAGAGAAATTTTATCATCAAATGCAATGGCCAACAACATTACTGACAAGACAGATCCTCCATCCATGAACTTCATGTGTTCACTGGAAATCTCAAC
Organism: Callithrix jacchus; assembly: GCF_049354715.1. Lineage (NCBI taxonomy): Eukaryota > Metazoa > Chordata > Mammalia > Primates > Cebidae > Callithrix > Callithrix jacchus. Next base: position 93,169,025 of record NC_133509.1, read on the forward strand.
ACACTTGTGCTCAAGAAATCTGATGTGGAGGCAATCTTTTTGAGGTATGACAAAATTGTAGGTTGTTCTGTTCATAAGTGCTTTGCCTTCATTCAATATGTTAATACGAGAAATGCCCGGGCTGCTGTAGGCAGAGATGTACGGCTCCTCTTTTGACTTGGACCATGTCTTTTAATGCGATTATTATGATAGGATGTGCAGTTACCCAGCACGTGTTCCTCCTCCTCCTATTGCTTGGGTTGTAATGCCCTTGAAACATCAGCATGTATCAGGAAACACCTCACAAAGGAACAAAAGTGGGCTCTTCCAAGTCTGGAAAGTTGAAAGGAGATGACCTTCAGGCCGTTAAGAAGGAATTGACCCAGATAAAAATAAGTGGATTCTCTCCTGGAAAACCTGGATAAAATGGAAAAGGAATAGGAAACCAGCAGTAGAGATGAAGCATGATAAGTTAGAAGAGGAGAAGAGCAGTAGAGACTAATGTGAAGATGGAGTCTAAGGTAGGTGCATACGACTTTGCTGAGAAGGGGGACCTACTGGATGATGATGATGATGATAATGAAGAAGGGGGATGACCAGCTGGAGTTGATCAAGGATGATGAAAAAGAGTCTGAGGAAGAAGAGGATGACAGAGACAGTGCCAGTGGCAAAGATGACTCTTAAGCACATAGTAGGGTTTAGAAGTCTTATCCCATTATTTCTTTACCTAGGCACTTGTCTAAGTTCAGATTTTTCACCAGATCCACTCCCCTAGTATCTTCAGCACATGCTCACTGTTCTCCCCATTCTTGTCCTTCCCATGTTCATTAATTTATATTAATTTATATTGCCCTGTGCCTATTCCCATTTTCACTTCCTTTGATACTCCTAGTAGTTTTGTTAAGTCTTACCCTGTAATTTTTGCTTTTAATTTTGATACCTCTTTATGACTTAACAATAAAATGGATGTATGGTTTTTATCAACTGCCTCCAAAATAATCTCTTGTTATACAAGGAGTACAGTTCTTTTCATTCACACATAAGTTCAATAGTTGCTTCCTTAACTGCAAAGGCAGTATCTCCTTTAGGTGAGTAGCTCCTGGAAGCAGCTTTGAGTTAGAAGGTATTACACCCCCACATTAGTGTGCTGTGTGGGGCAATACAACACAAATGTAACAGTGTATTTTTATGAATGAGAGTTGGCATGTCAAATGCATCCTCTGGAAAAAATAATTAGTTATAGTCTTAAGATTTGTTTTCTAAAGTTGATACTGTGGGTTATTTTTGTGAACAGCCTGATGTTTGGGACCTTTCTTCCTCAAAATAAACAAGTCCTTATTAAACCAGGGGGAGAAAAAGAAGAAAGGGGTAGTTGAGAAGAAGAATTTCTTTAAAACACTGCATCTCAGAAATAATTTGTTAGAATACTATTAAATATGAAAAGACAAACAACTTTCTATAATTATACTGTCAACTTGTCACTTTTTTCTTGTAGTGCTGAAAAATAAACATGTGGCTACAAGTGTGTTAGGTCAACTTGCATATTATACCTTTCTTACATTTTATGTGAGGATGTTTGGATGAGGGAGGCATAATCCATATGAGAAAAAATATTTCTCTGACACAATAATGGATTTTAAAACATAGGTGATTATTTTAACTGTTCTTATAGAATATATGTATGCATATCTATCTATATATAATATCTATATTTATATCATATATGTATAATCAAAGAGACAAAAGTACATAACTAAGGATGATCCCTCAGGATGAGCAAAATGCATAAAGGATTGACATGGAAAATCTGTTAAATAAGACATTGAATATTATGCAGGATTTCTCTAACATTTTTACTTGTTGGTACTAAAAGTAATTTCCTTTTCAATGTAGAAGTATTTTAATTGTGGAAATTGTTTAATTTCCTTTTTGTGGAATTAATTATACACTGTGAATGGAGAGCTTGGATTTTTCTCATCTTTTAGACATTAAACACATCTCACCAAAATCATACACTAGGATTGTTTTGAAGACTTGCCAACATTCCGAAAACCTCTTCAACCCTTTCATTGTTCTTAGCCAGATTTCCTGAAACTTGACTTTAAAGTTTTTATTATGATTCTTAAAATAGAAATCAAATTGATATAAAATATAATTTAAACTATTAGATCAATTAGTAGCCTTTTTTATTCAATAGTGATTACAAATAATTTAACCTTATAATCCCAGCGGTAAATATAGATTTGATAAAAATCTTCACATTTTAATACTTAAGAATTGGGAGCAGAAGAAGCATCTCCAGTTCAACAGAACCAAAGGTTGTAATTACGATTAGGAGTCGCATCTGATCTTACTTCTTGTTGAATATTATTATTATTATAGAGATGGGATCTTGTTATATTGCCTAGGCTGGTCTTGAGCTCTTGGACTCAAGTGATCCTCCCATCTCATCCTCCCAAAGTGCTGGGATTACAGGCATGAGCCACCACTCTTGGCTCAGTATTATTTTTATTATACCACAATGCCCTCCAAATTAGCTGCAAGTTGCTGTATTACAAATGTTACTCTTTTAATCAACCTAGTAATGATTTACTTAATTTTTTAGTTATTTTAATTTTATGTAAATTAGGCAGACTATTCCACTAAACCAAGTCTACCCTTTTTGTTCATACAATGAAAATAAAAAGAGAAGCTTATTTCAATTCAGAATACATTACCCTGGAGAGTTTGTATAAATTCAGGTCAGAGCTATAGCTACACAGCCATCCAGTATCATAAAAAAGCAATTCATCAATGAGTGATCTCTCAATTCAGAAGTGAGTATTCTTAATGTATGGCTATGAGAAACTGTTCTTTTATGATATTTTCATTAAAAACTTGATTGAAAACTAAAATAAATAAATTAGAGAAGTAATATAATCTTACTATACATGTAGGATGAACTACTAGATTGTTAGTCTCTGATACAGTATTTTTCAAACTTTAACAGATTTAAAATTCTCCTGGAGTACTTATGTATTAATAAAATGCAGATCCTAAACTGAATGTTTGCTTGAAGTGGGGTCTGGAATTGTGAACATTAAATTAGTACCCCTGGTTATTCGGATGCAGAAGAGGAAGGACTGCCCTTTGAGAAACACTGCTTAAGGACTCCAGTTGTTTTTGATGATTCTTTTCTTCTATTTAGAATTAGAAGTACTTTGGAGGCAAATGACATGAGCTCAAATTCTAGCTCATCTATTTACTAGTTGGTGATCCTGTAATATATTACAAATATCTCATTATGGTAATTAAAGACATAAGATACACTTACAGTAGAACCTGACATATTTTAAGAGCTATAAGTGTTAGCTTTGTTCACTGCAACCTCCACCTCCTGTGTTCAAGCAGTTCTCCTGCCTCAGCCTCCCGAGTAGGTGGGACTACAAGTGCACGCCACCATGCCCAGCTAATTTTTGTATTTTTAGTAGAGATGGGGTTTCAGTCTCTTGACCTTGTGATCCACCTGCTTTGGCCACCCAAAGTGTTGGGAATACAGGCATGAGCCACTGTGCCTGGCCCTAAAAGTGTTAGCTTTTATTAGCATGACTGTTTCTCTTCTTTTTGAATACCCATGTTATAATCAGCTCTCCTTTAACAGATAGAATTGAATCTATATTTGTCCTAAGCCTTAAAGGATGCTGGTGAGGAAATGCTAAAGATGGTACATGTTCTATATAGTGTTAGGGAGATAACAAAATTGTTTCTCTTCAGTGAATATTTAAGATTATATGTATAAGATATATCTTAGGGACCTGGGCAAGATGACTGAATAGGAAAAGCTCTGGTGTACAGCTCCCAGCGAGATCAACACAGAAGGTGGGTGATTTCTGCAATTCCAACTGAGGTACCCAGTTAATCTCATTGGGACTGGTTAGACAATGGGTACAGCCCACAGAGGGTGAACAGAAGCAGAGTGGGGTGTTGCTTCACCCAAGAAACACAAGGGGTTAGGAACTTCCTCCCACAGCCAAGAAACTGTGGCCAGATACTACGCTTTTCCCACAGTCCTCGCAACTCGCAGACCAGGAGATTCCCTTGGGTGCCTACACCAACAGGGCCCTGGGTTTCAAGCACAAAACTTGGCAGCCAGACTGCTTCTCTAGATTCCTCCTCTCTGGGCAGGACATCTCTAAAAGAAATAAAACTCCCATCTCCCTGGAACAGTGCACCTGGGAGAAGGGGCAGCTGTGGGCACAGCTCCAGCAGACTTAAACATTCCTGCCTGTTGGCTCTGAAGAGAGCAGCAGATCTCCCAGTACAGTGCTCAAGCTCTGCTAATGGACAGACTGCCTCCTCAAGTGGATTCCTGATACCAGTGCCTCCTGACTGGGAGATACCTCCCAACAGGATGTGACAGGCACCTCATACAGGAGAGCTCTGGCTGGCCTCTGGCAGGTGCCCCTCTGGGAAGAAGTTTCCAGAGGAAGGAACAGGCTGTAATCTTTGCTGTTCTTCAGCCTCTGCAGATGATACCAAGGCAAGTAGGGTCTGGAATGGACCTCCAGCAAACTCCATCAGACCTGCAGCAGAGGGGTTTGACTGTTGGAAGGAAAACTAACAAACAGAAAGGAATCACATAAAAATCAACAAAAAGGACATCCATGCAGAAACCCCATCCGAAAGTCCCCAACATCAAAGACCAAAGATAGATAAATCCATGAAAACGAGGGGGAAAAAACAGCTCAAAAAGGCTGAAAATTCCAAAAACCAGAACACCTCTTCTCCTTCAAAGATTCACAACTCCTCACCAGCAAGGGAATAAAACTGGATGGAGAATGAGTGATGAATTATTTTTTATTTTTATTTTTTGAGGAAGGGAGAGATGAAGGAAGGGAGGAAGGGGGGAGGGAGGGAGGGAAAGAGGCAAGGGAAGGAAGGAATTCAAGCAATGAGAGAGACATTGCCGACCTGGATCTAGAGGTTTACAAGTTGATTTCTTTTTTTTTGAGTGAAGGAAAGAAGAAAAAAATGAGTAAAGGAGAGGAAGAAAGAGGAAGAGAAAGAGGGAGAGTGAGTGGAAATATTGCTTTATTCTTTAAAAAAACATGGGTATTAATAATGGCCAATCAATGTTTCATTTAAACCTATGAGTACGTGTGATGTGGTATTGACTAGAATGTTTATTTTGTGTATTTGAAGTGGAGAGCTTATAAATATTTATTAAGTTTACTTGGTTCCGGATCTGATTTCGAGTCCTTGATATCCTTATTAATTTTCTGTCTCATTGTGTCTAAGTCTCTATGTATCTGGGTGTTAGGATCGTTAGCTCTTGTTGTTGCATTGATCCTTTTATCACTATATCTTTGTTGCTTTAAAATCTATTTTATCCGATACAAGAATTGCAACTCCTGCTTTTTATTTATTTATTTATTTATGCTCTCCATTTGGTTGGTAAATCTTTCTCCATCCCTTTGTTTTGAGTCTTTGTGTATCCTTGCCTGTGAAACAGGTCTGGATGTAACATGCCGTTGGGTTTTGGCTGTGTCTTTTGATTGGGGGATTTAGTCGATTTAAATTTAGGGTTACTGCCCTTTGATGTTAACTGGCTGTTTTATCCATTTGTTGGTGTAAATTCTTCTTTATGTTGGTGCTCTTTACTTTTTGGCATATTTTTAGAAAGGCTAATACTGGTTGTTTCTTTCTGTGTGTAATGCTTCTTTCAGAAGCTCTTGTAAAGCAGGCCTGGTGGTAATAAAATCTCTGAGTTCTTGCTTGTTCATAAAAGATTTTATTTTTCCTTCAGTTGTGAAGCTTAGTTTGGCTGGATATGAAATTCTGGGCTGAAGGTTCTGTTCTTTGAGGATGTTGAATATTGGCCCCCACTCTCTTCTGGCTTGTAGAGTTTCTGCTGAGAGATCTGCTGTAAGTCTGATTGGCTTCCCTTTGTGGGTAACCTGACCTTTCTCTCTGGCTGCCCTTAGTATTTTCTCCTTCATTTCAGCCCTAGTGAATCTAACGATTATGTGCCTTGGGGTTGCTCTTCTTGAGGAATATCTCTGTGGTGTTCTCTGTATTAGCTGGGGTTGAATATTGACCTGCTTTGCTAGTTTAGGAAAATTTTCCTGAATAATTTCCTGAAGGGTATTTTCCATCTTGGATTCATTCTCTCCGTCGCATTCAGGTACACCTATCAAACGTAGATTTGGTCTTTTCACATAGTCCCACATTTCTTGGAGACTTTGCTCATTCCTTTTTATCCATTTTTCTCTAATCTTTTCTTCACGTTTTATTTCATTAAGTTGGACTTTGACCTCTGATATCTCTTCTTCTGCTTGAACAAGTCGAGTGTTTAAACTTGTGCAAACTTCTTGGAGTTCCTGTATTGTATTCTTCAGTTCCATTAATTCACTCATACTCTCTCTAAGTTGTCTATTCTCAATAGGATTTCATCAAACTTTTTTTCAAAGTTCCTAGTTTCTTTACGTTGGGCTACAACATGTTCTTTTAACTCACCGAAGTTTGTTATTATCCATTCCCTGAAGCGATATTCTAGCATTGGGATGCGCTCGTTCTCCATCAAGCCTTGTTCCATTGTTGTTGTGGAACTGTGATCATCTTTAGAGGGAGAGGCGTTCTGACTTTGAGTATTCTCAGCTTTTTTACCCTGGTTTCTTCCTGTCATTGTAAGTTTATCCTCCTGTGGTCTTTGAATTTACCAACTTTCAGATTAGGTCTTTTGAGTGGGCGTCCAGGTTGTTAGTTCCCAGTGCCAGAGCAGTGGCGTTAAAACTGATGGTGCTTTTCTGCCCAGGATTCTGTCTGCCTTCCTTCTTGTGTCCGTAGTAGGCGACTCTGCCTTCCTGGGGCAAACCTCGATCAGAAGGGGAGCCGGTCCCGTTTACTCTGCGCCTCTGCGCCGAGCGCTGCCGCGCTGAGGTGCCGTCACAGCCACTGCGCCGGGCTCTGGTGTCGTGCTGGGGGCCCTTGTGGGTCCTCCGAACCTGTTTACTCTGCTCCTAGAGCTGCCGCGCCAAGGCGCCGGTGGAACCACTGAGCCGGCCATGAAAGTTGCGCTGGCAACCCGTGTGATTTCTCCACTGGGGATCTTCTGCTCTGTGAGCGACCAGAATTTGTCTGAAAGTGTGGTGTCCTCTAGTTCTCTTTGCCTTCACTGAGAGCTGCAGTCCTGAGATGTTAGCGATGGGCCATCTTGGATCGGTCTCGAGTAATGAATTGTTAAAGCAGGCTTCAGAAGGTGGGTAATAATGCCAGGAGCATGTTCTAACCCAATGCAAGGAAGCTAAGAACCTTGAAAAAAAGGTTAGAGGAATTGCTAACTAAAATAACCAATTTAGAGAAGAATATAAGTGACCTGATGGAGCCGAAAAACACAGCATGAGAATTTCTTGAAGCATGCACAAGTATCAGTAGCCGAATCAATCAAGCAGAAGAAAGGGTACCAGAGATTGAAAATCAACTTAATGAAATAAAGCATGAAGACAAGATAAGAGAAAAATGAATGAAAAGGGATGAACAAAGCCTCCACGAAATATGGGTCTATGTGAAAAGACCAAACCTACATTTGATTGGTGTACCTGAAAGTGACAGGGGAATGGAACCAAGTTGGAAAACACTCTTCAGGATATTATCCAGGAGAACTTACCCAACCTAGTAAGACAGGCCAACATTCAAATTTAGGAAATACAAAGAACACCACAAAGATGCTCCTTAAGAGGAGCAACCCCCAGACACATAATCATCAAATTCACCAAGGCTGAAATGAAGAAAAAAATGTTAAGGGCAGCCAGGGAGAAAGGTCAGTTACCCACAAAGGGAAGCCCATCAGACTAGTAGTGGATCTCTCTGCAAGAAACCCTACAAACCAGAAGAGAGTAAAGGCCTTTCTTAAAGAATTTTCAACCCAAAATTTCATATCTAGCCAAACTAAGCTTCATAAGTGAAGGACAAATAAAATCCTTTACAGACAAGCAAATGCTGAGAGATTTTGTCACCACCGGGCCTGCCTTACTGGAGCTCCTGAAGAAAGCACTAAACATGGAAAGGAAAAACTGGTACCAGTCACTGCAAAAACTTACCAAATTGTAAAGACCATTGCCACTGTGAAGAAACTTCATCAGGCTGGTCTGAAGGTAGTGAGTTATCTCAATTGATTGTTCACAGTCAGTTACAGATCTTCTCACTACTGCACTTGACTAGTCTAAAAAAAAAAAAAAGAAAGAAAGAAGAAACTGCATCAACTAATGGGCAAAATAACTAGCTAGCATCACATACAAATGGAAAAATGTTCCATGCTCGAGGATAGGAAGAATCAATGTTGTGAAAATGGCCATACTACCCAAAGTAATATATAGATTCAGTCCTATCCCCATCAAGCTACCATTGACTTTCTTCACAGAATCAGAAAAAAACTACTTTAAATTTCATATGGAACCAAAAAAGAGTCCATATAGCCAATACAGTTCTAAGCAAAAAGAAAAAGCTGAAGGCATTATGCTACCTGACTTCAAACTATACTACAAGGCTACAGTAACCAAAACAGCATGGCACTTGTACCAAAACAGATATGTAGACCAATGGAACAGAACAGAGACCTCAGAAGTGACATCACTCATCTGCAACCATTTGATCTTTGACAAACCTGACAAAAACAAGCAACAGGGAAAGGATTACCTATTTAATAAATGGTTTTGGGAAAACTGGCTAGCCATATACAGAAAACTGAAGCTGGACCCCTTCCTTACACCTTATAAAAAAAATTAACTCAAGATGGATTAAAGACTTAAGTGTAAGGACTAAAACCATAAAACCCTAGAAGAAAACTTAGGCAATACCATTCAGGACATAGGCATGGGCAAAGACTTTATGATTAAAAAACCAAAAGCAATGGCAACAAAAGCAAGATTGACAAACAGGATCTAATTAAACCAAACAGCTTCTGTACAGCAAAACAAACCATCATCAGAGTGAACAGGCTACCTGCAGAATGGGAGAAAATTTTTGCAATCTATCCATCTGACAAAGGGCTAATATCCAGAATCTACAAAGAACTTAAACAAATTTACAAGAAAAAACCCCATCAAAAGGTGGGCTAAAGATATGAACAGACACTTCTCAAAAGAAGACATTTATGTGGCTAATAAACATAGGAAAAAAAGATCATTGTCACTGGTCATTAGAGAAATTCAAATCAAAACCACAATGAGATACTATCTCATGGCAGTTAGAATGGTGATCATTAAAAAGTTAGGAAACAATAGATCCTGGAGAGGGTGTGGAGAAAGAGGAATGCTTTTTCACTGTTGGTGGGAGTGTAAATTAGTTCAACCATTGTGGAAGACAGTGTGGCGATTTCTCAAGGATCTAAAACCAGAAATACCATTTGACCCAGCAATCCCATTACTGGTTGTATACCCAAGGATTATAAATAATTTTACTATAAAGACGCATGCACATGTATGTTTATAGCAGCACTGTTCACAATAGCAAAGACTTGGAACCATCCCAAATGCTAATCAATAATGGACTGGATAAAGAAATGTGGCATATATATATACCATGGAATATTATGCAGCTGTAAAAAAGGATGAGTTCATGTCCTTTGCAGGGACATGGATGAAGCTGGAAACCATCATTCTCAGCAAACTAACAGGAACAGAAAACCAAACACCGCACGTTCCCACTCATAAGTGGGAGTTGAACATTGAGAACACATGGATGCATGGACGGGAACATCACCCACCAGGACTTGGTGGGTGGTCGGGTGCTAGAGGAGGGATACATTAGGAGAAATACCGAATGTAGATGACAGGTTGATTGGTGCAGCAAACCACCATGGCATGTGTATACGTATGTAACAAACCCGCACGTTCTGCACATGTATCCCAGAGCTTGAAGTATAATAATAATAATAATAATAAAGGTGTGTGAACATGTGTGTGTCTGCAGTAGAAAAGCGGAAGTAAAGACCTATGGCTGGAAATACTTAAGATGGCATCAAACTACATATCAAATTGTTACTTTACTTCTGTTTCTCTGGCTTACCTCAGAGTTACCTTGCATAGGATGAAAGATCTAATGGAACAAAAAAGGGTCTTTGTGTTTAGCCTCAGCTTTTAGGATGGGAGGAGTCAATAGGAATAATCTGGGCAATTCAACACGTGCATACTGGGAAACCGAAGCCATATGTCATACACCACAGTATTTTTTATAGTTCCACAGGTGAAAATGAAATGAAACCAACTCCATCCTTTTCAGAAAAGATTTCTTTTAAGAAATATATTTATTTTTATTATTATAAAAGCAAAATAAACAGGATCACTTAATTACAAAATATTTTAAAATATGTGCATGACAAATGCTTGGAAAATATACCTCATTGTTTTCAGAGTGTCCCTGATGAGTTTCTTATTCATGACCTACAAATGTTGATTTCGAATTTAAGACTTTCTTGGGTATATTTTTTAATTGGGAGTAAATACAAAGGTCAGAATTACTCTTAGGTTTCTAGTAAGAAGAAATGCAATTACTTGTGAATTATTTTAAGCTACATGCTATTTACTCTCTGTTAAAATGATAAAACAAGTTACTCTATTGTGGAATATATACCCACAAAAGTCTTTCAGTAAAATGTTATTGCTAAGAGGTATCTTAAAATCTAATTGTTAGCCTTTGTTATACTTGCCAGCTCAGAATGAACAGGTACCTTTTTGTGTGATGAGCCTCACAGAGGCTATGGAAAACATGAGCACTTTCTTCTTGGGAATATAATTGCAGTGATACTGTACCACCTAGTGAAGTCAGAAAAAAAAGTTTAGGTAGAAATATACTTCTAAGAGCCTTGTGATTATTGCTTTTTGTGTCATTCTTGCCTACATTACACTAACTAGGACTTCGGAAATCCTGGAAATAATAAGTTGGATATTTTCTAATTACTGTGTCAGCATGGTCAATCATTTTCTAAATTTGCCAGTTTCCTGAAATAGCTTAGCTTATGTTCATAGCACTTTAGAGGAAGCAGAGCAAAATTAGTTTCTGTGTTCTCGTATATTTCTATTGGTGTCACAAAAGAAATGAAATATTTGTCTTTGGCAAAAAGACCTGTCCACCAAACTTCAATTAATGAATACAAGAATTAGAAATCAAAACTTTGTTTAGTCTAAGGAAAAACAATTCTTTAAACTGTAACCACATGGCTGTTTCTTGTTTGCATCAACTCTGGGTGACTGTTATTGTCTTCTGTGAATTCTCTGGGGCAGGGGCCTGACTTTGTTGAATGAGCCAATTGTTTTCATTTGTGTTGCCCATCTAGTAAGTTCCCATCTGGTTTGTATCAGACTGTTTTCACAGCCAACAACTGCTGCCTTCTCTATATCCTGACACTTCGGGGCCCCACGCTGTCAAAGCACTGCTGCGATGGCCTTGCTGGCAGGGCCTATACAGCTGTGCCTTACAGCTTGGAACTATTACCCAGAGTAATGGTAACGTAGAACTTGGACTGGCCCTTATTCCCATTGGTGTCGTGTGTACAGTGAGCAGAAACCCACCCTCTCCCTCTCTCCCCCTTGCCCCGAAACTTGCTATTGAACAGAAAATCTTTAAAGCTCTTATTTTAGGATGTAGAATGGTGGTGTTCTTATTTTCTAGTGGCTTCCTGTATTTGAAAGCTCATTTTTCATTCTTTCACTGTTTCAAAAGTTACCAGGTCTGGCCTCAGGGAAGTGAACTGGTCACTATGTCACATTTAATTTTATTTCCATATTTAGTTAGGAATGGCTAAAGATGTCAAAACCTACTGTCAAGGCTACACAGATGATACACTGTATTTTTGGTGATAATCATAAGCCACAATTTGAGAGAAGTTTTCATATTTAGGAAGGGATTCCATATCAGAAAATAGATTTTCTGTGTATAGATATAGAAGTACTTAGCTTCAAACTGCTTAGTAAATATTAGGGAGTTACTCTGCCTTCAGCTTTGCTACTTATCAAATGACATTTATAATGTTATAATAATGACCTTCTCTAACAATCTGTGACCTGTTGTAATATAGGTGAATTAGAATTATGGGCATTACTGTTGACAAAGATATAGTTAAATGTAGTTATGATGTTATTGCTTAATAGACAAACTGAAACATCAGACTTCTTTTGTACCAAAGAAAGGAATTAAATGTGAATTGATGATGTATTAAGATTTTTTTAATGCTGTAAAGATTAGTTAAAACTGGATTCTAGTCTGTGTTTTCAGTTAAATCAAGTGGCTGATTGTCGTAGAGCATGAAGTACCCTAGATAGTAAGCCTTGTGAGAGTTAAACTGCAGCAGCAACAAAAACTCACCTTCTGCTTCTGAATCATTTCAGTGCACTGGTATTTCAAGTTTCCTAGAAAATAAAATAGAAAGGGATTCATCTTTGTAGGCAGCAGCACAGCCTATGACTTAGCATAACTGTTTATTTGATATTAAAGGCTACCTAGTAATGATAGTAATTTGGCTATTTTATCATTGTAAAAAATGTTTAAAACTACAAAGGTGTCATCTTCTAATTGCTGAAACTAACCTATTGGTTTTTTCAGTTTTAACTTTTTAATGAAGAATAATATACATTCAGAAAAGTATACATATCGTAAGTGCACAGCTCAAAGAACTCTCACAAATACAGTACACTTGTGCAAGCAGTATCCAGCTCAAGAAATTGAACACTGCCAGACCCCCGAAGGCCCTCATGCTCCCTTTCAGCCACCCATCTCCACTCCTACAAGCATAAAACCACTATTCTGACTTCTAACAACCTAGATTCATTTCCTTGTTTGTACTTCACATTAATGAAATCATACAGTTTGTATGGCTTCTTCAGCAGGCAAACCTATTGTAGTTTTAAAGATTCTTTTAGTTTTTAAACTATTATGGCATGGTTTTATAAAGATTTATCTGAGAGGAATTTGTTTTAGTAGCTATTTCACAGGCTGTTCAACTAACAGGAAGTGAGTTGTAGATAAAGTTGTCTCCTAAAACATAGAGACTCAGTTCTCAACCAAATTTTAATGCTGGAATGTCCCTCTAGACATTCTTGCCCCTAAAAGGCAGGCACTCTCTCTGTCATAACACCAATAGCAATACAGTCGAGTCATTAAATGCTTTTTAATGAGCTTTAATAATTAAATGTACATTACTCAAGTTAATTGTGATTTGATTCAGGATATGTGGGTCATCTATTTTTTTAATTAACTATCAACTTCTTGGCAGTTAGATATATACTTTTATGCTGCCAGGATCCTATTTCTGAAAAAGCTATTATTTGAGAGAGTTGGTGTACCTAGTAGATATGCAGCCACTGAGTAACTTAATTTGGAGTATCTGGCTAGGTTATTTAACAAGTTCTAACTTTTAAATATATTTTAAGTACCCTAATAATTTCTTGGATTTTCTTTTAGTGAACTAAGATTAGTATAAAAATGCAGCTATCCTGAATGTTACTAATTTTAGATTTCTTCTTACTAGATTTTGTTTTAAATTTTGGACATCATCCCTTTAAAAATTTATGTTTTGTTTTGTGGGTTAAAAATTCACATTTTGGGGACTTCATCTTTATATCCTTGTTTTGCAGTTAACAGCCTTATAGTTTTATACTGTTTTCTTAGTTAATCCGTACAGAATCTGCTTAAAACAATACTATAAAGATTTACAGATATAAGTATTACTATACCAGTGACTCTTACTGAAAATAGCATTAAAGAGTCAGAAGATAAACTTTCAAGCCCAAAATAATTTTTTTAAACAGGAGCACAACCATTATAAAGCCCAAATTTCTAGTTTTTTAATACCAATTTTTATAAATTTTATTTTAGATTCAGGGGGTACACGAGTATGTTTATTACATGGATATTTTGGTATATTGCTGAATTGAGGGGATTGGGCTTCTAATGTACCCATTACCCAAATTGTGAACATTTGTACTTGATAGGTTATTTTTCAATCTGCCCCCACAAACCCGGCTTTTGGAGTTTTCATTGTCTATTATTTCTGTCCATATGTCCATGTGTACCCATTGTTTAGCTCCCATTTATAAGTGAGAATATGTGGTCATGGGTTTTCTGCTTCTGAGTTAGTTCACTTAGGCTAGCGGCCTCCAGCTCCATCTATGTTGCTGGAAAGAACATGATTTCATTCTTTTTTATGACTGTGTAGTATTCCTTGAAAAATACCAATTGTTGAAAAGCTTGTATACTGACTATAACATGGCTTACTTTCAATTGGCACCATAGATAGCAAAAGTATTTTGAATGATTATTTGAAATGAAAAGCTAAAATACTGAAATAAGGTGAGTGTTTGGAAAAGGCAGAGTGTGTACAAGTAGTGTAATACCAGTACCCCTGTGTGCCTTCAATTAAAGCTTTTTCAGCAGTATCCCTGCTTTTCCAGGCTGGAATTCTATTTCCAAATCTAAGATCACTTATTTCTTATTTTGTAGCATCTTCAAACATTTAACTAAAAGTTAAAAGTCAGCTTTTTGTGGTAAAGATAGAAATATAAATTTTATTTATAGTTAATATAGAACTCAATTTCTAGTCAGTATTGCTCATTCAAAATTTCCATAGAAAAGTTAATAGAAATTTGTAAATGAAATAATTCCAAAATTTTCCTTTTGACTTCAATACCAGTAAGTGTTATGTTTTTTCAGTTTTGATTGGCAATAAAAAGAATTGTAAGAACTGACAAACTTGAGAAGCAGTTTTCAAGTTGTGTTGACGTAGTTGTAGGCCATCTTTGCTACTTTACTCATCAACTGCCGAGCACAATACTCAGCCTTCCAATAAACCACATTAATCAAAAAGTGAGATTTATGAAGCTACTACTTATAAGTTAAAAGTAGTCAACTCTGTTATTGTGATAGTGGCTTTTTTAAAAAACAGTTAAAAGATATCACTATAGAAGTCAAGATTCTCCCTGTTTTGATTGAGGAGAGTTTTGTTTATGTTTACAATAACAGCAACAATGATATGTCATAGTTACCATTTTTGTACACTTCCTTTATGTGGCATACTCTGCTAAGATCCTTATCAGCCCACTTAGGTAGATAATAGTCTCATTACTTGCTATAAAAAGTGGTTCTTCAATCGAAGGGATCTTTGAGGTGGTATTGATACCTTTGTTTTCATGTTTATACTATATGTTCTTTGTAGATTTGAAAGGGAGCTCTATTAAGCTGGAGGGACCAAACAGTAATAATTTCTCTCCCTCTCTAACTCTTGGAAATTTAGAAACGGAGTGAGAAGTGAACATAGATAGCATGTAACCTTTAATATCATAGTAAGTACTTTTAATACATTTAAATATTTTAAAAAATTTTATCACAGTGGAGCAGGGCATAGTGGCAGATACCTGTAGTCCTAGCTACTAGGAAGGCTGAAATGGCAGGATGGCAGGATCTCTTGAGCCCAGGAGGTTAAGGCTGCAGTGAGCTATGATTGTACCACTGTGCTCCAGCCTGGGTGACAGAATGAGACCCCTACTTCTTTAAAAAACAAACAAAACCTGTATCACAGTTGGGTGTTTAATTTTGGTCTATTTGTGTATATCAAATATCTAACTTGTATTTTTCCACTCATTTTTATAAAACTATATTTTTGTAAGTTTTCTACAGTATAACTACAATAGTTTAGGGGGCCGCAGTGGCTCCGGCCAGTTGTCCTGGCGCTTGAGGAGGCGAGGCCATGAGTTCAAGGCCAACCTGAACAGCACAACAAGCCCTCATTGATTAACAAAAAATAAAAAAATAAAAAATAAACTACAATAGTTTGACATGAATGTTTATCTCCAGTGAGAATATATTGCCTGGCATAATGAAATATGCAATGCTTATAATCTTGCTCATTTAAATATCTTATACAAATTTACCCAAATTTTTAGAAAATTTTTCATTTAGAAATTGTTTTAATTTTTGTGAGTACTGAGTGGGCATATGTATTTATGGGTTACATGAGATATGTTGATACAGGCGTGCAGTGTATAATAATCACATCAGGGTAAATGGAGTATTCATCTCCTCAAGCAGTTATCCTTTTTGTTAAAAACAATCCAGTTATACTCAGTTATTTTAAAATGTACAATTAAATTATTTTTTACTATAGTAACCCTTCTGTGCTAGCAAATTACTGTCTTATTCATTCCTTTTTTTTTTTTTTTTTTTTACCTATTAACCCTTCCCACTTTCCTACCACTCTCACTGCCATTCCCAGCCTGTGGTAACTATTCTTCTACTGTCTATCTCCCTGTGTTCAATTGTTTTCTTTTCCTTTCTTTTTTTTTTTTCCAGCCTGGCATTGTTTCCCAGGCTGGTGTGCAATGGCACCATCTTGGCTCACTGCAACCTCTGCCTCCTGGGTTCAAGCCATCCTCCCACCTCACCCTCCCAAGTAGCTAGGTCCACAGGCACAAGCAACCACACCTGGCTACTTTCTGTATTTTTTGTAGAAACTGGATCTCGCCATGTTGCCCAGGCTGGTCTTGAACTCCTAAGCTCAAGCGATCCACCTGCCTCAGACTCCCAAAGTGCTTGGATTACAGGCATGAATCACCTCACGGGCCTGTTTTTATTTTTAACTCCCGCAAATAAATGAGAACCTTTAAAGTTTGTCTTTCTGTGCCTGGCTTATTTCACTTAACATAATGACCTCCAGTTCTATCCATATTGTTACAAAAGACAGGATCTCATTCTTTTTCATGGCTGAATAACACTCCATTGTGTACATGTACCACCTGAAATTTTTGTGAAATAAAAGAAGCTTGAAAGGTAACTGATTTTTATCTTAAAGAAAATTAGAAAAGAAATACTGATTATGCAACATTATAATTTTTTTTCGTATCATCCTGCCCCAAGAATTTGTTTGAAATAACAGATATAGAAGGTTGTTAATTAACTGTACTTCACGGCACAGATTAACAGCATCAAAATGAAGCCATGCCCTCGGTATCCAGGGTATCTTGTTGGCCTGAGACCTATATATGCTACAGGTTTCTCTCTTCATTTGACTTTCCAATTCTCTAGCCATAAAAAAGAGTTTTTCCTCAGCCTATTTTACCTTAATACTAAAAATTCGCTTTGGTATAATAGCTTTGGTATAATAGTGTATTGCTCTTCTGTGCTCCCTGACAGCTTTATTGGTTGTTTCCTACTGATTGTATTGAGTAATATGCCCAAGGCTGGCCTAGGAAGAAGGGAGATTCTAAACCTCTTTTTATAATTATTAAATTATTGGGTTAAGATAATCTGTGAAAACTTTTCACCTTGGAAGAAATGGCCCATGAATTTCCTTTATTTAATACAAATTTCAGATTCTCTCATGACCCTTTGCTTCCCCCTCTCCCTCATCTGTGATGCCTAAAGACAATAATCTGTTAAAGTATTTTGTATTGATAGTCATTAAAATTCAGCTGTTTAA
The DNA here is from genome assembly GCF_049354715.1 of Callithrix jacchus. Taxonomy (NCBI): domain Eukaryota; kingdom Metazoa; phylum Chordata; class Mammalia; order Primates; family Cebidae; genus Callithrix; species Callithrix jacchus. The sequence continues at coordinate 93,186,447 of NC_133509.1, forward strand.
CTTCTTTCTTTACATTAAGGCCACTAGATCAGGCTTCCGTTTACCTGGTTTTATGAGAATAATGGTGGGAATACATTTGGTTTGTGTTCTTTTAGTGAATAGGAATGACTCATGATTATTTCTATGCTTAACTGATTTTCTTCTGAAAAAATAAATTTTTATTTGGTTTCACCAGGTGATATGGATCGGACACAAATTGAGCCCAATCTGTACCTCACATCTATATTTACAGGTAAGATTTTTACTTTAAAAGTTCTTGAACTTGGAGCTGTTCAGATTTTTTCATTTCCTTATTCTTTCTTTCTTAATAATAAACACAGTAGAAATACTAATAGCAATTTTTAATTCTTCTGAAATATCTGTAAATTCACCCCAGGTATAAAATAAACTCAGCTCTCCAAAAGGCATAAGTTAGGGGACAGAAAAAGAAACCTATTGTTTTGCTTTGGAAAGTTTATAAAATGATGAATTAAAAGGCTGCAGGTATGGTATTCAGAGCAATGAGGGCAGGACTCGAGATAATTCCATCTGGGGGAGGTTATTTGTTGGGACAGGACACTGCTTAAACTTTGAAGTCAGTTTTAAACAAAGTGAAGCAGCTGGAACCTGGCATAAGAAGAAACAGATCTTTCACATTAACGATTGCTTTTTAGAGGAAAAAGAATTGGAGTTGTTTTTACAGGTGCCGGAACATTTATTCCTCCTATAAGAACTGCTTTGTTTTTACCTTAAATTGTAAATTTTAAAATAAGCATTTGTCAACTCATTTGAAAAACAAAAAAGTAATAGGATTTATATGCCTAAAATATATTTTGGAATGTTATCCTTTTTAAAACATGAATAAGAAAAGAAATGTTTAATAGTGACTAATTCTAGAAAGCAGAATTAAATAAAATATTGTATACTATATACTTAACATCAAATGATAAGGCACTTCTTCATCAAGACTTGCATTTATTTTCAAACACTGGGGCTCTGATGTTGCACAACCTGTAGGACAGGGTTAAGTTGAATACAGCAGGGTAGTTTAGCAGCTGCTTACACAGGAATTGGTGCAAGAGTGGATGAGCCCAGGGTGGACAGGAAAAATGCTTCAAGTACTCAATGAAACATGGATGAAATACTGTAACATTTTCACAGACAGCTAGGAAGCAACTGCATTGCTGGAACTCAGGGCTGATTTTAAAGGCAAGATCTAGTCAGCATGAATCTAAGCGAGCTGCTAGCAAAGAGCAATCACAGACTCTCTAGGTAAAAACAAATCAATTTGGTCATGTCAAGGTCCACTATTTGCCCAGCATCCTGCTGAGGCTTTGTAGAATGCAGAGGTAAATAAGACACAGTCACTGCCCTAGTGGAGCACATATTTAACAGGAACAACAGATTTACAACTTAGTAACAATAATACAAGGTGATAAGTCACAAATACTGTGTACTTGCTATACTAGTCACTCAGAACACAAAGACTGTTAGTTCCAGAGACTGTCCATGCTCTTAAGGAATGCATTGTCTGGAAGAAATGACAGATACATAAATAATTACAGTGCAGTTTGTTAAGTGCTGCAATCAAGTTGCAGAGAATAAGACAGCCGCAATTAACAGGAGAGGAACTAATATTTCACCACTATCACTGGAAAAACAATTCAGAGAATTGAATCCTACCATTCATGACATAGCATATTACTTAAAATAAATTATAGTTTTTCTTTTACTTGTTTTTATAAATCCAACAACCAAAAGAGAAAACATAAAATTTCTTTACGGATTTTAAATATTCGTAAAGCAAAAACTTGGAATTTCAAATGTCTAAAAAGTGTATTAAGTTATGTCTCAGGAAGCTTCTAATGCATGGTCTGACTCCATGGCATGCCCAGCTTAAATTCATGCCAGGTTAAATGACATACTGCAAACCCATGAAATCAAGGAACAGTCTTTTTTATAGACCTGAAAACAGCTGTTGAAACAATTACATCATAATGACTTGACTGTGCAAATTTAAAAAGTCAAACTTTAAAGGCATCAAATTATATTTAATAGAGGTAGAAGATTTATATTTGCTTTCATGGTGATTTATTAAAATGTTATATCTTTTCTTTTAAAAAATGTAAATTTTTTATGAATGTTACCCTTTTCGCCTGTTCACAATAATCTGTGATGCTTTTTTTTAATGTTCCCAGTTAAAGAGTTCTCTTGCAAAGTTCTAAAACTGATTTAGCTTGTGTAAATGAATACTTTAAAAAGCTTTCAGCCAGGGTGGTGGCTCACACCTGTAATCCCAGCACTTTGGGAGGCAGAGGCAGGTGGGTCATGAGGTCAGGAGTTCGAGACCAGCCTGACTAACATGGTGAAACCCTGTCTTTACTAAAAGTGCAAAATTAGACAGGCATGTTGGCATGCGCCTGTAATCCCAGCTACTCAGGAGGCTGAGGCAAGAGAATCACTTGAATCCGGGAGGTGGAGTTACAGTGAGCCAAGATCACGCCACTGCACTCCAGCCTGGGCGACACCTCAAATAAAAAAAATTTTTTTCCCCAAAATGTACATTAACAAATACCTTTAGATAAGATGGTACATTTTAATGATAGAACTTCTTGATTAAAACACTGTTAACTGGAGTTTAAACTAGCATAACTATTTGGAGGCCTTCCAGAGTACACTCTCTCTTTCTCCTGTCCCTCTTTTTTCTTAATTGCGTTTCAGTGAAAAATTCTTATTTTTCCTTCTAAAGCAGATTACCTTTTGCAGCCTACCCTCAGCCTCATTGCCTCTTGGATAGTGGCTTTCCAATTACGTAAAAGTAAGGACTGATCTGTTTGATCTCTTTCTATGTTCTAGCACTGTACAAAGCACTTTGTATGTATTATCTCACTGAATCCTCATAAAAACCTCTGAAGTAGGTACTCGTATTTTTTTTAATAGTTGAGAAAAGTGGGGGTCAGATAACTTACATAACCTTTTCAGTCTCATATTATTTTTTATCCCTCTTACCCCTTACTAATTTTTTTTTTTTTTTGAGACGGAGTTTTTACTCTTGTTACCCAGGCTGGAGTGCAATGGCGTGATCTCGGCTCACCGCAACCTCCGCCTCCCGGGTTCAGGCAATTCTCCTGCCTCGGCCTCCTGAGTAGCTGGGATTACAGGCACGTGCCACCGTGCCCAGCTAATTTTTTGTATTTTTAGTAGAGATGGGGTTTCACCATGTTGACCAGGATGGTCTTGATATCTTGACCTCGTGATCCACCTGCTTGTTTCATTACTTGTCATTCATCCCATAATCCCGACAGAATGTGCGGCCAGTGAGGTTGGAGCCTTTGTTTTCTTCACTGCTTTATTCTCCAGAGTCTAGAACAGTGCCAGGCACAGTTGATATTTTGTTGGACAGATGGATGAACTCAGCTCTGCCCTGTTCCAGAATCCATTCTCTTATCCCCTCTGCCTTCTACTGCTTCCCATACAGAAGCCTCACTCTAGCAGTCTGGCTGGGGCCATTCCTAAGTGACCTAATTTGGACCCTCATCTTGACCTGTCATAAAGGGGCTTGTGCTTCAAACTTCATCACCGCTCCTCTTCTCAGCTGCTCCTATCATTCATTACATAGCAGAACTTAAATGGAATTACCCTCAACTACTTTTAAAAGTAATAATTTTTATGTGGGTAATTAAGGTATTTGGTTTAGTGCGTTGTAGTCTCAGCTTAACAATGATTAATTAATTTGGTGAATTATACTAGGCTTTCTTTTTTGAAAACCATCCTTAACCTTGTGTGACTCTTTACTGTTCTAGGAATCTTCTTATTTTTCTCTCTGATACTTCCTTTTGTTTTCCTTTATTCATCTTTCCTTACTCTTCCCCACATTTTTGTCATTATTGCTATTCTGTCTACTTTTTCTCCCTAGTTGATTGCAATTCTCATTGCTCCATTATATTTGTGTAGATGACTGCTAATTCTATATTTCTAAAACTGCGTCACAGCCTTCAATCTTTGACTCTAGTTGCCTCCTGGAGAAGTCCATTCACACATCTTGCAGGCGTTCAGATTCATTAGGTGGATAGCTGGTTCCAGTACCTTCCCATCTCCTTGTACTTCAATAGCCCCCAAGTTTGTTATGTTCTTATTACTGGCTAGTCAATCAACCAAATCTGTCATTTCAGAGTGAAACTTGATTCTTTATAAGTACTAAGTCTCCATCCAAAATATCTTGGATCATCCAAGGATCATTAGATCTTCCATTGATGATTTTTATAGATCACTCTCCTCTCTCCTTATTTTCTAAAGAGCTATTAGAATGATTTCTCCTTATTGTCTAAAGAGCTATTAGAATAGATCTTCCATGGACAATTTTTATAGATCCCTTTTCTCTCTCCTTATTTTCTAAAGAGCTATTAGAATGATTTTTACCTTTTTTTAAAAACTTTTATTTTAGGTTCGGGGGTACATATGAAGAATGTTTCTTGTATAGGTAAACTTGGGCCATGGGGGTTTGTTGTACAGATTATTTCATCACCCATTTATTAAGCTGAATACCCAATAGTTATTTTTTTCTGCTCCTCTTTTTCCTCTCACCCTCCAACCTCAAGTAGATCCCAGTTTTTATTGTTCCCTTCTATGTGTTCATGAGTTCTCATCATTTAGCTCCTACATATAAGTGAGAACGTGCAATATTTGGTTTTCTGTTCCTGCATTCGTTTGCTAAGGATGATAGCTTCCAGTTTTATCCATGTTCCTGCAAAAGACATGATCTTGTTCTTTTTTATGGCTGCATAGTATTCAATGGTAAACATGTACCACATTTTCTTTATCCAATTTGTCATTCATGGGCATTTGGGTTGATTCCATGCCTTTGCTCTTGTGAAAAGTGCTGCAGTGAACATCTGCCTACATGTGTCTTTATGGTAGAATGATTCACATTCCACTGAGTATATACCTAGTAAGGGAACTGCTGAGTCGAATGGTAGTTCTGCTTTTAGCTCTTTTAAGGAATCACCATACTACTTTCCACAATGGTTGAACTAATTTACACTCCTACCAAGTGAGTAAGTGCTCCCTTTTCTCCACAACCTCATCAGCATCTATTATTTTTTAGCTTGTTAATAATAGCTATTCTGACTGGTGTGAGATGGGACCTCATTGTGGTTTTGGCTTGCATTTCTCTAATAAGTAGTAATGTTGAGCTTTTATTCATTTGCTTGCTGGCCCCACGTATGTCTTCTTTTGAAAGGTGTTTTTTCATGTTTTTTGGGGTTTTCTCTTGTAAATTTGTTTAAGTTCCTTATAGATGCTGGATATTAGACCATACATTTGCTCAAATTACTCCTCTGCTCAAAATCTTTTGTGACCCTTTACTGCTTTTACCAGGCTTGTCCCTGGCCTTCCTTTACAGCCTCATCTCACCATTCCTCCTATCCAAACAATATTTGATACCAGAATACTCAGAGTTCTCTTAACATATTAACTTTATTTTGTTGTTCTCTTTTCCTTCATTGCCTTCTCATCATCTTTTCAGTCCCAACTCAATGGCCACCTTCCACCTCATAGGAAACAAGTATTCCTATACATGTTTATTTTCTCTATTAAGTGATGAACTTCTTGAGGATAAGGACTCTGTCTTCTTCATCTGCATATGCTTTTAGCTCCATACATAGAGAAGAGTCATATAGATGTTTAGTTTGTGCATATATGCTTTGGAGAAGCCCATTTTAACATCTCTGGGCCGCAATTCCCTTGTCTGTTTCCCAGAATTACTGTTAGGATCAGATAATGTGATGAGGAAAAGGTATTTACAAAAGCTGAATTGTTACATAAGTATAAGGCAGTAACTGCAAGAAATGCTTGTAGTGATTGAATTCAGTATGTTCCTTGAGACTTGGAAACTTCTAGGAGATCCCCCCAGCCCTAAAAATTTGTAACTAAAGGTTGTTAACTCTTATTACAACGTTGAGCAGTGTAATCAGTAATTTTATGCACAAAGTAGAAAATGAAGGTATATACAAAGCGGTTTTGTGAAATTAAATAACAGAGAAAAGAAGAGTATTTGGTATCACTGTCCTTTTTGGCAGATGTATAACTCAAGGAAAGGAGTTTTTCTTAAGAATAATTAGGAGAAGGTAACATTAAGTTATTGTATGAGTGGAAAATTAATTTGCTCTAGGACTTAGTTATATTCAGTGTCAGTTTTTACTTTGTTGATGAGGTAAGCTGCTTCCATCGGTTATTTTGTATATTCTGCATCATGGCTGTGTAAAATACAAGAATATTTAAATATTATATATTATTAATGCTTATCCTATACTCATTTTTAAGGCCAGTCATGGTGGCTCACATTGTAATGCCAGCACTTTGGAAGGCTGAAGTAGGAGGATCACTTGAGACCAAGGAGTTTGAGAGCAGCCAGGGTAACATACGGAGACCGTCCCGCTACAAAAAATTTTTTTTAATTAGCCAGAGACGGTGGCACATACCTGTGGTCCTAACTACTTGGGAGGCTGAGGTGGAAGGATCGCTTGAGCCTGGGAGGTTAATACTGCAGTGAGCCACGATCATGCCGTTGCACTCCAGCCTAGGTGACAGAGCAAGACCCTGTCTCGAAACAAACAAACAAACAAAAATTAAAAATGTAGTTCTTAGTGTCTATTCATTTTTCTTATATCCTGACAAACTGAAAAGACTCAAGTTTTTTCCTATTTATTTAAATTAATGTAAGACTTGCTTTCTTTTTAAATACTATGGTATTATATAGTTTGTGATATTGCTGTAATGGTGCCAAATCTTATTTTCCTCTCCCTTTTCATAAAAAAAAAATGAAATTGATACAAGTAACAAAAAGGAATGATATAGTATTTAAAATTGTCTTTTAAAAATTTCCTTATATGAAAGGAATTTGCCTTTTACAAGTATTCTGATCTTGAACAGCTGTGATTGAGTCATCATTAAAATCTCCAGAACTGTCTAATTGTACTGTGGCTCCTATAAACATTTAATGAAAATTCGACTTTATTACTGTGGAAACTACTTGAAAAACATAAAGGGATTTTAGAAAAATTACTGTGACTCTTGTCTGAAATATGTCTTTAAGATTGTTTAAGATAATTTATTTTTAAGGTATTTATTATTCTTACATCTATGGTAAATCCATGAAATTTAAAATGAGGATTTTTGTTTTTTGTTTTAAATAATACCAAGTTGATGGTCTTTATATTCTTGGGCATTGTGCTTTAAACTAGAGGGGTGAATTTGAGTGTGGGCAGATAGATACACTTATGTAGTCAACTTTGAATTTTTTACATATTAATGAATTATTTATCCCAAACTGCCTCCCCTCTGCCACGAGCAAGCTTTCATATTAGACATTATAATATTGCTCTCATTCCATGGAGTGGGAATTTTTTTCCATATTTTATTAAATATGGAAGAGATAATATCTACAGTAGAGAGAAAAATCTATTTTACAGAGAAAAATGCTTTCCAAAGTTAAGTGTCAATATTTGGATGACCACTGCAATATGTTTTTCCTCTGACATTGCTAACCTTATATCACTTCTGTTAACTAATAGCATTGCCCCCTTAGGCACTCCGTAAATCATTATTACTGACATGCTCCTGAGTTTAAGGGTCCATTTTTTTAGGAATAGGAGGAAGAGCAAAGTGCCTTGGCAACCTTTGACTTCAAATGCCTTTGACACGGCTCATATCTTACCTCTTTAAAAAAAAAAAACCCCTTCTTGCTCTAACTAACCACAAATCTTTAATTTCAGGCTATTACAGTATTTTATTACTCTTCTAGCTATTTACTTAATGGTAACAGTAGTAATACTGGCAATCTTTTAGTGGAAATGAGAGCGCTTAGTATTTGAGCACTTACTGAGTGCTAAGTTCTGTTATTGAGCTCTTCACTGCAGTTATTTTATCCTCACTATACTATGCAAGGTAGGTACTATTATCCCATTTAACATATGGTAAACTGAAATTTCGAGTGGTAAAATAACATGCTGACAGTCACACCGCCAGTAAGAAGTTAAGTCTGGATTTCAGAGACTAGGCCCTCAACTCTACTTGATCTTACTTAGCATTTATCATCTATATCACAACTTTTAGCTTGTATACTCTTGAAATGTTCTCTCTGACTGATTAGGAGTGAGGGTAGAAAAGAGGAAGCTATATTTTATCTCTCTGACAATTTCTGAGCACGTTAGGACAAGAGATTCCCTTGTATGCTGTCCTTATTTGGATCCCCCCCATATTATTTCACAAAGTGTAAAAGCATGTAAATACTTAGGATATGCTGTTGAGAGCTGAATGAGCTTCTTCTTTGTGCAGGTGGGAAAGCAGTGCCACTCTCTGCTTCACAGATGCCCCCTGCCAAGATGTCCGTGACGCTGCCCTCGGTGAACCTCAAGGATTGCTCTCAGTCTCCAAGCATCAGCACAATGCAGGGGGACATGGAGTCTTCAGGGCCAGATAACTTCTGAACGGGAAGAAAGAGCCAGCATACTGTTTATGCCACCGGTTTTAAAGTCGTTTTACCTTGGCTTAAAACCATCTCTCAGACTGTTTGGTTTCTGAGCATATTCTGAAAAAACATTTCCAATTTTTTAAATAAAACAAAAAGCATAATTTGGATATTTAAAGTTTTTAAATAAAATAAGTTAACAGAAGTCTGTGAGTTGTTTCTTAGAATTCTGAGATAGCATACAATAGTGGAGAGGGCATGGCTTCTGACATCTAAGAATCTAATTTATAGCTATAATTATCTCTATGTATTTATAAAATTATGTAGCTCAAGGTTACTTATTCTAACACTTTTATAACAGCAAATAATTAGAAAAAAATAAAATGTCTATCAATAATAGACTGGTTTTAAAGTGATGGTACATCAGCACAATGGGATACTATGTAATATAAAAAATATTTAAAGTTTATGTATTGATAGGGAATAATCTCTGAGATGCACTGTTAAAGTGAAAAAAGCCATGTGCAAAATAGTGTGTGAACTATGCAATTGTTTAAATTATTTAAAATGGGGTGGGGAGGAATTCAAATATATGGTATGTACACATATTCTTTCATGTATTTGCTTGTAAATATATTAAATAAACAAGAAACTGCTATGTTTGTCTCCAGGGAGAATTGTTGGCTGGGTGAAAGGAGAGGCTAAGTGACAGGAATCAAGGATAATTGTGGTTACTATGTATTTGAACTTCAGTTGTGATAGAAAATATCAGTGAAATTAATTTTTATGTGCCTTATGTATACCATATAAACCTTAATAAACCTGTGAAACAGGTAACTCTATTACCTTTTGCAACATAAATACATAAAATTAAAAGAAAATAAAAAGCATTGCTTTTTAATCAGATACGTGTAGATTCTAATGCCAGTTTCTGTAGACACTTGCTCTGTGATAGGGGCCAAAGAAGCCCCTTTTTATTATCTGTTTCAGATTAATGGGCTTAATGCTTATTTTTGCAGAATAATGGGCATTAGTGAATGTGTGTGGAGATGGGGAGGCAGTGCCCAGCACAGTGCTTGATACCATGTAAGTGCTCAATAAATGGTAGTGTCCTTATTATCTTGAGGGATTTCAGCACTGTATAGTAGAGGGTATAAGCACATGAAAAGAAAGGCAGCCTAGCACTACTGAAAAAAATTCACCTCCCAGAAAAATCATTTTCTGTCACAGCTGAATTTCAAACACACAATAATAACCATCATCCTTGACTTTTTCAGCATTTTTATAGGTTACTAAGTGGGTCTCAGCACTGGCAGCATATTAGAACCTCTGGGAGCTTTAAAAAATATTAATGCCTGGGCCTTGTACCAGGGATTTCAATTTAATTGATCTTGGATGGGGTCCAGGCATTAGTATTTAAAAAAAAAAAAAAAGACCTTTTCAGGTAATTTTAATGGGTACTCAAGGCTGAGAATTACTGAAGAGCAATTTAGAATTTCTTAAACTTCTGGTAGGGTCCATTGCCTGGGGATTTTTTTTCTCACTGAACATAGAAGCTGCAAGAATGAATCTATGGAAACTCAGAAACGTGTTAGTCTTCCACATGCATTTCCTTACAGCTACTCTCAGGTATGTGGTGACTGACATGTTTTAGGTTTAGAAACTTTAGAACTCATTTTCTTTGCTATGGCCCTTTGGACAGTTCTGCTTATAATAGTTTCTTTTAAACAAGTAGAAGAAAAATGCTGCTCTGTGGATTTTAATTTGTTTTTGATATTCATCTACAAGTCTCCAGATGAGGTGAAAGCTGGGGAAACGTTGCTCGGGGCTGCTTCATTTTAAACATGACACCCTACCTCGCAACATTGGTTTCCGGTTTTCAGAGTTTTTTTCTGTTTGGGAAAGATTTTAGCAAAATCTTAGTTTAGCAAAAGTGTTTTTTATTTAAAGGCGTTGGTAGTTTTTTCCTCCTAACCATAGAAAGCCTGCCTTTTCTAACTTTAGAAATGTAATCTTGAATTTATTCTACTCTTTGTGCACTTGAACTTTTGTTTTAAAAAAAGTTAGTGTCCATTCATTAGTATTTTGTTTTATAGGATTATTTCTGTTCAGGGTTACTCCTGTACACATTACTCTGCCAACCACTTCAAATCCTTTTGGAATAAGACTATGTATGGAAAAATAAACTAAATGACACTTTTGACTTTATAAGTTTTAAAATTTTTATTTTACATATAATTTTACAATTTCCAACTTCTGGAATAGACTATTTATGAGACATGCTATTAAGAGGTAGACGATCAATATCAAGGCTGTTAATATTGCTGGGCTATGACTGGGCACGGTGGCTCTTGCCTGTAATCCCGACACTTTGGGAGGCCAAAGGTGGATCACTTGAGCTCAGGAGTTTGCGACCAGCCTGGGCAACATGGCAAAACCCATCTCTACCAAAAATACAAAATATTAGCTGGGCATGGTTGCACATACCTGTAGTCCCAGCTACTCAAGAGGATGAGGTGAGAGGATCACTTGAGCCCCCAGATGTCAAGGCTGCAATGACCCATGGTTGTGCCACTGAACTCCAACCTGTGTGACAAAATGAGAAAGTCTCTACAAAAAAAAAAAAATTGCTGAGCTAACATGCCTTAACACTAGAGTAACATGTATTTAAAATGTCCCTTCCAGTTGGGCATGGTGGCTTACACCTGTAATCCCAGCACTTTGGGAGACTGAGACGGGCATATCACTCTAAGTCAGGAGTTCACGACCAGCCTGGCCAACACGGCAAAACCCTGTCTCTACTAAAAATTCAAAAATAAGCCGGGCATGGTGGCATGCGCCTGTAATCCCAGCTACTTGGGAGGCTGAGGCAGGAAAATTGCTTTAACCCGGGAGGCAGAAGTGGCAGTGACCTGAGATTGAGCCACTTTACTCCAGCCTGGGCAACAGAGTGAGACTCTGTCTCAAAATAATAATAATAAAATAAAATGTTTCTTTGGTTTAAATCCTAAATTCACACTTTGTATACTTTAATCGAATGTTGAGTAAATATTTTTATTCTTAGAAGATTATTTCAGTTTGTTTCTTATTACTTAGAGATTTCTGGTTTCTTAATAACTTTTAAAAATGCTGAACATATATCATTAGATCTTTTATTGTTTTTCTATTAACTCAAAACATTTTAAAATGCATAAAACAAAAATAGCATTTTGAAGTTCATAGTGTATTACCATCCCCAATCAAAAAATAATTCTATAACTGGCTGGGCGCAGTGGTTCATGCATGTAATCTGTAATCCCAGCACTTTGCGAGGCTGAGGTGGGTGGGCCGCCTGAGGTCAGGAGTTCAAGACCAGCTTGGCCAACATGGTGAAACCTCATCTCTACTAAAAATACAAAAGTTAGCCAGGCATGGTGGTGTGTGCCTGTAGTCCCAGCTACTTGGGAGGCTGAGACAGGAGAGTTGCTTTAGCCTGGGAGGGAGAGGTTGCAGTGAGCCGAAATCACGCTACTGCACTCCAACCTGGATGACAGAGCGAGACTCCATCTCAAAAATAATAATTATTATATAATTGAAATATATTTATCTTTTAAAAGATGTCCTGATGCTGTGGTATTTCCTTATATATAAGTAACTTGAACAATAATGGGGAGTACAATCCTTAATATTTCTGTGATGTTACTGAGAAGAAACTTGCTGAAGCATTCTTTTCTGTCATATATCCATATGTGCATCTCTTTAACAAACATGAAGTATGAAGGACAGGGGGTATACAGTGTGGCATGGATCCTCAGGGAGAGAGGCTGGGCAGTCACATCAGGATTTGTCATTCCCGCTTTTGGTCATAATGCCTCTCCTGGAAGACAGATTAACCACAGGAAATTCTGTCTCTCCCTAATATGGAGTCATCATTTGATCATCAAAATCAATTGCACAGTAGTTTTGAAGATTCTATTAGAAATGCAATAGAGAAAAGCAATTTTTCTAGTGAGAAATCTGATAATTATAGTTTAGGGAATTTCATGAAGGCAGTTTTAAAATTTGACCTGGGTAGGATGGGGGGTAGATCTCAAGTGTCAGACCATCCAGCCTTTGAGAGTCATAGCCTGTGTCTGTATTTTTTTTTAAATATTTTTTTCTTCTTATCCTGAAATGTTTACCTAGAAACAATAGGAAATATTAGCCAGAGTACAGATGCCCCCTTATGGAGGACTGTAAATAATTGTAAAGCTATTTGATGGTCCGCTAATTACCAAGTCAGCAAGCAAATCAGAGCTTTTTTTCTGGGTCTTTATAGTATGAATGGTCACATTTATAATTTATAATTTTAGCCATAGTGAGGAATAAGTTATTGATACATCTCTGGAACTCAGGGACCCTAACAAAGTTAAAAACCCTCAAGCAGTTCAATAGACTCCTGCCTTCTCCTGGGAGGTCACTCCTATGAGACTTCTGAAGAGACCCAAATGGTGAGACTGAACAAGACTTAAAATCTTCAAAGGAGCTGGTAAGGAGTCTATGTACCAGGAATACATGCTCACCAGGAATAGTTCTCAGTATCCATAGAGGTCACAGATACAAAACAGGCCCACTGGCCCCATAATTAATATGATATATATGTAAAGAGTTATAAGTGTATGTCTTTTTCCCAGAATTATGATGACAAACAGTGATAACTATTTCAGTTGGCATCGTGTATCCTGCTTTTCCTGAACATGGGCTTTTTTATTTTTTACAAGGTGTTACATTATGAGTAAATACGTAAATTGTAACATAAGGGGTATTTCTACCATCAGGATAGTTGTATGGGATTGCTTGTCAAGCTTGGTAAGTATTTTTATTTCCTTTAGTCATATTCCCCAATAGTTGGATGGGTTATAAAAGTACCATGGACACTCGGGATAATTTTAAAATGTGATGGGGTTGACTTTTCTCTCCAGATAAAATATTCACTGTGTCTAGTTCTATATAATTATAACAACAGCCTGAGTAGCTGAGTCTAGAGATATTTGTTGTATGCTCTAAAATATATAGAAGATGTTCAGCTTTTCAACTTGATGATGTTGTTTGCTAGCATTAAGCAGAGGTATTCCCATGATTTGAGTGATGCCTGGAGTTGGAAATGGATAACAGGTCCAGCAGGAGGCAGGTTAGCAGATGAAGCTATGGTCTCTCATTCTTGAAAACAAGGTAAGGCTGGGCACCGTGGCTCATGCCTGTAATCCCAGCACTTTGGGAGGTTGAGGTGGGTGGATCACAAGATCAGGAGTTCAAGACCAGCCTGGCCAACATGGTGAAACTCCATCTCTACTACAAATATAAAAATTAGCTGGGCATGGTGCCTCGTGCCTGTAATCCCAGCTACTTGGGAGGCTGAGGCAGGAGAATTGCTTGAACCAGGACCTGGGAGGTGGAGGTTGCAGTGAGCCAAGATTGGGTCACTGGACTCCAGCTTGGGCTGCAGAGCAAGATTCCATCTCAAAAAAAGAAAGAAAGAAAGAAAAAACCCAACAAAGTAGAGGAAATGTATTTTGCTTCAAAAAAAGAAGGGGGAAAATGAAGAAAAGTAGAGTCATAGAAAAGGAAAGCAATAGCTTTTAGTTACGCACAGCAATTTTACAAGGAAGTAAGTTCATTTGATTGGGCCTAACAAAAAGATCTATCTGTTTTAGTTTCATTGCCTCGGGTGGAATTCGCACTTACAACGTTGTCTGCTTGATCTAAAGATTTCAGGTAAGCTGTTTGTGCCTTGAAAACATCAGTTTCTGGAGGCTTTTTGGTTAGCCTCAATTTGTGGTCACTCATGGGAGTAGAAGTCTTAATTGAAAGTTCATTTTCATTTTGACACATGTAACTATGGGCCAATTGTAGCTCTTGTCAAGAGGACCTGAAGTGGCTCCTTCCAATAACGTTCTAATGCATTTTTGTGTCTGTGTCAATTAGCAGCTTAAAACAATCATTTATTTACTCATGATTCTGGGGATGAGCAATTTGGGCTGGGCTCAACTAGGACAGCTTTGCTTTGCTCCACATGATGTTTTCTGACCCTCACACATGCATTTACACTCAATTGATAGTTGATGGCCTCACTCACGTATCTGGTGGTTGCTGGCCTCACTCACGTATCTGGTGGTTGCTGGCTATTGGCAGGAAAATGGAGGTAACGGGGTCATGTGTCTCTCATTATCCAAGAGGCTAGCCCAAGCGCATTCCTGTGATGTTGATCTGAGAGTTCCTATGAGCAGTAAGAGAGACCAAGCTTCAGTATGCAAGCAATGTTCAAGCCTCTGCTTGTGTCATATTGCTAATGCCTTGTTGCCCAAACTAAGTCATGTGTCCAAGCCCAGATTCAAAGAGTAGATAATTAGACTCCATTTCTTGGTGGGCAGATCTGTAAAGTCGCATACAGGGAGCATGCATATGGGATGAGAAGAATTTGTAGCTAGTTTTGCAACTTGACAAACATTGATTCTCTTCTAGTGGAACTGTTCACTAAGTTAGAATTCATGTAAAGGTTTCAATGATACCTCCTTTGGAAAGGTGGCTTATACAGTCTGGGCACAAAACCATATACGAATGAGCTTCTGACAGTATTTAGCTAAATCTGCATGTGATAAAAAATAGTTCTTGGTAAAGTTATATTCCTAACCACATAGGGCATGCTATACATGATGTACTAGAGAGAAAATCTGTATGAGCACCAAGGAGGTAGTCTTCTGGCCATTAACACTAGTGGCAAAACATTAGGCCAAGGCAGATTAGGGGTTTTTGATACTTTAGACTGGGAGTCAGCACATTTTCTCAGTAAAAAGCCAGATAGTATATATTCTTGGCTTTGAAGGCCACATGTGGGCTCTGTCACATAGTCCATATTCCTCTTTGTTTTTTCTACAAACCTTTAAAATGTGTAAGAAACATTTTTTAGCTCATGGACCATATGAAAAGGCTTCAGGGCAGATTTAGCCCATGGGCTGTAGTTTGCCAGCCCCCATTGGGACAGCTTTTATATTAGTGCCTCCATTTGTTCTTTTTTACCTTTCCTGAATGGAGAGTACATTTTTCGTGTTAGGAGAGAAATCCTTCAGAGTCCTGTAGGACTGTTATGGTGAAATGAGTTCCACAGTAACTGAACAGAAGTAGGAATTCCCAAATTGGGAACATAAAATCTAGCAATGTTTTTCTTCTGAAACATCTGTAGTGTTTTGTTTTGTTTTCTTTTCTTTTCTTTTTTTTGAGACAGAATCTTGTTCTGTTGCCCAGGCTGGAGTGCAGTGGTACAATCTCAGCTCACTTCAACATTTGCCTCCCAGTCTCAAGCAATTCTCCTGCCTCAGCTTCTTGAGTAACTGGGATTACAGGTGCCCACCACCACACTTGGGTAATTTTAGTATTTTTAGTAGAGACAGGGTTTCACCATGTTGGCCAGGCTGGTCTTAAACTCCTGACCTCAAGTGATCTACCTGCTTCAGCCTCCCAAAGTGTTGGGATTACAGGCATGAGCCACCGCGCCCAGCCCATCCATAGCTTTTCATCAAGGAAGAGGTTCTGTTCATCCTGATAACAGACTATTATTAATATATATTTATAACTTAATGACCTGGATAGTTGTATAAAACCCATTTGTAAATGCTGAAAGGACCTTGAGGAATTTCTGTATTTTGTTTTATCTTTTCAGTTATAACTGGGTTATGTTAGTTATAGGTAAGACACTTCTACCACTTCCTGATCAAACTTTGATTTTTTTCATTACTTATTTACCATGGAACTTAATTTGATTCTTTCATGATACAAAAAAATCATAGGTCAAGTTATGCACTTGACGAATCATGGCACTCCTGGGCTGCTGTCAGAGACTGCCAGCATCCAGCTTTATGAAGAAAACATCCCTGTAATTGCCAATATTGTTTCTCAGAAAGCTGGATTGTTATGAGCCAATTAGAGTTGTCTAAACTGAGCCAATTTTCCTTCTAAGTGGGGATGGATGTCAATTTGATGGAATTCTTTGTAGTTGGGGTAATAAAAGCTACTTGTTTAGCATTTGAGTTAGCAAAGGCATCATCATTGGTTTTCAGTGTAGTAGTTAGTGAGTGTCTAACTTACTGACACATATTTTTCATATTGAATAGCTTATAATTAATTTTCATGTCTTTACCATTTTTGGTAGTTTCAGTGTCTTTACCATTTTTGATCAGAGTAACTTAAAAAGTAAAAATATCTGCTTTGTTTCTATAGCATCCCAAAGTTATGAACAATTCCAAATGCATATCTACTATATGTTTAGTGTTTACAATTACTTCTTTGCCAAAGTGCAAGATCAAGTCAGAGGAATTCATTTATCCACTTCCGCAGACTGAACATTGGCCCATGGAGCACTTTGATAGCTGCATGTTAGGTGTCTACAGTGTATTCTGTACAGAAAATGCCTTTGTTGTTTTAAGATAAGTCATCTACAGATAATATTAAGTCAGAATGACTAAGATTTGAGCTGGGCATTCTTGTGTGTTTAGTTTTTACTTTCTACTGAATATATAATTTATGTAGTAAAGTACTAATCAAGTGGAGAGCTCAGTGAATTTCTACTTATGTCTATACATACTTGTGTAATATCTCCCAGGTCGAACTAGAATACTTCCTATCAACCCAAAAGGTTCCCTTGTGCCCCTTTCCTAGTCAACACAAACCTCTTTTCCCCAAGAAGTAACCACCATTCTGACTTCTTAGTTTTATTTTTGAATTTGATGTCAGTGGAATGATATAGTATGTACTCTTCTTTCTAGTCTCTTTCGTAAGTATATCTGTGAGATTTATATATATATATTTGTAGTTTGTTGTTTTTTATGGCTATGTGGCATTCCATTGTGTAAATATACCATAATTCATTAATTCATTCTACTGTTGATGGACATTTGGGATCTTAACACTTTTTGTCATGAACAAAGCTGCTATGAATATTGTTGTACATTTATTTTAGTAGACGGACTGATTTGTCTTGGGTGCATTTCTGGGTGATAGGGTAAGCATGTGTTTAGTAGGAGCTGGGCATTCTTAACCCTCAAGGTACTGCAAACAGTCATGGATTCCTCCTTATACAGAAGAGGGAGTCAGTGGTAGGATTAAAATCTGAATGATGTGAAATTGTGAAGTGGACAGTAGAAGGATTTCATCATCAGTGAGGCAGCTGACAGAGAAATGCTGAGTGCTGCCTAGAAGTAGCAGGGACTGCACAGCATGTGGAATGCAAAGAGTTGGTGCAGAAATGAGCACTAGTCACCCTGGTGCAGAAGCTCTGACCACTGAGCTGCTGCCCTGCCTGCCCATGGAGGCAGGGAGAGTATGCTGTAGCCATGAGACCAAGAGATTTGTTTGGAGAGGCAATATACTTCTGATGTGAAGCTGCTCTCGGCCCATTAATGCTCCTATTAGGCAGCTTTGTCTTTCCTCTGCTTGGCACATTTAGGGATATACAAAGTATAGAGTTGCTGGGGTAGGCCTTCAGAGAGGGAAAGACTTTTTCTGCCTTTTCATCCCATGCAAAAGGGTCTGTAATTATGTATTAGGAAGCTCTTGTAAGGGCAATTCTGAAATATCTTTTTTTTTTTTTTCCAGACAGAGTTTGCTCTGTCACCCAGGCTAGAGTGCAGTGGCATGATCTCAGCTCACTGAAACCTCTACCTCCCGGGTTCAAGCAATTCTCCCACCTCAGCCTCCTGAGGATATGGGACTACAGGTGCATGCCATGACATCCAGCTAATTTTTTGTATTTTTAGTAGAGATAGGGTTTCACCATGTTGGCCAGGCTGGTCTCAAATTCCTGGCCTCAAGTGACCTGCCTGCCTTGGCCTCCCAAAGCGCTGGGATTACAGTGGCGAGCCTCTGTGCCGGGCCCTGAAAATCTTAGCTGTCTTTGATTTGGGGAGCTTAGATAAAATAAAATAGTTTTATCTAATCAACATCATGTTATTTCAAATTTTGTAGATCTTTTGTAATTATATAGTTAGAACTTTTCAGGTAGAGTTGTAACTTTTCAGTTGACATTTTATGTCCCTTTTCTGCCAATTTTATTAAGAGATAATTGAAGTCTTATAGCAGGAGAACACAGCAATAAAATATTGCATAAGGGTGGATCTTCATGGAATAGTTAGATCCTTAAGATCATTTACTTAGACATTGAGAAAAATATGAAGGTAATTTCATAGGTCCTCAAGTCTGATGGTTTTTGCATCTGAAGCAAGCAAGCACTGATTCTGTTTAACTACTGGTCACTAAAATAGAGCTGCATGTTTACCCACTGCCATAAAACACTGACCCATGGAAGGAGTGAAAGACAAGATAGCATTTGGGTAGCAAACACTGGGAATCTAAGAATCATAATTCTATTGATTGCTCTGAATTTTTTAACCTGTAGTTTTTCTCATTAGGCTTATTAATCAGAAATCTGAGCATTGCAAGGACTGGTACAAGCAGAAGTAGTCCTTGTTCTTAACAACAATAGAATGGGATTGGTCCCTGATATCTCTTCAGGTTTAAGTAAGTCTCCGGTAATTTAGACGGCAGTTTATAAGGATCAGTCTGAATCTTAATAGCTCAGCATAAATAAGCAGAGTCCTTAGCCTTTGGATGTGGTCCTTATTTTTAAGTTATAGTCCTAAGGTTTCAGTGGAATACTCAAATTGGTTCCCAAGCCCCTCTATGTCAGAGGGACATGTATCCTAAACCCTGTCCTTCCAGTATCAGGCAACTGTTGACATCTCTTTCAGGCTTGCAGGTGTTGCTTTCCACTGGGTTCCTTGGATTTTCACCCAGCATATGTGTAGTTCAC
The DNA here is from genome assembly GCF_049354715.1 of Callithrix jacchus. Lineage (NCBI taxonomy): Eukaryota > Metazoa > Chordata > Mammalia > Primates > Cebidae > Callithrix > Callithrix jacchus. Next base: position 93,205,712 of record NC_133509.1, read on the forward strand.
ACATTAGCTAAGAATTTGAGAGAGTCTGTATGTAGACACTGGGGGTACCCCCATCTGTAACTCCCTTCTTTATGCGATTTTCCTGCTCCATTTTCAGCCTTTCTGAGACTCTGGTTGCCTGTTCTGACCTCCAAGCCCAGCAACACTGTCACTACTGCTTGAGTGTGTCCTCCATGCACACGGGTAGTGGGACATGCCCTGGATAAATGTGGATCTCACCAAGTGTGTTCCTCCTTTCAAAGTATAAATACTCTCAGTTTCTGTCTGCTTTTGGTCATTCTCCAGTGCCTTTAAACAACTGGTTTTTATATTTTGTCCAGAGCTTATAATTGTTGCTGGCAGGAGGTATAGTCTAGTATAAGGTATTTCACCATTCCTGGAAGCTGGAAGAGAAGCAGCAGTAAAATGGTAAGGGAAAGAGAATCACACTTCCTTTTTTAAGTGTGATTCTTCTTTTCTTCTTCCTTCTCTTTCCTCCGTCCATCACCAATCTTTCTACCACTGGGGCCAGCATGAGAAGGCCTGAGAATTCAGTAAGAAGAGAGGAACAGAATAGGATGTCAGGATGAAGAGTAGCTCAAGAATTTAGAGAACAAAGATGATCTCCCACTGCTGTAAACCTCTCAATGAAATCATGAAATACAAAAAACATGGTTCCAAATCTGGCTGTGGACCATTTAAAAAACTAAGATGCACAGTCCCCAGCTGGGAACGGTGGCTCATCCCTATGATCTCAGCACTTTGGAAGGCTGAGGCAAGTGGATCACGAGGTCAGGAATTTGGGACCAGCCTGGCCAACATGGTGAAACCCTGTCTCTAATAAAAATACAAAAATTAGCTGGGTGTGGTGGCATGCGCCTGTATTCCCAGCTACTCAGGAGGCTGAGGCAGGAGAACTGCTTGAACCAGGAAGCAGAGGTTTCAGTGAGCCGAGATTGCGGCACTGCTCTCCAGCCTGGGCGACAAATCAAGACTCCATCTCAAAAAACAACAACAAAAGATGCACCTGCCCCACTCCACGCCATATCCACCAAATCAGTAGCTGGTGGGAGGAGGACCCAGCTGATTCTAATGGTTAGCTGGGTTTGGGAACCATTACTAGAGGACAGGAAGCCTCACACGTTTCTCGAATGAACAAATGAATTCATGCATATGTACCACTGGCAATGGTGAGATCATTCACATGGTAAAATTGCCTCCTCTTTCACAGGCTGGTTCTCATGTATGCTGGATTGTTGAGGACTTGTCTGACAGCTGTTGAAAGTATCAGCTGAAGTGCATTTTGACACTGATATATGATGTCTTACTTCACAGGAAATAGTTCAGGAACAGCCGGGAAGTCTGAAGCCCATTGAGAATGTGTTAAATGTGAGGTGTCCTGTTAGGTTTCTCAATCTCTCAGAAGTCTTGAAATTTGTTTGTCGTTGTTTCAGTTTATATGCGCCTGAAAAAGGCCTTTTATTGTCTTGCATCTGTCACTTAAAGATATCCTTAACTCAGGAAACAAACCTCACATCTTTAGAAGTGTTTTACTTGGATCAAAAACCAGCTGAATTCAAATGCTTTATGATACCTGAAAAATGACACCCAGAGGTACAGTTCTAAAGTGACTTTGAAATCCCCCCCCTTTTAATAAGAATCTTTCTCCTTTGGAAGGCAATTTTTTGAGGCAATAATCTGGTTCTTGGCATTAAACTAAGATTCTTTTGTCATTATATGTTGTAAACAAAGCTCTTGCTTGTAAGACGAACATAGTCAAGTTTCAGGGACTTTAAACTTGCCAGTAAGAAAAGAGGCATATAGTTCCCAAGGAATTGACAGCCTCATTCTGTGGCTGAATTAAAGACCTGTGGGATAGGGCAGGGAAACTCCACAGAAAGACTTACATGGGGTTGATGGAATGTGGTTCCTGTTTTCCACGTGCTAAAGATGACAAGTTATCCCCCTAATAGATTTTTAGAGAGTACATCATTATAATCTTCACTTTCACTGCATGATTATTGCAGTCACATTAATCCACAGAGAAAGTGTGTGTTTGTGTGTGTGTGTGTGTGTGTTGAGATTTTTCTCTTCTGAAATACAATTAATAAATATAGTTTTGACTTTAGTTGGTTTTCCTTTTTCTTGCTACACATTTACATCTGGATTTTCCCTTTTAAAATATAACTTCCTCTGAAGCAGCGATGATGATTTTAAAGAAAAACTGAACATCTAGTGCAAGACCATAGTCTTTTAATAACAAAAGAGGTTTTTTTTTGATACTCATTAATGCTAATTGCATGCACTAATTTATAGCCTTGTGAAATCACAAATTATATGAGTAGAGTTAGAATTGGCCCTTCTTTGCCATCTATTTTTCCAATAGGAAAACAAGATAAGAGAACATCTATTTGGAAGTTTTATTAACGTATTTCCTTTTTTCATGTTAGTTTCTTAAGGCTTTTTCTGAGTGTTATTGTTTTATTTAATCATCCACCTAGGTGAGAATTAATTAAGATATAGAGAAGTGGAGTGAGGATGAAATGTGTCCTGGGTAACCAAAGAATTTTAAATGGATACTTTAAACTCAAGTTGCATTGTTCCTTTTCACATCTATATGAACATAAAGTTTCATGAAAGGGCCCTTAAATTTCCTGTTTTATGGGAGTCTTCCTTCATTCCACTTTTTTTCTTTCTCCCTTAGAATGCTAAATAATATTCTCCTCTGGAGACTAAATTAGGTGCATCTTGAATTCATTTCTTAGACAAGAAATCTTTTTCTTCCCCCTAAGCCGTTAGTACCATTTATATTTCAAATGAAAGGCAATGCTTTTCGCGAAGAAGAGACTCCAATTTTCCTTGGGAATTATCTAAACAAAGTCACGTGTCTCCTTTTCTCTGTTCCATCTTCACACAGAAAGCATAAATCATGTAACTCAACAAATAAACACAATTGACGTGTTATTTCTCTTTTCTATAGAGACATCGGTTCTTTAATCTCCTATTTCTTGTAAGCAGGCCTGCTTTAGAGGACTGAAATCCTAATGTATACACAATGGTATTCTGTAAGTACGAAAGAAACTCTAATGGAACTGTATGTTAGAGAAATTTAATGTAACATGACTACATGAATACTTCTTGCTGTTTTGCTTCTCTCATCCCATTTAGCTATAAAAACCAGAAAGCATTCCTGCTGGAAGGAAAAGAACAGCTAGCTAAGAGGAAAAATCTAACCGTGAAGTGCTGGCAATGCTCGGTGCCAAAAACCTGAGACTCTCTTTTTTTAAGCATGATGTTTTATTGTTAAGGTTTTATAAGAAGTTAACTTTAACCTATTAAGAAAAGATTGATTTGGAAATGAGGGAAAAGGAGCAATTTTGCCCCATTTTCATTACTCTCTAGCATAAACAAGGTATGAGGCTAATGCTTTCTTGGCATAACACGAAACTCTGAAATAACAAAATGAGGTGCAGTTAAAACTCACCTGGCCTCAGAGGTCTTCTTTCCCTGAGAGTTAAACCATAATGGCTGGCACTCAGTGCTCAAGATTGGCCTGGGTTATTGGCTGTGACTTTTAATTGGTACAGAGTAGTTCAAAATAAAAGTCATTAAACCAAGCAGAGGAGGCCTAAGAGAGGAGCACCTAGGGGGAGCCCTATTACGTGTCTATTTCAGGGATGAGATAGGGGTTGGCTTGTGTGAATGTTGGGTTTGTGACCCTCTTAAGGCAACTCAGGTATCTCTTGGAGTCTGTTTGAGAAAGGCCAAGAAAATGAACTTTGTTCCCAAAGAAAATGAATTTTGCTGTGATTTTTTTCTTGTTCCCTTTGGTCCAAGTGAATTCCCAACATTCAGCTCACAGGGTACAGGCAGTGCAGCTAGGCATTCTGGGACTCAGGTTGGGTATGGCAGCTGCACTGATAACGGCTAGGAGGGCTTACTGTGGAATAAATGAATCTTTCTGTCACCAGTGAATAAGGTGAACTCTTTCCCAGTCCAAGTCCTAGGCAATAGAATGCCTCCTTTCCAAAGTGAGTTGCTAGAAAACTAACAGGGGCCTACAAAAGGCACAATGATGACCAGAAGCCCAATATCCACTTCAAACACAGAAAAGGCTGCTGCTGGATAGTAGAGAGAATTTCTTGGAGGAGGGTTGGCTTGTGATGGTGGCCAGTTTGATGGAGCCCAGTAGAAGGAGCTGCAAGGAGACCACTTGGAGAGCTTGTGTGCCAGGAGATTGAGAACCCACTGAACTGTTGTCTCAGGAATCTAAAGATGAGACGGTGCGGCTATTCCCCTGAGGCAGCAGGGTAGAGAGAGTTGTGGGTCAAGATGGCTGGGGGAGACCGACATTAATTCTAGCTAAATAATTATAAACTTGCTTAGCTCCCAGTACACTGAAGTTTATACATCGAACTAAACTATATTATTGGTGCAGTTAATTAGAAATCAAGTGGCAACAGGAGACTGAAGGTAAAGATCATCCGAGAGCGAAGTAACACTGGGCACTGCGGGGAGGTTGCAGGGCAGGAAATACTGCTCTGGTCCCACAAATGCCTTCTCAACAGGGAGACTGCATGAAGGTCTCATAAAGAGGGTTTGTGCCAAGCTCTGAGAAGGGAGGTGACCTCTGCTCACAGGATCCGGGAGGGTCTTTGCAGATGAGAGCTGGTAAAGAGGAGAAAAGCCTTGCAGGGCAGAGATCACAGAACGCCTCAGGCTCGCCCTAGGTTCTTGGAATATGGAGTGACTTTTTTTCAGTTTCTTTTTCCATTAATATTCTTTTTTTTTCAATTTTTATATTGCATTTTAGATTTTGGGGTACATGTGAAGAACATGCAAGATTGTTGCATAGGTACACACATGACAAGGAGACATGTATCATGCATAGGTACAGACATGGCAAGTGATATGCTGCCTTCCTCCCCATCACCTATATCTGGCATTTCTCTCCATGCTATCTCACCCCAACTCCCCACCCCCTGCTGTCCCTCCTCTACTTCCCCCAACAGACCCCAGTGTGTGATGCTCCTCTCCCTGTGTCCATGTGTTCTCATTGTTCAAGACCCACCTATGAGTGAGAACATGCGGTGTTTGATTTTCTGTTCTTGTGTCAGTTTGCTGAGAATGATGGTTTCCAGGTTCATCCATGTCCCTACAAAGGACACGAACTCATCGGTTTTTGATGGCTGCATAGTATTCCATGGTGTATATGTGCCGCATTTTCCCTGTCCAGTCTATCATCAATGGGCATCTGGGTTGGTTCCAGGTCTTTGCTATTGTAAACAGTGCTGCAGTGAACATTTGTGTGCATGTGTTCTTATAGTAGAACGATTTCTAATCCTTTGGATATATACCCAGTAATGGGATTGCTGGGTCAAATGGAATTTCTATTTCTAGGTCCTTGAGGAATCGCCACACTGTCTTCCACAATGGTTGAACTAATTTATACTTCCACCAACAGTGTAAAAGTGTTCCTATTTCTCCACATCCTCTCCAGCATCTGTTGTCTCCAGATTTTTTAATGATTGCCATTCTAACTGGCGTGAGGTGGTATCTCAACGTAGTTTTGATTTGCATTTCTCTAGTGACCAGTGATGATGAGCATTTTTTCATGTTTGTTAGCCTCATGTAATCAAACTCCACAGCTTCTGTACAGCAAAAGAAACAGTTATTAGAGTGAATTGGCAACCAACAGAATGGGAAAACATTTTTGCAATCTACCCATCTGACAAACGGCTGATATCTAGAATCTACAAAGAACTAAAACAGTTTTACAAGAAAAAAACAAACAAGCTCATTCAAAAGTGGGCAAAGGACATGAACAGACAGTTTACAAAAGAAGATATGGAGTGATTGTAATTGCTCTATGTCCTCAATGCTCTGGAGACAAAAGCCCCTTGATGCACGGGGTGTGGTCAGACTGGGTGGCTCCTCATTTGCTATGCTTCTGATGCAACCACACCCTGATAACAATCGGTCATAAACTCAGAGTACTAGTTTAGCACGTCTTAGAAAGATCTCAAGTGCTCTCCCCCAAGCTATCTTACCAAACCCTTTGCCCTCCACTTCCACTCCCTAAGATCAATGAGATTATGCACATAATAAAAGCGTTTGGAGCCCAGAGCTGGGGCCAACGCAGTTCCCATCCTTGCTGGGACCCAGGCTGTAAATTCTACTCTTGTGTTTCTGTCTTTATTTCCTTTTCTCAATCCCTCGTCACCGCCAGGACTAAGGGCACCCACGTACAAGATTGGGGCTGATACCCAACAAGAGTGACAGCAACTGTGCAGTTTAGCAATTTGCCACATATCTCACGGAGGGGGAAAGGAAGGTGCAAGGACAGGTGAGAGTTTTTTCTTGGACCAGAAGTAGGCAATGTGGGAGGGAACCCAGCTAGAGACATTTAAAATCTGCCCAATGCCCTGGCATGGTAGCTCACACCTATAATCCCAAGACTTTGGGTGGGAGGATTGTTTGAGGCCAGGAGTTCGAGACCGGCTTAGGCAACATAGGGAGAATCTCCACCCCGCCCCACCCCATCTTTACAAAATCATTTAAAAATTAACTGGGTTTGGCCATGTGTGCCTGTGGTCCTTGCTACTGTGGATGCTGAGGCAGGAGGATCGCTTGAGCCTGGGAGGTCGAGGCTGCAGTGAGCTGTGATCATGCCCCTGCATTTCAGCTTGGGCAACAGATCAAGATCTGGTCTAAATAAATAAATAAAATCAGCCCAAGAGGACTGCCTAGAGGGGTGATGTGAGCCCAACCAGAAGTCGGACCACTAAATTCCCTGGGGCTGAAGGAAGAAATAAAACAGCCAGAGGGAAATGAATTACTCCTGTTAAGAGAATTATGCTATGAATTTTTCTTTCTTGTCTACTGCAAGAATGAAGGCCATTCTCAGTAATTAATATTGACATCACTCTGAAAGGGACAGTTATTGTGAAGAGCTCCAGAGGAACCCTGCAGAGGGACTTCGAGGAACCCTGCAGAGGGACTTCAAGAACAATCTGAATGTAGAACTGAGTCTCCTTGGAAAGAAAAAGAAGAGCCTCTGGGTTGACAAATGGTAGAAAAATAGGAACTGGCTGTCATTCACACTCTGTGTTCAAGCACAGAACTGGACCGAGGGTGTTACACTGGGTTTCCGTTACAAGGTGAGCTCTGTGTATGCTTACTTCCCCAAAAACGTTATCAGGAAAATGGGTCTCTTATTGACATCCAAAATTTCTTGGGTGAAAAATACATCCAGTGGGTTTGGATGAGGACAGGTGCTGCTTGTTCAGTCACCAGAAAGGTGAGTTCATCCTTGAAGTAGGTAACAATGAGCTTGTTTCAAATTCAGCTGCTTTGATTTGGCAAGCCACAACACTTAAAAACAAGGATTGCAGAACATTTTTGGATTTATCTATGTTTCTGAAAAACAAACAGTTCAGCAGCCTGATGAATAAGACCCAACAGTTGTCCAGCTACAGAAACTAGAGGTCAGATGATTCCTAAAACCTATTTGTGATATTTTAATGATGCAATAAAATATCTTTATTGGAACAAAAGAGAATTATTGTCTGATGTTCCCACCATGATCTCTGAAGAACCCCAAGATGCACCTTACGAAAAGTGGTCACTTTTAACCATTCACCTAGTTTAGGGAGGATCAGCTTAAAGGACCTATCCAGCCAGAGGAAATCAACCCCAGATGAAATTGGTGATACTCAAGGAAGCTCTTCCATGGCCTTTTTCTTTCACTTCTCTTACCTTACAACCTTTTGGGAGCCAGAGGCAGACTAGTGAGTCAGGGAGAGCCTAAGTAAGAGAAGCAGGCTGGGCGGGGTGGCTCATGCCTATAATCCCAGCACTTTGGGAGGCCGAGGCAGGTGGATTATCTCAGGTCAGGAGTTTGAGACCAGCCTAACATGGTGAAACCCTGTCTCTACTAAAGATACAAAATTAGCTGGGCATGGTGGCACATGCCTGTAATTTAGGTACTCGGGAGGCTGAGGCAGGAGAATTGCTTGAACCTGGGAGGTGGAGTTTGTGGTGAGCCGAGATCATGCCATTGCGCTCCAGCCTGGGCAACAGGAGCCAAACTCCATCTCAAAAAAAAAAAAAGTAGGAGAAGCAGACAGAAGGTCTTCCTGCTGCAGAGCCCTGATCTCTACTGAGGAGAAAGTTCTCTTTCAAATGCAGCTCAGATTCTCACTATCAGGTAAAAGTGGACATTTCTGTTTTGGTGATTTGTTTTTTGTGTGATTGTAAGTGATCAGAGGACTTTTTGTTGACTAGGAATGAGTGGATTCCTGTGGGGCCTGCCTACAGTGCTTATGATTTTGCCTATCATCTAAGAATTAATCTAATATTTAGTAATGTGATTATGATATTACTTACTACCTAAGAGGACTGGATAAGCTATTGGCTTTAGATTTCATCCAGTGGTCAAGGAACAATTAGCCTCAGAGAGTGGGCTTGGATGGACAATGGGCTGAACAGGAATAAAGTTGTTTTCTGATTGTAGCCGTCCTTGAGTCAGTTCTGCTCAGTCAGTGGACCAGGGAAATTTGAGAAATTACTTTGTAAAAGATGTTTGATGCCCCTCTTCCCACACCTGATAAACGTGTTTTCTGCCCCTGGAGTGCATTTGGGTAAATAAATGATTTCTGGAGCAGCTGAGAATGTAATTAGAGAATGTAGCACACATGAAAATGAAGGGAAATGATGCAGCCTATTCAACATGGTAAGTGTTGCTTTGCCCAGGATGGAGTAATGTTTCTTAGCAATCATCCTACCAGTGGGTAGGAATCTAGAAGTAAAAATTAGTGTGACTATTTTTATGCCGTCGAGACATTACATGTAAAACTGTTGATGGCAGGCACACTGCTACTTTAATCAAGTCTCATTTCAAACATTTCCCAACACTTTATGAGATCGCTTGTAGTTTTTTTGAATGATGTGTTAAGTTCTAAAACATCCTATTAGCAACCTGTTTCTGAAGTAGGTTTCCTTAGAACATGACAAGGTAACCAGTTCAGAACAGCGACACACTGCTGGCGAGTGGCACTATCTCAGGTCAGGTGGACCATCTGTTCTTGAATAATGTAAACTGGTAAAATAAATTGTAAGTAAAGATAAAGTTGTTCATACAGGAGGGGGAAGGAGACTAACCACTGCAAAGCTCTTGAAAAGCATCATTTCTCTGCAGTTTAGGGAGTCCTGTTAAGGAAATGGTGATTAGCATAAAAGCTGCAGGGTGTCTGATAATTAACATTTTTATTTCTGTTTTTATTTAATTAGTGCCTGCTCATCTACTCAGCTTCATGAGAGCAAGGACCCACTGTCTATCAGATTTTAAATGCTGCCCAAGTCTATGATCATTTGATTTCTTTTCTTTCTTTTCCCTTTATCATCAAAAGTATTTCCCTGAAAAGAATATTGCCTGCTGTCTCTCCGTTTCTCTCTGCCATCAACAACTTCTCCCATTTGGCCACCCAGACCTCCCACGCTGCCAGCTTCCATCTCAGGACAGGGAGCGAGGCTTGCTTAGGCATATACAGGCATGCTGCAGGATGAACGAGGTCAGGAAATACTGGCCCTTTGGAGCCTTGGAGGTACCGTGTCTTCTCAAGCCCAGGGAAACCCTAGCTTCTCTGAGCAAATTCAGAAGTGGTAATTGGACTTCAGTGAATAGCCCTTTAATTTCGGTGGGTAAATGTTTACTGGTAAAAGCATACTTCAGATGAAAAACAAATGTAAACATTTTTACTGTCTTAGTCTGTTTTCTGTTGCTGATAATACATGTAAGTGGGTAATTTATAAGAAAGAGGCCGGGTGCAGTGACTCACGCCTATAATCCCAGCACTTTGGGAGGCCAAGGTGGGCGGATCACCTGAGGTCAGAAGTTCGAGACCAGCCTGGCCAACATGACGAAACTCCATCTCTACTAAAAATACAAAATTAGCTGGGAGCGGTGGCACATGCCTGTAATCCCAGCTACTCGGGAGGCTGAGGCAGGAGAATCGCTTGAACCTGGGATGCAGAGGTTGCATTGAGCCGAGATGGTGCCACTGCACTTCAGCCTGGGCAACAAGAGCAAAACTCCATCTCACAAAACAAAACAAAAACTGAATTTCTTATAGTTCTGGAGGTTAGAAAAGCCAATGTGGAGGGGACACATCTGGTGAGAGATGTCTGGTTGGTGGGGACTCTCCACAGAAGCCTGAGGCGGCACAGGGTATCACATTGCCAGGGGACTGAGTGTGTGAAAGTGCTAGCTCAGGTTTCTCTTCCTCTGCTTATAAACTACCAGTTCCCCTCCTAAAATAACCCATTAATCCATTACATTAATCTATACATGGATTAATCCAATCACTTCTTAAAGCCCACAGATCTCATACTGCCACATTTGAGAACTGACTTTCAACATGAGATTTGGAGGGGACATTCAAATATGCCACTTGCATTATACCAGGGCTGATTGGTACATTTGAAAAGATCAAATGCAGAAATGAGCACCGTCATTTAGTCTTTGCTCTGGAGGCTCTTCTCCTTCTCGTTGGCACCAACAACTCTGCCAGGCTACCTTTCGTTCAAAAAAGAGTATACAAGGCCGGGTGTGATGGCTCACACCTGTAATTCCAGCGCTTTGGGAGGCTGAGGCAGGAGGATCACTTGAGGCCAGGAGTTTGGGAACTGCCTGGGCAACATAGTGAGACCCTGCCTCTACAAAATAAAAATAAAATTAGCTGGGCATGGTGGTGCATGCCTATAGTCCCAGCTACTTAGGAGGCTGAGGTAGAATTACTTGAGCCCAAGAGGTAGAGACTGCAGTGAGCTATGATAGAATCACTGCATTCTAGCGTGGGTGACAGAACCCTGTCTCAAAAAACAAAAAAGAATAAGCAGATTATTGTTTTCCTTTTAAGGAGGGAACAGGCAATAGGGAGACAGTATCCCTAAAGAAGCAGAGCACCTAGTCCAAGATCCTGTTTCTTAATGTGGTTGTCTGTGGATTTCCATTTTACAACTTCCTTTATCAGAATTTGTTTTCAGCAACTTTGCACTCATCAGCTCTCTCTCCAACAAGTGATTTCAAGCTATTCTTGAAAAGTGAATGACTTCTGATTTTATACATTGGTTCTTACGATTGGCAACTAAACTAGAAAGCCAGGACAGCTTTCGTCTTCAGAACGTTTAACTAGGGGCTGGCCTTTCTTCCTTCAGAGAGACACCTGATTAAGAGACCTTTTTAACAAAAAAGTTCTCTAACACACTCTTTAAAAACTTCAAGTAACTTGTGTGTACACACATACATACACTTGTTTTACTAATGGAAAGGCAGCTTTAAAGCAAAGGCAATGAAATCCTTTCATTTCTTCCAGACTGTGGTCCAAGGTGAATATATTAGTAGAGCTTCAGATTTACCTAATGGTTTCAGAAGCCAATCCCGTAGTTTTGATTAATGCTCCCTCATAATGCCAATGATGTGTACCCCAGTAAATCATCCGAACACTTCCCCTTGGTAATATATTAAAGACATTCATTATAGGCTACTGTGGCTCAGGTGATGTATTACTTGGGGGAAAAACACACTCAACTACCTAAAGGCCATATTGTGTGCACTTGGGTGGAACTAAGCCTGGCTACTTTTCTATGGAATCTGTTTGCAACTTTGAGAGTCATCACAGAACTTTCGTTTTGTTTCCCCCTAATACCAGTGAAATACTTCTCAAATTTGCATGATTCTTTTGTTCCAAAGGACCAAAACTCTCTGTAAGTGCAAATGCATGTGAAAAATGTTGAACACACGTTAAAAGCTTGGATTTTGGAGTAACACCTGAGTTTGAGTGCCAGCTCTTTCACTTGATGGGCTATGTGGTCTTAAGCAAGTCAGTGGTTTAGACTTTTGGTTGAAGTATTTGTGTGTGTGATATCTACCATCCTCTATAAAGGATGACCTGGGATTGAGCATATAAAGTGGACTACTTAGCCCTTGGTCCCTAATGAGTCAATAAATGTAGCTAGTTACAAATGTTCCAACAGGGAACTCCTGACCAACATTTCTACACTCAAGCTGGAATCTTCCCAAAATAATTACTTTGAGCTGCCTTGAGTGACTAGGCTTATATAGGAGTCATGGTTGATGATCCAGATAATGTTCTCCTAATTGGAAATCATAAAGCAGAGTTGCAGGGCAGTGCTAAATAGCTGGCCCAGCAGGCCCTGTCCTACTTGAGCCAGCTCCTTGCCTGTTAGTAATGACCAGCTTAGCGGTGTGAATTTAGCATAGAATACCCTGTGGAGCCAAGTGGACAGAGCGCAGAGAGAGAGGAAGAACTGATCATTCTAGTTCTTGCCCACGTTTTTGGCCCTCAGTGCTGGAGGTGTAAGAAAAACATAAAACTGGAGAGACAGCCCTTTCCACCAAGCTTAGCCGAAATAAGCCCAGATAATCTCTGCCAAACTTTGGTCCCAACTCAGCCTCTACTGGTCTGAACTCTCAGTCAGCAAAACCTACGGTTACCTTTTAAAACTTGTCCCACTTGGATTGTTTTAGAAAGCCACCAGTGCCTCATGTGAACAACTTGTGGGGGGAAATTGTATTTCTTGCACATATAATATAACAATAGCACAAATAAGAAATTTTTCTATAATTTCACCAGCCTGACACAGTTTCATTGTTCAATAATCCTCCCCAAGATTTATGCTGCACACAGTTTTATATAACTACATTATTACCCAGGCATATTTAGATTAATTTTATTAGATAAGCAATGTATGAATATGTATGTCCTCTAAAAATTCAAAACAATAGAAGTCTATAGAGATAAAAGTGAGTCTCTGTTACCTCATCCCAATTGGTTTTAGTTTTGTTATAATTTTGTTTTTTTTCAAAAGTAAAATCACGTGTAAGTGTTGTCTGTGACTTCCTTTTATTCACTTAACATGTCTTAGAACTTTCCATGTCAGTACCTAGACCAAATGTTATAGTCTGCCTGTTTTCATTTAATATTTTTATAAGTATTTCTTCATGTTGCCAAATATTTTTATAATTTTTTTGAATGATGGGTGTGATTGAGACCTAGGCGGTTTATTTATGGGATATAAAATAAGCTATTTCCAAAAGGCCTGGTTCCAAATGAGCAGTGCTTACTTGGTACTAAGTTTGCTGGAGAATCACAGAACATAGAATGGTTCACTGAAAAGGGATTCAGCCTATTCCCGTTTTACAGATGAGACAACCAGAGCTCCTAAATGGAGCACAGGAAGCAGAACGTCTTACAGATGTGAGGATGAGGACCAAGTGTAAGAAGGAGCTTGTGTCCCCGATGACTTCCTTGAGCAGAGTGCCAGCCCTGGGTTGCCCAAACCTGGATGTCTTATTACATGAGAAATATAACCAGCTTTTGGTTTGGTCAGCGTCATAGGGCTTCTATTATGTGTAGCCACATACACTCCCAACTGACACAGCTGTGTTCATTCATTCAGTTATTCACTCACCAAACAGTTATTTAGTTTTAGTCATGTGCCTGCAATGTACAGACTATATTCTTAACACTATTGGTGAATATAACATTAATAGCTAGCATTTATGGAATACTTATGACATACAGTGCTTATGCAAGAACTTTATATGTCTTTTCATTTTGTATTCATGACAACCCTCCAAAGTAGATATTATTTTCCTAGTTTTACCAATGAAGAAAATGAAACTCAGATGAAATAACCTACTCAACAGCACTCATGTAATAAGCTCCAAAACTTCTCTGACATTTAACTGCAAGCAATTTCACTTTATTTGTCCTTTAGTACATAGGAACCCATACAATTTTTTCTTTTTTTTTTTGAGAAGGATCAAATTCCATATTTATAATCACACTGTGAAGTAGATCTGGTTATTCTCATTTTCTTTTTTTTTTCTTTATTTTCTTTTTGAGACAGGATCTCGCTCTGTTGCTCAGCCTAGAGTGCAGTAGTGTAATCACAGCTCACTGCAGCCTCGACCCTCCTCCTGCCCAGGCTCAAGCAATCCTCCCACCTCATACTCCCAAATAGCTGGTACCACAGGAGTATGCCCCCATACCTAGCTAATGTTTTAAAAAAATTTTTGTAGAGACAGGGGTCTCCCTCTGTTGCCCAGGCTGGTCTGGAACTCCTGACCGCGGGTGATCCTTCCACCTCAGCCTCCCAAAGTGCTAGGATTACAAATGTAAGCCACTGCACCTGGCCATTGGGCCAATTTTAAATGTCTCTGGCAGGGCTGTCTTCCACATGGCCCACTTCTGGTCCAATAGAAAAAGCTCACTTATCCTTGCACCTTCCCCTCCTCCTTGGTGGGATGTGTGGCAATTCTCATCTTTAAATGAGAATAAGAGAGATCAACTGACTTTAATACAATTAATTCAATTTGACAGGCAGGTATTGGGCACTGTGTTCTGGATGCTTTGTTAGGTGCTGAGGCTACAAAGCCAAATGAGGCAAGGCCTGGCTATGGTGAACGCTGCAGGGAAGGCAAGGCTTTTCTGGAATGACAGAGGTCGCAGAAGTTGTGCTTTCTCTGACTGGCATCAATTACTGACTTTCTGTCAGCTAAATATTCCAGATGGGCTGTTTCTATAAAATCCCTAGGGGGAATCCTAGGGTTTAGGTTCTGAAGGAAGGGAAGAGAGGAAATTGGCAAAAGATACTGCTTGAAAAGTCAGTTTTTCAGTCTTTCCAAATCAGGTACAAAATAATGAGCTGACACAGAACACTTTCTGTTTGTTAACTGTTCAGTTTTCCCAAGCACAGAGAAGAGAGTGAGAGAACGGCAACCTTTGCCACATGATTGGAGGCGGATTTGTTTACCAGATCAAAGCCTGTGGGTAATGGAAACCTCAACGGTACAGAGGGTGGTGCCATGGAGCAGGGCCTACGGAGTCTACTTAGCTGAATGTCTTATTCTGTATATTCTGGAGCTTGAACTGTACCACTTTGAAATGCCAGCTCTCTTTAGATCAGTCACAGGGGGATACCCAGATTGCTGGAATTGCTCAGGAATTCTAAGATGTTTATAGAGTGAAGCTACTGGGTCTGGATCACATTACTTTTGGATACTTGTAGACATCTCCTGTGACTTAAGGGAAAAGTGTCAAGGTCTTGGTTCTTCTAACCTGTGGGTAGCTAATTTTGAAATCATTAACATTTCCTGGTGTTAAACTTTCTGAAAACTCTTTTTTTTTTTTGAGACTGAGTTTCGCTCTTGTTACCCAGGCTGGAGTGCAATGGCGCAATCTTGGCTCACCGCAACCTCTGCCTCCTGGGTTCAAGCAATTCTTCTGCCTCAGCCTCCTGAGTAGCTGGGACTACAGGCGCACGCCACCATGCCCAGCTAATTTTTGTATTTTTAGTAGAGACGGGGTTTCACCTTGTTGACCAGGATGGTCCCGATCTCTTGACCTCATGATCCACCCGCCTCGGCCTCCCAAATTGCTGGGATTAGAGGCATGAGCCACTGCGCCTGGCCCACTCTTTAGGTATCTAATGATTTCTAAGGAAATACAGAATCTACACTATAATGATTTTACTGGAAACCAAAGGAAATGCATTAATTGTAAATGTAGGGCAAGAGGGAAGGAAAGAAGCACCACAAATCAATAGCACCACAAATCAATATCCTCATCACTTCCAGTGAGGGAGGCTGGGTGAAAAGGGGGCTAGGAAAACCTTTACTTTAAGTGTATTGTTCAAATTTTTCTTTATACTGAATTTGTGCTAACATGTTTCTTCTACAATAGCAACATTTGTGAAATGTTTCTAGAAAGAAAAAAGTCCTTTCCATAATATATATTAAAAGCAGTTCTTGAGTTCAATTATTTCCAATTATGGGAATCTCATAACTCTTTTTAAAAGAACAACTTAGCATAATGCCATGTCTTGAAAATAAATGACTCAAATGACAAGATAGTTTGGGATTGGAATTCCCTTCTGCAGAGGTTGTTTGCAGTGGGAATGGACCCATAATACTTCGCCAACAGTGGTGGTATGATTTCTGACTTCTAAGGGCCCAGAGACCAAGCAGCCCCCAGTGCGTGCCTGGTACTGCTATTAATATATCTGTCATCTTTATTTGCTCTACAAATGTTAACTGGTTCACCTTCGAGTGGTATAAAGAAGTTCTTTGCTGCAGTTGGAACCTGAGAAATACGTAGAGGCTAAGGGGGCTTTTTTCTTTTTATTTTCTTTTCCGTTTTTTTTGAGACAGAGTCTTGTTCCATCACCCAGACTGGAGTGCAGTGGCATGATCTCAGCTCACTGCAACCACTGCCTCCTGGGTTCAAGCGATTCTCCTGCCTAAGCCTCCCAAAGTGCTGGGATTACAGGTAGGAGCCACCACGCCTGGCCAAGGGGTTTTTTTTTTTTTTTTCACTGTGATTTTTGTGTGTGTTGATTTAGCAGTTGGTGAAATAGTGAGGGACTGGAAGATGAGAATTCTGTTCTGTCACCAGCAGGCTGTCCTTTATGCTTTGTGTTCAGGGACACCACTTCTTGGTCGTGTGTGGAGTGTGGATATCTCTGGTAAGGGTTGGGAGTAGGGAGTCCTGTCTGCTGAGTCCACAGGGAGTAGAGGCTTTGTGACAGCCTCTACTCCCTGTGGACTCAGTAGACAGGAGTCCACAGGGAATAAAGTCCTTTTCCCATCTACATGAGAATTTTGCCTTCGATTAGCTTCTCTCTCTGTCTACCCTGGAAACCTGACAAAGGTAGTATGTTGACTGTATTATTAGGTATCGTAACTTATGTGAAAAATGACTCCTTACTGGTAAATTACACATGGCCTGGGAGAATGAAATGCCTGACAGGAAGCCATAGCTTTGGGCTTGCCCCAGAGCAGTGACTCTTGATGCACAGTGTGTCCCTTCAGGTGATGCTAACAGCTATTGTGGAGTTGTTACAAGACATACTGGCTCCTGTGGGCATGAGCCTCCAGGGCCAGAGAGGACCCTGCCTGTGCTTGACGTGGTCTCATTTTCTTGTACGAGAACCCTAGGAAACCAAAGAGGCCATCTCTTGCTGTATGGATGGCTGCATAGATTACTTCCGAGGAAAACAAACACGGATGCTTCACTGCTAGCAAATAGACTATCCTGGCTTATATCCTGATACCAAGTGTGGTTGACTGTAGTCTTGTACATTTGAATATGTAGTTGTGTCTAAGAAGCCGCTCAATGGGTTTTGCACATCCACTCTGCAGCCATTTCCTAAGAAATGTCCCTTTCAGAGGCTTGTTGGGAGCCGGACATGGGCCCATTTTCCTTCTTGTAGACCACACAAATCTCTCCCCTTTCTGGTCTATAGGGAAACTCCTCTTCTGAATGTCTTCTTGAAGTCTTTTTGATATTCCTATTTGCCCTCCTGCTCTTAACACAATCTCTTTGGTGAGTATAGTCCTTCAATAAGAGTAGAGGGGCCATCGTCTTCAAGTATCTTTGCCTTCTGCTCTGCAAAAACTGCTGAGACAAGGAAATACTAAAGTTACCTGTTGGGAAAGGGGGGCAGTGGGGAATAGAAATAAAACTCAAATTAATACATAAGAAATCATGCCATCATTCTTGTTAATATTAATAATAAAAATCCCTTATTTGGTTGGGTGTGGTGGCTCATGCCTGTAATCCCAGCACTTTGGGAGGCTGAGGTAGGTAGATCATGAGGTCAGGAGATCAGGACCATCTTGGCCAACATGGTGAAACCTCGTTTCTACTAAAATACCAAAATTTAGCCAGGCGTGGTGGCATGTGCCTGTAATCCCAGCTACTTGGGAGGCTGAGGCAAGGGAATTGTTGAACCCGGGAGGTGAAGGTTGTAGTGAGCCGAGATCACGCCACTGCACTCCAGCCTGGTGACAGAGCGAGACTTCCATCTAAAAAAAAAAATCCCTTACATTTATACAGGGGTTGATTCTTTGCAAAGCATTTTCACAGCCTGCCTCTCACTTCAGCCTGGCAGTGCCTTGTAAGGGAAGCAGGCAGTGATGTGGTAAGCACTGAAAAGGGAGAGGGAAGCCCTGGTTTGTGCCAGTTTCATACTACCGATGATTTAACAACTCTGCATTTCCAGATATTTAACCATTGGCTCAGGGGAGCTGGTGCAAGTGGATCCCAGCGTACCTTTGGAAATAGGACAGGCATAATCATCCTGACTTGAAGGCAAGCAAAGTGAAGCTCAGAAATTTTGTCCAAGATCACAGAGTTAATAAGAGACAAATCTAGGAACTTGAACATATACCTGCTATTGCATGCTTTTTCTTGCTGAATTAAGTTTATCCTTCATGCCATGTGGAATAGTAAAAATGAAATCTGTTAACCACCAAGAAGAAATGCCTAAAACTCCCTTCTAATGTCTGTATTATTGTCAGCCTTCCTTTTCTCCTCTTTCCCTTTTAAGAAAAGATTCTGACAGTGGGCAGAGTCCTGTCCCTTCCCTACCCATCTGGGTCCTTACTCCACAAATCAACTTCTCCCTCCTGTATCCTGGAATCATCCCTCTCTAACCCATGACTAGCGCTTCCTCCCTAACCTGTGACTCCCCTGGCAGTTTCTCTAAACTGACCTCCTGCCTCTGGCTTGCTCACTATCTAATTCTGGCCACCATGCTTCTTGACAAAGTCAAGCTGCATGCTGCCTCTATTTCAGCACTTTCTACTCTTGCCTCAGGCCACTGTCATTTGATTCAAACCCCACTAAGGCCCCATGTCTGCCCTCTCAAAAGGCAACTGTGTCCTCCTCATGGCCACATCATCTCAGCCTTCCTCTAGCTTATTCTTTCTTTTGCACTTGACACCACTGATAACATCCTTCCTGAAATGCATTTCTCACTTGGTTTCCCTGCTCAGTGGTGGGTGCTGGATCCATGGGTTCTCATCCTGTCTTTCTGAGTGATGCTTCGCTTAGTAAAGAGACTCTCATGAGCATCCAGACAGAGGTTGGGCTAATGTTTGATTACTCAGTCATTGACTCTGTCACCCTCTCTCTTCCATTTCCCTCTACTGCTTACATGAAACATATACTTGGCAAAGCTGACATGGCCACCTTTAAATCGTCGTTATGTTCATTTTAATTTTTTTAATTTTTTTTTTTTTTTTTGAGACAGAGTTTCGCTCTCTTAGCCCAGGCTGAAGTGCAGTGGCACGATCTAGGCTCACTGCAACCTCCGCCTCCCTCCGCCCAGGATCAAGTGACTCTCCTGCCTCAGCCTCCCGAGTCGCTGGAACTACAGGCATGTGACACCATGCCCAGCTACTTTTTGTATTTTTAATAGAGACAGGGTTTCACCATGTTGGCCAGGAAGGTCTCGATCTCTTGATCTCGTGATCCACCCACCTCGGCCTCCCAAAGTGTTGGGATTACAGGTGTCAGCCACTGTGCCCAACTTTAATTTTAACTCATCTACCCCCTGACTCTGTGAAGAAGCTGTCACCTTGCAGCACTCACCAGATAGCACATGAAAGGGACACACCAGGAGATAGCCTCTGTTGGTAGAAGTGCACAACAGGTAGAGATGACTGACCTGGGCCAGACGCGGTGGCTCACGCCTGTAATCCCAGCACTTTGAGAGGCTGAAATGGGTGGATTACCTGAGGTCAGGAGTTCAAGACCAGCCTGGCCAACATGGTGACACCCCATATCTATTAAAAAAAAAAAAAAAAAAAGAGATTACTGACCTGGCACTTTGGCTCACATCTCTTGAGTCTCTTGGACCCTGAGTTTACTATTCTCATATACTTTTGTTTACTCCTTTGGATTTTACAGGCTGGCATGCTGCAAAGAGCATAGACTTTGTGATGAGAAGGATCTGGATTTGAATTCTGGTTCTGTTACTTCCTAGCATTGTGGCTTTGGGCATGCCATGAAAACCTTCTGAGTCTGTGTTGTCATCTAAAAATTATATCCTGTTTGCAAGTAGGCTATGGGCTGTGAGTGAGATATTGTATGAAAAAGGTCCAGCATGGCTATCACTTGACAGATGGAAGCTGTTGTCATTATTTTTGGTCTTCTGCCCTTCTTTCCAGTTTGTCGTTGGTACCTCCCCACAATGACTAGTTCTCAGTCCTGGCCAGCGACATTTCAACTATTGACACTTGGGGAACACTGCTCCTGGCTGGATCTAGGATGTTTCTATCTGGGACACCTGTCCTACAGATGGCATTCTTGTTGAGACCCTAGTCTTTTGCTCTTTGGCCTCTATTCTATTCTCAAAATGAACAGACATTGAAAAGCATTTTTCACACTGGTTCAACCTCATAGCTTTGCCCGTAGTTTAGGACCTAGTGAGGCCACCTTTTGGTTTAGAATTTTTAAGTAACTTAATGTCAATCTGGAATGCTTTCCTTTTAAGTGATATTTATATGTGTGCATGTATATATTCGTTCAAGTTGGTTCACTTTTTTCTTGACTGTTTTTTGGCCTTTTGAGAGCTTCGAGAAATGGTCACTTTTTGGTTTGGAAAGAATTACCTATCTCTTTTGAGTTCTAAACAAGTAAGTTTTTGGAAGTCAATTATGTTTAACTCAAAGAATATTTTGTATTGTTTTATTTATTTATTTGTTATTTTACTTTATTATTATTTTTTGAGACAGAGTCTCACTCTGTTGCCCAGGCTGGAGTGCAGTGACATGATCTCGGTTTACTACAACCTCTGCCCCCTGGGTTCAAACAATTCTCCTGTCTCAGCCTCTCTAGTAGCTGGGATTACAGGCATGTGCTACCATGCCTGGCTAATTTTTGTATTTTTTAATAGAGACAGGGGTTTTGCCATGTTGATCAGGATGGTCCCAAACTACTGACCTTAAGTGATCCACCTGCCTTGGCCTCCCAAAGTGCTGGGATTACAGGCATGAGCTGCCACATCCAGCCTATTGTTTTATTTAAAAATATATTTCTCAATGCTGATTACTGAAAACATAGTTATGGAAGCCTCTCTTTGGGTAACAAATCAAATGTAGAGTTTCTGTCCTTCTGATGCTATCTGAAGTTCTGTCTGTTTGTTCATTTGTTTATACAGTGGACACTTGAACAACACAGTTTTGATCTTCACATGTTCATTTGTATGTGGATTTTTTTTGTTCAGTCAAACACACATTAAAAAATACAGTATTCATGGGATGTGAAATCCAATTACGCAGGGGACCGACTTTTTGTATCTGGGAGTTTCAAATGGTGGACTGCAGGACTTGAGTATGAGTGGGTGTGGGTATCCGTGGGGGTCTTGGAACGAATCTCCTGCATTACCAAAGGACAATGGTGCTTATACTCTACTCAGAACTATAAAAGTGGCAGGCTAGGTGCAGTGGCTCACGCCTGTATTCCCAGCACTTTGGGAGGCTGAGGCACGCAGATCATGAAGTTGGGAGATCGAGACCATCCTGGCCAACATGGTGAAACCCCATCTCTACTAAAAATACAAAAATTAGCTGGGCATGGTGGTACATGCCTGTAGTCCCAGCTACTCAGGAGGCTGAGGCAGGAGAATTGCTTGAACCAGGGAGTCGGAGTTTGCAGTGAGCTGAGATCATGTCACTGCACTCCAGCCCTGTGACAGGGTAAGCCTCCGTGTCAAAACAGAAAAAAAAGTTGTGACAATGCTTCAAGTCTGATCATTACCATTTATTTCTGAAAGGACTGACAAGTTTTAAAATCTTTTTATTATTATTTCAAGAATAACATATACTCAAATTCAAGCAATATGGAATTTGTTCGAGACAGGGTCTCACTCTGTCGCCCAGACTGAGTGCAAGGGCATGATCTCGGCTCATTGCAACCTCCACCTCCCAGGCTTAAGCAATTATCCTGCCTCAAATCTCAGTAGTAGCTGGAATTACAGGCACACACAACTACAGCCCGGCTCATTTTTGTGAGACAGGGTTTCACAATGTTGGTGAGGCTGGTGTTGAACTTCAGACCTCAAACAATCCATCTGCCTCAGGCTCCGAAAGTGCTGGGATCACAGGCGTGAGCCACTGCACCCAGCCCAGAATCTTTAAGATATGACACTTAACAGTTATATAGCCCCCAGGTGATTTTTCTGTGCATATACTAACAAACGTATGTGTGAAAAATATATATGTTTGTGTATGTGTGTGTATTCACATACTTAGGGTTCTGTAAAGATTTTCTCACTAAGAATGGACAGTCATTTTTGTGTCCATAAGTAAAATTTTAATCAATTGAATAATAATGCCATTGAATGGAGGTGAAATTTTAAGTTCATTCATTCATTTTCATTCCTTCCAACAACAGAACTTTGGGTTCTAGTATTTCTCAGAAAGAAAGGGCTTATTTAATTAGAAGGATTTGTGTACTTAAGTGAAAACAGCATGACATCATGGAAAAAGCACTGTATTTATTGGAAGCAAAAGATCTTGAATTCTAGTTTTTCTCTTAGAAAAATCACCAGTGTCACTGGGCCTCCGCAACTTCTTTAAGGTGGGGATATAATATCTGCCTGCCTAAGTCAAACATTCTTGTGAGAGTTACATGCAATAAAACCTATGCATGCACTTTGAAAACTATCAGTTCTACAAATAAGTGTCATTTAAACATGTCAACGAGTTTGTTGAGGGATTGGGAATAAGTTGGCAGCTTGCACTAATGTAGAGATCTCTGATGATACTAGATGTAGGAGATTTAATGGCCATAAGTTCTTTGTTATACTTCCCATTAAGAGATGATGTATAATTCCTTTCACCTTGACTTTTAACCAATAGAATGCAACTTGAACTCTTAAAGCTAGATCAGGGCTGGGCGTGATGGCTCACACATGTAATCCCACAATTTGGGAGGACAAGGTGGGCAGATCATCTGAAGTCGGGAGTTTGAGACCAGCCTGGCCAACATGGAGAAAACCTGTCTCTACTAAAAATACAAAATTAGCCAGACATGGTGGTGCATGCCTGTAATCCCAGCTATTTAGGAGGCTGAGGCAGAGAATCACTTGCACCTGGGAGGCAGAGGTTGTGATCAGCCAAGATTGTGCCATTGCACTCCAGCCAGGAAAACTAAACTCCAGCTCAAAAAAAAAAAAAAAAGCTAGATCAAAAAGCCTATAACTTCTGCCTTGATCTCTTGAAAAACTTGCTCAAGGTGAATTCAACCACTGTGTGAAAAGACCAAGTACTCTGAGAGCACCATGCAGTGAGGAAGCCTATGCTAGCTGCAATTCAGAAGCTGTGAACAGAGTTACCTGTCCAGGACCAGCTCTGCCAGCCACTCAGGTTGGGTTCCAGACCTGTGAATGAAGAAGCAACTTTGGGAAGCAACTTTGGGTGGTCCAGCTTTACAGAGCCATCTTGAGTTTTGTACCATATTTCAGATGAAGGACTTATACCCAATATGTGTAAGGAATTCTTACAGGTCAATATTAATAAGACAAAATCCAATTTAAAATGGCAAAAGAGTTGAACTGACAGTTCAGAAAAGATATCTTAATGAGCAATAAATACATGAAAAAATACTCAGTATCATTAGTCATCAGAGAAATGCAAATTAAAACCACAAAGACGGCTGGGTGCAGTGGCTCACACCTAATCCCAGCACTTTGGGAGGCCGAGGCAGGTTGATCACGAAGTCAAGAGATCGAGACCATCCTGGTCAACATGGTGAAACCCCGTCTCTACTAAATCTACAAAAAATTAGCTGGGCATGGTGTCGCACACCTGTAGTCCCAGCTACTCAGGAGGCTGAGGCAGGAGAATTGCTTGAACCCAGGAGGCGGAGGTTGTGGTGAGCCAAGATCATGCCACTGTACTCCAGCCTGGCACATGGCAGCAGAGTGAGACTCTGTCTCAAAAAAAAAGGTACAAAAATTAGCTGGGCATGGTGGCGCATGCCTGTATTCCCAGCTACTCAGGAGGCTGAGGCAGGAGAATTGCTTGAACCCAGGAGGCGGAGGTTGCGGTGAGCCGAGATGGCGCCATTGCACTCCAGTCTGGGTAACAAGAGTGAAACTCCATTTCAAAAAAATAAAAAACCACAAACTTTATACTTACTTATTTCATTAGTTAAAATTATAAAGACTGATCATGTCAATGCTGGCAAAAACATAGAACTCCCACACCCTACTGGTAGAAATGTAAAATGATACAAGACTTTGGCAGTTTACTTAAAATTTAAATACACATCTACCATAGGAACTAGCCTTCACTCCTAGGTATTTATTCAAAAGAAATGAAAACATATGTTCATATGAAAACTTGCACATAAATATTCACAGCAGCTTGACTTTTAATATCCCAAAGTTGAAACAACTCCAGTGTCCACCAGCAGATGAATGGCTAAACAACTGTGATATATTCATACAATGGAATGCTACTCAGCATCTGAAAGGAATGAACTGTTGATACACACAACAACATGGTTGAGTCTCAGAATAATTATGCTGAGTGAAAGAAGCCAGACAAAAAGAGTACATACTGTATAACCTTATTAATATACAATTCTAGAGAATGAAAAAGAATCTATGGTGATAGAAAAATGGGTCAGTGATTATCTAGGGACAGGGTAGAGGAAGGGTGGATTGCCAAGGGGCGCAAGAAAACTTTCAGAGGTAATTTAAGTTTTTATCTCTATTGTAGTGATGGTTTCATGGTGTACATATGTGGCAGACAAAATCTTTAGCGACACAATGATCTCTGCCTCCTGGTGTTCACCCCTTTGAGTAATCCCCCCTCTTTGAGTATAGGAACTGTGATTGGCTTCTAACCAATACAATATAGCAAAAGTGATCAACTGATACTGTTGTCATTATATCACAGTATTTGAAACTCCATCTTAGTGGACTGCATTTAGAGACTTCCCTTGTGTGCTTGATGAAATGACCATGTTGGAAAAACTCAGAAAGTAAGGGGGGTGGCCTCTAAGAACTGTGGGTGGCCTCTAAACCCTAAGAGTGATCTCCAACCAACAACTAGCAAGAAGTCAGGGCCTTCAATCATACAGCCATGAGGAAATGTGTTCTGCCAACTTGAATGAGCTTGGAAGCATATTCTTCTTCACTCAGCCACCAGATGAGAATGCAGCCCAGCAAACATCTTGATTGCTGCCTTATGAGATTCTCGGCAGAAGCCCCAGTCAGGCCATGCTTGAATTCCTGACCAGAAAACTGTGAGGTGAGATGATAATTGTTGTTATTTTAAGCCACTGTGTTTGTGGTAAATTGTTATACGGCAATGGAAAATCAATATAACACAGACATCAAAACAGATCAAATTGCATACTTCAAGTCCATGCAGATTATTGTGCTTCAACTATGTATCAATAAAGCTGTATGAAAAAAGCAGGTCAAGGGAAGTGAAATCTGGGCAGAGGCCCCAGGACATGGCCCCCAGGGCAGTAGGTTGGAGAGACTTGAAAAGAGTAAGAAATAAAAAGGCCAAGGAAACAGGAAGGAAGTTGATAGGGAGCAACCTAGAATTGGGCATGACGCTTCCAAAAAGTTTTTTTTTTCTCATTTCAGTGCCTTTGTTCAAGGAAGCAAGATAGGAATGCATAATTGTCATTCTTTTGGTCTTCCGGCATGTAAAACTCCTTACCGTTAGACAAATCGTCCTGTTGTATTGAGTCCTGCTTCCCAGTATGGAAGCTGAAAAGTGGTCACATTTTCCTGCTCCAGTCCCCTGGAGGCTAGGGTGCAGATACATGGTCAAGGCTTAGCAATCAGATATGCGTTCTCAAGTCTTTGAATCCTGAGCTGGTAATGTAAACATGTGACGGTTCAGAGTTTGTTCATGGTTGTGGCATTTGGAGACTGAGGCTGCAGGGCGGCAGGGTGCCTTCACCATCTGCTCCAGAGATGATATGTCTTTGGCCGTGGTTCCTGATGGCTATTCTTGACTTCTGGCCACTTTCCCAGCCTGATTCTCCAGTCTTCCAGATTATTCTTTGAGTCACCTGGTACCTTTCCAATAAGTTCTTATTCTCGGGTCACTTTCTGCAGTTTCAACCAAGAACCCTCACTCACTTAACAAAAAGCCTTCTGGAATGTTAGCAAGAGAAGGTCACATGTGCAACTTCCTTCCTGACTAGGAATTTGTCTTTTTATAGGACCTTATTAATGTGTGTTATCTAATCAAAAGAACCGGAATGAAGAAGCCTGCATAGGTGTCAGCTGTTGTACAGGAATTTCTCTATTTAATACTGTTGATTTTTTTGCACTTTGGAAAAGAACAGAAGTTATTCTCACATATTTGTTATTCAAGTAGAAAGTATATTTTTAGCTAATCATATATTTCAAAACCTCTTATTTTGGTCAAAACCATCTAACTTGATTTAAGTGCCTTACTTATTAATTTTTGTTCATGTTTCCAGAATAAGATGCAGCAGCTGAAGATCAGTAATGGGCCCTTCAAACTCTGCATGAATTACATAAAGAAGTCAGTGAGGCTGGGTGAAATGGCTCATGCCTATAATCCCAGCATTTTGGGAGGCTGAGATGGGCAGATCACTTGAGGTCAGGAGTTCAAGACCAGTCTGACCAACATGGTAAAACCCCATCTTTACTAGAAATACCATTAGCCAGGCGTGGTGGCACATGTGTGCAATCCCTATTCAGGAGGCTGAGACAGGAGAATCACTTGAACCTGGGAGGCAGAGGTTGCACTGACACAAGATCGTGCCATTGCACTCCAGCATGGGTGACAAGAATGAAACTCCATCTTTAAAAAAAAAAAAAAAAAGAAGTCAACGAGAGATAAGCCTCCTGATTCCCAAAAAGAAGAATGACTAAAAATTAGGGGCATTAGGACAGAAGAGGATGCCATAGCAGGAGTGAAGAAAACATAGAGAGTGCTATAAAACAGGGGTTTCCAAACCCCGGGCCGCAAAACCGTACTGGTCTGTGGTCTGTTAGGAACTGGGCCACCCAGCAGGAGGTGAGCAGCAGATGGGTGAGCATTACTGCCTGAGCTCTGCCTCCTGTCAGATCCGAGGCAGCATTAGAATCTCATAGGACTGCAGACCCTATTATGAACCGTGCATGGGTGGGGTCTAGGTTGTGTGCTCCTTATGAGAATCTAACTAGTGCCTGATGATCTGTGGTAGAACAGTTTCATCCTGAAACTATTTCCCCATCCCCAGCTGTGAAAAAATTGTCTTCCATGAAATGGTCCCTGGGGACGGGATGGCTACTGTAAAAGATATGCACTCTGGATATAGCTGTACTGCCTCTGTCCCCATCATATGCATGCTATTCAGATGAGACCCACTTCTACTAGATGCCGATGAGTCGCAGGTGGCCAGTTTAGTTCATCGTGGTCCAGGAGTCAGAACTGATATGCTGTCATCATACCCACCCAGACCGCAAAGTCTCTACTCTTGGTCCAGAGGTGTGGGAATGAGCACTGGTTACAGCTTCCTCTCTTTACAACATCCAAATTTACCTCCTTAACTTTGGTCAAAAATTGTTATCGTGGCCGATGTGGTGACTTACGCCTATAATCCATTTTGGGAGGCTGAGGTGGGCAGATTGCCTGAAGTCAGGAGTTTGAGACCAGCCTGGCCAACGTGATAAACCCCGTCTCTGCTAAAAATACAAAAATTAGCCAGGTGTGGTGGTGGGTGCCTGTAATCCCAGCTACTTGGGAGACTGAGGAACAAGAATTGCTTAAACCCAGGAGGCAGAGATTGCAGTGAGCTGAGTTCATGCCACTACACTTCAGCCTGGGCAGTAGAGTGAAACTCAATCTAAAAAAAAAAAAAAAATCATTGTGTAATATTTACTATATACTAAAAGACATGTGGAACATACATGTAAGTGAGGAAGCGCAGTAACAAAATAGACACCTGCAATCCCATGACCCAAACTAAGGACTAGAAAATTACCAGTAGCAGGATATTTACCCTTTTTTTCTTTTTAAAATTTCTAGTGTGGAGTAATTAGTTCAGTTAAAGTATATTTATAGACTTGGATTGATCGAAATAGACAGTAAATAGACCGTAAATAAGCATCCCTCATTGATGGCTGTCTAGTCCTTAATTAAACACTTCCAGTGACAGGATATTCACTACTTCATAATGCAGGTGATGTCATTATTGGACAGCCCCTATCGTTAGAAGGGTCTTCCCGATATTGAACTGATATCCTGAAACCTCCATCCATTATTCTTGGCTTTACTTTTGAGAGACACTGTGGCTCAGATGCAGCTCTACAGCGGAATAGATCTGAGTTGAAATTTCAGCTCACTTACTGTGATCTGGAACAACTTACTTAACTAACTTTTTACCTCAGTTTTCTCTTCTGTAAAATGGGAAGAATAATAATATGTGGGGCAAGTGAGACCAGACCACATGTGCTGGTCTGGGCTTGAGGATTGGTGAGAATGAAGACTTGGATTTGGCTTAACTTACTTTAGCTTTTTCTAGGGGTGCAGTGGCCTGAGCCTGCAGTCCCAGCTACTTAGGAGGCTGAGGTGGAAGGATTGCTTGAGGTTAGGAGTTCCAGACCAACTTGGGCAATATAGTGAGAACACATCTCTAAAAAGAAAAAAGAAAGAAAATTACTTTAGCTGTTGTGTATTGTCTGAATCAGTTATAATTTACAGAAACTTATAAAATTTACAGTGACTTATAAAAGATAGAGGTTTAGGGGTTGTTTGTTTGTTTTGGTTTTTAGAGATTCAGCCTCACTTTGTTGTCCAGGCTACTCTTAAACTCCTGGGCTACAGAGATCCTGCTTCAGCCTCTGGAGTAGCTGGGACTACAGGTGCATGAACACCACTGTGCAGCTCTAGGATTTTTTTTCCTAGGGAAAGGGATCCAGAGATGATATATTTCTTATCTAACAGTTTTAGCCCCTGGTTTCTGTGGCCCAAGATGGCTCCTGAGCCACTACTTCAGTGTGACTGGAAACTGAAGGAGAATGGACAGAGTGTGCGCTGGATCCTGTCTTCCTTTCAAGTAGGTTTCTTAGAAATCCTATAAGCCAAGGTCCTGAGTTTTTTGGGTATGTACTGTGAAAAGGTACCTGCTTGCAACTGTTGCATCTTGAGTTCTGATTGTTTCAAAAAGTTCCAGGGAGAAGCTCAGCCCCAGAAGAACAAAAACTGGTTGGATCTAGAGATGCCTGAGTTGGAGATGAACTTTAGTGAAGTCTCCTCGTTACCATACCAAAAACCGTGCCCAGGGAGGAGCTTATTCACCATTTCCTATATGAATGATGTATGTAGAAGCATGATCATACAAAGACTCAGCTAACCAGTCCAATAAAAGCCCTATTTTCACCAGTGTTTGGGAAGGCGCTGCTTTGGGGGACTATCCCTGGTATCCTCCTTACTTGTTCTTTTTTTCTTTTTTCCTTACTTGTTCTAAGTAATAAAATCCCCTTGTTAAATCCTCCTTGGTTATGGTAATTGGACTGTCACCTGTGAAGTTATTGAACCCATCTGTTGTGTGAGTAGCAATCCCATTTAACAATGTACGCTTGGGCCGGGCACGGTGGCTCACGCCTGTAATCCTAGCACTTTGGGAGGCCAAGGCAGGCAGATTACCTGAGGTTAGAAGTTTGAGACCAGCCTGGCTAACATGGTGAAACCCCATCTGTACTAAAAATATAAAAATTAGCCAGGCGTGGTGGCAGGCACCTGTAATCCCAGCTACTCAGGAGACTGAGGCCGAGAGAATCACTTGAATCCTGGAGACAGAGGTTGCAGTGAGCTGAGATCATGCTGTTGCACTCCAGCCTGGGCAACAGAGTGAGACTCTGTCTAAAAAAAATGTACACTCACCTGTCACTGGACAGGGCTGAGCCACATGGCTATTCTTGGCTATAAGGCATGCTGGGAAATAGTCCTATTTTTTTTGTAGTCAGCTATTTAATTAGGTTCTTAAGACATTTAGAGGGCGGGTGCGGTGGCTCAAGCCTGTAATCCCAGCACTTTGGGAGGCCGAGGCGGGTGGATCACGAGGTCAAGAGATCAAGACCATCCTGGTCAACATGGTGAAACCCCATCTCTACTAAAAATACAAAAAATTAGCTGGGCGTGGTGGCGTCTGCCTGTAATCCCAGCTACTCAGGAGGCTGGAGAATTGCCTGAACCCAGGAGGCGGAGGTTGCAGTGAGCCAAGATCGCGCCATTGCACTCCAGCCTGGGTAACAAGAGCAAAACTCCGTCTCAAAAAAAAAAAGACATTTAGAACACCAATTTGTGAGGATAAATTCCATTCACCAGGGCAAACATAGATTGTAGGTAGCCCTGGAGCTGAGAAATAGCTTTGACTTTTGGTAAAATCTATGAATCCACAACTTTCTGATCAATCTTGTGCTGCTCTATAAGCTCATATTTCTTTTTCTGTGTCAAAGATCTCACCCTGGTGTCAGGGCTTCCATAGCTTCTTACTGAAGTAAGCGTCAGTAAGATGTTTGGGGATTTTTATATTGCGTATATCAATTTTGGTTGAGGTGGCAATGGCAAATTTCTGGTGTGTTCTTCATAGAGGAACTCAACTGAGGGCCAGTCACAAGTAACAAGCCACTAGTCAGCTGCTTCAGGAAAACCACCCTCTTGCTCCGGTGGTTTCCAGTGAGGATGATCAGAATGGTCCCGGGGTAATGGTGGCTCGCAGTTTTCTCACGTGCTTACTGAAGGGCTTTTTTGCTGTGGCTCAATAGCTTTAGAGGCTCATCTTCAGTAGGATAATATCTAGGCATTTTGCGAAGTTTAACCACCTGGGTACCGCTGTTCCTGTCACCACCGACCGGTTTTGTAACAGTTGCAAGAACCTTCTCCTTCTTTTTCTTTTCAACCTTGGATTTAGTGGCTGAGTACCTCCTCTTATACATGGCCTTTCTGGAATACATGGCAGATCGGGAATACCTGCCAATTCCTCTGACAACGACAGGATTGTGGCTGCAATGGGGCTTCCCCTTCTTGGGCTTTTTTGCCTTGAGGTTACCTTTTTCACCTTGCCACCAGCATCAGCCTTCTTGGCTTTTGGTTTCCTCTCTTAGTATCCAGCTTCTCAACTTTTTCACATGCCATCTTGCAAGATGGGAAAGAGCGGAAGTACGGTCTTTTAGCTAGAACATTACCACCCCAGGTAAGGTTAGGATTCTGACACCAAGAAAGAAGAAAGAAGTGGATATTGAACAGGCAAACTGCAGTCCCCAGCACATGACTGAATCAGCAAATAAGCAGTACAAAGTTTATAGACATCTTTGCTATGTTGTATATCAATCTACCTGTATCTGTCTATCTAATCTATGTTGTATATACAAATACATCATAACTAAGTTGTCTCTCTATATATAGATGTCTACATATATACATCTTTGCTATGTATATATCTCTTTATATATGTATATATGCACATATATATATGGAGGGATCTCTATATCGAGAGAGAGAGAGATTTTAAGGAATTGTTTCATGTGATTGGCTGGTAAGTTCAAAATCTGCAGCACAGGTTGTCAGGCTGGAGACCCAGGGAAGAACTGATATTGAAGTTAGTCTGGAGACAGAATCCTTCCTCAGGGACTCAGTCTTTTCTCTTAAAGCATTCAACAGATTGGATGAGGCCCATCCACATTATGGAGGGTCATCTGCTTAACTCAGCCTACAGATTTACATGCTGATCATATTTAAAAATGGCTTCACAACAACATCTAGACTGGTGTTTGAGCCTAGCTAAGCTGACATAAAATTAACCATCACACGGTTACTGATACAAGCAGATCTGGCTGCCTAGTGGCTGTTTGTTTCTAATGGATTCAGTGGAGGTGAGTTCAGTGGGTTCACCAGCTCACACAGAGGAGGAACTTACCTGGTCAGAAGAACCCAGAGCCCTGGGTTGTTGCCTCTTGCATCTTCTAAGGCTGGAGGTGTGGAGGGAGGGCGTGGGGATGCATGACACTCAAGGGCCACATTGTTTTGTGGAAAGTAGTTCTTGTGTCAGAGTCACAAAACTAGTTACTTCCATGTTTTAGTTCTTATGGCCCCTAAGGCCTACACACAGGCCTACTGTAGAGTCACGTTGTGTATTGGGTCAGCTCTGTCCCATAGAACTGCCTCAGCAGTGCTTGGCACAAGCTGGGTGCCCAGCAAATGCTATGTGGGAAAGCTCCAGTTCCTTAGAAATATTTGACTATAGTTCCATGCGCTTTCATAGATATTTCTTCTCTTAAACATACCTGGACATACCTGGTTTCAGGCTTAGGTCTTTGTTTTTTTTAATATATATATATATTTTATTTTTTTTAAGTAAAGAGACGAGGTTTCACCATATTGGCCAGGATGGTCTCGATCTCTTGACCTCATGATCTGCCCGCCTCGGCCTCCCAAAATATTGGGATTACAGGCATGAGCCACCACGCCTGGCTGAGGCTTAGGTCTTTGTAACCTTGACTATACATTGTAATTTTGGTGGGGTGGAGGGTGGGGGATGGGAGGAGAAATGGGAGTGTGTTAGAGGACTTTCTCATTTTAGCAGATGTTAGTGAGCACTGTAGCTAAATACATCCCTAACACCTGGGGAAATGTTATGTTTAAGTCGAATAACAAAAGGAGCTTGTTTATATGCTGTGAGATCGCTCTCTCTCTGCAGAGGAAAGAAACCCTCTTTTCAGATTTTGTAGATGTGCAGCTTCCTCCCACTTCTCCACTTCTCCTGAGTTTGATGTGGTGACAACTCATTTCACAGACAGCACAACTGCAGACAGACCAGATCAGAGGAAAGGAGAGGAAGGGGTGGACTGAATATTTGGTGATACGGTGTAGCTAAATGGCAACTCTACTCTACTTTTCCTGAAATCCTGCAGGTATAAAGTTCAGGGAGACTTGATACCTGATTAATACGTATAAAGAGGTTAATATAATGTACTTGCAATTACGGATGGTAAGTTATTCTCCTACTTGCTTTCTTATGCCAAATAAGTTAGTCTTACATTAATGAGAGGAATACTGAGATGAAGTGGGATTGGTGGAATACATTTCAGAACTTAACAAAATATATACATACATATTCAATTGGAAACTTCCCTTTGGTTCTCATAGCCCATCTGTGGAAGGCCACCCAATTAGTTAAGAAGAAAAGGGGCTGGAGACCGTGGCTGGTTATTTTGTGTGCACTGAAATAGAGGAAATGGCCACAACTGCTTTGCCAGGGGTGTCCAAACCCTACCCCCGCCGCATTAGACTAAAAAAGGCATCGTATAGCATCAAACAACTTAAAGAGATGTAATAAGGAAACTGCTTTCTTTGCACATCTGTTAAGAACATCTGGCTCCGGAGTGACCCCTGGCAACTTTAGCAGTTAGTTGGTGGCCCACAGATTGAAAGGGAGCAAACCCTCCTGTTGTCAGGCTCATCTGCAGAGTTTCTTGGTGGCATAACCACCAACCTAGTATAAAAAGCATCTGGTGTATTTTTCTGCTGCGCACTTTGCCTGTGCTGAGCTTATTCCCTGACCATAGACTTAAAAGACAGGGGCTTATGGAGACTCAGGCACTGGCCTCAGAAAACGGTACAGCTGAACTCTGCCCCAGAGCCTCTTCATCCTGAGCACTGTGGGGCTGTTTGAGGGCTCAATCCCTCAATTACTACTTCATCTCTTTTGTGGTATAGAATTATTGAAGACATGTGCCTTGTTGCATTTTCCAAAGATGGCCACAACAATATCTCTCATCCCACATGCTCATCTGCAATATGACCTCTCTTCCCTCATAGAGATGCAGTCTTATTTCCCCTCCCCTGGAATCTAAGCTGGCCTCAGTGATGCACCTGCAGCCAATAAAATGTGCAGATGATGTGGAGTGACTTCCAAGGTTAGGCCAGAAAAAGCCATATAGCTTTCTCCTGGCTCTCTTGGAAGGCTTGCTTTTCATACATGCCCTCCTGAGATGCTCTGTTATAGGACCAGCTGACCATGCTGTGGAAAACCTAAGTCACACGGAGAGGCCAAATGCAGGTGCTCCTGTCAACAGTCTCAGCAGAATCTGGCCTTTCAGTCATTTCAGCCTTGATACCAGCTAAATGAAGGAAGAAGCCTCCAGATAGTTCCAGCCCAAATTGAGTTTTTAGCAGGGGTCCAGACATAACGGAACAGAGAAAATTCATCCCTGCTATAACACATCCAAATTCCTGACACACAGAATCTTTGAGCTCAGTAAGATGGCTGTTTTATGTAAGTTTGAGGTGGTTTGTTATACAGCAATAGATAATTGGAGCATGCGCATAAGAGATACTCTTGGAGGAATCTGAAAGCAGGCTATTAATCAAAATGCCCCACTTCCCCTTTCCTACACTTTTCTGCATGTCCAGCACTGTATTGCACAATGTCTAATTTGTCAGGGAGGTGCTGTTACCCCCAGCCTCTACTTTGTCA
The DNA here is from genome assembly GCF_049354715.1 of Callithrix jacchus. NCBI lineage: Eukaryota > Metazoa > Chordata > Mammalia > Primates > Cebidae > Callithrix > Callithrix jacchus. The sequence continues at coordinate 93,240,031 of NC_133509.1, forward strand.
GCAATGGGAAAAGATGCCCATTCCCGTGGAGACAATGCAGCCCCACCCCACAACACATAGCCTGGCAGGCCAAGTGCAGGCTCCCACTGGCTGGATATCTTGTGCAGTGCAGGAATTATACAACTGTACATTGCGACCTTGAAGAAGTGTAAAAGTAAGCTCTTTGTCCTCAAGGAATTTACATTCTTATTGATGATATAAAATATGTGTAGTTCAAGATGGAAAATTTTAAATGCTAAATTATGAAATAACACTGACTTTAGGAAGAATTTTGTAAAAATGAAAAATATGGAGCTGTAGAAAAAGCACTGGACTTTAAAGTAGGAGATCTGGGTAGAAGAACCAAGCTGAAGCCATGTCCTGCATGACACTAGCATGGCCTTACCTGGTACCTGGGAATAGGAACTTGAGTTATTTGGGCTTCAGTTTCCTTCACCAGGGGAATGAAGTTGGTCTAATTGGTGCTTCTCAAACTTTCCTGTTGTGATATCCTTATGGCATAACAGAGTGGGATCTGAGGGTTTAATGTGGATTGCCTGCCAAAAACTGGACTTAAGAAAAAACTGCACGTGCCTTTGATTTGTTGAAATGACTCACTTCTCACTGTCTTTGGTTTTCAGGGGGGAAAAATGACCTTAGTAGAAAAGACTTCTTCAAACACTGTATTTCAAAAAGCTCAGCTCCTTCACCATTACCATCCTGTATCTGTGGTATGTTAAAGATGGCCACAAATTTTTCTGATACTCTTCCTGTTGAGAGGGAAGTCTATGTCCACTTAAATCTAGGCAGGATCAGTGGTTTGAGCAAGGGAATATAACAGGAGTGGTGCTGGAGCAGTTCTCAGGTCGAGGCTTTAAGAGATTGGCAGCTCCCACTTCCTACCTCTTTGAACAGTTCCTCCAGGAGCCCTGAACTTGATGACTTGAGAACACCATGCTGAAGTGGCCAAGTGTAGGTGCTCCAGTCAGCAGTTCCAGCTGGGACCTACCTTCTCATGATTCCCACCAAGGCACCTGACATGTGAGCAAAACCACTTTGAACTCTGAAGATAGGTCCATCTGCCAGTTGATGCCACTGAGTAGAAGGACCACCCAACTGAAGCCTGCTGGAATGTCTGGCCCACAGAATTGTGAGATATCATAGAAGAGTTCTTGTTTCAAGTAACTAGGTCTCGAGGTGGTTTGTTACATAGCACTAGATAACTGGAATGTGAACCCTCAACCTGCCTTGCTTTCTTTACCAGGAGTGCTGTCTTGGATCTGGTTCACACTGGCTCACAGGAAGTTAAATTTTCAACAATTGTATGAGCCAGTTATTAAATAAAGTTACCATCAGAATTTGATTTAACTTGCAATTAAATTAATTACATTAAAAATGAAGTTAATAAATTCTCAAAACTCATCACTTCCTAGTTCTTTTACTACATATTTCTCTTACATATGCTCTTGAGATTATTAATGTCTATGGTATCTACGTGGTGGAAACACTTTATAGTAGGGCCCTACTGCTCTCTCCCAACCCCCATCCAGTGACATTGCATTGATAACTTGATATTGATCACGGTAGAACTATTTACACCACGGAAATTTTCCAGTGCCTCTCAGATAGCTAGTTGTTAGACATTTATGCCAGCACAACACTACCATTGTTTAGTGCACTTATAACCATCTGATACAATTTATACTTATTAATTATTTGCTTATTCCATACCCCCGGTCCCTGCCAATGGAATATAAGCTTCTGGAGAGGAAGAGCTTTGTCTTTTTATTCATCATTATCTCCCCAGAACCTAGAAGAGTGCCAGGCACTGAGGAGACTGCTGGCTTCATTCTCAGCAGCTTTGTGACTCTACCCCACTGACCAAAGACACCTGATTCAAGCTGGACCAGTGAGCATCCCCGAACTGTGCATATGGAATTGGGTGAGACAATGCATTTTGAGAGAGGGAGAGAGGGACAGAGTGAGAGCATAAGCCAGTAATTGGAATGACTGGTACTTTAAAATGTGAATTGGGAAACTAGGGACAACCATTTTCAATTCACCATGAGGACTGAGTAACAAAAATAAAAAGCCCTTCTTCCAAGAAGAATGATGCCACTTCTCAGATAGACACTATGATGAGACAGAGGAAGGGAGAAGATTCCCTGGAGTTTGCCCCTCCTGGGTCTCATGGATTTTTGCCCTTTGGTTCTGTGAGACTCCCCTGTGTCTTTACAATACATTTTCATCCTCTATATTCACTAACTTTAGTTGATTTTTGTAACCCAAAGCATCCTAACAAACGTAACCCCCATGTTTGTTTTAATATAGTCTCTCGAATTATTTATAATCATTAAAAAAAAACAGCAAAAACAATTCCTATGGATCCTTCGGGCAAGTTTGGAAAGCTGAGTCATATTCAGTCTAACAAATCTAGAAACATTGTACATCAGGGTTGCCACCAGTAATTTCTTTTGTCTTTCTCCAAGTCACAGTCTGTTGAGAAGTAGGTTAAAATGCAACTGCGGGTTCAAATAGCAACAATTTTCTTCTTCACAAGTTTGTAATTCTTTTTTTTTTGAGGTGGAGTCTTATTCTGTCACCCAGGCTGGAGTGCTGTGGCGCGATCTCAACTCACTGCAACATTTGCCTCCAGAGTTCAAGCAATTCTCCTGCTTCAGCCTCCGGAGTAGCCAGGACTACAGGCGTGCATCACTACGCCTGGCTAATTTTTATAGTTTTTGTGGAGACGGGTTTCACCAGTCACTATGCCTGCCTAATTTTTTGCCCAGGGTGGTCTCGAACTCCTGGCCTCAAGCAATCTGCTTGCCTGGGCCTCCAAAAGTGCTGGTATTACAGGTGTGAACCACCACACCCAGCCTACAAGTTTGCAATTCTTATTAGGGCAATGACTGAGGAAAGGACACTAAGAATTGACATGGTATGCAGTTCTGAATTGGAGGGAATTTTGCTTAACTAGATCTTGTTTTAATATGGTCAGTTTGGAGGAGGGTAAGTCTGATTCCAGATGGTTTCACTTGCCAAAGAAATACTGGTCAAAGGACTTTTTCATGAACAACTATGATTTAGGATGTTAGCTGGGCACAGTGGCTCATGCCTGTAATCCCAGCACTTTGGGAAGCCCAGGCAGGCAGATCACCTGAGGCCGGAGACTCAAGACTAGTCTGGCCAACATAATGAAATCCCAAACCCCGTCTCTACTAAAAATACAAAAATTATCTGGGTGTGGTGGTGTGCACCTGTAATCCCAGCTACTTGGAAGGTTGAGGCAGGAGAATCGCTTGAACCCAGGAGGTGGAGGTTGCAGTGAGCAGAGATCATGCCAATGCACTCCAGCCTGGGTGACAGAGTGAAACTGTCTCAAAAAAAACACACAAAAAAGAATTAGGATATTATTCTCAATTTTGCCACTTACCCTGAAATTTTTATCACAAGTAAATGAACTAAAGATCTCAAACAACACATAGTCCCCACAACCAATACTTTATGGATCCTCAGGTTTTATTTCCCTCACGGTAGCTGTCTTGTGTGCAGGGAAGGCATTTACAGCCTGCTTGGATTGGACGATGGAGAGCAGTTAGCCTCACTGCCAAATAAACTAGGGTTGGGAGGCACTCTTGATCAGGTTGAACAATGATTTCATTCCCCCAACCTGGTGTTTTCTCTTTGTTTTGATGTCTTTTATTTTTTATGAAGAAATGAAACAATTCAGTTTTAAATGTGTATTCTGCACTTTTTCTCGGTTATGTCAGTCTGTATTTTTAACAAAAAAGGGGCTTTGAAGTTACCTCTCATTGAATTACCATTCTGGCCAAACCAATTTGTAACTCAACCATTGTTTTGTTGCTGTTGGGTATTTGTTAGATTATTAAAAATTATATTTCACTGCTCCACTGATGTCAGATAAAATAAGAAGTGAACTCTGTGTTGAGTGGTTGGGAAGTTCTGAGACAGTGCCCCTCCATCCCAGAACTTCAGCTTGTTTCAATTAAAACAGATCTTTCTGCATCAAAGGGAGGGGTTTTTACTCAAAATGAACTGTTGAATGGCACCTTCTGGGCCATTCTGAAACTTACCTCGAAGCGAGCTTTGCACCACTCTTCACTGATTGTATTTCCTCTTAATTGCGCTGTTCTTAGCCAAGACTTCTCTCTTTTATGTTGCCAAAAACCATGTTGCTTTTTCTTCAAAATCTATGTAATTATTAAAAAATATTTTAAAATACTTTCAAGCCTCCAGCCAAGCGCAGGGAGCAACATAACCAATACCTACGACTCACCATCCAGATTTAACAAATATATTCATTTGGCCACAATGGATTTAAATCCTTTTCCTTAAGGAAACTCAATATTCCAAATGAAAATAAAGCCCCCTTTTGTAGCTTCCCCTTTCCTATTCCTTTCTTCCTCATGACTGGTTTTAAGATGTCACCACAAGAGTGACGGCTGCATGTCATTATTCCTCAGGGCTTTCTCACATCTGAGGCACTATGATTTAGGCCCATTTACATCTCTATGATGAAAGCCACATTTGAAATGAGCATTCAGGTACATAGCCTACGCTTTGTAGAGCGACAACTGCAACTTCCTACAGATGGTCTAATTGTTGTGGGATTGTGCTCTTTGTTTCCAGTGTCTTGTGGGGGTCCTCAGGCACCTCGTGTCTGTCAGAGCCTTCATGGTTTCCTTGGTTCTGAATTTCTCATGTATTCCATAATTTTATCCGCATTACATTTGTGCTTCAAACGCCCCCCGCCAGACCTGTGTTCCCCATAGCAAATTCTTACACTTCTAGTAAATGAAGAGTGACACAAAAGTTACAAAGCCAAGAATTTTCAAGATGGCTGTGCGAGGGGAAACTCCAGAGACCCTTTGGTGATCCAGGTGAGGGGGAAACAGCCAAATGCTCCATCTCCTTACTCCCTGAGAAGTGTGATTCTCACCATAGATAGATACACTGCCGTGTCTCAGCTACAGATCTGGGCTGACATGAGGCAGCTCTCATGCTCAGTTTCAAGAAGGCAAATCTCATTTAAGATGAATGAAGATGACCAGGTGTGGTGACTCACGCCTGTAATCCCAGCACTTTGGGAGGCCAAGGCAGGTGGATCACCTGAGGTAAGGAATTCGAGACCAGCCTGGACAGCATGGTGAAACCCCATCTCTACTAAAAATACAAAAATTAGCCAGGCATGATGGCATGCACCTGTAATCCCATCTGCTCAGGAGGCTGAGGCAGGAGAATCGCTGGAACTTGGGAGGCGGAGGTTGCAGTGAGCCAAGATCACACGACTGCACTCCAGCCTGGGCGACAGAGCAAGAGTGCAAGACTGTGTCTCAAAAAAATAAAAAGATGAATGAAGAATCTGGAGGAAAATTGCAGGCCACCTGCCACAGGGAAGAACTTATCTCTGAGACACAGTCTACCAACTCCGATTCCCAAGCAACAAAATGTGAGAAGTGTGGAGGTCACAGAAGAGCTAATTCAAGTGGCATGTGGCCCAGGCATCCAACATTGGCAAAAGGAACTCCATTTCTGTAGGACAGAAAGCTGGACTCAACTTTCACTATGTCACTGTCAACAGGAAAAACAAAAAGTGAACTCAGTGTTGAGCGGCTGCTGGGAAGTTCCAGGCAGTGCCCCTTCATCCCGGAACTTCTGTTTGTTTAAATTAGGCCTTTGTGCCCAAGGACTTTCCCTTCACCACACAGCATGTGGCCTCCAACCCCAGAAATACTTCCAGGGCCCCATTTCCTTGTTGTCTGGGTGATTCTGGCCCATGCGCGTATGCAAGGTGCCAGCACTGGTGTGGGGGCCGGTCAAGAAGGTCACAAAGATAATAGCTATTTAGAGTGCTTAACATGTGCCTGGCACCGCCCAAAGTCATTTATATACCTTAGTTCTTATCATTCTCATAACAGCCCTATTAGCAGGTACTGTTGCCATCCCCAAGGTCACACAGCAGCACATTGGAACTGAGGCAGTGTGACCCCGGAGATTGGGACTGGGGGTCATGTTGCTGTATCCCCTTCCACCCAGCTCTAGGACGATTACCATAAAACCACCTCGGCAGCCAGACACTGCTAATAGCTAACTGTCTAGCAAAGGCTGCATTGTCTTTGCAGCCTTAAACACAGCCCTTTTAATTGGAATTGCTTCCTAATTCAGCTTCATATATCTTCTCTCCTCTCACACAAAAGAATCCATTGTGCAGATCTCAGGAACACACTGGATGCTCCTTTGATATACTTTGCATGTAAATGTGAGGAACAAGACTCATTTGATTTCATTATACCCTTTATTGATGTGCCTGCAGCACTTTATTGTAGGTTTTTGTGACTAGAATTCCTAACAAAGGAGGGAGTGGGCTTCTAGGCTGGCAGCTCAGCAGAGAGAGGATTTACCACATCAGGCTCTAAAGGGACACTCAACTCATTGCTGTTGTAGTTTCCAGGCTTTTTAAAAGGAAAGGTATTTATAGGAGCTGGTGCTGTTCTATGCCAGTAAAAGTGTTGTCAAGGCATGAGATGAATGCAAGATATTATTTTTGTTGCTATGTATTGGGCAGGGAATTTATTAAAACTGCCTGAAAAGAGAGTCTGGCTGACAACGTATCACCGCGGGGAATGTGTGTGTCCCAGACTGACAGAAATCCTGTGCGTCTGCTCAGCAGAGGACACACAGAGCTGGTACCTAATCCTTCCTACTGTAGTGACAGGCTACTGGGACTATAGAACAGGGTTAATTATTCCCAACATTCTTCATTATAATTCTAAAGGAGATAATGATTAGAAATGGTACACAGTCATTGAACTAAAAATGCCCAAGGCATTTGCTGCTGGAGAAACTAGCACTTTTCCTATGACATGCTTATTTCCTTAAATCCTATTTTTTTTTCTATCTTTTTAATACCGTCATGCATTCCTTAATGATGGGGATGCATTCTGAGAAGTGCGTTGTTAGGAAATTTTATCTTTGTGCAAACATCAGAGAGTGTACTTACACAGACCTAAATGGTACAGCTTCCTACATACCTAAATGGTACAGTTTACTACATACATAGGCTACATGGTATAGCCTTTGCTCCTAGGCTGCAAACCTGTACAACATGTTACTGTATTGAATACTGTAGGCAACTGTAACACAATGATAAGTATTTGTGTGTCAAAAGGTATCTAAACATGGAAAAAGCTACAGTAGAAATATGGCATTATCTTTAGGGATAATGTGCACTGTTGTATATGCACAATCCATCATCGAGGCATGCTCATAATGCGGTGCATGACTGTAATTGAAGCCTCTACAACTCTCTTGTGCTTGAAAGTAAGAGCTAGCAATGATGAAAAACATGCTAAGTATGGGAGTACTTTATCAAAGTCTTGCACTTAATCTTCACACTAACCCTACAAAACTGGGATTTTATTTTTCCCATTTTACAAATAAGAGGTGGGCACAGAGGGTTAAGAGATCTCCTTGGGACACAGGTAGTATGCCAAAGTTCCAGAATTTCAACCCATAGAGTCTGATTGCAAAATGTAAGATACTGTCTCATAAGACTTTGAGCTCTCTTTCCTTAACATCTTGGCTTGAAGCCTCTGGGGTCTATAGCCCTCCTGGTAGACTTAGCTTTCTAGAGGCCTTTCAGTCTCTCTTTTTCAGTGTCCCAGATCAATCTGTGTTTATGCTGCTATCTTCCAGCAAGGCTTATCTGGGACTATCCCACATCAGCTGAGGGTTCTGTGGACAACTGCACTTCATAAAAAAGAATCCAGTGTAGTTTTTGGTTATCAGTTCTCCATTTTAAGAAATCCTGATATTAAAAAGTTCATATCAATATAACAGAGGCTTTAGGTTGCCTAGTTATACACACTCCAAGAAGCTAATTTGCGTTACTTTGACTTACTGCAGAGTCCCTTCAGATGCTGAGCTCCCTGATGCATTTAAAGTGATGTTCAATTGATGACAAAATTGATTCACAGCTTTTCAAGAGCTAAAACATAAAATAAAAAGCCTGCTTTAAGTGAAGTTTTTTTATATATTCATATACTTCCTATAACCTAGGATCTCCAATCCTAAAAATTACCAGATTTTTTAAGGCTTCTGCATCAGTGGAGCTCAATTCTTTCCCCTTTCCTTTCATTCCGTTTCAAAATGGACTATCAGAATGATAGAAAAATCAGTAATCAGGTAATACTTTTCAATGACCCCAGGGCTAACACATTGCTCTTTTAACTGTTTGAAAGATCTTCACGTTTTCTAGCTGGTTGGAGAATTGGATGGCAGCAGTACAGAGGATGTAAATACCGTTATCTTTCTAAGACATTGCGAAGGAGCCAGAGTAGCTGACTAATGCATGTAGACACTTTGGAAGATAATCAGTAACGTTCAGATTAAGTTTTTTCTTTTTGTTTTGTGAAAGGAAGTCTGAATTAAATAGCAGGCCAGCTATGATTAGGGATGTGCTTCAGATAATAATCAAATGAGTGATAGTTTTTATTTCAGATCTGAAAAGGAATCTGTTACTGCCTTTCTCACTTCTGCTTCCTCATCAAGTGTCAGTCCCATGCTGGGGCTCTTAGCAGCTGTGCATTTCCAGTTAGCTTTAATTATCATCGAGCTCATCATGTCTTTGGTGGGTTATTAGGTTCCTTTGGTGGGTTAGTAGGTTCCCTATTTGGTCCTCACCCCTAATTTTTGAAACCTCTCTATTAAGTCTTCTATTGTCATGTAGCAAATTACCAGGAACACAGCTCCTTAAGATAGCATACATTTATGATCTCACAGTTCCATGGGTTAGACATCTGGGCACTGCTTAGCTGGCTTCTCTGCAGAGTCTCACAAGGCTGAAATCACAGTGTCAGCTGGGGCCAGAGTATCATCTGAGGCTCAAGATCCTCTTCAATTTCATGTAGTTGTTGGCAGGATTCATTTTCTTGCAGCTGTGGAATTCATGGCAGTTCACTACTGCAAATCCAACATCTCTGAACTTTAGACTCCTTTTAAAGGCTTGCCAGATTGGGTCAGGCCCACCCAAAATAGTCTCTATTAGATCAATTTAAACTTAACTGACTAGGGATCTTAATTGCATTGGGAAAATCCCTTCATCTTTGCAATATAATGTAACATACTCATGAGAGTGATGCCCCATCACCTTTGCTGTATTCTACTAACTAGAAGGGATATCTATACTCCCATGTTTATTGCAGCACTATTCACAATAGCCAAGATATGGAATCAACCTAAGTGTCCATCATGGATGAATAGAAAAGAAAATGTGGTACATATACACAATGATATATTACTCAGCCATAAAAAAGAATGAAATCCTGTTATTTGCAGCAACATGGATGAAACTGGAGGCCATTAAGTGAAGCAAGCCAGGCACAGAAAGACAAATATCACCTGAGGGAGCTAAAAAGTGGATCTCATGGAGGTAGACAGTAGAATGGCCAGGCACAGTGGCTCATGTCTATAATCCCAGCACTTTGGGAGGCTGAGGCAGGCAGATTGAGTCCAGGATTTTGTGACTAGCCTGGGCAACATAGTGGGACCTCATCTTTACAAATAATTTTTTAAAATTAGGCAAGTGTGGTAGTGCATACTTGCAGTCTGAGCTACTCAGGATAAAAATCATTTATATTGATGATCTGATCTCTACAAATGATATAATCAGAATAATTATTCTCAATATATTAATATGCCTTAATTGATTTTATAGTATTTTGTCTAATATTATGCCACTGCTCTTTTTCTTATTCTTGCTTTATACAGATGAGGTCTTACTGTGTAGCCCAAGCTGGTCTTGAACTTCTAGTGTATTAGTTCATTTTCAAAATGCTGATAAAGACATACCCGAGACTGGGCAATTTCTAAAGGAAAGAGGTTTAATTGTCTCACAGTTCCGCATGGCTGGGGATGCCTCCCAGTAGTGGCAGAAGATGAAGGAAGAGTAAAGAAACATCTTACATGGCAGACAGCAAAGAGAGAATAACAATCAAGCGAAAGAGGTTTCCCCTTCTAAAACCATCAGATCTTATGAGACTTATTCACTGCCATGAGAACAGTATGGAGGGAACTGCCCTCATGATTCAACTATCTCCTACCAGGACCCTCCCACAACACATGGGAATTATGAGAGTTATAATTCAAAATGAGATTTGGGTGGGGACACAGATAAACTGTATCACCTGGGCTCAAGCAACTGGCCTACTTCAGCCTCCTGAAGAGCTGGCATTATAGGTGTGAGCCATGTACCCAGACTTACTGGCATTTTTCTGACAAATACATTTTTTCAATATGGTCTTATTAAATTCAATCTTTTTTTTTTTTTTTTTTGAGACAGGGTGCCCAAGCTGGAGTGCAGTGGTGCAATCTTGATTCACTGAAACCTTGACCTCCCAGGCTCAAGTGATCTTCCTACCTTAGCCTTCTGAGTAGCTGGAACTACAGATGCCTGACACCATTCCAGGCTAACATTTGCATTTTTTATAGAGACAAGGTTTTGCTGTGTTGCCTGGCTATAAATTAAATTTTTACATATAATTGCTCAACTTATTTTAAAGATTATATTTGATGGTTATAATACATTTTGAAATCGTTATCACCTTTAGTTGGTTCTTGCCTAAGACAATAACTCTATACAGATGCTGAGCCACTTGGTAAACGCAGAGCAAATTCTGCTAAAAATATATATTTTTTCAATTTAATTTTTATTTGATTTTTCACAAATGAAATATTTAATTTTTAAATTGAATACTTCACCACAAATATTTTCACAAGTGCTGTATTTTTGTCTCTATTTAAAATAAATATTTCAAGCTGGGTACAGTGGCTCACGCCTGTAATCCCAGCACTTTGGGAGGCCAAGGTGGGCAGATCACTTGAGGTCAGGAGTTTGAGACCAGCCTGGCCGACATGACGAAACCTCATCTCTACTAAAAATACAAAAATTAGCCAGGCATGGTGGCAAACACCTGTAATCCTAGCTACTTGGGAGGCTGAGGTAGGAGAACCACTTGAACCTAGGAGGTCGATGTTGCAGGGAGCCAAGATCATGCCACTGCGCTCCAGCCTGGGTGATGGAGTGAGACACCATCTAAAAAAATAAAATATAAAATAAAGTAAATATTTCAGCAAATATTTTTATAAACAAAAATTCATTGAATAAAGTTGTCTCTAGTTACAAATCTTTTCCTGAATGTTAAACCAAATGTAAGTGTCCCAAAACTAAAGACCTGCTCAGTATTTTTCCCATTCTGGTACAGAATATAAATTTATCCAGTTAAAACGGGAATGTTATCAAAACATACTTCCCACAAGATTATATATTCTGAAGCATAATTATGGATCATTTGAGCTCTATTTTCTAGTTTTTTTACTTTTCCTCTTGCTTTTATCAGAATACATTTTGATATCTTTCATTTGCAAGCTTTGTTTTCAATAACTGCAATTTGTTGAGCTTCAACAGCTTGAAATAGTTCATATTTCATTCAACAAATACTTTGACTTAACATTTCCAACTAATTTTGAATAAAATGGAGGCCAAATTCAGAAGGCTTTTTAATAAAAATATTCAATGTCATTGATGGGAACTTAGGTTAATATATAAAATAGTTCTTCAAAGGCTCAAATATTTCTAAAATTCTACAAATCACAGAAAAAAAAGAAAGCACATAGTGCTGTGCTGGCATAATTAAGAGTGTTCAACATCAGCTTTGTAGTTTATAACACTGTGTGTATTTAATTATATTTGTTCCCTTTGTCAATTACAATTTCTTCATTGATTGGTAGAATATCACAGCTTATTTGAATATGACTATAAATTATATGATAACTACACCAATTCTTAGTGCATTTCTGCTCCACAACAGGAGAACACTGTTTTTATCATGACTTTCTGCTCTACCAAAACTTGTATTATTATCACCACAAAAGTAAATTTATTTTTAGTGTCCTACTTTTACATAGAATTTTCAAACCCATTCACAAAGATATCAATGTGACAGAATTAACATCTGAAAACTCTACTTCAATTCCATGAATTAGATTTTAAAAACTGAACCAATATTGCAATTAAAAAATATTCTATTTAAAATAAATAGGCTGGGCATGGTGGTTCATGGCCTGTAATCTCAGCAATTTGGGAGGCCAAGCGGGTGGATCACTTGAGGTCAGGAGTTCAAGACCAACATGGCAAAACCCCATCTCTACTAAAAATACAAAAATTAGCTAGGCGTGGTGACTCAGGGCTGTAATCCCAGCTATTCAGAGGTTAAGGCACAAGAATCACTTTAATCTGGGAGGCAGAGGTGAGCTGAGATAGTACCACTGCACTCCATCCTGGGTGACGAATACTTTGTCTCAACAACAAAAATAAACAAATTAATTAATTAATTAATAAAGAAAATGATGACACTGACATAAAACTGGTGGTAATTAACTGTGATTCTGTTAATGCAAGCAACATCTCTTGTTTTACTTTTTGTATGTATACAAGGAAACTTAAAATAAAAAAATGCATTTAAATGTCTAGAACAGTCATTTAATTGAAACAAAAAGTCAAGCTTCAGAGTGATATGTAATTGGACCTCCTGAAGCTTTCATGGTTCCTGCCAGCACATTTTATTTTGTTTTTGAGACAGAGTGTCTCTCTTCGCCAGGCTGGAGTGCAGTGGTGTTATCTCAGCTCACTGCAATCTCCGACTCCCGGGTTCAAGCGATTCTCCTGCCTTAGCCTCCGGAGTAGCTGGGACTACAGGCACCCGCCATCACACCTGGCTAATTTTTGTATTTTTAGTAGAGATGGGGTTTCATCATATTGGCCAGGCTGGTCTCAAACTCCTGACCTTGGCATCAGCCCACCTCGGCCTCCCAAAGTGGTGGGATTACTGGCATGAGCCACCGTGCCTGGCCGCTAGCACATTCTTAAAAATAACTATTAACCATTGATACCCATGCTTCCTTGGCAGACTTAGTCTTTTGACTGTCATGTAGGCAATGGTATCATTATGACCCCATGGAGAATAAGAAATGTCAAGAAACTTTTTGCTCAAGAAATATGTTCACTATGAACTTTCTTTAATTGGATGTTTAGTACTTAATTTTTCATTAAATTTCACCTCTGTTGATTAATTTCATTTTATAGCTCTCATGGCTGTCAAAGGATTTAATGCATATAAACACTTTATCAATAAAATAAATACCTGTAGATTTTCAATAAACGGCAAAACCTTATGTAAGAACTTAATATTGGCTGGGTGAGGCTGAGGCAGGTGGATCACTTGAGGTCAGGAGTTTGAGACCAGCTTGGCCAACATGGTGAAACCCTGTCTCTACTAAAATTAGCTGGGTGTGGTGGCACACATCTGTAGTCCCAGCTACTTGGAAGTCTGAGGCAGGAGAATTGCTTGAACCTGGAAAGTGGAGGTTATATTGAGCCGAGATCATGCCACTGCACTCCAGCGTGGGTGACAAGAGCAAGACTCTGTCTCAAAAAGACTCCATCTCAAAAAAAAAGAACTTAATCTCTAGACGTTCTCGCATTTGTTATACTGCAGTGTCCATACATCCTACGTTTCTCATTGACCCCAGCACCTCCCAGGCTCTGGCACTGGCCATGGCACAACTAGTTGGCACACCAAGTGGCCAGCAGAACAGTGGTTCAAATATTTCCCCTGCCACTGCCTAAAACCAGGAGTTGGTAGCCCTTGCTTTTCTGTGTCATGGTGCTCTTTGTTTATTCAGTGACTGCCCAGCACATATCCTTAAGAGAGAAGTGTTAGTTTTGTGTCACATGGAAAGGGTCAGGAGAAGAGAGGCAGAATGTCACCAGTGGTCTGTCACATTTAATCATGGATTAACATGAGAACTCTGTTCACCTTACATGCATATCACACACTATGGGGTGTGAAATGGCAGACGATGAAAATACAGACTGTGGGGTCTCTTAAATCTACCCTAGCATATTTTAATGCAACAATTGCTAATGATATTTTATTTAAAAACTAAAAATCCAGAGCAAATTCTAAACCAGGTGGGATGTTGGATAACAGGCATAAATCAGGACTGTCCCAAGCAAAATGGAACACAGACACCCTACAGATAAAGAATGCTAGCTGTGCTCACCAATATTCTAGGATCTAGCTATAAACTCGTCACTTTTCAAAATATCTCCAATTAGTGTTCTTAAAATGTGATGCCCCATTGAATAAGTTTTCCATGCCTGACCGGACTCTTATTTTTTAGGAAAATGAAGCTAAAGTAATATTGAATGGGAGTAGAATCTTTTATAAGAATTATCAAATAAATATTTGCATATTAGATTAGAAAATTATTAGTTTTTTTCCAAGCAGGTAGAAAGTTAAGTTTTCCTGTATTTGTCCCCATGCTTTCTGATGTATTGTCATCAAAAATGCCTTTTACTTAGAATAGCTAAAATAAAAATAGTAACACTACCAATGTTGCTGAGAATGCAGAGAAACCGGTTTCTGGTACAACACTCTGGAAAATATTTTAGCAGTTTCTTATCAACTTGAATATATATTTACCACACAACCTAGCAATTCTACTCATGGGAATTTATCCCAGAATTTGCTTTGTTATGTGCAAACAAAAATGTATATGTGAATGTTTATAGAATCTTTATTTGTAATAGCCAAAAATAAGAAACAACCTCTATATCCTAAAATAGGTGAATGCTTAAATAAACTGCCATAGAATACTATTCATCAATAAAAGGTAATGAACTATTCAACCTGAATGGATCTCAGAGACATTATACTGAGTTTAAAAAGCCAGTCTCAAAGGGTCACATATTACATTATTCCATTCCTATGACGTTTTTAAAAGGACAAAATTGTAGATATGTAGAACATATTGGTGGTTGCCAAGGGTTAGGATCAGGGGTGAGTATAACTATATAGAATCAGCATGGGGGAGTTCCTTGGTGGTGATGAAGCAATTCTATATCTTGATTCTGGTAGTGGTTATATGAATCTGTAGATGTGATAAAACGGCATAGAACACACACACGTGCACACACACACAAATGAGTGCATGTAATTGTTATTATGTAAACAACCTAATCTGAAATTACTAATACATGTAATTTCACCTGAGCTAACAGTGATCAATCTTGAGTGTATGGTTGTGTTGACGAGCTTCTTTCCTAGGTAAGGGGCAGCGCTCAGGGGCATCCTCACTCTGTGCCCACATGGAATCCAGAGGTTTGACAGGGTATCAGAGAGTCAAGGAAGACTTTCTTTAAAAGAGCTTTTAAATCTTCAGGTCAGTACCCCTTTCCTTCATGGAATTTTGAGTGACAATTATATGAAAACATTTAGTCAGTTGTAATGGAGAAGCAGCATACTGTTATTCAAGAAAATAATTTCAGATTTTTGAATAATTCTGATGGCTCTTTGGGACATGCTTATGATTATTTTCAGGGACCATGGCTCTGTGAGCCTACATATTTTTAACCAAATTAGCCTTCTAGTTTCTTCGTGTTTTTTGTTTGTTTGTTGTTGTTGTTTTTTTTTATTGCATTTTAGGTTTTGGGGTACATGTGCAGAGCATGCAATACAGTTGCATAAGTACACATATGGCAGTCGTTGTTGTTTTGAGACAGTCCTGCTCTTTCATCCAGACTGGAGTGCAGTGGCACAATCTCAGTTCACTGCAACCTCCGCCTTCCAGGTTTAAGCGATTCTCCTGCCTCAAACTCCTCAGTAGCTGAGATTACAGGTGCCTGCCACCAATCCTGGCTAATTTTTTCATTTTTATTTTTAGTAGAAACAGGGTTTCACCATGTTGGCCAGTCTGGTCTCAAACTCCTGACCTCAAGTGATCCGCCTGCCTCGGCCTTCCAAAGTGCTGGGATTATAGACGTGAGCCACCATGCCCAGCCTATCCATCTAGTTTCACTTCCAGTCTGTGATCAAGTATCTTTTATGGTCAGTCACCTAGCTGAGTCATATACTTGCATTTCCTCTGCTCCAACCCTAGAATTTTATTTATTTATTTATTTATGAGATGGAGTCTCACTCTGTTGCCCAGGCTGGAGTGTAGTGGCACGAACTCATCTCACTGCAACCTCTGCCTTCCAGATTCAAGTTATTCTCTTGCCTCAGCCTCCAGAGTAGCTGGGATTACAGGTGCCCACAACCACACCTGTCTCATTTCTATATTTTTAGTAGAGACGGGGTTTTATCATGTTGGCCAGGCTGGTCTCAAACTACTGACCTCAGGTGTTCCATGCTCCTTGGCCTCCCAAAGTGCTGGGATTGCAGGCATGAGCTGCCGGGCTGGGCCCAACCATAGAATTTGATAGTGAGGGGAAACTGAGGCTACAGATATGGCAGAGACAAGCTTGTCCCAGAATGTGTCTCATCCTTCTGATGCAGTGCCTTTTCTCCATGTCATGTTCTTTATTGAGGCATCACTTTTACAGGCTGCAGGACACAGAGGATCAGGGACCAATTGATAGGAGCAGGAGAAAAGGAGGTGATATTTTGTGGCCTCCACAGCTACAAAGAATGACAGTTGCAAAATGTGTTCATTCAGCCCATTCAACAATTATTTATTAATTACTTTCTATGTGCTGGAGACTGTTTTGGGTGCCTGGAATACAGAAATAAACAAAATAGCTAAAAAAAAAAAATCCTTGCCCTTCTGGAGGACAGGTCAAGTGATAGTAAAAGCTTCACAACAACCTGGTGAGGGAGGTATGATTGTTAGCCACGTTTTTCAGATAATAAACTAAGCAACAGGGACGAAAAATGAAGTAACTTGGCTGGGCGTGGCGGCTCACACCTGTAATCCAAGCACTTTGGAGGCCAAGGCAGGCAGATCACCTGAGGTCGGGAGTTTAAGACCAGCTTGACCAACATAGTGAAACCCCATCTTTAAAAAATATATAAAAAATAAAAGAATAGGCTGGGCGCGGTGGCTCAAGCCTGTAATCCCAGCACTTTGGGAGGCCGAGGCGATTGGATCCCGAGGTCAAGAAATCGAGACCATCCTGGTCAACATGGTGAAACCCCGTCTCTACTAAAAATACAAAAAATTAGCTGGGCATGGTAGCATGTGCCTGTAATCCCAGCTACTCAGGAGGCTGAGGCAGGAGAATTGCCTGAACCCAGGAGGCGGAGGTTATGGTGAGCCAAGATCGCGCCATTGCACTCCAGCCTGGGTAACGAGCGAAAGTCCGTCTCAAAAATAAATAAATAAACAAACAAATAAAGAATAAAATGAAGTAACTTGCTCAAAGTCATGCAGCAAGGAGATGACCAAGCCAGGATTTAGTGCTGGCTGGCTATTTGGCCTTGAATCCCTCCTGTCATCTACTGCACTCACTTGATTGTCTGATCCTTTTAAAAACTTTTTTAGTTTATTTGAATTAATTAGTTTAGAGACAGAGTCTCACTCTGTTGCCCAGGCTTGAGTACACTGATGTGATCTCAGCTTACTACAACCTCCACCTCTTGGGTTCAAGCAATTCTTGTACCTCAGCCTCCCGAGTAGCTGAGACTGCAGGCATATACTACCTCACTCAGCAAATGTTTACAGTTTTAGTAGAGATGGGATTTCACCATATTGCCCAGGCTGGTCTCGAACTCCTGACCTCAAGTGATCCACTGCCTTAGCCTCCCAAAGTGCTGGGATTATAGGCATGAGCCACACACCCTACCTGATTGCCTGATTCATGAGTGATGTTAGCGTCATAGTTGTTTTTTTAATCTGCTCTCTCACTTTTTAAACAGAAGAAACTCTCCTTCTTTTTAAAAATAAACTTTTATATGGAACACCAAAAAATGAAAATAATAAAAGTCGACTTGCTCTGGATGAAGAGTGTGGGAACAGGGCAGAAGAATGAGAATTCAGACTCATAGCTGCTGGAGACGGCAGAAGTTGAATTAACAGACGCTGGCTTCCAAACACCCTCTGGCTTCTCCCCCAGTCCTCACTGCACTGTGCCTTGCACTCTCTGCTAAGGCTCTAGAAAGAGCTGGGGTGGAAGCATGGAAAACTAGAGAACAAAGTGGCTAGGTCAGCACTGGGGAGGAGGGCTGAGTCCTAGGAGAATGGCCCAGGACTCTTTCAAGCTATAGCCCCAAAGTGTGTGTTTTGGGACAATCTTTTACCCTTTGATTACTGGTAACTCATGCTGTGGCAGTCTTTTGTGGGTAACTGGGAAGGATCTCATGGAGGGAGGAGGGAGAGGTTGAAGGCATGTTGAAAATGTAGAGATGCAGCTGGGCATCGTGGCTTATACCTGTAATCCTAGCACTTTGGGAGGCTGAGGCAGGTGGATGACCTAAGATCAGGAGTTCAAGACCAGCCTGACCAACATGGTGAAACCCCAACTCTATTAAAGTACAAAAATTAGCTAGGCGTGGTGGCATGTGCCTATAATCCCAGCTACTCAGGAGACTGAGGCAGAAGAATTGCTTGAACCCAGGAGGCAGAGGTTGCAGTGAGCCAAGATCGCGCCATTGCACTCCAGCTTGGACGACAGAGACTCTGTCTCAAAAAAAAAAAAAAAAAAAGAAAGAAAGAAAGAAAGAAAAAAAAACATGGAGATGCTTTGCATCTTCCCATACTTCTTCCTCCTGCCTCCTGCCTTGACCACACTATTTGGAGCCACAGACAATACCAGAAAGAGATCTCACAGTTCTCAGGCTGTTTGAGCACCCACTGAAGTCAAGGTCCTACAGATTTCTAATGACTAGTAAGGCAGCACTGGGGAAATTGCTTTCTAGTGCCGCCATTATTTCGTTGTCTCCTAAAAGACCAGAATAAATTCCATACCTCCTCCTTCCCCCAGAAACCTGTCCAAAGTGGCCAAATTCAAAGACTAGGCCTCCAGAGCAGTGCCCGGGTGTTTTGTTTCAGAGTCCTGGAATGGAGTGGTTTCTGACATCATTTCACTTCATCTTGCAACCACTCTAATTCCTAGCCCTCACCAGGACTAGGAATTTTTCAGAGATCACTTGCTCAAGGCCAGTCTAGGGATCGATTTTACTCAGCTACTCCCCCAGGTCTCTTTTCACTGTCCTCTGCTTTGAATTGTTAATTTCCTCTCTGAAGGTGCATTTTAACTTTGTTAGCAGGTCTGACACTGGCTGCTTGCAAAGAGCAGCAGTTCCGGAGTGCCAACTGGGTGCCAAGCCCTGTTGCTAGGCATGAGGCACAAAGGGCAATGACCCTCTTTCTAACCTCAGAGAGCTTACTGTCGCCTAGTAGGGAGAGAGTCCAGAAACACATCCTTACACCAAGTGTGATATCCTGTAATTGGCAAAGGAAGGCTGTAGGGTACAGTGGAGCAGGATGCCCACTTCTGCTCTAGAGAAGCAGGGGAAGGCTTTCTGGGTGAGGCAATGTGGAGCTAGGACTTGGAAGGAAAGAAATTGCTTCTAGGCATATATAGATCGGCTTGGAAGAAAACCCTGGCCTATGTTACCAAAGAGAGATGCCTTGGTTTCCGATTTCTATTTTTCTACCTTCAGGGCAATTAAAAGTCTGTACTTTGGAATTTGATCTTTGCTTCCTTCAAATTCTTCCCCTTTGCCTTCCTCCCAGCAAACTCCTTGACAATAAGTGCTTTTTAAAATTTCACTTTCCCATTTTTGCCACCACACCTCACCCGCAGGGACAAATATAATGCCTTGGGAGCTGAATTAAATAATGAAAATGGGAAATAAAAGTTAGAAAGTAGCTGGGCCAGACTGTGGAGAGCCTTCAATGTCAGGCTATGAAATCTGGGCTTTACTCGGTAGCAGAAATGACCATCTTTTGTGGATTAGAATCTGAGAGACAGGTCAGAGCTAGAAATATGGTTTGGGTCATCATCAGCCAGCTGATTAATTAGCTGGAAGTAGCTAAATGGCAGACTTCTCAGAAAAGGGAGAACTAGAAAGGAAATGGGAGCTGTAGGCAGTCCTGAGGATACCACAATTAGACAGGAGAGTCAGAAAAACTTATCTTTAGAAAATGTATCTAAAGCTTCAACTTCCACATCTGTATATGGATATTAATAGCACTATCTAGCTTGGCTGCTGGGAATATTCATTGAAATAATGCAAGAAAAATGCTTAGCACAGTAAGTGGTACAGAGCACTTAATAAATATTACTCTTCATTATTATTATTAGAAAGAGTGATCTTCTTTTCTTGCACTGAGATAAGGTCAACTAACGTAGAAATACTAATGGTTAATATATGCATCCATGATTTGTTGCCCGGTAACTATGATTTCTGAAGTGCCAAACTCATTTCAGTGTTTGCCTTTTAATTAAAATGGGTATTTCGGCATTTTAAAATTCATTTTTGAAGGAAACCCCTACTGAGCTGCAGCATCTCAGGCACAGCAGGTGTATACTACCATTTTTAAAAAGCTAGCTCACAATTAATGTCATAATTTTATATTTATCCTGCTAATTACGAATAAGGCAAACCTCAGTTTGTCCAAGACTGTACAAACAAACAAAGAAGCCTCAGCACAGACAGGCAGGTTACTTGCAAATTTGCATATTAATTACTGTTTACCGCCTTTGCCCCTGTGGCTGATTAAGAGCATAACTATCAAAGAGCACAACTTATACAGGGACTCCGACTGTCTGGTAGAAGGAAACAACCTGAAATGCAGCCTGCCACTCTGAGCAGGCAATGAGAAGGCTACTGAGCTGACTAATGATGACCTGACCAGAGGAAACAGTCTATGCCCACCCCATGGCTCAAAAGATCACTACATAAATAGCCATGAAGACTTCTGTGACACATTTTAATAAAGTACAGCAGACAACAAATGCAGCCCTAGAGATTCTCATTCAAAGAAGAACACCTTTGCTTTAGTGTACTTTGGAGCAGTTACTCTTGATCTGTACAAGACAGCAACAACAACATATATATATTTATACTTTGAAAGGTTATGTATGTATTCAAATTCCAGTGGTCACTGCCTTGGAACAGAAGAACTTCCTAAGGGTCATGAACCTACTTTCTTTCCTCAGACCTGGCACCAATTCCCTGGGAGGACAGGGAGTGCTAAAAGGAACTACCGATGACCCAGTCCTCAGTTTCCTCCTGCAGCTGTTGGACTGATTGGGACGCTCAGCAAGTCTAGGGTGTACTGGAGAATTTTAACTTGCCTGTAATTGGAGACAAAAAAAAAAAATCACATTAGTTGATTTAAGGAAAGGACATGAACCCTGAAAGAAACTCTTCGTACTCACAATTTAGAGAAGCAAAAGCAGCCTCCTCTTGATACAAAGTCCTGTCCAACAAAATCCTTGATGGAGGCAAGAAGAAATCAATGGAAAAAATTTAATCCCAACATAAGCATAATATATTATGCATGATAATCTTCAGAATTTGAAAGCCACTTAAAGGCAAACATCTGAAAAAGCAGTGGCTGGCTTACAAGGTGACTTTTCAGCTTCCTGTAGTTGTGTGAAAAATATTTAGGAAGTACAGGAGTGTAAAAACAGAGCAAGTTCTCTCTGTTTTTAATCTCCAAAATAATAAAATGAATACTTTCACACATTGTCTCAATAACCACTCCCTGGGAAATTTCATGGTAATATAATAATGATGATAGATAACAATGATCAAGTGGGTTACCTTGTGCCAGGCACTTGATATACATGATCTCATTTAATCCTCTCAGTGAGGAAGGTGATATTTTTTATGCCCATGAAAAACAGTGGAGAAGGCTAAAGCTCAGAAAGACTAAGAAGCCTGCCCAAGACCACAGTGGGGGACATGGCCTTTAGCCCCTTACTGGTTCACTTAAAAGTCACTGACATGAGGCAGATTGATTAATTGGTGAAAAGACATATAAATGTATTTAATGTGTTTACATGGGAGACTTCAGGATGAAGATCTAGCCAGGTGCTGTGGCTTACACCTGTAATTCTAGCACTTTGGGAGGCTGAGGTAGGAGGATCACTTGAGGCCAAGGAGTTCGAGACCAGCCTGGGCAACATGGTGAGACCTTGTCTTTACTAAAAACAAGAAAAATTAGCCTGGCATGATGGTGTGCACCTGTGGCCCCAGCTACATGGGAGACTGAAGGAGGAAGATCATTTGAACTCAGGAGTTTGAGGCTGTAATGAGCTATGATCATCTCTGCATTCCAGCCTGGGCAACAGAGCAAGACCCGGTCTTAAAAACAAACAAACAGGCTGGGCTCACGCCTATAATCCCAGCACTTTGGGAGGCCGAAGCCGGTGGATCACGAGGTCAAGAGATCAAGACCATCCTGGTCAACAAGGTGAAACCCCATCTCTACTAAAAATACAAAAATCATCTGGGCATGGTGGTGCATGCCTGTAGTCCCAGCTACTCGGGAGGCTGAGGGAGGAGAATTGCCTGAACCCAGAAGGTAGAGGTTGCGGTGAGCCGACATCGTGCCATTGCACTCCAGTCTGGGTAACAACAGCAAAACTCTGTCTCAAAACAAACAAACAAACAAACACATAAACAAACAAAACCAAACAGAAAGGCTGAAGATCCCAAGATACAAAAGAAATCGTCCATTTTTATGCTTGGGCTCAACGAAGTAGGGATAGCTCTGTAGAAATACCTAACATGGTCAGAGAAGCTGAGCATGATGACACATACCTCTTGTCCCAACACTTTGGGAAGCCAAGAAAGGTAGATCACTTGAGCTCAGGAGTTTGAGACCAGCCAGGGCAACATGGAGAAAAATAGCTGGGAATGGTGGTGCATGCCTGTTG
Organism: Callithrix jacchus; assembly: GCF_049354715.1. Lineage (NCBI taxonomy): Eukaryota > Metazoa > Chordata > Mammalia > Primates > Cebidae > Callithrix > Callithrix jacchus. The sequence goes on from NC_133509.1 coordinate 93,262,766, forward strand.
TCCCACCTACTTGGGACCAGGAGGTGGGAGGATCACCTGAGCCCAGGAGGTCGAGGCTGCAGTGAGCTAAAACTGCACCACTGCACTCCAGCCTGGTCCACAGAGTGAGATGCTGTTTCAAAAAATAAATAAATAGAAAATAAAATGTATTATCTAATGCTAATAAAATGCATAGGGAAACCCAGCAAGGCCTGTCTGTCCAGATTCTTTTTTTTTTTGAGATGGAGTTTCGCTGTTGTTACCCAGACTGGAGTGCAATGGCACAATCTTGGCTTACCGCAACCTCCGCCTCCTGGGTTCAAGCAATTCTCCTCCCTCAGCCTCCTGAGTCGCTGGGACTACAGGCGCGCACCACCATGCCCAGCTAATTTTTGTATTTTTAGTAGAGACAGGGTTTCACCTGGTTGACAAGGATGGTCTCGATCTCTTGACCTTGTGATCCACCAGCTTCGGCCTCCCAGAGTGCTGGGATTATAGGCGTGAGCCATCACGCTTGGCCTGTCCAGATTCTTCTTGGCCTCTCTGACTCTATATTCCTTCCTTCTGGGTGTGAATATAAATGCTTCCTTCCTTCCTTCTGGGTGGGGCCCTTTCTGGAATGGGGGTCTTATATAATCAAATAAAGTGGGTCAGATAATTTCTTTATGGCCAGTTTTTACATAAAATATTTTTAGGCTTTATGACTAGTTTTGGGGAAAAGCTGTTTTGGTTTGTGTGATAGAACTTGGGAAAAAGGGATTCTGGTTTCTATGGCTGGCCTTGGGGGAGAATTGGACTGAGAGACAGGAAGACGGGAGAAGAAGGTCAGAAAAAACCTTTTGCTTCTGAGGCTGCTGCTGAGGCCTTCCTTTTGGGGCATTGCTTTCTGAACCCCAATATTACAAAGGTAGAAAGTGGCAGAGCTAGAATTTGAAGTCAGGCTCTCTGAGTATGCAGGCCACCTTGTTGTGCTATTTCTCATTTTAGGCATTAAGATACAGATTTATTTTCCTAATGCCTCATAGTGTGTTGTAAAGTTAGAATTCTATTTCAGCTTTCTGGACTCCCAAACTCATTCTTTTTCTATCCTTCCTAATGCTGCCTCTCTCAATTATAACTAAGCATTTAATTTAAAAATATCATGGTATCTTAGGGCAGAAGTCAGTGAACTCTGGCCTATGGGCCATATCTGCTCTCTACTATTTTTTTTTTTTTTTTTTTTTGAGACACAGTCTTGCTCTGTTGCCCAGGCTGGAATGCAGTGGTGCAGTCTCAGCTCACTGCAACCTCATACTCCTGGGTTCAAGCAATTCTCCTGCCTCAGCCTCCTGAGTAGCTGACATTACAGAGGTGTGCCACTACGCTCAGCTAATTTTTATATTTTTAGTAGAGACAGGGTTTCACCATGTTGGTCAGGCTGGTCTCGAACTTCGGACCTCGTGATCTGCCTGCCTCGACCTCACAAAATGATAGGATTACAGGCGTGAGCCACCACACCTGGCCCCTCTACCTTTTTTTTTTTTTTTTTTTGATACAGAGTTTTGCTCTTGTTGCCCAGGCTGGAGTGCAATGGCACAATCTTGGTTCACTGTAACCTCTGCCTCCCGGGTTCAAGCAATTCTCCTGCCTCAGCCTCCCAAGTAGCTGGGATTACAAGCATGTACCATCACACCTGGCTAATTTTTGCATTTTTAGTAGAGACAGGGTTTCATCATGTTGGTCAGTCTGGTCTTGAACTCCTGACCTCAGGTGATCCACCCACCTGGACCTCCCAAAGTGTTGGGATTACAGGTGTGAGCCACATGCCCGGCCCCTATTTTTATAAATACGTTTTATTGGAACACATAAAACTTGTTACTTGTTACTTGTCTGTAGCTACTTTTGTGCTACAATGACAGAATTGAGTAGTTGTGACCAAGACTGTGTAGGGTATGCAAGCTTAAAATATTTACTGTTTGGCCATTTACAGAAAAAAGTTTTTGACTCTTGAATGAGAGGAAACATTTTCTTCATTTTTTTCTAGCTAACCTGGTCTAGTTCTTCAAGAGCAATATCTTTGAGTGAGAAAATTGATGACTAGCCTGGCAAGCAGCTTATTTTAAATCTGAGAAATTGTCTGGGGCCAGGAAAAGCAGCCAGGTGAGCACAAGGACAGAGGGCTGTGGATGGCTTCTTCAGTGTTGTCTATCTTTCTCTTCCCGGACTCCTAAGAAATTACTGTTCCCTGCTGCATCCCCAGTACCTTGAACACTGCCTGAGATATCATGGGCACTCAGGAGGTAACTGTTGAATTAACAATCGAATATCTTGCAACTCACCTATGAATTCTGCCTCCAGTCAGTCTTCCCTCAAATGGCACCTCTACCCATTCACCAGATTATGCTTCCTAAATCACCCTTTTCATCTCGTATTTCCCTTGATCTAGACCCCTTCTAACAGTTTGTCCTTCATGTTTCCCAGGAAAGAGTTCAAATAATGCATTTGCCTGGCAGTTATGGTCTTGTCTCTGGCCCCTTTTCTTCACCCTACACACAGGAACTCATTTGCCTAAGCAACACTTTCTATTTTTTCAAGACTTAACTCCTGACCATTTGACCACTCAGGGAGGTAGGGTTTGCTAGGTGGGCCAGATCACAGACGGCTTTGGAAAAGAACAGCTGCGGTCCAAACAATGCTTATGATATGTAAAAGAACCTGTAGGAGGGAGAGATTAGGAGCTAGGAGGCCAATTAAGAGTCTATTTGAGGTGATAATTGTGTAGACAAGGGCAAGAGAATAGAGAGGAAGGGACAAATTGGAGATATTTGAAAGGAAGCCTCTCCAGGAATTTGATAAATTAGTGACCTGGGGAATTAAAAAAGAGGTAAACGGAACAGAAGGCGCAAGACTTTTAGTGTAAGGACTAACAGATTGGGTTATCATTGATAAAAATAGGTGCTTTGGGAAGAGAAGCAAGATAAAGGGTGAGAGAAAGTGAAGGGTATTTGGAAATAAGATTGGGATGACCCCTTAGCAGCCTATATGGAATAGGTCATGTGACATTCGTGTCAATTTTGAGGTCAGGACAAGAGATCTTGCTCTATTGAGACTGACTTGTTTATTCATTCACTCAATAAACACTTATTTGAGCAACCACAGTGTGCCAGGCACAGTTTAGGCCCTGGAGGTATATTAGTGAACAAAACAAGATACCTGCCTTTGGGGAGTTTACATTCTAGCAGAAGAGACAGGCAATTAACAACGAACATAATAAGTAATTATATAGTGTAATAAGGCACTATGGAATAAAGAGAAGATGAGGTAAGGAGGCTGGAGCCTATGGAAGCTGGGTGAGGCCTTTGCAATTTTAAAGTTGATCCCAGACAATATCCAGAGCTTTTTTCTACTATCACTAGTTTGTTATTAATCTTCTGACCAAGGTGACAGAAGAAATTATGGCACTCTGGCTACTGTGTGATATTTTAATAATGATTCTTCTGCATACCACATCTGGAGGCAATTTGAAAAAAAAGGAAAACTTCTTGTGGTTCCCATTTCCTGAATGAGTAGCACAGTGCTCAGAAGAAATTCAGATGAGAGAAAGTCAGATGAGTTGAGGCTGATAATTTGCACCAATTTAAATGTCAGTGCTTTTCCTAGAAGGAAGAGCTTTGTTTATAAACAGCTGGGTCAATAGGAAATGTAGCCTCATTACTCATATTGTTCTAACAGGATTCTGGTCTGAACGCAGAGTAGAAGGGATACATAGAGGACTGAAACATCATCACCTAGCTTTGGATTTTTGTTCTTTCTGATGACCTAGGAGAAAGGTAGAAGAGCTAATTTTAGAGGCCAGGCTTGGTGGCTCATGCCTGTAATCCCAGCACTTTGGGAGGCCGAGGTGGGTAGATCACCTGAGGTCAGGAGTTCAAGACCAGTGTGAGCAACGTGGTGAAACCTGGTCTCTACTAGAAATACAAAAAATTAGCCGGGTTTCAAACAGGCTGAGTGTGGTGGAGGGTGCCTGTAATCCCAGCTACTTGGTAAGCTGAGGCAGGAGAATCACTTGAACCTGGGAGGCGGAGGTTGCGGTGAGCCAAGATCATGCCATTGCACTCCAGCCTGGGCAACAAGAGCAAAACTCCATCTGAAAAAAAAGAGCTAATTTTATCTTCTTTTGGAAGGAAAACTGACAGTTTTCGTAAAGACCAACACCTGGTCAGGCATGGTGGCTCAAGCCTGTAATCCCAGCACTTTGGGAGGCTGAGGCGGGTGGATCACGAGGTCAAGAGATTGATCTCATCCTGGCCAACATGGTGAAACCCCGTCTCTACTAAAAATACAAAAATTAGCTGGGCGTGGTGGCGTGCACCTGTAGTCCCAGCTACTCAGGAGGCTGAGGCAGGAGAATTGCTTGAACCCGGGAGGTTCAAGCCGAGATTGTGCCACTGCACTCCAGCCTGGCGCCTGGTGACAAAGTGAGACTCTGTATCAAAAAAAAACAAACCCAACACCTTGGGCAATTACCTGGTGATATACAGGAACATGGGCCATATGTATCTGCATTCTTCCCTCCTTGAGTTATTAACATATAAAGTCCTTGTGTGGGTCACATGCTAAACTGCTCTGTTTTCTGTTTCTTCAACAGGAGCTGATGTGCCAAGGATCCTCTTTCATTTCCACTACCTTCCATCACCAAGATGCTTATTGGGGTTCTTCAGAGGAGGGAGGATATTTAAAAGGGAAGGAGGAAGGAATGGGTTGGGTGACGTGGTTTGGATAATGTCAGAAGACACAACTGGTAGAGATACAAGAGTGGTATGTGCTGTAATTCTAAATCGGGCTCAGCTCTATTAAGAACAGAAAGTGAATTCCTTCATGTAGAGATGAGCTAAAAAGGGAAGGAAAAGTTGTGCATGGAAGCTCGGGGCTCTTTTTCTGTGTTGCTTTTTCTAAGCCAGTGAAATCCTCCAGGTGCATGGTGCAGTGTGATGTCTACATACAAGGACACCCCCGTGGCACAGCAGAACCAAGTTTTCCTCCCTCTGTTCTGACTGAAGCAGCTGCTGGCAATTGGCAAGATATGATCCAAGTTTCCTGGGAAAATCCGGGGAAGAGCCCAGTATCAGTCAGAATATATTTGGGTCTGCTGGGTACATGTTCAGCAGGACAGAAGGGCTTGGAGTTTGAACACTTTTTAAATGTAAATCTTTCTGTGCTCAGACAGGTGGGCTTGCATGGTTAGAAAAGCCCTCACCCAAGTAACTTCCCTAGTGGACATGGTATTTTTTTTTTTTTTTGAGGCAGAGTCTTGCTCTGTCACGCACGCTAAGCTAAAGTGCAGTGGCATAGTCTTGGCTCACTGCAACCTCTGCCTTCCTGGGTTCAAGCCATTCTCGTGCCTCAGCCTCCCAAGTAGCTGTACAGGCATGTGCCACCACTCCTGGCTGATTTTTGTATTTTTAGTAGAGATGGGGTTTCACCATGTTGGCCAGTCTGATCTCGAACTCCTGGCTTCAGGCGATTCACCTGCCTTAGCCTCCCAAAGTGCTGGGATTGCAAGTGTGAGCCACTGCATCCCGCCTCCATAGTATTTATTTCATATTATGCTAGTGATTTCTACCCTTTCCTCCAATTCAACAAACATTTATTAAACTTCTCCGAGGTGCGTAGGACTCTGTGAGGTGCTTGGAATTATAACAAAGGGGTAAACTTGAATTAATGACAAACCAAAGTGAAACCAGTTGTTCAAGAATCTTCTTAGGAATTAATTCCATTACTGTGAGCAATAAGAAAGTCACTCCCCAGGCCGGGCGTGGTGGCTCACGCCTGTAATCCAAGCACTTTGGAGGCCAAGGCGGATCACTTGAGGTAGGGAGTTCAAGACCAGCCTGACCAACATGGTGTAACCCCATCTTTAAAAAAAAAAAAAAGTCACCCCCCATCCTCATATGCACAAAAAACATACACAGACATGTTCAGGTAGAAATGCCCTCTAGGTAAAAATAGGCTGGGTTTTTTGCACAGTGCCCATAGGCCTTGCCAGGGCTACCCATGGGGTCACTGCACTGAGAAATGCTGGTTAAATGCTCCACAATGGCCTGTGGGTTGTTCTCTGTTTCTTGTCAACTTCAAACGGGCTGAGCGGGTCTGAGTTTGTTTTAACTCCACTACGCCCAAATGTCTTTTGTCTTAATCAGACTTTATTCTTATCTTTTCAGAAATGGAACTGTTTCTCTTTTTCCTGTTTCCTCACATTTTCCTGTGAGGCACAAACTCACAAGAGACATTTCTGAAAGTGGAGCAGACAGGAAAAGCACCCATGTTTGGTTTGTTTCCAAATGTCTAAATTTTATAGAATTTTCCAAGGTCAGTCCTTCTGGTGTGTCACAGATGGGGATTCGATCTCAATCTACTTTGAAGGTGATTACATTAAATAAGCTTTTGTTGAGTATCTGCTTCATCTTGTGCTTCTTTCTGAGAGAGTTAGAGATGATACAGAATTTATCCCTGCCCGTGAGGAGTTTAATTGGACAAGAGAGGCCACATTAATTAAGCTAAGAATTCACTTCAGAGTTTTTGAAGTCACATTCTTGGCTTCAGTGTTTCTATGCATAATGGCCATAATTTTAATTTATGTAACATTGTGTTAAATTAACTTTAGCCTAAAGCCGCCTCCTTGCATTTTAAAATAAATAGAGATGGGTTCTCACTATGTTGCCTAGGCTGCAGTGCAGTGGCTACTCACAGGTATAATCTCACTTCTGATCAGCACCAAAGTTTTGACCTCCTTACATGTATTTAAAGTTCAGCCTAAAGGTTTCTCCATACACAGTGAATCTTAATCTAACTGGATGTCCAGGGGGACTTGTGAATCATAGCAGATCAGTTTTTGTCAATCACAGCCAGCCAACTATTTAAATCCTGTTCAAAAACACAAAAGCGAAGCTGTAACCAATCCAGTTGTTTCTGTACCTCACTTCTGTTTTCTGTATGGCACTTTCCTTTTTCTGTCCATAAATGTTATCTGACCATGTGGTAGCCCTGGGAGTTCCTCTGAACCTATTGTTGGGGCAGTGTTAGTGGAGTGGGAAGGGGTGCTGCCTGATTCAAGATAGTTCTTTGCTCAATGAAACTCTATTAGGCTGGGCACAGTGGCTCATGCCTATAATCCCAGCACTTTGGGAGGCCTAGGTGGGTGGATCACCCAAGATTAGGAGTTCGAGACCACCCTGGCCAACATGATGAAACCCCCATCTCTACTAAAAATACAAAAATTGGCAGGGCATGGTGGCGCATGCCTGTAGTCCCAGCTACCCAGAGGTTGAGCAAGACTACAGCACCCCCACTCACACACACACACAAAAAACTCTGTTAAATTTAATTTGTCCGAAGTTTTTCTTTTAACAATAGTAAATTTAGTTTGAGAAAAATGGCTCTGAAACACTCAAATAAAGGAAACCTAATCTAGACATTGGGAATGCTTTAACTAATTAGCAAGCTAATTTAGCTTAATGCATTCTTTTCCTCAAAGTACTTTGTTCCACACTCTGATATATATATAGAGAGACAGGGGGAGACCTGTTGCCCAGGCTGGAGTGGAGTGGTGTGATCTCAGTGGCTCACTGTGACATCCACCTCCTGGGTTCAAGTGATTATTCTGGCTCAGCCTCCCAAGTAGCTGGGATTACAGGTGTGGGCCACCATGCCCAGCTAATTTTTATATTTTTAGTAGAGATGGGGTTTCACCATGTTGGCAGGCTGGTTGTGAACTCCTCAAGCGATCCACCCACGCTGGCCTCCCAAAGTGTTGGGATTATAGGCGTGAGCCACTGTGCCAGGCCCAGACACTATGATTTTAGTCATGAAGCATTCATTCACCCAGTCTTGCCACTCAACTTGGAGAGGGAAAACTGCATTAGCGGTGGGTTCAGCTCTCAAGAGGAGCTCACTCTCTACAGAACAATGAGAAGCCGAGGGGCAGTAACTGGAGTCTTATACTGAGTGACTGAGAGAAATCACTTCATTGCTCTTACTTTAGGGTATCTTTGACTCCTCACACCATGATATATTGTAAGGATTGTGGGAAATCTTCCTGTGCTCTTTGGATGAAAGATGTATTACACATGTATACAAAGGTTTTGGATAAATTTTAGAAAAAAAAAGATAGTGATGATAATAATACCATCTAGCATTCATTGAGTGCTTATTATATGTCTGGCACTAAACTAATAATAAAATTACATCTCTAATCTGTAACTATCTTATATCTGGTAGTCCCAAAATTGTCAAAATATTCATTTCTAAATGGGCCCTGTTTATAATCTGCAATTGTTAACTTGGGTGATGGGTTCATGGAGATTCATTATACCATTTTCTGTACTTTGGTGTTTTGAAATTTTCCACAATAAGAGGCTATGCAAAAAAGGAAGAGGATGAATAAGCTTCATAAACTGTATTCCAGCATCTATTGTGTGCCACACCCTTCACATTAGCTGTCTGTGAATTAAGAGCAAGCCCATTTTACAAATGAGGAACTAAGGCTCAGGTTAAACAACTTGTTCAAAGAGTTGAACTCTGGCCAAAATTTATATTCTTCCTCATATACCCTGCTGCTGCTCTATTGGCCCATTTGGTTTCCAAGGGCGGGACCCCTGTGTTTTATCGTGGCAGCACTGTAGTACCCAGATTTTTGTCCTCAAATGGGTGGATCTACTTATAGCTCAAAATAAAGAGTTTTTAAAAACAATGTGATGCATATGCCTGATGAAAGCTCTCAAGGCAATTATGATGGCTAATGATAATTTTAATCTCCTAAGAATGTCCTTAATTGTATATTCTATGTGTGTGTTTGTGCACATGTGTGTATAATATTTGGAACTTGGGGGGCAACCAACATTTATTATCAGAAATATCACAGGCTGGGTGTGGTGGCACTGGCCTGCAATCCCAGCACTTTGGGGGGCCCAGGCAGGAGGAGGATCACTTGAGCCCAGGAGCTTGAGACCAGCCTAGGCAATATAGTGAGACCCTTGTCTCTACAAAAGAGAGAAAGAAAGAAAAAGCAAGCAAGCAAGAAGAAGGAAGGAAGGAAGGAGGGAGGGAGGGAGGGAGGGAGGGAGGGAAGGAAGGAAGGAAGGAAGGAAGGAAGGAAGGAAGGAAGGAAGGAAGGAAGGAAGAAATCACCACACCTCCCTATTAGGTTAGGTTTAGGCACCATTTTACTGATGAAAAAAACAAGGCTGAGAGGGGTCAAAGTTGGCAAAACCAGTGTATGGTGAATGTTATGGAGTGGCAGAATGTGGTGCAGCAGGAGTTAATCCAAACTGGCGGGATTCCAAAAATCTGTATCTTTCCACCACATCAGTAAGTGCCATGTTAGAATCGGATTCTTTCTCTTAAGAAAACAGCTTCTATTAAAGCCAAGAGTGGGTCAACCAAATTCCTCTATAGGACCAAACTGAACAGAAGCGAATTGTCCCATCTGTTGTCTAAACCACCCTCCAGGACTTCAAAGCATCTCAGCTCAGGAGGGAGAAGTCCCTGGGGTGGCGGGGGAAGGGGGGCAGCCGGAGGGAGATGAAAATGGAGCCCCTAGGCTTTCTATCAGTCTCTTCAGGTCTCTGAGCCGCAGGCAGCCACTGACTGTCATCCCAGCCGACTTCTCTTTGAATCTGAGTCTCTTCACGACCCCCATCTTCCCCCTTAGCCCAAACATACACTCTGGGCCCGACTTCTGTTTGAAGTGAATGTGCTACTCTTCACACTGCGCCCTGCGGAGGTGCCACGGGATTAGAGGAGGCGGCGCCCCGTGGGGCAAGGCGACCTGAGCCCGGCCAGCAGTGCGCGCTTTCAGCCTCTCTGGGGGTGATAATGGCATTCCAGCCTTTTCCACAGGGATCCCTAAGCCCCTGATGGGTCTTAATTAAAGAGGCTGTGCGGGTCTTGGAGGCAAACACGGGCCAGGAAATCATTGTGAGAGCTTGTTTTCAGTTCTTGCCTGGCCTCAGAGAGGCTGGGTTCACAGGGGAAAGGAGATGGAAAAGTTGGACAAAATGTCTATATCCTAAATCAAAAACCTCCACTTTCATGTTAATAATCTAGGGCTCTCCCACAAAATGTCACCTCTTATTTCTTTACACTATGTAGAAACGACCAGGAAACCATATTGGAAATTGCTCATAGTACCCTGGGTTGGAGTGATGCTTTCTCTTTCACCTTTCTGGGATTATTCTGAGGAAAAAGTAGTAAGCAGATCAGTGCAGTAGTAAGTTACTTAAAGCTTATTTACATGTACTAGTTACTCCCTTTCAGTGGAAGATATTTAGATGAAATATTGTTTTGGTATGCAGCAAGTATCTTCCTAAAGTAATTTCAAATGTGGCTTTAAGGGGAATAAATATTTAAAAAAATAAGATAATACGAAGTAAAATATAAGATCTCTTTTCCCGGAAAAAATTTAAGGATTATAAAGGTCAAAAATATATTTTTGTAATTTCATTTGAGTATAACTTTTTTGATATAATCATAGAATATATCTGCTTTTAAAATATTATTTTGCAAATTGTGATAGTTTTACAATTTGTAAATGCACACATACACACTTATGTATGTGATTATTTAATTAGTTTCCCATTTACCTTCTAGGCCATAAGCTTCATGAATGTAGGGACTGTATCTGACTTGCTCACCACTATATCCCCAGTGCCTAGTATATATATTAGGTACTCAATAAATATCTGTGAGTGAATATTCAAAGAGGTGCAATGTAATGATGATGATACATATTTGTTTTTATCCCACGAGAATGCCTTTTTTAAAAAAATAATTTTTCAGTTATTAAGTATTCAGGTTATAAATTTAGATGTTGTTTTAAGAAAACACTAATGTTTATATACAAAAATGTGATTGAAAAGATTCTATGAATCATGAAATCATATATACAATTGTTTGTCAGTTTGTGAAATTAAAATTTTTAAATTATTAGGGAAATGGTCCTAATAAAGCCGAATGAGGTCAAAATCCACCGATACAATTATTTAAAGAAGCCACTTGTGTAATCCCAGCACTTTGGGAAGCCAAGACAGGTAGACTGCCTGAGCTCAGAAGTTCAAGTCTAGCCTGGCCAACATGGCAAAACCCCATCTCTACAAAAAAACACAAAAATTAGCCTGTAGTCCTAGCTACTTGAGAGGCTGAGGCGGGAGGATGACTTGAGCCTGGAAAGTCATGGCTGCAGTGATCTGAGATGGTGCCACTGCACTCCAGCCTGTATGACAGGGTAAGACCCTGTCTGAAAAAAAAAGCCACTTGTCTCCGAAACACTTTGAAATTTTGCTTTGGAATGAAATCCTTTCATGGTTGTCCACAGTATGTAGCTCTAGGTATATGCACACATGGTACTCTTCACCTTCCATCTGTAAAGATGACCGGTAGAAATGGCAGAGCTAAGGGATGGAAGTCTGAGGTTGGTGAAGCCTTAATCACCTTAATCAGTGACTAAGGTGGTGGGGAATACACTCACTTCCAGACATTCTAGAATCTTTGGAATCCACAGTGCTCTGCATGAGAAAGTCGGAGCTTCCTGAAGAACTTACCACCAAACTTCATGGAATCACCCTGGGCTTCTACAATAAAACCTGGTTACATACAACTTCTTTAACAGCACTAAAATACAGCTAAAAGATAACCTTTTATTCTATGATGGTTTATTTGGTCGTGTTTGGTTGTGCACCAGTCAGAGAGGATGGAAAGAGTCGTTTTATAGCCTTTCAAACAAGACCCGCATTGTCAAACGATTTGCTGTTTGTTCTGCTATTCCCCTATTCCCCTCTGCCCTCTAAAGATGTTTAAAATTTTCAGGGCCATGATGTTGCCCCGTTTTGCTACCAAGTTTCTTTTTTCTTGAACTTTTGTTTCAAATGATCTTTCTTTCCCCTGTGTGTTCACTGAAGCCTGATTGTGGGGTCAAGCTATAATTAGTTTATATATGAAGTTTAATTCACTGTGGCTCTTTTGGCATTAGACTCAAATGGGCTTTGATGTCTGGCTGGGGCTTTGATCCCAGACGCTCGAATGGTGGTCATCACTCCAACTCAAACGATTGCCCTTTACTTTTTTCCTCCTATTCGGAGACAGCTTTTCCCAATTACATCATTTGTGTTTGTTTCGCCATAAAAGCTGCAAGGCATCATTTTGCTGCTTTGCTTGATAGCAAAATGTGCAATTGATACTCCTTACTTTGCTTGGCTGCAATAGAATGTTCACTGCTGGACAAGGCATTTGTAGAATGATGCTCAGACTTTGGTGGCGGTGCTGTTAGGAGCTGTTCTGCCTAAGGGCAAAGCATCAGACTATGTGGTATGAGGGACATTTTCTGGCTCTGCCCAGGACAGATCTTCAATCATAAGCCACACAACTGTAATATATTCAGCCAAGACTCCTTTTCATGCTGGCAACTTTATCTTAGTCTCCAGACCATCCAGGTGGCAGGTCCACCCCATCTTTAGTGGTCCACTTTCTGAGTGTCAATTAACAGTTTTTCTGAGAAGATAGAAGTGTCCAGGGAAAGCAAAGGAACCAACGAGGGCTGAAGAACATTAGAAAGGAGATAATGAAATAGCACTAGTGGAGGAGGAACTACCAGCACCTGCTTTAAAAAGAAAGGGAGAGAAAAATCAAAACAGTAGGGGGAAGTGAGATTCTGTTGGCAACATAAGGGAGCAGTGGGCGATTACTTTCAACTGCTTCTGGAATACCTGCAATGAAAACAAAAGAATCAAAGAGGAAAGAAAATCCAGGGAATTAGACTGGAGGGAGAAAATTTGACTGCTAGCTTAAAAAGAGACTAGGGGCAACCCAGCCCATCTCACTTAATCTGATGACATTGGGAGTTTTCCTGGAAAAACAATTACAGCATTGAGCTCCTTGCTTCTAACTTCATTTGACAGCCCGAGTTTGTTTTAATTGGCATGTGAATGAACAGCATTATTTATTAATGTGTAATGGATACTTTGGAAAGCATAACCTTTTTTCCTTTTCGTGACCATTTTATTGGTGGAACCATCTGAATACATTAGTTTTAATATTTAAACTTGCTGAGAACACTTCTTCATGGAGATATACAAGCTGTTATGGCAAATGGCTTACTTTGGACTAATGAGCCAGCTCAAAGTGGCATTTGGTGGGGAGGGGTTTTGGGAGGGTGGGGAGGTTTGGAGACATAGCAACTTGTCTGCCTGCCTCACAAGATTTATTAGTTGTGTGTAAAAATGTGTTTCAGCTTTTTTCTCTCCCTCAACTATATAAATATAGTTGTTGATGTGTGACATAACACAGGCCACAATAATAGACTCCACCCAGACAGAGGAATCTAATTCAGAGCTAGAAAGCAAGAAGCTTGTTTAGAAATGAGTAGAATGAAACAATGACAGAGGACAAGGGTGAGTGGCATTTGGCAAGCAGGATAAGTCATTATTGTTTCGTGCCTTGGTAAAATTAGGGAGAAAAATTAGTTTCTGTATTATAAAGTAGTGTTTGGCAACAGTGGGCATAAAGAATAGATAACCTGAATAGAATTGATTTTGTATGCTTGTGAACACCTGACCATAATTCCATTTTTAGATCTAATATACAACCTTGTTAATTATGAATCAAGTTTGTAGTTCCTTTCATGTCTGTGCGAGGCAGCAATAGGGAGGAAAGTGAAAGGTGGCAAGGGAGTTCTTTTGTTTTTGTTTTTGTAAATGTCAACTTAATTCTATTTGTAGTAATGGAGATTAAATGGACACTATTAAGTTTAAAAGTTAGTTTAAGAATATGTTAATGAAAAAGGAATTTACAACCAATCTACATTATGTTGAGTCTCTCTCTAGCAATTGTCAGGTGAATACTTGCAAGGTAATGTGCCGAAGACAGTGATACTAAGAGGGTATTAGAACAGTCTCTGCCTTCAGGAAGCTGTCATAATGTAGACGGAGAAAAGAGATACATATAAACACCCACGTACAGAGATAAGTGTGTGCACATCCAGGTAAGTAACCTTACAGGTAGCATGGGATAAAAATCAGATATTTATATAGTTTACTGGAGCTCAAAGGAGGGAAGTGAGTGAACTGAGAGTAAACCACACAGAGAGGGGAGAAAAGAAGAGGAATTCCTAGCAGGGGTAAGCAGATGGGCAAAAGTGTAAGGTTCTGAAATAATGATATAGGATGCACTCCTTCACACAACACTGTCTGGACTTCAGCAATTGTGACTTGCGGGATTGAATTTCCGAGGTTCTTGGATGTACTGCTTTTGAAGATATATGTGGTACTTTTCCACAGATAAGACAGCCAGTGGCATTTCCAGACCTCTATCCCACCGGAAATTTCAGTGGGATAGGGGTCTGGAGTAGTGTGTTCCAAGCAGAGATGATCAATACATGAAACTTCAAGAGGGAAGACTTTTAAATCCCTCTGGAGAAAAGCTATAACTTATATAACCCTTACTACCTATGTGCTAGCCACGTGGTGAGCGCACAGCCCCCGCAATATCTATCATATGCTGCATATTATTACAATTCTTCAATAGCAGTTTCCCATAGCAGCTGCTCCCTTTTACAGTGGGGGTAACAGACACAGAGAAGGGAATAAGTTGCCCGCACAGCTATTTAGGGGTGAAACTGGGATACAAATCCAGACAGTCTGATTTCTGAGTCAGAGTTCTTATTGTAAACGCAGACTAAGTAATAATAAAAGCTCAAACAAAAACCAAAGCGCGCACGCGCGTGCACTCAAATCGCAGGCTTGAAGAGATGCAACCTCTTGGTGTATACAGCGCATCCTCCTGCCTAATTTTAAATGCCGTCCATAGTAAGACGTTAAAAAATTAAAACGACAACAAAAGTTAACAGTTTTAGAACAACATTGCATCGTGCTTTGTATTGCTTGCCTTTACATAGTGGAGTTAAGGGACCAACCCCTCAGGACTCGTCTGTGAATACACTCGCAGTACCCGGCTTGGGAAGTGAAAGGAACCTAACTTGGTGAGTGGAAATGAGGAGTGGCCGTGTGGGGAAAGGGTTAAGACTGCTGCAACTTGGTTGAGTTTCTGAAAGTTCTCGGGAGAGCCCAATTGCCGCGTCCCGTCGCGGCCCCTGCCTGCGCGGCCGACTGTAACAGGATGCTGGGGCTCCAGGCGCTCGCCCCGAGCTTTGGGCGACGGGAAAGAGCCAATGAGGAGCGAGGGCAAAATCGGGTGCAGTAAACCCGAAAAGGGGGCGAGGAGGCCCGCGGGGAGAGCCGGGGAGGAGGCGGGGAGGGTCGAGCGAGGAGGAGGCGGCTCTGAGCGCCGGGCGGCGCGCCTGACAGAAGAGGGGAAGCCTGGGGGCGCGAGCGTCGCAGCCGAGGGGCCGGGGCGGGGAGGCGGGCGCCAGGCGGGGGGTTCGCAGGGCTGTCGAGTGTGACGTAGCTCCGGGCAGGGCGTTATCAGCTGCCGGGCCTCGGCGAGGGACGCGCGGCGACAGCGGACGGCGCCTGCCGGGCCGGGACGGGATTGCTGCACCCGGCGGCAGCGCGCAGGACCCGAGGGCTTCTGGCTACCGCCCCCTCCAGCGCCGCGCCCCGCCGCAGGGCGGCATGAGTCGGCGGCCGCAGCCCTAGCGCCCTGCTCCTCCGCCCGGCCGACCCCGCTGAGGTGACGGCGCTCGCTGCCCGATTGGGGGCCATGAAGCCGAGTCCGGTCGGGACAGCGAGGGAGTTGGAGGCGCCGGCGCCAGCCCGAGCCGAGCAGCGCGCGGTGGAACCCGAAGGGCGCTGGCGGGAGAAGGGCGAGGCGGACACCGAGCGGCAGCGCACCCGGGAGCGGCAAGAGGCCACGCTGGCCGGGCTGGCGGAGCTGGAGTACCTGCGCCAGCGCCAGGAGCTGCTGGTCCGGGGCGCCCTGCGCGGCCCGGGGGTTGCGGGGGCTGCTGCGCCCCGCGCCGGGGAGCTACCGGGGGAGGCGGCGCAGCGCAGCCGCCTGGAGGAGAAGTTCTTGGAGGAGAACATCTTGCTGCTACGAAAGCAATTGGTAAGTCGTTCCCGAAGGTGGAGCACAGCTGTCCCTGCCCCGGGGCTGGAGGTTGGGCAGGTGGCCTGGGGCGGGCTCGAGGTTACCTCTGGCTGGGGAGATGCTCGCTGTTATGGGAGCATCTGCCCCGTACCTCCCTGGTCCCCTTACTGAGTGCCCGCGGCGCGTGGGCTGCCGACGCCCACACGTTTCTGGCGTGTGCCCGCTTTGTGTCTGGCGACCTCGCGCGGATTGCAGGAAGGGGGTGGCTGCTCTTCCCTCCTCCTCTGCCTTCGAGATTCTTGGAGTCGTCTAGTTCTAACCTTCGGTCTCCTTAGTTTGATGAGTATATGGCCTCTCCCCAGAGGTTTGCAAACTCCCACTTAAAATACCATTTTATTTGGAGGTTTTCTTGGCTTCCCCTCCTCCCGCCGAGAGAGGCCAAAAGCCAAGGACGGGGTTTGTGGCGTGCTTAACTGTCCAAGGCCGAGTTTTACGATTACACTGGAGCGCCTGTAGGGAGCCGTGCCTCTCCCAGAGATCTCCTCAGCATGCCAGCTTTCACCCAGGCTGGTGCTTAATTTCAAATAGAAGCCCTTTGTATAAGGCAGCTCAAACTAGATGGAAATGATGGAAATTTGGCTGGAGACTGTCCCCTCCTCTCATATTTTATACGTTCTGTTCTGCCAGCTGTGATTGGTGGTGGAGGTGGGAGAAAAGAGAACCTGCTCTAGGGGAACATTTGTCTTACTGGATTTCTGTCAGCGTCTCAGTCATATGCAGTCTTCATTAAGGGGGAAGAAAAAGAACTTTGGAGCTTAATGTATTGATGAACAGCTTTTGACCCCGCCTCAGAATAATGGCGGCAGCTTTGTTTTCAGTGACCTCAAAAGGTAGTTTTGGAAACAGCAAACGTCCTCACCCGACCAAGTGATATATCTAAACTAGACATATGCCAGATAGTGGCCCTCCCACAATAAAGTAGTGATGCTGCGCGTTTGTCATGTATTTTCTTCTATAAGCTCTTTTCAGATCATTTCTGTGTGTGTGTTTTTAAGCACCAGAGTACTTCTGATAGGTTCATTTTTCCTGAAGAAATTAATTGTAGCAAACAAATATGGTTTATGTCTCCAAGCATTTTAAAAGACAAGAAGAGCAGATATTCATATGCATGTGTTCTGTAAAGATGTACACTATGGTTTGTGTAATATCTCTGTTTTGGTATTTTACTGTGCTGCTTTGGTCACAGACCAGATTCGGATGTAACACTGATTTGAGCCAGTTCTCACTGGTTATGGCTGGTGACTTACACTTTATTGTCTTGTGCAATTGCACCTTTTTGTCTGTATGAATCTCAAGACTGTAAGAGGTGCATTCCTATTGTCTGCTTGAGGGGAGCAAGGTAGTATGTCAAGAAAATTCCAGTCCAGTCAGTGTTTATGGTACTATTTTCATTTGTAAACTTGGCATTCATGATTTGAACCAGATGCTTTTTGAGTTCTCCTGCTTTTCCAGCAATAGGAAGCACTAGGTGGCAGTGTGAGTTAGCACAATCCATCTGTCACCTTTGGAAACCCAGAGGCGTTCAAATCTCAATGGGCCTTCCCATGAGGGTTTTGGATTCTGCTGGCTCACATTATACTTGGCACTGGCTATTAGTATTAGTTTCTCACTTTCAAAGGCCCTAAGACTGATTAAACCCCACAAAGCAACTAATAGAAAATAAAACTCTGCAGGCCAAGTCATTTGGCCAGAAAATCTCACCTAAGATTATAGTGTATTATAGGAAATCTGTTACTCTTACTTCAAGTTAAAGAGTCTACTGTGAAGTATTGTTTTTTAAAAGACTGGCTATACATCAGATGATTTAAAGTCTCAGTCCATTTTTCTTCTCCCTATCTATAAAAAGTATCAGTTTGTATATATTAGTTGAAACTAAAAACGTCTTGTTTTCATGAAGAAACTTTATATTGCCACAAAATGTGAGAAAGTAGAATTAAGCATAGGACATATTCTTAAATTCTTGAAGTTTTTCTTTATTTCAGGTCATCCAGTAAAATTTTGGTTTTATAAGTTTTAGTGAACTCTTTGGATGTGTAATTTGAATCCTTAGAGTAGACTTTCTGGTTCTTTTGTCACCCCTGTATGTTCATGTTTCCTTTGTTTCTTCCTAATCAGAATTGTTTGAGGCGAAGAGATGCTGGTTTGTTGAATCAGTTGCAAGAGCTTGACAAGCAGATAAGTGACCTGAGACTGGATGTAGAAAAGACATCTGAAGAGCACCTGGAGACAGACAGCCGGCCTAGCTCAGGTAAGTGATGGAGCACAAGGACAGAATTCTGCACTCATGAGTGTACATCTCAGCCCCTGTGGTTAACATTCCCAGACCTGCAAATGGCAGTGGAGTTTGTTTCCAGTGCAGAGAGAGAAAATTAAAAAAACCAGTCTGCCATTCAGTTTCATATGAATGAGAGGGATCTGTCATTCAGTTTCATCTGAAAGAGAGGGAAATAAACTCAGACAACAAAATTTTTAGTAATGAGATCGATGTGACTAGAGTCCTCTGAGTTTAAAAATAAAACCTATTCAAATTTCTACAAGAGCTGCCGTCCTTTGAAACTTGAGTAAGTCAGAACTGGGCTAGAAAATTAGTCACACTTCAACTTCCTGAGACCACATCAAAAGTTTTTTTTTTCTTTTAAACCATTTGGCTCCTTAAATAGATTTTTCTCTTATTTTTTTTCTGAAACAATCATGATAAAGATGAGGCTTTGACAGATTTAAGTTTCTTTCCTTGGACATCTTCAAGGCGGGGTTAAGGAGTAAGGTTAGTTTGAGGGGGAGAGTAACTCTGAAATGTACTCCTGGTTATGGGTTCTTTGCTTTTTCCTAAGAATTGTTTGAAATAAGACCATAATATTAGGACACCAAAGTCCAGTGAGCCAAAATTGGCCAAAAACCAAAAAGCTCAACAAATCTCCTTTTCCTGAATGATTAATTTTCCTTTTAAGCATGAATATGCATTATTTCTTGACATGATCTTAATTCCAACGGTATTTTTATTTGTAGGGTTTTATGAGCTGAGTGATGGGGCTTCAGGATCCCTTTCCAATTCCTCTAACTCGGTGTTCAGTGAGTGTTTATCCAGTTGTCATTCCAGCACCTGCTTTTGCAGCCCCTTGGAGGCAACCCTGACTCTCTCAGATGGTTGCCCCAAATCTGCAGGTAAGAATTTTTAGCATTGACAGAAATTGTAAATTGGAAGGGGTCAAGGGCCCTTAAAAGATTATCTGGCTCCAGTACCTTTCACTGGTGGAAAAACAAAGATTCATCAATTAGTGGCATTTAGTGCCATACTTACATCTAGAACTTAGAGCTTCATCTAGGTGAGTATCTAGAACTATTCCAGTACCATTTGGGTGCTACTTGGTTATATATTCTGATAGTATCAAGATAGTTTATCTCTAGAAATCCTGTCCCAGTATTGGAGGTCTTGAGCTCTGTTTCTGAGCCTTTGCTGTTAGGTTAACTTGCCTGTATTTTCTTTTGAAAACCATTCTGGAACTGTTTTCCTCTTTTAATTATTTAAAGCTAAAACTTGGCCAGGTGTAGTGGCTTATGCTGTAATCCTAGCACTTTGGGAGGCCAAGGCAGGTGGATCACCTGAGGTCAGGAGTTCAAGACCAGCCTGGCTAACATGGTGAAACCCCATTTCTACTAAAGATACACAAATTAGCTGGGTGTGATGGCACACACCTGTAGTCCCAGCTACTTGGGAGGCTGAGGCAGGAGAACTGCTTGAACCCGGGAGGTAGAGGTTGCAGTGAGCTAAGATTGTGCTATTGCACTCCAGCCTGGCGACAGAGTGAGGCTCCATCTCAATCAATTAATCAATCAGTCAAACCACTCTCATTAAGTTGTCTGTCAGCTTGGCCAAGAACTGGTTGGCACTTCAGGGAGCAATGGCCCCTTCATGTTCTCCGGAATGTTCTGCATGATGGCAGCTTGATTTTCTTGTACTAAATGAGTGCCCACATGCCATTATTCCTTATTTTGGGCTATCCTTGCAGTGACCCCCAGAAGGAATTATGCTATTGTACTAAAAGAGTTTCTGTGTTTCCACTACATGTCGCACACTGTACTGGATGCTCTGCATACATTTATCTCCACTAAATCCTCCCAATAGTTCTATACAGTATGGTGGTTGTTTGCTCCATTTTATGTATTAAAAAAAACATGACGGCTAATAAGGTTAGATACGTTATTTAAGGCTCTGTAGTGAGTGGCAGAAGCAGAATTCAACTCAGGCCTAATTGCCAGGTCCATGTTTTTCCATCATCCCAAGAGAATTCAGAAATTGTTGTTTTCAACCTTCTCATCTAACAGAAGAGGAATTTTGGCTTATAAGCTATTTGTCAGAGGTTCTCCATCTGCTGAATGGCAGGGTTGTTGCTGGAACTCAAGATTCCTTCCTTAGTCCTGTTACATTGTGAATTCTTAGAAGAGTAAATAGGGAAATTAGAATTGCTGTAGTACTGGCACAAGTCATCGTACTCCTGGTTTGTCTGTGTTCTCCACTTGAGTATAAGGTTGAAGTTCTGAGTCCAGGCAAGGCAAATGTAACACTGAGTAGCTGAGGGAGCCAATTGGCTGATGTCTTCATATCTGTGTGTTGTCAGCAGCAATCATCTGGGGAAGCACAGACTGTGTTATCTAGAGTGTCTGGACCTCAAGTTCATTGGTAATTGCTCCCCTTCATTCCACAGATCTGGTTTCAGAGGGAAACTTTATAGACCCATTAAAGGCACTTTGGTTCAGGTTTTCCTTCAAGACAGACCCCTGCTCTTACAAATGCCATATCCTCACATAATTGAGACAGTTGTACCGGGCCCTGGGGGCTGGGATGTCTGTTTTGTTTAACTCTAAAGAGGGAAGAGGAATGAATGGTGAAGTGTTTGTCAGTGTGGCTTTCAGTAAGGCAAAGATAGGGCTTAGGTTGCTGGAAGAGGAAGGATGGGGAAGGATGTTAGCTAGAGAGGTTTCCTTTTAGAGCAAGCTCTTTATTGGGTGGGTGGGGGTCAAGTGGGTGGGGACATGGCACTTTGGTTTTATTATATTTTCTTTACCAATGAATCATAGCATATCTGGGTCTAGATTATTTTTTTCCCTGAGACTGCTAATTATCATGAAAGTTCATGGAGCTTTCTCAACATAAAATTTGGCACATACAGGTTCTCAGTATTTGAATAAATAACAGAGGACAATTACTGATAAACTCCACTTTAATTTGCTCTGATAACTGAAGGTCATTAAAAGGATTCATTATTTATAATATTCTCCAAATTAAGAGATCAAAATGATTTAAGGAAGCAAGCTTGATTTTGCTGTTTTTTGGCACCTACATTTTCAAGATGTGCGAAATTTATCCATTAATATTACCACTCAATCTGTTAAAATCTTATCAAGAATTCTTTATCCTGTTTAAAAAAACATTTTTAATGTGGGAAATTTATCCATTAATACTACCACTCAATCTTTTAAAATTTTATCAAGAATTCCTTATATTAACAAATGGTGTGTTTTTATTAAAAGTTTTTTTTAAGAGAGATGGGGTCTCACTATTTTGCCCAGGCTAGTTTCAAACTCCCGGGCCTAAGTGATCCTTATGCTTCAGCCTCCCATTGTTAGGATTGCAGGCGTGAGCCATCATACCTGGCCCCTGTTTTATTTTTTAGTGTCACTATTGAAAATATAAGGTGATTATTATTTAAACTTGATCAGTCTTTACTGACGTTTGACCAGTTTACCTTCCAGTTGACAATTATATTTGAACGGATGTCATTAGAAATTAGGTTTAAAAACACAAAATGAGGACAAAGCCTACTGAATGTACAGTTTATCCTAAGTATTTTTAAAGAAACCCAGGAATAGAACACAGAGGGGGAGAGTAGCCTAGAGAAACAGTGATTCAAAAAATTTTATTTTTCCCAGTTGTAAATGTGGTACAGTTATTGAAAATTTAGTAAACAGAAAATAAAGAAGAAAGCAAATAACCACTTGCTTCTCATCACACTGAAATGCTACTACTAGAATCTGGGTGTGCTTCATCTCAGACATTTTTTCTTTGCATACATGTGATCCTAATAAAATTATAATATTCTAGTATTACATCATGATTTTCACTAAACTTTAAGGTGTTTTCCCTCTATTATGCAGTAGTTTGAAAACATTCTCAATGGCTGAATATTTTTCCTTCAGAGGATGTATCATATGCTGTCAAAAATTTTTGTTAAATATTTCCCCCTCATTCAGTAGCCGTAAGTACATGTCAAATGGTAGGGCACCTAGTGGAGTTTTTTTTAATACTTGGCATTCTCTCTCAACCCAGAGTCAAGCTAGTGCTGACCAATTCATTTCTTCAGAGTGTACCTTTAAATGTTTTTCAGATCTCATAGGATGGTTGGAATATAAAGAAGGCCACTGTGAAGACCAGGCCTCAGGGGCAGTTTGCCATTCCCTCTCCACACCACAATTTAATTCCCTTGATGTCATTGCAGATGTGAATCCCAAGTATCAGTGTGATCTGGTGTCTAAAAACGGGAATGATGTATATCGCTATCCCAGTCCACTTCATGCTGTGGCTGTGCAGAGCCCAATGTTTCTCCTTTGTCTGACCGGCAGCCCTATGAGGGAAGAGGACAGGCTTGGAAACCATGCCAGTGACATTTGCGGTGGATCTGAGCTGGAGGTCGTCAAAACAGACAGCTCCTTACCATCCCCAAGCAGTCTGTGGTCTGCTTCCCATCCTTCATCCAGCAAGAAAATGGATGGCTACATTCTGAGCCTGGTCCAGAAAAAAACACACCCTGTAAGGACCAACAAACCAAGAACCAGTGTGAACGCCGACCCCACGAAAGGGCTTCTGAGGAACGGGAGCGTTTGTGTCAGAGCCCCGGGCGGCGTCTCACAGGGCAGCAGTGTGAACCTGAAGAATTCTAAACAGGCGTGTCTTCCCTCTGGCGGGATACCGTCTCTGGTCAATGGGACTTTCTCCCCGCCGAAGCAGTGGTCAAAAGAATCAAAGGCCGAGCAAGCAGAAAGCAAGAGGTTGCCCTCGCCAGAGGGCTGCTCCTCAGGCGCTGCCTCCGACCTTCAGAGTAAGCACCTGCCAAAAATGGCCAAGCCAGCCTCCCAAGAACATGCTTGGTGTCCCACCATCGGGACAGCGGAGTCACCTAAAGAAAGCGCTCCACTCTCAGGGGCCTCTCCAAAAGAGAGTCCTGGCAGAGGCCCTGCCCCACCGCAGGAGAACAAAGTTGTCCAGCCCCTGAAAAAGATGTCTCAGAAAAGCAGCCTGCAGGGCGTGCCCCCGGCCGCTCCTCCCCTGCTGTCTCCAGCTTTCCCCTTGGAAGAGAGGCCTGCCTTGGATTTCAAGAGCGAGGGCTCTTCTTCCCAAAGCCTGGAGGAGGCGCACCTGGTCAAGGCCCAGTTCATCCCGGGGCAGCAGCCCAGTGGCAGGCTCCATAGGGGCCACAGGAACGTGGGCGTCACCAAGAGCTCCAGCCTGAAGCACCGCGGCCAAGTCCTCCAGGGGATGGAGAACGGCTTGCCCACTGTCAGGGAGAAATCGCGGGCTGGGAGCAAGAAGTGTCGCTTCCCGGATGACTTGGATACAAATAAGAAACTCAAGAAAGCCTCCTCCAAGGGGAGGAAGAGTGGGGGTGGGCCCGAGGCGGGTGTTCCCGGCAGGCTCACGGGCGGGGGCCACAGGGCCGGGAGCAGGGCGCACGGCCACGGACGGGAGGCGGTGGTGGCAAAACCTAAGCACAAGCGAACCGACTACCGGAGGTGGAAGTCCTCAGCCGAGATTTCCTATGAAGAGACCCTGAGGAGGGCCCGGCGGAGTCGCCGGGAGAATGTGGGGCTGTACCCCGCGCCAGTGCCTCTGTCCTATGCCAGCCCCTACGCCTATGTGGCCAGCGACTCCGAGTACTCGGCCGAGTGCGAGTCCCTGTTCCACTCCACCGTGGTGGACACCAGTGAGGACGAGCAGAGCAATTACACCACCAACTGCTTCGGGGACAGCGAGTCGAGTGTGAGCGAGGGGGAGTTCGTGGGGGAGAGCACAACCACCAGCGACTCTGAAGAAAGCGGGGGCTTGATTTGGTCCCAGTTTGTCCAGACTCTCCCCATTCAAACGGTCACGGCCCCAGACCTTCACAGCCACCCTGCAAAAACCTTTGTCAAAATTAAGGCCTCACATAACCTCAAGAAGAAGATCCTCCGCTTTCGGTCTGGCTCTTTGAAACTGATGACGACGGTTTGAGTGATGTCATTGGTGTAGAAAGTGTCATTTTTTTTTTTCCTAGTTGCCAAAATAAAAAAGGTGGTGTTTTGATTTTTGTATAATACTTTTCATGGAATGCTTTTCTTTTAAGATTAAAACCAAGATAAATTATTGTCTCATCTTCATCACATATGGACGCTAGTGCCTTTAAGGGAAGGTAAAGAATGTTTTGTTGGTTAGAAGTAAATATTGAGGTTTTAATGGTGGTGATAGTGAGTTTTGTGGTACCAGCTGTTTTGTATTTTAAACTTTCTGAGTATCTAGCAAGGTACAGGTTTTGATGTTCGAGTTTTATTGGGATGAGACCTTTTGATTCCAAGGTCAGGTGGATGGGATTTTTAGATTTGTATTTGCTCCTTGAGTCTTCGGGACAGTGTCTCCATGAGGGTTTTCCTGTTGAGGGGCATCACATACAATAGTGTGAAGTAGGTACAAGGGGCAGTCATTGTATTCTATAGTTTTTTGTAGTCTACGTTTCTCAAATGTATCCTCATTCGGTTTTCTTCTCAGAAGTGTTCTTTTTACTGGACTCATGACTTGGAGGCCAGACCTTAAATCCAGAGATGGCAACCTGGATAGGGACTTAAAAGGATCCACAAAAACTTTTGACACACTTGGTGCCTAGGCCCTGTTCCCAATAACCCCTTCTAGGGCTGTTTATCCAACATTTTGATGCCTTCTTTCCCCTCCCTAATTTGTAGACGATCCAACCTTTCATTCCTTGGAGGATTTGCTTTGGGGATAAAATTTTGGTCCTCAGGCACAGAGACATTCACTTTTAATGAAATAACCCTTGGGCATGACTCCAATCCCAGAATTGCTCACTGAGCGCTATGCCACCTAAGCATTGACCTGAACATATTAGTGCAATCCAGTCCAGATTGGACCACTGATCCTACGTGAAAGGGCTGTTTTTTTAAAACAATTTTTTTTGGTAAGCAGTATTGTGTAAAATTGCTTTTTGTATACCAATATATGCATGTTTTGTGCACGAGTAGTACTTGTGTTGATATTCCTGTTGATGTTAAATTACTGTATAATATAAACAGTACGTGTTTTTATATATCATTTTGTAAATTTAATATAACACATATGCAGTAATAAACGATTTGTTTTACTGCCGTTAAGTTTTTGTTATTTGGGTATAAAACCAGATGTTTGCACCTATAAATCTTGAGCTGGTTATTGGTGTTATTTGTGAGATTTATATTTGACAGTCTACCATTAGAATATTTGCTGTATACAGATAGGTTTAGTGTTTGAATGGATGATGAACAAGCAAATGAAGGAAAGCAGACAACTTCTAGTTAAGGTACTTTAAAATTTAAGGTGCATTAAAAGTGTCATCTAAGGAAAACATTTCTGAAAATAATGATCTCTCCCAACTTTTTATTACAAAAATTTCAAACATGGAAAAGTTGATAATACAATAAACAACTATATGCCACCTAGATTCAACAGTTGCCAACATTTTGCCATGTTTGCTGTGACTCTGTATTAGGTTTACGTATATTACTGATTTTCCAGGTCAAAGACAGATATTATAATAGCAATCCTCCCCTCTCCCTACCACACACTGATAAAATATTTTAAGGTAAATTTCAGGTATCATGATATTTTATCTCTAAAATGCATACATTACCCAGGAACAAGGAGATTCTCCTGTAAACCCACAATATGATCACACTAAAGGGAAATCAGTAGTGATTCATAATATCAAATATTTACATCAAAAATTTCCCAGTGTTTTTCCGGTAGCAGCTTTCTACCCCAATACTTCCCCCACAAAACAGGATGAAGTCAATGTTATGCCTTGCGTTTGGTTGTAGGTTTCTAGTCTTTTTAGTCTAGAATAGTCTCCCCACATTAAAAAAAAATACTAGGTTTTTGTATATTATTTTTATATATTTTTTGAGACAGAGTCTCACTCTATCACCCTGGCTGGAGTGCAGTGGCACAATCTTGGCTCACTGCAACCTCCACCTCTCGGGTTCAAGTGATTCTCTTGCCTCAGCCTCCTGAGTAGCTGGGACTACAGGCATGTGCCACAATGCCTGTCTAATTTTTTTGTATTTTTACTAGAGACAGGGTTTCATCATGGTGGTCAGTCTGGTCTCAAACTCCTGACCTCGTTATCTGCCTGCCTCGGCCTCCCAAAGTGCTGGGATTACAGGCATGAGCCACCTCGCCCAGCCTAGTTTTTGTATTTTAGTAGGGATGGGGTTTCACCATGTTGGCCAGGCTGATCTTGAACTCCTGACCTCAGGTGATCAGCCCACCTTGGCCTCTCAAAGAGCTAGGATTACAGGCGTGAGCCACCGAATCTGGCCATGGCTGATCTTTGCCTGAATCAGTGATTGCTTTGGGGATGCAAAATGAAGTTTTCTAAATATCCTTCCTTCTGCTTTTATTAGTTGACATTCTTAAAAAAGAGCCTTATTTTTTCTTTTTCTCTTTGAATATCACTATGGACACATGGAGTTTTATTTATCTGATGTTTTACAATCATTTTACAGTCTCTGTCCCAAATTTGGCCAATGGAAGGATAAATTTTGTTAAAAGCAAACTATAAAATCAACTCAGTCTTTCTCATAATTCAGATATTTATTTATTGCTATTAATCATGCCATATGATTTTTAATTACGCATAAACATCTAACATATCACCCAGGGACCATTTTACCCACTGCTCTGTTTGGCTGCCAGTCTTTTGTCTCTCTCTTCAGCAGTGGTGAGGCGGATACCCTTTCCTTGGGGAAGAGAAATCCATGGTTTGTTGCCCACAAAGATTTTTCGTACTTTGCACAATTTGTACTTGGCCTCCTCAGGTGTAATACGATGCCCAGAAAAGCGACCCTTGGTGTCATAGATCAGACGGGAAATTCTCTCCCGTCTTGTCAATGCTGATGACATCCATGAAACCAGCAGAGTAGGTTATATCAGTTTGGACCTTGCCATCAATCTTAATGAACCGCTGCATGCAAATCTTCTTTACTTCATCTCCTGTCAGGGCATACTTAAGTCTGTTCCTTAGGAAAATGATGAGTGGGAGACACTCTCTCAACTTGTGAGGACTGGTGGATGGACGAGGAGCAAACACACCGGTCAATTTATCCAGCATCCAATACTTTGGAGCTGCCACCTGCTTCAGATGCTTCTTGGGACCACGAGCCATGGCTGCATTAGACAAGGAAAGATTTTCAGATATTATTATGAAATATATTCAATTAAAATTCTTCAAAGGCTAAATTTCAGATGCTAAATTTTAATGCCATAAAAATCCCTTACTATTTTTAAAATTCTGTCTTGGAAATAATCCTTTTTTTCCATACTTGGTATATCTCTTACCTCCAGCAAGGCCTTTATCTTTAAAACAGCAAATTATTTCTCACATCTTTTAGCAAGACATCTTTTTCACAAGACATCTCAACTCAGTTCTTCAAAATATAGAGTTTCTCGTCTTTTAGTATTCATATGTTTTTAAATCATTCTGCATTGACTAGAATTTCTTTGATTACTTGACTAAATCTAAGCCAACCACAAGTGAATAGATGATCTCACCATCTTTTCTGATGCTGTGTGATCTCTTTGAGGCATAGCTATAAAGTTTATTGTGCAAGACAGTTGTGACCAGCAGTCAGTTCTTGAATCATTTTCATGTTGTTTTCAATGAACATTATTCTCAGAAGGGGACACTTTCTAAGAACTACTTCTGAGTAATTACATTGTAGGTGACAGAATGCCAAACTAAGAGAAGTGTGAAAAACAGGATTTTCAAAAAATCTTGGGTTTGTCTTTCTCCTAGTTCATTCCTTGACATACCCAGCTAGCAGTTATACTGCACTCAGAAAATTGGGTTTCATCAATTATTTTCAAAGACAAAATAACTGCTATTGTTGCTACATGCAAAAGGTCTCCTAAAAAAATTTTCCTTTATTTTTTTTTAAAAAGTACAAAAGCTCATTGCCAAAAGAAAAAACTGTATCTGAACAATGTGCAAATTTTAAGAACTCTTCTCCCTCAATCCTCCCCAAATCCTACTCTTCGGTAAGTTTGGTGTATACATTTCTATACTCTGTTATATGTACATACAAATATATAACCTCTGTAGTTTTTCTTTAAAATGAAGTCTCAAGCTATGTTTATTATTTTATAACTTGCATCCTTCATTTCTTGGACCTTTATGGCAGAATATCATTCCCAATTCTTTTCAATGGAGTTCCAAATATTTCCTCACTGAGGAAAAGGCACAAGATTTTGTGGATTACTTGAAATTGCCCTGCTTAGAAACATTCGAATATTTAGCAACAAAGTGCTACCCAAGTGTTATATATTTGTTGTACACACATTATTGCCTTTCTGGTTTTCTTATATATTTGGTAAGTTTGTATTGTGAGCTTGCTTTTAGTGAGGTATTATTGAAGGAATCTGGTGAGGCTTGGTTAAAGATTTTGCCATACAGAGAAATTTTGTGTATTTTTTCTGCCAGTTGCCTCAGGGATATTTCCAAGCTGGACCACTTTTTAAGTTAATTTATTTATGGTGGGTTTCCCTGACTACAGAGGTAGTATAAATTCAACTCCTAAGTGCATATGAGGGATAGGTTGTGCTTACATATTCTCAGAGGCAAACAAGGCCCATAAGCCTCCTTCTTTTCCTTTCTTTTTTTTTTTTTGAGACAAAATCTCACTCTGCTGCCTAGCCCAGAGTGCAGTGGCGAGATCTTGGCTCACTGCAACCTCCGCCTCCCACCTCAGCCTTCCAAGTAACTGGGACTACCATGGGCTACCACACCCTACTAATTTTTTGCCATTTTAGTAGAGACAGGGTTTTGCTATGTTTCCCAGGCTGGACTCAAACTCCTGGTCTCAAGTGATCGCCTGCCTCCGCCTTCCAAAGCGCTGGGATTACTGGCATGAGCCACCGAGCTTGGCCTATCTTCCTTATTTTCATCCTGGACCAGCATGTGAATTTTTTTTCTAGTCCAGCCTGTCACTAAGGGTGTAGCCCTTCAGTGCTCTCAGGAATGTAGGGCCATCTCATACCCTGTAAGGGCCAAGTTTTGTCCCTGAGTGACTATCAAAACCAAGGCTCCGGGAACGATCCAAGATGGCCGATCGCTAACATCTCGGGATTGCAGCTCTCAGTGGAAGCGCAGAGAACTAGAGGATGCCACACTTTCGGACAAATTCTGGTCGCTCACAGAGCAGAAGAACCCCAGTGGAGGAGTCACACGGATCGCCAGCGTGACTGTTGTGGCTGGCGCAGCAGCTCTTGGAGCAGAGTAAACAGGGCCGGCTCCCCTTCCGACCGAGGTTTGGAGGACTCACACGGGTCCCCAGCAGGACTCCTGGGGCTGGTGCAGCAGCTGTGACGGCACCTCGGCGCGGCAGCTCTTGGCACAGAGTAAACGAGACTGGTTCCCCTTCTGACCGAGGTTTGGAGCCCCGGGAAGGCAGAGTCGCCTATTACGGACACAAGAAGGAAGCCAGACAGGAGAATCCTGGGCAGAAAAGCACCATCAGTCTTAACGCCACTGCTCTGGCCCTGGGAACTAACAACTTGGACATCCACTCAAGAGACCTAATCTGAAAGTTGGTAATTTCAAAGATGACAGGAGGATAAATTTACAAGATGGGAAGAAACCAGCGTAAAAAGGCTGAGAATACTCAAAATCAGAATGCCTCTCCCTCTAAAGATGATCACACTTCCACATCAACAATGGAACAAGGCTTGATGGAGAACGAGCGCATCCCAATAACAGAATCACTCTTCAAGGAATGGATAATAAGAAACTTCTGTGAGTTAAAAGAACATGTTGTAGCCCAACGTAAAGAAACTAAGAACTTTGAAAAAAGGTTTGATGAAATTCTATTGAGAATGGACAACTTAGAGAGGAATATAAGTGAATTAATGGAACTGAAGAATACAATACAGGAACTCCGAAAGTATGCGGAGGTTTAAACACTCGAATTATTCAAGCAGAAGAAAGGATATCAGAGGTCAAAGTCCAACTTAATGAAATAAAACAAGAAGACAAGATTAGAGAAAAAAGGTTAAAAAGGAATGAGCAAAGTCTTCAAGAAATGTGGGACTATGTGAAAAGACCAAATTTACGTTTGATAGGTGTACCTGAATGTGACGGAGAGAATGAATCTAAGCTGGAAAATACCCTTCAGGATATTATTCAGGAAAATTTTCCTAAACTAGCAAAGCAGGTCAATATTCAACCCCAGGTAATACAGAGAACACCACAAAGATATTCCTCAAGAAGAGCAACCCCAAGGCACATAATCGTTAGATTCACCAGGGTTGAAACGCAGGAGAAATTACTAAGGGCAGCCAGAGAGAAAGGTCAGATTAATTACAAAGGGAAGCCTATCAGACTTACAGCAGATCTCTCAGCAGAAACTCTACAAGCCAGAAGAGAGTGGGGGCCAATATTCAACATCCTCAAAGAACAGAACCTTCAGCCCAGAATTTCATATCCAGCCAAACTAAGCTTCACAACTGAAGGAAAAATAAAATCTTTTATGAACAAGCAAGAACTCAGAGATTTTATTACCACCAGGCCTGCTTTACAAGAGCTTCTGAAAGAAGCATTACACACAGAAAGAAACAACCAGTATTAGCCTTTCTAAAAATATACCAAAAAGTAAAGAGCACCAACATAAAGAAGAATTTACATCAACGAATGGATAAAATAGCCAGTTAACATCAAAGGGCAGTAACCCTAAATTTAAATCGACTAAATCCCCCAATCAAAAGACACACCCTGGCCGGGCACGGTGGCTCACGCCTGTAATCCCAGCACTTTGGGAGGCCGAGGTGGGTGGATCACGAGGTCAAGAGATCAAGACCATCCTGGTCAACATGGGTGAAACCCGGTCTCTACTAAAAATACAGAAATTAGCTGGGCATGGTGGCATGTGCCTGTAATCCCAGCTACTCAGGAGGCTGAGGCAGGAGAATTGCCTGAACCCAGGAGGCGGAGGTTGCAGTCAGCCGAGATCGTGCCATTGCACTCCAGCCTGGGTAACAAGAGCGAAACCCTGTCTCAAAAAAAAAAAAAAAAAAAAAAAAAAAAAAGACACAGCCAAAACCCAACGGCATGTTACATCCAGACCTGTTTCACATGCGAGGATACACAAAGACTCAAAACAAAGGGATGGAGAAAGATTTACCAACCAAATGGAGAGCAAAAATAAATAAATAAATAAAAAGCAGGAGTTGCAATTTTTGTATCTGATAAAATAGATTTTAAAGCAACAAAGATATAGTGGTAAAAGGATCAATGCAACAACAAGAGCTAACGATCCTAACACCCAGATACATAGAGACTTAGATTCAATGAGACAGAAAATTAATAAGGATATCAAGGACTCGAAATCAGATCCGGAACAAGTAAACTTAATAAAAATTTATAGAGCTCTTCACTTCAAATATACAAAATATACATTCTTGTCAATACCACATCACACCTACTCATAGGTTTAAATGAAACATTGATTGGCCATTATTAATACCCATTTCTTTTCAGAATAAAGCAATACTTCCGTTCACCCTCCCTCTTTCTCTACCTCTTTCTTCCTCTCCTTTACTCATTTTTTTTTCTTTCCTTCTCTCAAAAAAAAACAAAAACAAAAAAAAAACCAAGGCTCCTTGCTTAAGAGACCAGCAACCGTTCTCCCCACTCTTCAAGGGGAGACCAAAGTGTATATTTAAGAGGATGTTTGTAATAGTTTATTAATCATTTCTGAATGTTTTGCAGTGAAAAGATCAGTGATTAGAAAAATCACTGTATGGCTGGAACCCATTGCTTTTGTCAATAAATTGTATCCTCTTCCCTCCACTATTTTTTTTTTTTGAGACAGAGTCTTGCTCTCTCTCCCAGGCTGGAGTGCAGTGGCCAGATCTTGGCTCACTGCAACCTTCCCTTCCCCTCCCAGCTTCAAGCACTTATCCTGCCTCAGCCTCCTGAGTATCTGGGACTACAGGCGCCCACCACCATGCCCAGCTAATCTTTGTGTTTTTAGTAGAGACGGAATTTCACCATGTTGGCCAGGATGGTCTCGATCTCTTGACCTCATAATCCACTTGTCTCAACCTCCCAAGGTGCTGGGATCACAGGTGTGAGCCACTGTACCTGGCCTCCCTCCACTTTTTTGGTACAACTTTATTGATGTAAAATTAAAGTACAATAAAATGCACATATTTGAAGTGTACAATTTGATCAGTTTTGAGACATGTACACACCTATATAACCATCACAATCAATATAGAAAACATTTCCACCATTCTCAATAGTTTTCTTGAGACCCTTTGTAAAACATCTCTTCTTTTACTGCATTCCCTGGGCAACCACTGCTCTGTTTTCTGTCATTATAGATTACTTTGTTTTTTCTTTTCTTTTCTTTTTTTTTTTTTTGAGATGGAGTTTCGCTGTTGTTACCCAGACTGGAGTGCAATGGCATGATCTCGGCTCACCGCAACCTCTGCCTCCTGGGTTCAAGCAATTCTCCTGCCTCAACCTCCTGAGTAGCTGGGACTGCAGGCACACACCACCATGCCCAGCTAATTTTTGTATTTTTAGTAGAGACGGGGTTTCACCTTGTTGACCAGGAGGGTATTGATCTCTTGACCTCGTGATCCACCTGCCTCGGCCTACCAAAGTGCTGGGATTATAGGCGTAAGCCACCACACCTGGCCCACATTTTACTTTCTTAATGGCCTTATGAAGAACAAAAGTTTTTAATTTTGATCGTCTAACTTTCTATTTCTTATTTTACGATTTATTATTTTGGTTTTCTATCTAAGAAACCTTTGCCTAATCCAAGTTAGCAAAGATTTTCTGCTATGCTTTTTTTCAGAAGTTCTATGATTTTTGGTTTATATATCACCAATATCAAATTGTCTTGATTTCTGTAGCTTTATAGTAAATCTTGAGTAAGTTAGGGTAAGTCCTCTAACTTTGCTTTTCTCTTTCTCCTTCTTTTCCTCTTCCTCCTTCTTAATTCCTCTGATTTTTCTAGATCCTTTGCATTAGCATATATATTTTAGAATTAGGTTGTCAATTTTGGTGAAAAATAAAGGGCTGCTGAAATTTTTATTGGTATCCCATAGAGTATGGATTACTATGAGGATATTGCCAGCCTGGGCAACATAGTAAGACCTTGTCTCTATTAAAAAGAAAAAGAAAAATTAGCTGGTCATGGTGGTGTGCACCTGTAGTCCCAGCTACTCTGGAGGCAGTGGTGGGAGAATCACTTGATCCCAGGAGTTCAAAGTTGCAGTGAACTATGATTGTGCCACTGCATTCCAGCCTGGGTGACAGAGTGAGACCTTGTCTCAAAAAAAAAAAAAAAAAAAAAAAAAAAAGGTATTGCTACCTTGACAATAATGAGTCTTTCATTTTATAAGTACGCTATACCTTTCACTTTTTCCATTTATTTTGTTCTTTTTCTAGATCTCCTGGGCTCAAGTGATCTTCCTGCCTCAGCATCCCAAGTAGCTGGGACTACAGGCATGCCACTATGCCTGGCTACTCTTTTTGATTTCTAGTGGAGATGAGGTTTGACTGTGTTGCTCAGGCTGGTCTTGAACTTCTGGGCTCAGTGAGCCAGTGCTGGGTTTACAGGTATGAGCCAACATGCCTAGCAGGTCTTTAGTTTTCTTCAGCAATGTTTTGTAATTTTTGATTTGGAGGTCTTGATCATTTTTTTTTTTTAGACAGTGTCCCACTCTGTTGCTCAGACTGAGTACAGTGACATGATCATGGCTCACTTCAGCTTTAACCTCCTGGGATCAAGTGATCCTCCCACCTCAGCCTCTTAAGTAGCTGGGGCTACAGGCATGTGCCACCACAACCAGCTAATTTTTGCATTTTTTTTCATAGAGACAAGTTTTCTCCATGTTGCCCAGGCTAGTTTTGAACTCCTGAGCTCAAGTGGTCTGCCAGCCTTGGCTTCCCAAAGTGCTAGAATTACCTGTATGAGCCACCATGCCTGGCCTTATAATTTGAATAATTTCTATTGATCTGTCTTCACCTTCATTTAATCTTTCCTTTGTTTAATAGCTCCATTCTGCAATTAAGCACCTCCAATGAATTTTTTTTTTAAATTTTTTATTGGATTTTAGGTTTGGGGGTACATGAGCAGAGCATGTAAGACAGTTGCGTAGGAACACACATGGCAGTGTGCTTTTCTTTCCTTCTCCCCTTCACCCACATTTGGCATTTCTCCCC
Source organism: Callithrix jacchus (assembly GCF_049354715.1). Lineage (NCBI taxonomy): Eukaryota > Metazoa > Chordata > Mammalia > Primates > Cebidae > Callithrix > Callithrix jacchus. The sequence goes on from NC_133509.1 coordinate 93,297,346, forward strand.
AGGCTATCCCTCCCCACCTCCCCCTCCCACTGGTTCTCCCCTTTTCCCCCCAATAGACCCCAGTGTTTAGTACTCCCCTCTCTGTGTCCATGTGTTCTCATTTTTCATCACCCGCCTATGAGTGAGAATATGCGGTGTTTCATTTTCTGTTCTTGTGTCAGTTTGCTGAGGATGACGTTCTCCAGATTCATCCATGTCCCTACAAACGACACAAACTCATCATTTCTGATTGCTGCATAATATTCCATGGTGTATATGTGCCACATTTTTCCAATCCAGTCTATTATCAATGGGCATTTGGGTTGATTCCAGGTCTTTGCTATTGTAAACAGTGCTGCAATGAACATTCGTGTACATGTGTCCTTATAGTAGAACGATTTATAGTCTTTTGGATATATACCCAGTAATGGGATTGCTGGGTCAAATGGAATTTCTATTTCTAAGGCCTTGAGGAATCGCCACACTGTGTTCCACAATGGTTGAACTAATTTACACTCCCACCAACAGTGTAAAAGTGTTCCTTTTTCTCCACATCCTCTCCAGCATCTGTTGTCTCCAGATTTTTTAATGATCGCCATTCTAACTGGCGTGAGATGGTATCTCAATGTGGTTTTGATTTGCATCTCTCTGATGACCAGTGACGATGAGCATTTTTTCATATGATTGTTGGCCTCATATATGTCTTCTTTCGTAAAGTATCTGTTCATATCCTTTGCCCACTTTTGAATGGGCTTGTTTGTTTTTTTCCTGTAAATCCGTTTGAGTTCTTTGTAAATTCTGGATATCAGCCCTTTGTCAGATGGGTAAACTGCAAAAATGTTTTCCCATTCTGTTGGTTGCCGATCCAGTCTAGTGACTGTTTCTTTTGCCGTGCAGAAGCTGTGGAGTTTCATTAGGTCCCATTTGTCTATTTTGGCTTTTGTTGCCAATGCTTTTGGTGTTTTGTTCATGAAGTCCTTGCCTACTCCTATGTCCTGGATAGTTTTGCCTAGATTTCCTTCTAGGGTTTTTATGGTGCCAGGTCTTATGTTTAAGTCTTTAATCCATCTGGAGTTAATTTTAGTGTAAGGTGTCAGGAAGGGGTCCAGTTTCTGCTTTCCAAACATGGCTAGCCAGTTTTCCCAACACCATTTGTTAAACAGGGAATCCTTACCCCCTTGCTTGTTTTTGTCAGGTTTATCAAAGATTGTATAGTTGTAGATATGTTGTGTTGCCTCCGGTGCCTCTGTTTTGTTCCATTGGTCTATATCTCTGTTTTGGTACCAGTACCATGCTGTTTTGATTACTGTAGCCTTGTAGTATAGTTTGAAATCCGGTAGTGTGATGCCCCCCGCTGTGTTCTTTTTGCTTAGAATTGACTTGGCTATGCGGGCTCTCTTTTGGTTCCATATGAAGTTCATGGTGATTTTTTCCAGTTCTGTGAAGAAAGTCAATGGTAGCTTGATGGGGATAGTGTTGATTCTGTAAATTACTTTGGGCAGTATAGCCATTTTCACGATATTAATTCTTCCTAACCATGAACATGGAATGTTTCTCCATCTGTTTGTGTCCTCTCTGATTTCGTTGAGCAGTAGTTTGTAGTTCTCCTTGCAGAGGTCCCTTACATTCCTTGTGAGTTGTATTCCAAGGTATTTTATTCTTTTTGTAGCAATTGTGAATGGCAGTTCGTTCTTGATTTGGCTTTCTTTAAGTCTGTTACTGGTGTAGATGAATGCTTGTGATTTTTGCACATTGATTTTATATCCTGAGACTTTGCTGAAGTTGCTTATCAGTTTCAGGAGTTTTTGGGCTGAGGTGATCGGGTCTTCTAGGTATACTATCATGTCGTCTGCAAATAGAGACAATTTGGCTTCCACCTTTCCTATTTGAATACCCTTTATTTCTTTTTCTTGCCTGATTGCTCTGGCTAGAACTTCCAGAACTATATTGAATAGAAGTGGTGAAAGAGGGCATCCTTGTCTAGTGCCGGATTTCAAAGGGAATGCTTCCAGTTTTTGCCCATTCAGTATGATATTGGCTGTTGGTTTGTCATAAATAGCTTTTATTACTTTGAGATACGTTCCATTGATACCGAGTTTATTGAGGGTTTTTAGCATAAAGGGCTGTTGAATTTTGTCAAATGCCTTCTCTGCGTCAATTGAGATAATCATGTGGTTTTTGTTTTTGGTTCTGTTTATGTGGTGAATTACGTTGATCGACTTGCGTATGTTGAACCAGCCTTGCATCCCCGGGATGAATCCTACTTGATCATGGTGAATAAGTTTTTTGATTTGCTGTTGCATTCGGCTTGCCAATATTTTATTGAAGATTTTTGCATCTATGTTCATCATGGATATTGGCCTGAAGTTTTCTTTTCTTGTTGGGTCTCTGCCGGGTTTTGGTATCAGGATGATGTTGGTCTCGTAAAATGATTTGGGAAGTATTCCCTCTTTTTGGATTGTTTGAAATAGTTTTAGAAGGAATGGTACCAGCTCCTCTCTGTGTGTCTGGTAGTTTTCGGCTGTGAACCCGTCTGGACCTGGGCTTTTTTTGTGTGGTAGGCTCTTAATTGCTGCCTCGACTTCTGACCTTGTTATTGGTCTATTCATAGTTTCAGCTTCCTCCTGGTTTAGGCTTGGGAGGACACAGGAGTCCAGGAATTTATCCATTTCTTCCAGGTTTACTAGTTTATGTGCATAGAGTTGTTTGTAATATTCTCTGATGATGGTTTGAATTTCTGTGGAATCTGTGGTGATTTCTCCTTTATCATTTTTTATTGCATCTATTTGGTTGTTCTCTCTTTTCTTTTTAATCAATCTGGCTAGTGGTCTGTCTATTTTGTTGATCTTTTCAAAAAACCAGCTCTTGGATTTATTGATTTTTTGAAGGGTTTTTCGTGTCTCAATCTCCTTCAGTTCAGCTCTGATCTTAGTTATTTCTTGTCTTCTGCTGGGTTTTGAGTTTTTTTGATCTTGCTCCTCTAGCTCTTTCAATTTTGACGATAGGGTGTCAATTTTGGATCTCTCCATTCTCCTCATATGGGCACTTATTGCTATATACTTTCCTCTAGAGACTGCTTTAAATGTGTCCCAGAGGTTCTGGCACGTTGTGTCTTCGTTCTCATTGGTTTCGAAGAACTTCTTTATTTCTGCCTTCATTTCATTGTTTACCCAGTCAACATTCAAGAGCCAGTTGTTCAGTTTCCATGAAGCTGTGCGGTTCTGGGTTGGTTTCTGTATTCTGAGTTCTAACTTGATTGCACTATGGTCTGAGAGGCTGTTTGTTATGATTTCTGTTGTTTTGCATTTGTTGAGCAGTGCTTTACTTCCAATTATGTGATCAATTTTTGAGTAGGTGTGATGTGGTGCTGAGAAGAATGTATATTCTGTGGATTTGGGGTGGAGAGTTCTGTAAATGTCTATCAGGTTTGCTTGCTCCAGGTCTGAGTTCAAGCCCTGGATATCCTTGTTGATTTTCTGTCTGGTTGATCTGTCTAATATTGACAGTGGAGTGTTAAAGTCTCCCACTATTATTGTGTGGGAGTCTAAGTCTCTTTGTAAGTCATTAAGAACTTGCCTTATGTATCTGGGTGCTCCTGCATCGGGTCCATATATGTTTAGGATCGTTAGCTCTTCTTGTTTTATCGATCCTTTTACCAGTATGTAATGGCCTTCTTTGTCTCTTTTGATCTTTGTTGGTTTAAAGTCTATTTTATCAGAGATGAGAATTGCAACTCCTGCTTTTTTTTGCTCTCCATTTGCTTGGTAAATCTTCCTCCATCCCTTTATTTTGAGCCTTTGTGTATCCTTGCATGTGAGATGGGTTTCCTGGATACAGCACACTGATGGGTTTTGGCTTTTTATCCAATTTGCCAGTCTGTGTCTTTTGATTGGTGCATTTAGTCCATTTACATTTAGGGTTAATATTGTTATGTGTGAATTTGATACTGCCATTTTGATGCTAAGTGGCTGTTTTGCCTGTTAGTTGTTGCAGAATCTTCATTTTGTTGATGCTCTTTAACTTTTAGTGTGATTTTGGAATGGCTGGTACTGGTTGTTCCTTTCTATGTGTAGTGCCTCTTTTAGGAGCTCTTGTAAAGCTGGCCTGGTGGTGACAAAATCTCTGAGTACTTGCTTGTTCGCAAAGGATTTTATTTTTTCTTCACTTCTGAAGCTCAGTTTGGCTGGATATGAAATTCTGGGTTGAATGTTCTTTTCTTTAAGAATGTTGAATATTGGCCCCCACTCTCTTCTGGCTTGTAGTGTTTCTGCCGAGAGATCTGCTGTGAGTCTGATGGGCTTCCCTTTGTGGGTAACTCGCCCTTTCTCTCTGGCTGCCCTTAGTATTTTCTCCTTTATTTCAACCTTGTTGAATCTGACGATTATGTGCCTTGGGGTTGCTCTTCTTGCGGAATATCTTTGTGGTGTTCTCTGTATTTCCTGCATTTGAGTGTTGGCCTGTCTTGCTAGGTGGGGGAAGTTTTCCTGGATGATGTCCTGAAGAGTATTTTCCAGCTTGGATTCATTCTCTTCGTCCCCTTCTGGTACACCTATCAAACGTAGATTAGGTCTTTTCACATAGTCCCACATTTCTTGGAGACTTCGTTCATTCCTTTTTGCGCTTTTTTCTCTAATCTTGGTTTCTCGTTTAATTTCATTGAGTTGGTCTTCGACTTCAGATATTCTTTCTTCTGCTTGGTCAGTTCGTCTATTGAAACTTGTGCATGCTTCGCGAAGTTCTCGTATTGTGTTTTTCAGCTCCTTTAATTCGTTCATATTCCTCTCTAAGTTATCCATTCTTGTTATCATTTCCTCATATCTTTTTTTAAGTTCCTTAGTTTCTTTGCATTGATTTAATACATGTTCTTTTAGCTCACAAAAGTTTTTCATTATCCACCTTCTGAAGTCTAATTCCGTCATTTCGTCACAGTCATTCTCCGTCCAGCTTTGTTCCCTTGCTGGTGAGGAGTTTTGGTCCTTCTAGGAGGCGAGGTGTTCTGGTTTCGGGTGTTTTCCTCCTTTTTTCACTGGTTTCTTCCCATCTTTGTGGGGTTTATCCGTTTGTCGTCTGCGTAGTTGCTGACTTTTCGATTGGGTCTCTGAGTGGACACCCAGATTGTTGATGATGAAGTATTTCTGTTACTTGGTTTTCCTTCTACCAGCCTAGCCCCTTCGCTGTATGACTGCTGAGGTCCACTCCAGGCCCTGCTTGTCTGGGGTGCACCTCTAGCAGCTGTGGCACAGTGAGGGATGCTACCCGTTTCTTTTCTGCTATCTTTGTCCCAGGATGATGCCTGCCAAATGTCAGTCTTTTGGATATAGAGGGGTCAGGGAGCTGCTTGAGGAGACAGTCTGTACTTTTTTGGAGCTCAATTTCTGAGCTGTGAGCTCTGTTGTTCATTCAGGGCTGTTAGGCTGCTATGTTTGATTCTGCTGCAACAGAGCTCATTAAAAAAACACCCTTTTTTTTCTCAAATGCTCTGTGTTGGGGGGTTCGGGCTTTATTTTTCGATGTCTGATGCGGTGTCCTGCCCAGCTAGAAGGCAGACTAGCCACTGTTTGGCTGCTGAGGCTCCGCCCTGCTGTTGTGTGTTTCGCCCTGTTCCTGCAGGCTCTGCTGTGGTCTCCGCCACGCCCTGCGGTGGAGTCTCTTCCTTGTAGCGTGTTGCCTCAGCAACGCAGGCTGCGCCAGCAGTGGGTGTGTATCTCAGTAGGGACGGGTTGCCTCGGCAACGGGAGGCTGTGTCAGCAGTGGGCGTGTATTTCAGTAGGGACGGGTTGCCTCAGCAACGGCTGGCTGCGTCAACAGTGGGCGTGTATCTCAGTTGGGGCGGGTTACCTCGGTAGTGGTGGACGCCCCTCCCCCACAGAGCGTCTTGGACCGTCTGCTCAGGATAGTTTGAAATCGCGGATTTGTTTGTCCCACTGGGTGTCCCAAACGATCAGTCCCTGCAATCCCCTGGGCTGGCCTACTGTCCAAGTCTCGTTCAGTCTCAAGTCCAGCCCTCTCAAGTCTCAGGTTGCCGGTTCAACAGGGCACCCGGACAAGTGCGCCCTGTGGGGATTGCTGGGTAGGGCCGGCCACTGCCGCCCCGGCTGCCGGCTTTGCCTGGCAGACCTACTGCCTGGCGTCCAGTGTCTTTTTTATACTTGGGAGTTTCCCTGTTCTCTGGGCAACAAAGATCAGTCTGGAAATGCAGCTCCGACTCACCGTTTGTGGATTCAACGAGAGCTCCAATCCTGGGTTGTTCTCACAGCGCCATCTTAAGTCCTCCCCTCCAATGAATTTTTTAAAACAAATTTCAGATATTGTAATTTTTACTAAAATAAGTTCTAAAGTTTTCAAATGGCTGTTTTGTTTATAGTTTCTATTTCTGTACCAAGAATTTTTGTCTTTTTATTCATTTCAAATGTATTTTTATTAATCTCATGGAACATAGTTATAATAGCTGCTTTAAAGTCTTTGATAGTTTCATCATTGAGGTCATTTTGGGATTGGCATGTGTTGATTGTTTTTACCTTAAGAATTGGTCACATTTGTCTGTTTCTTTGGTTGTCAAGTAATTTTGGATTCCATCCTGAACATTGTCAATGTTATAGTGCATAGGTTCTAAGTCTTTTTATAATCCTTAGAAGAATGTTGATGTTTTTTATTTAGCAGGCAATCAGTGCAGTTAGGCTGTGTCTAAGTTCTGCTGATCTTCTGTGGGCAATGGTTTAAATTTCAATTAAATTATATATCTGTGCCGTGCTGCTATGGGTCTGTCCTGCACATGCATAATTCAGGGGTTAGTCTGAGACTTATGGAGGTGGTTCATATCTCAGTTAAAGTTTCAAAGTCTTTGCTATACTGGTTTGTGTTTTTTCTGTGCATTCTTGGCTCAGATGCTAGTCTGAGCCTAGGGTTCATACACAGAATTAGGGGACCACTTTCTCTAGTTCTTTCCTCTTTGGAATTTCTCTGCCCCATCTGTTTAACGTTTCCCAGTTCTTCTGGCCAGAAAAACATGTTTCTATTGGAATTTTAGCTATGAATAGGCCACTGGGGCCTGCCCTCAGGATAAAGCTGCATCAGAAAAGAAAAAAAAAATGGGAGAAATGCACCAATCCCCCCAAATACACCTGCTTTTGTTTACTTTTACAGTCCTCAGGTAGTTTTTTCTCCCATGTTTTTGTCCAAGTCTTTAGTTTTAATCATCAGGAGGGATAGGATATTTTGGGCTCACAGTGCCCTGGCAGAACCACAACTCTACTGACCCGTTTATTTTTCATACGGATAAAATTCAAAGACTCAGCAGAGTGCTGCAGGGGAGCCAGCCATATACTTCACCCAGATTCCATACCGTACTCTGAAAAACATATTTTGGCTTTCTGTATTCTGGTTTTAAAATCTGATGTAATAGCAAGTCATTAAAAGCAAGGAAATCCTTTATCAATGACAAAGATTGGCACAGTAAGTTTTATTTTACTTTTTTCTAGGTGTAAACCTTTAATTTGAAGGGTAGAGGAGAGCTACATAATTGTTTATTCCTATACAATTCTTTCTTTGTGGCTAGGAAAATAACATTCTCTATACATATGTATATTGCCTGAAAGGTAGTGTAAAAGTGCCCTTTGTTTCCTTGAGAGTCATTTTGCTGGGTTTCAGAATTGTCACTTTTAGTTATTTACCTGACCACAATATCTCTGACTATAATATAAATGCAGTATATAATTTTGCCTTTGAAGAGGGTTTTTTTTTTTTTTTTACTTCTTGGCCCACAGTGGTTTTTTTGGAGCTGTTACAACCTATCTGTTAAACACAAGGATTAACAGCATGGAGCCCAAAGCTGATTCAGAGAATTATTTTAATGTGAAGATTATTGCCCAGGTAAACAACAGCTGCTTTGGAATCATTACAGCTGAAGTGGTCAATGAATAATTTACTTTTATATTTAACTATTACAGATAAATATTTCAGGGTTACCAAAGTAGGAAATATTTCTTGTCACTATTTTGTCTAGCTGTTCGTATTTTAAAGAGAATACTATAAATAGATACAAGGATATGAAGTTGCAGCTTCATTGGGAGACAATTATTAATAGTGGGCAAAATCAAAACAATCAGAGTATAAATTTGGTTTCAGTAAACAGCCCTAAAATCTATTTATTTATCAAAATCTTGTGCAAAATGTATTATGCCTTTGAACTTGGGAAGGGAATCTTGCAAGAGCAACTTTTTCCCTTGAGATTGTCTTTTAAAATTTATATTCATTACTTTATAAGAGGTTGTTCCCACATTTTTGGCATTGTAGTAGGTTCTGGCATTTTATTCTGAATATGGTACCTAGACAGAACCAGGAAATGCAAAGATATAAATTTTTAAGTTCTGTCTGTGGTACCTATTCAGAACCAGGAAATGCAAAGATATAAATTTTTAAGATTATTTTTCAATTGAAAATAATCTTTTGTTATTACAAACACAGTAAATGTGTATTGTAGAAAGTAAACACACACATACACACACACCCAATAAGCAAAAAATATATATATATATATATATGTATATGTATATAAACAAGAATATAGGCCAAGTGCTGTAACTCACATCTGTAATTTTAGCACTTTGGGAGGCCAAGGAGGGAGGATAACGAGGTCAGGAGATTGAGACCAGCCTGGCCAACATGGTAAAACCCCATCTCTACTAAAAATACAAAAATTAGCTGGGCATTGTGGCAGGCACCTGTAATCCCAGCTACTCAGGAGACTGAGGCAGGGAGGCGGAGGCTGCAGCGAGACGAGATTGGGCCACTGCACTCCAGTCTAGGCGACAGAGCGAGACTGTCTCAAAAAAAAGAAAAATAAGGATATAAACTCCTTTTTATTTCCCAGGGATGATTCCTTCCCACTCTTTACTATCTATTCTCCCATATCCCTTTCCAATTATGCATATATGTATTTTTTCTGAGAATAAGATCACACTTTACTTGCTATTTTGCCACTTGATTTTTTTGAGACAGTCTTGCTCTGTCACTCAGGCTGGAGTGCAGTGGTGCAATCTTGGCTCACTGCAACCTCCATCTCGCGGGTTCAAGTGATTCTTCTGCCTCAGCCTCCTCAGTAGCTGGGACTACAGGCATGGGCCAACATATCCAGTAAAAATACACTTTTGTATTTAAAAAAAATTTTTTTTGAGACGGAGTTTCGCTCTTGTTCCCCAGGCTGGAGTGCAATGGCGCGATCTCGGCTCACCGCAACCTCCGCCTCCTGGGTTCACGCAATTCTCCTGCCTCAGCCTCCTGAGTAGCTGGGATTACAGGCATGCACCACCATGCCCAGCTAATTTTTGTATTTTTAGTAGAGATGGGGTTTCACCATGTTGACCAGGATGGTCTCGATCTCTTGACCTTGTGATCCACCCGCCTCGGCCTCCCAAAGTGCTGGGATTACAGGCGTGAGCTACACTTTTGTATTTTTAGCAGAGGCAGAGTTTCACCTTGCTGGCCAAACTGGTCTCCAACTCCTGACCTCAAATGATCCACCTACCAAAGTGCTGGGATCACAGGTGTGAACCAGTGTGCCCGAATTTTGCTACTTGCCTTTTAAAGTCAAGAATATCTGCTATTTAAATGCATTTTTCTCTTAACTAATATCCAGTTTAGGATCGCATTTTTCCCAATTGTTTAGAGGTGCTTTTAAAAACACGTTAAAAATTCTAAATTAAAAAAAGTCATCAAAAAATTAAATATCAAGTATTGATAACTAAGATGTTATTTTAAATATTCGCTTGAATTGATTTGATTTGGGGATTTATTTCATGCAAGCTCTTTGGCAGGCTTCAGAGTTGGTATTGATAATTATGTGATCAGTCTCTCCCATAGATTGATTCTGGTTATGGCTCTAGAGTTACCAAAATCACAAATGAACTACTTAGGTTCTGATGAATCCAGGGACCGAAAGGAAATGTTCTGACAGTAAGTTTCTAATGGAAATGAAAAAATATATAATGGGAGGAATGTAATAATATTTGTATTTGTGGCATTTTACTTTCTTTCAAATACTTCATGCAACATGTGAATAGGGTGCACCTTGGGAGCAAGTTAGGACCTTTGGAAAGGGCCTAGGTAATTGCTGGCCATTAGAGTGGATCCCACAAATGAGTTTTGAGTTTTTTCCTCCAAATAATATCCCATGTCAGCCAAGAGTTTCAATTCTTCCAAAAGAGCCACAGCTAGTTCAAGAGAGAAACATTCTTCTTCCAGCAACTCATCAATTGACATTTAGAGGAAAGGATTTAGAAAGCTAAAAATATGGCCCATTGCTTAAGACCCAGAAATTTCATTCGTAAGAAACAAATTTCTGGAACAACAGTACTATTACATTTAGATAAATGTACCTAATTTATTTTTGCCTCCCTACTCAAGTTTTTAAATATAAAAGTAATCTAAACCTATACATTATATAAAATTTAACAAATATAGAGAAAAGACAAATCATCATTTACCTTCCTAATCAAGCAATCATTAGCATTTTGCTATGGTTCCTCTAGTTTTTTCTATGCAGATGCCATAGTTACTATCTCATATATATATATATCAAGATATATATGTGTATATATATGGTTACATATATGTATATACATAGGTAACATACTGTATGTCCATATGTATGTACATATATGTAACCATATATGTACACTTACTTATACATACACACATATTCCTTATATATGACATGTGCTTCATGTACATAAGTGTATATGCTTGCTTTAGTAAAGGATTTTCTCAGATTGCTATAGTCTGTCTGATCAGCATTTTGTAATTGTTACATCCTATTTTATTGCGGTATTCAGTAATTTGTTCTTTCATTTTTCTCCTGATGGAAATTTATCTCGTTTCTATTTAGGATCCAGTGTCTACTAGCCCACCCACTGACTGGGACTGAGATGCTTTGTGGAGGTTCCTTCCTTCTCTTCCCCACCCATTCTCAGGGCATATCTCCAGGATTTACATTCTGGAACATTCCCTTGGGGGCCTGATCTCAGGGGTCAAGCTTTGTTTTGGCTCGCTTTCTTGGCTCTACCTTGATGTACTTGACATCTTGAACTTTTTCTTCTTGTAAGTGCCCTGCCAGGAATTTGGACTTAAAATCTCCTTTCTTTTCGGCTTCTTCCTAACCCTGTCTGCCTCTTCCCTGCTAGTTCTGGGTTTATAGATCTGTGCTTGGGCCAGAGTGCTAGGCCTTAGCTCACCATTGGATGGAAGGAAAAGGTCACTAGATCTCTAGTGTCTGCGTATAAATAACACTGGGATGAACTTCTTTTGATAAGATTTCCTTCATATATTAAGGATTATTTTCTTAGAATAGAATCCCAGAAATGGAACTACTGAATGTGATTATTTTTAAGTCTGTTAATATTTATTGTTGCCTGAATATAGCTAATATTTATTAACCATTTCGGAGACATTATCTCATTTAATTATCACAACAGTCCTATACTGTTCCTATTGTGGATAAGAGAATAGAGGGCTGAAATGATAGCTAATGTTTGTAATCCCAGCACATTGGGAGGCAAAGGTGGCAGGATTGCTTGAGTCTGGGAGTTCAAGACCAGCCTGAGCAACATAGGGAGACCTCATCTTTACAAAATAAAAAATATTAGCCAGGTGTGGTTGTGCAATCTTGTGGTCCTGGCAACCCAGGAAGCTGAGGTGGGAGAATCACTTGGGCCCAGGAGGTCAAGGCTGCAGTGAGTCATGATCATGTCACTGCACTTCAAACTGGATGAGAGAATGGGACCCTGTCTCAAACAAAAGAAAAAGAATAGAAAAACGGGGATTTGTGCAACACTGCAATTCATTATTTTGGGCATCATCATTGTTCATTCTAATTTAAAAGGTGTCAATAGAGCTTTGTTGATTTATTTATCTATTTTGGGGGACAGAGAGTATGGTAACAGGGAAGGTTGATTAAATAATTGTCTTTCGTTTAAAAAACTATTGTGATTTTTTGTTTCTGGCAGCCCAGGCTGGAGTGCAGTGGTGTGATCTTGACTCACTCTGCCTCCCAGGGTCAAGCAATTCTCCTGCCTCAGCCTCCTGAGTTTTTATGTATCCATATACATGTGGATCCTGAGTAGCTGGGATTACAGGCACGTGCCACCACACCCAGCTAATTTTTGTATTTTTAGTAGAAACGGGTTTTCATCATGTTAGTTAGGCTGGTCTCGAACTCTTGATCTGGTGATCCACCTGCCTTGGTCTCCCAAAGTGCTGGGATTACAGGCATGAGCCACCACACCCGGCCATGATTTTTTTTTTTTTTTTTTGAGCATTATTCATACAAGGATTTTCAGATTTTTTTTTTTTTTTTTTTGAAACTGAGTCTCTACCACCAGGCTGGAGGGCAGTGATGTGATCTCAGCTCACCACAACCTCTACTTCCCGGGTTCAAGTGATTCTCCTGCCTCAGCCTCCCCAGTATCTGTGATTACAGGCACCCACCACCATGCCTGGCTAGTTTTTGTATTTTTAGTAAAGATGGGGTTTCACTATGTTGGCCAGGCTGGTCTTGAACTCCTGACCTCACGATCTGCCTGCCTCGGCCTCCCAAAGTGCTGGGATTACAAGTGTGAACCCCTGTGCCCGGCCAATTTTCAGATTTATAACCAAAATCAGTTTAATACTAAAGGCTATACAGTAGGGCTCATTGTGGACTCAATCATTCAATATTTCAGCCCCTACCTGTTGTGTAGCATTGTCTTAGCAACTGTGTGGATGCTGCACTTTCAGAACAAAGCTTCATGATGGGAGGTGCTCTGCTTTCTTCGGTGCTGAATTTCCAGCGCCAGAAGTGCTTGGCATGCAGTGAGCATTCAGGAAATCATTTCAGAATGAATGAAAATACAGTCATGCACTGTTTTGACCAGTTAGGATTAGTTCAACTGTGGGTGGCAGAAACTTCCAAATTACAATGGCTTAAACCGGATGTAAGTTTGTTTTTTGTGTGAAATAAATCTAGAAAAAAGCAGTCCTGATGGTTAGGGAAGATTCCTAATATCACCAGGGCCCAGTTTCCTCCTGTCTTATTGCTCTAGATTTCTTGGCGTATGATTTTCACTACAGGGTCTCAGTTAATTGCTTGAGCTCCAGCCATCACACCAGTATTTCCAAGGAAAAGAAGAAAAGAAGAGCATACTTCTTTTCACAGCATTTCCTGGAGTTTGCATAGAACTCTTTTACTTATGTCTCATTGGCCAGAACTTAGTTACATTGTCACATCTAGCTGCAGCAAGGTTAAGAAATGTGAACTTTATTATGGGTGGCCATGTGTCCCAAGTAAAATCAGGAGTTCTGTTTCTCTGGACAAAGGGAAGAATGTATTTTGGGAACAACTCGCAGCATGTCTTGATAATGAGCTTAAATCTTAGGAGATGAAATTATACACACATTAAATTTTAAGTAACCATATACAACTGTATATTATTAAAATCAAACAGGTAGTACAGATGATTGGAAGCACAGAGAGAGAAGATCCTTACAAAATATTAGTTGACTAACTGCAGGAATATAGTGAAGGGCAGCATCACAGTTGAGGGGGTGAACCAGATACATGGAGAGTAGTGGGGAGAATTGGGGTCCAGTCCAAGAGTTACAGATGTTTTATATTAGGTAGAGGTGGTAAAAATACAAAATAAAAATCACAGTGATTAAGAATAAAATTCAATCTGCTTTTGATCATCAAGAAAAGATCGTAGTAATAGTTTTTAAATCAATATATTTTATTTAAAAATACTTTACTACTTTTTAAAGACATGGCTTTAAAGCTACGTTACTTAGATTTCCCCCTGCAAGGATCCTGGGGTTCACCAAGGCTGTAGTTTTCTTTATAAGTCTCTTCTATTCCCTTGCAGGGCACAGAGCACTCAGGGAACTCTTGTGGGCAATGGAGGTTTCCCTTAGAGTTGGGAAGCTATAGTGCCCCTGTGCTATAACTACTGTCTCAAAAACCAGTAATGTTAAAAAGGGAGGAGTGAAAATTTGGTTCACGTATTTACAGGCTGAATTTCTTTCTCTTAACTTACTAGTTTAAAAATTATACATAGAGTATAGATTCACTAAATAATTAAAAAATAAAGGTAAACATAAAGAAAATGTAACCTGTAACCCCACTCTCCAGAAATGACCTCTGTAAGCCCTTCCAGACCTTTTAGTGCCTTTTTATAAATACATTCACTTAAACATTGATATAAAAAATACTGTCAAATTACTATCTTATGAACTGCATTTTGAATTTAATGATCTAGTGTGAACTTTTTTTGGTCAATAAATCTAATTCAGTCATCATTTCAAATGGTTGCATAATATTTTATTGAGAGGATGTCAAGGACCAATTTCAAGTGACAGGAAATATGTTTGCAGTTCTTCATTTATCAGGAACTTAGGAGAGCTGCTAACTCACAGGAGCAATGTAGGAGCAGAAGGCTTGAAAGAAGGTCATCAGAAAAGATTAGTTGCACAGTTGCCCCAGGCTGAGAGACTGAATCTAATACCTGGACAACTGGTTGCTCCCAAAGGAGGCTGTCTGGAGATGTGACTGTCAGCAAGGATGGGTATCGCTTATAGCCTGAGGCTTCCCCAGGAAGCCCAGGTGAGGGCCTCTTTAAAAGCAGATGGCTCTGGAGAAATCACCTCAGGCCAGCAGCTGGTGTTCTGTAAACATCCCTCATCTGCCAGATCCTTGCCTTTCCTCCAGTTGGTGTTAGAGACTAAGAGCTCTATCAAAGTGAATGTAGTTTTAAAACTTCTTTAGCTGCTACATCATTCCCCAGTAACCTCACCCCTTCACCCGAGCATTGTTCACATTCTGCTACCGATATCTGACGTACATAGAAAGCAATTACTTCATGAGCTGGGTATGTGTAGTGCTTAAGTCTTTCCACTCAGGAGCCTTTAGAAATAAAACTCAGATTAGGTAACAGCTAGGGCAGGATCATTGAGGACATTTTTAAACAGTGACATAATGACTTTCCTCCATTATTTTACCATTGTTTGAAAGGGATCATTATCTCTCTGTGAAACCACATTTGACATTGAGGCTTCAGTGAATTTCTGAAAGGCTGGCCCTTCCATCCGAATGGTAAGAGCCCACCTGCCTTCTGATAATGGGCTCTGCACCATCAGGGCACAGAATGGATGCTGGGTGCTTGTTGGCTGCCCTGATGTTATGCATTAAGGGTACATATCTAACAATGTGAGAACTATATCTGATACAAATTTTACTCCACAAGAACAAACTTGTTCTTACTTGAGGATAAATGACCTCAGGGATCATTGGCTTTTAAGTGTCATAAATTTTTATGACATTATGAAAAAAATGGGGGTTGCAGTAAACCACTTAGTATTATATTTCCATTTACTGGATAATGGATGAGGTGTAATGTTCTAGCAAAAGTGTGTAGACCTACAGAGGGGAGGCTAGAAATAGAACAGGATACAAAATATGTACAACAAAATTTCCCAAGGAAGTCAAGTTAGCTTTCCTCTGATATGACCAAATATTAAAATATAAAGTGAATGCTTAAGAGAAGGGTTAATGATTGATGGGGTACTAAATTAAAATAAAACGTGATTAAGTTCTTAAGAGACCCTAAAATGGGAATTTGGAAAAGGCAGGGGTAGTCAGAATAGCAGAGATTAGTGCTAGATAGTAAACAGTAACCTGGGAAAGTAACTAAAGATAAAAAAAGAAGAATTCAAAGGGGGAATGTTGAGATGTGAACTTCAGAAAAAAAAGACATTAAGAAAGGGACGTAACTGTACATAAAACCTCCATATGGTATGGAAATCAGATATTTTAACTTCAATTTGGGCTTTCAACTAGGAAAGCAGGAGTTTGATTAGGATTCATAAATTCTGAATAATAAGAAGGATCCATTTTACTATTTTTGATAAAGGGGAATTGAAAAGATGCCTCATGTTTCAAGTGGACAATCTTTTTGAGATAGGTTTCCCGGAAGCTATTCCTCCTGTATGAGTAGCTCTTTCTCTCTCTCCTTTTTTTTAGGTGAACTAAGGTCAAAACCACTGGACATCGGGCTAGGTGTCCAAGAGTGCTGGTGTTCAGAGGAACAAAATACTCTGAGAAACAAATGGAGAAACAGAGAACCACAAAACTCTGGGGAAGGTCACACTGGCAAATATTGGCATAGCAAATTGCTTCATGATGTAGGTATGGCTGAAGACCTCAGTGACCCCAGGGTAAGTTGTGGATTGATGGGCAGGAGTCAAGTGAATAGTTTGTTTTAAGGTTATACATTTGATGCTGTCACTTTATATTTTTCTCAGCATCCATTTCTATACCTGTAAAATGATGGCTTTGGAATAGATGATTGTGATCTTATCAAAGACTGAGGATTGAGTAGCATAATAATAGACCAATTATCTAGATAGAGCTAGCTAGTATGAAATCTACAGGAGTCATGAAGCCTAAGTGGTGGTAGGTCAATGGTGGAGAAGAGAACTTATAGGACATAGTCTTTGGACATGGTCAAATGGCCAATGCTTTGTCATTTTGCTTTTAAGGCCTACTTTCTGCCTGGGTCTGTACCTGAGCCTTTTCAATCTTATAGCAGCTATGCCTAGGAGCAGGTGCTAAACACAGATGTATTTGAGAAAAGTTTGCAAGTATCAACAAAACAATGGAGCCAACTTAAGCAAAATAGGGGAACTTATTATTGGGAGACAGGAATGGCCTGGGACCTTGGGAACCAACTAGAAACAAAGACTGGAAGCCTGTTGGAACTTTCCATCTCTAGTCTTGGTTCGTGTCTGTGTCTCTGCCATATCTGTTAGGCATAACCTTATTCTAATCAGCACTATCAGAGCAGAGTTGAAATACAGTATCCAGGCCTGGTCTTCACATCCTGAGGGATAACATGAAGGCTGTTTAAAGGAGAGCCATAGAATGACTAAAGAGCTAAAAAAAAGTTAGGTCAGAGAAGAGATGCTAGAGGGCTGGAGATAATTCATGGAGAAAAGTCTGCTATTGGTGCATAAGACAATTTTAATTAGATGATGGATTATTAGTGTAAGAAGATGGTAATCAACTGTTCTTTGTTTTCAGTAAGGGTAAACCAAGAGGGAAGAGGTATTTGTGCACAGCAAAAGGGAGTCAGGCTAGATTAAAGTAAAGACGTGATGGCAGTGGGGACTGTAGCATTGCCATGGCTTTCAGGAGAAAGCGAGGCTTCTCCTGCAAGCACTTTGACAGATGGGTGACTTGTGTCTCTCTGGAATGATGTCTACTCTGTCTTCAGGCAGGAAGATGGCCTGGAAGGGCCTGTCAGTCTTTCCTAACTTTGGGGGCAGGTATTTGGCTGGGTCATAGCAGCTCGTAATTGTTTTTTGGGTGAAGCAGTGTTTGAAGGGGCTTCTTAGGCTCTTTGGTGTTTTCTCAGGATTATAATCTCATCACATTGTCCCATTAAGAAACTTTCTACCTTTCTGGCCACTCACCTCAAGTTTCAGCATCTAGCTGACAAAGTGCATTCATGTTATAATTGATTTGACTTTCCAAATAAAAATAATTAACCTATATCCACCAATTACAAAAGAAAAATAATTAATCCTTCCTCCTCCTTAATTGCTTTAAACTCAACATTTACCTCATTTAGGTACTTGTGACTCAAGTATGGAAAGCTGCTCAGCTCATAGTGTGAGGGTGGAGGAAAGAGTAATCCGTTGTCATGAAATCCTCAAAACTAGCTCTAAATGTTGGCTGCCTTATGTCTTAAATGACATACTTCATATGATAGAAAAGAGTCAATAAAAAGTTTCATCTAGTATTTATCAGGTAAAAATGGCTTCAGATATTTCTTAGCTAAATATGCTATGGAAGAAAAATTATAATGAAAGAGTTGCTATGGACGTTTAGTGCCTAGGAAGTCATTAGAATAAAAGCCTCACATTTTGCTGGCCTCTCTCTGGTGCATTAACGTCACTCACAAGTCCCTCTCTGAGATGGTGTTTCTGACCAGCAAGTAGTTTTAGTGATAAGCAGATCATTTTATGAAAAAAATGAGGTTGTCACTAAAAATAAGGTCTCTGAATAAAAGAAACTATTTGTATCTGATAATGACACACACATTTTGACACCTATACACTCTTTTGCTTCCAGATAGACGTCCATTTAAGCCACCCTATTAATGCCTTCCTCCACATACTACTGATTTTCCCATTATATTTCCTAATGGTGAAAATATCATACCTAAAGTTATTATGGCTCAGTTGTTATACTTAGTATGGTTTTGTTTTATTTTTATATATTAGGTTTGGGTGAAATTATTAAAAATTTGGATTCAGAAGTGTGCTAGCCTTCTGCAGTACCCATCGCTCAGGTGAGAGGTATCTTTGGAGAGGGTGTGCTGCCTGAAGCCACACAATACTGAGTTGGATGACAGTGGACAGGTGAGGCTCCAGGGGCCTGGGCTGCTGGGAAGGGCTTCTGCATCCAGGATCCTAGGGTGAATGTGGCAGGAATGAGAAGGGGAAGTAGAGGTAGCGTCTCTGTGAGGATGGGCAGGCAGCGAGAGGCCAGAAAAATGGTGAGAGAGCATAAGTTAGACCTTGTTTTTTGGAGGAACCACTGAGATGACTGTTGGAGACCTGACTGCACCCAGGGCTGTGTCTACCCTAGGAACTTTCACTCTGATTGTCCCTGAAGTC
The DNA here is from genome assembly GCF_049354715.1 of Callithrix jacchus. Taxonomy (NCBI): domain Eukaryota; kingdom Metazoa; phylum Chordata; class Mammalia; order Primates; family Cebidae; genus Callithrix; species Callithrix jacchus. The sequence goes on from NC_133509.1 coordinate 93,316,027, forward strand.
CTTTCCAAATGTTAGCACTTTCATTAGATGGGCTGTTTCATCATGATTTCACATTCCCTTCAAGTGCTAGTCTTAAAACCATTAGGTTTCTCCTGTTTTTCTTATGATAACATTCCTTAACTGGACAATGTTGTTTTAGCCAGTAGCCCAAGGCAAAAGCTGAGTGCCAGGCTTTCTGTTTATCCAGCCCTGCAACCCCTGGGTGCAGGGCAGCACTCTCCCTCTCCCTTATGTGTTAGTCTGCTTTCAGGTAGATGCCTTCCCAAATCTAAGAGTAAAGGTCTTTGGATAGCAACACCTGTTGTATGTGAAGCAACTGGATAGAGTTACAAATCCTCATGTGGCTCTTCCACATTCAGTGAGGGAAAGGCATGCAGGTTCACTTGGACAAAGCTGACTCACCACTTTACAGTTTAGATGACATTTATTCCCTGAATTGCTTAAAAGTAGAAGTCTCTAAGAAGATTAATCTACTCTGCAGAGATTTTTACACCAAATAGAAATGGACCCTTTTTTGGTCTTTCTCTTAACAGGGAAAATGAGATAACAGTCATTTAGCCATTGAAAAGACATCACTTTTCAATAAAGTTGTCTGGATATATACATTTCCCAAGTCCTCCCAAGTTCTACCACTGAACCACATCTGCAATGTTCATGTTCCTTGTCAGCTCTGGGGACTCTGAGCCTTGAGGACATAGGGTAGAGTAGGAATGGGGGTGGGTGTGTGGGTAAAGATGATTGGCAAAATCCTGAAGTGGATGATGCTTAACTTTAATCTCTTCCTGAGGTCTGTTTTTGAATTTGCCAAAGATAGAGGACCAAGCTTTGAAAGTGAGAACAGCAGTGGAGAGAGCATCTTTTTAAAGAGGTGTTGAGATGATGGGGTCAGAAGGCTTCAGGAAAGCCAAGGATTTATTGCTAAAGGTAGGGGCAGTGTCCTTGGGGCCACTTGTGGGTAGACGAGGAGTGAGCCAGCCAGCCCAGGGATAAAAGCAACCTGAATTAATGAGGCTTCTGAGAATGCTCAGCAATTAGATTGACCCTTGCTGCCTGGCCTCCTAGGGTGGGTTCTGAGCACAGTGTGGCCTCAATATTCTAAGTAGCTGACAGCAGGAGCTCCTGATATGGAGCAGTGGAGCAAGGGTTTGCCAGAAGATGAGCCTGGGAAAGTCTCAATCCCCAGGCTTTGGAATAAGCAGAAAGCCCTGCTACCCTAAATAGTGACAGCTGGAAATCACGAGGGAGCCTTCTGTTTGGGAGTCATGACCTTTCCTGTCACATTTCTGCATTCTGGCAGGCTGTTGGAGAGATCTGTGTGACAGCCTCACCTTTCAGCATGCCTCAATCACACCAGGGAGACGGCAGGAGTGAGGAGGAAGGAAAGAGAAGAGAGCTTGTGCGTGCTTCCTAAACAGCTCTTTCTCTCTGGGTCAGAACCAGGTTACAGAGGTCACTAGTCATGTGGTAACATCCTGATGATAAGGTAGAAAGTCTCTCTTCTACTCCCTTGAGTGTGGTATTTGCATGGGCCATTAAAGAAGGGATGTTGATCTCACCTGGGCCGTTGTCCACACACACATATCTCAGCCCCTGCCAACCCCCTCAGCAAAGGTACCCAGCTTAGAATCTAGACATTCACAGTGGGGAACTCTTGATTTTTAATTATTCAGGGAACCACTTTATCTTTTTAAAATGGTAAATGATTTAGGAGAAGCAGACACAATCATGTCTTTTCAGGATTGTTTAGGAGATTTGGAGGTAGAAATATGATGGATTGGATTTGAATTTGCTTAGTGCTGACTAAGATAAATTGTCGCTAAAATCACAAGGCTGCATATTTCACAGTCAAGCCCATTTTACTTTTAAAATTAGCCACTCTCTATAGGCTTCTTGTCAGCAACAGGAAAGGAATGAAATAATAATTATCAGATTAGAAGAACACCATTAAAATCACTAAGGTGGTCTGTTTGCCTGGTTGAAGTATTCGGTTAGGTTGCTCGTCTCATTGCTTCCTGCAGTTGCAGCAAGAAGTGTGAGGAAATATCCCTGAGGCCACCATTAGAATGAAGCTTATGCATTCCTGTTGTTGCCAACACCATGATGTTCCACAATAAATTGAAAGCAATTCTCTGTTCACATCATTAAAAATAAAAAAAATTTTGGTTTCATCTTTATAATACCCAGATAAAAACAATGAACTTGCTCTGGGCAAAATTTTCCTAAAGATTATATATTCATAATTACTTATATATATGGGCAACCTTTGAAATAATACATAAGAAACTGGTAACCTGACTATCTCTGAAGGGGATCTGGATGATTAGGAGAGTGGGCTATTATTATTTAGATTGCAGTGTAAAAACTACTCATTAAAATATTACCTATTAATATTAAAAACAATCCTTTTAAATATCTTTCTTCTTTATTGAAAAGGGGACACCATGCTGGCTGATTTGCTTTTTCTGTTAAGTATGTGATGGACTCATAGTGTACATTCACCTGCCTTGGCTTGTAATAAAGACAGTTACAAAGACATCGACACAGATATCACTGCAAAATCGTAACAGAATGTAAAATTCATCAGGATAATTATCCCACCACATCATTGGCTGGAGGCTGATAATGATTTTAATTTAAATGTAAATTTAAGTTAAACTATCTTTTATTATTTATCTTATAAATATAGTATCTGTTTAGAATAGAACATTTAGAAATGCTGATAAACAGAAGAAAAATCACCCATAATGTAATTACTCTGAGATAATTGTGATTTACCTTTCAAAATGTGTCCACATATATCTGTATAGGCCCGTTTTCTATGTTTATCTGTTGCTATATTTGGCTGTGTCAGTGCATGTAAATATGGGATGCTGCCAACTAATTTCCCTCCAAGAGCCAGGCAGATAGCATAAATGTGAAATCAGCTGGATATAAGGTGAACTGGAGAACGGTGAGGATTATGATACCCTGGAGAGTTTATACTTCACCTAAAGATATCTCAAAGTTTCAGTAATATGTGGCCAAATATAACAATGTAGGCTGGATTTAGCTTGTGGGCCACCAGCTGATTTCACAGGAGGTAGCCAAAGTTATTATTTTCTTCTGTATCCCTTCAGAGATATTCTACGTGTGAGTGTATGTGTATATTTTAGATGTGCACACTCACACAAATTCATTCTCTCCTCACCTCCTGGCCCTTTTTGTTAAGCAAATGATCACATGTCATTTGCAATTTTAACTCTGAGATTGAGACTGTGTCAAATATTTTGGCTGATAGTTTATTGTACTGTCTGCATTATCACTTGTTACCTCCCCCTGATCATCTAGGTTCTCCTTGGTCCAATTCAAAGAATGTAGGCGTTCTTTCCCACTACACTATGTTTGCATTTCCTTTTAGTGAAAAATCTCTTCCTACTTTAAACCTCATGCAATTCCCTATCCTCTTCTATTCACTTGAAACCATGTCAATTTCCTTTTACTTTCTCTTCCTGTCTTGTTAGTATTTTCATCACCTAACAGTTATGATTATCTTCAGATTCCACTAGCATTTTATTATGCATGCTGCAAGAATCATAATAAATGTTAAATAAGATTAAGCCTGAGCTTGACCTGTGGGTCACCCTATTAGAGCCAACTACTTTCCCCAAATTGAATGCCATGTCATCTATTATCATACTTTCTAAAGTCTCTTGCCAACAGTTTTAGCTGTGATGAGCTGCTTTCAATATCAGCCATCTGCTACCAACTCCTATCTAGCAATATAACACATTTAATGAAGAATCTCATTCAACTAATAAGATTATTAGGCAAGATTCTGTTGACAGTGCATACATTGGCAGCTTTTCTTGAGTGCTTTAAAAAAAATTGCTTTGGCTGCAGATAAAGTGGCACTTTTCCCCAAGGTGCATGCAGTTAACAATGTATAGTGAAAATAGCAGAGTTCAAATCTTGACTTTATTGATGTATGACCTTGGTAGGCATCTAACTATGGAGCCTCGATTTCCTCATTATAAAAGTGGACTAATAATATCCATTTGAGTTATGTCAAGGGGTTACTGGAATAATGTTACAAAACAAATGCAAAATAACCTTATTCAATGCTCTTGAAAAGATTCTTTTCCCCTCTAGGGCCACTCAACAATCAACTGAGAAAATAGGACAGCAGTGTATTTATATTTATGCTATTTAAAAACCACAATTCCCCCCAAACCTCCCTATTCTTCTTCAACCTCTCCCTTAGTACTCCTTATTCAGCATATGAATTTGATTCTGACTTCTTGGAGGCTCTGGTCCAAGGTTCTCTGCTTCCAAAATCTTCACTTTGAGCCTTTCACACCTGCACTGAAGACAGTAGGCTCACTTCTTCATCCTGGTATACATTTCCACCTATGCCTCGATTCTTTTTTTTTCCTTAATCTCCTCCCTGAAGTTGCTCCATTGCACCTTTGTTTTTGAGACAGGATCTGATTTTTTTGCCCAGGCTGGAATGCAGTGGCATGATCTCAGCTCAATGTAACCCCTGCCTCCTGGGATTAAGCCATCCTTCCACTGCAGCCTCCCAAGTAGCTGGGACTACAGTGAACATCACCACACCTGGCTAATTTTTGTATTTTTTGTAAAGACTGGGGCTTTGCCATGTTGCCCAGGTTGGTCTTAAACTCCTGAGCTCAAGCAGTCTACCTGCCTAGGCCTCAAAAAGTGCTGAGATTACAGATGCTGGTCCATCTTTTTTTTTTTTTTTAAGATGGAGTCTTGCTCAGACACTCAGCTGGAGGGCAGTGGCTTGATCTTGGTTCACTGCAACCTCTGCTGCCTGGGTTCAAGCAATTCCCCTGCCTCAGCCTCCTGAGTAGCTGGGACTACAGGTGTGAGTCACTATGCCCGACTAATTTTTTGTATTTTTTTTTAGTAGAGATGGGGTTTCGCCGTGTTGGCCAGGATGGTCTCCATCTCCTGACCTTGTGATCCACCTGCCTTGGGCTCCCAAAGTGCTGGGATTACAGGCGTGATCTTTTTAGGTTATATTTTTTCTTCTCAGTTGGCTCCTTCTCTCCTATGCATGTGCCCATTTTTCTTTTTCTAAAATCCTTCCCTTAGTGCAGCTATTTCTTTAAGGCTACCACTCATCCTATCTCTTTCCTCCATACCACCAGATATCTGCTCCTTCCATTCCCTTCTCACTTATTTTGCCTTTAGCTTCTTGCAGTCCTGGCAGCTATTTCTTTAAGGCTACCACTCATCCTATCTCTTTCCTCCATACCACCAGATATCTGCTCCTTCCATTCCCTTCTCACTTATTTTGCCTTTAGCTTCTTGCAGTCCTGTCTCCCTTCCCCATACTATCTGAATGGGGTAGCTGAATCTGTTGCAATGAAGGCCGCTTTCTGCATCAATCTACGGATGTTTACTCAGCTCTCATCTTTCTTGAATTTCTTACAACTTTTAACACTATTAGTAATAAAGCGTAATTCTGTTTTTATTCCCCCCTTCCCAGTCAAGCCTGGTTTCTCTTTTTCTTGCTCCTCTAATTCAGATGTTCTTCAAGGTTCTGTCTCCAAATCTTGATGACCTCATCAAGTCTCACATCTTTTGTGGATAATTACCAAATATCCATGTCATATTCCAAATGTAGTCCCAATTTTGAGGCCTGCTTTACCAATAGCTGGCAGCGTACCGCTACATGAAGGTCATGATGAAGCCGTTCAAGCTTAATATTTCAGTCGGACTTATCATCTTCTCCTCAGAGCTGGTCTGTACAGTTGATATCCCTATTTCTGTTCAGACAACTTTTCCTGTAAATTGACAATTACTTCTACATTGCAAAATAAACTGAACCCCAGGTCTCTAGGCTGAAGAACTGGGTGAACAGCAAATCAGGAAAACTAATAGAGTAATAGCAATCTCAGTGAAATTAACTTGAACGACAAGAGAAAGCCAGGCAGGAGAACAGGAAATCAACATCAAGCAGTTTGCTTAGAAAGAATCAGATGACCAGTACTGTTCAGTATGCTAGTGTTTGTATTTCTAGTCTTCCTTCAAGGCTCCTGCCCAGCAGATACAAAGCCTGGGCCCTCACCGCAGTTCATTAAGAACTGCTGTATGATAACAGTATCTCTGTAGACTAATTTCTTATTCTCTGTTTTTAAATTTATACATTCTCCATTTTTTTAAAATCTTACTGTGAAATCTTTTAAACATACAGAGAAGTATAGATGAGATAACAAATAGTTCATTATCATCAAACACTTAGCCATTTGGTCACATTTGCTTCAGCTATTTATAAAACATTTTATTTTGACATAATTTCAGATTTTGAAAACTTGCAAAAATAATACACAGTCAGCATATGTCCTTCACCCGTTTTCTCAAATATTAACACCTTATGTAACCACAGCAGAATGATGAAAACGAGGACATTAATGTTGATACAATATTCTTAATTAACCTGCAGACCTTACTTATGTGTCACTAATTTTCCCACTAATGTCTTTTTTTTGGGCCTACCTTGCACCTGGGACAGTTCCTCAAGTCTTCTTTTGTCTTTTATGACGGGACATTTTCGAAAAGGACTGGCCAGTGATTTTATGGAATGTCTCTCAATTTGGATTTGTCTAGTATCTTCTCATGTTTAAATTCAAGTTACACATTTTTAGCAAAAATACCAGAGAAGCGATTTTTCTGGTATATCATATCAGGAAATACTCAGTGTCAACATGCTTCATTATAAAGTGATGTTCACTTTGATCACTTGGCTAAGGTTTTTCCAACATAAAGTTATTCTTTTCCTCTTTGTAGTTAGTATTAATAATTTCTCATTCCGAAAGTATACTGTTTTTTATTATAACTTTATCTATTACTTTTAACGTCCATTCTTGCCTGCAACAAGTTTTACTTTGGTGTTTGCCAAAAGGTGATTTTTCTATTTCCATTATACCTTCTCTCTGATGTATTTATTTATCCAATTATTTATTTATATCTATATGGACTAATGGAATTTGCTTTATTCAATAAGCTATAATCCATTGCTATCATTATTTTGTTATTTAAGGTGTTCCAGATTGGGCTTCTTCACAATGATTTCTGTGTGCTTTCTAGATGCTCTAATTTTTTTTTTTTTTTTTGAGACAGAGTCTGTCTCTGTCACCCAGGCTGGAGTGTAGTGTGCTATGATCTCAGCTCACTGCAACCTCTTCCACCTCCCAGATTCAAGCAATTGTCCTGCTTCAGCCTCAAGGGTAGCTGAGATTACAGGCACTTGCCAACACACCTGGCTAATTTTTTTATTTTTGGTAGAGATGGGGTTTCACCATGTTGACCAAGCTGGTCTCGAACTCCTGACCTCAAGTGATGCCCCATCTCGGATTCCCAAAGTGCTGGGATTACAGGCATGAGCCACCGCACCTGGCCTTTAATTTTTTTTGAGTACTTCCTTACTCCCTGGTACCACAAAAGTTCCAGGCTTATCTTGTACTTTCCCTACTCTACCCCGAAATGAATGTTTGTTTCTTTCTTTCAACAAGCAGAACATCACAAAAATCCTCTATAACTTATGAATTCTTCTTATTCAAATTTTTTCTTGTTTCCCTCAGCAAATGTTTCTCCTGTCCTGATATGGGACCTATTAACCCTGTATACATTCCCATCCATGACTTCATATATTGACTACATGTCTATGTATCCATAAATAACACAGTAGATTTTTTGCATATTTTATAACTGCAGGTAAATGAAATATTATAAGTACATGTAACTAGACTTTTTAAACAAATTTATGTCAGTATGTGTGGCTCAAAAGCTCATTCATTTTAGCTGCTGTATAACATGCCATTGTAAGATTATAACAAATGTATTTTTTTCATAACTTGATTTACATTTCAATTGTACCCAATTTTTGCCATTATAAACATGTTCTTGTAAGCTATCTTCCTGAACTATTTTGTTAGAGTTTTATTGGGTTATATGCTTAGAGTGTAATTAGTAGACCTTAGGGTATGTATGTATGTCTTCCATTTCATTAGATCTTGTTTCCAAAATGTTTGTTTTAATTTATACTCCTACCAGTGATATGTGAGAGTCCTTATGCCTACATAGTTTCATTAACCCTTGGTTAATCATTTAAATTTTTGCCAAAGTGATAGGAGTGAAATGGGATTTGTTGTTTCTATCTGCATTTCCTTAATTATCGGTGAAGCTGAGAATCTTTTCACCCTTTGTGGCCATTTTTCTCCTGTAAGCTGTTCATAATCTTTTGCCCATTTTTTCTGTTGGATTGTTGTCCTCTTGTTGATTTGTAGTTTTTCATAAGTTCAAGCTACTGGCACTTTGTTATCTGTGATGCAAACATTGTCTTTCAGTCAATACCTTGTTTTCTAACATTGCTTAAATGTCTTCTCATCCTTCTAACTTCAATTCAGTCTTCCAAGTGGTTTCCTAATAGGACATATTAATAAAGGGGCCTTTTGCATGCTACTCACAATCAATTTCTTTTAACTAAAGTTGTTCAAGAGGAGTTTGAGACAACTAGATGAGTTTGAAATGAATTTTTAGACTCAAAAGTCAGACATTAACTCAGAGATATTTAAAAAGAAAGAAAGAAAGAAACCAAAAAACAACCTTGATCCTTTCGGAAGTAATGTGTCTTGCTGCTTTTTTTTCTTTTCCTTTTTTGTAATAGAATCTGAGGCTGGGAAGGGGCTCTTTGATATCTGTAATATCCAATTTAAAATTCACTGAATTCTAGAAATAAAGACCTAGAAGGAACCACAGGGACCATCTGGTTCAACCCTCTCATTTTACAGGAAATAGAGGCTTAGAGAGATGAAATAAAATATTTAGGGCTGGAATCTAGTTTTTTTTTCCTTGAAGATTTCAATTTTTGTAAGGATGGATTTAGCTTTTCATTTCTCCAAGAGAATGGGACTGTCATAATTTGACTTGGACACACATAATCTCCTAAAGTTTCCCTCTTCTTTTAAGGTGTTCCCCCCCAACCCCCCCTCCCCCCCATTTACTAACACTCTTGGAGTTGTATATAAATCCTGGTCAAATGCTTTGGACACGTAGCAACTAATATACCCCTGAACCTACTGGGTACTATAAATCAGTCTGCAGGATGGATGGGGGACTTCCATTTTCCCTTTGTTTTCTTTCTTTTCTTTCTTCTTCCTTTTCTTTTCTTTCTTTCTTTTTTATTTTATTAAGCTCCATTTCCCTTCTCTAGGGAGAGAATACAATAATATTCTTTCTTAGACCCTGGAAACTTTGGTTAGAAATAAATCTCTCCAGATGGTTGGGGAAGAGTCCCTTGAGCCAGACTAAAAGCCCTTACTATTTTTTTTTTTTTTTCGCTTACTTTTTTTATGCAGGGTCCACATCTAAATAGCCTAAAAGTTTATTTTGGTTAAATCAGTTTTCTTTTCTAAATAAAGTGCTGCACGAGGGGTTTTATTTCCAGTTAGAGTCCTTTTTTAGCTCTAAAATATCTTATTAATCTAGGATAAGATTCATCAGAAGGGTGTTGAGAAAAAGCAGAGCAGGCAACTGACTGTAAAAATCCTTCAGGACTGCTGGTAATGACCGTATATCTTAACTGTCCAGTGTTGTTAAACCACTCCTGGATTACCCATAAGCTGCTCTCTGTAGTGCTTGTCAGATTTCTCTGGGTCCTAACTTTAAAAGATAGCTCTCTACCACCACCACCAACTCAATATGCTAGAAACCAGACAGCTCCTAGAGGACAGTGGCTGTGTCTTAGTCGTTTTTGTTCACTCATGCTGCCTAGTGATAATGATGACAGTGGTGGTGATGGTGATAAAAATAAAAATAAAATAATTATGCTTATTACATGCCTGGCACTGTTCTCAGTATTTCACACATGTGAATAAGTCATTTAATTCTCACATCTAGGAGGTAAATTACTATTATTATTATCTCTGATTTACATGTGCAGGCACAGAGAAGCTAAGTCATTTATCCAGAGTCATACTGTTTGCCATCAGGATCCAAACGGAACAGAGAGGACACATAAAGTAGATAAATTGGGAGATTTATTTACAAAGTGGGCTGGCTACAAATGTGGGTGTAGAGGAGGCGTTGACGGAGTTAGGAGCAGGCAAGCTGTTACTACCCCTAGGCCTGAATGGATGAGGGGAAGGAGCCATCAGCAGAACCCAGAAGGAAAGAGAACTGTGTGAATCCAATTGCACATTGCACATAGCAGTGATTTCTGAGCAGGTACACTGCCAGTCTATAGCAGTCTTGCAGGGAAGGAGTCAAGGGGATAAGCATCCTAACCCCCTTCTCTGCTCTCCTTCTGCACTCCTGACAGGCCCCTTCAGTGGCAGACTTTGACAGAACTTCAAGTGTCCTGAAGACCACTGATGCCATCCATGCAGTCTAGCACCAGGGCAGAGAGCAGAGTTCATCTGGCACCCACCAGAGTAAAGGAGTAGAGCTTTGAACCCAGGCAGTCGAACTCCAGTGTCCACATTCCTAACCAATGTCCCAAATAATGCCTTCTACATTAAGGAGGAATGTAGAAGGTTATCTAATACACTGGAATGTATTAGATAACTCATCCAAGAGGCTATGACTTGACTTGCTCAATAAATGACTGAACAGCTTCACCCTCTGCCAATGCACATCCTGATGGCAATCATGTTGATTTCATTATTGACTTATTTGTGTGTTGCTAGCTTGATTTAGAAAGGATTAGAAATTATTAGACTCATCTTCTTTTCCCTCATTAATCATATATCTGTTTTCACTTTTTAGATAAGGCAAAAATCAACTGATTTTTCTCCAATTATATATACTTTCTTATAGGTGTGTTCTCTTGATGATTATTCCAAAATAATTGGATTACAGCTGTTCTGCAGTTGAAAGTTGCTAGACGTTAAGTCGCTCCCTTTTAGTTTCCGATTTTTAGGGAGATCACATAAGTTAAGCTGAATGGTGAATTGAATTTTATAAGCAATTGCCAGTTACTTCAAGAATCACCCATCACTGGTATAAAATGTTTTGATATTGTTGTTTTCAACTAAGTTTCTCTTGCACAGAATGGAAAAATCCTGGGGCACTATGTGGTCATTCTAGAGAAGAAAAGCTGACATAAGAAATTTTTGATTCTGTATGAAAAGTAATTGAGGGGAGAAATGGAGGGTGAATTCCATCCTGGGAAAGTGGCTTGAAGGCAGAGTTCATATCATCGAGGAGGTGACCCAAAGGAAATTCACAGTCTTAACCCTCTCCTTAAGGAAAGAGGAAAGAAAATAAAGTTAGGAGGAGAGCATGAGTGCTGCTGTTTTAAAAAGATATGTATGCCTTTGATTTTCTCTTTTAAACTCTGGGACATAAAAAATTGCCAACAGGAATAAGAATTCTCATTCAAATATGACCATACAAGTTGTGATTTATTCTGAAGTCCCAAACACAAAAAATAATTAAGAAAGGCAGATATAACACTCTCCAACTTCTTCAAGTTGTGGATCTGTGCACTAGCTCCTGAGGGGAAAAAAACAAAACAAAACAACCCAGGACCGAGAGGGCAAAGAGGTCTCTTTTAATAAAGGAACTCACTGCCTGAGAAAAGAACAGCTAAGGTGCTGTACTGGAAGATCTTTCCTCTCAGTTAGAGAAATACAAAGCACAGTATAGGACTGTGATTCATTCTCCTTTTTGAGATGTGAGCTACATTAAATTGCCAAAGCCTGTGAAGAACAGTGCCAGTGATACGGGCCACAAAGCCATTTCAAGGATTGCTCAGGAGTCTGAATCTCATTGTTCAGCAAAATAGTCATGAACAATTGAGAACTGGCATGTTCAGTGGTTAGCACCATGCCAACATGGCCCAGTAAGGGGAACGGAGGCTCTGTGGTGTGGTGGGCTACTCTACCAGAGGGTTCCCAGTCAGAGATTTCATTTCTGTGTTCCCACTCCTTCTTCCTTTAGGAAGAAAAAGTTGCCAGCTGCTTCACAAAATGCAGGTGAGGCCAAAAAATTATTTTGAAGCACATTTTTCTTCTTTAAAACAGTTGCTTTCGTGGCTTTCCTTAGTTGCGTGTGTTAATGAGTAGCTGTCATGGTCTGCAGAAGAGGGATGTTTGAGATACTGAAGCCAGTTCTCAACTAGCCTTCCTGGGACCAGCTTGCTCACTTGGAAGTGACTATCCATGTGAACTGATCACTAGAAGGGGAACATCTGGGCTTCAGGTCTCTTGAAGAGGGAGTCTGGTGGGAGAGGAAGGGATCACCATGCCTCAAAGAGTGACCATAATGGAGTTCTCCTTGGCAGACATGGTAGCAGCTTGAACTGAGATCTTAGCTGCAAAATATTGCTTTTGACTCAATTTTTTGGATACTTTTCCTGGTTCAGTGATAATTCCTCTCCCTCTAGCCAGTATCTTTCTAGTTGACCACAATCTGAATTTCTATTTTTCCATATCTGTGAGAACTGACATAGGAGTCCTCCGTATCAGATTCATCTGGGAGGGCTTGGCTCCTGGTGGATGTAGCTGAGTAAGAAAAGAAAAAGCCTGAATGGAAAGTATACTGGCTAGTTTGGCAGGAAGGCTCCTTATTGAACTTTAATTTGGGGAGTGGACAGTCTAGCCCTGAAGAGTTGCTAATACCTATGGTTCCTATGGGAACTACAAACATTGCCTAGATTTTCTGCACTTGGGAAATAAAATTCATCAGTAATATCCCACCAGAACCTCTCAGCTTCAGTCTGTGTCTTATGATGGAGCTTTGCTGGATTGAAATTATTCTTCAGACACCTGAAGGGCCTGAGCAATTCCAGGATGCAGAGCAGGAAGGATGTTAGAATCTTGGAGAGATTCGAAGTTCTATAATTACTGCCACATAGGTGTTTTAGCCTCATTCTTTAGAAATTACTGGTGTGTTATTTGCACCTCAAACTCTATAGATTTTTTCTTGTTTATAGAATATGTAATTTGGACTTTCATAAAAGGTTCTCTATTTGTAAAATTGTTTCTGAAAAACATAACAAACAATTATACATTTTTATCCTGTATCAAGTGATTTGAATACCTGGGTGCAAAGCATTGGATGAGTTTATTTTTGATATTTTAAAAACTAAAACCTATAGGAGAGAAGCGAAGAAATAAAATCCTTTATAATGCTGCTGTAATTGCAGATACTTATTTAAAATTTGATTTAAAAACTGACAGGCTTTTCTTGGAAATGTTTCTGCTGGCCTTGAAATTCTTCAGCTAACATTTGTGGGGAGCTGGTTGGAGTCACCTGGTGTGGATTCCTGAAAAAGACATCACAATGAACATATTCCTACTTGACCAAGTGGTTTAAGTGCTCCATGATAAGCAGGTGTGGTGGTGATACCCAGATTGAAATAGTGCTCCACTTTATGATTTGGGGCTAAGCAGTGAAGCAGGATCAGAATAACGTACAAGGAGAGGCTTATAAATTTTCAGCCCTAATGCTCTTTTCCATGAAATCATTAGATCAAAGAGAAAGCTGAGGTATTAGGATTTAGGGACAATGAGACTGGCCTGAATTCTGTGATTCTGTACTGTGCTGGGGAAAAAGAATCACTAGGTATGCTTTGAACAACTGAGAAAAAATAGTTTTTTCCCTCACTTAGAAGAGAGTGGGTGTGAGCCCCACAGCACTCTCTTTAGTTTCCTTAATTCGAGAGGGCAAGTTGTGATCTCTTTTGAGACTATCTCTGGACTTTTAAAGCAAGTCACTCATGCCAAACATATGTATCTGGCACTTTCTTTTTCTGTAAAGTGGTGATCTCATGGGAGATTGTAGGAGAAGAAACGAGAAGTCAAGAGTGGTGCTAGTTGCCTGTAATCCCAGCATTTTGAGAGGCCAAGGTGGGAGGATTGCTTGAGCTCAAGAATTCGAGACCAGCCTAAGCAACATGGCAAATCCCCATCTCTACAAAAAATACAAAACAATTAACTGGGTGTGGTGGCATGTGCCTGTGGTGGCAGAAGGTTGAAGCTGCAGTGGGCTGAGATTGCATCACTGCACTCCAGCCTGGGTAACAAAATGAAATCCTGTCTCAAAAAGCAAAAAAGAAAAGAGTGATGCTGGTGAAATGAGCTGTTCATTCCCAGCGCCGGGCATACCTGACACATGCTAGGTCTCAATTCAGTGACCATTTATTGCATTTGCATTTATTGATCCTTCATGTGTCAGGCAAGGTGCAGATTATAACATGCTGCCCTGCCCCCAAGGCACTTATAACTTTTTTGTAGACCAGAAGGCACTGGTGTTACTCCTCAGTAATCTTGGGACTGAGTTAAGCAATTAGCTACCTGCCTTGTGCTTAACTCCACGCTAGTACTCTTCTTTATCAGAAATTATCGTATCCTTTACCAGACGTGGCTTAAGAAAGGATTAGAAAATAATACCTGAGCAAACATCATGCAACGCTCTAGCAGTCAGGCACCCAAAGGCTGCTACTGCATGAAGATTTTGTCCACAATGAAGGCAACATTGTGCTCCGTGGAGGAAGTCAAAGCTGTTTCATCTTCCCTTCCTCCCTTTGCTCCCCAGGTGCAGAGTTGGTTCAGTGGCTTTCTTTGTGTTAGTAATTGGCTCTGAATACTCTCTGTGTACTCATTAGTTAATTTATTTTATATCTTCAATGAAATTTGTGTGCCTTCCATGTGTGAGGTATTGTTCTAGGGCAGGGAGTAGGAGCAGAGAGGAAGACAATGCTTACTTTCATGTAGGAGAGACGGATGTTAAACACATAATTACATACTGAGTTAATTGTATTTGTGTTAAATGATGAAAGGCAAACTACATATTATAGGACCATATCACAGAGGATTTGCCATGGTTTGGAGAATCAGGGGGAGTTTTTGGAGTGAAGGGTGTTTGAGCTAAACTTTGAAAGATGAGTAGGAATGAACCAAGGGAGTAATAGGGGAAAACACTTAGACAGGAAGAACAGCATGTGCAGAGGCCAGGTGGGCGGCACCATGAGGGGACTTCATGGATCTTAGTTCTTATTGCTTTTACCATGAGAAGTCTTCGGAGAATATGAAGTAGCACAGTGAGATGAGCTAATTTGCCTTTTTTTCCTGTTTTTTAGGGTCTGGCTCTGCTGCCGAGGCTGGAGTGCAGTGGTGCTATCGTGCCTCTCTGCAGCCTCAAACTCCTTGGCTCAAGTGATCCTCCCACCTCAACCGCCTGAGTAGCTGGTACTACAGGCATGTGCCACCATACCTGGCTAAGTAAAAACATTTTTTTTTCGTAGAAATGGAGTTTCCTTGTGTTGCCCAGGCTGGTGTCAAACCCCTGGACTCAAGCTATCCTCTTGCCTTGGCCTCCCAAAGCACTGGAATTATAGATATGAGTCACCATGCCTGGCCCTAATTTGCATTTTGAGGCCATAGTCTGGGCTGTGAAGAGAGTATGTTGGAGGGAAGAGAGAGTGGAGGAAAGCATGTCAGTGAGGAAGGAGATGAAGGTTTCTTAACTCTATGGAGGAGATGGAGGAAAGTAGATGATTCATGACACAATAGGTAAAATAGGACTTGAAGATTAATTAGGTCCAGGAGAGGGATAAAAAGGAGTCAAAGAAGCCAGGTCTGTGGTGGAGAAGGACCAGGTTTGGTGGATGGTGGAGAGGGGGAGAAGGGATGATGGGCTGAGCACTGGATATGATGATTTTGAGGCAATTTGACACAAGTGAAGCTATTCAGCAGACACGTTTCCTTTGGAAACGCACACATTTGGGGCTAAGCAGCGAAGAAGGATCAGAATAAGGTACAAGGAGAGGCTTATAAATTTTCAGCCCTAATGCTCTTTTCCATGAGATCATTAGATCAAAGAGAAAGCTGGGGTATTAGGATTTAGGGACAATGAGACTGGCCTGAATTATGTGATTCTGTACTGTGCTGGGGAAAAAGAATCACTAGGTATACTTGGATAACCCAATAGTCATTCACAACACTTTTCCCACTTTTTTCCCTTTCTCTAATCGCGTGGTAAAATAAACGAGAAACACTCTCATTTCCAGTCTCCCTAACAGACCTGGATGACCACTCAGCTTGGGCCAATGGAACAAAGGCAAAGCATATTGGTGGGTCTTTGGCTTTTCTGATAAAAGGAACATATGCACTTGTGAGGAGCTGCTTCATCATCCCTTCCTGTTTCATCCTTTCTTGAATGTGGATGTGATGCCTGGAGCTGCAGCAACCATATGATTGATCATGAGGTGACAAACATGGGAATCAAAAGCAGATGACTGAGAACATCAGAGTGGAAATGTAGGAAGTACCTTGGTCTTTGATGATTTTTCTGAGCCACTGAGCGAACCCTGAGACCAATTACTTCCAGGCATGCTGTGACATAAACTGTAAATGTCTTTAAGGTTTAAGCAACTTTTAAGTATTCTGTTACTTGCAGTCAAAAGTATTTTTTAATAACAGTTTTGGGCTGGTGGTTCATGCCTGTACTCCTAGCACTTTGGGAGGCTGAGATGGGTGGATCACCTGAGGTCAGGAGTTCGAGACCAGCCTGGCCAGCATGGTGAAACCCCATCTCTACTAAAAATACAAAAAATTAGCTGGGCATGGTGGCAGACCCCTGTAATCCCAGCTACTTGGGAGCCTGAGGCAGGAGAATCATTTGAACCCGGGAGGTGAAGGTTGCAGTGGGCTGAGATCACGCCACTGCACTCCAGCCTGAGCAACAAGAGCAAAACTCTGTCTCAAAACAAAACAACCTCACAAAAACCAGTTTTATTGAGTTGTAATTAACATATCATAAAATTTATTTTCTTAAATTGTTAATTTGTCTTTTAGTATAGTATTAGAAATGCGTAACCCTCACCACTATTTAATTTAATTTAATTTAATTTAATTTCATAATGTTTCTACTCCCTCAGAAGAAACCCCATACCTATTAATAATCACTCCCCCATTCCCCCTCTCCCCATCTCCTGGAAACCAGTAATCTATTTCCTGTCTATAGATGTGTCTATTTTAGACATTTCACATAAATGATATTATATAATGTATGATCCTTTGTGATTGGCTTTTTTCATTTAGCATATTTTGAAATTGCATCCATGTTGTATTATGTAATCAGTATTTTATTCTTTTTATGGCTGAATAATATTTATTTGTGTAGACATACCCATTGTCAGTTGATGGACATTTGGGTTGTTTCTATGTTTTGCCCATTACAAATAATGCTGCTATGAACATTCATGTACAAATTTTTGTGTGAACATATGTTTTCATTTCTTTTAGGTATATGTCTAGGAGTTGAATAGCCAGGTCATACTGTACTTTTCTTTCTTTTTTTTTTTTTTAAAGAGACAGAGTTTCGCTATGTTGCCCAAGCTGAACTCCTGTAGCCTCAAGTGATCCTTCACCCCACTCTTAAATAACTGGGATTATAGGCATAAACTACAGCATCTGGCCCATATAAAAATTTGATGTTTACTATTTTAAGGAACTGCCAAAGTGTTTTCCAAAGCAGTGGCATCACCAGCCATTCCCACCAGTAATGTGTAAGTCTTCCAGTTTCTCCATATCCTCAACCCTTGTTGTCTATCTTATTTTAGCCATCCTAGTGGGGATGTGAAGTGACATTTCATTGTGGTTTTGATTTGCATTTTTCTGATGGCTACTGATATTGAGCACCTTTTCATGTGCTTACTAGCTACTATGTTTTGAACATATGTGTCCTTTCAAAATTCATATATTGGAAATTCAACCCTAACATGATGGCATGAAAAGGTGGGGCCTTTAGGAATGATTAAGTCCTGAGGGCAGAGCTCTTATCAATGAGATTGGTGATCTTATAAAAAAGCTGGAGGAAACTAGCTAGACGCTTTTGCCCTTCTGCCTTCCACCATGTGAGAGTACAGTGTTCATTCTCACTGCAGGGTACAGCAACAAGGGACCATCTTGAAGGCAGAGACCAGGCCCTTAGACACTGAACCTGCCAGTGCCTTGATATTGGACTTTCAGCCTCCAGAACTGTGAGAAATAAATTTTTGTTCTTTGTAAATTACCCAATCTCAGGTAATTTATTATAGCAGCACAAATGGACTATGACACAGGCCACTTATATATATATATATTTGGAAAAATGTCTATTTTTTTTTTGAGACGGAGTTTCGCTCTTGTTACCCAGGCTGGAGTGCAATGGCGCAATCTCGGCTCACCACTACCTCCGCCTCCTGGGTTCAGGCAATTCTCCTGCCTCAGCCTACCGAGTAGCTGGGATTACAGGCATGCGCCACTATGCCCAGCTAATTTTTTTGTATTTTTAGTAGAGACGGGGTTTCACCATGTTGACCAGGATGGTCTCGATCTCTTGACCTCGTGATTCACCCGCCTCGGCCTCCCAAAGTGCTGGGATTACAGGCGTGAGCCACCGCGCCCGGCCCAATTTTTTGTATTTTTAGTAGAGACGGGTTTTCACCATGTTGACCTGCATGGTCTCGATCTCTTGACCTCGTGATCCACCCGCCTCAGCCTCCTAAAGTGTTGAGATTATAGGCGTGAGCCACCGTGCCTGGCCGGAAAAATGACTATTCTAATCTTGTTCATTTTCAAATTAGGTTGTCTTTTTATTGTACGGTTTCTTTATACATTATGGATACAAGTTCCTTATCAGATGTATAATTTTCAAATATTTTCCCATTATATATGTTGCATTTCAGCTTTCTTGATGGTATACTTTGAAGCAAAAAAGTTTTTAATTTTAATAAAATCCAATTTATCTTTTTTCTTTTGTTGTTTGTGCTTTGGGTGCTATATTTAAGAAACCATTGTCTAATCCAAAGTCGTAATGATTTACTCCTATGCTTTCTTCTAAAAGTTTTAGCTCTGAAATTTGGATCTATGACAGAACTTGTTAATTTTTGTATATGATATAATGAATCCAAATTCTTTCCTTTGCCTGTGGATTTCCAGTTGTTTCAGCATCATTTGTGGGAACGATTATTGTTTCCCCATTTAATTGTGTTGACACCTTTGTCAAAAATCAGTTGCCCAGAAATGTAAGCACTTATTTCTGGACTCTTGATTCTATTCCACTGATTTATATATCTAGCCTATGCCAGCTTCATACTGTCTTGATTACTGTAGCTTTGTAGCAAGTTCTGGAAATGGGGAGTGTAAGTACTCTGGCTTTGTTCTTCTTTTTCAAAACTGTTTTAGCTCTTCTGGGTTACTCACATTTCTATATGAATTTCAGGATGAGCTTGCCCATTGCTGTGGAACAGCATCTGAAATTTAAAGGGATTGTGTAAAATCTGTAGATCAATTAGGAGAATATTGTCATGTTAACAATCTTAACAATATTAAGTCTTCTGATCCCTGTAAATATGGAATGTCTTTTCATTGACATTGATCTTCTTTAATTTATTTCAACAATGTTTTATATTTTTCAGAGTATAATCTTTTTACTTTAAAAAATTTATTACTATTAATATTTTATTCTTTCTGATGTTATATTGGAATTGTTTTATTAATTTCATTTTTGGATTAGTTATTGCAAGTGTATAGAAATTCAACTGGTGTTTGTATACTGATCTTGTATTTTGAAACTGCTGAACTTGTTCATTAGCTCTAAATTCTTTTGGTGGATTTCATAGGATTTTCTATATATGAGATCAGGTCATCTGTGATTAGACAATTTTACTGCTTCCTCTCTAATCTGAATGCCTTTTATTTCTTTTTCTTGCCTACTTGCTCTGGTTAGTACCTCTAATATAATATTTAATAGAAGTGTCAAGAATGAACAGCCTTGTCTGATTCCTGATCTTAGGGGAAGGCATCCAGTCTTTTATGACCAAGCAAGATGTTAGTTGTAGGTTTTTGTAGATACCCTTTATCTGGTTAAGGAAATTCCCTTCTATTCCTAGTTTTCTGACTGGTTTCACCATGAAAGAGTGTTGGACTTTTTGAAATACTTTTTAAATTTTTTGCCAAATTATTTTTACCTGATACTGTCATTATAATACATAGCTATAGCCACTGCTCTAGGTAACTCTAAGCCAGAGATGACAGGGTTAACTCAATATACATCTTTGTATTTTCAGAGCCATGAATAGTGCCTGTCACTTAATAGAAGTACAATAAATGCCTAAAGAGCAAACAAACAAATAAATGCTACTAGTCAGCGTTTGATATGTTTAATGCCAAATAAGTGATGTGGAGTAGATAACAAAGAAGAAACTAGAAGAAATGAGCCATTGTCTTAGCTTAAATACTCTCAAACTGGCTTGGTTTATGGCATGCAGAGGTATAACACTTTCTTTTCCTCCTCTCCGCTTTAACATATAAATATGCAGGATCCAATCTTTTTTCTTTTCTGTTTTGGGTATTTCTGGATTTTGTGAGGTGGGGCTACCCATTTGGGTTAAGTGGTTCAGAGACCATGCATAGTCTTCTGTCTGGATATTGGTAACATGAAGTGCTGACAGCTGTCAGCTCTTCTGGCCAGGCACAGTGGCTCACATCTATAATCCCTGCACTGTAGGAGGCTGAGGCAGACAGATCATTTGAGGTCAGGAGTTCAAGACTTGCCTGGCCAACATGGTGAAACCCTGTTTCTACTAAAAATATAAAAACTAGCTGGGTGTTGTAGTGCACACCTATGATCCCAGCTATTAGGGAGGCTAAGGCAGAAGAATTGCTTGAATTCAGGGAGCAGAGGTTGCAGTAAGCTGAGATTGTGCCACTGCACTCCAGCCCGGACAACAGAGCAAGACTCTGTCTCAAAAAAGGAAACGACTGTGATCCAATCCTCTGGTGCTTCTTGGATTACATGATGTATCATGAGCACAGCCCTGGTGGTCATTTCTCACCATGGAGTCCCAGGAGGTACAGCTTTCTTCCTCCTGACTCCCTGCATGGAAGAGAGTTTTTTTTTCTTTTTCTCTTTTTTTGAGACAGGGTCTCACTCTGTCACCCAGGAAAGAGGACAATGGTGCCATCATGACTCTCTGTAGCCTCAACATCCCAGGCTCATGTGATCCTCCCACCTCAGCCTCCTGAGTAGCTGGGACTATAGGCATGTACCCTCATACCTGGCTAATTTTTCTTCTTCTTTTTTTTTTTTTTTTTTGCGAAGGCACAGTCCCACTATGTTGCCCCGGCTGGTCTCGAACTCCTGAGCTCAAATGATCCTGCCATCTCAGCCTCCCAAAGTGCTGGGGTTATAGGCTTAAGCCACCACACTCATCTGAGAAATAGTATTTATTCTAGACTCTGTGATATCATTTTCCTTGTCCCTACTGCAGGCATTTTTATTCTAATTTCTAATCTCTTGAACTTGATTTTCCCCTCAAGGTACTCACTCTCATGAAGGTGTTGCCTCCACGGCAGCTGACATGATTCCCTTCCAGGGTCTAGGCCTTCCAGTGCAAACTCTAGTACCCAAACCCACAGAGGCTGGAGGTAAGTAATCAGTGACGCAGGTGGATGGGGATCAAGGTGAAAAGGAGAGGGTTATTACTTTTTGTTTTTACTTGATGTATAGTTTTTTTGTTGTTGTTATTTCTTGGAGATGGGGTCACTCTATGTTGCCCAGGCTGGCCTTGAACTCCTCGGCTCAAGCAATCTTCTTGCCTCAGCCTTCCAAAGTAGATGGTATTACAGCCACAAGTCATGGTGCCCAGATCTAGTGTATTGGTTTTCAGAGGGAGAAGTTGTTACTCAGCTTGAGCTAAGAGTTGCCCTAAGGAAAACAGGATCAGTGTTGATAGTTCTGCTTTTAAAATAAAAGGGAGGGTGGAAATTTGAAAGTTAATGTGAGCTCTCCTGATTTTGGAACACTCGAAAATAATTCAGAAATTTTTACTATGCTCTGCAGGGCCACAAAACATGGCTTTGGCCTGAGAACTGCTTGCCTGCACACTCTTTAAGCTTTTGGAAACTGAAGTGCAAGTGTCTGGCAGGTGATTTCGTTACAGTAGGTAGCTAGACAGACACGAGTCGGGTGGGGAGCAGATCCCTCCCCACTCCACTCCAGAATGTCAGGTGACCATCAGGGTCAGGCATTGTTAAACTGTCTTTCTAAAATAATTGGTTGCAGCCGGCACCAGGGAAAGTCAGTCTCCCAGTAGATAGAAAAAACCTGGAGCTGATGATGAGCTTCCCTATAAGATCTCACAAGTTGGGTGAATGGACTCAAGCATGTAGACTAAGAGGCAAAATGGTGGAGGTTAACTGGTATATGACTTTATAGGAACACTGGACTGATAAGAAAAGAATGCCTCAAGTAAGCATGCATACAACTTGAGTAAACATGCTGTGAATGCAGCCCCTCTCAAGTGCTGGCAGGCTACTGCCCATGCAGACAGCCCATCCCAAGGGAAAAAATCAGGGGAGAAAAGATGCAATTCCCCCCACCTTACCCTGGGAAGCATGCCAATGTATAAAACCCCAAGTTAAAGGTCAAACTCTGCACTTGACTCTCTCAAGTTGCCCACTTGGCCCTCTTCCAAGTGTACTTTACATCCTTTCATTTCTGCCCTAACTTTTTAACAAACTTTCACTCCTGCTTCAAAACTTGCCTTTGGTCTCTTACTCTGTTTTATGCTCCTTTGTCAAATTCTTTCTTCTGAGGAGGTAAGAATTGAGGTTGCTGTAGACCTGAACGGATTCGCTACTGCTAACAATTTCAGTCTTATTGTCTTGTCAAATCCTTCCACTGAAAAGTGAACCCATAATATATTCTGTCTTTGAAGTGGGAGTTGGGAGAGAAGTAGAGAAAGGGAAACGGGATAAGTAATGAGAGAAATAAATCAGCTAATATATTTTTTTTTTTGGTGGGGGGAGGAAGTCAGGAAGGAAGGGAAGAAGGACGGTAGGGAGGAAGGAAGGGATGAAGGAAGGAAGGAAGGGAGGAAGCGGGGAGGGAGGGAGGGAGGGAAGGGAAGAAAGGAAATCAAGCAATGAAAGAGACATTGCCGACCTGGATCTAGAGGTTTACAAGTTGATTTCTTTTTTTTTGAGAGAAGGAAAGAAAAAAAAAAGAAATAATAAGTAAAGGAGAGGAAGAAAGAGGAAGAGAAAGAGGGAGAGTAAATGGAAATATTGCTTTATTTTGAAAAAAATTGGGTATTAATAATGGCCAATCAATGTTTCATTTAAACTAATGGGTAGGTGTGATGTGGTATTGACAAGAATGTATATTTTGTGTATTTGAAGTGGAGAGCTCTATAAATATTTATTAAGTTTACTTGTTCTGGATCTGAGTTCAAGTCCTTGATATCCTTATTAATTTTCTGTCTCATTGAATCTAAGTCTCCTATCTGGGTGTTAGGATCGTTAGCTCTTCTTGTTGCATTGATCCTTTTACCACTATATCTTTGTTGCTTTAAAATCTATTTTATCCGATACAAGAATTGCAACTCCTGCTTTTTATTTATTTATGATTTATTTTTGCTCTCCATTTGGTTGGTAAATCTTTCTCCATCCCTTTGTTTTGAGTCTTTGTGTATCCTTGCATGTGAAACAAGTCTGGATGTAACATGCCGTTGGGTTTTGTCTGTGTCTTTTGATTGGGAATTTAGTCAACTTAAATTTAGGGTTACTGCCATTTGATGTTGACTGGCTGTTTTATCCATTTGTTGGTGTAAATTCTTCTTTATGTTGGTGCTCTTTACTTTTTGGCGTATTTTTAGAAAGGCTAATACTGGTTGTTTCTTTCTGTGTGTAATACTTCTTTCAGAAGCTCTTGTAAAGCAGGCCTGGTGGTAATAAAATCTCTGAGTTCTTGCTTGTTCATAAAAGATTTTATTTTTCCTTCAGTTGTGAAGCTTAGTTTGGCTGGATATGAAATTCTGGGCTGAAGGTTCTGTTCTTTGAGGATGTTGAATATTGGCCCCCACTCTCTTCTGGCCTGTAGAGTTTCTGCCGAGAGATCTGCTGTAAGTCTGATAGGCTTGCCTTTGTGGGTAACCTGACCTCTCTCTCTGGCTGCCCTTAGTATCCTCTCCTTCGTTTCAACCCTGGTGAATCTAACGATTATGTGCCTTGGGGTTGCTCTTCTTGAGGAATATCTTTGTGGTGTTCTCTGTATTACCTGGGGTTGAATGTTGACCTGCTTTTCTAGTTTAGGAAAATTTTCCTGAATAATATCCTGAAGGGTATTTTCCAGCTTGGATTCATTCTCTCTGTCGCATTCAGGTACACCTATCAAACGTAAATTTGGTCTTTTCACATAGTCCCACATTTCTTGGAGACTTTGCTCATTCCTTTTTATCCTTTTTTCTCTAATCTTTTCTTCACGTTTTATTTCATTAAGTTGGACTTTGACCTCTGATATCCCTTCTTCTGCTTGAACAATTCGAGTGTTTAAACCTGTGCATACTTCTCGGAGTTCCTGTATTGTATTCTTCAGTTCCATTAATTCACTCGTACTCCTCTCTAAGTTGTCTATTCTCAATAGGATTTCATCAAACCTTTTTTCAAAGTTCCTAGTTTCTTTACGTTGGGCTACAACATGTTCTTTTAACTCACCGAAGTTTGTTATTATCCATTCCTTGAAGAGTGATTCTGTCATCAGGAGGCGCTCGTTCTCCATCAAGCCTTGTTCCATTGTTGATGTGGAACTGTGATCATCTTTAGAGGGGGAGGCGTTCTGACTTTGAGTATTCTCAGCTTTTTTACGCTAGTTTCTTCCTGTCATTGTAAATTTATCCTCCTGTTGTCTTTGAAGTTACCAACTTTCAGATTAGCTCTCTTGACTGGATGTCCAGGTTGTTAGTTCCCAGGGCCAGAGCAGCGGCGTTAAAACTGATAGTGCTTTTCTGCCCAGGATTCTCCTGTGGGGCTTCCTTCTTGTGTCCTTAGTAGGCGACTCTGCCTTCCCGGGGCTCCAAACCTCGGTCAGAAGATGAACCGGTCCTGTTTACTCTGCGCTGAGGTGCCGGCGGAACCGCTGCGCCGACCACGAGAGTCATGCTGGCGACCCGTGTGTTTCCACCACTGGGGGATGTTCTGCTCCGTGAGCGACCAGACTTTGTCTGAAAGTGTGGCGTCCTCTGGTTCTCCGTGCCTTCCCTGAGAGCTGCAATCCCGGGATGTTAGCGATCTGCCATCTTGGATCGTTCTCCAGCTAATATTTTAAAATGTCATACTATCTCATGTATAGTGGACTATAAATGACATGCTCACTGTTTTCACTGTGGAATGCCCACCATCACCAAGATGAACAATGTGATTTTCTTCAAGGGAAACTGGAATCTTTATATTCCATGATTTTTTTCCTGATGTATTTACAAAGCAAATAATTCAGATGTACTGATTCAGCCTTTCAATTAGATGGTTCTACCTGAAGCAAGGGAGCTCTCAGCTCCTGTATTATTGATTTCTCCTATAAGATGGCTGACCGGTGTAAGCAGTTATTTCTGTGTTGAGAGAATGGAATTCAGGTACCAGCCAGAGCCAGAGAAAACTCACAATACATTTAACATTTAAGTATCTAAATCAGGAATGGTAAATATATGGCATGCATGCTACCAACACATGACTCTCCTTGCTCATGACCCACTTACTAATCTGTTGCACCACTTTTTCTTACCAGACCCAGAGACAACTTTGGAATCCTCAGACAATGGGTCAGATTGGCTCATGGGAAGAACCTAGTTTGTCATCCTTGGTCTAGGAAGTCAACTCAAATCCAAGAAGTCCATTTTTTTACTAACCACAAATGTATATTAAATTATTTGAGTGTTTTCCAATTATGAGTCATTTAATGCAGAAACTTTATCTTTGGACCCTTTCTTTCCAGAGATCCTATTCTTTTTGAGATAGGGGCAGTATCTGTAAGTGGAGACCTGCTCATCTCCAGATCAGAAGGCCTGCATGCCTGACAGTTACCCAGTATTTCCTGACCTCAGGTCACTCATTCTTTTTTTTTTTTTGAGACAGAATTTTTCTCTGTCACTTAGGCTGGAGTGAAGTGGCACAATCTCAGCTCACTGCAACCTCTGCCTCCCAGGTTCAAGCGATTCTTGAGCCTTAGCCTCCTAAGTAACTGGGACAGGTGCATGCCACCATGCCTGGCTAATTTTGACCTCACTCTTAATCAGCTACAAAGTGAGAAGTCTTCAGTGGAAATGCTTAACTGTGTTTAAACAATGACATTTAAGTAAAAGTCACAATGTATTGTCTTGTCATAATGTAAATATTGGATTGCAAACAATGGTAAAACATTATTCACTGTATTCATCTTTTTAATAATCTAGAAAACTTTGCCTTGACTTCCTTTTTTTTTTTTTTGCAACAGTGTCTTGCTCTGTTGTCCAGGACAGAACACAGTGGCCTTATCACAGCTCACTACAGCCTCAATTTCTCAGACTTAAGCAATCCTCCTACCTCAGCCTCCTGAGTAGCTTCAACTTGCCAATTCTTGATCGGGTTTTTCCATCTTCACAGGCTTGTTAAGCACCACTTAAAATCTAAGCGGAATCCAAGGCACTTATTATCTCTTAATTCTTACATTAATTGGATATAGGTTTGGCAATGTGACTCTATTTGCTTAGAGGTTACAACCCTTGCCTTTTCAATGCCACTCAGTATAAGTGAGTCCTGCCCTTCTGAGCTGACATGCTTTTTCAGTTATACAAATTGGCCTGTTTTTCAGTTTAGCTTTTTCACCTGTCTGAAGTCAGACACTTGTTGAGCTGCTACTCTCAGGTCGGTTCAGCATGGACGCTAATTTCAGAGTTCTGTGGGATAAAGAAAACAAAATCCTTTTGCTTCCCTGTTTTCAGGGCTTTTGCCTATTCTTCAGAAGCTGTTGTGGAGCTTTCCGTGGGGCATCAAGTGGCATGATTTAGAGGTAAGCATCGTTTGTTTTTGGCTTTGCTTCTTTTTAGGTGGTGTTTACAGTGTATCACCAGTGGCTAGTTATTTAATTACAGTGACTAGTAAATCTTGCTGAGTTTTACATGTTTTTACAGGGCCACGAAAGTCAAGGTCACTGACCAAAGTGAGGTGTTTGACTGCCAGTTTGGTTGTGTCTAATCAATAACCAAAGCAAGCCGTTTCCACTCATACAGTCAAGTCTGATTTGTCAGACATTTATTGAGCATTTACCATTGGACATTACACTTGGCCCTGGGATATAAAGTTAATGCAAAACATGACTTTTGCCTTTGAAAGACTTATAGTCTCCCTTGAGATTGGGACCTACATGTAGAGTGGTGAGAATGTGAGGACAAGTATCTGAATTTGTACAAGTTGGTATTATCTACAGACTTCTGGTTCAGAGAAAGGTCTGTTTCTAAGATCCTGGGCCATAAGAGAAGGCATCATAAAAGGAGAAGTTTGAGGGGCTTCTTAAGCTAGTGGGAGGCATAAACTGGGACCTGGTGGAATGAGTGAAAGCCACGTAGCCAGGAGAGACATTCTGACTTTGAGGGACTGGGAGGAG
The DNA here is from genome assembly GCF_049354715.1 of Callithrix jacchus. Lineage (NCBI taxonomy): Eukaryota > Metazoa > Chordata > Mammalia > Primates > Cebidae > Callithrix > Callithrix jacchus. The sequence goes on from NC_133509.1 coordinate 93,343,441, forward strand.
ATCTATTTGCCTGGAGCTCAGGGATCATGGGGTGGGTGTTACAGGAGAGGAGGCTGAAGAAATAGGTCAGGGCTAGACCTCAGATGCCTTTGAATTCTAGTCCATGGTGTTTGGAGCTTCTACTGTATGTGGAGAGACTCTGATGATAGTTTTAGATGGCATTTTAAAAGATTAATCTATCAATATTGTGTAGGAAGAACTGCAGTGGTGGAGAGATAGAGGTAGGGGAAATATTTAGAGACATTTAGCCAGTTTGGATTGCAAAATTTTTTAATTTTAATTTTTTTTGTTGTTGTTGAGACAGAGTTTCACTCTGTCGCCCAGGCTGGAGTGCAGTGGTATGATCTCAGCTCACTACAACCTCTGCCTCCTGGGTTCAAGCAGTTCTCCTGCCTCAGCCTCCTGAGTAGCTGGGACTACAGGCACCACCACCATGCCTGGCTAATTTATATATATATTTTTTAGTAGAGATGGGATTTCCCCATGTTGGCCAGGCTGGTCTCAAACCCCTGACCTCAGGAGATCCGCCCAGCTTGGCCTCCCAAACAAAATGCAGGGATTACAGGCGTGAGCCACCGTGCCAGGCCTGATTTTTTTAAGAGCAAAAGTACAAGTTGAATGCCTCTTGCTGGGATGAAGAAAAAGCGAGGCAGCCAAGAATTTACTACTGTAGAAAGAAGTTTTTTTTTTTTTGATTTATTATTTGTGAAAAATGAGGAATGATTGGATCTGGCCTGTAGTAGATCTGCATATCTACAGATCATTTCTGGATTGCAAGGGGTTTTAGTATTAGATGAGGGATGTTCTCATTTATTGGAAGGTGTTCCAAGACCATTGTGCTTCAATGACATCTGTGCTGTCTGTATCTCTGTACCCTCGGGCAGGGCAGAGTGCAGTATTTGGTGAACTAGTGCTGCTTCTAAAACTTCCTTGAATGGTTGAAAGCCATTGAAAAGAAAAGTAGATAAACAACAGAACTGCCAGAGGAAAGAGGAAGGAAAAGAGTAAGGAAGCAATCCAAAGAAATAGAAAGGAGGTCACTAACCTTTCCCCAGCCTCCCTGGAGGGATGCTGGAGAATAAAGATTTAGAAAAGGTCAAAGCCATTGTGTTGCAGAGATGGAACCAGATCAGCTTACCTTAGGTGAAAAGGGTTTATGATAAAGATTCAAGGGAGAATTAAGAAAGATAGGACGCAACCTCTGTATAATCAGTCCTTGATTATCTGTTACCTGTTCATTTATTCAACAAAAGTTAGCAAGTTTTTATGCTGAGAAAAACTAGGCAACTGAGATGATTGGGTTGAGGGAGCAGTGTTCCAAAGCATGAAGGTTTGAAAAAGCAGGGTGTTAGTAATACTCCAAGGGTTTGGGAATTGCTAGAGTAAACAAAATTTAGATACTGGCTGCTGCCCACAGATGTGTGGTATTTGGCCAGAACAATGTTTTGTTTTGTGTTTAAATGTATATAGTTGTCAATGCTATAACTGGATTTCACACAAAAAATACCATTTTTATCAATTACTGTATAAGAAATCGTATCAGACTGGGTGTGGTGGCCCATGCCTGTAATCTCGATACTTTGGAAGGCCGAGGCAGGTGGATCACAAGGTCAAGAGATTGAGGCCATTCTGGCCAACATGATGAAACCTCATTTCTACTGAAAATACAAAACTTAGCTGGGTGTGGTGGCGTGTGCCTGTAGTCCCAGCTATTTGGGAGCCTGAGGCAGGAGAATTCCTTGAACCCGGGAGTCAGAGGTTGCAGTGAGCTGAGATAGTGCCACTTCACTCCAGCCTGGCGATGAGTGAGACTTCTACTCAAAAAAAAAAAAAAGAAAAAAAAAAAAGAAATTATGCCAAAACTTTAGTGGTTTAAAATGTACCCTTTATTTTATTCCTTATATTATTATTTCTTACTCTTTTGGAAAATGGGCTTAGCCAAGATATTCTCATTCAGGGTCTGTCACGTTGTTGGATTACAAGGATGGCTGGGATTGGGGTCATCTTGAAAGCTTCCACGCACGTGTAGGTGGTTGATGGGATTGTAGCAGGGGCTGTGAGACAGAACTACACATAGCCTCCCCATGTCCCTGGGACAAGTGTCACAGAGAGGAAGCAAAGCTCTCAGTTTCTTAAAGCTTGGGCCTGGAAACTGTCACCACCTAGCTTCCATTGTTCAAGCAGTGTGAGGGCCTGAGTTGTGCCCCCCCCCCCAGATTTACATGTTGAAGCCCTGTATTAGTCTGTTCTCATGCTGTGAATAAAGACATATCTGAGACTGAGTAATTTATAAAGGAAAGAGGTTTAATGGACTCATGGTTCCACATGGCTGCGGAGGCCTCACAATCATGGTGGCAAGCAAATGAGGAGCAAAGTCGTGTCTTACAAGGTAGCAGGCAAGAGGGTGTGTGCAGGGAAACTGCCCTTTTATAAAACCATAAGATCTCCTGAGACTTATGCGCTATCATGAGAACAGCACAAGGAAAAATTTGCCCCCATGATTCAATTATCTCCTACCAGGCCCCTCCCATGATATGTGGGGATTATTACAATTCAAGGTGAGATTTGGGTGAGGACACAGCCAAACCATGTCAAGCCCTAACACCCAGTGTCTTAGAATTTCAGTGTGTTTGGAAGTAGGGCCTGTAAAGAGGTAATTAAGTTAAAATGATGCTGTTGGGGTGGGCCTTAAACCAATATCACTGTGCCTTTATAAAAAGAAGAGATTAGGGCTAGAGTTACCAGACATGTGCGCACAGGGGCAGGCACGTGAGGACATGGTAAGAAGGTGGCTGTCTGCAAGACCAAAGGAGATGCCTCTGAAGAAACCAGATCTGCCAACATCTTGATCTGGATCTTCCAGCCTCCAGAACTGTGGGAAAACAGATTTCTGTTGATTAAAACCCCCAGTTTGTGGTATTTTTCTTTCATGGCAGCCCAAGCCGACTAACACACACCTGAAGGGTTTTAGGTCCTAGATAACATGACTCTCTCTCCATTCACCCACCATCTTTCCATCTCTCTGGAGGCGGTGTGATGGCTAGGCTGCAGGCTGGTGGCCAGCAGTTCTTTCAATAGTTAGATGGAGGACAGGTGATGAACAGGCATATCGGGAATGGGAGAATTACAAAGCAGGGAAATACTTCCAGTGTAAAGTTGGCAGTATGTGGTGATTAGATATGTGGAGTGGAGGATCCTTAGAGGGAAAGGCCAGTGAATGCCAGATGGAGAGTAATGAGGTCCTGTGGAGGGGGAGCTTTGGTTGGCAACAGTTCAATAGCATCTTTTATTGACAGCAATTTATTATTGGCCAAAGTAATACAAGACACATATAGGTGGGCCCCAGAAATTGGAGCCCACATATCACCCTCTTCCTTCTAGGCAAGGTGAGCTAACGCTCTGTTTGGGTGGGGCATTGGCAAGGGCCATTCTCTCCTTTTGGAGATAGCCCTTTGCCAAGGGGACCCCAAGCATACTTATCCCATGGGAGTAGCTCAGTGTCCAGGTGGGCTGGGCTCTGCCCTTACAGATGTGTCCAGGAATAGGGGCAGAGATGGAGTCTCCTCTGCCTCACTGCTGCTGCTACCAAGCTTCCTGCCCCAGCATCCTCAACATCCCCATCCTATAGGTGTCCTGGCTGACTTTGTTCTCAGGGGGCCTATTAGTAAGGCACCACTGCAAAACAGCTATGATGGCAACACCATATGTATGGAACAGTATTTGAACAGGGAAAATGGATTAATTTGGAATTTATGTTCATTCCCAATAGGAGCTAAAGTTGACATTTACTTTAGAAATACCAAGAAAAAAATAAAATAAACCAAATGAGTAGAACAGACCAGATTTCAAGAGATTGCTTACCGCCTCAAGGGAAGGAAGTGTTTTCTAGTGCTTCAGAAGGAATCATTTGCATATAAATAATGCCCTTGTGGGCTGAGGCCAGTGCAACTCAAGCTGTCACCTTAGAGCTAATTATAAGTCATTTTTCTTCTTTAAAGCAGTGTTTCATTCATTGCCCCTCACCTGCTTTGATGCTGCCTGCACTTGAAGGTAAGAAAATCTCATTTCCTGGTTCACAGATATCATTTCAAACTTTCTTAATTTAAACAGATTTTCTTTCTCAAATACTGGAATACAAATTAGGGGAAAAATAGATTTAAAAGAATTGCCAAAACTTCAGTCATAAATGAATGTCATTTGACTTTTTCTCCCTGCCATTCTACCTCCCTTAAATTCTATTAGCTGCTGAAAAGCCTGAGCTGGACTTAATGCCCTGGGTATTCATGAACATGTTCCCAGCCAGCCAGAGAGTGATCCTCTTCTCAAGCTGGATCTCTGGAAATCTGCAAATCTGCCGTGTCTTACATGGCAACTGTGTAGGGAATTTTTCTTCTTAAAAAATGTACAGAGATTATGTTTTCTGATGAAAAGGGGAAAAAAGCCTAGATATTTTCACTTAAGATTATAAAATCTTTCACTCATGTTGTGCACATCCACAATGCTGCTGCTATTTTCTTTTCCTGATCCTTAGACTCTCGGTTGGGCACTGCCCTTCTGAGGTTTGAACATGAAGACAATGACTGCTTGAATCACCACTCAGGCCACAAACAGCCCTCAAGCACTCTCTGAGATTTTTTTTCCTTCTTCTCATATCTCTTTTAATATTTCAACTCAGCGTGCAATGTGTCTGAAAATGGCTCTGATGAAATTACTTACAATGATACCTCTCTGCTGCAGCTTGTAATTCCCCCTTGATTAAGATGGTGATATTGATTTGGCTGGGACTGCATGCAAATAAGCCGTGACATCAGGAGAAGTGTAGTTTTTCAGTCTGCCAGTGTGTTGGTGATTTCCATTTAGTAGTCGTTTCTCCCACCCATATGGTTTGACTACAGCATTTATATAGATTAATAACTGTCTACTGGGCTCAGATAGAAGCTATAGTCATCAAATGTTCTCATCTGGAGCCTTTGTTTAGGTTGTGTCTATTAACCACAGCCATCTCTGCTCTCCATTTATCAGAGTAATTGAAGAAGAATGGGCTCTGTCCATCGGCCAAAAGGTCATGGTACTTCAGAGGGAGACAGGTGGAGGAGGCAACTAAGAAAATATTTTAGGGCAATGGAGTGATTCGTTAGTTGGCTACCACAGAAGAGTCTTCTCTGTGGCATTCTCCAGCTATGCATTGAAGGCTATATAGTCTTTTAAGTAAATAGGGCCAGTTCTCATTTACTTGGCACAAAATTTGCAGTTGTGGAACTTTTCAAGGGTAAGGAGAGAAATGCTTTAAAGGACATAACTATATCTACCACCCAAACATATTTTTGCTACCTGGAGTTCCAGTGTAAGAAGGATCAGGAAGGGTGAATGCCACTGAGGACTAATCTAGGAGCAGTGGGTTGGCAGGGATGCTTTGCAACATTAATGTGGAAAGTGCATAATTCAAATAAAACTGATGTCTGAATTAAAAGGGATGGTTTTGTGTATGTGGAAGTAAATGTTATGAATTATAGAAGATTAAAGAGACGTGACAACTAAAGGCAATACTTAATCCTAGACTGGATCCTGTTACGTGGGAGAAAAAAGACATTATTAGGTCAACCAACAAAATTGGAATATGGACAATAGATTAGATAAAATTATTGCATCAATTAAAATTCCTGAAGCTGACAACTGCAGCGTGGTTGTGCAGGAGAACATCTAATTTTAGAAAATACACATGATATATACCACTTACTCTTAAGGGATTCAAAAGTTATATTTATGTGATATTTATCTTTATCTTTATCAGAGAGAGAAAGTCAACAAATGATAGCAAATAAGTGAACTGTTAACAGTAGTTGAAGGTGGATAAAGGATATATAGGTCCTCTTTTTTCTATTATTCTTGCAATTTTTTGGTATGTTTAAAGTTATTTCAAAATAAAAAGCTGAAAAAGAGAGAGAATGCCTTTAAAGGTCTGACCCAAAGCTTGTCTGACTCAAAACTCTTTTGCCATGGGGTAAGTAAGAATTCTGACTTTGTTTTTTGGTGTCAGTGAACAAGTTTTATTGTGCGGCTTCCTTGCTGTGTTCCTCTTTCTGCAGACAGTTCACTGGGAGAAGATATCAAATATCATTTGTTGATGAAACAGATGTTGAATTACTCTGGATGCACTGCAAGAGCAGATGCATTTTGCTAAAGTCAAGATTCTGATTGGGTGAAAGGGAGTATTGTAGAAATCTTCTTGGCTATTGTCTCTTTTCTCCCCTAGACTCCTTCCTAGCAGTTAGAATTGCCTTCATCCGACAGTGGTTTTCTCTCATGGTTTTCTTGTTCAATCACTTAGAATTCCTTCTTTGTGTGCTTTGTCCAGTCTCATCTCCAAACTCCTGTTGTTTCTTATATTTTATTCTCAAATAGAACTTGCCTTCATTTCTGCTAATCAGTCCAACTCAAACTTTACACACTTTAACCTACCAAAGCTCTCTGGTTACTTTCATTTTCTCCTTTTATATAATGTGACTTTTTCCTGATAGCTTATGTAAATAATACATGTTTATCATAGATTTGGAAAACATAGAAAAGTACAAGGAAAGAAAATGAACAAAACATCAATAATCTCACCACTCAAGATAACCACATTTAATCTTTTGATATATTTTCTTTCCTTTTCTCAATGCATATATTTGTGTATATATATGTAGACTACATATGATATAAAGTCTTTTTCTCACTAAACTTTTCATTGCAAAATGTCACAAAACATTATTTTTAAAGATGATTTTTTTCCCCCTTGAGACAGGATCTTGCTCTGTCACCCAGGCTGGAGTACAGTGGTGTGATCATGACTCTCTGCAGCCTCAACCTCCCAGGCTCAAGTGATTCTTCCACCTCAGCCTCCCAAGTAGCTGGAACTACAGGCATGTGCCACCATACCCAGCTAATTTTTTTGATTTTTTATTTGTAGAGACAGGGTCTCACTTTGTTGCTCAGGTTGGTCTTAAACTCCTGGGCTCAAGCGATCCTCCCATGTTGGCCTCCCAAAGTATAGGGATTACAAGCGTGAGCCACTGCCCTCAGCCTAAAAAATGATTTTTCAATAGTTACATGATTTTCAGTTACATGGAGGCATTCTTGGCTGACATCTAGCTAGATGGTGGCTATCTGTAGGGTTATTTATACCTTTAGGCTAATTGATTGATACCTCTGTTATGATTGGTTGGTCTATAGGTTTTGAGTGGTTGGTAAGTCCATTCTGGCTGGTTGGCGTGTTGGTTTTAATTATAAATTGTATAAATTGGTTAGTGTTTATATCATATAAGTTGTTAAATACTTTGAATATTACCTGTAATTATATTGTCACAGAGTTTACCTTTTCCCTATCATTAGATATGTAAGTTGTATTTCAGTCATGCTATTAAAATAAATCTCCTAAAATTATAAATAAAACAAAAAAGAAGGAAACAAAACCAACATTAAAAATTGGCTGATAGTTCTTCTGGCTAAGTTTCTAAAACTCCAATAACAGGTTAAAGATATGATCATTTTAAAGGCTTTGTTGCATATAGCCCTGCACAAAGATTGGATTCATTTATAGCACACTCCTGCCAGAAGCGCGCATGGGTTACACTAAACCCAGCAAGCCTGAGTCTTACCATTTTAAAAAGATCTTTGCCACTCCAATAATTGAAAAATAGTTTCTTGCTTTAAGTTGTACTTATACAAATTAAATGCTTATATTTTTAATGTGAATATTTGAATATTTTTTAGGATGTATTTTGCCATTTTTCTCTGCTCATTTTTCTGCTCTACATCTTATCAGTGTTTCTAGGCTCTGTCTTGTCTCTTTTTGTACATGTGACAGCTGTTGCACCTCGATTGCCAGGATTCATCTGGCTACTTTCCTTAGCAAGGCTGGTACCACTTTCTTCCTTTACAAACTCAGTTGCAAGCCTCCTAAAGCAGTTCCTTAGTTGGGAAATATTGTTTTGTATTTGTGGATAAGTATGTTATAGAGTATTTATGTTGCTTTCTGTGGGTATGTTGCTACCTTGGCTATAATCTACATTTTCCAAGGGCAAGGCCTTCGTCTTTCAATAAAAACAAAATAAATATTTGGAGCTGACTTGATTATCTATTAATAATAAGTTGTTGCTGTAAATCTCTAAGTCCTATTCCCAAACTTAGAGATTTATAACAAGTTATTATTTATTCCTATCTCTTATTTATTTATTTATTTTTGTCTGTGTTAGCTAGACTGTTCTTGAGGTTTCTCATAAAGTTGTAGTCACACGGTGGGAGAAACAAGAGTCATCTGAAGGCTTGACTGTGCTGGATACCCAAGATGGCTTCTGGTCTCATATGTCTGACACCTCATGTAGGCTAGTTGGCACAGCTAAGGGCTGTCTGGATTTCTCTTTCTCTCTCACATGGTCTCTTTATATGGATACCTGGGGTTTCCTTACAGCGTACAGTCTCAGGACATTTGAACTTATTTGGTGGCTGGCTTCTCTCAAAGCAAGGACTCCAAAGACAGCATGGTGAAAGCTGTATGCTTCTTATGACGTAGTCTTAGAAATCACACAGCATCATGTCAGCCACATTCTGTTAGTTAAAAGGAAGTCTCAGGGTCTCAAAAGTGAGAGCCCAGATTAAAGAGGAGAGGAGCCCAGATTTACATAGGGGTGTAAATGCCAGGAGGCATGACTGGAGAGACAACTTTGGAGACAAACTACCACAGGTACCTAACATTGGTTGTGTTAGGTCCATATGTAACATTCAATAAATTCTTATTTAACGAACAGCCTAGAGACCGGAGAAAAATTGTTTTCTGAAAAAGCCATTTGACCTTTAATTTCCTTTGCTGGTGGCAGGGGGATGGGAGTGAGCCATGAAAAATGAGACTTTGGCATAGCTGCAATCTAATCTTGGAAGAGCAAGCAACCTTGAAGAAATTTACTTGTGGGTGTAAATATATCCTACTGACAACTGGATATTTTATTCCAAGGTTCTATTATTTTTAGTTATCTAACCAATATTTTTCTGTTTATGTTCATTCTCAGCCTTTGAATAGGGAGAGAGCTGCACTGATGCCAAATCTGCAACCACACATGCTATTGTTAAATGTTAGAAAGTAATTTCAATGCCATTGCATATCCTGGTCTAGCTCACAGCATTTTGAAGTTTGGTGTTGGTTATTATGACAGCCCATCTTCTTGGGAGAGACCTAGATCTCAGAGTTTCTTTCTGAATATGAGTTGGGGGCAGGGGCAACCATTGTGTCTCTGACTGACTCAGGGATGTTTTTGTAAAGTCTACTTTGGGCTAATGTATAAAATTGATCCATTCATTTCCCACACAATAACAACTTCTTCTGATAGCATTCAAATAGAAAACACATGTTGCTGTAAGATTTCATTAATTCAGCTAAAAATTATTGCTCATTTCTTGTGTTTAAGATTATACCACATGCTTTCCAGAAGGTTCTACGAGAGAGGAGAGAAAAGACATGTATAGATACCAGACAGCCTACGATGCATATAAATGATATAGATGTGAAATGCTACAGCAGTTCAGAGTAGGAAGAAATTACTTAGACCAGGGTGGCATTTGTTGGCTTCTGAATAGGGTTTTGATAGTCAGATAAATTTGTCCAATTTCAGAGCTAAAAACAGTCTTAACACAGAGCTCAACACAAGTGGGAAAGGAATGGGGCTTTGTTTCTTTGGCAGCATTTTCGAAGCATGCTTAGGCACAGGGAGAGACCAAAGAGAGTTAACCCTCTCCGCGTCCTCTAAACAGAAACCAGACAACCAAGGGAGTAACCTTCCTGCAGCCTATGGAAGGCCGCCTGGAGTTGGGCCAATATCTGAAACAGCAGTAGGTGTGGTGGTTTCTCTGCTATAGGTCTGCAGCTCCCCTGTTGGGAGGGGATGCCTGGCAGAGGGATAATCCCAGCACCTTTTGGGGAACAAAGGTTCAAATATTCACTGGGGTGGAGGGGGGTCGGGTCTTGAACAGCATATGTCAATTTCAGCTCTGGAGCCTGCAAAGGTTCTCAGCAGGGAAGTGGTTAATGTATCACAGCACACTTTTCAAGTCAGAAGAATCTCTCTGTCCCTTCCCCCCATCTAGGGCTGGCTTCTAACTGGGTTTAGGGGATTTGGAAGGAATTTGAGGTAGGTGTGGTTCTGCTCTCTCTGTTTCTAGGAAATAAAACAATCCTTTTTTTGACCTTTAATGTGATTCAGATCAGCGTCTCCTTGGCATGAAGCCTTTTCTGTGTAGCCATTTGCTGTGAGGTTATGAGTATAGCAACTCGATACCTCAGTTGTATGCTTTTTTCCTCTTTCACCAGCAGCCTGAATTCTGAGTGGGAAGCTGGGAGATTCAGAGCTCAACCTTTGACTCTTGTATTGCTCAGGAAGTTCAAATCCCAGCTCAAATCCTGACTCTTCAGATAATTGCTTCTCCTCCCTCATCTGTAAATGATGGAGGGGAATAGGCCTTCTTTAACACTTGGTGAATGACAAAATTGCAGGGCTTAAGGAAGGACTTATAACTGGTGATTGGATGGTCAGGAGCCACACTTTGGAGTTGTCACCTGATCCCAAATGGCGCACATTTTGCTCTCTGGAGGCAAGTTGAAAAGCCAGAATCAAACCAATTAGGGAACAAAGGAATGTACAATAAACTCCCTCACAAACCGAGATTTTATGAAACCTGATGGAGTCTTGAATCTGGCTGTGGCAAGTTCTGTTTTTCATGTACTCTGTGGTGCCTGGTGCCCCTCTGTTGAAATGCTATCATATACTGAGTGCTCCCTTTTTCCCTTTGCTCTGGTGTCATATCACATTTGACTGTGTAATTTGTAGCTAAGAAAGACGAACTTTTATATTACATGCAAAATGAAAGTCTAAGCTAGGTTACTAGATAGCTTTTCAAATCTGTAAAGACTCAGTGTAAGAAAGGTAAAATTTTTCACTGTTAAGGAAATAGATTTTGCTTAATCAGTGGAGTTAAACAGGTTTAATCACAGCATCAACAGAGTTAGAGGTGGATGACCCATCCTAAGTGATAAAGACTGTTCACATTGAACAATTAATGTTCAGAGAAACAGCATAAATAACATAAAGGACTGCAGTGGTTCTCATATTTCAGTGGACATAAGAGCCTCCATGGGGGCTTGTTAAAGATGTCAGCTCCCAGAGATTCCGATTCAGCAAATCCATTTTGAAAGCAAGAAGTCAGAATTTTAAATAAGCACCCCAGGTAATTCTGATACTTTGGAGTCTACACATTGATTGAAAAGAGTGGACTAGTGCAAAATATTGAGAACACAGGTAGTTTAAACCATAGTCAGGATCAATCCGTAAAATCCCCCTAACTCCTCCCTGAGTTAATCTATATTTTGGGAATGTATTTGGCTGTGAGTTACAGAAATTTAAAAACTAGCAGCCTAAACTTACAGGAAGTTTTATTTTTTTGGAGGGAGGAGGATGAATGGGGAGTCTTGTAGTGGGCGGTCCAGGTGTCATGGGTTGAAAAGTGTCATCTCCCCCGTCGACAAAAAGGTATGCCCATGCCCAAATCCCTGAAAACAGTGAATGTCACTTTATTTGGAAAAGGTTCTTTGCAGATGTAATTAAATACCTTTAGATTTTCCTGGATTACCTGGAAAGTAATTTAGGGTGGACCCTAAATTCAATGACAAGTGTCCTTAGAAGAATGAAGGAGAGGAAGAATAGATAGAATAGGAAATGGCAATATGACTACAGGGACAGAGATTGGAGTGATTTGGCCACAAGCCCAGGGGCAGCCACCAGATGCTGGAAGAGGCAAAAAACAGATTCTTAGAGCAGCCAGAGGGATCTCAGTCCTGCCTGATTTCAGATGTCTGACCTCCAGGACTATGAGGGAATATATTTATGTTGTTTCAAGCCACCAAATTTATAATAATTTCTTACAGTAGCCTCAGGAAACTAATGCACCAGTGTTGGTATAGAGGTTCCACCAGGGACCTTGTTTCCTTCTTTCTGCTCAGCCATCCTTAGCATGGGCTCATTCCCTTGTGGTCATGAGATGGCTGTTCTATTTTCCGAATGGTATCTGCATTTCAGGCAGGAAGAAAAGGAAAGAGCAAAGGAAAAGGCTTGGGCTAGTTTGGTTTATCTCTTTTTTCACTTTTTTGGAAGGCCAATCCATAATTTTTTTTATTAATTCTCTGACCAGTACTGGGTCAAATGGCTGCCCTACCTGCAAGAGAGGCTTGGGAAAGTATTTTTTCTAAATGTTGGATAAATTGCCACATCCAACAAAATTAAAGTTTTATTAGTAAATGGAAGAATAGATGGAAGAATATCCTGTTGGTAACCAGAAAACTCTGCCAAGGCAAGTGTGCCCAATATACTGGTACCATGATCATGATACGTCTTTGGAACCTGGACAGTGAGAGACTGAGATTGGCTGGTCAGAGCTACCTGAAAACCCTAAGTGAGGAACTGAGATTCTTTTTTGATCAATCCTCAGTCCTGCCTAATACTTTCATATTGTCAATGGGTTTACCTAAGATAAAGGGGCTTCTGTGACTCATTGACTTCATTTTGTACTTAAAACAAATTTTCTTTTGTTCCTGAATTGACAAGTTTCTTGCCTGTGACCCACAAGTTTTGTAAACTTAGATCCCTAGAATTATTAATAAACAACCCCTTTTAAGAATTAATTGTAAAAAAACCATGATTTAAAGAATTTGTTTTCTTTAATTTAGATGATAATGGGCTTATGATGTGGTTGAAACAACACTGTAGTCTTTGTTCTGTGGTAGTTTAGAAAGGACTGAAAATGGCTAAGGAGCTTGTATATATATATATATATATATATATATATATTTTAATTTCCAACTTTTAAGTTCAGTGGTAAGTGTGCAGGATGTACAAGTTTGTTAAATAAACATGTGCCATGGTGGTTTGCTACACAGATCATCCCATTATCTTAGTGTTAAGCCCAGCCTCCATTGGCTATTCTTTCTGATGCTGTCATTAAGAAGCTTGTATTTTTTTAAATTAAAGTTTGACTTTTCTTGACCAGCCTTTGGTGAACTAACACTTCACTTTCCAAAGGGGCCATTGCAGTGGTGGTAGGAGCTCTGGCCCCATCATCACTGGACTGAAAGCAAAACTGTCTACCTAGGGCCTGCCTATAGGCAATGGTGCTTATGAGCTTCACTGCCTCCATTTCCTATTTTGACAGCCATATGCCTTTGCTGTAATAGGATTCCTTGAGCCAAGCTCTTGCATTTAGTGGTTCTCAATGGGGAAGCATTTGGCAACATCTGGAGACATTTTTAATTGTCACAACTTGGGAGGCAGGTGTGAGTGGGAGGAGGTGCTACAGATATCTAACAGTTAGAGACTAGAAACATTCTACAATGTAAAGAACAGCCCCCTACAACAAAGAATTATATCACTTTAGAGATCAATGTATTTGAGACTGAGACACTTTGGCACAAATGAACAATAACATTTAAGGGTAAAAGAAAAACTTTTTAAATCCTTAAGTTAAAAAATAAAACCTCTTTTCCTAATATCCTTCCAATTCTTCTATGAAGGCAAAAGAGGCAAGAAAGAACCAAGCTGGCTGCTTGCTGTGAATGAAATTATTATTGTTTTGTTTGATTCTACTTCTAGGTAAGGCAGTAATAGGTAAAGTTTTTCAAAAATAAATAGTTAATATTTTAACTGTGTTTTCTTGCTTGGCTTTTGTACAGCTTTTAAATGGAAAACATTTGTTACTGCCACTAATCTCTGTGTTAGACAACCTGACAGCACTTTCGGGTTGGCAGACAGTGGACACCAGCCTGTCAGGATCTCTGACAAGCCCACACCATCTCCTCACAATCAAGAGCAGGCGATTTCCTTCCTATACAGTGAAATTGTTATAAAGTATTTTAAACCAGCCGTTTACTAGTGATTATAAATGCATCAGCACATATTGGTTAAAGGGGTAATGTTGTACAACATGGCCAGATATTTTTAAGAAAACTTGTGTAATGTCATGAACTAATGGTGTTATTCTATATTGTGTGATTATTTTCCTTTCCATTTACTGGCCTCTATAGTTCATGTCCAAGTGAGGATCTGTTTAGTAGATTAACTTAAACCCAAGAGGGATAACATTACTAATTTGAAGCATTCCAAACAAGCATGGATGACTTCATCTGTTAACCTTCAGTTAATTTATTTAAAAGGGGTATTCCAGTGAGTTGACTGTATGTGAATCAAGTGCATCAAATAATGTTCCTTAAGAGTTTTTAAGTTGCTTCATCATCTTTCCACTCTAACTTTTGTCCATAGTCCTCCAGGGTTAGCAGGCAGAACACACATTCAGATGCTTATTAATAGTTACATCTATTTGGATGCTCCAAGGGAAAAAGTTGGTGAAAACATCTGTGGAGAATCCAGTCCTTCACTGCCTGGAGGGATTAGCCACATGAGAAAACTCTTAGGAATCATGTTTATTTCTCTACCAGGCACTATTTGTATCCAAGCTTTGCATGAGCCCAACTTAAATAGATACATTTCTTTTCCTGAGTATTGTTATTTACATAACTCTCTAGACTTTGGAGTTTAAGCTCATAAAAGCCAATATGTAAATGTCTTTAAGCTTTTTAAAAATTCTAGATGATCTTTGGCTTCACTAGAGCATTTGCCTTTTGAGAAGAGAAGTCTATTAAATGTCTGCTTTTACCCATAAAATATAACTGAGATTGGCTAGCGGCTTGAAGATTAAGACTGAATTCTCTCTAGGCAGACAATCTGTTTGAGTCTTGGACTCATGGTCAAGAAATGCAAATACTTATATTTGAACTTGTATGGAAAATCATTCCTACACCAGTGGAGAAGTATGTGGAATTAATTTTGTTTGTTTCTTCGCCTGAAAGTGGATGCATGTTTTCTATTTCTTCTCCATTTCTCCTTCCTATCTTGTTGCCCACCATTTCTGCTAACCTATTGTCCTGATGTTGAGAGAATTCTTAACTTTGAAAAAACAGACTACATTGCTGCTTCTAGATGCAGAGGGACTTAGCCACGTTTTGATTCTGAGTTAAAAACAGTTAAGGTCTGGAGGGCTTTGGTTTGGTAAGAAAGCTTTCTTAAAGTCCATAGTAGTTTGTATCTTTGGGTTGTCTTAGAAATTCTCTTTCAGCTTTAATCATTTGAAAGAAATGAGATAGTTTGTATTGATTGAAGACATCTATTCTCAAATTAACCACAGAGGCCTGCATCTTAATCTCTAATACTTTAATCAGGGAAGATTTTCACAGTTTGCACAGCTACAGCCATGTAATTTGGGCAAATCATTTAGCCTCTATGGATCTGTTTCATGATCTATAATATGAGAGAAATTGCACTGTGACCTCTAATGTTTCTTCAAGGTCTAAAATTATATGATTCTATGATTTCTTTTTCCATATGCAGATTGTCCTTTGTTGAAATGAAGTTGAAGGTCTGTGACACACACTACAAAGAAATAAAATCCATATTACAGGTCTGGGATAATATCCCAGCTTCTCACTCCTTATTTGGTATGTGAACTCGAACTACTTATGTATCTTTCTGAGCTGGGTATCTTTTATCCATAAAACTGGGATAGTATCACCCATTGCATAAGATTCTCATGAGAATTATAAAAGATAATTTTTACAAGGTGCCTGTAATAGTGCTTGGCACTTAGTAGATGCTCAATAAATGTTACTTTTCTTCTTTTTTGGAGCTTTATAATAAAACTCTCTTAAATGCCCTGATTTCTTCCAAGTTCGTGAATCATTCTTTATCAAATAAACACTGGCATGGCTGCTCCTCCATATTAAGCGAGGGCCAAATGGGGTGAGGTAAAATCCTGCCCTAGAGGTCTGTCTTTTGCTACAGACACAACATCCTCATTTTTGTTATTAAGAGCCCTCAGCAACAAAAGCAATTCAGGATTTAACAGGAAAATGATATTAGTCAGATTGACCCCTGTCAAAAGCTCTGTTTCAATAAACATTTACAAGAAGGGAAGCTTTATAAGTGTTGCCCCAATTTAAGGAACATATGGCAATGGCAGTTTTGAGTCTGACATAGAGATCCTTCCAGGTTATTTTTCCATTCTGCATCAGTTTCCCTCAACTACAGAAGTACTTGAAACCGAATATCTATGAAGTTTATAGATAGCAACACTGCCTCGTTTGAACCACGGAAAATAAAGGAAGAGATGTGCTTCTAAAATAAGACAGATTTTCTTCTGCACTTAAGGCAGAAAATTCCTTGCCTTCTTGCTGAAGATGAACCTGCCATTCTTCAAACTGATCAAATACAGCAGAGATTTATTTTGACCAAAGAAAACTTTAGTTATTCAGGCTTTTGCTATGTTGATGGAATCTTAGGATTCTGGAACTGAAAGAAAACACAGAAAGGATTGAATCTTTCTTCCCCAACTTACAAGTGAATGACGTGGGCGTAGGCTAGGACGTTAGTCTAGCAGATCAAAACCCAAGCTAGAGAATGATATTTGAGGGTAAGCCAAACTCATCATCATCCTTTTTGGAGAGGCAATAGACAAAACGGCAAAGTCCATGACAAATGGGGGCTGGAGGGTGTCCGGAGATGGCACTAAGAGAAAGGAACCAAGCAGGAGCTGGAAGAAATGAAGGAGAGCCCTGGACCATTGCACCCAAGAGTGGGAATGTGTGTGTTTATAGTGTGGGAGAGTCAAGCTGCTTGAAAATCCAAGCAGACAAGAAAGCCCAACCCCTTCATTGTTGAGGGAAAACTCCTGCACAGAGCAGTTAAGGGACAATACTGACATGGGCACAGCTAGTTGGCAGGAAGGAATAGCTCTGGAGTCTCTAGTGTCTTGTCTCTCTCTTCCCATAACTGTTTTTCTTTGGTATTGAGTTAATGGGCCCCCTTTATAGAAGTTATATTCTGTTTATCACAGTGATTCTTTGTTTCATTTACAATTCTTGTGTAAGATGAGTGGAGGATGTTACTCTGTTCAGGGTGGCCTCTTTTTTACAAGACAAAGTTGTACTCAAACTATGTATGTTCAGTAACCTACCTGTTCAGAAATGCATTCTTCACATAGCGCTGTGTTCACAAAGATGAAGTGAGAGTAAACGTAGGACTAAATTGTAGAATAAGATGACTTTTTTCTCAGTTTTCCGCCAGCCTTTCCCTATGAATTTATTATTATTAATTTATTTTTTGAGACGGAGTCTCACTCTGTCACCCAGGCCGGAGTGCAGTGGCACAATTGTGGCTCACTGTAACCTCCACCTCCCGGGTTCAACCGATTCTCCCACTTTAGCCTCCTGAGTATCTGGAACTACAGGCAGATGTCACTATGCCTGGCTAATTTTGGTATTTTTTGGTAGAGATAGGGTTTCACCATGTTGGCTAGGCTGGTCTCCAACTCCTGACCTCAAGTGATCCACCAGCTTCAGCCTCCCAAGGTGGTGGGATTATAGCCGTGTGCCACTGTGCCTGGCCTCCCTATGAACTTAAAAGAGAATTTTATTTTTTTTTCTTTGTAATAATTTTCTTGTATCAAAGGCAAGTTATAGAAAATTACTTAAAAATATTTTTTGAGATGGGATCTTGCACTGTCACCCAGGTTGGAGCACAGTGGTGTTTTTATGGCTCACTGCAGCTTCAACCTCCCAGGCTCAAGGGCTCTTACCAGCTTAGCCTCCTGAGTAGCTGGGACTACATGCACATACCACCATGCCTGGCTAATTTTTTGTATTTATTTATTTATTTATTTATTTATTTTGCTAGAGATGGGGTTTCACTATGTTGCCCAGGCTGGTCTCAAATTCTTGCGCTTGAGCGATCTGCCCACCTCAGCCTCCCACAGTGCAGACATTACAGGGGTAAGCCACTGTACCTGGCCTAGAAAATTATAAAAAATTTTATTGGAATATTTTTCTTAAATCATCTGTGTTAATATGTGTTTTATTAATGCCAACAAAAACTTTACATGATAATTTTACACTTATTAACACACCACTTGACAAAATAATTAGTTGAGAGAAGTCTGATAAAACATGGGTGAAATGTATACCTGTATTTATATTTTATTCATTTGCAAATATCACTAAAATGAGAGGGATATTAAGAATTGAGAAAGAGCTAAACCCAAAGAACAAAGATTATGGGTGAAGCAACATCACCAGGTGAAATATCCCCACAACGTTTGGATGACAGAAACACACGGATGAGTAGGAACTGACTTAACAGAGTATCAAACACTGAATCCGATGTGGGCAGCAAGACAGGCCACCAAGAAGCACCCCAAAGTGTGCTGCAGAGCCCTAGAAAGCCTGCAGAACTGGAATCGCCAGTTATCTCTGAAGGCAAAGGTAGGGGGTGGAGCTGAGAACAGAAAACAGATTGGCTGGATCTCTACCAGCTCCAACCTTGCTACCTCTTTGTTAAGAAGAACTGCTAAATATCCTTTTTAAAATGTTTGCAAAGATTCACTTTACATTTTACAGTTGGACCCTGTCTCCACACACAAATTGAATTATGGAAAAATTGGATTTAAAGATGCTTATTTTGGAATTAGTTTAATTGAGTCGACATCTGAGTGTCTACTGTGCTGAGCAGATACAAGGAGGACTAAGCCAAAACTGCCTTCCCTCTGGGTCTCACAGTCTAACTGGGGAGACAGGCAGCCCAGCTAATCATAAACATGACAGAATGTGCTCAAGGGCTGTGAGAGAGGCACACACAGAGGGAGGAGCTGTGGCCAGGCCTGTGGGAGGCTCGGAAGGCCTCAGAGGGCAGGTAGGGTTGACTGGATCATGAAGTGGCTTGTGACTGCAGAGCAAGAGGCTTCCAAGGAACAAAGGCCCTAGGGACTCGAAGAATGTTCCTGGGCATAGTGAGCTGTCAGTTTGTGTCTGATGAGCAATATGTGGCTGTGGTTAGAAAAAATAGTACATGTAAGGCTTACATGTACTTATATATGAAATAGATATAAGAGTTTATCACACTAGAGATGAGAAAATGATTTGGGTTTCAGCTTCTCTCTCAGTCCATTGCTTTAACACTGAATGTAAAGCTCAGATAAATGTAAGGAATTTAATTTTTATTGCAAGTGAGTTGTTGTTGCTATCATCATTTAGTCAGAGGGCTTAAAGGGACATTCTAGGAGAAGTAGTCTGATAGTCACAGCCCCTTCTGTGGAGGTCCCTCCTCTGGATATCCAGATCTTCAGTGGAGGGTGACTCCACTGATGGAACCATCAGACATCACAAAATCCTTGAGGGAGATATCTTGGGATACATGGGGATAAGGGAGACTCAGTGAGTAGAGCCCAGTTGGGCATCAGATTGGTTATAACCTCCAAGGCTCCTTTACCTGGTATGGTGGAGAAAGCAATAGAAAGACAATGACTGAGGCAACTCCACCGCCTATTATGGTGGCTCCTGGAAAGCAAGGGCCATGGTGTACTCTGCTTGCCATCCCCAGAGCCCATGTAAGCTGCCATCTAGGAATGAATGGTACTGAGTCTCCCCTTCTCACTGGTAGAAGTTAATGCTGTTCTATCAACTTGGCTACTCTGTAGCAGGTAACTAATTAATTCAACAAATAATTGTTGAATAGCTTCCATGTACAGTTGAGTTCCTTATATCTTGGAAACTACACCTGCCTTCGTGGGTCCCATGGATTTTCAGGGATGGGCTCTTTCTTAAATTATCCCACTAAAAGGCCCCTGAGTCCTGGATAGCATAGAATTGAGTCACTATATTATGTTTGCCAGATTTTATGATCTAAAAACTTATTATTTGACTGTTAAGTTCTGAATTTTATTGGCTATTTATAATGATTTATGTTCTACTTATTTACCTAACCATTTGGAGTTATAAGAGTTAGTTTATAAGCATCGTAACTTACTGTCCTGGATTAAGTATCCATTTTTAAGAGTTCCTAGTATTTGCTGCAAATCCAAAACTTAACAAGCACAAGGTTTATTTTGAAATCACAGCAGTGAAATTGTATGGTTTTCAGTGTCCATGAAGGAACAGCTTTTCCCCCATATTCTGAACCACAATTTATTATTGTTTAAATCAATGCATGACTCTTTGCATACCAGCCTGTACTTTGGGTCATACGAACTTAACCTCAGAACAAAATCACTTTGTTCAATAAAAAACAGGGCCCCTCTAGTCCTCTGAACCCCTTTCCATGTATTTCATACGAAAAAAAGTTTATTTGACTGTGTGATAACCTCAAGCATGATTCCTCACAGAAATAAACCTGACGAAAGTCTTATCCACCCTGCTATAGAGAGGAACTTAATGTCATCTTCAGCATTAACTCCTGCAAGGAAGGTAGACAGTAGTCTTTAAAAGACAGTATTCTAGGAGATTAGGCCCAAATGCTTAATAAAATGCAATATAAAAATTCTCTTTTTGTGAAAAGTTCTTTTACATACATTCTCTACTTTATCCTCCTAATAGTGCCTCCTCTTTCACAATTATTATGCAACCAAAAACATTTCCTAAAATTATAGAAATGACTTCAGTTTTAATTTCCCTAAAAGCAAGGTGGTTAGAAGGTAAGCAGGGTTTTTAGTTTCTGGCATGTCTGTGGTTACCTCCCTTTTTAAGAAAGACATTTGTCCAATAGCCCTGGTATTTTGGTGTCATCTTAGAGATGGAGGTGCTGCTCCTTAAAAGGTCACCGCATGAATTTGAGTCTACCATGGTCCAATATTTTTAAATCTTGTTTGGTTGAGGTATCTAAGACACTTATGAAAAGTGATTTTACTTAAATATTTGAACTTTTTGAGAGTTTCATCTACCTCTACTCTTACAATGTGGTTCCAGTGAAAGCTGCCATGATGTTATGTACGTGTACAGTGACTCCATGGGCACAGCTGATTAGCCTAGAGTTGGTATTAAGTCTGGGCCAATCATAGTCCTGCCTTGAGAATTTTGCAAACTAGAGTAAAGAAGAGAGTCAGTCTCTCTCTGGAAGTGCCAGTGGTTATAAAGCTCAGGGAAGCTTTTGGAGTCTTTATTTCCTGCCATTGGGAGGATACTTACCTGTGGTGGTGCTGTGATATTGAGAGAAGCAGAAATGAGAGATGAAACCATGATATGTGCTTCTGGTTCCAAGTGTTCCTAAGCAAAGCTGGATCCTTGCCTTCCTCTCACTTTGATCCTTCAACCCTTCCTTGGTTTCTGTGAACTAATAAATTTCTCCTTCAATTCTGCTAGTTCAAATCGAATTTCTGTCATTTGCAACCCAAAGAGCTGTGTCCAACACCCTCTCGCCTCTACCTCTAGTATTTGAATAATACCTATCTTGTACCTCATCTTTTCTATGCCCCAAATATCAACTATTTAACTTGATTAAATAACTAGTTACTCATGGTTTCGAGGAAACAGAAGTCAGTTGTCACTGGACTCTGGAAAAACATTCCTGGTTTGTTATTTTATTGATTATTGACCCTTAAGGTGGAGATTTTCAGGTTTGGCAGAGGGTTTCAGGCTTGGTGAGTCTGGGTGCAGTGGCTCATGCCTGTAATCCCTATACTTTGGGAGGCTAAAGCAGGAGGATCACTTGAGGCCATGAGTTTGAGGCCAGCTTGGGTAACATAATGAGACTCTGTCTCTACAAAAAAAAAAAAATAATAATTACATGGCACATGCCTGTAGTCCTAGCCACTAGAGAGGTTGAGACAGAAAGATCACTTGAGTCCAGCAGTTCAAGGCTGCAGTGACCTACAGTCACACCACTGCATTCCAGCCTGGGTGACAGAGAAGACTGGCAATATATCTCAGTTGCATGAAGGCAGCTTAATAGATCCCTGCCATGCAGTAACAGCTTCTGCTCTTGAAACAGGAGAGCCCTTGAAACTTTGCTGACTAAAGTATTAAGAAATATGAACCTGAAAGAGTGATTCTGATATTAACTGTGCTAAACTGTGTAGTTTATATCAGCACAATTTTGTGACACCGTCTGGGTCAGACTTTAAGGAATTTTATCTGAGGGCTTTCTCAGTCTTGCTTTTCTCGTGGAGGGGTATTTTCTCTGTCTGAATGTTGAAACCTTTTAGGTTGACATAATTTTTGGGGAGTAAGAATATTAATGTCTCAAATGAAAGTAGGTCTTAGAAGAAGAGAATAAGTAGAGATGGGAGAAAAATGTAGAAACTGAAAGAGACAAAAAGAATAGAGAAGGAGTGTGGCAAAGGAAATGGGAAAATGAGGGAAGGAGTGATAAGCAAACATAACGAGCAGGAAATGAGGCAGAAAGATCAGTGAAATTATAAAGAAATTTAAATGGGGAGCTTGAATCCTCTTCATCTGTTTTGGAAAAATGGAGAGCTTCTTAGGCTTCCAGAGGAGAAAAATGTCAAAAGTGTAAGCAAAGTTCTAGCCCACGATTTCCTGTCCAGCTGGAAATGAGTTGTTAGCTGAGGATGAACGCCAGCAGTGTTAGCCGAGCATTTCCCGCTTGCGTGTGGCCCAGGTTGGTTCCGATTTGGCTCTGACATGATGTTCTGAGCCAAAGTAAGTTCTGTCCAATTTGGGACCAGATATGGCTTTACCAGGATCCTTTGGTTTAGGAAGATCCTGCTAGGAACAGTCTGGTATCCCAGGTGCCATTCCCTTGCCTCTCCTGGTGGGAATGACTTGAAGACAGGGCTTCATGTAGCACCCTGACAAACCTTCTCCTTGACTTAGAACTCTGGGAATGCATGTGCCCATGTCTGTGGAAACACTGCTCCTAATTTGGATTCTTGAGTGAGTGAGCTGAGTACTATCTCCTGAAGATGATGTATCTGTCTTGTAGTCTCATTATTGGTTAGATTTTCTTGCATTTTCATTAATGCCTCTGATAGTTTGTAAAACACAAAGAATCAGCTGATTCATCTGGAAAACAGCTTCATGTTCCCTACACACTGTGGATTCAGCACAAATGCAATTTAATCCTATTACCTCCCAGACAAAGTCAGCCTTTCAGTTCTTTCTAGAAGGGAGGACAAGAACAATATGAATGTGTTTCAGTAGTTTCAGAATAGTTAGGAGCAAGAATATTACAAGCCATGGAATATCCAAAACCTTTGTCAGCCAGTATGTTTGATAGATGATAAATGTGTTTGTAAAATAAATCCACACTCAGGCAGGGACCCTTTATTCACAGCTGCAAAGCTTAAAGAGGATATCCTGCAGGGATATTCATTCACAAACACAACACATAAATAAATACCAGGGTGGTTTTTGATGGATTCTGTCATAACTAAAAATTCACTTTTTAGAGGAAAAAATGCCACCCTGAGAGTTTCATTGCTTCAAGAATGACCTTAGCTATGTTATTTATGGACTAGAACAGATGATATGGCCTTTTCCTCAGTATGCAATTTTACTGAGCTGGAAATCAAAAGGAGCAAAGATGATGGGGAGGAATTGTTTGTTTTGTGTTGTGATAGAACAGTGTGAAGATCCCAACTGCTAAAACAGCTGCATCATAAATAACCCATGTAGAACAGATGCAATCTGGGTGTGTGTGTGGTGAGGGGAAGGGGTTCAGTGGGGGCTGCAGAATGAGTTTGTGAATGAAATGGTTAGTCACACAAGACCTATAAATACTGAAAGATACCTAAGATTGCTGGCATGTATTTTTATTAAAATTCTGAGTTGGAAAGTTAGATTCAAGACTTGATGGTGATGGAAATTTATGAATTTGGTATTTTAGTGAAACTGCATTCCATTATACACAGTCCTCTAAGTCAGAAACCTGAACAAGAAATCTTCTTTCTCTTGCATCCTGCCCCTCTCCCCCATTTCAGTCAGTTATCAGGCCCATCCGCTTTACCTCCTAGATATTTCTTGAGTTTAGCCCCACCTCTTAATTCTCATGGCCAGTTCCCATGGTTCATTTCATCAGGTTATAGAATACATTTTTGACTGAGGTTCTACTCCATTCCCATAGCCCTTCTGTCCCCAGTCCAACACATCTTCTCTGCTGCTCAAGAGATCAAATGCTTGCTCAATGTATCTATCTCAGTGTTCCTCATCTCTCCATGCATGATAAAATTCTACATCCTTGTGTACAGCTTATAAAGTCCAACACAGTCAGGCTACTTGTATCTTCTCAATTATTGCAACTTCCCACAGGCACATCTATGAACAGATTACTTGGATTTCCTTGAAAAAAAAAATCATGACTTTTTGTCTGTCCCCTGCATTTTTGCATGGTGTTCCCCTAGCTTTGAATGCCCTGTTTACTGTCACTGCAGCCTTCTTTGGCCGTCAAATTCCTATTCATTCTTCCCAACTTGGTTCTAAAATCTCTTCTACTCCTCTATGAAGCATTTCTTGATCACCCCTGCAGAGTTGGGGAAGTGTAATGAACGTTTACTAACTTTGCCATTCAGCACCTGCACAACCTTCTTGGGGACACAGTTTTACTTCAGTGGTGCCCCTTTCATATTCTCAGTCCATCTGCTTTCTGTGAGGCTTTCATCCCTGGACCTGAGGGAGTGGAGCATGTAACTAGGTTGAACCAATCTGTGCAGTACATTCTCTTGGCCACAGCCATTGTTCAGCTATGGACATGGGATTGAAAGTGGGCCAATGAGAGCCAAAAGAAATTCAACTTTGGAACTGGTGTTTGAGCTGCTGGGGAAGCAGATTTTCTTTTTGTTGGACTGAGGTTTCTGAAGATGTAAGCCTGAATTCGCTAGAAATACTTCTGTGAAGTCATGGATTGGAGCTTATCCACAGGAAGAAGTGCTAGAAAGAAGAGCCCAGAGACATTGTGGCTGATCCAACCATCTTCAACAGGTAAGATCAAACACGGACTTTTCAGTTTTATAAGCCGATAAAATACCTTCCCCCCACCCCCAGTTTGCTTATATCAGGTAGGATTGGGTTGTTTTGTTACTTGAAACTCAAAGAATTCCAGCTTTAACTAATTTTTTTCCTCCGCTTCAGAGCACCTTTCATATTATTGTATTTTGTTCTTGACCTACTGTTGACTACTATCTGGTGTTTGGGTAAGGTGGAGAATCTAGGTCTTTCTAGTCTAAGGGAGGCTTGGACATCAACTACAAGGGTCATCCCTCAATGCTAATGATTAGGCATATTATGTATGTGGCATAGAATTGTATGCCTGGGGGAGGAAGGGGAAAAATGGAGAAGGCAAAAGTAGAAGGAAATAGGGCAAGGAGAGAGGTGGTTTCCATACTAAATGGAGAAGGATGGGATTATCTCTGGGTCTTTACCTCTATTCAGATACAAAGAAAAGGAAGGACTGAATTGGGAAGAGGGGGAGATTGGAGATTCTTACCTAAACCTCTCAGTGAGGACCAGGGAAGATGTTAGCTTCCTGTTTGTAAGGAATATGGAGGCAGGAGTTGGACAAACTAAGACTTGACCTGCCTTAGTCATGATTTCAATAGATACTTGTCATGGCATAGATATTTTCACAATTTCCACAAGGAGAGTCCTTGATTAGAGCTTGAGAATGAAACCAAGGCGATATAGTTTCCTAAGGCGGCAACCTGGATACTAGGGATTGATTTAATAGGTCAGTTTGCAAGCAGCTTAGTGATCATGCTAAACAAAGCCCTAATGGCAAAGCTGCATTTACTTTAGACACCTCCAGGAGCTCTGATTGATAAAGTCTTCATACTTCTCAAACTAAGCTCAGGTATTTCTTATTTGGAAAATATCACTTTGAATGTATCCTCAACAGATCATATGGTGGATGCTGGAATAGCACATTCAGAGGAAGTATGTTATTTCAAAATTCCCTTGGATTAAAGAAGAGGCCAAACACTATTTGATTTTCATGCTCAAATATCAATGAATTCTTCTTATTCTGGAAGGGAGAGGTACAGTAGTCAATAATAAAGGCTACATAATAGCTAGTCAAACACACACATGGAATCTAGAAACACTTTTAATCCACTGTTTCAAATCCTAATCCCAGTGCTATATTCTGTCTCCTTCCAAGTCTTCACGGTTGTGGAAATTGGAAAATTCAATTTGTCTCTGACCTCTGCTCATGCCTCTGGGGTTTTAGTGTTAAATATTATACTTGGGAAACATCATGTCGTCAATCTCAAGGAAAATGAAGACTTTTTTGGACTCTCTCCCTCTGTTTTTTTTTTGCCCTACAGATCAGTGCACTTGTACTTTATTTTTCCTTTTCTCCTAGCCCCTTCCTGTCTAGTTTTGTGTCTAGCCTTAGGGGAAGGGTTGTCTGTCATCCTATGTTTTGCTGGGGGTGGGAGTTGGTATAAGGTAGGGGCTTTGGGTCCTAAATGCAGAGGAGGGATGGAACACATTTTCTTTGAAGATAATCTTAGAATAGAAGATTTAAGTAACTGATTGCAAATATTAGGTTTCTGCTAGCACTCCCCCTTGTTATTATTTATATTAAAAGAGTTTCCATCTCCATGGTAGGTATCATTGGTAGGTATCAGGCTCTAAGAACAAGTATAGGAAAGACCTATTGCATGAGAAAAGGAACTATACAGAGAAGAGGATGCCTATACCCCTAACACCCAGGGCAGGAGACACTCAGATATTCTTTTAGGCTTTTACTTGGTCACATGGCAATTGCCCTGTGCCATCGCATTTTTTAAATTGGAATTTCTAAACGAAGACATCAGACACTGAGTGGATTATGTTTTCTTGGCTGCCACTAGGAGAAGGAGTCATGGTCCCAGCAGGGATAGCGACGTTGCCTTAATTTTCTACCATCTCAAAACAGATGGAACCCTGGCTCAAGTCTGGTCTCTGCTAAACAGTACATGGAAGTTGAATATTCAAATACATTCTATTTATCCCATCATGTTTTAATTACCTGTTTACTTGTTTATCTTTTCCCATTAGACTGTTGGTCCCTGAATCTTCCTTTTCACCTTTATCCCCACTACCTAGCACATAGCCACACAGCCTGGCACATCATTGGTGCTCATACCTGTTGACTATGAGGGTGAAATAGCCCCATGGCAGAGAAAATCCAAAATGTTTATTTGACATGTTGAGAAGGTGGATAGGAACATTTTCTTGCTTTTCTCATGTGTGGGACATTTTTACTGACAAACTCTGTTTTTAAGGATGCAATGATAAAAATAAATATAAAGAGGTTGAATAAGCTGAAAAAATAGTCACTGTTGACAGTGTTTCTCAAAATGTGGCCTGAAGGCCACTGGCTTCCTCCCGTCAGCGTGTTTATGGTCTACATTGCAATTTTTTCTTTTTCACTCTGTGTCCTGTGTTCCCTAATCTTCTGCAATTTATGAAGTTTAATTTATTCTTGCTTCAAATCAAGGAAACCATGTGGGGTTTTTACTCTCCATTTTTAAAGGAAGAAATTGAGGCCAAAGAAATGCAGCAACTTGCCCTAGCATGCCCTAGGAATCCCTGGACTCAGATCTGACTGTTTTTCAACCCCTTTTTAAACATCCTGTTTGCGATTGGGCTGGGCATCCCTTCCTGACCTATTTTCTATCAGATGGAAGAAAGGTCAGCAAGGATGAAGTGGAGATATATGGGTCTGTTTTCTAAAAAACAAATGTAACTCAAGGATTTTTTGGTATGTATTTTACTAATATGATCTTCAAAAATACCCAGCAGGATCAACTAACATTTATAGTACAAACACAAAATGGTTCATCCTCAGAGATACCAGCTGTTTGTAAATTGTACCCAGAAAATAAAAGTCTAAGATGTATATTTCTTTACAGAAACATATAATTTGTTTCTCTTTTCATCTTTTTAGTCTCTTCTAGATAGGCTATAGAATTATTTTGCTTGGCAAATTATGGAATAATTGCTTGGCAAGCTTACAAAAAGAGAAAGTTGAAAAGGATTAGTTCCTAGACACAAGAATTTTGCTCTAAATCACAGTGGAGTTGAGCTTGATATTTTAAAGAATTAGCCATGACGAAAATGTGTTGTTGTTCCATCTGTTAAATGGTTGCTAAAAATATGATAATATCTGGGGAAGAGTTTCCTTTATCTCTCCTCTCTCCCCTCCCCTCCCATTTCGTTCCTATCTTCTCTTTTTAAAATTTCAAGTACACTCCATATAGTAAGAAAAAACCCTGTGAGGGTGTTTGGTTGGAGTAACATCTTGTCCTTGATCTCACTTGGAGAACCCATTTGTGTGTGGCTCTGGGTGGTTAGGTTGCATGAGGCCTCTCAGGTTGTACTAAGGCACTCACGCTTAAAATATGGAACTACATCCAGAGTTCCATATTTTATTTTATTTTTTTCTTCCAACTTTTATTTTAGGTTCCGGGGGTACATGTGCAATTTTGTTACATGGGCACATTGCATATCACTAGGGTTTGCTGTATACATTATTTTGTCAGCCAGGTAATAAGCATACTACCTGATAGTTTTTTGACTGTTACCCTCCTCCCACCCCCCTCAAACAGGTCTCAGTGTCTATTGCTGCTTTCATTTTTTTCCCCTTTTTTTATTGCATTTTACGTTTTGGGGTACATGTGAAGAACATGCAAGATTGTTGCATAGGTACACACATGGCAGTGTGGTTTGCTGTCTTCCTCCCCTTCACCTATATCTGGCATTTCTCCCCATGCTATCTCTCCCCAACTCCCTACCCCCCGCTGTCCCTCCCTATTGTTGCTTTCTTTGTGTTCATGTGTATTCAATGTTTAGCTCCCACTTATAAGTGAGAACATGTAATATTTGCTTTTCTGTTCCTACATTAGTTCACTTAGGATAATGGCCTTGCCTGCATCCATGTTGTGGCAAAGGATATGATTTTATTCTTTTTTATGCTTGCATTTGTACCACAGTTGCATATGGCACATATGTACCACAGTTTCTTTATCAACTCCACCTTTGGTGGGCATCTAGGTCGATTCCATGTCTTTCCTATTGTAAACAGTGCTGTAACAAGAAATGTGTGCATTTGTCTTTATGAGAGAATGATTTATATTTCTTTGGTCATATAACCAGTAATGGGATTGTTGGGTCAAATGGTAGATCTGTTTTAAGTTGTTTGAGAAATCTCCAAACTGCTTTCCACAGTGACTGAACTAATTTACATTCCCACCAGCAGTGTCTAAGTGTTCCTTTTTTCTGACCTACAGAGTTCCATATTTTATACCTTCAGTGTCTTGGTAGAGGTCATGGGTATGGAGTGTCCTTTGGCTGGAGATGGGATGGCGATGAAGGTGATAACAAATATTTCACTAATAATAATGTCAAATGGAGATGAAATTTTAAATTTTCAATCAGCATATTTTTTGGAAGTTGCTTGCTTAGATTTACTTTTTTTAGAGAACTTTTTAAATGGATGCATAGTATTTTACATATTTATTGGGCAGATGTGAGTGTTTGTTACATGCATAGAATGTATAATGATTGAGTCAGGGTATTTGGGGTATCCATCAATTTGAGTATTTATCATTTTTATGTGTTGGTATCATTTAAAGTCCTCTCTTTTAGTTACTTTGAAATATACAAAGTATTCTTGCTAAGTTTACTTACTCATTAACCAGGCTCTCTTCATTCCCCACCTTCCACTCACCCACTCTTTTCAATCTCTGATATGTATCATCCCATTTTCTATCTCCACCAGATCGACTGTTTTAGCTCTTGCATATAGTGAGAACATGTAATATTTGTCTTTCTGTGCCTGGCTTATTTCACTTAACATAATGGAATTTCCAGTTCCATCCATGTTGCTGCTAATAACAGAATTTTATCCTTTTTACAGCCAAATAGTATTCCATTGTGTACCTATATCGCATTTTCTTTATCCATTGTCTGTTGATTCAATGAGAATTAAAAAAAAAAGTTTTTGTAACTCAAGAAAGTAGGACCTAAAGTGAAGGACCTCACAGTTTCATTCTTTTCTGCTGGTTTTATGTTTTCCTGGACCAGAGTTACAATAAAATGAATATACAGTTGACCTTCTTCCATGGGTATCTGGAGGAAAACAAAGGAATCATAAAAGAGTTTTTCTATTCTTACATGAAAAGTACTATAATAGTACAAAGTGCTGCTCTGTTTTATAGAGGCAACCATGAAGTAGTAGTCTTTATGATGAGGTTTCTTGGAATTTTTTTAATGCAAGAGGATCTGAGGATGCAGATTGGGTGTAAGTTATTAAACATCAGGACCATGGCAATAAAGATGCCACTGTTCTTTTGATAATGCACAGACCTTTGTACTTCTGTGTGTGGGCTTTCCTTTCAGAAGATAAATATGTTTTTAAGACTTTGACAAATGAAGTGTGTTTTGACTGTGAGTTAAGGCAAAAAAGAATGATGGCATGAAATCAGTAATGTGCCCAGTGATTGATTCCACACTCATATTGAGAACAAACCCATCTTAAAATGTTTCTTTTAAAAAAGTTTTTCCATATAATATATTCAAAGTTTTACATGTCAGTATTTTTTTAATTTTACTTTTAATAAATTTTCTCTTGTAAGACATTTTTCGTTAACTGCTGTTTCATGGAATAATGTTTAAAAAGGGATTTGCTACATATGTATGAGATTTAAATATTTTGAAATTTTCCCATCTTTTTTTTCTTCTTGAAAGTCAAAACACCTCTGAAGATCAAAGGAATCTCTTTTTCCGATTATCCAGGAGTAGAATTTGGGATTTTATCTCAGGAGAAGTACACTTAGAAAATGTAGAAAGAAAAACAACTAAAGTCCCAGCTGGAGTGAGAAAAATCAATCCCTCGCAGACGTTTTTGTCTGTGGCCAATTGGTAACTTTCCAACAGGGTCTGTCTTTTGAAATCTGGTTTCCTCTCTCCCAAATTAAACCTCAGTTGTGTCTTAAAAAGAAAAGGCTCCATCGTTCTGTCTACCATGACTCTCTATAAACTTTCTTTCATGAAGGAAAGGGAGAGCATTTTGAGAGTTTTGGAATAGTCAACATGGTGATTTCACAGTTGAGTTCACATTCTCTGCATTCTCCCCCGTAATTGTTCCTTTACCTAAAACAAATTACATAGTGAAACCTCAATAGCATCAGAAATCTTTCTTAAAAACAAGGAGTCTCAGTGACTGTTCGTTGTAACAGAACACAACATTCACAGAGTGTTCACAAGTGGCTTTTAAAATTTATTTTTCATTTTTTTAAGATTAAAAAAATGTTTTTTAGAGACAGGTTCCTACCATGTTGCCCAGGCTAGTTTTGTACCACTGAGCTCAAGCAATCCTTCTGCCTTTGCCTTCCAAAGTGCTGGGATTACAGACATGAGGCACCATTCCTGGTACAAGTGGCTTTTAAGTTGCATAATATTAACCATATTGGCAATCTGTAGTAATCCCAGCTATTCAGGAGGCTGAGGGAGGAGCACTGCTTGAACCCAGGAGGCGGAGGTTGCAGTGAGGCGAGACTGTGACCTTGCACTCCGGCCTGGGTGACAAGAATGAAACTCTGTCTCAAAAAAAAAATCACTATTTGACATTTATAGTAAAATAATCAGCTATAAGTAGGAGCTGAAATTAAAAAAAAAAGTTACTTTATGATCGTTTGCTTGTACTCAGAAGCTCTTCACTGAAGTAGAGTTGTGCTGTGTGCCTTGAATAAAGCAACAAACAATTGTGTCCAAATTACTTATTTTTCCTGCCATGGACTTTTTGAGTTATTAGACACTGCAATGGTGGACAGTGGACGTCAAGAGAAAAGCCCACTCTTGCACTCCAAATCATGATACAGTCTCCCTCAAATTCAGGAATAGCCATTTGGTGGTATTGATCCTGATAGTGGCATTTGGTTTCTTATTGAATCAACTTTTTCCAGAAAAGTAGATTAATAAGAAATGTTGCCTAATGTGATGATGACACTGATGAAATTACAAGAGACTTGTATTTATTTATTTTTAGATTTCTGTTATGAAAAATTTCAATGGATACAAAGTGAACGGAGTAGTATAATACATAACTTAGGTATCTATCATCCAATTTCAGCCATTATCAATATCTTGCCATTCTCACTTCAACCGTAATTTTACCCACTCCCCACACTTTCTACTTGATATACCTATGTAACTCACATCCCAATCATGATATAAAATATTTCCATCTCTTCAGAAAATTCCTTCATGTTTCTTCCCATGTAATTCTTCTGCCCATCCCCCTCTCCCAAGAGGCAGCCAACCATTCCCATATCTCTTACCTGAGATTTGTGTTGCCTATATCATAATGCCATGTAAATGGAATGATATAATATATAACCTTTTGTGTCCAGCTTTTTCCACTAACAGTATGTCTGTGAGATTCATCTGTGTGGTTGTGTGTATTGGTAGATTGTTCATTTTTATTGGCAAGTAGTAGTCTGTTATAAAAATAGATCATGATTTGTTCACTAACTCAACTACTAATTGGTATTTGGATTATTTCCAGTTTGGGTCCATGAGCATTCTTGTATAAGCCTTTGTGTGAAGACATGTTTTCAAATTTTCTTGGGTAACTATGTAGGAGTAGAATTTCTGGGTCAGAGGGTAGAGATATTTTAAGTTTATAAGAAACTGCCCACCTTGTTTCAATTTCTGCCAACCATATATGAGAGTTCCGGTTGTTCTTCATCCTGGCCAACATTTGCTGTGGTCAGTCTTTTTAATTTTAGCTATTCTAGTGGCTGTGTAGTGGGTGTCTTGTCTTCTTATTTTGCACTTCTGTGATGACTAACAATGTCAAGCATTTTAAAATGTGATTATTGTCCACTTAACTTTTTTTGTGAGGTGTCTGCTCAAGAGACACTTATTTTTCAGGATCTGCTGAAGTAACCTCATGTCCTAGGCACTGTTTCTTTGATTATGCCAATGCACAGGGTAAGAAGTGCATTTCTCAGTGTAGGGTGCATGGGAAAGCTCTGCAGGGTCACAGATTGCCTCTGTGCTTTGTTATAGATTTCTCTTCCATTTATGGTACCTCTTTAAACTCTCTGGTATGGCTCATTTCCTACTACTTGCTTTCTGGACTTCTCCCTTGGCTGGGATTGTGATTCCCTTTGCCTTTGCTCTGTCTGCCTAGGGCAAGCTTCACTGGGAAGAAGCCATTACCAAGGTCCTTTTGCTTTGTGGTTTTAACTCATAATGTGTCAGCATCTACAAAGCTCCACTGAGAACTTAGGATCCCTTTGTAATCCAGAGTCATGAGAACTAAAAATATCTCAAATAACTCTATTTTGAAAATTAAAATTGAGTCAAGAAGTAATATATTTTGGGACTGCCAAGCGACACCAACATTATTCATAGGAACTTAAGAGCATTTGGAGAGGGGCTGAGATTTATATCTAAATCACTGTGCTTATGTGATAAGTTGAATAAGATTCCTCAAACTCTATGGTAAAAGACAAGAGTGTTTTAAAATTTCCAATCTATTGCAGACCAATAGTTTTAGAAATAAAAGTGTTGGGGGAACGATCCAAGATGGCCGATCACTAACATCTCGGGATTGCAGCTCTCAGTGAAAGCTTAGAGAATAGAGGACGCCACACTTTCAGACAAATTCTGGTTGCTCATGGAGCAGAAGATTCCCCAGTGGAGGAGCCACACGGGTCGCCAGCGCGACTCTTGTGGCCGGCGCAGCAGCTCTCGGAGCAGAGTAAACAGGGCTGGCTCCACTTCTGACTGAGGTTTGGAGGACTCACACGGGTCCCCAGCACGACTCCAGAGGCTGGCGCAGCGATTGTGATGGCACCTTGGCGCGGCAGCTCTCAGCGCAGAGTAAACGAGACTGGTTCCCCTTCTGACCGAGGTTCGGAGCTCCGGGAAGGCAGAGTCGCCTATTATGGACACAAGAGGGAAGCCAGACAGGAGAATCCCAGGCAGAAAAGCACCATTGGTCTTAACGCCGCTGTTCTGGCCCTGGGAACTAACAACTTGGATGTCCACTCAAGAGACCTAATCTGAAAGTTGGTAATTTCAAAGATGACAGGAGGATAAAGTCACAATGATGGGAAGAAACCAGTGTAAAAAGGCTGAGAATACTCAAAATCAGAACGCCTCTCCCTCTAAAGATGATCACAGTTCCACATCAACAATGGAACAAGGCTTGATGGAGAACGAGCGCATCCCAATAACAGAATCACGCTTCAGGGAATGGATAATAAGAAACTTCTGTGAGTTAAAAGAACATGTTGTAGCCCAACGTAAAGAAACTAAGAACTTTGAAAAAAGATTGGATGAAATTCTATTGAGAATAGACAACTTAGAGAGGAATATAAGTGAATTAATGGAACTGAAGAATACAATACAGGAACTCCGAAAGTATGCAGAGGTTTAAACACTCGAATTGTTCAAGCAGAAGAAAGGATATCAGAGGTCAAAGTCCAACTTAATGGAATAAAACGAGAAGATAAGATTAAAGAAAAAAGGATAAAAAGGAATGAGCAAAGTCTCCAAGAAATGTGGGACTATGTGAAAAGACCAAATTTACGTTTGATAGGTGTACCTGAATGTGACAGAGAGAATGAATCCAAGCTGGAAAATACCCTTCAGGATATTATTCAGGAAAATTTTCCTAAACTAGCAAAGCAGGTCAATAATCAACCCCAGGTAATACAGAGAACACCACAAAGATATTCCTCAAGAAGAGCAACCCCAAGGCACATAATCGTTAGATTCACCAGGGTTGAAACGCAGGAGAAATTACTAAGGGCAGCCAGAGAGAAAGGTCAGATTAATGACAAAGGGAAGCCTATCAGATTTACAGCAGATCTCTCAGCAGAAACTCTATAATCCAGAAGAGAGTGGGGGCCAATATTCAACATCCTCAAAGAACAGACCCTTCAGCCCAGAATTTCATATCCAGCCAAACTAAGCTTCACAACTGAAGGAAAAATAAAATCTTTTATGAACAAGCAAGTACTCAGAGATTTTATTACCACCAAGCCTGCTTTATAAGAGCTTCTGAAAGAAGCATTACACACAGAAAGAAACAACCAGTATTAGCCTTTCTAAAAACATATCCAAAAGTAAAGAGCACCAACATAAAGAGGAATTTACATCAATGAATGGATAAAACAGCCAGTTAACATCAAAGGGCAGTAACCCTAAATTTAAATCGACTAAATCCCCCAATCAAAAGACACAGCCAAAACCCAACGGCATGTTACATTCAGACCTGTTTCACATGCAAGGATACACAAAGACTCAAAACAAAGGGATGGAGAAAGATTTACCAACCAAATGGAGAGCATAAATAAATAAATAAATAAATAAAAAGCAGGAGTTGCAATTCTTGTATCGGATAAAATAGATTTTAAAGCAACAAAGATATAGTGATAAAAGGATCAATGCAACAACAAGAGCTAATGATTCTATCACCCAGATACATAGAGACTTAGATTCAATGAGACAGAAAATTAATAAGGATATCAAGGACTCGAACTCAGATCCAGAACAAGTAAACTTAATAAATATATATAGAGCTCTCCACTTCAAATACACAAAATATACATTCTTGTCAATACCACATCACACCTAATCATAGGTTTAAATGAAACATTGATTGGCTATTTTTAATACCCATTTTTTTCAGAATAAAGCAATACTTCCATTCATCCTTCCTCTTTCTCTATCTCTTTCTTCCTCTCCTTTACTCATTTTTTTTTCTTTCCTTCTCTCAAAAAAAAAAAAAAAGAAATCAACTTGTAAACCTCTAGATCATGGTCAGCAATGTCTCTCTCATTGCTTGATTTCCTCCCTTCCCTTCTCTCCCTCCCTCCCTCCCTCCCCACTTCCTCCCTCCCTTCCTTCCTTCATCCCTTCCTTCCTCCCTCCCTTCCTCCCTCCCTTCCTCCCTCCCTTCCTCCTTCCCTTCCTCCTTCCCTCCCTTCCTGCCTTCCTCCCTTCCTCCTTCCCTCCCTTCCTGCCTTCATCTCTTCCTCAAAAAAATAAATAAAAAAATAAATAAATAAATAAAAGTGTTGCAGCAATGTTGACTTGCTAGAAAGGTTTCTATACACAGACTTTCAGTTTCTCCACAAAGACAGCTGATAGTTTGTAGACTGGCACCAACCAGTGGGTCACTCTTTGAGCAGTATTCGTTCAGAGCACTGAATCTGGAGCCAGACTGCTTATACTTGAATCCTGGCTTCATCATTGTTGGCTGGGTGGTCCTTTTTATCTCCTCCCTCATCATTCAGCTTGAAAGCTGGGTGGTCTTAAGGGAGCTTTTTGGTTTCCTCATTTGTAAAATGGAGATAATGATGATAATAACAATGCCTGCTGCACAGAACTGTGATGAAGATTAAATGAGTTAATATGTGGAAAGCAGTTATAAGAGCGCCTGGCATATAGCAAGTGCCATGCTAAAGTTAGCTGCTATTATCATTGCCATATCCTAAATCCCAGGAGACCTTCAGTTATAGCTAACAGAAACCCAGTTCAAGTTACTTAAACAAAAAGAATTTACTGGGTAGTTGTAGCCAGGAGCTTATATGATATTATCTAAATCTGAGACTCTTTTTTCTTCTGTGTTGGCTGTGTTCTCACATGGGCTTTCCCTGTAGATGTTGAGGTGGCTGTCAGTACTCCAGCTTACATCTTACCAGTTCACAACCCAGTGGAATGAGGGTTTCACCTCTTACCTTCCCAAAGTTATAGTTGTTAATTTCATTGCCTTGGCTTGGTTCTTGTTGTGAGCCCACCAAAATCATAACAACTAAAAATTCAGCAGAGGTACTCCTCTGAAGAAAAGTGTAGTGCTGTTACCAGAATGATAGTTTCTTTCAAATGATTGGGGAAACAGGTTAGAATCTACTGGCCTTTTAGAATAAATAATGGTTTTGATCCATGTTGGAGCTCTTAAGAAAAGATGTCCCAGAAGAAGAGAATACCATTTCTTTACTGGGAGAAACTTCTGGCCTATGTGGTAGAAGGATGTGGGGGACAACTTAATGAAAACCATGATTTGGGTCCTCTAAAATGTGATCTTCCTATCAGCAGGATATTGTGCTTTGGAAATGGTCTTTGTCTTGTGCTGGTATAGCAGAATACCCAAGACTGGGTAACAGAAAGAGCAGAAATTTATATTCTTACTATTCTGGAGGCTGGGACATCCAAGATCAAGGTGTCAGCATCTGGTGAGGGTTTTCTTGCTGTGTCCTCTGGAGAGGAGGAATGCTGTGTATCCTCACACAGCAGAAGGAAGAGAGAGAGAGAGAGAGAGATGAGAGTGAGTGTGAGTGCAAGAGAGACTGCTTCCGCTTTATCAAGCCCTTTAAAACAGCATTAATTTAAACACGTCCCATCAGGCTTCACCTCTGACACTGTTGCCTTGTAGATTGTTTCCAGTTTCTGACATGTGAATTTACACATTCAAGCTTAGCAGATATATTTAACAAAAATGACTTAATAAGATTAGCCAACATGAACCAGAAAAGTCAAACCTCTCACCAGTAAGAAACTTAAGTAGATTAAATGTGGAAAATCTGAGTCCAGTGGCCATAGAGGGGCACCTGCAATGTGAGGGAAAAGAGGGCATGGATGTTTTGCTCAAATCAAATGAGAAAGTGAGTGGGTGCCCCTTCCATTGCATCATTTGTTGGGATATTCTGTGCTGAGAACTCTATAGGTTCTTTCAATGATGTGATGGAAGAAATGATTGGGGTTGTGAATGTTCTCATTTGTGCCCTTAGTGTTTGCCAGGTTGTGAGAGGT
The DNA here is from genome assembly GCF_049354715.1 of Callithrix jacchus. Lineage (NCBI taxonomy): Eukaryota > Metazoa > Chordata > Mammalia > Primates > Cebidae > Callithrix > Callithrix jacchus. The sequence goes on from NC_133509.1 coordinate 93,381,101, forward strand.
TGGAAAGAAATTGGTTAATGTAGGTGTGGAAACTTAGTTTATTTCTTTGCAAGCAGATAGCTAGGTCATGGAAACTTGTTGGAAAGATGGGACTTTTTGAGCTGTTTTCTTAGATCAAAGGGTTTTTTTAATTAAAGGGGTTCTCAGAGACCCAATTTATTGGATCCTGGAGACTCCTGAGACTGTACTTCCTTACTGAGGAGTGAAGACATCTAAACACAATTCATCTTGAAACTGCAGAGGAAAAAAACCCAACACTAAGTGATATGGTTAAGGGAGTGTAGGTATTCACATTCACATCACAGGTAACTGGATACTTCACTCATTTTTAATGGCTGAATCAGCTCTGCGCTCCCCAGAATCACAAGATTTGGAGAAGTGCATGGGTATTTAATAGAGGCAAAGCCCCTTTTGCAGATCAATTTCACAAATTTTGATTCATGTGAATCCTACTTTAAATTTTTGTAGTTGTCTATTGGAGCTCTATTATAATAACCTCAGAATTATCCAGCATCCCTTTACAAAATACCTTACTTTAAAGAAGTGCTTAATTGAATTCCAATTCTGTCCACCAAGATGAAAAGTATATTCAGAGTTTTGGAGATGAGTATGCAAATTTCAAATAATCTGGAAATGTGGCCAAATTTTAGGAAATGTTTGCATCAATCTGGCTTTGTGGTGCAAACTGACATTATGAATTTGAATCTTCACTGCTACAGTAGCGTTAGAAATGTGCAGTCCCAGCACTTTGGTAGGCTGAGGTGGTTGGATTGTGTGAGTCCAGGAGTTTGAGACCAGTCTGGGCAACATGGTGAAACCCCATGTCTACAAAAAGTACAAAAAGAAAAAAAATTAGTTGGGGGTGGTGGCATGCACCTGTAGTCCCATCTACTTGGGAGGCTGTGGTGGAAGGATCATCTGAGCCCTGGAGGTTGAGGTTGTGGTGAGCTGTGATAGTGCCAGTGCACCCCAGCCCAGGTGAAAGAAAGAGACCCTGTCTCAAGCAAAACAAAATAAAAAACTGAAAAAATCCAAAAACAACCCTGGTATTGAAATTGAGCTGGGCCCACACTGAAAATATCGAGTGATTTTCAAGCATGATTTAAGACCTTTTGCAAATCAAAGTTTGATCCAGAGAATTATAGGCATAATTCAGCTTGTCAGAAATGTAGAATCTCGGGCTATCTTCTCTTCCCCCAGACCTACAGATTCAGAATTTGCATTTTAGCAAGATTTCCAAGTAATTCTGTGCGCATTAAGGTTTGAGAAATGTTGGTGTATGCTTTTTTTCCCCTTTCACCATCAGACACCCGAGATGATGATGAAAACTAGATTTTCCCGTCCTACTTGAGACTTTTATTCTGAGTTTTTCATAATCTCCAGGAGATTCCACCAAATGGTCTGATTTTACTATTCAAACTAGAATCTCTAGTTAGTCTCTTAAATGAGGATTCTTATTCATTTGATTGAAATCATTAATGATTAGTCCAATATCCCTGTGTGCTTTTATCTAGGTAATATTGATAGAACTGATTTTATGTTATCACCAAGATTACATGGTTTCAGATAGTTAATAAGTCAAGTCATATTTTACTAGCGTTATCAACAGAAACTCATGTGACTCCCTTCTGCCTTACACACAGACACATACACACACAGACACACACACACACAGACACACACACACACTCTCTCATGGATTTCTGACACGACAGTTACCAATAGAAAAAAACTGGACTGTTTTGGCCACCATGAAACTTCTTTGATCATAGCTACTCAGATACATGTATTATCTTTGCTCCTAGATTCTATGAGAAGTAAAAACGTTTTGTGAAGTCCCCAATTACTATAGACAACTTGAAAAACAAATGATTAAAGATCCTGTAGAGCACAAGGTCTAGAGATTCTTAGTTGGAAGGGAAGAAATTGCACTGAATGTGTGTGTGTCAGGAACAACTTTGCTGAGATCTGAGATTTGTGTGGAAAAACAGGGAACTGAGCTGGCTACTGGGAAGGACATTTCAGACAGAGGAACCATGAGTAGAAACTCAGAGGAGGATAGGCATGGTGACTGTTTCCTGGATGGAATCAGTAGCACTCTAGTTTTGCGTCTACACTTATTTACTTAGTTTATATAAAGTATATATTTACTTATTTACTTAGTTTATTTCAAGTAAGTAAATACACTTATTACTTATTATTACACTTATTAAAGTAAGTAACTACACTTATTTACTTAGTTTATATAAAGTATAAACTAAGTAGATGTGAGGTTTAAGGCTTAGAAAGAAAGTTAAGGCTATAGTTTGGAGAGTATTAATGAGATGAGGAGTCTGGACTTCATTATTTGTGCAATTAGAAACTGGAATTTTGGGGAACAACATGACCAGGCCTCTGACGTTGGAAGATATATCTGGCAAAAGGACTTTGGAGGGATGGGAGGTGGAAAGAAATAGAGATTGCAGAGGCAGTGGCAGTGGGACTGGGCAAGAGGGAACAGATGAGAGGTTCACCAAGGATTTGAACTATTATGGTGGCAGTAGGAATAAAAAGAAGGGTGAGAAGGTGAAATGAGTAGGGGAGGTTGGATCTATAGAACTCGATAATCTCTTGGGTCTTTAGGGCTAAGGATTGTGAGATGATACCTCTCACCTTCCTATTAATCAAAATTACCTGTTGATGAATGGGAAAACAGTGATACCTTTAAAAGAAACTATGAAATTTTGGCTGGGTACAGTGGCTCACACCTGTAATCTCAGCACTTTGGGAGACAGAAGTGGGAGGCTCACTTGAGCCCATGTGTTTGAGACCAGCCTGGGGAACATAGCAAGACCCCGTCTCTACTACAACTTAAAAAAAAATTAGGGCCGGGTGCAGTGGCTCCCGCCTGTAATCCCAGCGCTTTGGGAGGCTGAGGTGGGTGGATTGCGAGGTCAAGAGATTGAGACCATCGTGGTCAACATGGTGAAACCCCGTCTCTACTAAAAATACAAAAAATTAGCTGGGTACGGTGGCACGTGCCTGTAATCCCAGCTACTCAGGAGGCTGAGGTAGGAGAATTGCCTGAACCCAGAAGATGGAGGTTGCGGTGAGCCAAGATCGTGCCATTGCTCTCCAGCCTGGGTAACAAGAGCGAAACTCCACCTCAAAAAAAAAAAATTAGCCAGGTGTGGTGGTGCATGCCTGTGGTCCCAGCTACTTAGGAGGGTAGGACAGGAGGATCGCTTCAGCCTGCGAGTTCAAGGCTGCAGTGAACTATGATCACACTACTGAACTCCAGCCTGACTGACAGAGTGAGACCTGTCTCTTAAAAAAAAAAAAGTAAAATCAGAGAAAGACTTTTTAGTTTGTGGTAATATCATTACTTAGAAAATGATGCGTGTAAATGTTAGTTGCCAGATAAAAATGTGAATCTAGAGCCAAGGAGTTATATGCTCAAAGTACAATAACTGAAGCCACAGCAGGGGAGGAACTCATCTAAGGAGGAAGTGTTAGGAAATAGAAATGGAACAATGATGAAACTTAGGGGCCATCTACATTTAGGGGTGAATGGAGGAGAAAGAATCTTCAAGGTAATCAGAGACCAGAAAGGTGGGAAGGGAATGAAGCCCTGCTATTTTCTCTCCCCTCCCCTCCCCTCCCCTCCCCTCCCCTCCCCTCCCCTCCCCTCCCCTCCCCTCCCCTCCCTCCTTCCATCCCTCCTTCCTCTGCCCCTCCCCTCCCTTTCCCGCCCTCCTTCTTTCCTTTCTTCCTTCTTCCTCCTCTCCTCTCCTCCCTCCCCTCCCCTCCCCTCTCCTTTCCTCTCCTTTGCTTTTTTCTTTCATTCTTTCTTTTCCCTCCCTCCCTCCTTTCCTTCCTTCCTTCCTTTCTTCTTTCCTGTTGCTGTTTCTGCCCAGGCTGGAGTGAAGTGGCATGACCTTGGCTCACTCCAACCTCTGCACCTGGGTTCAAGTGATTCTCCTGCCTCAGGCCTCTGAGTAGCTGGGATTAGAGGCATGTGCTACCACACCCAACTCATTTTGTATTTTTAGTAGAAATGGGGTTTCACCATGTTGGCCGGGTTGGTCTTGAACTGCTGACTTCAGGTGATCCACCTGTCTCAGCATCCCAAAGTGCTGGGATTACAGGCATGAGCCACCACACCTGGCTGTCACTGTTATTTTCAAAAGTCAGACAGAACCTTTCCAGGTGAAGCAGGTAAAGAACGGTGTAGCAAAAAGGCAGGTAAGTGGCTCTTAGTGAGCATGAAGGGAAACGGTTTCAGAAGAGCAGTGGGAGCTGATGCCAGAACACAAAGCTTCATGCAGTAAGTGAGTATAGTTATGTACTGTTAAGGATGTTTTGGTCAATGACTGCATATGTGACAATGGTCTCTTAAATTAGGATGGAGCAGAAAAATTCCTGTCTTCTAGTAATGAAACCAACATAATGTCATAGTACCATGCATTTCTCACGTGTATATAGTGATGTAAACAAATCTACTAGCTGCCAGTCTTATGAAAGTATAGCACATACAATACTTTTATATACAATGTGTATACTACATAATACTTGATAATGAATGACTGGATTTCTGGCTTTTGTATTTACTGTACCACATTTTTTGTCGTTATTTGAGAGTGTACTCCTTCTACTTATGCAAAAAAATAAGGGTTTGGGTTTTTGTAGGACAGCCCCAGGCAGGTTCTTTAGGAGGTATTTCAGAAGAAGGTATTGTTATCACAGGAGATGACAGCTCTGTGCGTGCTATTGTCCCTGAAGACCTTCCAGTGGTATGAGATGTGGAGATGAAAGACACTGATATTGATGATCCTGCCCCTGTGTAGGCCTAGGCTAATGTGTTTGTCTTAATTTTTAACAAAAAAGTTTACAAAGTAAAAAAAGAAAATAAAAAAATAGAAAAAAGCTTATAGAATAAGAACATAAAGAAAAAATGTTTGTACCGCTGTACAGTGCGTTTGTTTTAAGCTAAGTGTTATTACAAAATAGTCAGAAAGTTAAAAAAGTTAAAAAGTTTATAAAGTAAAAATGTTATAGTAAGCAAAAGTTAATTTGTTATTGAAGAAAGAAAGTATTTGTTTGTAAATTTAGTGCAGCCTAAGTGTGCAGCATTTATCATCTACAGTCATGTGCTAGGGCTTCCTGTTCACTCACAACTCACTCACTGACTCACCCAGAGCAACTTCCAGCCCTGCAGCTCCATTCATGGTACCTGCCCTAGACAGAGGTACTATTAAAAAATTTTTTCTATTGTATCTTAAGTATACCTTTTCTATGGGTAGATACATAATTACTTACCATTGTGTTGTGGTTGCCTACAGTATTCAGTCCAGTAACATGCTGTGCTGGTTTGTAGCCTGGGATTATACCAAATACACTTGGTGTGTAGCAGCCCACATGTCTAAGTTTGTGTGAATACATGCTATGATTTTAGCATAATGACAAAATCTCCAAGCAATGCATTTCTCAGAATGCATCCCCATCATTCAGCAATGCATGACTGCACTTCAGTTGTGAAGGCAAGAAGCAAAGACTCCTCTCTCAAGAAACTGGTGGTAAAAGAAAGCAGAAAGAGCAGATGGAAGAAGGAAACTGAAGGAGAGAAGAAATAAGGACCACCAAACTGATCTAAGTTATTATTATTATTATTATTATTATTTTTGAGATGGAGTTTCGCTCTTGTTACCCAGGCTGGAGTGCAATGGCGCGATCTCGGCTCACCGCAACCTCCGCCTCCTGGGTTCAGTCAATTCTCCTGCCTCAGCCTCCTGAGTAGCTGGGATTACAGGCACGTGCCACCATGCCCAGCTAATTTTTGTATTTTTAGTAGAGACGGGGTTCCACCATGTTGACCAGGATGGTCTTGATCTCTTGACCTAGTGATCCACCGCTTCGGCCTCCCAAAGTGCTGGGATTACAGGCTTGAGCCACTGCGCCTGGCCAGTTATTATTTTTTAATAGGATGACTACAGTTTAAGACTGAAACAATGGACCCAAATGTGGGAGAAAACTGATGTAATCATGTTTTGGGGTAATTTATGGGACATATGGCCCTGGAGGCCAGGAGGAATGGGAGAGGATGTAATCAAACACAAGGCTGAGTTGCTTTTCCTTCAGAGATGGATTCGTCTCAGCAACTGCTACTCCCTGAGCTCCAGATTTCTAAACTAGTAAAAGAGATTAGAAGTGCATCAGATAAAGAGAAGCAAAGACCCCTCTATCAAGAAACTGGTGGTGAAAGAAAAGTGAGGCAGAGGGTTTCACTACACACCACAGTCCCTCTGTGGTGTGTTCCTGAGATTCTTTTTCTCCGTTTACATCCAAAGCCATACGTAGCATAAAAATCAGTGTCATTCTCTTCCGAATTGTGTATGCTTTAACAAAAACCAACCAAACCAACCAACCAACCCAAACAAAACATCAGAAAAGAAAGAAAAACTTCATCCAAGGCAGAAGCCCTGCTTTACCTCCAGAACTCTAGTGGGCTCGTCCATATCACCAGTGTTTTGTCAGCTTGTGTTACAATAGAAACCTGAGCTTGCAGAGGGAAGAGTGGGTTGCGTCTGATTTTTACAAATTGGTAATTATCTTGGGGAAAGTTTACCAAGTTACCTGAGCCTTAGTTCTGTTCATCTATAAAATTGAGAGTAGTAGCGACCTTGAAAGTTGTCATGATTATTTAATGAGAAGATACACAGAGTATGTGGGACATGCACTTATACCAGTGGTTCCTCAGTAAGTGCTTTTTGAGAGGAGATGCAGTAATTTTCAAGATGGCAGAGTCTGTGTCTCATACCCCGGGTTTGTATCCTGGGGTAAGGAGGCTGACATCTTCCTTAATATGTCTTGCTTGAAGACTTACCCCTGTGGTGTTAGTCTCTTACCGGATTGGTTTCACCTTCAAAACTGTTGCCTTCTGTTTCACTTCCCTTATTGGGCACTATTCTCTCTCTGTGCTTTCATTGTTCACAGGCTACACATTCTGCAATTGTTGCCAATTACATGCTGAGATGTCAGTGGTGAACCTGTTAACCTTTCAAGGGGTGCTTTAATTTTAGGACAGGATGGTGGGAAGAAGGCAGTGCTCAACACTGTTGAGCAACATGCTTACACTGTGGACCAACAGGCAGGTTCCAAACACAGACCAAACTTGCAAATGTGGTCCACAGATGTGCATCCTTGGCATCCCCTGGTATCTTGCAAGAAATGCAGCTTCTCAAGTCCCACCCAGCACCCTTTGAATTGGAATCTGTATACTAGCAAAATCCCTTGGTGATTTATATATACATTAAAGTTTGAAAAGCACTATTTTAGGGAAATAATTATTTCGTAATATGGTTTTGAGGATTTAATGGGAATGTATGTATAGAACATCTAATGCCTGTAGATGTGTAATTGGGTGCTTAATAAATAATCTTGGTAAATCGCAAGAGAGAAGAAAGAGCCCTCTGTCTCTAGGGCCAATGATGTATAAAGCAGATAAAAAGGAAGGACAAACGGCGCAGCACTCTTTAGATTACTAAAAATGGAGGGGTGTGTGTATGTGCTTTGTTTTGTTTTGCCAGAGGAAAGGAAAATAATAAAGGCAGAGGAAGGAATGAAAAAAAACTGGCAAGTAAGAGTGAGAAAATATGGAATGGAAAAACAAAGTACTTAGGAATGAAATACCTTGAGGTGGTGAAAGAAGAAATAAACAAGGGTAAAGAGCTCTTAAGATGTACAGTGCTGAAAATTTGGATGAGGGGAAAACTAGAGTTTTCCAGATTGGTAGGGAGGTGTGAGTGTGTGATGTGTAAAGAGAGACAGCCAAACCCAAGTGATTTAGCATAAGGCTGGCTGAAAAACTTTAATAGCTCGTGTAACATGGTAAGCTTGTATTCTGAATTTTCACTCAAGGACATCTTTGTTCAGAAGAGCAGCATGGTTTGGTTTTGCGCCTGGGTGACTGGAAGGAGTGGGAGGCAGATGGCCAAAATGGGGACCGTGGGGTTGTGTTGAGGTGTCAATAAACAGGCAGGGGAAGTGCTGGCCCTCAACAACAGATTCTTTTTTGGGGTCCAGATGACTGTGTGAGTTTACTGTTAATCACATCAAAATGGGTGAGAACAAAATCACAGCCCCCGTTCTACATGATGTGGGTGATCGAATGGTTGCCAGCATATGGGGTAAGTTAGGAACATGGTAGCTTTTTCCAGGAAGTGAGGGAAGGTCTCGGCATTACTGGAGGGTGGGAGGAGACAGTCTAGTTCCCTTCTGTCCCATCTCAGCCAATGCCAATGACGCATTTCAAAGCAGGATGGGAAAGAGGGGGAGTCTAGCAATATAGGGATGTGAGAGAGAGGTGAGAGAGAGAGAGAGAGAGAGAGAGAGAGAGAGAGAGAGTGTGTGTGTGTGTGTGTGAGAGAGAGAGAGAGAGAGAGAGAGAGAGAGAGAGAGAGAGGTTAGTTTTTGGTTCTGTGATAAAGTGCTCAGTAAGCTTACCTAACTTTTGTGGATCTCTACTTTTCATCTGCAAAATGGGCCCTGCCTCTATAAGATGTCATGAAGTAAATTAGTATCAGTTCTTAAGAAAACATTCTAAGACAAATCTTAGCCTTAGACAAAGATGGGAACTTAGAAATCTTGTAGAACCTAATCTCTTCCTTTCAAAGGCAAGGAACTAAGACTGGGGCAGCCAAGAGTCTTGCAGATCTTGCTTAGGGACACAGAGTTCTTAATAACAGATCTCAAAGTGGAACCCGGGTCTCCCAATTCCCAACCAAGGGCTTAAAACATCTGGAAGCTCATTCTACCATTCTGTATGTTAAAATCAGAAGATGAAGGTACTTACACTTTAATTTCTGGATCATTTACTTTGTTGACCTTTACTGCTAGGGCAAAGATCTGTGCTTAATGATAAGTGTTTTAACAGTTGGTGATTCTGAGTCTTTTTATTTTACTGAAAGGAATAGCCTTTATGTTTTACCCAAATTTTAACTTTTGGTATGGCTCATTTTTCTTACCCTTGTAAATCCAGTGAATTCAGCGTCCTTCAACAATCAACAATTAACCAATTGTGGAATTTGTTGGTGTCTTGGAAAGATCACAGATAGGCTTTGTCATCACACAAACCTGGCTCAAATCCTGCCTCTGCCACTTATTTGCACTCTAACAACTCTGGGCAAGTTCCTTAATTGTTCGGAGCCAGTTTTCTTTGTAATAGGTTCTATCTATTTCATGGAGTTGTTTGAGAGTTATTAGAAATAATGTTTAAAGGTGTTTAGAATTAGAAAAGGGTCTGGGATATAATCAGAGTTCAATAAATGGTAGCTATCTACATCAACAAATAATGAGCATCCAACTGAACAAAGTATGATGGTTGATTGGGAGCTCAGGCTCACACAAATAAAATATTTGCCAGGTGTCTTCACTGATCTGCAGAGTGTTTACATTAGAGGTAGCAAAACTAGTAATTTAACAATCTATTCTCCGGCCCCAACCCAAAACTGAACCCTGGACTGCAGATAATTGTTGAAATACTCAAATATTTCCTGCAGTGCCTTAGCCACCTTTCTTTCACATATTCTTTTTAAAAAACCTTTGTGATTTATTGAAATGTCAGAGGTGAGAACAAAGCATATATTTCTGTGTTAATTCAGTATATTTTCCATATATACGGTAGGTGCTGAATTACACAAACGATTCTAGAATCTTTTTTAAGTTAATCAATTTGTGTAATATAAAAAGTGGCAATTCAACAGAGTTTTAACCTATCAATGGATCAAACACATATATGACACTTTTAGCCAAATAACCATCGTTTCTCGGTTCATCACTTCTCCTCTATTTTGCTTTGCGATGCTGGGCATGAGGCTCTGAAATTTCCATTTCTCCTTTACCAGATGGCTCTGCATTAGACTCCATGATACAAGTACTGGAGGAAGACTGTAAGGCATGAGGAAAAAGTAGGGACTTGTTCCTGTGCATTTCCTATTTTTGCCAGTGTTGCCACAAAAATGGTCCTTTAATCTATTCACCTACAAATGGTACCGGTAGCATTGGTTGCCATTTCAAGATTTTTCCTGTACTCTGAGATATATTAGCACACATGACAGGCTCCTGTACTCAGAGGCCTGATCTAAGCTCCTCAGGGTCCCTCTTCCAATCTCTTAGGGTATTAGCACAAGTTGGGCAACGTTACCTTCTTTGTGATACCCTTCCCCACTAATACACATACTACTACTACATAGGCTTAGTTTTACATAGTACATGCTATGTACTACTACCACTCATATAAATTGTAGAAAACACTAAATGTGCATTAACATGTTATTCACAGTAAAACATAATACTTATTATAGATTATGCTTAATTGTGTCTGATATTGTCTCTATGAGTATTCTTTACCAATAGCTAGTCTTCCATTTATGTAGGGCATTAAATCTTTAACTGTAAATAGTACATTCTATTAATTCAATCGCTGTCAACATTCATATCAACTATGCAGAAGTCTGGGTTCCAATTTTTTAGGGAGCCTTCTCCAAATGTCTGTGTTCTAATAGTTCAAACTCTTCCCCTTTTTTCCTTCAGTAATGACTCTAATAGGCAATAGCATTCAGGACATAAGCTTGGTCAAAGACTTCATGACTAAACACCAAAAGCAATGGCAACAAAAGCCGAAATTGACAAATGGGATCTAATTAAACTAAAGACCTTCTGCACAGCAAAAAAAAAAAAAACTATCATCAGAGTGAATTAATGGGATTAATATTCAATCCCATTCTACAGAATGGGAGAAAATTTTTGCAATCCATCTGACAAAGGGCTAATATCCAGAATCTAAAAAGAACTTAAAGAAGTTTATAAGAAAAAAAACAACTCCATCAAAAAGTGGGTGAAGGATATGAACAGACGCTTCTCAGAAGAAGACATTTATGTGGTCAACAAAGATAGGAAAAAAAGCTCATCATCACTGATCATTAGAGAAATGCAAATCAGAACCACAATGAGATACCATCTCATGCCAGTTAGAATGACAATCATTAAAAAGTCAGGAAACAAGAGATTCTGGAGAGAATATAGAGTAATGTGAACACTTTTACACTGTTGGTGGGAGTATAAATTAGTTCAACCATCGTGGAAGACAGTGTGGCAATTCCTGAAGGATCTAGAACTAGAAATACAATTTGATCCAGCAATCCCATTACTGGGTATATACCCAAAGGATTATACATCATTCTAATATAAAGACACATGCACACATATGTTTATTGCAGCACTGTTCATAATAGCAAAGACTTGGAACCAATCCAAATGACCATCAATAATAGACTGTATAAAGAAAATGTGGCATGCACGCGCACATACACACACCATGGAATACTATGTAGCCATAAAAAAGGATGAGTTCAAGTCCTTTGCGGGGACATGGATGAAGCTGGAAATCATTCTCAGCAAACTAACAGGAACAGACAACCAAATACTACATGTTTTCACTCATAAATGGATGTTGGACAATGAGAACACATGGACACAGGAAGGAGAACATCTCACACTGAGGCCTGTTGGGGAGTTGGGGGCTGGGGAGGGGAGCTTTAGGAGAAATACCTAATGTAGATGATGGGTTGATGGGTGCAGCAAACCACCATGGCAGGTGTATACCTATGTAACAAACCTGCATGATGTGCACATGTACTCCAGAACTTAAAGTATAAAAGAATCAGTAAGTTTTAAAAAACGCATTGTCAGACAAAAAGGGAACACTGGAGCGCCACAGGTGTGAAGATCTGAATGTTTCTCCCCACCACTCCCCTCGCTGCCAAAATTCATGTTGATCTCCTAACCCCTGAGGTGAGAGTATTTGGAGATGAAGACTTTGCAAGGTAATTAGGAATTGAGGGCAAAGACCTCCAGAATGATGTTAGTTTCCTTATAAAAGAGACATCAGAGAGATCCCTTGAACCTTGTGCCATACGAGGACACAGTGAGAAAACAGGCATCTATGAGGAAGTGGTCCCTCATCAGACACTGAATCTGCCAGTGCCTTGATCTTGGACTTCTTAGCTTTCATAACTGAGAAATAAATATCTGTTGTTTATAAGCCACCTACTTTATGCTATTTAGTTATAGTAGCCCAAATAAGTCCCACATTTTTTCAGATTCTCTTGGTTGCTTGGTTGCTTGCTTGCCTTGTGGCCGGCTCTCACACCAGCCTGAGGACTACTCTCCCATCAGGAAGTTTTCTTCTTTTCATGGAGGTCTCTTTGTTTGTCTTGATGTGGATGGGCTAGCAGTAAATTCTAGGAGATAGGGTAAATCTACAGAAGCAGCTGCTTTTACAAAGAAGCAGGGCAAAGGTGGTCTTTTTGCCTGCTTATATTTTTTAAAGAAAGGACAATCCACTTTGACTATTTCGCAACAAGTGGTTAGTTTGGGCTTCATTCACATTGTAAGTGGTAAAGGAGCTATTCATGTGGGACAACTGGGAAATGACTTTTTGTGACCACGATAGGAAGAGACATGCTAATGTGATATTGAGCAGGGTCTGGATTTCCGTTTTGGCCTGTGGTTGGTCCCTCTGTCCAGGGAGACATACAAATGCAGCTCTAGAATACTGCTGAACAGTAGCATTAATATTCAGTGGCAAACCTTGATCTGTTGATCTTAGAATACTGGTGTGAAGAGGGATATAGAATAAATAATTAGAATGTAATCTAATATTAGCAGCTATGGCCTGGCTTCCTGTGAGCTGGATTTAGGGATGCTTCAATTCTTAATACCATCAACAAGCAGTTGAAATATACACATACATCAGAAGCTGGGTCACAGCTGCTATGCCACTGGGGTATTTTCAGGAGAGGAAATAAAGGATTTAGACAGGGCAGAAATAAATAAGCCACATTTCCCCTTGTTTATGTTGTGACAGACTGAGAGACTATATATTTGTGAAAGAATCCACTTCACTGTATATTTCTTAAGTGTCTTAACATGCACAGAGGAAATGCTGTCCATCCTTTTAACAAGTTTTATGTGATTGCCTTCACAACTTAGGATGAAATGCCCTTTGACCCTCTAAGGTTGGATAAATGCCACACTAACTCTGGGAGGTTAATGTATCAAGATGGATTCTCATCTGCTAATCTCAAGGTCAACAGACCCAATTTGGAGTTATTTTACCCATCCTCAAAAGCTTGATTTTAACACACTGTTGAGAAATAGATGTTTAAATTTCAGCAGCAATTCTATTTATACCCTACATGACATTTAGGGCTTAAGGGAATAGAAGAAATTGCTTATGGGAGACATGAAACAAACAAGAAATATAAGATCCTGATTTTCTCCACACTCAGAATAGGGTGAAGGGAGTGAATCTCAGGGTTTTGTTTTATTTGTACAACAACATCAGGCAGTCAGCACTTGTGTGAAATAGAGAACTCTGGCTGGGTTGTGACTAGCATCCAGGGTGACTGATTTATGTTTAAATGGAGCAATAAAAACTGTAGTAATCATAAGTCAAGTCAGCAAGGATTACCAAAAAACGTTAGTTCTCAGACATCCTGTCTCAGAAGAAACAATCTGTCCTGCAGGGTGTTCTGTCCTGATGATTGTATTGATTGCATCGGTCTGCTGTATTTCAGTAAAACCTGTTGATCTATTACTCAAGCGGGTTGCTGCTAGCCTGGATTCATTTGTTCTTTTCCAGTCACATTCCACTGTCGCTTGCTTAGGAAGCTTTTGGAGAGCACACTCAGTGGGTGGTGAATCCTCAAAACTGCAAGCCATCAATCTCTTACTTTCGGAAGGTTGGAGATACCCTCAAATTATTTTCTCTTCAACCATCAGATTTTAGGGACGATAAACCTGAGAACAGCTCTTCCTCGTGTCCATCCTGGGCTGATTTTGGCACCCTTGAGGCATTGCGTGCGGGGGAAGTATGACAAAACACACCTGAGTGGAGCTCGCTGGGGTCTTGTTTCCCAGATGCTGCTTTAGGATATGCCATCCCAATACAGGACTCTATTTATAGGTCAGTAGCCTAGTGATCTCTCATGTCCAAAGGACAAAGGACTAAAGTGGTTCTTTTCCTGGCAAGGGATAATCATTTATTCATTGGCAGAACAAATAAAAATGGCCCCTACTCTAAACTCTATTGTGCGCCGGTCAAAACAACACAAATGCCTCCCTGCCCTTTTCCCCTTTGAGCAGGGCTATTGGTTTTGGCTAAGCAAATACGAGGTTCCTGTATTGCAGGTGAGCTGGGTGTCTCATGGGGAGAAAAGGGGCTTGTGGGGTAAGGCACGAGTATAAGGAACTGTGTATGTGGGGAAAGAATGCTAAGATGGAGAGGACTAAGCTGGTGGGAAGGACTGCCCTCCTCATCCTATCCCCAGAGAGGGTGAAGGATGGCCAAACAGCAGGGCCTGGCTTGTTCAAAGGCACCCAAGGCTGTGTTAAGACTCTCACAACTGTGCCATTGCCTCACCTTCATGGCCAGAGCATTGTTGCCTCAGTGTGGCCTCACCAATGGGTTTAAGCAAGGCCTGGGCAATCTGGCCAGTTCCTGAGGCTTCTTTTCTGTTCTAGTAAAGCCCTGCATTTGGGAATCACCATCTTGTTGGAAATCTCTCTCTTCTTTTTGCAGTTATGTCACATGATAGTCATCTTGTACAGTTAGGGACCATATAGAATTCACCTCATCGCCTGGAAGAGGGACAATGGGGAGTGACCAGAGGCGCAGATTCCTGTGGAAGTTTTTACAACAATGTATCAATCCAGCCTAGGACCTGATCTTGGGGGCCACTGTGCCTGTGAATGGAGCCTTTGGAAGAGAATCAGAAAGACTGATAAGAACTTCTCATGTCTCAGGCTGGCTGGGAGAGAACACAGTCTGATATGCTGCATTTGTCTCTAAGTGAAGCTTCCTCCAAGAAGTGGCTTGAAATATGTTTTTTTTTTTTTGAGACAGAGTTTTGCTCTTGTTACCCAGGCTGGAGTGCAATGGCGCCATCTCGGCTCACCGCAACCTCCGCCTCCTGGGTTCAGGCAATTCTCCTGCCTCAGCCTCCTAAGTAGCTGGGATTACAGGCACGCGCCACCATGCCCAGCTACTTTTTTATATTTTTAGTAGAGACGGGGTTTCACCATGTTGACCAGGATGGTCTCGATTACTCAGTTACTTATGTAGTTCCCACAGAGGTTATTGTGTCATCTGAGTTTGCAGATGAAATTCCAGGAGGCAGTTGTCACTGCATTATCATGGCTTTTGTCCAAGAACTCCAAAGCCCCAGCAGCTCTCTGTTCATAGCATCTTGATGAGAAGGTAGTGCATGGGAATGGCCTTATTCTGCAGACAAAAAGAAGACAGAGACAGGAGTTCTTAGGACTAGGTAGCCTGGATTTATGCCCATTTCTTGTTAATTGCAGACTTTTGGAAAGCTCACTTTCTTGACAAGGCCTTTTTGCTCCAAAATAGTGAGTATTACTCCTGGTCACATGGATTGCTAATGATGCTCATGTTATTCACATGGGGATTGAGAGACATCTGAGGTTTCTGAACAGAAAGTGTGCTCCTAAATGGCAGAGACTAATTATATTAGTATTTCCCCCTTGTTATAGAGAGGGAACGTCTATAGAGTGCAAGAATTTCTATTTGGGGCACTAAAATGGTACAAGAAATAATGTCAGTTCAACTGATCATTACTCACAAGCAGACAATGGACTAAACAGTCCTAAATCAGGCAACTGTTTAGTAATGATAATTTCTGTTTTCCCTGAGTGACTTGAAAATGCTTAATAAAATGAAACTATTTCTTCCTAACCAATTCCCTCCATTCAACTGGAAGGGTGTTTGTGAGTTTACTAGTCTCTGGGATGGGGATGAACAGCTGGGAGGCTGTGGGGAGCAGTGCTCTGAAGAGCAAGTCTTCTTCAGAGGAGGAACATCGTACCCACCGCCTGACTCCTTTCTGGGTTAGCTCACTCCGCTCTTCTGTTAGGTTTTGCCAACAGGCCAACCACAAGGAGCCATCCCTAGATCTTGGGTGGCCACAGTGGTTCAGAACATAGATACAGAAGCTAATTTTATTTGCTGCAACAAGTAAGAAGGCTGGGGCTTATTGAGCAATAGCTGGGTTTCGTCAGACTTGCTTGAGCATTGCCTAAGACCAGCAAAATAAACATGATAAGGATGAAAAACGACCAGTTTTCCACTCTCCTGTGTTTGGAGGCTGACAAAATTGCCCTGAATAAGATATCAGGAGCTACTGGGACCATTTTCTTTCTCCATGTGAAATATTTTCCAAGACGGTAACTTGATTTTATTGTGAGTAATGGGTTTTGAGCATACCAGGGAGAGAAACAGTGAGAAAGCCACCTACGGAGGTTTTTAACTCTCTCTCCTCTGCTACAAAGATGTCATTGTTAGATTTATACTCAACACAAAGACTCAGGGAATATTTGTGGAGTAATTGCTTGTTTATTTGTTTTATATATTATCATCATTTGTCTATGTATGACTCTTTTAAAAGTTAATTAACTGATACCATAAGTCCCTGTGAAATCATCACCTATGCCAGAACTGGAACCTAATCAACTATCATCAAGACCCAAGAACTCCTCCTTATTCTGTCTTCTGTTATCCTCAGAGGCATTCATTATTCATTCTTTTTTTTTCTTTTTTCCTTTGACTTAAGACAATCTATCATTCAATTTTATTTATTTTAAAACTTTATATAAAGAGTATCATGCCATGCAAAGTTTCTTGGAATTTGCCTTTTTCACTTAATATTATGATACTAAAATTTTCTGTGTTGTCGAACATAGCAGTAGTTCATTTATTTTCACTGTTGCATAATTCTTCATTACATTGATATATACCATTTATTTATTTATCTTACCATTGATAGGTATTTGGTTATTTCCAGTTTTTTAGTATTGCACTGTTCAATGCTATGAACTTACTTCTGTTCCTCTCCAGGTATATATGTCTAAGTATTACTCTTGAGTATATATCTAGGAATGCAATGCTGAGCTGAAGGCTATAAACACAGTTAATTTTTGTTTTTAACTTATGAATTATTTCTGGAATTTTCCATTTAATATTTTTGAACCACAGTTGACTGAGGGTAAGTAAAACCAGGGAAAGTGAAGGCATGGATGAGGTGGAACTACTGTGTGTGTGTGTGTGTGTGTGTGTGTGTGTGTGTATGTGTGTGTGTATAGATAGATCTATATACATATATATATATACTATATAAATGTATATATCTATGTATACTAATATGTGTTTATAGATATACATTCTATGTGAACTAGACTATACATTCTTTGACACTAGGAAATGAAGCATAGTTAACCTTAAAAGATGCCAACTGGTCTTCCAGGAGGTGTATTTTTAATTTAAGAACAGTATCATTTAATTCTTTAATAACGTACAACAGATCTGACTTTTCTGGGATCCTGTACGAATTGTGTTTCATCTTGAGGGTGAGTGTGACTTGGTGAGTTGTTGTGGTGGGCAAATGAGGCTATGTGGAGAACTTAGCAATGTTTTCAAAGAGGCCTTGCCACAAGATGCTTTCAGAGTTTAAATGACTCAGGGAGCTATTTATCTTTGGCTCAAAGCCACTGCCTTCTGGAGCTGATAAGTGTTGCATTGGATGGGTTGGGATCAGCAGAGCATCTACCACAGAAGTTCTGACAAAATGAGGGTCGTACCTGTGATAAGGGCAGCATCAGCAGTGAGGGCCTGTGGAAGCTTGGTCACCACAACTGCTACTTCTGCATGTAGTTGAACTTCTTGCTTTCAGTTCACAGGGCCACTCACAGACTTGTTATCTGCTCTTACCAGGACTTCAGAAGATCTCACAGCCTTTCAGGAGGCAGGACATTTGCAGATTTGTCTTCATTGTTGCTTATGGTATGGTTAGAAAATGTTTGAGTTAATATGGGAAATTTGTAGATCTATCATGGCCTTCTTTTTTGTGGGTGGGGCTACTTTTCCTTCCTTAATAGTTGTCCTTCTGCTGGGCCCCTGTGGGAAACATTAATCTTTAGGGGACTTACTACCTTTTTTCAGATTTCACTGGGCCAGTGCCTAAATGGTCTGTATATTTTCTGTCAAATCAAAGAAACCAGCTTTCTTGTTTTTCTTGATGTTTTCTTCCCATACAATTGACATCTTACAGTGCAACATGGAAGTTTGAAATAAAGGCACATCATTGCATATCTAAGTTGAGATCTAGAGATGATAGGTTGGAGTGAAGTTTTAATTAATAGGAGAAATGGGATTGCTACCTTTGGCTCTTCCCAGGAATCCTTAAGGTCTGGGACAGATATCCCATTGGTCTAGAGGGATTAAGGTTAATTGTAGTCCTGTTTGGAGAAAAAGGTACTAAAATGTGACTACTGGCTTTTTCAGCTATAAAATTTAAGAGTCTCTGCATGGTCTGTTCCAGGCATCTCTCTGAGCCAGTCCAAGGAACTGCCTTTAGATCTCTTTCTCCCTTTTCCATTCATTCTCTCTCTCCTGCCTTATTCTCTTCCCTGCCCTTCTTCCTGACCTCTCTCTCACTTTCATTTCTTCTGGAAGCTAGTGGAGAAGCCAGAAAAAAAATTAATTAAGATGGTCATCAATTTGGATAGTATTCTGTGCACATTTATTTGAGACTTGTTCTGTAGTATATGTGAATATAGTCAGGACATAAAGGAAATAGAATCGTGAGCCTGAAAATTGTGATAAATAAAGGTGCTTCTATCCATATTTTGTTAGCATTTTGGGTGGTGCATGAGATTAAAAGCCATGTGACTTTGCAAATAGAATGAGGTAGATGACTAGTTTTTGCTGTGCCCAAGGCCAACAATATCACCCAACAAATAGCCATTTCTTTGCCATACTCTCTTCCTTTGTTCTAGTCACCTATCTTACAAGTGCAATCTATTTAGAGCCTCATAAGTCTTATAAGGCACATATTACTGATGGTAGTGGAGGCCTGTCTGGAGTGGCTGCTGCCATGATGCCAGCTGCATGGGGTGAGGCATGGCCAGGGCTGCACACTCCAAAGAGCCAGTAGGAGCTGGGAATAGGCAGGGCAGCAACCCTGTGCTCCCCAGGAGCAGCTGCGGCTGTGGACCTGGGCATCTCTGTGCTACTGGGGGCTGGGATTGGGCAGGACCCCTGCCCTTCTGGGTATAGCTACAGCTCCTCAAGCCATGGCTGCAGACCTGGGCATCTACTCTTGGGGGCCTGGGAAGGGCCCTCTGCCACCACAGGTTTGGAAGTGTCTGATCCCACTACCTGGCCTCTCCCTGCTCCCTGCACCCACTCTGATCTTGGAGCAAAGTTAAGCCCAAGCCCAGGGGCTGTTGCAACCTGGCTGGGTGTGCACACATTCAGGGCAGCACTGACACTCCAGCTCCCTGCTGCCTTGGCCCTCTCCAAACTTTGGGTGCTGATAAGCATGGGAGGGAGCCTGAAGAGAGGTTGAGGGTGGCTCTGCATGGGTCTGTAGGTGCCCCTTGCCACAAACAGGCTGGGTGACTGCAGGAGGCAGACAGGTTCCTGGGTGGAAAGGGATGAGTTCCTGGTGAAGCCCTACCTTCAAGCTGGGAAAGGCCTGAAGCCTGGGTGCCAGGCTGCCAGCCCCACAGACCAGAGTGGGGGCTTACAGCACTTTTTCCAGGCCTACCCATGGTCACTCATGCACCAATCAGCAGGCACTTCCTCCCCTCTGAAACCCATAAAAACCCTAGACTCATCCAGACTCAAGGAGATGACAGAACGACCTTCCTGCAGAGAGGCTACCCACTCTAGAGCAGAACATTCACTGGGATGCCCTGCCTGTAGAGAGGAGCTACCCAATGCAGGCCTCCTCTGAGCTGTTCTGTCACTCAATAAAGCTCCTCTTTGCCTTGCTAACTTTTCACATGTCCATGTACCGCATTCTTCCTGGATGCAGGACAAGAACTCAGGACCCACTGAATGGCAAGGCTAAAAGAGCTATAACACAAACAGGGCTGAGATACGCCCCTTGCTTGCCACATTTTGGGTGACAAGGAGAGAAGAGAGAATGAAAGAAGAGTTGCGGCCCTTCAGGATGCCCAGACCTAGGAGCTCCCCCAGCCAGAGCTGTGACACCCTCTTTGGGGCTCTGTGGTTCCTGGTGTCTCCAAGCTTCTGAGCACCACTGCATTCCATAGTGCTAGCTGTGGAAGCTGCTTATGGTACACCTGGGCTGGCACTGGGAGTTGTCCACTCCGCCCACTGCCAGCATACCTGGGTGTGTTCAGTGGTCAGACCCCATGCTTGCTCATTCATATACCCCTTACCACTCCACTTGCTCTTGGCAGGTGTGGGATCCAGGCCAGTAGAGCAAGCCAAGTGCAGCCTGCCAGGCTAAGTGGGCAGGATGAGCCCAGTGGGCTGGAGTAAAACTCGGGCAGAGGTGCCACTGGCCACAGAGGTTTTCAGCTGGAAAAGCAACACCCCAAGAATCCCATGACATAACTATAGTGGCCATTTTACAGATGAGAAAACCATGACTTAGAAAAGTTAAGTGCCTTGCTCAAAGCTACATATTTGGATAGAGAAGAGCTATATTCATTGCCCATTGGCAGCTGGAGTCCATCTCAATCCAAGGACTGGGACTCAAGCCACAAATGACCTGCCTCAGTGTGTTTCTTAATTCAAATTAGGAATACTTTGATTCACTCCATGAAACAAGTCTGTTTAATTATGAATGTGGTTGTTCCATATAAACAATCAAAAGTAAAGCCTCTTTCACACTGAAGAACCTACTGCATTTTGAGGAATGCAAAATTGGCCTCTTAGCTAAATATATGACAGAATGTGATGTTTTAAGGAAAACCTTAGGAAACATGAAATTATTGTGAATCCAGTCCTTATCCTGAGCTCAGAGAATGGCCCAAACTCTTTGGGATTCTATTCATACTTTCAGCTAAGTATCAGACTCAGGGAGTGCCCATGGCAAAGACGGCTCAGTCACACAACAATAGAAAACACAGTTCCAAGCAAAAGGCAGGAACAGGCATGTTTCTGGCAGACAACGGACTTCACAGGCAGTGGCAGAGCACCTTCTGGAACTTTGCTCAACAGTCCAAGAGACTCCAAGAGTCCCATGAGAGAGGCTCAGAAAATCAGAAGGGGATCACATTTGATCAGTCCACAGTGTCTTCCAAGGAAAGGCCATTGCATGTTTTATGGGGAGGCTGGGCACCCATGTTACTAGTTCCTGTTTTTCTATTAAATGTTGCTGTTTAACAGAATAACCTTCCTGGCAATGACTTTACAAAAAAAAAAAATAATAATAAATTTAATGAGATATTAAACTGTTGAGAGTCAAATGTAGAAGAAGAAGTAGAAATTCTTACAACCGATTGTGACTATGCATCTGAGAGCAAGGAGGCCAGAAGCTTTGTATTTTAATTGCAAATTAAAAATTCCCAATCTTGGCTGGGTGCTGTGGCTCACACCTGTAATCCCAGCATTTTGGGAGGCTGAGGTGGGTGGATCACGAGGTCAAGAGATCGAGCCCATCCTGGCCGGTGAAACCCTGTCTCTACTAAAAATACAAAAATTGCTGGGTGTGGTGGCGTGTGCCTGTAGTCCCAGCTACTTGGGAGTCTGAGGCAGGAGAATTGCTTGAACCTGGGAGGCAGAGGTTGCTGTGAGCTGAGATCGTGCCACTGCACTCCAGCCTGGCGACAGAGCGAGACTCTGTTTAAAAAAAAAAAAAAAATTCCCAATCTTGTGATTTTCTTTCAAAGCAGTTTTTACTCAGCTCCTAACACTTTTTGCATTCTACACATCTTTAACCACTTGTTTCATCTTTGCCTTAGAGAAGTAATATCCAATTTATGAACATAATAATAATATACAGCTATTGCTACAAGGAAGTGAGTTCTTAAATCTGATTCTAAATTGAGTCTTTACCTTATCAATTAACTCCTGTGGGATTTTCACTCTTGCAATCAAAAATAAGACAATAGGCCAGTCATGGTGGCTGATGCTGTAGTCTCATTGCTTTGGGAGGCTGATGTAGAAGGATTGCTTGAAGCCAGAAGTTCAAGACCAATCTGAACAATACTGTGAGACCCTGTCTCTACAAACAATAAAATTTAGCCGGGTGTAGTGGCAAATATCTGTACTACTATCTACTCGAAAGCCTGAAGAAGGAGGATCCCTTGAGCCCAGGAGTTTAAGGCTGCAGTAAGCTATGATGGTGTTGCTGCGCTCCAAAAAGAGGAAGGTCCTGTCTCTAATAATAATCATAATAATAGAACAATTCAAATCACAAAATATCTAGTGTTTATGTGGAATGTAACATAAGCTCAATATTATAATGTCACAAAGAGTGGCATGAAGGCAATTAGGGCAGGGTCCATGGAGGAGGGTGACATCAGCTAGGCCTTGAAGAATGATTCAGATTTGACTTGGTGGAGGAAAAAGGGAAGGGCATTTCAGGCAAAATGAGCAAAACCATGGAAATAGGAAGAATCCTGGATGGAAAATGAAACACACGCTGGAGAAACTAATGGGGAAACGCTGGAGAAACTAAAGCTTATATGGAGAGTAGAACAGCCTTGGGATGACTGAGCATTTTGACTGCCTCAAATGAGGAATTTGGAATTTAAGGAAAGAAAGTGTTTAATAAATATTTGTTGAATGAATGAAAGGATGTCTTATTTATATTTTGGTCCCTAGCCTTCTTTCCCTCTGATTTATTTTATCTCACTGGCTTTTCCTATTTCTTTCTTCTCAGGCCTCTTGAACCTTCTAGTTTTTTTTTCCAGCATATATAAAACTTTCCCCATCTTCCTACACAAGTGAGCAGGAGCATGTCAATGATTCTTAATTAAATTCACTAGTTTTTTGAAATCTTGCTAATGAGGCATTACATCTCCATTTGCTGGCTCTTTATTCCTGTTACAGGCCTCCTCCTCTCCCCACTGTGGGCCTGAGAGGGAGTGCACATGGGCATCTTTAAGGTTTTTGAGCAGGCTGCTCAGCAGTGGTCTTTTCTGCTCAGCAGCCCAGAATCCTGAAGTTTTGCCCATATGCATGGCATATTTTATTTTATTTATTTTTTGAGACAGAGTCTCGCTCTGTGGCCCAGGCTGGAGTGCAGTGGCATGATCTAGGCTCACTGCAACTTCTACCTCCTGGGTTCAAGCAATTCTTCCACTTCAGCACCCCCGAGTAGCTGGGACTACAAGCATGTGCCACTATGCCCAGCTAATTTTTGTATTTTTTTATAGAGACAGGGTTTTGCGATGTCACTCAGACAGGTCTCAAACTCCTGGGCTCAAGTGATTCACTCGCCTTGGCCTCCCAATGTGCTAGGATTATAGGTGTGAGCCACCACACCTGGCCTTATATCTATATTTTAATCAAAACAATCCCCATGAAATTTATACCTGGATCTGAATTCCCACTCTTAGAGAGTCATTTCTTTTATTTAGGCCAGAGTCCAGTTAATAGTAGAAAATTATGTGGGCAAAGCCTTATTGTTCATTCAATGCTGAACGTGAATTAGTTTGATGGCCTTGGAATCATTAGAGCTTTGAGAAACAGGCTCCAAGGAGTTGCTCTCAACCTGTAGAAAACATCACATTATAGGGTCCCACTCTTGGGAATTCTGATTTACTAGGTCTGGGGTATGGCTGGGGATTTGCTGTCCATGGCAGACAGAAACTCTCCGCATGATTTTGATACTAGTTAAAGCCGTATAGCTGCTGATTATAGCACAGTGCCTTTCCCTTAGCAGAGAATCTTTGTGTGGACTGCTTGAAGGGGAAGCCTAAGCCAGAATGGGCAGGCAGGCCTGGGTAGGATTCAGCTGGCGGGGGGCTTGTTTTGAAATGGGGCTCTGTGTTAAAATGGGAGCAGTCCATATAAAGAGTTTTTGGCCACTTTGGGCTACTCACTTGGGAGATGATGTCTGCTGTCATTAGGAAAAGGGGGAGATTTTTTCCCACTTCAGAGGCTTCCTTTAGGTATGCCAAATTCAGTTTATTTAGACTCTGTGCTGTGCAGAGCAGGTGGGGAGAGGAGGAGCTAGCAGCCAGCAGTTGGCTCTGAAGTTAGCATTCTGTGTAAACACCTTGGTACCTACAAGCCAGCAGCTTCAAGGTCTTTTGTGACACCCCCTCCCTGGTAAGTTTCTACCCATTGACTATTGTGCCTACTGTTTCTACATTGGTCCTGTCATCAGGGCCTTTTTTTGAGGCTTGTGGCCCTCAGATTTTTCCAATGTAGAACTAGATTTCTCCAGTATAGAAATTTTTGGTGGGGGAAGGAAATTTTGAACAAAATTACTCTTCAGTCTCCCTGGTGATGGCTTTTGGCATGGCCTTTCTCTGTTTACTTCACCCACAATATTTGTGTAGCAAAGATAAAAACAGTAATGATTCTGTTTATGGATCATTATAATTTGGAGGGTTTGCCCAGGTTGGGTGTAGAAGAGGGAAAGGAATGATAATTTAGAGCAGATGTGCTATTCTTATGTAACCTGAGCTTGAGGTACCACAGGAAAACTTTGGAATGATTCAGGTCCTGAAACTGCATCTCTGAAAATTCGTTTTCCTGACAACCACCTTCCTTCCTCTTCCTACTCCATTTCAGCCCATGTTCAGGAGAAAAGGCAATCATTGTAAACCCTTACCAAGAAAAAATTCACCCAGGGATGTTCATCAAAGCTGGGTGTAGTTTCTGCCTTTTGCCCAAGCTGCAGGGTTGGGAGGCTTTGGCATGGCCGAGAGAGTGGCCCCCCAAGAGATATCATACCTCTGCCATTCCCCTTTTTCTAACCAAAGAACTAGGTCCTTCCTCTTGTGCTCTTTTAAAAACGCATTCCTCTAGAGTTGGGGGGACATTCCAAACGTCCCTAGACTCTAGTCATTTTGTCATTGTATCCCACCATAAGTCCAGGGTCTTGGCACATAGTGAGTGCTTTGAAATTTGTTGAGTAGATGATGACGACCATTCTGCATTCTGATTTTGGTCAAATTACGGCTGCTTATTTTTTCATTTTATAGATACTGAGGTTTTTTCCTTATCTCAGTCATAACTTTCATGCCCTGCCCATACCCCTCAAAGGCCATGTTTGTGCCCTTGGAGGTAGAATAATACTCTTTATTTTCTTTCATCACATGGCATATTCTCTCAAGATTTTCTTTTTTGTTCCCTTTTACTTTTGGTCATCCAGGTAGATGTGTGCAGCTATAGCGCTTTGATTTTTTCTGCAGTCAGAGTCTTCCATGCATGGAATCATTGGGTCATAGGTTCATAGGTATATGTACCTTCACCTTTACAAAATTATGCCAAATGGTTTTCCAAAGAGGTTGTATCCATTTCATTCTGTTCCAATTATTTAATGGTGCAAATGACCCCAAGTCAAGTAGTTTAAAACATTAATTTTATTTTGCTCATAATGTTGTAGGTCATGAGTGTGGGAGGAGCTTGGCTGAGCAGCTTGTCTCTGATCCATGTAATTTAAGCTGAGGCTGCTGGCACGAAGGATCCACATCTAACACAGCTTCATCACTTATAACCACATCTTGGTATTCTTTGGTCTCTCCACATGGCATCTCATCCTTCAGGGCCTGTCCACTTGACTTGAGGTTAAGAATGGTGGCCTCAGGGTAGTCTGACTTGCTACATATGGTGACTCAGTGTCCCAAGAACAAATGTTCTGGGACATTTAAGTGTCTGGAAATGAAGTCTCTTAAGGCCTGGACCTAAAAGTTTGCATAACATCATTTCTGCCACATTCTATCGGTAAAGGGGTTACAGGGCCTGCTGAGAATCTTGGAGAGGAGGCATAGAACTCCTAAATCTTATTGGGGTAAATATGATAGAGAACAATAATTTGTGGTCGTCATCTTTTACCTGCCATATGTTCTCTGCAGTAAAATATCGAAATTCTTGTTGTTACACACCCATGTTAAAAATTACTAATATAAGACTTAAACTTTTTTGCCACTCTAGCGATATGAAAAGATATGAAGACTATTTTAAAACACCATTTATTGAATATTTATTGTGTGCATTTATAGGCATTGGGCTAAATGCTTTTCATTCCCCGCCCTCATTTTAATCTTAACAATAACTATGTGAAGTAGATACTATTACCCTCGGAGAGGTTAACTAACTTGCCAAAGGTCATCTACTAATAAGTGTAGATTTGAACAGAGATTACCTGATTTCCAAGTCCATGCTTTTAATTTTTCTTTTATCCCAACAAGTGAGCTCAGATGATGATTTGAGAAAGAGGTAGGACTATAAAGGAAATGTGAAACTATTGAGTCATGATGATTAAATAAAATATAAAGTAACAACAAAGAAAATATAATGTTAACATGTTTATTCATTTTATTTGGGGGTATGATGTCTCCCTTTCTCTTTACCAAGCAATAAAAAATATTTGACTCCACAAGTAAAAGCAAGAACAAAACAATAGTCTGCTGCCCCCAACCCAAAACTTTTGAGTGCTTGATAGGAATTGGTACTAGTTTTCAAAAAGGGGCTAGAGCTGACCTCATTGTACATAGAGCATGACTGAAGATGCAGATATACTTCTTTTATCTAAGTTAAGGCAACATTGCAGCTTTCCTGGTTTGACAAGCCCCGAAGAAAAGGATGAGAATATTTCTGCACAGTAGGTTTTGGATCACACTTTCCTTATAGCCTAAATCAGAGTCTCATGGATCAATTTTCTATTCTTTGCCGTCCCTTTTCTAAAAGAATAAGAACAAAGCTGCATGCATGAGCATGTCATCCACCAGCCAGATATTTTCAATGAACAAACCGTTTTTCCATAATGTGAGGATTTCCAGGGCAAGCCCCCAAGTCTCACAATATCACATGCAGCCTTCTTATGGTGATAGAACTTCATGACCTAACACATTTTTGTGTCCTATTTCATTCCTGATATGGATTTCCTCATTCTTGAGGAAAATATGTTTTCTTGGTACATTTCAGAAATAACTCCTGAGTTCAAATCAAAACTGATTTCCCTGGCCACATTTAAATAGCTTAAAGCCTGGGCTCTCAGATTCCAAATGACTTGGAAAATTTTTTACATTATTTCTTCCCCAAACTTCAATCCCTCTCACTGACTGAATTAACCTTCTTCATCCTTTCCTCAACCTGTTCTTTTCTAGATAAACTTCTTGGTTTACTTTCCCTGCTCTGAGCACTCTTTGAGGAGTCTCAGTATGTTTTCCATGTTGATTCTATGTCATCTTTTTTTTTTTTTTACTTTTTCATTGGATTTTAGGTTTTGGGGTACATGAGCAGAGCATGCAAGACAGTTGCGTAGGAACACACATGGCAGTGTGCTTTTCTTTCCTTCTCCCCTTCACCCACATTTGGCATTTCTCCCCAGGCTATCCCTCCCCACCTCCCCCTCCCACTGGCCCTCTCCCTTTCCCCCCAATAGACCCCAGTGTTTAGTACTCCCCTTTCTGTGTCCATGTGTTCTCATTTTTCATCACCCGCCTATGAGTGAGAATATGCGGTGTTTCATTTTCTGTTCTTGTGTCAGTTTGCTGAGGATGACGTTCTCCAGATTAATCCATGTCCCTACAAACGACACAAACTCATCATTTCTGATTGCTGCATAATATTCCATGGTGTATATGTGCCACATTTTTCCAATCCAGTCTATTATCAATGGGCATTTGGGTTGATTCCAGGTCTTTGCTATTGTAAACAGTGCTGCAATGAACATTCGTGTACATGTGTCCTTATAGTAGAACGATTTATAGTCTTTTGGATATATACCCAGTAATGGGATTGCTGGGTCAAATGGAATTTCTATTTCTAAGGCCTTGAGGAATCGCCACACCGTGTTCCACAATGGTTGAACTAATTTACACTCCCACCAACAGTGTAAAAGTGTTCCTTTTTCTCCACATCCTCTCCAGCATCTGTTGTCTCCAGATTTTTTAATGATCGCCATTCTAACTGGCGTGAGATGGTATCTCAATGTGGTTTTGATTTGCATCTCTCTGATGACCAGTGACGATGAGCATTTTTTCATATGATTGTTGGCCTCATATATGTCTTCTTTTGTAAAGTGTCTGTTCATATCCTTTGCCCACTTTTGAATGGGCTTGTTTGTTTTTTTCCTGCAAATCCGTTTGAGTTCTTTGTAAATTCTGGATATCAGCCTTTTGTCAGATGGGTAAACTGCAAAAATGTTTTCCCATTCTGTTGGTTGCCAATCCAGTCTAGTGACTGTTTCTTTTGCCGTGCAGAAGCTGTGGAGTTTCATTAGGTCCCATTTGTCTATTTTGGCTTTTGTTGCCAATGCTTTTGGTGTTTTGTTCATGAAGTCCTTGCCTACTCCTATGTCCTGGATAGTTTTGCCTAGATTTCCTTCTAGGGTTTTTATGGTGCCAGGTCTTATGTTTAAGTCTTTAATCCATCTGGAGTTAATTTTAGTGTAAGGTGTCAGGAAGGGGTCCAGTTTCTGCTTTCCGCACATGGCTAGCCAGTTTTCCCAACACCATTTGTTAAACAGGGAATCCTTTCCCCCTTGCTTGTTTTTGTCAGGTTTATCAAAGATTGTATAGTTGTAGATATGTTGTGTTGCCTCCGATGCCTCTGTTCTGTTCCATTGGTCTATATCTCTGTTTTGGTACCAGTAGCATGCTGTTTTGATTACTGTAGCCTTGTAGTATAGTTTGAAATCCGGTAGTGTGATGCCCCCCGCTGTGTTCTTTTTGCTTAGAATTGACTTGGCTATGCGGGCTCTCTTTTGGTTCCATATGAAGTTCATGGTGGTTTTTTCCAGTTCTGTGAAGAAAATCAATTGTAGCTTGATGGGGATAGCGTTGATTCTGTAAATTACTTTGGGCAGTATAGCCATTTTCACGATATTAATTCTTCCTAACCATGAACATGGAATGTTTCTCCATCTGTTTGTGTCCTCTCTGATTTCGTTGAGCAGTGGTTTGTAGTTCTCCTTGAAGAGGTCCCTTACGTTCCTTGTGAGTTGTATTCCAAGGTATTTTATTCTTTTTGTAGCAATTGTGAATGGCAGTTCATTCTTGATTTGGCTCTCTTTAAGTCTGTTATTGGTGTATAGGAATGCTTGTGATTTTTGCACATTGATTTTATATCCTGAGACTTTGCTGAAGTTGCTTATCAGTTTCAGGAGTTTTTGGGCTGAGGCGATGGGGTCTTCTAGGTATACTATCATGTCGTCTGCAAATAGAGACAATTTGGTTTCCACCTTTCCTATTTGAATACCCTTTATTTCTTTTTCTTGCCTGATTGCTCTGGCTAGAACTTCCAGAACTATATTGAATAGGAGTGGTGAAAGAGGGCATCCTTGTCTAGTGCCGGATTTCAAAGGGAATGCTTCCAGTTTTTGCCCATTCAGTATGATATTGGCTGTTGGTTTGTCATAAATAGCTTTTATTACTTTGAGATACGTTCCATCGATACCGAGTTTATTGAGGGTTTTTAGCATAAAGGGCTGTTGAATTTTGTCAAATGCCTTCTCTGCGTCAATTGAGATAATCATGTGGTTTTTGTTTTTGGTTCTGTTTATGTGGTGAATTACGTTGATAGACTTGCGTATGTTGAACCAGCCTTGCATCCCCGGGATGAATCCTACTTGATCATGGTGAATAAGTTTTTTGATTTGCTGTTGCATTCGGCTTGCCAATATTTTATTGAAGATTTTTGCATCTATGTTCATCATGGATATTGGCCTGAAGTTTTCTTTTCTTGTTGGGTCTCTGCCGGGTTTTGGTATCAGAATGGTGTTGGTCTCGTAAAATGATTTGGGAAGTATTCCCTCTTTTTGGATTGCTTGAAATAGTTTTAGAAGGAATGGTACCAGCTCCTCTTTGTGTGTCTGGTAGAATTCGGCTGTGAACCCATCTGGACCTGGGCTTTTTTTGTGTGATAGGCTCTTAATTGCTGCCTCGACTTCTGCCCTTGTTATTGGTCTATTCATAGTTTCAGCTTCCTCCTGGATTAGGCTTGGGAGGACACAGGAGTCCAGGAATTTATCCATTTCTTCCAGGTTTACTAGTTTATGTGCATAGAGTTGTTTGTAATATTCTCTGATGATGGTTTGAATTTCTGTGGAATCTGTGGTGATTTCCCCTTTATCATTTTTTATTGCATCTATTTGGTTGTTCTCTCTTTTATTTTTAATCAATCTGGCTAGTGGTCTGTCTATTTTGTTGATCTTTTCAAAAAACCAGCTCTTGGATTTATTGATTTTTTGAAGGGTTTTTCGTGTCTCAATCTCCTTCAGTTCAGCTCTGATCTTAGTTATTTCTTGTCTTCTGCTGGGTTTTGAGTTTTTTTGATCTTGCTCCTCTAGCTCTTTCAATTTTGACGATAGGGTGTCAATTTTGGATCTCTCCATTCTCCTCATATGGGCACTTATTGCTATATACTTTCCTCTAGAGACTGCTTTAAATGTGTCCCAGAGGTTCTGGCACGTTGTGTCTTCGTTCTCATTGGTTTCGAAGAACTTCTTTATTTCTGCCTTCATTTCATTGTTTACCCAGTCAACATTCAAGAGCCAGTTGTTCAGTTTCCATGAAGCTGTGCGGTTCTGGGTTGGTTTCTGTATTCTGAGTTCTAACTTGATTGCACTATGGTCTGAGAGGCTGTTTGTTATGATTTCTGTTGTTTTGCATTTGTTGAGCAGTGCTTTACTTCCAATTATGTGATCAATTTTTGAGTAGGTATGATGTGGTGCTGAGAAGAATGTATATTCTGTGGATTTGGGGTGGAGAGTTCTGTAAATGTCTATCAGGTTTGCTTGCTCCAGGTCTGAGTTCAAGCCCTGGATATCCTTATTGATTTTCTGTCTGGTTGATCTGTCTAATATTGACAGTGGAGTGTTAAAGTCTCCCACTATTATTGTGTGGGAGTCTAAGTCTCTTTGTAAGTCATTAAGAACTTCCCTTATGTATCTGGGTGCTCCTGCATCGGGTCCATATATGTTTAGGATCGTTAGCTCTTCTTGTTTTATCGATCCTTTTACCAGTATGTAATGGCCTTCTTTGTCTCTTTTGATCTTTGTTGGTTTAAAGTCTATTTTATCAGAGATGAGAATTGCAACTCCTGCTTTTTTTTGCTCTCCATTTGCTTGGTAAATCTTCCTCCATCCCTTTATTTTGAGCCTTTGTGTATCCTTGCATGTGAGATGGGTTTCCTGAATACAGCACACTGATGGGTTTTGGCTTTTTATCCAATTTTCCAGTCTGTGTCTTTTGATTGGTGCATTTAGTCCATTTACATTTAGGGTTAATATTGTTATGTGTGAATTTGATACTGCCATTTTGATGCTAAGTGGCTGTTTTGCCTGTTAGTTGTTGTAGATTCTTCATTATGTTGATGCTCTTTAGTATTTAGTGTGATTTTGGAATGGCTGGTACTGGTTGTTCCTTTCTATGTGTAGTGCCTGTTTTAGGAGCTCTTGTAAAGCAGGCCTGGTGGTGACAAAAGCTCTGAGTATTTGCTTGTTCGCAAAGGATTTTATTTTTCCTTCACTTCTGACGCTCAGTTTGGCTGGATATGAAATTCTGGGTTGAAAGTCCTTTTCTTTAAGAATGTTGAATATTGGCCCCCACTCTCTTCTGGCTTGTAGTGTTTTTGCCGAGAGATCTGCTGTGAGTCTGATGGGCTTCCCTTTGTGGGTAACTCGCCCTTTCTCTCTGGCTGCCCTTAGTATTTTCTCCTTTATTTCAACCCTGTTGAATCTGACGATTATGTGCCTTGGGGTTGCTCTTCTTGCAGAATATCTTTGTGGTGTTCTCTGTATTTCCTGCATTTGAGTGTTGGCCTGTCTTGCTAGGTGGGGGAAGTTTTCCTGGATGATGTCCTGAAGAGTATTTTCCAGCTTGGATTCATTCTCTTCGTCCCCTTCTGGTACACCTATCAAACGTAGGTTAGGTCTTTTCACATAGTCCCACATTTCTTGGAGACTTTGTTCATTCCTTTTTGCGCTTTTTTCTCTGATCTTGGTTTCTCGTTTAATTTCATTGAGTTGGTCTTCGACTTCAGATATTCTTTCTTCTGCTTGGTCAATTCGGCTATTGAAACTTGTGCATGCTTCGCGAAGTTCTCGGATTGTGTTTTTCAGATCCTTTAATTCATTCATATTCCTCTCTAAGTTATCCATTCTTGTTATCATTTCCTCATATCTTTTTTTAAGTTCCTTAGTTTCTTTGCATTGATTTAATACATGTTCTTTTAGCTCACAAAAGTTTTTCATTATCCACCTTCTGAAGTCTAATTCCGTTATTTCGTCACAGTCATTCTCCATCCAGCTTTGTTCCCTTGCTGGTGAGGAGTTTTGGTCCTTTCTAGGAGGCGAGGTGTTCTGGTTTCGGGTGTTTTCCTCCTTTTTTTGCTGGTTTCTTCCCATCTTTGTGGGTTTATCCGCTTGTCGTCTGCGTAGTTGCTGACTTTCTGATTGAGTCTCTGAGTGGACACCCAGATTGTTGATGATGAAGTATTTCTGTTACTTGGTTTTCCTTCTACCAGTCTAGTTCCTTTGCTGTATGACTGCTGAGGTCCACTCCAGGCCCTGCTTGTCTGGGGTGCACCTCTAGCAGCTGTGGCACAGTGAGGGATGCTACCCGTTTCTTTTTCTACTATCTTTGTCCCAGGATGATGCCTGCCAAATGTCAGTCTTTTGGATATAGAGGGGTCAGGGAGCTGCTTGAGGAGACAGTCTGTACTTTTTAGGAGCGCAATTGCTGAGCTGTGAGCTCTGTTGTTCATTCAGGGCTGTTAGGCTGCTATGTTTGATTCTGCTGCAACAGAGCTCATTTAAAAAATTCTTTTTTTCTCAAATGCTCTGTGTTGGGGGCTTCAGGCTTTATTTTTCGATGTCCATTGAGGTGTCCTGCCCAGCTAGGAGGCAGACTAGCCACTGTTTGCCTGCCGAGGCTCTGCCCTGCTGTTGTGTGATTCGCCCTGTTCCTGCAGGCTCTGCTGTGGTCTCCGCCACGCCCTGCGGCGGAGTCTCTTCGTTGTAGCGTGTTGCCTCAGCAATGCAGGCTGCGTCAGCAGTGGGCGTGTATCTCAGTAGGGACGGGTTGCCTCGGCAACGGGAGGCTGTGTCAGCAGTGGGCGTGTATCTCAGTAGGGACGGGTTGCCTCGGCAACGAGAGGCTGTGTCAGCAGTGGGCGTGTATCTCAGTAGGGACGGGTTGCCTCGGCAACGGCTGGCTGCGTCAACAGTGGGCGTGTATCTCAGTTGGGGCGGGTTGCCTCGGTAGTGGTGGACGCCCCTCCCCCACAGAGCGTCTCGGACCGTCTGCTCGGGATAGTTTGAAATCGTGGATTTGTTCGTCCCACTGGGTGTCCCAAACGATCAGTCCCTGCAATCCCCTGGGCTGGCCTACTGTCCAAGTCTCGTTCAGTCTCAAGTCCAGCCCTCTCAAGTCTCAGGTTGCCGGTTCAACAGGGCACCCGGACAAGCGCGCCCTGTGGGGATTGCTGGGTAGGGCCGGCCACTGCTGCCCCGGCTGCCGGCTTTGCCTGGCAGACCTACTGCCTGGCGTCCCGTGTCTTTTTTATACTTGGGAGTTTCCCCGTTCTGTGGGCAACAAAGATCAGTCTGGAAATGCAGCTCCGACTCGCCTCTTTGCGGATTCAACGAGAGCTCCAATCCTGGGTTGTTCTCACAGTGCCATCTTGAGTCCCCCCCATCTTTTTTTTTTGTATAGATAGAAAGAGATTTATTGTAAGAAATTGGCTCATGCACTTATGGAGGATTGTATACCGTGTTTCATCTTA
Organism: Callithrix jacchus; assembly: GCF_049354715.1. NCBI lineage: Eukaryota > Metazoa > Chordata > Mammalia > Primates > Cebidae > Callithrix > Callithrix jacchus. The sequence continues at coordinate 93,414,882 of NC_133509.1, forward strand.
ATCAGCTTCTGTTTCATTAAAAATTAGTACTTCTAGGCTTTTATATTTTTCTATTATTTTCATTGTTGCTCAACATGGTTAGAATTTTAGCTATAATATTTAGCCAGGCTTGAATATCTTCCCAAGGGGATGAGATGTGGGTTATATATGGGATCATTTATCTTTGTTTCCTTGTGTTTTCTATCCTCAAGAAGTTTGGTTTAGCGGTTCCGTAGTTTGGCTTCATTTTCTGCTGCCCTGTTATTAGTTGAAAGCTGGACTCAAGCAATTCTGATCACAAGGAAAATCTCTAGCTGCTAGTATCACACACACAAATTATTGACTTAATATAGCAAAATTAGAAAACCTTTAAATATTTCATGCAGAATGTTATTTAGGATCTATTAATATATTTGTGGTTTAAAAAATAACAGAACTAAAAGGAAGAAAATTTGGACTTGAGGATAACATACCACCCACTTGATTGTAGGGGAACCTAATTCCTTCATGGTGGTATTCCTAGGCCTGACAGCTCTCCTCTCCTAGTTGATTAAATAACCTTCTTAGTTCTTAGGAATAGATTTTCAATTGTGGTGACCTTTAACGGTGACCATATGACATGGAGTCAGGGAGGAGTGTGCAGATGTCTCTTGAGGAAGTGATGATGTCAGTGAAGTGTGAAAATGTGTCTGTCTCTTTCTCACTTAAAAAGATGCATCAGTTATTAAGAGCTCAAGACTTAACTTTATGTTAACATTAATAGAAATAGAACTTTTGGGTTTACTTAGCCTGTGTAAGATGCCTGATAAGATTTCCTAGGAAAATATCTCTTATTGGGAATACAAGTAAAAAAATGTGTAAAGTAAAATACAAGTAAAAAAAAAAAAAGTCCTCTTTTTCTACATTGAACCAGAAATGTATCCTTGGCAAGCTCTAAAAATTCCTCTTGCTCCACATTTCTATGATCTTGAGTAGAAATGAAATCGTTAGCATGAAACAAAGAGTCATAATCTTAAGAGCCCATTTTTCCTCCTTCTGGCTTTTTCAGTTTACAATGATTGTCAGGTGGCTTCTTTTTAGACTTTCAGGGATGTTCAGAACAAAACACGACACAACAAAGTGTTCTTTCTCCACAGGCAACATCAGTCTCTACAGGCTATTGTGGGTGAGAGATGATTTAATTAAGAATCAGGCACCTATGCCATTGGGGAAACAAGATCTTTGTGTAAAATGTGTTCCCAAGGGGAGTTTCGAGAGGGATGCTGGAACCAGGACAGCTTGATATCCCCAGACGCTGTGCTCCAGCAAATGGGCTGTTGGTTTTCAGTCTCCTCCTCCATTCTATTCAGGCTGCCTCTGTCTTTTCTTTTTCATTTGAAAGGCTATGAATGATTTATTTGTCTTTGCTTTTTAAGTGATGCTCCATTATGTTTAACTATAATACTACATATACCTAAATAAAAGACAATTAAGAGCAAAAAATATGTTGGGCTAATTTGAAAATTCTTTATATATTCATATATTTTAGAAATATAGATGAGATAGTCAAATGTCAACAGATATTTATTAATACAGGTACTTATTTATATTTAAGGGAACATCTTAATATTAAAATATTATTTTATTTTAATTTTATTAAATTCAGTTTTATTAAAATAAAATCATTTCCTAAAATGATTTTATTCAAAAACTTTATATGTATTTTTTCTTGACTTCTATTTGAGTCGCCTAACACAGCTTTCTAGGCACATCCTACTCACTTCTAAGTTGTTTGGGAAACAGCATTTTTGAATCCCTGTTCAATGTGGTAACAGGAACTGCTGTGCCAGGCCACAAGGACTTATTTGGGCAACATTAGGTGGTTGGCTTTTCATTGTCATGTAGGCATATATTTGTGATCACCAAAATGTAACCACTTACTATATTGCTTTTAAAAGTTATTTTTAAATGCTTGTTGCTCTATTTTAACTGCATTCGATAGTTACAAATACAAATTTTAACTTTTATGAATAAATGAGTGAATCCAGGTTAAAATTCTCATTTCTTTTTTTTACCTATATTAACATCTATAAGGACCACAAGCAAGCATGGATTGAGGTTGTTTTAGGCTTATGTGCCTTTTCCATGAAATATTTTATAGTTCAAAATCAAATAATTGAAAAAACAACTTCATGAGATTTTGTAAGGAATGTAATATAAAGCACTCATTTTTAAAGGAATAATCCTTACATTAGGGCATTAGAAATGTAACAAAGTGAGTTCCCTAACATGAGATAGAAGGTGTATTAGTTCATTTTCACACTGCTATAAGGAAATACCCAAGACTGGGTAATTTTAAAGGGAAGAGGTTTAATTGACTCACAGTTCTGCATGGCTGGGGAGGCCTCAGGAAACTTACAATCATGGTGGAAGGCAAAGGAGAAGCAAGGACTTTCTTCATAGGGTGGCAGGAAAGAGAGAGAACACGTGAAGGAGGAACTGTCAGACACTTACAATACCATCAGATCTCATGAAAGCTTACTCACTATCATGAGAACAGCATGGGAGAAATGCCCCATGATCCAGTCATCTCCCATCAGGTCCCTCCCTCAATACCTGTGGATTATGGGGAGTACAATTTGAGGTGAGATTTGGGTAGGGACACAGAGCCAAACCATATCAGAAAGACTACAAGAATTCTATGTTTCCATTTAATGTCCATTTTATTTATATAATATATGGAAGTGCCTGTTAATCCATTCTTTGTTCCTACTTTCTACTTAAAGGTAAGGCTGATAAACCAGGGGGTAAAGCTTGGAGAAGACCCCTCTCCTTGCTTGTTGTTTGTCTCATGGGTACATCCAGAAATCCCCTTAGAAAAGAGACAGGAAGGATTATGTTTGCTGTTGAAACCCTTTGAATGAACCTCACACTTTGGACAGAGAAAGAAATCAGATTATGTTAAAACAATTTTAAGCATTGAAAAGATCATGAATGATGAAAGCCCAGTGGTGTACCTGTCAGGGTGCATGAGATGGTTTTCTGTCTGCTGCTTTGGAGTGACCTTGGACATTTCTTAATACAATCCTTACCATTGTTGTCATCACTGTCATTATTTTCACCATTACTGTCTTTTGCGGATTACTTGCCGTGCCCAGGATGCACATGTTGATTTTCACAAATCCTTTCTCTTGGTTCGCACAGTTAATGTTCTAGCCTGGCTGTGGTTGGAAAGTTTGAAGAGGAAAATCGTTTTATGCAATAACTGTCTTGCACACCTTGGGAGCTTGTCTTCAACCCCACCTCAATCTTTGCAAGATTAAAATCCATAAGGTTGTGAAGGAAACTAGTCTTATGCAAAATGACAAAGTAAGACAAAGAGGTTTTTCAGTCTTTTTCATTCTTTTCATCTTCCCCTTGGCTGCATTCCCGGCTCCAGGACCATACTTTCTTTGACCTTCCTCCTTCCTCTTTCACTCTTGCTTTCTTTTGGGATTCTGTCCCCTGCTAAGGCTAATTTGAGGCAATTAAATTAGTCTAAGATTGAAATTTTGAAGGCTTTGGCTTGAAGCTTGGGTTTCCCACTTAAGAATTGTGTTATCTTGAGCCAATCATTTAAGCTTTCTAAGCCTCAGTTTTCTTATCTATGTTGAAAGTGGCTGTGTGTGAATTAAAAGAGATAATGTATGTTGCTGAGGCTAAAGTGCGATTATGGTCCCACATATTATTTGCATTTTAATGTGGCACATCTGAAGAAGTGTCTGAATTTGGGAATTTGAGCTACAGAAGTCTGATGAGGGAAATAGAATGTGTGTTTGGGGAACAGGTTTGGATGCTGGGCTACCTGCAGCCCTAGAATAATTAAAGGTTGGGGGTTGTGTTTGTTACCCATCGGCATCTGCCCCCATCTTCTTAATTCTCAGGTTAGAACAACAGACACTTCAGGCCCAGAAGATGTTGTTTAGGCCCATATGATGTCATTGAAAGGTGAAGGGTCTTGCCCAAGACTGCACAGCTCGCCAGCGTCAGAGCTGGGGTGAGAGCCATTTGTCATCACTCCCACTAGTGGAATTGGCAGTGTTTAGTCTGAAGGAAGCTTGTTAAATTCCATTTCCTCCTAAGAGTTCCTAACAGAAGCTTTTAGATACCCAATGCTTACTTTTTTGTGATTCCTCTGGGTGGAATGATTTCACAAGAGCTTTAAAAAGGGAGTCCTCTGGACCCAACAGTCCCAAAGCTGGTTAGGACTGCACCAGGTGGAGATTAGCATCTCTTGGACTCCAGAGGCCCTGCCTGAGGTCCCAGATATTCAAAGAATTGGGGAGAGCTCTATGAATGAATTCAGTGGATGTCTGAAGTTGTAAACTGACTTTCACCTGAAGACTCTTGTCTGAGGCTCTTAACATTTTTATGTCAAAACACTTCAAGCATGTGGTAGAGAATTAAACAAAAGTAGTGAACACTGTGTATTCACCGCAACTTCTTAAATCTCTCTCTCTCTCTCTCTCTCTCTCTCTCTCTCTCTCTCTCTCTCTCTTTTTTTTTACCATGTCTGTTTCATATCACTTTTTTTTTTCTGAGACAGGCTCTCACTCTGTCACCCAGGCTGGAGTGCAGTGGTACGATCTTGGCTCACTGCAACCTTCGCCTCTCAGGTTCAAGTGATTCTCTTGCCTCAGCCTTCTGAGTAGCTGGGATTACAGGCATGTGTCACCATACCTGGCTAATTTTTGTATTTTTAGTAGAGACAGGGTTTTGCCATGTTGGCCAGGCTGATCTCGAAATCCTGACCTCAGGTGATCTGCCTGCCTTGGCCTCCCAAAGTGGTGGGGATTATAAGCATGGGACACCGTCCCAGCCTCATGTCACTTTTTAAAGAAATAAAATGAAACAGGTACTGAAGTTTTTAAATTTTTTTTAATCTATGATCTTTGAATATTCATTCCCCTTAGAAGCCATTGCTCTAAACTTGACATTTATAATTATTTTCGCACATTGTATACTTGACTTAGGAATTTACAGATGTAAGTACTTATCCATAAGTAGTGTAAGTCAAGTTTTGCATGTTTTTAAAATTTATATAAACAGCATTAGACTATACGATTTCCAGACCTTGCTTATTTTGTTCAATATTATGTTTTGGAGATTTATCCATGTTGAGACATGTAGCCCATAATAGTTCAACTGTAATAACTTACATGGTAGGGATATTCAACTGCTCATTTACCACTTTTTTGTTGCTCGCCTGTCTCACTATCTTTATACTGCATTTTAATCTCCTCTCAATTATTTCATTTTGTGAGTTCTTCAGAGTTGTGCAGTGAACCAGGGCTCACTATTACGACATAAAAATGCAGGTCACGGCACAGAATCTAAAGGTCTGCATGTAGGGTTTTGAATGGTAGTAATGTGGAATTCCATTCTGGATGCTGTGAGGGCCACCTCTAAGCTTTGAGTAAGAAATCTGTTTTTTCAATGCTAGGTTTCATTTTTTCTTAAGGCATATTTAAAGCAGACCTCAGAGTGACTTTAGAGGTTTATTTTAAAGGAATATTCCTTTTTTAAATGAACTGTCATTTCCCCCTCCCTGCCTGCCATTCTTGTGTTTTCTTCATCCAGCTTGGGATGAGGCAGTTAGATCTTGATTGTTGCCCAGGAGTTTTGGGATGATTTATCCTCTATTTGCCCATATTCTTGAAAATCCATAAAAAGGAGGAAAAAAAAAAAGGCTTTAGGAGGTTAGTGTGGTTATTTCAGAGAGGAATGTGAGGAAAGGCTATCCCTCCTCCCTATGAACCCCCAGAACCTCCCTCTTCTTATCCTGCTGGGCTCTCTGTGATACCCCTCTCTGAGCAGTGTGGCTCTGTCTCCACAGGTCCCCTTCTGTCCCTTCTTCTCTTTTCCTGGATTCTTGAGCCCCACTGAAGCCATACCATCTGGTCATGAGACATCTGTGATTTCAGTCTAACAACATTTCGTGAGGCTGAGATCCTATGTACCAGCACTCTTTGGGGAGAGCTATTTCCAGGAAGGCGAGGGCCTGTGGGCAGTGAGGCAGACAGCACAGCTGCAGGGGACAGCCTGGACAGGACTGAACCCTCCCACAGCTGAGTGCATGTTATCAATGTAAATGTTGATCTCCTTTTTTAAATCCTGAAGGGACCTGGAGGAGAGGGCTGTTTCTCTGGAACATTAACTAGGCAAAAGTTGGTATTATGGTCGGGAATGCAGCTGACCAAGGCAAAAAGCTTTAAGAGCTGAGAGGGTCACAGAGAGGTTAAGGGGAAGGGAGATGGGGGAATGAAGGGCCTCAGATGAAATATTTCAGGGATTGTAAGCTTTTAAATAAATATTCCCACCCCTATCCTTAGCTTATCAAACCCTTTTAAGCCTTTGAAGTTTACTAATCTTGCCACCCTTAAACTCCGTTTTCCAGTCTGTAGAGACTGGATCAGATTTTGACTGTCACAGTGTCCCAGAAACAAGGCAAATGAATGCTGGGAGGCTTGTTATCAAGAGAGCAGCATCTGTGAGGGCCTGGGGCCTGCTGAGAAAGTCAAAGTAAAGGTAAGTGCCCTTCTGACCACTGGATCGGATTGCCTCTCTCTTCTTCTGTCCTGGTGCTTAATTAAGGACTGGGGTGCCCTGAGGGCCCTGGCTGGGGTCTCCTAGGTTTCTCCTTCTGCTATAAGCTAATTATTTATCATATTTCATTTATGAGATGTTCATTGTTTAATTAAAAAATATCAAAACCAAAACAGTAAGAACAAGGCATGATGAGCTGGTGGTAAAGTGGTCATAGGATTGAAAATGTTTGAGAATAATAATTTTCAAGTGTTTCCTGCTGGCCACTTGGATGCCACAGCCTATTTCAGGACATGGTGAATGATATTGAAAAAGAGTTAAAACTTTCTGAACACTTATCATATTTCTCGTACTTTGCTAAACCTCTATAGGTATTCTCATTTCATTTTTCCTCATCTCTGTTTTACAGATAAGACTGAGGCTTAGAGAGATCCAATAATTTCATAGCTGATATATGGAGGAATCAAGTTGCAAACCCAGGTCTGAAAGGACCTGAAGTGTATTTTTTTCTGCTGTTATACCACCTATGTGGGCCACATATCTCTGTGTGGCATACAGCATGTGGTATTATATTTCAGTTTGGTGACTTGAGGATGTCAACCAATTTAGAAATTGCTTTTCTTGTGTTACTGTTCTATACAAAGTCCACTGGGCTTATGATATAAAATTAGGAGGAATATTTGAGTGTTCTAGGAATGGCCTTATTTTTCCTAGTCAAGCTGACCACTTAAATCATTTGTTCATTCATTCAACATTTATTAGGTGTCTAGTCTGTGCCAGATACAGTGCTAAATCCTGGGGAGATGATGGTGAGCAACAGCAGCTATGGATTTGGGCCCATGGAGCTAGAGTCAAGTGTAATCAAATAATTACAAGAGTTTCTCTTGGGATAAGTGCTGTGAAAAGAGGGGTACAGGGCGTGAGTGTTCATGGTATGTGGACGTGACTGGTCTGAAAGTCGGGAAGGCTTCCTGGGAAGCAGTGCAGGAACAACGTGCACATGGAGAGACTCCGTGACTGTGGGAGGTAGATGAAACCTTGTGGGATGATGAAACCCCGTGACTGCTGGAGATAGATGAAACTGCCTTTGGCTGCTCAGCAGAGGAGCACCCATTGGGCAGGGTCCTTGGATTTGGCTTCTCATTTGGGATCACCTATCTGGCCTTGAGAAAAGATGCTCCAGGTTATGAGAAGTCCAGGCCCTTTTGGGCAATCAACCAAGCATTTCATAATTCAAGTACAACTTAGCATGGGATGCTCAGGAAGCAGGAGGATCTCATTTGTCCAGTCTAAAAATGGACTTGAATATCTCTTGTTTGTTGGAGGGTGGTTATAACAGGGACTAGCACTGTTTATCTTGTAGAACCTCAGTCTCTAGAATAATGATGTTTCTTCTACACAGAACAGCACTCACAAAGTCCTTGGATCTTAATGGTAGAAGGATGTTCATGACTGTTAATGGAGAAGGATCATATTTAGGTCTAGCACCTTGTTTGGTAATGAGGGAAGCAAAGCGCAGTGGTCAGATTTATGTGACTAGGCTCACTGATGCATTCACTCTCCTGGGTGCTATGGCCACAGAGGTGATCAAACTAGACAAGATGCCTGTCCTCACTGAGGTATATTATAGTGGGTCTCCAGTTTCCTAGTTCCAGTCCAGTTCTCTTTTATGACATACTCACCTTCCAGGCCTTATTCCTCATTGGAAATGAGTTCTCCTTGGGGCAAAAAGGCATTATTTTAATTAATGGCTCTCCTAAAATTTGGAGCCCAGAGTCAAAGAAACCAGGCAAATGTCTGTGAGAACCTTCCGTGTCTGAATGATGCCAACATTTTCCTTAATTAACATACAGTTGCTTTCTTGGAAAAGGGAGCATTATATCCCCATGACAAAGCTGTGTTCTTTCTTGACTCTTAGTATTGACTACTGTGGGCTTCATAGGGGGACTGTTAAGAAAATATTGCCAGGTGTGATGGCTCATGCCTGTATTCACAACACTTTGGGAGGCCGAGGATTGCTTGAGTCCAAGAGTCTGAGGATGCAGTGAGCCGTGATCATGCCACTGCACTGCAGCCTGGGCAACAGATTGGGACCCTGCCTCAAAAACTTATTAATTTTTAATTTTTTGCTTTTTTATTGCATCAGTAAAATGGTAATTTTTAATTACTGTTTTTATTATTCTTAGGCTAAGGGTAATAGTCTCCAAGCTGCAGGCTGAAAAATCATCTATTTCTTATCATCATTGACGCCTAGATCTTTTCGGATAATGTTTTCATTTTATTATTTCTGTGTTAAATGGGGAATTAGATGTTAATAGTCTTTTTCCCTATGAATAGCTATACCTGCAAAGTAGTATGTACCTGCTGAGTGACTGTCACCAGTTTTAAATTAATTCAGTGTTTTCCATGGCTGACTTTCCTAGTGATGCCACATATATTTAAATAGCTGATAACTCATTTGTGTCAGAACTAGATACCTGGATATCCCAAATCGATGTAACGTTAGCCTGATGATAATAACAATGACAGTTACATAGTGCTTGTTAGGAGTTAGAATCTGCTTCAACTACTTTAATACAATTCATTTTCATTCTCACAATAATTCACAGGAGGATTTTGTTTTCATTGTACAGACAAAGAGGCTATAGTAGGGGTTAAATATCAGTATGTTAAAACATCAGTATGTATAGAGTTTTACAGTAACTCTACAATTCCTCACTTTACTCCCAAGTCTTCTCTAAATATGCTGAACCCATCTCCAGGATAGTCATTTGTTGTGCAAACTCACATTGATTTTTCAGTTTCTCAGAGTCAGAGCTGATAATGACTTTGGCCACCAACTGGTTCCACTATCCCCCCACCCCCACCCCCCACCCTGTGACTCTCTTCTCTAGACTTTCCAGGGAAATCAAAAGCTTCAGGTAAAAGTGCCAGCATACTCTTCACCCTGCTTGAGTCGCCTTTCATCTAAATCTCTCTAATGATAAGCTCCTAATGAGCTGATCTTTGCAATTGAAATTCTGGCTTTGTTTTGCCCTATATTGTTGTGTTGGCGCTAAGGGAGGTCATTTAGCACATGAAAATAGCCCTTGCCCCCTTCCAGGCTACAGACTGTGGCCTATTTTATCCAGAGGCTGCTGGCTTTTGACACAAGTGATGGATGGACGGGAGGGATTCTGAGGTCAAAAGTTCTACTTGCTGCTCAAAGTGTGGTCCATGAACCAGGCAGCATGGGTGTCATCAGGAAGCATGTTAGACATGCACACATTCAGGCCCGTCCCATACTTACTGAATTAGGATCTGCATTTAACAGGACTGGCATTAACATTTGAGAAGCAGTGCCCCACTTTACAGTCCAGTGACTGAGATTGCTGAAGTCCATTTTATGATTTTCCCCTCTTTCACTTGTGTTTCTCTCCTGTATTCTCATCCCTAAGTGTCCAGAACAGATCTTGGCTTTCGTAATTTCTCTCATTAACATGCATTTCTATAAGTCTTATAAATAAAAATAGATGTTCCCTTTTGGGTTTCACACCTGTTCTTGCTTCATGAAGTCTCCAGGCAGCTCACATTTGGAAAAAATTCTGAAATGCTGTGTGTGTTTCACAGTGTGACACTATTTATTTCTCTGAAGTTTTCAAGAAATATTGTTCCTGTTTTCCCATGCTTCATATTGGTTGAAAAGAATAGTTTTATTTTCATAAGCTGACTATAATACAGCTGCTTTTGATATGTGATTAGAACTAACATTGCCAAGCCAAATTATTTTGCTTTGAAGTCCTGTAATTGCAGCATGATTTTGACTAGATATATTTTTTATCTAAACAAACGGACAGTTAATACTTCACTGAGAGCATTCTACTGTTGTGATATGTTTGGAGCAGCACTTTACTTATCAAACTATTTATTTATTTTTCAAGTGGAAAGGCATATATTACATCTTCACCATATTTTAAAGTTCCCAGGATTTAAGTGGGAGCCCTCAGATTTTAGTTTTCTATTTAATTTTAACTTTAAAAGGAAAATGGTTATATTTATTGCATGGACCAGGCAAAAAAGACACCTAGCAAATTTTCATAGTCCTGGGGCTGAAAGAGTTTAGGATTTAGAAACAACCTAGCTGTGGATAAGAATTCTGAAGAAAATCCAAGATGCCTTTTGGAATGCTGCTGTAATTGTTAAATGCAGGCATTTGTTAAGCACCTACTATGTATATTGTCCTGGGTTGCTCTGTCTCTGGAGAACATATACGCTAGTTATTCTGCAACAGTCTTAATTTCATTTTTTCATGGCCAGATCACGTGTCTCAATTTTTGGTCCAGCACATATGTTCACAACAGGGGAAGCAAAGAGAGCAGAAGGTGGAGGACATGCCTCTCAGTGAGGAGTCATGAGGCCTGGTAAGTGTAGGAAATAGTTCAGAAAGCACACAGGGCTGGGAAAAAAGATTATGCATATGGAAGGATTGTTAGGGAACTCCACCACCCAGCACCTTCCACCACCTTCTTCATCTCACCCCTCCCCAGAATAATTTAGTTATCTGCAAAGCTCAATTACAGGCCAAATTAAACCTCCACTGGCCTTTGGGCCTGGAGATTTTTCCAAACAAGGTGTGTAGTGAATCAGCCATCAGGCAGTAAAGTACACATACTAAAATATTCTCATTGGTTTTATACACGAGACTAACAGCTCAAACGTGTCTGATTTTTATACCTGATTTAGATTAGGCAGAACAAGGAGTTTAAGGATAGCTAATTGAAAGAAAATTGCAATCATTTTTAAAAACAATGTACTTTCAACTTTTTTTCACATTCATACCTTCTTAATAATCCCTATCTCTTTAGAAAACAAAACAAAAAGACTTTCACCCCCAAATCCCTATAATTGGTTACATGTAGCAATAATACTTGCTTTGAATTTATTTTTAGCAAAATAAATAGTTGGTATTTAGTTGGTATAAAAATAATTGTGGTTTTTGCTATTAAAAGACACAAATATACTCTCATTACTTTTAATGGCAAAAACCACAATTACTTTTGTGCCAAACGAATCCATTTATTTCTTCTCTGTAGTCTCTAGTAGAGGTGCTAATAAGTAGAACAATAAGGAAGATTCACTTGCTGGTTTTCTAGGCAAGAATCTGAGAGTGAGGAATTTAACTGGGCCCTGAGTCTCTGCTATTCTATATATTGTGTGTTGAAAGGCAGAATGATGGAAGCAATTTTGGAGGTGGTGGAAGCTACAATGATTTTGGCAATTACATCAACCAGTCTTCAAATTTTGGAGCCATGAAGGGAGGAAACTTTGGAGGCAGAAGCTCTGGCCCCTGTGGTGGTGGAGGCCAATACTTTGCCCAACCACGAAACCAAGGTGGCTCTGGCAGTTCCGGTAGCAGCGGTAGCTGTGGCAGTGGCAGAAGATTTTAATTAGGAAACAAAGCTTAGCAGGAGAGGAGAGCCAGAGAAGTGACAGCGAAGCTACAGGTTATAACAGATTTGTGAACTCAGTCCAGCACAGTGGTAGCAGGGCCTAACTGCTACAGAGAAGAAATGTTTTAGACTAATATGCCTGTGTATGGGCAAAAAACTCAAGGACTGTATTTGTGACTAATTAATTGTATAACAGGTTATTTTAGTTTCTGTTCTGTGGAAAGTGTAAAGCATTCCAACAAAGGGTTTTAAGGTAGTTTTTTTTTTTTTTGCACCCATGCTGTTGATTGCTAAGTGTAATAGTCTGATCGTGACGCTGGATAAATGCCTTTTCTTTTTTTAAAAAAAGAAAGAAAGACTACATGTGCCCAGATGGCTTGAAATGTTCAGAACAAAAAGGTCAGGCACTTTCAGTGTAGACAGTGTCCTCACTTTCCTTTTGAGTGGTTATTGTTCTAGTCCTTTGCAAAGTTATTTGTCATGGGTCTTTTTTCTAGCCCAGACTTGGAAGAACACTGCAGCATTCTTCTCAGAAGGAAATGGGCTCCTTCAGCATGCCGTGGAGGAAAGGGCATGCGCTAAGGAGCCAGACATTGGTGTTTGCATTGTGGCTTCACTACTTTCTCACTTTACAACTTTGGGTAAGTCAGTTAAACTCTATGAGCCCCAATTTCCTCGTCGGTAAAATGGGTGTAATAAACAAGATTTCATGGGCTCATTATGTTAAATGAGAGAACATATATCAATGTATCTAGGCAGCTGCAAAGAAAGGCCTCAAAGGTTATTAATTAATTAATTAATTAATTTTTTTTTTTTGAGACAAGGTCTCACTCTGTTGTCCAGGCTGGAGTGCAGTGGTGTGATCAAGGCTCACTGCAGTCCTTACCTCCTGCAAAGGCTGCAGTGAGCCTTGATCAAACCACTGCACTCCAGCTCAAGCGATCCTCCTACCTTATCCCTGGAGTAGCTGGGACCATAGGCACATGCCACCAAACTTGGCTAATTTTTTAATTGTTTGTAGAGGCAGGGTTTTGCCATGTTGCCAAGGCTGGTTATTTTTTTCCCTTTATAAATGCATTTAAGCATTTTATATGCTGTGCAGTTGGTACAATCTCCTCACCCCCATAGCTCCCACCCTGCCCTCAGCTCATGTTCCTAACTGTGGTGTATCTCAGGAGGTGCTTCTGTCATGGAAAAGCCTGTAAATCATCCATTGATTCGTTTACTCATTCACTCAGCATATATACGCATCAGGCATTAGGAATACAAAACAAATTAGACAGTCTGCTCCTGAGGGACTCTTCAGGGACCCCTCCCCATGTTTATCTAAATTACCCTCTTTAACAAAGGCCTCTTTTATGGTCTCGTATTTCTGGCCTGCCACCTGGAAGCCAGTGCTTGCTTTCATTTTGAGTCCATTGGCTAATTGCACTAACCAAGAAGACCATTAAAAAAAAATGCAACAACTGTTAGTTTCTTTTTATTAAAATTAATTTTAATTCACATGATTACTGCTTGTCGTCTTTAAAAAGAATTATTGCTTGTGGGGATTAAAATGCATACAATCTAGAACAAGACACAAACATATTCTCATCTGTCTAATATTTAGTGATGCCCTGTAATATTTATACTTGGTATCACATTGACTAATATGGCCTGGCATATAGTAGGCACCTAATATTAACTTGGGTGAGTTATGGTTCTCAGAGGGCAGATAAGATGGCATTTATTATTCTGCTGCCCTGTAAATGAATATTTGAATTAAAGGCAATTTGAATGAAAGAACCTAAGAGCAGCATCATGTGTAGCCTCTGGTTGAACTGGATTATTATTATTTTTTTCCAAGTGGGAAGCTCTAGGGTGATTGTTAGGAGAGTGTGGAACAGGGCAAAAGCACAGGCCTTGGAGTTAAGCAAATGTAGCTACACTCTCAGCTGGGCCACTGATGTGAGTGAACAGATCATTAACTGTTGGCTGTTAGTTTGGGCAGGTCAACGAGAGCTCTGTGAGCTTCTGTTTCCCCACCTGTAACATGGGCATCATAACAGCACACAGCTCCTGGCTTGTGGTGAGGAGAAAAAGAGACACTGAACGTAAAATGCCTAGTCCACAGGAGCCTTGGGTAAGGGGGTCTTTTCTCATTCAGTCAGGTGTGGGGACCTGGGAGGTTGGAATTTGGGGTGAATGGCTTTGCCTTTGGAGATTAACATTCCCATTATTATCACATAAATCAAATAGACAGTCTTTGAGGGTTTATGGCCCTTCCATCATCCTAGGGGGCACTGCTTCCTCCAGATGTAGTTCTTAACCCACAGGCCACCTGGAGGGGTTCCGTAGGAGTCATCTATTAACAAGCTCAGGGAAGAGGCCAGAAGGGAGGAGGCAGCCATTCCCTGAAGGGGCAGGGGCTGCGAATCTGGGGCTGCTCCCTGTCCCTGAACCCCACCCCCATACTTTATTTAGCTTTAGTTCAGGGGAGAGGGCACTCAGGCTCTCAGATGTGGCTGTTTCATCTTAGCTGGGTCAGAGGTTAATGGAGATAAGTAGTGTCCTCTTACCAGGAGGCCTCAGGAGAGCCCAGTGTGTTGCTGGGATTGAGTCAGGATCTTAGAGATTTAACAGACTGATATTCTTCTACCTTGGGAAGGGAGAGTGAGGCCCTAGCAGAGAAAATTACAGCTGGGCCAGGCTTGGAAGGAGGGGACAGCTAGAGGAACATGTCAGTCATTGAATGGCTCAGAGTGAGGCAGGACAGACGCCCCCAGGGCAGAAGTCTGGGATCTGTATATTTTGCTATACTAAGTTGGCAGCTTCTGCACAGCCCCACTTTGAAATAAAGGCAGTCTGCCCCTCTCCTGTGCCACGGTAGCAGGGTAGAGTTCTTCGCACAGGGTGCCACTGTGGTAGCTCGTGGCCTGGCTACTACTGTGACTCATGGGCCTCTTTCCTGGAACCACCACAGCCTGCAGTCTGAGCTCCCTCTGGCCAGGATCTGTTCTGAAACGTGCAGCATGTCTGCAAAGTGCATGAGGTTTAGGACCTGGAACTTCTCTTCTGGATTGAAGCAGTTGCAACAAGTCAATCTGGATTACTAAAGAAGGGAAAGTATGTATAGGTTAGGACCTTTTTGAAACACCCAGAAAACCCCTTCTCTTCTCTTCTGGAGAATCTTCCTTGGTCATCTCACATAGAAACCATAGAAATTGTTTGTTTTTGAGATGGAGTTTCACTCTTGTTGCCCAAGCTGGAGTGCAGTGGTGCCATCTTAGCTCACTGCAACCTCCACCTGCCAGGTTCAAATGATTCTCCTGCCTCAGCCTCCCAAGTAGATGGGATTACAGGCATGTACCACCATGCCTGGCTAATCTTGTATTTTTGGTAGAGATGGGTTTTCTCCATGTTGGTCAGGCTGGCCTCGAACTCATGATCTCAGGTCATACCTCAGCCTGCCTCTGCCTCCCAATGTGCTGGGATTACAGGTGTGCGCCACCATGCCCAACCCATATGCTTAGAGCACTTGGTATCATTTCCTGTCTGTGGCCTTATTGGCTGCCCTGCATGCCAAATTCCCTCTCATCTCTGGCCTAATGTCCTTAAAAAACCCCAAAACTGCCTCTTTCCCTCTTTCCTCCCTCATTTCCTCCTTCCTTCTTACCCTCCCTCTCACTCTTTCTTCTAACAACATGTAGTAGGCAACTATATGCCAGGTACTTTCTAGGTGCTGCAAACAACTATGAACAAACAGGCACAGCCCTTGCTCCTGTGGAGTAGATATTCTAGTTGGCATATTTACTCACCTGTTCCTCTCTCTGGACCACACTCTTTGGGAAGCCAGAGCCACCTCATCTCATACTTCTTGTGTCTCTTGTAACCCTTGTAGCTTGTGCCTTGCTGGGGGCTTAAAATGCTTGTTGAATGAATACACGCTCCTTGGCAGAAGCATATGTAGAGGCTGCCAATTCAGAAGATCCTGGGACAGGAAAAAAGTGAAACAGGCTGAGTGTCTGGGATACACAAGGGAATGGTAGTGACGTTGACAAACTGGAGAAGGTGGGCTCTGGATGACAGCCACTGCTGTCATTTCAGTTGGATGTGGCCATCTGGGAATGTGAGCCCTGTTTGCCAAGTGTGCTGATTTTGCAAAAGAAGCCAGAAATGAAAATTTTAACATAAGATCTCATTTTTAAATGTTGGAATTTAACGCAAAAACCCAAGAATATATGTCTGTGGGCCAAGTGAAGAGCATGGGCTCTCAGAGAGCATTCATGTTGGTAGGTAGAGATTTACCACTTTAGGTGTTTGTGAAGAGCTGGAATACCATGTCCCAGGCCACCACACTAGAAGGCTGTGCCGACTTACAGATTCCTCCTTCTCCCATCCCCTAGAGTCTAGCCTCCTCTTGTTGCAGAGACAGGCTTGTCACTTGCTGGTCCTTTTAGTTCCTCCTGTATGCATCTGTGTTAGTCCATCTTCATGCTGCTGATAAAGACATACCTGAGACTGGGCAATTTTTTACAAAAGAAAGAGGCTTAACTGCACTTACAGTTCCATGTGGCTGGGGAAGCCTCATAATCATGGCAGAAGGCAAGGAGGAGCAAGTCATGTCTTACATGGATGGCAGCAGACAAAGAGAGAGCTTGTGCAGGACAATTCCCACTTACAATATCTTCAGATCTCGTGAGACTCATTTACTATCAAAAGAACAGCACAGGAAAGACCTGCCTCCATGATTCAATTACCTTTCATTGGGTCCCTCCTACAAAACATGGGAATTCAAGATGAGATCTGGGCGGAGACACAGTCAAACCATATTAGGGCTGCAGAACAGTCAGATGTAACTGTGGGGAAAGGAAATCCCTAGAAAAGTAAAGCAGGGCAGTGATAAGCCCCAGCCTGGCAGCATTGCAAGGTGGCTACCGCGTTTATTTAGAAGAGAGACAACCCTTGGTTTGAATGTTAATACCACCAGCTAATGGATATATTGCTTCATTTCTTTGGCCTCGGTTTCCTTGTCTATAAAATGATCATAATATCTGCTTTGCAGGATGGTGATAAGAATTAAATGATATATGTAGGTTATTAATTATATATAAAAGATTAAAGATTAAGATGTATATAGTTCCTTATTTGGTATTCAAGGAAGCTCTGGAGAGCTAGCTACTTAGGTCCTGAGAATCATGACCTAGTCAAGGCTGACCTTGGATTTGTTTTGGGATTTGAGGGATGGAAATGGGATGGTGGGGATTAACAAGAAATTGAGAGCTTGGGTTGGAGGCAAAATTGGGAGACAAATTACAACTCACAGTGTGGACTAGTCTCACACCTAGTGATGGCCTGGAATGTTATCAGCATCTTTATTTTCAATCAGTGATCAGAAAATTGCTGAAAAAATGGAGGTATAAATACAAATGATGTTCTTTCTATCTCTTTCAGTTGTGGCCAGCTTACTTTGTGTTTCAGACAAGCTGCATAGTTGATGCAGGATGACGAAGAGGCTGCTGGGGTTTGGGAGTGGTGTGTGGTGGGAAGTTGGGGGTCTCTTTTGTATATTTCTGCGGAGCATATTGGAAAGTGAGGAGACCACAATTTTGTGTAAGTTGTTGGACCAAGATTCAGTCCATGGAAGGCACACTAGATGGGTGATACTTCACCACATCTAGACTTATCCTGATTGTGTGTGTGTGTGTGTGTGTGGTTTTCTAAAGATGCTGGTGAACCGAGATACTTCTGAGAGAGTAAATATACTACACGGACTAAGGGAATACAACCTTGATGTCACAGTATTTCTCTGAAGCTGGCCACATCTTTGCTTTTAGGGTTTCTGATTCTCTAAGCTCTGACCAAGAGAGAAACCTCATTGAGCTTGTGACAATGAGGATTTACCATACTGGCTTCCAACATGGATACAAAGTAGTGAAGGTGAAAGGTGGTACATGTCTCCCAGACTGGATAATAGGTAGTTTCTCTCTCAGCACTGAAGACTTGGACTTCCGCTTTCTCTGAGTCTCCAGGAAGATTATTCGACCTGCTGCATGCCAGTTTCCTCATCAGTAAACTGGAGATGCCACTACCCATTCTACGGGCTCCGGCAAGCATTGCATTAAATGATGGATGGGAAAGTGCTTTCTAGGTGGTCACTGCCTAGAAAGCTGGTCGCAGGTGATCACCTGTGTCTTGAGAAGGCAGGCACTTTGTATGTATTATTCAGATGTGTAAAGCCAAGGCTGATCCCAATAAGGTGCAGTAACATATAAGATTGTTACTTTCATAGACTGAAGAAAACTTTTCCACTTTTATTCCAATCCCCAGCCCTACCTTGAAAAAGCCTAGAAATAATGTCCCTAGAGCTGGGCACTAAGAAGGATGGAAGGTATGCTCAGCTAAGAGGGCTTAAATCCTAATTAGCTGCCGAGAAAATGACCAGCTCTGCAGCTTCTGGGGCACATTTGAGGGGAAGACATAGTACCAAGCATCACTTGATTTACTGATGTTCCCACTTCCACCCCTGCCCAGAGTTCCCATGGCTGCTGTGAACTGGGAAGTGAAAATGCAGCAATTGGGCTGTGAGAGCCTCCTGGGTCTCCTACTGGTGACTTCCTCCTATAAATCAGCCATAGACAGCTGCATCCACTCACACCATGGGATAGAAAAATAGACCCTGTTGCTAGACAGCAACACAGGCTCCACAAACATCGTGGGATCAGAGGGCAAGGGGGCTTAAGCCAGGCACTAGCCAAGCAGACCTGGCAGCCCCGTGGATCCGTTTGTTTATTTTCACAGTGGCATTGCCTGTCTGTACTACATGAAGGAGCGAGACTCCCTTGTCCCTCTGCTCTGCATGTGTAGGCCACTTGCTTCTCACCACCGGAAAGTTCCGCTGACCTGCTGGTTAGTTTATTTGTTTTAGTTGCACATAGACTGTCTGCTAGGTTTAGTTTTGAAGCTGATGAGGAAGTCATCAAGTCTAGTACTTGATGAGTATTTAGCAATTGAATTTTATCTGGTCTGTTGAATATCTGATTGAGCAAGAACAGGCAACTTTGTATTTTGTACTGATATATTCACAACCTCCCCTCCTTCAGCACCTCTCCCCAGGGCCTCCCTTTCAAATCAGCTTCTAATCCACCAAGAGAAATATAGGCTTAAGAGAGCTGCGAGTTTGAGCTCTCCTTCTTCCTTTGACTTGAATCAATCTCTTCAAAAATAAGTTTTCCAACATTTTATTATGACAATTTCAAACACACGTTGAAGTGGAATGATTTTTATGTGAATACTGTAAACCCATCTAGATTCTACCATTAACATAATACTATACTTGCTTTATCAGCTTTACCACGTATCTATCCATCAAGTCATCTTATTTTTGACACATTTCAAAGTAAACTGTAGACATATGTATGCTTCCCCTAATTACCTCATCAGGTATACCAGTAACTAGAGTTCAATATTTGTTAGTAGTTTTTTTCTTTTGGTATAAAACTAACATACAACAAAATGCACATATTTTTGGCATATGTTCCCTTAGTTTACGAAGGCATACATTGGTGTAACCCAAACCCCTATCAAGACATAGAACATTGGCATCACCCAGAAAGTTCCCTCATGTCTCTGCCTAGTGAATATCCACCTCTACTTAGAGATTATTTTCCTCCATAGATTCGGTTTGCTTGTCCTATGGTTTCATACAAATAGGATCACATATTATACTCTCTCTGGGTAAGGTCTCTTTCACTCAGCCTGATGCATTTGAGGTTCATCCATGAAGTTTTCTGTCTCAATAGTTTGTTACGTCTGAATAGTATTCCATTGTACAGATGTTCCACAGCACAGCCATCTATTCTTCCATTTCTGGACCTGTACTCTTTCCAGTTATTGGTTCTTATAAAAAAAAAAGTTGCTATGAATGTTCTGGTTCAAGTCATGTTGGGGATATATGTTTTCACTTCTTTTGTATAAAGATCTGGATTTGGAATTGCTGACTTGCAGAGTATTATAAAATTAAGCTTACACAGACTTTTTTTGTTCGACTTTTTGTTGCAAAACGATTTGAACATTTTACATTTCACCAGCAAATGTATGGGAGTTCTGGTTGTTTCATGTCTTTATCAACATTTGGTGTAGTCAGTCTTTTTAGTTTCAGCTCTTCTGGTGGATGTATAGTGAGTGTTATCTCATTAGAGCTTTAATAAATCTTCAACGTTGATAATTACTTATGTATGTTTTCTTTTGTCTTAAATAATGTAATTATAACATATAATATTTCTGACTTGGCTTCAGGCTTTAATTTTCACTTTATAGCAGTCAATTGGAGCCTATGGATACTTATCTTAATATTTCTGAGGCTGAGTTAAATATATATTTTTTGAAATTATTACGATCACTGTCTATTATTACTAGGCTAGTTAAGAATTTCTGTTATAACACTTTTCTGTGGGGAGTATGTTTTAGGAAGTGAGTAAAGGATGTGTTTTCAGGAATAGAGTTTGGTAAAAATAGAATCTTGGGGATGCAGTCTTTGAATGAATGAATGAAGTCAGCAAGCATATCAATTTTTAGGATTGTTGGCATAGCATGTTTTGCGGCAGCACTTGGAATACCATTGACTTAGTTCTTGGAGATTTCTTTCTGTTCTGAAATATCATAATGGGACTTTAATCCTACTTGTGGGCCTCCTCGGCTTCCCTAGTCCATCCTCATTTCTGTCCTTTCTAGCTGCTGTGTGTGCTGCCCCTTAAATAGGCCCTTTTCTTCCTTTGCATGCGCTGCCTCTGCTCAAATCCCGGGCTCTTGGCTTCAAGTCTCAGGTCTATGTAAATTTACTGCTGCAGCTTTGCCCTTCCTCCTGAAAGGAGAAACACCTCATCAGAGTGATTTTCTAAAAGCACAAGTCTGTTGATGATTGTTTTGTAATTCCCATCACCTATAAGAGAAAGCTCATAGAGCTAATGGCATTTTTGGATTCCACTCTGAGCCCAGTTCTGTCCTAACCACTTTTAAAGCATTGTCTCGTTTAATTTCCACAGCAATATCTATGAGGTAGGTTGTAGCTTTAGACTTGTGTTTAAACGAGGAGACTGAGCCTCAGAGAGGTTTAGCAATTCACCTACAGTCACAGAGCTGGTAAATTGTGAAATCAGCAATGAAACCCAGGCAGCAGAATCCAGACTTTCAGGTTGTATACTGTTCCTTAGTAACATAGCCCCATCTCGTTTTCCCAGCTTCAATCCTGACACTTCCAATCTCCCCCTTACCTCATTCTGGGCTTCACACTGGGCTTCAGTCAGAGATTTACTATAACTTTAGTTTAGGCTCTTTCCTACCTTCTTGGCTTGACAAATGCTGCTGCATCTGCCGGAACACTTGGCCTGCTCTCCACCTTCCCCAGCAGTTGGACTCATCCCTCCAGAAAGAGTGCAAGCGTCACTGCTCCTGGGGAGGTATCTAAGTCAGGTGCTCTTCCTTGCTCCTTTCAGTTTTTCTTTTTTCTTTCTTTTTCTTTTTTTTTTTTACCGAGATGGAATCTTGCTCTGTCACCCAGGCTGGAGTGCAGTGGTGGGATCTCGGCTCACTGCAACTTCTACCTGCCAGGTTCAAGCAATTCTCCTCCCACAGACTGCTGAGTAGCTGGGATTACAGGTGCCTGCCACCATGCTTGGCTAATTTTTGTATTTTTAGTAGAGACAGGGTTTTACCATGTTGGCCAGGCTGGTCTCAAACTCCTGACCTCATGATCCACTTGCCTCGGCCTTCCAAAGTGCTGGGGTTACAGGTGTGAGCCACTGTGCCTCGCCGCTCCTTCGATTTTTTTTTTTTTTTGAGACGGAGTTTCGCTCTTGTTACCCAGGCTGGAGTGTAATGGCGCGATCTCGGCTCACCGCAATCTCCGCCTCCTGGGTTCAGGCAATTCTCCTGCCTCAGCTTCCTGAGTAGTTGGGATTACAGGCACGCGCCACCATGCCCAGCTAATTTTTTTGTATTTCTTTTTTTTTGAGACGGAGTTTCACTCTTGTTACCCAGGCTGGAGTGCAATGGCGCGATCTCGGCTCACCGCAACCTCCGCCTCCGGGGTTCAGGCAATTCTCCTGCCTCAGCCTCCCGAGTAGCTGGGATTACAGGCACGTGCCACCATGCCCAGCTAATTTTTTGTATTTTTAGTAGAGACAGGGTTTCACCATGTTGACCAGGATGGTCTCGATCTCTTGACCTTGTGATCCACCTGCCTTGGCCTCCCAAAATGGGATTGCAGGCTTGAGCCACCGCGCCCGGCCCCCCTCCTTCGATTTTTCTGCAGCATGTGTTGTTCTGGTGTTTCGGCCTGCGAGTTACCTGAGGCAGGACGACCTTGTTTTACTCATTTTGTACTCTAGAAGTTAGCCAGTGCCTAGAACATCATGGTTACTCCATCTCTTAGGTAGGTTTCTCTGGGAACCAGACATTGAAAAGTGTTTTGGGAATAGCACCTGGGCGGAAGTGAGGTTAGCAGAACTATGCAGAGGGACAAGTTGAGCTGAAGTGCAGTTACCCAGGAGCCTCTGTGGATGAGGTGGGAGTGTCCTTGGACCTGTTCCTTATTGAGGTGAGGTGTCAGGTCTTTATGCACCAGCACCTACCAGTCATTAGACGTGGCCTGCTCCAGGGAAGGGGCGTAATCTTAGGTGGCACTAGAACAATTCTGGGAGAAGAACTTAGCTTTGAGCCTGCAGCATGCAAAGCACTTTGCTCAGCTCAGGAGTGAGTGCCTCAGTTCTGCAGGGGAACCGGGTAGCACTCCACTGCATGTACTAACCTCAGCAGATATGTAGAGAAGGAGTGAATCCAGGAAGGGAGCCTGTCTTAAGCAACTGCATTAAATACAGTGTTTAGTGTTTGCTGCATATAGTGGTCTTTAAAAAATAGAGGAAAAATTATTTTTAAGGAACTTCGAAATGAATTAGTAGAGCATTAATTGACCACATCTGTGTTAAGAAAATCGATATTTACCACTCCTATTCAATATAGTACTGGAAGTTCTAGCCAGAGCAATCAGGCAAGAAAAATAAATAAAGGGTATTCAAATAGGAAAGGTGGAAGCCAAATTGTCTCTATTTGCAGACGACATGATAGTATACCTAGAAGACCCCATTGCCTCAGCGCAAAAACTCCTGAAACTGATAAGCAACTTCAGCAAAGTCTCAGGATATAAAATCAATGTGCAAAAATCACAAGCATTTGTCTACACCAATAACAGACTTAAAGAAAGCCAAATCAAGAGCGAACTGCCATTCGCAATTGCTACAAAAAGAATAAAATACCTTGGAATACAACTCACAAGGAACGTAAGAGACCTCTTCAAGGAGAACTACAAACCACTGCTCAACGAAATCAGAGAGGACACAAACAGATGGAGAAACATTCCATGTTCATGGTTAGGAAGAATTAATATCGTGAAAATGGCTATACTGCCCAAAGTAATTTACAGAATCAACGCTATCCCCATCAAGCTACCATCGACTTTCTTCACAGAACTGGAAAAAACCACCATGAGCTTCATATGGAACCAAAAGAGAGCCCGCATAGCCAAGTCAATTCTAAGCAAAAAGAACACAGCGGGGGGCATCACACTACCGGATTTCAAACTATACTACAAGGCTACAGTAATCAAAACAGCATGCTACTGGTACCAAAACAGAGATATAGACCAATGGAACAAAACAGAGGCACCGGAGGCAACACAACATACATACAACTATACAATCTTTGATAAACCTGACAAAAACAAGCAATGGGGAAAGGATTCCCTGTTTAACAAATGGTGTTGGGAAAACTGGCTAGCCATGTTTGGAAAGCAGAAACTGGACCCCTTCCTGACACCTTACACTAAAATTAACTCCAGATGGATTAAAGACTTAAACATAAGACCTGGCACCATAAAAACCCTAGAAGGAAATCTAGGCAAAACTATCCAGGACATAGGAGTAGGCAAGGACTTCATGAACAAAACACCAAAAGCATTGGCAACAAAAGCCAAAATAGACAAATGGGACCTAATGAAACTCCACAGCTTCTGCACGGCAAAAGAAACAGTCACTAGACTGGATCGGCAACCAACAGAATGGGAAAACATTTTTGCAGTTTACCCATCTGACAAAAGGCTGATATCCAGAATTTACAAAGAACTCAAACGGATTTGCAGGAAAAAAACAAACAAGCCCATTCAAAAGTGGGCAAAGGATATGAACAGACACTTTACAAAAGAAGACATATATGAGGCCAACAATCATATGAAAAAATGCTCATCGTCACTGGTCATCAGAGAGATGCAAATCAAAACCACATTGAGATACCATCTCACGCCAGTTAGAATGGCGATCATTAAAAAATCTGGAGACAACAGATGCTGGAGAGGATGTGGAGAAAAAGGAACACTTTTACACTGTTGGTGGGAGTGTAAATTAGTTCAACCATTGTGGAACACGGTGTGGCGATTCCTCAAGGCCTTAGAAATAGAAATTCCATTTGACCCAGCAATCCCATTACTGGGTATATATCCAAAAGTCTGTAAATCGTTCTACTATAAGGACACATGTACATGAATGTTCATTGCAGCACTGTTTACAATAGCAAAGACCTGGAATCAACCCAAATGCCCATTGATAATAGACTGGATTGGAAAAATGTGGCACATATACACCATGGAATATTATGCAGCAATCAGAAATGATGAGTTTGTGTCATTTGTAGGGACATGGATGAATCTGGAGAACATCATCCTCAGCAAACTGACACAAGAACAGAAAATGAAACACCGCATATTCTCACTCATAGGTGGGTGATGAAAAATGAGAACACATGGACACAAAAAGGGGAGTACTAAACACTGGGGTCTATTGGGGGGAAAAGGGGAGGGCCAGTGGGAGGGGGAGGTGGGGAGGGATAGCCTGGGGAGAAATGCCAAATGTGGGTGAAGGGGAGAAGAAAAGCAAAGCACACTGCCATGTGTGTACCTATGCAACTGTCTTGCATGCTCTGCTCATGTACCCCAAAACCTAAAATCCAATAAAAATTAAAAAAAAAAAAAAAAAAAAAGAAAATCGATATTTGTTTGCTCTTACCAGAATAGAAAAGTTCTTCATATACTGAACATTGGATAGCAATACATTTGATATTCTTGGAGGACAGAGGTGTATGTCTCTAAATTGAAAAGGCTTTCATTTTGATTTGTGGTCTGATAAGCATGCTATGTATAACGAGTGTATGCTGAGCATGTTTAATAGTCATCGCTAGATCCTGATACCATGAATGTAATGTTAGTGCATCCTTTTTCTTTTCTAACTGAGTTCACTTAGGATTAAATGGGCCTGTTCCGGCTTTGTCTGCAAACTTCCCTTGTCTAATAGATCCAGTGCCGTAAGGCCCCCCTGAGCTATGAGTGTTAGGTTCAGCTTTATGCCATAGAGTTTGTAAGGCAGCCACATGCCCCTCTCTATTTCTGTCATTTCGTTGATTTAATCCTAGGATGTGGTTTGGTTGGTTTATAGCTTTTTAAAGGTATATTGAATTTGCCTCCTGGTTTCTCTCTCCCAGAAGGAGGCAGAAGTAGCCTTTTGGGTTAAGACTTTGGCCCCAGAAGCCAAGGAACCTTTGACCCCAGTCATCCTATGGAATCTGAGCTTCCTCTGGAGAGACTCAGAATGACTGAACCTGTTAATGGACTTCATCTGTTTGTTGAGTACCTCAAATTGTGGTCATTTAGGGCATCATTATGGAATTATTTATTAGTCTGTATAAACACACACACCACTTATCACTATAATGAAACAGGTACTTTCCAGGCTGCCAGCTGGAGGGACTATAGGCCCTCCAGAATAGTCACAAAATAGTCTTTTTCAGGCGTGACTCTCTTCACAAAGGACTGCAGAAATCTCAGCCTTCTTTGAATGCTTCCTTTGGATTCAAGGCAGGGGAAGTTTGGGAGAGAAGTGCTGGTATCTTGCAAACTGATGTCTTTCTTCACACTTTGCCTAGTGACCTGAGCATTGCAGAAGCCATTGTTATAGAGCATAGTGACCTGACCATTGAAATTGCCATTGACAGAGCATCCACCCACGATAACACAATGGATGTTCTTATTTGTCTTTTTCTCTTGGGGGAGGGGAGTTCTTAATATTTTATACCAACGGACTCATTCTTTTTTGTTTAGTCAACACTTAAGTTGTGTGCCTATTATGTGCTAAGTACTATTTTATGTACCAAGCGTATAGCTATAACAAAAAGATCAAGTGCCTGCTCATGGTGCTTGTAAGCTAGTAAGAGGAAGGTGTGTTCTATGAACAAATCAGTGCAAATTAGATGTGATATGTGCTACAGCAGAGAGTAAAGCAAGAAAAGGGATACAGTGCAATGGTGGGGATCAGTGCTATTTGATATAGATAAGGTGATATTTAGGTAGAGGTCTCAAAGAGGGGAGGGAATAAGCCAGGAGGATATCTGAAGAAAGAGCATTGCAGGCCAAGGAAGGACTTTGGGTTCTACTTGGAGACAGGAAGCACTGAAAGGTCGTGAGCAGATACATGAAATGTGCTGACTTTTTTTATTTTTTTGAGACAGTCTTGTTCTGTCACCTAGTCTGGAGTGCAGTGCTATGATCTCAGCTCACTGCAGCCTCCATCTCCCAGGTTCAAGTGAATCTCCTGGCTCAGCCTCCTGAGTAGCTAGGATTACAGGTGCACGCCATCACATCTGGCTAATTTTTGTAGTTTAGTGGGGATGGGGTTTCACCATGATAACCAGACTGGTCTCGGACTCTTGACCTCAAGTGATCCGCCCCACTTGGCCTCTCTAAGTGCTGGGATTAGGAGCCACTGCATTCCTAATTATAATTAAACAACATCACTCTGCTGTATGAATAGACTGTAGTGGGTGGGGCAAGTATATAAGGGAGACCAGTTAGGAGGCCAGTGCAGTTGTCCAGAGGAGGGAGGGTGATAGATTATAATAGGATGATGATGGGGGTTGTGCTAAGAAGTGGTCAAATTCTGAACCTATTTAGAAGAAAGTCAGTGGAATTTGGTGATGAGTTAAATTCAAATGTAAGAGAAGGTGAGGATGACTCCAAGGAATTTGGGTTTAACAACTGGTTAAATGGAAAGCCATTTAGTGATGTGGGGACAAATGAAGGAGGATCAGACTTGAGTGGAAAAAGAAGAGTTCTATTTAGACATATAAGGTGCTGAGTAAGTGGTTGAAAATATGAACTTGGCATTAAGATGTTGGGATTGCAGATATGAATTTGGGAGTGTTCCGCATATAGATCATATTTCAAGCCAGAGTACTGAATGCAATCACCCTAGTGAGTGTAGATAGGGAAGATATGAGTTCCAGGGATAAGGTCTGAAGCTCTACAGTATTTAGAGGCCAGAAGAGATGAAGAAAGAGTGACCACTGAGGTCTTCTTGGAAACAAAGTGAAGAAAGTGTTTTAAGAAAAAAAAAGGATCAGTTACATCAAATGTTTCTGGTAAGTTCGATAAGATGAAGCCTTAGAAAAGAGCATTGGTTTTGGCAATAGAAATTCATCGGAGACCTTGTCATAAGCAATCTAGGTGGTATGTGGGATTGAAATCCAAATTGGAGTGAGTTCAAGAAAGAATTGAAGGAAGTAGAAATAACAAACATGTGCAAGTCTTTGTGGTAGTTTTGCTGTAAAAAGGAACTGAAAGATGTAAGTAGAAGGGAATGTGGGTTCAAGGCAAGCGTTTACAGAAAAAGATGTGGGATGCAACTGAGTGTTTGTATGATAGTGGAAATGATCCAGTAGAGCAGAAATAATGGGTGAAGTAGGAAGAAGATGATATAACTGTAGAAGCTATGTCCTTTGAGTAGATGAGAGGGAGCGGGATTCTGTGCATAAGTGGAAGATTTGGCATTTACCAGGCTGTGGGTAACTTATTGCAGCAAGAGAGAAGGCAGTCCATGGGCACAGATACAGATAAGAAGGTTCACCAAGTGGTGGAAGCGGGTGCAAGACCTCTTTTGATTGCTTCTGCTATCTTGATGAACTGAGAAACAAGGTCAGAGGCTAAGAATGAGGATGGGGAATGTTGGAGATGTGAAAAAGGGTGAGAAGCAATGAAACTGTTGTTTAGAAAAGTGGCAGAATAAATCAGCAATGGAAATGGAGCGTGATGCACAGCCAGTGAGAATTGTGAAGAGACCTGTCCCCGAGGTTGTGCCCTTTTCCCCAGCCATGTTCAGTTACCTGGATTGACACGTAGAGTAGGGGAGACATTGCGGTTTTGTTAGGTGATAGCAGAGTGAGTGAGTAACCAACTGTCCGTGGACTCTAAATGGAAAAGAAATGGAAAGATATATCAAACTCTAGAAGTTATTTGTCTATGCCAGAGAGCATACCCCTTGGAATCTCTGAAATTTGTCCAAAGTGAATGGGACAAAAATACTATTCTCATGTCATCCAAAAACAATCCCTGTGCCACTGGATATCATACTTCTGCCACGGGCATGTGCCCCAACCTTCAATCTCATCTGTACACAGGTGATATGAACCTAGAGAGGGTGTGGCTGTAGGATAGTCCTTATTCCCCAGTGGCTGAAGGGGGGTGTCTTACCACCATCCTCATCCTTCCCCTAGCATCCAGTCATTGTCTTTTCCCAGCGCTGCAAAGACTTTGGTTCCTCAAGTCGCGGGAGCTCTTTGGTGGTGCCCACAGCATTCCTCCCTGCTGCAAAGAGTCTGAATGCTGAGACTTCTGTCATCACATTATCCCATTAATTTGTTTTCTCAGTGTGTGTAGATCCTATCGTTTCCAGGAAACTTGAAGAATAAATAAAGTGAATATTTATTTACATTGTTGCAGTCGAGGTCCACTCTTGCATTAGTAACAGACTTAGGAATGACCAGAAAACCTTTCCTTTCATTTGAAAGCCTTTTGAAAACGTTTGTCCCAAATGAGATTTTATGTTTAAAGCAGCAATGATATCCCTGTTCTGTGAACTGAGTGTCAGGGATCCATCACTTGAAAATGATCCTTCTGTCATTCTGAGGCTTAACACATATTTTTCTCCCAAATTAACTGGAGTTTTCCATTAAACAATGATGATCTTACAAAAATTGTCTTTCTCATTTACAATGTCTTGACACACAGCATCCAATAAGCAGTAATGTAAAATTGAAATCACAGAAACAAGCATTCTGTTATTGTCTGGGGGTTAAAAATCCAAAATAATGAAAAGCACCATGCATATTTTCCCAATTGTCCCTCGATGTTTTTCTTATTGTGTGCCCCAGGCAGCTAAACTTTTGTATGCATGATTTCTTGTATGGCTTGGAATTATAAATTTTCTTACCATGTCAGATGTTTCTTGTGTTTTTGCTATGCAAGCTTTCTTTTCTGAAACCCAGCCCTCTTCCAAGTGTTAGAAATAGGGCCAAGCTGGCGGCCGAGTAGAGACCAGCACTGCTATATCAATCACAGCAGCTTGACTCACATAAGCCAGACCCTACCTTCCATCCCCCACGGCTAATCCTCCACAGAGAGCTCTCTTTAGAATGACCATGACTTCTGTGACTTGACTTGGTTGAGCGCTGACATAGAGGCCGCTGCTCAGGCCTCTGCTGACGTCAGAGGAGCAATGGGAAAAGGAAGAGTGGAAGCGAAGGATAATCTTGAAGTGGCCACATCCCAGGCAGTGGGAAAAGAAGACACTGTAGATGTGTTGCCTTTTAGCTTGAGGAGCCTGGACCTCTCTGCCTTGTAGGGCGTGGTAGCTCAGCTCTTGGTCAAGCTTTAGAACTAGGAGAACAAGACTTACAATGGCCAGAGAAAAAGGGCTGCCCTGGAGCAAGGATGTCCTTGAATTCTTTCTGCCCAAACTTATTATTCACTGTAAATTCACCTCCTGAGCAGTCAATGTTGAAAGGGAATTATGAGAAGACAGTCCATTTAACAAAGCAGATGTTTCCAGCTCCTGTTTTCACCTCCTTCACATCCTGTCATCACTCCTGGAAGTGCAGAGTTTTCACAGATTGGAAAGGAATTGTCTAGGAGAAAGGCCTATCCCCGCATTTATCCAGCATGAGTAGGGGGAGGCTTAGCATGTGAGTGCAGGTGAGGGTGAGGAGTGCCGACAGGAAGGGCATGCAGGGGACAGTGCAGCACCTACACAAATCTCATCAATGGTTTTCCATTGTACTTAACGCACAGCCTAACCTTTCTACCGTAGCTTGCGCCCCTGCTTGGGGTCCTTACAAATGCTCTTTCTAGCAAGAGCCCTCCCATGATTTCCATAGCACCTGCAATACTAGCTAACATCCATCACACGCTTACTAGGCACTAACCACTATGCTGAGTACTACATACAACTGCAATGATTCCATTTAATTCTCACAGCTGCAAAGTAGAAATTAGTACCCCCAGTTTACAGATGAAGAAACAGAGGTATAGAAAGATTAAGGAAATTGTCAGAGTTTCACAGCTAATGAGAGGCTGAATCAGGGTTTGATTCTAGGTCTGTCTGACTTCAGACCTAGACCTTCTGTTTTATTTTAGCTTTTTTAAAAAGCATTCAGTCCTGTTTTATTCCACTAGATCTAAGTTCTGTGACAATAGGCACTGTCTTTTTTGTGTAATACTTTCCCCCTGATCCTGGTAGAATACTGACCTATACTGCATATTTAATAAAATAATGAATAAAAAATGAATTAAAGTGTGGTTACAGGCCCCAGATGCTTCACTGTGGACATGCTGATGTTTCATTATGGTTCTCATTCTCAGGGAGCATGATCCTCAGCCCCTGACATTCCTCTGCTTTCGAGTTTTTGAGTAGTAATTTGGAAGACAGATTTGGGCAAAGATTCTGAGATCTGTACATACATATCCAATTATCAACTTGACCACTTGGATGCTTAATAGTTTTCACAGATGTAATGTCTTACCTCTTCCTTCCTCATTCTTCACATTAGTCAATGGCCATGCCACCCACCCACTTGCCAAATTGCAGAACCCTGAGAGCCAATTATTGATACTTTCCTTTCCTTTATTCCTCACTTCTGATGTTCATCCTTAGACCGTGTGTATATTTCCCACCAGCATCCTAGTCCAAGACAACATCGTTTCTTGTCTGGACCATTACAGTAGCCTCCTTATCTAGAGGATCCCTGGTTTGGAGCATGGTTTCTTAAATCTTTACGGATTCTCAGTGAATCCACAAAGATCCTCATGAATTCCTATGAGAGGAAAAAGAAAGCATCACCAGTCAGGGCCATGCACAGCACAGGAGGTAGGGTTGGTTCATTTGAGCACAATATTGGGCGATGTAGTCTGGATAGAGTGGTTGGCAGGCTTTGGTGATTAGAGCATCCCTCTACTTGGCAAAGGGAGATCATGGCTGAACTCCAGGCTCTGACATGGTTGTGGTTGTGGCCCCTCTTCTCTTCCCACCATCTCTGTGCATCTCCTCTCTATTGGATTCTCTTTGGAGATCCGGAGGACCCCGTGCTGGCTGCAGAGTCTTTCCTATGTCTCTCCTCTTTCTTCCTGTTCTTATCTCAGCCCATTTGCATCTTTTCCAAGGCACGCAGTTAGACAAAGCCTCAAGAACAGCTTCTGCCAGAGTTGGGAGGCACCTGGGAATGTCCTCATTCGCTTTTCTCAAATTCCCCGATACTATGAAGCTATACTGATTGCTCTAAAATCTCCTAGACCACCTTGAGAATTCAGAGGCTTGCGTAGATAGGTAGGTTGGTGGGGAAGTTTGAACTGGCCTGTTTATTCTCCTTATTTCCTGGCATGGCTCAAGCTTGAGACTGGAGACAACTCTGGTCTTATGAAGGGAGAAGAGCTTTCTGGAAGGGAGCTCAGTGGTTTATCCCTCAACAAACAATTCTGCCCCTTATACAAATACCACACCCCTCTTTCGCCCCTCTCCCCCCAACTACAACACTGACACTTCTAGAACCTTGCTAAAGCCTGAATCAGAGAGGAGTAAAAATCTGTATTTTTCCATACAATATAGACAGTAAAGACCAAAAACCAAGAGATGGGGGCCCAGGGAAGAAGAGTTGACTAGCAGAAAATAAGATTCAGAGGAAATGAGAATGCTCGTGGGAGAACAAGCATAAGGTAAACCTTGCACATTTCGTGATTTTTAAAAAATGGTTGTATAGAAAGAGAGGATTATTTCTTTCACATTGGAGTGCAAGTTTTTTGAAGAAGAGGGTCATGTTTTGGTCATTTTGTGTCCTTCCCACCACCCCAGGGCCTTGTATAAGCTTATCGAACAGTAGTTACATTTACACAGAGCCTCAAAATAATTGACACAGACTCCATGTGAAGCATTCTAGGCACATCTCCATCCTAACCCACCATCTGGGCTTCTGGGAAGATGGGAAATAATTTCTGTGTCAGAGTGGCTCCAAGATTATTCAGAATTGGCATATAGATTATCAGAGAGAGAAATTTTACAGTCTCTTGGGAGTTTCTTTCAAGAGGTGTTTATAACACATTTTGCTGACTGCTTCCATGAATCCCAAGAGCACTGATAATTTTTCATCAGAAAACAAGAAGTGAAAATGAAGCAATTTGGCTGTGAAAACACCCTTGAATTTCTACTGGTCGCTTCTAATTGTAATTTGGCTACGACTACATTTTTATCCTTTGCGTTAGAGCATGAGGAGAAACACACCCTTATGCTTTGGAACAGAACAATATCTAAAAACATCCTCAAGTTCAGAGGGCAGGGAGAATTCTCTGAAACAATCTTGGCCAGGACTTTTGAGAACACAGGGAGGAAACTTTTCATTCCCCAAGAACCATGGCCTTTGGAGTGCAAATACTGGTTTTGTGGAGGCATTTGGCCTGTCATTAATTGGAAACTAGTGGTCTTTAAGTGTGGGGCACCAATGTTTAGATTCAAGGGTCTAGTTTGGGATGAGGCCAGCTTTCAAACATAATATACATTTTTTATTCTCTAATAACTAAAAACAAAAGCTTTGAAATCATGAGACCAATAAGAGCAAGGAATTGAAATCATAACAGCTGACATTTATTGAGTGCTTCCTAGGGGCCAAGAGCTATTTTATGTGCATGAAGTCATTGAATCTTCACAACAACCCAGTGCTTAGCGATGAGAAAATCTAGACTACAAAAGTGAGATAAGCCACCCAAGGTCACACAGCATAGCCACATTAGTCTGATGCCAAAGTTGAGCTCCTACCCAAATGATACCACTTAGAGTTTGTGCTTAACTAAGTAAAAAGGTAAAATAACTAGGACCAGAGGTTCCATATATTGTGTTGAGCTCTGATACCTAGGTCCCTGAAAAATAACCCAGTAAGGACAAGTAAAAAAGACTAACACAGAAAAGCCTGCCTTGTGTTTTCTCTGAGTCCATGGCCAGGCTGATGGAGTCAGTTTTGAGGCAGCTTAAGATTTTCCCTTTCCATGGCCAGATCTGTTTTAAATTGAATCTTCCAGCTGGTCCTGATTTGCAGATTGGTGCTCAGCTTTCCAAACAAGCCTTGTACTGGCATCTCAGAATTCCATTCCAGCTAATGCATGTTTGTTGTGCCACAATTCTGATGGTTGGGGTATATGTTCCCCCACCTCTTTTTTTTTTTCTTAAAAGTGGAGCATAACAGTTCGTTCTTATTGTTGCATTTTGTAATATTTCCACATGCAATTTTCTCCTTCGGTTCATTGCTCCCTATAACAGAGGTAGTGAGTAGATTATTGAATTGTATTTATAATTGAAAACAGCTGACTTCATGGATTTTTACATTTTACCTAGTTTTCCAGCTGCATCTGACTTTGGCTTGTCATGTGAAGTGGGGGCAGATGGTTTAGTGGAGAAGGGGGTGGTGTCAAATCATTGCTTGTGTAGCCAACACCAATAGTAAACTTGTTCTGGAGAGAAAGGGCAGGATTCTTTTAGCAAAAAACTAAGAGCCAAGGAGGGTTTCTGGAGAGCAGCTTATAAATATTAAAAGGGGAGAGAGAAAAGGTGTAAGTGAGTAAATGTGGGTTATGATACCAAAGCCACCATTTTATTGAGTGTTTATTATGTGCCAGGCACTGTGCTAAGTACTTTATATGAGCTATTTCATTTAATCCTCACAACAACCCCATTTTTCAGATGAGACAACTGAAACCAGGCAGCTAGGATTTCAGCATGAGACTTTCTGAGGTCAGAGCCCAGGCTGTAACCTCTCATTCTACTCTTCCTTCCACTGGGCTTTCCTGCAGGGGTGATGTTCTAGTTGGAGAGCCATTCAAAGACTCCTTTAGAGGACACCTCAACCTTGTTCCACCTCTGTGGTTTCCTGTAATTCCCAGTGGGAAGGCAAATGCCATTTGTAATGAAGACCCCTCTTCTACTCTGTTCAAAGCTCTTATTGTCGACTCTGTATTCTTATTGTCAACTCTGCCCCATCACTTTGACTTTAGGTTCAGAAGGTACATGTATATGTTTGTTACAAGAGTTAATTGTGTGTCGCTGAGGTTTGGGGTGTGAATGATCCCATCACCCAGGCAGTGAGGCACCTGATAGGTAGTTTTTCAACCCTCACCCTCCTCTCACCCTCCACCCTCAATTAGGCCCCAATGTCTTTTGTTCCCATCTTTATGTCCATGAATACCCAATGTTTAGCTCCCACTTTTAAGTGAAAACATGTGGCATTTGACTTTCTGTTCCTGCATTAATTTGCTTGGGATAATGGCCTCTAGCTGTAACCATGTTGCTGCAAAGAACATGATTTTGTTCTTTTTTATGGATAAGTAGTATTCCGTGGTGTATATGTACCATATTTTCTTTACCTAGTCCACCACTGCTCCGTCATTGCTACTATTTGCATCTGAACTTCTTGGGGGAATTGAAAAGAGCAAGGGTTCCCTTTTATAGAGTTGTTATACCTGAGAAATATTTATGGTAGTTTAATACGTGGGATATTGATGGCTTCATCTGTGTATTGTTCTATTTGCTGGAAATTCTTAGTGCAGGGAGTCCCTGAAGGCCATCTCTTGGTCCAGCTACTTGCCCATAAGGTAAATTTCCTGTGAATTATTCAGGATTGCAGCCATACAGCTGTCTAACTTCATTACCTATCTTTTCTCAGATATGTTCTCTACATGTCAGTGAGTAGATGAAGAAAGATGTCCCAGAATTTTATGTTGACTTACAAGAGAAAAGAATCATTTTTTCTTCTTGGCCCTATGTCATTGACTCCCAGGGCAGGCAGGCCGGCCAAATGCATGACCCCTCTGACCTGCTCTTCCCATCTGTGCCTCCACTCTCTTAGTTATTGAGTTTGCCCTTGACAAGGAATGTTAAGGCATTTTAGGTAAATTAGATGGGGAACTTAAAACTTGAGACAAAGTGCAATTATCCAGTTTTTCTTCTACTTTTGCTTTGCATTGTGACAGTGACATTGAAAACTGATGAGATTTCTCTAGCCCAAAATCTACCTATGATTTTGGATAATTATTCCAAATTCTGTGCAACAGAACTGAATTTTTGAGGTAAATGTGTAGCACTTAATGACTTGCAGTCTGGATTTTCTATAGAAAAAAAAATCCTGTATGATTTTGATATTCTTTTTGGCTCTTTCATTACAGATTTGGCCACAGACTTGCCATATTTTCTTTATTTAGTGAGATACTTTCAGTCCCTTCAAAAAATGTTTATGTCTGTTTTTTTCTTTCTAGAAAGAAATAAAACATCAATTTTTATCTTAGTGAACAAACTATTAACTAAGATAGATAAATATGGAGTATGATGACATTCATCATTGGGTTTTTCCACTGGTGTGATTGATTTCTCTGTCTTCAGCTTCAGGGTCCTCTCCCTAAGGAAAACTATTCACTTTCTGCTGGGCAGTAAGTATGTTTTGTATTTGGGTGGCTCAGTGTTGTTTAGGCTACAGGCTTGAGGTATAAAGGGCGTCTTTTCCCTTTTAGGCAGGGATAACTTTAGTATCTAAAATGTTTCCTATCAAAATGAAAGGAAGAATTTTACTCATCTGAAAATTTTTATAAAATTTATTTATGAAAAGCCATCAGAGGAATTCCCAGAGGGCCACATGCTTCCTTAGAGGACTGAGAAAGGATAGGGTGACATGGGGTTACAGAGTGAGTTCTCCAACTAGGTGGCCAGAGCGTGGGTATGTCCTGGTGGTCATGCCTGGCTGGGAAGCCAGGAAAGGTGCTCACAGACAAATGGAGAAATGAACAGAATTGTGATGAGGCACCCTCCAATATGAGAGAGAGTAGGAGAAATTTTAGCAATTATGCTATGTGTGGAATTTCAGAACTTAAGTACTGGAGCCTAAAGATAATTTCTGGGAAATTTTCTGTTTGATATCCTGTATAAAACCCCTGAATGGCCTACTTGAAAAACCTACAGAAAATACCTACAATATAGTCCTAAGTTTATGAAGTCAGATTTATGATTCCTTTAACTGTGACTCTCAACTAAGACTGTACCTCATGGGGCCTTAGGGATTATTTAGGTTAGATTACATATTAACAAAATATCAACATATCCTTTAGTAAGATATCGATGCATTAATGTCAATTAATCATAGTAGCATAGCATTTGAAGGGATTTTTGAGCAGGATTGAAAGAGATATGAATAGGTATAAGTAGGAAGTTTCATAAAGGGATGATTTACAGAGCTGTGACAGGGTTAAAAGGACCAACAAGGAATGTTGGAGTACCCAGGAACCAGCAACAATGGGAAGCTGTTTCCTAGAACTGAAGAAGGGTGGGGAAGGAAGAGTGTTGTTACTAAGGACCATTAAAAATTGGGGCTATAGAAGGGGAGCCGACTGTAGCTGCATCAGGAGCTAGAGTCAGAGAGGGATGGTGCCACTGCCAGGTTATGAACCATGAAGCTGAGTATGGAGCGAGCAGCAGAGAAATGCCCTCATCTCTTCTGCTGTTGCCTTCCATTGGCTGAATTGTCCAGGGCATCTGAGCCTAAAGAACTTAGAGAATACTGCTGGATGTGGTATAATCCCAGGACTCTGGGAGGCAGAGGAGGATGGATCACGCTCTAGACCAACCTGACCAACATGGTGAAACCTCATCTCTACTAAAAATACAAAATTAGCCAGTGTGGTGGCACATGCCTGTAATCCCAGCTACTTGGGAAGTTGAGGCAGGAGAATTTTTTGAACCCGGGAGACGGAGATTGCAGTAAGCTGAGATCTTATCACTACACTCCAGCCTGGGCAACAAAAGCAAAACTCCTTCTCAAAAGAATAATAAAAACCTAGAGAATACTTAAATATCAGTTCCCCAAGGTCCTAGGCTGCCATGGAAGAACAGAGAATGGACATGGGGTGGTGCACAAATGGAGAAGAACCCACACCTCGAGTCTCACTCTAGGGAATTCTAACCCTTCTTTAAGAAAAACAACCCAATTTTGGAATCTTTCTTGACGTGTCCAGGCTGTCTAGAGCTCTAGGACCTTTATAACTCTCAGCCACAACAGGCTTTACATTCCCTTGAGTTTTTCTTCTGCCAAAACAGAAGAACAGAACTGTGGCACATGGTTTTCGAACGCATCTTCTGTCTCAGCACAGGTGAATGACAGAACACAGTGATGTTGCACATTCGTCATGCCAGTGCACAGTGGGGCACAATTCTCACTGGAATTAGCAAACATCATGCCTTCAGGAAGGTATAAGAGAACCCCAGGGTGGTGTTAGTGTACATTTGAAAAAGCCCCTACGAATGATTCAGATAAACTTCTGTGCTCCTCTGAGAATGACAGTGCCAAAAGCTTTAACCAGTAGTGTCTTGATGACAGGTTCTTTCTCCTTCTGATAGGGAGGATAGCGTTTTCATCAAAACACTCAAACTTCTACACGTGGGAGTAGTGAGAATGCTTCAGAATTCAAATTTGAATCTCATTTTATCTGTGCAATTGTGGGCAAGACAGTAAATGTC
Organism: Callithrix jacchus; assembly: GCF_049354715.1. NCBI lineage: Eukaryota > Metazoa > Chordata > Mammalia > Primates > Cebidae > Callithrix > Callithrix jacchus. Next base: position 93,452,797 of record NC_133509.1, read on the forward strand.
CCTGAGCCTCAGTATCTTAAGCTGTAAAGTAGGCATAATTATACCTACCTCCTGGGGTTGGTAAGAATAAGTTAGTCATGTAAAAGTGCTTTGTAGATGAAAAAATTCTAGATAATTATTATTTATATTATTGTTATCTTGATATCTTTTCACATATGGGAAAAGCTGGCTTTTTATTCCATGCAGTTGGCTTAAAACTGAAAGGCATAAAATCATTTATAGTATCACTCCAGCTTGAATCTTTTCCATTGATCCATTACCAATCAGAAGGTGGCATATTCTGACTGTTATTATATTTCTTGCTCTAGTTTTTGAAGTCCTGAGCTTATGTAAATATGGGTTTTGAATTAATGTTTAACTCCTTTTAAAATTACAGACATTTCTAGCTTCCTTTGAGTTTTACTAACAGTTCAGCCACAGACAATTTTCTCCTTTTTTATTTCAAACTTCAAAATATATTTATGATAAGAATCTAAAATTGTCAGGTTTCCAGGTAATGAGATTATAGGCGAATCCGCACTCCCAGTTTGCCTTAATATTGTTAAATTACTTCTATAAATAACAAGGTAAACATTCATTTAAACCAAACATAGTAAGTTTTCTTTGTAGTTTATTTCCTTTTGTAAAACCTATATAGATATGTGCTTATTGTAACAAGTGTAGAAAATTAAGAAACATTGCACCTGTGGACTTATTCTTCAAAATAACAATATTTTGAAGCTATAAGCAATATTCAAAATAAGCAATATTTTGAAGCTCCCTCTTCCCTCTTCTGATGCATATATTTTAACAGCTGTGAACATTTTCATGTTTCATTTCCTTCTACTTTACAACATAAATATTTCACATTATTAACTACAAGTTTTTCATTGATAATTTTAATGGCTATGTAAAAGTTCATTAAATGGGTATATCTTAACACTAGACATTTAGGTGATTTGTTTCCACTAGGTATTAATATGGATTAAATTGAATAATAACAAGAACAAGGGTAGTTAAAAAAAAGAGAAAATTCTCCCTGTTTTTTACAACTTCCTTATGGTTTACCTAGATCTCCTCCATGTCTCATTAAAATTTAACTGATTTATTTCAAAACAGCACGTAGAATTTCTGGTACTGTGATAGACATATTCCTTTTACTCTTGATCACACAGACAAAGCTATAGTACCACAGTGACAGAGACCAGCAAGCCAGAGCCATGTGTTATTTTTGGAACTTCTCTAGAGAAAATGTGAACTCAAAAGTCTGGGCTTAACAACTGTTCCTCTTACACACATACACAAACACACTCACAGATGTTAAAGACTGGGATTCTAGAAGGCTTGTTTTCATTATGCAAAGACATTTCTCTCTCATGATTTCTAAAATAATACTATGAATTTCAAGAATCATGGAAAGTTAAGAAGTTTGGAAATGATCTATATGGGATTTTTAATATATGACATGTCTGCTATGCTAAACACATGGCAGACATTACTGATCAATTGTTATTTCCTGAGACAACTTCAGATTTCTTCCCAACATAGCACTACCACAGTCATGACCGATCCTTCACAAACGGTTCAAGAGGGCCTACCTGCTTACCATTGAGAGCTTTTCAAACCTCTTACTTCATGGATAAGGAATTGGAAACATTTTAGATTCTGGGCAACAAAAATAATGCATCTGCTTAGCTTATTGAGTGTAGGTAGAGGTTTACATATTAAAAGGATCTCCAGGTGATTTGAAAGCACTCTAAGCTTAAGAAGCAGTGATCTAGACCGCTGAATGGAGGATGCCACAGGTCCAGACAGGTCCAGAGTGAGGTCGTCCAGCAGCTGTGGGCGGGACTCCAGAGGAATCAGTACCTTGGAGAGGGCTGTGGTCTTCACAGTTTCAGAAACTGAATTTACTTAATTACACAGAGATGATTAACCATTAGGAGACCGGGTCTTACTAATGAAACTTACAAGGCATTGATGTGCAAACCAGAATTCCCATTTCGGTATCAAAGAATTATTCTAACAGGTTTTTTTTGGTACCAAAAAGAAAAAAAAAAAGGAGAGAAAGAAATTAATCAGTGATTATGTAACATTAGCCAAATGTCTTTCCCAAACCAAGGCAGACTTTATATTTCTTAGGAGCACAATGCATTAATGGTGCTTTCTTATTCAGCAAGGTAGGTGTGGATTACTAAGGCTTTGTTTTGTTTTAGAACTATGAAAACTGCACTGTAGGTACAACTGAGGGCTGGAAGGGGATCTTGCTTCATACTCGGTCACTGGCTGAAGCAAGAGAGACTCAAGTGAGACCATACAGCAAAAACCTTGCAAAGCTAAAAGTACTAAATGAATGCAAGGGGATTTGCAGCTAAATAAAATGTTATTATACCTTCAGCTTCCACTAAGCTGTCCAGGAAAAAGTGAATTCCTTTCCTCAAGCTGCTTGAGGAAGTAGATTGTCTGAAGCATTGTTCCTTGCCACTGTATTTACAGTAGAGTGTTCATCTATTATTCTCAACGTGTTTGCTTTTTCATCTTTGAGGAAGCAATTTTATAATCTGAAGCTGGACCTGTACCTTGATTTTTCTCTTCACATACAATGATGCTCAGCCTCTCCCTGTTACTTTATCTCTTGTTACGAAATTCTGACCCAATTTAAGTTTGCATGCAAGTTTCAGTTTCTCCTTAAAGTCCAGTTTCTCCATAAAACACCTCTGAATTCTTAGTAGCATTTTAACACTTATTATCTGATCTAAGCAGTTGAGCCTGATTATATGCTGTTTTATCTTGCTTTTTAATGGTTCCATGTACATAGGCTCTTAAAAAAAAGTACATTAGTTAAAAGTAAGAGTTTCTAATGCCTCTTCAATGCTATATTGTTTCAGTTGTGTTTTTATTGTAGCTATATAAACTATATTTCTTTCTTTCTTTTTTTTTTTTGAGATGGAATTTCACTCCTGTTGCCCAGGCTGGAATGCAATGGCATGATCTTGGCTCACTGCAACTTCCACCTCCCAGCTTCAAGCAATTCTCCTGCCTCAGCCTCCTAAGCAGCTCGGATTACAGGCTTGTGTCACCACGCCCCACTAATTATTTTATTTTTAGTTGAGATGAGGTTTCACTATGTTGGCCAGGCTGGTCTGGAATTCCTGACCTCAGGTGATCTACCTGTCAGTCTCCAAAAATTCTGGAATTACAGGCATAAGTCACTGTGCCTGGCTTAGAAACCATATTTCATACATAAGATAATCAGAGATGAATTGAACTTGACATCTATCAATGGGGCAGAATATTTGAAATCTGGGTTACTGTGGAAAATCCAGGAGACAGTGTTACTGTGTTTATGGTGCCACCATATACTTCTGTTACAGCCACACATCTATCTGCCCTGCTAGATTTTTAGCAATCCGAGGTTAATAAAAGCAATATTTATCTTTGCAGTACTAGTGCCCACTAGTGTTTTCAACAATGTTATCCATTGTTAACTTTCATTGAGTGTTTATTCTGTGCCAGACACTATTACTAAGTACTTTACATGAATCATTTCATCTAATCCTCACAAACTTTATCTTCATAAAATAATAAGTTTCAGTTATCTCCATTTTAAGAATGAATCCTCACTGGTGCATAACTGGTAGGCACATAATACATTTTAGACTAATGAATGAATTGATGCAGAAATGGTTGACACCTAAGACAGTTTCATGGGAATATTCTTTCTTGCTCCAACTAGAAAGATAACATAGAGACTCAGATCACTTCTTCATTTTTTAAAGGTAGATTAGGGAACATGAGTGTGGTATTTTCTTTTAAAATAGTTATTTGTTTGTCCACACTGGTACCTCAGTGTTAGAAGCTATCAACTTTCCTGTATTAAATTGATATATTTGTGAAGGAATTATTGTTTAGGGATAAATGGGAGAGAATAAAAATGTCTAGGGAGAATCAAGTTGTGAAAACATTCATGTCATTGTTATATGTATTTAAATATACTTTCTGCCCTTGAGGTTCTTGATTCATTTAGTGAAATTGAAATTAAATATTTGGATCAAAAATTAAAATTTTGGGCCGGGCGCGGTGGCTCACGCCTGTAATCCCAGCACTTTGGGAGGCCGAGACTGGTGGATCACAAGGTCAAGAGATTGAGACCATCCAGGTCAACATGGTGAAACCCCGTCTCTACTAAAAATACAAAAAATTAGCTGGGCATGGTGGCGTGTGCCTGTAATCCCAGCTACTCGGGAGGCTGAGGCAGGAGAATTGCCTGAGCCCAGGAGGCGGAGGTTGTGGTGAGCCGAGATTGCGCCATTGCACTCCAGCCTGGGTAACAAGAGCGAAACTCCGTCTCAAAAAAAAAAAAAAAAAAAAAAAAATTAAAATTTTATATAAAAAAGAAGGAAGAAGAAAGTTTAAGAAACGGATTATTTCCTGTCCTTGGTGGACAGAAATCATTTGATAGACTCCGTGAGTATTTCAGGGGAACAGCATTTGCAAATAGTTTAGTTTAATGGGTGTAATTGTCAACTGCAAATTTATTTTGCTGGATAAAAATACAGATGATACATTTCAAAATTATAGCAGCCTTAGGTCATATAATTCTTGTGAAATATCCCCTGGGATTACTCAATAGGGGAAAAAAAGTAAATTTTGAAGCATTACAAAATGCTATTCCATGTAGAGTGCTCAAAACTCTACATGAACAAGGACCTGTCCAACATTTTATGATCATATGACAGTTTATTTGATTTTTTAATTTTTTTGTACTTAAAGCTTTTAAGTTTAGGGATACATATGCAGGTTTGTTACATAGGTAAACTTGTGTTATGGGGGTTTGTTGTACAGATTATTTAATCACCCATGTATTAAGACTTAGTACCCATTAGTTATTTTTCCTGATCCTCTCCCTCATCCCACCTTTCACCCTCCAGCAGGCCCCGGTGTGTTGTTATTCACCTATATATGTCCATGCATTACCATCATTTAGCTCCCACTCATAAGTAAGAACATGTGATATTGAGTTTTCTGTTGCTGCATTAGTTTGCTAAGGACAATGGCTTCCAGCTCCATCCTTTAGGGACATGATTTTGTTCTTTTTTAAGACTGTGTAGTATTCCTTGGTATATATATACCATATTTTCTTTATCTAGTCTATCACTGATAGGCATTTAGGTTGATTCCATGTCTTTGCTAGTGTAAATGGTGCTGCAATGAACGTACACGTGACAGTGTCTTTATAATAGAAGATTTATATTCCTTTGGGTAAATACCCAGTAATGGGATTGCTGGGTGGAATAATATTCGTCTTTAGGACTTTGAGGTATTGCGACACTGTCTTCCACAATGGTCGAACTAATTTATACTCCCACTGAACAGTGTAAAAGCGTTCTTTTTTCTCTACAATCTCACTAGCATCTGTTGCTTTTTGACTTTTTAAAAGTAGCCATTCTGACTGGTGTGAGATGGTATCTCACTGTGGTTTTGACTTGCATTTCTCTAATGAACAGTGATGTTGAGCTTTTTTTCATATGTCTATTTACTCTGTTGACAGTTTCTTTTGCTGTGCAGAAGCTCTTTACTTCACTTGGATCTCATTTGCCAATTTTTGCTTTTGTTGCAATTGCTTTTGGCATTTTCATCATGAAAACTTTGCCTGTGCCTATGTCCTGGATGGCATTGCCTAGGTTATTTTTCAGGGTTTTTTTTTTTTTATAGTTTTGGGTTTTATATTTAAGACTTTAATTCATCTTGAGTTGATTTTTATATGTGGTGTAAGGAAGGGTTCCAGTTTCAATTTTCTGCATTTGGCTAACCAGTTATTCTAGCACCATTTATTAACTAGAGAATCCTTTCCCATTGCTTGTTTTTGTAAAGTTTGTCAAAGATCAGATAGTTGTGGGTGTGTGGTTTTATTTCTGAGTTCCTGTTAGTCCATTCTCATACTGCTATAAAGACATACCTGAGATTGGGTAATTTATGGAGAAGAGAGGTTTAATTGACTCACAGTTCTGCATGCCTGGGATGGCCCCAGGAAACTTCAATCATGGTGGAAGGTGAAGGGGAAGCAAGGCACATCTTACATGATGCCAGGAGAGAGAGTGAAGGGGGAATTGTCACACTTTTAAACCATCAGATATTATGAGAACTCACTATCATGAGAACAGCAAGGGGGTATCTGTCTCCATGATCCTGTTGCTTCCCACCGGGCCCCTCCTCTGACACATGGGGATTACAATTTGAGAAGATGTTTGGGTGGGGACACAGAGCCAACCATATAAGCTCTCTATTCTGTTCCATTGATCTGTGTGTCTGTTTTTATACCAGTACCATGCTGTTTTTTTTTTTTTACGATAGCCGTGTTGTGTAGTTTGAAGTTGAGTAGTGTGATGACTTCAGATTTGCTCTTTTTGCTTAGCCTTGGCTATTCAGACTCTTTTTTGGTTACATATGAATTTTAAAATAGTTTTTTTCTAGTTCTGTGAAGAATCTCAATGGTAGCTTAAAAAGACTAGCATTGAATCTATAAATTGCTTTGGGCAGTATGGCCATTTTAACAATATTGATTCTTCCTATCCATGCACATGGAATGTTTTTCCATTTATTTGTGTCACCTTTGATTTCCTTGATCAGTGTTTTGTAGTTCTCCTTATAGAGATCTTTCACCTACCTAGTTAGCTATATTCCTAGGTATTTTGTTCTTTTTGTGGCAATTGTGAATGGGAGTACATTCCTAATTTGGCTCTTGACTTGACTGTTATTGGTGTATAGGTAATTTTTGCATGTTGATTTTGTATCCTGAGACTTTACGGAAGTTGTTTATTAGCTTAAGGAGTTTGGGGCTGAGATTAGGGTTTTTTTGGATGTAGGATCACGTTGCTTATGACAGTTTATTGGATAGAAATCTCATATGTCATAGTGTTATCGAACCTGGAGACACATTGCCTATCATGATTAAATTTTCTCTGGAGAAAAGAAATATAGCAAATTAGAAGATGTTATTCCCTGCTCATTGGAAAGGGACTAGTCCTCAGTCATAGGGATAGTTGTGAACTACTGAAAAAAATTGAAGATGGAGAATGACTCATTTTTTTGATGTATGCTTTATCCGAGGTCAGCTTGGCTTTGCCTGATCACTTTCAGTTTAAGGGTGTGGATTCATTGTCTCAGTCTGGGCTCTATAAGGAGAACCCATTTTCATGCTTTTTTATCCTCCTCTAGGTTTCAACTTCCTTGCCAGGTTTGGCCTCATCTGGATCTTCCTTTAGAAGTCCAATGTGCTATCCACTGTGCCACAGAACCTGGGCCTTCCTTTATAATCCTGGTGATCTGAGCTCTGAAATGAAACTCTTGCAAGTCCACCGCTTGGGTTGTATATGATGAGAACAGCCCTTTCCAAAACTCAGCCAGCACCAAACTGGCTTTTGACAGATCATGAGCTGCACCAGGACTTGATCAATGCCAAAAAAAATCCCAGTCACTTCTGGTTGGCTGGCATCACAGTTGACTGTGGCCGGTAGTCATTGAGTGCTGCCTTTCTGAGGAAGAAACATGATATAAGAAAGTAAATTGTGTTTGTTTATAGTGATCTGGGAAGGGTAGGTAAGAATAGCAACTGAAGTGAATGTGGAGATTAATTGCTAACAGAATTTTTATACTTATTAAAAAGTATAGGCTGAATATGGTGGCTCATGTCTGTAATCCTAGCACTTTGGGAGGCCGAGGTGGGTGGATCACATAAGGTCAGGAGTTTGAGACCAGCCTTACCAACATGGAGAAACCCTGTCTCTACTAAAAATATAAAATTAGCCAGGCATGGTGTTGCATGCCTGTAATCCCAGCTACTTGGGAGGCTGAGGCAGGAGAATCACTTGAATCTGGGAGGCGGAGGTTGCGGTGAGCAGAGATCATGACATTATACTCCAGCCTGGGCAACAACAGCATAACTCTGTCCCCACAAAAAAACACCCCAAAATTAGCCGGACCTGCTGGCATGTGCCTGTAGTCTTAGCTACTCAGGAGGCTGAGGCAGAAGAATTGCTTGAAGCTGGGAGGTGGAGGTTGCAGTGAGCTGAGATCTTGCCACTGCACTCCAGCCTGGGTGACAGAGTGAGACTCCATCTCAAAAAAAAAAAAAAAAAAAAAATAGAAGTAAAGGTTGGGCATGGGGTTTACGCCTGTAATCTCAGCACTTTGGGAGGCCAAGGTGGGAGGATAACTTGTGCTCAGCCTGAGTAACTAGCCTGAGCAACATGGTAAAATCTGATATCTAAAAAAAAAACCACACAAAAATTAGCCAGTTGTGTTGGCACATGCCTGTAGTCCCAGCTGCTTGGGAGGCTCAGGCAGGAGGATCACTTGAGTCTGGGAGGCAGAGGTTGCAGCGAGCTGAGATCGTGCCATTGCATTCCAACCTGGGCAGCAAAGTAAGATTCTGTCTCAAAAAAACAACAAAACAAAACAAACAAAAAAGCGAAGTATAAAAGTATTTCAATATTTTGACAATCAGTATGACTGTACTGGTTTATATCAGCTGGATTTCTACAAGTTCCACTGTAGTCTGTGAGACTGTACGTTGCTTAAGACCAAAGTTGCAGTTTGCTTTACAGTTAAGATTCACACTGAAGGCCATATTTTGTGTTTGTCTCATCACAATACTTTTTACTGGGCACAAACTTTTGAGTACAGTAGAGCCGAATGGAAAGAATTACTGTTGTAGAAGGAGGGGCTACTGGAAAAAAATGGGTCAAGGGAGAAAGCATTGGCTATCAATCATTCATCCCAGCAGAGATTTCAACAGAAATTTAATGAGTCAGCCTTCATAGTGCTTGCAGAACTCTTAGGCACAGTTCAGACTCAATCAGGGTGTAGATGGAGGCCAGTTGCTTTTGATAAATGAGTCAACATGGCTGAGTGTTCTACAAAATGCAACCTTCAGTACTGCGAGCCTGCACAGATGATGTCATGAACCCTTCAAATGGATGAAGGCTAATGGATCAAAAGCAGAACCTGGTGCCAAAAAAAAAAAAAATGGCTTCACTGAGTGAGAACTCAGGGATGAAGTTACTCCTTTATACAAGGAATTCAGCAGTTTTTTCCTCAAGGCCTTAGTTTGTGGCATAACTCCACTTTACTTAGCTTTAACCAGAAAACACTAAATGTTCTTAAACTTTTCTTGCCTAATGGATTTGATACACTTAAGTATTTTCTTTATCTAAATTTTCCAAGGCAGATAATTGCTCTAGGGATTGTTAACATTATAACAGAAGATTAAAGAGACTAGATGGTAAATCCCAAACACTTGTAACCCTTGGCAAAATTCTGCATGCTTGGTGATCTCTACCAAGATCTCATGAAGTCTGCATGAGTCAAGGTAGAAGATTTGACTTGGGAAGATGAGTGTCAACATTTAACCTTTCAAATGTGTGGCAGGATTTTCAGGTGAATTTGTTCCACAGAGTGGGTAGATGAATAATATATACAATGATTGCCAGAGTGGACAAAATCCTGGAAAGACTTGTTGGATGTACTTTATGATGTTAGAAAAGTGAATTTCCCTAGACATTTGTGCAGCCTCTAGTTCTTAGATGTTCAATTTTATTGTAAAAGAATAGATTACAGGAGATAATTCAAGAGTTGTGGTCATCTATTCATTTTAAGAGACCAGTCATACTAACCCTCACCTGGCTTACTTCTTCTAGTTAGGATAGGGCTAGCTGAAATAATTAACAATGATAGATGAGTTAGCCAAGAGAATGAATACAGGTGAAAGGATGACAGTGCTAGATCTTGACACAAATGACCTTAATGGCTGTGCAAATAGTAAGCTGGATAAGATCTCTTGAAAACAAACCAAGCTAAACAATCCATTGAAGTGCTCTCTTCCGTCTATACCCAGGAATAGCAATTTAGCTTTTGGGATGCTTGGTAAAATAGTAGCTTGGACTAGTGCCCAGAGCTCTCCAAGATAATGTAAAAGCAGAGTGTGTGTCTTGGACCAGAGCCATTTCCCTTGAAGATGCAAAGCAAGGCAGGGAGTCTTGGGAGTATCCTTCCTTATTAGAATGGAATTCTCCTCTGTATATGCCTTAGCAACCCCTGGTCTTGAAGGAAAAAGTGGATTCTAAGCTTTTCACCCTGAATAAGGTTTAATTGAACTGCTCTAGAGCACAAGCATTGTGTGGCATATTAGATTCCCATGACTGCTACTTTCCTTCTCTCTTGGTTGGTGTCCCACCCTCCTTGTTGCCCCTTTATTTTTGGGCTTGGATGAAACACTGCTTTCCAGGGGTGAGATCTGGAGTCTTGAGACTCCTGAAAGCTATATGGTACAACCAAGAAGTGAATGGGTGTTTGCTCCTCACAGGGTGAGCCTTGACCAGTAGGAAATGGGAGATGAGAGAGCTGGGCAGATAGACTTCTTCATTCTTTCTTCTACAGACTATCTGAGATGCAGTTCCTCTGCACAGCACTTCTCGAGAAGTCCCATGTACCATGCACATATGCCTGCTGAGTGATCTGCTGAGTATCTTTCTGGGTCATGGGGGTGAGGAAAGGTAGAAGTGAGCGGGTAGCAAAGTGTACCATATTGCAATGCAACTGTACCTTAACTCATTTTCTTTTCTTCTTTCTCTTGCTCCCCTGGGCTTACATCTCCCTCAAAAAGTGTCGGCACCTTAAATCCTTGCCTCAGTCTCTACTTTCTAGATTACCTAGGCTGTTAGACACCAGACTAATCATTAAATATTTGACCAATTCATTAATAGACTGGGCTAATCAATATGTGATACTATCCTTCCTAAGGTCAGACTGAAAACTGATTTAAGTCTTTTTCATATTTATAATTTAGATTTGTGCAATAAGAATCAATATCAGCCCTTCTCAACTGTGTTCCAGATAACTAAGCCCTAACATCCTAAGGCACCTATTATGTGTAATGAATTAATTTCTCTTCTGGGCATCTAGAATGTATCATCCCTGAGAGACTCGAGAAAATAGTTTTCTATTTTCAAATCAATCTTTGTAGGCCTTAATTCTTTTGAGGAATCCTGGTTGTTAAGAACTGGTCTAAATATTTTCCTGAGATTGTTTTTATTCACATTGTTACTAGGCAAGAAATGTATATTTAACTTATTTATAAGTTTTTCAACTCTAGTCCTTGTTTGGCTTAAGTAACAAAGGAAGTAAATTACATGATTATCTTTTACAGAATAAATATTTGATACTGACTAAGAGCTAGGTCCTAGGAAAACAAAGATGGCTGAGGCTTGCTCTCTGTCCTCCTGGAGCTCAGAGTCTAGTGGGAATTAATGTAGACAAATACCACACTATGTGTACTGAAACAGACGTATGTAGAAAGTAACATGAGGATTGAGGACACAGATAATATTCAAGCCACACATAGCTTACGTAACATTGTTGTATCTTAGAAAACATAACATTTGTCAAAGAAGCAAGTCTTCAAAAATTTTTGGTAAGTGAGGGTCCATTTAAAATTTGTTCTCATATTTATATCTATGAAATTACTCTGCTAATTCTAAGGTAGAAATCTGTCACAAAAATTTGCAATTTTAGAAGATAATCCAAAGCATTAAAAATTATATAAGCAGCTCTAATTGAATCCCTTAAAGAGACTTGGTCTGGGATAATGGCCTGCAAGGAAAGGTGGATTTAGTTGTAAAAAAAAAAGTTTTGTTTTTTTTTTTTAAAGAAAAACAGTAACGACTAAGTTCTGATCATTTTTCTGATGACAGAGATTAGACATCTGACATTTACAAATTAAAGTTGTATTGCAAAGATAATGAGGATGAATGTTTTAATTTCAAATATGATGGAAGGTTTTTTAGAATTAAGAGAAACAAATAGGGACAGGTTTTTGTTTTGGGACACAATTTCATTCTTGGATTTTAAAATGAAAACATTAAAGTTCTATCATAAGCTTTGTTGAAAATCTGCCAGAAGTACTATTATTTTAATGAAGAAGGGATAGAAATAAAAACTCTTTAGGATGAACTTTTTAGTTTGAAATTCATCCTTCTGAAATTCTCTAGCCAGCCATCTAGGAGAGAACTATTTAGCAAGTTATCTGGGTTTTCTGTGTGGAGCCAAAGCTTCTGTTCTTTGGGCTGCATGATTTGCCTTTCTAGTCAGCCTTGCCCTTGAATCAATAAGAGTTCACAGAATGAAATGTTCAGGGCTCGCTTGGTCATGAGCCAAGGATAGCTGTGCCTGCAAAGCAAAGCAAATCCTCAAAAAGAATGTGTAAACAAAAGTCATCTGACTAATTCCTGGTACAAAATGATGGCTGGCATTTGTACTTCTGGTGGAAATTTGTGCAAAGGAGCAAAATAATTTTGCTTTTGTTATCCCTTTTTTCCATTGAGTTCTCTGGAGGAGTATCGTTAATTTGGAATTCAGGTCTGAGATGGGGTTAGGCTGTCTTTTGCAAGTAATTTTTTCCCTAGTGTAGCTTTATCTTTCTTTGTTTCTCCTACTTGAGATTATTAGGAAACCATTCCTTGTTCAGAAAAAACAGGGTCCTACCTAGACCTCCTAACTGATTTTTAAAGGCTTATTAATTTATTAATTTTTTATTTGTATACATTTATAGGGTGTAAGAATAATTTTGTTTCATGCATAGATTGCAGTGGTAAAGTCAGGGCTTTTAGGATATCCATCACTCAAATAATGTACATTGTACCCATCAAGTAATTTCTCATTATCTCCCTTTCTACTCCCTCACCCTTCCGAGTCTCCATTGTCTATCAGTCCAAACTCTATGTCCATGCATACACATTATTTAGCTACTACTTACAAGTGAGAACATGTGCTATTTGTCTTTCTGTGCCTGACTTGCTTCACTTAAGATAATGGCCTCCAGTTCTATTCATGTTACTGCAGAAGGCATGATTTTGGTCTTTTTTATGGCTGAATAGTGCTTCATTGTGTATATATACCACATTTTCTTTATCCAGTCATCTGCTGATGGCACTTAAGTTGATTCCATATCTTTGCTATTGTGAATAGTGCTGCAATAGACATACAAGTACAAGTATCTTTTTGATATAATAATTTCTTTTCTTTTGGGTAGATACCCAGTAGTGGGATTGCTGGATTGAATAGTTCTATTTTTAGTTCTTTGAGAAATCGCCATACTGTTTCATTGATGTTGTACTAATTTACATTCCTACTAACAGTGTATTTAGTTTTCTCTACATCTTCGCCAACATCTGTCAGTTCTTTGTCTTTTTAATAATAGCTATTCTGACTGGTGTAGGATATCTTATTGTGGTTTCAATTTGCATTTTTCTGATGATTAATGATAAGCTTTTTTTTTTTTCAGAAGCCTGTCGGTCATGTGTATGTCTTCTTTTGTAAAATATCTATTCATGTCCTTTGCCCAATTTTTAATGGAATTATTTGTGTGTTTTTTTTTGTCGAGTTGTTTGAGTTTATAAATTCCAGATATGTCTTCCATTGGATGCATAATTTGTGAATACTTTCTCTCATTTTGCAAGTTGTTCACTCCATTGATTATTTCTTTTGCTGTGCAGAAAGAAGCTTGTTAGCTGAAGTAAGTCTCAATTGTCTATTTTTATTTTTGTTGTCCATGCTTTTGAGGCTTTAGTCATGAATTCTTTGCCTTGACCAATATCTGGAAGAATTTTCCCTTGGTTTTCTTCTAGTGTTTATATAGTTTCAGGTCTTATAGTTAAGTCTTTAATCCATCTTGAGTTGATTTTTCTATCTGATTTCTTATGCCTGTGAACTGACTGAAGCCATGGAAGACTGCTAGGTCCCCAGTGGAAGTTGAGAACAAACAGCAGGAGAGAAATGGTACTCAGGGAGCAAACTTTTGATTAATAAATATTGACTCATCTATGTTTAATTGTAATATTAATTGCATTTTAATGAGCATATACTATGTGATACGTGCTGTCATAATTGCTTCAAAAGAACAACTTAAAATTATATTGAGCCCTATTATATACTATGTACTCTTCCAAGTGCCTAATATTTATTAACTCCTATAAGCTTCATAACGCTCTGAAGTAGGTGATATTGTTACTCCCATTAAAAAGTGTAGCCTTCATGGGGGCAGGGATGTTATCACACTTATAGAACTCAACATGTAAAAACTAAATGACCCTATTATACAGTTGTGGAAACTGAGAGGCCAAGTGTATTGCTCTGGCCCAGGATTTCTCAACTTCAGCACTAAGAACAATGGTTTTTAAGAACTTAGAACTAAGGTTGGTAAATAGAGTCATGATGGTGTCAGGGATGAGGTTATTTGGGAGTTTAACAGTAAGGACTCCCACTTACCACAGCAGATCTACACTGCCACAGCACATGTCAGATGCCAGAAACAGACACTATCACTTGAGGAGACCAGTAAGTCTCTTGGTGGCATATTGACTACATTGGACTTTTCCTACTCTGAAGGGGCAGTGATTTATTTTGACAGATATCCACACTTAATCTAAGAATGGGTTTGCCTCCTCTGCCTGAGGGCTTCAGCTAACACATTTTCTTGAGATTTCTTTAATATTTGAAGCAGTATAAGGCTGAGCAGGGGTAAGAACCATGGAGAATATCTACCTTTTGGCTTGCAAATGGATGTCCAGGATTTGTTCCCTCAGGAGAATACAAGTATCTGTTTAAATTTCTATCATGGGCTTAGATGATTGGATAAACTGTCAAGGACCACTAGCTATATTTAAGTTAGCAACCACACTCTGCAACACACTACAAGCATTGGTGGTGGTAATTGTTACTAACTAAAGTTGGAAAGAAAGGAGAAAGAATAGGTTTCAAAGAAAAGTTATTTCAAAATTTGAAGGCTTCTCCATGTCATAGCTGTACAAAGGAATAGGGAAATATGGGGAAAACAGATTGCATTGGGAAGCTGAGGAATGGAAAGGAGGAAAAAGTGGAGTCTGAGCTATGAATCCAGTCTCTTGGGACTTTCCAGCTCATATTCAATGTTCTGTTTCAAGGTTTGAATGGGGATCCCAATATTTGGGGATCCTGCTCCAGATGGACATGTAAGGAACATGAAATAACAAAGGATAGTGTTTTTGGGTAGTAGAGAGGCTAAAAGACCTGAATGTGTTTGGGAAGGGCATTCTATGTAAAATGTATGTTTTCTAGGAAGAGGGGGCATAGTTTTTATCTATTTATTGAAGCCTTCTGTGGCTTAAACATTATTTTTCTCTATCAAAAGCCATTGGCCTGAACAATAAGAATCAGAATTATTCTGGGCATAAAAAAATCCTTCATGATTTGTTTTTAGTTTGCCTTTCCAGCATTTACCATTCCTCATGCTAGTGTTTGCTGATGATAATGACCTACTCATCATTTTCCCACTGTTTTCTCCTCCCCATGCTTCTGCGAGGCCATTCTTGTCTGGAATGCCTTTCTCTCCTAACCCCCTCAGAGAATATCTCCTCATCTTTCAGAGAACCAGATGAGCTGTTGTTTTTTCCAGATGGCCTTCTTCAGTGCCCAGAGAGAGTTGGCTGGTCCTCCTTTGTACCCACCTCTTTTGTATGCCTGATAAAGTAGCATTCACTTGATTTGTTACAGGCCTGTTTTCTTCACAGGTAAGTTTCTTAGACTGGGGGCTACCTTATTTGTTTTTTATATGCTTCAGTGGTTGGCAGACAGCAGGTGACATAATAAACACTTATCGAGAGTGTGACTTTAGAAATGAGTCACTCTGGAGGTGGCTGATCAGGTGTCTTCAATGTAACTTACAAATAAGAAAACATTTTTGGAAGAGTAGTAGAAGTGTGAGTTTGTGCAGGGAAGAGATGTAATAAGTATATGTAAAATAAGTGTTATATAACATGATAGGAAATATTTTCTAGGGAATCTAAGACCAAGATAGAAACCCATCTGTCTTTGCTGACAGCAACATAGTCTGGCTCATGTTTTCTTTTCCATAATTTTGTAATTTAAGATTTAAATCCCATAAAGTGAACAGCTGATAAACTAGACAAGTGTCAGAATACAGATAATAAGAAAAAAAAAACCCGAACATTTTCTTTATTTTGCCTTCTCTCCATTGTGTCACTCAATCAACTATTCCCACCCTGAAGTGTTGGTCACGCTAAAGGATAAGGACATGAATAGAGGCTTGTGAAGGGTTGTATGTTTTGGGGGAGGAAGCATTTAATTTTTCATTTTTTTCCCTTGAGCTAGAGGCAACATTTATTTTTTCAGATTTCATATTTTTAATTTATGAGGTATTGTTTATGCTCATTTTCTTCAACATTTCAAAAACCTCACCAGTTTAGATTAAGTTAAACTACTATAAAAGTGAAATATCATAGAATATTTTAAAACTAGCTACATTAGCTTTTTAGAAAGTATATCATTAACAGAAACAACATTAGAAGAATACAACAAAGCATTGATGAAGAAATTTAGTTAGGTATGCTTTAATAAATACATAACTCATTTTTAAAAAGCCTGAATTCTTTTATGTGCAAATAACCACTAATAACTATAAAAGTATTTAAAAATCTAGTTCTTACAGGTAGGATTAATATGGTCTGTCAAATCTTAACATAATATATGTGCTATTTATAATAGATATTTGCTTAAACAGCTTCTTTTGCCATAGATGTTAAAGATACAAGCTTCAGCTCAATTCTGGTCCAATTATTAAGAATTTAAAAAGAATGATCGTTCAAGAGATTGAGTTTTAAACTGTACTATATTTATTTTAATTCCACTGTTTGCATTACATGAACTATGGACTTGCATCAAGAAAATAGTGTATATTTCTAGAAACATTTTGAATGCTGGGGGAAGAATTTGACCAGCAGGATGTCCTACTGTCTAAACAGTATGAGGGCCTGTTTGCTTCATGGTGGGAAGATCTGCTTTCCTAACAGATTCTGAAGCTGGAGAACAGAAGGAGATGAAGGACTCTTGTCCTGCAGTGTGAGCAGATAATGGCACTTCAGCTGCTTCTCTACACAGGCAGGAAGTTGGACTTAGCCATTTTGTTAGAGACTTCTTAGTTCTTAATATCTGTATCATTAGTTGACAGATGGATTTCTGTCTGGAATCTTATTTCAAGAAAGCTGCCTCCTGCTAGATAATCTCCTTAAACCGTAATTGACAAATGGAATGAATTTCATTTGCCTAAATTTTGGATGAGAATACAAAAATGTTATCCATGCCTTCAATCTTTAGAGCCCGTTCTTTTAATAAATATTTATTGAGCATTTACTATGTGCCAAAAATTCTGCTAAAAACTGGGATACAGTGGAGAATAAAAAGGATACTATCCTTATTCTTCAGTGTTAGCAACAAATAAGGATTTGAGTTCAAATACTCTTATAATAAATTTTTTTGTGTGTTTATCAAAATTCTGTCCTCATTTTCCTTACCTTTTAGGTGAAAAAAGGAGAGATTTTTCTCAGATGTAATAAGTTCTTTTTTTCTCCATAAAAAGTACAGTCAATTTCTCCAGTTAACTTTTTCAGACCACAGTTTCTTAACTTGGGAATAGTCACAGCTGAGGTCAGACAGAAATTGTCTTTGAATTTTGAAGTCCAGTTATTACACATATATCTAATAAACCACAGTCCAACCTCTCAGCCCAGACTTTGGGACTTTATGGCTGATGGTAAAAGAACCTATATTTATATTGGTCTCCTACAGAAAACCCTGCCTGAGTTTCCTCACTGCTGCCCTGGCCTGCAGATTTCAGACTCCAGATCACAACATCAACTCTTATTGAATTGCTAGCCTAGCAGACTGCTCTGCAGATTTTGGACTTGCCAGCCCCCAGAATTTAATGAGACAGTTCCTTAAAACAAATATATGTGTTTCTCTTTTTCTTTCAAAATATACATGTATGATATATACGAGTATATATGTATATGTTCTATATGTATGTGTGCTATATATACATATAAAATTAGATATAATTAGTTTCATTTCTGCAGAGAACTCTAATACAGGCAATGTGAAAGGGAACAGATATTTAGTGTATTGTACTGGAAATACTCAGTGTCCTAATAGATTATGTATATTTTGCTGAATTCCACCCGGAATCTACAAGAACATGTTGTCAAACCCTTTGTCTGGTGAGGAAAGCATGAAAGACACTGCCCTCAATCCAAGGTCTCTGCTTAAAAATTTTGAAAGCATTGTCTGCCTGCCTCCATCTCCTGAGTCCTGTTCTGTGGACCAGAAAAAGTCGATACTGAGACCCTTATGTCATCCCATGCTGTCTTTGTCCCATCAGCAACCGCATGTGGCTGTCTGTGGTAAGTGATCGAACAATTGCTCAGGGAAGTACATGTGCTAATGGTGCATGGCAGCTTTACAAACACTGTCTGTTTGAGTTAGACCTGAATTGTCCTCTGATTTAAAGATTCCACTGTGATTATCAGAGCCTTGGGGATGATGCTGGCCAGAAAGAATGTGCATGGCTATTATTGTGCCAATTTTATAATTCATCTTTTAATAATCTGTAACTGAAGAGCTGAATGGAATTTATCAAACCCTGCCTTGTTTCTCACTGGGGAGCTTTCTGGGTTTTGTTACTGAGCCAAGGCTGAATGCAGCTGTTAGAGCTGTCACCAGCATTCTGGTTCACCCAAATATTGATAATGATTACTCCTGCTTCACATGGAAAGCATTTATTTAAATATATGTAATGGAAAGACCGTTATTATTGGTATTACAGCTTTACAGTGAGTATATCAAAATGTAGATATGACATTCATAAACCATGTTTACAAAAGCTGCATCTCTCTCCTGCGTAGTACACAGAATCCTGGGCTAGTATTGCTGCTCATCTGTTCTTCATAGAAATAGGGAGAAGTTATTACTAGAGAATAATTAAACCCACAGAAATGTCCAAATGCTGGCAGGCTGCAGCCATCCTCAACACCATACAACAGCTTGTTATGATCAGCAAAATCCAATAGCTGGAGCTTTGAGCCTAAGGAGGTAAATAGCATAATGAATTTTCTTTACCCTGTCATTACTCCTCTCCTGGCTTTCCTGGATTACGGTCACAAGCAGGTCACAGCACATTTATGCACGCTTCATGCAAAGTACTTTGGAGTGGAGGCTGGGTCTTGGTCTAACTGGTGGTAGTGTATCATTGTGAGGAATGAAAAGCTGCTGCTGACCCTTGCCAGTGACATCACTGGGAAGCCCTGTGCTAGCACAAGCCCATTGCCTCATATTTCCTTCTTAGGTTTTTCCTTTTCTTTTCTCCTTGCTTTTCCCTATTTGCTTGCCTGGGTGGCCTTCTGTCTCCTGAATCAAATTATCTTTGTTCTTTATCACATGAGACATGCTTGTTGCTCCAATTAAGATAATTTTATTTCATTGGTAATGTCCAGTCACCTCCAGGGGAATGTTTGAGTAGCCACCTAGTATAGTGAGGACTTCAGCTGAGGCTTGCTGGTATTCATAGCAACGGGTTACCCTATTTGCAGGGGCTAAGGAGATCTTGTGAGAAATATTCCTAGGGAGGAAGGACTTTTCTATCAAAGCCTTACTTGTCAGAGGGAAAGAGAAAGACTAAGTCTAGCCCTAGGGCTATTAGGAATCTTGAATCATGGCTTAGCCCATGGAAGCATATTCGGGCCTGGAGGAGAGAGAGAACTGCAAGTAAAACTCATACCATTATGCTCTGTGACAAATTGGGGCTCAGTGACATACTGGTTAGGGACCCATCCAGCAGAGTGTAACACAGAGGTGGGAAGCCCCCTCCTCTGCAGGAGAACCCCAGTGCCTGGAGCAACTGGGGTCACAGCACTCTGCCTAGTCTGCCAAGGGACCACCAGCAGAGGCCTGCTGTGCCTCCTGAGCTGCAGAACTCAGCCAAACAGGATGGAGATCCCTGGGGTGTTCTGAGTTCCACTGGAATATTCCTGAATTAATGGACAATATGCCTTTGCCCTTTTCTGACACGTGTGGTCCATCTTGGCTAGTTAGTTCCTTCCTCCATGTATTGTGAGTCCTTGGCCGAGAGGGCTGAGCTAAGTTCTTTAAGAAGGGCTTCTGGATTTCCCATGTGAACGCTGCATCCTGATCTTAGCTTAAAGCAAGAATAAGAATATTTTGCTTTATAATAGAGCTGAAGTCTAAAATTGGACCAGCTTTCCAATATCCTGTTGGCTAATAAAAAAGTTTGTTTTCAAGGAATAGCTTTTGGGACTTAACATTGCTTAAGTAGATTCCCTGAGAAGAAAACCTGAAAGAAAATTTAGGAGACATTGATGTCCAAAAGACCGAAAAACACTGGGTAAAAAAGAAAGTGATGAAAAGAATGTTATGCTTTGCCAAGTCAGCCATTTGAGACAAAACTCCTCTTGTTTAAATTGCAAACTATTTTGGCCAATGAATGTAGTCTTAAAGCATATTCTTAATTTCAGAAGCCTTTGTTACAAGAAAGCCAAATAATCAGCACTTACAGTTTCAGAGCACTTTTCCTGTTTTAAAATGGCTTGGGGTTCAGATGATGAATCATGTAATTTTGTAAGAATTTCTTATAATGTAGTATGAAATTATGCTCACATGCTCTGAAGTGTTTCTAAATAGCTCTGGCCACATCTTAGATATTCACTGTCTGAGAATGTATGATTTAAGAAATTGTAACAAGATGGCAGAATTTTGTTCTAAAGGATTTTCAAGGCATTGATCTCCACTCACTTCAATGTTGTTTAAGTTCTTCTTAAGACAGCTCTCAATTCCTGCTACCTTCATCCCCCAAAACCACAATTTTCAGAACTTTCAGGACAGGTTCTTCCAGCTCGGGATGGTAGTCTGTAGCATTAAGGAGCTGCTTCATTGAATTCTTTCCTCTTATTCTCTGCCATGAATTTAGGGCCTGCCTTCTGTTTGATATTTGTTCTCAGCTTGCTGCCAGTTCCCTGTGAAGTGATTATTATGATCTTACTTAAGGCAGGTGGACTGACCCACCTCTTAAAAAATTGCACAAAGTTTCGTGTATTTCTGGCAAGAGGGAATATTTTAGGAGAGATTTTAAGTCAGAATCTTAAAGGGTTTTGTAACATTAAAACATGTAGAAACCCAGGAATTAAGGAATGTGCTTACTGGGCAGATGTCCCGAGGACTCCAGGCTAAAGAGAAATAATGATAAAATAAATGGTGATGTGATGGATAATTTGAGGCCGGGGAATGTTGATCAACACCCTTTAAATTCCACTATCTACAAGGCTGGAATTGTTTGTGAGTTTTTCCAAGCAGCTAACAATCTTTTTCTTTCTCTCTCATATGAATCAGTGCTTTGGGTTTCTTAATTCATGTTTTGCTCATAGGTATACTTCTTTCACAGGAGTTGTTTCAGTCCAAAGAAGTGCGTGCAAATGAACGTATGATAAATTGAGTACTGCTTTAACTCTTTGAGGTTAGCAGATTTTTAAAGATTTTTTTTTTTGGTGAAATCTTTGTAAGTTGAGGTATGACCAAATAATTAGTTTACTTGGAAAATCTAAATTTTTTATGTATTGACTCTACTTAAAATGGGGAGATCTTTCCTAGCGCAGTCTGCATGGAACCAGAGCTTTATCTGTGAGTCAGATTCCCTGTCCTGTGCCACACTGCTGCTGCTTCTGAACATGGGACTTATTTTCTACTTGGACATTGATTTCAGTAGAACCACATGTCTATAGAATTAATTCATAAAAAAGAAACCTGATCAAAAAGGAAACTCCTGGAGAATTCGAATTGCTAGATTTTTATTCTTATTTTTGGGGGAGGAAAGAATAAAAAAGCCCACAATTCTCAGGGAAGAAGATAGTTCCCTTAGTTGCTTTGTAATTTTAATATTTTCAATTTCTTTATAGAGGACATGAACATTTAGAAACAGAATCTCATGCTATTCAACACGTTCTTTAATTTTTAAAGTTGATTTAAAAAATAAACATATGTGTTTCTAGATTCTATTTGGATATATAAATATTTATGTACTCTGTTCCACTTTTTCTTTTGTCAATGTTGTTTATCCTCACAGAGCATTGCAGGCACCAGCCTTCATGTGGGCAAGGCTGTGGCAAGGTGGAGACAGTACTATGGGCTGGAGAAAGAGTGTAAATTACAACCCGAGTGTGTACGGGGCATCCTGTGCTGTTGGCTGTGTGGGTTTGGGTGGGTTTGCCTTGGACGCAGGGATGAGGGGGTGAAGGAGGCTGAAAGCAAGCCCCAGAATCAGCACAGCATGAATGTCATTGGGGCAATAAAATGGGGAAAGGATGGAAAGAGCTAAATTACAGAAAAGAAAGGACAAAAATACATGAGAGAGAATCACGAAGGGGAGGAAGGCATAGGCACTGAAGTGGAGGGAGTGGGATGGTAAGTGAGAAACACTACGGTTGGTACCACTCATCTGTGGTCGCTTCCATTTCATCATCACAGGAGGCTGGGGTGAGGTGTAGTGGGGCAGAGAAACAGGTTCAGGCTGAAAAAGGGATGAGAGAGATACCAGGGAAGAGAGGAAGCGAGGGGAATAGAAAGTACTGTAAATGAGGGCACAGGGTCTGAAGGGAGGGGTTGGCCTGTTTACGGCTTTAGGAATATGAAGTGTTAATGTAAGACTGAGAGCAGAGGGTTGGCCTCAGAAAAAGTAGTTTTCTAGAGTATTCTGCTTCTGCTTTCTAATTTGTTCTCTGCCACTGAGAACAGGAAGGAGGAGGCCTGAGAAGACCCTCTTTCACTACTCCAGCTGAGAACAGGCTGGGTGGGAACAGGTGAGACTGAGGCAGAGCTCTCCTGCTGGTGGAGACACAGTCCCCCAGAGAGAGCCTGTGGTGTGGACAGACCATGGCTGTGGAGCTGGGCAGATCTGCCTCTGTGTGCTTCCTTGGTGGTCTTGCCCAAGTAATTTAACTGTTCCAAGCTTCAGACTTTTTATCTAGAAAGTGGAAATGAAAATATCTACCTTCCAAGGTTGTTGCTATAAATGAGATGTTGGCTAGTAGTATGGTTGAACTGGATTCTTTTTTTTTTTTTGAGACAGAGTTTTGCTCTGTCACACAGGCTGGAGTGCAATGGCGTGATTTCAGCTCACTGCCACCTCCACCTCCCATGTTCAAGCGATTCTCCTGCCCCAGCCTCCTGAGTAGCTGGGATTACAGGCACACGCCATCATGCCCAGCTAATTTTTTTGTATTTTTAGTAGATGTGGGTTTTCACTATGTTGGCCAGGCTGGTCTCAAACTCATGACCTTAGGCAACCCACCTGCCTCAGCCCCCCAAAATGTGGGGATTACAGGCATGAACCACTGTGCCTGGCCAGTTAAACTGGATTCTTAATCTTCCCTCTGCCCTTTTTGGTGAATTGTCTAATGGATATTGGGAATTCTTGCTCTGTTGGAATGCCCAGGGACAGCCACCAAGAAGCACATGGTTACCTGGGGATTGGAGTGGCCTTTGGTCCATCATGGTTCTGGTCCCAGCTTCACTCCTCTAGTGGTGATAGAACTTTGCTGTTGGGGAGGTACAGGCATCTCCAAGACAGTTGGCCTGCAGTGCCAAGGTGCCCCGGGATGGCATCAAAGTGAGCAGTGTATGGCTTATGCATCCTTTTTGGGTTAACATGCTTAATTCTTCTACAATCCAAAAGTATACAAAGATAAACAGCCTTGACTTCCAACTTTTAATTTTGACTGTAATAATTACATAAATTTTCTAAAATATACCTGTCGACCTCCATGCCATGGAGTCAATTATAAATAACAGTGGAATAACTGAATATTGCTTTGATATTGGGGGCTGGAAACTTTGACTAGTACCTTTAAGTTCTATAAGCTGGCCTTGCCTCAGGTTCTTAAAATCAGCCCAGTTCTCTCTTTCTCTGGAGTAAATAGATTTTGGTATCTTGGACTTCTGTTTCATCTCCACATGCATTTTTCTTCTCTTCAAGCTCAGGGTTGAGACTTCATTCATTTCCCTCTACCCCTGTACTCATACTCATCTTCCTTCTTTTCAATTCTTAGTTATTAGATTTGGGCTCTTATCCACTCTGCCTGAGACTCAGTTTTTGGATCTGTAAAATGGAGCTAATATTAGCTTCCCCCTACTCCAAAGCTATCATGAAGATTAAATGCAATTATGTAGTTGTTAAGCTACCTAAAAGGCCTCTCCACAAATAATAATCATGAACAAATACATTCTGAGTTTCTAAATATATTTATATTATTAATCTGCAAACAATGGGATGAGAGATGAAGCAGAGAAGGCAACTCAACTAAGATTGAGGAGTATGTGTATTTATATTCATATGGAATATCTTATCCCAAATTCATTTTCTGGGAATTTTCCTCTTAACTCTATTGCTGTAGAAGCAGCCACCGTGTGACCAGTGGTCTGTGGGTAATTTTGTCAAAGATGGGCATCTGAACTAGACTAGGTCAGTGAGTCTATTCCTTGGGGTCTTTGGAATTCATCTGAGGAAGTCAAGGAAGTGCATTGAGAAGGAAGGAGAGCCAAGCACAGTGAAGTAGCTAGAGTGGAGGAGAGAGGCAGCAAGACTCCGGACAGAGCTTGAACTCCAGTACCATCTGGTTCTGATGCCTTGCTATGTATCTGTCCCTGGGTTCCTTGAGGAACCCCTATATCTCTTTAGTCATCATTCTCCCTTTTGCTTATCCTAGTTTGAGGTGAAGTTCTGTTTCTTGCAACTAAGTACCCTAACTAATGTAATGATCAACTAGATATAAAAATATCTCAGGACCTCATGAGTGGTATAAACTGAATTATCTATAAGGCCCCTTTGATTTCTGTAATTTCATTCAAATGTATGTATTTATTTATTTGAGATGGAGTTTCACTCTTGTTGCTCAGGCTGGAGTGCAATGGCATGATCTTGGCTTACTGCAACCTCTGCCTCCCAGGTTCAAGTGATTCTCCTGCCCCTGTCTCCTGAGTAGCTGGGATTATAGGTACCCACCATCATGCCTGGCTAATTTTTATATTTTTGTAGAGTCAGGGTTTCACCATGTTGGCTAGTTGGTCTTGAATTCTTGACCTCAGGTGATCCACTGATCTGTGCCTCCCAAAGTGCTGGGGTTACATGTGTGAGCCACCGCACCTGGTCTTATTTTAATATTTACTTTTTTGAGACAGTCTCGCCATGTCACCTACTGAAGTGCCGAGGTGTGATCTTGGCTCACTCCAACCTGGGTTCAAGCAGTTCTCCTGCTTCAGCCTCCCAAGTAGCTGGGATTACAGGCTCAGGCCATCATGCCTGGCTAATTCTGTATTTTTAGTAGAGATGGGGTTTTACCATCTTGGCCAGGCTGGTCTCCAACTCCTGACCCCAAGTGATCTGCTGGCCTCAGCCTCCCAAGGTGCTGGGATTACAGGTGTGAGCTACCACACCTGGCCTGATTTCTGTGATGTGTGTGTGTGTGTGTGTGTGTGTATGTGTGTGAAGGAAGTGATGATGGGGTCTGGACAATCACAAGGTTCTTCATCTCCTGCCAGATAAATGCAGAATAGACCACAAATGATATATGAAACTAAAAACTGTAATTATATAGACAGTAAACAGTTTCAAAAGGGGGTTGCAAGCTGTGTATATGCTATGATTACATACGTTTTAACAACACAGCTTTTGATTACTTTCCTTAAGCTACTTTTTAGTTCTAGATGTTGATGAGCACCATGTAAAGGTGGCAGAGAAAGGTTTCAAATAATCATTCCAGGAAAACAAGGAAATACAATTGGGAATTAGTAAGTCTGATTCTCCAGAGTGAGATGATGTTAGTGCCATGTGATTGTCCCTGAACCCTGAGTCTAGGATAGCTCTTTTCAAATAATTTCTGAGAGATGAGGGGTGTCCTGCCTTTGAAACAGGAAGGACAGATGCCCTGCAGCTGTCCCTTCAGAAGGAAATGTGCCAGGTGCAAGATGCCATTTTGGCCTCTTAACGATGACTTATGAGCTCTGAGCTTCAATTACCATGCACTTGATGGAGATGTCATTTGTCATTGTTTCAGGGGATGTGGTTTTAAACATTTGAAAAAATATAACTCAGCCTTTATTAATTGTTTATTTTTAAGGGATCTTCGTGCTAATCATTTTAGATGGGTGACTTTTGTTGCCTTATCTATGTGCTGAAAGCATAGTTGACTATCTGTCTGTCTTTTAGCTGGGGTTAGCTTTCATCTAGTCTACATTAACTCAGTTTTGCTCCCTACTACACATCAAAAAGCCACTAATTTATCAATAAGTACTGTTATGTTCAGCTAATAGGGTGGAGCCAGCTGTCTATGGGGGTAACATTCTCTTCTCCCACAAGCTCTCTTGGGTAGTGGCTAAGAGCCCAGACTCTGTCACTGGACTACCTGGGTTTAAATCCTAGCTCTGCCACTTATTTGTGTGACCTTAGACAAGTTACTTAATATATCCACATTTCCTAATTTATAATGTGAGGAGGTCTGGACCAAAAGGGTAAATATATGTCAAGCACTTAGTACAGTACCTGGCACATGGCAAATGCTATGCAAATGTTTGCTAAGTGACTTATTTCTCCATTAGAATAGACTTAAATATCAAGTCTTCTTCCTTCAGAGATTGCCTAAAACCACACAGAGGGAAAATTTGTTTGGTATCTGATGCTGTTGTAAGAATGGATCCTGAAGAGATGGGCTGCGGAACGTAAGAAAGGAAGGAGGCCCCTTGAAAAAGCGCAGGGCTTAGAAAGAGGAATCCTGCAGGACAGTTTAGCCACAGATCCTCCTTGTCTGGCAACCTTCTACTTCCAAGTTAGGAGCAGCAGGGCAGGTTGAGAGATCTGCCTCTTCTTCATAGTTCCTGCTGCCATCTCTCTGGGATCCTACAAGCCAGGGTTTCCCATGGACGCTCCCAGTCAGAACTGCAATGCTTTTTCCACTATAATGGCTCAGCTGCTGAGTGGGTTGGAAATAAGCAGTCTTCTGATTCTTCACAGTGTGTTGATAGAGAATAGGGTTCAGGTGAAAGAAATTACCAATCATTTTTCATTATTCAAGGTATCACTCACCCACTCCAAGGAATATGACTGAGACAGCTGTGAGGATATAGCGTATCAGGCCCCAAACCATCTGGCAGATCAGAAGGGGCATTTTCTGGCTTGGGGAAGCTGACATTCAGTCAATTGTTAGTGCTGGCTCCTGCAGTGATCAGCCTTGCTCAGACAATGAAAAATTTTGGTGGGGAAAATGAAGCCTTGATATACAGGTTACACAATTGTAAGAGTTTTTTGTTGTTATTGTTGTTTTGAATGGCATTTTCTTTCCCAAAAGGATGATTTGAGAAGCTTTTGTATATATTGTCTTGTTACATTGGTGGGTGACAATTTTCCGTGGGTCTCTCATGTTTCTGCCTGTCTTGTGAGCAAAGACACTGCTTACAGATAGCAGAGATACTGTCTTTTCATGAATATGTGTTTAGAGATAAGCCTGAAGGAACTGTCTTCCTTTTGAGGAAAGGGTAGGCATGCTTCTAATCTAATCTAATAAAGATAGCATCTTCCGCTGAAGAAAAAGGCAGGTATGCTGATGCTATCCATTGTGAAAACTGTGGGTTTCCTCAGTGCAGGATCCCTCTCCTGTGATGTAACCCACGATGAGTGCAGGTGTTTATCTTTCTTTCTTCAGATAGTCTCAGACTTGGGAGTTGGGACTTGAGGACCAGCACAAATTTTTGACCTGCATTCTTTCTAAGCTTGTGGAGCATGTTCATAGCACCAGTGATTCATACAACTGAATGTAATTCTCAATGGTGCATTCTAGCTGTATGTTTCCAAAATTTTTTTCTGCCAGCTTCCTGCTGTATGTTGCTTTTGGAAGATCTTTTTATTTCCGTTCAAAAATGGAATATTGGCCAGGCACGGTGGCTCACGCCTCTAATCCCAGCACTTTGGGAGGCTGAGATGGGCAGACCACTTGAGACCAGGAGTTCGAGATGAACATGGCCAACATGGTGAAACCCCATCTCTACTAGAAAAATACAAAAATTTAGCTGGGCATGGTGGCACGTGCCTGTAATCCCAGCTACTCGGGAGGCTGAGGCAGGAGAATTGTCTGAACCCAGGAGGCGGAGGTTGCCGTGAGCCGAGATCGCGCCATTGCACTCCAGCCTGGGTAACAAGAGCGAAACTCCGTCTCAAAAAAAAAAAAAAAAAAAGAAAAATACAAAAATTAGCTGGGTGTGGTGGCATGTGCCTGTAGTCCCAGCTACTAGGGAGGCTGAGGCAAGAGAATTGCTTGAACCCGGGAGGCAGAGGTTACAGTGAGCCAAGATTGTGCCACTGCACTCCAGCCTGGCACCTGGTGACAGAACCAGACTCTGTCTCAAAAAAAAAAAAAAAAAAAGAAAAAAGAAAAACATGGAATATTTTGGTCAGGGTTGAAGATTTAATATGATAACTTGCACATTATCATGTCTTTCCTATAAAAAAAAAATCTACTTTCCTTTCCCAGGATTCATCCTGGTTTTACTCTTCTCCCCCTCCAAGAAAGAGTTCAGCCTTTCTAAGATTCCATTCCTGGACAACAGTTCCGCATTTGCTTAGTTCCATCAATAGTTAAGTAACTGAATGGGGCCTTGTTAATCCAATCCAAGGTCTGTCTGAATCCAAATCTCATATGCTTTCTGCTATATCGTTCTGCTTTTTCATAGTGAAAAGAGCACCCACAAATGTTTATTCAAAATTCATTCTGGCCAAGCACTGAAATAAGAGTTTCACTTGTATTCTCTTCCATGATCCTTACAACAATTCCATTGGGGTAGATTCTGTTGTTAACATTTTCATACAGATGAAAAAACTAAGGCTAGACAGTTATTTACTATGTGCTAGGACAGCCAGTAACTGATGGGGATGAATGGGAGCTCAAGTCTGTCTTCTTAACAACCAGACCACATTGCCTCCCAGGAAGGTCCTGCCGAATTAGTATCTGAATAACATTTGAATGAAGGAGGCTTTATTGAAATGAATTATACTACCCACAAAATATTCATTGTAGGTTTTAAAGGTGTCCAAAAGCCAACTGCAGTGAAGTGAAGATTACAGTCTTGATTTTGTATTGTGAAGAATCTTCGAGAAGAAACAGTTATACTCCTTGTTAAATTTTTCAGACTTGCTATTTTGTCATTTAATAATGTGTATCAGTTAAGATCTTTTCCTCTACTAATGACAACTATTGAGTAATTTATTCATCTTGGTTTGCTAAAATTTAGACTATGTTGCTCTTATAGTGGTGATAATAGTAGAATAAAAATAATTACATCATAATACAATTGGATATCTATTTTCTCATTTATACCACAGCCAGGTATAAATAACTATCAAATCTCCCATCAGCTGAGAATGACGTTGTAAATCCCTTTGTTTGCTTATTTGCATAAGTCTTATATTGCATCATATTATTTTCTTTAAATCCTTCGTTAGAGCTCTTAAGTTCCATCCAGTAAATGGTACATTATTTGAGCTTTTTTATTTTTATGTTATAATATTTATGAACCATTATTCCAGACAAACAAAAGAAAGCCTTACTAACTAAGACCATTAGATGCTTCACAGTATTGTAGAGGCAGCATAGTAGGCAAAAAAGAATGTGGTGGGTTAAATATGCGTCCAAGCTCAGTGTCTCCATTTACCATTGGAGTAATTTTTGGTAAATTCCTTCATCCCAATAAGCCTCAGTTTTTCAACTATAAAATAAGATATTATCTAACCTGCACAGTCTTTGTGAGCATTAGAAATAATGTATATAAGTTAACTGATCCTTTGACAAAATTCAACAGCCCTTTATGCTAAAGACCCTCAATAAAACTAGGTATCAATGGTACGTATCACAAAATAATAAAAGCTATTTACAACAAACCAACAGCCAATATCATATTGAATGGGCAAAAAGTGGGAGCATTCCCTTTGAAATCTGGCACAAGACAAGGATGTCCTCTCTCACAACTCCTATTCAATACAGTATTAGAAGTTCTAGCCAGAGCAATCAGGCAAGAGAAAGAAATAAAGGGTATTCAATTAGGAAAAGAGGAAGCCAAATTGTCTCTATTTGCAGATGACATGATTGTATATTTAGATGACCCCATCGTCTCAGCCCAAACTCTCCTTAAACTTTTAAGCAACTTCAGCAAAGTCTCACGATATAAAATCAATGTGCAGAAATCACAAGCATTTCTATACACCAGTAACAGACAAACGGAGAGCCAAATCAAAAGTGAACTCCCATTTACAACTGCTACAAAGAGAATAAAACACCTAGGAATACAACTAAAAAAGGATGTGAATGACCCCTTCAAGGAGAACTACAAACCACTGCTCAGTGAAATAAGAGAGGACACAAACAGATGGAAAAACATTCCATGCTCATGGTTGGAAAGAAGCAAACATCATGAAAATGGCCATACTGCCCAAAGTAATTTATAGATTCAATGCTATCCTCAAGCTACCAATGACCTTCTTCACAGAACTGGAAAAAACGACTTCAAACTTCATATGGAACCAAAAGAGAGCCCATGTAGCCAAGACAATCCTAAGCAAAAAGAACAAAACTGGAGGCATTACACTACCTGACTTCAAACTATACTGTAAGGCCACAGTAATCAAAACAGCATGGTACTAGTACCAAAACAGAGACATAGACCAATGGAACAGAACAGAGGCCTCAGAAGCAACACCACACATCTACAACCATCTGATCTTTGACAAACCTGAGAAAAACAAGCAATGGGGAAAGGATTCCCTGTTTAATAAATGGTGTTGGGAAAACTGGTTAGCCATGTGCAGAAAGCAGAAACTGGACCCCTTCCTGATACTTTACACTAAAATTAACTCCAGATGGATTAAAGATCTAAATATAAGACCTAACACCATAAAAACCCTAGAAGAAAACCTAGGCAAAACCATTCAGGACATAGGCATAGGCAAGGTCTTCATTACTAAAACACCAAAAGCAATGGCAACAGAAGCCAAAATAGACAAATGGGATCTAATTAAACTCTAGAGCTTCTGTACAGCAAAGGAAACAACAATTAGAGTGAACCAGCAACCAACAGAATGGGGAAAAATTTTTTGCAATCTACCGATCTGACAAAGGACTAATGTCCAGAATCCACAAAGAACTAAAACAGATTTACAAGAAAATAACAAACCCATTCAAAAGTGGCAAAGGATATGAACAGACCTTTACAAAAGAAGACATCAAAGAGGCCAACACACATGAAAAACTGCTCATCATCACTGGTTGTTAGAGAAATGCAAATCAAAACCACATTGAGATACCATCTCATGCCAGTTAGAATAGCGATCATTAAAAAATCTGGAGACAACAGATGCTGGAGAGGATGTGGAGAAATAGGAACACTTTTACACTGTTGGTGGGAGTATAAATTAGTTCAACCATTGTGGAAGACAGTGTAGCAATTCCTCAAGGACCTAGAAATAGAAATTCCATTTGACCCAGCAATCCCATTACTGGGTATATATCCAAAGAATTATAAATTGTTATAAAGACACATGCACATGTATGTTTATTGTGGCATGGTTTACAATAACAAACACCTGGAACCAACCCAATGTCCATCATTGACAGACTGGATAAAGAAAATGTGGCACATATACATCGTGGAATACTATGTAGCCATAAAAAACGACGAGTCTGTGTCCTTCATAGGGACATGGATGAATCTGGAAGCCATCATTCTCAGCAAACTGACAGAAGAACAGAAAACCAAACACTGCATGTTATCACTCATAGGTGGGTGTTGAACAGTTAGAACACGTGGACACAGGGAGGGGAGCATCACACACTGCGGTCAGTAGTTGGGGGCTAGGGGAGGGACAGCCGGGGATTGGGAGGGTGCAGAGGGATCATAAGGGGAGAAATACCAGATATAGGTGATGCGGGGGGGCGGGGATGAAGGCAGCAAACCACCTTGCCAAGCATGTACCTATGCAACAATCCTGCATGGTCTGCACATGTACCCCAGAACCTAAAGTACAATTAAAAAAAAAGTTAACTGGTATATATTAGCTGCTCAAGAAGCTGAACAATCATCACCATTGTTTTTAAGATAATTATTATCACTACTATTACTCCCTCATTATTCATGCCTCTATCTATGAATCTATTTGGATATATAGCCATGTTGTCCTACTAACTAAATGGTAGTCACAGAGATATTCCTTTTTATTACATTTTTTCCAAGAAAATTTAAATGTTTTTCTAACTTTCTACTTTCATGAAAGTTAAATTAATGTTCTCTGGGTGCAAATATTATATTCTACCATAAGTAGATATTTCTTACCAAGCAATTAGTTTATTAAATTTCAACTTTAAACATTAAAGATTTCAAACTGTCAACATTAATTTCAAATTTAAACATTAATAAATTTGACCATAAACCTCTCTTAATTAGAAAATGTTGAACCTTGAGGCATTTAGATACATTTTCTTGGCCCTGCCACCAGCTGTGTGTAAGGGAGCACTGAAATAGCTTCCTCTATGGGATGCGACTGCTACATTTCTGTGGCAACTGCTTTAGCATTTTGCAAGGGTCAAAACAACCCATTCTGATATGTCAAAGGCACAAAATAGCAATAATCATTTAACATCAATTTTAGTTGTATCTCCAATGTTTCTCTTCTATTCAAACACTTATTTTAATTAACTCCATACTAAGATTTTGAAAACAAGCTGTTTCCTTGTTTCATTTTATTCCCTTTTCTTAGTCCCCTCTCTTCTTTTCCCTTATTGAAATTCTATCCACTTTTGCTGGGAGAGCTACAATGTCATTTTCCTGGAGGCCTATCCCATTATTACACAAGACAGGTTTCCTACCTTTGTAACATTGAGGTTTTCCTGCTAATTAGACCCTTAGCTCAAATATATTTAGGTTGGTGAATCATTTGAGCACTTTGTTCTTCCAGAGAAAAACGTTGTCTGCATGTCTTTATGTGTGCATAGTATCTGAGAGAGTCCTTTACAATCATAAATGCTCGATCTAGGTTAATTGAAAGAATAAATAAATAATGAATGATTTGTTTGGAAATAAAACAAACACTGGCTGGGGTAGCAGAGAAGAGCAAAGCTATAAAAGGCTGGGCTGGAGACGTAGTCTGGTTGCCTCTTACATGCATGGCTTGGGAAAATAACCTCTCTGAACTCAGTTTCCTCATCTGTAAAAACACAAGTGATCCTGCCATGTCATTTCCTCATGTACTTATGGGATAGTCGTGGGAACCAAATAAAGAAATGCATGTACACCGTAAATGCTAACCTGAGGTATTAAGTTCCTAAACAGCTGGACAACTAAGCTGACATTAGATACTTTTAATAGCCAACTTCACACATTCTTATCTCACCCCATCAAGAATATGTTATCAAGCTGTTTTGATATTATGTAACAAAGATGATACATTTACTCTCTCATCTGTTTTTCTGTTCATCCATTCATTTACTAAAATTTAGTGAGTGTCTACCACACACCAGGTACAATGCTAGGAACTGAGGCTGTGAACATGACAAGGCAGATGTGGTCCCCTGCTCTGAAGGACCTTGCATTTTTGTAAGGGAGCACTGAAATAGGCAGGTCTACAAACAAATGAGCCCACAAGTAAGATACTTTTAGATGAGGATAAGTGCCAGAAAGCAAATAAAACAAGGTAATATGCTAGGAAGTAAGTAGGCATATGACATTGGAGTGGTCAAGAGAAGCCTCTCCGGAGGGACTGGAATGAAGAGAAGAGACAAGCTCTGCAAAGTGGGGACCAGGTGGAGGTTGATCAAAGAGCAGAAAGGCCAGTGGGCTGAAGCAAAATGACCCAAGGAGAATGGAGGCATTCGCTGATAGAAAGGTGGTTTATTTGCACAGAAAGATTCAGGAAGAGAAAAGCAATGTATTTTATTCGGCAATAAAGATCAAGGAGTCTAAAACTGCTTTAATTCTTGTGAAACATAGCTCATTGGATAATATGTTAGGGTATTTACATTTATATAACTGTTCTTATAGGGAGTTTTAAAAAATCATTTAAAAAACTATTAAAATGAGACTATTTTAAAAAATCATTTTAACATTAATAAAAGCAAAGAGATGTTAACATTGTCCATGGTTGTCGGTATCTTACCAGAATGTGATTTTTTTTTCCTTTCCATAAATTGTTACTATTATTATTTTGGTGATTTGCTGCACCGTTCGCTGTCATTCATTGTAACTAATATTTAATGGAAAGTCTGAATTAAAATATTTAAAGAAGATATTAAATTGTATTGCATTCACAGTATTTTTCCAGTAGGAAATACTAGGTTCTTTGTAGATACTAGCTGATGGGGGAAAATAACTAGTCCCTCATGGAGTCCTCATGGAGCGCGCGCACACACACACACACACACACAAATTTTTAACTGCAATAAGTACTGAGAAAGAGAGGTTATGTGCTATCATGCTAATTCTTAACAGCAGGAATTTACCAAGTAAGAAAGTTACTAATCAAGATTATGGACTATCTATCAGTCCTACTTTAATGACAATTAGAATGGTCTATAATAAGTTTCTATCCTCACTGTGCCTTATCTTCCTTAGAGATAAGTTGCATGTGAGTAAATATACATATATAAAAGTGCTTCAAGTCCATTTTGTCTCTTATGTATATATTATTTCTTTGTAATCTGCTTATACTTTAAATTTGCACAGCAAACCAATATCCTCTCCTTACCCTTTTTCATATTCACAGAAAAGGAGTAAGCCTTGTCATTGATGCTAATTAATGATCACTCATATTTGGTTGGCAGAGAGATTTCTCCCATGTCCTGTGAGTTCTCTTATCCTTTTTGCACAGCCCACCCTAGACATCTGGCCACAGTTGCCAGAAGCCTCTGAGTGCTCCATCTCACTTTCCTCCCTCCAAGCCTCCCCATGTGTCATCTCCCTGGTCACAGTGGTGCCCCAACCTGTGGTCCCTGCAGTTTCCTGACACTGAAACCTGCTCAGCCAGACGGCATGACTCTCTCCAGGCAGCAACTCTGTGCCAGGCATCGGCCTTCCAGGCTCATAAATGTGGAATCTGTCAGGCTGAGAACATAAGTGCTCCAGCCCATTATTAGCTGGTAGAAAGCTTATAAAAAAGGACTTTATAAACCAAGGCACGAGTAAATAATTTCATGAGCAAAGCTGCAGTGTGGCAGTTCTCGGTTTAAAGCTGAAAGCCTTTCTAATGTGTTGCCAGAGGATTAAATGCTATCACCATGTTTCAGGCAGTGATTTTTATTGCATGTTTCATTCAGGACTTGGCATTGGAAAAGAAGGAATTCTGCACACATCAAATTGAAATTAGAAGGCAGTGCATTGCTATTTGAAGCCGAGATGCTATTGTTTTGAGGACATTATCTTCTGTTGAGGCAATTCCCATCTTATGCGCACTCTCTCTCCATTTTTCAGCAGATATTTACCATTTATCATTTCTTGATAAATCCTTTCAGTAATGCCTGGTGCTTTTCAAAATTATTTTTTATATTGACAAATAGAATGATGCATTGATTAATGATGGGGCTATATTCTGAGAAATGCTGCATTAGGCGATTTTGTCCTTGTGCGATAATTGTAGGGCGTACTTACACAAACCTAGATGTTTTAGCCTCCTGCACACCTAGGCTATATGGCATGACCTGTTGTTCCTAGGCTACAAAGCCATATAGGATATTACAGTACTGAATACTATAGGCAATTATGACACAATGGTAAGCATGTATCTAAACAAATCTAAGCATAGAAAAAGCACAGTAAAAATATGGTATTATAATCGTATGGGACCACTGTTGTTTATGTGGTTCATTGTTGACTGAAATGTTGTTATGTGGTACATGAATGGAAGGTGGTCTGTTTGCAGTATTAGAAGAGAAAAATCAGGGATTAAAATAGGCAGAGCAAAAAATCAGCGACTTACCTCTCTTACTTAAAAAAATGTATCCACAAAGGAGGTCATTGGTCACAAGGTGATGGCTTTGGATTGGTCACCCTGGGTTAGAGTGAGACTTGAGGGTCTGAGTCTCAATTAAAAGGTATTTTATATCCTGGTTAATCAGGCTCTTTGAGAGTGTAGGCCATGTGCTACTTTACCTCTGGGATGGCAAGCAGAAGCACCCCAACTCCCTTCAATCAGCATTTTTTGCTTTTCTATCATTTTCTGTCTTTGTTTCTTCCTGTTAATAAGGGAAACAAACCTTCTTTTAATGACTGCTACCAGAGCTCCTCTATGCATGGTAACTTTATTGTGAAAAGGTGCACGACATTGATAAAAACAGCTATAGGCAGAAGATGAGACTCTAGGACTGGGAGCAGGCTGGTTCCAGTGCCCCATTAAGAATGGCAAGGCAGCTCTGCAGTAAATCAAGATAGCAAGGGCTCCAGACAGACCACAGAGGGAAGCACGAGGTAGAGGGCCCTGAGGCTGGGAGTGTGGAGTGAGAAACCCATGGTACCCTGGACGTGGAGGGACCAAGGTACACTTCAGAGTAATAATGCCTATTTTTCTGTTTGCATTTCTGAGATGTAAATGCCCTTTCCAACTCCCTCTAAATTCCTTTAGTAGAGAGGACAGTGCTGATGAGCTCCTGCCTAAGGATGGGTGGGCCTAAGGAGGGCCTGAGTTTCCTGTATATGTATTATAGAACAGCCATAGACAGCCTTAGAGCAGCAGCAGCTCAGGAGATCATCACAAGAGCTAGGCCCTTCAGGGGTTTGAGGAAATCTTGAGGGTGGAATCTGGACTGCCCTAAGCCATGACATCTGGAGATTTGAGCCAATTTTCCTTGGGTTTCCAAGTGTCAGCAGAACCTACTATTGACTTTGGGTTATATTTTCAATAGGCCTATAGTACAGTACTTTGTAATAAGTAATATGAAAATGAATGTTAGTTAGGTGGTTTGCAAAGATCCTGGCTTGCAGCCAGACAAAATGAAGGCAAAAATATGCTTAGTGCAAATAGATAATTAAGATAATTAAAAAAAAATCCAATGAATTGGTTCATGGTAGAATAAAATGCTACCCTATTGTGTTTATAGGAGCTTTTTTTTTGTGACACGGAGTCTTGCTCTGTCACCAGGCTGGAGTGCAGTGGTGCAGTCTCGGCTTACTGCAACCACCACCTCCCAGGTTCAAGCGATTCTTCTGTCTCAGCCTCCCAAGTAGCTGAGACCACAGGCGCATGCCACCACGCCCGGCTAATTTTTGTATTTTTAGTAGAGGCGGGGTTTCACCATGTTGGCCAGGATGATCTCGATCTCTGGACCTCGTAATCTGCCCACCTCGGCCTCCCAAAGTGTTGGGATTACAGGCGTGAGCCACCATGCCCGGCCTTAAAGGAGAATTTTTAATTGGCAAATATTAGAATCCATGGAAAATCAGTCAGAGAAAATCCAGTTAAAACTCTTCATGGGCTCATGCTCTAGCAGCATTCTTAGAAAAAAGGGTTTTAGAAAAATATTTTGTTGTATTTTTTATTGCTCTGACATTTAGGGAATATTCTGTAGATTACTTCTTTCTGGGATTTTATCCTGGGGCTCTTCCTCCCACCTTTGCTCTTTCCTCTGTTACCCACATGTAGGCTGCACTTTCTCTGTGAAAAGCCATGGTAAGTGGCTGCCCCACTGCAGCAGCTTGGGGTTTTCCTTCAGGTGCCGTCCTCCAGTGGTTGCATGGATGTCCCGCAGAGCTCTCCCAGCTCCCTTCATGGTGGGCCTCACCTTCTCCCAGAGGACTTCAATGGACTCTTCAGAGCTTCTCATTCTTCTTATCCGGCTTCTCCCCATAGGTGGAGGCCTATGTGCAGAAAGCTCAGAATAGCCCAAGGCTGATTTTCCTCCAACATGTAGGTAATAGGATTCCAGAGTGTGTAACTCTTTGAAAGGACTTTCTTCCATTCTGTTTAGAAAGGTGTTAACTGTTAGCACAGAGAAGTGGCTTTGTCTTTCTCCACTGGTCTGAGTGAAAAAGAATGCAAGGTGTATAGGAATGTACTTGTGAGTGTGCGCCTGTGTCTGGGTGGAGAAGGATAATTGAAAAAGAAGTGGGCTGGGCACAGTGGCTCACACCTGTAATCCCAGCACTTTGGGAGGCTGAGGCAGGTGGATCATGAGGTCATGAGATCAAGATCATCCTGGCTAACATGGTGAAACCCCTTTTCTACTAAAAATACAAAGAATTAGCCATGCATGGTGGCACATGCCTATAGTCCCAGCTACTTGGAAGGCTGAGGCTGGAGGTCTCTTGAACCCCAGAGGTGGAAGTGAGCCGAGATTGCGCTACTGCAGTCCAGCCTGGGCGACAGAGCAAGACTCCATCTCAAAAAAAAAAGAAAGAAAAAAGAAAGAAAGAAAGAAAAAAAAAGAAAAGGAAGGGAAACCTAAATGACTTAACTCAGTAGTGAGAGCAATAATTTTACATGCAGGACAGTTAGGAAGCATACTCTATAACATCATCTTTTGCATCAATGCATTGAATATTTACATAGGACTTCAAGCATTTATTATTTTGTCACTAAAAGGTGTCATTTTGGGAGGTGAATTGTGAAAGTGATCTAAATAGTACAAACTACAGAACTTGATAGTATACTGTGTCTTTGAACACTTTCTGTTTAAAAGCAGTGGAGATGAGGGGAGGGATTTGTGGAATTTGAGAATGAGGCTGTGAATTAGCACCACCAGATCAGGGAGTGATGCTTTGGTGCCCAGCAAAAACCTGAGGACAGAAGCTGTTATCTGAGACAGTAAAACAAGAATGGATTTTAAATGCTCTGTGAATACCTGTCCTCACTTTTCTGCCCATAGCCTGTACCATTTGGGGTTCTTGGTTGTAAGCAAC
Source organism: Callithrix jacchus (assembly GCF_049354715.1). Taxonomy (NCBI): domain Eukaryota; kingdom Metazoa; phylum Chordata; class Mammalia; order Primates; family Cebidae; genus Callithrix; species Callithrix jacchus. The sequence goes on from NC_133509.1 coordinate 93,491,638, forward strand.
AGAAGCTGGTTTTATTTAATTTAAATAAAAAGGGAATTTGTTTTAAGGATGTTTTCAATAGAAAGCTGAAGAATAAGCTTGGAGAATAGGAAGCAGTGTCTCCTCAAAACTCACGCAATGTAACTATAGCATTCCAGTTCCCACTGCAGAGACAGGCCACTCTACGCTCTAGCTGCACAGTTGTGAGAAGTGTGACCCACAGTCATCCCCTGCTTTCCTTGCATGCTCAGGACCACAGTTCTGGGGAGGGTGTACCCTTGGCTAAGCCTAACTCAGGGCTGCTGTTTCTCCCCCAGAATGCAGCACAGGGGTAGGGGAGGGAGAGGCCGAGGGCTTTTGGCATTGATAGTGATTTCCTTTGTCTCTAAGACTGTGCAAAATGAGGGCTCTTCAATAAAGAAAGACTGACATGCAAACAGAGGATATAGGGAGTTGAAGGCTGTCAAACTAAAAATGATTCAAGTTCATCCCATGCCCCACAGCTTAGCCAGAAGAGACTGGGATACTGCAGCATGTCCTTATAGGTTTCTTCCTGGTTGGGGTTTCCTCTCTCCTCTACTCCAGGCTCAGCTCCAAATGTCACATTTCTGGGGGCAGCTACTAGATGAAAGCATAGAATAAGAGGCTGGCTTCTGTAAAACAAGAATAGCCCCACCCATCTCCCAGTGTTTTTGTGTGGATTAATAGGCTATTTGTAAGGTGCCTAGTACTGTGTCTGGCATTGAGCAATGTGCCCAGCAGATGTTAGGCTGTGGCCCTCACTATACTGTTTCCCAAAGGGCAGTGGATGAGAGGATGTGCCAGTTGTCATTTTGTTTATTCAACTAATATACCAATGTTATTGAGTGCCATTGCTCTTATTTTCCTCAGATTGGCAAGGACTGGTGGAGACTTTGTCCGGGAATGTTACCACTTACTGGTTGTGCAGCCCTAGGCAAGTTATTTAGCCTCCGTGAGAGTCCATGTGAATGGCTGTCAAAGGGAGGTAATAATCATACCAATGTCAAAGAATTTTTCTAAGCAGTAAATGAGATAATCCATGTAAAGTACTTAGCATAGAGCCTGGCAGCAGGAAATACTCAGTACCTGTTAATGATTAATAAGAACCCAAAGAGTTTAAAACGTTTTCCTTGAATCCACTTATATATTCAAGCTCTTCTACCAAAGACTGATATACTTCGTGAGTTTACCACAACTCTTTGTTCTAAATGCAGCTTATTTTCTAAGGACGCGAGAAGCCACCATGTAGCCATGGAGCTGGAAAAACATTAGGGATGTTATAGTTCATCCTCTTTGTTGTACAAAGGAAGAGATGGGGCCTGGCCCAGGGCAGATTTGCTGACTCTCCATGTGGTGAGAGTCAATCTCATCTCATGAATTGATCATCATCAATTCTAGCAGTAGACTTTTTTCTATTTCTACCCACCTCAATTAAAGTAAAAATTCACATGTTGTTGAGGCAGGATTCAGGTACTGCCCAGTTCTGCTTTTTCACTACTTGTCTTCCTGCTGTCAGTAATGGAAGCGATCAGGCCATGTAGTTAGGTAAGACCTGTCAATCTCACCTTATCTAATCATTCCCATCTACTCATGGCAGACTGCCATAGAAGGAAATGGAAATGGCACTGGGAGGCTTTGGCTGTCTTTTATTTCCTCTCATCCTTGAAGTGGTTACTTAATATTCTGTCTATTATTCCTTGTAGAGTCTCTTTGGCATTACCAATTGCCTTCTTTTCTCAGGAATTAAATTACTTTCAAATAATTTTTCTCATACTATGGTAGCTTGCATTTTTCTAAGCTGACTCTAGTTTTTAGTTTTCTGGCATTAGATCCAATCCATTCATCTTTGTGTATTTGAACACAATCTTTGCCTATTCAAAACAGAACTTCCACTAATATCAATATCCTGATGTTCATTCTCTATTCCAAGTCATTAACAAAATTTTTACTGGGACCAGAGAGAATAGACCGTCTGCCAAATATCTTGTCTGAATTGGATACTGAGCCATTTATCAATTTCCTTTGTTTAAAAAAATAGCTATTTTAAAATTTATTTTGACTTTTTTCCAAGCTAACTTAAATTTACTTTAGATAACATTTTATTAAATACTGTATCAGATGCTTTATTAATGCTCTTCCTTATGTAATTGTGCATTATTTCCTAAACAAATTATTTTTATAAGTTCCACAAGAACAGCTATGTTATTTTATTTGAAACAACTTGCTTAAATAAATGCTTGGCATTGCTTTACAATTGCCTGGGATTTTAAAATTACTTTTCCTGAACGTAATTGCTTTAAATTAAGAGTTGGACTTATGTTGAAATTTTGAAGGTTATAGTTTTGATTTTTCCTGTGCTTTTAAAAAATAGGTGAGCTGAGTAATTCCCTTTAATCAAGAAGTCATAAGTTATAAACACTGATATTTTCCATACCAAATAAAAAGATAATTCTTTAAAAATCGATGTTTCTGTAGTGATAGCAATTTTTTTTCAGTGATGTTCTTTTGGACTTTAGGAACAGAGGGTTTTTGTTATTGTTGCAATTTTTAAAACTTCTTTAATATACTTCAAATTACCACTCTTCAATGTTATTTTTAAAGACAGATTTAAATGCAACTAATCTTTATGTACAAGCTTTTAAAAAATGTTGTAATTCATTTCATACCTGCACTCATTTGTGTCGTGTATATTCTCTGTCATTCCTATTTTCTGATCTACTTATTTAAGCTAGGATTTCCTAGGTGGCTTTTGTCAATGTGAGTCTTAATGTAATCACCTAGCACAGAGTTTCTTTGGGTTTATTTTTGTACTTTCTGGCTCAAAATGCCCTTCATATAATTGGGGACTTTCTGATGCCAACTGATGGGCTGTCATTAGTTTAATGTGTCCATTCATACAGCATTGTGAGGCCTCCGTGGTCTACATAGTCCGTCTTATTTCTCTCTCCCCGGGGTTTTAAAATCTGTATCTACTGTAATTTCTTTCCCCTGTTTTTAACTACATACTAATTTATTGGACTACAGATTACTTTTTTCCAGAATTTATCCAAATATCATATTAAAAATCTTTTCTATATACTGTGCTATCTTTCTACATCTTTTCTATTACCTTTAAGTTCAATGTTGATCAATTGGTAGCATATTTATAAGGAACACTCAATAGTTAATCTGAGTGATCAGGTCACATTTTCAACTTTATCTCAATATACAGTTCAGTAAGTTCCTCACATCTTTTGCATATGAGGCTATAATTACCTGGCATTTTTCTTTTTCACAGAATTTAAGATTCTGGATTAAGCCTACATTCTTATGCAGAATTAAACAAATATATGTTTTTTTAAAATTGATGTGTAATGTTCATTCCTTTCTTTCACCTCATGATTATATCTAACATTTTATGTAAATAATATTAAAATCTGGCCAGGCGCTGTGGCTCCACCTGTAATCCCAACACTTTGGCAGACCAAGGCAGTGGATCCCTTGAGGTCAGGAGTTCCAGACCAGCCTGACCAATGCGGCGAAAACCCGTCTCTACTAAAAATACAAAAATTAGCCCAGGTGTGGTGATGCATGCCTGTAATCCCAGCTACTTAGGAGGCTGAGGCATGAGAATCCCTTGAACCTGGGAGGTAGAGGTTGCAGTGAGCCAAGACTATACCAGCACTCCAGCCTGGGCCACAGAGTGAGACCCTGTCTCAATAAAAACAAAAGATCAAACTCTCTTTTGATTCCTTTGGGTCAAACTTTCACTTTCAGCAGAAATATTCAGTCTTTGATTTTCAAAACTCCTCATTTTTTTTTCTACCCTAAAGGGCTTTTTTTTCCTTTTTTTTTTTTTTGACAATGTTATCATAAAAAAATTAAGGAATAGATGAGGTTTATTCAAATATTCATTACCAAGAAGTAATCATTTATGAAATGACATTCAGGAAAAAAAAAGACCAACATTAAGTATAAAATGATAGCTTGAACCCAGGAGTTCAAGACCAGCCTGGGCAATATAGTGAGAAGCCATTTTCCACAAAAAGGAAAAATAAAAATAAAATAAAATAAAATAAGGCCATTCCCTGTGTTGCCTACCCCAGCTTCACAAGACAATGCTAGTGTCTTGGAGGTCAAGGGAGTTCTGTTGGGGGCTGACAGAGACCACTCAGCATACTTTTTTGGGACTCGGCTTCCTTGACATCCAGCTCTAATTTAAGTCTTTGATTATCATTACAGCTGAAAATGCCACAAATTTGTTCTTTTAAAAAAATACTGTAGTCTGTGTGCCGTGGCTCATGCCTGTAATTCCAGCACCTTGAGAGGCCTACACAGGCGTATCATCTGAGGTCAGGAGTTCAAGAACAACCTGACCAACACAGAGAAGCCCGTCTCTACTAAAAATCCAAAAAGTCCTGTAATCCCAGCTGCTCAGGAGGCTGAGGCAGGAGAATCACTTGAATCAGGGAGGTGGAGGTTGCAGTGAGCCTAGATCGCGCCATTGCACTCCAGTCTGGGCAACAAGAGCAAAACTCTGTCTCAAAAAAAAAAAATTGTAGTAAAATATCATTTAGTCATTTTTAGGTGCACAATTTAGTGACATTAAGTACAATTATGTTGTTGAGCAACCGCCACCACCATCTGTGTGCAGAACTCTGTATCTTGCAGAACTGAGACCACATACCCATTAAACAGTAACTCCCTATTCCCCACTTCCCCAACCCCCTGGCAAGCACCATTCTGCTTTTTGTCTCTAAAAATTTGACTACTTTACAGATGTCATTTAAATGAAATCATACAATGTTTGTCCTTTTATGTCTGGCTTATTTCACTTAGCATAATGTGTTCCAGGTTCATCCATGTTGTAGCATGTGTCAGAATTGCCTTCCTTTTTAAGACTGAATAATACTGCATTGTACGTATGTACGACACTTTGCTCACCCATTCTTTTGTCAATGGACTTTGAGTTGTTTGTACCTTTTTTCTATTTTGAATAACACTGCTATGAATATTGGTTACAAGTATCTGTTCAGGTCCCTGCTTTCAATTATTTTGGGTGTATACCAAAAACTGTTATTGCTGGGTCATGTGATAATTCTATGTTCATTTTTTTTTTAAGAATCCGCACATCTGTTTTTACCTGTAAGATGATAATTTCCTCTGATTATATTCATTCTTAGCAGAAATTTTATTCTCTTGTGGCTTCTGAATTCCTTTTTAGTTTTTAACAAATACAAAAACAGTGGTTAAATAAAAGGCCAAGATTTTGGTACTCCTGGTTTAGCAACTTTTTTAAAAAAGCATAAAATTAACTTTTAGAAATGATAAGCTATATATTCTCTTTCTGTAATCACAGTTTAACAGTCTACAGCAAAACCAATTTCTTCATTTGTTTTTCAAAATTATCATTTTAAAAACTGAGTTTAACTCATTATATTTTCACGATGTTCTAATATTTGAAGTTTCATAGTATTTTTTGCTACCTATAAAGCTTACTTTAAAAGGAAACAAAGGGGAGTATTATTTGCTGAGGCAAAATTATAGGGGATCCTTTAAAAAATAAACCATTCCTAAAGACCTGAACTTAGAAAATAAGTCCATTAGAAGATGATTATCTGTGTTGTCAAAAACAGATCTTGAATTGATCAAAAGGTTTCTTTTAACTAGTTTCTTGATGCATTTTTTCAAAAGGATTTATGAATAATTTTCTAAGAAGGCATTGTAAAGACATTATGGTAAAATTGTCTTGGTTTGTAGCTGAGTAATTAGAATTTGTGATATTTGTACAGGGTTCATGAAGTGGGCTTTTTTTTTTTTTTTTTTTTTGCAAAAGTTGTTTGAGGAAAAATAAAAGCCTGCTCCCAAGACTATAAACAAGGTTCCAAAGGAAAGTGATTGCCTACTGAAGAGAGCCAAAGTGTTTTTAAGCATTTAAGAAATAGTAGTTTAGGGACAAACTGCCATTTGAGTATCCTGCAGAGGCTAACAATGCTTATGTTGAAGACGTAATGTGCTAACTTCAAGCCATTCTTACTGATTAATGCTTTAATGGGCATTTTGCGGGGCAACATTTAGTTAGCACAGTTATTATATATATTTGACTGTATAAAACTGAATTTATTGAATATCCAGTTTGGGGAAGATAAAGGAGAAAAGTACACTTTTCTTGAGTTCTCTTGTACTATGGTTAGGTTACTGCATTTTAAATGCTTGAAGTTAAAGCTTTCATCTTGAATTATCACAGTATTTCTACTTTATTTTCTGAGTATGGTCTATAGTTACAGCTGCTGCCAAAGAATGAAATCTGGCTAACATAAATTTGAGAGAAGGAAGAAAAAGCTGGTTGAATTCCCTGTAGATCAGGACTTTTGGTTCTGGGACAGACATTTACCAACATCTGTTTCAAAGGAGAAAATAGAAGCCCACCCTAGAAGTCTAAGGGTCATCAGGAAATAGACAAACATCAGGATATTATATTAAAGCACATCTGTCTCCACTTTGGCATGAAAAGCCTATATTTAGATATTATTTTAAGAGCTATGTTTAAAATTGCTGATAAAGTAAATTCCATGCTCGTTTTTTAGTCAACTGTGTTATTTTTCTTTTTCACAGATGTGCACACTTGGTACTATAGTCTGAATATATTTTCTACCAAGACCAAAATTTAAAAAGTAAAAGTATGGAATTTCTGGAATTTCTGTCTTCTACAGCCTGGCTTACAGCTTTGGAGCATACCTTGAATAGCTTATGCATCCTTGGTGGAAAGTCCTCCCATTGTTTTACCTTGTGTGTATATATGCCTGTGTATATTTCACTGTTGCTGCTTGGGGCCTCCTCAGTGGGTGCGGTATATTGCTGGTCTTTAATCACCTGGTCAAACCAGGCCTGTTTGAAGTCTGGTAGCAACCTTCTGTAGACCTAATTCTTTCAGCTGTTAGTTGTTATAGAAAAAAAAAAATAACTGTTTGTATCTGAGATCTAGGCCAGCTCTCATCAGCTGCTGAGGGTTCTGTTTGTGGAAGTGCCCCATGTGCATGCTGAAGCCAGATTTTGGCACAGTTACAGAGACATGCAGAGCAGCATTCGTTTCACAATTCTAGACGTAAACAGCCTATTATGGGTTGGGTTTAGAGTTATTTATTGTAGCATTTTAGTCAGATTGGGCCGCTATACAAAATACAATAGACTGGGTAACATAGATAACAGAGATTTATTTCTCACAGTTCTAGAGGTTGTGAAGTCCAAGATCAAGGTTCTTAGAGATCCAGTCTGATGAGGACTTTCTTTTTTGGTTTACAGACAGCTGTCTTGTGTTCTCATGCTGTGTAGGGATGGGGAGGGAGAAATATCTCTTTTGTGTCTTTTCTTATATGGGCACTAATCTCATTCATGACAGCACTACCCTCTTGACCTATTAAAAATTACACCCCAAAGCCCCACCTCCCAATACCATCACACTGGGGATTTAGGCTTCCACATTCAGTCTATAGCCTATAGTTATTGATTCTTACAATAAAAAAATGTATTTATCTTTTTCTTCCTGTCTTCTCTTCCTGGTCACTGGTTTGTTATTTCATTTTGGAGAAGAATAAGAGGTAATTTCCCCCCAATTATAATTTATTCCTGGAATCAATTATAATTTATTCAGCAGCAGGAGTGTTGATTTGTAAGTTTGAAAGAAACAAGAAGATATGCTTGACTTTGCTAAAACAAAATATTATTACTATTATTCAGTTATTAGGAGAAAGTCTTAGGTTGGTGCTAATATACCTTTAACCACAACCTAAAATCTCCTCCTTTAAAAAAGAGAGAGTAGGACTCAGGCTCAGAGTCTTTAGTAGGCAACTGTTTCCAGTGAGAATTTAATGGCATTATTGTGTTTTTATTTCTTCAGAGTTTCCTTCTATTTATGGCAAATAGAACAGCTTTTAAAGACTTCTTTCAAACTCTTGTTGGACCAGAGTTGAGATAAACTCTATTTGGTTTGTTTCATTTAATCCTTATAATCACTCAGTGTGTTTGAAGCTGTTTTATTTTATTTTATTCTTTTGAGACAGAGTCTTGCTGTGTTGCCCAGGCTGTACTGCAGTGACACAATCATGGCTCACTGCAACCTTGCCTTCCTGGGCTCAAGCCATCCTCCCACCTCAGCCTCCAAAGTAGCTGGGACCACAGGCGTGTGCCACCATACCTGGCTGATTTTTAAAAAAAATTCTGTAGAGACAGGATCTCACTATGTTCCCCAGACTGGTCTCAAACTCCTAGGCTCAAGTGATCCTCCTGCCTTGCCCTCCCAAAGTGCTGGATTACAGGCATGAGCTGTTCCATGAGGCCTGAAACTATTTTAAACTAAATTTTACATATAAAAAAACAGAGACTCAGGGAGATTATGTAATTTGCCTAACTAAAGTCACTTATATTGTGGAAGTCTCTCTAAAATTTGGATTTAGCTCTTTCAGAACCCAGAGTTCAAACTTTGACCCACTGTGCACACGGTCTGTGCTCTGAACTGGCCTCACCAACACACCAGAGCCTCTTTAACCGGGAAAAATCAAGTTTCAGGTCATCTCTACTCATGTCCAGCAGTTCTTGCTAATATCCTATGAGTAGCACAGAAATTTATATGTGCCCAATTCCCAATTCCTATGTCACACACTGAAATTCAAGATAATAACATTCTCAGAGGGATTTTCTTCTCTTTCTTTTTTTTTTGAGATAGAGTCTTGCTCTGTCACTCAGGCTGGAGTGTAGTGCCATGATCTTGGCTCACGGCATCCTCTGTTGCCTGGGTTTTAAGCAGTTCTACCACCTCAGCCTCCTGAGTAGCTGGGACTATAGGTGTGTGCCACCACAACCAGCTATTTTTTTTTGTTTTTTAGTAGAGACAGGGTTTCACCATGTTGGGCAGGATGGTCTCGATCTCCTGACTTCGTGATTCGCCCTCCTCAGTCTCCCAAAGTGCTGGGATTGAAGGCATGAGCCACCGCTCCAGGCCAGCTTTTCTTTTTAGGAGTGGGAGCGGTTTAAAATAAAACTACTTTTCCCCATCAATGGTATGTTTTTGAATATACATATAGAAATAAAATGGGAGAAAAAAATAGTAAAAATATTTAACCCAATTTATTGTCACTCATGGGCAGCTGAATATCCTGGAAGAGGCAGTAAACTGCACACCAGAGGGGAATTCTAGTTCCTAACCCAGCAAAACAGGTCCAGAAACCACCAGAGATTTCTGCTGGGTCACTGACCTAAGGTGTGGTTAAATTAAAACAATGATTTTGGCTGGGCGAGGTGACTCACGCCTGTAATTCTAGCACTTTGGGAGGCTGAGGTGGGTGGATCACCTGAGGTCAGGAGTTTGAGACCAACCTGGCCAACATGGTGAAACCCTGTCCCTGCTAAAAATACAAAAATTAGCCAAGTATGGTGGCGGGCCCCTGTAATCCCAGCTACTTGGGAGGCTGAGGCAGGAGAATCGCTTGAACCCGGGAGGCAGAGGCTGCAGTGAGCCAAGATCATGCCACTTCACTCAAGACTGGGTGAAAGAGCAAAACTCTGTCTCAAAATAATAAATAAATTATATACTTTTTAATCTTTTGCATAAAAATAGATAAAAGTGGAGCTGTTCTCATCTCCAAATTAGGAAGGAGTGATAGTACTCTGATCTGTCCACATAAGTTTAATTCCAAACTCCCCCTCAACTTCCTACCTCTGTGTTCTTTGGTGAGTTACTTAATCTCTCTAAGCCTCAGTTCCCTTATCTGTAAAGTGGAGTATAACAATAATATTCATCTTATAGAGTGATTGTGAATCAATGTAAAATTCTGAGAACAGCACCTGGTACATGGAACAATTGTTTATGTTATGGTTTTATTTTTGTTGGAAGCTAGTTGAAGAAAAGATACAAGTCACTGCTTAAGAGCAATTTAGCTGGTTCATCTCTAAAATCTCAGACTTCTATTCTGTGTTTCTATGCTAGAAATTTCTAGAGCATAACTCAGAATGCCAAACATAAGAATCCATCAAATTACCTTATTTAGGAGTGTTTTGTGCTTGCTTATTAACTCTATGTCTTAAATTCTAGGAAATGTTGATAGCTACGTGCCTATCATCTGTGCTATTTTTCTCAGTGTGATTAGTCTCTGGGAGGCTGGAGTCAAATGTTTTGGAAGTGACACCAAAGAAAATAAGTCTAGGCTTTTTTGGTTATCCCTATTTGTTGTGAAAATGTCCTTCAACGACTAGAGAATAACACTTGCACAGAGCACCTGCTTTCCTTGATGTCACACATTGTATTATTTATTATATCTTGGGAACAATAGTGTCTGCTCCAGAGGCATATTGCTGAAGTGTTTAATTAGCCAAAGGCCCTTGATTTCATCAGTACCTCTGGGTCCTTGACCCCTGACCTTTTGGCTCCAGAAAGGCTGCAGGTACAGTTTTGTTTGCTGGTCAAGAAGCTGGTATCAAGTCTCCTGTTTGCCCCATTCCTACCCTCTTTTCAGTAAACAATACATTCTAATATAAAATAGATGGGATGATAGCTTATCAGGGAAACTGCCAAGACCCCAAGGGTTTCTGTCTCCTTGGAAAATTACTAAGCCACATCTAATACCATGGAAATCAACTTCCTGAAGCCCAGAATTAGTCTGCCTTTTTAGTATTAAGCAGCGCTGCTGATACCATCTATACTACAGGCAGAAGAGAAATGGGGATCTCTACCCTAAGGTCTTAAAATAAATACAGGCAAATTTGTTAGAGGAATTCATTACATTTTAAAACTCAGAGAGATGAGTTTTACCTATAAGCATAAATAGATAGCTGCGAATGGAGAAAGGATAAATGCCTTTGGCACAAATTCTTCATTATATAGGAATTAGAGTAGATGCTAAGAAGAATCAAAATGTTATACATGCTCTATCTTCAGAAGTTAATTATGATTTTAAAATAGTTCAGTGGAGTGGCTATGATTATAAGCTTTTGAGGCGGGCTGCCTGAGTTGGAATCTCAGCCATGCTATTAATTAGGTGTGTGATCAGGAACAGTTATTTCCCTTGCTGTGATTTTGCTCCTGCATCTGTGAGATGGAGTTCTGGTTATCCACTGCTGTCTAACAAACTACCCCCAACACTGAATTGCTTAAAACAACATCCATTTTATGAAAACTCTTGATTTTGTGAGTCAGAAATCTGCACAGGACTCTCCTGGCAATTCTGCTCCGCGTGGCACTGATTGGGTCACCTGGTGGCATTCAGTGGGCAGCTGCTCAGTTCTGGAATTCCATAGTTTCCCTCACAGTCTGGTATCTCGATGGGGCAGCTGGAAGGCTGGGCTCAGAGCCTCTGGAGGTGATGTCTTCAGCAAGGTAGTTGGGCTTCTTACAATGGAGGCCCAGGGCTCCAAAAATAAGGGTACTGGAGGCAGGAGAGGGAAGCTCTTAGGCTTGGTCCTGGAAATGGGCACTATGTCATTTCTCCATAAACTCCTGGTCAAAACAGTCACAAAGCCTGCTCAGATTCAGGGAGGGGTCTTTGACCTCACCCCTCCACGGAAGAGGTGTCGAAGAATTTGCAGCCCTCTTTAATCAACCATAGATGGGGAGTATAGTAGCACTGATCTGATAAAGTAATTGTGAAGATTAAATAAGAGTATCTATAAAGGGTTGAACAGCATCCATCAGATTAAATGTTCCATGTGTTAGATGTTATATGTTGACATATACTATTACTGTATATAAATGTATACATGTAGAATTATATTTATAAAACATACTGTTTTTAGACTATCTGACATGTATGCATACTATAGCTATGTAGGTAGGTTATCTATGTATAATTACATTTTCATAATCACATTACAACAAACCAGAAGCCAGTGTGGATATGAGCAATTCTCAAGTAATTTCTACAACAGTTTTCTTAGTATTTACACAGCGAATCGCTTTCCCTACCGGGGGAAATAAGAGAATCCCTGCAGAAAGCGTTTTTTTATTGAATTGTTTTAACTAAGACTAAACATCACTGAACACTGAAGTGACAGCACTGCTCCTGTGTGTGGACTCTCAGGAGGGGTGGTGGCTGAGGTGCTCAGCCCACTGACCTTGAGGAAGGAAGGTCAGTCAGGCAGTATGTTGGATGGGGAACAGAGGACATTGGGAGAATTATTTTACTTCTAAGAATTATTTTACTGGGTTGTACTTTGAAGTCTCACCTTTAAGGAGCCACATTATAATCAATAATTGGAGAGTTAGCTTCCATGCTGAGAGACTGAGAGAAAAAAAATAGTGGTCCTCGAAAAATTTCCAAATACAAAATAAGGTCACACATGAAAAGGCTAATGTGACAAATATGCCAGCGTGTTGTAGGAAGGCCAAGGATCTGGAAAAGAAATGGAAAATCCTACACATAAAGACATCAGAGGCAGCCTACGCTCATGAAAATAAAAAGGGACCAGAGAATGGGGTCATTCAAAGAACATTAAGGGGTTTCAGAAAGAATAGCTGAGCCCCAGAGGGCCACTAGGTAGAATGGGTTACATTACAAAGCTGTTAGGGTAGCATTTCAGGACGAGAGATGCAGCATTTGCCAACAGAAGGGTGTGAGCAGTAATTAAACTCAATCAGGTTTAGGTAACTCTTATAGAAGGATACAATTCTTTTTTTCTTAAAGTTGAAACTTGAGAGAATCAACCAAAAACTAATGGAAAAGTTAGGAAAATTCTCTGTTTTTCACTCCTAACTCATCTGGGTAAGTTTGTCTTTTTATACCCTGGTAACATGAAAGCCATTTAAAATGATCGTCCCGGAAGACAGACCACAGCAAGGTTCTTGGTTATTGCTTGTGTACTTGCGTTGTTGCTCGTGAACAGTCCAGGCTCTGTCCCTTGCTGGGTAGAGGGGTCTGGTCTGAGCGCAGTCCTCCGGTCCTCTCTGACCTCCCTGAGGTCAGCTTTGGGACTTGTGTTCCTGGGTTTACTCCTGGTATTTGTTGGATATAGACATTTATTTCTGCAAACTGTGTTAATGAGCCGATTGCCTTAATTCATTTTATTCTTCGATTGTATTATCAGGTTTTTTTCTAATAGATTTTTATGAAGTCTTTGTAAATTTAAAAAATTGGCCCTTTTTGTATATGTTACAAATATGTTCCCAGTATGTTGTCGATTGACTTTATTTATAATACATATTTTTCCAAATGGATGTGTGGATAAATTTGACCACATAAACATGTACATTTCTTTTATGGTATCTAGGTTTTATATGAATTGCCTAGAAAGCATTTCCTATGCCAAGATTGTAAATAAATTCATCTGTTTTCTTCTATTCCTATAATAGGTTTATTTTAAAAAAATTGATTAATCTAGGCCGGGCGCGGTGGCTCAAGCCTGTAATCCCAGCACTTTGGGAGGCCGAGGCGGGTGGATCACGAGGTCAACAGATCGAGACCATCCTGGTCAACAAGGTGAAACCCCGTCTCTACTAAAAATACAAAAAATTAGCTGGGCACGGTTGTGCGTGCCTGTAATCCCAGCTACTCGGGAGGCTGAGGCTGGAGAATTGCCTGAACCCAGGAGGCGGAGGTTGCGGTGAGCCGAGATCGCGCCATTGCACTCCAGCCTGGGTAACAAGAGCGAAACTCCGTCTCAAAAAAAAAAAAATCGATTAATCTGCTTTTATAGTCTCATTAAAAAAATCTTTAATTAGTCTGGATTTACTTGGTATAAAGACTGAAGAAGGGGCTGAGTGCTTCAATGTGTGCCTGTAGCCCCGGCCACTTGGGCTGCCGAAGTGGGAAGGTTGCTTGAACCCAGGAGTTTGAGTTTAGATTGGGCAAGACAATGACATTCATCTCTTAAAAAAAAAAAGGACTGAAGAAGGAAGAAACCTTTTTCTAAATAGATAGCTAGTTTTCCCACTGTAATTTGCAGATAATTGATTTTTCTTCTTTTGATTATAATGTAAATTCCCATGTGAATTAAAGTCTATTTCTGTATTCTCTAGCCTTTGATCTTCTCATCTCTTCTTCAGCACCAACCTGTTTTTAATTATTGTAGTTCCATGGATATATTTTAATATCTGGTAGGATTCATCCCCCTCATAGCTTTCCTATATATAAACAAGATTAAGTAAGAGAATATAATGGAAGAAAAGATTCCAAATACAATATTAACTAAAAAAAGAGTTTTGAAACTAAAGAAATGTGTAGACACATAAATTTAAAAAAATTATACTTAGAACAGAAGAAAAAACTCGAAAAGTTGTACTGAGAACATAAGAACAACTGCCTTGATGTTGGATAGGAAGGCTCAGTAATATGAAGCTTTTTGTTCTCCCTTAATAAATCCATAGATTTAATACAATGCCAATTAAAATACCCAAAAGATTTTTAGGAAAACTTAACGAAATGATACTAAGACTCTCCTGGAGAAACAGATACATAATTATGGCCAGAAAACTCCCCTTCCTTTTTGTACCTTATTAAGTCTCTTTATTATTGTCATTTAGGCTTTTTAATACTTATATAAGTCACTTATACTTGTAAAGTGACTGCAAACATTACATTAATAGCTGACAGTGATGGAGGGTTGTAGATGCTAGGCCCTTTTCTGAATGCAACATATATGAAATGTTCATGATCTCATTTCAACCTCATAACAGCCTTACCAGGTTATCCTCCTTATTTTACAGATGGGCAAACTGAAGCACGGGGGCAGGGGGACTCAATACTTCTTCAAAGATTACTTAAGTGGTAAGCCTGCAGAGCCTGGGTTTTTAACCAGTACACCATTTTGTCTTCTATTGCATAAATAAGAAAAAAGAAAAACTCCCTCCCTTACCCAGCCTCATTTCCCAGACTCCGTATCCTATTCACTTATGTACATAGAATCATATAAAGTATTTTCATAAAATATCATAATTTAATATATACAATGTTCTGTGCTTTATCACTAAACACAATACAAAGGGTTTCTCCACGTCAGCATATATAGAACCACAACATTCTTTTTAGTAGTCACTCAGGATCCAGTTGTACCATAATTTAACTATCCTTTATTAATGTGCATCTAGGATGTGACCTCAAATTGTTACGTTTCCTTTTTCCTCAATCAGTTATCATTAACTCTTATTATTTTGTTGTGATGCTCACTTCGATCTTCCCTTGTAGGCCACTAACATTCTCAGCTGTTTTGTAGGAAGGCTGCAGTGAATCTTCTTCACCCAGGAGCCCTTCTCTTTAACAATTTGACAGTGTAGCTCACCTTTTGAGGTGTATTTGTTCAATACAACATTTGAGAGCTGTTTTTTCTTTTAATTCTCTAACATTATTTCCCATCTCTCTCTGCATTTTATTTGCCCTTCAAAGAGTTTCTCAAAGACATCATACATACTGTCAGCAATTTCTCATACAGTGGTCCCTGCTGGTTTTTATCTTTCAAGGTTATCATAAAGAATTAATCACCATCATGAACATTTATTGGCTGTTCCCTATGAACCAGGCCCCATGTTAATAGCTTCAGTCTCATCTCATTTCTTCCTCAGAGCAATCCAGGATAGAGAAGGTAATGCAGTGTTAAAGTCTTTTTTTCCTCTGTCTTACACATAAAGAGAAACTGAGGTACAAGGAGGTTAAGAAAGTTGCCAGAAAAAAGGAAAAGAAAAACAAAGAAAGTTGCCTAAGACACGAGGCTGGGACTAGAACTGCATGTGGCTAACGTTTAAACCCAGCCCTTTAACCTCTGTCCTTCATTGCCTCTTTTTAAAGCCATCACCTCTTTCTCTGCTTTTTGGACACTAAAATGTCCTTGGGAAGAAACTCGTTCTTTCTTGATTTCCCTTTTCTTTTCTCCTTGCCTCAAACCCTTCTCATTTGTTCATTTATCTGTTTTTTGGCTTCAGTTTCCTTCATTTTCCCTTTTCTTTGTGCATTTCATGCTACCACAGCTGGGAGCATTTATTTCTATTTTATTTTTTATTTCTTTTAATAAAGACTCTGGCTTTCTCCTTCCTTTGAGTTTTCTTCATATCACTTTTAAAACATATTCTGCCATTCTCTTATCCCTTCCAAAGCCAGGAGGGTCTTTCTCAATTTGATCATTCCTCTTACATCCTTATTTATTCTTGTTTAAAGAAAATTTGATCATCTGCCATATTCTTCTGCAAAATATCCCTCATTTTGATAAGTTGTTTTAAGTTATTTTCTTATCATTAATAAAGTAGCTTTATTTCTCTCATAGCTCTTACGCTTTCTTGGACCATTTCTCTTTGGGGGGACTGTGTGCTAAATAAGTAACCTTTAAAGTATATGTTCTTATTGGGTGATTGTAACTAGATTTTTGGGTCACTTTGATTTACTTCCAATATTGTCACTTTTTCAAAAAATTCATTTGAAATTCTTTCTCAGTATTGCTGCACCTAGTATCATGTGTAGAAAGTGAAAGTTGAAAATTCTCCTTTGCCCTTCGCAATTCATCCTGATGACCATGCATAATCCTACGCAAATCATACTTATCTTTTAAGCTTCCTGATTGTATATTTTAAAAGAGGAAAAAAGAAAGAAAGGACCCATCCTCCAGTTTCATTCTCTTTCCATATTGATGAGAATGATGATGTTCTTTTACTTGACCTTTCTCATATATTTTCTTATTCATATTTAGTCCTTGTTTTCTTGTTCTAAAATGTTTTATATTTTCTTCCTCTCTCTAACCTCTCAGTATACTAACATCTTTGTTATTGGGAGGCCATGTGATACACTAGAAAAGATCAAAGCTTTGGAGCAAGATAGAGCTGGTTTTGAACCTGGTTCTGCCATTTACTATCCTGTGTGACCCTGAATAAACTACTGAATGTCTTCTAACTATTTTCCCATCTTAGTGGTAAGAAAATTTACCCTGTTGTAAGTATTAAAGGAAATGAATAAAAATGTGTAGTGCAATTCCTGGACATAGCAGATGCTCTAGAAATGGGAGCTGCTATTACTGTGCTGTCGTTAGTATTTATTATTAGTGGTTCTCTGGATTTATGTTATGTAACTTGGATTTAACTAGTTGTACTCCTCTCTGTTTTTTAGGTAGTTATTTACATTTTCTTTGTCCTTTTCTCTTTTTTCTTCAATTCTTTGCATCTTACCTTTTACCTCTCAGGATTTCTTTCACAGAACAGAAATTTATTCTCTCACAGTTCTGGAGGCTAGAAGTCTGAAGTCAAGGTGTTGGCAGGGCCATTCTCTCTCTGAAGGCTCAAGAGGAGGATACTTCTTTGCCTCTTACTAGCTTCTGGTGGTTGCTCGCAATTCTTGATGTTCCCTGGGTTGTAGACACATACTTTAGTCTCTGCTTCTGTCTACACACAGCATTCTCCCTTTGTGTGTGTATTCGTGTCTCTTCTTTTAAAGAAACTAGGGATTGGATCTAGACCCTACGATGATGTAGTATGACATAATCTTAACTTGATTACATGTACAAAGATCCTGTTTCCAAAAGATCACATCCATGGGTCCTTGGGGTTAGAATTCCACTTTGGGGGAGTGGAGGGCACAATTCAACCCACAACACAATGGGGAGAAAATGGGATAAATGAATACAGATATGATGTGAGAGTGGTAGGAAGACCACACCACCAGGTTGCCCATTTGTACAATGGCCACATGACTACCTACCTCTCTGCCACATTAACCTTTTCTGCTGATCATGTGGTTACAACGACCAGAGCTGAGGTTTAAGTAAGGGAGTCGAATTAGACAAAAGGCATCTGGGCTCAGTGACAAACACTTGCTTTATTGCAGGGAGATGACTGCAGCTGCTTGTCAGTTCACCTACTGAGCAGCTATAGGCAGAAGACACAAGGGGCCAGGCTGCATGTCACCAGTGAGTGGTCAAATAAGCCCTCATGAATATTGACAGTCTTACATGTCTTGTCTTTGAGTGTATCATGAATATTCATGTTACATGGTCTGTCCCTTCTTTTTAATCATTTTATCTTCCACCCCTTTTTTTATTTTATCTTTTTTTTTAAACTAGAAAACATAAGTGAAGCAGATGAAATATGCTCCACTTATGCTTTCTATGTCTAAATATGTTGTATATATATAACATATATCTGTTTAATATGTCTTATGAGTTTCATGTATCCCAGTTATTTTCTTATCTTTTATAGCCATATTGCATATTCCCAAACAATACAGTAAGCATATATTACAAACATTTAAATAACAGAAAACCTCCACTGAGTCCTTACTACGTACCATAAGCATATTGTAAGCATTAATGAAGTTGATCCTAATTACAGCTCTATAAGGAGGCAGTTATTAATGGAGTAAATTATAAACTGACTCATAAGAAATCAAGAAGATTTTGGTACCTGGAGGTGGGATGGCACTGTACCAAAAACTTAAAACCTTGGTCTGAGACCAGGTAGAGGGTTGAAGATGCATAGGCCTCTAGAAGAGTGCTAGCAGAAGCCTAAAGGATCTTGAGGAAGCTGTCAGTGAGGGCCAAGAGGAAATTTAAAAAAAGATTAATGGATGCTGGAGGAAAGTGGACTCATGTAGTTGTGGAAATTTTGGTAGCAATGTTGCCTGGAGTAATGTGACAAATTAAAAAATGCACCTAATGAATGCTCTGGCTAAGAAGGTTTTCAGGAAGAATGTTGAAAGTGTTGCCTGGTTTCGTCTCACTGTCTATAATAAAAAGTGAGAGGAGATAGAAGAGCTAAAGAATAAACTACTAAATATAAAAAGCCAGGACTTGTTGGTCTTAAAAATAAGGCTATTTCTCATCCCCAGCTTCTCCAGATGGCCAGACAACTACCAAATTAAGAAAGGGCTTCAGGCCAAATGTCAAATCTATGATGGGACTATCAGGTCCTTTGTTCAGACTTCAGGCAGATCTGGGACACTGTGCAGTAGGGTAGTTTCTTGTAAAACTTTTCATATAGATGAAAGTTCCTCTAAGGATCTTTTTAAAAAAATGGCTACGTATTTTACATATTTATGTGTTACATGTTATATTTTGTTACATGCATGGAAAGTAATGATCAAGTCAATGTATTAGGGGTATTGATCTTGAGTATTTGTCATTTCTGTGTTTGGAACAATTCAAGTCCTCTCTTCTAGATACTTTGAAATATATAGTATCTTATTATTAACTATAGTTACTCTACTATGCTGTTGAACTTTAGAACTTAAACCTTCTATCTAACGGTATGTTTGTACCCTGTAACCAACCTCTCTCTTTATTTTATTGATTGATTGATTGAGACTGAGTCTCATTCTGTGGTCCAGGCTGAAGGGCAGTGATGCAATCTCGGCTCACTGCACCTCTGCCTCCCAGGTTTAAACAATTCTCCAGCTGCAGCCTCTCGAATAGTTTGGACTACAGGTGTGCACCACCAGGTCCGTCTAATTTTTGTACTTTTAGTAGAGACATGGTTTCGCCATGTTTCCCAGAACTCCTGGCCTCAAGTGATCCACCCACCTCAGCCTCCCAAAGTGCTGGGATTACAGACCTGAGCCACCGTGCCTGGTCCAACCTCTTTACTCCCTACTCACACCCATACCCCTTTCCCTGACTGCTATTTATCATTCTACTCTCTACTTCTATAAGGCAAACTTTTAAGCTCTCAGATATGAGTGAGAACATGTGATATTTGTCTTTCTGTGACTGGTTTATTTCACTTAAAATAATGGCCTCCAATTCCATTTGTGTTGTTGCAAATGGCAGGATTTCAATCTTTTTATGGCTGAAGAGTATTCTATTTGATTGTGTATATATATAACTTTTTTTTTTTTTTGAGACAGAGTCTTGCTCTGTCACCAAGCCTGGAGTTCAGTGGTGCAATCTTGGTTCACTGCAACTTCTGCCTCCTGGTTCAAGTGATTCTCGTGCCTCAGTCTCCCATATAGCTGGGACAACAGGTGCATACCAACATGCCTGATTAATTTTTGTATTTTTAGTAGAGGATGTCTGTCTGGTCTAGATCTCCTAACCTCAAGTGATTTGCCCTCCTCCACCTCCCCAAGTGCTGGGATTGTAAGTGTGAGCCACCACGTCTGGCCCTATATACCACTTTAAATAAGTCATTTGTCCATTGACAGACAGTTAGGTTGAATCCATATCTTTGCATATTGTGAATGCTACAGCAATAAACATGTGAATATAGGTATGTTTTTATATGTTGACTTCTTTTCTTTGGCTAAATATTGAGTAGTGAGGTTGCTAGATCATATGGTAATTCTATTTTTAGTTTTTTTTGAAAAATCTCTATAGTGTTTTCCATAGTGGCTTTACTAATTTACTTTTCCACCAACCGTTTACGAGAGTTCCCTTTTCTCTGCATCCTCACCAGCATTTGTTATTATTTGTCTTTTTAATTATAGCCATTCCAACAGGTAAGATGATATCTCATTTTGTTTTTGATTTGCATTTCCCTGATTATTAGTGATATTGAGCATTTTTTAAATATACCTGTTGGCCATTTATATGCTTTCTTTTGAGAAATGCTTATTCATGTCATTTGTCTACATTTTAATGAAAATATTTGTATGTTTTACTGTTATTTCCCTTGTTTTGCAGAAGGTTTTTAGTTTAATATGGTTCCATTTGTCTACTTTTGTTTTTAATTGCCCAGGTTTTAAGGTCTTAGTGATTAAATCTTTCCCTAGAACAAAGTCCTGAAGTGTTTTTCCTAGGTATTCTTCCAGTACTTTTATAGTTTGGGGTCTTATGTTTAAGTCTTTGATCCTTCTTGAGTTGATTTTTGTATATAGTGACAGACCCAGTTACCCTAAACAGGGGCCCAGTTTCATTTGTCTACATATGAATGTCCAATTTTCCCAGCACCATTTACTGAAGAGACTTTCCTTTCCCTAATGTATATTCTTGGCACCTGTAAAAAAAAATCAGTTGGCTATAAATATGTGGATTCATTTCTGGTTTCTCTATTCTTTTTCATTGGTCTATTTGTATATTTTGAAGTTAGGTAATGTCATGTCTCTAGCTTTGTTCTTTTTTCTCAGGATCACTTTACCTATTTGGGCTCTTTTTTTATTCCATATGAATTTTGGATTGTTTTTTCTATTACTGTGAAAAATGACATTGGGATTTTTGACTCTGTAGATTTCTTTGGAAAGTATGATCATTTTAACAATATTAATTATTCCAAAACTTGTGCGTGGGATGGCTTTCCATTTGTTTCTTTTTTTTTTTCTTATTTTTTTTATTGCATTTTAGGTTTTAGGGTACATGTGCAGAGCATGCAATACAGTTGCATAGGTACACACATGGCAGTGTGTTCTGTTTGCTTTCACCCCTTCACCCACATTTGGCATTTCTCCCCAGGCTATCCCTCCCCACCTCCCCCTCCCACTGGTCCTCCCCTTTACCCCCAATAGACCCCAGTGTTTAGTACTCCCCTCTCTGTGTCCATGTGTTCTCATTTTTCATCACCCGCCTATGAGTGAGAATATGCGGTGTTTCATTTTCTGTTCTTGTGTCAGTTTGCTGAGAATGATGTTCTCCAGATTCATCCATGTCCCTACAAACGACACGAACTCATCATTTCTGATTGCTGCATAATATTCCATGGTGTATATGTGCCACATTTTCCCAATCCAGTCTATCATCAATGGGCATTTGGGTTGATTCCAGGTCTTTGCTATTGTAAACAGTGCTGCAATAAACATTCGTGTGCATGTGTCCTTATAGTAGAATGATTTATAGTCCTTTGGGTATATACCCAGTAATGGGATTGCTGGGTCAAATGGAATTTCTATTTCTAAGGCCTTGAGGAATCGCCACACTGTCTTCCACAATGGTTGAACTAATTTACACTCCCACCAACAGTGTAAAAGTGTTCTTTTTTCTCCACATCCTCTCCAGCATCTGTTGTCTCCAGATTTTTAAATGATCGCCATTCTAACTGGCGTGAGATGGTATCTCAATGTGGTTTTGATTTGCATCTCTCTGATGACCAGTGACGATGAGCATTTTTT
Organism: Callithrix jacchus; assembly: GCF_049354715.1. Taxonomy (NCBI): domain Eukaryota; kingdom Metazoa; phylum Chordata; class Mammalia; order Primates; family Cebidae; genus Callithrix; species Callithrix jacchus. The sequence goes on from NC_133509.1 coordinate 93,513,606, forward strand.
CATATGATTGTTGGCCTCATATATGTCTTCTTTTGTAAAGTGTCTGTTCATATCCTTTGCCCACTTTTGAATGGGCTTGTTTGTTTTTTTCCTGTAAATCTGTTTGAGTTCTTTGTAAATTCTGGATATCAGCCCTTTGTCAGATGGGTAAACTGAAAAATTTTTTCCCATTCTGTTGGTTGCTGATTCACTCTAGTGACTGTTTCTTTTGCCGTGCAGAAGCTGTGGAGTTTGATTAGGTCCCATTTGTCTATTTTGGCTTTTGTTGCCAATGCTTTTGGTGTTTTGTTCATGAAGTTCTGCCTACTCCTATGTCCTGGATAGTTTTGCCTAAATTTCCTTCTAGGGTTTTTATGGTGCCAGGTCTTATGTTTAAGTCTTTAATCCATCTGGAGTTAATTTTAGTGTAAGGTGTCAGGAAGGGGTCCAGTTTCTGCTTTCTGCACATGGCTAGCCAGTTTTCCCAACACCATTTGTTAAACAGGGAATCCTTTCCCCCTTGCTTGTTTTTGTCAGGTTTATCAAAGATTGTATAGTTGTAGATATGTTGTGTTGCCTCCGGTGCCTCTGTTTTGTTCCATTGGTCTATATCTGTTTTGGTACCAGTAGCATGCTGTTTTGATTACTGTAGCCTTGTAGTATAGTTTGAAATCCGGTAGTGTGATGCCCCCCCTGCTGTGTTCTTTTTGCTTAGAATTGATTTGGCTATGTGGGCTCTCTTTTGGTTCCATATGAAGTTCAAGGTGGTTTTTTCCAGTTCTGTGAAGAAAGTCAATGGTAGCTTGATGGGGATAGCGTTGATTCTGTAAATTACTTTGGGCAGTATAGCCATTTTCACGATATTAATTCTTCCTAACCATGAACATGGAATGTTTCTCCATCTGTTTGTGTCCTCTCTGATTTCGTTGAGCAGTGGCTTGTAGTTCTCCTTGAAGAGGTCTCTTACGTTCCTTGTGAGTTGTATTCCAAGGTATATTATTCTTTTTGTAGCAATTGTGAATGGCAGTTCACTCTTGATTTGGCTTTCTTTAAGTCTGTTATTGGTGTAGACAAATGCTTGTGATTTTTGCACATTGATTTTATATCCTGAGACTTTGCTGAAGTTGCTTATCAGTTTCAGGAGTTTTTGGGCTGAGGCGATGGGGACTTCTAGGTATACTATCATGTCATCTGCAAATAGTGACAATTTGGCTTCCACCTTTCCTATTTGAATACCCTTTATTTCTTTTTCTTGCCTGATTGCTCTGGCTAGAACTTCCAGTACTATATTGAATAGGAGTGGTGAGAGAGGGCATCCTTGTCTAGTGCTGGATTTCAAAGGGAATGCTTCCAGTTTTTGCCCATTCAGTATGATATTGGCTGTTGGTTTGTCATAAATAGCTTTTATTACTTTGAGATACGTTCCATCGATACCGAGTTTATTGAGGGTTTTTAGCATAAAGGGCTGTTGTATTTTGTCAAATGCCTTCTCTGCGTCAATTGAGATAATCATGTGGTTTTTGTTTTTGGTTCTGTTTATGTGGTGAATTACGTTGATAGACTTGCGTATGTTGAACCAGCCTTGCATCCCCGGGATGAATCCTACTTGATCGTGATGAATAAGTTTTTTGATTTGCTGTTGCAATCGGCTTGCCAATATTTTATTGAAGATTTTTGCATCTATGTTCATCATGGATATTGGCCGGAAGTTTTCTTTTCTTGTTGGGTCTCTGCCGGGTTTTGGTATCAGGATGATGTTGGTCTCATAAACTGATTTGGGAAGGATTCCCTCTTTTTCAATTATTTGGAATAGTTTTAGAAGGAATGGTACCAGCTCCTCTTTGTGTGTCTGGTAGAATTCGGCTGTGAACCCATCTGGACCTGGGCTTTTTTTGTGTGATAGGCTATTAATTGCTGCCTCAACTTCTGACCTTGTTATTGGTCTATTCATAGTTTCACTTTCCTCCTGGTTTAGGCTTGGGAGGACACAGGAGTCCAGGAATTTATCCATTTCTTCCAGGTTTACTAGTTTATGTGCATAGAGTTGTTTGTAATATTCTCTGATGATGGTTTGAATTTCTGTGGAGTCTGTGGTGATTTCCCCTTTATCGTTTTTTATTGCATCTATTTGGTTGTTCTCTCTTTTATTTTTAATCAATCTGGCTAGTGGTCTGTCTATTTTGTTGATCTTTTAAAAAAACCAGCTCTTGGATTTATTGATTTTTTGAAGGGTTTTTCGTGTCTCAATCTCCTTCAGTTCAGCTCTGATCTTAGTTATTTCTTGTCTTCTGCTGGGTTTTGAGTTTTTTTGATCTTGCTCCTCTAGCTCCTTCAATTTTGATGATAGGGTGTCAATTTTGGATCTCTCCATTCTCCTCATATGGGCACTTATTGCTATATACTTTCCTCTAGAGACTGCTTTAAATGTGTCCCAGAGGTTCTGGCACGTTGTGTCTTCGTTCTCATTGGTTTCGAAGAACTTCTTTATTTCTGCCTTCATTTCATTGTTTACCCAGTCAACATTCAAGAGCCAGTTGTTCAGTTTCCATGAAGCTGTGCGGTTCTGGGTCGGTTTCTGAATTCTGAGTTCTAACTTGATTGCACTATGGTCTGAGAGGCTGTTTGTTATGATTTCAGTTGTTTTGCATTTGTTGAGCAGTGCTTTACTTCCAATTATGTGGTCAATTTTAGAGTCGGTGTGATGTGGTGCTGAGAAGAATGTATATTCTGTGGATTTGGGGTGGAGAGTTCTGTAAATGTCTATCAGGTTTGCTTGCTCCAGGTCTGAGTTCAAGCCATGGATATCCTTGTTGATTTTCTGTCTGGTTGATCTGTCTAATATTGACAGTGGAGTGTTAAAGTCTCCCACTATTATTGTGTGGGAGTCTAAGTCTCTTTGTAAGTCATTAAGAACTTGCCTTATGTATCTGGGTGCTCCTGTATTGGGTCCATATATGTTTAGGATCATTAGCTCTTCTTGTTGTATCGATCCTTTTACCATTATGTAATGGCCTTCTTTGTCTCTTTTGATCTTTGTTGCTTTAAAGTCTATTTTATCAGAGATGAGAATTGCAACTCCTGCTTTTTTTTGCTCTCCATTTTCTTGGTAAATCTTCCTCCATCACTTTATTTTGAGTCTTTGTGTATCCTTGCATGTGAGATGGGTTTCCTGAATACAGCACACTGATGGGTTTTGGATTTTTACCCAATTTGCCAGTCTGTGTCTTTTGATTGGTGCATTTAGTCCATTTACATTTAGGGTTAATATTGTTATGTGTGAATTTGATACTGCCATTTTGATGCTAAGTGGCCGTTTTGCCCGTTAGTTGTTATAGATTCTTCATTATGTTGATGCTCTTTAGCATTTAGTGTGATTTTGGAATGGCTGGTACTGGTTGTTCCTTTCTATGTGTAGTGCCTCTTTCAGGAGCTCTTGTAAAGCAGGCCTGGTGGTGACAAAATCTCTGAGTACTTGCTTGTTCGCAAAGGATTTTATTTTTCCTTCACTTCTGAAGCTCAGTTTGGCTGGATATGAAATTCTGGGTTGAAAGTTCTTTTCTTTAAGAATGTTTAATATTGGCCCCCACTCTCTTCTGGCTTGTAGTGTTTCTGCCGAGAGATCTGCTGTGAGTCTGATGGGCTTCCCTTTGTGGGTGACCCGACCTTTCTCTCTGGCTGCCCTTAGTATTTTCTCCTTCATTTCAACCTTGTTGAATGTGATGATTATGTGCCTTGGGGTTGCTCTTCTTGTGGAATATCTTTGTGGTGTTCTCTTTATTTCCTGCATTTGAGTGTTGACCTGTCTTGCTAGGTGGGGGAAATTTTTCTGGATGATGTCCTGAAGAGTATTTTCCAGCTTGGATTCATTCTCTTTGTCCCCTTCTGGTACACCTATCAAACGTAGGTTAGGTCTTTTCACATAGTCCCACATTTCTTGGTGACTTTGTTCATTCCTTTTTGTGCTTTTTTCTCTGATCTTGGTTTCTCATTTTATTTCATTGAGTTGATCTTCAACTTCAGATATTCTTTCTTCTGCTTGGTCAATTTGGCTATTGAAACTTGTGCATGCTTTGCGAAGTTCTCATATTGTGTTTTTCAGCTCCTTTAGTTCATTCGTATTCCTCTCTAAGTTATCCATTCTTGTCATCATTTCCTCAAATCTTTTTTCATATCTTTTCTCAAGGTTCTTAGTTTCTTTGCATTGATTTAATACATGTTCTTTTAGCTCACAAAAGTTTCTCATTATCCATCTTCTGAAGTCTAATTCCGTCATTTCATCACAGTCATTCTCCGTCCAGCTTTGTTCCCTTGCTGGTGAGGAGTTTTGGGCCTTTCTAGGAGGCGAGGTGTTCTGGTTTTGGGTGTTTTCCTCCTTTTTGCGCTGGTTTCTTCCCCTCTTTGTGGATTTATCCACTTGTCGTCTGCGCAGTTGCTGACTTTTGGATTGGGTCTCTTAGTGGACACCCAGATTGTTGGTGATTAAGTATTTCTGTTACTTGGTTTTCCTTCTACAAGTCTAGCCCCTCCGCTGTATGACTGCTGAGGTCCACTCCAGGCCCTGCTTGTCTGGGATACACCTATAGCAGCTGCGGAACAGTGAGGGATGCTACCAGTTTCTTTTTCTGCTATCTTTGTCCCAGGATGATGCCTGCCTAATGTCAGTCTTTTGGATATAGAGGGGTCAGGGAGCCGCTTGAGGAGACAGTCTGTACTTTATAGGAGCTCAATTGCTGAGCTGTGAGCTCTGTTGTTCATTCAGGGCTGTGAGGCTGCTATGTTTGATTCTGCTGCAACAGAGCTCATTTAAAAAAACCTTTTTTTCTCAAATGCTTTGTCTTGGGGGGTTGGGGCTTTGTTTTTGGATGTCTGTTGAGGTGTCCTGCCCATTTAGGAGGCAGTCTAATCACTATTTGACTGCCGAGGCTCCGCCCTGCTGTTGTGAGGCTCACCCTGTTGCTGCAGGCTCTTGCTCTTCTGCTGCGTTCTCCACCACGGGCTACGCCCTGCAGCGGAGTCTCTCTGTTGTAGTGGGTTGCCTCAGCAATGGCAGGCTGCGTCAGCAGTGGGCGTGTATCTCAGTAGGGGCGGGTTGCCTCGGCAACTGCAGGCTGCGTCAGCAGTGGGCGTGTGTCTCAGTCGGGGCGGGTTGCCTTGGCAATGGTGGACGCCCCTCCACCACGGTGCGCCTCTGGGACGGTCTCCACAGCGAGCGTTTGGAATCGCCGTTTTGTCTGTCCCACTGCGGTATCCCACACGCTGTGTCCCTGCAATCCCCTGGGCTGGCCCACTGCCCAAGTCCCTTTCAGTCTCGAGTTCAGCCCCCTCAAGTCTCAGGTTGCCATTTCAACAGGGCACCCGGACAAGCGCGCCCTGTGGGGATCGCTGGGTAGGGCTGGCCGCCACCACCCCGGCTGCCGGCTTCTCCAGGCAGAGCCTCTGCCTGGTGTCCCACGTCTCCTTTATACTTGGGAATTTCCCCGTTCTGTGGGCAACAAAGATCAGTCTGAAAATGCAGCTTTGACTCACCTCTCCGCGGATTAACCGAGAGCTTAAATCCTGGGTTGTTGTCACAGCGCCATCTTGAGTGTCCCTTCCCTTCCATTTCTTTCTATCCCCTTTTATTTCTTTCATCAGTGTTTCATAGTTTTCCTTGTAGAGATTTTTCACCTTCATGGTTATTATTCCCAGACATTTTTTGTAGCTGTTCTACAAGACATTGCCTTCTTGATTTCTTTCTCAGCTAATTCATTATTGGTCTGTAGAAATGCTAATGATTTTTTATGTTGATATTGTACCCTGCAACTTTACTGAATTTATTTATCTATCAGATCTATCTATGAGTGCTTTTGGTCAAGTCTTTAAGTTTTTCTAGATCTAAGATCATATTATCTGCAAAAAGGGACAATTTAACTTCTTATTTTCCAATTTAGATGCTTTTAAGTTCTTTCTCTTGCTTAATTGCTCTGGCTTGAATTTCTAGGATTATGTTGAATAAGACTGGGGAAAGTGGGCATTCTTGTTCTGTTCCAGTTTTTAGAGGAAAGGATTTCAGATTTTTCCTAGTCAGTGTACTGTTTAAGAAGATGTTAGCTGTGGGTTTGTAATATATGACCTTTATTATTTTGAGGTTATATTACTTCTATGACTAGTTTGTTAAGAGTTTTTTTTATCATTAAAAGATGTTGAATTTTATCAAATACTTTCTCTGTCTCTATTGAGATGATCATATGGTGTTGTTTTTCATTCTTTTGATGTACACCATGTTTATTTATTTACATATGTTGAACCATACCTGCATCCCATTTGATCATTAAAGGCCATTTGATCATGGTGTATTATCTTTTTGATGTGTTGTTAGATTTGGTTTGCTGGTATTTTGCTGATTATTTTTGGGTCTGTGTTCATGAAAGATATGGGCTTATTGTTTTCTCTTTTTCGTTGCACCCTTTTCTGGTTTTGGTACCAGGGTAATGCTGGTCTTGTAGAATAAGTTAGGGAGAATTCCCTCCTCTCCAAATTTTGGAATAGTTTGAAGAGTATTGTGAGTTATTCTTTGAAAATTTGGCAGAATTCAGCAATGAAGCCATCTGGTCCAGGACTATTCTTTCTTGGGAGACTTTTTTTTTTTTTTTTTAACTGATTCAATTTCATTACTTGCTATTGATTTGTTCAGGATTTCTATTTCTTCCTATTCAATCTTGGTAGGTTGGCTGTGTCCAGGAATTTATCCATTTTCTCTAGGTTTTCCAGTTTGTTAACGTATAGTTATTCATAATCATCTCTGATATCTTTCCTATTTTTGTGGTATCAATTGGAATGTTTCTTTTTTTATTTCTGATTTTGTTTACTTGAGTCTTCTCTTTCTTTCTTGGTTAGTCTAGCAAATGGTTTATCAATTTTATCTTTCCAAAGAGCCAACTTTTCATTTAGTTGATTCTCTGTATTTTTTTTTTTTTTTTTTTTTTTTTTAGTCTCTATTTATTTTGTTTAGTTTGCTCAGATTCTTATTATTTCTTCTCTTCCAACAGTTTTGGGTTTGGTGTGTTATTGCTTTTCTAGTTCCTTGAGGTCCTTCATTAGATTGCTTATTTGAATTCTTTCTACTTTTTTTTTGATGTAGACATTTATTGCTATAAACTTCCCTCTTACCATTGTTTTTGCTCTATCCCATAGCGTTTTGGCAGGTTGTGTTTTATTCTCATTTATTTCAAGATATCATTTGATATTCTCCTTAATTTCTTCCTTGACCCATTGGTCATTCAAGAGCATGTTTGTGACTGCACAAGGTTTCTGTATTTATTTCTAGTTTTATTCCATGGTGGTATGAGAATATGCTTGATATACTTTCTGGTTTAAATTTTTTTTTGAGATTTGTTTTGTATGTTAATGTATGGTCTATTCTGGAGACCATGCTGTATGCCAATGAGAAGAATGAATATTCTGTAGCTGTTGGATGACATTTTCTGTAAACGTCTATTAGGTCCATTTGGTCTAATGTGCAGCATAAATCCAAAGTTTCTTTGTTGATTTTCCATCTAGATGATCTGTCTAATATTGTGAGTGTGGTGTCAAAGTCCCAAACTACTGTTGTATTGGAGTCAGTCTTTCCCTTTAGATCTACTAATACATGCTTTATATATCTGCATGCTCTAGTGTTGGGTGCATATATGTTTAGAATTGTTATATCCTCTTTCTGATTTGATCCCCCTTCATCATATACAGTGACATAGTAGTTCTTTGTCTCTTGTTACCATATTTGATTAAAATTCTGTTTTTATCTGATATAAGTACAGCTACTTTTGCTTACTTTTGGTTTCTGTTTTCAGGAAATATCTTTTTCTATGCCTTTATTTACATTCTGCATGTCTTTACAGGTGAGATTAGGTTCTTATAGGCAGCATATAGTTGAGTTTTTAAATTCATTTGGATATATTTTTTAAGTGGAAAGTTTAATCAGTTTATATTCAAGGTTATTATTGATATATGAAGGCTTAGTTCTATCACCATAGTAATTAATTTCTGGTTGTTTTGTATATCCTCTGTTTCTTTATTTCTCTCTTATTCATTGTTATTTTAGTTTGGTGGTTTTCTGTTGTGGTAACATTTGAGTCTTTTCCTTGTTTTTTTGCTCTACCAGTGGGCTTGATATTTTTGTGGGTTTTCATGATGGTAGATATTGTTCTTTCACTTTTGGATGTAGAAATTCCTTAAGCATTTCTTGTAGGACCAATCTAGTGCTGATGAATTCCCTCAGATTTTGCTTGTCTGGAAAAAACTTTATATCTTCTTCATTTATGAAAGATAACTTTGCTGAGTATAGTAACTTTGGCTGGCAGTTGTTTTTCTTTCAGCACTTTGACTATATCATCCTATTCTCTTCTGGCCTGTAAGGTTTCTGCTGACAAATTTGCCATTAGTCTAATGGAGGTTCCTTTATAAGTGACTAGACGCTTTTCTTCTTCTATTTTTAGAATTCTCTCTTTGTCTTTGACTTTTGACAGTTTGAGCATAATGTGCTACAGAGAAGACTTTTCTGAATTGTATCTATTTGGTGATCTCTGAGTCTCCTATATCTGGATGTCTAAATCTCTTGCTAGACTTGGGAAGTTTTCATCTATTATTTTGTGAAATGAGTTTTCTACACTTTTGGTCTTCTTTTTGCCTTCTAGGGTATAGGAACTGGAATATTTGGTTGCTTTATGGTATTATACATGTCATGTAGGCTTTGCTCATTTTTTAATTATTTTTCTTTAATTTTGTCTGACAGGGTTTTTTCAAAAGACTTATTTTCATGTTAAAAATTTTTTTCTTCATCTTGTTTATTGTAGAAGCTTTTGAGTATATTTTATAATTCACCTAATGAATTCTTCAGTTTTAAAATTTATGGTTGGTTCTCTTTTATGAGATCTGTCTTTTTGGTGAATTTCTCATTCATATCCTTAATTGTTTTTCTGATTTTTTTTGTATTATTTTTTGCTATTCTCTTGTATCTCACTGAGTTTCTTTAATATCAATATTTTGAAATGTTTTATAAATTTCTTTTTGATTGGAATCTGTTGCTGGAGAGTTATTGTGTTCCTGAAGAGATGTCATATTTTCTTGCTTTTTTATGTTTCTTGTGTCCTTACACTGATATTTGTGCATCACTGTAGTAGTTGCCTCTTTCAATTTTTTGAATTTCCTTTCATAGGGGGGTGCTTTTTCCCTGAAGATGTATTTATGATGTTGATTGGGTAGGGTACTTTGACTTTGATTCTTGGTGTATGTAGTAGTGTAGTATCTGTATGATTTCTTCACCTATAAACAGTTAGTGGTGCCTGTGATTTACTCAGTGGCCTACGGTTCACTTGTTAGTGGAGTTTATGATGAAGTTTTAATGGAGATTGAGACACCAGGTGGGCCAATCTTCTGGCCCTAGTGGTAGCAGTGGTGGGCTGAGTATGCCTATTCTTTGGCTCCAAGGTGGTATACATTGGCACTGGTGTTATTGTGTTTAGGAAGGCCAATTCTTGGGCCTCCAGGTGACTTTTGAGAGTGCCAGGAATGGCAGCCACAGGCACCATAGGTGGGCAAATTCTTGCACCCCTAGGCTGCAGATGTGGCATAGGTGATGACAGTAATAGTGGCAGGATACTCTCTGTGTCTCAAGTGGTCCACATTGGTGTTGGCAGTGGCTGCAACAGGCTGTGCTTGCCAGTCCCCAGGCCTGCAAATGGCATATATGGGTGGGTGTCAGCTGTGGTGGTAGCAGCAGTTTGGGTGGGCCAAACCTCAGACCTCCAGGAGGAATGCTCAGGTGCTTATGATGGTGGATTGGGTTGCTGGACTGGGCTCTAGGCCTCAGATGGTGTGCTTGCATACTATGGGTATGGAGTCCAGCTTGGAGGACCTCCCTTAACCCTCCCCCTGGTGGTGTATTCAGGTACTGGCTGTGGTACCTGGGGCAGGGTGGTCCCCAGGTCACTGGTGAAATGCTCAGGTAGGGTCAGCAGTGACTGTGCTGCAGGCCTGCTACCAGAAGGGCAGAGTTGCTTTCACTGGGAGCAGCCACAGTAGGTAGCTAGAGGTATGTGCTTTCTTATTGCTTCAGCCTCTTTGCAGCAGTGCACAGCAGCACCAGCTGCAAGCGTGTGAAGATGCATGGCCACCCTTCTGCTGGGGGTTGGGTTAAAGTTTCCTCTGGCAATTCAGCCATCTTGGCAGTGGTGGCAGCACAGTGTGGGGTAGCTTTTGTAATGGCCTGCCCCTCTGCTGGTGGGGTCGGGTCAGTGCCAGTGACTTGTGTTTTGGCACTTGTGGTGGCAGCAGCCAGCAGTGGCAGTTGCTATGGGTAGTTTAGCTTTCAGGGAAGTGGCTGCTGGTGGGGAATGTCAGTGGGGCTCTGGGGATATGCAGATGCAGGGGCTGTTAGACTCCAGGGCAAGATACAGACTGGTAGGAAATGGGCTCTCAAATGGCGCTGTGCTGCAGCTGCTTAGGACTTAGGAGGTGTGTGGGACTCAGCTTGAGCTTCCTTTCTGGAACAATGCTGTTGTGCAGTCTCCAGGCAGCTCCCTATTTGGTCTTAGATCCTGTGAGGATCAAGGGACTCTCCTGTGGCTATAATTGTAGGCGTCTGCAGTGGGAATGAGGACTGCTTATCCGTTTTCCACATTGAGCAGTCTCTCCAGGCTCCCAGCCTTAGAAGCCAATCCTGGATGCACAGGCTGCTCCTCTTCTTCCTTGCCTTAGATGTGTCCTGTTACTTCTCTGTTGAATTTCAGTGTTCTCTCTCAGACGATGTATTCGAAATGTGATTATCTACTCACTCTGTTGGTTCTTCTTTGTGAAAGAGGTGGTGAGTACCCAGTGCATCCAGTCAGCCATCTTGAAGCTGAACCCGCTAAGGATCTTAAAGGGTGCCTCCTGGATGCATCTTGTTAAGCACAAAGGCTTTTAGTATCTTAGAAATGTTTGGGGCCTCAAAGGGAACCTCAGGAGCCTCAAAGGGAACCTGAGTGAGAACTAATCTCAAAGAGATTTACAATTACAGCTTTTGTCTAATGGAATAAACTCCCATAAGATTTATATGAAATTCACAAAGTTTTTCAGAGAGTTATAGTGAAATTATCCCTAGCTGGGCCTAAAGAGACAGAAATTTCAAAACAAAAAGAAGCTTATTGCTATAAAGTTTTTTAGAGTAGAAGAAATTTGAGGGTCTTGGGAAAACAATGTATTTTGCATGTGGGAGGAATAAAAATAATTTGTGGGCAGAGGGCAGACTCCTGTGGATTTTAAAAAGTGACCCCACAGTTTTTTGATACTTTCTTCATTAGAGGTATGTATGGCCTTATATCCTCTCCTCTTGAATCTGTGCACTGTGAAAGGCATATGAATTGCCCCTGCCAAGCCCTGCTCAAATAGCAGATTTGTAAACAAAATAAATGATAGCTGTCTTAAGTGACTGATATGGTTTGGCTGTGTCCCCATGCAAATCTCATCTTGAATTTTAGCTCTCATAATCCCCACGTGTCATGGGAAGGACTCAGTGGGAGGTAATTGAATCATGGGGGCAGGTTTTTCCCATGCTATTTCCATGACAGTGAGTAAGTCTCATGAGGGCCGATGGCTTTATAAAGGGCAGTTCCTCTACACACATGCTCTCTTGCTTGCCACCATATAAGACATGCCTTTGCTCCTCCTTTGCTTTCCACCATGATGGTGAGGTCTCCCCACCCACGTGGAACTGTGAGTGCATTAAACCTCTTTTTCTTTATAAATTACGCAGTCTTGAGTATGTCTTTATTAGCAGTGTGAGAACAGACTAATACAGCAAATAAATTTGGAGGTGCTTTGTTATATAGAAATATATAACTGAAATGCCCCATTTTATAGATGAGAAAATTGAGATACAGAGAAATTAAATAACTTGTCCAAGGCCACATAGCTAGCAAATGACAAACCCATGTGCTTCATAGTCTAAGCTTTCACTCTCTATGCTACAGGAATTGTCTTGTGCCAATGTCATCTTCTCCAAATGATCTTCTAATTATTCTTTGCTTTCCTCTGAAGCCTGCCTGAAGAGAAAAGTGCACTTTTGCATGGATACACTGACATCCTGGTTTACCTGCTATTTGTGAGCCTGAGCTCTGGATCCAGCCTCAGCTCTGGCAAAATTCAGCTTTTGAACCAGCAAAGCTGAAATTCAGACCCTGAAGCTGGATGAATTAACTCCATCATCAGTGCATGCAAGGCTGCACAGTGAGCTGGCAGTCAGCACCTTCTCTGGCCCATAGGCTGGTGGAGTCTTCAAATAAAAAATCTTTACTGCTACAATATATATTAATGTATCTCCTTTCTGTTTCTTGAGGTATAATATTTGTGCTAGTTTTTTTTTCTATGCATTTATTACTGTCTTTTGATTCTCTGCCTGTTTCATTTTCTAACCTCTTCACTCTCACCCCTAAATCCTAAATTCATCACCTTTATTTTTCTCATTCTCTTCTGGAAGCCTCTTCTCTGCTTTCTCCTTTTAAAGCCTCTGGAGTTCTCTCTACATTCATTTGGCAGATGTTGCTGGCTAAGTTATTCATTCATGTTAACTGGCCCAGCTGTGCAGGCCTCTTCTTGTTTTCATGTGAATTGGACCGTTGGTATAAATACGTTTTAATTTTGTCATTAAAGAGATTGCATAAAATTTGTTTTAAAAGGATGAAATACGGGTGCCTTGTGCTTTTAAAGTACCTAAATGATTTTTGTGCATATCGCTTAATCTTTTGGATTTGTGTATCAATCAGTCTATCTCATTTTCTTTATTCATCTCTCCATTCATCCATCCATACTTCCATCCATACTTCTTCCATTTATTCTTCTGTCATGTCTTTTTGGCTATCTAATCTTACCTTTCCTGTCTTGAATTGAAAAGAACATTGTGGGAATTTAACCCCACCCTTCTCTTGCTACGATTCTCTTTCTCATGTGTACTTTCTATGTATGTATTTCAAATGTGTGTTGCTTTCTCTGCAACAGTTAAAACACCATTATGTGCCTTTAACCTGAGCACAAATTGCTTGTTTTTATTGTCATTTTTAAGAATTAAACCTTTAGTCTTGGCCTGCCAAAAAATATTTGTAGATCTAGTTTTTTTCTCTGAAATAGGCTTTAAAAAATCTACTTATGTTGATGATTTGAAGCTCTTCTATTTCCTGGAATTTAAATGATTACAAATGATACCCTGTGAGTTCATCCTGATTTCATTAATAACCAGAGTTCTTACCTCGGTATCTGCCTGGGGAGCTGCTCTCATCAATGCCGAGTGAATCCACTCCAGAAATCTCCCCCTGAAAGGCCTTCCTGCTGTCCTCCCTTCACTGACGTGGCTTAGCTCTTCTTATCTTCTGCTGAAGCCTTAATGGAAGACGCAATCGACAAGCTAGCGTATGCTGCTTGGCTTCTCTTCCTGCCCCCTCCTTCTTTGTTCCTTCTCTCCTTTATCCTGCCTCAGTTGTCAGCTTTATCCAGTATCTCCTGTTTAGACTTCCCATCTGCTGCTGACAGTGCGTGCTGTCTCGATTTCTGAGGAAATCAGGAGAAAAAGCAGTATTTAGTCCATCTCAACTTTCACAATTCTTTTTTTTCTACTATTAGCTTTGAAGTTCCTACTTTCTTATCCTGAGTGTTTACATCTTTTGTTTAGAGCATATTTGTACTACAGCTTTCTCTCCCGCTCTAGGTTACCTCATAATAACCACAGCATCCAGGCTCATTAGCTTACCTACTATAAATTATTTTCAACTCCCTACTTTAAACAAAACAGAAAGCTAGTTCATACCTCCTGACTTTCTTATATATGTTACAACCTGAATAATAAACTTACTCAATATGCAGTTACCCATTTCTAACTCTTTCCAGTGAAGTGGCCTATTTAGGACCATCTAAAACTATTAGAGTCCCGTTAGCTTTGCCTTGAGATGATTGCCATCAGCTTATTTTTTAGTAAATACAACTAGCTTTCCTTGCTTTCTTTTTCAGAATCCCTGAAGTATAGTTTTTTTAAAAAGAGAAAAATGTTTTGAAATTATAAGACCAACTCCCTGTCAAAAATATTTGAATAAAAATTCAATTAGAATAAACACACTTGGCTTTATTTATAAATTATAATATATAATTTATATATTAATAGTTGGATCAATGAGGGCGAATAAAATTTGTGGATGTTATTGTGTGGAAGATAATGTTTCACTTTTTATTCATGGTAAAATTTTAAGGGGAAATAACAACAAATATTTTTCTTTCCCATTCATTTCTAGTGAAAGTTATTTAGCTCTTTTTGTTCCTGATGGAAATCTGTAGTGACTAAATCACTGAAACACATGCATCTCTCTTAGGAGGGATGTGTGGAATTTTTTTCACAAAAGGAAGAGCAGGCTGTTATAAATGCTTCTTGTAACCAGTTTAATACCTCTCTGAGTAAGAGACACACGAAGAATAATTCCTCTTGTTTGGTCCTGGGAGACTGGGCATATGCTTCAGTGTAAAGGTGGGAGGCTTGTGAGTGCTTATTTCCTGGAAGTTCAGAAGCATCTTTAGTCTACTGGGTTGACAACAAAGCTAGGATCAATAGACTGTTTTATTAATTTGTTGTAGACTGAGCTGCTTTTGCCTCTGGGCATTCCCGTGTTCAACTGGGGCTTTTGCCAGAAAAGCCAGAACTCCCTTAATCTCCTCTTTCCTCATTAAACTCACAGCTTTGGTTAGTCACAGAGCTTGCAGATCTTGGCGGTGCTCTCCTACTCCCCAGTTTTGTCTCAGCACCATATGGCTTTTGACAAAGTCAGGCCACAGCTTCAACCTAAACAGCTTAACATTATCGAAAGCCCAGCCCACTGAGGAAGTAACAGTCCTCGTTTGTTTCTGTAAGTCATATGGCTGGGAGTGGGAGGAGGGTAGGGAAGTCAGCCTGGTGAGGGATGGGGAACATGTGAAACATGCTAAGAAAACAGGGGAATGTGGGAGCAGGGAGGGGGCAGTTCTAATGGACAAGATGTAGTGGATTCTGAGTAATATTTTCCAAGTCCAAGAAAAATACTTTTCTCATATTCATTGTTTTTCCCCTAAGGATAAAGAACTTTCACCTGGACTTAGAAAGAAAGGAGGAGCCAATGTCTGGTTTCAATGAACATGTTTTACAATATAAGGGGGTGTTTTCCATAGTGCTTGCAATGGATGCTTGGGATATAACGATGTCTTATATGCTTGGCTGTGGGAATGTGAATGTCAGAATCCTCAGGGCTGGGATGTGGGTGGTGGTTGTTTGCCTACACTGGGGTTCTGTGTTCCAGACCTCACCCAACTGCATGCTATTTTTAGCTTGCAACCTCCTACCAGGCAATCCTGATGAATGTCTAACTTCAAGGGAAAAAGAGAAGGACAAAATGTAAGGAACTGAATATTTCTCTCCACCCACATCAAATTTCACGCCACTCTGTAAGACCTGGAGAACAGAAGCAAGTTTCAAACCTTTCCACTAAGATCCACAGCAGACTGTGACTCCTGAGTGAAGATGAATCTAATGATGGCTGGAAACCAAGAAGGCCAGATGCTTCTTTTTCTGGTCTTCTAAGAAAAGACAAATGATGTATCTAGCCACTGTATGATTTAATGAACTAGCAGAACACTCGGCCTTGTGTAAACACTCTCTTCCAAAAGCCAGAAAGAGAGAAACTCAGCAGAAAAAAACCAATGTTATTTTTTAAATCCACGGATGAATTTGAGGTGGGGAAAAGAAAACACATCACAAGAATGCCTACTATTGTTCTGGGACATGATTTATCTTCAGTCAGTTTGTGAAAATTAACTAGGCTACTCTCCTAGAGCTAAGGAGTGAATTGAATTATATAAGCTGCTCATCTAAAAGCATAGAAATGGATACACAAAGGAGTTAGCTTTCTTGAGGTCACCTTTAGAAGCTCAGTCCTCAAGAAATCTGTACGTCATTCAGCTCAGGCCATGCCCTCTCCCTGCTGGGAAGCCTCCTATGGTTCACTTCCCTCCTGGACCTCATTGATCAGACAGTATCTAGCTCGAACCCAGTTTTCTTTTCTTTCTTTCTTTTTTTTATTGTACTATAGATTCTGGGGTACATGTGCAGATCTTGCAGGATTGTTGTGAGGCCCAGGTTCAGGTTCTTTCTCCTTTCCTGATTATATGACACTGGTAAGATACTTGAGTTCTCTCTGAGTTTTTCAGCCCCTCCTCTATAAAAAGTATAATGAATATAAAACCAATAAATAGGATTAACAAAATTGAGATCAACTCAACCAATGTTATTTCATAAATTTAAATTTCAGGGGTAAAAAGAAATTTCAGATCATAAAAGTAGATATTTATGCCTCTATATCTATTAATATCTATCTGAGTATATATTTTAGCATATTCTAGAGAAAA
This sequence comes from Callithrix jacchus, assembly GCF_049354715.1. NCBI lineage: Eukaryota > Metazoa > Chordata > Mammalia > Primates > Cebidae > Callithrix > Callithrix jacchus. Next base: position 93,530,010 of record NC_133509.1, read on the forward strand.
AAACACTAGACCTACTAAAATAGTTTATAGCAAGTCCATTCTTCCATTTGTTTGTATTTTGACTTAACAACCATTTGTTGAGTAGCAAATGCATGCCATGTATATGTTAGCATGTACAGTTTATTCTTTCATAACATTCCATAGTTTATGAGTATGAACCTTATGAAAGAATAAACTTTCATAAATTGCAGAATATTTAGCCAAAAAATATGAAAGACATGGATCCAGTGGCTGACATCTGTAATCTCAGCACTTTGGGATGCTGAGCTGAGAGGATTGCTTGAGGCCAGGAGTTTGAGATCAGCCTGGCCAACATAACAAGACTCCTGTCTCTACAAAAAATAAAATTAGCTGAGTGCCGTGGCATGAGTCCCAGTTATTCAGGAGGTTAAGGCTCGAGGATAACTTGGGTCCGGGAGTTTGAGGTTGCAATGAGCTATGATTGTACCATGCGCCCCACAGCCTGGGACACTGTGTAAAACCCTGTCTCAAAAGAAAATGTTATGAAAGAGAAGTGTCGGATGTTTAGGAATAACAGAAGGGTGAGCTAAACTATCTTGGGTTCAGATTTTGGAAGGAGCCTTCTCCTGGGCCTTTCTGCTTCTGGTTTTAACCCATCCATCCATCCATTTATTTTTTATTTAATATTTTTTGAGACAGGGTCTCACTCTGTCAACCAGGCTGGAGGGCAATGGTGCGACCATGGCTCCCTGAAACCTTGACTTCCCAGGCTCAAGCAATCCTCCCATCTCAGCATCCTGAGTAGCTGAGACTACAGGTATGCACACGCCTGGCTTATTTTTGTTTTAGTTTGTTGTAAAGATAGGGTCTTGCTGTGTTGAACAGGCTAATCTCAAACTCCTGGGCTCATGTGTTCCTCTCACCTTGATGTCCCAAAGTGCTGGGATTGCAGGTGTGAGCCACCAAGCCCAAACATACTTTTTATTATTATTATTTTAGGATTGCATCAAAGCTAGAGTGATTATTCTCAGTCTACTTATGACAGTTCTCTCCTTCAAATTCTTCCATGGTTCCCTGATACTTACGCAAAGCTGTCTTTGAGTGAGACACGATATAGATGTTTCTTCTGCTCTTCTCAGTCAAGCCATCTTTTCTGTTTTTTCCTGTGGTGAACCCCTCTGGCAGAGAATAATTGTCTGCTCTTGGGGGTCTGGAGGTGTAGCTCTAAGCATACCACTGTAAGTTTTCGATTTCATTGAAATCCCTTAAAAAGTTATGCAAATGTTACAGTCCATGCCACAATATCTGAGTTTATTACACCAATGTTGTAATCCATGCCATGATATCTGAGTTAATTTTAATAGAAAAATAGGAATGTATGTTGTCATGCCTGTTGGTAAGTAAACTGTGCTTCCAAGGCTGGAAGCACCTTTTGACGTATGTTCTCCCAAGGCTCCAGGTTGAAAGAAAGGAAGGCTTTACAGGATAAAGTTCAAACTCATAAGCATGAAATATGAGAAGCTTCTTGCCCTGATCTCTGCTGACACCTCACAGCATCTTCTGTCTCTTCTTCTCTTCCTCTCATTACCAACCTAAGTACAGCCTGCTTGACTTAGTTGTGTGCTCCCCTGCCTTGCTCCTCTTCAAGGTTTCTCATGGATTATTATGCTGCCTTGAATGTCCTTCTTCTTCTTGACAAATTCCAACAAACTCTACAAGACTCAGATTTCCAGAGGAGAGACTATTTTAGCTTTGTCCAGCATCCTTGGGTAGAGATAAATACTTCCTTCTTCATGATCCTATTGCTCACTGCTTTATGTCTATGGTATCAAACCTTTATTGTTGATGTAGCCACATTCTCTACTGCATAGAAAGCCTTTGGAAGCCAGGGCATCTTCATGTCCCCAGTTTCTAGTCAGTGACTGAGTTTAAAGGAGTAATTCTGATAGCTGGCATTTTGAGCTCTTAGGTTCCAGACACTGTTTTATCTAAGTTATTAGTAAGAAAATTAAATATCATCTAATTGTCACAGAAATCCTCTAATATATTATGCCAATTTTATACATGAGAAAACTGAGGCACAGAGGTTAAGTAACTTGGTACAGTCACAAAGTAAGCGCTAAAGCAAGAATTTGAACCTATGAAGTCTGACACGATCATTCCCTAAAAAATATACTCCATTGCATGCAGTAATTATTTGATGAATGAATGAGAACAAGTTATACAACTTGTGATTCACTCTAGAAATATCAGGGGGACTATTCTCACCCAGAAATATAGTTTAAAATTGAATTATGAAGGAAAGTATGGTCACATGTGGCCACTTCTTATCTGTTATCTCTGCTTTATACACAACCCAGAAAACCACCTCCATTCAATGGAAAGCCAGTAATGACTGCTGAAAAGGAAAGGCCTTGGCAGGAAAATGGGGGTGAGCTGCTCTGACCCTGCAGGGCTCCAGGGGTGGCAGCCTGAGCTAATTTGCACTGGCTTAGAGGACGTCTGAGATGCTGAGGAAGCTACTTTCTCCAAAGAGCCTGAAGTAGCCTCTAAAGAGATCTGCTAACTTCTGTGGTTCTCCCATGAACCTGGGCTACCCTTGGCTCCTAGGACTTCTGAAGACAGACCTATTCTTTTGGCACTAATTCACCTTGCCCATGTAAGCCCACTGTCATAAGATGAATGATCAGAGACTAGCTGGCCTTGCTTCTTCCATGATTCCTAGGACTGGGCAGACCCTGGGGGAGAGTGTGACAGGGTGGTGCCTACCTGATCCCATATCCACCCCCTTTGAAAAATGGTGAAACATTTTATTAGTTTAGAAATCACAAGAGCTCATTTTGGCTGAGTAGGTAATTGTGGTTGCTGATGTTAACAGAGCAAATCAATGATGCAGACGACCAAGCGGTATTTATAGTAGACTCTGGATCGTATAAGATTTTTATTTAAAAAAAGATACCCTGGATCGCTGTCTATGAGAGAGTAAATTGATTCAAATTTTCCAGAAAGCATTTCAATTATATCAAATGCCTTAAAAACTTTAATACCCTAGACTGGGTGCCATGGCTCATCTGTAATCCCAGTACTTTGGGAGGCCAAGGTGGGTGGATTTCTTGAGGCCAGAGGTTCAAGACCAGCCTTCCCAATGAGGTGAAAACACATCTCTACTAAAAATACAAAAATTAGCCAGATGTGGTGGTGCATGCCTGTAATCCCAGCTACTAGGGAGGCTGAAGCAGGAGAATCATTTGAGCCTGGGAGGTGGAGGTTGCAGTGAGCTAAGACTGTGCCATTGCACTCCAGCCTGGGCAACAGCAAGACTCCGTTTCAAACAAAACAAAAGTTTATCCCTTTTTATCCAGCAATTCCACTTTTAGGAATGTATCTTACATAAATAAAAAGCATGTGACGATTTATATTCAGTGATGGCCTGCAAAGCATTATTTATAAGAGCAACTAAAGATTTAACAACAGAGAATTTGGTTAAAGAAATTATAGTTTACTCTTACATGACATACCATTACTAAAATAATATCAAAGGTGAATATTATTGACATAAAAAAGCATTTATCATATATTAGATTTATAAAAACAGTAGATGTATATAATGTATTTTTCTTTAAAAAAATTCTGAAAGGGTGTGTTCTAACATGTGAGGTGGGATTATAAGTGATTTAAATCTTTTTTTAGTTTATCTGTATTTTCCAATTTTCTAACATAGCCAGGTATCATTTTTGTTATAACATTTAAATTTCAAAGCTAAAAATATATAACATGGACATCAATAGGCTCTGTTCTGTGTTTTTGGTCATCAGCTGCCCTGGCACAGCTCACTCTGGCTTTGGCTTGGGCACATTCAGGTGCCTGTCACTGTCATTAGCAGGGAGATGAATGTGGCAGCCCTGGGCTGGAAACTTCATGGGATGATGAACAGCCACTTGTTCTGCTCTCTAGGGTATGAAATGAGGCGTTACAAGCCCACATAAATTACTCAAAGCTTGGCTTGCAAAGGGTTGCAACCATGCCACATACATCTGGATCAAACAGTTTTCTTTTTTGAATATTAATTTTATTTAATCTTGAAATAAAACTATGCTTCTTCTAATCTTGAAATAAAACTATGCTTCTTCCAAAACTGTCCAAGGCTGGTCTGTATTGTTTTAAAGAATTGGACAATGGGCATTTCAATTCTTTAGTGTCATCGATTACAAAGGCAATTCTGAAATCCGTATTGTGAAGCCACTAGAGGAATAGAAGCACCAGCATGTGGCAAGTCAGGAAAAGAGGCAAGAGCTCAGGAACTCAGGCAAGATGAGTAGGATGGTGACTCCTCAAACTGCCAAAAGCCAACGGCATACTGTCTTTACAGAGTAAAAACTTTCCCAGTCTGGAATCAAAGGATTTTTTTGGCCAGTCAGCAAAGATTTCCCAAGCACCTATCATGTGCCAAATGCTGCACTGGCTCTTACAAAGTAATGAGATTATGATTGTGACCTCAGTCTGGGACGTGGGGGGAGGGTTTCTACCGTGCTTCAGGGCTTCTGAAAAACAGCAAGTGCATTGAGTTTAGATAAAGGTGGCACTGGGCTTTGGCCTCAGTAAGGGTGGGGTTTTTCTGCCTTTGTGTCTTATGATTTTAGAAAAGTTACTGAGCCCATTTAAACCTCAGAATGAGGATGATAGTGACATTTACTTAACCTGTGGTGTATCTGGGGGGGGGGCGAATGAAACAAAACATACAAATTATATTTTAATGGCATTGAGTATGTGCTAAAAATATGGGCTATAATTATAATTATTTTATTATAAATTTTCTTTGTATGAGCCATGATTTGTCCCATGAGAGCTCTGTGTGCACAACACAGCAAGTCACGTGTCAGAGGCTCCTCAGCTGACGTTGTTCGCCAAATACATCATTCTCTACTGTGGGATGCTCTGTCTTCTGCCCACCAAGTTTCCGAATTAGCGAATAAGTGCTTGCCTCACAAAGTGCAATACAAGACTATATTTTTATTTTGGACGCAGAATTGAGCAGGATCTTGGTTGTGAAATCCCAGAAACGTTATTTAGATTTATCATGTAATGTCTGAACAGGGAGGAAATGGGCACAACCCGGGGAATGGGAGACAAAGAGCTATCTGTGGCATCTGAGGACCGTCTAATTTTGAAAATGTCCTTCCTTTTCATTATTCTTTGTAGGTCTACCACAGCATGAGGCATGCAAGTAATTTGCTTGCTGGTGAATGAGAATGTTCCCTGAGGAACATTTGGATTCCAGCTCATATAAAACTTTTAAAAGATATGCATTCATTATTTAAACAGAATGGTAAACATAGGTGCTCTGTTTTTGCAGCAGGTATAATGTAAGACATCATGACATTGAGCACCTCCAAAATCATCTGAGATGGATACCTAAGATGAGCCAGTTCCTTTAGGTTTCCTTTAGGAAACAGAATGAAATTATTTTGGTTGCATTACTTTGTTTCCACCTGAGAAGCATTTATGTATTCAGATAGAAAGGTAGTCCTTTAGCAAGCTGGCCACAGGTGCAAAGGTACCCTCATCTGTGATTTAAGCAGGAATCCAGGGCTTGGTGACAGTCCAGGTGGCTTGCTGGCAGAGGGGTAAGATGGAAAAGAATACCCCATGGTCAGTGTTTAAGCCTCAGACTGAAGACTGACTGCCAGGTGTGAGAAGACAGCTGAGGTTCTGCTCCCCTCCTAATTTCAACTGGAAAATATCTCTGTCCAGAACCTTTTTGTGCCCCATAAGAACATACCATGCCTCACACATGTACCTTACATAGCAATGTCTAGAAAAAGAACATTTAAGATATTGTCCCCAAGACATGATGTGATTCTTGAAGTTAAATGTTAATTGGTGCAATTAAGTTAAAGAACTCAAGTTTCTGTCGAAGAACCAAGTTAGGGAAGCTTGGTTGAAAGTATCTTACCACCGTTAAAAGTGTTGGGTTTGTATAAGTATTTTTATAGAATTTCTTGTACAGACCTTATTGGCTGTCACTTAAAAGAGATAGTGTGAATGATCCTTTCTGAGCCTGACCAGCTTCCTTGTCATTTTAGCAATTGGTTGTGGGATGAATGCAGGGACCAGTTGCCACAGCAACAGCATCTTCAGTCAAGGTGATGAGAGAAATCATTTCTCTCTGAATGCTAATAGGTTGTCACTTTAGTCTTAAACTGGCTATTTCCCACTGTTTTCCTGATTGCCATGAAGCCAGATAGATTATTTACAGATTAAGGGCTGCAATTTGATCCGATCATCTCTGTCCTAATTTATGCTGGATCTTTCAGGAGAAGGAAAAAGAAAAGATTTGAAGTAAAATGTTAAGGATTATGTTCTTAGAAATTAGAAGTTTGTGACTTTTGCTTTAGAGAAGTAAGACTTTTCCATAGTACTTAGAAGGTCATTCTTCAAGCAGAGACCATCCAGTGTTGAAAGTGGTTCAGCCACTGCCTGTAAATTACCTGCCCTATAAAGGCTGGCCCTGGTTGCCAGCGCCGAACTTGGGGCTGGATGTGAGGGTGGTTCCTTACTAAAAGGCCGTGTGAGGTTGTGAAGCTAATCATCTGAAGAAGAAATCTGCACATGAGACTGTATTTTTAAATCCTGGAAGTTACTTCAAACAAAGCATTTTAGTTTATCTCATCCTTTACTGCAAAACACAAGATTGAAGACGTCATTCACTCAAGGAAGTAAAGGATTATTGAGTAAATTGTGATTGGGTGATAGGACAAATAGAGAGTTGCCATGTGGGCTGTCACCCTTTCATTCCTGAAGAGAGTAGTAATTATTATTGTGAAGGCATGGGACAAATTATACACAGTGTCCAATTCTCTGGATCAGTTGAGGTTGAGCCCTATGTCTGGCACACACTAGTGTGATTTTAACTAAATTACATAACCTCTTTAAGCCTCTGTATTGTTTATGAAAAAAATAAGGAAAATAACTGTTTTGTGTTAAAGGGGGTTGAGGTAGTTAAATTAGAAAATGCATGGGAAGTGCTTAGCACAGTGTCTGCCATATAATGGGTGTAAAAATCTTATCTATTATTATTATTTTCTTGATATGAAAAAATCTTGATGGCCTTAAGCCTTGGTTGAAAGTGCTGTCTAAGGTACAGAATTATAAAAGCTGTTTGTTTACAGTATCTATTCCAAACACCAGGGTCCATCAGAATAAACCAGTGCCTGACAAGCCTGTTTGTTCTGACCTGTGACTGGCTTGAAAAACATGATCTAGATTGATGCAAATATGTTTTTAAAGGAAAAATTTATCCTTGAATAAATACCAAGCATCTACTAAAAATAATAATGGAAAAATTTTCATGACATGGGAAAATGTCCATGATATACTGTAAAACAAAAAAGTAGGTTATGAATCAGTGAATATAATATGATTCCATTACAGGATGATATAGAAGAAAAGAAGATATAAAAAAAATATGTACACACATACACAAATGTACACAAACATACAAACATGAGTATATACTCACTGAAAGAATATGCTTGAAAATATTGAGTAGAAATCTGGGTCATAGGATCATGAGTGTTTTATTTTCATCTTCTATTTACTGTATTTTCCGCAATGAACACGTACTATGTTTGGAGTTTGTCATTTTTTTTAGGTGGAGTTTCACTCTGGTTACCCAGGCTGGAGTGCAATGACACAATCTCCACTCACTGCAACCTCCACCTCCTGGGTTCAAGTGATTCTCTTGCCTCAGCCTCCCAAGTAACTGAGATTACAGGTGCCCACCACCACAGTCAGCTAATTTTGTATTTTTAGTAGAGTCAGGGTTTTGCCATGTTGGCCAGGCTGGTCTTGAACTCCTGGCCTCAAGTGATCCACCCACCTAGCTTCCCAAAGTGCTGGGATTACAAGCGTGAGCCATTGTGCCCGACCTATGTTTGGAATTTTAAAAAATAGTCACCTTAAAAACAAAGTTGGAATTGACCCTGAAATGTGAATTAACTGGAAGCTTCTTGTCTTTCCTATGATTAAATCATGCCTGTGGCTGGAGAACAGAAATGGAAACCCCTGTGGGGCTTGCACACTAGTCTGATGCCTCATTAGAGTAACCGCTTGTTTTCTGAGAACACTGAAATCAGCTTCTGTGCTTGGGCTTAGGATGTAGGAAGACTGAGTCACAGATGTGACCTTGTCATCCTGGGGTCCCTCTCAAAGGCATCCCCTTTGGATGGGGCCCCTGACGAACCCATGTATGCTGCTGTCTAGTCATGTCTCCTACTTACTGCTGACCACAGCTCTGAGTGACCAGGTCTGAGCCCAGAAAACTCTCTCCTTGGATCTGAAGCCAGTGAGAATGGAGCTGCTAAGGCATCTGGAAAGGGGTCTCTTCTTCTCCCACCACTAGGGCATAGGGGATTTTCAGCGGAGACCAGATGAGCTCCTTTAAGGAGAAGTTGTGCCATTAGATTCAGAGGCACACTTGGATATAATAAGAGGTTACCTTTCCAAAGTGACACTTTGGGCCCCCTGTGCTGAAATCCAATTACTATTTTCTGTGATCACCTCTATCTCATTTGCCATGGAATGCTGTGAAACTGCAGCCTGGGGGGCTTGGAGGAAATGTCCGTGTGCCTTTGTGAAGGTGAGCAGACCTGGAGTTAAGAACTCAGAAGTCTGCTAATGAGACTGAGCTATTGTTACCGTGCTAGAGAAAATAACCTGAATCACTGCCCCTAGCTTCCAAATGTTTTCCCATGATTATTAATTACAATTTTTTTTTTTAGTTTATCATACTGAGAAAACTCAACCTCGGAAATAGAATTTAATGAGTGGACCCAGTGAAAATCTGCTGTTGAACCATTTTAAAATTTAAGAAAAAAAATCCATTCAAATAAAATTTTGTTGCAGTCGTAGACATTTCAGAGGGCCATGTAAGAAGCTGTTTATTCTCTCTCTAAGGTCAGAAAGTGCATTATCCTAAATCTCTGGCATGTCTCATGTGTTATATGCAGTAACAAATTAAGTGAAAAGTTGCTCTTACCCAAGAGAGCTGCAACTGATGCTTTGGTGAACTGCCAGTTTCTTGCAGCTATGGGAAGACCTTAAGATGATGAAATGTGTGTTGTCTATCACTGGGTTGGGAATATTGTCAGGATCCCACTGGAAACTCATATCCTGGGAAGTGGAAGAGCGAAAACTGTGCTTTAAGATATTACTTCAGTAAGTGTATGTTCCTGGGAATCTTGGAGGTGAGATGATATCAGTGACTCAGTAAAGAATCACTGGCAGGATGGACAAAGGGATGGATTAAGAGGGGGCAGGAGAGTTAATACGTTGTGCTCAACGTGCTCACGCAGCAAACTGACCATGGAAGTCAATCATCGAGAGGTTTATGATTGAGTGATAGGTATTCATTACAAAAAAGAAGACTGGAGGAAGAGCTGGTTTGGTTGGAAAGTAAGGAGAGGACAGTTTTGCATTGGATTGCTGATTTGTGATAACAGTGAGACAACTGGCCGAAGATCTGTAACAGGCAAATTTAAAAGGTAGGTCTAGAACCATCAGGGATACTGATTGCAAAGAAAGAACTAGGCATCATCTACATAGAAAAGTTCAACAATGGACAGATATGAAAGGTTTATGCATATCTGTTCAACAATGGACAGATATGCAGAAGAGTTTAGAAAATTAAGGGAAGAGCACTGACGAGAAAATTTTTGGAGCAAAAGGGAAAAGGAGAGCTGGCAAAGCACCTCTAACTTTTGCTAGTGACGTGATTATTCCAGTAGTCTGGGTTTAAAATCTTAAGGCAGTTTTTACTCTTTATCCTTCTTAAACTTCTATATTAAATTGGCCAAGTCCCATTGATTGTATCTCTAGGTGACCCTTATATTAATTTTTCATCTCCATTAGCAGGACGACTACCCCAGTTCTCATTTATGAAGAAAATCAAACTGATGCACAGGCCTAGAGTTTACGTGTTCTTAAACGTTGCACCAGCTAGGATGTGTTTCTGCATTTTTTTGGTTTATTCATCTTCAGTGCCATCTCTAGAAGGGACTTGCAAAACAGCTTTTATGGTGTCACTGACTCAATATCTTTGAATGATTATTCTTCACCTACAAGATAAATTCCCAAGTATTGGCATCTCCTTGAAGGCCATTCCCTACACAGTTTGGTCCTGGTTCACCTTTCAGTGATATTTTTTACCATTCTCCCACTAGAATAGACAGCTACACCACACTACTTACCAAATGGACTATGCTTTTGTGCCTTTGCTTGTGCTGCACTGTCTGCCTGCAATGCCATCTCCCTACTCATTTGCTACATCTGACATGCTCTTCATTCTTCAAGGCTCAGGGCAATGTCGCCTCCTTTAGGCAGCTTTATTTGATCTCCATTCCTGTCCTTTGATGGAGATAATGCTCCCCTTTTCTATGTTCTCATTTCCTTCATTCTACTGCCTATAATTAATTATATATATAATAGTCTTCTTTCCAAGACTGAAAAACTTGAAAGAAAGAACCATGTTTTTGATTTCCTCATTGCCTGGCAAAATGCCTGATTCATAATTGGAGTTCAGGAAATGTTTTGAATATTACAGCAAAGAATGAACTGTCAGATATATAAGAGGAAAATCCAGGTTAGTTTCAGTTTAGATAAGAGAATAAAGATTTATAAAGTGGAGGTGAGCTACAGGATGAAGCGAATTCCAAGGAGGGAAGTTTCTTGAGTGATGATAGTCTCCACTTACTGGCCACCCACTCACCCCTGTAGCCTGATTGTGTTTCTGTATCTTAACTATAACTGGAAGACCACCACTGATGTCCTAACCATAAAATCCAACGATTCTTCTTCCTCTTTATGCTGTCCTCAGCATGCTCCATGCTGGCCTTAGACGTGCAGCCATGGCTAAGGTTGAGCAAAAGTGCAGTGGTCATAAATGTTCCTGGAAATGAGGAGGTTGAGTAATCATGGGTCAGGATATTATAAAGGCCATTTTCTGGATACTGATGATGATAGCAGAGGTTTGGTTTGCGGAGATACATTACTACTAGTGGTAACATCATAGAGGAACGTAAGAAAAGAGTATTGGAAGTGAGCATGTGAGAGCAATGAGAATTGAAGATCAATGGTGGTAAAGGTGAGAAGGGGAGGTTGTCCAATGATGAGAGAAGCACAGTCATTGGAGAAGGAGCTGTGGGAAGCATGATGTGTTCACTCCAGGCAGTGGTTTGACTGAAGGGGATCAGGTTTCAGCCAGGGCGAGGAGCAAAGGGAAACATGGATTAAGATCATTACAGGAATTGCACAGGGTAACATGAAAGGGCTAGTGGGGAGAAGGGCAGGGAGGAAATGGAATTGGAGTAGAGTCCGGTTGGGGACAAGGTTGTAAGAGAACAAACCAAGGGGCGGGGTTTTCTCTTAAAGTGGGAAGGAGAGTTCAGTGGTCCCTGGATGTAGAATTTTACGGGCCTATTTTTTTTTAAATGGTGTTTGTTTAACTTCCGTTGACTAACATTTCATAAAAGTTTAGACATTTGAGCAAAATCTCAGAATACAGAACAGTTTTATATACTTATTTATAATTATATATTTTAAATTATATCTATCAGAAAGTAACTGCATTGTTCTTATTGTTTTCCGTTTGCTATGTAAAACTGAAAAGCTTGTCTATTTACTACCATTTACCAGCATTGTGACCTTGGATAATTATGTAGCCATTCTGTGACTTGGTTTCCACTTCTGTAAAATGGGCATAATAACAATATCAATAACACAAGGTTGTTGTGAGGACTAAGTGAATTCATATTATGAAGAATACTTAGTGCTTGGCACATAGTGAACTATTATTCAGGAACCAGCATTTGGGACCAGATGGGTAAGATAATTGAGATAAGGAGAACATGACACAGGGTAATAGACTGAAATCAAATGTTAGTGATAAGAAAAGGGAATTTTGAGAGGCAGATTTTGCTGCTGGAGGATATTTTAGGATTAACCATCTCTAGGTTTCCAGTGGAATGTCACAAACTTGGTTTCCTATGAGATTGGCTGGGTTCAGTGGGCTCTTGGATCATATTAATTAAATGAAAGATTGAGGCATCCTTATTTCCCCATTACATGTGGCTCTCTGTCCTCTGTAGCCTTTGCTCCTCAGGACATCTTTGTTTCCTCCTTCAGGACATCTCCTGTGTCCTGCCTTGGATAATAACTTCCATGAAAACATGAACCTGTACCTGTATAAGATTTATGAGCCCCACAGCACCTGGTACAGGGCCTTACATACTCACAGGCCATTATTTTTTAAATGAATGAATAAAATACCACCTAGGCCAATACAGCTCTCAGTCCCTCTCATGTTCTCATTTATTGATGAGGTTTTCCAATACCTAGTAAGAGAGGTTATAGAACATGCCCATAGTGCAGGTGCTTTGGGCTGCCCATCTAATTTGGTGCTCAGAGGAGACTGGCTTTGTAGCCTTGAATCCCTCAATTATACCCTGAATAAATGAGATGACAGGGCATGACTCTCAATTAGATGAGGTACTTCTATGCAGTGTTTTTCCTTTTTTTGCCTATTAACTCAAGTAATAGACTCACATGCTGAGTGATTAGCTTTTATCTTCAAATGACTCTAGGAGATTTCTTTTTTTAACATGCCAGTTAATTACTATGAAAAGTTCACCTAAGTTAGTCCCCAATTAGGACATATTCAACTCATTCCTTTAATGATCTCATTTTAGATTTATCTTAGTGTCTTTGAAACAGCTGATAAATGTTCTTCCATTAACTGGCAGTTACTAATATTCACACTAAAATTTTTCTTTTCTACACACTCCCTCCCAGCTATTCCTTGGCATTACCTATGACAATATCACTTGAGTGTAATTACCAATTATTATTATTATTATTATACCTTAAGTTCTGGAGTACCTGTGCAGAACATGCAAGTTTCTTAAATAGGTATACACATGTCATAGTGGTTTGCTGTGCCCATCAACCTGTCACCTACATTAAGTATTTCTCCTAATGCTATCCCTCCCCTCATCCCCTACCCACCAACATGTCCCAGTGTGTGATGTTCCCCTCCCTATCTCCATGTGTTCTCATTGTTCAGTTTCCCCTTAGGAGTGAGAACATGCAGTGTTTGGTTTTCTGTTCTTGTGTTAGTTTGCTGAGAATGATGGTTTCCAGCTTCATCCATGTTCCTGCAAAAGACATGAACTCACCCTTTTTTATGGCTGCATAGTATTCCTTGGTGTATATGTGCTACATTTTCTTTATCCAGTCTGTCATTGATGGGCATTTGGGTTGGTTCCAAGTCTTTGCTATTGTGAACAGTGCCACATAAACATACGTATGCACGTGTCTTTATAATAGAATGATTTATAATCCTTTGGGCATATACCCAGTAATGGGATTGTTGGGCCAAATGGTATATCTGGTTCTAGATCCTTGGGGAATTGCGACACTGTCTTCCACAATGGCTGAACTAATTTACACTCCCATCAATAGTATAAAAGCATTCCTATTTCTCCACATCCTCTCCAGCATCTCGTTTCCTGACTTTTTAAATGATAGCCATTCTAACTGGCATGAGATGGTATTTCTTATTGTTTCAATTTGCATTTCCCTAATGACCAGTGATGATGAACTTTTTTTTTTCATGTGTTTGTTGGTCGCATAAAGGTCTTCTTTTGAGAAGTGTCTGTTCATATCCTTTGCCCACTTTTTGGTGGGGTTGTTTGTCTTTTTTGTTGTGAATTTGTTTAAGTACTTTTTGGATTCTGGATATTAGCCCTTTGTCAGATGCGGAGATTGCAAAAATTTTCTCCCATTCTGTAGGTTGCCTATACCATTTTGATTACTACCTCTAACTCCGAAGATGACAGTTCCTGAGAAGTGGAATCTGGGAATTCCTGAAGTGCCTAACACATTTCTCATGATTTTTTTTTGAGACAGGGTCTCATTCTGTCACCTAGGCTGGAGTGTGGTGGTGTGTATACTGCAGCCTTGACCCCCCTTGGGCTCAAGTGATCCTCCTGCCTCAGTCCCCTTCATAGCTGGGACCACAGATATGCGCCACCATGTAGCTAATTTTTGTATTCTTTAGTAGAGACAGGGTTTCACCACGTTGCCAGGCTGATCTTGAACTCCTGGGCTCAAATAATTTGCCTGCCTCAGCTGGGATTACTGGTGGGAGCCACCCATTTCTCATACTGGACCCATTTCTCATACTGATATTCTGTCTTGGCCATTTTAATTTAGAAGGTAGTAGGGCCAACCTAACATTTGGGCCTTCAGAGGTTTGGTGCAGACAAAATATGCACAATTGAAGAGATTTTTGTAGTGAAAGAGATGGTTTTGTTACAAATATTGTAATGATAGAGGTTGTCTTTTACATTGTTCTGCAGAAGTAGACTTCTCATGTGTCCTAATATATGTAACATTCTGATTAAAGGCCTTGAGGAAAAATCTGGCATGTGCTGTATTAACAAAGGCAAACTCCACTTACATCTGCCAACAGCTGAAAGGCAGATTCTTGTGGTAACATCTCTGAATTATAAACAATGCCATAATAACACTTGTAATTTGCGATGTCATCAGCTAAAATAAGAGACAATTATTACAAATCATATTGTTAATATTTTGAGAAACTGAGATCTAATGTTGCTAAATCAAATTCCTGTAAATTCCACAGGGCACTGAGCACATTATAAGATTACCCTGTGCTCTGAGCGTGTCCTCATTAAGGCTGCTGGCTACTGTGCTTTTATTACTCCCACAGGAGGTTTGTTGAGTTAATGCTGCCAATAAGAAGCCGTATTTTCCTAGCCTCCCTGGTATACTGGCCTCCCAAATAGGTCTGCAGCCAATGATGTGCTACATTAGGTTATGATGATTTGTCTTGCCTTCTCCATGAAAAGTGAAGGCAAGTAGAAGTCAGTGTGAAGTATGTTGTAGCTATGTAAATATCTAAATAATGTCATCACAAAATGAAATGCTATAATAGATCCAGGATGAAAGTATTGAAGGATAAGCAAATCGGTATTATTGACGTATTAGATTGGTGGTCATGGGAGTTTGTGCTTTTGACATCACTATCGTTGTTTAATTACTGTTAGAAAGGGCTACTGAGCACTTACTGTGAGCTAGGGCATTGGGCAAAATGCTTCACATACATTATTTGATGATCCTTACCAAACCTTATTGATCCAGGTGCTATTTTCAGCCCCATTTTACAGAGAAGATAACTGAGGTTCCTGGTTTACAGACTATGTTTGTAGCCATGTGGTTAAGAAGAGGATAAGCTGGGATTTGAACCCAGGTCTTCTGGACTCATGAACCTTCATTATTAACCATTATGCTATGCTGCCAACTTTATAGAAAATTATAAATCTGGCAAGGAAAACACCAACTTAGAATAGTTACAAAAATCTTTGTTTTTTTTTCTAGCAGGTTGTAAGACTTAAAAAGTAAAGACTAGAGTTTTAAAGTATTAGAAGATGACAACCTTTTGGTAATAACTTTATCCAGTGTAAGACATATTTTTCTAATTTCATTAAGAATTACAAGATCAGTATCATCATTCACCAATAAGCAAACAGAGAACCAGAGATTTAAACTGTTCAAGGTCATAAGTGGTAAGCAGTGGAGCCAAGATATGAGGCCCCATCTACCTACTTCCAAACCTTGAATGTTTTCAGCTTCCTCTGACAACCTCCATTGTGTGTGTGTGTTGGGAGGTGGCAGGATGTGGGTGCGTTATTTTTGTCTCTGAGAATAGTGAGTTATGTATGAGTTTTCTAGAAATAGCCTACTAGTCTTATAATAAAAAGTTTACTATAAAAATTCTTGGATTTGGAGTAAGCCTCAAAGGTTACCTTCTAAGGCCAGCAACTCATTTGATGCTTGAGTGTGTCCCACAGTCACCCTATTAAGTGAACCTCCAGTTTTTCGGTTTTTGAATATCCCAAATGTTGAAAAATTCATTGCCAAATCAGTCCTCCCATATTCTGACATCTTTTGCTAAAGAGTGTCTAACTTTATCTCCCTCTTTCTCCCCTCTATTGGTCCTGGTTCCAAACCTTTGAAATGTACAGAACAAGTCTCATGAATCTTCCACATGGAAACCATGTAAATATTTAAAGATGGCTGTTGTGGCCCACCTTGAATCTATTCTAGTCCGCAGGATATTCTGCAGGCATTCTTCTTGTGAAATAGATTTGTTTCTTTCTTGATGCCATTTAATCTATATTTTGGCTGTACAAAAACACAGATCCTTCAGGGGATCTGTTCATCTTCTTAGGACATGATGCTTAGGATTAATCACTTTTCTCCAAGTGTGGTATTACCAGAATAGACCAACAGAGCATGTCCATAACTTTGTTCTTTCTGGATACCACAGTAGCATCTTTCGTGGCCTCTCTCTAAGCTTTTTCTTATATGATGCTGTGAAGTTATACGGCCTATGGATATGCAATTGCTTTGTGAAACTAACTACCAAACTTTTATCCCTATTCAGATGTGTCATATTATATTTGCCTTTAACCTTAATTCTGTCATTCAACATATTTATCAACTCTTCTAAGTCAGTCAGTATTCAGTGCAGGAGACAGAAACCTCTGTAGGGATTTTCAGCATGAAGAAATTTCATACATACTATTAAGTGCTTAAAAAATTATTGCAAATACTGCAAGAATAGATTTTTAAGTTGGGCCTTCGTAAGTAACTCTCAGAAAAATACAGAATTGACCCAACAGAGGAACTACTACCTCCAAAGCCACTTCTGAAGTTGTGCGTTCAAGAACACAAAGTCCTACCTGTAATCTAGGAATGAAAATGCTACCACCACTGCACTGTCGTACCTTTTGGCACCTAGAAAGATATAGAAGAGACGCTGGAATACTGGTGCAGAAGAGCCTTGCCTCTCCACAGCCTCTCTGTGAAAAGTGGAGCACAGAAATATCAAAAAGGGGCAGAAAAGTGGGATCTGCTTCACTTCCATCCACCAAATGCTGTATGAGAGGCGGTAATTATGCAATCTGTATCCAGAATCCTAGTTATAAGAGTTGTTTGCTTTTTCTGAAGTTCTCCATAATCTTCAGCCAGAGGAAGGTGAAATATTGATTGAGCAGCTGAACTCCCAGTATCTGTCACATTTCCCAACTGCATGTGTTCTACAAATTTAATATACTTTGCATTGGGTGAATGAGTATACTGTGTATGTGATATGTGTGTATGAGATATAGAAAGAATATAAACAGAGAGACACTCAAGTCATTGATAAAAATGCTTTTTCACATGCTACTAGAATTTTCTGAATTTTTGTATAGAGCAATATCCATGGGTGTCCATTGGAATACAAGTTAAATTTGTTCAGCTATATCTTCTGATATTATGCCTTGCATAATTCAGGAGCTTACAAGAGGAGCTTCATAGTCTTGAGTAGAGTTTCCTGGGTTGTTGGCTTCTCCTGTAGAAGGGCCACTCCAAGGGAGGAGTTGAAGTCTCCTCTGGATGTTGAATAACATTGTGTGTACTGTCACTACTGTGTACACAACTTTAGGAGGCATGAGTTACAGTATCTTTGATGTGTTCACCTAGAATACCACATAAATTGTGTTCCTTGAAGCTAGGCAAACTGGTGCCTGAGTAGACCATTTGATGATGATAGCTTGTGGTTAAGCTTAGTCAAATTTCATGCTATCTAAGGAAACTGGACCTGCATACATCAGTTACATTGGTCTGTAACACTTCCTCCACCTCCCAGTTTAGTGAACCTGTTGACAAAGAGAGATGAAGTTAATCGAATTCTTGCTGGATTCCGATCACTTCTGCTTTCTCGTATAGTTACTCCAAAACATCCCTGTAACTTATGCTTATTGCTCCCAGAGTAACGTCAACATCTCCAACATGAGTTGTAGAACTCCACTTTCTCTCTCTGAAAACCGGGTTTCCATTGGTTTATCATCAGTTTCTTGCTCATTTCCTTCTCTCCACATGTGGTAAGTACTATTGAAATCCTTCTTACACTACCTCAGCTCTCATCATTCTTGGCAAGCCTATGGAGTTCTATTACAAGCACCTATAAATCTCTACAGAGTTTTTTCTTTGGGCTCAAATGATGGGAAAGGTTGGAATGGTGGAGAGTCAATGACCAGAAGGAACTCTTGGCAACTGACTTACAGAGTTGGAGGTGATGTCCCAGCTTCCTTGTATGATGGATGGGAACACTCCTAGACATTTTTACACATCCTCATGCATTTTGTACTTCAGAAACCCCAACTAGACTGTGGTGATTATTCCCAACCATCAGAAACCCTGGAGAATCTTCACTGGAGTTAGAGCCTCCCTTACAATGCCCCTGCTGTGGTCTTCTTCTTGATCCAACTGTGTTATCCTTTTCCATCTGAAGGTCATCTTTCTCAAAGATAAGAGAAGTAAGATAGATGTTCATTAGCTTATCTTGCTAACATTCAACTGTAACCATTCTACAATTGACCAATCAAAAACAAGTTTATTGTTCATTTCCTGTGCTCAAGTATAACTAAAGTTTGCATGGATCATCTGTGTTTTCCTTAAGTTTCAGTTCAGTTAATACCAAAGTTAACCTACTTTTTTTTGTCATTGTTCATACAAGTCCATGTCATCCTCCTATAATTGCTTTTGGTAACATGTCTCTCTTACTATCTTTGTTTTTTAACATGCTTTTGAAAGATGAGTTCATCAAAGTTCCCTATGGTTTAAAAGAAAAGGAAAGGTCTAGAGAGTAGTTATTGAGAATTATTTATCATTATTATACTTTGAGGCCAGCTTATTGCTTCAGGAGTAAAGAATAAGGGTTGCTCCAAAAGATGTACTTCTCCCCCATCCTCCTCCTTTCATTAGTACCCCCCAGTGCTTTGAGTTATATGGGCTAATCCCATTTGGCCAGAGAGAGGTATGGGTTCAAGAATTCCCTCAATCCTGTGAGAAGAATGTGGAAGAACATTATTATAAAGATTTGTATGTAGAGGCAAGTTTCAACACCCTTTAGATAACACTCACATTTATTTCTGTCCATGAACTAAAGTTATCTAGCTGAGTCAGAATATCCTCTGCTGCATTCTGTAGGTACTAATTTTCACATTATTTTGATGCTTTTTGTCTCCTATCAGAGTTCTTATCCCTCTGTACTACAACTATATTTGGTTTGCTTGTCTTATCCCTTGAGTTGTGAGATCTTGGAAGCTTCATCACAGTTGTGTGCCTACTGCCCAGTGTAGGGTCAGGGACATGGATGGTACTCAGTGAATATTTGTTGGACAGAGCCAAGCATGCCTGGCACATGCTACTCAGGAAAGACAGGCCTTTGTGCAGCATAGGTAACTGATCTTGGGAAGCAGAATTTTCCATGTAAAACTTTGAGCCTGCTACTGGTTACTGAGAAACCAACTCAGTGACTGGCATCTTGCCATACTTTGTAATCCTCCGGAAATTACATTTTGAGAACACAACCTCCCCTTTGTGACAGGCAATTAAATAACACATGACTGACTGAATATAAATTATACAGGTATTTTGATTTTAAAAAGTTTTGGGTACTTTCAATTTCAAAATATTTTTACTATTGATGACATGTTAGTGTTAGTTTATAAAGGTATCTCTTCTTCCTGTCTAGTTCTACTTGTATCAGGACATGAGTAATAGTGCTTAAATGCTGGTCATGTAGAATCTGATCTCTACCTTCTTACTAAGGCAGGGCTGGGAGTGGCAAGGCGGAAACCATGGGATTATCATCAAAAAAAGTCTTCATTTGAAGTCAGTGAAAAAACAATGGCCCAAGAATTTGGGTCAAAACTCATCTACTTGGAGAAAATATGTACTTCTCTTTTAGAGTTCTTTAATAGAAAGTGAGCTAATGGTGAAAGTGAAATTGAGGGTTTTATTAGCATAACCAGCGTCTTCTGCTGTCCCATTCATACCCCCTGCCCATCTGCTTCAACACCATTGCACAATGAATCTATTGCATTTTCTGAGGTTTTACTCTTCTCTAGTGGTATTTTGGGAAATTAGAGTTGGCGCTTTCATATAGTAAAGCTCAGAAACCTTCATCCTCCCTGAATGATACCTGTTTAACACACTGCTTTTAGAAAGAGCTGAAAGAGTTGTGGACTTAGCAAAAATACAGCATAATTAAGGGATTTCCAGACACATTCAAGCATGCTAATACTCTAAGAATGATACTTTAGCAGAAATATCTAATGTTTTGCCAACAGGTTATTTACAACATTAAATTAAGTTCAAGGAGTCTTTGGCTTTGCTTTTAGTTTTTCTATAAGCTATTTTCCAGTCTCTGTGGATTATCTGAATTTTGTCTTTGTGCATTTCCCAGAACTGACCACAAGAGAAGACTCCATTCAGACTCTTCGTTCTCTGGTTCAGAGGTTTGATGTAATGGCTGTCTCATTGTACATGGTCAGCCACAGTATATATTTCATCCATTGCAGAACTATAGAGTGAGTTCCAGAATAATCAATCTTTGAACCTTTAACTTCATTCATTTATGTAACATTTTAAGAGTACAATTATATCCAAACACATTTTAAAAACTTTGATTTGTGTTTAGATTACATCAATAGACAAAAGGCTAGAAAATACGTTTGAGACACCTGTAATCCCAGCACTTTGGGAGGCTGAGGTGGGTGGATCATAAGGTCAAGAGATCGAGACCATCCTGGCCGACATGGTGAAACCCCATCTCTACTAAAAATACAAAAAAATTAGCTGGGCGTGGTGGCACATGCCTGTGGTCCCAGCTACTTGGGAGGCTGAGGCAGAAGAATCGCTTGAACCCAGGAGATGGAGGTTATAGTGAGCCGAGATTGTGCCTCTGCACTCCAGCCTGGTGACAGAGCAAGACTCCATCTCAAAAAAAAAAAAAAAAGAAAGAAAATACATTCAAGAAAATGTGCTAATCTTTTGGAAGTCAATGGAGTTCGATGGTAGCAGAACTATTGATTAAAAATTCAGAGTCAAATGTTTACATTTTGTAATTCAACAAATTACATTGATATATTACATTTATTACACTGATCCTAGTTGCACAGATAGACAGATAAGTAAGTAGAACAAATCACATTGGTGTTCTGAATACTGTGATAGAGATAAGGTTCATGAATACATGAAACAGGGACGCCCAACGCAATTGTTGGTTTTAACAATAAACCCTTTTATAGAGTGTCTATTACGTGGCAAGCACTGAAGTACTTTATATACATTATATTTAATTTAGCTACAGCTTTATGTACTCATTTATTTCCTAAACAATAAATTTTGTATGGTCACTGATGTTGCCATCAAATTTGAGCACCACTTTTACTGGCCAACTCTTACTTGTCATTTATCCTGAAGTACAATCATAGCAATAGCTTTCCAACATACAAGTTGGTTAGAATTAGAACCATACTTGGTATAATTCATTTTCTCTGAACCAGACAAAAAAGGGGGACTGACTGCAATAGGACTTCTGAGCTAATTACTTAGTGGCAAGCTGTAATCCCAAAACCACAAAAGAAGGCAAAAGGCATTCTAATAAAAATATGCTTCAGTGAAGCCTCAGATCATATGGTAAAAACATCTGCAGAACTTTCTTTGTTTTGTTTTGCAGCCTAAGTTCCATGCTATAATCAGAAATATGTGGCACATTTTGAACAAAGGAAATATGTACCCAACAAAGTGTCAAAATGGAGCTGCCGACCAGACAAACCCTAGAGATATGTAGTCACTTAGCAGACAGAACACAACTACATGTGTTCCCAGTGTGGAAGGGAAGGCATTCTGGATGTGTATGCATCCACATTTATATGTGAGGTTAGCTTCACTGTCAATGTAGTATCAAAAGTGGGAGATTATAATATGCAAATTACAACCTTTTGAAACAGGAGTGCATTGTCTTAATTTTTGTTATAGTCATTAAAAGTGAAAAAAAGCTCAACTTCCGATAAAATCTTTGCATTTCAAAGGTGTAGTTTTGACAACCATCCAGGGATTCTAAAGATATTTTAGTTTTTTCCAAATCTCCAATGGCCACCCACTTTTCTAAGATTCTATTCCTCCCAACAGCTTTGAATTGCTTTGGGGCCCATATATTTTATTCATTACAGATGTCCTTCAAAACGCACCTTTACTTCACAAGTAGAAACATATTGACAACCTAATTTGGGTTGATAACTTGCTAGGTGGAAATGCAATTCCTGAGAAAGAAAATGCAAAATTCTTCCTTTTCTCAGACAACACCACCACACAAAACTGAGCAAATCTACCAGTGGACAAGAGCCTAAAATTGATAAAAATAGAGCTTCCCATCTTTATTTTTCTTCTCACCCTCTGGTTTCTCCAGGACAACCTACCACCTCCCCTCACCTCCCAGCTTTAGTTGCTGGTGCCCAAACCATAATCGTACAGGTGTAAGTTAAAAAAAAAACTTAGAGCAAATGATTCTCTTTTGATTCCCTACCCAATCCACATTCTTTCCTGTCCCCTGTATGTCATTCCTGGTGGGTGGACATGAAGCCTGTGGATGCACATCCCAGGTGAGAGGCATGCGTCTGTGTTCAAATTACCATTCCCACTTTGAACAACTTTGCAGGGTCTTCCTTCTGCTTAACTAAATTTGCACCCCACCCCACCCCACACACACACTTAAAATCTCTTTAAAATTTATTGATCCTTAGTCACCTCCCTGGAGCTCATTCTATTTATACACAGTAACTGGTTTCCAAATATTTAAAATTGGCTCTCATAGCCCCTCTAGTTTTTGTTTACTTACTTGCTTCATTCCCCACAGGCTGAACTCTCCCGTTCCCTGGACTTTTCTCATGTGATATATACTCTGGTTCTTAATGCCCAGATTTTTGGGGGGTGGTTTACTATCTTAGCAGGCTATCAGGTCTCTGGCTTTGCTCCCCAGCATAGGACTATGCACCTCCCCATATCGTCTCCTTGCAGCCTGTAGCCACACCTGATCTGTGTCTCTGTTTTACTTTATATTTCAGTAGCCCTCTTAGATTGCAACTTTTCTTCCTAAAAACTCAGGCTGAGCGCCTCTGAGGACCCAGGTGTATGACTTGATGTCTCTGCCACTATCTTCTTTTTGTGCATTAGTCTAGACTGTCAAATTTAATTTTTCTTTTTATTTTTCATATGGAAGCTATTGGTCAGTGTACCTTTTATATCCTTATTCATTCCTGTACAACTGCTGAACAAGACTGAGTTAAGCACAGAATTCAGTAAAAAGTGTTGGCTAAGAGAGCAGTCTCAGGAGTTTGGCAGATTTGGGTTAACCTCTCAAAGTTTCCATTTCCTCACCTTTAAAATGGTGGCACTAGCTCTGTCCTCACAAAGCAATTGTGTGGATTAATTAGATAAAGTGTATCTGACAGCATCTGGTCTACAATAAAGACTCATAAAACGTTAGCTGCTTTTAGTATTTCAGTACCATTAATGAATTATAAATGCTGTTGTCCTGATGTTTATCTTCTCTGGCCCCTGTTGTATCAAGAGGAGGTAAAGAGTAAGGCATCCTGAGTCTCCAGGGATGCTAGAGAAATAAGTAGAGGCTGAGAGTGGGGAGTCTGAAGCTCCAGCATAGCTGCTCACTGAGTGACCCAGCCAAGGAGTTTAATCTCCCAGTGTCTTAGAGTCCTCATTTATAAAATGGGGATGATAGCATTGACCCCTATAGGACCCAAAATGTGGATACCTTTCTTCACCCATCATAAAGGTCATGGCCAATGCACCTATAACAAAAGGTAGGTTAACAAATTGATTTAATCAAAGTTTTATGTAATATGGAGCTTCAGAAATGAAGACCAAAAGACCCAGGGAAAATTGCCGATTGCTATGCTTAGGTTCAGTGAAGAATGGACAGCTATGTAGAAATGTGATTGGAAAAAAGAATACGATCTAATAGTAGACTGAGAGGGAAATCCAGCAAGGCCTGTCTATTCAGATTTTTCTTGGCCTCTCTCTGCAGCATTCCTTTCTTTTGGGTATAGGTCAGGATACCTGTCACACTGAGAGTCTTCAAGGGAGAAGGTCAGAGTAACCTTTCTAGGTTTTACTGGCTTGCTTTGGGAAAAGGAACTCTAGTGTCTAAGATCTACCTTGGGGGAGAGAAATTTTGGTTTCTATAAATTGCTTTGAGGACAGAAAAAGGAGCAGGAGACAGGAAGATGGGAGAAGGGCAGAGAGAGCTTGCTTCTGAGGCCTCTCCAATGTTCTTTGGTTCTAAGTACTCAGCATGCCAAGGCTCTATACTTTTAGGGTATGGTGTTCTGAGCCCTGACACCTCATGGGCCACTGTGAGGATTTAATGAGTTAATATATGTGGAACAGCACCTGGCACAAAAGAAATAATAGTGTTTATTATGGTTGTTATTGTGAAGGCCTCCATATGTTCACATTTCAGGATTCCTACTAACTGCTTGTTTTCTACACAAATCAATTCTGGTATGTTAAGGTATTATACAAACTGGATCTTCAAGCAGCCCACATTTTGGGAAAGATCGAGGGAGAGAAGATCAGCTGAAGATAACTTTTAGTATCAATATCAGTAATTTGGTATCTGAGGATGTTATTGATGTCTGGGTGGTGTTATGACAATGACAGCGCTATCCACTGTTTATTATCTATTAAATCTGATCTAAATGAGAATGTAGGATTGGGTGAGACTGTATATTTTAGAAAAGAGATATTTTTCTATATTTCCCAAGTTTTCTCTAAGGAGGACATACTCATTTTATAATTAGTAAAAAAAAAGTTGTTTTAAAAATAAAAGAAATAATCTAAAATCTAGCTCTTTCCATCTGCCCTAACCCCTCACAACCCTCTAATGTACTGAGTCCCTGCCATGTGGCTGGCTTGTTTCTTCTCTGCTTTAACAGGAAAATGTGTATTTAAAGTTGTGTACAAATTCTATTAAAAGGATTGGAATGTGACTCTCTTTCATGCCATTTAGAATTGTACATTGCTTCACTGAGAACCCTGGTTATCAGTATGTAATCCTGATAAGAAATTTTGAAGTACTTAAAAGTTTAGTTTCTAAATCAATATCACCCTTTCATCTTCGTTCACAGGCATTGCCTATACAGGCAATCAAAGGATGTTCATGGATAAGTGTTGCAGGCAGAATAATGGCCCTGAAGATGTTGATACCAGAATCTCTGGAACCTGTGCATATGTTACCTAACATGGCAAAAGGGACTTTGCCAATATGATTATGGTTAGGAACTTTGAGAAGGAAAGATTATCCTGGATTATATAGGTAGGCCCAATCTAGTGATGTAACTCCTTAAAATCAAAGAACATTTCTCAGTTACAGAGAATCAGACAGGTGGCAATGTAGACTCTACTGTCAATGACTTTGAAGACAGAGGAATGGAGTCATAAACCAAGGGATGAAGGTAGCTTCTAGAAGTTGGAAGAGGCAAGAAAATGGATTCTTCCCTAGATCCGACAGAAAGGAACACAACCCTGATGACACTGGTTTTAGTCTAATGAGACCTGTGTCCAATTTCTGACCTACAAAACTGTAAGATAATAAATGTGCCTTGCTAAGCTATGAGGTTTGTAATAATTTGTTGCACCAACAATGGAAAACTAATAGATAAGTAAACACTGCAAACATCTTATAGTATGCTTGTATTTCTCAATGAACAAGCAGTGTTAACAGTTACATCCAAAGCCCAGTTGTTCATTGTTCAGCATGTTAGAAAAGGAGAGACCCAGATCTGAAGTTTACCGACTGTGTTACAATAGGCAAGCAGAAAAACACCCTTACTGGGGAGATTCTTGGACAAGATAACCAAGAGGAGCCGGTACAAACATGAACAAAGAGCCCCTGGAAAGTTCAACCTTTGTCCTGAACTCCTAGCAAAGGAAAATGACTTGACAGTGGTGAAGGAGAGATTTAATTTAAAGTCCTGAATAGACGTGTTATTCCAGTTTGCCTTTCGATTCTCACCTGCCCTTAACATGGGAACTATAGCGATGTTACATCATACATTTATGTATACATACATGTGAAATAAAGCATTTTAAATAGTAATACTATCACAATCATTAACTTTATTATTAGAAAGATATAGATTTGATGTATTTTGCAGGCTAATCATGCTAGTGGTTTTTTTTCATGAAAAGAAATTTCATAATTGGATTGCACTGAAACTGTGAATTCATGGCATTAAGACCAGAAAAGAGGAAAGAAACGGTGTGGATAAAAAAGGAGTGGGGATAGAGTGGACAGTGGAACCACAAAAAAAATTCTATGAAATGGTCTTTAGCTAGAAAAAGATTATATTACATAAACTGCTGAAAACCCAAGTGTCCAGGCTTTTACTGTTGATGACATTTCTTCCACGTGGAAAGCATGTAGCTATTTGAAGAATCGAGAATCACCTCTAAGCCCAGTGGAAGATGGAGTTAACTGTGGTTTGAGAGTATGAGTTAGAAATCTTTAGAAAGAGTTTTTAGTCATTATAAAAATAATACACTTCCATAGCGATAAAAATTCATATCAGGCAGAGGGTATCGAAAGCCTTCCTGCTGCCCACTACCTACTCCCCATTGACCCTTCCAAGTTCAGAGAGGGCTTCTTTCGTTTGTGTGCCTTTATCTTTGGCAGCTAGCTGACCAATGTCACAAGCAGACATTTACCTTTATTATCTACCTATGTGGATTGAGGAATTTAGTTCACTAAGAGTAATTTTACCCCACTCTCAATTTTATTTTTACTTGTCCTTTTATTTTCAGATCTTCTATTGGTAACTTTAATAATTTCAAATGATACTACTGAACATACATAGCTTGATTTAGTATACGTAGTCAGTACTTTAAAGGAGGTAACATGAGGAAACTGTGTTCCTGTGGTGCTGTCTGTCCTCAAACTCTCTGCCTACTCTTCCATTCTTTAGTCTGCTTTGCACAGGTACTTTCTTACCTTTTAAAGATTGTTCTTTAAAAAAGGATCAACTGGAGAGGAATCTTGAATATTATGTCTGAAAGTCTGTATTTTACTTTTATACTTAATTAAAATTTTTCTGCCTAGAGAACTCTAGATTCAAGATAATTTTCCCTCTGAACTTTGGAAGCCTATGTTCCTCTTTTTCTAAAATCCATTGTTGCTGATAAGAAGTAGCATGTCAATCTGATTGTAAGTAACCTGGGTTTTATTTTTCAAAATTTGGGAGATCTTCTCTTCAATCTTCATGTTTTAAGGTTTTTATGTCCTTTTTCTTTCATTCTGTTCAGTACTATATGACCTTTTAGCCTGATCTCTTGGAAAATCTTTCTTTTATTGTTTCTCAGATAATTCCCTCCCTCCATTTTTATTGTCCTTCTCTTCAAGAACTCCTATTAGAACACAGTTGACTGTCCTGATGGGTTTCCTTCTTTCTTCCTTTAAAATTCTTTCTCCTGACTTCCATCTTTTTTTCATTTCAATTTTGTTCCTTCCCCATTGCCCTGAATTATCTCTGAATCCCTTACAGTTAATTTTTCTGTTGGCTTCTCTTTTCTTTTTATCTCGAACTCTTAATTTTCTTAACATTTCTAATAATCCTTTCTTTTTTGTTCATATTTTTAAGTGCAGGATTTAGTTGGTTTGTACAGGGAGCTGGTGGTCATGTCTTTCATCTTTGTATGGATCTTTTTCACTAATAGATCACTCTCCTGAACGTGAAGACCACTGTAAGCTCGGTGTTTTGGATGCAGTATGTATTCAATGACAGCTTTCACGTTAGACTGCATTACTAAGGAAGATCAGGCAGGTTGGGGTTCCCAGGGCCTAGGTGAGCAGAGCTCTACTCCAGGATACCATCCCCATGCTAGATGCCTGAGATCCATCCATGCTGACAGCCCAAGTTCCTTAGAGCTCTGTATTCTGACTTCAAATGGCAATACCTCTGCATGAGCAGGGCTGAAGCTTAGCCAACACCAGTTAGACTTTATTTACTCAGATCTTTAGACAACCACCCCTATCCTGGGCCTCCTTCCCTAGTTACTCTTTATAGCTGACTTAGAACTGGGAGCCCTTCAGAGATGCCCTCTGAAGATAGTGCTCACGTCCACTTCAGCCCTTTTTTCACCCTTGCTGACTTGTGCCTATCTCTGGATTATCCATCATTTGATTTCCAATTGTCTTTTGTTGCCAAAAGTTTATCTAGACTTTTTCTTCATGCCAAGACTTGCTTTGACTGAATTGTGTCTCCCCCAAATGCATATGTGGAAGCTGTACCCCCAGTACCTCATAATGTGGCTATGTTTAAAGAGAAGATCTTTAGAGAGGTAATTAAGGCTAAATGAGGTCATTAGGGTGTACCCTAAGCTCATGACCAGTGTACTATAAGAAGGTGAGGTTAGGACATAGACATGTTCAAAGCAAAGACTGTGTGAAGACACAGGGGACAAGATGGTCATCTATAAACCAAGGAGAAAGCTCTTAGAAAGAAACGACCCTACTGATACCTTGATCTTGAGCTTCTATGCTTTCAAATTATGAGCACATACATTTCTGTTATTTAAGCCACCCAGTCTGTGCTATATATAGTACTTTGTCATAGCAAACGAATATGCTTCTCATACTGGGGGCTTTTTATAAATAAATTTCTTATACTTTACAATAATTCAATGTAATTTGGGGAGAGGAAGTTAGTACACATGTTCTGTCGTTGATCTTGAACTGGAAGCCCAGAGTAACTTTTCAGTTACTCTCTGCCTTAGTCCATTCAGGCTGCTACCACAGAATGCCATAGACTGGGTGATTTACAAACAACAGAAATTTCTCACAGTTCTGGAGGCCAGCAAGTCCAAAATCAAGGCACCAGTAGATTTGGTGTCAGTTCCTGGTGAAGGCCTACGTCCTGGTTCAGCATTTTTTCACTGTCTTCCTACATGGCAGAAGGGCAAGAGAGCTCTCTGGGGCTTTCTTCATGAGGTTACTAATTCCATTTGTGAGGGCTCTGCCCTCATGACCTAATCACTTCCCAAAGGCCCCACCTCCAAATATTATTACATTGGAAATTAGGTTTCAACACATGAATTTTAGGGAACACCAACATGTGGTGCATAGCAATTCCTGTGAGTGACAGAGTGTAGGAAGGTAGATTATAAGGCCTGGGGTTTGTTTCATTCTCATGGATAAATACAACTATGGGTCTCCTTTCTTGAATCTCTCCTATGTGCCAGGCCCTCATTTAATCATCCAAACACTGTAGGGGGAGGGTACTTGATGTGGTTTGGGTGTGTCTCCACCCAAATCTCACCTTGAGTCATAATAATCCCCATGTGTCAAGGGCAAGACCAGGTGGAGGTAATTCACTCATTGGGGCCATTTCCCCCATTCTGTTTTCCTCGTAGTAGATAAGTCTCATGAGATCCAATGGTTTTATAAATGGGAGTTAACCTGCACAAGCTCTTTTGCCTGACACCATGTAAGACGTGACCTTGCTCCTCATTAGCCTTCCACCATGATTGTGAGGTTACCCCAGCCATGTGGAACTGTGAGCCAATTAAACCTCTTTCCTTTATAAATTGCCCAGTTTTGGGTATGTCTCTATTAGCAGCATGAGAACAGACTAATATAGTACTCTTATTACTTCTACTTTGCATATGAGAAAACTGAACCACAGAAAGGATGAGTAATGCTGACCAATTGGCTGGGTATTTGGAAGACTGAAGAAATTTACCTACATGCATTTTCTTTATCAGATTTTAACAGTGAAACTTTAGATTTTGAAATCTTCATTTTATTTCTTTTTTAACAGGTGGTTAAAGAAAGAATTATTTAACTGGTATTTGAGGCAGTCTGTCTTTGACATCATTCCTACTGCTAAATTAATTGCTAACCTTCTACTGGCTTTAACATTTGGCTACCTCACTGGGAACATGAAATGAACAGATTTTCATAATGCTGCTTTTGATTGACAGTACTGGTTTAATGGTGGGTATGCTGGAAGGAACTAGGAAATTCTACTTTATCTTTTATTAACTTTAACAATGTCCCATGTATGAATATAGCATAGTTCCTACTCTGCAGTGAGATGGAAAGTACACAGATAACCCTGGCAAGAGAGAGATCCAGTTTGGTTTCTTTTCAATCTGTTTTATGGTCCTAAAACTACTACAAAAATAATTAAAGCTTTACTCTCACAGTTCCTTGACCTTCAGCTTCATTGACTTTTGTCTCCATTTGTTCCTAATTTCTCAATCCTTTGGACATATTCTATCTTTAGTGATAGTTTCACCTTGGAAATTTTAAGAGCCAATTGAAACTCTTCTACTGTCTTATTCCACTGAATGTTTCTTTCTCCCTTTGGACTCATGAAATCCTCTGGCTTTGTGAGATATTGTCACTTTATCTCAGTTTAGCAATTTTCCTGTGGCTTCTCTTCATTCCCATTGCAGTTTGATTCACTTGTGTCATTCCCATAATTTACTTATATGCTCCCTCAGTTCTTTTCCACCCAAATTATTCTTCCATTCTATGCATCCACAACTCATACATTCTTTATGATTTATTTTTGCATGAATTTTGTTCTTTTAATGACTATTTATTATCTACTCTGCACCAACCATTGGATGTAGTGGTGAACAAGATGGACAAAATTTCTACTCTCAGCTTACATTTTGGTGATGGGAGATGGACAATGCATGGGTCAACCCAGGCCAATGGCAGATGCTGGAGCAGAAAACACAGCCATATAGGTGGGGGCCACTGCTCATCTAGGGTTTCCAGTTTCACTGAGGCTCTCAGCCATACTCATCTACTTAAATTGTCTTTGATATGTATTTTCTCCTGTTACTTTTAGCAAATACTCTTTACTACTCATGTCCATTATCTTGTCCCATCATGTTTACTAACAGCAAATAATCTTCACCCATACTTCTCTAATAAAAAGAGGTTATCAGTCATGGACTCCATTAATTTCACAGCTCCTCTCCTTCCAGAGGCAATCATTTATATCACCACTTGTCACTCCCTCCTTCTCCCTTCCTGGTCAAGGCCAGCCTCTCCACCTAGCTAATTAATCTCATTTATTCCAGTCACAGGACTTTGCATTATCATTTTTTTCCTCATATATTCATTATTTTCAATCTTCCCTATTAGCTTCTTCCTGCTAGCCTAGAAACATGCTTAATTTCTCATGTTTCTCCTTTAATAATAATGGCTATCATTTATAGAACATTGCTGCATGCCATATACCCAGCCCTCGTCTAATTTCACCCTCACAACAACCCTGCAAGGCAAGTATTACTATCTCTATTTAACTGAATTGGAAATAGGCACAGAAGGAATATGTACCTTTCCCAAGTTTACATGGCTTTTTAAGTGGTAGAACTGAGGTTCAAACTGAAGTTTGTTTGACTCTAAACTGGAATTCTTACTGTACCCGAATTCTCTGCATTTTGAAAGAACAGCTCTTTCTAGGTGGTATCTGAGGTCTCTCCTTTTCTTTCAGAGGCAAGTTTCTTAAAAGTGTGTCTCCATTCCTAACTCTCTTTAATCAGGTTTTGCCCCATGATTCTATGGTGTTTAGGTCACCATTGGCCTCTCAATTCCTAAAGGCAAGGGCCACTTTAAGTCTCAATCTTATGTGAACTCTATGTGACACATGGATTTGCTGTCCCTCAGAATTCCTGCCTTCTTTGGCTTTCATAATATTGTTCTATACTGGTTCTCTTCTTAAGTGATGACCATGGCCTCTTAGTCTTCTGTCTCTTATCACTCCTTATGTATTAAAATTCTTTGAGGTTCTTTTCTTAGTGTTCTCTCCCTTCTTCTTCCTTCATTTTTCTCTTTTTGATATTCAGAAGACTTCCTGAATAATCTTCATTCCCATTTTTGACTCTTAAACTATATCTGTAGCTCTAACACCAATTAAAATAAAGACTGAAAAATATTCATTAAAATGAGCACTCTAGAGGTCTTTGTTGACTTCAGCTACTTCTCTATTGGTGCAGTGGTGGGACAGAGCCATGAAGGGCAGGCTGAGAAGTGGGAAGGAAGTGAGAAAAAGGAAACAGCAAGGGTAAACAACTCTTGACAAACATGGCTATGAAAGGAGGCTAAAGAGTGTGATCTGTAGGCAGAAGGGCCACCTTCTTCATCAGAAGGAAGGAAGATGATGTAGATGCAGGTATATTTGCTGAGAAGGAGGGGTGTCCTGCCTATGAGACAAGGTCACCCTGTAGGAGAGTATGTAAGTAGGGGATATTGCTGTCTTTGGAAAATGCATTCTGCCTCAGGGGTTAAGGTGAGACATGGTGTTGGGGAGCAAAAAACACACCAACCCTAGGTGACTGGTATATGAGAGAATAAAGCACCTCCATTATGGGAGAATTATGTGGGAGTAGGTATCCTTAGGAAGAGCCAGCTTTTAGTTGATACAGAGAAAAGAAGGAAACCCTTTAATGCAAAGGGAAGCTGAGGTGGAAGGGAGCAATCCAATAGTGGAGTGGTGACTTGGGAGCTTAAGGGAGTGATATGGTTTGGCTCTGTGTCCCTACCTAAATCTCATCTTGAATTACAATCCCCATAATCCCCACGTGTTGGGAGAGACCTGGTGAGAGGTGATTGGATCATAGGGGTAGTGTCCCCCATGCTGTTCTCATGATAGTGAGTTCTCATGAGATACTACGGTTTTATGATTGTCTAAGAGTTCCTCTTTCACACACTTTCTCTCTTGCCTGCCACCACGTAAGACATGCCTGCTTCCCCTTCTACCATGGTTATAAGTTTCCTGAGGCCTCCTCAGCCATGTGAAACTATGAGTCAATTAAACCTCTTTGCTTTATATATTACCCAGTCTCAGGTATGTCTTTATAGCAGTGTGTGAACAAACTAATACTGTAAATTGGTACCAGGAGTGGGGCACTGCTATAAAGATACACAAAAATGTGGAAGTGATTTGGGAACTGGATAAAAGGCAGAGATTGGAACAGTTTGGAAGGCTTAGAAGAAGACAGGAAGATGTGGGAGAGTTTGGAACTCCCTAGAGACTTGTTGAATGGCTTTGACAAAAATGCTTATAATGATGTGGACAATGAAGCCCAGGCTGAGGTGGTCTCAGATGCAGATGAGGGACTTCTTGGGAACCGGAGCAAAGGTCCCTCTTACTGTGCTTTAGCAGAGACTGGCAGCATTTGGCCCCTATCTTAGAGATATGTGGAACTTCAAAATTCAGAGAGATTATCTGAAATTGGAACTTATATTTAAAACAGAAGCAGAGTGTGAAAGTTTGGAAAATACGCAGCCTGATGTGGAGACAGAAAAAAAAGATCATTTTCGGAAAAGAAATTCAAGCTGGCTGCAGAAATTTGTATAAGTAATGAGGCCCCAAATGTTAATCACCAGGACAGTTGGGAAAATGTCTCCAGATCTTGTCAGAGATCTTGGCAGCAGCCCCTCTCATCAGAGACCCTAAGGCCTAGGAGGAAAAAATGGTTTTACCCAAATCTCACATTGAATTGTAATCCCTGTAATCTCCATGTGTTGAGGGAGAGACCTGGTGGGAGGTGATAGGATCATGAGGGCAGTGTCCCTCATGCTGTTCTTGTTATAGTGAGTTTTTATGAGATCTTACGGTTTTATAAGTGTCTGACAGTTCCTACTTCACACACACTCTCTCTCACCTGCGCCACAGAAGACATGCTGCTTCCTTTTCCACTATGATTATAAGTTTCCTGAGGCCTTCCCAGCCATGTGGAACAATGAGTCAATTAAACCTCTTTTCTTTATAAATTACCTAGTCTCAGGTATGTCTTCATAGGAGTGTGAAACTGGAGGAAAAGGTTAGGATATTGAGCTGGGGCAAGGAAGAAAAGAGTATTAGGGTGACAGTAATGCTTACAGAATAGATTAAAGGAGCAGGAGGTGGACACTTTGGGAACTGAGAACAGGGATGAAAGGCATGTCTGCATCTAGTCCTGATAGTCTACTGTTGGAAGGTGGGTACTGGACCCAAAGAGTAGGTATCCTGGCTCCATGAGCTCAGGGTAACTTCAATCTGGCCTCAGAGGTTTCAGGGCACAAGGCTTGGAGAATATAGGAGCCTGCAGATGTAGGTGTCTTGAAATACCAGTCTAGTCTTTCTGTGTCCTGGTTAGTGAAGCCTCCCCTAATGGAGGGAAGCTTTTGAGTCCAGGACCATGCATTACTTACTTTTGTATCTAGCGTCTAGCACAGTCTTAGGTATATCCAGTCACTTAAAGATAGTTGAGTAATTTAAAGAATTAATGACAACACATATATTCAAGCCCCAGTTTGCTAAAGCCAAAGTTTCCATTGACAGCATGCTACCTTTCAATTCTTTGTTCCTGGGGCCTATAACAATAGAGTTGAAGGGACATTTCCTCTTAGATTATGTGTAAACTGCACGAAGTGTTCAAAAAAACCTGACAGTTTCTCAGGGAGTTTTATCAAAATAAACATTCAAATGAGATATTTCAGGCCAAATTACATGACTCGATATAATTACTAGAAATCTACTCTATTCCATGCTGCCTAAGGCATATGGCTTGTCTTCAAAATGTGAAAAACCACAAACCTTTAGGATGAATGCTATACTGCAGAATTTGTGACAATGTGCTTGATTAACAGCTGCTACCAATTAGGCAGATATCTGTGAAAAAGATAACTCTCTTAGGGCCAACTCATGCACAAAAGACATGCCTAACAATGAATGTAAGGCCATAGGCGCAGATTGGCTTGGTCTAAAAATATATTTGTGAGATTTTGTTTAGGAGAAAAAAATGTTGCCTTGGTATCTGTTGTAACTCCCATATCATTGCCTACAGTACAAATAAAATCTTTTAGTAAATATATTTAACTCTTCATACATTTGTCAAAAGTCAATTGCTACAAAATAATATTTTCCCATGAATTCAAACTTTGGGTATATACTGCTACAAGGAAACACAAATGTGTCAAGTCTGAGAATATAAAGCCCCCAAATAAAGGAGTGATTTATTCAGGTTACCAAAAAGGATATGTTTTTACAAAAGACACACAAAGATATTGTTCCTTAAATAGTGAGTTCTCATTGGATATTTAAACTTGAATCTCAACAAATTTTTAAAAATTGAAATTACATCAACTATCTTCTCAGACCAACAATGGAATAAGGCTGGAAATTGCTTGAGAGGAACTTTGGAAACTATACAAATACATGGAAATTAAACAATACACTCCTGAAAAACCCCTGGGTCAATGAAGAAATTAAGACAGAAATTTAAAAATTCTTGAAGCAAGATGATAGAAACACAGCATACTACAACCTATTTGATACAGCAAAATCAGTGCTAAGAGGGAAGTTTATAGCATTAAGTGCCTACATTAAAAAAGTAGAAAATTTATTTATTATATATTTATTTATTTATTTTTTAATTTTTTATTGGATTTTAGGTTTTGGGGTACATGAGCAGAGCATGCAAGACAGTTGCGTAGGAACACACATGGCAGTGTGCTTTTCTTTCCTTCTCCCCTTCACCCACATTTGGCATTTCTCCCCAGGCTATCCCTCCCCACCTCCCCCTCCCACTGGCCCTCCCCTTTTCCCCCCAATAGACCCCAGTGTTTAGTACTCCCCTTTCTGTGTCCATGTGTTCTCATTTTTCATCACCCGCCTATGAGTGAGAATATGCGGTGTTTCATTTTCTGTTCTTGTGTCAGTTTGCTGAGGATGACGTTCTCCAGATTCATCCATGTCCCTACAAACGACACAAACTCATCATTTCTGATTGCTGCATAATATTCCATGGTGTATATGTGCCACATTTTTCCAATCCAGTCTATTATCAATGGGCATTTTGGTTGATTCCAGGTCTTTGCTATTGTAAACAGCGCTGCAATGAACATTCGTGTACATGTGTCCTTAGAGTAGAGCGATTTATAGTCTTTTGGATATATACCCAGTAATGGGATTGCTGGGTCAAATGGAATTTCTATTTCTAAGGCCTTGAGGGATCGCCACACCGTCTTCCACAATGGTTGAACTAATTTACACTCCCACCAATCTAATGATGTAATTCAAGGAACTAGAAAAGCAAGAACATAGCAAACCTTGAGCTAGATGAAGAAAAAAATAGCAAAGATCAGAGCAGACCTAAGTGAAACACAGAGAAAAAAACAAACCCAAGAGAAAACAAAACAAAAAAAAAACAAGGAATCAACAAAACAGAAAGTTGGTTTTTTGAAAAGATAAAATTAATAAACTGCTAGCTAGACTAAGCAAGAAGAGAGATGAGCCAAATAAACAAAATCAGAAATGAAAAATGAGATATTACAACTGATACCATAGAAATACAAAAAATCATTGGAGACCATTGAAACAACTTACACCCACAAACCAGAAATGGTTTGGATAAATTCCTGGAAATGTGCAACCTCCCAAAATTGAACCAGGAAGAAATAGAAAACCTGAACAGATCAATAATAAGTAGCAAGATTGAATCAATAATTTAAAATTTTTCAACAAAACAAAGCACAGGATCAGATGGATTCACAGCTGAATTCTACCAAGCATATAAGGATATAGTAATATTAATCCTCCTGAAACTGTTCCAAAACACTGAAAAGGAGAAAATTCTCCCAAACTCATTCTATAAGGCCTGTATCACCTTGATACCAAAGCCAGACAAAGACGCACCCCCCCCAAAAAAAAGAAAGAAAAAGAAAAAAAGAAAATCACAGACCAATATCCCTGATGAATATGGGCCAAATAGCCTTAATAAAATACTACCAAACCAAACCTGAGGGCACATCAAAAAGATAATACACCTTGATCAAGTGGGTTTTATACCAGGGATTGCAAGGATGGTTCAACATATACAAATCAATAAACATGATACATCACATCAATAGAATTAAGGATAAAACCATATAATCAGTTCAATAGACACAGAAAAAGCATGTGGTATAATTTAGCACCCCTTCATGACAAAAATTCAACAAATGAGGCATAGAAGTAACATAAATTAATAAAGGCTATATAAAACAAACCCATAGCCAACATCACATTAATGGGGAAAAGTTGGAAGCATTTCCTTTAACTAGATCAAGACAAGAATGCCCATTTTCACCACTTCTACTTAATATAATACTGGAAGTCCTAGACAGAACAGTCAGGCAAGAGAAAGAAATAAAAGACATTCAAATTGGAGAAGAAATCGAATTATCCCTGTTTGCTGATGACATAATCCTATATCTAGGAAAAAAAAAACCCAAAGACTCTACCAAAAAGAACCTTCTTATTTGATAAATGAATTTAGTGAAGTTGTAAGACACAAAAATCAGTAACATTCCTGTGTACCAATAACAATCTAGTGAGAATGAAATCAGGAAGGCAACCCTATTTGTAATAGCTACAAAAATGCCAAGGAATAAATATAACCATGGAGGAGAAATATCTCTACAAGAAAAACTGCAAATCACTGATCAAAGAAATTGTAGATGACACAAATAGAAAGACATTTTGTGCTCATACATCAGAAGAATTAATATTGTTTAAATAACCATATTGCCAAAAGCATCTAAATATTCAGTGCGTTGCCTATGAAAATATCAATGTCATTTTTCACAGAATTCAAAAAAATAATCCTAAAATGTCTATAAAACCAGAAAAGAGCCCAAATAACCAAAGCAATCATAAGCCAAAAGAACAAACTGGCATCATATTATCTGACTTCAATTTATATTACACGTGTATAGTAACCAAAATAGCATGGTATTGGTAAACAAACAAACAAACAAAAATAGACACATAAATCAACAGAACAGAATAAAGAACCCAGAAGTAAAGCCACATATTTACAACCAACTATCTTTGACCAAGCTGGTAATAACATGCAGTGGGGAAAGGACACTCCCTTCACTAAATGGTGCTGGAAAAATTGGATTGCCATATGGAGAAGAGTGAAACTGCACCCCTATCTCTCATCATATACAAAAAATAAGATGAATTAAAGACTTAAAAATAAGACCCCAAACTATAAAAATACTGCAAGAATACCTAAGGAATAATCTACACATTGGTCTAGGCAGTGTATTTATGACAAAGACCTCAAAAGCAAAGGGAACAAAAACAAAAATAGACAAACAGGACTGAATTAAAAAGCTTCTGCCAGCCAAAGAAATAATCAAGAGAATGAACAGACAACCCGAAGAATGGGAGAAAATATATGCAAACTATTCATCTCACAGAGGACTAATATCCAAAATAGGCAAGGAACTCAAACCACTTAACAAAAACCTCTCAATATATCTCATTAAAAAGTGGGCAAAGAAATGAATAGACATTTCTCAGCAGAAGATATACAAATGGCCAAGAGGTGTATGAAAAAATGCTCAACGTCACTAATCATCAGAGAAATGCAAGTTAAAACCACAAGAAATATCATAGCTGAGTCAGAACAGCTATTATTAAAAAGACAGAAAATAACAGGCATTGGTGAGAATGAGGAGAATGGGGATGCTTACACACTGTTGCTGGAATATAAATAAGTAAAACCTCTGTGGAAAACAGTATGGAGATTTCTCAAATAACTAAAAATAGAACTATGACTACACCTAGAAATTCCACTACTGAGTATCTACTCAAAGAAAAAAATCAATTTTTCAAAAAGATATCTGTACTTGAGTGTTTATTGCAGCACTAGCAAAGATGTATAATCTACCTAAGTGCCATCAACGGATGAATGGATAGAGAAAATATGGTATATATTCACAATGAAATAAGTATACAGGCACAAAAAAGAATGAAATTATGTCTTTTGCAGTAACATGGATAGAACTGGAGGTCTTACCTTAAGTGAAACAAGTCAGACACAGTCAAATATTGCATGATCTTACTCATAAGCAGGTACTAAAAAATGTGTACGAATGGATGTGGAGAGTGGAATGACTAGAGACTTGGAAGGGTGAGAAGGTGGAGGAGGGTGTATGATGAGAAATTACCTAATGGGTATAATGTACATTACTCAGGTGATGGATACCCTAAAGCCCTGACTTGACCACTAGGCAAAATTGCACTTGTACCTCATGAATTTATACAAATAAAAAGTTATGCCAGCTCACACCTGTAATCTCAGCTCTTTGGGAGGCTGAGGTGGGCAGATCGCTTGAGTCCAGGAGTTCAAGACCAGCCTGGGCAACAAAGTGAGACCCCGTCTCTACAAAAAATGCAGAAATTAGCTGAGTGTAGTGGCCTGTGCCTGTAGTCCCAGCTACTCGGGAGGCTGAGGTAGGAGAATGGCTTCAGCCTGGGAAGCAGAGATTGTAGTGAGCCGAGATTGCACCACTGCACTGCAGCCTGGGCAACAGATTATTGTCAGACTCTGCCTCAAAATACTACTAATAATAACTTGATTTATAGAATTTAAATAATTATAACCATAAGGTTTTTCAGGGGACACATTAGTATGAAGTGAAATACACATGCATGTTTCAGTGAGAGCCATATTATTTTGTCGACAAGCTCACATTAGTTAAATTTGTTGGTTTCGCTTAGGTTTTTTTCGTACGTTTTTAGGACCCAAAATAGTTTTGGTTTGTTTAAAATCTTCCAGCTTTAAGACTGATAACTCTCAGAAATCCCTCTATTCACTGCAGTAGCATTTGATCTCAATGTAGTTCCATGCTGGAGGATGCGATTTAGCCCAGATAAATCCAGTTTGCCA
Source organism: Callithrix jacchus (assembly GCF_049354715.1). NCBI lineage: Eukaryota > Metazoa > Chordata > Mammalia > Primates > Cebidae > Callithrix > Callithrix jacchus. Next base: position 93,569,688 of record NC_133509.1, read on the forward strand.
ACCGTAACAACTATATTTGCTCATCTTATTCAATAACTGCTCAGTTATTTTTGACAATGCACTCAGCTTTTCTGAATTCAATTTTTTTTTTTCTTTTAAAGAAGGGATAATAACTATTTGCCAGTTACTTGCCTCATAGGGGTGTCAAGCACTTGTGAGATCACAGGTTCTCGTGGGCCATTACAGGTAGTAATCAGCAGCTTTGTTCTTTAGGTTTTTTGAGTGAGAAACTGAGGCTCAGGCAACTTGGGAGGAGTGTTTCATGACCTTGGAAGGTGTTGACAAAAAAGATAGTCTTTAAGTTGCCTAAGAAAAGGAGGAATGGTCATAACATTGTCAAGCAATGTCATCATCATAATCTTTTGAAAACCCCTGTAAAGTAGTATAACCATACTGGTGTTGCATTTGTGATATTGAGCAACAGCACTTCTTGCTCAAGGATATTATATGACCTTTTGGACTGAAAGGGTAAGGTGACATGTGGTTTTTGATAAATGTTGTGATTTCTGAGTCTGCCTCAATATTCTCCAATGTTTTAGTTCCCTCCCATTGCAGAATTCAAATGCACCTTTAAGAATTGGCTGAATCTGATTTACTATAAGTCTACAATGTGTCCTTGTATGTAGCTGAATTGCCCTCTGTGAGATGGAAGACCAGTAGCTTAACCACAGTTCCTTTTAATATTTTAATACTTCCCTTAACAAGGCCTCGTAGCCAAGAACCTGCATTTTACTTTTAGCTTAAAAGTCTCAGAAAACTTCAGAAAAGTCAGGAATCAAAATATAGAAGATAAAACCCATCAAACAGCAACAAATCATAATGCTTTCTAAGACCTGCTTCCAACAAAAGGCTCTTGTTCTTTGCCTAGGTCTCAACGTTTAGTGCTTTCTGAACTTTCCTGGAGGATTATCTGCTGTACTCCAGCAGAAGGATGGATTTGAAAAAATAACGTAAGATAGACACTGTGTTCTTTACTTTGGGGAGAAGGAGTGGGAAGGTCAAGAGAATGTCTTCCTTGTCAGCCCATGATTGGTCCCACGTGGCTTATTTGCTTCCTGGTCTTTCCTGTCAGAATCCAGGCAGCTGCTGGTGACTGGGATGAAGGGTGGGCAAGCGAATGGGTTAAGTCATCCTTTAGCCAAGTAAATACATACACAGGCAACCAAAGAATGTTCCCTCAGTTCTTTGCCTGAGGTTCTAGTGACATAACCCAACCAGTGCAGACAGCCCCTCTCTCACTGACTTCTCTGTATGTGTTGTCCATAGGTTTTGTCTATGAGACTTTGCTCATAGACTCTCCAGATGTCTCGGGGGCTCCACTTGGCATCAGTCAGCATCCCCCTTTATCCTTTCTCTCATTTCTTGTTTACCTCCTCTGCTTAGGCCCTTGGCCTTGTGGTCAATTCTCTTCCTTTGAAGTTTCTTGATTCTCATCTGTGCAGCCTCTGGCAGGGGTGATCATCCTCTCCTAAGGCATGGCAATGCTAAAGGAAAGCTCAAGGACTAAGATGTGATAGAACAGAAAAGAGGAGACTCTTTAAGAGAAAAGCAGACAGCTTGCAAATAAAGGCTAACTCTTGTTTAGCTTATGTTCTGTACCTTATTATGCCAAAAGAGGGTCTGGCTCTGCTTAGATTCAAGTTTTACAACAAAACTTCCCATTCGATTACTTAACGATTGTGTTGCCCAGGACATAGAAAAAGAAGAAGGGAGAAAACTTTAATTAACCCCCATAACAATATTTATTTATTTATTTATTTTGAGATGGGACTTCACTCTGTCACCCAGGCTGGAGTGCAGTGGTGCAATCTTGGTTCATTGCAACTTGAACCGAGTTCAAGTGATCCTCCCTCCACAACCTCTCGAGTAGCTGGAACCACAGGTTTGCACCACCACATTCAGCTGATTTTTTGTATTTTTGGTAGAGATGGGTTTCAACATGTTGCCCAGGCTGGTCGTGAACTCCTGAGCTCAAGTGATCTGCCTGCCTCGGCCTTCCGAGTACTGGGATTCAGGCATGAGCCACCATATCAGGCCTACCTCATAATGAGAACTTATTTTGCACAGCACTTTACAAATTACTAAGATCCTCTTCCTCCCTAAATACAATAGATTTGAATTCATTTTCATGTGTTTCACCTCGTATCACACTGAAAACACGCATGGCATAGGCAGGAGAGCTTATGAATCTTCTCTGTACAAGCTCAGATGGTTGTTTCCCCTAAGTTGCATAGTTAGAAAATGGCAAAGCTGGGGTTGGAACTCACACCTTTTAACTCTGTCCAGTGTTCTTTCCAATTTTTGTGAGTAATCATAACCTAGATATTTATTAGGCATAAGCTTCCCTTGTTTGGGGAGGCTGGCATGGAAGTCTTAGGGACCAGAAATCAGATGCGCTATTTTTCTCCCTTCAACTCTTGCTGCTGCTTCAAAAAAAATTTATTTTTCCAGATATCAAGTTGATATGCTTGTTAGTTTCCATCATTTCATTTCCTTCTTTCTACTTTGTGTTCAGGCCTTCACTTTCTCTTACCAGGCCTATTCTCATGCATCCAAACTGGTGCCCAATTGTGCCTTAAGCATGATTTTTCCCCAAAGTGACTTCGATGATAAAAGTCCCTGGCTTTAAATTCCTCAAGGCCTCCCTTTAGCCTAGACCAGTGTCCCAAGTCCCCTGAAGTGACATTTTTGTGAGAATAATGAGATCATGCTCCAGTCATCTAAGAGTTTCCTTGAATTTTATGTTTCTAATATCAATTTTAAAAATCTATAAAAATAATATGTGAATTCTGGATCATTTAATTGAGTGTCTTATCACTGTCATAAAATTTCACTGTGTGTTACGGATCTTTATGATCCTGTTGCTGCCAAATTATACATCTTTAAATGTCATCAGTTAATGAAAAATGTACACAAGTGGATGTAATTTGCAATGATGGGTTTGACCCACGTGAAGGTCACATGCTGTGACAGCAAACTTTTTGAAGAAAGGTTTTCAAACAACCTATTAGTAGCTCTAATAGAGACAACTCTAAGGAGAATTTAGTTACTAAATGTTACGTCATAGCCTGGGCTTGCCTAATTAAATTACAGACACGAGCAACCACAGCAAAACCAGAGCCTTTGTAATACAGTCACGTGCTTTTTGTAATTGCTTGTGCAATTTGTAATTTTATAGTACAGTCATGTGCTGCATAATGATGTTCCGGTCAACAATGGACTGCACATATGACAATGGTTTCATAAAATTACAATGGAGCTGAAAAATTCCTATCACCTAGAGACATTGTGTACCTTCCTGTGGGACAAGCTGTTCAGGTAGGAGACCGTGATAGTGATGATCCAGACCCTATGCAGGCCTAGGCTAATGTGTGTGCTTGAGTCTTGGTTTTTCACAAAAAATTAAAGAGTAAAAATAAAATAAAATAAATTAAAAAACAAAAATGCTTATAGAGAAATTATCTATGGAAAGAAAGTATTTTCATACAGCTGTACAGTGTATTTGTGTTTTGAGCTGTGTTATTACAAGGCAAAAAGTTAAAAAATTAAAACTTCATAAAGTAAAGATCTTATAGTAAGCAAAGGTTAATTTATTACTGAAGAAGGAAAAAAGCCTTTAAATAAATTTAGTGTAGCCTAAGTGTACAGTGTTCATAAAGACTACAGGAGTGCAGTAACATCCCAGTCCTTCATACTCACTGACTCACCCACAGCAGCTTCCAGTCCTGCAAGCTCTGTTCATGCTGAGGGTACCATTTTTTGTCCTTTATACTGTATTTTACTGTACCTTTTCTATGTTTAGATATGTTTAAACATAAAAATACTTATCACTGTAAGTATTTAGTATAATTGCCTGCAGTATTCAGTACATTAACATGCTGTACAGGTTTGTAGCTGCCTAGTGTGTGGGAAGCTATATCATCTAGGTTTCTGTAAGTACTCTCTATGGTGTTTGCACAGTGACCTAATCATCTAACAAAACATTTCTGAGAACAGATTCCTGTCGCAAAGGGATGCATGGCTTCATTTTTCTCTTGGCGAGTGGCATTTTCATTTTACCAACACATTTAAAACAATAAACAAATACTAATTTGAACTTTATTGGTTTTATATATTTTTAATAAAATTCTTAAACTCATATAACATTGTTTTCATCCATATAAAATCTATAAGCAAAAAGTGTTTAGCCTAGTTTTGAATTTCACATGTAAGTTCTTCTATTTTTCAAAAGTATTTATTGTCCCTCCCTACTGGGTCTTTTTTGTGTGTGTGGAAAAATTATACTTCCCACCCTACTGACTTTAGCTTTTGGCTGTGTCACTTGATTTGCCAGATAAAATGTGAGTGGGAGTGATATGTGTTATTTTCAAGTGGAAGATTTCATAGCCACTGCGTGTTCTGCCCTCTCCCTTCTTCCTTCCTGTCATAAGCCTGCTAATATCCCAGAAAGGGATTTCTCCTTCATCCTGGGTCCCCAAATGAAGATTATGCAGAATCAAAGAAACAAGAGCTTCAGCCAACCATGAAGGACACCTAACATGACTAGGAAATGTCTAGATATGCAAACATAAAATATGTGTGTGTATATAAATGTGTGTATGTGTATATAAATACATATGTGTGTGCATATATGTGTGCATATGTCCATGTATACATGTGTATGTATCTATAGGAGCCTGTATTTCATGGTTTAACACTGGGGGTCAGGAATAGTTGTTTCCCTTTAGCAGCGGCTTTGTAAATCACTTAAGAAACCCTGGTCTACAGAAAACATCTATATTGTTTAGCTTCATACGTCTTTTTGAGACCTGCTGTAGCCTATGTCTCCAATGTCATCTTCTTTACCCTATTTTTCTATCATTCTCACCATTCTTAATTGTGTTCTGTTCATGTAAGCATTTCTACCTTTGTTTATCCTTTTTCTTATACTTGGGAAAATAACAATAATCTGATGAATTTTGTGATGATGACTAAGGTGAGGCAAGCCTGCTTAAGTCCCAGAGGATGCAGAGCTGGTTTCAGCTGCTGTCTGCATGTGTGAGGGTTGCTAACAAGTGGTAACCACGGAGTGTGTGAGTTTCTCCACCTTCTCTTACCCAAGCTGGCCTCACACAGATGTGCCAGCAAGTAATGAAGTCCCCAGACAAGTGCACCAGCTTCTGAACAATGAAGAGTTTGGCCATATTCAATTAACAAGCCCCTTCTAAAATGTCTCTGGGTGAACTCTGTCTTTGAGTTTCCATAAACTGCACAAACAGGAGGTTCTGAGTTGTTGCATCGGAAGCCTGCTGCTCTGTTTCCTAATCATCCTTTTCTTAGACAGCTAAAGGATTGTGGTTAGGCAAATTAATCCTAGGAGAAGTTAAGCAATTGTAATCTTAGAGAAGAGTTCTGTGCCCTCAAGGCCCTGGCAACCACACACATCAAAATCTCGCATTTAATTTATATCAAGCATGGAATTAATAAGAGTCGGTGGTAATAAAGTGTCAGGGCAAGAAATGTAAAATAGGTATCATAAAATATTTATGTAATAAAAAATAATCCCTTTCACTAATATAACCCACATCTTTTCTCTTGATAGCACCTAGTAATAAAAGCATTTAAATCCCTGTAAGGGATTACTATACTCTATATGATACATGTAAAGATCCAAATACAGTCCACTTATCAAAAGCACAATATCCTGAAGTAAATGATAGAGACTAAAGTACCCAGCAAATGTGCAGCTGGATAATTCTCAATTTCTAATGGCAAAATTCAGTATATATTCAATAAATTATCTTTTCCAGAACACTTCTGAAATGTATAATGAATGCAGTGGGCAGAAAATTGAAATGTAATTGAGTGACATCTTCTAATCATATGTGCAGGATGGAAACAGGAAATATAAACAGGAAAGGCAGCTCCAGGATTTCTTGTTTATCACTCATGTTAAAGGCTCTCTGTATTGTTTTAGCCACTGAACAAAGCCGTCAGGGTTTTCTATGAAGGCAAGCTGGTTTTATCATGGAAGGATTAGTTATAAATGATACTATTATATATGCAATTGTGAGTTTCTGTCTTCCTGCTGGCATATTATGTCATTTCAATTTTTTAAAAAATCTCCTCTAGAGAAGCTGTAATAAAATCAACCACTAAATAGAAGAAATGTGATTAGGGAATGCAGGATTTTAAACACCATTTCATTTCGAGAGTTTGGAGACACTCACTTAGTGTGTGTGTGTTGTGCGGTCTCCCATCATGACCTGGACTAAAGCCTTAAAGGCTGCTAAGTCTTTGGCATTCCTGAGTGAGCGCCTTTGGTGACACCTTCAAATGCTCAGTATGTCTATATGAAAAACACTCTTGCTTTGTTTGCATGATTTTTCTGTTGTACGTTGTTTTAATAGAGTTTTCTGTGACAGGAATATAGAAATAGATGTGATGATTCAAATGCTGTCATCTTCTGTGGTCTAAGTTTTTGTTGACTGCATTTTCATTCAGGAAATTACATTTAAGCCATCTTTCATAATTCCCTTGGAGTCTGTGCTGCATGAGCACACTATAACAAGATGCTTTTGATCCTTTGATAATTAAATGCTCTACTGAATGGTGAGATAGACAGATCTGCCTTGTATTAAATTCTCCTCTAAGAAGAAAGGAGGTTAATGACACCTCCAGATAGTAATAGGTAGTATTACTATAAGATAATGAACAAATTGCCACAGGCTAGGCCTCGTGTCTTTAGACCATGAATATAAAATACCATTTTATCTTTTTACCATGAATGAGTAAAGTACATCATGGTTCAAATTTTGCTTTCAGAAAGAATGCAGGCATCTATAATTCTGTGACCTAACTGTCTTAAGTCATTAATTTGTACCTATTAGCTCCATTTGCCACATAGATTTCACTGTGAAAACAGTATTCTTTGAATGTCTAAATTCAAGCCTATAGACATCTACCTGACTGCTGGGACCCCATCTGGTCCACCTTCTCAAAACCTGAGCCTCTTAGGGGTCCTGGGAAGGAGGGCAGTGCGATGGTCAGTTTCATGTGTAAACTTGGCAGGTTGTAGTCTCCAGTTATTTAGTCAAACACTAATCTAGATGCTGCTGTGAATTTGTAAATGTGGTTGAGATCTAAACTCAGTTGACTTTAAGTAAAGAAGATTACCCTTAATAATAGGGGCAGGGCTGAATCCAATCAGTTGAAAGCTTTAAGAGCAAAAACTGGTTTCCCAGAGAAGAAATTCTGCCTCAAGACTGCAACATCAAGTCCTGCCTGAGTTTTCAGTCCTGCCTGTCCTACAAATTTCGACTTGCCAGCTCCCACAATCATGTGAGCCAATTCTTTAAAAGAAGACACACACACACACACACACACACACACACTCATTTAAAATAAAACATTTATGTAACTATATATTTAAAATAAAACACACACATATATATGTTTGAAGTATATATATCTGTGTATGTATGTGTGTGTGTATCTCCTATTGGTTGTATTTCTCTGGAGATCCCTGACTGATAGATGTGGTAAAAGAAAGATAAAGGCAGGTGACTTGCAAATCCCAGAAGGGCTTATTTGGCCCCTGACTCACGCAGCTGTCATGGACATGGACTTAGCCAAACCCAGCTGCCAGGAGTAAGTTTTGGTGACAGTTTATACAGGAAAGTACCCTCCTCACTGCAACATGTTTAACAAGCCCCTTCCAATTCAAAGCATCTCTTTGCACATCTTATCCATCCCATTATAAACAAGGAGCAATATGTTAAAAAATGGGTGCAACATGCTCTTGAATACAATCTTTGGTTATCAGTTTGGAGGTGCCAGTGTCCAGATTCTAATCCACACCAGACATATGAACCAGTGGCCACACAATATGCGAAAAAGTTGTTAAATGTTAAGTGCTTCCAAATTCTTGAGATCAGAGGCTCTTCTTAAAATCAGTGTTCTCTTCAATAGCTAACTTGTTAATCTCTTATCTCTGCACAGCTAAATGCCTTGAGAAACTTGCCTGCAACTCATGGCCTTCATTTCCACATTTGCTGCTCACTTTGTTACCCAGTGCAATATGGTCTTAGTTCTGAAGACACTGTTTTTGTTAACCTAACCGATAACCTTCCTGTTGTTAAATCCGATGTGTACTTAGTCTTTCTTTTAATTAATGTAGTAGTTTGATCAATTCACGAATGTTGGCCCCTTCCTTATGCTAGAAATCTCTTCCTTTGTCTTCTGTAACCAATTCTCTCTTTGTTTGCATCCTGTTCATCTGATCGCATTTCTTCAGGCTCCTTACACCAAAATGGTCTCTCCTGTTGCCCTCCAAGAGGAATGTTGAACTTCTAACCCCTGGTACCCGTGATGTGATCTCACTTGGGACTTGTGTCTTAGATGTAATCGAGTTAAGATGAGGTTATTAGGGTGGACCCTAATCTGACTGGTGGTCTTAGAAGAAAAGGAAAACACCATGTGAAGACACGCAGAGACAAGATAGCCATGTGGCAATGGAGAGAAGTTGGAGTGATGCATCCTCAAATTGAGGAATGCTAAGGATTGATGGTGAGTACCAGAAGTTAGAAGAGAAAGAAGCAAGGAAAAATTCTCCCCCACAGATTTTAGAGAGCGTGGCCCTGACAACTGCTTGATTTTAGATTTGTAACCTCCAGAACTACAAAATCATACATTTTTATTTTATGAGGCTACCTAGTTTGTGGTCCTTTGTCACAGCAGCCCTAGGAAATTTAAGACCTGGTCCCACAGGGTGTCCCGAATATCAAAGTGCTTTTAATATGTTCTCTATTGGAAGTTGCTTCCTCAAGCTAATAACATCTAGGCTCATGTGTGAGCAATTTCTCTTAGTGGAAACTGGAAAGGCATGCTTCCTATGAGCTGACACGTGCACAAACTATGGTTCTAAATCACACTGACTCATGTCAAACCGTTATGTGCAGCCATTCAGGCCTGTGGTAGTGGGGCCTTACACTGCCTATCTGTCGGGACTGTTCTATCCGTGGATTTATCTTGAATGGCCATAGCAGTCTGCCTCTTGTTTGCTTATAGTATCTGGGGATTTGATAATGTCGAAAGGCCAATATAATCTCAGGAAAGATTCTCACTGCCATATTCCACTGTTAAGGCTTTCTAGCTCAGTCACTTTTGCAGCTGAATTTCAATCCATAATACATTCAGTAAGAAACATATCCTTGGGCAACTCTATTCCCAATGGAATTGTCTGATGAAGTGGGCTCTGTTAACTACCCAGGAGGCTTCATATGCTTTGATTACTGCTCATGAGGTTTCTGTTTCTTCAAGAAGCTTAATGAGGATTTTTTCTGGGGGGCAAAAATCATAAATTTCCATTTTTTAATAGCTCTACTGATAGGAGTACAAATCATACATCCCTTTCATGGTCCATGAAACAATGTTCCTCATTTTTTTCTCTTATGAGGTAGCAATGGCAGATGTCATCTGGCCCATTACATCTAAGACATATTGAGAAAAGCATAATTAAATATAAATATTAATTACCTTTTAAAGCCACATACTTTAAAACATGTAATTTCTCAAGTTTGCAAAATATGTGATGCTGAATGTGCCTTAAATAGAAATCAATTTCAATGACCAAATGAAGGATTTTGTAGCCTTAAAATATCTGCGTTCATTTACTTTTAAAATTACAGAGGAAGGACAAGGTCTTTTAAGTAAATTCTTACTTATTAAAATAATTTTTTTTCTCTACATAAATCTTCCTTCCTTTATTTATTTATTTATTTTTGCTTCTTTCATTTAAAAGTACTTTTATAACTTAAATGATGTGAACTGAATTCATGGTTGACAGCCAACTGCTTTAATAACTTTCTCCCTTAGTTTGATGGTAAATACATCCATGTGTGCTCGGCTGCTTGTCAGAGCACCAACAGTGGCATCCATTTCTCCGAGGAGGCCAGAAATATAAAAATATGCAATCAGAAGCATTCTAAACGTAACAGCAAGTTTAGCTGATAGAATGTGCAGAATACTAATGAGCAGTCTGTTAGGCCTGCTGTGCACTCACGCATCACAGACCGAGAATAATGACCTTGCTCAAGACTTAAGCAGAGAGTCATTGCAGCTGGCAACAAATAGATGCCTCTGATTACACTCCAGCCACCTAACCTCTCCTGGGACCTTGACATTAGTTCTACCCATGAAAACTACTACCGCAATTCAGGTCACGTATTTGCTTACTTCTCGGGGTGGGGCACAGACTAGGGGAAAGGTCTGGGACAACCTTTAAAATCCACAGCAGTCAAACCTTGAAATATCTGACTATGTTTACTGACAGATTCTCAAAATTAATTTGAAAAGTTAAATAAAACATCTATTCACTACTTTCCCTTGCTGTTGAAAACCTTTAAAAATAAAAAAGTAAAGCACCTCTTAAGAAACATCTGCCTTCTATAATAATCAAAAAGGAATTCTTTAAACAAAAAGAAGGGAGAGTGTGAATGAAATTGGTCAATAACTTCCTCAAGATCTTCTTCCCTCTGTGGGTATGATGCAGAAACACAGAAGCTTTATTATTGACAGTAATCAGATTTGCTAAGCACTTTCCTGATTCTGATTCAACAAAGCTCAGAAGTTGCTATCATTTATGTGCCCATTTTAGAGATGAGGAAAGAGATGTGGTGAAGCTCAGTTTGTTTAAATAGCTAGTGAGGAGCAGAATGAGGATTTACACACAAGACAGTGCAACTTCAGCACCTGAGTCTTAACTTCCTTCTTTCACTGCTTTTGTAGTCTTTCAAATGGCTTTTACTATTAAAATAAAGTCACTGGTTTCTCTTCGAAATTCAATTGAAGAAAAATGTACAAAAAATTCTCATGATGTCAGCATGACAGATCCACCATCTTATGGCCAGGGAGATCATAAATAAAGAATCAAAAGTTGATCTAAATTAAAAAAAATAAAGTCAGGCAGTTATTTTGGAAGGTTATACTTTAAACAGATTTTCTTGGATATATCATCCTGCTGCAGGATAGGATGTAGGAGAACGTGAAAGAATCTACTGCCACTGAGATAAGAAGAAATCACAGGAAAAAGAAACAAATCACTTTTTAGAGCTATAAAACTTCTACATGAAACATAGGACAATATTTTTAGGCCCTTCAAAGGCAAAGATTTTGACAGGACAAAAAGCACCAACCATAAAAGAAAAAAAATGATTAAAATGACTTAAAAAGTGAAGGTTCTGCATTTCAAAAGAAACCATTAATAAAAGGAAAAGATGTGCCACAGATTAGGAGAAAGTGTTCATAATATATATTCTTGACAAAGGACTTCTATCTAGAATATGTAGGAAACTCCTATAGCTCAGTAATAAAAATATAAGCACAGAAAAATGTGCTTAGCATCACTATTAGTGTAGATAAAGACATGAAAATTAAAGCCACAATAAGATACTATTTTACCTACTCTAATGGCTAAAACTGCAAACACTGAAATTCTATGTATTCAAGAATGCAAAGGAACTGACAGTGTCATACATTGCTCGTAAAAGTGTAAATTGGTACAACCATTTTGTAAAACTTTGTTCTTACAGAGTTAAATTTATACCTATTTTATGACAGTATCAGTTCTACTCCTAGTTTTTTTATCCAAGGAAAATTACATATGTCCAAAAAATGCTTGTGCAAGAATGTTTGTACCAGCTTTATTCATAATAACCCCAAACTAGAAACAACCCATTAACTCAGAATGGATAAACAAGTTGTGGTGTATGCATACCACTGAATGCTTTTGAAAACTATACATCCATAAAAAGGAATCCGCTATGACTACATGAGAGGATATTAATAAACTTTTTAAAACATTCCATTGATTCTGTTGATAGAAATCCAATTTGTGGCTATGTGGAGTGGGTGAGAATTGGCTTCAAGGGAGCAAGAGGAAATTTTCTGGGGTTATGGAAATGATTCATATGTTGAATACTGTGGTGATTACAGAGGTGCTATTTATACATTAAAAAACATATTAAACTGTACAATTCTGGAAGTCCTAGCTAGAGCAATCCGGCAAGAGAAAGAAATAACAGGCATCCAAATAGGAAAGGAAGAAATCAAGCTACCTCTCTTCACTGACAATGTGATTATTCACCTAGAAAACCCTAAAGACTCCACTAAAAGGCTCCTGGAACTGAGAAACAACTTCAGTAAAGTTTCACAATACAAAGTTTAATATACATAAATCAGTAGCATTTTTTTACTCCAATAAGATTTAAGCTGGGAGCAAAATCAAGAATGAAAAACTGTTTACAATAGACACACGCACTCACACACACACACACACACACACACACACACAATTCCTAGGAATACATCTAACCAAGGAGGTGAAAAGATCTCTACATGGAGAACTACAAAACATTGTTGAAAGAAATCACAGATGATACAAACAAATGAAGAAACATCCCATAATCATGGTTGAAAGAATCAATATTATTAAAATGCCCAAAAGCAACCTACAGACTCAACACTATTCCCATCAAACTACCAACATCATTTTTCACAGAATTAGAAAACACTATTCTAAAATGAATATGGAACTAAAAAAGAAGTTGAATGGCCAAAGCAATCCTAAGCAAAAGAATAACAAAGCCAGAGGCATCATATTACCTGACTTCAAGATATCCCATAAGGCTACTAAAATAGCATAGTACTGGTACAAAAACAGACACATAGACCAATGGAACAGAACAGAGACCCAGAAAGTAAAGCCACACACCTACAGCCATATGATCTTCAACAGTCAACAAAAATAAGCAATAGGGAAAGGACCATCAGTAAATGGTACTGGGGTAGCTGGCTATCCATATGCAGAAGAATCAAACTGAATCTATCCCTCACCATATTCAAACAATTCAACATGAATTAAAGACTTAAATGTAAGACCTCAAACTATAGGAATCCTAGAAGGAAACCTAGGAAACACCATTTTGGACATTAATTTTGGGAAAGAATTTTTGACTGGGTTCTCAAAAGCATTTGCAACAAAAACAAAGCAAAAGAAACTATCAACAGAGTAAAAAGACAACCTACAGAATTGGAGAAAATATTTGCAAACTATGGATTCAATAAATGTCTAGTATTTAGAAACTATAAGAAACTTAAACAAGCAAAAAAAACAAATAATCCCATTGAGAAGTGGGCAAAAACATGAACAGAGACTTCTTTAAAGAAGACATACAAATAGCCAAAAAACATGAAAAAGTGTTCCTCATTGCAAATCATCAGAGAAATGCAAATCAAAACCACAGTAAGGTTCCATCTCACACCATTCAGAATGGCTATTATTAAAGTAAAAAAACAGCAGTTGTTGGCAAGGCTACAGAGAAAAGGGGATGCTTATTACTGTTGGTGGGAATGTATTCAGCCACTGTAGAAAGCAGTTTGGAGATTTCTCAAAGAACTTAAAACAGAACTGCCATTCAACCTGGTAATCCCATTACTGGGTATGTATTCAAAAGAAAATAAATCATTCTACCAAAAAGACACACGTAGTCATATGTTCGTTTGCAGCACTATTTACAATAGCAAAGACACAGAACCAACTTAGGTGCCCATAATAGTGGATTGGATAAAGAAAATGTGGTACATATACATCATGGAATACTACACAGCTATAAAAAAGAACAAAATCATGTTGTTTGCAGCAATGTGGATGCAGCTAGAGGCCATTATCTTAAGCACATTAATGCAAGAACAGAAAACAAAATATCACATATTCTCACTTATGTAGAAGCTAAACATTGGGTACTCATAGACATAAGGATGGCAATAATGGACACTGGGAACTACAAGAGGAGAGAAAGAGAGCAGGGAAAGGGTTGAAAAATTAACTATTGGATACTATGTTCTCAAGCTAGGTGACAGGATCATTTGTATCCCAAACCTTAGCATCACACAGTATATCCATGTGACAAACCTGCACATGTATTCCCTGAATCTAAAATTAAAGTTTAAATTATATAAATCAATAAATAATCATGTAATTGACAATAATAAAATGATACATTTATTTGATATTTTTCCTTAAAAATAAACCATACACTTCTATGCATTTTACATATTAAATTATAACTCATTAAAGTTGATTAAAATATATTACTTCGAGGGAGGGACCAAGATGGCTGATTAGAAGCAGCTCTAATCTGCAGCTCCCACCAAGAATAATGAAATCAGCAGATGAATCCTGCAATTTCAGCTGAGGTATTCAGGTTCTTTCATTGGGACTGATTAGGCAGTTGGTGTGACCCATGGAGAGAGAGGAAAAGCAGGGTGGAGCAACAGCCCACCTGAGGGATGCATGGGGTAAGGGGAAATCTCACCTCCAGCCAAGGGAGGCAGTGAGTGATTGTGCTACCTCTTGCCAGAGAAACCACACTTTTGCCACAGATCTGTGCAAACCAAAGACCAGGAGATTCCCTTGTGAGCCTATGCCACCAGGGCCTTGGGACCCAAGCATAGAGCTGTGCAGATGCTCGGTGGCTGCTCAGGTTGTGGCCAGTGGCAGCAGGCTGCAGACTGCCTAAGATGACTGATTTTCCAGCAGGAGGGCCAGCCACCATCACTATAGCTCCAGTCAGCTTTTTTCCCCGGTGGTGCTGGGTATACTTGGTGGTTTGGACTGGGAGGAATTCCCCACAGTGCAGCACAGTGGCTATGGCAGATTGTGATCAGACTGCTTCTTTAGGTGGGACCTAGATCCATCCCCCATCACTGGGCAGGGCCTCCCTGTGGGAATTTCAGCAATTCCAGCCAGGGGTTTACTGAAAGAACTCAAATCTCTGGGATGGAGACCCTGGGGGAAGGGGTGGCCATGGTCTCTGGTTCAACAAACAGATTTAATTTTACCCCCACTGGCTCTGATGGGGTCACAGAGTCTGGACAAGAGGGAGCCCCCCCACCAACCCAGCGCCGTGCACCCACGTTGCCAAGGGACAGCTAGACTCCTTCTTCAAGTGGCTTCCTGACTGGGTGAGACTGACCAACAGCAGTTACTAGACACCTCATACAGGAGAGTTCTGGCCAGCATCAGGTTGGTACCCCTCTGGGATAGAGCTCCCAGAGGAAGGAGCAGGAAGTCATCTTTGCTGTTCTGCAGGATCCACTGGTGATACCTCCAGGTGTAGGAGGAACCCAGGTGAATAGGGTCTGGAGTGTAGCCCCTGCAAACCACAGCATCCCTGTGAAAGAGGGGCTTGACTGTTAAAAGAAAAACAGAAAACAACGACATTGACAAAAGAGACCCCACAAAAACCCCATCCAAAGGTAAGCAGGCTCAAAGACTGAAGGTAAATAAACCCATGAAGATAAGGGGGGAAAAATCAACATAAAAATACTGAAAATTCCAAAAGCTGTAGTGCCTCTTCTCCTCCTGCAATCAGAGGTGCTCCTGATTGCAGCATCTCTTCAACAAGGGCACAGAACTGGGCTGAGACTGAGATAGATGAATTGACAGAGTAGACTTCAGAAGGCTGGTAACAACAAACTTTACTGACCTAAAGGAGAATGTTCTAACCCAATGCAAAGAAGCTAAGAATCATGAAGACATTTCAGGAGCCATTAACCAGAATAACCAGTTTAGAGAGGAACATAAACAACCTGATGGAGCTGAAAAACACAAGAACTTCATAATGCAATCACAAGTGTCAGTGGCAGAGTAGACCAAGCAGAGAAGAGCTTGAAGACTATCCTGCTGCAAAAAGGCAGAAAAGATTATAGAGAGAGAGAGAGAAAAGGAAAGGAACAAATGAAACTTCCAAGAACTCTGAGATTATGTAAAAAGACCAAACCTACAATCAACTAGGGTACCTGAAAGAAACAAGGAAAATAGAACCAATTTGGAGCACATACTTCAGGATATGATCCAGAAAAATTCTCCAGCCTACCAAGACAGGCCAACATTCAAATTCAAGAAATCCAGAGAACCTCAGTAAGGTATTCCATGAAAAGATCAACCTGAAAACACATAATCATCAGATTCTTTAAGATTTAAATGAAGGAAAAAATGTTAAAGGCAACTAGAGAGACAGGCCAGGTCACCTACAAAGGGAAGCCCATCAGACTAACAGTGGACATCTCAGCAGAAACCCTACAAGCCAGAAGGGAGTGGAATATTCAACATTCTTAAAAGAATATTCAACATTCTTTTTTTTTTTTTTTGACAGAGTCTCACTCTGTCCCCCATTCTGGAGTGCAGTGGTGCTGTCTCAGCGCACTGCAACCCTCCACCTCCTGGGTTCAAGTGATTCTTCTGCCTCAGTCTCCTTAGTAGCTGGGATTATCGGAGTGTGCCACCATGCCCAGGTAATTTTTTTTTTTTTAAGTAGAGATGGGGTTTCACCATGTTGGCCAGGCTGGCCTCGAGCCTCTGACCTTGTAATCTGCCCACCTTGGCATCCCAAGGTGCTGGGATTACAGGCATGAGCCACCATGCCCAGCCTCAGCATTCTTAAAGAAAGAATTTTCAACCTAGAATTTCACATCCA
Source organism: Callithrix jacchus (assembly GCF_049354715.1). NCBI lineage: Eukaryota > Metazoa > Chordata > Mammalia > Primates > Cebidae > Callithrix > Callithrix jacchus. The sequence continues at coordinate 93,586,205 of NC_133509.1, forward strand.
GCCAAATTAAGCTTCATAAGTGAAGGAGAAATAAAATCCCTCTCAGACAAGCAAATGCTAAAGGAATTCATCACCAACAGGCCTGCCTTGACAGAGCTCCTAAAGGAAGCACTGAAAATGGAAAGGAAAAACCATTACCAGCCACTAGAAAAATACACTGACATATGCAGACCAATGACACTGTGAAGCAACTACATTAACAAGTCTGCAAAATAACCAACCAGCATCATAATGACAGAATCAAATTCACACATAACCTTAAATGTAAGTGGGCTAAATGTGCCATTTAAAAGAATAGAATGGCAAGCTGGATGAAGAGTCAAGACCCATCAGTGTGCTGTGTTCAAGATACCTACCTCACATGGAAAGACTCACATAGACTCGCAATAAAGAAAGGGAGGAAAATTTACCAAGCAAATGGAAAGCAGAAAAAAGCAGGGGTTGCATTCAGTTTCTGATAAAATGGACTTTAAACCAACAAAGGTCAAAAAAGACAAGGACATTACATAATATTAAAGGGTTCAATTCCACAAGAAGAGGTAACTATTCTAAATATATATGCACCCAATATAGGAGCACCCAGGTTTATAAAATAAGTTTCTAGAGACCTACAAACAGACTTAGATTTTCCCACAAAATAATAGCGAGAGACTTTGACACTTTAGTGTCCATATTAGGCAGATCATTGAGACTGAAAAGTAACAGATATTAAGGACATGAACTCAGCTCTGGGTCAAGTAAACCTGATACCTATCTACAGAACTCTCCACCTAAAAACAATGGAATATACCTTCTTCTTGGTCCCACATGGCACTTACTCTAAATTGATCACATAACTAGAAGTAAAACACTTCTCAGAAATGCAAAAGAACTGAAATCACAACAACTGTCTCTCAGACCATAGCACAGTTAAATTAGAACTCAAGACTAAGAAAGTCACTCAAAACCACAGCCACGTGGAAATTGAACAACCTGCTCCTAAATGACTCCTGGGTAAATAATGAAATTAAGGCAGAAATCAACACATTCTTTGAAACTAATGAGAACAAAGAAATAACATACCAGAATCTCTGGGATGCAGCAAAAGCAGTGTTATGAGGGAAATTTATAGCACTAAATGCCCACATCAAAATCTAGAAAGATATGAAATTGGCATCACAACATCACAACTAAAAGAACTGGAGAACCAAGAGCAAACAAACCTCAAAGCTAGCAGAAGGCAAGAAATAACAAGATCAGAGCAGAACTGAAGGTGGAGATAGAGACACACACACAAAAAAAACCTTCAAAAAATCGAGGAGCTGTTTTTCTTTTTTTTAATATTAATGAAATAAACTGCTAGCTAGATTAATAAAGAAGAAAAGAGAGAAGAATCAAATATACACAACAAAAAATGATAAAGAGGACGTCACCAATGACCCCACAGAAATACTAACAACCATCAGAGTATACTATAAATACCTCTATGCAAATAAACTAGAAAATCTAATAGAAGTAATGGATAAATTCCTGGACACATACACCCTCTAAAGACTGAACCAAGAAGAAACTGAATCCCTGAAATAGATCAATAACAAGTTCTGAAAAAAGATCAGGCCCAGACGGATTTACAGCTGAATTCTATCAGAGGTACAAAGAGAAACTGATACCATTTCTTCTAAAACTATTCCAAACAATTGAAAAGGAGGGACTCCTCCCTAACTCATTTTATGAAGCCAGCATCATTCTTTTTTTTTTTAATTGCATTTTAGGTTTTGGGGTACATGTGCAGAACATGAAAGATAGTTGCATAGGTACACACGTGCCAGTGTGTTTTGCTGCCTTCCTCCCCTTCACCCACATTTGGCATTTCTCCCCATGCTATCCCTCCCCAGCTACCCCCCCACTGTCCCTCCCCTATTCCTCCCAATAGACCCCAGTGTATAGTGCTCCCTTGCCTGTGTCCATGTGTTCTCATTGTTCATCACCCGTCTATGAGTGAGAATATGCGGTATTTCATTTTCTGTTCTTAGGTCAGTTTGCTGAGAATGATGTTCTCCAGATTCATCCATGTCCCTACAAAGGACACGAACTCATCATTTTTGATTGCTGCCTAATATTCCATGGTGTATATGTGCCGCATTTTCCCAGTCCAGTCTATCATCGATGGGCATTTGGGTTGGTTACAGGTCTTTGCTATTGTGAACAGTGCTGCAATGAACATTCGTGTGCATGTGTCCTTATAGACCGATTTTTAGTCCTTTGGATATATACCCAGTAATGGGATTGCTGGGTCAAATGGAATTTCTATTTCTAGGTCCTTGAGGAATCGCCACACTGTCTTCCACAATGGTTGAACTAATTTACACTCCCACCAGCAGTGTAAAAGTGTTCCTGTTTCTCCACATCCTCTCCAGCATCTGTTTTCTCCAGATTTTTTAATGATCGCCATTCTAACTGGTATGAGATGGTATCTCAATGTGGTTTTGATTTGCATCTCTCTGATGACCAGTGACGATGAGCATTTTTTCTTATGTTTGTTGGCCTCTTGTATGTCTTCTTTTGTAAAGTGTCTGTTCATATCCTTTGCCCATTTTTGAATGGGCTTGTTTTTTTCTTGTAAATCTGTTTGAGTTCTTTGTAGATTCTGGATATCAGCCCTGTCAGATGGGTAGACTGCAAACATTTTTTCCCATTCTGTTGGTTGCCGATTCACTCTAGTGACTGTTTCTTTGGCCGTGCAGAAGCTGTGGAGTTTGATTAGGTCCCATTTGTCTATTTTGGCTTTTACTGCCAATGCTTTTGGTGTTTTGGTCATGAAGTCCTTGCCTACTCCTATGTCCTGTATGGTTTTGCCTAGATTTTCTTCTAGGGTTTTTATGGTGCCAGGTCTTATGTTTAAGTCTTTAATCCATCTGAAGCCAGCATCATTCTTATACCAAAACCTGACAGAGATACAACAGAAAAAGAAAACTTCATTCAGGCCAATATCCCTGATGAACATTAATACTAAAATCCTCAATAAAATACTGGCAAATCAAATCCAGCAGCACATCAAAAAGCTTATCCACCACAATTACATTGGCTTCATCTCTGGGATGCAAGGCTGATTCAACATATGCAAATCAATAAATGTAATTCATCACATGAACATAACTAAAGACAAAAACCATGTGATAATTTCAATAGACACAGAAAAGGCCTTGATAAATTCAACATCCCTTTATGTTAAAAGCTCTCATTGAACCAGTTATTAAAGTGACATACCTCAAAATAATGAGTCATTTATGACAATCCCACAGCCAATATCACACTGAATAGACAAAAGTTGGAAGCATTGCCCTTGAGAACTGGCACAAGAAAAGTATGCCCTCTCTCACCACTCTTATTCAGCATAGTATTAGAAGCTCTGGCCAGGGCAATCAGGCAAGAGAAAGAAATAAAGTGCATTCAAATAGGAAGAGAGGAAGTCAAATTGTCTGTTTGCAGATAGCATGATTCTATTTCTAAAAACCTCATTGTCTCAACCCAAACCTCTTAAGCCTGTAAGCAACTTCAGCAGTCTCAGGATACAAAATCCATGTGCAAAAAATCACAAGCATTTCTATATATTAACAATAGACAAGCAGAGAGCCAAATTATGAATGAACTCTCATTCACTATTGCTACAAAGAGAATAAAATACCTAGGAATACAGCTATCCAGGGAAGTGAAGAACCTCTTCGAGGAGAGCTACAAATCACTGCTCAAAGAAACCAGAGAGGACACAAACAAATGGAAAAACATTCCATGCTCATGGATAGGAAGAATCAATATCATGAAAATGGCCATACTGCCCATAGTAATTTATAGATTTAATGCTATTTCCATCAAACTATCATTTACATTCTTCACAGAATTGGAAAAATACTTTAAATTTTATATGGAACCAAAAAATAGTCCATATAGGCAAGACAATCCTAAGCAAAAAGAACAAAGTTGGAGGCATCATGCTACCTGACTTCAAACTGTACTATAAGGCTACAGTAACCAAAACAGCATGGTACTGGAACAAAAACAGACATATAGACCAATTAAACAGAATAGAGAACTCAGAAATAGGACTGCACACATACAACCATCTGATCTTCGACAAACCAGACAAAAACAAGCAATGGGGAAAGGATTCCCTATTTACTAAGTGATGCTGGGAAAACTGGCTAGCCATAAGCAAAAAAATTGAAACTAGGCCCCTTTGTTATGCCTTATACAAAAGCTCAAGATGGAATAAAGACTTAAATGTAAAACCCAAAACTATTAAACCCCTAGAAGAAAATCTGAGCAATATCATTTAGGACATAGGCATGGGCAAAGATTTGATGATGAAAATGTCAAAAGCAATTGCAACAAAAGCAAAAATTGACAAATGATATCTAATTAAAGAGTTTCTGCACAGCAAAAGAAACTATCATCAGAATGAATAGATGACCTACAGAATGAGAGAAAATTCTTTCAATTTCTCCATCTGATGAACAGTCTAATATTGAGATTCTACCAGAAACTTAAATTTATTTGAAAGAAAACATTAAAAAGTGGACAAAGAATGTGAACCAACACTTCTCAAAAGAAGACATTCACATAGGCAGCAAACATATGAAAGAAAGTGCAACATCACTGATCATTAGAGAAATGCAAATCAAAACCACAAGATACCGCTTCATGCCAGTCAAACTGGCGAATATTAAAAAGTCAAGAGTCTGGGCATGGTGGCTCACGTCTGTAATCCCAGAACTTTGGGAGGTCAAAGTGGGTGGATCTCTTGGGGTCAGGAGTTCAAGACCAGCCTGGCCAACATAGTGAAAGCCCCTCTCTACTAAAAATACAAAAAATCATCTTGGCTTGATGTCATGAGGCTGTAATTACAGCTACTCAGGAGGCTGAGACAGGAGAATCACTTGAACCTGGAGGAGAAGGTTGAAGTGAGCTGGATTGCGCCACTGCACTCCAGTCTGAGCAACAAATCAAGAAACAATAGATGCTGGCAAAACTGTGGTGAGATAGGAATGCTTTTACACTGTTGGCAAGAATATAAATTAGTTCAAACATTATGGAAGACAGTGTGCAATTCCTCAAAGTCCTAGTACCACAAATGTCATTTGACCAGTCATCACATTAATGGTATATACCCAAAGGAATAGAAATCATTCTGTTATAAAGATACATGCACATATATGTTCACTGCAATACTATTCACAATGACAAAGATATGGAAGCAACTCAAATGCCATCAATGATAGACTGGATAAAGAAAATGTGGTATGTATACAGCATGGAATTCTATGCAGCCATAAAAAGAAATGAGAGCATGTCTTTTGCAGGGACATGGATGGAACTCAAAATGTTCATCCTCAGCAAACTAATTCAGGAACAGAAAATCAAACATCACATATTCTTACTCATAAGTAGGAGCTGAACAATGAGAACACAGGATATAGAAAAGGGAACAATACATACTGGTTCCTGTTCATTGCCTGGGGGTGGGGGCAGCAGGGAGGGAGAGCATCAGGAAAAATAGCTAATGCATATGGGGCTTAATACTTAGGTGATGGGTTGATAGGTGCAGCAAACCACTATGGCACACATTTACCTATGTAACATATCTGCACCTCCTACACATGGACCATGGAGCTTAAAATTATATAGATATATGTGTGTGTGTGTGTATAAATATATATGTTTTAACATGAAAATGAAATGTGTATATAAACTATATATACATAGGTGTGATATATATATAGATATAGGTTGTTTATATATAACTTCATTTTCATATTAAAACATTTTATTTGCACTTTATTATTCTTACAGATCTCTGAAATTTATTACAGACACATAATTTTTTGTTAAGTTTGGATGTTGACATTATTAGCTACCTATCTCAAAGGCAGTAAAAGACACAAAATAGATGGTTGATTTTCTTAGTGGTAACTCTGAGGTTAGATTTTTGTCCTTCTGATTTTAGTGTAGTTATTCTGTTGTTGTTAGAGCCAGTTGTGACCAGGACATTGTGATCATATTGCTTCATTAAAAAAATACTGTGTATTTTTCTTGAGATGAGAGAAAGTCACAACCACTTTGTCTTATATATAACTAATACATCTTTTAACTTTCAGTAGAAAAATTCTTTGATTCTAAGAAACTTCTGTTAAGGAAAAAGAAAATGAGTTTACAGATGCTCCTCAACTTATGATGGGTTTAGACTTTGATAAACACATTGTAGGATGAAACTATCATAAATTGAAGATGAATTTCATACCCCTTACCTACCAAACACCAGAGCTTAGCCTAACCTACCTTAAATGTGCTTAGGACATTATTAGCCTACAGTTGAGCAAGATCATCTAACACGAAGCCTATTTTATTACGTGTTAAACATCTCATTTTACCTATTGAATATGGTGCTGAAAGTGAAAAACAGAAGAGTTGAATGGTTACTCAAAGTATGCTTTCTACTGAATACAAGTGGCTTTTGTACCAGCCCATCATAAAGTTGAAAAATAATAAGTTGAGCTATTATAAATTGAGGACTATCTGTAATTTTGGCTTTGCCAATGACTGCTGTGGTTTTGTCTTTCCTAATCTCATGAGTTTCAGAAGATAGTGATGCTATGCAAATGCTGACCTTTCTCTTCAGAGTGATGTGAAAATTACTCATTATTGTTGGCAAGATGCCCCAAAATGATAGAATATGAGTGCTAAAGAATAGCAATTAGTAATACTACAAATTTACAAAATTGGTGGAACATGCCTTCAGAAACTATGAAACCAGCCCAATATGCACCTGCTGTTGTCCTTCACATCTAGAGCCAAGGATGGATAGTAAGTCAAAAGATGACTCAGAAGAATCATGCTTTTTCTGCTATGACTTCTCTTCTGAGATCAAGCATTTCTGAAAAAGCCTGGCTTGAAATTATTCTGAGGTGCTGGATTCTACCACCTTCATAGCAAATGTGGATGAATTGCATAGCTGTAGCCTACTGATTATATAGAAATAAATTGTTAGCTGATTAAGAGACAGCCTACTGACAGGTCTCTGATGGTAATGACTATGCCTGCTTGTCCAGTCTCTGCTACTTTGTCTCTTTCTCATCAGTGACTCTGAGGCCACCTGTGAGGTTCTCCTACTATCTACTGTGATTTGAGCAAAGAGGAGTGAGTGTATTAGTTCATTTTCATGCTGCTGATAAAGATATACCTGAGACTGGGAAGAAAAAGGGGTTTAATTGGATTTACAGTTTCACATGGCTGGGAAGCCCTCAGAATCATGGTGGGAGGGAAAAGGCACTTCTTACCTGGTGGCAGCAAGAGAAAATGAGGAAGATGCAAAAGTGGAAACCTCTGATAAAACCATGAGATCGCATGAGACTTATTCACCACCACGAGAACAGCATGGGGGAAACTGCCCCTATGATTCAAGTTATTCTCCACCAGGTCCCTCCCACAACACATGGGAATTATGGGAGTACAATTCAAGATGAGATTTGGGTGGGGAAACAGAGCCAAACCATATCATTCAGCCCTGAGCCCCTCCAAATCTCATTTCCTTGCATTTGAAAACCAATCATGCCTTTCAAACAGTCCCTCAAAGTCTTAACTTATTTCAGTATTACCCCAAAAGTCCACAGGCCAAAGTCTCATCTGAGAGAAGCCAAGTCTCTTCTACCTATGAGCCTGTAAAATCAAAAGCAAGCTACTTATTTCCTAAATACCATGGGGGTACAGGTATTAGGCAAATACAGGCATTCCAAATGGTAGAAATTGGCCAAAACAAAGTGGTTACAGGGTTCATGCAAGATCGAAATCCAGAGGGGCACAAAATTTAAAGCTCCAAGATGATCTCCTTTGACTCCATCCAGGTCTCACATCCAGGTCATGCTGATGCAAGAGGTCGCTTCCCATGGTCTTGGGCAGCTCTGCCCCTGTGGCTTTGCAGGATACGTCCTCCCTCCCAGCTGCTTTCATGAGCTGGCATTGAGTGTCTGCAGCTTTTCCAAGTGAACAGTGCAAGCTGTTGGAGAATCTACCATTCTGGAGTCTAGAGGACAGTGGCCCACTTCTTACAGTTTCACTAGGTCATGCCCAGGTAGGGACTCTGTGTGGGGATTCTGACTTCACATTTCCCTTCTGCACTGGCCTAGCAGAGGTTCTCCATGAGCACTCTGCCCCTGCAGCAAACTTCTGCCTGGCCATCTAGGCATTCCCATACATCTTCTGATATCTAGGCAGAGGTTCCCAAACCTTGATTCTTGACTTCTGTGCACTCACAGGCTCAACACCATGTGGAAGCTGCCAAGGCTTGAGGCTTCTGCCCTCCAAAGCCCCTGATAAAATGGCCTGAGCTCTACATTGGCCCATTTCAGCCATGGCTGGAGTAGCTGGAATGCAGGGCACCAAATCCTTAGGCTGCCTGCAGCATGCGGACCCTGGGCCAGACCTACAAAATCATTTTCTCCTAGGCCTCTGGGCCTATGATGGGAGGGGCTCCTGTGAAGATTTCTGACATGCCCTGGAGACATTTTCCCCATTGTCTTGGGGATTAACATTGGGCTCCTTGTTACTCATGCAAATTTCTGCAGCTGGCTTGAATTACTTCTCAGAAAATGGGTTTTTCTTTTCTGTCACATAGTCAGGTTGCAAATTTTCCAAACTTTTATGCTCTGTTTCCCTCATAAAACTGAATGCCTTTAGCAGCACCCAAGTTACCTCTTGAATACTTTGCTGCTTAGAAATTTCTTCCACCAGATACCCTAAATCATCTGTCTTAAGTTCAAAGTTTCACAAATCTCTAGGGCAGGGGTAAAATGCAACCAGTTTTTGCTTAAACATAACAAGTGTCACGTTTACCCCAGTTCCCAACAAATTTCTCATCTCCATCTGAGACCACCTCAGCCTGGACCTTATTGTCCATATTGTTATCAGGCCTTTGGTTGAAGCCATTCAACAAGTCTCCAAGAAGTTCCAAACTTTTCCACATTCTCCTGTCTTCTGAGCCCTCCAAACTGTTCCAACCTCTGCTTGTTTCTCAGTTCCAAAGTCACTTCCACATTCACAGGTATCTTTTCAGCAGTGCCCCACTCTACTGGTACCAATTTTCTTTGTTAGTTTGTTTTCACACTGCTGATGAAAACATACCCAAGGCTTGGAAGAAAAAGAGGCTTAATTGGATTTACAGTTCCACATGGCTGGGGAGGCCACCTATGGTGGGAGGGAAAAAGCTCTTCTTACATGGTGGCAGAAGGAGAAAATGAGGAAGATGCAAAAGAGGAAACCCCTGATAAAAAAATGGGAGTACAATTCAAGATGAGATATGGTTGGGGACACAGAGCCAAACCATATCAGTGAGGAAGAATGAGAGGCTGACTGCATAAGTAATTCTTCCACCTGCCAAGGTAGCTAAGATTCCAGCTATTAGGGCTATTCTTTGGAGCTAAAAATCAATTCTTTAGAAGGCTATAATTAAGTGTAAATAAATCCACAGAGAGGAAGTCTCTAAGAAACTAAGACATGACAAATTTTTTAAAAATCTAATTATAAAACGAATGCATGTTTATTACAAAAATTTGGACTACAAAAGGTACACACGAGAAAATAAATATGATTTTTTTTTGGGGGGGATGGAGTTTCGCTCTTGTTACTAGGCTGGAGTGCAATGGCGTGATCTCGGCTCACCGCAACCACCGCCTCCTGGGTTCAGGCAATTCTCCTGCCTCAGACTCCTGAGTAGCTGGGATTACAGGCACATGCCACCTTGCCCAGCTAATTTTTTTGTATTTTTAGTAGAGATGGGGTTTCACCATGTTGACCAGGATGGTCTCGATCTCTTGACCTCATGACCCACCTGCCTTGGCCTCCCAAAGTGCTGGGATTACAGGTGTGAGCCACTGCGCCCAGCTCCAAATATGATTTTTGTGTCCTTCATTAGTTATTTAATTTTAACATTTTACTATATTTTATTTTAATAATTTTATCTACGGATTTAGATATTTTACACCCCAATTTTAAAAATAAAAACACATAGCACATGATTTCCCATGTCATTGGATACTCTTTGCAAACATTGAATACTTTTTGGAAATATGAAATATCCTTTGAAAACCATTAATGGGTATATAATATTTCATTATGATATAGGAGTTAAGAAGAAATCACTTAGGCAGATAGAAGGGTATGGGAGTCCATGGTAAGGCTTTTCTTTTTAATGAAAGGCAGCCTAAAATCATTTTCTAACAAAGATCAACCTGTAAAGTTGGGGTGCAGACATAGACAAGCAAGCTGAGGGCTTGCATGGGTGAATGCCAGAAGGAACTAAGAACTAGATATTTTCAAGATGGCAGCTCCATCTTCCCTTCTCTTTGTCAGCCATGTGTACTATAAGGAGCAGACAAGATTGCACTAATCAACTGGAATAATTTGCATAATAAAATTAGTGTGGGGTGACCAGTCTTCCCTATGTACTATGTAAATATCATACCTGATTGAACAAATCCATAAGCCCTATGTAAATCAGACACTGCCTCAAACTGGACTCTAAAATCTGGCACATTTGCTGCCTGCCAGTTCTTTCCACTCAGAGAACCCTTTCTCTATAGGGAAAGCTGTTTCTCTTCCTCTTCTCTTTTGCCTATTAAACCTCCACTCCTAAACTCCTCAAGTGTGCCTGTGTTCTAAATTTTCCTGGTGCATGATGATGAACCCCAAGTTTATACCACAGACAACGTAGTTGATCCATACTGAGGCCCTCATCTGAGATACCAAGGTACAACATTCATTAAACAGTGAGTAGAGGAGCAGACTCCAACTCTGTTCTTTTCATTCTGAGGCTCTCGGCTTCCATGTTAGAACCAAATCTGATCAAATACTGGTCCCCCTTCAGCAATTTAAAAATGATTAGTGTGGCTGCCAGCCTTACAAGACTTGGTGGACAGGCTTACTGGGAAGAACATGGAGAATCCTCCAGCACCCACGGGTTGCTGAGCATATTGGCTGTGTTTCAACCAGCTTCCTTTCATGGAGGACTTAGCCTTCACACAGGACTGGAAGAAGTCCTGGGGCAACTGAGGATTTCTGCCTGGGGCTACCCCTTGGTGTTATTCAAAGGCTTCTGGACTGACCCCAGTCTTTGACCACCTGATGGGGTGTTGGCAACAGGATCTCCAACTTTCCTTTCATAATTTCCTGCTTTCTTGTCTGTGACCACCATATCTCTTATCCTCTCTGGGTGTATGCAATGTGCAGGAAGTTTTACAGTTCAGGGAAGTAATGTTGTTTGGCAAGATCAGCAAATGTTGTAGTAACTGGGGATATAGCTGTAGGGAAGGCATTTTTGTGATTTTCTGGAAACAGAGGGTACCCCCAACTCCCACTGAGTGTCTCTGCCTTTGGTCTGGAGAGTGCATGGCATTTCCAGGTCTCTCTCTGCCCCTGCTCTGGAAAGCACATGACATGTCAAGGTTACTCTGCCCTTGGTCTGAAGAGCATATTTGCATGTCAAGGTTGTTGTGCCTTTGGTCTAGAGAGCACATGGCATCTTGAGGTCAACAGCGCCTCCTAGTGGAAATCCTCTCCATGAGGCACATTGTCAGTCCTTTACCAAAACAATCTAGCTTCCCAATTCTCTCCCCTTTTTGTGCCTCTCTACTGGAAACTAGGCTTCGTGCTGTTTCTGTGAACAGGAAAGCTCTGCCTCCAGCAATTAGGAGTAAAATATACTCCAGAACCAAATTTTAGTCTCAATACTATCCTATCAGCAGGAATATGGCCATTCGGTCCTTACATACTTTTAAGGCACCTATTCTGCCTCCAGTTAGAATGGTACTTAATTAGTAAGGGGATTTAAAGTCTGGAAGTTAACCAGAATCATTCTCTAAGGATAAATGCATTAGCATGGGCCAAAATAGTAGGATACAGAGCTCAAACCAGTATACTACCTTCATTAAGGAGGGAAGTGCAACAATTGCCTAAATGCAATGGTTACATAGTATCTCCCAAGATCCATTTTTTGGGGGAGTCACACAGGCCACACAAGTCCAGGAAGTCAAAGGGAAACCACAGGCAGAGGACTAGAGTCACATGGGTGAGGGTGACTAAAACTCACCATTTAGTTCTTCTCGTTTCATGACAGGGAAAGTCACACCCACAACCATGGGTGTCACATTCAACAAGGTGCTAGGACCCCAGGAACCATGAAGGGAAAACAGCAGGGGGGTCGCCTTCACTGTCTTCCTTTCCACCCTGGGTCACATCAAAAGGAAGGACACTAAAGGGATGCCTTTTTCTCATTTCTGTTTATCTTCTTCAGCCTGTACTCCTCTAGAGTACATTCTGAAGCACAGGGACTCCTTTGATTCTTTGAAGAAAAATTGGATCATTTTCTTTTGCACAATGGCATGCCATTTTTACTAGACCTTTGCTAGAATTGCACAATTGACCCAGCCCTTTTAGCAGTCATATCAGGCAGGCCCAAAGGGCATGATTCCTCAAGACTAGAAAAGCAACTTACAGGGTAACCATCTGATGCAGCTATTGGATATCCCAGCCCTTCCAGTCCCACTTATCTGGGGCTACCTCCAACATGCCACCAGCTTTTCTACCTCCACCATCTTCAAAATGTCCCACTCTCCCACCTTTGTTCTTACCCCTACAGGAAATGCCCAATGGAGGTGATGACACTAGGGTTCAAGTTCCCTTCTCATTGTAAGACCTGAGGCATGTAAAGGGAGACTTTGGCCAATTTTCTGACAACCCCAATAGGTATATAGAAGCCTTCCAAAATTTAACTCAGGTATTTGACCTCTAAAAGAGGGATGTTATGCTGCTCCTTAACCAAACCCTAACCACAGCCGAAAAGCAAGCAGCTTTGCAGGAAGCAGAAAATTTCAGAGATGAACAACATGTTTCCTATCGTAGACTTAAAAAAAAAAAAAAAAAAAAGAAGGAGATAGGAAAGGTGAAGAAATAGTGGAAACACCAGTCCCAATAGGAAGAGAAACAACTTTGCTGAATTCATTTAGTTATAGCAGGATTTTCTGTGTGTGGAGTCTTAGGTGTTTTTCACACGTAGGATTATGTCATCTACAAATGAACATAATTTGACTTCTTCCTTTCTGATTTGGATGCCTTTTATTTATTTTTCTTGTCTGACTGTTCCTGCTAGTACTTTCAGTATTCTGCTGAATAAAAATGACAAGAGTACGCATGCTTGCCTTGTACCAAATCACTGTGGAAAAGCTTTCGGTTTTCCCCCATTGATTATGGTAGCTGTGAGTTTTCTGTAAATGGCCTTTATTATGTTAAAAATCATTCTTTCTGTACCTAAACTCTTGGGAGTTTTTATCAAGAAAGGATTTTGGACTTTGTGAATGCTTTTTCCATACCAATTGAGATGACTATGTGGTTTTTCTCTTTCATCCTGTTGATGTGATGCATCCTATTAATTTACATATGTTAAACTAGCTTTGCGTGGCAGGAATAAATCATACTTGGTCATGATGTATAATCTTTTTATATGTTGTTGGATTTGGCTTGCTAATATTTTATTGCAGATTTTTGCATCAATATTCATCAGAGAAATTGGCCTGTAGTTTTCTTTTCTTGTGATGTCTTTCTCTATCTTATGTATTCAGATGATGCTGGCCTTATAAAATAGGTTTGAAAGTATTTCCTCTAGCACTATTTTTTTTGGATGACTTTAAGAAGTATTAGTATTAACTACTTTAAATGTTTGATATAATTTAGCTGTGAAGCCATCTGATCCTGGTTTTTTTTTTTAATTGTTGTTGGAGATACTTGATTATTTTTTCAACCTTTTTGATGTTGTTTTTAGTCTGTTAAGGTTTTCTGTTTCTTCCTGACTCAATTTTGGTAAGTTGTATTTGAATTTTCATTAAAAGGTGTCACTTTTCTTTATAATATCCAATTTGTTGGCATATAATTGTTTATGATAGTCTTTTATAATCCTTTTTATTTCTGAGGTGTCGTAGCTTTTTCCCTTTTGGTTTTTAAATTGTATTTACTCGAGTCTTCCCTTTTTTTTCTTAATTAAACTAGTTAATATTTTATCATCTTTGCTTGTTTTCAAAAAACAAAGTTGGGTGCATATAAATCTACAACTATTATGTCCTCTTGATGAATTGCCTCCTGTAAAATTAAATAATGGCACTTTTTATTTCTTATAACAGTTTTTGACTTGAAGTCTGTTTTATCAGATGGACGTATAGCCACCCCTACTCTCTTAGAGTTACTGTTTCTATGGAATATCTTATTTCATCCATTCAATTTCAGTCTTTGTGTGTCCTTAAAGCCTACCTGGGTCTCTTACAGCTAGCAAATAGTTAAAATGTATGTTTTTGTCCATTCAGCCACTTTGTTTTTTGATTAGAGAATTTTTTAAAAATATAGACACATTGTCTCACCCTGTCACCCAGGCTGGAGTGTAGTGGTGTGATCATAGCTCACTGTAACCTCGAGCTTCTGGGCTCAAGTGAACTGTCTGCTTCAGCCTCCTGAGTATCTGGGACTACAAAACAGCCAGCTAATTTTTATATTTTTAGTAGAGATAGAGTCTTGTTATGTTGTCCAGGTTTAGAGAATTTAATCTGTTTCCATTCAAAGTGATTATTGATAGGTAAGAACTTATTACCTGCATGTATTTGTTTTCTGGTTGTTTTATAGCTCTTTTGTTCCTTTATACCTCTCTTTTTAACTGCCTTGGGGTTTCAATAGTTTTCTGTAGTGTTAAACTTTGATTCTTTTTTTAATTGTTTGTATATATGCTATAGTGTTTTGTTTTGTGGTTACCATAATGCTTACATAAAATATCTTGCATTATAGTTATTATTTACTATTCTAAGCTAACAATTCTATGGTGGGCATCGTACTCTTGGCTGATATTTTTTTAAAAACTTTTATTTTAGGTTCAGGGGTACAGGTCAAGATTTGTTACACAGGTGAACTTGTGTCACAGGGGTTTGGTGGGCAGATTATTTCATCACCCAGTACCCATTAATATATTTTCTGCTCCTCTCCCTTCACGCACCCTACATTCTCAAGTAGACTCATGTCAGTTGTTTCCTTCTTTGTGTTCATGAGTTGTCATTTAGCTCCCACTTATAAGTGAGAACATGCCATATTTCATTTTCTGTTTCTGTTAGTTTGCTAAGGATAATGGCCTCCAGCTCCAACCTCCATCTTCCTGCAAAAGGCATGACCTTATTCTTTTTTTGTGGCTGCATAATATTCCATGGTATAGATGTATCACATTTTCTTTATCCAGTCTGTCACTGATGGGCATTTAGGTTGATTCCATGGGCTGACAGGGTTTTTTTATTTGTTTGTTTTCATTTTTGTTTTCAGCAGTTGAATATATTATTCATATTAATCTGTTCTCACACTGCCAACAAAGACATACTCAAGACTGGGAAATTTATAAATAAAAGAGATTTAATTGACTCACAGTTCCACATGGCTGGAGAGGGCCTCACAATTATGGCAGAAGGTGAATGACGAGCAAAGTCATATCTTACATGGTGACAGGCCAGAGAGAGCTTGTGCAGGGAAACTCCCATTTATAAAACCATCAGATCTCATGAGACTTATTCACTATCATGAGAACATCAAGGGAAAGACCTGTCCCCATGATTGAGTTACTTCCCATTGGGCCCCTCCCACATCATGTGAGAATTATCGGAGCTATAATTCAAGATGAGATTTGGGTGGTGTCACAGCCAAACCATATATCATCATCATATTCTTTCCTAGCCTACAAAATGTCCACTGAGAAGTCCACTGATAGTCTAATGGGAATTCCCTCATATGTAACTTGATGCTTTTTCTTTGCTCTTGAAAAATTCTTTTTTGTCTTTGTTGACATTTTGACTGTAATATGCTTTGGAGAGGATATTTTTGGGTTGAATCTATTTAGGAATTTTTCAGCTTCATAGACTTGGATGTCAATATCTCTCCCAAGACCTGGAAAGTTTCCAGCAATTATTTTATTAAATATGTTTTCTGTCCTTTCTCATTTTCTTCTCCCTCTAAAACTTCCATAGTACAAACATTGTTCACTAATGGTGTCCCATAGGTTCGGTAGACTGTCTTTATATTCTTTCATTCTTTCTTTCTGTCTTTCATTCTTAAAAAAATTTTTTTTGAGACAGAGTCTTGCTGTGTTGTTCAGGCTAGAGTGCAGTGGTATGATTACAGCTCACTGCAGCCTTGACCTCCCCAGGCTCAGATGGTTCTCCCATCTCAGTTTCCTGAGTAGCTGGAACTAGAGGTATGTACCACCATGCCCCGCTAACTTTTGTATTTATTTGTAGAGATAGGGTCTTGCATGTTGCCCAGTCTGGTCTTGGACTTCTGGGCTTAAGCAACTTTGGCCTCCCAAAGTGCCTAGAATACAGGCATGAGCCACTGCATGAGCCATCTTTTTTGTTCTCTTTTTCCTTCTGAATGAGTCATTTCAATAGACCAGTCTTCAAGTTCAGATTATTTCTCCTTTCCCATTTAATCTGCAGTTGAAGTTCTCAATTATATATTTTTATTTCATACATTGAATTCCTTAACCTCAAGATTGATATATTTTTGTCTCTCTCTTTTTGTTGAGTTTCTTATTCAGATTATAAATTGTGTTTCTGATTTCCTTGAATTGTCTATTTGTATTTTCTTATATCTCACTGAGTTTAATTAAAATTACACTTTGAATTCCTTTTTCAGGCAATTCACTAATTTCCATTGGGTGGGGGGTGAGTTGCTGGGGGATTACTGCGTTCCTTTGGTGGTGTCATGTTTCCTTCCTTTCTCATGTTCCTTATGTCGTTGTATTGGTGTCTGTACATCTCATGGTGCAGTCTCCTCTCCCAAATTTTACAGAGTGCTTTCATAGGTGAAGACTTTCACTTGTGATGGGCCTGAGGGTGCTGACTGAGCAGGACATGGTGGCTCTGGTTCCATGTGGTATTTGCTCTATGCAGCTTCTTCAGTTATACTCTACATCCATGATGACTGCAGTTGCTTCAGTATTATAGGCTGAGGAGTCTGTGGCAGTGACAGTGGCTATGTATATTATTAGGGCAAGGGTTTTATGAACTCTCCTTATCTTTCTCAAAGGGGAGACTTGGGATTCCTCTTGGTTTTGGGTCTGACCTTGCTCACAGAAAGCCACAGTGGCAATGGAATTCAGGGTGCTGGTGCTTGGAGCAGCTGTGCAGTCGGGTTCTTGAGCCCTGGGTCTTATGAAACTACTCTACAACCTGGGGTTTGAGGTACAGATTTACAGTCCGAGGCGCAAGTGAATGCAGGTCCCCCATTAAACTAGGGTATATTGCTCTGAGGCACAATCCCATAGCTCAGGGCCCGGGGGCTGGAGAGTAGTTATTGTTCTGACTTGGGGGCTAGGGGGCAAGGCACAGATCTGGTTAGGCTCTGAGAATGAAGGAGTGCTCTCAAAGCCCAGCCTGGCCCCAGGACGCAGCTGCAATTTAGGACCTGGAACCATCAAGGCCTGAGGTTTCACATAATGGTAACCACTCTGGCTAGTGAAACACAGCAGTAGCCCAGGCTCTGTGAGGCTAAGTACAGCAGCAGCAAGAACTTAGAGATGGCAAGATGCCCCTGTGGCTTAGGCCTCGGGGAACAGGGAGCATCACATCAATGACTACACTCCCTCAAAGGCAGAGTGCCTCAGCAGCTTGGGCTGGGGTTGGCCAGTCCAGTTTCAGGTAAACAGGGCATTGTGGCTACTTGGCTTGGAGTGTGGGGTGGCACAATTCAGTCAAGGTTCTAAATTCCCTGGGACCCAAAGTGAAACATCTGCTTAGCCCCAGAATGTGGGGTTACATGTGTCTGGAGCCTCCGGATCCCTCAAGTTAGGGTGCCATGTCAGCTGTGGTGCAGGGAGATGCAACTGCTCTGGCGTATTTGAACTTAGAGTCTCCAGGGGGCAGGGTGCTACCTCAGCTGTGGCAATGGGGGTGTGCTTGCTCTGGTCGTTCAAGGCTCCAGGTCTCCGGGGGGTTGGGGGACCATTTCTGCTTGGCCCTTTGGGAAGCGTGCACTAGTGACTGAGATGGGAGGGATGGAGCGGCTCTGTGGTAGCTTGGTTTACAGGGTAGGGCATAGCAGCATCTCTGTTTGTGGATAGTGTGCTATTAGTTGATCATGGTTTAGTGGTAGCTAAGCCTCTGGGACAGAGGGATGCAATGGCTACTCGATTCTGGAGCAGGACACACTCTAGCAGGGGCTCTAGTTCCAAGATGGCACAAAGCAGTAACAGCATGTGCCATGGTGGGGACTGGGCTCAGTATTGGCTTCTTCTCTGGGGGTAGCTCAGTGCGTGGACTCTGGGAAGCTTCCTCAGTGGGGCTCTGAGCCTGTGGACTGCAGTCATTTCTAGTAGGGAAGATTGCATGTGTCCATAGTGGTGGTGGAAGCTACCCGGGTTGTCTTGTTTATCTTTTCCCCACAGGGGAACCAGTCCCTTCTCGTTTTGAGCTAATCTCGAGTTGGGGGATGGGATGGTGAAGGCAAGGTGTTTTCTTACCATCTCTATGTGGCGATCTTGGGTTTCTATGCTCAAGAAGATTTCTGCTGCTTTTTTGCTGTTCTCCAGGGATTTCCTTTAGTTATTTTGGTTGAAATGTGGTTGTTTATTTATTGTTTTGGGTTTTTTGTTGGTGAAGAGTACTAGGAGTTTCTAGTTGGCCAAATTGCTGATGTCACTTCTGGGGGAAGGACTTCTTGATGAATATGAATAAATGTTAATATGAATATTAATAAAATACTCTCTAGAAATTTACATTCTCATTAGCATATATCTCATGCTTCTTTTGATAACATTGAATGTTATCGTTTAAAGATGTTTACTTTTTGGATAGATACAATGCTTATTGGTTCATTTAAATTCATACAAGTCACTAATAAAATTAAACTTTTTGATGTATTTATTGGCCATATGTATATTTTCTTTTTCTTTCTTTTTTTTTTTTTTTTTTTTTTGAGATAGAGTTTCGCTCTTGTTACCCAGGCTGGAGTGCAATGGCGCGATCTCAGCTCACCGCAACCTCTGCCTCCTGGGTTTGGGCAATTCTCCTGCCTCAGCCTCCCGAGTAGCTGGGATAACAGGCACGTGCCACCATGCCCAGCTAATTTTTTGTATTTTTAGTAGAGACGGGGTTTCACCTTGTTGACCAGGATGGTCTCGATCTCTCGACCTCGTGATCCACCCACCTCGGCCTCCCAAAGTGCTGGGATTACAGGCTTGAGCCACCACGCCCGGCTGTATATTTTCATATATAAATCACTGGTTGACTTACTTGCTGATATTGCTATTGGATTTTCATGTGATTGAGCCCAGCAGTATGGTGGAATAATTCTTGGAAAAGAAATAATCTCTTTGGGAGGCCAGGGTAGATAGATCACCTGGGGTCAGGAGTTCAAGACCAGCCTGGCCAACACGGCGAAACCTTGTCTCTACTAAAAAAAATACAAAAATTTGCCAGGAGCCGTGGCTCACACCTGTAATTCCGCTACTCGGGAGGCTAAGGCAGGAGAATCATTGAACCCAGGAGGCAGAGATTGTGGTGAGCCAAGATTGTGCCACTGCACTCTAGCCTGGGCAACAGAGCAAGACTCTGTCTCAAAAAGAAAGAAAGAAAGAAAAAAGAAATAATCTAAAACTGGGAGGGGATAGGTTTCTTCAACTGCGCTAGTTTCCTCAGATTTGGGTATTTGCATATAGTTTGCTCAAATTTGAGTACCTGCATAGAGTTTGCACCTTAGGGCTCTCATACAGGTAGCTGATGTGGCTTTGTGGATGGTTTCCTAGAACCTGAGATGAAAAAAGGTCAGGCTGCATCTTCAAAGTTTACTGTCTATGACAATAATTCATATTTTATTGACTGCTTACAGTTCTTATTCAATTATTTGCAAAAAATGTCTTATTTAATTTTTTCCAAATGGAAAGAGGTAGGTGTGTCATTATCCTCAACTGATAGATGGGGAACTGAGGCTGAGGAAAGCTAAATAACGTGCATAAGATCTTAAAGGTAGTGAGTGGTGGAGCCAGTTCATTCTACCTTCAGCACAAACTCTGAATTGTGTAGTGAGGCAGAAGTAGGCTAAACTAGAAGCGAGCGCATGCCGGTTCCCATGTGGAGGCACTGCTGGCATTTTGCCATCCTGTCTCCTTGGTCAGAAGCTCCAGGTAGAAGCGCAGAGGATGTTTAGAGTCTACAAGGTGGAGGCTGTCAGCTTTTGAAAGTGGTGCTTTGGAGGGGACCGGGATAATGCGGATTATGAAGGGAAACCTTCGCTTGTTAGGGTTCTGCCAGGATAATTAATGGTCTCAGTGCTTTAAAGCGTTCTTTCTTGTCTTTCAGAGACTCTTGGGACTCTTCCAATCTCGACGACTGTGGCGCACACAAAATCGTGTATTTTAAGGGTTTAGTGCAGCCAGGTTGGGGCGACCTCATAAAGCAAGTTGGAATGAGGGAGAGGATAATTCCCCTGGAGTCATGTACAAGAACTTCCACAGAAGCAATAGTCTCTTTGATTATTTTTTTTTACATAGCTGGTGAAAGGAATTCTGTGTTAGAGTTAAGCATGTGGTTGAACTGCTATTGAAAATATGCTAAGCCACAGTAAATAACTTGGGTTAGATATGTAGAAACAGTCTGTCTGGTTTCTGAGTTCTTTGTAACAGCTAGTTTATCATTATACTGCATGGGGTGTATATGTGTTATGGCAAATCTGAAATATCTTTGTGTGGCAAATGAAGGGTAGCATATTAAAAAGGAAAAGCAATGTGAACCAGGGATGTAATGAAGAGATTCTTCTTGCTCCAAGCAATATACTGAAAGCAGCAAAGAATAAATCTTTCTTTGCAAATACATTTGGAATACTTTACGCATGTTACTCGTGTCTCTTGAATTCTTCTATATAGCATCTACTTTTTCATCATCTAAAAATGTATTAGCTCTGCTTAGGGTCTGGATGCGGCTTAGATTTACTGCTAGTGTTTTGAATTGTTTAGTCTCCTAATTCATCTCGCCATGTAAAAGCAACTCTCTAAGTTTGTTAAGGGATAGCTGTCTTGCCACTCTAATGAGCTTGAGAGAATACTAGTTTTCAGTACAAACCTTTCATTTAACTATATGTTCCCAAGTCTGTCTGTTTTTATGAATGGATTTAATATATCTGGGTCCCTTCTTAGTTTAAGCTAACAAGCTTAAACTGTGCTCATTTAACTGCTCTGTACCCACTACCATCCATTCTGTCCAGAGAGACTCTTAATACACGCTTCTGGCAACTAGTTAATTGGCTCCTACTGACTCACTACTTTCACAGCCTCCCCATTTTCCAGTTTAGCTTTTCCCTGCCCTGCTCTGTGTTTGCCCTTTCTGTGTATGACACAGGGGGCCCTTATGAGTGTAATACAAGAGGACTGTCTGTTGAGCAGAGACCCATTGAGATAGATTTCTAGGAAGTTGTTTTTAAATAGCTAGCACTATTGAGTGCTGACTATATTCTAGGCACTGGACTAAAACTTTACATGCATTATCTCATTTAATCCTCATAATACCTATGAGGTTGTATTGTTAATAATTTAGTTTCTTAGGTAGGAACACTGAAGGTCAGAGAGAAGTGAGGAAGTGTCATTGATGAGTGTAATGCTGACCACAAGCCAGGATATGAACCTCTTTACTCTGACTCCAAAGCCCTGCTCCCTGGATGGAACGGGGTGGGGAAGCCAATGGGGCATGTTGCTCTGAGGCAAGCATGCAATGAAAATCACAGGGATTGTCCTCAGGAGAGAAGCAAGGAGGTTTTCTCAGTCCTAGGCCAATATTCTATATTGCAAAGATCCTGGACATGGGATATAGTGATGTGAGTGGGTGTTGCCACTCCCGGATCTGAGAATTCAGAGCAGAGATCAACATTCCCTAATATGCCAAGTCCAGAATAAGTATTTTGGGTACCCAAAGCTTGGGGTTCAGAAAACACGTGACACTAGCATGTCATTGGCTGTTGAATTTTGGAGTGCCTTTGAAGTGATTGGTTATTTCTTTGGACAAACAGCAGGGACATAAAATTACATTCTGCCATTTCTACATTTACTGGCTAGAGGGACACCATTTTTGGCTGTAGCTTTTCTTATTGGGTAATGAGGTAAAATTAATCTCACAATCTTTAAAACAATGACATCAGCACTTTGATACGATTTAATGTGTCCTAAATCTCCATTTCATGAAGGCATGTTTTGTCCGTGCTTAGGATGTGTTCATGGTTTTCTCTCCCTGAGACAGTTGAAGCCAAAGGCAGAATCTCCAGGAAAGGTGAAAAATGGGCTGACATTTTTGCTCATTTTCTTTTGTGCACATCTTCCTGAGTTTTCCTTTCACCATTTGAGGTGTCTCTTATTAATCTTTGCCACATTTGATATTATATTTTTATTTCCCCAAGTCACACTTCATGACAGTGGACTAAAAATCCATTATTCCAAAGCTGAGTGGTTCTTTTCCTTGAAATAAAATGTGAAATATTTTAACTTGAGTTAAACATATCTACTTGCTTTCCTATTTCACAGTCTTTGTATTCACATGCCTTTTTCTTTAATAGTTTATCTAATTTTCCCCCTCAGTAGCATTTCCCACTATTTGTGCTGTTTTATAATTAACACAAATATGAGGATGATATTTAATCAAAATTGTATTGAGTTGATTTGCTCTGGAGCTTCAGGAAGAGGGGGACAGGAAAGCAAAAAAATATATTGAAAACACAGATTTTGGAGGCCTGATTCCTGAATCCCATCCTAATGCCAGCATTGCCTCATCCTGTGTGTGGAAGATGGCCATTTCACCATTCTGTGCCTTAGTTTCCCAACTTACAAAATAAGACCTTTCTTATTTCTTAGGGATGCTGTGAGGATAATGTGATAGCATATTTGAAAGAGCTCTGAGCACTTAGCAGGAAAGACATTGTAATCTGTTGCCTATTATAATGGGTTTTAAAGGGGACTAGCATAAGTAATAATTTGAGACCACAGTGCCATAAAAATAATTACATATACTTATTCAACCTGTCTCCTACTCTTCCTTATACATGCCTATTCTATTAGTTTTGTCCTGGGGCGGGTAGAGAGGGTGGAAACACTCCTAGATTGGTTGTCATGGAAACTAGCCCCAGAGCATGCTGGGAGCATGCAGGCAGTCCTTGGACCCAGCTGTGTGGCAGGTGTAGCAATACCCCTCCCCTACAAAAATCACTGTGGGACTGAGGAATATCTAATTTGACTAGAACTAGAATAATAGAAATATAATTGAGTTGTAAATATGCTATTATTCTTTCTCTTAAAAAAAACAAAAACACAGCACTAGACTACCTTATGGCAAGAGAGACTTTAAATTAGCCTTTCTTGGCACATCACACTCTGCCTTATGAAATTATTCAGTTAAAGAAAGACTGACTGGTGCCTATGTATCAACTGTGATAGATGCTTTTAGGAATGTATGATCATCCTATACCCATTCTTTTTATCTAGAAACATCCTCTCCCCACATAATAATGAATTTCAAACAGCCATGTTAGAGCCACCCTGACTAGATTAGAACTGAACCCAGATTTAAAATGGACCATCAGATTCTCTCTCCCTAGAGTTCAAAATTGGAAATGATGGATTTTTTCAGTTTAGACTATTTGCTTAAATTATGCCATGCCCAGGAAGTATGCCAAAGATTAGTCTGGTGAGTTTTACGGTTATGTGTGCCCAAGTTTATAGCCTCCACTAACTTTTGAACTTGTCACTAGCAAGAATTTAGTTTTATTCATCTGAACTTGCCAGATTGTTATCTTTGACATTTCAAACAAGAATTGTGAGAGCTGTGAACCATCTTGGGGGTTTAATTGTTCCTTCTGGAAAATTGGTGGCTCTAGTTTATACATAAAAGTTGTCAGAGTTGGGAAGAAATGAAGTTTAAGTGCAAGTGGTATTTAGTGATTATATTAGTTAGAATCCTGGCAGAAAAAAAACAGAAAACAGTTGGCATGCTTATTGCATAATTTTAGAATGTAATAAAGAGGTTATTTTCAAAGAGCCTAGTGTAGAGAAACCACAAAGGGTAGTGTAATACCCTGTAGCTCATGGGTTTCTGTTACCACTTTTATGCTTGAATGGGGAGGGTTCTGGGAACCAGAACACGAGAAATCAGGAGCACAGAAGAGAGAGGGAAAGCGCAAGAGCTCTGTGGGGATAGGACCACCCAACAGCAGCGTGAAGCCAGTCCATGTAACTCCACAGGCCAGGAACTGAAGGGATAAATACCTCCCCTGACCTCACTCCTTCATGTCCTCTTCCCCAGTTAATCTTCTTCTATTGTTCCTCATTGACTGAACCCAACTGGAAGCTGGAAGACAAGATAACCTATTGATGCAATCCACGCAACTCAGCCTCCTGGGCAATAAAGCAGAGGTGAAGGGAATGGGGTGAATCAGAAGAATGAAGTGGAGATCTGTAGAGTGGTGACCTCCCTTTCCATCCACTCTAAATCAGGCTCTCATCTCTTCCTACACTGGCAAGCACCTCTTGCCAGGCCTGATCATATGACTCCCCAGCTGCTTCTGTCTTCACCTGGACTAATTTCCACCACTCACACTGTGCTGATTGAACTACTTGCAGTTTGTCTTCATGACTCCTTATATTTGTAGGTACCATATACTCTTCCAGGAATGCGTTTTGCAGCCTTTGACCACCTATCAAACTTCAAATCAGCTTTCGAAACCTAAGTTTGTTTTTCTTTGAAGTTTTCTGGTTCCATCCCAGTAGAGTTGGGCACTTTCTTTACTATCATCCTAGATCATTCTCCACCTTCCTATTTTCACACATGTTGCAGAGCAATGTTAACACTGGTTTGTGTCTCTCCCTCTTCTGCAGGTCGTTGGTGTTTTCTGTGTCTGTTGCACTCCATTTGGTGTTTGTAGCACTTACTAAAGTGCCTGGCAAGGAGTTGATGCTCAGTCAGTGCTCAATAAATAAACAGTTTTTTCTGTTTTCAATCATGTCCATCTCCTGGCTTCTTCCACATTTCCGTGTCTTCCAGATTAATCTTTCAAAATACAATCTCGCTGTAATCCTCTCATTCCTAGATCTCTCTGGTGGCTTCCTTCTGAGTGCAGAATGATGTGTAAGCTCTCCAACCTGTCCACAAAACCCTTCACCATGGGGCCTCTGCCTGTGTTTCAGCCTAATCTTCTACCGCTCCTCCTCCCAGCTCTCTTCCTGCATCTCCTCTCATCCCCATTCCAAGTCCTATGGAACTCTTGAGCATTTCCTAGCAAGCTATACTTGCCCATATTTTGTCACATTTGCATCTATTTATCCTGCTGTCTGGAATAGCTTCTCCATTTTCCAATACTCTCCAACAATACTTGACTCTCTTCCACCCTCTGCCCCTAGCTCTTCTTCACCAGTCTCCTTGGCAAAATCCTCTTTTTTAAAGACTTAGTTTACATGACTTTTCCTCTGTGAAATTTTCTTAAAGGCTCTTTCTTGCAACACAACTAAGTTAGCTACTTTTTTTTAAACCTCTGTGAAACTTCTTTCACATTGTGTTGAAGTGATTTGCTTATTGATGTGTTGCTATTTTCTCTTTTATTTCCAGAATCGAACACAGAGCCTGACACATACCATATGATTAATAATTGTGTCTTGAATGAATATATGAACAAATGAATCAAACCTGAGTCCTATGGTCCCCTGAACTTTTCAGAGCACAGCTGTCTCCCTCTTTCTCTGGTTATTTCTATTGAACGTGTGAAGTCCTGCTTGTCTGGGGCACACAAGTAGACCAAGGCAAGTGGGACATGGTCAATGGGTTATAAATCGAAGTATAGGAAACTTGAGGCAGTGTCCTTAAAGGAAAAGCTAGTGCCCTTCTCCATTGTTTACTCCTTTCTGATGGCTCTGCTGTGGATATGTGGGATGCAGCTCAAATAGCTGTTTCGGAGTGTAAGTCAGAAACTGCATGCTGAGAGTGGTCAAACAACAAGCTGGGGGAGCCTAGATCTCTGACAATGGTGAAGCTGCCATGTCAGCCATAGGTGACCTATGCAGACTTTTAAGTGAGAGAGAAGTAAAATTCTATGTTGTTTAAGCTATGGTTACTTTGAGATTCCTGTCATCTGCAACTAAATGCAAACCTAATTAATATATCTACTAAATCATTTCTATTGGCTAAACCAAACTCCAAAGTCATGAAAATAGGCAAATCATGTCTTTTTCTCTACTTAACTATTCTTGCTTCACTTTTCTTTGTAACTTTTCAAATTAGCTTTTAAAGAGACTTATGAACGGACCTTTTTAGATAAGCAAGGACATTACTTTTCCTTTGTAAACAGACTTATACCATATTCAATTTCAGAATTCCATCTTACTGTGACAACTGACTTTCTATCAATGGTATCTGTACCTCAGCATCACAGAAATGCTCAAGAGAGTTAGATCTGTGCTTCCAAAGAGTGTTTCATTTTGCTCCCAGTGGAGGATGCTGCCTTTATTACC
This sequence comes from Callithrix jacchus, assembly GCF_049354715.1. Classification (NCBI taxonomy): domain Eukaryota; kingdom Metazoa; phylum Chordata; class Mammalia; order Primates; family Cebidae; genus Callithrix; species Callithrix jacchus. The sequence continues at coordinate 93,612,774 of NC_133509.1, forward strand.
AGGGGAGGGACCACTTTCATTTGCATATTTATCTCAGTGATGTTTACTATTTGTTCAAGTCAGTACCCACAGCTCCCCGTCCAGGGCCACTTGACCTGGCTTTTATGACATATGCATCCAGTTGCTTGTAGTTTCTTGTTCTTGCTTTTCAGCATTATTTTAATTTCTTTGTCTTGGTTCACTCCTCAACAATCAGCGGATGAGCAACAGTTCAGAAAAAGAGAATCATTATCCACCGTCTCTGACAGAGCTCAGCTTACTCCGTGAATTGGGATTTTTGTATTAAAAAAGCTGAAGAGATTTTTGATTAGATGGATTTTTCTGGGAGTTTTCCATGAGGAGTCAGAAGCCTGTGGTTATGTTCTGCACCTATTAAAAGATGGAGTTGTAAAACTGATGTATATGTAATCTCTTTGCAGGTTTCCATGGCAACCATGGCAGCGATTCAGTGAGTAGCTTTTCCATTCTTCCTTCAAGACTTTCAGGTTGTAGAATTGTTTCAGAAAAAGAAAAGCTGCTCTTTCTTTAAAATATAATATATGCATGTAGATTCATTCTGATGAGATGGTTATGATTGTAGGAATATTCCCAGGATATGAGTCCAATAATAAGCGGTTTTATTACTAACAAGTTGTATGACTTTGGGCAAGTCTCCTCTATAAACCTCAATTTTCTCATCTATAAACTATGAACAAAAATAGCATCTACACAACAGAGTGTGGGAAGACTAAATAAAAAAGATGTAGATGAACTATTTAGCACAATCCATGGGTTATAGTAATTATTAACAATTATCCTGAATCAATATTTAGCCAGTTGTAATATCATGTTAGGTTGTACACCTTCAATATGAGCATAAAAGATATGTTCCTTTTAATATCAGCAGCTGTAAACATGCCTTACCACATCTGATATTGGCAATTTATGTTTTCTCTTCTTTTCTAACTAGGGGTTTGTATCTTTATATTTAAAGTGAATAATTTGTAAACAACATGTATTGGGGGTTCATGTTGTTTTTATCCAGTAAGAAAAGCTTTATCTTTAATTGGAGCATTTGCTTTATTTACATTTCATGTAATTATTGATATGACTGGGCATAAGTCCACTTGCTTTCTGTCTGTTCCCTTTGCTCTTTCTTTAGTCCTTCTTTCCTGTCTTATTTTAGCTTAACAAACTACTGGTTAGTCGATGATTCTTGGAAGATGGTGGAGTAGGAATCTGTCTCCTCACCCAGACAATTGCATTAGAATCTGTATCTATTTTGAAACTCTGTATTCTGTGGAAGGCTTGCAACTTTTAGGTGAATGCTTGGAAAATAATGCACACAGTTATGTGCCATCATTACGATGAGGACATAGAACATTTCTGTTACCCTGAAATGTTCTCTCTTGCCCATTTGACTAATTCCCTCCTGCCACCCCCAGATCCTGGTAAGGACTGGCTTGTTTCTGTCACTATACTCTTTGCCTATTTAATAATATCACATAGAGCAGGCCATTCCTATCCACAGATTCTTCTTCTGCAGAGTCGACCAACTGTGGGTTGAAAATATTAGAGAAAAAACATAAAAATAACAGTAAAAATAATACAGTATAACAGCTATTTACATAGCACTTACATTCTGTTAGGTATTATAAGTAATCTAGAGATGATTTAAAGTATACGGGAGGATGTCCATAGGTTACGTGAAAATACTAGGTGATTTTATATATAAGGGAGTGAAGCATCTATGGATTTTGGTATTTTTTGGGGTCCTGGAAACAATCCCCCATGGATACCGAGGGACAGCTTTACATGGAATTGAACAGAAAAGTATTTTTTCTGTTTGGCTTCTTTCATTTGCTTAGCATTATGCCTCTGAGATGCATCTATATTCTGGCATGTGTCAGTAGTTAGTTTTATTATATTGCTGACTAACATGTTGGTATATGTGTGTGCATATACACATATATGTATATAAACATAACTCAGTTTATCATTCACCAGTTGATGGATATTTGGTTCCAGTTTGAGGTGATTAGGAATAAAGCTATTGTGAACAATCATGTACAAGTTAATGTGGAATATATATTTTAGTTTGGGGGAATAAATATCTAGGAGTGAGATTGCTAAGTTTTATGGAAAGTTTATTTAAATTGTACAGAAAGCCACAAATTGTTTTCCAAAGTTGTTGTAGTTTTATATTTCCAATGTAAATTCTAGTCACTCCACCTCTTCTCACACATTTAATATTGTCAGTCTTTCTGTTTCCACTATTGGTTTTATTGCTTTTGTATGTTTGTTTCAGTTTTTAAGTAATTGCTTGTATGCTTACAACATGCACCATTAACTTATCACTGTCCTGTCTTGAAGTAATGTACAACTTCACATGTAACAACTATTAAACATGATGCTTTACCCGCTTGCATCCTTTGTTTCATTACTGTCATACTTTTTACTACTGTTAAAAATTCTACAATATATTATTACTGTTTTTGCTTTAAACAGTCAATTATGTTTTAAGGCAGTTAAAAATGAAGACAAAGGCTTTTAAATTTACCCACCCACATTTTTAGCAATTATAGTAATTTTCAATCTTCTGTGTAAATCCAGATTTCCATCTCCTGTAACTTTTCTTCTCTTTGAAGAATGACCTTTAAGATTTTTTATAGCATGAGTCTGTTGGTGATAATTCTTTCAGCTATTGTTTGTCTGAAAAAGTCATTATTTTATCTTTTGGCTTGAAGGTATTTTTACTGAATAGATAATTCCAATTTGGCAGCTCTCTTTTTCTTCCCTCCTTCCCTTCCTAAATGCCATTACTTTAAAGTTTTGTCTCTATTCTCTTCTGGCCTGCAATGTTTCTGAAGAGAAGTCAGCTGTCATTCTTGTCTCCATTCCTTGATTTATATGTCTTTTTTTCTCTGGGTTCTTTTAAGATTTTAGTTTTATAACTGATTTTCAGAGATTTGATTATAATGTCACTTGGCATAGTATCGTTTACATGTATTTCACTTGGGTTCTGTTGATTTTCTTGGAACTGTGGATTTACAGTTCTCATCAAATATAAAATATTTTGACAATATGTTGTTTAAACATTTTTTCTTTTCTGACCCCCTCCTCTCCTTCTGGGAATACAGTGACAAGCAGTTAAATTATGTAATATTGTCGTACAGGTCACAGAGGCTCTATTTTTTCAGTCATTTTCCGTCTCTGTGCTTCATTTTGGATACTTTCTATTGTTATGTCTTCAGGTTCACTTATCTTATCCTTTGTAATTAATCTCCTGTTAATCCCAACATGTGTCCTGTATCATCTACTTGAACATATGGAACATATTTAAAATAACTGTTTGAATGTCCTTGTTAAATGATTCCATCGTCTATGTCATTTCTGGAGCTGGTTTTATTGACTGATTTTTCTTTTGGTCGTGCGTCATCTTTTCCAACTTGTTTACATGCCTGACAGTTTTGGATGGGATCCTGTGCCTTGTGAGTTTCAGGTTTTTGGTTGCTAGATTTTGTTACTTTTCTTTAAATAGTGTTGATTTTCTTCTGCTGTATATTTAAATCATATGAAATCAGTTGGATGCTTCCAAGCTGTGCTTTTGAAATTTTTAGCATAGGTTTAGAGTACCTTAATTTAGAGGATGTTAGCCCCACTATTGAGGCTTCTGAAAGTTCTGTCTGAAAGTTCTGATATCCACCTATCAGGAAGTCTTCCCACTCTGCTTTGTGGAAACAGTAACAACTTCCAGCCTTGTTTGAGATCTGGAAATTGTTCTGCCCACTTCTATGCAGTGGTTTGTTCATAAACTCAGATGGTTTCCTATCAGTACTCATCAAAAGTCTTAAGTGGATCTTTCTTCAGATTTCTGATTTTTTTTCTCTGTGTAGATCACTCCTCTCTAGTATTCTAACCCACAAATTCTAGCCATGTTGGTCTCCTGAAATTCCAATTTCTGCCTCCTAAACTTGGTGAAATTTTAGGCTCTACCTGGGTTCTCTCTTCCTGTACTGCAGGCTGGAAGCTGCTTCCAGGTTATAAGCTGATCCCATTGCAGGGCTCATCTTAATTTGCTCTTTTCAGGGATTATATCCCTGTGGTACCTGCTGTCTAATTTCTGAAAATTATTATTTAATGTATTTGGCTCAGTTTTCTAGTAGTCCCTGGCAGGAAGGTAAATCTGGTCCCTATAATTTCCTCATAGCTGGAGAGTAAATGTCATTGTCAGTTTTCTTTCTTTTAAATTTGAGCCATTCTAGTAGGTGTGTATTAGCATTTTATTGTGGTTTTAATTTGCATTTCGCTGACAATTATGTTGGGCATCTTCTCATATGCTCATTTGTCATTATTATATCTCTTTTGATAAAGTATGTCTTCAGAGCTTTGACCCAGTTTTAAAATTCTTAAATTGTAAAATTTCTTTATATATTCTGACTAGAAGGTTTTTATCAGGCATTTGTTTTGCAGGTTTTTTTTCTCCCAGTCTTTGGTGTGACTTATCTCATTTTTATCAGTGATTGTCACTTTTTTATCAGTGATGTTTTTATCAGTGATTGTCCAAGGGCAAAATATTTAAAATTTGGTGAAGTTTAATATGTCAATTTTTTCTAAGATTCATGCTTTTATAGTTTATCTAAGTACTCTTTGCTTAAACCAAAGTAAAAAAGTTTTGCTCTTATGTTTTCTTCTAGAGATTTGATAGATTAGTTTTTACATTTACATCTATGATTCATTTCAAGTTAATTTTTGTGCATAATCTGAAATGAGCACCAAGATTTATTTTTCCCTTAGAGATACCAGTTGTGTCAGTCAATTGTTATAAAGGCTATCTTTACATTGTTGAGTTATTTTGACAATGTGTTAAAAGTCAGAATATCTCTTTTTCCCATTCACTCTCATGTCTCCCTGCCTTTCTGTTTTTCTTCTTAGCCCTCACTTATCTCCATTCATCTATCCATCTATCCACCCATCCATCCATCCATTCATCTAATCTATTCACCACTCACCCATTCATTCACCCACCTGCCTGTCCTCCCTCTTGGTCCTGAAAATGTTGAAATCTTCACATCAGAATTCTCAGTTTTTAAAGACTGAAAACCCTTAACCCTGATATTTCCCTAACCAGTAGAGAGAATATATCATGTAACTTCAAACATCTATCTTGTGTTTAAAAAAATACACAGATAATTTTACTGGGTGGTTACTTAAGCCCCTAAACAAGTTTTCTTTTATCAAGAAACTTTAAAAATATTAAAATGTCAGACTATGTCCTAAAAGGCAAGAAGATGGAAGTCAAGACTATTTTTATTCAATTCAAAATAATACCAAATGGATTTAGACTTATGGAGTGACCTGGAGTGGGAAAGTCCATGTGAAATTCATAGAGTTTTATAATTACCTTTTGGAAAAGCATTTCTTCTGAGACAGTTTGAAATTTTCTATAAAAACCTTTATGACAGCTTGAAAGATCATTATTAAAAAATATTGTTAGCCTTCGCTAGCATTCATTTTTCTCTGATGCTTTACTGCCCTTAATTGTGCATTAAATAGTATCAACTTTAAGAATCAAAAAAGGAGGAAAAAATCCATTTGGAGTTTGTTTCTGTTGGAGCAGGATTTCTAATTGCACTTGGTTGTACTCTTGCTAACTCTATTGTTCATTCAAAGGTTTTTTGTTTATAAAATAAACATAATACTAGATTTTTGTTTCTAGCCTTTTATTTGAAGGAGTTTATACTTTGAAAAAACACTTTTCGCCCATTATCTTATTGATCCTCATACCATTCATCCATTCATTAGAAAAATATTTATTGAGTGTCTATACTCTACTAGGCACTGAAAATACAATGGTGAAAAAGGTGATTTTAAATTTTATTTACTTGATGATGTTTGCTAAATGTATATCGCTAGCCTGTATATCTTGAATTTCTAAGTTCTGAACATATTCACCATTTATTCTTGGACTTCTGATATATATTTCGAAATTAGTAATAGGTCCAAAACCAAACTATTCATCCTTGCCTTATTCTCTCCCAATCTTTCCATCTGTTCATCTGTTCAGGCTATAGCGGGGGAGACATTGCTAACCCTCTCTCCTCCCCACTCTACATTCAAACCATCAGGAGATCTGGGAATCAAAGTTTGTTTAACACTGCCACTGCCATCATCCCACCCAAATCACCTTCATTTCTTGGCTGGTCACTGCTCTAACCTCACACTGCTTCCAGCAAAACTCTTCTTTAATCTTTTCTCCTCATAGCAGCCACAGTGGAACCAATATGGAATGAGTAGCTCCTAGTAGAGACTTCTGGTTTTATTCTATAAAATCATCTCAGAATAAAACCAAAAGTCTGACTGAGATGATCATCTCAGTCAGAATAAAACCAAAAGTCTATACTATGAACTATTCCTTCTGTCCTCTCCACTTCCTTCCCCTGTGCACCAGCCACACTGCCCTTGGAACAATCCAACAGGGACTTTTCTTCTGGAGGCTCCCACTTTCTGGAATACCCCAGTTCCAGGTCTTGCTTCTTCACTTTCTACAAGTCCTGTTAAAATGTTACTTACTCAGTGGCCTCCCCTGACCACGCCATATAAATTTCACCACCCGCCCTGTATGATCCCATTTAATTCCCATATCTATTTCTTCAAAACACCTATTGCCACTGGACATGTTACAAAGTGATTTCTTATTTGATTATTTCAAGGCCTGATTTCCCTATCTGAAAACAAGGACTGCATCTCCTTACTTTACTTACTGATGTATCCCCAGGACATGGAACAGCATCTGGCATCTAGAAGTCACTAAACAGTATTTGCTAAATGAAATCATAAAGAAATACAATTTTCTTACCCTCATAATTTTTATACTCTAACTGGGGGAGACAGGCAACAAACAAAAAAGTAGGGTTAAGGGAAGAAATTAGAACTCAGTGATGTGACAGAAAACAGCTAGGTGTTGGAGGGAGATGCTGTAGACAGGATACCTCTGTGAGAGGAGACAAATAAAGCAGGATCTGAATAACAGGAAAAAGCCAGCCATGCAGCATTTTCATTTTATGGATCAGAAAACTGAAGCTAGGAAAAGTCATGTGCTTTCTGCCTCTGTTGAATAGTAGAAGTGAGTTTGTAAACCTAAACTCTGACCACTATTTGTTGTTCTTTCATGTTAAACTTCAAAGCCTTTCACAACTAAAATGACTAAAATGTAATACTTATTTTTTTAAAAAAGCCAGAAAAACAATCCAGCCTATCTATCTGCTAACTTTAGGGCAAGAATCACCACCCAGTCTAGGTTGATTGGCAGCTGGCCACAAGGAGACAGTTGGAAAATGTTTAGTTTTTCCTGTTTCATTTTATATTTAACCTTTGCATTCTAAGACTAGTGAGCATGGAGCTCAACCCTAGAAAAAAAAAGAAAGTCCCCAATTGTTCTCATTCAGACAGCTACTTCTTAAAAGTCATTTCTCTTAATTCCATGAAATACTCCCAGAGGAGTGACCTCCTTTGGTTGCACAGTGCTGGGCTTGTCTTAGTGTTTCTGGAATGCTGCTCCAGGATTTCTTTTTCAAATGGTCAAGTCATGCTGGTTGTTTTCAAGTCCTCAGAGCTCTCTCCGGCTTTTTGTTTTGTTTTGTTTTTTCCTTTCAAACACAGAGAGCAATGCAAGACTGAATCCTCCCTGGTTTCATTCCTAATTCCTGCAGCAAATGGTAATCCTGCTTTGGGACCCTGAGGCTCCCCTTTGCTTTGCAAATATCTTGTGAGCCTATAGGAAAGCATGATTGATAACACAGTTTTTTAAAAAAGGAAAAGAAAAACCTACTGAGATGACCCATTCTGGTAATGGCTTGAGGCCTAGTTTGGAATGACCCCAATGGTACAAAACCTTGAAAAGCAGAAGGAAAAATTCAAACATTTGCTGATCCCAGTGCTTAGTAATTTACCACCTTTCTATCTCATGTTTTCTTTCTCTAGTTTTCATTGTTATATGCATGACTTATGTAATTCCTAGGCCTATTTCCAAAGATGCAATGCAGAAAACAGGTTGGGGGAGAATCAGGCAAAAAACACACAATTCCTAGTGTGAGTTTCAGAATGAACACAGGGAAGAGGACTTTCTTCTTTTCTCTTTCTCTCTTTTACTCTGTTTTTGTCATTGCTGTTATTCAAAAATAAGAAAAGTTGATGATTGGTTGGTACAATGTTTTAGACAGGGTTTTCCAGAGAGACAGAAGTAATAGAGTATATAAAGAGAGAGAGATGTATAAAAAGGGATTTATTAGGAGAATTAGCTCACATACTTATGATTATGGAGGCTGAGAAGTCCCACAATGCTGTTCTTAAGTTGGAGGCAAGGGAAGATGGTAGCATGGAATGGTCTAAGTCCAAAGGCCTGAGAACCCAGATTTCTGACATCCAAGGGCAAGAAAAGGAGAATGTTCCAAATCCAGAGGAAAGAGCCTTATTATAAGAGTCATATGAAGACTAGGTTTAAGATGTTATTAATGAAGAAAAGAGATGAATAAGTGCTCTCCCTGTGAGAAACAGAGATGGACCTATATTACAATTAGAGGAATAGGAAGCCCAGCTGAGAATGTGCCAAGGCATAAAAGATGAAAGGAGAGTGTTGGGTGATCACTCTATATCTCAGGGCCCAAGATGCTGGTGGGAAGGGAAAGAGCAGGAGAGCTGAACATACAGAGATTCAGCATGTGGAAGTGTGTGTGTGTGTGTGTGTGTGTGTGTGTGTGGTGTGGTATGGTGTGTGTCTGGTGTGTGTGTGTGTGTGTGTGCCTGTTTGTGTGTGTTTATGGGGGAGGATCACTATATGAAATTGCAGGGCAAGTGTATGAGACTCAAATTGGCTTTGCAGAACTGGGGTGGGGACTGCAGGTGGGCCTTTTGGTATTCCTGAAATAATGGCACTATTTCTGCTTGATGGAAATAATTTAGTGAAAGCACATGATTGCTACATTCAATTAGATGTTGGAATAAAACGTGATTGCTGTTTTCATGTTTGCATGTGTGATATTATATTATAATTAAATGGAACAGTAACAAGAGGTATGTGTAAATTATATTCCTGGCTTGCATGAAGGATAGAAACCAGCAGAAATGGGCCGGGAGCAGGGGAGGCTATTGGGCTATTTGTTCCAGGATATTCTGACAACTTGCTGGGAAGCTGAAACTGTTGGGGACTTGGCTATTCAGGTAAGAAAACAACCACAATCTTGGCTTTGACTCAACAAAGGATGAGTCTTACAGTTGATAGAGAAGCATGAGCTCCTATGACTAGATTGAGAGAATTTTTGGAAGAGGATTATTGTATTTTCAATCAGATTATTCTTTGGCTAACACAGTTTCCCCAGTGAGAACTCTGTTCCTTTGGCTTATAGATTTGATCAGGGTAACAGTATTTACTCATAACCCTATCAGCTAATGATAGTCTCACATTGCTCTTTTTTTTTTTTCTTGCTGTCTTTCTTTTGCTTGAGGCCAAAGAATAACTAGCCAATTACTCCTCATTAAATGTTAACTATTATTAGCCTAAGTAATTTGGGTCTCAGGGTATGAGCATGAGAATCCAACATCCACAATAGGTAGGTCTATGGTTAACGTGTGGTGCATGATGATGTCATTAAACCAGAGAAAGCAACAACAAGAATATGATTTGGTAAACAGACATGCTGAATTTGAGGTAGCAACAGAACATCCCAATTGCAGTTTCCAGGAGATGTGGTATGTCCATATGTACAGCTCAAGAAATAAAAATGGATGAGGGATGGAGATTTTGGAATCATCAGCTTATTTGAGTGATGATTCCAAGACATAGAAGTGAATGAAAAAAAACAGGATGAATGGAGAAAATGAGAAGCTGTTTAAAGATAAATCATTGGGTAATACCAATTTTAAGGATTAGTGGAAGATCTCTAAAAGAGAAACTTATGAACTAAATGCTTGTGTCCCACCTCCCCCAAATTCATTTGTTGAAACTGAATCCCCAGTGTGATGGTATTTAGAGCTGGGACCTTTGGGATATAATTAGGTCATGAGGGTGGAGCCCTCATGGATGGGATTAGTGCCCTTAGAAGAACAGGCCAGAGAGTTAGCTCACTTTCTTTCTGTCATGTGAGGACACAACACATTGGTAGTTTGCAACCCGGAAGAAGGCCCTCATCAGAAATAACCATGCTGGCACTCTGATCTTAGACTTCTAGTCTCTGGAACTATGGAAAATAGATTCTGTGGTGCTTCGTTATATCAGTCAGAACTAAGACAGAAGAAGAAATCAGAGACAGTTGGAAGAGTACGAGAAGCTGGTATCAGCCAAGCTAAAAGAGAAGCTTTATGATAGAGGAAGACAGGGATAGTATCAATGCTGCAAAGGGGTCCCAGCACAATATGATGTAGAGAAAAGACTGAAATTCAGATGGATGGAATTTCAAAGTGGTGAAGAGAATAAAAATGCCAGACCTAACAGGTATACATCTAATTTTTTTAAATGACTCAAGCTGTTATGATTCTACCCCACAAGATGAAGTTGAGCCAGTCTGTGACTTTGCTCCTCACTCAGCATCTCCTGTGATAGTGTCCATTTTACTAGCTCCTGATCTTTGGCTCTGATTATAGCTCCTGCTCTTTTTCCATTTGGACACCAGAACATGGATATCAGCTTCCCTGGGAATACCAGTTACACCTTCCAAGTTGTCCAGTAAGAACCTCCTTGGACCATTCTGGTTTCAGCCTCCTTGGGCAGGAAGCTGAAAATGGGTCTATTACCTATGAGGTAGTTGGAAAACATGTTTAGTGGGGATGGAGGAGGCAGTCAGGACTGAATAATGGTGCGGCAAGGGCAGGAATTTGGAGAGTATAATCTCATAACCCTCATGCCTTGAAAGGCAGAGGGACAGATGTGGGAGATAAAGGGAAAAATGGGCCTTGTGAGCTGCTACTAGGCAATGTTGGCCTGATCAGGGAGGCTCTCTAACCTCCTAGTCCTCCTGCCATGGTGGGTTTTGAATGAAGGAGCGGATTTTGAAGAGCAGCGTCAAAGCCAGAAGATCAGTGGCTATAAAATAATAAGAATCTTAAGAATCTCTTTGGAATTTATACATCTGCCTGAACATTTTCCCACCTCTAGGAGTCTCCTTCCATTGTAAAGAGGGTTCTTGTGGCAGGGATACACTTATTATTCTGAATGCCTTTAGGCTTTGCATCCCCTTCAAGGGTTCCTTCATCCCATCTTATAATATTTTTTTTATTGCTGCATAACAAATTAGCACAAACTTAAAAATAACACCAAATATTAGCTCATAGTTCTGTAGATCAGAAGTCCTTGTGTGCTTGGCTGGGTTCTCCGCTCAGACTTAAATCAAGATGTCATTGCGCTAGGCTCTAATCTGGAGGCCCTGGGGCAAGGATCTGCTCCCAGGTGGTTAGCAGATTCAGTCCTTTGGCTGCGAACTGAGGGCCACTCTAATATTCTAGGGGCTGCTCATATTTCTCATCATATGGCCCCCTTCATTTTCAAATGAGCAGTAAGTGTCAAGGCATTCTTGTTTTTTGTTGTACGTAATTGACACATAGTAATTGTACATATTTACAGAATACATTGTGATGTTTCAATACATGTATACATTGAATAATGACTAACTCAGAGTAATTAGCATTATCGTTTCTTTGTGGTGATAACTGTCAAGATCCTCTTTTCTAGCTATCTTGAAATATACAGTATGTTGTTATTGGCTATAGTCACTCCACTCGGTAATAGAATATCATTTTTATGCTTGGAATCTCTCTTACTTTTTCTCCCAGCTAGAGAACATTCTCTACTTTTAAAGGAATCATGTAATTAACGCTGACCTACCCAAATGATCTCTCTATTGTAAAGAGGAATGATTGGTAATTATATGTGCAAAGTCCCTCTTGCCATGTGCTATAGATTGAATGTTTATGTTACCCACCTCCCCCAAATTTACATGTTGAAATTCTAGCCCTCGATGGGATGGTATTTGAAGATGGGTACTTAAGGAGGTCATCTTAAAAATTGGTCATAAGAGCAGAGCCCTCATGAATGGGATCAGAGCCCTTATAAAAGAGGCCCTGGAGAGTTTCTTTACCCCCTCCCGCCATGTGAGGACATGGTGAAAAGGCAGCTGACTATGAACCAGAAGGGGGCCCTCAATCAGACACCAAATCAGCTGACACCTTGATCTTGGATGGTCCACCTTCAGAACTGTGAGAAATCAGTTTCTGTTGTTTATAAGCCACCTGTCTATGCTGTTTTGTTATAATAGCCTGAACAGACTAAGAAACCATGTGATATAATATACTCCCAGGAGTGATGTCCCATCATATTCACAGGGGAGGGGATTATACAAGATAAGTGCCTTTGGGGGGTCATTCTGAGACTTCTGCTACCACACTTTCACAGCCTTCATTCTTTTCAATGCCTCCGATAGTACCAAACTTTGTTCAGAGTAGAGCTGCTCTTTTGGATACAACCAAAAGTCACTTAGAGAATAAGATGGGTGAACAATATTTTATTTTTAAAATGAATTTGAATATAAAGGAGTATGAGTGGTTTCCTTGCATGACCCATAAGCAAGATCTGAAAGTAATTTCAACATAGAGTTTTTATTTCACATTTAATTATGCTACGGCAATATTTTCTCAGTGTGTTGGGCAAAAAATATTTGAATGAAAGCATTAGTATATGAAACCCAAAATTCCCTTCCCAGTTTTAGACTGGTCTCCTGGGTCCAACATTTATTCATTAATGATGGAATTTTGTGTCTTAATTTTCCTTTTCCTTCCACCTGCCAGTAACACTGGGCCAGAGAAGTAACATTCTTGTCTAGCTCAGCAATTCCATGGAGGAGCAAAGCCTCCTGGGTGCCATTTGGAGAGATAGCGAGGCAGGCATTTTCATTTCTGTGGGATTTGGACATGCTATGCGGCTACCATAGGTGGGTGGTCCAAATGATCTGCAGACAGTTGAACTCCTTGGGGTTTTGGGTCCTGGGATATGCCTAATATTTCAAAAGCAACTCCATTCTGGATGGTTTTCCAGAGACAAAAACCTCAGAATCAAAAATGATCTCATTAAAACAAGGAGAGGCAGCTGAAGCCAAAGTCCCAGGGGGAGTTGTTTTTCCTTGGACTTCCTTTATTTTACTTCCTTCAGCCAAAAAATAAGATAAATAAATAAATAACACAGCCTACATATTTTCCTTAGTACTTAAGAACCTGCCTTCCCGCAGCTCTCCCGTCTCTGCTTTGGAGCTTTGTACACATGCGTCATATAGGGAGAGGGAGGGATGGTAACGAGAAGCAGCGTGGCCTCCACTCACCAAACTTGCAGGATCCAGTTATAGAGACCAAAGCAGGAAAAACCCTGGGTGAAGGTTCGTGTTACGTAAATGTATCAAGTTCCATGACAAAAAGGGAGGAACAGGATACATCTGAAAGCCATCTCAAAGAACAAGTTGATACAACCCTTATATTAGCAGCAAAATTTCTTAAATTTGCAAGGTTAGGAAGACATGCATTAGGTGGATGAAAGAAAGACATAATACCTGATTAACGGGACAAATGCTCCTTTAGGAGACTAGCTTGGTATAATAATGGGAATATTCTTTTCTATATGTATAGACATACATATATAAGTATGTATTGAATTTTTCCTTGTATATGATCAAGATTTTCTCTCTACTATCACACATCTTATGTAAACTGGCATTTTCAATTTCATTTTATCAATGTGGTGGCCCTAAAATATTTTGCCAAAACTGTCACTGAAACAAATTAATTAAATTAAATATTTAAATAAATTAATTAAATATTAAACAATAAACTCTTCCTTTTACCATTTTTTTCTTTTCCTTTTTTTTTTTGACCCAGGACAAAAATTTTCATTTTCAAGTAGGACACAGCCTTCTCAGTAATAACTTCAAGCAACTCAGTGGATAGAGAATTTAATCTTGAGTGTCTTTGAAAATGAGAGCTAAAACTTACTTTACTGTCTATTTAAAAAGTGCTTTCAAAATCCTTTGTGCCCTGGATATTTAGCTATTAAGAAGTAAAGAGAGAAAACAACTTCAAAACAGTATAATGTAATGACTGAGAGTATAAACTTCCAGGTCAGACAGACCCACTAACAAATCCTGGCCCTGCCTCTTAAATCGATGTGTCATTGGGTAGATTACTTCACCATTTCGAGCTGATTTCCTCACCTATAACTGGGGTATGAAGACAAAGAATACTAAATAAGTTAATATTAGTGGCTAATATTATTTTTCCAACTCTAAAAACTTTAAGCACAACTATTTCAAAGTTGGGTTTTTCAAACTTGGTGATTTACAAAAAAAAAAAAAAAATTCCCCCAAATTAAAAACCAACTTACTGTAAAAACCTGGCTCATCAGACTCTGGTAGAAGAAGCCTCTTCTCACTGAACTGTGTTAACTTTAACCCTGAACTTGAACCTTTGCCTCAAGGGTCTAGAAAGAATTTCATCCTCTTGCTCATCCAAATATTTTCCTCTCTAACTTCCTTTTTTTTCTGTAAACCACCCACCAGTTTGTCAATATGACATTGACAGCCTTCTCTGTTTGTCTTGGCTGATTGATTTTCCTGAGTACCATTAGAAGCATTAGCCTTCACCTGTCTTAGTTGGGTAATTTTGTCTGTAATGGCCTGGAATACTCTATATTTACCCTTGTGGAAGAGGTTAAGTTAGAGCCCAGGCCTTGCCCATAAATGCCCATAAATTTTAGTGATAATGTCTAGCCTTGATACACAACACTAGCAAATAAGAAATAACAAAATGGCACTAAACGTCTTTCTCTCTGGGCTTAAAATTAAATTACCTCAATTCAGAAAGCTGAAAGAAGAGAGACAATATTTTCTGTATGTTTTTACAGGTATAAAACCTATAGGTAACTATGTGGAATGCCAGAAAAGCAGAATATGGACTTTTTGTGGCATGTTTGTTTTTATGTAAAAGAGTATTCGTGGATATCCTAGAGCAGAGGTTGGCAAAATCAGCTAAAATGAATCTTCTGCTTGGTTTGTAAAAAAAAAAAAAACTGTTGCTGAACACGATCAGGCCAGTCTGTGTACACACCGTCTGTGGTTGCTTGTGTGCTACTGATGTAGGAGTTAATAAGAAATGATTAATTCCCTTTCATCAAAAGCAACCCCAGAACCATTTCTTTTCTAACAGAAAGCAGCCTAAAAAATCAAGCCGCAAGCATAAATAAGCAAGCTGGAAGCTTGCATAGGTCAATGCTGGCAGCCAGGTCTGGAAGCCGAGTATATACAACATGGTGATTCCTTCCTCCCTTTGCTTGTCGGCTGGCCTTTGTGCAGGTGTCCCGGCTCCGGTGAGGTGGAGGCCACCTTTGCATAATAAAAGATTAGGGTGAGATGGCCAATCTCTTTGTGGGCTATGTAAATGGAATTCCTGGTCAAACCAATCCCCTGGGCCCTATGTAAATCAATCACCACCTCCTCAGGCCCCTCTATAAAATCAACCACAGCCCACCCCAAACCCAGAAAGCCATTTGAGTGCCCCTCTTTCTCTGCATAAGGAAGCGCTCTCTATTTTCTTTCTTTGTCTATTAAAACTTTTTCCCTCATAACCCACTCTATGTGTGTGTCCATGTCCACGTACAAAGATCATTGTGTTCTTTTTGGCGTGAGACGACAAACCGTGGGTATTTCCTCAGACAGCGATGCCACTTCCCTACAACAGCTGATTCCAGTAGTTGGAATAGAGACCTTGTGGCCTCCAAAGCCTAAATATTTATTCTCTAGCCCCTTATGGAAGAAGTTCGGTAGCCCCTGTGTCTTTAAAGTGAGATGAAGCTTCCTCAAAGTGCCCATCTGTTATAGATACAGCAGCTATATGAAAATTTCCTGAGTTAGTCCTATCAAGTATTATTTCCCTTTTGGCCTCATATGTATACATAAGGAAATTTATACCAATATGAGAGTATGTTTTGTTCTTTGGGTTAAAAAATAGAGCCCCCATGGATATGAATGCTAGGTTTCCTATGGAGGATGAGAAAATAAAAATTGTCTGCCAATGGTCACAGGCTACAATGATCACTGTGTTTAGTCAATGTGATTGTTATTAGACCTGAGGCTTTCTGGGTATCTTGAAAATGTCTGGTTCTTGCAGTTGAGCTCCTCATGTTAGAACACAGGTGAGAATTTTTATTTTCTTCAGCCACAGAGAGAGCAAGGGAAATTTAAATGACTGAATGGTTCCCCAGCCTCCCTCCTCACCTATGCCTAAGGCTATAAAAGCATGTTTACAAGAAGTATGCTTCAAGAAGACAGGATTCTTGACATGAATAGGAGCTAAAAATGTTATCATCTTATACAAGATAGGTTGATAACAGGGCACTTTGAGAGAGTACTTTACATTTGTTCAGTAGCATTTTTTAGTGACTGTGGGATTTATGGTGATAGGTAAAAGGAAGTCTATTAAAGTAAACCAGGTAGTCAAAGAAGAGAACAGAGATAATTGAAAGAGGAGCATGTTGTGGAAGGCAAGATAAACTCTAGAAAGTTTTTATTGTTGGGGTGGGGTGGCTCATGCCTGTAATCCCAGCACTCTGGGAGGCCGAGGCGGGTGGATCACGAGGTCAAGAGATCGAGACCATCCTGGTCAGCATGATGAAACCCCGTCTCTACCAAAAATACAAAAAATTAGCTAGGCATGGTGGCGCGTGCCTGTAATCCCACCTACTCAGGAGGCTCACGCAGGAGAATTGCCTGAACCCAGGAGGCAGAGGTTGTGGTGAGCTGAGATCGCGCTATTGCACTCCAGCCTGGGTAACAAGAGCAAAACTCCATCTCAAAAAAAAAGAAAGTTTTTATTGTTCCATTGCTTTCAATACATGAAAAACACACAATTCAAATATAGCATTAAAAAATGCACAAAAACAAATCTTGGGCATGCAAAAGCAACCAGCAAGTGTGTGAATGTGATGTATTGCCTGAAAAGCATTCTTTGATTGCACAGATAAGCACATGGTTATTTCAGGTTGCCTCAAACTTAAGATGCCTGACTTAGCAAATTAATTTTCTTATATAAGTGCCCCACCTACACCATGGAGTTTCCTTTGCTGCCATCAGGACAACCAAATTGAGCTATTTTGAGGTCTTACAGCCTACAAAAGTAGAAATCTCTAAAAGTTTGAAAAAACAAGAGCATCTTAGTTAAGGAAGTTGGTTTCGGGGTGTAATTTTAAATTAGGTCCATTATCTCCATCCAGGAAAACCTGGAATGCTAGGCCCAGTCTTAGGGAAGTGGTGCAGCCCAGTTCTAAGGCAAGGATATGAGAATTTGTATTTTATGGAGGAAATGGAACCAAAACCCAGGTACATCACTCAGCTGCAGTATGAAAGCAAAATAGTTAGGTAAAGAGGGAGAAAGAATCTAGACACAGGACCATTTTTAATAACAGATTCCTAAAACTCAGTCAAAAGAATATCTCTCAACCTCCCTTGCAGCTAGATATGGTCATGTGACCACATTTTGGCCAATAAATGCAAGTTTCTTTGCCCCTTCTTCCATCGTGCTGCCCAGAATATGGGTGTGATATGATGGCTGGTGCTCTATCAACCATACTGGGCTGGGAGAACAAGAAATGCTCCAAAGAATGGCAAGGAGCTATGGACCTTGACAACTCCATGAAGTAACCAGGCTAGTCTTAAATTGGGAAATTGCAGGGTTTTCTTATGTGTGTGTGGAAGATTAACTTCTACTTTGTTTAAGCCTCTTGGGGTTTCTAGTATATGCAGTCCAAACATCCTAACAAAAAGGATACTAAGCTAGCCTTCCTGGGTGGGTCCACCTTGCTTAAATGGTGGTTATCCCATTTTGAACTATTTTCCCTCCTTTCAGTTTTAGTTGACTTTGTTTGTACCGGAATTCCTGAAAAATCCTTTTATTTGTATATTTAATTGTACTAAAAATTTTTTTCTTTTTTCTCTGTAAGTTCTTTCTTTGTTTCTTTCTTTGTCTTTCTTCCTCCTTCCTTCTTTCTCCCTCCCTCTTTCTTTCTCTTTCTTTCTTCCTTCTTTCTTCCTCCCTCCCTCCCTCCTCTCTCTCTTTCTCATTTTCTCTTTCTTTCTTTCTTCGACAGGGTCTCCCTCTGTCATCCAGGTTGGAGTGAAGTGGTGTGATCTCAGCTCACTGCAGCCTCAGCCTCCTGGGCTCAAGTGACCCTCCCACCTCTACCTCCCGAGCACCTGAGACTACAGGTGCACACTACTGCACCTGGTTAATTTTTTTTTTTTTTGTATTTTTTGTAGAGATGAGGTTTTTCCATATTGCCCAGGCTGTTCTCAAACTCCTAGGCTCAAGTGATCTGCCCACCTGGTTCTCCCAAATTGCTAGGATTATAGACATGAGCCACTGTCCCTGGCCTAAAAATCTTTCCCTTAGAAGTGCAAATCCTATGAGGATTAAGGAAACATAAATTATTCACAGTTTAGAGTAATTTGTTTCATCAGATTTTTAAAAAATCCCTAGCCAAGATCGGTTGCAACTGAAGAATGGGTGCCTTATGAAAATTGTTACTAATCCTTACAGCAATCCAACAAAAAAAGATAGTTATCCCCATTTTACATACAAAGAAACTGAGACTCAGAAAAGCTAAGTAAACAACTCAGGACTCCTGTTAACAGGTGGTAGTGTTGGGGATTGGGAACACTCTGTTTTCACTGTACTACTGTGGCATCTACTGGACTAGTATTATTAACATTATAATTATAACTTAATTATAGATATAATTAAATTATATTTTATGTAAAAATTTATGTATATTTCTATGTAATCTATATTACATTGACTCTGCAAGCTCATCTGAGAAACTAACAACTATTGGTAATACTATTTATATGGAGAAATACATTTTAAACCACCGGTTGGAGACTGCCTATATTATTAGTGACAAAATGAGACCAAAATATTTTGAATAGAATTAAAAGACTATCTGGTTAGTTGCTTAACAAGCAAAGTAGAATTCACAACTAGCATGTTGATATCTAGATTAAGTAGGGATCTTTTTATTGAAAGTGTAACCACTTGTAAATGTATCACCATACTTCAGATATAACTGAATTCCTACCAGCTCAGGGCTACTCTCCCACGTGGTCACTGCACATGCGGGTCTCCTGCTGAGACTCATGGTCACTGCTGTTCTGTGGGGACTGAGCAGAGGCCACCTGGCTGGGGCTTCAGTGTGCTCCACTCTAAGATCTCGTTTAAGGACCCTTGCCTCTGGCCTTGCTGACTCCTTGGCAGACCTGTAGGTACTCAACCATAAGCCACCTTCTACATCCCCTACTGGGACATGAGGACAGTGCTGCACCTTATCTGTTCCATGTGCTGGTTGGCAGAATGCAGAGGGGGGCTGTGGCTGTCTTAGGCTCTCTGCCTAAATACAAAGGCACATCTACTCCTCTGTAGCTCTTCCGAATTGTGTGAAAAACATTGTGAGTCAGTCCCTTTCAGCATTCCAGATGGGAATGAGAGCAAAGCTATTTTGCTGAGGGACTTTCCAGCCTGACTGGGGGTTTTTAATCTGCCCTTCCCCAGCAGGACTTTCAACCCTGGGAGGGGCACGGAAGCAGCCAGACAGGGCTGAAAACTTCCACAGGAGCAACTAAATGTTCCTGATTTCTCTCCCCTTATACTCCAGTCTCCTTCCTGCCCTGGAAGGCATTATATCTCCCTTTTGTGGGGAAGGAGCTGCCGTGAATCCTTAACCTGCATGTTTCCTGTATGAGGGCTGTGTGTACACTCCATCTGCCCTGGGCTCTGGCCCAGTCTTCCTAAGCTCTTTTAGAAATCAAAATAAAACCACCTCTTTTTCATGCTTTTAGCTGTCACAAATAAAAAATGCTTTGGTTTTAGATTATTATCCCTGCCATGACTTAAAAAATAAATTAATTCAGCAAGTCAGTAGAAGTCTTTGGTTCTGCCCTCTCCATGCAGCTCTGGATGCCCTTGATCCCGGGGTGGAGAGCTACAGGGCAAGAGGGGTAACATTCAGAAAGAAAGACTTTGTTTAAAACCTCCGTGTATTATTCCATTACATGAGTAACAGAAGACAGCTTTTAAATGTGTATTCATCTGCTTGGGCTACCATGACGAAGTATCACAGATTGGGTGGTTTAAACAACAGCAATTTATTTTCTTACAGTTCTGGAGGCTGGAAATTGAAGACCAGGGTACCAGGAAGGTTGGTTTCTGATGAGGCCTCCCCTCCTGCTTGTAGACAGCGCCTCTCCCTGGTGAATGGGTAGGGAGCCAGAGAGAGACTGAGAGAGCTTTGATCCCTTTTTCTTTTCTTATAAGGATACCAATTAGTTCCCTCCCCTACTTTGACTTTATTTAACCTTAGTTATCTCCTTAAAGCCCTATTTCCAATATAGTCGCATTGGGGGATAGTGCTTTTAACATATGAATTTGGGGGAGTGGAGCAGACACAATACAGTCCCCAGGAGTGAGGTAGGCAGAATAGGAAGGAATTTATTAGCAGAAACTACTTTTGGATCTCCTTAAAGTTTCCTGGTCTCTCTTCTCAACACTTTTGCTCATTCTTCCTGTCCCCGAGTAATTACTGGGAGGCCCTAGGACTTGGTCACTGGCTTCTTCTCTTTTCTCACTATGCTCCCTGGAGTATTTCTCCTGGACTCAGACTGTCACTTCCATCTATACACAAATGACTCCTAAAAGTACGTCTTCAGTTCAGTGTTCTGTCTGCAATTCCGCACTCAGATAGCCAGCTGTTTACTTGCTGTTATCCTTTCGGCTATCTAAAAACACTCTCAAAGTTGGCATGTCCAAAACCAAAGTCCTAATTTCCCCAAGTCCTCCCCTCTCGCCCCATGTCTCTGTCTCTTCAGTTATCTAAAACCAAAGCCTTGTTGTGATCCAAGCCCCTCTCATTTACTTACACCCCCTACTCAAACTTTCAGCAAACCCTATGGTCTCTACTGCAGAAATGTATTCAGAATCTGTTTGCTCAGTGTACCACACAGGACCAAGTCACCTTCATCTCCACTTGATTATTGCAGCAGCCTTCCAGCGGGTCTCCTCCTTGTCCATCTAGAGCTGATACATATGATAGTCACAGTGAGCACTCTAAAATGTGATTCCATTCACTTAACTACTCTGATCAAACTTCTTCAGTTGCTTCCTGTTGAAGCGCCATCATTGTCTGGGTAATACCCAAGGTTCATTGTTCCACGGCCATGAAAAACTAGGATACAGACTTGACAGAGTGAGGTTAAGAGTGGAAGTTTAATAAGTGAAAGAGAGAAGAGCTCTCTGTGCACAGAGGGGTACTGGAGAAAAAATGGGTTGCCAGGTCCGTGGTGAAATGCATGGAATTTTATAGGCTAGCTTGAGGAGAGGTGTCTGATTTACATAGGGCACGAAAGATTGGCTGGACCAGGTGTGTCATTTGCATAGGATGCGAAGAAACTTGTGGCCCCACCTTAATCTTTTATTATGCAAATGATTCTCCACCTGTCCCCTGCCATGTTGCCTGCTTGTTTTTTTTTTTTTTTTTTGGAGAGGGAATCTCGCTCTGTCACTCAGGCTGGAGGGCAGTGCCATGATCTTGGCTCACTGCAACCTCCGCCTCCTGTGTTCACACGATTCTTCTGCCTCAGCCTTCCGAGTAGCTGGGACTACAGGTGTGCACCACCATGCCCAGCTAATTTTTGTATTTTTAGTAGAGATGGGGTTTCACCATATTGTCCAGGCTGGTCTCGAACTCCTGACCTTGTGATATGCCTGCCTCGGCCTCCCAAAGTGCTGGGATTACAGACATGAGCCATTGCCCCTGGCCCTGCCTGCTTCTTATACTATACACTTGGTGACAAAGCAAAGGGAAGATGAAGCCTCAATGTTGAACATACCTGGCTTCCAGGTAGCCCTTTTCTATTGGCACAGCCACCAGCATTGCATTCACCCGTGCAAGCCTTCAGCCTGCTTACCTATGTCTACAGCTTGATTTTTCAGACCTCTCTTTGTTAGAAAATATATGATATTTGGGGCTGCTTTTTATTAAAAGGGAAGGTCTGCCGAGGATTCTCTTACCCTCACTATCTGCCTAAATAATTTCTTTTTAGCTCCTGTATTACTGTCTTCCTCAGAGTAAAATTCCAAGTACTTATCATTACTCTCAGGCTTCCCATAGCGGGTCCTTGGCCACTGCTCTGAACTCTTTCCTGGCTGCTCTCCGCCTCACATCTCTACTTCAGACGTAATACTTCCTTTTTCTCAATCATGCCAAACTCACTTCTCACTCAGGGCCTCTGCACTTGCTATGCCCTCTATCTAAAACGCTTTATCTTCAGATATTTGCATGGCTTGCTCACTTACTACCCACAGGTCTCCTGATACCACACTCCCTATTCTCCAAACCCTATTTTATTATCTTCCTTCTGTTAGACTATATATTTACTCTTTTATTTATTGCCTGTCTCCCTACCTCCCCCACAACTCTTACTAGAATTTCAGTATTATGAGAATGGAGGCTTTATTTTATGGTAATTTCATAGTAATCCCATATTCTTAGCATAGGAACTTACTTAACAAACTGTTTTCAAAATTAAATGAAAGAAGAAACAAACAAATTAAGATACATTAGTTAGACATGGTGTTATGATAGATCACCCAAACTCTGACTTAGAGCGTGCATATATGAGTCAGATGGATGGCTCTACTGATCTAGGCCAGACTTAACTGGTCTTGGCTGGATTTGCTCACAAATTTGTGATCAGCTGGTAGGTCAAATGGGTGGCAGGTTTAGGAAAGCCTCAATGTCTCATTCCCATGCCTGGCTCTTGGATGGGACTGAAGGGTTGACTCACATCTCTACTGATCCAACCAGCTAGCCTGAGCCTGAGCTTGCTATCATTGAATATGGGATACAGGGAGGGGAGTGGGAGGAGGTGTGGTGGGTAGGGGAAAAAGTGAGAGAGAGGTGTGGAAGGAGGTATTGAAGAAGTGTGGAAGGCTGCGCAAGGCTTCCTAAGGTCTAGGCTTAGAGCTTGTATGTTATTTCCACCATATTTATGTTTAATGTGAGTCACAAGACCATCTCAGATTCAAGGGGTGGGTATATATATTCCACCACTTGATGGGGGGAGCTACAGATCATACTGGGAACAGTATAGATACAGAGAGGGGTGAAAATTGCTTCTGTCTACACACATTATTCTGCCACATAGATCTTGGAATATCTTGCCACATATCTTATGGAATCCAAGGAGTTCAACAGTCAGGCCTAGGAGGATATAAAATTCAGCTGTGGAATCTATGAACTTTCTAGATTTCTGATGTTAAAGTAACTTTGCTTCCAGTTCCCAGACCATGGATCTTGCAGTTCAAATTCTAGACTCCCAGGAGAAATAATTAGTCCAGATTGGGTCAGGAGTTTCTCTTGGCCCTTTCTTGTTTCAATTCACACTGGCTAGAAGGAAGGATTCAATTTAGGTCTTGTGGCTCAAGCAGCAATTTTTAAAGAAGTGAAAATTCTTAAGAAAATTAGAAGATAATTCCCAAAAGAATCTACCATAACATCTAAATATGTTTTAAAAATATTAAAAATTTAAATTTATTACATTTAAAATATTAAGATTCCCATGAAGTAAGTGAAAGAAATTTCTCTGAAGAGAGCCTTGCAAGGGGGCTATGGTAAATTTAACATGACTCTGCCAGAGACACTAAAATGTTTAAATAAATTGAATTGCCAATTAACTAAAGACAGCTCAAGGTTAATACGGCATCAAGTGTAGTATTATCCTTCTTTCTCTTGCCTTCATTTGGATCTACGTGACATCTTTCTCATGTTTGTTAAGCAGTCTTTGTTGAACTTTTCTTCAGCATTGGACTTGGCTCTGGCGTTCTCTATCCTTAAGAGACAAAGAAATGAAGAAAACAACACTGGCTGGTTTTAGATGTCTCTGTTTAATATTGCTGCTGTAACAAGCTAATAGTTATTCTGTGTCTTAAACCAGCATGCATTTATTTTCTTAAGGTTATGGTGGTCAGAAGTCCAAAGTTACTTTCTCACAGGCTGAAATCAAAATGTTGGCATGATTGCATTCCTTCTCAAAGCTCCAGGGGAAATCCATTTTCCTGCTTTTTTCCAACTTCTAGAAACCATCTGCACTCCTTGGCTCATGGCCTCTTCCTCACATCACTCCAACCTCTGCTGCTATTGTGATCACATTTCCTTCTCTGAATCTGACTGGTTTACCTTACTCTTTCAGTTATAAAGACACTTGAGATTTCACTGGGCACACCCTGATAATCCAGGATAATCTGTCATTGTGAGGTCTTTAACTTAATCACATCTGCAAAGTCTTTTTTATTAAGTAAAATTACATATTCACAAGTCATGGGATTAAGACCTGGGACATCTTTGGGGGAGGCATTATTCTGACAAACATGCTGGGTAAATATAAACACCAAACCAATCCATCCCTGACCACAAAGCTTCTATGTTTTCTCCAATATAGGGGTTCTTACTAATAAATGTTTATAGAGTACTGGAGTATTCAACAAGTATGGGTTATGCCCATAAATATTTGACTGATCCATCTCCTCAACCTCTCAGATATAGGAATAAACTAAAATTAGTTAATTTTATATCATTATATTGTTGCAGAAATAGTAAAGTTTCCAAGGATGCATGCATTTATCATCCAGCAATTGTTAAGCCACTCTGATTGCTGTGTGGTTCATAAATCATTCTACAGCATTAGCAGGCAGAATTGCCACTGTTGTCAAGTCTTAAGATGCTCTTTCATTTCTGGCAGGATGGCTTTGCCCTAGCTTTCTTGATTCGTCACTACAAATCATAATTCCTCACAAAGGCTTTAACCCTGCATCTAAATCTACCCAAGAGAAAAGCTCTACACAAGCTCCTCACCAGACCGGGCCTCTGGTTCTGGGTTGTTACGACACTCTGTAGGCCCTCAGCAATCTTGCAGACAATCTGTCTGGTTTGAGAATATTTATTGCAACTTAATTCACATTGAACTGGCTTCCAGGGACTAGTGTGGTGCTTAGAGGAATCTCACTAGACTAGTTGATTTTTTTACGGAATACTTGCCTTATATACAGTCATGCCTTGCAGAGTATCTGAAGAAGTCATTTAGTCCTCCCCTGAGGACATTGTCCTGCCTTTTAAAATCCACACTGTCCTTTAAGAGCTGCCTAAAATCTCATTCTGGGAAAAATTTCTGTCAAATTCCTATTATGATTGGAAGCATTTGATGAAGTTCAAGTGCCCAAGAAGGGTGTTTCTCAGTCACATTTGAGGGTTGTGGAGCCAGAGGGCAGATATTGATAGGTGGCTCCTAGGGAGGATGTGGCCATCGCTACCAGGACAGCAAGCCCAAAGGAAGCTCATTCATCAAGGGGACTCAGGCAAAGCTGGGAAGGTCAGATGGCCACAAATCAGGGGATTAAGGATACAGGAAAGTAGAAGTGAGGAGAAGCTGGAGGGAATGGACAGTAGGAGATGACGAATGAGCTCTGGAAATGAAGTACAAATATCTGTAGAGTATTTTCACTCCTAATTAGTCTGTGAAATTAACCTAGATTCATTTAAAGTGGCTCAAATGTGCACTGCAGCATTGCTTATGATAACAAAAACAAATAATAAAATGTAAAGGGGCTGATTAAATTATAGTATCTGTGATGGACTATTTGCTTTTAGTAAAATAATAAGGGAGATATGTATGCTCTGTGATGAAAAGACTGCTATGGTATACCGTTTAGTGACAAAAACACAAGGCAGATAAATGCATGCATTTTTCCTGAAATGATGCACAAGAAAATGCTAACAGTGGGTACTTCAGGGAGTGATACTGGGGGAGATGAAGGAGCCGTTTTTTTCTTATTTTATACATCTCCATACTGTTTGAATTTTCTAATCATGAACTTTTCTTTCTCTTGTTTTTGTTTTTAAATTTCAGCAGTGGTGATCTGGTGTTATAATTGTGGATCTTTTTTGTTTTCTTCTTTGTATTTATTTCTGATTTTTTAACCCAATAAATATTACTTTAAAAAAGAGAGTATATAAAGGACCACAATAAGATAGACATCTCTAAACAAAATTATTCTCTTTCTTTTCTCTACTTTTAAACCATAATCATCTCCCTTTGGCACTTGTTTTCTGTTTTGCATTATTTTCACACAGCTAGTGAATGCACTTACAGGACTTGAACCCAGGACTTTCTGACTTTAGAACCTGGACTATATTATATATCAACTCCAAATGAAACAATAGAATGTTTAAATCTGGGCCTAACCTGCCTTGCAAATGGCTAGGTGGTCTTTTCATCCACCCAGGGAAACCTATTTATGGATAAAAATGTTTGCAGTCATGAAAGGCAATTGAGTTGTCTTTTCTTCACAACTAGATTCTAATCTCTTTGTGAGCAGAGACCATATCTTCCTTTTTATTAAAAATAGATTACTCCTTATCTCAAAGCGCACACAATAAATACTTAAATTCATAATGGAAAAAAATGGAAGAATTTGCGTGCACATAAACAGTAAGTGCCCTGTAGTGCCAATTATGTGATTCCACATAGTGTTCATCGGTGAGGGGCTGCCTGTAGCACTATTGAAATGAACAAGATCAATTAGTAATGTCTGCTATGGGACTGCCCTGATTTACACCTGTTGTTACCATGCAATTTAGCTCTCCTTTTCATTCTGTCCTGGTTTAGACAATAAATTAAACCATTTGATTTATTGAAAATCAGGAAAAGAGGAAAGAGAAGTGGTAGTATATGTGCAATGTATGTGTCATTGTGTATTAATTGTTCACATCTATAAATGTAAGAATTCAAGAGACAGGGTCGACTTCCAGGGAGAAGAGTCTTCACTGTGCAGATGAGTCATCTGGACTCTAGCAATACAGCAGAAGTGAGAGGACAGGGATGGTGCTTGAGTTGGAGAAGAGCAGAACTGGTGGGCACCTAGGTGACAAGCACTTATCAAAGCCACAATAAATTCTGGGCACAAAGGAGTAAGGGACCTTCTCTGAAGATGGGGTTGGAATTTGCTCTAGAGCTGGCCAGGATCCGAGCCTACAGATTCCAAGATTTAGTGATTTCATTCAGGAAAGTCTGGGGAAAAAAAGTTGCAGAAATGGAGCATCATTCTCTAGGGTTTGGGTACCTGGAGAGATTTAGAACATCAAGCTTCAAGAATATTAGCAGAGATCACATGATTCAATAACCTAAATAGATAGCAAGAGTTTACTTTTTGTTTGCATTCATATATTACACAAAGAGACCAAGCGAGTAATTACCATCCCTTCAAGTGAGGAGGTCAGTAATTGTTTTCAGTGCTGGTTACCATTGAATGTACATATTTTCCACTGAGTTTCCCCAAGAGCTAATAAATGGAATAGCACAGTGATGAAGAGCTTTGTGTCTGAGGGGGAGAGAGACCTAGGTTTGAGTCTTAAATCTGCCACTGAGTAGCTGTGTGACTGGACAAATAACCCAACCTCAAAGCCTTGGGGTTTTCATCTGCAGTAAAAAAGATGGTTGTGAAGTTTCAAGAGGATAACAGAGAGTCTAGCATATAGCAAGGGTTGAATAGATGCCAGTTATGCCACTAGTAGTAAAGACAATCATTTCCTATCTATATTCACATTGACCAGTGTAGTGTCTTATTTCTGTCGGATGTGCCCAGAATACCATCAGCCTCTCTTGAGGGTGATGTGGAGGACCACTTACACATGGCAGTTTCCACTGTGGTCTGAGGCTTGAGTCAGTCAAATAGAACGCAGCCCTGCCAAACAGCTGGGAAGTGTCCTGGGTGTGCACGCAGAACTGGAAACTGGCCTCAGGGAGAATTGTTGTGGCGATAAAGAGGTTGCTATTTTGGCTTTCTCACAGCAACAATTCACTGATGGCCCAGAGAGAGCACTTTTGTTCACTCCCATTGAAGATACATTCCAGCTGTTTTCTGCTTAACTGCCCTTATTCTCCACCCTTGGATAGCACAAATATTTCTCCTAGGTATATCTTTTCTCCTTAAAAAGGAGAAGGAAAAAAAGAAGGAAGGGAGAGGAAAAGTGCTTTTATTCTAGTTACTTCCCAAAAAGCACATAAGAAATAATTTACCACTCATTCACATTTCCATTTTCTCTTTTTTCTCCCTATATGTCAAAGCTCTGGAAGACCTGTGGCAAATGTGCCCCGATAGCCATAGACTTGTCCCGTAGCTATTTTTCCTTGTGACAGCTCACAAAAATGCTGCACAATCATTTCTGTGTATGAAATAATGCCAAGAAAACCAAGAAAAAGGCAGCTGGCCCATGGGTGGATCTGCAATGGATCCCACTGGTTAGAGCTTTACTCTATCAGCTATGGAGATTGATAGAGATGGATGATACCACAGGTCAGTGGTGTTTAGCTAGCAGAGAGAGATAAGGGGGAGCTGCTGTAGTCTTTAGAATCCAGTCTTCCCCAATATCCAGTAGACTGAAGATTTCTTATCCAAAAATTTATTCTTCGGCATTGAGAAGTCAGAGAGTGGCCAAGGAACATGTGATACCAGTAAATATTTATTCCCTATCCCCTGCTCTGCTCTCAATGGCAGTGGGCCTGGCCCAGTAAGGCTGTAAGTCCCAGACTCTCACATCACCTGGCTTCTGCTTTTGAGCAATGAGAGGTGGCAGGTGGGGCTGCAGGAGGAAGGGAGCACACAGGATAGCTTTCTCCTTCCTGTGACTTTCCCCAGCATGGCTGCATTACCTCTAAGGCTTGGCTCCTGGTAGATGGGCAGGCCACCCTGCCAGCTACTGTTGGGTGACCCTGGCTCTGGGCTCTGGTAACACCACCACCTTCTTTTTTGTCTCTCTGCTGTTGTTAATCTCCAGGTTGCCTCCTTATCTCCTATTTCGCTTCCAACTCTTCCATCACCTGTGTAACTGATTCCCTGCATTGATTCCTGTCCCCACCTCCCCACTTTTTAGAAAATAGACTAGCTTCTTTGTTATTCCGTGACTGTTAATGAGTAGACAGATGGGGAAAAAATCAAGCACATTGAAATACTTTTCAAATAATAAAAGCAATGAACATTTATTGCTAGATTACCTTGGAAATAAGTCAATTCATTTAATGTAAACATTTGGAGGCCATTTATAATTAGACCTTTGCTGTTTGAACAATTCACAATAGTTTTAAAATTTGAAAGGTAAGAAAACTGTAGTAGATGTATGATGTGGGGAAAAAAGGGCCTTCCAGTATTCCTCCTGACAGAATTCCTGCCTGCTCAGCTCCTTCCTCCTCTTGCTAAGCATGGAGAGCAGGAGCAGGAACATGGGCTCTCGTAGGCAAAGCATTCTGGAACTGCTCGAGTTCTTTTGTTCCTATGCCCCAAGGCCTGCATGAGTGAAACAGGTTCATTTGAGCCAGGAAAACTATATGTTGTAGTAACCAGTTCCCTCTTTTTATTTCTTGATTCCCTCAAGCCCCCAGTATATTGGAGTCTGAGGTTTTGGTAAAAATGCAGAAAACATACTTTCTAATATTATCTGTAATTTTTCAGAGGAGAACCCTCATAAATGTTCAATACAACCTTTATATACAGGATGTATAAAGTGCAGTAAATATACACATAGCATTTGTGCTTTGCTGCTCTGAAAAGCATGCTTTAAAAACTAGAATTTCAAAGCAGCCTCCTGGAGGACATTTAATTCGACTGGGGACTTGGGTGCCTCAAGCCTGAGCAGAGCTCAGGCCCTGTATTGACTTTGCATGCCTTCAGCCACAAGGCAGGAATTCACAGCAACCCAGTTTCTCACTATAGTTCCAATGAAATCAGGAGCAACCAGTCCAGGTCTAAAACAAGGCCTTCATTTACAGAAGAAACACACTGTATAGAGTGATATTTAACGGCTGAAGAAGCCATCCTGATTCATTTGATAGGAACAGGCTTTTGGAATTTTCTGAGTACTTTTACATGTCCTCAAACCCTTTAAATGAACAGACTTATGGTTGTGTTACTTACCCATATTTGTTAACAAAATGATCTTATCTCTTCACGTTATCCCCAAAATAAGAGATAAAAAGATGTATTTCAAAGAATCATTTGTGGATTTAAAAAAATTGTTTCTCACACCATATCATAAGAAATACAAATTACTATGCAATTTAAGCAAGAATGTTTATAGTCATGCTGCTTAGAATTCTGCAGCTAGTGGAATGCTTATGTGACAGGATGATTTGTTGAGACATTATTTTTTCTATTTTCTCTAGTTTCAAGCAGAAAGGCAATTTTCTTCATTTTCTCAACTCAAGGGATGTCCTCCTCTCTTGCCAATAGCCTTACCTCATTGAGATGATTATGTTTTGGGGGGTGGGGTGCAGGGTAAGTGTGTACTCCTAACTGGAGTATCTACTCATGCACCTCCTCTTTAGAGTAAGGTCAGGGAGACAGTGGTAATTCCCAAAGAAGCCAAGTAACTTGCTCAAGGTCACAGAGTAAGTAGCACAGTTGGGATTTGAAACTCTAAAATAAGTAACAAATAAATGTAAAATAATAGTGTTAGTTGTGATTGTTATTAATATTATCTGTATTACTAACCCAGGGACTTTGGCTTCCGTCCTTACACCTCCATTTTTCTCATGTATTCCATGAGCATATTAATGCTTCTTGAGATGATGTGGAGAGCTGATGTGTGCAGATCAGAAAATCATGCATCTGTAATAATCATCATCACTTTGAGTATACTATCAATCCTATTCCATTTACTTATTCTTATTTCTCATTATTAAATAATATAAGCTACCATAATGTGTTCCTATGGCACCATCTAAATCTTCCAGTTTATTCTTGTTCCTTCTCCCGTTTTACCTTCCCCTGCCCCCTTGATTCTTCTGCTCCTTGTCCCCCACCCCCACCCCAACATGCACGTAATGCCTGGTAGGAAGGTCGAAGGTAGAAAAACCCCCTAGGGATACACTGCTTCTGCGATCCACAATCCTGAATTCTTACTGTCACTATTGTTTGTTTGTTTATGTATAACAGTTTCATTTAGATGTATAATTCACATACCGTGTATAATTCATCCTTTCAAAGTGTTCAATTCAAGGTTTCTAATATACTAGAGTTGTATGGCCATTACCACTATTTACTTTTAGAATACTTTCATCATCCCCCAAAGAAACCCTATATAATTCCATATATCATAAAATATTATGGGAAATATATGAGAAAATGTTGATTGAAATATACATAGCTATCAGTAATCTATAGAAAAAATATTTTTTATTTATTTATTTTTTATTTCAGTAGGTTTTTGGGGAACAGGTGGTGTTTGGTTAGATGAATAAGTTCTTTAGTGGTGATTTCTGAGATTTTGGTGCACCATCACCCAAGCAGTGTACACTGTACCCAGTGTGTATGTAGCCTTTTTTTTTTTTTTTAAGATGGAGTCTCACACTGTCGGTCAGGCTGGAGTGCAGTGGCACATTCTCTGCTCACTGCAACCTCTGCCCCCTGGGTTCAAGCAATTCTCCTGCCTCAGCCTCCCGAGTAGCTAGGATTACAGGCACCCACCTCTGTGCCCAGCTAATTTTTGTATTTGTATTAGAGACAGGGTTTCACCATCTTGGCCAGGCTGGTCTCGAACTCCTGACCTTGGCTTACCAAAGCGCTGGAATTACAGGTGTGAGCCACTGCGCCCAGCCCCAGTATGTACACTTTTATCCCTAACCCCCTCCCACCCTTTCCCCTGATATCCCAAAGTCCATTTTATCATTCTTATGCCTTTTTATACTCATAGCTAAGCTCCCACGTATAAATGAGAACATGTGTTTGGTTTTCCATTCCTGAGTTACTTCAGGAATGATCTCCAAATAATGATCTCCAATTCCATGCAGGCTGCTGTGAATGCCATTACTTCATTCCTTTTTATGGCTGAGTAGTATTCCTTCGTGTGTATGTGTATGTGTGTGTGTGTGTATTGTGAGATATATATATATTTCTTTATCCACTCATTGCTTAATGGGCATTTGGTCTGCTTCTATATTTTTGCAATTATAAATAGTGCTGCTGTAAACACACATGTGCAAGTATCTTTTTCCTATAATGGCTTCTTTTCCTCTGGGTAGATACTCAGTTATGGAATTGCTGGATCAAATGGTAGATTTACTTTCAGTACTTTAAGGAATCTCCTCACTGTTTTCCATAGTGGTTGCACTAGTTTTCATTCCCACCAACAGTGTAAAAGTGTTCCTTTTTCACCACATCCCTGCCAACATCTATTATTTTTTTACTTTTTTATTATGGTCATTCTTGCAGGAATAAGGTGGTATTACATTGTGATTTTGATTTGCAGTTCCCTGATCATTAGTGATGCTGAGCATTTTTTTCATATATAGAACAAATACTTTTTAAAATGAAGTAGTGTAGTTTGTTTTTAGTAAAACGACGCAAAATGGTGGCATCTTCCAATCATGTCAAACCCACACTAAGGAGTAGTACAGCCTCCACTGAAAACCATTGACCCATATGGGAGCTTTCCCAGATACTAATACTAATTGTGTGTGTGTGTGTGTGTCTGTGTAGCCATTTTTGTGGAAAACCCACAAGAACAAATAAACCATTATGAACTGTATTGGTTTCAGAGTGCTGCCGTAATTAATTACCACAAACTCAGTGGCTTACAACAGCAGAAATTTATTCTCTCACAGTTCTAGAGTCAAGAATTTAAAAGCAAGGTGTTGGCAGAGGTGGTTCCCTCTGAAGGATCTGCCAGGGAATCAGTTCCATGCCTGTCTTCAAGGTTCTGGTGGCTACAGGCAATGCTTAGTGCTCTTTGACTTAAGATGCACCACTCCAATCTCTGCCCATCTTTTCATG
Source organism: Callithrix jacchus (assembly GCF_049354715.1). Classification (NCBI taxonomy): domain Eukaryota; kingdom Metazoa; phylum Chordata; class Mammalia; order Primates; family Cebidae; genus Callithrix; species Callithrix jacchus. The sequence continues at coordinate 93,645,702 of NC_133509.1, forward strand.
GCCTTTTCTCTGTGTTTCTGTGACTTCTTTTCCCTCTTTTACAGGGTCACTCCACATTGGATTTAGGGTCCACCTTAATCCAAGATGATCTTGTCTCAAGATCCTCACTTTAATTATATCTGTAAAGACCCTCATTCCAAATAAGGTTACATTCTGAGGTTTGGGATTGACATGAATTCTATGGGGATGCTATTCAACCCATGATATATACACATGTCTATAGCTATGTAAAGATAAAAAAAGTGAGGAAGAATACACAGTCAATTGTCATATGGTTACTGCTAGGAAAAGTTTTTTGACTATGGAAAAGGAAACGAAGGGACTTTCATTTTTTATATTCTGCACTTCTGAATTTAAAATTTTAAATAGAAAACTGTTAGCTTAATAGTTCTGTACTGATTTAATAATTTTAATAATTTAAGAAATCTTATCTTAGCAAAGGATAAGTGAGTTGTAAGCAGATATACTTCCACAAGAGTCTTTTTCTCAGCTAATGCCTACTAGGAGAACTACATAATAAGAATTAATCTGGGGGCTGGGCACGGTGGCTCACGTCTATAATCCCAGCACTTTAGGAGGCTGAGGTGGGCGGATCACCTGAGGTCAGGAGTTCAAGAGCAGCCTGACTAACATGGTGAAACGCCATCTCTATGAAAAAAAAAATAATTAGCCAGGTATGGTGGTATGTGCCTGTAATCCCAACTACTTGGGAGGCTGAGGCAGGAGAACCTGGGAAGCAAAGGTTGCAGTGAGCTGGGGTCGTGCCATTCCACTCCAGCCTGGGCAACAAGAGTGAAACTCCTTCTCAAAAATAAAGTAAAATAAAATAAAATAATTAATCTGGGGTGCAGATCTATCATTTTGTATTTTCATATAGTGTGTGTGTTTGATGGGAAAATATCTTTGACATGCTGAGGAGAACACATTGTTTCAACCAAGGGGAAGAAACCAAAACTCTGACTTTTAAAGAGGCATTCATGATTGAGTCAAGAGCCAGTTGGTGTTGTCAATCAAAGAGCATCCCATCTTCCTGCTGCATGAGTAGAGCTGCAATTGCTGGGGCATCCTAGCAGAGGAAACTTGTGAAAATGAGTATTTTCTTAGGAAGTTGTATGTAAGAACAAGTTATTTTGCTGACTAACTAGTACAAGTACAGGATAGTCTGGTTCAAAAGTGTGGCAGTTGTGTGGCATCATTTGGAAGTGAGGAAATTTTAATTCGAAAAGGAACACATATGCGTGCTGAGGCAATTACTCTTTGAGTTTTGCAATGAATCGATTTTTTTTCCCGGGCTCATTTCCTTCTTATCTGTATGTTGCAGTATGTGCCTTGTCCTCTCAAAAGTGACTTCAAAACAAACACATGCAAGGGCAATTTCAGAATCCAAGTTACAGGTATAAAGTGATGTTAGAAGGTCAATATCTATTCTAGGGGATCTTGATTTGCTTTCAATTCTCCATGCTTTGGTGCATGAATAAAGTCAAGTTATTTTAAAAATTATTTCCAAAGAGTCTTTTAAAAAAATTTAAGCTCCAGAAAGTTCCAAGTGCATATACCATTTAATTCTGCTGCTAAAATAAACCATACCCATATGGACTCAAAAAGATCTAGACTTTTATTTTGTGGTTGATTATTTACTGATAAGTCAAATAGTGATCTCTTTAATCAAAGGGCATTTGCTTCAAATTGCTTCCATCCATTGTCCTTACCATGAAAGACTGATTGTGCTTTGAACTAGGCTCTTACTATTTTTTTTATTGTGGGGGAGATAAAGAAAAATCCCAATAAAAGAACTTACACATCAAAGAATTAGCTCCTAGAAAATATTTTCCATTTATACATGTTGGCTGCATGCCTACATCTGTTCATGAATTGATATGCAGTCTTTTTAATGTACCTTTGCCATTATTAAACATTATCTATCTTCAAAGAAAATACCAATAGATTGGAAAATAAACTTGAGATGAAGGACTGCATGGAAAAGGCAGTGATTTATGGTTGTTTGCTTTCTTATGCCTTTGAATTAGGTCCATCATAACCTGTTTAATCTGAGACTAAGTTTTCAATAATTTGTTAACAAATAAAAATACAATAAGTAGCTAAAATCAAGATGTGATGAGGCACCAGGAGTCCAGGTTGACTCCCATGCTTAATATAAACACCTTGATTAACTATTTTTGGTTATGTCAAATTACACTTCAGATCCTCATCTTAGAAAACTTGTTCACAATCTACATATAGGAATGCAAAAGAGTAGAATATTGATTCTTTTTCCTTCCTACGAACCCAGAAGAATTTTGGGAATTGAGACTGAGGTCAGAAATGGATGGGAGAAAGTTCTTGGGAAGAGGGTGGCAGAAAACCTAGTGAAAGATTTTGTGTGGCAGAGAAAGGCCAGAGGACCTGAGACATGATACCATCTAAAATGAAAATCCAAGGGCTTCATTTATCTCCCTAAGATTTTTTTCATTATCACCAAATCTTTAATATGTCTTATAATTATTATAGTACAGTGATAGTGCTGCTTTTGGGAATAAAGTGGTGGTCTTCCTTCAAATTTGGGGCATTGTCTGATGTGGTTTGGCTCTGTGTCCCCACTCAAATCTCATCTTGTAGCTCCCATAATTCCCACGTGTTGTGGGAGGTGCCTGGTGGGAGATAATTGAATCATAGGAGTAGGTCTTTCCTGTGTTGTTCTTGTGAATGAGTCTCACGAGATCTGATGGTTTTAAACACAGGAGTTTCGCTGCATAAGCTCTCTTCTCTTGTCTGCTGCCATGTAAGATGTGCCTTTCACCTTTCACCATGATTGTGAGGCCTCCCCAGCCACTTGGAACTGTAAATCTATTAAACCTCTTTCTTTTGTAAATTGCCCAGTCTTGGGTATGTCTTTATCATCAGTGTGAAAATGAATACATTGCCTTAGTCTATTCTGACTGCTACAACAAATACCATAAACTAGGTAGCTTATAAGTAAAAGAAATTTATTTCTCACAGTTATAGAGGCTAGAAAATCCAAGACCAAGCTGCCAGAAAATTGGATGTTTGGTGAGGGGCCACTTTCATCTTCACAGAATGGTGCCTTCTTGCTATGTCCACACATGGTGGAAGTGGTAAGGTGGGTCTCTGGGTCCTCTTTTATAAGGGCACTAATCCCATTCATGAGGAATCTGCCTTTGTTACTTAATTACCTCGCAAATGCCCCTTCTCCTAATAGTATCATATTGGGGGTTAGGTTTAAACATATGAATTCCGCAGGGGACACATTCAGACCACAGCAGTCTAGATGTCCAGAGGGTATTGAAACAGTCCACGGAGGTGGTAGTAAGATCACTAGAAGAGATCTAGTGTTTTAAAAGAAGCAAGAATTCAAAACAAAAGAAGATATTTGAATGCAAACACTCTAGCCTGGCAATCCTCAAAAAGACTGGGAAAGACACATGTGGCTGTGATAAAATTACACTCATATCATCATTTAGCAGAAACTTCTGTGGGTAATTGTTGACTAACAGCTCTAGCTGACTCACCTGGGAGCCACAATGGTGCTCACGTCCAAGCCATGCTCCCCTGAACTGCTCTCGGCCAATGATTGAGCACAGTATGGTTACTTAAGCTGGGACATGCCTATCTGACATTGTATTCTTCTAACAGCAACCTCTTGGTGTTGCTCTTGGGGTCTCCTCATCAGCCCAGCCATGACTTTTTTTCAACTGCACTGAAGTCTGAGGTTCTTCCTACCCCGTACTTCCTATCATCTATCTTTACCCATGTGTCAGAGCTGCAGTGCAATCTGGAAGCTCTTTCTACCTACTCCTGCTTCCTTACAATTTATCCTTCCCCCGATAAATCTTTTACATGTTGACTACATCTTAATATCTGTTTCTTGGAGAACCTGAACTGATATAAGTGGTACCAAGAGTAGGATCTGAGAAAGCTGATAATAGGATGGAGTTTGAGACTGGCTCACTCACTGACTAGCTGGCACAAAGACCTCTAGAATGTGGAAGGGATGATATAGTCTCTAGCACGACGTGAGAGCCCAGCTGCTGAAGAATTCCTCTACAGTGACTATATTAGTCCATTTTCACACTGCTATAAAGAACTACCTGAGACTGTGTAATTTATGAAGAGAAGAGGTTTAATTGACTCACAGTTCTGCATGGCTGAGGAGGCCTCAGGAGATTTACAATCACAGAGGAAGGTGAAGGGGAAGTGAGGCACATCTTACTTGATGGCAGAAGAGAGAAAGTGAAGAAAGTCACACACTTTTAAACCATCAGATCTCATGAAAACTCACTATCAGGAGAACAGTATTAGGGAAACCTCCCCAATGATCCAATTACCTCCCACAAAGTCCCTCACCTAACATGTAGGGATTACAATTTGAGATTTGGGTGGGGACACAGAGCCAAACTATATCAGTGACTTTGGACAATGCCCCAGTCAATAGAGATGGTCTTGACAGTGCAATGATTCTGGCATGTGGAAGATATTGGAGAGTAACATCTCCACGCAGCAGAGTTCTCTTGACATTAATAAGCTGTATCAACACTCTATGATGAAATGAGAATCTGAAGGCAGTTAACAAACAATTAAAGACTAAGTATGAGAGCCAGAGGGTCTTTCTGACAGCTTAAGAAGAGTTCTTTCTCTTCCAAAATGGAAGAGTAGAAGCAGCTAAGCAACAAACTAAAGATATAATAGAGTCACAGAGCTCCAGAGATATTTAAATCCTCAGCTAAAGTAGTATCCTAGTTGGGAAAACCTGGAACCTTGGCATATGGGATGGGAATATTTGGGTGGATGACCTTGAGGAAGTTGGCTCTGCAGAATCCCCTAAATGTTTAACTCTGGATTTGCAGAGGTGGTCCACCCTTTCCTAATAGCTGGCTATCACTCCTCCTGACATAAGTTGCTGCAGAAACCTATCTTCTGCAACAGATATGACCCTCAGGAGTTGCTCCCACTTCTTCTTTTTGCTACCAGAATGATAACTAGGATTAAATATCCATGTGACCTGGCTAGGAATGTGCTGTATCTGATAAAAGGATGTATTACTTGGGGTTTCCAGAAAGAACCAATAAAAGACAGATAGATTGGTGGATAGGTAGGTAGATAGACAGATGGATAGAGAGAGAGAGACAGTTAGAAAGTGATAATTTCTTAGGGGAATGAGCTCACATAATTATAGAGGCTGAGAAGTACCACTATAGTCCATCTACAAGTTGGAGATCCATGGATGCTAGTAGCAGGGCTCAATAAGTAAGTCCAAAAGCCCTAGAATGAGGGGATCCAATGGTGTAACTCTGTTAAAAATTGAAGACCTGAAAACCCAGGGGAACACTGGTACAGTTCCTGATTCCAAAGGTCAGGTAACCTGGAGTTCTGATGTCAAAGGACTGCAGAAGAAGGGTTTCCCACCTGCAAGAGAACTAACACTTTCGCCTTTCCTCTGCCTTTTTGTTTTATCTGGACCCCGGCTGATTGGATGGTTCTCACCCACATGGAGGGTAGATCTTCTCTGGCTTGATCCACCAACACACATACCAATCTTCTCTGGAAACACCCCATCAGAGACACCCAGAAATAATGCTTTAGGAGCTATCTAGGTATCCTTTAATCCAGTCATGTTTACACCTAAAATTTAACATCATAGGGAGAGTGGAAATTATACCCTGAAGGAGTAATAACAATTAGCTAGTGTGTGGTTACCCCTGGACTTGGATTTTGAAGATATTTGATCAGAGTTGGTACAAAAGAATGTTTAAGCAAGAGTTTATTGACTTTAGAGCTCTATCTCAGGACATACAATTTAATACCCTGGTTAAGGCCCTAAGGGATCAGGCAAATGCGCTGTTAAGAGTGGCTCTCAAAAGACTAGAGAAAATGATAATTGACCCCTAGTTTAGTGGAAAGGCCTGAGTTACATTGGCAAGCAACAGAGACGAGACAAACAGCATATAGAGTCTGATGAAAGTGGACATCCTGGAATAGATATATCACATGAATCCAGAACACCCACCAGATTTGTCTTCCTACACTGAGACCACACTTCCTTTGGGTTGTTCCCAGCCAATAGCCAAGTATAGTGTTGGTACCAGATCTGGGTCTGCCCAATGATGAATTCTTTTAACAGGAAATCTTTGCTCAGAGATTTCTCAGTGGCCTAGCCAAGATTTTCTCAGAGCTGCGCTGAAGGTTAGTGTATTCCTACCTACTCCTTCCTTCTTGCTCTCATTGCATAAATCTTAGGCCTAGATTTTGCTCTGAAGTCTCTCTCTACCTATTTCTGCCCTTTTCTCACTTAATTCTTCACAAGCATTTCCTCTAATGAGTATCTTGCATGTTTAATCCTGTCTTGGTCCGCTTCTCAGAGGATGTGAGTTGCCAAAGCACATAACTCAGTTGCATATGATGAGGGAATCAAATTACTATTTTGATATTTAAGAACACTAGAAGGCTGGTTGATTTAAGGATTATCAGATTACATTAATTATGGTATCTTTCATAACCACAATATCTTTTGCATTTTTAGAGTCATAAAGTTATAGGGCTAAATTAGGATGATGGAAAGGTCAAACTGCTAATCCTGCTTCTATTGGTAGCAACCTTAAAACACATTGAATGAATAAAAAGATTGCAGGGATACTGCCATCTATTATGTTCTTTTCCTGTATTCCCAACTCCTTTCACATACAGTATCTTACACATTATATATGTTGATATTATTTGTAATCAACATGTAGTTGGATCTTGCTTTTTATCAAGTCTCACTGCCTTCTGATGGGGTATTTAGACTATTTGCATTTAATGTATTTATTAATATATTTGGGTTTACATTTGCTATTTATTTCCTGTATATTCCTCATTTTTTGTTCTTCCATCCCTCCTTGACTTTTGTGTTAAATAATTTTTTAATTTATTATTTTAATTCCCTTGCTTTTTAAAATTTATATTTTTGATTTATTTTCTTAGTGGTTAGTCTTATGATTAAAATATGCATCTTACCTTACCACATGTACTTTAGATTAATATTAATTTAATTCCAAGAAAATACAGAAACTTTGCTTCCATATTACCCTACTCCCTACCCACTCCTTTGTGATATCATTGTCATATATTACATATATATAATACATTCAAAGTGCAATTTAAAATTATTGCTTTATGCAATCCTTTATATTTTAAACAAATTAAAAGATAATATGAGAAAAATATATTTATGGAATCTTTTATATTAATCCACATTTTGCCACTTCTGGTGTTCTTCATTTCTTTCTGTGAATTTGAGTCACCATCTGCAGTCATTTTCTTTCAGTCTAAATGGTTTCCTTTGATGTTTCCTGTAATTCTTTATAAGACATTGGTTGTTGGCAGTCAATTCTCTCAATCTTTGTCTTAGAATGGCTCAATTTTGCACTCACGTCTGAAGCATAGATTTGCTGAATATAGAATTATTGGTTAACAGATTTTTTTCCTCCCTTTCCACATTTTGTTATTGCATTGCACTCTGGCCCCCATCGTTTCAGAAAATAAGTCAGTTGCTATTATTGTGGTTTTCTTGTACATGAGTTATTTTCTTTCTGTTTTTATGATTTTATCTTTGTCTTTGGCCTTCAATAGTTTGTCTAGGGTATGGCTAGGTCTGGGTATATTATCTTGCTTAGACTTCATTGAGCTTCTAAGCTTTAAGTCTTTATTTTCTTAAATGTTTTTCTGTTTGTTTCTATCCCCTCCTTCTTGGACTCTCATTACATGTATGTTGGTATGCTAGGTGTTGTCCCTATTTATTAGGTTTTGTTGATTTTTCTTCAATAATTTTCTCTTTCCTTCAGATTTGATCATTTATATTAATTTATCTTAAAGTTCATTGATTCTTTCTTCTTCCATATGAAATCTTGTGTTGAAAACTTGCAGTGGATTTTTCAAACTGGTTACTGTGCTTTCCTACACTAAAATTTCCACACACACACAAAAAAATCCTGTATCATGATTGAGAGTCTTTATTTATTTGCTTATTGTTGTCATATATTAAGCATTTTAAAAAAATTTCTTTAAGCATTTGTACTAGCTGCTTTGAAGTCTTTTCTGCTAAATCCAATACCTGGTAACACTTGGAGTTTTTATTGATTGCTATATTTCCTGATCATACATCACATTTTCCTGTTTCTTTGTGTGTTCCATTGTTTTTGTTGAAATCTGGACATTTTATATAATATATTGAAGCAGCTCTGGATTCTGATTTTATTGTCCCTGCATCCTTTTTTGAGAGTTTTGTTTGTTTCTTTGTTTAGTAACTTACCTAGGCTACGTACATGAAATCTGTTCATTTTGTTATTTGCGACTGCTGACATCTCTGCTTAATGTTTTCTTTTGTTTCATTTCATGTTTTTTGTTTTATTTTTAAGCTTGCTTCCTTGGAGCCACCTGTGTCTGTGTTGCTTTGATTAGGCATTGGTTGGATAGAGGTTGTGCTCATCCACTTCAAGCTGATAAATTTGTATGTGAGTAAAGGAAGGATCATCTAAAGTTTATGGCATTTTCAAGTATGCCTAGGCTTCCACTCTGCTGAACCCTTTTGTGTCTTCTATACACATGTGTTCAGCTTCAGGGTTGGCCAGGCATGTGTAGTTAGCTCAAGTTTTCTCCTGTATCTTCTGCACATGCACACAATTAAGCAAAGAATATGCCTTCTCCAACTATGACCACAACTCCAGGCTTACAGAACTATGAGCCTTCCCTAGTCTACTACTGTATGGGGTTTTCATTTGTATTGACATCACTAATGATTGTGGGCTTTTCCCACTGCGCCAAACTGAGTGAGTCCCTCACCAGTTAGAAAAACTATTGTCCTTTATAACCTGTCCTGCCCTGGAAAATCTCCTTGTTGGCTGAGTGTGGGAAGATATGGGTGTAGCCCGAGTTTAGAACACCAGCGATTACTAGTGTTCCTAACCAAAGTTAAGCAGATTTTCAGATAGAAATGCTCCTCAGATTGCTGCATGCCTTTGTACATTTTCAGATTGCTAAAATAATTATTTTTGCTAATTTTGTCCAGCTTTAAAGTTGCTTTCTAAAGAGAGTATTTAGTATTTACCAGTCTCTTCACTTAGTAATAGCTGGGAGCCTCATCTCTACAACAGCTTTTTAATTGCTGTTTATGATCCTAGTCTATCTCTTCTCTAAACTCCATACTGACATCTAAGTAATTGCTCTACAATATTGTACAAATCTGATTGTCTATTATAACTTAAATCCATCAATGGCTTTCCATTTTTCACCAAATGAAATCCTTATGGATGCTGCTTGCTTCTCTTTTATATCACTACCTTCTAAAACGCTTTGCTCTGACCAGACTGAACATCACCCATGCCATACTTTCTTTTATCCCTGGGACTCAGCATGTGTTCCTTCTCCTTGCAATGCTCACAGCCTAACTCAGACTCCTCCTTTCCTCCTGGCTCTTATTTTCCTGACTGACTTTTACTGACCTTTCCTATTTCAGTTTAGATATCATTTTCTGCCAGGATCACCTTTACCATACCCCACTTCATTCTATGATCTGTGTTCTTGTAATTTGCTATGTTTTCCTTATTCTTTTGATTATATTGTTGATGCCATTGCTGTCTAATTGTCTCCTCCTACGATCTACTCCTATGATACCAACTTGGGGTATTCTACCAACTCATGGGGGCAGAAACTGCAGCTTTATGTTCATTGTTGTATTCTTTTTTTTTTTTGAGACAGAGTCTTTGTAACACAGGCTGGAGTGCAATGACACAATCTGTGCTTACTGCAACCCCTGCCTCCCAGGCTCAAGCAATTCTCCTGCCTCAGCCTCCTAAATAGCTAGGAGGAATGCACTACCGTGCCCAGCTAATTTTTGTATTTTTAGTAGAGATGGGGTTTCACCATGTTGGCTAGGCTGGTCTCAAACTCCTGACCTCAGGTGATCTGTCCCCCTCGGCCTCCCAAAGTGCTGGGATTACAGGCGTGAGCCACTGGCCTGTCCCCATTGTTGTATTCTTAGCACTGAGACCAATGTCTATTAGACTCTGCAAACACTTTTTAGATGATAACAAATGATTAAAAACCTGGTTAGATCAGATGCCAGCACATCTTTTCTGTAAATGACCCCAGTAGTAAACATTTTAGGTTTTGTGAACCACAAAAGTTTCATTGTAAGTATTTCAATTATGCTATTAAAGTGTAAATGCAGCCATAGAAAATATGTAAACGAATAAGTATGGCTTTGTTCCAGTAAAACTTTATTTATAAAAGCCAACAGTTGGCCTGTAGGCTGAAGTCTGCACATACTTAGATTAAATGAATGAAGGAAAGAATGACAGGTGATTTTAAAATGTTTCAATTAGTTGAAATAGACTCCGGCTCCTAGTTCTTCTGTAAATAATTTAAATCTATTTTCTTTACCTTAGGTCTAACCAAGACAAAAGTCATTAGCATTTTCTGCATAACAATCCACTATCAGAAATAGCAATTATGCCATTTTACATTTTAGTATTCACAGAAAACTGTCACTTGGGTCACAGAGGATGTTGAGTTTTTTGTCTCTCTATATTTAGTCTTCTGCCTTTTCTTACTTTTTATTATTTCACATAATCCATGTCACATAATTAGTCAAAGAAATTGATATGGCTTGGCTTTGTGTTCCCACCCAAATCTCATGTTGAATTATAATTCCCAATGTTTGGGGAGGGACCTGGTGGGAGGTGATTGTATCATGGGGGTGGATTTCCCCCAAGCTGTTCTCATGATAGTGAGTGAGTTCTCATAAGATCTGATGGTTTAAAAGTATGTGGCACTTTCCTCTTCACACCCTCTCTCTCTCCTGCCACTGTGTGCAGATGTGCTTGTTTCCCCTTTTCCTTCCACTCTGATTGACAATACCTGCATTTTAACAATCATTGTATTCTGTTATATGAATCGACATGTATAATTATAAAGAAATCCTACTTTAGTTAAGAAATATTTTTATAATTACTAGCAATTATGTAGTATTGTGAAGACTATTCATTATATTTTTTATGAAAATGCATTAGCAGTTCCACTTTTGATCAGGTGTTAGTCATTTGCCCTAAATGTACATGCAAAAGGAAGCCAATATTGAAATTAATAAGAAACATCTGAATAGACTTAAACCTATTTTATTTATGGACTTTAAAATTTAGCCTTCTCTGATTTCACATCCAAGAAGTGTTTAGTCACTTAAGAAATAAGATGTCTTATTCAGCATTCTTGTTAAAAATATTTTTTATCAAACAAAAAGTTTTCTTAACTACTTTGGAGAATTTTTTAAATTATTTAGATGCAATCCTTTACTAATAAAGAAACATATTGACAGTGAATGTAACTGGAATTTTATTGCTGGTATCAAGAAAAATCTGATGCCATATGTGAAGTCACCTTTTACTCTTGGAAAAAAATTACAAAAGACTGAAAGGGAGCAAGAATTGATTACCTGGATAATCTTGCCAGTAGCAATCTTGCGCAAAAGGCCGATGATCTTGCATTTGCATCAGGTACTTCAAGATCAACAGATTTACGATGGGTAGCTGAATTGAGGATTTGTTTTATCTTAGTAGTTCATTTAATTGTACTCATTAGAGTTTAGAAACTCATTTAGTTCTCTAAAAACACAGCAATTAGTCCTGGAAAACTGCATAAACAAAATATATTTATCTCAGCATGAGATTTAATAAATATTGCATTATAGAACAAAGGGTTTCTAATTTAAAGGGAGGCCACATGTCTTCCTCTGCATACAAAAGTATCTGAGAACCACCTGGAACTCTCTTGTATATGCTGTTGTAAAAATTCAGCTGCATATACAACAGCACAAACAGGTTGCTTCTTCCAAGTGACTTTGTACGCACTCAAATTGAGATAATGTTCCTTATCTTACAGTGGCATCTCTGAAATCTCTATTTTAATAGTTATCAATCACAAAATGAGTTTTAGGGTCAATTACATTGTGATATACTGAAAAAAAAACAGAATAAAGTAGTTGGCTTTCTTTCCAACTATTTCTCAGATCCATCTACTTTCTTTCCAACTGCTTCTTAGTGGAATTTCTCTGATTTGGGAATATGCTAAGATGTACAGTGCACTCTCAAGAGAGGTGCATAGTATATGTTTTATAACTTATTTGGCTATGGAACACCATTTTCCTCTAAATACCTATTATCATGATGAGCAATTACTCCTTTAAGAAATAAGATTGGAAGACTTTCATAACACAACTTTCTAATAAGTGCTTATGATCACAAATATCCTATTTTCTTATTGTTTTTGTGGCATCTTAAAGAATTTTGAACTCACAGTAAAGTTGCAATAATAGTTCAAAATAATCTTGTTTACTTGTTGCCCAGACTTCTCAGTTTTTAACATTTTGCCACATTACTTTTTCCTTCTCTCTCTCTCTCTCTTCCTACCTGCCATATCTCTTGTTTTGTCCCTCATGAACCATTTGAATGTAGTATCTTGTTACCCCAGTGCTCAGCATGGTGCCCAAAACACAATAGGAATTTATTCAACGATTAATGATTAATGAATAACATCTTTCAAAATTTTATCTAAACAAAGTTAAATTATAAAAGACCATCCTGGAACAATATTTAAGTATGAAGTTTTTATTTATTATGAAAGACCATTTTTTTCTCTTTCTTTTTTTCTCTCTTTAATTAAAAAAAGAAAGAAAGAAAAAAGAAAGGCCAGCAAATCAATTTTAAAAGTGAGAAATATCATCTTACTATTTCTTAACAATTTCAGTTTTTGAAAGTTTCCAAACCAAGAATCAGAACAAATATATATATATTTCTGACTTATGGATGTACTGATATAATGAACCAAAGCTAGATACCTTGCCTTTTATTCCTGTCCAGGAATGTATGGTCATCCCTCTGGTTTCAAGCTAGCTGGTATACTTACTTATTGATTGAATTAAGAGCTGCACGACTCTCTGAAAGAGTTACTAAATTCTGTCAGTTAGATCTTTTCTGTGATCCTTTTTTTTTCCTGTGCATAACTGCTTTCTCACTTTCTCCTTCAGTTTATGTTTTTCGATTCAAAATAAATTTTATGCTATTATTAGTACATTTAAAGCTCAGATTGACTTGTTTATTGGTCTCCCCTCTCCACCCACCAAAAAAAAAAACCCCACAACATATAATGGTCACATTCAACCATTTATAATTTAAATAAATCTATCTCTAATCAGTCTGAAGAATAAGAACAATGTTGATTGTGCAAAGTAGAGGTTATATGTTTCCATTTATATGAAATACTTAGAGTAGTCAAATTCATAAATACAAATAGAATGGTAGTTGCTGGGGCTGCAGAAAGGGGAAAATGGGGTTTTATTGTTTAATGGACATAGAGTTTCTGTTTGAGAAGATGAAAAAAATCTGGAGTTGGATGGTGGTGATGGTTGCAAAACCATGAAAATGTATCTAACACTACTGAACTATGCACTTAAAAATGCTTACAATGGTAAACTTTATGTTATGTATATGTTACCACAATTTTAAAAAAAGAATGCTAAATACTATCAAAAATGCCTATTTGCCTACAGAACTAGAAGTATCCTTATCGTTTTTGAATCCATACCATTATGGTTATATTTTGCCTACATAAAATCAAATTTTGCATTTAGTATTTTATCTTTTTAATAATATATTCACTTGATAACTTGTCCATTTTCAAAAACAGATTTGATGGGAGGGGTGGGAGGTGAACTATACTTGAACCCTCAGGAGTCTGATATGTGCCCTGCAGTTGGGGGACCCGTTGTACTTGTGGCTGGCCCATACCTGGGAAAGACAAAGCAGCCTGGGGAACAGCTAATCAAGACAGGTATTTCCCATGGAGTGGATGTGGATGTAGCAGGAGAGAGCTGGTCTGTAGTCACATAAAGTGAGGGACTCCAAGAACAAAAGTCTCCAGTCTCCATGAGGCCAAAGTACTTTTACTCATAATACTTCTGACACCAAGTGTGTGGGTTTTGCCACACCACCAATCAGTTCTCCGACTCTCTGGACACTAGTTGGGTGTCCTATAATGCAGTTCCATTCTGATGTTAACTCCCAGACTTAGGCTGAAACTCCACATGTGTAAGGGCTTAGTCCCAAAAGGCTGCCAGACACCATTGGCAAGTTCTAGGTTCCCGGCTGTACTTCTGACCAGCCAGCTACAAATCAGAGGTTCCCATGGCCCCTTCTTCAGTTTCAATAATTTGCTAGAATGGCTCACAGAACTCAGAAAAGCATTCATTGATTTATTACAAAGGTTACCGCTCAGAAACGACAAATGGAAGCATAAGATGCATAGGGAAAAGAATGGGGTACAGTATATGGAGCTTCTATGCCCTCTCCAGGCCAGCCACTCTCTCAGCACCTCGATGCGTTTAACAATCTGGAAGCTCTCTGAATCTTGTTGTTTAGGTGTTCTACGGAGGTTTCATTACATAGGCATGATTGATTAAATCCTTAACCATTGGTGATTAACACAATCTCCAGCTCCTCTCACCTGCCTGGATTTGAGGAGTGGGGCTGAAGGTTCCAAGCATCTAATCAAGGTTTGATATTCCTGGTCATGTGTTCCAATCCTGAATCTATCTAGGGATCCCCAACCACCAGTCATCTCATTAGCACACAAAAGACATTCTAGAGTTTTGAAGGGTTTTAGGAGCTATGTATCAATAACTGGGGACAAAGACCAAATATATATATATATTTGAATGTGACAGTAAGGAATTAGACTTTTTTTTTTTTGAAAAGGAGTTTCACTGTTGTCACCCAGGCTGGAGTGCAATGGCACGATCTTGGCTCACTGCAACCTCCACCTCCCGGGTTCAAACGATTCTCCTGCCTCAGCCTCCCAAGTAGCTGGGATTACAGGCATGTGCCACCATGCCTGGCTAATTTTCTGTGTTGTTTCTTAGTAGAGACAGGGTTTCACCATGTTGGTCAGGCTGGTCTCAAACTCCTGACGTCAGGTGATCTGCCCATCTCAGCCTCCCAAAGCGCTGGGATTACAAGCGTGAGCCACCGTGCCCAGCTTTGTACTCCTTTTGAGATAATGAACTGTTCTCTCTTATATTTATGTTCCTTTCCTCCTCTCTACCTGTATCTAAATATTTATATCAGTACTTTTCTTTAAGAAGTACTAATTTTATGTTAGAGAACAGTGCAGGGAACAAGCAAGAGGCACGATGGATGAACTGCCCAAAGCTTTGCTTTGGGTTTGCTTTAAATGCCATGTCATAAATTCTGCAGTTTCCTTTCCTTGGGAGGATGTCTCTCTCAGTTTTTGCTATTCAAGAGCAAAGATCTCTGGCCACAGATTTTCTGCATTGTGCTATCCTCCCTCTTTTTCTTAATTCATCTCAGAATCTCTGGTCACAGACATTCTATGCCATTGCCACCTTCCCTCTTTTTCTTTTCTTATCTCATAATCTCTAGCCTTTATAGAATAACAATGATATATTAGACATGTGGATATAGAATATCAGTACAGCTACTTTTTCAGCTGCAGTCACCTCTGCTATTCTCATTCTAAGCACAGGAACAGAATATATCTGTATTAGTCCGTTCTCATGCTGCTGATAAAGACATACTCAAGACTGGGTAATTTATAAAGGAAAGAGGTTTAATTGACTCACAGTTCCACATGGCTGGGGACCTCACCATCATGGCAGAAGACAGATGAGGAGCAAAGTCACATCTTACATGGTGGCAGGCCAGAGAGCTTGTACAGGGGAACTCCCTGTATAAAGCCATGAGATCTCATGAGACTTATTCACTATCACAAGAACAGCATGCAAAAGGCCCACTCCTATGAGTCAATTACCTCCTCCAGGTTCCTCCCACAACATGTGGAAATTATGGGAGCTATAACTTAAGATGAGATTTGGGTTGGAGACACAGCCAAACTATATTAATGCCTTTCAGGACTGTATACTATCTGTTAAGGAAACCTCTTTTTGGCTCAAGGTATGTGAAGCCATGAGCCATCTTTCAGTTTCCTTTCTAGTCTTAGACCAACTTTCATAGTACTTCACAGATAGTGTTTCACAGTTTTGCCATGTAGTTTGTGAGAATGACACATTGTCAATCATATTCTGTGTCTGTTGTTTTCATTTTTAGACAACAGACAGCAAATTGTAAGATGTTACTTGATGGAATTTCTGGATCCCTATTTTAAACCCTATACTGAAGTCACCACAGAAGAGACAGGGAAAACGATATATCTAAGAAGATACTGGAAAAACTAAGAAGTCTCTGAGGAGACAGAAATTGGCTGGTTCCCAGGTTCCAGCTGAAAATGATAACCTAGGAGAGAATAGGGCAAGGGGTCACAGACAGAGGAAGTGTGGGTGTAGAAGGAGGGCCCTGGGTGGATCTTCCTTTCCCTGTCATAGCCTGAGACAAAAAGAGAAACCCAGATCAGTGTGAGTAACAGGGCTGCGTTTGAGCCCAGGAGAAGTGGGGAGGAATAAAATAAGTGCAGACAATTGAGTTGGCTCTGGACTCCCCCAGCTCCCCGTCTGCTCCCCCTTTTCCATACTCCAAGAACAAGTAATTACAACTGAGGAAGACAGTGCAGAAAAGAAGAGTGCTGGAGAACAGGGATGGGCAGGCCTCAGAGAGGGGGCTGGGGGAGCAAATGGGAGGCCAGATTGTATAGTCTTCAATATTTCTTAAGATTATTGTGCAGTCCCTTTATGCATTCTCTTTAGGGCTGGGGACAAGAATAGACCTTCTCTAACTTCTATCCTGACCAACACGGTGTTAGAATCCTTGCCAGTGAAATATGGCAATAAATAAGAGGCTAAAGATTAGAAGTTGGGAAAGCTTACATTTTAAAAAGCTTCATCAGCTAAAAACGTGTTAGAACGAATAAGAGAGTGCAGCAGATTTTCTTAGCCCATGCTATTTCTTTACACCAGCAATAACTAACTAGCAAAATGCAGTAGAAATGCATTATCCACAAGAGCATTTTCAGAAATTGGAGGTACATATTTGTAGAAACTAAACAACTTATTTTTCTTTCTGCCATTCTTTTTCTATTTTATAGCAGTTGTATAATATGGTTATAACGATTAACATTAAAATGTTTCATAATTTCCTCGATATCAAAGCAGAATTGTTACTGTACTAGAAGAGGAATGAACAGCATCCAGAAATGGAAATAATCTTTAAAAAATACACATAACTTATATAGAGAAAATTTAAAAACATTGTTATAGGATCTAAAAGAAAGCCTAAATAAATAAAGAGTCATACTGTATTCACTGATGGACAACTTAATATTGTAAAGATGTGAATTATCCCAAGATGGTTCTATAAATTTAATGTCATTTTAATAATAAATCCAAGTGTGTTTTTGAGGCTTTTATCAAATCTATTAAAAAGATATATGGAAAAATAAAATTCCACTGATAAATCCTGCAGGGACCTGTCTTATAATAAGAACCAGATCCTTATTGCATTCAAACTTAACCTATCTCAATAGGCCATCTTAGATTCCCATTTTACTCCTTGAAGACTTGCAACCATTTATGGTACCAATTACTGCACAGGCCAGTCTTTTTAGTTAACAACAGAATCCCATCTAACTATTTTGAGCAGAAAGAGGTTTACTAAAAGATATGAACAGTTCACAGAATCATTGGAAAAGCTGACAAAACAGACTGCTCTGAGTATCCATCATGTCTGTCTCAACACCCCATCAGCATCCATGCACACTCTCTTCCTGGTTCTCAAATTTTGAAGAAAGAGCATGTTCTTACCTAATATAACGCAGCTAACTTCACACAAACGAAATATATTCAACCTTCCTGCAAAAGGATATACCAAAATCTCAACATTTTAAAATAGTATGCTTCTTTGTGACCATTAAATTATCAAATATTAGAAAGATACTATCAAATACTAATGAGAAGGTGAAGAGACAGAAACTCTCATGTACTGTGGGTAAAGGAGTAAACTGGCTTGGTTGTCCTAGAAAGCAAGAGTAGGTACTAAGGTACTCAGCAAAATTAAGAATGTATATATAACTATGGAATTTCACTCCTGGATTCATATCCTAAGGAAACTGTTTTATAAAAGACTATAAAATAATATTCATTATAAGAATTATAATATTCATTAGAATGTCTCTTGTTACAGTGAGGAGTTGGAGGTTATACTGTGAAATGATAAAGAGAAAATGGCAGATGCACACCACAGAAGCAATGTATTTGATGCGCATAGAACAACATGGGTAAATCTTAAAGGCATAATGTTGTCCCACGAGTAATAAACAGAACATTAGCTATACCAGTGCCATTATATAAGTTACTACAAAAGTATCCAGTCACACAAAAAGGCACATATCAAGCACATTGAAAAAGGTAACCATATGGTAAGAGAATGGAAATGGGAATAGAAATAAAGTAGAGAAAAATAATGAAAATGATGAACATTGAATGTGTATGTTATGAAGGTGAACTCCACACAAAGAAATGGGGTTAGTTCAACTCCACACCTGATGGTTTGGGTTAGCTGGGTTTTGTTGTTGTTGTTGTTGTTATTGTTTTTTACAGGGGAGATATTCTGTCATTATGGCATCCCGTTTTCCCCAGTTAAGTATAATAATTAAAAATTTAAAAATTGCTCTGAAGGTACAGATCTATTTTAATTTTGAAAATAGTCCTGACTCGTCTATGTCTCTAAGGAGACTTCACCAAACCTTCAGTCTTAGGCTTCTCCAAGCTGCTTATTTTCTTGATTCCATCTAATCTTGGCAAAGGAAAGAGAAGGTCAGAACAATCTTTCAAAACTTTGAAAATAGTTCTAATTGCTGTACATTTAGACAAAGTTACTGATTACTTAATTGTCATTTAGAGGTCCTTTTGGATAGCAGGCACCATTCTAGGCTACAAAAGTAGTTTAATGGAAATGTTCCTTTTGACAGAAGGAAGACATTGGAGAATTCCAATGCTATTTTAGCTGGCTCTGCAATTGCAGTCACACAAATCATCACATTCCAGAGAGATCCCATCAACAGAAGGTTTTTCCATTTCAGTCCATCAAGATAAAACATTATATTTTCATTTTCTATATACTCCAGGGTATCAAGAAATTATAGAATGTAAGCTATAATTACAATAGCATTTCTAAGTCTTCCTTGATGGTCAAAGGCAAGAAAAAGAGAAAGAGAGTTTTTTGCTCTCAGTTACATTAAAATATTCATTCAGATTAAAAAATATATATATTGGATTGGCTTCCTTTTATTCAAGTTTTGTAATCTCCTGCAACCTCACTACGTGAGTTAATGTTGCAGAGCAAGATAGTGATTGTCTTCTACAAATCTATGTAGTGCTATAGAAGCAGAATGGGTGGGTGCAAAGAACAGAAATGAAATTAGAAGGTGAATGCACTGCAGCTTTGTCATGCATTTTTCCAGATGTTCATTCTGGCATTCTGTTCCTTTCTTCGATGCTTTTATTTATGCACATGTAACACCATGAGGAAGCAGATAATATAAACAATGGGCTGTTTATATCTCTTGGGCTATTCAGTTTTGGCTTTATTTTCAAAAATGTTGATAACTGCTGGTTACATTTTTATTCATTTTAGGTGGTCTGATTTAAATGTAGGATATCACATAAGGGATGACCAGAATGGGTACCTCAAGTGAAAGCTTTTACATTCAGTAATGCATATTTAATTGCTCAGGAAGCTCTAGCCTGGGAAACTCAGCTTATCCAGATTTTCTGAGAACTGATCATTGCTATAGAATTTTCTGAGGTATTGTATATGTGGCCTCCATTCATACTGAGGGAAGACTGTCTCTTAGGAGAAGAGGAGTACCTAGCAATTGAAAACATAATTTGGTCTTTTTTTGAAATTAAATGCAAGATATAAGCCCTTTGGATATTAAAAATATTTCTCCATATAGGCCAGCCCATGTAGCTACAAGCTCCAGGTCCACCAAAGTTTTCAGACCAGCCCAGATTCAGCTTGTCCACACAGCCCCACACAACACGGGCCTCAGGCATGAGGCCAGCACCCATAGACATAAGCTCCAGGCCTGCTCAATGTCAAGCTAGTCCCTGTGGCCCTCCAGGCTAGCCCCTGCCGCCTTATGGTCCAAAAGCCGCAGGTACCATGCCCATCACAGTAGATGTCAGTGCCAGTCTCACCCCCACAGACTGAGGCACCAAGTCAACTCCTCAGGCTGCTAGACCCAGATCAGGTACCAAGCCCACCCACCTGCTGACCCAGACACTGGGCCAGCCTGCTCAAGGACTCTACTAGCAAGCTCACCCACAGACCATGCAGGCATCCTGCAGAAAATAACTGGATGGGCTCACTGGTGAAGTGATTTCTCAGACATAGCCAGTCTGAAATGACTGCTTCAAGTGCCTTCTTCTTCAAATGCACTGATATCAACACAAAGCAACAAGAAACATGAAAGAAAAAAAAACAAAGATATAACAAAAACATGAAAGAAACACAATAATCTCCCAGTACTTGACCTCAAATAAATGAAAATATAAAAATTGCCTGACAAATAATTCAAAATAATTGTTTCAAGGAAGCTCAGTGAATTTCATAAAAATACAGATGGGTAGTTTAATAAAACCAGGAAAGCAATAAATTACCAAAATGATAAATTTAATAAGAAGATGAAATCATTTAAAAAGTCAGATTTGGGAGCTTAAAAATATAAAGAATGATATTAAAAATGCAAGAGAGGGCATCAACAGCAGAACTGATAGAAGAAATTATGAACTTGAAAACAGGTTATTTGGAAATAAAAACAGAAAAAAATAGAATCAAAAGGAATGAAGAAAACATACAGAAATTATGGGACATCAAAAGAGAAAATGTTTGGATTATAGGAGTTCATAAAGGAGAAGAGAAAATAAAGAGGTAGGAGCTTCTTAAATAAATAACAGCAGAAAACTTTCCATATCTGGAGAAGAATATAAATATCCAGATACAGAAAGGTCAAAGGTCTGCAAGCAGATTCAATTCAAACCAAAACCACACAAAAACTGAAAACTGACCAATGCAGCAGAAATTCCTGAGGTCTAGTGTGTGATCTAGTATGTGTGATGAGGGAAGTCTGTCTCTTAAAAGACAGTCTATTGATAACTGAATTTTGTCTTTTTATAAATTAATATTGCAAGATATAAGCCCATTATAATCAAATAGTCAAATGTCAAAGACCAAGAAAGGATCCTAAAAGCAGCAAAGGAAAATAAGTAAATGAAGAAATTCCAATAAGACTAACAGATTTCTCAGCAAAAACTGACAGCTCAGAAGAGAGGAATTATATATTCAAAGAACTAAAGAATGACACCTTCAACCAAGAAAACTATACATGGCAAAGCTCTCCCTTAGAAATGAAGAAAAAATCAATGTTCCCAGGCTAACACAGGGAGTTCGTTACAACAGGCCTTTCTTTACAAGAAATGTTAAAAAGAGTTCTGTAAGCTGAAAGAAAAGGACACCAATTAGTAACACAAAAGCATATGAAAGTATAAAACTCACTTAAAAATAGGTATACTATCAAATTCAGAATATTTTAATACTGTAAGATTCATTTGCATCCTTATTATAAATGTTGGAAAACAAAACTATTAAAAATAATAGTCTTTTAAAAAGCTAAAATTCTTTGCTAAATGATACACGACATAAAAAGATATAATTGTGACATCAAAAACATAAGATGGAGACAGGTTGGAGTAAATCTATAGAGTAAAATTATAACCTTTTTTTGAGGTTAGAAAAAAGATATAACATAAATTTTTATTTTGAAATCATTTCACAATGGTGAATAGATACAAATGGGGCATTCAAGGTCTATATATGAACAGAAAAAGGAAGAAAACTTCCTCTATGGTTGCTAACTATAAATTTCAGCTCTTCTCATTCTTTTTCTTAATTGATACAAGTATTTAGGGGCTTTATTGCCACAAGTATGTATCATATCTGTGTGTTGCAAACATTTCACCCTCTTCTAGATATTTTAAATATACATATATTGTTGTTAACTATAGTCACCTTATTTTGCTATTGCTTATCATTGTGGTCTGATAGTTTTTCTATAGTGGTAATAATTGCATCATTTCTCTTTCATATTTGTATGTTTTCTTTACCAGTGGGTTTATACTTTCATGTGTTTCCATGATAGTAGATTTATCCTTTTGCTTCCAAGTGTAGGACTACCTTAGGCATTTCTTGTAGGACCATTCCAGTGGTGAAGAATTCCCTCAGCTTTTGCTTGTCTGGAAAATACTATTTCTCCTTCATTTATGAAGGATAACTTTTCTGGGTGTAGTATTCTTGGTTGGCAGTTTATTTCTTTCAGCACTTTGAATATATCATCCCACTCTCTCCTGGCCTGTGAAGTTTCTGCTGATAAATCCACTGTTAGTCTGATAAGAGTTCTCCTTTATAAGTGACTAGATGCATTTCTCTTGCTGTTTTTACAATCCTGTTTTTGTCTTTTACTTTTAACTTTGACTATAATGTGCTTTGGAGAAGACATTCATTTTTAATTGTATCTATCCGGGGATCTCTGAGATTCCTGTATCTGAATGTATAAATTTCTTACTAGACTTGGGGACTTTTCTGCTAGTGTTTTATTAAATATGTTTTATATCTCTTTGCTTTTCTCTTAACCCTCTGGGACACTAGAAATTTGACTATTTGGTTGCTTAATGGTGACCTCTAAGTCACAGGGGCTTGTTTATTCTTTTTCTTTATTTTTGTCCAACTGGGTTATTTCAAAAGAACTATCTTCAGGTTCTGAAATTCTTTCTTCTGCTTGATCTAGTATTTTGTTGAAGTTCTTTTCATGTATTTTTATTTTCATTCAGTGAATTCTTCAGTTTCAGTTTTGTTTTTCTAAATTATATCTGTCTTTTTGACAGATTTCTCATTCATATTCTGACTTGTTTTTCTAATTTCTTTGTATTGTCTAGCTGTGTTCTCTTGTATAAGGTAATGGATGTGCTTTGGTCCAGGATAGGCCAAGGTAAATATCCTGTATGAGTCAGTGAGTTTGTAGTGCAGGTACACAACTCCACTTGTTATATAATCATCGCCATCTAGCCATAATATGGGAAGGCTCATCACTTGGTGCAGAGCCACTATTGTCTGTAAAAGGTATAATTGTCCTGCTGACACTGTAAAGGCATGCTTGCCCTCAGAGAAAGAGAGAGATCCAGAGCTGTTCATCTTGCAGATGGACAGTGGAGAGCCAGGATACGGCTTGGCTTGTTTGTGCCCAGAGAGAGAAAGAGTTAAGCTGTTGGCCTTGAAGGGAAAGCCAGCCATGCAGCAGTGCATGGCAGTGGCTGGAGCAGGCAGCTGAGAAAGAAACAGACAATATAAGAGAGCTTCTGAATATGGCTGTATTTCACCTACCTATAGCCCCGAGTGTTCCTTCAGTTATCTGCCACTCATCCACCCACTCCCTCTTGGCCTCAGCATGGGCTGGAACCTGACTCTGGACCTGACATCTTGTAACTCACTAAGCTGCTTTAATATTATTATTTCAAAATTTTTTCCAAAATTTCACAAATTTCCTTTTCATTGGAATCTCTTTCTGGAGAATTATTATATTCCTTTTAGAGCTGTCATATTTCTTGGCTATTTCATGTTTCTTGTGTTCTTATACTGACATTTGTGTAGGTAGTATAGCAGTCATTTATTCCAATATTTTAAATTTGTTTTTGTAGGGGATAACTTTTCCTTAAAATGTATTTATGGATTTGGCTGAGTAGGGCACTTAGCCTTTAATTCTGGGTGCTTACAGTAGTGTAGTTTCCATACAATTTCTTTGGCTATAAACAGCATTAGTGGTGTCTGTGGTTTCCTCAGTGGCCTAGGGTGCAACTGTTAGTAAAGGCTGTGGTAAAGTTATATTGGGGACAGGGATGTCAGGTGGGCCAGTCTCTGGGCTCCAGTGGTGGTAGCAATGGCTGCCTATACCTGTCTTTGAGCCCCAGGGTTGTGTATGTCAGCACCAGTGTTAGTACGTCCACGTGGGCTGATTCTTGGATCTCTAAGCAACTTGCTTGAGTACAGCAATGTCAGGGTAGGACAGGTAGGCAGGCAGGTTTCCAGGCCCTGGGACAGCAGGTGTGGTGTAGGCAGTCGCAGCAGCAATGGTCGATAACCTTTTGGCTCCCAAAAGGTTTGAACTGGTATTGGTAGTGTCTGTGACTGGCTGGCTCGGACAGTCTACAGGCCCACAAGTGGTGCATGTGGGTAGGTGTCAGTTGGTGATAGCTGCAAGCAGGGTGGGCTTCTCCTCAGGCTCCCAGAGGAGTGCTCAGGTGCAAATAGTCATAGATGGGGCAGGCTGATCTCCAGGCCCCTGGATGGTGTGATTGAGCACTGGTGGTAGTGAAGCCAGGCTGAGTGGGCGTATCCTCAGGTGCCCTCTTGGTGCCTACAGAAACTGGCTATTATGGCTAGGGGCAGGATGATCCCCAGGCCCCAAGCAGAGAGCTTGGGTGGGGGCAGGAGCAATTGTGCTGCAGCTCTGCTTCCAGGGAGTATAGGTCTGCTTTCAGTGACAGAAGCCATAGGAAGGTGGCTTCTGCTCCAGGTGGCAGCTGTCAGCCAGGGAACCTGTCCTCATGGAACTTGTAAATGCATGGCCACCCTGCTACTGGGAGCACTGGTGTTGCTACCAGTGGCTTATGCTTTGGCCATGGTGATGGCAGCTAGCAGGGGCAGTTGCTGTGGGTGGGGGCAGCTTGTCCTTAGGGTGCTTGTAAATGCACAGAAGCCCCACAGCTGGAGGTGGTGTGATCACTTCACTGGGATGCACTTGATCGCGTGGCAACAGCAGCCAGCAGTGGTGGTCGAGTCTGTTCTCAGGGTGCATGAAAGGTATAGCAGCCCCACTGCTGGGGGCAGTGCTGTTGCTGCCAGTGGCTTTCATCTTGGTCCTGGTGGCAGCAGCCAGCAGTGGCAGAAGCTGCAGGCAGGGGATGTCAATGGGGCACAGTGCAAAGATGCTTCTTATGGTGGAGATGCAGGAGCTTTTGGGCCCCAGGGCAGAATAAAGTCTGGTGGGGGCTGGCTCTCAAAATGGCACTGTGCTGTAGCTGTTTAGGATTAAGGAGGTGTGTGGGACCCAGTGTTACCTCACTTTCTGGAGCAATGCCATTATGTGATCTCCAAGCAGCTCCCTATTTCAGTTTCATGCCAGAGGATGGAAGTGCTCATCCATGGCTAAGATTGCAGGAGTCTGTAGTGGGAATATAGACCCCTGGGGAACTGTCACTTACTTTTCCCTGCATTGGAGAACCTCTCTAGGCTCCCAGCTGTTCCTGGCCAAGCGGGCTTCCTCGCGTCCCTTTCCTTCTTTGCCTTAGGTGTGTCCTCTCACTTCTCTGTTGAATTTTATTAATGTTCTCTCTTAGACAATCTATTCAATGGGTGATTATCTACTCAGTATGTTGGTTCTTCTTTGTGGAGGAGGTGGATGCCAGATGCCTCTTGTTAGCCATCTTGAAGTGCGCCTAGTGTAGAGTTTTCGTATGTTATCAAAGTTAAGTTGTTAACAGCTTAAAATAGCCTGTTATAACTGTAAGATAGTTCATGTTAAGTTTCATGGTAACCACAAAGCAAAAACCTACGGTAGATACACAAAAAGGAATACAAGCATGCCAGCTGAGAAAATTAGATAATCACAATGGAAAAAAGACAGAAAGAAACAAAGGATCTACAAAAAACAAACAAACAGAAAACGATTAACAAAATGGAAGTAGTAAGTTCTTACCTATCAATTATTACCTTGAATTTAAATGGACTAAATTCTCCAATCAGAGGACAGAGAGTGGCTGAATAGATTTAAAAAAATCAGAACAAATATATTCTGCAAGAGACTTACTTCACACTCAAGGACACATATGTTGGAGAGATATGTGCACTTCCATGCTCACTGCATTATTCACAATGACCAAGACATGAAAACCTAAATGTTTCTCAATAGATAAACAGATTAAAAAACATTATACACACACACACACACACACACACACACACACACACACTAGATTACTATTCAGCCTTAGAAGAAAATGCTGTCATTTTCAGTAAACATCAAGGACATTACACTGAATGAAATAAGCCAGGCACAGAAAGACAAATCCACATGATCTCACATCTACGTGGAATCTAATAAATTCAAACTTGAAGTAGAGAGTAGAGTGTTAGTTAGGAGGTGCTGGGTGATGGGTTGGGAGATTTTGGTCAAAGGATACAAAATTTTAGATAGGAGGAATAATTTCAAGCGAGATATTGTGCCATATGGTGGCTATAGTTAATAACAATATATTGTATTTTGAAAGTTAATAAAAGAGTAGGTTTTGTGTTCTTATCACAAAAATGATAAGTATGTGAGGTAATACATATGTTAATTAGCTCAGTGAACCATTTGACAATGTATGCATATCTCAAAACATTATGTTGTACATAACATGTAATTTTTATCAGTTTAAAAAACTAAAATAAAATATTTGTCCTTGAAAAAGATAATCCAAAATGATTTCCTTTCCTATTTCAGGACGTGAATACTATGAGAAAGAAGAGAAAAGTTACAATATCTTGACATTTATAGTTGAAGTTGAACTCTAACCTGTGAAACGTTTTTGAACATTCTCTCGTGTAAAACTCCTTTTCATTACTTTTCCTGTATTGTATCTCTACATGGTCATGAGCAGTTTAAATCACTTGCAGATCTGGATAGTATCAGCTAAAACTGTTGCTAACTAAACATGAAGCTAAAAATAAATGAGAGATGCTAGAGATTTGAATAAATCCGCAGTCTTATCATAAATGGCAGCAAGCAGATTCTGTCGACCATGGTCTGCTTATTGCAGAAAGATAAAAACCAATATCAAAATTGTTTGGGTGATAATCTTCTATGCCTTCTCTTCCAGATGGAACATAACCTACACTCTTCAAATCCTGAAATATTTTTGTGCTCACATTTTCCAAATACTTAAGGCTGTTATTCCAAGATAGTGAGAACCAGACCAATCTGTCATCTTATCTCTCTTTAATAATGAAACCCAGATTGTCACCATCACCTAAAACCAAGATTCAGAAGTTGCCATTTGAGATTGTGTGATGTTGTTAATGGGGTAAGTATAACTTCCATTGCCTAGACCTCAAAGTCACAGCCAATATGTTAATATCCTTGGGTATCTGAAATAATCATAAATACACTGGAAAATATGTGAGCCAAAAATTTAAGGAGTTATAAAACATTAAAGGTAAACTATAGTTAGTTGAATAATCTTACCTTTCTAAAGTGAAAGAATATAAAAAGTACTTGCAGGGAGTTCTTGCTAGATAGATCATGCTTTTCAAAACTAGGTTGATGTTACTCATGTTGATTTTAAGCATCCACCATTTCATTTCCAGTAAATGAGGTTGAAATGAAAGAAATTATCAAAGTTTAGTCCAGTGTACCCTCGGCAATATTCTGCAATTGATTAATACGTATTATTTTACTTTGTTCTTTTCATTAGTGTTGAGAGTTGGTTGAATAAGTTTACATCTGCATTGGCTCTGCAGGGTAGGGATATGTCAGATAGGAGCAGTATCTGGATGAAATGGGTCTTAGGATCAGAATTGCAAGGCTAGAGGCAGTAGGTAGGAGCCAAGACCATAACTAGACAGAGGATATATATTAAACTTGAGAGGCAAGATGAGGAAATCAACAGCATGATTATCAAAAAACTTCCCAGGCCACCTCCACTGCAGAAGAGGACAGGATGCAGATGTTCGTTGAGTTAGTTGGTTTGGCAGCTAATGTGTTAATCGAATGCGCAATGGGACTTGCTTTGATATGAAGCCCAGCATGCTATGAGTGTGACTGCTTAAAGAAAGCACACTGGAGTGGAAACAATGTAGTCACCTATATTTAGGGGTGGGGCAGCAGGAGTAGAGAAAAGTTTTGACAGGTTTCTGGGGCAGGTTTCAGGTGGTCACTTAGAAGTCTTAAGTTGGCTTCTCTGGGCCTTGAGTCTCACTCGCCCACTTTCAGAAACATTCTTAGAGGTTCTCTATGTTCTCTTTCCCCAGGTTCACTGCTAATTCAGATGATGGTAGAACAGCCTTTTGGGCCTTTCTGGCTTAATTTTGATTCTAGGAAAACTTCTGATTTGACTCTACTAACAAACCAAAACTCCCAGACACAGGGCACTACAAATTTAGACCTGCTCATTCGAATGTCTTGGAGAAGGCGTGGCGGTCTCCGAGGACATTCTCATCCATTCTCAGAAAATTTGTGGGAGTTTTGGGATACAGGTAAGGGGTGGTAAAGCCCCATTGGAGTCCAGGACTGATGAGGACCACTTTGAGGATTCAGGCCTGCACCCTGGTGGCTGGGTGCAGCTATGCTTTTTCTTGCCCCTAGTAAAAGGACCACTGAACTCAACCAGACTGCGAACCTTAAAGCAGCCTGTGATACAGCTTCAGCTCCACTCTGCTGCCATCCAGTGTCAGTCCTGCCTGCCCAGGACCCAAACCCCTTCATTTTCCTAATGACAGTTCCAGCAACCTCAGACCACATTGTAGGCTTAATGAAAGATCTTGAAACAGCTAACATGCATATGAAAAGGTATTCCACATCACTTATCATCAGAGAAATGCAAATCAAAACCACAATGACATACCACCTCACACCTGTTAGAAGGGTTATTAGGAAGGTAAATGATAACAAGTTTTGGTGGGAATGTGAAGAAAAGGGAAACTTGTACACTGCTGGTAGGAATGTAAATTGGTATAGCCATATAGAAAACAGTATGAAAGTTCCTCAAAGGATTAAAAAATAGAACTACATGTAATCCAGGAACTCCACTTCTGGGTATATATCCAAAGGAAATCAGTATCTTGAAGAGATATCTGCACTTACATGTTCACTGGGGGCATTTTTCGCAATAGCCAATATATAGAAACAACCTAAATGTCCGTCAGTGGATGGCTGGATAAAGAAAATGTGGTATATACATACAATGGAATACTAGGCAGCCTTAAAAAGGAATAAAATATGCCATTTGTGACAACACGTGTAAACCTGGAGGACACTGTGCTAAGTGTAATAAACCAGACACACAAATACAAATGCTGCATGATCTCACTTCTATGTGAAGTCTAAAATATTCAAACTGATAGAAACTGAGAGTAGAATGGTAGTTGACAGGGGTTAGAGGATGGTAGAAATGGGAAGATGTTGGTCAAAGGGTACAAAGTTTAAATTAGACATCATGACTATAGATAACAATGCTGTATTGTGTATTTGAAATGTGCTACAGGGCTAGATCGTAAGTGTTTTCACCACACACAAAAAGTAGCTATATAAGGTGATGGATATGTTAAGTAGCTTGATAATTGTGTGTGTGTGTGTGTGTGTGTGTGTGTGTTTATGTCTGTATATTTATATATATATTTATAGATACATATATAGATATAAACACTAGCTTTTGCAACTTTGATATATACAATTTCTATTTGTCAATTATATCCCATTAAAGCTGAAACAAAAACAAACCTTAGAAAACCTTGACTCAATCTGTGAAATTCAATGCAAAAATATAGCTAATTGTCATATACACATATACACTGCATTTGAAGACAAAAGAAACACGATTTGATTTCTTTCTGATGGAGCATGTTAAGATTAAGACATGTCTAGGGAAAAGATGGTCCTTTGTCCTTCTATGTATAGTGAAGCTCAGCAGTGTCCTTGCTGGCTTATAGTTTATGGTTATAAAGAAATGAGCACAGTCAGTCTGCCCTGCAAGCTTGGTAAAGACAGGGCACCTTCACTAATGCATTTCAGGTCTTAGCACAGTGCCTGTTTATTCACTGGCAATATGACGTTATTAATACAAACCTTTCACTTATATGTGGAATCTAAAATATTCAGTGATTATGAGGATTGAATCTGAGAACCTCAGTTGTCTATTGATGCTTAACAAATAGCCCAAACCTAGTGGCCTAAAGCAACTGCAATATTTATTTTGCTTCAGTTTAGGCAGGATATGGTGGGGATAGTTCATTTCTGCTCGACTCCCTTCCAGTGGGGGTAGCTTAAAGACCAGGGGCTGGAGTCACCTGAATGCTCATATGTCTGGCAGTAATGCTGTGTATTGAGACCTCTGAAGGGCCAGTCTGCAGAACAACCACACATGATCTCTCCATGTGACCTGGGTTTCCTCACATCATCCCTGAATTTCAAGAGTAAACATCCCAGGATAGAGAACCAGATGAAAGAAACTCTCATAACCTTATCTTGGAAGTAGGCAGTGTTGCTTCCAATGGATTCTATTCATTCAGGCAGACAGTCACAAACATCAACCTGAGTTCGAGAGGAGGAGAAACAGACTCTCTGCTTGTTGAGTGGGGTGGCATGTGAGACCAGGAATATTTCTGTAGCCTTCTTTGAAAATATGATCTGCCATATTGGCACATAATGAGAGTCTAAAAATTGATGTAATTTTGATTTTAAGATGAGATATTGGCTAGGTATTATTAATCGTCCTATTTATAGATTGGCTACCTAGTTTCGAATATGTCATTATTTAATGATAACATGGCTTTGTGGTCGTAAGTCAGCTTTTTCTGGCCTGAGAAGGTCCTGGGTTTCTGGAGTATAATCTGAATTTATAGTAAAAATTTTGAGAGTTGGATCATAATCACAGCCTTTTACTTTGGAAAATTTATTTGAAGTGAGCATTAAAATGAGAAATAGGACTGATACATTCTTAAGCAAAGGTAAAAATAGGATTACCTGAATAGGTGGATACATATTGCTCAGGTGTCACCCAGGGGCCTTTCTGATGAAGCAAAGTGAAGCAAGCAGTGTGGTTACTGTAACTACAGACATCTTCCTAGAAACCAATTGTGTTATTCTATTTTGTTTTCCCATTGGACTTCCAGACTTCCAAGCAGAATAAAGAAAAATTTCCTCCAATTCTCGAGGTAGAGAAGTCTCTGGCTCTACTGTTTGGACAACTGGAACTCTCTCTCTTTAATCTCTTGAATGAGAAGGGATGCTGACTTCCAGGCTCGGGGATTATGCACTTACTTCCACTGCATGATTGAGAAAGGCACTAGGAGAGCCTTTTGTTTGAGTCCCATAAAAGCTAAAATGTCCACAAGGAAAGAGCTACTGGATCTGGAGACCACACGAATGAAGTAACCTGGGATTTTAAAAAAAATTATTTATGTTCTGAAGCCAGAGATATATGCTTCGAATACTTGTTCAATTGTTAGGTTGGGGGTGTTCTAAGGCTTTCATTCATTCATGGAATAAGCATTTATTGAAAGCCCACTAAATGTTGCATACCATGCTAAATATTCAAAACTGGAAGGTGAACAAAAGAAAGAAGTTTCCTCCTCTCACAGACCCTACAGACGCTGGCGATAAAATTGCATGAAGATTCTATTAGTTCTAGGGTTTAAAGCAGCCATAGGGCAGCACAAGTAGGCATTGGAGCTGGGCAGAATTAGGATCAGAAGGTCGGTTAGAATATGCAGCCATCTCCAGCCTGGGTAACAAGAGTGAAACTCCATCTCAAACAAACAAACAAACAAAAGAATATGCAGCCATCGGTGACCGCTTAGATGGGGACGTACAACCTCAAAGTACACCAGAAAACAGATGAGATTTCACAGTCAGCATCTAGAGACTGGCCGGGATTAAACTTTGGACATGGAATAGAAGAATGGTCCTTTCCAGAAGGAGGCAGGCCACCATGGTTACTTGCAGTTGGTGATTGAGATGCAGGCAGATCTTGAGCTACAGCAGAGATGACATCACTCCATGTACCAAGAGTGGAGGACAGAGGGAAATGGAAACTGTAGCCCAGTGTTGAGACTTTCTATGTCCCCTAGAGTCCTTTCTTATCCAAAGTGTAGTGGAGGACCCCTAAAGTCCCAAAGCTAGCCACATGATACCAGAGCTTCGTAAGTCTCATTCTGATATTCATCTCCTCTATAGTGATGAATGGGCTTCAGAGTGGATCAGATGAAACACGTGTGGCTTTCACTGAGTCTCCAGATAAATGAAGTGACCCACTGCACTCCATTCCAAAGTTTATTATTTTTTATAGCATCACTTAACAAATAGACCATGGAAATATCATAGGCATCAAAAGTATTGATTTCATTAAGATAATTGACAAAATTTGTCATGATCTCCCTGTGAATAAGCTTGAGGAATTGGATAATTATGTGGCAAAAATCGATCTCAAGAATACTGATAAATTAATCAATGCTAATCTGGACCAGAGTTTCTGAAACTTGAGTAATATGTGGGTGCCTTTCAAAGGAAAAATATTCTCATGAATTTCACCAATATTGATTTGTTTTGATTGTAATATTTTTAAAATGTTAGAAATAAGCTCTTTATACTTGCAAGTTTTATTAAATAAAAATTTTAATTCAAAACAAATACATGATTAAAATAAAAACATAGATTAGGTGAATATTTAACATGATAGATAATTTAACATGATAGATAATATTGTTTGCTGATACTAAATTAACTGATGCTGAATTTAACTTTAAAATGGTGAGGGTTTATGTCAGATTCTATGCTCTGCAGCATTTTGGCTTCTGTTCCAGTACAGAAAAGACTTGCTCACACAGATATGCTACACAATATGAAACTTAATCTTCAAAAATTTGTTTGATAGTTCAGATTAGTTGGACCTTATAATTTATCAAGATACTATAAGTAAGAAATTTTTACATAACAATTTTAATTAATTACTGAAGGTTAGTGTTAAGGGTAGTATTTTCAGAAAAGTAAAATCTGTATTAAATGAGAATTTACTCCATTTATTTCTAGATATGGAAGCAGAATTTCTTTATATTTATTATAACATTTCCTGCCAAATAAGTATTCTGGAAGAAAAATATTTTTGGAACTAGTTATTCAATCAACATCAGCATTCATTGAGCATATTTCTCAAACTACTATGTGCTCTGTGAATACAGATCTCTCATTACATTTTTCTATTTCAACTTCTGGAAACCTTTCCTTTTTGTGGGATGCCATGAAATTATTGGGCTTTCACACAGTACAAACACAGTGGCAGGCACAAAGATAAACTGGACACTGGAAAGGAAGTAGCAATCTCAGTTTAAGACAATCACCAGATGATAAAGAATATGCTCATTATTTTAAAATATTATCATTTAGTGTAAACCCATATTTAAAATTCTCATTCCAAATTCATGGTCCAGAGTGAATATGTTGTTCAGAGTGAATAATGTTGTTGTTGTTATTTATTTATTTAAAACATTTGGTTGGCATCATAGCCAGAAGAAAGGGGCTGGTGCTGAAGCAAGGATTCAGTCTCTTTCAGTCTGGTGCTGTCTAGCCAACCCATCTTGTGTATCTCTGTACTTGAGTTTTCTATCCACAAATGAAGTTGAAACCTTCTAGAATTGCTGGGTGAGACACAGGAATTTAAAGTTTAATTCAATGGATGTCTACTATATAAAATCCCTGAAGTCATATGGCATTATATGCCAGTGCTCTGAAAACCAGATGATGCTGCACATATCTTAGATATTAATAGACATGAGCCAATTTGGAGAAAACTAATTTCTCAACAATAAAAACCAACTACCTCAGGAATACAGTATTAACTCATTGCCCCTGAGGAATTTTTGATTATTCTGCCACACTATAGTGATTGTTCTCAAATGAGATTTTCTGCAGCTAAGAAAAGATTTTGAGTGCAGATTCTTTACCTGGAATTCATGGATAGGCTTCAGGGAGTTTTAGCCTCTGAATATGCCTGCAATATTTGGAGTGTGTGCATGTGTATTTGTGTATGCATGCGCACACATCTAAAGAGAAAATGTTTAGACTGGATCACTTTCATGGAGTGTAAAGAACCAAAAACTGTATGAACCACTGTTTAGGGATGAAATTCTTAACTCTTAGTGCCAGTTGAGAATTAACACTTTATTTTTGACCTGAAACTCAGCTGTTTTAATGAACCATTTTTCTGGGAATGGTCTTTATGGTATGATAGTACTTATTCTCTTGATTATGGTACAAAGTATTGATCCATTTAATAAGGTGGTTTGTTCTTTCCGCGTTGTCATCAAAGATAAATTGGGACTATAAGTTGAAAAACAATACATTTTGCCACCACTGATCTAATGTCATTGAATTGTGTTAGTTAATTTGGAATTATAACCCAAAATAGGTGATGCTCCATAAACATGTGCTTGATCTTTATAGATGAAACAAACTCAGGTCACAGGACATCTTTTTAGTTAAGTGAATATGAGTCAGTATTTATCTGTAGACCAACCAGATTTCAGCTGGATCTGGCCTCAGTTATTTCATTTTATTTTATTATGTATGGTGAGATCATAGATCCACTTTGGTTTTGACAAGAGCTTACACCTGTATGACCCATACCCCTGTTGAGATACAGAACACGACCGTCATTCCAGACACTTCCTCTTCTCAGGAATCTTCTCTTCAGAGATTGATCTGGTGTCTTTCATTGCTATCTAATCCTTTAGTTATTGTAGAATTTTGTTCTAGTTTCTTATTTAGAAAACCAATTGTCATATTGGCATAGATTACTTTTTCACCTTGTGTTGCCTAGAATCTTAAAGATCTTTGGAGGTGGCTGAGGAGCCACTACCACAGGATTGGAAGAAGGGGTGAAAGAGGGTCTGAGAGATTTTAGACACTTTTCCAACTCCTCCTTCAAGTGGACTAACTCCCTGTCTGAACTCTTTTATAAATTAGAATTCCATGTGGGGTTTGGTTTTAAAAGGGGGCTTTACCAGGTGCCTATGAATCGTAGATTGGATAAAAAAAAATGTGGTACATATACGCCATGGAATACAACTCAGCCTTGAAAGAATGATATCATATCCTTTGCCACAACATAAATGCAGCTGGAGACCATTATTCTAAGTGATTTAATACAGAAACAGAAAACCCAATACCA
The DNA here is from genome assembly GCF_049354715.1 of Callithrix jacchus. Classification (NCBI taxonomy): domain Eukaryota; kingdom Metazoa; phylum Chordata; class Mammalia; order Primates; family Cebidae; genus Callithrix; species Callithrix jacchus. The sequence continues at coordinate 93,680,740 of NC_133509.1, forward strand.
CATGTTCTCACATCTAAGTGAGAGCTAAACACTGTTTAGACACAGACACAACAATGCGAACAATGAACATTCTGGGAACATGGGCTGAAAACCTATTCATTGGGTGCTATGTTCACTACTTGGGTGTCAAGAACATTAGAATTCCAAACCTCAGCGTCATTCAATAGACCCATGTAACAAACCTATACATATACTTCCTAAATCTAAAAAATTTTTAAAATTTTTAAATAAAAGGTGTTCTACTTATTTGAAAAATTTATCTGACATAGGCTATTGTGCCAAAAATAACTGCAGTGATTCACTTAAACCATTATATAATCTGACTTTTGAAATGACAGTTAAGACTTCCTAAGAGCCAAGGGAATAAGTACTGGTTGGCAGTTGTGCTGAATGATGGCTGATGAAATGAGGTGGCCCCACATGGAAGCCAGCAGCAACGGGACTTGGGAAAGCAAGCAGCCTTCCCAGAGTGTGCCTTTGAAATCACATAGAGGAATTTGTTAATGATACTTGTGCATTTTCTGCCATGTTTTCTCTGTTTCTCTTGTAAGGTGACCATTTTGACTGTTTCAGGTCAATATTGTACCTTAAAATCAATTGGACTCAGGAACTGGCCAGAATCACTTGTGACAATATCTAACTAAGCTTGGAATTGTCTTATTTTCTCCCCCAAATGCAAATTCAATGCTTTGCGAATTACAACCCAAGGTCTATCTGTTCTTGGACTTTTTGCTTTGATAGTAGAAACTGTAAATTATATACACTACAAATGTTCTCATATTTTCTGTCTTCTCATTGTAGAAGACAGTATGGCAATTACTCAAGGATCTAGAACCAGAAATACCATTTGACTCAGCAATCCCATTACTGGCTATATACCCAAAGGAACATTAATCATTCTACTATAAAGACGTATGTTTATTGCCCTACTATTTGCAATAGCAAAGACATGGAATCAACCCAAATGCCCAATAATGACAGACTGGATAAAGAAAGTGTGGTACATATACACCATGAAATACTATTCAGCCATAAAAAGGAATGAGATCATGTTCTTTGCAAGGACACGGATGAATCTGGAAGCCATCATCTTCAGCAAAATAACACAGCAACAGAAAACCAAACACTGCATGTTCTAACTCATAAATGGAAGTTGAACATTGAGAACATATGGACACAGTGTGGGGAACAACACACACCAGGGTCTGCTGGGGAGTAGGGGGTGAGGTGAGGAGATTTAGAAGACAGGTCAATAGGTGCAGCAAATCACCACAGTACACATAGACCTATGTGACAAACCTGCATGTTCTGCACATGTATCCCTTTTTTTAAAAAATGAGAAACAAAGAAAAATAAGTTCTCATATTTATGATAGGTCAATAGGAGAAACTATCTTTGGAATAAAATTTATTTTTATGAATCATCTGCTACTAGTTAAGTTTTATAAAGGACCCATAGAGAAGCATCTCTGTTGGTTAGCTGTTTTGATGCTGTATTCCTTTATCCCCCACCCCAAACAGAGCATAAATAATAACACTTTATATTTATATCTTGATTTACAGTGTGTAAAATGCCACATCTGTTTGTCATAACAACCCTGCCAAATATGTATTATAATTTCTATTTTAAAGATGAATAAACTGAGATGCTGTGAGGTTGAATGACCTGGCCACAGAGGTAAATCACTCTCATACTCATTCTCATATCTAAATCACTAGTATAGGCTGTGGGCAGTGGCTCATGACTGTAATTAGGCCTAGCACTTTGGGAGGCATAGGCGGACAGATCACCTGAGGTCAGGAGTTCAAGACCAGCCTGACCAACATGGTAAGAACTCATCTCTACCAAAACATACAAAAATTAGCCAGGTGTGGTGGTGGGCATCCATAATCCCAGCTACTCAGGAGGCTGAAGCATGAGAATCACTTGAAACTGGGAGGCAGAGGCTGCAGAGAGCCATGATCTTACCACTGCACCATAGCCTGGGTGACAGAGCTATACTCTGTGTCAAAATAACAATAACAATTAATAAATAAATTAAAAAATAAATCCCTAGTATATGTCATATATCCAGGATCTAGCATCATTTACCTGCATTCTTTAAAAAATACTGATGTGTTACGAGACTATGAGTAGATAACTGTTCTTAATCCTAAACCTCAGTCTTCCCCAGCTACTGTTGTCTTTCAGTGAAATTTGGCATCGTAACTCACAAATATTTTTAAATTTTAATTTTCAAAGAATGTTCCTATGCAGAAAGGAGACAAAAATCATTCCTCAAAACTTGAGAAAGTGCCAGGAAATGGGAAATGATTAATTTCTCATAAAGCAGATCAGACATTTCATTTTGGCAAAAGACTCTAAATTAGAAGTCTTCCTTAGATTGTAGATGAAACTTTTACAAGGCTCTCTGAACTAAAAAAAGGCATATTTGACCACATGGTCAGAAAAGTAAAAAATAAAAGACAAAGGCTCCTGGGAAAAGTCTCCCTACAAATGCCTGTAGTACAGTAAACAAGCCAAGCTGTGCTAACAGATGTGCCCAGCCTGATCATTGGCGCTTGTTATGTGGCATATTATAAACGAGGATTGGGAGAATATAATTTTTAAACAAATAGTCACTTAACCAAAGCACCATTACTAAGAATATACACTTCCTATCAAAGAAGAAAGAGCATTTAGTCACACATGAGGAGCACCAACGCTGAAAGGGAATAGAGTCTAGCAGAGCATAACATTGCAATCCTGGGGACAAATTGAAGCCATGAATCTGGATGAGTCATTGAGGACCTGAATTCCTACAGATATCACAGATGAGAGTAAAGAAGAGAATCAACAGCAGAGAAAACAGATGACAAAGGGTAAGACCAGGCAGCTGGACGAAAGGCTGCACAGGTTGTTAGGACCCCAGGAAGCCACAGGAGGGCAGCAGAAGCAAGTAGCACAGATGTAACTTACAGAGCGTCCTTTTAGGAAGGGTATATTTTGAATCATATCAATCTGTCACAGAATCTAGACTTCAAACTGCTGGAAATTAGTGAAATATTTCTTAATGGCTCTTATGCCTTAATGGCCCTTATGCCATTAAACTAAAGACCCAAAGAATTAGGTAGGAGAAGTGAGTCTGGTGAAGGGATTTTCTGAGCAGGGAAGACAGAAGATGCATTCTTCCTCTCATTATTTTCTCATTGTCTGCCATCATGGGTAAAGAATTCATGGACCGGTAACTAAGAATTCAGGACAGAGGCTGTGGCCTTTCTTAGAAGTGGTGACAAGCAGGCAGCTAAGGATATGCTAACAACCTCACTCAGAATGTAGAATGAATGGGAAGTATATCTGAGGAAATTGACAATTGATTGACAAGATTCCTTAATTGCTCATTAAAATTGTACCTGGAGAGTTACAATGAGGGACTCTCCAGAATGGACTCTCTTAGCCACTTCTTGTGCTCCCATGAGTTCTTAATAATTGTCTGAACAAAAGAGCACAGATTTTTGCTTAATCACATTTCTTTTCAAAAAGGAAAGTAAGAATCTGTAACTGAAAAAGAAAATATTATTCCAGCACACCATCTGAGTGGTACCCAAAACAGACGTTTGTTATGTTAGGAGCCAATTTTGATCTATTGATGAACTTCTTTACTTCAACTTAAGGAAGAGAAAGCACAACTTTTAAGGAAATGGGTGAATCTGCCCATAATGTTGGGAGAATGAGTAGGAAAATATTTATTTTGTTCAGGGAATGTATTTTTTTTCACTATTGCCTCTTGACACTTAAATTTTCTTTTTCATCTTTATAAAAATCTGATAAATTGTAGAAAAAATAGGCATTAACCAAGAATTCCCTTTCTAGGAAATGATTCCAAAAATTAATCAGAGATGCAAAATGTGATGTATATTCAAGGATGTTTTGAGACATGGATGCCCTATTTTTATTTGAGAAATGGAAAATAATTTAACATTTTTATAATAACAATAACAAATCTTTACTGAATATTAACTTTGTACCAGATCCTACTAAGCCCTCTTATTTGTGTCTCACAACAAGCCCAGCAGGTAGGTGTTACTACTATGCCCATTTTGGAGATGAGAAAGCCAAGCCTCCAGAAGGTTGAGCAACTTGCGGAAGATCACATATCTAATAAGAATTGGAGTGGGGATTTTGATTCCAGAACCCATAGATTTAACATCTATATTATATATCTTCTTTTTATACAATATAATGATTAAATATATTTGGGTATATCCTCATAATAGGATATTTTCCAAAATTAAACATTGTGATGTTTGAAGACTAGTAATGCGAAATGAAAAACAATATAATGTTCAGTGAATAAACTGGAATACAAAATATTAGATGCAGCATGATTTCAATTGTATGAGATTCAAAAGAAAAATACCGAAATGAACATGTTTCTGGATGGTATGTTGAAATTCTTGTCTTTTTTTTTTTTTTGTATTTTCTAGTTCTTTATATGAACATATTTTGCTTCTATAATTATGAAGAAAGTTATTGTGTAACAGATGCATAGTGAGGAGAAACTTTTCATTTTTATTCTGTAAGAAAAGTTGATGTAATGAATGCTATAGTTTGGATATGGTTTGTCCCCAAATCTCTTGTTTAAATTTGATCCCCAATGTTGGAGACGGGGCACAATGGAAGGTGTTTGGGTCAGGGAGTGAAACCCTCATGAAGAGATCAATGCCCTCCCGCCAGGGCCAATGAATTCTCACTCTACTAGTTTCCATGACAGCTGGTTGTTAAAAAGAGCCTGGCACCTTATTTCCCTCTCTCTTGCTTCCATTCTTTGTAAACGTTATCTCTGCACAAGTCAGTTTCCCATCACTTTCCACCCTGAGTAGAACAGCCTGAGGTCTTCACCAGATGCACATGCCCAATCTAAAACTTTTTCAGCCATCAGGATTGTGAACCAAATAGTCCCTTTTTATTTATAAATTACCCATCCTCAGGTATTCCTGTACAGCAATACAAAATGGACCAAGACGATGAACTTGACAGTTGCTTAGGAATTTGTAGGCAAATTTGCATGAGTCCAAACATTTGGTGGGAGGCAAGGAAGAAGAATCTGACTCCTACCAGGGATTCATAGTTACTGAAACTTGTTGGGGAGAATCATGGTGGCTTAACTAAGTAGCAGTCAAATGCGATTCATGCCTGTAAATAAAATCACCATGAGGGCGGAAAAGAACTGGTGTTAGCAGTTGACCCCTGCAGCTGTGAACCTTCCCATAGGTAGAGTGTGTCCCGGTTAGGATGCTTTTGGCTATGAATGACACAATACCCAGCTCAAATTGGCTTAAGTAGTAAGTATATTACTTTCCATGAGAAGCTCAGAGGCACAGTGGTTCCAGATTTGGTTCAGCAAACTAACATGCAGCAACGAAGCCAGATACCTTCCAGTCTTTTCTCTCACTATTCTCAGCATGTTGACAACATCTCCCCTCATCATCTCATGATGGTGGTATTAGTTCCAGGCATCACTTGTAGATGTGACCACATTCAATGTGTATGGAAAGTTGTTTTTCCTCCCATTCATTTCTTCTTACTAAGAAAAACCTTTTCCTGAAGCCCCTGATGTATTTCCCATTGTTCCCTATCAGGTAGGATTACCTACCAACAAGAGAGTAGGAAAGGGGAATGGCTTTTGGGTAGGCAACAGCCATTATCTGCACAAGTTGTTCTGGGTGATGTAGTGGATAGTAGAACTTCACCTAGTCCTTCAGCTGAAGGAGCTGTGTATTCAAACATTGTAAATTGGGAGCCCCAGCCAGATTTGACATGGAGCACCTTGGATGAATGTAGCAATGACTGGGAATGGAAATCAGGGACCAACCTCCTGAATGAGATAAAGTTCAAACATCCTGAGACTTCTAGGTATCACAGGAGAGAAGGCCCTGGTGGGATTTGAGTGATTTAATGGGCACATTTGAAGGAAATGTGGGCTGGGCATGGTGGGATCATGCCTATAATCCCAGCACTTTGAGAGGCCAAGGTGGGTGAATTGCTTGAGCTCAGGAGTTCAAAACCAGCCTGGACAATATGGTGAAACCCCATTGCTACAGAAAATACAAAAATTAGCCAGGTATGGTGGTGCATGCCTATAGTCCCAGCTACTTGAGAGGCTGAGGTGGCAGGATTGCTTGAGCCTGGAAGGCAGAGGTTACAGTGAGCCAAGATCTCTCCACTGCACTCCAGCCTGGGCAACAGAAAGAGACCCCGTCTCAAATAAATAAACAAAGGAAATGTGACCATATATCATGCTGGTAAATGGGATGTTGAAGTTACATTTTGATAGAAGAATGAAATTATCTAAAAGGACATATTAGCAAGATAATATGGTAAGATAAAATTTTCTATGTAAAATAAAAAATAATAATTTGATTGGTAAATAAGGTAAAGAAAGCTAAAATATTTTTTTAGAAACAAGGTAAAACAATACCAGCAAATGCATGCATGAAGAATAAAAAAATCATTTGTCTAATAGAAAATGTTAGATGAATAAAAAGGATCAAATATAGTGATATGACAAATTCAATTAAATGTATACACTTGACACAAAAAAAAAGAAGAAGAAGAAGAAGAAGAAGAAGAAGAAGAGGAGGAGGAGGAGGAGGAGGAGGAGGAGGAGGAGGAGGAGGAGGAGGAGAAGGAGAAGAAGAAGAAACATCCCCCAAAAGCTTGGGACTTATATGACTTTAGTTCATTGACCTTTGGGTTGTGGTAATTACAGAGGGCCAGCAAACATTTTTTAAAGTAAACCTAGTAAAGTAAAGAAAGGATGTCCCTGTAGTCTCTTGCTGAAGCTGGTTATCTCCTGACTTTTATTTTTTTAACCGTCTGGAAAAAACTGCCAACTAACTTTGGCCCATCTCCAACTGTTCTTCCTTGCTGGCCCCAGTGGAAATGTAGTCTCTGCCTTATTCCCGCTCAGGCAGACTGACAAGTCCATATTTAGTTCTTGCTATTTAATAAAGCCATCATTTTTCAACGGAAAATTCCTAATTGAGTAAATCATACACAAATCACACCCACACCTGGGGAATTCTGTTTAGTTCACAAAGGACAGCTACCCAATTTGCAAGTGCAGCTTCTAAATAAAACGAAATCAAAAGTAATGGCACATGTCAAATTCCCAAATGATAGGATCGTCTTCTCCCTGTGTTTCTTCTAGGACAACAGCCCCCTGTAAATTCTTGAGGCTTAGCAACTCTGCTTATTTTTAACTTTTATTTGTTCAGTCTCTCCTTATCAGCCCCTTGCAAAAGCTGCTGTGACCACAAAATAATAGCAGATGGTGCTATTGAGTGTACGTTCAACCCCCTGTTTGAGTCCTAGCTAGATAATGAGTTACAGTTATTCCTGATAACGGATACTTTCTAAACTCTTACCCTTGAAACTTATACCCTTTAAATAAACATTAAGTGAAAGTAATATTTTTGTTACATAATATGTTAATTTTAAAAATTAAGAAATACAGATAATTATGAAGAATAATCAAAATCATTTTGTTAACGTATTGAGATAGGAATTTTTGGCTTTGTAATTTTGCATGTGGAGTCACTCTTTTATTTACTGTTTCAACATTCAACAGATATTCATTTTGTGTGTTCCAAGCACTAGAAACTAGGTGTAAAAAATATAGCACTGAAAAAAAGCCTCTCTTTACATGGAGCTTACTTTCTAGATTCTTTTACAAAAATGGAATCATTCTATATCTACTATTCTAAAGTCTGTTTTTATTTCATCTAAACTGTATTGCTTTTTTTTTTTTTTTTGAAGACAGAGTCTCACTCTGTTGCACAGGTTGGAGTGCAGTGGCGCGATCTCGGCTCACTGCAACCTCCGCCTCTTAGGTTCAAGTGATTCTTCTGCCTCAGCCTCCCAAGTAGCTGGATTACAAGCTTGTGCCACCACGCCTGGCTAATTTTTGTATTTTTGGTAGAGATGGGGTTTCACCATACTGGCCAAGCTGATCTCAAATCCCGGACCTTGTTATCTGTCTGCCTCAGCCTCCCAAGTGCTGGGATTATAGGCATGAGCCACTGCGCCTAGCTCTTGCATGCATTTTTATGCTAACTGTAGATCTATGCAGTATTTTCAAATGACTGCTTAATAGTTCAGCATTTGCTCCATTACGAATCTAATTCTATCATAATAAGTTTCCAATGTGTTTTATTATTTTACAAACATCTTTGCAAAGGAAATTTCGACACTGACAAATAAATTGGCACATTATTCAATTACATAAACTGCACACTCCAGTGTTCTGTTTTGTTTTGTTTTTGAGACAGGGTTGTGCTCTGTCACCCAGGCTGGAGTGCAGTGGTGACATTGCAGCTTACTGAAGCCTCGAACTCCAGGGCTCAAAGGATCCTCCCACCTCAGCCTCCTGAGTAGTTGCGACCACAGGCATATGTCAACGTGTTTGGCTAATTTTGTTTACTTTTTGTAGAGACAAAGTCTCACTGTGTTCCCCAGGTTGGTCTCTAACTCCTGGACTAAAGTGATCCTCCCACCTCAGCCTCCCTAAGTGCTAGGATTACAGGCATGAGCCAGCGTGCCTAGTCCACACTCCAGTGTTTTGAGTCCTAGTCAAATACTCCTTTCCAAATCAATATGGAGATCTACTTTACCATTATCTTTATATTTCCTTATATGGATAGTCCATTTTTAAAAAGTAGCTCCTAATTAATTGTTATGGTAAACAGCAACAAATGTCCTTGTACATGTACTTACCCAAATTTATGTGAATGTTTATTCCTTTATTTAAACATTTTAAAATTGAAATACATGGTTAGTATAAAAATTTTATCAAGATGAGATTTGGGTAGGGACATAGAGCCAAAGCATATCAGTTTCTTTGGGTGTTTTAGTGATGCACTCTTGTTTTATACACTCAAAATATATAGCTATCCCATTCCTAGTTCATAGCAGTAAAGGATAAATTAGCAAAAGAAGTAACTTACTTGGTTTCTTGCAATTCAAGAGAAGAGGAAATGAGCCATTCATGTTTCTCACAGACTAATTCCAAGAAACTTCTTCTAGCCAAGACTCAGGCTCCAAGTTTATTCATTACTATATTTTTCATTCACTCAACAAAGTTTTTAAAATTAATACTATGGGGAAGTCACCGTGAAAAGTGCCATTGAAGACTCTTTTTACCTAAAGATACTTGTTACTAGTTATAAAAGTCATAAAAGCTGTTTATTGAGAAATTATCTTGTTTCAGGCATTCTATACAGTAACTTAAATCCAAAATAACGGGTGTGTGGAGGATATGATGAAATGTACATTACAGATAGGAAACTGAGGTTCGGGTCGGGCGTGGTGGCTCAAGCCTGTAATCCCAGCACTTTGGGAGGCCGAGGCGGGTGGATCACGAGGTCGAGAGATCGAGACCATCCTGGTCAACATGGTGAAACCCCGTCTCTACTAAAAATACAAAAAATTAGTTGGGCACGGTGGCACGTGCCTGTAATCCCAGCTACTAAGGAGGCTGAGGCAGGAGAATTGCCTGAACCCAGGAGGCGGAGGTTGCGGTGAGCAGAGATCGCGCCATTGCACTCCAGCCTGGGTAACAAGAGCGAAACTCCGTCTCAAAAAAAAAAGAAAGAAAGAAAAGAAACTGAGGTTCAAAGAAGTTACCTATGCAAGATTAAAGGATAGATTGTGACTGAGCCAAGAGTCAAACCCAATGCTGAAGAACTATGAAGCCCACAATTTTTGCAACATTTTATATTGCTTCTGAATATTTTAATCTAGAGGGGAAATATAAAAGCTTATCAATAATATAAATTATATGTAAGTTATTTAATTGCATCCCAGAAGCATTTATTGAAGAAGTAAAGCACTGTTGTGCATTTGAATGAGATATAAAACCTTAAATAAGATAGTCTACCCAGATCTTCTCTAAGGAATTTAGCCACTTCTGGAAAGTTAAAGAGTATTTCAGCAAGTGGAGAAGGGTGAGAAGAACATAGCTAAGCACAAATACCTGGGGTGGTATTACTGAGCATGAGTAGTCTGAAGGAGCAATTACTTTTGCACAAACCTAAAAGAGCTATAAAGAGATTCACTGGCTATAAGACGCCAGCCACATCATCACCAGGAAGAGGGCTGTAGCAGACTATATACTAGGAAGCTTGAGCTGGATGATGGTATACCAAAAATGCAGCAGTTCCGGAAGGTTTGAGTGCAGAAGGACTGTGAATCACAGGCTTGAAATTGCTGGGCCACACCAATTGGAGAGATGTGGTAATAACGGGGAGATGACTGTGCGTAGAACTAGCCATTCTCAAGGTTCCAGATGGAACTGCGGAGTGGTGATAGGATCATATCAACAGGCTCAAAATGTCCATTTCTAACCAGCTGTATCCTGAGTTTGAATCATCAAAACCTTCAGTCTGGCAGTAGGATTACTTTGAAATGGCTTCACTAGGGTGGGGGCCTGGATTTTGTTAACAGGAATGGTGTAGTCGAGCCTTAGGTTAATGGTATGACTACTGAGAAATAAACCTCCAAATGCAAGTGTTTTCCTAGTGTAGTATCTTATCCTCAGCAGATTAGCAAAGGCCTTCCTATAGAATATTGCCAAAAAAAGATGCTTTTGTTTGAATGCTCTTTTAATGGTTCCTGAAAGTATTAGGTTGGTACAAGTAATTGCAATTTTTTTTTTTGCCATTAAAAGTAGTGGCAAAAAACAGTAATGGCAAAAACCACAATTACTTTTGCACCAACCTAGTATTTGATTGTTCCCTATTTCAAAGTATTTTATTGATGCCAGAGAAACCTAAGAAATACTCTATGGGGGTTTAACTCAGGTATCTATTGTTTTGTCATTTATAGGACTTACTGTTAGTTTAAACCTTGACATAGAAGATAATAGATAAAAGCATATTCTGGGAGAAATTAAAAGTAAAATGGCTGCTCAAGTGAGGCTGTACTGTTTTTTGTTATTCTGAATTATTGACTGGTAGTTTGATTAAATGTATTATTTTACACTGAAAATGTATGTTAATAATGATGGCTATGACATTTAATTATTTAGTTTAATATGGGTGCATTTTGGTTATTGAAAGGATATTGGTTTTAAAATGTGCTTTTTTTTTTTTTTTGAGACAGAGTCTCACTCTATCACTCAGGCTGGAGTGCAGTGGCACGATCTTGGCTCACTGTAACCTCCGCCTTCTGGGTTTAAGCAATTCTCTTGCCTTAGCCTCCTGAGCAGCTGGGAATACAGGCATGGGCCACCATGCCTGGCTGATTTTTGTATTTTTAGTAGAGATGGGGTTTCACCATGTTGGGCAGATTGGTCTCAAACTTTTGGCCTCAAGTGATCCGCCCACCTCGGCCTCCCAAAGTGCTGGGATTACAGGTGTAAAATGTGCTTGTCCCTTTTTTTCTTTGAGACAGAATTTCACTCTTGTTGCCCAGGCTGGAGTGCAATGGCACGATCTCCGCTCACTGCAACCTCCACCTCACAGGGTTCAAGCGATTCTATCGCATCAGCCTCCCGAGTAGCTGGGATTACAGGCACCTGCCACCACGCCCAGCTAATTTTTGTATTTTTAGCAAAGACAGGGTTTCACCATGTTGGCCAGGGTGGTCTTGAACTCCTAACCTCAGGTGATCCACCCACCTCGGCCTCCCAAAGTGCTGAGATTACAGGCATGAGCCACGGTATCCAGCAAAATATGCTTGTTCTTGGAATAATGTCTTAAAGTTCTGACTATTGCATACAAAATAAAACCACGTATTTTCACTCTAAAAGGCCGCACTGGGAAAGAAAGTTCACCTGAGTGCTATCGAGATTTTCCCCATTCTCCAAAGTGGAAGAGGCTGTGAGGAGGCAGAGTTGAGTTGAGAGCATTCCAACTTTCAAGTCAGGAATCCCTGCCTCAAAGCATTGCTCCAGAGCCATATGACACACAAAGGCTGTTCACCTTTCTTGATGTTAGAACCTGGCCTCCTCAAGAGAAGAATCTTGATCATACCAACTATTTTCTTCTTTCTGCTTCATGCTTTGCAAGGCAAAGGAGTGTGGGAATTGGAAGGCAGAGTAGACACTCCTCCCCATTTTTCTGCTACTACTATTGCTGCTGCCACAAATGCTATCAATTCTACTACTATTGCTGCTGCCACAAATTCTACTACTATTGCTGCTGCCACAAATGCTATCAATTCTACTACTATTGCTGCTGCCACAAATGCTACCAATTCTACTACTATTGCTACTACCACAAATTCTACTACTATTGCTGCTGCCACAAATGCTATCAATTCTACTGCTATTGCTGCTGCCACAAATGCTACCAATTCTTTGGCTGTAAGATTTGTTGGGAATTTTCTATTTGCTATACCTTACTCTAAGCATTCAAATATATTAACTCAATCTTTATAGTAACTCTATCAAGTAGCTATTTTTATCTCCATTTTACAGGCGATGATCTGAAACACAGTGATACAGGTAGGCTTTGTGTCCTCACCCAGATCTCATCTTCAATTGTAATCCTCAGGTGTTGGAAGGACCTGGTGGGAGGTGACCGGATCATGGAGGCAGTTTCCCTTACACTGTTCTCATGATAGCGAGGGAGTTCTCACGAGATCTGATGGTTTTATAAATGGCAGTTTTCCCTGGGCTTTTTTTTTTTTTTTTTCTCTTTTCACCACCTTGTGAAGAAGGTGGCTTCCCTTCTGCTGTGCCGAGACCTCCCCAGCCATGCAAAACTGTGAGTCTTTTAAACTTCCTTTCTTTATAAATTACCCAGTCTCAATATCTTTATAGCAGTGTGCAAACAGACTAATACACACAGCAAGGATATATAACTGGCCTGAGTTAACAACACTAGTAACTGGTAGAGTGTGGTCTGACTTAATCTACTTTATCAGAAAATGAAAACATTGACATGTACTATTTTAAAAATATTTGTTCACATACTCCAACATAACTCCATGATAAAATTTCTTCTAAGAAGGCTGAATAAACAACTGAGCCACTTGGCCAGCTTTGACTCTCTAATATTTTTCTATCTACAAAAATAGCACATTCATCATTTATTTAAGAATAAGGAGGTTTATAGTTAGAGGAAAGTGAAGTCGTTTTACTGCTTTCAAGACTAGGAATTGGTCTCTTTTGTATAGTAATCTAAAAGTATGTCAATAAACATGAGGGAATTCACATTCCCTTTCTGGAAATTTTTTGTTTTGTTGTTTTGGGTTTCTTTTGGGAGGACATAAAGTGATGTGAATTCTTCTGACCCTCATTCCAGGGTATGAGAAAGAAACACCAAAGTCCACAAGATTATAATAATGATTGCCTATGTAGTACATCTACTTGGGGCAATGATATTTTGAACCTTAAGGAAAGACTGAGGTACAGCAGTGACAGTTGGCAGTTAAAACAAAAATTGGTTTTCTGGTGAAACTTTCTAATGTGAAAGATGTCTAACTTTTTTGGCAGGTCAGAGATTAAGATATGGTTATTGTCAGAGTTATAACACTGCTATACGTGTTGAAAAGTTATTTAGTATAAAAAATCCATGCAATAAATTTCCTTCATTGAGGCTCAATACAGTTTATCAAAACAGGACCTTTGCTTCAGCTGTGGACCAGATAGGAAAGACTAGAGTAAGAGCAAGGAAATCAGGCAGGCTAGGAAGAAAGAAGGCAGCATATGAGAAGAAAGTGAAAGGAGGCAAAAATCAGAGAAAGAGCAAATTGCAACCCAACCACTTGATGAATATAAAAACTAAAAGTATTCTGATTGATGTGATCCTGAGAAGTTTCTTTTACCGTTGTTCCTGATAAAATTTAAAAAGGTGTTCTGAAAAGGAAATAATAATTTGGCAGAAAATATGGCTTATTTTTTTCTCCTCTTTTTTCAGAGATTGTGATGTTCTAAATTATGGATACATTGTCCTTAAGTGTTCTCTTATGGTGTCTTTTATGTTAGAATGTAATTCTAATGCAATCATTGTTATTACTATTTTCCTTTAGGGTTTGTACAATTTATGCCAGCCATTCCCCAACTTTGATGTCATGAGACATTTCTTTAAACTTTCTTATAACAGTTTAACAATTTTGCTTTTTTTACATTTAAATCATTAATCCATTTAAAGAGTGTGTGTGTGTGTGTGTGTGTGTGTGTGTGTGTGTAAGGCAGGATCAAATTTTATACATTGTTTCATATGGAGAGCCAATTGTTCCAGAATAATTTATTGAATAATTCATGATTTCCTCATTGATTTTTAATATTATCTATGTCATATTTCAGTTTCTCATAAGTATATAAATCTGTTTTGGGGCTTTTGATTCCGTTCTATTCTGTTTGAATTACAATAGCCTTGGAATAAGTCCTGAAATGAATGTTTTTACTCTTTTGTATGAATTTCATGATCAGTTTATCAAATTCCATGATATCTTCTGCTGAGGTATTACTAGAAATGTCTTTGAATTTGAGGAGAATTATTATATGATGATAAACACAAATAAGGTATTTCTCCATTTATTTAGGGCCTTATATATGTTTTTCTAAGTTTTTAAGGATTTATAATTTTTTCCATTAACATTTGTACATATTTTATTATCTTTATTTGTAGTGACATATAGTTTTGTTGCTATTATGGATGACATCTTATTACCACCATCATTATCATCAATCACTAGTGTAATATTATTATATATTCTGATTGATTTACTAATTGTCACATTACCACCAATTTGAAGTTTTTATATTCTCTTATATTTTCTAAGAAACAATTATATTGTCTGTGAATAATTGTTTTTCTTTTCTAATTTCATTAGAAGTTTGATGGGGGTAATGACATTTATTATTATGTTACTTTGTATTCTATCCCTAATTTTTATGCATTTTCTAAAATCAATTTTGGGGTATAATTTTTATAAAATAAAACACACTCATTTTAAGTATACAGTGTACTGAGTTTTCCAAATGTATATATCAAAGTTAAAACATCAAAATCAAGCTATAGAACATACACATTATCTGAAAAGTCTTTCTTAGATTTTTCTAAAATCCCTCTCCCCCAGTCTCAGGCAATCACTGATTGATCCAGTTTTACTTGCTCTAATTTGGGGTTTTCTAGAATTTCTTATACAAGGAATCATCTATTATGCAGGAGTCATGTATTTATAGTCTTTTATAGCTCACTTGTTTTATTTAGCATGATTTTTTGGTATTTATACATATTATTTCATTTACCAATATGTCATATTTTATTGCTGAGTCGTATATATCTATACCAAAATTCATTTATACAAATTGATGACCTTTGAGTTGTTTCCAGATTTGGGCTATCACAAATGAAACTGTTACAAATATTTTTAATGTCTTTTTGAGGAAGCACATTTTCTTTTTGGTAATGTCTAGGAGTGAAATTGATATGTGAAATCCTAAGTGTGTGTATAACTCTGTAAGAAACAGCCAGAATGGTTTTCCAGAGTGGTTGTATAATTTCACACTCCCATCAAAAATATGTCAGCGTTCCAGTTCCTCTGCATCTCCGCTGAAATTTTGTGTTGTTAGGTTTTACATTTTCATTGATTTAATGATGATATCTCATTGTGATTTCAATTTGCATTTCTCAGATGACTAATCCTGTTAAGCATTTTTATGAATTTATTGGCCGTCTTATGTCATCTCTTGTGAATTGTTTGTTCAAATATCTCCCGTTTTTTCATCTGACTTCTTAATGTTGTTACATATCCTTTTTATATAGTTTATTATGTGTGTGTATTTATATGTTTCAAGTTAGTTTTGGTGAATTGTTTGAGTTATCAAGATTTATTGTTGTTCTTGTTGTTTTTAATATGAATATCCTGTTTGTTGTTTCAGAATCATGTTTTGAAAAGACTATATCTTTTTATGGTTGCATAGTGTTCAAAATGTACAGGATATAATCCCAAAGTATTCAGCATATGAAGAACCACACAATTCTCAACTGATGATGAATTCTGTCAGGTTTTGTCTGTCTGAAAAGGTTTTTGCTTTGCCTTTTTTTAAAATGGTATTTTCACTGCATATGTAATTCTGGTCTGGCACCTTGAAGATGTTGTTCCACTGTCTTCTGGTTTGCATTGCTTATGACAGGAAGCCTGTTATTTTTCTTATATGTCCTGCTCTTTACACACTGTGTCTTTTTTTCCTCTGGTTGCATTTTAGATAGCGGGTTTTTAGTAATCTGATTATGCTGTGTATGGTTTTGTGTGTGTGTGGAAGGATGACTGTGTATGTGCATGTGTGTGTGGGGGGGTGTGCATCCTGCTTGTGGTTCATTGAATTTCTTGAAACTAGATTGATAGTTTTCATAAAATTGGAAAAAAATTCAGTTATTATTCTGCCCTCCTTTCATCAAATTTAAAAATTTTCAGTCATTATTCTCTACCCTACTTTCTCCCAACACACATACCTACTACATTCTATAGTTGACCGAGACTCTGATTTTGGAGGGTGTTTTGTTTCTCTTTTGTTTTTTGATGTATGCATCAGTTTGGATAAAATCTGCTATGTGTTTATATTTATCAGTTTATTCTTCTGCTACCAATCCCATCTGTAAAATACTCTTTTTTAGTATGTTTCATCTTTAGAATTTCCATTTGGTTATACTTTTCAAATATCTATTCCCCTGTTGTTATGTTAATGCTTCTTATATCCTTGAGGTAGTTATAACAGATCTTTTACGATTCTTGTCTGCGAGTTCCATTGCTTTGTTATTTATGGGTCTGTTTCTATTGAGTGATTTTTCTCCTGATCATTGGTTATATTTTCCTGCTTCTTTGTATGTCTAGTATTTTTTTAATTGGATAATGAGTATTATAAATTTTATATTTTGGAGTGCTTGGGTTTATGATGTTTCTTTAGATTCCTTGGACTTTCTCTGGCAGGCAATTTGTTACATAAATATTACGTTCATTTTTTCAAGATTTGTTTTTAAGTTCCTTTCAGGCTTAAAGTAGCCAATTTTTTCTAGGGCTAATTTTGCTGCACTTCTCAGTCCTGACCTTTCTTGGTTCTGTACTGAATGTCCTCAGCATAGAATATAATCTTTTTACTCTAACTGAGAAACCTCAATTTCCTGTGTGAGCTTTAGAAATAGTTCAGTACATAGGCCCCAGTTATTATTCTTTCCCCATATGTTAGTTGTCTGTTGCAGTGCAACAACATTTCCACAAACTTAGTAGCTCAAAACACATTTATTATCTTGGTTTCTGTGACTCAGAAGTTTGAGTAACAACTTAGCTAGGTCCTGTGCAGGACAGCAATCAAGGTGTCAAACAGGAGTGTGTTCTGATCTGAGAAAGAATCTCCTTGCAAACTGACATGGCCTTTAGCAGCATTCTGTTCCTTGCAAGCAGCCAGACCAGTGACCATAGCTGCTCACTGGCTTTCAGCCAGAGGCTATATCCGGGTCCCTGTTGCATGACCAGTAGGCAGTTCATGATATGGCAGCTTGCTTCTTCAAAGCCAGCAAGGTAGAGAGACTGCAGCAAGATGGGTACTACAATTTTATGTAACTTAATGATATACACTGAATCATGTACATCTGTCATTACCACCATCCATCTCCAGAACTCTTTTCATTCTGCAAAAATGTTACCTCTGTACCTATTAATAGCTCTCATTCTCCCTTTTACCTAGGTCCTGGAAAACATCATTCTGCTTTGCTTCTATAAATTTGACTACTTTAGGTACCTCACACAAGTAGAATTATATGATTTTCATCTTTCTGTGACTCTTACTAAACAATGTTCTCAAGGTTCATTTTCCTTATTTTTAGAGGTAAAGAATATTTCATTGTATTATACATATATATTACATAAATATGTATCATATTTTGTTTATTCATTCATCTGTCAATGAACATTTGGATTTCTTGAGCCTTTTGGCTACTGTGACTAATGCTGCTATAAATATGGATCTACAAGTGTCTCAATGAAACTCTCTTTTAAATTTTTTGGGGTATGTACCTAGAAGTAAAATTGATTGAGCATATGGTAATACTATTTTAATTTTTGGAGGGGCTGCCATACTGTTTTCTATAGCAGATGCACCATTTTAATTCCCAATTTCTTTGTGTCCTCACCAACCTTTGTTATTTCTGCTTTGTTTTGTTTTATATCAGCCATCCTAATAAGTGTGAGATGGTTCCTCATGGTGTTTTTGCTTTGCATATCTCTAATGATTAGTGATGTTGAACATTGTTTTATGGGCTTATTGGCCATTTATATATCTTCTTTGGAGAAATGTTTATTCAGTTCTTTGCTTTTTTTTTTTTCTAAAGATAAGGTTTTGCTCTGTTG
This sequence comes from Callithrix jacchus, assembly GCF_049354715.1. Lineage (NCBI taxonomy): Eukaryota > Metazoa > Chordata > Mammalia > Primates > Cebidae > Callithrix > Callithrix jacchus. Next base: position 93,699,079 of record NC_133509.1, read on the forward strand.
CCCAGGCTGGAGTGCAGTGGCACAATCATTGCACACTGCAGCCTCAACCTCCTGAGCTCAAGCAATCCTCCCACCTTTGCCTCCCGCGTAGCTAGGACTCCAGGAATATGTCAACACACCCAACTTTTTTTTTTTTTAATAGAGGCAAGTTCTGGTATGTTGCTCAAGCTGGTCTTAAACTCCTGGCCTCGAGCAATCCTTCCACCTCGGCTGCACAAAGTGCTGAATATAGACATGAGCCACAGTGTCTATCCCCTTTGCACATTTTTTAAATTGGCTTGATTATTTTTGTCTGTTGTGGTTGAGTTGTACAAGTTCATTATATATTCTGGATGTTAACCTCTTAACAGATAAATGATTTAAAAATATTTTCTTACATTCTATAGGTTGCCTTTTCACTCTGCTAATTGTGTCCTTTGATACGAAGTGTTAAATTTTGGTTTTATTTATTTATTAATTAATTTATTTTTTGTTGCCTGTGCTTTTGGTGTCTGATCCAGAAAATCACTGTGAAATATGTTATGAAGTTTTACCCTATGTTTTCTTCTAAGAGTGTTTTAGTTTTAACTCTGACATTGAGGACTTTCCATTTTGTAAATGGTATAAAGTAAGGATCCAGTCTCATTCTTTTGCATGTAGATATCCAGTTTCCCAACATCGATTGTTGAAAAAGACTGTTCTTTCCCCATTAAATAGTCTTAGCACCTTTGTCAAAAAATTATTTGAACATATATGCAAGGGTTTATTTCTGGGCTGTTTATTCCATTGATTTACATGTCTGTTATTATGCTAGTACCACATCGTTTTGACTCCTGTAGCTTTGTAGCTTTGCAATGAAAAAATGTGTGACCTCCAACTTTGTTTTTCAAGATTGTTATGGCTATTTGACTTCTCTTGATATCCTATACCAGATTGGAAAGAATTTTTCTATTTCTTACAAAACACTATTGATATTTTGATTAGAATTTGAATAAACTTGTAGATCACTTAGGGTAGTATTGACCTCATGAAAATGTTACACCCTCCAATTCATGAGCAAAGGCTATCTTCCTACTTGTATTTTCTTTAGTTTCTTTCAGCTACATTTTATAGATTTCCTAGGTTAAGTTTATTCTAAGTATTCTTTTTGATGCTGTTACAAATGGAATTATTTTCTTACTTGCCTTTTTGGGTCGTTCGTGTTTGGAAGTCAACTGAATTGTGTGTGTTGATATCCTATCCTGCAACTTTGCTGAATTCATTTATTTGTTCTGATAGTTTTTTTTAATGGAATCGTTAGGATTTTCTACATACATGATCATATCATCTTTGAACTCAGATGATTTTACTTCAGCCTTTCCAATTTGGATGCCACTTATTTATTTATGACTATTTGCTCTGTCTAGGATTTTCACACTATGTTAAATAGAAGTGGTAAAGCACACATCCTTGTCTTGTTGGTCATCTTAAAAAGTTTTCAGTATTTTACCATTGAGCATGGTAATAGCTGTTTTTAAACATATGGCCTTCATTATATTTAGTTTCCTTCTATTCATTAGTTTCCCTTCAATATGGTAGTTTCCTTTTTTGCTAAATTTATATATATATTTTTTAATCATGAAAGGGTGTTGAATTTTGTGAAATGCTTTTTCTGCATCAATCAAGATGATCCTATGGGGCTTTTCTTCTTTATTTTGCTAATGTGGTATATTATATTGATTGGTTTTCATATATTTGATCATCCTTGCATTTCAGGAATAATACCAATTGGTCAAGTCATACGATTCTTTCGGATGTTGTTGAGTTTTCTTTGCTAGTACTTTATTGAGGACTTTTGCACCAGTATTGTGAAGCAAATAATGTCTGTTGCCTATCACCATGAGTAGCAGTTCTAGGACATCAAACTCCTGCATGGTTTGCATGTGTCTTGCAACTTGCAAGAAAGTTTCCAAGAAAGGCACAACTTACACAGGTATTAGATGGAACAATGCTTTACTTACATAAAGAAAACATCAGCAGAAAACCATCACCTTACATGGTGAGCAAGGGTCCTTTATGGCCAACAGATTTTGCCTCACAGGTGATACAAGGAAACGGTCTACTGCAAGTGAAGAACCTTGACCCCTCCTACATGGGTTCTGAAATATAAAAAGTGAGGGGTGAGTCTGAGCTCCATTGACACACATACTTAAGCAGAACAAAGGCATATACGCCAATCCTGCAACAGGAAAAGATATTCCCAAACACTGAATCAGATATGCCCAGCACAAGCTGTGAGGGCTCCTTATTTCCCTCACAGGAACATAAGGAAATGTTCCAGGCTCACAGCCAGTCTTATGTGAGTATGCAGAGGACAAGAATCTGTGCATGCCTGCCTTTCCCAACAAGTATCCATCAGGGAGTAGTCTGTAGTTTCCTTTTCTTGTAATGTCTTTGTATCAGGATAATGCTGGCCTCACAGAATAAATTTGGAAGTATTCTGTCCTCTTCAGTTTTTTGGAAGAGTTTGAGGATCATTGGTTTTAAGTCTTCTTTACACTAGGTTTAATAGATTAACCAGTGAAGACACCTGGGTTTAGGCTTTTCTTTGTTGAGAGGTGTTTGATTACTGATTTAGTCTCCATATTAGTTATAAACCTGTTAATCTTTTTTAAATGATTCAGTAGGTAGTGTTTTTCTCAGAATTTATTCATTTTAATCTAAATCATCAAGCTTGTTGGCATACCATGTTCTTAGTACTTTCTTAAAATCTTTTTTTATTTCTGTTAAGTTGGTTGTAGTGTCCCCTTGTTTATTTCTAATTATTTAACTTTTTTTATTTAACTCTTTTATATTTCTAATTATTTAATTATTTTGTCAGTGTAGCTAAAGACTTGTCAATTTTGTCAATCTTTGGAAGAACTAATTTTTAGTTTTGTTGATTTACCTATCTTTCTGTTATCTATTTTGTTTATCCCTGCCTTAAGCGTTATCATTTTTTCCCTTTTGCCAGTTTTGAGTTTGTTTTTTCTCTAGCTCCTTAAGGTATACATTTAGGTTCTCAATTTGAAATAATAAGCATTTATAGCTATAATTTTCCCTCTCAGCACTATTTCACTGCAGCTCATAAGTTTTAGTATATTATGTTTTCATTTGTATTTGTCTCAATATATTTTCTAATTTATTTTGTCATTTCTTCTTTGACATATTGGTTGCTTAAGAGTGTGTTAATTAATTTCCACAAGTTTTTAGGTTTTTCATTTTTCCTTATTGCTATTATTTTTAGCTTTAGCCCATTGTGATTAGAAAAGATACTTTGCGAAAAAAATTGCTGAAGGACTCAAGATGGCGCTGTGAGAACAACCCAGGATTGGAGCTCGCGTTGAATCCGCAAATGGTGAGTCCGAGCTGCATTTCCAGACTGATCGTTGTTGCCCACAGAACGGGGAAACTCCCAAGTATAAAAAAGACACGGGACGCCAGGCAGTACGTTTGCCTGGCGAGCCGGCAGCCGGGGCAGCGGCGGCCGGCCCTACCCAGCAATCCCCACAGGGCGCGCTTGTCTGGGTGCCCTGTTGAACCGGCAACCTGAGACTTGAGAGGGCTGGACTTGAGACTGAACGAGACTTGCACAGTAGGCCAGCCCAGGGAATTGCAGGATCAGATCGTTTGGGATACCCAGTGGGACGAACAAAACCGCGATTTCAAACTATCCTGAGCAGACGGTCCGAGACACTCTGTGGGGGAGGGGCGTCCACCACTATGGAGGCTCCCAACTGAGATACACGCCCACTGCTGACGCAGCCAGCCGTTGCCGAGGCAACCCGCCCCAACTGAGATACACGCCCACTGCTGACGCAGCCTGCCGTTGCCGAGGCAACACGCTACAATGAAAAGACTCCGCCGCAGGGTGTGGCGGAGAGCACAGCAGAGCCTGCAGGAACAGGGCGAATCACACAACAGCAGGGCGGAGCCTCGGCAGCCAAACAGTGGCTAGTCTGCCTTCTAGCTGGGCAGGACACCTCATCGAACATCCAAAAATAAAGCCCAAACCCCTCAACACAGAGCATTTGAGAAAAAAAAAAAAGGGGTTTTTTAATGAGCTCTGGTGCAGCAGAATCAAACATAGCAGCCTAACAGCCCTGAATGAACAACAGAGCTCACAGCTCAGCAATTAAGCCCATATAAAGTACAAACTGTCTCCTCAAGCAGCTACCTGACCCCTCTATATCCAAAAGACTGACATTAGGCAGGCATCATCCTGGGACAAAGATAGCAGAAAAAGAAACTGGTAGCATCCCTCGCTGTGCCACAGCTGCTAGAGGTGCACCCCAGACAAGCAGGGTCTGGAGCGGACCTCAGCAGTCGTACAGCGAAGGGGCTAGACTGGTAGAAGGAAAACCAAGCAACAGAAATACTTCATCATCAACATTCTGGGTGTCCACTCAGAGACCCAATCGAAAAGTCAGCAACTACGAAGATGACCAGTGGACAAATCCACAAAGATGGGAAGAAACCAGCGCAAAAGGAGGAAAACACCCGAAACCAGAACACCTCGCCTCCTAGAAAGGACCAAAACTCCTCACCAGCAAGGGAACAAAGCTGGACGGAGAATGACTGCGACAAAATGACGGAAATAGACTTCAGAAGATGGATAATGAGAAACTTTTGTGAGCTAAAAGATCATGTATTAAATCAATGCAAAGAAACTAAGAACCTTGAAAAAAGATTTGAAAAAAGATTCGAGGAAATGATAACAAGAATGGATACCTTAGAGAGGAATATGAATGAATTAAAGGAGCTGAAAAACACAATACGAGAACTTCGCGAAGCAAACACAAGTTTCAATAGCCGAATTGACCAAGCAGAGGAAAGAATATCTGAAGTCAAAGACCAACTCAATGAAATAAAACGAGAAACCAAGATCAGAGAAAAAAGCGCAAAAAGGAATGAACAAAGTCTCCAAGAAATGTGGGACTATGTGAAAAGACCTAACCTACATTTGATAGGTGTACCAGAAGGGGACGAAGAGAATGAATCCAAGCTGGAAAATACTCTTCAGGACATCATCCAGGAAAATTTCCCCCACCTAGCAAGACAGGCCAACACTCAATTGCAGGAAATACAGAGAACACCACAAAGATATTCCGCAAGAAGAGCAACCCCAAGGCACATAATCGTCAGATTCAACAGGGTTGAAATAAAGGAGAGAATACTAAGGGCAGCCAGAGAGAAAGGTCGGGTCACCCACAAAGGGAACCCCATCAGACTCACAGCAGATCTCTCGGCAGAAACACTACAAGCCAGAAGAGAGTGGGGGCCAATATTCAACATTCTTAAAGAAAAGAACTTTCAACCCAGAATTTCATATCCAGCCAAACTGAGCTTCATAAGTGAAGGAAAAATAAAATCCTTTGCGAACAAGCAAGTACTCAGAGATTTTGTCACCACCAGGCCTGCTTTACAAGAGCTCCTAAAAGAGGCACTACACATAGAAAGGAACAACCAGTACCAGCCATTCCAAAATCACACTGAATGCTAAAGAGCTTCAACATAATGAAGAACCTACAACAACTAACAGGCAAAACAGCCACTTAGCATCAAAATGGCAGTGTCAAACTCACACATAACAATATTAACCCTAAATGTAAATGGACTAAATGCACCAATCAAAAGACACAGACTGGCAAATTGGATAAAAATCCAAAACCCATCAGTGTGCTGTATCCAGAAAACCCATCTCACATGCAAGGATACACAAAGGCTCAAAATAAAGGGATGGAGGAAGATTTACCAAGCTAATGGAAAGCAAAAAAAAGCAGGAGTTGCAATTCTCATCTCTGATAAAATAGACTTTAAAGCAACAAAGATCAAAAGAGACAAAGAAGGCCATTACATAATGGTAAAAGGATTAATACAACAAGAAGAGCTAACGATCCTAAACATATATGGACCCAATGCAGGAGCACCCAGATACATAAGGCAAGTTCTTAATGACTTACAAAAGGACTTAGACTCCCACACAATAATAGTGGGAGACTTTAACACTCCACTGTCAATACTAGACAGATCAACCAGACAGAAAATCAACAAGGATATCCAGGGCTTGAACTCAGACCTGGAGCAAGCAAACCTGATAGACATTTACAGAACTCTCCACCCCAAATCCACAGAATACACATTCTTCTCAGCACCACATCACACCTACTCTAAAATTGACCACATAATTGGAAGTAAAGCACTGCTCAACAAATGCAAAACAACAGAAATCATAACAAACAGCCTCTCAGACCATAGTGCAATCAAGTTAGAACTCAGAATTCAGAAACCGACCCAGAACCGCACAGCTTCATGGAAACTGAACAACTGGCTCTTGAATGTTGACTGGGTAAACAACGAAATGAAGGCAGAAATAAAGAAGTTCTTCGAAACCAATGAGAATGAAGACACAATGTGCCAGAACCTCTGGGACACATTTAAAGCAGTCTCTAGAGGAAAGTATATAGCAATAAGTGCCCATATGAGGAGAATGGAGAGATCCAAAATTGACACCCTATCGTCAAAATTGAAAGAGCTAGAGGAGCAAGATCAAAAAAACTCAATACCCAGCAGAAGACAAGAAATAACTAAGATCAGAGCTCAGCTGAAGGAGATTGAGACACGAAAAACCCTTCAAAAAATCAATAAATCCAAGAGCTGGTTTTTTGAAAAGATCAACAAAATAGACAGACCACTAGCCAGATTGATTAAAAATAAAAGAGAGAACAACCAAATAGATGCAATAAAAAATGATAAAGGGGAAATCACCACAGATTCCACAGAAATTCAAACCATCATCAGAGAATATTACAAACAACTATATGCGCATAAACTAGTAAACCTGGAAGAAATGGATAAATTCCTGGACTCCTGTGTCCTCCCAAGCCTAATCCAGGAGGAAGCTGAAACTATGAATAGACCAATAACAAGGGCAGAAGTCGAGGCAGCAATTAAGAGCCTATCACACAAAAAAAGCCCAGGTCCAGATGGGTTCACAGCCGAATTCTACCAGACACACAAAGAGGAGCTGGTACCATTCCTTCTAAAACTATTTCAAGCAATCCAAAAAGAGGGAATACTTCCCAAATCATTTTACGAGACCAACACCATTCTGATACCAAAACCCGGCAGAGACCCAACAAGAAAAGAAAACTTCAGGCCAATATCCATGATGAACATAGATGCAAAAATCTTCAATAAAATATTGGCAAGCCGAATGCAACAGCAAATCAAAAAACTTATTCACCATGATCAAGTAGGATTCATCCCGGGGATGCAAGGCTGGTTCAACATACGCAAGTCTATCAACGTAATTCACCACATAAACAGAACCAAAAACAAAAACCACATGATTATCTCAATTGACGCAGAGAAGGCATTTGACAAAATTCAACAGCCCTTTATGCTAAAAACCCTCAATAAACTCGGTATCGATGGAACGTATCTCAAAGTAATAAAAGCTATTTATGACAAACCAACAGCCAATATCATACTGAATGGGCAAAAACTGGAAGCATTCCCTTTAAAATCTGGCACTAGACAAGGATGCCCTCTCTCACCACTCCTATTCAATATAGTACTGGAAGTTCTAGCCAGAGCAATCAGGCAAGAAAAAGAAATAAAGGGTATTCAAATAGGAAAGGTGGAAGCCAAATTGTCTCTATTTGCAGACGACATGATAGTATACCTAGAAGACCCCATCGCCTCAGCCCAAAAACTCCTGAAACTGATAAGCAACTTCAGCAAAGTCTCAGGATATAAAATCAATGTGCAAAAATCACAAGCATTTGTCTACACCAATAACAGACTTAAAGAAAGCCAAATCAAGAGCGAACTGCCATTCACAATTGCTACAAAAAGAATAATATACCTTGGAATACAACTCACAAGGAACGTAAGAGACCTCTTCAAGGAGAACTACAAACCACTGCTCAACGAAATCAGAGAGGACACAAACAGATGGAGAAACATTCCATGTTCATGGTTAGGAAGAATTAATATCGTGAAAATGGCTATACTGCCCAAAGTAATTTACAGAATCAACGCTATCCCCATCAAGCTACCATTGACTTTCTTCACAGAACTGGAAAAAACCACCATGAACTTCATATGGAACCAAAAGAGAGCCCGCATAGCCAAGTCAATTCTAAGCAAAAAGAACACAGCGGGGGGCATCACACTACTGGATTTCAAACTATACTACAAGGCTACAGTAATCAAAACAGCATGGTATTTGTACCAAAACAGAGATATAGACCAATGGAACATAACAGAGGCACCGGAGGCAACACAACATACATACAACTATACAATCTTTGATAAACCTGACAAAAACAAGCAATGGGGAAAGGATTCCATGTTTAACAAATGGTGTTGGGAAAACTGGCTAGCCATGTGCAGAAAGCAGAAACTGGACCCCTTCCTGACACCTTACACTAAAATTAACTCCAGATGGATTAAAGACTTAAACATAAGACCTGGCACCATAAAAACCCTAGAAGGAAATCTAGGCAAAACTATCCAGGACATAGGAGTAGGCAAGGACTTCATGAACAAAACACCAAAAGCATTGGCAACAAAAGCCAAAATAGACAAATGGGACCTAATGAAACTCCACAGCTTCTGCACGGCAAAAGAAACAGTCACTAGAGTGGATCGGCAACCAACAGAATGGGAAAAAATTTTCGCAGTCTACCCATCTGACAAAGGGCTGATATCCAGAATTTACAAAGAACTCAAACAGATTTACAGGAAGAAAACAAACGAGCCCATTCAAAAGTGGGCAAAGGACATGAACAGATACTTTACGAAAGAAGACATATATGAGGCCAACAATCATATGAAAAGATGCTCATCGTCACTGGTCATCAGAGAGATGCAAATCAAAACCACATTGAGATACCATCTCACGCCAGTTAGAATGGCGATCATTAAAAAATCTGGAGACAACAGATGCTGGAGAGGATGTGGAGAAAAAGGAACAATTTTACACTGTTGATGGGAGTGTAAATTAGTTCAACCATTGTGGAAGACAGTGTGGCGATTCCTCAAGGTCTTAGAAATAGAAATTCCATTTGACCCAGCAATCCCATTACTGGGTATATATCCAAAAGACTATAAATCGTTCTACTATAAGGACACATGTACACGAATGTTCATTGCAGCACTGTTTACAATAGCAAAGACCTGGAATCAACCCAAATGCCCATTGATAATAGACTGGATTGGAAAAATGTGGCACATATACACCATGGAATATTATGCAGCAATCAGAAATGATGAGTTTGTGTCGTTTGTAGGGACATGGATGAATCTGGAGAACATCGTCCTCAGCAAACTGACACAAGAACAGAAAATGAAACACCGCATATTCTCACTCATAGGTGGGTGATGAAAAATGAGAACACATGGACATAGAAAGGGGACTACTAAACACTGGGGTCTATTGGGGGGAAAAGGGGAGGGCCAGTGGAAGGGGGAGGTGGGGAGGGATAGCCTGGGGAGAAATGCCAAATGTGGGTGAAGGGGAGAAGAAAAGCAAAGCACACTGCCATGTGTGTACCTACGCAACTGTCTTGCATGCTCTGCTCATGTACCCCAAAACCTATAATCCAATAAAAAATTTAAAAAAAAAAAAAAAAGAAAAGAAAAGATACTTTGCATATTTCAATGTTTTAAAATTCATTAAGACTTGATTTGTGACCCAAAATATGGTCAGTCCTGGAGAATGTTACATGTATACTTGAAAAAAATGTGTATTCGACTGTTGGGTGAAGTGTTCTCTATGTTTGTTAGGCCCAATTAGTCTAGTGTTTTTCAATTCCTCAATTTCCTTATTGATTTTCTCTCTGGTTCTTCTATTCATTATTAAAAGTTGGTCATTGACATCACCTATAATTATAGGAACATCTGTTTATTTAATTCTGTCAGTGTTTGCCTCATAGTTAGGAACTCTTATGTTTGATGCATATATGTTCATAACTGTTAAAATCTTCTTAGTAAATTGACCCTTTTATTATTATATACTGTTCTTTAGTGTCCCTCTTAACAGTTTTTAACTTATTCTATTTTGTCTGATAGTAGTAGAGCCACTTCTCTTTTAGTTACTTATTACATTAAATATGTTTTTATCATCCTTTCACTTTCAATCTAAAGACTCCTTAAATCTAAAGTGAGTCTCTTGAAGAAAACAAATAATCGGACTGTTTTTCAATCCATTCTGCCAATCTAATATATTTGGGAGGTTTAATTCATTTATATTTAAAATAATTACTGATAGAAGAGAGTTTTCTGTTGTCATTTTGTTGTTTTCTGTATATTTTACATTTTATTTCCTTACTTACTGGTTTCCTTTGTGTTTGGTTGATTTTTTTGTAGTGACCAGAGACAAATTATACAATAAACACATTATGCTTTATTGAGAAATCTCTGCCTGTATTCTCTTATCCCAAGCAAGTCTGTAGATAATATTAATAATTTAGAAAATTTCCTTTATGCTCCAATGAGCAGAAAATTTAAGATACTTTGTCTCCCTTCTCATTTCCTTTTGTGTACATTCTATAGCTATTTTCTTTGAGGTTTAATCATGGATTATTATATACAATATCCTATAGTTATAGCAATCTATTTTAAACTGATACCAACTTAACTTCAGTTATATACAAAAGCTGCACTCTTTTATAGCTTTACTCCACTTTTGTTACTAATGTTACAAATTATAATTTTATATATCATATACCTATTAAAGAGATTTATAATTATTTTTTATTCTCTTGCCTTCTCTGGTCTTGTCTTGGCATGTATCTTCCCTGAGCCTGTGCATGTGGTTTTTTCTTAATCCCTCCTATATACACATGTTTTTAAATGTCTTGATTTCCCTACTAGTTTCACCTCTGCATCTTCTCAAGGACTTACATATTCTGTATTTCTCTGCCTGTATTCTTTTGCCCCAGGTAAATTTGCAGCTAATATTGAAAATTTTAATGTCTGATAATTTTTTAATTTTATGCCATAATTAGCACAGCACAGTCCAATTGTATTATATAATAAATCATTTATTTATTATGTAATTTGTTTCTTGTCACTTCTCTTTGACTTCAAAGTCCATGTACTTTCTGTCACATCTCCCCATATATGTAGATTTCAATCATGAAAAATAAATGATAAGACCTGGAGGAATGTAAAAGTTACAGTAGTTGCCATGTTCGGATGATTGAATTATGAGTGATTTTTTTTCCTCCTTCAAAGAGTTTACTTAAGATTTTTATAACAACAGCAATAGATTATACAATTTTAAACTCAGAAATGCAAATAAACAGCACAATAGAGTGAACAACATTTTAATTTTAAAAATATTAATATTAATTTTAAAAAATTGTGTTACATATTTATATTTTCCTTTCCTCATTTTAAAACTTTCCTATAGGTAATGATGATAAATAAATGAGCATTTCAAAATCTTATTCAAAAAAACAATTATTGGGCTTAGATGATGGGGTTTTCTAAATATACAATCATGATATCTGTAAACATGAGACAGTTTGACTTCCTCCTTTCCTAATCAAACATGCAAACAGAGACAATTTGACTTCTTCTTTTCCTAATCAAATACCCTTTCTTTCTTTCTCTTGCCTGATTGTCCTTGCCAGACTTCCAATAATATATTGAGTCAGAGTGATGAGAGAGGGCATCCTTGTCTCGTGCCAGTTTTCCAAGGGAATGCTTCCAGCTTTTGCCAATTCAGTATGATATTATTGGCTGTGGGTTTGTCATAAATAGCTCTAAATATTTTGGGATATGTTCCATCAATACCTAGTTTATTGAGAATTTTTAGCATAAAGGGCTGTTGAATTTTGTCAAAGGCCTTTTCTGTATCTATTGGGATAATCATGCAGTTTTTGTCACTGGATCTGTTTTATATGATGGCTTACATTTATTGATTTGCATATGTTGAACCAGCCTTGCATCCTAGGGATAAAACTGACTTGATCATGGTGGATAAGCTTTTTGATATGCTACTGGATTTGGTTTGCCAGTATTTTATTGAGGATTTTTGCATCAGTGTTCATCAGGGATATTGCCCTGAAATTTTCTTTTTTTATTGTGTGTCTGCCAAGTTTTGGTATCAGGATGATGCTGTCCTCATAAAATGAGTTAAGGAGGATTCCTTCTTTTTCTATTGTTTGGAATAGTTTAAGAAGAAATGGTACCAGCTCCTCTTTGTACCTCTAGTAGAGTTTGGCTGTGAATCCATCTGGTTCTGAACTTTTTTTGGTTGGTAGGCTATTAATTACTACCTCAATTTTGGAACTTGTTATTGGTCTATTCAGGGATCAACTTCTTCCTGGTTTAGTCTTGGGAGGGTGTATGTGTTTGGGAATTTAGACATTTCTTCTAGATTTTCTAGTTTATTTGTATAGAGGTGTTTATAGTATTCTGTGGTGGTAGTTTGTATTTCTGTGGGAGTGGTGGTGATATCCCCTTTACAATTTTTTATTGTCTATTTGATTCTTCTGTTTTTTCTTCTTTGTTAGCCTCGCTATCAGTCTATCTATTTTGTTGATCTTTTCAAAAAACCTCTTAAGCTGATAAGAAACTTCAGCAAAGTCTCAGGATACAAAATCAATGTACAGAAATCACAAGATTCCTATACACCAATAGCAAACAGAGAGTCAAATCATGAGTGTACTCCTATTCACAATTGCTACAAAGAGAATAAAATACCTAGAAATACAACTTACAGGGGATGCGAAGGACCTCTTCGAGGAGAATTACAAACCACTGCTCAAGGACATAAGAGAGGACACAAACAAATGGAAAAACATTCCATGCTCATCGATAGAAAGAATCAATATTGTGAAAATGGGCATACTGCCCAAGTAATTTATAGATTAAATGCTATTGCAATCAAGCTACCATTGACTTTTTTCACAGAATTGGAAGAAACTACTTTAAATTTCATATGGAACTAAAAAAGAGCCCACATAGCCAAGACAATCCTAAGCAAAAAGAACAAAGCTAGAGGCATCACACTACCTGACTTCAAACTACACTACAAGGCTACAATAACCAAAACAGCATGGTACTGGTACCAAAACAGATATAGAGACCAATGGAACAGAACAGAGGCCTCAGAAATAGCACCACACATCTATAACCATCTGCTCTTTGACAAACCTGACAAAAACAACCAATGGGGAAAGGGTTCCCTATTTAATAAATAGTGTTGGGAAGAGTGACTAGCCATATGCAGAAAGCTGAAAATTGATCCATTCCTTACACCTTATACAAAAATTAACTCAAGATGGATTAAAGACTTACACTTAAGACCTAAAGCCATAAAAACCCTAGAAGAAAACCTAGGCAATACTATTCAGGACATAGGCATGGGCAAAGACTTTGTGACTGAAACACCAAAGCAACGACAACAAAAGCCAAAATAGACAAATGCAATCTAATTAAACTAAAGAGCTTCTGCACAGCAAAAGAAACTATCATCAAAGTGAACAGGAAATCTATAGAAGGGCAGAAAACTTTTGTAGTCTATACATCTGACAAAGAGATAATATCTAGAATCCACAGAGAACTTAAATTTACAAAACCACAACAACCCCATCTAAAAGTGGGCAAAGGATATGAACAGACGCTTCTCAAAAGACATTTATGTAGCCAACAAACATGAAAAAAGGCTCATCATCACTGATCATTAGAGAAATGTAAATCAAAACCACAATGAGATACTATCTGATTCCAGTTAGAATGGAGATCATTAAAAAGTCAGGAGACAACCGACGTTGGAGAGGATGTGGAGAAGTGGGAATACATTTATGTTATTGGTGGGAGTGTAAATTAGTTCAACCATTGTAGAATATAGTGTGTCAATTCCTCAAGGATCTAGAACTAGAAATACCATTTGACCCAACAATCACATTAGTGGGTATATACCCAAAAGATTATAAATCATTCTACTATAAAGACACATGCACACGTATGTTTACTGTGGCACTGTTCACAATAACAAAGACTTGGAACCAATCCAAATGCCCATCAATGATAGACTGGATATAGACATTGTGACACATATATACCATGGGATACTATTCAGCCACAAAAAAGGATGAGTTCATGTTTTTTGCAGGGACACAGATGAAGCTGGAAACCATCATTCTCAGCAAACTAACATGAACAGAAAACTAAGCCCTGCATGTCCTCAGTCATAAGTGGAAGTTGAACAATGAGAGCACATGGATACAGGGAGGGGAACGTCACACACCAGGGCCTGTTGAGGAGTGGGGGGCTAGGGGAGAAATAACATTAGGAGAAATACATAATGTAGATGATGGGTTGATGGGTGCAGCAAACCACCATGACGTATGCGTGTACCCTAAAACGTAAAGTGTACCATGACTCTGCATGTACCCTAAAACTTAAAGTATAATAATAAAAAAACAATTTTCAAAGGGGAATTTAATTTTTCACCCTCAAAATGTGCTATGAAAATTGAAGATAATCTGAATATTTGGAATTTGTTATTTTTTTTCTTGAAAGCAGTAATAATTTTAGATATGCTTACTTTTACTTTCTAGTTTTAAGATCAGATTCTAAAAGGCATGTTTTTAGTTATTAACAAAAAGATTTTATGGGAAAAATTCACTATATGATTATTTACATTTTATTTCTTATCTTTAGTTTCTTCCTATAAAAGAGAATCAGCACATCATTCACTCTTATTATCAATTTGGATTCTCCATGGTCTTTCCTGGATTGCTCCTGTATTTAATAGGATAACCAGCTTCTCGCAAGAAATGGAAACAAAGTAAAGTAAGAACACATTTGAAACACAAGATGTAGAAGAAAAAAAGAAGCCAGGCCTTGGAATACAATACTTGTAAGAGTCTTCATTCATCAGGACTGCAGAATGTTTCCACAAAGCCTTTTCAAATGTTTCAGAAGAGAAAGGAGGAAAAGAAAAAAAAATCAGATGTTTCTCCACAAACCTCTTATCTGGGTTATATTTCCACAGTGAAATTTATTTATGTTAATTTTTTCACTTAAAAATAATTTTAAAATATAATACAAATCTCAACTTTATTTATCAACCTTCCCCATATCAGCTTTATCCCATATTTGGATTCAGACTGGCATTTTTATCCAATGGCAGCTTATCCTGAAAGCTGTGTTTCCATTTTCCCTCCACCATGTACTTCAGTAAAGGTAGAAATATGTACAAATCTGTGGAGTTATTTTCATTGGGATCTATTTTTATATATATTATTTCGATTATCTAATTTTCTCAAAATTATATGCATTTTTTTAGCTCTCTCAAACAAAAGCCTTATTAACTCACAAAGTATGACCCAAGGGATTTGTTGTTTCAGAAAGTATGATTCCTATATGATAGTATCATCTTTTTTGGGAAGAAATTAGGAAATTGGTCCTTTGATCTTATTCAGTGTGATCTTTTTAAAAAATTCAAAGTATGATTCTCTATATACATAGATACAAACATGGATATAGATATGGATAGAGAAACAGATATAAATGTGTGTGTCTACAGCAATGGATAAATGTGAGAGCCACAGAGCCTCTATGTATCTTATAAAAAAGACCCTTACTTCCTTCAGTGGAAGGGCCTAGTTGAGTCAGAGGCTGAAAACCTAGTTCTTAGAGTCACAGTGTTGTAGTAAGCTTTGAATGCTCACAGCAGATCTATTATGCAAAATCCAGGGCCCTAGTGGGCATCCTGAAACATGAGATGGAGAAATCTGGATGGATACTCCTAAGATGTTGACTCTGCATCTTCCACCTCTGGACCCTCTTGCCTTGGAAAGGTGGCCCTCCTTTCCCTCATAATAGCATACGCTTCTGTTGTGTTACCATGTTACATCCCTACCTCCTCTCCTGGTTGCCAGACCAATAACTAAAGCTAAATCCCTGCACAAACTGTCAAGAAACATGCTGGGTTGGATTAAGGAGAAAAGATACTATATAACAAGGAATGGCAAGAATTCATTGGTCTGTAACTGGGATTGCATTTTGAGGGTACTTCATCAAGGTGTACAAAAATGTAAAATTGGTCATGCAGGAAATCATTGGCTTGGTAGCACTTGCTTAGAGACAGGATTTAACACCCTGAAAAAGGACACTGAGGGGAGGGGAAATGCACTGCTGGGAGGGTTCTTAGAAGCATGGAAAAGGTGATGGGAAGCACTGAATGGAATGGGAATTCCTGAGTTGGCCCACCAAATGGTAGGGGGAGGTACAGGAAGGAATGAAGAGGCCGAAGGAAATGGGCATGCTGGAAGAGAGATATAAGGCAAGAGACCAACTGGAAATTATGCTCTGTGTTCACTATTGGCACACCAGATTTCCTCTATACTTCTTTATGCTCCCATTATCTAGCACTAACTACATTTCTCTGACAGTCATGAGCAATCACATAAAACAACAGCATGGCTTCCGTTTTTGCCTTTTACCTCAGTGAAATGGGGACCTCAAACGCAGCAGGGGACTGTTTCCACTTCTGGTTCAGTGGAACCATTCTTGTCCTCCAGAGGGAGCATTCTTCCTCTGGGTGATAAAATACGTGTCCCAGCACAGGCAGGAATATGGGCATGTAAAGTAAACAAAATTTGTGGGTGGATCTTTCCATGTAATTTTGAGAAATGTCACCACCGTTCCATAGATCTCAGTCTTCAGTCTCAGAGAGAAAGAACAGTGTTAGATTTTGAGCTAAGAGCATATACTACATTGATAGGAAAACATGCTGACTTTGCAGTGTTTTTTGCCAGCTAGTGTAATTTGGTCTTTCATGGATGTTACCTTTTTTTTTTTTTTTTGAGACAGAGTTTCACTCTGTCACCCATGCTGGAGTGCAGTGGCACTATCTTGGCTCATGGCAACCTCCACTTCCCCTGTTCAGGAGAGTCTCCTGCCTCAGCCTCCTGAGTAGGTGGGATTACAGGCATCCGCCACCACACTCACTAATTTTTGTATTTTTAGCAGAGATGGGTTTTCACCATGTTGGCCAGGCTGCTCTCGAGCTCCTGACCTCAAGTGATCCTACCACCTCAGCCTCCCAAAGTGCTGGGATTACACACATGAGCCACTGACCCAGCTGACGTTACATGCTTCTAACACAACAGCTGCTTCTTGGTGAAGGATATGTGGGAATATAAGCACCTCCCATGGGAATCAGTCCATTGCCTTATTTCTTTCACTGGGAGGTAGGTTCCTTGTCAGAGGTGATGTGTGATATTTTCATGGAGCATTCAGTTAGTGTTGACAGTGACATAATAGAAAATGGGTATAAAATTAAATAGAAATTCAGGTTGTTTATTTCTGTGCTAATAAGTTGCTGCTTTCTCCATGATAAAATATAATTAACCTGCCAAGTGGTTAAGGTCCCTCCATGTGAGGTAATTTACCTAAAACTGATCCTTTACAGACTGCATCTCAGAAAATGAGATGGCCTTCTGCAAAGTGCCATTGACTGCCTCACCAGCTTAGACACCTCCACCCCAACTCAGACCTGGGGGAAAAAATCTCACAGATAAGAAAAGTGATCTTTGGAGGAAAAAATTTTTACTCCCTTAGAAGCTGATACTAGGACATCTGAGGGGTAACTAGAGGCTCTCACTGATTATTTGTATAATGGTGACATCCATGAAGCTGAATAAAACTAAGTGGAGGGCAGTGGTGTGGAGCAGTTAATGTTGGCCCCTTATTATAGGATTTATTGCAATTAATCAATAGGGTACAGACTTGCCTGTCGCATTCTTGAACTGAATGCACAGGAGTAAATATGACTTTTTGACTCTGAAGCAAAAGTAAAATACCTATAGTGAAAATGCAGCTACCTGAAGACAGCCTGCTCTACCTGAAACACAGGAGTTGTCTGGCAGATTAATTCATTCCCAGCTACAGGCCAAATTCCCTTGGCATCTACCAGTGACTTTGTGGGTCATGACATAAAATGATTGATGTGAATACAAGGGCTGGACCCACAAGTAGATGTTGAAGGACAAAAGAGACAGAGTAAGTGTAGGAAAAGAAAATATTTGAAAACCAGAACATCAGAAGAGAGGGGAAAAGAGCTACTAAAGGACATTGCTCACGGGATCTGTATCCCAGTACCAGCTAATGAAGCATCGCTCACGGGATCTGTATCCCAGTACCAGCTAATGAAGCATCGCTCACGGGATCTGTATCCCAGTACCAGCTAATGAAGCATCGCTCACGGGATCTGTATCCCAATACCAGCTAATGAAGCATCGCTCACGGGATCTGTATCCCAATACCAGCTAATGAAGCATCGCTCACGGGATCTGTATCCCAGTACCAGCTAATGAAGCATCGCTCACGGGATCTGTATCCCAGTACCAGCTAATGAAGCATCGCTCACGGGATCTGTATCCCAATACTAGCTTATGAAGCATTTTCTCAGAAATAGGTGCTGAATTTTAACAGAAAGTATTTAGTAGAGGATCATTTTTCAAAATGACTACTGAGGTTTTTTTCTTAATTAGTATATCTTCTATGTCATTTATATTTGCCATTTTAATTTTATAGTTCTAGTCTCTGAATTCTGGATGAAATATTCTAGAGATTCTTCAAGCTACATTTTAGGCAGTGTTCATGCTAGTATTCATCACTTTTATTATTTAGTACTGCTAGACTTTTAATTTTAAATATTTTAAATAACAGTTCTTGTTTCAGCACATTCTACACTTTCAAATAAAAGAAAACACTCATATTATTAAACTACTTCTCTGTTTCCTGAATCAGTTCTGTTTTAGTCCTGGCTATTTGTACCGAGTGGATCAGCTTAGCCACTCTATATGAGCTTTTTAAAACTTCAATGAGACTTTCATAGCTTACTGTGCTATACATACAAAGATATAACTAAGAAATCAGACATACAGAGGATTCAGTTATCAGTGTTCACTTTATTCTCTATAAAATTGACAATAATTCTTAACTGGTAAGCTTAAAAGATCGTTTTGAGATATGAATTTCAGTCATATATCTAATAATTTTTTCTTTTTTTGAGACGGAGTCTTGTTCTGTTGCCCAGGCTGGAGTGCAATGGTATGGTCTTGGCTCACTGCAACCTCCGCCCCTGGGTTCAAGAAATTCTCCTGCCTCAGCCTCCTGAGTAGCTGGGACTACAGGCTAATTTTTGTATTTTTAGTAGAGACAGGGTTTCTCTGTTGGCCAGGTTGGTCTCAAACTCCTGACCTCATGATCCCCCTGCCTTGGCCTCTCAAAGTGCTGGAATTACAGGCATGAGCCCCAGCCTATATCTCATAATTTTTAATTTCCTGCCTATACTTATAAATGAGACTCTTATTTATACACTCTTGACAGTGGTAGGAACACCATAAATATCCATCCATTTAGCATTTTAGTTCCTGCTATGTTCCAGATACCATACATGGGTATTTCTCTGTCTTTTCCCATGCTCAATCCCAACTACTAGGGAGGCAGTTAGATAAATTCCAGCCTTTGCATTGGGAACCACTTCAACCTTTTGAATGAGGGAAACATTTTAGGAAATGGTAGAACAACAAGCTAGAAGCCTGGGAGCTGTGTCATGCCATCCTGGTCTATACGGTTGATCACACATGATGCTATCATGTAGGAAAGATAGTCTTTGGTATTATTGTGTGTGAAGCCATTCTTGTATTGCTATAAGGAAATAACTGAGACTAGGTGATTTATAAGAAAAGAGGTTTAATTGGTTCACAGTTCTGCAGGCTGTACAGGAAGCATGGCAGCATCTGCTTCTGAGGAGGCTTCAAGGAGGTTTAACTCATGGCAGAAGACAAAGCAGGAGCAGACATGTCACATGTCAAAAGCAGGAGCAAGAGGGGTGGGGACGGACCATACATTTTTAAATGACCGGATCTCACAAGAACTCACTCACTAATATGAGGATAGTACCAAGGAGATGGCACTAAATTATTCATGAGTAACCACCCCCATGATCCAATCACCTCCCACCAGGAGATTTAAATAGCGACACAGATCCACAGGACCATATCATATCATGAAGTTAATTTCTTAACTGGCTTGCACATCTAAAGTTTCTTCTTACACTTTTCAAATATTTGTGTAAGTTGTTCCCTTTGCTTGTTAAAATTTCCAGCGCTTGTAAATCTTACCAGCTCTGTGACATTTTTGTTAGAAGGATATGCCATCCCATAATTTATCACCATGAATAAATTCAGTACTAGTTTAAAAACCAAGAACGAGTGTAATCAACAAATTCCCAATTTTAGTGAATTCTTAAATGATAGAAAATACTTTTAAAACTCAGAATCAACAGACACATTAGACAAGAAGATGCTCTGGGGCAAACCTCAAAGGAACAATTGTTCTATAGCCTCATCAACTAGGCTGGAAGTTCCTCCCTCCCTACATCCCTTCTTCCCCTCTCCCCTATCCTTTTTTCCATCCTTGCCTTCACTTAGATGAATAGCAGTTCTTGGTGGTTCTTGTTCACAGACTCTGATAGTGAGTGTTAGCACTAGAGACAGAAACTCGGAAAGGTTCCAAGAGAGCCAAGGACTCCATATCAGCAGAATAGACAGCACTGAGGAGAGGGCCAGTGAGCTAGAATGAAGTGTATCAAGTATGATCTACAGAGCAGCTGCATCAAATTTATCTGAAGTGTTTCTTAAAAATGCAGATTTCTGGAGCCTATACGAGATGCACTGTATCAAAGTCTCTAGCAGTCTCATTTCCAGGAATCCAGATGTTTAACAAACTTCACAGGTGAATGTTGTGACTCAAGTGTGGTCTTCACCTCAGCAGCACTGACACCACCTGGGGGCTTGTGAGACATTCATAATCTTGGGCAGACATCAGTCTTATTCAATCTTAAGATTCCTTGGTGACTTGTATGCACATTAGCAGTTGAGGAGCACTGATTTTTTGTTTCATTGCAGCGGCAGAAGGCTTTGGATTTTGAATTTCAACACTATTAATGGAGCAATCGAAATAGCAGCCACCCAAAAAGTGGCTTGCTATTGTACTGATCAGATCTTCCAGTGACTTCTCTCCTTGAAAGGTATTTGAAAAGAACTAGTTCCTTTGGATTGAGCAAATCCTAGGAGTCATTGGAATAATTTGGGGGTAGAAAAGGGAAACCTTAAGGACTTCTTAGAAATCATAAACTGTTTCACAGGCTAGAACTAGTGTCTTACTCATCATGAGGACAAAATGTAAAGGGGCACCAAAAACCTCTGTAATTAAGATACATCATGTTTTACTGAAATGTTTTTAAAATTTAAAAACTATGTAAAAACATCCCGGATTAACAAAATATAAACATTTTAAATAAAAACAGGATAAACATGAGAGATTTTTTCTATTGCTTCAGACTTCAGTATGGCTTGGAATGGCACTATTACTAACCCTGTATTTAAATTTTCATACTTTAGTCATAATAAATTTGTTTGCATTAATGTATTATATATTGCATTGAAATAGTGTCTATCTTAATCACTGAGTTACTTGATACATGCCTTCTTAAATTTTGCACCCAAGGTGAGTGCCTCATTCCTCTCATCCTAGTCCTGACCCTCCTCTCTCACCAGTGTGTACAACACACTAATGCACACAACATGTGCTGTACTTTAACTTGACCTAGATTTATAGACAGGTAAGACTTTCCCAGCCATTTCCAGCTCACTTACTCAAAGTTCACCTTTCTTTAAGACAAAGCAGAGTATAGTAGGTAATTCAGGCTCTGGAAGCTGATTGTCTTGGTTCCAGATATGGCTCTATTACTTAGAGAGAGTGGCCTTAGACAAGGTATTTAACATCTCTAGGTCACTGCTCACCTATAAAATATGTAAAATAACAGTACCTCAGAGAATTGGTGTGAAGTAACATACAAAGTGTTTATCACAGTACCTGACAAATAGTAACCATAAAGTATTATCTCTATTATTATAATTACTATTTAATATGGTTTAGCTCTGTGTCCCCACCCAAATCTCATGTCAAATTGTAATCCCCAGTGTTGGCGGAGGGGCCTGGTTGGAGGTGTTTCAATCATGGGGTTGGTTTAACATGGTTTAGCGCCATTCCCCTAGTGCTGTCTTGTGATAGAGTTCTCCTGAGATCTGCTCATTTAAAAGTGTGTAGCATCCCCTTCCTCTTTCTCTCTCTCCTGCAGGCCATGTGAAGATACTCCTGCTTCCCCTTTGCCTGTCACCATTACTGCAAGTTTTCTGAAGCCTTTTCAACAGCGGAAGCCTGTACAGCCAGCAGAACCATGAGTCAATTATAATTTTTTAAATGAGTTACCCATGCGTGTCTTTATAGCAGGGTGAGAATGGACTAATACACCGTTTTTGTTATCCTGATGAGATTTTGCCTTACAATTCTTTTAGTCGCTGAGAAAGCCAACCACTGTGTGTTTGATCTCAGTTTCCTCTTTAGTTTCTATCTTTTTTTTTTTTTGAGATGGAGTCTCACTCTGCCACCCAGGGTAGAGTGTAGTGACACAATCTCAGCTCACTGCAATTTCCACCTCCTGAGTTCAAGTGATTCTCTTACCTCAGTCTCCCAAGTAGCTGGGATTATAGGCAGGAGCCACCACGCCAGCTAATCTTTGTGTTTTTAGTAGAAATGGGGTTTCACCCTGTTGGCCAGGCTGATCTTGAACTCCTGACCCCAAGTGATCTGCCTACCTCGTCCTCCCAAAGTGCTGGGATTACAAGTGAAAGTCACTGCACCTAGCCTAGTTTCCATCTTGAAACTATGCTTAAAATCCCCTATGCCTTAACTTTCTTAGGTTATTCCCCAAAGCACATCTTTCTTGGCAAAAAAAGTGAAGAAAATTTTGTATACTAACAACTATTAACTATTAATACTCTGGAAGCTTCTACTGGTTTTTTAAGAGTCTGTTTTAAATTTTAAAAACTTCTTAGTATTGAAATATTCAAAATATACATAAAAGTAAGGAGAATAATGTAATAAATTCCCCTTGGACTTATCACCCAGCTTCAAGAGTTATCCTCACCTTCTTAATCTTGGTTCATCTCTTTTCCTCTCCACCCACACAGTTTTTTCTAGAGTAGTGAAAAAATTTCAGACATCATCTCATTTAACCCATAAATACTTCAATATCTGAAAGCTTTTTGAACCTAAATTCCTCCAAATAAAGTTTTTTTTAGATGAAAACTCTTACATAACCCCAGTGATACACAATGTAACTGATTTCACTATTCTAACATGGTCTCTATGCACTTTCTTTGACATCACATGGAGGTCGGGTAGAGAGACAACTGGATTCTTTTTCCTGAATACAGCAAATGGAAAATTTCAAAAGTGGGTCATAAAATGGGAACCAAGTCAGAGATGACTTGGATCAGGTGCCAAAGACACCTTTACATGACATTACATGATAAAGGCCAGTGGGCCTTCACATGATATTTTGTAGTCTCCTCATTAGAACACCTTCCCAGAACAAATATACCTCCTTTTAATGAAGATACCATTTGTCACCATCATCAACAGTGCCTACTAGCCTGTGGGAAGGGTACATAATGAAGTTTAGAGTTCTGCATACAAAGATGTTAATACAGGATAGATGAAATGTTTCTTTATACAAGTACAAAGCGAGGGACACACAGACACTTCCAACTAAAACAATTGATAAAAAAATAAGCCATCAAGACACAAAAAGACTTGGAAGAGCCTTAAATGTATATCGCTAAATAAAAGAAGCCAATTTGAAAAGCCTACATAATATATGATCCAACTATATGACATTCTGGAAAAGGCAAAACTACAGAGATAGAAAAAATCAGTGGTTGCCAGAGGTTCCAGGGAATGAAGATGACTGGGTGGAGCACAGCAGATTTTTAGAGCAGTGAAACTATTCCGTATGATACTGCAGTGTTGGATACATGATGTTAGGCCCTTATTAAAACCCATAAAGCTGTACAATAAGAAGAGTGACCCTTCATGTAAACTATGGACTTCAATTGATCATAATGTATCAATCAGTTATTAAAGTCTTGCATTAGTGTAGTTTAAGGGCTGCATTAGTTGAAGGTGGGGCAGGGGGAGAAGGAGTGTATGCGAATGCTGTCTTTTAAACTCATTTTTCTGTAAACCTAGAACTGCTCTAAAACATAGTCTATTGATTTTTTTAAAACTGAATTGGTGTTTCTGAGAAACGTTTGGTGTAAGAAAAAAATAGGATTCCAGAGAAAATTGAATTTTCTTTAAGGTAGAAATTTTCTTATTTTAAGGTAGAAATCTGGTTTTTATATTTTTGCTAAGATCAGAAGAAACTTTGCATCTTGTCACCCATAAATATTAGTTTTATGTATTTGTCATGTACTCATTATGTATTTATGAGTTTTATGGATTTGTCATGCTGATTTTTTTCCTGAGTCTTCTTTTTGCACTATTATAAAATAAGACTTTTTTTCCTCTTCTATAATATGCTTTTAAGATGTAATTTGTTAGTATAAGAGGATTATGGGTGGGTTTTTTTGGTTTGTTGTTAACAGTGGACTTTAAAACAGCTTCATCCTTAAACTAACAGACTTTTCCAGGTTGCAGAGGCATCCAGATACCTTCACTTGAACAACCATCTTCAGATGCTCCACCTAAAATCTTCCTCCAAACCACCAGTCCCTGCCTCAGAGTATGGCAGCTGCCCCGACTGGATTTCCTGTTTGGCCCTGTTCCACACTTGCTATTTATTCTTAGCAGAGCTACCAGATGAATTTCAACAAAGTCAGATCATGCCATGACTCTTCCAGAAATTCTGGTAGGAGCCCAATCTAGTCTGCTCCAGCCACATTAGCCTTTTTGCTGTCCCT
The DNA here is from genome assembly GCF_049354715.1 of Callithrix jacchus. Classification (NCBI taxonomy): domain Eukaryota; kingdom Metazoa; phylum Chordata; class Mammalia; order Primates; family Cebidae; genus Callithrix; species Callithrix jacchus. Next base: position 93,723,927 of record NC_133509.1, read on the forward strand.
CTACCTGGTGTGCTCTTCTCACAGATACGCCTCCGGCTCGCTCCTTCACTTGCTTCAGGTGTTTCCTTAAATGTCATTTGTTCAGTTGGTCCTGCATTAACTACTGAATTTCACATTTGACGTCGTTTCCATTTTTGATCTTTGGTACTTCTTCTATACTGTTTTGTTTATTCATTTATCTATTGCGTTTACTCTCTGTCTCTTTTCCCTAAACCATAAATACCATGCAGGCAGGGATTTTGTCCCCTTTGTTTATTGCTGTAGTCTCAACACGTAAAACTTACTTGGAATGTAATATATGCTCAATAAATGTTTATTGAACAAGTAAAATAATAAACGATGCCCTCTAAGAGCAAACTTCTTCTTGAGGTTTCTGTAGCAACACCCGTAATAAATCTGGGACACTTTCTGAAACTATTTACTTTCACATGGTTTTCATAGACGTGGACCCATTTTTAATTCCACTTTCTAATGGAAATGGCTCTAAGTATGTATTCCACAGCTACAGAATGTAAGGAATATCAAATGTGGCCTACACTTCTTTGGAATAATTTTTGAGGACTTATAGGACAGATGTCATAATTATGTAAACAGTAATTTTATTCGAAGAGCAACTGTTAAATTTAACACTCTTTCCATGTTTTTATTGGTGGTAACAATGTCCAATTTTTTTGAAGTGGTATTTCCAGATTCATATACTTGTTGCATATTTTCCATACCAGCTTTATGGTACAATGTCTTCCAGAGTAGTAGTTAGATTTAAAGTTATCTATTTATTACATTTTTAAAATCAAAGAATGATTGTGTATTTGCAATGTTATTTAACAGATAAGCAGAGAGGAGCTTTAACCATACAATTGGTTTCAATAATATCTACCTCAATCAGTTGAGTTCATACTGACATCTGGAGGCCAAGCCTTGGCACTACATCAGGGCTATTACCCATTTCAGAGCCCATCATAGTAATTAATGCTTCTAAACTTCTTTAAAGTAAGTAAAAATCTGCAACATCTAAAACTATCAAAAAGTCGTTAAAAAAAGAGGATTGAACTTTTTATCTTCTACATAAAGCTCTGTTTCTGAAAATTTGAGTGTGAATTTGGGAAAAGAAAAACAGTAATGACGAGGAACATCTGAGTGCCCAGTAGTTGCCAGGCAGCACAGGAGTGCTCTCTTTGCAACAACCCGTTCAATCTTCAGACCACCCTATGAGATAAGGACTATTATTATCCCCATTCTACAGTTGAGATCAAGGCTCAGAGGGTTAGTAATTTCTCAGTGTCACTTAACTAGGTCTTGACTGGGGAGAACTTGAACTCAAATCCATGTGACCAAATCCCCAGGTCTGGCACTCTTGGAGATGGACCAGTTTACACTGTTGAGAGATTCTTCAACAAGGATTGTGCTAAATAGCATAGTTATCTTTAAAATTGCAGTTATTGGCTGGGTGCAGTGGCTCATGCCTATAATCGCAGCATTTTGGGAAATCAAGGTGGGAGGATCACTTGAGCCCTGGAGTTCAAGACAAGCCTACGTAACATGGTGAAACCCTGTCTCTACCAAAAAATATAAAAATTAGCTGGGCATGGTGTTGCATGCCTGTGGTCCTAGCTACTTGGGATGCTGAGGTAGGGGGATCACTTGAACCCAGGAGGTGGAGGTTGCAGTAAGCCAATATCACACCAGGCACTCCATCCAGGGTGACAGAGTGAGGCCCTATCTCAAAATAAATAAATACAATGAAAATAAAATAGCAGTTATCTTTGTCAAAGGACATTCCTATGAAGAATAAGTATTTTGGGTCATTTTTACAAGGAACCAACCAACTTCCTAAGTCATAAACACTCAAAATAGACCATCAAAAATGTTGCCTAGAAGGAGGCTTGGTGGAAACAGGCAGGAATGTCTCAAACAATCATTTCCTAAAACGAAGTCTAAGGTCTATTTTTTTGATACCTAATCTTTATACATATTAATGGGGAATGTGTGAAATTTTGCTGCATGCCTAGGATGTGTAAGCCAGATATTGAGGATATCCATTGCCTCCAACATCTATTTTTGCAGTGCTTTCTTGGGCTAAAGGAGTTGGGACTACCCCTATTTTAGTGGAGACTGAAGGGCTATTTATTAAGGCCCACGTTTGTGAAGGGGCTCAGATGTAGTTCAGCAAATGGGGTGTACTGATGACACTGAAAGATGTTGTACAGTTTTAAGCTTATGTTCCATTAACTGATTGTCCACCTCCATTATGTGGAACGATGACTTCTATGAATGTTATTATCTTTTAAATAGCATAGTTATATTACACTATATTTTTTATGTCGAAGTATTAATTTGTTAAATGTATTTATGCTCTACTTCAACCCTGTTTTGGCATTCAAAACTTTTTAAATAAACTAAGAGCCTCCAAAGATGTAAGGGACCCAGGTCTCTGTAGCCCATTTAAATGCCAAAGTAGACAGCTCTGTACTTCCACAAATGTGCTCAGAACATTTGGCCAAGAAAGTGTTGATTTGTGCTTCAAGAACGCTCTTCATAAACTCAGCCTTCTCTTCTAGGAAGTAGTTCCATTAAAGTATCATCAGGCCTTTGTTGATAAGTCAAGCCACTCTAAAACTACAGGTTGGAAATAATGTCTAAGAAACTAGAAAAGGATACTTTGCTTTTGGAAGGTGGCTGATTAAGTAATGAACTTCACCCAGAGCAATTTAATTAGTGTAGTTCCTGTACTTGCTAAAAGGACTTAGCTGACTTCAGTGTCTCTCGATGATTTAATACTCCTAATAATGAGGGCATGCTTATTGTAGAACGGGAAAAAATGATTTTTTTATATTAAAGTGGTGAGAATTAATGGACATCTCAAAAAAGGGAACGTTAATGTATTTTTCAATCAAAATTCATTGTAGGACTGGCAAATGTCAGTAGGCACAATGTTTTCTCTCCTCCTATTCCTAGCCATATGCCCAGAGATCATAAATGATGAGGGCACTTCTTACACTTCGTCCCTCCAAGTTTTCCTTCATTACAAACTTGTCAGCTCAATCTGTTGATGATAGCAGTCTGGCAAGAGCTGGTATCTGTCTACCAGCTTGGGAGAGAAAGGAAGATCTGTTAGGACTAAGATGCCTGCTTCTGTTATTGTGCTATAGGCAATTCTGTAAACCAATTAAAGGCGCTCATTTTGAAGCCCCTTTTGGCTCCTCTTTTGGAGCAATATCATCAGCCATTGTTATTACTATTACAGGAGAACCAAGTGAAAATAAGGTGGTAGGAAGCTGACAACCTGATGTCACCCTTGACTTCTTACATTTCTTCACACAAGTCACCCAACCTCTCCCATCAAGTTTTCTATATATGTGTGTATATATACACACATATATAAAATAATTTGAGTGCTTTTATGAAGAATAAAATGACTGGGTGGCCAACTTGAGTAGATATCTAAAAGTTGGCCACCCAGTCTTCTTTATTCTTCATAAAAGCACTCAAATCATTACATGATCTCTAGTCACACCATCACTGACATCTTAAGGTGCTCATTTTTCTCCTAGATAATTGTAATTGTCTTTCTGTCTCCAAAATACAACCCTCAAATGTTCCTTGTACATTACAGTTAGGAGTGAACTGGCTAAAGTTGATCTCTCTTATGTTAAATAGACCTAAGCTTGAACTACAGTACTGTTACTTACTAACTGGGCAACCTTGGGCAATTTATTAACTCTCGATTTTCCACATCAGTAAAATGAGGATGATGATCATACTTAGCACATGAAGTGTGATTGCAACGACTAAAAATATATCAGAATCACAATAGAAAATCGTACATTCAAATGGGGTAATTGAGGGTCATTTAATAAAGAAACTATTTACACACTGGAAAGAGAGTAGTCATAAGAAATGATGAAGTACCCCAATGCTGGAAAAATAAAAGTCATTACCACTGTAGGCTCAAAAAGGCAAAGAAGAGAATAGATACCCGAACCCAGAGAAAATATTAAGTTGTAGTTGTAGGAGAGGACACTGACAACTACTTTAACAGAAGAAAGCAACTGTCCTTTGATGACCCAGCAGAGGTAAAGCTGAGGAATTAAATGCTCTAAAATCCCTCTCTTCTCTTTATCTGATCTACTGCCAGTTTTTCCCATTCACTAAATCAAAACAGACTCAAAGGGCAAGTCTGCCTATTGATGCAGCCACCAACTTCAGTATGTGAGGCTCAGAGCAGAGGGCAGAATGGTGGAGAGAGGAACTGGAAGGCTGACAGTGGCTCCCTAGAACACAGTGCATGGAAGGCACTTAATACTACTACTTCAGGGTGCAAAAATTCTTGGGTCTTGTGCCAATAACACAGATAAAGGGGATAAAATAAAAACCCTAGTTTTCTGTAGAGCCATTGAGCAGTAGACACAAGGAAGCCATGATGAATGAATTCACAAGAAGAATGAGCCCTTCATAGGTCAGCAGAGCTCTGGGCGCCCCTGGGGGCAAATGCAGACGTGTCTGCTGATGACAGGGCCTGCCAGAAATGAAGAGGCTATGGGGATAATGAGAAAACAACTGAGCCCTTAACTTCAGCTGAGCTGGTGGGGCTAATCTGAGGAGTCTAGCTCCAGGCCAAAATTCTATATGTGGCCATTCAAGCCTGACCGCAGGCAATTACAAGGCTTTGCCTGGCAGGCCTCATTAAGGGAAAGCTGTCCTCCCACACCAGTCTTGGTGCACAGCCAGTGCATTGCAGTCTCTGGAGGGGGTTGTAGGAAAGGACTCAGGCACCCCTGCGCCAACCATGCTCATTTACCTATTTTCATGTCTAGCCTAGGCGCCTGCATTTGAAGACCTCTTTATGGGGGTCCTCAGCTGAGGTACGTTTTGGGCAACTCTGCCAAGACCTCCTTACTGCAAGGCCTTGACTGAGACATGTTTCTTCACTCTGACTTAACACTTCCACTCCTAGCCCTTACCCATCTCTCTCCCCACAGCCTCCTGGATCCATAAAATGAGAGGATCCTTTTGTTCACAGCTCCTTGGCAGTGAAACAATCCCCTTGTCTACACTGCTGTACCTCACCCAATACTGTTCTGTAGGGAGAAATGAAACATTGAGACAGCACCTATCATCCTGTCTCTTGCTTATTCTGCCATAGAAACTGAGTAAAAAGTTTATCATGACTTTCAATTTGTCTTGTTGTCCTGAGTAACCACCTCAACACACAGGAGCTCAACAAAATCAGAATTTGAAAGAGACACAAATACAAAAATGAAAGTGAGAAAATTACAGCAGATGCCTCAGAAATTAAAAGGATCATAAGAGACTCTCATGAAAATTTTATGCCAACAAATAGGATAACCTAAAGGAAACAGATAAATTCCTGGAAAAATACAAACTACCACGATTGTAAATCTGTTAGATTGTAAATAATGACCACGATTCGGTCGGGAAGAAATAGAAATCCTGAAAAGAAATATAACAAAAGATTGAAGAAGTAATCAAAGCCTTTCAAAAAATAAAAGCCCAGGACCAGATAGCTTCACAGTTAAATTCTACCAAAGAATTAATACCAATACTTCTAAAACTCTTCCAAAGAATAGAACCAGAGATAATACTTCCAAACACATCTTATAAGGCCAGTATCACCCTGATACAAAGCCAAAGACATTTCAAGAAAAAAAAAACAACAGGCTAATTTCTGTATGAATATTGAGCAAAAATGCTCAAAAAATGTTAACAAACCGAATCCAACAATACATCACAAAGATTATACGTCATGACCAAATGGGATTTATCCCTGCGTGCAAGCCTGTTTTAACATATGCAAATCAATCAATGTAATACATCACATTATCAGAATGCAAGATGAAAACCATATGATCCTCTTTAATTGATGCAGAAAAAGCATTTGACAGAGTCCAACATCTTTTCTTGATAAAAACTCTCAACAGTTTAGGTATAGAAAGAAAATACCTCAACAGAATAAAGGTTATCTATGAAAAACATACAGCTAACACTATAACAATAGGGGGAAACTGAAAGCATTTCCAATAAGATACAGTACAAGGCAGACTGCTCACTCTTGCCACTTCTATTCAACATAGTTCTGTAAGTCCTAGCAAGAGCAATCAGAAAAGAAAAAGAAATAAAAGGAATCTAAACTGAAAAAGAAGTCAAATTATCCCTATTTGCAGATGAAATATTCCTATATGTAAACACCTTAATGATTCTTAAACAATCTTAGAGATTCCACAAAATCCCATTTAAATGAATAATTGAATCCAGTAATTTGCAATATAGAAAAATCAGTAACTAAGATCAGAGCAGAACTGAAGGAGATAGAGACACAAAAAAAAAACCCTTCGAAAAAATCAAATCCAAGAGCTGGTTTTTTTTAAAGATTAACAAAATAGACCACTAGCCAAATTAATAAATAAGAAAAGAGAGAAGAATCAAATAGATGCAATAAAAAAAATAAAGGGGACATCACCACTGATGATGACTTAAAGTCACCAGCTTCGTTAGCTTCTAATAAGAGAGTTAGCCTGCCTTTTGAAGCTTTGAAGCCAGGCATTGACTTCTCTTGCTGTGAAAGTCCTGGATGACATCTTTCAATGTAAGATTGTTCCCCCGGCAATTAAGATCTGTTGTTTTGTGTCACCACTTTCATCGATGACCTTAGCCTGATCTTCTGGATAACCTCCTGCAGCTTCTTGATCATCACTTACTGCTTCACCTTGCACTCACGTTAGAGAGATAGCTTCTTTCCTCAGACCTCACGAAGCAACCTCTGCTAGCATCAAACTTTCTTCTGCAGCCTCCTTACCTTTTTCAGCCTTCACAGAATTGAAAAGAGTTAGAGCCTTGCTCGGGCTTAAGGGAATGATCTGGCTGGTTGGATCTTCCATCCAGACCACTAAAATTGTCTCCATATCAGCAATAAAACTGTTTCACTTTCTCATCATTTGTGTATTCACTGAAGTAGTACTTTTCATTTCCTTTAAGTACTTATGCTTTGCATTCACAACTTGACTGTTGGGTGCAAGAGGCCTCGTTTTCAGCTTTCTCAGCTTTCAACATGCCTTCCTCACTAAGCTCAATCCTTTCTAGCTTTGCCTTAAAGTGAGAGACGTGAAACTCTTCCTTTACTTGGATGCTTGGGGGGTCTTTGCGAGGTTATTAATTGGCCTAATTTCAATATTGTTGTGTTTCAAGAATAGAGAGGCCCAAGGAGAGGGTGAGAGATGGGAGAATGGATGGTCAGTGAGACCACACACAACATTTATCAATTAAGGTGATTGTCTTGTTTGGGCATGGGTGGTGGTACCCCAAAACCGTTACAAGAGTAACATCAAAGATCACTAATCACACATCACCATAATAAATATAATGACAATAAAAAAGCTTGAAATATTGTTAGAATTACCAATATATGACACAGAAATAGTAAGTGAGCTCATACTGTTGGAAAAATGCTTCCAAAAGACTTGCTCCATGGGTCGCCACAAACCTTCAATTTGTAAAAACCACTATTATCTGTGAAGTACGATAAAGCAACATGCAATAAAATGAGGTATACCTGTGCTCTCCCATGAGTTTATTTCTCTGGACTTTACTTCCTCAGATTGAGGAAGTAACACCAGCCAGAGTCTGCTCTGACTCAGCAATGCTCTTTCCTGAGAAGGCCTGAGGAGAGCTTGCTTAGACCGGGCCTGTCTGGACATCGAGCTGGTTTTTTAATATTGTGCTCAAGCCAGTGAGTATGAGCTCAGAGCGGAAGGGAAAGAATGTCCTGTCTCGGTTGGCCACTCACATTGGATTAATGTAAGCGCAAGGGATTGTTGCCAAAGTGCAGCCTGGTTCACAGGAATACACGGACACAAAGCCTCATGGTAACTAACAAGCACAAACGTTTGCCTGGCCTTGTCCCCTCTGTGTATCTCCTTGTGGGATGCCTGGAATATCAGGAGTGGACAATCTGTCCATGTCATTTCTCTTTACTTCACTTTGCCCCAACTAAACACACATTTTCTTTTAAAATTTCCAAACAGCCTCTACTAATCATATACAAAAGTATAAGAAATCATATACTAAAGAAAGTGAAACAACCTATAATCTATCACCTTAAATAATTTCTTGCCCTTAGCAGTGTCAACAGAGCATTGTAAGATAACAGAGCTCAGCACATAGGATCAGAAGAAGCGAATTCAAGTTGATAACTTTCTCCTAGAAAATCTAGAGGTGAGATTTGCTCATACCTCATAAAATGGTTCAGATAATCAATAAAATGGTTTCAAAACTGCATTTATACGACAATATTCTATAAGTGTTCTTTGAAATAATATTCCTATTTTCTGTAGAAGAAAAATAAATAAAGCACTATAGATAATATTTTGGTCCGAATACCCTTTTATTCAGCTAGGAGTTCCAAAAATATAGGGCAAGAATTGTAACATAGTATTTTAACACATACCATTTTAATATAGAATTTGTATTTGTGTAGTGAAGTTCCAATAAGTCAGTCATTATATATGTTTTACATATAAGCCTGTGTTCTGGATACCAGAGGGGTATACATACAGTGGAGTAATAAATAGAGTACCAAATATATATTGAGAGGGCCACATATATACCTACACACACACATATATATATATATATACTTTTTATTATGTATTTAGCAAGAATTTATTAGGTGTTGCGTACATATTTTAAGTAAGGTTGTGAACCCAAGGATATGTAAGAAAACAAAAAATATTTTGTAAACATTACCTCTCCTATTCCCATATTCTGAAGATATTTCCAAAGTCCTGAAAATGGCGGTGACCCTGCCTTGCTCCAATAAAGCATAGAAAATACGGAGTATCTGACCAGGAAGAGTTCTGGGAGCAATTGACCTGTAACCTGATGGACAACAAAAGACAAATTTAATATCTGCTCAATACTCCTTGATACATGTGTTTTTAGTGCATAGTTGTGGATAATATTTTGTTTTAACAGCCCCAGCAGCACACACAGCGTGCGAGAGAAAAACGTGTGATCCAGTCACTTTACATTCAGGAATTTCTCCTAAGGACATGACCAGAAAAGTGAGAAGAATGCAAGAATATCACTGAAGCATTATTTGTAAGTGAAAAATTGTAACTAACATAAGTATCTAACATAACAAGGAATTTACTGAGTAAAATGAAATAATAAAATACTTTCTAATCTTTAAGAATTGCAGTATGAAAGTATATTCAATGATATGAAAAATGGATCATCATACATTGCTGAATTTTAAAAAGGCTTTTTTTGTGGATTCAGCTATAACCATTCACAACACCTATTTATGGAAAAAAGAAAACTGAAAAAAATTGCTATTTAGCACATAGTCAAGCTTGAATAATCCTTTCTGTTACTGTTGGATGCGCCAATTCCTATTACTGCGTCTAATTTTAATTTACACATATTGATATTTGCTGCCTTAGGCACAGCACAAAATTTAACTAAGTCTCATTTCTCTAAATTGTGTATTTGGGGTTGCTTTTGTCAAAACATCACACACACACACACACACACACACACACATAATGATGATGTAAAGAAATGTATCTCTTCTGTGCTCATCACCCTTAGGTTCAATTTTTGTTTTCAATGATATAAAAAGGAAAAAAGTATGCAACATCACAAAAAAAGAAAAAGAAAAAAGAATGCTATGCCAAAGTCTCACAATTGTTTATGAGGTTTGCACAAAATCTCCCTGGGTGCTGTGGTCATATTTTAGACAGCTTGGCAATGTTAAAGCCATTTCAACAAATGAGAAGGTTATGGACATTTGAAGTCAGGTCTAAACTCATATAAACTTGCAGTTTGCCTTAATTCACATTTTGTTAAAAGAAAATAATTTGTTTTAAGATTAAAAGAAACACAGGCTTATTGACCATTTTCAGGACTGCATATTAAGGGCTATCTCCATTCCTCAGCATAGCTGGTATTTTAATAAGATAAAAATCATGAACATCAAAGAGAGTGGTCAAATGGTTTCACCTCCCTTAATTCTCCATTAAACAGGACCATTGGCTGCTGCCTAACTGCCTGAAGCTAGGATCCTTCAACTGCCCTGGCTCACAGCTGGAGTGGCTCACTGGGACAGGGCAGCTGATGACAAAATGCATGCCCACCATTCATCCAGGCCTCTGGAGCACCACCACCAGGCTCTGCAGGAGTCAGATATCTGTGTTACTTTCCTTAGGGCAGAAGCCACAGGTCGTGGAGATATCCAGTCCCAAAACTCTTACCTTTTGTAGGCCCCTGGAATCCAACCCTCTCCCAATTCTTCAACTGAACTATTACAAGCAAAGGAGAATGGTTCCTAAACAAATAGGATCATTTTGCTGGAAAGTTGGAGGCATGAATCACATTCTCCTCCGTAACTGAGGACATGCAGCCTATTTTTAGTAAGGGAAAATATATCTGAACATGCCACACTTGGAAATAGTAGTTATTAAACTCGTTCCCAGGAGAAGGAAAAGTCCGTGGGAGTGCCAGAGGTCTCCGACAGTCTAACGTGGTGTTTCCCAGGAACCTCCTGAGGGTCTTTTACAGCCACTACCTTAAACTATGCTGGATGTTTTTGTAAACCCTAATGGTTCTTAGTTGATAACAAAATATGCTAGAATTGTCTGAAGTTTAGTAGAAAACTATGGTAACTTTTTGTTTTTGACAAGTTCTAGCTGAATTCCAGAGGAACCTGTGGGCATTACAGTTCTATCAAGAGTCCTGGGGCTTCTGGCTAGTCTGGCTTTGCCACTTATCCCAGCATGTTGGGAAACTAGGTAGAAACACCATTGCCGAGTCCACCCACTGAAGGAAAAAGGTGCACAGAATTTGTTATGGAAGAGACGAATGATCAAAACTTCAAAATAAGAGAGAAGCTGCATATGTTATTGACTTGCGATCTCAAAAATAAAAGCAGGGTCTGGATCTGCAGGATGAAGGAGCTATGGTTCGTGTAGATAAAGTTCCATGTTACTTTAAAAAATTTAAAGGATTGGCATCATTTGAAACATTTATTTAAAAAAACTAAATTAAACTTCTAAAATTAAGTCTTCTTTTTAAATTAAAGAAGTCTTCTAAAATTAAGACTTCTCTCCTGGCCCTCAAAAATATTTTTAGAGATATGCCCTGGTCTGCAATTTTCCCCTCACCTATAACTATCTTACTCCTTTGCATTGGCTTGCTATTGTCTCTCTGTCTCCTGCCACTGTTGGGACTTCTCTTTCATTCATTCTGATCAGATGAAAGAAAAACTGGTGCTATTATTTATATATGTTTAGGAAAATACATAGGAGGCCAATCTATAAAATGTTTTATCGACAGCACTGTTTTAACACAGATGGCAAATTTAAAACTCCAAAAACGAAGCCCCTTCATCACTTACCTGTAAAAGGATTTCAACTTCTTCTATAGTTATGTTGGGATAGTTTGCCATTAAATTTTGGCCTCTCAAATGAAATTTTTCAGCACTTCATGAGATATCTGTCTCCAAAGTCTGAAATACTTTTGCCCCCATCAAGTAATGGCTCACAAAAGCCATCATCAGTATGCATTTAGAGGCTTTAAAAACAAACATTTCTATTAGAAAATGAAATAGCGGTGGAATGAGACGTGCAGGAAGCCAAATTGCTTTGATTTAAAATGTCTCCACCCCAAAACTAAAAAACAAACAGTAAACAACAAAATAGTCATCTGCCCATCAAGAAAAACAGCAGTCTTGTGATTTAATAAATATACACAAAAAAATCTAAAAATATTCCTAACAAAATAAAATTTGAATTTCAATTGCATTCTGACATGAAATAGCCTGGAATGTGAAAATGCCAGTCTACCAATTCAAAAGTTAATCTAATCTGGAGAGAGATCCAAGATGGCTGATCACTAACAGCTCAGGATTGTAGCTCCCAGTGAAAGCTCAGAGAACGAGAGGACGCCACACTTTCAGATGAATTTTTGTCGCTCACTGACCAGCAGATTTCTAGTGGAGGAGCCCCACGGGTCGCCAGCGCGACTCTTGTGACCGGTGCAGCGGTTTTGCCGGCGCCTTGGCGTGGCAGCTCTTCATGCAGAGTAAACGGGACTGGTTCCCTTACTGACCAGTGTTTGGAGCTCCGGGAATGTGGAGCCACTTGTTGTGGACTCAAGAAGGAAGCCAGACCAGAGATTCCCGGGCAGAAGAGCACCATCAGTCTTATCACTGCTATTTTGGCCGGCGCAGTGGGTTGCTTGAATCCCAGCACTGGGAATCAATAAATTGGATGTTGACTCAGAAACCTAATTAGAAAGGCAGTAATTGTAAAGACGACAGATGGATAAATTTATAATAAAGGGAAAAAGCCAGGCTAAGAAGACCAAGCATACCCAGAATCAGAACCTCTCTCCCTCTATAGGGGATTGCAGTTCCTCATCAGCAACGGAACAAGCCCTGATGGAAAAGGACTGTGTTCCATTATCTGAAGTAGGCTTCAGAAGGTGGATGATAAGAAACTTCTGGGAATTAAAAGAACTTGTTCTAACCCAATGTAAAGAAACTAAGAACTCTGAAAAAAGGTTTGACGAAATGCTGAAAAGAATAGACAATATAGAGAGGAATATAAATGAACTAACGGAGTTGAAAAATACAACATGAGAACTTAGTGAAATATGCACAGATTTAAATAGCAGAATGGATCAAGCAGAAGGAAGGATATCAGAGGTCGAAGACCAACTTAATGAAATAAAACGACAAGACAAGAATAGAGAAAAAAGGATGAAAAGGAATGAGCAAAGTCTCCAAGAAATATGGGACTATGTGAAAAGACCCAATCTACGTTTGATTGGTGTACCTGAATGTGATGGAGAGAATGAATCCAAGCTGGAAAATATTTTTCAGGATATTATCCAGGAAAATTTTCCCAATCTAGCAGGGCAGGACACTATTCAACCCCAGGTAATACAGAGAACACCACAGGGATATTCCTCAAGAAGAGCAACCCCAAGGCACATAATCATTAAGATTCACCAGGATCGAAACGAAGGAGAAAATACTAAGGGCAGCCAGAGAGAAAGTCCAGGTTACCCATAAAGGGAAGCCTATTAGACTTACAGCAGATCTCTCAGCAGAAACCCTACAAGCCAGAAGAGAGTGGGGGCCAATATTCAACATACTTAAAGAACAGAACTTTCAGCCTAGAATCTCATATCCTGCCAATCTAAGCTTCACAATTGAAGGAAAAATAAAATATTTTATGAACAAGCAGGTACTCAGAGATTTTATTACCACCAGGCCTGCTTTACAAAAACTTCTGAAAGAAGCATTATACATAGAAAGGAACAACCAGTATGAGCCTTTCTAAAAATATACCAAAAAGTAAAGAGCATCAACATAAAGAAGAATTTACATCAACGAATGGATAAAATAGCCAGTTAACATCAAATGGCAGTAACCCTAGATTTGAATCGACTAAATCCTCCGGTCAAGGGATACAGCCAAAGCCTAACAGTATATCCAAGGATGCACAAAGACTCAAGACAAAGGGTTGGAGAGGGATTTGCCAACCAAATGGAGAGCAAAAGTAGGTGAATGGATGGAAGGCAGGAGTTGCGGTTCTCACATTTGATGGGATGGATTTCGGAGCAGCAAGGGTGCAGTGGTGGGGGGATCAATGCAACAATAAGAGATCTTAATACCCAGATGCATAAGACCCATAATGAGATTTAGACTCAACGAGACAGAAAATTAATAAGGATATCCAGGACTTCAACTCAGATCCGGAACAAGTAAACTCAATGAATATTTATAGAGTTCTCCATTTTAAATACACAAAATATTGATCGGCCATTATTAATACCCATTTTTAGAATGAAGCAATATTCCTGTTCTCTCTCCCTCTTTTTCTTCATCTTTCTTCCTCTCCTTCTCTCCTTTTTTTACTTTTCAACATCCTAGTTCCTCACCTCTACTCAATACATTCCTCTGAACACCTGATTCCTTGTGATTCTCCCATCCCACTGAAACCTCCAATCCATTAAAAAAAAAAAAAAAAAAAAACTTTTTACTTAGTACAAAGGTAACCATTGTCTTAATGAGACCTAGCTGTAATATTAAGACAAAGCAGCCAAATAACTATCTTGATTTTCAAAGGCTACAGTAACCAGAACAGCATGGTACTAGAACAAAAACGGGTATGTAGACCAATGAAACAGAACGAAGAACTCAGAAATAAAACCGCACATCTACAACCATCTGATCTTGGCAAAGCTGACAGAAACAAGCACTGGGGAAAGGATACCTTGTTTAACAAATGGTGCTGGGAGAACTGGCTAGCCATATGTAGAAAATTGAAACTGGACTCCTTCCTTATACCTTATACAAAAATTTACTCAAGAAGATTAAAGACTTAAATGTAAAACCCTAAAATATAAAAACCCTAGAAGAAAATCTAGGTAATACCATTCAGAATATAGGCATGGGCAAAGATTTTATTATGAAATCACTGAAAGCAATTGCAACAAAAGCAAAAATTGACAAATGAGATCTAATTAAACTAAAGAGCTTCTGCACAGCAAAAGAAACTATTCTCAGAGTGAACAGACAATCTACAGAATGGGAAAAAGTTTTGCAATCTATCCATCTGACAAGGGACAATGGTCTAATATCCAGAATCTACAAGGAACTTAAGCAAATTCACAAGGAAATAAAACCCCATTAAAAAGTGGGCAAAGGACATGAGCAGATACTTCTCAAAAGAAGACATTTATGTGACCAACAAACATATGAATAAAAGCTTGACATCACTAATCATCAGAGAAATCCAAAGCAAAATCAAATGAGATGCCATCTCATGCCAGTCAAAATGGCAATTATTAAAAAGTAAAGAAACAACAGATGTTGGTAAGGTTTTGGAGAAACAGGAACACTTTTACACTGTTGGTGTGGATGTAAATCAGTTCAATCATTGTAGAAGACACTGTGGCAATTCCTCAAAGATTTAGAATTGGAATACCATTTGACCCAGCAATCCCATTACTGGTATATATTCAAAGGAATAGAAATCATTCTATTATAAAGATATATGCACACGTATGTTCCTTGCAGCACTATTCACAGTAGCAAAGACATGGAATCAGCCCAAATGCCTAACAGTGATAGATTAGGTAAAGAAAATGTGGTAAATATACACCATGGAATACTATGCAGCCATAAAAAGGAATGAGATTATGTGCTTTACAAAGACATAGATATACCTGGAAGCCATTATTCTAAAACTAATGCAGGAACAGAAACCAAACATCTTCTCACATGAACACAGAAGGGGAACAACACACACCACTGGGGCCTGTTGGGGAGGTTAGGGTAGGGGGAAAGCATCAGGAAAAATAGCTAATACATGTGAGGCTTAATACCTAGGTGATGGGTTGATGGGTGCAGCAAACCACCATGACACAGACATTTATGTAACAAACCTGCACATCCTGCATATGTACCCTGGACTTTAAAATAAAATAAAAATGGCCTTGATTTTCAGACAAATTCTTTGGAGATATTCATGATTTTTATATAGCTGTCCCATCAGATCAAACCTACCTCCCTACCAACCTCTTCCATCAGAAACTGAATTAGCTCTCAAGAGTACAAGCCGTCAGCACTATGGGAAAATATTGTGTGACTTATAACTAAAAATAATTCTTATACTTTGGAAATCACAAAATCATCGCAATTAAAAACTCCTCCTCAAATAGGTATATATTCAAGTCAATATGCCAATTAAAGCTAATACTTTAAAATACACCAATGTATAGATGGATTACATACACAATTTCTATGTACGTTTTCTTCAAAGAAAAGTTTGATCTCCCTATACACAGATAGTTCAACATGTTCAAACAATAAAAGTAATCATTTGTATTTTCTTCCAGATTTGTAGAATAATTACATTATTTGCTAGTCTATGCTTAAACTAAAGAATAATATGTTTCCAAAAGCAAAGGAGCTAAGTTAAGTTTTAATAGAACATATGAGATTTATTTTTATTTTTATTGTACTCTATGGCTAAGAAAAATAAAATTCTAAGATTCACCAAAAGCATATGAAAAAATAAGATGTATCCAGTAATTTGTTGAAAAGCATTTCTTTGTATTATTAGGAGTAAAAACAGCCCCAGAAAAGCCCTCACCCAAGAATAGAGCAGAGCTTGTTGGGGTAGGCTTTCACCCAGATAGAAGGACATCTTAAAGCAGTCCTGCCTCTAACTGGAAATTTTCCTGTATCTTCCTTCTCCTCCATGGTACCTTTAGGCAATAGCCCATCAGCATCTGAGTGGTGATGTAAAACCCTTCTAGGTGATCTCATCTCAACATCACAGTTCTTTCTGGAACCTTGAGAGTGGCTAATTCTACAGACAGACCTCTTGTCATAGTTTCAATATATTAGTTTCCTATTGGTGCTGTAACCAATTATCACAACCTTGGTGTCTTGAAACAACACAAATTTATAGTTACAGTTCTGGAAGTCATAAATTCAAAATGACCTCAGTGATCCAAAGACAAGGTGTCAGAAAGTGTTTTCTTTCAGGAGGCTCTGGAGAAAAATGCTTCCTTGCCTTTTGTAGTTTATAGACGCCATCTGTATTCCTGGGCCCATGCCTCTTCCTCTATCTGCAGAGTTGGCAGAGTTGGCAGGGTATCATCTTCAAATTTTCAAAAAAGCTGACTCTCCTGCCTCCCTCTTTCACTTATAAGGAACCTTGTGTAAACACTGCATCCACCCTGCTAATACAGAGTAACCTCCCCATCTCAAGTCAGCTAATCGGCAACCTTACTTTGTCCCTTCTCAAGTAACACAACAAATCCACAGGTTCCTGAGATTAGATATGAACATATCTGGCCAGGTACAGTGGCTCACACCTGTAATCCCAGCACTTTGGGAGGCCAAGGCGGGCAGATTACTTGAGGTCAGGAGTTCGAGACCAGCCTGGCCAAGATGGCAAACACCATCTTTACTAAAAATACAAAAATTAGCCAGGCATGGTGGTGTGCTCCTGTAATTCCAGCTACTCAAGAGGCTAAGGTGGGGGAATTGTTTGAACACAGGAGGCAGAGGTTGCAGTGAGCCGAGATCATGCCACTGCACTCCAGCCGGGGCACTGGAGCAAGACTCATCTCAAAAGAAAAACAGAAAAAAGAAAGAAAAGAAAGGAGAGGCGAGGAGAGGAGAAAGGAAAGGAGAGAGGGGAGAGGGGAATGGGGGGAGGGAGGAGGAGGAGGATGGTGGAAGGCGGAGGAGGAGAGGGGAGAGGAGAGGAGAGGAGAGGAGAGGAGAGGAGAGGAGAGGAGAGGAGAGGAGAGGAGAGGAGAGGAGAGGAGAGGAGAGGAGAACATCATTGTGAGGTGTCGGGAGTGTATTATTTTGCCTACCAATATTTCTCCAGTAGTCAATACTCCACAGCTTCATCCCTATGACTTAAAATCTCTGGTTATGTGATCTTGAGCAAACCACTTAATTTTTCCCCTCTTCAGTTGTCATCTCTAGTGGTGATGGTTTGAATCACAGCTCTGCCACTTACTTGTGACTTGCAAGTTCTTAATCTCTATAAGCTTTGGTTTCCTCTGCAGAGAGAAAAGAAAAAGGATAATAATAACTAACTCATAGGTTGTGATGATTAAACAAAACAATACAATTAGAAATCTTGGCTCAAAATAGGGGCTTAATAAATGTAACTGGTTTGGGGACCATGTAAATTATTAGCATAGGGTCTGTTATATAGCAGGTGGCCACTAAATTCAAACAAGAATTATTAATTAGTAACTAGTATTAATCATGTTAATCATTATTGTTAACATACGTCTTACATCTTGTTTGTCTCATTTCCCACAATAAGTTTATAGTGATGTGTAGTGACCATATATCACTATTTCTATTATATATGGGTAGGTAATATGTCTGCTATATATGTCAGTAAGAATTCATTTGGTTAAAGTGATGTAAACCCATCTTAAATTTTCTTAAATGAAAACAATTTACCAGCCAACACATTTTTAAAATATAGGCATGGATGATCATTGAAGCAGAAGTTGGTACTTGCCTAAAAAACTACCTCTCTGTCTGAGAGCTTTTATCTGGCTTTGAGGACAGGCCCAGGCACAGAGCAGGGCAGGGAAGGAGTGTCAGAGAGTTAATGCCCCTGAAAACAGCCATAAATCAATGATACCTGGGGAGCTGATGAATAACTTCTCCAGGCTCCTCACCTCTCAGAGGGAATGACTCTGAAACCTGTCTTACGGTGTCTCACCAAGTTTCTTCTCTGGGATTGAGCCCCATTGCCCACAGTATCAGCATGCTTAAAAGTACATTTTTATTGTCTTCCTTTACTTCTCAATCTTCTTTCCCCATTCTCTTACCAGTATTTCCTGGGTTCACCTTCCAAATACATTGCTGGCACTCAACTTTATAACACTGCCCCAACACTTAGGCAGCACCCACCTCCCAGATATTGCTCTTACATGATGTCAAAACCAGGTTGGTCTGGTCTTGTCTTTTCTTCCTTCCTTCCTTCCTTCCTTTCTTTCCTCCTTCCTTCCCTCCCTCCCTTCCTCCCTTCCTTTCCTCCCTCCCTTCCTCCCTTCCTTTTTAAAATTATACTTTAAGTTCTGGGGTACATGTGCAGAGCGTGCAGGCGTATAGTTATATACGTGCCATGGTGGTTTGCTGCATCCATCACCTCATCATCTACATTAGGTATTTCTCCTAATGTATCTCTCCCCTAGCCTCTTACCCCCAAACAGGCCTCCGTGTGTTATGTTTCCCTCCTGTGTCCATGTGTTCTCATTGTTCAACACCCACTTATGAGTGAGAACATGCTGTGTTTGGTTTTCTGTTCTTTTGTTAGTTTGCTGAGAATGATGGTTTCCAGCTTCATCCATGTCCCTGCAAAGTACATGAACTCATCCTTTTTATGGCTGCATAGTATTCCATGGTGTATATGTGTCACATTTTCTCAATCTAGTCTATCACTGATGGGCATTTAAGTTGGTTCAAAGTCTTTGCTATTGTGAACGGTGTCACAATAAACATATGTGTGCATATGTCTTTATAATAGAATGATTTATAATCCTTTGGGCATATACCCAGTAATGGGATTGCTAGGTCAAATGGTGTTTCCAGTTCTAGATCCTTGAGGAATCACCACAGTCTTCCATAATGTTTGAACTATTTTACATTCCCACCAACAATGTAAAAGCATTCCTATTTCTCTACATCCTCTCCAGCATCTATTGTCTCCTGACTTTTTAATCATCTCCATTCTAACTGGTGTGAGATGGTATCTCATTGTGGTTTTGATTTGCATTTTTCTAATGATCAGTGATGGTGAGCTTTTTATCATATGTTCGTTGGCTGCATAAATGTCTCCTTTAGAGAAGTGTCTGTTCATATCCTTTGCCCCCTTTTTGTTAGGATGGTTTGTTTTTTTCCTTCTAAATTTCTTTAAGATCTTTGTAGATTCTGGATATTAGTCCTTTATCAGATGAGTAGATTGCAAAAATTTTCTCCCATTCTGTAGGTTGTCTGTTCACTCTAATGATGACTTCTTTTGCTGTGCAGAAGCCCTTTAGTTTAATTAGATCCCATTTGTCTATTTTGGCTTTTGTTGCCATTGCTTTTGGTTTTTTAGTCATAAAGTCTTTGCCCATGTCTATGTCTTGAATGATATTGCCTATGTTTTCTTCCAGGGTTTTTATGATTATAGGTTTTACATTTAAATCTTTAATCCAACTTGAGTTAAGTTTTATATAAGGTGTAAGGAATGGATCCAGTTTCAGCTTTCTGCATATGGCTAGTCAGTTTTCCCAACACCATTTATTAAATAGGGAATCCTTTCCCCATTGGCTGTTTTTGTCAGGTTTGTTAAAGAGCAGATGGTTGTAGATGTGTGGCATTATTTCTGAGGCCTCTGTTCTGTTCCATTGGTTGATATGTCTGTTTTGGTACCAGTACCATGCTGTTTTGATTACTGTAGCCTTGTAGTATAGTTTGAAGTCAGGTAGCATGATGCCTCCAGGTCTGTTTTTTTGTTGTTGTTGTTTGTTTTGGTTTTGTTTTTTGCTTAGGATTCTCTTGACTATGTGGGCTCTTTTTTGGTTCCATATAAAATTTAAGGTGAAAACCAGGTCTTAATAAGGTATTCTACCTTAGTTTTAGGGGAGCCAAATAATCCATTTAATTGTGGTGTCCTTCTTGGACATTAGGAATCTTGGAAGAGTAAGTGAAGAATGTTGGAGAGGTGGGAGTGGAGATTTCCTGAGTAGCTGGGATTATAGGCATGTGCCACCATGCCCGGCTAATTTTGTATTTTTAGTAGAGATGTGGTTTCTTCGTGTTAGTCAGGCTGGTCTCAAACTCCAAACCTCAGGTGATCAGCCCACCTTGGCCTCTCAAAGTACTGGGATTACAGGCGTGAGCCACTGCACCCATCCTCTAGCAAACATTAAAAGGGGAGATTATTTTTAATTTTTGTGGGCACATAGTAGGTTTATATATTTATGGGATACATGAAATGTTTTGATACGACCATAAAATGTGAAATAATCACGTCATGAAGAATGGGTATCCATCACCTCAAGCATTTATCCTTTCTATTACAAGTAATCCAATTAGACTCTTAATCATTAAAAACATACAGTTAAGTTATTATTAACTATAATCACTGTGTTATGCTATCTGATAGTAGGTATTCATTCTATTTTACTTTTGCACCCGTTAGTCATCTCCAGCCTCCCACTACCCTTCGCCACCTCTGGAAACCATCTTTCTACTCTTTGTGTCCTTGAGTTCAATTGTTTTGATTTTTAGATATCACAAATAAGTGAGAATCTAGCAAACTTTGTAAAAGGTGGTTAATCTATATATGACTTGGAAAGAGATATGGCTATGTAAAATAGAAATGGAAGGGTATAAAAAGAGTGCTGATTTTATGTTTACATTTGTGTTTAAATGGATCAGCAAGTATGTTTTGGTATTGACTAAAAGTGATTGCATCTAACATTAAGATAACAAGACAGGATTCCCTCTGCTGTACCTCCTGATGCCAATCTCCAAGGTAAGAGGCCCTTTAAAACCTTAATGTAGGCTACCAGTAGGCTGCCTGTCATTTGTCTAACTCAGGTCTGGAATTATGCCACGCTGTTTTTGCAACAAGATATGCTAGATACAGTTTTAGATAAGCAAAGATCAATATGCTGGTTAAGATTAAATATAAATGCAAAATGTTGAGTGTATCTTACCATATGAAATGAGATATAGCTGTTTATAGCTGTTTCTGTTTTATGAAGTTGGCTAGGAATTAGGATCACATTTGCACAATAACTGATGCAAATTTTCCAAATTCTCCAGAGCTGTGCATCTGCCAGCCCTGGTTTGCCATCTTTTTTAATTTAAATTTATTTTTTATTATTTAATTATTTTTTTTAATTATTATACTTTAAGTTCTGGGATACATGTGCAGATCATGCAGGTTTGTTATGTAGGTATATAGGTGCCATGGTGGTTTGCTGCATCCATTCCCCTCGTCATCTACTTTAAGTATTTCTCCTAATTTTCTCCTTCCCCAATACCTCCACCCCCTGCTATCCCTCTCCTAGCCCCTCAACCCCCAACAGGCCCTGGTGTGTAATGTTCCCCTCCCTGTGTTCATATGTTCTCATTATTCAACACCCACTTATGAGTGTGAACATGTGTTTGGTTTTCTGTTCTTGTGTCAGTTTGCTGAGAATTATGGTTTCCAGCTTCATCCATGTCCCTGCAAAGGACATGAAGTCATCCTTTTTTATGACTGCATAGTATTCCATGGCGTATATGTGCCACATTTTCTTGATCCAGTCTATCACTGATGGGCATTTGGGTTGGTTCCAAGTCTTTGCTATTATGAACAGTGCCACAATAAACATATTGTGCATGTGTCTTTATAATAGAATATTTTATAATCCTTTGGATATATACCCAGTAATGGGATTGCTGGGTCAAATGGAATTTCTAGTTCTAGATCCTTGAGGAATCACCACACTGTCTTCCACAATGGTTGAACTAATTTACATTACCACCAACAGTATAAAAGTGTTCCTATTTCTCCATATCCTCTCCAGCATCTGTTGTCTCCTGATTTTTTAATGATCGCCATTCTGACTGGTGTGAGGTAGTATCTGAATGTGGTTTTGATTTGCATTACTCTAATGACCAGTGATGATGAGCTTTTTTTTATATGTTTGTTGTCTGCATGAATGTCTTCTTTTTAAAAGTGTCTGTTCATATCCTTTGCACCCTTTTTGATGGGGTTGTTTTTTTTTCTTATAAATTTGGTGATCCCCTCACCAACTGCACTCCATCTGTTGCCAAGCAAGTCTCAAGTATAGTTTGAATCATCTGTCAGACTGTGTCTTTTCATTCCTTTGTGAATGGAGATGTCAAGGATTCGAGAAAGTACCCATCTATACTTCAGCATATTTACCGTGCCTGTAAGGATTATGGATCCTCCAAAATAAAAATCAGTGAACCAATTTTGGTTGTTCATTTTTAGGGGTGAACTTAACATACAAGGAAGAAGGTTAATCAAAATTCAATAGATTTCTTATTTTTACAGTATGATAAAACAACAAAGCCCTTGAGAAAAATTTAGCTGAGAAGTTGTAGGGGCTCTCACCTGAATCTAAAAGATTTGCCAAAGTTCTTAAGCAAAAATATGAAGCTGATCCAACCAAATGACAAACAGCTGCTTTATAAACTGACACTGGAACAATATCAGTTTGTTCAAAATATAACAGAAAAGGTTGACATTTAAATTTTAAAATTAAAAAGTGATAATGTAAATTTCAAAATTGAGAAGTGAAAAATGATATAGGGTATGTATAACTAATGAATCCATGTCTTCGTTAGTTATTTATATCCTATATCATTTTTAACAATTTATACTTAACATGTATGTTAATGTTGTTTGTTTAAAAATTAAGCTTTTGGGTTTTCTAAAAAAAATTCTAGAGTTAGAACTCTAAATTTGTAGATTTAATATAAACCATTTGGGCTTTTAAATGGCATTTGAAGGCCTCCATGTTTTAAAAACTGTTTGTTTGGAAAAGATACCTTCCAAGCACTCAACTAAAATATTTGAGAATATAAAGCTTCCATTTATAAAAGAAGTAAAAACAAACATTTTTTCAAACTTCTGTTTGAAAAAATAGTCATAAAATTTTTTATGAAAAACTTTTAAATGTAACATTTTTTAGTTGAAAAATAAGTTCCTAATTGATTCATCTAAGACATTATTATAAATTAAACTCTTTTTAATTTTTTATCTTTATACTAACAAAGCAAAGGCAAATATAAATTAAACTTTTTAAATTAATACTTTTAGTTTTAAAGACTTTTGTTTCTCAATGTATTAATTAATTCCCATGTATTTTGGAAAAATTAATTCCCATGCATTTGAGAATGATAGCATGCCAAAGTGCATTAAGATATCTTATCTATGTATATTGGAGTATAGGTTAAGCTGCATATAACAGGGGGCCAAAATAGCAGTGTTTTCAATTAGTTGGAAGTTATTTCTCTCTCCTGCACCAGTCTGGGAGTAAATAGTGCAATATTAGTGTAGGATATCTACTCCATGAGGTTATTCAGGGACCCAGACTCCTTCTCTTACTGTTGCACCATCTCTAGTATGCTCCACTGATTCTCATGGTCCATGGTAGCTCACCACCTCATCCACAACTAAAACAAGGTAGAAAAGAATGGGCAGAGTAGGGAATACCTCTTTCACTTTAAGGGCACAAGCCTAAAGTTGTGTATAACACTATCATTTATACCCCTTTGGCCAAAACTTAGTCTCATGGCCACATCTAGATGCAAATGAGGCGGGGATTTGGTGAAAATTCAAAATCTCTCTCATAATAGGAGAAGAAAGGAGTGGATATTGGGAAGTCATAACAAGAAGTCTCTTCCACAGACTGCCCCGTTAGCCACTCAAATATCCAACTACACTTGACCTGCCAAGCAAAATTCCTTCCCTTTTCTCACAGGAGATACTACCAGAGCCCCATTCAGTTATATCATCAAGTTGAAATTCCAGGATCTCTTGGTGATGGGCAGCTCTCTCCAAGTGTTGCTCCTGGGGTCAAATCACCTACATTCTAAGAGAAGACTCTTTTTTCCACAAAATGGTGATAGATGTGGAACCAAAAAAGAAGAGAAGAAACATGACAGTTATTGTTTCCGCAGTGGTAATCAAGAGTCCTTCCGGTCAGAGCTTGTGAAGATCAGTGTCCTGTTCCTGGTTCAGCCTCCCTCCCTCCCTCCTTCCCTCCCTCCCTCCCTTCCTTCCCTCTTGCACTATCGCCTGGACTAGAATGCAGTGCTGCGATCTCTGCTCACTGTAACCTCTGCCTCCTAGGTTCAAGCAATTGTCCTGCCTCAGCCTCCTGAGTAGCTGAGATTACAGGCACCTGCCACCAAACCTGGCTAATTTTTTGAATTTTTAGTAGAGACAGGGTTTCACCATATTGGCCAGGTTGGTCTTGAACTCCCAACCTCATGATCCACCTGTCTCAGCCTCCCAAAGTGCTGGGATTACAGGCATAAGCCACCCCTGGTATTCATGGCTCCTAGCTCTGGGAGGTTATTCTTTGTCCATCAACCCCTATGGTCACATCTGAAGGGCATGGGAGAGTTGACATTTCTTGGGATCTACAAAGCTTGTGCATCCTGCTTCTTGTTGGAGCATGTTTACAAATCCAGATGTTGCTAAGAGAAAAAAATCCAATATATATATAATTATAGGTTTATACTTTCCAATGCCAATCATACACCAGAGGGTTCTTCCTTTGTGCCATTTTATGTTTGTACCACCTTTATGCCTCAGTAAAAGTCTGTTTCCCAACAATATCAATCAACCTATCTATCTTAATTCTAACATTCTAAAATTGAGCAAATAATTTTAAACTTACTATATCAATACTTCTACTAACAAGAAACCTAAGTAATGTTTAATATTTCCTCATAGTCCTTTTTGTCCTTGGAATATATCTCCCTGATAGTGTACATCAAAGTAATAGATTCAAAAGTCCCTTGTATTATTTTTTAAAATTCTGTGTGGTTAACATTTTTATATACATTGAATTTCATTTGTTTTTATTTGTATTCATTTTAGTATTTTCCCCATACTTTCTGATTCAGCAATTACTTTTGATCAACAGAAGTACCACTAAAGACATATCCCAAATAAAGATTATCAGGAGAAACTTGATTTCCTTAATCTTTAAGGAGCACTTCTACACTTAAAAAAAATCTTAATATAAAAACAGCAAAAGACATACACGCAAATTAATTTTTAGACGGAAGAAATAACCAATGAATATATAAATAAATATGACCTACTTTATTGAACAATTTTGAGAGGAAAATAAGATATTCCCACAAAAACTGATAATGATGATTATGATCATTGTTCTCACAAGTAATCTAAAAATAAAACAATGTAGCATTTTTCACATTTCAGATTAGACAAATTATTTAAAATATTTTTTATAAATGGTAATACATAGTATTGGTGACGGTATTAAGAAAACAACTATTCTCATATACTCTTAGTGGAAATAAAAACTTTTATTATATTTTTAGAGGACAACTTAACAACATGTATCAAAAATTTGGAAGTTTTGCAAACTCTTAGTAACAATATTTTAAGGCAATGATCTTAAGAGTATAATCAAATAAATGTGACATGATACATGTACAATGATGTTTGCGTGCCAGAAAATAGAAAAGAGCTAGAAATAAACTAAATGTCTGTCTATGAAGAACTGGTTAACTAATGATGTACCCAGCCTATTTTAATTTACTTTAGATGCCTCGAATACTTCAACTGTTTTAAGTTCTTTTCACCACCAGATTTTTTTTTTTTAATTCTACTTATTCAGTGTAAGAACAAAAAGCCACAAATATTTCCCAGTAACAGTTCCCCCAAACCATCTTACCCTGGCCCTAGTGAAAGACTCTTATGGGTCCAGGTATGTTTCCCTTCAGAATGGTTGTATTTTACTGCTCCTAGATCATATAGATCATTTCTATAAGTCCACAGCCTTCCTCACTTAAAATTATCTAGCAAAAATGTTAGGCAGCGTTTTGTCTGCCAGGCAGGATAGAGGTAATGCTGCCTGCAACAGCCTCAGTAAGTCCGGGGTTCAGAACATTTATGATGTCTCCAGATTTCTGTCCACTAGAACAAATAGCTTTTTCTTTACTGGTATTCTGGTTCAAGATTATTGCATCAAAAGGGAAAAGGGCAGTTTCTCTCTTTGGTGTATATTTCATTTTAAGACCTAGGAAGAGAGGAGCAGGCCAAACTAACATTGGCTTAACCGTTTTATCTAACATTGGAAGACAAGTCTAATAAATCAGAATATTCCTCAGCCTGCATCCTGCTGACTCTCACAAAGTTATCTTTTAATTCATGAGAATTCTCATAGTCTGAATGCTGCATATGGCTGTGGCCCATGTTGTATTTTTATAAGAAGAGAAAAAACGTCTGTGAAGGAAAGTTTCCATTTAAAGACAGAATCTTGTTCACCATCATAATCCCAACTCCCAAGTTAGAGTAGCATCAACAAAATATTAAAAATTGTCATGCTCTATAAAATGGAAACCTACACAGCTATTGAAAGTCATGATGTAGATTTATATTTGTTGGCATACAAATATACATCTGGTAAATATTAAGTTAAACGAGTTACAAACAACACTTTATGCATTATTCCATTTATGGAGAATCTCAAAGAAGAAACACCAACATATTAGCAATATTTATCTGGGATTTTCTTTAAGCTAATTATTTTATCATTATTTATATAATTTCAATATTTTTTAACTGGTTATTTTATTTTTATAATTGCTGAGGTTTTTTTTTTCTAGTTTTAATCATTCTTGACCTTTGCATCATTTCACCTCATTTTATGCCATTTTCTCTCAATGTTTCATCTGATTTGTGTGTTCTTAGCTAATTTGATCCTGATATGGGTAAAGAACAACCGACAACCGTTAGGTCCCATTCTACCAGCTTGGGAGTACAAAGAAAATTAGCATCTCTGTGTAGGGCTTCAATTAAATGATTTGAGTATACATGTTTCCATCATAAAAACTGTCTCTCCTTCTCAGAGAGACTGCTTTTAGTGATATGGCCCTGAGATGCAAAGCATCAGATCAGAGCTGGAAACTGGGGGGCAGGAACAATTCCTCCCTTAACCCCACCAAGACTCAACACATCAATCCTCCATGACAAGCGTTTTCTCCAGCCACTTTCTATCCTTGTGATGATTTTGCATTAATGGTTTATCGCTGTCTCCCATCATTGGGTCCTGGCGACAGCTGCATGAACCACTCATCCCGTTCAATGACTTTGAATATCCAGAAGAAGGGACTAGGTTCTGGGCCTCTTCCTCCTCCAGATGCTCTGGGAATTCTCAGACAAATTATCTATCTCCCCCTTAGTGACTCCAAGTTCCTTTTATCTATATATTTTCTCACAGAAAAAAACGATGTCAACTCTGGACAAGACCTTTGTTACATATTTAGCTTTTTTCTGATTCTAAAAATGTTGCCTTCTCTTAATTAAAAATGTATGCAATGAAGGAAAGTCCAGAGGGGAAACAACATTTAAATTATTATTGATTCCAATACACAGAGATAAATGCTACTAACATTTAGATGAATTTCTTTATTGTCTTTTATGCCTATATTTACACATTTTTTTAAAATAGAGATTAAATTCAATGTGCATTTACTTAACATTTGCAAGAAATTAACTTTATATAAATATTCAATGTATATTCATTAACATTTACATTAGAATTTCCTCAGATTATTTGTCTTCAAAAATATTTTTGATGCCTGGATAACTTTTCAGTAAATGAAGCTACCATAATTTATTTAACTGAATTCTTTTTGCTGGATATTTAAGTAATTTTTTTAGTTTTCTATATTATAAATAAAGTTGAAAGATCCTTGGACATAAATCTTTCTTTTTTCGTCTCCAAATATTTCCTAGGACGTGTTCCCATAATGAAATTTACTGGTCAAGTCTATTTGTAAAACATTCTCCTTTGTGGGAACAGATCACAGAGGAATGTACCTTTTTATCATTCAATGAACAAAAATGTTGCTTTAGTTTTGACTTTTAAAAATATATAGAGCCTAGCAGTTTGCTCCAGGATACTCTATTAATAGACAGTAATCTGCCTTTTTTTTTTTTTTTAGCTTTACAGAGTTGTAATTGATATACAAAGTTCACACACTTCTAATGTATATATCCTGATGAGTCTGGACATATGCCATACAGTTATGATCTCAACACCACTACAAAGGCACTAAACATAGCTACCACCTTCAAAATTTCCTGTGTCCTTTCATGGGTTTTCTTTCATTGGTTTTGGTAAGAACATTTACCATGAGATGTATCTTATTAGTCTTTTTTTGAAAAACTTTTTTAGAAACAGTCTCGCTCCGTTACCCAGACTGGAGTGCAGTGGAGTGATCATAGCTCATTGCAGCCTCAAACTCCTGGACCCAAAAGATCCTCCCACCTCCCAAGCAGCTAGGACTATATATGTGCACCACCATGCCTGACTTCGTAACAGATCTCAGAGTACACAATACCCTATTGTTAAATAGGTACTATGTTGTACAGCATATCTTTAGAATTTATTCATCTTGCATAACAAACTTTATACCCATTGAAAAACAATTCCTTGTAGAAATCCATTTTTAAAGTGTCTTTTTCAATCCTAAACTTACTCCTTTTAGTGTGAGAACAATGCATACAGATCAATCTTTTCTTTCATTCAGACACCATCGGGAAGCAGTGACCTCTTTAAAGATGACATTAAAGCAAGATCTTCATTGCCGGTTCTCGGTGTAGATGTGATCTGGGATTTAACAAAGACTTCCACGGAGACTTCCAATGCCTGACGGGAAAGGTTTCCCCCCATACAATGCAGAAAACCAAATTGTTTTCCCTTCTACTACACTCACGTCACTCTCAATGCTTCACTCCTGACACCAGCTGTGTGGGTTTTTTTCCCAGACCAACCAATTTTCAGACTCTAGGTGGGTGTCCTATAATTCAATGTAATTATGACACTAACTGCGTGGAGTTAGTGCAGACCCCACAGGTTAATGGTGTAGTCTCACAAGACTGCCTGTCACTCTAGACACTAAGCCACAACAGGTGCCACAAATCACTGCTTCCCACTACCCCATTGTCATGTTCAATTATTTGCTAGAATGGCTCACAGAACTCAGGAAGACACATTTACTGGTTTATTGTAAAGGGTATTACATATAATGCAGACAAACAGCCAGATGAAAAGGTAGATAAGGTATGTGGAAGGGGTGTAGAGGCTGCAAGCCATTTCCCTCACGTTGAGTAAGCCAGAAGGTCTCTGAACCCCCTAACTCAGGGATTTTAATGGAGGCTTCATCACATAGGCATGATCTGGATCTCAATAACCAACCCCTCCTTCCTTCCCAGGGGTTAGGGGTGGGGCTGAAAGTTTCCAGCTTCTAATTGTGGGCTGTTCTTTCTGATGAGCAGCTCCCATCCAGGAGCCCACCAGGAGTTGCCTCATCAGAACAAAAGATGCTCTTATCACCCAGCAAAATCCAATGGGCTAGGAGTTCTGTGTCAGGAACTGAGCTCAGAGACCAAATATGGAATAAAAGACGTACCTAGAACCGTTACTGCTCAGGAAATTACAAGAGATTTATTAGTTCTGTGGACCCAGCGCAATAGCTTGTGCCTATAATTCCAGCACTTTGGGAAGCCAATGCAGAAGTTTTGCTTGAGCCCAAAAGTTCAAGACTAGCCAGAGCAATATGGCAAGATCTCATCGCTACTAAAAAAAAAAAATTTATAAATAGTGGAACATGATGGTGTACCTGTAGTCCCAGCTACTAGAAGAGCTAAGGAGGGAGGATCACTTGAACCCTGGAGTTTGAGCTTACAGTGAACTATGATCACTCCACTGCACTCCAGTCTAGGCAACAGAGCAAGACCCTGTCTCAAAACAAAAAAAATAAAAGAGTTCTGTGTGCAGAACCAGGAGCAGGGACCAAATACATAATTTTATTATGTCACACTTAGCTGTGAACTACTTTCCAAACTATTACTGCTGCCTTCCTCACTCAGGTCTACCCAGCTTTGTTCCCCTGGGTTTTATACATGACAACTTTGGCTCACGTTCAGGGGTCTTAAGAAGTATTAACCCCCATTTTGGAAAAAAAATTTACAAACTATGCATCTAACAGAGAACTAATATCCAGGATGTATAAGTAACTTAAACAAATCAACAAGAAAAGAAAATTTTAAAGTGGGCAAAGGACATAAGGAGACACTTCTCAAAAGAAGACATACAAGCAGCCAACAAACATTTTTAAAATACTGAACATCACCACTATCAGAGAGATGCAAATCAAAACCACAATAAGATACCCTCTCATCCCAGTACAAATGGCTATGACAAAAAAGTCAAAAAAAACAACAGATGCTGGCAAGGATGCAGAGGAAAGGGAACGCTTATACACTGCTGGTGGAAATGTAAATCAGTTCAGCCACTGTGGGAAGCAGTTTGGAGATTTCTCAAAGAGCTAAAACAGAACTACCAACCGACCCAGCCGTTTCATTACTGGAAAATAAATCATTCTACCAAAAGGACACATGCACTCACATTTATCACAGCACTATTCGCAATAGAAAAAATAATGAATCAGTGCTGTATTGGTGGATTAGATAAAGTAAATGTGCTACATATACAGCATGGAATATGGAATACTATGCAGCCATTAAAAAAGAATGAATTCACATCTTTTGCAGCAATGTAGATGCAGCTGGAGGCCAACATGCTAAATGAATTAACACAGAAACAGAAAACCAAATACCATATGTTATCATGAGTGGAGGCTAAACATTGGGTATGGACATGAAGATGGCAACAATCAACACTGGATACTACTAGGGGGAGAAGGGAAGTAAGGGGGAAATGGTTGATCAACAGAAGCCCAAACCTCAACATCACACAATATGTCCATATAACAAACCTGCACATCTACCCCAAATCTAAAATAAAATAATTTTTATAAAGAACTGTAACTCCCATTTTGAGAATTCATTTTATGATGACTTGCTTTAACCAAATAGACTTTTTGTTTATTTGTTAGAACTCTACAAGCTGTTTTTGAGTACACGTTTAAGCAGGAAACTGCCCCCTACCCCCAGGAAAAGCCTTACATGGACTGCCAATATACAATAAAGATCAAAACCCCTACCCCCAGGAAAATCCTTATGTGGAATTCCATTACATGTGAAAACGATCAAAGCTACTCTGGTTGAAACCAGGCAGGGATTTTGGCCCCTAAAACTTAACTCATCCCTATTCCCAAGTCAAGTGACCCTCATGTCTTTTCAGAGAACCCCTAAGCTTAAAAATCATAGTCTTATACCAAACCAAAATCTAGTTTCCTGAAAGGGAACTGTGAGCAACCATCAAAGCACTCAAGTGTGTAGTGAAGCACTCCCAGGCAACTTTAAAAAAAAAAAAAAAGTCATAAAAGTTCAGTTTGGCCAGGCACAGTGGCTCATGCCTATAATCCCAGCACTTCAGGAGGCCAAGGCAGACATTTCAGACCAGCCTGGCCAACATTGTGAAACCCCATCTCTACTGAAAATACAAAAATTAGCAGGCTGTGGTGGTGCATGCCTTTGGTCCCAGCTACTCAGGAGGCTTAGGAGGGAGGATGGCTTGAGCCCAAGAGGTGCAGGTTGCAGTGAACCGAGAGTGCTCCACTGCACTCCAGCTTGGGTGACAGAGCGAGACCCCCATCTCAACAACAAAAAAGTTCGATTTGTTCCATTTTTATAGCTGACGCTCATGATGAAGCCAACAGCACAGTTACTGTTGCAGCGGACTAATTTCATTAAGAACTTTCAATGTACCAATTAGCAGAGCTTATCTTGTTCTGGGTGTCTGATAATAATTCTGCTCCTATTCCCTTGGCATGAGTCAGTCAGTCTACTGTAGCTTTATTTGGAATATGGAGGAATGCTGAAATAAATGTATTTATTTTTAATAAATTTTTAAGTTGTGGGCCAGAATTCAGTCATACATAGGTTATCCTGAAAAATAACACACTATTTCCCAAGTGCTTGATGACTTTTGGGGTCACCTACCTTATTCTATGCTTCTAGAAAATAATAATGCAGCAATTTCTCCCAGGCCTGGAATCATTCATTTCTGTTCATTAATATTGTGTTAACCACGTGATACATTATGCTCTTGTGTTTGTCAACCTTTATAACAAAGCAGACTTCTTGTAGTTACTAACATAGAATATACATTATAACTCAATTCAATTATACTTTAGAATTTAGAGCCAAACCACAAAATACAGAAGCACAGTCTAATATACAAACTAAGATTAGACTATAATGCTCTGGGATTTTTCCTTGGGTGTTAGGATAGAAAGAGTCACTCTGATTTGCATGGTCTTTCTGATTATGCCAGAGAATTTTGAAGCCATCATCTTTTAATTCTTATACATCCTGAATGTGTATATGAGAACTGAAAACTGTAGGAGCCTCAAGTCTATGCAATTCAAACCTATGCTGTCTTAGACAGCAGACATATTGTTGTCACAACAGGATGAAAGATTAACAGAATAATTTCAGCAGGTCTAGTTAGCATGTAAAGTATTTTTTTTTAACTTTTAAGTTCAGGGGTACATGTGTAGGCTTGTTACACAGGTAAATATGTGTCATGGGGATTTGTTATGCAGATTATTTTATCACCCAGGTACTAAACCTAGCACTCATTTGTTATTTTTCCTGATCCTCCTCCCACCCTTCACCCTCCAATAGGCTCCAGTGTGTGTTGTTCCCATCTATGTGTCCATCTGTTACCAACTGCTCGATGGCTTATGGGGTCACCTTATTTAGCTCCCACTTATAAGTGAGAGCTGTGGTAATTGGGTTTCTCTTTCTGCATTAGTTTGCTAAAAGGATAATGGCCTCCAGCTCCATCCATGTCCCTGCAAAGGACGTGAAGTATTTCTAAAGGCAAAACATACAATAATGTATCATTACACACTGCAGGAGGCGATGTAGCCTGCTCCCAAACAAGGGCACAGATTCCCAAATTCCCACAGGGTGGTCACCAGCACTGAGTGCAGATTCTACCAGGCATGAGAAGGTTCCCTTGCCATTCTTATAGAAGGTTCTGCAAGACCCTGCTGACCCCCAACTCCTAACACACTTTGCTACCTACTTCCAGCTGGTCTAAACACTACCTTCTCACCAGGTGCAAGGAACCGATACAAAGCAACTCTCCTGCATTGCTGAATATTTCCTGTGAAACGATGGAAATGGGAGGCCAGTTTGTCAAGCACAACATACCCTGGCAGGCTCACTTGCAGTCCAGTCGGGCAACATGATCATGCAGACAAAGTGAAAGGGCTTTTAAGATTAAAGTCAGGAAATGATACCAGGCAGTGTAGAAGACAGGTGATCTCATCTAATCGTTTTAAGGACAGTGAAACTTCTTTTCCTGTAGTTTCTCTAAGTTAAGGCATCGACAACTGGCTTAGGCGTGGTTCATCATTCGTTCATTCATTTATGAATGACATGCTTTTTAGCCCTTTCTACAGTATATAATGAACAGTAGCATCAAGTTCACATAGCCTGCCCTGGGCTTGTTTTGGGATATCTATATAACAGCAAGACTTCATTAAAAAGGACTGCATAAATGAGAGAAGAATCATTTGAAGTTTTAAATAAATGTATATAATTTACCTTTAACCATATACTTAAAGATTGGAAACTAAGAAACAAATCACATTATTTCTTAGATTTAAAGGACAGATTAAATAAAATTTTTTTCTTAATTTAGTATGGACGATGGTGAGACTCAGTATTAATTGGTAGGTAGAAATCTAATGTGGCGCACTAAAGGCAAGCCTTGTTAGTAAGCAGTGCCAGGTAAAGGCAAACCTCAAACAAACAGGTCCCTAGTACGCTCTGTAGCATGTATTTGGTTCTTTGCCAAGCTGGTTCTTGTATTAGTGAAATCCTGTGCTGCTCTGAACATGCACTGGGCAGCATATAGAGGTAAATGGTTTGTAATGTGTTTTGGAGACAGCAAAATCTGCTCCGAATCAGATTTTCCTGGAATCCACCTCATTTGTGGGATGTTGACAACCTCAAGATGATTGAAATCAAAAGTTTCATAGTAACAGATAATTATAGCAATGTAAAATTTTCTCTCCTTACTCTTTTTTTCCCTGAGCAAATGAAGTGTGTTTTGTATTTCAGGTTTCCAAATACTATTCACAAAACTTAATTTATATCTGTATTCTGTGACTCACATTGTTTTAGTTAATGACATCTGTTCTTCTGTTTTATTTTTATTATTATCTAGTTCAATTTTTTTTCTTTTTTTGAGAAAGGGTCTCATTCTGTCATCCAGGCTGAAGAGCAGTGGCATGATCACAGCTCAGTGCATCCCCGACCTGTTGGGCTCAAGTGATCCTTCCACCACCATGCCTGGCTATTTAAAAAAAAAATTTGTAAAGATGAGGGTGGGAGTGGGGGTCTCGTCATGTTGCCCAGGCTGGTCTCAAACTCCTGGTCTCAAGCAATTTTCCTACCTCAGCCTCCCAAAGCACTGGAATTACAGCCATGAGCCATATGCCTAGCCTAATTCAATTTTCAAAACGTAGTTCTCAGTTATTAGCATAGTAAACGTCAATGATTGCTTTTGGCTGAAATAAGAGCAGCATCTGTGGGAAATCTACAAAGACGATGAAATTATCCTGCCACCCAGCAAAGATAGAAGAGCAATAAGATCTCCAAAGAAAATCTGGCATTATTTTATGCCAGAACAAAAATGGCACATTCCAGGGTGTCAGGCATTTCCTGGACTCTACTGAATTTATCTACTGCTTCAGCCCTGTCCTAAAGGGCCGCCCAGAACACTGTAACTCCATTTTTGTCCCCCCCCAAAATCTCAAGTATATAGGTAACTTGAGAAAACAAACTCTGGCAAGTGAACCCCTTCCAATTAAAGATCACTTCATAGAGGAAAACATAAAACACCTAATGGGATAACACTCTCGAAAAATGGAGATTCCATAAATTCTCTAATGTGGGGTACTCTACGTGTAACCAAAGGAAGCTCAGACCCCCAATATGGCCAGAAAATGGCACTTACTTCAAAAAGATAACATGAAATTGACATAGAACAATTATCCTTGTCATTCTTCCAGCATAGCAGAGTCCTTTCATCTACTGCGTAACTGACTGGAGGATGCAATTTATCCTGGGTGAGCTTTCCATGAGGAGGAAAAAAAAAATTTCTTTTTTGTGCACATAGCCTCGGGCAACTGCTTCTTTTTGAATGGAAAATTAATCCTAGCTTTGTATCACTAGTAGGAAGATTTCTGTAATATAAAATGCAAGCAGAAAGAAAAAGAGTATTTTATTCTGTAGTGACTGCTCTCCCTCTTTTTTTTAAACAAAGTACCGCATGCCAATTTGCAAGTGAAGTTGTGCAAGCCCTAATTTTCCTCTTTGAAGGCTCGCTTGCCATGGGTGGCATTGGCAAGGATAGATTCTATTTTGCATACATGCCCAGTCAGGCTTTCTCTCAATCTTAGCAACATCTGGTGTCCCTCTAGAGTCTATCTGAGATCCATAATGACTTCTTTACCATGTCAATGTCTGTAAATGTCTCTTCCCCACTGTCCTGCTTCTTTCAGACTTTTCTCTTTACTGTTGACACATCATTGTAAGAAGAGGCTTTTTAATTCTATGGTTGAGGTCTTTGTCTCACAAAATGATTACCATCACCAGGAAGAATGGTTTATAAGTAATGGTCTGAACCAAGTGATTCTAATACCAAATGTAAGATCTTAGCTCTTCTCAGAAACCATCAATCCATTGTTCTAGCTTTGCTAGTCCATGTAGACCCAAGACTCTTCTTTCCAGGGACATATTGGCTTTCAATTTCCCAATATGTGGGAAAAATTTTTTTGAAAATGCCAATAATTTGGAAAAAGACCATCCACTCTTAAGATGCCTTACTTCCATGTTATCCTTTTGTTGGCAAGGGAGACAGATTTTCAAAGCAACATCTCACTTAAGCCTAGGGATATATGTAGCCACAATGGACCTGCTAACTCCCGACTCCTAACTCCTGGGTATGTTTGTTTCTTTAACCAGCTGGGGACTCTCAAGCTGTAGCAGGAAAGACACGCCTTATGCATGGAGGGTCAGCTGCTACATGAGCACCTCAGAAGTCACCAACAGCCTTTGTACAAATCATACAGGGATTCAAACTTCAACTCTTCTAAGGTCAAAGGAAATATACCAAAAGTCAATATTTGCATTCATGTGTCTTTAGCAATGATAATAATAAAATGTAAATTTTAAGATGGAAAAATCTAAGATCTCACTGGGCCTGTGACTGGGGCTTTATAGGATCCTGCCTGGCATCTGTGAACCATCTTTTACTCACCTAGTGTGCCTGGATATTCTGGCATATTATGGGGAGTTTGTGAAGTAGCATTTCTCCTTGACGGGTCTTTAGAGAGCTCCACCTGCCTAAGTATTCTGTGACTCTTCCCCTCCTGTGATCTATGGTTAGATTGGGGATAAGAGCCTAGCACACACTATAGAGCAGGAACTATATGCCCATCCACTACCAAGAATGTGAGCACTGTGAGAACAAGGCCCTTGTCTGTATGTGGACTGTATCCTCCCCAGTGCCTAGAGCAGAGCCTGGCATTTACAGCAGGAGTTCAATAAGTATTTATTGATTGAACAAATGAGAGAAGACTTCAGGACAGTCCATCACAAAATGCTTCTCTGTGGGCAGGGGGCGATATATAAATGTGGGAGGAGTTCTAAGAATGAGCAGAATGCATGGATTGGAGGGCATGGAACAGACATTAGCAGAGGTAGACAGGGAAGGGATAGTAACATTTCAATAAGTGGCAGGCTCTCCACTGAATAGAAGTGGGCTTGGGAATAGGACTCAAGGCCACCCCCCACTGGCCAGGGACAGGTGAACTGCATGGAGATTCCCTTCTCTTTTTACCTTCTCCACAACCTGCGGTCACCCCCACTCCCCTGAACCACTTATTGGAAGCCAGTTCTATTGCAACTCTGTCTCACAGATAGGGCAGAGAGAAAAGTGAAGCACCCCCTACCCTCCATCCCTTCCAAATTCCCAAGAATCTCTCTTGTCTGTCTCCCCTCTTACTCTTGAGAACTTTTTCTTTTCCACCTCTCTGGAAGTGCAGCATCATCTTATTATTGGTCTTAAACTTTTGTGAAAGAAGAGAAAACGCTTCTGGTGCTTGTGATTTTCCCACTACACAGATTCTTGGACTGGGCGCTGTGGCTCACGCCTGTAATCCCAGCACTTTGGGAGACTGAGATGGGCAGATTCCATGAGACCAGGAGTTCGAGACCAGCCTGAGCTATATGGCAAAACCCCATATCTACTAAGAAATACAAAAAATTAGATGGGTGTGGTGGCATGTCCTTGTAGTCTCAGCTACTCAGGAGGCTGTGGTGGGAGGATCACTTGAACCTGAGAGGCAGAAATTGCAGGGAGCAGAGATTAAAAAAAAAAAAGAGATTCTTGCAGTGGGCTTCTGATAGGGCCAGGAAATCAGCAAATCGGGGAGAAAAGATCAGGAAAAATATAGGGGGAAAGTATAGGGGAAAATATAGGGAGAAAATGAAAATCTGAATACATATTTCAAAAAATTAAGCTTTTAAAATTTCTGTCAATAGCTATGGGACTTCTTTCTGCTTTCTTAGAGCACAGTAGGTATAACTAATAATGTAGAATTTGTCAAATAATAAAGAGTTAGAAAGCAACCCAAATTCTGAGACCAAAGCTGATGTGTGTCCTCTGGGGAACTTACAGTCTAACAATAATGCTGCAGCACCGCCAGGACCTTTCTTGTCAATGGCCTTGTTAATTCAATATTCCTGCAGGGGCCGGTCTGAAAGTAGGGCTGCATGTGACTGAGATAATTAAATTGAGGAAAATACAAACGGAACTGAAGCAAAGAGATTTGATTTCATGCATGAGCCATCTAAAGAACGTGATGCTTTGCCGATTTGAAAGATGAAAATAAGTAACTCATAAAATTGTGACACATTGAAATTCAACACCTCCCATTTTCTCTCTGCATCCTGCTGTTTATTCTCTTGAGACTTTCCATGTCTTAGAAATGAATAAATGTTGCATGTGCTGCAACCATATTTAATATTTTTATGTGAAAAATAAAACCATGGATAGCTGAAGCTCTCAGAATAGTCTCAGGGTTGCCTGAGGGTTAGCTAGAGGACGCATTATAAAATCGTTTAGACTCAGTGAGTCCCCTTTTCTGCCTCAATAAGCTGAGAATGATGAATAGAATTAAATTCCTTTTTAAAATAACAGTAATTATAAAACTTTCTCTGTCTCTGGGTTGTGTTTAAGTGTATAGGTGACTAATCTGCTCCTCCTGCTTCTGTTCTCCACCAGAAAAACCCAGAATCTTCCCTGGAGAAGAGTGCTGATAAGCATTCATGTCTTCCAGCCCAGGACACAGGAGTAATGTTGCATAGTTATCTACTAATCACACC
Organism: Callithrix jacchus; assembly: GCF_049354715.1. Classification (NCBI taxonomy): domain Eukaryota; kingdom Metazoa; phylum Chordata; class Mammalia; order Primates; family Cebidae; genus Callithrix; species Callithrix jacchus. Next base: position 93,762,659 of record NC_133509.1, read on the forward strand.
AACCAATTTTTAACTTACCTAATTTTTAGGTTTATTTAATGCCTAAAACCATACATCAGTGGTTCTTTTGTCATTTAGGGGTGGGGGTGGTTGGGAGAAACCTACAGAAAATATTATCTATTTTAGTGAGAGCTCTAATTACTTGAGCTCCAGTTAATTGGTTTTTTTTCCAGGCTTTTCTGTTCTTTCCATATGGCAGCACTTTGTAGAAGAAGATAAAAGGAGAAGCTTTTCCAAATTATAGCCAGAAGGGAGTACCAGGAGGGGTGCATGCATAAAGTTTAGTAAAGAAGAATTATTAATACTTTGATTCTGAAATCAGTCAATCACCATCTGTTAGCATATTTGCCACTTGGTGTTCTAGGGAGCTTCTATTCCATATTAAGATTAAATTCGAATCATTTGTATTTCTATGTTATGTTCTCATGGTTATTGGGGTGTGTGTGTGTGTGCACGCACACGCATGCACGCGTGCACTGAGCATCTTGAACAGTCCTGAGGTCAGCAGTGCAGTGGGGGTGGGATGCTGCTGCTGGAGGACAGAACAGAGTGCCAACTGTCTGCCTCTGGAGTGGGCAGGCATGAATGCATGGTGCTTTTCTGGGTATTTTGAAGCTGCAAGGTCAACATTACCCAGAGGTGGAGATAAAGTGCAGGTGATAGACGATTTCTTCCTGTCTCCTCAGGAAGCACCACTTCCCTCATCTTGGGGCCCCATCTCTTGGTTTCTTTAGGATGCTTCCTCCCTTGGGTCAGCCATTCCTAAACCCTGTCTCCCAATCCCCTCAGCCATTCCCATGTCCCCCTACATCCTAAATGCACCTTGTCCTTCCCCTTTCTCTTAAGAACCTGCTCTTAACTAGTGACCTATGAGATGGGATTTGTTAAGCAAATTCATGCTAAGGTTTTAGAGATTTTTAACAACTTACATGTAACTTCTCCCAAATAACAAATTCAAATATAAACTCAAACTGTATTTTAGCCTCCCTTCAACTTTTCCATGTAAGCATCTGACGGTGAAATTTTTTTTTTTCTCAGCAGTAATATGACAGAAAGCTCCACTCTCTCAGATATTTGCTTCTGCCCTGCCAAGGTGTTGTCCTTAAAGATCCCTCACTAGCTAGAGGCAGTGCTTGGACCAGTGAGGGGGTCTGCTATAAACCTCTTTCTCTTAGAAGAGGAAAATAGGAGCTGATCTCCTGCACATACACTTGCCTCATGCCTACACTGTGCAGTAAACCACTATGTTCCACGTGGGCAATTGACCGTAGACAACCTCACATAACAGATTGCTCTTTTCCTGGCAGTGCCTTGCTCTCTCTTGCCCCCAGGGTTATATAGAAGTTGTTTTCTCTGATGGAAATATTCTTCCCTCTCAAATCCTCACTCCAGCTTCCATCCCCAACTCATCCTTCTTGGTTTACTCCCATTCTTTCTGTAGATCTCAACCCAAATATCTCTTTCCCAGGAAGACCTTCTTTGACCTAGATGGACTATGTTTAAGCATCTCAGCAGCCGGTTCTCATAAAAACCTGTGCTTCAGTGGTGCAATCACAACTCACTGCAGCCTCAACCTCCCCGGCTCAAGCGATCCTCCCACCTCAGCCCCCTGAATAGCTGGGACTACAGGCACTCACCACCATGCTCAGCTAATTTTTTAATTTTTTGTAGAGATGGGGTCTTGCTATGTTCCCCAGGCTGGTATCAAACTCCTGGGCTCAAGTGATCTGCACACTTCAGCTTTCCAAAGTGCTAGGATTATAGGTGAGAGCATGCCTGGCCTGCTTCTCTTAATAGAGCATGCATTGCAAGTTTGTTTAATATCTGTTTTCTCTGCTAGATTTTATTATTTATTTATTTATTTATTTATTTATTTATTTATTTATTTTTGAAGGGAGGAAGGCAGGAAGGGAGGAAAGGAGAAAGGGAGGGAGGGAGGGAGGGAGAGAGAAGGGAAGGAAGGAAATCGAGCAATGAGAGAGACATTGCTGACCTGGATCTAGAGGTCTACAAGTTGATTTCTTTTTTTCTTTTTTTTGAGAGAAGGAAAGAAAAAAAAGGAGTGAAGGAGAGGAAGAAAGAGGAAGAAAAAGAGGGAGAGAGAAGGGAAATGTTTCTTTATTCTAAAAAAAATGGGTATTAATAATGGCCAATCAATGTTTCAATTAAACCTATGAGTAGGTGTGATGTGGTATTGACAAGAATGTATATTTTGTATATTTAAAGTAGAGAGCTCTATAAATATTTAAGTTTACTTGTTCCAGATCTGAGTTCGAGTCCTTGATATCCTTATTAATTTTCTGTCTCGTTGAGTCTAAGTCTCTTTATAGGTCTTATGTATCTGGGTGTTAGGATCATTAGCTCTTCTTGTTGCATTGATCCTTTTACCACTATATCTTTGTTGCTTTAAGATCTATTTTATCAGATATGAGAATTGCAACTCCTGCTTTTTATTTATTCATTTATTTTTGCTCTCCATTTGGTTGGTAAATCTTTCTCCATCCCTTTGTTTTGAGTCTTTGTGTATCCTTGCAAGTGAAATGGGTCTGGATGTAACATGCTGTTGGGTTTTGGCTGTATCTTTTGATTGGGGGATTTAGTCAATTGAAATTTAGGATTACTGCCATTTGATGTTAACTGGCTGTTTTATCCATTCATTGATGTAAATTCTTCTTTATGTTGATGCTCTTTACTTTTTGGTATATTTTTAGAAAGGCTAATACTGGTTGTTTCTTTCTATGTGTAATGCTTCTTTCAGAAGCTCTTGTAAAGCAGGCCTGGTTGTAATAAAATCTCTGAGTACTTGCTTGTTCATAAAAGATTTTATTTTTCCTTCAGTTGTGAAGCTTAGTTTGGCTGGATATGAAATTCTGGGCTGAAAGTTCTGTTCTTTAAGGATGTTGAATATTGGCCCCACTCTCTTCTGGCTTGTAGAGTTTCTGCTGAGAGATCTGCTGTAAGTCTGATAGGCTTCCCTTTGTAATTAACCTGACTTTTCTCTCTGGCTGCCCTTAGTAATTTCTCCTGCGTTTCAACCCTGGTGAATCTAATGATTATGTGCCTTGGGGTTGCTCTTCTTGAGGAATATCTTTGTGGTGTTCTCTGTATTACCTGGGGTTGAATATTGTCCTGCTTTTCTAGTTTAGGAAAATTTTCCTGAATAACATCCTGAAGAATATTTTCCAGCTTGGATTCATTCTCTCCATCACATTCAGGTACACCTATCAAATGTAAATTTGGTCTTTTCACATAGTCCCACATTTCTTGGAGACTTTGCTCATTCCTTTTTATCCTTTTTTCTCTAATCTTGTCTTCTCGTTTTATTTCATTAAGCTGGACTTCTACCTCTGATATCCTTTCTTCTGCTTGAACAATTCGAGTGTTTAAACCTGTGCATACTTCTCAGAGTTCCTGCATTGTATTCTTCAGTTCCATTAATTCACTTATATTCCTCTCTAAGTTGTCTATTCTTATTAGGATTTCGTCAAACCTTTTTTCAAAGTTCTTGGTTTCTTTACATTGGGCTGCAACATGTTCTTTTAACTCACAGAAGTTTCTTATTATCCATCTTTGGAAGCCTGATTCTGTTAATGGGATGTGCTCGTTCTCCATCAAGTCTTGTTCCCTTGTTGATGAGGAACTGTGATCCTCTTTAGGGAGAGGCATTCTGATTTTGAGTATTCTCAGCCTTTTTACGCTGGTTTCTTCCCATCATTGTAAATTTATCCACCTGTCGTCTTTGTAATTACCAACTTTCAAATTAGGTCTCTGAGTGGACATCCAAGTTGTTAATTTCCAGGGCTGAAATATGAGCAACCCACTGCGCTGGCCAAAACAGCGGCGTTAAGACTGATGGTGCTTTTCTGCCTGGGAATCTCCAGTCTGGCTTCCTTCTTGAGTCCGTAATACGTGACTCTGCCTTCCCGGAGCTCCAAACCTCGGTCAGAAGGAGAACCAGTCCTGTTTACTCTGCACTGAGAGTTGCCGCACCGAGGTGCCGACGAAACCTCTGCACCAGCCACAAGAGTTGCATTCGCGACCCGTGGAGCTCCTCCACTGGTAATCTTCTGCTCCGTGAGTGACCAAAATTTGTCTGAAAGTGTGGCATCCTCTTGTTGTCTGAGCTTTCTCTGGGAGCTACAATCCTGAGATGTTAGCGATTGGCCATCTTGGATCATTCCCGAAATTTTTTTTAATTGTGCTTTTGGATCTGGGGTACATGTGCAGATCATGCAGGATTGTTGCATAGGTACATACATGGCAAGGTGGTTTGCTGCCTTCATCCCCCCATCACCTATATCTGCTATTTCTCTCCACATTATTCCTCCCCACCTCCACTATCCCCCCCAGCACCCCCCCGACTGACCACAGTGTGTGATGCTCCCCTCCCTGTATCCACGTGTTCTAATTGTTCAACACCTGCCTATGAGTGATAAAATACAGTGTTTGGTTTTCTGTTCTTCTGTCAGTTTGCTGAGAATGATGGTTTCCAGATTCATCCATGTCCCTATGAAGGACACAAACTCATTGTTTTTTATTGCTGTGTTACTACACACTATTCCATGGTGTTTATGTGCCACATTTTCTTTATCCAGTCAATTGATGAGTGTTGGTTGGTTCCAGGTCTTTGCTATTGTAAACAGAGCTGCAACGAACATACATGTGCATGTATCTTTATAATAGAATGATTTATAATTCTTTGGGTAAATACCCGGTAATGGAATTGCTGGATCAAATAGTATTTCCATTTCTAGGTCCTTGAGGAATCACCACACTGTCTCCCACAATGGTTGAACTAATTTACACTCCCACCAACAGTGTAAAGAGTTCCTATTTCTCCACATCCTCTCTGGTATCTGTTGTCTCCAGATTTTTTTAATGATCACCATTCTAACTGGTGTGAGATGGTATCTCAGTGTGGTTTTGATGGGTTTGTTTTTTTCTTGTAAATCTGTTTTAGTTCTTTGTAGATTCTGGATAGTAGCCCTTTGTCAGATGGGTAGCTTGCAAAAATTTTTTCCCACTCTGTTGGTTGCCAGTTCACTCTAATGATTGTTTCCTTTGCTGTACAGAAGCTGTGGAGTTTAATTAGATCCCATTGTCTATTTTGGCTTTTGTTGACATTGCTTTTGGTGTTTTAGCCATGAACTCCTTGCCTATGCCCATGTCCTAAATGGTTTTGCCTAGGTTTTCTTCTAGGGTTTTTATGGTGTTAGGTTTTACATTTAAGTCTTTAATCCATCTGGAGTTAATTTTAGTGTAAGATGTCAGGAAGGGGTCCAGTTTCTGCTTTCTGCACATGGCTAGCCAGTTTTCCCAACACCATTTATTAAACATGGAATCCTTTCCCCATTGCTTGTTTTGGTCTGGTTTGTCAAAGATCAGATGACTGTAGATATATAGTGTTGCTTCTGAGATCTCTGTTCCGTTCCATTGGTCTATGTCTCTGTTTTGGTACCAGTATCATGCTGTTTTGATTGCTGTGGCCTTGTAGTATAGTTTGCAGTCAGGCAGTGTGATGCTTCCAGCTTTATTCTTTTTGTTTAGGATTGTCTTGGCTATGCGGGCTCTCTTTTGGTTCCATATGAAGTTTGAAGTGGTTTTTTTCCAGTTCTGTGAAGAAGGTCATTGGTAGCTTGATGGAGATAGCAATGAATCTGTAAATTACTTTGGGCAGTATGGCCATTTTCACAATGTTGATTCTTCCCAACCATGAGCATGGGATGTTTTTCCAACTGTTTGTGTCCTTTCTTATTTCATGGAGCAGTGGTTTGTAAATCTCCTTGAAGAGGTCCTTTACATCCTTCGTTGTATTCCTAGGTATTTTATTCTCTTTGTAACAATTGTGAATGGGAATTCACTTTTGATTTGGCTCTCTGTCTGTTATTGGTGCATAGGAATGCTTGTGATTTCTGCACATTGATTTTGTATCTTGAGACTTTGCTGAAGTTGTTGATCAGTTTTAGGAGATTTTGAGATGAGACAATGGGGTCTTATAAATATACAATCATGTCATCTGCAAATAGAGACAATTTGGCTTCCTCTTTTCCTAACTGAATACCCTTTATTTCTTTTTCTTGCCTGATTGCTCTGGCTAGAACTTCCAATATTATGTTGAATAGGAGTGGTGAGAGAGGGCATCCTTGTCTTGTGCCAGATTTCAAAGGGAATGCTTCCAGGTTTTACCTGTTCAGTATGATATTGGCTGTGGATTTGTGGTAAATAGCATTTATTATTTTGTGATACATTGCATCAATACCTAGTTTATTGAGAGTTTTTAGCATAAAGGGCTGTTGAATTTGTTGAAGGCCTTTTCTGCATCTATTGAGATAACCATGTGGTTTTTATCTTTGGTTCTGCTTATGTGACGGATTACATTTATAGACTTGCATATGTTGAACCAGCCTTGCATCCCCAGGATGAAGCCTACTTGATCATGATGAATAAGCTTTTTGATTTGCTGTTGCATTCTGTTTGCCAGTATTTTATTGAAGATTTTTGCATCAATGTTCACCATGGATATTGGCCTGAAGTTTTCTTTTTTGATTGTATCTCTGCCCAGTTTTGGTGTTAGGATGATGTTGGTGTCATAAAATGAGTTGGGGAGGATTCCCTCTTTTTGTATTTCTTGGAATAGTTTCAGAAGGATTGATATCAGCTCCTCTTTGTACATCTGGTAGAGTTCGGCTATAAACCTGTCTGGACCTGGGCTTTTTTTAGTTGGTAGGCTATTAATTGCTGCCTCAACTTCAGCCCTTGTTATTGGTCTATTTAGGGATTCAACTTCTTCCTGGTTTAGGTTTGGGAGGGTGCAAGTTTCCAGGAATGTATCCATTTCTTCCAGGTTTAATGGTTTATGTGCATAGAGTTGTTTGTAGTAGTCTCTAATTGTAATTTGTATTTCTGTGGAGTCAGTGGTGATATCCCCTTTATAATTTTTTATTGCATCTATTTGATTCTTCTCCCTTTTCTTTTTTATTAGTCTGGTTAGTGGTCTGTCTATTTTATTGATCTTTTCAAAAAATCAGCTCCTGGATTTATTGATTTTTTGAAGGGCTTTTTATGTCTCCTTCAGTTCTGCTCTGATCTTAGTTATTTCTTGTCTTCTGCTACCTTTTGAGTTTTTTTGATCTTGCTCCTCTAGCTCTTTCAATTTTGATGATAGGGTGTTGATTTTAGATCTCTCCTCACTTCTCATGTGGGCATTTCTTGCTATAAATTTCCCTCTAGACAGTGCTTTAAATGCATCCCAGAGATTCTGGTATGTTGTGTCTTTGTTCTCATTTTTTTCAAAAAACATCTTTATTTTTGTCTTCATTTCATTGTTTATCCAGTTGACATTCAGGAGCCAGTTGTTCAGTTTCCATGAAGTTGTGCCGTCTGAGTTAGTTTCTTAATTCTGAGCTCTAATTTGATTGTACTGTGGTCTGAGAGACTGTTTGTTATGATTCCCATTCTTTTGCATTTGCTGAGGAGTGATTTACTTCTAATTATGTGGTCAATTTTAGAGTAGGTGTGATGTAGTGCTGAGAAGCATGTATATTCTGTGGATTTGGGGCGGAGATTTCTGTAGATGTCTATTAGGTCCACTTGGTCCAGATCTGAGTTCAAGTCCTGGATCTCCTTGTTAATTTTCTGTCTTGTTGATCTAATATTGACAGTGGAGTGTTAAAGTCTCCCACTATTACTCTGTGGGAGTCTAAGTCTCTTTGTAGGTCATTAAGAACTTGCTTTATGAACCTGGATGCTCCTGCGTTGGGTGCATATATATTTAGGATTGATCTTGATGCATTGATCCTTTACCATTATGTAATGCCATTCTTTGTCTCTTTTGATCTTTCTTTGTTTAAAGTCTATTTTATCAGAGACTAGGATTGCAACTCCTGCTTTTTTTTCTTTTGCTCTCCATTTGCTTGATAAATCTTCCCTCATCCCTTTATTTTTAACCTATGTGTGTCCTTGCATGTGAGATGGGTTTTCTGAATACAACACACCCTTTGGTATTGACTTTTTATCCAATTTGCCAGTCTGTATCTTTTGATTGGGGCATTTAGTCCATTTACATTTAAGGTTAATATTGTTACGTGTGAATTTGATCCTGCCATTTTGATGCTAGCTGGTTGTTTTGCCCATTAGTTGACACATTTTCTTCATTGTATCGATGGTCTTTACCATTTGGTATGTTTTTGGAGTGGCAAGTATGGATTATTCCTTTCCTTGTTTAGTGCTTCTTTCAGGAGCTCTTGTAAGGTAGGCCTGGTGGTGGTGATGAAATCTCTCAGCAATTGCTTGTCCATACAGCATTTTCTTTCTCCTTTGCTTATGAAGCTTAGTTTGGCTGGATATGAAATTCTAGGTTGAAAGTTCTTTTCTCTAAGAATGTTGAATATTGGTCCCCACTCTCTTCTGGCTTGTAGAGTTTCTGCTGAAATATCCGCTCTGAGTCTGATGTGCTTCCCTTTGTGGGTAACCCAACCTTTCTCTCTTGCTGCCCTTAGCATTTTTTCCTTCATTTCAACCCTGGTGAATCTGACGATTATGTGCCTTGGGGTTGCTCTTCTTGAGGAATATCTTTGTGGTGTTCTCTGTATTTCTTGGACTTGACTATTGGCCTGCCTTGCTAGGTTGGGGAGTTCTCCTGGATAATATCCTGAAGAGTGTTTTCCAGCTTGAATTCATTCTGTCACATTCAGGTACACCTATCAAACATAGATTAGGTCTTTTCACATAATTCCATATTTCTTGGAGGCTTTGTTCATTTCTTTTCACTCTTTTTTCTCTATTCTTGCCTCTCACTTTATTTCATTGAGTTGATCTTCAATCTCTGATATCCTTACTTCTGCTTGGTCAATTCAGCTATTGAAACTTGTGTATGCTTTGCAAAGTTCTCTTGCTGTGTTTTTCAGCTCCATCAAGTCATTTATATTCTTCTCAAAGCTATTTATCCTAGTTAGCATCTCATCTAAACTTTTTTCTAGGTTCTTGGTTTCTTTGCATTGGGTTAGAACATGTTCTTTTACCTCTGAGAAGTTTTAGCTCTTCACCTTCTGAAGCCTCTTTCTGTCAATTCATCAGATTCATTCTCCATCCATCTTTGATCCCTAGCTAGTGAGGAGTTGTGATCCCTTGCAGGAGGAGAGACATTCTGGTTTTTGGTGTTTTCCTCCTTTTTGCGCTGGTTTCTTCCCATTTAGTGGTTTTATCTACCTGTGGTCTTTGTAGTTGGTGACTTTCGGATGGGGTCTCTCAGTGGATGTCCTTTTTATTGATGTTGAAGCTATTTCTTTCTGCTTCTTAGTTTTCCTTCTAACAGTCAGGCTCCTCTGCTGCAGGACTGCTGGAGGTCCACTCCAGACCCTACTTGCCTGGGGATTGCCCATGGGGGTTGCAGAACAGCAAGGGTTGCTGCAGGTTTCTTCCTCTGCTATCCTCAAGTGCTGCGCTGGGAGCTCCACTGCTCCATGCAGAGCTGCTGGGCAGGTATGTTTAAGTCTGCTGCAGCTGAACTCATAACCTCCTGATTTCCCAGGTGCTCTGTCCTGGGAAGGTTGGCTTTATTTGTAAGTCCCTGTTGTGCTGCTGCCTTTTTTAAATAGATGCCCTGTTCACACCAAGTGGTCTACTCACAGTCTGCCAGCAGAGGTATTACTGAGCTGCTGTGAGCTCTGCTCTGCTGCTGTGTGAAATGTCTCGGTAGTGGAGGACTGCCTCAGTAATGGGGGACTCCCTTTCCCCGTCCTGAGCTGGACAGTCCTGGGTCCAGCTGCACTTGCTGCAAAACGCTCAATCCAGAGCATTTCAGATTGCTTGTCTTGTGGGGGTGGTACCTGCCAAGCCATATCCCCTGGCTTCCCGTCTTAGCCTCTTCCCTTTCAGTTGAATGGGTGGCTCTGTCTCCCAGGCATCCCAGGTGCCAACTGAAAAGAGAGCCCAGATTTGTGTGTGATTCTGTGTGCTGACGTGGCACTGGCTGAAACCGCCATGCTGGTGCTTTTTGACCTGTGAATCTCCTGATCTGTGGGCAGTGAAAACTTATCTGGAAATGTGGTGAACATGTACCCTCTGTGCCACTCTCACTGGGAACTACACTCTGGAGCTGTTCCTATTCAGCCATCTGATTTCCATTCTTTTGCATTTGCTGAGGAGTGATTTACTTCCAATTATGTGGTTGATTTTAGAGTAAGTGTGATGTGGTGCTGAGAAGAATGTATATTCTGTGGATTTGGGGTTAAGAGTTCTGTAAATGTCTATTAAGTTTGCTTGGTCAAGATCTGCATTCAAGTCCTGGATTTCCTTTTTGATTTTCTGTCTTGTTGACCTGTCTAATATTGACAGTGGAGTGTTAAAATCTCCCACTATTATTGTGCTGGAGTCTAAGGCTTTTTGTAGGTCATTAAGGACTTGCATTAAGTATCTAGGTGCTTCTGTTTTGGGTGTGTATATATTTAGGATCGCTAGCTCTCCTTGTTACATTGATCCTTTTACCATTATGTAGTGACCTTCATTATCTCTTGATATTTGTTGGTTTAAAGTCCGCTTTATCAGAGACTAGGATTGCCACCCCTGCTTTTTTGTTGTTGTTGTTGTTGTTCTCCATTTGCTTGGTAAATCTTCTTCCATCCCTTTATTTTGAGTCTATGTGTGTCTTTGCACATGAGATGGGTCTCCTGAATGTAGCACACTGATGGTTCTTAGCTTTTTATCCAATTTGCCAGTCTGTGTGTTTTGATTGGGGGCATTTAGTCCATTTACATTTAATGTTAATATTGTTATGTGTGAATTTGACCCTGCCATTTTATTGCTGGTTGGTTGTTTTGCCCTTTGATTGGTGTAATTTCTTCATTGCATCATTGGTCTTTATCATTTGGTTCTTTTTTGTAGTGGCTGGTACTGGTTTTCCCTTTCTGTGTTTAGGAGCTCTTACAGGTCTGGTAGTAACAAAATCTCGCAGCAATTGCTTCTCCATAAAGGATTTCATTTCTCCTTCACTTATGAAGCTTAGTTTGGCTGAATATGAAACTCTAGGTTGTAAGTTCTTTTCTTTAAGGATGTTGAATATTGGTCCCCACTCTCTTCTGGCTTATAAGGTTTCTGCCAAGAGATCTGCTGTGAGTCTGATGTGCTTCCCTTTGCAGGTGACACGACCTTTCTCTCTGGCTGCCCCTAGTACTTTTTCCTTTGTTTTAACCCTGGTGAACCTGATGATTATGGGCCTTCGGGTTGCTCTTCTAGAGGAATATCATGGTGTTCTCTGTATTTCCTGTATTTGAATGTCGGCCTGCCTTGCTAGGTTGGGGAATTTCTCCTGGATAATATCCTGAAGAGTGTTTTCCAGCTTGGATTCATTCTCCCCTTCATCTTCAGGTACACCGAAGTGGCATAGATTAGGTCTTTTTACATAATCCCATATTTATGTAAGGCTTTGTTCATTTCTTTTCACTCTTTGTTCTCTTGTCTTGCTTTCTTGTTTTATTTCATTGAGTTGATCATCTATCTTTGATATACTTTCTTCTCCTTGACCTATTTGGCTATTGAAACTTGTGTATGCTCCATGAAGTTCTTGTGCTCTGTTTTTCAGCTCCATCAAGTAGTTTATGTTCTTCTCTAAGCTGGTTATTCTAGTTAGTATTTCGTCTTTTTTTCAAGGTTTTTAGTTTCTTTGCATTGGGATAGAACATGTTCCTTTAACTCAGAAGTTTATTGTTACCCACCTTCTGAAGCCTGCTTCTGTCAATTTGTCAAATTTCTTCTACATCCTGCTTTGTTCACTTGCTGGTGAGGAGTTGTAATCTTGTGGTGGGGGAGAGATGTTCTGGTTTTTGATGGTTTCATTCTACTCACACTGGTTTCTCCCTATCTCTTGGATTTATACAGTTTTGATCTCAGGTAGCTGCTTGGGGAGGTGGCCTTTCCTTTGTCTGCCTACAGAGGCTGCTAGGCTGCCACAGATTCAGTGGAGCTGCTATGTGTTTTATTTACTCAGGAAAATTAGGCTGGCTTCTGCAGTGGTGGCTTCCCTTCCGACCGCTGAGCTGGATCCTTCCTGGTTGCTCTCTAACTGACTTTCTAGGTGCACAACTCTGGAGTGAGAGTTTTTTGGCCTGTTGGGCTTTGTGTGGCATGGGGACCCATCCTGCTGCTTGGGCTGTTTCCCTACATTCTGTTTCCCTTCTTACTGGGGCGGGGGGGGAGCTCCATCCCATGGGTTTTTTGGCTTTCTCGGCGTCAACCAGTGCTTCCGCCTAGATCTATGCTGCAGCCCCAGCACCGGCTGGCCAAAGTTGCTGTTCTGCCCTGTTCAGGCAACTAACTAAGGCTTTTCAACACACAGAACAGGAGAACTTTGGTGGGCTGAAAAGCCTTAGTGGATCACGAGGTCAGGAGATTGAGACCATCCTGACTAACATGGTGAAACTCTGTCTCTACTAAAAATACAAAAAATTAGCCAGGCATGGTAAGCATGTGCCTGTAGTCCCAGCTACTTGGGAGGCTGAGACAGGAGAATCGCTTGAACTTGGGAGGTGGAGGCTGCAGTGAGCTGAGATTGTGCCACTGCTCTCCAGCCTAGATGACAGAGTGAAACTCCATTTCAAAAAAAAAATAAACAATTGCTAGCCTACTTCCATGAGCAAAGCAGGGTCTGTGCAGCCTTCCCCAGTATTCAGGAGTAACTGTCATTGTTCTAGGATTTATCATCCATTTGGCTGTTGCTTTAATCCTCCTATTAAAGTTTCAGAGGAGCAAAGATGTCAGCTTAACAGAGTATCATTGAGAGGAGGTGGTCAAAAAACTACGATCAAACACTCACCTTGCATTTGCTTCTCACTTCCTTGCAGCCGGTTTTCATTGTGATTGTTGCAGTTGTTAAGGGCACCAAAGTGGGTCACCAGAGATGTGATCTGTGCCTCAGCTGATCTGGGCAGTTAGAGTAACATGGAATCTGTTTATTTTAATTTATTTTAAAATGACTAAAGCCCCATTTGCTTTCTCTAGTTATGTTGCTTAGAAACCTTGTAATTCTGACTTGAATCCAAGTTACAAATGGAACATTTGTAAAACTATGGAAAAGTGTTCTTGGAACCCTGTCACCATTTAAGGAACTTTCTCTCCATGTTAATTCTGCATATTTCTCACATATATGTACAACTGCATAAATCTAAATTAAAACTATTTTGAGTTGCTAGCCTGGGTACTGTAAAGGAGGAAGTGTTTTTTTTTTTTTCTTTTCTCTAAGTTCTTATCACACTTCCATTAAGTTGGTGTTGATGGAAAGAAACGTTTTATCCTTCTTTCCTCCTTTCATTTATTCTTCTTATGGAGGAAAATCAATCAAATCTAGGAGCAAACTTTTCCTCTATCAGGCAGGGGACAATGTGTCAGCAACCACTGCCCATGTGTGGTCTGTTTTATTGGTTTTGCCCTCCTCTCTTTAAAGAGATGGTCTGCCTGCAGCTACAAGTGCCTATCTGTCCCCCCACTGTGAGCCTGTTGGGGAAAGGCCTGCCCCTGCAGGGTTAAACACTTGTCCAGCTGCTTTGCCAAGACTAGGTCTGCAAATGCAATTCAGGGCACAAGGACTAAGAAGAATCTTTTGGACCTGGGCCAAGCTGCATTCTACATTCCAGCTTTACTAGTAATGAAGCTATTATTTTGGTTTCATATTCTTATGTTTATTTTCCAATCTGCCAAAACCTTGAGAGAAGGAGTGTATGGTTCACTCAAACCCCAACAGGTGGATGTAATACAATCATAGAATAGCAGCATCTCTGTTCTCAGAAGCAGGCTTAGCCAAGCAGTTCCCTCATGTTCGATGACCAAACTAAGACCTGGAGGCATTTAGCAACTTTCCCAAAGTCATACTGATAGTTAGTGACTGAGATGGGATGAAAACTCAGCTCTCTGGACTTTGGATTCAGTAATCTTTGCATTTTTGTTATGTTACTCAGGGCCAGCCTTGGTGATATGCCCTTGAAATCTTTGCATCTGTCTCCTGCCATCATCTTTGGGAACTTCAACATCCAAAGCTGCCCCTTTAGCAACCAGTTCATCTCAGTTCTGACTTTCCTCATCTCCCATGTACTTTGCCACCACCTCACTCAAGTCAATCTCTGAGAGTCACACATAGAATATGTCAATAACTGAAAGTTCTCTATAGCCAAAATCACTAATTTAGATTCTCTTTGTTTTCCAATCTTTCTGCTCATCCTTCCCTCTTGCAGTGGTACTGATTTAGTTAGCAACTATTTTCTAGCCATAGTGAGACCTCCACCAGTGGACTCCCTATTTTCTCCAAATCTTTTAGCCTATTCTGCTTTTACTTTCTCATATCAAGCTCAGATTGTGGGGCCTTCCATTTAAGTCATTCTTCTTAGTTATTTCTCATATCCTATTGACCTCTCTTTTCCTTAAATCCTAACAAATCTGACTATTCAAATCTGACTATTCAACTTCCTCATTCCTTAACATGGGCAGCTAAATATGGCTGAAGAAAATCACTACCTCTATAAATTCAAAGTCTTCAACTTCTTCCACGATGGCCTCACTGCCTAATAATCCTATTGTATTTCTCTGGCCATCTTATTCCCATATCCTCTGCCAAGATAATTGCAAAACTGCTCCATGTTTCTCAAACCTCTGAATTCCTTTCTGTCTCATCACTCAGCAGCAGACACCTCCTTGTTTAGATAAAATATGAATCACCAGTGAGAGCTCCGCTCCTCAACTGTGCATGGTCAAACTCATTCCCTTTTCATCTCATCGCAGTGGAGGAGGCAGGCCTGCTACCCAAAGGCAATCCCTCCCTCCAGGTCCAGGAGCCCATCCCTCTTACCTCTTGAAAACAGGTGTGCCACAGCACACATCGGATTCTTGAACTCTTCACGCACCTCTCAGACAAATATCTTTGCTATGATGAAGGATACTTACTGATATAATGGAATCGGTCAACCAGAATGTTAAGACAATTTGTCTCTTCCCTCTACCTCAGAATCTACACTTCCTCTAGGGTCAGTCCTGGTTATTTTTCTCTTCCCAATTTTTATCCATCCCCATTTCTCTAGTGTTGGCTGTTTATGTGTTGACTGTCAAAATTATGTCCTAGATGGGCTGACAGGTAACTCAAACTTACCATATTCAAAACTAAAAATTTACCATGTCATGATGGAATCTGATGGAATGTTAAGGGATACTGATCCAGCAATGTTGCACATTGTAATATTCAAAAGCATGTTGCCCCACTCATATAAAGTCTCTCCCTTTAAACTAGATTGTGTCAATAAGATTTTGAGTGTGCTAAAATTTCTACTATCTTCAAAATGAGCATATAAACAAGTAAACAAAAAGCTCCCTCCACCACACATTATTCCTTTTTACCCAGCTTCTCTTAAAGTGGTCAATCTACACTCTCTGACTCCATTATGTTACCTCCCTTTGCTCCCTATGAGGCTTCCCAACCTACTAAGCTCACCAGCTAACATTCCCTTTCTCTTCTCGCCTTGCTTGGACTCTCAGCAGTGTCTGTCTCAGCAGACCACTCCTTCCATCCTGGAACACAAAGCATTGTGTTCTCCTTATTTCCTTCTCCAATCACAAGCCATCTCCCAGTCTGCTCTACTGCTTGATTCTAGTGGGCATTGTGATTGCCACCTCAGAGGACAAGAAACTTCGTTTTCCTAACAAAACCAGTATTGTCTAGATATTGGGGTTTTGGGCTTCACTGTCAATCGGAACTTGACTCCTTTCTTGATATTTGTGTGGTTGTATGTGCTTCACATTCATCAGCATAATTGCATTCTGAGGCTTAGAAAATTTTGTTTCAGAGCGGGGTATGTGACCCACTTCTGGTCAACATAAAGAAAGGCTTCACTAGAAGTTTCCAAGAGAAAAGCTTTCTCCTTCCACTGAGACATCAACAATCAGACTCTCCTTTCTCAGTGTAGAAAAGGGATATTAGTCTTGGAAACTGTAGACAACCATCTCACAACTAGGTAAAGGAGTCAGCCTTAGGAGGAAGCTAATACCACATAAGGGAGTGCCCAGAAATTGAAAAATGTATGGCATCATTAAACTGCTGAATCAAATCAACTCTGAAGCCAGTGTTTCCATTGGGCTTTTTCGTTACATAACCTTTTATTATTCAAGTCAGTCTTAATTAGTCTGATTATCTGCATCCAAATTCACTGCTTCTGATTCACTGACTGGCCTTCAATCTTTATACTGCCTCTAGGGTCAGTCCTGGATGTTTTTCTCCTCCTGATTTTTATCCACTTCTATGTGTCCAGTGTTGATCATTTATGTATTGACAGACAAAATTATATCACTAGACCAGATCTTACTTCTAAAGTCTAGACATATATATGCAACCGCTGACTCAGAATTTCCCCTAGATCAGCAGTCCCCACCTTTTTGGCACTGGGAACTGGTTTTGTGGAAGACGATTTTTCCACAGACTAGGTCAGGTGGGATGTTTTCAGGATGATTCAAGCTCATTATATTTACTGTGCACTTTCTATTATTATTAAATTGTAATATATAATGAAATAATTATACAACTCACCATAAGCTAGAATCCATAGGAGCCCTGAGCTGCTTTTCCTGCAACTGGGAGGACCCATCTGGAGGTGAGGGGACACAGTGACAGATCATCAGGCATGAGATTCTCATAAGGAGCATGCAACCTAGATCCCTAGCATACACTGTTCACAATAGGATTATTGCTCCTATGGGAATTGAATGCTCCCTCTGAGCTGACAGGAGGCAGAGCTCAGATGATAATGCAAGTGATGGGGAGCAGCTTAAATACAGATAAAGCTTCGCTCACTCACCTGCTGCTCACTTCCTGCTATGTAGCCAAGTGCCTAGCAATACACAATCCAGTACCGGTTTGTGGCCCAGGAATTGTGGAACCCTGCCCTAGAAGGCTCACAGGTAACTCAAAATTATCATATTTAAAATGAAAGTTATCTACTCCACCCACCCATCTCCCCAGGTACTCACACACAGCCTGTTTCTCCTACCAGGCTCCCTGGCTTAATAAATGCACCAAGTCTGAAATTTAAGAGTTATCTTTGTGTCTTCCCTCTACCTCAATCCTCATATTCAGTTACCAAATTCTGCAATTCTACGTCCTAAGTAACTCTAATCTATTTTACTACATCTTTATCATCTCTTCATTAGTGCAAACCTCCAACATCTTTGCCTGAAATAGTCAATATCTCCTTCTATCCAATCTCCCTGCCTCTTTACTTGCCCCACTCTAATGCATTATTCACTTTGCAGCCTAAGGGAAGTTTGTCAAATGAAAATCTGACCATGATGCCTTCTGCTCAACCTTTCAGAAAGTCCAAAATCATAATAGTTAATATCATCTCACATTAATTCTGCTCTAAAATAATAATGATAGTAGCAAGTATAATAGTCATAGCTTTTTGTTTCATTTTTTGAGCTCCTATGGTGCTAAGTTATTTGCAATACTTCATTTAATTTTCCCAACAATACAATGAAAAAGATACTCCATAGCATCCTTTTATATGAGAGGAAACTGAGCTTTAGAGAGAAGATTAAGTAGCATTTCCAAAATCACCCAGCTGGAAATAGAGCTGGGTGATCCCAGGTTTGCTTGATTCCAGAGATTAAGTTCATAATTGATACTCAGCATGATCTACAAACCCTGTATGATTTGGTTTCTCCTCACTGCTTCATCTTTGTCTCAGGAAACTCTTTCCCAAGTTAATGATCCAGCCACACCAGTCTCATGTTCCTCAAATATGTGGGCCTTCCTCACTAGTTCTGTCTGGAACATTCTTCCTCTCCCTGCTTCTCTGAGACAGGTCAGGCATCAGAACTTGCAGATGCATTGCCTCATTAACATAATCCAAGGCCCAGCTCTCTATGCTCCCTGTTGTGCATCCACAGCCTCTGTTTCATCCTGAACTAGATTGTTCTCACAGGCATGAGATGGCTGTTAGCAGAATGTGGCAACATGCTTCCTTGTTCATGTCTGGTTGAAGAGAGAGTGAGTCTTTGCCCTAGCCATGAAACAATATTTCTTGCCCTCAATTTGACTGAGCCAATTTAAGTCATGGGGTCTCTGTTGTTCAACAAATCACTGTCACCAGAAGTATGCCAGGTGTGACAAGGGGTATGGAATTACTAATGTGATTTAGTCCAATATGCATGTATCCTGAAAGAGAGGCAAAATCCCCAAACAGTATTGCTGTGACATAATGGCTAAGAGATGCAATGAATGTTAAAAATATTATGGTCTCAGCATAATATTCTCAGCATCAACCCTCTGCCAAGCTAAGTCCCATTAATTCTTCATGTCTCAATTTAAAATTACTAATTGAACCAAGGGACAAGATGGCTGAATAGGAACAGCTCTGAATTGCAGTTCCCAGCAAAAACACAGAGGGTGAGTGATCACTGCATTCCCAAACGAATTTTTACTGCCCACAGACCAGGAGATTCCTGGGTGGAGAGGTGTCACAAGTCTCCAGCGCAGGTGTTTCAGCCAGTACAGTAGGACTCTGCACAAAAACTCACACAAATCTAGGCACCTTTTCAACTGTCACCTGGAATGCCTGGGAGACAGAGTTGCCCATTCAACTGAAAAAAAGGGGGCTGAAATAGGGAGCCAGGTGATCTGGCTTGGCCAGTCCCACCCCACAAAGACTAGCAATCTGAAATGCTCTGCACTGAGAGTTTCACAGCAAGCACAGCTGGACCAGGGATGGTCCAGCTCTGTTGGGGGAAGGGCATCTGCCATTACTAAGGCAGTCCACCACTACTGAGGCAGTCCACCATTACAGAGGCTGTCCACCTTTATCAAGGCAATCCACCATTACTGAGGCAGTCTGCCATTACAAAGACAGGCCACCATTACCAAAGCAATCCACCATTACCAAGGCAGTCTGCCACTACAGAGACAGCCTGCCATTACTGAGGCAGACTTCCATTACTGAGGCAGTTCTAACCATACCTCTATAAACAAAACCACAAAGAAGTTCACACAGCAGCTGGGCAGAGCCCACAGCAGCTCAGCAACGCATCTGCTGGCAGACTGTGACTAGGCTACCCCCTCACTGGGCAGGGCATCCCTGAAAAAAGGCAGCAGCACATCAGGAACTTATAAACAAAGTCCCACCTTCCCAGGACAGAGCACCTGGAGAAAAAGGCGATTATGAGTTCTGCTGCAACAGACTTAAACGTACCTGCACAGCAGCTCTGAATGGCACCACAGAGCTCACAGCTAAGCACTAGAGCTCCTATAAGGGATAGACTGTCTCCTCAAGCAGCTCCCAGACTCCTGTATATCCAAAGTAACACCTCATTAAGGAGAGCTCAGGCTACCATCTGGAGGGTATCCTTCTGAGACAAAGATAACAGAAGAAGAAACTGGCAGCAACACTTACTGTTCTAGCCACTGCAAGTGATTCCCAGGAAAGCAGGTTCTGGAGTGGCCCTCTAGCAGTCCAACAGCAGAGGGTCCTGTTTGTTAGAAGGAAAACTAAAAAAACAGAAAAAAAATAACTTCAATATCAACAAAAAGGATGTCCACTCAGAGACCCCATCTGAAAGTCACCAACTACAAAGACCACAGATAGATAAATCCACAAAGATGGGAAGAAATCAGTACAAAAAGGATGAAAACACCCAAATCCAGAATGCCTCTCTTCCTCCAAGGGATCACAACTCACCAGCGAGTAAACAAAGCTGGATGGAGAATGAGTCTGATAAATTGACAGAAGCAGGCTTCAGAAAATGGGTAATAACAAACTTCTCAGAGCTAAAAGAACAGGTTCTAACCCAATGCAAAGAAACAAAAAACCTAGAGAAAAGTTTAGATGAGATGCTAATGAGAATAAACAGCTTAAAGAGGAATGTAAATGACTTGATGGAGCTGAAAAACACAACATGAGAACTTCACAAAGCATACACAAGTTTCAATAGCTGAATTAACCAAGCAGAAGAAAGGATATCAGAGGTCAAAGATCAACTCAATAAAATAAGATGAGAAGGCAAGATTAGAGAAAAAAGAGTAAAAAGAAATAAACAAAGCCTCCAAGAAATATTGGATTATGTGAAAAGACCTAATCTACGTTTGATAGATGTACCTGAACGTGACAGAGAGAATGAATACAAGCTGGAAAACACTCTTCAGCATATTATCCAGGAAAACTTCCTCAACCTAGCAAGGCAGGCCAATATTTAAGTCCAGAAAATACAGAGAACACCACAAAGATATTCCTCAAGAAGAGCAACTCCAAGGCACATGATCATCAGATTCACCAGGGTTGAAATGAAGGAGAAAATGCTAAGGGCAGCCAGAGAGAAAGGTCGGGTTACCCACAAAGGGAGGCCCATCAGACTCACAGCGGATCTCTCAGCAGAAACCCTACAAGCCAGAAGAGAATGGGGAACAATATTCAACATCCTTAAAGAAAAGAACTTTCATCCTAGAATTTCACATTCAGCCAAACTAAGTTTCATAAGCAAAGGAGAAATAAAATCCTTTATGAAAAATTACTCAGAGATTTCATCAACATCAGGCCTGCTTTATAAGAGCTTCTGAAAGAAGCACTAAACATAGAAAGGAACAACCAATACCAGCCACTCCAAAAACATACCAAATGGTAAAGAGGATCTACACAATGAAGAAACCGCATCAACTAAAAGGCAAAACAACCAGCTAGCATCAAAATGGCAAGATCAAATTCACACATAATAATACTAACACTAAATGTAAATTGGCTAAATGCCCCAATCAAAAGACACAGACTGGCAAATTGGATAAAAAGCCAAAACCCATCAGTGTGCTGTATCCAGGAAACCCATCTCACATGCAAGGATACACACAGGCTCAAAATAAAGGGATGGAGAAAGATTTACCAAGCAAATGGAGAGCAAAAAAAAGTAGGAGTTGCAATCCTAGTCTCTCATAAAATAGACTTTAAACCAACAAAAATCAAAAGAGACAAAGAGGGGCATTACAAAATGGTAAAAGAATCAATCCAACAAGAAGAGCTAAGTATCCTAAATATATATGCACCCAATACAGGAGCACCCAGATACATAAAGCAAGTTCTTAATGACTTACCAGGAGACTTTTAGACTCCCACACATTAATAGGGGGAAACTTTAATACTCCACTGTCAATATTAGACAGATCAATGAGACAGAAAATTAACAAGGATATCCAGGACTTGAACTCAGATCTGGACTAAGGAAACCTAACAGACATCTACAGAACTCTCCACCCCAAATCCACAGAATATACATTCTTCTCAGCACCACATCACACCTACTCTAAAACTGACCACCTAATTGGAAGTATATCACTCCTCAGCAAATGCAAAAGAATGGAAATCATAACAGTCTCTAAGACCACAGTGCAATCAAATTAGAACTCAGGATTTAGAAAATAATTCAGAACTGCACAACTTCATGGAAACTGAACAACTGGCTATTGAATGTTGACTGGATAAACAATGAAATGAAGGTGGATATAAAGATGTTCTTCGAAGCCAATGAGAATGAAGACACACATACCAGAATCTCTGGGACACATTTAAAGCACTGTCTAGAGGAAAATATATAGGAATAAATGCCCACATGAGAAGCAAGAAAAGATATAAAATTGACATCCTATCATCAAAATTGAAAGAGCTAGAGGAGCAAGATCAAAAGCACTCAAAAGCTAGCAGAACACAAAAAATAACTAAGATCAGAGCAGAACTGAAAGAGAGCGAGACATAAAAAACCCTTCAAAAAATCAATAAATCTAGGAGCGGGTTTTTTGAAAAGATCAATAAAGTAGACCACTAGCCAGATTAATAAAAAAGAAAAGAGAGAAGAATCAAATAGATGCAATAAAAAACGATAATGGGGATATCACCACAGATTCCACAGAAATACAAACTACCATCAGAGATTACCATGAAGAACTCTATACACATAAACCAGTTAACCTGTAAGAAATGGATAAATTCCTAGAAACTTGTACCCTCCCAAGCCTAAACGAGGAATAAGTTGAAACCCTGAATAGACCAATAACAAGGGCTGAAGTTGAGGCAGCAATTAATAACCTACCAACCATAAAAAGCCCAGGTCCAGATGGACTCACAGCCGAATCCCACCAGACATACAAAGAGGAGCTGGTATCACTCCTTCTGAAACTATTCCAAACAAAAAAAAAGAGGGAATCCTCCCCAACACATTTTATGAGACCAACATCATCCAGATACCAAAACCTGGCAGAGAATCAACAAGAAAAGAAAACTTCAGGCCAATATCCATGATGAACATAGATGCAAAAATCCTCAATAAAATGCTGGCAAACCAATTGCAACAGCCCATGAAAAAGCTTATCCATCACGATCAAGGAGGCTTCATCCCAGGGATGGAAGTCTGGTTCAACATACACAAGTCTATAAACATAATTCACCACATAAACAGAACCAAAGACAAAAACAACATGATTATCTCAATAGATAAAGAGAAGGCCTTTGACAAATTGCAATGGCCCTTTATGCTAAAACCTCTCAATAAACTAGGTATTAATGGAATGTATCTCAAAATAATAAAAGCTATTTATGACAAACCCACAGACAATATCATAGTGAACGGGCAAAAACTGGAAAAATTCCCTTTGAAATCTGGCACTAGACAAGGATGCCCTCTCTCACCACTCGTATTCAATATAGTATTGGAAGTTCTAGCCAGAGCAATCAGGAAAGAAAAAGAAATAAAGGATATTCAACTAGGAAAGGAGGAAGTCAAATTGTCTCTATTTGCAGACGACATGATTGTATATTTAGAAGACCCCATTGTCTCAGCCCAAAATCTCCTAAAACTGATAAGCAACTTCAGCAGTCTCAGGCTGGAAAATCAATGTGCAAAAATCACAAGCATTCCTATACACCAATAACAGACTTAAAGAGAGCCAAATCAAGAATGAACTGCCATTCACAATTACCATAAAGAGAATAAAATACTTAGGAATACAACTAACCAAGGATGTGAAGGACCTCTTCAAGGAGAACTACAAACTACTGCTCCACGAAATAAGAGAGGACACAAACAGATGGGAAAACATTCCATGCTAATGGTTAGGAGGAATCAATATTGTGAAAATGGCCATACTTCCCAAAGTAATTTATAGATTCAGTGCTATCCCTATCAAGCTACCTATGAACCTCTTCACAGAACTGGAAAAAAACCACCTTAAACTTCATATGGAACCAAAAGAGAGCCCACATAACCAAGTCAATTCTAAGCAAAAAGAACAAAGCTGGAGGCATTATGCTACCTGACTTCAAACTATACTACAAGGCCACAGTAATCAAAACAGCATGGTACTTGTACCAAAACAGGGATATACAACAATGGAACAGAACAGAGGCCTCAGAGGCAACGCCACACATGTACAACCATGTGATCTTTGACAAACCTCACAAAAACAAGCAATGGGGAAAGGATTCTGTGTTTAATAAATGGTGTTGGGAAAACTGGCTAACCATGTGCAGAAAGCAGAAATTGGACTCCTTCCTGATATCTTACACTAAAATTAACTCCAGATGGATTAAAGACTTGACTTAAATGTAACATCTAACATCATAAAAACTTTAGAAGAAAACCTAGGCAAAACTATTTAGGACATAGGCATAGGCAAGGACTTCATGGCTAAAACACCAAAAGCAATGGCAACAAAAGCCAAAATAGACAAATGAGATCTAATTAAACTCCACAGCTTCTGTACAGCAAAAGAAACAATCATTAGAGTGAACCGGCAACCAATAGAATGGGAAAAAATTTTTGTAATCTACCCATGTGACAAAGGACTTACATCCAGAATTTACAAAGAAGTAAAACAGATTTACAAGAAAAAAACAAACCCATTCAAAAGTGGGCAAAAGAAGACATATATGAGACACTTTACAAAAGAAGACATATATGAGGCCAAGAAACATGAAAAAATGCTCATCATCACTGATCATTAGAGAAATGCAAATCCAAACTACATTGAGATACCATCTCATGCCAGTTAGAATGGTGATCATTAAGAAATCTGGAGACAACAGATGCTGGAGAGGATGTGGAGAAATAGGAACACTTTTACACTGTTAGTGGGAGTGTAAATTAGTTCAACCACTGTGTAAGACAGCGTGGTGATTCCTCAAGGACCTAGAAATATAAATTCCATTTGACTCAGCAATCCCATTACTGGGTATATATCCAAAGGATTAGAAATCGTTCTATTATAAAGACACATGCACATGTATGTTCATAGTGGCACTGTTTACAATAGCAAAGACCTGGAACCAACCCAAATGCCCATTGATGATAGACTGGACAGGGAAAATGTAGCACATATACACCATGGAATATTATGCAGCCATAAAAACTATGAGTTCATGTCCTTTGTAGGGACATGGATGAACCTGGAAACCATCATTCTCAGCAAACTGACCCAAGAACAGAAAATCAAACACTGCATGTTCTCATTTATAGAAGGGTGTTGAACAATGAGAACACGTGGACCCAGGGAGGGGAACATCACACTGAGATCTGTTGGCGGGGACTAAGGGAGGAACCATGGAGGGTAGGGAGTTGTGGAGGGATAACAAAGGGAGAAATGCTAGCTATAGGTGATGGGCGTGGAGGCAGCACACCACATTGCTATGTATGTACCTATGCAACAATCCTGCATGTTCTTCACATGTACCCCAGAACCTAAAAATGCAATAAAATATATATTTAAAAAATAAATAAATTACTAATAAATTCAATATATATTTCCTAGATGCCAGACACTAAGTGAGGCAATAGGTTTGCAATGGTGAACCAAAGAGACAGAATCCCTGGTCTTTTGGAGTTTAGTGGAAGGGACAAGGATAACACAGACATGTAACTGCAATGTGTGATAGATGCTCTATGGGAAATCAGGTTACTAGGAGAGGCAATAACAGGGGTTGAATTAAGATTTGTTATTCGAAATGGCCATATTGAAGATATACATTCAGCTTAGACGTGAAAGGTGAATAGAAAGAAACAGCAAGTCATAGCAAGTAGAAGAAACTGCAAGTGACAAAGCCCAAGGCCACTGACAATCTAATCCCTTTTCACCTTCCCCAGTCATTTGCCTCTTTATTTTTTCCCTTCCAAATGATATAACCAACTGTGGAAAATTAGAATGTAAATTTTAAGACCTACATATCAGGGTCCCCAACCACCTGACTGTAGACCAGTACCTGTTGGTGGCATGTTAGGAACAAGGCCATACAGCAGGAGGTAAACGGTGGGTGAGCAAGCTTTACCACTTGAGCTCTGCCTCCTGTCAGATCAGCACAGCATTCCATTCTCATAGGAGCACAAACCCTATTATGAACTGTGCTTGTGAGACATAGGTTGCATTCTCCTTATAAGAATCTAACTAATGCCCAATGCTCTGACTGGTACAGTTTCATCCTGAACCACACCCCCACTGTCATCTGTGGAAAAATTGTCTCCCACAAAACCAGTCCCTGGTGCCAAAAAGGTTGGGGACCACTGATATGTGTTACAAATATGAAGGTATTACTAATAGAAGGTAAGAGGGGGAACTAAGGGGGAATGGTTGAGAGAGGGTCAGGTAGCTAATGTTCCATCCTATATAGAGAAGATTTGAAATACTGACTAATGGGACTAAAAATAAAGGTATAAATACATTATTTAACACAAAAAATGATAAACTTCTGATTGAAGATCACAGACTAGCCACAAGCTTTCACCCTCTGTCCCTTCCAAATCTCAGCAAGTAAAAATATAAAAGTACTAAGATGAAAATTATAACAAAATAGTAGGCAACAAAAGAGGGAGGGAAAGACTCTGTCCCAGGACTTCAAGACCTTTTGATGTCATGGTTAACTTGTTTAGTTATTACTAATAGAACATCTTCTATGCCCTAGTAACAAAAGTTCCTCTGCTTTCTGTCAAGTAAAAGTAACTAAGTGAACATACTGTCCTTAATTATTCCTCTTTTTTTTCCAAAGCAACAAATGCCTAGACCCAAATACAGATAAGAAAAACCTAGTGACATGCTCCTTCTAATACATCTTGTGTTGCATCCTCATAATAGACCATTGCTTATCTCTAAAGTAAAAAAAATTAGAAATACTTCCTATAAAGATTTAAGAAATGCTCGAATATTTTGCTAGCTTCATTTGAAATCAGATGCTGTGATCTACAGTATTTAGCAAAGAAAAATGTTTTCAAAATGGTATCTTTCAAGAAGTGGTAGCAGAAATTCAGTAAGCCAATGGAACCTGATCTTTTAATTACTGTTTTGAAGAAAACTTGAGTAATTCTTCAAGTTTGGAGTTGGGTTTGCTCCTTACCTATCTGCAACAGAATTCAAGAAGTATAAGATGAATCACACACTTGAAGTAGCTATGAGGTAAATCAATGGTGAGGCAATGTAGAAGTGGCATCCATGGAAAATCTGAAAAAAACAATGTTTTGCAGCAGGAAAGCACAGCTCTCTAAAGCTTTCTGCTATCCCTGGTATGGTCTCAGTTTCAAGACCCTGCCATTTTCAGGTTATATGAGCGTAGTGAAGATGCTTTCAGAATTGCTATCAAACAGAGTCAAAAGACTATTAGATTTATAGGCGAGTGGGGACATGGCAAAGTCTATTTTAAACAGTTAAGATTACCAGATACTTCACACATCAAAATATCCAAATGGCAATCCAGCAAAACAGGTCTAAGTTTTGTGTACATGGAAGTTATCCAACTTGAATCCTGGGAAAACTTAGATTTGAGCTCTGACAGCCCAGCTCTGAAAACTTTTCAGTTCCAATCAATCGTATAAATTAAGATAATGCCTGTTTCACAGGATTGGTTTGAGTTGAGATAATGTGAACATTTTATAAACCATGGTACAATTTGCAGTGTTCTTCTCCATCTCTATTTACCTGTTTTTGGATTATATCCCTTCCAACACTTCGAGGTTTTCATTCTATAAAAATTTCTCAACACACGAATGGATGAAAGTCATGTGAAGATGGAGGCAGAGACTGGAGGGATGCATCTGCAAGTCAAGAGATGCCAAAGGTTGCTAGCAAGCCCCAGAAGCTGGGAGAAAAGCATGGAACAGATTTTCCCTGGTATTCTCCAGAAAGAACCAACCCTTCTGACACCCTGATTTCAGACTTCTGGCCTCCCAAACTGTGAGAGAATAAATTCCTGTTGTTTTAGGTCACTAAGTTTTTGGTCATTTTTGAAGACGGCCCTAGAAAACTAATGCAGCCTTTCGTCTGAAAGCTGAACATTCAAATTCAAATTTCATAATACTGAGCAACCCCATTCCTAGGAAGATGCTTAAAGATATTTTTGCAGATGAATAATACCTCATTCATAGAATAATGCACTTTGTTCACAAATGGTGCCACTTAATCCACCATTGACTGGATATTGTGATATAGTCACAAAGTGAAACATTTATACGGCAATGAAAATTAATGAACTACAGGTGCATGCAACATGGAAAAATCTTAGAAATCTAATGTTGAGTCATAAAGTAAGTCCCAGAAGACTACAAATGGTTTAATTATATTTTTATATAGCACAGATACTAGCAAGTTTAAGCATAATATTGATAACGTATGCATATCTGTGATACAACCATTTCTTACAAAAATAAACACGTGCTTACCATATGATTCACAATTGCACTCTTAGGCATTTACTCATAAAATTTATGTTCACACCAAACCTGTACCTGAATGTTTATAGAAGTTTTATTCATAATAGCCAAAAAATAAGAAAAACAAATGCCTCTGACGAATAAACTGTGGTACATCCATGCCATAGAATACTACTAAGCAATAAAAAGAAACAAAACAATAAGCATAACAACTTGGACAGATCTCAGAAAAATTGTATACAACAAAAGCCAGTTTCAAAAGGTAATATACTATATCATCTCATTCTGAAAATGACAAAATAATGGAGGTGGATTGCACGTTGAATTTGAGACCATCCTGGTCAACATGGTGAAACCCCATCCCTACTAAAAATACAAAAACTTAGCTGGGCATGGTGGCACGTGCCTGTAATCCCAGCTACTCAGGAGGCTGGGGCAGGAGAATTGCCTGAACCCAGGAGGCGGAGGTTGCAGTGAGCCAAGATTGCGCCATTGCACTCCAGCCTGGGAAATGAGAGTGAAACTCCGTCTCAAAAAAAAAAAAAGAACCATAAAACATTGCTGAAATAAATTAAAAATGCAAATAAATGGAAATACACCCTGTGTTCATGGATTGGAAGGCTTAATATTGTTAAGATGTCAATATGTTCCAAAGTGATCCACAGATTTAATGCAATCTCTGTCGAAATCCCAAAGGCATTTTTGGTGTGTGAAGAAAAGAATCCATCTTAAAATTTATATGATATCTCAAGAAATTCTGAATAGCCAAAACAATCTTGAAAAAGAACATAGTTGGACGTCTTACACTTCCTGATTTCAAAATACACTACAAAGTGACAATAATGAAAACAGATTGGAACTGGCATAAAAACAGACATGTAGACTAATGGAACAGATTAGACAGCACAGAATAAACTCATGAATATACAGCCAACTTATCTTTGACAAGAATGCACAGTTGGGGAAAAAGATAATCTCTTCAACAAATGGTATTAAGAAAACTGAATATCTACATACAAAAAGAAAAGGAATTGGACTCCTTCCTTACGTCATACATAAGAATCAATTCAAAATGAATTAAAGACTTAAATATAAGACTGAATTGTAAAATTTGTAGAAGAAAACACAGGGGGAAAGTTCTTGACAGTCTTAGCAATGACATCAAAAGCATAAGCAACAAAAGTAAAAAGAGATAAATGGAATTACCTGAAACTAAAAGCTTTTACATAGCAAAGGAAATAATCAACAGAACAAAAAGAAAACTTAAAGAATGGGAGAAAATATTTGTAAACCATGTATCTGATAAAGGAGTTAATATCCCAAATACATAAGGAACTTCTACTACTCAATAGCAAAAAATAAAAATAACCTGATTTTTAAAATGTGTGAAAGGTTTGAACAAACATTTCTCCAAAAAAGACATACAAATAGCCCATAAGCATATGAAATGATTATCAACATCTTTGTCAAAGAAATGCAAATCAAAACTACAAGGAAATATCACATCACATCTGTTAGGATGGCTACTATTAAGAAAAAAGAACAAAAGATAACAAGTGTTGGCAAAGATGTAGAGAAACTGGAAACTTTGTACATTGCTGGTGGAAATGGTATAACAGTTATGAAAAATAGTATGGAGGTTTTGCAAAAGATTAAAAACAAAATTACCATATGATTCAGCAATCTACTTCTGGGTATATATCCAAAGGAATTGTTATCAGAATTTTGAACAGATATCTGCACTCTCATGTCATTGTGGCATTATGCACAATAAGAAAGATATGGAAACAACTCAAGTGTCCATTGACAAATGAGTGGATTAAGAAAATTATACATACACACACACACACACACAAAAAAAAATCAGCCTTAAGAAAAAGAAGGAAATCCTGTCATGTGGGACAACACAGATGAGCCTTGAAGACATTAGATAAGACAGTTACAGGAGGAAAAATACTGCATGATTCCACTTAAATGATGCAGCTATAATAGTCAAAGTCGTAGAAGCAAAGAATAGAATAGTGGTTGCCAGAAGTTGAGGGAGGGAGAAAACAGGGACTTGTTTAATGGTATATAGTTTCAGTTATTCTGTATTAGTAAGTTCTAGAGAGCAACATAGTGCCTATAGTTAACAATATAGTATTGTACACTTCAAAACTTGTTAAGAGGGTAATTTTGTGTCAATTATTCTAGCCACAAAAAATAAAAATGAAAAACAGAGGGACACAAGAAAATTTTGGGAGGTGTTAGATATGTCTGTTACCTTGATGGTGATGTTACCATGGGTGTTCACATATGTCTAAACCAGTCGAAGTACACACATTAAATATATGCAGTTATCTATATGTCAATTATACTTCAATAAGCTGGGTTTTTAAAAATAGAGGTGGAGTATGATTAGTGATTACCGATGTTTAGAGAAGAGGAAGGAAAAGAGAGAGATGACTATGACTATGAAAGGCCAGCATGAGGACTCTTTGTGATGGAACTGTGTGTATCATGACTGTGGCAATGGTCACACAAATCTATACATATGGTAAATTTTCATAGAACTACACACACACACATACATAAGAATAAGCACATGTAAAATCAGTGACAATGTGAATAAAGCTAATAGATCATATTCATGTTAAAATTAATAATAAATTCCTTCTTCTGTAACTTCAGACTCACCATTCATTCACTGATTCATTTGTCCATTTAACAAATATTTACCGAGTATATTGTATACCAGCCACTATACCATGTGCTAAGTATGAAACAGTGAACAAGTTCCACATCTTGAGAGTATGGTTCCAGCCCTTGTGAAGTTTATAGTGTAGCAGGGATGGAACAGGACAAAATTAGGTAATTCTATAAGTAATTCATCAAAGTTGTGAGATGAATGAATGTCCAATGTTTGGATAAAGTAAAACAGGGAGACCTCATCTTGTCATTTGAGTTAATGAAGGCTTTCCTAAGAGAGTACTGCTTAAGCTCAAACTTAATGAGTAAGCAGAAGCTAGATAAATAGCTGGAATCTTGACACTAGGAGGAGGAATTGTTTGAAGCAAAGATAACATATGTATTCCCTCAAATGTTGCCTTGAGCTGGGGAATAACATGGCTTATAGGAAGTGAAAGGTGTTCAACAAGGGTGGAGCAAAGACAGTGAAGGAGCGAGAGCTGCAGTATACAGACAAAGAGGTAGTCAAAAACTAATTCACCCAAGTAGTCTTGTAAGCAAGTGTATGACCTTAGGAGAGGGTGGCTGAGGAGCAGTGAATAAGGTCACTGGAGATGACAGTGTCAAGGAACTAAGACATCAAGAAGTTGGATTGGAGGGATCATGGCGGATGGGAGACAGGACTAGATTGCAGCTCTGAAAAATCAGATGGACAGGACAATGTATAGAGGCTCACGTCATGAATTTTTGCTCCAGTACAACTGCAGGAAAGAATCAGAAAACCTTAAAGGACCCACAGACCCCCTGAAGGAAGCAGATTGCTCCTGCAGGACCTGGGAGACACCCCAAATACTGTGAGTTCCCAAACTGTGGAAGTGAAAAAGGGAGATCGTTCACTCCCGAACAGACACCCCCACTGGGGAAACTAAAGGCCTAGATTACAGGAAAAGATTTTAGCCTTACTTAGAGCTGAATCAATTTATACAGCTAAGCAAAATACAGTGGTAGAGGAAGCCGGAGGAAAACGTTTGAGAACTCACTGGGTCCCCTAGCCACCCATTTCTGTCTGGCAACACAGGGGTCCTCTGGGAGGGCAGCCAGAGGTACTGGGCAAAAGGCCACAGGGAGAAGGAAATCTCCAGCTGAACTTTGTAACAATTTAAACTGATTGAGGAGTCTCCTGGCCAGAACTCCAGGGAGGGCGTGAATCCAGTGTGCAAACTCCACAAGCTAGGGAAGAAAGAAAACCATATTTGCTTTTGCAGCTGGGAAGTGGGTGGCCTGGAGAAAGTTCTCAGCCCTGCTCTCCCACTGCCTGGAAACAGACTTGGTGCTGTTGGGTGATGGGGGCACAGAGGAAGTGAGACAGCCCTTCAGATTGCATGGTTGCTGGGTGAGGCCTGTGACTGCTGGCTTTCCCCCACTTCCCTGATGACCTGCATGACACAGCAGAGGCAGCCATATTCCTCCTAGGAACATAATTCTATTGACCTGGGAACCTCATTCCCATCCCTGACAGCAGCTGCAGCAAGACCCGCCCAAGGAAAGTTTGAGATTAGACATGCCCAGCCCTGCCCCCACCCAATGGTCCTCCCCTACCCACCCTGGCAACAGAAGACAAAGGGCATATACTCTTGGGGGTTCTAGGGCCCCACCCAATACCTGTTCCTCCCCATACCACAGCTGATGCTCTCTGGAAAGTACCACCTCCTAGCAGGCCAACCATCCCAAAAATAGTGCATTAAATCACCAAAGCTAAGAACCCTCACAGCGTCCATATCACTCCCCTGCCACCTCCATCAGAACAGGTACTGGCAAGCCAAGGCTGAGAGACCCATGGAGGGTTCACATCGCAGGACTCTGAACAAAGCCTCCAAGAAGTCTGGGATTATGTTAAACAACCAACCTAAGAATAATCAGTGTTTCTGAGGAAGAAGAGAAATCTAAAAGTTTGGAAAACGTATTTGGGGGAATAATCAAGGAAATCTTCCTTGGCCTTGCTAGAGACCTAGACATCCAAATACAAAAAGCACAAAGAATACCTGAGAAATTCATTGCAAAACATCTTTGCGTAGGCACATTGTCATTATGTTATCTAAAGTTAAGACCAAAGAATCTTAAAAGCTGTGAGATAAAAGCACCAGGTAACCTATAAAGGAAACCTGTCAGATTAACAGCAGATTTCTCAGCAGAAACCCTACAAGCTACAAGGGATTGGGGCCCTATCTTCAGCATCCTTAAACACAGCAATTATCAGCCAAGAATTTTGTATCCTGTGAAACTAAGCTTCATATAAGAAGGAAAGACAGTCTTTTTCAGACAAACAAATGCTGAGAGAATTCACCACTACCAAGTCACCACTGCAAGAACTGCTAAAAGGAGCTCTAAATTTTGAAACAAATCCTGGAAACACATCAAAACAGAACCTCTTTAAAGCATAAATCTCACAGGACCTAAAAACAAAAATACAATTTTAAAAACAAAAACAAAAACCAAGTTATACAGTCAACAAGTAGCACAATAAATGGAATGGTACTTTACATCTCATTACTAACACTGAATGTAAATGGCCTAAACGGGATGGCAGGCTGGGTAAGAATTCACCAACCATCTACTGCCTTCAAAAGACTCACCTAACACATAAGGACTCACACAAACTTAAGGTAAAGGGGTGGAAAAGATATTTCATGCATATGGACACCAAAAGTGAGCAGGAGTAGCTATTCTTATAGCAGATAAAACAAACTTTAAAGCAACAGGTGTTAAAATAAACAGAGGTAGGCCGGGCACGGTGGCTTACACCAGTAATCCCTGCACTTTGGGAGGCCAAGGCGGGTGGATCACGAGGTCAAGAGATGGAGACCATCCTGGTCAACATGATAAAACCCCATCTCTACTAAAAATACAAAAAATTAGCTGGGCATGGTGGCGCGTGCCTGTAATCCCAGCTACTCAGGAGGCTGAGGCAGGAGAATTGCCTGAACCCAGGAGGCGGAGGTTTTGGTGAGCCGAGATTGTGCCATTGCACTCCAGCCTGGGTAACAAGAGTGAAACTCCGTCTAAAAAACAAAAAAACAGAGGTATTATATAATGATAAATGGCCTTGGCTAACAGGAAAACATCACAATCCTAAACATATATACACGCTCCCAAATTTATAAAACAATTACTAACAGACCTAAGAATTGAGATAGACAGCAACAGAATCATAGTGGGGGACTTCAGTACTCCACTGACAGCACTAGAGAGGTCATCAAGAAAGAAAGGCAACAAACAAGCAATGGATTTAAATTATACCCTGGAACAAATGGACTTAACAGATATATGCAGAATATTTTTCAACATCCTCAGAATATACATTCTATTCAACAGCTCAAATAGAACTTTCCCTAAAATAGACCAGCACAAAACAAGCCTCAATAAATTTAAGAAAATTGAAATTATATCAAGCAGTCTCTCAGACCACAGTGAAATAAAAGTAGAAATCAACTTTAAAAGAAACCTCCAAAACCATGCAAATGGATGGAAATTAAATAACCTTCTCCTGTATGATCATTGGGTCAAAAATGAAATCAAGATGGAAATTTAAAAATTCTGTGAACTGAATGACAATAGTGACACAACCTACCAAAACCTCTGGGACACGGCAAAGGCAGGGCTAATAGGAAAGTTCATAGCCCTAAAAACCTACATCAAAAAGTCTGAAAGAGCACAGACAAATCTAAGGTCACAACCAAAGAGCTAGAGAAACAAAAACAAACCAAACCCAAACCCAGCAGAAGAAAGGAAATAACCAAGATGAGAGCAGAAATAAATAAAATTGAAACCAAAGAAAATACAAAAGATAAAACAAAAAGCTGGTTCTTTGAAAAGATAAATAAAATTGATAGACCATTAGCAAAATTAACCAAGAAAAGAAGAGAGAATATCTAAATAAGCTCGGGAAGAAATGAAATGGGAGATATAAGCAACTGACACCACAGAAATACAAAAGATCATTTGAAGCTACTATGAACACCTCTATGCACATAAACTAGAAAACCTAGAAGAGATAAATAAATTCTTGGAAAGATATAACCTTCTTAGCTTAAATCAGAAAGAATTCAACACAGATCAATAACAAGCAGTGAGATTGAAATTGTAATTTTAAAATTACTAAAAAAAAAAAAAAAGTCCAGGACCAGATGGAGTCACAGTAGAATTCTACCAGACATTCAAAGAAGAATTGTTGCCAATTCTATTGAACTATTCCACACACACACACACACACACACACACACACAAAGGAGTCTAGCCTCTCTAAATTATTCTTTGAAGCCAGTATCACCCTAATACCAAAACCAGGAAAGGACATAACCAAAAAAGAAAACTACAGACGAATATCCCTGATGAACATAGATTTTCCTTAACAAAGCTTTAACAAAATACTAGATACCTAATCCAACGACATATTTAAAATATCATGTGGGTTTCATACCAGGGATGCAGCGATGACTTAACATATGTTAGCCAATAAATGTGATACATCATGTAAACAGAATTCAAAACAAAAATTATATGATTATCTCAATAGATGCAGAAAAAGCACTTGAAAAAATCCAGCATCGCTTTATAATTAAAACTTTCAGCAATATTGGGATATAAGGGACTTTCCTCAATATAATAAAAGCCATCTATGACAAACCCTCTGCCAACATAATACTGAATGGGGAAAAGTTGAAAGCATTCCCCCTGAGAACTGGAACAAGACAAGGAGGCCTATTCTCACCACTGCTCTTCAACATAGTACTGAAAGTCCTAGCCAGAGCAATCAGAGAAGGGAAAGAAATAAAGGGCATCCAAATCGGTAAAGAGGAAGTCAAACTGATACTGTTTGCTGATGATAAGATTGTTTACATAGAAAACACTACAGACTCCTCCAGAAAGCTCCTAGAACTGATCAAAGAATTTAGCAAAGTTTCCAGAAAAAAATTAATGTACACAAATCAGTAGCTCTTCTTTACATCAACAGCGACCAAGCTGAGAATCAGATCAAGAACTCAATCCCTTCTATAATAGCTGCAAAAAAAAACCAGGAATATATTTAACCAAGGAGGTGAAAGACCTCTACAAGGAAAACCACAAAACACTGCTGAAAGAAATTATAGATGACACAAACAAATGGAAACACATCCCATGTTCATGTATGGGTAGAATCAATATTGTAAAAATGATCATACTGCCAAAGCCATTCAAGGTAATTCCCATCAAAATATCACCATAATTCCTCAAAAATTAGAATAAAATCATTCTAAAATTAATATGAAATCAAAAAAGTGCCTGCATGGCCAAACCAAGACTAAGCAAAAAGAACAAATCTGGTCTATGGTCATACCACCCTGAACACGCCCGATCTCATCAGATCTCGGAAGCAAAGCAGGGTCGGGCCTGGTTAGTACTTGGATGGGAGACCACCTGGGAATACTGGGTGCTGTAGGCTTTTTTCTACTATTAAAAAAATAATAAATAAAAACAAATCTGGATGCATCACATTACCTGATTTCAAACGATACTATAAGGTAATAGTCACCAAAACAGCATGGTAGTGATATAAAAATAGGTATATTGACCAATGGAACAGAATAGAGCACGCAGAAATAAACCCAAATATTTACAGCCAACTGATCTTTGACCAAGCAATCAAAAACATAAAGTGGGGAAGGACACCCTTTTCAACAAATGGTGCTGGGATAACTGGCTAGCCACATGTAGGAGAATGAAACTGGATCCTCATCTCTCACCTTATATACAAATCAACTCAAGATGGATTAAGGACTTAAATCTGAGACTTGAAACTATAAAAATTCTAGAAGATAACTTTGGAAAAACCCTTCCAGACATGGACTTAGGGAAGGATATCATGACCAAGAACCCAAAAGCAAATGCAATAAATACAAAGATAAATTGCTGGGACTTAATTAATTTAAAGAGCTTTTTCACAGCATAAGAACAGTCAGCAGAGTAAACAGACACCCCATAGGGCGGAAAAAAAATCTTCACAATCTTACACCTGACAAAGGACTAATATCCAGAATCTACAATGAGCTCAAACAAATCAACAAGAAAAAAAAAAATCCCACCAGAAAGTGTGGTAAGAACATGAATAGACAATACTCAAAAGAAGATACACAAATGGTCAACAAACATATGAAAAAATGGTCAACATCACTAATGATCAGGGACATGCAAACCAAAACCATGATGCAATACCATCTTATTCCTACAAGAATGGCCATAATCAAAAATAGTAGATGTTGGCATGGATTTGGTGAACAGTAAACATTTGTACACTGCTGGTAAGATTACAAACTAGTACAACCACTGAAAAACAGTGGGGAGATTCCTTAAAGAACTAAAAGTAGAACTACCATTTGACCCAGAGGGAAAAAAGTCATTATACTAAAAAGATACTTGCACATCCATGTTAATAACAGCACAATTAGCAATTGCAAAAACATGGAATGAACCCAAATGCCCACCAATCAATGAGTGGATAAAGAAACTGTGGTGTATTTATACATGATGGAATACTACTCAGTCATAAAAAGGAATGAATTAATGGCATTCACAGTGACCTGGGTGAGATTGAAGACTATTATTCAAAGTAAAATAACTCAGGAATAGAAAACTAAACATTGTATGTTCTCACTCATAAGTGGGAGCTAAGCTATGAATATGCAAATGCATAAGAATAACACAATGGAGAAAGGGATCCAAGATAGCCGAGCAGGAGCAGCTCTGGATTGCAGCTCACAGCAAGAGCATGGAGGGTGAGTGGTCACTGCATTTCCAGATGGATTTTTACCACCCATAGACCAGGAGATTCCTGGGCAGAGGAGCACCAGGGGTCTCCAGCATGGCTGTTTCGGCTGACAAGGTGGGTCTCAGCACAAAAAACTCACATGGGTCCAGGCACCATTTCAGCTGATGACTGGAGTGCCTGGGAGACAGAGTTACCCATTCAACTGATAAAAAGGGGACTGAAATGGGGAGCCAGGCCAGGAGATTTCTGGGCAGAAAAGCACTACAAATCTCCAACATGGCTGTTTCAGCTGGCACAGTGGGTCTCTGCACAAAATCTCACACCAATCGGGGTGCCTTTTCAACAGGCGACTAGAATGCCTGGGAGACAGAGTCACCTGTTCAACTGAAAAAAAGGAGACTGAAACAGGGAGCCAGGACAGGAGATTCCCAGGTGAAAAAGCACCATGAGTCTCCAGCATGGCTGTTATTTCAAAGCAAATACATTGAGATACTATCTCACACCAGTTAGAATGGTGACCATTAAAAAATCCAGAGACAACAGATGCTGGAGAGGATGTGGAGAAATAGGAACACTTTTACACTGTTGGTGGGAGTGTAAATTAGTTCAACCATTGTGGAAGACAGGGTGGCAATTCCTCAAGGACCCAGAAATAGAAATTCCATTTGACCCAGCAATCCCATTACTGAATATGTATCCAAAGGATTATAAATCATTCTATTATAAGGACACATGCACATGAATGTTCATTGCAACACTGTTTACAATAGCAAAGACTTGGAACCAACCCAAATGTCCATTGATGATACACTGGACAGGGAAAATGTGGCACATATACACCATGGAATACTATGCAGCCATAAAAAACAATGAGTTTGTGTCCTTTGCAGGGACATGGATGAATCTGGAAACCATTCTCAGCCAACTGACACAAGAACAGAAAATCAAACACCGCATGTTCTCACTCATAAGTGGGTGCTGAAAAATGAGAAAACATGGACACAGGGAGGGGAGTATCACACACTGGGGTCTGTGAGGGGGACCTAGGGGAGGGACAGCATGGGGTGGGGAGTTGGGGAGGGATAACATGGGGAGAAATGCCAGATATAGGTGATAGGGAGGAAGGCAGCAAACCACATTGCCATGTATGTACCTACGCAACAATCTTGCATGTTATTCACATGTACCCCGAAACCTAAAACATAATAAAATATATATTTAAAAAAAAAAGAATAACACAATGGACTTTGGGTACTCAGGGGAAAATGGTGGGGAGAGGGTGAGGGATAAAAGACTACAAATAGGGTGCAGTGTATACTGTTCCAGGTGATGGTGCACCAAAATCTGACAAATCACTACTAAAGAACGTACTCATGTAACCAAACACTACTTGTTCCCCAATAACCTATGGAAGTAAAAAAAGAATACGAAGTTTTATTGACCATCCACGTGAGCAATGATGACTGCAGGAGCCAACTTGGAGAGAAGACGGGTGCCAAAGTCTTCAGCAGATAACGTTTCAATAGTGTCACCAAGGAGTGGCTGGATTTTTTATCTCTCATCCCATAATCTTTATTAACTCCCCAAAGCCACTCAACTGATAGTAGTAGTAGTAGTGACAAAATTATTGAGATGGGCAAGAGATCAGTTGCTGTGTGAAGGCATCTTAATTACTAGCTCAGACTGATTCCTGGGCTAGGCACTCAACCCTTTTGATAGGACTCTTCTGCATCTCAGTTTCTCCATCTCTATTGGATTCTTCCAGATCCAGTTGAATCTAAGTTCAACTATTCCTTATTATGATATTCTCCCTTAACCTTATATCCACTCTAGCAACTGCGACTCTTCACAGCTAAACTTAGTGAAAAGCTGATAGCAGTGGATCAATGGTATTAGAGTTGTCTCTGGGGTCAGGAGAAGGACTTTTGCTACAGAGTCCTATTGAAGATCCCTGTGAGCCACCTATTTGAGGTCATCCCTAACATCCTTTCATCTCCCATTCCCACACCAGGTTGTGGGAGTCTACTGAAATTATATATTTTTACTCTTTAAGTCTGGCTTATGAAGAGAGAAGAAAAGCTGGGGGAAACAAAGAGAAACGTACTTTTATTCATTAAAAAGGCAGAGGAGAAACTTCCTGAAGGTATGAACTTGGTCAGCTTTATCTATCTAGTTACAAAACAGTAGCCACAAAAGAATGCCATTTTATCCAAGTGATGTTAAATAGAAAAAGATTAAAACCCAAGCAGAACACAAATAAGGCTAGAGCTGCCTGATAGCAGATTTGAACCTTCTGCAAATGACATTAATGGCTGAGGGCCCTTTCACTCACAGCACAACCCCAAATGGAGAAAATCACCTGCCAGAAATTCAGGTGCCACTGAAAGAAACCCAAGTGCATGATCATTTTTATATTAGAAAAAGACAAATTCAGGACAGTCATGTGTTAAATACAACGCTCCAGAAGATTGCAAAGCAATAAAATAGAAAAACAGGCAACCAAAATTACAAGTCTAAAAAGGATATGGCATTCTTTGTCATAGTGAAGGAGGAAAGAAAGCAAGCAGACACCTAAAAGCTAAAAAGTTCAAAGTTGAATAATATCTGAAAGAAAAGAGGCTGATTATAGATGACGACTCCAAAGCAAGACTAGAGTCATAGGACCCCTCCTGCACTGACACAAGCACAACCTCCTTCGTGAGATGAGAGACTGCAGGAAAAACACACACAAAAAAAGACATTCAAAGTTTAATCTTCTGCCTACATATATTCAATTTCCAGAACTTTATCTCCCAGAAATTTCTGATGACATTCAGCAGAAAATTATAAAAATTTTAGAAGAGGCTGGGCACAGTGACTCACACCTGTAATTCTAACACTTTGGGAGGCCAAGATGGGCAGATCACTTGAGGTCAGGAGTTCGAGACCAGCCTGGCCAACATGACAAAACCCCATCTCTACCAAAAATACAATATTAGACAGGTGTGGTGGCACACACCTGTGATCCCAGCTACTCAAGAGGCTGAGGCATGAGAATTGCTTGAACCGCAGAAGCAAATGCAGTAAGCCAAGATCACACCACTGCAATCCAGCCTGGGTGACAGAGTGAGACTCTGTCTCAAAAACAAACAAACTTAAAAAGAGAGCCAAAGGAAAAGTGAGGATTCAGATAACACAGCAAAAAATGAAGAGAAGTTGGAGGACTAGCACTATCCAACTTCAAATCTTTCTCTAAAGCTATAGTAATCAGGAAAGTAGGGTATTGGTGAACTCATTGGCAATGACTTTCAGTATGGCAATGATTTTTAGATACAACACAAATGGCATGATCTGTGAAAAAAATTATTGATAGGCTGGACATCATTAAAACAATTTTTGCTCTGCAAAAAAAATGTTAAGAGAATGAGATAAAAGCTACAGACTGGAAGAAAATGTATGCAAAAGACACATCTGTCAAAGAACTGTTATCAAAAATATACAAAAAACTCTTCAAACTCAACAATCAAAAAAAAAATGGCAATTAAAAAATGAGTCAATGGGGCCGGGTGCGGTGGCTCATGCCTATAATCCCAGCACTTTCGGAGGCCGAGGTGGGTGGATCATGAGGTCAAGAGATTGAGACCATCCTGGTCAACATGGTGAAACCTCATCTCTACTAAAAATACAAAAAAAAAAAAAAATTGGCTGGGCATGGTGGTGCGTGCCTGTAATCCCAGCTACTCAGGAGGCTGAGGCAGGAGAATTGCCTGAACCCAGGAGGCGGAGGTTGCGGTTAGCCGAGATCGCGCCATTGCACTCCAGCCTGGGAAACAAGAGCAAAACTCCGTCTCAAAAAAAAAAAAAAAGAAAATAAGTCAATGACTTTAACAGATACCTTACCAAAGAAGATAGATACACAGATGGCAAATAATCACATGAAAAGATGTTCCACATCATATGTCATCAAGGAAATGCAAATCAAAACAATGAGATACCACTACGTACTGGAACGACCAAATCCAGAACATTGAAAACATCAAATGCTGGGAGGATGTGGATCGATAGAAACTCTCATTCATTGTTGGTGAGAATATGCAAAATGGCACAGCCTCTTTGCAAGACAATATTGAGGTATCTCACAAAACTAAACATACTCTAACCATATGATCCTGCCATCATGCTCCTTAGTACTTACTCAAAGGAGGTGAAAATGTCCACACAAAAACCTGCATATGTATGTTTACAACAGCTTTATTCATAATTGCCAAAACTTGGAAGCAACGAAGATGTTCTTCTGAAAGTGAATGGATAAATATGCTGTGGAATATTAGACAATGGAATGTTATTCAGCACTAAAAATAAATGAGCTATCGAGCCTTGAAAAGACATAGAGGAGACATAAATGCATGTTACTAAGTGAAACAAGCCAATCTAAAAGGCTACATACTGTTTGATTTCAACTATATAATATTCTGTAATAGATAAAACTATGGAAGCAGTAAAAAGATCAATGGTTCCCAGGGGCTAGTGGGGAGGGATAGGTGAATAGGAGAAGCGCAGAGTATGTTTAGGGCAATTAAACTACACCATGGTAGTATAACAGTGGATAAGTGTCATTACATAACTGTCCAAACCTGTGTATACAACACCAAAATTGAGCCCTCATATAAACTATGGACTTCGAATGACTATGACATGTTAATATAGGTTCATCGATTGTAACCAATGTACCGCTCTGGAACAGGATGTTGATAATGAGGAAAGTTATGCATGTGTGAGGCAGGGGGTGTTAGGAAATCTCTGTACCTTCATCTTAATTTTGCTTTGAATGTTAAAGTGTTCTAAAATATAAAGCCTAAAAATTTGATGAGCATGCATATTAAATTTTTAATGTTTGTTTCATTTGTTTATTTATAGACAATATCCATCTCCTGTCAATGACCAAAATTTTATCCTTTGGCTTCCAGTGATATATAAAAAGAAGTCTGTAATTTGATTTTGGGGAATCAATAAAATCAGCATATGCTGTAATAAATTATTAAACACCATCCACCCTTGCTGACTATACTTTTTTGTAGATGACAATATGACCTTTCCTTCTATCTCTGTAATAAAACCATTGGTAAATCCAATAGGTATTTTTAGTCCTTGCTATTTTAAGTTCTCTACAGCACTTAGTCCTTTTGGCCACTCCTCCTTATGATACTCTCTCCTATCCACTGTCTTTCCAGTTGCCACTCCATTTTAGTTTTCCATATACAAGTACTGTAATCCCTTCTTCTAAAAGTGTTTTTTGTCCTTATTTTCCCCCCTTAGTTCAACCTTCAAAAAATTTTAGGGTTCCATGCTTAATTCAACTCAATAAGCATTTTTGAGCACCAAATAATGTGCAAAGCATGATGGTCAGTACTGTAGATACACAGATGGCTAAGTCATGCAAATCATGGGAGAAACATACAAATAAACATGTATAATCTAACTTCTAAGTGCTACAATAAAAATATGACTCACCCACAGGGCCACAGAGGGTAAAGCAGTGAACTCTGCCCCTTCTCTCTCTACCCACTATTCCTAGTGTTTTAACTGGGCTTTTTCAATTATAAGAGAGTTCACAGAGATGATTCAAATAAGGAAGAGTTTGTTGTCATGACACACATGGGCAATAAAGAACAAAGGTGTCTCAGGAATGAAAGAACAGGGGTGTGCTCGGCCTTCCTGTGCCGCATGACTTATGCCGCATTGTGCTTTCTGCTTTCTCACGTCAGTTTGCACAAGTCCATAATGATCTTTCTCTATCTTGCAGCATCTTGTCAGTTTCAGCAGCATCTACCAATTGCCACATTTACTCAATGTTTATCAATGTAAACTCCTGATGGAAAAAAAAAATCGTGATTGGTCCAGATAATCTTTTTGCACTAGGCTTTGTTAGAAATCACCAGTTAACCTAAGGATTTAGAGCTAAAAATAAAATCCTAAGCCCCTCAATGCACTGAATAGATCCCCTGTTGGGCAAGGGAACCCCAGAGAAACCTTTAAAGCTGAGTTCCTGGCCATGATGAGACAGGAGGTCAGACAAGCCTCATCATACCCTCTCCCTTTTGCAGTTTAGGCAAAACAACTTGCCAGTATTAATGTTAAAATAGACTGACAGAATGGACTCTTTATGGCAATAAGATACCAAATTATAAATAGGACCTAAGGCCACACCAGGGAAGAGTGGAGTCATGCACTCCTACACTTAAAGAGTGAACAGGACAGACGCAGTGGCTCACACCTATAATCCCAACACTTTGGGAGGCCGAGGCAGGTGGATCACAAGGTCAG
Organism: Callithrix jacchus; assembly: GCF_049354715.1. Classification (NCBI taxonomy): domain Eukaryota; kingdom Metazoa; phylum Chordata; class Mammalia; order Primates; family Cebidae; genus Callithrix; species Callithrix jacchus. Next base: position 93,806,115 of record NC_133509.1, read on the forward strand.
GAGATCGAGACCATCCTGGCTAACATGGTGAAACCCCTGTCTCTACTAAAAATACAAAAAAATTAGCCAGACATGATGGCACAGGACTGTAATCCCAGCTTCTCGAAGGGCTGAGGCAGGAGAATCGCTTAAACCCAGGAGAAGGGAGTTGCAGTGAGCTGAGATTGTGCCACTGCACTCCATCCTGGCGACAGAGGGAGACTCCATCTCAAAAAAAAAAAATGAACTATGTTCTAACTGCCACAAGATTTTTCCCTACTCTGAAACTAAACAAGCGCTGACCTCAAGATACACAATATTGAAATAACTGCAGCCCACCCTGCATCAGATGCTGACTGACTCCCTGTTTCATAAGCCACAGCTACAGCTTTGATTGAACAAGAGACTGATTTCTGTAACTTTCTCCTGATTAGAGATCACCAACCATGGACTGGCTCTGGCAGATTTTACAGAGGCTGTGTACTTGTGTGCCTTCCTGTCTCTGCTTTACCTTTTCACATATCTGGCCTAATTGTTATGCATTTAAATGTTAAGCCTTCACCTCAGGGTGAACACGGGTTGTATGTAACATACACGTTTATTCAACCTGAATGTGCATGATGACCCTCATGGATATTCATGGCTTGGCCAATTGGTTCAGCATAAATTCCCGTCTCATCTTTCCCTCCCTTGAAGTGCCTGTTTTTCTGGGCTTTGGCCAGAGGCTAGGCTTCCATGCTTTTCAGAATGGCCACCTTGTGGGTGGTAACCCTTTATAAAAAATAAAGTTTTTTTCTAAATTTATAAATTAAGTAATTACTTTTCTGTTAACACAATGGAATCCACTTCCAATCCAACCCTCTGTAGTTAGAAGTGGAGATGAACATGTGATAAAGCCCTTTTCAATGCTGTTCTGCTTCAGAGGCTTAGAAAGAACTCTATTCTCATTAGCATGACCTACCAGGCCCCAAATGATCTGGCCCTGGCCCACCTCTCAAGCTTCATTTCATGAATGAAGTTCCTAGACCATGTCAGGTTTTTTTCTGCTTAAGGCCTACTGTGTATATTGTTCCTGCCACCTGTATGTATCATAAACTAGAATGTGAGCTCCAGGAGGCAGGGACCTTGTCTGTCTAGTCACCATACAATCACTCATGCCTGGCACAATAGGGACTCAAAAAGTATTTGTCAAGTGAATGTTGAAATAATGGTAGAACAATGTTGTCTAAGGCTCACCTCTACAGCAGAGGCTGTGGTTAGGAAGACGTAATTACTGATGCCTACCTCACTGGCTGAGCAGACTTCCTCCCATGTTTTCCACTGCTAATGTCTTCCACACCTATATATTGTCAACCAAAGTTATATTCTCAATTTTAGACCTGCATTTCCAACTTCCTCTGACCTTCAACTAGATATTCCATAGTGATGTCAGGCCTCTTTGTCCCTCAAGCCTGTACCTCTTCCCATGATTTTTCCTTTTTATGGCTTCTCCATTTAGCCACTCACCAAAATCAGAAACCTGATGATCTTTCCTACCTGACGCTCACGCACTACTTAAACTAATTCTCTTATAAAACTCTTATTTTTGCTCCTGACCTAGCTTTCAAACCTGTCCTCCCCTCCCTGATCTCATCTTCATTGCCTTAGTTAAGGCTTCACTGTCTCTCAGCCAAAGGACTGGAATTCTCTCCCTGCTATTCCACAGATGATTCCCCCTTTTCGCCTACTCTTGGTCACAACGTAGCCATCACAACAACCTTTTAAAAACACAAATCTGATCCTGTCACACCCCACCTTAGAAACCCGTGTTGATGTCATGGTCAAAATAGTTTATAAGGTTTTTCATAACTGGTCCCGGCCTCCCTTTCTGGCCCCATTTCCCCGCTTTTTGCTCAGTCCCTTGCATACTGTTCCCTAGTAATATTGAATGCCTTTCTTTTTTAAAACTCCTGTGCATCCTGTTTCTTCTACTTGGAATGCCTTTCCCACCCAACTCCCCTTAACCTAAACTCCCAGGAGAACAAGTCAATCTTCAAACACTTACATAGACAAACTGTAGGCAAAACTGATGAAGGAAGTTGAAGAGACATAACAAATAAATAAGGTTCTTGCTATGCCTAAAATCCCTAAGAAAAAGTAAAAGAATTTTGAGGAAGTAAATTCCAAGTGCCTGGGCATTTTACCCAGAGGATGCACCAAAAGCAAAGGGGAAGGTTATCTATGAAACACTAAGCACTGTCACAAAGAATTGAAATCAGCATAAATTCCTGAAATGAATAAAGAGATCATCTACTTTTTAAAGAGGGTTATGCTATTAACAGAGAAGACTAGATCATTTTAGGTCTTATTAAAAGAAGTAAATGCGGGGTCTACTAGTGACTCATATTAAATAGGGAAAACAAGAAAACCAACATAGATGTCCCCTGTTATGTGAAGCTTTTCTTTACTCTTTACTACAATATAGAATTAATGCTCCTTATGAGCTACTTCTGGATCTTATAAGTATTTTTATTATTGCACATATCTCTATTGTGATTATGTACTCGTATATCTGTTCCCTTTACCAGATTATAAACTATTCAAGGGCAGAGACACTGCACGATTTGAACTCTCCCTTCTGTTCAGTCTGGAGCCTCTGGCTGCCTGATGAACTAAGTATACTAAACTTAACTAAAGAAGGACTCTCAAGGTGGTCCAAGATGGCCAAATAGGAACAGCTCTGGAGTGCAGTACCCAGTGAGAACAACTCAGAGGGTGAGTGATCAACACATTTCCAAATGAGTTTTTACTGCCAGAGAACAGGAGATTCCTGGGCTGAAAAGTGCCATGAGTTTCCAGCACAGCTGTATCAGCCAGTGCAGTGGGTTTCCACACAAAAACTCACACAAATCTGGGCAGCCGTTTCAACTGGCACCTGGAATGCCTAGGAGACAGGGCCGCCCATTCAAATGAAAAAAAGGGGGCTGAAACAGGGAGCCAGGTTATCTGGCTTGGCAGGTCCCACCCCCACAAACACCAGCAATCTGAAGCACTCTGGATTGAGAGTTTCACAACAAGCACATCTGGACCCAGGATGGTCCAGCTCTGTGGGGGAAGGGTGTCTGCCATTACCAAGGCAGTCCACCACTACCGAGGCAGTCTGCCATTACTAAGGCAGTCCACTTTTACTGAGGCAGCATGCCATTACTGAGGCAGTTCTAACTATACCTCTGTAAATAAAACCACAAGGAAGTTCACACAGCAGCTGGGCAGAGCTCATGGCAGCTCAGCAATGCCTCTGCTGGCAGACTGTGAAGAGGCTACCTCATGGCTGTGCAGGCCATCTCTGAAAAAAGGCAGCAGCACGTCAGAAACTTATAAATAAAGCCTTCCCGGGACAGAGCACCTGGGAAAAAAGGCAGTTATGAGTTCCACTGCAGCAGACTTAAATGTACCTGCCCAGCAGCTCTGAAGGGAACAACAGAGCTCACAGCTCAGCACTTGAGCTCCTATAAGGGACAGACTGTCTCCTCAAGCAGCTCCCTGACCCCTGTATATCCAGAGATACCTCATAGAGGAGAGCTCAGGCTGACATCTGGAGGGTATCCTTCTGGGACAAATATAACAAAAAAGGAAACTAGCAGAAACCCTTACTGTTCTGCAGCCACCACAGGTGATCACCAGGCAAGCAGGGTCTGGAGTGAAACTCCAGCAGTCCTACAGCAGAGGGGCCTGACTGTTAGAAGGAAAACTAAAAAACAGAAAGAAATAATTTCAACATCAACAAAAAGGACATCCACTCAGAGACCCCATCTGAAAGTCATCAACTACAAAGACCACAGGTAGATAAATCCACAAAGAAGAAACCAGTGCAAAAAGGATGAAAACACCCAAGCTAGTATGCCTCTCCTACTTGACAGGATCACAACTCCTCACCAGCAAGGGAACAAGGCTGGATGGAGAATGAATCTGATGAATTGACAGAAACAGGCTTCAGAAGGTGGGTAATAACAAACTTCTCTGAGCTAAAAGAACATGTTATAACCCAATGCAAAGAAACTAAGAACCTTGAAAAAAGGTTTGATGAAATGCTAATGAGAATAAAGACCTTAGAGAAGAATATAAATGAATTAATGAAGCTGAAAAACACAATATGAGAACTTCGTGAAGCATACACAAGTTTCAATAGCTGAATTGATCAAGCAGAATAAAGGATATCAGAGGTCAAAGATCAACTCAATGAAATAAAATGAGAAGGCAAGACTAGAGAAAAAAAAGTAAAAAGAAATAAAGCCTCCAAGAAATATGGGATTATGTGAAAAGACCTAATCTATGTTTGATAGGTGACAGAGAGAATGAATCCAAGCTGGAAAATAATCTTCAGCATATTATCCAGCAGAACTTCCCCAACCTAGCAAGGCAGGCCAATGTCCAAGACCAGGAAATACAGAGAACACCACAAAGATATTCCTCAAGAAGAGCAACCCCAAGGCACATAATCATCAGATTTACCAGGTTTGAAATGAAGGAGAAAATGCTAAGGGCAGCCAGAGAGAAAGGTCGGATTACCCACAAAGGGAAGCCCATCAGACTCACAGCAGATCTCTCAGCAGAAACCCTACAAGCCAGAAGAGAGTGGGGACCAATATTCAACATCCTTAAAGAAAAGAACTTTCAACCTAGAATTTCATATCCAGCCAAACTAAGCTTCATAAGTAAAGAAGAAGTAAAATCCTTCATGAACAAGCAATTGCTGAGAGATTTCATCACCACCAGGCCTACCTTACAAGAGCTTCTGAAAGAAGCACTAAACATAGAAAGGAACAACCAGTATCAGCCACTCCAAAAAAGGAAAGAACATTGACACAATGAAGAAACTGTGTCAAGTAATGGGCAAAACAACCAGGTAGCATCAAAATGACAGGATCAAATTCACACATAGCAATATTAACCTTAAATGTAAATGGGCTAAATGCCCCAATCAAAAGACACAGGCTGACAAATTGGATAAAAAGTCAAAATCCATTGGTGTGCTGTATCCAGGAAACCTATCTCACATGCAAATGACACACATAGACTCAAAATAAAGGGATGGAAAATTTACCCTTTTGGAGAGCAAAAAAAAAAAAAAAGCAGGAGTTCCAGTCCTAGTCTATGATAAAATAGACTTCAAACCAACAAAGATCAAAAGAGACAAAGAAGGGCATTACATAATGGTAAAAGAATCAATGCAACAAGAAGAGCTAATAATCCTAAATATATACACACCCAATACAGGAGCACCCAAACATATAAAGCAAATTCTTAATGACCTACAAAGAGACTTAGACTCCCACACAATGATAGTGGGAGACTTTAACACTCCACTGTCAATATTAGACAGATCAACGAGACAGAAAAATAACAAGGATATCCGGGACTTGAACTTGGATCTGGACCAAGCAAACCTAGTAGACATCTACAGAACGCTCCACCTCAAATCCACAGAATATACATTCTTCTCAGCACCACATTGCACCTACTCTAAAATTGACCACCTAATTGGAAGTAAATCACTCCTCAGCAAATGCAAAAGAACGGAAATCATAACAGTCTCTCAGACCACATTACAATCAAATTAGAACTCTGGATTAAGAAACTAACTGAGAACCACACAACTTCATGGAAACTGAACAACTGGCTCATGAATGTTGACTGGATTAACAATGAAATGAAGGCAGAAATAAAGATGTTCTTCGAAACCAATAAGAACAAGACACAACATACCAGAATCTCTGGGATGCACTTAGAACAGTATCTAGAGGAAAATTTATAGCAATAAATGCCCACATGAGAAGGAAGGAAAGATCTAAAATCAATACCTTATCATCAAAATTGATAGAGCTTGAGGAGCAAGATCAAAAAACCTCAAAAGCTAGCAGAAGACAAAAAATAACTAAGATCAGAGCAGAACTGAAGGAGATAGAGACATAAAAAAACCCTTCACAAAATCAATAAATCCAGAAGCTGTTTTTTTTTTTAAATATCAACAAAATAAACAGACCGCTAGTCAGATTAATAAAAAAGAAAAGAGAGAAGAATAAAATAGATGCAATAAAAAAGATAAAGGATACATCCCCACTAATTCCACAGAAATACAAACTACCATCAGAGATTACTACAAACAACTCTATGCACACAAATCAGTAAACCTGGAAGAAATGGATAAATTCCTGGACACTTGTATTCTCCCAAGACTAAACTTGGAAGAAGTTGAATCCCTGAATAGACTAATAATAAGGGCTGAAATTGAGGCAGCAATTAATAGCCTACCAACTAAAAAAAGCCCAGGTGCCAAAAGGTTTACAGCAGAATTCTACCAGATGTACAAAGAGGAGATGATACTGTTCCTTCTAAAATTATTCCAAACAATACAAAAAGTGGAAATCCTCCCCAACTCATTTTATGAGACCAACATCATCCTAATACCTAAACTGGGCAGAGATGAAACTAAAAAAGAAAACTTCAGGCAAACATCCATGATGAACATTGACGCAAAAATCATCAATAAAATGATGGTAAATAGAATGCAACAGCAAATCAAAAAGCTTATTCATTATGTTCAAGTAGGCTTTATCCCAGGGATGCAAGCCTGGTTCAACATATGCAAGTCTATCAATGTAATCCATCACATAAACAGAACCAAAGACAAAAACCACATGATTATCTCAATAGATGCAGAGAAGCCCTTAGGTAAAATTCAACTGCACTTAATAAACTAGGTATTGATGGTACATAGCACAAAATAATAAGAGCTATTTATGACAAACCCATAGCCAATATCATACTGAATGGGCAAAAATTGGAAGAATTCCCTTTGAAATCTGGCACAAGACAAGGATGCCCTCTCTTACCTCTCCTATTCAATATAGTATTGGAAGTTCTAGCCAGAGCAATCAAGCAAGAAAAAGAAATAAAGGGTACTCAATTCAGAAGAGAGGAAGCCAAATTGTCTCTATTTGTAGATGATATGACTGTATATTTAGAAGACCCCATTGTCTCAGCCCCAAATCTCCTGAAACTGATAAGAACTTCAGCAAAGTCTCAGGATACAAAATCAGTGTTCAGAAATCACAAGCATTTCTATACACTAATAACAGACAAACAGAGAGCCAAATCAAAAGTGAACTCCCATTCACAATTGCTACAAAGAGAATAAAACACCTAGGGATACAACTAACAAAGAATGTAAAGGACCTTTTTAAGGAGAACTACAAACCACTGCTCCATGAAATAAGAGAGGACACAATAAGAGATGGGAAAACATCTCATGCTCATGGTTGGGAAAAATCAACATCATGAAAATGGCCATACTGCCCAAAGTAATTTATAGATTCAACACTATCCCATCAAGCTACCAGTGACCTTCACAGAACTGGAATAAACCACTTCAAACTTCTTATGAAACCATAAGTGAGCCTGCATAGCCAAGACAATCCTAAGCAAAAAGAACAAAGCTGAAGGCATCATGCTACCTGACTTCAAACTATACTACAAGGCTACAGTAATCAAAACAGCATGGCACTGGTACCAAAACCAATAGAACAGAATAGAGGCCTCAGAAGCAACACCATACATCTGCAATCATCTGATCTTGGACAAACCTGAGAAAAACAAGCAATGGGGAAAGGATTTCCTGTTTAATAAATGGTGTTGAGAAAACTGGCTAGCCAAGTGCAGAAGGCAGAAACTGGACCCCTTCCTGACACCTTACTCTAATATTAACTCCAGATGGATTTGATATCTAAACATAAGACCTAACACCATAAAAACCCTAGAAGAAAATCTAGGCAAAACCATTCAGGACATAGGCATAGGCAAAGACTTCATGGCTAAAACATCAAAAGCAATGACAACAAAAGCCAAAATAGACAAATGGGATTTAATTAAACTCCACAGCTTCTGTGCAGCAAAGGAAACAATCATTAGAGTGAACCGGCAACCAACAGAATGGGAAAAAATTTTTGCAATCTACCCTTCTGACCTACTATCCAGAATCTACAAAGAACTAAAACAGATTTACAAGAAAAAACACAAGCAAACCCATTCAAAAGTGTCAAAGGATATGAACAGACACTTTACAAAAGGAGACATCGATGAGTCCAACAAACATATGAAAAAAATTCTCATCATCACTGGTCATTAGAGAAATGCAAATCAAAACCACATTGAGATACCATCTCACACCAGTTAGAATAGCAATCATTAAAAAATCTGGAGACAACAGACTCTGGAGAGGATGTGGAGAAATAGGAACACTTTTACACAGTTGGTGGGAACGTAAATTAGTTCAACCATTGTGGAGGACAGTGTGGCAATTCCTAAAAGACTTAGAAATAGAAATACCATTTGATCCAGCAATCCCATTACTGGGTATATATCCAAAGGATTATAAATCATTCTATTATAAAGACACATGCACATGTATGTTTACTGTGGCACTGTTGATAATAGCAAAGACTTGGAACCAACCCAAATGCCCATTGATGATGACTGTACAAGGAAAATGTGGCATATAAACACCATGGAATACTATGAAGCCATAAAAAAACAATGAGTTCGTGTCCTTCATAGGGACATGTATGAATCTGGAAATCATCATTCTCAGCAAACTGACAGAAGAACAGAAAAACAAACACCATATGTTATCACTCATGGGGGGTGTTGAACAATTAGAACATGTGGACACAGGGAGGGGAGCATCACACACTGTGGTCAGTAGTGGGGGGTAAGGGGAGGGACAATGGGAGTGGGGAGGGTGGAGAGGGATAATGAGGGGAGAAATACCAGATATAGGTGATGGGGGAATGAAGGCAGTAAACCACCTTGCCATGTATGTACCTGTGCAACAATCCTGTATGATCTGCACATGTACCCCAGAACCTAAAGTACAATTTTAAAAAAAGACTTAAACATAAGACCTAATACCCTAAAAACCCTAGAAGAAAACCTAGGCAATACCATTCAGGACATAGGCATAGGCAATGACTTCATGACTAAAACACCAAAAGCATTGACAACAAAAGCCGAAATAGACAAATGGGATCTAATTAAACTCCAGAGCTTCCATACAGCAAAAAAAAAAAAAAATCATTAGAGTGAACTTGCAACCAACAGAATGGGAAAAAATTTTTGCAATCTACCCTTCTGACAAAGGGCTACTAGCCAGAATCTACAAAGAACTAAAACAGATTTACAAGAAAAACAAACAAACTCATTCAAAAGTGGGTGAAGGACATGCACAGTTTTCAAAAGAAGACATCGATGAGGCCAAAAAACATATGAAAAAAATGTTAATCATCACTGGTCATTAAAGAAATGCAAATCAAAACCACATTGAGATACCATCTCATGCCAGCTAGAATGGTGATCATTAAAAAATCTGGAGACAACAGATGCTCAAGAGGATGTGGAGAAATAGGAACATTTTACACTGTTGGTGGGAGTGTAAATTAGTTCAACTATTGTGGAAGACAGTGTGGTGATTTCTCATGGGCCTAAAAATAGAAATTCCATTTGACCCAGCAATCCCATTACTGGGTATATATCCAAAGGATTATAAATCGTTCTATTATAAAGACACATGCACATGTATGTTCATTGCAGCACTGTTTACAGTAGCGAAGACCTGGAACCAACCCAAATGCCCATCAATGATAGACTGTACAAGGAAAATGAGGCACATATATACCATGGAATACTATGCAGCCATAAAAAACGATGAGTTTGTGTCCTTTGTAGGGACATGGATGAATCTGGAAACCATCATTCTCAGCAAACTGACCCAAAAATAGAAAATCAAACACCGCATGTTCTCACTCATAAGCGAGTGTTGAACAATGAGAATACATGGACACAGGGAGGGGAGTATCACATACTGGGGTTTGTTGCAGGGGAATAGGGGAGGGACACCTGGGGGTAGGGAGGTCATGGGAGGGATAACATGGGGAGAAATGCCAGATATAGGTGACAGAAGGATGGAGGCAGCAAACTACATTGCCTTGTATTTACCTATGCAACAATCCTGAACATTCTACACATGTACCCCAGAACCTAAAGTGCAATCAAATACATATATATATACACACACACGTGTGTGTATATATATACATGTGTATATACATGTGTGTGTATATATATACACATATGTGTATATATAGATATGTGTGTGTGTCTGTGTGTGTGTGTGTGTGTGTATATATATATATATGAAGGACTTTCCTTGTCCTTCCGGAGAATGTTACTGGCACAGGAATACTCTTAGCTTAAGTAAAGAATATGCATTTATTTTATTGACTGGAACTCTGAGACATGGAGGAGCGATGTCCCAAACAAAGCCAAGTTCCCTGACAAGTCTTTAAATCAAGCGTTCTCTAATTTCAAAAATCTATCCCAACCTCTTGCTCCCGTGGTCTGCAAACCTTGGTGAGTGCTTAATGATCTCCAGCTGTTTTCACTTCCAAGATTTTTAACTGTTTTCTTTTGTAGACCAAAATCCACTGAACAGCTTATAAGGAAATGATATTTTGAGTGAAATTATTTCTTATATTTCCCTCCTAATGGTAGGTGGCCCTCACCACCATCCACCCCAAACATAACCTGTCCTCTCTCCCACAGTCCATCCACTAAGTACCTGTGAATTCTATCACTGTAGATTCCAATGGAATGCAGAATTGCTTTCTTCTGTACTAGCTCAGCACATCCATTCATGCCAAAGCTTGTTGGCAATGTTGGTTACTCTGCTTGTCATCATAAAACTTTGGTGGTGGGCAATTCAAGAACTTGGACAATTCATGAACTTGAATTTTCTATGAAAATACCACCAAAGAAGCACAGTCCCTCAATTGTTTCATGAAAAAGCTAGCAAAAGAATTAGCCAAGCATGGCTTTGCTCAAGTCCCAATAGCTCGATAGAAAACATTCTTTTTCCATGATGGAATGTCTACCTATCCTGATAAACTCACATTCTCTCTGCATATTCTTTGCCTTGGATGTTTAGCCAAGTGTCAATGCCTGAAGAAAAGAGCCGAAAGCTAGGCGCATGAGACCAGGGGTTAGACTCAGCTTGGAACTTGCTCTGTAATCTGAGTCAAGTCACCTTCTTCAGTTGTCGTCGTAGATTTCAATAGGCAAGTACTTAGGCTAAAAAGAAAAGTATCAACCCTGTACTAAAAGTACTTTTACATAGTGTCAAGGATTATGAGTGGGTCTGAGATTTTACTCAACTTGAAACCTAACAAGCTGGTCAGCCACAATGTCATGGATGCTTACAAGAAACATGAGATTCCTGGATCAGAGGCAAACAGAGCAAGCAGCATGAGAGTCGGTATATTTGAATCAGTACCTCTTGCTCCTGAGCTGTACAGGAGTGATGCACATACACCCAGAAGGGAGCCTGAATTCGGTTGCATTTTAGGATGTGAATTCTGAGTTTAAGGAACCTGAATCTTTTACAATGGGGCAATAAGCATGTCTGCTTTAGGGAAAGACACTCCCTGTGCCAAGGCCATTTGCTATACAAACATCCTTGAAGAGACAGTCTAGAACAAATGATAACCGATACCTTGCTCACAAAACATGCTGCAATGTGAGAAATTCTTTAAGAATTATCTCCAACAGCTGGCAACCTGTATATATATAAAAGAAGCAAAATATATACCACTTTACTAGGAAAACTACTTCCAGAAGATATGCTTTATTATGGTCTTTCTTTAGAATTCAAATCTAATCAAATGATAAACATGCTTTCCCAGTAAACATTTCCCTTTATAAATGGAGCTTTATTCTCTCAAATGCCAAGCAATTGTTTTTATCTATTTAATGGGATATCATGCTTATTAGAACCTGTCATTATTTGAGACTCCAATACGGACCAGATACTGTGCTAGTTTTGTGAATGACCTGTAGTATTACATTTTATCTTCAAAAATTACTGCAAATTAGACATCGTTTTGCAGGTGTTGTAAACTGAAGCTAAATAAATCATCAACATCTTGGTACATTTGCTTCCTAAAGCCATGATTTTTCTAGTAACCTGTGTGGTTGGCATAGTAGCCAACAAATAACACATGGAAATTGAAGTGGCCTCAAACCTAAGTCATAATCATTGACAGCTAAGGTTTACTGAGTGCTGCCTGAACTTCAGTCATTCTCATTTTCTAAGTCAGTGCATCAATCTCATGTATATGAGAGATGTCTGAGGAGTATGTGAAGATATGGATTCTTAAGCTTCGGCCCAGGAGAGTCTAGATCAATTGATCTTTGTTGAGGCCCAATAATTTGTATTTTTAAAAAACTCTTGAAAATATTTTAAATGCTGGTGATCCTTGAAACTCATCTGAGGAACACTAGGAAAGACTAAGAGCTATAAAAATAATGATATAAGAGCAGTGACGAGGTGGCCACTCTAGAGCAGATTATAGTTTTACAAAATGTAGGAGGGATGCTGGTTAATTTGAAGAGCTGCTATACAAGCTAATCAGAAAGAGAAACTTCAACAACAACAGAAATGGAAGCACACATTATTATCAATGAAATGTGGGACTAGATTATGAAAAATAAAAGGGAAGATAATATCCAAAATATATAGATACAGAAGTGACCTGGCTTGTCATTTTATTATTTAAATTAAGAATTCCAGATACCAATCTTTTCACCAAGATTTTTTAATTATTATTATACTTTAAGTTCTGGGGTACATGTGCAGATTGTGCAGGTTTGTTACGTAGGTATACATGTGCCATGGTGGTTTGCTGCATCCATCCCCTTGTCATCTACATTAGGTATTTCTCCTAATGTTATCCCTCCCCAATACTCCCACCCCCTGTTATCCCTTCCCTAGCCCCCCCACCCCCTCACAGGCCCTGCTGTGTGATGTTCCCCTCTCTGTGTCCATGTGTTCTCATTGTTCAATGCCCATTTATGAATAAGAACATAGAGTGGAGATCGATCCAAGATGGCCGACCACTAACAGCTCAGGATTGTAGCTCCAGTGAAAGTCCAGAGAACGAGACGACGCCACACTTTTAGACAAATTTTCATCACTCACCAATCAGCCGATTCCCAGTGGAGGAGCCCCACAGGTCGCCAGCGTGACTCTTGTGGCCGCCACAGCGGTTTTGCCAGCGTCTCGCAGCTCTTCATGTAGAGCCAACGGGACTGCTTCCCCTACTGACCGGAGTTTGGAGCTCCGGGAAGTCAGAGCCGCTTGTTGCGGACTCAAGAGGGAAGCCAGACCAGAGATTCCCAGACAGAAGAGCACCATCAGTCTTATTGCTGCTATTTAGGCTGCCACAGTGGGTTGCTCGGATCCCAGCACTGGGAATCAATAAGTCGGATGTCGACTCAGAAACCTAATTAGAAAGGCGGTTCATCTACAATGAAGGGAAAAAAAACAGCCTAAGAAGGCCGAGTATACTCAAAATCAGAACCCATCAGCAACGGAACAAGCCCTGATGGAAAAGGACTCATCAGCAACCGAATAAGCCCTGATGGAAAAGGACTCATCAGTAACGGAACAAGCCCTTATGGAAAAGGACTGTGTTCCATTATCTGAAGTAGGCTTTAAAAGGTGGATGATAAGAAACTTCTGGGAGTTAAAGGAACTTGTTCTAACCCAATGTAAAGAAACTAAGAACTTGGAAAAAAGGTTAGATGAAATGTTGAAAAGAATAGACAATATAGAGAGGAATACAAATGAACTTACGGAGTTGAAAAATACAACACAAGAACTTACTGAAATATGTACAAGCTTAAACAGCCAAATGGATCAAGCAGAAGAAAGGGTATCAGAGGTCGAAGACCAACTTAATGAAACAAAACAACAAGACAAGAATAGAGAAAAAAGGATAAAAAGGAATGAGCAAAGTCTCCAAGCAATATGGGACTATGTGAAAAGACCTAATATACGCTTGATTGGTGTACCTGAATGTGACGGAGAGAATGAATTCAAGCTGGAAAATACTCTCCAGGACATTATCCAGGAAAATTTTCCTAATTTAGCAAAGCAGGACACTATTCAACCCCAGGCAATACAGAGAACACCACAAAGATATTCCTCAAGAAGACCAACCCCAAGGCACATAATCATTAGATTCACCAAGATCGAAACGAAGGAGAAAATATTAAGGGCAGCCAGAGAGAAAGATCAAGTTACCCATAAAGGTAAGCCTATTAGGCTTACAGCAGATCTCTCAACGGAAACCCTACAAGCTAGAAGAGAGTGGGGGCCAATATTCAATATACTTAATCAACAGAACTTTCAGCCCAGAATTTCATATCCTGCCAATTTAAGCTTTACATTTGAAGGAAAAATAAAATCTTTTAGGAGCAAGCAAGTACTCAGAGATTTTATTACCACCAGGCCTGCTTTACAAGAACTTCTAAAAGAAGCATTATACACAGAAAGGAACAACCAGTATGACCCTTTCTAAAAATACACCAAAAAGTAAAGAGCATTAACATAAAGAAGAATTTTTATCAACAAAAGGACAAAATAGCCAGTTAATATCAAACGGCAGCAACCCTAAATTTAAATCGACCAAATCTCCCAATCAAAAGATACAGACAAAATCTAACGGTATATCCAAAGATATACATAGACTCAAAATAAAGGGTTGGAAAAAAAAAAAGTACCAACCAAATGGAGAGCAAAAATAAATAAATAAAAAGCAGGAGTTGCAATTTTCACATTTGACAAAATAGATTTCAAAGCTACAAGGATACAAGGGTAAAAGGATTAATGTAACAATAAGAGATCTTAACACCCAGATACATAAGACCCATAATGAGACTTAGATTCGACGGGACAGAAAATTGATAACGATATCCGGGACTGGAACTAAGATCCAGAACAAATAAACTCAATAGAGCTCTCCATTTTAAACACACAAAATATACATTATCCACAAAATCTAACGATATATCTAAAGATATACAAAGACTCAAAACAAGGGGATGGAAAAAAACTCACCAACCAAATGGAGAGCAAAAAAATAAATAAATAAATAAAAAGCAGGAGTTGCAATTCTCACACTTAATAAAATAGATTTCAAAGCTACAAGGATGCAAGGGTAAAAGGATTAATGCAACAATAAGAGATCTTAACACCCAGATACATAAGACACATAATGAGATTTAGATTCAACGAGACAACAAATTGATAACGATATCCAGGACTTGAACTCAGAACCAGAACAAATAAACACAATAGAGGTCTCCATTTTAAACACATAAAATATGCATTAACCACTTTAAACACTCAAAATATTGATCGGCCATTATTGAAACCCATTTTAGGAATGAAGTAATATTCCTTTTTCCCTCTTTTTCTTTTTCCCCCTTCTTTTTCTCTTTTTCCCTCAAAAAAAAATATATATGTATAACTTACCAAAACTGACTTGAGAAGAAATAGATACAGAAAAAAAAAAAAAAAATAGAGTGTTTGGTTTTCTGTTCTTGTGTCAGTTTGCTGAGAATGATGGTTTCCAGATTCATCCATGTTCCTGCAAAGGACATGAATTCATCCTTTTTTATAACTGCATAGTATTCCGTGGTGTATATGTGCCACATTTTCCCTGTCCAGTCTATCATTGACATGTATTTGGGTTGGTTCCAAGTCTTTGCTATTGTAAACAGTACCACAATAAACATACATGTGTCTTTATAATAGTATGTTTTATATCCTCTGGGCATATACCCAGCAATGGGATTGCTGGGTCAAATGGTATTTCTAGTTCTAGATTCTTGAGGAATTGCCACACTGTCTTCCACAATGGTTGAACTAATTGACAGTCCCACCAACAGTGTAAAAACATTCCTATTTTTCCACATCCTCTCCAGCATCTGTTGTCTCCTGATTTTTTAATGATCACCATTCTAACTGGTGTGAGGTGATATCTCAATGTGGTTTTGATTTGCATTTCTCTAATGACCAGTGATGATGAGCTTTTCTTCATATGTTTGTTGGCTGCACAAATATCTTTTTTTGAAAAGTGTTGGTTCATATCCTTCACCCACTTTTTGATGGGGTTGTTTTTTTCTTGTAAGTTTGCTCAAGTTCTTTGTAGATTCTGGTTATTAGCCCTTTGTCAGAAGGAGAGATGGCAAAAATATTTTCCCATATTGTTGGTTGCCCGTTCTAATGACAGTGTCTCTTGCTGTGCAGAAGCTCTTAAGTTTAATTAGATCCCATTTGTCTATTTTGGCTTTTGTTGCCATTGTTTTTAGTGTCTTAGTCATGATTTATTTCTTACTTCCCAAAGATTTTATAAGAAATAAAGCAGATTGGCATGCAGGGAAATGCTGTGAAATTTGCAACCTCTGTAAGCCTTGGAAAAAGGGGATAATAAAGTTGACTTTGTAGGGTCCTTATAGAAATTAAGATTGTTTTTCAAGTATCCGTATACTATCTAGTACACTGTTGGCACTCATTAAATGTAGTGCGGGTATGCACTTCTCTTGTGTTTTTCCACCAAAATCACAAATGAGTGAGAAAGCAACAACTGCTAAGTCAATCCTGAGTCAAGCTTGGCACCAAGGCTGATTGTGAAAGGTTCTTCTCTTGCTTCCACCACCTGACTTGAGATCTGAAGCAGGAGGAGGATGCTGAGAGTCCTGCTGAGTCTTGCATTCTAAAGAAGATGGTTTTCCACCAGAAGGTAGAACTTTGCTTTCCATGGACACTATGTCATCATGTACTAAAGTTTGGTATGTTCTTTAGGTTTGTCTCTAATAGATCTAAATACAAATCAGTGATATTTAAAGATTTCATATGTATTTTGTTCAATAGCTTAAGAAATCTAGTTGTCAAGGGTTAAATAACTTTAAATGAAGTATATAAGATAGGAAATAAAAAAAGAAAGGTTGCAATTTATATCAGGTTGATATCTAAAGATTAGTTGTTGTTCCCTGTCTCAAAGCTACAATATATTATCCATTTGCTTTGTCATTTCCACTGTTCAAATCCTGTCTTCAGCATAGTGAGTCCAAACCAAACCAATTCAATTCCTTTCATGCCCTCTACTGGATATTTGAAGTTAAACATCAATAACACTGCAAAGTAACCAAAATAATGATACACATAAAATCCAGAATGTTCTTTTATAGCCCCTTTAAATAAAAATTCAGATACATTGGTTCACTATTGTTAGAATTCCTTTTTCTGCCTGAAATGCAAATTTTAGAGTCACCTCTTTGTATTATATGAAAATTATTTGTTGAGGGAAAGGGAGTGAATAGATGCAGTTTGTATAACTGTCACCTTTGAGGTATCTCAAAGGAACAGCAGTCACTGGCTGCTGTGATACTTGAGCCTCCTTTTTGTTTCTGTCCCGGTTCAATAGTAAAATCTACCGCAGTTGAAATCTATATTAGAAGGTTGGGATGATAGAGCCCACATCTAAAGAAATTCTCCACATTAGCTCTTCCCATCACACAAAACCCATCCGAAGGAGGGCAAAGAAGTTCTCTGCTCGCTGACTTGGCTGTCTATGGCTATCTTTGCATCCACTTTAAGAGTGTCTGGAAAGATGTCCCCCTGCCCCCAGTTCAGCTCACCTACCCTCTCCCAAGACTTTCATTTACTCACAAGTGCCATAACAATTATTAAATTTGAAAAATTTCCATAGCAGTTGTTATATGGCCACTGCCCTTAGCTACGATCTGCTACTCACCACACCTTGACTTTCCCACAAGCAAGAAATTGAAAGGTCAAATCTGGGTCTACTCACTCCAGGAAATTTCCTGATCCAATCCACCCAAACCCCTAGATCCTTCAGGCCCTACACACAGGCCTAAATGGGTGTAGTCCTGTCTGTGTCAACTTGGCCTCAAATATCAGCACCAGAGGGCTACTGCAGAGCAGAGTTACACATCAGCAGGACCAAGGAAGAAAGGAGGGCTTCCAGCTCTCAGTCTGTTTTTCTCTCTATGTAGCAATAACAGGTAAGATTTATGGATTTATATTACATGCCAGGTACAATATGCATTGTTTCATTCACTCTATAATAGCTCTATTTTACAGATGAGTAAACAGAAACATCTGATAACTTCCACCTAGTGCATGGAAAGATAGAATTTGAAGCAGATCTGATCAATACCAAAGCCAGATGTCTAGTGAAATTCACACAATGCTGCAAATATGAGGACAGTTCAGAGACTCTGCAGCAGATTTTGAAGGTACTACCAGCAGAGGAGTTTCAGAAATGATTTGCACAAACACAGGATCACCAAGTGAGTGATCACATGGGAAGACCATGCAGGAAGGTGGGTAGTCTCAGTGACTTTCAGTTGCACCCTCTACTTCAGGGAGGGCAAGGGAACAAAACTTTGGATTACCAACGACGCAACTCCGTAAAAACCAAGTCCCCCAGACTCCTCCTTCAGCTTGTTACTTAATATTGGGTATTAAATAATTTGGGGATGGGGGAGGAACAATCATGATCCTCATGCAAATATAAACTTAAATGAAAGTCAAACTTTCATTTAACTCATTATTTAAATGAGAGAGCAGGTAAAACAATAGTAGAAGCTAATAACAACATAAAATCCAATAGCACAATCACAATTATGATTGTGATTGAGAGAATAAGGCTTCATTAGTAATAGGTTCAGAGGAGGCCAAGAAGCAGAGACATTTATAGATCAGGAATAGTGAAATGGATTTGCAAATGGAAACAAAACTGGTGTTTTTTTCTGTATAGACCGGGGGAGAAGTCAATTAACTTTCTCCTGGACAGAGTATATTTATATGTCTATGGGCATCTTTGTATTGCTGTCGGTTTTGTACAACTTAACTTTGAGCTCTACAGAATTATAAGATAGCCTAGTCAAAGACAAAGGTGCATATATTCAGATAGGAACATAATCCCCAGTGGTTAGCTTATAGCATTATCTTGAACATTACCCTTGAAAGACATTCATCTTGGTTAATCTTGTTTGTTTATCCCAATGTCTTTTTTGGTTTTTTTTGGAGATGGAGTCTCACTCTGTTGCCCAAGCGATCATGCAATGGTGCGATCTTGGCTCACTGCAACCACTGTCTACTGAGTTCTAAACAAGTCTCCTGTTTCAGCCTCCAAGTATCTGGGATTACAAGTGTGCGCAACCACGCCCAGTTAATTTTGTTTCCTAACATGAATTGTGTGGGGGAAAAAATGAATGGAATTGATTCATGAGCACTGACCTACTTTTATGAGCAGTTACCTTAGGGTTTGAATTGGGGAATGAGTAAGAAAGGTTAGGAAAACTAAATTTTACTCTCTTCAGCCTCATTCTCAGCAGAGTATTTCAGAGATGAATTATAAAAGCAAAGATCTATAATCCCAGCACTTTGGGAGGCCAAGGTGGGTGGATCACCTGAGGTCAGGAGTTCAAGACCAGCCTGACCAACATGGTAAAACCCTATCTCTACTAAAAATACAAAAATTAGCTGGGCATGGTAGTATGTGCCTATAACCCCAGCTATTCAGGAGGCTGAGGCAGGAGAATTGCTTGAACCCAGGAGACGGAGGTTGCAGTGAGCCAAAATCGAGATCACGCCACTGCACTCCAGCCTGGGTGACAGAGTGAGACTCTGTTTAAAAACAATTTAAAAGCAAAGATATGTTCTCATTTATTAATTCATGTAACTAGTTCTTACTGACACCTACTATATGCCCCGCTCTAGAAAATTATAGGTCTACATGGGTTTCCAGTGAACTGGTCAAGTAACCATGACTGCAAACATTTAACACCAAGCAAGATGAACTACCAATCCAAGAAAACAGTGTGAAAAATCCCGTTCACCTGTTTGTCACTTAGGCAGGCTGTCTGACCAGTTTACTCACCCATTTGTTTTTTCATGGCTGATTCAACTTGTCTGTGAATTTTTCCCCACACTCTTGCTCTGCGTCCTCCCATCATCCCCAGCTCTAATGCTAGAGCATTCTTGATCATTCGAAGGTCTATTAGAATACTCCAGTAAAATAGTAAGTCTTAAAGACAATATCACATCACAGTAGGCCTGGGATAAGATTTTCTTTTATAGCAAAATTATACCCCTTTCCAAAAAAAAAGTACAAGCTGGGGGCATTCTTTCCAGGCCTTTTATCTTCAGCCTTATTATCCAATATTTTAT
The DNA here is from genome assembly GCF_049354715.1 of Callithrix jacchus. NCBI lineage: Eukaryota > Metazoa > Chordata > Mammalia > Primates > Cebidae > Callithrix > Callithrix jacchus. The sequence goes on from NC_133509.1 coordinate 93,826,228, forward strand.
TTAGACTTGATTTAAAGTTTGCAACATTTCAAATCAAATTAGATCTGTATTTAAACATTATGGGTGAGCCAGGGTGTCACTGGTGAGCAGAGAGAAAGATGACATGTATCTACCAGAAGGTGGCAGTGTTGCTTCTCCAAACGTCTCACAGGTCAGCCAGGCTCTGGAATGTCAGGATTAAAAACTAGTGGTTATTTCTTGACCCATTCTACACTTAATTTATACATTCCATTTATAGTAAACAATATTAAACAATATGATCTCAATCTACTGCAAGATTGACTATCAAATAATTCTTAAAATATACGCAGAGGCAAAACATCATCAAAATATTTTTCTTTTAAAGTATAATAGGAGTCGACAGAAACGTATTGATCCATCAGTTTCGGCAAGTTTTCCTGCCGAAGTTCTGTGTGGAAGACAAATGGAAATAAAGGACTTAAGCCTTCAAGAAGTTTGGGATATACCTGGGAAGAAAAACTATATTCATAAAACCTCAGAGTATCTGTCATTAAAAATTTCTAGCCCCAATCTAATTAGATGCTTCTAGATCTTTCTTCCTCTTAGACGCTACACTAGTTGATTCCCATCTAACCCTTAGGTCTCTCTTCATCCTTCGCCTACCATGGCCATGCTGTATTTACCCCTTTCACTTGTTTGACTTGAAGTATCTCAGCACTTTACTTTGTTGTTGCTGGAAGGCAAAGAAAACAAGTCTCGAGGTAGCCCTTTCCCAGCAGAAATCAAGGGGACATTTCTCAACCCTTCTTCCTTGACATTCAAATGGTTGTGAACTCTGAGATCCTGGTAGGATGCCTGTCTTGAGCCTTGCAATTCTCCCAAGGCTTATTAGCTAATGTGATATTTCACACAGAAACCCCAGCAGCCTACCCACACTTTAACAAAATGTAGTAGCCAACATTGAAAAAAAAAAAAAGAATAAAAAGGCTTATATCGCTTATATTCCCCACAACTTTAACCATTTCACAACTACATTTTAGTATGTTTACTAATATGTTATAAAGAAAAAGAAAGAATGGTAATTATTCTTTCGTTCTCAGCTTGTCTAAACAACAATGGTAATCGTAATCAATAGTCTGTTGTAGGGTCTTCTTCTCTATCATGAAAGGGCTCCTGTTTGGTTGTGATTAAATGAAAGTCAGTGTATGAAAATCACATCTCTATTACTACACTGGTTCAGAAAGCTCATTAACTGAGTATCTCTGACACAATTTTACATAACTCTGGAAATGACATCGTGGGGATAGAAGGAGTGATTAGTTGTGCATTAGTCTATTTTACCCATTTACAGACAAAACAAATACTAGAGCCAGCTTACATCTACTGCTCCCTCTTCACTCCACCATCTCTCAGATTTGAGGTTTTTTTTAATTAGTTAAAGTTCATTGCTGAAAACACAAAGTCTGATGCTACAGAGGGGAAAATGCCAGATCCACAATCAAACAGCTAAAGCCATATATGCCTGCTCCATGAATGCCCATTTTTCATCTTTAATGGGCTTCAGAGTTGAATAGCTGGGACAGACAATACAGAGGGAAATATGACTGCAGCAAAAGATAGAAACTAAACAGTGGCTACAATTAAATCTTCATACCAATCATGCATTTTTAATGTGAATGTTTATGGAAATTGTCTCTTAATGTTTAGATGGTGTTTTTCATCATTGGTTATTTATGGTGTTTTGATCCTGGAAACATGAGCTAAATGAGAAAGCCAGAGAAAGAGATTTACTTAACAACTGATAACCTTGTTCTATTATAAATTACAAGAAGAAAACCAATCATCTTTCGAGCTGCATCATCAAAATAAACTTAAAAAGAAGCTACCAAGATTCATGGCCTCTTTTTTCCTTCCCAACCCGGAATTCCCAAGTATGTACTGTCTAACTGGTTTCTGTTCTCTACTAGGAATTGAGCCTTTGCTGTGTTGATTAGCTTAAATATGCCATTTTATTATTTGGAATGTGAAAATAGAAAAAAAATTTCGATAAAATCAGAGAGTTAATAGTTACATGCCTTCAGCCAAGTAGATATAGTTTAAGGGAGGGGGAAGTGATGGATATTAGCATAAAATTAGTTCTAAGAGTAGAAAAAAAGAAAGGGCCTGAGAACCTTAGGAGAAAGCTGGCTCTGAATCTGTTCAGTTCTTCAGTGTTGATGCAGGTCTCTCAAACTTAGACCTACAGATGAGTCTTTATTCTAGAACGTGAGTGTGTTATTCCCTAGGAGAATATGGTAAATCTGCAGTGGACATTGTCCTGGGATTAAGCGTCTGCAAACAAATTCACCAATGCAAAAGTAACAGAATCCATATGCGAAGTCTCAAGGAAGACCACCATTTATTTGTTTGTGCCTCTCTCAAATTGATATATTGATAGTAAACTGACATATTGATGTCAATATGTGTCCTAAGCAATCATCCAAGAAATTCTGCCATTTTCAGAAAAGCTAACTGATGCTTGGCTCTGTGTCCTGAAAAAAAATATGGATTAATCCCCACTTCACACAAGGGATAATCTCTAGAAATATTATAAACATATTGAAAATCCCTGGAGTAAATAGAAAAGCCAGGAACTTGTGAGGCAGCTTATTTCTGTATAAGGAGGAGATCCCATGAGTCACTCATGACCATTCACATGTCTAAAGGAAACTTTCCAAGTTTTGCTTTTACAAAGCCAAGAAATTGTACACCCCATGGTAAATAAAATGCAGCAAACAAAGTAAAGAACTGTCTTAAGTGGTCTCATCAACCAGTTACCCGCCAGGCAAGACAGCTCCTGGCTTCCCTCCAGCCTGTGAACAAAGCCAGACCTCCTAGATCCCAGACCCTGCTGATGTCTACCATTTCTTAGATCCATTCTTAAAGCAGCACCTTCCTTTCTGTCAGGCCTGGGTACCCTCCGAGGTAATGCTGACAGCCAGAAGAGAGTTCTACAAAAAGGGGTAAAATCACTCATGGTATCTACAGGAATTGCCGTATTTTCTGAAATGGTTCCATTGCATGACTTTGTCACACATATTAGCTGGCCTGGACCATAAGGCAGGATTGTTGTCAAAACTGAGATATTCAGATCACTGCAGATCTCTTTCTGTGTAGACAGAGGATGAGCACTCTCTGATAATAACAGTTAAAACCATTTCTGGAAGGATTCTATAATAGTACACTTAGATCTGGTGCTAACCACCTTTGAATCCACATACATGACACAAATAAGTGGAGTTTTTAAAAAATAAATAAATAAACTCACAGTTATTTCTTACTCTGAGTTGTGTTACATGACCAGGTAACGATTTGTGAAAAATCATCAAGCTGTCCACTTAAAAGTGTGTACATTTCCATATACTTCAGTAAAATGTTTCCTTTAAAAAAAAGGCAGAGGATTGTTTTAGATATAGTATCATCAGATTATGATCTGTAGGACAAATTCCTCCACCTACTGCTTTTGATGACCTGTGATCTACAAACAATTTGTATATTTTTTAATGGCTGGAAAAAATAAAAAAAAATTTTGTGGCACTTGAAAATTATATGAATTTATGGAAACACAATTACATTCATTCCTTTACATATTGTCTAAGGCTGTTTTTGTGCTATAATGTCACAGTTAAGCAGTTGCAACAGCGACAGTATGGGCTGCAAAGCTCAAAATATTTATATGATTATATGTTATTTATATTATATGTAAATATTTGTATTCATATCTGGCCCTTTACAGAAAATGTTTGCTCACCCTTGTTCTAAGTTAAAAGGCAAAAGATATAGGACAACCAAACACAGTGCATGATTCTTGATGGTCCTAGATCAGGAAAAAAATCCTATAAAGAATTTTTTGGAAACAATCGGTAAATGCAAATATGTTTTGTACAAAAGACAGTATAACAATGTTAAATTTCTTGGTGTGATAACAGTATTGTGGCTATGTGAGAGGATGTCCTTGGTCTTAAGAGATACACTCCCAAGTATGTAGAACAGGAAAATTCTAATATTTGCAACTCACTTACCAATGATTGGGGAAATATATACAAAGAGTGCACAAATTTATCACAAATGTGACAAAATGTTAACAATCAGCAAATGTAGGTGAAGGATATAAGGGTGTTTATCCTACTATTCTTTTAACATTTCTGGAGGTTTGCACATTTCCAAAATAAAATGTTGAGGAAAATAAATACAACCATAAAAACGATCATTTTAAAATAACTCACTAGTCAGGATATAAATGATTGATCAACGGCACATGCTGAGGGTCAATTAGTTAATACAAGTGGTTTGAGGTTTGCATCTAAACCTCTTCAGCAGTCATATTTTGGGGGTTGTCATCTATCAGCCCACAGTTCTCATCCTTGTGGCTTTTCTAAATTCTCCTTTCTGTTTTTTTCTGAGCTGATTCCAGACTGTGAGGGGTTTACCAAAGATTTACTTGTTATTCGATCTCCACATTTGAAGCAAATATGATAGTCAGTGTTTATCCTCTTTCAAGAAACACTTTTTTTTTTACATTACCCACATAGAATGTGTTTTTTGGTTTTTCCTAGTGGGACATAGAAATCCAACATTAAGTGTCATCTTGCCTTTTAAGAATTACTTAATTCTTTGAAGATTTATTATCTCCTTAATCAGAGCAGACTCTTAACACACTGGTAATGACCAGTAATGTACCAGTAATTACACAGCATTTTCAACCTATATTTCATCTGTGTATTTTTATGGGAGTTTCTTTTCTAAATTATGCTTTTGTCTGTCAGCAGTAGTTTTGAGGTTTAGGAACAAGCTCATGTGCAGTTTATCTTGAAAGGCTATATATGAATCTGCAAGGGCTTTGAAATGCCATTCTGCAGCACTTGCAGGCAGAGACCATAATGCATTGCTGATTCTGGAATGCGGTAAATGTAATTGTCACTCTTCAGGGCCAGTCCCCTGACTTCCATGTCAGGCTGGCTCATTGTAATATCAAATTTATTTTATCACATTCGTTTTGTCTCAGATTGTCAAGCAGAAGATGTGCAGGTTGTGGCTTCTCAAGAAAAAGAAAACATCATTTGTTTTATTAATAGTTGATCGTTTTTTCAAAGCAAAAATGTAGATTAGAAACAAATTATTCTTTGCCCACTGGCTGAGAATTAAAATATCTCTCCAACTGTTACAGAAAAGAACTAGACTTAATTCAATGTAAAATGCATGAACCAGTTTCTAAAAATAAAATTGGAAGCACTTTAGTTGCTATAAGCTTCATTCCAGGAAAGTGAGTTATATGAGTATCTTATATTGTTTTATAGGACTTGGAGATTAAAATGATTTCTGGTTGACATTGTGTCGGCTTCCTATTTGAATCAGTCCAAAATGAAGCTGAATAGAATTATAGGGGGAAAATGAATGACTGTTACTGGCAGTAAAACAACCAGGCTTTGCCAATAACGTTTTAAACACATATACATACACTTTACACCCCTCCAAATTTTTTATTGGTTATGTCCACATAGACTGAAAGTTCTACACCAGTGGTTCCTCTAGAAGCTGATTCCTGATGACTGAAGCTGTTTTATGGCATGATCAGCTCCACAGTTTGGAGGAAGAGGGCAGTAATCCTCTCTCTGTGACCCTCATATCCCCAAACTCCCATTTAAAGCTAGCAATAGGTAATATTACCTTCTGCCTGTTGGAAAAATATTAAGCTCTGTTGGAAATGAAATGTTTGGTGAGTCCTAAATAGGGCTTTTGCAAAAGGCAGTGCAAAAGTTAAACAACCAGACATGTGGCCGGGCATGGTGGCTCATGCCTGTAATCCCAGCACTTTGGGAGGCTGAGGCGGGCAGATCATGGGTCAGGAGATCAAGACCATCCTGGCTAACATGATGAAACCCTGTCTCTACTAAAAATACGAAAAATTAGGGTGGTGGCACGTGCCTATAGTCCCAACTACTCAGGAGGCTGAGGCTGGAGAATCACTTGAACCCCAGAGGCAGAGGATGCAGTGAGCTGAGATCACACCACTGCACTCCAGCCAGAGTGACAGAGCAAGACTCTGTCTCAAAAAAACAAAAACAAAACAATCAGACATACATAGTGGGAATAATAGTTTGTATCTTTTTTCTTCTTGGTAATTTCTTTTTATTGTCCAATACTTCTGTCATTTCTACTGAACTTTAACGCTAGGTCTTATAATCCCAGTGAAGAAGGAACACCCAAAATCCCAGAACGAATGAAAGAATCAAATAGTGGGTTTGAAAGCCTATGTTGAGTTCCAAAACAAGTTTTAGGCCTACGGCAGAGACAGATTTGAGGAGGTAGGGGAAGGTCTCTTAAGCTCCAGAGGAAAAGTTTATGAAGCACTCAGAATATAGTGTTTATATGACAAAGTTTAATCTCTGATTGCAAAAGTAGTTGTCCCAAAATATAGAGAGATGATAAGAAGACTTGAGGAAGAGAGCTGGAGAGAACAGGGAGAGTCAACCAGCTCAAGGGAGTTAGTGATGTGGTCTCTGTAAAAGGGTTCCACATGCGACTCCCTCTGGGTCCAAACCCTAGGAAAGAAGGGGTGATGGAAGCCCCCAGAAAGATGCAGAAAGACAAGATGGCAGAGTACTTTGTGTCTGAATTGCTGGGAGGAAGTCACCTTCCAAGGCACCCTATGCCTACACAGAGTAGCTGCAGTAAAATGGAAAGGATGAAGCAGGTGCAAGGAGAGAGGAGATGAGCCCCCACCTCATACACAGACACCACCTTGAAGGAGTCCCTGCAAGTGATCAGGGATTTGAATGAGCACAGAGGGGGCTGAAGTATTGACTTGCAGAAGAGGAAGAGAGACTCCCACAGTAGAGGCTGTGGAATGGGCAGCCATAGTCAGAGATGAGATGGAAAAATGTTGCTGGTTTCAGAAGCTAGGCAGCCGCCGGCCAGTGTTGAGGCAAGGACCATGGGAAAGCAACAGAAGAAATGGCAAAACCCAGCAGAGCAATTGTCCTTCAGTGACATCAACAGTGGATGCCAGTGGAGAAGCAACTGCAGACCAAAGATTTCTCTGCCAATGTCAAGGTTATGCGTAAGTCCTCCAGATACTCTGACCACTCCTGGGGAGATAGGAAGGAAAAGGAAGGTGAGGTGACACAAAATGACTGGGTACCCCCAAAGAGACTGAGTTTCAGCTAAATGCAGTGATTCTCAACCAAGGACAGTGTTACACCCCCAGGCACATTTTATATGGTCTGGAGATATTTTGTGGTTGGGACAATGAAGAAGGGCAGGAGGCTGCTAGCATCTCATGTGTGGAGGACAGGGATGCTGCTAAACATCCCACAATATATAGGACAACCTTCACAACAAAGAATTATCCTGTCCGAAATGTGAAGAGTATTGAGGTTGAGAAACCCTGAGCCAAAGTAACTAAGTTATTATCATCAGCAGAGATGAGAACATGAGAAATATTTAAAAAATAAATTCACACTTTTTCACATCCCAATGCCTATAACTGAACACACACACACAATAATACAAGGATGGAGGTTTGATGAAAATGGGGGAGTGGAAGTTAAAAGGGTAGTACATAGCCCTGAGAAATGTCAAAAATTTTAAAGCTCATAACAGCACTTTTTTTTTTTTTTGAGGCAAAGAGAAATCTTGCTGAAATGTTCCAGGCAGTCAAAACATGACTGTTAGTGGCACTATTTTGACCTTGTAGATTTTGCTTCTCCTTGGTCAAAAAAAAAGGATATGCAGGCTGCACTTTCCCTAGTTGGGCAAAAAGGAAGAGCAGAGGAAACTGGAATAGGCTTCTACTCTACTGACACTGCTCCTCGGACCCAACATCAAGCTAGACAAGCCCTGGCTTGTGAGTCTACAGTTTGTTGCTCCACCACTGAGTGACACAGGCCATGCTACATTTGCAAGAAAAATTGAGGCCGGAAAAACAAGTGTAGGTCACTGGGGATGAGCAGGTATCCACCCCTTCAAAACTCTTCATGGAAGAGATAATCCTTGTAAGAGGCACAGCTCACCAAGGCACAGACCCTCCAGTTCCTGTTGTAGCTGAATAAGGTGGTAACATCCTGGCTGCTCAGTTGAAAGTTTGTGACTCACCAATGCATTCTGGTGTCACAGACCTGCAGATCACCAGCAAGTTTCTCCGTCTGGGAAACTGGATCAGAACCTGGAGCACCTGGCTATGATCTTGATCTTGGAATCCTCCAGGAGGGAAAGATCCTCAGCCATGGCCCAGGGCCTGTTAGGAGTGCCAACAGGGCTAAAGGCAGTCACCACAATGCCTTTAGACTGGCAGTATTGGATAACTTCTCCTGAGTGAGATACGGGTGGTACTCCATTTGGTTAACTGCTGGCTTATACTTTAATCAGGGTTTAAGATCCTGTCAGCCTGGAGCTGGTTGAAGGTGGAGATGCCAGTAGCTTTCACCAGCCTTTCATCCACCAGGTTTTCATGGCCACCCATGTGTCCACAATGTCCATGTCACTGGGAACTATATTGCCTAACTCATCCAATGGGAAAAATTGCTTCCCAGGCTTACAGCTGGCCAGGCAGTGAACAAGCTGGTAGTCCAGGCAGCCCTGCTTCAGGTCACTGAGCATCTTTGACAGGCTCCTTTCACCACCCTCTTCCCATAGTATGTGCAGCAGAGTTTGCTGATGAAGAGCTTTTCATGCTTCACCACCTGCTTCCTGAGCTTCTCCTGAATGGCCACCCCATCTCATTCTCATTCTGGCACCTGGGCTCAGTTGATGTGGCAGTACCTGATATCAGTCGCCACCTTCACAGCCGTGGTTACCTGGCCTGGAAGGGCTTTCGGGTGCCCACCCCAGGATGGCTAACTTGGTGCCACTGTTGAGCATGAGGTGGCTGGCCATGGATGCAGTGCTTCCCAGAGTCCCTGCCCAGAACCATGCATAGAAACTTCGATATTTATAGGTTAGGTAAGAAAAGCCAGTAAAGAAAGACTTGGAAAAGGGACAGCAAGGTACAAGACACCAAGAGAGTGTATACTATCACAACAGCTCAGGAAAAAGAAGGACAGAGGGACTCAAGAACAGAGTAAACTGTAAAATGCCCTAAGAAATCAAGGTGATTGGCTGGGCATGGTGGCTCACATCTGTAATCTCAGAACTTTGGGTGACTGAGGTGGGCAGAAAACAAGGTTAAAAGATCAAGACCATCCTGGCCAACATGGTGAAACCCTGTCTCTATTAAAATTACAAAAAAATAGCTGGGTATGGTGGTGCATGACTGTAATCCTAGCTACTCGGGAGGCTAAGGCAGGAGAATCACTTGAACCTGGGAGGTAGAGGTTGCAATGAGCTGAGATTGCGCCACTGTACTCCAGCCTGGTGACAGCATAAGACTCTATCTCAAAAAAAAAAAAAAGAAAAAAGAAAGAAAAGAAAAGAAAAAGAAATCAAGATGATTCGTTAAATGTATAGATCAGCTGAATTCTGCTTCTTCCCTTTTAGGAGAGGTGGGGAGGAATGGGATTGAGAAAACACATGAAAGGATTTACTTTAGATGGAAGAGGTTCCTCCTCCACTGGAACAGGAGAGAATAGGTGCTAATACAAATTAAGTTCATAAATTGTATGCAATAAATTGTGAATTTCTTACTTAGGAGGCAAAAAATCAGCTGCTGAAATTGAGAGAAAGAAAAAAGCTAGAGTGTGGAAGATTTGAAATGGCGATTATAGAAAGGGGTGGGCCATTCAATTAAAGAAACTTGATAGGATGCATGGGCAGCATGGAGTGCCCAGTTGAGGCTGGTGACTATGAAACAGTAGTGACAATGGGCAGCCTGTTGTGTGATAGTTCCCCAGCAATTCTCAGCTGCCTGATGCAATCACAGAGATGACAAAATAGCCTGATTAGCCCACAGAGGGTTTGGTTAGGAGCGGTGGTTATTTGACTGGGATTTGTGTCAGAGTCACACTGGGAATTTTTCAGAAGCGCTCACACACATGCATGGACTATGTCCCCAAGATTCCAGGCTTCATAAACCTGGTGCTTGGCCAGGACATTTGTGTTCTGAGGAAGTTTCCCAGTGATGTGCAGCAGCAGTTAGGGACCACTCATCAGTTTGGGTGCAACTAAAGAAAACTGCCAAGGGAGTGAGCAAGAGTGATGCTGAACAATGGGCAGTCAAATCTAAGCCAAATTCAAGAGAAAGGTCTTGAATTTGGCTTAGGTCTAATGGCACTACCTCTATCAGGGTCTCCCAGATAGAGATAGTGCAGAGATCAAAAGGTAGGAGATCCCATACAGTCAAATAACAGGACCTCTATAGAAAGAGTACTTATAGCAAGCCTTAGAAAGGGCAAATTTAGGGGACATTTTTATTCTCATCATAACTTTTTATGGAGAGGAAGAAAATAACCCAGAATCTCCCATAAAGCAGTGTTTTCAGGCCAAGCACGGTGGCTTATACCTGTATTCCCAGCACTTTGGGAGGCCGAGGTGGGTGGATCACAAAGTCAGGAGATCGAGACCATCCTGGCTAACATGGTGAAACCCTGTCTCTACAAAAAAAACAAAACATTAGCTGGGCATGGTGGCACACTCCTATAGTCCCCGCTACTCAGGAAGCTGAGGCAGGAGAATCGTTTGAACGTGGGAGGCAAAGGTTGCAGTGATCCGAGATCACGTCACTGTACTCCAGCCTCGGTGACAGAGCAAAACTCCATCTCAAAAAAACAAAAACAAAAAACAAGCAAACAAGCAAACAAACAAACAAACAAAAAATGCAGCGTCTTCCTGTAAATGATGGCCTAGAAATGCTTACCATTTCTTTGATACTAATTAAACACTGAAATTTCCAAAAACTGATTAGGTCATAGAATGCTGCCCATAGCAGTTGTAAGTATTTTTCCCATTATTAACAGATGTCTTCCCACTGTGGACAAAGAACAAAAAGAGGAACATACTTTAAGTATGGAAAGAGAAAAGCCATGATGAGAAGGCCTGTCCCCTGCACTGACAGCTGGGGCTCCTGGGGAACCTTTAATCACTTTCCCATAAGCCACTTTCTGCCATCCAAACTGAGAGTAACACTAAGTAAGAGACAGAGGTTGTGACATTCTTATCAATTCACTTTGCCATTTTAATGTAAACTTACTTTTATAATTCTTCTTACAGTAAATAAAGTTATCCCTAAAAAAAGAACATTATTTTAGGACAGAGGCATTATGATGACTGAATGAGAGCCTTAGAAAATGAATTCGAAGAATTTTCACCTCTGGATAATAAATTATTTAGATAGATCATCTCTTTAAGACCAATGAATCTTTAAAGTTATCTGCTTCTAATTTCAAGAATATTAGCTATCATCTGTGACATTCTCATCCCCCAGCAGCCCTTCTGCCCAACACTACCAACAAGGAAGATTGCTTGTGCACTGAGTTCAGTGTCTAACTCCACTTGTTTAACGGAGACTGAGCCTGTGCTGAACGAAGTCTGTGAAGAGAAGAGAACACTCTCTGAAAATTGCCCTCCTATACTGGCCTAAGGGTGACTTCACCTGTCGCACTCTATGGGGTTGGCCAACAGTGAAGGAGTAGTCAGTCCCTCCTTGTAGGATTCTCACAGGGAAAAGTTTCTGCGTTAAAATCTAGTGGCTTCCGAGCTTTGCTTTGTTTTGTTTTCTTTCCCAGGATTGGGTCTAAACTCATTGGCAGAGAAGACTCTTCAGGGTCCAGCTGCTGGCCCCATCTCTTGCCCCTCTCCTATCACTTTTGTCTCTCTCTCTGAAGCCTGCATACCAGCCACACCAACTGACAGTATTTCTGGGTGGTAACATGCTCTCATGACTGTGTCTTGTGCATATGTCTTATACACAATCCCCTAAACCTCCTGTTTGGGAAACAGAGACACAGATTCTAGTCCCAGCTTTGCCATCAACCAGACAGGTGACTTCAGTTTCTCTGTCTGTAGAATAAGTGGTTAGAGGATTAACAATTGCTAAGTTGTGGCCTATAGGTCAAATCTGGCCCCATTCAAGCTTAGACATGCATTGTGTGTGTGTATGTGTGTATATCACTCTCCAATCCAGCCCAGTCCCCCACTTTCTCTCATCTATACCCAGCAGTGTTACACATTTACATCAGTGTCTGACCCTTAAAGGTACATTAATAGGCCACCAAGAGGCCAGATGATCTCTAAGGTTTCTTCCTTGTGAAATAAATTAACTCCAAAAGCACAGGATTAAGCAGATGGTAAATGTGCAAGAAATGCATAAAAAACCTCAGTGTCAGGTACCAGAGACCCTATCAAATAGTCTTGGACTGACACCAAGACCTTTATGAAATAATCAGATTCCCTTGACTGATACCATATGGCTAACAAATTTGCTTTCTTTTACCACATGGCTTAGCAGGTATTAGCACCGTCGCTCCCAGGATGGTCTACTTTTCCATACAAAACCAAACTGATTTCTCCACAGAACACCTGTTCCTTTTGAAGCTGTAACCCAATGATCAATAATCTTATTTTCCTTCCTGAATAATAATTTACACGAGAGAAAACTGAGGTCCTAATATTTCTCATTTTAACAGGACTAGTATCTGCAAGTTTCCGTTGTAACAGAGGAAATCTGGAGCCCATTTCTCTCAACCACTTGATTTTGACAGGATCATGAACCACTGGAATTCCAGTCCACCCTGGGGAAACGTGTTGTTCAGACCTGTGATATATGCTCATCTACTCCCAGCATCCATTTCCTTTGACATAAAGTGTATGGCCTTTCCTCTGACCAAAGCCCATTTCTTCTTAAACTAGTTTGAACTTTTCTTGCACTAAAATACATGCTGATCAACTGTGGCAGAAACAAATAAATCATTCAGTTTTCCCAAAGAGAAAAGGTTATGACGACTGCTAAAAAACAGAGGGCTGGATCAGAGGGTCTCTTAAGACCCCATCCTAGCTCATCTGTTTTATAACTCTAAGTTCATTAAAAGATTGTGCCAAAACAGTGGATACCTCATAATAATTCATGAATAAAAATTTTTACTGAAAAAGAAACGTAAGCCAGGCGTGGAGGATCACATCTGTAATCCCAGCACTTTGGGAAGCCAAGATGGGCAGATCACGAGGTCAAGAGATTGAGACCATCCTGGCCAACATGGTGAAACCCCATCTCTACTAAAAATACAAAAATTAGCTGGGCGTCATGGAGCACACCTGTAGTCCCAGGTGCTCGGGAGGCTTAGGCAGGAGAATTGCTTGAACCCAGGAGGCAGAGGTTGCAGTGAGCTGAGATCGTGCCACTATACTCTAGCCTGGCAACAGTGAGACTCTGTATCAAAAAAAGAAAAAAAGGAAAAGAAAAGAGAGATAGAAAAGAAAAACGTAACTGGTCTATAAATACATTAATACACCTTCCTCTCCAAAAATGAAAACAGAAAATCATTGAGGATGTTCATATGGAGACAACAAATTTTGGACATCAAAGGAAAGGTCAAAGTAACGTGGGGCTTGAATATGCAGAGTGGCGCCCAGAGACTGGAGAATTATGTTCAGGTGACGATCTACAGCTCTGGAGACTCCAGACCTGGGATCCTCAGGATGATTTACGACTGCAGAGTTATGTGCAAGAAAATTATTTGGAAGTGGAGCAAAGAAAGATGAGCTAGTGTCTCAATAAGTGCTTGTAATCCTCTGAGAAATAGCTAAGTCCTTTTAAAATTTCTAACAAATATATGACCATTTCAGATCTTGATTAGTTTTTTGGAAATGAGTACATACTGTGACTGAAAAGATAGGGTGTGGATACATGCAACCAGCATTATGGTGGTTTTCAATTAATTGCATTCCTTTGACAATTTATGTTTTATTTCTGAAGCTTATTTGGCTAGGCAGTATATCAACTAAGAACTCTACACATTGACTATATGGTGTAATCAGAGAACTACGTTCTAATAACTGTTCATCTGCACAGCAGTCAAAAGGACTGCCTCGCACCTGTATGGTAAAACAGATCAATATGAGAAAGAAGAAAAAAGCAACAAGGGAAACAAGAGTGAATGAGAGGAAGGAAGGGAAGGAGGAAGGGAGGAAGAAAAGTTTTCTAAGTTAAGCGAATTCTTAATGTATTCCATCTCCAAAGTTGAAAAAGATCAGACAGTTACTAAAATAAACAATTTCTGCTGAACTCTATTTTGGTTCTTCTTTTGTGAATTTTTTTCCTCTATTACCTCAGTAAGTTGAACATTTTTTTTTATGCTTTTATTGGTTACCCTAGAAATATAATACCATACCCATGCTTATGAAAAACTAAAGTGAATGAAAATCTTTACCATGCTCTCAAATGATACAAAGCTTAAATTGTGCTAAATTAACAAAACCTTTGGAAAGAAGAGAGAAAGGAAGGAAAGAAAGAAGGAAGGAGAAAGGAAAGCTGGGAGAGGAGAATGCAAGAATTGAGAGAAAATTTTTCTGAGAAGATGTTTTAAAGAATGGTCTTAAGAAGGCAGACATCAAAGTCCTACAGATAGGGCAGAATAAAATGGGAACTCAGAAAGAGAAAGCGGTTTGCCCAACATCACATAGAAAGGAACAGAGCCAGGACTTGAACTCAAAATCTAGTACCCTTTCCCATAATCTATGCTGCTTCACTATAGACTGCTATTCAGTGTGTGTGGCCCCGAAGAAGTCCCTATAGGCTACTGCTAAAACCCTTTTGCAGGTCAAGATTTGCAATGTTTCCCCCCCACCTCCTCCCCACGCTCAAAAGAATCACAGCATCAGCAAATTAATCAACTAGATGTTTTTGCAATCAAACAAAACTAAAACAGACTCTTATTCCTATATAATAACCCTGGGGGGATAGACATAACCGATGGCCATTTGGAAAACTTAATTTTTCTTTTCTGTATAAATAAGCATCATTAATTATTTGCATGGTACATCCAGTGCAAATCAAACATAGGTGATGCCAACTAACCTTCTTAAAAATCCCTTTTTTCTGCTTTACTCATCCTTCCCTATACAATCAGCTCCTTGGGAAATCCAAGTATACACTGGTATGGCATAACGAGCCAAATCTTGGCCTTTCACTTCATTTCTTTTTCCCTAACATGAAATGGGAACTATCAATTTTAACAGCTCTCAACTTTTTCTACCTGTAAGCTGTTGTTGCATTACAGTTGTACATTACGGTGAAATGTACATTCCAGTGAAATGTACAAAGAAGAGCTTTTGAAAATGTCTGGATGATTTTATAGATGTTGCTTCATGAGGATTTGAACTGATTTGGTTACTGGAGAAACTGTTTCAAGGTAACATGCAAAATGTGTCTGTATTTTAAATATTAAATTTTTAAAAATATTTGCAGCATGGTTCCCTTGTAGTATGGGTATATTTTTTCACAAAATGTACACAAGGCAATAGAGTAAATTAATCATTTGAATTTAAAAAAATTCATTTTGTTTCAAAATTGAGCCAAATAATCCAGGATCTGATTTATTAGCTAAAGTTTTAAGGAATTAGATACAGTTCTACTCAGAAATCAGAAAAAGTACCACTGTAATGAAATCACCTTGTATGAAATAAACTATATTACATAAAACTCTACCAATGGATAAGCATCAGTAATAACATTACACAGTAATTAGAGTCACGAAGCTGAGGGAAATAAGAGTAAATTCAAACGTTTTATAGTTTGAGCTTAGTCACATTGAAATTCATAAAAAGTGCTAAGTAAAACAACTGAGCCCCATATGTCTGAGAGTCTAATAATAACTATAATAGCTGCCATTTACAAAGCACTTACTATGCTAAGTACCTTATACACATTATCCCATTTAATCCTCAAAATAACTTATGAATTGGGTAATATTGTTATTTCATTTTTATAGATGTCTAACTAAAGCTTAGAGAGATGGTCCAAGGTCACTTGGATGATAAACAGAAAAACTCCTGTGTCAAACCATGTCTGACTCCAGAATACGAATTCTTCATCATTATACAATGTTAACTTTCTATTAAAGAAATCCATTGTTCATTCATTCAAACACTTCCGTTGATCAAACAGACAGTAGAAGTTTTACAGAGTAATCAGGTTTGTTTTTTATAAAGATTTGGCAGTGGAGTAAGGGACGGACTATGTGGAGGAAGAGATTGGTATCAGACACACTGCTTAGGATGCTACTGCACCAGTCTGAGCAAAATGTGAGGAAGACCCCTACGTAGGCAGGGACAGAGATGGAGAAGGAGAAGAGGAATCAACTTTAAATACATTTATATAAGTGTAGATGAGAAACTGAATGGTAAGAGGTGAGGAAAAAGGAGTTATTAAGGATGACCCTGTCTTCTAGTTTGGAGCCTGAGTGATGCCACTGATGGAAAGGAGAGTATATGAAGATGAAAAGGCTGAGAACAATCTCTTGAGGATAGTGGAGACAATGATTTCAGTTTTGGTGTCTGGGGTCATCAGTTAGGTGGGCAGAGCTAACGATAGTCATAAGAGTGCTTACAATTTGGATAGAGGTTAGAGTCAAGGGAACAGGTGAAATCACTCAGGGAGGGTTTATAGCGTTAGAAGAGAAAAAAAAGTCAGTAGCTGGAATGCTGTGTAACACCAGCATTTAAGGCCTGGGCAGAGAAAGAGGAGTAGACAGGTGATTCACAGAAGCAGAGGACTGAGTGGTATGAGAACTGAAGAGTTCTGTACCCAGGAAGCAAAGGGAGGCAGTTTAAGAGGGAAACATACAAGGAAGCCAAGCAAAGGAGGATCCAATATAGCTCTTAGGATTTAGGCATTAAAAAGCTATTAGCACAGTATAAATGGAGCAATGGAAGTCATCATCTTAGAGTCACCAGAGCCTGTTTGGGATTAGAAATAAACTACTTTTATGCTGGATGAAGGCTGTCAGTGTCATACGATGGCTCTTAAAAAATATAGGCCAGACATTTGGTGTTCCTATGAATTCAGAACTATGTGGTTAGCTGATTCCAGACACTGGCATTGCTTGATCTGTTTCTTTATAAAATTTAATTCAAAGCCCTAAAGTGAGAGGTCTTCAGATAATAAATAAATGCTTGATATCTCATAGTTGTTTTTATGTAAGCCACAGGAGCATGTTATACAAAGAATATATGTCCAGACACCTTGACTAATTTAGTACTCACATTATTTCAAGAGCTCCATCATTCAAAACTAGTCCTAATGGGACAGAGACTATATTTTTGTTTACCAACTAAAATGAAGCTTTCTTATACCATGCAAGAGTATCAGTGACCCATTGAACCCATCAGTTTTTAAATCATGTGATTTGTGATTAATGTTTAATTTGTGAATTCTCATGATCTCAAATTTTGTGCATTAAAGAAAAGTATGCTTTTATTCTGTACAATTTTAAATTGAAATGATTCAAATTCACATAAAGTGTACCCATAGTGTTTAAATTCATGTTACTTTATATGTTCAATGCCTAGAAAGGCTTTTTAGAAGTTAGTATTTGACAAATTTAACAGAGAACACATTTTTACTTTACTGTATTACTTTAAAAACAAGATTTTTGGGTTTTGGGGTTTTTTTCAGAGACGGAGTCTCGCTGTTGCCGGGCCAGGCTGGAGTGTAGTGGCATGGAGGAAGAGATTGGTATCAGGCACACTGCTTAGGATGCTACTTCAGCAGTAGCATCTCGGGTCACTGCAATCTCCACCTCCCAGGTTCCAGCAATTCTCCTGCCTCAGACTCCCAAAATGCTGGGATTACAGGCATGAGCCACCACACCTGGCAATTTTTGTATTTTTTTAGTAGAGACAGGGTTTTACCATGTTGGCTGGGCTGGCCAACTCCTGACCTCAGGTGATCCACCTACCTCGGCCTCCCAAAGCGCTGGGATTATAGGCGTGAGTCACCACGCCCAGCCAAAACCAAGTTTTATGCAAATGTAAGAAGTATTAGTATTTCTTTAATCAAAATGTTGACGTCACTTAATAACACCTTACTATTTGATATACCCTTTTAAGCTGATAGAACTTGCAAGGCGTTTGTGTTACTTTGAGCTGATCTTCACTTTGACTGAGCTGCCTCCTGTGTTTTATGTGAAGGGCATAAATTATTTCACTTTACAGTTGAGACACTGGGTCTCTGAGAAAGTGAAAAAAACAACTTGAGTTATGGGCAAGTCAGAAATTAAATCAGACAAAGAATAGACAGATTTTTGTGCTTCCAGCTCTATTCTTTCCTTCTTCGTTACACCACAAATAGGCCGCCTCTCTACCTATAACCAGCTCTACCAATTTGATGGAATTGAGTTGTTTATATATAAAAAGAAGTCCCCGTTTTGTCATTTTCACTTGCAGCAACTAGTAAGATAACTATCTTACAAAATCTAGATCTAGAAGTATCTGTTACCTCAAACATATGCCAGTGATGTGTAATAGGTCAATATTAACGTGTTAACAAAGTTAATATTGATGTTGACTCAAAATAAATTGGCCACATGTAGCAAGTCCAGATGCAAACAATCCGTAGTCACAGAAAATAGGAGGGCTCTTTAAAGTTGGAAAGCCATTTAGTTTGAAGGCCTCAGAGGAGAGACTTCAACAACAGTGGTTGAAACAGAAAGAAAAAAACCCTTTTCATTCACGTTCCAATTCTGCAAAGACTGAATTCTAACTGATTAGAGGGCATGTGACAGCCAAATGAGTTTGAACAATAGAACAGAGTGTGGTAGAGGGATTCAAGTTTGGGGCTAGAAAGCTGGAGTCCTGAATTTTCTTTAAGGCTTTGCCAATGACTTCCAGCCTGGTTTTACCCTAATTATTTATGCCCCCTGTTTCCCTCCAATGTTATAATCCCTTTGTCTATAGAAATCACAGGGAAAATTATTTGTAGCATGCTTTGTACAATGTATGCTGGGATAGCAAACTATGATAAAGAATTCTGTTCGTCCTAGCTGGAGACAAATAGACAGGCTAGACCACCCCAGAAGTAACTTAGAACATTGGTAAATTTTTAACAAGTGATTATCTTCTTTCCCTGTTTTACATTTTATTGTGGAAAAAATCAGAAATTACAAAAAATAAAAGTAGATGAAAATTCACCCATCATCCCAGAAATCATCACTGTTGATATTTGCTATATATCCCTTCAGTCTGTGGTTTGTATGTGTGTCTGTCTGCATGTGCTTTTAACACACTGTTAATATGTATACTCTTAAAGAGAAAAAAATGTATTTTTAGTTAATTACAATCATACTCTACATAGCACTTTTATTTATTTACTTTAGCACTTTCTAGCTTGTATTTTTCACTTAATAGAGAACATCAACATTTAAAAAAAAAATCTTTGAAGACTTTTTGGTGGCTCCATATTAATATACTAATTGTACATAATATTATTTATTTAATCAATTCCATCTTGTTGGATATTTAGGTTTTCAACTATTTGTTATTAAAAAACAGTCTGTATTAAATATTATTAAATATGAATCTGTGTTTCTAACTGATTACATGATTAAGATAAGTTTTGGTTACTAAAATCACTGAATGAAAGGATATGAATATTCTGGTCCCTTAATACGTATTACCTAATGGTTTTCCAGAAAGGTTATACCAGATTACACTTTAGTCAGTATTATGTGAGATTATACAATTCCCTAAACCTTCTCAAATAACACTGTTTTCCCTTTTTTCTTTAATATTTGATAGGTGTTTTAAAGTATTTTTTGTTTTAATTTACTTGATTATTAATGAGCAATTTTATTTAATTAGGAATTAGGATAAGTATATGTGAATTTTTCATCAAATTTCTTATTTTTCATCCTAGAAGACAAGATCTTTCATCTCATCAAAAGAATATCTTCGAAGAGCAAACTTCTGGCTTATACTTAAAGAAGGAAATAGGAACCGAAAGCCCCAGAGGATACTCAGATTTCTGCCAATGGTCTAGAACAGGGATGGCAAGTTGATGCAAATGTATGCTGCCTTTGTTCTCCCTTCTTTCCCTCAGTTAACAGGCAGACATCACTAACTAATCATGATGCTATTTTCTCAGTGAGCCTAGATGTACTGTCAGAATTCTTCCCCACACCACTACTGCTGCTATGAGCTATTATCTCTCTTAGATGTCACTTAAGATGAAACAAATTTGCCTTCCTGGCCCAGAGAGCAACCTACATTTCCACAGGGAAAGATAAATGCAGGGAACAGTACGATGTTACATGACTGCTGGTCTCTTCCTCTGATCTATTTCTCTCCCAAATATATATCATAGAAATGCAGTATTAGCCACACATAAATTTTTCCCATTGTATATATTCCATTAATATACACAATGTGCTTAGGAAAGTTCTTACTCCTTTTCCATGATCTCCTTAATTTCTGAAACATTACTCCTTGAAGATACTCAATAAATACCTGTGGCTAACTAATAATATAATTGTCAGGATTCTATCCTCTTAGTAAGTCTAGTTCTCTTCAAAATCCATATAAATTCTTCCTCCAAAGTTTGCCCTCACTAGTCATCATTCAGTTATGTTTATTCTCCCTTTCAATCTCTTCCTATTTTAATGTTCCTTTTTAATGCTATTGTTACCATTCCCTAAAAAGATACCATTTCATGTGATTTGGAATGGCCATGCCTGAGGCAAGTCCATTAACTAAGCATACAAGGTGGTGAGTGCTGTGTAAAGCATCTTTAGAGAGAAATAAAATCATTCTTACATAGACCATCTATCTTAGAGAAACGGTGCTCTTTCATTTTGCTACAAAAGAAGACAGCAGCTGGTGAATAGTAGATAATAAGAGCTACACTTTCAATGAGCAACAGAAAAGACCAAGGTCAGAGGAACTGATGAGGGATGACTAGTCAGCCTTTCTTATTATGGAGCTTAGCCTGGCTTCTAGTCTTGTCTCTCTCTTCTTCCAGTAGCCTGTGTTACCTATGACCAATCCTGAGCTTAGGCAAGAATTTTAAGATATTTCTGTTCCATTTGAAATTAGTGCCTTTGGTTCTGACCTTAGGCATAACTGATCATGAAACTTCCCATGTGTTCAATGTCATTTATGAACTTAATATTTCTGAGCACCCGTTATGTGCCAGACACTGCAGTAAACAAGACAGACATAATGCCTGCTAGAGGCAGTACAAGGGATAATTTCAGGAGGCTTTAAACATACCATAATCTTCATTAGCCCCTTCCCCAACCCAAATAAACTCCTAGCCCTTCTCTGTTTCTGTTTTTATTTTCTGAGATAGGGTTTTGCTTTGTCACCCAGGCTGGAGTGCTGTGGCACAAACACAGCTCACTGCAATCTTGACCTCCCCTTCCCAAGCGATCCTCCTGCCTCAAACCCCCAAGTAGTCAGGACTACAGATGAGTGCCACCATTCCTGGCTAATTTTTATCTTTTTTATGGAGATGAGGTTTCACCATGTTGCCCAGGCTGGTTTTGAACTCCTGAGCTCAAGCAATTCACCTGCCTTGGGCTCCCAAAGTGCCGGAATTACAGGTGTGAGCAACTGTGCCTGACCACCTCTAGCTCTTCTTTTCACCAGATTGCTACTCAAATTCTCTCCTATAGAGATATTGGAACTACCACTGGTCTGATCCTTGTATCATGGAACTTACATTTAGTGGGTCAAGCAACAAGAAGTAAGCAGTCAGTGACAACCCAGTACTGCATAAGCTCTGACTATGGCATTACATGGTGCTGTGAATGCTCAAGAAGGACATCAAATCCAAGCGTCACAGAAATGACACCCAAAATGAGACCTGTGGTGGTTAATTTTGTGAAACTCGATTAGGTTAAGTGATGCCCAGATAGGTGGTAAAACATTTCTGGGTGCATCTGTCTGGGTGTTTGGGAAGCGATTAGCATTTGAATCAGTAGAGTGAGAAAAGAAGATCCACCCTCATCCATGAGGGTGGTTATCATCTAATCCACTGAAGGCCTGAATAAAACAAGAAGGAAGTGGAAGAGTGAATTCTCTCTCTCTTCTTGAGCTGAAAAATCCATTTTCTCTTGCCCTTGGACATTAGATCTCCTGGTTCTCAGGTCTTTGGATTCGAGAACTTACACCAGCAGCCCCCTCAGTTTTCAAGCCTTTGGCCTTGGATTTAGACTTACACCATCAGCTTCTATGTTTCTCAGGCCTTTGAACTTGGGCCAAACTACTCCATTAGTTTTCCTGGTTCTCCATCTTGGAGATGGAGGATGGTGGCACTTCTCAGCCTCCATAATTACTTAAACCAATTCCCATAAATCTCCTCTTACCTATCTAACTAATCTCTCCATCTCTCCATTCATCTAACCTATTGTTTGCTTATTTGGAGAGCGCTGATAGATACAAGATCTAAAGCATGGTATGATTTAGGTAGCAAAAGAGGCAGAGAAAAGACTCCTAAGTGGAGGATTCAGCATCTACCAAGGTCAGAAGAAAAGAAAATATGACATATTCTAAAAACTCTTAAGTTTTTTGGAGGGTAGAACGTGAGGAGTGAAGGGTTAAGAGAAACATAGTAAATCACAAGAGATGAGGATGGGGAAGTGGGCAGGGCCAGTCCACAGATGGCCATAAGCCATACTATGCAGTCTGGACTCTATCATAAGCTAGACGAATAGGAAGTGAAACCAAGTTTGAAGCAAGAAAATGAACTGATCAGTTTGTGTTTAGAAAGACCACTCTGGCCACAGAAGTGAGAATAGAGAGGAGTCAGGCAAAGCTTTTGAGGAGGAATTCATCAAGAAGCTGCCACAGAGGGTCATGTGGCTAGAGCCAGGGTAGTGGCAACAGGGAAGGGAAGAAGTATAGAGGCCATATTACTCTGCAAGGGCTGCAGTAACAATGTGTCATGGCTTAAAACAACAGAAATGTACAGTCTCTCAGCTCTGGAGGCTGGGAACTTGAACTGAAATGTTGGCAGGGCTATGCTTCCTCTGACAACTCTGGGACAAAACTTTTCTTGCCTCTTCTAGCTCCTAGTGTTGGCCAGCCATCCTTGTTTCTCCTGGGCTTGCAGGTGCACCACTCCACTCACACGGCTATCTCCTCCCTATGTGTCTTCACATCCACCTCCCTCTGTGTGTCTGTCTCTATATCCAAATCTCTCCTTTTTATAAAGACGTGAGTTATATTGAATTTGGGCTCACCCTAATGATCTCAGTTTAGCTTGATTACCACTGTAAAGACACTATGTTTACATCCTGAAGTGCTGGGGATTAGGACTTCAACATATCTTTTGGGGGGACAAAATTCAACCCATAACATGAGTTCTTTTTTACTCTAAGCCCCGTTTTCCCCCCGATGCTCTGGGTCAGATGGATGCCCTATCCCTTGGGTCTGAGCCCTTGTCCTCCATGATATGGCACTGCCTGGTTCTCCTCTTCACAGCCCTTCTTCCGAAGGCTAGAGATGGGATCCTCGGTACTTTCCTACTACCACTGCTTGCCAGTTCAGCTCTCAGAATATTGTTCGTGTCTGAATTCCTCCGCCAAGGCTCTGTCCAGCCCCCACAATGCCCTATTCCCAGGATGTGACATTCCTGTTGCCAGTTGACATTCCTATCAGCTGTCACCTATCTTGCAACCCACAAGATCAGTATTTCTCAAAGGGTGTCCACAGGCCACTGGCAGCAGAATCACCCTGGAGTATTGTTTAAAAACTGGTTTATTTTGATCCACATTGACCCCATTGGATCAGAATCTCTCTCTAGCTGTGGGGTGTGGAAATTCATGTTTGTAACATGCTGTGCTAGTGGTTTTTGTGAACACTCCAGGTTATGCATTCTGCTTCCCTGGCTTCCTCCCAGCACTGCTGCAGGGTCTGCCTCCCAGCATTGGCACTCCGTCTGAAAGTAGGGCTCATCCTAGGCCCGCCTCCCTTTCTAGTCTTTCCCATCCTGTCCTGGTTAAGCTTAACCATTCCAAATCACCAACGTGGATCTCACAACCCAAGGAGGAAGAATAGTCTTGAAATACACTGCTCTTAGGAAGAAAAGACTCAAGTATTGGAATTTCACTGGGCCGGATGAGGGCATGTAGTTACACACAACTGATGAAAATGAAATGAGAATAAAGTTATTTATTGATATGCTCTAAGAATGCGCAAAAAAATTTGCAACTGGGTAAGGTATCAACAGCAGAATCATATAATGATTATGTATATATATCATACATATATAAAAACATAAAATTGATAGTGGAGATAAACTATTATAGAGCCCTGATTGCATCCCACATCCTGAACATTCATCCCACTCTAATCCAAAACAATCATAGTCTGAAAATTCTCAATCACCTGATATTTAAACAAGGAAATCTACCTTCTGATGCTTTTAAGGATTTGGAGTTTTTAGTTTGGCTCCAGTATAAGTGTGTATATGATAGATAGAAGTATGCAAAAAAACCTCATTTTTAAAGCTCAGTTCACACATAAATTTTAGTTTTTCTTTGAGGGATTGAAGTTTCAATTCTATTTAACCCCGAGAAGGGAGCAGGCAACAATCCCAGTGCCGAAGCGGCACTCCTACTGGTGCCAATAAACATTTGATGATGTTGATCATTTTCTTGCCCAAGGCTGAGAGAGTATCATCTGCAGAGGTATATATGAAGTGGTTTGCTCTTATGTATACATAAAACTCACCTCAGACTTTCCTTGTTAATAATGTCATACATTGTAATGATAGAGGGTTTTCTAAGCACAGATGCCTACCAGTTGTATATAAGTAAATGCTTCAGTATGGAGAATAGAGTTGGGAAACTCCTGAACAATGCATGGGTTGACAGAATGATTGATTTCACATTTAAATCAATGGAAGAACTAAGGTAATTATTCAAACAGATTAAGCCAAAATAAACCAATTTGATCTAAAATTATATGTCCTGAATATTTCAGTTAAATTGGGCTGTTATTCATTTCATTTGCCCATTTTATAAAGATGAATCCACCATAATTATACTGTTTAAAGAAGCTTCCATGCAATTTTAATTCAGTAAACTTGCATTTCTAATAGCAACAACAAGCAACCTATATGCAACCAACTTTTGCAATGCATTGTTAATGTTTTTAAGCTTACCTTCGTAATTAAAGACAACAACAATCTTGCTTGATGTTTATTCTGCCTTCTTTAAACAGTCAATGCTAAGGTGAAAGTGTTTTATAGTAACAGGCAAAGCCAGAGATTGTTGAACCTCTGATACCATCAGAGACTTGGCAAAATTTACTTGAATAAGAGGAAGCTTGTCTTTCCTGCCTTTTCACCTCTTTTTTGACCCTGGGCCTGCTATCTACACAACACTTTCTATACTGAGCTCAAAGTTATCCTCCATTGTGCAAACCTCTTACTGAAAGCCTATTGAGGTTTCACACCCCACCACCCTCACCAAGGATCCTATTAAATAATATATATAAAATATTGTCATTCTCATTTTCCCCACTCCATTTCAAAAATATTTTCCCTAGCAAGAAATTAATAAAATCTAGCTGATGAAAGTGGTTCACATTAATTTTACATTGTAAAAGAGTATTAGATTAAATATGGATGAAAAAAAGAATAAAATAGGCTTCTTAGTGGCGCTCTCCATGGTTATCTACTTTCTCTTGACAGATAAACAGGAAGAACAACTGAGCACCCCACCTTTGAAAGAATGCCTCCCCACCTTCCTGTTTTCTGCATACTTTCAATACACTTTCTGACTGGTTAATCTCAGCCTTTCTAATATAAGTGTGACTGTGCTTTGATGGTCTTATATGTAGACCTCAGAAAGAGTTACTCTTTCATCTACTCCCATGAAATGGTCCCCCTGAAACCCAAACAGAATGTAAAAAAGCTTTGATTTTTACTTCATTTTGTCTACTCTTATACATATAATAATCCTTCTGGTTTTAGATACTGTAGGTAATTTGGGAATCCCAAACTATGTAAATAACCACACCCTTCTCTAAGTTTCAAATATCCACAAACTAAACTTCTTCCATAAAAGATCTTTTGGAAAGAAAGGGCCAGCACTGAAAATTTGTATTGCTTCTTCATTGAACTCAATTTAAAAACAGCCCCATACCATGTTGTTAGTATTTTTTTTAATGTGCAGCCAGAAAAGAATTCACTGGGGCAAACATGAAGTTGAGTTGTAAAAGGCCAAGGCAAGGCTGGACCTGGTGGCTCACATCTATAATGCCAGCCCTTTCAGAGGCTGAGGCAGGAGGATCCCTCAGGCCCTTAGGAGTTTAAGGCTGCAGAGAGCTATGATGGTGCGACTGGACTTCAGTCTAGATGTAGAGTGAGACCCTGTCTCTTACAAAAAAAAAAAAGTTGGGGGACAAGCTAATTTGTTTGTTTTTAGTGGTTGCAAACTTAATTAAAAGTTTAATTTAAAAATTGTGGCAGCTGGGCATGGTGGCTCATGCTTATAATTCCAGTACTTTGGGAGGCGAAGGTGGGTGGATTACCTGAGGTCAGGAGTTCAAGATCAGTCTGGCCAACATGGTGAAACCCTGTCTCTACTATAAATACAAAAAATTAGCTGGGCGTGGTGACGCACGTCTGTAATCTCAGCTACCTGGGAGGCTGGGGCAGAAGAATCACTTGAACCCAGAAGGCGGAGGTAGCAGTGAGCTGAGATTGCACCACTGCACTCCAGCCTGGGTGACAGAGAGAGACTCTATCTCAAAAAAAAAAGAAATGTGATCTAGTGTCCTTTAGATTTCTTCTTTCTTTTTCAATGAGATACATTGGGTTAGTTCTATTTTAAAGTGTGTCTAAGCCTATAGAAAAGAAATAAAAACAAAGGACAAGGATACTGGTTCCAGGCAAACTTTAAACTCTAAGAGCAAAAGTTACCAAACTGGCTTAACTTAGTGTCAGGCCAAACTCAGTTTAGGGACAGGGCCATGATACAGAACAATAACTGCCCAAATCATATTTAACAAAGTAGCATTTTTAATATAAGTCTGAATTACTGTGGGAAGAAAAGTTTATAGCATTTTTTTCTCCATTTTGAAGTTTATCAACAGAGTTTCACAATGGGGAAAAGAATGTAACTGTCATATGATAAACTGCATTTATATAGAAGAAATAACAAGCTTTATCCTGAAGATAAACCATTCAATACGTAAGCATTTCAAGCTGATAAAACAAGAGTAGATCAAGAGCAATCCACAGCTAAGCACTCAAGAGATCACAGGTAGGAATGCAGGTTGACCCCAATGATGAATAAGAGGAACAATTGAAGTATTCCCACTACTAGGCAATGCTGGAAGCCTTTATCTTAGTAGCTGCGGTAGTAAGAATAGAGCCCACAATACTGTAACAAAGAGACCCCAAAACTAGTGCCTTAAGTTAGATGGGAATTTGCTTCTCTTATACATTACTGCCCAGAGGTATAATAGTTGAGCGTTCTGGGGCAAGTAGGTGATTCTGTTTCAAGGGCAGGGAGCCAGCTTTGCTTTCATTTTGTTGCTCCACCTTCTCTTAAGGTGGTGCCCTCATCCTCATGACTGATAGTGGTCCATTAGCAGCACCAGCCCAGATTCCAGCCCTCAGAAGCAGATAATGAAAAAGGAGAGGGCAACCAACCTCTTCTTCAAGGACATGCTCTAGAAACTGCATACAGCACATGTGCTCACAGCTAGACACAAAGGAGCTGGGAAATGTCATTCTGACATTGAACAGTCAGGTGTCCATCTAAAACGCAAGGGTTTCCCTGATCAAAGGAGAATGGATTTGGGGATTTGGTTAGCATTATCTCCCATAGTAGTCAAGGATGACAAGCTTCAGAGTGTGTGTGTGTGTGGGTGTGTGTGTGTGTGTGTGTGTGCACATGCTCATACACAAGCATTCTTAAGACGTAGTAGGGACTTACATGTAAGGCAATATTCCTTAATGGCTGAGATGGATCAAAGATAGACTTTGAGGCTAGGAAGACTTGAGTTTGATTTGATCCTGCATCTCTAACTGACTAGGTCTGTACATCTTGGAAGCATTCATTTTCTTACCTATAAAATGAAGATAATTCTTACCTCATAAACTGGTATGATGGGCAAATTAAATAATTTCTATTGTTGTAAAAATAGAAAATTTGTCCTAGATTCCCGGCAGGAAGCTCCTAAAATTCTTGGAATTTCCCAAGTGGTCAGAGTGTCTTTGTTATTTTCATGAGTCCCTTTGGTCACACTTGAGTTTATGCTAATGAGACACAGAAGGCCCAAGATGGGGACTGGTTATCAGAAAGACCAACCCTGTGATTAGATGGTTGGGGCTTTGAGCCCTGAAATATCAACCAATCTCCTGACCTCCGGGGATGGGAGAGTTTGGATATTGAGTTCAGTTGTGTGTCCAGTGATTCAATATGTAATAAGACGTCAGTAAAAACTCTAGACATTGAAGCTCAGTGGATCTTCCTGGTTGATGAACACATGAATGTGCCAGGAAGGTGACACATCCTAATTTCAGAAGGAGAAGGCATGGAAGCTCTGCATTTGAGACCCTCCCAGACCTTGCCCTATATGTCTTCATTGAACTAGTATTAATTTCCATTCTTCTTAATGAAACTCTAATCATAAGTGTAGTGCTTTTCTGAGTTCTGTGAGTTGTTCTCATGAATTATCAAATCTGAAGAGGTTGCGGGAATCTCTGAATTTGTAGCCAGTCAGTCAGAAGTGTGGATATCCCAGGGACCCTTGAAGTGTGGCTGGCATCTGCAGTGAGGGTAGTCTTGTGGAGGGCTGAGCCCTCAACTTGTGGGAGCTACACCAACTTTAAGAGGTTAGTGCCAGATCTGAATCTTGTTAATTCCTCTTTGATGCTAGCCAGGCAAAGGCAACTTTCTGAGTCCAGAGCCTACTCTTTCTCATGGTGGCAGCCCTCAGAATATAGGCACAAGGTCACCTCTGGCTTGAATAGAGCTCTTCCTTCTCCAGTCACTTCAGATTCAGAGAGGGTCATAAGCTTGTGTATTTTTAAGGGCACTTGCGTAGGAGTCTTTAAATTGGAGAAAATACACCAGATGATTTTGGAATATGTATAAGATGCTTAAAGAGCACCTGGCACAGGGTAAGATTTCAATAAAAGCAAAGTGCTATTATTGCTTAAATTTTTTTTTTAATTTTTGTCTAAGACAGGTTCCTGTTTCGCCCAGGCTGAAGTCCAGTGGCACAATCAGAGCTGACTGCAGCCTCCAACTTCTGGCCTCAAGCAGTCCTCCTAACTCTGCCTACTAAGTAGCTAGGTACATGCCACTGCACCTGGTTAATTGTTTCTTTAAGAAATGTGATCTTACTGTGTTGCCCAGGCTGGTCTCAACTCTTGGCTTTAAACAATCCTCCTCCCTCAGCCTCCCAAAGTACTGGGATTACAGGCATGAGCCACCATGTGCAGCCTATTGCTTTAAATTATTATTATTATTAGGGTTATCAATACGTGGTTGAATTACTGAAACAAAACCACTGAAATCATATTTAACTATTTTTCCATAATCCTTCTTATCAGAGTTTTGTAAGAATCCTCTTCAATATGTGGCTATCTCCAAACTTCTCTCTAGGAATAGAAAGTTGAAATGAGGGCCTTGTGTACCTACCAAGTTAGCAGAGAAAATTCAGTACACCCCAGCAGGCCTTGCTTCAGATGAGCCACAATCATCAACAGCCTCCAATTTAAAGGCTCCCACACCAAGTGCCCTTAAAAAATGCACAGGCTTATGATCCCCTCTGAATCTGAAGTGACTGAAGAAGGAGTTCTATTCAAGCCAGAGGTGACCTTATGCCTATATTCTGAGGGCTGTCACCATGAGGAAGCGTAGGCTCTGGACTCAGAAAGTTGCCTTTGCCTGACTAGCCAAGACATGTGCTTTGTGTCAAAGAGGAATTAACGAAATCTAGGCAAGAAAGTTATAGGGAAAAATTTTAAAACACATATGTATGGTAGGAAAAACATGTGATTTACACTTTGATAGGACTGTGTTTAATTCTAGTCTTTGCCACCAGCCAGGTTTATAACTTGAGGCACATTTTTAAATCTCTCTGAATGTGTTTCCCTCTTATATAAAACTGGAAAATAATGAGGCACTCATGAGGTTGTTGGAGGGAAGCAATGAAACGATGATGATGCACATAGAGTATTTACCGTAGCGCCTGGCCCGGAGTAAGCCACTGAATGCATGTTAGGTCCCATCCCTTTCCCGTCATGGGGGCACGGTGGGAGGAATATCTGTCTGCTTGCTTACTATTTAAAAAGCCCAGTGCAGAAAGCTTTCTAGGATCAGATTACCAGTTACTCTTTTCCTGAAAGGCAAGTCTTAGGTTACAGTTTTACTGTAAACATCTCCAAAACACTGCAGGCAGAAAATCAAGGAGATTTGCAGTTCCTAGAAGGATTCATGATATCCCATGAAAGTTCATATTTCAAGGCTGATCTACTACTGGTTGATGGGATTCTGTCATCAGGGGTTTTCTTTCTCCATGTGGCTTCTTAGAAGATAATCTGACCTTCACAGCTTATTCCCCACAATTTGTCCCTTTGCACAGACAGTGTTTTCTATCGCGTTACCGTTTAGAGACTATTCCTGTTCAGTATTTGCTGCATGGAATGGAATTGGA
This sequence comes from Callithrix jacchus, assembly GCF_049354715.1. Taxonomy (NCBI): domain Eukaryota; kingdom Metazoa; phylum Chordata; class Mammalia; order Primates; family Cebidae; genus Callithrix; species Callithrix jacchus. The sequence goes on from NC_133509.1 coordinate 93,856,774, forward strand.
TTCTTCCACTAATGAAAAATCTTTTTATTTAGTCAGAAATTTTAACTCTTCTTTCCTCCTCTTCCCAATGCTAAAATCCTGCCTGCCAATGTTACCAAGGTGGGAATGACTGCAAAGTTCAAAATTGCTTTCAACAGATACCTATTTGTACAGTGCCAAGGGGAAGTAGGATATGGATCCTTCAGAGGCATGGGCTTTATGTCACGAACAGTCTGTCAGTTGCTGGGTAAGGAAACATCATTAGACTAATACTAATCAACCAATAATTATGTATTTGTAATTAAGCATGGCTGTAAACATTAACTATAAAAAAGTTCACTCTAGTATTTTTTAGTGTTTCATTTCATAACTCTTTTTACTGTGAAACTTTATTATGCTTTTCTTACATCTCAGTGAGCCTCGTGAGGTGATCAGAAAATAATTATTCTCATATTTTTAAAAATGTATGCGAATAATACATATTCACGATAGAAAAAAACTGAAATTATATTCAAGAAAAAAGAAAATAAAAATCAACTATAATTCTATCACTTGCATTTTAGTGCATATTCTTTTAGATATTTTCCTTGACATATTCATTGTATATATATGATAAACATTTTTTTTAACAAAAATGAGACTGTATAACATAATTTTCTTCTTTTATTTTTGGCACATTTATACTGCTAATCTACAATTTCATTTTAATAGCTAAATAGTGATCAATTTTATACATAAATTCAGTAACTAAGTTAACCAATTCTTTAGGGGCTGTGCATTCAGTTTGTTTCTACCTTTTTTATGAAATGAAACACTAGGATGTTCACCTCCATAATAAACTCTCCTGTGTGTGAGATAACCGTGGACAAGCCGTATCCCTTTTCTGTACCTCACTTTTTCCATATGGAGCAGCACAATGACATTCCACACCTCGATATGATATCACTGAGATTGGGTATATATCTCTTACATGCTCTGGGTTACAGGAAAAACCCACATACTGTCAGCGCTCTGGATTTCCATTAGTGATACCAGCTATGGGTTTGTCTTGTATTTATTTAGTAGTTCTATTTATTTTGCTATTATTAGATTATGTTCTGGAAATTTTTCCATGCATCATGGAGAGGGGCTTCTCTGTGGGAAATCTTAAATTGGTAATAATTTCCATCAGGAACAAAGATGATGTTTTGCTTTTTGCTTCTCTGTTAAGATTAAGGAGATCTTTTATACATCTCTATATTGTTTGGTTTTGCAGTGCAGGCTTTTCTAAAGCAAAATTTCACAGAGAGTATGGCCTCTGATCAGAGAGCTGGGTAATTCAGCAAAAGGGAAATTAAGAGTTTGCAATGGCTGTTTAGACAGTGTGCAGGCCACTAAAAAAGAGTAAATTATAAAGTAGACAAATATCTAAAGTTGCAGGTTGAGCTTCAGCTTTTATAAAGAGTCTTTATAACTTCTTCGTGAGATTCCACGGTTCATACTCTTGAATCTTTGCAATGTCTAACGATATGGAAAAAATGCTTATCTAATCATTTAAGAAGAGCCAAGAAAAGGGTGATTGCTACCAATTGTTTCATCAAATTAACAGAACAAATTCGACATTGGGTATTTAAAACTGAATAACAACGTTAATACGCTTTAAATGGGTTTCTGAGACCCTTCCTGATTAACTGTATCATGCACACTTCTACATCTGGCAAAAAACTGAAGTACTGAAAATCTTATTCTGAGGGTGTAGATGATCAGTGTCAGGTGCTTAATTACAATTCATTTTCAATTCCAATTTAACCATTAATTAAAGTAGGTATCCTTGACTTGACATTCAGTGCAAGAAAAGCTCAAAAAGAAAATGTATTACACAATTATCCTGAAAAGCCACTGCCTGGCTCCTTTATATGTGTTGCTCACGGTAGCTATAGTAACCAGTGTTTAAGACAAAAACACACAAGATCGAAGTCCTAGGCTGATGTGACAGCTCTCAATGGCTTTGTTCTGTGTCTAAGATTTCCCTTCCTCCTCTTGCATCATATTTCACCCCAAAGCCTTGAATGACTAACACACCACTTGGGGATGGGCAGACAAATATTCACAGGAACAAAGGGGACCACGATGGGCTGGAGACAGGCTATATTAGGACCACCTGTCCTTTAAAGAAACGAAAATGTGGATGTCCAGTGTAGCTAGTGAGACTCAGTCCCCTCCGTGTTCTGCTGGGAAAGAAAGAGGCTGTTCTGCAACAGCTGTTGCATTGTGTGGGCAGTGCCTGTCCATCCCCCTCCAGGAGCATTGCTCAGCTACAGACTCACCGTAACCTTGCCTGGGCTGAGCATGGGGTGAGAGGGTGGTTTCTATTTCTAGACTAAAAAAGAACAGATGACTTTTCATGTTTAGTTCTAAGCAAAGAAAGAGGAAGGGAACAGGGTAGTAGAGGTAGCTAGAATTAATACTCTGAGCATTTACAGAAAACAGATTGGGGTAGTGATTTTTATTTGGGCTTAAACATTTTAGGGTATTTCATTTATTATTATAGCAGATGTGGGCCACGTGTTCAAACAGAAAAGTGGTAAATAGATCCATTCCATTTGGGCATTCATGTTTTCAACGTAAAGGGACGTTGACTATTGCTTGTAATACTAGCCTAAAATGCTAAAAGCATACTTTTCTAGTATTCAATTAATTGAGAAAAATTAGGCCACCTCCCAAATATGGGAAATTCTAGATTCCCGAATATCCCTTTTGGAAGACTATATCTAACATTACATTGTAGGGCCATATTATCATGGCTGGAATATTTCTACACACGTAAACCCTTGACTGAATGACAAACTAGTAAATCTCAATAATTTATTTAAAGGAAGTTTAGTATTTTGGTTGGCAAATGTGCTCAGAGGAAGTACTACATTAATAATAGTTGCTTTTAACACAATTCTTTTCTTTATGTAGTCAGAATGTTTTATGGTGGATTAAATCCACAAATTGGAATAAGAATGAATGCACTTGAGCTTTTATGACTTATTCTGTCAAAAGAATACTCTTAACAAGCCCTGTCTCATGCCTGAGGGTATGGTTAAATGATAAATGGCTTGAAAAAAATAGAGACAGTTACAATACAGGTAAGGAAATAATCCATTAATCATTTATGAGGAGAATATTGCTTTGCTAATGATGATCATAACTGTGTAGTCTAGGCTTGGACCTACTCAAATTAAGTTGGACCTACATCCAATAACGTGGGGATAAAAAAATATAAAAAATTATGATCCATTACATAAATGCTCCATTTCCTCAGGCTCCTGGGTTTAATCACATATGTTAGATGAATTATTTGACCATGTTAAGTGGAGAAATGGCTTGTAGAAAAGAGTTCTAGAACTTTCCTAGGTGTTTTTAGTGGTGTACATGACATTTATGCCAGAAAAGCTTACTTGTTAGTTTAGTCCCATGGTCAGTCCCCAGTAAGCAGTGGGCGAGTTGAGGGAACGAGGAGTCTCATTCTATTGATCTTACCTGTATTTTTAGTATCAAACTCAAAAGAAAAGCGGCAGCATTTTAAGAGATACAGCTACTGAAAATGCTTTATTTCAGTCAATAGGCAGACAAGTATAACGAGATTCCTTAATGCAAAAGGACAGATGCCTCTTAATGTAGCCATTAGCAAAAGAAGGGTATGTCTTATTGATTGCCCTAGCCAAGAATCATGCTGATAAATACAAATTTGGCATTTATAAGGCATTATGCCTTGAGCAGTTCAGATATTCACCAGGGTGGAAACAGAGAACCAAATCAGGGGTTTCTACTACAAGTCACTTAGGCTGCATGCCTGGCTCTCCTGACAGTGTTGGTCCAAAAGCAGAGCAACATTTTAAATAAAAAGTACATAAGGACACTAAGTGCAGGCACTCGGGACTCGAGTTAGCTGGAGAGGGGTTCATGCTGTTAAGGTATCAAAAGTCCCACCAAAGTGAACACCCTTCCTGTCTTAATTCACCGACAAGATAGGCTTGGGGTCCAAAGAGACCTGATTTTAAAACATAATTATGTGAACTTGGACAAATTACTCAATCTCTCTGAACCTCAACGTCTCATCTATAAATTAATGGATTTTTTTGAAAAATAACAGATAAAGTACACAAAGTGCTTGCTTAGCACAGTGCCAGGTACATATTAAGCCTTTTCTCTTTCTCATCAATTTCATTCCCTTGCCATTTACATCTTTGTTTTAAACCTGTATGGCAATATAAAGGCTGTTCTTTTGCATATGAATACATTCACTTACTCAACATTTTATCAGTTGTCTTTTTTTTCCAGTATTTCCACATTTGAAGACAAACCATGAAAAAAGAATGGCATAGAGTTATTGCAAGGATAAAAATAGGTAATCCATATAAAGGGCATGGTGGAGGTGAGCATTCATACATCCATTCTCTCCACAAGCAATTACTGAGCACTGGCAGTATTTATGTGACTATGCCATACACAGTGGGACACAAAGAGGAGCTAGAATTGGGTACCTACATTCAAGCCAGTTCACAATCTATGTGGAATGGTAACAGGGGTATATGAAAGTATTGGAGCAGAGTGGAACACCAAAACCACTTTCCAAAAAGAGGCAATGTCAAGTTGAATCTTGAGAGAAACAAAAACCAGATTAAGGGAAAGTGGAAAGTGGGTTAAAGGGTTGGGTAAGGGTGGCAAGGGAAGAAGTACCAGGTAAATACAACATACCTAGAGCACCTTTCAGTGCCCTGCTATCAAATGTGAGCACCCAGGGATTACCACCCTCTGACGAAAGCTCCCAATATGAAATACTGAGCCCCAAACTTAAAATGCCAAAAATTGCAACTTTAAGGAAAGACAAGTAAGACAAAGAGAACTCTTTAAAAATCATTATTAATCTTATAATTGAAATTAGGGAAGATGGCATACCCATGAAACAAGAACAGAATGCTATAAAAATTTTGTAGAACAACAACAAAAATAGCTTTTGGAAATTAAAATCATAAGAGCAAAGCCAAGAGAGTTAAGACATGGAGAGAAAAAAACTAAGGAGATGAAATAATTTTACTTTGAAGTGGACAAAACTGAAATCTGTAACTACATTAAAATTTTTCATTTCCCTTTTAAAGGTTTACAGACAGGAATTATTTCCAGTACTCAGAACAGCTGACTGTGAGACAATTAATGATACCCTCTGGAAGAGGAGGTGCTGAAAAAAGTGAAAAGATAAAAACGAATTTTTATTCTGCAGTCTAGAAAAATTATTGTTTCCCGTCCTGTGTTGTCAGTGTACAAAAAATCATATGACATAAAGTGACAAGACTCTATTTCTAGTGTTGCATGTGTTAAAGAATATATATATTCTTTATATACATATATATATATATATATATATATATAATACATATATATATTTGGAGACAGGGTCTTGCTCTATCACTCAGGCTGGAGTATAGCGGTGCAATCATGGCTCACTCACCTCCCAGGCTTAAACAATCCACTCACCTCAGCCTCCCAAGTAGCTAGGATTATAGGCACACATCATAACACCTAGCTAATATTTATTTATTTATTTATTTTCCGAGATGGAGTTTTGCTCTGTCACCCAGGCTGGAGAGCAGTGGTGCAATCTTGGCTCACTGCAACCTCTGCCTCCCGGGTTCAAGTAATTCTCCTGCCTCAGCCTCCCAAGCAGCTGGGATTACAGGCACCTGCCACCGCACCTGGTTAATTTTTGTATTTTTAGTAGAGACAGGATTTTACCATATTGATCAGGCTGGTTTCAAACTCCTGACCTCATGATCTGCCCGCCTCGGCCTCCCAAAGTGCTGGGATTACAGGCATGAGCCACTGCACTCAGCCTAATTTTTATTTTTTATAGAGATAGGGTCTCACTATGTTGCCCAGGCTGGTGTCAAACAATCCATCCATTTCAGTCTTCCAAAGTGCTAGGATTATAAGCCTGAGCCATGGTACCTGGCCAAGAATAATTTTTGAAAGAATATAAAATCAGCTGGGTGCTGTGGCTCATTTCTGTAATCCCAGCAATTTGGGAGGCCGAGGTGGGCAGATCACCTGAGGTCAGGAGCTGAGTTCAAGACTAGCCTGGCCAACATGGAGAAACCCCATCACTATAGAAAACACAAAATTAGTTGGATGTGGTAGTGCATGCCTATAATCCCAGCTACTCAGGAGTCTAATGCAGGAAAATCACTTGAACCTGGAAGGCGGAAGTCGCAGTGAGCTGAGATTGTGCCATTGCACTCCAGCCTGGGCAACAAGAGTGAAATGCCATCAGAAGAAGAAGAAGAAAGAAGAAGAAGAAGGAGAAGAAAGAAGAAGAAGAAGGAGAAGAAAGAGAAGAAGGAGAAGAAGGAGGAGAAGAAGAAGGAGAAGAAGGAAGAAGAAGAAGAAAGAAGATAAATTCATGACTTTCAAACAAATATAAAATTAACACATGAAAATTTTTGTTCAACTCATTAATTAAGAGTCAACCAATAATATATTACAACTGATTCAGAAGACAATTTGAAGTACCACGTAGTAACAGTGAGGTAAGGAATGCTAAAATGATTTTGAAAAACAAAACTTGGCAAGTAGATTTTGTTTGCCTTGATTTATAATACCTGAATCTGAAAGAAGGGATAAAGTATGTTAAAATTGTACTAATGTTTACACTTATAATAGAGCTGTGGTTCTTAATTGGATTACTGTCTATATTTATTTTTAAATTTGTCATTGTCTGTATTAGTCAGGGCTCACCAGAGAAACAGAACCAATAGGCTATATACACACATACACATATACAGAAAGAGATTTATTATAAGGAATTGGCTCACATAATTACAGAGGCTGAGAAGTCCCACAACCTGTGTCTGCCAGCTAGAGACACAGGAGAGTAGCTAGTATAGAGTCCAAATCTAAAGGTCTAAGAACTAGGAGATCCATAGTGTAAGCTCCAGTCCGAGTGTAGGAGAAGCTTAATGTCACTCAAACACAAACAGAAAGAATGAATTTGCCTTTGCCCCAGCTTTTATTTTATTCAGGCCTCCAATAAATTGATTGAGGCCTATCCACATTTGGGAGGGCAATTTATTTTATTCAGTCTCTCAATTCAAATGTTAATCTCATCTGAAACTATCTTCACAGACATATAAAGTAATGTTTCACCAAGTACTTGGACACCTCATGGCCTGGTCCAGTTGACACATACAATTAACCATCATATTAACTTCAATTAAGTAGATAATCAAGGGTTATTTCTCAAGCACTCATGATTCCATCTAAAAAAGCCAAGGCCAGGCACAGTGGCTCACACCTATAATCCCAGCACTTTGGGAGGTTGAGGCAGGCAGAATGCTTGAGCCCAGGAGTTTGAGACCAGCCTAGGCAAGATAACTGTACTAAAAATACCAAAATTAGTTGGGTGTGGTTGTGCATGTCTATAGTTCCAGCTACTTGGGAGGCTGATATGGGAGGACTACCTGAGCCTGAGGAGGTCAAGGCTGCAGTGAGCCATGATTGCACCACTGCACTCCAACTGGTGACAGAGTGAGATAAGAAAAGACAAGACAAGACAAGACCAAATCTCCTTTGACAACTTTCTGATTTTTGCCTTCCCCCCAAATGGACTAGCCCTTGATAAGGCTGTCAATTAGGTAAATTATTCTTCAGCTCCTTCTTGTCATATTCTAACTGGTATTTTATTTGGATTTTTTCTAGTGCCACAGCCCCTTTCAAAGACCCAGCACCAGAAAGTGCACTTCTAATTGCTCAAGGTATTCCTTTAGCCAAGCAAAACCAAATGCTAAAGATATTTTCTTCTCATCCATCAAACCCACCCGTCCTGTGCCTCCTTTCCTAGAATTTGTTATCTTGTATTCTGAAACATATTTCATGTTACAGAATTAATGATGTCCTTTCCCAGGTATCATTTGCATTTTAACAGTAAAAACTGAAAACATAAGATATATTTAAATATTGAGTACCCTTTTTTTTTTTTTTTTTGAGATGGAGTCTCGCTCTTTCACCCAGGCTGGAGTGCTGTGGCGCAATCTCGGCTCACTGCAACCTCTGCCTCCCAGATTCAAGCGAGCCTGCTGCCTCAGCCTCCCAAACTGCTGGGATTACAGGCGTGAGCGACTGTGCCCGACCAGAGTACCATTTTATGTTGGGCATTATCCTCTATCTCCATCAGCATACATAGTCAATTTCTGGATTCAGAAAGTTTACATTCTATTATATTAAGTCAACTCAGTAAGTGCAATAGTAACATTATATATATAAAATCTTATCAGGGTGCAGTGGCTCATGCCTGTAATCCCAGCACTTTGAGAGGCCAAGGCAGGAGGACTGCTTGAGGCCAGAAGTTTTAAAACCAGCCTGGGCAGCAGAGTGTGGCCCCTTCTCTACAAACCAAACAAAAAAATGATAATTAGCTGAGCAAAGTGGTATGCGTCTGTAGTCCTAGCTACTTGGGAGGCTGAGGTGGGCAGATCACTTGAGCCTGGGAGTTACAGATTGCAGTGAGCCATAATCATGCCACAGCACTCTAGTGTGGGCAACAGATTCAGATCCTGTCTCTACCAAAAAAATAAAAATAAAAAACATTAAACTCTCAGAACTCCTCAACTTGATATTCAATTGATTTCAACAATGGTGTCAAGACAATTCAGTGGGGAAAAGAACAGTCTTCTCGACAAATGGTACTAATATGAATATTCACATGCAGAAGAATGAAGTTGGACCCCTACCTCACACCATACACAAAAATTAATTAAAAATTAATCAAAGACCTAAATGTAAGAGCTAAAACTATAAAACTCTTAGAAGAAAGCGTAGAAGTAAATCTTCATTACCTTGTATTATAGACTTAATTGTGTTCCCCTCCAACTTTGTATATTGAAGCCTTGATTCCCAACATGACTATATTTGGAGATAGGCTCTTGAAGGAGGTAGTTAAGGTTAAATGAAGTCATGAGGGAAGGGCCCTTATCTAATAGAACTGGTGGCTTTATAAGAAAAGCAAGGGCATGAGAGCTCTCTCTCTCATCACACACACAGAGGAAAGGTCATGTAGGAAGGTAGTCATCTGGAAGTCAAGAAGAGAGGCATTACTAGAAGTCACTTCTGCTGACACTTTAGTTTTGGACTTCTAGCCTCCAGAACTGTAAAACAATACATTTGTGTTGTTTAAGCCACATAGTCTGTGTACTTTGTTATGGCAACCAGAGCAGACTAACATACTTTGGGTTAAGCAATGATTTCTTAGTTAGATAGACAACACCAAAAGCATATGCAACCAAAGAAAAATAGGTAAGTTGGACTTCAACAAAATTAAACATTTTTGTTCTCCAAAAAACACCATCAAGAAAGGGAAAAGATAATCCAAGCAATGGAAGAAAATATTTGAAAATCATTTATTTGAGAAGGGACTTATACCAGAATATATAAAGAACTTTTGAATAGGACATTTCTTCAAAGAAGACATACAAATGGACACTAAATATAAGAAAAGATGCTCAACCTTCTTAAATCATTAGGGAAATGCAAATCAAAACCCTAATGAGATATCTTTTCACACAATGTAGGATAGCCACAATTTAAAAACTACAATTTCAAAAATTGATATTAAAAAATAATAGAAATAACAACTGTTGGGAGATATGGAAAAACTGGAACTCTCATACACTGATGATAAGACTGTAAAATGGTATAGCCACTTTGGAAAACAGTTTGGCAGTTTCTCGAAAACTTAATCATAGAGTGACTATATGACCCAGAAATTTCATCTCCAAAAGAACTGAAAACATATGTCTACACACAAACTTGCACACAAGTGTTTGTACCAGCATTGTTTTTTGTTTGTTTTGTTTTGTTTGAGACAGGTCTTGCTCTGTCACCCAGGCTGGAGTGCAATGGCTCGATTTCAGCTCACTGCAAACTCCACCTCCCAGATTCAAGCGATTTTCCTGCCTTAGCCTCCCAAGTAGCTGGGATTACAGGTGTACACCACCATGCCTGGCTAATTTTTGTATTTTTAGTAGAGATGGGGTTTCCCTATGTTGTCCAGGCTGGTCTTGAACTGCTGACCTCAGGTCATCCACCTGTCTTGACCTCCCAAAGTTCCAGCATGAGCCACTACACCTGGCCCCAGCATTGTTCATAACAGTCCAAAAGTAGAAACATCCCCAATGTCCATCAACTGATGAGTGGATAAAAGTAATGTAGTATATCCATACAGCGGAATATTATTCAGCCATAAAAAGGGATAAAGTATTGATACAGGCTAAAATATGGATGAACTTTTAAAACATTATACTAAATGAAAGAAATCAATCACAAAGACCACATATTATATGTTTCCATTTATGTGAAATGTCCAGAATAGCCAAAACTATAGACAAAAAAAAGTAAATTAGTAGTTGCCAGGGGTTACAGAAAATGGAGAGTGGGTACTGACTGCTAAGGGATATAGGGTTTTCTTTAAGTGTGATGAAATGTTCTAAAATTAGCTTGTGGTGAGAATTGTGTAACTCTGGGAATAGACTGAAAGTCACTCGATACACTTTAAGTAGGTTAATTTTAAAGTATGAAAAATATATCTCAATAAAGCTGAATATATGTATTTACAACATGCACAATGATAATATGTGTGTATATATACATACATATAGACACACATACACACATTTATATATACACACAGTTCCAGAAACATGAGCTAAGTTTTCATGAGAAGGTAAAAACTTTATGAAGAAAACAATACTTGATTGAGACATTAAAGGATGAGGAATTGATTTCCAATGGGCTTTTCAGCCAGAGGGAAAGACATAGACAAAAGCAAGGGACTGTGAACTACATGTTGTTTGGGAAATGCATGGCCAGCACATGCCTGGAAGGAAGTTAGCAGGAAATGAGACTGGAAAGTCATATGAGGGCCTAAATCAGCTGGAGTCTCAGCAGGAAAAAGAAGGAGCATTCAAGGGGGGTAATTAACGAGAATGCAACAAAGAGATTGTCTACAGAGGTGTGGGCAGAACTAAAGGTACTCAAAAGGGATGGCGAAGCTCTCTTGAAAGCAGCAACAGCAGGAAGACATTATGACCCCAGATAGACATTACGACCCCGTGGGCTAATGGTCAAAGGAGGGAAAAATGGCCAAATCCAGTCTCCTGCCAGCTGACCCAGCAGGCACAGGGCACAGAACTTGTTGGTATAATCTACACGGGTCAGCTTCTGGGGCAAAGAGCTAGGTGAAGTGTGAACAGGGAGTCTGGAGAAACAGCTCAGGGCCAGAGCATAAAAGACTTGTGTGCGTTGCCAAGCAGTCTTTGTCCTGTAGACAGGAGGAAACCATGAGAGGGGTTTACGCAGGGAAGTGTGATGCTTTGGTGGAAGAGAGCATAGCCAGTACTTTTCAAAGTGTGGTCCTCAGACAAGCAGCATCAGCATCACCTAGGAACATGTCAGAGTTGGAAATTCTTGGGTGCCATCACAAACGTACTGAATCACTAATTATGGGGATGGAACCCAGCAATGTGTGTTTTAACAGCCCCTTCAGATGATTCTGATGTACCCTGAAGTTGGAGAACCACCAGCCTAGAACATTATCCCCTAAATTCCATACTCGGCAGAATTACTTTTACATAAGAGTGTGGCTTGGCCTAAACTTAAGGGCTACCACTTAAAACTGTACAGTTGGCAGTGCATATTTCTAGAAGGCACTGTTCAGATAGACCACCATGGCCCTGCTAACTGAAAGCCTGCAGAAGGCAGAGGAAATACCAGGGCCCACACTGTTACTTTACTGAGGATTTCCAGGAGCATAAAGAGAAGGAAGTGAAATAATCCAATATATCAGCATACTGTCAATTTTCAGTCCCAAAATGAACTGGCATTTGTTGAATGAGCCTACTTTCTCTCCTTGGGAAGGGACTATGTGAAAGATAACACATCCTATAAAGGAATCAGACAATTTTTTTTCAAAAATAATTATCTTTGGAAATAATTAAATGTTCAAAAATAAGAAGTTGGCTTAATGATAGTACATCCTCAAATGTAATATTATGTCACATTATAATTGATGATACAGAAAATGTAATGTCATTTAAATTTTAAAAATTATATTTTGTAACATTATATATGCAGAGATATATAATATCTGCATACATATGTCTGCAGGGATAAACTTCAAAATGTTAATAATTTTTTTTTTTTTTGAGACAGGGTCTTGCTCTGTTACCCAGGCTGGAAAATGTTAATAATTCTTATCTCTAGATGGTAAAAGTACAAAGGTTTTACTTTCTTTTTAAAACTTTTTCTTCCTTTTTTTTGGAGACAGAGTCTTGCTCTGTTGCCAAGCTGCAGTACAGTGACATAATCTCAGCTCACTGCAACCTCCAGCTCCTGGATTCAAGCGATTCTCCTGCCTCAGCCTCTCGAGTAGCTGAGACTACAGGTGTACACCACCATGCCTAGCTAAGTTTTGTATTTTTAGTAGAAATGGGGTTTCGCCATGTTGGCCAGGATATTCTTGATCTCTTGATCTTATGGTCTGCCCATTTTGGCCTCCCAAACTGCTGGGATTACAGGTGTGAGTCACCACGCCCAGCCTTTAACATTTTTTTCATAATAAAAATGCACTTTAAGACAGGAACTAAACGTTCTTTAAAATAAGAGAGAAAACAGAAAATATGGAACTATAATATTTTCAGATCAAAATATTTAAATTTTAAGATATTTAAATACTTCAGAATATTCCAACTATATTCTGAAGTATTTAAATATCTAAAAATTTAAAAATATATAGATATAACAAACTTCCAGAAACAAAGTTAAAAGAGAAGTCAAACTGGAAAGATATTCATAAATTATATGACAGTGTGTAAATAAGAAAAAGAATACCCCAATATAAAAGTTGGCTAAAGTATTGAACTGTCATATATAAAAGAAGAAATATGAATATATTTTTGAATAGAATAAATACTTAACCTATCCAGTACTCAAAGACATGAAAAATTAAAACAATTTATACTTTATACTTGTTGAATAAGCAAAGATTTAAGTGAATAATCCAGAATTGTATGAGAGTCTGTCTGGAAAATAGATTATTTATCATGGGTTGACAAGATAAATAGAGTACAAACAGTTATACAATTTTTGGATGGAAATTTCCAACTATATTCTGAAAGCCTTAAAATACAGCCTTTGACCAGTTGAGAATTTTTTTCTGAGAATATAATCAGATAATTGTACATAGTGTATGTTTAGCTAACAAAAATTGAAAAGATGCTTCCCCACACTACTAATCTGAGAAACTCAAATCAAAACAATATGCTATATTTTATCCATAAGACTGTCAAAAATTAGAAGTTTTTCCAATGTCAAACACTGGCAAGATTCTGAAAATACAGATATATTTTGGTGTTTGACAGCTAAATTGGTATACAGTAGCCCCCTCTTATCTATGAGGGTGTGTTCCAAGACCTTCAGTGGATGCCTGAAACCTCTGATCATACCAAATTCTATATATAGTTTTTTCCTCAATGTACATACTGTACAGCATGGATACACTGGACAAAGAGGCAATTCATGCCTCAGGTGGGAAGGAGTGGGACAGTGCAAGATTTCCTCATGTTACTCAGAATGATGCACAATTTAAAACTTACTAATTATTTCTGGAATTTTCCATTTAATATTTTGAGACTGAGGTTGACTGTGGGTAACTGAAACCACAGAAAATGAAACCTCAGGTAAGAGAAGATAACTATATTCACTTTGGAAGACAAATTTGACACTGCCTATTAAAAAAAACTAAATATACTTTATGACTCAATAATTCTACTTTTAGGTGTCTAACCTAAAAAAAATACACATTCACAAAGAAAAACATATAAACACATGCATGTTCATGTATTATCTGTAACAGATAAAAAAGAGGGGGCAGCCTAAATTTCCACATGTAAGAAACAGATAAATGAGATGATGAAGTCATACGATAAAGGAATGAATTACATATATGTGTAACTACATAGGAATGGATCGCAAAAACATTTCTGAATGAGAAAAGCAAACTGCAGAATCATATATGCAGAACAAAATTATTCATGTAAAAAATTCAGGGCTTTAGTAAATGTTTTTGATACATATATAAATGTATAAAAGTGAGTAGCACTATGTACCAACTCAGTTATTTCTTCTGAAGAGATAAGGAAGGGGACCAGAACAGTAAATAGTGCCCATAGGGAATTTTCATTTTACCTGGAACAGTCTCGCCTTTAAAAATATACAAATCTATCTATCTATCTATCTATACACACACACACAAATATATAAATGTGTGTATATATATATGCACACAAATATATACACATTTATATATTTGTATATTTTTAAAAGAAGAATATTTGTATATTTGCATCTATGAAAAGGCTGGAGAATGATGCACTGAAACATTAGCAGTTGTTAATTCTGGGTAGTGGAAAATGGGTGGTGTTAGTTTCTGCTTATACATTTTTGTTTATTAAAAATCCAAGCTCATCGCCCAAAGAGATGCATATGAAGAATCTTTACCAAAGCCTCGTTAATAAAAAGAAAAGAAGGCCAGATGCAGTGGCTCACACCTATAATCCCAGCACTTTTGCTTGAGTCCAGTGATTCAAGACCAGTCTGGGCAACACAGTGAGACCCTGTCTCTATAAAAAAAAAGAAAACAAAAGAAAATTTAAAACAACTTAAAAGTTCCAAAGTAGAATGTGAATTAAATTATTTTATACCATAGAAGAAACTATTATTAAAAAATAATAGGCCAGGTATAGTGGCTCACACCTATAATCCCAGCACTTTGGGAGGCTGAGATGGGTGAATCACAAGGTCAGGAGATTGAGACCGTCCTGGCCAAGATGGTGGAACCCTGTCTCTACTAAAATACAAAAAATTATCCAGGCATGGTGGCACATGCCTGTAAGTCCTAGCAACTCAGGAGGCTGAGGCAGGGGAATCACTTGAACCCAGGAGGCGGAGGTTGCAGTGAGCCAAGATTGTGCCACTGCACTCCAGCCTGGCGACAGAGCAAAACTCTGTCTCAAATAATAAAGATAATAATATAGATGCAGACATTTTAAAACCAATAGCAGAGTTTAACATAATTAATAAAGTTTTAAAAAGCAAGTACAAACAGAATTTATGTTAGGAATCCATTTTTGTGAAAAAGAAGCAAACACTTCCAAATGATGAGTCCTTGAGTAACTTCCTTTTTGTATATACTTGCAGCATAGCTCAGTTCAGACCAGCCACATTTCAAGTGCTTCTCTGAGGAGAGCCTTACTGATTAAGTGATAAAGTTAATCAAAGAAATAAATAGTCTATTGAGAATAGGGAAAAAAAAGAGAAGTCAATATTAAACCTAGTATCACCGTAGGTGATATTCAATGTTTTAATTTAGCATCTATAAATCCCTTTTACTATCATTTAAAAAAAATCTGTCTAGCAGCAGCTTTTCCCATAACACAGAATTTCATGTTGCCAAATGAAAATATCTGATGAGCCAAAAGAATCTGAGACATAATTTTCTACTAAAATATAAGTGATTTGTTCTGTTACCTCCTCAGATGAGACAACTGACAACACAGAGCAACAAGTTCCGGGTGTAGGAACCTGAGTTCTAGCCTCACCAGTTATTTCTAAACAACAGAGAGTCAGACCTCCTTCCCCAGAATGACATGGAGTGCTTGTTAAAAATCCAGCTCCACATGGGGCCTGACTCTGAGTGTGCTAGGCCCTGGCACTCACAGATTCCTATGCACACCAAAATCTGAAAATTTGTGCCAGGACTCAACTCAAATTACTGTGATTTGTTTAAGAAACTTGGATTCTTCATTAAAGTGCCTATCCTAACTGTTAAGAGGATGACACACAATAAAGCCCTTGAGCTTGCCTGAAAAAGTCCAGATGCCAGGAGAAGCTATTGCTATCAGTCGTAGTCTCTCAGAGGTGGAACATTTCATTTTAGAGGACCAGAGACCGAAGGAAATTCTTCCAGTGTGAATTATCTTTAAGTAGTCCTAGATAGGAAAGATAATATGGGTCAGGGAATTTCTCTCCATCCAAACCACAGAAAGGACTGTGCAAAAAGCCAGGTCCAGGCCCATCAAATGGGTGATGAGCATGCCAGGACATGGATCAAACTCCCTAGAATGCAGAGAATGCCTCTGATCCATCAAAAAGAAAGTCTGCTTCTGACAGAGGACCCTCTTCAGTCTTACTCACCTTAAGATGATAACAAGCATTGTTAAGCTGTCTCTTGGAAAATGTTTTAAATGGTTTTCCTGGCCAGGTACAGTGGCTCACACCTGTAATCCCAACACTTTGGGAGGCCAAAGCAGGCAGACCACCTGAAGTCAGGAGTTCCAGACCAGGCTGACCAATATGATGAAACTCTGTCTCTACTAAAAATACAAAAATTAGCTGGGCCTGGTGGCACATGCCTGTAATCCCAACTACTCGGGAGGCTGAGACTGAAGAATCACTTGAACCCGGGAGGTAGAGGTTGCAGGGAGCCAAGATTGCCCCACTTCACTCCAGCTTGGGCAACAAGAGTGAAACTCTGTCTCCAAAAACAAAACAAAACAAAAAATGGTTTTTCCTATTCCTTTCCTGCTTCCAGCCAATTTCTGGCTATGGGAGGTGGTGACAGAACAAGAAAGCGAAGTGCTCCATCATCAGTGAACGTGAGCGGTACACTTGGAGCACCCTTTGGAGTGGAATGTTGTAGACTTGCATTGCTCCCTCTGGTACCCATTGGCCACATGAAGTTATTGGGCACCTGAAATGTGGCTAATCTGAACTGAGATGTGCTAGAAGTATAAAAAACAAACTGATATTGAAGACATCGTAAAAAAAAAAAAGTGTAAATGATTTCGTTATTTTAAAATTGTGTGTTGCAGTAACTTTTTTATGTATTTGGTTAAATATATTATTAAAATAGATTTCTTCTGTTTCTTTGTACTTTTTTAACATGGCTGCTATAAAATCTTGAAGTACACATGTGGCGGCTTGTATTATATCTCTGGCAGTGATGCTCTAGATTGAAAGGTAAGCAGGTGCTGCCTAGCAAAAAATATAATAGACAGTGGCCATTCCATTGCCATTTAACCTAGCTCAAACAGAAACATGGTTTCCTTTTGAAAATGTCTCTCTCTGGCTTGCACTGATGTTGCTAAGAGATTTCTCCCGTTTTCTCTGTTGAAGTTTTCTGCAGTGAAATGAGAGATGCACTCTTAATTTTCAGTTTTCAGTCTCTCAGTTCCTCAAGATCGGGACCATGTTGCACTCCATGCATTCATTGCGTGGCTGCTCACCCACTATGCCTGCAAGATAAAGATCTGCCCTACATCAGAGATGAACCACAATGACCAACTCAGTATACACTCCCTTCTTTTGGTTCTGCCAGATGGTTGCTCATCAGTATTTGCGGTTTTTCATTAGTGTGCATGTTTGTAGATGAAGAAGTATTGCTAGTTGTTGGGCATTGATTACTAATGAGTAAAGGCTGATGTACAGATACTAGAATTCTGATTATTGCTGAACAATAGTGCTCAAGACAATTCAAGCACCAAAAGATGGCTGTTTCATAGAAAACATGGGGAATAAGAATATATTTAACTAGGAAAAAAGAAGTAATGATATTAGAATTATAAACAGAGTATATATTCAGTAACTGTGGAGGCAAGACCTTGGTCTAGGAAGGTCATAGCTGGACACAAATTTCAGATGTGCATGTGGATTTTAGACCTAAGAAATATCTTCCAAACTGGGCAAAGCTAGAATCTACAGTGATTCTGCGTGACTAATTACATATTGAGCTCTTCTTATAAAATAAGTGGACTACATGTATCCATACATTTGCAACATACCCCAGCACTTCTATGTGCACATGTGCACTCACACACAGGCAGAGTTCACCTGATATCACCCTCCTTTTATGGCTGGAAGCTTCACAATTCCCATAAGGGGTTCTTATGGGAATTGTGAAGCTTTTCAAGTATGAATCTGAAAATGTTTAGAGGATTGTAATGTTTAATCTTGAGACATTTGTTATTCTGGGGCTGCTTGTACCAGTGTGCAATTATCAAAACAAAGATTAGCTAAAATCCAGCTTTTGCAAGTTCAGGAAAATCTGTGGGTCAAAGGGAGGAGTTTGTGAAAATCACAAACATATTTTGAAGGATTAAGCGATTCATTAACAGTGTGCCTCTGTGGGACCTGCCCTGTTCCTCCCTATTCCAATATTCTTTGCTCACAAACTCTTACTCTGTCGTGTGTGTGTGTGTGTGTGTGTGTGTGTGTTTAATTTCATAATATACTGCCAATTAGAGATAATTTGTATTATAGGATTCCTAAAAATAAAAATTATGTGAAGTTAGGGGTTATCAGTCCTTCACATAATTGTGTAAATCCATTCAATGATACCTGAGATGTTGTGTTGGAAAAATAAATGAATGGGCTGACTGCAGGGAGAAGGGAGCAAGTAATTTTTAGAATTTGTAGCACTTCAGCAGTTCAGACAGACCTGCAAAAGATGCCATGGTGGAGAATGCAGAGTGCCATGAGGGAATGAGGGCCTTGTGAGAAGGCATACCAGCTGCTGAGAGAGGAAGGCATGAAGGGAGGTGAGGGGAATGTTGAAGACAAACTCCAACCAGTTCCAGTTTTCCTAGGGTACCATCCATTGGCTTAGAAGAAGAATAATGTATGCTGTTCCTTCTCTCATGCCCCTCCTTCCTGCAAGGACTTCTCCTTTCCCCAACCATTCAGACCTCAGGCAAACAAGATCAATGCTATGACTCAACTCTTTTCTGATATGCACTGGCTTTTGTTGTCTAGCCTGGGAACTTGATCACCATTTGTAACACTCATCTTTTTTTTTTTTAAGAAAAAAAGAGATATTCCGTAATACAAGTGGGGGAAATGGCAAAAAATGGACTTTTAGGAAAAAAATTCTTAAGATATAAACAACCCATATACAGTCACGTATCATTTAACAACAGGGTATGTCCTGAGAAATACATCATTAGGTGATTTCATTGTGTGAACATCATAGAGTGTACTTATACAAACCTACATGGTTTAGCCCACTACTCACCTAGGCTATATGATATAGCCTATTGCTTCTAGGCATTAGGAGCATGTGACTGTGCTGTGCAGCAGGTTATGGTACTGAATACCACAGGCAATTGTAATACAACAGTATTCATGTATCTAAACACATCTAAACAGAGAAGGTACATACAGTATTATAATCTTATGGGATGGCATCATAATCTCATGGGATCACTATATATGGACCATCATATAAAGTATGGTATTATAATCTTATGGGACCATCATATGTGTGGTCCATCATTATGTGACACATGGCTATATATAGTTTGCATCCTCTTAATAGCCTCAGGCTTCTAATAAAGTAGTTTTTATAACTCTTGACATAATTAACCTATGATCCCAGAATAAAGATAGTCCTTTATATAAAAACATTTCATTTCATTAAACATTCTCTACATTGTCTTTTTAAGATTATTTTCATCATTATTTTGCAGATTCATGAAAATATTTTTAAGGATAGCATGTGGGGTGCTGTGTGGTCAGGCAGCCTCAGTGCTAGTACAGCCATTTGGGAATTGTCTCTGCATTCCATCTGATACCTGCAACAGCTCCAGGCTGACTTCCTTTTCTTCCTGGTTCAAAACCACTACCTATTGCTAAACCTATCACCAAATGCCTCTTTCCTGTTTGAGGGAAAATGCTCAGCTCCTGAACTCACTAAGGAACTGCACTCTTTCAGCTCATGATACAATGTCACCCTTACTTCCGCCCAAGTTAAGTACAGTGACACATGCTTAGCATCTCCATTTCTAGAACCCAGCATCAAAATGAAATCACAAGGGAAAAATATAATAGCACTGCATAGCAGTTAGAGGAGGGTTATTCTCTTCTATTACAAATGTAACAAACCTGTACATGTACCACCTACATCTAAAATAAAAGTTGAAATTATTTAAAAAAATAAAACAAGGGGCTGAGGATGCCAGTAAGTGTTTAGTAACTGGATCTGTGAGGGAAGCCCTGGTTTGTAGCATTTGCAGATTTCTGTTGAGAATTACTCCCATTATGATTGATGTCTTGCTACCATTGTGACATCACTGAATGTGAGGTCAGGAAGAGATGTACAGCAGTACATCACAACAGCACTTTCAACACTCAGATTCAGAGGGATCTCGAGAGCATGAATAGTGGTAAAATGAGTAATGAATGAGTGATGACTTTAGCATATTTATTACCTTTGTTTTCGATATAATGTATTTAATTATATTTATACAATTTAATTTTTAATATCGGCTGTATTTAACAATTGGCTCACAAAATTTTTGAAATTTTGAGGGCCATGGGTTCTCAGCATACCACTGATGTACATCTACCTTGAGCAGGGAACTCTTCACCTGGACGTTAAGGAGGGATGTGCCTTGTGACAAGGCTTTCTAAAGTGATGGCTGTAAGGATCTGCCACAAGTGAATTGGGACACAATTAAACACTTCAAATCCTATGTTTGTCTCTAAAACATCAGGTTTTTTTAGCGATTCCCATATTAGCATTGACCTTACTCAAAGTTACTCAATTTGCAAATTCAGGCTTGTAGCCAGAAGTAGTGTAGCTTCAAGCATAGTTAACTTAACACACATAACTCAAGAGGGAGATGACCCTGTTGTTCAGAATCACTGTTACACATGTATGAAAAGTAATGGGGTTATATTTTGCTTGCTTTAACTATGTTTGGATTTAAATGAATATAATTTTCTAAAACAATAACATAAATCCCAGAGAAGAAACCTGTCACTTGCAGGAGAGCAAAGCCAGAAGAAAGCATTCCAATATCTCCCTTTCCCCTTTAACTGGGTGGTTAGTCTTCTGACAACCCAAAATATTATTTTAGGAGCTCAAGACACAGGGAGAGGGCACAGACAACCCTAGAGAAAAGGTTACAATCACAGTTTGGTGAAGAGAAAATACTCTCAAAGATAATATGCCATGATATATTGTACTGAAGTGTGGCTTTCCATGAGAAATTCCACATCACAAGGTTCTCATGTAATACAGGACTAAAGTCATCCCTAATCTTCAAATCCAGTGTCTAAGTGCTAGCACAACCTGCTGTGAAACAGGCCTCTTATATAAATCCTACATGCTGTAATATTTCTGCCACGAAAAAGAACACATCTGCCAGGGTAATTCCCAGCAAAGAAAGTTACAGAAACTGAAAGAGTAAACAGAATTCTTTCTCTCCACTAAGCCCATCTTTCACTTGTAGACAAGGTTTTGCCACACATGGACTGCCCATTTTAGGGTTAAAGAGCCCATGCAGAGATTTGACCTTTAAAGAGAAAAAGAAAATGAAAATTGCATGACACCCTCAATAGGGGATATTTTGAAAGCTAACTTGGGATGGTTTGTCTAAAAAATTATGACCAGGGAATTTTTACCAATGGAAGGTTGGTAGACTCTTCATCTGAGAATTCCTGATCAAGAGTGACAGGGCTGGATACCTAGAGGCAAGACCTCAGCCTTCACACCTCAAAACAGCACCATGGCTACCACATAACTCAGGAAGCACGCTCTGTTTTTTGAAAAGTTTTAGGTTGCTACCTTCAGTTTTTTGATGCTAACTATATTTCTTATTCAGACGTTCAACAGCTTTAACATTCATATGACTATGACGCAAAACTGGTGCTGAGACCAAGAAAGCCAGTTTTCCCTTATTTGTGTTTACTGAATATTAGGAGTTGAACTGCATTCTCCACACCCAATGCATATGTTGATGCATATGCTAAACTCTTAACCCCAGGATTTTAGAGTGTGACTTATTTGGAAATAGGTCTTTACAAAGGCAGTCTAATTAAAGTGAGATCATTAGTGTGGGTCTTTTGTTAATTTTTTTTTTTTTTTGAGACGAGGTTTTACTCTGTCATCCAGGCTGGAGTGCAGTGACATGATCTCAGCTCACTGCAGCCTCAACTTCCCAGGCTCAAGTGATCCTCCCACCTCAATCTCCCAAATAGCTGGGACCACAGCCATGACCACCAAACCCAGCTAACTTTTGTATTATTTGTAGAGACAGGGTCTTACTATGTTGCCCAGTCTGGTCTTGAACTTCTAAACTCAAGCAATTTTTCTGTCTCAGCCTCTGAAAGTACTGGGACTACAGGCATGGACCGCTGCCCCCAGCCAGGATGGGTCTTAATCCAATATGACTGGTATCTTTATATAAAGGGGAAATTTGTTCACAGAGACAGACATGCGTAGGAGGAAGATAATAGTAGATGGCCATCTACAAGCCAAGGAGAGAGGCCTGGGACACATCCTTCCCTGATAGCCCTCAGAAGGAACCAAACCTGCAGACAGGGCTAGATTTTGGACTTATAGCCCCAGAACTGTGAGACAAATACATTTATGTGGTACTTTGTTACAGCAGCCCTAGCAAACCAATACACCACCTAGCATATGCTATAGAGTCAGATAACTATGGTCAGCAGAAATGTGTTTCCCTTTCCCTTGGACACTCATCCCTACCTGATGGTTTCTTCAACCATCCATTAACATTCTACTTTGTCTCCAACAGTTTATGTCACTTTCAGGACATGATCCCATTCTCTCAGAGAGGATGCCAGGCCTATACTAATAGGAAACATCAACCATAACATCTACCAATAATAAAAACAAGCATCTAGGCAGTTTGGCAATATGTATTAAAATCATTTATATCCTCCTACCCTGTATCTACTCTTGTTTTGAGACAGAGTCTTTCTCTGTGGCCCAGGCTGGAGTGCAGTGGCCTGACCACTGCTCACTGCCACCTCTGCCTCCTGGGCTTAAGCAATTCTTGCACCTCAGCCTCCTGAGTAGCTGGGCCTACAGGCAGTGCCACCACGTAGGGCTAATTTTTGTATTTTTATTAGAGACGGGTTTTTAACATGGTGGCCAGACTGGTCTCAAACTCCTGACCTCAAGTGATCTGCCCACCTTGCTCTCCCAAAGTGCTGGGGTTACAGGCATGAGCCACTGTGCCCAGCCCCTGTACTTACTATGAAAGACATAATCATAGCTGGGCACAAAAATTGAACTAGGTTATATCAGAGTTACTGATAATACCAAAAAATAAGAAGTGATTTGTTTTATAACAATTGATTAAATAAAAATGGTTATCAGCAAAGTAGTAACTACTCACCACAAGCCAGATGCCACCCATCACTAGCCATAGTCAGCTCCCACGTTGTTCTTCCACATCAGAGTGGATGGTGAGCCCCGGGGCCACATCTCCTTCCTTGAGCTGTTTGCAGACAGTGTTCCAAAGACAGCAGACAACTTTCATACTCTGACTATTACGGGTCGAATTGTATTTCCCCACACCCGATTCATATGTTGACTCATATGCTAGAGTCCTAACCCCCCAGATCTCTGAGCACTGGGGAGAAAAGAAGTATTCCTGCTTTCACAGAATTATTCCAGGGGTTTTATGCCAGGGTGGTGACTTTACATGCCATAGTGGCACTGACACAAGTCCATCTATGGGGAAAAATTTGAGGATAAGAACTTCATCCTGGCACATACAGGTCCTGGCATCTTGTCCATGGCAAATTCTGAACACAACATAAATGGTTCCAGTCTATCATCTGCACAGCCAGGCCTGAGTGGCTGGATGGCAAGCATGTAGTTTTTGGCAAGGTAAAGAGGGAAGGAATATCTTGGAAGCCATGGAGTGCTTTGGGTCCAGAAATGGCAAGACCAACAAGAAGATCACTGTTTCTGACTGTGGACAACTCTAATAAATCTGGCTTGTGTTCTTATCTTTACCACCACACTGTTCTTTCTGTAGCTCAAGAGAGTACCCCTCCATCCCAGCTGCTTGCAATGTCCATTATCTTTGAGCTCTTGTTGCAATTCTTTGAGTTCCATATTTTCCTATTCCCCTCTAAGTCTAGCTGGATTACAGAGTTAAGTTTAAAATTATAAAATAAAAACTAAATAACAAGAACAAATGGTTAGCTTCTCATAATAAAATATCACATAGCAATCCAAATGCTAATGATGTAAAAAAATCCAATGAGAGTGAAGATGGCGGGGAGTGGAGGGAGAAATGTTAATATTTCTCCCTGGTTTGTTGGCTCATGGGTAATGTTTATGGCCTTAAGTAGCAGTATTTTCTAAATTATTTACAAAGGACATGAATAACCATTATAATTAGAAAAATATTTTAAAATCATGGGTACAAGAATACAAAAAACAATTTCTTATGGAAATAATCTTAAGATAATTTGGCTTAGTTTTTAATTCATATACTTAATTTTGATATGTATATACATAAGTACACACAAATCTTAAGTGTACAGTATGATAAATTTTCACAAAATAAAGAAGCCACATAAATAGCACCCAGATGAAAAATTGAGCAATACTAGCATCCCAGAGACCTCTAATCCTCTCTTCTATTACTATCTCCTGAAGGTAACTGTTACTGTCTTCTAACACTATCAATAGCTTTACCTCTTTAAAAACTTTTATGTAAGTGGAATCATACAGTATATACTCTTTTACTCAATGTTTTTGGGTGAGGTTCCTCTATATTTTCACACATAGACATAACTTGTTAATTCTCATAGCCAGATAGCACAGGTTGGCAAACTATGGCTTACAGGCCAGCTGACTGCTTTGTAAATAAAGCTTTATTGGAACACGGCCATACTCATTCCTTTATGTCTATGACTGCTTTCATGCTACAATGGCAGCATTTAGTAGTTGTAACACAGATCATATGGCCCACAAAGCCTAAAATATTTACTATCTGGCCCCTTACAGGAAAAAGTTTGCCAACCCCTGCTATGTAGTATTATGTGCCTATGCCACAATCTATTTATCCACTCTACTGCTGATGATCAACTGTGTTGATTTTAGTTTGAGGCTATCATGGAGTTGCCAGATTTAGCAAATTAAAATACATACTGTCTGCTTAAATTTGAATTTCAGACAAACATTTAATAATATTTTTAGTGTAAGTATATCCCAAATATTGCATGGCAACCACAGGCTATATAAATATATGAATACTATTAACTATGAACATTTGAATAGGTGTCTTCTGGTGAACACGTATACACGACTCTGTTGGGTATATTGCTAGCAGTGAAATTGCTGAGCCATAAAGGACGTGTATTCTCATACTTAGCAAATACTAACAAAGATTTTTTCCAAAGAAGTTTTACCAGTTTAGTTTCACTAGCAGTGTAGGATTTGTTTCTTATCTTTGGCAATCCTTAGCACAGTCGGTCCTTTTAATTTTAACCAGTGTGAGGGGTATGTAGTGGTATCCCCTTATAGTCTTTATATTTTCCTGCTGACTAGGGAAGTGGAGCATTAGTTGGGTTATCTGTCTTTTTCATGGTGGCCAGTAATTTATTATATGTTCTAGTTTCAACTGGTGAATTAGAACAATTAGATCTCCTTTCTCTTTGTCTTTCCATTTGTTCTTTCGCTCTTTGGAATTTGACTTGAGGAAGATGAAAAAAAAAAGTGGGTTTCAGCATGAAAGAATCTAGCCAGTCATTAGTAAAAAAGTGTGTGGCACTGCTGTCCAATAGAACTTTCTGAAGTAATGGGAATACTGTGTATCTGTGATGTCCTGTATGGTAGCCACTGGCCTCACACAGCTGTTGAGCACTTGAAATGTGGTTACTGTGACTGAGTAATTGAGTTTTAAAATTTTATTGATTTTAATTAATTGAAATTTAAATAGCCACAAGAGGCTAGTGACTACAGAATTGAACAGTGTAGGTCTCATAGATGGGCTAAGAGTAAGCCAGTTATGAAGAAGCTGATACAGGAAGAACAGCTAAACTATGTCAAAGGAGAGTTTCTGTTTCTGAACTCCAAGGAGCTGTTCAAATAAGATTGGTCTGGAGAGAGCTTTGAGTGGCTAGGGCTACTTTCACCCCACCTCTTACTGTGCCTAACCTTACTATTGTTGCCATTCTCACATTTCTGTATGACTCCATCTCCCTTGTTCTGTTCCAATGCTGGTTTTTTGGTTTTTCTGAGCTCTCAAACACAATGAAATGAATCTCTTCCAAGTGACTAAATTGAATAGTTGGCTCAGAATGCTACAAAGTCCTCTCCCTTAGGAAGAACCAAGTTTTACCATTAAGATTCTGACAGATTTACCAGCTTTACCTGACACCTCTTGGGATGACTTCCAGGTTCACATTTTCTTCTTTTTGGGAAGACTCCCAGACACACGGGAATAGGTCCTGAGTGATCATATTTGAGCCACACAATCTTGTTTTGTTTGCTATTGGTCCATGGTTCAAAAACGTTCAAGTGTGTCAGAATCAGCTGGAGGACTTGTGAAGACACAGGTGGTAGAACCCATCCTTAAAGATGCCTTTCCAGTAGGCCTGTAGGTGTGGCCCAAGTATCTGCCTATCTAAA
The DNA here is from genome assembly GCF_049354715.1 of Callithrix jacchus. Classification (NCBI taxonomy): domain Eukaryota; kingdom Metazoa; phylum Chordata; class Mammalia; order Primates; family Cebidae; genus Callithrix; species Callithrix jacchus. Next base: position 93,883,283 of record NC_133509.1, read on the forward strand.
AAGTTCTCAGGTGATATTGATGTTGCTGGTCTAGGGATTGTACTTTAAGAACCACAGCTATAGATAATTAAGTCAGGGACTGTTGCCTGAGATAGGACAATCAGCTTCTCCCAGGACTCTGAAATTTGGAACAAGGAGCTTGGAGTCTGAGTGCTAGTAGGGCAGTGCTCTGGAAAGAAGATCTGAAAACTATCACTGTTTATCCAGTTCCTGTTTTTCTTGAGCCTTGATTGTTTTATCCTTTGAATAAATCCCATTACATTCTTTGTTTTGCATAAACTGGCCATAGAAAGTTTTTGTTGTCAGTTAAAGTGTTCCACTAAGAAAACAGAAAGGATTCGAAATAGTATTTAAAACAGAGATAATGTGGTCCAGAGAAGTGGCTATACTGTGATAGAAGATCTGAGAAGCCAAACACTCAACGCAGAGATTAGCAACAGCAGGAAGCTATCTCTACCCCTAGGCTGGAGGGACAAAGGGAGAAGGTGGTGTTAACAGGCCAGGGTGACCTGGAAGAATCTGGAACCACGACAGACCAGTTCAACAAGGAAAATGCTGCTGCCACTGCCAGAAACATCACCCAACGCACCTCTGTGGATGTGAAGAAATTCCCTAGCTTCTCATTTCCTCCTGCCTCCAAACTCCCAGCAGTGCCTCTCCATGCTGAGAAGCTTGGGAAAGGCTCCCTATGTTACTGAGGACAGTAGGGGGACCCTGAGGAAGAACTACATATAGATCTGAGAACAAGTCAAGGACTGGTGCTGTTCAACCCTGAATTTCTCATTTTAGTCTTCAAAGTACATTTTGCCTACTTACCAATTAGGCTGAGATAATATGTGCATGCTATATTCTTTTTAATAGTCTTTGTTAAGAATAAGAATTTTTAATTTAAATGGGTTTTTATTACCTTGTTCCATAATTAGTCCTGACATTTTTGAGATAATCTTTTGGGAAAAATTGCAAATGATATCAAGAACTAACATTTGTATAGTGCTTTTTCAGTATGAAGAATATTTTTACATGCCTCATATAATTTAATCCTCAAAAACCTCATGAAATATATATTATTGTTAACCCTATTTTATAAATAAGAAAACTGAGGCTCATAAAGAATAAATAACACAAATATGCAAAGTAACATGGATTACAAATAATGGAATGGCACAATCCCAAACCTGGGCTTAGCACACAACCTTGACTATTGTAAAACATCAAGCTATTGCATGAAAGTACACCCAAGGTTACAAACTTCCAATTCTTTCTCTCTGTTGATAACTCATTTCCTCCCTTACCTAAAACCCAATATCTAGAGTAAAACCTTGTAACCAGCACTGAAAGAGGTGATTTTACAAGATCAGCAAAATGCTTGGTGGGGCCTTCTCCCCACCCCCTACCTGGGACTGTCAATTAAATCTATTCCTAGAGGTCTCACGGGTTCCTAATTAACAGGTCATGATTATGGGATGAGGCAGGGCTTTTCTGAAGACCTTCAGAACAGCAGCAGTTATGTAAAATGCAAAGATAGAAAGTAAATAAACCCATTTTGACTGAGACTATCAATTAGCTAGACAGAGTGGGTGTTTTCATGAGTTATGAGACTACATGGCCACCTAGAAAAAATTAAATGCAAACATGTACAATGATTGTGTATGAAAGTGAATGACTGTGTGTACACAGTGATTGTGTAAGAAAGTAAGAGAGAGTGTGTGTGTGAGTTTCCCTCTGTCTCCATAGAAGTGGTTAAGCTTTCTCTGGTCCTAGTTCTACAGACTGTATTTCTGATGTTAAAGAGCCATCTTTGTTTCCCTTGGTTACCAATGAAACTGTGCAGGGATCAGTTCAAATCCATTACCACTTGCAGAGAATTTTTCCAAATACAATGCTGTCTTTCTGTATCTATTAACTATATTTATAGCTACTCTTTCTATATCTATTATCTATATTTATAGCTACATAAGAAGAACAGTTCATATGTGCACGTCTCTACATTTATGTGCTGACAATCTATTGTGTATGCTGTCCTTTATACGGAGATGACTATGTCACATGGCACATCCCTATAATATTGTTAAAGAGAATGGAATTTTTGTTTTCAGACAGACCCCATCCTCTCCTTCATTACTGAAGACCCAAGAGAACTTGCTGTAAGGTGATTTCGCCAATAAAATTACTACTCAGAGTGTGCCTCAATAACATACTTTTATCTGTGAGGATAAGCCCTGTCTTAACAGAGAGGCTCCAAATTCAATTTATTGACTCAATAAATTTCAGGCTCACTGATGATGTTTCCATCTAAAAGCTTTACACAGTTATAAAATTGGAAGATCCTTTAGAATCATCCCAGGTCAAGTTTCTCTCAATATTTTTCTGCCATGAACTGCATTACATTAAGTCTACCCATTAGTTAGAATATCAGTGCTTATACCCTTGGTCTGATGGCAAGGGGAATATTTATATTGTCAGGGTTCATTTAAGATACTATGTGAAGTAAACTGAGGACAGAAGAGTGACATTCAAAGTTATATTCTTTCAGTGGAGAAAAGTGGGTCTGGTCTGTAAAGAATAGGTTTGTTAAAAGAAAATCAGAATTCATCACTAAACATCTCCCTGAGCAAAACAAAGCATTTCCTCTCCCCTGAGATCTGCAACTAGTTTCATAAATATTTTTTCACTTGAACCCGACTTAGTGCTGCAGAATGAAAGGAGAAAATGAATAAGAAGAGTTCCACCAACACTTCAGTAGGGAGTTGTCCGAAATCTTAATTGTGAACCTTCTTTTTTCAAGATGCAGTCTTCTAGAGATTTTGCTAGTGGAACGGGTGTGTGAGTTGATCCTTATATGGGATTGAGACACATCAAATGTTATTATAATTTACATTTACAACTCGAGTAATTAAATGCATTGATTCTTTTCATATTAAGACACTTGGTGTTCACTGAAAAATGAAAAATGCCACGGAAAAAAATGTGTTAACAATACAAGCTGCCTAAACGGTCAGCATTCTGCTATAAATCTTTTGCTTACCTTTAAATAAACATTTAGGTATGTTAAGAGCAGGGCAATTCTTGCACAGCACGATGTTGTTTGGTTTAACGTCTTTATAAAAATATTTGAAAAGAAAGATATGGAAAATGAGGGGGGAATGTTGTGGACTTAAAAACACGTGTATACATATATACACAATTTATTAAAACTTTAGGCAAGGACGTTTTCGTCCTGGGAGTGGAGAGCCACCAGGGCGGGAAGTCCGCTGCAGGATGAACAAAAGCATGGCTGCGCGATAGTATTATCTCTGCAGCAGCAGCAGGCGCCCTGACGGAAGGTTACGGCGACTGTCTAGTCTAACACACCGCATTTCTGGTAGTGACAACCACCGTTATTGTCAGCTCAGCCGACTAAGTGGTTCCCTGCCTTCTGCCTGGTCACCTGGTCTCGGTTAAATGGGAAGGGGAAAAGAGAAACGTGAACTGAGCCAAATGGGGTACACGGAGATTCCTCCGCTTTGGGACCGGCGTCGCCCCATCCTCTGAGAGATGTTGAGCGGGGAAAATTCGAGGACCGTATTTAACCCAGAAACCAGTGAGTCCTTCGAATTAGCCGCTGCTACGCGTGGGGAAGGCAGAAAGTCTTAATCGTCCCTTCCCAGCAGGAGCCAAGAAAGCCCAGTTAGTTAGAGCCTAGCTGGACTATGCGAGTCCCGGGCCCCTCTGGGCCCTCAGAGCCCGCGCGGGGCAGAGTAGAGGTCAGGTCAAGAGGCAAGACTGCAGGGCAGCCCTCCTATTCTGCCGTGCGGTCCGCAACTCCGCTTCAGAACGACCACCGTAACACTGCAAAGCTCTAAAGCTGGGAGGGGGCGGGTCCTGAGGGGGCGGGAACAAGGGGCGGGGCAGAAGAGCCAAGGAGTGTTTCGGGAGATGTAGTTCCACGAGTCCCGACAGCAAAGCTTTCCTTGCTCGGCTAGTAGATGGGGACAACAACTCCCAGGAGTCTGCGCGCCCGACCGGAGCGTCCATGCGCAGTGGGAGCCACTTTGTATCCTATCAGGCGAGGAGAGGATGATGTCACCTGCGAGTTAGTAACCTACGAGCGGCTGTGTAGGAAACTGTTTAACCGGATCCCATTGTACCCAGAGTGCAGAGCCGCCTTTTCAGCATGCAGGGGCTGCTCAGGTAAGGGGGACGCGCCTCCTTGCCCGCCGCACTCATTCATTAAGTGGCAGCGCTCAGTGCTGCGGGGGTGGGCGTGCTTCCGTGGGCCAGGCGCTGGGTTCGCGGCGCGCCCTCCCGCTGCCTCCCCGGAGCTCCGGAGCCAGTAGGTAAATATTAAACCCGCCCTTCAGGTTGGGTCTGGGTGGGAATGGGACGGAGACAGCTTTCGGCTGCCAAGCTGGGGGTGGGAAAATGGCTGCAGCGCAACGCAAACCAAGGCAGCAGGGAGAAAGACGCCCCCAAGGACGGGGGTCCCTCCCTCCTTTCTTTCTAAGGCGCCCGGCTGGCCGGGGAGCCGGCAGGGTACCACTCGCCGCCTTGCTGCAGGCTCCCCGGGGCTGGGGCCGCGGGTACTGCAGCGGCTGCAGGGAGCTCCCGGCCCGGCGGGTCCTAGAGGGAGATCCCCGAGGCAGGCTTGGTGGACACGGCGGTGGGGACAGGGAAGGAGGGACTCGTGTACCCGTCCGCTTGCGAGCCGAGCCACTGGCACCCTCACTATCAGCCCCATTCGAAAGGGACGGAATGCCTGTAATTCAGACTAAGTTGGAGCTAAATGTCTCAAAACAGAGAGAAGGAAAATCGGGCGTTGCGGAGGGAGCGCGGGGTGTTGGCGGCCGGGGAGGCTGCGCCGCCTGCTAACCCGGTTGTGAGGCGTCGCAGAGAGCTCCTGCCGCCAGTCCCTCTCGGGAGGGCGCATCTCAGTCCCCACGCTGCCTTGGCAGAGAGCACCTGGGATGGGGCGAAGCGCCTACCCTGGAGCCCTGGGCCAGGAGGTGGTGGCGCGGGGGTGGAGTGTCGGATAATCTAATGATTAGGCTCCCTGTGGGGCAGGAGGGCTGGATAATCGGGTTTACCCAGCTGGTGCTGAAAGCCAACGGCTTGTGATCGGCTTGCCTTCTGACTGGAGACGTGCGCCAGGCCCAGATCTCTCAAAGTCCTCTGGATGTTCTTTCCCTTTACCTAATACCTTCATTTGTTCGTTTACTTGTTCATCAAACCCTGCTAAGATCTCAAGTTGTTCACGGACTGGCTTTGCGGAGTTCTGCCTCTCGCCCCATAACATATTTAGTGATGCCTGAACTCCATTCCCCTCTCCTGCATCTCCACTTTCTGGAAAGCATCAAGAGCAAATGCCACCCGTGACCATTTTGCTCTCGTAGAGCTGGTAGTTTCTTGAGATTCGAGAAGGACCCAGTGAATTGAAGCGGACTTGCCTGCAAGATGAATCCCGTTGCCATGGCGACTCCTGCCTTCGGAATCTTAGCTGCTGCCACTGCTGTTTCGATTCGATGTGGCTCTGCGGGCAGCTGGGAGGGCGTGGCTAGTGGGTGTGGTCAAACGCCCGCCCCGGCCCAGCTGCTTTCTCCTCCTTGCCCCCTTCACAGCCCCAGGACTTTCCCCTTTCTCTCCTAAATAGCTTGGACAGGGTTCTAGATCCCTTTCCCTTCCCCGTGCCACACCTGGTCACGCCACCTTCTTCCCTGAAACTAATTGTTTGGCGCCTTTTTCCTGAGGCAAACTTTGAAAATTATAATTTGAAAAATCTGTTTCCTCTTTCGGGCAGCCACATGATTTCCCCAATAAGGTCATTTATTGTGTTGGAGGCAGCTTTGTCTTGAAGGGTGCCCTCCCCTCTTCTGCGTAAAGAGAGCTCTCAATTTGCTCTAGGTGCAGCTGATTGGAAGTGATTAGGGACAATTAATAAGTTGGAAGTCACTGCAGTCCCGTGTGGTTTTCATAAGCTCTAAAGCCAGCCTAGAGGGTGCAGGTCTTTGAGGGCAAAGCATGCCGGGCCATAACTAGGAGCCTTGGGTCCCACTCTGGCTCTGTCAGTCACTTGCTGCTCCAGGATGGGGTTAACCCTTTTACCTCTGAAGACCTCAGTCTCCTCTTGGGTAATGTGGGGAAAGGGTATAGAGGGTTTCCTAATGTTAATTCTAGGTGCTATAGCCTATGACTCTTAAGATACTTGGTCATTGTCCTTTTTTTTTTTTTTTTTTCCCCTCAAAGTAATCTGAAGTTAAGGATTTAAACCTAGCTTCTAATACTGTGCCATCGGGTTGTATCTCTGAGCCTTACTTGTATGGCAAAATAGCCTGGTTCTTCATGGCAACCCTTCAAAGTGGACAGGCAGCTGTGTTACTATTTGTAATACTGTTTATACCACCACTACTATTATTCCAGTATCTGGACTCTCCTAATTATACTTTAATATTATAAATAATTGTTTAGGCTTTCCCTTTTTATAGATTCCTAATGAATGCAGTTATTTGTAATTACATTAATTGTAATTGACTTACACAAATATTTTGTTTCCCCTCTGCTTGCATTTTATACCAATGTGCATTATCACAGATGTTGCAATTATTGGGGCAAGTGTGTATATGAGAGTATATATGCATGTATATCCATAGTCAGTTAAATGCATGGGATTGCTGTATGCTTGGTGGTTGACAACTTACCATCTTAAGTAGGTGGCTACATCCCCATCTGGAAACAGGATCAGAAGTTGTTACTTTTTATTTTATTTTTCCTGGAACTTATCATTAAATGAAAATTCCCAGCTGGGCATGGTGGCTCAAACCTGTAATCCTAGCACTTTGGGAGGCCAAGGCAGGCAGATTGCCTGAGCTTAGAAGTTTAAGACCAGCCTGGGCAACACAGTGAAAACCCATCTCTCATATTAAAATACAAAAAATTATCCGGATGTGGCGGCGTGCGCCTGTCGTCCCAGCTACTGAGGAGGCTGAGGCAGGAGAACTGCAAGAACCCCGGCGGCAGAGGTTGCAATGAGCTGAGATCACACCATTGTATTCCAGCCTGGGTGACAGAGCGTGACTCTGTCTCAAAAAAAGAAAGAAAATTTCCTTAATTCTTCTGCTTGTCTACCCTACTAGATTATAAGCTCCTTGAGGGCAGCATCTTTGTCTTGTCCTTTTCTATCTCCCCAGCATTTAGAGCAGTTTGTTCATTTGTAGGTCTTTAATAAATATTTTTAAAATGAATATTAACTAGCAGAACTATGATTGGAGATCCAAGGTCTGTGTTATTTCCACTGATAGTTCTGTCATCCGTGGTAATATTCCTCTAAGCTTTCTGCCAAGCAGTTTCATTTCAGCATAAACCAAACTTGTCTGACTTAAAAGGCTTTCTGTGTATTTGAAATAGACAGATGAATTTCCTAACTATTTACTTTTAGAATACATTCCCTCACATGGACTCTTTCTTTCTAGTTACAATTTATTACCCCTGAACCAGGCATTTCTAGATTTCTCTCAGTTGCACTATATTTGGCCCAGATAATTTTCCCTGGAGGTGTCTGACACTTGAAAAGGGACAGAGACCAGGACAAAGATACCTAGAAGCTTTTGCCAGGCCACCAGTGTCTCCCAGAAGAGCTGGGAGACAATAGTCCTCTCACCTGAGTCAGAGCCATTCTGTAAACAGGATCAGTAGTCTCAGGCTGGTTGATGTGAAAGAAATGTGAAAGAACATTTGCCTGATATTTGTAACGTTACCATCCAGTAGTTGGATTCTGTGGGTTTTCAGGAGCATACATTAGTGAGGAGGTATGATAATGAAGAGGGTGTGGTGGGTCACATACTTGGGTGTTGCTTACAGGGGCTCAGTGAGTAGGTGCTAAGGAATTTGAATCCTGGCTTTCTTGTTTTGTGGACATGTTCTGGGTGTTAAGACGTGTGTGTGGTTTTATTTGAGCTACATTGTTTAAAAGGCTGTTTTTAGTGTTGGCACTATAGTCCTTAAAACAAATAAGGTGTTTACAAGCAAACCAGTTCTGATTGAAAGTGTTTCATTTTGTAAATATTTGGGAAATGTCTAAAGAGAAACTTGAGGTCTTCTGTGAAAACACTTTAAAAGTTGCAGCTATTGGAGCAGAGGAAACATGCTTTTCCAACAAAGCTTGGTATCACTGAGTGCCCTAGGTGTTTGGTTCAGGAAACAGAGTTTGTAACGGCTGTGGGACCCTCCCTGGCTTCAAGCCATGCTCTGGTATTTCCAGTGTTAAGTCTATCCTTACATTGCTGAAAACCAAGCAAGGTGTCCAACTTGGGTTAGCAATCTTGTTTTCTCTATAGAGGGGACACCAGTCAAATGAAAGTTCTATATTCTGTTGTGATTTTTTTCCTCTTTGGTTGAGGAAAATGGTGACTTATTTTGGTTATTACAATTTCTAACTTGGTAATAGAGATAATCTTCTAAGTGAAGAGCTATCTTAAATACACACAGCATCTGTTGTAGTGGTTTCAAGACCTCAAAGTTTAGAGGAAACTGACTGCACAGGTACTATTTAAGAAATTGGTACTGAGAGCATTTTCTGTATTTTTGTATGTGGCTTGGGGATAATGTCTGGTTGGCAGATCAGGCTAGGGTAGATGATACCTCTCTTGAAAATGCATTCACTTAGCAAGTGTACTGTCTTTTATGTAGACTGTATTATTTAGAGTGGCTGAGGCTGCTGATAGAGACCAGCATTGAAGCCTGAATCTGAAGTACACCCCCCTTCTCTGAGCTGTCACCTTGTTTGTACTCCCACTGAAAGAGGGACAGATGAACATGAGATTCAAGTAGATTTTGGTGACCTACATTTCACTGAAGCAGACTCTTTTTTTTTTTTTTTTTTGCCGAAAGAATAGGTTACCTTTTAATTTTCTAGTATCCTTTCCACTGTTCTAGGGGCATGGGAGAACAGAGCATTTCAGGGAGAGTTTGCATTCATAGAACATGTAAAAATGAACTGACTGTTAAGTCCTAGAAGCGCAGCAGGTATACAGAGCCTTCCCCATCATTAATCTGGTGTTACCAAATACACCGTCAGCTTTGGCGAGCTTGTTTTCCTCATTGGTGTCTAAGCGTTCTTGTTTTTTACTGCCTCTGACTTTCTGCAGTAATGGCTGTCCACCTCTGGAATATGTATCCCTCTGAGTGTCTAGATTCTCTTGTGCTTTCATATCTAGCTCAGGTGCCACAGCTTCCAGGAAACCTTCCTTGTCTGTGCCTCAGCTTTCACCCCCGCTTCCATCTTAGAGCACTTAGCCTGACCGTACAATACTTACAGTCAAGTGGTTACTGATAGTGTATGTGAGGTGCCTACCTCATGCCAAGTCCTTTCCAATGCTTTCCATGGGTTACGTCATTGATTCCACACAATTATACAAGATAGGTATTTTTATTGCTGTGTTTTAGATGAGGAAACTGAGGCATGGAGAAGTTAAAGAACTTGCCTAGCTCAGGCCACACAGCCTGTAAATGGCAGACCAGGTTAGGGACCCAAGCAGTCTAGTTCTTTATACATCTGCTGTTGCCTGGCTTCTCACTTTGCTGCATGTTATTCATATCTCTCTGCAACTCGAGTTGGGGGAATCAGCTTCCTTGTGTCTCTTAATTCTCTGACAGTGCTGGGTCAGTATGTCGTGGGTTAATTGAGAGTAAAGTGAAGCCTTCATGTCATGGGTTCTTATTTTCTGGGACAGAAAATGTTAGGTGAGATTAAAAATGTTGCTTTTGTGTATTTAAATGATAAACTAATGATACAACTTTGGAGCTCTCTTTTGCTGTGTGAACAATAGAGAAATTATTTGAAAAAGGAAATGCTCTATATTACAGCTCTAAATCTATTTGGAGCCCATCCAGCATTAGACCCTATTTGTAAAGTGAGATAACTTTTCACTAGGTTGAATCCCTCTTCTGATAAAAGATCTTCTCACCCAGAACAGGGCCACAGAAGCCTGCATTGAGAGTTAAGAGGGCCTGTAATTTCTCAGCTTTCCTCTTCCCTATAGTCTTTTAACATAAATTGTGAAAGCTCTTTTGAAAAGAAAATAATGAACACTTGAGCGGTAGTCAAGCATGTAATCTAATATTGGATAGCCTTAGATATTAAAATAAACGTTTTCCCCCCTCCTCAGAAGAGAGACTTTTATTTATTTTTACAGTGGAGCAAATTTGGTACAAAATAAACAATTACAATTCTTTTAAACCATAGCCATAGTTGTGAATTAAATGGGGAAAACTAGGGAAGCAAGTTCAATTTCCAGTGCAGTTGGTGTGATTTCCTGACTTACAATAGATCTTTTCCTTTTGGCTTAAAACTAGATATTGTGCCACTTAGACAATATTTAATGAAGACAATTGACTAAAACACAAGGAAATAATAGGAAAGCTGTGCCTTAACGGCATATTGCCAGGAAGGGAAACATGAAAACAAAGGCTTGTTAACCATTAGGCTACACAATCATAACATTTACTGAACAGACGTTGACTTCGGAAGCTTTTTTTTTCCTTAATCATTCATCTTGTTATACTTTCTAAGTATGTCATTCACCTTTAGTAATAACCTGAGCTCATTCTGTTCTATAAATTACACCAGCATTTGAGTTTTAAGGCTACCTGTATTTCTGCTGGCACACAATTAAGGTCACCTATTAAACTGGTCTTTGTCCTTTTTATGTCTAAAAAAAATACCTGCAGTGTGATTGGAAAACATTGCCCATCTGATAGACTTCCTGACTTTAGGCTTACAACAGTAGATAGCCCAGATCCTAGCTTTGGGCATTGTTGGAGTAATACAGATGCCCATCTTTTATTTTCTGAGATGAGTTCTTATATTCTGGCTTGTTGGCTAAGCTCAGTTTGTTAGTGACGCACAAACCAGGTCAAGGGCATGGGTTAGCTTTGCCTTGTTTTGGAGCCACAACTGCACCTATAATTCTAGTCGGATTTTTTTCTGTTTCCTTTTAATTAATCATGTTCTTGGGGACTATACTGTACATTGTGGATATATCAGTGCACAGCTATCACTACTAGGGGCAAAAAAAAAAAGGTGCCATATATTAAAGTGAATTGGTAGGGAAACCCTGTAAGTGAGAGGCAAGACTGCCAGCAGCTTGCTAAGGAACTGTGTATGCTTCTGACAGTTGTCCTCCTATGAAGATTAGGTCAGGACTCTAGCAACTTCCAAAAAGTTTGCCAAAGTCAATGGCCTTGGTCTTTTTCCTTTCTTGGCAGAATGACAGATGTCATCAATGTGTGTTTGGGTGCTACTTCTGGGCTTACTCTTCTATAAAGTTCTTCATATTTGTACCCTAGAAGAAGAGTGAAGGATGGTGATTTACATCATTCACCAGATGAGACAGAGTGTTTATATGTGCCTAAGCTTAAATTGTTATTAGTTTCATAGAGAGTTGGTAAAATCAAGCAGTGAAATGTCTAGACACAAGTTAAGTTAGAACCTGCAGTTCTGTAACAAGAGGTTTAGACCAGGGACCCTTCTAAATCCCCAGAATTTATTAGAAAATGAATTGTAAGAAATTAAAGGAAATGAAACAGACAGCTTAAACTATTTGAAGAACCTTGTTGCATTCTCTATAAGTTGGTGAAATTGTAAATATGGAAAATGTCATACATTTCTGTTGAAGGCAACCCATTTAGAATTATTTTTTTCAAATGCAGCTATAGTTAACCCAGTATTAGTGACTGTTATTTGCTTTAGTCTGAGGGTGGGAAAAGAAGCAACAATATAATTTCTGTTTGGTTTCCCCATCCTGTTTGTGTGGCAATCATTTCTGCGTTAGAGGTACTTCGCTCAACACCCGGTAATGTGAACGAGAAGTCAGAGGACATGCAATAAATAAATGCTGGCATTGAAGCCAATGGCTGAGACCACCGGCACTGTGTTCTCAGAAGGTTAAGTGAACAGGCCTGCTATTACATTTTTGTATTTTTAAAGTCAAGAATAAAGATTGAACTGGAAATACTCTATGACCCATTCAGGGCTTGAGATTCTGTGAGTAGGTAACGCTTCCAACTATAGAAGTTCTAGGAACTGTGGCAGGAAACTGCCTTGCCTATGATATTTTCTGCCAAGAGCTGGTTAAAAAAATTTTTTTTAAATGTATATAGTTTTACATTTAACCCAGTTTCTTTTCGGACTGTGACTGAAGTTATGTTTCTTCCATACCTAACCTTTTCCTTCTATACTCCCTGCATTGCAATTTGACAGTTCTGCTTTCGTGGCCCCTCTGTGGGCAGGGTGAGAAGGCTGTCTCCAGTCTGCCAAGTTTCATATCCTGGGAGCCCCATCACTGACCTTAAGAAAAGCATGTCTTCCCTGCTTCACGTTCTAACTTAGAATGAGAACTGTGAGGCCGCCAGGAGAGGACAGCTTACATTGTAAATCTCCCATGCTCAGATTGTTTTCCTCATGTTGAGGGAAGTAGGTAGAGGGGAGGACAGAGGGAGTTACTGGGTTTCACTTATCATTTGTTTCCCTCTGGATGGCCTTTGTTTATGCTGTCTCTTCAGGCCAGGAATTCCTCCAACAGAAAGCATTCGTACACTGGTACACTCGGGGATATTCATATCAGGGCTTCTTCCTCCTTGCTTTCCCATTTGCTGATTTGCCTTTCTTCTCTACAGCCGGATCTGGAAGGAGGGGTGGAGATACTTAACCTGCTTTTATACTTCCGTTAGGGAAAAAGAGATTTTAAAACAGTGATGTGGGACAAATATGTGGATGACTTTTCTAATGAGGAAGGAGGATAATGTGGAGTAACTGTAGATTTAATTTACATGTAACTTCTGCTTGATGGAGAGTTTAATCACACATATTTGACACCTTGAATGAAATCTCTTCACCTGTCACTGGGTGCTTTGCAATTGTACAGAGGGAAAAGAGAAGCTGATTTTAGGTTCAGTTTGGGTAATCTTGGCAATTCCTTTAAACTTTCTGGGCTTTTCTTTTCTCATTTCACCGTGTATTCACATAGAATAAGCTATCTTCTGGATAAAACGTCTAAATTTTTGGGAAGACAGTATCCTCTTAAAATAATGACCTCACTTATGTGGCATTGTATAATCGTCAAAGTAATATCCATTGAGTTTCCCTAAAATGGAGACCAGTGAGGAGGGAGAACTCTGACTTTTTTTGCCTCCAGTTTTCAACCTTGGCTGCCCCTGCCTTGGCACAGTGTCATGAGATCCTGTTCTTGGCTGGAGCTAACCCCCCACAATCTGATCCCCAGTCTCTTCTCAACTGCACAGCTCAGGAATTCTGTAGGATATAAGGGATGAAACTTGACAGGATCTTTTGGTGATCATACAGTTCTCTTTAAATTGATCATCACTTTTTTTTTTAGTTTTTACTTAATTTTTTTTCTTTTTTAAAATTTGACATGAGGTCTTGAACTCCTGGCCTCAAGCAATCCTCCATCCTCAGCCTCCTAAGTTGCTGGGATTACAGGCATGTACAGCTGTGCCCAGCCGATCATCACTTTAAACTGGAGTCTGACCACCAGGGGTCCACAGAGTGAATGTAGCCAGCTGTCCACATTTTGCTTGGCCAGCACAGTATTATTTTTAAAAAGGAATGTTTTAGTGAGCATTTATGTTCTGATTCGTCACAGACCTTACCACACCCTAGTGCCTGATGCACAGACACTTAGTTTATGTGATATTTATCACCTTGTCCCTTGAAGGCATGAGTTTGTGATTACTATCTTAAACTAAATTAAATTGGGCTGAATGTCTCTTCAAAGGTTTATCTAGCAGTGGGCTGGCCGATGACCCATTTTTGTACTCTAACCCAGGGTTTCCCAACATCAGCACTCTTGAAATTTGAAACTGGGTAATTATTTGTTGTGAGGGGGATTGTGCTGTGCACTGTAGGACGTTTAACAGCATCCCTGGCCTCCATGCACTAGATGCCAGTAACATCCCCTCCTCCAGTTGTGACAACCCAAAATGTCTCCAGACATTGCCAAATGTTCCCTGGGGGCAAAATCACCCGTGGCTGAGAGCCATTTGACAGATTTTTTGGATGGCCTGAAGACTTTAATCGTTGAACCAAGCCTGGATATTTAGGGATAAATTGGAATTCATCTGGGAAACTGAGCCACCCTGCTGTTTTTATTTATTTGGGCAGTTGGTTAGAGCAAAGTAAAGGTCAGTGGATTAGACCCTTTAGAGTCACTTCTCCATTCTTCCATGACCACAGCCTGGGAGGTCAGCCACATTTTAAGGATGTGTCCTTGGTCACAACAGGAGACTGTGAGACATTGATGCTGGGTCAGTGTAAGCCCAGCAGAGTTAGTAGGTAAACAGCTTTGAAGCCCATGGCCTGTGTTGGTAGGTCAGTAATGCTGTCTGTGGGTAAGGAGGATGAGCCTTTGGGGAAAGGGAAGGCCAACTCTGTCATTATTGTCAAAGGCCAAACTGCTTTAAAAAAAAAATGCCTTCAGCCTTTAAAAATGACAGCTTATCTCAAATCAGCAGTGTGGGAAGGGCTCTGAAGAGGATTAGCACAGTGATGTTCCACTTTTTATTTCTCCCTCAAACAAGAATGTTTTTTAAACTTGACTCTAAAGCTCGGGCTTTGGCAACACTGAAACTTGCCTTGCCTTACAGAAAAAAACGTTGGTAAGATTTTCAGGGTACGAAATGAAAATGTTATAAAGTTTTAAAAACCAACCCAAATTCCCTTCTTGAGCAACTAATGCAAAGATAATGCTTAGGGAAGCATATATTTTCATATAAAATGTAAAACAACGTTCCTTTGCAGAGGGATTGGTGGGACTTCTCAGGGTATCCATGCCTCTTCTGCTCTGTCTGGTGTTGTAGTCCTCTGCCCTGGATACGCATCAGAATGTTCACAGTGGATTTTAAAACAGAGATGCTTAGGGATGCTAACTCAATAGATGTGGAGTTGGGGTCTATTCTACAGGATTCTTAAAGATCCCCAGGTAATTCTCACATTCAACAAAAATAGGAACATAGGTGAGAAGAGTGAAAGATCTTGTGTTCAGGAAATGCAGTTACAGTTGCAGATGTATGCTGGGTATGCAGATGTATGCAGATAGCTGCCTACCTGGTTAAGTGCACAGCTCTGTTTTTAAAAATTTTATGTCTGACTGGGCATGGCGGCTTCACACTTGTAATCCAGCACCTTAGGAGGCTGAGGTGGGTGGACCACCTGAGGTTAGGAGTTTGGGATCAGCCTGGCCAACATGGTGAAACCCTGTCTCCACTCAAAATTAGCTGGGTGTGGTGGTGGGTGCCTGTCATCTCAGCTACTGGTGAGGCTGAGGAGGAGAATTCGCTGAAGCAGGAGAACCAGGAGGTGGGGTTGCAGTGAGGCAAGGTTGTGCTCCTGCACTCTAGCCTGGGTGACAGAGCAAGACTGTGTCTCAAAAAAAAAAAAAATGAGCTGGATGTGATGGTGCGCATCTGTAGTCCCAGCTATTTGGGAGGCTGAGGCAGGAAAATCTCTTGAACTCAGGAGGTGGAGGTTGCAGTGAGCCAAGATGGTGCCACTGCACTCTAGCCTGGGCGATGGTGCGAGATTCTGTCTCAAAAAAAAAAAAAAAAAAAAAAATCATGTCCATTTTGATGTGACTTTATAAAAGTTTTCTTAGAATTTTGTATTTGTGATAAGGAAAGGTCTTTTCCCTGTCATATAGTGTGCAATACACTGAACCTAATGCTTCTACTAATATTGAAGCTCTATTATATTTTGACAGGTTTAACTGAAAACCCTCTAAATCTGTAGATGAATCAATTTACATTTTAATCTACTGTGTAAAAGAAGGAGACAAACTACCCATTCACAGATAGTCAATTCCATGAGCATCCTTGAGATAAAAATTTAGCGGGAGAGTAGTAGTAAATGCTCTTCTTAGAATTCCTTCTAGAGAAGGATCTAAAATAATCTAGAAAGGATCTAGGTTCTTTCACAGCTACCTCTGTGAGCTTCCTGTGAGGCCTCCTCTGGCTTCATAGACATGGGCAGGTCTGTTGCAAGTTTCCCTCCTTAGCCTGTTCCATGTTGCCAGCACTACATCTCATGGAGGACCTTGTCGGGAGAGCAAATAAAGTGGCTTGGGAAAAAACATTCAGACAGAATTTAAGATATCCAGGTTTCTAGCAAGCATAGCAGAAGCAAGGAAAATGACTGATTTTTTTGGAAAATATATTGGGCATTTTATGGACTGTTCCATCAACCGCGGAAACAACACTTTAAAACATCATCCATTTGTTCATTTGCTGTGTAAAAAATGTTTTTAGTGTTGAGCATTTTAGAATGCTGTTTTATGTTCTTAGAGAAATACCCAATTTTTTTCCTTGTTTTACTTATATAAAGCTCAGATCATCCTCTGTCTTCAGCTTCTGAAACAAACAGATCACCTGTGCAATAGGTGAAGAGCTTCCCCAATGAAATGGTCTTTGCTTTCCTTGGAAAGTGCTTTCATATTTTGCTTATTTGGAGCATGTTCATTTTTTCAAGGGAATGTTTACAACATCAGTTATAGGAAGCTCTACAATCACAAATCAGTTTTTAAGATATTTGTTATGCCTATGGTCAAGTCTTATTATTATACTTTAAGTTCTGGGGTGCATGTGCAGAATGTGCAGGTTTGTTACATAGGTATACATGTGCCATGGTGGTTTGCTGCACCCAGCACCCCATCATCTACATTAGGTATTTCTCCTAATGCTATCCCTCCCCTAGCCACCCTCTCCCCAGACAGACCCCAGTGTGTGGTGTTCCCCTCCCTGTGTCCACCTATGGTCAAATCTTTTACCTCCAGTTCTTTTCTTTCCTAAATGTTGATTTTGAATCTTGAATGGCCATGGTTTTCTACTACAAGGGAAATGTGTTAGCATAACATAGTGTTGAAGAAAGAAGGACAGTTAAAGACAGAGCATGAGCTTTCTTTTGGAGATAATGAAGATGTTCTAGAAGTAGCGGTAATAGTGACACATCCGTGAATCTCCTAAAACCCACCAAATTGTACACTGTATATGAATTAAATTTATGGTATGCAAACTACATCTCAAAGCTATTGTTAAAAAAACATTTTAAAGAATCAGACTAAGTAGAATCTGAGAAAGATTTTTAGGCCTTAGGGATAATATTACTTTCCCATTTGTTGTCTTCATTTACATCTCAAATTTTTCCTCTAAATAAACAGATGTATGACGTGCACAAAGGATAGTTGTTGCAATTCCTTAATATTTATGGACCATTTAAGATATGAAAATCTTCGTTATAAAGAAAGTTTTGTTGTAGTGGAATCTGGTCCATGTTTTTCTCATATATCCTAATCATGAGCTAGGGCATTAGAGGATAAAAAGCTTTATTTTATACCTGCTGTGATGAGAAGCTAAGATTTTGGTGATGTGTTTGGCTTGGTCACACTTTGCTTTAAATATGTTCATTTGATTATTTTGCAGCATATTTTTGCTGCAGAAGTCTTCATATTGTAAAAAACATTCAAGTATGAACTCTTGCCTGTAAAACTAACTGTGTTAGATAAGAAGTATTTCATTTAACAGGGATTATGTAGCTCAAGGTTTCTCAAATTTGGATTCATGATCCTCTGACACACTGTATTAAAAGTTAAATTGCCAAATGTTTAGGTACTCACGTGGTGTTGATGGGATCATAAACCCATGTGTAAAGGTAGGCCTTGAGATACTGTGGGGTTAATTGGTTATAAAATGCTTATGAAGGTGTATTAGTTTTACTACTGCATAATAAATTACCACAAACTTAGTGGCTTAGTAGTCTGCACATGCTGTGGCTAGATTCTCTGCCCAGGGTCTTAACAGGCAAAAATCCAGGTGCCAGCCAACATGTTGTAGTATTCAGCTGGGCTCAGGGGCTTCTTCCAAGCTTATGAATTGTTGGCAGAATTTATTTCCTGTGACTATAGGACTCAGGACCACTAGCTGAGGGTCTGGGACTGCTTTTAGCTTCTAGAGGCCACCCACATTCCATTCTACATGGCCCACATTGGCAGTTCACAGTGTGGATGTTTGTTTTCTTCCATGCCAGCTGGAGAACATCTCTCTGATTTTTTTTCCTGCACTCAACTGGCTGATATTAAAGGGTTCACCTGATTAGGCCAAGCCCACCCAAGGTAATCTCCTTTTGATCGTATAATGAAACATAATCATGAGAGTAATATCTCATAATACTCACTGGTTCGACATTTAAAGGGGGGAAAGGAATTATATGAGGGCAAAGGTCATGGGGTATCATCTAAAGTTCTACCTGTCATATCAGGTAACATTATGCCATTATACTCTTGATGATTATTAAAATGAAAATACAAAATCCAAAAATCATCAGAATGGGGCCACCGTGGTGGCTCATGCTGTTAATTTCAGCACTTTGGGAGGCTGAGGCAGGTGGATCACTTGAGGTCAGGAGTTTGAGACTAGCCTGGCCAATATGGTGACAACTTAGCTCTTAAAATAAATAAAAATCATCAGAATGAATGGCAACTCTCAAATATGCTTCATGACCCCCTTTCCTAAAATGTCCCCCCCATCAGATTTACTGCTTCCTGTTGCTACTATTTTTATGTGGAGTAAAAATGAAGATTTTGAAAACTTTTTATTATTGAACATTTCCTATACATATATGTGGAGAAACTAATATAAGTAGTATGAGAATCCTCTGTGTACCCACAGCTTCATCAGTTATCATTTTATAAGTAAATTTTTATTTCTATCCTCAACCACTTTCTCTCAACTCTGGGATTATTTTAAAGTAAGTTCCAGACATTATATGATATCCTGTGAAAATATTTTAGTATATTAGTATATATCTCCAAAAAAACCAAGACTCTTTAAAAACATAACTAAAAGGCCTATTGTCATTGCTAAAATAATATAGTTTTAAAAATCATGGAACATCTATTCAGTCTTAAAATTTCCTCTTTTAAAAAGTTTGTTCAACTCAGGATTCAAATAAGATTTGCTGGATAGTAGTTTTTTATACGTCCCTTAAACCTCTCTAAATCTGTAATGTTTTTCCTTGCAACTTGTTTGAAAAACAAACAAACAAAAAACTGTTACTTTGTCCTGTAGAATTTTCTACATTCTGGAACTCTTGGTATAGCATGTTTTTCTGTTTCCTCTAGTTCCTGTAAATTGGTTAAAGTGAAAATAATTTATTTCTGGTCACTAGAGGTAGAAAAACTATATGATAAACAGTGTGTATTGGCACAATTTACTAGGTTGCATGTATATAGAGATATTTCAAGAAGCATATACATTTAGGAGTAAAGCAAATGTCAGGTTTTCCAGATTACTATCATTGAGAACAGTTCAAGACTTTATATACTTACAGTGTATGAATTAGTTAACATTCTTACAGAAAATAGATAACATGTAAGTGTATAATTGATGTTTGGATTTGCTGAGATCTTTTACCGGAGTGTTTTTGTTGAATCAGGTTTTACCTTCTTTAAAAGGAAAAAATATTCTTAAAGGAGAGAGACATTTCCGTTCTGAGTTTTGGAAAGTGACCAGATTTTAAAAATTTAGGTCATGAAATAATAGTTATTTTTACATTGAGTCTTTGCTAGTTATTTCGTATCTGTAGGCTCTCCAAAGACATGTCTTTTGTCCTTAAAGACATATACTATAATTAAAATCTTTACCATTGGAATATTCTGTTTTTAAAAATGCAACACTTTAAGAGAATGATTTTATATGGTTGTTACTGAAAGAAAATAGAAGAGGTTATCTAAAATAAACTTCATTTTATAGGAAAAGATAGGCTTGGGATGAGATAAATATGAAGACAGTAAGTTAAAAGAGTGGATGGCCAGCTTTTTCCATAAAGGGCCAGGTGGTAAGTTAGTTAGTTAGTTAGTTAGTTTGTTTATTTGTTTTGAGACAGGGTCCAGTGCAGACCTCCCTGAGCTCAGGTGATCCTCCCACCCAAGCCTTCTGAGGAGCTGGAACTACCATGCCCGCCTAAATTTTGAAAATTTTTCATAAAGACAGGGATCTCACTACGTTGTCCAGGCTGGTCTCGAACTCCTGGGCTCAAGAAATTCTCCCACTGTGACCTCCTAAAGTGCTGGGATTATGGGCATGAGCTACTGCACATGGCCCCCAAAGTGTTCTAAACTATATGCAAGCGGAGAACCCAAAGAGATTTTTCCTTAACCACTCTTGATACATGTAAGATTATATAATTCACTTGATCTTTCAGGGGCTCAGGTATTTTTTGTTTTTGTTTTTTTTTGAGTTGGAGTCTCTCTCTGCCGCCAGGGTGAAATGCAGTGGGGAGATCTTGACTCACTGCAACCTTCACCTTCTGGGTTCAAGTGATTCTCCTGCCTCAGCCTCCTAAGTAACTGAGACTACAGGCATGTGCCACCACACCCAGGTAATTTTTTGTGTTTTTAGTAGACACAGGGTTTCACCATATTAACCAGGTTGTTCTTGATATCCTGATCTCACAGTCCGCCTGCCTCGGCCTCCAAAAGTGCTAGGATTACAGGCATGAGCCACTGTGCCCGGCCAGGTATTTAATCTATAAAATAAGATATGCCTATTCCACTCTTCTTTCAATATTTAAAATTAATTGGAAAAAAGATTAGAGCTCCTAGAATGCAGGGTGTTAACAGTAGAAACTCATTAGGATCAAACTACTTTGAGGAGAAAAGCAGTAAGAAATATTGGAAATCAAGTCTACTTTTCTGAAGTTTTGACAAATCAGTCTGTATTATTTTCAGCTACTTTTAGCAACAAATAATAGATTTCAGGAGTTAAAGTAGAGTCTTGACTGGGTTTCTTTTGTTGAATTAGTAAAACTTATTTATCATAACTTACATTTGTTTTAAAACCTATTTTGATGAATTATTAGTCTCTTTCATTTTAATTAGTGTTGTGGCCTATATCTATTTGTAGATAGCTGATCTGTTTGTAGATAGTTTGTAGCTATCTATTTGTAGATAACTGATCTGTTTGTAGATAGTTGATGCTAAAGAATAATTCTCAAAGAGTTTAAAAATAAGACTCTTAAAATGATAAACACATGCCAACATTTTTAATTCATGGATGAGGGAACCAGTAAGATGTTAAGGCTCATTCACAGGAGAATTTGAAGAACAGGTATGTATATATCTGTCTAACTATCTGTCATCTATCCACAATCAGAAATGCTGAAATAAATTTGCTAGTGTATAGAACACTGTTTAACATTTTCAAGGGCCGTCAAATGTAATGTTTGTTTATCTTTTCTATAGGCATGTAAGGCAATTGTATCACTACCAGACCAAATTCATTTGTTTTGCTATGGACAAGAGGCATTACATTACTGTGTGTTTTTTTGCAAGTTAGTTTCTGCCTCTACAGAGCTGTGAGGTAGTCTGGTCCATCAGGTTCTCAAACTTTTTGATTTCAGGACCCTTTGACCCTATTAAAACTTGAAGATCCCTGTCTGGGAGCGGTGGTTCATGCCTGTAATTCCAGCACTTTGGGAGGCCAAGGCGGGTGGATCACGAGGTCAAGAGATCGAGACCATCCTGGTCAACATGGTGAAACCCCGTCTCTACTAAAAACACAAAAAATTAGCTGGGCATGGTGGTGCGTGCCTGTAATCCCAGCTACTCAGGAGGCTGAGGCAGGAGAATTGCCTGAGCCCAGGAGGCAGAGATTGCGGTGAGCTGAGATCGCGCCATTGCACTCCAGCCTGGGTAACAAGAGCGAAACTCTGTCTCAAAAAAAAAAAAAAAAAAAAAAAAAACCAAAAAACTTGAAGATCCCAAAGAGATTTTACTGGGTAATGTATTTGTTATGTTAGAAATTAGAATTAAGAAGCTTTACAGTTATTCATCGTTTCATTTAAAACATGTTAATAATGAAACCTATTTCATGTTATGTGAATGATGACTTCATCATGGGTATTAAGGCGCTTCAAAAATTCTACTCTATAGTTGTAGAAAGAGTGAAAATGACCATATCCTAGTGTTATAATGAAATCAGTTTTGAACTCACAAACACACTAAAAAGTCCTCTGGCTCTCTAGGACTCCTCAGATCATACTTTGAGAACCACTGGCCTAATTACAAACAATGAAGTCAAAGATGATCCCTGGAGGGCCTCTTAGACCACAGAAAGCACTCCATTGAGAGGATACCCAGTAATCTCTCTTACGTGCTTCTCAACCTGGGTTTTTTCCTGACAGTAGTCCCTTCTCTGAGAAATGTTGCCTTGTCCAGCGTGGGGAATTTTCAAGGCCATTCTGAAACTATTAAGCCAGAAACTTATTTTTTGGCTATAATATTAATTTAGGTTCACTGTGGGAAAAACCAAAACATAGAAAACTCCATAGCAATAGAGAAAAAGCTTCTGAAGTTTTAAAAATGCATTTGATTATACATTACCTGTGCTATTTTGCATTCTTCCCCCAATTAAATGTTGTCATAAGCATTTTTCATGTAATTAAAACTCTTAATAAAATTCTTAGATGGCTGCATTTATTTTCATTTCATACATGGTACTAAGAAATAAAAATAAAATTCAAGCCTCCTAACTGACCAAACAGACACCTTGTTGGCCAAGCGGATCCCCACAGAAACCTGAAAAATTGAATTCCTGGACATGATGGAATGGGGGAGATTTGACACACCTCAGTATGCCCCTTCCTTATGACTCTTTAACCAACATTCCTTCCTAAAGAGTAAGCAGAAACCAACTCTAGAAAACAAGAAATGAATGACTCATAACTTCATCGCCTTCAGCCAATTATCTGAGGCCATAGCTGGACTCCCCATCTTTGCAATTTCAACGTGGCATTCACCAGTTTCACGATGCATCGTTTCCTAGAAACTGACCACCATCTTTAGGCAGGTTTTGGCCAACTCTCCCAGGAGGTCCAGTGAGAGTTTTTCATGTCCTCTGCTTCACCTTTTGACATCAGACGGCCAAAAATTCCACCTTCAGATCATGCTAATGCTACCGTTTTTTGAACACATGACCCATGAATAGGCATCGATATGTCAGTATCGTTTGAATGTTTGTCTCCTTCAGATCTCATGTTGAAAAGAAATCCCCAATGTTGGATGTGGGGCCTGGTGGGAAGTATTTGGGTCATGTGGGGAGATCCCTCATAAATGGCTCAGCACCATCCCCTTGGTGATGAATGGGTTCTCGCTCTGTTCAGGCAAGATCTGGTTGTCTAAAAGAGTTTAGGACTCCCCCATCTTTCTTTTGCTCCCTCTCTGGCCATGTGATATACCAGCTTCCTCCTTCGCTTTCCGCCAGGGCTGTAAGCTTCCTGGGTCTTACCAGAAGTCCAGCACAGTTGATGCCATGCACGTTCAGCCTGCAGAATCATGAGCAAATTAAACCTTTTTTTTTATAAATTACCCAGCCTTGATATTTCTTTATAGCAATGAAAAGAAGTCCCAATACAGGCATGAAGCTTAGTTGCGCATGTGCATGTTTCTCCTTTCATGAATATTTAGGACTCTTCCTGTAACCTGTTAAATATTTATATTTGACCATCCCTCTCAGCATAAATTTCTGTTCCCTTTTCTCCTCCCTCCAAGTGCTTGCAGGATGGCCAGCCTGCAGGCTGTTCCCTTTTATGAGAAATAAAGCTCTCCTTTCCAAATTTATGAACCTTATGATTCTTCAGTTCACAGTGTAATATAACCATTTTCATTTTCCCATTAAAATTATGAACATCTTTACCATGTTTTAGATTATTTTCTTTGGATAAATTCACAGTAATAAATGAGACAAAAGGTATGTTCTTTTCGTTTTTTTAAAAAATACAGATGGTCCCCGACTTACAATGGTTCCACTTGCAGTTTTTTGATGTTACCACAGTGGGAAAGCAATATGCATTCGGTAGAAACTGTACTTTGAAAAATAGAATGGCTGTATATGTATTCACTTTCAGTATAGTATCTAATAAATTCCATGAGATGTTCCATACTTTATTATATAATAGGGTTAGTGTTAGGTAATTTTGCCCAACTGTAGGCTAATGTAAGTATTTTGAGCTTGTTTAAGGTGGGCTAGGCTAAGCTATAGTATTCAGCAGGTTGGTGTACTAAATGTATTTTAATGTTACAGTATTATCAACTTACAATGGCTTTATCAGGATGTAACTCTGTTGTAAGTCAAGGAACATCTGTACTACCAAATCATCCTTAAGGAAGGTTTTGGAGGGTCCAGGCACAGTGACTCATGCCTCTAATTACAGCACTTTAGGAAGCCAAGGCAGGAGGATCACTTGAGCCTAGGAGTTTGAGACTCGCTTGGGCAACATAGGGAGATCCAATCTCTACATAAACTTAAAAGAAGGAAAAAAAAGTATATGGGCATGTGATACATGCCTGTAGTCTCAGCTACTTGAAGTATGCAGGCTGAGGTGGGGGGAATTTGAGGCTGCAGTGAGCTATGATCCAGCCAGTGTACCCCAGCTCAAGGGTCTGAGTGAGACCCTGTCTCTAACACAAAAAAGAGCCAAAAACAACAAAGTTTTGCAAATTGACACTCTTGGCAGTAAAAGAGCATTAAAGCATCTTTCACCATTGCCTACAATGAGTATTATTATATTACAGTTATCTGTAATTGGACAACTCGCAAAAGCTATCATATTGTATTTTAATTTGCATTTTAAAAATTCCTTAAATACAGCTTTCCTCCCTAGGTCATTTATTTTTTCCTTTCTTAAATGGACTATTTGCACATTGATCTTTTTAAGTCTCAATGTTTTTGAAATGACCAGAAATGAGAATTAGTAATGCAAATAAGCCAACGCTTTTCATAAATATAATAATCATTAAACCCTTTGGAAGGAAACTTATGATATCTCCAGGTATATTTTAAATGGCCTAAAATATTTCTCTGTGATTAAAGGTCTCTGCCTATAGTTTTGCATGATTAATTATCTTAACATACCTTCTCATTACCTGGAGGGAAACCTCAGGCCAGCTTCTGTTATTTTATTGCTAATTTGCATTTCCTGGAGTTTGCCTTAGTGATTTCTTAATCTTCATGGTTTTCTGCTGATGGTCTGACTGCTACAAAGAAGGCTTTTCTGAAGGCATAAAATCCAAGGAGATGATACATAGTTTTTCCATTGGACTAAACTTGTTTGGAAAATAAGGAGATAGAACAATGAAATAAACCAAATATTATGAGGAGAGAGGGAGAAGTTTATATTATAATGATTTATGTGATCAAATAAATGTTATGCCCGGTACATTTTGTTTATACATGGTGTTGTAAAACAGATCCAAATGCTTGGCTAAAATATTTACAGCGTTGCCTGTACAGCACCTAAATTCTACAAAATGCTGTACTATGGCCCAATTGCCTTTTTGTCAATATATCATAAACCTATATTGTAGGAGAAATGGGTTTTCTTTAAGTGCTTTAGGTTTGTTAAAGCACTTTAGGGTTGCTTTAGGTAATTTAAACAGAGAAATAAATCTTCTTCCAAGCATAGAGAGCTTCATGTTTAAAATTTTAGATGGTTATAATAATCCCAATAATAGAATATAATGCAGTGTTTCCCAGCACACTTTAGAGAAGAAATATTCAGTATTATGGTTCTGTTCAGATTTTATATTCTGGGACTCTATTTAAAAGTGCTCCATCTGTCTTTAAGAAATAAAACACATGCACAAACCTCCTGTGGAACTCTCTGGAAGGGCAGGTGTTGGCAGGTAGGTCCCTGTGCATTTGTTTGGGGAACGTGTTTGACTCAGTGGTGTAATAGTTGTCACAAGAGGATTCTCTGGAATAAGGACACTGCTGCAGAGGAGGAAGTCACGTTTGCCTTCTCCCAAAACATCAACTCATTGACTTCCTAGCTTGCAAAAATGAATATTTCTCCCCAGTTGATTTATTCGTTTCTTGCATCATTCAAATGCCAGATTATTGGACTCTATACAATTGACTGAAGCAACAGAATTTCCAAGAGTGCCAGTTGCCTTTCTGAGTAAACTAATTAGATACTTCACTCACATTCTATGAATAAATAACACCTCCAGTATAAAATGGATTATGAGATGTTTTATCTTAATTTTCTGTATTTTCTTGACTTGCACTGAAAAAAAATCTTGTGAAAAAATCTTTACTATAATACAGAATAATAATTTTAAACAGCCTCTCCCGCCATGCCTAGTAAAGTTGTGGACTAAAAATATTCAAACACATTTTTCTCATTAATGGTGAGGAGTTCCATATTATTCTGTGACTTCTCAAAGATAGATTTTAAGAAATATGAAAAACTTATGTTGTTTTTTGATTCGGCCATTCCTTGTTAATTCTTATTTTAAGTGAGGTATATATTGCTAGATTGACATTTTGTAAGTTTCTTTAAGTAGGT
Source organism: Callithrix jacchus (assembly GCF_049354715.1). Lineage (NCBI taxonomy): Eukaryota > Metazoa > Chordata > Mammalia > Primates > Cebidae > Callithrix > Callithrix jacchus. The sequence goes on from NC_133509.1 coordinate 93,909,663, forward strand.
TTTGTTTTTTAATGGGGCTGATCCTATGTGAATAAAACTTTGACACATAGTTTCTAAGATAAAACATTATTCATTTTTACCAAGACTGGTAGCTATTATTGGCTTCTGTTTACTGAGGTTCTCATGTTTCTACTATATAGGCTTAAAAATATATGATGAAGTATGTGATCGTAATAATGCCATAATTCATTTAGTATAGTCATCTGGTTGAGAGATACAAACTTTTTTGAAGTCAGGCTTTTAAAAAAATAGTATTAAATGGAAAGTTATTATACTAACAAATATAAGAAATTAAAGTTTCGAACCACATATTATGGCTCATCCTATTGAAAACTCTCCAGTGTTTTAGCATAATGTCATAGTCAAGTTAGAACTCAGGGGTCTGCTAATCATTCATATCTTGGGTGATTGTCTAATAAAGATGATTGTCTAATGTAGCATGGAATATCAAACACAGAAGACGTGCCCTTCCCCTACTTCCCATTCCCTCCACTGCCATGCTAGACAACGCTTAGCAAATGTGACCTTCTTTCCTACCCATCTTTGACATGCCTCATAATCCTGCCCAAGGCAACATTCTAATAGCCACAGCTAATAAACAAGGGATCTAACTAGTTTGGCAGTGGAGGTTGTAGAATTTTTAAAATTAAAAAAAAAGGCCATTGTTAGTGTTTTTTAAGAGATCAGTTTACATCATTTAATTCAAATGGAATATTGTTTGTTTCTCTGTAGCAGTGGCTCTCAATCTTTTAGAATGTGATGATTCCTTTTTAATAAAAAAGAATCAGACTCTCACATGACCTTGTAATTCTTTAACACTTGAAACAAATTTTACTTTTATCAGTCACAGCATACAAATTGATTGAAAAAATGGGCATATGTATATGTGTGAGACAGTGACATGCTTACGAATGAGAATGAAGGATCCCTTGTAATACTTCTGCCCCCGTCCCCCATTCCACAAACCAGCCCCCTCCCCAGGAGTAGGGATTAGAAACTATTAGTCTTTCCATTTTGTCTTCTGTGGTTTCAGTTAAAGTTCTAAAGCAATCTTTTACTAAAAGTGGAATTGAGTTTTTATATTCAGGGGAACTTGTCAGTGGTTTTCATATTATGTGCTGTGGAGTCCCAGGATTCCAGGAGATGCCTCAAGGGAGACTCTTCCCTTCCCCCATATCCCTCCCAGCAGTTAAGCAGCCTGTCAGCTTCAAGCTCTTAATATATATTGGGATTCTCCATAAGATTTCATTTGAACAAATGATTTCACTGCTTACAAAAAAAAAAAAAAACCCACTGATAATCCTACCGGTTTCACACATGATTAAATGCAATGCCCAGAGTATTTTGGAGTTATCTTGTTAACCTAGAAGCCAGGATAAGGACTCTGATTGTCTGACTTGCAGGCCACTGTTGCTCTACCCACTGCTATTCCTAAAACTAAAGGAGGCTGTAAACTGTTACCACCGCCAGCTGCAAGTGCAGCACATACTTATATGGAAAGAAAAGTTGTTTACGTTGTAATACCAGGGGACTCAAATCTGTTTCAGCCCTTAAATCAAGGGTTGCAGGGTATACATATATGTAAATGCTTGTCTTGCCTATGTGTGGCCTTCTCTCACTTTTAATGGTTATAAATTTTATTTTAAAACACAGAAGAGCTGATGCTGCAGTCAGAAGACAGTTTATTTTTCTCTCAGAGCTGTACCGCTTCCCTGTTGTGTTTGTGACATACTTTGCCTTGTCCTGATTTTAAAGCATTGAGCAAGCAGAATCTGCCATCTTTCCTGGATTTCACCATCTATCAAAGGGCAACCTCAGAGCTGGTTTCTCAGCAGTGGTCACCTATTTCCAGTATTAAATCAACATGCTACCAAGATATCAGGCAAATACCTCACTTAACGTATGTTGTTTGATTTGGCCTGCCTTTTTTCATTTGAAGCATTGCACAAAGCTAACTTTGCCTTTGAAGTTCACTGTGATTCCGAGGATCTTTGCTTCAGTTTACTTTGGAAGATTGGGGCTGTAGGTGATTCAGGATAACTGGAGCAGGTGTCTGGTGACAGTTTGCAAAGGGCGCTGTGTAGACCTCAGCTCTGTGCCCTGCATGAGAAGCCTCTTTGTCTTTCTTGTATACATTGGTTTACGTTCATGTGGATCACTGTGAGACATGTTAAATGTTTTGCATTTAGATTCTTCCAAGTTGGCAGGGGCAAGGCAGGCCTGGCTATTACTGCAGACCCTTGACATGCTTCTTTCTTCCTTGCTCTCCTCAGGAAGGTCATCCTATTTGTAGATTTGCTTTTCTGTTAACTGTGGAAAAGCCAAATGTATCACTTTAGGCAATAGTTTCAACCTCATTTTTTCCCATGTAGTTTAACAGATCTGCCTCAACCTGACCTAGAAAACTACTAATCTGCTTTCTGTCTGTATGGATCGACCAATTCTGGACATTTAATATAAATGAAGTCATATAATATGTGGTCTTTTTTGACTGGTTTCTTTCATCTAGTTTAGTGTTTTCAAAGGTTCATCCATGTCATGGCATGTGTACTTCATCCTTTTTTGTTGCCAAATAATATTCCATTTTATAGATATACCACATTTTGCTTATTCATGGACATTAGGATTGTTTCCACTCTTCAGCTATCATGAATAATGCTGCTGTCAATATTTGTGTTTAAGTTTTTGTGCGAACGTGTGTTTTCACTTCTCTTGAGTAAATACCTAAGTATGAAGTTGCTGGGCCATGTGGAGACTCGTTGTTTACCATTTTGAGGAAATGCCAAACAGTTTTCTAAAGTGACTGCACTATTTTATATTTCCACTAGCAGTGAGTGAGGTTCAAGTTTCTCCATATCTCATGTGTTTTTTTAAACACTATATTCTGTTGTGTTTACAAAATGTTTCCTCTTGTCTTCATAGGTGAGGGAGCCAGGGAGCTGAATGATAGTTTTGGAGGAAATGAAACAGATGAAAATGAAATAAATTATTTTCATGTTGGCTCAGTGTAGCTGTGGAAACCTTTCAGTCCCTGAGCCTACAAACCTTCCTGTTTGACTGGATATGGCATTACCAGGAATTTTACTTTCCTGCCTTTATTTTCCCTGGAGAGAAAAAAGAAATATGTCTTTTCCACAGCTAGACATGGAAGTTTCAAACAAATATAAAGGAGCCCTGAGTTATTAACAATTCCATGGGAACATGTACTTGGTATATGCCCAGAATAGTTCGTTTCAAATGATTCTCTTGGTGCTTCTGCGCTGTTCTTCACCAGAGCGTAACATAAGAGCTGAATCAAGGCTTGTTCAGTCGGTGTTTGGAAAAAGAAGTGGTGGCTGGATGCTGGTCAGCTGGCTTGGGGCTGTTGGCAAGCTCACCACCGACCATGCTTTCTGCAGGCTGCAGCTGCGGCAGGCTTATTAAAGGCCTGCACCAGGCCGAGGTGTTTGCATTTGCCTTGTCTGAGCTCAGGATAACAAGGCCTGTCATAATCCACCACTGTAGTAAACAGGCAAGTCCGGTGGCTCTGGAAATGTCCCAGTACACCAGCCAAAGGCAAAATCCCAGCTCTCTTGCCCTGTGTTGCAGCCTTGGGGAGTATTCTAGGGTGGGGTTTGAGGTAGGTAAGGAAAGAATCACCAAGAAATGTCATTTATGTTACATAAATTGATAACTCCCAGTGCCTTCTGGCCCCAGTTGATTGCTTTTGGTCATATACTGGCAGTAAGGAATTTGATTATTGCCTGCTGAAATGACACTATAGCATGAGAGGTTGGCCTCTTAGGACTGCCTTTCTCACGTTCCTCCCATTTTCATTCTTGCTGAGCAGGACCATATGAATGACACAGTTGTTTGCCAGGGTAGATTTCTTCCATTCCATTCACGCACCCTTGCAAACCCAGTCATTCTTCTTGTGGGTGGAGTTTGCTACACGCAGGAGGGGTCTAGAAGGTGAGGTCCCCAGGGCCTCCCAGCCCTTTTTGAGCTGGTTTTCTCTTCCTTGAGTCCTGTCCGGGCATACCTCCTCTGACTTCCCAGGGTTTCTTCCTAAAATGCCTTACTCACATGAGGAAGGGAACCCACATTCTGACCTCCTCTCCATTATTCGTCCTGTCTCAGGCAGAGTTTTTCAGTGTCCTGTGTTATTTCTGTATTTCTATCAAATCAATATCATACTTTTATAAAATGACTTTGGATGTGTGTGTGTGTGTGATGTTTTTGGATGGCTGCCTGTTTATTACACTTATGCACATTGTCTGTATTTCATAGAGTAGGCAAAAAAAAATGAATTTAATCAATTTCAAGAGTCAATTTCAGCCTGGACACGGTGGCTTATGCCTATAATCCCAGCTCTTTGGAAGGCTGAGGTGGGTGGATCACCTGAGGTCAGGAGTTCTAGACCAGCCTGACTAACATGATGAAAGCCCTTCTCTACTAAAAATACAAAAATTAGCCAGGTGTGGTGGCGTGTGCCTGTAATCCCATCTACTTGGGAGGCTGAGTCAGGAGAATCGCTTGAACCTGGGAGGTGGAGGTTGCAGAGAGCTAATATCGCACGACTGCACTCCACCCTGGGATACAGAGCAAGACTCTGTCTCCAAAAAAAAAAGTCAATTTCATAACACCACAAAGTATTGGAATTCTTCAAGATTAGAGTAACCCTTGATGTGTTTTCTGTTGACTAACCCCTTGTGTGATTTCTGTAGTAATTAATGTAATTTGGCTTAGTTACTTCAATTGGAACTATAAAGAATTGAATTTTAAGTTTATACTAAATATATATGTATATATCATTTTTTTTTCGCTTGTTTGTGGCCCAGGGATGCTTGAAAATTAAGAGAGAATACCTCCCCAAATACCTCCATATAGGAGTTTCCAATATTCTTTAGTTTTTTAAAACAGATATTTGATCTATGTTTTTTTGTCTTGCATTGTGTTTGACCTGGTCTTGGGAGGAAAATAAACTGTCTGAAATGGGCTGGTTTTCATGGAGGCAGGGGTGAGGTAGGGTAAGTTGGTTCTTCCTAGTCTGAATCTGGGCCTTTTTTGTTACTGACCACACCACTGCTTGGAGAGGCAGCCTGCTTGACCTGCCAGACTCAGGAGTGCTCCCTGTATGTGTCTGTGACTGATTTCTTAAGGGCAGTAAGGATTTAGAAGTTACCAAGCACCATCACCATAACACTTCATATAACCACCTTCAACTTGAATACTGTGACTAGATTATCTGCATTACAATTTTACTATAGAAAACCTTTATTTCATGGCTTTTGACAGTTTCACCCTTGATGGGCTTTTGATTATATCAGTGTGGTTTGTAACCAGAGTTGGTAAAAGTTCAATTGATTTTTTAAAATATAACATGCCGTATGCTATTGTTACGGTGTTGACTAGCTGTATGTGGCTATTTAAATTATAATTAATCAAAATTAAGGCTGGGCGCGTGGCTCATGCCTGTAATCCCAGCACTTTGGGAGGCCAAGGCGGGTGGATCATGAGGTCAAGAGAGACCATCCTGAGCAAGATGGTGAAACCCCATCTCTACTAAAAAAAATACAAAAAATTAGCTGGACATAGTGGTGCATACTTGTAGTCCCAGCTACTAGGGAGGCTGAGGCGGAAGAGGCAGAGGTTGTAGTGAACCGAGATTGCGCCACTGCATTCCAGCCTGGTGTCAGAGCGAGACTCTGTCTCCAAAAATATAAAAAATAATTAAAGGCTAGGCATGGTAGCTCATGCCTGTAATCCCAGCACTTTGGGAGGCTGAGGTAGGAGGATTGCTTGAGGCCAGGAGTTTGAGACCAACCTGGGCAACAGAGTGAGACCCTGTCTCTACAAAAAAATGTGCTGAGCACTGTGGCTCACACCACTTTGGGAGGACGAGGCAGACGAATCACAAGGTCAGGGGTCAGGAGTTTGAGACCAGCCTGGCAGATATGGTGAAACCCCGTTTCTACTTAAAAAAAAAAAAAAAAAAAGCAAAAATTAGCCAGGCATGGTGGGAGGCGCCTGTACTCCCACCTACTCAGGAGGCTGAGGCAGAAGAATCACTTGAACCTGGGAGGCAGAAGTTGCAGTGAGCTGAGATCACGCCACTGCCCTCCAGCCTGGACAACAGAGCAAGACTCTGTCTCAAAATAGTAATAATAATAATAATAAAATGAATCAGCTATACTGGCATGTACATCTAGTCCCAGCTACTCGAGAGGATGAGGAAGGAGCAACCCTTGAACCTAGGAGCTGGAAACTGCAGTGAGCTATGATTGGGCCACTGTACTTCAGCCTGGGTGACAGAGGAAGATCCCATCTCAAAAAAAAAAAAAAATTAAAGATTCATTTCCTTAGTCACACTAGCCACCTTTCACATATGATCACTAGTCACAGGTAGGCTAGTGGCTTCTGTAGTGGATGGTGCAGGGATAAAACATTTTCATCATCACAGAAACATCTACTGGGCCATGCTGACTAGAAACTTTTTTCTGCCCCAGAGGGTCTAAGCAAGACATTAATCACAGCAAAACAGAAGCTTTGCTTAGGTGAGTTCAGGTACTGGAAAATTGCTGCTGCCTGTTCCTAGCCTAGAGAGGAATATATGCGCCATTTTGCTCCAATTTTCTCTGAGTAGTGTTTTCTTGCTGTGGTTTCATTTGTTTCTAAAGGGCTGTGAATATTCAGTAATGAGACTTGCTCGTATTCACATGCAAGTTACATATTCTGAAACAGTATATAAATGGTAATTATCTACCATTCCTTAACATTAGAACGGATACTTTCATGTCCAGGAGTGAAATCAAGATAAATTAAAATTACACTAAGATTGGATTATTGCTATTAGCCTCTCTAATGGCACACACGTATGAGTTTCACCTTATGTGCGCTTTGTCCTTTGGGGGAGCTAGAGTTTATTTTAGCTTTAATGTCTGTTGGTTTCTAGTTCTTTGGAGATATTTTTAAGTCTCGGCATTTGTTAGTTATCTTTATCTTGAAATTTGAATTCACAAGTTACAAATTTATAAACAGAAGATTGGAGCACAAATATTCTCTTTCCCCAGCCCTCCACACATGACTGCCAAGCTATTAATGTTTTTATATGACTGATATACAAGGGCTGGGACTGTATTATAAGCCATATGACAGACACTTAGCCCGTTATTGCTTTAGGAAGTTTCTGGTAAAGGGACAGAGGAGTGGCAGTGATTGGAATGACCCTTTCTAGTCTATGTGAGCATTCTTTCTTTCATTTCCATTAACTTGAATACCGCTCAATGTCTTGGGAATATATACCTGTGTTCTTTCTAATGTTGGCATTTGGTGGCGATGGTGTCTGCATTGAAATTCTATCTAGAGTATTCCCCAAACTTAAGCCTGTTCTACAGCCCGTGTGTAATACCGAAGAGGAGCTTAATACCTTCCCACCGCTACCCCATCACCAGCCTATCCTCAGAAACCTTGTAGGAGAAGTTGTGTGGGTTGTTTTTTCTTTTTTTAAAATAGTCTTTTCACGAGGACTAGGATAACTTACTATGACAATTAGCCAGGACTTGTGCATAAGCCTCTGGGGGGACATCGGCATGCTGTAGTGAGTATCCTGATTTTTGTTCCCTGCTCTCTTCTGGGCATAGCAAGAACACTTTTTATTCTTGGCATGGCACTTCAAGGGGTGGCTTATACATTTTTTCCTTTATATTTATTCTTTAGTTTCATACCTGCTTATAATTGGTGGTTCTTTTTGTTTTAGCCCACGTTAAATTTGTATATAGACTATTATATGGTACTCTTTCCTCCAAGATTAAAGTCTAGAAAACTGGAATTTATGCTATATCTAAGAATTGGATCTTAGAGATAGTCAAGATTTAGTGCCAATGTCTTTCATATGTTCATAACCATCATATAAAAAACATGCAATACTTGCTTTGAACATGAACTTGGCCAACTCGTGTTCTGAGTCCTTCAACCCTTCCTTACTCCTTGGCTTCTAACTGTAGGATCCTGCTTGTCCAGTAGCCCTTTGGCATCTGCTCCTTTGCCTTGAGGACTTTGGTGTTACTCCTGGGCTTGCCTTTATTCATTCTTAGCTATGGTCCAACATCTTGTTCCAAAGGCTCACATTTACCTTGTTTGGTGCCAGCTATGATTGTGTTTGAACTCAAGAGTGGTTCCTGCTATGGATATAGCAATTTTTTTTGAAAAATACAGATAATTTTTTTCCAGGATGGCATCTATTGCCTGTCACTGAACCATAGTGAAAAGTGTTGTCTTGACTTTAAGTCTTGATTTTAAGTATTTGACCAAATTTTAAGGCCTCTCATCCTGAGATTTTGTTTTGCCAGAAGCTTCTGGAAGTAAATAGAAGACACACACAGAAGTCAGAATTACTGGCTCTATTCTCAGATGTAATGGAACTTAATTAAACTTTAATCTCCTGAAAGGAAAAGGTAATATCTTTTACTTTGTTACCTATACTTATAAGTGGCACATTGATTAACTCTAGAGCAAATATGCCCAGTGTTTGCTGAATGGATTTTTGTTTGGTCTTATTTTTGTTAACATTTAAGGGGGCTAGAAGTTAAATATTCTGTATTAGAAATAAGTTTTGCCTAGTTTTGAAGCACAAACTGGCTTATGACATGGTTTCCTCAGTAGCCATACTCATTATTGCTCCAATGCTTACTTTATTAGTCTTGGTTTTCTCAAGGGAACAGAACCAATAGGAAATATATCAGGGAATTTATTGTGGGAAGGCTGAGGAGTCCCACACTCTGCCATCTGCACACTGGAGAACCAGGAAAGGTGATGGAGTAATTTGGCTGAGTCCAAAGGCCTGAGGACCGGGAGAGCCAATAGCCAGTGGTGGTGCTGGTGGAGGACAGGGATGACTTACTGCTGGTGTGAGTACCAGAGCCAAAGACCTAAGAGCTAGGGGAGCTCCAATGTGCAATGGAAGGAGAAGATAGATTTCCCAGCTCTAGAAGAGTGGCTTTACCCTTTTTCTGCTTTTTTGTTCTAACCGGGCCCTAAATCGATTGGATGATGCCCACGCACATTGGTGAGAGAGGATCTTCTCTGAATCTACAAATTGAAATACTAATCTCTTCTAGAAACACCCTCATAGACACACCCACACCCACAAATAATGTTTTACCAGCGATCTGAGTATTCTTTAACCCAGTCAAATTACACAAGTCTACCCCTTGTCAACTCAACATCCATACACATCCCCTTAAACTATACTTAATCCCCAAATAAAGACATGACAAAATTCCACCTAACAAGGTAGAATGATCCTGTGTACACCTGAAAGTGCACTGATCCCTTCTCTAGAAGAGGAGGTAAAGTCCTTGAGTGATATTTACTCCTTTCCTGAGAGTCTGTAACTTAAATAGTACAATAGAAAACTATCAATACTGAAATACTGACATAAAGTCATTAACATCTTATGTGATAAGGGAATAAGAGAAGGAACACAAAGATACTAATATATGTCTGTATACACACAAATGTATTTATAACAAAATAGGAAATTTTCCTGGTAATTACAATCTTCCTTTCTATAACTAGTCACATGGTCACAGCTGATATTCATAACTAGCTTCTCCTACTACCCATTCTATATTCCCTTTGCCTTCATCTGGTTACGATTTCTTATCTGGTGGGATGACTTAAACCTTCATTCCTGAAGGGTCTGGACCATTGGCAGTTCTCCCTGGATTGGGTTGTTGTCATTTTTTCACTGACCTTGGTCGCTGGGCATAGTAATACTAAGAGAAGCTCTAAATGATCTCCTGTGTTCCAGACATTCTTTTCCTTACCTCCACTGTGACGTAGTAGTCCAGTTTCTTCTTGGTAATTTGGTTCAGGCGCTCCAGCCAATACTGTAACTCCTTTCTTGGCCTGCTGACTCAGAGGCACGGGGAGCCCAAAGTAGTCTGGTGTCCTTAACTTGCAGTTCAGTGGGATCATTGTTGTGTCTCCTGCTGGAAGCATTCTTTCCTCTGTAACTAATACCTTTAGGCCAGCAGAGCATAAAGTTGTGGGAATAGGAAGCAAAAATATTGCCAGTGACCCACTAGAGGTAGTGATGAGTGGTGCCACCCATTCCCATTTCCACCCCTGATTTCTGGACCTGTGAATCCTGGCTTTTGGAGAAACAGTGCCATATAGTGGATGCTGATTCAAAGCATATACAGTCTTCTGGAGAGCCTTGCTCCAAGCCCTGCAATGTTTGTCACCTACATAGCACTTTTTGAGTCTTCAGAAGGTTGTTCCATTGTACAATCAAACCAGCTACTTCAGGATGGTGCTTCATGATGGTGGGAAACATGATAAGACCAGTGAATTCCATGAATTTGGACCCATTTCCTCATTTTGTGGCCCGTGAAGTGAGTTTCTTGGTCAGAAGCAATGCTCTGTATTCACCGTGATGGTGAATAAGGTGTTCTGTAAGTCCATGGTTGGTAGTTTTGGCAGAAGCATTGCATGCAGGAAAGGCAAATTCATCTCTAGAGTAAATATCCATACCAGTAAGGATAAAACACTGTACCTTCCTTGATGGAAGAGGTCCAATGTAATCAACCTGCCACCAGGTAGCTGGCTGATGACCCTGGGGAATGGTGCCACACTGGGGGCTCAGTGCTGGTGTCTGCTGCTGGCAGATTGGGCACTCAGCAGTGGTTGTAACCAGGTTAGCCTTGGTGAGTTGAAGTCTGTATTGCTGAGCCCATGCCTAACATCCATCCCTGCCACCATGGCCACTTTGTTCATGAGCCACTGGGTGATGACAGGTGGCTGGGAAAAGAGGTGATTGGCATCCACAGAACAGGTTATTCTAACCACTTGAAATCCTCCTCTGCTGAGGTCACTCTTCAGTGAGCATTCACTTGGGAAACTAATATCTTGTTTTTAGCACATTCAGAGAGGTCTATCAACTACGTCTTCCTCCGATTTCTTTGTGACTGATTTTCCAATCATGTTTCTTCCAAGTCTGTGGACATCTAGCTAAACCATTGGCTACAGCCCATAAATAGGTATATAATTGCATATCTGGCCATTTCTCCTTTCAAGCAAAGTGCACAATCAGGTGCACTGCTGAAGTTCTGCCCACTGGGAGGATTTCCCTTCACCACTGTCCTTCAAGGATGTTACAGGGAACAGCTATAATACTGCAGATGTCCACTTTCAGGTGATGCCTGCAGATAGTGCAGAATGATCTGCAAACTAGGCCTGAGTTTTCTCTTCCTGTGCCAGCTGGCTAGGTGCAAGCTGGGACTAGAGAAGACAGTGTAGCAGGAGTGGGGATTTGGGCATTTGGGCCATGATGACATGTAACTTACTTGTGCCTTCAGGATCTGCTTTGGCCTGATCATGTATATTACCACTTCCATTTAATGATGGAGTGCTGCTGTGCATGGCCAACGTTAAGGCTTGATTGATCATATACCCAATTCATGATGGGCAATTCAGGTCATATGGTAACTTGGCAGCCCATGATCAAGTGCTCAGTGTCTATCAAGGCCCAGCCCAAGAGCTGTCTCTCAGGAGAGTAGTCATCTGTAGGTGATGGCAGTACCTTATTGTAAAATCCTAAAGGCCAGTCCTGCAATTCATTTGTAGGATCCTGCTGAAGAATCTAAACAGCATCTCTGTCTGCCACTGATAGACACTTTAGGCAATGTTGGAATCCACTTGATCATATGGCCCCAGTGGAAGAGCAACTTGCATGGAAGCCTGTATCTATTGCAAGGCCTTATCCCATTCTGAGCCTCATTCAAAACTGGCAGCTCTTTGGGTCATTCAGTAAGTGGGCTAGAGTAACACACGCAAATGAGGAATATGTTGCCTCCAAAATCCAAATGGGCCCACTAGGCATTGCACTTCTTTCTTATTGATAGGAGGGGCCAAATATAGCAGCCTGTCCTTCATCTTGGAGGGGATAGCTCAACATGCCCCACACCACTGGACCGCTAGACATTTCACTGAGGTTGAAGTTCCCTGCATTTTAGTCAGATTTGTTTCCTGCACTCTGACACACAAAGGCCTTACCAGTAAGTCTGGAGTAGTGGCTGCTTTTCACTCACTAGATCCAGTCAGCATAATGTCGTCAGTGTAATGGTCCAGGGTGATGTCTTGTGGAAGGGAAAGGTGATCAAGATCCCCAAACACTAAATTATGATGTGACACTGGAAGGTCGATATATCCCTGAGACAGGATGGCAAAAGTTATACTGTTGGCCTTGTCAGGTGACAGCAAACTGCTTTTGGTTGGCCTTACAGACAGGTATGGAGAAAAGGGCATTTGCTACATCAATAGAGGCATACCAGGTACCAGATGATGCGTTGATTTGCTTAAGCAATGAGACCCCATCTGGTACAGCAGCTGCCATTGGAATCACTGGTTGGTTAAGCTTATGATAGTCCACTGTCCTTCTCCAAGATCCATTTGTCTTCTGCACAGGCCAAATAGGAGAGCTCAATTGGAAGATGTGGCAGGAATCACCCCTGCAACTTTCAAATCCTTGCTGGTGGCACATCTCTGTAAACCCTCTAGGAATGCAGTATTGCTTTTGATTTACTATTTTCCTAGGTAGAGGCAGTTCTGATGTCCATTTGGCCTCTCCCACTGTGATACTTTGGAAGCACATAACTTGTTTGATTTCACAGGTTCACAGCTGGAAGGGAATTTGCCTCAGATGAATCATACTTTTGAGTCTTACCCATATCTGATTTAAATGGCATTTAGATGAGACTATGGTCTTTAGACTTTTGAGTTGGTATGGGACTGAGTTAAGACATTTGGGGCTACTGAGATGGAGTGAATGTATCTTGCATGTGAGAAAAACATGAATTTTGGAGGCACAAGGGCAGAATGCAATGGTCTGAGTGTTTTTCCCCAAATCTGTATGTTAAATCCTAATCACCAAGGTGACGGTATTAGAAGGTGATGGTGCCTTTAGGAGGTAATTGGGTCAGGAGGGCTCTGCCCTCATGAATGAGATTAGTGTAATTCCTTGTGAGGAGACAGTGAGAAGGCACCATTCCATGAACCAGAAAGCAGCTGCATATCAGACGTCAAATATGCTGGCACCTTCACCTCAGACTTCCCAACCTCTAGAACTGTAAGAAATAAATCTGTGTTTCTTAAAAGTTACTCAGGCTAAAGTAATTTGTTGTAGCAGCCTCAGTGGCCTAAGACTATGAATTTGTTAATGATAGTTAATAGCGATCACAATGAAGCCAAAAAGAAATGTGATTAATAAGTTGACACTGAAGAAAATGTTTCCCCTCTAAAGCAAGTTGGGACCTGGGCTGTCTCTTTCTGTGCCTTTGATATGCCTCTTCTCCATCCTACTCCATGGATTTGTTTAGTACCATTCCTTCTGTTAGCTGGTGAGGACACCTGAGGCTAGGTACATCATGGGCTCTGGGATTCTGGATTTGTCAGGGTGGTGCAGTAGAGTGTGCACAGACAGAGATCTGTGGACAGAGTTCTTGATTTGAGCCTGTCCTTGGGCCAGCCTTAACCCTGCTAGTGCTGATTCTGTGCAAGGTTTGATCCAGTTTCCTTTTTAGTAAAGTATTAAGATGCCTATTGTCCATGAATACTGAGAGGGTGCTTTTGAAGATCAAAGGAGAAATAGTACCTGGAATCACTTTGCATAGCACTATAAAATGTAAGATCCTGCTTTTAAAAATAGTAATATTTGCCCATGTATATCTATGAATTGATATTTATACTAATTGAACCCTCTCACTGATGTGACAAGAAACTCAAGCCCCAAAGCATTGGGGCAACTAAGAACAACTCTAAGGAGTCTAACGTAACATATGCCTAAAATGTGTTTTAGTTGCCTGATGATAATTTTCTTTTTTTACATTTGAACGGTCAACCTGAGACTTCTTATTATTTTCAAGTAGTTTCAGACTGGAACTCAGGATACTTTTCACAGGAATGCATTTGGTAGAATGTCTCCTGGGACTTTCAGCTTGATGGAGGGGTATTGAACAAATACCTATTTCTGTAGGGTATTCTCTTTGCTGACTTGAGTTGTACCTCTGTAAGAGCATAGAGAAGGCACCAAATAGCACCAAAGGGGATGTATCTTTGTTCTTTTCCTTTTAGTTGATACATCAGATTTATTTAGGTTGCAAGCAAGAGATACTAAATTTAACACACACACGTACATAGCAGAAGGGGCAGTCTTTGTATTTGTAAGGAAGACTGGAAAGCACAGGAGGCTTTGGGCGTTTAGGGTAGGATTTCAAGGAGAAAGTCCATTTCTCCCATCTTAGGTCTGCTCAGCATCACATTTCTAGCAGGATTGGGGGTGGGATGTGCCTGACATGATACCAAGAGTGCCAGGAACGGAGGTGGGTCATTCCCTGTAAAGTTAATCTCTGTATACTAGACAGGCAAAAACAACAATAGATTTCAGTAGGAATCTCAGTTCTTGGAAACTAGAGGCAATTTAACATGCTTATTCACTAGCATGGGGTAAGCTGCCTTTTTATTTTTGCTGAAGGAGGAGTTCAGAAAGATGGAAGAAGGAAGGATCATCATTAGATTGGGAGGCAAATACAATAGGAGGGTCCTTTTGTTAGAATCTGGGAATGGACTGGGACACTTAATGGCATCCCTGTATTACTTTAAAGGACTATGAATGGCTACATAGGCTGGCATTGCCCAACTCCAGTACATAAAGTGCGGCATGAATAGTGCCCCTGGTGTTGTGTAAGTTATCATTTCTACCTTTCCATGTCTTTGACTGTATTTGTCAGATCCCCCCCACCTTGTTTTCTACTTTAATTAAAATGCCTAGCATACGTCTATAGAATTTCCAGTAAAACTAACGAGTGTTTTGAATTAAAATATTGAGTTGTCCAGAATAAAATGATTATATGGTATACCTTTAAAGTACTTCTTTTACATTCCAATTTAAGCTTCTGGTTCTTTACACAGACTCCCTTACATATACTGTTTGTGCTTTCATAAAGTGACTTGCTGTATAGAAATGGGTTTACATGTGAACAAGGATGGTGTGGTGTACCTTTTCTTTGCCCCTTACTCCTGAAAGTGTGCTTATAGGGAAGGGCGGGGGATAGTCTGTTTCCTCATTACAGACTATGTAGTCTGTACACCTTATTGTCAGTAGTTTCACGGAGACAGCTGGCTGTGAGACTGTGAGACCTGCGTTTGTTGTGACGGTCCTGAAGGACTTGTTTGGGAAGGCCAGTTACTAGATGTGCGATTTGTAAGTTTAATTTGTTCCAACACCTGATATTCCTGTTGTGTTCATCTTGTGCTGCATAAAACATGCAGAAAAATGGGAGGAGTCACATATAGGCCTGGATTCTCCGTCTCAGTATCTCGATTTTCTGTAACCTCATGCTTGTTCCACTTTTTTCAGTTTTCCAGACCAGATCTGGTGCTCCAGAACATGATAAGGAGTAAGCTGTTCACATTGTAAGTGCTTTTACTAAACTTGACTCTTTTGAGGGTGGGGATAGGTTGTGTTTACATCCGTGCTGGGCACACAGAGGACATGTAGTCCAAATATGTTTGAGTTCAGCAGAGCACCCATAGGTACACCCAGGACTAATGAATGGATGGTACTCCCTGTTGCACAGGCAGGGTGTCCCAGTGGAACACGGGGACTTCTTACCCCCAGTCATTGCCACCAATTTGTATCTCTGCCACATACTGAAACAGTTGAGGCAAGACTCTCCTAGAAAAGGTTTACCTGCAACTGAATACAACTTGGAGCATAGAATTTGGTTACTAGTAGAAACCCTTTAAACCTTTTTGAGAAGTGCTGGAATTACAACATGTTTCAACCCATGGGTTGGTTTTTCTTACCACTTTTTTTTTTTTTTTTAAATCTTTAGGGAAGAGAAAAAAATCCTAGGCGGTAATAATGAAATCTTTTAAATTTGTGGCATGATGGGAAAATGTAATCACAGTGTCAACATTCTGTCATTGTCTATTCATCTTTCTTTATGGAAAAAAATAATTATGGTGGTTTTCACTGACAAAGTTCCAAGGATCTGATGGTTTCCCATGACGTAAGTTAAATGTTAAGATGTTTGACTATAGATAATATCAGCTCCTCAAATTTAGAAATGACACTCTAGCCCAGTATTGTGTCTCCCTCCTCTGCTCCCCAGCTTCCAAGAAAAAAAGCAATAGGAAAGGGAAACTGTATTTTTACCATTGGTTGAAAATGGTTCAGAGTATCACTTGACTTTTAATGAAATCTGGAAA
This sequence comes from Callithrix jacchus, assembly GCF_049354715.1. NCBI lineage: Eukaryota > Metazoa > Chordata > Mammalia > Primates > Cebidae > Callithrix > Callithrix jacchus. The sequence continues at coordinate 93,925,917 of NC_133509.1, forward strand.
TGCACTTAACTCCAACTGCTTTGTCTTCCCACACATTTCAAATGTGTGTTAAAAGGAAAATACCTCTGTAGAAACAGGCTATTTTTAGATTTCACTCATATATTTGGGTTTCATCACTCAGATTCTTTTCCCTCAGGGCCAGAGTCATATTTGTGTGTTCTGTACTTGATAGCTTTTCTTATTCTCTACTTGGAACCACCTGGAGGCCAGCACGCTCAGTCCACATGTCCATTTATAATCTGAATAAATCATGTGTTTTCCTTGCCTACCTTTTCCCTCTGCCTTTCCCCAGGTGTTGTAGATCGAAAGATTACTTGGTTTTGGACTTAGCTGTGGTTTTAAATAATTTGTTTCGTCTAGATTCTAGTGGCAGTCCATTGGTAGAATGAAGACTCTGTTTCTATCTTTTCCCCTAGTTCTAAAACACTTCAATTTTCGATTGATTTTTAAAAGTTACATTAAATTTAGAAAATGTTAGAGAAGTACTCTGACAAATTCCTTTTAATGAGGATTTGGCTGTGAATATTGTAGTTCTGATTAGCAAGCAAATATTAAAAGTAAAAGCATTTAATCGGCTGATTTTGAAGATTCCTTGCAGGGTGCTTATTCTGTGCATGCCACTTTGCCCAGCCCTACATGTCAGCAGTAGAAGATACTGATTTAGCATATTTTTACCAAAGACACTCCTGCTTTTCATTGAGCAAATGATGCATTTTGTAGTGTGTTTTTCATTATGGTTGGAGGAGATCTTCCTTGAGGCCAGAGTGTCATTTGACTTTTGATTTTTGTGAGTTGTTACCTCTGTAGTCCTAAACTGTAACTTCATTGTGCAAGCATTTCACCCTAAGCATGACCCTAAATGATGTAGCATTGCATGTCAGATATTTGCTAATTTGCCTTGATGACATACTGATATCTTTAAAAAGCCTATATGATATCCTTGACTTATAAATTCACTTCACATGGCTCTTAAGATAAAGCATAGGTAAAACCAACAGCAAGCATGCAAACAAGATTAAAAGGAAGACCCACACTGACTTGTTATCTGTCCTGGCCCTTTTTGTATTTATTCTACTCTAATTTTTTTTTTTTTTTTTGAGACAGAGTTTCACTCTTGTTGCCTGGGCTGGAGTGCAATGATGCAATTTCAGCCCACTGCAACCTCTGCCTCCCAGGTTCAAGCAATTCTCTGGCCTCAGCCTCCAGAGTAGCTGGTATTACAGGCGTGTGCCACCATGCCTGGCTAATTTTGTATTTTTAGTAGCAACAGCGTTTCTCCATGTTGGTCAGGCTGTCGTGAACTACTGACTTCAGGTGATCTGCCCACCTTGGCCTCCCAAAGTGTTGGGATTACAGGCTTAAGCCACGGCGCCTAGCCTCTATTCTCATTTTGAAGTAAATCCAGTAGAAAGATATCTTTACCTCCTAAGAGATGGCTAGCAGTGTAGTCCTAAATTCTAAGAACATGGTAAGAGTAAATAAGGTGGTGTAAAACCTGGTTGATTAAACTTCTTGGTTTAAATTAAATGGGAGAAGGCTTAATCCCATCATTTGTGTTAGTTTCTGCTTTTAGCAAGCCCTCAGAGGCACTTCATTGAAGGCATAGGTCTGGGTGGTGATTTCCATCCTGATGGGTGGCTATGGCTATTTTCCTGTCTATAAATAACAGTTCACCACGTTGAAATGAATGCCAAGTGAGTTTCCCCCACCACCACCCAGCCTAATCATAGAATGTTTGAGATAATGGAACAGTGATAAGGGTAAATAAATTTAGCACTGTCAACCTACCAGCATAAACCTTAGCTGATTTTAAGTTTAAGGTCCCCTGTTAACTCTCTTACCCTTGCAGATGGAATTTCAGCTGTGATGTAGTTGAGACAAACCACACAACAGATCCATTATTTCTCTTTGTGAAACAGCAGGTACCTGAGTGCGCCTCTTACCACTTCCTTACAAATGGGTCCCCTCAGGTGGCTGCAGTGGAACTAGAATCCCAGTAGCCTTTGTCACTTGGAAGTCTGATTGGGGCAGCACAGAGACTACTGTAACTGGAAGCAAACACTATGGCCAAGGGGGTGATGCATAGAGGCTTTTTCCACAGGCTAGGATTCCCTTACCCAGGGAAGCAGTGATGTACCACGGGGTAACATGGAGCCTCTTCCTGGGCCGAGTTTCTTTCTATCCAGACAAATTAAATACTTAAAAAAAAAACCAGATATTAATTAAATATTCACCAGAGACTACTAAGTTATGTGAATTTAGAAAGCATTATTCATTTCATGTTTTCACTTATTTATGGGATCTAAAAATCAAAACAGTTGAACTCATGGACCTAGAGAGTAGTAGTAGAATGACGGTTACCTGAGAGGCTGGGAAGGGTAGCTGGGGACTTGAAGGGAGTGGAAAAAGTTAATGGGTACAGAAAAACTCAGAAAGAATGAATGAGACCTACTATTTAATAGCATAACAGGGTGACTGTAGCCAAAAATAACTTAATTGTGCATTTTAAAATAACTAAAAGAATGTAATTGAATTGTTTGTAACACAAAGGATAAATGCTTGGGGGGAGGGATGCTCCATTCTTCATGATGTAATTATTTCACATTGCATGCCTGCATCAAAACATCTCATGTACCTCGCAAATATGTACACCTACTATGTACCCACAAAAATTGTTTGTAAGCATTATTCTGTGGCAAGTGGGATTCCTTCCATTATCCTTGTTGTTAGAATTAGAAGTGTTCTCTGTTGAACAACTGTGCACTTGCCATCAATGTCTTTTGCTGCTTAAAATGATGTATACACTAAGACAGATCAGATTCATATATTTCAAGCAGGCAGGTGATGTAACTGAGCACAGGAGGGAAAGTACATATCACTTTGTATATTAAACACACAAGAATATTCATTTCCATTTCCTTTTTCTTCAAATGTATGACAGCATATTTTCCTACTTAAATTAATATTTTAAATTGACAAATCATAATTGTGTATATGTATAGGGTACAATGTGATGTTTTGATATATGTATGCAATGCAGAATGATTAAATCAAACTAACATGTGACATACCATCTTATATTTCCCCACCTTTGATACAAATGCAAGTACAAGAAATATTTTACCTCTCAGTTTTCTAAGTAGGAAAAGTGCAAGCAATAATGATGAAAAATGGTGAATGACCCCTAGTCTTGAGGTTGCAAAAGGGTAGGGAGTAGTGGGGACCATGTGAAATTCAGCATCAAATTTGTTGATGCTTGGGAATGAAAGTCTAGCTAGTTGGAAATTAATAAAAACACATTATTTTTTAAGGAGAGTATTTTGTCTAGTGGTTAAGAGGTTGGCTCTAGAGTCAGACAGTCAGGGTTCAAATCTCAGTTGACCATTTATTATCTGTGCAACCTTGGCAGTATACTTAATCTCTGGGCCTCAGATTGTCACTGTAAAACATGCCAGTAATAAAAATCGTATCACCAGCTTGTAGTTGGAGCTTGATGAGGTAATCCATTAGAAGAACTCAGTGCCTGGCATGTAGTATTCACTTAACAAACTTTAGCTACTATATTGTTATTCAATACGGAGCAGGTCTACCAAAGCTTTTAAGTGGACCACTGCAGTGGACTGAATGTATCCTTTTAAAATGCATATGTCGAAACCCTAATCCCAGTGTGATGGTATTTGGAGGTGGAGTCTTTGAGAGGTAATTTACGAGGACTCAGCAGCAGAAGTGGTGGGCACATTTGAGAACTACACTGTTTATTGAGAACTTAGTAACATATGCTCCAGCCTTAGGGCTAATACTATTTTATCCCCACTTTACAGAGAGGAAACAGATAGCAAGTTAATTCTCGTCGTGCACTGGATTTCTCCAGCAGTGGTGCTGTTTAGAGGATGGCACTTCAGCATATTTCTCACATTGTTTTTCTATAGCATGTTCAAGTCTGGTTATAAACACCCACACCTGTCACCACACAGCATTTACCATGAGGAGAGCTTGTTCTGCAGATTCAAGCATTGTCAAGTCTTAGTGAAGGGCAGGTGGGCGTCATACCTCCAGAGAATATTGTAACTTACTGGTTCTTCCTAAATGTGTACTGGTCACTGAGAGTCATGGTTTTATCAGAACATCTCTGTCTTAGCCTTCCTGCAGAATACCTTTGACTTCCTTATTCTTGAGTCTAAAAATGCAAAGTTGTCTTTTCAGGATTTTCATAAATCTCTTAAAAGATCAGAGAGGCAAGGACATTAACAAAGGAGATGGATATGGTGGCTGTTCACCAACATGTTGGAATTCTGTACCCTGAAAAAGTGTCCTGTTTAGTTTGGAATGATAAAATAAGCCATGTAGTGTATCTCTACAGGCTATAGAGGAATATTTTGCATTTCTTTTTTTTTTTCTTTAAAAAATGTTTTTAAAAGTTCTGGGATACATGTGCAAAATGTGCAGGTTTGTTTACATAGGTATACATGTGCCATGGTGGTTTGCTGCACCTATCAACCTGTCATTTAGGTTTTGAGTCCTGCATGTACTAGGTATTTGTCCAAATGCTCTCCCTCCCCTTACCCCCAACCCTGCAACAGGCCCCACTGTGTGTTCTCCTCCCTGTGTCCATGTGTTGTAGTTGTTCAACTCCCACTTTTGAGTGAGAACATGCAATGTTTGGTTTTATGTTCCTGTGTTAGTTTGCTGAGGATGATGGCTTCCAGCTTTATCCATGTCCCTGCAAAGGACATGAGCTCATTCTTTTTTATGGCTGCAGAGTATTCCATGGTGTATATGTACTACATTTTCTTTATCCAGTCTATTATTGATGGGCATTTGGATTGGTTCCATGTCTTTGGTATTGTAAGTAGTTCTGCAGTAAACATATGTGTGCATGTGTCTTTATAATAGAATGATTTATATTCCTTTGGATATATACCCAGTAATGTGATTGCTGGGTCAAATGATATTTCTGGTTCTAGATCCTTGATGAATCACCTGCAGTATTCCTCAGTGGTTGAACTAATTTACACTCCCACCAATGGTATAAAAGTGTTCCTGTTTCTCCTCAGCCTTGCCAGCATATATTGTTTCCTGACTTTTTAATAACCACCATTCTGACTGGCATGAGATGGTATCTCATTGTGGTTTTTGATTTGCATTTCTCTAATGATCAGTGATGATTAGCTTTTTTTCATATGTTGGTTGGTTACATAAATGTCTTCTTTTGAGAAGTGTCTGTTCTTATCCTTTGCCTAAGTTTTGATGAGGTCATTTGTTTTTTCTTGTAAATTTGTTTAAGTTCCTTGTAGATTCTGGATACTAGAACTTTGTCAAATGTGTAGATTGCAAAAATTTTCTCCCATTTTGTAGGCTACCTGTTCACTCTGATGATAGTTTCTTTTGTCAAGTTTGGCTTTTGTTGCAATTGCTTTCGGCGTTTTAGTCATGAAGTCTTTGCCCATGCCTATGTCCTGAATGGTATTGCCTAGGTTTTCTTCTAGGGTTTTTATGGTTTTGAGTATTACATTGAAGTCTTTAATCCATCTCAAGTTAATTTTTGTATAAGATGTAAGAAAGGAGTTCAGTTTGTTTTCTGCATATGGCTAGTGGTTTTCCCAGCACCATTTATTAAACAGAGAATCCTTTCCCCATTGCTTGTTTTTGTCAGGTTTGTCAAAGATCATATGGTTGTAGATGTGTAGTGCTATTTCTGAGGTCTCTGTTCTTTTCTGTTGGCCTTTATATCTGTTTTGGTACCAGTACCATGCTGTTTTGGTTACTGTAGGCTTGCAGTATAGTTTGAAGTCAGGTAGCATGGTGTCTCCAGCTTTGTTCTTTTTGCTTAGGATTGTCTTGGCTATATGAGGTCTTTTTTGGTTCCATATGAAATTTAAAGTAGTTTTTTTCTAACTCTATGAAAAAAGTCAATGGTAGTTTGATGGGAATAGCATTGAATCCATAAATTACTTTTGGCAGTATGGCCATTTTCATGATATTGATTCTTCCTATCCACGAGTGTGGAATGTTTTTCCTTCCATTTGTTTGTGTCCTCTCTTATTTCCTGAGCGGTGGTTTGAAGTTCTCCTCGAGAAGGTTCTTCACATCCTTTGTAAGCTGTATTCCTAGTTATTTTATTCTCTTTGTAGCAATTGTGAATGGGAGTGCATTCATGATTTGGCTCTCTGCTTGTCTATTAGTGTATAGGAATGCTTGTGATTTTTGCACATTAATTTGTATCCTGAGAATTCATTGAAGTTGCCTATCAGCTTATGGAGTTTTGGGGCTGAGATGATGGGGTTTCCTAAAAGTAGAATCATGTCATCTGGAAACAGAGACAATTTGACTTCCTTTCTTTCTATTTGAATACACTTTCTTTCTTTCTCTTGCCTAATTGCCCTGGCCAGAACTTCCAATACTATGTTGAATAGGAATGGTAAGAGAGGGCATCCTTTTTCTTGTGCTGGTTTTCAAAGGGAATGCTTCCAGCTTTTTCCCATTCAGTATGATATTGGTATGGGTTTGTCATAAATAGCTCTTATTATTTTGAGATATGTTCCATCAATACCTAGTTTATTGAAATGTTTTAGCACGAATGGATGTTGAATTTTATCAGAGGCCTTTTCTCCATCTATTGAGATAATCATGCGATTTTTGTCATTGGTTCTGTTTATGTGATGGGTTACATATATTGATTTGTGTGTGTTGAACCAGCCTTGCATCCCAGGGGTGAAGTCTTGATCATGGTGGATAAGCTTTTTCATGTGCTGCTGGATTCAGTTTGCCAGTATTTTATTGAGAATTTTGTTATTGACGTTCGTCAGGGATATTGGCCTGAAGCTTGCTTTTTTTGTTTTGTCTCTGCCAGCTTTTGGTATCAGGATGATGCTGGGCTGGTAGAATGAATTAGGGAGGAGTCTCTCCTTTTCAGTTGTTTGGAATAGTTTCAGAAGAAATGGCACCAGTTCCTCTTTTTACTTCTGGTAGAATTCAGCTTTGAATCCATCTGGTCCTAGGCTTTTTATTGGTTGGTAGGCTATTAATTACTGCCTCAGTTTCAGAACTTGTTATTGATTTATTCAGGAATTCCACGTCTTCCTGGTTTAGTCTTGGGAGGGTGTATGTGTCCAGGAATGTATCCATTTTTCTAGGTTTTCTATTTATTTGCATAGAGATGTTCATAGTATTCTCTGATAGTAGTTTTTATTTCTGTGGGATCGGTGGTGATATATTCCCTTTATCATTTTTTATTGTGTCTATTTGATTCTTCTCCCTTTTCTTCTTTATTAGTCTAGCTAGTGGTCTATCTATTTTGTTAATTTTTTTTCAAAACAACAGCTCCTGGATTCATTGATTTTTTTTGAGGGGTTTTTCATTTCTCTATCTCCTTCAGTTCAGCTTTGATCTTAGTTATTTCTTGTCTTCTGCTAGTTTTTAAATTTGTTTACTCTTACTCCTCTAGGTCTTTTAATGGTGATGTTAGGGTGTCAATTTGAGATCTTTCCAGCTTTCTGATGTGGGCATTTAGTGCTATAAATTTCCCTTTTAATATTGTGTTAGCTGTGTCCCAAATATTCTGCTATGTGAATATATTGCATTTCATCCAAACACAGCCAACTGCTTTGAAAGAGTTATGCTGGAACATGCATGCGGCTGTGGCTGGTGCACAGAGGTGGGGCAGAGACAGACCTCACTTCATCAAATGAATAGCCTAGTATACTTAGAAAAATAGACTTGACTATGCTTAATAATGAGAAATTCCCTTTCTTAAAAAAAAAATCTCATTTTTTTTTTAATTTAATTTTTTTTTTTGAGACGGAGTTTCGCTCTTGTTACCCAGGCTGGAGTGCAATGGCGCGATCTCGGCTCACCGCAACCTCCGTCCCCTGGGTTCAGGCAATTCTCCTGCCTCAGCCTCCTGAGTAGCTGGGATTACAGGCACGCGCCACCACGCCCAGCTAATTTTTTGTATTTTTAGTAGAGACGGGGTTTCACCATGTTGACCAGGATTGTCTCGATCTCTTGACCTCGTGATCCACCCGCCTCGGCTTCCCAAAGTGCTGGGATTACAGGCTTGAGCCACCGCGCCCGGCCAAAAAAAATCTCATTTTAAACAGTTACTCTATGGCTTTATAATGAGAAGTGCCCTCAGTTTTGTTTTCCTCCACCAGCCTTATTTATGTATTTATTTATTTGGAGACTTCTCTCCTTAGTATGAATTGTCTTTAACAGTCTTTTTCCTTGAGCTGCTAGGCATTTGAAGCTTCAGGTAATTTTTAGCAGATCAAAAGGAAGAAGTTGTAGCAGAATGACTAGCTTTCTGTCTAGTAAGTGTTATTTATTTATTTTTTAATAACTAAGGACTGGAAGATGGGAAATCCTTAGAATTATAATGCTCTCTGCTATTCATCACACATGGTCTGGCTTTTGCTAAGTCCTGTGACCTGACTTCCTATCTCTACCTCTTGTCCACTGAGCTTCAGGTATATTCGCCGCCTTTTTGTTTTTGAGCATGCCTCACTTTTTCTCCCTGCAAGCATTTGCTCTCTGGCTGGAACACTTCTCTTAGATTTTTGCATGGCTGTCTTCTTGTCATCATTTAAGTATGATTTCCAGTGGCATCTTCCCAGATGTTATCTTCACGACTTTCCATTTTCTAAAGAATCACGCCTCTAGCATTTCTGGCCAATCTCTCTGAATACCCTGTTTTATCTATGTGAAATTAGAGTGATTATCTTTGTCTCCTCTCACTAAACTACGACCTCTGTGATTACTCAGGGTTGGGGAAGCTCATCTGTCTTGTTCATTGCTGGGCCTCCAACCCCTGTAACAGTGCCCAAAGGTGTTCAGTGTATGTTTGTAGAATAAGTGAATTAATTTATTTGTAATATAAGTGATTTTGAAAACTTCCCCAAACTTCTCTTGTTTCATGTACTTAATGTAGAGCAGGGATCAGTAATTTTTTTCTCTAAGATGCTATATATTACATTTATTAGGCTTTAGGGGCTAAAAGATCTCTGAGACACCTACTCAGAAAGCGGCCACAGACAATATGTAAACAGGAGCCTAGCTGTTATCCAATAAAACCTTATTGACAAAAACTGTTGGTGAAGGGACACTTGGCATTTAGCTCTCGGGCTGCAATTTGCACTCTCCTAGAGTAGAGTCAGTCAGGTTTAACCTACACATGTGAAATATATATAGAAAGGGTGGATTTGAAGAGTAGTTGTCTTCATTACAGGCTCAGTTCACTTAGTTTGCAACTAGGGAAATGTGAATATCTATTCTTGTTCTGTCAGAAGAGAACATGTAGTGAAAACTATTTGTAGCATGATGGAGATAGAAACATTCCAAAAGAGAGACATCCTGCAGGTGGTGGAATGCATAATAGAGACTGTTGAAAAATTAAGTACTGATTGAACACCTAAGTACTGCAGGATTGTGGAAATACCAAGAGAAACAATTCTAAGAACTGAAAGTTGAAAAAGTGTATTTTGACCACACCTGACCAAGCTAAGGAATATAGGATTGAGTTTAGACTAATGTGGAATAATTTATATAAACAGTGAATGTAGAAAATGAAATGATCTGACATCATAGAGCGCTCTGTCATATACTTTTTTTATGAGGGAAGAATAAACTCAAGGATACTTACACTATTGGGCCTATATTTGAAAACTTGAATTTATAAAATATTTTGTGCCAGCGTTGATATGGGCCTTATTGCCTCTAATAAGACACTACCACATGCCTGAGCTTTCCTGGTAGCCAAAGAAACTGTTAGTCCCTGGATCTTCTCCCTACCTTCCATAACACTCCCCAAAGCAGGAGCCAGCAGGTCAGTGGGAACAGTCTCTGGACTCACTTTTCCAGTTATTTGGAGAATTACAGATTCACAGATGATCCACAAATAGTTTTCCTCTGGAGTTGGGTTTCTATTTTCTTCTTTGACTGAAAGAGTTAAAGAAAATACAGTCAATCTTGATTTATCCTACTGAGCAATTAGAATTGAATTGTTAAAATCTTAATAAAATTCCAAGTTATGTTTAAAGCATCATCATAAACAAAAAATGTTCTATAAGATTTTTTTTTGTTGCCTACCAATAAATCTTTTTATTTTTTAAAGCTGTGGTTAAAAATAAGCATTCATATAGGAGGATTTTGAGTGTTTACTCACATGGTCGTGCCTTCCCAATTTTCAAGAATCAACTTAGAATCGCTGCTTGAGACATTGCTCTGTCTTCAAACTAGTGTGTGACCTTGAGGAAGTCATTTAATCTCACATAGCCTCTGGATCTATAAAATGAAGATAATCTCTCAAGTTCCTTTTATGATTTGTGATGTGGCTTTCTTTTTTTCTTCTTTTTTTTGGAGACAGGGTCTCACACTGTCATCCAGTCTGGAGTGCAGTGGCGTGATCTCTGCTCACTGCAACCTCTACCTCCCGGGTTCAAGCAATAGTGCCTCACACTCCAGAGTAGCTGAGATTACAGGCATGCGCCACCACACTCGGCTACTTTTTTTGTATTTTTTTAGTGAGACAGGGTTTTGCCATGTTGGGCAGGCTATAATTTGTCATGATTTTTTAGTTGAGCACATAAACTATTAATAGCTCCAATTCTGCTGCAAATGGAATTAGTGAAGCCAATATATACCTTTAAAGCTCGTAGCATGTTTTTAGATGATATAGTCATAACTTGCTTCTCCTTCAAATTAAATGTTCTATTTAGAATGGCTCTTGGGGATATACATGATAATTTTGAAGAGTAGGATATTTGCTCTTTGAGATCTTTTCATCAGTGAAATCATTTAGAGATAGTAGAGGCACAAATGATTCATGTTAATGTAATGGCTTACGTCGTGGTAAAATGAGTGTCTTGGATGTCTTTCATCCGTGTGTGTGTGTGTGTTTAAATGAGATGTCTTTATGACCCTGTAAATGAAAGAAAGTTCAAAGGGTTCCTGAGGTGTTAGTCCCAGACCCACATACAACTCAGAGTTTCTCAGGAGGTTTCTCAGTAGAGAGAAGGAGTGGGTAGTTGGCTTTGTGGCTTTTCAGATCCCTTCCATTCTGCTCCACTTAGACCTAGCCATCCTCTAAAGCCTCATTCATATTTCCCCATTTCAAAAAACTTCTGGGATCATCCTAATTGGAAGTGCCCTTATGTCCTCTGAACCCTTACGGTACTTAACACTCTTTTGTGGTATTTGTAGTTATTGCTCTGTACAGCGGCCTTGTTAACAAGTCTCTCCTCTGCTAGGTCGTCAGGTCCACAGTAACTGAAACCAAGTGTGATTTCTTGTTTCCCATCCTTTGGAGATAGTCGTGGATAGCATCAGTTTCTCCTTCCTCTGCATTCCCGTAGCGCTTGTACTTACTGCGGTCAGGTGCAGGTGGGCCTCTCGTTTTGATCTTGACTCTTGAAAGGCACAGAGTATAGCTTATTCAATTTCATATTCCTAACCCTTCACGTATAATCCCCGACATATAGCAGCTTACTGACTCTTCACATGAACAGAGTAAAGCTGTAACTGACCTAGTGAAACACTATCATGTTACTTTTGAGTGATTTTTTTTTTTTGCTTCTCTAGACATCTCCTCGAAGTATAATATATTGTTCTCAAAACCATTAAATGTATCACTGATACATGGTAATCATTTATTTCAAACATAATTTGAATGATATTTCTTGTATCAGAGACTTTGAGAGAAGGAGTCTAAGGCTACCCTTTGTTATTAGGTGATTCTAATATGGGCTGGCTGGCAGGCAATGCAGAATATCAAAAAAAGGACAGCATGAATTTGTCCTTGCTCTGCTACTTAGAGGTGGGTGGCCCTATGCAAGTCACATAAGTGCTCAGATAATTGCTCATCTGTGAAGTAGAAATCAAAGGAATGTCTGATTGCCTGTGCCTTTCTCTTTTTCTCTCAGGGTTGTTGGGAAAATAAAATGATACTGTACATACAAAAGTACTTAGAAACCCATAAATTACTTTAAGAAGGTAATATACTATTATGCTATTGTAAAATAGGGTAACACCCTACGGAGTTAACACTTACTTTTTTTGTGGTCATATAAAATAAGTAATCCAACTTATAATTAGGTCAATTGGCTGTTACCCAAATAGGGCCTCAGGTTCCGCTTGTCACACCCAAATTTTGCAAAAAATGATTATAATGCTTAAACACAGTCTCCTTATTGTCATGCTAGTTATTTTCTAGTTGGAAGAAGACAGAGGTGTAGCTAGTGAATTTTAATTCAAGAGCAGAGCACAGTTTTATTCACCACGCTCTTGTCTAGTCCAGATTCTCCACCTGTTTATTCCTCCCCTGCCCCACCTGGCTTGGTTCTTTTACCTCTGCCCTTTTCTTTGACAGGTTCAGTGGTAGAATTTTTAGATTCTTGACATTTTTCTACATTGTATTTTGTTGTATGCTACCCCGTGTCCCTACCTTGATCCTTGTTATATTCTTTCCTTGCCACACAGTCTATCTCCCTCATATTCTGCTGTGGATAGAGTTAAACTTGAATGGCTGAAGTTTCAGACTGTGGCCATCTTTGAGAAAATGACAGGGAGGGGGCCAGGGTGGGGAGCAATGTTATTTCTAAAACCTCCCTGCTCGGGAACAATAATGACTTTTACATTCTAGCAACTTTTCTTTATCTTTTTAGCACCATACATACCCAAACTTGAATTATTTCCAAGCTCCAAGGAATGATTCCCTGACAGGCTTATTTAAGACCTCTGGAAAGTCAGTCTGGCAAAATTTGTTTCCCAAATGGGAACTCTTTGAGAAGAGAGGTGTTACATTACTTGTGTCAGTTTGCGAACAGTAAAACCAATACAGCCTTCTCTAAAATGAGACATTTGTGTTTGGATTTATGGTTTGATTTTTCAGTTGACTGTTAATTTGATTCTTAGCAAATAATAATACTGTAGCTTGAAAGATGTGAGATTGTGGCTAGCAGGGGTGTGGCTTGAGATGAGACAGATAGTGTTGAAGTCCTTGCTGACCGCTCCTAGTTTATGGATTTTTATTATTACTTCATCTCCTGAGATCTTTCTTTATTGTAAAACTATGATATATATCTTCCTAGCATGAATATACAAATTAGCTGAAATGATGCTTGTTGAAGGTCCCACATAGTCTCTGACCTCTGAGAGGTGCTCAGTAAATGTTAGTTCCCATCTCATTTAGTCAAGAGGACCATGAATCACGGTTCTTCAAATCTTTATCGGACAGAAATCCCACTGAAATTGCCTTACAGGGAAAAAAAGTTCATTGAATTACTCGATGGAAAGTTTGAGGGGTATTTAATTGAGGCCCAGTATATCCGGTAGTTAAATGATGTCATCAAAACCTCCTCATCTCCCTTGTCCCATCTCTCAGTTCTGCTTTTATGTATGCTGGCTTCATTTTGGGGTAGCTTCTAACACCTGGTGGAAAAAGCAACTATTGTAAATTTCTGGAGTTATATGGTGCTGACATGTCATGATTCCAGGCAAAGAAAAAAGAAAGGCACCCTCTCATCTGTAGCATCTAGCCACATAAAGACTTGTGTCGTCCTTGTGTTGTGTGCCATCCCTAGATCAGTCATTCTGTCCAGGTTATAGAGTGACTTAATGCCATTGCTCATCTCTGGATGGCGAGGCAAAACCACCTGGTTAACAACTTTATTAGAATCAAATAGTGTAGGAGACGGACTAGTTCCCAGAGGGGTGGGAAGCAGGCAGATAGGTAAGAGACTTGTCCATGAGAGCTAGCGACCAGAGTTCCCAAAGTCAAATACAGCGTGCTCTCACATTTTACTGTGTGTGTGTATATGTGTGTACAGGCATATGTGCTTCAAGGATGCCTTCAGTTTGTTATGGTTATGTATTACTTTAATCTCAGTGTGCTGCTGCTGAGGCCCATGGTGTACTGCAGGGGGGATAAGAACTTCCTGAAATGATATACTGCATTTTTTTTTTTAGTTAATGTTATACAACATGTTCTCTCCAATAAACTTACTAGGGAATTTTTACTTTATAAAATTCTGCAAGGTCTGTCTTATCTTCTGCAAAATGTTGGGAAAACTTTAGAAAAGGTCCTTTCACAACTATCTTTGGAACATCAGCAATATGGTTCAGATACTTCCTATTTCTTCCAGTGGGGCCAATTTCTTGAATGAAGTACATTGAAAAGGAAAACATTGTTTTTTGAGACTTGGCTAAAATTATCTGTGTTTATTAAAGGTTGAACTAATTAATTTTATGGGAGCTTTTGTGTTTGTAGCTGATAGCTTACCAGTTGTGGTGCATGCTAGTATAAACAAAGGGTAGAGTAAACTAGCTGTTTACATATTTCTTGTTATTTCTTCTGCATAAGGAACTTCTATGGTGTATTGCCAGTTTTTCCTTAATTCTGCTTTACTATGCCCAGTGCAAACATTGGAAGCAGAAGGAAGAGCTTACCTGTGTCCTCTAATTACATTATTTAACTTATCAAAGATCAAAATGGTTTACTTAGCAATGGGTAGAAACAGTTGGGCAGTTGCACTCTTTGTTTTAAGAGGGATAAATCAAGTGACCTTCATTCTAGACTTGGGAGTTATGTGTAGACTTTAATTCTAGATCCAGGGTTTATTTCATCTGGCTTTCTTAAATCACAAACTCACATTCACTATCTCTCTCTCTCGCGCTCTCACACACACACACACTCTCTCTCTCTCTCTCTCTCTCTCTCTCTCTCTCTCTCTCTCTCTCTCTCTCTCTCTTCCCCCCTCTCCCCCCGCCCCAAAATTAGTTGTTACCTATATGGGGATTTGATGCTGTAAGGATTAAATTGCTCAAATCAAGGCAGGAACAATGTGCTTCTAAAATAAATTATCTTTTATTTCATTAGATGTTAGAACTGGAAGAGACCTTGAAGATTCTCATCCTACCTCTTTCAGTTAAGATACATAACCTGTTTGAACTATAAACAGGTTCAAACAGGCTACATATCTAACTAAAGTCACAGAGCTACTTAGAGGAACAGAGTTGGGACTAGAGCCTAAGTTTCCCTTTAGTAATGTTTCCAGCTATCCCACATTTTCTCGGGGAAAAAAATTTAACAAATTATTCCAAAAGTTTTCTTTATGATAGATCTCAAATATAATCTCTTTAAAGGCAGGAACCAAATTGGTCTTTTCCATCATTATATGCCTAGTAGCAGTGTTAGAAGCAGCAGCAGGGGTAGAATAATAATAATAGTAACAACAGCAAAAACAGATGCTACGGAAGAGTATACTATGGCCAGACATTATTATTTGTACTTTACAGGTATTTATTTAATCTGAATGATAACTCTGTGTGCTGGGTACTATTATTATTTTTTAATTTTCAGATGAGAAAATTGGGCTGCCAACATATTCAACCTAGAATTATATGTAGAAGGTACTCAGTAAATATCTGATGAAAGAACAAATCATTGAAGTTCAAAGCACTTTCATATTCATTATATAATGTGTTGACAATTTAAGGGATGATATTTTTCTGAGGCAACCGTAGCTCAGAGAGCCTAAGGAGACTCACCAAGGTTGGGGGACAGTTTACTAAGTAGGACTGGGAACTACTTTGATCCTGGACTCTGACCCTGTTCGTGTCATTGGTGGATTTCTACAAAAGCACATCCTAAAGGTGAGTGGCTAGGGAAACTCAGAGGCCAGGCAGTAACCGGTTTTGTATTTACCCACAGATGAGCCATTCCAGCTTTCTTCACTGCTTTGTGTAGGTCCAGATTTCTATTTGGTATCAATTTCTTTCTGCCTGAAGAACTTTCTTTAAACAGTGTTGGACTTTGTTCAGGTGCACAGATCCTTTTGAGGCTGCTTTTGAGCTTTTTCTAGAGCAGCCTGAGTCTAGGACCCTTTTAAATTCTCTTCGTGATGTTTATGTATTACAAGGTTCTTCTCCTCAGACTGGTGGGAATGCCAGTCATTTCCAGCCCTGTGTGAGCCCCACATCCGTGTGCAGATCAGTACTCAACCTATAATTTGAAGTGACTCCTTTACAGATATCAAGAGCTGTGGCTGCCTCTGATTCTCTGAACTTTTATCTCTGATCCCTCAATTCAACAAGACCCTTTGAACTTGGTTTGGGTTTCCTCTTTCTGCACAACAGCCTGGAGTAAGTCAGGGAATCCCAGGGCTTCCGTTATTGGATGCTTGCTTTCTCTCAGCGATCACTGGCCTGCAGTGCCTTAGTCCAGTGACTGAATACAGCTGTTTCATATATTTTGCCTATTTATTAGTTATTTGTAATGGGAGGGCAATTCATATAGTAGTTAATCCTTCATGGAATGAAAGTGGAGTCTGGCATCTTCTTTGAAATTCCGAACATTAGCATCTCAGGGATACCTCTATGTCCCTGTTTCTCGAGCACAAATATCACCCTCTCCTTCCTTTTCTTTCTATTTGATGCTCCATATTTAAGGGAACATGGAAGTTACTGGTAAACTGAATTGCTATTTGATAAGGTTTGGCTGTGTCCCCACTCAAATTTCATCTTGAATTGTAGCTCCCATAGTTCCCATGTATTGTGGGAGGGCCCTGGTGGGAGATAATTGAATCATGGGGGTGATTTCCCCTTTCACTGGGCTCTTTAATTCTGTCTTGCCTGCTGCCATGTAAGACATGACTTTTGTCTTCCACGATGATTTTGAAACCTCCCCAGCCATGTGGAACTGTGAGTGCATTAAATCTCTTTTTTTGTTTTTTGTTAAATAAATTGCCCAGTCTCAGGTATGTCTTTATCAGCAGCCAGAAAACAGACTACTACACTATTTGAAGCAAGCAGAATATTTGCTCTTGCCTGTTGAAGATGAGATGAAACACAGAACACCCCCTCTACAATATACACTCACTCCTATATTGTTTCTCTTCTCACAAAGCCAGATAGCAACTGGAATGCTGAGATGGTTTGAGAAGCCAGGGGCGTTTGTGGATGTGAAAGGATTATAAGCTCTGTGAGGGCAAAGCACACATCTGTTTTGTTCATCCTTATATCCCAAGACTGAACAGGGGAGTGGACACCACTGGGTCCTTAAATGAATGAATGAATGAATGGAAATGTACGATCAGTACACACATGCAGAATTGTGAATCTGGGAGTGTGTGTGGGGGCAGGGAGTGATTCCTGACTGCCTGTCAATTGTGCCTTTGAGGAAAAACCAGTTTGACAGCTGTGTGAATGTGTGCGTGCGTGTGTGTGTGTGTGTGTATGTATTTAGGTTGGTGAAGTATCTGGCTTCTGTGTCCTGGTTGCTTTTCCAGTATGAGCAAGTACGGTTGTTAACACCATGTTTTTCCACAAAGGGACTGACTTTTACATGACACTACCCAGTGAGGTGGGGCAGTGTTTTTTAAGAACAGTATCCATAAAGGCTAGTAGCCAGGTTAGCAAGAACATTTGTCACAGCTCTGCTTGCTGGTGATGAGCAGGAAGAGACCTAATGAAGACAGACTGTCCTGGTTGATGATTTTTGTGGAATGGAAAGTGGCACCTGTAAGATACCTGATGACAGGGAAGGGAAAAGAACGTGGGGCCCAGGGGAAAGGTGATGTATGTAGAAATCATGAAATGAATGAATATGTGTTAAGCATTTTTTCTACTGTGTCTTCACATAGATCAAATGCATCCTTGAAATGTAAAGGCTCATTTTCCTCCCTTTGTTATTTTGAGGTCTCTTCTAATGTCATGCCACCTCTTATTTTGGCATTAACTATCTCGTCCTTTGACTTCATCTTTTGTGATCAGCTGCTGTGTTTCCATTTGGCGCCCTTTTGTAATTTATGGTTTCATTACTGTATTGCTTGCTTGTTTAAGTTTGGGTCAGAAGCCATGAATGTGCCAGGATGCAATGTACTGCTATCTCAATAGCTTTAGAATCCAGCTTTAGGAAGCAGGACTTCGAGATTATCAAGTGAATTTATTCCTGTGGAGTCAAACTTTCTAATAAATATCCAACAAAATATTCCTTAATTAGACACTTCTAGTCTTTTATATAATATTCCTGGGCCACCAGCCAGAAAGTAGATGTTCTAAAGATAAAGACAGTAATTCCTACTTCTGTAGTAAAAACATACAATCGACTTAAGAAAATTCTAAATTATACCATTTAGATAAAAATGAGCACATTCTATCACTAAGCAATGAATTGGGGTGACATCGATATACAGAATTGTCTCTAGTGAATGGTTTGGTAGCTTCTCCCCCACCACCCCATTGTAAATTGATTACAGATTTAAAAGAAGAAAGTTGTTGCTCATATTAGTGCTATACAGTTGAACAGATTGTTTTCATTTTGAGGACTAACGGTTGTAGAGTTGAATGAAGTAAAGTGGAAAATTGCAGAAATGAAAGCATTTTCTATAAACCATTCTTTAATTACTTTCAGAGCCTAGCTATTCATTGACAGTGGCCTGTGTTTCTAGAAAGACAAAATGAGACACTGCAGAACTCATTGCTTATCTCTGATTAATTCAGATAATAAATGGACTTAAAGTCCATTGAAACTGCCTGTCAGGTTGAAGAGGATTGATAAATGAAACTTATTTGAATTATTTTTCAAATTTACCATTGTAACCATTTTTATGTGTATAGCTCAATTCACATTGTTGTGAAATAAGATCTTGGGAATTTTTCATCTTGCAAAACTGAAACTCCATACCCACTAAACAAAAACTCCCCATTTCCCGCTCCCACATCCTTTGGTAACCACCACTCTCTTTCTTTCTATGAATTTGACTACTTTAGATACCTCATATAAATGGAATCATACTGTATTTGTCTTTTTGTGACTGGCTTATTTCAGTCAGCATAATGTCTGCAACATTTACTCAAGTAGAATGTGACATTTTTTAGGCTGAATAATATCACATTGTATGTATATACCACATTTTATTTATTCATCTATTAGTGACATTTGGGTTCCTTATACCTCTCTGCTATTGTAAATAATGCTACAATAAACATGGGCATGCAAATGTCTCTTCAAAACCCTGCTTTTAATTCTTTTGGATATATTCTCAGAAGTATGATTGCTGGATCATGCAGAATTATATTTTTAGTTTTTTGAGAAACCACCATGCTGCTTTCCATAATGGTTGTTCCACTTCATAATCCCAGCTGTACAAGGATTCCAGTTTCTCCACATCCTTGCCAATGCTTGTTATTTTCTGTTTTTTTGTTTTGACGGTAGTCATCTTAATGGGTGCGAGGTGATATATTACCGTGGTTTTGATTTGCATTGCTCTAATGATTAGCAATACTGAGTTGTCTTTATATGCATGTTGGTCATTTGTCTGTCATCTTTGGAGAAATGTCTGTTCAGGTCCTTTGCCCATTCTTAAATTGAGTTATTTGGTATTTTGTTGTTGGATTGTAGGAGTTCTGGATGTTAATTCCTTAGCAGAAATAATTTTCAAATCCCAATCTTATAAAGTTTTTCTTTATATTTTCATCTCTAAGTCCTATAGTTTGGGGTCTTATGTTTAAGTCTTTAATCCATTTTAAGTTAATTTTTATGTACGACGTAAGAAGGGTCCAACCTCATTCTTTTGCATGTGGGTATTCAGGTTTCCCAGCATGATTTGTTGCTGGGAACAGGACGCCTTTCCCTGTTAAATGACCTAGGCTCCCTTCTTAAAGATCATTTAATAAAAATGTGAGTGTTTATTTCTGGGCTCTCTGTTCTACTCCACTGGTCTTTATGTCTGCCTTTATGCCAGTACCATGCTGTTTTGATTACTGTACTTTTGTACTGTTTTGAAGTCAAAGTACAAGACCTCCAGCTTTGTTCTTCTTTTTCAATATTGTTTTGGCTACTCAGAATCCTTGAGATTCCATATGACTTCTAGGATGGATTTTTCTATTTCTGCAGAAGATGCCATTGGAATTTTGATAGGGATTGCTTTCAGTCTGTAGATTTCTTTGGATAGCATTGTCATCATATCCATATTGTCTTACAGTCTGTGAACATGGGATGTTAGTTGTATCTTCTTAATTTACTTTCAGAAATGTATTTTAGTTTTCAGTATACAAGCCTTTCACCTCTTCAGTCGAAGTTATTTTTTAAAAAGACTAGTTTGGCCGGGTGCGGTGGCTCAAGCCTGTAATCCCAGCACTTGGGAGGCCGAGGCGGGTGGATCACGAGGTCAAGAGATTGAGACTATCCTGGTCAACATGGTGAAACCCCGTCTCTACAAAAAATACAAAAAATTAGCTGGGCATGGTGGCGCGTGCCTGTAATCCCAGCTACTCAGGAGGCTGAGTCAGGAGAATTGCCTGAACCTAGGAGGCGGAGGTTGCGGTGAGCCGAGATCGCGCCATTGCACTCCAGCCTGGGTAACAAGAGCGAAACTCCGTCACACACACACACACAAAAAGACTAGTTTACGAACAAATAATAGCTCAAGCATTCTAAACTGTCAGAGACAGGTTGATAATTAAGGAGGAAAAAAATACAATCCAAGCTCATGTTAAAAATAAAAAAACAAGGAATTAAGATGAAAGCAGTCTCCATTTCGTTCTCTAGAAGGAACCACTCTTAATGGGTTTTGGTATCTTATTTTATCCATGCTAAGTAATTTCTTTGCATGCTTAAACGAGTATATCCATTTTACATATATCATATACCATGTTATGCAACTTGGACTGTTAATTTAATATTAAACTACTCCTTTAACATATCAGAAAAGGATTTTTAGTGGTGTATACCCCAAGCAATTTAACCAGGTTCTGTATTGAAAGCTTCCGCTATTTAGCCACTGATGACTTTTGCCTGTGTAACAATATTCCTCAGAATCTGAAGTCTAAATATTAACTTCTGTCCAAATATTCCAGCTTAGTATATGAGTAGGAGTAATAATTTAAAATAGAACTTTCCATGTTATTTAGAAAAAATTTTGCAAGAGAGGCAGTCTCTTTAGTGTTTAGTTGTCTCGAATTATCCAATAAAGCAATTAGTGTTCACACCTAATTATTTAGAAAATTACAGAGTTGGGTGGAGAGGACATGTTGGGTAGTATCAGCTTCCTTCACATTTCCCTTTTGATGACTGTGGAATGACGTTTTGTTTTCTTTAACTCGGGCTTAAATTAAGAGTGTAGTAATCCACTTACAGGAATTAAAATGCAGCAAAGATCTTTCTTTGCTTATTGTTTGGCTCCTGCAGCTTCAAAAGTCCTTGTTTAGCAATGTAATTAACTTTCCAAGGATATTTAGCACATGGAGAGGAATCCCCAGTGAGAAAACACACTCTTTCTTATGGCGGCTGGTAATTTCTGTTTTGGTTGATGATTAGCTTTGTTTAATGAAAAGAGATTTTATATGTGACCAGTTTACACACTCAAAACATGTGCTTTTTGTATTCTTGGCTGCTAGTCTTACAACTTTCCTCTACCTCTTCTCCATCCTCAATGTCTATGCATTATTTTTATTTTGTATAGGGCAGGCAGTTTTAAAGTACAGATTAAAAGGAAACATCCTTTGTTTTCATGAGAGTACATCCCTCAATTTTGTACTTCTTCAAGGCTCTACTTGTGGGTGGCTTCTTCATACCTAGAAATGGCATCCTTACCCAGTTCTTCTTAGGTCATTCCAGAAGTCACTTGGAATTCAATTGCCAAAGGAGCCTATTAACACAGCAGATAACAGAACAAATTCCTGGCATCTTAGGTATTTTCCCAAAGCTTGATAGGCATGTTCTATTGGCATCCTTGTCCTGGGAACCCTGTTTACTTATGTTCTAGAAGTTTGTAACAATTTCAGAAAAATCCATTGTCTCTTCCAATGGATATTTGCTTCCAAAATAATGGCAGTTTTATTTCACTGGAATGGATACCACTATACTGCTAATATTTTGCTGTTCTCAAAATCATTCACTTCCTTTCCACCTGCTTGTAATGAATATTAAGTGCCTACATTTGAGGGAATTAGGTTGCAACTACATAAATTTGGGAAGTGTATCTAGGAAGTAATTCAAGATCTTATAGGACTATTGTCAGCATTCAGGCCTCAATTTCGTAACATTTCTTGATAAAAATCATAACTTCATTCTCATTGTCAAAGACCATCTCTTTCCCTCTGTAAATTCAGTCACCATTTCTCATTTTGTTCTAAAAACAGTGTGATAACTTTTTTATTCATTCATAATGAGGACCCCAAACATTTTACCCTTTAAAGATAGAACTTTAGAGCATGTACTTGAGAAAATTACTGGAAACCAACTTTAAAATTGGTTTTAAAGTTACAGCCACACATTTGGTGTCCAAGTAAGTAGGATAAAATGTAGCCTATATGTACTTTTTTATAGTACCTGGAAATAGAGAATTTTGGAAATTATACTGAATTCAGTCCTATAAAAATGTAAATTTTAAGTATATTTGATTGCATCTTTAAAATGTACCAAGTAATAAGTTTCATTCATTTGTGAATGTACTAAAATCTCTTGTTCTTGGGTATATTTGTGATACCTTTATGATTTCTGGCCCACAATAGAACTATAATTGTAACAAAGTCCAATAAAAGGAAAAAATTAGTAGAACTTCTGATGTTCTCTTCTAACTGGCCTGAGACCATTTGAAGAAATTCTCTGACATAACGGCTTTAGTGAACCAGAGAGTCTCCCAAAATTACCTCTTGGAACGTGCAGAATTTAAAACAAAACAAAACATTGTATAAAAGTTTGTCCCATTTATTCCTGTAGCTGGTGCCTGCAACCCTGGGAATATTCTTCCTCTCTGTGTTTCATCAAGGTTGTATCTAACATTATATTGAAGTTTTTAGATTTGTCAGCTAACATAGAAAAACTTTTAAATGGGCCATTTTGGTGGATGTACAAATGAGTAAAATGCTGACAGTGAAACTGTCTGCATTAATGGGCATGTGTTTTAAGTATGCACAAAAAGAAAGCTGTAATTTTAAACAAAAGAGTCAATATAACAGCGAACAAGTTATTCAGGTGTATACTTAGAGTTTTAATGGCGTTGAGAAGGCTTGCAAACATCCTAGTTTCGGTAGGATACTGTCACCTTCATCATGCACTCAGCAGAGTTCATTAGTCACTTGAAACTTGACTTAAATTCCACAGAGACAAACTTATATACATATGGAAATAATAGCTAACATTTATTGAGCATCTCATGTGTGCTTAGCACTTGGTTAAATACTTTAGCTTCCTTACAGTTAATACTTAACACTTCTGGAACTATATGTATCCACTTACATAGTATGTATATACATACTGCTACAAATACAGTTTTTAGTTTTAACATAATGGTGCTACATATATATTGTTATAAACGTTTTTTCTTCTTCTTCTCTGTCTTTTCTTCTGAATATGTTCAATTTTTTCATATCAGTCCCATGGACCTAGCACATTCTTTGTAACCTTGGGGAAAGGGTTCTTTAGCACTGTTTCTCAAACTTTGATGTACATTGGAATCACCTGTGGGGCTTGGAAAAATACCTGTGCCTGGGCCCCAACACCAAAGATTCTGATTTTACTGGCGTGTGGTAGAGCATTGTTATCAGAGTATGAGGTAACATTTATTAAAACATTCCCCAACCGAAAGACACGTACATGATTCTCTGTTACAAATCAGGAAACCTATTTTCTATTTCAAGGTCATAATGAACCCCTTTGTTGATATATTTTGGTGCCTGTGTATGAATATATCTGTAGGTCAGATTCTCAGACATGCAATCTAGAAAGTCTAAGATGTGGATCAAAGGGCCAGTGCATTAAAATAATAACAGACACTGTCAGGTTGCCTTCCACTGAGGTGGTGCAGTTGACCTTCCCATCCACAGGTTATGAAATTGCCCATTGTGGGGCCGAGGTTCTTCCCTCAGTCATCTTTCACTCTGCCATGTTTTCCCCCACCCTTTAAGTTTGTTCTATTTTTGGAGGGTTGTATATCTAAATGCTTATGAAAGTTCCAAACATGAAGGGAGGTTGGGGAAGTTCTGTGTCAAGGTGTTATTTCTGTAAGTCTTTAATGTTTTGTCTTTGGAAAGAAGTTTTATAGGCTGACATACCAAATTAATGGCTTTCCTTTTAATCATCAGAGAAGTTGTGTAGCAATACCTCCTAGAGCCACACATCACCTGAAACAGGACAGCGTTAGAGGTGACTGTCCTCTCTACTGCCTTATTTCTGTACCTCAGCTTGCATACAGTTGAAGCTTTCATCATCTTTCCATATGCTGCTTTCGAAGATTCATTATATAAAATTTGTAAGTAGAATTTTTATGAGCGGCAGAGTGCTACTTTTGAAAGGAGTTCCAGTTTTTATAATGTGACTCTGTCATTGTTTCTGGGTGGCTTCTTGTCACATCATCAGTAGGATGCATTAAGAAAAGCTGGAGCCGGCTGAGTGCAGTGGCTCACACCTGTAATCCCAGCACTTTGGGAGGCTGAGGCGGGCAGATCACGAGGTCAGGAGTTTGAGTCCAGCCTGACCAACATGGTGAAACCCCGTCTCTACTAAAAATACAAAAATTATCTGGGCGTGGTGGTGCATGCCTGTAATCCCAGCTACTCAGGAGACTGAGGCAGGAGAATCTCTTGAACCTTGGAGGCAGAGATTGCGGTGAGCTGAGATCGCACCACCGCACTCCAGCCTGGGTGACAGAGCAAGACTCCGTCTCAAAAAAAAAAAAAAGGAAAAAGAAAAGCTGGAGCTGAGGTGTGTCATAGTGCTGGCCATGATTCAAAGCTCAGTGTGCTGCCCCAAATGAGCCCCTCTGAGCAGCAGGCATTGTGGAGAGACTCAAGCTCTAAAAAAAACAGCTTGCCACACTGTAATTTTAAATCCAGGAATCACCATATAGATAGCTCTCTCTCGACATTTTTCACATTTGTAATGGCAAATTGTAGCGGTGTTCACAGTGTTCAGAATGATCTTTTTGAGGAAAAAGTGTGAAAGCCAGCAGCCCTGGGTGCTTGTATCTTGAGGGTTTGCAGTAGATTTTCTATCTTGGTGATCAGTTCACCATTGATTCTTGGCCAGAGAAGATACATTCAGACTTAGAAAGTAGAAGGATAAGTAAATGTGATCAGTGACTGAGGATGTCAAGGGGAATTATGTCAGTATTGCAAATGTCAGTGTCCTTGCAGTAACTCAGTTGGGCTTGTAAATGTGGGAGTTTTGTACAATTGGTTGGATTGGAATATTAAACCTGCTGAATTCTTTAAAATATACAAGAAAGCTTTTTTAAAAAAATGCCTTTTCCCATCCTGCTCCAGAAACCCTCAGAGAAATTCCCACAATTTGCAGATAAACTGACCAACCTGCAGAGCCCTTGATTTAGTGATGACAACTGCCCTATAGAGATTAAACCAGTCTCATGCCAGGAATTTACTCTGCTGATACACGCAGGAATGTCAGAGAAAGGAATCTGGTTAACATGTTTCCACCAAACAGTAGTTAAGAAATAAATCCACTCCCCCAACTTTTTAATTTAGTTCTCACTTCCCTTTGTAGTGTCCATTTAAAAGCCATCAAACGTATCTTGAGTACTTTGGGGTGTTCTATGATGTAAGGAGACAGAGCATCTCATTTAGCCCTTAGACTATGCCTTTGAACAGTTTCTCCCTGGGTTAAGAAGGAATCTTCCCCTTGACATGAAACATGAATTGGCATATTTCTTTTAATTAGTGGGTGAGAGTTACACGATCTATCCATTTTCCTTTTTTACATGGGCTGCTTGGAGGCTCACACCAAAGTGTTGTGCTCTGGCCTTCCTAGGCTTAGATTTTTTTCATGTATGGCCCCCTACGTTTCTCCCACCTTGACTTTCTGTCTTTCATTCTGTGTTGAAATTTTGGTCTTAACGTGTTTTCACTGTAAACGATCTTAATTCGCTTACAACAGAGGGGAGGCAAAAATATGTACAACTTTATTTTTACAGATGATAAAACTGAGTTTCAGAGGATGTGTCTTTCCTAAAGTCACTCCAAGAAAGAAGTGGTGAAGCTGTTATTTGAACCTGTGTTGCGATTCTGCAGCTGCCTGTGTGATATCCTGTCTATCAGTTTTCCCCTAACTGGAAAGCACAGGCATCTGCATGAGAATGTTGGAGGTTTCTTAATTGTTACCAGAGAGTGAGGCTAATTTTAACCAAGAATCTTTGTTCTTTGTGATGTTTCATTTTTCTCCTGTTGCAATTGTATCAAAATAATCTTGGCATAAAAGTAGGAGAACATAAAAAGAGGAAGGTAATTAGTGAGTTTTAAAATTTGATTTCAGTATAAACATGAACATATAAAGTCCTCTGGGCAAAATTTTACTTATTTCCAGTTCAGCAAGCTGTCGTTTACCAAGTATGCCAACAGCCATTTTTCTCCACAGAAACCTGTATAGAAATAAAAATAATACCTCGTTGGCAATAAGATACCTCCATGATAAAATGCAATTATAATATTTAGGAAGGAACAAGACTGAACAGCATCTGGTTTGGGGCTGTGAGGACTGGGAGCAGTAGTCACTTCCCCCAGGAACCCCATCTAGGCCTCGCCAGGGAGAGGGACTTAGTGACACCATGAGGATGGCATCATGAGCCCTCAGCCCAGAGTACCTCCAGTATCTTCTGTAATCCATAGAAAACTTTGAAGATGTGGTAAACATAATGGTTGAAATTAAGTATATATCTATTTAACTTTGCATCTCTCAAAATTTGGCTGAATTATTTCCAGTTTGAGAAAGTTAAAAACTGTTTAATATGTTTCTTTTTTAAACAATATCTTTTAATATTATTTGCATTTTCTATGTGGATGGCACTAAAGGGTTGACTGCTTGTTTGGGAAGATCTGAAGCCTTAAGTACCAAAAGTGTGGTCCTTGTGGTGGGGGGACATTTTCAAAGGTGAATGTGGCTGCCTCTGAAGACTGACTTTAGGGGTCATTACACTTGGATCACAGAGGACCAGAGTTTGTACAGTACATGTGATTGCCAGTGTCTGGCAACACAAAAGTATTCTTTTCCATGACTGATGGCCGTACTCTCAGATTTCTGAAAGAGCTGCTAGGTGATTCAGGAAAGTTGCATTCTTTTGTACTTTTGTAGAGAACAAAACTTGGCCTCTTAGATGAGAGAGAGAGCTTTGATGTGACAGAGCTGGCTGTGGAGTTGTAGTGTTTTATGTTTGTGTAGCCCCCACAATTCAAATTTGTCTTTGTACAATATCTGAGTGAACCCCTTAGAGGCAGATCGGAACCCAGAGGAAGAAGATGATTTGCATTTCATTCGACTTCAGCATACATTTGTTTATTGACTTAACTCACAGAGTAGGAACAGGTCAGCAGGGGGAGGGCGCAGCTCTCTGTGAGCTGTGATGTCTTTGGGGTGCTCCAAGGACACTTTGGGTTTGGCTTCTCTCCCAGATGATCTAGACGAGATGTCTTGGCTTCCAGACTGGTTTCTGTCACGTGAGCAGCACAAACTTCCTAATTCAAGAAACTTGTTATATTGGCTTTAGGGATTTAGGCCCTAAACCCATGGTAAAATGTTGAGATGTGACACAGAATAGTTGTTGCCAGTTTTTAGGATCAAAACTTGGAGGTTCTCTTCTTTGCTCTTTACATGTGGGGTTGGGCATAATGTTTCTGGCAGGGCTTGGAGATGGACTCTTACTTACATGCTGGTTGAGGCCTGGTCTGGCCTGAGAGTATGCACGGACTTCACGTGGGTGCCCTCCTCCCTTATCTAGGGAGAAAGTGGGGAAGGAAGGGGGCAGTTCTAGCTTCCACTCTGTGTCCCCTGCCTATGCTGAGGCAGAGAGAGCAGAGAAAGGTAGAAAGTGTTTTCAGGGCGCTGATGCTTTTTGAACATTTGCATATTGGTTTCCCTATCCATGGATGCTCTCATTGTTTTCCTCTTGCCTCAGAAAAGTTACTGGGTAGAGAGGACTGACTGCTGGGTGAAGTTCCAAGAGCCAGTCCAGTAAGTGCCCTATTAGAACATCCTTCTGGGACCAAGTGTGTGGGCAGGGCTGTCCCTCCACTGGACACACTGACTGAGAAACGCCCTTTCCATTTCCTGATGGAGAGGATGTTGAAACCTGCAGGGAAAACACGATTCCCTTTCAGACATATCTCCTATAAGCTTTAGACTATATCCCGTGATTTTTGTTTTAAAGCTCCAAATAGTATTTGGCATCTGGTGTATTTGGGAAATGAAACCAGACATGAGGAATGTGAGAGAGGAGAGGGATGGCCAAGGAGAGAAGCAAAGCAGTTTTTTCCTTTCATATTTTTCTTGATAAGAGAATGTGGGTTAACATGATTGTGTTGTTGCAACACAAATTGCACATCAAGGCCCTTTGGAAATTTGCAAAATGTGAGGTAAACTGCAGTTCTGAAAACATGGGTATGGCAACTGAAGTGGAGGGTCCCCCAACCGTTCTCTTTAAAGTTGCTCTTAAGGCATAACTTTGTTTTCTTGTCCCTCTTTGTCTGTTTTTGACATGAATTCTATTGTTTTACAAATTCCAGAGACCATTTATAGTAACAGAACGATGACAGTATTTTAGTGTTAAGATTATAACTCTTAGGAAAATTCAATGTCAAATGCTGTCTATCTTGACTTATATAATAGAAGTGGGGAACAACAATTATGGTCCCCACTGCACTTTGCAAGTGGATTTAAAAACTCTCACAACTTCTAACCAAGTTGGTGGCTCTCAAGATCTCATTGTTCCTCCCCACCTTCTTCCAGCATATCTTGACTGCCATTTCCCCTAAACCTCTCTGGCTAGAGGAAAACCTTGGCAATCAGATCCCTCAGTCTGGACAGTCATCTTATAAATGTGTGGCAGAAGTCCTGAACCAATTAAAATAGTCCATGCATCAGCAAAAATCTGTTTTGTTATGACAACCTTCACATTTCACTCACATATTAAATACCGATTGTTTCTTGCTTTGTGGAAAACAGAATTTAAATATCACATATATTGTGACTTGGCATTATCTAAGGGAAAGTGTTAGGGAGGGTTTTCTTGTGGACTCTAGGTTGTTCTCCAATGTTTTATCATCGTAATTATCATCATCCACATTCCCTAAAATTTGGCCTCAGTTTTTTACTGTTGCCACATTGAGAGTATTGCTTGTTCTGTTAAAGAGCAGTACAAATGACTCTGACTTCTAGCTAGGCCACAGATGGACTGGATTTCTTACTCTTTGCTAAGGAAAATGCACCTGCTCCAGAATCTTAAGAAGCTTTTTAATTGTTTCCTTGTGTACAGCATAGCAATAGTCATCTGTAATGTTATAGATGGATTGCAGTTTCAGTGTCCCAGAAGTGACTTCTTCCTCTGCAGCAATGCGAGAAGCTGAGATTAGAAGATGTGCTCTGATTCAGGGCCCAGCTGTGATGGTGGAATTAGTCCTCTTCCTCAGGCTGATCTGATTAAAAAGATGCCAAGATGTGGAAACCAAGGCCCCTGGTTTCAGGAACTATGCATTTCCTCTTCATCAGACAGAAAAAGGACCAGCTCCTCTCCCTGCTATATGTCCCCATCAGTCTGTGATCTCCCAAATGGTGTTCTGAGTTTTCTTCATCTGTGTCTCCAGTACTTAACAGTCTGTGGGTGTATTGAGGAGGTGCAGATCATGATGGCTAAGTAAATGAATATTTTCTTGGGTAAAATGTTGACTGAATATAAGATATTAGGGAAATGTTTAAAAGATTTTATCAGCGGGTCTCTTTTCAATAGCACTTACTTGGGAATGAGTTGAAAAACCAAGCACCAGCTAGTTTGGCCAGAAACTCCTCACTCTGGGGAAGCTGGGAAGCTGCAAATATCCCAAGGATGGAATTCATTTAAGGCTTCTATCAGCATCAGAAAGCTTGACAAGTGCCTAAGGAGGACTCGATGATCTGATTGGCTCCAAATGCCTTGGTGCTTTTGAAAACAGATCTGTAGACAACTATGGGAAGAACACCCAGTCACATATCTCTGACATTCAGAGGTAAGACCATCTGTTCACTTAGGCATTTATGCTTTTGCATTCAACAAACATTTGTTAAGAATATACTACATGCCAGGAATTGACTAAACCGTGGTCCCTGCCTTTAGGATCTCATAGTCTAATGTGGGAAATGGACATTTAAAAAAAAGGCACTCAAGTGTGTATATCATGCTAGGGGTGTAGAAAGAAATACGTAACTGTCCTGGGAAACTTAAGGCCTACAAAGCAACAATATTTGAGCAGAGTCTTGAATGGTGAGTGGAAGAGGGTCCGATAAAGAAGGAAGACACCTCAAGCTGAAGACACTGTAGATGTGTGGGCTGAGAGGTGCCACCATTGCCGAGGTCTGACGGGTGCACGCACGTGCCTGCATATGAGGCATATTTAGGGTGTTGGAGATGGGGTCTAGAAAATAAAATTGGCAAGGGCCAGGGCAGAGACGTCCTTCTAGCATATAGTTCTTGTGGTTTGGGCCCTGCCATCTCAACTTCTTCCTTCCCAGTACCCCTAAGACTCAGCACCCGCCATGGCACATTAGGCTTCAGCAACATTGATCTTCCCTAGCGACTCAAATGTGCTGGCTCCTCACCTGCCCTGGGCTTAACACACACCTCCTTTTACCCGGAATCCTCTTCCCCAGCGCTTTGCAGGGCTGGTCCCATTTTATCCATCAGGTCTCAGCTTAAATGCCTTGGTCAGGAGAGGCCCTCCCTCATCATACTGTCTGAAAGAGCTGCCCTCCCACCACGACCACCATTGCCCTTCGCTTTCTTCCTTGCATCCCTGGTAACATGAACCAACTTCGGAGTCATGTTTTAATTTTCTTGATTTTTTTTTTCCTGCCTTCCCCAAAGCACACAGGAATCTTTTCTAATTTTCATCTCTCTTCCCTTAGTGCCCAGCACAGTGTTTGGAGTGTTTGTCTCATAATTTGTACTTGATAAACATTTGGCTTCATGAAATGGATGGATATGATGGGGAAGGGCAGCTGTTGTTATGGTATATGGGCTTTTCCGCATAAACATCTCTACCTTCACCAGCAAACCAAGTGTGTATGGGCATGGGCAGCATTTGGGGTGTTGGGAGATGGGGGCTGGAAAATCAAGTTGTTAAGGGCCAGTGCAGAGACCTCTCTCCAGTGTGTGGCCCCTCAAACTTCCATCTTCCTGATGGCCCCCCTTCTTCCCAAGTCTCCTCTTAAGTCTCACCAGTGAAATGGGGATGATGAAATGAAGTGATGGGTGCGAATGTATGTATTAAATCTTATATACACAGCAGGTTTTGGGAATCGCCCTGTCGGTGAAGTGCTGGAGCAGTTAAGGTAGGCAGGTGCTTCTGAGGGGTCCAGTGGAATGATTCTTTTTGTTTCCTGTTTTGGTCTGTATCTAAAAGACTAGGCTCTGAATAGTGGAGCTGCATATGTGGGGAAAAGAATGAAGGCTTGTTCGAAATCTCCAACACATACCATCATCTAGAGTTTAAGGATGGGTTTAATAAAGGATCTTGTATTTGGGGATCCGTGGAGGAGCCAGCATAAAAACTTGGCCTTTGGGTTTCATTGAGGCTTCCACATACAAATAACCTGTCAAAGGTAATATTTTGGTACTAATTAAAAGGATTTCAATTAGGTTCCTAAATGTAGTAGACTCTGTGTCTTATTACTGTAACCAGCCAAGAACCTCATATTATTTTGTTTATAGAGCCATTGGCATTTTCTTTTTAAGACTTCAAAAATGCTTTGGACTGATTTTTAGATCTTAACATTACCCCCCATCCCCTCCCCTCCTCAGTACAGCCAGAATGTGATATAACTTCAGTTTAAGTGAAACTTGTAACATGCCAAAGAAAAACTATTTCTATGTTTATTTATTCCCCAAATACTTTGGCTGTACTCCTGTGTGCAAAACACTAAATGACATGTGCCATGACACTTTTCCTCACACTTCAATTCTTCAGTGAGAGGATAAAGACCCAGACCATGATTTACAGTAACTGTTGGCTGTACATGATGGAGGTCACAAAATGCTAAGAGGGCCCAGACCATATCCAGTTAGACATATTAGCAAGACTGCCTGAAAGAGATGGCTGGAAATGAATTTGAAGGCTGAACATGGTCCATGGGACCCTCCAAGAGCTGGCTCTTGCCTATTTTAGTCTACTTGATTTTCTTACCCTCATTTTCCAGTCGCCTGAACACTGCCTTCCTGGGGAATACTTCCCTGTCTCCCAGAGTCATACAGATCTTGTCAGTAGTCCCCAAATAATCTCTCTTCGGTTTACTGAGGATAAGATATGCAGGACACTAGCCTGGCTTCTGAGTGGGATGTGGTTCCTGCCCCAAGAACACATACCAGAGAGAAATATTAACAGTTATATGTTCGTGAGATAAGTCATGACTCACATGTCCTAATGTCCATCAGTGTTGCTGCTGCCTACCTGTGTTGAGTACAAGAATTGATATTAAGCATTTTAACTTTTATAGCAATGTGACATTGCTGAAATCTTTCAGTTTATAACAGATTGGATGAAAACAGCTAGTCCTTTACCACAGATAGTTTGAAAAGCTGGTATGTAGATTACCCCAACTTGGATATTTTTGATAGGAACATTTTTGCATACTCATAATCCCCTCTAATATAAGCAGATAATCATATCAATGGGGTTTTTAGATCCCACTTTATTAATTATGGAAATAGTATGTCTTCAGTATGGCAACTTAGGAAGTGCAGAAGAGTCTTTGTTTGTTAAAGCAAATAAGGTAATCTGTACGTTTGTCACAGAACTAACTGCTGTCTGCATTCTGTTGTATTTATCTTGTCCTTTTTTTTCCTGCTCATATATATGAATTTTTTCTTACAAAATGGGACCCTGTATACTTTTCTTTATTTTACGCAAGTATTTGCATGCCATTAAATATTCTTTTACAAGGGGCTGCTTGGTAGTCTGTCATCTAGTTGTACCATCATTTATTTACCTTTTCTGTATAGTCCTTCATTACCAGAACTTATTTGATGCCCTTATTTGCTCTTACAGATAATGCTTTGGAAATTTCTATGAAAACAGTTTTATAACATCTCTGAATATTTCCTAAGCTTACATTCTCAGAAGTAGAAATACTAGGTCAAAATGTGTGGCTATTTTAAGACTTTGATAAGTTGCCCTTCAGAAATGTTGAACTGAATTTCAGCTATCAGCAGCAGTGGGTACACTCTCAGGAATGGTACTTTCAGGGTGGGAGGATGCTACGAGACAAAGATAAGAGCAAGAAGGAATGAGTGGTCTGCTTGGGTGGAAGGCATTCACAGCCTTGTTCTACCACCTCCTGACCTAAATATGTTTTTGCTACCCTGCCCTTCCATCTCTTGAAGGGCCAATTCTCATCCCACTTATTGTTTTTAACCTATCTCTTTTTAAACATTGAAAACTCAAAGAGTTATATATGAATATATGTTCACTGTTTTTTAAAAAGCATGGAAAGAACATTCTTTTTCTAATTTTATTTCATTCTCGGAAGAGAAGAATTAGGGATTTCCTGTCTATCCTTCCAGACCATTTGGTGGAAATAAATGTACATGTATGGCTTTTTGTATGAGGTTTTTAAAAAGACATAGTAGCATCATGCTATGCGTATTGTTCTTCTTTGACTTGCTTTTTTCAACAGACAACATCAACTGGATATCTTTCCAAGGCAATATATATAATTGTAACTTAAAACATATCCTCTATCATCACTAAAACATATTTTTGTGGTGAAAATTTGGATTCAAAAGGATATAAACAAATGCCTTGGTCCTTTTAAATTAGTGTATAATCTTCTATTTGGTGAATGTGTGTGTGTGTGTGTGTGTGTGTGTGTGTGTGTGTGTAATTTAACCATTTCTTTTCCTTACTGGTGAACTCATTTAGTCTTTTCAATTTGAAAATCTCTGGCCCTTCTAGCTCAAGTCCCTCTGGCTTTGTTGTGAATTTAAATTAGTTAATACAATGAAGATTGACTGAGTGCCTCCTCTCTTCCTGGCATTGTGCAGGGCACTAGGCCCACAGAGTACTTGATGTACAGCCTCTTCCCCTCACTTCAGTTCTCACAGTCTAACAGGAAGACACACTCATAAAGAGCTTAGACTGTGACCGTGCTGGAGTGGATAGTCATGTCATAGCATATATGTTATTAAGTCTATTTAGGGAAGGTAAAGAAGAAATTGGAAT
Source organism: Callithrix jacchus (assembly GCF_049354715.1). Classification (NCBI taxonomy): domain Eukaryota; kingdom Metazoa; phylum Chordata; class Mammalia; order Primates; family Cebidae; genus Callithrix; species Callithrix jacchus. The sequence goes on from NC_133509.1 coordinate 93,960,102, forward strand.
CAAACTTTAAAAGATAAGAAAGAGATCTGCTAGGGGGCAAGGAAGAGAAGGTTATTCTTCCAAGGAGAGTAACAAGATCAAACTAGGTTGGCAGGAAAGGGGATGTGATGTACAAAGAACAGACAGTACCTCAGGATGATTAGAGTGTATGTTGTTGGGGAAGTGACTGGAGTTGTCCTGTTTGCTCAGCAGTTATTGCAGGAAACACATTCAACAAGTGAATAGAAGGGTGTGTGTTTTCTGCCCAAGTGGACTCCAATCCACTCAGTGTTGTTCTCTCTGTGCCCTGCAGAGCGCCCTCAATGTCACCAGCACACAGAGCTCTTTCTCGAGTTGGTCTGGCCTTTTAAAAATCATTTTGTCTGTTCCTGTACTCTTAACCATGTCATGTCCTCTTTTTGCAGAGTTTAGTCACATCAAGAAATAGAACAGAATTCAGCCATGGCCCCAAGAAAGAGAGGTGGACGAGGTATTTCATTCATCTTTTGCTGTTTCCGAAATAATGATCACCCAGAAATCACATATCGGCTGCGAAATGATAGCAACTTTGCGCTTCAGACCATGGAGCCAGCATTGCCCATGCCCCCTGTGGAGGAGCTGGATGTCATGTTCAGTGAACTGGTGGTGAGTCCCAGTTTTCTATTCTGGCATTGGTGGGGAGCCAGGGAAGGAGAAGAGGAGAGCATGTGAATGGGTTGGTTTGGTTTGCCATGGACTTTTCCTTTTCAGTGAAACAGCCCGCATTCACCTTTACATCTGCACTCTCACTGTCAGCACTAAACCTGTGGAGAAGAAAGAGTTAGAAGAGAGTAGAGTTACTACATCCAAGTGTTTTGCTGGTGCTTTAAGTGGATGGGAGTATTTAGACCTTCAGTTCTTCAAATATGTGCCAATACTGCATCTTAAGTTGCTCTTCCTAATTTGTCTCCATCCCAACCTTAGTCTATACATAATTAATTCCTTCATTTACTTCACACCTGTCGGGATTCCCTAATGCTCCCCTACCTCCACGCCCACTATATAGTATCAATGTGTTGTTTAAAAATTAGTCATACTTCCCATCCTGTCTTTGATGCTTTGGTGTAAGACATCACTTAAGTACAGCATCATTACTTAGCCTAATGATAGGATTAGAATAATAACTGTTGTGGGAATCTTTTTATAGATACTATCATATTTTAGAATCCAGTATACTGAAATGAGGGATCTAGTGCAGGACCCATTCATCAAGAGATGTAAGTATATAATTCAGCTTAGCTTTTCAAGTATCAAGTGATCTTTCTTTCTATTCTGTATGTGAGAGGGTATTATGGCAGAGTTTAAAGGTGCTAGCATAGGAATTAGGAAGACCTTCGTTCAAATCACTGCTCTGACTTTATCTGCGTAATTGTAAAAAAGAAATTATGTTATTTTTCTGATCCTGTTTTCTGGAGGAAAGAAACATCTCCTTCTAGGTTTGACATAATGTTTCAGTGAGTACACAGTGGGAGTTGCCCAGTGCCTAGCCATGTAACGTGCTTAATACTGTATCCTGCCTTGATCACCACTGGCATTTTGTAGTGGAGTTAGTTCTTTTTTTTCCTTCAACTTTTATTTTAAGTTCCGAGATACATTTGCAGGATGTGCAGGTTTGTTACATAGGTGAACGTGTGCCATGGTGGTTTGCTGCACAGATCAGTCATCCCCATCACCCAGGTATTAAGGCCGCCATCCATTAGCTGTTCTGATGCTCTCCCCACTCCTCCATCCCCCCCGCCCCCTGCCACAGGCTCCAGTGGATGTTGTTTCCTCCCATGTTTCCATGTATTCTCATTGTTCAGTTCCCAGTTATTAGGGAGAACATGTGGTGTTTGGTTTTCTGATTCGTTTGCTGAGGATAGCAGCTTCCATCTCTCTCCATTTGTCTGTAAAGGACATGGTCTCATTTGTAATGGAGTTAGATCTAAACGGACCATTTATATTGTTCAACAGACACTAGAGAATAGTATTCATTTTGCATGATTCTTAGGTCAAGAACGTACTGTATGCTGTGTCAGTGCTCTCCTGGGTAATATCTGAACTGGCCGTGCCACTCCAACTCTTAGAGACCAGAACTCACTTACAAAGCAGAAAAATAAGCCGATTTGAGAGAGACTATGAAGCTAATGTTTGATTTCCGGTCTCCTGCATGGAGCAATGGGCCTGTTGCCAACCAGAGTTGGTCGGGTAGAAGAAAAGATGACTCCCACCAGTGTGCTTGCACTTTATGTTGTTGAATATTTTCAATGTTGAAGGAATTTCTCTTTTCTCTGATCTCCACTGCATGAAGAACTCTGCTGTAGGTGTTAACAAGGAAGTTTGAAATAGAAAGCTAGAACCTGGCCCCCAAAGATCTGATGGTAGCAAAAGGAGATCCATTATGAAGAAGGTGTAATGGCACCAAAAGAATAATCACAAATTGCCTGTGTGTGTAATACGTGTTGTGTGGGATGAGGAAAGTGGTTAGGGAAGACTTTCTGGAGGAAGCGAGCTGTCAGCAGGAATTGAAGGTGAGAGAAGAAGTTGGGGGGATCAATGTTAATGGCTGGCTCAGTCATCTTAAACTAGGTTATGCTGTGATAGCAAAACCCCATTGGTTATAACAGCAGAGGTGTAATGCCTGCTGTGCTGAATGTCCACCGTGGGTCTGTGTAGTTCTGTTCCTTCTGTCTTCTGTCCAATACCCAGGCAGGGTGGAAGAGTAAAGACAAACCTGGCAAACCACTCATAGATGCTAAGCCTAGGCTTGGCATATCACTTGTGCCCTCATTTCATTGGCCAGTGCAGATCATATGGCAACACGAGTTCGCAGGTAAGGAGGCATCATTCTTCCATCGGGATCAGCACCACAAGTGACATGGCCAAACCTGAGGTCATGGCAGGCAGATGGCACATAGTCCTCTTGCAGGGAGGGGCAGTGAATCATCTACCAAGATAGCAGTCAAGAAGGGCAGTAATGATGCATTGACAAGCAGGGTTTTATTTCCTGCTTAAAGTTTAAAATACTTAAAGTATTTTAAAACTGAAAGCCTCTGGTTCAAGTTGGTGTTTGGATTAAAGGAAAAAAAAAGGTCAACCAAGGGACATAGGTGTTGCTGATAGCTAAGGACTGCTCTCAGTGGTAGTGGAGCTGGTAGGCAGAGCTGGGACCCTCAAAGCATTCCACATCTACAGTCCTTTCAGTCATATTTTGTCAGTCTCCCAAAATGAGAGAGAGGAGCCCACGTGGTGGCAGCTTCATGTACATCTTGAAGACAGCTCGTTGTTCTGTATTCATAAGGGAGAAAATTCCACTCTCTGTCTTATTGATGTCTCTATTCTGTGTGAAAATTGCCTACAGCTGCTAGTTGTGAGAAAGCCAATGCCAAACCAGAACTTTAAGCTGAAACCATTGGAAAACAAATTATCTTGAGGTTTGTATCTGTCCTGGTGAGTGAAGGATGGATTTTTATCTACTCTTGACTTCAGGGACTTAGACCACAAATCTATCCAATTGCCAGGGGTGGCCTGGGCCAAGAGAGGTAGGCTCAAAGCCACTGCAAGCCTCTGCCCTAGGTTCTCTTGAGTAGTAGCTGAAGCAATTCTGCCTCTGCTCTCGTACAGCAGAGGGAGGCCACATATGGTTGTGGACAGCGCCTGGGCTCTGAAGTCAAACAGTTCTTCCAAATGCTGGCTCTGTAGTCTAGGAAAACTTCCTTTAAGATGATTTCTGTTTGAATTTTAGTTTTTTCCTTAACTGTAAAATGGAGATAATACCATCTTGGTGATAGGGTTGGTGTGGAGATAAAAGAAGATAACCTTTAAAAAGTCTGGCACGTCATAGACTTAATAGATGCTTGACACCCCACACACTAATACAGCAAGAAGGATGAAAGATATTCTAGTGTCTTCTAGACACAAGACTCTAATCAAATATTTCGGTTTCTTCTTTTCTTGAAAACTAATCTGCCCTGGTGTGAGCGGGCAAACATGGGTCCTAACTTGCAGGCCATCTTACCTCTGTATCTGTTGGAAAGCATCTCATCAGAGCTGGTTGTTGTAAGCTAGTTTCTATTGCCTCATCTGATGAGTTGTTCATTTGATGTTTTTAAAAGTGACACCAAGCAGATTTCTTTCAGAATTGCTTACTGCAAACTTCTCACCTCAATAATAAAAGCAAGCCTCAATAGGAGGTCAGTCATGTGAATCTTTAAAGAAAGTGGGTAGTGTGAAGCACCTCATTCTCTAGCAGGCTCCCTGCAATAGGCAGAAGAATCAGAATTAGTCCAATCCAGGACTTAGCGTCATCTTCCCAGTCTCATCCTGCTTAACTAAAAAAACAAAAAACAAACAAAATACAGCTTTGTCAAGACGTAATTCACCTATGTAAAGTGTGCAATTCAGTGGCTTTTAGTATAGTAACAGACATGTGCAACCATCACCAAAATCCCTTTCAGCAATCCCTCTAGCATGTAACCTCCAAATCCATAAACCATCACTCCTCATTCATCCCTAGCCCCAACATCCCATAACAAACATTAATCTTCACTGTGTCTCTGAGAATTCGCCTACTCTGGACAGTTCATACAAACAGAATTACACAGTATGTGGTCCTCTGTGACTGGCTTCTTTGACTTCATGTACTGTTCACCCTTGTAACATGTACCAGTACTTCATTCCTTTTTATTGGCTAATAACATTCCATTATGTGGATATACCACATTTTTTATATCCATTCATCATTGACAGACGTTTAGGCTCTTGCCAGTTTTTGGTTCCTGTGACTAAAGCTGCTCTAAATATCCATATGTAAATTTTTGCATAGAGATATATTTTAATTCTTGTGGGTTATATGCAGGAGCAGAATTACTGGGTCATATGGTAACATTGTGTTGAACTTTTGAGAAACTTTCAGACTGTTTCAAAGTGGCTGCACCATTTTTCATCTTCCCCCAGCAATGTATGAGGGTTCCATTTCCCCATATCTTTGCCAGCACTTGTTCTTATTCACCCCCTACCAACTGATAAACCAGCTGCTTTTAAAGCTGTTCTGTAGCTCCTAAAGAACTGGGAATTGTGTGTGTGTATGAGTTGTCAAATAGAAATAAAGTCTCCCCGCTAACAAGTTTTAAGTTATTTGGGATATTTACAAATAAAACTTAAGAGTCTGTTTAATCTCTGCTAATCATATATTTCATACCTTTTGAGAATCAGTTCTTTTTTGTTTTTTTCTTTCTCTCCTATCTCCTCCCCTCTCCTACTCTTCCTCTTTGTCAAAATAAAGTACATAACCAATATGAGGTTTAACACTCACCTATTAAAATCAGATTAAGTGATACTCTTTACAGGTTTTTAAAGGTCTTAAATTATCTCAGCCAACCTATCTGAAGAGTCCTAAGCATGACAACTCTATAAATTGTCCTTAATCAAGTAACTTTTCATCTCAATATTAGTAATAAGTGATTTCCCTTGGAATGAACAGAAGAACGAATCATTAATGGACTGATGGATTATTTTGATGTGTGCATGTTAACAGCCTCTCTGCGCCAATCCTGAGGTAACTGGTGAGCAAAAGACACATGGTCCCGTCCTTGGTGATGCTGTGGAGCTGAAGGTCTAGCAGAAAAGACAGGCAACTAAATATGCAATCTTATCAAAGTGATCAAGTGCTGGGAGTGCTGCTCAAGCAGTACATTTTGTCTGGGAAGAAGCTTTATTTATTCCCTTTTTCACGAGGAGGGAGTTTTACTGGAATCACATTCCCAGCCTCTCTTCCAGCTCCCTACTCCTCTTGGGAACATGCACAGCTCAGTCCCTCTCTGTAAACAGTCAACATGCTTTGAGAAAACAAATGTTGTATGACCCTTGGTGCCATACCTTGCACAGGAGTGAGCCCCTTTGAGGAGCTCTGCAGTGGTCCAGCTGTCCCTCTGGGACAGTGGATAAGCATCTATATTACTCAGCATCAATTTTCTGCAGAACCCACTTGTCTGCAGATGAAAGCTGGGTTCTTCATTGCAGTTTACATGAGTACAACAAAGGGCATTTTGATTTCCATTGGCTTGATTCCTTAGCTTAGGTGTCAGTGAATACTAATCTTACTGAGGACGGAGGATGCTGTTCACTAATACCTACCCCCATGAGTACGTAACCTAGCGTGAAGGGTCTTGGAAGGCTTCCTGGGGGAAGTGACATTTAATGTGAGACATGAAAAGTAAGAAGGAATCATCCAGGCACAGAGGAAAGAAAAGAATGTTGCAGACAGAAGAGCATGTGTTAGTCCTACAGAGTGAGAGAAGACATGGAAGGCTCAGGTAAATGAAAGAAGTTCAGTTTAAATGACACATAAAAACAGCTGGAGAGATTGGAGATTCTGAGAGACAAGCTTAGGAAAGGTGTGTTGGGGATGGTTGTATTGTTGACTTAAACATATATATATATCAAATTCTTCTTTAAAGCAGAGAAAATTGCCTCTGTTTGCTTACACATTTTTTTCAGTGAACCAAATATAATGAAGCAAATCAAAATATTTTGCTATTTGGTTAAATTTACAAAAATAACCATGGTTCTGTTCAGTATTTGTGAGGTGTTGGTAAGTTTAGTGATAGGTGTCATGTATCCCAGGGTAGATTCTTTTCTTAATCTATTTCTTGTTGCTAAAAAGGGAATACCCAAGGCTGGGTAATTTATAAAGAAAAAAAATTATGGTTCATGGTTCTGATGGTTGGAAGATTCAATATTGAGCATCTGCATCTGGTGAGGGCCTCATGGTGGAGGTGAAGAAGAGCCTGCATGTGCAGAGATCAGATGGCTAGAGAAGCGATGGGGTGAGGTGGGAGGTGCTAGGCTCTCTAATGATCAGCTCTCCAGGAAACTAACAGAACAAGAACTCAGTAACCCTGAGGGAGAGCGTGAATCTATTCATAGGAATCCTCCCGCATGACACAAACACCTCCCATTAGGCCCCACCTCCAACACTGGGGATCAGATTTCAATATGAGATTTGGAGGAGAACAAACATCCAAACCATAGCAATTCTGAGTATGTTTTCCTTTGAGCTCAATAACTGAATCGAGGTACCTCCTTGTTACAACATGTACCTCCTCTAGCTACTTTAATTTTAAAATAGAAAAGCACAAAGAGAATTACTGGGAGCACCCCCTGCAGTAGACTTCTGCATACCCCCACAAATAAAGGTTCCCTACAGAATATTTCACAGCAGCAGAGATATTGGAATTGGGGTGTCTTTCTTACAGTTTCTATGACCCTCAGCTTTTTTAAACAGTGAAACACGCAAAATGTCCAACTGCTTTTTCTGTGTGAGATTTTAGGTGAGAAATCCAGGTTTGAAACAAGTCTGGTTACTATTTTTGAAGTGTGTTGTGTATTGTAGTCAGTCTCACCTCTTACAGCACACATACTGTGTATTTGGAATCCATTTCATAGTTTTAGGGGAGAACTTTCATTTCTAATACACTACATCACTGTGAATTTATAGCTAGTTGGAAATAATATGCAGTATAAACCCAAGTTTTTCTAAGCCTGACATGTTTCCAGTTCCATTTTATACTATTTTCTGGTTAATCTGCCTTCTTTCAAATCCAGTACTTAGATTTTCATTTATTAGGCCAATGGGTCTAATGTTTGATGATAATAGTGTGCTGTGCCTTCCAGGAAATGTAAAATATTTTAAAGAAACTTGTTGAGAAATTCATCACTAGTCACAAACCCACCATTTATTACTAGGGAAATTTAAAAGGAAAACTAGAATCCCAGTGGGAAGATAGTGATGGTGGATATTGAAGGATGACGATAAGATTTGGACTGTCAAAATATAATTATAAATTACTAGAGCCTTATATTAAGTACTGAGGACATTCTCAGGATTAGTCATCAGCATAGAATTTGAGAAATGAAAATAGTAGGAATGAAAGAATTTAGATGATACATCAGATGTAGATAAATTCACAGTCAAAGTAAGTTGTGCCAAATGAAGTCACTTGGGATCCTACGTCAGTAATCTCTTCATTTTTTATGTATTCTGAAGTCACTTTGGTATGAAAGGAGCTACAGGAACCCAAGTTAGTCCTAAGGATTTACCAGAGTACATATTTTGTTCTTCTACTAGCCTTGTGAATTGTTACTCCTTTTCTCAGGCTGTCAGCATAATTTCTCTCTCTTATAACTAAGGCTTATTTTAAGCTCTCCTTAATAATAAAATACTTCTTTTGTTACGAAAATCAATGAAAAGTTTCAACACTTTTTATTTCTTTATTTTTAAACTTACCTTTTATGTGAATACCATGACTAACAATAGAAAGTAACCTACAGGAGCAACTCAGTTCCCTGTCTCCAACAAAGATGAAAAAAATTGCATAGAAGGAACATTCCATTTTAAACTGATAGAAGGAAAAAAAATTGTTGTAAAGAGTCATAGTTTTAATCTATTGCTTCTTAATTAGAGTATAAAGGATTGCTTTGTAATTACCCAGAGAAAATCAGACTGTATAAGTCTTCAAAGATAGATGCCTACAATAGTGTCAAAGTATTCAGTTGTCTGGAGGCCAAAATTCAGATTCTGATGAAGGAATTGATATTAAAATTGTTCTGTTTCCATGGGATTAAAATTTGGTTTTATTTGACAAACCTATAAACTTAAAAAGAGAGAATTTTGTTTAGCTAAAGGAAATAATAATTTGACAGAGATTAAAAGGATATTGGCTGGGTGCAGTAGCTGGCTGGGCACGGTGGCTCACACCTATAATACCAGCACTTGGGAAGACTGAGGTGGGCAGATAATTTAAGGCTAGGAGTTCGAGGCCAACACGGTGAAACCCCATCTTTACTATTAATAAAATTAGCCAGATGTGGTGGCACATGCCTATAACCCCAGCTACTCCAGAGATTGAAACAAAAGAATTGCTTGAACCTCAGGAGACGGGGGTTGCGGTTAGCCGAGATCAGGTCACTGCACTCCATCCTTGGCGACAGAGCAAGTCTGTCTATCTCTCTCAGCAAGTCTCTCTCTCTCTCTCTTTCTATATATATATATACACACACACATATATACATATGTCTGTATATATGTATATATATGTGTGTGTGTGTGTCCCAAAGAGACCTGAATAGTATGGGCCTACTTAGCTTTTAGCTACAATTTAAAATCTGACCATTTAACTTAATCCTTATACTACCATGTGCAAATTATACAAAGTCAATATAGTATACTGACATTCTCATTCTCTCTATATATGGGGCTCTCTCTCTCTCTCTCTCTCAACATATATATGTATATATACACGTATATGTATATATACGTGTATATATACATATATATATGGGTCTCTATACATGTGTGGTGTGTGTGTGTGTGTACACACACACACACACCACATATGTACATGAAGATCTTCATTTGACAGTGGCATTTTTTGGTAACTTGATGTCATAGGAAAATGCTCAGAACAGTATGGGGATATGCAGTATTTCACAAAGAAAAGTGGGAATGTAGACATGGGCTTAAATGTGTGCAGTGCTAAAATTCCTATGGAGTAAATGTAAACTGCTGCCAAGATAGAGTCCATTTAAAGGTGACAGAAAATGATCGCAAATCCAGGACTCGATCAGTTATTTTGACCCTGAGAACAACTGATGGTTTATGATATAGGCTGATGTTGACATAAATGGTTTTGCTTGTTGATATCTGCTGTACTTCTGAATAGAATGTTGCTTCGTCCCTAAAACATTAGGGTTGACAGTGAACGTTATACAATGCTTTGTACTAGTTGAGGTCCCATCTGGTTAGAGACAATAAGATGGTCAAAATAATTTCTTAAGTTTCCTTTTAATCCTCTGATTCACTAAACACATCCAGTAAAGCTTAAGGAATAGCCATAAAACCATTTTATTCTTTATAGTTCTCAATTTATATTTTATCTTACCAAGATCACTCCAAGTGTTCTTTTCTACAGGCTGTTAAATTTGGACATTGACTTTATATGAAATATTTTGTTACCCTTTCAATTATCATTTATTTCTGGATGCTTCTTATATCTTAATATTAGATCAAGGGAACTGAAATGAGAGGGCATGAAGAAATGGAGGAAAGAAACATGAAAACTTTCTTTGTTTTTAAATAGAAATACTATACTATAAAACCATATCTGAATTAATAATACTGTTGACAAAATGGCTATGGATCCTCTTGGTCCTGATGATTTTCATTAAAATGAGTCCCAAAGAGACCCTGAATAGTATGGGCCTACTTAGCTTTTGTCTGCAATTTAAAATCTGACCATTTAACTTAGTCCCTATACTACCATGTGCAAATTATACAAAGTCATTCCCATTCCTCATATAAGCCAATATAGGTGTCAAAAGGTTAGAGAAATAATCTGATCTTTGAAAGTGGTGTGGTTTTGGTAAGCTTTTAAACATAATTTTAAAAATGTGTTTTAGTAATGGCTAGAAGGATCTGGTAGTTTGTACAATTAACTGTACATAAGAGTATATCTTGACGCTCTGGGAGTAATCTAGTCACCATCATTTTCTCTCGGAAAACATATGTGACATGGCCTTTGGGAGGTAATTGCTCAATACCATGGATGGTGTTTTTCAGGTTTGAACTGTCCTTGAATATTGTTACTCACTGTGTCTGGAATCCTCCCCACCCCAACCTTCAATTCCCAAAATTCCTCTGGAATTTCACGCTGTTCTTGGTGCGTGTTACAGGAGCTCAGTAACCAGCTCCATCTTTTAGTTATGATTTTCTGGCTTATGGATGAAGAGCTAGAATTTTTTGTCTTTGGCAAAACAGATTCCTAAACAAGTTGCAGTATTCTTTCTTTTTTACATGAATTTGCTGGAAGATCTGAAAGCTGCTAGCTGCTTATTTCATTACTCAGTGCAGTATTTAAGAACTAAATTAAACCAAATAACTGAAAACTCAGAATATATATATATATATGACATGTATATATATTTGATATATATTAATGCTATATATATAATACATATGCATTGTTTTCAGAAAAGATGGGCATTTCTTGGATGTAGAAGGAAAAGTCAGTCTTTTGCCATCTTTTCAACAATCAAATAGTTTGAGTTTTTTCTCATATGAATAACTCTTTATGTTAAATTCACTATATATATGCACCTTCAGAGAGCAGAGTGTCTCAGGCATTATATCTGACTTTCTCACACTCAGGATCCTGGAGGCCTAGGGCAGTGCTTGGTCCAGAGTAGGTGCTCAATGAATGTGTGTGGCCTGGATGAATGGACGCATAACTGATTACTGTAGCAAAACACATGAGATGCACAGTAAGTATTTGAGTGAATGCAGGTGTGCATGAATTAATAACTACTGAATCCTGTAGCAGTTGGGTTTTTAATATTCTCATAGTGGTAATAAGTTTGGGCTGATTCTTTACTCTGCCTGTACCCTCTCCACCTGTCATTCTCTTTTACTCTTTCTTCTCATTAAAACATTACTTACTATGGAGACACCAAAGTGGCTGGCATGAAAGGGAGCAGATTAAAAGGATAAGGGTGATAATCTTTAAGAAATATTTTTTCTCCTTAAAAGTCTCTCTACTGTATATTACATGGTAAAATATATAGCTCCAATGTGGGACCAGTTATCGTGCTAGATTGTCTTTTGACCCAAGTAAAACTTTAAAGTGTCAGATGAGCAACCAGACAAGACTCTTGAGGGCATGGGAGGGGCCTGGGCCTGTAAGAACAGTGCTGGTGCTGTTGAAGGAGGTGGCTATGTGTGGAACTTGGCTTCATGGTTTGTTGCCCACAGGGCCTTTGGGTGCCTTTCTTCCTTGTCTGTCACTTTACAGCTGGTGCTGTGTCCCCAGAGATGAAGTACTTCCATTCAATTAGGAAAACACTGTTTAGAAATTCTCTTTTACAGGAACAGCAGATACTGGGGGCTATCAGAGGGTGAAGGGTGGGAGGAGGGAGAGGATCAGGAAAAAATAACTATTGGGTGGGTACTAGGTTTAATACCTAGGTGACAAAATAATCTGTACAACAAACCCCTGTAACACAAGTTTACCTATACAGCAAATCTGCACATGTACCCCTGAACTTAAAAAAAAAAAAGTATTAAGACTTGTCAACTGAATTTGTACTAGATTAGCAGTATAAATACTGAAAATTTTGGTAGATATTGGGAGATTATTCTAATACGTTTAGAAGAAAGTTTATTTTTGATTACCAGAAAACTGCTGGTGATGCAGACTATTAAAACTTAAAGTCACTCTAATGAGTTTCTAGTTGAACAGTAATAAAGCCGAATAAAAAGCCTATGTATTTAGCTGCAGACTTTGTCTAGCAAACTGAATACAGTTTGCATTGCTTGCTATTGAGAGAAAAAAGGAAATGGTGTAAAACTCTTAACCATTGGTGGTAAGAAACAAATTATTTACATTAGTCAGCCTTTGCTTGCAGTGTTTCTGACTTATTTTTATATATCAAATGAAAACATGTCTGTCAGACACAGAGAATATTACTGTGTAGGTGGTGGTGAGTCATTGTGGTATTTCATGTAATGACTAAGAATACTGGCAGAAATTTTAGAGGCTGAAAACCTTCAAGGTTTGTTCTGTGTTTACCAATCCCTTTTAGGGCTTAAAGCTCTCTCTTGTTTTCCATTTCTATTTCTTCTGACTGGTTAGGAGCAGGTAATAATTCACTGAATGCACCTCTATTTAATCTGACAAAAATTTTATCTAGCTTTCAGATATCTAACGACCATCATACTAAAATATTATTCTTAGGGTCATTGTGGTTAAATTTTAAGTGCTTCACTGGCAATTCATGACTCCCAGATGAGATGGCCATTTGCTGTAATAGGGCTGGATGTTTATATGTTTAATGAATTATTATAGCTTAATAGTACAGTTTCTCCATACATTTTATAAAAATGTTTTGTTTGTTTGGTGCCAAAGCATCACTCTGCAGTCTGCCATGAGCTTCTTCCCCTTGATGTTGTACTTATCACATGTCATGTGACTTGAGGTCACAGCCTCTTCCCCTTGATAATGTACTATCAACCATGTCATGTGCCTTGAGGTCTGATCAGGTGCCTCTCCAGGACCTTAACTTATTTCTAGTAGTGTTGAGTTGCAGGGTGGGAGGAGAGGGTTAAACTCAGAAAAGGCACTGCTAATGTTGAGGGTATCCTTGAGATGAACTGGAGGCTTGCAGCCTGCTGGGCTTGTGGGAAACCTTTATGGGTGGAGTTAGGATAGGTGAATTTGGGCCTGTTTGTTCTGGACAAATATCTGAGGTACCTAATTTGAAAAATAAAAGTTAGACTTGTTTAAGAAAATGGTTGGTAGTTCTGTGAGCTCTATATGTTGAGTCAGTTGGACAGGTACCTTATCAAGGACCAGTAAAAAGCAAAACAAAAGAAAACAAAAAACAAAATCCCCAAACACAACCACGTACAAATAGTGAGATGATTGGCAGACTAACCTCAAGGGCCTATCTTTGCTTCTTTCTCTCATTTTTCTTAGTTCCCGTCCCCCTATTCCACCACCTCCAGCATTATTTGAATGTCCTCAGATCTTTTCTAAATATATATATTTGTGTGTATGTAAAGAGTTAGTTAACTCATTAGAAATAGAAATCCTAATTTCTTAGTGACTTCTCTTATTGGCCAAAAACTTTCATGGTATCTCTTTGAAATCTATTGATTAGGTAGATTTTCAAATAATAAATGCTTTAGATATTGCTTTGAAGGTTTTATAAATGATCCCATATCCCAGTTTAGCTAAAATCTCTGAAAAGAGCTTTTTGTTCCAAAGTGTTCGACTTATTCAAGACCCTTATTGTATATTATTTCAAAATTCTTTCCCTTGCTTTATCTAGAAAATCAGTCAGTTTCCTTAGATTGATTTGTACTGTGCCAATTGTTTTCTGATTTATGTAGATTTTTCTATAGAACTGCCTGCTTATTCCACAGTGTGGAATTGGTGAGGTTTTTTTGTACAGAATCTCTTAGAGGTGGGGCTTAATAATACACTTGTTACAGATAAAGCCTAGAACTCTAGTTCCCACAGCTGGGCTTCCCTCAGAGGTCCTTTCTTCTTAAAAATAATAAAAAATATTTTCTCCAAAATATTATAAATATGTGAAATATATACATGTATAAAAGTATAATTAATATCATCTCCAAGAAGAAAAGCCTTTTAATCTGTTGGTTTTAGGTTTTGAGAAAAGGAAACTTTCTCTGGAAAAGCATGATGCTTGATGCAAAAGTTTCTCCTTTTATCACTCATTAAATCATTTTCCTTTGACTTTTAAAACTCTATCCAATAGAGAATAACATGAGAAAAAAATTCTGTGACCAGTGAAAGGAGCTAGGCCACCCAAGTCTAAAATGTATTAAAATCTAGATTCTAGAATCAACTAGGGTGCTTCCTGGAGTTTGAGTAATATTATCTGTTTGTAATCATAGTGAAAAACTTGGCTGTTAACTCATAGACAATCTGGTACTTCAGTCCTCCCTTTTCAGCAGGAGATATGGTCCCCTCTCTCGTGAATGCCTGAAACCACAGATAGTACTGAACTCGATATATACTATGTTTTTTTCCTATACATACATATCTTCGTTATAATTTAATTTATAATAAACTAGGCATAGTAAGGGATTAACAACAATAATAAAATAGGTCAATTATAACAATAGGTTCTGATAAAAGTTGTGGTCTCCGTCTCCTCCTCTCTCTTAGAATATCTTATTGTACTGTCCCTTCTTTTGGTGATGATATGAAATGATAAAATGCCGGTGTGATCAGATGAAGTGAGGTGAGTAACATAGGCACCTCGAGTTAGTGTTAGCCTACTACTGACCTTGAGATGAAATGTCAGGAGGAGGATCATCTGCTGCTGGTGAACCTGGATTATTGAACCATGAGGATGCTGATGGTTAGATATTCATGACTAATGAGCGAGGAATGTATATAGCCTGAATATGCTGGACAGAGGGTGATTCATATCCTGCACAGAACTAAGTGAGATTTCCTCAAAATACCCAGAATGACATGCAATTTAAAACTTGTGAATTTTTTATTTCTGGAATTTATTTTTTTTTAGAATTCTTAATATTTACTTCTGGACCACAGTTGGATGGGGGTAACTGAAATGGCAGAAAGCAAATGCACAATTCAGAGAATAAGAGGGTAGTA
This sequence comes from Callithrix jacchus, assembly GCF_049354715.1. Classification (NCBI taxonomy): domain Eukaryota; kingdom Metazoa; phylum Chordata; class Mammalia; order Primates; family Cebidae; genus Callithrix; species Callithrix jacchus. The sequence continues at coordinate 93,975,302 of NC_133509.1, forward strand.
CTGTACTCTTCTGTAGTGCCAGTATTAGGGGGAAAAACAAAATATTGAAAAGGTTCTTAGGGATTTCTTGTTAATATTAGCATGTCACTTAATTACTAAGGGACCTTGGGGGAAACATTGCCTGTCGCTTGGCCTAAATGGAATACACACTAATAGGATTTATGTAACTATCAAAGAAAGTATAAGGATATTTTAAGGAAACAATCTTTGATTTTAAAGGAATGCTGTATTTGAAGTTGTAACATTTCCCAGATTCAGTTACTTACTTTAAAGAGGTACACAGTTTTCTTTCCTTCTTCTTCATACACTTCTTTCCAATCAGTTTCTCTTTTAAACCAGCTCCTTGGTGTATCTAATGTTCAAACAGAATTGTCTTTTCTTACTATGTATACAAGACTATATTTTCTATATTTTGTCTACATAGAATTTTTTGTTTGTTTTCCTGGGGCTCCAACAAGCAGGCTAGATCTTTTTTTTTTTTTTTGACAGCTTGATTGAGGGATAATTTATATGTCATAGAATTTACCTCTTGTAATTGTACAGTTTAAGTTTTAATAAATGTTTAAGTTGTTAACCATCACTGCCACGGTTTAGAACGCCTCCAGCACCCCATCTCCCCTTGTGCCCATTTGCAGTCATGCCTGCTTTTGCCTCTAGCCCCAGACAATCATCTGCTTTCTGCCTCCATAGATTGACTTTTCCTAAGAAGTTCATATAAAGAGATACTATTGAGATAGAGTGTTACCAATTGCTTTATTTTTCATGAATGCTTCCTTTAGTATTTAATTACCAAAATGAAGAAATCTTTTGAAATATTATTTTGAAGTAATTTGAAGTATGATTTCAAATTGTTTTATATTCAATTATTTTTTCCTTCTCCCATCAACTGTGCTTTTATTGCCCTTCTTGCCCAGCATCCTATCTAAATGAATATGCATAGTTAGAAGAGAAAAGGCAAAAACAATCCAGCTGTTCTGTAACTAAAGAAATACTGTGTGTTATCCAGAAGTAGGGTCTGTGATAGGGACTGTAGATTCAAACATAGAAGCTAAAACTGAAACTGTACAGCTTCCAGAAGTCACCATACAAATTTTCTTACCTGTGATTCACAAAATTTCTTAGAGAAGATTTAGTTACTATATTTTAAAAATTGACAAATTAGACTTCATTAAAATTTTAAAAACACGTGGTGATCAAAATACATCATTAACAAAATGAGAAGGCAAGCCACAAGCTAGGAGAAATATTCTCAATATATACCTTTGACAAAGGACATGTTTCTAGAATATATAAAGAACTCCTTTAAATCAGTAAAAATAAGACAACTCAATAAAAATGGGCAAAAGATTTGAACAGATATTCCACAAAAGAACATGTATGAATGGCCAGTAAATATATGAAAAGTTATATTCGGCACCAGCTGTCATCAGGAAAATGTAAACTAAAACTACATTGAGATCATATTTAACAGAAACTAGAAGAGCTAAAATTAAAAGAAAAAAATAGCTCCAAATGTTGATGGGAATGTGGAGTAATTGGAACTGCCATGTGTTGCTGACAGGAGTGTAAGATTGGTACCACTAGATTCAAAGGTGTGAAGTGTTACAGCCACTTCAGTGTATAGCTTTGCCAAAATGAAAAACTGTATACTCCTGTATATTTCACTGTATGTACATTTTACCTCAAATAATAGGCTTTAATTTTTAAAATGCATTGGGCATGTGCCATGGCTCAGTCCTGTAATCCCAGCACTTTGGGAGGCTGAGGCTGGAGGATGACTTGAGTGTAGGAGGTCAAGCCTACAGTGAGCTGTGATCACACCACTGCACTCCAGCCTGGATAACAGAGAGACTCTATCTCTAAACAATAAAATTATCAAATAATCATCACTATATCTTACAATATCTCTTCCCTTCCTCCCTTCCAGCTTCCCCGTCTTCTCTACTTTCTTCACACCTTCCCTTTTTTTTTTTTTTTTTTTTTCATTTCTGCTATGTCAGATTACTTTAGGTACTGGCAACTAATACAAGGATGAATAGAACAAATTGAGTTCACGTCTGTTGGGAATGAGTTCCCAATGGGAGTCAGACATACCAGTAACATAGCTCTAGCAATGTGATAAATGCCACAAAGCACAGAGGAGCTGCTCATCCCCAGAAAGCCAGGATAGGCTACCTGGAGGGAATAGCTAATGCCTTGTAAAAGCTTGTATGAATAGGATTGCTCTTAGACATGGTGGGAAGGGCTCTTTGGAAAAGGAGAACAGCATGTGCAGACTTTCACAAGTTGGCACTTTGTAGTCAGAGGTAGTAGTTTTAAGTGCCATCATTTTTTCTAAGAAAAAGGGAATGCATTATTATTTTTTTTTCATTTTCTCTCCTCTCCCTTTTCCCCCTGTTCCCTGTTTCCCATTAGCTTTTTAGAATGCAAATATAACCTGTCACCTCCCCCTCAACAGACATTTCCTGCAGGACAAGTTCTTACTCTCTGTCTGAAGACAGATTTCTCTGCTAGAGTTGACAGTCAACTTGCAGACCAAAACGTACCTCTATGGAACATTCACCTCTAGGGAATAGCCTCAGAGCTTCCAACCTCTGGGGGTTGCCTCAGGACTTTCATCTACCAGGAGGGCTTATTGAAAGCATGCCAGCTTGGCCACTTTTACAACTTATTTCTGCTCAGAAAGGCATGAACTCAATTGTTCGGTAGATAAGACACCAGGCTAGCAGGGGGCCCCCCCTTGCCCTTACTCACTACCCCCCTTACCTTATAAAAGTGTTCTGCTCCGAAGGTGAAGTGGCATATTTAATGACAGGATATTTTGTGCCCCTTCCCCAAGCTAGTTTTGGAGTAAATTCATTTGCCTTGTATCAGACCTCACTCTTATTAATAATTAGACTTTGCATGCAGTGAGCAACTAAGAATCTGCTTTTCGGATACACTAGAAGGTGCTGCTGTTAGAGAGGAGGAGGGCAGGTGGGGAGGTGGAAGGTCAGCAAAAGCCATGTCATGAAGGGCCTTTACCTGCTAAGGAATTTGGACTTTATCTTGAAAAGAATGGGAACCTGTAAAGCTTTCTATCATCTTGTCTTCCTAACTAGATTATAAATTCCTTGAAATCAGGGTCTGTTATTCATCTTTGTATTCTTTGTAATGTCTGGCCCCGGTCCTGGAATGGGTAGGACAGTGAGTAAGTGTTGATTGATCTCGTAAGGCTGTGATAGTCTCTTAGAGGCTTGCATGCTTGATTCAGCCATATTAAGAAAATAGAATGAGCAGAGATACTTTTGGAATGGAGGGGTAGGTGTCTTCCACTTATATGCTGGTCATTGTGCCTAGGCTCTCTCAGTTATTATCTAATTTAATCTGTGTCACTCTTCCTCACTCAGAATCCACCTATCCAGATTGCTCTTAGCATAAAGAATTAAGTTCACAGTGGCTTTTGAGGCTGCTCTTCATTGTCTGCATTGCTTTCTACCTCTGTACTTCCTATTTACCTCTAAGCTCTGTACACTTCCTAGGGAAAGCTTTCATTATGCCATCTTTCCCCATAACAAGTGGGCTATCAGAACTCAACTTATTGTGTAACATGTTCCCTCCTAATGGAATTTTCTGTAAAAATCCCTCATTGCTTCCCTGATTGATTGTTCATTGTGTTGATCATTCTTGAGTTAGTGTGACTATTTGATTTCCCCTCCACCTGTGTGAGGACTGAGCTCCATGTTCCCTTTGTGATCCCTGCACCAATGCCTGGCATTAAATAGATAGATACTCAAAAACATTTTTTTAATGGATCTTCAAGATGACTATCAGCAATATGTGATCATTCTGTCTTCAGAAGAAATTGAAGTTCAGAGGCTGAGTCACTCGTGCAAGGTTACATAAGCTGAAAAGCCAGAACTCAGGGATATCTGACAACAAACCCCCCACTCGTTTTGCATAGAGACACTCACTAGATGAATGAATTTTTATGTTTGTATCAGTGTCGTGATTTTATGTACCCGTGTTGACAGAATGACCAGTGTAGTGGTTAGGAACACAGGCTGTGTAAACAGACAGTCTAGACTCAAGTTCTTCCTCTACTGTTTACCAGCTTTGTTGCCTTGAGCAAGATACTTAATCCTCTCTGACTCAGTTTTCTGGAAAATAGTACAATTATATGACCTACTTTGTAGGATTGTTGTAGGATACAGTATATTAATTAATATAAAAGACTATTAAGAACATAGAAACTGCTCAATAATTGTTCGGTATTACTGTTAGCAGTATCCATTTATTCCTTTCCATTTTCCTACTGTAATCCAAAATTATTTGCAGAGACACTACAGTATTTATCTTTTTGCTCAATGAAAATTATCTTCTTGTATGAAATCACCTGCCCCTAGTTCCTAGTTCATCTGTGTTATTTCAATTCAGAATTGGTCATTTCTGCATCTCAGTAGAAGCAGAAGTTATCTACCTGTAACAGCAAAACAGTAATATTAAAACCCTTTGCTTTGAATTTCTAGGTTTTAGGAATCATACATTTCTTCACACCTCTGCTCAGTTAACAAAAACTGTGCTGTAGTGTAGTAAAGGATACACTATTAATAGTACCATTCTCTTTCACACAAACCAAACGTTCCCCCAGACTAAGCAACTTACTATTGAGCTGTTTAAATACTTGACCTGACTGTTGAGAAGTGATTTATGTCACCATTATTTTCCCATTCATCAATAGGTAAGCACAGGTATGAATAACAGGAAATTAAAAAGGAAGAAAAATAATTACTTCACCTATATAATAGTTGTATGCCAAAATTCTAACATTTTTGACGTGTTCCCTCATAGTGGAATTTTCTGTAAAAATCCCTCATTACTTCCCTGGTTGTTCATTGTGTTGAAATTCGTAATAGCTAGTTTTTGTGGTTAGGGTGTAATACTGTCTGTGTGTGTTTTTAGTGACATAACTGTTTACCTTGCTCTTGAAAGTAGCAACTGATTTATGTTTAAATGATGAAATAACAACAGTACAGTTGCCACCTCTGTGTCAGGCATTACTGCATGCTTAGTTGATTTTGACAATCCTCACAACAGCTTTGCAGGAGAAATGATGTACCTATCCTGAAGATGAGGACATAGAGGCTTAAAAAGATCATGAAGTTCCCAAGGGAACTAGCATATTTTAGGCCATGGCTAGGCATTGAGGGTGTGGGTGTTAACAAGTTATGGCATAAGGTGATAACTAGGAGCAAGCCTGGCAAAGTCAGTTGGGGTTATAAATGGAAGATTTCAAAGGCAGACTGAGGAGTGGAGAATTAATTTTGTAGGCAATGTGGAACTAATAAAGCATTTTGAACTGGGAGCTCAAAACAGCACAGGTGCTCCATTTTTAAGGCAGTAGTTCTAAAATGTGGTCTTAGGATCAGCAGCAACATCTGGGAAGTTACTGAAAATGCAAATTCTGGTACCTTCTCCTCCCTGTTCAATCCTAAATGCTTGATGATACGTGATTTAAGGAGCCTGCCTGGTGATTCTGATGCTTGCTCCTGTTTGAAAACCACTTCTTTAGGAGAAATCTGTCCATGTTTAGTAGGAAAGATTGGAAAGACAAAGAGGTGGAACACTGGGAGGCTATAGCCAGAAGCCAAGGAGAGGTTATTAGGACATAAGTGTTGGTGGTTTCAGTGAGAATGAAACAAAGGGAAAATCAAAGGGGGAAAAAATGAGGTTTTTCAAAGAAGAAAAAACAGGACTTGATGGCTGAATGGAGGTAGGAATATAAGATGTGAAGTCAATATCCTAAGCCCTCATGTCCATGAGCATAATAGAACTGCAGATATATGCAAGAGCCAGTCAGAGAGGAACTTTTTAAATATTCCTTGGAGATCTGAATCTTACTATGTTTAATGTACATATTTTGTTGAAATGGCTAAAATGTCAGATGCAGATTTTCAGAATCTGGATGGCAAGGAAGCTCATTTGGATATGAGAGAAGGTTAAAACCCAATCCAAAGAAAACAGGAAAATGATCCTGGAGTTGAAACATGAAATAACTATTTTTATGAAAGAACCAAACTGAACTTCTGGAAATGGAAAAAGTACTACCGGAATTTGAAAATACAATTGGAAGCATTAACAACAGAACAGACCAATTTTAGGAAGGAATCTCAGAGTTTGAAGACCATGCCTTCAAAGTAACATAGGCAGACAAAAATAAAAATAAATGAAAGAATGTACAAAAGGAACAAAACCTCCAAAAGATATGGGATTATGTGAAGAGGCCAAATCTATCTTGCATTTAAGAAAGAAAAGGGAGATCAAGCAACTTATAAAATCTATTAGAGGATATAGTCAACAAAAAATTCCCCAGTCTCACTAGAAATTAACCTGCAAATTCAAGAATTTCAGAGAACTCCTATGAGAACTCCTATGCAAGATAACCATCCCTAAGACACATGGTCATCAGATTCTCCAAGGTCAATACAAAAGAAAAAATCTTAAAGGCAACTAAAGAGAAGGGGAAGGTCACTTACAAAGGGAACCCTATCAGGCTAACAGTGGACCTTTCAGCAGAATCCTTATAAGCCAGAAGATTTGGGGACTATTTTCAGTATCCTTAAAATAAATTCCAACCAAGAATTTCATATTCTGCCAAAGTAAGCTTCATAAAGTGAAGGAGAAACAAAATCCTTTTCAGACAAGTAAATGCTAAGGGAACTTATCAGACCTGCCTTATAAGAGCTCCTAAAGGGAGTGCTAAATATGGACATGAAAGAATAATACCTGCCATGAAAATGAAGTCTACATACATGCATGCAATCAAGTCTACATAACCAGCTAACAGTACAATGAAAAGATCAAATTCTCACATATTAATATGGATTCTGAATGTAAACAGGCTAAATGTCTCACTCAAAAGGCATGGAGTAGCAAATTGGATAAGGAAGCAAGACCCAACTGTCTACTGCCTTCAAGAGACCCATCTCACAAGTAATGGTGCTGATAGGCTCAAAGTAAAAGGATGGATAATGATAGGTCAGCCACAGTGGCTCACGCCTGTAATCCCAGCACTTTGGGAGGCCAAGGCGGGCAGATCACAAGGTCAAGAGATCGAGACCATCCTGACCAATATAGTGAAACCTTGTCTCTACTGAAAAAATACAAAACTTAGCTGGGTGTGGTGGTGCGTACCTGTAGTCCCAGCTACTCAGGAGGCTGAGGCAGGTGAATTGCTTGAACCCAGGAGGTGGAGGTTGCAGTGAGCCAGGATCGTGCCACTGTACTCCAGCCTGGCACCTGGTGACAGAGCAAGACTCTGTCTCTTATTAAAAAAAAAAAAAAGGATGGATAAACATATGTTGGGAAAATGGAAAACAGAAGAGTGTTGGCTATTCTTGTATCTGATAAAATAGATTTTAAACCAACAATTATTAAAAAAGACAAAGGGAAGAAGGGCATTACATAATGACAAAGGGCCCAATCCAACAAGAAGACTTAACTATCCTAAATATATACACACCCAACATTGGAGCAACCAGATTCATAAAACAAGATTTTAGAGACCTACAAAGAGATTTAGAGGACCAAACAATAATACTGATCATCAAGGCAGAAAACTAACAAAGATACTCTGTTCTTAAACTCAACACTTCTGTTGTTGCTGGGTGGCATGTTCTGTAGATGTCTACTTGTCCAACAATTGGACATAGTAGACATCTACAGAACATGCCACCCAGCAACAACAGAATATACATTCTTCTTGTCTGCACAGGGCACATACTCTTAGATCAGCCACATGTTCAGCCATAAAACAAGTCTCAGCAAGTTCAGAAAAATAAAAATCATCGCAATCACACTCTTGGGCCACAGTGGAATAAAAATGGAAATCAATACCAAGAAAATCTATCAAAACCATAAAATCACATGGTAATTAAACAATCTGCTTCTGAAAGACTTTTGGGTAAATAGTGAAATTAAGGCAAAAATATAAAAATCCTTGAAATTAATGAAGACAGAGACAAAACACACCAGAAGTCTTGGGACTGAGCTAAAGCAGTGTTAAGAAGAAAGTCTGTTGTGCTAAATGCCAACATCAAAAAGTTAGATCTCAAATTAACAACCTAATGTTGCACCTACAGGAACTAGAAATACAAGAGCAAGCCAACTCCACAGCTAGCAGAAGAAAAGTAATAATCAAAATCAGAGCTAAACTGAATGAAACTGAGATGTGAAAATTCATACAAAAAATCAACAAAACCAAAAATTGATTTTGGAAAGATTAAACAAGATTTATAGACTGCTAGCTAGATTAATACAGGAAAAAGGAGAGAATATTCAAATAAACACAATCAGAAATGACAAAAGTAACATTACAACTGGCTCCATAGGAACAAACAAACAAAATCCTTAGAGACTGTTATGAACACCTCTGTGCATACAAACAAGGTGTTCAAGAAATGGATAAATTCCTGGAAACACACAGCCTCCCAAGATTAAACCAGGAAGAAATTTAAATCCTGAACAGACTAGTAATGGTTCTATCTAGCTATGAAACTAGATAGATTCATAGCTGAACTCTACCAGATATATGAAGAAGAGCTAGTACCAATCCTACAGAAATTAATCCAAAAAATCAAGGAGGAGGGACTCCTCCCTAACTCTCTGAAACCAGCATCATCCTAATACCAAAGATTGTCAGAGACACAATGAAAGAAGAAAACTTCAGGCTAATATCCCTGATGAATATAGATGCAAAAATCATCAACAGATTACTAGCAAACCATATTCAGCAGCACATCAAAAAGTTAATTCACCACAATCAAGTAGGCTTTATTCCTGGGATGCAAAGTTGGCTTAACGTATGCCAATCATGTTTCATTGGCTTAAACATGATTTACCACATAAACAATGATTCACCACATAAACAGAAGAATAAAAACCATACAGTTATCTCTATAGATGCAGAAGAGCCTTTGATAAAATTCAGCATCCCTTCATGTTAAAAACCGTCAATAAATTAGGCACCAAAGAAACACACCTCAAGATAGCAAGAGCCATCTATGACAAGCCCATAGCCAACGTCATACTGAATGGACAAAAACTGGAAGCCTTCCCTTGGAGAACTGGAATAAGACAAGAATGCCCATTCTCACCACTGCTATGCAACATGGTACTGGAATTGCTATCTAGAACAAATAAGAGAAATTAAAGGCATCAAAATAAGAGAGGAAGTCAAACTATCTATCTTTATGATATGTTTCTATACCTAGAAAACCTCATGGACTCTGCCGGAAGGTTTCTAGAACTGATAAACAGCTTTAGTACAGTTACAGGATGCAAAACCAATGTGAAAAAACCAGTAGCATTTCTATACACCAATAACATTCAAGCTCAGACCTACATAAAGAACACAATTCCATTTACAATAGCTTCAAAAAGAATGAAATACCTAGGATTACAGCTTATCAAGAAAATGAAAGATCTCAACAGTGAGAATTATACTATAGAAAAAAATCAGAGCCAACACAAACAAGTAGAAAAACATTCCATGCTCATGGTTGGGAAGAATCAGTATTATTAAAATGACCATACTGCCCAAAGCAATTTACAGGGTCAGTGCTATTCCTGTCAAACTGCCAATGTCATTTTTCACAGAATTAGAAAAAAGTAACCTAAAATTCATCTAGAACAAAAAGGAGCATAGACCATCAAAGCAATCCTAAGCAAAAAGAACAAAGCCAGAGACATTGCACCACCCAACTTCAAACTATACAGCAAGGGTACAGTAACCAAAACATCATGGTACTGTTATAAAAACAGACACATAAAACAATGGAACAGCATAGAGAACCCAGAAATAAAACTACACACCTACAACCACCTGATCTCAAATCAAGTTGACAATAACAAACAGTAGAGAAAGAACATCCTATTCAATAAATGGTGCTGGGATAACTGGCTAGCTATAGGCAGAAGATTGAAACTGGACCCTTTCCTTTCACTTAAGTAAAAATGAACTCAGGATTGATTAAAGACTTAACTGTAAGACCTAAAACAATAAAAAACCCTAGAGGAAAACCTAGGAAATACCATTCTCTGCATCAGCTTTGGCAAAAAATTTCTGACAAAGACTCTAAAAGAAATGAGAACAAAAACAAAAATTGACAAGTGGGACCTGATTAAACAGCTTCTGCACAGGAAAAGAAACTATCAAGAGAGTAGACATCCTACAGAATTAGAGAAAATATTTGCAAACTATGCATCTGACAAATTTATAAAATCCAGAATCTGTAAGAAACTTAAATCAGCAAGCAAAAGACAACCCAATGAAAAAAATGGACAGAAGACATTAAGAGACACTTCTCAAAAGAAGACAGGCATGCAGCCAATATGAAAAAATGATTATCACTGTATTAGTCTGTTTTCACACTGCTGTAAACAACTACCTGAGACTGAGTAATTTACTAAGAAAAGAGGTTTAATTGACTCACAGTTCAGCAGGCTTAACAGGAAGTGTGACTGGGAGGCCTCAGGAAACTTACAATCATGGCAGAAGGGGAAGCAAGCACATTTTTGTAAGGTTGCAGGAGAGATAGAGAGTGAAGGGGACAGTACCACACACCTTTAAACCATCAGATCTAATAGGAACTCACTCTCTCATCACAAGAATAGTGAGGGGGAATCCACCCCCATGATCCAGTTACCTCGCAGCAGGCCCCTCCCCTGACACAGTTGAGATTACAATTTGACATGAGATTTGGGTGGGGATGCAGAGCCACATCATATGAATCACTAATCATTAGAGAAATGCAAATCAAACCCATAATGGGATATCATACCAGTTAGAATGGGTATTATTTGAATGTCAAAGAATAACAGATGCTGGTGAGGTCACAGAGAAAAGGGAGCAGTTATACACTGCTGGTAAGAATGTAAATGAGTTCAGCTACTGTGGAAAGTAGTGTGACGATTTCTCAAAGAACTTAAAAAGGAACTAGCATTCGACCCAGAAATCCCACTATTGGTTAAATAAAAAAAGCAAACTAAATTGTTCTCCTAAGAAGACATAATGCACTTTTTTTTTTTTTGAGACGGAGTTTCGCTCTTTTCACCCAGGCTGGAGTGCAATGGCGCGATCTCGGCTCACCGCAACCTCCGCCTCCTGGGTTCAGGCAATTCTCCTGCCTCAGCCTCCTGAGTAGCTGGGATTACAGGCATGCGCCACCATGCCTAGCTAATTTTTTGTATTTTTAGTAGAGACGGGGTTTCACCATGTTGACCAGAATGGTCTCGATCTCTTGACCTCGTGATCTACCTGCTTCGGCCTCCCAAAGTGCTGGGGTTACAGGCTTGAGCCACCACGCCCAGCCGAAGACATATGCACTTATATGTTCATTGCAGCACTGTTCACAATAGCAAAGGCATGGAATCAACCAAGATGTTTATCAACAGTGGACTGGATCAAGGAAATGTGATATATAGAAGTAGATTTAGATATAGATATGTATACACACACACCATGGAATATTATGCAAGCATAAAAAGAACAAGATCACATCCTTTGCAGCAGCACATATGCTGCCAAAGGCCACCATCCTTAGTGAACCAGCCCAGGAACAGAAAACTAAATATCACATGTTCTCACTTATAAGTAGGAGCTAAACTTTTTGAAGACACATTGGACCCAAAGATGGGAACAATAGAAACTGGGGACTTGAATAGAAAAGGTGGTGGGGGTGGTGGCAGAAATGTTACCTTTCAGGTACTATGCTCACTACCTCTCTGATGAGATCATTTGTACACAAAGCCTCCATGACATGGAAGTCACCTATGTAACAAATCTGCACATGTATCCCTGGACCTAAAGTAAAAGTAGAAAAAAAAAAAAGTTTGTGGATTAAGTTCTTGTTAAACACCAATAACTTTTTTCTAAGCACTTCATATTCATTATTCCATTATTGTTATCCATTAGTTACTAACAATTATAAATTGCTGCATTGCTACTTTGTGTAATTGCCCTGTGCCACTCTCCTGGGAGCATCTTTCCTTTAGGGTTCAGTCTAAGCAGTACACCACTATAAAGTTGACGTTTCCAAACACTGATCCACTGATCTGACAATATATATATATATACATATATATATATATATATATATATACATATATATATATATATATATATACATATTTTTTTTTAATTGCACTTTAGGTTGTGGGACACATGTGCAGAACATGCAGGATTGTTGCATAGGTACATACATGGCAGTGTGGTTTGCTCCCTCCGTCCCCCCCATCACCTATATCTGGCATTTCTTCCCATGTTATCCCATGCACCCTATCCCCTGCTCTCCATGCCCTATTCCCCCCAACAGACCCCAGCGTGTGATGCTTCCCTCCCTGTGTCCATGTATTCTCATTGCTAAACACCCACCTACGATTGAGAACATCTGGTGTTTGATTTTCTGTTCTTGTGTCAGTTTGCTGAGAATGATGGTTTCGAGGTTCATCCATGTCCCTACAAAGGACAAAAACTCATCATTGTTTATGAGTGCATAGTATTCCATGGTGTATATGTGCCACATTTTCCTTGTCCAGTCTATCATTGATGGGCGTTTGGGTTGGTTCCAGGTCTTAGTTGTTGTAAGCAATGCCACAATGACATACGTATGCATATGTCTTTATAATGGAATGATTTAATATCCTTTGGATATATACCCAGTAATGGGATTGCTGGGTCAAATGGAATTTCTATTTCTAGGTCCTTGAGGAATCACCACACTGTCTTCCACAGTGGTTGAACTAATTTATACTCCTACCAACAGTGTAAAAGTGTTCCTATTTCTCCACATCCTCTCCAGCATCTGTTGTCTCCAGATTTTTTAATGATCGCCATTCTAACTGGCGTGAGATGGCATCTCAATATAATTTTTATTTGCATTTCTCTAATGACGAGTGATGATGAGAATTTTTTAATATGTTTGTTGGCCTCATAGATGTCTTCTTTTGAAAAGTGTCTGTTGATATCCATCACCCACTTTTGAATGGGTTTGCTTTTGTTTTCTTGTAAATCTGTTTTAGTTCTTTGTAGATTCTGGATATTAGCCCTTTCTCAGATGGGTAGATTGCAAAAAATTTTTCCCATTCTATTGGTTGCCAGTTCACTCTAATGATTGTTTCTTTTGATGTACAGAAGCTCTGGAGTTTAATTAGATCCCATTTGTCTGTTTTGACTTTTGTTGCCAATGCTTTTGGTGTTTTATTCAAGAAGTCCTTGCCTATGCCTATGTCCTGAATGGTTTTGCCTAGATTTTCTTCTAGGGTTTTTATGGTGTTAGGTCTTATGTTTAAATCTTTAACCCATCTGGAGTTAATTTTAGTGTAAGGTGTCAGGAATGGGTCCAGTTTCTGCTTTCCGCACATGGGTAGCCAGTTTTCCCAACACCATTTATTAAACAGGGAATGCTTTCCCCATTGCTTGTTTTTGTCTGGTTTGTCAAAGATCAGATGGTTGTAGATGTGTGGCATTGCCTAAGAGGCCTCTGTTCTGTTCCATTGGTCTTTATCTCTGTTTTAGTACCAGTACCATGCTGTTTTGATTACTGTAGCCTTAGAGTATAGTTTGAAGTCAGGTAGTGTGATGCCTCCAGCTTTGTTCTTTTTGCTTAGGATTGTCTTGGCTATGCAGGCTCTCTTTTGGTTCCATATGAAGTTTAAGGTGGTTTTTTTCCAGTTCTGTGAAGAGTCTTAGGTAGCTTGATGGGGATAGCATTGAATCTATAAATTACTTTGGGCAGTATGGCCATTTTCATGATATTGATTATTCCTAACCATGAGCATGGAATGTTTCTCCATCTGTTTGTGTCCTCTCTCATTTCCTTGAGCAGGGATTTGTAGTTCTCCTTGAAGAGATCTTTTACCTCCTTTGTTAGTTGTATTCCTAGGTATTTTATTCTCTTTGTAGCAATTGTGAACAGCAGTTTGTTCTTGATTTGGCTCTCTTTAAGTCTGCTATTGGTGTATAGGTATTTTTGTGATTCTGCACATAGATTTTGTATCTTGAGACTTTGTTGAAGTTGCTTATCAGTTTCAGGAGAGATTTGAGATTTGGGGCTGAAATGATGGGATCTTCTAAATATACAATCGTGTTGTATGTAAAAAGAGACAATTTGCCTTCGTTCTTTCCTAATTGAATGCCATTTATTTCCTTTTCTTGCCTGATTGCTCTGGCTAGAAATTCCAATACTATATTGAATAGGAGTGGTAAGAGAGGGCATCCTTGTCTAGTGCCAGTTTTTAAAAGGAATGCTTCCAGTTTTTGCCCATTCAGTATTATATTGGCTGTGGGTTTGTCATAAATTGCTTTTATTATTTTGAGATACATTCCATCGATACCTAGTTTATTGAGAGTTTTTAGCATAAAGGGCTGTTGAATTTCTCAAAGGCCTTCTCTGCATCTATTGAGATAATCATGTGGTTTTTGTCTTTGGTTCTGTTTATGTGGTGAATTATGTTAAAGACTTACCTATGTTGAACCAGCCTTGCATCCCCAGGATGAAGCCTATTTGATCGTGATGGATAAGCTTTTTCATGTGCTGTTGCAATCAGTTTGCCAATTTTTATTGAAGATTTTTGCATCTATATTCATCAAGGATATTGGCCTGAAGTTTTCTTTTTTTGTTGAGTCTCTGCCAGGTTTTGGTATCAGGATGATAATGATTTCATAAAATGATTTGGGAAGGGTTCCTCTTTTTAGATTGTTTGGAATAGTTTCAGAAGGAGGGGTACCACCTCTTCTTTGTATGTCTGATAGAATTCGGCTGTGAACCCATCTGGACCTGGGCTTTTTTTGGTTAGTATGCTGCTAATTACTGCCTCAACTTCAGCCCTTTTTATTGGTCTATTCAGGGTTTCAGCTTCTTCCTGGTTTGGGCTTGGGAGGGTGCAAGTGTCCAGGAATTTATCCATTTCTTCCAAGTTTACTGGTTTATGTGCATAGAGGTGTTCGTAGTAATCTCTGATGGTAGTTTGTATTTCTGTGTTATCAGTGGTGATATCCCCTTTATTGTTTTTTATTGTATCTATTTGATTCTTCTCTCTTTTCTTTTTTATTAATCTGGCTAGTGGTCTGTATATTTTGTTGATCTTTTCAAAAAACCAGCTCCTGAGTTTATTGATTTTTTTGAAGGGTTTTTTGTATCTCTGTCTCCTTCATTTCTGCTCTGATCTTAGTTATTTGTTGTCTTCTGCTAGCTTTTGAGTTTTTCTGATCTCACTCCTCTAGCTTTTTTAATTTTAATGAGAGGATGTCGATTTTAGATCTTTCAGTGCTTCTCATGTGGGCATTTATTGCTATAAATTTCCCTCTAGACACTGCTTTAAATGTGTCCCAGAGATTCTGGTACATTGTGTCTTTGTTCTCGTTGGTTTCAAAGAACATCTTTATTTCTGCCTTCATTTCATTATTAATCCAGTCAACATTCAAGAACCAGTTGTTCAGTTTCCATGAAGTTATGCAGTTCTAAGTTATTTCCTTAATCCTTAGTTCTAATTTGATTGCCCTGTGGTCCGAGAGACTGTTTTTTATGATTTCTGTTCTTTTGCATTTGCTGAGGAGTGATTTACTTCCAATTATGTGGTCAGTTTTACAGTAGGTGCAATGTAGTGCTGAGAAGAATGTATATTCTATGGATTTGGGGTGGAGAGTTCTGTAGATGTCTGTTAGGTTTGCTTGGTCCAGATCTGAGTTAAAGTCCTGTATATCCTTGTTAATTTTTTGTCTTGTTGATCTGACAAATATTGACAGTGGAGTGTTAAAGTCTCCCTCTATTATTGTGTGGGAGTCTAAGTCTGTTTGTAGGTCATTAAGAACTTGCTATATATATCTGGGTGCTCCTGTATTGGGTGCATATATATTTAGGATTGTTAGCTCTTCTTATTGCACTGATCCTTTTACCATTACGTAATGCCCTTTTTTGTCTCTTTTGATCTTTGTTGGTTTAAAGTCTGTTTTATCAGAGACTAGGACTGCAACACCTGCTTCTTTTTGCTCTCCATTTTCTTGGTAAATCTTCCTCCATCCCTTTATTTTTCGTCTGTGTATGTCCTTACACATGAGATGGGTTTCCTGGATATAGCACACTGATGGGTTTTGACTTTTTATCCAATTTGTCAGTCTGTGTCTTTTGATTGGGGCATTTAGCCCCTTTACATTTAAGGTTAATATTGTTATGTGTGAATTTGATCCTGCCATTTTGATGCTAGCTGGTTGTTTTGCCCATTAGTTGACACAGTTTCTTCATTGTGTCAATGCTCTTTACCATTTGGTACGTTTTTGGAGCGGCTGGTACTGGTTGTACCTTTCTATGTTTAGTGCTTCTTTGAGGAGCTCTTGTAAGGCAGGCCTGGTGGTAACGAAATCTCTCAGCAATTGCTTGTTCGTAAAGGATTTTATTTCTCCTTCGCTTGTGAGGCTTAGTTTGGCTGGATATGAATTTCTAGGTTGAAATTTCTTTTCTTTAAGGATGTTGAATATTGACCCCCACTCTCTTCTGGCTTGTAGGTTTTCTGCCAAGAGATCCACTGTGACTCTGATGGGCTTCCCTTTGTGGGTAACCTTGCCTTTCTCTCTGGCTGCCCTTAGCATTTTTTTTCTTCATTTTAACTCTGGTGAATCTAATGATTATGTGCCTTGGGGTTGCTCTTCTTGAGGAATATCTTTGTGGTGGTCTCTGTATTTCCTGGACTTGAATGGTGTCCCATCTTGCTAGGTTGGGGAAGTTCTCCTGGATAATATCCTGAAGGGTGTTTTCCAGCTTGGATTTATTCTCTCCGTCACATTCAGGTACACCTATCAAATGTAGATTAGTTCTTTTCACATAATCCCATATTTCTTGGAGGCTTTGTTCATTTCTTTTCACTCTTTTTTCTCTAATATTGCCTTCTCGTTTTATTTCATTGAGTTGATCTTCGATCTCTGATATCCTTTCTTCTGCTTGGTCGATTCAGCTATTGAAACTTGTGTGTGTTTCACGAAGTTCTCATGTTGTGTTTTCAGCTCCATCAGGTCATTTATATTCTTCTCTAATCTGTTTATTCTCATTAGCATTTTGTCAAACCTTTTTTCAAGGTTCTTAGTTTCTTTGTGTTGGGTTAGCACATGTTCTTTTTGCTCAGAAAAGTTTATTATTATCCATCTTTTGAAGCCTGTTTCTGTCTACTCATCAGACTCATTCTCCATCCAGCTTTGTTCCCTTGCTGGTGAGGAGTTGCGATTCCTTGGAGGAAGAGAGGCATTCTGGTTTTGGGTGTTTTCATCCTTTTTGTGCTGTTTTCTTCCCATCTTTGTGGATTTATCTACCTATGGTCTTTGTAGTTGGTGACTTTTGGATCGGATCTCTGTGTGGACATACTTTGTGTTGATGATGAGGTTATTTATTTCTGTTTTTTGGTTTTCCTTCTAACAGTCAGGCCCCTCTGCCATAGGACTGCTGGAGGTTTACTCTAGACCCTGCTTGCCTGGGGATCACCTGCAGTGGCTGCAGAGCAGTAAGGGTTTCTGCCAGTTTCTTCTGTTATCTTTGTCCCAGAAGGATACCTGCCAGATGTCAGTCTGAGCTCTCCTTTTTGAGGTATCTCTTTGGATATATGGGGGTCAGGGAGCTGCTTGAGGAGACAGTCTCACCCTTACTGGAGCTTGAGTCCTGAGCTGTGAGCTCCGTTGTTCCATTGAGGTCTGCTGCAGCAGGACTCATAACTGCCTCTTTTCCCAGGTGCTCTGTCCTGGGAAGGTGGGGCTTTATTTATAAGTTCCTGATGTGCTGTTGCCTTTTTTCAGAGCTGCCCTGCCCAGCTAGGAGGTAGTCTAGTCAGTCTGCCAGCAGAGGCATTGCTGAGCTGCTGTGGCCTCTGCCCAGCTGCTGTGTGAATTTCCTTGTGGTTTTGTTTATAGGGGTATAGTCAGAACTGCCTTGGTGATGGCAGTCTGCCTCAGTAATGGCAGTTTGCCTCAATAATGGTGGACTGCCTCTGAAATGGCAGACTGCCTTGGTAATGGCAGACTGGCTTGGTAGTGGCAGACTGCCTTGGTAATGGTGGACGCCCTTCCCCCTGTAGAGCTGGACCATCCTGGGTCCAGCTGTGCTTGCTGTGAAACTCTCAGTGTAGAGCGTTTTAGATTGCTGGTCTTTGTTTAGGTGGGACCCACCAAGCCAGATCACCTGTCTCCCTGTTTCAGTCTCCTTTTTTTTCAGTTGAATGGGTGGCTCTGTCTCCCAGGCATTCCAGGCGCCAGTTGAAACGGCTGCCCAGATTTGTATGAGTTTTTATGCAGAGACCTGCTGCACCAGCCGAAACAGCCATGCTGAAAGCTTGTGGCATTTTTCAGCCCAGTAATCTCCTGGTCTGTGAGCAGTAATAACTTGTTTGGAAATGCAGTGATCACTCACCCTCTGTGTTGTTCTCTGCACTGCAGAGCTGTTACTATTTGGCCATCTTGGATCCTCCTCTCAAGTTCATTTAAATATGTGTTGGTGTTTTCTTTTTTTTTTTTCCTTGATGATACTGATAACATTCCCTACAGGAATAACGTTTAACCTGTGAAACACTAATTATTTTCTTTTTTCTCAGGATGAACTTGACCTCACAGACAAACACAGAGAAGCCATGTTTGCACTTCCAGCTGAGAAAAAATGGCAAATATACTGTAGCAAGAAAAAGGTAAGATTTTCATTGTGATTATGGTTAACTGGAAAATAATCATTTTGATTCCCTCTGCTCTTCCATTTTACCACTAGGATTGGACAGCTGTTTGTAATGTGAAACCAGATTGAATGTGTTATGTTGTGGCTGTGGTGTTAGATGTGGCCAGTGCTACTGGCTGGATTTTTATCAACACTTCATTGGACTCTCCTCCATCTGTAACCATCATTCATAATCATGTGTAACTGAGACCTAAAATAACATTTGCTTATGCAAGTTAGAAATTCCCCTCTGCTCTTTACACAGCAGTCTGTATACAGTTGTCTAGGACCCGGTATGGGGTCACAGCCCTCTACAGCCACCTTCTGACAACTTTCCAATTCATCAACTCTCTGGTGTGCTCATCCTGTGCGCCAAGATGACTCTCCAGCCACTTCATGTTCCAAACCAAGAATGGAAGAAAGGGAAAAAGGCACAGGCTCCCCAACTCCCACTTTAAGGGACACATTCCTGGAGTTATATGTCTCACTCTCTCTCATATCCCACTGCTGGTTGCATGGCCATACCCGCTGAAAGGACCAAAGTCTTTATTCTGGGCAGTCACTTCCCTTTTAAGATCTGGGGGTTCTATTACTTCAAGAGATGAGAATGGATATAGGGGACAGTGAAACACAAAGCTCTGCTTATTCCCTAGTATCTGCGGCACCAGGCATTGCTCCATGGTGACTGTATCTCCTGAAATATAATGCACTCTGCCATCTTTTAAACCCTGTAGCAGATTCTGAGTATATCCTCACACCCATTTTTGGGACTAATCCTGTTCATGGCTACCTTTTACCACTTTTCCTTCTGTTCCAACAGAGACTTAAACCAAGATGGGGTAATGAGAAGGGCAGGGCTATCATCTAGCTCTCCAGCAGGCAGTGGACACTTTGGTTACTTATCCTGACCCAGGGAAACAGGAACAAACCACAATAATCCAATACTTTTTCAAGACACCACTAGGGAACCTTTTCTAGGTGAAACCAGTATGCAGGTTGGGACCTCCTGTTTGGCATCTCTCAGCACATCTGCCCCCTCTTTGCTACCTTGTGTAATTACCCTGTGCCACTCTCCTGGGAGCATCTTAAATTACTCAGTAAAGGGACTGTCTCCCTAGCAGTGAGCCTGTATGAGTGGCTCTCCATCTGACTTTATACCTCTGATGAAGAGGCACCATGTCTCATCCATCTTTGTAACTCCAGCATCTGATACTTTGAAATGAATGCATGATGACTGAACCACTGAATTGTCATTAGTGTTATACTGAATACTGTCAAAAAAACTAAAACACATTAATTTTCCACCTGAGCAGTTGTAATTGGTATAACTGGTGTCAGATTTGGTTCTAGTGGCCTTTGCTGAGAAATGTGGTCAGCCATAAACCCCTCAGTATGATCTCTGAGCCTCTATCAGATTATTCCCAAACTGAAGCCTTAAGAGTTCTTAATCCAGTAGTAACCAGTATGATACCACTGTGAAATAAATGTCTTCCTCTCCTCTTCTGCTCTTTCCCTTTGTGTACATTGAACCAACTAGAAAACCTCTCTGTTGAACTGATTGTCATGGCTTAAGAAACAAATGTAATACATTGAGAAAGAATTTTAAGATGAAATAAAATGTGCTCAGTTCTGAAATTGGTGTTATACAGCTTTTGGAAACAAGGGAACTTTTTGCACTGCCATCTTAAAAACCTGCCGCTAGAACCTAGAAAGAGAAATCCTCATGTTGCAGGTATACACAGAGGACGTTGTCTATTTTGGCTCATGCTCGTGCAGATTTTTTCTGAAAATTAGGAAACAATACAAAGAAGGGATTGAAAATGTTCACTAGAGGAAAGAAAAGGGCAGGAAAATGGGAGCAGCTTACTGAGAGGAAAGTTTTCTTCTTTCCCAGATTTTATTACACCCTTGACAGCAATAGAAAGTTAATCATGGAAACTACTGCCCCTTAGATTAGAAAAGGCAAACCCTGGAGAATAGTAATGACCTCGGGCTTGCAGCTGCTGCTCATTTTTCAATTTCCACACCTATTGAATCCCCTTGCAAACGTCATCTCAAGTGTGCATGATGTGGGGTTTGCTTTTTGTAGGAGGATGGATATGGATGTGGCCACTGGCCTCAGAATCCCACGTTTTGACAGATGGGCCTTTCTTACAAGTACCTGGCCAGATTGCACAAACCTTTGAGAATGCTCTTCTTCTAGCTTCATTCCAACAGCTTGGCTTCCTTATATGACTTAGCAATCAATGGGAAAGCCATTTTAACTCGTTAGGGAATCTCATGGGCTTCTAGATTTGCCTCACTTTAAAATGGATGGTAGCATTGCTTGACCAAAGATTTTCTTGATTTGGGCTTCTAACACTGTTAAACTGAACTTTCAGGACACTGCAGTAAATACACAATGAATACCAGAACACAAAAACTGAACTAGGAGAAGGATATTATGTTTACCTCTTTTCAGAGAATGTAATATCCTGAGGGACAGGTTGCCTGTTCTCAGAATGGAGCCTCATGGTGGCCATCCTTAATATTAAGAACAGATTATTTTCCTTGGAACATCTCCTGTGTAGCCTGTTTGAGTCAGGCTTATCACCAGCAAGCCAAGCCACATCCATTTCTCAGGCTGAGGAAAGCTACACCTCAGGGCTCTGTCACATTTCCCATCCTTCAAGATTAGAACACAGGGCATTACAGACATTCTCACACATAGTAAAGTCATAGAGTAAGGGGCCACTGGAGCCAACCGAAACAGATGGTGTGAGCTGGTGAAAAGCAAACTTTCCATGTAAAAATCAACAGAAGTTGTCAAGGCCAGTGAGCCTGGGACTGAAAGACAGGGCCAAGTGTCTGTTTCCCTGTCCAACAGCGACTAGAGTCCCGGCAGCAGCTATCTGCTTATCAGGCTCTGTGCTCATTTATGGAACTTCTCTATCTCTGTCTCTGGTTGAAAACCTATTTCCAGAGCCAAAATGAAAGCAGAAAGTGTTTCTCAGACTAAAATGATTGTAAAGAAGTTAATTGAAATTTTGTCTAATTGAGTAATACCTGGTAGGGGAGTAAGAGACGGATGTTGAGGCCTTGTTGAAAATCCAAACCAATCTAAACTTACGGGGCTGGTCGGTCATCCTTGCTTTGTCATACACAGCAATCCGCTGTCATTTCTCTTTTTTTAACTTTCATAAAAGGTCCAAAAAAGATTCTGTTGGTTGGGATGGGGCATTTTCAGATAGGAAATGTTTGTAGTTCTTATCTTTAAAGGTAATTCCCTTTTTAGTTCCAATCACAACATACTCTTTTGTTTAAATGAGGTTTTTCCCAGTCTCTAGCCAGAAACTGCATCTGTTAACAATCTTTTGGATTTTAAACTGAAGCTTTTTAAACAATGAGCCATCTGACCACAAAAGGCATCTGGCCTTGCTGTATTTGCTTATTGTTAACATGATTTTTAAATCCTGGGAAAAGTAGGGAGTAAGTCTTCAGAGAGGAGAAAATAAAATGGGTATATACATGTGTTATGCTGACAGCAATCTTAACAGCACAGGAAGAAATAATCTTTAATTGCTATTCTGCCCAGGAGCAAATATACAAGTTGTGTCACTTAACCAGTCCTTATTAGTATCCAGAAAATACCTGTACCCTTTCTTAGGTATCGGAGTTTGCAAAGTAAGTAAATGGGGGCTATAGACACTGTTAGCTGTGATGACAGCAGGTATTTGAGGCAAAGGTGAGGATTTGGTGATTGTGCCTGGTTTTTTCTGCTTTGATTCTGATCTCTAAAGCCAAAGCTTAAGTAAATGGTATTAGATGGTTCTTATTACATTTCTATGTGTTCTGAGTTCCACTTTGGGGAAGTGAGTTTTTCCTCTGCTGCTGAATGTGTGTTTGATTCTACTTTAATTAAATCATTCAGTAATCTTGCCTATCCCGGCTGCAGTTCAGCTATCGTGATTTCTTTCTGCAAACTATTGATCTGGTGCTAGGGACATACTGAAGACATCCAGGGAAAGTGGCTGAAAGTTCAGCTAGTACTTTTCATTGAAAAGATCCTTAATTTGGTTTGTATACCTGGATTGGATCCATTCCTCACTCTTCCCTACAAAAAGGAATTCGTTTACCACATGTACAAAAAGATTAAAGTTGTATCGTGTGTGGCCATTGGGATGCAATTCTTTCAGTTCCTGGAGAGGTGAAGCCCTCCTGTGTTTGCAGTGCTAGAGAGGCAGTAGCTTGAGCAAAATATGGATACACACAGATTTAAATGGACATGTGTTCAAGTAGTGGAATTAAAGACAAATCATCCATTTCTACCCAAACTAACTGGAAAACGAGGAGACAAGATGAGACATTGGTCCTCTAGTTTTTCCCAATATCCTAATGAGAAAAGGGGTAAACTGAGAAGGGAAGCAGTGGCTGGGCACTGGGCTTGAAGCTGTGAGTGGGAGGAGAAGTTAGATGTCCTCCTCTTTCTTGTACTGTGATTGATTAAATATACAGTAGAGTGAGCATTGGATTTCCAGGTGCCCACTTTGCTAGGTGTTAAGATTTGGGAGAGGAAACCAGTAAAAGGGAAAAAACTAGACTTCAGTGACAGTGTTACCAGACTTCTTCAGAAGTACCTGGTTCAATCTTCTGCAATTGAGTTTTCAACTCCAGTGATGGGTTCAAACTGGCATTTGTGCTCTTACTTTATAAGGGCTTATAGAAAGTGGCAGAAACAGCAGTGAATAGAAAGAAATTTGTCTGCCTTTTCCTCCCTGCTTCTCCAAAGACTGTATAAGGAAAGCATAGTCGTTGCAAAACGACCAGCATTCTAGACTCTGAAGGCTCTGAAATTCTCTGTCTTATCTACACAGTTCCTGGCATTGAGAGAGGAGGATTTGTGTATAACCCCATATTGAAACAGTAAGAAATAACAAGCTTTGAGTATCTGGTGTTTCACTCATCAAAGCAATGCAGTTGATCAAGGGCAAGGGAAGTTAGTGTGTGATTTGCTTGTTGTGTATTGAGTATCTTTTCTGGGACAGAGAAAACTAGACAGAGAATCTAGACTCTTGGCTAGATTCTGAGGATGATTAAAAAATGAGATACAACCTCATGCCAGTTAGAATGGAGATCATTAAAAAAACAGGAGACAACAGATGCCGGAGAGGATGTAGAGAAATAGGAACTCTTTACACTGTTGGTAGGAGTGTAAATTAGTTCAACCACTATGGAAGACAGTATAGCGATCTTCAAGGATCTAGAAACAGAAATAGCATTTGACCCAGCAATCAATCCCATTACTGGGTATATATCCAAAGGATTATAATCATTCTGTTATAAAGACACATGCACATGAATGTTTATTGCATCACTGTTCACAATAGCAAAGACTTGGAACCAATCCAAAATGCCCATCAGTGATAGACTGGATAAAGAAAATGTGGCACATATACACCATGGAATACTATGCAGCCATAAAAAAGGATGAGTTCATGTCCTTCACAGGGACATGGATGAAACTGGAAACCATCATTCTCAGCAAACTGACACAAGAACAGAAAACCAAACACCACATGTTCTCACTCATAAGTGGGTATTGAACAATGAGAACACATGGACACAGGGAGGGGGACGTCACACACTGGGGCCTGGGGTTTGTGGGGCTAGGGGAGGAATAGCAGGGGGGTGAGGGGATTGGGGAGGGGTAGCATTAGGACAGATACCTAATGTAGCTGACTGGGCGATGGATGCTGCAAACCACAACCATGGCACGTGTATACCTGTGTAACCTGCACGATCTGCACATGTAACCCAGAACTTAATGTATAATAAATATGTGTGTGTGTGTGTGTGTGTGTGTGTGTGTGTGTGTGTGTATTTTTTTTTTTTTGGAGGGGGGACAGAGTTTCACTCTTGTTACCCAGGCTGGAGTGCAATGGCGCAATCTTGGCTCACCACAACCTCCGCCTCCTGGGTTCAGGCAATTCTCCTGCCGCAGCCTCCTGAGTAGCTGGAATTACAGGCATGCGCCACTGTGCCCAGATAATTTTTTATATTTTTAGTAGAGATGGGGTTTCACCATGGTGACCAGGATTGTCTCGATCTCTTGACCTCCCAAAGTGCTGGGATTACAGGCGTGAGAATAAATATATTTTTAAAAAAATAAGCCAAATTTATTGGAGTGGATGGCCCTGGTAGGAGAAGCAAATAGAATCAAATCCATAAAAGGGTAAGCAGACAGACTCTGGGGCACAGAGGAAGGAGGAGCCAACCTCTAGGTGTGTATATATGTGACTGAGACAAGCATTCCCTTATCACTTTGACCCACCACTGGTTACGGCAGTGAGAGTTGATGTTTGGCTTTGATTTCATCATCTAGAAACTGGCTCCTTTTTCAACATTTGAGCTATATTTACATGTACTGTACCCTTTCCCTTTTGATTTCTATTTTGTTTTCTGTCCCTTTGCCATTGCTTAAAAGGTCAAGTTTGGACTATTGACTGAATCTGATCTTTACTAAACACAATTTGTAGATCCTGTTAGGAAATCTGTAAAAGGCTTGAACTTTTGAACAACAAAGTCAGTGCAGGGGAAGACTAAAATAACTGAGGGTTGTTCAGTCTAAGAAAGAGAGTGAGATGGAAACTCCAACACTGGCTATCGTTCAGTGGATGCACCCCAGTGAAACTGTATTACTGGTCAAAATATTACCAAATTCCAATTGGTCAATAGGAACTGCCCCAAGCCCTCCCACTAAAAACCACCCTGACAGTCTGGCCCTTCTCCCAAAAACCCACAGGTGGCTAACTCCTGGTCCGGCCCTTGTTACACTGGTTGATCAACATTTTGAATATTGACCTGCAGATGTCGGCCAAAACCATTTGGTAATGTGGGTCCAGAGTCTGGAACATTCCTGTTCTAAAAAGTGGTAATAGTTGTAGAAGAGGAATTTTGTGCGAGAATGTGTTTGGCAATGTTGTCCCTAAAAGCCAATGACTGTAAACAACTTAGAGGATAGCCACACTGTAGCCATAGCCATACTATCCATGCAGACAGCAGAGCATCTTGCAGCCAGGGAAAAATAGGTTTCTAAAGAAATGTTAATGACATGGGACTCTGCTTAGCATGTAATAGCAAGATTTTTAAAAAGATACAGTAGCCTCCTCCTCTCCCATCCATGGTTTTGCTTTCCGTGGTTTCACTTACCTACAGTGAACTGAGGTTCAAAAATAGGTGACTACAGGCCAATAAGATGTTTTGACAAAGAGAGACACCATACTCACGTAACTTTTATTACAGTCTATTGTTATCGTTGTTCACTTTATTATTATTGTTGATAATCTCTTGCTGTGCCTAATTTATAAATTAAACTTTATCATAGGTAGGTATATGGAAAAAAAGGTGTATGTAGGGTTCAGTACTATCCAATCTGAGGTTTCCGGCATCTACTGGAGGTCTTAGAATGTGTCCCTCATAGATAAGGGTGGACTACTGTAAAACTTTGTAATTAGTGTAATCAAATATCTGCCAAAGTGTATATAAAGAGGTAAGTGGACAGAAAAATAATTGTGAGCTAGAATTGTGGGTGATTCCAAATTTTCTGAAGCACATTATTCTCTCTTTTACCTTACAATATTTTTTCCTGGTTGTAAAAAATAAAATTGCTCTGTTTAAAAATTCATGCAATGCATTTTATATTAGGCTTTAGCCAGAGAAACGGGACCACTGGGACATGGTCTGTTTCTCTCTGTCTCAACAGACGTGGTTCAGCTTAGCCAACTTGAAGCTTACAAAGCCACCACATATTTCTATTAAAATTAGGATGAAAAAATAAATATTTAAAATGCAGCCAATGCTTGTATTGTCAAGATAATGTTGGCATATTTTTTTCTTTGTCCAGCTCAGTTTCTCTCTCTCTGTCTCATTCTCTCACTGTCTCTCACTTTTTACTCTTACCTAGGGAGAGTAAAGCAAAGGTTAATCCATAAACCACCCAGGTTTTAGCACACTCACCTATTTAGGCAGTGACTCTAAAAACATAGTGATTGTGGCCCTGATGAGATGCTCTTGGTTTTCTGCCCAGAAACCCCCTGAGGGCATGTTTCTCATTGTCCTTGCCCTCCTGAATGCTATCATCTCAAAGCTAGTAAGCCATTTCCTTTCTTTATTTTCTTTTTATTGCAAAAGGCAGCACTATTAAAATGAACACCAAATTTTAGATCTGAAGTGTGTAATACTGTTCATTCAAAGATTCTCTCCGACAGTCAAGTCAATGTTAGATTATAGTCTAACAAAAAGCAATTCATTTTTGAATATTTATTTGCCTCCTCTTCCTCTAATTCCTTTATTTAATGATACCAGTGTTGGGTATTATTTTTGTTTTCCTGTCAGCTTTACCACTTGGGTCATTTGTCCCTACAACCACCCCTGCCTTGTGTATCCAGAATGGTCCTGTGCCTACAGTGTGCATTTTCATAAATGTTGCTTCTCAGTAGATGCCCATTTTCTTAAGCAGCAGTAAGTGAATGTACTCAAAGGTTGAACCAAAACATTAGCTGTCTTTTCTCTTTGGTGCTTAGAGAATTGAATTAATCTGCAATATTGTGGACAACTTTTGGAGCCATCTGTTGGGTATAACATTCTGATTCTGTAGAGTCTTCCTTAGGGATGGATCTTTTCCAAAAGCCTTTCAATCGAGGGATCTGCATGTAACTTTCCTGAATTATATTTGTCCCTCATAATTGTTCCAAACTATAGTACAATGTATGTGTAATACATTTTTTTCTAAGATAAATGGAAGCCAAATAAATACTTTGTATAGTTACAAGCCATCTAAAAGATAATTTTAGAAGGGAAGATACCATTTACTAGTTGCATGACCTAGGGCGTGTTAACATCTCTAATTTCTCCCTCCTCTGTAAAATGAGATTAACTTCATGGGGTTGTAGTGAAAATTAAATGAGATAATATGATTTAGTACTTATCAAGAACTTGGAGGCTGGTACCAAAACAGAGATATAGACCGATGGAACAGAACAGAGGCAACGGAAGCAACACAACATATCTACAACCATACAATCTTTGATAAACCTGACAAAAACAAGCAATGGGGAAAGGATTTCCTGTTTAATAAATGGTGTTGGGAAAACTGGCTAGCCATGTGCAGAAAGCAGAAACTGGACCCCTTCCTGACACCTTACACTAAAATTAACTCCAGATGAATTAAAGACTTAAACATAAGACCTGGCACCATAAAAACCCTAGAAGGAAATCTAGGTAAAACCATCCAGGACATAGGAGTAGGCAAGGACTTCATGACCAAAACACCAAAAGCATTGGCAACAAAAGCCAAAATAGACAAATGGGACCTAATCAAACTCCACAGCTTCTGCACGGCAAAAGAAACAGTCACTAGAATGAATCGGCAACCAACAGAATGGGAAAAAATTTTTGCAGTTTACCCATCTGACAAAGGGCTGATATCCAGAATTTACAAAGAACTCAAACAGATTTACAGGAAAAAAACAAACAAGCCCATTCAAAAATGGGCAAAGGATATGAACAGACACTTTACAAAAGAAGACATCTATGAGGCCAACAAACATGAAAAAATGCTCATCATCACTGGTCATTAGAGAGATGCAAATCAAAACCACATTGAGATACCATCTCACGCCAGTTAGAATGGCGATCATTAAAAAATCTGGAGACAACAGATGCTGGAGAGGATGTGGAGAAATAGGAACACTTTTACACTGTTGGTGGGAGTGTAAACTAGTTCAACCATTGTGGAAGACAGTGTGGCGATTCCTCAAGGCCTTAGAAAAAGAAATTCCAATTGACCCAGCAATCCCATTACTGGGTATATATCCAAAGGACTATAAATTGTTCTACTATAAGGACACATGCACACGAATGTTCATTGCAGCACTGTTTACATTAGCAAAGACCTGGAACCAACCCAAATGCCCATCGATGATAGACTGGATTGGGAAAATGTGGCACATATACACCATGGAATATTATGCAGCAATAAAAAATGATGAGTTCGTGTCGTTTGTAGGGACATGGATGAATCTGGAGAACATCATTCTCAGCAAACTGACCCAAGAACAGAAAATGAAATACCGCATGTTCTCACTCATAGGTGGGTGATGAAAAATGAGAACACATGGACACAGGGAAGGGAGTACCAAACACTGGGGTCTATTGGGGGGAAGAGGGGAGGGACAGTGGGGGGTGGGGCTGGGGAGGGATAGCCTGGGGAGAAATGCCAAATGTGGGTGAAGGGGAGGAAGGCAACAAAACACACTGCCATGTGTGTACCTATGCAACTGTCTTGCATGTTCTGCACATGTACCCCAAAACCTAAAATGCAATAAAAATAAAAAAAAAGAACTTGGAGGCATGGTAACATTAGGTGTTGTCATAGTCAATGGTAACAATGGTGACTATGTTGGTAATAGTACGAACTAAGTTTCTACTTATTCACTCATATGCTGACCTGGGATTAATCTCCATTTTTCTTTTTTTTTTTTTTTTTTCGAGTGATGTTAATGTCTGGTGTTCTCAGAACGATAGTGATCATTTCAAAATAGCTGAACTGTAGGATATTTCAGAGGCAGAAATAGTAAGTTGGGAGGTTGTATTGTAGATAAGGGAAGAGACTGTGAAAGTCACTATGCCCAGCACCAGAAGTTGGTAAGAAGAGGACTCATTTGGGAAAAGTTGAAGGGCAGTGGTGCACAAAATGCAGTCCATTGGCTTCTGGGTGGGATCCTGGGCCTGATTTCCAGAATTAAGGAACACCCTTAATTTATGTTTGGGAAGTCTCAGACCAGGGATTGTCAGCCTGCACGGCACTTCTTTTCTGCTCTTAGCCAAGTGCCCTCCACAGTGCTTCAGCACACTACTGACCAGGTGTAGCCCATGGAGAAGCTCACATGAGTGGCTTTTCTGAAGTCAAGTCTGGAAAGTGGATATGTGTGGCACTTTTTTTTTTTTTTTTAGAGACAGAGTCTCGCTCTGTCACCCAGGCTGGAGTATAGTGGCGTGATCTCGGCTCACTGCAACCTCTACCTCCTGGGTTCAAGCAATTCTTCTGCCTCAGACTCCAGAGTAGCTGGAACAGCAGGTGTGTGCCACCATGCCTGGCTAATTTTTGTATTTTTAGTAGAGATGGGGTTTCACCATATTGGCCAGGCTGGTCTCAAACTCCTGACCTCATGATCTGCCTGCCTCGATGCTGGGATTACAGGCATGAGCCACTGTGCCCGGCCAAGTTTGGCCACTTATTAAATAAAATTTAAATTTGTACTCTTGCTTAGAAAAGGTAGGTGGATGATAAATATCTTCAGTTTTGAAATAAGAGGTTTTTTTTGATGAAAACATTGCTACTGCTGTTGTTTGCAATGGGGGAAAATCCCTTTATAGGACCCAACACAAAGAGATTTCATTAAGTAAGCCAATTTTTCCAAATAACTAAGTTATTAGGTCAAAGTGAGCCAGATTCACAAATGCACATTTGCTCAAAAGTTGCAGCATTATAATTCAGTAGTGCATTCTAGCTGTGTTGTTTCTGAAGTTAACGAAACAAAACTTCAGTGTTGGGAAGATAACAAAACAACGTTTCAGCACATTTGCAGATACTGTTATTATTAGAAGTATTAAATGTAATTACCAGAGCAACCATTCTAGCTTCCAATAAATTGACACACTCAAATTTTTTAACAGATAAAACTAACCTCTGATGATTTTCCTCTCAAGTCATGAGATAAAACTATTGGTTTCTGATTATTTTTTATTGTGAAAACGTTAAATATACAAAAAAGTACAAAATATAAATACCCATATTTAACAAATGCTAGTAACATTTTCCCATATTCACCTCAGATTTTTTTTAAAAAAGAAATAAAACATTATAAATATAGTTGAAGCCCGAAGGTGACTGCTCTTCTGAAGGAAGTTTGTGTTTCTTTTGCTTACTCATATATTTATAGCCTAACTCATGTGCATTTATTCCTAAACAGTATATACTGTTTCTTCATTTTAACTGCTGTATAGTGTTCCATTTTATGAACATGCCACAGTTTATCCCCATTAGACCATGCTTATTTCCAGTTTTTCTTACTATTTAAAAACATTACGATGAATGTGTTTGTGCATATGTTCAAGAATTTCTCTAGAATGGAAACCTAGATAGGTAGTTATTAAGTTGTTTGATGTGAACTTAATTGCTCTCCAAAGTGGTTATAATAACTTACACGTGCAGTGAATTAGTTGTCAGCCATGTGTAGAGTTGGTACTGTCTGAGGGAAGGAAACTATCTCATTACTCTGATCAGTCATTTTATTTTCAGTATAAGAAACTGTCGTTGAAGTTTTCAGTTTTTCCCCCTATGTCTCACAAATCAAATTGAGGTAAAAATTACTGTAATAAAAAGTGCTCATTAAAAACAAAAACTCAAAGTTTAGAAAACTAAATATATTCTATTCAAATACATATGAAGCCATACAAAAGTACAAAAATATTAGAAGTATATTGAAATCTAGATGAGTGAACCATACACAAAACAAACCAAATAAATATTGAGTGAATTGTTTATATTGTTTGTTTAAATGAACAATTCACTCAATATTTATTTGGTTTGCTCCATGTATGGCTCACTCTTCCTTTTGTCTAGACCTCTTTGCACCCTGATTTCCAGACCAGGCAAATTGTGTTTCCATCTTTAGCAAGCTCTTGACTGATATTTGCCATCACTGAACACAGGAAGTTCCTCTGAGGCATCTGCCACTTCCCTGGTTGGTGACTAAAGTGCAGGTGCAGAATCAGCACATCTGCACAAGCAAGCAGAGGGACTGTGGCTGGGACTCATGCAATCAGCCTCTTCTTCCTCTAGCCAGAGCAACTTTATCTTGAGCATTTCTCTCTTTTTTTTTTTTTTTTTAAGACGGAGTTTTCGCTCTTGTTACTCAGGCTGGAGTGCAATGGCGCGATCTTGGCTCACCGCAACCTCTGCCTCCTGGGTTCAGGCAATTCTGCCTCAGCCTCCCGAGTAGCGGGGATTACAGGCACGCGCCACCACGCCCAGCTAATTTTTTGTATTTTTAGTAGAGACGGGGTTTCACCATGTTGACCAGGATGGTCTCGATCTCTTGACCTTATGATCCACCCGCCTCATCCTCCCAAAGTGCTGGGATTACAGGCTTGAGCCACTGCGCCCGGCCCCGAGCATTTCTTTATAAAAGTTTTGAGACTCTATCCTTTTCCTTGATTCCTTTGGCTATTCAGAAGTTGAGGGGTCTAACTGGCTATCTAGCCCCCATTCCTAAATTTTGAGGTAGTTTCTGCACACAGGTCAATTTGTGGATTTGGGGGTTGTTGATTCCTTAGTCTGTAAGTACTTTTCTTTGTTCTTTACAGAACTGTAAAGGCAGTAAAAATGGGTCTGCTTTGTGTATACGCTCTCTCTCTTGTGCTAATACAGGTTGAGTATGCCATATCCAAAACTTTAAAATCCAAAGCTTCTAAAGAGAGTGCCAACATGGCTCTCAAAACAAGTACTCACTGGAGCATTTTGGATTTTAGATTTTCAGATTTTTGGATTAGGGAAGATGAACAGGTATGTATACTGCAAATATTCCAAAATCTGAAAGAAAAAATCCAAAATTTGAAACAATTCGAAAATACCCAAGCACTTTAGTTAACCTAAACTTGCATTTCTTTAGTAGCACCCCGTTACTCAAGGTCTTCAATTCCCTGTAACTGTGAAACACCAGCCAGGAAGAGAGTGGAAGAGAATGTTCCTGGGTTTGTGTTCACTTATAATCCAACAATAACAAAAATAAGTAAGCAGTATACAGCTGAGAAAAAGTAAGACAGATTAGTTGGACAACCCAATTAATGGTGAGTCATGGGGAGCATGAGGGTAATGTGTCTTGTGGAGCTCTCTTGGGCTAGAGAGGCAACTCCCTCAGCATTCAATCAGGGCTTGTCACTCATGCCTGCATTGGTGCTGCACCGTGGGAAGAATGCTCCTATCCCTGGAGGGATTTGGAATGTATGTTCTGAATGGCAGTCCTGGAAGACAGTGGTTCTCGACTTTCACAGAACAGCAATCTTTGGCCCTCAAGTTATTCTTAAGCAAGTTCCTTTTAACAGCTCTGGTGCAGGACAAACTTGGTTGTGTGTCAGTTGCCAAGGTAGGAGTGTGACTATCTTGGAGTCCTCCATGGTTGTCACAGAATGTTATCAACAGTGGTGTCATGGAACCAAGATTCTAAAGGTGACTATGCGAGATTCTTTGAACTCCCTGCCTGTGTGTGTTGAAGAATAAGGGCATGGCACCATTTCATTTCCAAAATTCTTCAATCTGCAAATGCAGAATTTCACTAGTCATGAAAATGGACTCCTATGGTGTCCTGTGGAACTCAGAGTGAGTTTGTTTAGAGAGTCTAAGCAAACAGTTTCAGTAATCTGGGTAAATAGTCTCTGATGTGTATCTCACATCTGAGAATCCACAAGGAGCTGTCCATTCCAGCTACCACCAGCCCAGTGGACTCCCGAGGGACATACAGCACTGGAGACGTGCTAGACTGATGCATTACAGCATTCCTTAGAACTGTGGCTTCCTGCCCTGGAGCAGTGGAGTACTAATAACTTCAAGCAAAACTAGCATAAAGGTTTATTTTGATTGCTAGCTCTGAACAATTGGGGGTGGATGCCTAGAGCACTTTGAGAAGCATTCAGAGGTTATGAATGGTTTCAGTAAGAAATAGGGCCAGGTGCCCTGGCTCACTGCTGTAATCCTAGCACTTTGGGAGGCCAAGGCGGATCATATGAGGTCAGGAGTTCAAGACCAGCCTGGCCAACATGGTGAAAACCCATCTCTACTAAAAATACAAAATTAGCTGGGTGTGGTGGTGTGTGCCTGTAATTCTAGCTGCTTGGGAGGCTAAGGCACAAAAATCGCTTGAACCCGGGAGGTGGAGGTTGCAGTGAGCTGAGATTGTACCACTGCACTCTAGCCTTTTTTTTTTTTTCTCAAAAAAGAAAAAGAAAAATAGCAGCATCTACCATGACATATGATGGAGAATGTGGCAAATATTTGCTATCTCTGTCTTCGAAGGGTCCTCTTGCCACTAGCTTATGGTCAGATTCAAGTAGCATATTCCATGCTGTCTTCCCCCCCCCCTTTTTTTTTTCCTATCTCCAGTAATGGGTATAAGCAAGCTGTCTTTCCCTTGAGCTTCTGGCTGGTTCTCCGCAAACTCTCCAAGTGGGATGGCCCATACTTTGACAGAAAGACTGCCCCGAGGCTGCGTGACTTCACCAACTCCAACTCCAGGTGATAGGATTATGAAAGACAGCAATATGGAAGGAAATGGCCCCTTTAGAAGAGATATCAAAGAGGAACAGAAAGCACTTTTCCTATGTCTTTCCTATACGTATTTATTTTTTAACTAATAGCTCCAGCATACTTAATAGTATTGAATCATTTCATTCTTGGTATATTTCAGAATTTCTCCTCTTTGAAAAGTAGGAAGACACTTTGAGCTTCTAGTATAAGTTAGAATGTGCCACTAATACTTAAGGTTCTCAAAATTCCTTACACATTAGGAACCTGGTAATTTGTGGCACTAGAAATGGGTTAGAGTAGAGAGTCTACCAAAGAATACCACCCCTAAGTTACATTGTCTTAAATTCTGTTATTCTTCAGTGTGGTACAGAGCAGCATTGACTTGTGCAGTATCCTTTTATCTGTCCCCATTTGTTTTCTCAATTTCTAAGAGGTTCTTCGCTGTGTCTCCATATAGAGATGTTTCCGATATAGTAGTATCTTCTGACTAGTGCTTTTCTTCCTTCTTTTGCCAAAAATGCCATCGTTAATTCCGGGGTGCATTGTAGAGTTTATGATAGCCTCTGACTCTCCTCGGGGACAGTTAATGTTGCATTAGCAATTTTTTCTCATTCTGAGGATGCATCCCTGAATGGAGTATGCCTTTATGTGCTTACTCTTACCCCTGATTCTCCTATTAGCTTAATTACTGTTTTCCAAAGGGTCCTCTCTTGTGATAGCCTTGTGTTAAACATTATATTGCAAATCATAAACACATTTTGGTTGTTTTCCCAATGGCTGGTTACAGAACATCAAAACCTGCTTTATGACATTCTGAAAGGTGGGTCTCATAGCCCAAATGTGGTAGCAAGATGTGAGGCAGCAAAGGCCACTGACACCGCTGATTGAATTTGCACACTACAGAAGGGTTTAGTGATGTGTGTCCAAGTACGTTAATTTACAAACCAACGGAACCACATTGTACCTGGGTCTGTAGCACTCCATGGTGACATGTGGATCAAAGATTTGGCTCTTAACAAGCTCTGTAGGAATAATTTGTTTTATGTCATTGCCACTCTTGTGTCATAGGCACAGTGCCTGCCGGCTGGAGATTGTGAAGTTGTATCACTTCTGAAAATAATAATTGGAGAATATTTCTTTTTCTTTGCCATGAAGATGAGGGGGAATTGTCATATAAATTGGTTTCAGATGTTGGAGTTGTACTGACTGAGAGTTTTAGGCTTCAGTCATATGCCATGCTATGAAGTGCTTTGCCAAAGTAATGACTTCTTAAAATAAATAAAGTAAGTGTCTCATAGTTTGGGAAGCAGACTGTAAAATCTCAGTTCTTAGTTCTAGGTAAAAGTTGTGGCTGCTTTCTTAGATATACCAGGTGCACATAAAACACATTCCCTCACAACCCCTCTAACTACCCCCCAACTCCTTGTAAAGTCAGCTGAGGCTCATTCGGGAAAGAAGAGAGTGTTGGAGCAGAGGGCTCCTGAACTCTTAGAGAAATGCGGTGATATTGTTGCTTTTCTCTTTGCTGCTTTTCCCCACAGGGTGACTAGGTCTCTGAAAAGTAGCACTCTTTTCTTGCTTTTCTGGGGTGTGTGATTCTGGGGAGAACAAAAATAACAGCTGTGTGCTATTTCATTCAGGTCATTCAGAAAACTTCGATGATTTTTACCAGTGTAAATAAAATTTCTGATATTGGAAAATATTAATGTAACATTTTGTACTATCAAGAAAATGTCTCAAAGGATTTTTCCCAGTGGAGTTCAGGAATGCTTGCACTAAATCTTTACCTTGAAGTTAGAAGATCCATAGATAAAAACCAGGGCTTAGTAGAAAAGGAAGGAGAATTAATGATACTTGACTCTATTTTTTTTAACATGATGACAAGAGAGAGTGAAGAGTTTAAATAGGCCTACTTCTTTGAAGATATACTTGCAAAGACTTCGAACCTATTGTCAGAGTAAACTTGGAGTCTTCTCAGAACATCTCAACTCTAAAGTTAAGAAATGTGTAAGTCTAAGATCTGCTAAGTCTGTCTCATATTCATGAATAACTCTCAAGGAGAGCAGGGAACTTTGTTCTTTTATTCACGTATTCCAACACCTAGAACAGTGCTTAGCTCATTATTTAATAGAATTTAATAAATATTTGTTGGATAAGTAAAGGAATGAGAAGGAAAGCAAATGCCTTTTTGGATTCCATTCAGCATTGTAGATATGAGTTTAGTGAAAACAATTCTGCTCCTGTCCTGCCCTTGAGAAGCCCTATGTTTAGCAGTATAGTATTAATGCTGTCACAGAGTTTGGCTCTCTACACCAGTATTTAGATTTTAAAATGCTGCCGTGTCTTTGGGAGATTTAGTAGACTGTATGTTACTGTAACATGGCACCCGGCTCCAGACCAAACTGTTAGGGAGCAGCGATTGAGTAGAGCCTCTTTTCTGGCTGGAGGGTCTACCTTCACTGAGTTCACAGCTTTCTTTTTTTTTTTTTTTTTTTTTTTTATCAATAGTGCAGAAAGACTTAGTAATACACCAGATACTTAACCAACAAATTCCTGAGGGGGATAGAAGACCAAGTGCTCCCTTCCAAGGGAGATGGAATGGTCAGGAGCCAGTGGTCCCAAGAATGCGACTCAGTGATGCACAGATAGAAACCATGTTATACAGCCTAGGTAGGGCAACAGAAATAGACAGAATTAAGGTAAAATGGTCAGAATGGGGTAGATGTTCTTGAGCAAGGACTCTGGGAAAGCCTGGGCATTTAGGTAATTTAGATGTGAGGAGCCTGGAGTAGCGTTAGTCACACAGTGTGGCCTCTGCATTGCACCTTTACAGATTGTGTTTTATTCAACCAGGATATACCAGTCATGCGTCTTTTATTTTGCTAAGCTACAGTTGTTGTGAAATGAAG
The DNA here is from genome assembly GCF_049354715.1 of Callithrix jacchus. NCBI lineage: Eukaryota > Metazoa > Chordata > Mammalia > Primates > Cebidae > Callithrix > Callithrix jacchus. The sequence goes on from NC_133509.1 coordinate 94,012,273, forward strand.
TAAGTATCAGACCGACTAAATATCCTGTCTATAGCACTCTTCAGAGTCATCTCTTCTTTTGTCTCAAGCTTATTTCACAAATCTGTAAATCATTTTTTTTAAAAACCTGATGGTACTTGCAGTGATTCTTATCCACTGAAATGCAAATTGAGTCTGATACAATTAAATGTTGCCCTCTTGGCCAGTTTTGCATCTGTTTGTAAACTCTTTCCAACATCATGATGCTTATCATAAGTCTACTCTTTGGGTTCTCTTTTGAACCAGTTGTAATATCTTCCTAGATCTCTCATTTATTAGCAAGTTTGGTAAAGTATTTGACATGAATTCATGTCATGTTTTTAAAAAATTATTCTTTACCAGTACAGAATTTTAAACTTAGAGAATTGATAAAGAGGGAGCTGATTCTAAGTGATCTGAAGTCTTTAAGTATATTTTATTTTTGAATACGTGATAGGGTAGCAAGAGGCTTTCTCTGGGCAAACATGGCATTTTGTATTGGTTCAAGTAGTCTTTCTACTGGCATAAACCAGAAAAAAGGAAGGAGCAGAGCCCTGGGCGTCGGAGGAGGTATCAGGCTTCATATGCTTATATAGAAAACATTCCTATGATATGTGAATGGATGGATATACAGGTGAATAGCAGAGATAGCAAGAGTCATCTAGAGGTGTGAAAAACAACTTAAACATCCCCTCAAATTTCTTGGCAGCTGGCAAGTCAAGGTCCAATTCATGGATTTTCAATTTTGTTAACTTGGATTTATGTTTTAGAGGTGAAGTGTCCTCCATCTTATAATAAGAAAACCCATTTGCTGTTTAGTTTGTGGCCAACTTTGTTAAAATATGTACACTTTACAAAGCAAGGACTGTACATGTTTCCCTCCACTCAATGAGACGTGTCTTTTATTCTAAGCCATAAATGTTATCTGTGAGGTCTATCAGGAGAGTGAGAGCTTGTTCTGTTTCTTCTTGGAGAGACATTTTGGATAGAAATCTTGCCTCTCAGAGTTTGTCTAGAATTGTGAGTGACATACAAATCTGTGTAAAAAGCCCTTTTACAGGAGCTTAGTTATGTTTGTTGAAGTTATTCTTGCAAATAATGGATGTGAGGGTATGATGAACTTATGGAAAACTGAATATTTGTTTATAAATTGAGGAAGATAAACTTGCGTTATACAGCCAGTAGAGAATTTCTGGCTTGTTAAAGGGAAGGTTTGGGGAAGATATAATCACTTTATTCAAATTGTTTAAATATTTGCTGGGTCAATGTTCACAGGAGAGATTAGACTTACTCCATGCAGTTGCCGTGGACCAAACTAAGGCCAACAAGTGCTTGAAGTTACAAGAAGACATCTGTCAATTCAGTGTCAGGTGAATTTTTTAACAGTTCATGGGAGTGCTAGTTCCAAAAGATTATGGATCTCTGGAAACCTTCTCAAGAGCAGATGATGGATCTCCTGCTGGTAACCTTATAAGGGACCCCTGTGAGAGGAAACTCAGCCCAGGTTGTCTCTAGGGTCAAAGACCAGTTATACAATCCTATGATGGCTTTGCTTAAAAGCATGCACATGTTTCATTAAAACATTAGGAAAAGTGGAGAAGAAGGTTTACTCTTTCTTCCATGACTTGCACTGTTATTGCAAGTCATCATTCATTCTTTCTGGAAAAATGACTGACATTCTGAGGCTTAGGAGGAGGTGTTGGATTTCCTGGCAGATGAAGAAGCCACTGTTCTGTAATCATTCTTTGTGTGGGCCCAAGCGGATTTTGGCAACAGATGTACTTGATATATAATTGTGGCAGTAGCCAAAAAATGTAACCAGGATTGGCAGTCCCAGGGACTACATAGCTATCTTGAAATGTGACAGCACAGGAATTATTTTCTGAAACCAACTGCCCTTCTTTTGGTGAGCTTCAGATGTAGAATATAGTTTTGCCCACCAGCAGGGGTTAAAGTTAGGTATTAGAGGGAGTGAGGAAAGCAACACTATCCAAACTCCAAGTTTTAAATCTCCTACTACTTTTTTGCTCTCAAAAGGAAGAGCAAGATGGAAAGAGTTGGGGGCAAATATCAGCATTTAAAGGGTCTAATGATGCTATGCTGTTTTCAAAAACTAGGATTAAATGTAGATTCAGGGATCCAGGGAGCTTGGCAAGAAGGTACATGTCACAGGCATGGTAGGTCACTGCTTCTCTAGAAAAAGTTCAGGTTAATGGGCAAATTCCAAACACTTTATGAGCTTATCTTAATTTATAGCTGTGGCTTGATGCATGAAATACAGTTGGTGACGAAGCTAGGATTTTGATATAATTCAGCCCTCTTGAGAGCCAAGCTTAATCTAGCACCCAGGGGTTGACAAACTATGGTCCATGGGCTAATCTGGCCAGTCACTTGTTTTTGTAAATAAAGTGTTATTGAATTGTGGCATTGCCTGTTCATTCAAGTGTTCTCTGTGGCTGATTTGGCACTAGACAGCTGCAGAGTTGAATAGTTACAGCAGACTGTGTGGTCTGCAAAGCCTAAAATATTTCCTTCTGGCTCTTTATAGGAAAAGTTTGCGACCCTTGGTTGTTTCAGGTTGTTCCATACTTTATCTTAGCCATCTTTGAGAAGATGCTGTTTATACTGTTAGGAGCCAGAGGGGGAAGTTAGCAGAAATTATTAGCAAGGCCGCCCACAAATATTTTTACATCTTCCATACTCTCTCCTCCTCTTTCCCTGTTGCTTGGACCTGGTCTTATGTTGGCACCTATTTTCTGACTTAAAAGTTCTTTTAGATGCCACACATCATGGAGACATAACCTCACACAAAAAACTATTTTGACCTATCTGCCCTTTTCTGCTAGGTTTCTGTATAAATTTTAGGTGTAGAGTGAATTTATTTAATATTTGTTGTGTTCATTACTGTGTGAGATTGGACCAGTGATACCTAAAATAGTAGTGACAAATTTTTTCCTTTTTTTTTTTATTTTTAATTTTTTATTGCATTTTAGGTTTTGGGGTACATGAGCAGAACATGCAAGACAGTTGTGTAGGTACACACATGGCAGTGTGTTTTGCTTCCTTTCTCCCCTTCACCCACATTTGGCATTTCTCCCCAGGCTATCCCTCCCTCCTTTTTTTTTTTCTGAAATCTGAGAAAGGGTCTTGCTCTGTTGCCCAGGCTAGAGTGCAGTGGTGCGATCTTGGCTTACTACAACCTCTGCCTCCCTAGTTCAAGCGATTTTCATGCCTCAGCCTCCTGAGTAGCTGGGATTACAGGCATGTGCCACCATGCCCAGCTTTTTTTTTTTTTTTTTTTTTTTTTTAGTAGAGATGGGGTTTAACCGTTTTGGCCAGGCTGGTATCAGTCTGCTAGCCTCAAGTGATCCACCCACCTCAGCCTCCCAAAGTGCTGATATTACAGGTGTGAGCCACCGTGCCTGGCCAGTAGTAACAAATTAATGAACATGGTGACTGTTTTGCTTATGAACAATGGATAGAATTTTTTGACTCTATATATGATTACAGATAACTTGAAGTTTCTAATGGCATGTTCTTTGCAAACAGAACAGGTTTTTATTAGTAATTATTTGCCTTTCCCCTGTAATGAAAATGATCACAATAAAATTTACTTTGTATCATACTGAAATAGTACTCTTCTGCTGTTGACATTTGCTTGGTTAAACCTTATATCTCCACTGTATTTGAGATGATAGTATTATTGTACATTGCTAGAAGAGTTTCAGCCAGTCTAGACAGTTAAAGAGTGTGTCTTTCTTCCTTGAAAAATATTATCTAAGAACCTCCTCGATTCGTAACAGCACACATAGAGATTTATGGCTTTAGCTGGCCAAATGAATGTTGCTTCAGCCTGTGATTTGTGGTCTAGTGAACAACCGCAGAGCGTGTCCTTAACAATTGATTGACCTTTTGCATAGCTTATTTTGGGCCTTACCAAGATCATCTTAAATTGGAAAACAACAACAAAAACTCCACCAATACTTATGTATTATTATTTGTTTGGGAAATGATCCTATTAAGAAAGTGGTGTCCTGTGCTAATTTCAGAAGAAGTTATTCTTCCTTAAAGACTTAATTTTGTAACTGTAGTTTGAGTCTCACCTCAACAAAAGACTTCAGCTGCTACCAAGAAATTGTCACACAAATTTCTAAATATATGAGCGTAGAAATTTACAAAACTTTAGCATGCTTTGAGAACACAAATTTTGTCCCAAATCAGAGTTTCTCTCTGCATAAACAGCTGATACTGAAGTTATGCTGAGTTTTAAAAATAGAAATCCAGTAAGAGAAGACAATTAGTAGAGAAATGTTTTAAATTACTTGCTGTGGGAGGTGGAGGGGTGCCCTAGGAGTGGAGGACAGAGACATTCCAGATGCCGAAGGGTCTTGATGCATTCCATGTCACCCTGAGCATCAGAAAAAGCAAAGCTCTTGTTCTAACAATGCATAATGTTTTAGAACTTACTTCTATTTTAAATGTAAAAATAGCATATGTTCTTGGTAAAATAAAAATTTGCATTGTATAGAAGTTTGTAAGTTCAAAAAAAACAACTGTGCCTTCTGCTATCCAAAAGTAGCCATTGTTAAGTTTTATTTATATTTCTGGAAATGTTTTTGTATAGTACATACACATTTTTTCCTACAGATGGGAAAGATGATACTCTGAAACATTCTGTCCCCAACAATATATTTGCTTTTTTTTCCTTTATTGTATGTGAGATAGTATCTTGCTATGTCACCCTGGCTGGTGAACTTCTAGGCGCAAGCAATCCTCCCACCTCAGCCTCCTGAGTAGCTAGGGCTACAGGCATGTGTCAACAAGCCTGGCTAATTGTCGTGTGTGTGTGTGTATGTGTGTGTTTAGAGAGATGGGGTCTTGCTGTGTTGTCCAGGCTGATCTTGAACTCCAGGCTTCAAGGGATCCTCCCACCTTGGTTTCCCAAAGTGCCAGGATTACAGTGTGAGCCACTGCACCCAGCCCCTCTCTATAGATTTGCTCCCCTTTGGTATACTCTGCTAATTCAAACAGCACTGTAGTGGAAAATTTTCATGATTATATATCTGTGCAAGTGTGAACATGTAATTACAGGCTAAATTCCTGAACGTAAACTTACAGCATCAAAGGCTATATGGATTTTAAATGTGAACAGTTACTACCAAAATTTACTTCCAGATTGGTTGCTATGATGTTTACAGTTCCAGTTCCAAGGACACGGAATGGCCATAACTGGAGACTCTGGAACAGTATCATTATCATCAGAGCTAGCATTTATTGAGCATGTTTTGTGTGTACACTTCCCAGTGCTTGCTTTATATGTATTAACTTTTTAAGTTCTCACAAATATGGTGTGAGGAGGGAGGCACCTATTTTACAGATAAAGAAACTAAAACTGAGTCACAAAGAGGTTACTTAAAAGCAACATAGCTAGTGAGTGACTTAGGATTCAAGTGCTACTGGTGGTGAGAGAAGTGGATCACAGTCATCTTGGAGGTGATAGAGATGATAGTGAAGTCCTCTGTGAGCGAGAGAACTAAGAAACAATGCAAAATTCATTCTTATGGGCAAAGTGATGTTGAGAAAAATAAATGCATCCTTGTACATTTAAAGAGGATGGGAAAGGATCTTTTAGAATTTTTTCCTAGCCACTGACCAGAAATTTGGAATGAAAAATGTGCTATTTGGAAATGAGGTGAAACTAGAAAGACAGTATATTTGTTTATATTTTAAAAGAGTTGGATATTAAAAAAAAAAAAAAACATTGTTCTTGAAGGTACTTTGTACTGTACAAGTCCTCTTTTCTAGCAAAAGGCTCTCCCATCCACAGAATTTGGGATAATGGGAACAAAGTATACAATCTAGAAAAGAGATTAAAACAGTAGTCAGTGCGGACTGAGAGCAAAGGCAAAGTATCAAGGTGCATTGCATCCAGCAGGAAATCTTGTCCATGAATATTTTCTTATAGGTGTCTCTCAACCTCCTAAGGAAACAGGGAGAGTTGGATTACAGAAATAATAAAATTAGTGTTCAGATCCCCCCGTATCCTCTGGCCAGAGAACAATTGCATTCATCTTCTCCTGGCTTATGCTTCTACAGAGCTATAGACACTTGACAGCCTCACAAAGTAGGAGGAGAGAGAGTTTGGTTCAGAGATGGGAGTTTCACATGCTCCTGCAGCACACACATGCATGCAGGGACCAGTATTGCACAGGGGAAACTGGAGATGCCTTGCCCAAATGAAGAACTCTGAGGATCACCCCGCAGTGATAGGAGTTAGTATATTTAGAAGAAACTTTCACATACTTTAGCTTGTTTGGTTTTCTCAGAGCAGATGCATGTGAAATAAAAATGAAGCTTTCTTCCTCTTATTTTGAGGACAGTATCTACGTGTGCTATTAATCTATTTGCATCATTAAAGCATTTCCTAACTGTAAAGATTTCTCTCAATGTACCAATCTTCAGTTTCAAGAATGATCTCTGTTCTGTAACTGTTAAATATTAAGCTTACAACAAACAGGCTCTTGTGGACCTCAGACAAGGGCCTTGATTTTGTTTTAGTTTTGGAAATTTGCCCTACTTTGGGGAGATGGAGAGATCTGGCACCTTCTACTTCGTTTTATAGGTTCAAATACCATTGAATATCACTGTGAGTTTTGGCTTGTTAAATACATTGGTGAGAGTGGGGTTTTGCTAATTTGGATATTCCCTTTTAAGAGAAAAGAAAGGTTTAGCATTTATACTACCACTCTAGCTATTTTATTAACATGTTAAATTATAATCAAGGCCTGTTTCTAAAGACTCATCAGATTTCCTAAACGTTTTGAAACTATGGGAGTGTAATCCAGTCTGACTTCAAAGCCTCTGCTGCAGCCTTAGTCCCCATCATCTGGCTTGTTCAATCTCCAGATGAAATTCACACGACTGCCTGGGTTGAGGTATCAGTTACTGCCAGCTTTTAAGGCACTGTAAGCAACAGTTACTTTACCCCCTTGTTGTGACTACTTAAAAAATCATTTTGAAATTACGTTTCTTTTAATCCACCTGTGTAGACCTGTCTGGAAAGATTTGCTTACAAAAAGTTTTTTTTTTTTTCTTTTAGGTATAACATGGGACTGAAATTAAATGCCCCACCTTGAAACCACTCTCCTGAGGGTTGGGATTCTGACATCAGGATATAGAGCTCTACTAAGAGTTGTTAAAACATAATAGGTAGTCACTACTTCATTATAAGACAGTAGCTGTGTGTGTGTACATGGTACAGCATCTTCTCCACTGGGATGGGATATCAATTGTATTCAGGTGCTCTTTGAATGTGAAGCTAAAGAACCAAAATTGTCCTTTTTAGGTCTGTTTGATCACACAAGTAACTTACACCCACATAGATGTGTAAACATGCATAGACATTCCTTACCACAGTGTCATCTTCTGCTGGGCTCAGTGCTCAGGTGGAGCAGAGGCCACAGCCAACTGATAACTGATTTTTTTTTTTTTTTTTTGAGATTTGACTTGAGGTTGACACAGATCTCCCATCCACAGAAGCCCAGGGGGCTTAGGGGCTAGCTCCAGGTCACCCTGTTCTATAAGAGGCAAGACTGGCTGAGACAGTTTAGGAGTAGGTGCTTGAATTCGTTGGATTTCAGTTCTTTTCCACTGAGTTCTTTTCTATCAAAACTACTGAGCTGTCACAGCATGAGGGCCGTGCCTGGGACTAATGTGAGTTCATTTTACTACCTTCCATTCAGTGTCAGTCTTTAGTCTTCTGCCTCTTCATCTGAAGCAGCACTTAATTTTTGCCACATCATGTGAAACCCTTCTTCAAGTTTTTATTGTCTGCTGGAGTCTGAATATACTAACTGAAAAAGTCTGGTAAACAACTGGCTGAATCCTATGGTCACTTTTAAGGCAAGTTTCCTTCTCTCATGGATTCCATCCAGATGTGTAGTCTAACAGAGCTGTCCAGTGTAACATAGCCCCCTGAAGAAATAACAGCTTTACACCACTTAAATTATTCTTGATCCATGCTTCGGAAAATGTCCCCTTATCACACCTAACTCAGACTTCAGCACTCCCTGTGGAAATTGAGCTGGGAAGAACACCCTAGTCAAGTAGGCAGTCTGATCATTTAAAGCCAACATTTGAAAATAAATATGTCCTACCTTCATGTCTTCTAAAGGCTTGAATGGGTCATTGTCCAAGTGCTCTGGAAGTCGGATTGTTTCTAGGTGCTATGTGTGTATGCTGGGTGATATGTCACTTTCCCCCGCTTTTTAGGAACAAGAAGAAAACAAGGGAGCTACAAGTTGGCCTGAATTCTACATTGATCAGCTCAATTCCATGGCTGCTGTAAGTAGACTTTTATGTTCTTTGACATGCTGTTTAAATGCAAGCATAGTACAAAGTACACAGTTGCACAATAAATTCGATTGAGTATGACCTATCAAATGTCATTACCTTTCCATCCTAAACATTCAATGCTGAAGAAGGGAAAGGGGGTAGGAGGGGTACTTGGCAAAGTGATTTTTCCAGTATGTTTTACATAAAATCAGCACACACTAAAATATAATTGAGTTTAATGTTGTAAGTGGAAATGTAGTCTGAAATCTGGCTTGTGTTCAACTTTAACTTGCAATTGCTCTTACCAGTCACTCAGAGCTTTGTTATGGCAGTACTATTTTAAAAGTTAATACCATTTTTAATGATATGATTAAGCGATTTCTTTAGTATATTCCTCCCATTCTCTTTCTTACTGAGAACTTGGTTATTCCCTGGCTTCTTGATTTTACAGGGGACCAAGTGCTCTTTTACTCATATAATAGGTCAGGAATTCATTAAGTGGTTTAATGAAAAGGCATCATAAAAATATTGCTGAGATGTCCTTGGAAAATCTTTAGTACAGGGATTTTGGGTTCAGTAATTGCTTAAAATATATTCTTAGTGTGTAAAATATGAATTCTGATTGCAGGATGCCTGTGATGTCAGCATTGCCAGAAGCTTTGGGTACCTATTCATCACAGCTAAAATTCACAGCAGAAAATAAGTTATCAGCCTTTGAGCCTCTGTAGCTTAAATCTCATTATGGTTCATAAGAATTGGAGCTTGCCCGCAGTGGAATGCAGTCTTTCTCAGTGGGCACACTCCTGACTTTAAGAGTCAATCTGTTGTATTCAATTTTGTGTTTATAACATGCAAATAGATGATAGCTTCTAGAGTACTTTCCTCTACCTCCTTCCTGCCCTCTCTCTTTATGGAGAATACATTTCTTATCACTCAAACATTTTAAATGGTCTCACAACATTTTCCTCCTGCTGGAATAGTTAAAACTGATTAGAATATGTGAGTCATTCACACATTTACCAACTTTTAGAGGTCTTGACTTTTAGTAACTTCCTCTTTTTTAGCTTTTTTTCTTAGAAGATGCTTCTTTTGCTGTCATACAATGAATAATAAACAGCCTGGTTATTATGAACAGGGCTGTATAAATTATAGAAGAAACTATGTAAGTTTTTTCCCAAGAATTTCAAGTCTAAAAGCATAGCAGAAATGAACAGAAAATGACCACCAAATCTTTCTTCTTCAAAGCATCTCACACAATGCCACAGATGAGAAAAGGGTGTTCTCAGCATTTGTATGAATATGCTAACAGAGCATAAGATTTGTGATGACCACCAGGGATTTTCTGTACATCTGCCTAAGCAATAATAATTTGGAGCCATTTATATTTCCTGCATGGAAAGGCAATTTTCTAAATTCTTGCTCCTGGCTATTAGGAAAAAAAAGAATAGTTTCTCCTTCTAATTAAATCTGCATTGTTTGATATCCAACGAGAAGTTGCTTATTTTTAATGAATTCTTTTCTATAAATGGAGAAATACTAAGTACTATGTGGATTTTTTCTTTCTTCAAGTATAGGACAGTTAGACTAATTTGTCCTTTAGCGACATAATCCCTGCCTTGTCTGGAGTAGACCTGGTTCATTTGTGTCTCCTGCAGGACCAGTGATGTGCCAACATGTGGGTGGCCCTTCTCTAGGAGCCTCCTCTCTCCTCCATCCAGTTCCTTGGACAATTCTTTGCCACATTCTTGAGTGATCTACGTTTTAACTGCTGTGTGTTTGGTTCCTAATCCAAAATCCTTCCCAAGAGCACCACAAGTCTATTAAATTGTCAGTGATTTTGCTGTTCTTTTTGTGTCAAACACCTAAGAAAACTTTCTAATGTTCCTTTTAGGACTGAGGCAGCATCTTTGCAGGGTCAAAGGTAAAAGGTATTAATAGTCCATGAATTAATGAGGCCTCGAAAATCCTGCATACTTCAGGGAATAAGGAGATCTGATGAGACCCGAAACCCTGTGCTGGGTTTTCTGTTTTTCTCAACATTGTGATAGCCACCACCTTCTTGCATAGTTCTGGCTAATCCCTCTGATGTCCATACTGGAGAATTCTTGATAACACACAGCAGAAATCCTGAGATATAGTCTCTGGACAGTAGAAAGGTACACAAGTCCTCCAAATCCTTTCATGTCCCAGCAGCTAGACTCTTTGGTTCTCTGCTTAGGGCATTCTTGAAGGGGCGTTTTTCCATGTTGTCATCACCCATTGTCTGTAGAATCGGCAGTAACTACTGCTTTGGAGTGTGCCTCACATGACAGGCAGGATAACAGGCACTTTACATGTTTGAGATCCCACCAGCATCTTATGCTGTAAGTGCTATTTATACATAAGGAGTCTGAGACTCCAGAAAGGTTACCTTGTCCAAGGTTATCTAATTAGGAGGTGGTCATCTAATTGGGAATTTAAACCTATCAGTCTGAGCCCAAAGGCTCCTTTCCAATTTGCCTCTCACTAACTCAGTTTTTGAAACCCTATGGCATGTTAAAGAGGCCTGGTTATCCCACCTTCTCCCCACCTGCAGGCCTAGCAAGACTGACTTTTCTGAGATGGGACAGGCATCTGTTTTCTTTAATGCCTCAAGAGTCTGATAAACAGTCCAGGTTGAGAACTGCGCACTTACTAGTCTGTGAAGCCAGCCTTTTGTTACTTTATGTAAGCCTCATTACAAGAATGCTTTGTTCTTTAAAGGACCCCTGAATGATCTGTTGACTTTTAAAGACTGAAAAATAGTATAATAAAAGTGCAGCCTAACAGGTTTGAGAAGGACCTGGGCTTTCTTTTTATGTGGCTTCTCCATGCTTTCTTAAGGAAGAAGACTGCAAGGTGAAGTTCAGTATGCTTAGTGGGCTGGCTTATTGATTTCCCACCAAAGAAATGTTTCAATCAGGAGCTAAGTTCCAGACTCCCAGCAGGAATGATTTCTGGGCCACATTTGGTCATATCTGTCAGACCCACATGTTCCAATGTATACCTTAGCAGCTTTAACAGAAAGATCCTCTGCAAGGATGTACTTTGTCCTTTGCCTGCTTCTCATGTGAGCAGGTATTGAGTAAGCACATAGAGCAATCAAAGAAGCTTCCACAAAGCCTGTACATACTAGATATTTGGCATAGTAGTCACCTTCAGAAATGTAGGCATCTCCCTTAACTACTAAAAGTTGCAAATTAGGCCGGGCGCGGTGGCTCACGCCTATAATCCCAGCACTTTGGGAGGCCGAGGCAGGTGGATCACAAGGTCAAGAGATCGAGATCATCCTGGTCAACAAGGTGAAACCCCATCTCTACTAAAAATACAAAAATTAGCTGGGCATGGTGGTACGCGCCTGTAGTCCCAGCTACTCGGGAGGCTGAGGCAGGAGAATGGCCTGAACCCAGGAGGCAGAGGTTGCAGTGAGCCAAGATAGCATCATTGCACTCCAGCCTGGGTAACAAGAGCGAAACTCCGTCTCAAAAAAAAAAAAGTTGCAAATTAAACCTTCTTCCCAAATGTGTGACTTGAAAACTTGAAACTTCATATAAATTATTTTGTTTTGAAAAGTCACATTTAGAACAAGTTCAGCTATATGTCCTCAGTTACGTCAACCCAATAAATATAATCTCAGACCCAAGTCTAAATATATCACACATAGAAAATGTTGTAGTCTCTTCTGTTTTGAGAGAAAGGTTATATGTTCCTTTTACAGTATTGGGAAAGGAAGTTCCAATTTAATTTCCTTTGACATTTCATGAATCTCTCAACTCTAGTATGGAGAGACTTAATATAGTCTGCTGCTATTCAAATGTGCCACCCTCTCCAAAATTTCTAAAAGGATAAATATATGCATTTTTATTTGTACTTATGGCCCACAATAAAATGTGTAGTCTTTAATTTGGGGATAGAGTTGTGCCATTAAGCTTAGGAACAAGGAATGATATTCATGAAAGGCTTGATTCTTAGCTACAGATTCCAAGTGATTGCATAAGAGTCCAAATGAGTTCAGCTGTGTCATTGGAGATTAAACGTTCTTGGCTGGATTTGTGTGAATTTTCCAGGGGATGGGTCTCAGGGAGCTTTGGGGAATTCATTGGCTGTTTCTGCACACAGCTTCCTTCCTCATCATCCCCTGGTGACAGCTGTCCAGGATCATCACCAGCAAGAGGACAACTTTAGCAGAAACAATAACAGTGTTGGTTTTTATTTCAGTTGCCGTACATTATACTGATGTATTATATTTATTTTGCTTTGAGCTTTACGCTTCTCATTATGAAATCATGTTTAGGTGTTAGTTAGCATTTAGTTACTTAATGCTGACACTATTGATTGTCACCCTTGATGATTTATGGTCCTGGAAGAAAAGCCGTGACTGGATCATTGAGACCCACGGATAGGAGTCAGGCTTTTCTTTTTCAGTACAGTCACCCCAGTGTATTTCCTAGCCAAGCATTTCTGTCAGAATTTGTAACAGGTAAAAAGATTGAAACTAGACAAGCATGTGTTCAGAATAGGATGAAGAACAGGGACTGGGAGCTCCATGGTGGAGGTTCCTGGAGTCATCAGATTGGGGGTACTGTAGGACAACCAGGTGATCGCTGAATGAAAGGGAATGGAAAGGACTAGACACCTTACTGGCATTCATGATTTTATAATCGTGAATTATTACTGCAGTCTTACATAAAACCTTGCTCTCGCGGCATCAGCATTGCCTAGAAATGTGTCAAGAATGCAGCATCTCAAACCTCACCTCAAACCAGGCTCAAACCAGACATACCAAACCAGGCTCCACATTTTAAGACTATCCTCACGTGATTTTCAAATCCACATTAAAGTTTGAGAAGGACTGCTCTAGCAGATCCCTGTGTAGAAACACACACACACACACACACACACTCACACACACACACACACTCACACTCACACTCTGATTTCTAAATGATGGTGAATCATTTCTAGAAGTTAAGCCTTTACTCTGAAGGAATTGTCTATCCTAGTAATAGCTCCAATTTAATTGTTCTTCTTAAAAAATAATTTGATGTAACAAAATCCCTTTGGTCTTGATTACACTTTTTGGCTGAGGAATAGGGATGGTAGTGTGGGAGGACTGCTGCCCACCTCCTCTTTTTGATAATGTGATAATTTCTCAGACTCTGGGACTTGAGATTTGCAGAACTTGAAATTGTGACCTTGCATCCTACACGTCATATATCTCCCATCTTTTGAACCCACCAAATTGGGTGTTCCCTGAAAATTTTACAGCTTGCCATTCTTGAATTAGGATCAATATGAATAATTTTTCATGTTTCACTATATTACTCAGATGTAATTGCCAGAACATTGTATTCAACTACAGGTTCAATCTTATTTCTATCAAATACAAATAGTAATATCTATATCAAAGTGTAATTGTAGAATAGTTATACAAACATTTGGGCAACATAGTCTCTACTAAGATTTCTAAACTTTTCCTTAAAGCTTTATTTAGAATTTGAAGGACCTAGCTTACTTGATTATAGATTTATTATTTATATTTAAAGTGATGGTAACAAATAATCTTAGGTTTGTCTTGCTTGTACTGTAATTAAAAAATAGAATTTGAAGAAGTGACTTCTGTTTTCTTTGTACAGAGAAAATCTCTGCTGGCCTTAGAGAAGGAAGAAGAAGAAGAGAGAAGTAAAACTATAGAGAGTTTGAAGACAGCACTGAGGACAAAACCAATGAGGTAATTTTCCCTGGTTAGCATGGTTTTTTTCTCTCCTTTTTCCCTCCTTTTTTCTGCAATAGTCAAACCTTCTATTAAGTCTTAAGTTAAAACCATAAAATTAAACCATGAGTAACATATTTTAATCATTAACATTTAATAAAATTATTTTCTTTTTTTTTTTTTTTTTTGAGACAGAGTTTCGCTCTTGTTAGCCAGGTTGGAGTGCAATGGCACGATCTTGGCTCACCGCAACCTCCACCTCCTGGGTTCAGGCAATTCTCCTGCCTCAGCCTCCTGAGTAGCTGGGATTACAGGCACGCGCCACCATGTCCAGCTAATTTTTTGTATTTTTAGTAGAGACGGGGTTTCACCATGTTGACCAGGATGGTCTTCGATCTCTTGACCTTGTAATCCACCCGCCTTGGCCTCCGAAAGTGCTGGGATTACAGGTGTGAGCCACTGCGCCCGGCCAATAAAACTATTTTCTTCTGTTCAAAGGTATACAGGCCGCCACTAGGATGGCTAAAATAAAAAAGACAGAGACTTTAACAATGGCAAGTTAGTAGGCAGGAATGTAGAAATATTGGAACCCTATTCATTGCTGCTAGGAACATAAAATGGTGAAGCCACTTTGGAAAGGATTTTAACAGTTTCTCAGAATTTTAAATATAGTGTTGCCATATGACTCAGTAATTATACTTCTAAGAATATAGCCAAGGGAAATGAAGACATGTCCCCCAAAAACATGTATGCAAATGTTCATATCATTATTCATGATAGCCAAGAAGTGAAAACAACCATATATCCATCAGCCAATGAAATGATAAATTAAATGTTATATATCCACAAAATTGAATATAATTTGGCTACAAAAAAAGGAATGGAGTGCTGATACATGTTGCAACATGAAATAACCTTGAAATATACTAAGTGGAAGAAGCCAGTAACAAAGGAGACCACATACTGTATGATTCTATTTCTATGAAATGCCCGGAATAGGCCAATCCATAGAAACAGAAAGTAGATTAGTGGTTGCCAGGAGCTGAGGAAGTGGGGAAAATGTTCTCTTTGGGTGATTAAACTCTTCTAAAATTAGATAGTGTTGATGGTCACACAGCTCTGTGAATATACTAAAAACTACTGAATCGTACAATTTAAAAGGGTGAATTTTATGGCATGTGAATTATTTCTCAATACAACTAATTTTTTTAAGATGGGTAGACTTTCTGGCAATAGTGATTCATTTCCTCTCTGATAATCAGCTTCTATGGTGTGCCTCCTGCACTTTCATTTTTCTTTAATGCCTGTAGGATTTGGTGAGGTGTTGAGGTTCTTATATGTACATTTCATGAGCACAGGTGCTATGAATGAAGCCAGCTGGTTTAATGAGCTTGGCTATAGCTGGGTCATGTGGTTGGGTGAAAAGCCTAGAAAATAAAGATTCCCTTTCTTTATTTGACTATAAAATGAAAACTTAGAAAAGCCTGATTCATTAAAAATGTTGTGTAGTTATATGACTGAGCTCTAGACTATCCTGTCACCGTTTCTCTCAGTGTGTTCTGCATTCTCAGATGTTAATCAATATCCAAGGCTAATAAGTTTGGAAAATTTATCACATAAACAGATTATGTTACTTCTGAGCTTTTCAGTGGCTATGTACATGTGTATTGTGAGTTATTCTCATTGATTAGCTTAACATTAAGTGTAAGAAATATTAATAAAGTTAATATACAACAAAGTATTGCTTTATTATTGTATTCCATGTATATGGAATAATGAGATTCCATGTAGCATGTCAAACAAGAGAATAGTTTTTTAATAAAATTTTTGGGATATAGATTATCATTTGTTTGACAAGCAAATATTTTGGAATGTAAGGAAGCTCTTGACTTTCATTAATAGGGCGTTTAGGTCAGTGATCAGCACTTAAAAGTGCATTAGCAGTCAACATAAAAGCGCATGGCTGGACGTTGTCACTCACTATACCAGCTACTTGGGAGGCTGAGACAGGAGGTTTGCTTGAGGCCAGGAGTTCAAGACCAGTCTGGGGAAAATAGCAAGCTACTCGGGAGGCTGGGATGGAAGGATCACTTGAGCTCAGGAGTTCGAGGCTGCAGTGAGCTATGGCAGAGCAAGACCCTGTCTCTCTTAAAAACAAAACGGGGGATGGGTGGGGTATTGGAACTGGAACTGTATGCTAAATAACACAGGATCTGCAAATGATTTTAACCTAAGACAAGATATGTATTCTGAGTATTCTCTTGCTTTTTTATAAGCATGTGATCTGTTACTTGGTTCTTTGTTCTTGTTGAGATGTGTTTTGCACAAATGGAGGGTTTTGTTTTTTCACACTTTTGGTTAGACCTGACCGTTGGGTCTGTGCTGAGGAAGAGGCAGAGCATTAAAAAGACTTCATCAGTGTAAGCCTTTTGGCACTTCAGGAACTAAATTTTACTTTCCCCCACCCTCCAGACTTTTCTATTAGGGGCTATTATAAAACCCCAAAGGGACTTAAGTGTGGTGTACTTCTCTTCACAACAGGTTTGTAACCAGATTCATCGACTTGGATGGCCTGTCATGTATCCTCAACTTTCTAAAGACCATGGACTATGAGACATCAGAGTCTCGAATACATACTTCTCTCATTGGCTGCATAAAGGCACTAATGAACAACTCTCAAGGCCGGGCTCATGTCCTGGCTCATTCTGAGAGTATTAATGTAATTGCTCAGAGTCTGAGCACAGAGAACATTAAAACAAAGGTGGCCGTGCTGGAAATCTTGGGCGCCGTGTGCCTGGTTCCTGGGGGCCACAAGAAGGTTCTGCAGGCCATGCTGCACTACCAGAAATATGCCAGTGAAAGGACCCGCTTTCAGGTGGGTGCTCCCTCAGCCTTCTTCACTCACCCCTTCTTTAAAGTCTGCTCAAACACGTGCTTTTCCTGTCTCTGAAGGGGAACATTACTTGAGAACATTACATTTCCCCCTGTGGTGATTACTCACAATGTGACTTCAAATATTCCCTCCTTCTTAGATTTAAGAACCAGAGAATAGAGTATATTTTCCATAGTTGATCAGTCTGTAGCTTTAAATTTGCAGAACTTGAAATTGTGGCCTTGCATCCTACATGTCATACAGCTCACATCTTTTGAACCCACCAAATTGGGTGTTCCCTGAAAATATTACAGCTTGCCATTCTTGAATTAGGATCAATATGAATAATTTTTCATATTTCAGTATATTAGTCAGATGTAAAAAGCAAGCGGAGGTGATGAACCAAAGGCTTTTGTATACATGTATGTATGATGTAAGAATTTTGAAATTAGAGTTTTTAGGACTGTTCTTAAGGGGGGAAAAGGGTGCTTTCTATGGGTCAGTATAATCCTGACTAAACACAAGATTTGAAAAGTTAACTTTGAGTCTAAAAAAATTCATAAAATGAGCATAAGGTTAGTAATGTTTCAGTCCTTTGTTTTTATATTTATATTTTTGATAGACATTAATTAACGACTTGGATAAAAGCACTGGGCGGTATCGAGATGAAGTGAGTCTCAAGACTGCAATCATGTCCTTCATTAATGCGGTGCTCAGCCAAGGAGCAGGAGTGGTAAGGACCTTCTACTATAAATTAAAAATCTATTAGTAAAGAATAATTTATAAAAAGTGATTACTATTTAGTCTAAAAACCACAAATATGTATTTTATTGCCCATTTACTTTCAGGAGAGTTTGGACTTTAGACTTCATCTTCGCTATGAATTTCTGATGTTAGGAATTCAACCTGTAATAGATAAATTAAGGGAACATGAAAATTCAACGTTAGATAGGTAAGTCAGAATGCTATGATGTGAGAAAGTTTCTGTGCTTTCCATCTGTAATGCAATGCCTCATCAAGTGCTGGCCTGTGGTTACCTGTGCCCCGTCTGTAATGTAAAGAGCTTGTACCAGAATGTTAGTTCAACTAATGATGTTTTTATAGTAAGACTTTGTTGATGAGGGAAGCAGCACATTTTATAGAAAACGTAATGTGGGTTTTGGCGTTAGACCTGAATTCATGTCTTATCCTAGTCCTGCCTCGTACGTCCTGTGTATCCTGGTGAAGTTACTCCATTTTTCCGAATTTTGCTATTTTTATTCCTGTAAAAAAAAATAAGCGCTGGTGGTAATGATGATAATGACAGTTATTTTCCAGGAATATTTTAAAAATTGACTAAAAAAACCTATGGAATCACTTAGCCCTTTTGACAGGCATACTGTGACTGTTCCACTGCCTATTCATTTGCTCGTTTGCAATCATTTTACTATCTCTAAACTATCCCTACTTGATTTCAGAGCTTTTCTCTACCACTGTTCTCTTCTCCTCTATATTCATATACTCCAGCATGCTCTTCTTCTTGATAGTCTGTGAACACGTCAAAACACTCTTGCGTCAGGGCCTTTGCACTTGCTGTTTCCTCAGCTTCAAAAGATCTTTCACAGATGTCCAAATTGTTTGTTCCCTAGTTCCCTGGAGAGAGACCTTATGTAACCACTGTGTACATTATTCACCTCATCTGCCACCGTTTTCTATTTTTTTTACCCTGATGTGTTTGTCTTCATAAAATGCATCCAGGGTGTGTAGTATACATAGTAGGTGCTCAATAAATACATGACTGAATAAATGAATGGCATGATCATTTGTTTTGTCACCTTTAATTCAGCTGGAAGTTAAGTGTAGGTTTATGGGCATGTTTTTCCATAAAGGGAATCCATGAATGGAATTTGGACTTGATTGTTTTTAGATTTAGTTTTAATAATTGCCTACTATACGCTAGGCAGCCTAGATTTTTAAATTTTTCTCTTATTGTAATCTGTTTCACTCAGGTGATGTCTTTTTTCCTTAGAAAGAACATAGTTAAGTTGAAGCATTCAAATTTTGTTCCATTGTTTCTTTCTGAGCTATCTCTGAAAAGTCAGGAAAAACCTTAGTATTCATGTCCTCAGTCCTATGCACCTGTGTTTGTAGGATGTTCTACTTAATAACTTTTCTTTCATTATTTTTCAGGCATTTAGACTTTTTTGAAATGCTCCGGAATGAAGATGAACTAGAATTTGCCAAAAGATTTGAACTGGTATATATGCTTACAATTATTCTGGTTTGACTTATCAGTTCACATTATTTCTCTTTGTAATGTGTGTTATAGAGTTCATAGGGACTAATGCAACCTAAAAGCAAAATCGAAGCTCTATTTTGTTACCTAAGGGGCAGGATTAGCTTCTGTTTGCTTTAAGTTTATTTTACACTGGGGGAATTGAAGAACTTAGATGTTTGATTTGATTTCTTTTTCCTATAAAATAGGTTCACATAGACACAAAAAGTGCAACTCAGATGTTTGAGCTGACCAGGAAGAGGCTGACTCATAGTGAAGCTTACCCGCATTTCATGTCCATCCTGCACCACTGCCTCCAAATGCCTTGTAAGTGTATTTGTGACTTACATGTGTGCTTCTGAATGTTTGGACATTGTCCAAAGGGTTCTGGCCCCTGCGCAGTGCTGATTACATTTGGTGCACACCAGAGATTCCAAGGCTTGGTTTTATGACAGCCCAGTTCGTGTGTCTACATAGCTTAAGGGGTGTTACAAAATTTTTTTAATGAAACAAAATTTTGATTTAAAAAATAAAAAATATGCCCTACAACCTGTTTAGAAAGGTATAGAAGGTCCCTCTCAATCACATTAATGATCATTGCATGTCAAAATTCGATAAACTTTGGGAAGCATTGGTACAGATGTTGTAAACCTCTCTGGTTCTGTGGCTCTGAAGGGTGACCGCTATTGACAAATATTCGTCCTAGCTCAGAAACAACTTGAGCATTTTCTTTCACTGTTCTCTTCTTTTTTAGACAAAAGGAGTGGCAACACTGTTCAGTACTGGCTACTACTAGATAGAATTATACAGCAGATAGTTATCCAGAATGACAAAGGACAGGACCCTGACTCCACACCTTTGGAAAACTTTAATATTAAGAATGTCGTACGAATGTAAGTCTCTTCTTATTCTGCTGCCTGTGAGATAATGGTGACAATGTAAGATATTTATTTATCCTATTTCAGTAACAACTGGGAGAGCTAAAATGTTCGAGGGGTCAAATAGGAGTTACTGTACATATGCACTATATCTAAGTAACATCTGGTTTTAAATGGGTTTCAAGCATGTGCTGAGAATTTTCTCTGCAGTAGACTATTTTTGTACCTAGGGAGAATGCAGTTTACAGTGGACCTTTTATATTTTTTGTAATAAATGCTCCTTGAACTCTTACACAGGTTGGTTAATGAAAATGAAGTTAAGCAGTGGAAAGAACAAGCGGAAAAAATGAGAAAAGGTAAATGATGATGCCCTAACAAGTGAAGAGGCTGTGCTGTTGGTTACTGGGTGACCTTGATTTCCATATATTTTGGAAATTTACATTGATGTTTCTTGTTGACTTTGGTTCAAGCAGCCTACCTTTTTCCGTCTTTTAAGGGCATTTGCACTGGGTTTCTTAAATCGAGTATTTTAGTTGTCATGCTGATTCTCAAGTATTTTTTCCTTTTATTATAATCACATAAATGTTTTGAAAAGCTTATAGCATTTGCTGTTCAGTATTCATTAAATCAAATTTTCTTAACTACTAATAATCCAAAGCCTTCCCTTACTCCATAATGGCTCTTTAAAGCTTACTGGGTTTTTTAAGAAATACAATAAGGCACATGAGGGATTATCCAAAATTTTAAAAGAGAAGAACAGGTCACTTGGTTTCAATAACCCAGTTCTCTCTGTGACTTTGACTTGGTACCAGTTGTAAAAAACAAAAAAAGAAGTCATTTAGAAAATCAGTGACCATTGCTGAGATATGTGTTATGAATCATGAGCTGACCAGCTGTTAGTGTATAGTTTGAATATGTTTTTGATATTATCTCTCAGCATCAAATGACAGGAGAGACATTTATGTCCATCACTGTGTTAGCCATACGGAGAAATGTATATCATTTTCCTTCCTGTTTTAAAATATTAGCAAATTGAAGTTGCCGCCTTTGTGGAAACAATTGTACTGCCAGCCACTATGCTCTCACCATACTCGTTAACTGACTTCCTTTTCCTTGTCCAAGTTATTCACCCACAGCCAATGAAACTGAATAGCACTCACCCCAATATTTAATGTGCTGAAAAGCAGGTCCAAGAGATGCTTAAGCATTTCCTTTCTCTCATCATGTTTCCACTGAGCAGAAAAGCAGAGCCATAACTGATACCAGAAAATACCAAATGTGAACTAAGTACTTTTATGTTACAAGTTTCTCATATGTATTCAGGTTGCTCTCAAATAAGTGATACTGCACATGCATTTTAAAAAATAAATTTCAGAACCTGCTACAAAAATAGAAACATTGACTAAAAATCAGGGTAAAGAGATTAAACCAAAGAGAAAAATGGTCAACCAGTGGATATTTTAGGAATACACTCTAGAGTATAGAGACTCAAGTGTGCAAGCTGAGGAGAGCACTTAGGATGTAAGCTTTCATTCATTCATTCATTCATTCATTCAGTGAATAATACCTGTTGAATGCCTGTATGTCAGGCACTGTGCTGAGTTCTGGATCTGATTTTCAACTCTCCCCCTCACTCACTGTGTGGATGAGCTAAGTCATGTCCTCTCTTCTCCCCTAGTCTCCTAACTTTGCAACCTGAGAATTAACCCTAACTCACAATGTGATTGTGAAGATTAAATGACACAACCAATATAAGAACATTAGCGTACTGTAAGGCACATGCTACCTGCACAACAAATGATAGCCATTGTTGCAGGATTTAGGTGGCTGAGATGATGCAAAAGAAAATCTCCAATGTCAGTGGGAGGAACGAGTTATTTTAATGTTTTAAGGTATAGTCATGGGTAGAGTCTAAAAGAGGAAAGATTATAGTTAAATGTTAATTTTTTTCCTGAAAGCTTCAGGTGACAAAATTGTATTAAAGAGGGCACATAGTAAGTAGTCCAATGACAAAGGCAATAAGGAGACAGAAGTTCTATGGACCTAAAAGGTAGAGAATATTTGGGGAGAATTCTCTTTAGGGCAGCACACCCAGGGAGTGCTCAATAAAAGCTTAGTGACTAGGTGGTAAACAGGTACCATTTGTGAAGAGAGTCCTTTAGGTTGGAGCTTCCAACCTGGCATACATCATGATCATCTAAGGATCATTTAACTACTGCACATTCCCAAGCCCTTTTGCCTACCTACAAGATAGACTTCTTGGAATAATGTCTGGGAAGTCTTGAAATGTTAAGACTTCTCGGATAATTCTGAGGCACAGCCAACCCTCAGTGAGAGGAAGGCAAGTTTCTAGTCCTGAAATTGTAAAGGAAGAATGAAATGGAGATAAAAGAAGGAAAATGGGACATAGTGAAGTCATTTTTAGATATATTTCTGGAGATGTTAGGGAAGCAACCACAGAGTGGTAGAAGTGGATTGCTGGTTATTTTAATTCCAAGGCTGGCAAAACCCAGGGATTTTAGTGGCTTGAACTCCTCTCTATAAACTCTGATTTTGGGGAACTCAGGAGAGAGAATAAAACAAGATAAAACAAGAATTTAAGTGTGTTATCAAATTCAGAAATAGAGACTAGCTCTATTAGCATAGTTTTGCCCCAGTGGGTTATACCTCTACTGGATTTACTAATATAAAAAGAATAGGAATTAGGGCCACGTATTTGAAGTAAAAATCCACAGCCTAAACTTCGTTAGTTCTCTTTCCCAGAACTCATCACTCCTGTCAGCAAGCTTATATCCATTGGCAATGTGAATACGCATTATGCTGAATGTGCGCTGTTTTATTATAGCGGGATTGAGGAAGCCAGTAAAACTACAGCTGAGAGTCAATAATTTTCTCCTCCGTATTACCATGATTCTAGCATTCTGCTGACACCACTCCCTTTAGGATATTTAATACTGAGATGATAACATTTGCTTTCACATGTCTTAATAATTGTTTACTGAAAGCATAAAATACATCAAGTAGCCTTCTGAGTGGAGAGGGGAGAAATGACTCCCACTTGGGACAAACCATGGGTCTGGCAGCAGCTCTTCCTCACACATGAGACCCTCCCTTCCAGCCCTTCTCCTGGTGGAGGTGAGCTGGCAAACCTAACTCATCAAAGCTGAACTTCTCTTTGTCTTATTTCTAATTTGTGAAAAGAGGCCATTTGAATATTTGTTTTTTCCTGGTATTGCTAAAGGACCATTTTCATGACAAGATTCTGAATGAACTTTGGTACCATTCTCCTCCACCAGTAATCACTCAAACTTTTGTTTTACGCTTAGAACTCTGAGTGTAGAGTCTCTTCTTTACAGAACACAGTTAATAACGTTGTTCATCCGAAGCCCACTCCAAGCACAAACATCATTTAGCCCTTGAGTTGCTCCCTTTGATGGAGAAGAGGAATAATATTTACCTAATAAAGATCCTCATAATCTCTGCCATCATCCTCAGTCAATCTTTTTTTTTAGAGAAAATGCTTCAGCTTTGAAGACTCTCCTGTTTTCATGTCCAATTGTTTTCATGTGTAGAGCACAATGAGCTACAACAGAAACTGGAAAAGAAAGAACGAGAATGTGATGCCAAGACTCAAGAGAAGGAAGAGATGATGCAGACCTTAAATAAAATGAAAGAGAAACTTGAAAAGGAGACTACTGAGCATAAGCAAGTCAAGCAGCAGGTGGCGGACCTCACAGCACAGCTCCATGAGCTCAGCAGGGTGAGGTCTTCCGCTCAGCTCACAGGCAGCTGCCAAGGCCTCACTGACCCTAGCGCCCTTCACCCTTAAGTAGACAACTTCATACTGGGGGAGCAAAATCTGAAATGGCTCATGATTAATCACAGTTAGGAGACTCACTCCCTCTGCTGTCATGTAGGCAGCTGAGGTATTTGGGGGCTGTGCATGTAAGAATACTGTACTAATCTAAGAGCAAAGGAAATTGTATTAGCTTCTTAAAGTGAAAACTGACTTCATGAAAATCACACTTTCTGTGATGGTGCAAGAAGTGAGAAAGATGTGAATGCATCCCAGACAAGTACTTGGGTGTCAAATACAAAAGGTTGATGCAGTGGAGTCCATGAAGGCCCAAAAAAGTCCATTCAACTTTACCGATCCTTTAAACATTCTCAGAAGTGTGAATTTCTCTATCATACACATCTTAGGCAAAGTTACAGACTCTCAAGTCATTCAATGAATTTACTTCTTCCATTGATCTTTTCTTTTCCTATTTTTATCTTTTCAGAGGGCCGTCTGTGCTTCAATCCCAGGTGGACCCTCACCTGGAGCCCCAGGAGGGCCCTTTCCCTCCTCTGTACCTGGATCTCTCCTTCCTCCCCCACCGCCCCCACCTCTACCAGGTGGGATGCTTCCCCCTCCACCACCTCCCCTCCCTCCAGGTGGCCCTCCTCCTCCCCCAGGGCCTCCTCCCTTAGGGGGAATCATGCCACCTCCTGGTGCTCCAATGGGCTTGGCACTCAAGAAGAAAAACATTCCTCAGCCCGCAAATGCCCTGAAATCCTTCAACTGGTCTAAACTGCCTGAGGTAAGCCATTTGCTCCAATTTTCCCTCTAATGGATAGCATTAGCAGCTCATTGTGTTGTCACTGAAAGGGAAAACAGCCTTGGCTGTTAAATGATTTCATTTTCTAGTGTGGACTCAGGGTTCTCACTAGCTCAGATATTTAAGTGATAAAGCTTCTGAAAGAAAGGACACATTGTTTGAAACCCTGCTCACTTTGAGTGTCTGGTAGACTGAAAAATTTGGGATAGAAGCACTTTTTAAAGAATAGCGGTGCCTGTTCTTTTTATGTATAACTGTAAACCATAGCAGTTATTACCTTGATGTTTCTAGAACAAACTGGAAGGAACAGTATGGACCGAAATTGATGATACAAAAGTCTTCAAACTTCTAGATCTTGAAGACCTGGAAAGAACCTTCTCTGCCTATCAAAGACAGCAGGTAACAGCATATGCCCTCCGGATACCAAAAAAGTAGAAAAATCATGTCTTATCCATGCATGATCGCTGGCCCATCAGCCATGGCCATGATGTGACAGGCACATATGAGTTCTTGGCTGTTGGATCTACCCTGATATGTTTCTGCAGAGCAGCATGGTTGTGCACGTCCACATCTGTGTCCAAGTGACTGTCAGTTGTATGTGAACAGTTGAAGGTATATAAGCTCCTTGTTAGGGAGTTTAATATCTGGTGTATGTCTAAGACCTTGGCTCTGTTGGTGTAGAGTTTTGTATGCTATCACTTGTATTTAGTCAAAACGGGTCACCAGGAGAAAATGTTAGTAGAAGAGTTAAATAACTTCAGTTGTCACCCCACAGTGTTTATATGTAAAACTATTTTGGTTTATCTGAATTTTTAAAAAATACTTATCAAATGGTTACCATTTGAAGCAGAATGCTTTGTGAAATGGATGGAATTTTTAGACATACAGAGGTTTTTTAATGACTCTAATTTGGCCGGTAGATGGAACTTAGGAGTTTTTACTGTATGTCATGAACAGAAGTGGGGTTGTAAAGCCTGAGCAAGTGGGGAGATGTCAATGGTACAGATACGACCAGAGAAGCTACTGAAATGTGAGCAAAGCTTTTGTAATAGTGGCAAAACCATGTGATTTGGTGCCTGCTGGCACTCCACATTGACAGGGCCAACTAGTCAGCATCACTGTGTGAGCCCAGGCACATCTGCGTGGTACCTCTTGTTCTTCAAGAGGGCATCGTGGTCGAGCCTCTTAAAGTTAGACCAGAACAGAACACAGCAAAGTGGCCACGTCTGGAGAGTTTCAGAAGAAAAAAGAAAAGGTGGAGTAGGATCCCAAATAATCAAAGACTTGAGAAGAGAAAACTTGAATCTTGTCGTGTGAGAAGAAAGATTCTTAAGTTGTCTGAAGGCGAGGAGTGATGGAGAGAGCAGAGTTCATCCTAAACAGGAACACACGAATGCTGGGCATCTTACAGGGGCTTTCCTTGGGCTTCACTGAGAGGCCCTTAACTCCCAGATTAATCATGGGTGGAGCATCCTTAAACAAGCAGCAGACTTCCTAGCTGGTTTCCTTGGCTAAGTCCCCAAGAAAGAGTGTATCAGGAAAGAAATACTGAGCACCAAAAGAGTAGATGGCCTTGGGGGGAGAAACAAAAACTAAGGGTTTTTTTGTTTCATTTTGTTTTTTCAAAATAGCCTTTGATGCATCTGAAATGGGGAAAAAAATCCAATATTTAAGTGAATATTTTTCCTTAAGAAAGGGAAAGCTTTCTGCAATGCCTTTTATGCCAGTTTAATAAAATACAAAAATAGAGGTGGTTGCCTGCCATGGTGACATGAACACTTAAAACAGGAGCCCTCAGCTGCCCACCCCTACCGTAAGTAGGAACGGAAACATGGGCAATGTTATACAACCAAATAAGGGAAAATGAAAAAACACAATGAAGATGAGGCATTGGCCAATAGAAAGCAAAACAACTTATCTTTCAAAGGACAAAAGTTGTCTTTAGAGTCCTCATGTGGCAGGGACTGTGACCAGACTCATTCCTGATTGGCTGCAACATGCCACCTCTTTCTCTGTCTGTTGTCCTGAGAAGGTGTCTCCCTAGCCTTTACGTGAAATCTAGAGGCATTTTAGCAAATTTCCTGGTAATTCAAATCATCTTCTAACCTGGTTATATGCCCCATTGCTTTCCCACTTCAGTTTTGATCACTGATACTGGTCCTTGGTGATTGCCTAATGTGAAGACTTGAGAATCGTAGAGAAGTAAATGAAAGGAAGGAAAAGCAGCAGTTATTCCAAATGATGCTACTCAAGTCCAAGCATGTGGGTTGCATTTATTATAAAGGCAGGTGGTTGAAAGACCTAAGTTTACAAGACTCATAATTAACTGGCTTTCAGCAGAAGGTGCAGAAGGATGCTGCCAAAATGCTGTGGGACAAATATGTGGACAGTTCTCAAGAGCTCTGGGAGACAAGATTGCAGAAAGCCTAGCAATTGGGTAATTGTCTCCTAGCAACCAACACTGTTTAAGTAATCAGTAGGCATTCCAGTCAGGAGAGTCCAGAACATTTCAGTTGTACTTAACACTAAGTAGACCGGCAAGTAGAATCAGTTGTGACCGTATTTTCAATAGCACTTCCTGAAGAAAAATTTCAGCATACCTGATCAGCTTGAGTAGTTCAAGTGTGTTTACCCTTTTGGTACAAGAATTTGAGATGAGAACTTTTAAACCATAAGTATATTTTCTAAATAAGGATAATTTGAACCATTTTATTGAATTCACTGAATTCTGATAGAAAATCCAAAGATGTGGACACTTTAGTTGGAATATGTAGGACACTGTAAAGGAAATGGAGTGCCTGTCATTGAATGTCCCTTTATCTCACGACCAATGGAAACACTCAAGACCTATGCGTTTTCATCTCAGTCTTGGCAGTGCATTGTATGATTCACTTGAACTGCTCCCTTTTCTACTCCCAAATGAATACTGAGGACCTATTTTTTTCCATGGTGTCTCCTCTTTTCCTCCTTCCAGAGTCATGACACTCTGTTCAAACTCTAGACTTCAGCCAGTTGTTTGGCTAGATACAATTCTCAGATAGGCAAAGGAACACATGAATACTATGGATGCATGCAACAGGAACCCTGCACAGAGGAAGATTTTGGAAAAATTTCAGTAATATCAGATTAGTATAATTTAGATGAATACTGAGAAATGGCACTTAGGGAATATATACAAACACACATGTATATGCAGACACACCCACACCCACATACATATATATATGCATACACTTAGGTACATAAACTATATCCAGTTGATGTGAGGAATCAAAATCAGAACATATATTGTCTACTTTGTATACAAAGTACTTCAAAGGATGAAAAATGTATTAAACTTTTGCACAGGCCCACAGTGTAACTCAGACTATAAAAGCAGAGATGAGGAAAATCTGTAAATAACTGTAATATGAACTACACGATCATAATATTAAGCCTCTATTACATTCCTGATGCTGAGTATGATATACACAGTTCCCAATCTCGTCAACCTTAAGATTTAGTTCTCAAGGAGCTCTTATACTTATTTTTTCCCTTAACGCTCACCCCCAGCTCTATGAGTAGATACTATTCATATTTTATAGGTAATAGAAACATGGCTTGGTGTGTATTTAGGGACTCCAAAAGGACATAATTCTCAGTTTCACTTTGTTCTTCCCCACGGTTTTTATTCATTATAAATGTCAGACTTTGTATAGGATTTTCTTTAACTCCAGCTTTAAGAACAAGACTGCTCCTATTCAGAATGTTCTGTTCAGTGCGGATATCAACGGTGTGCTGAGCTGATTATGTAAGCTTATGTGCCATGTGAAATGGGATCTAGTAGTTATTTTCCACTCACATTCCAAAAGTTCATTGGAAAGTCAATTTCTGGAATCTCAGGACCTCTTTTTCTCGTTGAAACTATATTACACATGATTTCCAGGTCAGCCACAAAAGACTTATTTAAATACATAATGTAGCACATTGCATAGCTATACTTTTCAGATACAATTAAACAATATTCATCTCTGTTTTATGGGAAATTTTCATCCGTAAATTCTATAAATTCATTTCTCTCTATACAATTGAATAGAGGCGAAATGAGCTAAAGGTACTACATTTACCTAAAGGGAGTCATATCTCTGTAGCAACCAATTCACAACTCACTATCTCTTCCTTCCCCCTGGTCTTTGCTTGAGGACAGCCCTTCCTTAAGGATCCTATTGTCATCACATTGTCAAACTTCAAAGCTTCTGCTCTGGGTTAGGAACAAAGAATAACTGTGGTCCCAGGCTCTGAAATCGAACCTCTCCTGCTTATGTGTAATGCATAAGACATTTTGGGGGTTCCATTTAGAGCACTCAATGATATCTTCTGATTTTTTACAAATTATCAAAGAATTTTCATTTTTTATTCTCTTTACAATTTTTCTTCCTATATCTAATTTTCATATTGAAAAATTTTAAGATTTAAGATATTTATTTAAATAAGCTTGATCCTTAGCCATGGCACATGAAGACGGAAGAGAGAATTATAAATATTTCTTAAGACCAAGTGTAAGTTGTATAACTAGGCTTCATGGTAAGGGTTAATCAAGTGCAGGGTTTTATATAAATATAGGGTATGAATTTTTCTGGATAGGGATCCATAATTTTTACCAGATTGACAGAAGTCTATCTCAAAATGATTAAAAACCAATCATGTAAGAGTTATGATTATTTGTGAAGTGTTGAGTCATTATTCCATTGTGGAATTCAATCTACAGCACTATCAGCACTGCTTCCTGAAAATGCAAGTCCCAACTTCCTATTTATACTCCAAGCCCTAAGCTTTATGCCAAAAGTTGCCTGGAAAAACCAGATATCCTGTTAGGTGAAGCCAGAAATAAGTGATTCTACCACATTTGACCCAAGCCAATTAGAAATATCTTTTGTTATTTCCGTCTCATATTTGAGTGAATAAGGTTTCAAAAAGAATGTAAACTTACCTTGAAATAGTCTTGGAAGCATCGTTATTTCTAACATGCCCCTTTCAATGAAACTTATAAGCTTTATGATTTTATTTCTAATGTGCCAAGTAAAGGACTTTTAAAGAAGTTGAATCTTTAGGCTAATAACTGAAGAAACTCTTGCATGGCATTCTTTATCCTCTCCTCTAGAAAGATTAAATATATTATGTGATTATTAACTATTATACTTACTGCTGGTGCTGGTTACAAATGGGAGATCTCGACCAGCTGTTTTTCTAGCTCAACTGAAAGCAGAGCAAAAGGGGAATAAATTGACTTAATCATCAGCTTGAAAGATGAAATAATTGTATCATTGTAGCTTCCAAGTATTGAGCTCATACAGTATATTAGGTACTATACAAAACGCATTACATGATTGTCATGTTTAATCGTCACACCAATCAGTTGTTAATTAACTCCATTTTACAGACAGACAGACTGAGCCCCAAGCCCCACACCCAGTAAATAACAGTTGTCTGATTCCACAGTCCTCTACACTAGAGGTCAGAAGTCTTAATTTGCTGACATTGGGAACTTAGAAAATAGGATGAGTTGCCAGTGAACTTCAAAAATGTTTCTTCTTTGAGGGTCAGAAAGTGAGAGCAGAATCTAAGTTTAACTACCAACTCTCTCTTTAAGAGAAAAAAAATAGGTTAAGATGACCTCATGGAGTTCACTTCACCATAGTCTTTTTTGCCCTTGAAAGGAAACTGCTTTTACAGGAAGAGTCCCAAGGAGCTTCAGAGTAGATAACTTGGCAGTTATAACAGAGACAAAAGAAAACTGGGATATCAGAGGAGGAGTATTCATTGTTTTTTACACGCCTTTCTAGAAAAGCAGTCCCTCCTTGTATGGCTAGAGTAAGGGGAGGACACACTCTGTTTCCCACTAGAGGAATTATGTGAAACAGCTCATCTGTGTAAAATTGGCCTTGGCAGTGCTGCCGAGACCAATGAAACCTTAAGGAATCTGCTGAGCAAATGCTGGTTGTGCAAGCTGTTGGCCCAAAAACTGGGGCGTGTTTTGCACAATGAAGCCTTACTCATTTCAGCATTGCAAAAATATGAGACGTATGCTGTAACTTTCTCATAGCATGTCAGTTTCTTCTTCGTTGCCTTTTTCACTCCAAGTCTTTTCTAAAAACTATTTCCAGAAGAGACTGTTGACCTTGTATGCTTGAACAGCCCTGAGGCAGTTAAGACAGGGCCACCAGTGGCTGCACAGCACACGAACCACTGATTTTCTCTTAATTGCATGTTCTTTTTCCTCATACCTACCTGTAGCACCTATGGGTATTATTTGGACTTTATAGGGGTGCTGAGGGTTAATATTACTGACTTGAGTTGTTCGACCTGTCTTTCCTCAATCCTTCTTATAACACAAGATGACAGGAGATTATTTCCATCAAAAAAGTGCCTTTTTTTTTTTTTTTGCTATTAACAGTAGGAATAGTTTCCTCAAGTTAATGGAATTGATTGATATTCTGCTTCAAGTAAAAATCATCATGTTGAGTAAATGGAGCTAGTGGTCATTTCAAAGAGGATTTGTTCCTTTCCCAGCTTGGGTCTTTCTGGGGTGTTTTAAGCCCTGTCTTTTCTGAATTTGATTTTCCCCCATTGAAAATTGGGTACAGCAAATGTCATCGTCTTTCTCTACCCTGAATGCTTAGTATTGTGCTCTTCACGGTATTCAGCCAAACTTTCTCATCTTCATCAACTCTCACTGATGATCTCTTACACTACATCACTTATTTCCTTGACTGCTTTGACTTTTCCCCATTTGTTGCTGTGATTTCTGAACTGCATGTATCTGATTTGCCTTTTCCATGCCTCTGCCATGGCTGTAGGATTTCTTTGTGAACAGTAACTCCAAGCAGGTAAGTGAGCTACTACCTAAAGCTTGCTTAATATAACTCCTTGGCTCACTGTAAGCTTGAAATCTCTTCGTTATCCAGGATTTTGTTTTTGTTTTTTAACTAGTGTAATCTAATGCCTAGGAAACTCCACTTTGGATTTCAACTCTTAAATGAATATCTAGAGGTTCGCCTGGAATTTTAGCACGAGACAGTTGACATTTGATCACATAGTGCCCCATATTATAAATTTCATATTGCCTTTGTTTTCCAAACTATTACACAGTTCTAGAGCTCTTTGGTTTCCTTACTTTTTTTAATGCTACCGTTATTGGCATAACAATTTATGTAATTGTTTGATTTTTTTCCCTCCTAATTCTTGGATGGGAAATATTTGAAAAAGGCTTGATGGTGTGTATAAGACTTGGGCTATTGTCTTCTGATAGTAATCAAGTATTTACAGATTGCATAGGCTGTAGTTGAATTTAGATGCTCAATACGTTTAGCATCTGAGCAAGCCAGATTGCAGTCACGTCACTCCAAATTCATTTTCTTTTTAAACTCTAAAATTTAAACAGTAGTACAGACTCATGTTAAAAACAGCAGTCTGGTCTAAGATTTAGTAGTTTGTAGAACTGATAATGTTTGATGTTCTCCATAAATTCATAAGGCTTAGTAGGAAAGTACATAGAATTTTTAGAGCTTAAACAGACTTTAGAAATACCACTTTAATTCAATCCCCTCATCCAATGAGAAAACTTTGTAGGTAAGTTGAATGAAGAATTCACCTAAGATTCTTCATCTTTGTGTAAAGTGTACATACAATTTTGCAAAAGAAAGAGCTACTTAATAATCAGTTTTCTTACATTTTTAAAATGTGGTAATCTACTTTTCAATTGATCCTCTCTGCTAATGAAATCAGACTTGATATTTATCAACGTAGCCTCAACCTTTTTATTATTACTGATACTCCTGTTGCTCAGTTTACTCTAAAAGTATGTTAAATATAACTTTTGTTTGTTCCACCTAAAATTATAACTGGCCATCGTAGCTTACAGATTTCTGTACAGCAACAGAATATGAAAGTAGTGTTTTATTGTTAGTGTAAGTAACTGAACTCATGCCTCAAACTGCCTGTTCCCATTGTCCATCAGGCTCCAGGGTAATGAAGGGTACCGTCTGGCTTTTGGAGCTTCCTGCTGTACATGAAGATGTTTGAGAGGTTTTATCGTTTAGCTTTTTTGAGTGCTCAGGTTGCAAATGGTTCTGGGGTGAATGGGCCTTGCAAATGGCTGGACAGGCAATGGCAAGCCTCAGCTGAGCCTGATTCATAGTGACAGTTCTTCTGTCTGCAATCCATAGGAATTTGGGGGACAAAAGGAGGGCACCACTCACTGATAATTTATGCACATTTAGCATCTTCAACTTAGAAGCACTTTGTTCTTCCAAATAATGCTTTTTCAAATGTGGGTGGTCAGCTTTTCTTATTATTTCCTTTTACCAACTAGACTGTAACCTTTGTTTCAATTCCACCATCTCTCCACACTCCCCACCTCACCATCTCAGCTTTGCTCGTGTGTGTATGTGTAGAGTGTGTGTAATGTGTGTGTGAACAAAAATGTAAAGGAAAGTGTGTGTCTGAAGTCTGAATGTCCCTGTTGGACTTTGATGGATTTCTTTCGTGCTCTTTACAGAAAGAAGCAGATGCCATTGATGACACTCTGAGTTCCAAACTTAAAGTCAAAGAGCTTTCGGTGATTGATGGTCGGAGAGCTCAGAATTGCAACATTCTTCTATCGAGGTATTGTTGATGTTGAATAAACATTCCTAGTAGGCCCAACATTTCCATTCTGTGGCTCAAAACCACATGTTAGTGATTTTGTTTTAATTGTACTCTGCTGAGGTACAGTTCCTTGGATTCCCTTCTGTTAAAATGAGAACAGCTCTTGGTGCTGACTTTCCCTAGCAGAACATATCAGAGCTGAATGCCTTCTTTCTCAAAGCTTAATTTCCACAGACCTCTAAATTTAAAAGCAGAACATCTTAAGTCAATCTTTTCTTCCCAGAAAACCTGTAAAATGGACTTGACTTTTATTTACACTTCTTGGCCTTAGAGATATTTTGGTCATTTGGTAGCACTGTCACAGAATCAGGACCAACAGATGAAGGCTCTGTTTTATTTTGCTTTCTAAAGTCACCTTTTTACATATCAAGGTTATATGATTTCATGCTCTTTTTGAGCATTTTTATGGCTAAAAGGATATGTAAATTTCAAACCTCCATGAAATGCTAATTTTTCCAGTTCAGCCCTGTTCAGAAATCTTTCTCATAATTAGTGAACCATCACAGCCTTGGAACTTGAAAAGAAGAAAGGAAATTTGGGAGCCTGAAATCTGATTGCAGCTTCGGGCAATGTTGTCAGGTTGTTCTGGGGATGTCAAATAGCTTTTCTTTATCTAGTTTCTTCTTTCCTCTAAAAGGAACTTTCATGTTAGGCAAAGACACCTAACACTTAGGGAGTGAGTGAAGATATAAAGAATCTTACATGTTGGGGCTTTAAAGATAAGTTACATTCTGGAAGGAATGTTGCATATGCATTGAGGCTGGTATAAGGTGACTTCTTTTTCAGGGAGAATGAAGAGAGGGAAAGTAGTAGTCCTTATTATTTCAATGTACTTAGAATGAATTTCTTTTAACACAAAGAGCTGCTGCTTGGTTTTCATCATGGAAGTTGATTCTTAACGAGATATGTATTACTTCAGGGAGCAAATGTTTCTTTCAGTGAAGAGAAATTGAACCTTAGTGAGATCTTTGAATTTTAATGCAACTAGTGAGGTAACCCGAACCATCCCGTTAGCATTTTATTTCTGCCTGTGGCTGAAAGCTGTGTAAGTAACCAGACCCCGTATTTATTCTGAACTATGCTAAGGTTAGATAAAATATCTATCTGCTTTAGGAAGACACCACTGAAAATAATTTGAAGGTCAACTTATTTTTCTTTTACAGTAACCCCCACCCCTTATCCACAGTTTCACTTTCTGTAGTTATTCATGGTCTAGTACAATAAGATATTTGGAAATAAACTGCATTCACATAACCTTTATTATAATATTTTGTTGTAATTGTTCTATTTTATTTTTAGTTATGATTGATCTCTCACTGTGCCTGATTTATAAATTAAACTATCATTGGTATGTACATATAGGGGAAAAAAAACATAGTCTGTGTAAGGGTCAGTACTATCTACAGATTCAGGCCTCCACTGAGGGGTCGTGGAACATATCACCCTCCAATAAGGGAAGACTGCTGTACAGTGTAAACAGTTCGCTTTGTTACCTTTTTATAAGTAGTATTTCTAATAGCAAAATTAAATTAATTTGGGGAAAATTGTGGGGATTTTTTTTACATCCTAGAATTTCTCTCTATATTTTATGCTTGTACCATCCAGATGAATGCTTTAAAACACTTGGCAAAGGGAGCAGTCACAGAATTTCTATAGTGTTGAAATGCCTTTAGAGTGAAAACCGTGGCCTCGTTCCTCATCGACAGATTATTCAGTAGTACTAAGTATCAACCAAGGTAATTAAACTAGATATAGATAAGGTTACATCTCTTTCTGGCAAATTTCCCATTCTATTATTGAGGGGATTAGTTCATATTTGTGGTATGTAATTCCCTTGTAACCTTAGGCGCTAACACTTTTGAGGTGACTTAGAACTTGAATGTATGTAAACTATCTTAAGACAGTTTTAAACTGGCCTCATATCTGTCAGATTATCAATTAAAATTCAGTTTAGTGGATGTGTTATTACAGTGAGCACAAAAAGCGTGTTGAGATCAGGAGTTAAGGACCAACCTGGCCAATGTGTTGAAACCCCGTCTCTACTAAAAATACAAAAATTAGCTGGGCGTGGTGGTACGCACCTGTAGTCCCAGCTACTCAGGAGAGGTTGAGGCAGGAGAATCGCTTTAACCTGGGAGGCGTCAGTTGCAGTGAGCTGAGATTCCACCACTGCACTCCAGCCTAGTGACAGAGCAAGACACTATCTTTAAAAAAAAAAGCGTGTTGTGTGTGTGGCAAAGTAATTTTGAGTCCCATTTGACCTGCTGGCCATTGGCCGCGTTGATCAGGATCTGAAGCCTTCTCTCCCACAGGGGGTTCAGTACCACGTCCTTTTGTGCTCAGTGGTCAATTGTTCTACTCTCTCATCAGGGAAGTACAGAATGACATGTTACATATTGTGGTAAAAGTGAAAACAATTAAGCAAATTTATAATTTTTTATTTAGTTTTTTAACCAATCAGCAGTTTACTTTTCATTCTTCCCTTTTTGTTGGCAATCTATTACTATGCACAAAAGGAGCTAGGAGCATAAAAGGAGAAGAAAGAAATATGAAAACGTGTTCAACACTGTTTTTCTTAGTCATCACTTTGGAGTATTTATTTGCCTGGCACTGTGCTGAGTGCCATAGGATATACTACAAGTTAAGATAATATTGCTGCCTTTGAAAGCATGTGAGTGATTGGAGAAGAAAAATGACACCTATGAGAAGATTTGTGCACAGTTCAGGGCTTACACTGGTCTGACTGAAGGACACAGAGCTCAGCTGTGTAGGAGGCGCGCCAGCAGGGCTTACTGTAGAAAGTGGGCCTCAAAGGCAAGGACTGTTACATGATGAGAGGAGACCAGGAAGCCCATGTCAAGGAGGCGTGCAGCAGCAAAGATGTGGGAGGGACATAAGCATAGCTAGTAAAGAGAGCCCTGCAATCCTGGCAGAGAAGTATCAATTGGTTTGAATGAAACCAGGCAGGAGAGCCAGAGATTCAGGACTTGTGCGTTTATAAGGGCATGAGTCAGCCCAGGATCACATCATAGCCTCCTCATCTGTAAAATGAAGATCATGAGAGTAGCAGCCCTGCAGTGGCTTGTGAGAATTCTACCTAGGATGTGTGCAGCCCCTGGAAGGGTGCCTGCATGGGTACTGCCCTGTCAGTGTCCTGTTTATGTATCCATGGGATCAGAACTGGTACCGTGTGTTTGTTTAATAAAGTTTT
Source organism: Callithrix jacchus (assembly GCF_049354715.1). Classification (NCBI taxonomy): domain Eukaryota; kingdom Metazoa; phylum Chordata; class Mammalia; order Primates; family Cebidae; genus Callithrix; species Callithrix jacchus. The sequence goes on from NC_133509.1 coordinate 94,048,836, forward strand.
TTAGTTTGGGCTCTCGGTTTCGCAGGACAGGTTAGAAGGGGTTAACAGCTGGACCAGGGCAGCCATCAGATAAGGGTCTCTGTTGTCCAGGTGAGACTTGATGACTGAGGGACAGCTTCAAGAGAGATGAAGAAGCCCTTGAAGGCTGGTTTTGTGCTTGGGGACAATGAATAGGAATGTTTCAAAGATAATGTCAGTATTTCCCACCTTCCCACACTTACTATCTTTCTTTCCAGCTTATTTCATTCCCAGAGGCTGGTGAACTTCTGTATTTCTTATCTTGCTGTCTAGGGATTTATTTCCTGGCAATGCCATCATTACACCAGAGTTCACCACAGTGAAAGCCTGTGGTGTATTCCATGGGCTATATTTTAATGAGCATTTGTGTTCACAGTATTTACGATTATGCCTTAAAGGTCTTCCTTATATTTTACAAATGTCAGTGGACCCTTTTGGTCAGGGGCACCTGCCACAGCTTTGTCTGAAGCCAAGCAAGGCAGTTAGAAAGAGGCCAAGGCAGGGAAGAGGTGCCGACTCTCCCCATGCCTGAGTGAGTAGGGTATTTGCAGCCTGATTGAACAAATCATTTGAAGCTCTCAGAGAGATGACCTAAAAGGTGTGCATTTGAATGGGGAGTCTAGAGCATCAGGGACCATGCTTTTCATGGGAAGAGAGTAAAACGGGCACATCTTAGAGAATTCATTTCTCAGGTCCTCAGAGAATAAGCAACTTTTCTACTGTGTATGGGTGACATGTAGCAATTTAAAATTTATTCTGTTTTATTCCCTAAAACAGACCTCTCCTCCAGCGGGGTTCGGGGAGACAGAAACTTGGAAGCAGGATTATATTGCAAAATGAACCCACCTAAAACACAATTTTATGAAGTGTTCTGCTGTTCTTTTTTTTCCAGATGCTCACTTAGCACAGCAGCCTGGGTGTAGTAAACCACAAAAAGCTACTCTAAAGTAAGGGGATTTGGCCTAAATCCACTGAAGTAGAGCTAAGGCTGATCTAGCCATCCATCCTTATCTTAGTTATGCCTGGATGTTCCAATTCTCTTTGCAAATTTTTGAAATACTTGAGTAGAGCAGCCTAGAGTTGAATACTATTTTAAGATGGCTGGTTTATTTCCTGCCTAATAAAGAAAGTTGGAGTAGATGTCTCAAAAGTTGCCACCCTCCAGCACTCTAGAACAGTACCAAACTTTAAAAACAATTAATTACAGAGATTAGAGACTGATTCTGTGGATGACAGATGATACTAAGAACTCTGCAACCTGTAGAACCATCCCCGAGGGTGGGGTACCTTTCTCCCCTTTCCCTTAAGACAGGGTTTCTTTGTCTGATCCAACAGGCCACGTGCATGGCGTTTTGTTGACAGATAGATTTTCTTAAGTACTAGCCATTAAAGTCTCCAGTCTGTTTGTGGGCCACATTAAGAGAAACCAAAATTGTTTTGAATTAGAGCTGGTGTTTAGTCCAGACAGCCTCTGGGGGTTGAGGAGCATAAATATATACAATTTCAAAAGCAAGAAGTTCTGTGCTCCATATGGGGAGCTAATGAAATGCAAATCTGATACTTCAAGTATTGTTCTCACTCTGATTTTCAACTCCTTTTTTTTTAAATGCAAAACAGAAGGACTCAGCAGAACTACACCATAAAATGGTTTCTTCCACTTGGTGTGAAAGGACACAGAACTAGTTTATTTGTTTTCTTATAAGCAGAGCTCTTCTCGTGATTATAGATGTTTTCACAGCCAGTTGGTTTTCAGCATTGGCAGTTTCAGCCTTCCCTGTTGTTACTGTTTCTTGGCCTTGCATGGCCGCACAATGGTGTTTACACTTAAATTGACTCAAGGGCCTCTAGTGTCCTGGAATCCAGGGCTACCCAGTTGAGGCCTTGATCCTGTAATTCGGTTTTCCCGCTGTTATATACTTTACCCATGCCAACAGCTAAATTGTTCTGTTTAAGTAGGGGGATTTTCTAACACTGGTATTCTGGGAAACATGTTCATGAGGCAGATCGTCCCAAGAAGGACTAAAACCATCTGAAAAAGTCTACCAGGGTGAGGGTGGCTGAAACAGCGTGGAGGTTATGATGGCACCACAGCTCAGAGGAAGTGATAGAACGGGGCTTCTTTGTCAGCTTGAACAATTTCGCATTTTGCCTAGATGCTTTTTTGGGTTTGAGAACAGGAAATAGAAGAGAATGGTGTTATTACTGTAGGAGTCCCGGATTTTTTCCTTCTCTTCTCTACTTAATGGCACATGAAACAACATTCAGTTTAAATAGCAGGGTGGATGGTTTTAACAAAATCATGTCCCAAGTCTAGAGAAAAAGACAAGCCAGAGGCATCCTTGGTGGGGTGCCTCATCTAGCTTCACCTGGGGGTTCTCTTCTTTTACACTGCCTTTGAGTGCACACTTTCACTTAGCCCTCACCTTCACCTGTAAGCCCATGGCTGAGTGTGTGCTTTACACACCTTTGTGTCTTGAGGGCTGCATCATATCTTCTGGTTCTCCCAATGACTATAATCACTGTTAAGGACCGCATCTTCGATTTCCTTCTTAATACCCCCAGGCCTAATGGATGTCATACACAGAGAGGAAACACTGGTGAAATAATGGATATAACAGTGCTTTGAAAAGTGATCTTAATTACCATACTAAGTACTGTTTAATGCATTCTTAGCTGCATATGAACATTTAGGTTACAAAAGTACTGCTGCTTTGTTTTTCTAGTATAGAAAAGTCTGTCTTGTAGAACGTACATATAGTTTATTGTGTTCAAAAATGGCCTGGAGCTTTGTTAAGCACTTTGCTTAATCCTCATGTGGACATATGCAAACACAATGCTTTTTTTTTTTGGCAGGGATGCAGTTATGTAGTTATTACTATCCCCGTTTTACAGATGAGGAAACTGAGGCTTAATAAAAATGTTTTGCTGTAGTCACACTGACCAGGAAGTGTCAGAGACAGGACTGGGGCCCAGTGTTGGAGACAAGACTGGGGCTCAGTCTAATAGAAGATGAGGTCCTTAGCTGGGTCACACCAAAGCCCTACCTTCAAAAGTTGCATGTGACATATGTACATCTTCTTTCTCTATATTTGTATGTTTACGTCTTTATCTCCAGTCCTAAATATGACTCTTCTTCAAGAGCATAGATGAAAAGAACAAATCAAGTCATGTAAATATGCCACATTAGTTATAGGTTGTAAGGAAGTAAGATTTTTTAAATCTTACACACATGGGGAGTCATGCCTGCAATCCCTGAGCTTTGGGAGGCCAAGGTGGAAGGGTTGCTTGAGGCTAGGGATTCAAGACCAGCCTGGGCAACATAGTGAGACCCCCATTTCTATTTAAAAAAAAAAAAAAAGAAAGAAAGAAAAGGTCTGGGTCTAATGCATACAAATTAAACAAAGGAATGATTCTCTTGTTGCAGCTAATAATGCAATTAAGATTTTTTGCCCTGGGTAAGACTATTGTTACTTTTTCTTTTTTGAGACAGAGTCTTGCTATGTCACCGGGCTGGAGTGCAGTGGCATGATCTCGGCTCACTGCAACCTCCGCCTCCTAGGTTCAAGTGATTTTTCTGCCTCAGGCTCCCGAGTAGCTGGGACTACAAGCACGTGTCCCCACTCCCGGCTAATTTTTGTATTTTTAATAGAGATGGAGTTTCACCTTATTGGCCAGGATGGTCTCCATCTTTTGACCTCATGATCCGCCCGCCTCGGGCTCCCAAAGTGCTGGTATTATAGGCATGAGCCACTGCACCTGGCCTTAACATTATATTTTATAGTTAATACTTTGTTGTTCTGATAATCAAGATACAGATTCCTGATTAAATTGGTAAATCATTTAAGTTGATGGTAGACAGAAAAAGAGAAAACAGATTTGTATTTTTGCTTAAATCCTTCCCTATGAGATACTAACTAGATAAGGAATATTTGTATAAAGAGTTTGAGACTAGCAATCAAGACTCTTGGGTTTGTGGTTTCTGTTTGACCTTGGACAAATCACTTGGCCATTCTGGGCCTCAGTTTATCTATTAACAAATGCCTTAATTATGAAGTACTTATAAACTTTATTATGCATATTATCTGTTTCTCAACTTTCTAACAATAACATGAAGTTTCTAGCCTTCTCAAAATCCACTTTTTACCTGACAGCAAACTTGAAACACTCCTGACATATAAACAGGTCAGAAACTTAGTTCCATTCTCTCACCTGCAATTCACGGATCCTATGTGTAAAAGAAAACAATTGTGTATGGGTATTTTCCCTCATTCTAATCTTCCAATCCCTTGCTTAGGAACACTAAATCATAGAACATAGCAGCTTTGTCCTCTGTGTAAGCAGAGCATTACAAAGCCCTGAAGGAATGTTAAAGCCATTTTAAAATCCTATTTTTAGGTTCAATATTGTCAGGAAATAAGCTTTCACTGAGAGATTTTGACAAAAAAAAAGTACTTGAAAATCAGCAGCTGGAGTAGCAAAATGAATTATGTGAAATTGTAATACTCAAATCAATACGGTTGATAACAAAATATTCTTTCTCCAGGTTGAAATTATCCAATGATGAAATCAAACGGGCAATTCTAACAATGGACGAGCAGGAAGATCTGCCCAAGGACATGTTGGAACAGGTGAGCTACCAGATGTATGTCAGAGTAGAAGTGAAAACCGACTGGCAACAGGGAGTGGGACATTGAGAACCTCCAGTTGTTGCTAGTGGATCATTTCCTATGTATGAATTGAGGAGGCTGATGAACCCAGTTTCCATGTGACTCTCTTAGGAAACTTAATGCCCTTATTCTCATTGCTTCCCAAACTGATGGGTGAAAGGAAGATCAAGTTTATCAAATGCCTGTGATCCACAGTGTCCCTCAAGCTGCAATTGTCTTATACCTCAGTAAATCAAGTAAATCTACTAGCTCTAGAAGAAAATCTGTGTTTCACAGGAATATGGAGAATCCCACTAGCACCGTGAGATTGCAAACCATACTACAGAAACTGATTCCATTACTAAACTCTAAATATAATTTGTGTCTTGGTCACCAGACCCACAACCATGAAAATGACCTTTAAGCACCTAACACGGTCATCTGTATCTAAATACACATGTGTGTCACAAGGCAGGTTGTGAAAGTCTTGAGGCTAAGTCTTACCTCTGTACATTGTACAGCACCCTCTTGGGTTATATATAGCGGGAAATTTAAATGCTAGGGCTAGCAAGAACAGGATTTACAGCCAGGCAGTATACATCTTTGCTCATGGTATCTTGATATAATTTTTATTATCCATCACCAAGCAGCCAGTATTTCTGTAGCTTTCCTGTGTAGCCATTCCAGCTATGTCATGGGTTGTTTGGCATCTTTGTCTAGTTGTCCTCAAACAACAATGAGGACAGTGTTGATCTTTAACATATTCTAGGGATATTCATCTGTCTCTGCCCCCTGCCCCTCGGTCTGGGCCTAAACTTTTCTGTGTTCCGCGGTGATAGTCTCAGGATGCTATAAGACTGTTCCATCCTTCTGTCTCCTTGTTTTGGGGATGGGCTCACATTTTGAGTGGTTTTGGTCAAGAAATCCATATTTGTTAGAGCCAGGTCCACCTAAGGTCAACTGTGGACAGATGCAACTACGATTCCACACTGAACTCGGGGTTGCATCTGTAGGTGCGCCCTGCTCCAAGAGCAGGGAATAAGGGTATTTTGTGTTGTTAACAGAAATCCTGAGTAGTGAAGTTGCTCTGGGTAGAGTGCCTGTCTGTCTGCATGTACATTTTCCCTGCTTCTCATGATGTCCTCAAAGGTCTCAGACACCACGCAGGGAGGAATGATGTTTGCAGAGTCACTCGGTAATGGACCGGCCCCTGCCTGCAACCTCTGCAGCTGGAATAGTCCTGGGGGAAAACCCTCACATTTCCCGTGGAAAAACTTTCCATGCTGGCCTTTAAAGGTTTTCTTTAATTATCAAAATAGTTAATAATTATGTTCTTAAGCCTCTTGGGGTGCTCTGTGTATGGTTTAAAAGGATCCTCTGAACCCAGAATTTATTTTGAGAGCATTTTCTGTCTCCTCCACACACCCTTCCCTCCCTCACTGTAGACCAGTCACATAGTCTACAGTGGGACAGTGGAGCGTAGCTCCCTCTGCCCCTCCCAGGTGACCCTGCCTTCGAGTTGCTGCAGCCAATGTGCTAACCCAGAGTGAAGGACTATGTGTAAAGCTGCTTTAGTCCTCCTGCCTTCAGCTCCTATCGACAAGGTCGTATGTTTTAAAATTCCACAAGATCTGTTTACTGTGGAATTGCATCCCCTGAAATTCCTCCTTGAGGGAAAGGATTTCAGAATCTTGCCAAAAGGGCCTGCAGTACAAATAGAATGTACTTCAAATAAATACAAGAAAGAAAACCAGTCTACTGAAGCAGAATCTGGCCAAGTAGGAAATTTTTGACCTGGCCTCTCCTGACAATTCTGTGTGTGTCTTGCTCTCTGGTCATCTCCCACGCTCTTTCTTTTCTTCCTCACTTTACTATTTGTTCTTTACTTCCCTTTCCTCTATACAGCATTCTTCCCAGACAAGTGTTGATGCCAGCATCTCCTTACTCCTATTTAGGATGTGCCTGTTGGCCACTGTCATCCTCTCCTCTCTTGCTGCTTGCAGCTGCTGAGCTCTGATCTCAGCTGAGAGCTACACACTCTTCTTTCTTGGAACACATATCTTTATCCTTATTTCTAGATATTTGTCTAACTCTCCATCCTCTCTTAAAACTACCCATGCACAGTCCTTTACGCAACTCTCCTTTGAGAGACTTTAGGTAACTGTGCCCTTTTAGGTAACAAAAGAGATGTAGTGACTGTGTTATTCTGAACAGGGGCCAAGTGGGCTTGGCACAACAAGTTGGCAGGGAGAAAGGGGACTCTGTGAATTGGTGAAAGGATCCCTGAGGCTAGAACTCAGTTTCCTTGCCCAGTAGGTAAAAATCCAAGCTGAGGGAGGCTAGGGTGATGCTTTCCTCTCTCCTTCTCTTCCCTTCTCCTTGCCTTCCTACCTTTTTTCCCTGCACTGAGAAAGAATAAGATACACAGCTGGGCGCTGTGGCTCACGCCGGTAATTCCAGCACTCTGGGGGGCCGAGGCAGGTGGATCATGAGGTCAGGAGATCGAGACCATCCTGGCCAACATGGTGAAACCCCATCTCTACTAAAAAACACAAAAATTAGCTGGGCATGGTGGCACGCACTAGTAGTCCCAGGTACTTGGGAGGCTGGGGCAGGAGAATTGCCTGAACCCAGGAAGCAGAGATTGCAGTGAGCCAAGATTGTGCCACTGCACTCCAGCCTGGCACCTGGCGACAGAGCGAGACTCTATCTCAAAAAAAAAAAAAAAAAAAAAGAATAAGATAGACATCCTGAACAGTGTCACTGTTTGAACACAGGAACAGAAATGCCCAGGAGCTATCAGGCCCCTAGACCTATGAACTCCCTGGCATCTACTTCCGTCTTCCCCCACTTCCATCCCACTAGGAATGAGAGGATATCCCTTCCCTTCGCTCTGGCCCCATTCCTTCCTTCTAGTCAGGACCCCAGCTAGACTGACTGCCCCCTCCTCTAGATCAGCCCTACTACTCTTAGCTCATTCAAGTGTTAGCCTTTAGCACTTAAACACACTCCTACATACAGCTCCTACATACATATATCACACATACACACCCTGCACACACACACCTACACATCCCTACACACACACTGTGCACACACCCTCTGCACACACACATACACATACACATCTTATGTACATGCCCCTCTCAAGACTCCACATCCCCACCTAGCTGCTGTCTTCTCTCTGGCACAGCCAGAGTTTTTGAAAGCCGTCCACACTCACTTCCTACCCACTCCGCCACACTGTCCTCCTTTCCTCCCTAGAGCTTTTCTCAGGGGCACTTGCAGCTTCCCTGTTGCCAGAGCCAGGGGACACTACAGGGCCCTCATTTGCCTTAGTTTCTTGGGGGTGTTCGCACCCATGGCCACTTGTTCCATGCTGAAATGCTGTTTTCCTGTGGCCCTGTGAGCCACACAGGCCTCTCTGGCTGCATCTCTGTGGCCTTCTTTTAAAGGTTTTCCCTTTCCTTGTCCTGGCCCCTTGAATGCTGGTTCTCTCCAGCCCTGCTTTTTTTTTCTCTTGATGACACCTCTCCTAATCTCACTGACACCCACACCTTCACTAAGCTACCTGTTATAACCAATGCCATGCCTCAGCTTCCAAACAGATCTTCCCAGGGCTTCAGACCCTTTCTCCAACTGCATACTAGAAATCTCAACTTGGTTCCATACAATCATTTTGAACATGAAACTCACCTTCTCCTCCCCATCCCAGCCCACCTACCTCCAGCCTTCTCTTCCTGGGTACCCTGTTACATTATTGCTTAAGCCAGAAGCCCAGGCATCGTCTTTGACTCTTCCTCCCTCATAAACCACCATCCGTCAAGTCAGGCCCGTTCCATTCAAGTCTCATAAATAGCTCAAGAGTCTGGCCACTATCTCCACCCTATCCAGACCACCATCATCTCTCACCCAGATTACTTACTGTGTCACTATCTAATCATGACTCTCTCATATTTTTAATCTCTTCTAATTCTTTTTCTATCCTGCAACCACACTGATTTTTTTTTAAATGTAAACTCACTCTCCTACATGAGATTTTTAAGGTATGTTCCAGTGCCCTCAACATAAAGACAGAACCCTGCCCTCTCCCACTGACATTACCACTGCCCTTCCACCTGCCTAAGTAAGTGCTTGTTCCAGACCCTGGCACACAGTATACACTCTGCCTGGAAGGTATTCCAGCCTCACACAACACTTCCCTGTAATTCCCAATCCCCTCTCTCTGCTGATGACACTCAGACTAACTGCCTTTCTGAGGTCCCTCAGTTAAATCCAACAAACATTTGAAAACTTACTAAAGGGATCATCCAGTTCCAGCATCAAATTCTGGTGAGAGTCTCAAAGTCAAGAAGTCAATGTTTAAAAAAAAAAAAAAAAAAAAAAAAGCTAAGGGTATCTGATCTAGAAAACAGCATGAGTTCACAGGTCTTGCATACACATCCAAAACGTGTATACCTTGAAAGGAAATGATACACGTAGAGAAGTACTGCTTCAGTTTTAAATATTGTTACTCTTTCTTCCACATTCCCTGCTCATTTCTTCCTTCTAAATAAGATATGAAATTAAAAACATCACATCCCACTGTGTTCCTCTCACCCAACTCTACAAGAAAGGGGGGAAAAGATTAAATTAGATAAACTAGAAAAATAAGAAAATGGAATGGAAACTACCAATGGAATTATTCATTCCAGCATGATGTAACAGAAAAAAGGCATAGAGTTGGAAGCCAAGAGACCTGGGTTCTATTACTAATCATTTACACAAACTTGCTTTGTAATCCTGGGTCAGTGGCTTGTTCTCTCTGGACCTCAGTTGTATCATCTTCTGTTGACAGTGTTGACTCTCTAAGGTTCTTCTAATGGTCTGTGAAAAAGAGGTTCCGGTAGAGAACTCCCACAATTCTGATTTGGGAGGCAGTAGAGAACAGAAAGGTGCCAGGAATGAATCTTATACCTATAATTTAACTACTTTTAAGTAAAAATTGAAATATTTAATCATTTCTATTGTATCTTAACCTGTGAGCAGAGCTTATAAATTCAACAAGAGTTAACATTTTATCTTGGAACAAATTAACTGAAAGGGTGAAAAATTACTACATGGATTTAAGTGATAAACCTCAGTTTTAATATTCACGTGTACTTTTCAGCTCTTGAAATTTGTTCCTGAAAAAAGTGACATTGACCTGTTGGAGGAACATAAACACGAACTGGATCGGATGGCCAAGGCTGATAGGTTCCTTTTTGAGATGAGCCGGTGAGTTTGAAAGGGCTTAGAATGTGAAGATGTCCCTTCACTTTCTGAGATTCATGAATTTTCAATTCATGTTGAATTGTTCCGGCTAATTAACCTGGCCTAACTTGAAAGCTTTTTCATTCTCAAACTCTTCTCAAGTCTGAGTCATGTGGAATTTGTTTTGTTATGTCAGTTCTTACCTATGGGTAAGCCAGGGTTGGAGTTTCTTCACAATTATCTCTATTTCTGGGCCCCTTTGGCCTAATCAAGTCATAACTTTTTCTGATTCCAGTTAATATCATTCTCCTCACCAGTTTGATTTCTTGGAATAGTGTCTCATACTTTCAAGCAGCTTAGCATGGCAAGGTGGTTGTAAAATAGAATATATATATATATATATGGACAAACTCTGGCAATGTCAGCCTCAAGCCCACATAACTGAACAACCAGGATCTAGATGTCAAATCATGACACATGCAGACATCACTAATCGATCATGGCACTCTTCCCACGGAGCCTTGGCAAGCTCTCTGAACCCTTCTCCAGAAAGCCCTGAGGCAGCCACAGCTTCATAATTGGGTTTGGCATATGAGCTAAGTCGATCTGCCATCTCAGGCCTAGAAAATTGATTCCACATTAGAGAAGGACCAGTGGTCCTGAAATTCTTAGTGAACCTCAGGGCACAGCTTTCTCCCTTAGGGGAGCCGAGAGGATGCTCACTGTGAAAACAGAGGGAGGTTTGCAGGTGGGTGTGAGGACGAGACAATGTGGAAAGGGGATACTGGAGACCAGTTTTTACTTTGGAAAGTTAAGAAATTTGGGAAAGGTATAGGGAACTGTCCTTTATTTGCAGTAGGATGTTCTTTACATTTTTGTTCCCTTTTATCTCTTCTATGCTCAAAAGAGTTTTTCCCGGGACTCTGAGGGAGTGGAAGGGCTTTAGTCAACAGCAGCCGGCTCCCACTTTCTTTTAGCAGTTGGTCTTGATGGAGCTAAGGACTCTGCCGCAGTTGACCAAATAACCCCTGAAGGTCAGACCAAAATGGGCTCTCCAGGCAAAGCTGGCTTATGCCCTGTGCTCCTGTCCATGAGAAGAGCTGATGTCTGTGTGTTGGGGGAGAGGGTGGGTTTTGGGGAGGTGCTAGGTACCCCCACCTCCAAATCCATTATTAAGTGAACATAGATGTATTAAATGAATATCAGTTCGTCCATGTTTGCTCTTACAGAATTAATCACTATCAGCAAAGGTTGCAATCGCTGTACTTCAAAAAGAAGTTTGCAGAGCGTGTGGCAGAAGTGAAACCTAAAGTAGAAGGTAAAGTCAAGCTGCCTCGATTGGAAATGATGTTCATCATTACAGCCCATTCATAAAGTGCAGTCCAAGTGCAGATAGTAAAAAAGATCTTCTTGGTGATTTTTTATTTTATTTTTTGGCTCAAAATCTTTTAAAATTCTGAGGGATGATTACTTCAGGTCAGTGCTTGATGCACTGGCCTAGGCTCAGGAGCTCACAGCACGCCTCCTGGGCTCCTCTACAGGGTTGGGCTTTTGACTACCTGGGTGCTGGTGAGGAATTAATCTCACCACTACTAGCATTAAAGCTGTAATTAGCCTCCTCACAACAGAGTCTTAGTAGATTTTTCAAAGGGAAGAGTGAGGCTGTTGTATGGTTTGATTTTTAAATTTTTTAAATGTTTGAAACGCGAGCAAGGCAACTGAAGAGCACAGCCACAGAATGCAGGCTGGAATCACGCATCTGCTTAAGCTCTGAGCCCTGTTATGACACCTGCAAGCTATAACATGTAACACATTTGACCAGTTTTCTGTCAGTGGAATTGATCAATATTCCTGTTAATCTGACCAACACTGGACAAGTAAGTGTTAGAAAAGAAATATTGGAGATGGGGTTGCTATTCTAGGTATTCCTGAGTACTTACAACCGATGAGTCAGCCAAGAAGGGCCTGAGAAAGGATGGGATTTTGCAGCTGTCTGTGGGTATTGGTAACAACTTGAATGGCTCTCCCCGTCCATGTTCTTTGCTTCTGGTTTAAGTGTTTTGAAAGTGCTCTGGGTAATCCAGTAACTCAGTCTTACGTCTTCCATATATGTTATTATGTGTGTGAATTTAGGATGGGTATCACTGAAATGTCTTGATTTCAAACAATGAAACACTTGGTCATCATTGTGTTTTTATGCGTTTTGTTTTGAAGCAATTCGTTCTGGCTCAGAAGAGGTGTTTAGGAGCAGTGCCCTCAAGCAGTTGCTGGAGGTGGTTTTGGCATTTGGAAACTATATGAATAAAGGACAAAGAGGGAATGCCTATGGATTCAAGATATCTAGCCTAAACAAAATTGCTGACACAAAATCCAGCATTGACAAGTAAGCATGGGACCTTCTGACACTTAGGGTAGCCAGGGGCAGAGGTCCAGGCTCACATTTGTCCCCCTCTGGTCCTCCTCAGCCTTCATGACACTGCTGCCTTCAGTTTGAACTTTTCTTTCTCACTACTTTCTTCCCTTCTGTGACACTGAGTCTTCTCTAACCTCTCTCATGACCACAAGTATCTCACACATTCCTGTTGGACCAATTATCCTGCATCCATTCTTGGTCCACAGGGACATCATCTATTCCAAGTTTTGCTGCTGCTTTTGTTTTATCCTGCCTTTAAAAAAATATATTTTTTGTAAACTTTTTATTATAGTATACGAAGTTCACAAAAAATAATGTTGGGCTTGATGATTTTTCACAAATTAAACACACCTGTATACCCAGCGCCCCGATCGAGGACAGAATGTTACCAGCACTCTGGACATCTCCCCACGACTCCTCTACAGAAAACTGTGTTCCACAGAAAAGAAAAAAAAACTGTTAATTGATGATAAATTATGAAGCTTTTTGGATTTTTAGGTTATGTTTTTCTTTTATGCAGTGGATCTATATGAAAAATGTATGATGTATAAATGCATTTTGGCCATTGATATTCAGTTGCTCATTGCAGGACTCATTAAAATGCTTCCTAGAAAGTGTTCAGTGCTGCATTTTAGGTGAACAGATTCTCATTAAAGACATCAAGATGTGAAAACGCTCTTGTGTCATTAACAGTGTAGGGTCATTAGGCATATTAACTCGAGTTTCCCTGAGAGCTTTGTTTCTCTGAGGTTCTCACTGACTTCAAGGGAACTTGCACAATTGTTTCTAAGGTAAGCTTCTTCATACCCAAGTTCTTGTTAGAAATATGGGCTGTTAACCCTAATTACTTCTAACTAATAAGGTCTTGTACCCTATATTTTCTATAGCATTCATGAAGCATAGTGTCCTGGCAATCCTAAATCCATCCTAGAAGAAATAAGCAATGTGTTAATTTGTTGTTTTTGCATCATGTAGAGATAGGTTAATGAAGAGCAGCTGTTGTTACAGCCCTGCCACCTTATTTTTAATGTAAACACTTGATCCTTTTGAGAGCACTTTCACATTTGATTGTCCCAATAGCCTGTGAAGTACACTAGCCAAATACTGTTGTCATATGTTGTCAGAGAAGACACTGACTCAGGGTCAGGTGGCTCATTCAGCTTGCCTATGCAATATATTCGGCCTTACAGGTAGGTATTTGACACCAGTTCTGTTGGTCCAGCACAGCTGTATTAGCAACAGAAGGATCTTATTTGGAGGTTGTAGTAGGGAATGGCAGATCTTATTTGCATCTAAAGAGCAGCTACCTTTTTAAGAAGGGCATTCTCTTCGACTGTACACATATGAAAGCAATCACCCATCCTCAACACTTACCAATAACTAGGCACTTACATGATTATCTGCTTATTTACTGAGGTTACTACAGAATTTACATAATGTACAAGCCTTTTCAAGCTAAAAAGAACAAGCTAAAACTATTTCTGATCTTTTTCCTCTTTTTTTTTCTGCCTTTAATATTTGGTCCCCAAATGCAGCACCCATGCCTTATACACCTGCTTACCTAGCAAAGTGCTTTGCTTGTAAGCAGTCACTCATTAATGTTGCTCAGCTGAATCTAATGAGATGGCGTAGGTAGTGAGACAGTCAGCAGGAAGGGAGCATTCACTCAGCATTGAAGTCTTGGTTAGTAATGACCAGGGAAGACTCAAATGTATGGCTGTTGTTCCTTTTAAAAATTTGTATTCAGTCAGATGAGGTAGTATTTGGACAGCAAACAAATATGGAAGATCAGGCCTGGTTTTAAACCTTTCTATAACAAGAAAGGTGCATATGGTTAATGAAATTGAAATGTCTCTCAAAAAGCAAAGCATTTCTCTAAAAAATGAAGAAAAAAACCTCACTCTTGTGATGGTAGCTGGCATTTGGCTTCCTCCTCACCCCCTTAGATAAGAAGCACATGGGCAGACAGGTAGTTTCTGTCAACAGCAAAACTGAAATGGAAGCCAGAGCAGTGGCTCATGCCTGTAACCCTAGCACTTTCAGAGGCCAAGGCCGGGTGGATCACCTGAGGTCAGGAGTTCATGACCAGCCAGACCAACATGGTGAAGCCCCATCTCAACTAAAAATACAAAAACGTAAGCTGGACATGGTGGTGGGCCCCTGTAATCCCAACTGCTTCAGGAGGCTGGGGCAGGAAAATGGCTTGAACCCAGGGTGTAGAGGTTGCAGTGAGCCAAGATTGTGCCATTGCACTCCAGCCTGGGTAACAAGAGTGAAACTGTCTCAAAAAAAAAAAAAAAACGCTGGACATGGTGGCTCACGCCTATAATCCCAGCACTTTGGGAGGCTAAGACGGGTGGATCACGAGCTCAGGAGATCGAGACCATCCTGGCTAACATGGTGAAACCCCATCAGCCTGGCCATGGTGGCATGCGCCTGTAGTCTCAGCTACTCAGAGTCAGGAGAATCCCTTGAACTCAGGAGGCCCAGGTTACAGTGAGCTGAGATCATGCCACTGCACTCCAGCCCAGGTGGCAGCGAGACTCCATGTCAAAAAAGAAAAAAAAAACTGAAATGGAAGGATGCAGCTGAACATATGAAAAATAAATGGCCAAAATCATTGGCCACTGTTTTGCTTTGGTGGGCGATTGTTTACTAATTATTGAGAGACTGAGAGTGAGAAAAATAAGGATTTATAGGATCGCATTGTCTCTATGCAACACAAGGGTAACCAGAAATGTTGTTATAGAAAATTGTTTGAAAACTCTGACTCATTTTGGTTAGAGGTGAGTTGGGAGTATTGGGGCTTAGCATTGTGAATTAGCCAACTGCCTAAATTATGGAAAAATTTTTTAAAGGAATGTATTTTTACACCCCTGATTCTAACTTAAATAGATAAGTAGTTCTTGATCCTCGCTGCTTGATAAAATCAACAGGGAGTTTTAAAGAATGCCCATGTCTGACTCCACCTCATTCCAATTAAATGAATCTCTGGGGTTGGCCCAGGCATCTGGAGTCCAGGTGACTGTAATGTGCAGCAGTCAGTGACGATGGGACCAGATGAACACAGTGTTGCCTAATAGATACTGTTATCCTACACGCCTGCCTTTTCAATCCAGGTCAGTCAGAGTTCAGCCCTGTCACCACCAGAGAGGGAGCTGGCACAACCAACTGTTGTAACTACTAAGAGTTATGCAGTTAGGAGCTGAAGTGTTGCTAAATTAGGAAGTGGATTCAGGGCTGTGAGGATATCACATGATGGCAGTTATGGACCACTTCCAGGTTCAGCCTTGAGAGAGGGGGCTTTCTAACTTTCTGGCCACTCTTTGGTGAAAGCGTATTAAAACGTATAAATAGGCAGACACAGTGGCACATCCTTGTAATCCCAGCACTTTGGGAGGCCAAGGTGGGTGGATCATCTGAAGTCAGGAGTTCAAGACCAGCTTGACCAACATGGTGAAACCCTGTCTCTATTAAAACTATGAAAATTAGCCAGGCGTGGTGGCTGGCGCCTGTAATGCCAGCTACGTGGGAGGCTGAGGCAGGAGAATTGCTTGAACCTGGGAGACAGAGGTTGTGCCACAGCACTCCAGCCTGGGAGACAGAGTGAGACTCCATCTCAAAAATAATAATAATGTCATCAGTGAGTTACTACTTTGTACTTTAGACTAAAGAATAGCTTCCCCTTTCGTGGAATAAACATCCCTCACTCTCTACTCCACCCCATTCCACTCCACCCAAGCCTACTAGTTATAAACCTGCAGGGCACACCCAGTTTTAGGGCGGATCTACTGGGAAGGTGAACGTGAGCTTGCTCCACTGGCAGTGGTCCAGATTCACTTACATCACACATCACGTTACCCAGATTTTGAAAGATGCTTATTATGACCCAAATATGTAATTATTATCCTCTTTTTAGAAATTGTATACTTCTTTTGACATACTTTTATGTAATCCCTCGGAGGCTCTCCCATTATTCCCTTCTCTTGAGAATCCCTGCCTTACATGAACCTCCAAATTTTAAAGTTAATGTAGGTAATATAGCATTATTGTGGGTTCTACAATTTGAGCATATAAATCATATCCAGGTATTAACTATTCGTATATTTATGTACTTTAAAGGAAAATAAACGTTTAATACTCTTCCATTCTTCAATTGTAGGAACATTACCCTTTTGCACTATCTCATCACTATTGTGGAAAATAAGTACCCCAGTGTCTTCAATCTAAATGAAGAATTGCGGGATATTCCTCAAGCTGCGAAAGTAAAGTAAGTACTTAACAGTGAGTGTTAGTTTCTTAAATCATTTGGACTGTGTGTTAGCTCTTGAGGTAGTCAGCACTGTAGAAGTCAGTTCTTCTATTTGTTTTCCCTGAACATTGTATGAAATAAAGTTTGAATCTCATCCAAATCGCTCAAATGTGTTACAAGGATTTGAATATATATTGGTTCTAGTTCCTTTGGAATACCGCATGCAGTTTTTAACTTTCACACTTTTAAAGGGCATGTGTTTTAAATACAGGTAGGAGCATCCTTAGTTAAATAAGATGCATGGCTAAGCAAATAGAGGACCTAAGTGTCAGGGCGTTGCTAATAATTTTCACATATGCACACATACTCCCAGAAACCAAGGCGGCTCTTTAATAGGAAGCAGTCTTTATGCAAATGAGGAAACTAAAAATAAAATGGAAAGTTGCCAAACTTTTACCACAAACTTCACACCACGTTTCAGAGACTGAGAAGCAGGCAATTTTCCTGTTTTTCCGTCCCTCTTTTGGCTGTCTCTTTTTTTGAAACATAAACTGCATCTTTTTGCAGTGAATTTGAAAAGTATAATGAGCAGGCTCATTTTTTCCCTCTGTTCATGGAATCTGGTGGAAATTTACTATATAAGGCATGACATTAAATGAAGTATCAGTGAGTTTTTTTATATGTTTAAATTATCTGGGAGAATTAAGTTTTAATCTCTAATGTTTAAAAGCCATGAAATAGAAACTGTTGTGTATGGGAAAAGCCCAAGAACCTTTCTCTATTAAAAAAAAAAAAAATGAAAACAACTAGTTAATACAACTTTAAGAAAAATCATTGTTTATTGCAACGTAAGTCATTACCTTGTAATATTCATATTATTGGGGCCTTGGTGAAAGGCAGAACACTGATTATGCAGAGTACAATGTGAACATGATTGCAAATGAACCCGCCTTTTTTTATGTTTTCAAAGGAGCCACGTGTGGCAAGAGATTTATTTCTACATGGAGTAATTTGCTGAAGTGAGGGTTTTTTTTTTTTGAGTTTGAAACATAAAATATTTTTGTACAGATCAAAGATATTTCTCTTCTGCTATTTTTAACCTATAAAGTATACCTGCTGGCTACAGAAAACAAGACACATAATTTTATACCTAAATTTCACGAGTTTAAAATACTGTTGTCTTAGAGACCCGAGCATGGCAGGGAATTTTAAACATTTAAATTAAACTAATATGGACTTCCAAGCATGAAATATTTAAACCCAACTTATACTTAATATGTGTAAGTCACATGTTGATTGCTAAAACATTGCTATTTACAACAGCATGACTGAGCTGGACAAAGAAATAAGTACCTTGAGAAGTGGCTTGAAAGCAGTAGAGACAGTGAGTATTTGCTTTTTGTTCTAATTCCTAGTCTCTTCGCTATCTCTAGTGCTGGTGGTCTCCAGCAGATGTGTTGCTGGTTGTCTTGACATGTGGTATGCCCAGGATAAACAGGTATTGATTAAAAAAAAAAAAAGGCCACCACCACCACCAGAAGCAAAGGCAGGTTATGTTCAGCCTGGCAGTGTGATTACAGGTAGCACGGGTCATGGGTGAGTCACTGCAGCGAGAACTGGAAACTGGACCTAGCATGCCACCAGTTTATCTGTGAGGCAGATTCATCAGGATGAGTGGGTTGGGCTAGATGAACTTCAGGGACTCTCTCAATTTCCAACTGCTGTTAATATATGGTGTTCACTTTCAGTAGAGCAGTAGAACTTCTCTACTGTTTTTGAGTTGGTCCTCTGGGGAGTATTTACTGAGCAGACACAGCAGTCTATGCTCTAGCCGAGGGTCACGATGACTCAGAATCCTTGTTTTCCAGGTGCTGTAAAAATTGGAGCAACCAATTCCCTCAGCCTGGCCGCAGCCAGATAAGCAGAGCGATTACAGAGGTGCCTTAGGGAAGGCGGCAGGTTGAGGGTGCTTTGGAGGCATGTGGGACAATTGATCCCTATTACAGGGAGCTTCTCTTTTGGAAAAGAGGTTGTTGGAGCTGTGGCTTAGGAGGGTGGGTTATCCCAGGTGCATAGGAGGAAGGTTATCCCAGGCATACAAGACAACCTGGGCCCAGGCCTCCAAGGAAGGAAAACCAGTCAGGCTGGCAGACTGGAGCCAGTAGGATGAAACATGCATGTTGGCACAGTGCCCTGTGGGTACTGTGCAGATGCAGCTGCCAGCGAGAGAGGGGGCAGGGATGAGAACAGACTGGCAGAGCAGCGTCCGGTGACCATGCTCAGAGCACATATTGCTCGGGCCTGCTCAATTACCATAGAAAGTAGTTGAATTCATTAGAGACATACCTTTAATAAAAATTAAAGTCGCAATGTCTAATATTTTTGTTTTCAATAAATTAAGGAGCATGTGAGGTTTTTTTCTTTTTTTTCTTTTCTTTTTTTTTTTTTTTTTTTATGAAGGGGGAAGTATTTTAAAAAATCAACTGATTGAACTTTTTCTCCCAGCCCCAGAGGGTCCATGGTCCTTATGATGGCCCTAAAGCCTGGCTCTGACGCCCGCTTCTTAGCCAGGTCAGAGCAAGGCCTGGTGTGGGGGATTCCAGGGGAATTTTGTGTTGTTGCTTTATTAAAGGATAGTTTTGCTGAAATTGCTCTGTCCATTGGGTCATACACACTGCATCACACTTTCTATGGGAAGGGGGCCCCCACTCCTGGAGATGGACATCGTATTGTAAGAAAATAGCAGGCGGCAGAGGTTGGTCTGGCCAAATATATATGTGTTCTAATTGTGCATTATACAAATTAAGTCTATTGTTAGAAGGCACCAGAGATGAATATTTATAAAATTATACATTAATAAAACAAATGCCTTTCCCGTCCCCACAATGAACACAGATACACTCACTTTCCAGGCCAAAGTACTAGAATCATGGCAATTTCTTCCAGTCAGAGCCAGCTCCATAATTGATGAGTTTTCACTTCCATTATTTCATTTGAGTCTAGTGGTGATGTGGATATTGCTCTCTTTTTTAAAAAAAAAATCAAAAAACTGAGGCTCAGAGCAACATACCACGGATAAGAACTAAATTAGTGGTAGAGCTGAGTCAGAACCCATAGCCTGTGACCCCTACTCTCCTGCTTGTGAAGATCTCTGCCAATATAAGAAAATGAGGGAGAATCCAGTTTAAGTCAGTTGACACACAACATAGTTATTACCAAGACTCTGGAGTCAGGCAGCCTGAGTTCAAATTCTGGCACTGTCACTGGTCAGCGCTACTTCAGGGCGAGTAATATCCCTCCAAACCTTAATTTATGTGTCTGTATAATGGGAATAGTGATGCCTCACTCACAGAGATGTTGTGGCTTTAAATAAGAATGTGCATCTGGCGATGATTAAATTAACATTAGATTTGTATCATCTGTGTTCATTGCTGTGGTTATGGGGAATATGGATAATTAACAAGAGACAACTTCCCCTCTAGGCCTGTTCACAAAAACCATATGGTATGGACAAGAGAAAAATGGTAGAAGATTATGGTGCCAAATGCTACAGCCAAAATTCTACTGACCCATATCCCACAGTTTAAGAAGTAAATAGACTTGGTTGAGAGGGAAAGAAGAAAAAAATCAAGGCACCAGAATTCTGAGCATGGAATATTGACAATCAGAGTCTCTTATTTTCACTCAAAAGCCCTTAGAGTTCAGTTTGCCCCTATTATTTGTTTAACTTCTATTAATTTTATCCACATGCAAATCTGCTTGCTTTCTAAAACCTGAAAGTGAAATCACATAGATGACGTGCTTAGATGATTGGTAAATTGCTATTTGCAAATATGCGTGTGCACATGAGCATAGCTTTGGCATGGTGGGAATAAGGGCAGGGGTGCTACAGTATAATAACAAAATGTTTTAGAACAAGTTTTGATGTGTTTGCCATTCTGATTTATTAAATTTAAGGCATGTGAAATATGAGACAAGGTGTGTCTCATGTCTATATTTGAAGCTGGCATTGACATTATTCATTTCCTGTGTTTAAGGAGCTGGAATATCAGAAGTCTCAGCCCCCACAACCCGGAGATAAGTTTGTGTCTGTTGTCAGCCAGTTCATCACAGTAGCCAGCTTCAGCTTCTCTGATGTTGAAGATCTTCTAGCAGAAGCTAAAGACCTGGTAAGTTTCCCCCTTGCACACTGAGTGTTGTTTGACAGGGCTGGGCTTCATTGTGATACTTTCAGTTATTGTACGGGTAATAGGAGTGAGATCCAGACTTCATGGTACAGGAAATGAAGTGGTAGATAATTACTTTCCAGATTGCATTGTTTTGTATGACATAGGTGTGTTTTCATTTCCAAGACTGTGATTAATCAAAACACACCCTTTATGTCTGACTGGCCTATGTTGCCTTTAGGTTAGACCTTGAAGGCTCTGAGTGTTGGAAGACCAGCAAATACTTTGACAGTTTTCTCTTGGTTGAAATTGGCTTGAAGTACTTATCTCTAGGAACCAGAAAAGACTAGATGAGGAAAACCAAGGGCAGGATCAAACGTGCCATCAGGTGTGACTAAAGCCATATGCCTGGTTACCTCTACGTAATGTGTTCATCTGAGATACAGCCTTGGCGGACAGGATACTCCCTGTGTAAATCTCCGGCAAACTTGCTAAAGGAGATGCATTTTAATTCACAGTCTCATTGCAAGAGGTATTTTTTTAGTAAGACATTTTTATAATTTATGCTATTTCAAAATGTTATGTTCCCTTAGAGGAGAAATTTTTGTTGGTTAATAAGCAAGACCTTTTAGCTCCTCACCGTTACCTCACTCCTCTCTATTTCATGTTGTTTTCTCTTCCAGAATGCATTCACATTCATATACAATATATGTACACTTTCAATATATGAAAGTCTCTCACTTTCTCCCCATTCTTTAAAATGATATTAACACCCTTCCCCACCCCATTGGTTCTTTTCCTCTACTCATCTCTCAGTAGCCACAACACTCTTTTGCTTTGACTTGAGTCTTTTGTTTCGAAACTTCAGTAAATGGATGTTACTTTTCTCTGGTCACCTTTTTGGCTGTAGATATGGATGATTGTTTACGTGAATATACACACATACCAGTTAAAGTTCAGAAGCAGGCAGTTGACATGCATCAGCCTATCTCAACATTAAATCTCCTCTCGAGCCTTATTAAAGAAATGACAATGTATATTCAAATAGCTGCTGTTAGAGGCCCAACCTTTGCTATCCCATAGTGGAAATCAGTCAACTGATGTCAGTAAGCATCATTCAGACCTCCACTGTGAAAGCCCCCATCCATGTTTTCTGTATGCCTTACCACTTTAGATTTTGTGCTTCATAAAGGAAGAGATTCCCCCTGTCCTGATATCCCACCTGAGCAATATAGCACCTACTTCATCAAGGGGCTAAAATATTTTTGTGTGTGAATTGGCTGTTGTCAGCTTGTTCATCACAGTAGCCAGTGTCAAGCTTCTCTGATGTTGAAGATCTTCTAGCAGAAGCTAAAGACCTGGTAAATTTGTCCCTTGCACCCTGAGTGGGGTGGGGTGGGGTGGGGTGTGTGTGTGTGTACAGGGTGGAACTTTAATCTGGGTCTGGTTTTCTTTAGATTTCTAAGACTTAAATATACATGACATCATGATCACTAGAATTCCTTGATAAAAAGATCACTCGGGATGGCTTGAAGTACGCGAACTTGAATGTTTTAGAAATCCAGTGCTAGACTGTCTATTGCTATTTTGTTCATTCCAGAACTTTTATAAATTAGCTTATAAAACCATGGAGCAAGCTAAAGCACTATATATGGCGTCTGAAGCATGTTATGTTTTTGCCCAAATAACTCTTTTCTAATAGAATTATTTCCAAATAAGTAAAACATTGAAAACAACTCCTCAGTGAAGACAGAAATGGTAAAAAGGACACTTTTATTATAAATTTAAACATATGAAATAGTGACTGTAAAATATATATAAATATATATCAGCCAGAACTTGTTTTATTTAAAAATGAATGTTGAAAATATTTTAAGGTAGATAGTATTACTGAAATATCAGACCCTAACAATATAACAAAGGCAAATAAACCAATAAAAAATAAAACCAACTATAAACTGTCTGGGGGTACTGCATAAACACAGCATTGTCTAAATAAGAAAGAAAACTTAAAATCTGGATAATGTTAAGTAATTGATTGGGCATTGACGTTGAAGCTAGGAACACTATCCTTAGTAGCTTAGGAGCAATAGTATTAGATCCTTACAGAAGGAAGTATAATTTCAACAATATGACTGCCATTGAATATTATTTGGGCAGTTATAATTCTGCTAAGAGTATTGAAAACATACTATCTTGAGTTATGAAGATAAGTCCTGGAAGAACTAAAGGGAAACAGGGAATACTGTTGTTACTGTATACATATATTTTTATCCAATTACATGTATTTCTTCCTTGGTATTCTGCATTTTGGCTATTTAAAATGATTGACACTGGGGCATGGTGGCATGTACCTGTAGTCCCAACTACTCAGGAGGCTGTGGCAGGAGAATCACTTGTGCCTGGGAGTTTGAGTCCACCCTGGGAACTGTAACATTGCAATGCCCCATATCTTTTAAAAATAAAAATAAAAAAGATTGGCATTGAAAGGGGTTCTAAAACAAAAAATTTGGAATATAATTATATTCTCTGTCATATATTTTGGGTTGCATTAAAGATTCCATACTCAGTTACTGTTTTATCATAAGACCCAGAAAATAACCGAACAATAGCAGCAGCATTTATGATAAGGAAAAGCAGCTAAGAGGCACTGGCTCCCATTTGCTTTCTATATTTACCATATGGCACCAGTAAATGATATTATACTACTTCAAAGAAAAGTTAAAAGTACAAGTTTCCCTACCCCTGCTGAGTTTGCTATTAGTTTTATGTCTTGGGTGCTGTGCCCCACAACATTTTGTTTTTACTGTTGTTAATAAAAAGTCATAGGAGGTCATCATAGATGTTAAGCTTAAATGAGGTAGACAGGAATAAATAATTTAAAAAGCTGAGGAGTATTAAAGTTTTTACTTTAGAAATGATTAATAGACATGTTCAGCAGCTGAAGATAAATATAGGCTCACTAAAATCCATAGAGTTATATTTGATTCAGCCGGATGTGGTGGCACGTGCCTATAGTCCCAGCTATTCATGAGGTTTAAGAGGGAGGATCGTGCAGGAGTTTGAGGCTGTAATTTTCTGCGATCATACCTTTGAAGAGCCGCTGAACTCCAGTCTGGATAACATAAAAGACCCCATCTATTTAAAAAAAAAAGAAACCCACTGACATCCCAAGGTGGGCAGATCACCTGAAGTCAGGAGTTTGAGACCAGCCTGGCCAACATGGTAAAGCCCTGTCTCTACTAAAAATACAAAACTTAGTCGAGCATGGTGGTGTGCATCTGTAATCCCAGCTACTTGGGTGGCTGAGGCAGGAGAATCGCTTGAACCCAAGAAGCAGAGGTTGCAGTGAACTGAGATCACACCACTTCACTCCAGCCTGGATGACAGCAAAACTCCATCTCCAAAAAACTAAATACATAAAAGTAAACAAGTAAACAAAATGTATGTTTGACTTAATCTGGGCTTTAGTCTTTCTAATGTTATTTATATTCAATTACGGAATTCTCATAAAACACTGACTTCTGAAAACCATCTTTTTTCTAGTTTACTAAAGCAGTGAAGCACTTTGGGGAAGAGGCTGGCAAAATACAACCAGATGAGTTCTTTGGCATATTTGATCAATTTCTTCAAGCTGTGTCAGAAGCCAAACAAGAAAATGAAAATATGAGAAAGAGGAAGGAGGAAGAAGAGCGTCGAGCTCGCATGGAAGCTCAGGTGAGAGGATGATTAATTCACCAATTCCACCTCCTAGAAATTCTATGGCTGCAGCCCAGCTTCAAAGGTATTTAGAGAGCACTCTGACCTGTTGGCAAGAAGGATGCCTTCAATGTACTCTCTAGAATTCTGTGGGACTTTAAATTGGTGTTCTTTCTCTTGGACAACAATTTAACAGTATATATTCAAAGCCTTAAAAAAAAATCTATCCACATCCTTTGCTCTGGAATTTCATTTCTTAGAAATTATTTTAAAGAAATAATCACAAATTTGCACAAAAAAAGAGGCAGCATTCTTTAAAATAGCCCCAAACGAAAGACAACCTAAATGTTTACCAATAGGGCGTGAGTTTTAAATTATATAACAGCTACATAATGGAATATTTATGCAGTCCTTAAAAGACATGTATTCAAAGAATATGTAATGATACATAAAAGTTTACATAGTGATGTCTACATGAAATCTTTTTGTTTTTTAAGATGTGTTAATACATACAGAAAATAATAGTGGTGTGAGAAACCTCTAAAAAGTTTACAGTAGAATTAAAGATGTTTCCCCCACCTTTTATCTGAATTATCCAAATTGTCTACAATGTGTATGTATTAGTTGGCTTTTAATAACAGTAACTGTTGTGTGTCAGGTTTCAGGCTCCCACAGAAGACACAAGCTAAGCCTTTGATGTAAGGAAAATGACCTGATGACCATTTGCTTTAGTCATTTGGAGTCTGTGTAATAGTGATACTTTTTTTCTCCATTAGCAAAAATACAGATTGCCTCAATTGCTCTCTTTTTAACTAGAATATCATGCAGTTTACCTAGAATCTAGGTGGTGGTTATTTTGTGGTGGTGGTTATTGCTTCCATAATGGAGACCCCAGGTTCCAATTACCCCTTTCTTGTGACATCCAAAGGGGTTATAGGATGAGCACAGCTTGGTGTCTGGAGCATTACCGTATTTCACAGAATTCATCTCTACGAATACAAAATGCCACATTTTGACCTGTCTCTAAGAAGTTGTTTCTTTCTATTTGCAGCTCAAAGAACAACGTGAAAGGGAACGTAAAATGAGAAAAGCTAAAGAGAATAGTGAAGAAAGCGGAGAGTTTGATGACCTTGTTTCAGCTTTACGCTCAGGAGAAGTGTTTGACAAAGACCTTTCTAAATTGAAAAGGAATCGCAAACGCATTACCAACCAGCTGGCTGACAGCAGCAGAGAGAGACCAGTCACAAAACTTAATTTCTAATTTTCCACGAATACTTTTTTTAGAAAGCTCATTAGCAGCCCTCTAAAGTGACTAGAACGTTTCATTACACTGCCTTGCAATCCAAACAGTGGCAATTTTTTCCTTCATCTGTGAGTGAATGCGTGAATGAATGTATGTGTATGTAAATGTATGTGTGTATATATTAAAAAATGTATATAGATGTCCGAGTGTTGTCTGGCGACCTATATGTATGGTTAAAAAGATACGTTAACGTATGTGCTCCGAAACCTTTCGTGTATGCATTCACATTGAGTGTGGCTCATTTTCTTTCCCTGGACACCATGACTGTTCAGAAGCACAATACTATCTCCTGAAAGAGATGACAGAGACATTCCCTAGATTCAAAGACAAAACAGAAGAAAACAAAACAAAAAAAAGCTTGCAAGATATTTTATGGTTTCCAAGCTTGATATCCTTTGAAATTATTTTCATTGATGGAACTGAAGTTGGAAAAATATAGATTTAAAATGGTTTTTGATAGCTGACAATGTAATGCTGATGCATCACATCAGTAATAGGATGGGCTTAGAATTTCTGACACTGGTGTGGGGATACAGTCTATAAATGTTTATTGAGAACATCTTGCACACAATTTGAATTATGTAGAATGTCAACCCGAAATTTTTGTATATTTCAAAGTTGGACATCAGTTTTTCCCTTAATTTCATCAAGTTATCTCTGCCAAGTGCTCTTGATAATTTCTTCAGATTTTTTGAAAAAACACTATAAATGCAAACCATGCTTTTCTTAAAGAACAACATTGCCAGAGTTTGCTTGTTCTAACAATATAGATATATAAACCTTAAAAATATCTCACCCAAGACTTAAAGGAAGAATTCTCTGAAAGGATAAAGATTACTAAAAAAAAATTTTTTTTAATGGGGTGCCTTTTTGTTATAGTTTCTATTTTCTGTTTTGTGGGACAAGCTGCATTTTCTGTAAATATAGGTCTGGACTAAAGGACACATAAAGAATGCACAAAATGTCAACATCAGCAGAGATGCCCAGATCTATTTATCTCTAAGTATATTTGTAGTGATTGCTGTTTATGTGTTGTCATTTTAAAATTGTGTGTCAGTAAAGCTACCTGTAAAATTTCAGTCCAAAAAAAATAAAGCTCTCAGGGAGACATGAATAAAAACAACATTAGAAAATATAGATGCTTACCATTAACCTACCAACTCTTAATATCCTTAAATTATATGATATATAAAGAGGACTGTTATTTTTTTTTTTCTTTTTGCTTTATTTATTTGTAGTTGGGGATGGGGCTAACGTTTTCTCTTTTCTTTCTATCAATCCTGTTGTGGTTGGGTTTCCTGTGGAGAGAGTAGTTTGTCCTGTTGCACTAGAACATTATTTACTCACTAAATTGAGTTTTTTGTCAATTAACAAATATTTATTAAGTACCTACTATGTACCAGGCATAGTAAGGCTACAATGGTAAGCAAGACAGAGTCCCTGCCCTCAAAGAGCTTACGTTCTAATGGGGTTATTAAGGGATGAATAAAATACCAATGTGTGCACTGTACAGGAATCATACTATTTAAAAATAATTTGTATAAACTATAATGCTTAGCACAGATGGCAAGGTATCTGCGCTATGTGAAAGCTGTGAAATAGTGCTCTAAGAGTTGTCAAGAGCTGTGGTTTTACATCTTTTCCTCATTGCAAATTTAGTGACTTTCTACACATTATATGGAAGTAAGTGACTGGCAAATAAAACAGTCATAAATACAAAGCAAAGGTTGCACTCCCCCAATCCCGACTTAGCCCAGGTCTGCAATAACACCATGTTAAAGGTGCAGATAGAGACTTGGCTCAAAAAGGCTTGGAGATGAGGAAGATTGGAATATAATGAAGGTTTTGTCTGTTCCTTAACTAAAGTGCCTCTATGTATATTCTTTTCTATTTGTAGCAGGAGAAATTTGGTGTGGCTCAATTTTGGAACTGTATTTTGAAAATGGCTTTGTCTTACAGCTTAAGGAATAGACAGGTGGAGGGAAAGTCACATAAAGGAGCAAGTTTGTGTAGCATGTCCCTCTTGCCCCTTTTAATCATCCTTCTTTGATATGGCCATCCTGGTGGGCCTCCTTTGCCATTTCCATTTTTGGTTTCTTTCCCAGAAAACTGTGTGCAGGTAATTCCATGTGCCATTATTGAAAAAAAAAAAAAAAAAAACTTTTTAGATTGGTGCTGGTGTAAGTAGCCACTTTTCTCTCTTGGGTGTGTATTTTAAAGTTGTTTTTTTTTGAAATTAATGCCAAAAAGCAAATGCATACTTTGTAAACTTAATTATATGTCTTGTATCTTATTAGCTTAGTAGTTGGAACCACTTAGTCTTTAGGTGCAAGACTGTTGTTAGGTAGTACTGAGAAAAAAATGTATGTGTTATGAGACTGTACATTTTTTTAAAAAGCAATATGCAATAAAGAGATGAACTCATTGGGTGTACATACATGCTTTCTATGAATTATTAAAACAGTGTCATCAAACTTCTTTGCAGTTTCCACCATTGAATTTCAGTTTTACAAATTGTTCACTGAATCAGAACTATATATGTGTTTTTAAGCCTGTACTTACTAGACCTAGAAGAATACAGTTTTCTATTATGGCAACATTCAATATGCTCAGGTTATATGTCACCGCCTTCTATACTTGGTTTCTGTATGAGTTATACAATTTCATGTTATAGCTCATGTATAGTAGGGCTACAGGTGAAATTATTTAACTGTAGTAGAGAAAATAATCTCTGGTCTCCAGAATCAAAACCCGTTTTGGTTTGAGGCATTTTTTCTTATTAAAAATTAATTTGTTATAGGTCAGTGTGGGAAATGGCACCTGTACAGATCAAGAAATTTGTTTTATCAGTATCCTCTGAAAGTTGAAGCTTTCCCTTTGTCCTACATCACTTTTGCTGCCTAGCCACCCTTAGCTCAATTTAAGGTCAAGCTGGAAACAAACTGCTCCAGTCGTTGATAGAATACCCAAGCAGTGCATGCACTGCTTGGTATTTTAAGATAATTCTTACCATCTCTGGAATGAACTCCTCATGATGTTCTTGTAATAGCTGAACGTCTTTTTTTTTTTTTATCAACTCACTGAATAACTGCATAGTAACAACATTCTGTGGAGCTGACATTCAGATAAGAGAGATACTCTTCTGCATGTTAGGCAAATGTTATATTCTAACCCACAAGCTGAGCCACTGCCTATTTGTATATTCAAGTATGGAATTATATACAGAACCACCTAGATCCTCAGTTGACCTTGGTGTATTAATAGAAAGGGAGGGAAATGTGAAATTTTCAGATCATATGCTTCAATGTCTTCAGTTTCCCCCAAAAAATTATCATTGAAGGAAATGTGCTTCTGACAGAGGGGTGAAGTTCTGAGATCCATCCAGAATATTGCCCCTTTTCTATAGCCTAATGTGGGTTTTTTGTTAGGCAAGGGGATATTTATTAAAATACTGTAGTTTAGACACAATTACAGTCATGTGTCTTTTAACAAGGACACATTCTGAGAAATTTTGCCAATAGGTGATTTCATTGTTGTGCATACATCACAGAGTGTACTTATGTAAATCTAGATAGCATAGCCTACACACCTAGGCTATATGGTATAGCCTATTACTTCTAGGCTACAAACCTGCACAGCATGTTACTGCACTGAATAGTGTAGGTAATTGTAACAATGGTATTTGTGTACCTAAACATATCTAAATATAGAAAAGATACAGTAAAAATACCACATAAAACATTTAAGATGGTGCACGTATATGGGATACTTACCATGAATGGAGCCTGCAGAACTGGAAGTTGCTCCAGGTTAGTGAGTGGTGAGTGAATGCGAAGTCCTAGGACATTACACTATTATAGGCTTTATCAACATTGCACATTCTAGGCTACACTATTTTTTTAATTCTTTAATAAAACCTAGCTTACTATAACTTTTATTAACAGTGTTTTGTAATAACTTTAAATGCATATAGCTGTATAAAAGTATTAATGTTTACATTCTCAGTTTTCAGTTTTTGATTTTTTTAACTTCTTAAACTTTTTTTTTTGTTAAAACTAAGACACATTAGCCTATGCCTGCATGGGGTCAGGATCATCAATATGACTGTCTTCACCTACGTATCTTGTCCCACTGGAAGGCTTCAGGAGCAATAACCCACATGGAGCTGTCATTCATGATAGCAATGCCTTCTGGAGTACCTCCTGAAGGGCCTGCCTGAGGTTGTTTTACAGTTAACTTTTGTTTGTCCTTAGTAATACTCACTTATCAAGTATTATGTACTGTTCATGTGGATGTGCTATAGTTTTATACAATGGGTAGCTCAGTAGCTTGCTTCATACCAGCATCACCTCAAACACTTGATCGATGCATTGCCCTACAATGCTACTAGGGGATAGGGAATTTTTCAGCTCCATAATAATTTTATGGGATCACTGCCATATATGTGGTTCATGGTTGATTAAAATGTTGCTATGTGATGCATTACTGTGTTCAAAAGGCTGCGTTCTGGAAGGGAAAACTTTTTTTTTTAACACCATCAGCTGTTTCCTATCAAGTGGAAAACCTAATTGACAACTTCCAAGGCTTAACAGCTACTTGATACTATTTAGTTCCATAGACAATATCTTTGAGAACCACTGGACTGTGTGGAGAGAAAGTCAGGGGTCTAGAGCTTCTCACATGCAGTGTTTATAACAACAATCACTATGTCGAGTTATGTGCTTATTTTCTGTGTGGTCTAGATACTGTTTTAAGTCTGTATCCCTGTTACCCCTATTGATATTAACTCAAGTCTAAAAACCTGTTGAGTCCATAATTAAGAGATGACTTAAAATCTGTGAATTCTTCTAAATGTTTTTAGAGACAGTGCCTCACTATATTCCCCAGGCTGTTAGATTCCTGGCTTCAAGCAATCCTCCTACCTTGGCCTCCCAAAGTGCTGGAATTACAGGCGTGAGCCATCGCGTCCAGCCTATGAATGCTTTATGTTTGAAAAAGTTTGGAGGAACAAGTTTCTTGTTTATAAGGATTTTGTGTTTTCCATAGCAAATACCAATCAGAATTATTTATCTGACTCCTGTGGAAAATGTCAGACGTGCCCTTTGGTCTCTTCCCTAACATGCTTTTATTTTATCTATTGCAATCAACTACATGTTTCCATGGTATCAAACAAATGAGCACAGGACTGCACCCGTGAGTTTTCAGACAAAGGAGATCCTTATTTGTATCAAACCTTAATGTGTGGAAAAAGAGGTTCCTAAGTATGATTTTTTTTTTTTTTCATTTCGCTTGAATAAAGTGTTTTCTCTGATTCTCTTGCTTCTTTTGCTGGGAGAAGAAAGAAAGGAAATGGTTTAATGGTACTGATTTTAGTACCATTTCATTTGCACCTATTATGGTCATATGAGGACAATTCTGTGGCAAAGGGATCTGCAATCCCTTATGTAATCATGAGCATTTATTGTTAATATCCTCACTCTCCCTTCCAGTGTAGAGAACCTTTCCTAAATCTAATCAGGTTGGGATTATGCTGACTCTTCTAGGATGGGAGGAGGTGCCTGAAGAGGAGATGATAGTGATGCTGAGCAATGACTCCAGAAGACACACACGGGAGGAGAGGAGTGACTACCAGCAGCTTAGGAAAATCAGTTTGCAGGATACAAGGTTAATACGTAAAAAGTCTATTGTTTTCCTATCTACCAGCAAAGAAAAAGTAGAATTCAAAATTAAACAATACCATTCATATGAGCACACCCCAAAAATGAAATACCTAGGTATAAATCTAACAAAATATATACAAGATCTATATAAGGAAAACAACAAACCTCTGATAGAAGAAATCAAGGAAGAGACAAATATATGGTGAGATAGTTCATATTCATGGATAGGAAGATTTGATATTGTCAAGATCTTTTCAACTTAATCTATAGATTCAATGCAATTCCAATAAAATCCCAGCATTTACTTCGTTTTTATTGATAAACTGATTCTAAAGTTTATATAAATAGGCAAAAGATACAGAATAGCCAACACAATATCGAAGGAAAAGAACAAAGTTGGAGAACTTACTCTACCCTACTTCAAGATATACTATAAAGCTATAGTACTCAAGACAGTGTAATGATCAAAAAAATAGACTAATAAAATAACTTACAAATAGAACCACGTGAATATAGTTAATTGATTTTTGCCAAAGGAGCAACAGTAAGACTGAAGAAGAAAAATTAACAAAAATAAAATTAGTGCACCAAAGAGAAGCAGAAATTAAATTTTTATCTCATAAGCAAACTTCCTTGAGTCTGTCCCCCTCCCATGGAATTGCATCCTGCTTTGCAAGTTTTGTAAGTTTATAAATTCCTATATTCTTGTTTTCTATAGCTGATAACTAAGTTTCTGTCACACAGCGAAGGTCAGAAGAAATGCCCAACCAGGCAGGACTCCAGCCTTCTGGGGCTCTGTAGCAGAAGGCAACAGATAAGGCCTGTGCTAGAATCCTTAAGCTCTACAGACAGCAAACATCTGGGTTGCAGAGCAATGTCATATGTAAGCCTAAGTTAGGTGCCTATCATTGCTTATACATTGCCTTTGTTCTACACCTGCAAACTTGTTTTAGCGCCACTGTGTACTTCACGTATAAAAAGTCAAGCCCTGCCTTTGTTAGGGGCTCAGCCATTTTGTTTCTGGGATGGGCTGGTATACACCTAAAACAAACTCTTTCTGCAACCTCAACAGTCTCTCCAGTCTCTGAAATTCTGCAGCAAGACAATGGAGCAAATAGAGTCTTTTCAAAAATTAATGCTGGAGCAACTGAACATCTATATGCAAAAACAATAAAGCTAGGCAAAGACCTCATATTTTGTTGCAAAAAAATTATTCAAAATGGATCACAGACTCAAATATAAAACAAAATGATAAAACTCCTGGAGATAAGAGAAAATTGACAATTTAGATAACATTGCATTTGGCAATGACTTTTTAGATGCAACACCAAATGTGCAATCCATGAAAGAAAGAATGGATAAGCTGGACTTCATTAAAATTAAACTTTATGGTCTGCAAAAGACACATTCAAGAAAATGATAAGACAAGCCACAGACTGCAGAAAAATATTTGCTAAAGACATACCAGGTAAAGGACTGTCATCAAAAATATGCAAAAAAAAACTCTTAAAACTCAACAATAAGAACACAACTCAATTTTTAAAAATGGGCTAAAGATCTGAACTGCCTCCTCACCAAAGAAGATATACAGATGGCAAATAAGCATATGAAAAAATTCGCCACATTATATGCCATCAAAGAAAGGCAAATTAAAACAACAACAAGATATTGCTACACGTTCATTAGAGCGGCCAAAACCCAGTACACTGATGACACTAAACACCAGCGAGGATGTGGAGCAACAGGAACTCTCATTCATTACCAGTAAGAATGCAAAATATTACAGGTACTTTAAAAAACAGTTTGGACATTTCAAACTAAATGTCCTCTTACTATACAATCCAGCAATTTATTCAAACGGGTTGGAAGTTCATGTCAACAGAATGTAAACATAGATGTTTATAGCAGCTTTAATAATTGCCAAAACTTTGAAGCAACCAAAATGTCTTTCAGTAGGTGAACTGATAAATTGTTGTACCTTCAGACAATGAAATATTATTCAGTGCTGAAAAGAAATGACTTATCAAGCTGTGAAAAGACATGAAGGAGTCTTAAATGCATACTACTAAGTGAAAGAAGCCAGTATGCAAAGGCTACATAGTATATGATTCTACTCACATGCCACTCTGGAAAAGGTAAAACTAGGGAAGCAGGGAAAAGATCAGTGGTCACCAAGGGTCAGGAGGAGGAAGGGATGAATAGGAAGAGCAGAGGACCTTTAGGGCAGTGAAAATACTCTCTACATGTTACCTTATATTTGCCCAAATCCATAAAATATATAACACCAAGAGTGAACCCTGATGTAAACTATGAATGCTAGGTGATAATTAGGTGTTGGTGTAGGTCCATCCATCAACAAATGGACCACTGTGGTCAGGGATGTTGACGATAGGGGAGGCTACACATGTGGGGGCAGGAGGTATGTGGGAAATCTCTGTACCGTCTGTTTAGTTTTGCTGTGACCTTAAAACTACTCTAAAATGTAAAGTATACTTAAAAAAGAAAAGTCCCTGTATACACAGCCAAGAAACTTTTCCAACCCATCAGGCCATGTCATCCTA
This sequence comes from Callithrix jacchus, assembly GCF_049354715.1. Classification (NCBI taxonomy): domain Eukaryota; kingdom Metazoa; phylum Chordata; class Mammalia; order Primates; family Cebidae; genus Callithrix; species Callithrix jacchus. The sequence goes on from NC_133509.1 coordinate 94,082,786, forward strand.
CTCCTCTGAACACACCGGCTGCTTCAGGTAAACTCCCTCTGTCAACTTTTCATGCTCTTTTGACTTTTCCAGTTTATTCACAACTGGCTATATCTCAATTAAACAGCTCAGTGGGGTGGCTCTTCATAATACTTCCTTGGACTTCCATGCAGACTGCCACCATTCAAGACTTCAGCCTCATCCCTAAAACGTCCTGATTAACTTTTAGACTAATAGGACCTTAATATTCATATCTTAACTCTTTACTTGAGAAGTCAAAGGGCAGAAATAATAAGGAAGGCTTGTCACTAGTGAGCTAGTCACTCTCAGGAGGTTCAGATGATAAGCCTTTTGGATTTCCAGTTTAAGATAATGTTTGCAAGTTGACTGTCATTACAAAGTTCACAAGAAAAGACTTTGCTCGTTCCTTCCCCGACCTCCTTCCTTCCCTCTCTCCCTTTCTTCCTTCCTTTAAACTACCCCATCAGAAGACTTCATTATTAGGAATTCTCTTAAAATGCCTTTTACAGAGAACAGCCCTCTCTTTCTGCTTTGAATGTGAGCTATTTGACCCTGAAGAGCAGCAGCTGTTCAGTGACCTGACATTTTTATGGCTGGTGAGTTCACACTAAAAGCTGGCTTCCAATGTCTGCTAAAGGCCCTGCTAGGAGGGGGTCATGCAGGCCCTACTATCTTACCCAGGTCACTGCTAAAGAATTAATGTACTGGGGAAAGAATCCTCTATCACGTAATGCTTGTAGGACAATTGGCACTGACTTCTCCCCTGCTGGACTGTGCAAAAGAGACTCTAACCAATCCAGAAAGTATCTATAGCCATTAAAATACACACCACAGAAGCTGGATCCCAAATTTCCATCTGCCTATTCTGTTGTCTTGCACCAGCAGCCAAGCAACACAATAGGGCCCAAGTTCCAGCGTTGTCTCTATTGCTGTCAGACATGAGCTGTGACCCTAGGGCAGTCTCCCACACACCTTTGCTTCACACTACAAGCTGGACAGAGCAGCCCTAAAATCTCGCATTGCAGGATGCTTGTAGCCCCGCCTCTGAGGTTCCCAGTTCCTGGTTGCTGGGAATTTACTGCGGCCAACTCATGAACTAGTATTAAACAAACTGTTCTCAACACACTGTTTATCAGCTACAGCCAAGAACTTGAGCTTCTTGCCCTGGCTGTTTGAGAAGGGGAAAGGTGGAAGGGCAATTGCTTAGAGCACATTATGTTACAGCAGTAATGAGGCTCATTCCTGGGTTTCCTCTTACTAGATAGCTGTGGTTACCTAGTAAGGGTTACTCATCCTTGGAGACTCATCTGGGCTGCACCAAAACCACCTGCATTGATTTTGTCATGAAATCAATGTATAACATTAACATGGCTTTACCCTGTAGAAGCCGTTGTGCTGACCTAGGAAGAGTGTGGTTGGAAGAGGAGGAAGGAAAAAAATCAAACTAAATGGATGGGCCCACTGCTGTTTTCACGGATACCGTGTTCTAAGAGCAACACTGACAGATGAAAGTGCACCCTGATGAGGAGGTTTATAGACTGACTCAGAAGCATCCACTGAGGAGAAACTTTTCTCCTGCAAAATAAATCATTACAAAGATAAGGCAACTGTCCTCAAATATTTGAAAAGAAAGAAATTCAGTATTTCACCGGAATCCAGGGTAACAATCAGTGGGTAAAAGTGACCAACCAACTGATTTCATTTTTTTTTAACCCATAGAGAAATTTCAAACTCCTAAAACTAATCAGCAATTGAACAGGCTGTCTGACAAGATACTGAGTACCCTTTCGTTAGAGACATTCACATCTGTAGACTGGATGCCCGAGACAGGAGGACCATCTGTCACATCAGGGATGTTGTCCAAAGTTCAGGGCTATGTATAAGCATGACTCACAACTAAAAAAAAAACCTTGGCGGGGGCGGGGGCGGGGGGCGCCAAGATGACTGAGAGAAGCCAGCACCAGAATGCAGCTCCCAGCAAATGAGACTCAGAAGGCTAGAGGACTTCACGATTCCAAACGAGGTGACTGGTTCTTTTCTGTGGGACTGATAGGGCTCTGAAAATAGGCCCAGGGAAGGAGCCACAGGACAAAAGCCGCTCACGGGAGCAAATCAAGACTTGGGGGGGGGGGGCGGCACATCCCCACCAGAAACGTGCAGCCAGCTCTAAGAGTCAGGGGACATAACCCCCTCCGTGCTCCGTTTCGGATCCTGTGCTTACCTCATCCCTCCTGCAACCCATGGTCCACGAGAGCCCTGCCAGACGGTGGGTTGCCGTGGGTAGTGTATGCAAATCTGAGCCGCAGCTACTGCCAGGCTCTGCAAGTTGTCATAGGGACCTGGGTGGGAGTTTGGACTAACGCCATCAGGACTGACCATCCCACAGAGGGAGGCAGAGTTGAAAGCAGGGAAATAGACCATAAGGCCTGGCAGGCCCCACCTCCACAGAACTCAAACTGAAACTCTTGCTAGAGAGCTTGGCAGCAAATACACCAGCTTGACCCCAACCAGGAAGATCGAGCTCTGGGAGAAATACCATTGGGAAGGCAGGGCCAATCCCACCCGCAAACAAACTCCAAGGAAGGACCATCCACCCAACAACCTGACTGAACTCAAGAGAGCCCAGCGACGCCCTCTACAGGCCCAAAAAGATATAGTTCCAACCTCAATAGAAAAAGTCAACTCAGAGACTCCTCCTGAAACCAGATCAAAGGGACATAAATCCACCAACATGGAAAGAAAAAAAGGCACAAAAAGGATGAAACCATCAGAGAACAGAACACCTCTTCTCCTCCCAGGGATCACAACTCCTCACCATCAAGGGAATTAAAAGAAGACAGAGAATACATCTGACAAATTGACAGAAGCAGGCTTCAGAAGGTGGGTAATAACAAACTCCTCTCAGTTAAAAGACCATGTTCTAACCCAATGCTAAGAAACTAAGAACCTTGAAAAAGGGTTAGACGAAATGCTAACCTGAATAACCAGCTTAGAGAAGAACATAAACTTGATGGAGCTGAAAAACACAGCACGAGAACTTCAGGAGGCATATACAAGTTTCAACAGCCGAATTGATCAAGCAGAAGAAAGGATATCAGAGACAGAAGATCAAATCAATGAAATAAAATGAAAAGTCAAGATTAGGGAAAAAAAGAGTGAAAAGAAATGAACGAAGCCTCCAAGAACTATGGGATTATGTGAAAAAAAAAAACCTTATCTACACTTGATCAGTGTACCTGAATGTGATGGGGAGAATGAATCCAAGTTGAAAAACACTCTTCAAGATATTATCCAAGAGAACTTTCTCAACCTAGTAAGGCAGGCCAACATTCAAGTCCAGGAAATACAGAGAACACCACAAAGATATTCCTTAAGAAGGGCAACACCAAGGCACATAGTTGTCAGATTCACCAGGGTTGAAACGAAGGAAAAAATCCTAAGGGCAGCCAGAGAGAAAGGTCAAGTCACCCACAAAGGAAACACCATCAGACTCACAGCGGATCTCTCGGCAGAAACCCTGCAAGCTAGAAGGGAGTGGGGCCAATATTCAGCATCATTAAAGAAAAGGACTTTCAACCCAGAATTTCTTATCTGGCCAAACTAAGCTTCATAAGTGAAGGAGAAATAAAATCTTTTACAGACAAGCAATTGCTGAGAGATTACATCGCTACAAGACCTGCCTTACAGGAGATACTGAAGGAAATACTGAAGAGAAAGGAACAACCAGTACCAGCCACTGCAAAAACATACCAAATGGTAAAGAATAATGACGCAATGAAGGAGCCACGTCAATTAACAGACAAAACAACCAGCCAGTAACAAAATGGCAGGATCAAATTCAGACATAACAATATTAATGTTGAATGTAAATGGCCTAAATGCCCCAATCAAAAGCCATAGACTGGCAAACTGGATAAAAAGTCAAGACCCATAGGTGGGCTGTATTCAGGAGACCCATCTCACATGCAAAGACTCACAAAGACTCAAAATAAAGAGATGGAAGAAGATTTACCAAGCAAATGGAGAGCAAAAAAAGCAGGGGTAGCAATCCCAGTCTCTGATAAAAAGGACTTTAAACCAACAAAGATCAAAAGAGACAAAGAAGGGCATTACATAATAATAAAAGGATCAATCCAACGAGAAGAGCTAACTATCCTACATATTTATGCACCCAGTACAGAAACACCCAGATACATAAAGCACGCTCCTAAAGACCTACAAAGAGACTTAGGACACCCACACAATAATAGTGGGAGACTTTAACACTCCAGTGACAATTTTCGACAGATCAATGAGACAGAAAGTCAACAAGGATATCCAGGACTTGAACGCAGATCTGGACCAAGCAAACCTAACAGCCATTTACAGGACACTCCACCCAAATCCACAGAACACACATTCTTCTCAGCACCACATTGCACTTACTCCAAAACTGACCACACAATTGTAAGTAAATCACTCCTCAGCAAATGCAAAAGAATCAAAATCATAACAAACACTCTTTCAGAACACAACGCATTCAAATTACAACTCAGGAATAACAAAACACTCAAACCGCACAGTAACATGGAAACTGGACAACTTGCTCCTGAATGACCAATGGATGAAGGCAGAAATAAAAATGTTCTCTGAAACCAACAAGAATGAAGACACAACATACCAGATCCTATGGGACACATTTAAAGCAGTGAAGGGAAATTTATAGCAATAAATGCCCACGTGAGAAACAAGGAAAGATTGAAAACCAACATGCTATCATCAAAATTGAAAAAGCTGAGGTGCAAGATCAAAAAAACTCAAAAGCAAGAAGAAGACAAGAAATAACTAAGATCAGAGCAGAACTCAAGGAGATAGAAACACAAAAAACCCTTCAAAAAATCAATAAATCCAGGAGCTGTTTTTTTTTTAAAGATTAACAAAATAGACAGACCTCTAGCTAGACTAATAAAAAAGAAAAGAGAGAAGAATCAAATAGATCCAATAAAAAACAACAAAGGGGAGATCACCACAGATTCCACAGAAATGCAAATTACCATCAGAGATTACTACAAAAAAACTCTATGCACATAAACTAGTAAATCTGGAAGAAATGGCTAAATTTCTGGACACTCACACACTCCCAAGACTAAGCCAAGAAGATGTTAAAACCCTGAATAGACCAATAACAAGGTCTGAGGTTGAGGCAGCAATTAATAGCCTACCGACCAAAAACATCCCAGGTCCAGATGGGTTCACAGCTGAATTCTACCAGACATATGAAGAAGAGGTGGTACCATTCCTGTTGAAACTATTCCAAGCAATACAAAAAGAGGGAATCCTCCCTAACTCTTTCTATGAGACCAACATCATCCTGATACCATAATCTGGCAGAGACACAACTAAAAAAGAAAACTACAGGCCAATATCCATGATGAACATCAATGCAAAAATCTTCAATAAAATTCTGGCAAATCAAATCCAACAGCACATCAAAAAGCCTCTCCACTGCAATCAAGTAGGCTTCACACCAGGGATGCAAGGGAGGTTCAATATACGCAAATCCATACATGTAATTCACCACATAAACAGAATCAAAGACAAAAACTACATGATTATCTCAATAGATGCAGAGAAGGCCTTTGACAAAATTCAACAGCCTTTACGCTAAAAACTCTCAATAAACTAGGTATCCATGGAACACATCTCAAAACAATAAAAGCAATTTATGGCAAACCCACAGCCAATATCATACTGAATGGGCAAAAACTAGAAGCATTCCCTTTAAAAACTGGCACTAGACAAGGATGCCCTCTCTCACCACTCCTATTCAATATAGTTTTGGAAGTTCTAGCCAGAGCAGTTAGGCAAGAAAAAGAAATAGAGGGTATTCAATTAGGAAAAGAAGAAGTTAAATTGTCCCTATCTGCAGATGACATGATTGTATATTTAGAAGACCCCCCATCATTTCAGCCCAAAAGTTCCTTAAGCTGATAAGCAACCTTGACAAAGTCTCAGGATACAAAATCAATGTGCAGAAATCACAAGCATTCCTATACACCAATAACAGACAAACAGAGAGCCTAATCATGAGTGAACTCCCATTTACAACTGCTACAAAGAGAATAAAATACCTAGGAATACAACTAACAAAGGAGGTAAAAGATGTGTTCAGGGAGAACTACAAACCCCTGCTCAAGGAAATAAGAGAAGACACAAACAGATGGAAAAACATTCCATGCTCATGATTACAAAGAATCAATATTGTGAAAGTGGCCATACTGCCCAAAGTAATTTATAGATTCAATGCTATCCCATCAAGCTACCATTGACCTTCTTTACAGAACTGGAAAAAAACACTTTAAACTTCATATGGAACCAAAAGAGAGCCAGCATAGCCAAGACAATCATAAGCAAAAAGAAGAAAGCTGGAGGCATCAGGCTACCTTACTACAAACTATACTGTAAGGCTACAGTAATCAAAACAGCATGGCACTGGTGCCAAAACAGAAATATAGACCAGTGGAACATAACAGAGGCCTCAGAAGCAATGCCACACATCTATAACGATGTCATCTTTGACAAATTGGAAAAAAACAAGCAATGTGAAAAGGATTCCCTGTTTAATAAATGGTGTTGGGAAACTGGCTAGCCATATGCAGGAAGCTGAAATTGGACCCCTTCCTTACACCTTATACAAAAATTAACTCCAGATAAATTAAAGATTTAAACAATAGACCTAACACCATAAAAACCCGAGAAGAACACCTAGGCAAAACCATTCAGGACATAGGCACACACAAGGACTTCATTACTAAAACACCAAAAGCAATGGCAACAAAAGCCAAAATAGACAAATGGGACCTAATTAAACTTAAGACCTTCTGCACTGCAAAAGAAACAATCATTAGAGTAAACTGCTATCCAACAGAATGGGAAAAAATTTTTGCAATCTACTCATCAGACAAAAGGCTACTATCCAGAGTCTACAAAGAACTAAAGCAGATTTACAGGAAAAAATAAACAAACCCATTCAAAAGTGGGCAAAGGGTATAAACAGACACTTTCCAAAAGAAGACAAATATGTGGCCAACAAATATATGAAAAAATGCTCATCATCACTGCTTATTAGGGAAATGCAAATCAAAACCACACTGAGATACCATCTCACACCAGTTAGAATGGTGATCATTAAAAAATCTGCAGACAACAGATGCTGGAGAGGATGTGGAGAAGGAACACTTTTACACTGTTGGTGGAAATGTAAACTAGTTCAACCATTGTGGGAGACAGTGGCAATTCCTCAAGGATCTAGAAATAGAAATCCCATTTGATCCAGCAATCCCATTACTGGGTATACACCCAAAGGATTATAAATCATTCTATCATAAAGACACATGCACACGTATATTCACTGCAGTGCTGTTTACAATAGCAAAGACCTGGAACCAACCCAAATGCCCACTGATGATAGACTGGACAAAAAAACGTGGCACATATATACCATGGAATATTATGCAGCCATAAAAAACAATAAGTTCGTGTCTTTTGTAGAGACATGGATGAACCTAGAAACCATCATTCTCAGCAAACTGACACAAGAACAGAAAACCAAACACCGCATGTTTTTACTCATAGGCAGTTGATGAACAATGAGAACACTTGGGCACAAGGAAGGGAACAACACTCACAGGGCTAGTTGCGGGGCAGGAGGGGAGGGGAGGCAGGAGACAGTGGGGTGGGGGGCAGGGAGGAGGGGGAGGGATAACATTGGGAGAAATGTCTGATATAGGCAACGGTGGCGGGGGATGGAGACAGCAAACCACCATGGCATGTATGTACTTATGCAACAATCCTGCAGGATGCAGGATGTGCACATGTACCTCAGAGCCCAAATTAAAAAAAAAAATACAAACAGCAAAAAAAAAAAAACACTTTTTATTTGTAAATAAGTTCAAGCTCACAGAAAGTTTCAACATAAAAATAGCACCAGAAACACCTTTCTTTCCCAGATTCACTTGTTTTTTGTTCTATAGATAAAACTGTTTTCATTGTATAGATAAAACCTTTATTCATTTACTTCATTTGTTCTCCTGCTCTTCCTTTGTGTGTATATGTCCACATAATTATTTTCTGAACCATTTGAGGGTAAGTTACATACATCACAGCTCTTAATTCCTAAGTACTCCAGTGTGCATTTCCTAAGAATAAAGATATGCTCTTACACAACTTCATTACATGTGTCAACTTCATAAATTTATATTGATACATATCTAATCATACCACCATGTTCCAATCATGTCAATTGATATATTAATGCATGTTCTTTATAGTGTTTTCCCACTCCAGAAAAAGATCTAATCAAAATCAGGTATTGTATTTAGTTGTCATATTCTCATACTCTCTCATACTCTCTAGGCTTTGTCTGTCTCTTATGACAGTGACATTTTTGAATTATAGTCTATGGTATGCAGAATAATGGCTCCCCAAAAATATTCATGTCCTAATTGCCAGAACCTGTGAATACATTACCTTACATGACAAAGAGGACTTTGCAGATATGATGAAGTTAAGGATTTTAAGAAAGGAAGATTACTTATCTGGATTATCCAGGTGGGGCCAGTGTAATCACAAGGAGCCTTATGAGAAAGAGGCAGTAGAGTCAGAGGGAGAGGAGGAGACATGAGGATGGAAACAGAGGTGAGAGTAATGTAAGTGCTGTCTTTAAAGATGCAAAGGGGACCACGAGCCAAGGAATACAGATCCTCCCATCTTTTTTTAAACTCTCGTTTTCCTTGTTTAGTGTTTGTCTGATGTTTCTTTTTATTAGTTTGAAGTTACGCATTCTCAGCTGGAATACAGCATAGTTGGTATCAGGGTGTCCTACCTGAGGACACATAATTTTCATCTGTCTCCCATAGATGATATACATTTTGATCACTCAGTCAAGGTGTTGTCCAATTTCTTTTGTGTATCTTTATATGATATTTTTTCTCTTACAATTAATACGTGGTCTGCTCCTCATCTAAAATTTCTCCTAGATTTAGCATCTGCTGATGATTCTTGTGTAAACCAATCTTTACTATGATGGCCACAAATGATGATTGTACAGCTCCAGCACTCTCTCCATAACTACCAGTTGGTTCTCAGCATTCTACAGTAAGTGAGTTCCCTCTCACCTCCTGCATTAATTAATTTACCTATTATGAGTAAGGGCTCACAAATTTCTCAGCTCGTAAATTTTCCCCCAGCAGTTTATAATTCATTCATGTTTAATTACTTTATGCTCAAATGGTTCCAGATTTGACCAGACAGAGCCCTCTCAAGCTTTCTGCTGTGTCCTTGTAGTATTCTCCCATCTTTAGAAAAGCATTTTTAACTATCTGACATAACAAAAGATTCCAGTTTTATTTTACACTTACCCTGCTACAGGGTAATGGAGTCAGCCATTTCTCCAAAAATTTCTGATGCTTTTTAGTGGGGAATAGTGTTAAAGATCAAGATTAACTTTTCTTCTAACCTTTTCCACAGAGGGAGAAAATGTGTATATGTAGATATACACGTAACACACATACAAACATAAACACACACATGCGCAGAAACATGCATACACATACACACAGTTTAGAAATAATGAGTTCACATCGATACCTCAAATTCTACCCCATCCCTACAGTATTCTTTCTTGCCTTACCCCATTCTGTATTTGGATGTTCCTTCTTTCACAGTGAAAATCCTAACTCCTAACACGTCGACACATGTACTCATTTGCTCAGTTCTATATTAATCTAAAAGAGTTTCAGAATTGTTTCTTGTGTAACACTACTAAAAACTAACCTACTAAAAACAGTTCAGGCTTTGTTCATACTTCTTTCCCCTTCTTCCTCCCCTCCCCACATCGCACTCTGGTCCAGAACAAGGATTATATAATTAAAAACTGTTCATAAGTTACTTGGATTTATTCTTCTTTGTCCTCCCTCTTCAGTATGGTTTTATAGCAACCATAAAAAAATGCACTTAGATTAATTTGCTTCCATTTTCTTTCAGATTTAGTCAGTTTTTTCCTCCTAATTCTCACTGACTTTTTTTAATTTTTGATTTTTGTGGGCAAATGGTAGGTGTATGTATTTATGGGTTACATGAGATATTTTGACACAGGCATACAATACTTAATAATAGCATCAAGGAAAATGAGGTATCCATCTCCTGAATCATGTATCTTTCCTTTGTGTTATGAACAATCCAATTATACTTTTAGTTATTTTTAATTGTACAATTAAATTATTGTTGATGGTAGTCGCCCTGTTGTGCTATCAAATACTAGATCTTACTCATTCTATCAAATTATATTTTTGTATCTATTAGCCATCCTCACTCCCCTCCCCTCTGACTAACTCCCCCAAATTCTGGTGAGCAGCATACTACTCTCTATCTCTATAATGTGGCTGTCTTATTTCACTTAATATAAAGACCTCCAGTTCATCCCTGTTGTTGCAAATGACAGGATCTCATTCTTTTTGTGGCTGGATAGTACTCCACTGTACATATGTACCAAATTTTTGGGGGGAGTGGGGGGCAGAATTTTGCTCTGTTGCCCAGGCTAGACTGCAGTGGCACACTCTCTGCTCACTGCAACCTCTGCCTCCCGGGTCCAAGCAATTTTGCCTCAGCCTCCTGAGTAGCTAGGATTACAGGCACCCACCACTGCACCCAGCTAATTTTTGTGTTTTTAGTAGAGAGTAATTTAGTATTTTCATCATCTTGGTCAGGCTGGTCTTGAACTCCTGACCTCATGATCCACCTGCCTCAGCCTCCCAAACTGCTGGGATTACAGGCATGAGCCACTGTGCCTGGCCACCACATTTTCTTTATCCATCCATCTATTGATGGATACTTAGGTTGACTCCAAGTCTTGGCTATTGTGAATAGTACTGCAATAAACATGTAAGTGCAGATATCTCTTTGATATACTGATTTCCCTTCTCTTGGGTATATACCTTGCAGTGGGATTGCTGGATCACAGAGTGGCTTTATTTTTAGTTTTCTGAGGAACCTCTATAGAGTTTATCATAGTGATTGTGCTGATTTTCATTCCCATCAACAGTATATGAGGGGTTCCCTTTCCTGCAAATTCTCACCAGCATTCATTATTGCATTATGTTCTGGAAAGTTTTCCGAATGTTTTATTTTAGGTTTTTTTAGTAGGGTTTTGGATGTAAGCCAGTTTAACTGGGGTGAGATGATATCTCATTGCAGTTTTGATTTGCATTTCTCTTATGATCAGTGGTGTTCAGTACTTTTTCATATATCTGTTTGCCATTCGTATGTCTTCTCTTCAGAAATGTCTGTTCAGATCTTTTGCCCATGTTTTAATCAAATTATTAGATTTTTTTCCTATAGAGTTGTTTGAGCTTCTTCTATATTTTGTTTATTAATCCCTTGTCAGATGGATAGGTTGCAAATATTTGCTCCCATTCTGTGGGTTGTTACTTTACTTTGTTGATTATTTTCTTTGCTGTGCAGAAGCTATTTAACTTGATGTGATTGATCCTATTTGTCCATTTCTGCCTTGGTTGCCTGTGCTTGCGGGATATTACTCAAGAAATCTTTGCTGAAACCAAAGTCCTGGGAAATTTCCCCAATGTTTTATTTTAGTAGGTTTTTGTATGTGTGTGGCCTGATCTGACTGTTTATTTTCAAACAGCCTGTCTTCAAGCTTAGTAATTCTTCCTTCTATTTGGTCAATTCTGCTGTTAAGAGACATTTATACATTTTTCAGAATGTCAATTGTATTTTCCAATTTTAGAATTTCTGCCTCATTCTTTTAAATTATGTTCAGTTTTAAACTTTTCTGATAGGATTCTGAACTCCTTCCCTGTGTTTTCGCAAATTTCATTGAGCTTCCTTAAAATAGTCCTTTTGAATTCTCTGTATGAAAGGTTACATTTTTCTGTCTCTTCAGGATTCGCCACTGATGCCTTATTTAGTTTGTTAAGTGAGGTCATGTTTTCCTGGATGGTCACGATGCTTGTGCATGTTCATCAGTGTTTGGACACTGAAGAGTTAGGCATTTCTGTAGTCTTCACAGTCTGGGCTTGTTTGTTCCTGTCCTTCTTGGGAAGGCTTTCCAGTTATTCAAAGGGAATTGAGTGTTGTGATCTAAGTGTGATGTAAGTGCCCCTCAGGGGGCACTGTATCCATATGTGCCTCAGAGGGCACCCCAAGCCCAGTAATGCTGTGGCTCTTGTAGATTTGTAGAGGTACCACCTCGGTTGTCTTGGATAAGATCTGGAAGAATTCTCTGGATTACCAGGCAGAGACTCGTGTTCTCTTTCCTTCCTTTCTCCCAAACAACAAATGGAGTGTCTGTCTGTCTGTCTGTCTGTCTGTCTGTCTGTCTCTCTCTCTCTCTCTCTCTCTCTGTGTGTGTGTGTGTGTGTGTGTGTGTGTGTGAGTTCTGAGCTACCTGGAACTGGGTGAGGAATGACACAAGCACCGCTGTGGTCCACCACTACTGGGACTGTATTGGGTCAGACCTGAAGCCAGCATACATCACCCAAGGCTTATAGTAACCACTACCTGGTTATCACCTCTGTTGATTCAAGGCCCTAAGGCTCTACAATCAGCAGGTGGTGAAGCCAGCCAGGCTTGTGTCCTTCCTTTCTGTGTAGTGAGTTTCCCTTGGTCCTAGGTAGGTCTAGAGATACCATCCCAGAGCCATGGCCTGAAGTTGGGAACCACAGGAATCTACCTGGTACTCTATTCTACTACTGCTGAGTTGGCACTCAAGCCACAGGAGAAAGTCCTTCTTCCTCTTTCACAAGCAGAGGGGTCTCTCCCTGTGGCCACTGCTATTCCAGGCCCATGGCAAGTACTGCCTAGCTACCACCAATGTTCATTCAAGGTCCAAAAGCTGTTCAGCCAGCTTGTGATGAATGCTGCAAGGCCACAGACTCTCCCTTTGAGGCAGTGAGCTTCCCTTTGGCCCAGAGCAGGTCTAGAAATGCTGTCCAAATGCCAAGGACTGGAATTGGGTACCCCAAGAGCCCACTTGGTGCCCTTTCCAGCTGTGGCCCATCTGGTACCTATGCTGTAAGACAAATTCCCCTTACTCTTACCTCCCCTTTTCTCAACAGAAGGGGTCCCTTCTCAGAGCCACTGCAGCTGGGAATGTACAGTGTCACACCTGAAGCCAGAACATCTCTGAATCTTGATCAAGGTCCACAGTGAGTACTGCCTGGGTACCACTGCTGATTATTCTGAGCCCAAAGGCTCCTTAGTAAGCAGATAAAACCGCCAGACCTGAGTCCTTCCCTTCAAGGTAGGAGGTTCCCTTTTGGCCCAAGTGTGTCTAGAAATGTCATCTGGCAGCTAGGGCCTGGAATAGGGGCCTCAGGACTCTGCCTCGTGCTCTATACTACTGTGGCTGAGGTGATACCCAAGTTGCAAGACAAAATCCTTTTTACCCTTCCCTCTCTTCTCCTCAAGCAGAGGGAAGGAGTCTCTCCCGGAGCTGTGAGGTGTGCCACCTGCAGTTGAGCTGTGGTCTTACTAGGTTGTGTTCCCTCCAAATCCACTGGCTCCAGGCCCAGCACAGCACCAGCACTTAACCAGGAACTGCAGTCCTTGTGGCCTATATTACCTTTCAAGTTTATTTAGGACCCCAGAGCACTTTAGCCCACAGTGATGAGGCTTGCTGGGACTCAGGTTCTGACCATTGGGATGGGAGATTCCCCTCTGACCAGGAGTGGTCTAAATGCATCCTCCATGGGTGCCAGCTGAGTTCTGCCTTTTGTTGCTTTCTGCCGTGACAGGTCAGCACTAAGTTGGAATACAATGTCCCACAATCACTGCACTCTTTCTCCCCAGGTGCACAGATTCTCTCTCTGCACCATGCAAATTCTGCTGAGGGATGGGGGAGAGGTGGCATCAGCAATTCAAGACTGTCCCTTGTGCCATATGAAATAACATCTTCACAAGTTCCAAGGATTAGGGCATGGTTATCTTTAGAAGGCCATTATTCCTCCTGTTAGAGAGTCAAAGACCTAAGTTTGTGACTAAAAAAAACAAACTCTGTTACAGGTAAAATTAGTTAAAAGAGACCAAGACGTAGATATCTGGAGGAAACTTTTTAGTAGCAAATGTAAACTTTTCAAGAAAATGAGTAACCACACTGTATTGTTTACTTTACCAAAAACTCCCAGTATAAAAGGTTACTACCATTCTAGCATCTCATGGACTCTGACTGAAACCCAAGCAGAGATGGCTTGATCACATCTATTTAATAAGGCTTAGAGGTGGTAATCAAGTTGCAAAAGAGAAAGTGGGGTAGAGAGAGAGAAATTTACTGGGCTTAGAGGATTTATCTTTGTGAAGTATTGATATAGCAATCAAAAGTTCCCATTTCATCCATTTCATCAATCGTCCCCATTTACTTCAGACTTTACTAAACTTGTAAAGCCAAAGGCTTTACTATGAACAAGATCCTATGTGACTACCCCCTGCTCCATGCCTTTCTCAAGTCATCCCTGAGTCACTTCTGCTCACTGATGCCAGCCAGGTAGTTTGTGTGTGTGTGTGTGTCTCTGACAGAGTAGCTGAGATTACTGGTGCCTCCCAGCATGCCCAGCTAGTTTTTATAATTTTAGTACAGACAGGGTTTCACCATGTTGGCCAGGCTGGTCTTGAACTCCTGACCTCAAGTGATCCACCCATCTTGGCCTCCCAAAGTGCTGGAATTACAGGTATGAGCCACTGTGCCCAGTCTTCCTTGCTTTCTCTTGAATGTGTGTACCTCAGAGCCTTGGCACTGCATATCCCTCAGACTAGAATGCTCTTCCCCTCATTATCCATGGGACTCTCTTGCCAGGTCTTTATTCAGTAGAACCCGTCTCAGTGAGGCCTACCTTGCTCTGACCACCCTACTTAAAGTTCCCCTGACCCCGCAATCCCAATCTCACTTATACAGCTCTATTGCGCTATAGGACTTGCTTTCTAACACACACATCTAATTTGTATGCTTTGTGTATTATCTGTCCCCCCCATCCCATAGTAGAGTATAAGATTCACAAAGGCAGTTTTTTAACCTATTTTGTCTATAGGAATATTCAGTATTTGGAAAAAGTACCCAGTACATGTGGTCCCTCAGCACATGTGTGTGGAATGAATGGATGGATACCTGAACAAATGAAGAGCAAGCACACTAACTGTACTTAAATCATGTAATACTTGGAGTGGCTTATAGGAATTGACAAGGATTTAGGGACGGCAAAGCAAAGTCTCCAAACTACCTCTTGATTCTTTTATTACTATAAGACATTTATAGGAAATGGGCTCCAAAGGAGAGGGATGGGGAATAGGAGAGAGGGATGAATGGAAAGAATGAGCAACGTGAGGAGGGGAGAGAAGAGAAGGATGAGACTTAGCTGACAATAGAAATATGAATGATGATTGACAGAAACAAGCATACTCTAAGGGGCCCTTATGTCTTCATATTTATGCCCTAATAATCATTTGAATGAGTACTATGCTCCTCAGTACCTAACCCTTTATAAATAAGTTCCCTAAACTGTTATGCCCTAAAGAGATTTTAAACACCCTGCCAGCCCTCCCCTCAGTTTCCTTCCCCTTGGAAGAAGAAATGAAGTTGGAGCCCACAAGGAAGTGTCAACCCCTTTTGACTCTGTCCTCTATTACAAACACTCAAGAACTCAGAAAGCACACGCGTTTTTAGAAGGAGAATTCTTCCCTTCTCCTGGTTCCCATGAGGACTGAGTTTTCTTCTGGCCTCTCCCTACCCATTTATTTACTCTGCCCTAGGGATTGGTAAATTTCAGAATAATAATAGGTTATGCTAAGCTTATTCTGACCTTTTTTCTCTTGAGAACAAGATGCGCAGAGGGGGCTCTGCCACATGGAGAGGTCTGCTACGAGACCATGATCCCTTGCACTGGGTGGGCTGCTTTTTTCTAGGGCACAGTTAGCAGGCTTAGTTGTTCTCATTTTAAGCTACATCCTCCAACCAGGCTTCTATCAAACAAAAGTACTATTTTTAAAAATCTTCTGTATTAGTCTGTTATCTGCCATAACAAAATACCATAAACTAAGTGACTTAAACAACAGAAATTTACTTTCTCACAGTTCTGGAGGCTAGCAGTTCAAGATCAAGGTATCAGGGTGGATTCTAGTGAGGACTGTCTTCTTTGCCTGTAGGCTGCCACCTTGCTGTTTTAATTTGAACTATATGGTCAATTTTAGAGTAAGTGTGATGTAGTGCTGAGAAGAATGTATATTCTGTTGATTTGGGGTGAAGAGTTCTGTAGCTGTCTAATAGGTCTGCTTGATTGAGAGGTGAGTTCAAGTCCTGAATATCCTTGTTAATTTTCTGTCTCATTGATCTGTCTAATATTGACAGTGGGGTATTAAAGTCTCCCACTATTATTGTGTGGGAGTCTAAGTCTCTTTGTAGGTCATTAAGAACTTGCGTTATGTATCCGGGTGCTCCTGTATTAGATGCACATTTATTTAGGATCATTAGCTCTTCTTGTTGCATTGATACCTTTACCATTACATAATGCCTTTCTTTGCCTTTTTCATCTTTGTTGGTTTAAAGTCTGTTTTATCAAAGACTAGGATTGAAATTCCTGCTTCTTTTTGCTTTCCATTTGCTTGGTAAATATTCTTTCATCCCTTTCTTTTGAGTGTGTGTCTTTGCATGTGAGATGGGTCTGCTGAATACAGTACACCTATGGGTCTTAACTCTTTATCCAATTTGCCAGTCGGTGTCTTTTAATTAGGGCATTTAGCCTGTTTACATTTAAGGTTAATATTGTTACATGTGAATTTGATCCTGTCGTTATGATGCTAGCTGGTTATTTTGCCTGTTAGTTGATGCAGTTTCTTTATAGTGTCGATGGTCTTTACAATTTGGCATGTTTTTGCAGTGGCTGTTACTGGTTTTTCCTTTCCATATTTAGTGCTTCCTTCAGGAGTTCTCATAAGGCAGGCCTGGTGGTGACAACATCTCTCAGCATTTGCTTATTTATAAAGCATTTTATTTCTCTTTTGCTTATAAAGCTTAGTTTGGCTGGATATGAAATTCTAGGTTGAAAATTATTTTCTTTAAGAATGTTAAATAATGGCCCCTACTCTCTTGGGGCTTGTAGGGTTTCTGCAGAGAGATCCACTGTTAGCCTGATGGGCTTCCCTTTGTGGGTAAACTGACCTTTCTTTCTGGCTGCCCTTAACATTTTTTTCCTTCATTTCAACCTTGGTGAATCTGAGGATTACGTGTCTTGGGGTTGTTCTTCTCTATGAGTACCTTTTGGTGTTTGCTGTATTTCCTGAATTTGAATGTTGGCCTATCTTTCTAGGTTGAGGAAGTTCTCCTTGATGATATCCTGAAGAGTGTTTTCCAGTTTGGTTCCATTCTCCCCATCACTTTCAGGTACACCAATCAACCGTAGGTTTGGTACACCAACCGTAGGTTTGGTCTCTTCACATAGTCCTATATTTCTTGGAGGCTTTATCTTCATTCTTTTTCTCTAAACTTGTCTTCACATTTCATTTCATTGAAGTTATCTTCAGTCTCTGATATCCTTTCTTCCACTTGATTGATTCAGCTATTGACACATGTTTATGCTTCATGAAGTTCTTGAGCTGTGTTTTTCAGATCCATCAGATCATTTATCTTCTTCTCTAAACTGGTCATTCTGGTTAGCAATTCCTCTAACCTTTTTTCAGTGTTCTTAGCTTCCTTGCATTGGGTTAGAACATGCCCCTTTAGCTTGGAAAATTTTGTTATTACCCACCTTCTGAAGCCTACTTCTGTCAATTCATCAAACTCATTCTCTGTCCAGTTTTGTTTCCTTGCTAATGAGGACTTGTGAACTTTTGGAGGAGATGAGGTGTTCTGGTTTTTGGATTTTTCAGCCTTTTTGCACACATTTTTCTCACATTCATGGATTTATCTTATCTACCTTTGGTTTTTTTCTCACATTCATGGATTTATCTTATCTACCTTTGGTCTCTAATGTTGGTGACCTTCAAATGGGGTTTTTGTGTGGATGTCCTTTTTGTTGATGTTGATGCTATGGTTTTCTGTTTGTAAGTTTTCCTTCTAACAGGCTTCTCTTCTGCAGGTCTGCTAGAGTTTGCTGGAGGTCCACTCTAGACCCTGTTTGCCTGCAGAGGCTATAGAACAGCAAAGATTGCTGCCTGTTCCTTCCTCTGGAAGCTTTATCCCAGAGGGATATCCCAGCTGGAGCTCTCCTGTATGAGGTGTCTCTCAGCCAGGAGGCATAGGGGTCAGGGACCCACTTGAGGAGGCAGTCTGTCCTTTTGCAGAGCTCGAGCACTGTGCTGGGAAATCCACTGCTCTCTTCAGAACTGTCAGGCAGGAACATTTAAGTCTGCTATAGCTGCACCCACAGCCACTCCTTCCCCCAGGTGCTCTGTCCAGGGAGATGGGAATTTTGCCTATAATCCCCTGACTGGAGCTGCTGCCTTTCTTTCAGAGATGCCCTGCCCAGAGAGGGGGAATCTAGAAAGGCAGTCTGGCTACAGCAGCTTTGCCAAGCTGCAGTGTGAACTTTCTGGGGGGTTGTTTACACTGTGAAAGGAAAACCACCTCCTCACGCCTCAGTAATAACAGAGGTCCCTCCTCCAGCCAAGCTCAAGCATCCCAGGTTGACTTCAGACTTCTGTGCTATCATGAAGAATTTGAATCAGATCTGGAATCTGCAGAGCCAGTTGAGACTATGGCCACCTCGTCAGTGTCTAAGGGCTGCTTTCTTTTTAAGCCAAACTCCAAAAAGAGAAAGATCTCAGTGCCAATAGTCAACATCTGCATGAATTTCCACTCATTTTCGGAATCACTACATCTCCTATTACCATCCATCAATTGCTTCCTCATGCAGTATCATCTCTGTTGTGCATAGAATTGTTCCAATCTTTGCCTTGCAGGGAGCACCTGACTACAGTACTCAATAAGCTACTTCTTACAACTTGGTTTTCCTTTAAAATAAATGAAAGAGTATTACAGGTTCTGACCAATATTTTTTGTATCATGACTTCTCAATTCAATACTTTATAAAAAGACTTCAGCTTTCTCTATTAGAGCATTTCTATTCCCAGCCCTTAAGTGTACTATGCTGCAATCTTCCAGAAGCCAAAAGAAGAATAAACTTTTTGTCAAATAATCAATGTGAAAATATTCAGTGTCTTTCTTCTCTTAGGAGGTACGTGGAAAAGCAAGCTTCAGAAAAGTAAGTGGCACTCTTGACCAAGGAAAAATGTTTGAAGGAGAAAACACAATTATTACTAGAAAAGCTGCATGTTTATCATATGAATTACTTTATGGTTTTGAGATGTCTTTATAAGTTTACCTCTTCTCTTCCCAAGTATCCACTGGACCGACAGATCAGAGAGTCATACTGCACATGTTTAGAAAAGAACATATGGGATTCAGAGGAGTATGCATCAGTCTTGCAACTGCTGAGGATGTTGGCAAAGGATGAATTGATGACCATACTTGAGAAATGTTTCAAGGTTTTTAAGTCTTGAGAAAAGCACCTTGGCAGCACAGCTAAGAGAACAGAGGAGTTCCTGGCCCAGTTTCAGAATCTCAATTAAACCAAAGAGGAAGAAGATGCTTTTGGGTCACAGCCAAAGGGGCTTCAGAAGACAGACCCGTATCACCTTCAGAAGTCCTTATTGGAAGTGAAGGAGTTAAGAAGTACAAAGCCAACCAAATTTGAAGTACTCAGAGAAAATGATGTGAACTTCATTGTCTGTCTAGTGAGAGAATACCTTCTGCCTTCTGAGACACAGCATCTCCATGAGGTGGTGTACTTCAGTGCTGCCCATGCCCTTTGTGAGCATTTAAATGCTGCTCTGTGAATTACCCTCCATACTGCACTCAACAATCCTTACTATTATCTAAAGAATGAAGCACTGAAAAGTGAAGAAGTCTGCATTCTAAATTTCACCCCAGACATCTGCATAGCATATAAACTGCACCTAGAATGTAGCAGGCTAATCAACCTTGTGGACTGCTCAGAGGCTTTTACAACAGTTTTGACAGCTGCTGAAAAAATGGATGCAAATTCTGCAACCTCAGAAGAAATGAATGAAATTATCCATCCTCGGTTTATTAGAGCTGTTTCTGAACTAGAACTTTTAGGATTTATAAAACCTACCAAACAGAAGACTGACCATGTGGCAAGGTTAACATGGGGAGGTTGCTAGAAAGCAAATGAGCAAAGCCAGAACTATCACATTTAGCTTAAGAGGAAAAGGTGACCTGTCCTATTTACATATATTAGAGGAGCCTGTTTTGGTGAGAAGATAAATATGTAATCCTCATGTGATGTTTAACCAGAAAAGTACATGCTAACCCCAAATGGGTATATACCAAAACACCTGTGGAGTACTTTAGAATCCAACAAACAATACATAACTAAAATTGTTCACAGATTTTACTGTACTTTCCACAAAGTCATTACTAAATTGTGAGTAAGTCATTCTTGAACTTATAGTATATAAATGTAATAAATTCCTTTATCCAGGAGTATATTTTAAAAAAAGGTATTTCAAACCAGTAGATATCAGCTTGATGTGCTCCATGGGGGTGGGATCTGCTGAGCTAGACCACCTGGCTCCCTGGCCTCAGCCCCTTTTCTAGGGGAGTGAATGGTTCTGTCTCACTGGCATTCCAGTCACCTGTGGGGTATGGAAAAAACCTCCTTTATTGAGAACTACATGATTATACAAATGAAAAAGAAAAAAACCTCCTGCAGCTAGCTCAGTGCCTGCCCAAACAGCTGCCCAGTTTTGTGCTTAAAATCCAGGGTCCTGGTGGTATAGGCACCCAAGGGAATCTCCTCGTCTGCAGGTTGCTAAGACTGTGGGAAAAGCGTAGTATCTGTGCTGGAGTGCACAGTCCCTCACAGCTTCTCACAGCTAGGGGAGGGAGTTCCCCAACCCCTTGTGTTTCCCAGGTGAGGCAATGCCCAACCCTGCTTCTGCTCACCTTCCATTGGCTGCACCCACTGTCTAACCAGTCCCAATGAGATGAGCCTGGTACCTGGAAATGCAGAAATCACCTGCCGTCTGCACTGATCTCACTGGGAGCTGCAGACTGGAGCTGTTCCTATTCAGCCATCTTGCCAGTCACCCCAAGACATTTCTTTATGTACTTGAGACATTTTCAGGGAGATGGCAATGCCTCCCTGAAACATTAGTGCTAGAGACGTGGGCTTAGAATGAACTTGGGAGTGTCTAGACTCTTCAAAGAAATCAAGTCTATCAACTATCTTTGAGAACCAGAGTGAAAACAAAGAAGGAAGGTCTATTGTGAATGATCTGCTATCACTGTGTTGTCATTTCCTGAGCCACGTTCTTATCAGCAGTAGCTCTGTTGCCAAATTTCAATTCAAAAGAGCATTACAAGGGAAAAAAATCCAAATTTTTATGTAGTATTTCCTAGGTAGTAAACACAGGATTTCCTGCATCCAAAATGACTTGAACAAATTGCCTGTTCCTTCAAACGTGGTCTAGTGACAAATTTGGACCCTGTTCCATTAGGTACAGATACGCTTGCTGATTGAAATCTCCTCCAGCTGAGCAAGGGGTTTTTGCCAGCTATCCTGCTCTAACAGGCCTGGGAGCCACAGGAATGAGTTTTCATTTCAAATGGATTTCGACTTGGCCTTAATATTTTGTATGTTTACATCTTGTCTCCCCCATCTAGAATATACAATGCATAAGTGTAGGAATAACCCTTCTCTTCCAAGAAGGGAAGGCAGCATGGTGTTGAATAAAAAGGTAGGTAGGTGGTCAATAAATGTTTTTGCTTCATTGATTTAAGAAATAATAAGATGGAAGACTTCTGAAAGATTGACTTAATTTCTGAACACTGGCATTTGTTTCTGGTAAGGAAGGATAAACTTTCCAACTCACAACCTCCACAGGAAGGAAGTACGTTCTATCGACAAAGGGACAGGAATCTCCCCCCCTCAGATATAATTCTGGTAACACCAGGATGATTTGTAAATCTGCATTAGAAACAGCTCTTTTACCCATTTCCCATTCCTAATAAAGTGCTCGTGATAAATTGAGTGAAGGAAATTCTCTCCCCAGACTTCAGTCACTCTTTGTTTTAAAATCCTTCTTTACTGAGTTGCTTCCAGAAGCATGTGTTTTCATAATTCCCAGTATACATTTTTGGCATGAAACTCATTTTTACTTTAGTCATCACAATGATGTACAAGGGAGTCATAGCAACCACTCCAGTTTGCCAAAGGACAGAGGATAGACAGGATATAATCAAAATTCTACAGAAATATAGTATTCCATGTCATTATATGGAAGTCACCAGGAAGGAAACCTTTTCAGAAAAAGCCAGGATAAATCTTCAGAGTGAGCCTTTGTAATGCACTTTCTATAATGTGGCCCCAGTTGCTGTCAAATATATATACCAATTACATACCTGGACACATCCCTGTGATATGCCTTGGTTCACAGAGCACAAATACGTAGCTTCGGTGAATTTTCACCATTCATTTCCTCAGTCTCCTGGGCTTGGTTGTTGAGAATCCAAGATTATCTTTCTGGTCCCATGCCTCCAAGCTTCAGTGAATTAATGAAAATGAACTCATTAAAATATGACCATATAAATTTCCATGATTAACATTTGAGAAGGAATTCCCTTACAGAAAAATAATAATAACTACCACTTATTAAGGCTAGGCACTGAAACAAGCATTTCCTATACAACAACCCAATAAAACCCTCAATGAAGTATTTTTGCTCATGTTTTACAGATGAGGAAACAGAGGCTCAGGAAAATTAAGATATTTAATCAAGGTCATACATAATTTAATTGTAATCTGACTGAAACTCTAGGTTCTTAACAGCTACTCAATAAAAAAGAACCACAAAAGAAACTGCCATTATCTCCTTTTTTTTTTTTTTTTGTATTTTGTGTTGATGCTATTTTCCAAGTTTAAACCCTGAAATGAGAATAGAGCCTGCAGCTAGTTCTCTGGAGCCAAGGCATTATTTTAGTTCTCAAATGGGAATTCTTTTTTTTTTTTTAATCGAGATGGAGTTTCGCGCTTGTTACCCAGGCTGGAGTGCAATGGTGCGATCTCGGCTCATGGCAACCTCCACCTCCTGGGTTCAGGCAATTCTCCTGCCTCAGCCTCCTGAGTAGCTGGGATTACAGGCACGCTCCACCATGCCCAGCTAATTTTTTGTATATTTTTTAGTAGAGATGGAGTTTCACCATGTTGACCAGGATGATCTCGATCTCTTGACCTTGTGATCCACCCGCCTCGGCCTCCCAAAGTGCTGGGATTACAGGCTTGAGCCATCGCGTCCGGCCAAATGGGAATTCTTTAATGATGGAATAGTAGAAGTATGGAGCAGCCATAGAATCCTGGGATTGGAGGGGACTTCAAAGGCATTATAGTGGACACTGGTGTTTTTATTCTCCTAATGTCCACTTCCCCTCTTTTCTGCTAACTATCCCCTGCCTGATCAATCAAAACATCCCACACCCCCAGGCCAAGGGATAGACATGTGACCCAAGCAAGGCAATCAGCACTGAGGAACACCAAGTCTGGTCCTGATGAGGCTCCCTCAAGAGACTGCCGTTTTAGTTCCTGTGTCTCAGACAGAACCCAGGAGTTTCCCTAATTCTGCTTTCCTTTCTGAAGCTTAATTCTTCAGCTTTCCTAGCAATTTTGAAAACTGGCCAAAGTCAGATACTGTTGTTGCAAGTGAAGGTTCTAACTGATAAAATGACTAATCTGCTGTCTTCATAGGGCTGATGAGCCAGATAAGCAAGGCACTGGGCCCCCATTTCTGCTTAAGCAACAGGGATCTGTTCAAACCAAGGGTTTTGTTATTAAAGAAAAACTTGAAATGTCACTAATCTAGTTCAAGCACCCTCAGTCTTTGGTAGCTCAAATTCTCACCATCCAGCCCAGCTCTTAAATCCTTTAATTTTGTTTTTTTATACTAATTTACTTTGAAAATTAATTAAAATTACAACTAAGGAGTCCCTTTAATTGTCCAACAATTTGTGCCCAATCTCAACTCACATTCTATTGACAACTTTTTCAAATCTGGTTCCAAATCACATCTGAACTTTCCTTTCAATAACTTATAATTGTCACCAAGTTGTAAATGTACAATGGCGTATTTATTTGTGTACACATTTAATGTTAGCAATTTTTATTATTTTCTATTCCATACCTGTCAAAAGAAGTTTGTTCAATAATTTACTCTTTAGGTTTGAATTTGAAATTTATAAAACTTAAAAAGACCATTCCAAATTCAAAACTAACCTACAGAGGCTGACCAGAACAGATAAATCCCCTATTTCTCATACCATCCCTCTTTCAAAAGGTAAGAATCCAAAAGTCTTTATGAAAAGAAGCAGAGGCTCAAATCTGATATGTGAACTTTTGGCTTGAGATACAATGTAATTCACTATTTAACAGCAGGCACCTGTCCTCTCTTTTCAAAACCAGGTTTCTCTAATACATGAGTTAATGTCATCTGAAAATTGAAGAATTTCCAAATACAGTCAATTACATCAGGACTGAAGTGGTTGGGAGTCTCATGGCATGGTGGCCATGGCAGATAGGATCACACTGCATTTCAAAAGTTGTTTAAAACTTGAAGCATAATTTCCACTGAAATTTATGTTCAAATTAATAGCCACATCTTCAAAGTTAGCCTACAAAAGGCTTTCAAACAGTACTGTTCAGTCCTAATAAAGGTATAAAGCAAAGAAAGATTTTGAAATTTGACCTCTGTCTTTGCCCCTCACCCCAGCTTCCCAGAGCCCTGCATTTCCCTTGGTCTCCCCTGGTTCTCTCTCAGGGCTCTCTCTCCTGCTGTGCTTCCCTCAGGAACTACTACATTCAGACCACCAACTACAGCTGAGTCGGTGGCACCCAGGTGCTTATTAAAAAGACTACTAAGGCCAGTCTCAAAAATTTCTAGAAGTGGGGATAAGAAATCTGCATTTTAACCCATGCCCCAGGTGATCCTTTTATACAGAGGTTTGAGAGCCACTTTCCCAAGAATTTTAGTTTCTAATTGCATACTTTGACCTCCACCCCAAATCCAAATTCCTATTCACTCCAGCTGGCCAAGCAACCAATTAATGTGATTTTACTAAAGATTTGGGTCGTGGCATCCTCCGGGTTCTTGCCCTTTCCTCTGTGGAAACCCCTGACACATAATGGCCATTTAAAAATAACTAGGTACATTTCTCTTCAGAGGGAAACAATTTTTTTGAAACTTAAAATTAGAGGGGGCGGCACCAAGATGGCCTAGAGAAGCCAGCACCAGAATGCAACTCCCAGCAAATGAGACTCAGAGGGCTGGGGGCTTCACGATTCCAAACGACGTGCCGGGTTCATTTCAGTGGGACTGATAGGGCATTGAACTCGGTGCTCCATTTCAGAACTTATGCTTACCTCATCCCTCCTGCAACCCACAGTCCACGAGAGCCCTGCCAGACAGTGGGACGCCATAGGTAGTCGATGCAAATCTGCGCACCAGCTACCTCAGGGCGTGGCAAGTTGTTGCAGGGACCTGGGTGGGAGTTTGGACAAACGCCGGTGGGACAGACCATCCCACAGAAGGAGGCAAAGTTGAAAGCAGGGAAAAAGACCTTAAAGCCTGGCAGGCCCCACCTCCACAGAACTCAAACTGAAGCCCCTGCTAGAGAATTAGGCAGCAAATACACTAGCTTGAGCCCAACCAGGAAGATCAAGCTCTGGGAGAGACGCCATTGGGAAGGCAGGGCCAATCCCATCTGCAAACAAACTCCAGGGAGGGACCACCTGGACTGAACCCGAGAGAGCCCGGCAACACCCTCTACAGGCCAAAAAAGATACAGCTCCAAACTCAATAGAAGAAAGAGTCTATTTATAGACTCCTGAAATCACAAACTTCAAAGATTAAAGGGAGATAAATCCATGAAGATGAGAGAAAAACAGCACGAAAACGATGAAACCATCAAAGAACAGAACACCTCTTCTCCTCTCAGGAATCACAACTCCTCACCATCAAGGGTACAAAAAAAGACAGAGAATGAATCTGATGAATTGACAGAAGCAGGCTTCAGAAGGTGGGTAATACCAAACTCCTCTCAGTTAAAAGACCATGTTCAACCCAATGCTAAGATACTAAAAACCTTGAGAAAAGGTTAGATGAAATGCTAACTAGAATAACCAGCTTAGAGAAGAACATAAACGACTTGATGGAGATGAAAAACACAGCACGAGAACTTCAAGAGGCACACACACACACAAGTTTCGACAGCCAAATCGATCAAGCAGAAGAAAGGATATCAGAGATAGAAGAACAAATCAATGAAATAAAATGAGAAGGCAAGACTAGAGAAAAAAAGTGAAAAGAAATGAACAAAGCCTCCAAGAACTATGGGATTATGTGAGAAAAACAAATCTATGCTTGATCAGTGTACCTGTGTGTGATGGGGAGAATGAATCCAAGTTGGAAAACACTCTTCAAGATATTATCCAAGAGAACTTTCCCAACCTAATAAGGCAGGCCAACATTCAAATCCAGGAAATACAGAGAACACCACAAAGATATTCGTCAAGAAGAAGATTTACCAAGCAAATGGACAGCAAAAAAAAAAAAAAAAAAAAAAAAAAAAGCAGGGGTAGGAATCCTAGTCTCTGATAAAACAGACTTTAAACCAACAAATATCAAAAGAGACAAAGAAGGGCATTATATAATGTTAAAAGGATCAATACAACAAGAAGAGCTAACTATCCTAACTATTTATGCACCCAATGCAGGAGCACACATATACATAAAGCAAGTTCTTTAAGACCTACAAAGAGACTTAGACTCCCACACAATAATAGTGGGAGACTTTAACACTCCACTGACAATATTGGACAGATCAATGACAGAAAATCAACAAGGATATCCAGGACTTGAATGCAGATCTGGACCAAGTGAACCTAACAGACATTTACAGGACACTCCACCCCAAATCCACAGAATACACATTCTTCTCAGCACCACATCACACTTACTCCAAA
Organism: Callithrix jacchus; assembly: GCF_049354715.1. Lineage (NCBI taxonomy): Eukaryota > Metazoa > Chordata > Mammalia > Primates > Cebidae > Callithrix > Callithrix jacchus. Next base: position 94,109,860 of record NC_133509.1, read on the forward strand.
ACTGACCACATAATTAGAAGTAAATCACTCCTCAGCAAATGCAAAAGAACAGAAATCATAACCAACACTCTCTCAGACCACAGCGCAATCAAATTAGAACTCAGGATTAAGGAAAGCACTCAAAACTGCACAATCACATGGAAACTGAACAACTTGGATTGACCTGAATGACCAAAGGATACACAATGAAATGAAGTCAGAAATGAAAATGTTCTTTGAAACCAACGAGAATGAAGACACAACATACCAGATCCTATTGGACACATTTAAAGCAGTGTCTAGAGGGAAATTTATAGCAATAAATGCCCACATGAGACACAAGGAAAGATCTAAAATTGACATGCTATCATCAAAATTGAAAGAGCTGGAGGAGCAAGATAAAAAATACTCAAAAGCAAGCAGAAGACAAGAAATAACTTAAGATCAGAGAAGAACTGAAGGAGATATATAAAACCCCTTCAAAAAAGCAATAAATCCAGGAGCTTGTTTTTTGAAAAGATCAACAAAATAGACCACTAGCTAGACTAATAAAAAAGAAAAGAGAGAAGAATCAAAGAGGTGTGATAAAAAACAATAAAGTGGAGATCACCGCCGATTCCTCGGAAATACAAACTACCATCAGAGATTACTGCAAACAACTCTATGCACATAAACCAGTAAATCTGGAAGAAATGGAGAAATTCCTGGACACTCACACACTCCCAAGTCTAAGTCAAGAAGATGTTAAAACCCTAAATAGACCAATAACAAGGTCTGAGGTTGAGGCAGCAATTAATAGCCTACCGACCAAAAACATCCCAGGTCCAGATGGGTTCACAGCTGAATTCTACCAGACATATGAAGAAGAGGTGGTACCATTCCTGTTGAAACTATTCCAAGCAATACAAAAAGAGGAAATCTTCCCTAACTCTTTCTGTGAGACCAACATCATCCTGATACCAAAACCTGGCAGAGACACAACTAAAAAAGAAAACTACAGGCCAATATCCATGATGAACATCAATGCAAAAATCTTCAATAAAATTCTGGCAAATCAAATCCAACAGCACATCAACAAGCCTCTCCACTGCAATCAAGTAGGCTTCATACCAGGCATGCAAGGCTGGTTCAACATATGCAAATCTATAAACGTAATTCACCACATAAACAGAACCAAAGACAAAAACTACATGATTATCTCAATAGATGCAGAGAAGGCCTTTGACAAAATTCAACAGCCCTTTATGCTAAAAACTCAATAAAGTAGGTATCCATGGAACATATCTCAAAACAATAAAAGCTATTTATGACAAACCCACAGCTAATATCATACTGAATGGGCAAAAATTAGAAGCATTCCCTTTGAAAACTGCCACTAGACAAGGATGCCCTCTCTCACCACTCCCATTCAATATAGTTTTGGAAGTTCTAGCCAGAGCAGTTAGGCAAGAAAAAGAAATAGAGGGCACTCAATTAGGAAAAGAAGAAGTCAAATTGTCGCTATTTGCAGACAACATGATCGTATATTTAGAAGACCCCCCCCATCATCTCAGGCCAAAAGCTCCTTAAGCTGATAAGTAACCTTGACAAAGTCTCAGGATACAAAATCAATGTGCAGAAATCACAAGCATTCCTATACACTAGTAACAGACAAACAGAGAGCCAAATCATGAGTGAACTCCCATTTACAATTGCTACAAAGAGAATAAAATACCTAGGAATACGATTAACAAAGGAGGTAAAAGATCTCTTCAAGGAGAACTACAAATCCCTGCTCAAGGAAATAAGAGAGGACACAAACACAAGGAAAAATATTCCATGCTCATGGTTAGGAAGACTCAATATTGTGAAAATGGCCAAACAGCCCAAAGTAATTTAAATATTCAATGCTATCCCATCAAGCTACCATTGACCTTCTTTACAGAACAGGAGAAAACCACTTTAAACTTCATATGGAACCAAAAGAAAGCCAGCATAGCCAAGACAATCCTAAGCAAAAAGAACAAAGCTGGAGGCATCAGGCTACCTGACTGCAAACTATACTGCAAGGCTACAGTAATCAAAACAGCATGGTACTGGTACCAAAATAGAGATATAGACCAATGGAACAGAACAGAGGCCTTGGAAGCAACACCATACATCTATAACCATCTGATCTTTGACAAACCAAACAAAAACAAGCAATGGGGAAAGGATTCCCTGTTTAATAAATGGTGTTGGGAAACTGGCTAGCCATATGCAGGAAGCTGAAATTGGACACCTTCCTTACACCTTATACAAAAATTAACTTCAGATGGATTAAAGATTTAAACATAAGACCTAACACCATAAAAACACTAGAAGAAAACCTAGGCAAAACCATTCAGGACATAGGCATAGGCAAGGACCTCATGACTAAAACACCATACAAAATGGCAGCAAAAGACAACATAGACAAATGTGACCTAATTAAACTTAAAAGCTTTTGCACAGCAAAAGAAACAATCATTAAACTGGCAACCAACAGAATGAGAAAAAAATTTGCAATCTACCCATCAGACAAAGGTCTGCCATCCAGAATCTACGAAGACCGAAAGCAGATTTACAGGAAAAAACAAACAAACCCATTCAAAAGTGGATGAAGGATATGAACAGACACTTTTCAAAAGAAGACAAATATGCAGCCAACAAACATATGAAAAAATGTTCATCATTGTTGGTTATTAGAGAAATTCAAATCAAAACCACATTGAGATACCATCTCATGCCAGTTAGAATGGCGATCATTAAAATATCTGGAGACAACAGATGCTGGAGAGGATGTGGAGAAAAAGGGACATTTTTACACTGTTGGTGGGAGGGTAACTTAGTACAACCATTATGGAAGACAGTGTGGCAATTCCTCAAGAATCTAGAAATAGAAATCCCATTTGACCCAGCAATCCCATTACTGGGTATATACCCAAAGGATTATAAATTGTTCTACCGTAAAGACACACGCACACGTATGTTCATTGTGGTGTTGTTTACGATAGCAAACACCTGGAACCAACCCAAATGCCCATGGATGATAGACTGGACAAGGAAAATATGGCATATATACCCCATAGAATACGATGCATCCATAAAAAATGATGAGTTCACGTCCTTTGTAGAGACATGGATGAACCTAGAAACCATCATTCTCAGCAAACTGACACAAGAAGAGAAAATGAAACACTACTTGTTTTCATTCATAGGCGGGTGATGAACAATAACACATGGGCACAGGGAAGGGAACAACACTCACAGGGCTAGGTTGGGGGGGTGGAGGAGAGGGTTGGGGGGTGCAGGGGAGGGGTGGGGGGACTGCAGGCTAGGGGCAGGGAGGAGGGGATGGGATAACACCGGGAGAAATGCCTGATGTAGGCAACGGGGGAAGGAGGATGGAGACAGCAAACCACCACGGCAGGTATGTACTTATGCAACAATCCTGCAGGATGCAGGACGTGCACATGTACCCGAGAGCCCAAATACAATAAAAACCAAAAGAAAAGAAAAGAAAATTATTATGTATAGACTTTCAACCTTTTTAAGCTTAATATATTTTTCCACCTACTAAGTGGGTAGGTAATTTGTGACAACCTAGATGACTTCTTAATATCTTAAATTTTTGAATCTGATAAGTTGCCTGTCTGTTGAACATGTATCAGTATTATAAATAAGGCTCTGATGGCTATTCTGAATGTAAGTCTTTAATAGAATCTTTCATTTTTCCGTTGGGGTTCATTGTAGAAATAGAATTCATAGTTTCTCACTCACTATAGATTGCCAAAATGCCTTCTGGAAAGGATCATTTCAGTTTACACTCCCAGCAGTTGGGTGTGATAGTTCCCTTCTACTAACTATACCATCATCAATGTTGAGTAACACCAGGATTAAACAACTTTTCTTCTTCTTTTTTTAAATGAGGAATCATTCAAGGTGTAACTTCAAAGAACCAAGGGAGGAGAGAGAAAATGCAGCTGTGGGCAGATACCTGGAGTGAATCAGGAGCTGAGTCGGTGGCACCTACCAACCAGGCACTGAGCCTCGTGCCTGAGTCTCTCAGTGAGCCACAACCATGAAGTCTGGTGAATCAGGCAGAACTACTCACCGGGTAGTGCCTCTCCTACACTTCCAGGTAGTTACTAAATTAGTGGCTCACACGTGTTAGTATGCATACGAATTACCTGAGCCAAGAATACAAATTAAGATTCCTAGGTGCACCGAGAAATTCTGACTCAGTTAGCACAAGGTAGGGCAGCATAGAAATTTCCATTTTGATGAATAACCCCATGTAAGTCCCACATAGGAGGCCTAGGACCTCACTTAGAGAAACAGTAAACTAAGGGAGGGGAAGAGCATCTCTGGACTATCAACCTTATAAATCCAAACTTATTTTATTTCAGGAAATTAGTTGCTCTTTCCATGAGGAATCTACTCCTAATAGTTTCAGAACAGTATGATGATTCTTTTTTTCCATTTTGAAATGAACATCTGCACTTGGAGGCAGAACTGCTTGAATGATGTGCTGCTGCGATGAGCCTAGCTTTCAGCCCAGCACTGGGGACAGATTCCTTCAGCTGAGCATGACTCTCGTTTATAAGGATGGTACAGAGACTTCAGCTGGTCCTCTCTCTCTCTCTCCCCAGCCTCATGGTTTGGTGCTGCATGCTGCTGAACACAGAGCAGTGATAGCGAATGCTAGCATAGAATGTTCCAAGGCATACTCATTTGTGGTACAAAAACAGCCCACACAGACTGCAGCTTGTAAAGCCAGAGACCGTGTACCTACCTTTTGACATCCTGGTAAAGGCCCCCTAGGCTAGGTCTCTTCATCAAGTGCAGCATTGAGAAAAGCTGAAGTCTGTGTTAGCATTCAGGCTCCGTATTTGCCAGTTCCAATTACATCGAATCATGTGCCTAGAGGGGCCCTGTCAACATTGCTTAGATCTGAAGATCAAGGCCAAGGAAGGTACCAGTGTGCAGAGTTGATGCACAACGCAAGACTTCCCTTAAGACAAAGTAGTTAGTTATCTAGTGTTATCAGCTGAATTGCAGTCCCCCTCCAAAATCTGTCTTAAAGTCTTAATCTTCAGTACCCCAGAATGTGACTGGTTTTTTTTTTTTTTTGAAATAGGTCCTTTAAAGAGATAGTTAAGGTTAAATAAGGTGACTGGGGGTGGACCCTAACCCAGTATCATTGGCATCCTAAGAAGAAGAGATTAGGACACAGACACACACAGACCAAGTTATGACCATGTGAAGACAGGAACAGAGAGAAGACATCCACATACAAACCTAGGTGAGTGGCCTCAGAATGAAACCAGCCCTGACAACAGCCAGATTTTGAATTTGTATGTAGTCTCCAGAATTGTGAGAAAATGAATTTTTGTTGTTTAAGCCACCTAGTCTATGGTACTTAGTTATTACAACATCCACTATAGTATGACTTGAACCAATCTCTCTTCTCTGGGTGCCTAGATTTACTCCCATGAAAGAGAGTCGGTCTTTTGTCTCTGGCTATTCAATTTTTTTTTTTTTTTTTTTTTTTTTTTTTTTTTTGAGACGGAGTTTCGCTCTTGTTACCCAGGCTGGAGTGGAAAGGCGTGATCTTGGCTCACCACAACTCCGCCTCCTGGGTTCAAGCAATTCTCCTACCTCAGCCTCCCGAGTAGCTGGGACTACAGGCATGTGCCACCATGCCCAGCTAATTTTTGTATTTTTAGTAGAGACGGGGTTTCACCTAGTTGACCAGGATGGTCTCAATCTCGTGACCTCGTGATCCACCCGCCTCGGCCTCCCAAAGTTCTGGGATTATAGGTGTGAGCCACCGCGCCTGGCCCTGGCTATTCAATTTTATAGTCTCTTACTATCTCTCTCCCCCCCCCCCGCCTCACGCACGCGCGCGGACACACACACAGACACACACACACTCTCTCTCTCTCTCTCTCTCTCTCACTGCTCCTTCTAGGCCAGGCAGCTGGTTTACTCACCTTTGTATTCTTAGGCTGCTTATCAGGATATCAATCTAGTAGAATTCACAAACATTTATTAACTTACTATTTGTCAGACATGCTAAGCAATAGAGATTTTAATAAATAAGATGTAATCCTTGTGTCTGAGGCACTCATTGTCTAGGGAGGGAAAATCATGCACAACTTCCAGGCTATGAAGGACATTGCTTTAGAAATATAGAGGTAGAAATAGCTAATTTTGCCTAAGGGATCTGCGAGGCTTCACAGAAAAGGTAAGTTTAAAAGGATGAGTTGGAGGTTATCAGACAAAGAAGAGGGAAATTCCAACTAAAAGGAATAATATGTGTCAAAAGACAGACATATCAAATGAAGTATGTTTGGACATGATGAGAACTTTAGTGGGGGAGAAACTCAAGCTGCCTTGTGCACCATTCCCAGAAGCAGATGGTTGGGCTGGATGAAACTTCCCTGCTGGGAGAACATCCGCCAGGAGGGCCCTCCAGTTTCCCCAGACTCTTTCAGCATGTCTGAAGCAAGTGGATGGTCCCGCAAACCAGAACCACACCAACCCCATTCTTATGTCTTGGCTTTTAAGAGAACCCAGGAAGCCCAGCTAGAGAATCAAAGTCCCCCTCACCCATTCATGAGCAGCCAGGATTTCCAAGCCCTGCTTTCCCCTCTAGAGAGCTAAAAAGTAACCAAATGAAGAGATGAGGTTTAAGCTAATCCCTAACATCTGCTCAGGAGAACATAATATCTCCACCGCTGTCTTTGTGTCCAAGGTTCATTCAGCTTGTCAGAAATCTTGATAGTGTTCCTACTCCTGTGTGGTCACACCAGAATCTGTGTGTTTTGGCAAATCACCGATATTCTTCCTATTTATAGACTGTTTCCCATATTATTCACTTACAGGGTTTCTGTGGTCCAATGTTCTGTCAAGTCCCAGCTGGCCAGGGGTGCGTAATAGTCATTAACACCACAGCTGCTTGTTTTACAGTCTCTATGTACACCACAGTTGTTAAGTGCTCTTAGATAAGTTTTAAACCGTTTGTGTTTTTTTTTAAAAAAAAGTCTCTAGCTGAGAAAAGGGCTCATTTGGGCTGAGTGACTTTCAAATTTAATACCAAAAGCTAAAAATTAAAGTTCCCCATTGTCCAAACAGTAAAATAGTCATTTTGCCTTTTAAAGATATTGTAGAGTAAAAAATATTTTGGAAAGTGTTTCCTGACTGATCTAAACCAAAGTATAATCTTTGATAAAAGTAAAATGTCCAAGGGAACTGAGCAAAAAACAAAATACCTTTTTCTTTCTACTTCTTCTGCTTCCTTAGCATCTGTTTTGAGAAGGAAATGGTTTGAGGGGTGCCTGCTCAAATGCTGACTTTCCTCTTTCATTCAGTATTGTTAGCATCTTTAAAAATTATTATTATTGTACTTTAAGTTCTGGGTACATGTGCAGAATGTGCAGGTTTGTTACATAGGTATACATGTCACAGTGGTTTGCTGAAACCATCAACTCGTCATCTACATTAGGTATTTCTCCTAATGCTATTCCTCCCCTGGTCCCCTACTCCCCAGCAGGCCCCAGTGTGTGATGTTCCCCTCCCTGTGTCCATGTGTTCTCATTGTTCAACACCCACTTATGAGTAAGAACATGCCGTGTTTGGTTTTCTGTTCTTGTGTTAGTTTGCTGAGAATGATAGCTTCCAGCTTCATCCATGCAAAAGACGTGAACTCATCATTTTTATGGCTGCATAGTATTCCATAGTGTATATGGGCAACATTTTCTTTATCCAGTCTATCACTGATGGACTATCTATCCAAGTCTTTGCTACTGTAAACAGTGCCACAATAAACATTTGTGTGCATGTGTCTTTATAATAGAATGATTTATCATTTGGGGGGTATATACCCAATAATGGGATTGCTAGGTCAAATGGTATTTCTAGTTCTAGATCCTTGAAAAATCACCACACTATCTTCCACAATGATGGAACTAATTTACACTCCCACCAACAGTGTAAAAGCATTCCTATTTCTCCACATCCTCTCCAGCATCTGTTGTTTCCTAAGTTTTTAATCATGGCCATTGAAATGGGTGGGAGATGGTATCTCAATGTGGTTTTGATTTGCATTTCTCTAATGACCAGTGATGATTAACTTTTTTTCATATGTTTGTTGGCTGCATAAATGTCTTCTTTTGAGAAGTGTTTGTTCATATCTTTTGCCCACTTTTTGATGGGGTTGTTTTTTTCTTGTAAATTTATTTAAGTTCTTTGTAGATTCTGAATATTAGTCCTTTGTCAGATGGATAGATTGCAAAAATTTTCTCCCATTCTGTAATTTATAGATTCAATGCTACCCCCATCAAGCTACCATTGACTTTCTTCACAGAATTGGAAAAAACTATATTAAATTTCATATGAAACCAAAAAGGAGTCCACATAGCCAAGACAATCCTTAGCAAAAAGAACTTGTACTATAGTTTGACTTCAAATTATAGTACAAGGCTACAGTAACAAAAACAGCATGGTACTGGTTTCAAAACAGATGTATAGATCAATGGAACAGAACAGAGGCAGCAGAAATAACACCACACATGTACAACCAACTGATCTTTGACAAACCTGATGAAAACAAACAATGGGGAAAGAATTCCCTATTCAATAAATGTTGTTGGGAAAACTGGCTAGCCATATGCAGAAAGCTAAAATTGGATCCCTTCCTTACACTTTATACAAAAATTAACTCAAGATAGATTAAAGACTTATATAAGACCTAAAACCATAAAAACCCTAGAAGAAAACCTAGGCAATACCATTCAGGTCATAGGCATGGGTAAGGACTTCATGACTAAAACACTAGAATTGTTAGCATCTTAGTTCACTGCTGACTAGCAGAGCTCCTCATCTCATAGTAATCCTGGATACCATTTTAATTGCTTTTAAAAAATAGCAACTTTATTAAGATATATTTCACATTCCCTCTAATTTACTCATTTTAAATGTAAAATTCAATGACTTTCAGTACATTCACAAAACTGGGCAACCATCCACAAATTTTAGAACATTTGCATCACTCCAGAAAGAATACCCATTACCCATTAACGGTCACTCCTCGATTTCCCCATTCCCTTTCCCTTCAACCCTAGACAACCACTAATCCACTTCTGTGTCTATGGATTTGTCTATTCTGGACACTTCATGTAAACAAAATCATATATTATATCATTTTTTGTGACTTGCTTCTTTCCCTTAGCGTAATGTTTTCACAGCTTACCCATGTTGCATTGTGATTAACATTTCATTCCTTTTATTGCTGAATAATACCCCATTTTTGTTGGGTATTATTACTCTTGTCAGTTAATGGACATTTAGGTTGCTTCCACTTTTTTTTGACTGTTATCAATAATGCTGCACAAATTTTTATGTGGACATGTGTTCTCATGTTTCATATGAAACAGACTTGCTGGGTCATATAGTTTTGACTGTTTTTCAGTGTTGAACAAGGACATCCCCAGATTTTACAACTGATCAACACAGGGAAAGGTATTAATTAATGTTGCCCCCATGGAATTAGAGAAGAGTAAATTTTATTGCCAACATTACTACATAATTCTTTTTCTCAAAACAAAAATTGGGTAACAATCTATCACTTATAGAAGAAAAATCAATCAGTCAGCACCTATGTCCATTGATTATCTAAGGAAGCCTCTATGTTGTTCAGAGGTACAAATCACACAAACAAGGTATTTAATGTCAAAAGTCAATCTGTAGCAAGACACTCTCAGCTCTTTTGTGTTATATTAACTGTGTAATTGCTAGATAGAATCTCACGATTTTCAGAGAATACACAGACTGTAATATAGAGAGTGTTTGCCATTATTTTGACATTAATGTTGCACCTTATCTGTTTGTTTAAGAAACAATTTATTTCAACACTGAGCATCTAGAATTTGTTTAGTGCAGGAGGTAAAAATATCACAAAGACCTGTTTACTTTCTTTACAAAGCCCACAGCCCAGTGATGAGGATGAGACTGAACGAGCTGACCAGTCACTCATACTAGACATGCATTAGTACATTAGACAAAGCACCATCAGTTGTAGACATGAAGAGAGACCCCAAGGAAAAAGTGGCATTTGATATGTGTGTTGGCAGATGAGTACGATTTTGATATGCAAACGTATGTGGAGAGAACATTGCAAACTGAAAGAAAATACATGAATAAAGGCAGATAAGCAAAGTAAAGGGTCTATGTGGGTAGTTCAGATTTCAATTCCCTCAATACAGCCTACTAGCCATAATACTTACTTGAATATTTACCTGTAATTTACCTGAATTCTCAAAGTTGCTGTTTCCTCATTTTTAAAATGGGCAAAATAATATCATCATATGCTGTGAGAGTTAAACAGTAATACATTTTAAATGTTTATTACAATGTTTAAGACATAGTAAATGCTCAATAAAAGTTAGTTTCAAGGTAATTGGTTGTATAGGTAGATGTAAGTGAGTAGAAAGTAGGTTGGACCCACATTGCAGAAAACCTTGATATGGGATGAGAAGTTGGAAATTCCATTGCAAGCAGTAAGGAAACGAGGAGATTTTAGAGTAAGAAAGTGATCTCATTAGAGCTCCACTGGGCAGGAGCATATAGAATGGGATAAAATTGGATGAGTCATCAGAGGCCATGGAATTAGTCCTAGGGAAAGATAATAAGGACCTGAGATAAGGCAGGAAGTATAGAAATTAAAATGAGGAGTTACTACAAAAGGCTTTATAAAGGTGGGCTATGCAAAATATAGCAACTGCTTACATTTTAGAGGCAAAAGAGAAGGCAAACTTTGAGCCTGCATAGCTGGAAGCATAATGTCATTAGCCAGGAAGAATGAGCTAAGAGGAAAGATAATGAGATAATACTTTGGCTCCGAAGAGGTTGAGGTACCCGTGAGGCATCTGTGTGAAGGTGTCTGGCAGACAGAAAGGACAACAGAGCACAGAACAAGAGTCCTGACTAGAAACTCTGTATTCACCCTCCAAGAACTATTGGTGGAAGCGAGGGGTGGGTGACACAGATCCTCACAGGATCATCGAGATTGCTGTAAAGAGGAAAAGAAACAGGAACTCCCAAGTGCATGAGGCCAGTCCTGCTTGTCTAACAAGGTTACCAAGAGGAAAGCCCTTCATAAACTGTCAAGTACTACAGTGACTCAAGCTGATGAAAAGCAGAAGATTGAACAGCTGTTGTGGAGAAGGCCACAGGGAGCCCTTTCCTGAACCAAGACTACCACTGTGATTTTTTGATAGTTCTCATAAACAGTCAAATGGATTAATCACACTGCTAGTCCCTTGGGTAGGACGTGATGGCAAAGGAGTCATGAAGCCAAGCTTTTTTGACAAGAACATTTGCTCCTGAATGCTTCAAATAACTTGCTGGTCATTCCAATGTTCTCCATTATGTCAACTGCTTTTTGAGTCTGTACATTCAGCCATTTATCCAAATTAAATAATGATCCCTGGGGGGCTTTGATGGCAAGGTACTGGTAAGGGAATCAATGGTGCCCTCTACTGTCCTTTTCTCTGATAGAAACAACTTCAGGAATAAACTCCTTTTCTCCCATCACACATTTTGCATCAGGTCTTTTAAAATATAAAGAGTTCCACATTTTAAAGTTTGTAACCAGCCAAAGGATGGTTAGTAGCACTGGCCCCTTAAGTGCTAGCAAAATCTTTCTTGATGTCTCCCCACATGGTTATTTGGGCGGTCAGAACCTGAGGCCCAGAAGTCAGGGACCATAAGGGGAGGAGGTCACAAGGCACCAAGCTTTCCAGGAGCCAACCCCTGACACTTGCAATCCCAGCGGTTTCCCACAAGGGCCTTAAGACTTCATTCCTTTATCTCCAATTTTCAGATAAGGACTAAGAAAAGTTAACTGAGGTCAAATGCTAGCAAGTGGCTGAGCTAGAAGCTGAATCTTGATTTGCCTGACTCCTGTGTTTTTCTACTAAATAACTTCTTTCTGTCAGATTTGTGACAATTCTTGCAGACGTTTACCGTCACAGTTCCGAGCATCTGTCCGCAGACTCCAGCTAGTGGGGAAGCTGCACTTCATGGCATTGGATCCTTTATTTTTTTTTCTTAAACCATTTAGCACATCACCATTTATGCTAAATTCATCATTCCATATATTTTTCAGGATAGATTTTATTTTCAAATGCCTCTATGATTGAATTAAAGAAATTGACTCCTATTTCAGTGCAACTGTTTTTCCTATAATCTTCTTAGATGAATCTGTGACAAGAGAAGAGTTAAAATCAATTTCATGTCAGTGAGCAGATACATCATTATGAGTAATTTTTAAGTACTTTTTATAACTTTGTTTTTTTAGAAATGATGTCTCGCTCTGTTGCCCAGGCTGGAATGCTGTGGCATGATCATGACTCACTGCATCCTCAAACTCCTGGGCTCAAGAGTCTCCTGCCTTAGCCTCCTGAGCTATTAGAATTACAGTCACGAGCCACTGTGCCCAGCTCTATATAAATTATTATAGAATATTATTTCATAATCAAAATTGCAAACATAAAACAATTTGAAAGTGTTTAGCAATAATAAAGCTCTATTCTAGAAATGTAAAAATTACTAAAAGTTGTACATTTTAGTTATTCATGGATAACAGAAATATAACAGCCACTTTGTATAAAATATATGATAAATCAGAGTAAACTAAGAATTTATGTATAAATTAATTTAATAGTTTTCATGCTTTCCCCAAACAATATGCTGAAAAGCTCTCACTTGCCCTAGGGAAGTACATATACATGCCTTAGTGAGGCCTGCAGTTTTGCTAAAATAAATCACTACTTGCCAACATTAAGGGGAAATAGTAATTTATAGGACTGCAGTGAATACAGATTTTTTAAATTATGGTCTGCCCTAGGGGAAAACTACCCCTGTACAAATGTATTTATAAGAAAATAGTTGGAAATGTCTGGAAGCCTGGGCACTGTGGCATAATATTTTATTACCATCATTATTTGCCTAAGTTAAGGTGCTTATCAGATTTGATCTCAGCCCTAAGAAAATTTAAAGTGTAAAACAGCATTCAGAGAAGATCTACATCATTACAGCAATATCCCTGATTCTTCAGATTTGGGGAGCTCAGAAGTTTTTAAAGCTCTTTATCACACTGCCTCTCCAATGAGGTTCCTTGCCTAGAATAAATAAGAAATTAAAATATACCAATTTATAAGTCATTTGACAAGAATAATTCATAAATTAGGTTGGACCTAAGGATGAGCTATGATGGTTTTATTGAGAAGATTAAAACTAGTGTCCAGTCTCTGTGGGGAATTTTCTTCCCTCTTGCCAGAGCACATTTGAAAACTTTTCCTTTTATGGCTTCAGTTAAAGAAGAGAGCTGACCTCTACACAAACTCTCATGAGCACACATAGAGTTGTGTGGGGTTTTTCTTTTCTATCACCCCCCATCCTTTCATATTTTAGACAACCTAGGCCCAGGGTCCCCCATGTTCATCCCTTTCCTGCTGAGACCCAGGTCTTTTTGGAGCAGACTCCTTCCCTAGATTAATCCCATTGTCTGACTTTTTAACATCCCACAAAGGGCTGCTATGTCCTAATAGTTAAACAAACAAACAAAGAGAAAACACACACAGTGACTGGATTTGAGCCACTTCGAGTTCATGCTCTTGGACTTCTCCCCTCCCCTTACCCTAGAGCTGTCCCACAGGATGCCTTTGGCAGCCTTCACTTTCATACTCTTCAAAGGCTCCCCCGTCTTCAGACCTAACCACCTCCCTTCATCCCTATTCTCAGCAGATGACCTCCCCATTCACAAGGTAATCTACTCCTTACCCACCTTCATTCCTTTTTTTTTTCTTTCCTTTCATTCCGGGGGACACGGCTACTCCTACCACCTTCCTCAGGAATCTTGTTCCAGTAACTATTATCTCTCTGGTATGAATGTTCCATCTCTCCTTGATTGATTCTTTCCCTTAGCAGACACAGACTCTCCTGGATTCCCTGCCACCTCCCTGGACCATATCTGGGGCTGACCACCTATTAACGTAGGTGGTCTCAGGTTGTTTTCAAAGCTCTCTTCTTTTATTACTCTCTATACTTTCTTTGGTATCCCCAAACATATTCTGTAACAGTCAGGAGACGGAACCATATGAGTTATGTTAACTGAGAAAAATTCATATGAAGATTTGTTAATTAGGTATAAAGTTGTTAACCAAGTAACCCAAAGAGTGAGAAGAAAACTCTGAGATATGGCAGAAGCAGCCCCTGCAGGAAGCAACTCCACCTCTAGGGCTGAAAGGACAAAGGAGGAGGCTGTAATTATTAAAACTAGAATGCAGAAAAGAGACTGCCTAGGGTGGGACCCAGACCTTGGAAGAGGGCATGTAGTTGGTCACAGCTAGTGTCTCTAAGCAGGGGTAAGAGGAAGCTGGTTTTGCAGGTGTTAGAAAAACTACACACCGGCCCCAACAGCTGTTACTGGAATGATGTGCAACTGCTGGATGGAAGCAGTGAGGCTGCAGGGAGATTCACACCCCTGTCCTCCCTCCAGCCCTGCAGCTTCCCTCTATTGGCAGGGCCTAAGAAAAAGCCAACTGATCAAGCAGAAATGTGGTTTGCAGAGTCCTAGCTCCAGCATCAGAAAGCAAGTATGGAGAGTACATTTGGAGGAAAAGATAAAAATGAGAACAACTGCATAGCCTCAAATATCACTGGAAGGAGCCGGGCACAGTGGTTCATGCCTAATTAATCCCAGCCCTTTGGGAGGCCAAGGTGGGTGGATAATTTGAGATCAGGAGTTCAAGACTAGCCTGGCCAACATGGTGAAACCCTGTCTCTACTAAAAATACAAAAATTAGCCAGGAATGTAATCCCAGCTACTCGGGAGGCTGAGGCAGGAGAATCTCTTGAACCCGGGAGGTGGATGTCGCAGTGAGCCGAGATCAAGCCATTGCACTCCAGCCTGGGTTGGACAGCGAGACTCTGTCTCAAAAATAAATAAATGAATAAAACCACCGGAGGATTCAACAACCTATTTGCCTAACCCAACTTTCTCTCTTGAACCCCAGGTTTTTTAACCAGTCCTCTGTTGGAATACTTATTTGCATGCTCTATGGTTACATCAGACTCAATATATTCTAAATTGGTCTCATTACCTTTCTCTTTCTCCCTGTCCTCTTCTTCCACCCTCCTCTATATGAAATCTATAAATGCTATTTCATCAGTATACTTCTGGCTGTTTGCACTCACATTGAATCAATCATTCGAGTCCTTTCATTTCCCTTAATATCTCTCAAATCAGTTCCCTTCACTTCAGTCCCATTGCTACTCTCTTAGTCTCTGCCCTCATCGTTTCCTACCAGATTAAAACATTGTCTACTAACTGGTTTTGCTGTCTCACATTTTACTCTGTTGCTATACCCTGGGTCTAAGTTCCTGACACCGAACCCCTATACAAGCAGAATAATCTTTCTTAAATACAAATCTTGTCTCTCGGCCCTCTGCCTAAAATCCTTTACTGGCTTCTCTTAATCTTCAAAATTCCTTTCTCTTTGGTATGACTTAGAAAGCTGTCTGGTCTTAATTCTAACCTCTCTCCTGTCCCCACCCCCTTTCTTCAGTGAAATCCAAATTCAATCATCCGATCATACCGCATTGCCTAGCTTTCTTCAGCCTTGTTATGTTCTTGATGGCCTTTGTTGTTGTTTTTTTTTTTGAGATGGAGTTTCGCTGTTGTTACCCAGGCTGGAGTTTGTATATTTGTACATCCCATTGCCTTTTCTGGGTTTATCTTCCTATTTCTCACTTTCAAACTTTCTTCCTTTTTCTAATTCCTTTTCACCCTTCAAGACTGAACACAAGTTTTAACTCCTAGGAGGATTCTGTCTCAACCCACATGCCCACACCCAGTCTGTCAGGGTCTCTCCCTTGAGTCCCCACCCCCTGTCATGTTGGGCTTCTTGGGGCTATTCCAGAGTGGTTAGGAGTGAAAGCTCTAAGCCAGACCCTATGTTCAATTTCCAGCGCTTCATCTTGCTGTCTGTGTGACCTTGGGAAAGTTATTTAGCCATGCCATCCTCAACGCTGCATATGTAAACCAGGGCTTAGAATACTACCTTCTGATAGGTGGGTATGAAGATTAAATGAGATACGCAAAAGCCCAATCCCAGTTTTCAATCATTCTTTTCAAAGTGTCTCACATAATTCTCTGGGTATTGGTCCATGTCGATTATTAAAACCAGGGTGCAAATTGATCATGTACTGCTTTAGAACAACATTAATCTTCTGCTAAACCCTCAGCCACATTTATTTTAGAAGGGCCAGGTCCAGATGGATACTATCATTGACTTGATTCTACAATTATTTGGGGATGGGCTCAAGTCTTGCATTTTTTTAGGTACTAGGGCCTCTGACTCTTTTTGTGAAAAAGAGAGAATTCTTTGCCAGCCCTAAGATCCTCTGACTGGTGTTAAAGTGCATTTAGTGGGAATGTCATTAACTTTTTCATGAGAAAGATGGAATTGGCCAGCGCCCTGTTTCTCCCTTCCAGTTTTTCTGTGATCCTGGCTGTGCCTAGAGAGGGAAATCCAATGAAGCGTGAGGTCAGGCAGTCCAAGCTCTTCCCCAGGGTGCAGTCAGCCAGCAGGACTCAGTCCTACCTTAAGGCAATCACTACTTCTAAACATTTATTTATGCTTTTGAACCCAAGGTCCAATGGGAACATAAAACAAATGATTCCAAAAGAGATTACCCCCCACTGATTTCTTCTACCACACACAGAGAAAAGGAAAACCATGTACAAGCCAATAGCAGGGAACTTCTCCAGAGAGCTTCTGACCGCCATGTATGAAGCCCTCAAATATAGCTATGGGGAGAGCAATGCTTGGGGAAGGCACATGAAGGCACAGGCATTTTTTTTGTTTTAATTTTCTTTTCACTAGACCTATCCTTGACTTTTCACAGATTTCCCAGCTGAAGAATCAAGATCGATGATAACACAGGAGAAAAATGTTCCACTGTGGCCAGTTTGTGTTCCTCCAGAGAGTCACTTGCACACACGTGGATGGGCAGCCAGGAGACATGGTTGACCCCTGAAGCAGCTGGGAAGGTCAGGCTACTCCCTGGGAGCTGGGATGGAGTGACCTCTGTCTTTTGGTTCTCTGGGAGGATATAGCTCCCACTGGCCCTGGTCCCACAGCGGACTGTCACCTCAGATGGCTTCACTGAGGCAGAATGAGTTACTGGTAACAAGCTCTACGATATCCTACTGTGTCCTTCTCTGAGAGCACTGAGACTCTGACACTCCTACTGCTGGGCTGTGACAATGACTAAGAAAAATGTAGTAGGGATAGCTTTTTAAAAAGCACGACAAGTTTTTTAGCTTTGCTCAAAAAATATCTCTTCTTAAGGAAAAAAAGCAAGAGGGGCTGAGGATGGGCATGGGGGTGGGAGGGAGCTAAAATACTGTGTATGGGAAGTTGCCTTCAA
Organism: Callithrix jacchus; assembly: GCF_049354715.1. Taxonomy (NCBI): domain Eukaryota; kingdom Metazoa; phylum Chordata; class Mammalia; order Primates; family Cebidae; genus Callithrix; species Callithrix jacchus. The sequence continues at coordinate 94,127,341 of NC_133509.1, forward strand.
AGGAATACAGGACTGCAGGGTGACTCATGTTCCCTGGAAATGGTTTCCGTTCTGATACCAAATCTATAGAATCACAAAACCAGGCTGTATGCAAGCATTTTGCACATGTTCGTCATCATTGTTACATGTCACAAGTATATTACTTTCATTAACTAAAGTATAATCAAGTTGTCTTTACTTTTTATTCCTCCACACTGCAGCGCCCCCTGCCTGACATGTAGAAGGATTATCAAAGTGCTGGTCCTGCCTGAAGGGAAGCTATCACAAACTATTAATGAGAGATGTTTCAGCCATCTTAAAGTTGGTGAGAGATACAGTTTTCATTGTGTAAATTAGAGTCAGCTTGCAGTTATTCACTGTAAAGAAATAAAGGAAGGAAAGCTCGTGGGCTTACGTAATTGGCTTTTGAACATATTTTATATTAAATATATTTGAGTGTATTTAATTCTACTTTTGAACATAGTTTTCATCTAGGATTATGGAAAGCCAAGTCATTTCCTACAAAGTAGACAAAGTACATTGATGTCATACCTTTAAAAAAAACCTGAAAAACGAAACCAAACAAAACAAAGAACACTCTGTTTAAATGAAATTGCTCAGAAGCCCAATATGTAACATGGGTATAAATGGAGCAGCTTTGGCAGAAGCAGAGATTGCAGGCCTTGAGCCAAGCCCTCTTGGCTGTCATGTCCACCTCATAGTGACACCAAAGGTGCTCTGGAGAGAGCAGTTTACATAGGCAAATGAGCACACACAAGATGTTCACCATTAGCCATTAGGAAAATTCAAATGAATCCCACAATGAGATATCACTGCACACCTATCAAAATAGCTAAAATAAAAAAGGGTGATGATACAAATACTGGCAAAGATAGGGAGAAACCAAGTCACTCATGCACTACTGGTGGGAATGTAAAGTGGTATAGCCACTCTGCAAAACAGTTTGGCAATTTCTTAAAAAAATTAAACATGAGCTGGATGCAGTGGCTCATGCCCGTAATCCCAGCATTTTGAGAGGCCAAGGTGGGCAGATCACCTGAGGTCAGGAGTTTGAGACCAGCCTGGCCAATATGAAGAAACCCCGTCTCTACTAAAAATACAAAAATTGGCTGGGTGTGGTGGCACATACCTGTAATCCCAGCTACTCAGAAGGCCGAGGCAAGAGAATGTCTTGAACCCAGGAGGCAGAGGTTGCAGTGGGCCAAGATTGCACCACTGCCCTCCAGCCTGGGCAATAGAGCGAGACTCCGTCTCAAAAAAACAAAAACAAAAAATGCACAAAAAATAAACACATAACTACTATGCAACCAAACAACTGCACTCCTGTGCATTAAACCCAGAGAAGTGACAACTTCTGTTCACAAAAAAACCTGTACACTAGTGTTCATATGAGCTCTATTTGTAATAACCCCCAAATGGAAACAACCCAGATGTCTTTCAACAGATGAATAGGTTAAACTGTGGTACACCTATATGATAGAATACTACTCAGCAATACAAAGAAGCCAATTATTAACACATTGACTCTTGGTGAATCTCCAGAGGATTATACCATGTGAATAAAGCTCATACCAAAATGTTGCATACTGTATTATTCCGTTTATACAACATTATTTAAATGACAAAATTATAGAAATGGACAAAAGATTCATGTTTGCCAGGGGTTGAGAATGTGGAAGGGAAGTGGAAATGGCTTGAAAGGGCATGAAGGATTGTGTTGGTGATGAAATGACCTGTATTTTGTCTGTATCTATGTAAATATTCTGTATGTAATAGTGTACCATAGTTTTGCAAGACATTGCTATTGTAAAAACTGAATTAAGAGTACATGGGATCTCTTTATTATTTCTTACAACTGCATGGGAGTCAAAAACTTTCTCAGAATAAAAAAAATCAATAAATTGTTTTAATCATAAAAAGGATGGTATCTCCAAATCCTGTGTTCTGCTATGACTTAAATGTCACTTGTTTCACCCTGTTCAACACTGTTCTGCTATGACTTAAATGTCACTTGTTTCACCCTGTTCATACATCACTCTAGATATGGCAGTATGCCCTTCAGACAAATATCAGGATCTAGGGGAAGCTCAATTTCCCTCCTTCTAATCCAGTAAAAAGCACTTACTTAATATCATGAATCAATGAAGTATCCAGTGCTGGAAATGAACCTACTGTTTTTTTCTTTTAAGTTCATGCCTCCTCTGCACTAGGTAGGTATTTAAGTGATAAGGCAGAAAATGCAAGAAAGAAATAACACTGAGAGATGACTGGTTAGTTGGATCGTGGCATGTACCTACCTCACTTCAAAAAGTGATTTAGGATACGTTATTTCTAAAATACGTGTTCTATACTGTGGTAGGCTGAGTGGTAGTCCTCCAAAGAGGTCCATGGTTTAATCCTCAGAACATGTGAATATGTTACCTTGCATGGTAAAAGGAATTTTGCAGATGTGAATAAGTTAAGGATCTTGAGATGAGAGATTAGCCTGTGCTACGCAGTTGGGCCTGATATAATCTCTGAACAGAGAGAGGAGAAGACAATTTGTTAAGGAAAGCAGAGACTGGAATGATAATGGCCATAGCTAAAGAATACTGGCAGCCGCTGAAAGCTGGGAAAGGCAAGGAATATTCCCTCTGAAGACTTCAGAAGGAATCAGCCCTGCTGACACCTTGATTTTAGCCCTGTGAGATTCATTTCTGATTTCTGACCTCCAAAGCTGTAAGAGAAGAATAAATATGTGTTGTCTTGAATCACTAAGTTTGTGGTAATTTGTTATAATATCGACAACAAATTCATTGAAAAAGAAGAAAAGGGGAAAATATGATAAAGCAACAGCTTACTCTTTCATGTGTTTAATATTATTGAAATACTAATTTGAAAGCAAGATTTACTTCTTATAAATTCTATGTAGACTGTGCACTTGAAAGCTTACCAAAAGCAAAACAAACAAACAAAAAAAAAACAGTCAACTCCCATAGCTAGACATTGTATGATCTCTAATAATTTACTTTTTTGAACTCTGCTACTAAAAAAAGCTCATGTTAGAAATTCCTTTTAGGCCAGGCGCAGTGACTCACACCTGTAATCCCAGCACTTTGGGAGGCCAGGGCAGGCAGATCACTTGAGGCCAGGGGTTCAAGATCAGCCTGGCCAAAATGGAGAAACCCCATCTCTAGTAAAAATATGAAAATTATCCAGGCATGGTGGCCTGTAGATACTCAAGAGGTGAAGGCAGGAGGATCCTTTGAATCTGAGATGTGGAGGCTGCAGTGAGCTGAGATCACGGTACTGCACTCCAGGCTGGATGAGAGAGTCTCAACTCTGCCTCAAAAAAAAAGAAAAAAGAAATTAAAAAACATTTTATTAAGCATTTCTATTATTTATCATAGTCTCAGTAAGAGTTAAGGTCAATATTACCTCTTTATTTCCATTTTAGGAAACCAAGAGTCAAGTAAATTACAATAAATTATTTAGAGCTTGGCATGCATTTCTCTGTTCTTTCTCTATTTCATATTTTGAAGGTGGCTTTTTTCCCATAACCTCTGGCATCCTTCTTTTTACAATTAAATCATCACTATTTATTCATTAACTAGATAATTATTGCCATATATAAAAATATATACACACAGATACATATGTATACATTTCAAAATATACATATACGTACATATGTGCACACATACATATCAATAGGAATTACTCCCCTTAATTATAATAGACATGTGAAAACAGTGAAGATACTGATTTTCAAAATGGTGAATTTCAAAACATGATATCTCTCATGCCCTAGAAAGTCTTTAGGATGTTGTTAAACAGTAGTTTGAGAGCATTTTAAGAAGATGTATAATCCTCAGGAGTCAGCAACATGGTTTCCTGATGGCTTCTAGAATGATAAATCTCAATAGAGTTGGTATTCACCTAATACAAGAGCTTTGGAACGTTCTCTTGTCCCAGTGTATGCCACATCCCACAGGCTCCAACTGGCATAGGACTCTGTTTCAGAGAGTGCCTATTAGCATGTGAATGACTTGAGAAGAAACAATGTTCTTGCCAAGATTATATATGTATGGCTTAAAGTATATAGAATATGCTTTTAAAATGTGCCACACGTGTTTACAAACCACAGAACATCAGAGTATCTCTCTGAGAGCATCTGACCCAGCCCTACAGAATCCTTCTACAGCATCTATTTGAATATCCCTAGGGAATGGGAATGTACACCCTCCCTGTTCAACCTATTCATTAGACAGTTAATTTTCATAGAGTGAAACTCTGTCTCTATCTGACATCAACTCATCATTCATCTGTAAATAAAAAATAAAGTCCTTTTCTTCTTTTGAGACAGAGTTTCACTCTTTGTCACCCAGGCTGTAGTACAGTGGTGATCTCCACTCACTGCAATCTCCACCTCCCAGGTTCAAATGATTCTTCTGGCTTAGCTTCCCAAGTAGCTGGGATTACAGGCACCCAGCACCATGCCTAGCTAATTTTTGTATTTTTAATAGAGACAGGGTTTCTCCATGTTGGTCAGGCTGGTCTCGAACTCCAGACCTCAGGTAATCTGCCCACCTCAGTCTCCCTAAGTGCTGGGATGATAGGTGTGATCCACTGTACCCGGACCAATCCTGTCCTCTTTTAACACCTGGAGACAGTATCAGGCTATATCAGGCCATTCTTGCATTACTGTAAAGAAATACCCAAGACTGGATAATTTATAAGAAATGAGATTTATTGGCTTGCAGCTTTGCAAGCTGTCAACTGGAAGCATAGCGCCATCTGCTTCTGGGGAGGCCTCGGGAAGTTTCCAATCATGATGGAAGGCAAAGTGGGAGCAGGCACATCACATGGCAAGAATAGGAGCAAGGACCAGGGGAGGTTGCACACACTTTTAAATCATCAGATCTCATGCACTAAGGTAAAGACAGCACCAAGCCATGAGGAATCAGCCCCCAAACACCTCCCACCAGGCCCTGCTTCCAGCATTGGGGATTACAATTCAACATGAGATTTGGGCAGGGACAAATATTAAAACTGTATTACAGGCCCTGCTTCCAAAATTTTTCTTTTTTCCCAAGTTAAACATATATTTTTTCTTAACTTTTCACAGGTTATTTTCCAGGCAGATCTAGCCATACTAATCTCCTCTGCTCCAAATTTTTCTAAGCCAGTTTTATAATGTGTTGCTCAGAGCAGGACAAATACTCCAGATGTCATCTGCCACAACAGGTTATAACAGTTATTAAGTTAATATTCTGTGTTCATCTGTGTGGCATGAGATCTCATTAGCTTCACTGAAATAATTACATCAAACTATGTTCTTTTGAATCTTTTTCCAAGTCATCATAAAAAATGTTTTATAGAAAAAAAATGTAAGGATTAAACACTGTTACTCTAAAAGAGATATCCTACCAAATAGACACTTAGGGTATTGTGTTGGTTCAGCCAGCTGTGACTCCACCTCACAGTTCAATAAAGAGCCAGCATTTCTCCATTCTCTTCAAAAGGCTGTGCTGGAAGACTTCCAACCATGCTAGTCATGGTACAATATAGGTATGGCATTTCCCAGATGTAATAAATTAATAATGAGGATAATTTGGCCTGTCTTACAGTTACTGAACTACTTTTCTGACTCCTAGCGGTAACTTCTTTTCTAATGTTCTTCCATCATCTGTTTAAAATGAGCTCTTGAATTTCTCTAGGACATGATATAATCTTACAGGATTTGACCTTTTGAAAATCCGGATGAGTAGGTGTCTCCATTTTCTTAACATCAATTATCCCCCAACAGTTTTGAAGATTATATAGAACAGTTCTGAAAGCATCTCCATATTTGTTCATCACCCTGGGATAAAATTTATCTAGACTTAGACATTTGCACTAAACTAAAAACAACCAGAATCCAAAAGGACTCTCCTGCCTGCCAGTGACTTAGGGGTCGCATAATAACTGTGGCAGAAGGGGATCCGCAGTCACCAGGCTCTTTAAAGATACAACAGAGGCAGCGTTGTGGTCTGCATTCGGTTCCTTTCTGTTTCATGAAGCTACCTTTGTGTTCAGCTGCTTGGTGGTATGAAGGACTTCACAGCAAATGGCAGCAGATAAATCTGCTATTGTATCAGCTGCTTTTTAAGACAATTTATTGGGATTACTGCGCTAGGAATTATCCTATTTCTTCATAACATGAGATGTTAACTTTCTTATTACCATTGAAATAGAATGCTACTAAGGCAGCTATCAGCATTTGTCACAAACACGAAACTAACTCCTAAAATTTAGGCCTTAAATATGGAGATGAATGTAGAAGACACTGTAATATCTCTCCAAAATAAATTTCACCCTCTCCGTTTGTATAGGTTGTATTGGTTGATTTCACTCCTCGTTCCAGAGTTGCCCCTGGGTTGCTTTGAACACCATTTGACACAAAGATTGATTAGGGATAAACATATGACCTAATTCTGACCATCAAAGCAGGATTCAGGACATTTTTTACCATGGCTTTGAGAGGAAAAGCTATCTCCTTCCCCTGGCTGCCATCGCACCCATTTATTAATCAAGAGGAAACCAATTTGAAGGTAAATTCTACACATGAGAGTGACCAGAATTTAAGCAAAGCAAAACTAAACAAAATATCACACACATTGAAACAGTGTCCTTGATCAAAATAACTCTGAAGCTTACACTACTATGGGACCAGCCTTTCTCAATCAAAGTTTGATGGAAGAAAGATAGAAGAAATAAACCCTAAGATATACATTATATGCAATAAAGTAATTTCTCTCCTATGCATCTGGAATGGTACTAAATATGTCCTATCTTTGGGAGAACTAAGAAAATAGTAGCTCAAATTACTTTTGTGTTCTGTGGTTCAAATGAGGAATTCTGGTTGCAAAAGCAATTTGACTCCACAGTTGGGTGTACTCATAAAGTCATCTTTATTGTTTAAGCTAGTTTGAGTTGGGGTTTCCATTTCTTACAGCTAAAAGCTTCCTAACTAGTATAATGATCAACCTCCTTTTGGAGACACGCTTCTTTCTTATACTCCCATCTGTTGCTCCTATTGCAATTTCAACAAAATTACTGGGAAATTTTCAAAAAAATTATCAGAAAATCTGGCTCAGCAGATGCAGAATTTTGTAGGTTATCTGCTGTATCCTCACTTGATTCATTTCTCATTCACAATGACAAAAAAGTCAATCCATGAGGAAGATATAACAATTATAAACATATGCAACTAGCAGAAACTGAAAATGCATGAAGGAGAAACTCACAGAATGGAAGGGAGAAATAGACAATTCAACCATAATGGATTATATACCATTATCACCATTATGTACCAGTTATCCTAGAAATACAAGGTTTGATTAACATCCAAAATTCAATCAACTATATTACAAGATTCCAGAGCAAAACCTACAAGATCACCTCAGCAGATGCATAGAAAGCATTTGAACACATCCAAAGCCTCTTCATGACAAAAAACATTCAGCAAACTATTAACAGGAATAGAAGAGAACTTCCACAACCTGATGAAAGGCATGCACTAAAAACTCAGAGCTAATATTTACCTGGGAAAAACAATACTTTCCCCCTAAAATCAGGAAAAAGTCAAGATGTCTGCCCTCACCACTTGTATTCAACCCGAAGGTTATAGCTGGGGAAGTTAGATAAGAAAAAGGAAATCTTAGGTTGATGAAAAAGTAATTGCAGTTTTTGCCATTACTTTTAATTGGCTAAAAAATGCAATTACAGCCAAATAAAAGGCATCTAGGTTAGAAAGAATAAAAGTAAAACTATTTTTATTTGCAGATGAAGTGATATTGTATTTGAAAAATCCTAAGGAATCTGCTAAAAAAAAATAGAACTAATTAACAAGTTCAGGACGTTTTCAGGCTAAAAGATAATATTAAAAACAGTTGTCTTTCTATATAGTAACAATGAACAATCCAAAATGAAATTAAGAATTCCATTTACGATAGCAGGACAATGAAAAGTGCAAAACTTGTACTCTGAAAACTACAAAAATATGTTGAAAGTAGTGAATGAACACCTAAACAAATGGAAAGACAATATGTGTTCACTAACTGAAAGATTTAATATTATTAAGATGGAAATATTCTATAAATTGAGCTATAGATTCAATGAAATTCCTATCAAATTCCCAGCTGGCTTTCTTGCAAAAATTGACAAGCTGATTCTAAAATCCATATGGAAATGTAAGAGGCCCAGAAACAATCTTGCAAAAGAATAACAAAACTGGAAAGCTCACACTTCACAATTTCAAAACTTACTATTACATTGCTAGTGTAAACAGACGGTATGAAACTGACAGAAGGATAAGCCCATATTCTGGAATAGAATTGAGAATCCAAAAATAAACCCTCATATTTATAATCAATTGATTTTCAGTGATTGTCCCGGGATAATTCAATAGGGGAAAGAATAATCTTTTCAACAAATGGTACTGCGACAATTAGATATCTATGTTCGAAAGAATAAAATTAGACTCCTACCTCACACTGTTTATAAAAGTCAACTCAAAATAGACCTAAATAAAAGAGCCAAAAAAAAACGAACTCTTAGAAGAAAACACCTTCCTCATCCACCGCTGCCGCCTCCTTCTTCTGCCGCTCCTGGTGCTGCTTGTGTGCTCGTTCGGTGCGGACCTGGTACCTCTTTTGTGAAGCGGCAACTGAGGAGACTCCGGCGCTCGCCATGGCGACGAAAAGCCCAAGGAAGGAGTCAAGACCGAGAACAACGATCATATTAATTTGAAAGTGGCGGGGCAGGATGGTTCTATGGTTCAGTTTAAGATGAAGAGGCATACACCACTCAGTAAACTAATGAAAGCCTATTGTGAACGACAGGGATTGTCAATGAGGCAGATCAGATTCCAATTTGACGGGCAACCAATCAATGAAGCAGACACACCTGTACAGTTGGAAATGGAGACGGAAGATACAATTGGTGTGTTCTAACAGCAGACGGCAGGTGTCTACTGAAAAGGGAACCTGCTTCTTTACTTCAGAACTCTGTTCTTTAAAGATCAAGATTACATTCTCAATTATAAAACTGCAATTTGGTTCCACCACATCCGACTACTACAGTATAGTTTTCTCTATTCTTTCATTTTCCCCTTCCCCATTCCTTTATTGTACATAAAGTAACTGGTATATGTGCACAAGCATTTTTTTTTTAAACAGCCAATGATATATTTTGATTGACATCAAGTAGAGACAGGATGGGGAAAAATACTGATATTTCTCCATTAGTGGCATGCTCATTCAGCTCTTATCTTTATATTCCAGTAAGTTATTTTGCTCTCACTGTTTTAACAAAAAAAAAAAAAAACACATAAAAATCCTTGCATATATTGTTTGATTGGAGACTTTTAATGTTTTTAATTTATTATTGTAAAATCAAGGACAATTTTATAATTTTTTTGTAGGTAGCTGTTATATGTAGGGCACTCTAAGTAGGGATAAATTACTCTAAAACAAGAAAAAAAGAATCCTTGATAGTTTTCCCTTCAAGTCAAAAGTCTCGTTGTTTAAATAAACTTCTTGTTTAAAAAAGAAAAAAGAAAACATAGATGTGAATCTTTGAGAACTTAGGATAAGCCTGTTTAGGTATGCCAATAAAAGCACAGCAATAAAACAAACAGATAAATTGGATTTCATAGAAATAAAATACTTGGGGACATCAAAGATTTTAACAAGAAAGTGAAAAGACAACCTACAATATGGAGAAAATACTTGCAATCTTGATATATGACAGAAATTTGTATCCTGAGTATATAAAGAACTCCCACAAGTCAACAACAAAATGACAACCCAATTTAGAAATGGGGAAAATACTTACATAGACACTTCTCCAAAGAAGACATATTAAATAAAAATGGTCAACAAGCACACCAAAAGATGTTCAACATCATTCACTATTAGGGAAATGCAAGTCAAAACCACAATAAGATATCCCTTCATGCCTATCAGGGTGACTAACACTTAAAACAAAACAATAAGCCATAAGAAGTATTGACTGGAATCCTTATACACTGCAAAATCTAAAATGGGGCAGCCACCCTGGAAAATAATTTGGCAGTTCCTCAAAATGGTCAACAGAGTGATACCATATATGACCCAGCAATTTCACTCCTAGGTATATACTCAAAAGAAACGAAAACAAATGTCCACACAAAACTCATACACAATGTTCATAGCAAGACTATTCATAATACCTAAAAACTGTAACCAACTCAAATGTCCATTACCTGATGAATGAGTAAACAAAATGTTTTTATCTGTACAACAGAATGTTATTCAGCAATAAAAAGAAAGAAGTACTGATATGAGCTACAGCATGAATGAGTCTCAAAAACAACATGCTGAGAAAAAGAAGTCAGATGCCAAAGACCACATATTGTATGCTTAATTTATATCAAATATACAGAATAGGCCAATCCATAGAGACAGAGAGTAGTGTTTGCCAGAGACAGGGAGGAGACGGAAATGGGGTGGGTACGGGGTTTCTTTTTAGTTTAGGAAGTTAGATAGTGGTGAAAGTTGTTCAAGTTGTACAAGTAGGTGAATATACTAAGAAGTCCACTTTAAAGGATAAATTGTATGGTTTGTGAATAATATGTCCAACTTGTTATTTTAAAAAACATTCTTGAACAGCTTTTACAGTTTTGCTTTATCATTTACTATATCTCAGGCCTCATTACCATCAATATGGTTGTAAAATGAAGTTTTAAAGACATTTAATGTAGAACTTCCCAGTTAGAGAAATAAAATTTCAACAAAATAATGTTTAATGAATTCTGAATTTGTCATATCAGCCAAAGTAAGTCAAACTATTGAAAGCATGAGGTAAAAAGACAATAAAAACATGTTTCATGACTACAAAGCTTAGTTTAAAAAGATTTGATAAATTAAAAATATGGAAAATTGAAAGCTTATTACTTTTAATTATTTTATTAATCTCAAATGTTATGAAAAGAACTAAAGCAGTTTATTTTATTTGGCTGAACACATATTACTTAAAAATAAAGCGTAACTATCAAAATAGCATGCTTCAAATGCCTGTCCAGTGATTTACAGCTAATTGCCAAATATTCTTCTGTTGCTAAATCTGCTTTATTAAGGTTTGCTAAATTAGTTAAAATAAACTCAAGCATAGCATATTTCTAGCATATTTTTGATAAAATGTCACAAACATACATTTTCCTTCATATTTTTAAAATAGTAGGAAACACTTTTATGTCATATTACCCAGGAAAAAGATAAACAGATTTGTGTATGGGAAGTTTATTGTGCAATGGTCTCAGAAAATAAAAACTGTGAGACGTTAAGGAAGCAGGTGTGAGCAAAAAGAGAGTTGAATTGTGATGAAATTGCAAAAAAAAGTCTCAGCTAATCCCACAGGAGCTTGGAAGCTAGGATGGCCTTTCAGAGTTGTCCCAAATTAAGGCAAGGGGGCCTGATTTGTGTATCCCCACACTGACCAGTCATTGGATATGGTCTGCACCTGGGGCGCTAGGTGAAGAAATTCCTTTCACCTGAGGGCAATTCTTAGCGAGAAATTTGCTTTGAGCCATCAACAGGTAATAATTCCGACAGCTGGGGAAATGAATGCCTTGGTCCTGAAGTAAGTATCTGAACAAGACACCACAGTATCCATTCAGTCCACCCTTTGAAGGGCTCAGACCCATTCGCTCTGTATAAAACATTCACACCACCTGGGAATAGCTTCCTTTTGGTTGGTGTCTTTTCTAAGTGAAATTTACAAAAGGAAAGTTGGTGGAATGAAATATAATCCCCACTGCTGCACTTGATTGCAGGCTTGCAACTTATATTTAATATCTCTCTTCTCTATTACCATTTTGAATTATCATTACTTTTGGCTGGCACCTCCACTAGCCATGGGGGGCTTACCCATAGGGGTGACCCAGACCCTCATTACTGTGCCATCCAAGTCTTGCTCACTATGCCTTCCTTAGGGCCAACATGCTGCATTGTTCCTTCACTGTCAACTTTGGACAGGAGAACACCAAGAGATGCCCCAGTATATCACTATTCTTTCCCTCTCCATTGTGGAACAGCAGTCCTGCCTCCCACAGAACCTGTGGTTCTTTGAAATGCAGTCCCCAAAGCATAGCTAGGTTCTCACATCTGGGGAAGCCAGCACTTAACACTTCAGCCTCTTGCTCTATGTCTCACAGGATGACTGTTGATGTTTTGATGTGTACTAAATAAACTGACATTTCTTTCAAACTGTCTTCTCTACATCTTTTCAACACCATATCAACAACCAGAATACCAACATATTATTTTAGAAATGTTGAGAAGTTCTCCAAAAGCAGAGAATACATTCATGAGGAATGTCTGCTCCTCTTTTTCCATGTGAGCTATACTATTTGAGGACAAAATGACAAAATTAATCAAAGGAGTAGCTTAATTTTTTTTTTTTTTTTTTTTTGAGATGGAGTTTTGCTCTTGTTTACCCAGGCTGGAGTGTAATGGCGCGATCTCGGTCACTGCAACCTCCGCCTCCTGGGTTCAGGCAATTCTCCTGCCTCAGCCTCCTGAGTAGCTGGGATTACAGGCACGCGCCACAGTGCCCAGCTAATTTTTTATATTTTTAGTAGAGACGGGGTTTCACCATGCTGACCAGTATGGTCTCGATCTCTTGACCTCGTGATCCACCCGTCTCGGCCTCCCAAAGTGCTGGGATTACAGGCGTGAGCCACCGCGCCCGGCCCAGGAGTAGCTTAATTTTTAATGGACAGGAAGGAAACTTCATTCCATGCTAATTACGTACCATTTTCCCCATAATTAGGGAGGATGTTTATTCAGCCAGGATGCTGAAAAGTACATTTTAAGATATAGAAGCAGTATCTGTTCATACTATATTGGTTATTAAATATTTTGACTGTCATACTTGCAACTTGATAATTGCAGGTAAGTTGTAGGTACACAAAGTTGATTAGCCTTTTGGCACCAAAGGCAAACAAACAAACAAAAATCTAGAAACTATTTAGAAATTATTTGACAGCCTTGACCTCAAGTTCACCTCTGTTGTGGTGCTTTGATACACAAGAGTATTTGATTTGTTTTAGAATAGACTGTCAGCTTATCCATTTTGTGTTAAATCCAACACTCTGTGTTTAATTTCTGATTATTTTTGTTTGCATTTATCCCAATTATTGATTTAGAATAAAACCCACTTTTGACTCTGACTTTTTTCTCTACATATTTTTCAGGAAAATTTTTGCAAATAGGCTGATTGAGTAGACTATATGGAAATGAACAAATCTCTTTTTATCAGCTCTTTAAAAAATGTGTAGACATGTAGTAATACAAAACATTGCTCCAATTAAGAAAGCAAAAGTACAGATATGCTTACACTGAAAAACATTTTTTGAGACAATGGTATATTTTAATAGTCTACAGTAGCTCATTTATACTTACTTGGGTTTACAAAAAGAATAATGAGGAATTCTTAATGAGATGAGAGGAATAATGTAAAAATAAAGTGAACTAAGAGTGTATTTGCAACCTAATTTACTTTATTTTTAAAATTTTGTGACTTGCCCAATCTATGTGCTTCACAAGACAACTGTCTGTTTCATTGCTTTCCACCAAGGTCTAACAGAGAGCCTGGCACATAATAGAGGCTCAATAACTGTGTCAAAGGAATAAATGTACAAAGTGTTCATTGCCCATCTGATACACCATAATTGCAGACAACTTCTCTCTCTTCTTCCTCTCTCCTCTACCCACTCTTCTTCCTTCCCTCTCCTTATCTCTCTTTAGTCTCCTCTTTGTTCTTCCCTTCCTTCTCTTCTCCTTTCAAAGTAGGTCACAGGAAGACATTTAGGAGACATTCATTAGAGAATGTTCAGTAGCAGAAACTATATACAGCATCACATTTTCCATCCCTTCTTTTCTCTTTTTTTAAACCAAATCTTGAAACTCTGAATTTATGTGACTTTGTATGTTTTAAAGGGGTGTTTTCATGTGGCATGGCTGTCTTGTGTAATTAAGGCAAACTTTCCACACTGCCCTTGTCTTATTGTGCAGTTTCTTTCTTTTTATTTTCTTTATTTACTTATTTTGTTTTTGAGGCAGGGTCTCACTCTATCACCCAGGTTGGAGTGAAATGGCATAATCTTGGCTCACTACAGTCTCAACCTCCCCTGGCTCAAGCAATCCTCCCATCTCAGTCTCCTGAGTAGCTGGGACTACAAGCCTGCACCACCACACCCAACTAATTTTGTTTTGTTTTTAATAGATATGGGGTTTCACCATGTTGCCCAGGGGTCTTGAACTCCTGGGCTTCAAGCCATCTACCCACCTTGGCCTCCCAAAGTGCTATTATAAGCATGTGCCACCCACCCACCCACCCCACAGTTTACAAGAGAATCTGACTTTTTCCTGTTTCCAGAGACAGTGTTTGTAATGGATGATCTATCTGTGTTAGACTAAGCTCCCATTTCCAAAGGCAGAACTGGGAGAAACTTCTCTTTCCTCTAAAGAGGTGGGTCTGTATGTAAACTTAAAGTGTTCAAAGCAAGTTTTAATGCAAGCTTCTGTTATTTTTGTGAGAAGGATTGGTGAGGCTCCCCAGGCATGAAGGTAAACAAGAGGTCACAGGTTTTCACTACTGTCCACAGCATGGGTGGTGTGCTGACAGTGAAAGTGCTAGAGTTAATAAGGCAGACTGGACATCACTAAGGGAACCAGGTTCTTTCAGGTGCACTCGGGCAATCAGCAATTTCAGTGAATTCATGACAACTTGCCTCAGGCTGCTTGGCAACAAGGCCTACTCTATTAGTGAGGCTGTCTAGGTGCAATCCTGACCCTTATTAAGAGTAACCAGACATTCAGGAGCTGCTTGCCTAAGAGCCCAGTAAGCAGTTAAAAAGATGTCACAGAAGGCCAATTTCACTCTTCCATTTTGAATATAATACTGAGTTAAGATCCTGACTAGAAAAATAGAGATTCATCCAGCCACAGAAGGCCTGATAAGGATGAAGGAGGCATGCTAAGGGGTATAAATTACTACTTTTGTGAACTCCCAGATAAGATGCTACCCTTGTTTAATTTCATCCTGCCTCCTCCTTACTCCCAGATCTCCAAACCTCCATCCTTGTCTGCCTCTCTCCCCATCCATCCCTGCTGTGGGTTCTAATCCCAGTCCTGCTGTTGTTTAGCTGGCTATATGATCTTGAACAAGTTATTTCTTTGAGTCTTAGCTTCTTCATCTATGGAATGGGGAATAGTAATATCTAGCCCACTGATATGAAATAATATGAGCAAAGGCAATCAATAAATGCTACCTACGCTTTAAAGAAAAATAAAGTCTTAGAAAACTAAAACTTTCAAGTCACAAGCCCAACTCTATTTTCCAAATATAAGAAATTTGCCTTATTTATCAGTTGTCCTGATGCATTCCATTCATCATATAAAATAATTTAAATGAAAAGTTAATTGAATACTTATAGCACTACTTTTTTCAAAGTATAAAAGAGGCAAAAGGAAAAGCTAGTTTCAGCATCATGCACTGAAAGAAATCTAAATTGTAACAAATTATGTATATATTTAGTCTTCATTTCCTGTTCAAATACTTCAAACACATTTATAACCATTTGGAACTCTTATTACCAATATTTTAAGATGCTACACCATCCAATAAGAAATACTCACTGTCTTATTGTTAAAGAGTGATATTTAAATAATGCCATAACATATGTATTATCAATTAAGCAATGAGCTACCAGTCAGTATGTTTTGCCGTATAAAGGTAAAGAATTTAAGCCAAGGTAAAGCTTGTGTTTGTTTGACTTAGAAAGCCAAAGTTGAACCTATGTGACAACTCTTTGATCAAATGGAATAACTGAAGCATAAGAAAATTTGTTTTTAGTGTAATTACCAATCGTCCTCCCTTCTTCCTACTGAGAAACAACTGGGTCTTGTTTAAATACTGATTAATTTAAATTACATTTTTTTTTTTTTTGAGACGGAGTTTCACTGTTGTTACCCAGGCTGGAGTGCAATGGCGCGATCTCAGCCCACCGCAACCTCCGCCTCCTGGGTTCAGGCAATTCTCCTGCCTCAGCCTCCCGAGTAGCTGGGATTACAGGCACGTACCACCATGCCCAGCTAATTTTTTGCATTTTTAGGAGAGACAGGGTTTCACCATGTTGACCAGGATGGTCTCAATCTCTTGACTTCGTGATCCACCCGCCTCGGCCTCCCAAAGTGCTGGGATTACAGGCTTGAGCCACCGCGCCCGACCTAAATTACATATTTAATGTGTGATACATTTGTCTTGGCTTTGCAGAACACCAAAATGATAGATTAATTTTTATATGATAATTAGAGCCAAACTGTTATCAATAAGAATGTTGAAATATTTAAGATTATGAAAGTTTAGTGCGCTATTGATGTGTTGCTTTTCAAAATGGTTAAGGCAATCTCACTTTGAAAATTGTTGTACTTGATAATGAAGCCTCCTTGTGGCGAATCAGCAGTATTTCAGGCTTTCAAATCGCAGGTGAACTGTTTTAATTTTCCCCCTTCACAATGGGAATGTCTGTACTGTAACATTGTTATCAAGAAAATATGTACTTGTCTCTGGACCCCTGACATCCAGAAACCAGCAGGAACTTAATGGCTACCAGACAATATGTACTGCCTTTCCTTTGGTTTGTCTGTAGTCCTAGTAGCTACAGATAAACGAGTATTTTTTTTTTTTTCAGTCGAATTGATTATGTTCTCTGGAGAGACAACAAGTTAGCTGACAATTGTTTTCACTTTTAAACTGTCCAATGTAGCTGGGCTTTATGATGCATGCCTGTGGTCCTAGCTATTTGGGAGGCTGAGGCAGTAAGATTGGTTGAGCCTAGGAATTGGAAGTTACAGTGACCTATGATTCTGCACCTCACTCCAGTTTGGGGGAGAGCAAGACCCTATCTCAAAACAACAATTAAACTGTCCCATGTAGAGGGGGCCTTGAACATATTGAGTCAGGTAGATGAATGTTTTGCTTTAATCTCATGGAGTTATTCTCTACTTCTGACCAGAGGGCACATTCCTCTAAGAAAGATAGACTTACTGAACAAAGCCCTGAGGTTAGGGAGAGAGATGGCAGCCACCCAGATAAGCCAGCTCAACTTTTATGTTTAAATCTGATGGCTTATACTTTCTTGGCCAATGATACAGGGAGATCCAGGTGAGGAAGAAGAACAGTCAGGACCAAGGGAGTAGTGATATGGTAAGGCTATCCTCTACGCCTTCTCCCATATGTGGAGAGGAAAGAACTGAGTTTTAAATGTAAAATAATCTCAATCCAAGAGAGAGGGATAATATAACAGCATGATTAAAAATAAAAAGATAAGACTGGTTTATAACACAATTAAATTTTCTCTAGGATTATTTTTAACTACTCAAATACACAACTCAGAAGGGTTCCTATGGTCTGGTATATTGTTGGGGACCCAAGCCAGTAATTCAGGCCTCCCTCTGAGGCTACAGAGGCAGAAACGGCAATACCTCCAGCCAACAGGCCTGAAAACACTGATGTCCCAGTGCATATAGTAGATAGGTAAATTAGTTTACTCCTTCCAAGGCTAAGTAGAGAGACTTAAACCTTTCTTCTTTACACAGACCTCTCAAAATGCTCTTTAGTGGTTTATTTAAAAATACATTCTTTTATTTTAAAAAGTAATGCTTATTATAAAAAATATAATGGAGTAAATTATATTAACAATTGAAGAACATCTATAATTATATTGTTTGGTAAAGATATTCTTACTTGGCAGTAATATTATTTGGTAGATATCCTTCCTAATTTCTTTCTTCCTTTTTTTTTTGAGACAGAGTCTCATTCTGTCACCAGGTGCTAGGCTGAAGTGTAGTGGTGGGATCCTGGCTCACTGCAACCTCCGCCTCCCAGGTTCAAGCAATTCTCCTGCCTCAGCCTCCCAAGTACCTGGAACTACGGGCGCATGCCACCACACCAAGCTAATTTTTGTACTTTTAGTAGAGACGGGGTTTCACCATGTTGGCCAGGATGGTCTTGATCTCTTGCCCTCATGATCCGCCCGCCTCGGCCTCCCAAAGTGCTGGGATTACAGGCGTGATCCACTGGGCCTGGCCCTTTCCTAATTTATTTCAATATTTTCATTTCAATATGTTCATTTTCAAAAATGAGGTTACTTTAATTGTACCATTTTATAAGACCTTTTCTTTTATAAAACATTATAGATAAAATTAATATCAATAAATACAGATTTCATAATAAAAATCAGCATTTATTGGCCATTTACTCTGTGCAGACATCATGCTAAGTGTTTTATAGGAACATCCATCCATTATGTAAATTATTTCATCCTTCTACCTAGGACTATTTTTCAGAATTTGACCCTGGTAGGTGGAGCTCCAGTAGAAAATGGTGGTCTTTCCAAGCTGAGAAGGCAGAGATCAGAGTTCAAGACAGTTGAAGGGACTGGAATTTGTGGAAAAGAAAGGAGTAATATGATGGAGAGAGAAAGATGTCTGCACGGGGCTCTTTATAAATCTTTGGTATAGAGCTGGGTTGCACATGTGTAGAACGAAGCACCATGAGACCTAGGATAAAATAGCTATTGTAGGAGTGAGAGGTGAACAGAAACACCTAAAATTACACTGGTCTAGATGATGTTGTAGGTGTTATAGTCTAGCTGGAGTGGAGAGATTTCATTGAGCACCTCAGGCATTCATTTAAGACAACAAATGCCTTGAAAATAAAAGCCAAGTTTTAAAATAAGAGCCACATGTTAGGACAAGGAACAAAACCAAAAAAGACTGACTCCAATGCAGAATGACACCAAGCCTGAAAGGATTTGGAGGACCTTCTAGCAATTTAAATAAAAGGCCCTTTAAAACAAGACTTAAAATCCAGATTCTTTGCAGCGCGTCATCTATAATATTATGCATGTAATCAAAGATAACTAGACATGGAAAAAAGAGAAGACAAGAAAATATGACCCATTATCAAGGAGAGGGAAGCAGTAAATTAAAACCCAACTTTATACAACCAAGGTGTTTGAAATAGAAGACAAAGACTCCAAAAGTACCTATTAAAATATGTTTAGGGCTTAAAGGAAAACATGGATATAGTGAATGACATATGGGAACTATCAGCAAGGAACTAGAAATTCTATTTGTTTTCACCACATACTTATTTTATCCATTCTGGAACTTCATATAAATTGAATTATACAGTATGTACTCTTTTGTTTCCAGATTTTTCTCTTTGCAAAATGCCAGTAGCATTTATTTATGTTGCTGTATGATCAGCAGGCCCTTTTTAATGCAGAATAAACAAAATGTAGTAGATGCTTACATTTAAATGTAGAATCACAGCAATTATAATAGCTACAAGTGTAGACTGACACAATAGTGTTTTTTCACAGTCTTAGCTAAAGAGGTGTAGTAAATTATGATACAGCTTTCCAAATGGGTGAATATTTTTACTAACAATCTAAATAAAATAGATATAATAAAAGTTTCAATTTGTAAATAGAGTTGCATTTCTAGAAACTTTTTGTGTATATTAAAACCCTGTTTAAAACACTTTTTTCTATGCAGAATGAACTTAAGTTATGGAATTACATAATGATTCATAAATCTGTCAGCTATTTCAATGTCTGGTGGGACATCTGAAAGGTATATGGGATGTAAGACAATCTGCATTGGTCATTATTCTCTCACGCTTTATAGGACATCCAGAATTATTAGACACCACTTGCTAAATGCTAGTGATATTGTGAGACGAGAAATGCTTCCCCAAATTTCCAAAATGCTCTTTAGGCAGGAGTAATATTCCTATTGACAAGAGCTACTCTTTGCCTTTTCATCACAATCTTACCAACTGTCATATTCGTGTGTTTTCTCTTTGAAAATGTCAAAAAGAGAATGAGGAAACCAGTCACAGACTGGGAAAAAATATTTGCAAAAGACATATCTGATAAAGAACTGCTACCTAAACATATTTAAATGACTGAAAACCCAACAAGAAAATGAACAACCTGATTTTAAAATGGCCAAAAGGTCTGAATAGACACCTCATCAAAGAAGACATGCAAATGGAAAATAAGCATATGAAAAAATGCTCAACATTACATGCCATTAGGAAATGGCAAATTAAAACAACCTTGAGATATAACTGCATACCTATTAGAATGGCCAACATCTAAAACACTAACAACACCAAATCCTGGCAAAGATAAGGAGCAACAGAAACTCCCATTCATTCCTGGCAGGAATGCAAAATGGTACCTCCATGTTGGAAGACTGTCTGGCAGTTTCTTGCAAACCTAAACATATTCTTAACATACAATTCAAGAATCATGCTCCTTGATATTTACCCAAATAAGCTGAAAACTTATGTTCACAAAAATGTGCACACAAATGTTTATAGAAACTTCATTAATAATTGCAAAATACTGGAAGCAACCAAGATGCCATCAGCAAATAAGCAGATAAATAAGATATGGTACATCCAGACAATGGAATATTACTCAGCGCTAAAAGGAAATGAGGTATTTAGCCATGAAAAGATATGGAGAAACCTGAAATGCATATTACTAAGTAAAAGAAGCCGATCTGAAAAGGCTACCTACAGTATATTCCAATTATATAACAGTCTAGAAAAGGAAAAACCATGGAGACAGAAAGTTTCAGTGGTTTAAAGAGACTATGAGAAGGAAGGGCTGAATGGATGGAGCCCAGAATTTTATGGCAATAAAACTCTTCTACATATTGCTATAATTATAGATACATGTATTGTCATTTGTCAAAACCCGTAGAGTGTACAACACTAAGAGTGAACCCTAATGTAAACTATGGACTTTGGCTGATAACGATGTGTCATTGTAGGTTCATTGATTATAACAAATGTACCTCTCTGGTAGGGGATACTGATAACAGGTGAGGCTTTGCATGTGTGGGGGCAAAGAATAAATGGGAAATCTTTGTACTTTCAGTTTTGCTGTGAACTTAAAAATGCTCTAAAAAAATAAAGTCTACTAATAAAATGTTGAAAAGATGCCATGTTTAAAAAATGTTGTCCACTAATCACAATCTCTACTTCCTTCCTAGCTACAGTTCTTGGCAGAGCTACTTGGATTAACAATGGTGCCTGGAAGAGTAACACAGAGACCATAGGAACAGACATTTTTCTGAGTACATGTGGAAGACCAACTGGGAACTCCAAAATATTTTGTGATGGATGTTTGGATGGAACATCCAAAATATTTAGTAATGGATGCTTGTGATGGAAGCCCACTTTGGACTTCTCATGGAGAACCTAGAACTAGGTCATCAAGTCCATTGAAATTATTGATAAAAACCAGGCCTGGGTAATGACTTTGAGTTGAAGAGGAACAGACTGGGAAAAAGGGAGTTGACTGGCAGGTTTTAGGTGTAAGAGCAGAAAGGAAAAGGGAAACATTTATTTTTCACTCTGTACCCTTTTGTACCTTTTCATATTCCTATCATGTGCAATATTACCTATTTTTAAAGTGATTTTTAAAATGTGAGATGAAGAAGCAGAGAAAGTAGTAAAAGAGATTAGGAAGGGGTGATCAGAGTGATTAGAGGAAAACCAGGAGAGAGTAATAACATGAACACCAGGACAAGAATATTTCCAAAAGGGAAGCGAGGCCAACCATGGGATCGTTAATATTGAGTGTCAACTTGATTGTACTGAAGGATGCAAAGTATGAATCCTGGGTGTGTCTGTGAGGGTGCTGCCAAAGGAGATTAACATTTGAGTCAGTGGGCGGGGGAAGGCAGACCCACCCTTAATCTGGTGAGCACAGTCTAATCAGCTGTCAGCACAGCTAGAATATAAATAGGCAGAAAAATGTGAAGAGAGAGACTGGCCTAGCCTCCCAGCCTACATCTCTCTCCCATGCTGGATGCTTCCTGCCTTCAAACATCAGACTCCAAGTTCTTCAGTTTTGGAACTCAAACTGGCTCTCCTTGCTCCTTAGCCTGCAGATGGCCTTGTGGGACCTTGTGATTGTGTGAGTTGATACTTAATAAACTCATATCTATATCTATATCTATATCTATATGGAAGGCAGCCACAAGGCCTCAGAGTAGAAAACTGTTTCTTCATTTGTTTTGTGCAGAATTTTCCGTTTTGTTTTTTACTGAAACCTGTAAGAAGGGGTTCATTTTACACTGAGACCTAGCACACACTCATATATAACTAAAATAAATGTTTCATGAACCCATACTTACTTCTACTACGTGTATTAGTTATTATTGTTGTATAACAAGTTAGCCCCAAATGTAGCAGCTTAAAACAATTATTCTCTCAAAGCTTCTGTGAATCAGAAACTTGAAGCAGATTAGCTGGGTAGTTCTGATATAGGTCTGTTAGGAATTGTAGTTAAGATGTCAGCAGGAGCTGTTTCCAAGATGCCTCAAGCATATGACTGTTGGCAAGAGGTCTTAGTTTTTCATCATGTGGGCTCCTTCACAGAGTTGCTTTAGTTTCCTACAACATGGCAGTTGGGTTTCCCCAGAATAATTGAACTGAGAAAGAGCAATGAAAAAGCCACAGTCAATACTTCTTTTTGTCCTAATATTTCAGGTATCTTCACTTCTGCCACATTCTATTCATTAAAAGTGATCATCATAATACTATTTAGGGAAAAGAAAATGCACTCTACTAAAACTTTCAAGTCTTCAACCTCCCTAACACCTGAGGATAGCCATGTGAAATCGTTCTGGCAATAAGCTGTAATCAGACATCTACAGGAAGGTCATGTCTTCCTGAATAGAAAGGCAAAACTTTTTTTAAAAACCCCTTATTCTCCCTTTTCTCTTTCTTGGTATGGAGAGTGGAGACCTGGAGATGCAAGTCATCTTACAAACATATGTCAATATAAAACTTTAAAGTCCAGGATGGAGGCCTGGAAGCTGTATCTCTGATGGTATTCTTAGGCTGCTCTTTTCTTGACTTTTTGTTGAGACAAATAACCCGAGTTTAAAAAAAAAAAAAAGGAATGAGTCGCTAAGTACAGCCACAATTAAGGGGAAAGAAAATGAATTTATATTATTTGAAGGGAGAGGTATCAAAAAAATGTATATCTATCAAACTGTGTATGGTGAAATCTGATATGATTTATTCTGTCCTACACCACTTCAGTTTGTTTTAAATGTTCACTATAAACCATTACACTAAATTCATGACTTACCATTGGTTGTAACCCACAATATAAAATCACTCTATTGACAAAACTGCAGGGAAACAATCACACTCATAACTTAATGGTGGAAGTGAAAAATAGTACAACCTATGGAGAAGGTAATGTGGCAATTTGTATTAAATACTTTGTCTTACTTGGGAGTTATAGTAAATAGTAAAATTACATACAGTGAAACTTCAATGTATGTTTCATATATAATTTTGATTTATTGACCCAACAATAGCAAAACATATTAAAATTTTTTTTTTTTTTTTTGAGATGGAGTTTCGCTCTTGTTACCCAGGCTGGAGTGCAGTGGCGCGATCTCGGCTCACTGCAACCTCCGCCCCCTGGGTTCACGCAATTCTCCTGCCTCAGCCTCCTGAGTAGCTGGGATTACAGGCACGCGCTACTGTGCCCAGCTAATTTTTTGTAATTTCAAAACATATTAAAAATTTAAAATGTTTGAAAAGTTTTTTTTAAAAGCAGCCAGTGACCCCCCTCGAAATGGGTGTGGTCATAGTCCTCTATGGTTCTGAGATAGAGTGATGATTTTTTTTATGTTTAGAGAGGGGCTCTAAGGTGGTCATTTGAGCTGGGTCCTCTTGGACTGCAGTGGAGATAATTTTGCAGCAACTCATGGATATAGGGCCAAAGACAGACTGATGGATGTCTTGGCAGATGCCAGGATGAATGGATGACAACTGAGGACTTATGGTTCACCAATGCATTGGCACTAACCAGCCCCTAGAACCTAGATGCTGTCTTAAGTTTTGCCATCTGGCAGAATAAGATACTGAATTGCAAAAAAATAATGACTTTCTTTCTTACACCACTAAAAGTGTAGCCTAGGATTTAAATCAGTTGTAAAAGTACAGGCAATTATTTTGATGAGTTGGCTGAAGGGAAGGAGCTGAGGGAGAGAAAAGGAGGGAAGAATAGGAATTTTTCCTCTCAAGTGAGAGATTAGAGCATGCTTAAGTGCTCACGGCAGGGATATGGTTCAGTGGGAAGGCCAAGGATAGTAGGAAACAGAAATAATAGATAGCATGAGATTCCTGAGGCTGGAGAAGGGACCACCTTCTTTATTTTAAATGGAAAACAGAGCTGAGAACTAATACAAATCCAGTTTAGTCAGGTTTGGTGGCTAAAATATGAAGAAATATGTATCTGATGGCTTCTATTTTCTTGGAGAAGTAGCACCAAAAGTCATATTTCAAGAGGTTAGGTTGGTTAAATGTTTCAGTGGAGGAAGTCTGAAGGGTCACAAAAGTGGGCAGAAGAAGTGAGTTGACAAGTGAAAATGTTCAGATTGCCAGCAGAGTGGCAGGGCCAGGTAAGGCTGTGGATTCTAAGTGCAGGGGGTACAAATTAATCTGACTCTATTTTTTTTCCAGTGGTGCTCAGATGCGCTAGAGCAGGAATGGGGAAGATGGATGACTGTGGTTATGCTGAGTTGAAATTATTCCAGAAAATAACAGCTCTGAACCTCTTCATATACACACACACACACACACACACATAAATAGTTGTTTTCCAAATTAAAAAAAAAAATCTTTCCTTTAAATTGTATGCTGTTTTCCCATCCCTTTGATAGTTGTCTTTATCTTCCTTGGCTCTTTTCCAGGTTTCTCATTGTCTTTTTCAAAAGAGAGAGGCAGTACAGTATAGCAGTTAAGAGAGGACTTCTGGCACCAGTCTGCCAGGTACAAATCTCATGTTTAGCACTTACTAGCTGTGTCATCACATAACACCTCTGTGCCTCGGTTTTCTCATCTGCAAAATGGGGACAGTGATAATACAGCATGCCTTCATAAGAATGCTCTGAGGATATATGAACTAATGCACCTACTATACAGAGTATTACTTGTTGCTATTATTATTTTCACCCAAATGAAATACTCAAACTGGGAGCAGAATAAGACATGAAGGATTACCGTCTGGCCTTTACATAGTACTCAATATTTAATCCATTTCAATATTTCATAGCTTCTATTTCTCCTTTCCCCACGAAGTCACTATAATTGCATACTCATAGTAAGCATGAGGAAACGTCGAAGTCTTAGACTACTTTGAGAATCATTCCTTCTTCATCTTTTGAGGTGTTGATTGTTTAAGTACTTACACTGGGTCAAATGGGTTGCTGATCTATACCTGCATATCTCTTGCTTCCAAATTCATCTCTTTTCCTTGACAGCCTCTTCTGAAAATGCTACAGCTTTTCTTCTCCACAAGTAAACTGGTTATGGCTGATTGCTGTCACAAAGCCACAAGGTCCTTGCTGAGGCTGTAAGCCCTCTGCAGATGAGTACTGTGGCTTCTACTTTTTAGTAGCCTTAGTACCCAGGAAGTTGCCCTTATAAAAAGTAGAAAACAAAAATGGTAGATGATAGTCATGCTGATAATGATGACAGTACCGTAACTGATCATTCTTGGTTTCCTTACCTGTAGACTTCTGTGGGGATAAAAAGAAACAAACACGGGGCTTTCAGGCCAAACAGATTGTAGTTCAAATCCTAGTTCTACCACTAAATAGTTAAGAGAGCCTTGGATTAAAAACAAATGATCTACAGCACTGTAAATTGTTCAGTAATTTATGAACAACTTTCTCTTTTTCCCCTCCAATTCTTGCCTACCATGACTCTTAGGGCCATTAACAGAATGGTCTCTTTCACAAGCCATGCCTTTCCTAAAACTTCCTACCACTGAAGAGGTGGGGCTGGAATTCCTTTTCTTCCTTAAACTCCTTCGTGCCATCACCTTGTTTCTTTCAATCTCTCAGATTTTCCCTTCACTCACCAGGTAGGTTTATTCTAGATCACATTTATTTTTCAATGCCTTTCTTCAATTCTTCTCAGGCAACACACTATTTTGCAACATGCTCACCTCCTTACTTTAGATCTCTCTCTTTCTGCCCTTTATTCACAAGTGTAATTCCTATTCCATGATGTCTTTTATAATTGGAAGACTTTATCATTTCTCTCTAAATCCCAAAAGTGACTCGGTGCCAAAAAATACACAATGTTTTTTTCGCTTTAACAGGAAAATACTGCAGATACCTGTTTTTGTTAGTCCAGCTGCATGAAATCTATATATGCTTCATAAAGTAAGGGCTAGAGAGGAGAGATTATTTCACCTACTTTGTACCACATTGAGTGTAGCAAATTTATAAACTTCTGACTTGTGATGATAGCCTGAGAAGCAGAAAAAATTAAAACATTTTTAGCTTTGACATGAATCATGTATTTCCACCTTTGATTACAAAATAATGACATGTAACCACTTGTCAAACAAAGGAATACTAAAAAATATATTTAAATACTTTACAAGAAGAAAATGCTGGCTATTTCATATTGAAATCCTCAAATGACAGCTAATGTCTTTTCATATCAACTGTAAATAACTTGTTCAATTAAGGCTGTGAAATATTGAAGAAAAGAGGGGCAGGATAAGGGAAAGAAATAAGAAAAAATAACATTTAAAATAATTCTGAATAAATGATTCTTTGTGTAGTCGTATTTAACATGAGAAAGTTCACATACACAAATCCTGAATTATGCTTTTGAATTACTGTAAAAAAAACACCTTTTCTGATAAGATAGAAATTTTAAAAGCATCATTGATTTGTAAATTTCTGAAGATATTTTCAGTTTGCTTGAAGTTCTTTTCCAACTTTAGGCCTGTGTTTTAATACTCTGTTATGTATAGTCCCACACCTACTACATTATCTTAGACAAGTCATAGCTATAAAGCAACCATCAGCTATTTTAAAAAACACAAAATATACCAAATTTCTAAAAGTAGATTAGGATCTTCTTGGAAAAGTCTATGTTAATTCCAAGAGGCTGCTTCTCAAAATATTTTTAGGATTCCTCTTTGGAACAATTTTCAGTTGGCTAAAACCACATAGGAAAGCCAATTTTGTTGCTTTATAGAGGTCTCATTTTAAAAATAATAATAATTTAAATAAAGTGGCATCACTCACCTTATTTGATCAACTTGATTTCAAGTTACATTATTGGCTGTATTCAAAAATCATATTTACCTCAAAATTCAAATATTTTCTACAATGAAAAAATTTTTTTAATGTGAAAGCCTTCTGAGAGCAACATCCCAAAATTTATCGGAAATAAAAGTAGCAGATTAGAGTAAGGATAAAGCTTCAAAGTTTTCCAAGGCAGATCATTTTGGGGGCATGATGCGGGTGGAAGGAATGTTAATTTTTACATATAATCTTGGAAAACATTTAAAAGACACATTTCTTTATGTTCATACCTCTATTTGCCCTTCAGATGGTTGAATTATACCTAATAATAACCACCTTTTCAAAATCCTAAAATGATTTTAAATGGGTTATGAATTTAAAATTTCCCACAAAGGTTACCAAGGGGTGGGGTGAGGAAGTGCAGCAATGTGTGTAGGGATAAGACTTTTCCACTCCCAATCTAAGCACCCAAAGCACGTCAGAAACACAAGCTCTAGAATCGTAAGTTTTGCTGGATGATAGTGATTTAGAGGGGCTTTCAAGCAGCTCTTAGGGTCTCCATTCATTCCTGATAATCTATGTAGCTGAACAATACTAGTTGCATTCAATATTTTGTTTGTTTCACAGGGTGGTCCTATAATACTAGGTTTTCAGTGATTGTGAACATTATTTTTGTCATTTTTGGCACTTACAGTTCACAATGTTTGGTTATGTGGTTTAAGATTGTTTTAATTTTTGCATTTTACATTACTTTTGGCACTTTTAAAGAAAGGGACATTGTCTTTTATGCTGTGTTGGGGGAAAGTGGTAAGCCTCCCCCAGTCTCTAGCTTTAAATGTTTGGCTTTATGAAATCCACGATTTCTCTATCCAGAATCCTCTATCATTAAATGATGCGAGTGGAAATTTGCCTTCATAAGCTAGCCATCCCAAACGCCTTAGAGGCTGGTATCCCCACCTTCAGATTTAGGCTGTTTGGCCACTGCAGTCACAGGCTCTGGTGGTCCCTCTCCGCAGAAAAGTACAACTGGATTTTTGCGGGCCCACATGGCCACGTCCCCTAATACCCTGCTGGCCGGGGTGGAAGAGGACATCCTGCTGCAGGCCCCCAGCCGGTTGGCATAGCGGTTTCGAAGGCGATTGAGGCTTCTGGCTTGCAGACCCGGACCCTGGCTAGGCAGGAAAGCATCCACATTCCTAGTCCGGTAGCCCTCCTCACGGTTGCGCCCTAGGAGCATCGAAATGTTGGGGTTGCGGATGGCGTAGACGACAGGATTAATGGCCCCATTGGCCCAGGTCAGCCAGACGACTACAACGTTGAGGAGCGAGGGGGCCTGCGCGGCCTGGGCCTGCCGGGCGGCGGCCATCAGCACCAGGACGCAGTAGGGCCCACAGCAGCAGATGACGAAGATGATCATGATGAGCACAGTGGTGGCCGTGCGCACCTCGCTGAAGAAGCGCAGCACGCGCGCGTAGGTGGTCACGGGCCGCACACGCACGTCCGACAGGTGCACTGTCTTGCAGATGTGGTAGTGGCAGAAGCACATGATCAGGAAGGGCAGCAGGTAGCAGGCCACCACCAGCCCCACGCTGTAGGCTGCGCCCAGCTGCGCGGGGTCGGGGGAAGTCCGGTAGAGGCAGCCGTGGAAGCTCTGCGCCGCCGCGAGTTCCCGGGGTGCCCCGAGCAGCTCCCAGGGCAAGGAGAAGCCCAGGGCCGCCAGCCAAGCGCCCGCCAGCAGCTGCAGTGCCCGGCGGCGGCCAATCTTCTCCCGCGGCGGCCGCACGATGGCGCAGTAGCGGTCCAGTGAGATGAGCGCCACGCTGAACGTAGACACGATGCCGAAGCACGAGCTGAAGAAGCGGCTGGCTGCGCAGAAGCCGTGCCAGGGCCCCGCGGCGGCGGCAGGCACCGAGCCCCCGGGCGGCGTGAAGAGGTCAAGGAAGGCGGCGGGCAGGCAGAGCAGCGCCGTGAGCAGATCCGACAGGGACAGCGACAGGATGAAGGCGTTGGTGACGGTGCGGAGCTGCCGGTGCTTTACGATGACACTCATCACCGCACAGTTGCCCAGGCTAGACAGCAGGAAGATAAGCAGGAGGACGAGCGCCTGGGCCGCCACCGCTGCCCCGTGCGACAGCAGCGGCGCCGTCTCCGGGCCCAGCGGCGGCCTCATCGCCGCCCCAGCCTCCCGCGCCGCCCCGGACCCGCCGAGGCCGCCGCCAGCGGGAGCGGTAGCGGTGCCGCCCCCGCTCGCGTCGCTCAGGTTCCCCAGCCCCGCGGCCCCCGCGGCCGCCACGGAGGAGAGCACGGCGGCGGCCGCCGCCGCGGAGGAAGTCCCGCCAGACAAGCCGGCCGCTGAGGGGGCGCCGCGGTGTAGGCTGCCCAGTAAGGCCGTGCTCGCTGGTGGACGGGCCGGTGGCGGCGGTGGCTGCTCCTCCATGGGGCCCCGTGGCGGCCGCGGATCTGCTCATCCCGTACTGGGGGCGGCGGCCGCTCGGCCGGAGAGCTGGCTCAGGGCCGGGGGTTAGCGGCCGTTGCGGGAAGCCAGGCTCGGCCGGAGGCGTGGCAGTAGCCGGGGACCCAGCGGAACCTTTGACGTGGGTTCCAGTGTTGCCAAGGGAACCGCGTGTTTATGCAGGAGTGCGGGGCGGGACGTCAGCCCAGTACCCTCCGCAAAGGCGAGACACTGACTTTCCCGGGTTGACCGGCCTAGGGCTTTGGTTTTCGGAGAGTGTCAGGTCGACCTCCTCAGGGACCCCTGTCCGGCCAGATAAACAGGACTGGCATGGAAACAAATGACCAGATTCAACGAAGTTCATTCACTCTTTCTCTCTTTTGTTGGGTAAAAATGTTCTACAGGCAGGCCTTTTGGGGAGCAGGGGGCGCTTTGTTCCCTGTGGGTGCTTTTGGCGTATACAGGTAGGAAAGGAATCTAGAACCTGAAGTGAAAGAAAAATCCAGAAGTCTACATCCAGACACCTTAAACTTGAGAGGTAGACTAATTTAAACCAGTAGTTCTCAAACTTGAGCTAACAGAAGTCACAGAGGGCGTGTTAATATACAAGTGAGGAAGTCTCAAGCCCAGTGTTTCGGATACCTCTGGGGAAGTGTCCAAGAATTTGTATCTCTAACGGGTTCACCGGTGGCGATGAAGATGCTGGTCCCCGGACCACAATTTGAGAACCACTGATGTCAAGAGCTTCATAAAATACAGATTCTTTGGCTGACACTCAGTACTGAGGATTGGCCCATGCCTCTAAACCCCGTAGGTGATTTTGATACAGGTGCTCTAAGGAGCTAGGATATGGATCTTCTTTAGATGTTACCTCATTTCCAAGGGCCTGGACCTCAGGCCCCTACTGGCTGATAAATGTGGGGAGAGGGATTGGTGCCTTGCTCTGCTGGCAGCCTTCATCTGTTCTCAGGAATGGGGTGTGTTTTGAGTCTAAAGTGCTGCCAGCCTGACAATTACCACAGATGCAGCTCCAGCTACCTGGCTGGGAGACACAGGGAAAAGAAAGGCATGGCTGCCTAGGGAAGTTGCACTTCAAGTTTCTGGGGATGGCCTCTCATGGGGAAAAGTATGATAAACGCTCAGGTTAACTAACCCTAGGCTCTTTTCTAAAGCAGTGGTTCACAGAGTATGGACACTGGACCAGCAGCAGCAACATCCCCTGGAAACCTTGAGACATACAAATTATCAGGCCTGCAGTACATAGGATACTCCTGATCTACTCAAACTCCTTCGGTGGGGCCCAGGCTCCTATGTTTTAACAAGCCCTCCTGGTGATTCTGATGCACAAATTTGAGAAACACTGCTCTAAAGGATGACAATACATTTGTAGGTCTTAGAATCAAGATATTAGTACTTGGAGTGCCTATGTCTTTCAGAAAAAAAAATCCTACAGGAAATTTACAGTATAAATAGAAGAATGTTTAAGGTGGCAAACCAAAACTGGGTTTCACAGCCTCAGTATCATGGACTTTTTGAGCTAGATAATTCTTTGTTGCAAGGGCCACCCTTGTAGGATGTTCAGCAGCATCCCTAGCCTCTACCTAAGAGATGCCAATAGCACCTCTCCCAGCTGTGACAACTAAAAATGTCTCCAGATATTGCCAAATGTCCTCTTGGTAGCCATCAACCCCAGCTTAATCTAGAATGATTTTGTCTTAATTTTGTCAATCAAGACAAAAATATAATTATCATGCATTAATTTATGTAGCAAACACAATCTTCTAAGATTGTGCTTAGTTTTAGGAAACAACAAATAAGATATGAAACTCAGCCCAAATAAGCTTACAGCCATAGGCAAACACAGTATATTACAGTATGCTAAATATTGTCTTTAAAATGTGAACAAAATCATTTGGAGGTGACTCCTTCTGATGAAGGCTTTGTACAAGCGGTGACATTAGACTTTCCTAAAAAAGAAAGGGGAAGAACCGTGTTGCAGTGAGCAGTGTTTGAGTTCCAGGATACTGGGTATGGGGAGTAAAAATGGAAATAAATGACCAAAGCTATTGGAGCCACCTTATGATTGGCCTTGTAAGCCATGCTCTGGAGACTGCAAGTCCTGAAAGGAGGAGGGGCTAATAGCACAAGGGAGGGCCATGAGCAAGTACATTGTAAAACAGGACCAAAAGGACTGTACTCACCTGGTTCCTTCCTTCCTCATCTTTATCAGTGTCCTCTTCTCTGCCAGTTCATCCTCTTCCACCTGCCTTTACATGCTGAAGTTCATCAAAGCCCTGTTCTCAGCTCCTCTGGACTCCCCCCTCAGCCCCATCTCACTCATATCCAGGACTTCAAAGATTATCTATATATTCACTACTCAAATTGTCTGTGGCACCAACCTACATGTCCTGATACTTGGCATCTCTCCTTGATGTGCTGGTCGTGCATCAAATGGATTCATGATCCTCCTCCTACTTTCCCTGAAAAACATGGTCCTCAATACTCTGTATCTCAGAATATGGTAGAACCATCCCCCTAGCTTATAAGCCAAAAACTTAAGAGTTTTTATAAATCCCTCTTCCTTGCCACCAGTCCACATCCAGTTCATCAACCACAACCTACGGATTTTAGTTGCAGACTATCCCTGCATCCATTCACTCCTCCATCCTGAATCTTGGCTCTCATCCTCTCATTGGACTACTGTTGTCACTGTTGTCCTAACTGGTCTTCCCATATCCAGTCCCTACACTGGAGGCAGACAGGCATAATGCTCTTAAAAACACACACACAAATTTCTTCATGCCACTTACTTAATTCAACTCCTCTAATTAGGCTGGTGTAGTGGTGTGTGCCTATAGTCCCAGGTACTTAGGAGGCTGAGGAGGGAGGATCATTTGAGCCCAGCAGTTAGAGGCCAGCCTGGGCAACATAGTGAGACCATATCTCTTTTTAAAAATTCTATTGGCTTTCACCATTTATTTTAGAATAAGGACCCCAATCCTTAATATTTCCTAAAAGGCACTGCATTATTTAACCCCTGCTTCATTTCTAGTCTCATTTGAGACCACTTTCCATCATTTTTGCTGTGTTCTCGCCCCTCTAGGCTTTTATGACTTCCTTAAACCTTTCATCTTAGGGCATTTGCACTTACTATCCCCTCTGCCTGGAAAGCTCCATCTTCCTCCTCCCTTCCTTAGCATCCCCATCTTCACATTAAGGTTAGTCCATAGGGGGAAGCCTTTCTTGATTGATATCCTCTTCTCACATATTGGACCATGTTCCCTTGTTAGTTTCACAGCACTCTGTATTTTCCACTGTAGCACATTACCTTGGTCTATAATTTGTGTGTGTGTGATTATCTAAGTATTATCTGCCTCCCACTGTATACTATATGAAGACCTAAATCTGGCCTATTTATTTTATGAGATCCTTGGCACTTAGCACTCTAGCAAACTGCTATATGAATGCCCACATACAAAAAAATATTTTTTGAGTGACTATAAGAGGAGAATCTGGAAGCTGGAAGACCAGTTAAGGAGAGGCATTCTAATAGCTGAGGAGAAAAATGAGAGTCTGAAGTGGACCTCTGCAGTGAAGAAGGAGAGGTCGAGTATAGATTATGGTAAGTGGTATATAGATTAGGATTCTTTGGGCATAAGTAACAGAGAGGACACTTGTTCACATAACCAATATATGAATTTACTGGAAGGACAGGGGAAGTTCCATTTACAAAATGAGGGTCTAACAGCCAGCTCCAAAAAGAGAAGTCAGAGAAGTCCTGTGGGTAGAGAGAGCAGAAACTGATGGAGTGATCTCTTTAGGCCACCATTGGAATAGATCAGCTTCAGTTTTCAGACCTTATGTTGTTTCTCAAGATCTCAATGTGGGGGAGAAAGTCTGACTCATGTACCGGTCTCCTGGCAGTCCTAGCAAGACTACATGCAGGTAGTTTCCCAAAGAAAAAGGAGAGTGTTGTTGATAAAAGAAGGGAAAAGGTCTAATAGCTGGAGAAATCCACTGTTATCCACCTTGGGAGCATTAACAGAGAGGACAAAGATTGTGAACAGAAGACAAGGGTCAATCCCAAGTCCCTAGATTGGTGGATGGTGGTACCATTAATCAAGTTAGGGAATAAGGGTGATAAAGCCAATTAAATGAATAAATTACTTCAGTTTCTGGATGCTCCAAAATAAAATGCTATTACCTATCTCACAAAAGTCTACTGAATTCTCTGAGAATGTCACATCTTGGAATATTTTAATGCTTCACTTATTTTTAACAGGTTCATAGATAAGTATTAACTAGCAGGAATGCCAGTAGTAAGCTTTTATTTCCTGTTTTAAATCTACCTGGCATGCAGTTGATAGAGTATGAGACTCATTCCATTGTACAGATTCACTGATTAATTTCTTCTGTATTCCTGTATTTTAATAATGCAATAAGGAACCCCTTTTATAAAAACCCTGAAGATACAGCAAAAGTCTGATTACTAATTGGTCTTCTCAGCATCAATCTCTGATACTTCAGTACCTGTGGGTGTAGAAGCTGAGCTTTGCGCCACAGAGAACACCCTAGCAGCAGCTATAACAAAGAGGCTGACTCCAACCTGATCTTTCCCAGGCTATTATGCTAAGTATTGAGTACTTTATAATAATCCGTCTCATTTATATACTGCTTACAGAGAGGGCATTATTTTACTCAAAAAATGGAAGACAAAAATAATAAGCTTGGAAAGTTCATTGCCGAATTTCACATATTATTCAAAAAGCCTTTAAAACAAATATGATATTAGTAGTAATTACTATAAAGCAATATTTTAAAAGTAACTACTGTTTTAATTTTACCTGATACGTTAATCACTAGAAAAAGACTCTAAATTTCTGTCATTTTGTATGCTAGACATAGTGATATTTATACCAAAATACAGTTGCAAATATGAGGTATAATGACTTTATACTTAGCCACAGTGTAGTATTTTAGAAAAAATGAAAGTTAGCTTATATGTATAATTTGAATATTGGTTTCCACATAATTTAGAGAAAAAATTACTTACAGATAATGATTACTTTAAAAAGAAAGCCCTTACAATCATGGAAGAAGTCACTTGAGAAGAAATCCATCCTTCAGTGGGTCGTCAACTTCCACTGCAAAGCTTGCTGTACCTGTGTAATGGGCTTGTCCTGATACTTCCACTATAACAGCTTTAAAATCACCACATTTCACTTCCTGAAAAAAAAGATGAAAGGAGTACACTATCAAAATATTGAACTCATATTGTATTTGGCTTGAAAATTGTACTCTTGACTTTTATCATGTTAAGAAAAGGCCAAGAATTAATCCTATGGGCAAGGGAAGGTTTTTAAGGAGAGTGACATGGTCAGACTTGTGTTTTAGATAACTGTAGCTGTAAAATGGGGGTCAATCTGGAGAAGAGAGAGATAAGAGACCCAGAAACATGTTAAGATCTAATCTCAATTCACTGAATGATTCCAGAGTCACTAGGGTAGTTTTCAGTGAAGATGGAGAAGAAGAATATATACTAACATAGAGATAGTTTGGAAGTAGAACTGATAGATCTCTTGACCAATGCATGTGGGAACTGAGGAATAGCAATAAGTTAATTATAACCATAGTTTCTAGCTTGGAAATGATGCTAGTGATGCCATTAACCGCAATGGGGAGAGAAAGGAGGAGCACATTTTAGAAAGAGAGGAAGGAAGAACTTTTTAACAAGGTGAGTTTGAGACACCTCTGGGACAATCATTTAGAGATGAGTGTAGTCAACAGTTGGGATTAAGAGCATTAGATTCAGAAAGACACACAGGGTAGGTAGGCCTGGTAGGGATAAAGATTTGGGAGTCATTACCAGTAGGTGGTTGAGAACTGATGCCTAGGAAGTGGATGAAATTGCTCAGCAGCATCAAATTGTAAATGAGATGGGAAGGAAGTTGAGGATGAAATGATGAAGACATCTAAATGGAAGGACAGGGAAAGGAAGCTGGGGCAGGGGAAGAAACTGAGAAGGTACCATCAGGGAGCCTGGATGAGCCCAGACAGACAGGGAGAGAGCAAGATGCAAGTGAAGACATTCTTCTGGCAAGCATGATTAATAACGACAAAACAACTGAAACCTTAACTTCAGCATATCCTTTTATGTTCTAATTTTTGACAAGAATGACTGAAGCTACAGGTAAAATATCAAATATTGTTAGGGTATAATACTTTATCTTTGTATAAGATGTTTGCCAAAACAAAAAAAATTATGAGAAAAGTGGCATTATTTGATATTTTTGCAAACCTCTTTTATGTCTGGCTTAATTGAAAGCACCTGGGTTCTCCTAGCTAGCTTCTGCATTCAATTGGTTGGGTTATCATAGAATGCATAGCCTCTGAAGAACTCCACTGTGCACTCTTGAGAGAATGAGAGTGAAAAGCAAATAATGTCATTATTGTGAACATAGTTTTGACCTTCTGAACCCATGGAAAGGACCTTGGACCACATTGAGAATCAATATCCTAGTTGAAAAGAAGTTTTTAAACTCTTTAAAACTCTCTCCTGAGAGCTGAGTGAAGAAATTTATCAAACACCCACCTCAGGCCTCTTCAGTCTCATAAATGACACATTTATAAATAAGAATCTAAGGGTGTCACTTACCCTCACAGCTTTCCCTGTGAATACTGAGCCAGTTGCACCGCTTTTAAAGGCTCTGGTCTGGTTCAGTGCTAGAAGCCCTTTGTGATACTGTAAGGCAATTCGGGCTGTCACTCCTGAGCCAGTGGGACTTCTGTCAACCTGTTTCAGAACAAATGAAGATAAGAATGTTAACAGTGTTTTAGTTCCATATTACCTGGCTTTTGTGCCTAAACATAACAGTTTTAATACCTGTTCATCTGCAAAAACACAAATGTTGGTGGTTGGTTCCTCGGTATAAGCATCTTTCCCATCTGTTAATATAGTTCCATATAAAAAGGCAAGGTCTTCACTATCAGGGTGATTAATTTTAAACTGCAAATAATAAGAAAAAAATGGTAAGATCAATCACATGCATACATACAGTGTGTTCTTGGTAAATGTTTGTTAAGAGGGAATGAATGAAAATGAATTTATATTAACTTTAACCCTCCATCCCCATGGCCTTTTCCTAAATCTGCTTCAGCAGTATGAATCGTCAACAGTTCAAAAAGTAATTAATTGTACTGTCTGATACATCAATAATAGAACTTGTCCTCATTTTTCTCAGAATCCTTCCCCACTCAAAGTCCACCCCTTGCTACCTTGTAGAGTTCAAACTCAAATGAGAAGTTCAAAATTACAACTTTTATTAAGATATCCATGACTTTTTCTCTTGAATTCATTAAAAATCAGGAGAAATTATTTTGTGCCAAACTGTTAGCTCAAACTATTAGCTGTCCTGCTTAATGGAGCAGAAAATTGATGTAAATTTAGAGCTTCAAAAGTTACAATAATGTAGTTACACATATTGGTATTGGCAGTACCAGAAAAATAATTTAGAATGCTGATATAGTATATATTCTCATTTTATTATTTAAGTTATAAATTATATTAAAACAAAGCCTCAGAACTGTTAGATAGGCCCATAGTAATTATTAATACATTAAACACTATTTTACATGAGTTACTTTTTACTACTAATAAATTCTCACATACCAAACATTCAAATACGGTACACGTGTTTTATTTATAGGTCCCAATTTCAAGGTAAAATAGCAGACTTGTGAAAGTGAAATAATATTCTAGAATTATTTATTATGTAAACTGATTTTTATCAGAATAGCTTTGCCAAGTAAAAATCAGATTTCTTAAGTAGTTAGTTGAGTAACTTCTTAGCAATATAGGAAAAAAAATCATTAATAGGAATTAATGTTCTCTTTGAAATAAGAAAAAGTCTTATCAGGCTTAAATATATTTTATATGCTATATTTTACATTTATTATTTTCAAGTTTTATAGAATGATCATGCACATACATTTAAAATTTGTGGAATTCTACAAATACATTTCTACACATTTAAGGAACTATAAACTATATTAGTATGTATGTACTATTAAATTTAGTAACTGCTGGTTGTGGTGACTCACACTTGTAATCACAACACTTTGGGAGGCCGAGGTGGGAGGATCACTTGAGGCCAGAGGTTTGCGAACAGCCTGGGCAAGATAATGAGATCCTGTCTCTACGTAAACACACACACACACTCACAGAGAGAATTAGCTGGGTGTGATGGTGCATGCCTATGGTCCCAGCTACTCCAGAGGCTGAGGCAGAAGGATCATTTTGAGCCTGAAAATTCAAGGTTAGAGTAAGCTATGATCACACTACCGCACTACAGCCTAGGTGACAGAGCAAGAATCTGTCTCAAAAATATAATATCATTTACCAAACATTTGCTATTGGCCAGGCACTATTTTAAGTCCTTTATATATATTGACTTATTTCATTCTCACAACCCTACAAAGCAGGTATTTTAAAATTTTCATTTTGCAGACAGGAAAGCTGAGGCACATGGATGTTATGTAACTTGTCCAAGGTTACAGATGTTACAAGTGGTAAAGCTAGAATTCATAGGTAGGTTTGCTCTAGACAGAGGTGCCCAAACTTTTGGCTTCCCTGGGCCACAGTGGAAGAATTGTCTTGGGCTACACATAAGATACATTAACACTAACAATAGCTGATGAGCTTAAAAAAATGCAAAAGAACTCCTAATGTTTCAAGAAAGTTTACAAAATTTGTGTTGGGCCACATTCAAAGCCATCCTGAGCTGCATGTAGCTCGCAGGCCAGGAGTTGGACAAGCTTGCTATAGAGTGTAAGATTTTAATAAGAAGCCTATTCTTAGTACTACTAATAATTTAAACATTATTCTCTTTATAGACATAATAATGTATATTTCCTTCATGCCACAGAGGAGGGCACTGGTTATGAGGGCAGAATAATACTGACCTGAGCTTTTACTGCCTCTGTCACTGCACTCGCTGCGTCCACAACATCCCTGGTCTTTGCAGAACAAATGTCTAGTCCTAACTTTTCAGCACTCACAAATGCATAAAATGCACCGCCATATGCGATGTCCACCACCACCTTTCCATGTCCAGGAACATCCACCATGAGATCTAAAAAAAGATGTGTTTGGAAATAAGATGTGTTTGTTAAAAACACTTATTATAAAATAATAAGTATTTTAGCAATGAAATTCAAAGGATTTTTAATATCTTCATTTTTGAGGAGGGATGTTCTTTTCCTATCATAAAAAGAACGAAGTAAAAATCCATTTTTTAAAATGAATAAGCATCGGGTGAATAATAGCTAGATGCATCTTTCTATTTTTAACTTGATGTTTGCAGAAGTTGTATAAACTGAATGCCATGCCTTCCCCCCAACTCATATAGACATATTCATTAACTTCTCTGAGAATCTTTTCTAGGAAACATCACTGAGGCTGAGAGAGACCCAGGGGCATCCCTGTGAACACCATGAAGGAAGATGTCGATTCCTCACTTGTACTATGAGAGATGGTTTCAAATAGTAAGGATCTTGGATCCTACTTACAAATCAGTTTTCTTCAGCTGTAATGTCAAAACAAAAATTTTAATAAAATATTTTTCTATATAAATTATATATACTAATCTACCTATTTTCATCTCATTAACATATCCTGCAGGCAAACACACAGAAAAATGCCATTGTAGAATCACTGACCTCTACAGCATCATTTTGCTTTAGGGTTTTTATTTGAGCATTTTAAGTCTCAACATCTCCCAAGTTTTACCTGAAGGTAAGTAGTTTGAAATCCTGAATCTGTATTTCCAAAAAAGGGGGCTGGGTGATGTTTATTTTAGCCCTTCTCAAACTTTCCTCTTTTCTTCTTCCCTAATTTAAGCTAGCTTGGTGATCACTGCCTTTCTGGGAAGTCTATGGCAGGGGAGAAAGCTGGTCTTTCATGCTTTTATTTTCCCCTAAGCTCTCAGGGGAAAGATACCTGTTGGCAAAGGAGTGTCCTGAAGGAAAAAATATTTCTCCTAGAGATAATTTTTATCTGGCTTGAGAAGAGTGGAGGCTGAAGGTCCTTAGTGCAGAGAAGACTTGTGTTAACTTCCCCAGGGCACCACAGGAGCAGAACGTGGAGAAACAGAGGATGGGGAGGCCGTGCAGACAGCAGGGACCAGGTAGGGTGGGACAGCTGATGCTCCTGCTCTGCTTCACTGGTTAACTATGTAAGCTGAGGACTGAAGTGCCATCCTCTCCAAGGCTATGGCACTTTTAAGAAACCTTTGCTCATGAGGCTAAGTGAACCAAAAGGACAGAGTAGGGTTTCAATTTCAGAAATTAAGTTTTGAGAAAGAAAATATATCTTGGATTCCTGAGTTTTCATACTAAGTCATACAAAGATACCAGTGTGCTATTAGTCCACACTAGTCCACAGAAGCCCTTTTAACCATGATGTGTTAAAACAGAGCAAGTTTATAATCAAGAGTAAAATATGCTGTGGATCTTAACAACGAAATTGAATAAAAAATGTCTTTATCTTTATGCTGGCGCAACAGGAAAAGCAAGTTTAATGAAAGGAGAATGAGGAAGTTGATGGAAATGAGGGACTGCTGGAATATGGAACGCTAAGGTGAGGGTGAAGATCAGCATTTACCAGGAGACACAGGTGATAGTCCTAGGGCTCAGTTGGCCTGCCCTTTTCTCTTGATATTAACAATTGAATGGGGCATCTGCCACCAATCCCTGGGCCTGGACAGAGTAGGGATGCTGGTTCAGTAGGATTCATTACTGAGCCTATAATGGTTTCCCTGGCCCACCCTTTCTAGAATCTTGGGTCTGGTTTTCTTAGGGTGGGCAGGTGGGTAGAGTGCTATACCTGAGTTTCAGTTTCCTTTTCTTTAAAATGGATCAAATTTCCTTTAAAGTTACTCTTGTCCATCAATTATCTGTGACTATTTCATTTTTAATCACTAAATTACTAACATTAAAAATTAAGATATTTCACATGAGTACTTACTATGCGCCAGCTACTTTACATACATAGCCCCTTAATTAATTACATTAGTGCCTTAATTACAACACCCCTGAGAAGCAGGTACTGTTTTACTTACTATCCTCACATTATTCCCAGGCTTTCCCACCAAGTAAGTGGCAGAGCTTAGGGTCAAACCTAGGATCAGGTGACTCCAAAGCCCAAATCCTTTCTCCT
Source organism: Callithrix jacchus (assembly GCF_049354715.1). NCBI lineage: Eukaryota > Metazoa > Chordata > Mammalia > Primates > Cebidae > Callithrix > Callithrix jacchus. The sequence continues at coordinate 94,168,238 of NC_133509.1, forward strand.
AAAATACACAACCTCTATCCAGAAATCAAAATCTAAGGGTTTTTCTTTTCTTCTATACAAGCATATAATTGAAATTTCAATTTGATTTACTTTGCTCAAGATTTAGTGAGCACCTACTCTGTGCTGATTACCGTAGAAGATATAAGAAGTACAAGGATGAATAAAACATGTTTTGCCCTCCTTGGAGTTTTGTTGGACAAGATAGATTTTAAAATATCCTATATCTGTGAATGAGGTGTAATACACTAAGCATTATTCCAGAAAATTGAAACATATCTCCTTAAACTACAAAAAATTTCAAAGATGAGAGGGAAGCAATATGACAGGCCAGGGTTCCAACCCTAGTTCTTCCATTTAGTGTGGCTTTGGTGTCTTCTTGTGCAAACTGTAACTGCTATTTCTCCTAAAAAGAGTTGTTTTGAAAATTCCATGTGTGGGGAGTTCCTGGCACAGACTGGGGGCTCAATAGCCAAAACTTTAATTTCCAATGGGAATAGGTTTCTCAAGAGGACCAGATGTTTACATTTATCAATCAGCATATTCGTCTCCAAATTTCATTTATTTACTCATTCAACAAATATTCATTGATTAACTACTGTTCTAGGCACTTAGAATACTGTGAACAAAAGAGTTTGCAGTTTAGCCTGGTTAGAGATGAACTCAGCAATCCTCTGAGGTGGGTACTGTTGTCATCCTCATTTTACAGACTGTGATACTGAGACATGGACTCTCTAGCACAGGTCACTGAGATGTGGAGGGGCGGGGCAGTGACCTTGAACACCATCTCTGCTTTATACTCATTTTTCAAAGTAGAAAACAAAGCATTTATTTTTCTTAACTCAGTGGCCATTAATGCCCACTAATTATTGTACTGTTACACAGTAATGCTCTCAGGAACTACTGGGCTCAAGCTGACCCTGCCCTAACTGACCCGGGAATGCGATGTAGTTCCTCTTCCTGCTGCCAACTGTCATTTCCCACAAAAGTCTACAGTGTTTCTATTCTGCTGCTGGAGTCGCCTGGGGGAAATTCTGGTAGTCATACTAGTTAAACTGTTGAGGTTTGAAAAATGGAATTGTAAACATAAATTCTGTCTCCCTCAAGTGGCCTCTCAATCTGGAAGTGACACCATTCTCTGGGAAAATGAAATCGATTTCTACAGAGGCATTTTCCGTTAACTTGTGGGTTTCAGCTGCCTGAGATTGTTCTAAAAGTGCCTGTTCTACATATCATTCATAATCAGGCTAATCTGGAACCCAGTTCCTCAGGCAGGGATCAAGGTCCAACTTTCTAACAGATGATTTGCATGGCTTGAAGATTTTTAAGAAAAGGATAACTATTTCTGGTAAACTGGTTCCTGGCTCACTTCCAGCCACAAGGACTAAAGCATTCTTACTGATAGACTTCAGCCCCTGGGACCAGATGCCAGCTTGCCAGGTCATCCCCATGAGTGATCTCCCTTCTGTAAGAGTTATGGTTATAGAGATGCTCTGCTTCACATGACATGCTGTATAAGGAAGGATCTGTACTAGGGAATCCAGCAAAACCTTTTAATAGCTCAATAGGCCTAAGGAACTCTAGCAATCATATATACCTTGCAATCTATCTCCAGGAACATAGTATCTTGCATACTCTCACTCAATCCTAACAGAAAACTCTATGAGGTCAAAGAAGAAACACAGGCACAGAGAGATTAAGTAATTTGCCTAAGGTTGCACGTCTTTAGGGGGTTACCAGGATTTGAACCCAGGCAATGTGTGTTCCTGTTCTTAAAAAGGAGAAACATTCGTATCTTAGTGATTTATAAACTGCTTTGTTCATTCATTCTCATTTAATTTTTCCTCAAAGAAGTGGAGGAGATGAGGAAAGGAGACAAGGTTTAGTAACTTATTAAGGGGGATTATTTGTCTACCAAGCATATCTGAGCCAGCCTGGAACCATGGTACATTGGCTGTTCTTTGCTCTTTCCTTGACCCTATCGTACCTTGCTTTATGCACCGGTGAAACTCTAATGTCTCACCAGTGCAGAAGGAGGCACTGAGTAAGGGAAACACGGAATTCCTCACTCCTCAGAGGTCTCCCAAAACCTCAGGGAAAGTCGAAATTGCATGCACCAAGCAAATACGCAAGGCTGCTGATACACGTTCGCAGTAATTTAACTTTTTATTAATTGCAAGGGCACGCGCGGTGGGTTAGTTGCGAGAGTTCAAGCCCAGAGAGACCGTTAATGTAGTCAGTTGCGTCCCGGTTGCAGCTCTGCCCTAGGCTGGAAGGGTCCCGCCCGTTACCTGTGGCCAGGACAAAGGCTGGGACGCTGTGGAAGCGCACCGGGCCGCGGCTGCGGCCGTCCTCACACTCCACGAAGGCAGCCACCAGCCCGCACGGGCAGTGAATGTTGACGCGGGCCTCGCGGCTGCCCGCAGGCGGCACCGGCACCAGCCCAAAGTCCAGGGCGAAGCGGCCCAGCGCCAGCACAGCGTGGCCGCACATGGAGCTGTAGCCCTCGTTATGCAGGAACAGGACGCCCAGGTGCGCGTCTGGCAGCTCGCTCTGCACTAAGACTGCTCCGTACATGTCCCGGTGCCCTCGGGGCTCGAACATGAGCCGTCGTCGCACGTGGTCAAGGTGCTGGCGCATGTAGCGCCGCTTGGCCAGCAGGGTCGGTCCGACCACCTCCGGACACCCCGCCAGCACGATGCGCAGGGGCTCGCCGCCCGAATGCATGTCCACCACCGACAGCGCCGGCGTCCCCGGATCATGAGGAGGCGGCCAGAGCACCGCTAGCGCGCTCTTCATGGTGTGCATCCGATAACACCCGCACAGTCCCGCAAAGTTGGCTTCAGCGGCGCTTACCCTGTGACTCCGCGCGAACAGGGCGGGACGCGAAGCAGCCCTTCCTGGGGGCGGGGCCTCGGAGCCTAAACGCGGAAGCGGGGGAGGAACTTCGGAGCGGTTGTCCTGGTTACTGGGAGGCGGAGCCGCCGAGCCCGCTGTGGCCCGGATGTTCGGTGTAGCTGCCAGATCCGCTCATCTAGTGCTTCTCGAACAAAAGCTTCAGGCGGCCGATGGGTGAGTGGTCGTCAAAGTTCCGGGAAACGTTTCTGTTAGTCCCGGTTGCTTTCCTACACGGTTGGCCTCGGGCTTGGCTCCCTGTAGACGGCCTTCGGCTGGCGGCGGAGGCTCGTCCCTTGACCCCGCCCGCCCTCGGCCCGGGCTCCGCATTCCTGCCGGGTTGGGGTTGTCTCTGCCCCCGACCGGTTGTTTGGGGAGGCGCGCTGCCTGCGGCGGAAAGGCCAGACCTTTGTTGTTGATTGAAAATGTCCCTTCAATCCCTTAGTTTAATGTGGAGGGAACACTTGCATGAGGGTGGCTGACTTCAGAATTGAAAGCGCGGCTGACAGTGCAGAAAAAAATAGTAAAGCAGAAGCAAGTTGCTGCATAATTTGTCTCCTGCTTCAACCTCAAACGTAAACTTACAGAGCCTGTCCCAAAGGGGCAAGACCGTTACAAAGAAATAGAGTCTTAAAACTTTAACCATCGTTCGCTAAAGGAAATGGAAGGGGAAATTGAACAGACACTTGGAACCTGGATTTTGTTTAGTAGGTAATAGGCTGTTTATTTCAGTTCAGTTTATCATACTGGTTTTCAGGCCTTGGATTTTGAGAAACTTTAGATTATTGGCAATCACATGTATTTATTAAGCATCTACTAGATGAAAAGCCCATACAGAAGTTTCCAATTCGTTCGCTTCTGCATTCTTGAAAAATCTGAAACATAATTCATTTTCATTTATTAATTTAGAACATTGTGATTACAATTGGTTACCAGAAAATCAGCGCCCATTGAAGAAGCCAATAGGTTTAAAAAGCTAAGTCAGAAATTTGTTAAAAGCGAAAATATTAAACCTGAGACATTTCAGTCAGTACTCTTTCTCTCAGCAGCATAAGAAGAAGGAAATAAAAAGTCTACTTGAATGTGAAAGGAGGGAGGGCATTGTAGACCAGGCAGTCTAGACTATGAATTCTTGAAGAATCTGGGAAATGACAGTTCAAGAATAGTGAAAAGTTGCATAATTTTTCAAATCAATTCACGTGTAGACCACAGTTTGTTTGTTTTAATCCACATTCGATTGTAGGTTCTTGGCAGGAACTCTTTCTCCTTTAGTGGCCTCTAACCAGTGGAATCTGACTCTGAATATGTTTATTGAATGATTGAATCAATGAATGAAGGGAATCAGATGTCAGTGAGAAAGAAAACTCCTTCCATAATTTCTTCTTGTCAATGAGGTCAAAGAACATACTAGGTTCTTAGTTGTTGGGATTTTTTAGTAAGGAATCGCTGCTTTTCCCCTAAGCCTTGAGATCAGGGGATTAATTTTAAGGCAGTGGTGCCTAAATTTGGCTCAGTGACAGCCTTGATGAAATTTACACTTATCCTCCACAAATATGATAAAAGCTAGGATAATCTAGGAAGCTTTTTAAAAAGTAATTTACTTACTCTGTTCTGACATTACGTTCTCTCTGCTATCCTGTGAAAATGTGTTCTGTTATGAACATAGGTGATAATCGTGTGTGTACATGTGGGTGCTTAATGTCCTGACTGGGAAAAATAAAAGATGGTGACCCTCTGTTGGTGCTCTAATTAAAAAATATATGTATATTTGAATGAAACTCAAAAGTATCCTGTAATCAAGAGGAGGGGCTGGCTGGAGCCATTGGAGACATACCGGGTTAGGCTTTGAGTTCTGGAGATAGATCCTGCTCTGCTGGGTGAGGACCTTAATCTAAGGCACAGTATTAACAGCAAGGTTCCAGGATGACTGTCTGTAGTGTTACAGTGTAAATGAAGAAATTTAAATTTAAAAATGCTTCTTACGTTTGTCTAATACATATTATTTAAAAATTTGAAACAGTGTTGAGATATTTCTACCAAGTGCTTCAGCTATTATTGCATTATTTTTTTTATAATCACAAAAGATGTTACTATACTGGCGTTTGTTTTTAAAAAGCTGTCGATATTCAACCAGCATGCCTTGGACTTTATTGTGGGAAGACCCTATTATTTAAAAATGGCTCAACTGAAATATATGGAGAATGTGGGGTAAGTCTTATGTTTGTATCTTATTTCATATTGTAAAATCTATTGGCTTTTGAAATATTATCACAAGTAGAATATTTTTTCTTATTATACTCGTTAATTTATAAAAGAATAGGGAGGGCCAGGCACAGTGGCTCATGTGTATCATCTCAACACTTTGGGAGGCTGAGGCAGGTGGATAACTTGAGGTCAGGAGTTCGATACCAGCCTGACCAATATACCGAAATGCCGTCTCTACTAAAAATACGAAAAAATTACCTGGGTGTAGTGGCATGAGCCGGTAGTCCCAGCTACTTGGGAGGCTGAAACAGGAGAATTGCTTGAACCCAGGAGTTGTAGGTTGCAGTGAGCCGAGATTGCACGACTGCACTCCAGCCTGGGTAACGGAGAGAGACTGCATCTCAAAAAAAGATAAAATAAAAAAATATAAAAGAATGTGGAGGCATTAAAACAGTCATTGTTTATGTTGACATTTTGATGTCTGTTTTATTTTTCAAAACGTTTAATAATTTTAAAATTTCTAGTTTCTTGTGATTTAGTACAGTGTCTTATACAGTAATTTGAACATCATAAATCCAGAACATTTATCTGCAATTATTCTTATATAATGTTAATAACTAGGTTTTTCATTGAATGTTGGTCAACTTTTAAGTAACTTATAAAAGCAATCTTTTAAGAGCATTGTACCAAAATAGCACATACAATATAGATTCCTTTTTATTTATGCTTTTTTAAATTTCTAAAATCTGCAAATATAATTTCAGCTTAAATATTTAAACTGAAATAGGATGTCTTACAGAATGATGGGGGGTTGTTAATATTCCAAAATAATATCTGTACACAAAATACTGGTTTTATTTATTGTAGGTATGCCCAAGAGGACAGAGAACGAATGCACAGAAATATTGTCAGCCTTGCACAGAATCTCCTGAACTTTATGATTGGCTGTATCTTGGATTTATGGCAATGCTTCCTCTGGTTTTACATTGGTTCTTCATTGAATGGTACTCGGGGAAAAAGAGGTTAGCACATTTGTGTGAACATACCTGGCTGGACTAATGTTGGAACAATTATCACTCGGAAGACCTTATTAAGTAATTATGCTGCTTCTGTTTTTTTTTTTTTTTTTTTTTTTTTGAGACGGAGTTTTGCTCTTGTTACCCAGGCTGGAGTGCAATGGCGCGATCTCGGCTCACCGCAACCTCCGCCTTCTGGGTTCAGGCAATTCTCCTGCCTCAGCCTCCCAAGTAGCTGGAATTACAGGCACACACCACCATGCCCAGCTAATTTTTTGTATTTTTAGTAGAGACGGGGTTTCACCATGTTGACCAGGATGGTCTCGATCTCTTGACCTCGTGATCCACCTGCCTCGGCCTCCCAAAGTGCTGGGATTACAGGCTTGAGCCACCGCGCCCGGCCGCTTCTGTTGTTTTAAAAGTAGTAAACATATTTTTCCTTTATCTTCAAATTAGTCTTCCCTGTGACAAGAAAACTTAACAATAGGGCATGACTTAGTGATTTTTAAGGGAACTCTCCTTAATGTGTTTTAGTCTAAATGATCTTGAAGGAATTTTTTTTTGCTTCTCAGCTATAATCCTTACTGGTTTTCTACAAAAATGTTGGTTATGATTATAAGCTATTTATTGTTATGGAACACATTCTTTGTAATTTAATACTAATAATCAAGTATGCAGTTAAAATGATATAGCTGTAACCTAATACAAAAACTCATATTAACATATTAAATCAGCACACGTTTACTGAGCATTGTGTTTTATGTTTGGAAGATCGGGAAAGATATATAAAAATAACTGACATGGCTTATAGCCAGAATCTTGTGGAGAAAACAAATGTGTACATAATTATAATATAAAGCAGTCTTAGACATGTAGTGGAAGAGTTAGAAACAAAGTACTCTGGAGTTACAAAAAAATGGAAAGATAAATTATGCCTGATGGGATCTGTAAGATTTCAAAAAAGGAACATTTTAGGCAGAGGAAATAGCATGAATAATGGCATAGAGGTATGAAATACGTGATCTGAGGTAGGTAAGAATGGAAGTAATCTGGGTTGGTCAAGAGTGGGTTACAAATGAAGAAAAGTAATATAAGGGGAAATAGGAAAGATAGGTTGAAGGCAGAATGTGAAGGTTCTTGACAAGCATGTGAACTTTAATCTGCTGGTAATGGGAAGTCAAACTACCTTAGTGCATTTCAGCCACACTGATTTTCTTTTAGTTCTTCCAGCTTCTCAAAATCTTTCCTACTTTAGGTTCTTTCCCTTCCTCCAACCTCTTTCTGCTGTCTGAAATACTGTCTTCTTCATCTGACTGCAACTTGTTTGGCTTTCTTTTAGCCATGCTAACCTCCCTAGCAAGTTTTGCTCTGTAGCCTGGTTGAACTCCTCTCCTGAAAATGCTCCTTTCTTCTCTACCACACAGCCAGGCTGCAAATTTTCCAAACTTTTAGGCTCTGCTTTCCTTTTAAGTATAAGTCCCAACTTTTAGATCATTCCTTTGCTCCCACATCTATCTGATCATAGGCTTTTAGAGCAGCCACAGCATATCTTGAATGCTTTGTTGCTTAACAATTTCTTGCACCAGATACACTGAGTCATCACTCTTAAGTTCAAACTTCCACAGATCCCAAGGACATGGACACAATGCAGCAACATTCTTTGCTAGGGCATAATATGGGTGACCGTTACTACAGATCCCAGTAACTTCCTTATTTCCATGTGAAACCTCATCAGCCTGGCTTTCACTCTCTATATTTCTGTCAGCATTTTGGTCCCAATCACTCAAGGCTGTAAGACATTCCAAACCTTCCTTCATCTTCCTGTCTTCTTCTGATATCTCCAAACTCTTTCAGCTTCTGCCTGGTACCCAGCTCCAAAGCTGCTTTCATATTTTCAGATATCTTTATAGCATTGCCCCACCCTTCAGTTTTAATTTTCTGTTAGTCCATTTGTGTTGCTATCAAGGAATACCTGAGACTGGGTAATTGATAAAGAAAACAGGTTTAATTGGCCCATGGTTCTGCAGGCTGTATATGAAGCATAGTGCTGGCATCTGCTTCTGGTGATGGCTTGAGGAAGCTTACAATCATAGCAGAAGGCAAAGGGGAACCAGTATGAGAGGAGGCAGGAGGCAAAGAGGAACTACATGGTGAAAGAGGGAGGAGAGACCTCTTTTATTTATTTTAGTTTTAGTTTTATCTTTTCAATTTTATTTTTTGAGAAAAGGTCTTGGTTTGTCACCTAGGCTATATTGCAGTGGTGTGATCACTGCTTACGGCAACCTTGACTTCCTAGGCTCAAGTGATCTTCCCATCTAAGCCTTCCAAATACCCAAGACTACAGGTGTGCAACACCACACCCCACTAATTTTTTATATTTTATAGAGACAAGGTCTCTCTATTGTTGCCTAGGCTGGTCTCAAATCCTGGGTGCAAGCAGCCCTCTTGCCTCAGCCTCCCAAAGTGCTGGGATTACAGGTGTGAGCCACCACACCTGGCCACCAGGGCCTTTTAAACAACCGAATTTCACATGAACTCATAGAGTGAGAACTCACTCATTACTGCTTCCACTCCCATGACCCAAATACCTCCCACTAGGCCTCACCTCTTTGGGGATTACATTTCAACATGAGATTTGGAGGGAATGAGCATCCAAAAAAATCACTCTGTATTTGAGTGAATCATTTATTGGTGAAGGTCTGGTGTACAGAAGTGGCATCATTTGATGTATATTTTAGGAAGAAAATTTCTGTGGAGGGTAGATTAGAGGTGAGATATTTAATAGAAGACTGTTGTCAAAGAAATAGACTATGGTAGTTGGAATGGAAATGGAAAAGATGGTCAGATGGAAATAGAATCAGCAGTTTTCTGGGTTCTACCTAACAATTGGAGGGTGGTTATTTACATTGGGAAAGCATTTTTAAATTTTCAGATTAATTTATAAAAATACTTTAAAAATAGCAGCTTGCATCCTGCTTTTAATTTCTTTTATATTAATAGAATGATGATAGATGGGGTGAGAAAGGAGATGTGATCAATTTAAAGCTGAAATAGAGTAATTACCCAGTTAGTTGGCAGGAACTTCTCAGGCCAAAGTAGAGGAGAGAGCTAAAGGGCATAGGGATGTCTTCACCAAATGTGTTTGAATTCAAACATCAGCTATGTTTTGAGGAAGAGACTTGAAGCAGAGACTAGAGATTGGTTTGAGGGAAGACAGAGGAGTGACTAATGTTCAGACAGGAATCGAAGTTTAAAAAGAAGGAGTTGTACAACTATGCTTTGCCTAGGAAATTGGTAACAAGAAACACAAGGGCCGTCCCTTACAATTTCCTGAAGCTTTGCACTTACCGTCCAGATAGATTGGGGCTGGAGGTTGACAAATGTTCATAAAAACTGTAGATAACCTCTGAGCTGATTTGGAAGGATGCATGGTTTGGCAGATAGGTGAAATGTGTTTTGAGGTGGAGGATGATGCATGCCCAGATGTGTGGAGGCACAAGTGAACTTAAAGTCATTTAGCATGGCCAGGAAATATAGAAGATGATGCTGGTGAGGGGTAGTTTTCCAGAAAGACAGAAAGGACTCCAAAGTAGTTTAATGAGAGGAGTTTTAGAATCGGATTGCATTTTATAAAGATTTTGTGGCTGGCTGCAGATAGATTGAAAGAGAACATAACAAGAAGACCAGTAAGAAGGTTACCAAAGTAATGGCAAGAAATAATGAAGTTAGGATTTTGCCTCTAAAAATATAAATTCTATAAGGAAGCAAAATATCAAATTACATAATGTGAATGTGTGTTTATTTATATATTCAGTGTTTTCATCTTTGTAAAATGGCACAGGAGTTCTGCTTCTAACAGTGTGAGTTAATTAGGAGCTCCAAGTGAACCCACCTGCATGAAATAACTAAGTCTGGGAAATAAACTGTGAGACATTGCTGGTCCCAGCTGGAGATGGAAAGATCTCCAGGAACTTTTCTTTCAAAACACAAACCGACCCACCCTAAGCTGGGCCAGAGTGGCAAGACAGAATGGGATGAGATTGTTGTCTGAGGTCAATTGCTGGTAGCCCCAGTGTTACCTGGATACTGAGTCTTGGGTAGCCTATGCTAAGACTAGACTCTCAACGGCCTGAGCCCAAAGTAGTAGTGGCCATGGCTGCTGACAGAAGCAGCAAAGCCTCTTTTCTGGAAAGCTTCCCCATTCTCAATTTAAGCCTATAAGACTCTTGCTCATTAAGCTGTAGTAAGGACCTCATAATCTGTGGTTACTAAATAAAATAGCACTATGACTTATTGGTAGATGCAACAAACAATATATTTATGCTCTCAAAGGACACAGATAATGGACTTTTGCTTACAGGATATGTAACTGCTACCTATAAAGAAATTAAGAATGTAGTCACAAGCTGTCCATAATAAGAGATTATTAGGAGTAAACAGATGTGATGGGGAAACAAAGGAAACTTTTAAAAATGAAAATTTTTGCTTGCCAAAAAAAGAAAAAAGGTAGTCAGCAGATTAAACAGTTAAAGATAGATTTAGTGAACTAGAAAAAAATGCATATAAATAATGAAATATAGCACTGAGAAAGAAGGAGATGGGAAATCAGGTGCAAGAAGGTGAGATCCATGTTGCATGGGTGTGGGAGTGGTCCACACCTAAAATCTTATACTTCCCAGGAGCCAGTCTCTCTTTTAACAACTCTATGAACTTCTGGGGTCCTGCAAGTGACATGCAAATTGTTAAGAGTCACTGAACTCAAGAAAGCCAAACCATGGTATCCCCATCAGGCATTTATAGTTAATTTATGGTTCTCCCCAGTCCAGATGCAATTTACCAGTCAGGGATCATTTGTATTATAAGCAGTGTTGCCTAGCAACATAGTTGACATTCTATCCTTATCAGGCTTTCTGGAGAAAAGAGCTAGAGAGTTAAGGCTAGATTCTCATGCACAGCATAAATATTTTGTTAAGTCTTTGTCCATAGTATCTAATTAGGGTCTCTGGAAAAATAGAGACTATAAAGGAGAGCTGGTATTTTAAGAGATACTGGCTTCAGGTTTTACAAAAATAATGAGAAACAGATTCACAGATCCCAGAAGCAAAATACATCTCAAGCAGATTAAATAGAAATTCACACCTACACGCATCATAATTAAACTGCAGAATACTGAAAACAAAAGAGAAGCCATGTGGAAGAGAACCAAGGTGCACGTGTTAACAGCCTTGGTTGTGCTTCCAGCTAACAGCCAGCACTTAATACAGCCATATGAGTTAGTCATTTGAAACACTGCAGCATGGTCAAGCCTCTAGACAAGTGCTTTCCAAGTTGACATCATGCGGAGCAGAAAGAACTAGCCAGTTGAGCCCAGTCACAACACAAAATAGTGAGAAAAGGTCAGTGGTGGTTGTTTCAAGCCACTAAGTTTTGAGGTAGTTTGCTATGCAATGATACATAATAGAAACAGTGTTCAAGTAGAAAACTCAAAATCACCTATAGACTAGATAATAGAAATAGCAAGACAGTTTAATAAAAAGGTTGGCTATAAGATAAATATATGAAACTATTTCCTATATTCCATGTACAGTACCACAAGTACTGTGACATAGCTCAGACCAAGATAGCTAAGCTACATGGGATTTATTTGAGCACTTGACAAGCCAATTTTAAAATTTATATGGAAGAGCCAGGAATAGCCAAGACCACCAAAGAAGTAGAAGACTGTATGTAACATCAAGAATTATGATCATCTTATTCTTTTGGCTCAGAAATAGATAGACTCAAGAAACAAAATAGCCAAAACACAGGCAATTATGTATGAAACTTTATGTGACAGAAGTGCCATGGCAAATTAGTTGAGGGCAGGGGTGGGAAGGAGTACCTGTTCAATAAAATGCTGCTGCTGGGATAACTGACAGTTCAAATGGGAAAAGGTAAAGTCAGATCCTGCCTTATGTTAGACCCAGAAATCTCTTTTTAGGTGAATTAAAGATAAATGTAAAAAGCAAAACCTTAAAATATTTAGAATGGGCGTGTGTGTGTGTGTGTGTGTGTGTGTTACACACATTATCAGGGTGTGGAAGGATTTATTAAAATATTTAAACTGCTAAGTAGGAAAAACATAAAGCCTGGCATATTAAAATTTAGAACATGTTTATAAAAAGAAATCACGAAAAAAGTGAAAATTGAGCTCACAAACTGAGAGGAACATATTTGCAATATATTTAAATAATGGCAGAATGGATAAACAAACCACGGTATTGTCACGCAGTGGAATCTTAACCCAGTAGCAAAAATGACTGAACCTCTGCTATAAGGGTGAATAGCATGGATGAAACTTGGAAATGCAATTTCAAGTGGAAAAAAATCTCAAAAGACTTATATTAGTGTGCTATCATTTTATAGCATTCAAAAATAAGTAAAACTAACCAGAGTATTTGTGAAACATAAAATACAATTGCGATAAAAACTTTCTAGAATAAGGTGATAAAAGCAGTTTGGTATTTGGTTGCCTTTAGGGGAGAGATGGAGATATGGATGGGGAGTAACAAAGAAATAGATATCAATCGTTGACAGTGTTCTAGTTACTGGGTAGGAGATGAGCTTATAATATTCATTATAATGACTATAACAAATACATGTTACATACCATCTTTTATGTGCATATTAAAATATTAAAATGATACACAGATAACTAAGAAAGTTTTAGCAACAATTGGCAAGATACTAAAGATACAAGATAGATCTAATTTCTCCTTTTCTGTTACACATTTAGATAATACTGCCACAGTATTTATCCTTTTGAGAAAATAAGGTTATATTCCTGAGTAGTTTTTGTGTTTGGCTTTTCTCATCTATTTAGAAATCTGTATCGTGACACATGTACATGTTTTATTAAAGCCATTTAAATATTGCAGTTTTTCTGATAATCATGCCTCTTTTCCTTCTTCTCTAGTTCCAGTGCACTTTTCCAACACATCACTGCATTGTTTGAATGCAGCATGGCAGCTATTATCACCTTACTTGTGAGTGATCCAGTTGGTGTTCTTTATATTCGGTCATGTCGAGTATTGATGCTTTCTGACTGGTACACGATGCTTTACAACCCAAGTCCAGATTATGTTACCACAGTGCACTGTACACACGAAGCCGTCTACCCACTGTGAGTGTTTATTTAGATGTATGATCATTTTTTAGAAATCTCTGAGGATTATTATAGATTTTATGGACTTTGGAGACAAAAACAGGTGTGGGTTTGAGTTCTGGGTCTGCCAGCTGCTACATTACCTTGAACATGTAAACAGCCTCTAGTAACTTCAGTTTATTCGGAGAATAAACTGATTCATTAGAAGAGGTAACACATGATGGTTTCCTCTTGATTAAAATACTCTTTTTTGGAGCTCTTCAGGAACTACAAGTTGCAGGAATGGATAGATTTTGTTTTCTTCTGAAGTTGGTAGTGGGTAGTATAACGAGACAAAAAAGTATTACCCAAGAGATGAAACATGTCTTAATGCATTATGGTACAGGACTAAACCTGAAAGTATCATAAGAACACAGGATTATGGTATCATTAGTTGTGTGGGGAGGAAGCATGTGGTCGGTGATCTGAAATGACTGCTGCACTTTCTAGGACACGCCTGTACAGGGAGAGGGTTTCAGTAGCAAGATAGTAAAAATGATTTGAAAATATTCATGAAAGTTAAGTTAGAACTATGTGGCTGAAAGTCCCATTATTCAAAATAAAATGCTAGAAGTCTGGTGACACAGAACTTTTTCTACAGCTTTTTTTTTTTCTGATTATAAAAATTACATTAAAATGTAATTACATTAAAAATAGGACATTTCAAAAACATAAAAAAAGCACCCACAGAATAAAATAATCTGTAATTCTATTCCTAGAGATGATTCTGCTAAAAATTTTATCTTTCCAGTTTTATTTCTGCATGTGTATATATACATTTTTAAGGATATTAAGCTTATACTATGACATGCTATTTTGTAAGCTGTCGGCACTTAATATATTAGGCACAGTTACTTCTGTTAACATTTTCATAACTAGATTTATATGTCTGCATAATATTGCAGCATGAATATACTATAAAATATAAAGTTTCCTATTATTGAATATTTGTTTTCTTCTGGACTTTTGTTTATTATAAGTGATTCAGTAAAAATCCTTGTACAGTAGGGTTTTTTGTGTATGCCTGGTTGTTTCCCTCTGATACAGTTCTACAGGTAAAATTGCTGAATCAAAAGGGATAAAGGTTTTAGGATTTTTTTATACATATTTCCAAATTGCCTAAGAAAGCAACCATTGTACCCTTGCTAGTAGTGTATGACAGCCTGTTTGGCCAGGCTTCCACCAATCCAATGGATAGACTAAATATGCTTTGTAAACCTTTTTTAGGAGCTCTCATTTAAAAATGATCAAGGATAAAAACATTTCTGATGTTACAAATTCTCTATTTTATTTTACAGATACACCATTGTATTTATCTATTATGCATTCTGCTTGGTATTAATGATGCTGCTCCGACCTCTTCTGGTGAAGAAGATTGCATGTGGGTTAGGGAAGTCTGATCGATTTAAAAGTATTTATGCTGCACTTTACTTCTTCCCAATTTTAACTGTGCTTCAGGCAGTTGGTGGAGGCCTTTTATGTAAGTTTGATGGGTAAAGTCGATGAAATATATTTATTATTGTATGTAGTGATACTTTCCCTAAATTTAACTTAGGAGCTTTTTCCTTAAAATAGTTTGTTTAATCCTTTTTTTTCTTTTTCTTTTTTTTGCTTTGAGACAGAGTCTTGCTCTGTCACCAGGCTGGAGTATACTGGCATGATCCTGGCTCACTGCAACCTCAGTTTCCTAGGTTCAAGCCATTCTCCTGCCTCAGCCTCCTGAGTGGCTGGGACTACAGGCACACACCACCACATCCAGCTAAATTTTGTAATTTTTTTAGTAGGGACAGGATTTCACCATGTTGGCCAGGATGGTCTCAATCTTCTGCCCTTGTGATTGGCCCGCCTCGGCCTTCCAAAGTGCTGGGATTATGACATGAGCCATTGCACCCAGCCAGTTTGTTTAACACTTGGAAATGAACCTTAGTGTATGCTTTTGCTAAAACATGATCAGTATTATAAAGAAAAATAATGGATTTCTTGGAATGGAATAAAAATTCTCAAGAAATCAGTGCAGCTAATCAAAAGTGATTTCTGTTTAGAGAATACTTTGCATTTGAAGCTCATGACCAAATTAGAATATTTTTTAAATCTAAGTATATAATAAGAAATAAAAACTTTTTTATTTAGGAATATATGAACATTAATCTTGATAATGTATACTGTTTATTAAGTAGGGTCCTAGGTTTCTAAGTTCATTTATGAAAACCTTTTATAGTAACACATCCTCAGTATATCTTTTATTTTAATGTAACCATTAATTCGTTTCGTAACCATTTAGTCCAAAATGACTCAAAAGAATAAGAAAAATTCACTGTTAAAAGCCTCACTTACTATCAGGAAATAAAGCAGGCAAGCCAATGGCTGAGAAAATGTAGTGTGGTTCTTTTGAATATGTGATATTGAACATTCCAAGATGTTGGATACCATCCTTTATATGGAGCTTGGTAATGTAATGTGGTAATATAGTTTGGGAATGTAATTTGGTTCATGGTGATGGTAGGGCTGAGGGTAAGACCAAAGGAAGCAGAAATTCTGTTATCCCCATATTCTGGTTTACAGATGAACTGTTTCATTTGGCCTGCACAGGATTTAAAAAGCTATAGTTCCCTTTAGCTCCTCTGTTTCCATGTTAGATTTGGCCCATGCCCTTATACCTTCCTGGCTAGCCTCTGTGTCATTTGAGGTTGCCATTCTTGTTCTAGGGAATAGGAACCTATTCTTAAAAGGATTTAGACAGAAGAGTGACATGATTAGATTTGCTGTAGAAAGATAACTTGATACATTTGGAATTCTCCATCTTTGGTAGCAAAACACTGGGAATGAGGAGCTACTTCAAAGATAGCATTAACTAAGCTAGGGAACAAAGGCAGGGGCTGAAGGAATGGAACAAGAATACTATAAAGTAGCTTTCTGACTTAGTAACCAGTGGATGGATAAATGTGAATATTAGAAGAGGCAAATTCGTGGAATAGCCAAAAGATCACAGGTAGTTGTTTCTGCGAGGCTGAAGAGTTAAGAATTGGCAGGCCTCAAATCTGTAGATTCTAGACTGCAGGTGGTGCTATTGTGTAGAGCCTATGAAAAGCAGAAAAATGTTTGGAAAGCTAACCCAAAGAGATGGCAGACAGCATTGCTTCCTATATTGTAGCTGCCTATATTGAAAATAACTTTTCCCATGGTGATGTTTTTATCATTTCAACAAGCTTCCACTCAAAACACATTCATAGAGGGACTCAAGGAAGTACTATTCATTTGCATTACCAACTCATAATTCTATAATGTTGAAAAAAGATAATAGATAATTTTTGGTTTGTAGGGATATAGCAAGTCTCAGCAAAGCAGAGCACTAGGAAGCTTATAATAGCTTAAGATAGTGAAAGACTGGGGATCTAGGGAGAAAGATATGGCATGATTAGGAATATGTCAGTGACAAATTTTACCTGCTTGGAAGTATTATGGAAGCCAGCTTCTAAGTGTGATCTGCAGCTGAACCACCAGGGGAACTAAAATGCATATCCCTAGATCCTACTCCAGACCTGGTTGCACAAAATTTCAATTTTTTTTGTGCAGTAGAAATTAAGAACCACTCCAAATCCTATCTCTAGCCCGGTACCTACCTCTGCTTCCCACGAATTTGGGCTTAGTTAGAAACTTTCTCTTTTTTTCCTTTTTATTTTATGTGGCTTTTTACTATCAGGTATTACATTTGTATCATTAGCAACATTGTTTAGCTACTTATAGGTTAAATAGAGTTTGTTTTTGTTTTTTTGGAACAGTTAAGGACCTAATTACTGTCTATTAAATAAAAGGTTCTAAATGTCAGATAAGTCATTCAGTTCTTTAGTAAGCTGGAATAAGGCCTGTATAACCTGTATGGATAACTCAGTTTCTGGCTGCTGCGCATCCTGAATTAATATTTGAAATTGTTCCAAATGGATTCTACTGCAATGTAGAATGATTAGTATTTCATAAACTGAAGTCATTTACAAATAATTGTATGAAAAATAATTCAAAGTTTTTTTCTCAATTTGTCCATTTATTATAGTGTGTTACATATTTGAAACATTTTAAGAGAAAAATGGTGTTTTATAGGAAAAAAATTGATTAAAGTTTTATTACTGTACTGTAGAGATTTCTGGAATTTTGATATTAAGAATACTGAATGATCTCTTTTTATACTTTGAGGTTTATTGATAAATGACCTTTTCTAAAGATTAATTAAAGCTGAGTTACTCTTAAAGATAACTTTTCTCAACTGAGGTTCCCCACCTGGACCACAAACACAGAAAATTATTTGACCATTTTTTGAATTCTCCTAAGTTTGGTACCTAACTGGTACTATTCTGGAAAGCAGAGGGAAGAAGCTAGTTATTTACATTCACTGGATGCCTAAGGCAAGGTTCTTCAATGCTGGCCTTGGATAGTTTTTACATTTTTTTACCAGTAAAAAAATTAAAAGACTTATAATTCTTGATGTGGAAAATGCACGAAATTTATATTTTACTGTCCATAAGTTTTTATTGATGCCTATTCATGTATGTATTAACCGTCTGTGGCTGCTTCCCCACCATAACTGCAGAGCTGGGTAATCAAGACAGAGGCTATAGGGCCTGCAGGGCTAAACCTATTTACTGTCTTTCCCTTTCCAGAAAAAAATTGCTGGCCCCTGCCTGAGGTCCTTAGGTCGTAAGTCTCACAGAACTGGTTGAGAAAGGATTTGACTTTAAGGAGAATTACTATTTGAATTTATTTGATGGTTTATTCAGATAATTTGTTCAATTTCCAACATAATACCATGCTTATCTTTCAGATTATGCCTTCCCTTATATTATATTAGTGTTATCTTTGGTTACTCTGGCTGTGTACATGTCTGCTTCTGAAATAGAGGTAGGAAGTCTTTTTCTCTTTTGTTAAATACTTTTTTTTTCTATAAATTTGACAATTGAATATAAGAATAGTCCATATGATATGATATAGTACAACTAATTGTTTTAGTGATCTTTGGCTGATTGATACCACTTGGTAGCCTTTAGCTTGTTAACTTTATAAAAAGCTGTGTACTGGACTATATAGTTACATGGGAAATTAGCAAAATAGTGAAGTAGTCAGGCTCAACTATCCAGCATGAAGGAGAAAAGTCAGTTTACATTAACATATAATTATTGAAATGTTGAAACTTATTAACACTAATTTGAGAAAAACCATAAAAATGTTTTATATTTAGAAGTAATTTTAAACTTTATTTTACAATGGCAACATTAACAGTCATCAGTAATTGTTCATTCCATATCCTTCTATGTTTTATCCCAAATTTTATTTTCTTTATTATGGATTTTTACTCTTACCCCATAATGTTTGGGGGATTTGGAGCTAACATTAAAAGCCACATTATTCTGATACTGTTCCTTTATCAGGGTATCCATTTTGTACCTCTAACTTTTTAATATTTCAGTGGAAGGCCACTAATATAAACAACTCCTTTTTTAAAATTGTATATGTCTTTATTTTTAGAATATTTTTGGCCAGAAAAGTCTGTTTTGACACATTTATAGTCACTGGGTAGAATAGAACATCATGTCATCACATCTATATTTTCACATATTCTATTTTTAAGGAACTAAGCTATTGGTCAAAAACATAAACAACAAATGTGAAGCAATAGGGTATTTGACTCTATGCCTAGGGAAAAATGTATTCTTTAAACTTTAAATCAAAATTGGCATTCTTGTACGTTATGTGTTCATATGCAATCTGACATTTTCTTTCTAAAATAATTATGTGGCTCTCTACTGTTAATATATTATATTTAAATGATTTTAAATATGTTAATGGCTCTGATTTAAGAACTATTCTGAGGCTAAACTCTAAAGAAAGCAAAAATATAAAGTGTCTTAGTACTCTTCCACTCAAACTTGCTAATCTAGGGCCTATGAACTGTCTTAAACTACCCATCACAGTTGATATGTGCTTTCTCATAATTTATAACATGAAAAAACTCAACCCAGAGAAAATAAGTTGTTAACTATTTTGGAGTGGTTACTGTTGATGCCACTTTTTCTATTATCTTAGTCAAAGGCTGAATGGGGGAAAACATCTAGAAATCATAGTGACTTTTGGGTAGGATAATAGTGGAGGAACTAGACAGAATATATTTATAGTGATTATTCAGTTGTTTTCATCTGTAGATGATCCTCATTTTTCCTTTGTAATCTTTAACCAGCATTGAAATATAATTAATTAAAGAAGATAGGCAAATTAGTTTTGACACTTTTATCAACTCTAGGGAAAGATTTGAGGGAGGAAATAATTGGCTATTTGAATAAAATGAGGTTTTTGAATTTTTATTTCTTATCCATAGTTAAGAATTAGCTATACACTGTTAAATTATCTTGAAACTTATTTGTTTCTCTGCCCCTGTGAATCTCCTATATAAAATGTTCACATACTTCAATTAGCATGAAATGGGGACCTAAAGCAGGAAAGACAGTTTAGAACTGGTTGAGGTGATGAGCTGTTTAATGATAAGAGAAAGTTGGTAAATAATCTATTGCAAATTATGTTTTAATGTGTTTATTAGCACATTTAGATATTAATTTTGTATTAATTTTGTTCTAATTTCTGCATACTATATGCAGTGGTATTAAGGATTAAAAGAAAATAAGACTGTTCATATGTCATTTCTGCTTCCGTACTATTCATGCAGCAGGCTCCAGGAATGTTATAGGTTAAGGAGGTTGAGTTTCTGTACCTATTTCCCTCCTATAGATCCATAGTGACAGTGGATCAGGGCAGGACACAAGCAGGTAAAGTGGAGTTTCCCTTCTAGTTCATATCTTTCTTTCAGAAGGAACTATAGTGTTTCCAGGAGGGAATGCTGGCGTAGACAAAGACTTAAGAGACATGATGACGTGGCTCTCATCTTGATGCTGCTACTGAGTGCTTATATGACCTTAGGAGCCTCACATTCCTCATCTGTAAAGTGTGGTGGCTAGACTGAGTGATTTCCTAAGTCTTTTTTAGCTTAAACAGTTTATGATTCTGAGATTATAAATCATGTATTTTACATTAAAATATATTAAATTACCCAGCTGATTTAGCCTGATAATCTGTATTTCTCTTTTCTCTCTTTTATAAAATTATATAGAACTGCTATGATCTTCTGGTCAGAAAGAAAAGACTTATTGTTCTCTTCAGCCACTGGTTACTTCATGCCTATGGAATAATCTCCATTTCTAGAGTGGATAAACTTGAGCAGGATTTGCCCCTTTTGGCTTTGGTACCTACACCAGCCCTTTTTTACTTGTTCACTGCAAAGTTTACCGAACCTTCACGGATACTCTCAGAAGGAGCTAATGGACACTGAATGTAGACATGTGAAATGCCGAAAACTTAAGAAATATTCCTAATAAAAAAGTAAAGAAATCTTAACATGTATGAGAACTGTTCTGTCATATATGGGAACAAGATTGTCAGTATATCTTAATGTTTGGGTTTGTTTTTGTTTAGTTTATGGTTAGACTTGGAAAATGCAAAACCCCTTAATACTCTGTTACACAGGGTACTATTATCTGCTACATGAGAAGCCCACAAGGAAGCACTTGCTTCTCTCAACAGTTCAGCTGTTCTTTAGAGCAAAATCCTGTTTCTGTGTACGTAGCAATGTGTTCCCATTTTATTAAGAAAAACTTACATATGTAATCTGCAATCCTTAGCAGTGGCATAATTGTGTGCACCTGTTGTGTTTCAGTTTGTTTTTCACCTATAATGAATTGTAAAGACAAACATACTTGTAGGGTCTGATAGCAAACATAGAAATGATGTTTGTTGTTTTTTGTTATCTATTTATTTTCACCAATACAGTATTTTGATAGATTGCAAATAGATAATAATTTATATAACAGGTTTTCTGTTTATAGATAGTTTGGTTCAAGACTTGTTTGGATTATTGTTCCTGTAAAGAAAACAATAATAAAAAGATTGACTACATAAAATTTCAGTGTTTTGACAATTGTTTTTTGGCACAATACTATGGAAGTAATTCAAACTAGTAGTTTCCTCTTACATCTGGGGCAAAAATACATACCATATTTTACTAATCTAGAGATACTTTTTATTTCACGTGACATCTCTGAATTAGAATAACTCTTACAACTGATGGCTTATTAGATTTAATGAAATACAGAAAATACACAATATAAAAATGGTTTTCCTATGGATGGTTTGTTTTTTATGACAGATGTTCTGTGATGTTTATGCTCTGAAGGCTCATGGATGCAACTATGGAAGCAAAATAAAATTTTTAGCACTTAACAACAATCTGACCATGTTTATCCATTTTTATTGTTTAGAAGTTTATTTACTGGTTCTGCTACTTGGTGGCAATTGTATGAATTAAATTTTAAACATTTAAGACTTCTATTAATAGCTGCAAAATGTGAAAATAAGTTCACTCACTTTTTCTGTAGTTGTGTTTGTCTTTTGAATTCACAGCAGTTGTATCCTTTCATTATTTTGTTAGTTATTCTTTGTTAATATATTTTTCTCAGTACATTTAACCACTGGGAAATGAACTCTTTTGGTACCACTGTGTTTCTTCTTTTCTGTAGGAATAAAAAATAAATGTAAAAATTCTATTTGTATTACATATAGCTTTGTGTGGTTATTAGTGTTTATCAAAATTCTGCATTGCCCAAAGTATCCTCAATTGGGTAATTGTATAATCAGGTGGAGTAGGGAAGGTGTCATGTGTCTGATTACTAGGACTATA
This sequence comes from Callithrix jacchus, assembly GCF_049354715.1. Lineage (NCBI taxonomy): Eukaryota > Metazoa > Chordata > Mammalia > Primates > Cebidae > Callithrix > Callithrix jacchus. Next base: position 94,190,304 of record NC_133509.1, read on the forward strand.
TCTTCTGGTCCACCTGGAGCCATTTTAACAATCATGTTTTCAGATGTCCTGTTCTAGCAGAAAAGTATGTATACAAAAGAATAAATTATAACTACAAGGCCCCAAGGGCAAATAATTTCCAGAATACTTAATATAGATCTGCATTTTTAATTTGCTTTGGTAAGAATAAGACTGGAACAATTCATAGGCACTGTAGTTGCTAATGTTACTAAATAATTTGTTAAAACATGGTCATTAAAAATGTTAAAAACAACCCTTGTCTGAGTTCAGTTTTGACTCAGGCCCTTGAAACACATCACAATTCTCGTCACTGCAGTGTATGGTAATTATTTTGCTAACCAGTCCTGGATAGGTAATTTAAAAGTTAAAATACAGGTTGAATATCTCATACCCAAAAGAGCTTGAGACCAGAAGTGTTTCAAAATTCAGGGTTTTTTTTGTTTGTTTGTTTCAGATTTTGGAATATTTACGTTATACTTACAGTTCAGTATCCCCAATCCTAAAATTTGAAATCTTAAATTCTTCAGAGTATTTTCTTTGAGTGTCATGTTGGCACTCAAAAAGCTTTGGGTTTTGGAGCATTTTGGATTTTCAGACCAGGGCTACTAACTCTGTGTTTTCTTGATTAATTTGGGTTAGCTGATACGTTTAATAACAACCTTATTATATATTTGTCTAAAATCCTTGGTTTGCAAGACTACTGCACATTGAAGCCACCTGGAGAGATTTTTTTTAAATCATGCCTGGGCCCCACTCCCAGAAATTCATGTTGAATTGGTCTGTGGTGCTCTTTGAGCACAGGGACTTTTATCTTTCTTTCTTTTGTTTTGTTTTTGAGACAGGGTCTTGCCCTGTTGCCAGGCTGGAGTGCAGTGGTGCAATCTCGGCTCACTGCAACCTCTGCCTCCTGGGTTCAAGTGATTTTCTTATGCCTCAGCCACTCAAGCAGCTGGGATTACAGGTGCCTGCCACAACACCCAGCTAATTTTTAGTAGAAGCAGGGTTTCACCATGTTGGTCAGGCTGGTCTTGAACTCCTGACCTCAAATGATCCACTCACCTTAGCCTCCCAAAGTGCTGAGATTACATGCATGAGCCACTGCACCTGGCCAAGCACAGGGATTTTTTAAAAACCTCCAGGTGATTCTAACATTTGAGAACCACTGATCTAAACTCTTCCAAATTTCAGATCTCAATTTTTCCAAGAGACCTTTTGACAAGTACAGGGCAAATGATTTTCTTCTCACTGAAATTTTGATTCTGCTTTAATTATAAGGGGGTGCTTTTCTAGAATTAATAAAAATGTAGATGATTGTATCAAGCCCTTCACAATAACAAAAAATTTTTAAAAACTGATTTTTAATGTTTCTTTCAAAGTACCTCATCCTAAAAATATCTTCTATAGACCACCTATCAAGATACTTGGTTAATACACAAATTATTTATATAACCTAAGTTATAGTATATGACATAATACGCGAGGACTTTTGTAATTTTAAGACAAAATTATTTTTAACACTTTAAAAATAACCATACTAAGTTACTGTTTAGCTTACATATACACTTAAGAATTAACTTACTTACCTTTGATTTACAAGAAAGAAAACTAAGGCAAAAAGAAAGTTTTTAGTAACTAGTTTTCAGGTTGAGTCTGCCCTTTAACATTCTGACAAGCCTATCCCACACTTTTGCTGGTTGGTTCCCCCAGCAGATCTCCACTCAGCCTTGCTACTTGAAGTTCTTGACCAGCTCATGTCTGTGCTTCTTTGGGAAGATATTCCTGTGTACTCCAACATCCAATAAGACTTAGAGCTTTACCCTTAGCCACTTTCTAGAAGGTCCAGTGTATTCTAATCAGCTCTTCAATTGTCTGTTTCTCACAGACTATGCACTTTAAGGTTGAGGGCCTGGGTCTTACTCAACTTTGTAACATCTGCTCCAGTGTCAGGCTCCAAAGCACCCAGTATTGATGAAGCTAGTGCAGTGATCCTGGAGAGGGCAGGACCTCCAGGCTGCAGTGACTATCATGGCCAGAAGAGGACAGTAGAGGAGTGCTGACGTGATGTAAGGGCTTCTCCAGAAGTCCTGTGGCGGAACCAACTCAACAAGGAACCTTCAAAGGTGGCTTAGAGATGGCCAAGGAATTCAAGGAGATAAATTTTACCATTACCTCCCCAGGAGGGTGGTAGGTTTCAGGGATTTGATGAGTGCCTAATATGGGTCTAGTGTTTTATAACTACTGTTAGCTATCAGTGATATTTCACAACTGTGGAGACTGAAGAGTGGAGGTTAAATAACATGTCAGAAGCAGCGCTTTGAAGGTACAGTGGCTCACACCTATAATCCCAGCACTTTTAGAGGCTGAGGCAGGAGGATTGCTTGAGCTGAAGAGCTCAAGACCAGCCTGGGCAACATGGCGTAACCTTGTCTCTACAATACACACACACACACACACACACACACACACATACACACACAGTAGCTAGGCACAGTGGCATGTGCCTGTAGTCTCTGCTACTTGGGAGGCTGAGGTGAGAGGATTGCTTGAGCCTGGGAAGCAGAGGTTGCAGTCCAGCCTGGGCAACAGGGTGAAAGACCCTGTCTCAAAAAAATAAAAGGAAGTAATGGTGGCTGCTATGGTATGAGCGTTTGTGTCTCCTCTAAAATTCCTATGTTGAAACCTAATTTCCCATATGTATTAGAAGGTGTGGCCTTTGGGAGGTGGTTAGGTCTTGGGGTTTATGCCCTTATCAAAGAGGTCCCAAAGAGCTGCCTTACCCCTTACATTATTTGAGGACAAAGTGAGGAAGCATAATTCTATGAATAAGAAGGTGGGCCCTCAGCAGAAGCCAAATCTGCCAGTGCCTTGATCTTGGACTTCCCAGCCTTCAGAACTGTGAGAAATAAATTTGTGTTATTTATAAACTACCTAGTGTACAGAATGTTATACTAGCCCAAATGAACTAAGACAGTGGCTGGATCCATTGCTATAGCAAGCTCTGCATAAACAGCCTCTGCTTATTCTCATCTGGGTGGTCTTTACTTATTTGTACACTGCTAGTCTCTACTTGTCATAGATTATCTATAAGACAGTCCTCAAAATATATGAAAAATGAAATATGATATTAGTAATTCAGTGAAACTTTTCCTAAGCATCATAAAGATTACATCAGGTTTCAGATAAAAATGGAAGATTCATTCATGTGAAGACAGTGCACTTGACTGTCTTATCACTATTCCTCTTTTTAATTTTGACTTAATCTTACCAATATCCCTCTTTTTACTTTTAAGACAGGGTCTCACTCTGTCATCCAGGCTGGAATGCAGTGGCACAATAATGGCTCACTGCTGCCTTGACCTCCCAGGCTCAAGCAATTCTCTCACCTCAGCCTTCCAGGTAGCTGAGACAGAGGTGCTACCATACCCATCTAACTTTAAAATTATTTTTACAGAAACAGGATCTCAATATGTTGCGCAAGCTGGTCTCAAACACCTCGACTCCAGCAATCCTCCTGCCTCAGCCTCCCAAAGTGCTAGGATTATAAGCATGAGTCACCGCACCCAGCTCTTTTTACTTTTATCCCATTTTATTTCTATATCCTACTTTTAAAATTGTTTATCTAGTGATTATGCTCTTTAAAATTAAGTCTTAATAACCATGAATAGATCTGTACACTTGCCAGATGATAGTATTTTTGTTTTATCATTTCATCTCTCTTCTAGACTCTGTTCTCCTTCCTTCTCCCCAGCTCCATCTACCCCCACCATCCTATCTTCCCAGATGATTCTACCATTGGGACCTCTGGGCAGTCACCTGTGCAAGGACTCACCTTCATTTCTCACCACAGCCCTAATCTGGACAGAGTTTTGTGGTTGTGTCTAACATGACAATATTGTGGGGATTGAGGATGAAGCTGATATGCCTCTGGAGAGACTGGACTGCTTGCTCATGAGGCAAGCATGTGACACATCAGGTATAGACATCTCAGAAGCCCCCAAAGCCATCACTAGATTTTTCCAAGAAGGTAACAGTTGCTGTTTTTAATGTTAAACTCAGCTCAGGAAGAAAAGGTAAAATTATATTCAACTTCTTAAACAGAAAAAATGTATAAACAAGTTTAAAAAGACCTCTCTGGAAAATGTTTAAGATAAACATTTTATTAAAATTATAAAGAAGATTCAGTTGTCTAGAAAATTCTCTTAGGCTGGGATCAGTGGTTCATGCCTGTAATCCCAGCACTTTGGGAGGCCAAGGTGGGCAGATCATGAGGTCAGGAAATCAAGACCATCCTGGCTAATATGGTAAAAAATACAAATATTATCTGGATGTGGTGGCAAGTGCCTGTAATCCCAGCTACTCGGGAGGCTGAGGCAGGAGGATCACTTGAACCAGAGGTTGACAGATGAACATATCTGTCAGAGGTTGCAGTGTGCCAAGATTGCACCACTGCACTCCAGCCTGGCCACAGAGTGAGACTCTGTCTAAAAAAAAAAAAAAGAAGAAAAGAAAATTATCTTAGGTGAAAGGCAGAATTGGCTAACACTGCAACAGTGTATTCAACCCACAAGTAAGTATCAATGTTCAATTGAATGTTTGTGGAATAATTGGGGATAACTAAGTTACTTAGGTGACACTTTTTTCCTTCTTTTGATGTTACCAGCTACATAGTAAAATAGTAGGAAGTCCCATGTTACCAAAGTTCTAAGCTCTTGCTTACTAAGAAGGTTCACTGGTGATTCCTGCTTCACAAGAGAATGCAGCTCTTCAAGACTTCCTTGTAGCCATGTACTGATATGCTCCATATTTTCATCTCTTTCACACAGTTTGTCTGTTAGAATTTTTATGTCTTGCAAGGTCTCTTCACCATTGTCCACCAAGATCTAAAGAAACAGCATTTTAGGGTATGTCAACATAAATTGCAACAACATAAATAAATACACATTCTGTCTAAATGGATCATGCCCAGAATGAAAATATTATATATGCAAATTGGTATCCATCATAAAAAATAAGTGCATGTATACACAGCCAATTCACAAAGTTCTGTAAATGATCTTGGGAAAATGGATTATCAAATGAGAAGAATAATGGAATGCTTACTGAACTCAAATTTTTAAGTGGATAATGGTAGCCATGGTGATGGCAGCATAAAAAGCTAGTTTCCCTCTCAGAGAAGCACAGAGCTGCAGAGGAGATTCAGCCTAACAGAAGGAACTTTGGAATCAGGCAGGATGTGGGTTGTAAATTCCCATACGTTCATAAACTATTTGGTCTTGGGCAAGTTATGTAAACCCTCTGAGCCTCAGCAGCTCCATCTGAAAAAGGCATTTTAACACTTTCCTAATCCAGTGTTTTAATACTTAAATGAGGATTATATGTAAACTTTAAATTCTTAGAAAGTGGCAGAGCCAGGATTTTAACCCCAGCCTGACACTGAAGTGGGGAGGGTGCAGATGTTGCACTGGTAAAAATGAAGAGGTAAGGAGTCCAGAACTGACAACTTTGTCCTAAACAAAATGTGTTCACTTAGGTCATGTAAATAAAGTCTTTCCCACCTTAACTGAATGGTAGGAAGACAGTTTCCCAAAAAACTCAGATTTCATAGTGACATTGGTTAAAAAAATAAAAGGACACATTTTAGGATGTGGTGGTCACAGTAGCATCTAGAACTGCAGGGGAGTGACAGAGCTAGTGTGACTTTCCACCTTGATGTGTGTGCATTCAGGTGTACACAGACACAAACGCACACACACTTATTAGGTAGGTAAACATTTTTAGAAATATAGTTATTTATATGGAGGCAACACACACACACACACACACACAAAACTCACCTTAACTGTGGCCTGAAATTCAGCCCACAAATTCTCATATTGTACTAAAATAAAGAATTAAAAAATACAATGGTTACTGATACAATTTGAACATTTTAATAAAAGTCATGTGTTTTTTCAAAAATTATTTTCTTAACTAAAAATTTCTACTTCCAAAATGACAGAATAACTGGATTGAACTTGCCCTCCCACTATAAACACGTAGAGGAAAGAAGCGAAACGTATTAAAGAAATGTTTTCAGATGTAGAAGAATGGGCAGCCCAGGACCTTAACACCTGGAAGAAGAGAAACAAAGGAAGTGAGTCTTGCGATCACCCAGCTTTCCACTGGGGGACACTTTCCAGACCACAGCACAAGCACAGCAGGGTGGTCTTAACACAGACACAAAAAGATTAGCAAATTGAATCTAGCAATAGACAAGAACAATAAAAGCTTTTGGACAAGTGGGCTTTATGCTAAGAATGAGAGAATTCAAATTCAATCAGTGCAACTTACCACACAAACAGCATAAAGGAGTAATACTAGCTGAGTATCTCAGTGGATGTCTGAGCAGCTGAGGCTAGTCACCCAGGCACTCTGTGCCTACATAACTGACCATCCCCCTGCCCCGCCCATAAGTACCTTGAACACCCAATCCTGGGTGAGCCTCCCTGGCTGGCAACACTGCATGTGGGGCCACACAATGTTGCTGGGGAAATTAAGGGCATCTCTGAGAAGGTCACACTGGGTTTCCTCAAAACTTTGCCCTCTATGCCTTTTCCCTTTGTGATTTTACTCTTATCTTTCACTATAATAACAGTAACCGTAAGTATAACAATTTTCAATTCCTGTGAATCATTTTGGCTAATCATTAAACCTAAGAGTAGTCCTGGAACATCTGATACTTCACTAAAGCTGCACAATTTTTTTGAGATAAAGACCTAAATAAATGGAGATATATACTATATTCTTGGATTACATAATACAATATGAAAAAGTCAATTTTTCTAACATTGACTTATAGATTCAACACAAACACAGTTAAGATTCCAGCAGGTGTGTGTGTGTATGTGTATGTGTCTGTGTATATAGAGATTAATTAGGTGATTCTAAAATGTATATGGAAATCAAAGAATTTAGAATACTGAAAATAATTTTAAAAGAGAAGCATACAGGTGAAGAATTCTATTACCTTATGTCCAGACTGCATATGAAGCTATAATAATTAAGACAGTGTGGTATTGGTATGAAGTCTGGCATTTAGATTAAAGGAACAAACCCATAAAGTTGATTTTTGAAAAGCTGCTAGAGTAATACAATGGCAAAAGCATGATCTTTCCAAAAACAGTACTGGAACAACTGAATGTACATAAGGCAAAACAATGAAATTCAAGCCTTGCCTCACATCATATGAAAAAGTTCACTTAAAATGAATTAGAGATCTAGACATAAACACTAAAACTAAACTATATATACATATACAGGAAATCTTCAAGAGCTTGGCGTAGGCAAAAATGTTTTAGGCAGGAATCAAAAAGTACTAACCTTAAAAGACAAAATAGATAGATGGGTTTTATTCAAATGAAAACTGTTTACTCTTTCTGAGACACCATGAAGAAAACGAAAAGTCAAGCTTCAGACTGAAAAAGGACTCATTTCCAGAAAATATAAAGATTTTAATTCAATAATAAGAAAACAAACAACACAAAGCAATGAGATAAAGATGTGGACAGACAGGTGACAGATTGTATTTTCCAAAGATAACCCCACAATATATTCTATTCTTTTTTTCCCCTGACACGATGCTGACACTCCTTTCATTGAGCAGTGGTGGCTATGACTCCTCTCCTTGCACCTGAGTGACTGCCTCAACCATTAGCATGTTGTGAAAGTAACACTCTGACTTCTGAGGCTAGGTCATAAGACACCATCAACTTCTACTTTATTCTCTTGGGATGCTTTTGGAACCAGGCCAAACAGCTACATGGAGAGGCCATGAGGAGGTGTTCTGGCCAACGGTCTCCCTCGAGATCCAGTTGAGAGCAAGCATCAACTTGAGACACAGGAATGAGTGAGTCTTCAGATGATTTCAGTTCCCAGCTGCTGAATTACCCTCAGTCTTTAAGTTGCCCTGGCTGATGCCATGTGGAGCAAACATTAAGTTGTTTTCAGCAAGCTCTGATCACATTGCCAATTAGTGAGCAAAATAAATAATTTGTCTTCAGCTACTATGTTTGCAGTATTTGTCACAAAAGATAATATTCACATGAAAAAGGATACTCAGCATTAGTCATTAGATAAGTACAAGTTACAATCAAAATGAAATGCCATTACATACCTATTAAAACAACCAGAATATTAACAATTTAAAGCGTTTTGACAATTTTAAGTGCTGATGAGTATGTAGAGCAATGGGAACTCTTCTCCATTGTTAGTGGAATGAGGCACTTAATGATCACTTTGGCAAAATTATCTGGTGGTTTCTTATAAAGTTAATCATACACTAACCATATGTATTTCTTATAAAGTTAATCATACACTAACAGCTATATAACTCAGCAATTCCATTATAGGTATTTACCCAAGAGAAATGAAAACATGGCCATAAAACACTTGTAAACAAATGTTCACAGCAGCTTAATTCATAATAATCCCAAACTGGAAATAATCTAAATGTCTTTTGACTGGTGACTGAATAAACAAAATATGGTATCTATATAATAGGATTCTATGGTACAGCTATAAAAAGGAGCAAACTAATGATACATGCAACAACTTGGATGAATCTTAAAACAATTTGCTGAGTGAAAGAAGTCAGGTTTAAAGTGTGCATATGCTATCATTTCATTTATATCTAACTATTAATGACAGAAAGCAGATCAATGGTTTCCAGGAACTGGAGATGGGGTAGGTGATCAACGACAAAAGAATACAGAGAAAATTTTGTAGCGATGAAAATGTTCTGTATCTTGCTTGTGGTGGTAGTGGTTACAGTGGCATGTACATTTGTCAAAATTCACTAATTTAAAAACGGATGCATTTTTTGTAGGCAAATCAATAAAATGAATTTAAATGAAGTAAAACTTTTATGTGTAAAGAGCATTGTAATGGTTAATATTGTCAACTTGATTGGATTGAAGCATGCAAAGTACTGTTCCTGGGTATGTCTATGAGGGTGTTGCCAAAGGAGATTCACATTTGAGTCAGTGGATTGGGAGAGGCAGACCCACCCTCGATCTGCGTGGGAACTATTTAATCAGCTGCCAGCACAGCTAGACTGGATGAGTCTTCCAGCCTTCTTCTTTCTCCCATGCTGGATGCTTCCTGCCCTCGAACATCAGACTCCAAGTTCTTCAGCTTTTGGGCTCTTTGACTTACATCAGTGGTTTGTCAGGGGCTCTAGGGCCTTTGGCCACAGACTGAAGGCTGCACTGTCAGCTTCCCTACTCATGAGGCTTTGGGACTCACAAATCCCAAATCCTCCACCGGCTTCCTTGTTTCTCAACTTGCAGATCACTTATCACGGGACTTTACCTTGTGATCTTGAGTCAATTCCCCTTAATAAACTCCCTCTCATATATATATATATATATATATAGCATTAGTTCTGTCCCTCTAAAGAACCCTGACTAATACAAGCACCCACACATTACTTACCCTCCTGAGCTATCAGTTGCTGAGACAAGTCACTTGAGGTGTGCATGATGAGAGCTTCTTGTCCTTCTCTATATTTCTCTATGTTATTCTTCATGTATAAAATGTACTGAAAATTAAAAGCATGTGATTGCTTTTAGCAGTTTAGTTACTATAGATAAATTATCATGTAGTAATTCAGCAAACATGTATAAATTCCTCCTCTGTGCCACCCACTGTTCTAGGTAAAGGGGTAACAGTGGTGAATAAAACATACCTTGGTCAGGCTTCCATCCTGGGGAAGAAGATAAATGATTCTCCTTCCTTTTAAGCATTTCATTTCTGCATTTAAATAAACATGGCATTCTGAGTATAATTTTCCATGAATGGAAATTAGAGGGTGTTCCATCCTAATGTATCATGTCCAGTACAAAAATGTTCCTGATACAAAATGTGTGTGCGGTAGATGTCACAAAGCAGTAATGCTGCCAGACTGGAGTTCAGTGTAAGGCCTCAGAGAGATGATTGAGTCAGGAGACTGCATAAATTACTTACTCAAGTCAGATGTTCACTGGGTTGGTGACAGTGGTGGCAGTAGTGACAGGTAACTTTGAGTATTAAAGTCATGGCTTTCTGTTCTGACCGCCCAGTGCTCAGAAACGCTAAAGTCCCAGGAACTCTGAAAGTACGGGCTTTCAGAGTTCGCAGAAATTGTGTTCAGTGCTATAGATGAGGTAGACATGGGACTGTTACATAGATTGTTTTAAGCATATAGGGTTGACTGATGTATCTTTACTCTTGTATCAGTCTTTTCATAGCTTGTGTTCTGGTATTATAATAAACAAAATTAAAAGTCTCCTTGAGCCAAGTCCAAGGCCTCATTCTTGTCCTTCTTCAAACATGGGGTTGCAGACTTGCCTAGTTCAGCTGTACTCCTGTGCTTCTCCCAAACTCTCTATTTTCTTTTAGTCTCCCTCTTCATCTCCTCTTCCACAGCTCACTCCTTCAAAGTTGTTTTTCTCCAGGGTTCTGTTCACAGCCCCTGATCTACTCGCTCAACACACTGTCCCTGAAGAGGCTCATCCATCTCCCAAGTGTAAATCCTGCCTTTACGCTAATGATAACCAGTGAGAGTTCTCCCTTGAGCTCCTCACCTGGTGTGGCAAGGTGCCCTTGCTCTGGGGCACTGAATGTGTCCTGCTCAGATTGCTGTACTTAACATACTGAATTGTAATGATCTGTTTGTATGTGCATCTCTTCAGCTAGACCATGAGCTTCCAAAGGGCTGGGGCGGTATCTTACATATCTCTGCATTCACTGTGTCTTGCTCAGTGCTTGGGACTCAGTGCATGTTTAGAGTAAAGGGATGCAATCAGCAAAATTGAGTGGTGAGTGAATAAGAAAACAGTGCAGGGTCCTTTGGTGACTAGCAGATAGACACTGAATTTAAAAAAAAAAAACAGGACTTTTGGAATCAGTCTTTCATGTATGCATCCATCTGCTCACCAGATGCCAAAATAGCAATACGAATTACAATTCTTTTAAGAAATAATCTATATCCTGATAGGAAAGTAGTCTAGTGGAACAAACCAGTTTGTTTCAAGGTCTAGAAGAATGAAGATGCAATGGAAGTGTGAGGGTTATCAATGATGGTATGTATCCAGGCTCTCTGGAGCGCAATTACCTTTTCAAAGTGCATTAGTACCTATTATGTTATTTTAGTTTATAAAAAAACACATGACAGTGGTGAGATAACTATTGCCATTTAACAGATGAAAAAAATTATCCAGCGAAGTGAAGGGATTTTCTTCATGCCATTGGACTAGTCATTGATTTTTTTCTGGCTATTAAAACTTCTAAAAAAAAAAACAGCCTCAATTTACACATCTATAAATGGGACATACTGTATTATCCACTTTTTAAGGTTACCGTGAGCCTTAAATGTCAAATGAGACTGAATCCCTCTAACATTACAGGCATTGTGCAAAACAGGTGGGGTACATTGACAACAGATCTGGACCATGAGGTCATTATGGATGGCTGCAAAAAAAGGATTTTAAAAATTTTAATTCTTTTGCATTTTCGGTTTATAAAGAAGTCACATTAAACCTGTGAGTAGCAGCTATTCCCATTTTAAGAGGAAAAAATGAAGCTTACAAGTCAGTGATCTGCCCAAAGTCACACAGAGTTACTAGTGAATAACAGACTCTAATCCAGGTCTTTCAAACTAGATAATATTATGTAAAGTTTTGTTGTTATTGTTTTTGTCATAGTATATAAAATACAGGATTCTATGCACTTTAACAATATGCTTTGAATGAAATAGTTCTGGGCATTAAACATCAGTTCTTATATCTAATGATTAAATATAGCATTTTAAAATGTTAAAACAAATAACTTTTAAGTATAAATAAGACTTTAATTTTAGGAGTTGGATGAACAAATTCCTCTGTTATAAAAAGAGCTACAATCAGTATGAACTAGACAACCTACTTTTAAAAAATGGGCAGAAGACCTGAACAGTCACTTCACAAAAAGAGGATATCCAATGCCAAGAACGGGATAGGTGCTTCAACAGTGATCAGGAAAACACAAATTAGTGGGGCACCACTAGACACCATCAGAATGTTTAAATTGAAAAAGACAGTTTGGTGAGAGTGTGGAGCAACGGGTGCTCTCATGCATTGCTGGTGGTAATGGCAATTGGTGCAACTTCTTTGGGAGACAGGTAGTATGTACTAACGTGGGAGTTATGCATCTCTATGGCTCTGCAATTCCACTTGAGATGTATACTCAACAGAAATATGTGTGTTCACCAAAAAATGTGAACTAGAATGTTCACAGCAATACTATTTTTAATAGTCAAAAATTAGAAACTCTCTAACACCCATCAACAATACAGTATATAAGTACATTGTAATAGTAGTCATACAGTGGAATACTACACAGAACTAAGAGTAACAAACTACATTCAACAATAAGGTTGAACCTCACAAACATAATGTTGAGCAAAATAATCTACACTGTATTGTTTTATACCTATAATATTCCAAACCAGGGAAAACCAGTCTATGACATTAGCATGCTGGTACCCTTAGTGGGGCTGGTTAGTGACTAGAGGGAGCATAGAGGATATCTGGATACTGATAATGCTTTGTTTCTTGATCTGGGTGCAGGTTACACAAGTGTGTTCATGGAGCTGTACACTTGCAATCTGGGCACTTTTCTGGTACTTTATACTCCATTAAAAATTTTTCAAGAGCTATTATTTTCTCTTGTAACTATTACAGGTCTAGTCAATTAATCGAAGCCATCATGCAAAGCGTGGTGCTCTCAAACTTACTTCTTTTAATTTTTTATTTTCCAGGAACAGAAGGTCTGCTTTTTCATCATTTATGTAGATTCCACTTTCTAAGTTCTTTAGAATTTCAAAATGATCTTTGATTTTTTTGCTTTCTTGATCTCGTAATTGTTTTAATTGTTCTTTTAGGTCCTCCTGTTCAAACAGAAAACTCCAAATTATTTCTGAGTTCAAAGTGCAAGGCACCAGGGTATTACATTGCCTAGATCACATTGGAGCTGGATTATAAATTAATTCCTGAAGCATCAAGCAGAGAACAGATATTTTTCCTTAGAAAAACCTAGCAATCCCACATTTATTCATGGACTCTAGGAAGGGGGTCTGTGGACTTCAAGTTAAGAACTCCAGACATTGAGACAATTTCACAAAATAAAACATACAGTCAACCCTCTGTATCTGTGGGTTCTGCATTTGTGGATTTATAAACATGGATGGAAAATATTCACAAAATAAAAATAATGAAAATAAACAATACAAGTAAAAATAATACAGCATGACTACTTACACAGCATTTACATTTTATTAGGTATTATCAGTAATCTAGAAATAATTTAAAGTATTTTGGAGGATTTGAGTAGGTTATATGCAAATACTGCATCAAGGGGCTTGAGCATCTGTGGATTTTGATAGATATGTTGGTCTTGCAACGAATCCCCCATAGACATAAGGGATGACTATACTTTGATATATGAACAACTGTCTGGAAAAATAGAGAAGGGGAAATTTATTGAGGTTTTTTTTTTTTTTTTTTTTTTTTGAGATGGAGTTTTACTCTTTGTTCTCCAGGCTGGAGTGCAGTGGTGCAATAGCTCACTGCATTCTCCACCTCCTGGGTTCAAGCAATTCTCCTGTTGCAACCTCCCGAGTAGCTGGGATCACAGGTGCCTGCAACCACGCCTGGCTAAATTTGTATTTTTAGTAGAGATGGGGTTTCACCATGTTGGCCAGGCTGCTCTCGAACTCCTGACCTTAGGTGATCCGCCTGCCTCGCCTCCCAAAGTGCTGAGATTACAGGCATGAGCCATTGCGCCCAGCCTACTGAGGCTTTTAAAGAATTTAATGATTCTTAAAGAAAAATTACTTTATGAAATTTTCAGAATTCCCTAATGTTTTCTCTACTAATTTCTCTGTTCAGTTCTCTGTTGTTAGACTATTATATATTGCATGAGATTTATTCATTGTATAATCATCACCAGCAGCATCTTTTGTTTTGTTTGAGACAGAGTCTCCCTCTGTCACCCAGGCTAGAGTACAGTGGCACGATCTTGGCTCACTGCAACCTCTACCTCCCAGGGTTCAAGCAATTATCCTGCCTCAGCCTTCCGAGTAGCTGAGATTACAGGCACAGGCTACCACACCTGGCTAATCTTTGTATTTTTAGTAGAATTGGTCAGGCTGGTCTCGAACACTTGGGTTGGCCTCCCAAAGTGCTGGGATTACAGGCGTGAGCCACTGTGCCTGGCCACCAGCAGCATCTTATTAAGAAAATAAAACTGCATATATACTATACTTGTAATTTTCTCCTTCATATTTTCCTCTATATTCCTTCACATTTTATAACATTAAAAGTTACATTTACATTTTGAGGCTGAGCATGGTGGCTCACACCTGTAATCCTAGTACTGTGGGAGGCCGAGGCAGGCCCATCACTTGAGGTCAGGAGTTTGAGACCAGCCTGGCCAACATGGTGAAACCCCATCTCTACTAAAAAATACAAAAAGTAGCCAGAAATCGCTTGAACTTGGGAGGCTGAGGTTGCATTGAGCCAAGATTGTGTGACTGCACTCTAGCCTGGGCAACAGAGTGAGATTCCATCTCAAAAAAAAAAAGTTACATTTTGATATCAATGAATCTCAAAGTATGTTTCCATTTTCAGTTAACCAACTCCACATGCACGTGCTCATCACCAACTATTGATTATAAATTTTTAAAAGGCACTAAACACATCTTTACCTGCCACTAATTCATCCATTCCCCTCACTGCAATCTTTGTTCATGCACCCTTAAAAAGCAGAATCAAGTCTCTAACTTAAGAAAACCGAGGTCCACTCAATGACTGTTCCACAATTATATGTTATTGGTTCTAGTCTCTCTCTTTCCCTACATAAGTATATGTAGATGTGTGTATGTGTATACATCTGTGCATATGTATGTATTGTAACAAAGATTTTTTAACATTGAGATGGAAAGTATAAGTTTAACAAATGCAGATTTCATGAAAACTTCAATGCCAGGTAAATGTTACTGTCTGTATATACCACTATTCTAATTTTTTAAAATAATAATTAATGCATTGATCCTTTACCATGTTGGTAACGTATCTTGAAAAGTCCCTTGTAAACAGAAAAATGTGATTGTTCAGTAAATCCTCCTCCTGTCTTTGTGCTAAAGAAAAAAAGAAAAAAATACTTCAAAAACTTAGTTAACAAAATATTAATCAAAGAAAGAAGCACCCAGTTTTAAGTCAAATTCTCTCACAAGGTTTATAACAAAAACCAGCTGTCAGGCGCTCCACAATGCTATGTTTACTCCTGTGTGACTCCTCAAAATCAACCATTTTTAACTCGTGTTTCTTGTTTAGTCTTTCACTTAGCTCAATTTTCTTTAAAATATGCAAATATGCCTATTTTTTTAAAATTATTTTCAGGCATTTTCTATTTAATTAGTCCCATTTCTATCTCCTCCCACAGCCACAACCTCTACATTTCCTCCCTGACCTTCCTATACAGTTTTTGTTTAAATAAATCTAACTATTTTGATCACTATGGCAATAAGGATTATTCCCTGATGAACCAAATGGTATAATATGAGTATATTTCCTTTTTAGTATAATTTGTTTTTTCCTGGAGTTAAAAAAACACCTTATTAAAAAAAAAAATTTGCTCAGTGTTCCATGTACACATAATTAATTCATAGCAAATCTACAACAGAATTGTAAAACCATTCTAAATATTATTTCCCATAGAGTCAAACACATGAACAAATCTATCAGTTCCATTTCTCCCCTCTCCCTCAGAACCCCCCTCTGAGATATGACTTCGGGGATCTTCTCTTTCTTTGTGCTTGCTTTGCAGCTCACTTCTTAGGACTTCCTTTTGCATTTTTCTAAGTTTTTATTCGACCAGAACCCTTTGCATTATTCTTATGCTGGACTTCTTGTTTCCTGAATTTCTTATACTCTTTTTCTTGATTCATTCCTTCTATTTGTTGAAGCAAATTCTACACAGCTTTAGGAGAAAGAGTAAATGGGATAAATGTTTTGAGATCTTGTATATCTCAATATGTCTCTATAAACCTGATAGTTTAGCTAATTAATGTTAGAAATTATTATCTCTCAGATTTTGAAGCTATTGTCTTATAACTTCTACTACAATGCTCTTAAGAAGTTTGAAATTATTCTGATTTCTAATATTTTGTGTGAGATGTAATTTTTCTCTCTAGCAGCTTTTAGGATCTTCTCTTTCTATTTTTCCTTCTGAAATTCCACAGTGATATGGCTTAGTCTCTTCTTTTAAATATTGTTTTGGGGATTTGCTTGGACATTTAAAAATGGAAACATATTCTCTAGTTATAAGATATTTTTGTATTATTTCTTTGATAATTTTATTCTTTCTTTAAAAACATGAATATATGGCTATAACTTGATTTATCTTTGTCAGTCGTTTTCTATTTACTTTGTCATATAGTAGAGGGCAATTTAGCATGCTTACTCCCATTCCCCCATCCCCCACCCACATCCTCTGCATTTCCTCCCTAACCTTTCTATAAAGTTATAGTTTTTGTTTAAGTAAATTTTAACTGTTTAGATTATTATAATAGTGTAAGAATTATTCACTCATTTTTTTTTCTGGTCTCCTTGTTTGGTAGATATTTGGCATCTCAGAATAGTTCTTTAATTTTCTTACCTTTTTTTCCTTTTTCTCATCCGTTTTTGTTGTTGTTGATGCTCTATTTTTACAGATTTTCTTAATATTTCTTGTTATTTTCCTATTGAATTTTAACTTTACACTTTTAATTTCTGAGAGCTCTGTTCTCTTATCTTTCTTTTAAGCATGTTCTTTTTTCATAAATGGGATATATTTATTTCTCTAAGAATATACACTTTAAAAGCATACTTATGCTCTTTGCATTTTCTCTGTTTCCACCAAGTTCTCTTATTCTGTCCACTTCAGTTTCTCTTTCACACTGGGTGCTTCAGATCTTTGTCCTATCCCATTTAATAGTACTGAGTAAGCTTCAATATACAGTGGTCAGGAAGGAACCAGCTATTTGAAGGGACCATTGAATGTTGGTGTTGTTGTGGAGCTTTTCTCCGAACTGTTCAGTTTCCTTACAGGAAGAATCCAATAGTCTCCTTCCTCAGGTTGGGGTAAGGGATTATAAAGGAGTTCACAACACCGTTGGCTGGCAACATTCATCAAGCTGAGCTCAAAGGGGATCTCAGTACAGTACCTGTCTTCCACTCTCAGCCATATCTAATGCCTTGCAGTCTGAAGCCATCTGGTCCAGTTTCTTTGCCAGCGTTGAGGAGGAGGAGTCACTCAGTTAGCTGTACAAGGATGGGATTTGACCTGTAGCCCTAATTGCTCTTTATAAAGACTTTCAACCAACCTTTAGACTTGTGACTCAGCTGTCACAGTTTCAGGGGACGCCACTGCCTGTGACTTTACAGATTCAGGGAAAAGAACTTTTTGGCTTCTCTTTCTGTCACTATCCAATTACACCATCCCAAAATTTCTTGATATTTATTATCAGGTAATAAATAATAAATCAGCAGATAGTAAATGTCTTATCTCTGCCAGTGTCTTGCTTATGGATTTGTATCTTTTTTAAAAACAATCTTTATATACATATTTGGAAGTTTCATGAAGGAACAAAGATATATGCATTTGTTTTATCCATCAGACTTAACTAAAAGCTTTATGTGCACCAAGCCCATGCATGCCATTCTCTGTAAATGCAGCCGCTGGCAGGTCAACCTTCCTGCTCTTATGTTCCCTTTACTTCTTTTCATCTGTCTTCTCTTTACTTTCTTAAGCATTTTCTTTTTTTATATTAAGAGATTTAGTACTCGCAATGTATCGCTTACTTTTATACTCCTAGTGTTTCTTATCTCCTCTACCTAGTATACAAAGGGATAGGAATAATGGTTGGGGAAGTAGAAAATTGGGAATAGGCTGGGCACAGTGGCTTATGCCTGTAATCCCAGCCTTTTGGGAGGCCAAGGTGGGTGGATCACGAGGTCAGGAGTTCAAGACCAGCTTGGCCAACGTGGTGAAACCCTGTCTTTACTAAAAATCTAAAAATTACCCAGGTGTGGTGACACACCTGTTATCCCAGCTACTCAGGAGACTGAGGCAGGAGTATCACTTGAACCCAGGAGGCAGAGGTTGTAGTGAGCCAAGACTGTGCCATTGCACTCCAGCCTAGGTGACAGAGAGAGATTCTTTCAAAAAAAGAAAGAAAATTGGGAATAAGAGACAAATGTATTGTCTGTCTGGGTAAAACTGGTAGGAGGCCAAGAAAACCTGACAAGAAAGTGAAAAATCAACTGAGGAGTGGGAACCAGACCAATTATCCATGTATTATTATTGTAACATTCTTACATTTTTAAAAATCCACCCTCCTTGGCAATAATATTTGAATATTTATTTTACATTTGAACATATTGGGATTCCATATGAATGTCCCATTTTGACACAGGAAATTTTAAATATTCATCTTTGCTAACCAGTAGACAATTTTTGTTCCCATTCTAGTTATTTCTGTAACTTTTGGTCCTGGCCTTCTGATTCCCACATATCTTCTTTCATCATCTAGAAGATACAAATTCTGGAAGTTGTTCCTGCTTAAAAGACCTGGGCAGACCCCTTAGATAATGACCCCTCTACTCCCCAAATGCAATACAAGACTCAAAACTCAAAAAGATGATTCTGGGCCAGGCACAGCACTTTGGGATGCCAAGGTAAAAGGATCTCCTAAGCCCAGGAGTTTGAAATCAGCCTGGGCAACAGTGAGACCCTATCTGTTTTTTTTTTTTTTTTCTTTCTTCCTTTCATTCAAGAAGATTTTGGATATATAAACTTTGGACCCTGGGCACAGGGTTGAATGATCACATTCAATTTTTGTAGAGAAAATAATTATTTTTATGTTAAACAGGCATGATTATACTACGTGATATAATTCAAAATATGCATACTTTCAGGCATACTTCACATTCTCTATTAACCCCCAGAACTGAGACAAGCTCTTACCTACCTTTACTTTAGGAGGAAGTTAGTGAAAAAAATCTGAGGAGTGCCTACTCAATAAATGGTTAAAATCATAGTGGGAAAAGAGATATAATTTGCAAATTCATGGTAAGAAACAGAAAAAGATTTTCACATGGTAGCAAATAAATAAGTTGGTTCTACCTCTATGAAGCATGGAGAGAAAGAAAATAATAAACAACTAAATCTTAAATAGTTCATAAAAGAGAAAAGAAAAATTTTGACAATAGCAACAGTAATATTGTAGTATGGAGGAGAAATTAGTAGGTGAAGCAAAAACTAGAGAATAGAGGCCTAAAGACAATGGGAAAAGTTTGGTGAATTTCACCATTGGCTTGCAATTGATGACCTGCCTTATGTTAGAAGATGACAGTGAAATCCTTACCTGAGACTGGGTTTAATTAATAAATGCTTCATATGTACCTGTAACAATATTACTGAGCTCTTCTAGCTTTCTTTTTTTCTCTCTATACTCTTCTTCTGCCACCTGAAGTTGTGGAAGACATTCAACTAATTCCTCTTCTTTTTCTTTGGTAATTTGTATTTTCTTAACAAATATTTCCTTTAAAGAAAATAAAACCAATGGAGAAATATAATTTTGGATGATTCACACAACAATTTAAAGTAGAATATAAGTTTTTTGAGTTTCATCTGTCTTGGTCTCCTATCCTGAGGTACACAGAAAGATATATGGCATATACTAATCTTTTAATAAATATTTGTTTCCTGACTCACTGACACTCTAACAATCTACAAAGTAAGGAGATTAGATTTAATTGGTTCTCTTAAGATCCTTTGTGCTTTCTATCTCTTCTGCTATATCTCTATGAACACTACCATATATACAGCCCAAAAACATATCTGAGAAAATTTCCTTTGATAATATTTTACCAAAAAGAGGCAGGTAAACAGAATACACTTCTAACACATGTTGGATGTGAGAAATGCAGAGACGATAGAAGTAATTGGATATAATGGTAAAATAAATGGGTAAAAAGTGCCCAAAGCAAAAACATGAAGATGGCTGCTTAATTACTCAAACTCAAGTTTTATTTAGTTTCATATGGAATAGTAGTTGGACCTTCTTAGCAAATCAGGATCAATTTTAAATGGTGACTAAGACAGAGACTGCCAGCTGACACTTAATATTTGTTCTCTTCTCCTTCAGTATTAGGGCCCTGAATTTCAGCTGAGCCCATGGCTTCTGGCTAGAGTGTGGTTTCTGGGCTTCCCTTGCAGGCGAGTATGACCAAGGTGTTTGTGAACAGAAGTCATGTGTAACAGGAACAGCTATATGCTCCTTTGGTCCTTTCCTCCCTCCCCTGGCCAGAGGAGAATGAGAATGGAGGCTACTACTTGACACACAGATGTTAGATTCATGCTGAGGATGGCAGAGCCACCCTGCCAGCCCTGGATCCCTTCCCGATGGCCTGGACTGGGAAAGAGAAACAAACATCTCTCTTGCTGTAATGACCACTTTACAGCATCTTCTCCACTAGATGTTCAGACTCACAAAATTTGATTAGGCTACACTTGACCCAGTTTACTCTTAAAATACTTTTAGTTTTAGTTTTCATTTTTGTCCAAGTTGTATGCACACATAATTGGAAGGAAATGCTAAATTTTAGCAGGCCAGTGCTAGGCATGCTTCCCTACTGGGAGGTGTCTGGACAACATAGCAGACCAGTGGCTAGTTTCCTTCAAACCCACCAAAGCGATACTTTAGATGCGAGAGAGAGACTCACACAGGTGGGGCTATAGCCTCCCTGGCTCAGAAACCCCATTTTTATAAAGGAACTAATATATCTTGGACATTCCTTCCAAGTCTCTCTTCCCACTTAAGAGAGCCATCAAATCCAGCCCAATGCCAGTTTCCCAATAAAAAGATTGTTAATCCTTTTCACATCTTGCTTATGTTCACTGTGTTTTGGTATATCTTTGATAGAGTAGTTCTCTTGCACCTTAACTAATACACTGACATGCTGGCTGATATGTCCCCTCCCAAATTGCCATTAGCATCCTTATGAATAAATACAGAGAAGCTAAAATGCATAGAAAAATACCATAATTCAAAAATACAATGCAGAAGCAGGAGTACATTTCTCCAGACCACAACATTTAGGAAAGGCTGATTTAAGAAATGCAATCCTGTATTATCCATACTGTGTTTTTTTTTTGTTTTCGTTTTTATTTTTTCAAGACAGAGTCTCACTCTGTCACCAGGTGCCAGGCTGGCATGCAGTGGCACGATTTCGGCTCAGTGCAACCTCTGCCTCCTGGATTCCTGCCTCAGCCACTCAAGTAGCTGAAACTACAGGCATACACCACCATGCCCAGCTAATTTGTTGTATTTTTTTTAGTAGAGACAGGGTTTCATCATGTTGGCCTGGATGGCGTTTTTTAAAAAAACAATAGCCTGTGAATACAAGTTTGTATGTACATGCATTAATTCATTCCCATTGCCCGCACACAGCTCAGGCTGCGAGGGCTGCCCTGATGAGAAGCCATGCTCTTGTTTCATGCTCCAAAAGAGACTGTGGATTAACAGGTTCAGTGTAGCCAGTTGTTGCTTTGTCTGTGGGCTCACGTTGTTGGAGTAGGGCAGCCAGTCAGGTGCACAGTCTTCAGATCCTCCAGATCCTTTCTCAATGTCTGATTCCTGAGCCACAGACATATTTAGGTCAGTGGTGACAAGGTTCAGTTTATGTTCCAGGTCCCCCATCTCCCTGAAGTTGAAGCCTTGGAAAAGAGAGATCAACGTAGATTCCAGTCTACACTCGCTCATCCCGTGAATTCCAGTTTATCCTTGCTTCCATTCACTTCCTGTTGGTCTTTCCATACCAAGTACCTGCCCAGCTGACTTCAGGCCTCAGCACCAGATGTAAAGCTGACAGCCTCACCAGACTGTGCAAGTAGATACCAACCGCAGTTGCAGAAGGTCAAGTCCTGGAATAAACCCCTTTCCCAGCAGCTCTGCTTCTCTGATCAAATTCTGCCAGATACAGGGCTGTCGGACCCAGAAAACTGAATGGTCCTTGGCATGGGCTTGTCCATGCTGTATCAGGATGATAAGCAAAATCATCCTGAGAGAAAAATTACAATGGAGGGCCTCGTATCAGAGCCATGTCCATGGAAAAGCCAGTCACAGCACTGCCTTGTAGACAACATATCCCAACGTTGGGATGCTTATATTATGAACCCGTGACTAATCTCAATATTCAGGGCTGTTTTCCTTAGAATTTATGAGTCAGAGACCCAAATGGTAGTGGGACTTCTCACTATTAAACCTAATGATTTTGCTTTTCCTTCCTGTGACTTTGGTTTCTGTTGATTTAGAGATACTACTGGGGAGAAAAATGGTTCCACCAGGGGCACAACCACAGTTTCATAAACCAGAATCTGAAGTTGCTTCCTTCTAATTTTGGGCTCCTCATGCCACTGAATCAAAGGCCAAAATGGGATTACAATGTGCCTGAGGTTACTGATGGTGATTATATCAAGGGGAAATCAGGTTATTGCTATATAATAATGGTACACAGGCTGCCATCGGCCCATGAGTTTCTGTGAATCAGGTGTGGGTGGACACAACCCTGAAGTGATCACATGGCCTGGGAAGCTGAGCACAGGCTGGAGGCCTGTCTGCAGTGGGTTTGCAGTTGATTTTCTTGAGTTTTTCAATCTACCAATTATTTCATCTGCCAAGTTTTATGCTTCTATTTTACATATCTTGCCTAATTGCACTGTATAAACTTGAGTAAAAAGTTAAATAGGATCCTTATTCCTTATCCTGTTCATGACTCAAAAAGATTTCCCTCATTGTTTTACCAGTAAGTATGATGGTAAAATTATCAAAAATATCTGAGACGCTGACCACGTCTTAACACCTCTTCAGTTACCATTTTGGTTCAAGCTACCTTCATTTCTCACTTGGGTTATTGCTATAGCTCCCTAATTGTTCTTCTGCGTCCACCCTTTTCTTTCCTAAATTCTACTCAACATAGAAGCTAGAGTGATTGTATTTAAAGGAAACTCAGATTATTTCAGCCTCCACTCAGAACCCTCCAATGGCTTTCTAGCTCAGACAGAGCAAAGGACAAAGCACTTATGATAGGCTATAAGGATGTGCAGATGCTCCACTTGGATCTCCTTTTGAGGGTGGACTCACCACACCATTGTGAGGAATGTGTTTATAGCTGACACCTCCAATAGCTGGCTCCTTCAGGGTGAACTCAGTTATCTAGCCAATATCATGCTCCTTTGGGGCAGTCCCCAGTCAGTGACTAAGCAAGGAGGTGGTGCAAGGATGCAGTCATTTCTGTCTAAGGCAGTCCTCTTCAAACAGGCAGTCCTTGCTCCGGAGCTCCCCAGAGAGAGTTTGTCAGGCTACATAATGGCCAGACAGCTTTCCCTGCCCAATCTTTTCACAGATACTTCTCCCTAATATGGCTTTGCACTCCTAATTCCGTCTCAGCACCTGCTTCCTGAAGATGACTCCCCACTACCCTGGCACTCCCCAGCTCTTATTCAGCAACCCCACCCCTTTGTGATTCCTTAGATAGGAGGGTCCTGCCTCATGCCCTTCCTGCCTGGCATGCTTTCTACCTGGAGCCATCTCCTGAAAACATCTGCAGGGCACTCTTGCTCATATTCAGGATTCCTTCTCTGACTACCCTATTTACACAGACCATATCACGTGCACTCTCCCTGTCCCACTTCCCTACCTGATTTTTCTCTGTACCATTTATCACCATCCAATATATGACATGGTCTACTTTTTATCTCATTTATTTCCATTCCCCCATCGCTAGATAGTAAGCTCCATAAGGGCAGAGTTTTTGCGTGTTTCAGCATTTAGAAGAATGCCAGGCACCAAGACTAATGCTTTCCACCCCGACTTCTCTCCCCTGCACCCTGTTTCTTCTAACATTGTAGTCATTTGTGTCATGCTTTCTTTCCTTTGTTTGTTCCTTGAGTTATGCTAGTTTCTGTTTTAGCTCTTCCTGTTTTCTGGCCATCACCTTCTGACATCTGTTACCTAAGTTCCTACATTTCCATACTGATAATTTTCCTTTGTACTGCTATTAAACTATTTTTTAAAATTCACAGAATATTTTATTATTTGATCATAGTTTTTTTTCTTGTTTGTTTGTTTGTTTTTGAGACAGAGTCTTGCTCTGCCACCCAGGCTGGAGTGCAGTGGCAGGATCACAGCATACTGCAACCTTGACCTCGTGGGTTCAAGCAATTCCTTGCCTCAGCCTCCTGAATACTTGGGATTGGCACATGCCACCATGCCCAGCTAACATTTTTGTAGTAGAGACAGGGTTTCATCATCTTGGCCATGCCCAGCTAACTTTTTTTGTAGTAGAGATGGGGTTTCATCATCTTGGCCAGGCTGTTCTTGAACTCCTGACCTTGTGATCCACCTGCCTTGGCCTCCCAAAATGCTGGGATTATAGGTGTCAGCCACTGAGCCTGGCCTGATTATAGTTTTTATTTGTTATGCACCACCATTTTTTCTGAGTGTTCTTCATTTGTTGGAAAGTTTTATTCCTCTTTTCACTTGTTTTTCTATTAGTATTTTTGTATGAAAAAAAGTGTCTACTTTCTTTTGGTTACTAATATTAATATAAAGAATTAGCTATCCTTGGGCCAGTCATCTGCAGAGGGTTTCTGCAGGATGTGGCAGGATGAAATGAGGTTGGGGAAGACAGCTTGGATCAGGTAAGACTCTAAACTAGGACATTTCAGAGCTCCCTATTTTCATCTCACAGTATGAGACTGTTTCCTTCAAATAAAGCCCCTCTTTGGTAGCCAAGACCTCTTCTTCCTTTCCAAACCTAATCCAGTTCAGGAAGGCTTCTACCACCATCCCTATTCTCAGCTGCTCTGTTAATGGCTGCCTCCAGGGTAATATCACCTTGAAAAGGTGTGTGTGTGTGTGTGTGTGTGTGTGTGTGTGTGTGTGTGTGTGTTTCTGCAGACCTGGCACTTCTGGGTACTTTCAGTGCCTTTTCTGTCTACCTCCCCCAGCACCCATGCCCTGTTCTATCTCAGGTTGGCTTTTGGCAGTTCCCAAGGCAGCCTGATACCCTCTTTTTAAGGAGCACATCTGAGACTGACTTTACTAGTCTCCCTTGCCCCTCCTATTGTTAAGCCAGCTCCAAATGACTTCCTGTTCAGCTCCAACTATCTCTGAGGCCATTGCCAGTAGTTCTACATAATCTGAAGTGTGATTATTATTATTTTGCTGAAAACATATTTATTTTGCTTCCTCTTCAGGAAAAAAAGAAAGGTCTGGAATAACTGTAACCTTTTTCATACTAAAATATTTATTTTGCATTTAACTGATTAGAATAGCATGAAATAGTATTCCCCCTCCCCCCATGTAGTCATCCAAAAGTATTCTTAGATGCAAAATAAAATTTACCTCATACTTGCTTATCTCTTTCATTAACATTTTTTCTTTGTTAATAAACTCTTTCTCATCTTCTTTTAATTCTATTGTAAGTTTGTCAATCTGTGCCACAAATTCATTGATTTCCTTTTCTCTCAAACTGGTCTAAGTAAAGAAAAATGAGAATTTGTCATTTCAAATAGCCAGGAAATTAATATCTTTTTGCATGAGACCTGCTTCTGATTTCAGTTTATATAATTTCCCAGCAACCACTGAGAGAAACAGTTTTCCCTCCAGAAATTAAGTTATTCACCAAATGATATTTTTATAAATATGACGCAATGAATGGGGAGGGTAGAGGACAGTGAGTGAGCAGAGGGTAAATATAAAAGCTTAAAAAATGATGTCTGGGCTCATATTTTTAGAGGTAATTCACCTAAAGACTAACCTTAAGTAAGTTTCTAGTTATGTGCTTCAAAAGCATATTCTACTTTATTTGCTAATTCTCTCTAGTTAATATACAGCAAATGAATACACTTCCTAAGAAAATTACATAATTTACTCTAAGCATGAACTCGGAAGAGGGGAAAATAATTTTTAACAAGATAGGATGTAATTAAATATTGAAGGAGAACTGCTGATATGCAATGTAGGGGACTAATTCTAAGTTCCTTGGGTCCCCTTACCTCGGTAAGTAATTCAATTCGTCTAGCTTCTGCGTTCTGAATTTTTTCCATAATAGCTTCTATTTCAGCGTTTGTCTTGGCTGTCCAACGTGCCTGCTGTTTTCTCAAGCAAGCTATTTGCCACTGTGTTATAACACTAGAGATTAGAACAAAAAGAATTACCATTAAATTGACATAGTGGTTTACTAAAAACATGAGGAAATTCAAAGCAAAACAAGTCATACTATGACTCATAATATTGTTTGTGCTATTAGTGTTGCAGGCTACACACATTGCCTGAAAAAGTAAGACAAAACATTCACTGTCTCAACTCTGTCTCTGCAAGTTGCTTCAGGGTAAGAAGTTACATCTGCACATCCAATAGAACAGTGAACAAACCACACTTGGCAGTTTGCCTCCTTCAGGTAAGGAACAGAAATGAGGAAGGCTTGGAGCAGGTGGAAAAAGAGGGCCAGACAGAAATAGTAATAGAATTACCTAATTACCTGATGTGCTACTAATAGATTTCAAACTTCTGGGTTCTTAAGTTTTTCTCCACCACAACATGAAAAAAACTACATATTTGAAGAATGGTAAAAATGTGCAATTTGAGTATTTAATTGCACATTCAATAATAACACTGGCCAGGCATGGTGGCTCACACCTGTAATCCCAGCACTTTGGGAGGCTAAAGCAGGCAGATCACTTGAGGCCAGGAGTTCTAGACATGCCTGGTCAACATAGCAAAACCCCATCTCTACTAAAAATACAAAAAATAACTGGGCATGGTGGTGGATGCAGTCCCAGCTACTCTGGAGGCTGAGGCACGAGAATCGCTTGAATCTGGGAGGCAGAGCTTGCAGTGTGCCAAGATGGTGCCACTGCTCCATTTTGGGCAACAGAGCAAGACTGTCTCAAATAAGAATAATAATAACAACAATAATAAAATACAGCTAAGTATAAGCAAGAGCTTTTTAGGTGCGCTGATCTAAATATAGTATTTTACATGTATCACCTCATTTACAGTCACAGCTACTTTATAAGGTAGGTACTGTTATCCTTCCCCACTTTATAGGGATGTGAGCAAAGAGAAGTCATTAAATAACTTAGCCTTGGTCACAGAGCTAATAAGGACAACAACCAAAGCAGCCCATCTGCAGAGCCACTTTCCTCTCTAACCACATGTGTCACCTCCCCAACTGGTTTACAAAGAGGCCTGGATGAGCAAAAGGCATTGCACAAATATTAGCAATTTTACTCTTTGGTGACTCTACTTGATTTAAATAGAAAACACTAGTTCTGTTCAATGTAAAAAAAAATTCAAATTTGCCAATATATCTAGATCTGAGAGAATTCACACACAATTTAATTTAGGAAAATCATTTCCTTGGGTTCTAGTAACAAGTACTGTGCACTGTTCATTAAGATACATATACTGCTGATAACACAAAACACAAATAAACTTTTTTTTTTTTTACCATCTCTGACTTTCTCTTTCCAGGTCAGCACTCAGGATTCTGATTTGTTGCTGATATACTGTTTTTGTTGCTCTAAAAAGAAAAACATATTGGATTTTGCATTTGTGGAAGCTGTTGGAATACACAATAGACTCTTTATGTATAATTTGTATGCTCAGTAAGGCTATAGTCTAATTGGGAGATAAAACAAGTCTTGTGAAACAACTAAAGATTTTAGTGGCAGACTAGTAGAAAGACAACTCCAGTTCTGTGTTAGTGCAAACTGATTCTGCAAGGGTTGGTGGATAGCCAAAGATAGAGAAGAGATTTCTGGAGAGGCAATTGATGAAGGGTTACTGAAGGTTAATGTTTCTCAGAGGGAGGAATGTGGGTTGTCAGAATGGATAGTAATCTTACCAAGGAAAGAGTGTCACCATATGGAAATACAGGGAGAGAAGGAGCAGCACATCAGGCCTCTGTTACAACCTATGGTAGGCTTGCTGTATACAGAGGACGTGAAGAAAAGAAATAAGAAAGTAAGGTTGACACATTGTTGAGGAACTCCAGATCCCAGACTGAGCTCTGGTTTGATATAATATGTAACTCAGAAAGCCAATATAGAGTCTTAAACTGGAGAAAAGTAGTAACTAAGGATAGATGATATTCTTGTGCTAGGATGAATGGAAATGTGAAGATTCCAACACAGGTAACAGAAGCCTTTATTTTTATCCCTTGCCCTGCCTTTTCTCTATTAATTACTTCCCGGACATAAATAAGTTGAAAGCCATAAATAAAATGCTGCTTTACATCTTTTGAAAGAAATATTCATAAATGAAAGTTAGAATAGGACACACTGTTAAATAAACTAGAAACATAAAGAGAATATCTATAGATAAATATATATATAGAAATAAATAGTACAAAGAATTCCATATATCTTTCACCAACTTTTCCAATTGCTATCATTTTACCTTATTTGTTTTATTATCTTCCCAGGAATAATTTTGAGTGAAACAAATTCAGTTATAGAATATAATCCAATTTTTTGATACATACATATAAATATATATTTGGAAGCATATAGTAAACTGTTAACAGTGATTATTTCTGTGGGAAAATTGAGAGATTAGGGTAACTTTTACTCTCTAAGTTATACAGTTTATATTTCAATTTTAAAATCATGTATGGTATTATTTTCTAATCAGAAAAATTAAAAATTAAAATTAAAATGACTTAGAATGCAAAATGAACATCACTGGGACTCAGTGATGTGATAATGTTCAGGAACACTCTTGTCACTGCACCCCAACTGGTCCATTCCTGGGGCCCAGGGGCTCCCATAAAATTCAGAACCTATCTATCCTTTCAATGAAAATCCATGAGAATGACTCCAAGACTGTGAAACAGAGAGAGCTAGTTATAAACTTCCATTTCTGTACTATGTTAGAAGTTGACACAGATTTATTGTTATCATTTATTACAAAATAAATGCAGAGAAAGTAAAGATCAAAAATTTCAAAGGCAATAAATATACCGATGAAGTTCCTGGAGTGTGATGAGTCCTTCTTCCATATTTTTTATGTCTACTCTCCTTTGTGATAGAAAGTATTCTTTCTGAGCAATAAATGTCAGTTGTTTCTGATTTCTATCATGAAAAACAGAGTTATCATTTGTTGAAGGCTGACATAACCAAATATGCAAACACAACAATTTCAAAAACAGTTTTGAAAGTTCAGATCATGAGCTATTCACTAAATAAATTATTAAAACTAAAAACAAAGTCTTTTGTTAGTGGTAGCTACATCTAAATTTATGCATAGAATTTTCTTTTTTAAAATTTTTTTCCCAGCTAATTTTTGTACTTTTGTAAAGATGGGGTTTCCCTATGTTGCCCAGGCTGGTCTCAAACTCCTGGTCTTAGGTGACCCGTTTATGTCAGCTTCCCAAAATGCTGTATTGCAGGCATGAGCCAGTGCACCTGGTCTACACAAAGGATTTTCATAGAACTTATTAAAATTCCCCAACCACTGAAAGAACATTCACCACAATAGTAACCACAAAACAACAAGAACAATTGTATACTGCTTCATCTGAGTGTGTGTGTGTCTCTCCTAAACTGCTTGTCAATTCTGTCATGTTCTTCTGTGAAAGGTGAAGGAGTCAGTGAGACTAACTTTGCATATTGGTTCTACCTTTTAATTAGGGTGTGATCTAATAATAACAGCCAAAAAGTAGCTTCACCTGTCAATAAGCCTCAGTATCCACCAGCTATAAAATGAGGATTACAATACCTAGCTCAATGGATGAATGAATTTAATAAGATGTAAAGTGCTCCTCTCAGTGTGTGGACGGATAAGGCTAATTTTTTTTTTGAGATGGAGTCTGGCTCTTGTCACCTAGGCTGGAGGGCATGATCTCGGCGCCCGGCTCATTGCAGTCTCCACTTCCCAGGTTTAAGAGTTTCTCTTGCCTCAGCCTTCCAAATAGCTGGGATTACAAGTGTGGGCCACTATGCCCAGCTAATTTTTTATATTTTTAGTAAAGATGGGGTTTCAAGTAGTTATTTTTCTGTCTCAACTTGTAAGAGAAAATAAGGCTCAGAGAAGTTTTTAGTCTTGTTCAAATGCCCAGATATTGATAGGAACCTCCCTGTTACAGAAAGTGTTTTATCTCAGTGACTCTTTCAAACTGCTGTGGACTGAACTTTGTCTCCCCCTTCTACCTACAGAATTTATGTGTTGAAACCCTAACCCCCCAACATGATGAAGAAATGGAGAGATTTGGGTAATTTTTACTCCCTAAGTTATATATTTCTATATTTGAATTTAAAAATCAGGTACATCAGAAAAAACTAAAATTTAAAGTGCCTTAGAATGGAAGAAAGGAACATTGTAGGGGCTTAGTGTCATGATAATGTTCAAGCATATTATAAAGATGGGGGCTTTGGGGAAGTGATTAGGTTTGGATGAGGTCACGAGGGTGGGATCTTATAAAAGAAAGACACCAGAAAACATGTTCTCTCTATCCACCATGTGAAGACACAGAGAGAAAGCAGCTGGCTGGCTATAAGCTAGAAAAGGGCCCTCAATCAGAACTCGACCAAGCTGGTACTGTGACCTCAGACTTCCGGCCTCCAGAACCGTAAGAAAATCAATTTCTGTTGCTTAAGCCAGCCAGTCTATGGTATTTTGTTATGGCAGCCTGAGCTGCTGAGACAGAGCTCAGTAAATGATAGCAAACATTTTCATTTTCATCAATAGATTTTAAAACTAGGGTAAGTTTAAGTGGAGAGCCACCACTTTGATAGCAAGAAAAACACCCCTTAACGATAGCATGTTGAATCACATGTGGATGGTGGGTAAAGACATACTCGTCATGGACCTTTCGTTTCTGCAAAAAAGCTTTTTCTTCTTCATTTAAAACAATCTTATATTGTCTGGTAAGAGTTTTCATTTTCTCTTGTAGGTCTTTGTAATTCACACGAGCAGCATGTAGTATTTCAGCCAGCTAGAGAAAAACAAACGAGTTGAATGAGAGGACTTGCTTCACTGCTCCTCTGAGGGGATCTGCATCAGGTGGTAACTCGGAGAGCACCTGTTATATTGCTTAGCACACTGTGAACATGCCATAAATGCTAAGCGATTTAATTCTATAGCAAATGTGCAATTGTACATTTGGGGGCCACTACTATAATTTTTTTTAAGTATAGAAAAGTAGTAAACCATGCTGCAAAACCATAGAGTAATAATCCATATTGAAATACAAAATGGGAGGAATAAACTGATCGTTTGGCAACATTTATATGTCCTTATTCCAGAATATAAACTCTACAACATATAAAAGAAAATGTAACATACTTAGAAGCTCTTGCTCAGAACATTTTTGAGTTGATATTATGCTTGCTTCATGTGTAATACTTCTATTTGAGGACAAAAAATAGTACCCACGAGTGTTCTACATGAGATATTAATTTTGTGCTTATATTGACTTGCTTCAAATAAGGTAAGAAAGTCAAGTTTAGCAGAAAAAGTGAGCTTAGTAGTTCAAAACAACCTTGTGTCAGGGGGCAAATATTTGTAGAAGTGTTGAGGAACTCACAAGATAATAAAGAATTACTCAAAAAAAAAACCAAAAACAAACATAGAATTACTACTCAACCCAGCAATCCCATTACTGATGATAGGCTTGAGCCACCATGCCTGGCCTACAGTAGATTTTGATTGCTCTGTTTCACAGTATTGATTTTACTCAAATGTTTAGAAACTCTAAATATTTGTTCATCTTCTAATTGTGTGTGTGTGTGTGTGTGTGTGTGTATGTGTGATTTTTTTTTTCTTTGAGACAGGATCTTGCTCTGTCACCCAGACTGGAGTACAGTGGCATGATAATCGCTCACTGCAGCCATTTATTTCCAAAGGAAAATAAATTATTCTACCAAAAGGACACCGTGTTTTTATGTTTACTGCAGCACTATTCACAACAGCAAAGACATGGAATCAACCCAGGTGCCCATGAACAATGGATTGGAGATTGGATAAAGGAAATGTTGTACTTATACACCATAGAACACTAGCGGACATTTAAAAAAAAGAATGAAATCGTGTCCTTTCTAGCAATATGGATGTAGCTAGAGGCTATTATCCTATGTGAATTAATCCAGAAACAGAAAAAGAAATACTGCATGTTCTCACTTCTAAGTAGGAACTAAACGTTAGGTACACATGAACCCAAAGATGGAAACAATAGACACTGGGATTCTAGAAAGGTAGAGAGAAGTGGGGAAGGTTTGAAAACTACCCATCAGATATTATGTTCACTACCTGGATGACAGAATTATTAGAAGCTCAAACTTCAGCATTACCCAATATACCCTTGTAACAAATCTGCACATGTACTTGAATCTAAGAATGCAAGAATCCAGAGTGATAAGGCTAGCACTTAAAATTCCTCTTGCCCTGAAGACATTTGTAACATAGAAGAAACCACATGAAAACCAAGGTTTGGGTTTTCTGCATGGCAAGTGGAACAAAACCAACATGTACTGCTCATCCAAGTGTTGAGCCTACATAAACCTCCCACTATTTCAGTCTGAAATTCCAAAGAGCTTCACCCTCTGGTTAAAGGTAAACTGAAAGTTAACAAGTCCAGCTTAACTTTGATCACCAGGGATGCTTAGCATGGATTAAGGTAGCTTGGAAATTGTAACACCCTACCCATCTGACAGAAGTGAATGTAAACTGCTCCTGGGGTAAACATCATTATCTTAAGCCTCAAATTGCTTTTACAAACCATATTAGTCCATTTTCATGCTGCTGATAAAGACATAATCACAACTTGGAAGAAAAAGAGGTTTAATTGGACTTACAGTTCCACATGGCTGGGGAGGCCTCAGAATCATGGCAGGAGGTGAAAGGCACTTTTTAAATGGAGGCAGCAAGAGAAAATGAGGAAGATGCCAAAGCAGAAACCCCTGGTAAAACCATCAGATCTCATGAGACTTATTCACTACCACAAGAACAGTATGAGGGAAACTGCCCCCATGATTCACATTATCTCCCACCAGGTCCTTCCCACAACATGTGGGAATTATGGGAGTACAATTCAAGATGAGATTTGGGTGGGGACACAGAGCCAAACTGTAACGCAAACATTTTTTTTAAGTACAATGTCCAGCATACAGTTTTCCACCAGGAACAGAAGGAAATAAGAGCATGAACAAACATTGGCAGAAACAACACACTGCAGAAACAGACTACAGACCCATAAAGACATAAGATATTGAAATTAGCAGACACTGAACTATAAAACTAGTATGCTTATTATGATTGAAGAAACATTAGATATTCTTGAAAATGATAACAGGAAATTAGAAATGGTAATGAGTCTCACAGCATATTTAAAAGGTAACAAAAAATTACCAGTTGAAAAACAATAACGGGCCAGGCATGGTGGCTCACACCTGTAATTTCAGAACTTTGGGACCTCAGGTGAATTACCTGAGGTCAGGAGTTTGAGATCAGCCTGGCCAACATGGCAAAACCCTGTCTCTACTAATACAAAAATTAGCTGGGCATGATGGCACACGTCTGTAGTCCCAGATACTCAGAAGGCTGAGGCAGGACAATCACTTGAACCCAGGAGGCAGAGTTTGCAGTGAGCTGAGATCATCCCATTTCCCTCCAGCCTGGACAGCAGAGTGAGACTCTGTCTCAAAAAATTAAATGAATGAATGAATAAATGAATAAATACAATAACCAAAATTAAGAATTCAAATAAGACCACTCTGCTTAAAATGCAGGAAGGGGAGGCAAAAAGCTGAAAATACAGAAGAGTTAAGTATGATATATAGAGGATACATATATTAGAACAAATAACTGCATACATACAATTGGAGTCTCAGAAAAAGATTGACACTGGTAGAAAAATGTCTTGTACCGCCAGTCTATTACAAAAGTAGAAAGGTTAAGAAAGAACCCTACCCTAATGTCAGAGTTAATTGATACAAAGAAAAGAGGGCCCTGGGCCATTCCCTGTGGTGGCCAATTGAGCAGCTGTATCTGGAGTATTTGCTTCAACTTCTTCCCTTACTTCTGACACTTATATTAATCAGCCAACTGTAGTGGAGATTTTCTCCATACCAAACCAGTGAGTACCACAGGCAGTAACTAACCCCAGGAGTCTAGCATTGGTATAGATTTGCCATACCTAAGACAATACAGGTCCTCTTCTTCCTAATATATATCCCTCCTACCCGTACGTGCATAAGCCCAATCAACACATTCCACTCTTGCCACAGAATTATTTTCTTTTCTTCTTTTCCTTTTCCTTTTTCTATCGAGAGATGACATCTCACTATGTTGCCCAGGTTGGTCTCAAACTCCTGAGCTCACATGATCCTCCCACCTTGGCCTCCTTAGTAGCTGGGATTACAGGCACACCATTGCACCCAGCACCTCCCACAAAATTACTACATGCAGGCTCAGTAAACAGAAGAGACAAGAAGAATGCACAATTAAGGCTGGCTGCAGTGGCTCACACCTGTAATTTACTACTTTGGGAGGCTGAGTAGGAAGATCGCTTGAGACTGGGAATTCGTGAGGCTGCAGTGAGCCATTATCATGCCACTATACTCCAGTCTGGGTGACAGAGCAAGATCCTGTCTCAAAGAAAAAAAAATCTCACACACACACACACACACACACACACACAATTAGAAGATGAACAAATATTTAGAGTTTCTAAACACTTGAGTAAAATCAATACTGTGGAACAGAGCAATCAAAATCTACTGTAGGCCAGGCATGGCGGCTCAAGCCTATCATCCTAGCACTTTGGGAAATGGAGGTAGAAGGATCGCTTGAGCCCAGGAGTAAGAGACCAGCCTGGGCAACACCAGGAGAATAGAACAAAAGAAACAGGTGAACATATAATGGCTGAAAATTTTGCAGAACTTATGAGATATAGAAACTCTCAGATTTAAGGAGCCAAATAAATTCCAAGGAGGAAAAATAAAAAGATAATTTGGACACATCATAGTGAAACTAAACAGCTAAGTTAAGGGAACAAAGAAGATCTAAAGAAAAGACATGCCACGTTAATGGACTGGAAGCTTCAATATTGTGAAAATGTGAAATCCTCTTCAAATTGATTTATAAATTTAATACAATCCTAATCAAAATCTAAGGTTTTTTTGGAAGAACTTGACAAACTGATAGAAATTGAAAAGGTCAAGCTGGAACAATTATGAAGAAAAAGGTGAAGGACTTATACCACTAGCCATAAAAACTTATTTTAAAGCTACTAATTAAGACAATATTGTTCTAGTGTGAGGAGAGATGAATGGTTCAAATGAACAGAGTCAAAAATCCACATCTATATTTATTATGCACACTTGATTTATGACAATAGTATGACCACTCTGTGGTGAAGGAAAGGATTGTATTTTCAGTAAATGGTGCTGGTTAATTGGACAACCTTAAGGAAAAATATGAATCTTGCCCACTATCTCAAAGCACACACACATACATTCCAGATGGCTCCTAGTCTTACGTGTGAAAGGTTAAATAACAAAGCTTCCCAATGGTAACAGAAGAGAACATTCTCATGACATAGGACATAAGGAACATTAACTAAAAAGAAAAAGATTAATAAACTGAACTTCATTAAAATTAATAAATTATATTAATCAAAAAGATAGATATGTACATAAATATTATATATTTATGGTTTATATATTGTTCTGTAATATGTAATATTTAATAATTAAAAAAGTTAACTCCGGAAGGACTCAAGATGGCACTGTGAGAACAACCCAGGATTGAAGCTCTCGGTTAATGCGCAAAGAGGGTGAGTCAGGGCCGCATTTCCAGACGGATCTTTGTTGCCCACAGAACGGGGAAATTCCCAGGTATAAAAAAGACGCGGGATGCCAGGCAGAGGTTTTGGCTGGTGCAGCCAGCAGCCGGCAGCCGGTGCAGCAGCGGCCCGCGCTGTAGCACAGCGGCACTACACAGCGCTCCACACAAAGCGCACTGGTCCGGGAGCCCTGTTGAACTGGCAACCTGAGACTTGAGAGGGCGAACTTGAGACTGAATGGCACTTGGACAGTGAGCCAGCCCAGGAGATTCCAGGAAAACAGCGTTTGGGGTAGCGCAGTGGGACAAACAAAACAGCGATTCCAAACGCTCCCGGTGGAGAGGTTCCCTGAGGGCGCAGCTCCGTGTGGGAGGGGCGTCCGCCATTACCGAGGCAATCCGCCCCTACTGAGGTACACACCCACTGCTGATGCAGCCTGCTGTTGCCGAGGCAACCCGCTACAACAGAGAGACTCCGCCGCAGGACATAGCCCATGGCAGCAGGGCGGAGACCGCAGCAGAAGGGCAGAGACTGCAGCAATAGGGCGAACCTCACACCAGCAGGGCAGAGCCTCGGCAGGCAAATAGTGACTAGACTGCCTCCTAGCTGTGCAGGACAGCACAATGGACACTCAAAAATAAAGCATCTGAGAAAAAAAAGGGTTTTTTAATGAGTTCTGTAGCAGCAGAATTAAACAGCAGCCTAACAGCCCTGAATGAACAACAGAGCTCACAGCTCAGCAATTAAGCTCCTATAAAGTACAGACTGTCTCCTCAAGCAGCTCCCTGACCCCTCTATATCCAAAAGACTGACATTTGGCAGGCATCATTCTGGGACAAAGATAGCAGAAAAAGAAACTGGAAGCATCCCTCACTGTTCCGCAGCTGCTATAGGTGCACCCCAGACAAGCAGGGCCTGGAGTGGACCTCAGCAGTTGTACAGTGGAGGGGCTAGACTGGTAGAAGGAAAACCAAGTAACAGAAATACTTCATCATCAACAATCTGGGCGTCCACTCAGAGACCCAATCGAAAAGTCAGCAACTACACAGACGACAGGTGGATAAATCCACAAAGATGGGAAGAAACCAGTGCAAAAAGGAGGAAAACACCCGAAACCAGAACACCTCGCCTCCTAGAAAGGACCAAAACTCCTCACCAGCAAAAGAACAAAGCTGGACAGAGAATGACTGTGACGAAATGATGGAATTAGACTTCAGAAGGTGGATAATGAGAAACTTTTGTGAGCTAAAAGAACATGCTTTAAATCAATGCAAAGAAACTAAGAACCTTGAAAAAAGATATGAAAAAAGATTCGAGGAAATGATAACAAGAATGGATAACTTAGAGAGGAATATGAATGAATTAAAGGAGCTGAAAAACACAATACAAGAACTCTGCGAAGCACGCACAAGTTTCAATAGCCGAATTGACCAAGCAGAAGAAAGAATATCTGAAGTCGAAGATCAACTCAATGAAATAAAACGAGAAACCAAGATCAGAGAAAAAAGCACAAAAAGGAATAAACAAAGTCTCCAAGAAATGTGGGACTATGTGAAGAGACCTAACCTACGTTTGATGGGTGTACCAGAATGTGACGAAGAGAACGAATCCAAGCTGGAAAATACTCTTCAGGACATTATCCAAGAAAATTTCCCCCACCTAGCAAGACAGGCCAACACTCAAACGCAGGAAATACAGAGAACACCACAGAGATATTCCGCAAGAAGAGCAACCCCAAGGCACATAATCGTCAGATTCAACAAGGTTGAAATAAAGGAGAAAATACTAAGGGCAGCCAGAGAGAAAGGTCGGGTCACCCACAAAGAGAAGTCCATCTGACTCACTGCAGATCTCTTGGCAGAAACACTACAAGCCAGAAGAGCGTGGGGGCCAATATTCAACATCCTTAAAGAAAAGAACTTTCAACCCAGCATTTCATATCCAGCCAAACTGAGTTTCATAAGTGAAGGAAAAATAAAATCCTTTGCGAACAAGCAAGTACTCAGAGATTTTTGTCACCACCAGGCCTGCTTTACAAGAGCTCCTAAAAGAGGCACCACACATAGAAAGGAACAACCAGTACCAGCCATTCCAAAATCACACTAAATGCTAAAGAGCATCAACATAATGAAGAATCTACAACAACTAACAGGCAAAACAGCGAGCTAGCATCTAAGTGGCAGTATCAAATTCACACATAACAATATTAACCCTAAATGTAAATGGACTAAATGCACCAATCAAAAGACACAGACTGGCAAATTGGATAAAAATCCAAAACCCATCAGTGTGCTGTATCCAGGAAACCCATCTCACATGCAAGGATACACAAAGACTCAAAATAAAGGGATGGAGGAAGATTTACCAAGCAAATCGAGAGCAAAAAAAAGCAGGAGTTGCAATTCTCATCTCTGATAAAATAGACTTTAAAGCAACAAAGATTGAAAGAGACAAAGAAGGCCATTACATAATGGTAAAAGGATCGATACAACAAGAAGAGCTAACAATCCTAAACATATATGGGCCCAATGCAGGAGCACCCAGATACATAAGGCAAGTTCTTAATGACCTACAAAGAGACTTAGACTCCCACACAATAATAGTGGGAGACTTTAACACTCCACTGTCAATATTAGACAGATCAACCAGACAGAAAATCAACAAGGATATCCAGGGCTTGAACTCAGACCTGGAGCAAGCAAACCTGATAGACATTTACAGAACTCTCCACCCCAAATCCACAGAAGATACATGCTTCTCAGCACCACATCACACCTACTCTAAAATTGACCACATAATTGGAAGTAAAGCACTGCTCAGCAAATGCAAAACAACTGAAATCATAACAAACAGCCTCTCAGATCATAGTGCAATCAAGTTAGAACTCAGAATTCAGAAACCAACCCAGAACCGCACAGCTTCATGGAAACTGAACAACTGGTTCTTGAATGTTGATTGGATAAACCATGAAATGAAGGCAGAAATAAAGAAGTTCTTCGAAACCAATGAGAATGAAGACACAACATGCCAGAATCTCTGGGACACGTTTAAAGCAGTCTCTAGAGGAAAGTATATAGCAATAAGTGCCCATATGAGGAGAATGGAGAGATCCAAAATTGACACCCTATTGTCAAAATTGAAAGAGCTAGAGGAGCAAGATCAAAAAAACTCAAAACCCAGCAGAAGACAAGAAATAACTAAGATCAGAGCTGAACTAAAGGAGATTGAGACACAAAAAACCCTTCAAAAAATCAATAAATCCAAGAGCTGGTTTTTTGAAAAGATCAACAAAATAGACCACTAGCCAGATTGATTAAAAAGAAAAGAGAGAACAACCAAATAGATGCAATAAAAAATGATAAAGGGGAAATCACCACAGATTCCACAGAAATTCAAACCAACATTAGAGAATATTACAAACAACTCTATGCACATAAACTAGTAAACCTGGAAGAAATGGATAAATTCCTGGACTCCGGTGTCCTCCCAAGCCTAAACCAGGAGGAAGCTGAAACTATGAATAGACTAATAACAAGGTCAGAAGTCGAGGCAGCAATTAAGAGCCTACCACACAAAAAAAGCCCAGGTCCAGACGGATTCACAGCCGAATTCTACCAGACACACAAAGAGGAGCTGGTACCGTTCCTTCTGAAACTATTCCAAATAATCCAAAAGGGGGGAATCCTTCCCAAATCATTTTATGAGGCCAATATCATCCTGATACCAAAACCCGGCAGAGATCCAACAAGAAAAGAAAACTTCAGGCCAATATCCATGATGAACATAGATGCAAAAATCTTCAATAAAATATTGGCAAGCCGATTGCAACAGCAAATCAAAAAACATATTCATCATGATCAAGTAGGATTCATCCCGGGGATGCAAGGCTGGTTCAACATACGCAAGTCTATAAACTTAATTCACCACATAAACAGAACCAAAAACAAAAACCACATGATTATCTCAATTGACGCAGAGAAGGCATTTGACAAAATTCAACAGCCCTTTATGCTAAAAACCCTCAATAAACTCGGTATCGATGGAACGTATCTCAAAGTAATAAAAGCTATTTATGACAAACCAACAGCCAATATCATACTGAATGGGCAAAAACTGGAAGCATTCCCTTTGAAATCTGGCACTAGACAAGGATGCCCTCTTTCACCACTCCTATTCAATATAGTACTGGAAGTTCTAGCCACAGCAATCAGGCAAGAAAAAGAAATAAAGGGTATTCAAATAGGAAAGGTGGAAGCCAAATTGCCTCTATTTGCAGATGACATGATTGTATACCTAGAGGACCCCATTGCCTCAGCCCAAAATCTCCTGAAACTGATAAGCAACTTCAGCAAAGTCTCAGGATATAAAATCAATGTGCAAAAATCACAAGCA
Source organism: Callithrix jacchus (assembly GCF_049354715.1). NCBI lineage: Eukaryota > Metazoa > Chordata > Mammalia > Primates > Cebidae > Callithrix > Callithrix jacchus. The sequence continues at coordinate 94,230,647 of NC_133509.1, forward strand.
TTCCTCTACACCAATAACAGACTTAAAGAAAGCCAAATCAAGAACAAACTGCCACTCACAACTGCTACAAAGAGAATAAAATACCTTGGAATACAACTCACAGGGAATGTAAGGGACCTCTTCAAGGAAAACTACAAACTACTGCTCAACGAAATCAGAGAGGACACAAACAGATGGAGAAACGTTCCAGGTTCATGGTTAGGAAGAATTAATATTGTGAAAATGGCTACACTGCCCAAAGTAATTTACAGAATCAACGCTATCCCCATCAAGCTACCATTGACTTTCTTCACAGAACTGGAAAAAACCACCATGAACTTCATATGGAACCAAAAGAGAGCCCGCATAGCCAAGTCAATTCTAAGCAAAAAGAACACAGTGGGGGGCATCACACTACCGGATTTCAAACTATACTACAAGGCTACAGTAATCAAATCAGCATGGTACTGGTACCAAAACAGAAATATAGACCAATGGAACAAAACAGAGGCATCAGAGGCAACACAACATATCTACAACCATACAATCTTTGATAAACCTGACAAAAACAAGCAATGGGGAAAGGATTCCCTGTTTAACAAATGGTGTTGGGAAAACTGGCTAGCCATGTGCAGAAAGCAGAAACTGGACCCCTTCCTGACACCTTACACTAAAATTAACTCCAGATAAATTAAAGACTTAAACATAAGACCTGGCACCATAAAAACCCTGGAAGAAAATCTAGGCAAAACCATTCAGGACATAGGAGTAGGCAAGGACTTCATGAACAAAACAGCAAAAGCATTGGCAACAAAAGCCAAAATAGACTAATGGGACCTAATGAAACTCCACAGCTTCTGCAAGGCAAAAGAAACAGTCACTAGAGTGAATTGGCAACCAACAGAATGGGAAAAAATTTTTGCAGTTTACCCATCTGACAAAGGGCTGATATCCCGAATTTACAAAGAACTCAAACAGATTTACAGGAAAAAAACAAACAAGCCCATTCAAAAGTGGGCAAAGGATATGAACAGACACTTTACGAAAGAAGACATATATGAGGCCAACAATCATATGAAAAAATGCTCATCGTCACTGGTCATCAGAGAGATGCAAATCAAAACCACATTGAGATACCATCTCACGCCAGTTAGAATGGCGATCATTAAAAAATCTGGAGACAACAGATGCTGGAGAGGATGTGGAGAAAAAGGAACACTTTTACACTGTTGGTGGGAGTGTAAATTAGTCCAACCATTGTGGAAGACAGTGTGGCGATTCCTCAAGGCCTTAGAAATAGAAATTCCATTTGACACAGCAATCCCATTACTGGGTATATATCCAAAGGACTATAAATCGTTCTACTATAAGGACACATGCACACGAATGTTCATTGCAGCACTGTTTACAATAGCAAAGACCTGGAATCAACCCAAATGCCCATCGATGATAGACTGGATTGGGAAAATGTGGCACATATATACCATGGAATATTATGCAGCAATCAGAAATGATGAGTTTGTGTCGTTTGTAGGGACATGGATGAATCTGGAGAACATCATTGTCAGCAAACTGACACAAGAACAGAAAATGAAACACCGCATATTCTCACTCATAGGCGGGTGATGAAAAATGAGAACACATGGACACAGGAAGGGGAGTACTAAATGCTGGGGTCTATTGGGGGAAAAAGGGGAGGGCCAGTGGGAAGGGGAGGTGGGAAGGGATAGCCTGGGGAGAAATGCCAAATGTGGGTGAAGGGGAGAAAGGAAGCAAAACACACTGCCATGTGTGTACCTATGCAACTGTCTTGCATGTTCTGCACATGTACCCCAAAACCTAAAGTGCAATTAAAAAAAAAAAAGTTAAATCCAACAATCCTACTGCTGGGTATATATCCCAAGGAAATGAAATCACTTTGGCAAAGAGATATCTGTCCTTCTATATTCACTGCGGCACTATTCACAGTAGCTAAGATATGGAATCAACCTAAGTGTTCATCAGCAGATGAATGGATAAAGAAAATGTTATATATACATACATAATTGAATATATTCAGCCTTAAAAAAGAAGAAAATCTTGTCATTTGTGACAACATGGACCAATCTGGAGGACATTATGTTAAATGAAATAATTCAGGTACAGAAAAACAAATATTGCATGATCCCAATTATACATAGAATCTAAAAAAACTTCAACTCAGAAGTAGAGAGGAGAATGATGGTTGCCTGGGGCTGGTGGGGTTGGGGAGATGCTGGGAAAAAAGGCAGAGTTAGAGTTTAATGTCATCTTTGAATGTTTCTCCAATAACTCATGAGAATTATGATTTGATGTCACTAAGAGCCCACAGTTTCTATCCCAGTGAAAATAATAAACAGGTCAGAGCCTTGCACTCTTGAAGTGATCACTCACTTATAACCACAGAATTTAGCTAAGTGCTACGTATTAAAGGGAAACTCCTCTACACCTGCTCCTTTCACCAAGTAATCCATGCCAGTTTAGGAGTCCTAGACTGTTCAGAAAATCATGTGGGCTAGAAAATGTGGAGTTACTGTCAGAAAGTTGTCCAATAGCTTCTAAAGCAGGGGATAATACATATTCCCTACTGGAATATATATAGGAAAAATAATATTTTGCTCAGAAAATGAAAGACAAATTTGAAACCAACCAATCCCAGCACTTTGGGAGGCCGAAGCGGGTGGATCACGAGGTCAAGAGATCGAGACCATCCTGGTCAACAAGGTTAAATCCCGTCTCTACTAAAAATACAAAAATTAGCTGGGCATGGTGGTGCGCGCCTATAGTCCCAGCTACTCGGCAGGCTGAGGCACGAGAATTGCTTGAACCCAGGAGGCGGAGGTTGCGGTGAGCCGAGATCGTGCCATTGCACTCCAGTCTGGGTAACAACAGTTAAACTCCGTCTCAAAAAAAAAAAAAGAAATCAGCCAATAAACCAACTTTGGTTTCTGCCTGTTGTTAGGAATCCTTGCAACTAAAAGAATCAGAGTAGCCCAGAGGGGACGTCATCTCTAATGCTGATAGCTCACAAAAGCAAAAGTGGAAAGCATTTAATTAGTACAAATCATTCTTCTGGGAGGGAGCTGCCTTTGATATCCCTGAGGAGCCTCAGGGCATGGGTGCAGAGGCAGATATTATGCTTTATAAAAGATGGCTTTTCTCACAAAAATGCAAGAAGATCCTGCAACAGGATTTCTCCCCATAACCACTAAAACTTCCAACAGAGTTCGCAATAGATCATGAAATGCTTAGTATAATTATATTTGTTTTAGAAACTAGTGAAAGATATGAATTTTATATCCTGGTTGACTTGGGCAAAACAGACAGAGGATGTAGACAGAGAGTACCTGACCCAACTCCTGAATGATTAAAATTAAGTATGTGTGTTAGGGTGTGGTGACTCACACCTGTAATCCCCAGCATTTGGGGAGACCAAGGCAGGAGGATTGCTTGAGCTGAGGAGTTCAAGACCAGCCCGGGAAGCATAGAGCGACCTTGTCTCTGCAAATAATTTAAAAATTAGCTGGGTGTGGTGGTGAGTGCCTCAGCTATTCAGGAGGCTGCATAGGGAGGACTGCCTAGACCTAGGAGGTCAAGACTGTAGTAAGCTGTGACTGTAACACTGCACTCCAGCTTGGGCATCAGAGTGAGATGGTGGGTGGATCATTTCAGGTCAGAATTTTGAGACCAACCTGTCCAACATGTCATCACCCTGTCTCTATTAAAAATACAAAAATTAGCCGGGTGTGGTGGCACATGCCTGTAATCCCAGTCGTTGGGAGGCTGAGCCAAGAGAATTGCTTGAACCCAGGAGGCAGAGGTTGCAGTGAGCTGAGATCATGCTATTACACTCCAGCCTGGGCAACAGAGCAAGACTGTGTCTCAAAAAAAAAAAAAAGAAAAATTACATGAGGTGAGGGGAAGAGATACTAAGGACATTTCTTCTTCAATACAAGGGACAAGAAGAATTTCAGTTATGTCTAGTGGGTATGTGTATTTGTGTATATAAATAATTAAATTGAATCATATCATGCATACTGTTGTTTCTTTTTCTTTTTTAGAGGGTGTCTAGCTCTGTCACCCAAGCTGGATACAGTGGCGCGATCTCAGCTCACCATAACCTCTGCCTCCAGGGTTCAAGCAATTCTCCTGTCTCAACCTCCCCAGTAGGTGGGACTACAGGTGCCAGCCACCACACCTAGCTAATTTTTGTATTTTTCGTAGAGACAGGGTTTCACCATATTGGTCAGGCTGGTCTTGAACTCCTGACCTCAGGTAATCTACCCACCTCAGACTCCCAAAGTTCTGGGATTACAGGCATGAGCCATGATACCCAGACTCAGTATCAGTCTATATTATGAACAATACTGATACTTATTTAACCAAGGCCTTTTTGTTAAATTTTAATTGTATTTTTCACCCTCGCCCCCAATTTCTTACTATCCTAATGAATGCTTCATTGAATATTTTGGGGCTAAATATTGGTTTACCCACGATTGTTTACATATGATTTTTTTTTAACCTAAGTTTGAAAAATGTCTAGTGAATTCTCCGTGGGGCTAAATCTGACTCAAATACTTCTATGTATTTAGAATATTATATTATATGTATTAGTCAGGGTTCTCTAGAGGGACAGAATTAATAGGATAAATGTATATATACAGGGGAGTTTATTAAGGAATATTAACTCACACAATTATAAGCTCCCATAGTAGGCCATCTGCAAGCTGAGGAGCAAGGAAGCTAGTCCAAGCTCCAAAGCTGAAGAACCTGGAATCTGATGTTCGAGGGCAGGAAGCATCCAGCACAGGAGAGAGATGTAGGCTGGGAGGCTAAGCCAGTCTAGTCTTTTCACGTTTTTCTGCCTGCTTTATATCCTGGCCACACTGGCAACTGATTAGATGGTGCCCACCCAGATTAAGGGTGGGCCTGCTTTTCCCAGCCCACTGACTCAAATGTTAATCTCCTTTAGCAACACCCTCACAGACACACCGAAGATCAATACTTTGCATCTTTCAGTCCAGTCAAGTTGACAGTCAGTATTAACCATCACAATATGATATATAATATTTAGAATATTCTTAAGTGTAGAACAGGTTGCTGTACTTCACAGGTACAACACAACAGCAAGATGATTATAACTTTCTAAATAATTCACACGAATATCCATTAATCATGGATATTCCTAATGTACCCATACTCACATGAAAAGTTACCAAAAAACAATTCCTCTGTACATGGACAACCTTTGCTCTTTCACATATTTAAAGTACTTTGGGAGGAGATAAAGTTTTAAATTAATTACTACAAATAACCATATTATTGGTCAATGAAAAATATCCTTTTGAAAAAAATCTATATTTCTCACATATTTTAAATATTAACTAAAAATAAAATATAACCTAAAAGTAATCATTTCTGCTTTCTTACATCTTTTATCTTGCTCAGGAATTCAGTTTTTTCATAATTAGATGTACCATCCAGTTTTTCCTTGCTCTCTGTGAAAAAACCCCTATGAACAAAGGAAGCCAAACAGATTCATATAAGAACATACTTTCCAGAAAAGTCATATTTACTTATGAAATCAAAAAGTTCCAGTCCCCATCTCCCCACATATGTATGTATATATTTATCAAAATAAGCAAAAATGTGTACTCCTTTGAATTGATGAATTATATTTTATTTATTTATTCTTTTACTTAAGAAGCAACTATTGGTCAGGTGCAGTGGCTCACGCCTGCAATCCCAGCACTTTGGGAAGCCAAGGCAGGTGGATCACGAGATCAAGAGATTGAGACCATCTGGTCAACATGGTGAAATCCATCTCTATTAAAAATACAGAAATTAGCCGGGCATGGTGGCATGCACCTGTAGTCCCAGCTACTCAGGAGGCTGAGGCAGGAGAATTGCTTGAACCCGGGGGTGGAGGCTGCTATAAGCGGAGATCACACCACTGCACTCCAGCCTGGTGACAGAGCAAGAAACCATCTCAAAAAAAAAGAAGTAATTATTGAACATATATGTTGCCAGATATGTTTCAGGTACTAGGGATACAGCATATGCAAGGTCCCTACCCTCATGAAAACTACATTCCATGGAGGAGTCAGGAGATAAGCAAGTTATCAAAAAACAAGTAATGTATCTCGGATACTATTAAGTGCTCCATAAAACACAAAGTAGGATAAATCACAAAAGGATCCTGAGAGCAAGAATGCTGGTCTAGACAGGTGGTCAGGGAAGACCTCTTTGAGATGACCTGTGAAAAGACCTGAATGTTAAGGGGAGGCAGCAACATGAAAATCTGAAGGAAGAGCTTTTCAGGCAGAAGAAACATCCGGTAACAAGACAGAGGTAGGAAAACGCTTGGTGTATTCGGGGAAGAAGGATGAGGAGGCTGGAGACACAGCCTGAAACTAGATCATGCAGGGTGTTAAGGCCAGGCTAGAAGTTCAGATTTTATTCTGAAAGGAACAGGGGTGGATTATTTAAGCAGAAGAGCAACATGAACCTATGGATACCTTGTAAAGATCACTCTGGTTACTCTGTGGAGAAAGACAACTGTGGAGGAAGATCATGTAGAAGGCTCTGGTCGTGGTCCAGAAGAGATCACGGCTGTTCAGGCTAAGGGGACAGTGGTGGCAGTGGTAAGAAATAGATGTATTCAGCATGTATTTTGAAGATGAAGGCAACAGGATGTGACTTTGAATTTGGCTGGACTAAGAGTTGAGTCAGGGTCGGGTAGTGAGTAAAGCAGAAATGGTAGATGACCCCTGGGCTTATGGCTGGAGTAACTAGGTAAATAGTGGTGCCATATTAACTGATATGGAAGACTGTGGGAAAAGTTGTTTCAGGAAGGTGGGAAATCAACAGTTCTGTTCGGGACACGTTATGTTTGAGATATATAATAGACATCCTCCAAGCGGAAAGGTCAAGTAAGGTATACAGTATCTGCATTTAGAGCTCAAGTCATTGAAGCAAAGAAAGTATTTAAAGCCATGAGCCTGAATAAAATCATATTCGGAGGGTATGAGAAGAGAATAGTGAAGGACTGAGAACTTGACATTTTTCTTTTTTAAGATGGAGTCTCACTGTGTCACCCAGGCTGGAGTGCAATAGCACGATCTTGGTTCACCACAACCTCTGCCTCCCCAGTTCAAGCAATTCTCCTGCCTCAGCCTCCCAAGTAGCTGGCATTACAGCCACATGCCATGATGCACAGCTAATTTTTGTATTTTCAGTAGAAACAGGGTTTCACCATGTTGGCCAGGCTGGTCCTGAACTCCTGACATCGTGATCTGCCCACCTCGGTCTCCCAAAGTGCTGGGATTACAGGCGTGAGCCAGAGAGCCTGGCCAAGAACTTGAAATTTAGAATCAGAAAAAAGAATTAGAACAAGTAAAGGATCCTGAAAAGTGGCAACCAGTGTGGTGAGTAAAATAAGAGAATATGGTATTTAGGAAGCCAAGTGAAGAAAGTACTTCAAGGAGGTGGAAGTGATAAACTGTCAAATCCTATTATGAATTTGAGAACTTTCAGGAGTTAACTAGACCACTAAAGTTTAACAGGATGGAAGTCATTGGTAACTGTGGCAATTCTGAAACCATGTTAGCTCAAAAAAGCATCTGTAGTCTTCATAGCTTCATACACTTTAATGGCAAGTATATACTCTAGGCCACAAATTGGATGTCATTTATATACAACATTTAACTTTCACATTTCTCATGTGCTGAAAGCCAGCTGAATAGCAAATAAACACAATAGTGATTTTAAAAGATAAGCATTGGATTTGTCTTCATCGTGTAATCACACTGGATACCAATGATAAGAAAGAACAAGGATCAAACGACAATGCCTCCTGTAGATTTATGGAGCATTAGAGTTACTCTTAGTTGTCCAAACACACATGGAATTTTTTTTTTTTTTTTTGAGTTGGAGTCTTGCCCTGTCACCCAGGCTGGAGTGTAGTGGTGTGATATCGACTCACTGCAACCTCCACCTCCCAGCTCCTGAGCAGCTGAGACTACAGGTGCCCACCACCACAGCAGGCTAATTTTTGTATTTTTAGTAATGCCAGGGTATCACCATATTGGCCAGGCTGGTCTCAAACTCCTGACCTTGTGATCCACTCGCCTCAGACTCCCAAAGGGCTGGGATTACAGGTGTAACCCACCTTACCCGGCCCACACAAGGAATTTAAACTTGTGGTTGAGTGATTTTGTTTTCCTCAATATTTTGAATTCAAAATAGGTAACAATGTTATTAACCAGCTTGCAAGTTAAAGATTTCATGAAGGAAGGCCAGGCGTGGTGGGTCATGCCTGTAATCCCAGCCCTGAAAGGCCAAGTTAGGTGGATCATGAGGTCAGGAGATGGAGACCATCCTGGCCAACATGGTAAAAGCCCGTATCTACTGAAAATACAAAAATTAGCTGGGCATGCTGGCACATGCCTGTAATCCCAGCTACTCGGGAGGCTGAGGCAGGAGAATCGCTTGAACCAAGAAGTTGGAGGTTGCAGTGAGCCGAGAATACACCACTGCACTCCAGCCTGGCAACAGAGCGAGACTACCCCTCAAAAAAAAAAAAAAAAAGATTTCATAAAGTAAAATAAAGGGTTATAGATTGATAGGAAAATGCATTTTGCAAATTATTTTAGTTTCTCATATAATTTCTTATAGAAATCTTATAAAACAGCACTGATTCTTCAAATCCACCTAGCAGGAACCTAGATTGCCTCTCCGTATCTTCACAGATAGAGGAAATCAGCTAAGGAAGAAAATAGGAAGAATACAAAGAATTTTCTTTTAATTTTCCAGGTAATAAAGAAGAAAAAGTAAAGTTTTTTTTTTTAATAAAAAGGAGAATAACTTATGTCCTTGATCACCACATTAATATAAAGCACTTTTCTTTGGTGAGATTCTACTTTTTCTTCAAAATATATGTAAACTAATACTATTGAATCACAAAATAAGAGGTTTTTTTTTTTTGAGTTGTAATTGTGGTATTAATTGAGCTTTCTTATTTTTTTTTTTTTCTTTTGAGATGGAGTTTTGCTCTTGTTACCCAGGATGGAGTGCAATGGCACGATCTTGGCTCACCGCAACCTCCGCCTCCTGGGTTCAGGCAATTCTCCTGCCTCAGCCTCCTGAGTAGCTGGGATTACAGGCACGTGCCACCATACCCAGCTAATTTTTTGTATTTTTAGTAGAGACGGGGTTTCACCATGTTGACCAGGATAGTCTCGATCTCTTGACATCGTGATCCACCTGCCTTGGCCTCCCAAAGTGCTGGGATTACAGGCGTGAGCCACCGTGCCCGGCCCTGCTTTCTTATTTATTTATTTATTTTTTGCCAATCAGTTTGAGCTTATAAGGTTGTTCAGGTTAGCCTTGAACTCATGACCTTGCCTTCGCAAGCACCACAACCTCCAGTGGGAGCCACTTTGGACTCCCTTATTTTTTAATCTGATACTGAAGATAGAGATTATTGCCATTTTATGAACTGATGATGGTAAATCAGCATTGCTGTTTTGAAAGACCTATTATAATTTTAATTATAATATATTCAAATGTATATAGAAATTACCTATGTTATAACAGGATTATACATGTGAGGTTACTTGTCTTTTTGGAATCTACTCAGTCCACATTTTGTTTCTTAAACTGTCAGTGAACCATTGGAGTAGTCCCTGGAAGCCATGCTATAAGTAAGACTCCATCTTCTTGTGCAGAGCTGATTGGATTAGGAACCAAAGCTGAGTCAAACACATCCTGATGTGAAATCTGGGGATTTTCTGGGGAGAGAGTGTGTTGATCAATCTTTAAAGATAGTTGGACCTGTGCAAGGTCAATTCAGAGGATTTGGCATAGCCAGAGGTTGCCATATGCTCACCAAGAAGAGAATACCATGTGAAGACAAAGAGATGAATGAAACACTTTCACAAAATGAAGCACAGACTGAGGCTTTGGATGGATGGAACGCCTCCTTCAGTTTCTGGTTCTAGTCCCATGTGCAGCAGTTTTTGCCCTGGACTTCCCTGTATTTTCTCAGGAAGTAGGGCAAGTCTCCCTTGAATAAGAACAACTCTAACAGTATGGCTAGATGGGTTGTAGCCTATGCTACATCCCACTAATGCCTGCCCCCATGAGCATTTTTGTTTGTAGTGAGTCAGGAACTGAAATGAGAATAATATATACATTCCAAAGAGTCCCTTCCTTTCCTCAAGCTGACAACATCTTTAATTTTTTCTCTTGATCACTTGAAGGACTAATTTTACAACAAAAAGGTGATTCTACAAAGCTACCACACATATTTTAGTAAATTAAGAGAATATAATTTTCATGTCAAATTAAAGACATGTTTTTAAAAGGGAAAACATAGCATAACTATATTATAATATCATATTAACACATCTTGAAACACTTCAGTAAAAATAAAGCATTACACTTACAGTTTAGCCTCCAGAATCACAAAGGCTTTCCTTAGCTCACTGACCTGCTGTTCCCAATACCTTATCGATTCATGTAGTTGTGCTATCTCTAAATTGTGATCACTAAGAACCTATTAAAAATTAAACAAAATATGGAATCTAATCATAACCAAGCGATTCATAACAGCAGTTCAATTCCACTCAATATTCATGAATTACTCATTTAACTTTTACAATGGGGGTATACTACTAGGAAAAAAAACCAATCATTATAATTGTTTCTCTATAAAATAAACTTGGACACACATAATTCTGAAATCATCAGAAAAACCCAAAATTTACAGGGGAAAATGGCTAAATACAGCAGTGAGAATGTGACTACTTTAAAAAATTTTTGAGACAAGAATTAACTTTGTCTACCACTTGAAAAAATTAAACAAATCCACATTGTCACAATCATCTTCATTTATCATCCCAGGATATCAAAATGAGTATTATTTTAAAAAGTCAAAACAAATTGGGTCTTTTTGTTTCCCTTGATAGCTATGTTCATGCTGAAAATAATTTTTATTTCTTAATAGTTAATCTAAATTTAGGAAATGGAATAACTGGATACTATTTTAAAAAGTTATGATTTAAAAGAGGGAAAAACTGTTGGAGAAAATTTATAATGAAACAGATATTTTTGCAATGCAATTTTGGGATCAAGAAGAAGAAAGTCAAACTTATTCAGCCTTGGGTTTGCATTTCAGCTTGTGAGGGACAATGGAGCTTAGACAAGGCTGATGAAACAAATTCCTCTTCTCTCCAACATAGAATTACCATGGACATAATATTTAATGCCATCTAACCCTGGACAGCAATGTGGTATCAGAGATACACCCGTGGGGAGAACTGAGGTGCTTTCAGCCATGCCAGATGAGAGAGGTGGGTAAAAGCTACTCAAAACGGTTTATTTCTCTTGCGCACCCATAGCTAGTTCCAGAGCTAACACAAGTCATAGAACTACCATCAAAATAAGCAGAATGTTGAGAGACCTCTGATCAGTCATCAGATTTAGGGATACATGCTGAAGGCCTAATCGGTCTGACATCTGTTATCTTTAATCCTTAGTCCTCCTTGCCCAGACAGGTAGGCTGCCTTAAGGGTCACATGCTATTATTTTTTTCTGCCAACATCCTATCAACATAACCTGGCTGCAGAGACTTCTAAACCACATGTCCCATGTGAGAGTAAATATGAAATTCCTTGTGGTCTCAGTCTATAGCCAAAATACTATTTGCTAACCTCAGCCAACAACAATGACAATGAACTCCCAAATATAAAAGCACTTAATAGGCATGTCCTCATTCAATCTCCACAAAAATGCTCTGCAGTAGGCAATATTAATACTTACATTTTATAGATGAGGAAACTTCAGGTTTGTAGAACTAAGATTTAAACCCAGTTCTGTGTGATACTTAAGTTTGTGCTTAACAAACTATTCTCTACTAATGGAAGGGTAGGAGGGTGGGCAGGCTGGCTTGTGGAGAATGGGGAAGGACCCAGAGGCGAATTTACTCCTGCCACCTTCAAGCCCATCTAATTTGGCTTTAGAGACCTTCAGAGTACAGGCTAAGGAACACATACTTCATTTTCCTAAGCTAGTTGGTGGTGGGCTTGATTTACGATTTATGAGACCAAAACTGGAAACAAGAGCTTGAGCATGCAGATAAAATATGTTATACATAGCCTCTATATCTTCCTGTAGGCCTAGTGCTTCCTTACTATGTTGAAATTTTAAAACAGATAATGATTTTTTAATGCACATATTTGAGAGAAATTTTTCATTTTACTAATGTTTTGTAATTGGATATCATAATAGATATATTGTAATTAAGACGAGCAGAACCACCCCATATAAAATATTCAGTTTTACTGTTGTACCAGTATAGTTTTACATGTGATTTTTCAAGACACAGAGAAAAAATATACTGATTCATTAATTGTGATAAGAGGTTAACAGGCATTTTTGTTTTAATTAACATACAAGTAGTATTTACGTTAACCACTTCAATTATAGTCACCTCCATCAGCTTATATTTTCTCATCTCTAAAATAAAGATAATCCTCACAAAATACTTATCACAGTGCTGCCTTTCAGCAAATGTTATCACAGTCTTTTAAAAGAAGTACAGAGTTCTGACATATTTATTTTCTAGTTCAACAGACACATGGTCTCCTTTACATATTAATGTTGCTGTACCCAATATTAACAGAGAGCCTAAACTCTGTTCTCTTATTTCACATTCAGAACTAATGACTTGGCCCACGGTTATTCATTTTGTTATATAAAATGAAGCAATCTCATGGAAACATTATATATACATATATATATGTATATTTGGTTACTTCTGTATGTTTTTTAAATCAATATTTTCATAGTATTTTGGCCCATCAAATTCAATTGGTACTTAGCACATTCCTAATTTCTTTCTTCCCATTCTATTCCTGAGGAGGAAACCACAATCACACCATAACACTATAAAGGAAGTGTCAGAAAATGTTGATGTGCAGAAAACATCCTTTCAGCATGGCATGAAGATGAATTAAAATCAACTCCTTTTTTATCGAGGTGCCTAGACAAGGCTTAAAATACATATATAGTTTATTCTTTCTTACCACTGCAGAAGTAGTAACTGTTTCTTTTATTTTTGATACTTTAGTTTGTAATTTATCCAATTCTTTCTTCTTTTCATAAGTCTCCATTTTCTTTATTTCACAGATATTTTTAAATTCATTAATCTATAGTGACAAGCATAATAAACCAATTTAAAAGTTTAGAAAATCCTTTAAAAAATGTGTCAACCTAATTTATATTTAATCTAAGTATAACATATTCAATCCAAGTATTCCAATAAATAAAAAATAAACAAAAAAACTAGGGTTTGCTTATTTAGCAGTATCACAGGAAAAACCATGAACCACAAGGGCCAAACTGTAATTACTAAATATTGAAATAGTAAATTTTTAAGAGCAATAACAATGATTATTAATAATTATAAAAGCAATTGCCATGGTAGTGATTTACTAGTAAATCACCACAGCAGTAGTGACCAGATTTACAGTGTACTAAGCAGACAAGAAAAGTAAAAGGAATGAAGAAATCATCTAGGAATCTAAACGAACATTATTTCATGTGAAATAAAACCAGCTAAACACAGAGCAAACAAAATCATTAAAGACAGAGCAGCTTGTAATCCTGGAAAACTTCTTACCATTTTATCACAACACCACTTGTTAGACCCTAATGAACTTTGTCACCCTCTTATCAAAATCAAACATATCATGGATTTGTCTGTAAAATGGATTACCAAGAACAAGGTAACTAATTAAGTAGAAAGGCCTGGAAAGGCCTGGGAAAGCACAGTCAACTCTGTATTAAAGAGCTATGAAAACATATGCCTGGGTGACTTCTCATTAAAGCCACCAGCTGCTTCACCCAAAGTGGCTACTCTGAATAAATATGATCATTACCAATTATCACCGTGCCAGGGCACAGATGCATATGAATGAAACTTCATGATTAATAAATTTTGCTGCAAATTGAAAATCTGGCTCAGAGGTGGTTCATGCCTCTAATCCCAGCATTTTAGGAGGCTGAGGGAGGAATACATCTTGAAGCCATGAGCTCAAGACTAGCCTGGGCAACATAATGAGACCCAGTCTCCACAAGAAATTAAAAAATTATCCCATCATGGCAGTACAAGCCTGAAAAAGGAAACTGAAAAATCTGGCTTCATACTTTGGCTAAAGCCTTCTCCCAAGGTCTTGCAATCATAGAAATAATATTGGCAACTACTATTTTGTTTGGTGTTGTGGGGAATATTATAGGTTGAATATTCTCCGACACATGTAATAGTTTTTCCTTTCTCATAGGAAGGGAAAGAACAGGCTGTGACCACAGCCTATGATGTGTCTTTAGTAAACACTGGTGGTTGATTCTTTAATATCCATCCACCTCAGTTGGTCTAACCCACTGGACATGCCATTCCCTTACAGGGCATTGTTGTTCCAGGGATGGGCACTATTTTTTTTTTTTAAGCTGGAGTCTCTCTGTTGTCACCCAAGCTGGAGTGCAATAGTGTCATCTTGGCTCACTGCAACCTCTGCCTCTGGGGTCCGAGCAATTCTCCTGGCTTAGCCTCCCAAGTAGCTGGGATTATAGGTGCCCGCCACCACATGGGTAATTTTTGTATTTTTAGTAGAGATGGGGTTTCATCATGTTGGCCAGGCTGGTCTTGAACTCCTGATCTCAGGTGATCCACTGGCCTTGGTCTCCCAAAGTGCTGGGATAACAGGTGTGAGTCACTGCGTCAGGCTGTTGGGCACTATTTTAACCTGGCCAGGTCATAGGGTCCAATTGTCACTGGCAGCCATGTTGCGACCATGAGGGAAACCAGCCTTAGGATGAAGGGTGAAGGTAAGAAGAGGGACCCACTGCTTTAACTAGTTCTAAAGGCTGCCCCACCTCAGGAATTCCTAAACTGTGAGACAATAAAGGCCCTTACTGTTTAAGCCAGCAAGAGTCAGGGCTTCTGCATTTTTCATCTGAAAGCATCCTAACTGGTACCCTTTCCCTAGGAGATGGAGCAGGAGTAGGCAAACAACCCATGGGCCAAATCCAGCACCACCTGTTTATGAAAAGCAATTCTCATTCATGTAGGTTCTATTTGTGGCTACTTTTGTGCTCAAATGGCAGAGTTGAGTAGTTGTAACAGAGACTGCATGGCCTTAAATATTTAGTATCTGGCCCTTTTCAGAAAAAGTCTGTGGACCCCTGAGATAGACTATTTACATACCATAAGAAAGAGGAACCTGTCATGCTTGCAAATTCCCTATATAAGCCTTTCTGGGCTTCCTTTCTTGTGAAGTTAACTCATTCATTAAATAAAGTAATATTATAGTGTGTCTGCCATGTGTGAGGTATACAGCCACTGTTCTTGCTGCTAAAGATAGAGCAGTGAATGAAGCAGACAAAACTCCTGCCCTGGGCAGCTTACCTTCTGGTGGGCAAAATGCAGATTGGATGCTGTACTTGACTGAATGTTTCGGTGCCAGGAGAAGTAAAGAAAAGTGACAGGGTTTCCCAGATCTCCACTCCTCCACCACCTTGGAAGTCCTTACCCAGTTATGCCCACACAGACACACCCCACTCTTTGCCCCATAATTTACGTGAGCCATACCAGGTGTGGGTTCTGGGCTGATCAGAGAGAACAGAATCCTGCTTTCAGTGTTCATCATCGTCAACAGGAAATGAAAAAGTAAATCCCTTTTGATCCTTGTTGTCCCGAAACTTCCTTTTCATTGTGCTAACAATAAATCCAAGTAAGGTCTATCTAGCTCAGTGAGAGGAACCCTATCCTATTTTTGAAATACAGATTTCAGTTGATTCAAGTACTGCAACCCAAGCTAACAGCTGGTTTCAATCTCAAGAAAGGTTCAAGGAGCTTGGCTTTTATAATTTATGTTTAGAAGCTGCAGACTGCCCAAAGAAATCTGCTCTGATGTAAATGTGTACCCCTGAATCTATGTTCGAACAATTGTCAATGTGATAGTATTAAGAGGCAGGGCTTTTAGGAGGCGATTAAGTCATGAGGGCAGAACCTTCATGAATGAGATTAGTAACCTTATAAAAGGGTGGGAGGGCATTTAGCTAGGTCTTTTTTTTTTTTTTTTTTTTTTTTTTGCCTTTTTCCATGTGAAGACATAGTGTTCCCTCTGGAGGAGGCATCGTTCAAGGCACTATATTAGAAGCA
Organism: Callithrix jacchus; assembly: GCF_049354715.1. Lineage (NCBI taxonomy): Eukaryota > Metazoa > Chordata > Mammalia > Primates > Cebidae > Callithrix > Callithrix jacchus. Next base: position 94,246,869 of record NC_133509.1, read on the forward strand.
GAGACTGGCCTCTCATCAGACATTGAACCTGCTGGCACCTTGGTCTGGGATCTCCTGAGCTGAGAGAAATTTCTGTTATTTACAAACCATCCAGTTTCAGTTATTTTGTTATAGCAGTTCAAATGGACTGAGTTAGACTCCTTGCCAGCTACTTTAGAATGTCCCTCTTACAAGGATGATTAGGGTGAAGCTCTCTGTACTCAGGAAGAATAGTATATAGCTTCAGTGTAAAATGATTTCTGAAGAGGTAGGCACTTTTAAGGATAAAGAAGCCCAGACTTGATTGGAATTTTCAAATAGCCCAAATTTTATCATGGATTCAATTGCCATAAGAATCAGTTACTGCCAGATTTTAATGCTTTAAATTTTAATTAAAACTCAAGAAAAGCAATTTAATAAATATTCCCTCCCTCCCCCTCCCTCCCCATTCCCCCTTCCCTCCCTTTTCCTTTCCTTCCTTCCTTCTTCCCTCCCTCCCTTCTCCCTCCCTCCCTCCTTTCCTTCCTTCTCTCCTCTTTCTAACATAGCAGTCAGTATTACAAGTCTAAGTCCAGTTTCCTACATTTATAACCTGAGGTTATGCCAATTCCCATCATGGATAGGGCAGCATCATGAGCTAGGCTTCCCTACTGCAGAAGGAGAATGAAGACTGTTGCTGGGAACACCTAACATGCAGACAGCCCACCTCTCCTGAGTCAACCAGATTAGGACAAGGAAGAAACAATCATAATCGATCTGATGCTGAATTTTAATTAGCATGGCATAGCAGGGAGTTCAGCCCCCACGGTGGCAGAAAAAGATGCAGTAGCTATTCCTGCCCCAACCTCACAAAATTGCTGGTCTCAAAACATTGTTTTCTCTTTAAGGCCCTCAGTTCTGCCCAGCCCCTCAGCAGGCCACTGCTCTCTCTGATTCATTTATCAGGAGCAACAGGGCTGATAAATGTCTGAACGCCCAGGTCCTGTCCATACTGACAGTCTCAGGATTACCAAAGGCAATCGGATAAGATGGTAGCCTATTCCTTGTCCCTATATGGCTGCGTATAAGCAAGGGGATACCCCAGTGTTTCAAATCCTGTCACATATTCATCCCCATGAACTGAGATGCGCTACCCATCAATATCTTCCCCCAGAGGGGAAGTATCCTTGAGTTTTCCACTTATCCCATTTTCCCAGTGTTCACAGAAGATACCACAGAGGCTGCTTGCCAGCCTTGAGGACAAATAAATTATTTCCTGTTTCCTGCCCCAGATTCTGTATTTTAAAGAATAAATCATGTCACTTACCTGTGCAGCCAACTCTTGTTTTCTTATTAGATATTCTGCCCTTTCTTTTTCCATTTGCTCTTCTGCCTCTTTAATAATTTTTTTTTGCAATGCTAGGTCTTCTCTCTTCAAGTTTATTTCAGTATAAGTCTCATTTATGTAAACAGTGGTGGTGGCTTTTTTCTCCATAGTTTGGTTGAGTGACAGGATAAACCTCGCATGCTTCCTTACTAGCTCTTCCTGTTTCTCCCTGGAGGAAAGAATTGCTCACAGAGTGAGAAGCACAGCTCCTAAGAAAGGAATAAAGTCTCTGTGGTGAGATGGAGCCTCAGCAGAGGAAAACTGTCAAGAATACTTATTTTATGACCATGTTTATGATTTTCTAAGCTTGGTTAAAGGCCAGGCTCAGTGGCTCATGCCTATAATTCTAGCACTTTGGGAGGCCAAGGCAGGCAGATCATCTGAGAGGTCAGGAGTTTGAGACCAGCCTGGCCAACATGCTGAAACCCCATCTCTACTAAAAATACAAAAATTTGACAGGCATGGTGGCGTGCACCTGTAATCTCAGCTACTCAGGGGGCTGAGGCAGGAGAATCACTTGAACCCAGAAGGCAGAGGTTGCAGTGAGCCAAGATCATGCCACTGAACTCCAGCCTGGTTGATAGAATGAGACTCTGTCTCAAATTAAAAAAAAAAAAAATGTTTGAGATGAGGACAGCAGGTAACAAGCATCAACCGTGCAACTTACACCACTTTAGAATGTCGTGTGGCCCTGCCTTGCCCCATCAGTACCCACATGCCAGGTGGTAACCACAGAATTTTTTGGGTTAAAGTATACAATGACTCAAAGGTAGTTTTGAACAGGTAAATGGGATCTGGCCAGATGAGTGTTTTGATATGTAGTGTCATCATGTCTACCTCATCATCCTGAGATACGCAGTTAAGCCAAAGAAAGAGAAACATCTCATCACATCTCCAGCCACCCTGGGTGCTTACAGCCCTTCAGGCAGGGCCCAACAGAAAGCTCACCTTCCTGTGGACAGAAATCAGGAAAAGAAAAGAGTCCAACTTTACTGTTTGGAGGATGCTTGAAACCTAATCTGAGCCCTCTTAGCTTCTCCCAGCTGGAGCCAAAGCTGAGCTCATTAGGAGTCTTTAACCTCACACATCCATTGCTGGCCAGTGTCCATCTGAGGAAACCTTAAGATTGGGAGAAACATCTACCTTGAGGATAACAACAAAAGATTGACAAAAGGGACAATCGGTGCCATGTCTCTGTTTTTCCTTTCCTTTTTAAAAGCTCCTGCAATGTAAAGACCCTTTTCCCTTGGCTAGTCCTCAGGACTAGCGACTTTTAAAAGAATTGTGTTTGAAGGCTCAGGAAAGTAAAAGCAGGCTGTTGGGAAGTTTGCTTCCAGGGTTTAAACTCCACAAAAGAAAATAAAGAGAAGCCTAGTTGAGAGGCTCAGTAGATGGTCAGATAATAGGGGCTTTGTGGATGCAGTAGAGGAAGGCTTCTAACAATGAATCAACCTGAGGACTGTGGAGCCTCCGGGAAACAAAGCAAAATAAGTAAACTCAAAAAACCTCACTAGATGTGCTGTGATGGGCTGAGAAGAAAAGAACACTCACGAACGCAGTGTGGAGCCTCAGGAAAGCACATTCAAACAGCTGCTCTGTCTGTATCTAGTTTTTGAAAATTGCCCAGGGCAGGAGACATACCCAACACCTGTCAGAGCTTGTGGACACTTTGATATGCGTTTTTCCTTGAAAAATTAATGCAACAAATGATTGTAGCTTGATGATGTCAACACAACTGGCACCACCTTCTGTTTGTTATGGCCTTTCCATAAAGATTTGTCTAGAGCAGTGGACCCCCCAATGTGGTCAGGACCAGCAGCAGCAGCGTCACCTGAGAATTTGTCAGGAATGCAAATTCTTGTCCCCATGCCACTCCTCCCAGATCTATTAAATCAGAAATTTTAGAAGCAAGTACCAGTAATTTGTTTTAATTACAAACAGTAGTTGCTGCTGGGTTTTAACAAGCCCTCCAGGTGATTCTGATGCAAGCTCAAGTTTGAGAATCATTGGTCTATAGGAATGTGATGTTGGGACTGGTTGATATATATATCTAGCCTGGGTATTATTTTTCTTGTTATTAGTTTAGGAACAGATAGTCCAGTTTATGGAGCAGGCTCTGGCCATTGTGGCTAGCATGCACCATGCACAAATCTGTATTATGAATCCCCAACAGGGATTAGAGTATCTGGTTTTTCTCAAACTTATGTAATCATAAACTTTCTCTTTCATGGAGCATCTCCCAGCACAGGTGTTCTGAGAGCTTGGTTTGAAATCCATGTCCCTGGGCCTTGAGATCTCTACCTGATTTCTGTTCATTTGCTATATGGGGCACCAGGCAACCCTCTGATTATTTCAGCTTCCCAAGAAGACTTTTTCCCCTATGATAAGGGCTGTTTGTGAACATTTCTCACTCTGGAAACTAACATGCTGATATTTATGATATTTATTAAAATTTATTTATTTATTTTGAGACGGAGTTTCGCTCTTGTTATCCAGGCTGGAGTGCAATGGCGCGATCTCGGCTCACCGCAACCTCCGCCTCCTGGGTTCAGGCAATTCTCCTGACTCAGCCTCCTGAGTACCTGGGATTACAGGCACGCGCCACCATGCTCAGCTAATTTTTTTTGTATTTTTAGTAGAGACGGGGGGTTCACAATGTTGACCAGGATAGTCTCGATCTCTTGACCTCATGATCCACCCGCCTTGGCCTCCCAAAGTGTTGGGATTACAGGCGTGAGCCACTGTGTCCGGCCCATTTATTAAAATTTATCACATTTTCTCATAGGGGTAATTCTTCAAGGGGTTCTTTCTTTCAGAACATATCTCTTCCTTTCATGAGCTACCAAAGAGTTGTGATCCCCATTTCACAGACGGAGAAAATGAGGCTCACTAAGGGGTATCAGATCCTGAGCTACAGGCAGTTTCATATACTGTCTCATTTAATTACAGATAAAATCTGGAACCTTGTCCTGGGAACTAGCCCCATCCTCAGTCCTCCAGTGGATTACAAATATGACTAAGTATCTTCAATGAACTGAAATAGATCCAATAGGTCTGGTTTGGTATTAGATTTACAATATAAACCCTGCCAGATTTCTTCCTTTGGTGGTGGGGGTTTGTAAACTTAATTCTATGAAAATGGAAATGAAACCCACTGTGTGTCTACCTTTGGAGGTAGCATCAGAGGTAGTGTGTGATTTATAAACAGTAGTTGCTGCTGGGAAGCTGGACAGCCTTTGAAATATTACAGGTCTCCTGACTGCTGTGGTTTGAAGATTTTCTGCTCTCCTACTCAGTCCTCTGCATCCATCACCTTCCCTACCCCATCAGCCTGGGTCATCTCCTACAACCCATTTCACCCCTCAACTTGCCCTGCTCCAGTTCAGATCAGAGAGTAAACCCCTTCCAACAATCTTCCCATTCCAGCCACAGACCCCTTCTCCCTCAAATACTGAATATAAGAATACCTACCCCAAAGCTTCATTATATTTTGTCAGGTCAGTTATTTTCTTCTTCAGAAGCTCTATTTCTTTCTCTGTCCTTGTAATTCTCATTTTTATTGTATTTATCTCAAAAAGATTTAATCTGCGAGCGTCTCTGACACATTCTTCAAAGTAAGTGGAAATGTTACTACATTATTTGAGGAAGAGCACAATTATAGATACTGAGTTTTCAAATCCTGAAAAAAAAGTCTTTCTTTGAAATATTCTTTTAATAATATTTTTTATCAGGCACCTCTTACTCCCTTGGTCCCTCTCAATCTTACCTACTAATTATTTCTCTTATTTCTGCTGGTGCTATGGTGATCAGCTTTCTGTGGTCTTGGATCATCTTCAGACAGGTGCAGTCTGATAGTGCCTGTGATTCCACACACTGCTCACCTCCTGCTTAGGACTTCTATAATTTCTACCATGAGGCTTCTTTATGCACCCACACCCATGCATGTGTAACCCAGAAATATAAGAGGTAGGGCAAGCATCAGACCAATGACAGACAGGATCCAGTGCATAAATATTTCTCCCTCTCTCACACTGATAGATGGTCCTGAAAAGAAATAACACTGGGTCTTGGGGGCTTCTTCTCATAATTAATTAGTTCCACTCAGCAGCAGCCACCATCATAATACACCACATATTATCTCTTCCTTGTCCCCTGCTTTGGTCACCTTATCTCACCCTCCTCTTTGGATTATACTCTCTAATAAAATAATAATGCAAAAGCCATTACCTCAGGCTCTGCTTTTTGGGGAACCCAATGTATTAAAGAAATAATTATTCATCCACAAATAACAAGTCAGTGTAACCACATATGACTTCAAAGGATTATCTCAGTGCATGACAGATGGTCAATATGCATGAATTTTTGAACACTGATGTTTAGAAAGGTGCTGGACTACTCATTTCTACATAACAAATTCCCTAGAAACTAGCTTGCAGCTCTCCTGAGAGAGCTGGGATATTTTTTCTTTCTAGGCTACTAGTTAAATTGCTTATTGCAGAAGGCCTTCTCAAACTTTGTGTCTCAAATATGCACATACATCAGCTGGATATCTTGTTAAAATGCAGCTTCGGATACAGTGGGTCTAGGATTGGCCCAGAGATTCTGTATTTTCTCACAAGTTCTTACATGTTGCTTATGCTGCTGACACAAAGACCACACTTTGAATAGCAAGAACTTATGACATAAGGCCAACTAATTAAATTACTTGGTTAAGCATTTAGCATGTATCAAAGACCTTATAAGCTATGATGATATTTTCCCCCTTCTAAAATATTTTTTTCTGATTATAAAAGCAACCCAATCTAGAAAATAAGGAACAGCAAAGGGGAAAAAAAACACTCTTAATTCTACCTTTGGTGCGTTTTCTTCTAAATCTCATTTTCTTTCTCTGCACATATAGTTTGTTGTATTTTCCCTGTCAAACTAGACTAACATCAAGCATATTGTTTTAAACTCATTCTATCAGTCAGGGTCCAATTAGGTGATAGAAATCTCACAGTAAATTGAAAAGGGAAAGTTTACTAGAATAAATTATTGACTACAACTGAGGATTAATTAGAGGATTAGGAAATGCGTGGTAAGAAGTGAAGAGAACTTGAAAGTGTCCAGAAGTAGCAGACATAAGGAGTAGCCACCATCCCTAGGGCTGAGACAGTGCTCGAGGAAACAACACCTTGAGACCTGGGATCTAGGCCTCATTAGAGAGGCTGTGCCTCATTAGAAGGCAGAGAAGTTCCTGAAATGCTGGGCTGATGGGACTTGCTGGAAATCTGCTCTCTGGGGGTGTTAGGGACACCTGCCCACAGAAAGATGTCATACTTAGAACTCACTGCAAAACTACCCAAGAGGGTGCCAGAGAAGCTCTTCATGGAGAGGTGCCTCATTGGTGGCTGAAGCTACCCAACAGGTACTGGGGGAAGCTGCTGGGCACTGTAGACTGCTGGATGCTACAGGACCATGGCCTGGAGAAGCTGCATGCACTCCAAGAGTCAGCCAAGCTGAGCACACTGGAACCAGGAAGAGAACCCCTTCCTCCTCCATATCCCTCCTATGCCCTCTGTTGACAGTTTAACATTGTGCCAGGTGGTAAAGGGGAAAATTTAAATGGCTAACTGGAAAATCTACTTTTTATTTTTTTACTTATTAAGACCATTCTTTTTAGGTTGGGCTCTCTGGAAAACAGATTTTAAATGTGTGTGGAGAGCACTGATTGTGTAGTGCTCTGAGGAACATCTCTTTGGAAGAAATAAAAGGCTGGGCAGAGGAGGAGATTAAATTGTGATGTGCTTTGGAGCTGTGTTGATGATAGATAATGAATAGATACTTCTCCAAAAAAGATTTACCAATGGCCAATAGCACACAAAAAGAAGCTCAACATCACTAATCATTGGGAAATGCAAATCAAATCACAATGAGATCCCACTTCACAGCCATCAAGAGAGCAATCAGATAAAAGAAAAACAAAACCATCTGAAAAATAACAAGCACTGACAAGGATGTAGAGATACTGAAACCCTTGTGCATTGTTGGTGGCAACATAAAATGGTGCAGCCACTGTTGAAAACAGCAAAGCAAGGCTGGGCGCGGTGGCTCAAGCCTGTAATCCCAGCACTCTGGGAGGCCGAGGCGAGTGGATCACGAGCTCAAGAGATCGAGACCATCCTGGTCAACATGGTGAAACCCCGTCTCTACTAAAAATACAAAAAATTAGCTGGGCATGGTGGCGCATGCCTGTAATCCCACCTACACAGGAGGCTGAGTCAGGAGAATTGCCTGAACCCAGGAGGCGGACGTTGCGGTGAGCTGAGATCGCGCCATTGCACCCCAGCCTGGGTAACAAGAGCGAAACTCTGTCTCAAAAAAAAAAAAAAAAAGAAAAAGAAAAAGAAAACTGCAAAGTAGACCTTCAAAATATTGAATATATGACCCTGTAAGAGCTGACCCCAGTAAAAAAAAAAAAAAATTGAATGTAGAATTACCACACAATCTAGCAATTGCACTTACGCATAAATATATATATACACACACACACACACAAACTGAAAGCAAAGACTTGGATACAGGTGGAGTATCCCTAGTCCAAAAATCTGAAAACTGAAATGCTCCGAAGAACACTTCCTTGGAGCATAATTTTGGAAATGCTTCAAAACCCCAAATCTTTTGGGCACCTACATTATGATCAAAGGAAATGCTCAATGAAGCATTTCAGATTTATGGATTAGGGATGTTCAACTGATAGGTATAATGCAAATATTCCAAATTCCTAAAACAAAACAAAACAAAAAAAAACAAATCAGAAACACTTCTAGTCACAACTGTTTTGGATAAGGGATGCTCAACCCATAACTGAATACCCATATTCTTAACAGCATTATTCACAACAGCTAAAAGATGGGAGCAACCCAAGTGACAATTTGCAGATGAATAAATAAGCAAAATGTGATAGATACAAACAATGGACTATTATCCAGCCATAAAAAGAAAGGCAGTTCTGACACATAAAATGGTATGAATAAACTTTGAAGACGTTATGCTAAGTGAAGGAGGCCAGTCATGAAGACAAATATTGCCTGATACTACTTAGATGAGGTACCTAGAGTACCCAAAACTCAGACAGAAAGTAGAATAATGGTTTAGGCCAGCCAAGTTGCCTAATTTAATTGGATAAATACCAATTAGGAATGCACTGATCCATTTATATATAGTCTATTTAGAAACCAAATTACATAAATTCAACTGCTATATATACTATTTCCACTTAAAATATAAGATAATATTATTATGGATCTTACTGTGTTTGTGTCATGTATGCTTTCTAGTTATACTTTACATGAGCAATACTTATAAAACTTATCTTGTTAAAAGTACTTCATTCTATTTTCTTATAAGATTAACTAAATTTCTACAGTTGATAACCTCAAAAGTACCTTCCAATTCCCTCTTAATGCTATTGGGAAGAGTTTCCAATAGACAGTATAGTTTGTTGAGTTCCATGCTTTCAATCTCCAAAAGATCGATTGTGGCTTTTCTCATTTCTTCCTGAAAATTTAAATTACATTTTTAAAAAGTTACGACACTAAAATAGTAAGACTGATTTCCTAAACAATGCCCTATAAATGTTTTCAGGGGTCAAAATATAATTATATTAAATATTTCCTTATGAGTATCTGTTTCTTATATGCAGTTTCAATACATTTAAAAGACTAACAAAAATGGTAATATTGAGAAAAAAGCTACTTATTAAAATATGGAAATCACCTATAAAATATGCTTAGGTATAAAGAGAACAATGGTTTTCTCATACACACATACAAACCCAAACAAATAGGTAAAGCTGTTATTACTACTTTCAGGTGAGACTACTTTAAGAAAGGAAATACCACTCAGAAACCAGTTAGTGGGAAAAAATAGATAAATCATCTTTTAAATAAATGGTCATAATAGCTATAGCTATTTTATAACCTGAGAAACTGCCATTATATTTTATGAATTATAAAAAGCAAGACTATATAATTACATATATGGCATGATCACTTTTCTGTAAAAAATGAAATTCAATGCAGTTATCACCTATATACCCTGAAAGTAGAAAGTATATTCATCAGCATTGTGATTATTTTAATGTGGTCCTTTTGCTTATCTGTTTTTTTCCAAATTTTCCAAAGTCAATATGCATTAATTTTATAATAGAAAAAATTTATTACTTTAAAAGTAAAAGAATTGATTTCTGGGTTTTTCTTTTTTTTTGAGATAGACTCTCACTCTGTCACCCAGGCTGGAGTGCAGTTGGGCAATCTCAGCTCACTGCAACCTCTGCCTCCTGGGTTTAAGCAATTCTCCTGCCTCAACCTCCCAAGTTGCTAGGATTACAGGATCCTGCCACCATGCCAGGCTAATTTTTGTATTTTTAGTAGAAATAGGGTTTCACCATGTTGGCCAGGCTGGTCTCCAACCCCTGACCTCAAGTAATCCACCCGTCTCCACCTCCCAGACTGCTGGGATTACAGGCGTTAAGCCACCATGCCCAGCCTGACCTCTGTTTTTTAAGAGATTTCACAGCTCAGATATTAAATGAATACATATTAGATACTTTAGCCACAATAAATATTTTGGCCCCTTAAGATTCTAGAGAAAGACATAACTGAAAGAAGGAACCTGCAGGGAAAAATGTTTCCACAGTACCACAGTGCTGCACAACACACACGTCCCCTAAGTGTTTACATGTATCTATCCAATTAAGTAGGATTGTAAAGTATGATTGCATAGTAATATACATGAACTTATAATTATATAAAATGTAAAGTTATAAGAGTTTTATCAGCAGTCTGGATTCAAACTCATTTACGGGCATATTTCTACATTTTTAGCTATTTGATATGTAGTAGATTCTTATTCGATATTTTTAAATAGAATGAAGAGCTTCACCATTCTGACAGTGCCAAGGAAGCATTATCAATATCATCCATGGCCGAAAAGAGATGTCTATGACACCTCAGAAGAAAATTCTTTAAATATTTCTTCAACATGTCTTTGATAGAGACCAGATAAGTGTAACTGAAAGAGTTTCACTTTGTTTTCACTAGCAGTACAGTCTACTTCAGTGGAACAGATGTCAAATAATCTTTGACCAGGTATTCAAGGAATTGTTTATAGAGAACTGAATTACTTGGCACCATGCTTAAAATTTATTCCAGAGATTTTGTTTATTTTAAGCAATGGGTTTGTGCTGTGGATGAGGGCAAGCTTTAGTTTTCTAGTTGGAAAATTAAGCAACAATCCACAGTTGACCAAAAATTGTGCAAATACTTACAAAACAGAGAGAAAAATATTTTCAAGTTAAGGGTAACTGTATTCCTTAGTCATCTACTTAATACTTTGAACAGAACTGGTCCTAAATGAAAGATGAAGCAATGTGTGGAAGATTGAAGAAATAGTTCTTATAGATAACACAATACCAATTTCTTAACAGCTACAGCAGTGTCCTTAAGAAATATCTTTGCTTCTTCATTGCATTTAAAATAGTCACTTTGCAGTGATTGCTCTGAAAAAAAAAATTAGAAAATAAAGATCTCTTATTTATATATCCAAATCTACTTAACCTTTTATAATCTAGCTCAAATGCTTACTCGGCTGGAAGTTACATCTTCAATCTCTGAATTTCTATTGTACATTACACTAATCTCTTTTGTGCTGACTTCGTATTCCATATTATAATTTAGGTATATATTTTATGCTCCTTGAGGACAAATGTGCTGGAGATTTATATATTAATATTTTATAATTCCCACTCAGAGCAAGAAGGTGTAATGATTTTTTTCCTATGAAAAATGTTCTGCATGTCTAGACATTATTAACAGAAAAATGTATTTGTACACAAGTACTAGGTTTGCATTGGCATGCTGATCTAGAGATCAAGTATGAAGGGAGTTCAAGGTCCTAGCTTTATCACTGACAATCACCTCAGATACATGTGAATAATTTAGGTCTTATAATAACTTTAGATCTTCTCAGTGGTTAACATTCTTCATGATAATATTTACCCAAGCATATTTGATAAGAACTGTGAAATTAACCTAGTGCATTTAAGAAGGAAAATTAGAATTATCCCAAATTAATAGTAACATTGTAACATAAATCAATATGATTATCTGGAAGAACTGGGATGATTCTAGTGACGCACTGAAATGTTCTGCTGTTTGGCCTAAACGGTTTTTGCACTGAACAAGAAACACCCTTTCTTGGGCTGTCTTACCTTAAATTTAAGTGACTTGATTACAGACTTGATTACAGGTTCAGCTTTCTAACTGAAAAAGTATTTTCACCTGGCCCCATCCAGGTGAAACCTGGTCATTTTCTATTCGAATCTCCTAAACAACCTTTTACATCTAATTTTCCTTGCTTAACAGAACAGGAGCCTCTTAAACACTCCCTTTCCCATTTGCTTGTTTAATTCTCCAGTTTGGCATGGCAAAATGTGGGAGAATGTTAACTTATAAAGGAAAGGCAGGAAGAGAACTGAAATCGAAGGCGTAACCTAAATGCAGGTGTGTACTCTGGTCGCAGGCATAGGGCAGTGGCTTGGGAGTCCCAGATTTGTTACCAACCACTACTGAGAGTTGAGCAAAGTCACCCCAGCTGCGCTAGAGCCGGAAAGCTGGGCACTGGACCCCACTCGCCACCTCTCTCCTCAGCCTCCAAGGAGCGGGGAGAAGGCTCTGCCCTGGCTAGGGATGCCCTGGTTCCAGGAGGAAAGTCCCCGCTCAGGGTTCCCGCTGAGCGCCTCCTAAGCGCCATCTCTGAGGAGAGTTCCCTTCAGGCGCCCGAGGGGCGTCTTACCCACAACAAACAGCTGTTCCAGGGCCTCGACCGCGACCGAGGAACCCAGGGTGGAGGGGAAGGTGCATAACTCCAGGGAGCGGCCAGTGGAGACGGCGGCTGCCTGCACCAGCTTCTCGCCAGCCCTCAGTCCCGGGGTCCAGGAGCTCAGGGCCATTTTGTCGCTCTAGCTGAGAGCCCCGGAAGCCAGAGCCAAGGACCGCCGGTTGCCACGGGCAACGAGGACGTCGAGTTCCGGGGGCGCCCCCTCGTGGCCAGCGCTTCTAGTGGGTACCTCCCTTGTTCTCTTTTATCCACAGTAATTAAGCAGTCTGCGAAGAATGCCTCTCTTTAGCTGACTTTTCCCCCTTTCCATTTCCATTTCGTTAGTGTAGGCCTGTGTCTTCTTTGTGGACCAACGTAATCATAATAATGATCACTTTTGACCGCATCTTTGTGCCTGGGACTGCAAGAGAACCTTTATATACAGTAGCTCAATCTTCACAAGGCCTATGTGAGCAGGCTCTTCAAATACCTACACTTTTACAGACAAGTAAGTAAACTGAGGTGCGGGCAACTAAGTGAACTGCTCAAGACAACAAGAGAATAATACTGGATTTAAAGTGACATCTGGGCCGGGTGCTGTGGCTCATGCCTGTAATCCCAGCACTTTGAGAGGCCAAGGCAGGAGGATCACCCGTGGTCAGGAATTCAACACCAGACTGATCCCCGTTCCTACTAAAAATACAAAAATTAACCGGGCATGGTGGCGGGTGCCTCTAGTCCCAGCTACTCAGGAGGCTGAGACAGGAATCGCTTGAACCCGGGAGGGAGAGGTTGCAGTGAGTCGAGATCGCGCCATTGCACTCCAGCCTGGACAACAAGAGTGAACTCCATCCCAAGAAAAATAAATAAAATAAAAAAATAAAGTGAAATCAGTGTGAATCCTTTTATTATGTTACAAAACCTTCTCTTGTACTCTTTTTATAACTTTCCTTATATCTAGTGTATCACTCAGCACATTTTGCCTTGAATCATAGAGATTTTTCTCTGTCCTCCCATCGAACTGAGAGCTCCATGATTACAGTGTCAGGAGGATATTATTTATGTTTCTCTGAATCTCCAAAATTCAGTTTAACATGAGGCTGGCTCCGTTTGAGTCTGTCAGTTCCTTTTACTCTGATGGGTTAGAGAGAAGCAAAGGTGATTCAACCCTCCTCTTCTTTTCTCCACAGATGGCAAAATTGATATTAGAATGATAACAATGACAATAGCTATCAATTGTTAAATGCTTATTTTGTTCCTGGCATTGTTTTAAATACTTTGCAGTACCCCCCCCCCACCTTTTTTTTTTTGAGATAGAGTCTTGCTCTATTGTCCAGGCTGAAGTGCAATGGCATGATCTCAGCTCACTGCAACCTCTGCCTCCAGGGTTCAAGCAATTCTCCTGCCTCAGCCTCCTGAGTAGGTGGGATTACAGGTGCCTGCCACCACGCCTGGCTAATTTTTGTATTTTTAGTAGAGATGAGGTTTCACCATTTTGGCCAGGCTGGTCTCGAACTCCTGACCTTGTGATCCACCTGCCTTGGCCTCCCAGAGTGTTGGGATTACAGGCATGAGCCACTGTGCCCGGCTGCAGTACCCAGTTAACCCTCACAAATAATCTTTTGAGCTAGATATTATTTCCTGCTATGCAAATGAGGGCAATGAGCTACAACCTGAACCACTGTACAACACTGCCTTGGAGGGGTCACAGAACATCAATAGCACAACTAGTTCTAGAATCCAGGCCTCCTTCATCCAGGGAAAGCCATATTTTGGTATTGAACAGCATCCTGGGCAACATCCCCCTTTTTTGCTGGATTTGGTCTATTGATATTCAAATCTGTTCCTGCCCTTCTGGGCCCTCCTCTGTGTGGCAGGAGCAAGAAGCCTGGAAATGACATGTCCTGGATGTCCTTGCCAGCTGTTTTCTTGGTAAGTTCCACTAATGGGAGACACTGGTGGGAGATTTGAAAGCCAAGAAATCATGCGATTTCTGCTTCAACAAGTGGTAGTTTCAGGCTACATTCAACTGTAGGTCTGAGCAGTTTTGGTGCCTCCTGAGGTGGCAGGAGTAGGAGCTAGTGACTCCGGCAGTCTCCAGCTGCTCAGCACTAAATGTGAGCTTGTGTGTACAATATAGGTATTATGGCAGCTCTGATGACTGAGGTCTTCTTCATCCTCTTAGCCCTTATAACAAATTCCTTCTCTTCTGGAAATACCTAGACTGGACTACTTCAAGGCAACCCTTGTGCTGTCACCAGAAGACTCTTCTTACTCATCACCTCATTTGGATCACATTGCTCTCCATTATCTATGAATGAAGACTAATCTTAAGGCATTTGGAGTCCTCCCCACTTACTGGATTTGTTATAGATTTTCTAAATTTTTATATTTCTCTATTTCCCTTCATGTTTCTAATACTTTCTTTCCCCTGAACTTTGTGAGAAATGATCAGCTTCTACTTTGTTTCATGGTTCCTTTTACATGGGCTGCCCTATACAAAATTCAACCATAATTTTTCAAAAGAAACTTTATTAATTCTGAAATAGAAATCTAGGCAAACAACATCAATCAGCACTTAATGAAAATATTCCAAGAAACATATTGAAAAAACATTTACCCTCATTAGCATTCAAAGAAAAATAATACTCTCATTTCTGTATAATATTAAGATTAAAAAGAATAATACTTCAAAGTATTGACACTGGGAATACACATACTATCTGAAGGACAGTTTGAAAATTTGTATAAGGAAACTTGGCATACAGTAATTGCTCCAAGAATTGTTCTTAGAGAAATAGTCACATGTTTGTCCAGGGACATAGGTATAAACTCGTTTATTGCAATTGTTTTAAATAATGAAAAATAACCCAAATGATCTACAGTAGGACACTGTTTTTAAGTAATATATGAAACATCCATGCACTGGAACAATCTAGGCTACAGGACATCCATGCCGTGGAACAATCTAGGAGACAATTCATGTGGTTAAGAGCTTGGGTTCTGGTGGATTCGAATGCGTTCCACCACTGACTGGTTGAGGTATCCCCTGAGACAGCCTCTCAGCGCATGCTGCCAGTATCCCAGCTCTAAAGGTTGGTGATAGGAGCTCTTGGTCCATAGGATTGTTCAAAGGGTTAAATTAAGTAAGCACATGGTAGATACTTAAAAAACACTAATAGTAAAGTAATAATGGGGTATCTATTAAGAATAGTGGGTAGAAATGTACATGTACATACACATGCCTATGTGTAAAGTGGGAAAAGCAAGTTGAAAAAGAAATGTACAATATTCAATTAATATTTAATTTTTATAAATCCATACATCTATAGAGATGTATATAGCATATCTCTGTATACATATGCATAGAAAATGGTCTGAGAAGAATTGTTTACTAAAATGTTAACTGTGGTTATTCCTGGTTAGTGAAACTAGAGGTGTGGTAGGTAATATAGTGTCTCCCCCAAATGTACACATACTAATCCCTGGAACTTGTGAATATATTAGATTACCCGGTAAGGGATAACTAAGATTGTAAAGGGAACTAAGGTTGCTAATCAGCAAACTCTGAGATGGGGAAAGTAGCCTCGATTGTCCAGGTGGGCCCAATGCAATCACAGAGTTCTTATAACTGAAAGGCAGAGCAGGAGAGGCAATATCAAAGTCAGAGAAAGATTTGAAGATGCTATGCTGCTGGCTTTGAAGACAGAAGAAGGGGACCATGAACTAAGGAATGCAGATGGTCTTTGGAAACTAGAAAAGACAAAGAAATAGATTCTCCCTTAGAGCCTCCAGAAAGAATGCAGCCCTGTGGATATCTCATTTTCACTAAGACTCATTTCGAACTTCTGACCTCCAAAATGGTAAAACAATACATTGGTTTTAAGTATTCTTTAATTTTAAATTTACTTTACTTAAAACAATACTTTTATATTGATTTAAGCCACTAAATTTGTGGTAATTTGTAATAGCAGCCACAGGAAACTTTCAAAATAATTGATGTATATCAAAGGCCTTCACTACTTATAGATGGTGTTCACCTGGCCGAAATCCATGTCCTTTTCTCATGTGTTTTTATTTTGGTAACACAAACAGATACATTTATCTTCCCGTCAGTATTGTTAAAATGACTTTTGCCGAGCAGCCAGTATGACATTGAGAATCCTCCAGTCCTGTGCTGATGTAAGATTTTTAGTTATCATAAGCAAATTTCTTTCTGTTTATCCCCTGCTGCTTTTAGAGCCAGGGAAAGAACCCAGCTGTTCCTTGGAGTTTGGCCCCTAACTAGCACAGGAATTAATATGTTCATGTGTTCTGGCAGGTTTGCAGTCTCTGTATGTGAGGTCTATACACTATTTGATGATAACATTGTTCTTAGAGCATCTTTGCATAAATCTAGTACCTCTAGGAAAAGCCTAAACTCCTTGGGCCTGGGCTCTGAGTTAGATCAAGCCGAGGTTCCATTCTTGGTAGTTGGGTCCAACATCTCACATATAGAAAGCGGTTGCATGTTCACGAATGTTCATTGCAGCACTGTTTACAATAGCAAAGACCTGGATCCAACCCAAATGCCCGTCGATGATAGACTGGATTGGGAAAATGTGGCACATATACACCATGGAATATTATGCAGCAATCAAAAATGATGAGTTCCTGTCGTTTGTAGGAACATGAATGAATCTGGAGAACATCATTCTCAGCAAACTGACACAAGAACAGAAAATGAAATACCGCATATTCTCACTCATAGGTAGGTGATGAAAAATGAGAACACATGGACACTGGGAAGGGAGTACCAAACACTGGGGTCTATTGGGGGGAAAAGGGGAGGGACAGCAGTGGGGGGGAGCTGGGGAGGGATAGCCTAGGGAGAAATGCCAAATGTGGGTGAAGGGGAGGAAGGCAGCAAAACACACTGCCATGTGTGTACCTATGCAAATGTCTAGCATGTTCCACACATGTACCCCAAAACCTAAAATGCAATTTAAAAAAAGAGAAAAAAAAGAAAGAAAAAGAAAGTGGTTGCATGTTTCAGTGCTTTGTGCATGTTTTCATTTCATCATCAAGCTTTTTGCCTTATGGTCACAGATGGCTGCTGCAGCCCCAGACATCCACACCCTACCCTTGTGCAAAGGCAAGAAGTGGAAAGGAGTCACATGTGGAAGCCTTCCTTCCTTCTCCTCAAGGAGGAAAATCTGCTCAGAGTCCCATACACTTCCTTTTATGTCTCAACAGCTAGAGCTGGATCCCAAGGCCACCCATGAAAAAGAGGTTAGGACGTGATAATCTGGACTGCTAGCCTCTCTGGGAGGCAGCAGGAAAGAAGAGAGTTCAGAAGAGCTGGAGGATTTTCCACAGGATGTCAGCCATACATATGTTCTCCAAACTATTACTTATGAACCCCAACATCAGTCACTCGCCTAGCTGGCTGGGTGAGTCCTTTTTAGGGGCTGCAAAGGTTTGGGCCTCCTGCATTTTGTACTAGTAAGATTTCCCCAGTTTAAACCTTCAGCTTGGCTTTCCTCCTTGATGGTCTACAATAGGTTTATATATTCAAGAAAGATTTCCTACCCTTTGGGATTCTCACAGCTTCTAAAATGTCTGTCTTGTGGTCAGGCTATAATTCTCAGCTACAGTGATTCCAGCATATGGGTATTTCTGGTGGTAAAATGGCAGGAAGATTATGTTCCCCAGGTAGTGCCAGATTGTTAGAGAAGCAAACAGATGGATTGGTGCCTCTGATGGAGTTATGCCAAACAAGGAAAGCAGGGCATCACCAAGGAAGAACAGAGCATGTTAGTGTTTATAACAACTAAGAGGATCCTTTTCCATTTCATTTCTTTGTTTTTATCCATCACCAGGAATTTCTTGGGGCTAAACAGATTTGGGACATATATTGGTTGCATTATTTGCTAGAGGTTTTAGACTGGTTTAGACTCAAGTCTCCATTCTTCATCTGTACAATGGATTTTTACATTTTGGGATTATGAAGGTGAAGCAGAATAAAGATGTGCTTACCACAGAGCACAGGCTAAGTGTTTTTCATCTTTTCCTTCCCCTACTGGAAAATTAAAAGCATTTCTTCTGAAATACAAATGTGACTATCCTTTCTGCCATCCCTAGGCTTCCTTAAACCTCTTGGTCATTCAATCCTTAGTGAAATTTTCTGTAATCAAATCAATAGTCGCTGTCATGGAGGTGGGAAATTGTTTTTTTTCCATGGCATTGTCACTGGATGGCATGTTTGTTGTATGCCTACTCTGTGCTGGTTCCTGAGCATATATTGTACAAAAGAGACCTATATAGGTGGTGCCAGGGGAGGCCCTGCTGAGGAAGAAAGAGGCAAGGTAAAAACAGGCAAGTGAAAGAGGAGGAGGCCAGCCTGGCCAACATGGTGAAACCCCGTCTGTACTACAAAAATTAGCTGGGCATGGTGGTGTACGCCTGTAATCCCAGCTACCTGGAAGGCTGAGGCAGGAGAATTGCTTGAACCTGGGAGGTGGAGGTTGCAGTGAGCAGAGATCACACCATTGCACTCCAGCCTGGGCAACAAGAGTGAAACTCTGCCAATAAGAAAAAAAGAAAGAAAGAGAGAGAGAGAGAGAGAGAGAGAAAGACAGAAAGAAAGAAAGAAAGAAAGAGAGAAAGAGAGAGAGAGAAGGAAGGAAGGAAAGAAAGGAGAAAGAGAGAAAGAAGAAAGAAAAGAAAAGAAGGAGGAGGAAGAGAGGGAAGAAGTAGAAATGTGGAGCTGCCAGCTGCCTCCCCTCATAGAATCCTCCTTCCTAGAGCCCTCTCCATTCCAGGGACTAAGAGCTTGGGAAGTGTTGTTTTCCCTGGAGGTTCACTTTCTCACTTAATCCAGTCGCCACGTGTGGGGCTTTCATACATAACAAATAGTCTAATCAGTCCTTTGACTAAATACGTGGATGAAATATGTCCCCTGTTCCCCAGAAGATGGCCTTGAAGGTGGGAAAAGGGAGGATATTTTTGAAACATACCACCTTAGAACCAGGTGGAATTCGCTGTAAGAAGTGCGGTCCCATATCTACTGCCCACAACTGCGAGGCATTTTACAGTTTTACAAAATGTACTTGCTTCCATGACTTTATTGCAACTCTCTGGGGGTGATTATTATCATTATCCTATTTTTTGGAAAATGACACTTAGATAAGCGATTCAACAACCTTGGGGTTAACCCACAGGCTGTAGAGTTGAACAGTGGCATGGGGCATGGCAGGACTTCCGACTCCAGGTCTGGAGCACTGCCGCTCTGCCAGAGCTGTCCTGTGGCCCTGCAACGGGGCAGGGAGTTGGGGCTGGGTTGAGGAAGGCACTCTGCATTCTACAGGATGTTGGCAGAGCCATGGAGGTGTCGCCAATGAGTGGTAGGTGCTTGGAGAAGAAACGCAGAAGCTCAGCCAGAAACTTGCTTAGTGACTTCACCATGGAGGGCCTGAATTCCAAACTATGCAGTTGGATTTTAAGCTGTAGACAATACTGCTGTGAATATGGTGCTGGTGAACAGATTGGGCTCTCCCTGCTGGCAGCTGCTTGGTCATTTTTGCCTAAGGTAACATTTTATGGTAGGTTAGGATATCAATTAGAGGCATTATGATTTTTTCAAGTGAGAATTTGAAGAGTAATTAGAAACTAAATTAGGCCTGAAACAACCAATGCCATATTTTGTAAAGATACCTTATTTCATTTTATCATTATTATCTTAAATTACATTTCAGAGGCCATCCTTGTAGCAATGATTTTTTAAAATGCTCGTTTAGCATTTTCACAGACAATTCCAACACTGTGATCTTTAAGTAGCAATATTCTGATTTTCCTTATTTTAATTTAGTTCTTATTTTTTAAAAATATATTTGATGATTCATCTCAAGATAATTCAGTAAGATCGCTGGAGTAGGTAAACTTTCCATTTCTGTCTTTTCTTTTTTTTTTCTTTTTTGTTGATTTACAAAATGTCACTGAATGACCTCTATATATGGATGCAGATGAGAATTTCTGGAGATCTTTAGGGAAAGTAAAAGTATACATAAAAAATTGCAGTTCTCACTCCCATTCCCTCCTGTCTCCTCAGGGACCTTCCTTAATGAACTCCTGCTCACCTAGGTCTTCCAAGTGTTCCTCAAACATCCTGCCCAGTTTTCTCTTACTAAACCAAGGCCTCGCATAAACTTCTTGCCATGGAATCTCCCTGCTTCCCTTAGTTGCCAAACTTCATTAAAGTGTGGTCTATATCTTGGCTATAATGCATCCCTTTACTCTGCATTCTAAAGTGCCTCCTCCTCATCTTCTAATGGCCTTTGCTCAAGCCTTGTTCACCCTCATCTTCTTTCCTGCAGAAACTGACACACTTGCCCAGCTCCCTCATCCCTTCTATAGAAACTCACTCCTAATTGGTTCCTGAGACACAAAGCCATTCTACTTTTCTCACTCTGTTTATTGCTTCTTCACATCCTTCATTGGCTCCCTTGTTTTCTTTCTCCTGTTGGCTAAAAGGGGGCATTCTCCCAGAGCTCCATGCTGGTCTCTTTATATTCTCTAAACTCTCCTCTTGCATATGGTTAAATCTTCACAAATAACTCTCGAGTTGCATCTCCTGCCCATCTTCTCCCATAAGTATTAATCTTGTAGACTAAACATTCTCACTTGACTATGCTGCTAGCATGTGAAATTTCAGCCTGTTCAAACTCAAAGTATGTATTGCAGATGGTTTCTCTGCCTATTGAAATCACAATGGTATTGTCAATCCATCTCAAAAGCTAACATCCATTCTTTTTTATCCCAATAATCTGAGTTTTCAAAGCACTTTGTTCAAACTTTTCATAGATGATAGTTATCACAGGATGAGTGGATTTATGTTTTTTGTGTAATAGCTTTCTTACTTAATAGCTTTATAAACTTTATGCCTAAGTTTTCTCATCTGTAAAACTGATCCTTCATTGTAGGAAAATCATGAGAATTAAATCAATTAATGTAGTTAAAATGTTTAAAACAATGCTTGGAACAAAATAAGCCGTGCCATAAATCTGCATCCCTTGCAGCACCTAGTACAGTTATTCACACATAACAGATGTTTACAATATTGTTGGAGGCCGGGCAGGTAGCTCGGCCTGTAATCCCAGTGCTTTGGGAGGCCAAGGTGGGTGAATCACGAAGTCAGGAGTTCGAGACCAGCCTGGCTAACATGGTGAAACCTAAAAATACAAAAAATTAGCCAGGCATAGTCGTGGGCACCTGTAATCCCAGCTATTTGGGAGGCTGAAGTAGGAGAATTGCTTGAACCTGGGAGGCAGAGGTTACAGGGAGCCAAGATCATGCCATTGTACTCCAGCTTGGGCAACAGTGTGAGACTCCATCTCAAAGAAAAAAAAAAAAAGATAATAGAAAAGATTAGTGTGTTCAGAATTTTAAAATATATAGGGCTCAAACTCTTCTGCAGTTCAGGCTTTATTAGAAAGAAAAAAATAGTAGGGAAAAAAGCAACTTTCAAAGGGTCTTTCACACCACTTTTGTATCCAGGCCAGTATGGTGAGAACTGATATTCACAATGGTCTTCCTGATCATTACCATTACAAGATGCTGAAGGACATTTTGAATCATCAGATTAAATTGTACATAAAGGTTGCTTCTAAGTAAATTTTATGGCACCAGAATTATTGCCTAATTACTATTTTTAAGTAAATCTCAGTTAACTCTGATTTTAGTTAATGAGAACTCCTGATTCTCAGCTCTGCTGGATAAATAAGCTTCCGGAGTTACAGAATGAATTGTCACCATGACTCCAACCATTACAGCTTCTTTTCCTGTTGCAATGTAGATGTGTGTTCTGGCTCAGGATGAATGTGTATGTAAAATTAATTCATTATATAAAGCTCCTTAAGATTTGTGCACTTTCTTTTCTGCCTCTATTCACGGCAGGATTGTTAGGTAATGCCTAGATTGAAGCACTTCCGTCTTTAACCACAAAGGTCAAAGGAGCAAAATTTTGTGTTTAGAAAAATACTCCATCCCCTGCAGTTAAGCCTTTGGACTCTGTTGTGTTCTTCCAATAAATGCCCATTTATGGTTAATATACTTTAGTGGCTTTCTATTACTTGCAACCAAATAGTCGCGCTGAGAAAGTGTTGTTTCTGAGCTAGAGATTGCAGGGAGAGAGGCCAGGAAACACTAAATGGGTAGTATTGCTCAGTGGAAAGACCCAGCTTCAAAAACAGACAAGCAGGGCTCATTTACTGGCTGTGCAAACCTGTGCCAGTTGTGTTGAGATTTTGTTTCCTCACTTGGAAAATAAAAATAAAAGTATCAATCATGTAGATGAATCATGCACTTCTGAAGGTTAAAAATAATGTTTGTAAAGAGCCTGGCACAGTTCCTGGCTCAATGATGCTATATGATTCCTAGGAAATTTTATTCTAATAGCCTCAAAATAACCTTTGACTAATATATCAAGTAGCTGAACTATATAATTAGTTAATTGGCCAGATATATGTAATATGATAACCAAATAAAGAATTAAAGAACAAAATTAAAATCAAAGAAAAGTTTGGTAGAAAGGAAAAAAGAAGTAAGTACATTTTATCTAATAAGAAACTCTGTAACAGCCAGAAGAGGATGCCAGTGGCTTAGCACTATTCTTCCCAATGGAGATTACAGTTCTATCAGAAACTGGGGGCACAGATGGGCTCACACAGATAAACTAGCATGATATAAGAGTCTCTAAAGAAAACTCCATTTATTCTATTGGGAATATATTTTGTGGTAGCAAGCATTTGAATGTTCTTTCCTACTTAGGGGAAGAAAAGAAAAAAAAACATGAACTACATATTCTATTGAGCAAAAAGGTAGACAGGATTGATTTGCCACTGAGAGATTATGGTGTGGTAAATTCTCTTCAATAAAAATTTAAGTTTTAAATTTTAAAGTTAGGAGTACTTTAAACATAATTATTGAATGGAATGAGCACTGCAGAGTTTCTGGATATTCTTATGAATGCCCCATGAAAAAATAACAATACTGCCTCTTTGACATTTACCTCAGACAAGATGCATCATAGTCATTGCGCAACTTGTCTTTATAAGAATTACATGCTGAGGTGCTCTATTTGTACCGAGCCCTTAATATGTGAGTATCAGAAAGAAAATACAGACAACATAGTAGTTTCTGACAAATGTATGCCCTGATGGTGGGGAAAAAACACTCCACGAAACTCAGTGGTAATATTTAATTTTTAATTTTCAAAGTAATTTTTTGAATATAGAGCCTGTGTCTGAGATGGCTGTAAGAACAGTGAAAGGTTGTCTGTTGCCTGGGCTTTCTCCCTGTAACCTTCATGGAGTGCTGGCTGCAGCCTTCCTCTGAACCTCAGCTCCTGTCAGGAGGCCCTCGCTACGCAATACTACTTCCTCTGCTTTAATCAAGCATCCCCTCTTCTTGTCCCTTCAGGTGTAGGGGTGGTAGAGGCTCTCACTCTTGCTAGACCACAGGCACCACATGATCTCTGCTTCATTTTCGTAAACTCTGCCCAATTTTTTCATTAAATTTCATTCAATTACCCTTTTGAGTGTGCTGTTACCTGCCAGGCTCTGATTGATTAATTGCATTCACAAAATTAATAGAGAAAAATTCAGTTTTGTTTCTTTTTAAGGACAGTATATAATCCAAACTATATTTTTTAGAGTGTTGCCTAATATAAAGTACTCATAGATGGCATGTTTTAATGAATAAGGTCTTGTTTTCATTGTTGGCTGTTGTAAGTGAAGTCCATTGGCTTTGGAATAAAAATACCTGGATTCAAATCTACTCTCCCTGTCTATGGAACACAGGTACTTCCAATCCATTCCCAAGAGGAAAACAAATGGCAGCAAAACTTGTATCTTCCTTCTACCCTGTCTTTGTTCTTCTCAAAGGAAGAAATATGATATTGGAGAGGGAATTGGGAAGGCCCGGCCTGCCCTCCGGACTCACTGCTGCTCTACTTCCTTGTATTGTGAGCTCTGTCCAGTGCAGGGGTAAGGGGCACATCCCCACTCGGAGCTGAGAGGATAGAAATCAGAGAAAGCCTCACTCTGGCCATAGTTAAGCAACTTTATCAGTAGCAGAACTGGTCATCTGATCTTCATTCAACCAGTTCCTTGGCGTATTTCACAATTGACTTACAGCTTAGAGATAAAATGTCACTGAATAACATTCTGAAATCCAAACCTCTGTCTTTAAGACTGTCCTTAGGCAAGATTTGAACTACAAGTTCATTTATAGGTAAAACTGGTATCTTTTTCTATAGGCCTAATTTAAAGATGAAATGAAATAATAAATATAAACACTTAGCATAGTGCCTTTTATGGTTATAAGCAATAAGATATCTGTCATGTTTGATTTGACAGAAGTTTTGGGCTTTAAAAGTCCTTTGAATACCACGTTAAATTAAAATGTAATATTACTAAATAAAATAAAAGTAAGACGAGATATATTCATAGCACAAATATTAATATTTTTATCATTTTCTTAAATTTTGGTTAAGAGCACTGGTCAAATAGAAACATAAAGGGTAATTAGTAGATCATAATTCAAGTATTGGCAGCAAATTTCACAATATAAGAAAAAGATAACTTATTCTTAGAATGTTTCCTCCATATTTAAAAGTATCAATACCTTAAAAAAATCCAGTGTGTTTGAGAAATCTAATACGACATTACTTTGAGTAAGAAAGATACCACAGAAAAATGTACATGAAATGTACAAATATATGTTATCATTTTAAATTTAAAGGCAGAATTAAAAAATTGTATAGATAATATAAATTCAATTATTTTAAATGTCTAGGGAAAAAAGGCTTTATTCCAAATGCCAATGGCAATTTTCTTTGAATAGGAGAATCTGCATCACTTACATTTTCTATAATCAATATATATTACTTTTGTTATTGAAAAAATAAAATTTAATTTAAAAATAACAATGGCATAAATAAATTAGAACAATTATTAGTTATATAAAGCAAATCAACAATGTAAAAAGAACAAGTTTTGGTTTGAAACATAAATTGTCTTCCTTTGACACCCACAAGTTAGTTTACCTATTAGCAGAAAAAGGCATGGGTGCAGGTGTGAACCAGAGATGCAGGTAAGAAAAACTGAAATTTTGATTTGAACAAGAAATGAAACCAAATGAGAGAATGTTATTTACTGGAGGGTGATTTCTCACTCATTTTTATAGCTTTGGTTTTGATAGGTATGGGGTTTGAAACAATATTTCAATTTTAAAAAATGAGAAAAAGACCACAGACGAATGTAAACAATCTAAAAACCTTAAAAAGCACATACACAAAGAGAAAGGATGATCTTTCAAAGATAATTACATTTAATATTTTGTTGTACCTTCTTCATATTTTCTATATTGACTTCTTCATTATTACTAATTAATGTTTCTTTGTGTACTTTATATTATTTTATAGCTTACCTTCTTCACTTGGTCTTATATTATGAACAGTTTTCCATGTCAGAATATTATTTCCCAAGGCCAGGCATGGTGGCTCATGCCTGTAAACCTAGCACTTTGGGAGGCCAAGCCAGGCGGATCACGAGGTCAGGAGGTCAAGACCATCCTGGTCAGCATGATGAAACCCTGTTTCTACTAAAATACAAAAAATTAGCCGGGCATGGTGGCATGTGCCTGTAGTGCCAGCTACATGGAAGGCTGAGGCAGGGGAATTGCTTGAACCCGAGAAGCGGAGGTTGCAGTGAGCTGAGATCACACCACTGTACCACTCCAGCCTGGGCAACAGAGTAATACTCTGCCTTGAAAAAAAAAATATTCACCAAGATGATTTAAGTGGCTATATGGCCTTTCATTAGAAGGTCTATAATTTACTTATTCAATTGCTTGACACTTGGCACTTTAGGATTGTTTTCAATATTTTCTATTGTAAAAAACATTGTCTGTATGCCTTTGGGAATATCTCTGATAATTTTATACAGATATGATAACAAAATCCTCCCTTTATTATTGCTGGCTATTGCAAGTAAGGGCTTTGCCCATCTTTCTGGAGGACGGACACTCACAGAGTTTCTGAGAGGAAGAAAGCCAAGCTTGGCTAAGATGCAGCATGGTCTTCCCAAGTCTGTTGTCATGGTGCAGCCCCCTTTCAAGGGTCAAAACCTATTTCACCTTCCAACCAAAACTGCCTTCATGGCATCCTGGAATTACTGAAAACCATTTATCTCAAACTAGGGCAACTTGGTGTAAAAAGAGAAACATGGTACATTCTCCTTGAATCAACTTAATACAGAAGGAGGGGGAGAGTTTTTAAATTAAGGTAAATGCAAATGTCTTATGCAATGGAAGACAGCTTCACACTAACTTCTAAGATGAAATACATGATTAAAGAAATTCTTTGCTTGCAAAGCTGGCTTCTGAACCGTCTCCACTGAAGGGGTGCACATTTACAATGCACTCCCAGTGGGGCGCTTCCCTGATAGTAGGGAAGTGGGGGCTTGAAGCGCAGAGGGCTTCCACATGGTTGCATGTGCTTCTTGAACCACAGAGAAAGCATTCCAGGAACATGTTTTAGGGAAGTATAGAATTCTGGAGAGGCACTGTGGGTGCGGAGTGGCCAGGTATTCCTGAGGAATGTTCTGCTGAAAGGATGAAGCACCACTCCAGAAAGCTGGAGGCAAATCTGTGTACTCCATTTTGTATGCTCCTCCCCATTCATTCCTCTTTGTCTCCATGACACACACATCCTTTTTATTGACCGGCCCTGGCTTTATAAGTCAAGAGAACAAAGGTTTACCATTGACAAAGAAGAGAATTATCTATTCACTACTGGAATTTTGACAAAGTACATTTTACCATCACTTTGATTCATAAGCCAAACGTAAGCATTTCCTCCATTGAGCTTATTAAGTACTTGAAAACTGGCTGGCAGATGCTGAAACCATATTTTATTTAAAAAAGTTAAATTTAATTTTAATAATACATTTTAAAAAGCAGTCTTAAATATATTAATTCTAACATGTCAAATGCATCATTAAAAAATCACTTTTGGGAAGACATAATTCAATGTGATTGGTTTATTATTAAATGCTAGTTACTTAAAATGTTTGAGTATTTTTTTGAAAAAGGTTAGTGTCTCATCTGTTGTATTTGACTACTTCATTTCTGTTAGTGATGGCTAGAAATAAAAGTTGATAAAAGTCACCCTTCATATGAACTGTTTAATTTTTATGAGTATTATTTTGACAGAGGCCTCTATTATTCACTTAATTTGACTCTTGTCATAATTTGGTGATGGCTTCTCTTGTTTTATAAAGATATAAACTGCAAAGCAAAATCCAGAGCAGTTGTATGTTTAGAGAAAGCAGGCAAAGATGCAGTGTTAATTATTAAGGACCATTTTATCATTTTAGGAAGAAAACAGAGACAGCTGATCTAGCAGAATTGTTTTCAAAGACTATGATGACCTAGAATGCACATGAATTCATTTCAATTTACCCATCACAGAAAATGTGGCCAGCCAGACTGATTTTGTAACATTGAATTTAATATTAAATGTATTGAATTAAGGAAAAATTAAAATCATAAGATAAACCACAAAAATAAAATCATACAATAAAAATCCGATTGAGGAGGGTGCCAGCATCAAGCATTAGGGAAGCAGGTTGGCGTCTAAAGGCAGGTGGATCAGAGGGTGTTTAGTCCCCTTCCAACTAGGACTGCATTTGGTGTGAGCTCTAGCGGTGGCTCCTCTGTCTTCCCTACCTGCTTCTCTGCACACAGAAGAGAGTGCTAATCTTCTGATGCTCAGAGCAGCCCTATGCAAGGACAATGTGGTGATTGCTGGAACCTCGCAGCTGTGAAGCAAGGCCCAGCAATCCACCATACCCCACGTGCATTTGGGTGAGGTAGAAAGCTGCGCGACTACTTCTCAGCAGTGATTCCCGACAGAAGGAAAAAAAATGCAGAGATAGGTCTGGGATCTACACCAGGCGGAAAATTCTTTATAGTAGGGTAAGGGTCCATATGAGCCCTGAGCTGGTGTCCGGGTGGAACTGTGTACCACCCTCAAACCAGATATGTTGAAGCCCCAAACTTCCATACCTCAGAATGTGACCTTACTGGAAACAGGGTCTTTACAGAGATAATCAAGTTAAAGTGAGGTTCTTAGGGTGGACCCTATTCCCCTATGACTGGTGTCCTTATTCAAAGGGGAAATTTAGACAGAGAGGGAAGACGATTTGAAGATGCACAGGGAGGAGGCGGCCCTGTGACTGGAGTACTGTATCTGCAAGCCAGGAGCACCAAGGATGGTAGGCAAATGCAGATGTTAGAAGAGGCAAGGAAGAGTTCTCCCCTAGAGCAGACAGAGAGAGCATGGCCCTGCCCACACCTTGAGTTTGGACTTCTAGCCTCCAGAATGGTAAGAGAATAAATTTCTGTTGTTTTAAGAAACCCAGATTTTGAGGCTGGGCGTGATGGCTCATGCCTGGTAATCCCAGCACTTTGAGAGGCTGAGGTGGGTGGATCACTTGAGGTCAGGAGTTTGAGACCAGCCTGGCCAACATGGTAAAACTCCATGCCTACTAAAAATACAAAAATTAGTTGGGTGTGGTGGCATGCACCTGTAATTCCAGCTACTTGGTGGGCTGAGGCAAAAGAATCACTTGAATCTGGGAGGTGGAGGTTGCAGTGAGCTGACATTGAGTCACTTCACTCCAGCCTGGGCAACAGAGCGAGACTCCATTAAAAAAAAGAAGAAGAAACCCAGATTCTGGAACTTGGGTAGAGCAACCCTAAGAAACCAACATGGGTGGAGAAAGAGCAGAGGATATATATACTATTGTGCTTTATCCAGCTTCTTCACCTGCTCCTCTTGACTTCACTCATCTACCAGCTGAAAGAATTTTCTACTGTTCACAGCTTTCAGAATCACCTCACTCACTCTGGGTTTTCCAGGGGCTCTGCTTTTGGTCCTCTTCTCATCTGTTCATATTATTTCCATCATCTGGAATATCACCTGGGCTGATGCTCCCTGTGGAAACAGGGAATAATGTGCCCCATGTTCCATTTGTGAAAAATCCACATCCATACCTATCACTTTGTAAGCCTAGAGTTTCCTTAGGAATCTTCTCCACCACTGCCAGCAAACAGAGTTCCTAATTAAACCTTCCTAATGAGCAGCTGCCTGGGAAAGGAATTCTGGGCCTATAGACGGGGGACAATGCTACAGATACAGATATTGAAGATTAATTCCATACAATAAAGCCATTTAGAAGAAACTTTGTCTAAAAGGTCAGAGAGTGAAAAAAAGAAAATCCTCTTCTAAATTTAGTTATCTATTAAGAAAACAGTCAGGCATCAAAGTAAGCTTACTATCTTCCTTCCCCAAATCACCTCTTCTGGGCTCTCTGTCCTGGAAAATGGCATTGCATCCTCCTGATCAGTGAGTCTTCATGCTGGGCTAGGATGAGGCAACCAAGCTTCCTTGGGTGCACAATTCAAGGAGGCACTCACTTTTAAGGCCAGTCGGTCACCAGCTCCAGTCCAATATCCCTCCACATCATCTGTTAGCTGCACCTTGTCCATGGTGGATGCTTGGCATGCTGGGCTAACATCAAGGATCAGGGACAGGGGAACATCTTTCTAGTCTTCCTGTGGCTGTTCTAATAAAGACCTAGTCATCTGGCACCT
The DNA here is from genome assembly GCF_049354715.1 of Callithrix jacchus. Lineage (NCBI taxonomy): Eukaryota > Metazoa > Chordata > Mammalia > Primates > Cebidae > Callithrix > Callithrix jacchus. The sequence continues at coordinate 94,276,771 of NC_133509.1, forward strand.
ATGTAGAGTTAGGTTACAATTATCACTCTGTTTGTCTAGCCTTCAGTATCTTGCACCTTTGTTGTGTCTATGTGACTCTCTGAGATGTAGAGAATGAAGCCCAAACTCCTTGGCACAGGCATCCAAGTTTCTTCCCATTGTGATCTCAACCCACCTTTCCAGCCTTATTTGGCACCACCATTTCCACCTCAAGAACATTACAACCCATCTAAGCTTGTTTAACTCACCATTCTCTGCATATGCCTCACATTCCACATCTTGGCTCTTTAGCTCATGTTCTTTCTTCACCTTGGGTAGCCTTTCTTCATCTGGTTTCCCAGCCCTGAAGTTCCCCTCCCCTGAGAATCTTCTGTTGCTTAAGCCCTGCATCACGGCTCTTGCTTTATGCTACCCTTTTCTTAGTTAGCATTTACACATGGCCACCTACCCTCTCCCCCAGCACAGTGACCAGAGCATCTGGCTGCTGGCACAGTGTCAAGTGACCCTTGTAATCTTCACACCACTTTGCACAGGAGGATAACTCCACAGATATTTACTGAACCCATGTGTAAAACTGGTAAAAGGCAGCTTTTTATAAGCAATCATTTATTTTCTTCTCCAATTGCTACTCCTTTCATTCACTTCTACCTTTTCATCTTTGACGTTTGATTGTAGCAGTGAAACAAAATATGCAACTGGACTTGTCCAAAAAGCTGTGAGGAAATTATTAGAAGACTTTACATGCTGAGGACAGCAATTGTCATCTCTCTTATTCACAGCCCTTTTCTTAGGGCTTAGCAAACATCTGGTGGTTAAAAAGTAATTACTACAAGGGTGTGTTCACAGCAATTACAATTGTTTTTGCCGCATATTTGCTGTACAGTTTATGTAAGGATTTATATCACTTTCAAGTTTTTTAAAAAACTATTTAAAATATCTGCATCCACCCCACACAGTAAAATATAAAGAGTGATTTACAGTTTACCACTGTTCAGTTTTCTATTAATGACCCAGAAAAACCATAAGCCAGGTTGGGGTTTGACTCTGCAGTCCTGGAGAGAAGAATAAGGTGAGCAGTTACTCCCTCCCAGAATGTCATCAAGTGACTTCATCACTTTGAGCTTTTGTATTTTCCAGTAAGACCATGCATGAGAAAGAGGGAAAACATTCTACATTTAGTAACATTTATTTATGCATTCAGTATCAAGTACATAAGTGCAAATATCCAGAGTTCGTAATTGAATCCATTAGGAACTACAGAGAAAGTAATACAAATTGTAATAAAGTTAACATGCTGGCACTTTTTAGTAACCATACATGTAAATCAGCCCACCAATCCCATACAACAAAAGTACTGCATGTTTGTTTTGGGTTTATTCATTTATTTAATTATTTTAAGTTATACAAAACTGATTACCATAAGTACGGTCGACTGTTTTTATTTTTACGTTGTGTGTGTTGGAAAAACGCTAAAACATCAGTCTACAATTCTATATATTGTTATTAAAGATTAATCCAACCAGCAACCCAAGGACATATAAGCGATTTCCACTATTGCATCAGAGCACTCGGCAGGAAAGGCCTAGCCACGGGAACATTAGAAGCTACAGAAGCATTGCAGAGAAGAGAAGAAGAACACCGAAGAAGGAAAGATAACTTGAGCTCTCACCATCATGCACTTTTTTTAGTAACACAAAATTAAAAACCACATCTAATACACTTTTCTCTATATTTTAGTGGTTGACACAAGTGACTCAAATATCCTAAGAGTACAAGGAACAGCCTAAAAACAGCTGTTTTAAGGTTTGTCTCTAAGATTATGGTACTGGGGGGAAGGGGGCACAATCAATTTGCAGTAACGAGTAAGAAGAGAGCTGTTACCACTTCAGACATTCCTGTTTGTGTCCAGTCCCCGGTGGGATATCAGTTTACTCAGCGTGCCTCTTAGCGCCTGGGATTTTAGCCTGAATCCTAAAAAGATAGTATCAAAAGGTAGTAAATCACAAGTGTTATTAATGAAATCATTTTATGTGTTGTTGCTTTAATTAGCTAAGTGACAGAAGAGCTTAATATTCCAGAAGATATAGTTTTTACATATGTATGTCTGTAAATACTCTTACATAAAGCAATAAGAAAGTAAAAACTGGATAATGAAAATAACAACAAAAAAGGGAATTGGAAGAAAGGCACAACATTTTTTAGATCTTTTTAGGCGGATGAACATGTTGATTTGTTTCAGGATTACAGAAGCTGTGATATAATTAGGGTGATCATTTATCCCCCATCTGGGACACTTCAGAAAGAGAAAGTGCTATTACTAACTGTGCCAGGAAGATGAGCACAACTAGAGATGATTATATAACTAGGGATGTAATCTGTTCCTGTGTTGGACATAGGAAAAGGAATCTATGTGCACCCTCAGAGCAGTCTAACTACCCAAAACTGGAATTTAAAAACCTGGGTCCTAGTCTCAGGTAGATCTATTAATTAGCTGCATGGCATCCAGCAAACTAACGGACTTTTCTTGTCCTAAATACTCATCATTAAAATGTGGGCACAGACTAGATATCTCCAGGGTCCCTGAAATTCTGCGATGCTCACAATGTGGCAGCATGATTTTAGGATAGGTTTACACTGAAAGTGTTTTGTTAACTTAAAGATTTATGAGCTATTGTACAGATTTTGATTGAGACCTCCCTCTGTGCCACCAGGTACTCTTCCATGTACTGCAATTCAGTGGTCAACAAAATGGAAGAGATGCCTGCTCTTGTGGAGTTTTCATTCTTGTAGGGATTGAGGAGACAGAAATAAACCAGAAGACAATAGAAGTTCAGATGGCGAGAACGGCTATAAAGAAAATCAAGGCAGTATGGCAGGCAGTGAGGGGCACAGTGGTAAGGTGGGAAGTACCCCTTTAAATCCACTCATCTGAGAAACTGATCCTCAGAGGACAGGAAGGGGCCATCAGGCAAAGATCTAGATGTGAAGTGTTTCAGAAAGAGGGAGTAAGAAGTGCAGAGGCATCACAGAGAGGACAAGCTGGTGGCAAGCAGAATGGAAGCCCATGTGTTTGGGGCATGGATAGGAGAGGTCTGAAGGGCAGGCAGGGACCAGATGGTGGGCGTTGGAGCTCATGGGCTGTGGTAAGGAGTTTAGATTCTCCCCTGTGGGATGGGAAGCTATTGATGAATTTAGGTAGGGGAGTGATGTGATCTGATTAACGTTGTAAGAAGATCATGATGGTGGCTGTGTGAAAAAAATAGGGAAATGGGAGTAGAAGCAATGAATGGAGGGAGAAACACCCATAGCAGTCCAAGTACTAGATGGCAATGGCTGGACTGTATGGTGGACATGAAAATGAAGACGGGAACAGTCTCAGGATTAGTTTGGAGATAGACTGCAGGACCCACCTAATCTGTTGATGAACTGAATGCACAGGCTAGGATTAGAGGAAGAGTAATCAATGAAGGTTCTTTGGTTTTTAGTCTGAGAAACCAGGTGAAAATGGCATTGACCAAGATAGTGATGACTGAAGGAAATACAAGTTCTGGGGTGAGATTTCAAGACGTCTGGCTATGTGAATCTGAAAAGTCTATGAGACACTTTAGAGAAACCTTACATAAAGAAGTGGATAGACCTGGTGCTTAGTTGAAGAGGTCTGGGCTGGAGACACAAGTTTGGAACTCTAGATACAGAAGTAACCTTTGAGGTCACAGGACCAGAAGAGAGGTAGACAAGAGGAGGAGGAGCCAGGAGAGGACACATGCATTGATGTGGCTACCTGACTTCTATCTGAACACTTGAATGAATGTCAGGGTACTCACTCCTTTATGAGGCAGACAGTTCTCTTATTGAACAATTCTAGTCATTACTCTTTTCTCTCATATTAAATTAAAATCTCAGAACTTCTAAAATTTCCATTCATTGCTCTTTAGAGAAAAAGAGAAATCCTATTCCTTTTACAATGTTAGACCTCCAAGTATTTGAGAATGGCTATGGTGTCCTTTTAAAGTCATCTCTTTTCCAGGGTAATCATCCCCAGCAAAGTTTGCTCTTCACTGCTCATTACTATTAGGTTTCTAATACCACAGTACCCTGGTCATCTTTGTGGCATTACTCCAATGTATTAATGCATATGTTAAAATGTCCAACCCTGAAATTGAACACAGATATGAGATGGCTCATATAGAATATAATGTGACTGTGGCCTCTGCTGATTTAGACTTTGTACTCCTGCTAATAACAACTCAACTTGCATTTATTTTTTAAAGATACTTCAGCGCATCATTGACTTACATTTGGCTGTGACCAATCAATTAAAACCCCCAACATATTTTTTACATACACACTTACTGTTTCCCTTTCTCATCTATCCCTCCCTGTATTCTATATCTGTAAAGTTGACTTTTTAGAAACCTAAATGTAGGACTTTACTTTCCTTATTAATTTCATTGCTGATTTCAATTCAGCAATGTAGCTTACTCAAGATTCATTTTGAATCTCGAGCTTACTGTCTTCTGAATTTGCTTCCACTTCAAACTGTACATCACCTGGAACTTTGATAAAGATATCTGATTTGTCCTCGCATAGTCATGGGAAGTAATGGGATTGAAAGTAATGGTATCAAAGGCAGGGCCCTGTGGCACATACCTTGCCTCAGACACATATTTGATAGATTAATGAACATCTTTAGGGTCTTTAGGGTCTACTATTCAACCTTCTAGAATTCTACCACCTGTGCTATCATCTGGATCATACATCTCCATTTTTCTCCACAAGGACAACAGAAAGACTTGTTGAGTACCCCCACTAAAACCAGAATACTCACTGACTAGGGCAGTCTATATCAGCCTAGGGTTTAGTGACCATATAATGATCTATTCTGGATATCTACAGTTTTACTAATTCAATCTGGATTTTGCTTGAAATTAGGCCTTCAATTTATCAGAGCTAATGCCTAGAATCTTTTCTTTCTTCTCATTTGAAGATCAGGACAGCTTTCCAATTTCAGTTTTCAGGATGTCCTTTACTCCATGAGATTTATCAAACGTCACCAAGACAGCTTCTAGGTAAAGTCATAGGCTATCTTATCACTCTAAAACATAACTCACCTAGACATAGGGAACTGTATTTGCTTAAAGCAGATTTCTTATTATGGTGTCACTTACTTAAAGCTTTAATTTCCTCTACAATGTTTATTTTGCCTTTTGAAATTTGAGGCCTTTTTTCTCACTTTCAAAACTCTAAGAAGTGTTATTATATATTATTAACCCCCATTTTAAGCTGGAAAACTGAGACCACAAAGGTAAAATGACCTAGATGGGGTCACTCAGTATGGAGGAGAGAGTGGCCCTAGGGTCTACTGGCCCAGTCCTCTACCTCCATGCCCCATGAACTGTTCTCTAAGCAGTAATAGGATGGATGATGATGACAATGATATATAATATTGAGGGTTTCCTACCTCCAGGTAAAAATACTTCACAGACACTACCTCACTTAACCACCAAGAATCCTAAGAGGCATTAACATTTCCAATTTACAGATAAGGAAACAGGCTCCTACAGTCAAATAACATTATGATGAGCTCATACAGCTAAAAATGCTAGAAACTGACTCAACCTAGTCTGTCTGATTCTAACAATCATGCTCTTAACTGTTCCACTAAAATGGTGGAAGTTCTTTTGCTGGAATTATTCTAAGGTGGAATTAGAATTTCAGAGGTTGAAGAGGCCTTAGAGTTAAGATCTCACCAAAAAATTTCCTTCAAAATATAGTGCCAGGCAAAACAGGTTATTTTGAAGAACTGTTGTTTTCCTCCTTTTTGATAGATAGTAAAAACCCTGTAACTTGCCAAGTTTCTCTTTCTGTCCCAGCTACTAGGAAGCTAAGAGCCAACTCTACCTGAAGCTCAATTACAGAAGCCGTATTGGTCACAGCTAACATGTTTCCTTTCCATTCCTTTTCACAGCCTTGATTTCCAATTGTAATTTAACAAGTACATTGTATATATGTTATATTCTCTGCCATCTCTCTTTTCCCTCCGTTTTAACCAGGCCATGCCCTTGTCACTTTTGTTTGAATTATGATAACTGCCTAGAGACATCTCTAGTCTTTCCCTCTCCAATTCTTTTCTCACTAAACTGCCATAGTGATATTTAAAAAACACATATCTGATGACATCAATCCCCCGCTTAAAAACATCAAGGGCTGGCCATGTTTTGCTGGGTTGGAGTCAAAACCCCACAGAGCATTCACCACCTGGCCTCAGCCTCTCTTCCTAAATTCCTTCTAGTTGATTTTTTGACTCGTTTAAGCTCTAGACACTCTGGTTGACAGTTTCCTCTTGAACGGGACTGGTATTTTCATGCTTCTCTGTCTTTGCTTTATTATCTCTTCCTCTTGCAATGTCTTTCCTCTCATCATCCACTTGATGACTGTTTACCCATCCTTCAAGGCCCAGGTCAAATGCCACCTTATCTTAATGGCTTTCCACTATCCTGTCCAGGAAGGAACAATGGTTTCCTCATCTCTCTGACTTTCGTATCTCATACAGTTGTATTATATTTATCATATTTTATTATAGTTTATTTCTGTACAATTGTGTCTGTACCACTAGGCTAAGAGCTTTTTTAGGGCTGAGATCATTTCATTTATCTTTATACCCTCTGTACCTGTCATATGAAGTCTCCAGAACATAACAGGTACTCCTCTTTTTGGATTCAACCAACAAACCAAATGAAAAAGTAATAGATGTGATTTGTGATCCCCAAACTAAGTATTGGACAACTTAGGTCTAGAACTTCTATCTTCCAGTTTCCAAACCCCTATTCTGGTGTTCTTTAATGTAGTTTATAAACACAGTTCTAGCTGCCAAAAAGTCACCTGGGAAGTTCATTAAAATAAAAATTCCAGGTCTCCAATCCTAGAAATTCTAATTATATAGGTCTATGTGGGGTCTTGGAATTTGTATTTTTAAACAGGCTCCACAGGTTCGGGTGCCACCAAGTCTCATACTGTGCTATGCTACCATTTCTTAATATAAAATAAAATGATTATTTTATGCTTAATGTGTTGATTTTCATTAGGTATTGGTTACAGCTGGGTCCAAGCTGGTAAGTTCAGGCATTCTGAAATGTGTCGTAGATCTCTCACAGATCCAAATTCAACACAGAACCCTATGAGTTCCTAATGAATTCAAGAGAAAAAAAATGTGAATAATATACAGTAAAAAACAAAAGTTTATAAACTTCAGGAGAGAACTGAAGCAGATCACATATAATCTAATGGCAGAGGAACTTCAGTGTGATTGGCCTTTCTTATTTTGTTATTATACATCTTTAGCTATCTAAAATACCTCTCTCTAATCTGACCCCCACCTAGGTCCAGCCACATAATTATCATATAATTAGACAGAGTTTTTGTGAAAAAGTCTAGTCCTTTGGTGATATGTATTTGTAGTTGAAGATTAGGTTAGCTTTTTAATAAAGCAGAATATTGAATAACAATGCAATATAAGAGCTATCACTTTAGATGACTATACACCTAAAAATAGTAATGTAAAAAGTAGGGAAAACTCCTAAGTTTAATGGCCATGTTAGCTGTGGATATGTAAAACTAAAATCTCTATCTCCTAATATATAAGGTAGCCATAACGTAAGGCTTGTTTAAGACTCAGATTTAAAAAGCAATGAGATTAAGCACATACACAGAGCTGTTGAATTAAAATGGTGTGATGTTATTTAGTTGGCAAACATTTTATGCATTTTAAAGTTCTAAAATAATTCAAGGTTTAAAAGTAATTTTAATGTTTTTTAAAAATTAGTGCTATTCATTGTTTAAAGGATTAATAATGTTAACTTAATTGTTTTTATTTGAATTAAACTGTTAATTTTACTTTTGGAATCAAGTTTTCATCTTTCCTCCAATGCATCTTGTTCTTTTACATGGGGCAGTCCTTAGATAGAGCTTAATATCATTCATTCATTAAAACTCACTGTGAAACCTGAAATAAACCATGGGTTTTATTTAATTGAGAGTTAAAAAACTTGAATCAATCTATCATTTTACTATCTTCTCATTACCCCATCCGAATCCACTCATTGGATTTTATGCATTGCCCTATGTGACTTACTTTGCCACAACAGCATTTATGTGAGTCCTCACAAGTCCCAGATATTGGTCAATCTGTGCCTACACAGAGAAAAAAAAATAATGAGCACATCCAAAGATCATGAGGTCAAAATTTAATGTCATTGTTTGACATCACATAGAACTTACCTGGTGCTTAACATACACTACAGGTAGAGTAAACATTGAAACCACAGCTGGGATGAAAAACAAATACAGTATTAAAATTCTGAGTTATCAATAAGAATACGCTTATAGACACATTTTTATATGGTTATATGATATTATAGCATTATTTTGAATATCCAGCATTTTATTTTATTTTTTATCCCCTATTTTGGGAAGCAATATCCAGCATTCTAGATAAAAGATGACGGGCAGTTCATAGGGAAAATAAAATGATGCTGAGCCCTGTACAGGTATTTTGTGATTATTCCTAGAATTAGGATACACTTTCCCCTCCCAAGATGTAAATGAATCTCTATCCATTGCTGCCACTGTAAACAGATCCAAATATATATTACAAGCCCAAAAGAAGCCAGTTATGTTTGAAGAAGAAAAAAAAAAACCTTTAGACTTAAGAATTCATTATTAGTGTATAATATATATTACATACTTTAATTGAACTATGATGGTAAGAGAAGTGCTCTATACTCAGCTATATCTGGCATTCGTTCCTAGGAATCTCTTTAAACAAATGAAAAGCTTACAGTCTAGGAAGCAGCGTTTTCACAGAGGGTATGAAGGAAAACGTATATACTCTCATCTGGTCTTACCCATGAGCAGCAGGGTCAGGCCATTGAAGAGAGCGCCAACGTAGGTCAGGAGCCACATCAGGACTGCAAACTGAAGAACAAAAGCATTGTTCCTAAAACCTCTCCTGACAAGAAGAGTCTCATATCATTGACTTTTACCTAGATTCAAATTTGAGTCAGAATACATCATGATTTCAACAGTCAATGAAAGGTGTTGAAAGCTCTTCACAGAACCATTGAAAGCAGATCCAGTCCTTAGTTCTCTTGGAACCCTTTGGACCAGTTTGTGATAAGGTTTGAGGGACACAGGAAATAATCTAGGCCAGGGGTCAACAAGCTGTGGTCCTTTTCCTGTTTTTGTATATGCCACGAGTTAACAGTGATTTTCACATTTTTAAATGGTCAAATAAAATAAAACAAGAGTACTATTTTCTAATATGTGTGGAATGATATTGAATCAAGTTTTCAGTGTTCATTAAGTTTTATGGGCACATAGTCAAGCTCTTCCTTTTTCTATTGTCTTTTTCTGCTTTTGTACTATAATGGCAAAGTCGAAAAGGTGCCACAGATAGTGTGGATTGCGAAGCCTAAAATATCTACCATCTGGCTCTTTGTGGACAAGGTTTGCTGACCCCTTTCTGGCCCACAATTTTTACATCACAAATACAACCATGACCTTAAAGCACTAAGGTAAGTAATTATAATTGCCCTGGTATCTCTCCTCAGTCATTATATGGCAAGTCATTATTCCAGTAAAGCATTTTGAGGGTCAAGAACACATTTTTCATTTTTCCTTCTGCTCTTCCTTGAACAGCTACCAGACAGCTCCCAGTACAAGCCCCTGCCATGGTAGGTACAAAGTGTTCTGGGAGCACAGAAACCTCACAACTACCTTGCCTGGTCTTTCCCAGCTTTGCTTATGGCTATGCTGAATCACAACTGACTAACTTGGATTCTACATGTAAGTCACCAGGAGGCCAAAGCAGCTTGTTCAAAGGAACCCAGCAAATTCAGTGAGAGCCCCAGGTGCTCCTGATCCTCATCAAGTGAGGGGCTGGGCATACCTGTACCCTTCAGATGGCTCAGTCTCCCAGCTATAACTATGTAAGCATACTTGGAGGTCTTACTATTAATATTAGCAGAATCCAGAGTTTCCTTCAATGCACAAATACATGTTTTTCACATTCCCTATCTAGAATTTTTTATATTAACATTAATTTTGGGAAATTTTGGGGGGAACTAAAAATGGTTTAAGGAGAAATCTGGTGCATTGTAAAGACTATAGAGCTAGAAGCCATGTGACCTAGGTTTGATTCCAGCTCTGCCAGTGACTCACTGGGAAACCCTGAAATGTTTTCATCTCGCTGAGCCACAGTTTCATCATTGGTACAATGAAGGGATTGGACTGTTTCACGGTATCATACAACTGGAGGTCTTCTGACTCTAGAGTATAATTAGCACTTGCTTTTCATCTCCGTGATGCAGCAGTTTATAGTATTATACCTTTAGGGAAAATAACAGTCACGATTGTAAAGGGAGCAGCTTAAGCAACTATACTTTTAAGGAATCCACCAGGTCCTGGACAAGGAAGAGCCTCCTCAGTTCCTTAAGTGTGCTGTTCACGTAGAACTGCAGGCAGTCCGTGTACTTCTGAATCTGCTCCTGAGAAAGGGTGATCTCAAGCTCCAAGTAGGCCCTGTCAACAAACCATCCCCACAGAGAATTTCATCAGAGGGAATCATGAGATAGGCCGCCACACCCCATTAATAGTTGAGCGTTCCTTTTCTCACTCTGAGAGTGAGGGCGGGGTCATCTCTGGGGGGTAATGCCAGCCAGCGAGGGCCACAGGGCACCATACACATCTGCTTCCAGTGCACTGGGAACACAGAAAGCATGGTTCTCAGTGGAGCATTGGACCGTTTCTGGCTATCTAAGAAATAGCATGGGAAGGCTAAAAATTCAGAGAAACCAGCTGGTACCAGAGGAAGAAAATCAGTGTAAAATCAGCTCATTTGCTGAATTCTCCATACATAACTTCATGGAGATAAATTATCTTTTTAAAGTTGTTGAGATAGCCCAAAATCCTCTTAAGAACTCTAAGAATTCATGTTTAAATTCTGGGATTTACTTCCAGGTTTATAGAAAGAGCACTGAAGTGACCTGGGCCATATTCAAATACTTATGGGTTCTACTGAGTGGTATTTTTAGTAATAACATTTTTCATTAGTTAAAAATGGTTAAATTTAACTCTTGGGTGGGAAAAACATGTATAATAAAAATATATAAATATAATCCCAGCTTAAGCCTCCTCTGCTTGGCCAAGCTCCTCCACAGAGGTCCATCCTTCCTCCCTCCTTTCCTCTGCTTTAAGACAGCACCTATTATCTACCTAGAGGATACTCCTAGAGCACTTTAAGTGTTTACTTAACTCTGTTTGAGATAAAAAGAGTAAAGCAGTATTTGGCTTGAGTTTTCAGGAGTGTTATGGACTGAATGCATCCTCCCCAAATTCATGTTGAAATCTTAACCACCAATGTGAAAGTGTTAGGAGGTGGTGCCTTAGGAAGGTGATTAGATCATGAGTGTGCAGCCCTCACAAATGGGATTAGTGCCCTTAGAAAAGAGACCCAAGGGAGCTTGTTCACTCCATCCCACAGTAAAAGTAGGATACAGTGAGGAGTTGGCAATCTGCAACCCAGGCGAGGGCCCTCAACAGAACCCAACCCTGCTGGCACCCTAATCTTGGATTTCCCAGCCTCTAGAACTATAAGAAATAGATTTCTGTTGTTTATAAGCCACTCAGTCTATGGTATTCTGTTATAGCAGCTAGCAGTGCTAACACCTCCCTCTGCCACATGTCATATATCCTCTTAGTAGACTGCCCTTTTATTTTTGTATTTCCTTCTCTTCAATGTGCATGCAAATCAGGTTTTCCCCAGTATAAAAATGTAGAGAATTATATATGATAAATCTGTTCATGAACCCCACACCCCCTCAGAAGGTTGGCCCTTTGGTGTTAAACTTCTAGAGAAGAGCATGGAAACAAAACTCCAAATACCCTAGTCCTGGTTTTGTGCTACTTACTGGCCACCTGGCCTTGAGCATGTCACATCACTTCTTGGAACCTCAGTGTTCCCACTTGTAAATAGGAATGAAAATGTCTGCTGTGCCTTTCTCATATAGTTAAGAGGATTAAGTAAATGTTGGATTATGATTACTGTTAGAAGTAAATACATGTGAAAACTCAACAAAGCAATAAGTATTAGAATAAGAATAATCAAATTTGCACCATGCATGGTGGCTCACGCCTGTAATCCAAGCACTTTGGAGGCCAAGGTGGGTGGATCACCTGAGGTCGGGAGTTCAAGACCAGCCTGACCAACATGGTGAAACCCTATCTTTATAAAAAAAAAAAAAGAATAATCAAATTTGTTCCACAAATTCACCAGCAATGTTATATACTCAAAGACAAGGTGTTAGGGGAGACTCTAAGAGGTCTGTTGGGTCTCAGAGAAACAGGACTCAAGTGCATCTGTGAGCTGAAATACAGGTGAGGGGAAAAGCCCCTGCTTGGGGGGTGAGGGCTCCTCAGCTGAGGCACTCACTTGAAAGGGTGGCCCTCGTCGGTTTTCTGCACAGCTTGTAAAACAGACTTGTAGATGCGGAAACTGATGGTGGCTGAGAGCGCAGCCAGGGCCAGGTAGGCCACGACGCTCACCACGCTGAACTGGGTCAGGGAGAAGAGCAGCAGCAGGAAACTCCCAAACACGATGCCCGTCTGCTTGATGTCCCGCCAGTACAGCAGGTCAATAGCTGCAGGAGGAGACACAAAACACACCCTGCTGAGCTCCCACAGTGCCATCACATGAACCACTATGGCTCACTCCACCAAGCTGTGGTTGCTGTAGGTTCTCACCTGGCATCTGGATTCCTAAACACAAGTGAGCAGACACACAGCTATACCAAGGGCACTTACTGTCATTCCACTTTGGTTTGGAAGAATCGTTTCCACCCTTGAGGATAATTCACAAATTCACATATAAGAAAAGACTGTTGAATCCCCATTGACCATACTGTGATGGGTGTAGCTCTGTGGGCTACACCATCCACACAGTGGCCCGAATTATGTGACTTTGAAAGAAACTTGAAAATACAGAGGATTCTATGAAGTACCTGTTCTCCTCTTTCGGATAGCATTTCTTATGTGTGCATCTTGCTGCCGTGCTGATAATTTTACGACTGAATGGTAGCCTTTAGATGTACATACTGGTCATACAAATGCCCCTGCTGCTGAGAATGAGCAGCAACAATGAAAAGAAGGGTCTGGGAGAAGTGGTGTCTTCAGAAGCACAGAGGAAGGTCAGGGTTTGCCAGCCAATACCATATACATCCGGACAAAGACATGGCCTGCCTCCAAAACAGCAAAACTGACAAGTTAGTGGTGGTATCAAGAGATCCTGGAGGCTGGGCAAGGTGGCTCATGTCTGTAATCCCAGCACTTTGGGAGGCTGAGGTGGGTGGATTATCTGAGGTCAGGAGTTTGAGATCAGCCTAGCCAACATGGTGAAACCCTGTCTCTACTAAAAATATAAAACATTAGCCAGGAGTGTGGCAGGCGCCTGTAGTCCCAGCTACTTGGGAGGCTGAGGGAGAAGAATTGCTTGAACCCGGGAAGCAGAGATTCCAGTGAACCAAGATCACGCCATTGCCAATTGGGCATGTGACAAATGGTTTTCATAGAATGCTATGCCAATCAATTTTAAGGAAGATAAATAAGAGGCAAAATTCCCATCTCACAACCAAATGTAAATAAATTGAAGTGGTTTTACTGCCAGCTTCACCTGCAGTGTACCTACAGACACCTGGTTTACAGAATTAGACTACAGTCATTTGCTCATAGGAAGAGAGAAGTGACCAGGTTGAAGAGAGCAGGGCATCTTACATGGGTATGTAATTAGCCTGAAAGAACAGTTTTGAAAAAGTCACATGCCCTCATGACAATGCAAGCCAAGAGAGGTGACATAAGGAATTTTGCAGATTAAAGTATTAACCCTTTCTTTGGCCAAAGACCTACCTCAGGCTGGCTGAAGAGTAAATCAGGGCTAAAAGGTGAAGAGTCGCTTTCATAACAGGCTGAGGATACTCCCAGCAATCTGAAGCTGGAGAGACAATTCACTCCCCACAAACTCCCCACTCACCACCACTATCTGGGCCATCAGGGACATTAACTCAGACTCCAGTAGGCAGACCTTTGTTGGGCAAAATTTGTTCCCTTTCCTCTACAATGTGGGAAATAGAGAAGAGGCTCACAAGCATATTTTTGGGGTGAAACAGATTTCTTTTCTCTTTTGAGTAGGGCTGGTCCTACAAATGGGTTTCCAGAGGCAAAAATAAAAAAACAAAGGACGGTGCTCTAAAGCCTCTCTCTTCTCCCTCTCTCAACCCCAGTCACACTGACTGACCATTAGAAATTCATTCCTTTGGCCCAACCCTTTTCTATCCTCAAAGTAGTTGTTACCATCTTTTTTTTTAATGCAAAGATGCTAGAACAGAATAATGCATTAAAGATTTGCTTGTCCTTAACAACAAATTATCAATGAGTTCACCAAATGATTTTTCTTTTAGAAGAGTTTGTTTAGAATGAAGCACCAAAAATTGTAATCCTTTTCAGGTGGAGAAGAGGGATCTTTTGGAAGACATGACCTGCAATAAACCCCTAGAACTCTGAGGGTAGAGGACAGAGTGGGAGAAAAAGGGCTCTCCACAGAAGCCCAGCAGCTCCCGTGTTGAACGGACTGAAGACAATAAATTGGGGCATGCCTAGGCTAAAGGTCTAAAGCCTAGGCAGCAGGGCTAAAGATCTCTGAGGGTCCAGGGTCTCCAGATATTTACTCTCTTTGTGAAGGGGAGGGGCAAAGGCGAATTAAAAGGAAACTAAAGCATCACCACTAACTAAAGTGTTACCTCTTACACAACTGTTTTCATTTATTGAGCAGGAACTAAGTACCAGGCTTTGTGCTGGGTAGGGTGGTGGGGATTTAAAAATAAGTTAATTGTACAAAAACACACACACTCACACAAATGAATAAGAAATAAATAGTAATCTGTTTTATGATGCCCATACACATATGGAAACAAGCACATTATAAGACAGCATGATTTGTGCTGAAGGGGGCATTCTTTAGTGTGAAGGAAGATGCTTACCCACTTGTGAGATTGAAGGGGTTCAAGAGAGCCTCAAAGTAGTTTTCAGACAAAGAGAAGATAGAATTCGCTATTTTCACGTGAATATCCTCTGAATGAATTGCTTTCTACCTGATAGAAATGGCATGCTTACTAGGGAAGCGTCCTAAATCTCCAACCAGCAGACTGCCTACTCAATAAATCTACCGATGGCAGGCACTTCAAGGGCTTTCCTTGAAGAAACTGTGGGCAGAAGGCATTAACTAGGTAACAGGAGTTTGGTGTCGTCCTCTATTCGCAGGTCTTTCAACTACTTGCTAAGATTGTAGGAGGTTTCTCATAAGGAGGTTAAAAAAAGGATTGTTATCTTAAAACAATGGGCTGTTGTTTCTGGATACTTTGTAACAAGATTATCTATTTACATTGATTCTGAAATGTTTAAAGCACTCTCTCTCATATGTTACCTCACTGAAATCTCAAAATAAACTAAAATTACCTAAATTACATTGGTATCTAACAAGCAAGGAAATGAAACTTTTAGAAACTTGGGAAACCGCCTTTGCAAAATTATTACTGAGACAGTGAAAGAAATCTAACTCTGTCTTGCTTCTAACCTCCAAGCTGTCCTTGTTCATTCCTGGGTGTAGGTTGAACTAACTTTGGGAGAAATTTAGTTTATAGTTTAAACCGTGATGGTAGCAGCCCTTTCCCATAGCACACCTTCTTCTTGCCCGGGGACTAGATTGCCTTTGTAGGACAAACATTAGCCACAAGATGAGAAATGATGGTTTAGGAGTCATGCAGCTGGAGGCTACAAGATTCTGACCCTCCCTAAACTGCTCCTAAGATCAGTGCTTGAGATATTTTGCAGACCATGCACTTGATGGATCAGTTGGCCTCACTCAGATCAATAAACTGACTCATCTAATCTTGTGGTCCCCACCCAGGAACTAGAAGATAGCTCCAACTCGATATGATTTCATCTCTGACCAATCAGTACTCCTTGCTCAATGGCTTCTCCCGACCCACCAAGTTATCCTTAAAAACTCTGCTCCCTGAATGCTCCGAGAGATTGATTTGAGTAATGATAAAACTTGAATCCCCTGCACAGCCAGCTCTGTGTGAAGTATTCTTTCTTCATTGCAATTCCTCTGTCTTGATGAATTAGCATTGCCTAGGCAGCAGGCAAGGTGAAACCCTTGGTTGGTTACACATTTGGGGGCTTGTCTGGGATTGCCTTTGTGACTACCTGCCTGTGGTTCAGTGGCCTCCCTCCAGCGATGGATCCAAAAGGCAGCCCAAGTGGCCTCCTAGTTCTCTTGGACTGGGGGCTGACTCTGGTATTCTTTCTGCTGACATGAGGCTGCTGACCCAATGTGCATGGATTTAATTGCAATGGAGAAATGGTCCTGGGGAGATATCCCTTAACTGTGGCCGTATCACAGGGTGTCTGTAGCCCCATGGTGGGGTGTCTGTCTGTAATCCCATTGTGGGGTATCTAGATTGATGAGTATCCTAGGCACTGCCAATGCATCCTTTCTTCTCCTGACTGGTAATGTAGTCTTATGGTGAGGTGTCTATAGCCCCATTGTGGGGTGTCTGTTTGTAGTTCCACCATGGGGTGTCTGTATCTGTACCATCATTGAAGGGTATCTGGCTCCTGGGGGTCTCAGTTGGTTCTTTTTTTTTTTTTTTTTTTTTTTGAGATGGGTCTCCCTCTGTCACCCAGTCTGCAGTGCAGTAGCACAATCTCGGCTCACTGCAACCTCCGCCTCTTTTTCTTGAGCAGTTAAAAGCCTTGCAAGCCTGAATTTGGGTTCAAGCAATTCTCCTGTCTCAGCCTCCCAAGCAGCTCGGACTACAGGTGCCTGCCAGCACACTTGGCTAATTTTTGTATTTTTAGTAGGACAGGGTTTCACCTTGTTGGTGAGGCTGGTCTCAAACTCCTGACCTCAGGTGATCCACCTGCCTTGGCCTCCCAAAGTGCTGGGATTATAGGCATGAGCCACCACACCCCACCTTCGGTTGGTTCATTCTAACTAGTAGGAAGAGTCCTGATTTGGGAGACTTCTCAATCAGGAAGATTTCAAGGAGGTTTCTCAGATGGAGAATAGGAGTATAACTCTTGGAGTTCTTGGTTAGGGATCTAATTTGGAAGGCCTTCTTTCCATCTCCTCTTTGTGTGTGTTTGTATATGTGGAAGGGATCTCAGAGGGGGATGCTGATGGAAGTCCAGCAGGTCTAACTCAGAGAACCCTCATTATTAGTCTAGTCATACTCCATGAGCCCTAAAGAAGGCTCAACAGGCCTGTCTCTCAGGGTGACTATCTGCTCTTTACCTTGACCACAGATCCCATTGTGAATTATCATTTGGAGGTCGTCCACCCTCACCTGGAGTGGATCAGGACTAAAGGGAAAAAGTTTTAGTTTTTCCTGGCTGACACTGAGTGCTGAACAAGGTGACTAACATCTATTTTGTTATGTGTATTTTGCTGGGATGGAAAATGTTAATTTGGTTCTCCATGCAGCCCATTGGGCAGCATTATGCAAATTAAGAATCTTGCCTGTGGTTCCATAAAACAATAAAAGGTTATTTTCTCTTGTAAAGTGGCTGGAACCCCACTGCTATAGCACAAACAAGCAGGGTCATCAGAAGCTACTCCATTCTTCTGGAAGCTGCAGAGAAAGAGAACCCAGAAACGTGGTATGCCAGCAAAAAGGGTAAGAAATTCTTACCAGCCAAGTTTCTGGTCTCTCTCTCTCTCTCTATCTAGGTAAAACAGTCAACTATTGGTCTTCTCTGCAAAGGTCTGATTAATAGAAAAAAGGATTTGTGTGACTAGTCTTAGGCTGTAGCAAATGCTGTGTACTTTGTGTCTTTCTGTGTTCTGTAATGGAGAGAGGGGTATTGCAGGATAGAATGTGGGTTTAGGACGCCTATAAGCCTGCCTTTCAAGTCAGCTTGGCAGGCTGGTTAGTTACAAACTTTGCTACGGGTCCCTGAAACTACTACTGTATAAAATTTCTCTGTCTTCTTTTGTGACCTTAATAGCTTAACTTTATGACCATGTAGTGATACTTTCTTTGGTTTCCACTATCCAGGACAGAAATTTTGGGGTTCATGTCATAGTCCTTAAATTTTTTCTTGAGCAGTTAAAAGCCTTGCAAGCCTGAATTTGGCTTTTCTAGGCTCCTTGTGAGAAAAGCAATAGACTGCTCAATGCTGTATAGCTCAGTATCCAAGGCTTTAGCTTTTGACAGTGGTGGCCTGGGTTCAATTGTTGGCTTCTAAAATAATTCCATTCTGATTTATTTGTATAACTTTGCCATTTATTGGGGTTCCCCCCCATACATGACTTCTAATTTCTTCTCTTGAATTTTCCTTTCTTTAAACTACCTTGTGGAAATTCTAAATCTTGTAAAAAAAGAAACGGCTTTCTTCAAAGAAAATGTCTTTGAAGCATATAGGAGGTTACCTTTGGTAAAGTTCAGAAGGTAAAAATATTGGCCACTTGGCATGGCTAAAGTCAGGTAATAAGAGATTTGAAAGGATTTCTTTTTTTTTTTAAAGAACACTATGGTTAAAAGTCAGCTTAAATAAAAGTGGATAAACAAGCTATAGATTGATTGATTGACTGACTGATTGAGATGGAGTCTCGCTCTGTCATCCAGGCTGGAGTGTAGTGGCGCTATCTCGGCTCACTGCAACCTCCGCCCCCTGGGTTCAAGCGATTCTCCTGCCTCAGACTCCCGAATAGCTAGGACTACAGGCATGCACCACCACACCTGAATAATTTTTTGTATTTGCAGTAGGGACAGGGTTTCACCATGTTGGCCAGACTGGTCTAAAACTCCTGATCTTGTGATCCACCTGCCTCCGCCTCCCAAAGTGCTGGGATTACAGATGTGAACTACTGCACCTGGCCCATAGATATATTTAAAGGGCTTTATGATTTTCTCTTCTTGGAATTTCTTTTTCTGGAAAAAGGTTTTCCCTTCTCAGTCGACTGAATTATTTTTCTCCATTTTTTTGTCTTGCACCTCTTAATGCACATACGAGAGGCCCTGAGATAACTTCTGGTAGCTTGGAACTCACTGGGAAAAACAGAGAAGACACCATAGACCCTGTTTTGGTTAAAAAAAAAAAAAAAACCCTCTGTTTTCCTCATAAAATCCCAAGAATTAAAAATAGATAAAGCCCTCTTAAAATTAAAGGCTCTGTTCTGTTTTGCATTGTGTTATCTGATGGTTTTGAGTTTTGGGGGTATCAGAAATTACATCACATTATGATAACTAGGTAGAAAATATACTTTAAGGGATGGCTAATAGTATTTATGGAGGGAAACTAAATTCTTTGCACACTTGGATCAGAGAAGCATGCTTTTGGCCACTTGGAAGATAAGAAAACATCCCCACGCCCCTCTTGGGAGATAAGACTCCCATGGGAGATAGGCTTATTACAAAATGGGCTGATTGGCTTTGGGGTGCCTTGCAATAAAATGCATGGTAGAAGCACTGCACTGTCCTCTCTCAAGTATTTTCCTCCTTTTGGGGATCCAGGATCCAGTATAAAATGGTACCCTTAATTTTGGGGATCTATCTTTGCCTTCAGCGGCTTATTTGCTGATTCTTTGGCCTTAGAAATTTCCTGGCCCTGTTCCTCCAAGGGCTCCACCCTGAAGCCAATCATCCAGTTAAAAAACTGGCAAATGAAAAATTTCATAAGGGCTGAATCTTCTGTCTGTCTATGTATTTATATGTGTTGTACGTTTATACGTAAAAAAGCTCTGATTAATTGGCTTAGAAACATTAAGTGCAAAAATCAAATATTTTGTCAGAAAAATAGGAACTTTAATGCTGTTTTGTTCATGTGACCTTAGTAATCTTTTGGAAATAAAGACAATTTTAAAGATTATTGGTAAAGTAAAATGTCATGAAAATGTAGACATCTGGCATAAATTAAGGTTGACTATCAAATTTGCTAACTGTTTTAAGGTGAAGCTGTTTCTTTGGCTTTGAAAATTGTTTGGTTTACCTACTTTGGAGCATTAGATTATAGATAAGGCTTGAGGAAACATGTAAAGCCATGCCTGCTATTATGCTAAAAGGAGTCAGACATTATCTTCATTTCTGTCTTATGTCCTAGGCTTCACCCCTAGTACATAATTAAAATTGCTTACTTATCATTTTTCACTAAAAATAAAAGTTGCTAAGAGTTAACATTGTAACATGCAGTTGACACCATGGAAGAAACAGTTTTACGTAAAAGGTGTGCAGGGAATGTGTTTTTGCTAAAAGATTATAAGAAGGCATGGGAATATGGCTTTCGGTATAGGGAATGTAACTTTGTCTAGTTCAGAGAGTTTTAAAAATTGTCTTAACCAAAAAGAGTAATGGAATAAAACTGAAATTATTAAGCAAAGTGAAAGGGGTTTGTAAAGGGTTATACTTGTAAAAATTCTGTGGTTATAAACAAATTGGCTAATACTTAAAGTAAATTATTTAGCTTTTCTTCTTAAGTTAAAACATTAAAATCATACTGATGTGGGGCCAGAATCTGGGCCCATGTGTCTGAATAACAGGGTTTACTCAGAAAATTGATCTGCTGTTTAATGAAATATTGTAAAGGGTTCTAAAGAGTTTGTGAAAATCATACCTTATGGTCAAACTAATTAAAACTGAATAAAGATATAAAATTTTATTTTAAAAAACTAACTTTAACATTAAAGATGCACTAATGCAAAGAGGAAATTTGTTTTTCTCTTTTAAAGATGATTTTTATATAATACTGAAATATAATAAAAGGGTTTGTTTTCTTCTTTAGGTAAATGGCAGGGAAAAAAAGCAAGAAAGAGAGGAGACAGATTCAATTGGCTTCATGCTATCTTCACTGGGTATTGTTTGGAAAGCTAAGTCTTGTCTATCAGAGTAAAGGTTTTTCTTTTAAAAAATTTTTTGGAGTTATCATTTTAGCCAAATGAATTACTTATGGTAACCTGGGATCCTATTTTGTGATATCCAGTGTTTTAAACCTTTAATATTTAACAAACTTTCCAACATCAAGACATTATAAATTATGTCTCTTTCTTACCTAATATTTTAGATATTAGGTCTTCTAAAGTCCAAAAGTAACCTTTGGTTTATTTGGTAAAAACTCCTACAGAAAGCATTGTCAAATATGAAATGGTGTTTAGTTTTCTTTGGTCTATATTTGTGTAAATGTGTTATCGGTATATGTAAATAATGAAAAACCCCTGTACGTCCAATATAATTTAGTATATTTTATTAGTCATTATTATGTTATATCACATCAATAATTATTATGTTAACAGACTGTGCCACAGAGGTAACACAATTCCTTGTCAATTGTGTCTTTAACTGTGGCTGCCTTAAAATGTTTTTGTAGTCCACAGACAATTGTCTCATTTTGGTCCTCTTTAAAAAAATGGTTTTATAATCAGCTGTAACATTTAACATGGGCTCTTAAATGCAGGTTTCTAATTAATAATGCTGGAGATTGTGACATTAAAACGGAGGTAAATCTTTCAAATAGAAGAGTAAATGATGTTTGGTTTACTTTGCACTTTATTTGTATAAATGTTATTAGTATGTGTTCCAAAATTACAGGAAACTTCTATAATGTTGATATAATTTAGTGTACATTATTAATAATTATAATTGTTATGTAGAATTGTTGTATGCTACAAAAGTATCCAAAATTCCTAGTCAACTATAACTTTAATACTGGCTATAGACTTTTGTCACCCACAGACATTTTGTCTTGCTTTGGTTCTTTTCAAAAGGCAGTTTATAATCCGGTGTAGAACTTTTAACTACGGGTCTCAAATAATTTTAAAAATTGTGCTATTGAAAGAGGGAAAAAAACAGACTTCTAGGACTCTCAAGGAAAGCTTGTGTGTTAAACATTGCTAAACCTTTTGTTTTTAGAGTCAAGAGAACTTACTTCTTTGGAGCTATTTGCAACTTTTAACAAGTGAGTAAAATATACTCATATAAACAAAATTTGGAGCATATTTGTTCCTCTCTACTTAATTTCTCCAGAATTTGGAAACTATTTGTGAATATTCTGAATTTATGGAAGTACAATTAATTGCATAAGTGCAATAAGAATCTGCTTCTTTTGTAACAGGATACATTGGAGAAATTGGTTATTTTATCAAGGCTTTAACTGGAACAGTTAAAGGGGTTCACTCCCATTCCCACTACAGCCCTGTCTTGGGACCTTAAGAGAAGAGGAATTTTCCTACCTCATAGGTATTAACGGGTACAAAACCCATTGCTGGGCTTGGCTTTTAAAAAGTATCATCTAAAATTCTTTATGAAACAAAGTTCTAGAAAAGCCAATGAAAAAAGCCTAAGTGAAAAATAATTATTCTTGCTGCACTTTATGCAAATAGCTAAGCTAAGAACAGTAAGACTGAAGTTTATTTTGTAAACAAATCAGTTCTCTCATGATTTGTTTTTAATAAAAATAGGGACTGGAGAGAGAAAAATTATACTTCAAAAGAAAAACTGTAGTGCACTGTTTTTAGCTGTTCTTGGGTTTTTTTCTGCAGTTTAAACTAAATTCTAAATTCTTTGTGGGTTAGAAGTCCCCAAACTAATGCTTTCAAATCTTTGCTTTTAAAACTGGGAATTGTACTCCTCATCCTAGAACTCGTTATTTACCTTATAGTAGGTTGTTCACGTAAACACTGTAGTAAAACTATAAACAAGAATACTAATGTTTTTGCCATGGAAGCCTTAAAAGCCCAGCCAGGCCTGCATGAGTACACTCAGACAGCTGCAAAGCGGCTCCACTCTTCTCACCTTGGAGTTCACTCCCATTCCCACTATGTCCCTGTCCTCTGTCAGTAGGAAGAAGCCAGAGCAATCAACGGCCTTTTCCCATCTTCATAGCCTACACCTTAAGATTAAGGTGTTATAAAACCTAAAGGGAGGGATTGAAACCACCTTTGCAAAATTGTGACTCAGACAGTGAAAGAGATCTAACTTAACTGACTCCACCTTGCTTCTAACCTCCAAGCTGTCCTTGTTCGTTCATGGGTGTAGGCTGAACTAACTTTGGGAGAAACTTAGTTTACATTTTAAACAAAGATGGTAACAGCCCTTTCCCAGAGCATACCTCCTTCTTGCCTGGGACTAGATTGCCTCTGTAGGACTAACATTAGCTACAAGATGAGAAATTATGGTTTGGAAGTCATGCATAGGGTATAAGATTCTAACCCTCCCTAAACTGCTCCTAAGGGCAGTGCTTGGGATATTTTGCAGACCCTGCACTTCATGGATCAGCTGGCTGTATTCAGATCAATAAACTGGCTCATCTGATCTTGTGGCTCCAACCCAGGAACTGACAGAGCACAAGAAGAGAGCTCTAACTCACTATGATTTCACCTGTGACCAGTCAGCACTCCTGGCTCACTGGCTTCCCCTTGACAAACCAAGTTGTCTTTAAATAAAAACTCTGCTACCCGAATGTTGGGAGAGACTAATTTGAGTAATAATAAAACTTGGGTATCCTGCACAGCCAGCTCTGTGTAAATTACTACTTGGGTCTCCTGCACAGCTGGCTCTGCGTGAAGTACTCTTCTCTACTGCAATTCCCTTGTCTTGATGAATCAGCTGTGTCTAGGCAGCAGGCAAGGTAAACCCCTTGGGTGGTTACACTTGCATCTTGGCCAGTTAATAGGAGAATCAGGTTCAAATCCTAAATCTGATGTTTTTTCCAAAACAAAATAGTTGCCTCTCTCACATTACATGTTAATGTTGCCAAAAGTTACATAAAATTAGCTTAGAGAAATTTGATTATACTTACAAAGCTTTCGGAATTAGGTATTTAAAGAGAAATTTCTTTGTGTAAAAAGTCATTTCAATAGTAAACAGTTATTGATCATCTATTATCTAAGTAAGCACAAGAATGAAGAAATCAAAAAATTCTGATCCTGCTTTTAAGGAACTTTAGGTCTAGCTGGGAAGACTGAACATTCTTTTGACAAATGCTGAATCAATGCCAACATATCTTGTACTGTTGTAGGTGGCAAAAGTTGAGTTTGAGGAAGAGATAGTACTAGAATTGATAAAGAGAATGTGGGATGGTATGTGAGTGTGGCGGACAATTCGTTAAGAAGATGGGGTAGATAAAAGGAAATATTACAAAGGATTAGTTGACAAAAATGGTGACTAATTCACTGTGGGAGAAAGGCGGAAGAGCTAATTAAGGGTGAAAACATTTCAAAGTTGGGTGATTGAGTAATTAGTATCACTGCCAAAAACAGGAAATTTGAGAGTGAACTGGTTTGGGGAAAAGCTGACACTTGTCTTTAAATCTCCAGATTCTGACATGATGACATCTAAGCAGGGCATTCTGACACAGCCTAGGGCAGAGATGAGATCAGAGACGAAACGAGGCTGACAACTGCACACACTACTAATTTTTATAAAGCTTAGACGTTAAATGACTTGCTCTTTAGGCTCTGTCACAGTGGCCCTGAGTTAACATGGTCCTTAAAATCATGTATCCAATGATATTCAGATGAATATATACAGTAGACCACTGGAAATGCAGGGCTAAAAATTAGTGCAGGGGGATGAATATTTACTTGTGGTTGTATGCTAAGTGTAAATGATGCCTTCAGCCATGAAAATGTAGGAAATCTCCAATGGAGGACAAGCTAAGGGATGCAGTTTAGGATGAAGCCATCACTTGAGATTGAAAGGAATAAGTGGGTCCATAGAAAAGAGAAGTCCACCTGTTAGAAAGGGCACCACAGTAGTGTAGGTTATGGCAGCCAAGGAGAAGGACATTTCCCAGAAGAAAGGGGTAAGCTACAGTGTGTAATGCTGTAGACATAACAAGGAAATGGGAATGTAGAAAGGACCACTGGATTTGGAGACAGGAAGGAAGGTCATTCATAACTTTGCAGGGAGCAGCGTTAGGAGTAGTGGGGACAGAAGCCTTATTCTAAGGGGCTGGGTGGGTGGGGGGAAGTTCAAAGTGTTAAAGAAGATGGTAGTTTGGGGAGTAGTAGCAACAAGTAAACCTTTAGGTTGAGCAAAACTTAGCAATATTATTGGGAAGAGAGGGGTAAAGACTTTGGAAAACAGATTTGATAAAGCAAAGTCTCCACGAAGACAGGAAAAAATGTGATTAATCATAGTTTGTTGTTTTCAAAGAAGGAAGAAGAAGAGAGATAGGTAACGATGGAGGGGCATTGTGGAAAGTTATAGGTGTGGCCATAGATATGTGTTGAGGTGGAACAAAAATAACCTAAAGTGGTAAAATAACATGAAAAGGGAAATTAACTTGAATTTTCCCTGGAAAATGAGTCATGAGGTTCCTGAGGCTAAGCAGATTAAGGGTGGGGCTTGAACAGAGTATGAGAAGTCAAGTCCTGCGCTGTCCAATACAGTAGCAATCAGTCACATAAGGTACTGGGTGCTTGAAACAGGGCTAGTCCCAAATGAGATGTTCTGTAGTGTCAACTACATACTGGATCTTAGACTTACTACAAAAAAGGATGTAAGATGCCTCATTAATGCTTTTTGTATTGATATGTTGAAAGGCTAAAACTTTTGGATATAATAATACAATATATAATCAAAAAGAATTTCTCTTGTTTCCTGTTACTTTTTAATATGGCTATTAGAAAATTTACAGTTATATTTGTGGCTTATATTATATTTCTATTGGACAGCGCTGGTCTAGAAAAATACAGTAAGGTTTCAAAAAGGAATGAATAAATGGACTGCCAAAAAGTGAAGAGGGTTTGGTTAAAGCCAAGGATTTCTTGGGGGTCCATTCAATAGATTTAGATGCTGAATGTTCTGATCAGTGGGTGGTGGGGCTGGTCCAGGGCTGTGAGTAGGCCCAAGGAACATGATCAGAGGACTCTAAGGTACAAGAGGACAGAATTGAAATGAATAACCCTGGGGTTCAGGCTGGGAATGATGGACAGTCTAAACGGCTGGTGTCTGTCAGGCTGGGAGAGTGGCAATGGCCATGTGTGGTCAGAGTGCCAGGAAATGGCCCAAAGTTCTGATGATGCAGTGGGAAGGGTAGGAGGTGATGGAATCAGAGAATAGAATTTCTACATTCCAAATCTGCTGTGTAAATGCCGATTTTTCACATTTTAATTTTGTTTAGAGTGATACCAACTTGTGTAGGAAACTTTATAGTACCCAATCCAGAAAAGAAGGTACTTGAATAAAGTTTCCTTAGAACCCAGTAAGAAAAACATAAGTAACTCTGTTGCTGGAATGAATTACCCCCAGTGGTCTTCAGGTATACCAAAGTATGAGCAGCTTTTCTGTTTTAATATCCTCCTACTGCAGAAAAGACAGGCGAGAGTTTAAACATTGGAGTATATTAGCTAAGAATACTTACTAGGATAGGCATATGACAATATTGCTTTGCCAGTTGTAACAATTAGAGCTACTTTGCTAAAAATTGAGGAAAAACATATTGGTGTTGAAATGAGAGATCCGTGTGTCCTATCAATTTGATAAATGAACTGGGCTTGGAGAATTCATCATAGTCCTCAAACCACAGCTATGAGTACACACACCGCAGCCTGCCTGGGACTGTCTTAAAATGAATTCAGCCAAAGGTAAAGTAGCAGATTTGAAGAATCCTAACACCAAATGTTGAAACTAGTGCTCCCCTCATTTCCAGAATCCAATCAACAAGCAAAGAAGCATAAGAGAAGTGATCCAAGGTTTGAATTAATAGCTAAGTGGAAATTAAATCCTGTCAAATTTCTAGAAAGAAAGTCCTTTGCTGTAGTCCAAATTTTTTGTTTTGGGAAAATATTTTAAATGCATTCAAATGACCCAGTCGTGGCTAAAGTATTCAGAAAGTTTATTAAAAATGTGTGAACTGAAAAGACAAGTAGTGCAGCTACTTATATTTTATTTATAAGGCAAAACGTAATATACGTGGATAATATAAAATGGCAATAAATTGTGCATAATTATCTTCATTATGGTACCATATTCTTAACTGTGTAATTTTATTCCATCTTGGTAGAGAAAATATTTCAGGCAGCACTACAACACTTGCTGACAAGTGGTGACAAGTTAACGCTACTTTTGAAAAGGCCAAGTGAGGCCAGGTCCAGTGGCTCATGCCCATAATCCCAGCACTCTGGGAGGCTGAGGTGGATAGATCACCTGAGGTCAGGAGTTTGAGATCAGCCTGACCAACATGGTGAAACCCTGTCTCTACTAAAAATACAACAACAACAACAACAACAACAACAACAAATCAGCTGGGTGTGGTGGCACATGCCGGTGATCCCAGCTACTCGGGAGGCTGAGGTAGGAGAATCACCTGAACCTGGGAGGCGGAGGTTGTGGTGAGCTGAGATCAAGCCACTGCACGCCAGCCTAGGTGACAGAGCAACACTCCATCTTAAATAAACAAACAAACAAATAAATAAGGCCAACTGAGAAGATGTGAGAAATTCCTGTTCATTGGTAATGTCAGCAATTCAACAAAAGGACTTTTGAAAAATTATATGCTGTTGACATTTATTTACTTTTTAGCAAACTTCCAATGATTTAACTACAATAATTGACTACCTTGTGAACAGACTAAGAAGGCTAGACAAATCTCAGTTGTTTCCAGCCCAGTGTCCAAAGCAGTGATTAAAAGCCAGTTTTTTTTCTGATTTTCATGAAGGAAACAAAATGTCACCACAAAAGGTTAACCAGAAAAAATAGAAGTAACTTTTTCCTTCTTTAATCTTCCCTCGTTTGACATTAAACTGGAGAAACAAAATGAAAGTAGATGTAACAAAATACTTCAAACATAGACTTTCAAAGATGACATCTTCTAGTCATGAGTTTCATTTACCAAGATAGTCTCCCACATCAGTTGAAGGTTCACATGGTAATCTAGGAGCCCTGAGCCCAGAGGGGAAACTGCTGGCAGCGACTTTTGCTAATAAGACACCTTTTGATTTCATTTTCCAGGCCCTTCCCTCACACCTCCTAACTACAACCTATATGGCTGTCAAGAGAAAAATGGCAACACTATTTCTAGACTCTTAAATAATTCTGTGGATATTTTGAGAGGAAAGACACATTAAGCCTGGTGCTTTCTATAGATAGTAAAAGAGCATAGCATTTAATCCACTACTTTAAATGAGCTTCAGTGGAACAATGGAAGATGAAGGATTTGAGTGTCAAAGCCACAGCCAACAGCAATCTCTGCTGCTTTTCTTCCATGAGAGACAAAAGCAAATACACTATTCCCGAATGGCTACTCCTCAGGTGGGACTGAAGGCAAAAACTCCTTTATCCTTACAGAGGGCTTAACATTTTCATTGGTTAGAAATGAATGCGATTCCTGTTGGCTAGGTCTATCCACTAGGACTAGAACATTCCTATTCTTTCCAAGCTGTAAAGTTAACATGATGATGTGTAAGCCCTTGGTCAGCATTGTCGGGTGGGCCTGCCCAGGAAGTGAAACAGCAGGGCCTGTGTATTCCAGACATTTGTGCAAGCTCCTCCTCCTCCTTGACCTCTGGCAAAGCCAAGGCTCACGTGGGGGGATCTTCACAGGGTAACCGGGATCAAAGGAAGAAATGGTCACAGGGAGGAAAAGACAGGCTTTAGGAGATGAATTTTGAGACACTCAATAATGATTGTCTTCATGTACTTTTGCTTTCTTTAAGCCTTCTGATCTCATCAAAATACAAAGTGTTCATTTGGTCTGTTGGTCATCAACCATAATTAGCCACAAAATCTTAAGACTGTGTCACCCCTTCTTAAAACGCATCATTGTAGTGGAATAGAAAAGAACCATGAAGTAGACAGCTGTTGGCTCCTTTTTTAAAAAATGAATATATTTAAAATTTGGGCCAAGATGATAACAGCAAAAATATTTCTTGAACTAAAAGGACAAAAGAAAAGGAATGATTTCTCATTGTACCTCTATTCCATTCAATAAAATATTATGTTCTTGATGCCAATTATCACCAAATTTGAAATTTGCCAATCTGCAGTTTGGTGAACTATTTCTGAAGTAAGGAGATAAGAGATGACCATATTTAAAGCATTTTCTTTGTAAAATGGGTAGAACTGAATAAATTCTAAAAATTAACGCTTGTAGTTGTACTTTTCATTTATTCAACATTGACACCAGCTTTGTCAAAGAGCTCAGGAGTAATGCTGAATTATGTTTTTATGTTTTCTCCTTTGGCAATACAGGAAATAAGGAAGAATTTAGAATTTTATTTCATGAAACAGTAAGGCAACACTGCTCAGCTTGAACTTAAAAGATATAGCTTAAACAAACTTTGGGGTAATAGAACTCTATATTTTTAACTTCTTTAACTCCTAACAATTTTCTTATTTGAAATACAGTCTGTAAGTCTGGAATATAATTTTAATTACCAAGATTTTAAAGTAGTTAGCATTATTAACTGTCATCTTGGCAGAATATGGCTTTTAAAGAATCATTAATGTCAAATTCTTAGCTTTCTAATTATGAGCTTCAGTATAAGGCAGGCATATTTGTTTGAATGGCTGTGTCTGCCTTCCTTCCTTCTTTCCTCCCTCCCTCCCTCCCTCCCTTCCTTCCTTCCCTTTTTTTGATGGAGTCTCACTCTGTTGCCCAGGCTGGAGTGCAATGGCATGATCTTGGCTCACTGCAACCTCCACCCCCTGGATTCAAGCAATTCTCCTCTCTCAGGCTCGTAATTATGATTACAGGTGTGTGCCACCAGGCCAAGCTAATTTTTGTATTTCTAGTAGAGATAAAGTTTCAGCATGTTGGACAGGCTGATCTCGAACTCCTGACCTCAGGTGGACCACCTACCTTGGCCTCCCAAAGTGCTGGGATTACAGGTGTGAGCTTGGCGCCTGCCCTATACTTTCATAAGAACTAGAAAGGTGACAGTATATCAACAATACCTGGGTGCAAATATGCACACAACTTAGGAGGAAGATGGGAAATTTGCCTGTGACATACATTTAATTATTTTCAAAAAAAAAAGTGCTACTCTGAAAGCTAACCACTCAAGGCCTAACTCATAATATATCTGGTTATGTTGGATTCAGTGGATTTTAGAATTTAATTCTATTATAAGGTAATTTAAAATCTATCAATTACTTCACATTCTGTTCTGGAACATATTAACTGGTCTAAAGATGAGAAATAATTGAGCACAGAATATCATTTCAGATATAAGAAAGGGAAAGAAGGAGGGAAAGAGAGATTTTTAAAAAAATGATGAAGAAGGGGGCCAGGCACGGTGGCTCACGCTTGTAATCCCAGCACTTTGGGAGGCTGAGGCGGGTGGATCACGAGGTCAAGAGATCGAGACCATCTTTGTCCAAATGGTGAAACCCCGTCTCTACTACAAATACAAAAAATTAGCTGGGCATGGTGGCGCATGCCTGTAATCCCAGCTGCTCAGGAGGCTGAGGCAAGAAAATTGCCTGAACCCAGGAGGCGGAGGTTGCGGTGAGCCGAGATCGAGCCATTGCACTCCAGCCTGGGTAACAAGAGCGAAACTCCATATCAAAAAAATTAAATAAAATAAAAGATGAAGAAGGAAGGACCTGGTAACTATGACAGAAGATTTAATCCACAATCTTTATTGATATATAGTAATCATAATGCTTTGGTCATAGAATATTAGGATTATCGTTTCTTTGCGTTTTTTTTTTTTTTGTTTGTTTGTGATGGAGTTTCACTCTCATTGCCCAGGCTGGAGTGCAATGGTGCGATCTCAGCTCATTACAACCTCCGCCTCCTGGGTTCAAGCAATTCGCCTGTGACAGTCTCCCAAGTAGCTGGCATTAGAGGCATGCACCACCACACCTGGCTATTTGTTTTTTTTTTTGAGACGGAGTTTCGCTCTTCTTACCCAGCTGGAGTGCAATGGCACGATCTCGGCTCACCGCAACCTCCGCCTCCTGGGTTCAGGCAATTCTCCTGCCTCAGCCTCCTGAGTAGCTGGGATTACAGGCATGTGCCACCGTGCCCAACTAATTTTTTGTATTTTTAGTAGAGACGGGGTTTCACCATGTTGACCAGGATGGTCTCGATCTCTTGATCTCGTGATCCCCCCACCTCGGCCTCCCAAAGTGCTGGGATTACAGGCGTGAGCCACCGCGCCCGGCCCAATTTTTTTTTTACATGAAACAAGTTATTCAACAGAAATCTGAGAAAAATAATAGATTTGAAGATGTAAATTTAGACCAGCATTTTTGTCAACCTTTCTCACTATAATGTATCTTAAAAAAAAAAATGTTGGACACTGCACAGAGTCCATCTGGAGAGTCTAAAACTACATGTAACTAAAAAAATGACTGAAACCTTTTGATGTTTATCATAAGTCTTTTTCTCAATTTTCAGGAAGGAACAGCTCATGTAGTAAAGAAACATGTATGTGAAGTTCCACGATTCTTTCAGTTTCATGTCCACTTTTGTTAAATTATTTTAAATACTTTTTGTAATATATTCAATCTTATTTTATAAACACTCTTTTATTGTGTACCTAGCTCTTTAGTTTCATTATTATGCAGTATCTAGATAATATCCAGAAAATCTAAACAATGATTAACTCTGAGTAGTAGGATTTTGAGTAATTTGTGGCTTTTATTTGAACCTCTCTTTGTACAAATGAAAATATTCATAATGTGCCTTCATCATTTCTAGAAAAAAATAGAGCCATTATTCCCCTCCCAAAGTTTGTAATGTTTCCTTAGAAAGTTTCTCTTGAAAATGTTCATACATTGTGAAAAAGAATTTATTCTTCAGTGGAGTGATTAACTACCTACATTTGGTATATTATTTGTATAATAAGGGTTTTTCTTTCACTAAGGGAAAAAAGATCCCCATCTCCCCAGCTAACCCAGTTTTCCCATTGGATCCCATTAGAATCTTCAGAGCCAGGGAGTATGCAAATTTTTTAATACTTACATCATAGTATTTGTACAATATTTTAATAATGTGTGTAAATAAAATGCTGATTTTGATAAAAGGTGATACTAGTCTGCCTGTATCTGTGTAAAATGTCTTCCCAAATGCCATTCCCAAAGGTATGCATTTATTTTTTTCGATTACTGTGGCTAAAACAGATGATTTCCTCTGTGCACTCTGGGATGCTTAGCTCTTTGATGTTTCAGACTAGCTCCTTTTAGAACAGACTGTTTGGAAGTGTTTCCAGGAGCACTGTAGATCAGCATAAAAGTTTCAAAATATTTTGTAAAAAAATGATTGCCTTTAGGTTATGCTCTCTGGGAAGTGTTTCATCTTCCATCAATAACTTACATTCTGGCAATCTGTAACTACAAAATACTGCCACAGAGTAAAGTGGGAGGTGACCTTTAGCCCCAAGCACTCATGTATCAATCTACCACACTATTAAGCATCGTGCCAGGTGAATCTGTTGAGCATAGTGAGATCTGGGGAGAAAAAATGATCTTTAGAGAACAAACAGAATCATGTGGATGCATGGTTCTAATAAAACTTTGTTCCCCTAGTACAACACCGTTTGGATTTAGGTAGTATGGCAGAAGTGTAAAAGTATAGGCTACATGATCAGAATGTCCTGTGTTCAGAATCCAGTTATGTCCTGGGGCAAATTGCTGACCCTACATTCTTAAATCCCTTAGTTACCTCCTTTATAAAATGAGAGTAGTCTCATGGAAGCTTAATTAAAGCAGGTATGTAGCAAGAGCTTAGGACAGCAACTGGCACATAGCTAATATTTGCAGAGAATTTAGAATGATGAATTGATGATGGCGTTGATGACAGTGACAAGCATGGTATAAATTGGTCAAGATCACTGCCTTTCTGCTAAATTTTGCTGTATTTGTAAAGATTAGAATGTCTGTGAAAATATCTCAGATGACGTAGATGAGAGTTCAGTTTCTCTAACCTAGCATTAGTAAGATAGGCAGTGAGTGCTGAGATGGAAGGAGTTACGGATTTGAAGCCAAGAGAATCACCTTTACTACACAATTTGCTACCAAAAAACATTGGGCGCGTCAATTAACTTCTGAGCCTCATAATGTCCAAGAGTAAGCTAAAAAGCTCAAATGAAAAGATATGTGGTAAAATGAAGACTTGTAAATGTGAAGGGGTTATTAAGCCCACACAATCACCATTACATAGATAATTTAAACCTTTAGAAATATCATTGAGGAGGCCAGGCATGGGGGCTCACGCCTGTAATCCCAGCACTTTGGGAGGCTGAGGAGACGAATCATGAGGTCAGGAGTTTGAGACCAGCTTGGCCAACATGGTGAAACCCTGTCTCTACTAAAAATGCAAAAAATTAGCAGGGCATAGTGGTGAGCCTGTAATCCCAGCTACTTGGGAGGCTGAGGCAGGAGAATCACTCAAACTCAGGAGGCAGAGGTTGCAATGACCTGAGATCACACCATTGCACTCCAGCCCGGGAGACAGGGTGAGACTCTGTCTCAAAAAAAAAAAAAAAGAAAAATCATTGAGAAAAAAGCCATCAACAGAGGCAGACGGTGGAGCAGTGGGAAGTGAGGGTCTCTGGAGACAGCCCAGGCTTGCAGCCAGCCTCTGGCATTACTGTCTGTGTGCGCTTACAAAAGCCTCAGGCATCCCCTACAAAATGAGGACCATAATAAAACTTAAACTGCATGGGTTTTGTGGGGATTAAATGCAATAATTCAAATAAACCACTCAGTAGAAAGAGTCCTGTAAATAGTAGGATAGTACTGATCTGTAAGAATATACAGGTGTTTTATTAGGTTGTCATTTAATTCTCATTTTGTTTTCACTGAGAAGAATGTGCTTTGATTTATTAACCAATATTTGGTGGTAGTATAATTTTTTAAAATTGGAAGCAGAATTGGTGTAATGTAGTGTATATAAGGATAACTTTAGCCTCCTTTTCTTTAAGCATTCTTGTCTAACTGAAATTATGTATGTTAATAAGTTTCCTTTTGCATATGCACTACAGTGTTTATGGCACACTATAATTAGTTTCAGTGGAGTCTTCATGAAATTAGTCAATCTGCTGCAATTTCTCCATGGAGTATTTAATAATATGATGAAAACCTAACACTCACATTATTTCCTTTCCAAGCAAAACTTGCCCCTCCTAATCCTTCTAGAGAACATCATCAACAATGTTGCACTGACTTTTTACCACTGCATTCATAGCTGCTCCTAGATCATACCCATTTTTTATTTTTTATTGGTATCCTGGACTTCTGCTGGTCTATGGGTTTGGCTCACTAAGAATTATTACACACTGGGCTAGGCATGGTGACTCAAACCTGTAATCCCAACACTTTTGGAGGTTGAAGCAGAAGGATTACTTGAGGTCAGGAGTCTGATACCAACCTGGGCAACATAGTGAGACAACATCTCTACAGAATAATAATCCAGTGACTTCAATCCTGGTTACATATTAAATTCACCTAAGGAGCTTTTTAAAAATACTGATGCTCAGCTCAATTGAATCAGAATCTCTAGGGGTAGGGCCCAGGCATCCTTTGTGGTTTTTAAAGCTTCCCAGGTGATTCTAATGTGCAGACAAGGTTAAGAACAACTGTTTTTGATAATAAGGGAACTGAAGGGAAGAGGATACACTAAAAATGCTAAACAAACAAAAATCTCAATGTAGATTCTGTTAAGGTTAAAAGTTCTTGAAGTGAGGAGGAAAAAAAAAGGAATAATTTACTTCTTACAATTTATCTTTTGGGCTCATCACTTCTCCCACCCAGTTACTTACTAGTCAGTTTTCAAGATAATGGATTTATTCTATCTGACAAAAGGAAATCAATGGTACTGAAGACTACTAAAGGTCACTGAGTATAAAAGATTCTCAGTGATCTTCAATTAATCTTCACAAGCAGTTCTACATCAGAAATGAAAATTATTGTCTTCAATGGAGAAACTAAAACATTTTGTGTTAATTTCTGATTATAAAAGTCCATGTGTTTTTTAAAACCTCAGGGACATAAACTGAGGCAACCGAGTCAAAATGCATACGATTGTGATGAAATAGATTAAGATATTTAATTCAAAAGATTTTGTGGATATCTTACACAAATATAACAGAAAACCCGCTGTCTTTGGATATCTGCTTTTGTTAAAAACAGCAAAAACTCTATAATCATAGTCTAAAAACCAGTCTCTATGTCCAACTAAATTTGCTATTATATCAAGCCATAGTTGTTTGTCAGTGTGTGTATCAAATAAACTTCATGGGTCTAAACACAGAACAAGCATAAAATGTCACAATATATTTTCACAGCTGCCTTCTATATTGAACATATGCTCTTCCATGTAGTTGTCATCAGTCTTCAAAATATTGTGCCTCAATTGCCATACATTTCTTATTTACTGGCTTTTAAATTTACCAACGCCATCGATTTACTTTTGACAACTGTATTTCCAACACTCACATAATTTGAAGTAGACGATTTATTTTATGTCATTGTCACCCAACCAACAAACAAGAGGCAAGGCAAGCAGGCTTTTAATTCTGAAATTTATGTTTACTTTTTCTAAAAATATATACCGAAACAAAACGCCACAGAAGCATTAAAGATGAAAAGACATCCTGTCCTTCCTCTGATATAAAATTACAAGGGGAAGATGCCAGGTTTTTATAAAATCAGCTGCTGCTTCAGAGTATTCTTGGTCTCCTGAGGGATGCTGCAAAACCCTGCAGGTTAAATTAAACGCGCCTTCTTCAGAACCGTATTTATTAAGTATGAAAAGACACTACCTCCGACAAACATCCAAGTTACTACACCAACCCATTCTTGCAAATGATCTTTCTCCTCATACTCTGTAACTGAGCAAGGTGAATTTTAATGTAACAAAGGAGAGATGGATGTGTGAAGTGTGAGACTGAATAAAAATGGCTGAAAAGCAATCCAAACGAGGCTGGAGGGTAGCCACACCCAGTGCTAATATGGACTATTCCAAAATAAATCTGTTATACCAAGGGCCACCGGCACTGTTTCGTTCCTTCCCTTCATTTGTTTCACAGTTACCTATGACTAATAAATAATAGTTACAGGTTACTCCAATGACAGAAAAATAAACCCAAATATTTCAAAGTGAACCATCCTAATATGTGGCTACGCCATCATATTTTCAGGATTTCGTGAGCTAGTCTGCATCTCCACTCTCCTTTGTGTGACCACAAATAACAACCCTGAAATGGGTGTGTCCCTCTTAAAAAGATGCACTCTAGCCCTCTCAGTTAATGCTTCTGCCAGGAGATTTCAACCTTTGGGCAGAAATAAATGGGATGCATGGAACAATAAGAAAGCACTTTAACTCCGGGGATGAGAAAACATTAAACAACTACTCAATGATTCAAGGATACCAAAAGAACTCCCACAGGAGGCGAATGATGCATTATTTAAAATACCAACATTGCGACAAAACAAAGGGGTGGGGGTGGGGTTTAAAAAAAAAGAAAAAACCCAACGACCAAGCACCATCCATTTTGATTCTTGAAATAACAGGTTTACTAGCCCCAACAGAAAGCTCTGGGTTATAAAGCATGCACAGGTCCCACAGGTGAAATGATGCACAATGGACGAGTCCGGGTCCCGGGCTTCCCGTGCGCCTCAGGCATGCACTACTGAAATAAAGAAAATACCCTGACTTTTCCAGTTGCTCCACACACAGTCCATCTTGGTGGAATCGGCAGTGGCTTGCATCGTGAGGGCTTTGGGGGCTCGCCGTGGCTCTCCTCCGGGGCGCCGAGCGTGCACTCAGGCGTCGGTGCCCGGCTGCAGCGGCTGGGCTCGCGGTGGCCGCGCGGTTGCGGAGATACTGAGACTGCACCAGGCGGCGCGCGGCGAAGGGAGGGAGCGTCGCTGGCGCCGCAGTCTGCGCGGCCCGCAGCGAATCAGCGCGGCGCTGCCCCAGAGCCGCCTGCGCGCACTGGGATGCGGGCGCCGCTCGACGCGATAGCGTTGGCTGGGCTGCCCAAGGGTGCTACCCTGGAGGCGGGTAAAGTGCTTCTGGCCTGGAAGACACTGACGCCGACAGGGGGCGGAAGGTTTGGGAGAAGGAGGGGAAAAAGGGCGGAGGGTAGGGGTGAGAGGAGGGGGACTTGGGCTGTTCCTGGGAACCTTGACTCCCAGAATATGCTAGGAGCATATTCTAGAAATTTCTTAGAAACCTGATGGACAAGACCGAGTCAATGACATCAAAAACGTCAGGCTTGCAGCATAATGTCCTCTAATTGTCGCCACTGTTTACCATTCATTTCTCCCTTCCCTAACTTAAAAATCTGGCCTCGATGAATTTTAATTGCCTAGAATCTTCTGAAGAATTGCCAGATTCTCTTCTTCTTTTGGAATATTCCACAGATATCCAAAACCTCTGTTGGCAAGCAACAGTCACTGGAGAGAAATCCTACTGCCCTGTCCCAGAGGGCTTGTGTATTTCTTCGGTTACCCCTCTCTGTTTGTGGGTTGAAGGAATCCATGTCAGAATGCGGTGCTTGTAGACCCCAGACCAAAGCCCTTGGACTGTGTGGCACGTGGAGTCATTGGTCAAAACAGTGACAATACAAGAGTGTCAGTTGTGGGGACGTTCAAACAGAACTCGGAAGCAAAGGACATTCTGTCTCAACAGTGTCATCTTTGAGATTGAGCACTGGCGGGCAATGAAGATGGGTGGTGTGTGTAATTTGGGAGATAAAGCTTTTGGTTTCAAGAACAGGTAGTCAAGGATGTCAGAGTCCCCAGTTAAAATGCAAATGTCTAAGGAAGGAACAGAACAATGGGTGGTGACCTACTATTTAAATCTTACCATAAACTACTTTATCAGAACATATATCAAAACCCTGAGAGAATAGACAGGGGATAAATGTATTTTGATGAAGAAAAGATAGAAATAGGAAAGAGAAAGGACTGGAATGTGGGCATTGTCCGGAAAAGAAGGTACTGTTGGAAGGAGTCCCTGGAGGAGACAAGACACTGCATGAAGACAGAGGGTACCTTGAGGGCCACAGGAGCACACAGAAGGAAGAGTTCCAAGGGAGCAGGAACAAACTTCCCACTTCATCTTGTGGCAAAGCCTTACCATTACAGGATCCCTCTCAGAGAAGTGAAGCCTTCCTGATTCCTCTACAGTTCCCAGGTGTGTTCTTTCACAGATCCAAACCTACATTTGCATATCCCACACCAGCAAGGGCCTAAAGACAGTAATCTCAAGGTTATGCTTGTACACAGGATTTATCTTTCATTTTAATGAAGCATATACACTTTAAAATATGATCTTTGAAATCATGTATATTCTTTTCAGAATACAAGCTTGTGGAGAAACCAGCTGGGCCTCTTTGCATATCTTTGTAACATTTCTGAAATCATTCTTGATGAAGCTTAATGGGGTGTCAGATCTCCCACAGGGTTGATGGGAAGGAACAACAATGACTGTATTATTACAAAGCACTTTTCACAATGACCTACTCTAAGGATATTCGTGATTTTTTTTTTTCTATTTGTATTTCCTACCTTTCCTCCCTCCTCCCAATTTTTTTTCATTGCCAAGATCATTTTTGGGAATTCTGTCAAATACTGAAAAGACTGGTATATGATGATAGGCTGATCAACACCGAATTCTCACTGCATGATATGGGGACAAGACCAAGATGAAAGGAGAGGCCGGGACAAGAGTTGCCTCGTGGGCTTTTGCTGCCCTGGCTGCATTTCAGTTGGAGGGAGATCTTTAGAGCTGTGGCCACTAGGAGGCACTGCCAGTCCAATGATAGCCCCAGTTACCAGCCCAACGTTCAGAAGGTGCAAGCAGGTACCTTTAGCGGTGAGTATTGTGTCCACCACATTACAGCAAACAATATGTACTGCTAATCTGACAGTCTGTATATAGTGTGTATGGCGAATCTGAGTAGCAAGCCAAGGGCAGCACAGCCCTAATAAGGAACAGACAGAAGCAAGCTCTCTTTCAAGTGGATGACACATTAGGTCAGACTTCCTAGGCCAGGTGTTTTCATTGACCATAAAGCTGACCTTGGGGCCAGGTGCAGTGGTTCACTCCTGTAATCCTAGCACTTTGGAAGGCTCAGGGGAGTGGACTGCTTGAGCCCAGGAGTTCAAGACCAGCCTGGGCAACATGGTGAAATCCCATCTCTACAAAAAATAAAAATAAAATAAAATTAGCTCAGCATGGTGTCATGTGCCTGTAGTCCTAGCTACTCTGGAGGCTGAAGTGGGAGGATCACCTGAACCTGGGGAGGCTGAGGCAGCAGTGAACTGTGATCACACCACTGCACTCCAGCCTGGGTGACATAGTGAGAACCTGTCTAAAAGCTGATCTTGGAATGTCAGCTTAGCTGAAAGACCACGTTATTTTCATTCATGCTAAATGTGGAGAGATACTGGATGGCACACAAAAAACCACTACAGCAGTTTGATAGTTGAAGGCTGAAGAAGTAAGACGGCTGTTTCACAGATAGATTCACTCTAGTGAAGTAAGAATTGGTGGGCTTTAGATTAATGTATAGGTGGTAAGAGAAACATGAATGAACTTATTCAAGGAAAACTAGAAAATCACCTGTATTGTACAAGTTAGCTACATGGCCTTAGCAAGTAATTTATCATCTTTGGACTTCTTATAAGACAAATAAATAGAAGCTTTAGGTGTTTGTCATTAAGAAATAATAAAAATGTATTTCCCATTAACATTGTAAATGGGTGTTTTCTTTGCACAACTGCTCACACAGTATTAATTGAAAGCTCTTGCCAAGATTAAACCGATCAAATGGGTAGAAAAGATATGTAAATTTTCCTTAAGTGGTGAAAGAAAACCGAAAGCAAAAATAAAGCTTGCTAAAAGCAGGCAGGAACTGCCACTATCTTTGAACCAGTAGAGAACAGACGGGCTTTATCTGCAGCCAGCTTAGAACGTGGTTAAGGTGCTTGCCAGGAGAGGAAGTGATTTCTTTACTTTTCAGGATGAAATCATGCATTAGCCAGTCTGTTCTCAGGAAAAGCAAAATAGCCAAGTTTTATAATCTTACCCCTGATCAAGATGAATATTGAAGGCTAGCATTCCCAGAGTGGCTTTGTGTCCTCTAGCACCAGAATTTTACTGATGAGAATCAGTGGCATTTGCATTGATACATTTATTTAACAAATATTTATTGAGTACCTGGGGTATGCTGGACACTGTTCTAGGCATAAAGCAAAGTTCCTACTTTATATGCTGGTGTGTATGTGTGGGAAAATAATAACGAAAAAGGCAAATATATAATATTCATTTGTGGACAAGTATATGGGAAAAATAAAGCACATAGCAAAGGGTAGAGTAGAAGTGAGGTAGAAATTTGCTATTTTATAAGGTGGGTCAGCAAAGGCCCGGAGCAGACATCTAAAGAAGCAGGAGAACACTAAAATATATGGGAGAAGAACGTTCACTGATGCACTGCATTTTCATGACAGAATGTAATAACTGGTACACTATATAAGCATCTTCGTTTTTTTTCTTGTTCTGAGAAATATAGCAATTGGAATAAAGGCACAGAACCAAAAATATACTTCATTATGATCAAAGAACACTGAGAACTCTACTTTATGCCATATGGAATAAGGAAAATTTAAAAGGCAACCAGTTTGGTACATAACCCATTGTAGCAGAATAATGCATGAATATGGAGATTCAAACAATGGATTAGCACATATTCTTTGCCAGGTGCTTTTTCATGTGGTATACATTTAGTTGTTACAAGATCCCTATGAGTTAGATAATGTTTACCCTCATTTCTTGATTCATTTATTCATTTGAGCTACAAATATTTACAGAGCCCATACTAAGGACCTGTCTCTGTTAATACAAAGGGAGCTTTACACTAGGAACTGGGGTCTAGAAGGGGAAAATTTTATACATTAATAGATACATGCAATCAACTAATAGACCTATGAGCAGGTAAGAGTGGCTAGAAAAGAGTGGTTAGGGAGAAGAAGTTTCAGGAAAGGCTTTAGATGGTAGGTAAAGTTGAGCCGAGTTATGAACAAGAAACCAGTTTGAGTCATGGGGATTTCCTGACAGATAGAAATGGAATTAATGGGAAGCTTAATTACAGAAATGTACAGGGGCCAGATCATGCCAGGCCTGAGTAGTAGTACTGGCAGTAAATGAGGGGGACACTGAAGGGTTTTGAGAAGTGGACTAACATAGGAACTTGAATAATTTATCCAATATTTGCAATTTTCCAGAATTGATAAGTTCTAGGTTATGACAGCCAATCAGCCCTTAGCAAGACAACTGACAAATCAATACCCTGACTCTCTTTATAGTGAAAATGTAAAACATTAAAGACAAGGAGAAAATCCTAAA
Organism: Callithrix jacchus; assembly: GCF_049354715.1. Lineage (NCBI taxonomy): Eukaryota > Metazoa > Chordata > Mammalia > Primates > Cebidae > Callithrix > Callithrix jacchus. The sequence goes on from NC_133509.1 coordinate 94,318,162, forward strand.
AGCAAGCATAAATAAAAGGCAGATTACCTTAGAGAAACTGTTAGACCAACAGCAGTCTTTAATAGAACCAGAATATAATAGTTTGGGAAAATAACATCTTCAACGTAGCAAGGAAATGTAATCATCAAATTCTATACCCAGCAAGACTAACAGACCTTTCAAAATATGTAATAAATGAGAGAATTTACTCATTGTAGAGCCTGAAAAAAAATCTACCAAAGGTGACACTTTAGGCAGAAGAAAACTGAACCTTAGAAATGAGTTGTATGAAAAAAATGCTGGACATAAAATTTGTTAATGGTTAGTTTGAGGAATTGTAAAAGAAAAGTAAAACTAAAATAGGAGACAAAAACAGAACATAAGGTGGAAGGGAGTGAGAAGAATAAGAGCATTCTACAGTCCTTGCATTGTTTAGGAGGAAAATAGAAATACTAGCTGTAGACTTTGGCAACTCAGATTTGTGTATTAAGTATTTGTCACCTAGAAAAAAGAAAATAATGAGAACATACAACTTCTAAATAAATCAATTGCATAAACTAGAGAATAAATTCATTCAAGCAGTAGAAGTTAGGACAGGGAAAAATAAGAAGAAAAAAAAAAGAACTGGTAAATAGAAAGCACTAAAATGAAGTGCCATAAGTCCTCACTTAACATCATTGATAGGTTCTTGGAAACTGCAACTTTGAGCAAAAAGACGTAACATAACCAATATTTCTTTTTCTCATCAAACATGAACCTACTTTGCATGAAATGACATCATTCAAGAATTTGTTATATGTCTTTTCATTTAAAATTATAGTCTCCAAGAACTTATGACACTGAGGACTTATATTATTGGAAATACATCTAAATATATCTATCTAACTTGTGCCAGCTGAAAAGATGGAAACTAACAGATTGGAGGAAAAAAATCTAGCCAGAGGATGCCTACAAAAGAAAATCTGAATACATAGTTGAAATAGGAAAGTTTAAAGTAGAAATGGAAAATGCTATACCAAGTGATGTGGTTTGAATGTCTGTCCCCTCAAAATCTCATGTTGAAATATGATTCCCAGTGTTGGAGGAGGGGCCTGGTGGAAGGTGATTGGATCATGGAGGTGGATCCCTCATGAATTGCTTAGCACCATCCTTTGGTTATAAGTGAGTTTTCACTCAGTTCATATGAGGTGTGGTTGTTTAAAAGTCTGGGACCACCCCTCTTGCCCTCTGCTCCCTTGCTCCACTCTTGCCATGTGATGTGCTGCTCCCACTTCACCTTCTGCCATTGTAAGCTTCCTGATTGTAAGCTTCCTGAGGCTCTCACTAGACACTGAGCAGGTGTTGGTGTCATTTTTGTACAGCCTGCAGAACCGTGAGCCAATTAAATATTTTTTCTTTATAAATTACTCAGTCTCAGGTATTCCTTTATAGAAAAAAAAAGAACAGTCTAACACACTAGATTAATACAGTTTTATATAGTGACTTTGCTAAATTACTTATTAATTCTGTTTGATGATTCTTAAAAATTTTGTATGCACATACAGGCATACCTTAGAGATAATATGGTTTCTGTTTGAGACAAATGCAATGAAGTGAATATTGCAATAAAGTGAGTCAGATGATTTTTTGGGTTTCCAAGTGCACATAAAAGTTATGTTTATACTATACTGTAGTCTGTTAATTGTGCAATAGCATTATGATTACAAAAATTTATATGCTTTAATTTAAAAATATTTTATTGATTCAACTGATAATGATCTTCTGAGCCTTCAGTAATTCATAATAATCTTTTTGCTGGTGGAGGGGCTTGCCTCGATGTTGATGGCTGCTAACTGATCAGAGTCGTGGTTATTGAAGGTTGGAATGATTGTGGCAGTTTTTGAAAGTAAGATAACAGTGAAGTTTGCCATACTGATTGGCTCTTTCTTTCATTAAAGATCATTCTGTAGCACACAATGTTGTTTGAGAGAACTTCACCACAGTAGAAGTTCTTTCAAAATTGGAGTCAATCCTCTCGAACTCTGCCACTGCTCTATCAACTAAGTTTATGTAATATTCTAAATCTTTTGTTGTCATTTCAATAGTGTTCACAACATTTACACCAGGAGTCAATTTCATCTCAAGAAAACACTTTCTTTGGTCATCCGTAAGAAGCAACTCTTCATCCATTCAAGTTTAATCCTGACATTGCATCAATACAGTCGTATCTTAGGGCTCTACTTCTAATTCTGTTTCTTTTGTTATTTTCACCACATCTGCAGTTACTTCCTCCACTGAAGTCTTGGACTCCTCAAAATCATTCATAAAGATTGGAATAAACATTTTCCAAACTCTTGTTATGAAAGATGACCTCCTTTCATGAATCATGAATGTTCTTAATGACATCTAAAATGGGAATCCTTTCCAGAAGCATTCAATATGGCAGCTATAGCCTTACAAAATGTATTGTGATTATTTTTTCCCCTAAGACAAGTTTTGCTCTTGTTGCCCAGGCTGGAGTGCAGTGGCACAATGGCACAATCTTGGCTCACTGTAACCTCTACCTCCCGGGTTCAAGCAATTACCCTGCCACAGCCTCCTGAGTAGTTGGGATTATAAGAACCTGCCACCACACCCAGGCAGTTTTGGTATTTTTAGTAGAGACCAGGTTTCACCATGTTGGCCAGGCTGGATTCAAACTCCTGACTTCAGGTGATCCACCCACCTCAGCCTTTGAAAGCACTGGGATTATAGGCATGAGCCACTGTGCCCAGCGCAAAATATAATTTTAAATATAAGACTTGAAGGTCAAAATTACTGTTTGATCCATGGGCTACAGAGTGGATGTCGTGTTAGCAGGCAAGAAAACATTCATTTTCTTGCACATTTCTTTTAGAGCTCTTAGGGTGACCAGGTGCATGGTCAATGAGCAGTAATATTTTGAAAGGAATATATATTTTCCTGAACAGTAGCTCTTAACACTTGGCTTAAAAGATTCAGTAAACTATGCTGTAAACAAATGTGCTGTTATCCAGGCTTTGTTATTAAATTTATAGAGCATAAGCAGAGTAGATTTAGCATAATTCTTAAGGGCCCTAGGATTTTCTGAATAATAAAGGAGCACTGTCTTCCACTAAAAGTCACCAGCTGCAGTGTAGTCACCTTCATCAATGATCTTTTGAAGAACTTGCTGCAGCTTCTCCATTAACACTTGTTGCTTCACCTGGCATTTCTTATGTCATGGAGATAGCTTCTTTCCTTAAAATCTCATGAGCCAACCTCTGCTAGCTTCCAACTTTTCTCCTGCAGCTTCCTCACCTCTCCTAGCCTTTGTAAAATTAAAGAGTGAGGGCTTTGGTCTGGATTAGGCTTTGGCTTAAGGGAATGTTAGAGTAGGTTTGGTCTTCTAAACAGACCACTAAAACTTTCTCCATATCAGGAATGAGGCTGTTTTGCTTTCTTTTTTTTTTTTTTTGAGACGGAGTTTCACTCTTGTAACCCAGGCTGGAGTACAATGGCGTGATCTTGGCTCACCGCAACCCCCGCCTCCTGGGTTCAGGCAATTCTCCTGCCTCAGCCTCCTGAGTAGCTGGGATTACAGGCACGCGCCACCACGCCCAGCTAATTTTTTTGTATTTTAGTAGAGACGGGGTTTCACCATGTTGACCAGATGGTCTCAATCTCTTGACCTCGTGATCCCCCCACCTCGGCCTCCCAAAGTGCTAGGATTACAGGTGTGAGCCACCACACCCGGCCCTGTTTTGCTTTCTTATCAATCATGTGTTCACTGAAATAGCACTTTTAATTTCCTTCAGGAATCCTTCTTTTGCATTTACAACTTGGATCACTGTTTGGCCTTGCTTTTGGCCAGTCTTGGCGTTCAACATGCTTTGTTTACTAAGATTAATCATTGCTAGCTTTTGATTTAAAGTGAGGGATGTATGACTCTTCCTTTCACTTGAACACTTCGAAGCCAGTTTAGGGTTATTAATTGGCCTAACTGAAATATTGTTGTGTCTCAGGGAAGAGGGAGTCCTGGGCAGAGGGAGAGAGACTGGAGAATGGCCAATCGGCTGAGCAGTCAGAACACACATAACATTTAATGATTAAGTTAGGTGCAATGGGTGGCACCCCAAAATAATGACAACAGTAACATCAAGATCACTGATCACAGACCATCATATAACAGTTGTCACAACTAGAAAAATGTTTAAAATAATGTAAGAATCACCAAAATGTTACAGAGACATGAAGTAAGCAGATGCTATTGAAAAGACGGTGCTAATAGACTTGCTCAATGCAGGGTTGCCAAAAACCTTCAATTTGTTAAAAAAAAAAAAAAGCAATATCTATGAAGTACAATAAAATGAGGTATGCTTGCAATCATATTTTCTGTAAATAAAAATGGGTTTATTTATTCCCTTCCAATCTCTGTACTTCTGTCTCTTTATCTTGTCTTACTGCACAGGCTATGACCTCCAGTATAATGATGAGTAGAAGTGGTGACAGATTATTCTTTGTCTTACTCCTGAAGTAAGGGAAAACTGTGCTCAAAATGTTTACTACCAAGAATGATGTTGGCTGTGAGATTTTAGCTTTCCTTTATCAGATTAATAAAGTATCCTTTGTTTATCAGTTTTCTGAGAATTTTTGTTATGAAAAGATACTGAATTCTATCAAATACTTTTTCTAAAACGATTGAGATGACCATATGGATTTTTTCTTTATTTTCTTAATATAAAGATCAAATTTTGAATGTTAATCCTTGCAGTCCTAGAATAAACCCCATATGGCTATGTGAACCTTTTAATAGATTCAACATACTAATATTTTGTGTAGAATTTTTGTACCCACATTGAAGAAATATTATCCTCCAATTTTCTTTTCTTGTAATATGCTTGTACGTCTTGTGATACCTTAGATTTTTGCATTAGGTTTATACTGGTCTCACAGAGCAAGTTAGAAAAGGTTACTCCCAGCCGGGCGCCGTGGCTCAGCACTTTGGGAGGCCGAGGCGGGGGGATCACGAGGTCAAGAGATTGAGACCATCCTGGTCCAAATGGTGAAACCCCGTCTCTACTAAAGATACAAAAACTTAGCTGGGCATGGTGGCGCGTGCCTGTAATCCCAGCTACTCAGGAGGCTGAGGCAGGAGAATTGCCTGAACCCAGGGGGCGGAGGTTGCGGTGAGCCGAGATCGCGCCATTGCACTCCAGCCAGGGTAACAAGAGCGAAACTCCGTCTCAAAAAAAAAAAGAAAAAAGAGAAAATGTTACTCCCTCCTGTATTTTTTGAAACAGTTTATGCAAGATGGTATTATTTCATATTGGAATATTTAGAAGAATTCACCACTGAGCCCATCTGGGCTGGGGCTTTTCTTTGTAAAACAGTTAGTAATTATAGATTTCTTTAATAGGTATTAGGATTAGATTTTTTTTTTTTTTTTTGGAAAAGGAGTTTCGCTCTTGTTACCCAGGCTGGAGTGCAATGGCGCGATCTCGGCTCACCGCAACCTCCGCCTCCTGTGTTCAGGCAATTCTCCTGCCTGAGCCTCCTGAGTAGCTGGGATTACAGGCACGTGCCACCATGCCCAGCTAATTTTTTGTATTTTTAGTAGAGACGGGGTTTCACCATGTTGACCAGGATGGTCTCAATTTCTTGACCTCGTGATCCACCCGCCTTGGCCTCCCAAAGTGCTGAGATTACAAGCGTGAGCCACCACGCCCGGCAGGATTAGATTATTCTAATTCTAATTTTTAATTTCTGTTTACATTGATTTTGGTTAGTTTTTATTTGCAAATGAATTTGGCCATTTTAAATATGTTGCCAGTTTATTGGCATAAATTTTTTATAACATCATTTGATGTTTTTTAACAAAATGAAGGAGACATAGCCATGTCCCTTCTTTCATTTCTGATACTGTTAAATTTTATCTCTTTATTTCTTGATCATTTTGAAGATTTTTCAATATTATAAATTCACTTTAAAGAATACAATTTTTACTTTTTATCTATTGTATATCTACTTTCTTTTTTTTTCTTTTTTTTTTTTTGAGACGGAGTTTTGCTGTTGTTACCCAGACTGGAGTGCAATGGTATGATCTCAGCTCACCACAACCTCTGCCTTCTGAGTTCAAGCAATTCTCCTGCCTAAGCCTCCCAAGTAGCTGGGACTACAGGTGCGCACCACCATGCCCAGCTAATTTTTGTATTTTTCGTAGAGACGGGGTTTCACCTTGTTGACCAGGATGGTCTCGATCTCTTGACCTCGTGATCCACCCGCCTCGGCCTCCCAAAGTGCTGGGATTACAGACTTGAGCCACCGTGCCCGGCCTGTATATCTACTTTCTATTTCATTCTGTTTTGTTTCTTTGTTTTTATTTTCCTTTATTTCTTTTCTTTTTTTTTTTTTTTTTAATTTTTTATTGGATTATAGGTTTTGGGGTACATGAGCAGAGCATGCAAGACAGTTGCGTAGGTACACACATGGCAGTGTGCTTTGCTTTTCTTCTCCCCTTCACCCACATTTGGCATTTCTCCCCAGGCTATCCCTCCCCACCTCCCCCTCCCACTGGCCCTCCCCTTTTCCCCCCAATAGACCCCAGTGTTTAGTACTCCCCTTTCTGTGTCCATGTGTTCTCATTTTTCATCACCCACCTATGAGTGAGAATATGCGGTGTTTCATTTTCTGTTCTTGTGTCAGTTTGCTGAGGATGATGTTTTCCAGATTCATCCATGTCCCTACAAACGACACGAACTCATCATTTCTGATTGCTGCATAATATTCCATGGTGTATATGTGCCACATTTTCCCAATCCAGTCTATCATCGATGGGCATTTGGGTTGATTCCAGGTCTTTGCTATTGTAAACAGTGCTGCAATGAACATTCGTGTGCATGTGTCCTTATAGTAGAACGATTTATAGTCCTTTGGATATATACCCAGTAATGGGATTGCTGTGTCAAATGGAATTTCTATTTCTAAGGCCTTGAGGAATCGCCACACTGTCTTCCACAATGGTTGGACTAATTTACACTCCCACCAACAGTGTAAAAGTGTTCCTTTTTCTCCACATCCTCTCCAGCATCTGTTGTCTCCAGATTTTTTAATGATCGCCATTCTAACTGGCGTGAGATGGTATCTCAATGTGGTTTTGATTTGCATCTCTCTGATGACCAGTGACGATGAGCATTTTTTCATATGATTGTTGGCCTCATATATGTCTTCTTTCGTAAAGTATCTGTTCATATCCTTTGCCCACTTTTGAATGGGCTTGTTTGTTTTTTTCCTGTAAATCTGCTTGAGTTGTTTGTAAATTCTGGATATCAGCCCTTTGTCAGATGGGTAGACTGCGAAAATTTTTTCCCATTCTGTTGGTTGCCGATCCACTCTAGTGACTGTTTCTTTTGCCGTGCAGAAGCTGTGGAGTTTCATTAGGTCCCATTTGTCTATTTTGGCTTTTGTTGCCAATGCTCTTGGTGTTTTGTTCATGAAGTCCTTGCCTACTCCTATGTCCTGGATAGTTTTGTCTAGATTTCCTTCTAGGGTTTTTATGGTGCCAGGTCTTATGTTTAAGTCTTTAATCCATCTGGAGTTAATTTTAGTGTAAGGTGTCAGGAAGGGGTCCAGTTTCTGCTTTCTGCACATGGCTAGCCAGTTTTCCCAACACCATTTGTTAAACATGGAATCCTTGCCCCATTGCTTGTTTTTGTCAGGTTTATCAAAGATTGTATAGTTGTATGTATGTTGTGTTGCCTCCGGTGCCTCTGTTTTGTTCCATTGGTCTATATCTCTGTTTTGGTACCAGTACCATGCTGTTTTGATTACTGTAGCCTTGTAGTATAGTTTGAAATCCGGTAGTGTGATGCCCCCCGCTGTGTTCTTTTTGCTTAGAATTGACTTGGCTATGCGGGCTCTCTTTTGGTTCCATATGAAGTTCATGGTGGTTTTTTCCAGTTCTGTGAAGAAAGTCAATGGTAGCTTGATGGGGATAGCGTTGATTCTGTAAATTACTTTGGGCAGTATAGCCATTTTCACGATATTAATTCTTCCTAACCATGAACATGGAATGTTTCTCCATCTGTTTGTGTCCTCTCTGATTTCGTTGAGCAGTGGTTTGTAGTTCTCCTTGAAGAGGTCCCTTACGTTCCTTGTGAGTTGTATTCCAAGGTATTTTATTCTTTTTGTAGCAATTGCGAATGGCATTTCGCTCTTGATTTGGCTTTCTTTAAGTCTGTTATTGGTGTAGACGAATGCTTGTGATTTTTGCACATTGATTTTATATCCTGAGACTTTGCTGAAGTTGCTTATCAGTTTCAGGAGATTTTGGGCTGAGGCAATGGGGTCCTCTAGGTATACAATCATGTCATCTGCAAATAGAGGCAATTTGGCTTCCACCTTTCCTATTTGAATACCCTTTATTTCTTTTTCTTGCCTGATTGCTGTGGCTAGAACTTCCAGTACTATATTGAATAGGAGTGGTGAAAGAGGGCATCCTTGTCTAGTGCCAGATTTCAAAGGGAATGCTTCCAGTTTTTGCCCATTCAGTATGATATTGGCTGTTGGTTTGTCATAAATAGCTTTTATTACTTTGAGATACGTTCCATCGATACCGAGTTTATTGAGGGTTTTTAGCATAAAGGGCTGTTGAATTTTGTCAAATGCCTTCTCTGCGTCAATTGAGATAATCATGTGGTTTTTGTTTTTGGTTCTGTTTATGTGGTGAATTACGCTGATAGACTTGCGTATGTTGAACCAGCCTTGCAACCCCGGGATGAATCCTACTTGATCATGATGAATAAGTTTTTTGATTTGCTGTTGCAATCGGCTTGCCAATATTTTATTGAAGATTTTTGCATCTATGTTCATCATGGATATTGGCCTGAAGTTTTCTTTTCTCGTTGGGTCTCTGCCGGGTTTTGGTATCAGGATGATGTTGGTCTCATAAAATGATTTGGGAAGGATTCCCTCTTTTTGGATTGTTTGAAATAGTTTTAGAAGGAATGGTACCAGCTCCTCCTTGTGTGTCTGGTAGAATTCGGCTGTGAACCCATCTGGACCTGGGCTTTTTTTGTGAGGTAGGCTCTTAATTGCTGCCTCAACTTCAGACCTTGTTATTGGTCTATTCATAGTTTCAGCTTCCTCCTGGTTTAGGCTTGGGAGGACACAGGAGTCCAGGAATTTATCCATTTCTTCCAGGTTTACTAGTTTATGTGCATAGAGTTGTTTGTAATATTCTCTGATGATGGTTTGAATTTCTGTGGAATCTGTGGTGATTTCCCCTTTATCATTTTTTATTGCATCTATTTGGTTGTTCTCTCTTTTATTTTTAATCAATCTGGCTAGTGGTCTGTCTATTTTGTTGATCTTTTCAAAAAACCAGCTCTTGGATTTATTGATTTTTTGAAGGGTTTTTCGTGTCTCAATCTCCTTCAGCTCAGCTCTGATCTTAGTAATTTCTTGTCTTCTGCTGGGTTTTGAGTTTTTTTGATCTTGCTCCTCTAGCTCTTTCAATTTTGACGATAGGGTGTCAATTTTGTATCTCTCCATTCTCCTCATATGGGCACTTATTGCTATATACTTTCCTCTAGAGACTGCTTTAAACGTGTCCCAGAGATTCTGGCATGTTGTGTCTTCATTCTCATTGGTTTCGAAGAACTTCTTTATTTTTGCCTTCATTTCGTTCTTTACCCAGTCAACATTCAAGAGCCAGTTGTTCAGTTTCCATGAAGCTGTGCGGTTCTGGGTCGGTTTCTGAATTCTGAGTTCTAACTTGATTGCACTATGGTCTGAGAGGCTGTTTGTTATGATTTCAGTTGTTTTGCATTTGTTGAGCAGTGCTTTACTTCCAATTATGTGGTCAATTTTAGAGTAGGTGTGATGTGGTGCTGAGAAGAATGTGTATTCTGTGGATTTGGGGTGGAGAGTTCTGTAAATGTCCACCAGGTTTGCTTGCTCCAGGTCTGAGTTCAAGCCCTGGGTATCCTTGTTGATTTTCTGTCTGGTTGATCTGTCTAGTATTGACAGTGGAGTGTTAAAGTCTCCCACTATTATTGTGTGGGAGTCTAAGTCTTTCTGTAAGTCATTAAGAACTTGCCTTATGTATCTGGGTGCTCCTGTGTTGGGTCCATATATGTTTAGGATCGTTAGCTCTTCTTGTTGTATCGATCCTTTTACCATTATGTAATGGCCTTCTTTGTCTCTTTTGATCTTTGTTGCTTTAAAGTCTATTTTATCAGAGATGAGAATTGCAACTCCTGCTTTTTTTTGCTTTCCATTAGCTTGGTAAATCTTCCTCCATCCCTTTATTTTGAGCCTTTGTGTATCCTTGCATGTGAGATGGGTTTCCTGGATACAGCACACTGATGGGTTTTGGATTTTTATCCAATTTGCCAGTCTGTGTCTTTTGATTGGTGCATTTAGTCCATTTACATTTAGGGTTAATATTGTTATGTGTGAATTTGATACTGCCATTTTGATTCTAAGTGGCTGTTTTGCCTGTTAGTTGTTGTAGATTCTTCATTATGTTGAAGCTCTTTAGCATTCAGTGTGATTTTGGAATGGCTGGTACTGGTTGTTCCTTTCTATGTGTAGTGCCTCTTTTAGGAGCTCTTGTAAAGCAGGCCTGGTGGTGACAAAATCTCTGAGTACTTGCTTGTTTGCAAAGGATTTTATTCTTCCTTCACTTCTGAAGCTCAGTTTGGCTGGGTATGAAATTCTGGATTGAAAGTTCTTTTCTTTAAGAATGTTGAATATTGGCCCCCACTCTCTTCTGGCTTGTAGTGTTTCTGCCGAGAGATCTGCTGTGAGTCTGATGGGCTTCCCTTTGTGGGTGACCCGACCTTTCTCTCTGGCTGCCCTTAGTATTCTCTCCTTTATTTCAACCCTGTTGAATCTGACGATTATGTGCCTTGGGGTTGCTCTTCTTGCGGAATATCTTTGTGGTGTTCTCTGTATTTCCTGCAATTGAGTGTTGGCTTGTCTTGCTAGGTGGGGGAAATTTTCCTGGATGATGTCCTGAAGAGTATTTTCCAGCTGGGATTCATTCTCTTCGTCCCCTTCTGGTACACCTATCAAACGTAGGTTAGGTCTTTTCACATAGTCCCACATTTCTTGGAGACTTTGTTCATTCCTTTTTGCGCTTTTTTCTCTGATCTTGGTTTCTCGTTTTATTTCATTGAGTTGGTCTTCGACTTCAGATATTCTTTCTTCTGCTTGGTCAATTCGGCTATTGAAACTTGCGTTTGCTTCGCGAAGTTCTCGTATTGTGTTTTTCAGCTCCTTTAATTCATTCATATTCCTCTCTAAGGTATCCATTCTTGTTATCATTTCCTCGAATCTTTTTTCAAATCTTTTTTCAAGGTTCTTAGTTTCTTTGCATTGATTTAATACATGATCTTTTAGCTCACAAAAGTTTCTCATTATCCATCTTCTGAAGTCTAATTCTGTCATTTCGTCACAGTCATTCTCCATCCGGCTTTGTTCCCTTGCTGGTGAGGAGTTTTGGTCCTTTCTAGGAGGCGATGTGTTCTGGTTTCGGGTGTTTTCCTCCTTTTTGCGCTGGTTTCTTCCCATCTTTGTGGATTTGTCCGCTGGTCGTCTGCGTAGTTGCTGACTTTTCGTTTGGGTCTCTGAGTGGACACCCAGAATGTTGATGATGAAGTATTTCTGTTGCTTGGTTTTCCTTCTACCAGTCTAGCCCCTTTGCTGTACGACTGTTGAGGTCCGCTCCAGACCCTGCTTGTCTGGGGTGCACCTCTAGTAGCTGTGGCACAGCGAGGGATGCTACCAGTTTCTTTTTCTGCTCTCTTTGTCCCAGGATGATGCCTGCCTAATGACAGTCTTTTGGATATAGAGGGGTCAGGGAGCTGCTTGAGGAGACAGTTTTTACTTTATAGGGGTTTAATTGCTGAGCTGTGCACTCTGTTGTTCATTCAGGGCTGTTAGGCTGCTATGTTTGATTCTGCTGCAACACAGCTCATTAAACAACCCTTTTTTTTTTTCTCAAATGCTCTGTGTTGAGGGGTTTGGGCTTTATTTTTGGATGTCCGATCAGGTGTCCTGCCCAGCTCAAAGGCAGACTAGCCACTGTTTGGCTGCCGAGGCTCCGCCCTGCTGTTGTGTGATTCGCGCTGTTCCTGCCGGCTCTGCTGTGGTCTCCGCCACGCCCTGCGGTGGAGTCTCTTCGTTGTAGCGTGTTGCCTCAGCAACGGCAGGCTGCGTCAGCAGTGGGCGTGTATCTCAGTAGGGACGGGTTGCCTCGGCAACGGCTGGCTGCATCAGCAGTGGGCGTGTATCTCAGTTGGGGCGGGTTGCCTCGGCAACGGCTGGCTGCCTCAGCAGTGGGCGTGTATATCAGTTGGGGCAGGTTGCCTCCGTAGTGGTGGACGCCCCTCCCCCACAGAGCGTCTCGGACCGTCTGCCCAGGATAGTTTGAAATCGCGGTTTTGTTCGTCCCACTGGGTATCCCAAACGATCTGTCCCTGCAATCCCCTGGGCTGGGCTACTGTGCAAGTCTCGTTCAGTCTCAAGTCCAGCCCTCTCAAGTCTCAGGTTGCCGGTTCAACAAGGCACCCGGACAAGCGCGCCCTGTGGGGATTGCTGAGTAGGGCCAGCCGCCGCCGCCCCGGCTGCCGGCTTCGCCAGGCAGACCTACTGCCTGGCGTCCCGTGTCTTTTTATACTTGGGAGTTTCCCCGTTCTGTGGGCAACAAAGATCAGTCTGTAAATGCAGCACTGACTCACCGTTTGCGAATTCAACGCGGGCTCCAATCCTGGGTTGTTCTCACAGCGCCATCTTCTATTTCTTTTCTTTTGCTTTAATTCACTATTGTTTTACTAACTCCTTCAAAAGGAAGCTTAGATTATTTTAAATTTTCTTCCTTTCCTTTCTTTTCTTTCTTTGCTTCCTTTTGAGACAGGGTCTTGCTCTGTCGTCCACACTGAAGTGCAATGGTTCAATCAGGGTTCACAGTAGCCTTGACCTGGGCTCAGGTGATCCTCCAACCTCAGCCCCAATGCAGCTAGGGACTACAGGCATGTGTCACCACACCTGGCTAATTTATTTACTTATTTATTTCTGGTATTTGTAGAGATGGGATTTTGTCGTGTTGCCTAGGCTGGTCTTGAACTCCTGGGTCTGGGAGAGTCACCTACCTAGCCTCCCAAAGTATTAGGATTACAGGTGTGAGCCACCATGCCCTGTCCTGTTCTTCCTTTCTTGCCTTCTTTGAAATTAATCAAGTATATTTTTATAAATATTTCCTCCAATAGCCTATAATTTTATCTTTTTGAACATTTTATTTTATTTATTTACTTTTCATTTTAATTTTTTTTTTGAGACAGAGTTTCACTCTTTCACCCAGGCTGGAGTATAGTGCTGCGATCTTGGCTCACTGCAAACTCCACCTCTGGGTTTAAGCAATTCTCCTGCCTTAGCCTCCTGAGTAGCTGGGATTATAGGTGTGCACTATGATGCCTGGCTAATTTTTTGTATTTTTAGTAGAAACAGGGTTTTACCATGTTAGTCAGGCTGGTCTTAAACTCCTGACCTCAGGTGATCTGCCTGCCTCAGACTCCCAAAGTGCTGGGATTACAGGCATGAACCACCATGCCTGGCCTATTTTTTAACATTTTAGTGAATATTCTAGAAATTACAATGTTCATCCTTAATATATTGGAGACAATCTTAAATTAGGAAGTTTACAAAGTCCTGTACAAGATTCTTATAACACCAAACTCCCTTACTCTCTGTCCTCTTTTGTCCTAGGGCTTTTATATATTATTGGTGCTATAAACACCAAATAATATAATAGTTTTTGGTGTATAAAAATCAATAATCTTTCACATTTACTCACATGTTAATCCTTTCCAGTGTTCTTCATGTCCTCCTGTCATACCATTCATCTCATTCCTTCCATCTGAGATCCTTTTCTTTCAGTCCAAATAATTTTCTTCACTATTTCTTTTATCTCAGATCATGGCAAGTATTTATATCAACTTTTGTTTGAGAATATCTTTATCTTATTTTCATTTTTAAATGATAGTTTTATTAGACAAAGAGCTTTAATTTGGCAGTTTTTTCTTTAAGCAATTTAAATATTTCATTCCATCAACATCTAGACTTCACAATTTCAGCTGAAAAGTCAGTAATTAGTCTTCTTATTGCTTCTTAGAAAGTAACTTTCATGGCTGTTTTTAAGATTTTCTCTTTAACTTGGGTTTGACACAGCTTGATTATGATAGTTTTATTATTCCTTTAGGGTTTACTGAGTTTCTTAAATCTGTGTATTGATGGCTTTTATCAGTTTTTAATAATGTCTCATATATATTTCTTCAAATATGCCTTCTGACTCATTTTCTTTCTCTTCTATTAAAGCAATTTTTCATATGTCAGACCTTCTGAAAATGTTTCACAAGATTTTTATACTCTACTCTTTTCTTTTTATATTTTTATTCTCTTTATCTACCACCATGGATATTTGATATTGAGCTTTGATATTATTTGATATTAGTTTACTAATTCTGTTTTCTGTGTTCAAAGTCTTATTAAACATAGTCAATTAAGTCTTAATTTCAGAAATTTTACCTTCCAGTTTTAGTAATTTTGCTTTTTAAAATAGTTTCTATGTCTCCTTCTTTATCAATTTTCTTTCACATATTTATAACGGTTATTTTGAAGTATTTATCTGCTATATCCAATATCTGAATAATCTATGTGTCTGCTTCCACCATCTCCTTTTTTGCTTGATTATTAGTCTCATATTTTTGCATCTTCTATGTCTAATAATATAGTATGATGGGCATTGTGTATAAAAGAATCACAAAGACTGACAGTTGATGCTATTTTCCTTCAGAAAAGGTCTTCCTTCCTCTAGTAAGTAGCAACTGAGGGATTGATAAGTTTCCATCAGAAATTAAGCTGAGTTGTGATGGGTTGCAGTTTTAGTTAGGCTAGAACCACCTCTGGTTTCAATGATTTTATAGATGGCATTTGAAATGTGATTGTTTTGGGCCAATAAGCCTCTGGCCAGTGTAAAAAAAAAAAAAAAAGAGAGAACACAAAGCCAGGGATGGTGGATTATTCCTGTAATCCCAGAATTTTGGGAGGCAAACAACTTTATACTCACAAATTTGATAAACTTGATAAATAACTCTACACCCACAAATTTGATAACCTAGATAACAACTCTATAACAACAAATTGGATAACCTACATGAATGGATCAATTCCTTGAAAGACACAGTCTGACAAAATTCACACAAGAATAAATACACAATCTGAATAGACCTATCTCTACTAAAGAAATTGAGTCAATAATAAGTTTCCACAACAGGAAGCACCAGACCCAGATAGGTTTACTGGTGAATTCTTTTAAATACTTAAAGAAGAAATTATACCAGTTCTTTACATTTTATTTCTAAAGATAGAGCAGATGGAATACTTCCTAACTCATTCTAAGAAGCCAAAATTAACCTAATATTAAAATCAAATGAAAACATTATAAGAAAAGAAAACAGGCCATTATTTCTTATCAACATGATGCAAAAATTTTAACAAAATAAGAAATCAAAACCAATGAGTAAAAATAATTATATGCCACAGCAAGTGTGAAATGCTGCTTTAGCCCAGGTGTGAAAGGCTGCTTCAAAATTTGAATATTAATCTATGTAATCCATGATATTGATAGGCTAAAAAGTAAAAATGACATGATTATATAATATAGAAAAAGTATTTGACAAAATCTAGCACCTACTCATGATAAAAAGAAAATCTCAGTATCCTAGGAATAGAAGGGAACTTCCTCAAATTGATAATGAATATCTACAAAAAATCTACAACTACCATCATACAGAATGGTGAGAACTAGAAGGTTTTCCACCAAGATCAGGAACAAGGCAAGAATGCACCCTTTCATTTCCCAGTTGTAATGGAAGGCTTGGGTAATGCTACAAGAGAAGAAAATAAAATAAAGGTATTCAGACTGGGAAGGAAGAATTAAGCTGTCTTTGTCTAAAGATGACAGGATTGCCAATATAGAAAATACTAAAGAATTGACCAAAAAATCTCCTGGAACTAACAAGAAATTATAATAATGTAGCAGGATATAATGTTATTAATCAAAAGTCAATTGTTTTCCTATATACGAGCAATGACAAAATGACATTTGAAATTTAAAACAGAATACCACTTACATTAGCACCGAAACATAAAATATTCAAGTATAAATTGAAAAAAAGATATTTAAATCTATATAAGAAAAACCACAAGATTCTCATGAAAAGAATCAAAGAAGAATTAAATAGAGAGCTATCCCATGTTCATGAACAGGAAGACAATATCATCAAGACATGAATTCTTCCCAATTTAATCTATTGATTTAAGGCAGTCTCAATCCAAATCCCAAGATGTTATTGCATGAATATCAACAAACTAATTCTAGAGTATATGTAGAAAAGCCAAAGACTCGGGATAGCCAAAACAATACTGAAGAAGAACAAAGTTGGAAGATGACACTACTTGACTTCAAGACAGTATGGTATTGGTGAAATAACAGACAAATGGAACAGAGCAAGTAATTCAGAAACAAACACAGATATTTGGTAACCATAAAATTGAGCAAAACTGTCAAAACTAATCAATTCACAACCCTGGAAATCAACCAAACACAAATAACAATTTGAGAAGCATTTATTCATAAAAACTACTAATATTTGGGTAAGAACAGTGTGATTCTCTTGTGTACTTGACTGGGGTTTCTCCCATCTCTACTTCCAGCTGATTTTTTTTGCACTTCTATTACCAGAGTTAGACTCACTGTGAAGACAAGCAACTTCACTCTTCCAGAGAGAAGATTTAATTAAGACTGAGGGTAAAAAGCCAACATTCAGTGGTGTTGTCAGTAAAAAGAGCAAACTTGTTAGAAAACAAATGGAAAAGCACAGTTTCTGGAAGCCTAAGGGTGTGATCCTGCTTGGGGTAAGCAGCAGACAAGTGGATTAGCCAGAAATTTAAGAGATTTTGTAAACTAGAGAAGTATGCTCTCCACATATCCTTTGGTGACTAGGAGACTGTGAGCACATGCAAGGATGATCCCTGAAGTCCAAGTTCTCCAAACATCTCTTGTCAACTGGGAGGCTATGAATGAACAGTCACAGGGAAGACCCAAGAAGGTCCAAGATACCCCATATCCAAAGCTGTCTGAGAGTCTGTGCACATGCAAGGCAGACTGGGATAACCCAATGAAATTTAAAAGTGGGGAACACTTGAAAACTTCCTGAACTTTTAATGCAAGCCTCAGACAGATCCACTAGTTGAAGGCTGAAATTTTATGAACTTGAGACATATGAGCACTACAATCATTAGCTGTCTGCCGAACTATGCAGACAAAAGGGGGATGCTTAGGAAGACAGGATACATGATAAAAACAAAACTGAGCAGAGGTATCAGCAGCTATAAGCCATTGAAGAGATAGATCAGATTAAGTTAGAAAAAACAAAAAATCAAAACAATAGCAATAACTCTCAGTTAAAATGTCAGAATCTAAAGTTGTCGCAGTATATTAACCAAATGTTCAGTTTTCAACAAAAAATTACTAGACATAGAAAACCAAAAGAATGATCCATATTCAAGAAAAAAAGTCAATAAAAGCATACTCTGACCAGGTCTAGATATTGATTTAGCAGACAAAAACTTCAAAGCAGCTAGTATGAATATGTTCAAAGAATAAGAAGAAACTACATTTAAAGACTTTGTGAAAAATAGGATGATAATGATTCAACAAATAGGAAACACTGATAAAGACATAGAAACTGGAAAAAGGAACTAACAGGAAATTCTGGAGACAAAAGTACAATAACTATCTTAAGTTTTAAAGATGGCCAACTAAAAGCAACTAGTGTGTGTTGCTCTTATGGAGAGCAGTAGAAAGGGCAAATAAATACAGCAACTCCAACTGAAACATCCAGGTATGCATATTCGGATTCATCTCAATCCACAAGAAACAACTCAATCCACAAAGAATGGAGAAAGACAAGGCATGATGATCACTCACCCAGGAGCAACATGGAGCCAGGGGAGCCTCTGCCACCTAGGTAATTGGTGAATGAGTGAGCAATCCCAGGGACCCACACTTCTCCCATGGCTCTTGACAACCCTTCGGTCAAGAGATCACCTCTTTGAACTCACTGCACCAGGGCCTGCAGTATGACATGCAGAGCTATGTGGAGTCTTGGTAGAGTGCCACCCAGGCACACATGAAGCCCTGGGAGCTTTAGACACCTGGGCTTCCTGGCAGAAGCAGCTGCAACTCTGACAAGTGGGCAGCTAGATAGATCCCCAGACATACCCCTAGGAAAGGGGCTAAATCCAGGGGGCTGAGCAGTGACAGTCTGCAGACCCTGTTTCCGTGGCACCTCGGAGGATAAGACCAACTGGTTTGGAACTCCAACTAGCTACTGATAGTGGCATTATATCTCCCCAAGATAGAGCTCCCAGGGTACGAGGGCAGGCTGCCATCTTTGGTGTTTCACAGCCTTGGCTGTTGTTGCCTTCAGTACAGCCACCCTACAGAAAGTGGCCAGACTGCTTTTCTTTACTTGAGTCCCTGGCCTTGCTTCTCTTCACTGGGTGGGACATCCTGACTGGGGTCACCACCCACCCTTGCCAGTGTTTTCCAGCTGGTAGTGGTTCCAACCCTCCCTGGCAGGAGGAACAGGCCACCATCTTAGCTGTTTCACAACCTTAGCTATTCTTGACATTGGGCTCTAGAAAGTTCAAGGCAACTAGGGACTGGGGCAGTTCCCCAGCACACCACAGGAAACCTATGAAGCAGCAGCTAGACTGTCTTTCCACATAGGTCCTGGACCCTGTTTCTCTTCACTGGGCAGAATCTCCTAGCCAAGATCTACAATTACCCACGCCATTGTGTTCAAGCTGGCAACAGATCCATACCTCCCTGGGATGGAGCTCCCAGAGGGAGGGGCAGGTTGCCATCTTTGCTGTTTTGTAGCCTTCACTGTTAAAATCTTCAGGTGCTGGAAAATCTGAGGTGACTACGAACTGGAGCAGACCTCCACCATACTGTATCAACTCTACAGAAAAGTGGCCAATGGTTGTTACTTAAGTCCCTGTTCCCATATCTCCTCATTGTGCAGGTTCTTCCAGCCCAGGTCTCCAGCCTTCCTCCACTGGAGCTATGGAACCAGTAGCAACTCTGAAGCTCTCTGGGACAGAGCTCCCAGTGGGAGGGGTGGGTTGCCATCTTTGCTCTCTTGCAGCCCTCACCCTTGTTGTCTCCGGGCTCTGGAGAGTGCATGGGGACCAGGCACTGGTCTGAACCCCCAGCACAGAGCACCCACCTAATGGAAAAGTGTCCATATTGTTCTCTACATAGGTCCTGGTTCTCACTTCTCTCCATTGGGCAAAGTTGCCAGACCCAGGACTCCAGGACAATCACACTGCCCCTGCCTGCCTGACTGCTTCAATCAGAGGCAGCCCAGCAGTTAAGAGAACACCTAAATGCAGAGATGAGAAAGAACACAAGAAATCTGACAATTCAGATGGTCAGAGTGTCTTATATCCTCCAAATGATTGCACCAATCTCAAATGTTGCACAATTCTCCAACAAGGATTCTTATCCAGGGTGAGTTGGCTGAAATAATAGAAATAAAATTCAGAGTATTGATAAGAACAAAGATTATCAAGGTTAAGGAGAATGGCAAAACCCAATCCAAAAAAACTAAGAATCAAAATAAAATGATTCAGAAGCTGACAGATTAAATAGACAGTATAAAAGAACGGAACTGATCTGATAGAGCTGAAAAACTGCAAGATTTTCACAATGCAATCACAAGTATTAACAGCAAAATAGACCAAACTGAGGAAGGAATCTCAGAACTTGAAGACTGGCTCTCTGAATTAAGATAGTCAGATACAGATAAAGAAAAAATAGTGAAAAGGAACAAACAAAACCTATGAGATATATGGAATTATATAAAGAGGCCAAGACTATAAATCACTGGCATCCCTGAAAGGGACTGGGGGAAAGCAAACAACTTGGAAACATATTTCAGGATATCTTCTGTGAAAACTTCTCCAACCTCACTACAGAGGCAACAGTCAAATTCAGGAAATACAAAGAAGCTCTGCAAGATTATCCATAAGAATATCATCATGAAGACACACAATCAGACTTACCAGGGTCAAAATGAAAGAAAGAATATTAAAAGCAGCTAGAGAGAAAGGACCCCCATCGGGCTAACAGCAAACCTCTCTGCAGAAACCCCACAAGCCTGAAGAGATTAGGGGCTTATATTCAACATTCTTAATGAAGAAAATCTTCAACCAAGAATTTCATTTCCAGCCAAAGTAGGCTTCCTCAGTGAAGAAGAAATAAAATTCTTTACAGATAAGCAAATGCTGATGGAGATCATTACCATCAAGACCTGCCTTGCATGAGATCTTGAAAGAAGCACTAAATATGGAGAGGAAAGACCATTAACAGCCAATAAAAAAACCACACAAATACAGAGGCCAGTGATGCTATAAAGCGACCACACAAACAAGCTGGCATAAAAAATAGATTAACCACAATGACAGAATCAAATCCACACATATCAATAATAATCTTGAATGGGTCTTGCTTCTTCATCCAGCTAGCCACTCTGAGCCCCATTTAAAAGGCATAGAGTGGCAAGCTGGATAAAGAAGTAAGACCCAATGATATGCTGTCTTCAAGAGACCCATCTCATATGCAGTGACACCATATGCTCAAAATAAAGGGATGGAGGGAAAATCTACCAAGCAAATGGAAAACAGAAAAAAGTATGGGTTGCATTCCCAATTTCAGACAAACAGATTTTAAACTGACAAAGATTAAAAAAGACAAGAGCATTACATAATGGTAAAAGGTTCAATTCAACAAGAAAACGTAACTCTCCTAAATATATGGGCCCCAACACAGGGACACCCAGATTCATAAAGCAAGTTCTCAAGATATTTGCAAAGAGACTTAGACTCCCACACAATAATAGTGGGAGACTTTAACACTTACTGGTAGAACTAGACAGATGATTGAGGCAGAAAATTAACAAAGATATTTAGGAACTAAAATTCAACACTGGACCAAATGGATCTGACAGACATCTACAGAACTCTCCACCCCAAAACAACAGACCATACATTCTTCTCATTGCCACATGGCACATATTGTAAAAGCCAACCACACATTTGTTTATATAACAATCCTCAACAATGTAAAAGAACCAAAATCATACTAAACACAACCTTCGATAGCAGTGAAATATAAATAGAAACCAAGACTACAAAAAAAATCTCAAAACATGCAATTACATAGAAATTAAACAGCTGCTCCTGAATGGATTTTGGGTAAATAATAAAATTAAGGAAGAAATCAATAAATTATTTGAAACTAATGAGAACAAAGATACAACATGCCAGAATCTCTGGGACCCAGCTGGACATAGTGTTAAGTAGGAAATTTATAGCACTAAATTCGAAGTTAATATCACAAGTCAGAATGATCTCAAATTAATAACCTGACACCACAACTAAAAGGACTACAGAAGCAAGGGCAAACCAACCTAAAGCTAGCAGAAGACAAGAAATAACCAAAATCAGGGCTGCATTGAAGGAGATTAAGACAAAAAATACCATGAAAAGTTTAACAAATCCAGGAGTTGGTTTTTTGAAAAACATTAATAAGGTAGGCAACTAGCTAAATTAATAAAGAAGAAAAGATAGAAGATCCAAATAAACACAATCAGAAATGACAAATGGGATGTTACCATTGACCCCACATGAATACAAAGAACCATTAGAGACTACTGTGAACACCTCTATGCACACATGTACAGAAATTAGAAAATCTAGATGAGATAGATAAATTCCTGGACACAAGTACCTTCTCAAGACTGAACCAGGAATTAACTTATCCCCTGAACAGATCAATAATAAGCTTTGAAATTGAATCAGTAATAAATAGTCTATCAACCAAAAAAGCCCAGGACCAGAAGGATTCACAGCTGCATTTTGCTTCTAAAATAAAGAAAGAAGGGGTGGGCATGGTGGCTCAAGCCTGTAATCCCAGCACTTTAGGAGGCCAAGGCAGGTGGATCATGAGGTCAAGAGATTGAGACCATCCTGGTCAACATGGTGAAACCCCATCCCTACCAAAAATACAAAAAATTAGCTGGGCATGGTGGCATGTGCCTGTAATCCCAGCTACTCAGGAGGCTGAGGCAGAATTGCCTGAACCCAGGAGGTGGAGCTTGTGGTGAGCTGAGATCGTACCATTGCACTCCAGCCTGGGTAACAAGAGCGAAACTCTGTCTCAAAAAAAAAAAAAAAGAAAGAAGAGTTAGTACTATTCCTACTGAAACTATTCCCAAAAAAATGAGGACAGACTCCTCCCCAACTAATCCTATGAGGCCAGCATCATCCTGATACCAAAACCTGGCAGAGACACAACAAATAAAGAAAACTTTAGCCCCATATCCTTGATGAACATTGATGCAAAAATCCTCAACAAAATACTAGCAAACTGAATCCAGTAGCACATCAAAAAGTTAATCCACCATGATCAAGTAGGCTTTAACCCTGGGATGCAAGGTTGGTTCACCATATGCAAATCAACAAATGTGATTCACCACATAAACAAAACTAAAGGCAAAACCCACATGCTTAGCTCAATAGATGCAGAAAAGGCTTTCTATAAAATTCAACGTTCTTCTATGTTAAAAACTCTCAATAAAGTTTGTATTGAAGGAACATACCTCAAAATAATAACAGCCATCAATGACAAAACCACAGCCAACATCATACAGAATGGACAAAAGCAGGAAGAATTCCCCTTGAAAACTGGCACAGGACCAAAATGCCCTCTCTCACCACCCCTATTCAACATAGAATTGGAAGTCCTGGCCAGAGCAATCAGAGAAGAGAAAGAAATAAAGGGCATTTGGGTGGTGTGAGCCTGCCAACTTTGTTCTTTTTACTTACAGCAAGGCTACAGTAACCATACAGCATGGTACTGGCACCAAAACAGATATATAGACTGCTGGAACAGAACAGAGGCCTCAGAAATAACACCACACATCCACAACTATCTGATCTTTGACAAAACTGACAAAAATAAGCAGTGGGGACAGGTTTTCCATATTTAATAAATGGTGCCTGGAAAACTGGCTAGCCATATGCAAAAAACTAAAACTGGGACCCTTCCTTAGACCTTATACAAAAATTTACTCAAGATGGATTAAAGACTTAAACATAAAATCAAAAACTATAAAAACCCTAGAAGAAAACCTAGGTAACACCATTCAGGACATAGGCATGGGCAAAGACTTCATGATTAAAACACTAAAAGCAATTGCAACAAAAGCCAAAATTCAAAATGGGATCTAATTAAACTAAAGAGCTTCTGCTCAGCAAAAGAAACTACTATCAGAGTGGACAGGCAACCTACAGAATCAGAGAAAACTTTTGCAATCTATCCATTTGACACAGGGCTAATATCTAGAATCTACAAGAAACTTAAACAAATTTACAAGATGAAAGCAACTCCATCAAAAAGTGGGAAAAGAATATAAACAGACACGTCTCAAAAGAAGACATTTATGTGGCTAACATATGAAAAAAAGCTCATCATCACTGGTCATTGGAGAAATGCAAATCAAAACCACTATGAGATACCATCTCATGCCAGTTAGAATGGTGATTATTAAAAAGGAAACAACAGATGCTGGTGGGGATGTGGAGAAATAGGAACACTTTTACACCATTGGTGAGAGTGTAAATTAGTTCAACCATTGTGGAAGACTGTGTCACAATTTCTCAAGGATCTAGAACCAGAAATACCATTAGACCCAGCAATCCCATTACTTGGTACATACTCAAAGTATTATAAATAATTCTACTATAAAGACACATGTATATGTAAGTTTACTGCAGCACTATTTACAATAGCAAAGCCTTGGAACCAACCCAAATGCCCATCAATGACAGACAAAGAAAATGTGGCACATATATACCATGGAATACTATGTAGTCATTAAAAAGAATGAGGTCATTTCCTTTGCAGGGACATGGATTAGCTGGAAACCATCATCCTCAGCAAACTAACACAGAAACAGAGAACCAAATACTGTATGTTCTCACTCACAAGTGGGAGTTAACAATGAGAACACACAGAAACAGGGAGGGGAACATCATACACGGAGCCTGTTGGTGGGTGTGGGGAAAGGGGATGGAGAGTATTAGGACAATACCTAATGCATGCAGGGCTTAAAACCTAGAATACGGGTTGACAGGTGCAGTAAACCACCATGGCACATGTATACCTATGTAACAAACCTGCATGTTCAGCACATGTATCCCAGAACTTAAAGTAATATTTAAAAAAAAAAGAAAGGGATTAACATAGGAAGAGAGGAAGTCAAACTATTCCTGTTTACAAATGACATGATTCTTTATCTAGAAAACCCTATCATCTCAGCCTGAAAGCTCTTTAAGCTGATAAGCAACTTCAGCAAAATCTCAGAATACAAAATCGATGTACGAAAATCACTAGAATTCCCGCACACCAATAACAGCCAAGCTGAAAGCCAAATCAGGAAAGCAATCCCATTCACAGTTGACACAAAAAGAACAAAACACCTACGAATAAAGCTAACCAGGGAGTGTAAGATCTCTACAATGAGAATTACAAAACAATGCTCAAAAATAACACAGAGATAACACAAACAAATGGAAAAACATTCCATGCTCATGGATAGGAAGAATCAATCTCATTAAAATGGTCGTACTGCCCAAAGCAATTTATGGATTCAAAGCCATCTCTATCAAACTACCAATGACATTTTTTGCAGAACTAGAAAAAAATTATTTCACATTAATAATTCATTTGGAACCAAAAAAGAACCTGAAAAGGTAAGGCAATCACAAGCAAGAAGGACAAAGCTAGAGGTGTCATGTTACTTGACTTAAACTATACTGTGGGACTATACTAATGAAAAAAGCATGGTTCTGGTACAAAAACATACACACAGAGCCAATGGAACAGAACAGAGAGCCTAGAAATAAGGTTATGCACCTACACATCTGATCTCTGAAAAACATGACAAAAATAAGCAATAGGGAAAGGATGTCTTATTCAATCAGTAGTGCTAAAATAATTGGCTAGCCATATGCAGAAGACTGAAAATGGACCCCCTGCTTCCACCATATACAAAAATCAACTCAAGGTGGATTAAAGACTTAAATGTAAAGCCAAAAGCTATAAAAACCCTGGAAGACAACTTGAGCAATACCACTCAAGACACAGGCATGGGGCAGCACTTTGGGAGGCCAAGGTGCATGGATTACCTGAAGTCAGGAGTTCAAGACCAGCCTGGCCAACATGATGAAACCCTGTCTCTACTAAAAATACAAAAATTAGAGGGGCATGTTGGCAGGTGCCTTTAGTCAGCTACTTAGGAGGCTGAAGCAGGAGAATTGCTTGAACCCAGGAGGAGGAGGTTGCAGTGAGCCAAGAGCACGCCACTGCACTCCAGCCTGGGCAACAAAGCGAGACTCTGTCTCAAAAAAAAAAAAAAAAAAAAAAAAGACACAGGCATGGAAAGATTTCACGATGAAGTCACCAAAAGCAACCACAACAAAAGCAAAAACTGAAAAATGTGATCTAATTCAATTTAAATTAAATTTGTTTCTGCACAGCAAAAGAAACTATCAACAGAGTAAACAGAGAACCTAAAGAATGGGAGAAAAACTTTGCAAACTGTGCATCAGACAAAGGCCTGATATCCAGCATCTATAAAGAATTTAAACAAATTTACAAACAACCTCATTAAAAAGTAGACAATGGACATGAACAGACACTTCTCAATGCAGCCAACAAGCATATGAAAAAAAGCTCAACATCACTGATCATTAGAGAAATACAAATCAAAACCACAAGGAGATACCATCTCACAGCAGTCAGAATGACTATATTAAAAAGTTAAAAAAAAAAAAAACAGATGCAGGTGAGGTTGCAGAGAAAAGAGAACATTTATATACTGTTGGTGGAAGTGTAAAATAATTTAACCATTGTGGAAGGCAGTGTAATGATTCCTTAAAGAGCTAAAAACAACTACCACTTGACCCAGCAATCTCATTACTAGGTATATACCCAAAGGAATATAAATCATTCTACCATCATGACACATGCACACTGTGTTCATGGCAGCACTATTTACAATTACAAAGACATGGAACCAACCAAAATAGCCATTAATGGCAGATTGGATAAAGAAAATGTGGAACAAATCACCATCAGATACTGTGTAGCCATAAAAATGAACTAGATCATGTCTTTGGCAAAATCATTAATGGAAGTAGAGGCCATTATTCTTAGTAAACTGATGCAGGAACAGAAAACCAAACACCATATGTTCTTACTTTTAAGTGGGAGCTAAATGATGAGTACACATGGATACAAACGGGGAAACAACAGACACTGAGACCTAGCTGAGGGTAGAGGGTGGGAAGAGGGAGAGGATCAGAAAATATAACTACTGGTATTAGGCTTAGTAGCTGGTTCATAAAATAATCTGTAAGATAAGTTTACATATATAACAAACCTGCACCTGTACCCCTGAATCTAAAATAAAAGTTTAAAAAACCCACAGAATTATTAATCAAAGACAGATAAATAAAAACAATCAAATCTGAAGAACTGAGAGAGAAAAAACTTAAAGAAAAATGAACAAAGTACAGAGACTTGTGCTACATCAAGTGTATCAATATATATAAAGAGAGTTCCATAAAGGGAGAGGAGATAGAAGGAAACAGCTAAAATTTTTTAACGTAATCCTGGAAAATGTCCTAGATTTGATTTTAAAATATCAAATACAGATATAAGAACCTCAACAAACCTCACGTAGTTTAAATACAAAGAAATCCTCACCTAGTCAAAGCTTTATCAAATAGTTGAAATAAAAAGACAGAAAATTGAAAAGTAGGAAGTAAAAATGACTCATAGCATGCAGGAGATTATCAATACTAATACCAACTAATTTCTCAGTAGAAACAATGGAGACAAGAAAGAAGTTCCATGACATTCTGCATGCTGAGACAAATGCTGTCCACCAAGAATTTTATATCCAGAAAATTATTTAAAACTGAAGGTGAAATAAAGACATCCCTAGATAAACACAGATAATTCATTGCTAGCAGACTCACTTTAGAAAAAATTCTAAGAAAACCTTTCACGTATAAAGGAAATTCCCCCAAGATACTGCTAAAATTCACAGAAAGAAACAAAGAGTTCCAGAAATATTAAATATTTTGGTGTAATAGACTGCATGCACATACATATATATATGTTTTTGTTTTTATTCTTTATTTAAGAGACATTTATATGTAAAACTGTATATTAAAGCAATAAAATAAAACTATATATGTAAAGCAATAGTCATAACACTGTATTGTTGAATTTATAACATATATAGATAGCAATCTATCAAGAAGACAAAAATTTTATATATATATCCCCCTATATATATACTCCCATAATAATATAATTCCAAAATAAAAACAAAAACTGACAGAATTAAAGGGAGAAATAGATAATTCAACAATAATATTTGGAAACTTCAATATCCTACATTCAACAATGGATAGAACTAAACAAAAGATTGTTATAAGAAGGAAAGAGAAATTTAACAACATTTTATTTATTTATTTATTTTGAGATGGAATCTTGCTCTGTCACCTAGGCTGAAGTGCAGTGGTGCAATCTTGGTTCACTGCAACCTCCATTTCTCAGTTTCAAGTGATTCTCCTCCCTCAGCCTCACGAGTAGCTGGGACTACAGGTGCACACCACCATGCATGGCAAATATTTGTATTTTTAGTAGTAGAGCTGAGGTTTTACCATGTTGCCTGGGCTGGTCTTGAACTCCTGACCTCAGGTGATCCACCTGCCTCTGCCTCCCAAAGTGCTGGGATTACAGGTGTAAGCCACTGCCCCTAGCCTGTACAACATTACAAACTAACTAGATTTATCTGACATCTATCCAACACTCCATACAATAATAGCAAAATACATTCTTAATAACACATGAAACATATGTTAGGCCATAAAATAACTCAGTATGTTTAAAAGGATGAAAATCATACTGAACAAATTCTCCACTCACAATGGAATATAATTAGGAATCAACAACAGAAATTTGAAAAATTCACATATATGTGGAAATCAAATAACACATGTCTAAATAAGCAACAGATCAATAAAGAAATCACAAGGTGAATAGAAAAATACTATTACATGAATGAAAAGAAAACTATAACTTAGGAGGAGCAGCTAAAGCACTGATTAGTACTGTATAGCTACAAATGTCTACATTAAACAAGAAGAACTCAATTACCTAACCTTCTGCCTCAAGAAACTAGAAAAGAACTAAGCCCAGATCAAGAGGATGGAAGGAAGTAATAAAGGTTAGAGTGAAAATTGATGAACTAGAGAAAAAAATCATAGAAAACCTAAGGAAACCAAATGTTCATTCTTGGAAATAATAAACCTTTAGTTAGGATGACTAAAAAAGAAAACCCTCAAATAATTTAGATTACTAAAATCAGAAATGAAAGAGGGACATCAATGCTAACCTTACAGAAATTAAAAGGATGATAGGGAAATACAATGGACAACTGCACACCAAAAAATTAGATAAAATGGGCAAATTTTAGAAAGATATAAATTACCAAAACTGACTCAAGAAGAAGTAGAATATCTAAATCACATGAGATCAAAGGAGATTAGATTAAAAATTTAACAACTTCCCACTAAGAAATACTCAGGTCCAGAGAGTTTCACTAGTGAATTCTACCAAATATTTTAAAAGAATTAACACTAGTACTTCACAAATTTTTCCAAAAAGAAGAGGAAGAGGGAAAATATCTTGTCTCATTCTGTAAGGTCACTATTTTCCTGATGCAAAAATCAGAAAAAGGCATTATAGTTTTTTTCAAAAACTATAGAGCAGTATCTCTTATGAATATAGATGCAAAAATATTCAATAAAAAACTAACAAACTGAAGCCAACAACATATAAAAAGGATATATCATGATTAAGTGGGATTTATCCCAGGGTAAAACAACTAATGTAATGCATCATATTAATAAAGTAAAGGAAAAAAAACATACCATTATCTTAATGCAGAAAAAAATTTGAGAAATCCAACACTCTTTCATGTTAAAAACAACAAGAACAACACTATTAAAAACTAGGAACAGAAGAAAACTTCTGTAACTTGATAAAGGGAATCTCTAAAAACACACACAGCAATGATGATGTTTAATGGTGAACAACTGGAAGATTTTCTCCTAATATCTGGAACAAGACAAAGATTTTCTATTCTCACAACTTCTGTTCAGTACTGCGGAGGTTCTAGCTAGTGCAATGAAATAAGAAAAAAAAGCCATTGACACTGAAAATGAAGTAAAACTATATCTGCACACAAAATGATTTTGTGTATACAAAGTCTTGTGTTTCAACATATTGAGTTGATACTTAAAAAAGAAAATAAAAAAGAAAATTCTAAGGAATCCACACACAAAACAATTTAGAGGTAATAGGTCTAGCAGTTTACAGAATACAAAGTCAATATACAAAACTCAACTGTATATCTATACACTAGCAGTGAACAATAAAAAATGAAATTAAGAAAACGATTCCACTTTTAATACCATAAGAAGAAATAAAATACCTATGAATAAATTTAACAAAAGATGTGCAAAAATCATACCCTGACAACTACAAAATACTGTTGAAAGAAATTAAGAGAATACCTAATTAAATGAAATGACTTTTTTTTGTTGTTCATAAACTGGAAGGTTTGACATCGTTACAAGGCGATACTCCTAAAATCAATCCATAGATTCAAACAATCCCTGTCAAAATGTCATTTAGTTTATTGTTTGTTTTGTGTTGTTTTCAGAAATTGACACCTGGATCCTAAAATTCATGTTGAGATGCAAAGAACTCAGAAGAAACAAAATAATCTTGAAAAAGAACTAAGTTGTAGGCCTCATACTCCTTGGTTTCAAAATTTACTAAAAAGCTACAACAATCAAGACAGGGTGGCAGTCTGGCATAAGGCCAGACATATAGATCAATGGAATAAAATCGAGAGTCTAGAATTAAGTCAACTGATTTTTAACAAGGGCGCCAAGACCATTCAATGTGGAAGAGAATTTTCTATATTTTCAACAACAGACCTGGGACAACCGGATATGCTCAAGAACAAAATTGGACCTCTGCCTTACACCATACACAAAAATTAACTCAAAATAGATCAAAGACCAAATGTAAGTCACATAACTAGAAAGTTCTTTAAAGAACACAAAGGCATAATCTTCAAGACCCAAACAAAAACTTGGATACAAACATTTACAGAATCCCTGTTCATAACAGTCAAAAATTGAAAACAACTAAAATATCCATCAGTTAATGAATAGAGAAACAAAATGGAGTATATTCATACAATAAATATTTTTCAGCCATAAAAAGGAAGGAAGCACTGATGCTGTAACATGAATGAACCTTGGAAACATTATGCTAAGAGAAAGAAGCTGGATATAAAGGTCACATGTTGTATGATTCCAGTTATATGAAATGTCCAGACAAGGCAAGTTTATAGAGATGGAAAGCAGACCAGGAGCTGGGAGGTGCGGGGAATGGGAAATGACTGCTAATGGGTACAGGGTTTCTTTGGGGGGGGGGTAATGAAGTGTTTTGAAATTACATAACTGTATAACTTGGTGAATATGCTAAAACTACTAAACTGTACACTTTTAAAAGGGTATGTTTTATGGTATATAAATTATATGTTAATTAGAAAGAAATATGGAAGAAAAAAATTGGAATAAGATTCTTCCGTGATGTGGCTGCAGTGTTGCATCTCAGCACGACGCTTGATGAACAGGGTGAGCCACAGTCAAGCTTCACTTGCCGTCTTGGCAAGGAACTCCTGTCAGGGGCACATATCCAAACAGATCAATGAAACAGAATCAAGAGTCTAGAACTGGCAGCTTTACATGGCCTCTTGGATTGTTCCTTAGTCCACCCTCTAGGCCAGCCTATCCTCTGTCTCCGCCTCTGATCACAGCTCAACTCCTTAGCTCAGGCCACGATTCCTCTCTGGAACTCCTTGGCAACCTGAATTTACTGCTGTCCCTTTCCTGGTGCTCCTGCTATACATCTCTCAGAATGTTCCCTGCTAGTCTGCCAAGTACATAACTTGAATTGGTTTCTGCAGTCTTCACATTTCCACCAAACACAGGCATGACTGTATTTGCAGGTTTTTTTTACTTACTTGGAATTCAGTTCCTCAGACTTCTGCATGTTGCATATCTCTGCCTCTATGGCAGCTCTAGATTTTCTCTTTCTTATCTTACCACCCATTAGTCAGTGGCTGACTCACATGACTAGCATGATCCCCACTTTTATTTTTTTCAAGCACACATGAAACATTTTATGCTTATAGCAGAATAAAAACAACAACCAAAGACATAATACCTAATCTACAAATACCTAGAAAAAAAAAAGACTGTGAATAATAAACAGTGCATAAAAAGTCACCAAACAGGCCAGGCGCGGTGGCTCACACCTGTAATCCCAGCACTTTGGGAGGCAAAGACGGGTGGATTACCTGAGGTCAGGAGTTAGAGACCAGCCTGGCCAACATGGTGAAACCCTGTCTTTACAAAAACTAGCTGGGCATGGTGGCGTGTGCCTGTAATCCTAACTACCTGGGAGGCCAAGGCAGGAGAATCACTTGAACCCAGGAGGCAGAGGATAGAGTGAGCTGAGATTACACCACTGTACTCCAGGCTGGGTGACAAAGCAAGACTGCATCTCAAAAAAAAAAAAAAAAAAAGTGGATGGTTGTTAAGATGGCTGAATAGGAGCAGCTCCAGTCTGCAGCTGCCAGTGAGCTCTACGCAGAAGGCAGGAGATTTCTGCATTTCTAACTGAGGTACCTGGCTCATCTCATTGGGACTGGTTAGACAGTGGGTGCAGCCCAGGGAGGGTTAGTCCAGCAGGGTGAGGCGTTGCCTCATCCAGGAAGTGCATGGGTCAGGGAACTCCCTCCCCTAGCTAAGGGAAGCCATGAGGGACTGCGCTGTAAGAAACAGTGCACTCTGGACCAGATACTATGCTTTTCCCATGGTCTTTGCAAACAGCAGACCAGGAGATTCCTTCAGGTGCCTATACCACCAGTGCCCTGGGTTTCAAGCACAAAACTGGGCAGCTGTTTGGGCAGACACCCAGCTAGCTGCAGGAGTTTTTTTCATACCCTAGTGGTGTGTGGAACTCCAATGAGATTGAACTGTTTGCTCTGCTGGAAAGGGGGCTGAAGCCAGGAACCCCAGTGGTCTAGCTCAGCAGATCCCACCCCCAAGAGCCCAGCAAGCTAAAATCCACTGGCTTAAAATTCTTGCTGCCAGCACAGCAGTCTGAAGTTGACCTGGGATGCTTGAGCTTGGTAGTGGAAGGGACATCCCCCTTTAATGAGGCTTTCAAGCTTGGTTGGGGGAGGAGCATCCATCATTACCGAGGCTTGAGTAGGCAGTTAACCCTTAGGGAAATTCGAACTTGGCAGAGCCCACTGCAGCTTAGCAAAGCCAGTGTAGGAGATTGCCTCTCTAGATTCCTCCTCTGGGCAGGACAACTCTGGAAGAAAGGCAGTAGTTGCCGTCAGGGGCTTATAGATAAAACTCCCATCTCCCTGGGACAGAGCACCTGGGGGAAGGGGCAGCAGTGGCTGCAGCTTTAGCAGACTTCAATATTTCTGCCCACCAGCTCTAAAGAGAACAGTGGATCTCCCAGCACAGTGCTCAACTCTGCTAAAAGACAGACTGACTACTCAAGTGGGTCCCTGACCCCCTTGCCTCCTGACTGGGAGACACCTCCCAGCAGGGATCAACAGACGCCGCATAGAGGAGAGCTCTGGCTGGAATCTGGTAGGTGCCCCTCTGGGACAAAGCTTCTAAAGAAAGGAACAGGAAGAAATCTTTGCTGTTCTGCAGCCTCCACTGGTGATACCCAGGCAAACAGGATCTGGAGTGGACCTCCAGCAAAATTCAGCAGACCTAAGCAGAGGGGCCTGATTGTTTGGAAAAAACAACAACAACAACAACAACAAAAACTAACAAACGGAAAGGAATAGCATCAACATCAACAAAAAGTTTGTCGACACCGAAACCCCATCCAAAGTTCACTAGCGTGACCAAACATAGATAAATCCATAAAGACAAGGGAAAAATCAGCACTAATAGGCTGAAAATTCCAAAAACCAGAATGCCTCTTCTCCTCCAAAGGACCACAACTCCTTGCTAGTAAGGAAACAAAACTGGATGGAGAAAGAGTTTGATGAATTGACAGAAGTAGGCTTCAGAAGGTGGGTAATAATAAACTCCTCCAAGCCAAAGGAGTACATTGTAACCCAATGCAAGGAAGTTAAGAATCTTGGAAAAATGGTTAGAGGAATTGTAACCAGAATAACCAGTTTAGAGAAGAACATAAGTGACCAGATGGAGCTGAAAAACACAGCACAAGAACTTCATGAAGCATACACAAGTATCAATAGCCAAATCAATCAAGTAGAAGAAAGGATATCAGAGATTGAAGATCAACTTAATGAAATAAAGCATGAAGAAAAGAGTAGAGAAAAAAGGATGAAAAGGAACAAACGAAACCTCCAAGAACTATGGAACTATGTGAAAAGACCAAACCTACAATTAATGGGTATACCTGAAAGTGACAGGGAGAATGGAACCAAGTTGGAAATCACTCTTCAAGATATCCAAGAGAACTTCCCTAACCAAGCAAGACAGGCCAACATTCAATTTCAGGACACACAGAGAACACCACTCCTCAAGAAGAACAACCCCAAGATACATAGTCATCAGATTCACCAAGTTTGAAATAGAGGAAAAAATGTTAAGGGCAACCAGAGAGAAAGATCGGGTTACCCACAAAGGGAAGCCGTCAGACTAACATCAGATCTCTTTGCAGAAATCCTACAAGCCAGAAGACAACAGAGGGCAATATTCAACATTCTTAAAGAAAAGAGGTTTCAACCCAGAATTTCATATCCAGCCAAACTAAGTTACATAAGTGAAAGAGAAATAAATTCCTTTATAGACAAGCAAATGCTAAAGGATTTTGTCACACGACCAGGCCTGCCTTACAAATCTCCTGAAGGAAGCACTAAATATGGAAAGGAAAAACCAGTACTAGCCACTGCAAAAACATGCCAAATTGTAAAGCCCATTGAAACTATGAAAAAACTGCATGAACTAATGGGCAAAATAACCAGCTGGCATCATAACGACAGGATCAAATTCACATGTAACAATATTAACTTTAAATGTAAATGAGCTAAATGCCCCAATTAAAAAACAAAGACTGGCAAATTGGATAGAGTCAGGACTCATCAGTGTGCTGTATTCAGGAGATGCATCTCACGTGCAAAGACACACATAGGCTCAAAATAAAGGGATGGAGAAATATTTTCTGTATCATATGATGTTTTGACATATTGAGAGGCCCACATGTATCAACAGTGTGTTCCTTTTTATTTTTCTCTGTGTAACACTCCATGTTATGTATGTACTATGTATTATTTCATCATTCACCTGCTGAAGAAAGCTTCTGACTATTATAAATATAACTGCTCTGAGCATCTGTGTATAATTTTCTTGTGCAAGCCTAAGTTTTTATTACCCTGGGATAAATGCCAAAGAGTGCAATTGCTGAGTCATATGATAATTGTATGTTTCATTACAGAAACTATCTTCAACTTTGTTGAAGAGTGGCTGTACATCTTTATATTCCCACCAGCAATGTATGAGTGATCCAACGTCTCCACATTCCTGCCAGCATTTGGTATTGCCACTGCTTATGACTTTAGTCATTCTCTTAATATAGTTAGTCTCCTTGTGGTTTTAGTTTACATTTTCTCTGATGTTATTTCTCATGCTTATTTAACATCTATATGTCCTCTTTGATGAAATGTCTGCTCATGTCTCTTGAATATTTTCTGATTGAATTGTGTTTGTTTTTTACTGTTGAGCTTTAAAAGTTCTTTAAATATTGTAGACACAAATCCTTTGTCAGACAGATTGTTTACAAATATTTCACACAGTGTATAGCTTGTTTTTAAAACCTGTACACATAGGCTTTCATAAAGGAAAATTATTTAATTATTCCAGGTATGCAAGGAATAATTACATCCTTTTACAGTAGATTACATGGATTTTTTTGAATTATACCTGGAATAATTCAAAATTTTATTTATTTAATTTTATTTAAATTTTGAATCATTCCAGGTATGATTCAAAAATAAATCAGTGTAATATTCTGTATCAATAAGCTAAAAAAGAAAAATCATATGAACATACAAATTGATGTGGAAAAATTATTTGACAAAAATCCAACACTCATTTGAGATAAAATCTTTCAGAATACTACAAATAGAAGGTAACTCCCTCAACCTGATAAAGAACATATAGAAAATCAGCAGCTGACATCATTCTGTATTTTGTTTTTGAGACAGGGTCTTGCTGTGTCATGCAGGCTGGAGTGTAGTGGTGTGATCACAGCTCACAGTAGCCTCAACCTCCTGGGCTCAAGTGATCCTCCCACTTTAGCCTCTCTAGTAGCCAGGACTACAGGTGCACACCACTATGCCTGGCTGATTTAAAAATTCTTTTTTGTAGACACTGGTCTATGTTGCCCAGGCTGGTCTTGACCTCCTGAGTTCAAGGGATCCTCCCTCCTTGGTGTTTCAGAGTGCTGGGATTACAGATGTGAGCCACCACACCTGGCCTTCATTCTTAATGGTAAAAGATTAAGTGCTTTCCTGAATATAAATTCTGCAAAGGAAACTTTGGGTGGGGGGAATTTACACTTTCAGAAACCAAGTAAGGATGACCACTCTTATTTAACATTGTATTGGAAGTCCTAGCTTGTCATGATGAACAATTCTTTCTTTTTTTGTGCTATGAATGGGTATATTTATTTAGAATGAGATTAGAAATAAAAGTAAATGATATATATTTTTTAAGGAGGCAAACTGCATGCAATGAATACCCTAAAGTGTAGTTGGCACATGGTGGCAGTCATTTCAAACTCTTTTCTCATGGTTTCTTCCCCATTATAGAACATATATATGTATATACAGTTGCTTTTCCAAAAGACTGTGCAGGTAGGGGTGGCAATGAAGCTAGGTTTTAGGCAATGATAAATAAAAGAAAATATGTGCGAGGGCTTCTGGGAAATATTTTTTTTCCCGATGAAAATCACCCGATGTAACCCTGGC
This sequence comes from Callithrix jacchus, assembly GCF_049354715.1. NCBI lineage: Eukaryota > Metazoa > Chordata > Mammalia > Primates > Cebidae > Callithrix > Callithrix jacchus. The sequence goes on from NC_133509.1 coordinate 94,354,509, forward strand.
TGTCCTCAAGCTTTCTATGAGGATATGATGCTTAGAACTGCTGCAATCATCTTGTGATCATGAGATGACAATGAGGATAACTCTGTAAGTCTCGTGCTCTGACACTATAGCTCTGCTGAGTCACCTATGTCTCTCAGATCTCCTAGTTCTAAACTTCTTATTAATTAAATAGTGAATAACCTTAAGGTTCACACTAATGATTGGTGGATTTTCTGTCACTTGCAGCCAAAAGCATTCCTACTGTTAAACTCACTAACTGAGGTTCAGTAGCACTGTTGTACCTTTTCCCTGGTTCCTGAATTACACAGCCTCGTTGTTCTAGAGCAACAAAACCTCCTGTCTCATTTTTTTTCTCATTTCTCTCACCATGAATGAGTTGGATATTTTCCAACATTTTATTTGAAGGTCATCATTGATCGCTTTGAAAGAGTGCAATGACAAATAGAATAACTAAATGAATGGGTTGCTATTGGAAAAATTTGCCCAGTACATCAATATAACAGAAGAATTCTCAATAAATCATCAGAGGAGGGAAATACTAAGAATTTTGTAATACTGCCTAGTGCAATAGTATAGTATGATGGTGTAAATTCCCCCCGCTCAAAGTTTCCTTTGCAGAGTGTACATTAATAAGCAAGGACCAGAAACCAGATTTAAAATAATAATCTAATTAAACATTTATACCACAGCAGCAGTAAGATTTTGCAAACGAATGCAATTTTGCAAACCATTCCTAACTTATCTAGAAGGAAATTAAAAAATAATAATCTGAAAGCCCAGGAAGCTGCTGAAGCAGCACTGAAATTTCTTCTCAAGATACAACCTGAATCCACAAAGTAAGTTTCACTACTTAAAGTTTGAAGTTTCAGAGGAGAGATTTTGTATTAGGAAAAAAATTAGTAGACAAAGGACAAGAATATTGGGTTATTGTGGGGGACATGCTCTAGGATGAACCACTCTAAAATTATGTAGCACATACCCATAGGAGCTCAAAAGGAATGGAACAAGAACTCTAAGATTGAATCAATATGCTGCCTAGAATATGAATGTCTTTCCACCCTTAGTTAACAATCATTTAACTTTTTTTTTTCCAGGCATCTGTGTTACAGTGAGTCTGGAAGTTTCAAATATATTCTTTCTTTCATAATAATGGCTATTTCAAGTCTCCCACAAAGAAACTCATGTGAGATGAGTCTGAAAAAATGCTTATAATGACTGTTTTTGTTTGTTTGTTTGTTTGTTCCAGGATATATGTGCAGAACACGCAGGTTTGTTACATAGGTATACGTGTGCCATGCTGGTTTGCTGCACCTATTAAACTGTCATCTAGGTTCCCTCCCCTTGCCCCTCGCCCCTCAACAAGCCCCAGTGTGTTGTTCCCCTCCCTGTGTCCATGTGTTCTCATTGTTCAACTCCCACTTATAAGTGAGAACATGTGGCATTTGGTTTTCTGTTCCTGTGTGTTTGCTGAGGATGATGGCTTCCAGCTTCATCCTTGTCCCTGTAAAGGACATGATCTCATTCCTTTTTATGGCTGCATAGTCTTCCATGGTGTATATATGTCACATTTTCTTTACCCATTTCTATCATTGATGGGCATTTGGGTTGGTTCCACATCTTTGCTATTTTGAATAGTGCCACAATAAACATATGTGTGTATATGCCTTTATAGTAGAATGATTTATAATCCTTTGGGTATATACCCAGTTTTTGGATTTTTGGGTCATATTGTATTTCTGGTTAATGACTCTGTCTTTGTCCACTGACACTTCAGGAATGCTTTTGACATTGGTTGACTGGAGATGTAGACAGAGTAGTACTGTATAAGTCTGCTGATATCAACAATATGGTTAGGGTCACTTCTTGATTCAACTTCTGTGTTCTGAGCATAGATTTACTCTTGTGGTATAAAATAAAGATAGAGCTCTGCTCCAAATATATTCTTATTTTCCCTTTAATGTAATCTAACTTTAGGTGAAGATGGTTTTAAAAAGTCTTGAAAGATTACCAACACTGACCTAAATTTATTCAGAAAAACTCACATCTGATGTTAAACTTGAAGCGAAAGAAGTTTGACCAATCTGGCACATGTTTTAACCAACTTCCTTCAACTATATGTGTCAGTACCTCCACAGGATACAGCAGTCTTTCAAGCCTATTCGCTTGAAGATGAAAAATGTGTTGGACTAGGCTAAATTAAGAGTTAAGGTAGTAACTTATTATGCCCAAGGTAAATGACATCCAGGTGTCATGATGGCTGGCATATTTTTGCATGCGTATTTTGATCCATTTCAGAAGGTATCCTTGGAATGCTTCTCTAACACCAACATGGTTATTAACCAAGTCTTTTTAATCAATTCCCATTAAAATATGAGTAAATTGGGAAAGGTGTGCATGTTCAACATTCCTTTGAGGACTTTTTAATCCAAGCTACCACATGTAGCTAATAGCAGTGCCCTCACTAATACCACTATGAGCATCCATTACTCCATCCTGTTGGTTTTAAGTAGTGGACTCTACAGAAGTATATACTGGCCCAGTCTGTGTGTGGGTACATATGGAAATGTATGGGAGGAGGAGAGAGGGTTGTTATGTAAGGTTTTTGCAGAGTTTGACTCACAAAGACACATATCAAAAAGTCATACGTGTGGAAAAAAAGAAAATGTTGAGTCAACCTCTTCTCTCTTTGAACATACTTTCAAAAAAATTATAGTTTTACCATATTTGTGGAGAGGATTCAGTGATACCAACAATTTCATATATTTATTAACATATACCAAGTGACAGATACTGGATTATATGTTTCACATAGATCATTTTGTTTAATCCTCATAAATAAATGAGACTTATGAGGAAGGGCTGCTAATACTTGACCTTACCAGGGATAAACAGGTTCAGACTGGGTAACTTGACTACCTTCTCGCCTCTCAGTGGCAGAATCTGATTTTAGATCTAGGTTTGCCTAGCTTCAGAGAACCAGGATACTTCACTACCTACTGACACTTTCTAACAACCACCTGCTGTCTGTACCAGAGACTTTCTAACAACCACCTGCTGGGGCCAGAGTAAACAAAGGATCTAAAGCTTTGAACCGGAAAAGGCGAGTGCTTAGGCGGGAACAGCTCTAAGCTTCCCCCATGTGTCCACTCTACAGAGCTGGACCTGGGCTCAGAATTCAATGCAGAGAGAGGATACTGTATGTTTAATGTTTTGTTTTGTTTAGTCTTTGGCTATTTCCCACAAAATAGAAACAAGAAAGCCCGATACTATATTTCTGACATCTAGTTCCGGCTTTTCTGTTTCCTGAAATGGACACATACAACCTAATGCCACAGTGATTAGTATGTGATTAGTTAGAAACACAAATATTCAAAGTCTCTAAAATCAGTTTTGCCTTCTCTCTTGGCTTTGGGATGTGAATCTAGTCTGGTTAAGGTGCAGCAACAGGCAGGGAAAAGTGTCCTGGCTTTGCTACTTATCAGCCTTAATACTTTAGACGCCATTTGACTTCTCTGAGCTCAGGTTTGTCACCAGGAAAAAGGAGATATTGCTCACCACACATATGTAAATAGCCAACAATTATGGTGTTCAGTAAACAGCAGCTGGTGTCCATTCAGCAAAGAGTGAAATTAAACAGTACAGCTCAACATAAACAGCCATTCCATAATAGGAAGTAAAGTGCTATGATGTTACCCCAGCTTAAACAAAGCCAGTGCAGGATCTAAAGATGTTACTTAAAATACTCATATTCCAAGAGTAATTATTAACCTTTTACTATGGTGCTTTGAGTTCACAATAATCCACATAAAGGATACATCATGTGGCAATTTTCAATTAATATCAAGGAAGGTGTTATCATTATTGTAATATTTGCTGAATGAATGAATACAAGATATTTCTTTTTTGCCTTGAGGTTTTTGCTTAACTAGGAAGCTCAAAGTCAAATAATTTATCCCTTTTCCTTTATGACATTGGTTTCCTGTTTCTCTCTTTTTTAATTTTCATTTTTAAATGAAAACTTTTGTTGAAAAACTTGTATAATACTAAGAGATCCCTTCTATACTCTGTGCAGTTTATTCCAATGGTAATGTTGCAGAATCCCTTTGGTACTGCTTTACTAGCTGGAAATCTCTGTAGCTGCCATGTTACAGCACTTGCCTGGGGAGTCCCAAGGTCTGAGCCCCACAAGAAATACTGTGGCTTTTGTAGTTCAGTGAGTGGGAGGGAGTGGTGCCCAGCAGCTTTTTCTCTCTTGTTGCTCAGCAAGCAGGAGAGAGTGGTTCCCAGTGGCTTTGCTTTTTTGTGCCCATAGTTGGCGAATGAAGGTGTGTTGAAGCTCTCTTGTTCCTGCTGCCCACAGCTTGGTGAGGTTCAGGTTCTTGTCCTGCAACCAAGAGGAATAAGGTCTGCACACACCAGAGAGTGGGCAAGGCAAAGAATTTTATTCAGCAACAGAAGGAAAGCTCTCAACTGCAAGAGGAGACCCTGAAAGTAGGTTGCCCGCAGCAATGAGCAGGTGTCCAAAGGCAGGTAGCCCCCTGTAGGGCTGAGTCTGGGGTTTTTATGGTGTCATAATGGCAGAGTGTATGCTGATTGGTCCAAGGGTGGTCTTTGGAAAAAGCACCATTCAACTGGTTGAAAGGCATCATCCAGAAGGAACCAATAGAGAGAGGAGGGTAAGATGGGCACAGAAGTTCTCACTTCAGTCATGGACTCTATCAAGGACTGGCAGCCCAGTTTTTAGGCTTTAAACTGTCTTTGGTTTGAAGGTCAGGTTTCATCGGGGACTGTCCTGTTTGCCTAGGAATTTGTCTGTCTCCTGTCACTATCAGTAACATTTCGCAAAATTGTAATACAATATTATAACCAGGATATGGACATTGACTCAACCCCCCAACCTTATTCATATTTCCCTAGTTTCACTTATATTCATGTGTGTGTGTCTATTAAGATATTTACAATTTTATCACCACAATAAAGATACCGAGCAATTTCAATGCCACAAAATTTCTCGTGTTACCCTTTTATAATCATACCTATATCCCTCCAATCTTCACCCAACTGTTTCTATTTTCAACATCCCTGTTTTCTGCATATATTGGAAGTCTACAAAAGAAACAGAAATGAATAAATACTTTAAAGACAAAGTTACACCTCTATGGCAGCCTTATGGTCCATGTTAGCTAACTATGCCAGACAGCTACCAATACAGGTCCTTTACTAACACTGGGAAACATATATGCACTAGGTACTTTTTCAAATTTTAATTTAACAAGCAATGATAGTGTTCCCAGTGCTCCAGGCATGGGCCAGAGATGAATAAAGTACAGTAACAAGTGGGAGGCAGAAAGGCAAAGAAGCAACCTCAATGCAGGTGATACTAGTTTCTTTTAAATGTTTGGTTTCTAGTACAGATTGAGAAGCACAGAGTTGGAGATGAAACGATATTTTAAAGAGATCTAAAAATTGCAAGTCTCTAAAAATGCTTTGAACCAGCTTTACCTAAAGCCAGAGGAATTACTCCCGAAGGAATTATTTAACAAATGGCATTCAAACAAAGAAACCAAACATAAAGCTATATGTGTGTGCCTGTTATTCAACATATTGAAGATTCATCAGGAGTTAAGAGCTTTATACCGTAAAAATGAAAAACCTAGATATGTATAATTCTGAATTGAAAGATGCAAATGACAAAGAAGTAGCAAAAGAAGTTAATAAGTATCTAAAAATTGCAAATGGCACAGATTAGAAGACAGAGTTATCTGTAAAAAATTATAATGGGGCTAGTGTATATGTATCAAGTACACTCCTTACCTAAAATTAGGGGAAATTGGTATCACCATTTATTCAAAAATACTTGTTGAAAATGTATAATGGAGGCAGCACCTATCTCCTCTAAGTGCTGGACATAAAAGGGCAAGCAAGTCACACATGAACACCATACAGCCCAATGGGGTATGCAGAAGAACACACACGCACACACACACACACACACACACACACAATCAAATGGTGTGAAAGGCACCATTATGGAGGAAGCCCAGTGAGTTATGGTGCACAGAGGAGTGGTGGCTAACCAAGACATGATAAAGGGGGTCAGGGAAGGTTTCCTGGAATAAATAGTGTCTAAGCTAAGTCTTGGCAGATGAGTAAACTAAGTCATACAAACTGTGTGTGCATATGGGAGTGAAGGCAGGAAAGAGAGAAAGGGGAAAACGGACTGCACATGGAGAGTCTTTTAGGCAAGGGAGCATAAAGACAAAAGTTAGAGTGCTCAGTCAACAGCTGGAATGGTAATATGGGGGTCAGGAGACTAATTAAAGTAGGACTTGGTGGGGGGCACTATAATTTATTTAGCACTAACTATGTTCTAAATACTGAACTATCTAGTTAAGTATGTTCTTTCATTTAATTCTCATGACAATCTTGCAATCTAGGGATTATTATTTCTACTTCACAGATGAGGAGCCTAAGATTTGGAGAGGTTAAGTAACTTGTCACACTATGTACAAGTGGTGGAGCTTGAATTGAAACTTGGGGGATCCAGCTCCAACACCCAGGGTTCTCAGTCAGGTTATTTTTATTATCTATTTTCATTAGAATTTTATATTTAAGATACAAATCACAAGAAAATAAATTCTTACAATGGCTGGAATTCTGTTTTAAAGGCAGCCAGCCATTAAGAACATAATCTGGGGTCAACATATTCAGCCTCCATTCAAACCTTTAGTCCTACTCAACTTTCAGTCCTCCAAGACACCTCTCTGATAAGCCCTACTCCCGATTTAATACTGTGTTTGGTGCCACTGTGTATACTTTTATTATTCTCTGTTTTCTTGTTTGCTCTGCAACTAGCCTGGATGCCTCGTGAGGGCAGGTTCATCATTGTATCATTAGTACCTAGCACAGTGACTGATATATGGCAGACAGTCCATAAATATCCATTAAATAAATAAGCAAACGTTATGCATCAAAGTTAATAGGAAAAAATTATTGGTGGAAGGTACACTTATGACTAATTGTCTTCAACTGGAAGTGGAAAGCAATTTTAGCTAGTTTTTGCACAGAAGCTGTAAAAATTAATGAGTCAGTGTCTTCTGTGTATAGCCGATCCTCAGAAAGCTCTAAGTATACAGCAAGTGCTGCAGTTCTTTTCTGTGATATATAAATAACCTTGAAAATATCATCATCATTTGTAACTGCAGTGGCAGCAATTAGAGAACAGTTCAATTAATTATCAGTAGTTTTATGGCCTGAAAGGTAAGTCAAAATTTGAAGCAAAGAAGCATTAATGAAATTAATGTGAGAAGCCCAAGTTTAGGTGATGCTTACCTAATCGATGATTAGAAAAGACTTTTGAGGGCAAAGGACACATGCACAAACACAGTATGTATTGATCAAAGAGGAGGCAGGACAGCATGAAAGGTTGAAGTAAAAAGAAGCAAAGAGTAGCTCTGTTGACCTAATGATCTTCTTTAAAATCATTTGATGTACTCACTACAAAATTTCTGGATCCATCCCCAATTAATCAAATCAGAATTGCCGGGAATGAAGCCCTAGCCTGTGCACCTTAACAGTTTCTAAGGTCATTCTTAAACACTGAAAAAATAGTAAATCATCACTTCTTAAATCCAGGAAACATGAGAAATAAGCACAGCACTGAAAAGTGAAGAGGCTTATATATGCTTGTTTTCTAAGAGGTATGATGGTAGCCCAAAGAGGTTTTCTGGGAAGGCATTATAAGTTCGGATGATGGGAACAGATTGGTTATGGTAAGCATACCCTACTTAGGAAAGCAGAGCTCACCTCAAATTTCCATGTGCACCCTGCTCCACTCCTATCGATTGCACCAGCCCACACCTTCCATGTGAAGGGATCTGGCTCCCACCTCAGGGTTGTCTGCAGGTCTTGCTCTTCCTCCTTCTGATGTGCTTTCTGATCCTCTTCCTCTAGAACCCCAGCCTCTGAATTCCTCTATACCCTTAGGTACCAATATTTGACCTATGTTGATACAGTACATTCACAGTGGTAACATCTCTGAATTTAAAAACCAACATCAGTTTGATTTTTCTCAGACTTTCAGCCTCAAACAGGCAGAGGCTCTCTCCATTTTATATTCATTGTAGGATATTCAAGATATTTTTTTCCAGGGATGCTGGTACCCCATCCATCTGGCCAATGAGGAAACCGTGGTTATAATCTGGTAATAAAAACAGTAAGTAGAGACACAAGAAAGATCTACTTTTTTAAGGAGCCATGAGGAGAGATTCATGATTAGAAATGTAGCTCAAGGAATCAGATACTGCGGTAAGTAGATAGAGAATGATGGAAAATGAAACAAAACAAACAAAAAGATTGATATTAATATTGGAGATTTTTGATCACTAAACAAACAAACAAAAATTCTGGTCCTGAGGCAGAAGATGCAAGGAGCAGGTGTAATTATTTTTTGAAAGATGATATGGACCTGCCTTCTACAGGTAAATGGAAAAGCATTCTATATTGGCTTTCTCTTGAGTGGATTCAAAGCACTTGGCACGTACCCATCCTTCTAGCTTTCAAAGGTGGCAATAACTCAGGAATCATGACCTCATTTAAAATAAAGTGAGAAAGTGACTAACTACCCCACTCATGAAAGGCAGTAATGTGGATTTTAGCTTTGCAAGGAAATTTCCTAGCAAACCATATGGCCCATTTCTGTCTCTTAATGTTAGAACAGTCGCCTAAAATAGTCTTTCTTACAAAAATAACATTCTTTTCCCACTCCCAGGATTTTGGCATCTTAATGCTATTCTAGGCATTTTAGAAAAATAAATTAGTCAAAGCTATTTACAACAATGACTACCAGGCTGTGGCCTGAGATGGGAAGTTGTGCTTTAATTGCCAAGAAGGGAACAAGGGCATCACATAAACCCTGGAAAACAAGCCAAGAGACAAGCCCTGTTCTGGGGTCTGGAGGATTTGGAAGGCTGCCAAAGCTTGGGCAGTGGTGGTGGCAGTGCATGGGGAATGTGAAAAGGGGTCTTTTCTCCAAAGTTTTATTTAAGGGTTGAATCCTAATGCTTAAGTTATTATTTTAGCTTCTAGCTCAATTATTTTAGCTTCTTTGGCCTGGCCTAACAGCAAGCAAGAAGCCATCAATGAGCTACAAAACTTTTCATTTTTCCTACAGGCTGGAAAGTGGTCTTTTTAAAATATGTTCTGGATTCCACTGTCTGAGAGAAGAAAATTGATTTGAACATTTAGGTATCTACAGACAGTATAATCCATCAGTATTACTCATTCAGGGGCCAGTGCACTCAGATTGCAGATTGCGGCATCCCTGTTTTTCCACCTTGTGCCTCATCCTTTGTGAATTCTGAAAGCTGGTTGCTTTTTCCCACATACAGAGGTCCAGCATGGGCCACAGCACATGTTGGGACCTCAAGAGCTGGAGGTTCCTGGCTGGGCTCCCAGGCACAGAGGCACAAGCCTCCCCTCTCACTACTTTCCCCTCCTCAACCTCCACTGTCCCCATCATTCTTAGGATCACTGATGTGGAAAAGACTTTAACAGACTGATATGCTGCTTTTCAGGTTTCTCAAAGTGTCACCACAGACCACCTGGTTCAGAAGCATCAGAGGAGCTGGTTAAAAATGCAGTTTCCTGGGCCTCACCCCAGGCTTACCGAGACAGAATGGGAAGCTGGGAATGTACATTTTTAACAGGCTCTCCAGGTAATTCTTATGCACATATAAGTTCAAGAACCACAGATATAAGGTGCAAGGTCTTAGTATCTAACTCTATTGGGTTCTCGAATTCAATTGTGATTTCAAAAAGGAAGGGATAGCATCTGAATCCTTTTGGCTCCTGGGGTTTGGAGAGTGAGAGACTGGATTGTGAGGGATAACAGTGTCTGGAAAAGACTGGGAACAGGTAGGAATCTAGTAGAAAAGGCCAAGGTAATCCCCAACTTGACATTCTGTAACAAGTATTATCATGTGTAATTGTTAGGTTGGCTTGGGTATGAATTAGAGAAGTATTCTCAATTTCCCTGTTAAGCATCAGAAATTGCATAGGTGCTCTGAAATGAAACCATGGTACAGCTCTCTCTGCTAAACTGAGTTACCCATTAAACAAACAGAACCACCAATGATAACCCATATATCATCTGACTTAGGTTTCATCTTTGCCATTGTAACAATGTTTGTAAAATAAGTCTGGAGACTGGGGCTCTAACTTTTATCAATCTGAACTCTACCCATCTCCAGCTAAGATCATGAGGTCTTTATTTCCTCTCTATGCTTTAATTTCCCCAACTGTGGGATGAGTCTGCTTTAATAACCATTAAAAGGTACCCATGACTAGTACTATGATAGGTACCTTTTAATGGTTATTAAAGAGGGTTGAGCAGTGAAACAGCAGAGTACAAAACAGGTGTTAATATTAGTAATTACCTTTAATAATTCACTGTTAATCATTGTCACTGCAAAAATTAACAGTGATCTGACCTATGAGAAGAAGCTGAACTGTTTAGCTCAAGTGAAGCCTGAGGATGACTTCTGGATTTAAGTTATTCACACTCAACCTATCACTTATTGCCACAGACACTTCAAAGTTCACAGTTCTTTGGAATATCATATAATTTTCTGGAGCTGCCACACAGACTTGCTTAAGATGACAGTGAATCTTCCAAATTGTTCTTATTTTATCTTAGGTCTAATAGGTTGGGGTTTGTTTTTCTTATTAAAAAGATAGAACCTCTTATAAAATCTAGGTCAAACTTATCAACAAAATCTAAATAAGGCTCGGTATGTTGTGCAACCTTTACAACATAGCAGCAATGAAATTTCACTGCAACTGCTGCCCTCAGAGCATTTACAATACCTCTGACAAAATGTGTCTATTTCCATGGTACCTGTTGCCATGGGAGCTGAGCAGCGCTGCTCCTAGAACAATCATGTTAGTAACATAGCTCTTAGCTATTGCCTTCTAAGAGCTTTGCTCTGGAAAAGAATGGGATACTTTGTTTTTTAAAGACGTCATAAACCCCTCCAAAATAGACAATTGTTGCTTCATTGTACTAAAAAGGAAAGTGCAATCCCTCTTACCCTCCATACCAGTTAGAGAAGCATTTCTTGTTTCTTTATTCTAGAGAAGCATTTCCAAGTGAAACCAAGCAAAACGTAGGGAAATGTGCTTTAAATTCCATTTTAAAGTGGTTTTGCATAGAAGTTAAATAAAAAAGGAGATAGTTGTGCTTGTTTACAATAAGGTTATCTTTACTACTTCGAGATAATCAGTGAATTCATGGTAAAATACAAGGTTAGTGCCAATTCCCAGTTTCCCAATGAACCCAAATACAAGGCTTTATAGCATGCTTTATTAGTTGGTGTGTCCAGGCATTGCCACATAAAACTGATGGAAGTATAAATTGGTATTACCTTTCTAAAATATTATTTGGGAAAAGGAGCCTTAAAATGTTCATATGTTTTAGTATGGTAATTCCATTTCTAGAAATCTATCCCAAGAAAATATTTTGAAATGAACACAAAGCCTAATAAACAAAGATATTCAATGGAGTGATATTTAAAGTTTTTTAACGCTAAAATCTAAACGTCGAACAATAGAGAATGTGTAAGTAAATAACTGAAAAGTTATAGGCATATTTATGCTGTCATGAAAAACCATATTTATGAAGAGGTTTTTCTTTTTCTTTTTTTTTTTTGAGACGGGGTTTCGCTGTTGTTACCCAGACTGGAGTGCAATGGCACAATCTCGGCTCACCGCAATCTCCGCCTTCTGGGTTTAAGCAATTCTCCTGCCTCAGTCTCCTGAGTAGCTGGGACTACAGGTGCGCACCACCATGCCCAGCTAATTTTTGTATTTTTAGTAAAGACAGGGTTTCACCTTGTTGACCAGGATGGTCTCGATCTCTTGACCTTGTGATCCACCTGCCTCGGCCTCCCAAAGTGCTGGGATTATAGGCGTGAGCCACCACGCCCGGCCAGAGTTTTTAATAACTTGGGAAAATGCTTATCACATCATTTTAAGAAAACAAAAGAAGTATATGAATTTATATAGCCAACATAAAAAGTATGCAAAAATATATATAGACATAATAGAATATATGTTGAAATTTTGACAGTGGTGGTTGAATTATGGGATTACAGCTATTTTGTCTTTTATAAGTTTCTATATTAGTAGTATGTGTGTGTCTATCACTCTTTCCCATTTTCTCTTTTACTCTGCTTCTCTTTCCAAGTGTTCATAAAATAAAGCTAAAAATCTATTTTATTATTTACATATTTATTAAATACATCTTAGCATTCCACATGTACCAATCCATCAAAAACTAACCAAGCATTATTTGCTAGAACAATTCTTAATTTAGACATATAAACAGATATTTTCTCTAACCAAAAAGGTCACTTTGCTTTTAATTTACTTGATTCTTGATTGATACGTTTTATTCTATGAGTTATTGTCTCTCAATAGAAAATCATTCTGAATCTTAAAAAATTGTAATTTGAAAATGCCAAAATGTTCTCCATACTATTTTTTTCAACCCTTTTTTCCAGCTCCAATAATGGTTATTAACATTGAGTGTCATATCAATTCTATCCCAAAATTGTACACTGCAGTAGGCACTGGGAAGTAATAAATCTGGGTCACTAATACTCTGTATTTTCCTCTGGGCTCTCACCAGACATGGGTACCACCAACTCTGAATCTTCAGCCTGGACCTAGCTCTTGAGTTCCAGATTCAGGTCACTAACTCCTTACTAAATAAATCTTCCTGAATGTCTTCAGGCATCTATAAACTTATTTTCCCTGTATCACCTTCTTAGATTGTGCTCCACTAAGTAGCTTTCTTTTTCATCCAGCTAATCAAATCAGAATACAAGGATCATCCCAGATTTCTTTTTCTGTATCACTGTTCCCTTGCCCTACCTTCAAACCTTGATTTCTACTTTCCAAATCTCTCCCAAATATATCCTCTCAGCTGCTACAGCTTTAGTTTATAGTTTAGACCCTCATCACTGCTCACTAGATTTTTTAATGATCTTCTAACTATCCTCTTGGTTACCAATCTCTCCTTCACATGGATACATTTTTCTAAATATAAATATGATCATGGTACTACCCTTTAAGAAGCTAGAAGATCCAGCATGTGCTTCTTAATCTGGCTCCTTCTTCCCATCTCCCCATCTTTATCTCCCATGGCTTTGCCACTGACATACTTTACAGAAAATCGGAACTATCCTAATTCCCTGAATCCACATGCTATTTCACCCTTTGGGGACTTTACACATATTCTCCTCTTCAACTGAAATCCTCTCACCGGCTCCATATTTCAAGACTTAGCTCAAGGTTCAACTCCATTTGTCTTCCTTTCCTTGTGGCATTACTATTTCTGGCACATATTCTCATGATTATTTTATTTATTCAACCAAGATTTATTACGCATCCAATATTACACCATGCATTGTGCTGGCTGCTGGGTAGACAGACCACCTTTGCCCCCACAGAGGGATTCCATTTGCCTTACCTGTCCTTGATGATTTACACCTATGTCTCCTTGAATTGCTAGAGGGCAGGAACTGACTCATGGTCATCTTTGTATCCCCCAGCTTCCGGCAAAAGCAGATGCTTAATAAATGTGTACGGAACCAATGGAAGAAAACAGAAGGTTACACTAACAGAATAATAAAACTTAACAAGTATAAAAGCAACTTATAACTGCCAATGAGTAATGTTTGACACTTCATAAAAGAGAAACAGTTCTATGTTTCTAGAAACAAAATCAAACATATACTGCTAGAGCACGTGGTTAAGCATTGCTTAAAAATGCTTTGAGGATATAATTGGATAATTTATGAGTTTCCTCATAATTCTATAATTAAAGTGGCTGATCATAGGAAATATACTTAGTCCCACTGTAGTCCACTTCAGAAACTGTGGTTTCTAATCCGCATGTACCAATTTGCCTAACAGAAATCTTACTTATAAGGTTATTCAGCATTTAAGCGTACAGGCAAGAGAATGGAGAAGCAATTTAATTTGTACCTAGGGGAGTGACATTTTGGCTTTTGGTTAATATTTAAATGTCAACTGACACATGGTATTTCGTGACATTCACTATGGTTGATGTCTGAATCTGCCAACCCCATTTCTCCTTTGTAAGGCATTCTTTTGGTCCTATACTGAATCTTATTCCAAACTCAATCTCCTGTTTTCTTTCTGTTGGCGAATTGGCATCAACCCTTTGCTTTTATATAGCTGAAAAAGTACATTAATGAATTTAAATTTATATAAAGGTAAGTATTAATTTTTGTGTGTTACAATGACTTATTTTCTGATCTAAATATTTCCAAGTCACCCTGGGACAGGGAAAGTGAAATATGCATTTGTAATATAATTGACATGGAAAATATATTTTGTAGATTTGAAGTGATGTGGATTCAATACGCATCTTTATCTGTCAATTCAGTAGGCATTTAATACTAGGGTTTCTTTTGTTTTTTATTTAACATTGTTTTAGAAAATTGGGAAAAAAAAAACTTAGTTAGAATTGGTCTCTGGCCAGGCTCAAAACACTTTGCAATATACTTGTCTAAGATCCATTCCCTGTAGAATTAAATGACACAAATGATAGCTTTTTACCACAACTTCTGAAAACTTTCTTTGTTTTTCAAATCAGGTGAGCCAAGTTACAGATCTGTTTATTTATTTCTATTTCCTGAAAGGTTAGAACTAGTGTATTTAGTATTCTATCTCCATAGTAGGTCCCTTGAAGGGCTCCTTTCTCTTGCTTTAGAATTAATCTATTATTTCCCTAATATCTTTGGTTTCAGGTAGTTGACCTTATTAGTCAGATAAGAGTTTTGGACTTTTGTCTGCCATGAAAGAAAACTGGTGATTTGCCTAATTTGCTTTTCTTTGGTTTTCTGTTCTTGCCAAAGTCAGCTCCCTTCACTATGAAGAGTACTCTGGTGTTTTGTGAGTCTTTGTTTGATTTTCATTATCAAGGAATGCCCTTTGAGTAAGTGCCTTAAAAGTAGTAATTTTAGTGATTGACTTACACAGGTTCAGAAGGCTTCTGCATTTAAAGTTTTCTAATGACCAAGCAAAATATACATGGTGCACTTTCTGTCTGCAATGTTATAATCACAAAAAGAGAAAGACTTTGTTAATTTTAATTAGAATAAGGCTTTTTAAAAGTTAAATTCTCCCTCCACCTCACTCTTACTTTTTCTTTCTTTTTTTTTTTTTTTTAACTTATGATGGTTACTATGATTTACTTAAAGGATTTGTTTCGTAACTATTTCTAGGTTTAGTAATTTTAGGTAGTTCCTGTTATATAAAATTTAAAAACGTTAGTATATTTTCACTATCATTTATATCTTTTCCAGTTACTAATTTTTCACATTACTTTTAGTGCCAAGATTTATAAAATGTACATATTTTTCAAAAGTTATAATTAGGACTTCTCTACTTTATCCACAGGATGGTTCTAAAATTTTTGGCAATATATAGAATTATTGTATTATCCTGATTTAGATATTATTTTCTATAAAAATAAAAAGGATGTTTATACTCAAAGAAAGGAAACTGTGATCTCATATCACTAAATCCCCTGTCACTCAACAGGAAAAAGGTGTAAGCATTAAGATTCAATAAATTCCCTACTAATTTCAACTTTCTTCATGTTTATAGGTCATATTCAGCTACTACTCCTTCTTATGCTTTATATTTACTCCATCCTCTTCCCTGAATTTACTTTTGTTAGGATTACCTCCTTGAGAATTTTTTTATATGAGGTACTTGAGCAATACATTTTCAAAGTCTAAATGTAAGAAAATATCTTGATTGTTTATATGAATAATAGTTTAGGTGGGTAGAGAAGTCTAAGTTCAAAATAGTTTCTCCACAGAAATCTGAAATCATTGTGTACTGTCTTCTCATGTACAGTGCTGCTGATGAGAAATATAATATCTGACTGATTCTTATTCCTTCATTCCTGTTCTTCATTCTTTATTCTTCCCATTCTGGAAGTTTTAAAAAATATCTTTATCCCATGATAAAGTGGGATTCATCCAGGGATGCAATGATGGTTCAACATATGCAAATCAATAAATGTAATACATCACATTACCAGAATGAAGGACAAAACTCATATGATAATGTTAATAGATACAGAACATGAATTTAATTAAACTTAACGTTCTTTCATGATGAAAGCGCTCAGCATATTAGGAATGTACCACAACACAATAAAGGCCACATGTGACAAACTCCCAGCTAACATCATACTGAATGGGAAAAGTTGAGAGCTTTTCTTCTGAAACCTGGAACAAGACTAAGATGGCCACTTCTGTTCAAATAGTACTAGAAGTTTCAGCCAGGCCAATTAGGAAAGAGGAAGAAATGAAAGGCATCCAAATCTGAAAGGAAGCAGCTAAAGTATCCCTCGTTGAAGACAACATGAACTTACATATAGAAAAGTCTAAAACCTCTACAAAAAAACTGTTAGATCTAATAAATGAATTTAGTAAAGCTGCAGGATACAAAATCACATACAAAAATGAGTAGCACTTCTATGCACTAACTGAATTATCTGAAAAATAAATCAATAAAATAGTCTCCTTTACAATAACTACAAAAAACATATTAGGAATAAATTTAACCAAGGAGGTTAAATTTATGTCTCTACACTAAAAACATTGATGAAAGAAATTAAAAAATACACAAATAAATGGAAAGAGATCTCAAATTTATGAATTAGAAGTAAATTCATGAATTTACTATTGTTAAAATGTTCATCCTGCCCAAAGCAGTCTACAGGTTCAACAGAATCCCTGTCAAAATACCAAAGACATTCTTCAAAGAAATAGAAAAAACAAACCTAAAATTTGTATGCAACCACAGCAGACCCCAAATAGCTAAAGCAATCTTGAGCAAAAATAACAAAGCTGGAGGCATCATACTATCTGACTTCAAAATGTACTATAAAGCTATAGGAACCCAAACTGCATTGTACTGGCATAAAAACAGAGAGATAAACCAATAAAACAGAACAGAAAGCCCAGAGATAAATCCATCCATTTATGGCCAACCAATTTTTGACAAAGATGCCAGGAACACACAATAGGGAATGAAGCGTCTCTTCAATAAATGGTGTTGGGAAAACTGGATTTCCACATGTAGAAAAGTGAAATTAAATTGTTATCTCTCACCATGTAAAAAAATCCACTCAAGATATATTAAAGACTAAACGTGGCCGGGCACGGTGGCTCAAGCCTGTAATCCCAGCACTTTGGGAGGCCGAGACGGGTGGATCACGAGGTCGAGAGATCGAGACCATCCTGGTCAACATGGTGAAACCCCGTCTCTACTAAAAATACAAAAAATTAGCTGGGCACGGTGGTGTGTGCCTGTAATCCCAGCTACTTGGGAGGCTGAGGCAGGAGAATTGCCTGAACCCAGGAGGCGGAGGTTGCGGTGAGCCGAGATCGCGCCATTGCACTCCAGCCTGGGTAACAAGAGCAAAACTCCGTCTCAAAAAAAAAAAAACAAAAAAAAGACTAAACGTAACACTTGAAACTATGAAACTGTGAGAAGAAAAGTTAGGGAAAACGCTCTGTGACATTGGTCTGTGCAATGATTTTTTGGATATGACCTCAAAAGCAT
This sequence comes from Callithrix jacchus, assembly GCF_049354715.1. Lineage (NCBI taxonomy): Eukaryota > Metazoa > Chordata > Mammalia > Primates > Cebidae > Callithrix > Callithrix jacchus. The sequence continues at coordinate 94,372,182 of NC_133509.1, forward strand.
AGGCAACAAAAAGAAAAACAGAGAAATGAAATAACAAATTTAATAAACTTCTGCACAGCAAAGGAAACAACCAACAGAATGAAGACACTACCTATGGAGTAGGAAAAAATATCTGCAAACTATACCTCTGATAAGGAGTTAATATTCAAAATGTATAAAGATTCATTGTTCTCTAAGATGGTGAATGCTAAGGCATGTCTCAGCCAGTTGGAAATATCAAGATAGTGCATTAAGATCAATACTGAGCTTTAATTCACGAAGTAAATGAGAATCCACCAGAACTATAAAGGATACCCCAGACCTCTAGGAGGAAAATATGGGCAAACAGCCCTTGTGACAGTGTCTGTCTGATAAAAGTGAGCGAAGTCCCAGCACATGAGAGGGGTAGAGAGCCCACTCTGTGACTCACCCTTCCAGAAGGAAGAGCACTTTGTTTCTCCAAGCCCTGGAGAAAATTTGGGGAAAGGCTTGGAAATGCTATGAGGGAAAGACACTTGGAAAAGCTGCAGACATTTCCCCAGGCCTGGAACCAAGGACAGGACACCATTTTTAATCCAGGCACATTCAGGGCAGCCATTCTCTAGTGATCTGGCAGCATGGTCACTTAGGTATTTTATAACTGTCTTAGTCCAGAGACTGGAGTGCCTATTCTGGAGTTGAGAAGTGGCCTTTGCAACCAGAGCCATGGAAAATGCTTCAGAAGTAGGTGCTGGAATTGTGCTTTCTTTTATTGTAGGCCCAAGGTGGGAGGAGAGCCACTCTAGCTGTGTCTCATCTCCTGGGTGATGAGACTTGTAGCCAGGGCTAGCTTGGCAACTGGAACCATTGGGCATGCATTACTGCTGGGTACCCCAGCCTGCTCCCCTGAGATTGTGGTGCCAGGGTTCTCTCTGCTCCATCCCCAGGCAGAAATACAGGCATTTGGAGCAATTGCTTGCCTAGGCCAGCAGCCTGAACCACACCGCCCTTTATGGATATAGATCATGGTGCAGGAGGACCCTCTCCACTCCATGCCCAGGCAGATCTTCAGGGTTTCAGAGCACTCCCTTGCCTGGATCAGTAGGTGAAGCCAGCCTATCCTTCCTGTGCATAGATTGTTGTACAGGGGTGGCCCTCTCTGCTCTACATGTAGGTAGATCTCCAGGCATTCAGAGTACCTGCTCCCAAACAGTAGCAGGCTGAGTCACCCCATTCTTCCTGTGGAGAGATCCTGGTACAGCAGGGCTGTCTCCATTTTATGCCCAGGTAGATCTCCAGGCATTTGGTGCACCTGCTCACCTAGTTCAGCAGCCTAAGGTGCCCTACCCTTCCTGTGAAGAGATACAGGTGCAAAGAGACTCCTTCCACTTCACATTCAGGCAGATCTCCAGGCATTCAGAGCATCCACTTACCTGGATCAGCATCCTGACCCACCCTACCATTCCTATGCAGAGATCCTGGTGCAGGGGGAGCCTTCTTCACTTCATGCCCAGGCAAATCTCCAGGCATTTGGAGCACCTGCTTGTTTCATTGGCAGCCTGAGTTACCCTACCACTTGTGTGCAGAGATCTTAGTGAAGGGGGGCCTTCTCTGTTTTGTGCCCAGGCAGACCAGACATTCAAAGAACCTGTTTGCCTGCACTGGCAGTCTGAGCCACTCTACCATTTCCGTGCAGAGATATTGGTGAAGGGCACCCAAGCAGATCTCCAGGAATCTGGAGCACCTGCTCACATGGAACAGAAGCCTGAGCTGCCCCACTATTCTTGGCAGAGATCCTGGTGCACAGGGGCCCTCTCCACTCCATGCCCAGGTTGATCTCCAGCCATTCAAAGCACCTGTTCTCCTGGATTGGCAGCTTAAGCCAGCCCACCCTCTTTGTGCAGAGATTCTGGTGCAGCAGGGTTCTCTAACAGTCCATTCCCAGGCAGATCTCCAGCCATCTGGAACACTCACTCTCCTGGATTAGGCCATTCACCATCACCATGCAGAGAACTTGAAGCAGAGGAAGTTTCCCAGCTCCAAAACTAGGCACACCTCTCGGTGTTTGGTGGCTGCTCCCTGGGTTCTCCTTTGGTGCTGGTACTTGTGCATGTCATTAGAGGGCTTGTAAAGAAGCCTGCCTGATCCAGCACCACCCATTTGCCACCTGCTCCACCCCTTCCAGGGCTGAGCAGGGGGCTCTGACCAATGTGTACACCATAAACCAGCCCGTTGCTAGAGGCAACAGAGAACTTCTCCCAGTAAACAAGGATCTACTCAACCACAGTGGCCAAAGACAGCTCTTACCCATAAGTACCATCTACTGGCTTGTAGGCTGAACAGCATGGCCCAATATAAAACCTGTCAACAGAAGTACATAGGCCTATAGATGCCCAGCCTTTTCTACAATTACATCCCCCAGGGAGGGGGTGAAAGGGAAAGAAAGAAAATAACAATAATATTATAGGGAAAGAAAGAAAAAGAAAAAATCCCAACCTCACAAAAGTAATGACAAAATTATAAACACCAGCATCTCCAGATGAGAAGGAACAAATGCAAGAATTCCAGCACTACGCAAAATCTGAATGGAGTTACACTATCAAAAGATCACATTAGCTCTCCAGCTAATGGTCCCTAACCAAAATGGAAACCCAGAAATGACAGGTAAAGAATTTAAAAGCATGGTTACAAGGAAGCTCAACAAGGTCCATGACAAGGTTGAAAATCAACACAATGAAATCTCTTAAGTAATCCAGGGAATGTCGGAAAAGATAAACATCCTAAAAACAATAACAACAACAACAACAACAACAACCAGAACTTTTAGAATTGAAAAACCCATTTAAGAAATTTCAAAATACAACTGAAACCTTCGTCAATAGATCAAACCAAGCAGAAGAAAGAATTTCAGTACTTGAAGATCAGCCTTTTTAACTAACACAGTCAGACAAAAATAAAGAAAAAGGAACTTTTAAAAATAGACAAACTCTTTTAGAAATGTGAGATTAGGTAAAGTTACCAGGCCTATGAAACAATGGCATTCCTGGAGAAACAGAGGCAGAGTCAACAATCTAGAAAACATATTTAATGGAATAATGCAGGAAAATTTCCTCAATCTTGCTAGAGAACTAGATATCTAGATACAAGAAATCCAGACAACACCTCCGAGATACTATATACAATAAACATAACAAAGGCATATAGTCACCAGACTGTCAAAGGTCAACACTAAAGAAAAAAACTTAAAGCCAGCTAGAAAAAAGGATCAGAACAAAGAGAACCCTGTCAGCTAATAGCAGACTTCTCAGCAGAAACCTTACAAGCCAAGAAAGATTGGGAGCCTATTTTTAGCATTCTTAGAGAAAAGAAAATTCCAACCAAGAACTTCATATCCCACCAAACTAAACTTCATAAATGAGAAGATAAATAAATTTTTTTCCAGACGAACAAGCACTAAGGGAATTCATTACTACTAGACCAACCTTACATGATATCTTTGAGAGATTTCTAAACATGAAAAGAAAAGAATGATACCTGTTACCAGAGAAATAAATTTAAGTACAGAGCCCACAGTCCCTACACAATAGAAACTACAAAGCAACCAGCTAACAACTTCACAATAGGATCAAAACCTTACATAACAATATTAATCTTGAATGTAACTTTCTTCTTCTTCTTCTTTTTTTTTTTTTGGTAGAGATGGGATCTTGTTATATTGAACAGCATACTCTTGAACTCCTGACCTCAAGTGATACGCCTGCCTTGGCCTCCCAAAGTGTTGGGATTACAGGCAAGACCCACCACACCCAGCCTTAATCTGGAATGTAAATGGCCTAAACACCCCACTTAAAAGGCACAGAGTGGCAAGTTGAATTTTAAAAGAAGTATATCAGTCTGCTGTCTTCAAGAGACTCATTTCACACATAATGACATACAGAGGATCAAAGTAAAGGGTTGAAGAAAGATCAATCACGCAAGTGGAAAACAAAGAGTCGGTGGTGGTGGTCACTATCCTTATATCAGATAAGGATAAAAGAGGGCATTACATAATTATGAAGGATTCAATTCAACAAGAAGACTTGACTATCCTAAATACATATGTAACCAACATTGGAGCACCCAGATTCATAAAATAAGTACTTCTAGACCTACAAAAGACATAGATAGCCACATAAATAATAGTAAGGGATTTCAACACCCTACTGACAGTATTAAATAATAGTCAAAAAACTAGTAAAGGAATTCTGGGCTTAAACTCAACATTTGACCCAGTAGGCCTAACAGACATCTACAGAATACTCTATCAATCAACCACAGGGTATATACTGTCCTCAGCTGGACAAGAAACATACTTCAAGACTGACCACATATTTGGCCATAAAGCAAGTCTCAACAAATTCAAAAGAATCTAACTCATACCAACCACACTCCTGGACCACAGTACAATAAAAATAAAAATAAAAGATCTCTCAAAACCATACAATCGCATGGAAATTAAATAACTTACTCCTAAATAATATTAAATAACTTACTCCTAAATAACTTTTGGATAAATAACAAAATTAGGGTAGAAATAAAAAAAATCAAATAAATGAAAACAGAGCCACAGCTCTGTTTAAGAAAATTTGTGGAATGGAGCAAAAGCAGCACTAAAAAGAAAGTTTACAGTGCTAAATGTGCACCTCAAAAAGTTAGAGAGATGTTAACTTAATAATCTAACATCTCACCTACAGGAACCAGAAAAACAAGAACAAATGAACCCCAAAGCTAGAAGAAGAAAAGAAGTAACTAAAATCAGAGCAGAACTGAACAAAATTGAGACCCAAAAATCCATGCAACCCCAAATCCTACCAGACATACAAAGAAGAACTGGTACCAATTTTACTGAAACTGTTCCAAAACATCAAAGAGGAGGGACTCCTTCCTAACTTATTTTATGAAGGCACCGTCACCCTGATACCAAAACCTGGCAAGACACAATGAAAAAAGAAAACTACAGACCAAATATTACTGATGAACATAGATGCAAAAATCCTCAACAAAATAATAACAAACCAAACCCAGCAGGTCATCAAAAAATTAATTCACCAAAATCAAGTGGGCTTTACTCATGGGACACAAGGTTGATTTAACATATGTGAATCAATAAATATGATTCATCACAGAAACAGAATTAAAAACAAAAATCATGTAGTCATCTCAATAGAAACCGAAAAAGTTCTGGATAAAATCCAACACCGCATTATAATAAAACCCTCCAAAAAACTAGAGGTATCAAAGGAACATACCTCAAAATAATAAGAGCCATCTATGACAAACCCACAGCCGACATCATATTTAACAGGCAAAGCTGGAAGCATTCTCCTTCAAAACTGGAACAAGACAAGGATGCCCACTCTCACCACTCCAACATAGTATTGGAAGTTCCAGCCAGAGCAAACACATAAAAGAAAGAAAGAAAAGGCATCCAAATAGAAAAAAGGAAGTCAAATTATCTCTCTTTGTAGACGATATAATTCTATACTTAGAAAACCCTAAAGACTCTGCCAAAAGATTTCTGGAACTGATAAATGACTTCAGTGAAGTTTCAGGATACAAATTCCATGTACAAAAATCAGTAGCATTTCTATCACCAATAACATTCAAGCTGAGAGCCATATCAAGAATGCAATCCCATCCATAATTGCTGCAAAACATTAAAATACCCAGGAACACATCTAATACCAAAAAGGTGAAAGCTCTCCACAAGGAGAACTACAAAGCACTGCTGAAAGAAATTACAGATAACATTTAAAAATGGAAAAATATTCCATGCTCATGAATTGGAAGAATCAGTATCATCAAAATAGCCATTGTGCCCGAAGCAGTCTAAAGATTCAGTGGTATTCCTATCAAGCTACCAATGTCATTTTTCATAGATTCAGAAAAAAAAAAAGAATTTAAAAATTCATATGGGCCCAATAAGAGCCTGATGAGCCAATGAAATCTTAAGCAAAGAGAATAAAGCTGGAGGCATCATACTGCCCAACTTCATAATATAAGGCTATAGTAACAAAAACAGCATCGTACTGGCACAAAAATAGACATATAGAACAGTAGAACAGAATAGAGAACCCAGAAATAATAAAGCCACACACCTACAGCCATCTAATATTCAACAAAGTTGAAATATCTTAAATAGAAAATAAATTATTCTACTAAAAGGGCAAAAATAAGCAATGAGGAAAGGACTCCCCATTCATTAAGAGGTGCTGGTATAGCTGGCTAGCCATAGGCAGGAGAATAAAACTGGACCGCTACCTTTCACCATCTATGAAAATTAACCTAGGATGGATTAAACATTTAAATGTAAGACCTCAAACAATAAGAATCTTAGAAGATTGTAATCCCAGTACTTTGGGAGACCAAGGCAGGCAGATCAGATCACCTGAGGTCAGGAGTTTCAGACCAGCCTGCATGGTAAAACCCCATCTCTACTAAACATGGCAAAACCCTGTCTCTACTAAAAATACAGAAACTTAGCCAGGTGTGGTGGCAGGTGCCTGGAATCCCAGCTACTCAGGAGGCAGAGGCAGGAGAATTGCTTGAACTTGGGAGGTGGAGGTTGCAGGTTGCTGAGATTGTACCACTGCACTCCAGCTTGGGCAACAACAGCAAAACTCTGTCTCAGAAAAAAAGATACCTAGAAGAAAATCTGGGTAACATCATTCTGGACGTCGGCCTTGGGGAAGTCCTCAAGAACAATTGCAATGAAAACAAAATTGACAAGTGGGACCTAATTAAATGAAAGAGCTTCTTCATAGCAAAAGAAATTTCAACACAGTAAACAGATAACTTACAAAATGGAAGAAAATATTTGTAAACTATGCATCTGACAAAGGTTTGGTATTCACAATCTCTAAGGAACTTAAACAATTGAACAAGTGAAAAACAAGTAACCCTATTAAAAATGGGGAAAAGAAAAATATGAACAGAAATTTCTTGAAAGAAGACATACAGGCACCCAACAAACATAAAAAATACTCAACATCACTAATCATAGGTAAATGTAAATCAAAACCACAATAAGATACCATGTTTACCAGTCAGAATGGTTATTTCTAAAAACTCAAAAAACAACAGATGCTGGGAAGGCTGTGGATAAAAGAGAATGCTTATATATACTATTGGTGAGACTATAAATTAGTCCAGCCACTGTAAAAAGCAGTTTGGAGAATTTCTCAAAGAACTTAGAACTACCAAAGTGCAAAGACTCATAGAAACAGCATTTAATTAATACCTCCCTTAACTCTCCTCCACATTATTCAGAGAAGCATCTTCTTTTAGAGAATCAAGCAGAACTACTAAGCAAGACATGTTAAGGAAGTTTGAAAAAAAAAGAACCATAAAATTCAAGAGGGGGGAGTTGATAAATACAGCAAGTTCTAAGCTTCTCTTCAAAGAATCATTATGTCAGTATGTTCAGTTTCCTCGTACTTTGTTCTCTATTTTAAAATTTAACTTCCTCGTCTCCTTGCCCCTAGTTTCAGTAAACAACTTTCCCACCAGCTGTAATCAGTAGTTCACATCTGTTCCCTTAGTCACCTGCTCTGCCCTGAGTCACCCGGTCACCTGCTCTGACTTGAGTCATCTTTAGTCACCTGTTCCATAACTGTCTTTCCCGCTGAAACTGTTCAACCCACCACTCTGGTTCTAACCCCTGCTCTCTTTAAAATAGCCAATTGGAATTATCTTAGACTGTGTGGTTCAATCCTAGCCAATCGGGAAACGACAGAGCAGTAGGGGCTACTGGTGTCAGGGATAAGAACCCCTTCCCCTCCCTTGTTCAGGTATGCTCTCACCATTGCTCCATTGGTGAGATGCACCCTTCTATAGAAGTAAATTGCCTTGCTGAAAAAATTTTTTTAAAAAAAGACAAAAGGTAAATTCTGACCCAGATGTGGAGAAACAGAGCCCTTGCACATTGTTGACAGAAATGGAAATTAGTACAGCTATTATGGAAAACAGTAGAACAGTTCTTCAGAAAATTAAAAATAGAACTACTGTATTATCTAGCAATTCCACTACTAGGTATAAATCCAAAGGAAACAAAATCAACATATTAAGACATATCTGCACTCACATATTTACTGCAGTATTACTCATAAGAGATAAGATATGTAATAAACCTAAGTGTCCATCAGTGAATGAATAAATAAAATGTGGTATATACACACAATAGAATTATTATTAAGCCATGCAAAGAAGGAAATACTGTCATTTGCAACAAAATGTATAAAACTGAAGGGCATTATGTTAAGTGAAATAAACCAAGCATGGAAAAACAAACAAATATTGCATGATCTCACTTACATGTAGAATCTAAAACAGTTGATCTGACAGAAGTAAAGAGTAGAATGGTGGTTACTAGGGGCTAAGATGGTTGTGGGGGGAGGTTGGGGAGAATGTTGGTAAAAAAAAATTAAAAATTTCTGTTAGGTGGAATAAGTTCAAGGAATTTATTGTACAACATGGTGACTACAGTTAATAATATATTGTATCATTGAAAAATGCCAAGAGAGTGGATGTTAAGTGTTCCATCACAAAAGTGTTAACTATGAAAGAGAATGCTTATGTTTATTAGCTAGATTTAGTCATTCTACCAAAGTATATATATTTTAAAACATACATACAATTTAATCTGTCAATTTAAAAACATAAAATAATAAAACAAAAAACTTCATTCTTACAGTTCTGAAATTTCATTAGATTATGTCTTGCTGTACATTTTCTTCTGTCTACTTTAATACTTATTAAGGTATTCTCAGGCTGAAGTTCTGTGTTTTTCCAAAGTGCAAGAAAATTTTTCTTCTTCTGTTATTACTGGCATTTTTTAGTATTATTACTTCTTCCCATACAGTTCCCTGATACTGAAATTCTGATTAGATGATGGTCTTCCTAATGTGGCCTCCTCTTATCTTTTTCTTTGGTCATTATTCGTATAATGAATAATGTTTTTTGTTTTACCTTTCTGGGAGAGTTCCTTAATTTTAAATTCAGATCACCAGCTTGGTTGTCAGAGTTATTAGTCATTCTGATATTCTACTATTCAGTCCTATTCACTGAATTTTTCTTTAATCATAGTTATAATTTCTAGGAACTCATTCTCTTTTGACTCTCATTCACATATAGCTTGTTTCATTTTGTAGTTGAAATGTCTTTTTCTAATCACTATACAGATTTTAATTACAGCTTCTTAAAAATTCTTCCTCCACCTATATTCTCTCACTTTCTCTACTTGGTTTTAGAAATGTGCACATGCAAAGGCCCCCAGCCCACCTTGCCTGTAGTCTTTGTTAAGCTGGGAGTCTCTCTGGACTCTCAAGGGATAAAGTGTACCAGCAGCTGGTACCTTGGACTATGGTTTCCCCTGAATTTCTTCTGCCAATCAAATCTCATCTTCTTGTTGTTTTCCAGAAATTCTTCTAAAGTTCTTATCCATTGCTTTCAGTATTTTATATTTTCCAGTACCTATACAAATTTATTATGTCAAAAATATTTTCTGTCATCTCAATAGTAAAAAGGAAGGGAGAAGAGGTGCATGCAATTGCTCATTTTGTCATTTTCAATAGAAAGCTCCTCAAGTCTCTGAAATGGAACCATCATTTTATTCATATATATCTGCTCCTGGGTTTGCTAAAAATTAATTGCAATACAAGGCAAGTTACTTAACACCTTTTTTTCAGTTTTCTTCATTTTTAAAGCAAAGAAGGTTAATAGCAATTTCCTAAATTGCTTCCTAGATTTAATATTTAAGCATTCTAACATTTTCTTTAGTATCCTAAGATTCTGCCACTATGTAAAAATCAGAGTGTTTGGCATAAAGTCCAAATACATATCTAATATGGAGAAGCAAAACCTATGTGGATTATCTAACTAGAAGCCTTTTGACTCCCCATCAATTTTTCTCACACAAAAATTTTGTGGGAATAAGAAAAACATTAGCAAAGTGACGGCCTCTGCAGTTCTTTTTTATTGCAGTTTATTCTGCTGCCTAGACTAGAGTGCAGTGGTGCAGTCTCGGCTCACTAGCAACTTCTGCCTCCCAGGCTGAAGCAATTCTCCTGCCTCAGCCTCCCAAGTAGCTGGGATTACATGCACATGCCACTACCTCCTGGCTAATTTTTGTATTTTTAATAGAGATGGGATTTCGCTATGTTGGCCAGGTTGGTCTTGAACTCCTGACCTCAAATGATCCACCCATCTTGGCCTCCCAAAGTACTGGGATAATCAGTGTGAGCCATCGTGCCCAGACAGCCTTTGCAGTTCTTTAGTCACCAAATATTTATTGATAATTTCTATTTTAAGCAGACAAGAGTGCTGCTGTCTTCTATTCTGGTGGGAGAGTCAACCAAGAAGCAGAGTTTCATTACCTACTTCAGAGAGAGAACTAAAATAGGGTAATGTGCAAGCAACTAAACTGATGGTGACTTTAGATTTAGTGGTCATGGAAGCCCTGAGAAGGTGACGAGTAGTCTGAGAACAGAATAACAAGAGATAGTTGACAATAAAAAGATCAGAAAAGGAGAGAATGCTTGGAAAACAGAACAGAAGTGCAGATGCCCTGAAGCAGGGACAAACTCTTCAGGTGTGCTAGAGAAACATGAAGTTTAGCATCACTGGAAGATGATGTATGAGAAGGGGAGAGGTAGAAAATGAGGCCAGAGAGTGAGGCAGGGCCACAGAAGGGGGCTCAGATTTTGTTCTGAGAGCACTGGGAAGACAATGACTGGTTTATAACTGGTGGCTGACGTAGTCTGATTCACAATTCTGTACCTGCCATGTGGAGAACACCCTGTCAGGGACAAGAGTGGAAGCAGGATGACCACTTAGAAGCAATGAGCCACCTTTAATTATTAGGTAGTTGCTACCAGCTAAATATTTGCCACCACTCCCCTCTCCCAATTTTTAGGTTGTAATCTTAACTCCAATGTGGAGACATTAGGAGGTGCGGCCTTTGAAAATTGAGGTCACGAAAAGTCATGAAAATGGAGGCCACATGAATGGGCTTGGTGAGAGCTGGCTTTCTCCCTCTGCTCTTAAGTTTGGACTTCCAGCCTCCAGGGCTGTGAAAAATAAATTTCACTTGTTTGCAAGCCACCCAGTCTATGGTATTTTGTTGTAGCTGCCCAAACCGACAAGACAGTATTGTTAAAAACAAATATCAGTTTTTGCATAACTTATCTTTTGCAGCATTTGCTATAATATTAACAGACATTTCTATGTTCATTTAATCTAATAAGCCTCCTGGTTTTTACTGTTTTATTTTTTATTATTGTTTTTTTATTTCCATAGGTTTTGGGGGAGCAAGTGGTATTTGGTTACATGAATAAGTTCTTTAGTGGTAATTTCTGAGATTTTGGTGCACCCATCACCCGAGCAATATACACTGTACCCAATTTGTAGTCTTTTATCCCTCACCCCTCTCCCACCCTCACCATCCCACCAGATCCCAAAGTTCACTGTATCATTCTTATGCCTTTGGATCCTCATAGCTTAGCTCTCACTTATGAGTGAGATTGTAAATGTTTGGTTTTCCATTCCTGAGTTACTTCACTTAGAATAATGGTCTCCAGTTTCATCCAGGTCACTGTGAATGCCATTATTTTGTTCCTTTCTGGTTTTTACTTTTTTGTACAAGGTATGCTGTAACTCTGGACTCCAAGTACAATTCAATATGAATGCTGCTGTCCAAAGCTTTCTTGTGGCTGAGTTTTCCCTTATAATTCTTCGAGACAATGCTACTACAGAAAAAAATGTACCCAATGCAAGAATCCCTAAGAACCCAAACAAAGGCTGGTCTATGCCACAGAAGATGAATGTGTTTACTAACAAAGGAAGTCAGCCTGCTCCATGGCAGCCCATCTGAAGATGACTTTCCTGCTGGACTCAGAACCTACTCAGAGTATTCTAGTTCCCTTTACTTTTGTCCACATCTCAATTTGGTTTAAAGAAGATATATCTAAAAAATGGTCCATTTGGGTTCTGAAATTTTACTTTAATTCCAAATACCACCTTTCAGCATAGGGGCTTCATTTCCTTTTCGTTCTTTAGCCAGGTGTTCCATCACTCAGCTCTTATTCCTCAGTTGGCCATTCACAACTGTGTTTTCTAAATCAGGATTTTTTTAACTTCAAAAAATATTGATTCATGATAAACTCTTAGTGAAAGTAAGCCAGTGTAATAATTAAAAGCATCAGATTACCCATCTGGAAGTAATGAGAGTCATACTTCTAGGCATATGGGAAGAGGGGGAAAATTGCTCCCAATGGGCATAAATAATTGACAAATGCTCTAAGAATGGAAGGTAGAAATCACATACTTAAGTGTGTATATGTACTTACATATACATGACACTTTTTTTTAAGAATCAGAGATTTATCACAACGTATTTTATATGACAAAGCATAATTAAATACCGTTTTTAAGAAACATGATTTTCAGGCTTCTGGAAATAATTCTGAAAATTTGTATGGTGCAAAAACATTAAAGCACATCAATTTACAAAACTGAGAAAATTCTATTTGGTGTCTTACAGCCTCAAAGCTCGGGTTGAAAAGAAAATTTCTGTTATATTCTTATACCTTCTGTGCCATTCAAAATTTGTTGCTAAGTTTCCAACATTATGGATCAATTTATCCTTAGGATGTGCAGAAAACTGGTTATACAACTCAAAGTAGCTTGACAAACTATTTCAACAAGTAGGTTACACCAGCTACTTGTTCTCTCCCCAAACCCAACTCTAGAGAAGCCACAGAAAGAAAAAGGAGGCTGACAGATCTCAGAAACTCATATATAACTGGGAAACTATTCAAGAGGGAGTGGTTGGGTCCCAGTGTGGACAGCAAACAGCACCCCTGCATGGGAAAAGTGGGCAGCCACAGACAAAGAACAGATGGCATGGGGCTTCTTAGTTTTCTCTGTATTGCCTTGAAGTATGTCACTAGAGACAGAAAAACAGCAATGCCAGCTTCTCAGAGTAGCACTAGAGTATTCTGTCCTCCTTCATGGTGGAGAGAAGTTCCCAAATGTCATGGTTGAGTGATGGGGTGAGGAAGTTAGTAGTGAGGTGGTGGGCAGGAGGGAAAGGCAAGCTCAGACTCTAACCCCAGAGCTTTCCATTTGGAAGAACATTCTGATTACCACTCTATAGGCTTATGATAAGAGACTGATGGAAAAGAGGGTGAGGATGTGAACAAACAACTATACAACCTTCATCCTGCTTACCATCCGTTGGCTTTAGGCTCGGCTATGGCACAGGCTTTGGCTAATGGAATGTGAGGGAACATGATGTTCATTTACCCCATTTGAGCAGAAGCTTAAAAGTGACTGTGTGGCTTGACTAGGGCCTTTTTGTGCCATCCTTGCATCAGGACACCATGTCCTAGACAGGGGCTGCTCCTGTAGCCTGGGTTCCAAAATGAAAACACACATGGAGCTAAGCCAACCTGAGCTGAGCCCAGCAGACTTTGGCAGAACCAAACCCTGATGTATTATACCAAAGAAAAACTATTTCTCATTGTAACCCTGAGGTCTGGGATTTATTTGTTATAAACTAGAAAAAGCTGAAGAATTCACTGATTTAATCAGTGAAAAAACATTACCATTTCTTTTATCCATATAAATTGAGGATAATTCTTTATTTTTCCAAGAAATATTATCTGACTTTATTAATCCCTAAATCTACCTTTGATTATATCAGCACAATTTTGCTAGTGATATTATATTTATATATACATATATACACATATATATATACATACATGATACATACACACATATATATCAGAAAGATTCAAGCACTTTACATACTGTAGTCTGTAAACTCTATAAAAAATACTCAAATGATAGGTTGATTTGGCCCCAAATATTTTTATATGCATGTAGTTTTTTATATATGTAAAATATGTAGTTTTTAAAAATTTATTTTTTTAGGGCACTCATTTTATTTGTGACTTCCCTGGAGATTTAGACAGATTAAGCAGATGACTTTGTTGAAGTTAGAGCAACTGTTCAGCTAAGTTTCCAACAGTCACCTAAGTCTTAAACTTCTCTATTGTTAAAGGCAATTTAATATGTGCATTTACCTGCCTGGCAGCAGACAAGGTCAAGTACTTTTACGCTGAGGAAGCAGGTCAAATGACTGTGCTTTTAAAAATTGCAGGCTCATTGCTAAATGGCAGGAACACCCTCGACTAAATGAATGACTTGGCCCACAGCAGAATTACCTTGGTGTCTTTAGATTGCATACTGCCCAAGTCACTCATCATCCTCAGAGTTAAGACACCACTTAAAAGGTCAGTAGCATAATCTAATAAATAAAGAAGTACTTTTATATTCTCAGGTCTTTGTTGTGAGAAGACAGCAGCTTTTAATTACGTTACTTTTTTATTTTTTAAAGGAGAAAGTCTGTTGCTGAATTGATTGTCCTTGTACAGACACTGCACGGAAAATGCTATTTACTATAGCTGCATGAATGAATCCCAAAGGCAGGGCTGGCAGGAGGGGGAACAAATCCATTTGTTGTCAGCAACATACTACTAAATTTCCACCAAGGTGTGAAGTTTACTGTGACTTCCAGGTCCCAAATACTGGTTGAAGAAGCTGGAAGCTACTGTAACCTAGTTGTTGATGGATCTAACCTGGACAGGAGTTATGCTTCTAAGATAGAGGAGTCTCTTACAAAGCAGAGATTTGGGTCAATAGGATAGGAAATTATTTTTCAGAATTTCCTATTTTTGGTCCCTAAATGCTAAATTTAAGGAAGATTGGTAAGTTTCCTAACTGCTCCAATGGGAAAAAACCCAATAAGAATCACAAGATCAAGAAAATATTTTAAATGTAGTCACTCATTCTGAAATAATGTGATTGATGTGGCACTGTGAAGTAGCCACTACATACTCTTAAGTTTAATTTTGACTGCCTTATGCTATTCATCATTGTAGAGTCTCATTTTTATTTTATTTTTTGTCCGCTTGTCTCTTAAGATAAGAACTATGAGGAAGATAACATTTCATTTTCCTATGAATAAATGCTGATTAATGAATGGCAATCAGACTCCTTTCCTGTACTTCTCACAAACATCTCTTTCTCTTTCAAAATTTGGCTCAAATATCCCTCATCTTGGTATGCATCAGAAATTTCCCTCAGATAATTACTGGCCTCTCCTTTGTGTTCCTTGTTAACACCTTTGTTATTATACTTAGTATTTTATACCATGGTTATTTCTGGATGTCTTTCTCCCACTATACAGTGATGATGTGTTTGAGACTACCACCCTATCTTGTTCATCACTGAATTCCCAATTCTGAGAATAGTCCATTATAAAGAAAATGCCGAATACATGTTTACAGAATTGAATTTAAATCTGGAGAGAAGTTTCAGCGGCCCATGAAAGGATATGAGCTCTCAAATCTTTCATCCAATGGTAAGTAAGAAGTGAGTAATCATACCTATAGATAATACAACAGGGATAGTAAAAGCATTGAGTGATAGAATCCTCCCAAATCTTTCAAGAAAAATAGGGTTAGCCTAAAAATATGAAATTTAATGGAGACAAAATGTAAGGCTTAGTACTTCCACCCAAAGTGCCAATCATGATAATATGAAATAGAAAAATATATAGCTTATTCCTAACACATTAATAAATAAAAACTTACAGGTATTAGATAATGTAAGCTTAACACAAGTCAACAGCGTGATGTGGCTGACAAACAGGTGATGTGTGCAGGCTGAATTAGTAGAAACTGTGTGTCCATAGTGAGGGAAGTCATAGTCTTGCTGTAAACCACACTATCCAACTCACATACTTCTCAAAAAGATGTACTGTTTAGGGGCATAACATTTAGAAAAGGGGGTTGGAGGAGGTAGATGGGCTAAAAGAGGGGATAAATGGACTTAAAAGCACTCTGGTGATAAACAGCAATGGTAATGTAGTGTCTGGAAAGGTGACGACTCAAGGTCAATGTAACAGTGATCTTTTTATTTTATGGCCCTGCATGATACAATAGGACTAGTGGATGAGTAACGTCAATATGAGATAAATTTCTTATAGTCAGAACTTTCCAAGGATGGAAAGTCAGTTTGGAAGGCAGTGAGTTCTCTGTACTGAGAATATTCATAAGATTTTTAAAAATACTGGTTCCTCCCAACCCAGAAATTCTTTGACTCAGAGCTTTTTGTTTAGTTAGGTTAAAAATAAATGATGGTTCCTTGATTTTACAAATAGGTAACATCATTATCAACATATCTTTTCTAATATTATGTTCCATTGGAAGAAATAAATAGTCATAGCAGCCTACTATTTTTGAAAGATTACATTAGCTAACTTTTAAAATAAGGTGATATGGTTTGGCTGTGTCCCCACCCAAATCTCATTTTGAATTCCCACATGTTGTGGGAGAAACCTAGTGTGAGGTAACTGAATCATGGGGGCAAGTCTTTCCCATGCTGTTCTCATGCTAGTGAATAAGTCTCATGAGATCTGAAGGTTTTAAAAAGAGGAGTTCCCCTGCACAAGCTCTCTGTCTTTGCCTGTGGCCATCCATGTAAGATGTGACTTGCTCTTCCTTGCCTTACACCATGATTGTGAGGCTTCCCGAGCCATGTGAAACTGTAATGGGTATGTCTTTATCAGCAGCATGAAAACAGACTAATACAGTAAATTAGTAACAGGAGTGGGGTATTGCTGAAAAGATACCCGAAAATGTGGAGGTGACTTTGGAACTAGGTAACAGATACAGGTTGGAATAGTTTGAAGGGCTCAGAAGAAGACAGGGAAAATGGGGGAAAGTTTGGAACTTCCTAGAGACTTGTTGAATGGCTTTGACCAAAAGCCTGATACCAATATAAAAAAAAGGTCCAGGTTGAGGTGATCTTAGATGAGGATGAGGAACTTGTTGGGAACTGGAGCAAAGGTGGCTCTTGTTATGTTTTAGCAAAGAGACTGGTGGCATTTTTGCCCCTGCCCTAGAGATTTAAGGAACTTTGAACTTGAGAGAGATGATTTAGGCTATCTGGCAGAAGAAATTCCTAAGCAGCAAAGCATTCAAAAGGTGACTTTCGTGCTATTAAAAGCCTTCAGTTTGATAAGGGAAACAGAGCACAAAATTTGGAAAATTTGAAGCCTGACAATTTGAAAGAAAAAGAAATCCATTTGCTAAGAAGAAATTGAAGCCAGTTGCAGAAATTTGCATAAGTAATGAGGAACCAAAGGTTAATCCCCAAGATAATGGGGAAAATTTCTACAGGACATGTCAGAAATCTTCATGACAGCCCCTCCCATCACAGGTCCAGAGGCCTAGGAGAAAATGGCTTCATGGGCTGGGCCTAGGGTCCCCATGCAGTGTGCAGCCTAAGAACTTGGTGCCCTGTGCTAAAAGGGTCCCCATGCAGTATGCAGCCATGGCTAAAAGGAGCCAATGTAGAGCTCAGGCTGTGTTTTCAAAGCCAAAAATGTTGGCAGCTTCCCCGTGGTGTTGAGCCTGCAAGTGCATAGAAGTCAAGAATTGAGGTTTGAGAACCTCTGCCTAAATTTTAGAAGATGTATAGAAATGCCTGGATGCCACTGCAGAAGTTTCCTTCAGGGAAAGGACACTCGTGGAGAACCTCTGCTAGGGCAGTTCAGAAGGGAAATGTGGGGTCGGAGCACCCACACAGAGTTCCTACTGGGGTACCGCCTAGTGGAGCCATGAGAAGAGGGCCAACCCCAGAATGATAGATCCACTGACAGCTTGCACCATTTGCTTAGAAAAGCTGTAGACACTCAATGCCAGCCTGTGAAAGCAGCTCGGTGAGAAGCTGTATCCTGCAAAGCCACAGATGCAGAGCTGCCCAAGACCATGGGAACCCACCTCTTGCATCAGTATAACTTGGATGTGAGATTATGAAGTCAAAGGAGATCATATTGAAGCTTTAAGGTTTTACTGTCCTGCTGGATTTCAGACTTGTGTGAGGCCTGTAGCCCCTCTGTTTGGGCCAATTTCTCCCACTTGGAATGGCTGTATTTACCCAATGCTTATACCTTCACTGTATCCAGGAAGTAACTGACCTGCTTTTGATTTTACAAGCGTATAGGTGAAAGGAAATTGCCGTGTCTCAGAAGAGACTTTGGACTGTGAACTTTTGAGTTATTGCTAAAATGAGTTAAGACTCTGGGAGACTGTTGGAAAGGCATAATTGGTTTTAAAATGTGAGAACATGAGATTTGGGAGGGGTTAGAGGTGGAATGATATTGTTTGGCTGCGTCTCCACCCATATCTCATCTTGAATTCCCATGTGTTGTGGGAGGGACATGGTGGGAGGTGATTGAATCTTGGGGACTTTCCCATGCTGTTCTCGTGCTAGTGAATAAGTCTCATGAGATCTGATGGTTTTAAAAAGAGGAGTTCCCCTGCACAAGCTCTCTCTCTTTGCCTGCTGCCATCCATGTAAGATGTGACTTTCTCTTCCTTGCCTTCCACTATGATTGTGAGGCTTCCCTAGCCGAATGGAACTACAAATCGAAGTAAACCTCTGCCTTTTGTAAATTGCCCAGTCGCATATGTCTTTATCAGCATCATAAAAATGGACTAATACCTAAGGGATTAAGAATCAGGCTAAAAATGTGCCTGAAAAAGGCCTCTAGCTTGCTGTAAGCACTAGACTTAATGTTTAGGTGCCGGATAAATATGCTACAAGGTTACACTTCTAAAACATTTCTGAACTTTCAGTTCTAATTGGAAGTCTGCATTTTACCTATACAACTGGAATTCCTGAGTCATATTTTGATTCCTTTTAGTCTAGCCATCATTTTCTGGAGTAGATTTAAATATTGAGAAAGAGGAACCCCATTTTAATCTGTTCCAGCTGGAAGCTTCTTGTCATCTATTTCAACAAAGTAGATGTTGCTGGAAACATAATTTTGGTGGTTGAAACTGGTGCATTTTTCTGTATCATCATGGTTAATATGCATGTGTCTTTTATCTTTCGAGTTCAGGGTATACTGCTTGAGTGATGGGTGCATCAACATCTCACAAATCACCACTAAAGTTCTTACTCATGGAATCAAACACCACCTGTTCCCCAACAACCTATGGAAATAAAAAAATTAAAAATAGGCAGGGTGCAGTGGCTCATGCCTGTAATTCCAGCACTTTGGGAGGCTGAGGTGGGCAGATCCCAAGGTCGGCAGATCGTGAGGTCAGTAGATTGAGACCATCCTGGCTAACATGGTAAAACCCTGTCTCTACTAAAAAAAAAAAAAGTACAAAAAATTAGTGGGGCATGGTGGCACACACCTGCTGTCCCAGCTACTCAGAGGCTGAGGCAGGAGAATTGCTTGAACATGGGAGGCGAAGGTTCCAGTGAGCCAAGATCACACTACTGCACTCCAGCCTTAGTGACAAAGCAAGGCTCTGTTTACAAAAATTAAAAAATAAAATAAAATAAAAATAAAAGTTGAAAAAGAAAAGAATGTGTCATGCAAATTTATGAGTCAAACTAGAACACCTTTACTATGAAACGAAATCATTTATCTTTTTCATAAGAGTAAAAGAAACAAAAAAAAACTTATTCCATATAATATTGAGTAACATATTTTTCTGCACTTATATTTTTATGAAAAAAACAAACGGTATAAATAAATAATAAAGACATATCTAACGGGTTGATGTTAAGAATTTAGTGTAGAGGATGAGCAAGGAGCAATATTTAGATTGTTGCTTCTGGCCAGAGATTTAACTTTCAAGCAGTGGAAATGACAATGGACAAAATGGAGAAGTTTGAGGCCAGTTCTAGCATTGGCTCTTACATATGACAATAAGTCACTTTCTTCCCTCATAAGAAAAGGAAACTAAAATTTCAAGGAGGAGAAATAGATTTGAGAGAGATCAAATGGAAAGTGAAGGTCTAGAATTTGAATCTAGGTCTCATTTACTCCAAAATTCATGCCATCCAATCTTATTTATATCTCTCAAAATCAAATATATGAACACGATTCTTCTTCCATCTTACCACACAGCATCTCTAAGGAAGAAAAAGAAAAGAATCAGCTTTCCTGCCAACAAATTATATTTGAGACCAGAAATCAGCAAACTCTTTCTGCCAAGGGCCAAACAGTAAACATTTTTAAGCTTTGTTGGCCATACAGTCTCAATTGCACCTACTCAACTCTAACCTTGTAGCACAAAACAAGCCAAAGAAAATATGTGAGAAAATAAATATGGCTGCATTCTGATAAAATTTTATTTTAAAAAATAGGTGGTGGCATGCAAAAAGAATAAAATAATCAGGAACAAATTTATTTTAAAAGTGTAAGACTTATACAATGACAACTACAAAATGTTGTTGAAATAAATTAAATAGGGCCTAAATAAATGAAAAGATATTGTATGTTCATGAATTGGAAGCCAATAGTGTTAAGATGGCAGCACTCCTCAAACTACATTCAGTGCAGTTCCTATCAAGGTACAAGCTAACTGTCTTTCACAAACTGATAAGCTAATTATAAAATTAATATGGAAATAAAAAGCACCCAGAATAGTCAAAACAATATTGAGAAAGAAGAACAAAATTGGAGGGCTTGCACTTCTAGATTTCACTTACTACAAAGTTACCATAGTCAAGATAATATAAAACTAGCATTAAGTCTAGACAATAAATCAATATAACAAAATTAATTATCTAGAAACAGACCCTTACATTTGTGGTCAATTTATTTTTGACCAGGGTGACAAGATAATATACTGGGAAAAGAACAGTCTTTTTAACAAACAGTACTGAGACAACTGGATATCTATATGCAGAAGTTGGGCTTCAATCTCATACCATACACAAAAATTAACTCAAAATGAATCAAAGACCTAAATGTAAGAACCAAAACTCTTAAATTCTTCGATGAAAACAAAGAAATGAATCTTGGTTAACTTGGATTAGGTAGTACTGCTTTCTTTGATGTGATACCAAAAGATAAACAGCAAAATAAAAATAAACGTAACTTCATAAAAATTAAAAACTTTTATTTATCAAAGGACACCACCAAGAAAGTGAAAACACAATCCACAGAACAAGAAAAAATATTTGTAAATCACGTATCTGATAAGGAACATGTACCTAGAACATACAAAGAACTCTATAGTTCAACAGTAAAAAGAAATTCCACGAGAGTAGGCCGTGCATTCCGTTCCAAGGCCTCTGTGTGCCCACGGAGTGGCCATCATGAGCAAAGCTCACCCTCCCGAGTTGAAAAAATTTATGGACAAGAAGTTATCATTGAAATAAATGGTGGCAGACATGTCCAAGGAATACTGTGGGGATTTGATCCCTTTATGAATCTTGTGATAGATGATGTATGGAGATGGCGACTAGCAGAAGACAGAACAATATTGGTGGTATGAGGAAATGGTACCATCATGTTAGAAGCCTTGGAACGAGTCTAAATAATGGCTGTTCAGCGGAGAAACCCATGTCCTCTCTCCATAAGGCCTGTTTTACTATCATGTAAAAATCAGGTCATGTACATTTTCATATTAGACTTTTTGTTAAATAAACTTTTGTAATAGTTAAAAAAAAGAAATTCCACCCAATTTAAAAATGGACAAATTTGAATAAACATTTCTGCAAAGAAGATAGACCAATGGCTGATAAACACATAAAAAGATGCTCAACACCATTAGTCATCATCAACATGCAAATCAAAACCACCAGGATGGCTAAAATTAAAAAGTGAGAATGTAGAGAAATTGGAATTCTCACATCTTGCTACTGAGGTTGTAAAATGATGCAGCCACTTTGGAAAACATTTTGGTAGCTTCTCAAAATGTTAAACATAGAGTTTTCATTCTTAGCTACATACCCAAGATAATTGAGAGCATGTGTCCTCACAAAAACCTGTACATGAATGATCATAGCAGCATTATTCCTAATAGTTAGCAACGGAAATAACTCAAATATCCATCAAATGATGAGTGGATAAATGTGGTATATTCATACAATGGAATATTATTTTTCCATAAAAAGGAATAAATTACTGATATATGCTACAACATGAATGAACCCTGAAAATATTATATATGCTAAGTGAAAGCAGCGAGACACAAAAGGCCACACATTGGATGATTCCATTAATAGGAAATGTAAACTGTATCTATAATAGGCAAATCTATAGAAATAGAAAGTAGAATCATGGTTGCCAGGGACTGAGGGAAAGGGAAGGGAGAATCAACATTAATAAGCATGGGGTTTCTTTTTGGGGTGATGAAATTTTTTGAAGCTAGATAGTAGTGTTGGTTGGACAACTCTGAAGGTACTGAATTGTATACTTTAAAAGAGTGAATTTTATGGTATGTGAATTATATCTCAGTAAAGCTGTTATAAAAACAGATCAGCAAATACAAATTGGCTCTAATTTGCTGACTCCTGTTTCAGATTCTTACATAATTGTCTGTGCCTCACTTACTCTAAGTGTAAAATTATTGAATTGGAGTAAATGTTCTCTAAGACTGCTTTTGGGTAAAACAAAATTCTCCTTTTTTAAAAAAAATTATATTCAGAATTGAGATCTGGAGGTTCCTCTAAATCTTGGCACCAACCATACAGCTTTTTAAGTTTTGCTAAAATTGATAAGAAAGTTAACATATTTTAGAAAATACTTAACAATTGAGGTTATAGTAATAAAAATCCTTTTTGATAAAGCATTGATTAATCAATAATTAAATCAGGGCCTTTAATTATCTTCCCAGAGTGCTGCCCTGCACTGGAAAGTCTGTGCAAGCAGGACTCCCTGTGAGTGCACTGTACACTATGGCAAGGTTGATTCCTCTTCAAAACTTACTTATGATCTATATCTGCTCTAAATAATAGAAGAGAAATGTTTTCCTGAGCTACTCATCTTGTAATTGCTTATTTGGCTACAACTTTTAAAGTCCATTTTGATGCATTTTGATATATAAATCTTTATAATTGCCAGCCCTTGCTTCTCTTTACTGCTGCACCCATTCCCTTCTGATTTCATTCAGTTACAAGGCTTTACTCATCTATTTTTCCGGGCTGCTGAAATAAAAAACCAGGGAGTAATCCTTGTTTCTTCTCCTGCCCTACCTCCAGTTGATCAGGAAATCTTGTGAGTTCTACCTTCCAAATGCTTCCAAAATCTGACCATGTTTCATTACTGCCACTACTACAACCTTCTTCCACTACCATCTCCCACTCGGGTTCCTGAAGTGCCTCTGATGGGTCTCCCTACTTCTCCCTGGTCCCTCCCGTCTACTCACTATATGGCAACCAGAGTGAGCACTCACATCAGAGTAGCTTGCTACTCTGCTTTTACACCATGGGGGTCCCATTCCACTCCAGTGAGAATCATGAGGCCTGTGGTCTGCCTCCTCTTGCTTTGCTGACCTCCTTTCCAGTGATTCTCCGATTCTCCCTTCCAGCTACCCTGGTCTCCTTGCGGTTCTGTGAACACACCATGGAATATTATGTAGCAATCAAAAACGATGAGTTTGTGCCCTTTGTGGGGACATGGATGAACCTGGAGAACATCATTCTCAGCAAACTGACGCAAGAACAGAAAATGAAATACTGCATGTTCTCACTCATAGGTGGGTGCTGAACAATGAGAACACATGGACACAGAGTACTACACACAGGGGTCGGTTGGGGGGAATAGGGGAGGGACAGCAAGGGGTGGGGAGTTGGGGAGAGATAGCATGGGGAGAAATGCCAGATATAGGTGAAGGGGAGGAAGGCAGCAAATCACACTGCCACGTGTGTACCTATGCAACTATCTTGCATGTTCTTCACATGTACCTCAAAACCTAAAATGCAATAAAAAAAAATACAAAGAAAAAAGAAAACTCCTGCTTTAGGGCCTTTTGCTGCAGATGTTCCTTCCTCCTATCCTAGGCTGCTCTTCCACCCCATCCACAGCTGCTGGTGTAAGTTCTTTGCCTTCCTTAAATCTTTGCTCCACTCTCACCTTCTTCAATGAGTTCTCTCTCCCTTGACCACCCCATATAATATTGTGACCTGCCCTTCCCTCCATCACATTTTCAATCCATCTCTTTCTTTCCTCCCCAGAGTATTATCACTTTCTAGCATACTATATAATTTGCATATATATTATGTGATATTGTCTGGATATTTGTTACCTCGAAATCTCATGTTGAAATACAATTCCCAATGTTGGAGGTGGAGTCTAGGGTGGGAGGTGACTGGATCATGGGCAGATCCCTCATAAATGGTTTAGTACCATCCCCTTAGTGATCAATGAGTTCTCACTCTGAGTTCACGTGAGATCTGGTTGTTTAAAAGATTGTGGCCCTTCCCACCTCACTCTCTTCTCCCACTCTTGCCATTTGATGTGACTGCTGTCCTTCATCTTCTAATTGAAAGCTTCCTGAGGCCTCACCAGAATGAGATACCAGCACCATGCTTCGAGTAAAGCCTACAGAACCATGAATCAATAAAACCTCTTTTGTTTATAAATTACCCAGCTTCAGGTACTTTGCAGCAATGCAAAAATGGACTAACACATTTTGTTCCTGTCTTTCTCCCCCTACAAGAATATAAGTTCCATGAGAATATAAATCTTTGTTTTGTTCACTGAAGTATCTCAAGTGCTTCAAACAGTGCCTGATGTATAAGATGTAACAATGAATATTTTTTATATAATATACCAGCTATCTATGTATTTATGTGGAATGATGTAACTAAAATTTGATTGTTAGCTAACACTCATATGACCATTATTTTAAATGGCACACTGCTCAGTCAGATATTATACAGTGAACAGGAGTGTTCCAGGTTGAGGCAATGTGATTCCACAGTTTGAAGCTCCTAGAAAAATAAAGGTGATTATATTGTATTATTCTTCCCTTTGCGGGGAAGGATAATAATATTGCAGGAAATCACAGATTCAGACAGCATGGAGCTCTTGAAATGTTTTCTCAAGTCCAGTGTTTTCTCTTCCTGTTTTAAATTTAAACCTATTTTTGGAGTCACAGATCCCACTGAGAGTCTGATGAAAGTTACAGATCTTGGCCTAGCAAAATGCTCCTGCAAATATTTGCATGATTTCAGGCCCTCCAGGGACTCACAGTCTCTATACGAGAATCTTAATTCTAGTCCCTTCAAGAACATCACTCCCACCCCCCATGAATAGTCAAATCTCTGCTAGGTTCAAAAATTGACTGGGAAGATTATGCAACATTGCTCAGAAATCCCATTCAATATTGAACAATGCTCCCCCTTGGCAAACTTCTCCTTATGTCTTTGTGAGGATGGAGTGAAAGAGCAGTAGATACAATATGGTCTGCCATCAGGGAAAGGGGAAACAGAAATTCTAAGAGCTCTGAAAACCTGCTGGCACGAAAAATAGCAAGCTTTTGAAGCTTCAAAGACCCAGAGTCACTAGAACCTACACACTAGTCCACATTTCCACTGACAGGGTGCCCCTACATCAGAGTGAAGTGATGGCTGGGTTCTCATTTTCTGAATTCAGCATTGTGCTGTGCAGACAGAAGTAAAAGAAAACTGGGGAAACAATCAAATTTCCAGTCACTGAGAGAGCGCAGAGGAGAGAAGGGTATGAAAATGGCAATGAAAGCATTTGGGAAGAGCCAGTGCTGGTCCTGGAATTTGACTTGCTGCTGCTGCTGCTGCTGCTGATTCCCAGACACTGTGATCAGGACGAAAACCCACCTCTCCCAAAGGCAGTGCCACAGACTACAGACATATCATTTTGATGCCAACTGAGCATACTGGGTTGGGGAAAGGGAGAAGAGGGTAATCAGAGAGCTGGATCATCATTATAAACACTCAGCAAAAAGCAGCTTTTACAGTTTTAGTTAGCCCAACAAATATTTTCCTGGCTCTGAAAGTGGTGCTCGGATAATTTTATATATAGTAAGGGAAATACGGTAGACTTAAATCTTTCCTTTGTGCCCAGAAGCACCTTATCAAAAGCACTTCTGAGAGTAGAGGTGGAATAAGACATTCAACAACTTCCCCCTGTTCCTAAACTCAATTTTACTTTTGCTTCCATGCAGGCTGCCATGGGCTCCCAGGAACAAGGACAGGAGAGTCTATGCACACTTAGGAGTTCATATAGTTGCCTGACCCTCTTCCTCCACCCCAACTTTGCAGCTATCTTGTGATCAGCCTCTACTAATATGAGCATTTACATTTAATTGTACAGAGGGCTAACGAGTCTCTAAAGTTATCCAGTAACTCCAAGTACACTGTGTAAACAGGATTACAGGGAGAAAATGTACTTACTGCTTGCTTCTCTCCCACTGGTATACTATCACTACAACATCCGATATTGGTACTCAAGCTATTAAAGCAATGACTCTTTTTATGTGCCTTACTTCCCAGTAAGGCACATAAAACAAATGTCACATAATGACAAAACAAATACTATCATTACTTTAGAAAAACCCAACCTTTCTCCCTAAAGTAAGAAGGTTAAGAGTCATTATCTTGCTAATGCTTCTCCATGTCCCAGATTTTTTGAAGATATGAGAAAACAGACATAGAAAGATTAGAATAGTCATACATTTCAAACCTTACAACATAAATCATTAACACAGACAAGGCTAGGTTAAGCACTGCTTGCTTTCACTGGCCTAATAACACTTTATTACACCAATCTGTTTATATGTATGTTCCTACAAATGCCTTGCAGGCAAGCACTGTGTCTTATTCATCTTAGCTTCTGTTGGGGCTCAGAAAATGATACCCTAAAATATGGCCCTTTGGCATGCTGAGTGCTTTGAACAAAGGAGAGTGAAAGGCCTCCGAGCCAAAGTCCCTCTTTGACCTTCTCCTGCCTCCCCGCTCACCCCCAGCTTTTCCTTTCAAGGCACAGAAAGGGGTTCTCTCTGAAATTGTCTTATCTGACTAAGGGAAGTCCATCCAGAAGGAATTGTTGTGGCTTTCCTCCACTGAATCTACATTAAGCAGAGAAGATTAACTCATGTCACAGGAGAGGAAGTTCTCCATGCTCATGACACCACACCCCACAGACTTTTCACCTGTTCTCTCAACTATTCTTCTTTACCTGCATAATAAGACAAACTTTGTTTGCAGTGTCATTCTGCCCCTCACGTTCTGATAACTTGTCATCACCACTCCCAGAGCCCAGAAGAACTGTGTCCCCGGCTAATGTCTGCTCTTTGGGGTCACTAAAATCCCCTAAAAACCATTTAATCTTCCTCTAAAATTGCCTACATCCCTCACTTTAAAATTTCCTCTCCCCTAGGAAAAAAATATTTAAGCATCAGCCATCTGACCGTTTTTTGAGTCTCATATTTTATGTGGCTCCCATGAGTACAAAACAAATACTGTCATTGTAATGCCTTTTCTCCTGTTATTCTGTCTATTGTCAGTTAATTTCAACAGACTTAAGGACTCAAACCTTTAGAGGGAAAAGTTCTCCCTACACTTCTCCTCCAGACACAGACCAGTAACTCACATGCAGTAGTTGCCTAAATTTTGATTCTTGAATGAATGTATGGAGCATGTGCACATGCAAGCAAACACAGACATATAAACACATAAGAATTCACATGGGTTCTTCATAATTCTAATTACCTGACTTCAGAATCTCTTTGTTTCTAATGAAAGAAATATTAGTAATCTCTGTGATGCTCAATGTTCTGCTCAAACTGACCTTTAAAGAGGTTAGGTAAAGAGAAGGGCGCTAGACATCTTAACACTTCTCCCTCCTCTGAAATCCAATAGCACTTAGGATTGACAGTATTTGTAGTTGAAGTCAATCATAATAGCAACTGGTGTTATTCTTAAATATTCTATATGTGTTATTCAATCCCTTTGATGGGTTGAGAGTTGGGAAAGCATACAGTTAAAAGCAACTCCTGGAGAAAAGTTTCTTTGTTATTCTCCAAGGAAGTCAACTAAGAATCAGAGATATAGAGGTGTTCTTACCATGTGCTGAACTAAAGAACTGTCAAGCCAAATTAAGCCCAAGGTCCATCTAGCTCCAAAGCAACAACAACAGACACTCTGACGGCTTTCAAAGAACAGATTTGTTTTTCATCCATATAATGTTCATCATTAATGTTAAAATATAATTAATTAGCTAATGACAAGAGTCTATCTTTAACAAGAGCCTCAAGGCACAGGGTTAGAGAGCATATCTGTTGTCCTTGTAGCAACCTTAACACATCCATTCCAATATTGTAACTCTATCAACTACAAGGCCTTCTTTGGCTATTGTATTTAAAATAGCTTTCTTTAGCCTGCTTTATTTTTAAATTTGCAGCATTTACCACTTCCTGATAACTATGTGTGTTTATTTGTATACTATTAGTAGTCTCTAACACTAATGACACTAAATGAAAGAAGGGAGGCTGCTTTGTTCTCTCCTAGTGCCTAGGAAAGAGCCTGGCATGTAATGAGTTCTCAATAGTTGTTGATATAGCAATGTTGCTGAATTTACAAATGTTCGTTCACCAACAGTCAGCATCATTTGAAATAAAGAGACGTCTAGGAAGGAGTTAACTGCTTGATAATTCTCTCTCTCTCTCTCTCTCTTTTACACACACACACACACACACACAAATACACACACATACACACATGCACTGAAACAGAAATCTTCAGGAAATGAACACCTAGAGTCAAGGAAACATTCTGACAACCATGTCATCCAGTATTCAGTAGGAAGAAACAGGACCCAATCAGTACAAAAGATTTGAAAAGGGATTTCTGTGTTCTAAAACTAAAAAAAAAAAAAAAATAAGGGAATTGCTGCAAGTAAGCAAGATGGGGTAGAATGCCATGAAACTTACAGCAGATGGCACTAAAATATTAAACTAACATTTCCTTATGCTCCAAGCTGAGCTGTATGTTGACGCTGATTACAGGAGCAGTCTATTTAAAAACAGACAGATGAAAAATGAATCCGGTATTGTTAAATCATTCTGCTAAAAACAACTCCAAGCATTAGCACCTAATGTGCTTTCCCAGAAGGGATATGTTAATATTATTCAAGCAAGGTTATGTCTAACAAAACCACTCAGAATAGGCGAGGGGGGGAAGCCCACAGTCTCAGGAATCTGTGCAAAAACAAGCTTGGTGTGCTAAAGCGTGAAAATCTGCTTCTCTGATTTCCATAGCAACAGCAGCAACCCTCAGACAGACACTTTAAAAACCAGATTTGTTTTTCTCCTTTCCAAATACCTTTGCATGGTATTTTCAGATAACGTTGAAATACAACTGACATGGCATAAGGTGTAAATACACTGCTAGTTCCACTTGCGTCAGTATAGACAGGGTGGCTCATCATTTTCTCACTTAACTCACATGGTGATCCCACTGGCAACAGGTGAGCACCTGGCTCTCTGGGGATGCCCCAGAAAAGTACTGCCAACTGAAAGTCAGGCTCAATAATATTTATAGATTGCCAGGAGCTACCCAGTTGAGAAGATACTTCCAAGATTTATAAGCTATGGAAAGAGATGACATATTATCCATCTGCTTTGCAAATATTATTTAAGGCTTCCACCTAAAAAGGAGCCACAGAAAGCTTATTTACTTTCTCACTGAATCTGAGGGGTAGAGACTATCAAGTCCCAGTTACTAAGAAGTCAGGAAAAGAATTAAAAATAGAACCATGGAAACAGGGATGCGCTGAAGAATTCTATCAACTATTCTGTATGTTTGAGGAATTACATAAGAAAATATTGGGAAAAAAGAAAATCCATCTGATCATCACATAATATACAGACAGAGAACTTTCTACTGCTCCATATTCTTGTTATAGTTAATGTAGAAGAAAATAGAAGTTGAGAGATTTTTGCTCATTTTCTAACTAAAACTAACCAACTGAAGGAAAAAAAAACATTTGGAGGATTCTTGGGAGAATCTGCATATGAACTGAGCATTAGATGATACTAAGGTATTTGTTTTGTTAGATATAATAATGAGCCTATAGTTATGTAAGAAAATGTCCTATTTTTAGAGATGTACACTGAAGCATTTAGGGGCGAAATGTCTTGGTGGCTGTGACTTAATTTTAAAATGCTTTTCCCAAAAGTGGAGAAGACAAATATGACAAAATGATAATAATTGTTAAGTTTTGTTTATCTATATATGAAAGTTCATAATACTATTTTGTTTGCTCAATGTATGCATGTTTGCACAATAATCTATTCAAAATGTCTCAAATAAATGGAACTATGAGAACTGATTTCAAATCATAGATGACAGATATCTGAAGAGCCAATCATTGCCTTGTCTTCTTTAAAGGGTAACTAAAATATATTCTGCGTTATGGACGACGGTTCTTAGTACTTGCGAAGTACTATGTTATGCCTATAGGGGTCTGAGCAGACAAAAAAACTGCCCCAATTAGAAGTACACCAAAGTTTACTTCCAAGTTCAGATAACTGAAAGCATATAACAAAAATGGGAGAGCCTTTTGAGAGAAATGGCAGTCATCCGAAGCATTTTATATAAGAAACAGATAAAACCCTAAGGGACTTGTGTATCTACTCTAAAGAGGCAATTCCGTGTTTATCATGGTAAGAATGTAACTAAACTTCATCCCCAAATACTACTTCAAATATTCCTAAAGTTTCTCATTGTTCAAAGGTAACTTTCCATATAAAATAACCACAGGACTAAACATCTTCTTTCATTTTTCTTTTTTCTGTTTTTTTATTTTTATTTTTTCTTTTTGAGGTGGAGTTTCACTCTTGTTGTCCAGGCTGGAGTGCAATGGTGTGATCTCATCTCACTGCAACCTTCACCTCACGGGTTCAAGCAATTCTCTCGTGCCTCAGCCTCTCGAGTAGCTGGGATTACAGGCACATGCCACCACGCCCAGCTAATTTTTGTATTTTTAGTACAGAAGGGGTTTCACCATCTTGGTCAGGTTGATCTCTAACTCCTGACCTCATGATCTGCCCGCCTCGGTCTCCCAAAGTGCTGGGATTACAGGCGTGAGCCACTGGATCCAGCTTTTTTTTTTTTTTGAGACAGACCATCACTCTGTTGCCCAGACTGGAGTGCAGTAGTATGATCTCAGCTCACTGAAGCCTCACCCTCCCAGGCTCAAGTGATCCTCCTACATTTGCCTGCTGAGTATTTGGGACTACAGACATGTACCACCGCACCTGGCTAAGTTTTTTTTTTTTTTTTTTTTTTTTTGTAAAGATGGGGTTTTGTCATGTTGCTCAGGTTGGTCTCAAACACCTGGTCTCCCAAAGTGTTCGGATTAAAAGCATGAGCCACTGTGCCCACCTAGGGCTGAACCTTCTTTGCGTGTAAAGTTTCACTTTATTTTTTTATTTTTATTTTTTTTGAGACAGAGTTTTGCTCTTGTTACCCAGGCTGGAGTGCAATGGCGCGATCTTGGCTCACCGCAACCTCCGCCTCCTGGGTTCAGGCAATTCTCCTGCCTCAGCCTCCCGAGTAGCTGGGATTACAGGCACACGCCACCGTGCCCAGCTAATTTTTTGTATTTTTAGTAGAGGCGGGGTTTCACCATGTTGACCAGGATGGTCTCGATCTCTTGACATCGTGATCCACCCACCTTGGGCTGCAGCACTCCGAGCTTGACATAAATTCATTCCCTTTTAAAGAGAAGTGCCCCCTAATGGTTCTTTCTGTGAATTGATCCTGCTAGCTTTTCCATAGCTGAAAGGACCAGAAATGGCATGAGCTAAATGTTAAGCACAGAGGGAGGGAGATAATGTCCCTGAGGTGGGCTGTAACAGGTGAGCTCCACACTGGATGGTGACAAAGTAGCCCATGCTGGGGAACAGAGTGTGCACCAAAGGAAGTGGTAGGCTGCCAACTGAGCTCAGGTGCAAAGTAGGCCTCCCATGGCCATGCTACAGGACCACCAGAAAGTCAGCTTTGGAAGCCCCAGATCAGGGGCTGATCCACAAAGGACAGCCCATCTGTGTGGCCTCATGTTCTCTCACCTCCTTAAGTAAGCCCCATCACTGACTATAACCTGGGTATATTGCCATATCTAGTACAGAAAAACAATCCAATTATAGAATGTGATAATAATTGCTGTCATTAACAATGTGTCAGTTCTTCTACCAACCTAAGCACCTTAAAAGCATTATTCAGTTTAAATCTCCTTACAGTTCTAGCAAGTAGAAATTATTAAACACATTTTATAGATGAGGCTTGGGAAGTTTTAGGAAGATAAGTGTTGGACTCAGGTTCAAACCCAAATCTTTCTTATTCTAGAGCTCATGCCTTAATCACAACATAATACTGCCTGTCTCTAAACCAGCCTTAATAACAAACCTTGTTTTGAATTGGGTTCTGCAGTATTCAAAATGAGAAGAAGCATTCACTGCAGAAGGTTTTCCATTTTATGGGGGTTATAAAATTTCAACAGACTGATCTTGTGCAAATTCGATAGGCTCAGCTCAGCAAAGAAAGGGCTGAACACAGGCCCAGAGTGATGTCACCTTCTGCTTTGCCAACTCAAGTCTCTTATTGACTATGTCAGCTGAACCTCAGAAAGCATCCTTCTATGCTGACTACATTTGGCCTCTCCTGGGCTGATCACTCCAAGAATGAACAACTGAGAGATAAATGCTCTTCATGAGTAATAAGTAGGAGATCCACATATAATGTTCTCTTCTTAATTAGCCTATTACTCTTTAACCTCTCATTGGACTCAATAACATATAAATGTGCTTTTGAAAAAGAACACAAGCTATGAAGCACATTGACATACAATAAAATCCCACAACAGACTTCAGTGGCTTCACCTACATGCATGGAGTTGCCATTCACTTATTTAAATGTTTATTGAGTCCCCAATACTCACTAGGCATGGCTGTAAGCAGTAGAGATACAGCAGCGAACAAAAGGCTGTGATCTCAAAAAGCTTAAAGTCTACTTGGGAGAGATATGCAATACACAAATAACGGAAGGCACACATCATTTACTAGGTGATGGTAACTGCTATGAAGATCTAAGACAAGAGGTCACTGTACAAGAGGTCCATGATAAGGACCTCATCAAATTTCCAGTGTGCCCCAAGCATCAAGATTCATAGAGTCATGTGACAAATTCTGACCAATGAGCCATAAGCAAAAGTGACATGTGTCATTTCCAGGGGAGGCTTTTAAGAGCTGGTGTGAGCTCTTTATTCCTCTGGCATGGCAACCTGAGAAGCCATATGTTGAGATTCAACTGGTGCAGGAGAAAGGGAGCTTGGATCCCTTTGTAGCTGAATAAAGGAAAGCCTCTACCAAATAGCAATAGTTGTAAGCTAGAAATAAATGATTGTGGAGCTAAGCCATTGAAAATTTGAGATGTTTTAACAGAGTCAAAAGAGTAAGGCATACCTGAGACTAAGGAGGGATTGAGGAGGGAGCCCCAATACATAGGCCTAAAGATAACAAAAACCTATATACAACAGATAGGGCTAAGTGAAATCCAACACTGGCTGGACATTTAAAATTAATTGGGGCACACTAGAAAATACTGAACTACAGATGTTATATCCACATATTATATTTTGAGATAATATGGGTGAGGAACTCAGCATCTATTTATTGAAAACTACAGTCAACAGAACATGACAAATTGGGTCAGCTGGCTTTAGGAAACCTCCCCAGAGGCAACTTGTCCCACAATATACTTTGGAAAGACCTTATTAGTGAGATCAATTCAACTTCCTATAATTTGTTGGAAAGCAGCCAATCAAACTCTGACATAGGAAGAAACCTGCAAACTTACTAACTGAAATGTTATGAAAGAGTATGTTGCAGAAAGTATTCCTGCATTAAATAATTAACTGGGCTGGGAGTGGTGGCTCCTGTCTATAATCCCAGCACTTTGGGAGGCCAAGGCAGGCTAATCAACTGAGGTCAGGAGTTTGAGACCAGCCTGGGCAACATGGCAAAATCCCCTCTCTACTAAAATACAAAATTACCTGGATGTGGTGGTGCTGCCTCTAATCGCCGCTACTCAGGAGGTTGAGGCAGGAGAATTAATGGAACCCAAGAGGCAGAAGTTGCAGTGAGCCGAGATCACGCCATTGCACTCCAGCGTGGGTGACAAGAGCAGAACTCCATCTCAAAAAAAAAAAAAAAAAAAATGAGTAACTGTACTAGATTCTCCCAAAGCCCCATCTCACTGTATAATTATTATTTAAAAATTCGGGCTGGGCGCGGTGGCTCAAACCTGTAATCCCAGCACTTTCGGAGGCCGAGGCGGGTGGATCACGAGGTCAAAAGATCGAGACCATCCTGGTCAACATGGTGAAACCCCGTCTCTACTAAAAATACAAAAAATTAGCTGGGCACGGTGGCGCCTGCCTGTAATCCCAGCTACTCGGGAGGCTGAGGCAGGAGAATTGCCTGAACCCAGGAGGCGGAGGTTACGGTGAGCCAAGATCGCGCCATTGCACTCCAGCCTGGGTAACGAGAGCGAAACTCCGTCTCAAAAAAAAAAAAAAAAAATTTAAGTAGCAACATTAGAGGATAAGCACTTTACCTTACCTAAATCATCTCAAATAATCATCACAAGAATCCTGTTATGTAGGTACTATTATCCCCTTTGAACAGACAAAAAAACTGAAATGCAGACTGGTTAACTTGCCCAAAGTCACACAGCTAGTAGTAAGTGGAGAAGGTGAGACCCAGATCCAGATGGCATGATTCTTTAACTCAGTGAAAAGAGGGCATGCAATCAAAAGGATACAATGTCTTAAGGGAGGAAATCTAGACAAGGGGCCCCTGGTTGGGGGCAAGGACCACAGGCATGGGGTTGGCAGCAGCTGCTCTGATTCTAGTCGAGGATTCCCAGTCCTTTGAAAACAGAACAGTTTCACAGGATGCCAAAGCATGATGGAAATTTCCTATGAGAACAATCTATTCTTTTTCCTCCAGGCAATAATGAGCAGAGCTCTACACTAGGATGAAGTTCCCCTCACACATTTCCAGTATAACTCATAACTTGGCATTCTGGTCTAGACCAGATTCAGACAAGCTTTAGAACACTTACTGTTGCAAATGGAGCCTTGGACTAAGGAAAATACTGCTTAAAGCCCCAGGCATGTCTTACCCTCAGGCAGCTCAATGTTTTGCCCAATTCAGAGAGAATCAGTGATTTCCCAAGTTTGCTAGGCTGGCCCTAGGCAGGAACTTTTCCAGTTCTCCTAGGTGTTTCCTGGCGTTTAGAGGGCGTCAGCTACCCACCTTGAGGATATAAAAGATTTGTACAGTATTTATGACAACATTTCATGAAGAAGCAATAAAACATCTTGAAGACAGAATTGTCTTTTTACAACAGTATGAAGTATGAAGGGGAAAGGATAGTATCAGGGGAAAGGTACAGAGAAGAAGCAAGACTTATAAAATTATGCTTATAAAAATTAGACTAATAAAATTATGGTACATATGCCCCAACATACATTCTAACTATAGATCTTCTCTCTCAACTTTATATTAAATTATGGGTTGCCCCATTAGTCAGGATAATGCTGGCTACAGTAATAAATAACCCCAAAATTTCAGTGGCTTAACATGGAAGGAACTTTTTGTTGTTGCTAATTTAATAGATCAGTGTAAGTGTTTACTAGCAGGTAGCTTTCCCCCAGGTAGTCATTTAGGAGCCCAGGTTCCTTCTCCTTTGCCATCATCCCCTTGGTCTAAAGCCTTGAAGGAGGAAAAGGCACAACTGCATCTCACCCAGCTTTCTAGATGTGACCCATACCACCTCCACTCACATTCTATTGATACAAATTACTCAGAGCTTCGCCTGGGTGCAATGCTGGGAAATGCAGTTCCTGACTAAAAGCCACTTCCCAAGAAGGACTCTACACAACAGAAGAGCAAGTATCAATCTGATGGAAGGTTACCTACCTCTATCCATTGCAAAATGGGCATCATATAAACCAGGGGGTCCCCAGTCCCCTGGCCATGGACCAGTACTGTTAGGAACTGGGCTACACAGCAGGAGGGGAGTGGTAGGTGACTGAGCATTTCTGCCTGAGCTCCACCTCCTGTCAGTTTGTCAGATCAGCAGGAGCATTAGGAGATTAGATTTCCATAGGAGCATAAACCCTATTACAAACTGCACAAGCAAGGGATCTAGGTTGTGTGCTCCTTAAGAGACTCTAATGCCTGACAATTTGAGGTGGAACAGTTTCATCCTGAAGCCATCCCACTCTCCCACCTTGCCATGGAAAAACTGTCTTCCATGAAACTGGTCCCTGGTGCCAAAAAGGTTGGCAACTGCTGATATAAACTACAGGGGCAGATATAAACAGCAGGAGGGACAAAACTTATAGTTCAGGTAAATGACTTTATGTGCCATCCCAGAGGCAAATCAGTTCCAATATGACAGAGGAACAGTAAGACTGGAAGGCCAGAAGTGTCTCTCGTTAGAGGACTTGGCCCTCAGGCTCTAGGTTTGGTTCTGAGACTTTCCCCACCAAGTCCCTTTATGTTTTTAGCCAGAGTAGTGGGCCCTGAGGAAAATGTGGACCTTGGGCTGGGCGTGGTGGCTCACGCCTGTAATCCCAACATTTGGGAGGCAGAGGTGGGCGAATCACTTGAGGTCAGGAGTTCGAGACCAGCCTGGCCAACATGGTGAAACCCCATCACTACTAAAAATACAAAAATTAGCCAGGCATGATGGCGGGCACCTGTAATCCCAGCTACTTGGGAGGCTCAGGCAGGAGAATTGCTTGAACCTGAGAGGCAGAGGTTGCAATGAGCCAATGTCGCACCATGGCACTGCAGCCTGGGCAACAGAGTGAGACTCCATCTCAAAAAAAAAAAAAAAAATGTGGACCTCAACAAAGAGAGGAGGAAGAAAATAAAAGGAACAAATTGACAATTAGACTATTTTACTTATATCTAAACTTTCTAGGATGATTTATTTATGATTTTATTTATTTTCTACATTTAAGAAAACTATAATTCTATGTAAAACGAATTCAACTATCAATTAGCTGAGCTAAAGAAAAAAATTAAATTCTTTCCAAGTGATTGGACTGAATTTCCAGCTTACAGATCATGCTAATGCTTAAACCAGCTGCACATAAAATATAGCATTATAAAACTATTGACGTCTACATACATTTTTGATATTAAATGTTAAATCTCCAAATTCTAAAGTAACCTACCATAGAGAACATTTAGCTTTACTTATAAGCAGGCCAACTACCTGGAAATCAATTTAGTTGGAAAAGGACACTGGCTGAAAATGAGTAGATCTTATTTCAAATCCTGGTTCTTCTACCCCTGAGAAATAATATAGAACAAGAAACTGTACCTCAACCCTTGACTTCAATTTGAAATGAGGATGTTGACCCAAAACTCCAATTAGTAGGAAACTATAGTTCATAAACTCCAGTATTATATGTTTTGGTAGAGGCCAAATGGTCTAGCCTTAAAATTAATTCTGCTGAAAACTAAGTTACCCATTTAGAAATATTTTTTGGAACTCTGTCCTTGTGCTTGTTTCAAGGAAAATTAGGAGGATAATTTAAATAATCAGTCACCACAGAAACAGTACAGCCATGTGGACAGCGTAAATTCACTTAAAGACATATCTTCTTATATCATAATCCAAGATATCTTATTGCAAATTTTAAATTGTGGTGGTTGGTGTGAGAAGAGGTTGAGAAGTAGAGGTTGAATGTTTTCACGGCAACCACTGGATGGCAACAGACTTTAACAGTGAGTGGCGATAATCAATACAAAAGCAGCTTTCTATTTTGCTTGATTCCTCTGCATTTTCAGAAGTACAATCAAACTGAGCTCCTAGAGATGTTAGGGAGAGATAAACAAGAGTGCATTCGTAAGTGAAAGAATTAGGTTTTGGGATACGTACTCTGCTTTTGCAAGTGCTTTGTAGGCTGATAAATCCCCCAAGATTTAAGCGCTCAGCCAAGAGTTGTAAGAAAATGAAGTGCCTGCCAGAAGGGAGGAGTTTAGCCAGAATGTTATATTTACCAGAATATGCAACTTTGAACTAGATTACTTATTAGTGGTGGTGAAATGTTTGATCTTGCATAATAGAGTCATGCTGGTTACTCCTGATTGGTGAGTGGAAGACTACAACTCAACCCCACTCCTTCTCCTTTCCCTCTCCTACTATGAGTTTTCCAGGCTACGAACAGAGGTCACCCAGAGGACTGCTCTGACCCAGTAGGCTCCAATGGGCCATGTTCCTACTGGAACAATGAATGGTTAGCTCCTCTGTGTCCTCACCATATACTGTTGGGGCCTTTGTTCTAGTGGCATTGTGGGGTAGAGAGATGTTAGGTGGCATCCCCTGGAGTGAGCTGGCAAAACGGGGCTGTGCTTACATGATCGCTCCTTCACTTCCCCATGAGGAGGTAAAAGTCTTGAAGTAAACAGTTTATATTTCACCCTAAATTCTATTTATCCACAAGAACCATTTTAACTAACATCTAAGCCCACACAGAAAATCCAACTGGCACTGGAAAATATTGGGGCACTAGAGGAAAATTCCACTGAAGATTACTCTGAGGACCTTGAGAGACCTGCCCCAACACAGTCCCTAGAGTAGTGATTCTCAAATTCTCTGCCTACAATTAACTGGGGAGCTACTTAATGAAGCAGTATCACTAGCAACTATGATGCATTAGCCTCTCCCTAGGAAATCCTGCAGCGGGCCTGGGAATTCTATATTTTAACAAACTGCTTCTGATATAAATGGTCTACCAACTACCCTTTGAGAAATACTAGAAAAACTGAACAAGTCCACTGAGCCCCTAATCTGCTTTTCCTGCCACTCACACCCACTTTCCACAAGGAGAGAGAAAAGTCCTGGATCAATGCTTTGCCTGGCCAAGAGGACCATTATTTCAACCTAGGTCATTTAAAACCCAGGAGTGCCAATTACAAGATGGGGTGACTCAGGAATCACTGAGGAAATCACCGATAGAGACCACGGTCCACTGTAGTCTTGAGCTGAAGTAACCAGACCAAGTGGTATGCTTGCCCCAACTTGCAGCCCTGGTTTTGGTACTTTAAAGCTGCCTTTGCTCTAACTTTAGCCTCTGCTCTCCAACAGACTGCTGACTTTTCCTTGCCTGTTAGTGTAATTTTGATTCATATGTGGGATGTTCTTTAGACTTTTTGAAGCTTTTGTGATTTCCTCGCCCTAGACAAGCATCTATTGAACTCTAAATAACCAACTTGCTTGACCATAATTCCTACCTATGTCACTAGCTGTCTTACTTTACCTCCACTGGTACCATATTTGACCATTTCAGCTCTGGGTTCAGCCACCCAAATATCACCATCACTTAAATACATTAAACCAATTAGTTGGCCATGGAAATATGCTAGATATAGTGCTCAAATAGGGAGAATATTTCAATGCTATCATAATTCAAATGGAAGAATTTTTCCAAAAGCAGATGCAAAAAAATGAGTTCAATGGCTAATGAAGCAGCAGCATCAAAGTTTGGAGTATTTTTCCCCATTGTAAATATTTTTGCATCTCTTTGCAATCATTGTGTTGATAAAAACAGAAATATAATTTGAGGGGTACTGGAGATAAAGTTACCCCTATCACTAATCCAAAGCATCAGTAGCATCCTATTAAGTTCATCTCCAAAACAAATCTTGAATCCATTCTTTACCCTCCATCTCTAATGCTACCACCTCTCCCAACCATTGCCATCTCATGCCTGCAACAGCTTTCTAATTTGTCTTCTTGCTTCCATGCTTGCTTGTCCTGCTTCAAGTCTTTCTCCCTACAGCAGCCAATGTGACCTTTAAAAAATGCAAAGGTGCTCATGTCACTTTCTAGTTTAAAAATCTTTCAGAGGCTTCCTAAAATGCTTAGGAAAGACCAAACTTTGGTGTGTGCATGGAAGGGCACCGCCAATCTTCCACCTCCATTTCTTGCCATTCTTCTCCTTCCCTACCACATTCTAGCAACATCAACTTTTTTTCCGTGCATAGAATATTCCTAGAATTTTCCTGTCTCTGCATTTTCTATTGTCTGGAACTTGCTTTACCCAGCTCTTGCCATAGTTGACTTTTCCATTTGCTCCTTCTCAGAAGCCTTCTCTGATTTTCCTAAGTGCCACCCACCACCAGGGACTCTCTTACACATCACTCTGTTGATTTTCTTCTTGATGTCTACTCCCTCCCCTACCAGAATGTAAGCCCCATGAGGGATAGATTCAAGTCTGCCTTGGTCACCCTATACTGCTAGTGTCAGGCACATCCTATGCCATATTGGTTGAATCAAAGAAAAGATGGATGTATGAAGAGGTAAAGTCTTGCTTTGGTGGGCATGGCATAGCCTTGAGTGAAATTTAGGTATTGTATTTTTGTATTACAGGAGTGTTTTGGGGGGTCACAAAGATAGAATATAGAAGTGCAGAAACC
This sequence comes from Callithrix jacchus, assembly GCF_049354715.1. Classification (NCBI taxonomy): domain Eukaryota; kingdom Metazoa; phylum Chordata; class Mammalia; order Primates; family Cebidae; genus Callithrix; species Callithrix jacchus. The sequence goes on from NC_133509.1 coordinate 94,412,546, forward strand.
ATATCTATGAGAGTCCCACTGAGACTTTAGAGAGAAGTAGGGCTAGCATCTGAAAGAAGTAGCTAATTTCCTTGAGACCATGTTGGCTCTGAGAATTAGAAGTAACTGAATTATGTCCTCCAAACTCCATTATTATAAGTGAGATTGATTTATGTGAGGAATAGAGGAGAAAATAGGCTGGATAGGGAATTAGGATTGCCTAATTAATAAATAGGATCATTATTTCTTGGAGGCATAGAAATGTTTGCTGCCTGTGAGCTCTCTCTCTACAGGCAACTTTAAGGCTGACTTGAATGTGTTTTAGGAGCTGATCATGCTACTACTCCATGCCCAAACCAAATTTACTAGGAGTGTTTATTGTGTCCCAAAGATTGGGCATTATAACAAAGGTACAATAACCATTTTAGATCTTTATACACATCTTGGAATTTAAGTGGCAAAAATACTTGCCCCTAGAAACAATAAGTGCTGGGACCACCAAGATTTGTAACAACTCTATCCAAGGCTGAGAACGAAACCCCACCACTCAGTGAAGCAATTATTCAAAAAACATAGATCAATATGCCATTGGAACAGTGCTAAACTTGTGACAGCTTCAGAAAGAAAAGCCATGAATTCAGCTGGCTGCTGGCAGCCGCATCCAGGGTTGCCTAGACTAGAAGAGCTCCTTCTATCATTGAGCAAAGTCTCACAAAAGTACCTTTGCTGCTTTCAATAGTCTAAGGTGGGCTGGGTTCATGCCTGTAATTCCAGCATTTTGAGAGGCCGAGGCAGGCAGATCACTTGAGGCCAGGGGTTCAAGACCAGCCTGGCCAACACAGCAAAACCCCATCTCCATCAGAAAATACAAAAATTAGCCAGGCATGGTGACACGTGCCCGTAGTCCCAGCTACTCAGTAGGCTGAAGCAGGAGAATCGCTTGAACCCGGGGGTGGAGGTTGTAGTGAGCTGAGATTGCGCCACAGCACTCTAGCCTGAGCGACAGCGAGACCCTGTCTCCAACAAAAAAATAGTTTAAGGTGGAAAACTTGAGGTCTCCATCTCAGTATTTCCATGGCATACATCAACACAGGAGTCACACTTTATCCAGCAGCTACTGGTCCATCTTATTGAAAGCTGACACAAAACATCAGCTTCAGTGGAGGGGCATAGAGCACAGGTGGAATCTGACATCTGTACCACAAAAGAAAGAGACTTTCCAAGAATCTTTACAGCCTGTTATATTAATTCCATTTCATGAAAATGAATACATACATAAATTTTTTTTAGAATTATGAGAATAAAAGTAAATGGGTCATACTTATTTTGGTTCCCTCCCAAATATTTTAGGACAGGAGTAATATCTGGTATATAATGAAAAGTAATAACAAACATCATAAATCCTAGGCAGATGGAAATCTATTCTGTTTGAGAAGACCTCCAGCTGGTAGCCTTCCCACAAATCACCCCTCCAAGGAAGAGAGAGGTTTTTCCCTGCCACAAGGGGCTGAGCCCTCCAGGCTCGAGCTGCTGTAGCTGGTATACACAAAGGAGGCCATGGGTGAGGAGGCTGCAGAGGCCTGCCTCCCAGGGCATGCACAGGTACCTCTCTAAAAAAAAGAGACAGAAACAGCTGATTTCCCCTCAGTATCTTTAATTTAAAGCATGATATGTCTAAGTCATGCTCATCATAGTATTTTCTTATAAGGTCTGGGCTGCTTAGCTCATCTATTTACAACAGAAATTGTCAAGCTTCAGCGTGATTATTAAAAGTGCAGATTTATGCCCCAGTCAATTCTAATTCTGCAGTTTTGAGGTGGGTATAGAGTGGGAATCTGAATGTTGAACAAGCACTCTGAAAGGTTCTGAGGTACCTGGTCTCCAGGCAACACTTAGGTCATTGCTAGCTTAAAGAAGGTCATTGCTAGCTTAAAGAAGGTCATTGCTAGCTTAAAGAAATATTTCTCAACCTGGGTCATTGGTTGCATGCTTTAGGGTTCCAAAAAGAGAATTTTTACATTTTTGTATTTTTGTTTTGATTATAAATTTTCAAGTAGTAAGAATATTCTAGATCATCTAGGTGATAATTTTATAAGCAAACACTACTGCAAGACTTCCACTGAAGTATTTACAATCAGGCTGGCACTGAGAACCTTTAACTTTGTCTCAGGCTAACGAGTCTTTACTTGGATCCAGACTTAGTTCTTTTAAATGATTTTGTTGTTCTCCGTTGGAAGGATAGATGAAAATTCATTTTGCTCAACTCCCTGTTGGTACAGTGTTTTTTCCAACTTTCTCATCACTATGAAAAATGCTATAGGAAAGATATTCATATGTATCTTTCTAACTCTATTTACACGTGTAGAATGTATATATTTTTGTCCACCTGCTGTAGCATTTCTATGGGAAAAATTCCTAACAGTATTCAGAAGGTATGAGTACTTAACACTGTAAGAGGGTTACAGTCCCGAAGGTTGAGTGTTCCTACTCGATGACATCACTTCATTTGCTCAGGAAGGGAACAGAGGAAGGAAGAGAGCAAATTTTGACAAATTAGAATGGACATACTGAATTTGAGAGGTTTATAGGATGTCCAATGTACAGTGAGGAAATGGGCTTGGAGTTTAGAAAAGAGGACTTCTTCAGAGCAACAGATTTGAGAAGCGTCACACATAAGGCAGTGCCTGAAAATCTGCATGGGTGACAGCAACCTTGAGAGCAAAGATATGCAGGAGGCAGAAAGACAAGGACAGAACTCAGGAACAACACAGAGGAACTGGAGGGAGGTAGCAAAAGAGATTGGAAAAGAGGTCAGAGAGTAAAAGGAGAACCAAGAAAGAGAGACATCAGGACAAAAAGGGAAGAAAAAGTTCTGAGAAGGAGTGAATGATCTTCATGTGAGCTGATACTGTCCCTGATTCTACTGTTAAATGAAATAAGTTACAAAACAGTATGTTCAATATAATGTAACTTTTTCAGTGAAAAACTATATATGCCTGAATACTTAAAAAGAACAACAATAAAAACCAAACAATACAAAGGCCTGTGGTGATGTCTGAGAATTAGGGATGGGAAGGTTGAGTAGGGAAACTTTAATCTTTCTTTCTTTTTTTTTTTTTGAGACGGGGTCTCCTTCTTTGTTACACAGCCTGGAGTGCAGTGGTTTGATCATAGCTCACTGCAGGTCTGACCTCCCGGGCTCAAGTGATTCTCCCACCTCAGCCACTCGAGTAGCTGGGACTACAGCTGTACACCACCACACCCAACTAATTTTTGTATTTTTTGTAGAGGCAGGGTTTCATCATGTTGCCCAGTCTGGTCTTGAACTCCTGGGCTCAAGTGATTCACCTGACTTGGCCTCCCAAAGTGCTGGGATTACAGGTGTGGGCTACCATGCTCAGACCCTTTAACTTTGAATTTTGTACCATTTTGTACAGTTTGAATTTATTATAACAAACATACATTACTTTCTTACTAAAGTTTCAAGGACTGATCAGCAGTATGATATTAGATTATCAGAAAGAACAAGAAAGATGAGACTGAAAAGAGGCCATTTGTTTGCTAAGGAGAGACTCGGGTTCAGACAGGAATATGAAAGTGTATGCCATCATTTAAAACCCTGCTTCTCTAGCTTTAAAGTGCATAAGAATCACATATGCACTTATGCACAGGGGATCTTGATTCGGTAGGTCTTGGAAGGAGCCTGAGATTCCCCATTTCTAAAAACCTCCCACATGTTATCAACGTGGCAGATCCAATCCGCACACTTTTGAGTTGCATGATAAGTAATCAGAATGCAGGAAACAAGCTCAAGGGCAAAGAGACCATGATTTCCCAAAGTGTATCCCCTGGAATGTGAACCCAAAGGCAGACTATAATAAAAAAGTTTCTAAAATCAAATAGGTTTGGTAAATATTACATACTTATCTTGATTAATCACACTGGGTATCAGTGCTTTTATAAGAATTTTTAAATTGACTTTTTACTTGTACATTCCTAACAGTTACGGCTAATCTGGTAGAAAGGAAAACATATCTACCCCCTTTAGAATCTAATGTTTATAAAAGGTCATCCTAGAAGGTGCAGGGTAGTAGAAATACAGGGTAGCAGGGCTCAGGGGTATACAAGAAGGAAAACTGAAGCATGAAAAAAGAACTGCATTTTGTCTCCAGTGCAATAACTGCAGAGGTCTCTGAAAGGTGAGAAACCTCCAAAAGTAGACGTTGTTAGAGCATGTGCACCAGTAACCCTGGTGCTCCTCCAAGGTACATGCAATGATGCCATTGAATGTCTGTCAAACCTTATATTTTTCTAAATATTTCTAGGCTCTTCTGAAATCTTGTCCAGCATCAACAGGATGGCTCATCCCCCAGATACCTGTGAATGCAAAAACTTAAATGCATGCATACTGCCAGAAGCTTCAGCGGACAAGAGCGGGAAACCACAGAAGCTGACCTGACCTCACTACTGCTGGGAGTCAAGCTTGGCATGAGCACAAACCTGCTTTTCATGAACAGTGATTAAGAACAGCCTGGGGCTGGGCACGGTGGCTCATGCCTGTAATCCCAGCACTTTGGGAGGTTGAGGTGGGCAGATCACCTGAGGTCAGGAGTTCCAGACCAGTCTGGCTAACATGGTGAAACCCTGTCTCTACTAAAAATACAAAAATTAGCTGGGCATGGTGGTGGACACCTGTAATCCAAGCTACTTGGGAGGCTGAGGCAGGAGAATTGCTTGAACTCAGGAGGCAGAGGTTTCAGTGAGCCGAGATTATGCCACTGCACTCCAGCCTTGGCAACAAGAGTGAAACTCTGTCAAGAAAGAAAGAGAAAGAAAGAAAGAAAGAAAGAAAAGAAAGGAAAGAAAGCAAGAAAGCAAGAAAGCAAGAAAGCAAGAAAGAAAGAAAGAAAGAAAGAAAGAAAGAAAGAAAAAGAAAGAAAGAAAGAAACAACTGGGGAGGCTGGGCAGCACTGATCCTTTCTCACCTGCCGAGACAGAGCAAGTGAGAACAAAAAGAACCACAGAGCTCAAAATGCCTGCTGGCATTGCTCAATCACCTACCCAGGACCTCCAGTTCTTGGCTGCCTCAGAATGGCCTTTTAGACTCTTTATAGATAGTGCGGTGGAGCAGTGAGTTTCAGTGGGAGTCCAGATTTCAAAGGACCTCTCAGTGCAGAGGATAGTGGAGCGTATTCACCCTGGTACACCTTCATCTTTAGAAAAGACTGCAACTCCCTCCTCTCTACCTTCTAAACTTTGCAGTACAGGGTCCAAGCCATATGGAGCAACTTGTACAGAGATTCAAATGACACCAAATTGGCCATAAAAGATGCTCTGAAGCCTTTGCATTCACAGCTGCAGTTTTCCATCTCCTCGGCTCTTCATCAAATGTCTGGTCAGTCAGTCTCAGCTGTTGTCCTTGTTTCTCAATAGGCCTGCAAAATTCCCTTTTCTCTTTAGCACTCAGATTTATTTACTTTTGAGAATAAACATATTTGAATAGCACTGTGCACACGGTGACTATCTCTGGAACATTAGTTAGGGGATAAAATGGAGACACATGCCTGTTATAGTGACATGAACACATGCTCAGCATGACTCAAGCTTGACTGCTTCAGGGCCCCAAAGGGCTAAAGTTGTCCATGTTAATGCTATTTCCTGTGGCTTCCTGCAAGCTGCGGGGTCTTTTCCTACCACAGTTAGGAGTAGCAAAAAAATCCAAAATGGTTTTAATATTGACCAAACAAATACATTCCCACTATTAAATCTGTCTTCAAATATCTTCCCTATAACACACTAACAGTTACGGCTAATCTGGTAGAAATGAAAACATTTCTACCCCTTTTAGAATCTAATGTTTATAACAAGTAATCCTAGAAGGTGCAGGGTAATAGAAATACAGGGTAGCAGGGCTCAGGGGTATACAAGAAGGAAAACTGAAGCATGAAAAAAGAACTGCATTTTGTCTCCAGTGCAGTAACTGCAAAGGTCTCTGAAAGGTGAGAAACCTCCAAAAGTAGATGTTGTTAGAGCATGTAACAACGTCTCCATCTCCTTTCAGCTCTTAAAGGAGAGCTATTTGGGAAATCAAGAGTCAGCCCCCACACCAGGCCACGTGTCTGAGCCACCGGCACCATGCATCTTTTTATTTCAGTCCTCTAGGTTCCACCATTCTATTCCAATGTGTTAATTTAAAAAAATTTAGAAGCTAGCTTCCAATTTAAAATAACGAGAAAGATTTCGTCCTCTATTTTTATATGAAGCACTTTAACTGCTGCTAACATCATTCAAATTAGCATAGATACAGGAAAGAGGGTGTACCCTTGAAATCATTTATCTCCAAAAGGCAAAGAAAGCACTTCTAAAATAAGGAAAAGTAGAAGAGATGGGTAGGAGGGGACCCCGAATAAAGTGAGGGTTTGTTTTAAAGTCCGACCTGAGTGTTCTCTCCCCAGGAACCGGGTAGAGGTTCTCTAACTTCACCCATTAACAAAAATAGAATAAGCAGCACCTCACTTAGTCAGGTGACTCTAATTCCTTTCTTGAATTCCATAAGACAACTGCAATCAGGTGTGGTAAACAATTTTTGGGGAAGAATCTCTTGTACATATATAGTGTCTGGGAAACAATGAATTCCATTTTTCTTGCATTTGAAGACTCACCTCAAAATTTTTGATAGGGAGAACATAACGACGACATTAAATTCATTCAAAGTAATAAGAGATTTAAAAAATGAATGAATCACCTTAGGTTTTGCCTAGGGACAAGAGAAAACTGGATCCAACTGTGGTACCTGTCTTGCTTGACTCACTGGGACACAAAAACCTTATCAAGATCCAAATCCCTTGCCCTTGGGTAAGAGAAAGGATGAAGTTGAGCTCCACTTTGCACACTTAAGAAACAGGCCTGGCTGGCAGAATAGAACATGCTAGTGGTGGGTTTCAGCACCTTCAGGGACAGAGCAGGGGGCCTGGACCAGAGCCTGACAATGACAAAAAAAGCATGGGTTTCCTCCCCAGGAAAGCCCTGGAATGGAAGGAGAGGCACATGCACTCCATTCAGGAGATCCTGGAGTGAACACAAAACTGCTCATTATTAGGGAGGCTGGGTTCAGCCAGTTCTGAGTCGCCCTGAGCACACGGTTCTGCCACTGACTTTTGTCCTCGCTGTGGATCTGAATTCTCTCATCTCCTCCCATCCCCCTTGGAATTATTCTCTGATCAACCGTTTGATCAGCATGGGGATGACTCCAGGGCTGGGCCAGAACCGCCCCAACTGAATGCTCAGAACACCCAGAGGGAGGACACTAATCAAGCATCCCTGCTACAGTCGGATCCTTTACCTTTTTGCTTATTGAGAAACAGCAGTAGGGGTGGCGCACCAGGGCCTAGAGTCCTGGGGCCCTTTGTGGCCGCAGGACCTTGGTTGGAACTTGCGTCTTCCTCAGGCTTCTGTGGCGATGTGGATGTCTCGGGCTCCAGGGTTCCGTCTCCAGTGGGCAGCTCGGGGCCAGGCTGGGGCTCAGCCAAGGGGTAATCGAGGAAGGAACCTGGTTCGGCCAGGCCCCGCCGGCTGGGCGCGCACTCCTCCGCCCGGGCTCCCGTCTCCTCCCGGATGGCATCCAGGGCGCTGGGCTTCATTGGGGGTGAGTCCTGCTCCCGCTTGGGACTCTCCTCTGAGGCCGAGGAGGCGTCGCAAGACTCGATGATGAGCTCGCTGTCCAGCTCGGCCTCGCGCTCCTCCCTCAGGATGCTGTACTGGATGGACGGCGAGGCGGGCGATGGCGGTGGGCCGCCCACGTGGCTGAAGCTCACATAGCTGGAGGGAAGCGCGTCCTCTGCGGCCATGGGGTCCTCGGACACCAGTTCGATCTCTGAGTCCCCCGACTCTGCGCTGCTGGCCTCGTGGTCCAGGGGGCTGGGGATGGTTGGTGGTCCGGACCTGGCCTTGGCCTCCGGCCTGTCGGCCAGCTGGCCCACCGGCCGTACACTCTCGGCGGTTTCATACGATAAGCCCTTTGCTTCTTTGATGGCGGTGATCAGCTCATCCTCGGAGATGCTGCCTTTCCCCTGGGATTCTGCAGCAGATGGTTCTGTCGTCCCACAGAGTGAAGCAGAGCCAGGGAGGCACACACAGGGACAGACAGATGGACAGAGAGAGGAGAGATAAAACAAAATTCCATTAGGGGAGATGTTTTGTCGTTGCTGGAGAAACACATATCTCATTAGCACAAAAATAATCTGTTTCCAGGGCTATGCTGGAAAGACAGGCCACCTGAACTAAAAGCTAATTACTACTATGGCCCAATTAATCAGTGTTTTACAGACCTATCTTCAGCTAGCTATTTTAAAAAATGACCCAGCAATATCTTAGCAACACAATCTCAGCTGGTTTTCCTGTTTTAATGCAGAGAAGATTCTACAAGTCATCGTTTCAATTTATGATTCATTCTCTTGGGGAACTTTGTCAATTTCACAGATTTCATCAGATAATCTGATGTATATAACTCTAATTGGACCCACTGATATCAACAAATCTGAAAATCACCCATTATTCCCTGTCCATTACTGTTTATCTCCTCTCATTTAATAAGACAAAGGTAATTTGGAGCCTTGGATACAACTTGGCTTCTGAGCTTTGTATTTCCCATAACAATATCATTTTTTTGCACCTAAGTGGAGCAATGTAAGAGATCACTTCTGCCAATTCCACCAAGCAGGCTGTGCAGATTACCATAATGCATTATCCTGCAAGGCTTCCCATAGAGGCAGTCAACTGTATTCTTTCCCTTTCTTCTCCTCTCTCACTTCCTCTGGAGAAGAACAAAACCTGAAAGTCAGCCCTGGTCCCCTGGGTGAATGCCTGCCTTCTGCTTGATGTTTATCCAGATGGCTTAAAGGCTTCACTGGGAATCTTGCTGAGCTTTCTCTCCTGTGGATGAGACAACCTGGGATCACCATGACAACAGTGTTCAAGAGCTTCATTTTCTCTTGCCATACAGAAGGGCTTTATTTCAGAATATCTTAGTGGGATCTAGTCCTTTTGCTAGCAATAACTAGTTGCATTTCTCTAAAGCTTTGAGGGATCTGTGGCTTTAGGACTGTGGGAGAACCCCAATGGATAAAACATTTTAGATTTTCCTAATTCTTTATAAATCAAAATTGATTTTATTCTTTATCTCTATTCATTCACCTGTTATTTATTGAGAAGCTAATATGTGTTAGGCCCTCTTCTATACACTTGGGATATATTAGTGAATGAAACAGATAACAAAGTCCCTGCTTATATTCTAGTGGAGGGAACACAATATATAAACAATATATACAGTAGATAAGTAAAGCACATAGTATGTTAGATGATGTTAAGTGTTACAGAAATAAGTAGAGTAGGATAAGAGAATCACATGTTCTGGGTCAGGGTAGAGATGAGTTTGCAAGTTTAAATAGGGGAGTCTGTATAGGCCTTATTGAGAAAGTAACCTACATTTAACACTTGAAGCAGGTGAGAGAGTGACTCATGAAGATATCCAGAGGAAAAGCATGCCAAACAGAGGAAACAGAGAGTGTAAAGGCTCAGAGGTGGGAGCCGCACTGATTTCTAGATATCACAAGCAGGTCATTATATCCGGGCAAAGTGAATAAGCTGGGAAGCAGGAGAAGAGATCAGTGATGTGGGGAGCAGGGGAAGATCATGTAGGATCTGATGGGGCTTTTATTCTGAGTGAGGTTGGAGGACACTGGACACAAGACTTTGGACACTGGTTTTTGTTGTGCAAACAAAGGAAGGATATGATCTATGGGTTCCCCCCCTCCTTTTTTTAGTAACTTAAAACAACAACCACTTCATTATCTCTCATGATTTATATTTTTAAAAATTTATTTTATGATCCCCAACTCTATTTTTGTAGTTCCTTAATAAGTTGTACACATAGTTGTTTGATATGATTTCAGACAGTGTAAAAGTGTAAAAGTTAGGCCAGCTTACTTCTGAGTAGTTGACTAGAGCACCGAAAAAGAAAACAAGGAGTAGTGTAAATTAAGAAATGTTCTGTATCTCCAGAGCACTGCTAGTAGCGGTAGCATCTTCTGCTGGGTGCCAGGCACTTTACATATGGAACTTAGGGTTTAGGGGCAATAGATTAACCTACTTGTCCAAGGTCACTGTAGTGGTTTTCTCTCTTTGCCCCCTTGAATCCATTCCTTTCTTTCTCTGCCCTGTCCTGTGCTCTGAGAGGCTGACCTACATAGAAGGCATACCCAGGAACTCTTTCCTTCTGGTTTCTGGTTTTTTTAGCCAATAGGAAGCCTGAGGGCTGGGATGAGGGAGATGTTGAGATATTTATACCCCGCTGCTGCTTCTGAAGCTCCAGCTCTTGGCAGGCTTTGAAAATGCTGTTCCTTCCTCTTGCTGTTTAGGTCTAGGGGTAGTAATGGCTCCCTAATGTTAAGTCTTTGCCATCATATGTTGGTTTTCTTGACTATCTTCACACATCTGTAAATAGCCCCTTCTCCAAACTCTCTTCAATCAAACCCTTGAGTGTTTCACTTGTTTCCCGCTAGGACCCTAAATGATATAGGTCCACGGTTAGAAATTATTTGACCTAAATTTGAATGCATGTCTATTTTATGTGTTTTATTATATTATGCTACATCTTTTTAAAAGGGGGATGCAGTCTGATATGCGGCAAGTTATATTTTGGAGCACAAGAAGGAGAGGAAAAGTGAATTGGAAAACCACATGCAAAAGAAAGAAATTAAACCCCTATATAATATCATATTTTAAAATTTCCTTCAAATGGGTCAATAGCCCAAATATAAGAGCTAAAATCATAATACTCTAGAAGAAAACATGGAAGTGAATCTTCATAACCTTGGATTAGACAATCATTTCACAGATATTACACCAAAAACAGAAGCAACAAAAGAAACATTAATAAACTGGGATTTTGTGCTTCAGAGAATACCACCAAGAAAGTGAAAGCATAATCAATAGACAGGAGAAAATATCTGCAAATCATATATCTGATAAGGGACTAATATCTAGAACATATAAAAAAACTATTATGACTCAATAATAAAAAAGCAAGCCAATTAAAAATGGGTAAAAACTTGGATAGTTCTCCAAAGGCGATTGACAAATGGCCAAAATGCACATAAAAATATGCCCAACATCATTATTCACTAGAGAAATGCAAATCATTTTGCATTTCTGTAAGATAGTAAGTACTTCATACCCACTAAGATGGCTATAATAAAAAAGTCAGATAATAACAAGTTCTGGTGAAGATGTAGAGAAATTGACACCTTTACACACTGCTGGTGGAATGAAAATGTTGTAATTGCTTTGGACAAAAGTCTGGCAGCTTCTTAAATATTTAAACATAGAGTTATCATATGACCCAGCAATTTCATGCCTAGATATCTACCCAAGAGAAATGAAAGTATACATCCAAACAAAAAAAACTTGTACATGGATGTTCATAAAAGCATCACTCATAATGACTGAAAAAGGTAGAAACAATCTAAAGTCCATCAACTGTTAAATGGATAAATAAAATGTAGTATATCCATATAATGGTCTATTTAGGCATAAAAAGGAATGAAGTACTGATATGTGTTACAACATGGCTAAATATTGAAAACAGTATGCTTAGTGAAATAAGCCAGTCACAGAGGACCACATGTTATGTGATTCCATTCATATAAAATGTCCAGAATAAGCAAATTTATAGAGAAAGAAAGTAGATTAATAGTTGTAGGGAGTGGAGATTTTGGAGGGTGAGAAAAGGGGGTGCAGTGTTTCTTTTGGGGGTAATGAAATGCTCTAAAATTTATTGCAGTGATCACAACTCTGTAAATATACTAAAAACCATGGAAATGTACACTTTAAATGAACTGTATAGTATATGGATTATATCTCAATAAAGCTGTTTAAAAAAAAAGAGAAGGAGACTTGGCCTTGAATCTAAATGCACAAGAGAACTAACATATTGGACTGTATTACGAGTGAAAAGTAATGCTTTTATTACGTTAAGTCACCAAGATTTTAGAACTCATGTGAATTCTAGTGAATACATCATTTCACTCTGGATTCTGCCATTACTGCTTGCCTCAGTTCACTGTCAACTTCCGTCACTTTTGAGTTCTCATCATATTTGACTTCTCAACAGTAATTGACACACTGTCCACTCCTCCTTTGGTGTCTGCAACACTACTTTCTTCAGATTTCCTCCCTTGCTCTATTGATCTCCTCTCTTCCCAGCCATGAAATGGTGGCCTCCCCCAGAGTCTGCCCTAGGATCTCTTCTTACTCCACTCCATCTCTAGGTAATTTTACCCACTTCCACCATCACGAGGTCCCAATTACCATTACTATGCTGATGACTCACAGCATTTCCTGCCTCTCCTAGAAATGAAGAAGAAAACAAAACAGAATGGGCCAGGTGCAACTGTGTAGTACAAAGTTCTAGAGGAACTTAGTGGAGGTCATTGAGGAAGTTGCACTTTACTTGATCTTGGAACACAATTAGAACCTTGAAAGGCAGGCACTGTCCAAGAGTGAACTCCACCAGCAAATATATGGAGGTAAAAATGTAAGGGATCTCAAAAAATGACTAAGTCAAACGTTTAACTGGAGTATTGTTGGGAATGATGCAGGAGATGTAACTGAAAATGAAAGCAGGTCCCTGGTCATGGAAGGCCCTGAAAACTAGTTTAAAAGTCAATCCTGAATAAATAGGTATATGGAGGGGCCAAGATGGCCAAACAGAAGCAGCTGCAGTCCCTGCCATTCACAGAAAGGAACGAAAGGGGAGAATGACTACAGTACCTTCAGCTGAAATATCCAGGTTCTTATATTGGAACTGATGAGGGAAATAACACACAGAGAATAAAGAAAAGCAGGACGGGGTGACAGCACACCCAGAAGCAACACACAGCCAAGGGAAGCCCCCTGTCTCTCAGCCAAGGGAAGCAGTGAGTGACTGTGTGATCCCAGAAAACCATACTTCTTCCATAGATCTTTGCAACTCTCGTCAGGAGATCCCCTCATGAGCCCATGGCACCAGGGCCTTGGGTCCAACACACAGAGCTATGTGGAGTCTTGGCAGAGCAGCTGCTCAGGCATGCACAGAGACCTAGGAGCTTTGCAAACTGCAGCCCCAGGATCTCCCAACAAATGTGCCTGCAACTCAGGCAAAGTGTGCAGTCTGCACATACCCCTAGGAAAAGGGCAGAATCCAGGAAGCTGAGCAGTGTTGTTCTGTGGGCCCCACTTCCACGGCACCTCACAAGATAAGGCCCACTGGCTTGGAATTCCAGCCAGCCACCAGCAACAGGGTAGAGCCTGACTGAGACTGGATGGAGCCCCTGGAGGGAGGGGCAGTCACCATCTCCGCTCTTCCAGCCTGAGGGCTTTGGAGAGTCCAAATGGTCCAAGAAGGAAGGGTACTTCCAGCAGCACAATACAGTGGCTTTGTCAGATTGTGATCAGATTGCTTCTTCTTTTTTGTCTTCTTCCTTTTTGTCATTTTTTGAGACAGAGTCTTGCTCTGTTACCCAGGCTGGAGTGCAGTGGTGTGATCCCAGCTCACTGAAACCTCTGTTTCACAAGTTCAAGTGATTCTTCTACCTCAGACTCTGGAGTAGCTGAAATTACAGGGGTGTGCTACCACACCTGGCTGTTTTGTATTTTTAGTAGAGACTGGGTTTCACCATGTTGGCCAGGGTGGTCTCCAAACTCCTGACCTCAAGTGACCTGCCCACTTTGGCCTCCCAAAGTGCTGAAATTATAGGCATGAGCCACCACGCCTGGTCAGACTGCTTTTTTAAGCAGGGCCCCATCCATTCCTCCTCACTAGGCAAGAATCCCCGGCTAGACCTTCCAGCCACATCTGCCAGCACATATTAGGAAGAGAACTACGATCTCTTCCTGGGATAGAGTGCTCAGTGGAGGGGAGGGCTGCCACCTGGACTGGTTGGACGACTCAGCTATTCTAGCCTGGGGACTTTGGAGAGTCCAAACTGACAGAAGCAGAGACAGTTTCCCACCATGACGAGGCTACTTTGTCAAGGCCAGACTGCTTCTTTAAATGGGACCCCAAACCACTCCTCCTCGCAGGGTGGGTACTCCAAGCTGGGCCTCTGGCCACCGCTGCCCATGTTCTCCCTGGGATGAAGGCCTGAGGGACAGGACAGGCCGCCACTTTGCCCATTCAGACTTCTTAGCTAGTCTAGCCTGTGGGCCTTGGAAAGCCCAAACCAATTAGGGGCTGAAGGAATCTCCAGCACAGCACAGCTGCTCTAATAAAAAAAAAGAAAAAGACAGACTGCTTTAAGTGTGTCCTTGATCCCGTTCCTCCTGACTGGGAGAGACCTCCCAACCAGGGTCTCCAGCCACCACCTACACCACATTCAGGCTGGCAACAGGTCAGTACTCCCCTGGGATGGAGCTTCCAGAGGAGGCAGGCTGCCATCTTTGCTATTTCCCATACTTCACTGCTGACACCTCTAGGTATGGGAAAAAACCAAGGCAACTAGGGTCTGGAGTGGACCCCCAACAAACTGCAGCAGCCCTAAGGAAGAGTAGGCAAATTGTTAAAAGAAAAACAAACATAAAACAACAACAAAAACAATAACAAACCCACAGAAATCCCATCTAAAAGTCAGCAATCTCAAAGATCAAAGGTAGATAAGCCCACAAAAATGAGAAACAATCAATGCAAAAATGCTGAAAACTCAAAAATCCAGAGTGCCCCTTTTCCTTCAAATGACTGTAAACCTTTCTAGCAAGGGCTCAGAACTGGGCTGAGGCTGGGACAGCTGAAATGACAGAAGTAGGCTTCAGGAGGTGGGTAATAATAAACTTGGCTGAACTAAAGGAGCATGTGGCAACCCAATGCAAAGAAGCAAAGAATCATGATCAAACAATACAGGAGCCGACAGCCAAAATAGCCAGTGTAGAGAGAAACAGAACTAACCTTCTAGAGCTGAAAATCATACTACAAAAACTTCACAATGCAATCATGAGTATTAATAGCAAAATAGACCAAGAAAAGAAAAGAATCTTAGAGCTTGATGATTATCTTCTGAAATAAGACAAGCAGACGAGAATAGAGAAAAAAGAATAAAAAGGAATGAAGAAAACCTAGAGACTGAATCTACAGCTGAATCACATACCTGAAAGAGATGGGGAGAATGGAACCAAGTTGGAAAAACATCTGAATATTATCCAGGAGAACTTCTTCAACCTAATAAAACAGGCCAACACTCAAACTCAGGAAATGCAGAGAACTCCAGCAAGATATTCAATGAGAAGATCATCCCAAGACACATAATCATCAAATTCTCCAACATCAAAATGGAAGAAATAATGTTACAGGCAGCCACAGAGAAAGGTCAGGGCACCTACAAAGGGAAGCCCATCAGACCAACAGTAGGCCTCTCAGCAGAAACCCTACAAGCTAGAAGAGATTTGGGGCCAATATTCAACACTGCTAAAGAAAAGAATTCCAACCCAGAATTTCATATCCGGCCAAACTAAGCTTCATAAGCAAAGGAGGAATAACAGCCATTTCAGACAAGCAAATGCCGAGGGAATTAGTTATCACCAGGCCTGCTTTGCCAGAGATCCTGAAGGAAATACTGAATATGGAAAGGAAAAACCATTACCAGCCACTACAAAAACACACTCAAGTATACACACCAGAGACAAGATGAAGTAACCACATAAACAAATCTGAAAAATAGCCAGCTAGCATCATGATGACAGAATCAAACACACACATAACAATACTAACCTTAAATGTAAATGGGCTAAATGTCCCAATTAAAAGACACAGTGTGGCAAGCTGGATAAAGAACCAAGACCCATTGGTATGCTGTGTTCAGATACCTAAAGCAAGTTCTTAGAGACCTTCAAAGAAACTTAGACTCTCACACAGTAACAGTGGTACACTTTAACACCCCACTGACAACATTAGACAGATCATCAAGACAGAAACTTAACAAAGATATTTAGGAATTAGCTCTGAATCAAGTGGACCTGATAGATATGTATAGAACTCTCCACCCCAAAAGAACAGAATATATATTCTTCTTATGGCCACAATGCACTTACTCTAAAATTGACCACATAATTGGAAGTAAAATACTCCTCAGCAAATGTAAAAGAACTGAAATAGTAACAAACAGTCAGACCACAGCACAATCAAATTAGAACTCAAGATTAAGAAATTCACTCAAGCTTTTCGTCTGGTGGCAGCCATCAGGTAAGCCAAGATGGGTGCATACAAGTATATCCAGGAGCTATGGAGAAAGAAGCAGTCTGATGTCATGCGCTTTCTTCTGATGGTCCGCTGCTGGCAGTACCGCCAGCTCTCTGCTCTCCACAGGGCTCCCTGCCCCACCCGGCCTGATAAAGCGCACCGACTGGGCTACAAGGCCAAGCAAGGTTACGTTATATATAGGATTCGTGTTCGCCATGGTGGCCAAAAACGCCCAGTTCCTAAGGGTGCAACTTGCGGCAAACCTGTCCATCATGGTGTTAACCAGCTGAAGTTTGCTCGAAGCCTTCAGTCTGTTGCAGAGGAGCGAGCTGGACACCACTGTGGGGCTCTAAGAGTCCTGAATTCTTACTGGGTTGGCGAAGATTCCACATACAAATTTTTTGAGGTTATTCTCATTGATCCATTCCATAAAGAAGAAATCCTGACACCCAATGGATCACCAAACCAGTCCACAAGCACAGGGAGATGTGCAGGCTGACATCTGCAGGCAGAAAGAGCCGTGGCCCTGGAAAGGGCCATAAGTTCCACCACACTATTGGTGGTTCTCGCCGGGCAGCTTGGAGAAGGCATAATACTCTCCAGCTCCACCGTTACCGCTAATATAAGTAAAGTTTGTAAAATTCATGCCTAATAAACAATTTAGGACAGTCATGTCTGCTTACAGGTGTTCTTTGTTAAAATTAGTCTACTGATTGTTTCATGAATGCTTTGTCAAATTAAGAAAGTTAAAGTGCAATGATGTTTGAAGACAATACGTGATATGGTGTATGTTTCTAACAAGATAAACATTTGCTTTATCTTATTAGGGAGTTCTATGTCAGTGTATAAAACATACTGTGTGGTATAATAGGTTTAAAATAAATTCTAAAAGAAAAGTACTGAAACTAAAAAAAAAAAAAAAAAAAAAAGAAATTCACTGAAAACCACACAACTACATTGAAACTGAACTGCATGCTCCTGAATCTCTTAAATAATAAAATTAAGGCAGAAATTAAGCAGTTGTTTGAAACCAATAAGAGCAAAGAGACAACACACCAGAATCTCTGGGATGTAGCTAAATCAGTGTTAAGAGGGAAATTTATAGCATTAAATATCCACATTAAAAAGCTAGAAAGAGCTCAAGTTAACAATCTAACATTACAACTAAAAGAACCAGAGAACCCAGAGCAAACAAACCTTAAAGCTAGCAGAAGACAAGAACAAAGATGAACTAAAGGAGACAGAGACAGGAAAAGTCTTTAAAAAATAAACAAATCTAGGAGCTGGTTTTCTGAAAAAGTTTAAAAAATCAACCAGTAAATAGACTAATACAGAAGAAAAGAGAGAATAATCAAATAAACACATTGAGAAATGTTAAGGGAGATATTACCACTGACCCCGTAGAAACACAAACAATGTGGGGAATCCCAAGATGGCTGAATAAGAGGCAGCTATGGAACACAGCTCCCAGCAAGAGAGATGCAGAAGCTGAGTGGTCTCCACAGTTCCAAACAAGGTACCTGGTTCATTTTGAGGGTCTGGTTGGACAGTGGGTATAAACCAAATAGGGCAAGTTAAGGCCCAGGAGGTGCATGCAACTGACTGGAGGACCAGGGGATCTCCCCTTCTGGGACTTCAGTTTAGATATAGTGCTCCACCCAAGCCCCCTCTACAACCCACAGAACAGGAGATCTTTGCCAGGCTGAAAAGCCTCAGTGAGCTGTCTGAACAGGGCAGAACGGCAACTTCGGCAGGAGCCACAGCTGTCAGTATAGATCTAAGTGGAAGCACTGGCTGACGCTGAGAAAGCCAGAAAGCTGGCTGGACCGAGTTACCTGCCCCCAGAAAGAAGGGGAACTGACAGCAGGGAAACAGGCCATACAGCAGGATGGATCTCCCTTGCACGAAGCCTAGGAGGCTAAAAAGCTCTCACTTCAGAGTTTCACACCCAGAACATCAGTTAGAGAGTGGCCAGGAATGATTGAGCTTAATGGGGGAAGTGCAGCCACCATTGCAGAAGCCGGCCTAATTTTCCTGGGTAAATAAAAGACGCGGGAGCTCCACTGAATCTGTGGCAGCCCAGCAGCGCCTCTGCAGGCAGACAAAGGAAAGGCTGCCTCCCCATGCAGCTGCCTGAGATCAAAGCTATATAAATCTAACAAGATGGGAAGAAACCAGAGCAAGAAGAAAGAACCCATCAAAAACAAGCATGTCTCTCCCCCATCACAAAATCACAACTCCGCAACAGCAAGGGAACAAAGCTGGATGGAGAACGAATTTCACGAACTGACAGAAGCAGGCTTCAGAAGATGGGTAATAACAAACTTCTCTGAGTTAAAGGAACATATTGTAACCCAGTGCAAAGAAACTAAAAACCTTTCAAAAAGGTTAGATGAAATGCTAACTAGAATAACTGGCTTAGAGAAGAACATAAACGACTTAATGGAGCTGAAAAACACAGCACAAGAACTTTGTGAAGCATACACAAGTTTCAATAGCCGAATAGATCAACCAGAAGAAAGGATATCAGAGATTGAACATCAACTCAATGAAATAAAACAAGAAGGCAAGAAAAGAGAACAAAGAGTGAAAAGAAATGAACAAAGCCTCCAAAAATATGTAATTATGTGAAAAGATGTAATCTATGCTCTATCGGTGTACCGGAAGATGACAGGCAGAATGAATCTAAGCTGGAAAACACTCTTCAGTATATTATCCAGGAGAACTTCCTCAACCTAGCAAGGCAGGCCAATATTCAAATACAGGAAATACAGAGAACACCACAATGATACTCCTCTAGAAGAGCAATCCTAAGGCATATAATCATCAGATTCACCGGGGTTGAAATGAAGGAAAAAATACTAAGGGCAGCCAGAGAGAAAGGTCAGGTCACCCACAAAGGAAAGGTCATCAGACTTACAGCAGATCTCTTGGCAGAAACCCTACAAGCAAGAAGAGAGTAGGGGCCAATATTCAACATCCTTAAAGAAAAGAACTTTCAACCCAGAATTTCATATTCAGCCAAACTAAGCTTCATAAGTGAAGGAGAAATAAAATCGTTTACAAACAAGCAATTGCTGAGAGATTTTGTCACTAACAGACCTGCCTCACAAGAGCTCCTGGAGGAAGCACTAAACACAGAAAGGGAAAATCAGTACAAACCACTGCAAAAAAGAACCAAATGGTAAAGACCAATGATGCAATGAAGAAATTATGCCAACCAAAGGCAAAACGACCAACCAGTAATAAAATGGCAGAATCAAATTCACACATAACAATATTAACATTAAATGTAAATGGACTAAATGCCCCAGTCAAAAGGCACAGACTGGCTAATTGGATAAAAAGCCAAGAACCATTGGTGTACTGTATTCAGGAGACCCATCCCACATGCAAAGACATACACAGACTCATAATAAAGGGATGGAAGAAGATTTACCAAGCAAATGGAAAGCAAAAAAAAAAAAAAAAAAAGCAGGGGCGGCAAGCCTAGTCTCTGATAAAATGGACTTTAAAACAAAAACAAAAAAAATCAAAAGAGATAAGGGCATTACATAATGGTAAAAGGATCAATACAACAAGAAGAGCTAAATACTCTAAATATACATGCACCCAATACAGGAGCACCCAGATATATAAAGCAAGTCCTTAATGACCTAAAAAGAGACTTAGACTTTTGCACAATAATAGTGGGAGACTTTAACACTCCACTGTCAATATTAGACAGATCAACAAGACAGAAAATCAACAAGGAAATCCACGACTTGAATGCAGATCTGGACCAAGAGAACTTAATAGGCATTTACAGAACTCTCAACCCCAAATCCAAAGAATATATGTTCTTCTCAGGACCACATCACAATAACTCTAAAATCGACCACATAATTGGAAGTAAATCACTCCTCAGCAAATGTAAAAGAACGGAAATCATAACAAACAGTCTCTCAGACCACAGTGCAATCAAATTAGAACTCAGGATTAAGTAACTAAAAACTGCACAACTTCATGGAAACTCAACAACTGGTTTCTGAATGTCGACTGGATAAACAATGAAATGAAGGCAGAAATAAAAATGTTCCTTAAAGCCAACGACAACAAAGACACAATGTACCAGAACCTCTGGGACACATTTAAAGCAGTGTCTAGAGGGAAATTCATAGCAATAAATGCCCACATGAAAAGCAAGGAAAGATCTAAAATCAATACCCTATCATCAAAATTGAAGGAGTCAGAGGAGCAAGATAAAAAAAAAAAACTCAAAAGCTAGCAGAAGACAAGAAATAACTAAGATCAGAGTAGAACTGAAGGAGAGAGACACACAAAAACCCTTCAAAAAATCAACAAATCCAGGTGTTTTTTTGAAAAGATCAACAAAATAGATAGACTGCTAGCCAGATTAATAAAAAAGAAAAGAGAGAAGAATCAAACAGATGCAATAACAAATGATAAAGGGGACATCGCCACTGATTCAACAGAAATAGAAACTACCATCAGAAATTACTACAAACAACTCTATGCACACACACCAGTAAATCTGGAATAAATGGATAAATTCCTGGACACTTGCACTCTCCCAATACTAAACCAGGAAGAAGCTGAAACCCTGAAGAGACCAATAACAAGGGTTGAAGTTGAGGATGCAATTAATAGCCTACCAACAAAAAAAGTCCAGGTCCAGATGGGTTTACAGCCGAATTCTACCAGAAGTACAAAGAGGAGCTGGTACCATTCCTTCTGAAACTATTCCAAACAATACAAAAAGAGGGAATCCTCCCCAGCATGATCCTGATACCAAAACCAGGCAGAGACTCAACTCAAAAAGAAAACTTCAGGCCAATATCAATGACGAACATTGCTGCAAAAATCTTCAATAAAATACTGGCAAACCAAATGCAACAGCAAATCAAAGAGCTTATTCATCACGTTCAAGTAGGCTTCATCCTGGGGATGAAAGGCTGGTTCAATATACGCAATTCTATAAACGTAATCCACCACATAAACAGAACCAAAGACAAAAACCACATGATTATCTCAATAGATGCAGAGAAGGCCTTTGGCAAAATTCAACAGCGCTTTATGCTAAAAACCCTCAATAAACTAGTTATTGATGTAACATATCACAAAATAATAAAAGCTATTTATGACAAACCCACAGCCAATATCATACTGAATGGGCAAAAACTGGAAGCATTCCCTCTGAAATCTGGCACAAGACAAGTATGCCCTCTCTCACCACTCCTATTCAATACAGTATTGGAAGTTCTAGCCAGAGCAATTGGCAAGAAAAAGAAATAAAGGGCATTCAATTAGGAAAAAAGGAAGCCAAATTGTTTCTATTTGCAGATGACATGATTATATATCTATAAGACCCCATGGTCTCAGCCCAAAATCTCCTGAAACTGATAAGCAACTTCAGCAAAGTCTCAGGATACAAAATCAATGTGCAGAAATCACAAGCATTCCTATATGCCAATAACACACAAACAGAGAGCCAAATCAAAAGTGAACTTCCATTCACAGTTGCTACAAAGAGAATAAAATATCTAGGAATATAACTAACAAAGGATGTAAAGGACCTCTTCAAGGAGAACTACAAACCACTGCTCAGTGAAATAAGAGAGGACACAAACAGATGGGAAAACATTCCTTGTTCATGGTTAGGAAGAATCAATATTGTGAAAATGGCCATACTGCCCAAAGTAATTTACAGATTCAACACTATCCCCATTAAGCTACATATGATCCTCTTCACAAAACTGGAAAAAATACCTTAAACTTCATATGGAACCAAAAGAGAGCCCACATAGCCAAAACAAGCCTAAGTAAAAATAACAAAGCTGGAAGCATCATGCTGCCTGACTTCAAACTATACTACAAGGCCACAATAATCAAAACAGCATGGTACTGTACCAAAACAGAGATATAGACCAATGGAACAGAACAAAGGCCTCAGAAGCAACACCACACATCTACAATCATCTAATCTTTGACAAACCTGACAACAACAAGCAACGGGGAAAGGATTCCCTGTTTAATAAATGGTGTTGGGAAAACTGGCTAGCCACATGCAGAAAGCAGAAACTGGACCCCTTCCTGAAGCCTTACACTAAAATTAACTCCAGGTGGCTTAAAGATCTAAACATGAGACCTAACACCATAAAAACCCTAGAAGAAAACCTAGGCAAAACCATTCACGACATAGGCATAGGCAAGGACTTCATGGCTAAAACACCAAAAGCAATGGCAACAAAAGCCAAAATAGACAAATATGAGCTAATTAATCTCCAGAGCTTCTGTGCAGCAAAGGAAACAATCATTAGAGTGAACTGGCAACCAACAGAATGGGAAAAAATTTTTGCAATCTACCCATCTGACAAAGGGCTACTATCCAGAATCTACATAGAACTAAAACAGATTTACAAGAAAAAAACAAACAAACCCATTCAAAAGTCAGCAAAGGATATGAACAGACACTTTTAGAAAGAAGACATTTATGAGGCCAACAAACACATGAAAAAATGCTCATCATCACTGGTCCATTAGAGAAATGCAAATCAAAACCACATTGAGATACCATCTCACACCAGTTAGAATGGTGATTATTAAAAAATCAGGAGACAACAGATGCTGGAGAGGATGTGGAGAAATAGGAACACTTTTACACTGTTGATATGAGTGTAAATTAGTGCAACCATTGTGGAAGACAGTGTGGCGATTCCTCAAGGACCTAGAAACAGAAATTCCATTTGACCCAGCAATACCATTACTGGTATTATACCTAAAAAGTTAAAAACTGTTCTATTATAAAGACACATGCACACGTATGTTCACTGTGGCACTGTTTACAATAGCAAAGAATTGGAACCAACCCAAATGACCATCAACGATAGACTGGATAAAGAAAATGTGGCACATAAACACCATGGAATACTACACAGCCATAAAAAATGATGAGTTAATGTGCTTCACAGGGACATGCATGAATCTGGAAACCATCATTCTCAGCAAACTGACAGAAGAACAGAAAACCAAATACTGCATGATCTCACTCATAGGAGGGTGTTGAACAATGAGAACATGTGGACACAGGGAGGGGAGCATCACACACTGCAGTTTTGGGGGGCTAGAAGAGGGACAGCGCAGGGTGGGGAGGGTGGGGAAGGAAAATGTGGGGAGAAATACCAGATAGAGGTGATGGAGGGATGAAGGCAGCAAGCTACCTTGCCATGTATGTACCTATACAACAATCCTGCATGATCTGCACATGTACCCCAGAACCTAAAGTACAATTAAAAAAAAGGAAAGAAAGAAATACAATGATCAGAGAATACTATAAACACCTCTATGCACATAAACTAAAAAATCTAGAAGAAATTGATAAAATCCTGGAGACATACACCCTGCCAAGACTGAACCAGGAATAAACTGAATCCCTAAATAGACCAATAACAAATTCTGAAATTGAGGCAACAATAAATAGCCTATCAAGCAAACAAAAGCCCAGGACCAGTTACATTTACAGCTGAATTCTACCAGAGGTACAAAGAAGAGCTGGTACCATTTCTACTGAAACTATCCCAGAATATTGAAAAGGAGAGACTCCTCCCTAACTCACTCAATGAGTTCATCCTGATAACAAAACCTGGCAGAGATACAACAACAACAAAAAAACTTTGGGCCAATATTGTTGATGAACACCAATGCAATACTGCTCAATAAAATACTGGCAAACTGACTCCAGCAGCAAATCAAAAAGCTTATCCACCACAATCAAGTAGGTTTCATTCCTGGGATGCAACTTTAGTTCAGCATGTAAACATCAAGATGTGATTAGTCACATAAGCAGTTCTAAAAACAAAACCAATGAGATGATTATCTCAATAGATGAAGAAAAGGCTTTCAATAAAATTCAACATCCCTTCACGTTAAAAACTCTCAATAAACTAGATATTGAAGGAACATACCTCAAAATAAGAGCCATATATGACAAACTCACTACCAAGATCATACTAAATTGGCAAAAGTTAGAAATCTTCCTATTAAAAAGCAGCACAAGACAAGGATGCCCTCTCTCACCACTCCTATTCAACATAGTATTGGAAGTTCTGGCCCAGGCAATCAGGCAAGAGAAAGAAATAAAGAGTATTCAAATAGGAAGAAAGGAAGTCCAACTATCTTTGTTTGCAGATTACATGACCCTGTATCTAGAAAACTCCATTGTCTCAGCCCAATAGCTTCTTAAGCTGATAAGCAACTTCAGCAAAGTCTCAGGATATAAAATCAATGTACAAAAATTGCTAGCATTCCTACACACCAACAACAGGCAAGCAGAGAGCCAAATTATAAATGAACTCCCACTCACAACTGCCACAAAAAGAATAAAATACCTAGGAACACAGCTAACAAGGGAAGTGAAGTACCTCTTCAAGGAGAACTACAAAGAACTGCTCAAAGAAATCAGAGATGATACAAAGAAATGGAAAAACACTCCATGCTCAGGGATAGGAAGAATCAATATTGTGAAAATGGCCACACTGCCCCAAACAACTTACAGATTCAATGCTATTCCCATTAAACTACCACTGACATTCCTCACAGAATAAGAAAAAAAAAATTAATTCATTTGGAACCAAAAAAGAGCCAGAATAGCTAAGACAATCCAAGCAAAAAGAACAAAGGTTAAGGCATCATGCTACTGGACTTCAAACTATACTACAAGGTTACAATAACTGGTACCAAAACAAATATATAGAACAATGGAACAAAATAGAGCCCACAGAAATAATGCCACACATGCACAACCATCTGGTCTTTGACAAACCTGGCAAAAACAAGCAATGGGGAAAGGATTTCCTATTTAATAAATGGTGTTGGGAAAACTGGCTAACCATATGCAGAAAACTAAAACTGGACCCCTTCCTTACACATACGAAATTAACTCAAGATGAATTAAAGATTTAATCATAAGACCTAAAACTATAAAAACCCTAGAAGAAAACCTAGGCAATACCATTCAGGACATAGGTATGGACAAAGATTTCATTACAAAGATGCCAAAAGCAACTGCAACAAAAGCTCAAATTGACAAATGGGATCTAATTAAATGAATAAGCTTCTGCACAGCAAAAGAAACTATCATTGGAGTGAACAGAACAGAATAGGAGAAAATATCTGCAATCTATGCATTTGACAAAGGTCTAATATCCAGTGTCTACAAGGAACTTAAACAAATTTACAAGAAAAAAAATAAACAACCTCATTAAAAAGTGGGCAAAGGACATGAACAGATATTTCTCAAAAGAAGATATACATGCAGCCAACAAACAGATGCTAGCAAGTTTGTGGAGAAAAAGGAATGCATTTACACTGTTGGTGGGAGTGTGAATTAGTTCAACCATTGTAGAAGACAGTGTGGTGATTCCTCAAAGACCTAGACACAGAAGTACAATTTGACCTAGCAATCCCATTACTGGGTATATACCCAAAGGAATATAAATCATTCTATCATAAAGATACAGGCACATGTATGTTTACTGCAGCACTATCTACAATAGCAAATACATGGAACCAACCTAAATGCCTGTCAATGATAGACTAGGTAAACAAAATGTGGTACATGTACACCATCGAATGCTATGCAGCCATAAAAAGGAGTAGGATCATGTTCTTTGCAGGGACATGGATGGAGCTGGAGGCCATTATCCTTAGCAAACTAATTCAAACTAAACCAAATACCACATTTTCTCATTTATAAGTGGGAGCTGAATTATAATATATGGACATATTGAGATGGGGAGCAACAGACACTGGGGATTGTTGGAGGGTGAAGGGGGAGGTGGAAGAGCATCAGGAAGAATAGCTAATGGATGCTGGGCTTAATATCTAGGTGATGAAATGATCTGTGCAGCAAAACACCATGGCACATGTTTACCTACGTAACAAACCTGCATATCCTGCACGTGCCCCTGAGCTTGAAAGAAAAACATGTCAGTCTTTTATCAGGTAGACATTAGCTGGTCCTGGAAGGGTTAGGATGAGCTTAAAAGGGAGGGAAGGCCAGACACAGTGGCTCATGCCTGTAATTCCAGCACTTTGGGAGGCTGAGGTGGGCGAATCACCCAAAGTCAGGAGTTCCAGACCGGAGACCAGCCTGGCCAACATGGCAAAACCTCATCTGCACTAAAAATACAAAAATTAGCTGGGCATGGTAGTGAGTGCCTGTAATCTTAGCTACTCGGGAGGCTGAGGCACAAGAATCTCTTGAACCTGGGGGGCAGAGGTTGCTGTAAGCTGAGATCGCACCACTGCACTCCAGCCTGGGCAACAGAGGGAGACTCTGTCTCAAAAATAAAATAAAAACTAAAATAAAATAAAAAGGGAGGGAAGTAGAAGGATAACCCATTAACAGGATCATGCAACTGTTGAATTATGACAACTGGAGGTAGGGTATGGGTTGTGGTGGCCACAGAATAGAAAAAAGAGAAAACACAAGTGAAAAGAGAGAAATCACTGACTTGGAGTCTGATTCATATAGTGGGTGAGAAAAAGAGGGGTTTCAAAAGTTACTCAGAAATGGTGAGCCTGGGTGAATAAAATGAACAGGGATTCCATAGCTAGAAATATGGAAATATGAACAATGAGCTTGTTTGATGAGACAAGGGAAAAGATTCTCATCTTGGATGATTCCCTTTCTGAGGCACCCATCCTTATGGTGTCACACCCAGGAGTCCTCTGTCTAACCACCCAAACTGCTAGGACTCAGGAAGCTCCTGCTTGACCATACTCCTGGGAGAACACATGGCACAGCAGCCCACCCTTGTGCCAGCTGGTCTGATGCTGTGTTGTTCCAGAGATAGGCTGGTGCCCACCCATTCCGCACAACTGGGAGCCCCTAGGCAGCCTTGTATTTGTTTATATGATGATTTCATTAACCCTTGCTCCTTCACCCTTCCCCACTCTCCCTGACCCCAGACTGAAAGCACCTTGGGAGAAAAGTACAGCCAAGTTGTGTTTGTTCATCATCATATCCTTGCACCGAGCACAGTGCTTGGCACACAGGAGGTACGCAAGAAATAGCACTCGTGTGAGAGACAGCTCAAATTTTTACAACTGTGGCTATTACTCCAGTGTTAGCCCAAAACTGCCCTCAGAAATTCTGCCTTAGTAGAAGTAGGTCTGGATGTAACTCCATGTGTGATTCTAACAGTCCCTTCCAGTTAGGGCTGGCAGATTCAGCAAATAAAAATACAGGACACCTCAGTTAAATTTGAATCTCAGCTAAACAATGAAATTTTTTTTTAGTATAAGTATGCCATAAGAAATATTTGTGTTTTATCTGGCAACTCTACCTACAGTTGAAAACTACTATGTTAGTGTATTCAGAAAAAGAAGGCCCAAGGTCTTGCTTTATTTGCTCAAGAGTAAGGATGATTCCAGACAGCTGTGGGTGTGGGAGAAAAGGGCCTGAAGGGTTCCATCTTGAGCAAGTGAAGGTGCTACCTTAAAAATAATCCACCCTTACCATGAGTCAAAAGGGACTCATAGCTCCTGTAGATATTGCCCTATGTTCTTAAGGGAAACTAAAAGTTTAACAAAACGCTAGGAGTAATCAGGGAAAATTTTAGAACAAAACACAAGTTTCCATACCTTTGTTTAAAATTTCATGGCCTTCTAACTAAGATATTGGTTATTATGTATCAAGACTGACACTGCAACGCTAGAAACAGTAACCTAAAATCATCAGATAAAATAGGAAAATTGAGATGGTTAGAATGGCATCCCAGGGTGATGTGTTTGCTGCTGCTGATAATTATGATGATATAACTGAGAGGGATAAAAGGAAAGGTTAACATGGGTTATTTTAGCAAGTTGCAGAGACCAGTGTCCAACTGTGAATGATGCTGCCATTAGGGTTCCCTTTGTTCCTGGCTCATTGTCCACACAGCATCTGGAAGGATCATTTGAAAACCCAAATCTGATCCTGCTACATTTCCCTTCCTTCCTCCTACTCCAGCCATGCCAGCCTTCCAGCTCATCGTGGAAAGGACAAGACATTCCCAGCTCAGGGCCTTTGCACTGGAAGGCCCCTCAGCCTGGCCTCACTTTCTCAGACAGCTGAATGACTTGCTCCCTCAATCCATTTATTCTCTGCTCAAGCTGTTACCTCGGAGAAGCCTCTCCTCACTGCCACTCTCTTATGCTTTGCCTTGCTGCATTTTTCTGCATAACTATTACAACTACCTGGTATTATATATTTGGTTATTTGTGTATCTGTCTTCTCAACTAGAATGTAAGCTCCATGCAGCCAGGATTTCCTTCTGAGTCACTACTCACTCATCTGTGAGCCTTGGCAGCAATGGAACAATGCCTGACATGGAATAAATGGTCAACAAATATTTGTTAAATAAATAGATGAACGAAGCAATGATGTCACTTCACAGCTTAAAACCCTCCAATGGCTTCCAATTACTTTTGGAACAACATGCAAACTCCTTCCCCACTATCTTGGCCCTACCTACCTGTCCAGTTGTGTTCTCTGCAACACTTCTCTCTTCCTCCTCTGAGTCACAGGCCCCTTTTCAGTTCTCATAAAATACAGACTCAGGGTCTGTGCGTTTGCTGTCCCCCACAACTGATGTCCCTTCTAGGCCCTCTCTGAACTGTGGGCTTATTCTCCTCATTCAGATCTCAGCTCATGTGTCATCCCCTCAGAGAGGCAGTCCTTGGCCCCTCACACCCAACCCTCCATCACTCTTTATAGTGCTCATATGGTGAAATTACACTTTTTTATGTGTTTGTTTTTTATTTTCTGTCTCCTCTGACTAGCAGGTAAGCTCTGCAAGGGCAGGGACCTTGTATATCTTACTTACCACAATGTCTCAGTGGCCAGTGCATGTCTGATGTATAGAAGTCACTCAATAAATATTTTTTGAATAGAGGAATGAATTTTAAAAATGGGTAGGAGAATCACAAATCCTATCAATGCAAGGAAATAGCAATGGTCATTTTAAAATTTAAAAATTACTTTTAATGGCTTATTTCTTCTTGAGGGAAACTGAGATGTTTTAAGAATGACTTCTGATTATTGTCCTTTTTGAGGCTAACAGCTCACATAACACCCAGGACCATCGCAATATGCCTCTTGGTGTTTGTGTCAAAAACAACACGGTGCTCCTGGTCAATGTCTGGTCCATCAGGGCATTTATTATGTTTTCCTAAATTGCCTCACTTTTTTCATGACTGGTCTTGGCTTAAAAGAGATTTCCAGTATTTCAGCTGTAAGAATTCTTGCCTCTCCACCTCAGTGTATGTTTTTTAACTAGTGAAAATAGGTAAGTATGTTGGAGAACATCACAACATAGAATAATCTATTGGAATTCAGAGAAATATAAATATATTAGACATCTTGCTTAAACATCAGCGTCTGTGGCTAAAACTAATCTAATCTAAAATAGAATTTCTCTTCAGTTATTCTCCAGATTGGACGCTTTCCTTATTTATTAAACAATGATAAACTGAACTGTTTTTTGCTTAACATGCTTTCTTTTTCCTCAGTTTTCATGTAGAATTATGTGTAATTCTCAATTTTTGTTTTATCTGTTGTCACTGGAAATGGCAGAGTGACCTAAGACTCGATAGATGTAATAAAGCCCGTATCTCCTAGTGTCTATGGGCACAGTGTTACATGGTGCCAGGGTTCACAAGAAGGATGGAAGGGGGTCAGAAACCTTGCAGGATAAAAAGGGCAGGGAGGAAGGCCTCAATGAGAAGCTGGTTCTTTAATTTCATTCTTATCTGTTGCTATATGACTCTGGTATTTTGATGTGGGATGCATATGGAGAGAGAAGCTGAACAGGAAAGAATGTGTACTGCGCCATTTTCTCTTTCCTGAATAAACCTTGCTTAGAATGTTTATTTGGTTGCAGCTATGGAGACAACCATTGCCCTAACCCCATACTGTCAAATGGGTAACCCAACATCATAAAACTCCAATATCAAGTAAGCCAGATCTGCCAATGCCTTCTCTTAAACCTTCTCCAGAACCTCATTGGGCCATGGCTACTTAAAAAATGGAAAATCTCTAAAAATTAATGAACCCTTTGTCAAGTCTTTGCAAACTGTAATTTTTACATGAAGCATGAGCAGTGTAAGTAGACCTATACGTGTCGGGGCATTTCACTATTCCTGAGGACTGGCTGAAATTCTTCTGAACTGACAACAGAACAACCCTGGAGCTCTGTAAAACGCAGCTGATTATATAACTTACATCTTCAGAACATCAAGTATCTCTAGGGCAGAAAATAACAGAAGAGTTTTACTACGCATTGCCAGAAAGAGTACAAGGAGGCTTGGAAACTCGGGTATGTTCTGACCTCATGTTTCAGGCTGTGGCAATTCGTATCTAATCCACCTGAAGTCTCGGTTTTCTGATTTGTCATCACTCCGGAATCTCAATTTACATATTATGTGAAGTTCACTGGGCCCTCCAACTCCATGTACATGCAGTTCTTCAGACTAAAAGGGCACCCTGCCCTTCATCTGCTTGTTTCCCCCTGTTCCTCTGAGAGTCACCTCTGGTCCCAGTTCACCTGGGGAGCCACTGGACTCCAGAGCTCCTTAGCACCTTACGTTTCCCTTTCACAGAACACCAAGCACACTGGATTGGGACTGTTTCCTTGGTGTCTGGCCCCTGGAGGTAGGGACTGGTTTTGTTTGTTTTTTTTTGTTGTTGTTGTTGTTAATTCCCCATCACCCCTGCTTCATAGAGTACCTGACCAAAAGAAAGTATGTAGAAAGTCTTTCTTGAGTCAATGGGTGAATCTGAAAATCAGGGACTTGGCACAGTGAATCTTCAAGACCCTTGGAGCTTTATAGTTGAATGAGTCTGAAGTAATTTTGGGGAGAAGGAATTAACGCTAAAATCTATAGGGAAACAAGATAGGAGGAACTTTCATTAATTCAGTTCTATTCCAACACTTGGACCTGTACTATAGCATCAGGGTTTAGAGCAATCACTCCTCCTCTACAGGCTTTGGCTCCATTTTCAGAGTTTACTAGAAGCTCTTTCACCTGATATGCTTATCAAAGCTCTTTGAGATATGGTAGAATGCCAGTCACCAGAGGCAGGGGAAGGTTTGAGGACCTCTCACTGTCCTCTTCATCTCAATGCCTCATGGAAATCTGAGAGAGGTAGAGATGCAAAGGCTGGAGAGAAGAGGGGTGGCACAGGGTGGGGCAAGGAGTTTTCTGCTACCTCTCTGGCCTTTAGCCAGGGGTATAAGAGGCCTGCTTTGTGTTTGAGAGAATGTGTATTAGTGCTGTTTAATATCCTGCCTTGAGTCACAGTAGGAGAGTATTCAAATTGAAAAAGAGCATAGTCTAATGAAGTCCAAACTATAAAAATTTTAGTGAAGTACATCTTTTGGTTTCAAAAATAAAATTATATGGAACTTCAATAAACTAGATATAAAATGACAATGTTGATATTGAAAGGGAAAGGGAGGAGTTCACTTTAAGTTTGCTCTCCCTGTCTGTGCTACCCCTAAAAGATCCAGAAGTCCACCTTTCCCTTTCCCTTAAGTGTACAGACTTAGAGCTCATGCCAGGCATGTTAAATGCCAAGGTGCTTAAGGCAGTCTAGAGAGAATCGTCAACAGGCTTTGCTCATAATGTCTCCAAGAGACCTTTGCTATAGTTTGAATGTCCCTTCCAAAACTCATGTTTAAACTTTAATACCCAGTGTGGGAGTATTGAGAGGTGGAGCCTTTGAGAGGCTATGGTCTATTGGACTATGAAGGTTCTGCCTTCATGAGTGTACTAATGGATTAATGTATTAAAGAGTTAATGGATTAATGGATTATCATGGAAATGGGACTTGTGGCTTTATAAGAAGATGAAGAGAGACCTAAGCATAGCATGTTAGCATGCTCAGCCCCCTCACCACGTGATACCCAGCATCTACTTGAGACCCTTCAGAGAGTCCCCACTAGGAAGTCAGATGAGCCCCTTTGACCCTGGACTTCTCAGCTCTCAGAACTGTTAAGAAATAAATTTTGTTTCCTATAAATTACCTGATGTCAGCTGTTATAAGCAACACAAAACAGACTGAGACAACCCAGATCCCAGCAGAAAGCTGAGAAGCAGGTAGTACTGCATTGTCTCCTCTGGACAGCAGGGCCACATGAGGATTTTAATGTTTCCAGTATGTCATTTAATTATCTCCCCTCAAATAAAGAAAAAAAATACTTTACAAAGAAAACCTGATAGGACTTTAAGAGAAATCCCAGATTGCAACCTTTGTACAATTGGCAACAGATTGAAAATGTTGAACATTAATTAAATTAGTTAAACTAAATGAAATTTAAGGGGCCCATATAGTGAAGTATGTTGAATGAAAATAGTCATTCTTTAATATGTGTCTTAGAGACTGAGATTTCCATATGCTGGGTTTTCCTAAGTCAAGAAATAATGGGGCATCTACCTGTTCCAGAAGATGGAGGGGTGATAGATCCTGGGCTGTCATCTTCAGGCTCCGAGACGGTGACAGTGGGGACTGTGTCAGGACTTGGCTTTAAACATATATCTTGCTTCTCAGGGGTCTTCTCTTGGGTAGCGGTTTCAACAGAAGGTTCTATCTCTGTCAGTGTGATTTTGACAGGGGTGGTGATCTGAGGAGCCCTGTGCTGTTCTTCAGAGAGATCATCTATGTATGGAGCAAATGTGGATTCTTCACATAAATGGTCCTTGATTTTTCCCTCCACAGCAGCTGGTTTGTTAGGTTCACGGACCCCTTCAAGTTTTGTTGAGATGTCAGTGTCCTTATTCTTAAAGTCCAAGTCTTTGTTATCCAACTCGGGGTGACGTTGTTCTTGGTGCTTCACTTCCTCGGGTCTGGTTATGTCAATGTATTTATAGGCCTCTGCTTTCATCTGGTCCAGGGGATCTGCTAAGATCTTACTCACTTCAGTGGACTCTGCAGGAGTCATCTCTATTCCAGAATCAGAACTAAATAAGCTATGAGACTCTATCCCAGGTACATCTGGTAAGGAGGCTCCAGGTGTACCCAACTCCTCAGGGCTTTCTGAAATGGTGATGTGGCCATTTTCCTTCTGAAGAATTCCAGTGAAATATGTAGAATCTTCCTGAGGTGGGTAGCAGATGTCAGAAATCAGAGATGTGTAACACGATCCTTCCTCATCTTTGGATGTTATTGAGAACGTGTGGTCCATGGCACTGGAAGCACCTGCCACACCTATGAATCAAAGCAGCAGCAGACAGTGAGTAGGTGCTTGGCCTCAGCTCTCTCTCCTGTCTAACCCACCACCCACCCCTGCCTGGTGGAGACCCGACATCCTTTCCCCTCAAGACCTCAGAGTCCCCTCAGAGCTCCCTTGGAGCACCAGCATGTTAAACTTCCTCGTCTCCCTGACAGTCCACAGTTCTGGTATTTTTCTAGTAACAGACCCCAGAGGCTCACATAAACTGCCAGGACTAGATAAGTTGGGGACAGATCCTATAATACTAGGAAATTTATTTTCAGCATCTACTGCCTCAACACACAGTGACTTGATCTTAGTATTATTAAAAAGAAACCCTCTTTGTATTGAAAGTATTAACCACTCTTTAAGTAGAGGTGGAAATAAGGCTACCTCAGGACTGTAACTGCAACAATAGGATAGCTGACTGGGTATAGGAGCTGTTCTTGGAGATTCAGTGGCTGGAGAAGCCTCAAAGGAGCCACTTGTCCAGTCCTTTTGTTCATGGACTCCTGATCCATCTAGTCTCTTTTGTAAGGTCCACAGAAAAAGGGACTCCTAGCTTTGGACCCCATCCCAAAGTGGCATCACCCAATTGATGTGTTTCTCTATTTATTTCTTAAATTTTCCCCCTCGCTTTGTTTCCCTCCTCTTTTACGCTCCTACTGCCCCTTCATTGCCATCCAGTGATATTCCAACTAACCCACTGGGAATTCCTTCATTCCACTGGTGGTGCCAATGGTAAAACTGCAACTTGCCTTTCCCTCCCCACTCCTCATAATCCTACTCTCCTCTACCCTCCTCTGCTTTTTCTCCTTCTTATATACTGTATAATTAACATTATATTTATTATGCATTGATTGTCTCCTCTTGCTATATAAGCTCCATAAGGGCACTGACCAATGACTGCAGGACCTGATCCCATCCTGTTCTCCTTCATTCTCTCAGGCCCTAAAACAGGGCCTGATGAATAGTAGGTAGTCAATAAATATTTGCAAAATAAGGGAAAGTGATTTTTTTGGGAGGGGGCAGAGTTTCATTCTGTCACCCAGGCTGAAGTGCAATGGGACAATCTTGGCTCACAGAAACCTCAGCCTCCTAGGTTCAAGCAATCCTCTTGCCTCAGCCTCCTGAGTAGCTTGAGATCACAGGCATGGACCACCACACCCGGTTAATTTTTGTATTTTTAGTGGAGATAGGGTTTTGCCATGTTGGCCAGCTGTTCTCTAACTCCTGACCTCAGGTGATCCTCCCACCATGGCCTTCCAAACTGCAGGGATTATAGGCATTAAGCCATCACACCCAGACACACACACACACACACACACACACACACACGTGGTTTTTTGTTTTTTTTTTTTGAGACAGTCTTGCTCTGTCGCCCAGGTTGGAGTGCAGTGACATGATCTTGGTTCACTGCAGCCTCAACCTACAGGGCTCAAATGATACATCTACTTCACCTGCCCAAGTAGCTGGGACTACAGGCATGCTATGCCTGGCTAATTTTGTTTTCATGTTTTCGCAGAGATGTGGTCTCACTATGTTGTCCAAGCCTGTCCTGAATTCCTGGGCTCAAGTAATCCTCTTGCCTTGGCCTCCCAAAGTGCTGGGATTACAGGTATGAGCCACCTCACCTGGCCAAGGAAAGTAATTCTGAAGTTTAGAATTAAGAACAAATATCAGTATTGTGTGAGAAGACAGGCTAGAAGATTCCCCAAAATTGCTAATGATACTTCATTTAGCAAGTGACTTAATTTTGTGAGCAACAGACCAGTTCAAACCTATATATCTCAGCTAGGCTTCTCATTATATGTTTTTTTTTTTTTTTTTTTTTTTTTGCATATGGAAGCCCCTCTTTTCAAGTTAGAACAAAAAAGCTCAGTAACAAAAGAATAGTTATAAAGGAATAACAATAAGGATTGTCCTTATTGCCTGAGCATAGATAGACACCAAAGAAAAAAACTATTAAATTTAAATCCCTGGGTGCACACACACCTTTATCCTGAAGAATTCTTAAGTTTCTTTCATTATATGGGCTCAGCTTATATGTAGACCTCATTGGAGGCAGGGAAATAACCTGAGATAGATATTTCACTACAGATATTTGGATTCTAGGATTCTCTACCAGTTCTTTGGAACCGCTTGCAGGTGTTAATAAGTAATATTCACCAGAAAGTAAGCAGAGGAGGGGTTTGTCCATATATATGAATAGTCTGGAGAGGTGGGAAGTGAGAAAGAGAAACTGGAGAAGAAACAGTAAGTGCTTCATTTGGTTTCCAAAGTTGTGTCTCAGTCATTATCCAACTCTTATTCAATTCCCCCACTGCAGAGGCCACCACAGGGCTCCTGACCCTTATTACCTATCCCTGACATGCTGCATATCCCTCTAGCCCACTATCTCCTGCCACCAGGGTTATCTCACTAAACACACGTGTCACTTGCTTAGTGCCCAGCCCCTGGGCTCGGCTCTGCCTTGCAAAATCCTTGGATTCTGCAGCTTGGCATCTGAGACGACGTGAATACTACCTGGTCACGGCTCTGTTGCCACCATTCCTCTCAACCTCTACTCAAGGCATAAAAAGCCCTTCAGTGTCGCATTCACTTGACCAGCTTTTCTAGCCCTGTCTTCCACTCTCCAATTCAATTTCTAAGCTCCACTAATATAAATTACCCAATACTTCTTCAATATTGGATCCTTCCAACCTCCACATCCAAATCTCTGCCCTTCACCATCAAGCCATTAAACATAAGAAACTTTAAATGTCACTGTCTCCATGAAGAATTTGCTGGCTGCCAGTCCATTTAGGCTGTTTCAACAAAAGGACTGTAAACTATGTAGATTATAAACACATAAATTTATTCTGGAGGCTGGAAAGTTCGAGATCAAGCTGCCAGTGGATTCAGTGTGTGATGAGGGCCCACTTCCTACATCCCTCTAGCCCACTGTCTCCTGCCACCAGGGTTATCTCACTAAACACACGTGTCACTTGCTTAGTGCCCAGCCCCTTTTGGTTACAGATGGCCATCTTTTTGCTACATCTGCTTTCCTACATGGCCATCTGTAACCTCACATGGTGGAAAGGGTGAGGGAATTCTCTCTGGGGCCACTTTTATAAGGTCACTAATCCCATATATGAGAGCTCTGCCCTAATGGCTTAATCACCTCCCAAAGACCTCACCTCCAAATATCATTGCCTTTTGGGTTAGGATTTCAACATATGAATTGAGGGTGGGGGGGGGGCACAAACATTCAGATTACAGCACTGACCAATGTCTGCAGGACCTGATCCTATCCTTTTTCATTCTCATAGCAATGAATTTATACTGCTCATATAGCATATATGACATACAGCTTATATATGTGCTTGTTACCTTCTTCTAACCTGTCAGCTCCTGGAGTTTGATGCTTATGCCTGGCACACTGTATTGCATATTGTAAGCATCCAATTCAAAATGAATATAAATAAATGGACTGATCAACCAATTAATGAGTGGGTTTATTTTGTGCAGCTACTGAAAACAAACTATGACTAATTAATACAAATTACAAAGAGGACATTGTAAATCTGTCATGCGGAAACCAGTCTAAAAATCTGAGTTATCCAACAATGAAATAGAGCTGCACTTCAGAACAAGTGTATTCTGATCATGGTAGACACTTAGGCAGAGAGACACCCTGTGTTTGTCTAGACAGAAACTAGTACTTTGTAGAAAGCTGGAAGAGATAACTGCAGAATTCCTTTCCAACTTTCCATGATTTTTATACTAATTGGCTACCACCGTAGTGTGACACAACTTCCTTTTTACTTACGCCTTTCCTGTGTAATAGAATCAATATAATTTCTCCATAGGTGATGCCTCTGAGAACAGGGGCTTCCCAGATGTATGGTAATAATTGGGGGAACAGAATCTAGATGACCTTTATATTATTCTATAAATAAAATATTATTAGAGAGGCTATAAATAGAATCAACAATCAGGAAGAAGTCCTATTTCTAACCTACCATCTCTGTCTTGCTCAAAAAACCCAGTATGAAATTGGAAGAACCCCTTTACCACACTCTTAAAATACTGCCAGCTAGAGGAAGAGAAGAGGAACAAAGTTATTTGTGTAAATCACACATTTTATTTTTAAACTTTTTTCACACATTTTAGATGGGACCGTATTAGAATCATCATAAAAACAAAGAATAATTCAAATACTTTGAATGTAGTTATGTCCCGTTTTAAAAACCTGAGCTAAATACCCTGAAAAATTCTCAAGGTTCTAACTTACTGAATTTAAAAATATATTCACATGGTACGGTGCCTATCAGTTAGAACTCTTGTAAATAGAAAGTCCTCCTAGACAGTAAATTATGTTGGAGCAGAGTCCTGTGGGGATTGTTGGAACTGAGAAGCAGAACTGAGCCTGAAGGCTCAGGAAAGCCAATTAATTCTTGTCAGCACTTCCCGCAGAGCTGGCAGATGTGGGAACTGAGAGCGCCAAGCCGTTTGCCCCAGGTAGGAACTCACATTGCCATATTGTTAAATACAAATCCACTAAATAAAGGTGCCTTGTCTAGACTAGAAATTACCACATAACCAAGAATTCTGTGGAATATTTGATTTCCTCAGATATTTCTCTGCAGCTGTTTCCTGGACCATCTAGAAGCCTAATTCACACAGAGGCAGATGTACCTTGAGAGTCGCTGTGTTAACCTACAGATGCCCTCTTGGGAGGTGGCTGTTCTGGGAGGACACAGCAAATTCAGTTACCTGGATGCATTTAAAATGGCATTGGTTTTCAAAATTTCAATCTACAATAACTTCAAAAAAGTACTTATAATAAAAACCGAAGGATTCACAGGCTACTATTTCTAGTCAGAAGCTAAGTAGGAGAAAGATGAAAAGAAGCTGAAACTATTTCCATTAAATCCCAATATGTGCTGATAAAAATGAGGCTTTTTAGTCCTGATGTAGAGGTCAGAAACACTCATCATGAGGCAGACAAATTCAGTAATCTCATAAAGGGTAGATGTTTTATTTTATTTTAAAAATGCTCCGGCAACACTAAAAGATAGGATGACAACGATGACTTGCTGAAGATGATTTTACTTTTCTCAAGGAAAAGCTTTAATCCTAAAATTCTATTAATAGTTCTTAACACTGACTCATCCTCACAGAATGGAGTTCATTCAGTTGGTGAACCATAGCTTAGGGAGTTTGTATTCTGGCTCTATTACTAACTAGCAGTTTTGAGATGTTGGGCAAGTTAGCATCTTAGAGCCTCAGTTTATTCATCTTTAAGATAAGGCAATAATAATTCCCACCTTATTGGGCTGCTAGGAGGACTAAATGAGAGAAATCTTTGCCTGATATATCGTACACATTCAATAAGTGAGAGTTGTTGATTTTCTTATTATCTCTATTTTGGAGGGAGAACACCAGTCATCTCCAACATATTACCATCTGTTCATTAGTTTCTTCCTTTATCTCTAATGACATCCTCTCATGGTAGATTGGGCCAGAAGAAGTTTCATGCATCCAGTCCACACCCATGCTCTATGGGGTCTGTCTGCCTTAGATGCTAAGTCCCTGGAGTGCAAGGCCATGCTGTCTTCACAGCTCTACAAGCAGGTGGCGGTTCATTAAGTACTTTCAATGGACATAGATCCTGTCATGACTGTGATAATGACTGACCTCAGCACAAAAAGATGAAATTCACTAAAGTATGGACAAAAAAGAAACGAGAGGGTATAGTGCCTACAGATGAGCCTTCTTCCTATAGACAGAGCCTATTCTGACTCGCTAGGGTTGAGATAAGATGCCTATGGTTTAAGGTGGTACATCCAAAACTCTGTAACGCTCTTCTTACTGCACTGAAATGGAGACATAGAGAATGCCAGAAATAAAAAAAATTAACAAATTATACCAAAAGGTTTTCTGAGAACAGAGATAGAAATGCTTTATTAGACAAACATCCCACTTACCCTTCTCCCTGGAATTAGAGAACCAATTATTGTTTGAATAGAGCCAATATTAACAGGTATAGGGGATATTAGTCCTATTAAACTGAGAAACATTTTTTTAAAAGTGTGGGCATAATAAAAAACTGTAATGACAGTGGGAGAGAGGTGTATATTAAAATTCAAGATTAAAAGCCAGAATCAATGACCCAAAGTAAATTTGCATTCACCTTTCCCAGAATCCCCTGTCCTGAGGCTGCCTATGTGATGGATAGCAGCAGCCTGCACAGAGGTTAGGCTGGGAGGCTTTTTCCCTGAACACTCTCACTCATCTTTTCTAAGTGCTATGAAATCAGCAGGCCCACAGTCTTGTGGCTGTGACACATTTGACAACAGAGTCCTCCATGAGGGATGGATATGCCAGAGAGACACCAGGAACCTCTATGTCACCTAGAAAATATTCTCCTTCTCAAATTAAGTGGCCTGTGATTTAACATGACAAATGGGTACTGAGAAATCCAGGTACACCCATTTGTAATCAGTTTTATCTGTACAGTTAGTGAAGAGAGTTAAAAAAAAAAAAAAAGAGCCTGCATTCTCAGCAAAAGACTAAGCCAAGGCTGATGACATGTTTGGGGGTTTAAAAATATGAGTAACTACTCTTTCCCCAACTCACTGCCTTACCTCTAAACCTTGTCTGCCAGAATAATAGATTTAGCTTTTGGTTTTGCAAAATCAATGTTTAATAAAAATGATTCAGCAAGTTGTTCTTTCCTCTATGAAGAGCCAAGATTCGCATTGCCTAGGATGTTTTCATTTTAGCAAAAAATTCACTTAAAAAGCAAAAAAAAAAAAAATTGCTTTAGCTGACAGACCAGGGTCTAAATCTTCTTCTGAGTCCTTAGTAGTGCCTTGAAAAGCATAAAGTTGCAAAGCACTGAGAGGAAATGATGGTGAAAATTCTGATAAGCTTGGAAGCATGTTTTGGATTTTGTTTGTTTGTTTGTTTGTTTTGGCCTGCTGTCTAAAGACAGAAATGTGATTCTGTGGTCTTCTTTGAGAAACAGTCTTTTTTAGGGAAAGGGTGGAGGTGAATACTTGTTTATAATTTACTTAGATCTTAAGAAAAGGTGCCTAAAATCCTATAGACATTCCTTTGCTGTTTTGAAGAACAGTTTTATTGATACGTAATTCATATACCATAAAATTCACTTTTAAAGTGTATAATTCAGTAGTTTTAGTATATTCATAGTTATGCAACCACCACCATTATCTTCTAATTCACCCAACTAATTTAAATATATTCTACTCCAAATGTTTCCAATACAGAGAGAGCTCTAAGTTACCTCTATTATGTAAATGATTGCCTTTGGAACAAAAACAAGGGCTATCCCCAAACATCTTTCTATTTGTCATTTACTGATAGAATTTGCTCTCTGATTTCCAGAGAAAATAATTGTTCTTGGTCAGATTCCCTCAATGCTATGTATAACATGGATAATAGCAAAAAAAATGTGTACTATAAATTTGTTTGCACTTTTACAGCTCTTTACTCTCTCCCGTACATAGAATTATGTAGCCAGTCCCTATAATTTTTTTTCTTTTTGATCTCTGTTGCCCAGGCTGGAGGGCAGTGATATCATCATGGCTCCTGCAGCCTCCACCTCCTGGGTTCAAGCAATTCTCCCACCTCAGTCTCCCAGGTACCTGGAACTATAAGCATGAGCCACTGCACCCAGTCCTTTCATTTTTAAAAATACTTTATTCTTATTATTTTTTAAGCAGAGTTAAGTTCACAGCAAAACTGACTGCAAGGAAGGCAAAGAGATTTTCCATATGCACCTTCCTCCACACATGCTGCTGTGGTCTGAATGTTTGTGTTCTTCCAAAATTCCTGTGTTAAAATACTAACCCCAAAGATGATAGTAGTAGGAGATGGGACCTTTGGGAGGTTAGGAG
The DNA here is from genome assembly GCF_049354715.1 of Callithrix jacchus. Classification (NCBI taxonomy): domain Eukaryota; kingdom Metazoa; phylum Chordata; class Mammalia; order Primates; family Cebidae; genus Callithrix; species Callithrix jacchus. The sequence goes on from NC_133509.1 coordinate 94,453,951, forward strand.
ATCATGAGGGAGGAGCTTGATATGATTGGTTGTGTCCCCACCCAAATCTCATCTTGAATTGTAGCTCCCATTTCCCATATGTTTAGGAAGGATCTGGTGGAAGATAATTAAATCACAGAGGCAGTTTCCCCCATACCATTTTCATAGTAGTGAATAAGTCTAATGAGATCTGATGGTTTTATAAGGCTGTAGGGATCCATGAACCCCACACATTAGATGTCAGAATGTAGGGATCCATGAGCCCCACGTTGGGCACCAGAATGTAGGGAGTTAGCCCTACATCACCCATGGTACCCCGTGTTCAGTGGTGACAAAGGAATGAGAAAAAGACAGGTTAAGAGAGACAATGGGACCAGGGGGCCATCACTCATTACTGGAGGCAGTGAAGGCCCCAAACTCTGATCATCCACACTATTTATTGGTTATAATCACTTTGTTCTACCAGGTAGGGGTGGAGTGATGGTGGAGTGAATCAGTGAGCTGGAAGTGAATCAGTCAGCCAGAACTGGTGCATCATTCTATGGATTGTTAACAGTGGTGGTTTGGGAGTTTCACAAAACAAGAACATGTGGTTATCTTTAGTTCATTATCTATGTGCAGCTGGTGGAACACAGGCCTTACAAGGAGCCTACAAGTCTGGCTATGTCATAGTGCTACAAAGGGGTTTTATGTCCTTGAGCACAATGTTTATGGTAACAGAGCCTAGGTCACTCTGCACCAGAACATGAGGCATGGAGAGGCCTTCCTCCTCAGAGGCCTCCTGCGGCCTTCCACAGTTTGTTGTTCCTTATTTCTTACTCATAACCACTTTATGTAGGCACTCTTAAGTCCTTTCTCCTTTGCTGCTTTTCCCAACCTAAGGGGAAATGCCTTTCACTTGGTCCTCATTCTCTCTTTGCTGGCTGCTGCCACATAAGACATTCTTTTGCTCTCCCCTCATCTTCCACCATGATTGTGAGCCCTTCCCAGCCATTTGGAACTGTGAGTCAATTAAACCTCTTTCCTTTATAAATGATCAATCTTTGGTATATCTTTATTAGTAGTGTGAAAATGAACTAATACAGAGCCCTCATGAATGGGATTAAATCCCTTATAAAAAAAAGGCCCTTTTTCTCTTCCACCATTTGAGGAGGCAGAGAGGAGATACCATCTATGAACCAGAAAGAGGGCCCTCACCTGACACTGAATCTACTAGTGTCTTGATCTTGGACTTTCTAGACTCCAAAACTGTAAGTAAATGTTTGCTGCTTATAAGCCATCTAGTTTATGGTGTATTGTTATAGCAGCTCAAACTGACCAAGACACAAGGTATATTTGTTAAAACTGATGAATTTACAATAACATATCATCACTCAAAGTCTGTAGTTTACATTAAGGTTTGCTCTTGGTAGCATACATCCTCTGGGTTTGAACAAAATATAATGACACATATATACCATTATAGTATTATATTGAATAGTTTCAATTCTCCCAAATTCCTCTGTTCTGACTATTCATCTCTTCCTCCTTCCTAACCCCAGCAACCACCAATCCTTTTACTGTCTCCACAGTTTTGCCTAGTCCAAAATGTCATCTATTTGGAATCACCCATAATTCTTTTTATAGATTTCTTTCCATTCCATGGCTACTTCCCTGGAGAGACACTTATCGACTTCTCTTAGGAGTACTGTGATGGTTTCCTAAGTGTTTTTCAGCTTCCAGCCTCACCTCTTCTCACTGTGCACTAGTCTGCACATGGCTGACATATTCATCTCCCCTAAAACACCACTATTACCATGTCACTTCTCTATTTCAAAGCCTTCTGTGACCATCTTTGCCCACACCTTGGCTTAGAATTCAGGATCCCCTTCAGCAGGGTCTCAACCTGCCTTTAGGGTTTTATTTCTGAGATTGCACAAAAAAACACACCTGCTGGAGCCCACAAACATACCATAAGATTTTATACTTCTGTGCCTCTGCTCAAGCCCTTCTCCTCAATTGAAAGGCTCCTTTGCTCTTCCCAAATTTAAGTAACATCTCTGGCGAAGTTCTGCCTCTTCTAGGAAGTTTCTTCATATTACTCCACTCCTCAATGTTTTCTTCATCTCCACTCCAAGGGCCATGACCATTCATTTAAGACTCACTAGCTTTCCTGCCTTAGTTGCCAATTGTTTTTCTACATACTTGTTAAGAAATATGTCATATACATCTTCATACCCTTTCACAGTCTGTGCAAAGCAATTACTGATTGGATTATTACTTCCATGTTGCCATTTGATTGAGTCACATTCAAGAACTTTTAGAATAATCTTTACCACCAATCATGTATTAGTTCAATGAAAAAAAATTTACTGAATGCTTACTATGTGCAAAGCACCAAAATGAAGGACATTCTCATATATACATAGGCTTAGTAACCTAATCTGCCCCCAAAGTTTACTACAAAATCACTGTAAATAGAAGTTCAGGTGCCCCTGAGTACAGTAGAAGTGATGCTAGGTGGGTTGCAGTATCTGCTGATGGATCATAATGGGAGCATCTTTTTGGTCCAGCATGGCATTATCAGAAAAAAACAAAGAAGGATTGAAAGAGTTTCTGCAGGTCATCTAATGCAAGGCCTTTTCAACCTTAGGATCTTATCCACAAGACTCAGAACTATCCATCTCCCCATCTTATTTTAAGTATTTCCATTAATGCGATCTCATTGCTTGCTCTGCACACTTAGTAAATGTTGTAGTTAACAGCCTGGTTCGTGGGTTCAAATGCATGGCTTTGAATACTGACTCCACCATTTACTAGCTGTGTGACCCATGTGACCCTGGACAGATTACCTAATAGATTTGTACCTCTGTCTCATCTGTTTATAATAGTAGCCACTTCATAGAATTATTGTGAAGACTAAATGAGGTAGTAGAATCAAAGCAGTGAAAGTCATACGTGACATTTATTAAGGGCTCATTATTATTTTTAAAATTGAACCCCAAAATACCTCACTGTTGCTTCCAGACTTTAGTCCCAGTTTTATCTTCATCTATTAGTAAAAACAGACACCTCAACAAATAATGAAAAAACAATACAGCACATAATGGGTAATCCCTTTAATATATAAAGAGTTCCCAGAAATCAGGAATAAAAAGACCATTGCTCCATTAAAAAAAATAGAGAATATAAACAAACACTTTGTATGGAAGAAGAAATATGACCTTGGAATATAAAAATGCAAATTGAAAAATCCTTGAAATGGCATTTCTTCTTTATCAGTTTGGAAAAAATTCAAAGAAGTGTGGCCACACACTCTTTAGTGAGGCTGGAGGGCAACAGGCATTCTCATACTAGGAAGAGGTTGGGAGGAGCGCAATATGCCATAATCCCAATAGGAGGCAATTTGGGAATTCCTATGCCAATTACAAATGTATTTGTTTTTGGAATCAGCAACCTTCTTACAGGAATTAGTCCATAGACATACCTGCACATGTACAAAATGAATACATACAAGGTCACTCATTGTAGCATAAATTGAAAAAAAAAAACAGAATCAACTAAAATATCCATCAACAAAGCCTAGCTAAACAATGTATTTCTATATATAGAATACTGTGTAGCTGTACAAGAGTGAAGACAATCTCCATGTATTGACATGAAAAGATTTCCGATAAATATTAACTGAAAAAGTGAGTTGCAGAATATGTATGTATAGATATACAGTTATAGATATATAGATGCATATATGGAGAATACTAATTCTCAATTCAGAAGAAAAGGAATAAGAATATATGTTTTTATTTGTCCATTCTGCATAAAGAAAACACTGAGAGAATACACAAGAAACCAATTACTAACTATGGAGGGTGGGAGAGGTGACAGAGTACCAGAAGCGGAAGGGAGATTTTTTTCACTGTGTATACTTCTTTTTAAAAAGTATTTTCCTTTTTCAAGCAAATGAATGTATTACTCTTTAAAACTTTAATTTCTTTTTTTTTTTTTTTTTTTAAGACGAAGTTTCACTCTTACTACCGATGCTGGAGTGCAATGGTGCGATCTCGGCTCACCGCAACCTCCGCCCCCCGGGTTCAGGCAATTCTCCTGCCTTAGCCTCCTGAGTAGCTGGGATTACAGGCACGCGCCACCATGCCCAGCTAATTTTTTGTAATTTTTAGTAGAGACCGGGTTTCATCATGTTGACCAGGATGGTCTCGATCTGTTGACCTCGTGATCCACCCTCCTCGGCCTCCCAAAGTGCTGGGATTACAGGCTTGAGCCACTGCGCCCGGCCTTTTAATTTCATTTAAAGAAAAAGAAAACAATATAGGATGATAGTAAGAGTGTTGCACAAACTATGATGGGAACCCCACCCCAGCTTCCTTCTTCTACATGACAGACTTTCAAACATTTGGAGACAACTATGGCTTCTTGTAGGTTCTCATCATTCAGGTTAGAACCTTCTTCATCCTCTTCTTCACGTTTTATTTTCTCTGCCCTCTGAGCTCATAGAAAACATGGACTGCACCATGTGCTTTACTTTTCCCTGGTGCTAAGCACACCCCTGGCACCTAGATTTTTGTTTGGTAAGTACTTATGGAACAAACAAATGAATGTGTTTCCAGACTCATTGTGCTAGTTCCAACCAGAGAATACAGTGTAGTTAATCCTGGTCCTTCTAAAATCTGACCTGGACCTAATGATACAGAATGATTCAGAGGGACAATAATTATTCAGAGAGACAGTACAACTATTTCCCCTCCTTGTTTTGAGTCCCTTCACTTAAATTTCCTATTTTTATTCACAGACTTTTATAGTCACTGCCCACACTATTACCTATGCTGAATTTGTGGCTAACTAAAACATGCCAGTACATAAGTTGTAGGTTTTTTAAAACAACTTCATCATTTCAAAATGCACTTTCAGTTACTGTACTGGGTGTATCTCATAAGTTTGAAAGACATTAAAGTCAGAAGCATAGAATTTTTATGCTAATTGTCTTATACCCTGATATGGTTTAGCTGTGTCCCCACTCAAATCTCACCTTAATTGTAACAATCCCCATGTTTCAAGGTCAGGGCCAGGTAGAGATGATTAAATCATGGGGGTGGTTCCCCCATACTATTCGCATAGTAGTGAATAAGTCTCACGAGATCTGATGGTTTTATAAGGGGCTTTTCCCCCTTTTGCTTGGCCCTTCTCTTGCCTGCCACCATGTAAGACATGACTTTGCTCCTCAATCCCCTTCTGCTGTAATTGTAAGGCCTTTCCAGCCATGTGAAACTGTGAGTCAATTAAACTTCCTTCCTTCAGCAGCATGAGAACAGACTAATACATTATCACTGAAAACAGATTGAAGAAGACCCTAGTAAAAGAATTTACCACAGTTTGGAATAATCCACAAGACTAAGCTAAAGCCGGAGTTAGGTTTCTCAATATAATTTGTTTTATTGGGGGAAATCCATGGCCACACAGCACAGGACCATCCCTTGTAGGGGTATGGCAAGCGCATACCATGTCTTGGTAAAAAGAAAGGTGCCCTTCCTCTGGTGGTCACAGATGTGTGCCAGAGGCCTGCATCCTCTGCTGAAAGTCTTGGATTTTGTGCCAGTGCTGGGAGTTGAACATGGGTTTCTGGGATCTAAAGCAATATCATGGAAAGTGGTATCCTTTGGGAAGCACATAGAAAGAGCAAGCAAATGAGGATGACAACTAAGGAGTAATGCTGTTAGGAACACGGCATGGCTGACAACGTGGTGTGATGTGGTATGTGGTGTGGTATGGCATGCCGTGGTGTGGCATGACATGGAATGCAGTAGGGTGTGTGTGCTGTGCTGTGGCATGACATGACAGGGTGCATGGGATAATGCAAGGCATGCCATGTTGTGTGGTGTGTTGTGCTTCATGGTTATGGCATTCCGTTGTAGAAAAATCACAGGCATCAGAGTCCCAGGGCTAAACATACCCATCAAATTACTGGCCTGGGGTTGGACATCCCCATCAAATCACTGTCCTTTAATAAGTCATTAAATTTTTAGGAAGGCCCAGTTTCTTCACTTGCAAAAAAAGGATTATAACAACAACTAGCATTTAAAAAATATGTACACTATGTGCTAAATGCTAAATGATATAATCAAATAGATGATCTTATTTCATGCTTTAACAGTCTATAAGACCTCGTGTTTAACCACACCCATATTATTGTTGAAGAAACTGAAGCTTAGAGAGGTTAAAGAACTTGTTCTTAGGAAAACAGCCAGAAGTGGCAGAAGCAGAACTCAGATTTAGGGCAATATGACTCCAAGCTGATGCTAACAGCACTATTCTTGGAATTGTTGATTAAAGGAGACTGAATGATTTGTGGCAGGCTTCTTAAGCTAAACTAGATGGACCTCAATTTACAGTCACATCACAACTAATGAAGCAGTAAAGCAGAAAGAATCTCTGCTCAAGTTAACTCAATAGCTGATCAATGCTTATTTCTTACAAAAATTGTTAAGAAATTGTAACAAGAATCTGTATTCAAAACATGTTTTTCTGAGTTCAAAACCTCATAGACTGAACACCTTTTTGAAGTACTTATGCAAAGGACAATGTTTTTATTTCGAAATATAATTATCATTAGCTACTATTTTGCCTTTACACAGTGTATGCCTTGCCGTTTTGTTCAAGTTTTCAAAATCTAACTCACATGCTCTGCTGGTCATCAGATTGTCTGAAATTTACTTCCGTGTTTTGAGCATTCCTCATTACAATCTCATGTTGGAATGCAGTTTATAAAAATAGAAACACATGGATAATATCTTGGGATAAATAGCATAGACCTGAAATTCAGGACATATCACTTGGTAGACTCAAAGGCAAACCCTTTGACTTTAACTCTCTCTCTCTTTCTCTCTCTCTCTCTCTCTCTGTGCACTCAAAATCAGAAAACAGTATAGAAGTTATACTGAGTGTACAGAAGATGTGCCCCAGAGGTAGCCATACTAATTAAGGAAAGTGACAAGAAATATTAATGTCCTTTATCAACAGCAGCATTCATTGTGCTCCTCTGAGCTATCTATAAGCCAAGGTAAACTCTGTGTTTAAAGCAAGACAATAATCCAGCTGTTGATGAGCCAGGGTTGGTAATATTGATCTAAGTGACTGTGAATGCTCAGTCGGGAAACTGCATCAAGATTTATTTTCTTCTCTCTTTTCTTTTATCCCCAGGAAGAAAAAGGGCAATAAATTATAAGCAATAAATTTAAAATATGCACAATTTGTGATGTTAACACAAAATTTTAATCAACTGCACATCTAAGTTAAAATACTACATTCTCCTGGTGCAACCTACCTAGCTGATGATCAATAAAAATGCATTGTTTTTGGGAATTTGGAGAAGACTTGCTATTGTGAGGAAAGTGAGACTTGCACTGGGGCTTTAAAAACATGTATGATTTTTGACAGAAGGAAATAGCAGGAAAGCATTTTAGGGGCAGAACTAATAGCAAAACCAAAAGTGAAGTAGTGAGTAGGAAGGAATTCCTACACAAATATGAGAGCTTAGGGAGCCATAGTAACTCGAGCCAGAGGGAGTAGTTAGGGTGATGGAGCCACTGTGAGGATATTAAAAAGGTGTGGGAATCAAGGATCCAGTGACTGTTTTAGAACATAGAAATGACTGGAACAATTAGTCCAATAATAACTTTCCAAAATGATAGCATTCAGGTTTGGAGGTTATATCAAATGCATTTGTGAGGTTTAAAAAATTACAAATAATCACTATAACATTTTTAAAAAATAGAAGTATATAAGTTTAAGATAAAAATTTTCTATTTCTACCCCCATGCCTCAGAAACAACAACAGATATTATTTGGGGAGTTGTAGATGTTTTATTATATTTTCTATGAATGGGAGAAATATCTTCAAAATTTGTTTTCCTGCACTGTAGCAGGGCCATACTTACATTTCAGTATATAAAGATCTACCTTGTGTTTTTAAAAGTCAATATTCCATGAAATGAACATTCTACAATTCATTTAAGCATTCCTCTTTATGTTGTCACCAATTCTTTTGCGATTCTAAATAGTGCTATAATGAACATCTTTTGAGTACATGATTTTTCGATGTGATCATTGAAATCCAGAGATGTAAAATATTTTAAAATATCTTTTTACTTAATTTTATACTTTGCAGTATTTTAAAATTGCCTCATAAAATGCTTTTCTTTGTATTAAACTGGAAGAAGTAGGAGGAAAAAAAAGACAAAGAAGGAGTAGGATTCAATAATGCAGAGATAAAGATAAAAAGAGGTTCAAGCAGATACTATGAAAAAATAGTGCATTTAAGTACAGCCTGGAGCTCTAGGCTCCCAACAGGGTCACTTTTAGAGACCGAAAAAAATGAGTTCAAACAAAAGTCCTTTTACTGCAGAAGTGCCTGGTTAGGAAAGTTTCACAGACTTGAAGAGATTTAAGCTCAATCTTGAAGGATGTGGAGAATTTATATAGGCTAAAGAATAGTCAATGAATTTCTGAGGACAGAAGTGTTGATGCTTTGATGTTCAGCAAAGCAAATTCAGATAGTTATCTGAATTATATATTCCACCTAAACTTTGGATACTAGCTTACAGTCATCCTTTTTAAGTAGTCTGAAATGAATCTGTCATGTGCGAAGGCAAAATAGACATCATAAACAAGCTAGCATGTGAATAGTTAAAATTAAAATGGTCTAGGTAAAACCACAAATAAATAAGAGCTTGCAAAGGATGCTGCATTTCTTGGTTCTGTAAGATTTTATAAAATGTGAGCAGAAGCCAAAATCAAATGTGTTCTGGAAAGGAACCAGCAACCAATTACTATGTTAATAATTCACTATAAGCATTAAATGCTCATGATTTTTTAAAAACCCCTAAAAATAATTTGCAAGACACTATCTCCAACATCTGGTGTTTGGCTTCCTTTAATCATGACTCCTAAAGACTGTTCTTTGTACTAGTTAAGTACTCTATGAACAGATTGGGCCACAAACAAGTCAGTTGCATTTAAGTGCTTTTAAAAAAAATTTCAGCTGAGCATGGTAGCTCATGCCTGTAATCCCAGAACTTTGGGAGGCCAAGGTAGATGGATCACCTGAGTCAGCATTTCGAGATCAGCCTGGCCAACATGGTGAAACCCCATCTCTACGAAAAATACAAAAATTAGATGGGCACAGTGGCACATGCCTGTAGTACCAGCTACTCAGGAGGCTGAGGCAGGAGAATTGCTTGAACCCGGGAGGCGGAGGTTGCAGTAAATAGAGACTGTGCCAATGCACTTCAGCCTGGGTGACAAAGTGAGATGCTCTCAAAAAAAATAAAAATCATTAACAATTAGGTTAGAATTTAATCTGTACCTCAACAAAAGGTAGTTTTCAAAGTAAATGCTTATTGAAAAGAGCAGTTGGATAGAAAACAGAATCAAATTTTCCTTTCCTAAGTGTGTAGAAACAGGCCAGTCAAGGTATACTTTCTGTTTTATCTTTGTTTTTATTATTTTTGCCCCAAACTCATATATATTATTCAACGTATTATTTTTTACTTACCCTTAAGTCAGTAAGGTTAGCTGCTCTTGTATTTTGGGAAGAAACTAAGGGTTCAAACAGAGCTATCCAGTTGCCTCCTAGCTGCTGGTTGTTTATCAGAAGATCCCATAATAAGGTTTAAGAGTATTTTTAAAGTGAAAATGCTTCAGATTTCTTTTTTGAATAACAAGATAATAGTTTCAATATTATTTCTTCATGTATTTTTATATCCCGTGTATGGATCTTTTCTTCTGGACTAGAAGAAATGGAAGGAAAGAGTGCTGAATACCTGATATATGCCAGTCACCATGCTAAGTGCTTGAAGTCTCAGTCATGCCAATAAGTAAATAAGTGGAAATCCTAAGGTAGATACTTGGTAACATTGTGAGAATTGTGAAGACAACCCTAATAATGATAAAACAAACTTATGGTTTCAGTGTTTAGTTACTTAACTCCATTCGTCCCAATACATCGATAGGCACTTAGCACCGACTATGTGGTAGGTACTTATTCTAGTTTCTGAGGATGTAGCAATGAATGAAACAGATAAATAGTCTCTGGTCCCATGGAGGACAGAACCAAACAACAATAACAAAAAGAACAGAAACATAATTATGCCTTTTGTCCCTTTTAGTCAGTCCTCTACCCACTCTTACCACTCTCCCTGACAAGGAATTTTAGCATATGGCCACCCAGCTGAAGACCATGCATCCCAAGTGCCCCTAGGTGTGAACATGTGACTGGGCTTTGAATAAAAGTAATATGTATTGCTTCTGGATCACATGCTTAAAGAAGAAACTGGTTGAACTTTACTCTTTCTTTACCCTTCTCATGAGCTAGACTGTGAACATGGTCTTGTTGAACCAGCTCTATGCAGATGAAGGCAGTACCCAAAGGGGTGATGAGCAGAAGGAATATGGAGCCCTGGATGATCTGGTACAGACAATTACCTACCTCTGGACTGATAAATCAGAGAGGAACTTTTACTTGCTTGAGCCATTCTATTTTTGCACTTATTGCTATGGCAGCTTAGCCTATATCCTAACCAACACAGCATGCAAATAAAATGACTGACAATTATAAGTGATTTGAAGGAAAGTCACAAGTAGATAGCAGAAATAATAAAAAGTTATCAGTGGAGAGGGGTGGGTTACTTTAGATAAGATGCTCAGGACTCCATAAGGAGGTGACATTTGAACCAAGACTTAAAAGATGAAAAGAAAGAATATGCAACTTTTAAAATTTCTCTATTATGCCTGCCTTTAGTTCTTTCTCCCTTCCTATGTTTTCATTGATTTGTTCTTCTTACCCTTGCTATGGGCCAGAGTACAGATACTACACACTTGTATAAAAGCCCTAGCATAGTAACTGATCTTTCTGAATCTGCCACAGTTGTTGCCTTTATGGGGAAAGCTACATACATTAGTTAACCAGCCAGTGATGATCTTACTGAACAGTGGTTTACCTTGCATTAGAGTCACACTGTCAGTGACTACTGATATATTAGATGAATGAAGTTAAATAACAACATTGAAAACTATCAAGTTTGTTATATTGTTATTAGGTTTGGCTTGTCTTCATAATTCTTACGGCATTACCAAATGCCTACTTTTGAATTTCTGCTTATTTACTGATTGATATGATTGAGATTAGAAGATACTTGAGGGCAAGAATGCTTCTATTCTCATTGTATTCCTAGCACAGTAATTAGCCCTTAGTAAGAGTTCAATACATTTTACTGAAGAAACACATTTAGAAAGTACAACTTGACAAATATTTTTTAAAATTCCCTATAAATAACTTAATTTGGTTATAGACTTTTCTTTGGCAACACAAAGACAGAAGTTTGTTATCTTTTAAGACAGCTACTCTAAAGATGTGGCAATGATCCAGTGAATGAAATCAGGATTTAGATACTCTTCCCTGCCCTTGTTTGCGCCAGGCAACTGGAGGTAACTGGGGTGTGACTCTACCCCTAGAATGTTGAATGCATCCTGGGTCTTGATGTGGTCATTGCTACTCAGAGCCTGGGTTGTGTGTAGAAGGCTAAATGTCCTCTGAACCTTCACTCCCCACTCCAGTTTCTACCCTATCAATGATTAGAAATGGAAAGAGGGGAGGCTTAGCCCTGGGATAACCTTATGAGAATCTTGTCACTAACATGCTAATATGGTTCTATTCTTTTCCTTCCATTTAACTCGATGTGTCTTGCTGTTAAAAAAATTATACTGGCTAATAATAAGGATGACAATAGCTAAATTTATTTAACATTTCTATATGTTAAGCTCTCTGCTAATGGCTGTACATGAATTAACTCATTTAAGCTTTAAAATAACCCTATAAGGCAGGAACTGTTATTCCCATTTTGTGGTTGAGGAAATTGAGAATTAGAGAAAAGCCAGTGACTTGATCAAGGTATTACTTTTCTAAGGTGACCAATCATCTCAGGTTGCCCAGGACCAAAAGATTCTGTAGGATGTAGGACTTTCAGTGCTAAAACTGGGAGTGTCTTGAACAAACTAGGATGAGTTAGTCATCCTATAAGTAACTGCAGAAGAATTCAAGACTAGGTCATTGAATTCTAAAGCAGTTGCTCTTAATCATTGCGTTATACTGCTTGATTTTTAAAAAAAGCGTTTATTATTAAAAAGAATGAAAGTTCTTTCTAAGGTATCTAGTAAATGTTAAATAAAAAGTATGGCAGCCGGAAAGTCTTTTACTCATGTCATTCTGTATTGCAATTTCTGTTAGGGTGTTTTTCAAAATAACTATTAGCATATGCACTTTGAGAAAGATGCTTTTTGGTTTGGTACCCGAATAAAGTCAGTATCAATGCACAGCAATCATTTCTGAGGCTTATAGTATTAGTTACATAATAAGAAAATAAAAATATTCACCACAAATGATAAAATTTTTCATGGATACTTTCCCCGGAATGAGTTGTTTTGCCTCTAGAATTCCAGAATAAGTCCTGAGAACTGTGTTGGAAACCCTGAAGAAGTAAACCCTGCTCCTTGTAAAGCCAGAGCCACAGCAGAAGCAGCTGAGAAAGTAGAAAACTGAAATACAGTCCTGTAAGACCTGCCATGCACAGTTGGCTTTGCATTAAGAGTAAACTGAAGCAGAATTAGGATGAAAAAGGTGATTTTTCTTTGCCTCTGTCACACAACCACGCTATCCAATTCCTGACATCAACTCACCTTGATTACAAGGTGAATAGGGCAGTCTGCTGCCCTCCAGAAGTTTACAGTACATTGTAATGAAAGATAATGAACAGAACATAAAGATTGGAGAAAGTGCTGTGAGAAAACAAAAGAGGATGTGTCTTTTCTTACTTGAGGGACAAAGAAGAATTTCTCAGAGGAACTGGTGTTTTATAGGTGGATAGAATGGCAAAAGGAGATAAGGAACTCTACCTTTCCCAGGCAGAGAACATGGAATGAGCAAAGCCATGGGAAGTCTAACTCCTAAGAAAAACAGGGCTGTAAGGTATAGTTGACACTACATATGGGAACACAGTAAAATAAATAAACCCAAAGCCAAAAAGAACATAGAACTTAGGGGGCCAGGCATGGTGGCTCATGCCTGTAATGCCAGCACTTTGGAAGGCAGAGGCAGGTGGATGACCTGAGGCCAGGAGTTTGAGACCAGCCTGGCCAACATGGTGAAACCCCATCTCTACTAAAAATACAAATATTAGCTGGGTGTGGTGGCACGCACCTGTAAGCCCGGTTACTCAAGAGGCTAAGGCAGGAGAATTACTTGAACCTGGGAGATGGAGGTTGCAGTGAGCTAAAAATTCGCCATTGCACTCCAGCCTGGGTGACAAGAGCAAAACACTGTCTCAACAAAAAGAACACAGAACTTAGGATTTCAAAGACTAACGCACAATTTCATTTTGTTTAGAAGTTTGGGCTTTGGAAATACATCAGATTTTCAGTAAGGCCAGGTCAGTATTCTCAGAAATCTACTCATTTCTGTGGTTCTTTCCCAGAATTTATCATTTATCATTAAGAACTTTAATGTTATGGTCAAGCTTTATATATGTGTGTGTGTATTTTTGAGTTGTTTATTTTCAAAAATCCAGAAATTCATTGGAATTAATATTGATCAGATTAATTACAGGTATTCAAAAATGAAAATAAAAATTTAGATTTTCAAAACAGGCTCATTTCCCTGAAGGTTTTACTAACCTTAAACACTTGAAGAATTCTGTAATGGCACAAAGTTTCCTTTCAATATCAAAGTCATCCCTCATCAACATGATCTGTATTATCTCTCTATAGCCATGATGGATTAGTGAGGGCTCATTTACATTTTCACTCCCAGTGAACATTTTGGTCTCATATTTGCAAAACAGTTGGATCAGGCCAAGACACTACCTGTGGCCGTGGAATCAACTGAAATGTCAGGCCTCAACAGGGGTCATCAGCGGACTTCTAACCTAATGGGTTGACTAAGAATAAGCAGAGTTGCTGGTAAACTCATCAGTCTGAACCGTGTGCAAGAAGTGCAGGCATTGCTTTTTAAGGTGTCAACTTGGCTTCTTAACTTTTAAAAAACCAAAATTCAAGTGTATCTGTGAGCACCATAGAGGTATGTGAGTCATAAGCTTTCATAAAATGCCATGCCTAAATTAAATCTTATCATCAAATAGTATTTATTAAACTCCCACATCCTGCATACACATGGCTGTGTGAGGCACATTAGCAACAGAAAACTGTATCTTCAGCTACGAAAATACTTCATAATAAAATGCCAAATGACTGTTGGAAGTCATAAAGATATTCTTTCTCTGAGAATGTATCCACCATAAATTTCAAATAAGCTGTGGAATGGAGTAACTCCTCCCATATGGTGAAATCCTCAGAGAAGTTCTTCATGTTCAATAATCTTTATCAGTAAATAAAAGGCTTACATGTCATCCCAATTATGCTTCCTGTGGATATGACACAGCATTCCCAGAAGAGTTACTCATGTATGGATTCATGCCATTTTGCATTGTGCTTTTAAAAGATATTAAAGCATTACAGATACACAGTAAAAAGAAATGTCTGCATTTAAATTGTCAAATAACCATTTTATTTTAGACTCCAGTATACTATTCATTATTTATTGCTGGTGCCTTATGTAATTACTTCTGATAATATGTACACTAAAAGTTAATAAAAGCTGAACAAATAGAACATTTGAAGACGATAGCACTAAAATAACTTTTTATATCTGGAGACGGATAATACATGCTACTGACTGAAAAAATAAAATCTTTAATCAACTGGTGTTCTGTCCACAGAATATTTTAAAAATCTGTTTGTTTTTAAATAATGTAATTGACTTTTAAAAAAACTAAGGGATATTAATCAACCTATTGTTTATATATCTTTTAGAATATTTAAAAATCTGTTTGTTTTTAAATAATATAATTGGCTTTTAAAAAAACTAAGGGATATTAATCAACCTGTTGTTTATATATCTTTTAGAAAGATCCTGAAATGATTTTAAATTTGAATGTATTCTGTTCTCACCTACTGATTTTTTTCTACTTCTTAGTTACTTTCCTTTACAAATGTTCTAATTATATTCCAATTCCATTGTTCAATTCATCTGCAAGTATGTTTATTTATTTATTTATTTATTTATTTTATTTTTTCCCTATTCTGGTTTTTGCTCCCAATGCTCTAAACTATATTTGAGATTCTATGAAAGTTGAGAAGCCCTAGAGGACCTCACAATGTTTTTTTTGTTTGTTTTTCTTTTTTGGATTGGAGGTTTCAGTGGGACGGGAGAATCACAAGGAATCAGGTGTTCAGAGGAATGTATTGAGTAGAGGTGAGGAACTAGAATGTTGAAAAGTAAAAAAAGGAGAGAAGGAGAGGAAGAAAGAGGAAGAAAAAGAGGGAGAGAGAACAGGAATATTGCTGCATTCTAAAAATGGGTATTAATAATGGCCAATCAATATTTTGTGTATTTAAAATGGAGAACTCTATAAATATTTATTGAGTTTACTTGTTCCGGATCTGAATTGAAGTCCTGGATATGCTTATTAATTTTCTGTCTTGTTGAGTCTAAATCTCTTTATGGGTCTTATGTATCTGAGTAATAAGATCTCTTATTGTTGCATTGATCCTGTTACCACTGTATCTTTGTTGCTTTGAAATCAATTTTATCAAATGTGAGAATTGCAACTCCTGCTTTTTGTTTATTTATTTATTTTTGCTCTCCATTTGGTTGGTAAATTTTTCTCCAACCCTTTGTTTTGAGTCTTTGTGTATCTTTGGATATACCATTAGGTTTTGGCTGTATCTTTTGATTAGGGGATTTAGTCGATTTAAATTTAGGGTTACTGCCATTTGATGTTAACTGGCTATTTTATCCATTTGTTGATGTAAATTCTTCTTATGTTGATGCTCTTTACTTTTTGGTATATTTTTAGAAAGGCTCATACTGGTTGTTCCTTTCTATGTATAATGCTTCTTTCAGAAGTTCTTGTAAAGCAGGCCTGGTGGTAATAAAATCTCTGAGTACTTGCTTGTTCATAAAAGATTTTATTTTTCCTTCAATTGTGAAGCTTAGTTTGGCAGGATATGAGATTCTAGGCTGAAAGTTCTGTTCTTTAAGTATGTTGAATATTGGCCCCCACTCTCTTCTGGCTTGTAGGGTTTCCGCTGAGAGATCTGCTGTAAGTCTAATAGGCTTCCCTTTATGGGTAACCTGGCCTTTCTCTCTGGCTGCCCTTAGTATTTTCTCCTTCGTTTCGATCCTGGTGAATCTAACGATTATGTGCCTTGGGGTTGCTCTACTTGAGGAATATCCCTGTGGTGTTCTCTGTATTACCTGGGGTTGAATAGTGTCCTGCTTTGCTAGATTGGGAAAATTTTCCTGGATAATATCCTGAAAAGTATTTTCCAGCTTGGATTCATTCTCTCCATCACATTCAGGTACACCAATCAAACGTAGATTGGGTCTTTCCACATAGTCCCATATTTCTTGGAGGCTTTGCTCATTCCTTTTCACCCTTTTTTCTCTATTCTTGTCTTGTCATTTTATTTCATTAAGTTGGTCTTCGACCTCTGATATCCTTTCTTCTGCTTGATCCATTCTGCTATTTAAACTTGTGCATATTTCACTAAGTTCTCGTGTTGTATTTTTCAACTCCGTTAGTTCATTTATATTCCTTTCTATGTTGTCTATTCTTTTCAGCATTTCGTCAAACCTTTTTTCAAAGCTCTTAGTTTCTTTACATTGGGTTAGAACAAGTTCTTTTAATTCCCAGAAGTTTCTTATCATCCACCTTCTGAAGCCTACTTCAGATAATGGAACACAGTCCTTTTCCATCAGGGCTTGTTCCGTTGCTGATGAGGAACTGCAATCCCCTGTAGAGGGAGAGGGGTTCTGATTTTGGGTATGCTCGCCTTCTTAGGCTGGTTTTTTCCCTTTATTATAAATTTATCCATCTATTGTCTTTACAGTTACCGCCTTTCTAATTAGGTTTCTGAGTCGACATCCAATTTATTGATTCCCAGTGCTGGGATTCAAGCAACCCACTGTGCCGGCCAAAATAGCAGCAATAAGACTGATGGTGCTCTTCTGCCCGGGAATCTCTGGTCTGGCTTCCTTCTTGAGTCAGCAACAAGTGGCTCTGCCTTCCCGGAGCTCCAAACACAGGTCAGTAAGGGTACCAGTCCCGTTTACTCTGCATGAGGAGCTGCCGCGCTAAGGTGCCGGCAAAACCGCTGTGCCGGCCACAAGAGTCGCGCTGGCAACCCGTGGGGCTCCTCCACTAGAAATCTGCTGGTCCATGAGCGACGAAAATTCGTCTGAAAGCGTGGCATCCTCTCGTTCTCTGAGCTTTCACTGGGAGCTACAATCCTGAGCTGTTAGTGATCAGCCATCTTGGATCTCTCTCAGTATGTTTAATTGCCTTTAATGTGTGCAGCATGCTACTAGGTAATTGGGGTGCTCCAGAAGAAGCAAAAGATGGTCAAAACCACAGTTTGCATCTTTTCAGATTAAGTTGCCTTACAGCCTAATTTCTTCCTCTTTTTCCCAATATTAAAAAAAAAACAGTGGAAATATAGAAGGAAATCATTGCTCCTGTCTGATTCCTTAGCTAACATGATGCTAAATCATAAAACTATTATGCACATCTTTTAGGGTACTGCTTTTCTATTCTAGGGAGAGCCTAGGCTGCGGAAAACACTCATCCCCCAAGATGAATGAGGCTCATTGTCTTTGTCGTTTATTGTTTATTGTCGTTTATCTTAGATTAAGATTCTCAACCACCTTAGGCAACCCACAAATAAAATCATGACTAGTCAAAAAAGGACTGGCTTTTTTTTTTTGGTCGTTTTAGGGGAGGGAATTTAGAGCTTAGAAAAAAATTAAATGATATGATACTTAGAAAATCCTGTGGCTGTGCCTCTAGTCCCTGTGAAAGAACTCCAGGTAAATGGCCCAGTCTGATAATGGAACCCTTTTGTCCATCATTCTTTGCATTCTCTTAGATGAGGTTCAAGTTATGCCCAGCTTATGCTACATTCTGCCTCTAATGAATAAAGCTACAGTAAAAGTGCAGAGCAATTAATTTCAGATGGTTTGCTATAAATTAATATAATGGCAAACTTGTTAATTAAGGATATAATTCCTCATCTTAAAATAGTTCATTAAACATTTTAAGTAGCTTCTCATCGAACAATTCCAAAGAGAGAGTAAAATCTAAACTATGAGACATGTTTCAAAGGCTATTCCAACTCATTAGTTATGAAGTATTACCATGCCCAGCTAGTTACATAAAAAAATTCTCATCATTTATTTCTTGTTATAGTGAAAATACTATCTTATTAAGTCTAATAAAGAGAAAAACTGAAGATAGTACTATGTCATGCAATCCACTATTGTAGTTCCAAGAATAAATGAAGAAGTATTATGTTTATTATATATATTCTGATGCCTTTAAAAAATTAGTTTCTAAAGAACAAAAAAAAAACAGAAAAGAAAATAAAAGAAAAAAATAAATAAAATAAAAAATTAGTTTCTGATAAACAAATCAGCACAAAAAAGACAGAACTTACTTTTAACTACAGCAATATTGATTTACAGATGACAAATATTCCGATTTCCATTAAGACTTTGAGTATGTTCTGAAAGCTCAATTTTCCTAATTGAGAATCAGATGCAGTCTTTACAACAAGTTAAGAATCTCCTAAAGACAGTTTCCCCATCTGAGTTACCAGGTAACTCTATAGCTGAGATTTAATGGGGGCAAGAGCATGATGTTAAAAGTGTATGGGGTACAATGCCTCTTCTCAGTTATTCAAGAGCTGATTTATTTTGGCTTTATTTTAAAGCTTACTATTATTCTTCTTCCTTCTACCCTGGTTTTACCATCTCATTAATTATCTTAAACAAGCAAAGATAAAAGAAAAAGACAAGGGACAAAAAAAGAAATGAATATTCAACCCATCCTCTTCATTTTTGACACTTTCAGAAAGGGAAACAGAGTGACTAAAATGAGGATTTTAGATGATGTGAACATTCCATTCATATATGCCTTCTTTTCTCTCTTTTATGTGAATAGAGTTTATTATTTCTCCATTATTGAAAAATTAGGATAAACCTGCATCCATGTTTGTGAAATAGAATATCAGATTTACAAATATGGGCAAGTATCCACATTACAGTAAAGAGTGTCTATGGTGGACTGACAGTTCTACTTACATGAAAGAGATGCTTTAAGTAGCAGAATTAAAACATGATGCAACTGATGAGTTAATGATGGCACAGCTCTTTATTTTTCTATGGCCAAGAATGTGAGTCTCTTACTAAATCAACTGTCTAACATGCTCAATTTATTTTCCCTAAAGCATTCTGCATTCCTCTTGTAAGAATGTGGACTCGACTCAGAATTAAAGTGTAAAAATGACTTATAATCTATACAACATTGTATGGATTATTATAATTTGGCTCTGAAGGGTTGGTTTATTTCAACCTCTGCAGTTTCAGTTGTGTTGCCTGCTATTCTAGCTATGTCAACAAGGGCAAAATTCAGAGCTGAAGTAATTAGGCAAATAATACAGGCCAAAAATATGACTGAAAAGCTATTTGGCAGTTTTGCTCCACACTGATCAAAATCAGTTCAAAATAGTCCAACTCATTGTGCTTTCTTCTCCTTAAAAGCCTTAAATAAAAGCAAATGAAGCCAATGAAACTAATTTTCATTTGGAATCTCATATTTATTTGCATATTCTTAATGTTCCTTTCTAAATAAACCATTATCAGTGTGGATACATCAGTCACAATAAGTCACCAGTGCTACAGTTGAGATTGAGGAGTGGTATGATAAGATCAACCAACAGCCAACTCATAAACATCTCCCCAAGGAGACCACATGATCAGAAGTTACTCCTCTGAATAATTTTCTTGATGATTAAACTACCGTCTTTTTCTCATTAAGTGAAGAGGCAAAAACATCCAAGTAACCACTTCTATAATGCTTGACTGAATTAACATTTCAGGGGAAAATTGCTGCAGTAACAGACAGAAACCTTCTTCACATATATGGCAGAGATGGCTACCTAGTCACCTATTCATGCCACTCTTCCATATTATAAGGTATTGCTGAGATGTAGTTGTCCAGCCAGCTCTCTTCTTAGGTGAGGCCATGAGAATAGCTCTTGTAAAGGTGATGAGTGCCTCCTCTAGAATGAGTTAAGGGCAGAGTATCTCAGACATGTCTCATCTTCTGACTACTGGCTGAATGTCACTAGCGTCCCACAAAACCTCAAAAACCTCTTATTAGAGATGGTATTAGAACCCAAACATGAAAAGTCCCTGAATCACCTTTTGAGGCCAGCTGCCTGCTGATTAGGAACAAAATTCTAGACTTGATGTGAGTAAGAAATAAGCCTCTATTCTATTTGAGGAATTATACATTTTGACCCCCCACTCTTTTTTTTGTAGCAGCTAGAATTACTCTAGCTTAGACGAATCTTACCGCAGCATTTTGAACATGATGCCTCTTTCCTGGAAGCTTTCTTCACTACATAATAGTGGTGATAGTTAACACTTATAAACTGCTTACCATGTGTCTTATACTAAGTCCTCCTCAAGTATCAGCTCACTCAATCCTTATAACGACCCCATGAGGCAGGTACTATTAATTATTCCCATTTCACAGATGAGAAAACTGAGGCACAGTGAGCCTAAGATTACACAGCAACAGAAATTGAACTGAAAAACAAGATGATACATTTCCAGACCAAAAATGAAACACTCTGTACTCTGCTTTTTTTTGAGACGGAGTCTCACTCTGTCGCCAGGCTGGAGTACAGTGGCACAATCTCGGCTCACTGCAGCCTCTGCCTTCTAGGTTCAAGCAATTCTCCTGCCTCAACCTCCTGAGCAGGTGGGACTAAAGGCATGCACTACGATACTCAGCTAATTTTTGCATTTTTAGTAGAGACGGGATTTCACCATGTTGGCCAAGATGGTCTCGTTCTCCTGACCTTGTGAGCCACCTGCTTTGGCCTTCCAAAGTACTTGGATTACAGGCATGAGCCACTGCCCAGCCTTGTACCCTGTGTTTTATAGGATATGTACACCTTCTATTCCGTGTATATTTTAAGACATTCTGAGGATAAGCAATAACAATTGTGAACTGGTCATCTGATTTGTTAAAAAGATCACTTATTCATACAACAGAAAGTTGTCTCTAATAACTGAAATAACAGAGAGAAGCCATTTGAAGTCTGAATTGTTCCTTTCACAACCAGGAATAAGAAGTTTTAAATTAAGGGTAGCAGAGATCAATCAGTATATACAATACCTAATAGTTTAAAAATGAAATATATATTCAATTAATGTCATATTATAATCAAGTTTAAGGCATTTCTAGCACTTTTCTAGTCATTTTCTATCACTTTTTCCTCTGTAGTCAAAAGCCTATTGTATCTTTGAGAATGAATATCTTGTGCCAAACATTATGATATTGCTGAGCCACTGTCTTCTCTCTTTGTTCCTGACAGGGTCTATTGCTATGGCTCGAATATGTCCCCCAAAGTTCATGTGTTGGAAACTGAAGTCCCAATGCAACACTGTTGGGAGGTGGGACCTAGTAAGAGGTGGATTAGGTCATGAGGGCTGTGCCCTCATGAATGGATTAATGTTGTTATAGTAGAACTGGGTTAGTTATTGTGATAGTGGGCTTGCTATAAGAGCAAGTTTGGTCCTATTTCGCTCTCTTGCTCTCTCATGCTCTCTTGTCCTTCTGCTTTCCACCATGCCATGACACAGCAAAGCCCTCACCAGATGCAGGCCTCATCCTTGGACTTCCAAGCCTGTACAAACACAGGAAATAAATTTTCCTCTTTATAGGTTACCTAACCTGTGGTATTCTACTATAGCAATACGAAATGGGCTAAGACATTACAAAATAGGATGTCTGTTCAACTTGAAAGTGTTTGGTGAGGAAACTTTTAGTCCTTCTCTCCATCTCATTTGTTCTCAACCAGAAGAGGCTCAGCCTTCCTCTGCTGTGTGGGGCCTTCCCTGTGGCCTGCCTCTTACCCTCTCTGATGCTGCTTTGGAGCTGCACGTCACTCCTTTCCTTCATCCAGTAGGAGGCTCTGCTGGGGACCAGACTGAAAGTTTATTTCAGGAGGAGGCGTAAAAAACCTATTTTACCACAAAGCCAGTGCTTTCTAACTCAGGTTTACCAGAAATAATGCAACAATATAGGCTCCAATCTGACTGGATTGGCTCAGAACTCTGAGGGAAAGGAGTGAGATTAATTGCTACTCTGAAACTCCCATACATATTCTAAATTATTTATTGAGTTATAGCTCTTAAACTAAAAATAATCCATCTGCCATCACTGAAAGCTACAACAGGCAAGCATTCATCATGGAGTGACATGTCCCTCACCTAGGAAGACTGAACATGTCAGCATGAGCAAATGTGGTCCTTCAGGCATGGACATCTCAGTAATAAAATTCTGGCTATACTTAGAAAGAGTATGAGACTCTCCACCTTGCACTGTCTTTGGTCTGATATCGTGTTATTGAAGAGCAAATGGTGCATACCATCACCACAGGCATGATGAGTCATCATCTTCTCTTCGTTCAGAAGCATATTCTAAAATCTTTAGGAGTCTGCTTGTTTTTGTTTTTGATTGTGTGTCTTTCTTCTTTGCCCACAGACTTTTTACCCTCAACACTTCCTCTTCTCCCAATAATACTCATCAACTGGAAATAGGCCACATTATAGTTACTAAAGCTGCAGCAAGGCTACACACATACCATTATAGCAATGTCTCTTTTTAAGTGTGTGCTGACTGTGTGGCTTTGCTATTTAAATGCCTTTCTAACATGACTGGTATCTACTGCTGGCCCCTTCTTCCCTTTGGCCATTGACTTGGTGAAATTTCTTTGAAGCAATCTTTTTCTGGAGTAACACTGAAGTCTATGATGGCTTCTTCAGTTCAGCTAAAGGAAGTTTTAATGCTGGGCCCTGAATCCCAGCCCTTTTGTCCCCTTTTTTTCAGGAATACCTTAGGACCAAAGGGATGTTCTTGCTTTCTTGGGGAAAGAGTCAGTGTTTCATGAGATTGACACTATATTTCCAGCAAAACAGATTCACTTATTTTCCTCCATTTGCTTTCTAAGTCTTTGAAAACCAAAAATGGAGGCAAGTCAAGACAAAAAAGAAAGAAAAAGAAAACCCTAACATTTATTTTGTGTCTCTCCTGTGCCACGGTGGCATGATGCAGCCTCTACATTCTCTTTAGCTTCTTCTTGTGCCACATTCACTCTTGTTCCCTGCATCCAAGGCACACTATCTTGCTTTCAGTTCCCTGAATGTGCTGTTTTCTAATGAGCTTTTGCATGTGCTGTCCCTGCCTAAAAAAAAATGCTTTCCTTCCCCTTCCCCAGTAGCTCCTTCTCATCTTCCAGATCTTTGCTCACTCGCCAATTCCTGAAGGAAGGCTTCCTTGACTTCTTTGGCCAGGTCAATACCTCTATCACAGATTCTCTTGGTACCACATGGCTTTGCTTTGAAGCAATCACAGTTGTAATTTTATATTTATTTTTGTGATTGTTTTAATTTCTAACTATATTGTGTGTTTCATGAAAGCAGGGACTGTGTATGCTTTTTTTCATCATGGTATATTGTAAGCTCTGTGCTGAATTAATAAATGGCTTTTGTTAATTCCCATAAAATCCTGTGCTATAGGTATTTTAAGCTGTTTTCTAAAGATAGAGAAGCACTATTTGCTGGGCTAAATGATCTGTCCAAGTCACGGTAAGTGATAGAGCCTGAGACCATACCTATTTATGCATTCATCCAATATTTAATGAATGCTCACTGCATACTTTGTTCTGTGTCAGATGCTGGAATAAAACACAAATGTCATAGTTCTTTCAGGAACTCCTAGTCTATTTGAATGAGGGAAGTTTGTAAACAAATAAGTCAAGTAAAATATTATACAAGTTAGGATGTTTGTGCAGCATATAGCAGGCATACATTTCTGTCATACAAAGGGGAGAAAGATGGTGGGCAGTTGTACTGAAAGGCAATGAATCCTAAAATATAAGCAAGTGCTTACCGAATAGATAAGGGAATTAGGGTGGAAGAAACCCTGGAAGCAAAGGGATGGAAGAACATGAGAGTGAGGGCCCTGAGACTAAGCAAATAGGCTGTAGGTCCAAGAACACAGGTTATGTGGATGGAGAGGGAGAATGGGATCATGTTGGAGATGACCTTGTATGCAGTGTAAGAACTGTGGATATTATGCTATAGTAATGGGGAGTCACTGAAGGCTCTAATTAAGGGATATCTGACCTGATTTCAGAAAAGTCACTCTGGAAGTGTGGTAGACAGATTAGGGGCAGGGGAGATCAGAATAGGAGAGGACACAGCAGTGGTTCAGGAGAGCAGTAATAAGGACCAGGACCAGAGAAGCCGTAATAAGGACCCTTGCAGTGGGGATGGAGAGGAGTAGATACAGGAGTTGTTTAAGATAAAGAAACCAATAGGATTTGATATAGATTGAGTGCAAAAGCTGAGAGTGAGGGAGGAGTCTGGGGTAATCACAGAGTTTGGGGCAAGGCCAACTGGGTGGATGGTAATATAACTTTCTGTCATACAAAGGGGAGAAAGAGGTTTGGGGAGGTAGAAAATAAATTCTATTAACATTTAGGAACCCCTTAAACTGCCTGGGAAGCATAGTTTAAACATGTTCACTAGGCTGGAGAAATGAATGTGAGATGTGATGTTGGTAGGTGGACTATGACCATGCACACAGGTCACAGGGAGATTCTGCAGGGGAGGAAGGCAGAATTCCAAGGAACCAAATCTCCATTTCAGGCATTGACTGAGGAGCAGGAGCCAGCAAAGGGGACAAGATTCCCAACATTCTTATTCCAAACAGTAGACAATGGAAAACAAATCCTAGCATGTGAGGAAATCATATTCTCTTCCTGATACATTATATTCCCTTTTCTGGGCATCTTCATGGCATTTTGGAATACTTTCACCAAGCTGCTTAGAGATTATGAGAACTGGCCTGACCTTCTTTTAGAGAACTTGGCCCAGCTCTCTGCACACATGCTTAAATTGTCTATATGTTCTTAGTTTTGAAATTATTGCTCATACCTAGCCTCATGGCTTTTCTTCACCCTTCCTCCAACCTCTACCCTGCAGTCTCAGTGGAGACCATTAAGGCACAGATGTTAAATGATTTAGCAAGGATGACATCACTAGTCAATAGCAGAGCAGGAACTTAAGCCCAGAATTGTCAAGTTTCCCTTGCCACATTGAAGTTCTACCAGGAGTTGAAAGAAAAATTATAGATCACTCTACACTAATTGGTATTTCCTGCACATTGTGGCCTTTATTCCTCATTTTCCACTGTGCCAGGCACTGAGTAAGTGCTGAGGATAAAGGGTGAAAAGCCATGGTCCTTTCCTAAGGGAACTCCCAGGCTAGTGGGAGGCTGACCAGTGGACACTTAGAGGTCACTGTGATTTGTACTGTTAAAGAGGTATTTCGGGTGTTACAAAGGATAGAGAAGAGGTACTGAATTCCATCCTGAGGTTTATGAAGGGTTCTCAGGAAACACAATGCTTCTACTGAAACCTAACCTTCCTAGCATGTAAACATAGCCACAAAAGCAAAGAAATTCAAATCAATAAATGAGGGTATATGGCAAATATTAAGAAAACTTATCTTGGATTTATATCCAATTGTCATGAAATTGAAAGGATGCTAGGGGGAAGAAAACCATTTAACAGAAGAAAGCATTACCTAATGGTGCCAACCATTCTGAGGAAATCAAAGCTGGTGGTTATCAAACGCAAGAAAAAATATGAAGCAGAATCATTTTAAGTGAATTAAGAAGCTGCAGAAAGCAAGAGCCAAGGTCTAGGACAAATCTCAGACCTCACACACCTTACGAGTTCTTTGTTTGTTTTTCCTTTTTTCCTATTTAAGGCAACTTAATTTTTATTTGTTTCTTCTCACTGCTTCTCACAAATAAAGGACTGAGGAGGCTGTGGACTGCCACAACATAAGTTCACTTTAGTAGTAGTGAATCCAATTGTATCACAGACAGCAAAGTAAATATAGGAAGGTGCAGCAATATCATTAGTCCCACAAATATTTATTCTCTGCATCTGTACCTTGTAACAGCAATGAATATGATCTTAGAATTGGGAGCCAGCTGTGTTGGAAGGAGAGGAAGCCTCCCAAATTCTGATTCCATCTCCCCTCTCCCTATAGTACTACCACTGGATGCCACTCCAGGGCATGGCACCTGCATGGAAGGTATGTTTATCAGTATGTAATAACATGTACTAATTACATCATAATCATGAACAGATCTGTTACATCCACCATCTTGCTTAGTACCCCAACAACCATGTGGAACTGGTGTCTTATTGCTATTTTGCAGATAAGGAAATGGAAGTGTCTGGACAAAATTCACACGGACCAAATGTGGGCCTAGGAACCAAACCCAAGTCTCCCTGATGCCAAGCCCATGCTCCCCATCACTCAGCCAACTCCATTCTATTTGTTCACTGAACAAAAATCACAGTAACATCTCTTGGCCTATTTTCTTTCCTTTAAAATAACTTTATTGTAGAATTTAATATCTTTATAGAAACAAAAATCTTTAAAGTGTCAGTCATTGACTGTTTATGTTCTACTTACTGTTCTGTTCCAACTGTTTTTGCTGAATATGCATATATGAATATAAATATATTCAGAAACAACTGGAACAGAACAGTAAGTGAAACATAAACTTAAAATATGGTTTGCCTAGTTCTAATTGGGATATAATTCTCAGTGTCTGCTATTTCTACTCAAAGTTACTCCAAAACCCAGCTCCATGTTCTGATATGGTTCACACCACTCGTCATTTTAATGGCCATAAAATATTTCATTCTGGACAATACTTTTTCCTTCCAAATAATCATGAATAGTTTCCATATACTTCTTCCCATATTCCTATTATTATTTGTCATTGGGATGTTTATAAATGATAAGAATTCCTAAAGTAACTACAATTTAAAATTTACCTTTCTTATATATTGACTTTCCTGGGTATTTGATTTGATTAAAATTATTAAATTGCAGCAATATTAAAGTGAACGAGTTAGATAAGAATTACTTCAAAAGTATATTACAGTCAGCTTCTGAAATATTTCTGGAACAAAAGATAAACATTTCATGAAGATATGATGCTATGATCTGTATGTTTGTGTCTCCCCAAAGTTCATAGGTTGAAATCCTAATTCCCAAGCTGATGGTATTAGGAGGTAGGGACTTTGGGAGGTGATGAGATCATGATAAAGGCAACTTCATGAATGGGATTAGTGCCTTTTTAAAAGAGACCACTGAGAACTAGCTGGTCCCTTCTACAATGTGAGGATGCAGTGAGAAGGTTATGAATCAAGAAGTGGGTCCTCACCAGACACAAAATCTGCCTTGATCTTGAACTTCCCAGCCTCTGGAACTGTGAGAAATAAATTTCTGTTCTTTATAAGCTATCTAGGTTATGGTATTTTGTTACAGAAGCCCAAACAGATTAAGACATATGATAGAAAAGTACATAGACTCACAGTAACATGGGTCATGAAGGCATTGTTACTGGAAGATAGTCAACCAGCAACACTATCTAACAAAATCTGTTGGAGAAAGAGAAAATAGATTTACATTTTAATTCTTGGTTTTGAACTTTTCTCTTACAATGAAAAGTACCTGGGAGCAAGAATTAAAGTTGAAAAGTTTAAATAATTTTCCGCCAACTTAGATAGTGCACTTCTCCCCTGGGTTAGTAACGTCAGAAACATTTTAAAGCACCAATAAAACTTCACTGCACACAGCTGCAAGAATGGAAAGAAGTTAAGTCATCATTTTATCCCACGTCTCTTACCTACATTAATTATTAAGAGCCAATAAAGAGCCAAAATGTAACTAAATGGATAAGGCAGAATAATTCTTGATAATGATTTTCTAAGAGGCGATAATGTTTTGTTTTTCTAATCTAGGACCTGATTTATAGCTTCCCTATTGCTGCAAAAAAAGTAATGTACTTCACCAACATTTTTTCAGGTAGCTGCTGTTACTGAATAGGAGCAGCTACGTGTTGGTGCAGTTTCTTTTTTTCCTTGAGAATGATTATTTAAAGTGCTACAGGAAGGAACTGGAGATGATACAAGTCTACCATGCAGTCTATGTTGAGTGATCATTCTGCGTAGACTGCAAGATCCCTGACTATGTTGCCCCCCTACACTGTGCTAATAAGCACTTCGCACACTTTGCAGATACCATCCCATTTACACCCCACGACAACCTCAGAAGGAAAGCTCTATCAATCTGATTTTACAGACAAAGAAAGCAAGACAGAAAAAAAGTCAAGAAAGCTGTCCAAGGACACTCAGTTAGTGGCTAAGTTTCTAATCAAATCTACATATTGGTCCCTATGTTGTGCTACACACCTACCTGCCGAAGTATATGGATTTTGGGTCAGTTCATCACAAATATCTCCCATTTTCCATGTATGTGCAATAAAATGGAGGACAAAAATATATGCACCAAAAGTTTGGGTGGGGTGGGGAGTAGAGAAAGAAGCAAGAAAGGTGTCCTGGTGGGGTCATACCCTATAAGAGAAGCAGTTGGAATGGGGTTTGGATTACATTCCTCAAGAGGCTAGGTACATTAAGGAAAAATATACCAGCTGAATTTTGGAAGGGGTGGAGGACAAAATAGCTGGGAAAGTGGGAAAGTGAAAAAGTGGGAGAGAGAAAGAGTAAGTGAGGTGGTCAAAGTTGTATGACATGGGATTTGAGTCCTCCACCACAGGCCCTCTAATTTTAAGCAAAAAGATTAAATTCACAAAATGCTCTGGATGTTGGTATTTCTTGTTGAGAGCAGTGATGGAGCAGCCTCTGGACTCAGAAATAAGAGATGCAATGGAAACAGCGAGAGCAAGCCTTCCGCTTTTCCCTAGAACAATGGAGAAGGGAGAGGGGTATCAGGGACTGAGGTTCCTTTCTTTGAGGATAACACAAGGAAAAACTAAAATAATGAAGGGATGTTTTTCTCAACTGCTAGCAAAATGCACTGTAGACCTCTAGGAATTAAAAGTGTAGCATACACCAAAAAATTAGTTAATAGAATTTTATAACCTTATAATTTTCCAATCTGGGGGCAAAAAAATGGTAACTAGTAGTTTAAATGCACATATTTCTGGTTCCCAGACAGGGGCACGGATCCTTACAAATACTTGTTGGCTGTTTGTCATTTCTTACTCTGCAGATTGACTCTCCATATCTTTTGCAAAGTTTCTATTAGGTCACTTGTCTTTTTTATATTAGTTTCCTGGAACTCATTATATTAATCTTGTCTTTACGTTTTAAAAATTTTGCTCACAATTACCTTTTTCAACTTTAATTATTATATATATTGCTGTATGAAAGTTTTAGTTTGCATGCAGTCAAATCTACAGATTCTTGCTGTTTGTCTTTTGGGTTTTGCGTGCTGTGAGGAAAATATTACTCTACAACTGTTGGAAAATACTTTGGGAATATGTTTTGGTATAGCCTTTTTGGGAGGGAAATTCAGCAGTATTTCTTTTTGAGACTGAAAATTTACTTTGTGAAATATGTTATTCTCTCTTTATTTGAATATTTTTGTAGAAGGAAACTATTTGCTATGTGCAAACTCATATTTGCTGATGTAGTTATTAACTCTTGGTAGCTGAGGAGTATGTAATAATGATACTTTTGCTTCTTTAATTACCGCGGCATCTATTATAGGGAAGACAGGATGAAAAATAGGAGTGGAAGCAGGTAAACTTTTTGAACTTATTTTTCAAGCTAGGTAGTTTCACTTTTTGAATTGATATATTTCAATAACAGAATGGCTTCCTGAGCTTCTTGATAGCTTTGTATCTATCCAAATTGATCTATCTGTCATATTTTAATTCCAATTTAACCTGTTTTCACATATCCAACAACACTGTAGAGATGATATAGAGCTTAACTCACTGGACAAATCCTACCGTAGTTGCTTCAAGTGGAGAGAGGTCTCTGTCTTACAACTGTAAATATCCTGGCTTGTGTTCCAAAAGGCTGGGTTTCAACTACTCCTAATGCTACAGGTATTACCTTGGGCACCTTTTCCATTCACAAAATAATGTGTTTTCCAATCATTTATGTTAATCTAATTCATGAAACTCATCAGTGCTCAAGCTGTTTCATCTGAATTCTTCCTGCATCTTGATTTTTATTTTTCTCTTCTTAAAAAGTCACATTTTGCATTATGTGAGTTAATGTGAGTGCCAAATAATGTAAATACATTACTAAAACCCATAAGAAAATTAACAACAAAAATAAAACTTCTCATATCTAAATGCCAAGGTAAATTTTGTCATCTGGTACTTTGTCTCTACCTAAATACATTTGTTTCTCTCCCATCTGCTTAAAAACTTATTTAAGAAAATTAACATTTCTCCCAGAATTAATCTGGCTTGCATATCAAATGGAAAATATTTTTGCTTGAGGAAATTGTACTTTATTATTTAGTATCCACCACACCCTTTATGCCATAACTATTGTTTTATTACATTAAACAGATTTTTAAAACTGCCACTGAAAAAGGTAAAACAACTTGCTTAAAGTCATAAGGTTCTTAAGTGATGGAGCTGGAATTACATTCCCCCAGAGGCTGGGTGAATGAACTTGCCTCACTCCACACCCCTGCCCTTTTGAACCTTCAATTCACCCATGATCATTAATATGGTGTTTGCATGTTCTCACTTATAGGCGGGTGTTGAGCAATGAGAAAATGTGGACACAGAGAGGGGAGCATCATGCTGTGGGGGGGCTAGAGGAGGGATAGTGGGAGGGAGGGCGGGGAGGGATTACGTAGGGAGAAATGTCAGGTATAGGTGATGCGAGGATAGTAGCAGCAAACCGCCTTGCCATGAATGTACCTGTGCAACAATCTTGCATGATCTGCACATGTACCCCAGAATCTAAAGTACAATTTTAAAAAAACACTAAAAATAAATAAATAAAATACATTTTACTCATAAGAACATGGGTACCCAAAGAGCTTCTGAAGCCAGAAGAGGCATAATTATATGAGCCAGAGCTGTCATTTTACTGAAACCCTTGGGGTTACACTGGGCCAAATTCTAGGTAAAAACTGTAGCCAAGCAAATGAGTGACTTGCAGTGGTAAAGAAAGATAATAATGGTTACATGTGTATTACAGAAAGATTTCTAATGTATAATGGTATAAAGAGCATTTACATTTAGTACATTTGAATTTTCATAACATGGATGTTTCATTTTCATAATTATTAATTTCCAGTATTTTAAATAAAATGGTGAACAAAATTTCTAGAAAAATGATTTTAAAAAGATTAATATGGTATTTTTATTTGACTCTGACTCCAGGATTAGAGTCCTCACTGTTCTCCCTTAAGAGAGAGTTATCTCAGGAAGGCTTTAAAGGCTGAAACCCCATCAGTCACAAGACAATGGAGCCATCCATAAAAGCAGTTCCTTCTTCCTTCCAAAGTCTTCTCTGTGCTTTCTCATTTTGGCCACAATGCACATAAACTCTTTCCTTCAATCAGAAAACAGGAAGGTATAGAAATCACTTAGAGGTAGAAGAGTACATCAATAGCTCATAGAAGTCTGTGTCCCAGTGAGGACCACAGGCAGCATAGAGTGGAAAAAGGGACCAGCACCTTGCTAGACATTACTAAACCACCAAGATGTTTGGTTGCAAACCTACGTCAAACAGAAGTCCAAGGAAACAGAAGAGGTTTTGCAGTCAGATAGGCCTAGGTTTGAATTCAAGTGACACTATTTACTATTATATGACTTTGGGGGCAATATTTTAAAGGCTCTATTCACTTGTAAAATGAAGTGACTGGAATCACTGCATAGCACTCAGTAAGTGGCAGTGACTATTAGTATTAGAAGTAGTACCAGAAGTGCAGGCCTGAGCTCCTCTGTATTTCTTTTGTGAAGAAATAAATGATACTGAATATAAAGTACCTGCAACAATGCATGGCTCACGGACACCCAATAAGTATTAGTATTATGATTGCAACTAGTAGTAGAGATTACAACTGCTCTTGGCAGGACCCTTTTCAGGTTTTTCATTTCAAAAAAGGGCAGAATGAGTTTTGAGAAAGAGTAAAAAGTACAGGATAAAGAGGTAGGATGGGGAAGGAAAAAGACAAAGAGGCAAAAATGTATAAACCATGGAAAAGTTACCATTAATTACTGTTCAAAGAATCTGATGAATATCAGCTATCTTTGGTGTAAAATTCTGGCCAATAATTTCACCTTTGCTGTCTGAGCAACACACACCACTGTGAAAGAGAAAATATTGGCTTGCCTGAGTCTGTGTTTAGCTGTAAGAGTCATCTTGTCAGAACTTAGTAAACAAGCCGGGCGAGGTGGCTCAAGCCTGTAATCCCAGCACTTTGGGAGGCCGAGGCGGGTGGATCACGAGGTCAAGATATCAAGACCATCCTGGTTGACATGGTGAAACCCCGTCTCTACTAAAGATACAAAAAATTAGCTGGGCATGCTGGCGTGTGCCTGTAATCCCAGCTACTCGGGAGGCTGAGACAGGAGAATTGCCTGAGCCCAGGAGGCCGAGGTTGCAGTGAGCCGACATTGCGCCATTGTACTCCAGCCTGGGTAACAAGAGGGAAACTCCGTCTCAAAAAAAAAAAAGAACTTAGTAAACAAACTGCAACAGAATGAGTAATACCAAAAACACAACTTTGAAGTACCAAAAATAGTCCTAATGACTATAAAATTGAGCAATCAGAAATTATTTGAGAAAAGCAATCAATGGACAGAAAAGTACTTAAGGAATATCTGCTATATATGTATTATTGAAGAGAAACAAACATTAAGTTCAGGTGGTCTTCAGCTTATAAATCAGGAGTTTCATTTCCCAAAGCCTATTTCAGTCACTATTTGGAACCTGAAACACATCTCTCCATCAAGAAAATTATGTTATAAACGACGATTTGCACTGGCCCAGGAAGCCCTACATGACTCACTGTGGAGCTGAGCAGCCCTAGGAGAGCTATAGAGGTGGTGTAACAGCTGTCAAAAGCTCTGCTGCTACTGTGGGGCTCACTAGGGCTTCAGTCCTTGACCTGACTCTTACTAGATGTAGAGTCCTGGGCAAGCAACAACATCTCTAGAATCTTCAGTCTACTCTTTTGTCAAATGGCTGTGAAAACAGTACCAGTCTCATAGGTCCATGTGAGGAATAACTGAGACCAGAGACATGAAGTGCTTCACATAATGTTTCCTCCTCCCCCTTGCTTAGCACTTGGTCAATATTTACTAGATGGCAGTGATGCTATATTAGCAGCAGAAGTGCAGGCCTGATCTCTGTCTTTTTTCTATGCAGGTTTTATTTGCCAGTGTGAGGTAAGAACTAAAGAAAAGGCCATGAATGTGATAACATTGTGTTTCCTTCATAGGGAGAAAATGGTGGGGACCTTGTGCCAAAAGTTGCCAGAATTACAATGCTGGGAGATGGGGAAGAGGCTGGTGGCAGGTGTGTTGTGTCTGGGGTCTCATGTAGACTGGGTGATTTGTATAACACTTCTATATGCAAAAAGTTAAAAATTCAAACAGAACAAAGGCATAAGATGGAAAGAAAAATGTTTCCTCTCCCTTCTGACTCCCCATTGTTCATTCTTTTGTAGTTTTCAGTAAATTCTTTTATGCATACATTAGCCTAAATTGATTTTATACCTTTTTCTCCCCCCATACCTGTGTTTAAGCCTCTTACTCTATAATGATAAGGGACTGCATGAGATGGGATCTTTCTTACTCTTCTCCCCAATAAATACATCTTTGAGCTCTTCACATGTGCAATTATTGAGCTGTCTCATTCTCTGTAATGATTCACAGGTATTTAATTGTATGAATGTACTTTGATTTTTTTTAACCTGACTGCTATCAGTGGACATTTAACTTTGTCCCAGAATTTTATAACAATGCTCCAATAAATGTCCTTGTACACATAAATTGATGATGTATTTTGCACATCTATCAAGAGGGCAAATTTCCAGCAATCAGGCTGCTAAACTAAACAGTATGTTGGTTTTTTTTCTATTTTGAAAATTCCTGTCAAATTTTCTTTTAGAAAAAGAATGCACTGATTTGCACTCCTACCAACAGCATGAGAGTTCCTGCTTCCGTTTACCTTGGCCAACACAGAATTAGCAAACACTGAAAATGCTGCCATCAGATATGCAAAAAGCAACATCTCATTCTTTTGGCATTCCTTTGATTATTAATGAGATAATCATAATATTTATTTTTCATGTTTGTTTGCCATTTGTATTTATTTTTCTACGAAGATCCTGTTCATATTTTTTGTTTAGTTCTCAATTTTTAAGGAATGAGTTCTTCCTGTTAGTTAAACACATTGGGCATTTGTCAGATTGTTTTTAATAGTAATCTGAAATTCTTCATTTTCAAATACCCAATGTTCATATAAATTTGCATTCAAAAGAATGTTTATTCTTTCAATTTACCTATTTCTATTTTAGTTCTAAACTGTTGGGGTTATTATAGCTTCCTAATTAATTTTCATACCTTCATAGGTTATCATTTTCCTCTTCCTATAATCATCTGGTTATTTATATGGGTTTATTTCTCCAGATGAACTTGTCAGTTTGTCAAGTTCCAATAAAAATGCATCGATTTCATTTGGGATTTAGCGCTCAATTTAGGGAAAATTAACATCTTTATTTTATAATTTTCCTTTTCAAGAATAAGGTACAA
This sequence comes from Callithrix jacchus, assembly GCF_049354715.1. NCBI lineage: Eukaryota > Metazoa > Chordata > Mammalia > Primates > Cebidae > Callithrix > Callithrix jacchus. The sequence continues at coordinate 94,488,798 of NC_133509.1, forward strand.
ATTTATGTAAGTCTACTTTTATGTCATTTGGTAGATTTTTAATTTTTCAAAGGCCTTTTATATATTATGTAACATTGTTAATTTTTCCCTTTATATTTTTAATCATTTATCATTAAAAATATCTTCTTCCTTCATATTTCCTATTATTCATTTCTTTAACTTAATTATGTAACCATCCATCTTACCATAAACTTTTCACATTTTGATTTCTTTTTAGTTTGATTCTCTCAAGTTTTCTTGATATAGAGTATTTTACCTCCTCCTTTCTTTATTTCTTTCTTTGGTCCAAGTACATTTGCCAAAACAGGAAAATGCTAAGGAATACAAATAAATGGCTTTTTTCATGATTTAATGGGAAAATATTTAATGTTGTATGATACATGTTTATTTTTTAACATCAGTCCATCATCCATTCCTATACTGGTAAAAGTTACTACTTCCTTTTTTTTTTTTTTTGAGACGGAGTTTCGCTCGTTAGCCAGGCTGGAGTGCAATGGCGCGATCTCGGCTCACCGCAACCTCCACCTCCTGGGATCCGTCAATTCTCCTGCCTCAGCCTCCTGAGTAGCTGGGATTACAGGCATGCCATGCCCAGCTAATTTTTTGTATTTTTAGTAGAGACGGGGTTTCACCATGTTGACCAGGATGGTCTCGATCTCTCTTGACCTCGTGATCCACCTGCCTCAGCCTCCCAAACTACTTCCTCTTTTTAAAGATTAAATTTTATGAAGTGCCTCTTTGGCATCTATTACAATGACTGGGTATTTTATCCTTTAAAAGAATTACATAGGAAAACAAAATAATGAATACTTTGTAAACTTTTATACAAATAAGCTTAAAAGCCTGGTTGAAATGGATGCTTTTCTATGAACTACATGCTTCAAAATTTTGCACATTTGAAAATATTCTGTCCTCCTTAGACATCAACAATTTGATATCAACAATTTGGCTAGGTATAACAATATGCTTGGGACAAAGAAAAATTTACAAATCCTGCAATTCAGAACTTCTACATCTAATGTTTACCTTAGAGGAACATTTATGTCTGTGCATGAGGAGACACCTAGGATGTCCATTGCAGCTTTAATTGTAAAACTAACAAAACTAGAAACAATCTAAATATCTATATATAACATAATAAAATATGCGTTTCAAAGAATAAAGAACACTGATAGGTATCAATAAAGACAAATCTAAAAATTCTGTCAAGAAATGAAGCAAGTTGCAAAATTATGCATACAGCACAATACATTAAAAATACACAAAATTTTACATGGTTTTTATACGTAATATCATATAAAAGTATAAAAATGAAAATGGAATTATATACTAAACTTCGAGTCTAGTTGTGTGTCTTGGGAGATTTTAACTAATCCATAATTTTGTAACTTTTTAAATGGTAACAATCTACTCATTCATTATGTATGTCTCTCTCTCTCTCTCTCTCTCTCTCTCTCTCTCTCACACACACACACACACACACCCTAGGAAAAAAGTAGTGGGAAATGTGACAACACATTGATAGTAGTAGTCATTTCTGAATGGTAGCAACAGAGGTTTGTGTTCCTTTGTTTTTTTTTATGTTTAAATTTAAAACAATAATATGAAATTCTTGTGTCACTTTTTATTCATAATTTTTCACCACTTTGCCTTATTGTCTTTTGGCTTTGATTGCTGCCTTTGAAAATTCTGATAGAAGCCTGATTTTTCCTTTTCTAGGTGATTTGGTTTTATGTGTGATAGATGCCTGAAGAATTCATTCTCTGGCTTCAAAGTGTGTTCAGAGAATATATGTCTTGGCACTGAAGTTTCTGTATCAAATTTTCCTAGCACAGAGTCTACTCTTTTGATGTGCTTTTTGCAATTTCTTTTTAATATTTTTTCTTTTTCATTTGTGCTATTTTCTACCCCAGATATACTGATTTTTCTTTTGCTGTATCATCTTTGAGTTTCATATCTACTACCTTCTGATGTTTAACTCAGTATCTTTTATGTTCACTGGGTATTTCAAGCCTTTCTTCTAAGTCATTATTTCAGGTTTTCTTCATGCCTGTCTTCTGCTACCTATTTCTAATTATTTATCACTTTGGTAACAATCTGATTTTGGCCCTCAATTCATTTCTTTAGCTCCAGCATTTCCTTTTTAAATCTAATTCGATAGTCTTTTCGTTTTGTCTTTGTTTTCCTTCTTTCATGTTCTTTTAAATTTCTTTATAGTGAAAAGCCGTCATTAAGGTAAGATACCTTCCATTTCCATAGCTCGTGTCTTCCAAAATAAATTCATCTTTCCTTAGCATTCTGTCCTCCTCTCCTTTGTTTTCCTTCTTGTTCCTTTCCTCTTTCCACTCTTTCCTAGTTCCCATGTGTTTTGTTTTCCTTGCTCATTGTCAACTTGAACAGTTCTGTCAAGACCATATAATTGCTCCCCGGATGCCCTCCATATTATCTGACACCTCTTCATCTTCTTACATGTTCAGTCTGAGAGTTGAGAATTTCAGGTTCCCTCCAGGGGCAATTTCAGGTGGGACTATAGGTAGCTACGGGTAGCAGAGGCCTGCACACTGCTCTCCTTTCTGTGGGGTGCACGTCGTCTCATTCCCCTTATGACAAAGGGTATTAGTTTCATGATCCCAATTTAGGGTAAAGCCAAGAAAACTTCATTCAGAAAGACTAAGGTGCCTACTCTCTGTGTTTCACCTTCCTCTATCCAGCAGTGGATCCCTCTCCTCCCAGCAGACAGAGACCAAAGATGTGCTTTCTGCCACATTAACATTCTACTATGGACTAACAACTGAACCCTCCATGTACCTCTTCCTGTAGACCCTTATCCCCATCATTCACTTTACTGTATCCTTTGTCCTCCACTGAGCTAAATCTCCAATTGCGGCTGGGCATTATTTGCTCTGGGTAATTATAGTCACTCCTTATTCCCTCTCAGCTTTCTTTCCACCTGGTCAGTTTTATAAAGGTTAGCCTGGATGTTTCTTTCTCCTCTGATGAGACACTGAGGGCATAGGCAGAGCTTTCCAACTCCCTTCCCAGGGCTGCCAGATACCTGGCAGATTGCTTCTCTCTAAATTAAGGAGGAATGGGAGACTTCTTAGGATTTTGACTGCCCCCTCCCCTGCCTCAGGGGAGCAGAATGTAAGGGAATGGAATTAGGAGTCATGGAGGTTCCGGGAGTCTTACGCTTCCTTCTTTCTCTGGCTGTTGCATAGCATGGGGCTGTACCTCTGCCATTATTTGATGGATGCCAGCATATTTTTTGCTGGTTTTTAAATTTATTCTGTCTTTGAGCATGTCCTTGGGTTTTAGAAGAGGGAGATTTTGTGATTTGGCTTCACTTCATCATCTTATCTTGAAAATGGACTTAAGGTAATAATATATGTCAGAAACTGTCCTCCCGGAGGCAGCTCTAAGTAAGTTCTGCTCTTCAATAGTGAAAACATCAGAGTATCAGTTCAACCTGAGAGAAAAGACTTCACAGACACACACACACACACACACAGAGACACATACGTTCTGAGGTAACAGGTCGATTTACATGCATGAATGTGTGTGTATGTTTGTGTAAGAAAATGGGAAAGCTAAATAAAAAACTGGCCACATTCAACTGGGTAAGCTTTGTTTATTTAAAAAAATAATATCTGCCTTAGTATCATCAGGGATTTAAAGGAGGGCCAACACCAACAATACTCTCAATGACTCAATTCTGAAAAGGGAGTCAAAATTGTCCATTTCATGCTTTTTTTGGTATTTACTGTTATTCCAATTTCATTAGAAATGGCAAAGTCTAGTCAACGTACTTTAATACAGTCACACTTAATGGTAAATATTATCACCTCAACAACCTCAAAAGCACATTTTAAAATCGGAATGTTTCAGAAAATGCTAGTAGGAAGCAACAAATGGTCAATAACTCTTTCCAGATTTCCTAAAAGTTCTAGTAAATATTTTTCTAAGTAAAGGGAATTATTAAAAAGCAATTTTTTAATAATTGTGTGGCCCTCAGGATGAACACAAAAGCTTCTTTTTCATTGTGTCATGCTGAGTTGAAATGATTTGTATAACTTCATATGCCAATATCAAGGTAATACAAAAATGAAAACTTCCCTGAGATCATGTGACAAACTTAGCCTGATATATTTTAAAGGCTTTAAAAAATAATGGTTGGCCCCAAGGTCAAATCATTACAACCGTATGACCAAGTTATTGAAACTAGCAAAATCTGAAAAACACACATCATATTCTACAGACAGAGAAACAGAGACCTGGCACTTAGTAATTTTACTAAATCTGCCTTTACTAATTAATTAACATAGAGTGCACATTTTGAACTCAATATGTAGCGTTTTACTTTGTTCTAGACAAAACTAACATTTTTTTCTAGAAACTGATTACCCAGTGGTATTCATCCTGCTGAGGGACAGAAGCAGAGTCCTATCCTAGGCACAGGCAGGTGACTCAGGACATGTGAACTATGGTCTCCACGTTTACTTTAAGCTGTCCTTAGAATAAAAAGTGGGAATAAATTCTAAATGCAATCTTTTTTTCTTAAATACAGAAGCATCAGACTCCATTCCAAAAGTAAAATCAAAACAAGAGCAAGGGCAACAAATATATCCAATTTGTAATCTTAGAAATCTAGTAAAAGACCAGTTACTCTATGTAAGTATGTGTATGTGTGTGTGTGGTTGAGGGGAGTGCTTTTAATCATGTATGTTTCATTCCCTATGCCAGGGCCTTTTATCATAAAATTCATAAAAATTCTATTACCTTATCAATTACAGGCACACACACAGTGATGAAAACAAAAAGCTACCCAGATACACATTCCTAATCCTTTAGATTCTTTTAAGAGTTATTATACTAATTTACACTCACTATTGTGCTACTATCAAAAATCACATTCCACAAAGCCTCAGCCCAAATTCCCAACTCATTTATACAAAATCCTGACCCTGACTTTCAAACACTGTCAGTAGTAGCTCCATCCAGCCCTATGCACATTGCCCCATGCCACAGCGCATATACTACACTCCTGCAACACATAAGGCCCCATGCTCTTTCCTTAGATCTGCTCATCTTCAGTAGTAAACATTGTCTAGATGCCTCCCAGCACCCATTACACTCCTCTCCCACTGAGTAGCAGCTGTAAATCTTGAGTTAGACTGACCCATCCTCTAGTCCCAGGGATGCTGATTGGATTAAGTTGATCAGGATGGTACCATCCCTTTTACCAAAATTATGAATATCCCAAAGATATGTCACTAAGTTTATGGTATTATCTCGGCCATAGTGATTAATTCAGATATATACATGTGACTTAAAGTTGTTCCAATTGAAATTAAATCCTCTTTACTCACTGGTTGAAGAACAAGAAATTTTCTGTCCCCTTGGGTATCAACAGAAACATGTATAACCCAGGTATACTGTTAACTTATAGAGGAAGATGAAAAGAATTATAGATAGAAAGCATCACAGACTTGAAAGTATTGTAAGCCATTGGATCACATCATCTCCAAAGCCTGTCTATATCTAGAATTTTCAGTTTGATCAGCCAACAGATTTCTATTTTTAGTTTGACCATTCTGAATTGAGTTTCTGTTAGTTGTAACACAAAGACACTTGACCACAACTGCTTCCCAACTGTATTAGAATAAAGTTTTAGTTACTGTAACAAAGATCCATGTCTGCTCCATGGTGTTGGGAGCAAGGTTGTTTCCATCTTGTTGCCCTGTCACACCCAGGATGTGTTGTCATCTGTATGGTTGAAGGTGGTTCATCACCAAACTCTTGTTCTTGGCTAAAGGATGAGAAAAAGGGAAAAGAGAAAGGAAAGGACACACCCTTTTCTTGTAAGGGAACAATTCTGAAGTAATATACATCACTTGTAGTCATATTCTATTGGCCAGAGGATGCTTATATGGCCATATTTAGGTATATGGGAGGCTGAGATATGTTGTCTTTATCTAGGTATCCAAATGTTGAGCAAAAACGTTCTTTCACTACAGAGAAGAAAAGAATAGATACTGGAGAAAACCGAACAGCTTATGTACCTTGAACTTTACACAGACTGTTTGATTTTGGTGTAATAATCTAGCTTCTATGATCTACCAAATCGTTTCCATGTGTTCTTCTAGACCTATTTAATATCTACCCCAATTTAGCAGAATCCCATCTGCTGAGTTCTAAGTGAAAATAATTCCATATTGTGTGTATGTCTGTGTGCATACCAGCTAACGTTCAAACTCTGGCTAATTTCAATATTCTGTGACTATTTTTAATCTTTGATAGGACAAAACTGGAATTCATCCAAGCTGTTTTCACTTGATGACATTAAAGATTAAAAAAATAGTCGCATAACAAGTATGACCATTCATTCTCTAAAGCAGTTAATGACAAGATACTTTGGTTTTTTAACCATTTCAAAATAACTAGATTAATATTAAATGTTATGGGCAATGGCAACACTAGCCAGAATTCCAAACTTTTTCTAATACATACAATTTAAAATCTGGGCCAGGTGCAGTGGCTCACGCCTGTATTCCTAACACTCTGGGAGGCCGAGGCAGGAGGATCACTTGAGCCTAGGAGTTCAAGACCAGCCTGGGCAACATAATGAGACCCCCATCTCTATTTATAAAAGTAAAAGAATTAAAAATTGAAATATCTATCTATATTATCTGCTAATGTTCATCTACATATTTATTGTGAGCAAAGTTCCCAGTACCAAGAGAGCTGCATTCACCTCTAGAATTTTAAAACAAACATCTCATTAAGAAATTCATTAAAGGATAAGGGGCAAACCTTGACATCGATATTTGGTATGTATGTAGCACATTGGTATCTGGACTGACAGATTTAGATGTATATGCATGTAATTGTTGCTGATTAATGTCACAGAAGACAAATTTGTTCTCATCTCAATGCCCCAGTGGAACCTTTACTCAGGAATGTAATATGTTTTGGAGATGAGGAAATGGCCAGAATTGGGCTTTACATTAAAGATATTCATTGAAATAATCGACATTATCCAAAAATTATGTATTAATAACCAACTGTGTCGCAAGCACCATGGGAGGTACCAGAGCAGATAAAAAAGAATGAGATAAGGTCTCTGCCCCTATGATACACAGTCACATGTCCCATAAAGACGTTTTGGTTAACTATGAACCGAATATTCAGCAGTGGTCCCATAAGACTATACCATATTTTTAACTGTACCATTTCTATATTTAGATACACAAATACTTAGGAATATTTTACAACTTCCTACAGTTTTCAATACAGTAACATGCTATGCAGGTTTGTGGCCTAGGAGCAAAAGGCTATATTATATAGCCTAGGTATGTAGCGGACTATACCATCTAGGTTTGGGTAAGTATACTCTATGATGGTCACATGATGACAAAATTGCCTAATCACCAATTTCTCAGAACATAGCCCTGTACCTAAACAATGAATGACTGCATTTAGTCTGGTGTTACAAGCAATGCTATGTATCAGTATAGCACTGCTCATATCATTTTATTTTGTTGTTATTTAAAACCTTCAGTGAATCCACTGCCAGCAGGGAAACACCCCTACTTCTTTGCAAGATATATAGGACTTTAATAATATACTGGTTCTTTTTTACTTAGCACTTTCCTGTAACACCCTATAACCCTTTACATCAATATTTGTAGTTGCCTGAACATTCTATGCTGTCTCATACTTTCATAGCTTTACATAAACTCCTACCTCACCTTGGAGTTGTTCATCTCCTCTTTGTCTAATAAACTCATTCTTCAAAATTCAACTCAGATTTCACCTCAATTGTGAAGAAAGTTTACCCCAACCTCTGTAAATAATATAGGTACTCCTTTCAGTTTTCTCCAAAGAAATCATTCTCTGGTTGCATTCATCATGTTATTTCTACCTGTTGATTTACTGATCTCTTTCATCAGCCAGACCGTGGGCCTCTGAAGGGAGTGATTTTATCCTTTCTATCTTCATATCCATAGTGCCTAAAATAGTGCCTCACACAAAGCTGAGGTTCAATAAAAGTTTGCTGAGTTAATGAATAAAAGATCAGGTATGTTAAGATTATATATGAACTCAATGCAAATTATTGTGATCTATGAATAACTTCTTCAAATTCTAAAGGGATCACTAGAATTTTCAAAATCTTTCATTCCATCATTGTTGGAATTAATACAAGCTCCTTGCTTCCATGGATGATTCCACTGGAAGACTTATTATTTATTTTCTATGAAGCAGTTTGAATTTCTTATTCTACATGACAAACTATCGCTAAATGCAAAATAAGTCTTCATCATCACCACTGTGTATCATTTTTCAGCAACTTCTATAAGCACAGAGAGAATGGGATAATAATATATTATGAGAAAAATTCCCTTGTCTAACAACCATCTTGGTTTCCCTAATTCCAGTGAGTTACATGTATTGAAATGCAACCTATGACATTTAAAAATCAGCATTGAAAAGAGTCAAAGTAGGGAAACAGTGGATTCTGACTCAGAAAAGGTACTGCAATATCTAGCAGTATTCTGTCTTGTAAAGCTATAGAGAGAGATTTCTCTTCAGTTATTCAAAAGTTCATTGTGTAATCAGTTACCAGAACCTACTGTTTAGTAAAAAGAATACTCTAGGGGTGCTTCTCAGCATAGTCAAAGAGGTGGCTACCTACATGTCAGGACACTGAAGATAAAACAAAACATCTGAATGCCAAAAAGTATCTGCCCCTGTGACCAGACTCAGGGTCTGGAAGTCCCATTATTAGAATTATTTCTTTGGTTTAAAGCATTATGTTTACTCATTCTTTATAAAGAAGTAGAGGTACCAGAGGCATAGTAAAGATAAAATTCTGCTGGTTTCATTATTTTTGCCTAGTGTCATCCCTGACTATTGAGGAATAGTGTTTACAGTGTTTGAAAGGCTAAAATCCAACTTTTCTTCATAGCATAAGTGTATACCTATGTAACAAACCTGCACATTCTGCACATGTACCCCAGAACTTAAAAGTATAATAAATAAATTTTTTAAAAAAGAAAGGAAATTACCCAGTGATGTCAACATTTTAAAAGACTTCAATCAAGTGAGAGTTTAATTAGTGACATTGACATTGGTCCCTTATAATATGACTCGAGGGGCTTAACGGATTTTTCTTTTGTGATTTCAGCAGATATAGATTCATAAAAAATTATCCGTTTTAACAGAAGGTGTAGAGTCATGATTCTCAGTGTTCTCTTATCCTGGGCAAATGGATGTAAGACCATTTATTCCAGAGATACACTGTACTATGTTTTTCAAGAAATTCATGTGTCTGAATTTTCTAAAAATGTGTTAATGTATTTCTCTCCAATAAGGTCAAGAGAATTATGGCTTGGCTACACAAACAAGTACAGTATTATTCTAATATTTGGAGGTATATGTCTTGGAGTTCAAATATAGCTCTCCACTGACTAATTGCATCAATTTGGGCAAGTTACATCAGCTTTCTGAGCTTCAATTATGCACACAATAGCAACAAGAACATTTACTTCTAAAATTATGAGGATTACATGAAGTAAATGTAAGTACCTAACATACTATACGACCCATAGTAAATGGAAAATTATTATTTTATTCTTACTATTACAGACAATGACTCAACTTTGAGAGGGAAACTAATTCATCCTGGCCAAAATGGCTATAATAAAAAGACAATGTACTAAGTGTTAAGCCAGAAAAAATAGAAAATACGTTAATCATACGAAGACAGCATGTCATCTATTATTATTCATGATTTAAAAAAGGGCAACACAGTACAGTATACCCCTGGAATAAGGGGTGTTATATCCATTTCCCCAGGATAAGAGGACACTAAGAATCATGACTCTGTTCCTCCTGCTAAAATAAATAATTTATTATGAATTTATATTTGCCAAAATCACAAATCAAAGTCCATTAATCAGCTCAAGCAATATTACAAAGGACCAGTGTCAGTATTACTAACTAAATTCATATTTGACTAAAAGCCTTTTAAAATGTTGGCATCACTGGATAATTCTTTTTCTTAAGCTATGAAGGCAAGTTAGATTCTTGCCTTTCAAACTTTACATTAATTTCCTATTGCTACTGTAACTGTAACAAATTATCACAAATTTAGTGGCTTAAACAACACAAATTACCTTACAGTTATGGAATTCGGAGGTCCTAAAATCAAGGAGTTAGCAGCATGGGTTCTTTACGAGGCTCTAGAAGGAGATGTAACCGCCTACATTCCTTGGCTTGTGTCCCATTCTCCATCTTCATAGCCAGCATCATAACATCTCCCAATCTCTCTCTCTCTCTCTCTCTCTCTCTCTCTCTCTCTCTCTCTCTGTCTCTCTCTCTCTCTCATTAGGATCTCTGCTTCCATGGTCACATCCTCTTCCCTGACTCTGATCCTCCTACCTTCCTCTTCTAAGGACTCTTGTGATTACATTGGGCCCATCTGGATAATCTCTGCATTTCAATGTTCTCAGCTTAATCAATTCTGCAAAATCTCTTTTGCCATATAATGTAACATATTTACAGGTTTCAGGGATTAGGACATGGATGTCTTTTGGTGGCGGCAGGGGCAGGGGTGGGGAGACATTATTCTGTTTACCACAGTGTTGAAGTTAATAAATTTACAGATAAAGCACTTATATCAAACACTGATGACTTAAAAAGTGACTCAAACTATTAAAACAATATAGGGTTCTTAGCACCCCAATAACAGTTAGTGATTTGCTAAAGTCTCTTGAAAAACAATTGCTAGGTTTTTCAAGCAATTGGGTCTGAATTTTTCTAAAAATGTATTAATTCATTTCTCTCCAATTAGGTCAAGTGAATTATGACTTGGTTGCACAAACAAGTGTAGTATTATTTTAAACATGTGATTTGCTTCATGCAAGTTAGGGTATTACCTCACGATTTGAGATGAAAGAAAAGGATTTAAAATTCTTTAAAATGATGTTCAGAAAAGAGGCCAAGGATAGTACACTTAGTCTGAATAAAAACATAATACCTTATAGAATGAGACTGAACAAACCATACTCACCAAATTCCACTCATCATCATAACCACGTAGGAGGTAATTCTGCTTCTTTTTAAGAAGTAGAAAGCTTCAAGAGAACATCACTCTCCTTTTAAATCAAATTTAAATGTGGGTTAATGTATAATTTAGAATAACTGGGAGCCCAGACATATGGAAAGTTCACATTCTTCTCCATGGACTCCCATTGGGTGGTCACAAGAAGTATCTGGAAAAGGGCAGGAGAGCAGAGAGTGCCCCTTGGTGACACAGGCATTCAGGTAGTGACCAGCTGCCAGTGGAGGCAAACATAAAATACTGCCCACTTTGACAGACTCTTGTCTCCCATTGGGCTGCGGCTGGCTGGAGGGGAGTACTTCATACTTTTCAAGAGGGTCCAGAGATACAAGGTCCAGTTTAATATACAAAGGGGTAGAGGTACTGGAACACTGAGAAAGACCTCCCTTTAAGATCTAGGCACACTGCAAACCAACAGGAAGTAGTAAAACAAAACAAAACAAAACAAAAGATCTAGGCATAGAGAACTTGCCTAAAACCAAAGCTGGATGGGGAGAATTTCTATCTCCATCCCCACAAGTCTTGCATGAAGTAATAAACGAGAGAATTTACTGGTGAAAGATGGGTGAGGAAAGAGAATCCCTCTGTGGCACAGATATACAGAGCCTGCTGGAAGCTAAGAGTGAGGCAGGAAAATTGAGAAAAATCTTTTGATACTATATGACTACAGAAGCAGAAGATAACAGTAACCCATTGAAAGAAGAATTTGAAGCAAGTGTGGCAATGAAGGTAACTCTAGAAAGAAAACCCCAGCCTAGTACATACAACCAGACACTGACTAAAACACTAACAGCCTTACATAAGATTAGGGTCATGCTCATTTCTGGGCACAAATGCTATTTACCTCTTTCCCTGTTAATTCTTTAATACAGGATGTTTGGCACTTATTCAAAACTAAAAGGAAACACAAAAATATTTCTTAAAATAATTCTTTAAAGAGAACATTATCAAGAGATAAAGCAATCAGCAGAATCAGACTCAGAGATGACACAGATATCAGAAATAGAGAGTTTAAAATAACTATGATTAACATAATAAAAGATCTAGTCAAAAATGTAAAAAATTAGTGAACAGAAAAAAAATTTCACCAGCGGAGTGAAAAATTTTTTTATTATTCTAATGTAAATGCTAGAAATAAAAGATGTTAAAAAAAAGTCCTTCAACAGGCTTATCAGCTTTCTGGACACAACTGAGGAAAGAATCAGTGAACTAAAAGATAAATAACTAGAAATTGTCCAAGCTGAACACATATAGAAAAAGAATCAGGGAGGAAAAAACAAAACAAAGCATCCAAGATCTCCAGGACAACATCAAACAGGTAACACACACATAATTAGAATCTCAGAAATACAGGGTAGAGCAAAAATAAGACAGAAAAATATTTGAAATGATAAGGGCTGAGAACTTTCCAAAATTAAGACCACAAATTACAGATTTAAGAACCCTAAGAGACTCCAAACAGGTAAAAGAATTTTTTTAAACCAACATACCTAGATACACCATAGTCAGTCTGCTGAGAACTAAAGATACAGGCAAATCTTCAAGACAAGGAAGAAAGAGTCATTATAGAGAGGGGAGGGAAGATAAAAACTATAGCAGGCTTCTTATCAGAAACTATGTAAGCCAGAAGAAAACAAAATAGTATATTTAACATACTGAAAGAAAAAAAAACAGTTAACTGTCAATCCAAAATCTCTACTCAGCAAAAACATATTTCAAAAATAACGGCATAAGAAAGCCATCATTTCAGACAAACTATAGCAAGGAGAATCATTAGCAGCTAGGCAATAAGAGAAAGGTTATTGAAAGTTCTTCAGGAAGAAGATAAATTATGAAATTTCAGATATATGCAACTAGAGATATAAACAATAAAAATTACAAGAAATAGTCAAAATGAGGCTAAGTATAAAGGGTTTTAAAAATAATTTTAAAGGATAACTGGCTAGAGAAAAAATAGCAAGACTGTATTTTTTTTTTTTTTTAAGACGGAGTTTTGCTGTTGTTACTCAGGCTGGAGTGCAATGGCGTGATCTCGGCTCACCGCAACATCCGCCTCCTGGGTTCAGGCAATTCTCCTGCCTCAGCCTCCTGAGTAGCTGGGATTACAGGCACGCGCCACCATGCCCAGCTAATTTTTGTTTTAGTAGAGACGGGGTTTCACTATGTTGACCAGGATGGTCTCGATCTCTTGACCTCGTGATCCACCCGCCTCGGCCTCCCAAAGTGCTGGGTTTACAGGCGTGAGCCACTGCACCCAGCCCAAGACTGTATTCTTAACAAAAGCATAAAAGACATGAGGGAGAAATGGAAGTATACTCTTATAAGATTATTACACTATACATGAGAGATGTATTAGAAGATGGAACTATGATAAAGTCTTCTATACTAGGTATTAGAGAAAACTCCACAATTTTCAGTTCTTCCTCTACTGTTCCATGTAAAAACTCAGTTATTCACAGGTAACACAGGAAAAAAGTATCCCACAGACAAATATGTTTGGGGTCAAACAGAATTCATCACACTTCTCAGACTCCTTAATATGTCTTTTCACCTTATAAAGTACTCCCTAAGTGTATTTCAGTATGGAAATACCTTGTCTCAGTTGTGTTCCAATTTATGTGATAGAGGAAACTGTGAACATTGTGTACAACTAAAGGCTTTGAAGCAACTGGTAAAGTTACTAATGTTAAATGAAATCTGTATAAAATGAGCTAATTTTTCTCTTTGGTTCAATTTCCTTATTAGTAAAAATAAAGTCATAAAAATGTAATTAAAACCCAGATAAAAAGAACTGTGACTTTTTCAGAGGAAGGGGCTGGAACATTGATATTCAAGGTCTGTAGTCCAGCAGCATCAACATCACCTGGGAGCTTGCCTGATAGGCAGAATTTCAGGTTAAGCCAAAGACCTCCTGAATCATAATCTGTATTGTGTTAGAAAAATACATGGCACTAGGCTACAACAGAGTGATATGACTTTCTGTGCATCATTAAACACCAGGGGGGTGGGAGGGTTGTCATTTTAATTTATAGTGTATCTGATCCAAGCTGTAAGAGTATCTGAATTTCCATTTACTTGAATGATTATTAGAAAATAACCTTTAATCCAAATTTTGGTCATTAATATACATTATTCACAATTAATGTTTAGATGTGATTTTATATGAAATAGCATTTGGAATTTAGTAATATATTTAGAATTTATATATTTAGCACTTAAGATTTTCTTTAGTTACCATTTGCAACATTCAAGCAGCCACAGCAAAGAAGCTTCTCGGATTGCTCAAGAATTTTACCACTGGGGAAGGATCACAGGTTTTGTCTTCCCAATCTCTGACCATAACCTAAAACAAAATCTCACTTGCCAAAATGGCAATTAATTTAAATGGTAAACAAATATTTTCTTCTTTAATCAGAAAGATGTCACAATCTTACTAAGCCAGAACCAGGCCAGGTGCCAGGCTTTTGCCTGTCTAAAAGTAACAATAAAATGTAAATAGCTCTATAGAAGAGATGACTTTTACAAAGAGGAGAACATAGAGAATTTACAGGTGACATTTAATTTTCTAAGCTTTCACTGCTTAAAAAAAAAAAAGAGCCTACACTAGAATCTACCATCCTCTTGGTGAAACTGATTTAAAAAAAAAAAAGGCATTTTCACTGAGATAAGCACACAGACCAGGCAGAAAACAGCTGTCTATCTAAATGAAATCATAAGGACAGGATGCCTCCTATTTATTTGACTAAACACAGCTAGAAAGTGTACACCTGTAATCAGAGTCCCTGGAGCTGTGATTAACAGGGAGAGTTGGTTCTGTATACAACACTGAGCTGCATATGACTTGCTCTGACTCTCATGGAGGTCACAAGTGAACAAACGCCTTTACAAGCTAATAATTCAATCCAGATGTGAAAAGTTTCCACCCCTTTAAGTAAGTCTTCATCCTTCAGGAGGGGAACTTACTATCTCGGGGAATGAATGACCTACTTCCCTCAAAATCTAAGTCTCCACAGTCAAAGCAAAGAATCAGGGCAACTATGCAGATAATTCAGGCCACCCAAATCTACTCTGGCCTGAATTATTCAAGTTAAAAACAACCTCCTTTGCAGGGTCTGGTCTCCCATATAATTCTGAGGGCTGTGAGAACCCTCAGCATTTTCTTACCTGGGAAATCAGCATTATTTACTGCCTCAGAGAAGCCAAGAGGTAGAAGTATTACTGTGACCCACTTCTACCTGTCATCCAGCTCTTTCTGCCTGGATACGTTACACTTAGCTTTTCATTCTAAACAGCACTTTTCTTTCCTGAGCTGCACTACCTGTGACCTGAGGGAGAAACAGCAGTAAATAGCAAATGAGGCAGTATGCAGGTTAGTGGTTAGGTCTCTTCCAACTTAAAGATTCAGAAACCTGAGACCCCAGTATCCTATACTTAATTATCTAAATGTGATTTAGGGTTTTATTTATTTATTTATGTTTAAACTTTTAATTTTAGAACAGGTTTGGTGTCCAGAAAAGTTGTGGAAATTGTACAAAGTGTTCCCACATGCTGTACACCAGTTTTCTCTCTTGTTAACATCTTAAATGGTCTATTTGTAACAATTAATGGATCAGTATTAATATATTACTGTGAACTAAAGTCTATGCTTTATTCAAGTTTCCTTAGTTTTTACCTAATGTTCTTTTTGTCTTCCAGGATCCCACCCAGGACACCCCATTCCATTTAATTGTCATGTCTCCTTGAGCTTCTCTTGGCTATGACAGTTTCTCTGACTGTCCTTGTTTTTTATAAGCTTAGCAGTTTTGAGAAGTACTGGTCATGCATATTGTAAATGTCCCTTAATTAGGATTTTTTTCCTCATTATTAGACTGGGGATATAGATTTGGGAGATAAATACCATAGAGGACAGTGCCATTCTCACCATATGGTGACACTGACATGACATCACAGGTGGTGTTAACCTTGGTCACCTGAGGTAGTGTTTCCCTAATGCCTTCACTGCAAAGTTACTGAGAGAAACCCTGAATGCCACAGTGATTGTAAATCTATATTCATATTTGTAGCTATCAATATTTTTAAAAATACATTTTTAAAACTTGGCTCATAATTTATTTTAAATAGAATTATAGAATATTCACCCATTTAGTGAATCCTAGAGTTTGAAGAAGTCTCTGAGGGCATGAAAGATTGCTCACATCCTGGGTTCACACAGTATTTTGATAAATGGTTGGTATGGGTGACTGTCATTGGAATTCTTATAAAAAGCAATTAAAAACTAGAAACCTAGTTCCTGGCAAAACTAGGTGGGAGGTGAATTTACTCCTGGAAATGCAGTAGTTTTTTGGGTGCCAAGGGAGTACAAAATGTTTTAGTGGCCTTAATCATGAGGAAAGGTTAATTGGTCACATGACTAGTATTTTGGTAGGAATTAGCCTATTGAGTTTAATGGTTAATGTTGGACTGAAAGACATCATGGTATTTAGGTGAAAGTGAGAATTTTGCAGATGGTGACTTTCACAATTACCTACCCTCTTCCTCATGTGGGTCACAGAGTCTAAGTAATGTCTTCACAAAGGGAAGGCAAAAAAATTATTCACATGGGGTGATATTCAAACACACTAAACACATTCCTGTTTCGAGGACTCTGCTACCTGGAATGCTCTTCACCAAAGTATTGTGGCTCAATGCTTTCCTTTCCTTCATTTGGGTCTCCATTTAAAAGTTCCTTCCAAAGGGAGGCCTTCCTTGATCACTCCATCTAAAATAGCATTCCCAGATCCCAGTTCTACCTCCTTATTCTGGTTGTTTTGATACTTTTCACAATCTGACATTGTTTATTATACTCTTCTATCCCTCTATAATGTAAACTCCATAATAGGGACCTTTCCTTCTTCACTGCTCTAGTGCAAAATTCCTAGTTTCTGACACAGAATTCAGGTTCACAGGCTTAACAGGGGAAGAGAGAGTTGTGACCAGCCTGGAGCACCTAAGAACCTAGCTATGTCTGGCCAGGCCTCTGACCCTGAATATTTTAATTGGGATTGAACCACTGACGTGGCAGCTCACTTGCCTCCCTCCAAGTCCTTTATTTATTTTAAAGAATGAAACATTAGGAGCAAGAAACAGCTTAAAACTAAAATCTCTGATGCTCAAATTAACAACAACACACATAAAACAAATCTTTTCCTGAAAGGCTTGAATAGTGTCATAAAACTTGATTGTTCCACAGAAGTTTGACCTAAAAATATTGTCAAAAAAGTTTTTTTCATGAAAGTCTTTATTATCTATCAGCCAGATTTCCCAGATAACTTCTGATTTTTACATTTAAAGAAAATGTTATAAATTTTACATTATTAGGTTCTTTCCCAAATTAAATCAAAGAAGTTCCAAAAAGGAAAGAGCACAAACCAAAGGTTTGGGAAAGACTGCCTTTCATTTTGTTTACTGAATTCAATTGTATTTGAAGGACTTTCACAAACTTGGGACCAGAGGATATATCTTATGAATGATATGAATTGCAAACACAAATAATTATATAAGTTTGACTTAATACAACTGGGAATAAAATCCCATTATACTTCTTTTGCTTCTCATTGTCATACATCTTTCTCCTCAACTTTGATTTGCAGAAGTATCACTGGGTTATTTTATTTCATTTTTAAAAGTCTTACTACAATCCAGCAGGAAAAAAATGAATTAAACATAAATTGGAATATATTTTCATATTTTACCTTTCAAATCTACATTTTTTTAAACTTTTAAAGTCTGGGGTACATGTACAGATCTGTTATATAGGTAAACTTGTATCATGGGAGTTTCTCATAAAGATTATTTCATCATGCAGGTATTAAACCTAAATACCCATTAGCTATTTTTCCTGATCTCTCTCTCCTCCCACCCTCAACCCTCAGGTAAGCCCCAGTGTCTGTTGTTCCCCTCCATGTGTCCATGTGTTCTCAATATTTAGCTCTTACTTATAAGTGAGAACATGTGGTCTTTGGTTTTCTGTTCCTCCATCACTTTGCTAAGGATAATAGCCTCCAGCTTCATCCATGTTCCCACAAAGGACAGGATCTCATTCTTTTTTATGGCTGCACAGTATTCCATGGTGTATATGTATCACATTTTCTTTATTCAGTCTACCGTTAATGGACATTTAGGTTGGTTCCAAGTCTCTGCTATTGCAAATAGTAAAGCAACATTTTTAAATGGAATTTTAAATCTCACATTTGGCTGAGGGCCCAAAAGGCTGAGAACAAAAGAGTGGACTGGTACTTCCATATTCTAAAGGAAATGGGAAAACCAATTTTGTAACTCTTTACCCCTAATTCATTCAATGTGATAAAAGTGTTAAAGTTGGAGAGGCTAAGAGAATGAAACAGATTATTCAATGAAGGAAGGTGTCAGTGTGACTTTCAATTCAAATTAGAGGGCTTTCTAGGAGGTACTGTGGGTGGTGACATTGAGGTGGCATGTGGTTGCGGAATGGAGAGCTGAATTTGGAAAGTAAATGCATTCTACCTACTATAGCCAAAGGAAAGTTGACCCAGTGTCAAATTAGATGCAATTTTAGAGATCAGTTTAGAACTGCTAGAAGACTTCAGCAAAATGAGGCAGGATACGACAATCCACTAGAGATGCAAAGGAACTGCAGAGAAAAGCTCTTTTAGGGATGCGGGTAATCCACAAAGAATCCATAATGCCCCATAAAAGATTCAAACATTTGCCTCACTCAGAGGAAGTCAACAGCCTTTCATATTAGTGCCATTCGAGTGAAACCTTTCTGGATCTTCCTTTCCACCACCTCAACTCTGGAAGGTCACACAGGCTGCTTCTAGGACATGGCAGAGTTAACATAAAAGATGACTGGCTCCTCTTTTCCACCGAGGTCTCCCACATGGAGTAAGCCCGAGTCATGGCAGGGAAAAGCTTTAACTTTAACTGAAACTAGGATGGACTTTACAAATGATATGATATTTTAATTATAAAATATAACTGTTGTTGCCACTTGCGGTAGCGAGAGGACATTTCCAAGCATGACAAGTTATGGAACTTACTCCAGCATTCATCTGAAAAGAATGAAAAACTAGTTCCACAAAGTAGATGAGAAAGCACTGAAGGTGACAATAAAATTGTTTTCATTTAAATCCTGTGGGTCCTGTTCTTTCAATATACTTTAAAGTATAAAATATATATAAAGTATGTAAAAGATAAAAATTCAGGAACCTCTATTATTTATTATGCCAAGGGAATTATATAGAATGTTTATAATTTTGCTTCTTAGATTATAAATTAACTCTCTTCCTCATTGTTCTTATTTTGTAAATAACTAGGAGAGACGAGAGACCAGGCCTTCTCCCTTCCAATCATGGATCTTTGCTATAAATTAACTGCTCCCTTTTTTGTCTTGTACTTAACTCAGACCAGATAATGCCCCAAACCCCATAACTATTACATCTTCAATGTGGAATGTGAAATATATCTTTTCTGAAAGAAAAAGATCACCTTGACTAATCAGATTGTGGTAACTATGCATTAAGTGTTACATAAAAAGATGTTGAAATTCTATTAAGATTCCCTTAACTTTGTCTCCATAAATAATCCCAAACTTCGACAGTTTGGAACACTGTCTTCCATTCTTTGGAATCTGTGCTTCCCAGTGAACTCATCCTCAAATTTTGCACTTGAATAAGCTCCCTTTAAACTAGATTCCGACCCTTTTGAATATTTATGTTGACAAGCACATTATTACTTTTATGAAAGTTGCAGATACCAAGATGAACTTACTTTGGTCAGACCCAGACAAAACAGGGCTAGGAAGCCTGAAGAAGAGGCTCATGTTTACAAGAACTGTGATATGGGTTGGATCTGTGTCCCCATCCAAGTATCATGTCAAATTGTAATCCATAATATTGGAGGCGAGGCTTGGTGGGAGATGATTGGATCATGAGATGGATTTCTCATAAATAGCTTAGCAGCATCTTCATGATACTGTCCTCACAACAGTGAATGAGTTCTCATGTGACCTGGTCATTTAAAAGTGTGTGGCACCTCCCTCGACTCTCTCTCTTATTCCTGTTCCTGCCATGTGAGATGCCTTGCTTCTCTCCCCTTTGCCTTCCTCCATTATTGCAGGTTTTCTGAAGTCTTCCCAGAAGCCAAGCAGATACCAACATTATGCTTCTTGTATGGTCTGCAAAACCATTAGCAAATTAAACCTTTTTTCTTTATTAATTACCCCGTCTCAGGTATTTCTTTATAGTAATTTGAGAACAAACTAACACAAACTGTTTTCCAAGGATTTTCTAAAAACACTTTTGCATGCTTCACTCATCTTTTCTTTGATAAGGCTTATCACTAGTCAATCTTAGGACTGTCATCATTCAGATAAGATGCTCTAAGAAGAATACTTGTCCCATAACAACATCACCAATGAACTGTTAAGAACTCTAGCTTTGAACCTCTGGAACAAACAAAGTCTGTTTTAAAAACTTGTATATCCCATATAAAACTCTTTTTGTTTGTAAAAGCTGTCCTTACTCTTCCCTCACTGATCACACTGGTGGCTTGCCATTTCATGCATCCTACATTATGATTCTTATTTCTTTATACGCTTGATATATTTAGAGATAGTTCTTTCGAGTGTCATTTTCTTTCAGATTGACACTCGTAAAAATAAAAATGTGCTTCCTCTCTGTAAGTATGTTGGAATTTCCCAACATTTCACACCAGGGAATGGGGCTCAGCAAATACTTTCTTACGTTAATATCACTGAGACAAGGCAAAAGGCCATAATTATACAAATTAATGGCTCAGTGAAATATAAAGGAAAATAGAAGCCTAATTAATTAATCTGCTAATTGACTTTCCTTGTTATAAGCATCAGTGTTCAGTATTTAGCTTTAATATATCCATTGGACAGGAAATAACAGAGTCCCAAAGGCTTTTGGAAGTCTCATCACAAGACTTTCCCTGTGAAAGTCTCCAACCTTGGGCCCACAGCTGCAAAGCAGTTGAAGAAAGGCTGAGGACTTCATGAGTGCCAAAGGCACAACAGAACCCCCAGATGCCCTAGTGAGGTAGTAAGAGTGTTTCAGGCTGATTTCTGTGCTTTTTTATATTAAAGAAAATTGGTCTCTGTTTAAGGATTTTTAAAGGAAAACTTCTGAAATAAACACTTTTAAATTTCCTCTCAAAGCTTTTAAAAAAAAATTCCCAGCTGCCTTCAATCATCTTTCAACAACTATTTGGAGTACCCACTAGTTCCTAGCCCTGTGCTAGCTGTGAGACAGACTCATGTTGGGAGATAATTTTCCCTGGGTCTCTTGCATTTCCATAAACCTTATCAAAGGGTATTTACTGCTTTGATCTGGGCCATCTTTTCAAGAATGTTCGTATAGCAAACAGCCTTGGAAGGTAGAGATAGTGTCTCTTTCCAGGAAGAAGGCAGGTTTGTTTCCCAATCTAGATACGATAGTGTTTTGCTCTGAAGCAAAGGTTGGTCAGATTCACTGGCACCCTCTTAGAAGACAGAAGGTTTTCCTAAGCCCAGGGTTCCTTGGTTGTGACACAAACCCACTGTGTGTACAGCGTCTATGTGGGCTGCTCTATCACCTGCGTAGAATTTGGGGGTTAAGAGAAACTGATGCAAACATGAAATATATGTGCCTGCTGTGGAATTAATAAAGTTCTCTGTTTCTGATTTGGGAGTCTTGTGTCTTCTACCAGCATCCATGAAACTATGGCAGGCTAATGTTGGCTTGCAGGCAGAGTAAAATCTAAGACCCTGCACAGTTTTTTGCATTAACTCCTCCACATCAAGGAGCTCATGGTCTTTAGGGAGAGTAAAAGCAAATAAAAAATAATCAAAATATGGCCGTGCATGGTGGCTCACGCCTGTAATCCCAGCACTTTGGGAGGCCGAGGAGGGTGGATCACAAGGTCAAGAGATCGAGACCATCCTGGTCAACATGGTGAAACCCCATCTCTACTAAAGATACAAAAAATTACTTGGGCATGGTGGCGCATGCCTGTAATCCCAGCTACTCGGGAGGCTGAGGCAGGAGAATTGCCTGAACCCAGGAGGCGGAGGTTGCGGTGAGCCGAGATCGTGCCATTGCACTCCAGCCTGGGTAACAAGAGCAAAACTCTGTCTCAAAAAAAAAAAAATCATCAAAATATGTGGTAACTGGAGTGATAAAAATATACTTAAGGTGTATGGGAATATTATGAAATCAGTGGAGAGGAACACGCAAGGAAAGTTTCTAGGAGGTGATGCTATCTGAACAGAATCTTCAGAATTCATAGGAATCAGCAAGGTGAGGAGGACAAGAATAAGCACAGCCATGGCAGCAAGACAACGTTTTATGTGTAGAGAACTGAACAAGTCACAGATGCTGAAGCATCAAGTGTGAACCTGGGATGGACCCCAAACATAGCTGGAGCAGTAGAGGCCAGATCCTAGAGACCCTTTATTACAGGACCCTGGATTGTAGGCTGTGGCAAAGTTTTCTCCAAAGAGAAGCAAACAAAGCAATCCATTGTGGTGCAGGAAGAAATATACCTAAACTTCTATATATATCTAAGTCTTACTGAAAAAAAAATTTGTTTCTATCAAATATATGGATTGGCACAGACTCCCTCACCTGATCTGTATTTTTTTTTTAAAGAAAAAAAAAGAGAAAAGGGGAGAGAGAATAGGAGTCTTGCTATATTGCCCAGGCTGGAATGCAATCTAAAAATAGGTATTAAAAACCTCTTTTATGCCGATAATTGTACTTATCAGCGGAGACAGGAAGGAATAAGGGAAGAAAATAACAAACAAACAGCCAACCAATATTTCATTTAAGTCTGTGAAATGCTATGCAAATGCTGAAGAATGATTTACTTCCAATTATGTGGTCACTTTCAAAATTGGTGGAATGTGATACTGAGAAAACTGTATGTTCTGTGGACCTGGGGTGAAGAATTCTATATATTCACTGAAATTACTTGTTGCAGCTCTGAGATCAAATCATAAATGTCCCTGTTATTTTTCTATCTTGTTGATCCGTCGAATATTAACAATGTGGTGTCAAAGTCTCCTGCTATTATTGTGTGGGAATCCAAGTCTCTTTATAAGTCATTGAAAACTTGTCTTATGTATCTGGGTGTTTCTGTATTGGATGCATATATATCTATGATCATTGACTCCTATTGTTGTATTGATCCTTTTACCATTATATAATGTCCTTCTTTGTTTCTTTTAGTCTTTGTTACTATTAAAGACTATTTTGTCAGAGATGAAAATTACAACTCTTTTTTTTTTTTTTTTTTTTTTTTTTTTTTTTCTCTCTCCATTTGATTGGTAAGTCTTCCACCAAAGCTTTGTTTTGAGTCTTTGTGTGTCCTTGCTTATGAGATGGATCTGGATACAGCATACTGATGGGTTTTAACTTTTTATTCAATTTTCCTTTCTGTGTCTTTGATTGGGGCATTTAATCCATTTAAATTTAGAATTAATATTGATATTTGTGAGTTTAATATTGTCATTTAATGCTAGCTGGCTATTTTGCCCATTAGTTGATATAGATTCTTTATTATGGAGATACTCTTTACCTTTTGGTAAGTTTTTGGGATGACTGATACTGGTTGTTCTTTTCTGTGTATAGTGCTTCTTTCAGAAGCTCTTGTAAAGCAGGCCTGGTGGTGATGAAATCTCTGAGTGCTTGCTTGTTCATGAAAAATTTTATTTTTCCTTATTTATAAAGCTCAGTTTGGCTGGATATGAGATTCTGGGTTGAAAATTCTTTTCTTTGAGGATATTGAATATTGACACTCACTCTCTTTAGTTTGTAGGGTTTCTGCTGAGAGATCTGCTGTGAGTCTGATAGGCTTCCCTTTATGGGTAACCTGACCCTTCTCTCTAGCTGCCCTTAGAATTTTCTCCTTTATTTCAACCCTGGTGAATCTAACGATTATGTGTCTTGGGGTTGCTCTACTTGAGGAATATCTTTGTGGTGTTCTCTGTATTACCTGGAGTTGAATATTGTCCTGCCTTACTAGGTTAGGAAAGTTTTCCTGAATAATATCCTGAAGAATATTTTCCAGCTTGGATTCATTCTCTTCAAAACATTCAGGTACACCTATCAAACGTAAATTAGGTATTTTCACATAGTGTCCACTTCTTGGACACTGCTCATTCCTTTTTACTCTTTCTTCTCTAATCTTGTCTTCTCATTTCATTTCATTAAGTTGGTCTTCAACCTCTGATATCCTTTCTTCTGCTTGATCAATTCAACTGTTAAAACCTGTGCATACTTCGCAGAGTTCTCGCATTGTATTCTTCAATTCCATTAATTCACTTATATTCCTCTCTAAATTGTCTATTCTCAATAGGATTTCGTCAAACCTTTTTTAAAAGTTCTTAGTTTCTTTGCCTTGGGTTAGAACATGTTCTTTTAACTCACAGAAGTTTCTTATCATCCACCTTCTGAAGTCTACTTCTGTTAATGAAATGCACTCGTTCTCCATCAGGCCTTGTTCCATTGCTAATGAGGAACTATGATCCCCTGTAGAGGAAGAGGCATTCTGATTTGAGTATTCTCAGCCTTTTTAGGCTGCTTTCTTCCCATCATTGTAAATTTATCCATCTGTCATCTTTGTCATTACCAACTTTCGAATTAGGTCTCTGAGTGAATGTCCAACTTGTTGATTCCCAGCACCAGAATCTGAACAACCCACTGCACCAGTTAAAACAGCGGTGTTAAGATTGATGGTGCTTTTCTGCCCAGGAATCTCCAGTCTGGCTTCCTTCTTGAGTCCCTCCTTCAATCAGCTGAATAGGCAACTCTGTCTTCCCAGAGCTCCAAACGTCAACCAAAAGGAGACCCAGTTCCGTTTACTCTGCACCAAGAACCACCGTGCCAGCCACAAGAGTCACGCTGGCAACCTGTGGGGCTCCTCTGCTGGGAATCTCCTGGTCCATGAGCAACAAAAATTCGTCTGAAAGTGTGAAGAGCTACAGTCCCAAGCTGCTAGTGATCAGCCATCTTAGATCTCTCCTCCTGATCTGTATTTTTGATGCCTGGGGATCCCCAGGGGAAGGGTGAACCTCCTCAATCGTTGGCAAACGTTTAGCATATTGTAAAATTGCAGTCTACGCATACTAAGCATGAATATTTACAGACTATATTTCCAAATTTTATTAGTCTGTCACAAAATGGGCAAGTGGCTTAAAAATAATCCCAGCAAAGAAACCAGATTGCTGATAGCCCTAATAATGCAAACGCAAGCAAATGACCCCAAAATGAACTAACACTTTTAGTTTGATTGCTTCATCAGCCACATTACAAGCTAAAATCAATGACAATTTAATCAGATCTGACCACAGAAATTAGTTTTCTTGTTAACTGAAATACAGATCTATATCTACTGCTGATAAATATGCACTGCATTGTAAGTACATATTAATTCTTGAAATATTAGCTAATACTGGTGTTGAGTCATCACAACTGGCAAGGCATTTAAAAACTGGACATCCTAAACAGAGAATCAAACATTACAGTTTTTTCAGGGCTGCTTGAAGTTCTATATGCCTTGATGCAGCAAGTATTGTTGGAAGACGCATTTAAAAATATCATGGCATCTTTGGAAAGACTTATATTAGTATAAATTATACAATGTGGGAGGTTTGCTACACAGTTAAAAGAAAACACTGGAGTTTCAACATCTTTCCCCTTACGGTATTTGCTAGTATCTGTTTTAGTGATAAAATATCCAAAGAGCTACATTATGTGAACAACTAAAGCAGTGATTCTCAACCCTAACTGCACATATAAACATTAACTGGGTATGTTTAAAAAAATACTCATAGCCAGACTAATTTCTTCCCAGACTAATTAAATCAGAATCACTGTAAATATTTCAATTAGGAAGGAGAAAAGGAGGGAAGGTTAGCGCCTTCCCTTGCTGTGAAGTAGCATTCACTCAATGCTATTCATCTCACTGTGCTATTCACACTGAGGTATGATAGCACCTCACTGTGAAACCCATTCACCGAATCTTCAGGAGCAAACCATTGCTACAAAGAATTTAAAACCAGGAGTCAGGATTGCACAAACAGCTGTTGGAGGTCCTCAATGTGCAGTCAGTTCTGCTATTAGATAACATATGCATTCCTAAAAATCGCCACACCACACTATGCAAAATTATAATTAAAACCACAGGGCATTTTAGGGGAAAATGGGTTAAAAGGCATAACATTCAAAAGCTTCATAAATGACAGGTTTTTTTTTAAGGTAGAAATTTTATAAAAACAGAAGCAGTTTTCCATGTGTTAAATGGTTAAGAAATACATAAATATATAATAAATTTGGCACTGTACCTTGAAAAAGGCCTGAAGACTTGTGAAAATAAGTATTAAAAGTGCTGTATCCATGGACACAGAAAGGGGAGTACTAAACACTGGGGTCTATTGGGGGGAAAAGGGGAGGGCCAGTGGGAGGGGGAGGTGGGGAGGGATAGCCTGGGGAGAAATGCCAAATGTGGGTGAAGGGGAAAAGGAAAGCAAAGCACACTGCCATGTGTGTACCTACGCAACTGTCTTGAATGCTCTGCTCATGTACCCCAAAACCTAAAATCCAATAAAAAATTAAAAAAAAAAAAAAAGAAGAGAAAAATGTAAACATAAAAAAATTAAATAAATAAATAAAAATAAAAGTGCTGTATCTTATAGGTTATTGCATAATGGTGGAAGGTTATCTGAAATTGTACGAAAGGTTCACCAGATGTGAACAAACATGATTCATAACACATGCAAACATATTGTGGTAAATGGAAGTAGCTGGTAGATATCTGATGGGTATGTGTGTGCACCAGCTACTTCCATTTACCACAATATGTTTGCTAAAACTAATCCCTAACATATCAAATGCACTGGAATGAACACACATTCTCAAACAAGTAAGTAGAACTTACTGCTCTTAAAAGTACAAAAACAACAGGTTAAAATATATTACAATGTTTCACTAACTTGCTACGAGATCGAGAGTGGCCAAGAAAATCTTTTGCATCTTACCAAGGTTTGCTGATTATCTCACTGCAAAGTAAACAGAAGAATTGCTGAACTTTAAGTTCAGTAACTACCTATTTTTTTTTACAAAAAAAAACAAGTAACCTAAATTTGCTGACCTCTCCTAGAATAAAAACAAATGCCTCTGTAATATGCTATTGAATAGATATTTCAATAAAAATAAACACATGCACACTCTCCCTTCATTATAAAGGTGGCATTTTAACCAAGAGGGACAAAGTAAGGGCTTTCCAAAACAAACTTGAGTTGTGGAAGGAACACTTTATAAGGAAATAGTTGGAAATGACTTCACTATTAGATAATATTTTGCTGTTGCTTGTCATATATAAAAAATCCAATCTGCACACATTGAACTGGAAACCGAATTTTCTAATCCATCTAAAAATCTTCCACATGAGAAGTTTCTGTGAGTTTTGAAGCGAATTGTTAAATGTATTAAAAGCACACTCCCAATTAGTTTGTGGGGAAAGGCATCAGGGGAAATAAAGTTTACTGGCCAAATTTAATTAAAAAAATACTTTTGTATTACTGATGGATGGGACTGAAAAACGACTATCTAGACTTAATAAGTTCAACCAATTATCTACTTATTCCATTTGAATACGTGTATCTTTGTAAGACTGCTTTTTAAAATTTGACTGCCAATAAAACCACGCATAGAGCTAAACTAACCTAAGAGACAGACTTTCAGATCATTCTATCACAAAGTATAATTTTGAAAAAAGAGTGTGATTTAAAAAGAAATTCAAAGTACACTGAATCACATTCACTTGCTCTAATTTTCTAAGTACTGAGAGTAAAAAAGATTCCCTATCAGTAATAAACAGAATAAAATACAAAATTATTGTTAAATATGCTTTATCTTTATTACCTTTTTCTCTTTTTCCAAGATATTATTAGAACATGTGAATAGTTTATAAATAAATAAAATACAAATGAATGTAAATATGATGTGTTGGATTTTTTTTTACTGATAGATGTCATGATCAAAAAAGTTTTACAGACCATTGCTGGAATTGATGAGGAGATGAAACAGTTGGAACTGCATTCAACTGCATGTTATCAGAAATACTTTCGAGAGTTTAATTTTCTCATGAAAACGTTGCCTAGGAGTAGGCAGTCCCAGGCTCGGATTCCTGTGAAGCCCAGAGTTCTGCCTTTCCACAAAGCCTGATTTGACTTATAGATTTGCCCCCATGCACACAAAATGGTTGCAGTACCCTCAGACATCATGTCCATATTCCAGGCAGGCAGAAAAGGGAAAGTGAAGGAAAGAATGCAGAACACACACCTTAGCTGAAGGTCTGTACAAATATCCCAGGGTGAGGTACCTGGGGAATAAGATCCAGAGTGGCCAATAGCAGGAAGGCTCTTACTGTATTTATATCAAGGTAGATGCTGAGAGTAGGCATCAACAAGAGTCACTGTAGTAAAGTGAGCCAAAAGCCCAATTGATAGGTGGTTGCATATTGGCAGTGAGGGTTGATGTCAACCATTTCCTAGACTGGAGTCATGGCAGTTGTATAATGGAGTCTGCTCTGCATCTGAAGCACAGAGTCTGAAGAGATCAAGTCTGCAGCTTCTCTGGAAAGGCAGACTATGAAAAGGAAAAGCTAAATGACATTCTTCCAACTCCCATCACTCACATTTGTTAATCCATTAACTCATTTTTGCAAACAATAGTATATCTGGTCATCTACGGCTTCGACAAACCATACTGGTGCCAACTTCAATATTCTTTGGGAAAACCCTGATTAGAAATGCTGAAAATTAATCTTCAAATGATCTCATTCATTCACTCATGTAAATCAGCCTTCATGATTGTAGGCTACTACAAGCAACCCAAACAAGGAAATGTACACAGAATGTATAAATGTTCACGGCTTAGAAGGACAGCCAAATTCTCTCTGGGATAATTTTATCCTTATAAGGAAAAGTTACCCTGATTTATGTTCAGCATGATTTTCTCATATATAATATTTTTGGGCTTTCTGCTCTGCAATAGTTAGAATCAGCTACTTTGTTAAAACAGCAAAAATAGTATAAAACTTAAAGCCAAGATTATATATTGTTCACAACAGTGTATTCAGGCTGTTTTATATTGCTCAAGACTCACAGTCTTGTGCATTATTCATTTACTCCAAACAGGGCATGTAATACATTACTGCTGAGATGCAATCACTTGGAAAAAGACAGTTCCTATCTACTCTGAAAAATTATTTCATTTCAGAAAGTTTTTCTTTAAGCAACCATCATAGGCACTGACGACCATCCTAATCATTCCCTCCTGTACTATGTAATTCCATAACTTGAAATAAAAATTGAATTTTCCCTCTTGGGTTTTATACTTGGAAGGCGACAGCTCTGGAAGAAGTGAAGTAGAGTATTTGAGGCCCCACAGCAAGAGTGCAAAGTGTTCCTGTACAAAGGAGCCCTGCTTTTGTCACTTGGAACTATCACTTCATTGCTCATCCCCTTTCCCTCTCATGCTTAAATCTCTCCCAGACTTTAAAAATCTCTTCTTGAATCCTAAATACCCCTACAGTTGCCATTGTCCCTCTATTGCACAACAAGATTCTTAGATAGTAATTTATGTTTTCCTCACCTCCTCAACTACTACTCTCTTATTTTCACTAAAAAGCTCATTGCCTAATGACCCACTCCCACTGAGCCAGGCACTTCTGCAGAAGATATCCATGGGAAGACTATCTTCTCCGTGCCCTCACAGGAACACAAAGGTGCATGGCTCATCCCAGTTCTCCAACCTTCAGGCCTTCTCCAGTCCTACTGAATGACTGATTTCACACTCCTCTCTTCTCAACCTAGATCCTGTGGTCAGCCTTTTCAATACCTGACCTCCCTTCCTGGAGTCCTTTTTTCCTTCCCATATTACTGATCCCCATCCCTAGAAGGTCTCACCGGGCTCCTGAATATCTGCAACTGTCCCCAGTTGCCCAGTTAATTTGTTTCCTATGTAGTTTACTAGTTCCACCCTTTATGCATTTGCTCAGGGTACTATTCCAGCTAGCCAAGCACAAATGCCAATCACTTGTACCACCTGCTCTTGGACTGAAATATGAAGTACCTTCATGCAGACTTCCTTGATTAACCCCTACACCACATAGTTTATTCAACATCACCAAATACAGAGAAGCACAATTTCCCTCTCCCTAACACTTGAGTGTATGATCCTTGTGCCCTGTTTCTTATATGATTAGCTTTACTGCTACATGCATACTTTTAGAGATTAAGGTATGCAAATACACACACACACACACACACACACACACACACACAAGTTACTCAGGTGATTAATGAATGCTGATACAGACCTTTAGTAAAGAACAAAACAACAATTTCCCTGGAAACCTCTGTCTACTCTCACCCATCTCCACTAGCACTTTGTCCATTTCTATATCACTAGAGTTGACCACATGGTAATAAGGCTAATTGCCTGCCTTCTCCAATCCCCAGGGAGCTCCTAGGAAACAAGAATGGAATCCTATTTAGCTCTGTATCTCCAGCACTCATACAACGCCTGAGACAGAGTAAGAGGCTTAATAAATATTTATTGCATGTATGAGTTTTGAGATGGAGGATTCAAACCAGGAAATAAGGATGTGATAAACATCCAAAATAAAATTAAGGTGGGATTAGGGGGTAAGATGTGGGGAGAATCAAGTTACAAAATACCCAGTACTAGCCAAGCACAGCGGCTCATGCCTATAATACCAGCACTTTAGGAGGCCAAGGCAGGAGAATGGCTTGAATTCATGAGTTCAAGGTCGGCCTGGGAATGTGGCGAAATCCCATCTCTACAAAAAAATACAAAAATATTAGCTGGGTATGATGGCGTGTGCCTGTGGTCCCAGCTACTCGGGAGGCTGGGGTGGGAGGATCACCCGAGCCTGAGAGGCAGAGGTTGCAGTGAGCCAAGATTGCACCACTGCACTTCAGCCTGGGTGATGGAGAGAGACCCTGTCTCAAAATAAATAAATTAATTAATGAAATAAAACAAAATGCACAGTATTAATAAGGGTTGTTTTATGTACATCTTAAAAGCAAATCTCAGCATAATAAATAGTGCATGGTGAAATTACCAGAGAACAAGAGAGAACATCTTAAAAAATATGTAATGCTGTATATATATATATATATGCACCTACTTATTCAGGATATTGTTACTAAGAGCCTATGTGTGACTGGCACCGAGCCAAACACTGGGGTTACAAGAGTGATGGTCCCTGTTCTCAAAGGACCTCTTAGAGTCTAGTGGGAGAAATAACTTTAACTAGTAGCAGAGAAAATGAAAACGTAATTGCAAACTGCGGTAAGTGCTATGAAGAAAAAATAAAGGATGCCATGAGCCTATTTACAGGAGGCTCTAAGATGATGCTTGATAGGGGGAAAAGTGCATTTTTAAAAAAATACACAAAACAAGACCAACCTGGATCAGCTTCTTCAAAAGTCATCAAGTTGCCCTGTTGTCTCTTCCCATATCTGTCAAAATAGTCCTGCAGTCCATGATCCTGACAAATGGGGTGTCCACTGGGTATTTGACTTCTGGGTTACTTGGTCTATGGCCTTTGCTTACCAGCCCTAATATGGTTTAGGCAACGACTGTTCTGCTTTTTCTCCCAGCCCTTTTCTGCAGCCAAAAGCTTGAGGTATCCAGAAAAATGCTCGGATTCAGGGCAAGTTGCTATAAAATAATTTAAAAAATAGTTAAAATGTGTTTTCTGTTTTGTCAAAGTTTTATCAGCCTAAGCGGAAGCTGCCTGTGGTGCAGTCAGCAGCGAGAGAAGAAGGCCGCTGTGTCCCGGCCTCCCGGACTTCCAGCTGGTCACAACAGGGCCTTCTCCTGGAAGCACCCCTGCTGTAAGGCCAGCCTAGTGACACAACAAACCGTGGAGTCCACACTAAGCACAGTGGCCAAGGAATAGTGATACTGTGTGCTCTTAGAGTTACACAGAATTTTAGAATTTACCTTCCTCAGTGCCCCATCTTACCCTCCATTTTAGAGACGATAAAACATAGACCTTGGGTATACATAGAAACTAAATGGCATACCCAAGGTCTCAAAGTTACTTAGTGACTGATCTCAGACCAGGAGCCTGTAACCTCGTCACAGTCTACTCACTCCAGGAATGGTACGAGTAGGAACCTAACAGTTTGTAGTACCCACTCCTAGTACCCTAGTTCAGACATTTCATTCTTTAGTATTGGCTTTTCTACTTGTACTTGTGTGTTTAAACATACCACAGAATACTTATATTTCCCCAATGCCCAGATTAAAAAGAGCAATCCACGAGAAAGCAAGAAACCACAATATCAGGAGTTTAGAAAAGCACCAACAAGAAAAAAGAAAGGGAGAGAGAAGACACATTTGCTGAGCACAAACTATACTGAGCACAAACTAAACACTTCAAACTAATGATCTCAGTACTTTTCAGCATGATCCTATAGAGTGCATTTGAAGATGTGCTCTATCACTAAACAACTAGATAACCTTTGGTAAGTTAAACTCTCTGAACCTGTTTCCTCATCAATAAAATGGGCTAAATGATAGAATTTATCTCATTATATAAAGCAAAAAAGAAAAAAAAAAGAATTTTTCTCATTATATAGTTGTGGAGGTTAAATGACACAGTGTACATAAAACACTCAGCAGAATAGCTGGCACACTGTAAGCACTTAATAGCTGTTGCTGATTATTGTCCTGGATTCCAGGGAGCTATATCTATGTCACCTCCATATTCAGACTGCCATATTTCCAGTCCCAGTCTGGTGACATGACCATCATTTACAGCAGCTCGTTGGAAGCCACAGAATTCCTTCCCCTGACTTTGCATTGATTAATGGCTCCTGTGAACAAGCTATGAGAAAGACAAAGATCGCAGGATAATCTCACTGCTTCATAGAGGTGCACTTTTGCTCAATAAATGTTTTTAGCCAGAAATTCAAACTTTAAATATGAATAAAATATAGTGTTCTCCCCAGGCAACACACACTTTTTCAACTAGCAAATGTTTACTGAGTACTTACTCTGCGCCAGGCTCTATACCAGTCTCTAGGATATAGTGGAAAAGGACAGAACCCTGCTTTCATGGTTACCACATTCTAGTGTAGGGAAGACAATAAAAAATAACTAAAATATAGTATCAGCAGTAATGAGTGCAAAAAAACTGAAATAAAATAGATTTGACTGCTAGAGAGAGATGGAGGGTGGGAGCACAGTATTTAGAATGGGTAGCCAGGGAGGTGGCATTTGGGCTGGTAGCTAGATGACAAGAAGCGTCCAGGCAGGTGAGTTTGAGGACACTAAATGCATCTACAGCCAACAAGGACATGTGTATATGTGGTTCTGATTGCAGTTTCTTTCTTTGCATCACTTGGGTTCATTTTCTCACTGGGTTTGCCCTCCTGTTGGCTGCCATAACAACATGGGCAGCTCATTTTATTTTGCCCACCCAGTCACTCCTCAGCCCACACTCTGCTCATACCCAATCCTAGCAACTAGTCATGGAAACATTATTTAGAAAACAATAGAGTCCATAACTCTTTGCATCAGCTCCAAGGACTATCCAGCTGTAACTGATAATAAATCAGGCAGCCCTGTCCCAGGAGAAATCCTCAGTCATTGCCTAGCCTTCACAAATAATTAGCTTGGCCTCCTCAAGGCAGTTTCTATCTTGCTTTCAACAAAAGGCTCAGGTAAGTGACTTATAATAGCCCTGTCTGACACCAGATGATATTCTTATCTACTCTTTGTAGTCAAACTTTTCTATTTTGACTCTGGATATATCTGCATTCAGGACAAGTCTTTTGATTTCAAATATTTCTGTAAGATATAGTCCCAGAAGCTGCAGCCTATGTACAGTTTGTTTCTACTCATCTGTGGTATCTAATTTAAGTTCTCTCATATAAGAAGATAAGCAGAATGCTTCTGTGTTTAATGGGCTATGTAAGACCAAAATAAGTTGCTACCCTATCTATCTTCCAGGAAATGAGTTCAGGTAAGGCTTGTGTACTTTTATTCACCTTATATTGGAATGTGGCTTAGCAAGTGCAATCTTACATCTTGAATGATAATTCAGAATCATTTCTCCTGACACTGACATTCCCTCTTTGTGTCTTGGAAATCATCTTCTGCCTTCAAATATTTGTCCTTAGTTTTTATTCTCAAAGGAATGCTAAAAATTAAACAAATAGGACTATACTCCATGATCTAATCATTTTCTCAATATTGAAGTATTGGGTTAACTATACATTATGAGAACCGAGAGAGGAGGAGAGAGGAAGAGAGAGCCTGAGACCGGCTGTAAATCCTGAACAGAAGCCAGGGATTTACAATGTTCAGTCCCTAGAGTGCTGTGCTCATTTCTGGCCTGGACAAAGCCCACCTTAAGAGGATTGTGGAGAACACCAGCTAGAGTACAGAGGGGAGACTGGACAGGGACCTGAAAGAAGAGATCCGTAGGGATGAGCTGGTATTATGGGGCCCAGAGGGAAGGCTGCAGACTTCTATTTACATACCAGCAGCACAGGAACAATGGGCAGTCCTCAACCCAGAGGTCAGTGGTCCAATTATTTTGCAGTTTTTCTCTCAGGCAATAACCCACTACAGAGGTCCTTACAAAAGTGTCCCCATCATAAAATACCTAGCCACAGGGGAACAGGCACTGCGGACTTCAACTTCAATTGGGGTATGATTTTTCTCCCAAAGGTAGATGGCTACAAAAATCTCAGAATGGACGAGAGGGAAGTAACATGATTTCAGAATAAAAATCTTAACTCAAAACAGACATATACTCATAGATAAATTTTCAAAGGCACTGAAAATCTATAGTTTTAAGTAGCAAATAAGGAAGGAACCTGGCCTGTAAATGCAAAGTAGAATTAATTATATGCCTAATGGAATCTCTCTCTCCCTCTGCCTGCCCCACTTCTGCCAAATATTATCATTATTATTCAACCTCCTAGGCTTTCACCATATCCTTGGATGATCGCACTGCTCAATACTGAAGCAGCTGAATAACCATGGACTTTAGGACACTTAACCCCCAGATGGGCTGCTTATTTCCCATGCTTTATATATAAAAGGCTAGCAACTACACAGCGGTACATCGCTCATTAATTAACATTTTAAAGTGCCTTCTACAGCAACGTTTTGGGGGGGATTTAAAGATGAATAAGATGTACTCTCTTAGGGAGCTTGTGATCTGACAGATAAGCAATGAAAATATACGTGAGTTACTACAATACAGGGAAAAACACACTGTTGCACAAAAGAGGGGGCAATCAAAATGTGACAGGGATTTGGAAGAGTTTCATGTCCTTGTAATTAAGTTATGCATTTTTAAAGAACACCTCTATTATTCAAAATAGAATAGTTTATGCTGAGTGATCCCAAAATCTCAGTGACTTAAATATTTTATAATTATGTAAGTTATATCCATGGGGGAAGTACTGAAAAAGGTTATATGGAATTTTTCTCAATTATTTTTGCAATTTCCTGTAAATCTAGTTACTGTACATTAAAAATAAAAATAGATAAATGGCAGACAGCTAGACATAGGTGAAGAACAGGGAACCAAACAACATTTCCTTTCCTGCTCTTCATCCCTGTCCAGGCAGGTTGGCTTGGGGACTCTGTTCTCCACAGTCCTCACACAGAAAATAGGCAGAGGGAGGCTCCACTTCTGTGCCTCCACAAAGCAAGAGGAAGGAAATGTGGTGAAAGCGCACACCCACTCTTAAAGCTTTCACCCTGAAGAGGCACACATTTCCACTTGTGTTTCATTAGCCAAGCCAAATTATATGTTCATACCTAACTTCCAGGAGACAGGAATGTACCTAGGGAAAAAACAAAAATATTTATCAAATAGCATTAATGAATATTGTACCCAAGGACACAAACTGTCTGCTGAGTCATTGGGGTTTGAGAGTTTTCTATTTTAAAACATAGCATGTATTTTGGCGGCGGGGGGGTGGTGTGGGGGCATGTGTTTAATCTTGTGTGACTTCCTTATAACAACAGAGTAAACTCTGAAATGCATTTAACCTAGAACACAGTCACCCAAACTGGTTGGTTGTGGAATAACTATGTGGCCTTCTTTCCATTGTTTAGGCCTCTGCCCACCAGCAGCACCCTGCTGTTACAATTCCTTCCTGAAGGCATTACACAGAATATGAATCACTGTGGATAATGCTGGTTGGAAAGCAATTCCAACTACATCGGATATGAATCTGAATTTTAAAGTGGCCAGAGATCTTCAGTGCCAACATTAAAGATGTTTGGTGCTGACTCTTCAAGTGCATTCTGTAAGAAGATTATCAAACAGCAAGACACAATGAAACCAACCCAATACTCTCACTCATAAAGTCTACAAGACTAGCATCCTTTCATAAAGTCAAGGAAGTTTAGGGAAGTCTCTATCTGGCTATCAATAAGGTAAGTTAATGGGTAAGGACTGAGGATCCCGAAAGTAAGGTGCCTATAGTCAAGACAGCATCATGAGAAAGAACCAGGATGCCTCCTAGACAGGTGCCTCCTACAGATTGTGTGACTCTGAGCTAATAGTTTAACTTTTCCAAGCCTCCTTTCCTTCATCTTTAAAATCAGAAGATTACATCAGGTTATCTCTGAGGCCTTTTTCAAATTAAGAGCCAGAACATTTTTTCTTGAATCTAACTAGCAATGTGACCTTCAGTAAATACTTAAGATCTCTGTGCCTTAATTTTCTGATCTGCAAAATAAGGATGGATCTAGTTCATAGAGTGGTTGCAAAGACCAAAAGAGTTAACATATGTAAAGCCTTGAGAACAGTGCCTAGCATGTGACAAAGACTAAATAATAATTATACATATTATCATTATTATTACTATTATTAATCTAAGAGAAAGCAAGTTCTCTTCATCTACACTTGAAAGGACACACCTCCTCAACCCACCTGTGGTGGTTAGTTTTATGTGTCAACTTGACTGGGCCACAGGGTACCCAGATACTTGCTCAGATATTATTCTTGGAATTTCTATGAAGATGTTTTTGGACATGATTAACATTTAAAGCAGCAGACTGGGTAAAGCAGATCGCTCTCCCTAATGTGATGGGCCTCATCCAATCACTTAATGGCCTGAACAGAAAAAAGAGGCTGATCCTCCCTCAAGTAAGAGAGGATTTCTTCTCCCTGACTGTCTTCAACCCGAGACACAGGTTTTTTCATGCCTGTGGACATAAACTGAAACACTGGCTCTTTTGGGGGCTCAAGCTGGCCAACCTTCAGACTGGAACTACACCATCAGATCTTCCAGGTCTTCAGGTTTTGCCAACTCTTCCTGCAGATCTTGAGAATTGTAAGCCTCCATAACTGTGTGTGAGCCAATTCCTTACAATAAATGAACCTTTCTCTCTCTCTCCATATGTATCTGTGTGTATGTATAATATGGATTTCAAGAAAAGAGTTTAAGAAAACTCTGAGTTTGAATATGTAGTCCCCTGAGAGGTTATACTATCAAAATTAAATGCATATGGACCAGAAAAATGAAGGCCCAGCATAAGGAAGCACACATTATCTTCAGATCCTAGTACCTGTGGGAATGAGGTAGGGTATGATAACCAACCCTCTCTTCCATATTGAAGAACAATTTGGTTGCATGAGCTCCAAGATTTTAAGAAAAAATAAAGTTCCCTATATCATTTTTTTTTTCATTCTCTCTATTGCTGTGTTGGCAGTCCTAGAAAATGGCTGTGGTGCAGAATCCATGGTCCAAGCCCAAGTGGCTCCCACCTACCCATTCACAGGGTGCAGGGGTGCCAGGGAATACTCTCCAGAAGGGGCTTCCACTTGCACCTGTCAACTCTTCTCCCTTAGACCAGAGGCCTGATATTTCCAGAGGGCAATGCAATTGTTTACTTATTTTTCCTCATCATCTGTAGGAAAGTCAACATCTTTCTAAAGTTTAGAAGAAATATCTTGAGGACATTCCCTAGAATGTATAGGGGAGGTGCCTGACCACTACACTGGACAAAGAAATCACAGCTCTGCCAAAGCCTGCTCTCCTCATTTAGATTGTGGGCAGGAGATACTTTTCCCATTTACATAAACTTCTTGTGCTAACATACACAGAGATGCTATGGTGTCATTACTCTTTAACAAACCGTTAATACATCCTTATTCTGTGAAGGCTCTACAATGACCTCTGCCTTAGGTTCCAGAGATTTACGATCTAGTTGTTGGCCATAGAAACTTCCTCCTTTCCTCACTGCTCTAGCTGTTGCAAACACTCCATCATCCCTCAATGCCCTGTATTATAATTATTGTTTCCTCCCTATGGAGTCCATGTACTCTTTCAGCATGAAGATTGTGCCTTATTTATTTATGAATTCCCAGAGGCCATAAATGGTCATTGAATCCATTTCCTTTTCTCCTCCTTCCCTTAGAGTGTACGGTGCCAAGAAAAGAACTATGCAGAGCAAATCAAGACAGCACTCTCAAATGATTACACATCAGGAAGCATCTTTATAATTGAGGTACACCAGCACATCTGGAAGGGAATATGATTATGGGGCCTCAGGAGAAAAAATAATAAGATACATCTGGATAACTGCCAAACTGAAGCCTGAATAAATATTTTCCAAGAAGCAGAACTTACAAACTTAGAAAATAGCTTATAACTCAGAGATGTATGTCTGAAAATGGGACATTTATATCCAAATGAATTCCTATGGGAGATATAAGTCTAAGAGGGACAAAATAATGAAAAATAATAAGAAATTTTGACTGTCTCATGGTGATTGACAAATATTCAATGTAGTAATGTATAAAACCCAATCACAGAAAAGTATTAATTGTGAAAAAGTTAGTGACATGATTTACATGCTAACTTTATTAAATTTTTTTTCTTTCCAACTTTTATTTTATATTCGGGTGGCACATGTGAAGGTTTGTTACATGGGTAAACTATGTGTCTTGGGAGTTTGGTGTACATATGACTTTGTTCCCCAGGTAATAAGCATAGTACCCAATACGTAGTTTTTCAGTTGTCACCTTCCTCCCACTCTTTATCCTCAAGTAGGCCCTGGTGTTTATTGTTCCTTTCTTTGTGTACACTAATTTTAGAGAATATGCATGCTCTAGTAAATGATATGGCAATTTCCATTTATTCAGTGCACAAACAATAAGAAAGTTCACATAGTCATATTACTCCCCAAAGCAAAGGCTATTTCTGAAACACTGCAAGATTCTTCTAAACAACCAATAATTTGGAATTTTCCCTTGATTCAAAATCATTTCCTTTGTTCCTTCAAAACAAAGTTGGAGGGCTATTACTACCTAATTTCAAAACTTATAAAACTACAGTTATCAAAAGAGTATGGTGTTTGCCTAAAGATAGAGAGAAAGATCAATGGAACAGAATAGAGAGTCCATAATTGGACTCTCATGTAAATGGACAACTGATTTTCAACAAAGGCAATTCACTGGAGAACAGACAGGCTTCCAAAATATGATGCTGGAAAAAAATGAATATCCAAATACAAAAAGAAAAAAAAGATGAACTTATATCCATATCTCACATCATATACAAAAATTAACTTAAAAAATGAGCCTATATATAAAACCTGAAACTACAAAATTTCTAGAAGAAAGCACAGGAAAAAAATCTTTGTCACCCTTAGGTAGGCAAAGATTTCTTAGATACAACAGTAAAAGCACAATCCATAAAAGAATGAATTGATAAATTGGATTTGATCAAAAATTAAAACTTGTCTTCTTTAAAAGAGACTGTTAAAAGAATGAAAAGACAAGCCACAGTTGGGGAAAAATGTTTGCAAATCGATGCCTGATAAAGAACTTATGTGTAAAATATATGAAGTACTATTAAATCTTAATAATTAAAAAATCTAATAGTGAAATGGGCAAGAGTTTTGGACAGATATCTCATGAAAGAAGATATATGGCTAGCAAATTGCACAAAAAAACCCTCAAAATCATGATTCATTAGAGAAGGTCAAGTTAAAACCAAAATGAAATGCCACTACATGCATCTTAGAGTGGCCAAAATCAAAAGGACTGACAATAGCAAATCTTGGTAAGGATGTGGAGAAACTGAACTCTTGTATACTGGTAGGAATGTAAAATAATACAATCACTTTAGAAAACAGTTTAGCAGTTTTTTTGGAAGGTTAAATGTACACCTATTTGAAGATCCATACTCCCAAGTATTAATCCAAGATAACTGAAAGCAGATGTTAATACAAATACTTGTATACAATGTTGATAGCAGCTTCATTTGTAATATCCTAAATTTGAAACAACCCCAGTGATTATCATCAGGTGAATGAGTAAACACATCATGATGTATCCATACAATGTGGTACAATAAAAAGGAATGAAACAGTGATACACACAACAACTTGGATGAGTATCAAAATAATTATGTGGAGTGAAAGAAGCTAGACCAAAAAAAAAGCAGCATATATGGTATGATTCCATTTATATAAAAATCAAGGAAATGCAAACTAATGAAAAGTGATAGAAAAGGGGCAGGGAGAGGGCAGGCCCAGTGAAACTTGTGGGTGATACATACATTCATTTCTTGATTGTAGTGATTATTTCACAGGTCTGTCAAATTTATTGTACCCTTTAAATATGTGTAGTTCATTTTATTTTTATTTTACTTCAATAAAACGTTTTTTAAAGAAATAATAATTTCATTCATTTATTCAGCAAAAATTTGTTCAGCACCTTCTCTGTTCCAGGCACTGTTATAGGCATTGGGATTCAATAGTGATCAAACTGGACAAAATGTAATAAAAATATTATCTGCATTTCATACATAAAATTATTTAGTTAAGGCCAGGAAAAAACTTAGAAACTGACAGAGTCTGGAGCAGGTCCTCCTTTAGCATTTGCAGGACCCAGGGCAAGAGCATAAATAGAGGCCCATAGTAAATATCTAACACATTGAAGAGATCAGTCAAGCTGTATCCCAGCCTAGTCCACACTTCCTCCAAGGCCCTACAACTCTGAGGCTAAGAAGCCACTCTTCCTGGGCCAGCCCTGCCACTCACAAGCCTGAAGAAGGACAAGAAAACTCTGAGACAGGATGGAAGCTGGGCCTTGCTTTCCAGACACAGATTTCCAGATGGCCTCCCAAAACTACACTGCCTGAGCAGAGCAGAGGACCGAAGAGCAGTTATCTGGGGAGCTCTCTGTCTAGGCACCCTCTGGTATCTGAGACAGAGGTCGAAACTTTCTTCTTTCTCTTAGTGGACTCTTGCACTCTCACATCTACACCGTGCCTACACCTGCAGGCTCAGGTAGTCGTGGTCACTTCTCACCTGGTTCCTGAACTTGAAAAAAAAATAATTTTTTCAAGATGGGAAAACAGTTTTAAGGGTCTTTGTCTTTCAGTGTGATATGCAGAACCCTCTTAAAGCAGGACTCAAATTAAGTTCCCTTTTTCAAAAAGTCTAAAGGTGGTACTGGTCAGAAATAGAATTCAGGTTTCCAGGAGACCACACTGACTTCAAATACTATATGCAAATCACATAAAAGATAAATGGAAAGCATTCAATAATAAGAAGAAAGCAATTGTTTTTAAGCACAAGGGGAGGTGGAGAAAGGGACACTCCTTTCCATAGGTACTATCTGCCTACCCTATATTTCATGTCATCAGTAAAGTTCTGAACCAACATTTAAACAACTGGAGAAATGTTCTCTAATTCTGGGAATCAACTTAAGAGAAAATGAACAGCAATTTCAATATTTTACACACCTGAACAGTGATGAACTTTTTTCAACATATTCTTGGTGAGTTCAATAAACATGCCAAGCCATGGATAGGTTACTAAGTATGCAAAACACTGCCTTGGTGCTCAAAAGTCTTGGAATCTTAATATTTAACTCAAGGACATACATGATGAATATCATAAAAGTGGAACAATTAAGAACAATGAGGATAAAGCAGAGAGAGAGAGAGTCCAAGAGATCACGATGGTATCATAACAATGAGAAGGGAGGCAATAGAGGTAGGCTCTGGAGGATGGTTCACCAAACCAAAGACGAAAATCTAATCTGACCCTTTAAATATGGCCAGGATACATGCATAGTTTATCTAATAACAGGCCATTCACTGAGCTATTCCTCCAATATATTGGTAATCTGCTATTTTGGTCTACTATCAGATATATATTCCATTAATATATATTCTCTCTCTACGTATGTATCTCTACATACCTATATATAGAGAGAGATAGAAAGAGAACACTTCAAGCACCTAGTAACTTCTAACCATTGATTTTGGTTCTACCCCTGAACCAACCAGAAAATTATTTAATGATGTTAAGGCAGTGATTATGTCCTAAGGCTTCTCTTTTCTAGGTTCCATAACAACTATGACCATGGTGATAAAATTAATGATAGCAGGTATATTATTTTTCTATTGCTGCTGTAACAAATAAACATAAATCTAGGTGCTTAAAACAACACAACTTTATTATTTTACAATTATGTAGGTCCAAAGTCTGACATGAGTCTCACTGGGCTGAAATCGAGGTGTCAGCAGGGCTGCATTCCTTCTGGAGGTTCTAGGGGAGAACTGCTTCCTTGCCTTTTTCCAGGTCCCTGGCTCTATCCTTCCCTCTCATCACTTCAATTCCACTTCCATCATCAGATCTCCTCTGACTCTGACTCTCCTTCCTCCCTATTAGAAGGACCCTTGTGATGGCACTGGCCCATCTGGATAATCTAGGCTGATCTTTTCAACTCAGGATCCTAAACCTAAGCACATCTGCAAAGTCCCTTTGCCAGATAAGGTAACATATTCATAGGTTCTGGGGATTAGATGTGGACACCTCTGGGAGCCATTATTCTGCTTACCACCACAGTTAACATTTTTGACATTCACACGTGCCAGGCATGCTGCCAAGGGCTTTACACACCATCCCACTGAATCATTCCAACAATCCTATGAGGTTGGTCCCATTGTCCCCATTATAGAGACGAGGACTCTCAGGCACAGAAAGATTAAGGAACTACCCACATCACACAACTAATTTCTCCAGTTCTTATAACTTCTTGGTAACTCACAGTTTTCAGGGGCTTTGGTTTTCTTGCTTTCATTTATGGATGGGTTAAAATTTGTTGCTCTTAAAAAAAACTGATAAAAACAGGAGGGAGGACATCCCAGATTTTTAAAATTATATGAACAAAGTAGTGGCAGCAGGAAAGCAAAAATGCATTATTAAGGACCAGCAAGGAATCCAGAATGCCAGTGCAAAGGGCATGTTGGGGAGTAGTGAAAGAGAGGGCAGGAAAGGGAGACCGGATACCAGACTTAAGCAGGCAAAGATGGGTCAAGGAGGAAGGAGGCCAATGCTGAGTAGGATGACACATCGCAGGGTTGCTTAGACATACCAATCCAAAAGGTTCTAGGTGAAAAGGAGGAGAGTGATAGGGAGAAATTACAGAACCTATGTGATAAAAAGCTGTCAAACTCTTCTGAAAAAAACATTAGAGGGCCGTGCGCGGTGGCTCAAGCCTGTAATCCCAGCACTTTGGGAGGCCGAGGCGGGTGGATCACGAGGTCAAGAGATCGAGACCATCCTGGTCAACATGGTGAAACCCCGTCTCTACTACAAATACAAAAAATTAGTTGGGCATGGTGGTGCGTGCCTGTAATCCCAGCTACTCGGGAGGCTGAGGCAGGAAAATTGCCTGAACCCAGGAGGCAGAGGTTGCAGTGAGCCGAG
Source organism: Callithrix jacchus (assembly GCF_049354715.1). Classification (NCBI taxonomy): domain Eukaryota; kingdom Metazoa; phylum Chordata; class Mammalia; order Primates; family Cebidae; genus Callithrix; species Callithrix jacchus. Next base: position 94,532,748 of record NC_133509.1, read on the forward strand.
ATCACGCCATTGCACTCCAACCTGGGTAACAAGAGCGAAACTCCGTCTCAAAAAAAAAAAAAAAAATTAGAAGACATGTTTTATGAATATATTGACAGCACATCATGCCCCTGAAATTTTAATCAAATGCTTTGCTTACTGTTTTTTTAATTTGTAGCATAAGAAAAATACTTTTCTACAAAGAAGACTAAGGGGTAAATATGGCCATGTATTTTTTTTAAAAAAAGGAGAAATAAGACTACGTAATAAAACATATTATCAAGCTACAATAATTAAAATAGTATACAATGAGTACAGTACTAAACAGATCAATATAACAGAATAGGAAGCTTAGAAATAGACTTAAATAAAAGCAAATATTTAGCAGATTATAAAGGTAATAATTCAAATTACAAGATAATAACAAATAATTAGTAAAAGGTACTGATGATTGGTTAATTTGAAAATAAATATGAGTTTCTATATTCTTTAACAAAAACAAATTCAAAATTGATTAAATGATGAAATGTAAAAAAATTATTTAAGAGAAATAGAAAAAAAATGTGAATTTGTTTAACCTTAAAGTGGGGGAACTTTTTAAAATATAAAAGTAAAGGAAGAAACAGAAAGGAAATCAATAATAGATTTGAACACACACACAATAATATTTCCAATATGTCAACACCATTAAAAACATCAAATAACAAACTGATAAATATACATAAATGTATATAACAAAAAAGTTAATATCCTTAAAATGTAAAGAACTTTTATCAAGAGAAACACTCCAATAGAAATCTAAGTAAGTGATCTGAACTAAGAATTCATAAGTAAATGCAAATGGCAATAAACATTAAAAATCTGGCTTCATATGCAATCAAATAATTAAATAATATGTTTTTGCCCATCAAATTGATAAAAAATATTTTAATAATATCCAATTTTTTAGGATAGACAGGCAATCTCATACAGTTGTTAACCTTTTTTAACCTTAATTAAAAACACTTTATTGTTTAAAAAATTGCTAATGAACATCTAAGCCTTCAGCAAGTCATAATCTTTTTGCTAGTAGAGGGTCTTGCCTTAATTTGGAAGGTTTGGGGTATTTTTAAAGTAATTTCTATCTTTACCTTACATTATTCAGGGAGTACATGTACAGGTTTGTTACATGAGTATAATGCATGACACTAAGGTTTGGGGTACAAATGATCCCATCACCCAGGGGTGAGCATAAGTAACCAACAGACACTTTTTCGGTGTTTGTCCCTATCCCTCTCTCCCCCGTCTAGTAGTCTTCAGTGTCGATTGTTCCTGTCTTTATGTCCATGTGTACCCAATGGTTAGCTCCCACTTAGAAGTGAGAACATGCATTATTTGGTTTTCTGTTCCTGCATTAATTCTTCGGCTTAGGATAAAAGTGTTCAGCTGCATCTACACTGCTGCAAAGCTCACTTCAACCTTTCTGAAAGCACTTTTGACAATTTGCATCAAAAGACTGAAGAACATTCATATCTTTTGACCCAGAATTTGTATTTGCAAGCATTCAAAGGAAATAACTAGAAAAGTGCAAAAACACTCATGTATAAGAATGTTCAATATCAAGGGGTATTATAATTTTTTTAAATGGGAAAAATCTGAAGGCTCTGTAATATAAAACTTAATTATCATAGTACACCAATAGGATGTAATACTATGCAGACTTTAAAACCATAAAGATTATAAGAGGCTGAAAATACCCAGAAAAGTGAAAAAAAATTAAGCCACTACACAGTACATAGAAGATAATTCCAAATGTTTTTGGCACACATGTAATATGTCTGTATATTAAGCTATAAAGGATACATAACAAAATATCAATTTACTTAATCTACTGAAGTTCTGCTAGGTACATAACTGTAGGACACAACCATAAGATTTAACACCAGGTGAAAAATTGAGAGGGCCCAAATAACCATATGTAGTATTTTGGTCATTACAGGCACACATAAATGAGAAGATTAAGATCATTGAAGTACAGTTGTATTTCTGTCCTGCAAAATATCCTATGAATTTGTCTCTGCTTGTTTTAAACATTTCAATTTCCCTCCAGAATGGTCAGTTTTATTTATTTTGCTCTTTCTGCTGATTCTCCAGGATAGCATATATTACTAAAGTTTCATAAGGACACAACATCAGACAAAAATAAAGACATGCTTTCCCCAAACTATTTCACTGCAACATCCTCCAGATTTCTCAAGTTGAAATTCATCATTATGAATGAAAAAGAAAGACTGGAAATGATCAATAAAATTAGATTATGAAGTGAATTCATTTGAATAGATAATCTTTAGGATTTTTTTTTTTTTGCTTTCTACTATTTGTTCATGTTCCTAACAAATAAATGCAGATGTAAATCAGTTCATACTAGAAATCAAAGTTCTGTATTACTACAAAAATAATTTTTGATTACAGAAAACCTGTCTTCCTTTAAAAATATTTAAAATACTCATTAGCCTGTCTTCAGTTTCAGCTCATAAAATACATAATGACTTTCATTTATTATTACTACTATATAATCACTGTTATTTCAAAGGCATGCATGCTTATTGCAACCTGTCAAACAACCCAAAGGAACATTAAGAATTGATAATCTTCCTCCCTTGATCCAGATCCCACTCTCCTAAGGAACTCAGGTTAACTGTTTTACTATCATCCTTTGGCACCCTCTGATCTACTTGTTTTAGTCTGGGAAAAGCAAAGTTCAAAAAAGCAAAAGTTTAGTCCATTTGCAAAATTTATTCTGGTTTTGCAAAGTATTAATCTATGCATGAAAAATATCACTGAAATAAATCAAAAGTGATTTAAAACCTTTAACCATTCCAATTCTGAGGCGGAAAATCTTTTCTATAAATGTTGGTTCAAATTTAACAAACTCAAATTGACCCATAGAGATAATTCAGGTGTTTTTTCTCTCTAATTCATTTCAGATAATGAATTTTCTTTGCATAATTATCATTCATACAGAGTAATTCAAAATATGTTTTTAGTATTAAACATGCAGAAAAAAATTTTAAATTGGTTCTTTGCTGTCTCATAAAATTAACCTTTCCTCTCTAAGATTATCTCAATTCTTGGTGTTCCACAGTTAACTTTTATCTCCACCTTTTCCTTTTTTTCCCCTTGTCCCAACTTTTCCAAACAGGTTTCCAGAATCAGTTTCATACTCTTCCACTATCAGCCTTTGGAACTTATCATATGCTTTGTCCTTTATTCAATGAAGTTCTACTTCTTCTGATTCTGTTCCATTCTAGGATGGGCCTATCTTAGTCACTGGAGGAGACCTGGACCCAGCAGACTTTTCTTGATAGTGAAGTTAGATGTTGGAGAGCTCACTAGCCACTGTCTTTTTTTCCCCATCCGTAAAAACAAGAATCACATTTATCCACTCAGAAAGCTGTTGTGAGGCTTACATAAAATAGAGTCCAGAAGAGCTGTAAATGGAAAATCACCCTGTCCTCTCCACCTTCAATTTGTATAGTGGCTAAGAGCACGTGCTTTCAAGTAATTAGCTCCTTCTTTTTTTAATCATGTGATCTTGGGCATAATCTTATATTCTCTGTGCCTCAATTTCCCCACCTGCAAGTTAGAGATAAAGAAGTATCTACTACATATGGTTGTTGTAGGAGTAAATGCTATGTATCTGAAAAGCACTTAGTATATAGCTCATGATCAAGAAATGTTTGCTATCCTATATCTGATATCACTTCAGACTTTCACTTGTATAATAAATCCAAAACTAAAATATTCTCCCATCTCTATTCTTCAAAACATTCAACATTTTCCCACACTAATTCCTTTTCCATGGATTTGCCATTTTGGAGAAACTTAGCAATAATATTTTCTCATAATTAAAGAAATTTTTCCTGAGAAAGCAGCCAAACTGGTAGTCTCTGAGATGCCAAAGTTTCACTAGAAGTTTTTAATGATAACTTACATGGAAATTTCACCAAGTCCTTAGAACAAATACTTTTTCATGCTATTCATAAAAGTAATTTGCACAAGCAATGACTATGTGGAGAGAACCACTGAATTAAATACATTGGGGCCATTTCAGTAATTAGCATTCTTCAAGTGGCATCTTTGCTCAGTCTCTTCATATGTGACTTTCAGCAGCTTACCCTCTTTGGATCTCCATTTCTGGATCTGTTTTAAAAGTCTGGATAATAATATATACCTCACAAGCAGAAGTGAAGACGAAATAATGAAAAGTGGTGAATATCAGCTCTGAATGGAATTTGATAGGTTAAGGATGTTAGCCATGTAACAAACATTAAGAACCACAGCTAAAAAGACAATAGATGAAGTAAAATGGAGAGTAAAAAATCCTTTCATTAATCAAAAAGAGAGCAGATGCAAGTAATGAAGGAGCAAAACCTACATGAGCAAATAAGAATGAAAAATGGTAGATTTAAACCCAGTCATAGCTATAATTACACAAATGTAAATGTTTAAACACTCCAATTAAAAAGAAGAAATTGTCAGACTGGATAAAACTGTAAGACTCAGATGGAAGTGGTGGCTCACACCTGTAATCCTAGAACTTTGGAAGGCTGAGGCAGGTGGATCACTTGAGGTCAGGAGTTCAAGACCAGCCTTACCTTTTTTTCTTTCTTTTGATAGAAAAAAAAATTAGCCGGATATGGTGGCATAAGCTTGTAATCCCAGCTACTCAGGAGGCTGAGGCAGGAGAATCACTTGAACCCAGGAGGCAGAGGTGGCAGTGGGCCAACATTGTGCCACTGCACTCTAGCCTCGGAGACAAAGTGAGACTCCAACTCCAAAAAAAAGAAAAGGCGAACTCTAGAAGACTGTTAATAGAGACATGCTTTATAAATATTTATTTAGATAGAAAGTTAAGGATATTTAGATACAAAGTTAAAGAGTAGACAAAAATACACATGCAAACAATAAGCATAAGCAAGGCCAGGCATGGTGGCTCAAGCCTATAATACCAGCACTTTGGGAGGCCAAGGCGGATGGATCACCTGAGGTCAGGAGTTTGAGACCAGACTGGCCAACATGGCAAAACCCCATCTCTACTAAAAATACAAAAATGAGCTGGGCATGGTGGTGCATGCCTGAAGCCCCAGCTACTCAGGAAGCCGAGGCAAGAGAATTGCTTTAACCAAGGAAGCAGAGGTTGCAGTGAGCCAAGATCAGGCCACTGCACTCCAGCCTGGGTGAGAGAGCAAGCCTCCATTTTGAAATGAATGAATGAATGAATGAATGAATGAAAGAAAAAAGAAAGCAAGTAAAGGAGGTGCACATCACAATAAGGAATGTTAGCATAATTTTATAACCATGCAAGAGTCAATTTACCAGGAAGGATATTCATAAATGTGTATACACCTAATAACAACAAAACTCCAATTCTCTTAGGCAAACCTAAGAAAACTAATGGAATAAATATAAATATCCACAATCATAATTGGATATTTAAAAATCCCTCTCTCAATAATAGGCAAAATAAATAGACAAAAAACAAGAATACAGAATAGCCTTCATGAACTGGAGTTCTGGGAGAAATTTAAGCACTTGGAAAACAATTTGAATGACTTTTTTTTTTCAATTTTCCCAAAGATGGACACAGCTAGCATGATTCTAGATCCATTCAATGCATGTCTTAGGGCACTGGGGCTTAATTATCTGCAGGAGCTCAGTTGCAAATGGTTGATATAGAAAATATGAAAACCACTACCTATTAACTTACGCTAATGGGCGCTTATAGAACATTTATACCTAAAAATGAATTGGGGTGGTATTAATAGTTATGTGGTTTTAAACACTTTTGCAAACACACCAAACCATACATTTAAAATGTGTGCATTTGATTATATGTAAATTACATCTTGGAACACTTCACTGGTGGGGAGGATTGAGATCTCACTACACATCCACAAGAATATGTCTGAAATTAGAGTCTGATACATTCTGGGGAGGATGGAAAACAACTAAAACTTTCATATACTATAAATAAGAATGCAAAATGGTATAGGTGTACTTTGGAAAAAATGTTTAAGAGTTTCTAATAAAACTAAACATTATCCTACCCTACAACCTCCAAGGTATACTCCTAGGTACATTCTCAAGAGAAATGCTTCCACAGGTTCACAAGATATGTTCAAGAATGTTCATAGCAGTGGTATTCACAATAACTTAAAAAAAAGTTCCAAATATCCATCAACAAGTGAATGGATAAACAAATTATGATATATTTATATTGTAGAATATTGCACAGTAATTTTTCAAACTCTCAATACACACAATAACATGGATGTTTAACAAAGTATTGTATTGAGCAAAAGAAGACAGACACAAAATTATTCCCTTTATATGCTGTCCAAAGACAGGCAGAACCACTCTGTGATTATAAAAGCCAGAATAATGGCTGTCTCTGGGAATGGGAGATTAACTAGGAGAAGTGGTATGAATGAGCCTCTCTACTGATGGAAATGTTGTTTCTTGATCTGGCCTGATCTGGGTGGTTACAAGGTGTATATTCACCAAACTATACAAGTGAGATTTGTTTTTCTCTATATGTGAATTACATCTCAGTATTTTTAAAAGATTAAATGGTATAATTAAGTTAAATCACAGAATTAGTTTGACAGGTGGACAATGTTTAATACATTATTGTTATTCAACTTACATACCTGTTACTAACATCTGCTAAGCACATGTAACTGCACACACTTGGAAAGATAAGCTAAAAAAAAATCAAAAAAGAAACGCACATGTGATTTGAAAGCGCACTTGTGAAAGAGTGGGAGAAATGTGAGTGTGATTTATCTAAAGTAAGACACTGGAGGAAACACAAAACTCATAAAGCCTACGTCCTATAAATGCCTAGATAAACTTCAGAAAATGTTCATAAATGATAGAGCCATTGGAGTTTTGTCATTAATGTCATTTGTTTTTGAAGCCTTCAATTTAGGAAGCAACGATTGTAGCATGGTGCTTTTTAACAAACATTTTAAAGGCACTAGGGGAGAAACGAGATTTATATTAAGAAAATAAATGGGTTAAGATTTAGGTCAAAATCCCAAAATGATTTGTATTTGTCCTTAATTTCCTCCATGAAAAAGACTACTTTGAGAATCTCGGCATCCTCTTGGGATTCCCTTGCTCCCTGCCTCTTTGCAAGAATACAGGCTGGTTTAGCAATGGAGGAGTGAGCCCTTTCTGGGCAAAAGAACATGAAAAGGTTTTTCTTGTGGGCTTAGGCCTTATAAACACAGCCTCAGGTATCGAAGGAGGACAAATGTGCTATGGTTTGAATGTAGGCTCCCAAACTCAGGTTGAAATTTAACTGTTGTTGTGAATATCTTAAGAAGTGGAACCTTAAAGAGGTGACTGCCCTTATGAATGAATGAATGCCCTTCTCACAGTTGTGGGTTAGTTAGTGGGGAGTCGGCTTCTGGTAAAACTTTGAGTTTAGCTTATTTTTTCTCGCTGTCTCAAAGCTCTCTTGCCAATGCACTCTGCTGTTTTAAAACCTTTAAAAGGTTACTCTGACAAGTAGTGAGCTACATGTAAGCCAACACAGAACCAACAAGAGATTCTGGACAACCTATATTATTCCCTTTTGCTTAAATAATGAGTTCTGCTAGAGTAGTCAAATGCATGAAGACAGAAAGTAGAACAGTGGTTTGGTTGCTAGGTGCAGGAAGGTAGGCAGAGATGCAGGGTTAATGTTTAATAGTTACAGAGTGAGTTCTAGAGATGAATGGTTACCATGTTTGTACAACAGCAGGTATATAGTTAATTCCACAAACTATACACTTAAAAAATGGATAAGATGGCATATATTACATTATGTGCATTTTGCCACAATTAAAAATAATTTTTAAAAGATAACCACTTGGGAAAAACACATAAATAAATCTTCTATTGTTTTAAGTAACAAATTATTAAATGAGTTAATAGATGATCAGGGGTCTTTCTAATACATCTTATTAGCTCTTGGCAAACTTCATTTTCTGCTCTAGTTAAACTTTAAAATTTCACTTGATATTTATGGATGATAAATAATGAAAGTATAAGAATGCAATTGTACAATCAACTTATAGTCAACAAGTAGAACTAGTTAATGTTTCTCCAGATCATAAAGTGCTAATAAAGTACAATCTATAACCAAAGGATAATTTAATCACTTGATAAATGAACTTAACATTGTAGATTTCCTGCAGCAAAAAAAAAATGTAAAATCTAAAGGGTTCATAGTCTGCATTTTTTGTAAGTGTTGTAAAAGCCCTAGCTTTGTGATTCCTAATGGTTTCTCTATATCTATTTAATCAATACTCTTTAGAACCATTAAACTGAAAGGTAAGTTCAGTGAATATGATTTTAATATTAATACGTTACATTTGCAATGGAGTGCTATTATCTCTGAAAGTGTTTTCACATTGATTTTCTCTTCCTGTATCCGCATCTCACTATCCATCCACATGTCTGAGCCAGAAATTTAAATAATTCTTAAGTCTTCTTCATCTCCAACTTCCAACCGCTGTATTTCCCAATCTCTCTTTCTCTCCAGTACCACAGTTTCAGCCTCGCTGTGTCTCATTGTGGAGATCTCTTTAACCTCCCAGGCCTCACCATACTCCAACCTTCTACATTGCTAGAGTGCTTTATAGACACAAATCTGAGAGAGCTTTTATATCACCGAAAATACCAAATTACTCTCTATTGTTAACAGAGAATAAAATCTAAAGTTCCTACTATGGCCTGTCTGCCATTCTATTTTCAGCTACCCCTTCCCCAAGAAGATCTCGTCACATGCAGAGCTACTACTTGTCAATATCTGATTATGCCAGCTTTACAAGTCTATTCCTTCAGACTTATTGAACCTTTTCCCTAACAGACTCCCCCATACCCATACCACAATTTTTCAGCATATGACTTTGTTTAAGGGCCAGAAAAAGAATCTATTTAGGCAGCTGCCATGGACAAGTCTACAGAGAACATGATAGAGGGGAAAAAAATATCCTAAATTCCAGTATCATACGTATCTGCACTATAGTAGATTAGGAACAAGAGCTTGAGCTCTAAACATACAGTTGATGAAGGCTCTATATTTAAAAATCTGAGCTTGGAACAATTGCAAAAAAACCCAAAAAACAAAAAAACTGTAATAACAACCCCAATGTCTGTAAGGAGCCAGCCAGCGGTAGGTGGGTCAAAATAGAATGTCAACCAGGCAGGAATAGAAGACAAGGTCAACAATGTTACAGAATAAGGATAATTCAAGAAGAGAACCAGCACCAGAGCTGTGACTTCTTCCTTACCCCACTGGTGCTTTTTTTGTGGAAGTAGAAACAGAATGAACTTAGATGATAAATCCTGACCTATCTGCTGCTTACATCCCTCCTCATTGCTCATCTAGAGCAGACATCACTCATTAATCCCAATTCTTTCCACAGCAGTCTTCTCATCCCAGCACCCATATCTGTGCAGCCACAGCCCATGGATCAGAGGTGGTGTATGCACGCATGTGTGTACACACACGTGTGTACCACACACACTCACACTCATTTGTCACTTTGTTCCTGTGGTCTCAGTATTCACCTCAGAGTCCCTACCTAGACACTTTTCTGTTTAGTGCTCCTCACGGTTATCAAGTAAGCATAATGGAAAAAGAAGAGTGAGTATGCATCCCAAGGGCCTGTGGATGTAGCCTACACCCATGATACAGGAAGTTCATTTAAAGTCTCACATTTTAAAACTACATGTGCTTTTACTCTGTGATGCATATATTTATTTTGGAAGGGCTTACTACTGGAGAAAATGGACTTTGTGTAGTCTGGCTCGAAGTGCCCCTTGGTTCGTAACCAGGTGTCTGCATACCTGTTTGAGATGCACAGTCTGTCCAACTCTGACAGCCATATGCACTTTCAGAGAAGCAGCCACTTTGACAAGACTGATTTTGCTTGTGAACCAGGAATAATCCAGAGGCTTAAAGAAAAATGCAAATAAAGAGCTCTGTACCCCTTCATCACCATTCTAGAAACTTAGGTGCCTGAGAGGAAGAACAAAATTCCTCATTGAAAAAGTCAAAAAGGGAGAAATAACAGTTTTAAGTGGTGCTATCCTCTCTGAATAGCCTTACCCATGCCTCATCTTGCTTATTTCTCATGCTTTAAAACTCATTTCCAGAACTCTTTCCAGTAAAAAGCTTTTTCTGACTTTCTCCTCTGTTTAGATGCTTGCTGTAGATCATGTACATACTTCTATCATATTTCTTCACAAAAAATATCATTGTCTCTTTATCTCCTTCATTAGACTATAACTTTCTTGAGAAAATAATTTCTTAAACCTTTATGTCCACAAACATGTAGCATAATAATACCTAGCATGTAAGTATTAACAATGACAAATAGTCCCCATCTCTTTAGTGTTGTTCCCTATAAGCACTACATTATAAAATATTTTTATCTGCCAATAGTATTGTAAAGTACATAACAATTAATCAATGTTTCCATCTGACTAATCAAACATGTCTTATCTGAGCATGACCATAAATACAATAAGTGAAAAATGCTTTTAAGTGGTAAAATTACTTTTTAATTTAGATTGTTGCTGTTTTGTTTTTCTCATGTGGGCTCATACAACTTTTAGTTAAAGGTGTAATACCCCAATATTTAAATGTGTGTCATTTTATAGTTATTCACAGGACTTGGTGCAAAACAATGATCTGCTTTCTATCAAAAATCAGTAAAGGAAAGGAAAGGAAAGTACATTTGAAGTGATCAAGTTCAACTTTCCACTTAAAAAATATGACTCCTTCTAAACCTCCCTAATAAGTGATCATGAAGTCCCTGCTTGGATCCTTTCAGTGATGGAGAATACCCTGCTTCATGCTACATGCTTTTTGAAACAGCTCTAACTCCTGAACCTAGTCTTTCCTGCAATATGAAGAGACTGCAGAGGAAGCTGGCACAGATTGCCCAGCCCAGCAGTCAGGAAGTGGGCCCAGGGCCTGAATTTGTTTACATAGCCCATGTGAAGACTTTTAGCCAGGCCACTCTGCTGGAGACCTGAAATAATTTTTCTCACCAGGCCCAAACCTGCTTCTAAGCCCCACTTCATTAGAGCCTCTTTCATCTTAGCAAGCCCTTTCATCTTTCAACTGAGTAACTGCTCAGATTTTGAAGCCCTAGAGTTGAAGTGAAGAGACCATAAAGTCTTCCTCTCCACAAACTAATGAAACATTAATTTACCATTATTATGCCTTTTGTCAACAGAAAATGAGGATCTAACCTGCAATGGTCTCCATCTGAATGCAGTATCTCCTTTTTGAGGGCAGAGCGTTCAGGTGAACTGCTATGTGCTAAGAAGTCCGAGTTGTTAATGGCAATTGTGTCAAATTAATCTCAGCACAAACTACTGCATTTTATTATGTAAATTCTCAAGATAATTGAATGCTGTATCAAGGACATTCATCCAATTAATTTTTAAAATGTTAACAGAATTCATTTATAATCAGATAGTTTTAATCATTACTGTCAATAATTGTTTTAGTCTTTAAGTTAGCACTCCAGAGCTTAAGAAATTCAAAGTGGTATAACATATGAAGATTTTGCTTATTATTCTTATAACTCATATAAATAGGAGCAAAAATTTACACTGTAATTAATTTAAGACTGGCCATATGAGTCATACATAAAAGATACAAATCCTGCTTCTTTTTTTTTTTTACTTTTTTTTTTGAGACGGAGTTTCGCTCTTGTTACCCAGGCTGGAGTGCAATGGCGCGATCTCGGCTCACTGCAACCTCCGCCTCCTGGGTCCAGGCAATTCTCCTGCTTCAGCCTCCCTAGTAGCTGGGGTTACAGGCACGTGCCACTGTGCCCAGCTAATTTTTTTGTATTTTTAGTAGAGACGGGGTTTCACCATGTTGACCAGGATGGTCTCGATCTCTTGACCTCGTGATCCACCCTCCTCGGCCTCCCAAAGTGCTGGGATTACAGGTGTGAGCCACCGCATGCGGCCCCAAATCCTGCTTCTAAAGGCTTTGAATAGTCATTGATTCTGTGAACTTGGAAAGCTTCTGAAAATGTGCTACAATCTCAATATGGTATTAAGACTATTTTATGTAATCAAAGAAAAAAAAACATAAAAATATAAAATTCTGCTATTTATATGCTTGGTTCTCTGCAAGGAATTATAAAGACTATTGGAGACCTACCTCTACTTCAAGGGAATTTCTGCCTAGACAAGGAAATCAAACATTAATTCACTTGATAAAATACGAAGTCCATGTACACAAATCATCACTGATGAAAGGATAGGAAGGACTCCAAATCCTTAGCTATCTATTTTAATAGTCCCCACCCTCCAGGAAGAATATGTGGTTTACTTTACTGAAAATGCACATTTGTTACCAGCTATGACTTGAACCCCAATATCTTGTCCTCCTGATCAACTTAGCAGGACCTTGTGGAAAGAATCTTTTCCTATACGTAGTTTATGGCTTTGGCAGGAAACAAATAGAAAAATGTGAATTAGTCAGATTAACCAAATCATAGTTCAGTACTCTGCTACATATTCAACAGACCATTAGATCATAAAGCTAATCTAAGGTATATAAAGTGTTTATCACAGTGTCTGCCCGCCTAGCACTAGGTGCTAAATACATGTCCACTTCTTTCACTTTCATCAATTTCCTCTCTTTTCCTTAACTAGTTCCTGTTTCCCAAAGTATAAAGTACATTTTAATATTTGAGCATGGTAAAAGAAAAACCAATTAACTCCCTGATACTACTATCCGAACACTGCATTTGCAAATCTCTGGGCTAATGCGGAAGGGAAAAAGTATATAAATAGTCCCTTATATCTGAGGGAAAACCCTCAGCTAAATTCTCCATTTAGAAAAAGTTAATGTGAGTCTTTTGGAAAATCACCAGACCAAGGAAGGAACATTTCAGCCCACAGGCCTGACTCAGCCCACTGCTTGATTTCATTCAGCTGGGAGTGAGAAAGCTCTGGGTGGTCCTGTACAGAACCTCAAGAACGGCTCCTACCCCTGAGCCCAAGGGTCTGTTGGAGTCATCCCACTTAGACAAGTTTCTCATGGTTTAAGGATATAAGCAATCGTAAACATGCAAACTACAATTTCTGAGGGAAGTAAAGCCAAGAAATCCCACTCTCACTCCAGGTTCTGGAATTTAGGAAAGTCTTCTTAGCTACTTCTCTTTTTCTCTTCTTTACAAATCCATTCCTTTTTTTTTCTTTTCCTTCCTCAAAGGCTTCCCCCTCACTGTGTACTTCTTTCTTCCTTAACTCTCTTTCCTCTTTTCTGTTTTCCTCTACTTCCTCTTCCCTTTTGTCTGTTTGTGTCCATTCCAGGGGCCAAGCCTCTCCTTTCACTGCCACCTCTTCCCAGCTCCATTGCTCCCTTCTTCACCCTCACTTCTGCTTCTGGTGTCTCTTCTGTCTCTTCAGCTGACACTCATTACTTTCCTCCCTCTTTGCAAAGTAAAGCTGATTCCATGTCCTGGCTTTGTTGTCTTGTAAGACAGTTCTATTTTTCTTTATGTTATACAGGTACTCCTCAACTTATAATGGGGTTACATCCCCATAAACCAGTCATAAATTAAAAATATCATATGTTGAAAATACAATATAGCTCAAACATTATAACTTAGTCTCATCTATCTTAAATGTGCTCAGAACACTTATATTAGCCTACAGTTGGGAAAAAAGTCATCTAACACAAAGCCTATTTTATAATAAAGTGTGGAAGAACTCATGTAATTTATTGAGTACTATGCTGAAAGTGAAAGACAGAATGGTTGTATGGGCACATGAAGTACAGTTTCTACTGGATACATATTGCTTTTACACCATTGTAAAGTTAAAAATCTTAAGCCATTTTTAAATTGGGACTATATACATTTCGAAGACAGAAAGGCAGTATAATAAAGAGAGCATGAGACTCAGGAGTCAGAGATGAGGTTTCGGTCTTGCTCACAATTTACAAATGTAAAAAGGGGGATCACTCAAATAATGACAGTGTTCCATCCATTCTAAATCACATTAAAAAGGGTAGCAGTTATTATGCAAATGAACAACAACTGATAGAGAATAACAATCATAAACATAACAAACATTTATATAGTCCTTACTATGTGTCCAACACTGTTCTAAGCACTTCAAATAAGCTCAATGAATCCTCAAATCATCACATAGGCACTAAGAATGTGCAAAGGGAGTGGAATCATGGGTAGGTATTTTTCTCTTGTATTTTTCACTTGAAACCAGTGATATTTTATTACTGGTTTTACAATTTTAAAACAAGGCTGTGGAGTTGAGCATTTCTATTTCACTAAGAAAGTTGACTGAATTTTCAGTTTTACTTATATACAGTTGTCTACCAATTGTTTTCTCCCTGCAGCGGAGGGTCATTATAGAAAAAACAAAAACAAAAAACTCCAGGCTGCTGTGATCAACCTTTGTACCAACTTTCCCCTTTATAAATAGAAAATAATGCTTTGAATGATTCATATTGATGTGATAATACATGGAGCATCTAATTCAATATCATTCAATAAATGTTATGTGACATTTTCACACTAAAGATCACAGTGGAAACATAATCATTACTGTTAGGAAACATAATCATTATGTGTTAAATAATACACTTAAAGGTTGACCTTGATGTCCCCTGTCTATCAGAATGGCAGATAATTTCATTTTAACAGATTGTTAAAGACTCATTCCGGAGACCAATGTTCCTGGGAGTTATTATAGCCCATACGGGTTAAACAAGCACAGAGCAGATTACTGCACTTAAAAAATAAAAGCAGGGCCGGGCACGGTGGCTCTCGCCTGTAATCCCAGCACTTTGGGAGGCCGAGGCGGGTGGATCACGAGGTCAAGAGATCGAGACCATCCTGGTCAACATGGTGAAACCCCGTCTCTACTAAAAATACGAAAAATTAGTTGGGCACAGTGGCGCATGCCTGTAATCCCAGCTACTCAGGAGGCTGAGGCAGGAGAATTGCCTGAATCCAGGAGGCGGGGGTTGCAGTGAGCCGAGATCGCGCCATTGCACTCCAGCCTGGGTAACAAGAGCGAAACTCTGTCTCAAAAATAAAATAAAATAAAATAAAAGCAACCCACAGGGGTTAAATAAGCACAGAGCAGATTACTACACTTAAAAAATAAAAGTAGCCCAAAGAGCCTTAACAGTACATTTACTTTAAAAACAGGGAATGTCTGGGGTTTATTTCTCAAGAAAGTATATTACATCTCTTCTTATATATATGAATTTCTTGGCTCCTTAATGTTATTCACAAGAATAAACCAATTCTTATTTCTGAGAATTGATATGCAAACTTCCAAACTGTAAACAGAAACCACTTGGTTTTAAAACATTGTACAATTTCTAGAAAGCAATATTATGCATTTGCTCTTTCCAGACTTTTGGTAAAATAGGAACATTTCTCTAACACCATGGATTCAATCTAAAAAAAACTCACACAAGTTCAATTCTGTTAATTCAAACATAATGGGTTGTAATGTACTCTTGTATTATCTATAATAAAAGGTTTGCTAAACAAATTAATAGTGTGGTAAGTAGGGGCAACTCCAAATTTTCTACATATAATGGCACATAGGGACTAAAATCTGGTTAGAGAAGTCAGTTGACTTATTTTGAAGCTGCATTTGCATGAGAAACACTCTGATTTTACCTTGATTGTATGTGCATACATACATAAAAGTAGAGCAGGCTTTTTAAAATATCATATGTACACTTTACATAAAATTGAGAAAACCTTGATTGTCCCCACTGAAGAATACATATTTATTTAGAGTGGCATTAGATTGCTGATAGATTTTTAGAGGGAAATTTAACATCTCCTAGTCCCACCCCAAGCATTTCCTGATAATAATGCTAAAATAATGTTGTCTAATCTACTTAAAAGAATATTTGGTTCCAAAAACTTTGGCAGTGACTAAACTGTACACAGAAGTGTACATAGTGTACATAGAAGCAGTGAATATACAAAGGATGATGCATCACTTATCCGGGCAATGAAGATTCACATAGACACATAATTAAGCCCTTCTCAGAGGTTGAGATTAGCTATTGTCCACTCTAAATTCAGTTAAGAGTATATTCTTGAAATTGATAAAATTTATGGAATGTAGACCTTTTACCTGATTTAGACTGCTCTTCCTCATAGTCTGACTGTATTGTTATTTTATTGGATTTATATATTCTTACTATGTATTTGTGTCATCTACCCAACTTCATACTTTGTGTATGTCTGTTTACATATATATAGTAAGTGCTCAATAACTATTTGTTGAATAAATAAATGGATGATTGAGATTTCATTGAATCACAAAACTATTGCCCCTGTATAAACAGTGATCTCTAAGAGAGTATTTGGAATCATTGATTTCTAAGAGTTAGAAAGTTATATCATTTCCCCATCCATAATTCCAAAATTTGTGTGTTTGTACACATTTTCCAGTGGGCGGTCTGTGATCATGAAGAGACTTTTTTATTACTAATCTAATGCATCTTCTCTATTATAACCCTTCTGTCACAGACATGATCAACCCAACTCTACTACATATCTCCAGCAACAAAAAGCTCATTACCATATGAGGCAGTCTAGTCTATTTTCATAGCTCTGATGAATGCTGAGCTCTAATTCTTTCCCTGTAACTTCTGACTGACCACAGCTCCAACCTCCAGAGTCACATAAACATGCCCAGACCCTATGCCACTTGACAACCCTTCATGTATTTTTAGACAGCTGTCATAACCCATCCTATCTTCTTTTGAGCAGTCTGTAAGTCCTCAGCTCTTTCAACCAGAGTCAAGGTTTCTACTATGACTTCTACCCTGGCATCCAGTGCATCCAGAACTCTGCCCAGACCTGCACATGTTCCAACCCTCCCATCTCAAGGGTTGAAACAATTAGGTACAGCTCTCTCCTACTTGTTCTGGGAATCTCCAGTTAACAAAAACAACAGTTATCATATCAGGGACAGCTGCTGCTTCACTCCACTGACTTAAAGTGAACTTATAGTTAACTAAAAATCTCTGTTTTTTCTCTATTTGTGCTGCAGTGCCAACATCCATGGCCCTCTCATTCTATCCATGCAGTTAGTTTGGGGATTCTATTGCAGGATTTTGCATTTATCCCTACTAAACTTACTTTCTTGTTTTTGTTTTTATTTTTGAGATAGATTCTCACTCTGTTGCCCAGGCTGAAGTGCAGTGGCACAATCTCAGCTCACTGCAACCCCAGCCTTCAGGGTTCAAGCCATTCTCCCACTTCAGCCTCCCGAGTAGCCGGGACTAGAGGCATGAGCCACCACATCTGGCTAATTTTTGTATTTTTATTCTGTATTTTTAGTAGAGATGGGGTTTCGCTATGTTGGCCAGGCTGGTCTTGAACTCCTGACTTCAGATGATCTGCCTGCCACAGCCTCCCAACTTGCTGAAATTACAGGCATGAGCCACCGCACCCAGCCAAACTTCTGCTTTTTAAGATGCAATTAATTCTTGCTTTTGGCTGAGATTCTTAAGGATTCTCAAGTTCTATCAACCCAAGTTTTAGCCACTGTCTTTCCCCCCTCAAATTTATGCTCCCTCTAGTTCAGATAGATTTTCATGCAAGCTAACGCCTTATTTAATATGCAACTTTTACTGCACAGATCATAAAACAGATGCTGTGGCTGGGCATGGTGGCTCACGCTTATAATCCCAGAACTTTGGGAGGACAAGGCGGGTGGACCACGAGGTCAGGAGATCAAGACCATCCTGGCCAACATGGTGAAACCCCGTCTCTACTAAAAGTACAAAAATTAGCTGGGTGTGGTGGCACATGCCTATAATTCCAGATACTTGGGAGGCTGAAGCATGAGAATCACTTCAACTCAGGAGGTGGAGGTTGCAGTGAAGTGAGACTGTGCCACTGTACTCCAGCCTGGCAACAGAGCAAGACTCCATCTCAAAAAATATATATATATGCTGCACAAGAAAAGCCTAAAATAGGCAACAGAGTAAAGTAATTTTAAGAGCATAAACTCTAGATCCAGACTGCCAAAGCTCAAATCTGGGTGCAATCAATTACTAGCTATATGATCTTAGGCAAGTCACTCAATCTCTATCTCAGTTTGCTTACTTGTAAAATGGGGTAAATAATCATACCTACTTCATTGGGATTATGGATAAGATTAAATATAAAGAGCCTAGAACACATTGTAAGTGCTATAGAAATGATTGTTTCGTAAGTAATTTAGCTTATATATGCATGTAAGTACAGACCAGAAATCAGGAAGTACTGTAAATATGGAAAACATCTCAAGAACTAAAAGTAGTACTATCTGGTTATTTTCCCTGATGCTCACATTTGAACCAAAAGAGCTTAGATTTTATGCATTTAGCAAACATGAGGCAATACACCTGTCAGTCTGTTTTTACTGTATCTTATTAATATGAATATTCAGTCAACATTTGAAAAAGGGAACATGTCCTATAAACATTCCTGTGCTGCAGAGAAGAGGTATTTTATTACTATTCCCTTTTATTTTCTGTGTTTTCTCTCTGTTCAGATTGGTCATTTCTATTGCTTCTCTTCAAATTTACTAACATTTTCTTCTTTCCTCTTCACTCTGTTGTTGAGCCCATCTACTGAAGCTTTTTAAAAAAATATCTCAATTACTATATTTCTTAGTTCTAAAATTTCCATTAGTTATTTATAGCTTTTATTTCTTTGGTGAGAGTTTCCACTTCTTTGCTGGGATTCTCTGTTTTATTATTTATTTCAAGTGTGTTTGTAATTGTTGAGTATTTTTTTGGGATGGGTACATTAAAATCCTTCTCAGATAATTCTACCACCTATGTTAATTTAGTGTTGATTCTCTTTTGTCATTCAAGTTCATATCCTACTGTTTCTTGTAATTTTCCATTAAAACCTGGACATTTTTGGTATTATGTCTTGAGACTATATATCTTACTTAAATAGAAGTCCAGGTTTTCCATTCAGTCTCATCACTGAGCACTGGTGAAACTCTTGACTCTCCTCTAGGCTTCCTCCGACACCACATTAGCTGGCAGATGTATTAAGTACCAAAGCCTTGCTACTGCTGGGTGTCTCTTACATCCTCAGAAGGGTGGAAGTTTAGGCTCCCTCCTCGGCTTTTGCAGTGGGCATGGAGGTGAGACCTCAGTTTATTTCATGATGTTTGGCTGGATAGAGCGATTATTGATAAAAGTTTTCTAGCCTGCTAGGTTGCCCTTTTCTAGTCCTTTCACTAGAAAGAGCAGGCTTCTTTTGTGGGTGTTTTTTGTCTGCCCATTGGCATTTCCTGCTTGCTGGCTTCCTCAGTATCCAGGCTGAGATATAGGAGAAAAACAGAAAACCCCGAGAACTCACTGCTCTGCCCCTCCTCAGGTCCCACAGTCTCTAGTAAGTCTTCCTTCTTCTCTTCATTCACCTTTCAGAGTCCTTTTCTATTTATTTTATAGGTAATATCCACGATTTTTAGCTATATTTATCAGAAGGGATAGAGACTCCATCTTTCTGGAGCAATCAAGTTTTTATATAAGACTTTAACCTACTGAGTTGTAAGACTAGCCTGCAGATTCCCACAAGCCCACAAGGCCAGTTGATTTAGCGCTGCACTGGGGGGTAGCAGGAGCTAGCTTTCATTGTGCTGCCTTTTCTGGTAAGAGAAGCAGCCTCTTCCAGACCAACTCCCACACATACCTGGGACAGCTTCCTAGGCTTATTGCCCTTCCACTGAGCAGAAGAATCAGAATAGATTCCATCTGCTGTCCTCCCTCACTCCAGCTGGGCCCCATGGGCACACCTCAGCCTTGTACTCACAGATCACTCATCAGGACATGGGAAATGCAGCAGGTAACCACTCCTACTGCCCTCCTCCAAAATGTCTTCCTATGTGGATTGCCAGAACTGACTTCTCTCCATCCCCATACTTCCTTGCTCTCCTGCCCTTCCCCATTTCTATTTGGCTGAGGTCCACAGCAAACATTTTATAGTAAAACATCTAAGGCTGAGGTTCTTTCTCAATCTTCATTCTCTTCTGCATCTGACACTGCTGACCAGCCTTCCTATTAATAGTACCTACAGATACATAGTTATTTGCCATTTCCATGCACCTTCTTGTGTTATCTCATTTTCACATAACCTTTTAAGATAGCCAGAACAGTATTGTGCTCATATAATGTCATATATGAAGAAACTAAGATATAAAGCAGTCACATGACTTGCCCACATTGACATAATATTAGGTACCAAAGCCAACACTAGATAAATCTGATTTCTCAGTCAGGGCTCATTCTGTACAATGTCATCTTGGCTTTTGTGACACTATAATAACAAGAGTACCTGTAGCTACCATCTGATTGCCAGGCACTTCACAAGACCTAATGCCATATATACCCACTATAGAATCTGAGGCTCAGGGAGCTTAAAGCTTTAGCTTTAAGCTTTAGCTTTACAGTGAGAGGCAAGGAGCTCTTGCTTTGTCCCTGGCCCTCTGTCCTTCTCATGCCACATAATCTTTCAAAAAACTAATTTATTTATGGTTTCTCTTCTAATTTTCTAAATACATATCAACAATCCTGTTTTCACCTACAAAATCCATTTCTTTATCTTTGGTTGCCAAGTAGAAATTTCCATTCAAATGGCTTGTCACCATTTCAAGCCTCATATGACTAAAAGTGAATTCATTATCCTCACTCCCCTAGCTAGTTCCCCCTCCCACCCTCTACAGCATAACATTCTCCCAGCCATAGGGCACAAAACTGTAGAGTAATCTTTGACTTATTCCTCCCCTCGTCCCCAGATCACGTCTGCTCATCACAAAGTCCTGTTGACGGTTTCTGTGAAGCCTCTCATCTTTCTTCCCATGTATTTCTTCCCTCTTTATTCCCATGATTACTTATTCAAGGCACTGAAACTGACGTTACCAGGTCTGCCTTCTTCCAGCAAAAGTTGCAAGTTTAGGATTATCCTCGATGAATTCATCTTCTATGCTACTGTTAGACTAATCTTCCTTAACATAGCTCTGTGATATTACTTCCCTTACATACAAGCCTGCAAAGATCCCAGAATCCATAGAAAAGGAGACTAGAGTCCTGAGTAGCCCTCAGGCCCCCCACAATCTCCCCTCTCATCACTCTTCACTTCCCTGTCATCATCCTCTTACTCAGATTGTCTTTCTGCCCACTTCTCCCCACTTCCAATTCTATCCATTTTTCAAGAGACCAGGTACACTGGAACCCACACAGTCATGAAATTTCTGTCTCTCATATAGCTTGTATCATCCATCCAAGCATCAAGCTGCATGCTGACCTGAGTTACTCATCTTTGTTTTGTGAGAGTTAGCCATATCTCCCAACTGAATGACAATAAGCCCAGGAGGAAATGGGGAAAGGGACATGGTTCATGCTCCTCTATTCCCCACATCTCCTACGAAACACCAAGCATGAGCAGGAAACTCAATAAATCAGCACTTCTTATAGTTTAAGATGCACCTGGTAGGCTTGTTTACCTAAGATGAGATCTGTAGTTACCCCATCTGATGTTGGAGCAGGTAGTCTACACATCATATTTTGAGAAGCCCTGATTTTTTTCAGAGTGAGTTGAAAAATTCATGCCAAAGGCAGATATGACATTGTTTTCTGTTCCTTTCGCTGTCAACTAGATCAGCAATAATTCAAATACACATAATTTTCTGTTGTCCAAGGGTAGCTGTTTTTAAAAAGCCAAAGATTTGCTATGCATAAAACAAAATTCTAGAAATTTTGAAGGATGTCAGATTCAACAAATTTTCCAAATTCAGAAAACAAGAACTTGGTCTATAACTGATTTTACCAAAAATCTCATGCAATAAATGAATTAGAAAAGGCATTTGGGGATTGGATATGGAAATTAGAATGGAGAATTCTTCCAGCTAAAAATGTGATTCATTAAGCAACACAGGAAACATGGTTTTCGAATGAGTAATCTACCATAAATATACAGATAGTGAGGCAGAGAAATAAGGAAAGAATCATATGATGCTTTTAGCATTACAAAATTATTTAATGAATTTCTAAAACATTTTAGAATATATTGAATATTTATGGAACTAGATTCAGTAAAAAATGAAGAAAATAGTTTATCGAAAAGAATAAATGAAAGAGCTACTGCAGATAACATATTTCATATTTATATTAATAATCCAAAACTGGATAAAACTGTGTAGTTCTTAAGAAGAAAACATGTCACATTATGAAGTTTTCTTGACAATGGCAAACTAGAGGAGGATTTTAAAAAGGACACGATTCTGTGAGGAACACATTTCATAGTCAATTTGGGGTAACTATGGTTTCTGTGATGGACACAGTTTCTAGTTTCATTAGTGTGCAGTTCATTTTTGAGAAATAGGCAATAATGTTAAAGTATTGATATGGTTTGGCTGTGTCCCTACCCAAATCTCATATTGAACTCCTACATGTTCTGGGAGGGACCCAGTCGGAGGTAACTGAATCATGGGGCAGATCTTTTCTGTGTTTTTCTTGTGATAGCAAATAATTCTCATGAGATCTGATGGTAGTATAAGGGGGAGTTTCCCTGCCCAATCTCTCTCTTTGCCTACTGTCATCCATGTAAGACATGACTTGCTCCTCCTTTCCTTCCATCATGATTGTGAGGCCTCTCCAGCCATGTGGAACTGTAAGTTCATTAAACCTCTTTCTTTTTTAAATTGAGAAGTCTCAGTTATGTCTTTTTCAGCAGTGTGAAAACAGACTAATACAAAAAATTGACACCAGTAGAGTGGGGTGCTGCTGAAAAGATGCTGAAAATGTGGAAGCGACTTTGAAACTGGGTAACAGGAAGAGGTTGGAACAGTCTGGAGGACTTAGAAGAAGATAGAAAAATGTGGGAAAGTTTGGAACTTCCTAGAGACTTGTTAAATGGCTTTGATCAAAAGCCTGATAGTTATATGGACAAATAAGGTCCAGGCTCAGGCAGTCTCAGATAGAAATTAGGAGCTTGTTGGAAACTATAGTAAAGGTGACTCTTCTTATGTTTTAGCAAAGACACTGGTGACATTTTGCGCTTACCCTAAATATTTGTGGAACTTTGAACTTGAGAGAGATGATTTAGGGTATTGGCAGAAGAAATTTCTATGCAGCAAAGCATTCAGGGTGTGACTAGGGTGCTGTTAAAGGCAGTCAGTTTCATAAGAGAAGCAGAGCAAAAAGTTCAGAAAATTTGCAGCCTGACAACGTGATAGAAAAGAAAACACCATTTTCTGAGGAATAATTCAGGCCAGCTGCAGATATTTCCATAAGTAATGAGGTGCCGAATGCGAATCCCCAAGACAATGGAAAAATGTCTCCGGGGAATGTCAGAGGTCTTCACATCCCATCACAGGCCCAGAGGCCTAGGAGAAAATGATTTCATGGGCTGGCCCAGAGTCGTTTTGCTGTAAGCAGCCTAGGGACTTGGTGCTCTGTGTCTCAGCTACTCCAGCTGTGGCTGAAAGGGACCAACATTGAGCTTGAGCTGTGGCTTCAGACGGTGAAAT
This sequence comes from Callithrix jacchus, assembly GCF_049354715.1. Taxonomy (NCBI): domain Eukaryota; kingdom Metazoa; phylum Chordata; class Mammalia; order Primates; family Cebidae; genus Callithrix; species Callithrix jacchus. The sequence goes on from NC_133509.1 coordinate 94,556,337, forward strand.
CCCCAAGCCTTAGCAGTTTCCATGTGGCATTGAGCCTTCAAGTTCACAGAAGTCAAGAATTGGTGATTGGGAACCTCCGCCTAGATTTCAGAGGAAATATGGAAGTACCTGGATGTCCAGGCAGAGGTTTGTTATAGAGATAGGGCTCTCAGACAGAACCTCTGCTAAAGTAGTACAAAAAAGAAATGTGGGGTCAGATGCCCACACGAAGTCCCTACTGGGGGACCACCTACTGGAGCTGTTAGAAGAGGACCATTGTCTTCCAGACCCCAGAATAGTAGATTCACTGACAACTTGCACCATGTGCCTGGAAAAGCCACAGACACTCAACACCAGCCTATGAAAGCAGCCAGGAGGGAGGCTGTACCCTGCAAAGCCACAGAGGCAGAGCTGCCCAAGACCATGGGAACCCACCTCCTGCAGCAGTGAGACATGGAGTCAAAGGAGATCACTTTGAAGTTTTAAGATTTGACTGCCCTACTAGATTTTGGACATGCATGGGGCCTATAGCCTCTTTGTTTTGGCCAATTTCTCCCATTTGGAATGGCTATATTTACTCAATGCCTGTACTCCCACTGTAGCTAGGAAGTAACCAACTTCCATTTTACAGGCTAACAGGCAGAAAAGACATGGCTTGTCTCAGATGAGACACTGGAGTGTAAACCTTTGAGTTAATACTGAAATGAGTTAAGACTTTGGGGGACTGATTGGTTTTGAAGTAAGGACATGAGATTTGGGAGGGGCTGGGGCAGAATGATATGGTTTGTCTGTGTCCCCACCCAAATCTCATCTTGAATTCCCACATGTTATGGGAGGAACCCGGCAGGAGGTAATTGAATCATGGGGCAGGTCTCTCCCATGCTGTTCTCGTGATAGCGAATACGTCTCACAAGATCTGGAATTTTCCCTGCCCACTTTCTCTCTTTGCCTACTGCCGTCATATAAGACATAACTTGCTCCTCCTTGCCTTCCACCATAATTGGGAGGCCTCTCCAACCATGTGGAATTGTAAATTCATTAAACCTTTTTCTTTGTAAATTGCCCAGTTCTCTAATATCTCTTTATCAGCAGCTTAAAAATGAACTAATACAAGTAATAATGTAATAATAACAATGTCAAGTTAGGGGCACTGTTGTCTTTAAGGGAGATATAAATATCTTGGTGTAACTAACGACTTCCTTTCTACATTTCCCCCAGTAACAGCAACCTGGCTTTTGCTTGAACATCACTAACTGGGAGAGAATCTGTCTTTTCTGGTCAGTTCTAATTCTTAGAACATTTTCTTTTATTCAGCATAAATCTGCTTCTCCAAATCACTAGTCCTAATTTTGTCCTATGAAATCAGTCTTCTTTCTTTGCTTCATGGAAGTTCTTCTAGTATTTAACATTCAGATCTCCTTCCTTTTCTTTTGGATAAAAATTCTTAATTTCTTTAACTTTCTCTCAAAAGGTATGTTTTCCAAAAGCCTCTCAATTGCCCTTCTCTCACCGTATTATAGCTCATCAACATCTCTCAAAGCATGGCACCTACCCTTTAGTACGAGACTCCAAATTTGGCCTGCCTAGAACAGAATCTAGGGGAACTATTCCCTCATATAATGTGCACCCGAGACTTTCTATTAATACTACCTGAAATTACATAAGATATTTTAGTAATTTCACCATACCACTAGCTCATATTTAGCTAATTACAACCCTCAAATTTCCCAACCCCCACCATGAACTATTTTAAGTTACATCTCCTACGTTTTATACATATTAAATAGAATTTGCAGAACTTATAGTCAAAATTTTACATTTATAATGTTACAGGCCACTGTTCTTCCTTCCCCCTAAAAACCCCTAGGCAGCATCTAGGCCATTACATCCCTTGCTAAAGATGTCCATTAGTCTCTGGTTTACTGTACCTCCCAGAATCCATCATGGTTCATTGTCATATCAGTAATCATGTAGGTGGTTGTTTCACTCCTGTTTTCACCTTTCTTCTGGACTTCTCCAATGGCCTTGTCATCCACTCCATCTCGGTTTTCCACTCCTTCTCAATAATAGTGCCCCTTGTATTATCTACCTCAAACACCCCAGCTACCAAATTATCACCTCTTATCCTTTCATCTCCCTTACTTTAGTACCATTACTCCAGCAACACTGCCAGCATATATATTCCACTGCTTATGTTATCTTTTTACTATGCTTCATTACTCCTCAGCAAATTTTATGACCAAGCATGTACATGCTGCCTTGTATATATCCTCAAATCCATTGCCCCTCTCTTCTTACCGGGATCACTGGAAAACAAAAATAAAAACCAATCCAACTACCTACCCACTCCAAACCAAAATCAAGCTAACATATACAGTGATTAGTCTCACTTTAAGCTCCAAGTGAGCCCCAAGGGCTGCTCAGCATTCCCTCAATTTGCCCTAGTCCTTTCACGCTCTCATTTACTTAAGTGACAATTTTATGCCTTCTCCCCTCTTCTCAAACTTCCAACAACTCCACTCCTGCCTTCACTCTGTTGACCCTGCTTCCTATTTTATTGATAAAATAGAAGCATTTAAGGAAAATTTCTACCTGTTCTCAGCCCTACGCCCACCAACTCTCTGCATGTGTGCCTTCTCCTTTGTCTTTCCTCCATTATATCCATGAACTATATCAGCCCTTCTCTGTGTGCTGGCTCCATCCCCTGTTATTCACTCAGAGACACAGTTTCAGGAAATGCCCATGCCTCCTACAACACCAATCTTGCCCTGACTACTGTATCATTTGCAACATCTTGCAAATATGCCTTAATATTCCCCACATGAAAAAAAAATTCCCTTCATTTTATCTCAATATCCATATAGTTACATCTTATTTTTTCAGTTTTCTTTATAGTAAAACTTCCCAAGAGAGTTAGGTCTATAAATACCATCTCTTATTTTCTCCCCTCTCATTTGCTCTAAAACCATTTTAACCAAGATGTTTTTCACAGCACTTTGAATGACTTACTCATTGTCAAATCCAATGGCTGATTCTCAGTCTCTATCTTAACCACAAGCAGCATTTGGCAGAATCAATCACTCTATTCCTCTTGACATACATTTCTCTTTTTTTCTGGAGTCTCAGTTTTTCTACTTAATTATCCACTTTTACTCAGTTTTCTTTGAAAGACCTATGAATATTTGATTGACCCAGGACTCCTTGACCTAATTACTGTCAACACTCACTCCCTTAGTGATCTCATCTCTATACCAACAATGCCCAACATATATATATATACATGCAGATCAGATCACTCCCCAGCCCCACTCTATACTGCCTACTTGACAACTCCACTTGGATATCAAACAAACATTCAAAGATTAACATTTGTAAAACCAAACTTTTGGATTTTCCCTGAAACATGCTCTACCTAAAGTCTTCCCATCTCTAGCTAATAATAACTCCATTCTTGTATTTACTCAAGCCAAAAATCACAGCATGACCCTTATGTCCTTTCTCATACTTCCTATACAACCCATTAGGATATACTGTTAGCTTTATATTCAGAATATATCTAAAATCCAACCACTTATCACCTCTTCCAATGCTGTCACTCTGATGCAAGCCACCATAATTTCTTGCTTAGATTATTGCAATGGCCTACGAGTAGGTCATTCTTGCTCCACACCAACCATCACCACCCCCATGTTAGATTCTCAACACAGTGACTAGAATGATTCATTACACTTAAAACTGAGCTCTAAATATGCTCCTTCTCTATTTAACACCTCTCCCGTTCCTGTGGCTCCCATCACACTCAGAGTAATATTCAAAGCTGTTACAAGGGCCTACAAGACCTAATGACCGAATCTACCCACTCCTCTCTACCTCTCACCCTTTGCTCATCCTCTGTCATTCTCCCCTTGCTTACTACACCTGACTGCCCTTCCTGTGGTTCCTTGAATGTGCTAGGCACACTCACATCCAGGGCCTTTGCAAAGGATGTTCCCTCTGTCCAAAATCTTCTCTCAGCCATCTGTATGACCGTTCTGTCACTTCCTTCAAGTCTCTGCTTTAAAGATACCTTATCAAAGAGGTCTTCTTTGACTATCCCTCTCATTCCCACTACAGTATTTGGACCTTTTCCATAATACTTATCATCCCTTGATATGTATGTTCTGGTCTCTGCTAACCTTCCTACTGTCCCCTTTTCCCCACCAAGGAAAAAAAATAAACTTTATGGGTTATAGACTTTTATCTTTCCTCTTCTGTACTATAATCCTCAGTGCTTAGACAATGCTTGACATATAGCAAGAGTTCAATAAATAGTAATATAATAATAAATAATGCTCTCTTGCTGAAACTAATTACAATGGTTAACTCTGGACAGGGGCAATGGATTGCTGAAAGGTAAGGTGTAAGGACTTCCTTTTCTCAACATACCTTTTGTACCTTTTGGATTTTAATAACATGTGCATGTATTTTTCTACCCTCCCCCAATTTTTTAATCGGGGCAAAATTTATTTTAATAAACAGATTTATGTTGTTGCTTTTGAATAAATATTAAAATCAAAATTCTTTTTCATAGCAATGTAACATATAAACCATCTTTTGAAATTTGGTGCAGTTTAGAAAATTAAAGAGCATGCTTTCTATATCTTTATGTAAGTTGAGTGCTTTGTAGTGTTCCTGGGCATAGGAAGTGCTACACATATGTTGATAATTCAAAATCTAAAAAAAAAAAGAGAAATAATGTTGTACAGGCATTATTTTTTAGTGAACCAGAGGGAATTTCTGATCAACATATTCATTCTTTTCTAAGGGTCTATGAATATTGAGCATAATAACACATTCTTAGATTATACCAGCAATCAGTGTCAAATACATTGATTTATAAGTTTTAAGAATCCACCATTTTCCCCTTTTTGAAAATCATGTATCAATTTCAACTTTTCTAGCCCTAGTCTTATTCTCCAAATATACTGGGAATGAATTTAAAACTGCTCAGCATACTCACTCAATTCTGTGAGATGTAAAGTAGTTGGATGTGAAGAACTGATCTCATCAAAGTAGTAATACAGGATTTTACCTTCTGTTTACATATCCTGGGATTCCAGTCTTTCTTTCTATATATATTAATTTTCCAACATAAGAATCACTGTCTATTTTAAATCAGGGAGCTCAAATGAGAATCGAAAAGTTCTTTCCTGCCTTTTCTCACATCCTATTACTACAGCTTCTTCCACAAACAGTTGGCCTCTCTGGCTCACACTCTTCTCACTGTTCTCTTTGCCCTCAAATATTATCTAACCAAACAAAACTGGTTGTTTGTCTTTCATTTTTGGACCATGTTCTTTATAATGACTTTAGTGCAGAGCATTCCTATGTGGATTTATTAGTCTCCTGAAATGTCTTTTATTTTCACTGCCCTCTAAATTTTCCAGCATCGTTTTCAAAACTTCCTTAGTCACCACTGAAATAATCTAATTGTTGAATAAAATCACAACTAATCCAAAGATCTTGATGTAATGTTTAGCCAGTTACTTCTCTGAAGATGCAAAGAATGAGATAGATGATAGAAATAAAGGGAAAGAGAGAAAAATTTTGTTTTTCACGGCTACAACAGTCTGAGCAAGCTGTGCTCATATTTACTTATTCTGGGCTGATCTCAGAAAACTAACTCATAACCTTGTGCCCATGGGGTTAGATTATTATAATTCCCTTCTAGTCAAGCTTCTGGTAATAACGTGGGAATGAAGAAAATGAAAAATAACACAAAAGGAACTATTTGGCTAAAGTAAATACTGTGAATCAGAAAGGTGCACATTTTAGGAAACCATGACCGACCTGTGTTTAGCACAGATCCTTACACAAAGGAGGCATTTAATAAAAATCTAGTAAGTTGAATTGAATCGCAATGGTTTCTCACTTTACAAAAGATAACAAAAGCTCTCTGTAATCCCTGTAATCCATGCTCCCAGGAAGAGACAATAAAATGGGCTAGATAATCAACAACCCTTCTCTCAACCCTCAGAATCAGAAGTAAAAAGGAGATGGAGAGAGGAGAGCCTAAGAGTAGGGCAATGAGCAGGGTGGTTTTCTTGGAACAGCAAGTTCATGAAGGGAAAGTTAGGCTGAAAGCCTTGATAATATTTATCAATGTATTATTAAAGTAAGTAAGCAACTCTACATTTTAATTTAACCCAATGTGAATTCCCAATATTAAAGAACATATACTGTACTTACTTCCAGAAATGGTATTGATCATATCCAAAGGATATGTCCAGAGAAATAAATTGCATTAGTTTTCCAAACTCTTTTATTCATCTTATATGTTTTAAAGATAGTAATAGCAAAGGGTAATGTTCCTTACCATTTAAATAGAACTGTATCTTTCTCAAAAGAAAGAAGATTGAAATTTATACCTTCTGAAGGGGATTACCTGGAAATGACTCCAAATACAAAATTTCCACACATCTGTCAAACATATCCAAAAGTGAAGACAGTTAATCTAGCCTCCAAATGGAATTTAGAAGATGACTGGTAATGTGTTATAGTTCTCTAGATTTATTATATTAAATAGAATAAACACAGGTTATATAAAACCTTTTGAAAATTATTTAAATCATGATAGGCTGAGAATACTTTTTCCAATACAGCATCACATTTAGCATTTGAAAAATGTAAACATATGAGCTATACAGTCCATGTAAACTGGAAAATGCTTTTTGCAATTATCTTGAAATTTAAGTCAAATTATCTATAAGTCGATATCACTGAAGCAAATCATACTGGACTGATTTTTTCCTGACCATTCTCCATCGTGTTCTTCATTTCACTTTCCATACATTAAGCAGTCAATGAGTTAATTTCCAGAGCAAGCAATGAGTTAACTTCTATTTCATTTTGTTCAAATGTTCTATTTAAAATTCTTTCTTTAAATAAACAAAGGACCATTCTTTTTTCCTCTGGTTATTGTATGCTCTTTTTGAATAGTTTCCAGGAATAAAATAACTGACCATGAAAAAACAAAACAGTTACTCTTAACATTCTTTGTATAAAGTTATTAGATTATGGCACTTTTTTGATTAACAACTCTAACATGTTGTAGCCTATCCACAGTGTATTAAATGTTCCCTTGTCAACAGACATAATTTCACATGTCCAGTATAAATTTAGACATAAAGTTGTAACTTTAAAAGACAGTGTTACTTTTTCTTGAGACTATTTCCACACCACAAAAGGGACAGAAGCAACGGGAATACCTGAAAATAGAGGACTGATGGAGTTTTATGGTAAATGGGTTTTTTTGGTTGTTGTTTTTGGGTTTTGTGTGTGTGTGTGTATTTTTAGTAGAGATGGGATTTCACCATATTGGCCAGGATGGTCTTGAGCTCCTGACCTTGTGATCCACCAGACTCGGCCTCCCAAAGTGCTGGGATTACAGGCGTGAGCCACTGATGCCCAGCCTATGGTACAGTTTTAATGATATTTAAACATATATTCATTCCAGAACACTGCTGAGAAATATTTTTGGAAATGTTCCTGGGGTAATTTTAATTACCATCAATGTACAAAAATAAATAAGAGAATCTCTGTCCAGATAGCATGATTGGTGATGTTTTTCAGAAAAACACTTATTAAAACATCAATATCTATCTTATATTTCCATTTGAAAAAGAAACAAAATCTGTCTACCGTGCATCACACTCAAAGTCTAAGTTACTTCTTAGTTTGAGTTGAGTCCCAAAAAGCACCACTCTTTAAAAATAAATAAATAAAGCACTCTTCTGCCATGTGGGACACAGTGAAAAGACAGCTATCTATGAACCAGGAAGCAGACCCTCACCAGATACTAAATCTACCTCGATCTTAGATTTCTCAACTTCTAGCACTTCTGTTCATAAGCCAAAAAAAAATAAATTTAAAAATGCAGTGTGAAGTAGTGTGCTTAGTAGGCGTCTCTGAGACAATTGAGGGTTCACATGCTGACTTTGCTTGTAGCAATAGATCTGCCAAAATAATAGACCAGAAAGCTGGCAAAGATTTCTTTGGATTTTTAGTTATTTATTTAGACATCATTTCTTGCATTTGATTCTCTTATAGCAGCACATCCAGTCTACTTAATAAAAAACATAGAGATTTAAAACATTAACCAATCAACAACCGTATCAGAGATTCCATCAAGCTACAATGATAAACTAAAAAATTTCTATATAAATATGCAAAATATGTGTACCTTCCATCTTTCTTCATTTTCCTCCCACCCAAAAAAAGTATCATGTATGATTTTATTACTATTTGTGTTGCCTAGGATAGAAAACTCCTAACACATTCAACAAAGCAAGATATTTCTATGATAATAATAATAAATGGCAAATACATTGTTACTTATTACAGTCAGCTCTCTGTAACAATGCACTGTATATTTTGAAATTGCTAAAACAGTAAATTTTAAATGCTTTTATCACAAAAAATAAGTACATGAGATGATAGATTTGTTACTTAGCTAATCATTTGACAATGCAGACATATATCAAAACATCACACTGTACCCCACAAATAAATATATATCCTAAGCATTTCCTATATAATAACTTTCATGGACCCTATGCAACTGAACATGGGGCACTTAGTTTTCCTTTTTCTAGCTCACATAATCTTGGTGACACTAAAAGGAGGTGGTTAATGTTTCATAAAGACAAAATTTACTTTAATTACAATGGATAAAGATTTTACCCTCGCGGCCGGGCGCGGTGGCTCAAGCCTGTAATCCCAGCACTTTGGGAGGCCGAGGAGGGTGCATCACGAGGTCAAGAGATCGAGACCATCCTGGTCAACATGGTGAAACCCCCATCTCTACTAAAAATACAAAAATTAGCTGGGCATGGTGGTGCGTGCCTGTAATCCCAGCTACTCGGGAGGCTGAGGCAGGAGAATTGCCTGAACCCAGGAGGCGGAGGTTGCGGTGAGCCAAGATCGTGCCACTGCACTCCAGCCTGGGTAACAAGAGAGAAACTCCGTCTCAAAAAAAAAAAAAAAAAGATTTTACCCTTAACAAAGAATGGTAAAGACAAAAGCTACCTTCCTTTGTCTATTATCATTTGCCATCTTCTTTTGCAATTATAAAGAGTTTTGTTTTCATTTGGATGCAGAACTTGAGAGATTGAGTAGCCATTCTTAGACTGAAATCCTCCCCCACCCCCAGAGAGATCATAATTAATATATAACAAATGGTGTTTACCGTTGGAGTTTTTGAGTACTTTCCTTTCTTTCTTTTTTTCTTATATAGGGTCTCCACTTTTTCTCTTCCCTTCAGGATAGTTTTACTCAACCCATTCTCCAAACCTCTTTTTCCCAGTTCAGATCTTCTGTACCAGGGCAGAGTTAATTACTATGACCTTAGGTGTTCCACATAACCCTTAAGAGAAGCTGAAAAGAGGTTTCCTTACATCGACCACCAAGTGCACACTCCAGTCTCACCCCACATCCCCTCCTCTGGGAGCACCCACCACCCCAGGCCTTTTAGCTCTACATTGCCAAAACTACACAACTCCCACTCGACCATAGCAAATCTTTCTCAGGAAACAGCACCACACAGCATCCCCTTTCCTTCTCCTTGGAAACAGCGTCAACCAGGCCGGTAGCCTCAAGGCGCGCTTTGTGGATCCTCTGACCAAGATGCGCCAGGGGCCTGAGCTCCCACTGGACACCCGCGCGCTCAGACTTAGAATAGGGAGTCAGGCGAAGAAAGGTCAAACCCAGGGAAATTTCCAGGGCGGGAGAGGGGGTGGTCAGACTGCTGATAAACTATACCACATCCACTCACCACCACCCAAACCTTCCAACCGACAGCCAGGCCGGCCGCACTTCGGAGTTCCAAGTTTCAATGCTCCCTGCAAGGTGGGGCCATCCGGGCAGCGGCGAAAGGCAGGTTCTGGGCAGGGGGAAGCCACAGTACCCAACCTTCTTGCAAAGCTGTGTCTCCGAAATAGGGACACACTCCCTGGGATTTGTTTCATGCGGGGGAAGAGGGGAAGGGATGTGGGGGGAGTAAGTGTGGTGGCGATTCGTGGAGGGCAGGGGTAAGGGGCAGTTACAGCCACATCTCTGCCCTGGACACAGCCAGGTCCAGAGGCCGTGGACCTGGCGGCTGCTGGGTTGTCAGTATCTCCGGTCGCCGGCGCGTAAGCTGCGCGCCAACACGCCCCCCGAATCCCCACAACCTGTCAAACCGGCCCTACAGCTCGAAGCCCCCTGGCAGAAGGGAGAAACTTCTACCCAGACTCGCCAGCAGCCAGGATGCTGCGGTTTGCTGATGAGAAAAATTTTTTAATCTGAAAGAATCATGATAATGAAATAGAAGGATCAAAAGCATCTTGACTTCTTCTGAACCTTTGGAAAAACAACATTGTTGTTTTCCACCAGCCCGTGAATATTCCCAGTCGCCAGTAACGACGCGGGGGTGGGGTTGTCGCTCAAGGCAGAGAGCGCGAGGCAGGTGCCCAGGAGAGCCGCGCAGAAGGGGACCGACTGGGGGGCCCGAGTCCCCGACGCCATTTGCCGGGCAGTGGCGCCCGCCTTACCTGTGGATGCAGTTTCCATGGCAACGGGCGGCTGCCGGGCGGGGCCCGAGCCCGGTTCCCGCGGCGCTGCTTCCCGGGCCCTGGCGCCCAACCCCGGGCTGGGCTCCCCAGCCTGAGGCGCCGGCGTGGCCCCTTTCGGCGTCACCGCTTCATCCTCCCCTTCCCCCCGGTCCCTGAGCCACTGGGACCCGGGGCAGGCCAGCGGCAGCAGCTCGTCCTGCGGATCCGGCGGCGCGGCCATGGCTGGCTTTTCCCAGCGCGGCGACGGCGGCTTGGCTGGGCCGAGGCGCGGTGGCTGCGCGGGCGCTCCCTGCTGCTGTCCCCGGAGGGACTCCGCGCTCCGGCAGGCTGCGGTGTCTCAGCGCCGCCGCCGCAGCCGCCTCTGCTGCAACTCCGCGGAGCGGCTGCCTACCGCTCTTCCCGCTTCAGCTCCTCCTCCTCCCCCCTCCTCTTCCTCCCGCCCCGCCGCGGCCGCTGCCTGCGCTCCTCCTCCTACTCCAGTCGCTGCTGCCGCCGCTGCTTCGCTACTCCCAAGCCTGTTATTACGCAGGTGAAAATGGTCTGCTTGGTTCGGGTCCTCCTGGGCACGTCAGCCCCCAACCTGCAAATGGCAGGCCCCGGTTAGGGGATGTGCCAAACCCGCTCGAATCTTCCTCTCATTTGGGGAGGAATAAAAAAGGACTAGCAGGTAGAAGCAGCCCCCAGCCGCGTCGCCTTCCCAACTCAGAAAGTTAAGCCCCTACTGGTGCCCTGGGTCCCGAGGCAAAGAGGAAAGCTAGAGAGCTCAGGGCAACAGTTCTGAGAGTGACCAGTATCAGTTGTGGAGGGGACACAGGTCTGAGCAGGTAAGCGGTGGAGAAGGGTTCTGGTGGCAGATGGAGACGAGGGAAGCTGCAAGCCCGAGGTTAAATCCTGCGTTTCCAAAATGGACCTGAAAATAGTGGACTAAAGGAATGAGTTATCAGGGCTGGCTCCAAAAAAAGCTTAACAGATCTCACCCTGACCAGCCCTGAGGGCAAACAGGCTGTCAATTGGCAGGACAAAAGCTGTACGTTTCCTTTCAGAAACACTGAGCCAAGGCCATCCTAATCATAAGCTGTCTGTACAGTCTGTTGTATTTCAGAAGTTGGACATTCCATGAAGCTTGCATCTTTTTCTTTACAGTTCACTGTGATAAAATGGAAGATAGTCAGCAAACAAACTCAAACTCAGAGGAGGAAAGTGCCTTATCAGGTATTATGCCTGTATGAAGACCCATCTTTTCAAATGTCTTGTGCTTTATTGGTTCCTAAATTGTTTAATAAAATGATGTGCCTTTAAAAACTAAGATTCACTACAACACACAGGTTGAAGGAATAGGCTTGTCTGCTGTTTCTTCTCTAGAAAAGCTGGAGGAGCACACTGTGAGACTCTGTGGGACTCTAGGCCACCAGGCACATTTTGAGGATTTCATACTTGTCCACTGGTATGTTCAAAGGCCAACTTCAGTACCATTCAAGTGCTCCTCAGTAATGCTGAAAAAGCCCAGATTCTGCCAATCTTTTGTTCTGTTAGTGCACCAATGTTCAAAAGCTGACAATAAATTAGAGAAAATGCATTCACTAAACAATAAATATGGCCTCCTAAAGCCAGATATCCCTGGAGATCTGATGGTCACCAAAATTTTACATTTTTGACATACTCAAAATTATCTCTCATGATGGAAATGTTCCACATCTAGATTGTGGTTCTAGCTTCGCAGGTGCATACATATGTCAAAACTTATTGTTTACTGTAAATATGGACAATTTAATGTGCTGTCAGTTATATCAAAAAAGCTATAAAAAGAACTCATCCAAAAACAACAAAATAATTGGTTATCATGAATCATAATGATTTTTAAATATCTTTTCATGATAAAACAAGAGTGTATTTAAGAAACCTTTAAGTTGAAAAGCTTATTCCACTGCTGTCTTTCCATGGAGCTTAATCCTGTCTTGTAATTAGAGGGCACTTGTAAGCTTTTTTCAGATCTATTATTTAATATTCCTTAAAGCATCAGAAATATTAGATGGGGATTTTTCATAGATGATACAACCTTAAGTGGTCATTGATGAGTACTAATATTTGAGAACTGCTATGCAAGGAGTTACATATAAAATAATATGGAGTATATTCTTTTGTTTCTCTGAGAAAAATAAATGAAACTTATCTCAAAAAAAACCTGGGAGACCTAAGCAAGACTCTTTGTTTCCTTATGATTAATCAGATCGGAAGTTTGGGATATGATTCTAATTATTTGTCACATTTCTTTCATACTGATCAATGCTCTCATTGAGAATGTGTGAAGGAAATAGCCAGTTAAATCTATTTAGAGTGAAGTTATTAAAGGAAATTGACCATTATTGAGAGTTCCATTTTGATAAATTATTCTATTTTACACCACTGAAAAGAGATGTCTACATTATTTCAGTGTTAGCAATTTTCATTACTGACTTTCCTTATTAGACTCCACCTTTGGATATATACAAATCATCTATTGGGGGAAGATATTTTCAGGTTTATGCTTTGACTTGAAATGACGCGTGTGTTAGTATTATTTATTTTGCACTCCTCTGAACTGACAAAGCTTGACTAATTTGAAGATTTATGGGCAAAACACAGTCAGCAATGGGAATTCTGGGGCTTGTATTGTTGCTCTAAGTTATGAATTACTCTAAAACGCTTTTGAGACACAGAAAAAATAGGGCTGTCACTTTTAAAAGGCTCTTAGCAAGAAGAGTTGAGATAAAAGAACTGTCAGGTTTTGTCTTCAACTTTTGTTTTTTGTAAAAGAAGTTTTGTTCATTATTTGAAAAGAAGGAATCTGGTGAGGAGCGTTTATTTAGCACTAGCTTCTTAACTTAGTCCAATTCGTATATCATGGGGAAACAGGATGTGGACACATACAGGAAGAGTGCCACGAGTAACAAACTTTAACCAAGACGAAATTCTTTCCAGCCTCAATATTAAAGTTACTTAACATCTCCACATCCCAGGTTCTTCAACTGTAACCTGTAAACTTAAAAACAAAATTTGTTGGATGCATACATAGTAGGTGTGTATATTTCTGGGGTATATTAGATATTTTAATACAAAGGCATATAATGAATAATAATCACATCATGGTAAAGGAGGTATCCATCACCTCAAGCATTTATCCTTGCTTTGCGTTAAAAAAAATGCAATTATAATCTTTTCGTTGTTTTGAAATATATTGTTAATTGTAGGCACCCTGTTGTGCTAGTGAATACTAGATCTTATTCATTCATATCTAACTACATTTTTATATCTTTTTTTTTCCTGGTTTAATAAGGACTTGTTTATTTTGAAGAAAAAAGGTCCCAAACATCAGGCTGTTCACAAAAATAACCCACAGTATCAACTTTAGAAAACAAATCTTAAGACTATAACACTATTTTTCTAGAGGATGCATTTGACATGCCAACTCTCATTCACAAAAATACATCGTTACATTTGTGTTGAACTGCCCCACAGAGCACACTAATATTGGGGTGTAACACACATACTTCTAACTCAAAGCTGCTTTCAGGAGCTACTCAACTAAATGAGATTGCCTTTGCAGTTAGGGAAGCAGCTACTGAACATATGTATGAATGAAAGAACTGTACTCCCTGCATAACAAGAGATTATTTTGGAGATAGTTGATAAAAACCATACATCCTTTTTATTGTTAAGTCATAAAGAGGTATCAAAATTAAAAGCAAAAATTACAGGGTAAGACTTAACAAAACTACTAGGAGCGTCAAAGGAAGTGAAAATGGGACTAGGCGCAAGGAAATATGAATTAATGAACATGGGAAGGACAAGGATGGGGAGAACAGTGAGCATGTGCTGAAGATACTAGGGGAGAGGATCTGGTGAAAAATTTGATCTTAGACAAGCGCCTAGGTAAAGAAATAATGGATAAGATTTCTAAACCCCACTATGTGCTTAAGAGGCATCCTCGCCATTGGCGCTGTCTCTGTCATCCTCTCCTTCCTCAGCCTCTTTTTCATCATCCTTGATCAACTCCAGCTGGTCATCCCCCCCGATCTTCATTATCATCATCATCCAGTAGGTCCCCCTCCTCAGCAGAGTCATCTGCACCCCCCTCAGACTCCATCTTCACATGAGTCTCATCTTTCTTCACAGAGCTGCTGCTCTGCTCCTCTTTTGACTTATCATTCTTCATCTCTACTGCTTGTTTGCTCTGTTCCTTTTCAGTTTTTTCCAGGTTTTCCAGGAGAGAATCCACTTTTTGTTTTATCTGGGTCAGTTCCTTCTTAATGGCCTGAAGGTCATCCTCCTTTCAATTTTCCAGACTTGGAAGATCCCCGCTGTCCACTCTTAGAATTGAAGCCACTTTTGCCCCTTCGTGAGGTGCTTCCTGATACACGCTGACGTTTCGAGGGCACTACAGCCCGAGCAATAGGAGGAGGAGGAGGTACACGTGCTGGGTAACTGTACATCCTATCATAATAATCCCGTTGAAAGTCATAGTCCAAGTCAAAAGAGAAGCTGTACATCTCCGCTGCAGATTGTTTCACACCTGCTTTTCCTTGGTTCACTTTTGGCTCTGCAGCCAGGTTAATATCTAAAACCTGGCCAGCAATCATTCTGCCATCCTCTCCTGCTACAGCAGCCTGGGCATTTCTCTCATTAACATATTGAACGAAGGCAAAGCCCTTATGAACAGAGCAGCCCACAATTTTGCCATACTTCGAAAGGATTGCCTCCACATCAGATTTCTTGACCACAGGAGTGCTGAGATTCCCAATGAACACACGGGAGTTCATGGAGTGAGGATCTGTCTTGTTGGTAATGTTGCTGGCCATTGTGTTTGATGATAAGGTTTGTCACAAAGCCGAAAACAGGAGGGAGGAGGGAGAAGAGATTCGATTCTGAGTCTCCTACTCCCGGGTTCTACGTGCAGAAGCCGACTGCTGCTCGAGGTCAGCAACGTGGACACAACCGCTCAGTCTTCGTCTCTTCACAAAATATATTTTTATATCTATCATTAACTGTCACACTTCTGTGACCCCTACCCTCTGCCCACCCCCCGAGCTTCCCAGCACTACACTTCCTGCCTCTGGGAAACATCCTTCTACACTCTATCTCCATGAGTTCAACTGCTTTAATTTTTATCTCCCATAAATAAATTCCCATAAAATTCTTCTTATGTGAGAACATAAGAAGTTTGTCTTTCTGTGCCTCGGTTACATCACTTAACAATGTCCTTCAGTTCCATCTATGCTGTACAAATGACAGAATCTCATTCTTTTTTATGACTGAATAGTAGTCCATTGTATATATGTACCACATTTTCTTTATCCATTTGTCTCCTGATTAACACATGGATTGCTTCCAAATCTTGATTAGTGTGAATTATATAGTGCTGCAATAAACATTGGAGTGCAGATATCTCTTCAATATACTTTTGCTTTCGTTTGGATATATACCCAACAGTGGGATTGCTGGATCATATGGTAGCCCGTCTTTTTTAACTTGGTGAGATGACATCTTATTGTAGTTCTGATTTGCATTTCTCTGATGATCAATGATACTGAGCACCTTTTCATATGTCTGCTTGCTGTTAATTTGTATGTCTTCTTTTGAGTAATGTCTACTAGATATTTTGCCCATTTTAATGGATCATTATATTTTTTCTTATAGACTTATTTGAGCTCCTTATAGATTCTGGTTATTAATACCTTGTCAGATGGATAACTTGAAAACATTTTCTCTCATTCTGTGGGCTGTCTCTTCGCTTTGTGTTTCTTTTACTGTGCAGAACATTTTTAACTTGATGTAATCCCATTTGTTCATTTTTGCTTTGGTTGCCTGTCCTTGTTGGGTGTTACTCTAGAAATCTTTGCTAAGACCAATATCCTGGAGAGTTGCCCCAATGTTTCAGTGTTTTCTTTCTTTTTTTAATTTTTGAGATGGAGTCTTGCTCTGTCACTCAGAATGGAGTGCAGTGGCGCGATCTCGGCTCACTGCAACCTCCACTTCCAGGGCTCAGGTGAATCTCCTACCTTCAGCCTCTCAATTACAGGCACCCGCCACCATGCCCAGATAATTTTTGTATTTTTAGTAGAGATGGGATATCATTATGTTGGCCAGGCTGGTCTGGAACTCCTGACTTCAAGTGATCCACCCACCTCCACCTCTCAAAGTGCTGGGATTACAGGTGTGAGCCACTGCATCTGGCCCCCAATGTTTTCTTTTAATGGTTTCCTAGCTTGAGGTCTTATATATAAGTCTTTATTTTGATTTGATTTTTGTATATGACAGAGATAAGGGTTTAGTTTCTGCATATGAATATGAAGTTGTCCCAGAACTGTTTATTAAAGAGATCATTCTTACCCAGTGTATGATCTTGGCACCTTTTTAAAAAATGAATTCACTACAGATTAATGGATTTGTTTCTGGCTTCTCTATTCTGTTCCACTGTTTTTTGTTTTGTTTTTTGGTTTTGTTTTTTATATGGCAGTAACATGCTGTTTTGGTTACTATAGCTCTGAGTAGGTAATGTGATTCTTCCAGTTTTGTTCATTTTGCTCAGGATGGCTTTCGGTATTCTGGGTCTTTTGTGGTTCCACATAAATTTTAGGATTATTTTTCTTCTTTCTGTGATGAATGTCATTGGTATTTTGATAGACATTTGATTGAATGTGTAGGTTACTTTTGGTAGTAGGGATCTTTTAACAATACTGATTCTTCCAATCCATGAACATGGAGTATCCTTCCTTTTTTTGTGTGTCCTCCTCAATTTTGTTCAGCAAAGTTTTATAGTTTTTATTGTAGTTTTTGTTGCTTAATCACTTCGATTAAGTTTATTCCTAGGTATCTTATTTTCAGGTATTGTAAATGGGATTACTTTATTGATTTCTTTTTCAGATTGTTTGTAATTTGCATATATAAGGCTACTCATTTTTTATGTTGATATTGGATCCTGCAACTTAACTGAATTTGTTTATCAATCCTAAGAGTTTCCTGTGAAGAATTTACATTTTTCCAAATATAAGATCATATCATGTGCAAAACAGGGATAATTTGACTTCTTCTGTTCAAATTTGGATGCCCTTTATTTCTTTCTCTTATCTGATTGCTCCTGCAAAGACTTCCAGTACTATGTTGAATAACAGTGGTGAAAGTGGGCATCCTTATAATGTTTCAGATCTTGGGGAAAAGGCTTTCAGTTTTCGCCCATTTCAGTATGATCCTAGTTTTGGGTCTGTCATATATAGCTTTTATTGTGTTGAGGTATGTTCCTTCAACACCCAGTTTTTTTAGGGTTTTTACCACAAAGGGATGTTGAATTTTATCAAATGCTTTTTCAGCATCAACTGAAATGATCATATGGTATTTGTCCTTCATTCTGTTGATGCAATGTGTGACACTGATTGATGTGCATATATTGAACCATCCTTGCATCCATGGGATAAATCCCACTTGGTCATAATTAATGATCTTTCAAATGTGTTGTTGAATTCAGTTTGCTAGTATTTTGTTTATGATATTTGCATCAATGTTCATCAGGGATATTGGCTTGTAGTTTTCTTGATTGATATCTTTTTGTCTGGTTCTGATATCAGGGTAATACTAGCCTGGTATAATATGTTTGAAAGTATTCCCTCCTCTTCTATTTTTTGTAATAGTATGAGTAGGTTTAGTATTAGTGCTACTTTAAATGTTTGGTAAAATTCAGCAGTGAATACATCAGGTCCCAGGCTTTTCTTGCTAGGAGACTTTTATTACAACTTTGATCTTATTACTTGTTATTAGTTTACTCAGGTTTAGGTTTTTTTATGGTTCAATCTTGGTAGGTTGTATGTGTCTAGGAATTTATCTATTTCTTTTAGACTTTCCAATTAATTGGCATACAGTTCCTCATGGTAGTCTCTAATGATCCTTTGCATTTCTGAGGTGTCAGTTATAATGTCTCCTTTTTTATCTCTAATTTATTTAGTCTTCTCTCTTTTTTCTTAGTCTGTGTAAAGCTTTGTGAATTGATCTTTTCAAAACAATCAACTTTTCATTTCATTGATTTTTGTTTACTTCCATTTCATTTATTTCTGCTCTGATATTTATTATTTCTTTTCTTCTACTAACTTTGGGTTTGATTTGCTCTTGGTTTTCTAATTCTTTAAGATGTATTATGTTGCTCATTTGAAGTTTTTCTACTTTTTTGATGTAAGTGCTTTTTGCTATAAACTTTCCCGTTAATACTGCTTTCAGTGTATTCCATAGGTTTTGGTATGTTGTGTTTCCATTTTCATGTAGTTCCAGAAATTTATCCCTTCTTAATTTCAATGAAAAATTTAAAATAAATTTTTGACATGATTTCCATTTTTTTTTTAATTTTTAAGACTTGTTTTGTGGCTTAACATATGGTCTATTCTTGGGAATGATCTATATGCTGAGGAAAAGAATGTATATTCTGTAGCCATTGGATTAAATAGTCTGTAAATATCTATTAGGTCTATAGTGCAGATAAAGTCTGATGTTTCTTTTGTGATTATCTGTCTATATGTTCTGTCCAATGCTGAAAGTGGGGTGTTCAAGTCTCCAGCTATCATTGTAATGGAGTCTGTCTCTCTCTTTAGCTCAATTAATATTTGCTATATATATTTGAGTGCTCCAGTGTTGGGTGCATATATAATTGTTATATCCTCTTGATGAATTAACCCCTTTATTATTATACAATGATCTTCTTTGTCTCTTCTTATAGTTTTTGTATTGAAATCTATTTTGGCTGGTATAAGTATAGCTTCTGCTTTTTTTTGGTTTCCATTCACATAAAATTTCTTATTCTGTCCCTTCATTTTTAGTCTATGTAGGTCTTTATAGGTGAAGTGTGTTTCTTGTAGGCAACAGATTATTGGGTCTTCTTTTTTAATCCATTCAACCATTGTACATCTTTTGATTGGAGAGTTTAGTTCATTTAAATTCAGCATTATTAGTGATAAGTAAGGACGTACTCCTGCATTTTGCTTTCTGCTTGTTTTGTGGTCTTTTCTTCCTTCTTTCCTTTCTTCCTGTCTTCCATTTAGTGAGGGTGATTTTCTCAGGTGATATGCCTTAAATTCTGGCTTTTATTTGCATGTGTATTGTATGTTTTTAGATTTGAGGTTACCATGAGGCTTGTGAATGCTATCTCATAACCCATTATTTTTAACTGATGAAAACTTAACACTGATTGCATAAACAAGCAAGGCGAAAACTAACATAAACTCTAACCTCATCCCTCTGCTTTTTAATTTTTGTTGTTTCTATTTGTATTTTATTGTACTATGTCTTGAAAATTTATTGTAATTATTTTTTATTGGTTTATATTTTAGTATCTGTACTCGAGATATGCATAGTTTACACACTACAATTATAGGGTTATAACATTCTGTGTTTTTCTGTGTACTTACTATTACCAGTGAGTTTTGTACCTTCAGATGACTTTTTTCAAATTAAAGAATTCCCTTTAGCTTTTCTTCTAGGACAAGTCTGGTGTCAATGACATTCCTTGGCTTTTGTTTTTCTGAGAACATCTGTATTTCTCCTTTATGTTTGAAGGATATTTTTGCTGGATATACTTTTCTAGGATAAAAGAGTTTTTTTTCCTCAGCTCTTTAAATATGTCTTGCCACTCTCTCCTAGCCTGTGAGATTTGCACTGAGAAATCTAATGCCAAATGTATTGGAACTCTTTTGCACATTATTTGTTTTTTTTCTCTTGCTGCTTTTATGATCCTATATCCTTGACCTTTGAAAGTCTGGTTATTAAATGTCTTGAAGAAGTCTTATTTGGGTCAAATATGCTTGGTGTTCTATAATCTTTTCTACTTAAATATTGCTATCTTTCTCTAGCTTTGGAAAGTTCTCTGTTATTATCTCTTTGAATAAATTTTCTACCCCTATCTCTCTCTCTCTGTCTCCTCCTTAAGGCCGGAACTCTTAGATTTGTTCTTTTGATGCTATTTTCTAGATCTTGTAAGCATGCTTTATTCTCTTCATTCTTTTTTCCTTTGTCTCCTCTGGCTGTTTATTTTTGAATAGCCCATCTTCAGGCTAATTGTTTCTTCTGCTTGATGAATTCTGCTGTTGAAACTCTAATGCACATGTATGTCAATGACATTTTTTTAGTGCCAGATTTTCTGCTTTTTAAAATTTATTTCAATGGTTTTGTTTAACTTGTCTGATAGAATTCTGAATTCGTTATCTGTGTTATTTTGAATTTTTTGAGCTTCCTAAAAACAGCTATTCTAAATTCTCCGTCTAAAAGGTCACACATCTCTATCTCTCCAAGGCTGGTCACTAGTGACTTATTTAGTTCATCTCCTGAGTTCATGGATTGTCCTGATGCTTGTGGATGTATGTCATTGTCTTGACATTGAAGAGTTAAATATTTATATTCACAGTCTGGGCTTCTTTGTATCCATCCTTCTTAAGAAGGCTTTCCAGGCATTCAGAGGAATTTAGGCATTATAATCTAAGTCTTTGGTCCCTGCAGCCATATCTGCATTAGGAGGCACCCCAAGCCCAGGAATGCTATGGCTCTTGCAGACTTGTGGAAGTACTGCCTTGCTGAACTTGGGTAAGATCTGTGAGAAGTCCTTGGATTATCAAGGAGATACTCTTATTGTCTTCCCTGACTTTACAGAGTCTCTCTCTCTCTGTGATGAGATGCCTGGAGCTGGGAGAGGTATCACACAAGCACCCTGTGGTCATCACCACTGGGATTGTGCTGGGTTAGACCCAAAGTCAGCACAGCACTATCTCTTGTCCAAGGCTTGCAATAACCACCACTTGGCTACCACCTTTGTTCACTCGAGGAAAGATGGCTCTACAAGCAGCAGGTAGCAAATCCAGCCAGGCTGTGTCCTTCCTTCCAGGGCAGTGAGTTCCCCCAGCCCTGGGAAAGTCCAGAGATGTCATCTGGGAGCCAGGGCCTGGAGTTGGGATCCTTAGGAATCTACCTAGTGCTCTATTCTACTGCAGATAAGATGGCTCCCAAGCTGCAAGAAAAATCCTTTTCCTCTCTTCCTTTCCCTTTCCTCAAGCAGAGGAGACTCTCCCCATGGCCATCACCACCAGTGGCCCATGCCAAGTACTGCCTGACTACCACCTAGGTTCACTCAAGGACCAAGCGCTCTTCATTCAATCTGAGCTGAATGCTGCCAGTACTGAGTCTATCCCTTCAGAGTAGTGGCCTCTCCTGTGGCTTTGGGTAGGTTGCAAAGTACCATCCAGAAACCAAGGTCAAGAGGCAGGAACACCAGGAGATATTTGCTGTTCTACCCTGCTGTGGCTCAAGCTGGTACCCAAGGTGCAAGACAAAGTCCTTTTTACTCTTCCTTCTTTCCTCAAGCAGAAGCAGTCTCTCCCCATGGCCACCACTGCTTGGAATGTGCTAGATAACACCTGAAGGCAGGTGTTAGAAGGGTAAGTAATACATTCAGGTAAGTGAAGGAGTCAAGCAAACAATGCATGCCATGTATTTTCCTTCTCTGGCTTATATTTAAGCTTATCAGAGTCCAAGCTAAGTCCCTACTTTTGAACCTTTTAAGAATGAATGCGGCCAGGCGCAGTGGCTCACGCCTGTAATCCCAGCACTTTGGGAGGCCGAGGCGGGTGGATCACGAGGTCAAGAGATTGAGACCATCCTGGTCAACATGGTGAAACCTCATCTCTACTAAATATATAAAAAAATTAGTTGGGCACGGTGGCGCGTGCCTGTAATTCCAGCTACTCAGGAAGCTGAGGCAGGAGAATTGCCTGAACCCAGGAGGCGGAGATTGCGGTGAGCTGAGATCGAGCCATTGCACTCCAGCCTGGGTAACAAGAGCGAAACCCCGTCTCAAAAAAAAAAAAAAAAAGAATGAATGCAACTGTGGAATCACTCCCACTGACTTCGCAAGATAAATGTTTGCCTTAAGATGAGACTCACTTATGGTGCCTCAAATTTCTCTGAAATCATTCTGTGTGGAGTTGGTTTAGGGCTTAATTTGTCTATGTCACATCCAAATCATTTTGCAACATAGTTTTCACTTTCTACAGTATGTGGATGCTCTTGAATTTGATATGGAAACGAGGTGTCCATTTCCCAATGCAAGGAAAGAATATTTAGACTGACACTAATTTATAGAGACTAGGCTGGTGGCATGAGACAGCTGTGTTTTCTCCAGGACATCACTACAGCACTCATAAATGCCACACAACACATTTGGAACACACCAGGCTCCTTCTGTCTATGGAAGTGGCTGCTGTTATTTAATCTGGCATCTAAGGGTATAAAGCACAGATGCTTCTAATGTCCTCCAGTAGAGGGTGGGAAGAAGAAAGTTGGCCACTTTTCGTTGAACCTAGTTTCTTTTTTCTTTAATTTGTACATTTCTGTAAAACTGCAAATATTTTTTATTTCTTTGGGCAAAAAAAACAATAATTTAGGAAATCTGTAATTTGAATTATCCATGCTTTGGGCTCACAATAAAAATGTCTAAGATATTCTAAGCTTGAGAAGCAGAACTAAAATATATATGCTATAAGTAAATTGCTTATGAATACTTTGCAGTTTACAAAGTATACACACATACAGATTTCATTTAATATATACAGTTTTCATTTATAATTTGATGAGAGGTATGGTGTCTCATGCTAATTTTAATATTTATTTATTTAATGACCAATGAATTAGAAGCTTTTTCATGAGTTTCTTGTTAATTTGTATTTTCAATAACAGTATTACCAAGAGAACTTATACAGAATACAATTTAAAGTGTATACTTCAGTGATTTTTAGTATATTCTTACAGCTGTACAATCATCACCATCATTAATTTTAAAACATTTTCATCACTCCACAAAAAAACTCATACCCATTACTAGTCGTTCTCCAACTTCACAACCCTAAGTACAGTCCTAGGCAATCACTAATCTATTCTCTGTCTCCATACATGTGCCTATTGTGGACATTTCACACAAATGGAATCAGACAGTTTAGCCTTTTGTGACTGTTTTTTTTTTTTACTTATCAGGATGTTTTCAAGGTTCATCCATGTTGTAGCATGTATCAGTATTCATCCATTTTATTGATGAATAATACTCCATTGTATATTTATACCACAATTTATTTATCCATTGGTGAGTCAATGGACATTTAGGTCTTTTCCACTTTTTGGATATTACAAACAATGCTACTATGTATACATGAGTTTTTTTGTGGGCATGTTTTCATTTCTCTTAGGCATAAACCTAGGATAAGAATTGCTGTGTTGTATGGAGACCGCGGGTTCAACCATTTAAGGAACTGCCAGACTGTTTTTCAAATCAATTGCACCATTTAAAAGTCCCACTGTTAGTGTATGAAGGTTCTAATTATTCCACCTCCTTGCTAACACTTGGTATTTTCTGTCTTTTTAAAAATAACTTAGTGAGTGTGAAGTAGTATCTATGTGGTTTGATTTCCATTTCCCTGACTACTAATGATGTTGGGTATCTTTTCATGTGCTTTTTGGCCATTTGTATATTTTCTTTGGAGAAATGTCTATTCAGGTACTTTGCCTATTTTTAAATTGAGTGTCTTTTTATTATTGATTTATAAGAGCTTTTTATGTATTCTAGGTATAAGTTCCTTACCAGATATATGATTTGCAATTTCTTTCTCCCATTCTGCAAACTGTCTTTTCATTTTCTTGATGGTGTCCTTGGAGCACAGAGTGTTTAACTTTTTATGAAGTCTCATTTACCTATTTTCTCTTTTGCTGCTTATAGGTTTTGTGTCATATCTAAAAAAAAACATTGCCTAATCTCACCAACTTTTACAATTTACACCAATGTTTTATCTAAGAGTTTTACAGGTTTAGGTCTACATTTAGGCCTTTGATCATTTTGAATTAATTTATGTACATCATGTGGATAATTTGTCTTTTTTTACCTTGTGAGTTGCCTTTTGTGTTCTGTGCTTACTGTCCCAATCAAGTATTATTTTTCTCTTATATTTGTAAATGTTCTTTGTATTGAATATTGTCATTTATGTTGCAATTTTTCATATTTTATTACTCAGGGTTAAGAAAACCTAGATTCTTATCAGAAAAATTCAGAGACTTCTCCAAAGTCACATGCTTAATATAGCTGTTACTAAAGTCTAAGTCTTGTGACTCTGCCTCTTGATCCCCAATTTAAAAATCTTGAAATATTATAATCACTGTTTCAGTTTTTATGCAGTATGCCATTAACAAGAGCCTTGCTCAACAAAGCTCCCAATAAACTACAAGGATAGTCAAGATTTGTGATCATAGACCATACCCAAAGTATTAATAATTTAAAGCAAAACACCAGCAACAAAACCAGGGATGTAAACAATACCAATGTCCTGTATGGAAGTCAGACCCTGCGAAGTTCTGAGTCAACATGGGAGGGGAAAAAAAACAGTTTTCATCTGAATTTAAATTGCAATAGTTGAAACCTCAGACCAGTGGTTAAAAGCTCATACTTTATGGGGTTAATTCCAATTTAAAGGGCTCTGACCTTAATTATATGGCTCCAACCTCTCCTGGGGAAAATTCTATACCATCTTTTAAGAGTTCATAGTCTTTGTCAAGTGACATGGCCTGCCTCATCTTTGGGCCTAATAAATGTTAGAAACTCCTGAGTCCCTATAACTTCTTTGAGGTTAGACCAGTCTAAGGTGTAACTGTTTTCTCTCTCCTCTTTCTTGGGTCCCTTTATCCATAAAGCTGGCTTTCCATCCAAATTTAGAGACGAGGCAGGACTGGACTGTAAGTGAGGACCTGAAACAATACTTGGTTGAAGCTTAAGTTTAGAGTGCCAATGAGATTTGGGGTAAATACTGATATAAAAGGACAGGGTCAAGATGTATTTATAATTCCATATGCACCATAATACATATGGAATATATTATAATTTGGCCACTGGTATCATAGAGCAGATAGGACCACTCAAACTCAGTGCTTATATGCCCTTAAGAGTTGTACTGAATAGTTGGTCATTTTTCCCACAGTGGCCCTATCTGGTTGCAGGTACAAGACAGTGATATATCAGGATAAGCCTATCAAAATTGGGAAAACAGCCTGTGTGAAAGTCCTGATGGTAACAGAAAGTTCTAAACAAAAGTCTTTAGCATGAAGATAGTCCAGGAGACATAGCACAGTCAGTAATAGGCACAGACACTTTGGGTCTGTTTCATTTAATTTGAAGAAACAAAAGGAAAGAGAACCTTGAACTTTGTCTCTTTGAAATGGGCACAGCATATTAGAACCTCAGTCCAGAGGCTAGCTTTCTCTTTCTGTTTTGAAAGTGGTAGGCCAGCTAAGTAGGGAAACAATTAATCTGCAGAAACATCTAGATGACCCTCTGGAATAATATTGTTTTAAAACAGTCATGGCTTCCTGTGAAACTTAATTTTGGGGACTTTAGAAGGATCTCCCTGCTAAATGTTGCTCCTACCCTAGCCTGTCATTTGTCATGGAAATTCAACATTTTGACTTTATAGATTTGGTAGATTCGTGCTGTTATAAATGGCAGGCTCCTTGGGAAAGGTAACTCAGCATTCATAGTATTAATATCTTATAGTAAATTATCAGGCAGCTGTACTAAGCTAAGTTTAGAGTTTGGTAAGGGAAGAAGACTAAATCCAAAGCATTTCACACCACACAAGGAAAATCGCCTGGGAGACTGCAATCACAAGCCCTTGAGAGCCAGAGGAAAATGTTTCAACTCTCAGGGCTGAATACATTTGGACAATCTGTAAACATGCTCAATAATCCTTGAAGACTGTAATAGGGTAATGGAAGTTATCTCTAGGGTTGTGAATAAGTTTCTTTTCTTTAAACTTTTCTTCTTTCTTGAATTCTCGAAGAAAAAATAAGTTACTCTAAAGATGTCTTAATCAGCCAGCATCCTTTAAATATTAATACATTTTGCTTATAAATTATACCCATAAGGTCATCTTCGACATCAAGAATCAATTCATGAAAGGAATTATTAAGCCAATGACAATAAAGATCATGCATTTGACTACATCAAAAAACACCATTTATACCTTTTAATGAGAAGCAGTTCTAATGCCTAAATTTAAATTTTACTACTTGAAAACAAAACATGAAACTACATACATGGTAGATTACCAAATCAATTTTTTAAGGCAACAGGTTTGTAAGATCTGTGGGAGGTATGTAATCAAATGGTAGACTACTTACAATCTGATGATATTGTTCTTTTGGGATGTTAGCTATGAAATTCTAACTTCGTAACAACTATAGATCAAGTTTCTTGAACAGTCTCAGCAACATAATTTATTTAATAGTTATTATTGCCATTTGATCATATTCATACATTTATTGGATACTTCCTCTGTTAGTTAGCCTAGGATAGGCTATGCTCCAGTAACATATTAATACTGAAATTTCAGTGGCTCAACATAACAGAATTTTTCACTTAGACTCACATCTAGTAAAGTTCAGGGGGATCTATGATCCACAGGGGCAATCAGGGACTCGGGCCTGTAGAAACTCCACCAACCTGTAGCCAAGCCATCCGGAACACACAGTGTTGTAGAAGGCGAAGAGGGAAGAAAAGTGGAGAATTCTCCTCTGCTCCAAAATACCTCAAACTGGAAGTGTTACACATAACTTTTATAGACTATTGGCCAAGACTAATCATGGACCCTGAATTAAACAACAAAGAATGCTGGAGAATTAAAGAAGTTCATGGAATATTTGGTGAGTCTTATCAACTTTTTTCAAACATTTATACCAGGCACTTTGGGAATACAAAAATGAAGCAAAAGACTCTGAACCGTTTTTCAGATGTTTGAAATCAAACCATGTAGATAAAATGTGTATGTAAATAATTGAAATGCAATCAGAAAGTCATAAGAACTAGGAAAAAGTAAGAGAAAAGTGTAATGGCAGGTCAGAAACTATAGAAATTACTGCCACCTGAAGCGATCAAGGAAACCTTCATGGGACTAGAGGTATCAGATTAGACTTTAAATGATGTAGGATTTGTACATAAGGACTTGATGACTGAAACTCACTCTGGCCTAAAGGATCAGCAAAGGCCTGGCACAGAGAGAAATTAGAGGCATTTACAGAGAAGAGTATGTCAGTCTATTTTTTCTATAGCAAAAGGTATGCAAAGTGGAAAATAAAAATAGAAAAATCTATTGGGTCAAATGTGAATAACCTAGAATGCTAGATTAGGGTGTTTGACTTGTTTGTGGAGAAGAGCTTAAATGAGAGATATAACAGATATTATTCAGAAATGAACAGAATCAATTAGTTAAAATGGATTGGAGGAAAAGAAAACTAATGGTAGGAACACCAGCTAGCAGGCTACTTGAAGTTATTTTTGATGAAGGGTATTGAGAAAGAAGAAATGATTATCAAAAGGGGAGATAAATATTAGAACTATTTCAATTAACAGAAGTTGGTACTCGAATGAATAAATGGAGAGTAAAACTTGATCCAAAGGCCTAGAATTTACGAGATTCAGAGTTCATAAATATCATTAACATAAATAAAAAACATTAAGATAAGCTGGTTGTAGATAAATAATGAGTATATGTTTATACATGTAGAATTTAATGCAGATGAGATGCTTAGGTGGAAGTAGCTAGCTGGCCACTAGAAATGTGAAAGGGGGATCAAGGTCAAAGCGGGTAATTCGGATTTAGGAGTCACTTGGGTAGAGAGAATAATTCAAATCATAAAATTAGATGAGTCTGCCAGAGAAAGGACAGTACAGAGAAAGCTGAGAAGTAGGCCAAAAACATATTGTTATAAAAATACATATTTAAAAGCCCAAAGAAAAGACACCCAAAGAAGCAGGAGGAGGGCACAGCAAAGGGAAGAGTTTTAAAAGTGGGCATGTTCAAGCAATGTTTAATGCTGCAAAGAGCCTGGAGAGCATTATGACTAATCAAAACCATTGACTTTAGCCCCTGGGGGTTGGGGAGTATGGAGTGGGGTAAAGATGACAAGATGCTTTAAGATGTAAAAGGGTAAAGTGGGTTTTTGGAAAGGGAGAGGAAAGTGTATAGCCTAACGGGGTGGGGTGTGAGGACACAATGGAATGGGAAAAACTGTAGATTCAAGAAAGAGAAGAGATAACTGATGAAGCCAGTGGATAAGAATCGAACCAGCACATAGTTTTCCTCACCTGACATACTCATCACCCAAAGAGAAGCGGCTACCAACTCATTCCGTTTGTTCTTGCCTACATCCTAAACCATTTTATTTGAATGAACACTTTGATATGTTTCTGCCTTTCCTAGATCCTAGATCCTAAATTTTTCCCCATAGCTTTGAAAGCTCTCTGTGCAACAGATGCTTGATGCTTGTCTCCAGTGATGACTCTGGCCTCCCTCTTGGTCCACAGTTCACAGTAACCCTTTGAAATTTAGCAATTCCATCTTAACTAGGAAAACACCCTACCCCATCTAGTCTCACTGTGGGACCTTACACCTGGTACAAGCATTTGAGGGCAAGGATTAAATTTAGGATGTAGAAAATTTAATTCTTTTCCAGAGATGGAAAAAAAAAAAAAACAAGAGAGATGAAGACTGAGAAAAAGTTCAAGCTGGAGATGGGAGGTTTATGTCAGATGGCTTATAATTTTCAGTGAAGTAGAAGGCAGAGTCATCTACAAAGCATAAAGCTGACAAGGGCAGGGTCTCAGGAGAAGAAGAAAAGTTGCATGTAAATCTAATGTATGTAATTTCTATTGCTTTTTCCAATTGACTTCCATTATCATTTTACAGTACATTCTTACTGAGATCTGCCAGATTCTAATTGTTCAAATGGAGAATTCCAATATGATTAAAGAGCTTTCTGAATGTTCTCTTTCCAAGGCATTCTAATGTGTTCTCTATAGAAGAAAATAATAATGAAATGAATAATCAACTTGAACATACACAAAGCGTTTTAAGATATTATATTTCTAAAAGTTCTCTGTGACTCCAGTGGAGTTTAACGTTTAAATGGCCACAGTAGCAATCCCACTACTTCTAGCTCTTAGTACAAATCATTAACCAAAACAAACTGACAAAGGAAACCATGGGAGATTGACTTTCCAGGTGGACAAGTATTGGATTGGTTAGGAATTCTGAAGTCAGGCAGGATTTGAAAACCTGTTGCACCACTTGCTAGAGAATAGTTTAGCAGAAGAGAATTGTGACAACCAGCTTCCTGGATTCAGATTGTGACTATTCAGTCTACTCAATGTAGGTAAATTACTCCCCAAAGCCTCAGTTTCTGATGAAATCCATAATAATAATATAGCCAGTTAAAAAGCAGTCATAATGTAGATCTTACAGGACTATTGTGAAGGTCGCATAAAACAAGCCATAGCATAAATAAGCCATAACATAGGGTTATAAGCATGAACTCTGCAAACACTGCTTTGGTTTGAATACCAGCTCTACCACTGACTAGCTGATAGACCTTAGGTAAGTTACTCTCTATACCTCAGTTTTCTCATGTGCAAGATCAGAATCTTCACAGGACTGTTGTGAAGGTTGAGTGAAATGATAATGGAAAGCACTTAATGTAGTGTCTGATATATAGTGTTTAATACATACTATGTATTATCATTATGTAAAGTATTCAGCACAATGCTTGACACATAGCACTCTGAGTTAACAGTTCTAAATTATTCTAAAAATAAAGTTTTTAGTGTCTCTTCAAGACGATTTTGATCCAGTATTAAATATTTGACGATCAAGCCTGCTTGACAATGCCAGTATTTCAAACACCATGAACGAAAGGCATCTTTAAATATTTGCAGCAAGCTGGACTCCTGAGAACAAAATTCTCTTACAGCACCTGAGCAGAACACACATAAAGCACAAATGGCTGCAAGATTTTGAATAGCTACTCTGACATGAACAAAAAAAATGAAGTAACTGCAAACTAGAGAAACGGCATAAAAATCAATGAATACACAGCCACAGGCAATGATGTACAGCTTCAATATAAAATGCTAAAAAACAGCAGTGCTGGGCAGATCTGCTGAGGGCACACTGCCAGGAGCACTATTGTGAAAAAGCATTGTGAAGACTGATACATGTTGATTAAGAGTTATTCTGGTCCTGTAAAAATGAACTTCTTCCTGTATGTTGTGTTAAACAGGGTATCATTGAGTTCTCAGATGTCCTTTTTACTCACTAATTTGCATGCATATTTTATAGAGGTAACTGGTATATAGTAGATACTTAATATATAATGACTGAATAAATGAATGAAGTATGAGGAGTTCCATAATAACAAGACACATTGGGAATCCTTTAAACTAAGCAGGATCACAGAATCCTTAGCCTAACTCCTCCAAGGGACCCTCCTCCTCCTTATGAGCCCTGGAATATCAGCCCAGGGTTTCCAGAAGACACCTCTATGTCCTGTGATACCCTGGGTCCTTTGACCCATATTTTCCTTCTGGAGATGGGATGGCTAAGACTTTGGCTCCCTATCCCTGCTTTTCCTGGTTCCTCCCTTAGATATGGCTTCAACCCTGATGATTTGGCCTTGTCTCATCAACCTCTTTTCACCTTGCACGTCTTCTCCCCTACTTCCAGATAAACCTGAGTCACTAGCTCTCCACTCCTGGACTTTCTGTTCCCTATGTCCATTACACACAGGATAGAGACTCTTGTGTGGCTATGGCACCTGCAGGCTCTGGGATAAACCTCTCAGACTGTCAGTTCATGCCATCTCTACCCTTTAACACCAATATGCACAGAGGAAAACAGCCCCCAGCCCAAGGCCATGTAGAAGGAAGGTCATAGCAGTCTTAAATATTTTGAAGACTGAAGTCTATCACATTCTTCTCTTGATTCTCTTTTAATATTCCCCTTCAGTCTTCCAAAGATATTTGAAAGAAACAGAGACTCTGTCCAACCTCTTGACATGACTGTAGCCTTAGCTAAAATCTTTGGCCTACATTTCAAATCACTTTACCTTAGGTGACAAAGTTTGGGCTTCCTCATAAACCACATCTTCAAGAGAGATATAGAATTTTAGAACTCCAGCTATAATAAATATAGTCTCCTGCTTGACTGCAATGGAGAATCCTCTACAGCTAAACTGGGGCCAATTCTGTAGGATGCCCAGGGGTGGTGGCTGGGGCTGAAAGCTTCAGTGGTGATAGTAGAGCCATATCTTAGTGGTGGCCTAGATTGCTTATTTAATGTAGTGGACTATGTTTGGAATGGAAGAAGGCCACCTAATGAGTTCAGGAAGTTCTGAACAGTTATTCCATTTGGGCCACTTAAGTGGAGACAATTAAGAGTCTGTCCAGATCACTGTGCCTACTGATTAAAGGTGATTCAACACCCCTTAAATACTAGCTCAGGTGTCTAGATAATTATTCTCAGACTTGATGGCCTCCTTAGGGGCCCTCTTAAATTGATATGCTTAGGCTAGCCTGACTCCAGCTTTCTCTTCTTTGCATTTGGACAGCCAGTCACTATGCCATTTGCATGCCCCAAGTGGAGACAGGGAGTAGAAAAAAAATCAGCTTCAGTCAATTTTGAGGTCCCTACCAAAGTCTGTGTCATCCTGGAGCTACTACCACCTGTAACTATTGCCCTGCAGTTCCCCTAACAGCAGCCTCAAGAACTATAAACTTGGGCTGATACTCAATGACCACATATATTTCCACTCGTGTTTCTCCCAATATTATCATATTAAAAGGATTCCTTGAAGCTCCATGCCCACTGCACTCTATGTGAATAATATCCCTAGGAATCAAACACAGCAGTACCCTTTGTTGCTCCACTGATATTAAAACCATTGATGGCCAACTTTGAGAATAAACTACTTTTGATAAATATTTATTTTCAGCAAAAGACTGTCACACTGAATGTATCATATATACCACAATTTTCCTATAGGCCTCAGAATTTGTAGTCTGT
Source organism: Callithrix jacchus (assembly GCF_049354715.1). NCBI lineage: Eukaryota > Metazoa > Chordata > Mammalia > Primates > Cebidae > Callithrix > Callithrix jacchus. The sequence continues at coordinate 94,588,831 of NC_133509.1, forward strand.
CCCAGACCTAGCATTTTGCTCCCCTAGTAAGGCCTGTGGGATTCCTGGACTCTATCCAGAAACCAGCAGCCAAGCAAAGCCTTTCTGAAATATGTGGGAAGTACCAATACTTCCAGTACACTTGTAGTACCATAAACACTATCATCCTGGTGCTAAGAGCTGCATTTCTGATGGGATGTTTCCATCCATCCCACAATAAGAGATCCAGGTACCCTGAGACTTCCTTCCAACCAATCTATGACAGTGCCCCAACTGAGGATATGTATCTTTTGATACATACCGAATTGGAGTTTGCATCAGATTATAGATGATTGCCTCACAACTTCAGGCACCTGACCTGCTCTCCCTTATAACCCTAAACTGCTGCTAGCAATGCTGGCTCTTTGCTGAGCTGAATAACTTAAAATATAAGACTGTAAAGGTCAATTATTCAGAATAACAAGACATTCCATGATATGTGTGATTGGGCAGGCCAATGAATTCCAACAGTCCGTAATACTTTTGGAGTATGTGAAATATTATGGGATAGACAAGGAACATGTATGTAATTTCTACCATATTTCCCCATCCTGACTTCCAAGTTCACCAAACTGCTTAAGGAAACCAAACCATCCATTCTAAAAGACTCAAAAGGCATTAAAAGAAACACAAAGATGATCTATCCTGCATTTATTCTAACACACCCTGGCTTTCACGGTTCTTCCCCCCCAAGTATATTTCCTTAACACACAGTGGAGGAATGTCTTTCAAAGTATGGTCTGGGGACCAAACTACATCAGAATCACTTGAAGTTCTTGTTTAACATGATTACTCCTGGGCTCAACTCCAGAGCTACTGAATCAGATTCACTGGAAATGGGCTGAGGAACATGCAATTTAAATAAGCACCTCAAGTTATTTTTATATGCACTAAAATTTGAAAACTGTAGCTGTGGCAGCATCCTTCCTAAATCAGCTCTGACTCAGCATTTTCACAAACCTATTCTGCAAAATCACCACACTCTATCCTCTACCCCTACCCAATTACCCAGTCAAAGTTATATCATTTGTGGGAAAGTTCTTCAGCACAAATCCTGAAAGCATTATTTGGAAGAGGGCGTTTCCAATAATGACAACAGTCTGTTGCAACTGACAGAAACATCCAATCACCCAAAGATTAAGCCAAATGTCCACTCATTGGTTCCGAGTCCCTCCTGGTGCCACATATAGTTAGGTAGGGAGAGAGAATTCTTTGTAGCTAGGAACCCAGAAAGACTGCCAGATCTGGGAGTTTTTAATATCAACAGGCAGCTGGAGGAAATGTGATTGGGTATTTAGAGCAAGGTATGGTGTTAGAAGAGGTGAGACAGAGTAATGAAGAGACACTGAGGACAGTTTAGGGCAGAAAGAAGGCACTGAATTCAAGAAAGAAGAATTCAAGGAACAAGCTAATGCAGAAAAAGAAGGCCATATTAACACACACACACATCAAGACACGATAAGATAGGCAATTGTGTGACATTGATCAAAGCAGACAAGGTTGTCATTTAGGCAGTTCTGTATTAGAGTTTTTAACTAAGTGAGCTATAATGTCTCATGAAGTGAGGGAGGCTTCCGGTAGCTAAAATACCTGTAAGTATACACCATGATTTACATCTGCCTTCTATTCAAAGTACCCACTATATTAAGCCAGGCCAGAAACAAAACTCAAACTTATGCAGAAGAAAGAATTCATAAGCTCATGTCACTGAAAGTTTCCTGGGCAGTCCTTGCTTCAGGTTCAGCAGGATTGACATGCTCATTAGGGATAGGGATTTATATTAATCTCTCAGACAGACATTCTTCCTGTAGTAGATGAAATGACAGTTGGCAGATAACATCCATCCCACCGACTTAGTCCAGCCAGAAGTAATAGAACCATCTTTGCTGATAGCTCTGAGATGAATGTCCTGAGGAGCCTCTCCATCAGCCCAAATTGGGGCATATGTGCACTCATTTAGGATAGGCGTGGTTATAGTGTAAGGCAGGGTGACAAGCTCATCCCAGCTTGCATGGGATTCATCCAGTTTTAAAACTGAAAGTCCTAGGTCCCAGGAAACCCCCTCGGTTCCAAGTGAACCAGAAGACTGGTCACCCTAGTGGAGTCAGCTTTACTTTTTTTGTCTGGAATGAGTTCTCAACGGAAAAGAGCACTTCTGTTACAAGATGAAGAGATGAGAAGGGCTGAAGCAGAGGGAGTATTCACTTCACCCAGCCCAGGCCAGATCTATCTGGTGCCTGGGTAGAAGTGTGGGAAAAGCCCCATCCTGCCCTCTTCTTGATTGTCTTTTGGATCAGGCTGAGCCTGTGTAACTAGCCAAGGCTACCACTTCCTAGTGCTTCAATCCTCATCAAGTTCACCTAGGGCCCAAGGTTTCTCTCTCAGGATTCTTTGCACCCTCTCCAGGACTTTACCTACTCCTGGTTCCTAGCCTTGATCTGACTCTCCCCTCTGTGACCTGGCAGCTTGCTTTTTGGCTTCTGTTCCTGTGCTTACCCTGATTTCTGGCTTCTGTGTCTCTTTACCTCATAGTTACTCTGATCTGTCTGCTCCTCTGATGCCGCTGCTGCATCAAAGCTTGGATTTGGTCTGATTTATTTTTTTTTAATTTTATTATTTTTTTTATTTTGAGACAGGGTCTTGCTCTGTCACCCAGGCTAGGGTGCAGTGGTACATCACAGCTCACTACAGCCTTGACCTTCTAAGCTCAAGCAATCCTCCCACTTTAGCCTACCTAGTATCTGGAACCACAAGTGTATGCCACCATGCCCAGTTAATTTTTTTATTTTTTATTTTTTGTAGAGACAGAGTCTCACTATGTTGGCCAGGCTAATCTTGAACTTCTGGACTTAAAGGATCCTCCTTCTTCAGCCTTCCAAAGTGATGGAATTATAGTCATGAGGCACCATGTCCAGTAGCCTGATGTTCTTTCACTAGGGTCTTTGCAGCTATTTGCAGCTAAGATTTGCCAATGCCTCCTGACTCACGCAGTTCACCACTGTCCCCATCTGTTTCTAGTTGAAATTAAACATCGGTGTCCATCAAAATCTGTGGTAAATGTTGAGGTGGGAGATTAATCTTTATACTCACAGCTCCCCATTCTCCCACCTTACAATTCTGTAATGCAGATACTTTTATTCCTATTTCACAAATGAGCACACTGACACTTAGAGGAGTGAAATAATTCTCCCAAATTCACAAAACCAGTCAAATCAGAAGTTAGAATTCATACTCTAGAGGTCTTTTTACTGTACCATGATGACTTGATCAGATAATATAATGGTAGTAACTAGTTCGAGTAGCAAGGTCACAAATGATAACTTCTGAAGACTATTATTTTTTAAAGTTCTGCTTAATGTCTATATATCCTTGTATTTTTGCCACTCAATAATGTCAAGTATGTGATGTTTTTTAGAATTTTTAAACTAATTTCTACAATTTAAACAGTAGCTAAATTATTTTAAGATATATTTTTACATTATGTTCCAATAACTAATAGGATACCTTCTAGGCCTACAGTTCTCCACTGATTCACTCTCAATTACAAATATTACACCATTTCCCCTCATGAACCAAATATTGTTCTAAACAAGCAGTTCTCAGTGTGTGACTGACTTTCAGGATTTGTGAGCTATTTTCACAATAATATTATTTGTTTTTCACTCTCATTGTCTCACAAATGCACAGTAGAGGTTTCCAGAAGCTATGTGATCTGAGATTTTGTAACAGCCAGACTGCAAAAGCAGTACGAGAATTCTAAATGTCTTCCCTTAAGTCAGACATTTTTTTAATATAAAACCATATCATGTTCCTCACTACAGTTTTGTTTCATGAGTATCTTTATAAAAACATGTTTTTGTGTTAACATGTAATGAGTTATTATTTTAAAATTAATAAATGTTTTAAATTTCTGAATTTTAATTCTTAGTATGATTAGTATCAACTGATGTAACTCACTAAGCAAAAACTTCTTGGGGTCCTCAATAATTTTTAAGAGTATGAAGGAAATCAAAAAGTTTGAGAACAGCTGTTTCTTATCAAAAGATATTTGTGGTGACTTTCTAAATTACAAGCTCCCATTAAATATGCTTTGATATACTAGAAAACTGGGAAACACAGGGCCAGCCTACAAATTAGGAAAGAAAAGTAGATTATTATTGTCACCAAAAAACCCCAATAAACTTGTAATGAGAAACACCTGTCAGTCACTCATGGCTGTTCCTCAAGACGTGCTGTAGCTCACACCAGGTTACTCTCTTATTTTCCTCATGAAGTCACATTCCTTCCCAGCTTAAATTCCAAGGCCATTATTTCATATGGATACATCCTCAACACTTCTGCCCCTTTTTCATTTTGCTGCATACCTTTGGTTAAACACCATCCTTGGTTAAAGCTATCTCTCCCAGTCCGCTGTACTAGGCAAACACACAGCTAAATGTGGTTGGAGAAAAATCATAACCATACTGACTGATCTCACCTTACAGTCCTGATCGTTAAACTCCCTAGAGAGTAACACAGCCAGGCAATCATATTCTATTGGCCTAGTCCATTCACTCTCCCTTTTTCCTGGACCATTACACTATACTTTTTCCTCTGTCATCAAACCTCCACCTCCTTTCACATTCTTACTCTCAGATAACCTTGCTTTCTACTTCACTGAGAAAACTGAGACCACTGAGAAAAGAAAGCTTCCACACACCACCACCACCAACACATATATCTAGCTATCTGCTTCTGTGCCCCTTTACTGCCCTCTCTTTCGTCCAAGCTCTGAGATAAAGCTAACTCTGTGACCTGCGCACGCCCATCTTCTGTCAATTCCTCAAGGACATTGCTCCAACAATTCTCCCTCTATCTTAAATAATTTTTGTTCCGGCCGGGCGCGGTGGCTCAAGCCTGTAATCCCAGCCCTTTGGGAGGCCGAGGCTGGTGGATCACGAGGTCAAGAGATCGAGACCATCCTGGTCAACAGGGTGAAACCCCGTCTCTACTCAAAATACAAAAAAAATTAGCTGGGCATGGTGGCTCATGCCTGTAATCCCAGCTACTCAGGAAGCTGAGGCAGGAGAATTGCCTGAACCCAGGAGGCGGAGGTTGCGGTGAGCCGAGATTGCACCATTGCACTCCAGCCTGGGTAACAAGAGCGAAACTCCATCTCAAAAAAAAAAAAAAAAAATTTTTGTTCCTTACTGGATCACTCCTATTAACATAAAAGCATGCTGTTATTCTTCCATATTAAAAAAAATACCCCCATAACCCTACTTTTCTGTAGCATGTGCCCCATTTCTCTTCCTCTTTTACAGCAAATCTCCTTGAAAGCACTGCTTATAATACCCGCAGTCTCCAATTCATCTTCTTCCATTCTTCTTGAATCCCTTCTATAGAAACTGTTCTTTTCAGCAGCATCGGTGACATCAATTCTTAATCCTCATCTTGACCTATTATCACTCAATTTCTTCATTTGGTGTCTAGAACACCACCCTCTTTCCTGGATTTTATCTCACCTTTCTGACTAGGACTCAGTCTTTGCTGGTTCCTTATCATCTCATTGACCTTTAGATATTCAAGTTCCCTGGAGTTCAGTCTTCAACCTCTTCTATTTTCTAACCACACTCATTCTTTTGGCAATTTCATCCAGTCCCATGGTTGTAAATACCATCTTTATATTAATGAGCCCAAATTTATATTTCCAGCCTGGAACTCTCCCATGAACTCTAGACTCGTAAGTCTAACTTCCTACTTAACATCTCTACTTGCATTCTAATTAAAATCTCAAACCTAACATATCTAAGAGCAAGTTCTACTGTCATCCCACCCACTAAACCCTGGTCCCTTTACAGCTTTCCCATTTCAGACAATGCCAACTCATTTCTTCCGTTGCTCTGACCAAAGCCTTACAATCCTCTTTCTTTGTTATGAGGCTCACAACAAAAGCCTCATAAAACTCAAGCCTGTAATCCCAGCACTTTGAGAGGCCGAGGCGGGTGGATCACGAGGTCAAGAGATTAAGACCATTCTGGTCAACATGGTGAAACCCCATCTCTACTAAAAATACAAAGAATTAGCTGGGCATGGTGGCGCGCGCCTATAATCCCAGCTACTCAGGAAGGAGAATTGCTTGAACCGAGGAGGCAGAGGTTGCAGTGAGCTGAGATCACGCCATTGCACTCCAGCCTGGGTAACAAGAGCGAAACTCCGTCTCAAAAAAACAAACAAACAAAAAAAACCCCTGCTGATAGCATCTTCAAAATAGATACAGAATCCAAGCACCTCTCACCTTCTCTGCTGTTACCATCTTTGTCCAAGCAATAGCCTCATGACCTAGGATGACCACATATCTTGGTTGCCCTGTAAAGTCCCTGTTTTTGTTTTTGGTCCTGGATTAATGCTTTCCTTTCTTTTAAAAGATGTCTCACTTAAATGACGTTATATGACCACTCTATTCATAACTCTGCTTCTATTATTTCCCTACTTCCAATGTTCTTTTACACATACATCAGGGTGATCATTTGAAAGTCAAGTCAATCCCAGCACTTTGGGAGGCCGAGGTGGGTGGATCACAAAGTCAGGAGTTCAAGACCAGACTGGCCAATATGGTGAAACCCCATGTCTACTAAAAAAAAAAAAAGTTAGCTGGGTGTGGTGGCACATGCCTGTAATCCCAGCTACTTAGAAGGCTGAGGTAGGAGAATTGCTTGAACCAGAGAGGCAGAGGTTGCTATGAGCCAAGATTGCGCCACTGCACTCCAGCCTGGGTGACAGCGAGACTGTCTCAAACAAACAAACAAACAAACCAAAAACCAGAAAGCCAAGTCAGATAAAGTCACTCCTCAAAAATCTTCCAATAACTCCCAATTGCCCTCAGAGTAAAACTTGTTACTCTGGCACATTCCTCTGTGAATTTCCTCTGTGAGGAAAGAGCCTTTTTTTTTTTGGTTACATGAGTAAGCTCTTTAGTGGGGATTTGTGAGATTTTGGTGCATTCATCACCCATGTACACACTGCACTATATTTGTAGTCTTTTATTCCTCACCCCCTTCCCACTTGTCCCCTCAAGTCCCCAAAATCCATTATATCATTCTTATGCCTTGCACCCTCAAGGCTTAGCTCCCACATATCAATGAGAACACACGATGATGTTTGGTTTTCACGTATCAATGAGAACACACGATGATGTTTGGTTTTCCATTCCTGAGTTACATCACTTAGAATAATAGTCTCCAATCTTGTCCAGGTCACTACGAATGCTATTAATTCATTCCTTTTTATGGCTGCATAGTATTATGTGGTATGTCATGGTTTCTTTATCTACTCATTGATTGATGGGCATTTGTGTTGGTTCCACGATTTTGCAATTGTGAACTGTGCTGCTATAAATGTGTGTGCAAGTATCTTTTTTGAATAATGACTTCTCCTCTGGGTAGATACCCAGTGGTGGGATTCCTGGATCCAATAGTAGTTCTACTTTTAGGACTTTAACAAATCTCCACACTGTTTTCAATAGTGACTGTACTTGTTTACATTACCACCAGCAGTGTAGAAGTGTTACCTGTTCAACATATCCATGCCAACATTGATTTTTTTATTATGGCCATTCTTGCAGGAGTACGGTGGTATTGCATTGTAATTTTGATTTGCATTTCCCTAGTCATTAGTGATGTTGAGCATTTTTCTTTTTTCTTTTTTTTTTTTCTTTTTTGAGACAGAGTCTTGTTCTGTTGCCAGGCTGGAGTGCAGTGGCACGATCTTGGCTCACTGCAAACTCTGCCTCCTGGGTTCCTGCTTCAACCTTCCAAGTAGCTGGGATTGTAAGCATGTGCCACCACACCCAGCTAATTTTTTTATTTTTAGTAGAGACAGGGTTTTAACATGTTGGCCAGGATGGACATGATCTCCAGACCTTGTGATCTACCCACTTCAGCCTCCCAAAGTGCTGGGATTACAGGTGTGAGCCGCTGCACCCAGCTGAGCATTTTTTCATATGTTTGTTGGCCATTTGTATATCTTCTTTTGAGAACTGCCTAGTCATGTCCTTAGCCCACTTTTTGATGGGATTGTGTTTTTTTTCCCTTACTGATTTGAGTTCATCATAGATTCTGAGTATTAGTACTTTGTCAAATGTATAGATTGTGAAGATTTTCTCCCACTATGTGGGTTGTCTGTTTACTCTGACTGTTCCTTTTGCAGTGCAAAAGCCCTTTAGTTTAATTAGGTCCCAGCTATTAATCTTTGTTTTTATTGCATTTGCTTTTCGGTTCTTGGTCAGGAAATCCTTTGCGTAAGCCAATGTCTAGATGGGTTTTTCCAATGTTATCGTCTAGAATTTTTAGTTTCAGCTCTTAGGTTTAAGTCCTTAATCCATCTTGAGTTGATTTTTTATAAGGTTAGAGATGAGGACACAGTTTAATTCTCCTACATGTGACTAGCCAATTATTCCATTATCATTTATCGAAAAGAGTGTCTTTTTCCCACTTTATGTTTTTGTTGGCTTTGTCGAAGATCCATTGGCTATAAGTATTTGGGTTTATTTCTGGGTTCTCTATTCTGTTACAGAGATTTTGCACTTGCATTTCCTTCTTCCTGTATGCTCTTCCCTCAGACACAATTATGGCTTACACTTCACCTCTTCCCAGTTATTGCTCAACTATCATCTCCTATTATCTTTCCTGGACATCCAATTTAAAGTTACACGCACACAGACACACTATCTTTCTCTGCTTTACTTTTGTTCTTAGCACTTACTGCTATCTAGCCCGCTACATAATTATCATCTCTCCATTAGAATGCAAGCTACATAAAAGCAGACATTTTTACCTGTTTTGCTTACTGTTGTATCCCTAGTGCCTAGAATAGTGCTTGCTTGGCATACAGTACAAGTTCAAAAGTAGAATGTACAAAAGAATGAACATGCAAATGATTATGTTCCATATTTGATACCATATATAATAGTACATCAATAGAGATATATTAAAGCATGACTTTATCAGATTTGGGTTTTAGGAAATAATAAGGAGGATAGGCTAGTGGGAAGAGATTAGTGGCTTTTGCAAGTAGTTTAAAGGCAGCTGGGAAAAGATGTTGCATCTTGAACTAAGGCAGTGGTGGTAAGAACAGAGAGAAGTACATGGGCTGGACTAGTTGGGATAGAGACTAGGAAAGACAATGGGTGGTAAGGGTGTGTGAGGGTTGTGAGCTAATACTACTTAATCTTATGCCAGAGGTGGGCAGAAAAGTTTAGCCAGCTAAGGAGTGAAAAGAGGGACCTAAAAGTAGGTGTTCAGCCCTCTTGGCTATTGTAACTATCTCCACCCCTTTCCCTCTGTAAATGCCAGACAAACAAGAAAGAGCATCGGAGACCCACATAATACTGTGAAAACAGTTTCAGATTATGTTTATTCTTCTACTTGCTAGCCATAACTGTGAAATGATAGGAGCTACTTAACTATTAGAAGGTGGAAATGAGAAAAACAAAATAAACCTAGACTGATATAAACATTCAAATTCCTTTTGACTATTTTATGAAATAATACACATATCAAAGTATATATATATAGTGTGCACATTCATGAAAAAAAAAATTTATGGAAAGGGAAAGTATGAAAGGTGCCATTAGAGCCAAAAGAAGCTGGTCAGCTTCACTGTCATAGATGCCAGCTTCCCAAACCTTACTCCTTCTCTCTGCCAGTCTTAAATCCCACCTAGAGTCCATGTGGAAAGCCCTGTGAAGTCTGGGGCTATCTCTGGCCTAAACTGTACTACTCAAGAGCTTCCCATACACGTTCTTCTTAGGTTATCGGAAGCCCTAATGAACCCTGCAGTAGTTAGCAGTAGTCACCTTCCTGTATTTCACCTTGGACAGGGCTATAGCCCATAGAGTAGAGTCTGAACATTTTAAAAGGGCACTGGCAAAGGGGGCCCAGCTAAACTGCATCCAGCACTCCCTCTTCATGCACCCTGATCTCTGTCAGGAGGACTCTCCCTTGTTCAGAGGTGCTCCATAAGCTGCGCCTTTCCAGACCTTTTCAATTTCTACAAAGCGGCTTTCCAGGTTATCAGGGCCCTGACTTAGAGGGCCCAAATTGGAGTTGTTCTTCATCAATATGATATTTTTTAAATGCCACAGATTCTCTGGTCCTGTTTGCATCCTAATTCTGCAGCCTTTCCTTATGCTAAAAATCTACGGTTCCTTTTACCTGATTTTTAACAACTGTTAAACAGATGCTGCAACTTACTCAATTAGAAGGAAGAATCCTACAGGGGAGCCTTTACAATATTCCAGGTCAAAAAGTGGAAAACAGACTCATTCACTGGAAGCCGTGTAATATTTTCTGGTTGAGAGTCTGGCTCTCAAGTCAGAAGACCTAAACTCTGCTCTGCCACCATTGGCATAACCTTGTGCAAGTTACTTAGTTTCCCGGTTTGTAGAATAGAATAATGACAATATATACATTAGGTGTAAATAAGATAAGGCAAGAAAATATGTAGTACCACTCAAGAATCCTATTTTTGACATTCCCTGCCTCTGTCCAATGGCTGTTTGTAGCAACTCCTGACACCCTTCTAACTTTTCCTGACCTGCACCACCCCCTCTTCTTGTCACTGCCCAATTCTCCAAATTCTTGGCTTTGTCCTTCAACTCCAATCTTATTTCTCACTTTTGGTTGTCAAGTCCTGCTCTGGATCACTTGCTGTAGTATAACTTGGGGTATAATACTGGCCCCTCCCTAACAGTAGCTGTAATCATTTCCTAGGGTTGCTTTAACAAATTACCACAAACTGGGTGATTTAAAACAACAGAAAACTATTTTCTCAAAGTTCATAAGGCTAGAAGTCCAAAATTAAGGTGTCAGCAGGCCATGCTCCTTCTGAAGGCTCTCAGGAACAATCCTTCTTTGCCTCTTTCAGCTTCTGGTGGTGACTGGCAATCCTCGGTGTTCCTTGGCTTGCAGCTGCATCCGTCCAATCTCTGCCACTTGTCATCATGTGACCTTCCCTCGGTGGTCTGTGTCTTCACCTGGCCTTCTTACAAAGACACCAGTAATTAGTTTTAGGGCCCACCTTAATCTATTATCACCTCATCTTAACTGATTACATCTTTAAATATCCTACTTCCAAATAGAGTAACATTCTGGAGTTCCAGGTGGATATATATTTTGGGGAGCTACTATTCAACCCAGTATAGTACCCAATTTCCCTTTGGTAATTATCTGTCCCTTTGCTGCTCTCCCACAGGGGAAGTCTAAAGGCTCCTCCCACCAGATCTTTCCTCCCCTCAGCCAGCATGATAAGCATGTGACCTCACCTCAGGTGGGATGTTTGTTGAATAGAAGAATAATATATTCAGAGTGGGGAACCACTCTGAATTTATGAGCTTTCCTGCCTAAAGCTTATAAATTGGCTACTTGTTTTCTGCATTCTGTGCTGCTCTAGATCTAGGGTTGGCAAACTTTCTCTAAAGGTCCAGACAATAAACATTAGGCTTTGCAGGCAATATGGTTTCTGTTATAAAACTACTCAACTCTGCCATTACAATGTGCAAACAAATGGATGTGGCTGTGTTCCAATAAAAACCTTGTTAAAAATCAGGTGGCAGGTTAGAGGGCCACCCAATCCCTGCTCTAAACAAATAGTGTTCTTTATGCTTCCTTGCCTATTATTCCCTATTCATCCCTCCCCACTCGTAGCCACTAGAACCTCATTAAGGATGCTACATTTTCCTGACAAAAGTGCACCTACATTGGGAACACAATTTGGCATTTGCTGAATGGATGGGTTAGTTCTCAAGAGTAAGAACTGAGGGCCTCCAAAAATACACAGAAAGCTCCCATGGGCAAATACACAGAAAGCCCCTCTGGGCAATGCCCAGAGATGTTAGGGGGTCCTAGAACCCTAGATTGGTAGAGCCACCAATGTGCAACTCTGGCCTGGGAAAGTAGCAGGCAAGTGATTCCAACCCATGAGAGCTACAGCATGGGCTGTGTCCAGCAAAGCCATAGGGCTGGGCCACCTTAGTGCTCCAATGCCCAACTTCTGCCTCCATGTATCTAGAAGGTGGACATTGAGTCAAAGAAGATTATTCTCGGCATCTGGGATGTCGGTAGTTTGCTGGGCCAGGTTCTGCAGCCTTGCTTCTGTTTACTTTTCCACTCCAGGCCACGATGCCACAGTAGCAGACCTGCGAGGAGTTCAGCCGCGCTGCGGAGAAGCATTACCTCGCTGATCCTATGGAGGTATGTATGCTTCTCAAATATAGGCATACTGATGGGAACTTGTGTATTAACAGATGATTTAGTTAGCAAACTCAAGATGTAAAGAAGATTGAGAAATTCTACAGTCAACTAATGCGACTTATGGTAGCCAAGGAATCCCAAAATGTTACCATGGAAACTGAGCCAATGGTTTGAAATGAAGACTTTGTCATGTACTTAGGAAGTAATTATCTTTTGAATTAGAGAAAGTGTTGGGACAGAAAATACTTTATGTAACTAAGTGAACTATTCAAAAGCTTAGAGGTCATTTTTTGTAATTTTCTTTTGAATGTTTGCTTTAGAAAGCTAGGAATGGGAATGTTTTCAGTTAGAAAGCCTGTATTTACTTTTGGAAATTGAACAAGAAATGCATCTGCCTTGGAAACTTTGCAGATTATTTGATGTTAGATAAAACACATAATTGTTTCTCTGACAAATTTGTATCAGTAATTTGAAATTGAGATAGGAAGAAAAGCCAATTCTTCCTTAAATTTAGTTCATCTGTCTTTAAAAGAACATTAAATGTAACCATTTTGTTGGATCGATGTTTTTCTTTTGGAGCATAGAATGTATGCTGTTGATGACCAATAAATATAAAATATGGTAACTGGAATTAGCTCTGCACCATAGTATGCATTGTTACACATATTATCCACCTAATTGTGTATAGCAGTGTAGTCTCAATTATATCTAAAAGTAATTGACTAACGAGTATGCTTTGCCTTCTTTCCAGATTTAAACTACCTTTTAATATAAGGGATTTGTAGTAGTATCAGCTTGTTGAGCAATGACTTCGAATCTAGTTTTCAGAAGCAGCAGTTATTTGAGTGCGTGAATGGAATGATGATCACTGTAATGTACTGAAACCACCATATTACAGAAATATTTGCTACTTATTTTCCATCTGTAGTTTCTCAGAAGGGCTATAGATAATTTGAACTGCTAAATCTTTGCATACTTCTGTGACACCCCTGCCCATTTTCACTCTTTATTTAACCAAGGTGTTAGGTGTGACTGTCACAACTGTTATGTTTTCCAGTAAACAAGAAGTATGATATTATCTGATACTTACATTTGTATCCTAAATTTCACCACCTAAATGTAATGTTCACATGTTGATTCCTCAAGAATGAAGTGAAGGTACTACATTGAAATATGTTTTGTAGAAATTTGTCATGTTGAGCAACATTTTAGTATGGTAAGTTCCCTTAGCTATATGAATTTTGGCATGTTTCAGAGAGATGAGCAAATAAAATATTACAAAAAAAAAAAGAAGATTATTCTCAACCCTTGAGACTTAATGTTGTTTGCCTTGTTGGATTTTGAACTTGGGATCTGTTTCTTCATTCATATTTCTCCCTTTTGGAATGGGAATATCTATTCTATGTCTGCCCTGTTATAATTTAAAATCACATAGCTTCCTTTCACAGGCTCACGGCTAGAGAGAAATTTGTCTCAGGATGAAATATACCTTGAGTCTCATCCATATTTGATTTAAATATTTAAATGAATATTTGCACTTTATACTTAAATTGATGCTGGAGTGAGTTAAGACTTTGGGGGTTATGGGGATGGAATGAATGTATTTTGCATGTGAGAAGGACATAAATTTTGGAAGGCCAGGGGTGGAATGCTATGCTTTGAATATTTGTGTCTCCTCCAAATTCAAATGTTGCAATATTAACCTCCAAGGTGATTACGAGGTGGGGTGTTTTGCAAGGTTATTAGATTATGAGGGCAGAACCCTCTACAGGGATTAGTGCCTATAGGAGCACATTTACCTTTTCTCTTAGGTGAGAGCACAATAAGAAGTCAGCAGTGTGCAACTCAGGAGAATCTGTGACCATGCTGGCACTCTGATTTGGACTTCTCAGCCTCCAGAACTGTGAGAAATGACTGTTGTTTATAAGCTACCCAGTCTATGATATTTTCTTACAGCAATCAACTGAAATAAAACGGGCCGGGTGCGGTGGCTCACACCTGTAATCCCAGCACTTTGGGAGGCCAAGGCGGGTGGATCACGAGGTCAAGAGATTGAGACCATCCTGGTCAACATGGTGAAACGCTGTCTCTACTAAAAATACAAAAAATTAGCTGGGTACGGTGGTGCGTGCCTGTAATCCCAGCTACTCAGGAGGCTGAGGCAGGAGAATTGCCTGAACCCAGGAGGCGGAAGTTGCGGTGAGCCGAGATCGCGCCATTGCACTCCAGCCTGGGTAACAAGAGGGAAACTCCTTCTCAAAAAAAAAAAAAAAATACTCCTTCTCAACTGACAAATGCTCCTTTAAGATGATTATTGTTTTGTTTGTTTTTTAGAAACTGGATATTGCTTGGTTGCTTAGGCTGAAGTACAGTGGCATAATCACAGCTCACTGTAACCCCAAACTCCTGGGCTCAAGTGATCTACCTGCCTCACGTTTCCTGAGTAGCTGGGACTACAGGCATGCACAAGCATACCTAGCTAATTTTTTATTTTATTTTGTTAGAGAAAGGGTGTCACAATGTAGCCCAGGTTTAAAATGATCATTGTTAATTGTATAATGCTCCTAGTCCCTTCTCAAGATGCCAATGTTGTTAAACTGATTCCCTCACAGGATGGTGCATTTTATTACTTAGACCAAATTCCATCTATCCCAACTGCTGCCTGTCTTAAAAATGTATTCTTCCTCTGTAAGTTACACTTTATTTCTAATTATGGCCTTCAAATTTTTTTTATTTGAAGAAGCCCTTGTTCAAACCTTTCTATATTTGTAATGACCTGTTTGCTGCTCATCAGCCACAGGTCAACTAACCTGGGTGCATATTTATTTTGCTACATTTCCTAATGACAACCTACTAACCCATCTATCTCATCATATCAATTCACTAATTCCTTCCCCTAAAACGAAGCACTGTACAGAAAACAAAAAATATATCCTTCACATATATTGCTCCTGTGAATCAAAAGGCAAAATCTTTGCTTTGGTCTGTACAGGAGAGATCTCTGGGACAGCTTCCAATGTGTCAGGGAGCAGAGCAAAGCTTTTGGTGGCTGACAATGGACACTAGGGAAACACAATACAAGTCAGATGCAGAACTCCTCCAACAGGTGACTTTGGCTCAGGGGCTCCCCACCAACCTGGCAGAACATTTCTTTGAACTGTACCATAGTCTGAGGTTCTCTCTATTCAATCCTTCCATCCTTCTCTCCTTCCTCAGGTATCAGATCTGCATTGTGGTCTGAAGAATTCCTACCTTCCCCTGCTCCTTTGCCCATTATATCTTTTGCAAGTCTAATCCTATCTACTTCTCAGGAGACCCTAACTAATGATCTGACAATCTTTCAACATACAATCTCTGCGCTACCAAAAAAAAAATCCTGATGATCAATTTCTAGAGCTATCTAGAAGTAATCAGTCCTGTGACATTCTGCTTCCACTTATTCCCTCCATTTGACTCTATTCTTCACCTCCAGCAACAGAGACAGGGACCTAGAGTACACAATAGAAAATGTGCTATATTCCTACTGACACCCAGGCTAGCTGACAATAGGAATCTATGAACTAGATGTACATATAAAACCGTGGATAGATCTTAAAATAGCATGGAATGAAAAAGAATCAATAAAATTTATAGCATGATACCACTTAAAAAAATTAAAAATAGACACACAAATAACACTGCCTGTTTTTCAAAGATAAATACATAACTAAAAGTATGTAAGAAGCATTAAATATGGTTGGGATAAGGGTGGGGCTGGATTAAAAAAAACTGAGAAAAAATAAGAGAAGACTCTTGTATAGACCAGTGATGATGATGTACTTCGACCTGAGAAATATAATCAATGTTATAAGCCTAAGGTCTAAAGGACAGAAAAGAAAAGAGGAAGAGAGGAAAGACTTCTCCGACACAAAGAACTGGTGAGCTCTCTAAGGAATTAAGACTACCATCCTCCTTAAATTCACTATCCCCAATCTGCTGCCTTACAGCTAAATACGAATATATCTAAAACAGAGGAAATGCCTTCTTAAATACAAATATATCTAAAACAAAGGAAATGCGTTCTTAAAATTCCATTCTGGCTGCCTTTTAAGAAGAGCCTGTCTATTAATTATATATAAACAAATCATGAACAAAGATTATTATGTTTTTTAAACAGACCCACTAGAAATAGCATTCTGTTGGTCTAATTAAAACTTTACTTCAGAACAACCCCTAACTTTTAATTGGATCTTAATATATATTCATTGCTGGGCATCAATAACAGCAGAGCCTTTATTGATGACTTTATAAGCACCACATAATTATTTCTTCCAGTGCCAAAGTAAACCCTAAGTAGTGCTGTATTTGTGATTTTTATGATGTATCAAATTTAAATGTGAAACAGTAAATTTTTACAAATAAAATCATTTGCTGGAAAGTACTCAATTATATAAGGATCAAATGTCTACACAAATATAAACATGAATTAGCATTTAAAATCTCCAGATTTGGTTCTCTGGAAGTAAAGGCACTATTACAAGGGAGAATTGAAATTAGATGTCTCCACAGTTCTCTACCAATAAGGATAGGACTGTTCTGAAAACTAAATTTAACAATCCATTTAAAGGGTTCTAATTAACAAATAATTATGTAATTCAAGATTTTCTTATTTGGGTCTGTAAAGTCACCTCTCTATGTTGTTAAAATAAGTGATTATTTCAGGATGTGATACAGTAAATTTACTATAATTAGTGGTAATATTTCTTTCCAATCGTTTTCAGATTCAAAATGCCTTTACCCATAAACAGATTTAAATTAATATGGTTTGGCCTTTGTCTAGGAGTATGATCAGAGATGAATGAAATGAAATCTTATTTCAATTTGATGATTATTTAATTTGCTTGACTCTAGCAGTTTCAATTTTCATCCTTTTTTGTTCAGATATGAAACCTTATAATAAACTACTTTAAAATGAGAAAAGGAGATTAACAAAAATGATCACCAGGCACGGTGGCTCGCGCCTATAATTCCAGAACTTTGGGAGGCCGAGGCAGATGGATCACGAGGTCAAGAGATCAAGACCATCCTGGTCAACAAGGTGAAACCCCATCTCTACTAAAAATACAAAAATTAGCTAGGCATGGTGGTGCACGCCTGTAGTCCCAGCTACTCGGGAGGCTGAGGCAGGAGAATTGCTTGAACCCAGAAGGCGGAGGTTGCGGTGAGTCGAGATCGTGCCATTGCACTCCAGTCTGGGTAACAACAGCGAAACTCCGACTCAAAAAAAAAGAACACTTTTTGTATTGCTTCTATGGCTTTTAACTGTAAGCATCTTTTGCTTCAAATAACATTTCGAATATGTGAACAACAGGTGTTTCTTTTAAGATTTACCCTGTGGAAAAAGGCTTTATTTTGGCAAGTCACCTATTAAGTCTACAGCTATGCAGGAACTCAGACTCAAGTGCTGACGGGCCAGATCCTTGAGCTTTACCTAGAATAATAACAATCTTAAAACTATTTGTTTATATCATGTACAGAAAACTGTTAGCTCTCTCACAGTCTTTTATTGCCCTGGAAAATCCCAACAGATTTCTAAAACTATACTTTGATAATGTCTATACTTTCATCCAAGAGCTAGACGCCTCCCCCCCAAAATAAGAAACTTAGTGGAGATAACTCACTCAATTGGTGTCTGATCAAATTTCTATGTCTAAAAGTATAGAAATCTCAACTATTATGTTCTAATTAGTCTTTATATTCTATGAAGAAAATGTCCCCAAAGACAAGTCACCTTGTTCAACTACATTTTCAGAGAAGATAATAGTAAAAGTAAAAACTGAATCTGACCTTTCTGGCATTAGTTTGAAAATCATAAGCCACAGATATTTTAAATAGCATATTTCTAATCATCTATTAATGACAGAAACAATTTACTGTGAAATAAGAATGTAGAAGGAAAACCAATTAATTTTTCTATATATTTATGTATCTTTACAAACGGTCTATATTACAGATAAAGTTAACTGAATAAAAGCAAATATGCTGAAATTTTTGACAACTGTTAAATGAAAATATTCCTAAAATCTTAATTTTTCTTGGGAAAGCAGTTTAAAACTGTAGTCTATTTAATGAGGTCGCCATCTAGTGACAGAAAAGAGCACTGCAGACAATATTTTGCATTAACTGAACATCACAGCTATTCTACACAAACCGACTGAACCTCCTGAACATTTTGGAATGCTTAAAAGGCACTCAAAAGACTGTCCGAGAACGCCTCGAAGACCCTCGGAAGGTCCCCCTCTCCTCTGGACCGCACCGGGCGTTCGTTTGCCTGCGCCGTCCTTCCACTCTGCTTGCCGGGCGCACAGCGGCTTCCGGCTGCGGTCAGCTACCGTCCCCGGAGGCGGTGGTCGCTGGCCGCGGGAAGGACGCCGCGCTAGGGGTCGAGGCTCGTCCTGGCTGTCGGGCCGCCTTGTGACGTCACAGCCCCATGCCCTCGGGCTCAGGGCCAGAGAGGCTCCGGGCTTCCAGGACCCGAGAGCCAAAGATATTCAATGGGAGAGAGTGGGACTGGAGGAGGCAACGAATAGGTCCCCGCCATCTAGCCAATAACGCGTTGCTTTCAGTCACGTTCCGTGAACCGGCGAAGGCAAGTGAAAAGATGAGCTCAGGTACAGAGAAGCCCGCGAAGGAAAAGCTCCCGCCGTTTCCCAGGAGCCCCAGCGGGGGTCTTCCGGTTGGACCCCTGCCTCTGCTGATTGGTTGGAGGTCGCCACCACGTGATGCAGACCCGGGTCGGCCTCCGCTTTCCCCGCCCCTCTTATCCCCCTCCCCACCTGGAGGTCGCCTGAGGCGGAGAGCCGGTTACCTCGGCAACCGCGGCAGGCAGTCTGTACACACCAGGCCTGGGGCGGGAGAGGGTTTCCTGCCTCCTGCGGCAAGACAGGGATTGGGAAGTCGGAGTGGACTCTGGCTTGAATCGGATTGCCCCTGAATCCATCCCGTCTCTGTGATAAGGTGAGAATCCGTCACCTGGTGGCCTTCGGGCGTACATTACCTGTAAGCAGAGCCCCGTGAGTCTTTGGTCCCCTCTTTTTCCTTCCAAGCCATACCAAGAAGACGCCAGTGAAGCAAAGTCTAGGGAACCCCATAATGGTGCAATGGAGATGGTAATGATGAAAGACAGTGAGGTGGCTTTATTGAGGCAGTCAGGGTACTAGAACAAAGCTCAAGAGAAGGAAAGGGAGGGTGGCCTGTAGCCAACAATGCATCCTTTACTGCACCGGTTAAGGTTCTAGGCTGGGAGAACCAAGTGCTCCCTGACCAAACCTGACACTGCTCATCTAGAGAGTGAAGTGGGGTTATTTGGACCATCAGTGATAACTGATGGATTCTGATCCTTTTATACCTAAGCGAGGAAATAATTTGACCCATACAGGACTTCTACTGTGTGGAAAAAAAATAGTTTTCTCAGATTGACACCCTACCCAACTCTCATGGCAGACAGAAACATTGTCCTTTATACTCAGATTGTCATTGTACTCTAGTCATGGAGAACAATTATGTCTTTAAATTATACCATATGCCTGTGGCATGACAGCGCATTAAACAAATTTTTTTAACACCTAGCGTGTGCCAGGCAATAAACCTGTAATAGGTTCATAGTTTCTGCCCTCAATGAACATGTAACCTAGTAGGGAAGAAAGGCCTGTAAACATTGCATTATAGTGTGACTTATAACACTACTAGAGAGAATGAAAGTCTTCCCGAGAAGATACTTGATTTAAATCTTTAGGGAACTATGGAATATGCCATACAGCCAAGGGAAAAGGACATTTTAGGGAGAGGACGCATCCCATCCGGTTCCAGAGAACAATAGTTGTGGCCTGAACCTTTGTGGAGGTTGTGGTTGATGAGCATGTGCGGTAGGCGGGAATTGGAGCATGGAAACCATGAATACCTTCCAAAGAGGTGTAGCATGAGCAGCTTTACCTTTAAGGAGACTGTCACAGTAATGTAGAGGATGGACTCGAGGGAAGACAGACTGCAGGGAGGACATCCAGTTAAGGTGAAGTGATGAGGATGTGAACCAAGGCAGAATTGGAGTAAGGAGGAAAAAAAATGTAATAAGACATTTAAGAGGTATATGCAGAAGGACTGAATGAACCTAGGGTGACAGAGTAAAAGATTGGTTGAGGATAATAGCTCAACCAATAAAAAGGTGGTAGTGTTATTTCAAGAGAAAGCATACATTAGGAGAAGCAGGCTAGTTGGAAAATATGAGTTCAGTTTTGAACACACTGAATTTGAGATGCCTGTGGCACATTCAGTTGGAGCTTTTTCATGTGGGCAGTCGGATTTTTTTTTTTTTTTTTTTGCACAGAAGAAGATAAGGATTTTTCAGCATGAAGAAAACAATTGGTTTGAAAAGCACAAAGTAAATTTGAAATAACAAGTAGAGAGAAGCCAAGGAGAAAAGACGAACCAAAGAAGAAAAAGGAGAGAGTTATCAGCATTGTTAAATACCATGTCAGGCACAAGTTGAGAACTGAAACGTCCACTGTCTTTGGCACTTGGAAGGTTATTGTTGACCTCGGTAAAAAAATGCTGTAGTAGCTGGAGGTGTCCTCAGTCCAGATGGCAGTGAATCCAGGACTGAATGTGGTAGCGATGTGTTGCTAAGGATTATCTAAAAGCTTCACCATAAAGGTATCTAAACCCAGCTATTTTTAGAAGAACATGGGAGAGACTTTTTTAAGATAGGAAAGACCTCATATTTATATACAAAATAAAAGAGACCCTTGAAAAGGAAATATGGGAATAAATGAAAAAGGAAAATTTGACAGTAATATTCCGGGAAAGACAGATAAGGATGGAATCAATACATAGAAAAAGGGATTTGTTTTGGACAAAAGGAAGAACACCTACTAAGAGAGGAGTCAGAAGGAAAAGAAATACATAAACTTTGAGGGGAAGGAAATAAGAAATGTGCATGTGATGGCATCTCTGTTCTCTATGAAAAGGGGGTCAAGATCTCTTTTGAGATAGAAAGAGAGACCTTGAAAAAAGTGATAAAAGTTTAGTCAGTAATGTAATGAATCTTGAGTCTGTAGTCCTACTCTCTTAGGAGAGAAAGTTGAGGAAAATATAAAACATTTATTGCTAAAGATCTAACTGAAGTTAGAGACCATGCATTTGCAGTAACTTCAACTCCATGCTGGTTAGGTGAAATTTTCCAGTAGCAATACAAAGTGGAAAGATTAATCCAAGAGTTGCAGTGTGAAGTGTAAAAGCCATAGAAGTTCCTGATGGCTTCTGGTTTTGTGGAGGAACTAGAGAAGACCTTCAGCCTCTTAAACGGTCTGGCCCTGAAAGAGCTTCAAAGAGCAGGAGAGTGGGTACAAGCTGGCCAACAGGATATTCACCTCTTGATGGAGTCAGAAACTTCATCTGAAACACTTGAGCCCATTTGTGACTGGAGAAAGCATATGAGACTTGTACATACCAAGAAGGTCCAGTATTCTTGTGATTCAGAAGTAGTTATACAACTTACAGAATTTGGGATTTTAAAATTAAATTGCATTTTTCTAATTAACTGTTGAATTACAACAAGATTTTCCGCTAGATAAGGGCACCGATGAAGAGAAAATAAGGTGAAGTGAGAGGTAAGATTTATATCCCAAATAGGCGTATTTTTCTTCCAAGGAAAAGTAGTTCCTTAAATAGAGAGCTATACCTTGTTCTTGAAGATGACTCAGAACTGTAATATGAAAGTTCTCCCTAAATTAATCTTTATAATGCAACCTCAATAAAAATCCCAACTGAATTTTTTAAAATAAATACAAAATAATCATAAATTTTATTTGGAAAAATAAACATGGAAGAATATCCAGGAAACTGCCAAAAAAAGAACATGAGGTGGGAATTTACAACATAAATCACAGTAATTAAAACAGGTACTGGTACAGGAATAGACAGAGCTAAGGAAAAACACAGATTAGAAAGTCCAAAATTCGGCCCCAGTGTATGTGATCATTGTATAACAAAGAGAAGGATTTAATTCCTTCTAGAATAGATATCTTGGATAGAGACAAGGTAACCTAGAACACCATTTGGTGAATTTGGAGCTTTGAAGGGAAGCCTTTGTCCTTTGTGTGGGGGTGGGCAGCTAAATTATCCTTTGTTATTCACAGACTTTAATCCAGAATATGAGGGTTTCTCTTCCAATGAGTAGAGGTGCTGCAAAACACTTTTTTAACTTGGTGCCCCATTCAAATGAACTTAGAGAGGTAAGACTATGGCCTGCATCTATGTATGGGCCTTTGATGCAGTCTCCAAATTCTTTCAGGTTGCGTTCTTGACTAGCTTCTCTTGCAGCCTGTGCTGTAATATCCTGAGGTTGTCCAAGAATGGGGTAAAGTTGCAATTGCCAATGGGAAGTAGAGAGGGAATGCACAGCAGCTCCTTCAATATAGACCATTAATCTAACCACTGTCACCACTGCCACTACTACCGCCCTGCTTCCATCTCCATCCTCTCCCACTTACATTATTACAACTGCCCATTAACTACTCACCCTGCTTCTGCTCCAAACCCTATAATCTACTTTAAACAGAGTAGCCAGAGTGATTTTTTTCAATGCTTATTACACTTCATGTTACTCTTCCACTCCAAATCCTTGTATAACTTTTCAACTTACTCATAATAAAATCCAAAATCCTTACAAAGTTCTACAAGATAGCACATGATTTGGCCCTCTCTGACCTCACATCCTCCTAGTATTTATTTATATCAATGTACTCCAGACACATAATTTTCTTTGCTATTCTGAAAACATGCCAAGTATACTCTTACCACTGCCGCCTTTTTTTTTTTTTTGCATTTGCTGTTTCCTTTGCTTAGCTATATTTTCTACAGATTCCCTCATGGCTCACACTCACACTCCCTTATTTCCTTCATTTCTTTGCCATGATTTCACCTTATCATCTGATAAGGTCCTGATCTTCTCCTTCCTCCCACCCCTGTCATTCTCTGTCTGGGGTTCTGTCTTATGCCTTCAATATGAATATTAACAAATGAATGAATGAATGAACAGAGTCCAGTGTATTAGGATAATTTGCTGACTGTATTTTTCTTTGTGGTGCTAGCTAGAGTCCCTTCCCTCCTTCTTGACTCAGCATCTTAGTCCATTTCATGCTGCTGTAATAAAATACCTCAAAGTGGGAAATTTAAAAACAACAGAAATTTATTTCTCATAGTTCTAGAGGCTAAGAAGTCCACAATCAAGGCATCAGCATCTGGTGTCTGCTACCAAGATGATGCCTTGAAGTCTGCCTCCTCTGGAGGGAAGGAACAGTATGTACTCACATGACAAAGTCAGAAGAGGGCAAAAAAGCAATGAACTTTCTCCATCAAGCCCTTGAAACAAGCAGCTTATGGGCACCTAATGCCATTTGGAAGGGGAGGAACCCTCATGACCAAATTACCTCTTAAGGGCCCGCCTATTAGTACTATCACATTGACAACACCTGAACTTGAAAGGGGACACATTCAAACCATAGCACTCAGCATGGTAGGACAATGTCCCCAATTTACAAAGCATGAGTAGAAATACAGACTGTATGTAGTATTCTGGTACATTTCTCAAAGTCCTTTGATTTGGTCCCTTATATATGATACACAGCTACTCCTTTCCTAACCACTGCTGCTCTGAGTTTGAAGATTTTTTTAGAATATTTTTGTGAAGCTTCTTTCCCTGGTACCTTGAATTTTGGTCTGTAATACGGTTTCACTGTGTCCCTTCCCAGAATCTCATCTTAAACTGTAATCATCCCCACATATCAAGGGCGAGACCAGGTGGAGATAATTGAATCATGGAGGCAGTTTCCCCCTTACTGTTCTTGTGATAATGAGTGAATTCTCACAAGATGTGATGGTTCTACAAGGGGGTTCCCCCTTCATTCACCTCTCATTCAGTCTCCTGCTGCGATGTGAAGGACATCTTTGCTTCCCCTTTTGCCATGATTATGTTTCCTGAGGCCTCCCTAGCCATGTGAAACTGTGAGTCAATTAAATCTCTTTCCTTTATAAATTACCCAGTCTCTGGCATGTCTTTATTAGCAGTGTGAAAACAGACTCTGGTTTGTGCTGATGAGCTTTTTTCTCAATCTGATGTTTTCTGTGTCATAAAGACCTTTCTCAATATTTCTGGCAATCATTGCTCTTTTCATAGCATTGATATATATATATATATTTTTTTTTTTTTTTAGACGGAGTTTCGCTCTTGTTACCCAGGCTGGAGTGCAATGGCGTGATCTTGGCTCACCGCAACCTCTGCCTCCTGGGTTCAGGCAATTCTCCTGCCTCAGCCTCCCAAGTAGCTGGGATTACAGGCACGCGCCACCATGCCCAGCTAATTTTTTGTATTTTTAGTAGAGACGGGGTTTCACCATGTTGACCAGGATGGTCTCGATCTCTTGACCTCGTGATCCACCCATCTCGGCCTCCCAAAGCGCTGGGATTACAGGCTTGAGCCACCGCACCCGGCCAGCATTGCTATATTCTTTCTTATTTTCATATTTCTGTAGTCATTCTAGTGGGATTTTGGGAGGGCAGATACGTAAATACGTGGACTCAAATCATCATCTTTTTTTCTTAACATTTTAATGTATGTATATGCCAGCACATGTATGTAATTTTGCATAAATGAATAAAATGAGCACATAAATGCTTTTAAAATTGAAATTTAAGTAGAATATCATTAAAGTGTAACATATATACAGAAGTCACACACATCTTAAGTATCTAATTTTATTTTCAAATTGAATATAACCAGCACCTAGATCAAAAAACACATCATTATGAGCACTCTGGAAGCCCCTCTTTTTTCCTCCTCTTAGTTGCTTTTCCCTGAAAGGTAGCCAATATCCTAATGTCTAATACTATAGTTTGTTTAAAAATATTACATAAACGGAGTCATACAGTATTACTCATTGTTTGTCTCTTATTTTGTTCATTTGTTTCTGTGAAACTCACTCATGTTGCAAATAATAATAGTTGTTTCTTTCTCATTTCACTTTTAGGTAGAAACCACAAAGAAATTTGTAGCTATGACCTATATGAAAAAATGTTCAGAGAAGCACTATTTAACCCCCAACTGGAAACACTCCTAATGTGTACCCATAGTAGAAATAATAAATAAATGTTTATACATTCATACTAGGAAATTATAAACATGCTTTTTTAAAAGTATAGTTTCTTCTTTTCCATTTTTGCCTAGATCTATCCCCATCCAGCTTTCCATTTATATTCTATCCACAGCGGCTTTCACCTGCATCTAAGGCAACTCATGTTAACAACTTTGTATGCATCTTTCTGTATTTTGTATTTTCTCCTGACACTAATCATACATGCACATTCATTTACATATATATACATGTATACACACATGCCTATGGGGGAATTGTTATTGTAAAGAGTGGGATTATACTTTATACCATTTTCTACATCTCATTTTGTTAGGTCATTATATTAAAAGCAGTATTCTTATATTTTTTAGATAGTATATATCTGGAATAATATACTAAAAATATTAAAAATTAAGAAAGTTGGATTAACTTTTATTGAAGCTCCTTGAGTATTAATTGGTTCATATTCTCTAGAATGAAGAAGTTGGAATTTTTTTTAAATAAACATTTATTACTATGCCAAGTGTGTTGCTAAGCCCTAATGATTCTTCTCTTTGCAGTCTAACTATACTTAGAGAAGTGTGTTCACTTTTAGACACCGTAGTAATACAAAGGACAACCAGAGCCTGTTCAAAGGAGAGAAACATGAGTATCTAGTGAGAGAACTAACAACTTGAACTAGGAATAAGGTAAGAGTGTAGGTGAGAGATGACCATTTTCTTCAAGTATTAAAGGCTTATCAAGTGGAAAAAAAGTTATACTTGTTTTAGGACCAAGGATGTATACTGAGAACAGAAGGGAAGGAATTAGGAGAGAGATTTGAAATCAAAATACAAAATAACCTTCTAACAGAAAACTCCCTCAAAGTTTATACAGTTACTTGGTAATGTACTATGCGAAGATTTCAAACTACAGTTAAGTGGTTCAACCTCAGTAGCTTTAAAGTCTGTTTCAACTTGGAATGACAATGACTTTAATATTTTATCATTTTTTTCATTTTCCTTAACAGTTATAATATTATTATCACTATTTTTAATGGAAGATGATTGAAAGTGAAAACCTAAACCAAGAAGAAATAATTGAAGAACTGGTGAGTCAAAGTCAAATTTCTTTTTAACAACATTTTCAATAATATATAATGGAAAGTTTTTATGTTCCTTTCTAGAACTGGCAGGGTTACTTAGTGATTTCTTCTATCCAGTGACTTTTGGAAGCAGAGAATAATCATATATGTGATATATGTGATATAACTCTTCTGAAATTACAAAAATGGCATCAGCACAATTGACAGTGTATAATTTCTAATGGTAAAAGTCATTTTAAAGTTATTTAAAATAGTTAATGACCAAATTTCTTTTTTTAAAAACAGTGTTTGTGCAATGGCTTATCTTATGAGATGGTTAGGCAAGAAGGATCAGATACATCAAAGTTGGAAATGTTTTTCTCAGGGTATCCACGTATAGTCGGATTATCATTATTTCCTAATTTAACAAGTCTTACAATTGTTGCTCAAGATATAAAAGAAATTTCTGGATTAGAGACTTGTTTACAACTTAAAGAACTTTGGATTACTGAGTGCTGCATAGAGGTAAGTGTAAACATAAAACCTTACATGGAATATTTTATTCAGAATTATTTGGCTTTAGAAAAATAATTCATTGAAATATATGCATAAGACATGGGTTAAGACAGATAAATGAGCAAAGGATAGAAATTGATTTGTACAAAGGAAAAAGTAAAAATAAAGAATTAAAACATAAACGTATTCTTCTTTTTAGTAATCAAAGCAAATCAAATCAAAACAGCATGTTACTGGTATAAAACAGACACATAGACAATGGAATAGAATAAAGAACCCAGAAATAAGGCCACATACCTACACCTATCTGATCTTCAACAAAGCTGACAAAAACAAGCAATGGTGAAAGGACCTTCTATTCAATGTGTGGTATGGGGATAACTGGATAGCCATATGCAGAAGATTGAAACTGTACCTCCTCCTTATACCATATACAAAATTAAACTCAAGATGGAGCAAGGACTTAAATGTAAAACCCAATATAAAAACCCTGGAACACGACCTAGGCAATATCATTCTGGAAATACATGCGACTAACAAACATAAGAAAAAAAGTTTAAAATGACTGATCATTAGAGAAATGCAAATCAATGAGATACCATCTCACACTAGTGAGAATGGCTATTATTAAAAAGACAAAAAAATAACAGATGCTGGCAAGATTGTGGAGAAAAAGGAATGTTTATACAGTGTTAGTAGAAATGTAAATTAGTTCAACCATTGTAGAAAACAGTGTGATGATTCCTCAAAGACCTAAAAACAGAAATACCACTCAGCCCAGCAATTCCATACTGGGTATATACCCGAAGGAATATAAATAATTCTATCATAAAGACACATGGACATGTTTGTTCATTACAGCAATGTGAACTAGCAAAAACATGGAATCAACCTAAATGCCCATCAGTGGTAGACTGGAAAAAGAAACTGTGGTACATATATACCATGGAATACTGCGTAGACATAAAAAAGAACAAGATAATGTGCTTTGCAGGAACATGGATGGAGCTGGAAGCCAGTGACCTTAGCAAACTAACACAGAAACAGAAAACCAAATACCACATGTTCTCACTTAGAAGTGGGAGCTAAATGATGAGAAAACATGAACACATAGAGGAGAACAGCAGACTATGGGAATTACCAAAAGGTGGAGGGTGGGAGAAGGATCAAGAAAAATAACTAATGGGTACTCTGCTTAATACCTGAGTGACAAAATAGTCTGTACAACAAACCCCCATGACACACGTTTACCTAAATAACAAACCTGCGCATGTACCCCTGAACTTAAAACTTCAATAAATAAATAAATTGATGTGTGCAAATGAAAAAAACAGAAATAAGGAATTAAAACATATTCTACTTTTTAGTAATCAAATCAAATCATAGCCAATATTACTTAGTAATAAAATTGGTCCACTGAGACACCACTGGTTGTGTTGAAATTATAACATCTATTTTGAAAAGAAATACTGAAAAACATAAGAGCCATCACAGAAATGTACAGTGCATAAGTTTTGACTTAGAAGGCCCTACTCCGTCTGGAGAATGCCTAGTATTCTGCCAGCTTCGGAAAGGGAGGGAAAACAAGCCTGGCAGAGGCACCCATTCCATTCCCAGCTTGCTCCGTAGCTGGCGATTGGAAGATACTCTGCAACAGTGTTCAGTCCCAGGGCGGGAAAACCTCCTTCCAGGATTCTTCTTCACCTGGGGCTGCTTCTTTCCCAAAAGGCATCATGGCCGCCCTTAGACCCCTTGTGAAACCCAAGATCGTCAAAAAGAGAACCAAGAAGTTCATCCGGCACCAGTCAGACCGATATGTCAAAATTAAGCGTAACTGGCGGAAACCCAGAGGTATTGACAATAGGGTTCGTAGAAGGTTCAAGGGCCAGATCTTAATGCCTAACATTGGTTATGGGAGCAATAAGAAGACAAAGCACATGCTGCCCAGTGGCTTCCGGAAGTTCCTGGTCCACAACGTCAAGGAGCTGGAAGTGCTGCTGATGTGCAACAAATCTTACTGTGCTGAGATCGCTCACAATGTTTCCTCCAAGAACCGCAAAGCCATCGTGGAAAGAGCTGTCCAGCTGGCCATCAGAGTCACCAACCCCAATGCCAGGCTGCGCAGTGAAGAAAATGAATAGACAGCTTATGTGCACGTTTTGTGTTTAAATAAAACTGCCATCTTCCTTAAAAAAAAAAAAAAAAAGAAGGCCCTACTCTAAGATTTTATCCTAGGAAAGTAACTCAGTAGCAGGAAACAACCATACCCATGAAACTACTTGTTGCAGCATTATTTATAACTAAAAATTTGAAACATAAATGTGCCACACATCAGGTAATTTTTTTAGAAAATTATTATAACCTTAATGAAATATTTCATAATTATTAAATATTATAATTTGAAGGATTATGAAAACATTTTAGTCATAATTTAAAGAGTCCCACAAAATTGTATGTGCATTAAGATTATAATGTGCTTACATGGTTATAATCATAGCCACATAATCATTTCTATATGGTTATGATCATAAACATATAGAAATATATGATTGTATATGTTATATACATGATTATAATCATAACTATATAGAAATAGATGAAGAGTTGATTAAAATTTAAAAGAACATGCAAAATTGAAAATAGTTGTATTTAAGTGGAAAACATGGAATATATTTTTTTCTTTTAAAACAGTTCATTTTGCTGGATATTGATTTCGCAATAAAATGTAATATTTAAAAGAAAATATACTTAGAAGTCTACTTAATTGGAAGGATTAATAACAAATCATAACCTAACACTATTCAGTCTCCTTTTCTTTTACAGAAAATTGAAGGTCTTCAAGAATGTAGAAATTTGGAGAAACTATATTTATATTTTAATAAAATTTCGAAAATAGAAAATTTAGAGAAATTAATCAAATTGAAGGTTCTTTGGCTGAACCACAATACAATTAAAAATATTGAGGTAAGATAATAATTTCAATTATCTATATGTAAAGCCAGTTACTGTTGTGGAGTTTAAACCACAATGTTCAAGATCAAATTATTGTGGTTAAAGGCCAAACTACTGATGACAAATGCAATTATTGTCAAAAAGAACTAACATGTGTATAGCATTTTATAATGTACAGAGGGCTTTGTATATATTACTTTCTTTACTCTTTACAAGCCTAAGCGGTAAGGCATTGTTATTCTTTCTTTGAAGATTTACAAGAAAGAGGTTTAGAGAAGTTGTGTAACTTACCTAAGATTATAAATATACTCTGTGTGATGTATTCTTTTTCCTCCTACTCCTGCTCTTTTCCTCTCCATTCCTCTTCCTGTTCCCTCCTCCAATAATTCTAAGTTCCAGTATAGAGAACAAAGGTGGCTTCTTGGAGGCACTCATTTCCTTCTGTGCTTGTGAAGCATAAAGTACCCTGTGCTCAGAGCACCTGAGAACTAACCAAATTAATCAGAGATGATTTGTAAATGTTAATTTTAATTATTTCTTCTAAATTGTCTAAATTTTTAGGGTTTGCAAACATTGAAGAATTTAAAAGATCTCAACCTTGCTGGAAATCTAATAAACAGCATTGGTATGTACTATTTCATTTGGAATCTGAGATAATGCTATACAAATTTTTTATCAATATAAAAAGTACATGCTTAGATTTTTTTCTTTTAGGCTTTTTTCTGTGATATATTTGCAAAGCATTTTTAAACCTGTGAAAATGTTACTCATTAATCAGTGGTTACTAATTATACAGTGGTACCACTAGTCTATTTATATGCAAGAAATAATGGCTGCATACAACTCAGAAGTATGAAAGAATATGAACAGAGGTATAATAAATAATTTTTCTCATCTTATCTTTTAAAGGTCGATGTCTTGACCCCAACGAACAACTGGAAAGATTAAACCTTTCTGGTAACCAAATATGTTGTTTCAAGGTATGTTTAAGTGGAATAATTACTTTTTATTTATCATCCTGGATGATGAACCATTGTGTTGCAGAAATTGTACTAAAACGTCCCCTGTTAAGGAATAAGTTCATTATTTGGGGCTGATACTCCAGAAAATTTGAAAGTCATGTGACTACACTGGCCTTAATGATCTGACTCTATTAAAACCAAACAAATATCTTAGGATACCATTTTCTCTTAGTTTTTTTCTAATCTTTCTCCCTATATCTCTTCAGTTACTGTTCTTTCATCCTCTTCTAGCATCTAGGATATGGTCTTCCCTTAGTCAATACTGAGATCTTTTCTCATCTCTGTCTGCATTCTCTAAATAATCTTATCATGCCTTAAGACTTTAAATGCCCTTTATCTACTGATTACTCTAAACTAGTACCTTTACCTTCCTTGACAACTCTTCAGACTGCAGACATGTCTTAACACAAACTAATTTTCCCTCTAGCAGATCTTCTCCTGCGGTCTTCCTTACCCCCGTAAATGGAGTCTCCATTCTTCCAGTAACTTAAGCCAAAATCCTTATAGTCATTTGTGCCTCTTCTTATTCCTTCATACCCTCATCCAACCCATCAGCAAATACTATTGCTTCCACCTTGAGAATATGTCCAGAGTCTGATCACTTCTTACCACCTGCATCACTACCAAGCTGATTCAAGACGCTATCATCTCTAACCTGCATTAATGAAAAAAAGGCTCCCTAACAGTTTTTCCTGTGTTTGTCCTTTCCCTACGATAAATCTGATCTCCACACAGAAGCTTGATGGAACCTTTAAAAATTTGTCGGATAAAAATCACCCTTCTGCTTAAAACCCTCCCTTGGCTTCTTACCTGTTTCAGAGTAAAAGACATTTTTATGATGGGCCATAAGACTACCCAATCTAGCCACCCCACCACCCCCTACCTGTCTCTTTGACTGCAGTTTCTACCACTCCTTTGTGCAATTTAGCCACACTGGTCTGAATATACCTAGCACACACTCATCCTAAGGCCTTTGCACTTGCTGGAATATTCTTTCCTCATATACCTCCATGGCTCATTTCCTCATTTATTTCAGGTCTTGGTCAAAATGTTATGTTCTAAGTGACACCTTTCCTTTTCAATTTAGGTGTAATAGGAAAACCCTCACAAGCCTCCCCAACCTGCAGCACTCCCTATCACACTGCTGCTGTTTTATTTTTCCTCTTGGCACGTCCCTTACTAGAATACAAGCTCTCTGAGTACAGGAACTTTGCCTGTTCTCTTCACTGCTATATCCACAATCCTTAAAACAGTGTTGGACATGTAGTAAATCTCAATAAACTGTCAAGAACATGAATGAAAGAGAAACAACCAAATAAAGGGACTTAATGTTTATCACATAAATGTTGGTTAAAACGTGACATTTATAATTTTGATAGTGTCAGATTGAAGGTTCATATTCAAACACATCCTCTAGAAAATATTGAAGAAAGATAGGTAAATTTACTATAGAAATAATTTTGAGTTCATCAGTATTAAAGTAGGCATTATTTTACTCAGGCAAAAATGTAAAAAGACCAAAAAGCTATAGAATGAGGCAGATTAAGTCCCTTAAAAAGGAATGTAAACAAAATTACATTAGTCAAATTCAAGAGGAAATATTTGATAAGAACTTTGAAGTGTCAACAGAATTTGAACAAACATTGTGGAAGGATTTTCTGGGTAGTAGGAAGTAGGCATTCTAAGAATGGGAAAACAATATGTACAAAGGCATGGAAGTAAGAAATCAAGGAGTATATTTGAATAACAGCATTGTCATTTGATTGGACTATAGAGTATATATAGCAATATTGGAAGTTAACCCTAGAAAGGTCAATTGGGTCTCAAATATGGACTGTATTTTATAGACAACAGAGAGCTGTAAAATTTTTTAGCAAGAAAGTGATATGATAAGAAATATTCTTTAGGGATAGTGATGTGGGGTTAGTGTTTATTGACTTGGAGCAGCTAGAAGAAGAAAACTCAGTCAGGAGGTTACAGGAATCATCTAAATGAGAGATTATGAGAACATGAAGCGGAGTGTTAACAGAAAAAAGAAAAGAAAGAAGAGAAGGAGGAAGAGGAGGAGGAAAGATGAGGGAGAAATAGATGTAAGAAACATTATGTTTGTTGAATTTGCAGAATTTTACAGCTACTAGAATGTGAGGAGCTAGAGAGTCCAAAATGAATCTGTGAATACAGTTCTTAGATAAAAAAATATACATATTAGAAAAAAAATGGCTATTTCGGTGTAGGTGAGGGGAAGAGAATGTATCTGGTTCTGGGTATGTTGAGTTTAGAGTAAGAGTGGAGCCTTCCAGGTAAAGAACTGCACATACAACACTGAGAAATGGGGAAAGAGTAGTCATACTTATAATCTTGGCATAACAAGCAAGAGTGTGAAGCGATGCTTAGGGCCATGGCAAATTGTCTCTACCAACATTGAGACCATCAGATAAGGGATCAGATTAAACATGTGGAAAATGGAAATAAGCCATGATAGAAACCAGAGACACTCAGAGGGTGGTAACAGTTGTGACAGGCACAGGCAGTAAGATCGATAAGATATGTGTGTGTGTGTGCGCGCGCACATGCATTAATGCACATGTACACATGTGTATCTTTCCCCTTCTAGTTCTGCTAGCTTAAGATACTACACTAAATCTTTAAATCATACTTACTATATGGAAATCCTAAATTTCAGTCTGGTAAATACATCATAAAATTAAGACAAACAAACAAAAAACCTGGAAATTACTCTTACTATTAAGAAAGCTCTTTTAAATCAATTAGAAATAAATAACCTAAGTCACCCAGTAGAAGAAAGAATAAGTGAGCAGGTAATTCATACAATTGAACTCCACATGACACAAAAGAATTTTCAATCCTACTAAGAATGAATAAAATGAAAAGTAAAACATGATATAAGGCCGGGCAGGGTGGCTCTTGCCTGTAATTCCAGTACTTTGGGAGGCTGAGGCAGGTGCATCCCTTTAGGTCAGGAGTTCAAAACCAGCCTGGCTGACATGGTGAAACCCCGTTTCTACTAAAAATCCAAAAAAATTAGCCAGGCATGGTGGCTGGCATCTGTAGTCCCAGCTACTCAGGAGGCTGAAGTAGGAGAATCACTTGAACCTGAAAGGCAGAGATTGCAGTGAGCTGGGATTGTGTAACTGCACTCCAGCCTGGGTGACAGAGCGAGACTCTGTCTCAAAATAATAATAATAATAAAAATTTTAAAATATATAATTGATAATATTTTATATAGTCAATATTTTATAAATGTGATACTCTATGCTAGAAATACTAGGATAACGTGGGCATTTATATGACATTGGTAGTCATTTAGGGGGATACAACTTTTCTGGAAAGCATTTAGATAATATGTACCAGGTCCATAAAAGGGCTTCTATTCTTTAACCTATCAATTCCCCTTCTAGGAATCTATTCCAAGAAAATAATGTGAAATGTGGACAAAGCTTTATGCTTAAAATAGGTTAAGATTGCAGAAGAGATCAGAGAGCTATGAACATTAAATTCAGAGTGCTATGGGAACATATAAAAGGGCGACCTAGCCTTTTTTGAGACATCAGGACAAGACACCCTTGAGAAGCTAGCGTTGCAGCTAATGATATTAGACGTGAGAAGGAGTTGCCCAGCCAAAGACCCTTCCAGGCAAAAGTTAGATCACATGTGAAGGCTCAAGGTGGTTGAAAGGGGTATGGCAGATTCTAGGAACTAGAAATCCTGTGTGACTGGAACAGTGTAAGGGAAGCAATTATGACATAAGGCTGAAGAAAATAAGTGCAGGATTCTGTGAAAACAAGGGATTGCCCTGCTAAAAAACCATATAGAAATTTATATTACCGTGGCCAGCCACTGTAGCCTCATGGTGGTTATAAGCCTGGCTGTGTAGGCAGAAAGATCTCTCAGGTCTAGCTCTGGCTCATACCAAAGGTAACATAATACAATGGAACATGAAGTTTAGGTGAAATAACAAAGATAACAAAGTTAAGCACCTAAATAGTGACTAGCACATTGTAAGGACTCAACACATCCATCGTTTTTATTATTTTATTATCATTATTTTAATTACATTGACCTGCTATATTTCAATATTTTCATTTAAAAAACGATGATAACAGGATTATTGTAAAAATTCATTGTGTGACATAATATTTAAAAAGGCTTTCTATGGCATTATGGCTATCATAAAAACATTGAACATGATTCACAGGAATTTTTACTATCTTCATATTAGAAATGTTTCTGAAACACTATTATCTTAGATTTTTATCTCTAACCTTTCCTCCCACCCCAAAAAGATAACTGTCCTATCCTGGTGGTGATTAAATAAATTCTGTGCCCACCTTCCAACCATACCAGGTACCAGAGCACTAATTTTCAGTGAGATTTTGTGCCTTCATGGGCTCCAGTGTCATCTGAATTTGGAATGTGGTTGGGGGATTTCTGTGGAGAACTTCAGAGTTTATACCCACCATCTACTAGCTCAGACTACTGGTCAAGTGAAACATAGCAACTCAGTAATCAAAGGCTGCCAAATGTTTTACCTTCTCTGCCCCTGCAAAATTTGACCAAATAATTCTCTGCACAGCTCTGTTCATATATCTTCCTTTTAGAGCAACTGTGCTTAGTCTTCCGCCCTGCATAGGCTCAGCCCAAGCCTCAGGTCAAACCAATGAGCCACATTCTCACTTGTCCAGAAGGAGTGAGACCCTCACCCTGTATTACTCTTGCTTCCAGCAACCTGACTTCACTATTCTCTTTTCTATTCCATTTTTACTGTAGTTTTAGAACTAGTGCTTCCTGGTTCTTCCATTAGATTTCCCTTAACTCTGATTCTGATTTTTCTAGTTAGCATTGCATCCTTTCAAGTTTGACCCCACCATAGTACCCTCCTACCTCAGGCACC
Source organism: Callithrix jacchus (assembly GCF_049354715.1). Taxonomy (NCBI): domain Eukaryota; kingdom Metazoa; phylum Chordata; class Mammalia; order Primates; family Cebidae; genus Callithrix; species Callithrix jacchus. The sequence continues at coordinate 94,624,710 of NC_133509.1, forward strand.
ATCCTAGTAATGAGGAAGGTATAAAGATATCCTCAAAGTTGGCTGAAAGTAATAATTAATTTACTTAACATATTTATTTAGTGCCTGCTGTGTTCTAAGTGCTGATTGTTAGGAATACAATGTTAACAAACTATGTTCTCTACAAGTTTATCTCAAAGTTGGCAAATGTTTTCTGTAATAACAGCCAAATAGAAAATATTTCACGCTTTGTGGGCCACATGTGACCTCCACTGCATATTCTTCTTTTTTGCAATACTTAAAAAATGTAAATAACATTGTTTGTAGATTGAGGGCTAAAGCCCATATAGATCCTTGGCTTATAGATACAAACAATAGGGTATCTTGTATAGATACAAGATACAAGCAATAGGGTATGGCAATAGGGTATGATAAAGTCCATACCAAAACTCAGCTCAGTGGCTAAAAGAGCTCATAGGAGGATTATCTGTCCCAACATTGGGGGATGAAACAAGGTTCCCAGGGAATATGACACTTACATTGGGCCCTGACAGATTAAAGGGTGAATTGAGGTAAAGTTCAGACCACTCAAAAGGAGCAGAATGAGTAAAGGTCTAAGGGCAACATAGGGCTTGGCATATTCCAAAACTTCAATTGGTTTAGTATGGCTAAATCATAAAATATTAGGGTTTAAACAGGAAAAGACAAGACCAAACAGTTAATCAAGAGCCAGATGACAAACAAAGGAAAGTATAAATAATGACTTAAACATCAAGAAAAAATATGTTAAGGAGAAACATTGGTCTGAGAGTGAATAGCAATCCCTCCTCATTGATAGGTTGTGAGAAAACTGACTCTCAAGTGAAAGTTAGGCTTTAGTTGACCATGATAGATAAAACAGGAATTTATAGAAAAAAAATCAACAAAAAAAACCCAAATCAGGAATTCCATGGTGATTGTTTGTAATGAACAGGGGTAGGGGTCCCATAGCCTTTGATGAGTAGAGCAGATCTGGAGGCAGGGAGGATGAAGAGCAGTGTTTCTAGGTGATAAGTACAGGAAATAGGGGTGAAGAAAGCAGGTATCCTGTGGGTGACTAGCAAGAGGGGCTGTGTAGGGGAAGCAACATATTAATGAATAAATGTGCTCATGTCACTGGCTTCAAGATTCCAGCTGATATACATGATTTAGTAAATAGTTAAAAGGCATAGTGGTATAGCATGCTGTTTAATTATTTGATCTTTTCTTCAGGAATTTACCTTGTTTTTCACTAGTGAGAAACATTTTAGGCATCTAAATCACTTTATTTAAGCACATAATTAGAATGCATTAGACTATGGCTGATCTTAGTTGTTCAAATACTGCATTTAGAAATGACAGTCACAATTAATTGAACATTATCTTTGCTGGTGTTTTAGGAGCTCACGAACTTAACCAGGCTACCTTGCTTAAAGGATTTATGTCTGAATGACCCTCAATATAAAACCAATCCAGTTTGTCTGCTGTGTAATTATTCCATACATATATTATATCATTTGCCTTGCCTTCAAAGATTTGACACATTGGATGTGTCAGCAAAGCAAATCAAGGAACTGGCAGATGTAAGTACATCCCCAATCAAGTATCTGTGATTTCAGTTTTATTAATTAATGGCTTCTTTCTGGCTGTGTCCACATATGGTAGGTAGGATTATCAGATCAGTTCTTGTTGCCAATTCTACTTTTGCTCTAGTGAACTGGATATTACACATAAAAGTATATAAATAATAATATAAATACTAGAATTTTAATTTTGATGACAGTACTGGAAGGTGAAATAATAGAATATTGTTTCTCATTTATACAAAACAAGAAGGAAATTGAAAAAAATCAGTGTTAATAATTAGACTAGTGCTATATATATATATATATATAAGCTTAAATAACAGAAATGTAACAACCACTTCTCCTTTGGAATATCACATATCAAAATTAGAAAATATCTATGGATTAGGTAAATTTTAATCTAATTAAACATAGTTTGTGATTCTCTGAAAGGTTAAGTAGCTGAGGATATCAGGGGATGAGAAGTAACAGATGACAGGAGTGGTGGAGGCCAGATTATGTGAGACTGTAGACTGTTGTAAGGACTTTGGCCTTTACTTTGAGTGAGATGGGGTCCACTGGAAAATTCTGAGCAGAGGAGCGACTAAGATGACTTATGTTTCAAAGGGATCCTTTTGAATAATGGATTAGAATGGAGAGTTAGAGGGACAAAGGTGAAAGCAGAGAGACCAGTTAGGAGATTATTCCAGTTACTTAGATGAGCGATGTGGATGGTTCAGTTCATGGTGTTCACAAAAAATGTGGTAGGAAGTCAGATTCTAGTAGCAGTTGAAAGATGGAGACTATCTGGGTTTACTGGTGGGTTGGATATTAAGTACAGAGGAAAGAAGTAGAGAATAATTCCAAGATATTAGTTGGAGCAATTCAAAGGGAAAGTTGATATTTGGCGACATTAGGAAGAGTATGGGAGGAATAGGTTTAGGAGGAAGAATCATGATTTAATTTTAGGCATTTAATGTTTGAACAATTTCTTGAATATCCAAGAGGACATATTCAATAAGTAGTTGGATGTATGAGTCTACTGTGTAGGAGAATTTCCCAGAAAATTAAAATATGAAAACAGAAAGCAAAAAGTTGGTACTTACAGCTGTGGACTGGATGAGTCAACAAGGAATGTGTGGAAGAGAAAGTGTGCCACTTAAGTGTTAAATGTTGGGTAGATGAAAAGGAACGTGCAGAGAGACTGAAAAGGAGAACTAAGAGAGGCAAGTTCTTCTAACATTTTGACTGAGATTCTCAAACATTTGGTTCAGTCTTATAAATGTCAGGCGTAGCATAAGAAACAAAATAAGAAATTGTTAGAAATTGTGCCTAACATCTTAAATTAAGTAATTATTTTCATTTTCTTATTGTAAAATATTTATCTTTCCTTTATCTTTTAAGGCACAAATAGGATCTATACTATAGTTCAACTTCTGATTCAGACCAAAATGATTTTCAGATTCAAAGTATTTTTAATTTATGGATTGATATAGATTTCTAAAATGCTTCCTTCCTTACTATGCATAAGAAGATAAGTTGTGGCAGTTCTTTGTGATGAACTCTTGAACAGAGTATTATTGATTCTTCAGATTTTTACCTATGACTGTGAACTAGTTTGTATAAACTACAAGTGGCAGATAAAGTCAGAACTTACCAGGAGGACCACCAAAGAGTTACTGTGAGCAAGAGGGAAAAACATATGGGTTTAAACCAGAAGACTTGGATTCAATCCCCCAACTGCATGTGCTACTCCTGAAGCTCAGTTTTCTGAACTGAAACAAAGATGATGAAAATAGTATCTGCCTTTCAGCACAGAGTTGTTTTGGGGGAACCAATGAGTTAGTGTACATAAAAGCCCATTTTAATTTTTAAGTAGTATAAAAATAAGTGCTATGAAACTATAATTGAATATATTTCTGTTTATGACTTTGAATTCTTTTTTGGCCACCTAAGATGCAAAGGGATCAAATTTTGTCTTAGTACAAACATGCAACTGAATTTAGCATTATAATTAGTCTAACTTCTTTCCTTAAAAAGTTTGTTTTAACAGCTGGGCAATTTTAACAAAGTCCTTGAAAGTGACTTTGACATTAATTTTTTAAAGTCCAAATTCAAAAAGTAAGTTGCATGTGGTCAGCCTACAAAGTTGATTTGCTATATAGTTACAGTTTATAAAATAGTGTTCCCTCCTTCCCCAAAATCTTACTATATACTCTCAAATAAGGACAAAAAAAAACCCTTATTGATAACACTTGTTTATTGTTATGACATACTAAGTGATTTTGAAAAAGTTTAGAAATAGTAAAAATCACAATTTGTGTTTCTATATGAAGATAGAAGTACATTCTTAATAAATTGGAAAAAGTTGAAACTATGGTAAGATATACTACACACAAATCTGGTTTGATGGAAAACATAAGTAGGAAGTACACTTTTCATTGTATAAATCAAATTTTTTGGTTTTTGAAATATGAATATATTGCTTATTCAAAAAAATTAAAATAAGACTAGTATGTTTTAATCTTTGCTTTGTCCCCACCTAGGGGGACTCGAAGTTAAATTTAAATTTTAGATCAACAACAAAGAATGTTTTGGTATAATTAAATAAGTATAAGTAACTTTACTAAGTATTATACATATTAAAATATTATCCATTGCTTATCTGAAATTCAAATTTAATTTGGCATCCTATATTTTATCTGACAAAATTAACTCCATCCTATGTTCTCTTGTGTTATTTTTTTCCCTTTTATTTACAATTGATGCATAATAATTCTATGTATTCTATAGGATACACTGGTATTCTGATACACATTTACAATGTATAATGATAGAATAAGGGTAATTAGCATATTCATCTCCTCAAACATTTATTTTTTCTGTTGTGAACATTCAAAATCCTGTCTTTCCGATTTTTGAAAATATACACATTATAGTTAACCATATTCACCCTGCAGTGCTACAGAACACCAGAACTTATCTTCCTATCTAGCTTTAATTTTGTGCCCTTAACCAACCTTTCCTCCCCACTACCTTTCCTACAGCCTCCAATATCTGCAATTCTACTCTCTACTTCCATGACCTCAAAATTTTTTTTAGTTTTCACACAAGTGATAACATGCAATCTTTATTTTTCTGTGCCTGCCTTATTTCGCTTAACATAATGTCCTCCAGGCTCAACCATGTTGCCACAAATGACAGGATTTCATTCTTTTTTACGGTTAAATAGTATTCCATCATATGTGTGTGTGTGTGTGTGTGTAAATGTATGTAATGTGATATATGTAATGTATGTGATGTGGGGAGGTGTATGTAATGTGCGTGTGTGGGGGGGCAGGTGTATATAATGTGAATGGATTTCTTTATCCATTTACCTATCGATGGCACTTAGGTTAATTCTAAATCTTAGCTATTGTGAGTAGTAAACATGGGGGTGCAGGTATCCCTTTGATACACTGATTTCCTTTGTTTTAGATAAATACCCGGTAGTGAGATTGTTGAATCCTATGGAAGTTCTATTTTTAGTTTTTTGAGAAAACTCCATCCTGTTTTTCAAAATGGCAGCATATGAGAATTCCTTTTTCTGGGCCCAGGAGGGTGGATCACTTGAGGTCAGCAGTTTGAGACTAGCCTGGCCAACATGGTGAAACCCCGTCTCTACTAAAAATACAATAAAAATTAGTCTGTGTGGTTGCAGGTGCCTGTAATCATAACTACTTGGGGGGCTGAGACAGGAAAACTGCTTGAACCCAGGAGGTGGAGGTTGCAGTGAGCCAATATCGTGCCACTGCGTTGCAGCCTGGATGACAGACTTGTCTCAAAAAAAAAAAAAAGTTCCATTTGCTCTGCAATCTCACCAGCATCTTTCTCTGTTTCGTTTTGTTTTGTTTTCTGTCTTTTTGATAATAGCCATTCTAACTGGGTGAGATTATATTGTGATTTTTATTTGCATTTCCATGATGGTTATTTAGTGATGTTGAGTATGTTTTCATATACCTATTGGCTATTTGTATGTTATCTTTTGAGAAATGTCTGTGCAGTTCCTTTGCCCACTTTTTGGTTGGATTATTTGTGTGTCTGTGTGTGTGTTTTGTTTTTTTTTGTTTTGTTTTGTTTTTGTTTTTCTCTGTTGAGTTGTTTGAGTTCCTTGTTATTCTGGATATGAGACCCTTATTGGATGAATCATTTGCAAATATTTTCTCCCTTCCATAGGTTGTCTCTTCACTCTGTTGATTGTTTCCTTTGGCTGTGCGGAAGCTTTTCAGTTTAATATAGTCCCATTTGTCTATTTTTGTTTTCATTGCTCATGCTTTGGAAGTATTAGCCATAAAATCTTTGCTTAGATCAATGTCCTAAAGCATTTTCTCTCTTTCCTTCTAGTAGTTCCATGGTTTCAAGTTTTACATTTAAGTCCATCTTTTGAGTTAATTTTTGTATATGTTGAGAGAAGGGGTCTAATTCCATTCTTCGCTATCAGAATATCCTATTGTTTTAGATTTAAGAATTATTAGAATTTTTTTTCAGCTGTCACTAACCCACAGAATTTCGTATAGGATTTTCTATTGTCTCCAAATACTAAAAAATAAAAATAAAAAAAATCAAGAAACACCATTTCCCATTTCTTAAGTTAACAGTTGTCCTTTAACTCAGTTGCACCTTAGAAATTAAGCTCTTCTTTATCAGAGATATTTAATCAGTTTATCATGATCTTAAAATAAATATTTTCTTAACTGTTCTTTGTTATGATTGTCTTATTTTTAGCAGAGAATTTAGTGATTTCAGTTGCTGTACTTCATAATATGCATGAGGAAAGAGAATTCTTTTGGCCTTTCATCATACTATGTATTTGTTTCTATTCTGTCTTTTATGCCAGATAATTATATTAGGATATTGATTATCCACTCTGTACTAAGTAAATTTCATAAGAAAAGACTGCAGCTGTAGAAAATATATGTCTAAAACTATAAAAGCCTTCCAATTTATTTGCTTTCACTATTTCAGGTAAACAATTAAAATCATGTCGCATTTTTTATAATGCCTCTAATTTGCTTATAGTCTCCTAAGGTAGTCCTTTTTAAGTAATATAACTCTCAAGCTCCATTTAGCTGGTGCGTTTCTTAACTATGTATTTAATCAATTTATCATGATAAATTTATTAATAACTGGATGACCCATTGTTATTAAGGAACTCAAGCTAAACGGATTTGGTAGACATTTAGTAATTTGCTTAACCTAATGAACATTCTTTTATAAATTTGAAAAAAAATAAATTCTGTTCCTTAGCCATGCTTTTAAAAAATGAATTGAGTAATGTTACATTTGCTTTTAATTCTTATTAATTTATTTTTTCCCTGAGTCAATCAATGGGAATAATGAGTTATATGTTTGCTCTAATTATACTACCTCATTACCTATATTATTTTATACATTAAATTTTATCTGTAGTCTCTTTATGTAGTTATCCTGGAAATAAATGTGAATATGCCTCAAACTTTATGCCCCACAAAGACAATTTTTGGAATTTTTAATTTTTTAAAATTACATTTAAATATAGAGTTCTGTGTAGCCATTGTCACTCCACTGTCATCATTATTAGTAACTGAGCATGCAAATTATCTAATTGTTATATAGAACATGCTGTACTTATATAATGCCACTAATAATTGCCTATAATTTGTTTTAGCTAATTTTTTGCTGTTTTCTTTCTTACTTTTAGACCACAGCAATGAAAAAAATAATGTATTACAATATGCGTATAAAAACTGTTCAGAGGCATCTTAGTGAAGACCTTGAAAAACTGAATGATCAAAAATGCAAATTACAAAAGTTGCCAGAAGAACGAATAAAATTATTCAGCTTTGTGAAAAAAACCGTAAGATTTAATAATGTAAAATTCCAGTGGCCATACCTTAAGAAAACTGCCAGATGAGATAGCAAGCAATATATATCGTTTATATTTTATATGTATATATAAACATATATAATACACACACACACACACACACACACGCCCATAATTACTACTGAGTATCAAGTTAAGTTTGCCCCCAAAAAGTTTTGATTCCATGTACTTAACTAAGCTGCATTCTGTGCTTAGATATCTGCAATTCAAAAGAGGTATAGGCTTATTAAATTATGAATCTCTTAAAAACAATCTATGTATTTCAATATGATTTAGAGTGTTTCAAAAATTGTTAGACTTATTTCAGCTGCATTTTTATTAAATACCAGCAGGCTGTGCTCAAAATTCATTTTCTTGTTTAAAGTGCTAAAAAAAGAAAAAACCCTTTACTAATAATATTAGGTTATAAAATGAAGCGGGAACTTTAAATTAAGCAATATTTTAGTAGTATGTATGCATTTTTATTTAGAATAAATTGAATTTCCTTGACCAAAAGTAGACCCTGAGAAATTAAGCATTATTTAACTCAAAACAGAATCGTGTATATATAATTATTCCTGTATTTTTTTCAGTATGAGGAAATAATCTAATTCCTGTATTTTTTTCAGTATGAGGAAATACATTATTTCCTCATATATATATAATATATATATTTTATATAAATTAATATACAATTAATATAATATATATTTTTAAATTTATATAAAAATACAGGAATAATTATATATATGTTGAAATGGATTATTCAACAAATGGTGATAGAAAAATAGTCAAACTATCTGGGAGTTGGAGACTTGGATCCTTCATTTGTACTTTACCAAATGTAAATACCAGTAGGAAAAAAAAGAATTAAATGTAAAAATGAAAACATGAAAAATTGAAGAATAAATGTATAGATTGATATATTTATCTGATCTCAGCCTGCCAAATTAAAGAAATACTAGAAATCACAAAGGAATAAAATGTAGATTTGAGTTTTAAAAAACCAGTAGAATAGTTTTATATTTAAAATCATAATTAATACACATAAATAACAAATGAATATCTGAAAAAATGTCTTCAACAAACATGATGGACTAAGGGTCAATATCCCTAGTATAAAAAAGTACTCACATGTAAAACAAAATAAAAGGTAAATGTCTAAATAGACAAGTTGAGCAAAGTACATAAACTAGAATTTTACAAAAGTAGAATTAAAAATGACTAATAAGCATTTGAAAGAACTCAATTTGATGATTAATTTCCAAATGTCAATTAAGATAACAAGAAACTGTTTCACCTATAAACCGTCAAAGTATGACACATGACAGTACTCAGGCTGGTGAAGACGGATGTGACACACTAGATATGACTTACTGGAGTGTAACTTTGGTCATACATATAACAGCGCCAAAATGTTGAGTTTTTGACACAGTAAATCTAATTCTAGCACTCTGTTGTAAATATATATGTATAAGGACATATATAAAAATGTTTAAATATGTATCACTGCACTATTAATAAAAACATTGGAAACTAAACAATAGGAGAAGAATTATACACTCAAGATAGAACAATGTGTAGCTATTAATATTAAAAACTAAGGTTTTGAAATATATTTAATGCTTTTTAAAAATGAACAGGTCTTATAATTAGAAAAGTATTCTTAAAACATTAATAAAATTTAAAATTCATAATTAAAAATAGATTATTTGAATAAAAATCACAGTAGATCAGTATATGAATAACATATCTGCTATTTTCACGAGTAATTGCATGTATTAAGTAAATGAGAAAAATAATGGCTATCGGTATATACAACTAGAGACATTTTAATAAATATGCTTAATCTAACAGCTGGCTAGGTCTATTATAGAAGAGTACACATAACTAGTATCCACTTATATACACTTTTCTTTGTACAGTGCAATTAATCTTTATTGTTATCATTGTTGTTTTTATTTTAAGTTCTGGGATCATGTGCAGAACGAGCAGTTTTGTTGCATAGGTATGCATGTGCTGTGATGGTTTGCTGCACCTATCAACCCGTCAGCTAGGTTTTAAGCCCTGCATACATTAGGTATTTGTCCTAATGCTCTCCCTCCACTTGCCCCCCAACCCCCTGACAGGCCCCAGTATGTGATGCTCCCCTTCCTGTGTCCATGTGTTCTCATTATTCAACTCCCACTTGTGAGTGAGAACATGTGGTGTTTGGTTTTCTGTTCCTGTGTTAGTTTTTTGAGAATGATGACTTCCAGCTTCATTGATGTCCCTGCAAAGGACATGATCTCATTCTTTTTTATGCCTGTATAGTATTCCATGGTGTATATGTGCCACATATTCTTTATCCAGTCTGTCATTGTTGGGCATTTGGGTTGGTTCCAAGTCTTTGCTATTGTAAACAGTGCTGCAATAAACATATGTGTGCATATGTCTTTATCAGTAGAATGGTTATAATCCTTTAGGTATATGCCCAGTAATGGGATTGCTGGGTCAAATGGTATTTCTGGTTCTAAATCCTTGAGAAATCACCACACTGTCTTCCACAGTGGTTAAACTAATTTACACTCCCACCAACAGTATAAAAGCGTTCCTGTTTCTCCACATCCCTGCCAGCATCTGTTTCCTGACTTTTTAATAATCACCATTGTAGCTGGCATGAGATGGTATCTCATCGTGGTTTTGATTTGCATTTCTGTAATGACCAGTGATGATGAGCATTTTTTGTATATGTTTGTTGGCTACATAAATGTCTTCTTTTGAGAAGTATATATCCTTTGCCCACTTTTTGATAGGGTTGTTTTTTTCTTATAATTTTGTTTAAGTTCTTTATAGATTCTGGATGTTAGACCTTTGTCAGATAGATAGCTTGCAAAATGTTTCTCCCATTCTCTAGATGGCCTGTTCACTCTGATTATAGTTTCTTTTGCTGTGCAGAAGCTCTTTAGTCTGATTAGATCCTATTTGTCAATTTTGGCTTTTGTTGCAATTGCTTTTGGTGTTTTATTCATGAAGCCTTTGCCCATGCCTGTTTCCTGAATGATAGTGCCTAGGTTTTCTTCTAGGATATTTTATGGTTTTGGGGTTTACATTTAAGTCTTTAATCCATCTCGAGTTAAGTTTTGTATAAGATGTTGGGAAGGGGTCCAGTTTCTGTTTTCTGCATATGGCAAGCGAGTTTTCCTAGCACCATTTATCAAATAAGGAATCCTTTCCCCATTGCTTGTTTTTGTCAGCTTTATCAAAGATCATATTGTTGTAAATATGTGGTGTTATTTCTGAGGTCTCTATTTGGTTCCATTGGTCTATATATCTGTTTGGTACCAGTATCATGCTGTTTTGATTACTGTAGGCTTGTAGTATTAAGTCAGGTAGAGTGAAAGCTTTGTTCTTCTTTCTTAGGATTGTCTTGGCTGTTTTTTCATTCCATATGAAATTTAAATTAGCTTTTTCTAATTCTGTGAAGAAAGTCACTGATAGCATGAATAACATTGAATCTATAAATTACTCTGGGGAGTATGACCATTTTCAGGATATAGATTCTTCCTACCCATGAGCATGGAATGTTTTTCCATTTGTTTGTGTCTTCTCTTATTTTCTTGAGCAGTAGTTCTCTTTGAAGAGGTCATTCATCTCCCTTATAAGTTGTATTTTTTAGGTATTTTATTCTCTTTGTAGCAATTGTGAATTTGAGTTCACTCATGATTTGGCTTTCTGCTGATTTGGTGTATAGAAATGCTTGTGATTTTTGCACATTGATTTTGTATCCTGAGACTGCTGAAGTTGCTTAAGGAGTTTTTGGCTGAGATGATGAGATTTTCTAAATATACAATCATGTTGTCTACAAACAGAGACAATTTGACCTCCTCGCTTCCTATTTGAATACTTTTATTTTTTTTCTCTTGCCCGATTGCCCTGGACAGAACTTCCAATACTATGTTGAATAGAAGTGGTGAGAGAGGGCATCCTTGTCTCATACCATTTTCAAAGACAATGCTTCCAGCTTTTGCCCATTCAGTATGATATTGACTATGAGTTTGTCATAAACAGCTCTTATTATTTTGAGATATGTTTCAGCAATACCTAGTTTATTGAGAGTTTTTAACATGAATGGGTGTTGAATTTTATTGAAGGCCTTCATCTATTGAGATAATCATGGTTTTGGTCAGTGGTTCTGTTTATGTGCTGGATTATGTTTATTGACTTTTGTATGTTGAATCAGCCTTGCATCCAGGGATGAAGCTGACTTGATCATGGTAGATAAGATTTGTGATGTGCTGCTGGATTCAGCTTGCCAGTATTTTATTAAGGATTTTGACATCAATGTTCATTAGTGATGTTGGCCTGAAGTTTTCTTTTTTTGTTTCGTCTGTGCCAGGGTTTGGTATCAGAATGATGCTGTCCTCATAAAATGAGTTAGGGAACAGTCCCTCTTTTTCCATTGTTTGGAATAGTTTCACATGGAATGGTACTAGCTCATCTTTGTACCTCTGATAGAATTCGGCTATCAGCCCGTCTGGTCCTGGGCTTTTTTTTTGGTTGGTAGGCTGTTAATTACTACCTAAATGTCAGAACTTGTTATTGGTCTATTCAGGGATTCAACTTCTTCCTGGTTTAGGTTTGGGAGGGTGTATGTGTCCAGGAATTTATACATTTCTTCTAGATTTTCTAGTTTCTTTGTGTAAAGGTGTTTCTAGTAATCTCTGATGGTAGTTTGTATTTCTTTGGGTCAGTGGTGATATCCTCTATCATTTTTTATTGTGTCTATTTGATTCTTTTCTCTTTTCTTCTTTATTAGTCTAGCTAGTGGTTTACCTATTTTGTTAATCTTTTCAAAAAACAGCTCTTGGATTTATTGATTCTTTGAAGGGTTTTTCATGTCTCTGTCTCCTTCAGTTCTGCTCTGATGTTAGTTATTTCCTGTCTTTTGCTTGCTTTTGAATTTGTTCCTTCTTGCTTCTCTAGTTCTGTTAACTGTGATGTTAGGGTGTCGATTTCAGATCTTTCCAGGTTTCTGTTGTGGGCATTTCGTGCTATAAATTTCCCTCTTAACACTGCTGTAGCTGTGTCCCAGAGATTCTGGTATGTTGTCTCTTTGTTCTCATTGGTTTCAAAGAACTTCCTTATTTCTGTCTTAATTTTGTTATTTACTCAGTAGTCATTCAGCAGCAAGTTGTTCAATTTCCATGTAGTTGTGCAATTTAAGTGAGTTACTTAATCCTGAGTTCTAACTTGATTGCACTGTGGTCTGATCCTGAGAGACTGTCTGTTATGATTTCCGTTCATTTGCAATTTGCTGAGGAGTGTTTTACTTATAATTATGTGGTTGATTTTAGAATACTTGCAGTGTGGTTCTGAGAAGACCAATGAAAAATGAAAAGTAGGTGTGTTAAAAATTACAACATTATTTGAATTTTAAATAATTATACTAAAGCCAGCATTTATTTTAATTTTACTTTGGCTTTAATAGAAGCAAACTCATTAAAAATATTTGAAAAACTGTTGCTTTGCTTATTTTCAATTGAGAGACTACTATGTTTGAAGTGGTTAAGATCAGCACTTGGTTAAGAGAAACTGGCTGACTGAATTTGCACCTAAGTTGAAATCACATGTTTGGCATGGTTTTATGAAATTTGGCCTATTTATTACCTAGATTTCTACTTTGTTCATTTAAATTAGACACTTGTTTAATAGATCCCATTAAAAGTTAATATCTGAATTTCAACTTTGCCTCGACCATGTTTAATTTTTATTTTGCTCTCTGGCATATTGTTTTCCACAGTTGGAACGAGAACTAGCTGAACTCAAGTGCTTGGGCAAAGGGCACAGTGATGGATCCAATAACAGTAAAGTAACTGATCCTGAAACATCTAAGAGTAGTGAAACTGTCACTGGAGAACCAAGTCTTCAGCAGAAGATATTGACCAAACTAAATGCCTTGAATGAAAGGGTAACATTCTGGAACAAAAAACTAGATGAGTATGTTTAACGAATTGTCTAGCTGTTCAGATTTGAAACTGAGAAAATCAAAATGTTTTGGGCCATCGGTTGACACTAGTTCCCTTCTTCATGAGTGTAAAGAATTATAGTATGAAGTAAAGCATGAAATATGTTCTTAGTACTAGTTCCTAGTACATATAAGAAGTACAGCTTAAAATCTGGCATACAGTTTTTTTCCAGAGGCAGTTCTTAATTAGGAACAGTAGCTACCTCCCAGGGGCTTCCTGTCATATCACTGCTCTAGTGTCTGCAAACTAAAAACAATAGAGTTGATGCTGGTGCATAAACTCACCGAATAGATGAGACCTGGAAAAGCCCATACACAGTAGAAGCAAGTTCAGTCTCAGTTTTCAATTAGAAATGTAAAGCAATGAGGCTTAGCAAGGACTGTGAATTTTTTAATTTACTAAGGCACTAAGTGGATAAGTTAGTGGGCCCTGTGGTAATGCTAACAGTAATCGTAGTAACATTTATTGGGTTTTTACTTTGTGTCACACTCTTTGCTAAAATCTTTACATATAATTTGCATATAACTCTCAAAGCAACCATTTTAGAAGTAAGGACTATGAATATTGCTATTTTACTGAGAAAACTGAGGCATAAAAAGGCCAAGTGATATATGTCTGAGATCTGAAAGCCGTAAGTGGTAAAGCAAGGTTAGTATTCTAGTCTTCACATATTTTGAGAGTAGCAAAATTAAAAGTTATTTTAATTGCCAAAAACAGAATGTCTTTTACAAGGTTTAACTGTTAACACCAAGCTTTCTTTATCTATTGAAAGGAAGCCTTGTGTTTTAACATCAATTTAAAAAAATCTATCATAAGTTTTAATGTTGTCATCTGTAGCTCATTCTAATAACTGTATGTATTTTTCTCTTCAACAGAATTGAAGCAATTTATCATACTGAAGTAAAACAAAAGAAGAAAAGTCATGGCTTATTGATCCCACTTTTGTTAACTGAGTTAGAGACTGTGGGAAATTTCCATTTTGAAGAAGGCACTCAATCTGATGACTGGTAAATCCATTAGAAATTTAGTATAGCGTTAAAAATAATTTAAGTACTTCGGATCATCAACCAGAATATAAACTTATAAAATCTTAAAATGTCCCATTTTGAAACATTTCTCATGCAAAATATTCATCTATTAAAAATTGGCAGGCATCTATTGAAAATTTAAAATTACCTACTTTCTACCTACACATTTATTTATGCCATTGCCATGAGCCAACCTTGAAGACATCCTAATGGTTACTCACTGCTTTTTACCCAATTTTTCTTAGCCCAAGAGCAGAATATAATTTAGAAAAAAATAGTTTATAAGCAAGTATTAATTTCCTTTCTGGACTGGATACAGTGCACGATTCTGAATATTAGTTGAGAAAATTGAACAGAGCAGGAGTGCCAAAGCAGGATTGGTGACAGCAGGTTGCCAACATGGGAGGAGACTGTCTAGCAAACCTTCTGTAGGTCAGAACAGAACAGTGGTCAGAGTGGAACCCACTGTTTAGAGATAGCCACCGTCAAGGTGCATATGAACACTACATGTTAAAATAGGGTATATGATTAAACCAGGAATTCATGTCAAAAGCCTGTATCAACAAAAATGGAGAGACTCCAGGATCAATCAGAAAGCAGACAGCCAGGCTTTAGAACCAAGGCCTACTAGTAGAAACTAGGAAGTGGTTGTGTTGCTTCAATTAGAGGGGCACAGTTAAAAATTACCCTTAAAAAAAAAAGAAAGCCTTGAAGAAAAATAGTGTTAATTATGACTTTCACATTTCTAAATCATTTTTTCAAAATTGAAGAGCCTGTGAAACAGACAAAAATTGCTCTAAAGCCATAGTAGGAACTGGGTAGTTGGAAATACACCCAGACATGTCAAACTATAGAATGGACTTGGCACATAACCCTGGAGCATGGTTTTACCTGAAGTCAATGTCAACATAAACACTAATTTTATAGAGTAGAATGTAAAATTTACACTAACTTTTTAGGAAAAAAACTTGTTATTGTTATGGGTTACTTTAAACCAAGGCCCCTGATTTCTATTAGACATGGCTTTTTTCTCACCTCTGTAAGGAAAAGCTTCTCAAGGGTCTTGGGAAAACTGATGGAAAGTGTAAGAAGCTCTTTGCTAGGGAAAAAAAGCCCTTTTAAAATACTTTCCTTTGTATTAGTACATCCATTTTCACAGCAGTTACTACTGTTTGCTTAACCACATTGTTTGATTTTTATGTACAAAGATATAAAAGGTGTTCATCCCAGCTCCCATGTGAACAAATAAAGGCCTTGATTTTTCAAGTGCAAAAACTCAATGGTGTCTCTCTACAGGGTGCACATTTATATTCACTCAAACTAAACAGGATTTTTTTTTTTTTGAGATGGAGTCTCGCTCTGTTGCCCAGACTGGGATGCAGTGGCACAATCTAGGCTCACTGCAACCTCTGCCTCCCAGGTTCAAGCAATTCTCCTGCCTCAGACTCCCAAGTAGCTGAGATTACAGGTGCATGCCTCCACACCCGGATAATTTTTGTATTTTTAGTGGAGATGGGGTTTTGCCATGTTGGCCAGACTGGTATCAAATTCCTGGCCTCAAGTGATCTGCCCGCCTCAGCCTCTCAAAGTGTTGGGATTACAGGAATGAGCCACTGTGCCCAGCCCTAAACAGGATTTTAAAAAATTATTTCTGTTTCTTTTTACTTATTGTAAAGGAAGCTCTTTGTAACAAGTAGATTAGTGAAAAAAAGTAAAATCAAAGTGACTAAAAGCCATTTAGATAACTATGTCAGCCTGATAGTAAATTAGGTAGGTTTGATGGATTTTGATTAGGATTAACCTATTTACTTGGTTTTAAGAAGAGCAAACTTAATTTAAGGAATAAATCAAATAAATGTTAGCAGAATTTAAAGTACTGTTTTTTTACTTTTAGCATACTACAAGTTTCGTTACTTTTCCTCTGATCTTTTATGTATGTTAAGAAATAACTAAGTGCATTAAATTGCTATGGACATTTCTAGTTGTTTATTTAAGCATTGACTTCTCTTTAATTAATACTTTTAAGGCTAAGGATTCAGTAGTTGAATAAAAAGTGTTTGAGTAGAACTAGGACTGAAAGATTTTCTGTTAAAATTACCTTTATGTCTTTAACAACGACAAAACACTGCATGTTTCTAAATGTATATCATTATTTCTTAGCTTTATTTCTTTTATGAAATATAATTATTTCTAGTTTTAAAAAGTCTTATTTTATAAAGACTTGCTAGTAGTGGATTGTTGCTACTATACCTTTGTTATTATAGAATCATATTATTTACTGATGTGTTGCCAATTGAGTTACCCATTGACATCAGAAAACATTTATCAATAGGGACTCCAAAGCATAAACGATGCTGTTCTTGTGCCTGAGAAGCTGTCATCCTGGTTACAGATACAGTATATTTACAACTAAAAACAAAATTTTAAAACACCAGAAAACAATATATAAGTGACTCTGTATGTTCCTTTGGGGCAGATATGATGTTTTGTGTGTCTTTTAAGTTGTAACATCTAGCATGAGGCTAGATTAATAGCCAAGTATATATTCACTAATTGAAGCTTCCATATCACTTTATAGATATTCAACAGCTTTACTTTGGTATATATAATGACTTTCAGTTATTAATCTGACTCTTTATAAAGATTTCATGCTGTACTATCTCAAGGAGCAGAAACTTTTTGTTTTATAGGGTTTTGAAGCTATTATGATGTTGATTTAAGTTGGTAAGCCTGTGAAGTATTTATTAAACCTTTGTCTAAGATTATAAAGCCTGTTTCAATAGATTATATTAAGCTTCAGTCATTGAAAAACTGGGTACTCTACATTTGCTAAATGAGACCATTTATTGTATATTAACAAAATGTGTAGGCATCTTTCTGTGTAACTGAATATATTAGTCATTGATATCTATCATTGTGCATGTTTATACATTCAAGTCCCACTGAATGAATCAAGATAAGGTACACAGTTCAGCTGACTCTAAAGGATTTGAACAGGAGTTTTGATTAGTTTAAGAGACCATACAGTGGAGAACATTAAATCCTCTACTGTAGGTGAAGAGTCTGAATATAATTTGGAAGGTAACAAATAGCTGCAAAGGCTTTTGTTTTGTTTTATTGGCTGACTCTTCACCTATAGAGAGGATCAGTGATCTCCACTGTATGGTTTTAGACCATCATAACTTTTGTTCAAATGTTTTAAAGTCAGCTGAACTGTGTACCTCACTGCTCCTGAAGCAAACCCAACACTCCACCACATGAGTGGTTTTGTTTGTTCTCCTTCCTTCACCCAGAATGCTTTCACATACCTCGCCCTTACTTCATCATTGCTCAGCTGCTGAATTCCTGGGCAAAATAAAAGCACCATGAAAAAAATCACACTTCATAGCTCCTGCATTCCTGAGGGACCAGCCTAGTAACTAGGTATTGTCTGTTCATTCCTTGCACGCATTCTTGAGAAACCTCAAGCCCAATAACCACTATATAGGAAAATCTTTATCTAAAATATGTCTATAGCCCTAGTTTCTATAGGAGTGCAGAAAGTTTCCAGGACATGTTATTTAGAGGAAACTTGACAGATTTAGGCTCAGCAAATGATCCCTCTAGAGGTGGGGCAGTGGCTTGCCCACCTCAGATTATATTGTGACTGTTTTGTAGGTCCTCTGAACTGGTTAGCAGGCATCACGATTGACTGCAACACTATTCATATCTGTCTCCTCTACCAGACTGTGAGCTCCTCTGGGATTAGTTTGGTTTAGGCAGCCCTCTTTCCAACTCTAAGGGAGAGATAATTTATAAGATCCTGGCTGCATAGATTAAGTATTTGCTTGTGAGAAATACAGATGCCCTAAGTTAGGAGCTCAGCCGTTAGGCTCAAGGAGAGACTAACTATCAGGAAGCTCACCTCTATGATCGTAGCTCACACCCATTTCAGATCCTGGTTGATTTTGTACGTAAGGATCTAGATCTGTCATTAAAAGCAAATGTATTCCTTATAGGATCATTTACTTCCTTCTCAAAATGATCCATTTTTCAATCTCATCTTAATCTAGGTTCTGTGCTAGACAGGACCGGAATTTTATGAGTATGGCCAGGTGAGGGCAGCAGAGAGCAAACAAGCACTTCAGCGTTCTTACCTTCACACAACTGGCCCCTGGTCCTCTTCCTCCAGTTTTCAGATCAAATATCTTAACGTCTCTGAAAGGCCTTCCCCAAGACCCTATCTTAAGTAGGTCCGCTTTGCATTCCTTACCCCGTTTCTCTTTAAAGCTCTTATCAGTTTAGAAATTTTATTTCTGCCTTTACTTGTTTAGGCTTCATTAGAGCAGACATTGCCTCTTTCACATCAGTATTCCTAGTCAGGAAGTTATTTCAGTAGTCCAATAAGAGATCATGGTGATTTGGATTAGGATGGTAACAGCGGTGATGATGAAACATGATCGTATTCAGGACACATTTTAGATGTAGAGCCAGACGGACTTGCTAAAGAATTAGATACTGGTAAGGAAGAGAGGAGAGGATTGATTATTCCTATGGTTTTGACAAGCTACCAGTTAAATGGTGGTGCCATATACTGAGATGGAAAATACTCAGAGGAGCAGGTTTGGGATGAAGTGTTAGTTATGTTAGGTTGGATTCACCTATTTAATATGCAGATGGACATACCAAGTAGGTAGTTGGATATTGAAGTCTGAGTATAACCAGCTAAGTTGGGTAGAGATCAAGACTAGAAACAAAATGATATAACTTATCATATATATAAAGCCAAGGAACCAGATGAAATTATCTAGGGAGAGTGTTCATGGACATAAGGGGATGGCCAAAGGCTGATCCCTGGGCAGCTCAACATCTAAGTTTGTCTGAGAAGACCCAGCAAAGAAAACTATGAAAGAGCAGCCAAAAAGAGGAAGACATCTGTAGTTTCCCTGAAGCTAAGAAAGAAAGTGTTTCAGAATGTGAGGACTGCTCAACCAACATGTCTTTCAGGGCAAACAAATATGCAATAAACAGAGGCACACATATGATTACTGCATCATTAGCAAAAAACACAAAATGAGCTGTAACTTTTGTCACATGTAATTTTGTGTTCTTAAACATTTTAAGGAAAATCTGTTGTTTTCTTTATGTATATTCTGTATGTATTCCCACATAGGTTTAATTTCTGCTATGAATTAATTCTGTCACGTTTTTGTGCCTGGGACTTCAGAATCTATGGTATTACAGGAGTAAAAGTAAAACGTGTCATTAAAGTTAACAACCGCATTCTGAGACTAAAATTTGAAGAGAAATTTCAAAAGTTTTTGGAGAATGAAGATATGCATGATTCAGAGTAAGAAGTTGAATTCTTTTTTTCCCCTGCCTTTCACACATCTCTGTGCGATCTTTAATCCATATATATATATATATATATACTTTAAGTTCTGGGGTACATGTGCAGAATGTGCAGGTTTGTTGCATAGGTATACACGTGCCGTGGCTTGCTGCATCCACCTACCTGTTATCTACATTAGGTATCTCTCCTAATATTATCTCTCCCCAATCCCCCCACCTCCCCTGCGATACCTCCCCTAGTCCCCCAATACCCCGACAGGCCCGGGTGTGTGATGTTCCCCTCCCTGTGTCCATGTGTTTTCCTTGTTCACACCCACTTATGAGTAAGAACATGTGGTGTTTGGTTTTCTGTTCTTGTGTCAGTTTGCTGAGAATGATGGTTTCCAGATTCATCCATGTCCCTGCAAAGGATGTGAACTCATCTTTTTTATGGCTGCATAGTATTCCATGGTGTATATGTGCCACATTTTCCTTGTCCAGCCTATCATCGATGGGCATTTGGGTTGGTTCCAAGTCTTTGCTATTGTAAACAATGCTACAATAAACATATGTGTGCATGTTTCTTTATAATTGAATGTTTTATAATCCTTTGGGTATATACCCAATAATGGAATTGCCGGATCAAAAGGAATTTCTATTTCTAGATTCTTGAGGAATCACTACGCTGTCTTCCACAATGGCTGAACTAATTTACACTCCCACCAACAGTGTAAAAGCATTGCTATTTCTCCACATCCTCTCCAGCATCTGTTGTGTCCTAATTTTTAAATGATTACCATTCTAACTGGTGTGAGATGGTATCTCAATGTGGTTTTGATTTGCATTTCTCTAATGACCAGTGATCATGAGCTTTTTTTCATATGCTTGTTAAGGAACAACTTTACAAAAGTTTGACTTTCTTTGTACAATTTCTATTTTAAAAGTTTACATGATTAAAAATATACATATATCGTGTTAGTAAATGTTTCCTTTTTATGCATCACCCATGGCTAGGATGACCTCATAATTTATCCACATTGAACTTGTTTTTGTGGTTGAAGGCAGGGGAGCTATTAATAATGATATTAGAACATGCCTGTAAATGAGAAATATCCCTGATGGGACATATGGTTATCTTATCTATAGCTACGCTTTTGTGAAATCAATCCTCAAACTTTTTCTATTTCAATTATTCTCAAGGAGCCACCGAAGAATGCTGGAATGCCTTTTTTATGTTTTTGATCCTGAAGTTACAGTGAAGAAAGAGCATCTGCTACAAATACTTGAAAAAGGATTCAAAGAAAGTGAAACCAGCAAGGTAGCATAAAATGTTATTTAGAATAATGTTTTCTTCCTAATAAGTGGAGCTCTGCCACTGGTTAAGCATGATTCCCAATCCTTTTATCCATATTTACAGTAAACTTCTGCTGTTTCACAAAAAGCTTAGTGTTATCATGGAAAGTACAGCATCTTTCCTCTTTGGATTATACCAGAGTAAGTCCATTAATTACTACTGCCTCACCCTATTTAATCCTTCTAGCATCTTATTTTTATGTTGTGAGCCTTTTGTTGATGGTTTTGAAATCTGCTTTTTAAATCGGCTATAAATCTTTAATCTGCTCTAAATTCTCTGGAGTCTTCTCTATCTTGAAACAATTCAATCCCTTAACTCCACTGTACTTTCTAGCTATTGTCCTGTTTTCACTTTCCTTTTACTGCTACCATTTCTTTATTCTCTACTTCACTATCCCCATCTTGCTGCTGATCTTGCTTTATCACTGGTCACTTCTGATGCCCCAAATATCCACTCCATCTTTCTCAGTTAAAGATTCTTGCAAAATAATTCAAACATAAGACTCCTTCTAGTTTTCTGATTCTCTCCTGCCACCCCAAACTTTTGCATTTGCCTTGTCTACACATGCCTTGCCAAAAGTTTTTAATAATTATCTTATATTGAATTTTACTCAATTTTCCAAAATTATTCAAAGAAACAACTCCTATTTTATCACTTTAATATGTGTAATTTCATAACAACTACAACTGGCATAAACAAGTTTGGGAACAAAATTAACTCACTCCTGGTAAGCATTCAACACAACTGGATACAACAGAAGTACATCTGTGTTTTTAAAAGTTCCATTTTCTCCCTGAACTGCCACCATACTTTGGGTTATATAGGCAACAGAAAATACTGGTTAATCCTGCAAATTGGTTAAGTGTTAGTTAAGTGGTGATAAACTGAGAATTTTTGTTATAACACATTTATTTTATTGAAATGTAGTCATTTATGTGCATTTTTCTACTAGTTCTTGAGAGCAGGATATGTGTTTATAGAGTAGATTCTTAGTAGAAATACAGTGAAGGAATAGATGTTAGATGGATGGATAGCAGTCACACCTATTTGTATACCTCCACATGTTTTCCTCCTCTTAAAATATAACTTCCTTTTAAATTTTGATTATTTGAATTATGTACAATCTTTAAAGCCTACTCATGATTTCATTACCTCTATAAACTCCTTCCTAATCTCTTCAGTTAAAAAGTATATCCTATTAGATGCACCTTGTAATACCTTGTATTTTTTGAATTATTACGCATAGTTTCTACTGTGCCTTTATTAATTGAGGACCAACACTAGACTGTAGCCTTACAATGCCATGCACATGGGTTATAGCAAATGTATATTTAGTTGTGTTCATTGAAAATCTGAGAAGGTTACTTACTGGGATGTGGAATTTGTGGTCAGATAAGCTCTATTGCAGTATAGTCATCCATCACTATCGGTGGGGGATTGTTCCAGGACTCATGAATATACCAAAATCTGTGAATACACAACTCCATTATAGAAAATGGTGCAGTATTTGCATATAACCTACACATATCCTCCTGTGTACTCTAAAACTCCTCTGAACTACTTATAATGCAATGTAAATACTATTTAAATAGTTGTTATACTGTATATACTATTTGTATTATTTTGTATTGTACTTTTTTCCTGAATATTTTCAACCCATGGTTGGTTGAATCCTCAGATGTGGGAACTGTGGACATGGAGGGCTGACTCTATTTATTTTTTTTGCAATTTCTTTGGATTGCAGATTTCAATAAGAAAAAATATATGTAAGTAATTTGGCATTCCCAGACAAGACATAATTCTAAATAATTTGGCTATTAATGTTAAACTAATAGTAATTTCAAACCTTTGAGACTGTGACAAGGACAAATGGACCTGAATTCAAATCTAATTTTGCCAATTACTAGTTCTGTTCTTGGACAGATTGTATAATCTCTTTTAGCTCTAGTTTTCTTACCACTAACATCTAAAAATAGAGATTTTTGTTTTTTAGAGCTACTTTCACAGCAAGCAGGTAATGTGAACATTACTGATAATACTTTTCAAGGAATAAAGTTAGGTACTATACAAACTAGGATTTCCATGGGTTAGCACAATAAAAAGTGTTTTGTTTCTGGAAAAAAATGTAGATCATGAGACCAAAAAGTTATAGTAGAAACAAGAATTTCACTGATATAATACCTCATTCCATTAGATTTTCTTTTTGCAGTTAGCAAGATTACTAGTGGAGCACTCATTGAAAGCTATTGCTCCTGCTCCACATAGTATTGTCAGTCTTGACTGTGGCTGCTTTTCCAGGAACAAATTTTGGTCTGCATCACTTTTTATTAACCTAATTGTATATGAATTTAAGATATATAAATGGCTTTGCCAAATGCAGTTGCTCCTGAAGGTTATCTTCTTTTCAGTGAGTCCAGCCTGCAGATTTCTTTGCCCAGACACATTAACATAAAATAATAAACTCTCTATATTGAAGTATTGTCAATTTTATAAAAATACTCAGATTTTGTTTTTCCTTTGCAGCTGCCTCTCAAAAAAGAAGCTGTCATTCTTTGTAACAGTCTAAGTATAAGTGAGTGTCCCAGAATTGAATTTTTACAGCAAAAGCACAAAGACGAGAAGAAACACTCTCTTAAGCGTGAGCTCTTCAGGCATGGTAAATACAAATATGCCATGTTTCTGAACTTTTAAATTCTAAGTCTTCAAATTCATTAAGTATTGTGATATCATTTCTGATACTTGGTTTTATCAACCCAGGAGATGTTCTTCAAACTACCTTATTTTGTATTTACCAATGTAGTAATACATGACTTTCTCATGATTAATTTAGCGACACTGTAATGGATATTTACTGAGTGATTACCATGTCAGCATTAACAGGAACATTTGTTACTCAGATATTTAATCCAACTTTTCAAGGGCACTTTTCACAGTCTGCCTTTGTTCGTTATGTTGTGTCACAAAAATTCAGTATATATATATATATGTTACACACACACACCAAATTCACAGGAAAGAGAAAAGAATTTGGCCCATATATGTGATAATTATATAAAGTATGCTGGAAGGTAGGCCTTATTTGTCCTGAATCATCATAATGTAAGATGATAAGAAAACCTAGGTTTTAGTTAAAATTACCTAAAGACAAATTGGAAATTGTATGGCTTGCCTTGTAACTTGTCTTATGAAAGATAAACTTTTGATATTTTAATTCATTCATAGTTACCAGTCCTTCATTTGCAGCTTGAATATGTAGAAATACAAGTACCCAAATCAATTTATGGTACACTTCTGGGAGAGATTCCCTGGTACCCACAGATTAGGGAAAAAGAGTAGCTCATCATGTCCTTCTTACCTCATCCTCTTCCACTTTATGTTCTTTAGTTCCACAAGTATTTATTGAATGCTTATTGTGTGTTAGGCTCTGGAAGGCTCTGGAAGGGATATAGTCTATACAAACTAGACGGTTTCATCTTTATGATGCTTATAAATATTAATAATCACATAAATATAAAATCATAATTATCATATAAGAGCTATAAACATGAAGTATTAATGCATAGTACCAAACAATGTATAATATGGAGAATAGATAGGTCAGGGAGTTAGGAACACCTATTCTTTAGTCTCAACCATCCAAGCTACTAAAGCAGGAGTCTCCAACCTATGGCCACAGACTGGTTACAGTCTGTGGCATGTTAGAAACCTGGCCACACGGCAGGAGGTGAGCAGTGGGTAAGTGAGCAAAGCTTCATCTGTATTTACAGCCACTCCCATCATTCATATCACTGCCTGAGCTCCACCTCCTGTCACATCAGTGGCAGCATTAGATTCTTATAGGGGTGTGAACCGTATTGTGAACTGCACATGCAAGAGATCTGGGTTGTATGCTACTTATGAGAACCTAATACCTGATGATATGTCACTGTTTCCCATCATCCCCGGATGGGACCGTCTAGATGCAGAATAACAAGCTCAGGGCTCCCACTGATTCTATATTATGGTGAGTTGTATAATTATTTCATTATATATTTCAATGTAATAATAATAGAAATAATGTGCACCATAAATATCATATACTTGAATCATCCCAAAACCATTCTCCCATCCCCAGTCTGTGGGAAAATTGTCTTCCGTGAAACCAGTCCCTAGTGCCAAAAAGGTTGGGGACCACTGTACTAAAGATTTGGTAGTCAGAAATTGGGTTAATTTAATTCTATAAGAACAACATTCTAGGTTCCTGACTATAGCTCAGCTAAGATGATTCATTCTGAACTAAACTATGTGTGTTTTGCAGTTTTTTAGTTAGTTAATAATAATTTTTAAATTAGGCCAGTTATTGAGTCTAAAAAGAACTCCATAACTCCTTATTTGAAAACACCTTTTCTTCTTTATCATTCTCCATTTTCATATTAAGAAATACCTCATGATGTTCTCTGCTAGATCCTTCTGGAATTTCTAAAACATTTAGGTTTCCTAGTTTACATTTTATATTTTGTATATAGTAAAAGCAAACAAATAAAATTCAATTGAATGTTGTATGTATTGTGATTAGAAATTATGTTTTTAGATTCTTGGCTTTAGGATTTACTGAATCCCAAGGATCTTTAAGAATCTAAAGGGAAATTATTACTAGAATAATTGCTAGAAGAATTTACAGGGAAAAATTACTTAATTATTTATTACGTAGACATATACTGAGTACATCTCACTATCTAAGCTATGTGCTAGGTGCTACTGAACTTTTACCCAGTTAACCCAACAATGAACATTTATTTTTAACTACTGGGAAAACTTTGCTATATTATTGTGTTCTTTCTTTCTCCCTCTTCTGTAAAGCTTTGCTTGATATAATCACACAACTCTTCTTTTATAATCATTTCATTTATTCAACAATATTTGTTGAGCATCTATTTTGTATTAAACAATGTGCTATGTGCTATACAGTAGCAAACAAGAGAGCCAGTATTTCTGCCTTTACAGAAAATACAGTTCAGTCTCAGGCCAATAAAAAAGGTTATGTTGGAAAATTATTAAAGTGAATTATTCTTAAGAATTACTTGTGGTTTTTTTATTTTTATTTTTAGGCATCCTCCTCATTACAAAAGTTTTCCTTGGCCAGAGTGTTCAAGCCCATGAAAAAGAATCCGTCAGTCAATCCAACTATCCATTGGTTGATTCAGTATTCATTCCTCAAAAATATTTACTAAGTATGTCTGTCATAAAGATTAATGTGGTTTCCTGTCCCTGAATGAAAAATGTGTTTAATACAGATACTCACAGTTTTATTTCTACTTAACAAAGTTTGTAGAACTTTCTACAAAAATCTGTTACTATCCACTAATAATTTTTATATTCCATACCTCAAAGATATTTATATATAGGTGTGGGTAGATAGTTAATAGGGCAAATTTTAATTTAATTATGTATTTGTGTGTGTGTGTGTGTATATATGTGTGTTCATTTTCAAAGAATTAAAAAACCATTCAACTTTTAACAAGAGTTTTAGAGAAATACATTTGTCAAAATTACCTGGCCACAAATTGAATAGAAAAGTGAAAAAGTATGAAAGGAAAAGGATTTGAATATAATTAAGCACGACTAGTGTATGTAGTGAAAAGATGACTAGTAAGTATTTATGTAATTAAAAGGACTACAGTGGCTCATGCTTGTAGTCCCAACACTTTGGGAGGCCAAGGCAGGTGGAGCACGAGGTCAGGAGATCAAGACCATCCTGGCCAACATGGTGAAACCCTGTCTCTACTAAAAATACAAAAATTAGCAGGTGGCAAGTACCTGTAATCCCAGCAACTCGGGTGGCTGAGATAGGAGAGTTGCTTGAACCAGCAAGCTGGAGAGCCTGGGCTACAGAGACTCCGTCTCAAAAAAAAAAAGCCTAGAGCAGAAAGGATGAAAGAAAAAAATCCTCAATAATATAACTGTTGCAATTAATTGAGTTTATTATCTGTTAAATTAAGAATGAAAACGTATGTTTCCATTTGAGGAAATGTGTTTGATTTGCTTGTTTTTGTTTTTACTCTAGATTCTGTCATGGAACAAAGAAACTGTGATTGCAGTGCTCGGCAGTACAAGTGGTTTGTCTTTGATCATGACCTTGTTTTGCCAGAATACGTTGTTGAATTTGAGTATATGACAATGGTATGAATTGTTACATATTATTAAAGACTGGAATTCCTTAAATGGGAACAGAATAGTAATTTGAAGTCTAATAATGCTATGTCAAGAAAATACAGTTTAGTCTCAGGCCATTATGTGCATGTGTGTATATTTGTTATTTTGTGAAGATCAACTTTCAAAACAAGTCATTATGACACCTAAATATTTTTAATGCAAATATATCATATGATTAATATATGGCTGTACTCTCACTGGAAAAGATTCAGTCTACTTTGAAGATTCAAACTACATTGAAACTACATTGAAGACTAAACATGATAATTTGTCTTTACTTTAACTTCACTGCCATTCCCTTTCACCAGGGAATCCACAGTTAACAGTTTTATGGGTTTGCTTTCAATCCTTTTTCTGTGCACTTCATAGCTATTAACAGATACCATTTGAAATAGTAGAAACAAGGTCTAAGTATTCTGTGATTTTTTTTGCCTTTCAAAAGACAATATCTTTTGAACATATTTCCACTGTAGTACATATAGAGGGATATTTCATTATTTGGTGGCTGCATATTATAGAATCTGTCTATATGAATCTATTCTGTTTCACTGAACTCTTTCATCTTATTTTGGATCACTATCACATTTGTTTTGCTTATTACAAACTTCATGTCTTGACATGTGATAGGGCAAATCCCCTTCCTCTGTCACCACTTATCTTTTTAAGCTTTTTTCACTATTCTTAAACATTATCTTTTTTCTATAAACAATTTCTATAAAATAATTTCTAGATGGATTAAAAAGGCTAAAGGTTTTAAAACAAGTCACATAAATATTGTAAGAAAATGAGTAATATTTATTACAGGATATTTGAAATAAGACATAAAATTCAGAATCCATACAGGAGATTGAGAGAGCTGACCTCTTAATAATTAACTTGTGAATTACAAATTAAAATGACAAGCAAGTTTTGTTACAATTAAATTAAAAGGCAAGTGACAGAAAATATTTGCAACATATATAAGATACATGATTTTTAACTTTTTTAATTTTTAAAATTTTTTGTAGAGACTAGATCTCACTATGTTGCCCAGGCTGGTCTCAAACTTCTGGACTCAAGCAATCCTCTCACCTTGAACTCTCAAAGTGCTGGGATTATAGGTGTGAGCCACCATGTCTGGCCTAAGATAAAATACTAATATCCAGAATGTATGTAAGAATTTTTCTAATACCGAAAAGACAGAGTCTAATAGAAAATGGTCAAAAGATATATAATAGGTGATTCATAAAACTATAAATAATTTTAAACATATGAAAGACTAAAATATCTTCTTTTTTGCCCATCATAGCGGCCAAAAAAGAGATTGATAATATCTCATGTTGGAAAATGTAACAAGACACGCACTGTCATACACACTTAGAAATTCTTTTATAGAAATTGTTTACAGAAATTGTGAGGTAGAAGGGTAGTGAAACAATTTTTTAAATGAATAAATACTTATTTAGGCATTATCTTTTCTACTCTATTTTGAAATACAATCCTTATTGTTAGAATTATTTGCATAAATAAGGAATCTGTCTATATGAATCTATTCTGTTCCACTGGACCCTTTCATCTAATTTTGGATCACTATCATGTTTGTTTTGGTTATTACAAACTTCATATGTCTTGATATGTGATAGGGCAAATCCCCTTCCTCTGTCACCACTCACCTTTAAAAATTTTTTTTACTATTCTTAAACATTTTCTTTTTCCAAATAAAATTTAGAATAGCTTGTCAAGTTCTATTTTAAAATCCTATTAAAATGTGACTGAAATTATATTGAATTTAAAATTTGATTTGGTGTGAACTGACTACTCTATAGTATTGGACTTCTTGTTCTAGGAACATGATAAGCTACTCCATTTACTCAGGTCCTCTCTTACAGTTTTCTTTGTAGAGGTCTCCAACATTTCTTATTAAGTTTAGTTCTGGGAATTTATATTTTATATTGCTATAATGAGTAGGATTATATTAGTCAAGTATGCCTTTAGCAAAAGATACAGAAACCCAGACAAACAGTAAACAGAAGTTTATTTAACTCACATAACAAAAAGTCAAGAGGTGGGCAGTACCTGGCAGTTGTAACCGTTCAATGATGTCAGAAAAGACCTTAGTTCCATCATCATCCTGCTTGCCACTTTATGAGCTCTTTCAATGTTATGATTCAATTCTTTCTTCTCTTCTGGGAAGTTTGCTTCTCTTAGTTCATTGGTTATTTCTTCTCTTCCATTTTCTGTTAAGCCCTCTGGATCCCCTCATTAGTTAAATATTAGACATTCCAAATTGATCCTCTGTATCTTTTCATTTTTCCTCTTCTAGTTTACACTCTATTTTAAAATTATTGTTTTGAAATGCTTTCTCAATCTTAGCTTCCACATTGCTAATTTGATCTGCTACCATATCTACTTGGTTCTCAGAGTATGTACTAAATTTTTTATTTTAATTGTTTTCATTTTAGCTTTGAAATGTATGTCCTTTTCTTTTCCATAGCAGCTTATTTTATTATAGATACTTTGTTTTCCTAGATTTTAAAAATTCTCAATGAAATACTTTGATTTCTTCTAGAACAAGTTCTGTTTGTTCATGTGGCTCTTGCTTAATTCCTTCACAGTTATTACCATAATTACTTAATTACCTGACAATCAAGATAACTAATTGCTCTTTATTCACTCTAATCATCAAGTTTCTCTGGACATGATTTTAAAAGTATTTGTCTCCTGCATATTTTTTAGCCATAGGTTACATTTCTGCTCCTATTTACCTGCCAATTCAGTCCTTTCTGATTTGTGTGTCACAATTTCTAGGCCTTTGTAGGTACCCTCTTCACTGTTACAAAATATTTTTAAATTACCTTTTACCAGTTTTTAAGAATTTTCAGTGGGTGGGAATAGATATATCATGCATAGCCTAAAATTTTAATCTGCTTTGTAGATGTCCTAATGTGATTCTGATTATCACAGATAGGACTGTATAACTGAAAATGTCAACTCATCTTTTCTACATAGCCTGGTTTTCCAAATGATAAATACAGCTGCTGATTTTGCAATATTTTAAATTCATATTTTAGGTCAAGGTGGACTCTTTATTTTCTGTGTTTAACAATGTTATTCTACAGGAAAGCAAAAAAAAATCAGAAGGATCAGTATTTTCCAAGGATTTGAAATTTGATGATGAAGTAATAAAAATGGAGCCCAGGATCAAGGCCCAACCAAAACTGATTAGTTTAGATGAGAAAACAATACTTTCCCTTGCAAAGACTAGCGTTTACAGTCATATTGTGGTAAGTATTGTGAGGAATAAAGCTTTGAGACAGGAATCTTGAATTTGGAGTCAAAATATAACATACGAAGTCAAAAGATACTAAACTGCCTATCTGATGATGCCAGGTACTATGCTACCTGAAGTGCCCATTCCTCTTTTTCGACATGGATTAGATCAGTGCTCTCTAGTAGTAATATAATGTGAATTACGTAAGTAATTTTTAGTTTTCTGGTGGTTATGTTTTTAAAAGTTTTTTTTAAAAAGTAAAATTAGTTTTAATAATACATTTTATTTAACTGAAATATCTTAGTTTGTTTTCTATTTCTATAACAAAATACTACCAACTGGGCAATTTGTAAAGAAAATATGTTTATTTAGTTCATGGTTCTGGAGGCTGGGACATCCAAGAGCTTGGTACCAGCATCTGATAAGGGCTTCTTGCAGTGTCATAAAATGGCAGTGGGCATTACATGGCAAGAAGGCAAGAGCAAGAGAGCCACAGAGAGCTGATTTTATAACAAATTTACTCCCAAGATAATAGACTCACTCCTCTGAAAGTGACATTAATCTATTAATGAAGGCAGAGGGATTGAGTTTCCAACACATGACGCATTTGGGGGACACATTCAAACTATAGTTCCTGCAAATTTAAAATATTATCTTGTTAACATAGAACTAGTATGAATATCCATTGGTGAGGTAATTTCACCCCAACTCTTAATTCTGAAGTATATTTTACACTCTGAGCACATTCAGACTTGCCACATTTCAAGTACTGAAACAGCCATATGAGGTGGCCTTCCAATTAGCAAGGGATTTTATTCCTGAATAACCAATAAGCTCTCTTTAAATGATTAAGAAAAAGGCAGGTAAGTTTTAAATCAGTTTCTAGAATTAACATAGAATATGGGATCTTTATCTTTACAAAATTAATCAATAGAAATCAGGTTACTTACTAAAGTGACTTACTTTATGCTGAGACAATTCTATTGAGATACTAGGCCTACTTCCATATCTGACTTTTAGATGTGTTCATTTCAGATCTGCTGCTACCACTCTATCCAAACCACTACAATTTCTGACCTAGACTGTTATCCCAGTCTTCTAACCAGGCTTTCTGTACTCTACATTGCAATATTGCACAACTCAAGAAAGTAGAATTCACATTGTATTCTGTTTAATGTGCACTTTGGGTGCCATTCATCATATAACTGAATAGAACTCAACACAAGATGGAGGGAGTAGGATGCCTCTAGAGCTACGCAACAGAGGCCCTGTCCTATGTCCATAAACATGCATTATAATAGCAATCTTCTGGCTGACAGTACTGATAAATTATTTCTGCACTATAATATCAAGATTTACTATTTTAGTAAGAAATTGGTTTACCTGCCTCAAAGACATCAGTTTAGTGGAGGAAATAGATATGTGAACGCATGGAGGAAGCTCAGTTACTGGGAGAGATTTACAGAAAGAGGTGAGGTTTGAGTGGATTTTTGAAGGATATGAGAAATTTAGTTGTTTACATATGCCAGACAGAAAAATATTCTTATCTGTAGGAACATGGTTTTGAAAGATCCGGATGTTTTCAGGGAACACTGAAAAATTGAGTATGCCTAGAATATAATGTTACAATGGTGGAGAGTAAAGATGTAGGTTGGAATTCAAGAAAGACGTGTGAAGCCCAGGCTGGAAGAGTATGAGGTTGTAGCTAAACTAGGATGGATTTTGGAAGCCAAATTTAGAAGTTTAGATTCTCCTGTTTAAGGAACAAACTTTCTTTAGATACCTTAACTTGGACAGCTTATGAATGGAAGTAACTGAAGTCAGACTGATGGTATGGAAATTCCATAGAAGACCATTGCAGTGTCCAAAGGAAAAATCATTCATTTCTTTTTGGATAACCAGAAAACCAGCAGCACCATCATATCACCACTACCAGTGCCTTAGCAGACTAAGGCACTGGTAGTGGTGATATGATGATATGGCCAGTTTGAGAAACAATCCTGCAATCAAATGTATAAAAAGAAGGAAAGGGAGTGATCAACAGTATGTTAGATAGTGAAGCTCTTTATCAGACACATAGGGAAGATGAATTCAGTTGTGGACATGTTAAGTGTAAGGTTTCTGTAGAATATATCATGGATGATAACCATATGTGACTTGTAAAATAGCTAGTCTGCTATTACCAATTTTAGCTAATTTTGACAGCTATTAGAAATTTAATTGTTTCTTCTTTTTTAATTTGTTACATCTGTGATATAAGGTGTAAGACGGTGGTGGTGAATGAAGGTAGCTGGGAGATAAATCATTTTATCATGATAATTAATACCCATTTGTTGTGAATACTATGTCAGTTACATTAATATATTTTCTTGTGCCCTTGTTTATTTTACAAGCTATACGTAAATATAGTCTTCACTTGATACCAATCACAATGGCATAAAGACAAAAAAAAACAAGCATCAGAATCTCTCCTTAAGCATAAATGTTTAATAATGTTTGTTTTTATAAGGAAATGGACAAGAAAAGTCTGGGCCAAATTCTGATATAGGTGTTGCCTTAAGCAATCTCCCACCTCCTCCTTTGACCTTCTGTCCTCCTACTTCAGCACCCTCAGCCTTTCTTTTTCAGTTTGGTACCCTCATAGATTTTCCTGCAGTCACAGTGCCATCATGCATTTTCCGGTCATCTCTCTCCCATGAGGTATCCTATCTGATACCTCATGGTATCCAAATCTTTAAGGTCTACATTGTTCACTGGTTAGCCTGAGAAATAGATCTACCCTAATAAATACCCTAACCACATACATTTATTTTATTGAAAGAATTTCATGCCAATTGCTGATAAACTTAGACCAAGTGAGAAATCATATTAATGAAGAACCAAAGTCTAGTGATACTATTGCAAACTATCTTTTAACATCATAGATTAGATTTTTTTCTTATTGGCAGTTTGTTAATGTTATTTAAAATAACTGCTTTCTTATTTTGTATACTGGGTCAAGTAATTGTTCTAAACATTTTAGATATCCATACTTCGGTATGATGTAGAATGTAATCTGTCTTATTTTGTACTTTATATTTTATTTTACTTCAGAGTCTGAATCTGCATGGAAACAGCTTGAGTAAATTGAGAGATCTTTCCAAGTTAACAGGACTTCGAAAACTAAACATTAGCTTTAATGAATTTACCTGTTTAGATGATGTATACCACTTGGTAAGAACTGTTCCTTTGAATCTAAAAAAGTCAAACTCACAGAAGCAGAAGGTAGAATGGTGGTTATCAGGGCTTAAGGTCTAGGGGAAATGAGAAGATATTGGTCAAAGGGTATAAACTTTCAGTTATAAAATAGACAAGTTCTAGGTATCTAATGCACAGCAAGGGTGGTGATAGATGTATTAATTTGATTGTGGTAATCATTACACAGTTATATCAAATCATAGCATTGTACACCTTGAACATATTCAAATTTAATTTGCCAATTTAATATTTTTGAAAAACTATGCTGACTCTGGGCACACTGCCCAGGAGTTAGGCCCACTCCTAAAGGAGAGCTATAAAATAAAAAGAAAAGGCCGGACGTGGTGGCTCATGCCTGTAATCCCAGCACTTTGGGAGGCCGAGGCGGGTGGCTCACGAGGTCAAGAGATCGAGACCATCCTGGTCAACATGGTGAAACCCGTCTCTACTAAAAATACAAAAAATTAGCTGGGCATGGTGGTGCATGCCTGTAATCCCAGCTACTCAGGAGGCTGAGGCAGAAGAATTGCCTGAACCTAGGAGGCAGAGATTGCCGTGAGCCGAGATCGCGCCATTGCACTCCAGCCTGGGTAACAAGAGCGAAACTCCATCTCAAAAAATAAATAAATAAATAAATAAATAAATAAATAAGAAAAGAAAAAGAAAAAACTTTGGTGCAGCAAAAAAATCATGAGATCAGAGGACATATGATAAATTGGAATAAGTATTTAAAAAAAGAACTGTCCTTTTGAAAATGTTTATGTAAAATAAAATAATTAATGGATAAATTATTTTTGGCTTCATATTCTACCATTTAGAATATTATACAGCCTGAATCAGCCTAAATACATATACTGTATTATGTTACTTTCTCTGAAACATGTCTTAGGTTGAACTTCTGTTTGCAGACCAAATCTGTACCAATGGTCATATCTCATTTCTAGCTACTTTAAGTAAATATGTTAAAATAATTTCTCATGTTTGTGTTTAAAATGTCCTCTGGTGTAAATTTCATTTTTTTCTACTCCTTTTTTCCCACTCTTCTCTCTTTCTTTCTTTTTTTTTTTTTTATTACATTTTAGGTTTTGGGGTACATGTGCAGAGCATGCAATACAGTTGCATAGGTACACACAGGGCAGTGTGTTTTGTTTGCTTTCTCCCCTTCATCCACATTTGGTATTTCTCCCCTGGCAATCCCTCCCCACCTCCCCCTCCCACTACCCTCCCCTTTTCCCCCTATAGACCTCAGTGTTTAGTACTCCCCTCTCTGTGTCCATGTGTTCTCATTTTTCATCACCCGCCTATGAGTGAGAATATGCGGTGTTTCATTTTCTGTTCTTGTGTCAGTTTGCTGAGAATGATGTTCTCCAGATTCATCCATGTCCCTATAAACGACACGAACTCATCATTTCTGATTGCTGCATAATATTCCATGGCGTATATGTGCCACATTTTCCCAATCCAGTCTATCATCGATGGGCATTTGGGTTGATTCCAGGTCTTTGCTATTGTAAACAGTGCTGCAATGAACATTCGTGTGCATGTGTCCTTGTAGTAGAACGATTTATAGTCCTTTGGATATA
This sequence comes from Callithrix jacchus, assembly GCF_049354715.1. Classification (NCBI taxonomy): domain Eukaryota; kingdom Metazoa; phylum Chordata; class Mammalia; order Primates; family Cebidae; genus Callithrix; species Callithrix jacchus. Next base: position 94,660,097 of record NC_133509.1, read on the forward strand.
TACCCAGTAATGGGATTGCTGGGTCAAATGGGATTTCTATTTCTAAGGACTTGAGGAATCGCCACACCGTCTTCCACAATGGTTGGACTAATTTACACTCCCACCAACAGTGTAAAAGTGTTCCTTTTTCTCCACATCCTCTCCAGCATCTGTTGTCTCCAGATTTTTTAATGATCGCCATTCTAACTGGCGTGAGATGGTATCTCAATGTGGTTTTGATTTGCATCTCTCTGATGACCAGTGACGATGAGCATTTTTTCATATGATTGTTGGCCTCATATATGTCTTCTTTCGTAAAGTGTCTGTTCATATCCTTTGACCACTTTTGAATGGGCTTGTTTGTTTTTTTCCTGTAAATCTGTTTGAGTTCTTTGTAAATTCGGGATATCAGCCCTTTGTCAGATGGGTAAACTGCAAAAATTTTTTCCCATTCTGTTGGTTGCCGATTCACACTAGAGACTGTTTCTTTTGCTGTGCAGAAGCTGTGGAGTTTGATTAGGTCCCATTTGTCTATTTTGGCTTTTGTTGCCAATGCTTTTGGTGTTTTGTTCATGAAGTCCTTGCCTACTCCTATGTCCTGGATGGTTTTGCCTAGATTTCCTTCTAGGGTTTTTATGGTGCCAGGTCTTATGTTTAAGTCTTTAATCCATCTGGAGTTAATTTTAGTGTAAGGTGTCAGGAAGGGGTCCAGTTTCTGCTTTCTACACATGGCTAGCCAGTTTTCCCAACACCATTTGTTGAACAGGGAGTCCTTTCCCCATTGCTTGTTTTTGTCAGGTTTATCAAAGATTGTTTGGTTGTAGCTATGTTGTGTTGCCTCTGATGCCTCTGTTCTGTTCCATTGATCTATATCTCTGTTTTGGTACCAGTACATGCTGTTTTGATTACTGTAGCCTTATAGTATAGTTTGAAATCCGGTAGTGTGATGCCCCTCGCTGTGTTCTTTTTGCTTAGAATTGACTTGGCTATGCGGGCTCTCTTTTGGTTCCATATGAAGTTCAAGGTGGTTTTTTCCAGTTCTGTGAAGAAAGTCAATGGTAGCTTGATGGGGATAGCGTTGATTCTGTAAATTACTTTGGACAGTATAGCCATTTTCATGATATTAATTCTTCCTAACCATGAACATGGAATGTTTCTCCATCTGTTTGTGTCCTCTCTGATTTCGTTGAGCAGTGGTTTGTAGTTTTCCCTGAAGAGGTCCCTTACGTTCCTTGTGAGTTGTATTCCAAGGTATTTTATTCTTTTTGTAGCAATTGTGAATGACAGTTCATTCTTGATTTGGCTCTCTTTAAGTCTGTTATTGGTGTAGAGGAAGGCTTGTGATTTTTGCACATTGACTTTATATCCTGAGACTTTGCTGAAGTTGCTTATCAGTTTCAGGAGTTTTTGGGCTGAGGCAATGGGGTCTTCTAGGTATACTATCATGTCATCTGCAAATAGAGACAATTTGGCTTCCACCTTTCCTATTTGAATACCCTTTATTTCTTTTTCTTGCCTGATTGCTCTGGCTAGAACTTCCAGTACTATATTGAATAGGAGTGGTGACAGAGGGCATCCTTGTCTAGTGCCGGATTTCAAAGGGAATGCTTCCAGTTTTTGCCCATTCAGTATGATATTGGCTGTTGGTTTGTCATAAATAGCTTTTATTACTTTGAGATATGTTCCATCGATACCGAGTTTATTGAGGGTTTTTAGCATAAAGGGCTGTTGAATTTTGTCAAATGCCTTCTCTGCATCAATTGAGATAATCATGTGGTTTTTGTTTTTGGTTCTGTTTATGTGGTGAATTACGTTGATAGACTTGCGTATGTTGAACCAGCCTTGCATCCCTGGGATGAATCCTACTTGATCATGATGAATATGTTTTTTGATTTGCTGTTGCAATCGGCTTGCCAATATTTTATTGAAGATTTTTGCATCTATGTTCATCATGGATATTGGCCGGAAGTTTTCTTTTCTTGTTGGGTCTCTGCCGGGTTTTGGTATCAGGATGATATTGGTCTCGTAGAATGATTTGGGTAGGATTCCTTCTTTTTGGATTATTTGGAATAGTTTCAGAAGAAATGGTACCAGCTACTCTTTGTGTGTCTGGTAGAATTCGGCTGTGAACCCGTCTGGACCTGGGCTTTTTTTGTGTGGTAGGCTCTTAATTGCTGCCTCGACTTCTGCCCTTGTTATTGGTCTATTCATAGTTTCAGCTTCCTCCTGGTTTAGGCTTGAGGACACAGGAGTCCAGGAATTTATCCATTTCTTCCAGGTTTACTAGTTTATGTGCATAGAGTTGTTTGTAATATTCTCTGATGACGGTTTGAATTTCTGTGGAATCTGTGGTGATTTCCCCTTTATCATTTTTTATTGCACCTATTTGGTTGTTCTCTCTTTTCTTTTTAATCAATCTGGCTAGTGGTCTATTTTGTTGATCTTTTCAAAAAACCAGCTCTTGGATTTATTGATTTTTTGGAGGGTTTTTCGTGTCTCAATCTCCTTCAGTTCAGCTCTGATCTTAGTTATTTCTTGTCTTCTGCTGGGTTTTGAGTTTTTTTGAACTTGCTCCTCTAGCTCTTTCAATTTTGACGATAGGGTGTCAATTTTGGATCTCTCCATTCTTCTCATATGGGCACTTATTGCTATTATACTTTCCTCTAGAGACAGCTTTAAATGTGTCCCAGAGACTCTGGCATGCTGTGTCTTCGTTCTCATTGGTTTCGAAGAACTTCTTTATTTCTACCTTCATTTCGTTGTTTATCCAGTCAACATTCAGGAGCCAGTTGTTCAGTTTCCATGAAGCTGTGCGGTTCTGGGTTGGTTTCTGAATTCTGAGTTCTAACTTGATTGCACTATGGTCTGAGAGGCTGTTTGTTATGATTTCAGTTGTTTTGCATTTGCTGAGCAGTGCTTTACTTCCAATTATGTGGTCAATTTTAGAGTAGGTATGATGTGGTGCTGAGAAGAATGTATATTCTGTGGATTTGGGGTGGAGAGTTCTGTAAATGTCTATCAGGTTTGCTTGCTCCAGGTCTGAGTTCAAGCCCTGGATATCCTTGTTGATTTTCTGTCTGGTTGATCTGTCTAATATTGACAGTGGAGTGTTAAAGTCTCCCACTATTATTGTCTGGGAGTCTAAGTCTCTTTGTAAGTCATTAAGAACTTGCCTTATGGATCTGGGTGCTCCTGTATTGGGTCCATATATGTTTAGGATCGTTAGCTCTTCTTGTTGTATCGATCCTTTTACCATTATGTAATGGCCTTCTTTGTCTCTTTTGATCTTTGTTGCTTTAAAGTCTATTTTATCAGAGATGAGGATTGCAACTCCTGCTTTCTTTTGCTCTCCATTTGCTTGGTAAATGTTCCTCCATCCCTTTATTTTGAGCCTTTGTGTATCCTTGCATGTGAGATGGGTTTCCTGGATACAGCACACTGCTGGGTTTTGGCTTTTTATCCAATTTGCCAGTCTGTGTCTTTTGATTGGTGCATTTAGTCCATTTACATCTATGGTTAATATTGTTATGTGTGAGTTTGACACTGCCATTTTGATGCTAGCTGGCTGTTTTGCCCGTTAGTTGTTGTAGATTCTTCATTATGTTGATGCTCTTTAGCATTTAGTGTGATTTTGGAATGGCTGGTACTGGTTGTTCCTTTCTATGTGTACTGCCTCTTTCAGGAGCTCTTGTAAAGCAGGGCTGGTGGTGACAAAATCTCTGAGTGCTTGCTTGTTCGCAAAGGATTTTATTTTTCCTTCACTTCTGAAGCTCAGTTTGGCTGGATATGAAATTCTGGGTTGGAAGTTCTTTTCTTTAAGGATGTTGAATATTGGCCCCCACTCTCTTCTGGCTTGTAGAGTTTCTGCCGAGAGATCTGCTGTGAGTCTGATGGGCTTCCCTTTGTGGGTGACCCGACCTTTCTCTCTGGCTGCCCTTAGTATTTTCTCCTTTATTTCAACCTTGTTGAATCTGACGATTATGTGCCTTGGGGTTGCTCTTCTTGCGGAATATCTCTGTGGTGTTCTCTGTATTTCCTGCATTTGAGTGTTGGCCTGTCTTGCTAGGTGGGGGAAATTTTCCTGGATAATGTCCTGCAGAGTATTTTCCAGCTTGGATTCATTCTCTTCATCACATTCTGGTACGCCTATCAAACGTAGGTTAGGTCTCTTCATATAGTCCCACATTTCTTGGAGACTTTGTTCATTCCTTTTTGCGCTTTTTTCTCTGATCTTGGTTTCTCATTTTATTTCATTGAGTTGATCCTCGACTTCTGATATTCTTTCTTCTGCTTGGTCAATTCGGCTATTGAAACTTGTGCATGTTTCGCGAAGTTCTCGTATTGTGTTTTTCAGCTCCTTTAATTCATTCATATTCCTCTCTAAGGTATCCATTCTTGTTATCATTTCCTCAAATCTTTTTTCAAGGTTCTTAGTTTCTTTACGTTGATTTAAAACATGTTCTTTTAGCTCACAAAAGTTTCTCATTATCCACCTTCTGAAGTCTAATTCCGTCATTTTGTCACAGTCATTCTCCGTCCAGCTTTGTTCCCTTGCTGGTGAGGAGTTTTGGTCCTTTCTAGGTGGCGAGGTGTTCTGGCTTCGGGTGTTTTCCCCCTTTTTGCGCTGGTTTCTTCCCATCTTTGTGGATTTATCCACCTGTCGTCTGTGTAGTTACTGACTTTTTGATTGGATCTCTGAGTGGACACCCAGATTGTTGATGATGGAGTATTTCTGTTACTTGGTTTTCCTTCTACCAGTCTAGCCCCTTCGCTGTACGACCGCTGAGGTCCTCTCCAGGCCCTGCTTGTCTGGGGTGCACCTGTAGCGGCTGCGGAACAGCGAGGGATGCTACCAGTTTCTTTTTCTGCTATCTTTGTCCCAGGATGATGTCTGCCGAATGTCAGTCTTATGGATATAGAGGGGTCAGGGAGTTGCTTGAGGAGACAGTCTGTAGGAGCTCAAGTGCTGAGCTGTGAGCTCTGTTGTTCATTCAGGGCTGCTAGGCTGCTATGTTTAGTTCTGCTGCAACCTAACTCGTAAGAAAACCCCTTTTTTTTCCTCAGATGCTCTGTCTGGGGGGGGTTGGGGCTTTCCTTGTGAGTGTCCGCCTCACTGTCCTGCCCAGCTAGGAGGCAGTCTAGTCACTTTTTGCCTGCCGAGGCTCCGCCCTGCTGGTGTGAGGTTCGCCCTTTTCCTGCAGGCTCCGCCCTTCTGCTGTGGTCTCCGCCCTGTTGCCTCGGGCTACGCCCTGCGGCGGAGTCTCTCTGTTGTACCGCGTTGCTTTGGCAGCGGCAGGCTGTGTCAGCAATGGGCGTGTACCTCAGTAGGGGCTGATTGCCTCGGTAATGGCTGACGCCCCTCCCCCACGGAGCTGCACTTTAAAAAAAAAACCTATTCACCGGGAGGGTTTGGAATCGCCGTTTTGTTTGTCGCACTGCGCTCCCCCAAACGCTGAGTCCCTGGGATTTCCTGGGCTGGGTCACAGTTCAAGACCCGTTCAGTCTCAAGTTCAGCCCTCTCGGGTCTTAGTTTGCCGGTTCAACAGGGCACCCGTAACAGTGCGCTTTTGTATGGAGCGCTGTGGAGCGCCTCTGCTCTCCGGCGCGGGCCGGAGCCGCACCGGCTGCCGGCCACGCCAGCGGAGACCTCTGCCTGGCGTCCCGCGTCTCTTTTATACCTGGGAATTTCCCTGTTCTGTGGGCAACTAAGATCCGTCTGGAAATGCTTCCCCGACTCACCCTCTCTGTGCGTCCAGCAAGAGCTTCAATCCTGGGTTGTTCTCACAGCGCCATCTTGAGTCCTCCTCCTTCTCTCTTTCTTTCTTTCTCATGAGTCCCTATTTCTTTTTCTAGTTCACCACTTCACATCTTAATATGGTCAGTTCCTCCTATCTGCTCATCCAGGTTGTAATTTCTCTTGTTTTCTGCCTTATCCTTTCTACCTGAATATCACATGCATAGATCTTGTTGAATTTGTATTTGCCTTCTCATATATCATAGGACAATACAGGAATGCACATGTACACGTAGGCATGGATCTTGTCTGGCTTTTACATAATTACATATGTAGTTCCAGAACTTCAACCCAACATCCCTGTTTACATGGGTCTCAGATCATCAGAATATCATCATTATCTCATCAGAATATATCATCATTTTCAGCTCTTATTCATTCTTTATTCCACCTCCTTGCCACTATATCAACACCTTTACATTATTTCTTCTACCATTGTAATGGGAGCTGTTTCTTTTACTTATTGCCGTTAGGTTTAGAGTTAGTGTTACAGCCACTTCCTTGCTTTTTTGATAGGCCCAAGCCCTTTTAAAAAAGTAAATAGAATCCCTGATAGTCTGAATTCAGTATGCAACTAAGGAAAAAAGGGTATTTTAAAAGTGGTCTCAGGAGTCCATGTAGATTGTTGGTATGTTTATTTATATTATTTATTCAACAGCACTTCCAAAGGTTATAACAGTCATTATAATTTTGCTTAAGCACAGATTTAAAGAGTAAACTCATTCAAGACACTTAAATGGTGAATGGGCTTAGCCAGCTGCCAAGCATTTATTTTGCCACGTGGTGGTGGTGTTCACCTTTAATACAAAAGTTATTTTCATAATCACAGCCTCATCGCCTACTTGTTAAATGACTATTACCATTGTCATTTTACAGATAAGGGAACTGGGTAAATTTTATGCCAAAGTGGTATTTTCAAATTTTAGGATGAGTAAAGGTGGCTAGCTTAGACCTTTCAAATGTCAAGTCTCTAAAAATGACTATAAGGATATTAGAGGTAGCCAGAGAGAGGAGGAACACTGCATGGATGTCTATGTGTATTTCTTCATCTTTTTATTATAAAATAAAAACACAAATACAGAAAATTACATGCTATACACATATGGTTTAGTACATTGTTATAAGGTGAACATGCTTGTAATTAGCATCCAAGAAATAAAACCTTTGACACCTAGGGCAAAAGTCTCTTCTATGGCCCCTGGCCTTCCTCTCCCCACAAGAAATCATTATCCTGACTTCTGCAATAATCTTCTTCCCGGATTTTTCCCTGATAGTTCTATAACCCAAATGTACATCTCTAGCACAATAATTTGGCTTTGCCATTTAAAAAAAATGTACTGTATTTTTTGTTGCTTTTGGCAACAAGTTACATTATTTGTAGCAACCTGTTATTATTACAGAGGAAGTTTATATGCATTGCATAAAGAGAGAAAATGTAGGTCAACAAGAAAACATTCTTACCACCCAGAGATCAACCTTAACATCTTTGTACACTTTTTTTTTTAATTACAGTATCTTACATTTATTCAATCAACAAGTGTTTATTGAGCATGTGATATTTGCCAGACACTATTCTATGTACAGTTGATACAATAATGATTAAAATACGGACTATCTCTTTCATTTTCCTTATTGTTTATTCTTTTTTTTTTAAATTTTTTATTGGATTTTAGGTTTTGGGGTACATGAGCAGAGCATGCAAGACAGTTGCGTAGGTACGCACATGGCAGTGTGCTTTGCTTTGCTTCTCCCCTTCACCCACATTTGGCATTTCTCCCCAGGCTATCCCTCCCCACCTCCCCCTCCCACTGGCCCTCCCCTTTTCCCCCCAATAGACCCCAGTGTTTAGTACTCCCCTTTCTGTGTCCATGTGTTCTCATTTTTCATCACCCGCCTATGAGTGAGAATATGCGGTGTTTCATTTTCTGTTCTTGTGTCAGTTTGCTGAGGATGATGTTCTCCAGATTCATCCATGTCCCTCTCCATGGACTCAAAGAGAGCTCCAATCCTGGGTTGTTCTCACAGCGCCATCTTGAGTCCTCCCCTGTGTACACTTTTAAGTCTCTTTTAATTGATAGATTTTCCTTCAATTTCCCATAGTTTATATCTAGAATTACTTGAGCCTTTCAACCCAAAGAATTTTCCACAGCCTGGGATTTGCTTACTTAAGATACATATTATATGCCTTCCATCTTTTGCATTTCCTACAAATTGGCAAGTGGATCCAGAGATAAGATCAGACCTAGGTTCCATTTTTTCTGGTAAAACTAATGTTTGACAGGACTGTAGGAGACACATGATATCTTATTGTCTCACTTTTGTGATGCCAGAAGCCATTATTACTTAATGCCATTGGGGATTACAAAATGGTGATATTCTTATTCTATCATTGTTTCCTTTATTATTTGGAATACTTTTACAAAGAGACATTTCTCATCTATTATTTTATTTCCCAGTGGTAGCATTCACATAGAAAGTACAGAATAGATTCTTATCCACCAATTTGCAAGATAATGAATTGGTTCCCTATCATTTGCCAAAGTGAGCAACTCTTGTTTTAATATCAGTATGATCTATCCCTCCAAGATGGCTGATCGCTAACAGCTTGGGATTGTAGCTCCCAGTGAAAGCACAGAGAACAAGAGGACACCACACTTTCAGACAAATTTTTGTCGCTCACAGACCAGAAGATTCCCAGTGGAGGAGCCCCACAGGTCGCCAGCGTGACTCTTGTGGCCGGCGCAGTGGTTTTGCCAGTGCCTCGGCATGGCTGCTCTTCGTGCAGAGTACACAGGACTGGTTCCCCTTCTGACTGATGTTTGGAGCTCCAGGAAGGCAGAGCCACTTATTACGGACTCAAGAAGAAAGCCAGACTGGAGATTCCCGGGCAGAAGAGCACCATCAGTCTTATCGCTGCTGTTTTGGCTGGCGCAGTGGGTTGCTCGGATTCCATCGCTGGGAATCAATAAACTGGATGTCCACTCAGAAACCTAATTAGAAAGGCGGAAACTGTAAAGAGGACAGATGGATAAATTTCTAACAAAGGGAAGAAACCAGCCTAAAAAGGCTGAGAATACCCAAAATCAGAACCCCTCTTCCTCTACAGGGGATTACAGTTCCTCATCAGCAACAGAACAAGCCCTGATGGAGAAGGACTATGTTCCATTAACAGAAGTAGGCTTCAGAAGGTGGATGATAAGAAACTTCTGGGAGTTAACAGAACTTGTTCTAACCCAATGTAAAGAAACTAAGAACTCTGAAAAAAGGTTTGACGAAATGCTAACAAGAATAGACAATATAGAGAGGAATATAAATGAACTAATGGAGTTGAAAAACACAACACAAGAACTTAGCGAAATATGCACAAGTTTGAATAGCCAAATTGATCAAGCAGAAGAAAGGATATCAGAGGTCGAAGACCAACTTAATGAAATAAAATGAGAAGACAAGAATAGAGAAAAAAGGATAAAAAGGAGTGAGCAAAGTTTCCAAGAAATATGGGACTATGTGAAAAGACCTAATTTACATTTGATAGGTGTACCTGAATGTGATGGAGAGAATTAATCCAAGCTGGAAAATACTCTTCAGGATATTATTCAGGAAAACTTTCCCAATCTAGCAAAGCAGGACAATATTCAACCTCTGGTAATACAGAGAACACCACAAAGATATTCCTCAAGAAGAGCAACCCCAAGGCACATAATGGTCAGATTCACCAGGGTTGAAACGAAGGAGAAAATACTAAGGGCAGCCAGAGAAGAAGGTCAGGTTACCCACAAAGCGAAGCCTATTAGACTTACAGCAGATCTCTCAGCAGAAACCCTGCAAGCCAGAAGAGAGTGGGGGCCAATATTCAACATCCTTAAAGAACAGAACTGTCAGCCCAGAATTTTATATCCAGCCAAACTAAGGTTCACAATTGAAGGGAAAATAAAATCTTTTATGAACAAGCAAGTACTCAGAGATTTTATTACCACCAGGCCTGCTTTACAAGAGCTTCTGAAAGAAGCATTATACATAGAAAGGAACAACCAGTATTAGCCTTTCTAAAAATATACCAAAAAGTAAAGAGCATCAACATAAAGAAGAATTTATATCTACGAATGGACAAAATAGCCAGTTAACATCAAATGGCAGTACCCCTAAATTTAAGTTGACTAAATCCCCCAATCAAAAGATACAGCCAAAACCTAATGGTATGCTACATCCAGACCCATTTCACATCCAAAGATACACAAAGACTCAAAACAAAGGGATGGAGAAAGACTTACCAACCAAATGGAGAGCAAAAATAAATAAATAAATAAATAAAAAGCAGGAGTTGCAATTCTCGCATCTGATAAAATAGATTTCAAAGCAACAAAGATATAGTGGTAAAATGATCAATGCAACAATAAGAGCTAACAATCCTAACACCCAGATACATAAGACCCATAAAGAGATTTAGACTCAACAAGACAGAAAATTAATAAGGACATCCAGGACTTGAACTGAGATCCAGAAGAAGTAAACTTAATAAATATTTATAGAGCTCTCCATTTTAAGTACACAAAATATACATTCTCCACTTTAAATACACAAAATATTGATAGGCCATTATTAATACCCATTTTTAGAATAAAGCAATATTCCCGTCCTCTCTCCCTCTTCTTCTTCCTCTTTCTTCCTCTCCTTCACTGCTTTTTTTTCTTTCTTTCCTTCTCTCCTTTCAAAAACAAAAATCAGTATAAATGCAGGGACTTACCCATATTTGGTTATATTCAATCCATTGCAATTTTTAACATGATTGAAGCTCAGATTGTCTTATCCTTAACCAGTGAGAGCTTTTCAAAGTTAACTTCTTTTGCCATGACCCTCATGGTCTTTGATAGCCTCTTTGACACTTGGTATACAAAGATGTTTCATACACATCTTATATGTTTTCTGTTGCAGACATGGTATCAGCCATGTCTTCAAGGCTTAGTTTCTTTCATTTTTGGAGATGGAGTTTCACTCTGTTGCACAAGCTAAAGTGCAGAGGCACACACTCAGCTCACTGCAAGCTCCACCTCCCAGCTTCAACCCATCTCCTGCCTCAGCCTCTCAAGTAACTGGGATTGTAGGCACACATCACCATGCCCGGCTAATTTTTGTATTTTAGTAGAGATGGGGTTTCACCATGTTGGCCAGGCTGGTCTCTAACTCCTGACCTCAGGTGATCTACCTGCCTTAGCTTCCCAAAGTGCTGGGATTACAGGCATGCGCCACCATGCCTGGCCAGAACCTTTTAGAGAGAAATGGTCCTTCAGGAATTCAATCCAATTGGTCATTATTTCTAGGTCTTTTCACTGGGCTGAACTTGTTGGAGGGCATATGAATATCTGTGTGCATGTGTATATAAAGTCATGAATTTTTTATACTTCCAATTCAAGTTCAAGACTACAAAGTTTTTACTTTTACTTTTCTATTACTAACATATATACACTTTTCTCATACCAATAATCCTGATTCTTAAGGATACAAGATGATAGAATATTTAATAATTACTCATTGTTTTATCTACTGTTATACACATAATGGTGTCAGAATGATAGTACTTATACTATTATCAATATTATTTACTGGAAAAATTTTCTAAAAATTTTGTGTAAGTTCTTTCCATTCTTCCCAATTAAAAAAAACAATTTAAATAATTATAACTATATTGTCACAGCAGGTAGCCTTATGCTCTGTATACTCTCCCTTTTAATTAATTGGTAATTGTATATTTACTTCTCATCACCAGTCTTTATGTTGGTATCTCTCCAAACATTTTGATTGTCTGAAATATATTCTATTATAGATAATCAGGAAGGAGTTATAGGAACAATATTCCTATAGTTTAGCTATGTCCTTCATACTTGTAATGTGGTTTTGGTTGGTGTAAAATCTTTGGCTCACTATTTTGGGGGGCATCGTAAATATTACTTCATTGTCTTCTATTCCAAAGAATTGCTGTAGAAAGTCTGATGAGAATGTGTGATTTTTTTTTTAATCCTTTATAAGTCACAAGGCTTTCTTCCTTCTAGATAGCCAAATAACTTTTTCAGTTTTCCTTAAAGTCTAATAAGTTTACTAGAATTTGTCTTGGTGTTGGTTGTTCTGGGTTGTTTTCTTCAGATCCACAGTATCATCTTCCAATATGTAGCTTAAAATCACTTTTTTTCTTTCAGGAAAGATGTTTTGAATGGGAAATTTTTAGCATTTTTTTCTGTTTCCTTGCTTTTGTCTTATTCTTCAGGGACTCTCATTATCCATAAATGAAATCTTCTTTATCCTCAGTATTTGTCACTTTCTCTTGAATCCTTTTTATCTCTTTATTCATTTCTTATCTTCAAATTTTTTCACTTTTTTATCTTGTATTTCTCTTAAAAGTGTTACCTGTTTTTTATTCACTCTCGGATATGACTGATTTAGTTTTTATTTCTTAAATTATTTATTTCATTTTTTCTGGTCCTTTCACTCCACTTTTTAAAATAGTTTTTTAGTTTGTAATCCAGATTTATATTGTTATTTTATGTCTCATATCATTCTTAACATCTCTTTGTTTGTTTTAAAATGGTAAGTTAATAGTCATGATATGTTTCATGGAAAAATTTTTTAACATATTTTTCTGGTGTACTTTTATTGCCAGCAGCAATATTAATCTCTGTCTTCCCCCTCTCTGCAATCCCACCATAGCTTTGTCTTGGATTTGACCTCAGTACTTTTCTCTGCTCATCTGTAAGTGAAATTAGTTTTTCTTAATGTTTAAAATGAGGTGAGGTTCAGGAAGCTTTTCTAACTTCACAGATCTTCCTCTTCTGTTGTTTATGTGCAGTGTTTAAAAATTGTAATTCTTACTTCCTGAGATGCTTTTGGCTCTATTCCAATCCTCCTCTTTAGACCTTCTTTTTTATTTGCCTCTCTTGTCCTTATCCTGTTTAATTTTTAGTTTAGCCCCAGCAGTTTCTTCTATGAGAAGGATTCTGTCTTGAAGGGTGTCACAGTGGAATAGTTTTTAGATTCATAGGGGCTAGACTATTCCAGGGACTGCTTCCTTCAGACTTTTCTTTTTTCTTTTTCATTTTCTTTTCTTTCTTTCTTTTTTCTTTAAAGGCAGGGTCTCACTCTGTCACCCAGGTTGGAGTGCAATGCACAGTCATGGAGTGCACTGCAGCCTCAACTTCCTGGGCTCAAGTGATTTCCCCTGCCTCAGCCTTCTGGATAGCTGGAACTACAGGTGCATGCCACCAGACCCTTCTAATTTTAAAAATAATTTTCTAGGGATGGGGTTTCACTATGTTGCCTGCATTGATCTCAAACTCCTGGTCTCAAGCAATTCTCCTGTTTCAGCCTCCCAAAGTGCTAGGGTTACAGGAGCCACTGTATCAGGCCCCTTCAGACCTTTTTACTGTGGATGTCATGTACTCCTTTGGTATTTAAGAGAGCAAAACTCCTCCCTATTTCAAGTGCTAAAAATTAGTCTCCACACTTTCCAGGGAATATTTGTTTACTATTTTGGGGCTCTCCTGCTTTCAGGTCCATCAGATGCTGCCCTGACACTTCCTTCTTTTCTCACATGGATACCATGCAGGTCTTGTGTTGTTGGTGGTTTATTTCTACCAACTTCTTTTGGAGCCTACAGAGCAACCTTGTCATATAGTTTTGTTACAAACATTGTCCATGAAAATTTGGCTTTTTCTATTTGCTCTGTTTTTATGTATGGTTTCACAATGATTGAAAACTTCTGCTGCTTCTGCCTCTGTAGTCTCTTGGTTTTATATGCATGTTTATTATTATGTTTATTCCAATATTATAAAAGGTTATGATCCAATTTAATCATTCACTTAGAATGCCTATTTTCTAAGTTTTTAAATTTGCCTTGGGATACTCATCTTTATTATCATTTTCCTTAAGTGTATACTAACATAGACAATTTCTATGCTCTTCTTGCATGCTTCTCATATAAATGAGGTAAGTTGGTTCTTCTAGGTTGTAGAAAGTAAACGTATTGTTGTTAGAGTGTTCATCATTCCTGGCCTTGCCTTCTATATCAATATACCCAAACTAAGGCTTTCTTTATGTGGTGGAAGGCCTGGGATTTGTAAGTGGTGGAAAATAAATAAATACACCTTACAGTTTCATGGAATTTTTCAGAAATCTAAATAAGACATCCACATAAGGTAAATTAAAATGTAATAAGCTGCATGTCTGTCATTCACTTACCATTATTATCAGGAAAAGAGAATATCTGGGAGAAGGAAATAGGAAGAGATGTTTTCTCTGAAAATAGCTCACCATAATTAGTATTGACTAGGGAAAAACAAATATAAATGGCTATTTGCAAACTTAATCTAGATAACAATTACAGTTCTAATTTTTATTGAAATAATACTATCTTACCTTTCTGAATGAGAAATCCATTGTTAAGTTGTTCCTGATGTCTAGAGATAACTAGGTTTAGAGAATGAACCGGTATCTCTAAGAAAATTTGAGAGGTGTTTTGAGTTCTTTGTAATGGACTGGACTGGACTGTAACTTAAGAGAGATTTTTAAACTCAAGAACAAGAAATATTAAAACAAAATGCTACTGCAAAACTGAAATACTGTTTCATGAATATTTAATAAGTTCCTAGAATCTGTTTTATATTCTGAAGATACGGAAATAAAGATTCCACCCCTGTTTTCAAGGAAAGAAGACAGTTATTTTTTTTTATGATGTGTGGTTCCCAAATGCTGGTCCACAGGCAGGTGCCACAATGTGGGACAAGTTTTCACCAGTCTATGATGAAAATTGGAAACAGAAGTGCCACGTAGTAAACTTTTATAAAGCCAAATTCATTTTACTTAAAAGTGGTTTTTTTTCCTAAACTTAAGGCTTTCATACTTTTTTTTTACTGTCAAATAGCCTTTCGTTCAAGAAATGATGATAGTAAGAGATAATTTTTGTTTTGTCTTGCTAATGCTTGCTTCTGAGAATGAAAAGTTAGTAACACTGTTCGGTTCCAGAAATATTTTTAGGTTTTGATTCACCTCTTGAAACCTGAACCACTATAGGAAGTTCTATCCCCAAAATAAAAATTATACCGTATAAAGGAATGAGTAAGTCTATTCTGAATTCAAACAGTTGTTTAAATTAAGTTGTAGAGAAATCAAATGTAACAAATTAAAGTCTTAGAGATTTCTCACAAACAAGTAAGAGGAAGATATGAATAGACAAATAGCCAAAGACAAGAAAGGCAATATACAAAAAAAGGAATTTTTAAATGGCTAGTATAAGCACATCGAAAGATGTTCAACTTCACCAGTAATAATGTAAATTAAAATAAGGCAGGTGGATCAGTATTTGAGAATATGGGCATTCTCATAGTGTACTGTTGGAAGAAAGTATTGGTACAAACTTCCTTGAAATCTACTTAGCAGTATTTATGAAGAGTCTTAACAATGCAGAAAGTCTAAGAAAGAGTGATCCTGTTTCTAAAACCTGTTCTGAAAAAGATTTTGGAGTTGCAATTAGAGAATCATTCTCATGGATGTTTGTTGCTGTGTTGGCAACAATTAGAAACATAAAGATCTATAGCAAAATGTTTTTAAAAGTTATAATCACATATTAAAATATCAAAGTCATAAAAATCATTTTAAGAAGATCTAATACTGTGAAAAAATATTAAAAGGATATACTATATATATGTTTTACATAAGAAAAAATATGTGCATATAATGAAAAACAATGCTTCAGTGGTTCTTTCTGAGCAATAGGATTATATGTGCTTTCTATGTTTTCTTTTGATTTATTTACTATATTTTCCAAATTTCCAACAAGGAACATGTGTTACTTTCATAATTGAAGAAAATTATTATTAAAAATTATGTACTTTTAAAAAAGAAAATTATTAGTATTGAGTTAATGGGTTTAGTTTCTAACTCTGAAGATGAACCGAATTAAAGCTATGGGTTCAATGGTATAAACCAGAAGCCTGTATATTAAAAAAGTACATTTTGTTTGTTGGGGATAAATTGGTTTCTTTATTTCTTCTCTCCTATGAAAACAGACATTGCCACTGTATGTTACAAGGATGAAATATTAATTTAAAGAGAATTACTAACAAAATATCTGTAGTTTTTTAGACAAATATGTATGTTGATACCATCACTGCAATATAACTACTGTTTAGGTGTCCTGTGCGGATTACCAAGAAGCATGTAAAGTACGTAAAGAACCACAGAGAAACTATTTTGTAAATACAAATTATGATTCTCTTAGCATCACTTTTATTCGTATGTGTTGCAGTATAACCTTGAATATTTGGATGCAAGCCATAACCATGTGATAACTCTTGAGGGATTTAAAGGTCTGATGAAACTGAAGCACTTAGACTTGAGCTGGAATCAACTGAAAAAATCTGGTGATGAAATAAATACGTTATGCAAACATACTGCAAGCCTTCTTACACTTAATATTCAACATAATCCATGGCAAAAGGTATGCCACAGACATGTTACTAAAAAGCAAACATTTTTATTTCAGAGACATTTCCCTTCTAACTTTACTATTCAGTAATAGCCAGAGATGGGCAAACTGTCTTTGTATTTCTAGACTTCCTTCCATGAAGTCATTCATGAGTTGGATTTAATGTACTGATCAAATGAATCAGATGTTAATATAAGAAAAGACTATAATTTCATATCAGATTTTTTGCAACCTTGAATAGATTGAGAACATTATTGCTTTCAGTCATTGATGTCATTGCCATTGGCAAACCTCCAGAAAGTTTATATAGTTCAGTGTGCCAGAACTCTATATTAATGAGGCATGAGAACCAAGAATAATATAATACAGTGAGAGAGGCATACTGTTAAGAAAGAAACATAATTTGATTTATAATATGTCCTAATCTGTGATTAAGCAACATGTTTTACAATTTTATTTTGCTTTTTGTATTATTTGTTTTCTATTTTAAGTCCAGAAATCACTTCTCCTCACAACCTGCATTACAAAGTCTTATGTTCCCTTATAAAAAGGAAATCTGAACATTATTTTTTCTTATTACAAAAATATGTGTATTAATACTAGGTAATTTCCATATTCCATGACTACATTGGTGTATCTTCAAGTATTTAAAATAAGTCCAAAGATTATAATTTCAAGAATCGTCCCTGCTCTGCCTTTAAAAGATGTATATAAGGCTGTGTTCAGCCTATAAAAAGGAAACTAAAGCACAATTGGTCTTTTAAATTAGCCATATTACTAAGTTCATATTGTTGTATTTCTTCTTATTTGCTCAGTAGAAGTGAATACTGTTTTTCTTTTGCCAAAGCATATTTCCTGGATGATCACAGTACAGCTATCTCCCTGTTGCCCAATTGGATTGTCAAGGGCTAAAGATCTGTGCTGAATTACACACGGAGATGACTAGCTTACTGTTGATCTAGATAAACCAGGAGTCACTACAATTGTTCTTTTAACACTTCTCACCACCGTCACTTTCCAACAGCTTATGGGATTTCCCTCCCTCATCAGAGTAAAACCATCCACCTTCAAACAAACAGATTAACTCTTAAATATAATTTCATTTCAACTATTATTGAAATAATTCAGCTTTTATTTTTAGTTATATGTAATGAACAAGGAAATGCATAATTTTGAATTCTATGGAAGGATATGAAAAATCACTCATTTTCATACCATATTTAATAGTTTATCTTAAAAGAAATAATTTTTTGCCATTTTTCCCAAGCCAGCCACATTGAGACGGACTGTTATTGGCAGATTAAAGACTCTTACCCATTTAAATGGAATCTTCATTTCTGAAGAAGAAGCAACAGCAGCTATGAAGTTTATTGCTGGAACAAGGATGACTCAGGTTAGATTTTACTGTTTACTATTCATTGTGCTATTTAGAACATACAAATAGTATTTCCCATACTCTTCTGTCAGTAAGATTTTATATTCCCTCTTATCATATTAATAAAACATTAATACAGAGAAATCATAACACTTGATATTTGTTTCTGTTTAAATGTATCTCATTTAAATACCAAATGGTTGTATGTATTCTCTTTATTGTCCATGAGCACTACACCAAAAATACCTCTAGGGTAACTGTTTTTTGCCTAGTCACCTGAACTCACCAGAGCCCTTTCTAGAGCCTACTTGAAAATAAGCAACTTTCTGAAGATAAAGTAAGCTTAGAGGCTTTCAGAAAGCATTCAGTGAATTATCTATCTACTTAGTATTGACATTATATTTATTTGACTGAAAAGAACACAATCCATTAACATGGAAGGAGAGGAAATACCATTATTATCCATATTAAGAATGCTGTACTTTAGCCAAAGTAGCTTCAACATCCTAAATATATCTACTCTAGTTTTCTAGCTATTTACTTTTTGTGAAGTATCTGAATATTAATTCCTTAAGTGATATAATTTTTAATCTTGGAACTATTCAGATTTTTGAAAAGAAACTTTTTTGTTGATTATACAAATCATTAACACTCCAAAAGAAGAGTTGGGCATTTACCCTAAGAAAAGAACTGAAAATAGAACTACCTTATACTCAGCAATTCCATTTCTGGGGCTATTCCCAAAAGAAAATTAATTGTTCTACTAAAAAGACATATGCATAAATATGTTCATTGCAGCACTATTCACAATAGCAAAAATATGGAATCAGCCTAGGTGCCCGTCTGTGGTGGACTGGATAAAGAAAACATGGAAAATGTACACCATGGAATCCTATGCAGCCATAAAAAAGAATAAAATCATATTCTTCGCAGCAACATCGATGCAGCTGGAGACCATTATCCTAGGCAGCTTAACACAGAAAGGAAAAACTAAATACCATCTGTTCTCACTTATAAGCAGGAGCTAAACACTGGGTACACATGGACATAAAGATAGGGGCAATACACATTGGGGAATACAAGGAGAAGGAGGGAGATGGGTGGGGCTGAAAATTTGCCTATTTGAGTACTGTGCTCACTATCTGGTTGATGGGTTCAATCCCACCCCAAATCTCAACATCATGCAATATATCCTTGTAACAAATCTGCACATGTACCACCTGAATCTAGAATAAAAACTGAAATTAAAAAGATTAAATATTTTTTAAAAAACAGAAATCAGGCTGGGTGCAGTGTCCCACACATGTAATCCCAGCACTTTGGGAGGCCAAGGCAGATGGATTACCTGAGATCAGGAGTTTCACCAAGATGGTGAAACCCTGTCTCTACTAAAAATACAAAAATTAGCCACGCGTGGTGGCATATGCCTGTAATCCCAGCTACTCAGGAAAGTAAGGCAGGAGAATTGCTTGAGTCCAGGAAATGGAGGTTGCAGTGAGCTGAGATCGTGCCACTGCACTGTAGCCTGGCCGAAAAAGTAGAAAGAGAGAGAAAGATTGAGAGAGAGAGAGGGAAGAAAGAAAGAGAAAGAAAATCAAAGTCTACTACAATCCTCCAAGACAACGTGTTATATGGCACAGAGCTAGACAGGTAGACCAATGGAACAGAATAAAGACTTAATATAGACTGTAGAAACTTTATAAATAACAGAGCTGCCTTTGCAGATCAGGGAGATTATTCAATAAAAGGCTTTAAGGACTTTATTGTAAAAGGCAAAACCAGAAGTTTTTCTGAAGAAAATATCAGAGATTATCATTATGACCTTGAATTAGTGAATAATTTAGTAGGCAAGAAACAAAGAGCATAAACCATAAATAATAAGACATGTATACATTAAAATTAACATATCTTTTTTCAAAGAAAATGAAAAGACAAGCTACATACTGGGAAAAGAAATTTGCAACACAACTGTCAAAAGATATTCTTTATATATGCAGAATATACAAGGAAAAAGACAACCAGCCAAGCAGAAAAGTAAGCCGAAGATCTGAACAGACACTTCACTGGAGAGGAAATCAAAACAGCCAATTAACTTAGGAAAAGATGCTCCATCCACCACATTAGATTTCAAGAAAATGAACATTAAAATCACAATGACCTACCAATTTTTGCCAGTTTTATAGATGAGCAGAAACTTTAAAGCTTGACAATACCAAGTTGTTGCAAGAATATGAAGTAAAAGTGTAATTTTTCCAAAGTGGTAGAACCACTTTGGAAAACAATTTGACATTATTCAGTAAAGCTGATGTGTATGTGTGTGCGTGTGTATATATATGCACACACATATATGTATTCAACAACCCAGCAATTTTACTTAGGGGCATATACTCTAAATAAATTCTTGCAGGTATGTACCAGGAAACATGCACAAGAATATTCATGACAGCAGTGTTTGTCATAGCAAAAAATGAATCAACCCCAATGTTCATTGACAGGAGAGTCATTAAGGGAATACTATACATAGTACATATGAATGAACTACAGCTACATACAGAAGCTTAGATAAATCCGATGAATATGATGTTGAACAAAAAAAGGCAAGTCATAGAAGGAATACGTACATATTATTCAATTTACATAAAGTTCAAATATGTGCAAAACTAAATGATACATTGTTTATGGACACAGACATAGGACTATAAAGAAAGCAAGTCAATGGGGGACAAAACATTTGAGATAATGATCACTTCTAAAGGGAAGGAAAGAATAGGGCTTAGATCAGGCCCACAGGGTGTTTGCAATGTATTCATAATATTCTAGCTCTTAAGTTGGTTTCACGGGTGGATTATATGGGTGTTCATCATATAGTAATCCTTTTACAGTCTTACAAATATTATCTTGTAATGGTTTGATATTTGCTAAAACAGAAATAATGTAATTAAAATGTATCTAGATATTAAAAACAATTTAACACAAAGGAAATGTTATATTAAAAAATTTTTTAAATTATTTACTGGGCCACTCATCTTCCCTAGGAAACAATAATTTTACTATATATCAACTAACCTCTGTATACTGTTTATTCACTGTATTTTTTAAATTTTATTAGTTATCTCTCTTACGGCATTCTAGTACTAAAGAGGAGAGACCACGGATACTTAGTATATGGCCTTCTGCCAAAATTCTGACGCAGATTTCAAAGTTAGGAGCTCATTTACATCCAAATGGAAACTGGTACTTGAAGGTAAAGCTAATTTTATTAAACCTAATATAAAGCTTAATTTAAATCTATTTTTAAGTCTGTGTTGGCCTGTGTATCATAAGCCCCAAAAGAAAGCTCCAAAGATTAATTAAAATAGGGAAGAAACACTTAAGATCTACCCTCTTGGCAAATTTCAAGTGTACAATATAATATCATTAACTTTAGTCATAGGGTACATAGTACATTAGGGTCTCCAGAAATTACTTGTCTTGCATAACTGAAACTTTGTACCTCTTGACCAACATATGTCCATTTCCCATTGCCCCCAGCCCCTGGCAACCACTATTCTACTCTCTCCTATGAGTTTGGTTATTTTAGGTTTCTTTTTCTTTTTTTTTTTTTTTTTTTTTGAGACGGAGTCTCGCTCTGTCACCCAGGCTGGAATGCAGTGGCGCAATATCGCTCATTGCAACCTCAGCCTCCTGGGTTCAAGCAATTTCTCCTGCCTCATCCCCCAAGTAGCTGGGACTACAGGCATGTACCACCATGCCCCACTAATTTTTGGTATTTTTAGTACAGATGGGCTTTCACCCTGTTAGCCAGGATGGTCTCGATCTCCTGACCTTGTGATCCACCCATCTCAGCCTCCCAAAGTGCTGGGATTACAGGCGTGAGCCATCGTGCCCGGCCCTAGATTTCATATATAATTGAGATCATGCAGTTTTTAATTTACAGTGTATACTTATATCAAGTTTATACATCTTAAATATGTGCAATTTTAAATTGTCAATTATACCACAACAGAGATGGAAAAAATAAAAATAAGAAAGACATTGTTATTATTAGAAAAAGTAATACATTTGTCACATTCTAAAAAAATTAAAAAGGAGGTCAAGTCAGGAGTGGCTATGTCAGAGGGGCTGGGCCTTGACTGTGTTCACCATCGAATTAGAAATTTAAGATAAAGGCGCACTAAAACTGAAGGGTAGATTCTGATAACACGTCAGAATAGGCAAGCAAAATTTAAAGGCTCAGAGGCAGAGGTCAAGCCAAAATTTGGATAGCGAGATCAGGAATAATGACAAGAGAGTAGGAAAGCTGGTCAGAATTTAGCCAAGGATAAAGGAAAAGGTTATAGAATACCACCAGCTTCTTGCTATATTAGGTCTCCTTATACCTCTTGACAAACATAGAAACTGGGCTAAGTGAAGATGCACCTTGAAAATGGGAGACATTGTTGGCATTACTTTTATTACAAGATATATATATATATATATATGGACATTGAGCTGCAAATGAAGGCCTAGTGACAGCTTTGGCTGACCCAAAGGCAGTTCTGGAATTAGAATGGCCCTTTAAATTTGTCCTAAGTTGGGCTGAGACGGTCAGGCCTTCATATGTCTCCATCACTGGCTGAGGGACAACTTGGGAAGGAGCATAACCTTGGCAGCTATCTACACTGAGGCAGTCCCTGCAGGGACTGACAGCTGAAGGCTTTCTGCCGGAATCTCTCCCAGCAGCTGAGACAAGTCCATTACTGCAGTGGGACTCTAGCACACCAGTGTCCTTAATACCATATAAGTCCTCCTGGAGTTACAATCTTGTCAAATTTTACTTTTCTGTAAACTAACAGCTTTACAATATCTTTAGTTCCTGAAGGAATTCTTTTGTTATTTGAATTATTTTATTAGCTTTTTAAAATCTTATAACATTGATTGAATTTGTTTATGATTCAGAAATAACATATAATGTAAATTATTCTACAGATAACTGCCTTAAATTTAGATGGACAACATCTTTTTAAAATCACAAATTTAGAAAAATTGGAAAATTTGAAATGGGCATCATTCAGCAATAATAATCTCACTAAAATGGAGGGCCTGGAATCCTGTATTAACCTGGAAGAGCTCATACTAGATGGAAACTGCATCTCAAAGATAGAAGGTAAAATATTTAAGAACTTTGAAGTATCAAAATATGTATATCTAAACAACAGAGCAAAAAATAACAGGGAACAAAGTTTCTGAAGAAGAAGATCTCTAGGAAAGTTCCAAGTTTTGTGGCAGAGTATTCTAAATACCTGTGTGAGGTAATGCAATTATTAGTTAACTAGATTGGAGCATTCTACAATATGTATATATACTTCAAAACAGCATGTTGTACAAGATAAATATATATGTCAAATTAAAAAATAAAAGATAAATAAAAAATTAAAACAAGTTCATACCCATTAGTGGAATTTGTGACTATGCCACTATTTATAATGAGCCCAGGAAGCTGACTTTCACCTCCTGTGGCTTCTCTCTCCTCTCCTCTGTGCTAGTTTACAATCTTGTTACCAAATCTAGCACATACAAACTATGTAGTCATTAATGTCTGTAAAGTTTAATAAACAGATGAATGACATATGCTTTTGAAAAAGGTAAAGCAGCCTAGTTCAGTTTTGAAAATATAAAATTAGGTTATATTTAGAAATTTGAAGACTTTAACAAAAAATGAAAATTATACTCACTAGAGGTTGAAAATAAAATATACTACATGTAACCTTTTATATGGATCCACATACAAGCCTAGTTAAGCAACTTTACTCATATCCTAATAATGATACATTTTATTTGACTGTTTAAAGTTTAGTATTAGAACACATTTTTCTGAACCAGAGAGAATAAAAAAGACTTTTCCTCCCTTCCCCCTTCCAAACTTCTTAGATTCTTCACTTCATTTGGATTTATGCTTATCTATAGCTAAAAATCATGAGTTTAGACAACATGTCTCAGAATATATAGTACTACGTCAAGTATTTTCTGACTCCTTCCTTCCTAGCTTTATTTTATTCTCTCTCTCTCTTTTTTTTTTTTTGAAATGGAGTCTTGCTCTGTTGCCAGACTGGAGTACAGTGGTGTAATTTCTGCTCACTGCAACCTCCTCTTCCTGGGTTCAAGCGATTCCCCTACCTCAGCCTCCTAAGTAGCTGGGACTATAGGCAGGTACCATCACACCCAGCTAGTTTTTTGTATTTTAGTAGAGACGGGGTTTCACTACTTTGGCCAGGATGGTCTGGATCTACTGACCTTGTGATCTACCTACCTCAGCCTCCCCTATTTTATTCTTACCTTCATTAGAAAGAAATTGAAAGAAACTTTCCATGACTTGCTACCAACTTTCTCTTATTTTCCCTCTCCATCTATTCAAAAGAGGAACTCCTAGAAATTAAAAAATATATCCACAAGTGTGCACTATTTGATTGAAAAGAGAAATATGTATATGTGTGTGTATACACACACACACTTATCTGAGTAAAGAATATTTCTGTGTGTGCATTTTGGTGACATGGTTGTCTTTGTCAAGGAGAGAAGGTAAGAATTAGAAATGGCTGGGAAAGAGAATTCACACTTTATTCATTTTTGAATTGGATTATTTTTAGCATTTGTATATAATACACTTTTTATAAAATAGAAAATTTGATTTCAAAGAGTCATATGTAAAAGCAAGTATTAAATATCTTTTGGAATATATAACTTTTTTTATATATTTCATTTTAATGGCTGTTAACAATATGTTTCTAAAACTTTCTTGATCTTAAGAATCACTTGGGATACTTAATGTACAGATTCACAGGCCTCTCTTCTGTAGATTTCAGTTGAGGAAACCTAGGGGAAGCTTAGGCATCTATGTCTAGAACTATCACCAGTCTGCCATTCCCATACAGCTGGATATTAGTTCTGCTTTGTACATACAATTAAAAACCCTATTTCCTTTTCATTTCCTTCTGTAAAGCTATTAAAGAGAAGAATCTTCCAGTCTGTGTTTTTGTTACAACCACTTTTTGGAGAGATTCTTATTCAGACATGGGTAGATTTCATACCAATTTAATGATTTTTGCTTTATGGCTTTGATCTATCTTGCTCTAGATTGATTCAACTTTAGCACTGTGTAGTCCCACAATGGGAACTAATGTGAAAGAAGAACACAGATAATTATTTGATACTTTCCAAATATTATTCCATTTAATTTCATAACTCCTTGGAAGTAAATTTCAGTATGCCCATTTTATGGCTGAGAAAACTGAGGCTCAGAGGTTACATAATTTATGTATTGTGACAAACCTAGTAGTGATACATTTGAAGCAAACTAGGATTCCAAAGTTCTTATCTTTCAACTGTACCATCCTGGCTATACTTATAAAGTGCTTGCAGTACATAATGTACATAGGAGTTAGACTGGTCCCATTTTCTAAACTTCTATCTTACAGTATTTTTAAACATATGAAAGTAAAAGTTTGCTAAATGGTTCATTTTAATACAAATGATGCACTTTCCAGAATGTGGAACTCTAGTTCCTTATCCTCAATATTTAAAAATGAGGGCTGGTGATTATTTTGAGCTTTGTGTAGAGCTTTTTGTTGTCAAAATGATAAAAATCTTAATTCATTACATCATTTTAAGGTTTTTTGAAAGAAAAATTCAATACTTTCATGGAATGCCTTTCCTTAAATCCTAAGAAGAAGGAATCTACCTAAAAATCCCAAATTAGAATTTAATGTTTAAGATGGGGCTTATACACAAGATTATATTCTTCCAAAACAAAAGGAAAAGCTACGATAGTTAGTATTATAGAATCTTTAAAACCATTTGAACCTAAAAATGATTTATTTGATTACAATAAAATGACCAACCAGTTATTTTTAAATTAACCTTTTAGTGTTATCTGAATCTTTCCTTGATTTTATTGTTCTAGGTATTTCCAAGATGACTAAATTAACACGCCTCAGCATAAATAATAATCTTCTCACTGGTTTGGAACAGCATACTTTTGATAACATGCTTCATCTTCACTCCCTTTCTCTTGAGAACAACAGAATCACTTCATTGAGTGGTTTACAGAAATCTTTTACTCTTGTTGAATTATATATAAGTAATAACTATATTGCTGTCAATCAGGAGATATATAATTTAAAGGTAATCATTTGGGGTAGTAATTTTTTTGTTTTTAAAAATATTTATTGTTTCTTTATATTTTGAAAGTAATGCATGTTTACTGCACAGAATTTGGAAAATATAAAGAAAATAAAAATCAGAGATTTATTAAAATTTATTTGCATTCAATTTATGTACACATACAAACATATGTGTGTAAACATAATGTCCCCATTTGCTATCCTTCTAGGGTAACTTTTTTTTAATACTCAAGTATGATAACCCAAACCTATTCCTTCTAACTAGTGCCTTCTTCAATATTTCCAGGGATTCTTTAGCATTCTCCTGTTCTTAGTACAATTCTTGATATTCTCTCACTATTCTCTTACCAGTTGGCTCAAACTTGGTCGCCTTTGCTCAGATTTGCTTTTCTTAATTTCTCCAAAGAAACCACTAATTTAAGGCTATTGTGTAATAGGATTTTTAAAGTTTTGATCAAAATGGAGGGTTTCTATAGCACAGAACAAGAATTTACTTCAAATGTCATATGTGACTTCATTGTTTCTGAAGTTTAGTGGCCATTTGCTAACACTATGAGTCTTACATTGGCCTTTCCTTTTGCTGATACAATATTATTATGACTTTATCTCCTACCAAAAACTTGTGTCCATTTCCTATCTTTTCTTAGTTCAGATTTCTCTGCATTCCATTCCCCCAATACAATTACTACTTTTAGAGCTAGGGAGGCAACCTAATCAACAACATTAGCAACACAATAAGCCACTTCACATTATGATGCATAGTAGTTTTACTACCTCTTATCTTCACCTCTCCCTTTCATACCTACACCAAGACCCTTCCTTTACAACAAAGGCATATCAAAGTGTCTGGTAATAAGACAGCACATTTCCCTTAAGATGAATTCTACTACGCTCTCAGAAAGTAGAAGCACTTCAGTTTTATTGCTTTTCAAATACCAGTGTCTTTTATTCCTGTTATATCTATACCATTTGTTAAGACACATATATACCATTTATTAAGCCATTATTCCATAAACGAAGTATATTTGTCTTAAACATAGTAAAGTTCACTCTAAGCCTTTACCATTAATAGATAATATATTTGGCACTAGTATCCAGAAGGTATTCTGATTATATAACATAGACCATTGAAATATTGCACAAAATTATACCTTAGTGGTCTGAAAGGGTAACCCTTGCACTTAAAGGTGCACTTAGGCTGGGCATGGTTGCTTATGCCTATAATTTCAGCACTTTGGGAGGCCGTGGTGGGAGGATCACTTGAGCCTAGGAGTTTGAGGTTGCAATGAGCTATGATCTCACCACTGCACTCCAGCCTGAGCAATGGAGTGAGACCTCATCTTTAACAACAAAAAAAGTGAACTTAAAAGCACTGAAATCCTATGGAATAATAGATATTTCTAATATTAAAATTTGAGAATGGCTAACCCCTGACTAGAGTGTTTTAAATATACATATGGATAAATGTATGTATTTTATTACCTAGGGTTTATGCAACTTGGTCATTCTAGACACGTGTGGAAACATTATTGTATGGAATCAGGAAAACTACCGGTTGTTTGTAATATTTCATCTTCCAGAACTGAAAGCTTTGGATGGAATACCAATTGTAAGTTGTTTTATGACTTATAATATTTGCTCTAAGCTGCATACTCACATATTCATAGGACATAGTTATTTTGAACATTGCCTTATCACTAGCATTATAGCCAAATTTACTAGACTTAATATAGTCTAGATCTAGGTTTTTAAATTTTGTCATCTGGCCAATTCTGAATTGTCTGAATTGTGGTGGAAAGGGAGGGAAAATGCTGCTTACAACAGAACCCACTGAATTCAATGCCTAAAAGGTAAAGAACACAATTTTATGGGACAGGGTAAAAAATTATTCTATGGAGTTTTACCATCCTCTTAAACCTAAAAGCAGCTTTCTATTTTCTGGGGAAATATAGTTGCTAATATTAATAATTAAGAAAAAATATATTTGAACCAAAAATGTGGTATGTCAACATTACTAAGTAAGCTGAAAAGAAAAATATACACAGACCCTAAGACTGAATGTGAAAGCAACATTTGGATACTCAGATTCCATAACAAGCAAATTCATAGGGCTCCTGTTTTCCACAAACAGGGTAAATACATGACAAGTATGCAAAGAATAAAAGGTTTCCCTGTGTAATGTTGCCCAGCTCCAATCAGACAAGAAAACACATCAAACTTTCTAGAAAATTGAAAGACAATTCATGATCATTTAGTACTCTGAAGTGTTCCAAGAAGATTACTAATCCTAGTCCTGCTGTTTTCTGGCCCCTCCTCAGAATGGACCACTAAAACATTCTCACTCCAACACTGGAAAATTCCCTAGCACATTGTATACTGGGCTTTATTTAGTTGTTAGCTTTCACTAAAGAATGTTTTTGACCTAGTCCTATGAGACTAGTACTGTATTTACTTTAAAGATGTTGTTGAGGATCTTATCTGTCCTATCTCTCTGTACCCTCATTTGAAGGGCCACATGAGAAAGCACTTTTAGAAATAAATGTAGGAGAAACATTTTCCTTAAGGAAAAGTTTTGTTCTGCTCACTAACATTGAGTGTATTAGTCTGTTCTTATGCTACTAATAAAGACATATCCAAGACTTGGCAATTTATAAAGGAAAGAGGTTTAATGGACTCACAGTTCCACATGGCTGGGGAGGCCTCACAATCATAGTGGAAGACAAAGGAAGAGCAAAGTCATGTCTTACATGGCAGCATGCAAGGGAGCAAGTGCAGGGGAACTCCCCTTTATAAACCCATCAGACCTCATGAGACTTATTCACTATCACAGGAACAGATGAGAAAAACCACCCCTGTGATTCAGTTATCTCCCACTGGGTCCTTCCCATGACATGGGAATTATCACCACTCAAGGTGAGATTTGGGTGAGGACACAGAGCCAAACCATATCATTTCACCCTGGTCCCTCCCAAATCTCATGTCCTCATGTTTCAAAACCAATCATACCTCCCCAACAGTCCCCCAAAGTCTTAACACATTTCAGCGTTAGTTCAAAATTCCACATTCCAAAGTCTGATTGAGAGAAGTCAAGTCCCTTCTGCCTATGAGCCTGTACAATCAAAAGCAAGTTAGTTACTTCCTAGTTACAATGGGAGTACAGGTATTGGGTAAATACACCCATTCCAAATGGGAGAAATTGGCCAAAACAAAGGGCTACAGACCACATGTGAGTCCAAAAGCCAGTGAGGCAGTCAAGTCTTAAAGCTCTGAAATGATCTCCTTTCTTCCAGGATGTCTCACCTCTGCTTTTAAAGGCTTGCAATTGTTTGAATCAAGCCCATCCAGATTATTCAAGATGATCTCCTTATTGAAAGTCAACTGAGTAGGAGCTTTAATTATGTCTACAAAATTCCTTCACAGCAATACCTAGATCATTTGCTAAAATAATTGGGAACTCTAGCTTCAAATATTTTGCAGCTCTGTTGTTGGTGCATACCTGTATAAGATTGTTATGTCTTCTAAGTGGACTGACCCTTTTATCAGTAGATAATGGCCTCTCTGACTCTGGTAATTTCCTTTGCTTCAAAGTTTACTCCATCTGAGGTTAATGAAGCCACTCCTGCTTTCTTTTGATTAATGTTTAGGATATCTTTTTCCATTCTTTTACTTTCAACCTACATATATTACTATATTTGAAGTGAGTTTCTTGTTGACAGCATGCAATTGGATCATGTTCCTTTATCTGCTGCTAATTTTTATCTTTTAATTGATGAACAAAGACAATTTATATTTCATATAGTAAATTGACCTGTTAGGGGTTAAGTCTACCATTTTGTTTTCTTATTTTACATTTGTTTCCTTTGTTTATCTTTCTTCTGCTTTCTTTTTTGTGCCTTCCTATGGGCTTCTTGAACATATTTTGGACTTCTATTTTTATTTGCTCATATTGTTTTTTAGTGTATCTCTTCATATAGTTTTTTTAAGTGGTTGTTGTAAGTATTACGATGTATATACATAACTTATTATTGTCTATTAGTGTTGACATTTTACCAATTTGAGTAAAGTGTAGAAATGTTACTTTCCTTTCAGTCTATTTCTCCTCCCCTGTTTATATTTGAATTAAATATTTTCATTATATACATTGAGAACCAATTAGACAATATTACAGTTTTTTTGCATCGATCAATCAAAGATAACCTAGAAAAATCAAAAAGGGAAGTTTATTAATACTCTTTCCATTGTGCTTTCCTCTTTCTTGGCATTCCAAGATTTCTTTTCTTTCTTTCCATTTCAAGAACTTCCTTTAGTCGTTTCTTAGGGTAGGTCTGCTGGTAACAGCTTGCTTAGTTTTTCTTCCTCTGAGAATGTCTTGATTTCTCTTTTTATTTCTGAATATTTTCTCTGGGTATAGAATTCTGGTTTGATGTTTCTCTTTCGCCACTTGAAAAATATTGTGCCACATACTCCGGTTTCCATGGTTTCTGATTAGAAATCTGTCATTCACATTGTTTTTCCCCTATAAGTAAGATTTAATTCCTCTGTCACTGTTTTCATGACTTTTTTCTCTGTCATTAGTTTTCAGAAATTTGATTCTGATTATTCTTATGTGTCCTTGCATGGACTTGGGTTTTTTTTCCTGTCTGAGGTTTACTTAGCTTCTTACTTAGCTTCTTGGTTTATGTCTTTTGCCAAATTTGGAAGACTTTAGGTTATAATTTCTTCAAATGCTTTTTCAGCCCCACACTATTTCTCTTTTTTTCTATGAATCCAGTGATACTAATATTAAACCTTTTGTATGGTTCCATAAGTACAGGATATGTCCATCTTGGTAAAGTGGGGCTCATTTATTTATGGGTCTATTTTCTCTCTTTTGTTCATACTGGGTAATTTCTATTTTTCTGTCTTCAAGTTCAGTGATTCTTTTCTCTTTTCTCTCCACTCTGCTATTGAGTCCCTAACCATTGAATTTATTTGTTTATAGGATTTTTAAAATTTTAAACTTTTCATTTCATTCTTCATATCTTCTGTTGCTTT
Organism: Callithrix jacchus; assembly: GCF_049354715.1. Classification (NCBI taxonomy): domain Eukaryota; kingdom Metazoa; phylum Chordata; class Mammalia; order Primates; family Cebidae; genus Callithrix; species Callithrix jacchus. The sequence continues at coordinate 94,690,909 of NC_133509.1, forward strand.
GCTATCACTTATCTCTTTGCTAAGGGTTTCCATTTTTTCATTTGTTTCAAGTATGTTCATGATTGCTTTTTAAAGCATTTTTACTTTGACTGCTTTGAAATACTTGTCAGACAATTAAAGCTATTTGTGTCATTTCAGAATTGGCATCTCTTGATTGTCTTTTCACATTCAAGTTGAGATGTTCTTGGTTCTTGGCATGACATATTTTTTATTTTATTCTGGACATTTTGGGTATTTTCTGGATCTTATTTAAATCTATTTTAGCAAGCCTCCCTTGACACTGTACCAGTGAGAAGATGACAGGAACCACTTTGTTGCTGTGAGGTGGGAGAGAGAACTCCAAGTTCCTCCATGTGGCCTTTGTAGGTGTGTACTTCATTAACTGCTAGGCTACAGTGGGAGTTCATGCTCCCCACCAGGCCCCATTAATTTAGTCTGGCTGGGAGGTAAGAAACTCCTTCCTACTGTTTCCCACAAGGCTCCACTAATTCATCCTGGCTGGAAGATACAGGAATTCCTAATTGATGCTCCACAGATAACTCATTATTACTGGGTGGAAGTGGGAATCCAGGATCCCCGTGTTATCTACAATAATACTTGTATGTACAGGATAGGGAACTGTGTTACGGCTGAAGGTGGATGAAAGTACAGGTTCCCACTCAGCAGGTAGATGACGGAGAAGTGCCTTGTTACAGATGTGCACTGGTGAAAGTCTAAGCAGCCCATTCTGCTTTTACTGATGGTCATGTAGTTGGGGCCCTCTTGTAGGGTTTAGCAGGAGTAAGCTTGTTATTGTCTAAAGTTTTCTGCTGTGCTAGGCTTCCCCTTTCCTGATCCTTTGACTGGAGAGAGCAGGATTTTTGTGGACTTTGTCTGGTTTTTTCTTATTGTCGTTTATGAGTTTCTAGCTTCTCCACCACCTAGTAGAGATTATGAAGCAAAGAAAATCCAGGGTGTCATTCCTCAGGTCCTAAGGTACCTACCTGGTCTTCCTTCTTCTCCACATCTTTCAGTATTCTTATGTTTGGTTTTAATTTTTTTAATTAAAAAAATTTTTTAGAGACAGAGTCTCACTCTGTCACCCAAACTGGAAGCCAGTGGCATGATCATAGCTCACTGCAGCCTCTGAACTCCTGTGCTCAGGACATCCTCTGGCCTCAGCCTCCCACATAGCTATGACTACAGGCATGTGCCACTGTACTTAACTAATTGTTTTTTATTTTTAGTAGAGACAGGTTCTCACTTTGTTGCCCAGGTTCATCTCGAACTCCTGGATTCAAGCAATCCTCCCACCTTGGCCTTCCAATATGCTAGGATTATAGGTGTTAGCCACCTTGCCCTGCCTTATGTTTGTTTCATATATAATATACAGGATTTAGTTCTACTTAGTAGGAGGAATTGGGAGAAATGAGTCCACTGAATTGTTGCCTGAAACCAGAGAACTATGTGATTTAGTCATCTGTAAGACAGGACATCATTTTCTAAATGTCTTCATATAGGAACCACCAGAGGCTGAGAGTGCAAAAGATTTGTTTGGTGGTAGACTTACTTCTGACATGATTGCAGAACAACAAGGACATTCCAACTTCACCCAAATGCAAGAACTAAATTGGACTTCATCATATATTAGGTACAATCATTTTATTATATGCCTTTTTACATCATAATTAAACTATATGATTATAATTTTTCTGAAGCATGTACATTTATATATCTTACCTAAATATAATCAATTCATAAAATTACCTACCCTAATGCAAAGGTTCATGCTAAGTAATTAGCATTTTCTGAGGCGTGGTCTCAAAAAATGGCTCAATGCAGCTTCAACTTGCAGGTTCAATTTAACCTCCTACTACAGGCACGTGTCATCAAGCATGGCTAATTTTCTTTGTATTTTTTGTGGAGACAGCATTTATGGCATGTTTTCAGGCTGGTCTCCAATCATGGGCTCAAGTGATTGACCTGCCTCAGTCTCCCAAAGTGCTGGAATTTCAGGTGTGAGCCACTGTCCCCAGCTTAAAATGTAAAATTCCTTTGTATAACATGAAAGACCCTTTATTACCTGTCCATTATCTCTTGTAGTCCTTTTCTTTACTGCCCATGACACTTTTATATTTGAGAAATTCTGAAATATTCTAGTTACTAAATCTCAACCATAAGATGATCTTTCATGTTTGTTTCTGCCTTTGTTTGTACCTGTTGCACTGCCTAGAACTATTTTCTGCTAATTTACTTGACAAATACCTATAAATCCTCCAAATATCATCTCAAGATCTCTCTCCTCCATGCTCTCATCCTTGACTTTTTAAAATATATTTTCTTTTCCTGAAATGCCATTACACTGGTATGATAGAGATGCTAACTCCATCATAGCAATTCTCCTCTTTATTTTCATTTCTCTGGCTCCCACTTCTTAGGGGCTGAAACATTTCTTTCATCTTTGTTGTAGCCTTTCCAAACACATTTTCTGCACTTAGGAAATACTAATGAAAATATGTTGAATGAATAAATGAATGAATGAATGAATGGGTAAATGTCATAATTATAACTTCAAGTTTAGGATTTGTTTAGAGAAGTGGTTAGGAAAAGGGATGTAGTTTTATGCTTTTCTCTGTCATGTCTCAAATGAAGGTATAGCTATGGACTGGGAATCAAGGATTTTGTTAAATTACCAAAATGTTCACACAGATGAAATGCCATAAAAGTTTCCAAAAGATCCCACAGAAACATTACCTTTCAAAAACATTACCTGCTTTTCCTTTCCTTTTCCATCCCTAACCACTTCCTGGTATTTCAGAAATGACATACTTCTTATATATCATCCGAAGTTCATAACCTGAAAATCTTATGATTTACTATATCAATTTCACTGTGATTTCATGAACATATATGTGAATTTATAAACAAAGTAGAAATGTCTCTTTTATAAGTTTCTTCTGTAATAGTGCTATGTTTATATGGTAATAGATGTGTTTTTTTAAAGCAACCAAATTCTATGTCACTTTCTTGCATATATACCCAACCAAAATATATACTCAGCTGATCATTTAACCAATTCATTTTACATTAATTATTTTTGTATTTGTCAGATGAGGCTTTTTTTAATGCCTTTGGTAGTTGTATATGAAGGAACTCATCTTTTATTTTCCTGTCCTATTAAAATAATAACTGTATTTACTTTGTCTAAATTCAGAACTGTGGATTTGATTCCAGTTGACCAATTTAGAAATGTGTGTAATGTGAATCTACAGAACAATAATCTTACCTCATTCAGTGGATTAATCTATCTACCTAATGTGAAGGTGAGTCACTCACAAATTACTTTTTCTTTCAAGGTTTGCAATGCAAGTTATTATCTTCTTTACTTTGAATTAAATAGCGTTTCCATGTTATTAAAGTAGATAATTTATTCCTAAATTTTCTTTGGGGTTTTTTGTTTGTTTGGTTGGTTTTTACAAAGCAAGAAAAAAATATTACCTTTCAAAGTGGTGTTGGTTTGACCTCAGTTTTATGTGATTGTCACATATCTAGTAAATCTTCCTTTGAAGGCAGGTATGGAATGAAGTTTCAAGGTTCTTTAAACGGCCTTATTGCCTCCTTTCTGACTTCCTTGACTCAGCCATCTACTAAGGCCTTTTAAACATAGGTAAATAGCTGTCTCTTCAACTAAAAATCATTTCATCCTTGTCAGGTTTGGAGAAATCAGGAGTACAAATTGAAAAAGTTGAGATGCTTTCTAGGATCTCCATTACTTTATGTGAAGTATTGTAATTTCCCCAGATGTCAGATTAAAAAAACATTTAAAACTAAATCTATATTACTTAGGATATAAACATTTGTTGTTTTAGCACTAATATATTATTAAATTATGTGGTATATTCCAAGATTTAGCCATACAATTTTTAATAGTTTCTAGGATTTCTGATTAATAAGATATTTTTTTCTGTAGGTCTTATGCCTCAACTATAATCATATTGAATCAATCACACCCAGACTAAAACCTCAGACTCACTTAACCAATAGACAACTACTGTACCAGAAAGTGCCTTCAAGTGGCTATGGACAGCAAGGAATTTCAAAAACAAACAGGTACTATTCTTTATTTTTGTGATTATAAATTATTTTGGTTGGGAGTTTTAAAAGCAGTTAATCACATTAATGATAGCAGTAACAAATTCCAGTACATAACATTTAGTTTATTGTAATACCTGTTTTATTTAGTAGCTACATGCTCAAAATAAACTTCATAAATAAAAAGATACTCAAAATATTTCTCTCATTGTTTATTCTCAACCTTCTCTATTTCAAACCTATATTGTGAATAAAGGGTGGGGGGAAGCCTTATACTGCATGTTTGATGACCATGGGTGTCCTTTTTTAAAATTGAGGTACAATTCACATGCCATAAAACTCACCCTGTGTGTACAATTCGGTAATTTTTAGTTTATTCATCATAAACATTTTATCACCCCACAAAGGAATCTTATACACAGTAGCATGGACATGGGTTTTTTTGTTTGTTTGTTTGTTTTTTAGCATTTCTTTTGCTTTTATTTCTAAATTATTTATCTGGTCACTTAATGACCCAGCACCAATAGAATAGATACTTTATGCAAAAAATGAGGACAAACCTTCTAACTCCTTACACATTTTTGATAGAACATATAGATATACATTATATAATATATATCATGTATCATACAATGTTTATCTCCAAATCAGAATATTTTCATTCCATTTTTCCCAATAAAGAATATTCCTTGTGCTTTTTATTACCTCTATTGAAGTACAATTTCCATGCATGCAACAAAATTCACCAACTTAAGTGTAAAGTTTAATGAATTTTGACAACTGTATTCAATCATATAACCTGTACCACAATCAAAATGCAAAATATTTCCTATTCCAAAAAGTTCCTTTGTAATCCCTCCCCTGACACCCTGGCACCTGGCAACAACCACTAATCTGCTCTCTCTCACTATAATATTGCCTTTTTCTAAAATTTGATATAATTGGAATTATATAGTTAATAGGTTTTGTGTCTGGCTCCTTTTACTTAGCATAATGCTTTTGAGATTCATTCATTTTGTTGCAAGTGTCAGTAATTTATTTCATTTTATTGCCTAATAGTATTCCTTTATATGTATTATATGACAAGTTGTTTATGCATTTATCATTGATGAACGTTTTGGTTGTTCCCAATTTTAGGCTATTATGATTAAAGCTACTATCAATATTTCATTTATGTACATATTTTTTGGATCCTATTCATATTTTATTTTTCTAATAGTTTTATTGAAGTGGCAGTTTATGTATCATATTTACTCATATTAAGTGTATAATTCAATGATTTTACTAAAATTATAGAATTGTGTAATCATGACTGCAATATAATTTAAAACATTTTCCATCTCACCAAAAAGATCCTTCATGTCCATTTACAGTCAATTTCCTTTTCCACCTATAGTCCCAAACAACCTCTCATCTATTTTCTAGGATTGTGTTTTCTAAACATTGCATGTAAATGGAACCATAAACGAGGTGGTCTTTTGCCTCTGGCTTCTTACCCTTAGCATGATGTTTTCAAGGTTCATTGTGGCACTCCTTTTTATAGTTTAATATATTGGCTGTTTCACTGTATACATAATGTTACATAATGTTACATGTTCCATAATGTTTATTCATCATTGACAGACATTTGAATTGTTTCTACTTTTGGTTGGTTTGAATAATGCTGCTTTAAACATTTGGGTACAAGTATTCGTGTGCACTCGTATTTTTATTATGTCTATTTTGAGTAGATACCTATGAGTGGAATGGTTGGATCATATGATACTTTAACATATGGCTATTTAAGAAACTGCTAAACTGTTTTCCAAAGTGGTTGCACCATTTTTCATTATCAGCAGCAGTGTATGAAGATTCCAGTTTCTGCACATCTTTGCCAGTGCTTGTTATTGCCTATCTTTTACAGTATAGCCTTTCTAGTACATTTGAAGTGGTATCTTATTGTGATTTTAATTTGCATTTCCTAATGATGAATAGTGTTGAGCAGTTTTTCATATGCTTATTAATCATTCATACATCTTCTTTGATAAAATCTCTATTCAAATCTAAAACCTAAAAATCCTAATTGTTTAATTAGGTTGCTTGGCTTTTTATTATTGAGTGTCTTCATACTGGATGTAAGCCCTTTATTAAATAAATGATTTACAGATATTTTCTCTCAATCTGTGGCTCTCTTTTCGTTTTCTTAAATGGTGTCTTTGAAGAAATTTTAATTTTGATAAAATCTAATTTATCAACTTTTCTCTTACAGATTACAATTTTAGTGTTATATATAATAATTCATTGACTAACATAAGGTCACAAAGATGTTCTCCTGTTTTCTTTAAAAGGTTTTATGTTTTCACTCTTACATCTAGCCCTATGATCTATTTTGAATTAATGATTGTGTATGTTGTGAGGTAGGAGTGAGGTCTAAATCCATTTCTGTATGTGGATATTCAGTTGTCGAAGCACCATTTCTTTAGACACTCTCATTTCCACTATTGAATTGTTTTGGCACATTTGCTAAAAATAAGTTGACCATAAATGTAAGAGTTTATTTCTGTACTCAGTTCTGTTCCATTGATCTGCATGTCTGTTCTTTTGTGCCAGTACTAGAATGGTTTGATTACTGTGATTTTATAAAAAATTTTAAAATCAATGAATTAAGCCCTCCAACTTTGTTCTTTTAAAAGATTGTTTTGAATATTCTAAATTCTTTGCATTTCTTTATAAATTTTATGATAGATGATTATTCACAGTGAGTGGGGGGATGTCTTCTGGATTTTTTATAGAGATTGTATTAAATGAATCTATTGCTCAGTTTGGGAGAATTGGCATTTTAGTAATAGGAAATCTTCTAATCCATACACATGGAATATTTCTCTATTTAGCTCTTTGTTATTTTTTTCTCAGTAATGTTTTATAGTTTTCTGTGTACAGATTTTCTACTTCTTTTTTATTAAATTTATGCTGAAGTATTTTATTCTTTTCTATACTTTGGGAAAAGAGTTTTTGCTTAATTCATTTCAGATTATTTATTACTGGTAGGTAGAAAATTCAGTTGATTTTTGTACATTAATCTTTTATCCTATGACCTCGCTGAATTCCTTTATTGCATCAAGTATTTTTTTGGTGGATTCTTTAGGATTTTCTAAATATAAGATCATGTCATCCAAAAATAAAGACAGTTTTATTTATTCCTTTCCAATTGAATGCATTTTTTTCTTGCCTGATTGCATTTGCCATTGCTTTTCATTGTAACACCCTTATGTACTTCTTTATTAAAGAATAAGAAAGTATTATTATGTAAATTGTAAACAGATTATGTATTATAGCTTAATTCTGATATATTAGTAAATTTATTTTTTCTTAATGTCAGTTTATAGTAAACACATACTGAACTGTCTTTTCATGAATTAGGTAGTTTGAAGTTAAGTTTATGGCCTCAAACTTACCTATGTGTTTCAGAGATACAATGAGCACTGAAAATTTGCCTCCAATAATGCACAGTTTAGAAGTTCTTCATTTGGGCTACAATGGAATTTGTAATTTGATCCAGCTACAACTTAACAGACTAAGAAATTTAAAATTCCTCTTTCTACAGGGTGAGTAAAAATACAGTTATTATTTAAGTCATTATTTTTAAAAGCTGACTTATCATCATTCTGTTTTAATAAGCAAATAAAAGCATCAACATTTACTCAAATTCATAGACAAAAATATTTTAGTAATCACAAATGGGGTTTTCTTGGGTTACTTATATATTTTTAGAAACCATTTTTAAAGGTCAATGCAGTATTCAGAGAATATATAGAGTATTATATCACAATTTATTTGTATATTGTATTCAACTTAAAAACCAATAAAAAAAACAATAACCAGTGGGTAATTCACAAGTATTTATTAAACCCAGAACTGATATGGAAGATATCTACTTCCCAGAAAGATATGGAAGTAGTATATTATTATAATTATATATCATTGAAATCCTTGATCTAAGTAGTTTAAGATCTGTGGAGATGTACTGAGACAAAGATGAATTAAGTTCAAACTATGTATTATTAACTTAAGTGCAATAGAAGTTCAGATAAGAGAGAAATTAAAAGATTAACTCCTCCACATGCATAGAGCTCCTTAAAGGAGTGATAGTATATAGATTGAAGGTGAGCATTACTGAGAGCTTTGCAAGCAGGGAGAGGAAGAAAAGTCACAGGACATGACTGTGGTGTCTGTGGGCCAAAACTTGAAAAGGGACCAACCCGATGGGAACAAAGAATATGCACTTTTGTAAGAGAGTTATAAATCTTCTATACATGATCAACTTGATAAATAATGCTCATTTCAATATATGTGTTCATTTTATTTAATTTTAATTTTAAAAAACCTCATTATAGTAATTTTTTTTATTAAAGTTCTGGGATACTTGTGCAGAACGTGCAGGTTTGTAACATAGGTATACATGTGCCATGGTGGTTTGCAGCACCCATCAACCCATCATCTGCATTAGGTATTTCTCCTAATGCTATCCCTTCCCTTGCCCCCTCAACTCCTGACAGGCCCTGGTGTCTGATGTTCCCCTCCCTATATTCATTCTCATTGTTCAGCTCCCACTTATGAGTGAGAACATGTGGTGTTTGGGTTTCTGTTCCTGTGTTAGTTTGTTGAGAATGATGGTTTTCAGCTTCATCCATGTCCCTGAAAAGGACATGAACTCATTTTTTTTAGGGCTACATAGTATTCCACGGTATATATATATATGCCACATTTGCTTTATCCAGTCTAACATTAATGGGCATTGGGTTGGTTCCAAGTCTTTGCTATTGTGAATAGTGCTGCAATAAACATATGTGTGCATGTGTCCTTATAGTAGAATGATTCATAATCCTTTGGGTATATACTCAGTAATGGGATTCCTGGGTCAAATGATATTTCTGATTCTAGATCCTTGAGGGATTGCCACACTGTCTTCCACAGTGGTTGAACTAATTTACACTCCCATCAACAATTAGCAGTTTTTAAAATTTTGTAGAATAGTGAAAATTTGAGGTTGAAAATACAGAGTAGGACAAAACTATGGGAAGCCAAGCAGAGAAATTTGTACAGGTTGTAGTTAATAATAGGTAGGAGCTTGAGACTTTTAGAAAAGTAGTATGAGAAAATACAGGGCTTGGAGATTTAGTCTAACAAAAATTTTTAGTGGCATAGGAGAAAGGCAGGGAGATCCATCAGTAAGACATGTGGAGAGATACCGAGGTAGTTGATCTGAGTATAATAACTTCTAAAAGACAGGCTTTTCTAGACCATATTTTTAAAAATATGAATGCATCTTTTTATATATCAAAAGCACTTGTGATTTGGATCAAGAACCTAGAGACTTGGCCTTAAAAACAAGAAATTTAGCACAATGACAGATCGTTGTTTTAAAAAAAATTATTTTAGATTCAAAGGGTACATGTGTATGTTTGTTAACATGGTTTATGTACTGGTGTGAATTGAGCTGCTAGTGTACCCATTACCCAAATAGTGAATATAGTATCCAATAGGTAATTTTTCAACTCTCACCTGGCCTCCCATTGTCTTTCTTTTTGCAGTGTACTTATTGTTGGTGTGTACTTACTGTGTACTTATTGTTTAGCTCCTATGTGTAGGAGATAGAAAAATTTAATTTTCTGTTTCTGAGTTAGTTCACTGAGGATAATGGCCTCCAGCTCCATCCAGGTTGCTGCAGAGGGCATGATTCCATTCTTTTATATGGCTGTGACAGATTGGCTTTTGTTTTTTTGTTTTATTGGTTTGTGTTTATTTTTTGAGAAAAGGTCGCTATCACCCAGGCTGAAGTGCATTGGCACAATCATAGCTCACTGCAGCCCCAACCTCCAGAGCTCAAGTGATCCTCCCACCTCAGCCTCCTGAGTAGTTGGGACTACAGGCTTGTGCCACCATGCCTGGCTAATTTTTAATTTTAATTTTAATTTTTTTCTATAGATATGGGGTCTCAATTTGATGTCCAGGCTAGTCCCAAACTCCTGGCCTTAAGAGATCATTTCACCTCAGCTTCCCAAAGCGGTGGGTTTACAGGCATGAGCCACCACTCCCTGCCCAGATCTTTTAAAAGATACACTGACATACAAAAAAGCAGACAACCTAACCCTGGAAGGTCTATTTTAATCTAATAATGTAAAGGAGGAGTGTGTTCCAATGCTATGGCTGGCATGGCAAATTAGAGTAGGGCAGCCCTATGCAGCTGCCATTTATGGAGTCACTGGGCAAGGTGTTTGTCTACATAGATTGTCATATTTAATCTTCACAGCAACCCTACATGGTAATTAAGGATTGTTATATATATTTTACAAAAAAAGTGACATTCAGTGAGGTTTAATAAATTGCCAAGTTAGCACCAGTGTGTGTTATGGTACAAAGTCAAACGTAGATCAGCCTACCTCCAAAGCACATGCAGTTTCTACCCAGGTTGAATGACATAATAAGGGCATAGACTAGAGTGCTGTCAGGGGGAGTGTTAAGAGTTGAGTCCAAAAGGCAGTTTAAAAGGAGGAAATGTTAGGATTTAGTGGCTAATTAGATATAAAATAAGGAGAAAAATTGTCCAAGATGTTTTTATAATTTCATTAGGAGATTGAGCAAGATGAGGTACTAAAGCTAAAGTCATTGGGAAATGTTGATTATTTGGGAGAAGAGAAAGCTCAGTTTGTGTGGTAACAATTTTGATGCATTAAAAACAGAAACTTTCAAGTAATAATACTGGATCACAAGTCAGGACTAAAAATACATTATTTTAGATTGATCACAATGGAAGTGATAGGTGAAGTCATAAATGTATGTGCTTACTTAGGAAGTAAGTACAGAGAAAGGAGAATGAAAGGCTGAAAAGAGCTTTGAAGACATTCTACCCCTTTCTCTATATCTTCACCAGCATTTATTATTGCCCGTCTTTTGGATAAAAGCCATTTTAACTGGGGTAAGATGAAATCTCCTTTGTATTTCTCTTATGATTAGTAGTTGGGCATTTTTCTATATACATGTTGGTCATTTGTCTTCTTTTGAGAAATGTCTATGCAGACCTTTTTCCTACTGAGTTGTCTGGGATTCTCATATATTTTGGTTATTAATCCCTTGTTAGATGGGTAGTTTGCAAATATTTTCTCCCATTCTGTGGGCTATCTCTTCACTTTGTTGATTGTTTTCTTTGCTGTGCATGAGCTTTTTAGCTTGATGCAATCCCATTTGTCCATTTTTGCTTCGGTCGCCTGTGTTTTTGAGGTACTACACAAGAAATCTTTGCCAAGTCCAATGTCCTAGAAAGTTTCCCTAATGCTTTCTTCTGGAAGTTTCATATTTTGAGGTCTTAGATTTAAGTTTCTAATCCATTTTGATTTGACTTTTGTATATGACAAGAGATAGGGCTCAAGTTTCATTTCTTCTGCATATGGATATCCAGTTTTCCCAGCACCATTTATTGAAGAGACTGTTTTTTCTCCAATGTATGTTCTTAGCACCTTTGTTAAAAATGCGTTGACTGTAAATGTATGAATTTATTTCTGGGTTCTCTATTCTATTCCATTGGTCTGTGTGTCTGTCTTTATGCCAGTTGTTATAAGGACACTAGTCATATTGAGTTAACGCTCACCCCAACAACCTCATTTAACCTTAATTATCTTTTTAAAGACCCTGTCTCCAAATACAGTCATATTTAGAGGTACTAGAGGTTAGGATTTTCACATATGAATTTGAGGGGCCACAATTCAGCATGTAATAATCAAGGAGAATGAATATTGAATGAAATGTAGTATGGTGTACTAGAAAGAGCATTGAGCTTAAAATGTGAAAGGTCTAAGGGAGGTCTGGTATTGCCATTCTTATGTCTTTGAGAATGCCACTTAATTTCTCTGACCCTCAATTTTCTGATTAGGAAAAAGAGATATTAATATTTCCTCTCTAGTATTTTGAGGCTCTAATAGAAGATACTATAAATATAGAAGCATTTTATAAATTGAAGAGTCCTCATATAAGTTATCATTAATATTTATATAGCTATCGATAGCTATAATAGAGAGAAATAGTAGTTTATAAATAAGGGTTTAGGGTTTTAAAGAATTAAATAAACTAGTGTGTTTAATATGGTCACAGTATGAAAATATGAGAAAGAACAGCATAATTAATGTGTATTCTTCTAACATAACAAATTAGTTTATTTTAAGAAATAATTATACTATTATACCTATTTGAAAAATCACTATATTCAGGAAGCATATCTTTTGCAGCACTTTTATATATCTACTTTTGTCAATACCAACTTTTAATACTTAATTACTGAACAGACATTAAATCAATTAAGTGCAGTGTGTACATCACATCCTGATCTTTCAAACACAAATGAGAAATTTTAGCAAATATTATTTTATGATGACACTACCTTCCTGTGAATTACATTTCAATTTCTCTCTGGCAATAAGTTTCTTGAATTCGTTACTTCTTTCGAAAAATCATCTGATTAAAAAATATTTAAATGAAAGTAGATATCCTTTAATTCAGAAAGTTTGGGCTCATGTCATATATCATGACTTATCTCTTTTTAGGTAATGAAATCAGTGAAGTTGAAGGGCTTGACAACTTAGTAGTCCTTAAGGAATTGGTAGTGGACCATAACCGCATCCGAGCACTTAATGACAGTGCTTTTGCCAAACCAAGTTCTTTGTTGGCACTTCACTTGGAAGAAAACAGACTACGAGAGCTGGGCAAATTACAGTCTTTGGTAAAACTAGAGAAACTCTTCCTAGGATATAATAAAATCCAGGTAACATTGTTACTTTTTATTATGGGATTTACAAGCTTTAATTTCTTTGAGTTCTGAACATAAAGCTTCCGAACACACCAATGAAAATATTGCTAGTATGTTATTTATCATCTATATTTCAAGGCATAGAAATAGTCTGTGATGCAGAAATGTCCACCCTGCTTCTAGACTTAAGAACCAGGCAAACCCACATGGACAAACTCAATTACAAAGGTTCTAAATGTTCTAAGGTTTCCTCATCAGTCCTCTCTGAGAGCTCTCATTTGTTTCTTGACTGCTCTTGGTCCAGGTTGTTTCTGAATCTCGATTCCAGACATCCTTTGGCCCTTTAAACCTGTCATATGTCCTTGTTCTACCTGGCATTTGAATCAACTCCTGATAATGGACTTTGACTTGGCTTTAATATTATATCTTTCCCCACTCAAGGCTTTCTTAGATAGATTCCTGCCTTAGTTTTACCTGCTCTGAATTTAACCTGTTACTTTTAGGCCACTGCACAGATAAAGAGTTGAAGACATAATCTTATACAGCCCTCACATGTCTCTCAGAATTTCTGTGGTGGTCTGTTAGCTCTTCTTTTACCAACTTTTCTACGTCTGCCCATACCTCTAAGATAGCCTCAAAGACAAATTGAACTGTGGACTACCTGCTAAGGGCAGTGACCAACTCTATCTTGCCCACATTTATATCGGTAGATAGCATAGTACCTGGTACTTAATAGATACTCCGTTAATATTTGTTTGTGGTTCTATTTGCTATGGAGTTCAGGAAGCCTTTTCTGGGACTGATTTTTGTAAAAGCCCTGGACAAGGTTAGAAGGAAATCATCAGCCATGCCCCTTTCTACATACTGACTAGGGAATGACATACAGATAAAAATAGTATACAACTAATTTATACAGATTCAAACATTCATCTGGAAAAAGCCTGCCAAAACTGGGGATGATTCTTCCTAAGCTTTACCCAGAAGAAATCTAAACAAGGAAAATTGCCCTACTCTGGAGAATCTTTCCAGTGATAGCAACTGAGCTAACAGAAAAGATTGTCAAATTAGACTTAGCACTCATCAGAGATACCTAGTATCAAACTTTACAAATAATTTCAAGGACACACAGGGCCCAGGACATGTTTAGTGCCTTCTCAGGACCTTCCTTCCCACATCACACACACCATTGAGCTTAGAATAAAAGATGAGATCTTCAAGTGCGATTCCATGAGGTGATCTAATACAGAGGGGAGTGTTTCATTTATTAAACATCTCCATTTTAAACTTGAAATCATGTGACATTTTATAGGGATCCATGCCTTATAATTCTATAGATTCTAGGTTTATTTATTATAGGTAGTCTTTAACCAAGGAGATCCACTAAGAGAATAAGGTAAATGAAGACCTTCTTCCTAGCACGTATCATTGCTTTATTTGACAGGATGTCCAGTTACCAGCATGCTTACAAGGAGATTAGACCTGGTCACCTGCTTTTCCACAGGAGTGTCCCTGCCCTACCTGTCTACCCTCTATCCCTCTTAAGTGAATGAATGGATAGATCATTCATTAAGAGATCAGCTGGTATAACAGCTATACTTAGTCAAACTTATTTATTATCAAAATCTAATATAGATAAATGAGAACTTATATAATATGAGAGATTCTACATATTATTGAATGAGCATTACTGATTATTTAATGACCAGTCCTTCTTTATTTTTATCCCTAAAATGTTATTTTCCATTGAATTTAGGTCGATCATTTTGCCATTAAGCTTATTCTAATCATTAATATTATAGTACCTTAATGTGACCATGCATTTAGCTGGGGAAAATATGAAGTCAGATTCTACTGAAAACATATTGTCTTCAAACTTCTGAACTCTCACTTCAAATTTTGTTTTTGAGAGATATTCTACATATACCAACATGGGCAGGCTGATAGCAGCATTAATTTCCACAAAGGGGCAGTCAGATTGCAAACTTTGCATTGATAAAGATTGATGGAAAGGAGAAAGCCTAGAAAAATTAGCAAAGGAGCAATATTTCAAATGAAGATATATGCAGCCCCTTACTGACCTACTTTAATATCCTTCAAAGCTATATCCTTGACAAAATATAATACATATCCTTGATTCTGGTGCAATGCTTTTTACTTAGCCATCCTGTCCAATAATGTAGATTTAGCAAATTGTTGTCTATAGTCTTGCTTCTAAAGGAAGAATCACAGAAACACAATTTAAAGATTAGTTATTTAATTCACCTTTATCGTCCCATTTGATCCCTGTGTCTAAATGATTCCCCTACCTGGCATCCAGCTACTCTGTCTACTTTTAAACATATAACTAATCACCTGAAACTGAAAATTACCCCAAGAATAGTCTATTGCTATTTCTTGTCCTCAGTGAGGGCACCAATCTAGGCACGACTATTATATGACTGCCTTAAGTGCTTATGCTGACATTGTAACACCCATTGGTATCCTGGTTAATGTTTAACAACTGGCTAAGAAGAAAAAAAAAATCCCTAATTAGTGACATTTACCAATTTCTGTAGTAGAATTTCTTCTGTTGTAGCCAACTTCAAGCTAACATGCCATCCCACAAAATCCCTAAAAATTGCCAATTGACTCTTTGTGAGCCAGTAGCAGCACACTACTGTAAAAAAAAAAATAATGTTGTATATTAAAAATGGGAAGCCATCAGCCCGCTCCCCCCAATTATGGACATATGAGTTTCCTTGATGTCTCTTTAAAAGTTCATGCCATCATTATCTTCTACAAATTTAATAGTCTATTTCCCATATTAACATTTTCTGTGAAAAACAGACATTTTGGTTAGGAATATTTCATTAGTGACTACTGTTATATTCGGTTTAATTTGAGAAAATAATGTAAGCCTTTTCAAATGTCTGTGATTACCGATCAGGCTTTGATTCCACAGATAGAAACTGCCTGTGGGTAAAAATGCACAATATTTCTATAAATGTACAGATTTTTCAAAGCCCTCCTTTATGATACTCCTTCCAAAATCAAAGTAGTAAAGATCAGTCATTTTAAAAATCGAATTCACTTCCAAATGATCTAAAATAGATAAATATTTTTACAGTTACTAGAAGAATTTGCTATATGTCCACTTGTAATTCCACAAAGGAATATAATTATGTCAATAACTTTGTTTTGTTACCTGAACTAGCAACACCCTTAGGCTGAGCTTGTTGGCTAAAGTTTGTCAGAAATAGCATTTTAGAAATAATTTTGCAAAAACTAAAATGTATTTGCAAACTTTCACCAGTGTTAAATGGAAGTTAATAAATAATGCGATGCAGTAGGGAAGACAAATTTTTTAACGTGAGAAATTGTTTTTCAGCTTAATATACTCCCAGAAAGTATATCAGGATGCAATCCACTCAGTATCACACATTCCTTTTTTTTAAGATAGTGTAATTAATTAATTAATTATGTACCTTTAAAACTTTTAGATTCTATTCACGTTTTGCACACTTCTTGGTCAATACACTGGAGGAATTAACCAAATATAATCTGAGTCCTAGAATAAATCATAATTCTGAGAAAAAATGTGGTCTTTTCTTACAAGTGCTGCTATATAGCCAATCTTCCATGTTAGACTGTTATCTTTGCCAGTCATGTATTTGAAATCTACAGTACACAGATCTGCCTTTATTCAAGAGTACAGAATACTGTTACTCAAACTGACTTCAGAGAATTCAATCATGAGCTACTTTCAATCTAACACTTATATATAATTACTTCAAATTAGTCTATCTTTGAAGATGTTGAGTCTAATCAAAGAATAACTTTTGAATAGGATATCACAGAACTGGAAAAACTTGATGTTATCTCTTCTCTCAGAGAGCTTACAGTGTATGGCAATCCAGTGAGTATGTTA
This sequence comes from Callithrix jacchus, assembly GCF_049354715.1. Classification (NCBI taxonomy): domain Eukaryota; kingdom Metazoa; phylum Chordata; class Mammalia; order Primates; family Cebidae; genus Callithrix; species Callithrix jacchus. The sequence goes on from NC_133509.1 coordinate 94,707,663, forward strand.
TTATTCTAATTTATTAGCTAATTTACTGGCAGTTGTATAAAATTTATATTGATATGGTCTGAGAAGGGGATTTAATTTTATGTTTCTGTATGCATAGCCAGTTATCCCAGCCCAAATTAATTGAATTCTTCCAACTGATTACAGTATAAACTGTCATTGTCATGGATTAACAAGAAAGTCTGTTTCAGGTTTCCACATTGTAATCCTTGAACTATTTTTCTATCCCTGTGTGAAAATTTTTATTTTTATTATTCTTTTTATTTTTACTTTTTTGTTTCAATGCACATATTTATTTGACTGGTCATATCAGAGACACAGTAGCAAAATTGATTACTTTTCTTTTTTTCAATATCACTGCATTCTTTTTTTTAATTGTACTTTAGGTTCTGGGGTACATGTGCAGATCATGCAGGATTGTTGCATAGTTACACACATGGCAATGTGGTTTGCTGCCTCCATTCCCCTGTCACCTACATCTGGCATTTCTCCCCATGTTATCCCTCCCTCACCTCCCTACTCCCCTGATGTCCCTCCCTTGGCCCCCCATAACAGACCCCAGGGTGTGATGCTCCCGTCCCAGTGTCCATGTGTTCTCATTGTTCCAACACCCGCCTACAAGTGAGAACATGTGGTGTTTGATTTTCTGTTCTTGTGTCAGTTTCTGAGAATGATGGTTTCCAGATTCATCCATGTCCTTACAAAGGATACAACTTCATCATTTTTTATGGCTGCATCATATTCCATGGTGTATATGTGCCACATTTTCGTTGTCCAGTCTATCGTTGATGGACATTTGGGTTAGTTCCAGTTCTTTGCTATTGTAAACAGTGCCGGTATGAACATACATGTGCATGTGTCTTTTTAATAGATTGATTTATAATCCTTTGGTTATATACCCATTAATGGGATTGCTGAGTCAAATGGAATTTCTATTTCTAGGTCCTTGAGGAAGCACCACACTGTCTTCCACAATGGTTGAACTCGTTTATACTCCTACCAACAGTGTAAAAGTGTTCCTATTTCTCCAGGTCCTCTCCAGCATCTGTTGTCTCCAGATGTGTTAATGATTGCCATTCTAACTGGCATAAGATGGTATCTCAGTGTGTTTTTGATTTACATTTCTCTAATAATCAGTGATGATGAGCATTTTTTTCATATGGTTATTGGCCTCATATAAGTCTTCTTTTGAAAAGTGGCTGTTCATACCTCTTGCCCGCTTTTGGATGGGTTTGTTCGTTTTTTTCTTGTAAATCTGTTTTAGTTTTTTGTAGATTCTGGATGTTAGCCCTTTGTCAGATGGGTAGATTGCAAAAAAATTTTTTTCCCATTCTGTTGGTTGCTGGTTTACTCTAATGATTGTTTCTTTTGCTGTACAGAAGCTCTGGAGTTGAATTAGGTCCCATTTGTCTATTTTGGCTTTTGTTGCCCATGCTTTCAATGTTTTAGTCATGAAGTCCTGGCCTATGCCTATGTCTTGAATGGTTTTGCCTACGTTTTCTTCGAGGGTTTTTATGGCATTAGGTCTTATGTTTAAGTCTTTAATCCATTTGGAGTTAATTTTGGTATAAAGTGACAGGAAGGGGTCCAGTTTCTGCTTCCTGCACATGACTAGCCAGTTTTCCCAACACTATTTATTAAACAGAGAATCCTTTCCCCATTGCTTGTATTTCTCAGATTTGTCAATGATTATATGGTTGTAGATGTGTGGCATTGCCTGCACGGCCTCTGTTCTGTTCCATTGGTCTATATCTCTGTTTGGTACCAGTACCATGCTGTTTTGATTACTGTAGCCTTGTAGTATAGTTTGAAATCTAGTAGCATGATGCCTCCAGCTTTATTCTCCTTGCTTAGGATTGTCTTGGGTATGCAGGCCCTCTTTTGGTTCCATATGAAGTTTAAGGTGGTTTTTTCCAGTTTTGTGAAAAAGGTCATTGGTAGCTTGATGGGGATAGCATTGAATCCATAAATTACTTGGGGCAGTATGGCCATTTTCACGATATTGATTCTTCCTAACCATGAGCATAGAATGTTTTTCCATCTGTTTGTGTCCTCTTATTTCCTTGAGCAGTGGTTTGTAGTTCTCCTTGAAGAGGTCCTTTACATCCTTTGTTAGTTGTATTCCTAGGTATTTTATTCTCTTTGTAGCAATTTTGAATGGGAGTTTGCTCATGATTTGGCTTTCTGTTAGGCTGTTATTGGTGTATAGGAATGCTTGTGGTTTCTGCACATTGATTTTGTATCCTGAGACTTTGCTGAAGTTGCTTATCAGTTTAAGGAGATTTTGGAGTGAGATGATAGGGTCTTCTTTTTTTTTTTTTAAGAGAGAAAAAAAGAAAAAAGAATTAAAAGAAGAAGAAGAATGAAAGAGAGAAAGAGGAAGAGAAAGAGGGAGAGAGAACAGGAGTGTTGCTTTATTGCCCAGGCTAGAATGCAGTCTAAAAATGGGTATTGAAAACCTCTTTTATGCCAATAATTGTGCTTAACAATGGAGACAGGAAAGAATAAGGGAGGAAAATAACAAGCAGCGAACCAATATTTCATTTAAACCTGTGAAATGCTATGCAATTACTGAAGAATGATTTACTTCCAATGATGTAGTCACTTTTAGAGTAGGTGTGATGTGGTACTGATAAGAATGTATGTTTTGTGTATTTGGGGTGGAGAGTTCTATAAATGTTTATTAAGTTTACTTGTTCCAGGTTTGAGTTCAAGTTCTGGATATACTTGTTAATTTTCTGTCTCATTGATCTGTCTAATATTGACAATATGATGTTAAAGTCTCCCACTATTATTGTGTGGGAGTCTAAGTCTCTTAATAAGTCATTAAGAACTTGTCTTATGTATCTGGGTGCTCCTGTATTAGGTGCGTATATATTTAGGATCATTAGCTCTTCTTGTTGCATTGATTCTTTTAGCATTATGTAATGTCCTTCTTTGCCTCTTTTGATCTTTGTTGCTTTAAAGTCTATTTTATCAGAGGAGAGAATTGCAACTCCTGCTATTTATTTATTTTTGCTCTCCATTTGGTTGGTAAATCTTCCTCCATCCCTTTGTTTTGAGTCTTTGTGTATTCTTGCATGTGAGATGGGTCTGGATGCAGCATACCGATAGGTTTTGGCTCTTTATCCAATTTGCCTGTCTGTGTCTTTTGATTGGGGGATTTAGTCGATTTAAATTTAGGATTAATATTGATATATGTGAGTTTAATACTGCCATTTGATGCTAACTGGCTGTTTTGCCCATTAGTTGATGTAAATTCTTCATTATGTTGATGCTCTTTACTTTTTGGTATATTTCCTGAAAGGCTGATACTGGTTGTTCCTTTCTATGTGTAGTGCTTCTTTCAGAAGCTCTTGTAAAGCAAGGCCTGGTGGTGATGAAATGTCTAAGTACTTGCTTGTTCACAAAAGATTTTATTTTTCCTTCACTTGTCAAGCTTAGTTTTGCTGGATATAAAATTCTGGGTTGAAAGTTCTTTTCTTTAAGGATGTTGAATATTGGCCCCCACTCTTCTGGCTTGTAGGGTTTCTGCTGGGAGATCTGCTGTGAGTCTGATAGGCTTCCCTTTGTGGGTAACCTGGCCTTTCTCTCTGGCTGCCCTTAGCATTTTATCCTTAATTTCAACCCTCATACATCTGATGATTATGTGCCTTGGGGTTGCTCTTCTTGAGGAATATCTTTGTGATGTTCTCTGTATTACCTGGAGTTGAATATTGTCCTGCCTTGCTAGGTTGGGAAAGTTTTCCTGTATAATATCCCAAAGAGTATTTTTTCCAGCTTGGATTCATTCTCTTCGTCACATTCAGGTGCACCTATCAAATGTAGATTAGGTTTTTTCACATAGTCGCATATTACTTAGAGACTTTGCTCATTCCTTTTTATCTTTTTCTCTCTAATCTTGTCTTCTCGTTTTATTTCATTGAGTTGGTCTTCGACCTCTGATATCCTTTCTTATGCTTGATCAATTCAACTGTTACGACTTCTGCATTACTTTGCAAAGTTCTCGTGTTGTGTTTTTCAGCTCCATTAATTCATTTATATTCCCCTCTAAATTGTCTATTCTCGTTAGCATTTCATCAAATCTTTTTTCAAGGTTCTTAGTCTCTTTGCATTGGGTTATAACATGTTCTTTTAGCTCACAGAAGTTTCTTATTATCCACCTTCTGAAGCCTGATTCTGACAATTCACACGCATTCTCCATCAGGCCTTGTTCCCTTGCTGTTGAGGAGCTACGATCCAGAAGGAGGAGAGGCATTCTGATTTTGGACGTTTTCAGCCTTTTTCCGCTGGTTCCTGCCCATCTTTGTGGATTTACCCACCTGTCATCTTTGTAATTGCTGACTTTCAGATTGGGACTCTGAGTGGATGTCCAGTTTGTTGGTGGTGATATTATTTCTGTTTCTTTGTTTTCCTTCGGCAGACACCCCTCCCCCACAGAGCTGGACCTTCCTGGGTTCAGCTGTGCTTGCTGTGAAACTCTCAACTGTCAGTGTTTCCAATTGCTCTTTTTTTGTGGGGGTGGGACCAGCTGAGCCCGATCACCTGGCTCCCCACCTCAGAGCCCCCTTTTTTTCTTTTCCTAATTGAACGGTCAATTCTCTCCCAGGTGTCCCAGTCACCTGCCAAAAAGGCGCTGGGATCTATGCAATTTCCCTTGTGGCGACCGTGCCGGCTGAAACAGCAGCACTGAGATTCGTGGCGCTTTTCTGCCCAGGAATCTCCTGGTCTGGCTCCCAGCTTCAGTCCCCCTCCCAATCAGCTGAATGGGTGACTCTGCCTTCTCGGAGCTCCAAACACCAACTAAAAGGGCACCCAGTGCTGCATACTCCACACTGAGAACTGCCACGTTGGGACACCAGCAAAACAGCTGCGCCAGCCAAAAGAGTCACGCTGGCGACCCATGGGGCTCCTCCACTGGGATTCTCCTGGTCCGTAAGCAACAAAAATTCATCTGGAAGTCTGGCGACCACTCACTCCCTGTGCCTTCACTGGGAGCTGCAACCCTGAGTTGCTGCTAGATGGCCATCTTGGATCTCTCTTGATGATAGGGTCTTCTAAATATACAATCATGTCGTCTGCAAATAGAGACAATTTGACTTCCTCCTTTCCTAATTGAATACCCTTTATTTTTTTTTCTTGCCTAACTTTTCTGGCTAGAACTTCCAATACTATATGGAATAGGAGTGGTGAGACAGGGCATCCTTGTCTAGCCAGATTTCAAAGGAAATGCTTCCAGTTTTTGTCCATTCAGTATGATATTGGCTGTAGGTTTGTCATAAATAGCTTTTGTTGTTTTGAGGTTCCCTTGATACCTAGTTTATTGAGAGCTTTTAGCATAAAGGGCTGTTGAATTTTGTTGAAGGCCTTCTCTGCATCTGTTGATTATGTGGTGGATTATGTTTATAGATTTGCATATGTTGAACCAGCCTTGCTTTCCTGGAATGCAGCCTACTTGATCATGATGCATAAGCTTTTTGATGTGCTGTTACAATTGGTTTTCCAGTAGTTTATTGAAAATTTTTGCATCTATGTTAATCATGGATATTGGCCTTAAGTTTTCTTACTTTGTGGAGTCTCTGCTTGGTTTTGGTATTAGGATGATGTTGGTCTCATAAAATGATTTGGGGGGGCCAGGCACAGTGGCTCACCTCTATACTCCCAGCACTTTGGGAAGCCAAGGCTGATGGATCACGAGGTCAAGAGATTAAGACCATCCTGGTCAACATGGTGAAACCCTGTCTCTGCTAAAAAATACAAAAATTAGCTGGGCATGATGGTGTATGCCTGTAGGCCCAGCTACTTGGGAGGCTGAGGCAGGAGAATTGCTTGAACCCAGGAGGCAGAGGTTGCAGTGAGCCGAGATCGCACCATTGCACTCCAGCTTGGGGAACAAGAGTGAAACTCCATCTCAAAAAACAAACAAACAAAACGATTAAGGAAGGATTCCCTCTTTTTGTATTGTTTTGGAATAATTTCAGAAGGAATGGTACCAGCTCCTCTTTGTATGTCTGGTAGAATTCAGCTGTGAACCGTTCTGGATCTGGACTTTTCTTGGTTGGTAGGCTATTAATTGCTGCCTCAGCTTCAGCCCTTGTTTTTGGTCTATTCAAGGTTTCAAGTTCTTCCTGGTTTAGGTTTGGGAGGGTGCAAGTGTCCAGGATTTATCCATTTCTTCCAGGTTTACCGGTTTATGTGCATAGAGTTGTTTGTAGTGATCTCTCATTGTAGTTTGTTTTTCTGAGGAGTCAGTGGTGATATCCCCTTTATCGTTTTTAATTGCATATATTTGACTCTTCTCCCTTTTCTGTTTTATTAATCTTGCTAGTGGTCTATTTTGTTGATCTTTTCCAAAAACCAGCTCCTGGATTTATTTTTTTTGAAGGGTTTTTTGTGTCTCTATCTCCTTCAGTTCTGCTCTGATCTTTGTTATTTCTTGTCTTCTGCTAGCTTTTGAGTTTTTTTGATCTTGTTCCTCTAGCTCTTTCAATTTTGATGATAGGGTGTCAATTTAAGATCTTTCCTTGCTTCTGATGTGGGCATTTATTGCTATAAATTTCCCTCTAGACACTGCTTTAAATGTGTCCCAGAGATTCTGGTACATTGTGTCTTCATTCTTGTTGGTTTCAAAGAACGTCTTTATTTCTGCCTTCATTTCATTGTTTATCCAGTCAACATTCAGGAGCCAGTGGTTCAGTTTCCATGAAGCTGTGCGGTTCTGAGTTAGTTTCTTAATTCTGAGTTCTAATTTGATTGCCCTGTGGTCTGAGAGACTGTTTGTTATGATTTCCATTCTTTTACATTTTCTGAGGAGTGGTTTACTTCCAATTATGTGGTCAATTTTAGAGTAGGTGCCATGCAGTGCAGAGAAGAATGTATATTCTGTGGATTTGGGGTGAAGATTTCTGTAGATATCTATTAGGTCCACTTGGTCCAGATCTGATTTCTCAAGTCCCGGATATCCTTGTTAATATTGATCTGTCTAATATTGACAGTGGAGTGTTAAAGTTTCCCACTATTGTTGTGTGGGAGTCAAAGTCTCTTTGTAGGTCATTAGGAACTTGGATTATGTACCTGGGTGCTCCTGTATTGCGTGCATATATATTTAGGATCATTAGCTTTTCTTGATGCATTGTTCCTTTTACCATTAGGTAATGCCCTTCTTTGTCTCTTTTGAACTTTGTTGATTTCAAGTCCATTTTATGAGAGACTCAGATTGCAACTCCTGCTTTTTTTTGCTCTCCATTTGTTTGATAAATCTTCCTCCACCCCTTTATCTTGAGCCTATGGGTGTCCTAGCACATGAGATGGGTTTCCTGAATAAAGCCCACCAATGGGTCTTAACTTTTTATCCAATTTGCCAGGCTATATCAAATTTGTCATTTGATTGGGGAATTTAGCCCTTTTATGTTTAAGGTTACTATTGTTATTTGTGAACTTGATCCTGCCATTTGGATGCCATTAGTTGATGCATTTTTTTTCATTGTGTCAATGGTCTTTACCATTTGGTACGTTTTTGGAGTGGCTGGTACTGGTTGTTCCTTTCCTTGTTTAGTGCTTCTTTCAGGAGCTCTTGTAAGGCAGGCCTGGTGGTGACAAAATCTCTCAGCAATTGCTGTCCATTAAGGATTTTCTTTCTCCTTCACTTATAAAGCTTAGTTTGGCTGGAAATGAAATTCTAGGTTGAAAGTTCTTTTCTTTAAGGATGTTGAATATTGGCCCCCACTCTCTTCTGGCTTGTAGGGTTTCTGTGGAGAGATGCACTGTGAGTCTGATGGGCTTCCCTTTGGGGGGTAACCTCACCTTTCTCTCTGGCTGCACTTAGAATTTTTTCCTTCATTTCAACTCTGGTGAATCTGACAATTATATGCCTTGGGGTTGCTCTTCTTGAGGAGTATTTTTGTGGTGTTCTCTGTATTTCCTGGACTTGAATGGTGGCCTGGCTTTCTAGGTTGGGGAAGTTCTCTTGGATAATATCCTGAGGAGTGTTTTCCAGCTTGGATTTATTCTCTCCATTACATTCAGGTATACCCATCAAACGTAGATTAGGTCTTTTCACATAATACCATATTTCTTGGAGGCTTTGTTCATTTCTTTTCACTCCTTTTTCTGTATTCTTGCCTTCTTGTTTCATTTCATTGAGCTGATCTTCAGTCTCTGATATCCTTTCTTCTGCTTGGTCAATTCAGCAATTGAAACTCGTGTATGCTTCATGAAGTTCTCGTGATGTGTTTTTAGCTCCATCAAGTCATTTGTATTCTTCTTTAAGCTGTTTATTCGATATAGCATCTGATCTAACCTTTTTTCTAGGTTCTTAGTTTCTTTGCATTGGGTTAGCACATGTTCTTTTAGCTCTGAGAAGTTTGTTATTACCCACCTTCTAAGGCCTGTTTCTGTCAATTCATCAGATTTATTCTCCATCCATCTTTGTTCAAGAAAAGGCATTCTGGTTTTTGGTGTTTTCTTCCTCTTTGTGCTGGTTTCTTCCCATCTTAGTGGCTTTATCTACTTGTGATCTTTGTAGTTGGTGACTTTTGGATGGTGTCTCTAAGTGGATGTCATTTTTGATGATAATGAAGTTATTTCTCTCTGTTTCTTAGTTTTCCTTCTAACAGTCAGGCCCCTCTGCTGCAGGACTGCTGGAGGTCCACTCCAGACCCTGCTTGCCTGGGGATCACCTGGGTGTGGGGGCTGCAGAACAGTAAGAGTTGCTGCCAGTTTCTTCTTCTGTTATCTTCATCCCAGAAGGGTACCTGCCAGATGTCGGCCTGAGCTCTCCTTTATGTCTCTTTGTGTATACGGGGGTCAGGGAGCTGCTTGTGGAGACAGTCTGTCCCTTCTAGGAGCTCAAGTACTGCACTGAGTGCTCCATTTTTCCCCGCAGAGATGCTGGGCAGGTACTTTTAAGTCTGCTGCCGTGGAACTCATAACCACCTCTTTTCCCAGGTGTTCTGTCATAGGAAGGTTGGCTTTATTTATAAGTTCCTGTTGTGCTGCTGCCTTTTATCATAGATGCCCTGCCCCACACAGAGTAGTCTTGTCATAGTGTCTGCCAGCAGAAATGTTGCTGAGCTGCCGCAGGCTTGCCCAGCTGCTGTGTGAACTACCTTGTTAGTGGCAGACTGCCTTGGTAGTGGTGGTCGCCCTTCTCCTCACTGAGCTGGACTGTCCTGGGTCAAGGTGTGCTTGCTGAGAAACTCTCAATCCAGAGTGTTTCAGATTTCTTGTTTTGTGGGGGTGGTACCCGCTGAGCCAGATTGCCTGGCTCCCTGTCTCTTCCCCCTCCCTTTCAGTTGAATGGGTGGCTCTGTCTCCTAGGCATTCCAAGCACCAGTTGAAATGGCTGCCCAGATTTGTGTGAGTTTCTGTGTGCCAACCTGGCACTGGCTGAAACCGCCATGCTGAAAACTCATGGCGCTTTTCAGCCTGGGAATCTCATGGTCTGTGGGCAGTGAAAATTTGTTTGGAAATGCAGTGGGCACTCACCTTCTGCACTATTGTTGCTGGGAACTGCACTCCGGAGCTGTTCCTATTCAGCCATCTTGGATCCTCCACTCCCCTGTGTCAATATTATACTGTGTTAATTATTAACATTTTGTAGTAAGCCTTGATGTCTGGTAGAATAAGCATCTGTAATTCTTCCTCTTTTACCTCTTTCACCTCTTTCTTTTTCTTATTGTTTCTTTTTCTCTTCACAACTTTGGCTATTCTTGGCCTTCTACACTTTTATATAAATTTTAGGAACCAATTTCTCAAGTTACTTTGAGAATCTTGTTGATATTTTATTATGAATGGCATTCAATTTACAAATTAATTTGGGGTGAAATTTGCAACCTTTCGTGTTGGAATCTTTAAGGGGACCCAATAAGTAGCACCCTTGTTCAACTAATTTCTAAACAAATTGAGAAATATGACAATAGAGAGGCAAAAATATCAGCTTAGCTTAGTGAGAAGTCAAAGGGGTGTGTTATCAGATCTCAGAAATAGTCAATCATGATCACCTAGAAACAGAAAATACTATGCTGAGCTTTTTCCATATAGAGGAGAGCTTCTCTTGGGGAGCAGAACACATTCTTCCAGAACACTCTTTTCCCAGGAAGGGAGTTAAATCACTTCACTTCTCCCAATAGAGAGAAAATGAAGGGTGGCCTCAGGAAGGCTACATCACAGAGGTACTTCCACCAAGAAGGAAAGAGTAATAATCAGTATCCCCTAATTTTTATAGTATTCAACCTTCCCATTCATAAACATCCATATCACCCCTTTATTTCATGTCTTTGAATATTTATAATTTTCTCAATAAAGATTTTAATCATCTTTGGTTAGATTTATTTGCTTATTTGTTTTAATTTACTGTTTAATTTATTTGTTTTAATTGCTTTTTAAAATAGTGTCTTTTTATATTTTCCTAATTGTTTGTTGCTGGAGTATATAAATTCTAATTTTTGTATATTGCTTTTTATCTAGGAACCTTGCTGAACCCTCTTAATGCTAATGGTTTGTAAATTTTTGGGGGTTTTCTCTACAGACTTATCTGCAAATATGGCTATTATTTCTTTCCAATTCTCATATTTTTAATTTCCCTTATTTCTCTTAGTGTGCTATCTAGGACCTCTAGCATAGTGTTGAATTAGAAGTACTGATAATAAGTTACTAACTACAAAAGAATGCTTTGAAGTTGTCGCTACTTAATATGAAGTTTGCAGTAGGTTATGGGAAGATAACCTTTAAAAATTTAAGAAAATTCTTTTCTACTTGTTTTGGTAGAAACCGTTTTCTACTTGTTTTGTCTCGAGTGGACATTTTCCTTGTCAGTAATTGGTAATACAGTTTTTCTCTTTAATCCATTAATATGGTAAATTACATTAATAGACTCTCTAGTGTTAAACCATCTTAAAATTCCTGGAATGAATAATTCATCATGTTTTGTATTTTGATGGATTCAATTTGCTATTTTATGTAGCACATATGTATCTATGGAAATAAGTAAAATTATCCTATAATTTTATCTTCTTTTAGTATTCTTTTCAACTCTCCCAAAGTTTTTCTTGTCTCATAAAATTAATTTGGGAGCATTCCCTCTTTCTCTAAACTATGAATTAGTTTTTATAGGCAATGTCTCTTATACTTCTGGAAGGATAATTAAACCTTATCTCTAGAACTCCCTGGGCTTAATATTTTTTGAGGTTATATTTTAAACTACTTAAATTCTTTAATGGCTATAAAGCTAGTCATGTTTGTATTTCTTCAAAAGTTATTTTGAGAAGTTGTATTTATCTAGAAAATGGACCTTTTATGTAAATTTTTAATGTATTGCTCTCATAGTACTTTCATGAATTGTTTTTGTCTTTTTTAAAAAAATTGTATTGAGATAAAATATCCATATATAATTTACCAACTTTACCTTTCTTTTTTTTTTTTTTTTTGAGACAGAGTTTCACTCCTGTCACCCAGGCTAGAGTGCAATGGCACTGCAACCACTGCCTCCCCAGGTCAAGCGATTCTCCTGCCTCAGCCCCCCAGTAGCTGGGATTACATACACACACCACCATGTCCGGCTAATTTTGTATTTTTTAGTAGTGATGGGGTTTCTCCATGTTGGTCAGGCTGGTCTTGAACTCCCAACCTCAGGTGATCAGACCACCTTGGCCTCCCAAAGTGCTGGGATTACAGGCATGAGCCACCACACCCAGTCCATCTTTAGCATTTTTAAATGTCCAGTTTAGTGAAAATAAATATATTTATATTCTTTTTTATCCCTTTCATTCCTGTCTCTCATCCCCGCACCCCTTCCCAGACTCTGGTAACCACCATTCAAGTCTCTGTCTTCATGGGATCCACTTTTTAGCTCCCACATGAGTGAGGACATGTGATATTTGTCTTTCTGTGCCTGGATTGTTTTACTTAACATAATGGTCTCCAGTGCCATCCATATTGCTGCAAATAACAGGATTTCGTTCTTTTTATGGCTGAATAATATTTCATTGTGTATATAAACCACATTTTCTTAATCATTCATCCACTAATGCACACTTAGGTTGATTCCATATTTTGGCTATTATGAATAATGCTGCAATAAACATAAGAGTGCAGATATCTCTTTGATGTATTGATTTCCTTTCTTTTAGATACATACCCAGTAGTGGAATGGCTGGATCATATGGAAGTTCTATTTATAATTTTTTTAAAAACCTCCATACTCTTTACCATAATGGTAATCTACATTCCCACCAACAGTGTACATAGGTTCCTCTTTGTCCACATCCTTAGCAGCATCTGTTGTTGCCTGTATTTTTTATATAAGCTATTTTAACTGGGGTAAAATGATACCACATTATGACTTTGGTTTGGATTTCTCTCATTCTTAGTGCCTTTGAACATTTGTTTTTTTTTGTAAACATGTTGGTCATTTGTATGTCTTCTTTTGAGAAATGTCTGTTCAGATCTTTTGCCAATTTTAAAATTGAATTATTTATTTGTTCTTTGCTGTTAAGTGTTTTGAACTCTTATGTGTTATGGTTATTAATCCCTTGTCAGATGGATTGATTGCAAATATTTTCTCCTGTTCTGTGGGTTGTAGCTTTACTTCATTGATTATTTACTTTTCTGTGCAGAAGATTTTTAGCTTGATGTAATCCCATTTATCCATTTTTGCTTTGGTTTCCTGTGCTTTTGATGTCTTACACAATAAATATTTGCCCAAATCAATGTCTTAGAACATTCCTCTAACGCTTTCTTCCAGTAGTTTCATGGTTTCAGGTTTTAGATTCAAGTCTTTAATCTATTTTGATTTGATTTTCGTACATGGTGAGCGATAGAAGTCAATTTTTATTCTCCTATACATAGTTATCCACTTTCCTCAGAACCATTTACTTAAAAGACTGTCATTTTCTCATTGTAACTTCTTGGTGCTTTTGTTGAAGATGAGCTGAATGTAAATGCATGGATTTATATCTGTATTCTGTATTCTATCACACTGGTCTATTTGTCTGTTTTTAATGCCAGCTCCTTGCTGTTTCAGTTACTATAGCTTTGTGATAAAATTTTGAAGTCACATTGTGTGATGTTTCCAGCTTTGTTTTTTTTTTGTTCAGGATTGCTTTCGCTATTCGGGGTGTTTTGCATTTCCATAAAAATTTTAGGATTTGTTTTTAAGACTGTTTTAGTTATATTGATAGGGATTGCATTGAATATGTAAATTGCCTTGGGTAGTATTATCATTTTAACAAAATTAATGATTCCAATTTATAAGCATAGAATATATTTCCTTTTTTGTATGTGTCCTCTTTTATTTCTTTCATCAGAGATTTAAGTTTTCCTTGCATACATCTTTCACTTCTTTGGTTAGACTGATTCCTAGGTATTTTATACTTTTCGTAGCTATTGTAATGGGATTGCTTTCTTGATTTCTTTTTCAGATTGTTTACTGTTGACATATATAAATGCTACTGATTTTTGTATGTTGATTTTGTATTCTGCAACTTAACTGAATTCATTTATTAGTTCTTAACAGCTTTTTGGTAGAACTTTTGGGATTTTCTAAGTAAAGGATCATGTTGCCTGCAAACAAGGCTCATTTTGCTCCTACTTTTTCAATTTGGATGCCCTTTATGTCTTTCTCTTGTCTAATTGCTCTGGCCAGTACTTCCAGTATTATATCGAATAACAGCAGTAAAAGTGGGCATTCTTGTCTTGTTCTAGTCTTTGGAGGAAAGGCCTTCAATTTTTCCCCATTCAGTATGCTGCTAGTCATGGGTTTGCCGTAGATGGCCTTTATTATCTTAAGGTATGTTCCTTCTATACCCATTTTGATAAGAGTTTCCATTATAAAGGATATTGAATTTTATCAAATGCCTTATTGGCATCTATTAAAATAATCACATGGTTTTTGTTCTTGAATCTGTGTATATGGTGTAATATGTTTATTGATCTGCACATATTGAACCATACTTGTACCCCTGGGATGAATCCAACTTGGTAATGGTGACTGTTCTTTTTAATGTGTTGTTACATTTAGTTTGTTAGTATTTTGTTGAGGATTTTTGTATCTATGTTCATCAGTGATGTTAACCTGTAGTTTTCTTTTTTTTTTTTTTTCCTTGTCTTGTTTTGTTGTCAGGCTAATAACACTGGTCTTGTAGAATGAGTTTGAAAGTATTCCTTCCTTTTCAGTGTTTTAAAAGGGTTTGAGTAGGATTGGTATTAGTTCTTTTTTAATGTTTGGTAGAATTTAGCAGTGAATTCATCAGGTAGTAGGCCTTTCTTTTATGGAAGACTTTTTATTACAGATTCTATATCATCAATTGTTCTTGAGTAGGTTGAGGTTTTCTATTTCTTCATGATTCAATCTTTGTAGGTTGCATGCATTCAAGAAGAAATTATCCAATCTTCTAGGTTTTCCAATGTATTATAGTTCAGAATAGTCTCAAAAATTCTTGTATTTCTGAGGTATCAGTTGTTACATATTCTTTTTCATTTCTGATTTTTTTGTTTAGGTGTTCTCTTTTTCTTTCTTGGTCTAGCTAAAGGTTTATTAATTTTATCTTTTGTAGAAAACTTTTTGTTTTGTTGATCTTCTGTTTTCTTTTGTAGTCTGAATTTCATTTATTTCTGCTCTGATATTTATCATTTCTTTCCTTATACTAATTTAGGGCTTGGCTTGTTCTTGCATTTCTAGTTCCTTAAGGCACACCATTAGGGTGTTTATTATTCAGGTCTTTCAACTTTTTTGATATAGGCATTTATTGCAATAAACTTCCCTCTAGGTACTGCTTTTTCCATAATTCATAGATTTTGGTGTGTTTTATTTCCATTTTCATTTGTTTCAAGAAATTTTTTTATTATAGCTCAATTTCTGGGATACATGTGCAGAATGTGCAGGTTTGCTACATAGGTGTACACGTACTATGGTGGTTTGCAGCACCCATCAGTCATCTACATTAGATATTTCTCCTAATGCTATCCCTCTCCTAGCCTCCTGCCCCCACCAACAGGCCCCAATGTGTGATGTTCCCCTCTGTGTCCATGTGTTCTCATTGTTCAATGCCTACTTATGAATGAAAACATGTGGTGTTTGCTTTTCTGTTCCTGTGTTAGTCTGCTGAGAATGATGGTTTCCAGCTTCATCCATGTCCCTGCAAAGGACATGAACTCATGCTTTTTATGGCTGCATAGTATTCCATGGTATATATGTGCCATATTTTTTTTATCCAGTCTATCATTAATGGGCATCTGGATTGGTTCCAAGTCTTTGCTATTGTGAACAGTGCTGCAATAAACATATGTGTGCATGTATCCTTATAGTAGAATGATTTATAATCCTTTGGGTATAAACCCAGTAATGGGATTGCTGAGTCAAATGGTATTTCTCATTCTAGATTCTTGAGGAATCACCACAGTGTCTTCCAAATGCTTGAACTAATTTACACTCCCACCAACAGTGTCAAGTACTATTTCTCCACATCCTCTCCAGCATCTGTTGTTTCCTGACTTTTTAATGATCACCATTCTAACTGGCATGAGATGGTATCATATTGTGGTTTTGATTTGCGTTTCTCTAATGACCAGTGATGATGAGCTTTTTTCCATATGTTTGTTGGCTGCATAAATGTCTTCTTTTGAGAAGTGTCTGTTGGTTTCCTTCACCCACTTTTTAATGGGGTTGTTTGATTTTTTCTTCTTTGTGTAAGTTCCTTGTAGATTCTGGATATTTGCCCTTTGTCAGATGTATAGATTGCAAAAATTTTCTCCCATTCTGTAAGTTGCTGTTCACTCTGGTAATAGTTTCTTTTGCTGTGCCGAAGCTCCTTAATTAGATCCCATTTGTCAACTTTGGCTTTTGTTGCCATTACTTTTGGTGTTTTAGTCATACAGTCTTTGCCCAAGCCTGTGTCCTGAATGGTATTGCCTAGGGTTTCTTCTAGGGTATTTATGGTTTGAGGCCTTACATTTAAATCTTTAATCCATCTTGACTTAATTTTTGTATAAGGTGTAAGGAAGGGTCCAGTTTCAGTTTTCTGCACGTAGCTAGTCAATTTTCCCAATATCATATTTAAAATAGGGAATCTTTTCCCCATTTCCATTTTTCTTGTCAGGTTTGTCAAAGATCAGATGGTTGTAGATGTGTGGCATTATTTCTGAGGCCTCTGTTCTGTTACCTTGGTCAATGTATCTGTTTTGGTACCAGTACCATGCTCTTTTGGTTACTGTAGCCTTGTAGTATAGTTTGAAGTCAAGATAGCTTGATGCCTCCAGCTTTGTTCTTTTTGCTTAGGATTGTCTTCTAGGCTATAAAGGGCTCTTTTTTTGTTATATATAAAATTTAAAGTAGTTTTTTTTCTAATTCTGTAAAGAAAGTCAAGGGTAACTTGATGGAGGTAGCAATGAATCTATAAATTACTTTGGGCAGTACTGCCATTTTCACCATATTCATTCTTCCTATCCATGAGCACAGAATGTTTTTCCATTTGTTTGTGTCTTCTCTTATTTCCTTCTGCAGTAGTTTGTAGTTGTCATTGAAGAGATCCTTCATATTCCTTGTGAATTTTGTTCCTAGGTATTTTATTATCTTTGTAGCAATTGTGAATGGGAATTCACTCATTATTTAGCTCTCTGTTTGTGTATTATCGGTGTATAGAAATGCTTGTGATTTTTACACATTGATTTTGTATCCTGAGACTCTGTTGAAGTTGGGTATCAGCCTAAGGAGATTTTGAGCCGAAATGATGGGGTTTTCTAAATATACAATCATGTCGTCTACAAACAGGAACAATTTGACTTCCTCTCTACCTATTTGAATACCTTTATTTCTTTCTCTTGCCTGATTGCCCTGGTGAGAAATTCCAATACTATGTTGAATAGGAGTGGTGAGAGAGGGCATCTTTGTCTTGTGCCAGTTTTCTTTTTTGTCTTTTTTTTTAAATAAAAAAAGAAAGGAGAGAAAGAAAGAAAGAAAGAAAGAAAGAAAGAAAGAAAGAAAGAAAAGAAAGAAAGAAAAAAGGAATGAAGGAGAGGGAGAAAGAGGAAGAAAAAGAGGGAGAGAGAACGGGAATGTTGCTTTATTCTAAAAATGGGTATTGAAAACCTCTTTTATGCCAATAATTTTGTTTAATAATGGCTGATCAATATTTCATTTAAACCTATGAGTAGGTGTGATGCAATACTGATAAGAGTGTATATTTTGTGTATTTAAGGTTTATACTGTTATGTGTGAATTTGATCCTGTCATTATGATGCTAGCTGGTTATTTTGCCCATTAGTTAATGCAGTTTCTTCATAGTGTCAGTGGTCATAAAATTTCATATATTTTTGCAGTGGCTTGTACCGGTTTTTCCTTTCCATGTTCAGTGCTTCCTTCAGGAGCTCTTGTAAGGCAGGCATGGTGGTGACAAAATCTCTCAGCATCTGCTTGTCTGTAAAAGATTTCATTTTTCCTTAACTTAAGAAGCTTAGTTTGGCTGGATATGAAATTCTGGGTTGAAAATTATTTTCTTTAAGAATGTTGAATATGGGCCCCCACTCTCTCTGTCTTTTAGGGTTTCTGCAAAGAGATCCACTGTTAGTCTGATGGGCTTCCCTTTGTGGGAAGCCAGATCTTTCTCTTTGGCTGTCCTTAACATTTTTTCCTTCATTTCAACCTTGGTGAATATGATGATTATGTGTCTTGGGGTTGCTCTTCTCGTGGAGTATCTTGGTGGTGTTCATTGTATTTCCTGAATTTGAATGTTGGCCTGTCTTGCTAGGTTGGGAATGTTCTCCTGCACAATATCCTGAAGTGCTTTCCAACTTGGTTCCATTCTCCCCGTCACTTTCAGGTACACCAATCAATCGTAGGTTTGATCTTTTCACATAGTCCCATATTTCTTGGAGGCTTTGTTCATTCCTTTTCATTATTTTTGCTCTAATCTTGTCTTCATGCTTTATTTCATTAAGTTGATCTTCAATCTCTGATATCCTTTCTTCCACTTGATCAATTCAGCTACTGATACATGTATATGCTTTATGAAGTTCTTGTGCTGTGTTTTTCAGCTCCATTGGGTCATTTATGTTCTTCTCTAAACTGGTTATTCTAGTTAGCAATTCCTCTAACCTAAGGTTCTTAGCTTCCTTGTATTGGGTTAGAACATGCTCCTTTAGCTTGGAGGAGTTTATTACCCACCTTCTGAAGCCTACTTCTGTCAATTCATCAAACTCATTTTCCATTCAGTTTTGTTCCCTTGCTGGCAAGGAGTTGTGATCCTTTGGAAAAGAAGATGCATTTCAGTTTTTGGAATTTTCAGCATTTTTGTGCTGGTTTTTTCTTATCTTTGTGGATTTATCTACCTTTGGTCTTTGATGTTGGTGACTTTCTGATGGGGTTTCTGTGTAGACATCCTTTTTGTTGATGTTGATGCTATTCCTTTCTGTTTGTTAGTTTTCCTTCTAACAGTTAGGCCCCTCTACTGCTGGAGTTTGCTGGAGGTCCACTCCAGACTCTGCCTCAGTATCACTAGCAGAGACTGGAGAGAAACAAAGATTATTGCCTGTTCCTTCCTCTGGAATCTTTGCCCCAGAGGGGCACCTGCCTGATGCCAGCTGGAGCTCTCCTGTATGAGGTGTTTGTTGACCCCTGCTGGGAGGTATCTCCCAGTCCAGAGGCATGGGGGTCAGAGACCCACTTGAGGGGGCAGTCTGTCCCTTAGCAGAGCTCAAGCACTGTGCTTGGAGATATGCTGCTCTCTTCAGAGCTGGCAGGCAGGTATGTTTAAGTCTGCTGAAGCTGTGCCCACAGACATCCCTTCCCCCATGTGCTCTATCCCAGGGAGATGGGAGTTTTATCTATAAGCCCCTGACTGGGCTGCTGCCTTTCTTTCAGAGACACCCTGCCCAGAGATGAGTAATCTAGAGAGGCAGTCTGTCTACACTGGCTTTGCCAAGCTGCAGTGGGCTCCACCCAGTTCCAAATTCCTAGATGCTTTGTTTACACTATGAGGGGGAAATCACCTACTCAAGCTTCAGTAGTGGCGGACACCCCTCCCTACAAGAAGCTCAAGCATCCACATCAATTTCAGACTGCAGTGCTGACAGAATTTCAAGCCAGTGGATCTTAGCTTGTTGGGCTTTGTCGGGGAGGAATCCCCTAAGTTAGACCACTTGCTCCCTGGCTTCAGTCCCCTTTCCAGGGGAGTGAACGGATGTTTCACTGGTATTCCAAGAAACACTGGGGTATGAAAAAAAAAAACTGCACTACCTGGGTGTCTGCCCAAACAGCCACCCAGTTTTGCGCTCAGAACCCATGGCTCTTGTGGCATAGGCACCTAAGGAAATCTCCTAGTCTGTGGGTTGCAACGACCATGGGAAAAGCATAGCATCTGGGCCAGAGTGCACCATTCCCCACAACACAATCCCTCAAGGCTTCCCTTGGCTAGGCAAAGGAGTTCTCTGACCCCTTGCACTTCCTGGGTGAGGCAAGGCTTCACTTTGCTTCAGCTTGCCCTCCATGGGCTGTACCCACTAACTAGTCTCAATGAGATGAGTTGGGTACCTCAGTTGGAAATGCAATCACCTGCCTTCTGTGTTGATCTCACTGGGAGCTGCAGACCAGAGCCATTCCTATTCAGCCACCTTGCCTACAACCTGGTAATTTTTCTTCAAGAAATTTTTAAATTTCCTTCTTCATTGACCCACTGGTCATTCAGGATCATATTGTTTAATTTCCATATGTTGGTGTATTTTCTAGTTCCTCTTGTTATTGATTTCTAGTCTTATTCCATTGTGATCCAGGAAGTTACTTGATACGATTTGTTTTTGATATTATGGTCTATTACATAAAATGTTCCATGTGCTGATGAAAAGAATGTGTATTCTGCAGCAGTTGGGTGAAATGTTTATGAATGTCAATTAAGCCTGTTAGATCTAGTATATAGTTTAGCTTTACTGTTTATTTATTGACTTTCTGTCTGGATGATCTGTTCATGATTGAGAATGTGGTATTAAAGTCTGCTACTATTATTCTGTTGCAGTGTATCTCTTTTTTTAGGTCTATTAATGTTTGTTTAATATATTTGGAGCTCTGGTGTTCAGTGCATAGATATTTATAATGGTTATATTCACTTGCTGACTTGAAACCTTTGTCATTGTATAGTGCCTTTCCTTGCTTTTTTCTTTTTACAGTCTTTGATTTGTAGACTCTTTTATATAAGTATAGCTACTCCTGCTCTTTTATTTGAGGGGGAGTATACAGTGGGTGCTCTAGTTGCATGAAATATCTTTTTCCAGCCCTTTCAGTCTATGTGTATCTTTATAGATAAAGTCAGTTTCTTGAAGGCAGCATATAGTTGGGTTTTGTTTGTTTCTTTCTTTCTTTTTCCAACTTTTAAGTTCAAGAGTACATGTGCAGAAGGTGCAGGTTTCTTACATATGTAAACATGTGCCATGGTAGTTTGCTGCACAGATCAGCCCATCACCTAGGTATTAAGCCACCACACCTGGCCCATATTTTCAAGTTAATTAGCTATTAATAGGTTGCTGTAATTATTATTGTTTTTGATAGATTTTTTGGGGGGTGTTATATTAGAATTATGAGTGGATTACACACCACAAATATAGTAATAGAGTATTCCAGATTTGTCTATGTATTTAATTTTGCCACTTGGCTTTATATCTTGAAAAACTTTCTTTTGCATGTTTATAGGTTTTCTTTCAGATTGAAGAACTCCTTTTAGCATTTCTTGCAAGACAGGCCTGGTGGTGGTGAATTCTCTCAGCTTTGTTTGTCTGTGAAATACTTTATCTATCCTTCAAATGTGAGCGTCAATTTTGCTGGATATTTTTATATGGCAATTCTTTTTTTTCTTTGAGCACTTTGAAAATATCATTCCATTCCCTCCTGGCCTATATGGTTTCCATTGAGAAGTCTGTTGCCAGACAAACTAGAACTTCTTTATGTTATTTCCTTTTTATTCTCTCACTGCTTTTCAGACCTTGATCTTTGAGAATGATGATTAATTGCCTTCAGATAGTCTTATTTGGACTGAACTGGTTTGGTGTTCTAAGACATTCCTGTAACCTGGATTTATCTTTCTCAAATTTGGAAAGTTTTCTGTTATTATGTTTTTTAATAAGCTTTCTACCCCTTGCTCTTTGCTCAGCTCCCCCTTAGATACCAATCATTCTTAGATTTGGTCTTTTGAGGCAATTTTCTATGTCTTACATGGTGTTCATTTCTTTTCATTCCCCCTGCCCTCTGTATATTTTCAAATAGCAAGTCTTTGAGCTCATTGATTCTTTTCTCTGCTTGGTTATTCTGATGTAGAGAGCCTCTAAAGAGGTTTTCAGTGCAGCAAATTTATTTCTTAGTTCCAAGATGTCTATTTGATATTTTTATTGTCTCAATTCCTTTGTTAAATTTTTCTGATAAATTTCTAAATTGCTTGGAAATTTACTGAATTTTCTTAAAACTACTATTTTGAATTATTGGTCAGAAGCTCACCAATCACCATCTTATTAGGGTCAGTCTCTGGATTTTTGTTTTGTCCTTTGGGAAGGTCGTGGGTCCCTGTCTACTGTTGTTTCTTGTGAGTATACATGTATGTCTTTGCATTAAAAGATTATTTACTCCAGTTTTCTCTGTCCAGCTTGTTTTGGATTTTATTGAATATATTTGTTTAGCAAATCTTCACTGTTAGGTTGCTGCCTGCCTTTTGGTTCTGGATGGGATGGCACCTTAAGTTCAAATTCACCTCAGCTCTAGTAACTGGTCCGAGCACTGCCTGTCTCAAATGAGGCATCCCAAAGGGATTATCCTGGAGTGTGGGAAGGCTGGCTAGGAGCTTGTGCCCAGGGGCCAGGGGAATGTACTTCCTGCAGTCATTTATTTGGCATCTCCTTTGGCTAAACTTATAGAGCAAAGTTTCTGGGCTGGGGATGGTAGTCCCACCTCCCCTGTTTGACTCTGCCTAGTCTCAGGAATATTTCTCCCTTGAGGCAGTCATGATATTACCCGCAGGTTAATGCAATGATAGGTCTCCTGCTAGGGAGCCCAGGAAGATGGAGAAGCTGGCTAATCACCTCCATTTTACTTTTTCCAGGGTATAAACCATGAGTTAAGGGCAGATTTTCTGTGCAGTTGGTGCCTGGTAGGATTCGGGGGGGGGGCGTTGGGGTGGATTCAGGGGGGTGGATTTAGTGGGGGTGGGAGAAGGGCGTCATGTATGTGGAAGGCTAGTTCTCCTGCCATCTGCTAAGAGATTTTCTACTTCTCTGTGGCCCTGGGAGCTGTCTTATCCTCATTCTTGAACTCTGGGTTGTTGCTGGTGAAGATCTCAGTACTTTATATTATTTTTCAGTTTTTTATTGGGGGTGAAAAAACAACTTGCCTATTTGCTACCATTTTGGAACCAAATCCTCTTGTGGATTTTTAAAATGTTCACCATATCATGTTTTTGTCACCTTTTTTATACCTAAAATGGTCAATTTTTCTTTGTCTTTTTATTCTTGATGAATTCTGCCCTAGGTTTGTCTATTGTAACAGTTTCTTTAAAGACCCATATTTTGGCTTCACCAAGTGTGTTATTATTTTGTTTTCTATTTCATTAATTTCCACTATTATTACCTTCTTTTAGTTTATTGGAGTCTACTTTTCAAAAAAATTATTTCCCAGCACTTTGAGATGGCAAGACAGAAGGATAGCTTGAGGGCAGGAGTTTGAGAGCAGCCTAGGCAATATAGCAAGACTTCGTCTCTACAAAAAATTTGAAAATTAGCCAGGTGTAGTGGTGTGCACCTGCAGATCTAGCTACTTGAAAGTCTGAGGTGGGAAAATCACTTGAGCCCAGAAGTTTGAGGTACAGTGAACTATGTCTGTATCACTGCACTCCAGCCTGAGCAAGAGAGTGAGACCCTATCTCTTTAAAAGAAAGAAAGAAAAAAACTGAGAGGGAGGGAGGGAAGGAAGGAGGGAAGACTGGAAGAAGGAAGGAAGGAAGTTAGTCTTAAGTAGCATACCTAGCTCATTAATTTTCAATTTCTTTTCAGAATCAGTCAATACATTTTAGGTTATAAAGTGCTGCTTTAGCAACATCCAAAACGTTTTGATACATAATATTTTATTGTTTTTTATTTCTTAAAATCTTCTACTTCCCAAAGGATTTCTTCTCTAACTCATGAGTTACTGAGGGAGATGTGTGTGTGTACATTAATTTCAAATCTATAGAGTGTTTCTAGTTATCTCTTTGATATTTATTTCTAATGTTATATTTTAGTCAGAGCAATCAGAGGAAATCACGATTTTTTGGTATTTATGAATCTTGCTTAGTGGTCTATAATGCAATCAAGTCTTTTTTTTTACTTGATTTTATGTATTAGAGATCTTTCTCCATTAATGTATATATAATCTACTATATATTTTTTAAAGGTAGCTTATTTATGCTCTCTTGATAGTTTGTTTCTTATTTTCTGTCTTTTTGCTTGCTGCATACTATCTGTATCAGCAATCCCCAAGATCACCCTCACATTCAGAGATTTGCTAGGAGGACTCATGAGACTCAGCATACGATTGTACTCATGGCTAAGATTTATTACAGTGACATAATAAGGATACACAGCCAGATGAAAAGGGACGGAGACACAAGGAGATTCTGGAGGAATCCATGGGCAGGCTTTCTTATGCCCCTTCTCTTCCACAAGGAGTCACACAGAGCACACTCTTTACACAGCAACAAAAATGTAGCGACTTGTATGTTATGTTTTTGCCCAAGGAAGCCCATTAGAGACTCAGCATTCAATGATTTTGTTGGGGGATGATTACATAGGCACCTTCTTCCTATCATGTACCAAAACTCCAGACCCCAGAAGGAAATCAAGAGCATAAATAATATTGTTTGTATTAATAGTCTAAGCACAATAAACTACCCTTATCAATTAAAAAATGGTGGGAACATTCCCAAAACACCAAATACCAAACACCAGCAACAGCTGTCCTTGCAAACAAGCAGACCCTTCTGAAGTGAACAACCTCAAACCAACTTTGTTAAATCTCTCTCAGATTTTTAGAGTAGGTTGATACTATGAAGAGATGGATCATATAATTCAGTAGGTGTGTGTGAATTAATTAGATAGTGCCTATGGGAAAATATTTTTCAAACTAGTTACTTTTAAGTGAACTTCCATAATGTAATCCTATTCATGAGTTTGAATTGCCCATAGTTAGTGAACAATACTGTTATTTTAAAAGGAGACTGAACCTCTAAATGGTACCCTAAAAAAGGAGCTCATTATCTGTAGCCTCTAATACTACAAGTTAGCTATTATTTGTCCTCTTTGCTGCCTATGCTAAATTTCCTTCTCTATACAGGTTAATCTTTGAAATAAAAGTTTTGTAGAAATAAGTTGTTATCTTTAACTTTATTCAGGTTTGTAGAAAAATGCTACATCGCCACATGCTCATATTTCGACTGCCTAACTTACAGATGTTAGATAAAATTCCTGTGAATTCAGATGATAGGGAAAAAGCTGAATTTCACCTCGCTGAACTACAAGCAAAGAAAAATTCGGTAATATATTACTTACAATTTTCCTTTTGAAGCACATTAATTATTAGTTAATGACTATTACATTATATCTTTTGACTTAAATGTTTAAACCTATAGTGTTTTTGATGTGGATGTTCTTAGTACCTATTAAGTGATTTCTATCAAAGGCAGCTTGATTTGGTGAATAGAGCATGTGCATGTGTGCACACACACACACATATTAGTGAGGGAACAATAACATACTTCATACTCTGACATATGGGAAATTATTTAATATTTGTGTGCTTAATATGTCAGATGATGCTAGAACACAGGAAACTATAACATATCACTTAATAAATAGAAACTAGCAATAAAATTATTTCCATTTAGGCAGAGAAAAAGGGAAGGAAGGAATTCTAAACACAACTCTCTGGATTGTGTAGTTTATCGAAGAAAGATGTGTGCCTCTATTCTTGTGTTTTGTCAGGATAATTGGGCTTTTTACTCAGGAGCCCTAAAATGTATCCGATCATGGTAGGAAAGTAATTAAAGAGAGAGGAAATAAGAAAAGCGTGTCATTTGAAAATTCTGTCTTTGATCACTTCTAAAGACTAAATTTAACACAGAAAATTCTGTCTTTGATCACTTCTAAAGACTAAATTTAACACAGAAAATCTATGGTTTCTGAACAGAGAAGTAACATTATTAGAGCACTACGGTTTGTGAACAAAAAGAGAAACTGGAGGGAGAAGGAAAAACAGTAAGAGGCTTTTAGAATAATTCAAGAGAGATGTTATAAAAACCTGGACCAGGTTAGAGAATATAAATGAATCTCTGATGTAAGTGAAAACCAGAGACCAAGGATATTAGAGTCCATGAAAAGAGGCGACTTTAAAAACATTATACTGAATAGAAAGAGATAGGACTACCATATATGCTCTCCTAACAGGCTTTCACTGAACTCACCGGATTAATTTTGGTGACACTCTCCAATTCCAGAACACACTCAACTTTTGATACTTGTAGGCTCCTCTCTAGTCCACTTCTCCCTTCAGTAGTACATTCGTATACTTATCAAGAGCTAACCTGTATTTCAGTTCTTATTTTAAATAAACACAAGAACCTGAAGTGTAAATTTTAAATTATTATTTCTATTTGTCTATGAAAACCAAATGGGATACTTTGGAAAGTCTGGATAAAGGGCACTCTCTCCCCACCCCTTCCAACACCATCCTCCATAGTGTCAAATTAGATGTGGGAGAAAAAACTAAAATATGAAGAAAATGATAAAAATTCAGAGAAAATATGTAGGGAAATTATTTTTAAAAGCTAGACAAATTCTTGTGTTCAGATTTTTTCCACATGCCTTTAAATTGTTGCTACTTTAAAGAAACCAAAACTGGAAATTGTAGGCAAAATAAGGGTATGATGTCTCCAAAAACAATTAAAAAATACCAATCAAGGGATCCTTGCCTACAGAAAAGGCCTTGGTCCTTCATCAAAAGATTGATGAATGCATGTACTTTTACATATTTTATTTTTTTAAAGATGAATATCAATTAGACTTCTTATTGATTCCCTTATTTTTTTTTTTTATTTTTTAGATGAAGTCTCACTCTGTTGCCCAGGCTGGAGTACAGTGGTATGATCTTGGCTCACTGCAACTTCTGCCTCCCAGGTTCAATTGATTCTCCTGACTCAGCCTCCTGAGTAGCTAGGACCACAGGCGTGTGCCACCATGCCAGGCTAATTTTTGTATTTTTAGTAGTGACTTGGTTTTGCCATGTTTGCCAGGCTAGTCTCGAACTCCTGACCTCAGGTGATCCGCCCACCTCAGCTTCCCAAAATGCTGGGATTACAATCTTGAGCCACTGTGCCCAGCCCCCTTACTTGTTTAATTTACTCTTTTAAAATTAATCTTGACATTTTTTGATTAACCAAAGGACTTCTATTATAGGCCAAAGTAGCTACAGAGGCTTGCATGACTTAAAAAGTTGTACAATGTTTAAAAAAGATTATTTAGTTTAGGCAAAGGAAACTGATTCATTAGTGGATTCTATCTACAAAATTTTTTTTTTAAAACTGTGGTTTCTGAATTTAGCCATTGATCTATATGATGTAACAAAAAAAAGTGCATCATCTAATGTCATCTACTCAAATCCTTGTCACAGGCCCAGTCTTTCAAAAGAGAGCAAATGGTCAAATAAAATTTAGTTCAGTGATTTAAGCCTTCTTTTCTTTTTTCCTTTTTTATATTTCTGAAGCAAGTCACTTCTTGAAAAATGTATGCCAACTGTATTAGTCTCCTATTGCTGCTACAACAAATCACTCCAAATTTAGTGGCTTAAAATAATATATATTATCTTACAGTTGTGGAGGTCGGGAGTCTGAAAACAGGTATTAAAGGACTAAAATAAAAAATATTGGCAGGGGCCAGGCTTGGCAGCTCATGCCTATAATCCCAGCACTCTTGGAAGCTGAGTTCAAGTTTACCCTGGGTAACATGGAGAAAACCTGTTTCTACAAAATAATAATAATAATAATAATAATACAAAATTAGCCAGGCATGATGGCACATGCCTGTAGTCCCAGCTACTCAGGAGGCTGAGGTGAAAGAATCTCTTGAGCCTAGGAGATAGGAGATGGTGGTTGCAGTGAGCCAAGGTTGTGCCCTGCACTCCAGCCTGGGTGACAAAGTGAGACCCTGCCTTGAAAAAAACAAAAAATATTGGCAGGGCTGCATTTCTTCTGGAAGATCTAGGAGAGAATTTACTCTTTGCCATTACCAGCTTCTAGAGGCCATCTGCATTCTTTGGCTCATGGCTGTCATCCAGCAATGTCATCACTTAGACCTCTGCTTCCATGATCACTTCCTCTTCTCTCTGACCTGCTGCTTCCTTCTACCTTGATAATCCAGGATAATTTCCCCATCTCAAAATCCTTAATCCATCTGCAAAGTACCTTGCTGTGTAAGGCAAGGTATTCACAGGTTTTGGGAATTAGGATGTAGATATATTTGGGAGAGGGCATTATTCTTCCTGCCATACCACATATGTGAGGGCTCCAGTGAAAGACCTACGAAAATTGTCACATTAAAATGTATAAATTGTTTTAAGGTAATGTAGTCTAAATAGAAAAGACATAAAGTAACCACTTAAAACTTTGAAGATCCCAATTTTCATATAAAATTCTTTAAACACTGGTTTACTTTAGCATTTAATTTGGCATAACTCAAAATTCAACCAATAATGAATATTTTAACTACAGGGTTTGTTTGTTGGCTATTATTTTCTATTTCTTATAGAGTGAACTCAGATTTTCTCCTTATAGAACTATGATGTCATCTTGAGTTATTCCAGATACACATCCTTGCCATTTAAATCAGTGCTATATATAGGAATATAACCATCTTTCCACTTAGTTATTCTGTATGTAAATAAAAAATTTTTTTAATTTATCTATATATGGTTAGTAAAATAAAGTGGGTATTTGAAATCTTTATTTTAGAGAAATTTATTTTAAAATTCAAGGGACTGGAACAAACTTAAGCCATTATTTCTTTTAACTGGCTGTTCAGGAGACACAAGCACAGAAAACTTCTGAAGTTTATCAGTCAAATGTGTTTGTCGTTGTTTTAGTTGCTACTGACCTTTCTTTTTAACAGCAGATAAGGATGAAATAAATGAAATCTAAAGTTCTTTTAAACCAAAAACTTTTGGTGGTATGGTTTCAGAAGAAAATTTGACAGCATTCTAGATTAGTGATGGGAAGTAACTCCCACAAAGAGTTTGTTAGGGAACTTAGAACTGACCAGCTTTAGTAAAAGGACTAATAGCTTAGCATTCATTATAAAGCAGCATTCTTGGCAACACCTACTGAGTATGAGGTAAACAGGTAATTTTACACAAATAGAAAAAGCCTACATCTCTAGATAAGCTGAATTGTATGTTCAGAATTCACACATTTTAAAGTATAAACAAGGTCAGTTTAAAGGAAAGCAGAGAAGGTATAAATTTCTAGGGGAAGCAAGAGTCCCCTGCCTAAAATATTTTTCTCCTCTATTTGCTGATTCCTGAAATTCTTACAAAAGCCTCTTAATCCTCAGCAGGTGTGAAATGCACATACTATTTAGAGTTTTACCACATTCACTAAAATTAATTATAAGATACTTCTCTTAGTTCCCATTTTATTTACTGTTTGTTTTGAAAACTAACTGCAAGTCATCTGATTAAGTAATGTGAAGAATACAAAGATTTTGAGAAATAACATTTATCTTCCAGAAATTCTATTCACACACAAAAAAGAAAAAGCATTATAATGGGGAAGTTTTAATTCTCATTTTCTTAATTCCATACTTACCTTGTAAGACCCATTGGAAATGAGGAATGGTCATCAAGCACTAGATTCTAGTGATGGTGCAATGCAGTCTGGAAAAAAAAAAAAAGAACACAAGGTTCTGGGGGAGGTTAACTCCCCTGAAAGCTCTGCTGATGTAACAGGTTTTGCCTAGTACCAATTCTGCATTTAGGCAAGCAGATAACTCCTGACTAAAAAAATGCTGTCATCTTGGACTTGTTATAAGGATTAAGCCTATTGATCTGAGTTTTGGAGATGAGATATTATTAACTGTTTTATTTTATTATGTAGCTTATTCCTGTTACCAACTTTCCTATGGATGGCAGATCATTTGGCCAAGTGAAAACTCCTCCAATAAAGATAACAAACCTGATTCTGCCTGGTGGATTGAGCCATTACATGGGATCTGACATCACTTTATCTCCTGAAGTTGAAGGTATTTTGACAAAGAATTTCAGAGAGAATGTAAAAGAATCACTTCACTTGAAATAAAAATCTCACTTTAATTTCTAATATTACTTAAAATTCCTTACATTTCCTAAAATTGCATGTTTGTTCGAGTTTCCTGTGGCCATTTTTATTTCAGAGATTATGGTTTTATTATTTTTAATTCTATTATCGTTTTCTTTTGTACTCAGCTACTAGTATGTTGTGACTAAGCATTTGCTCATTTACAATGTGAACTTTGCAATACTTGAACAATTATTTCCTGGCATATCTTTCCGAAGCTTTTATTTCATTGCATGGATGTCAGAGCGAACAACTACTAAAACCAGTTCATTACTACATCCTGCTAAAAGTGGAAATCAGAGGTGTAAGAACATAACAACACAATCTTGGGGTACAAAGGATATTTTGCAGAGAGATCTCACTTTCCCTTGAAATCATAAGAAAATATTCATGAAGCAAATACTAAAGAAGAGCTTCAAGAGGTAGAGTTTTAAAAGAGGGAGTATATTAAAAGAACAAGTATGGAAGTGGTTTATTCTGCTATATAAATTTTAGTTCAAGTTTAGAATAAGCCTGTTCCCTAATTCTACATCTTCTCTGGTTATTGTTTTTGCAAAATTGGGGGTAACTACTCCCCTGAGGGCTCACCTCTTCCATTCCTTCTGACTTCCTGCTTTGTCCTCAGACCATTCAGAGACAATAAAACTGAACATCACAATAATTATAAAATGATCTAAGAGCCTACTATCAAAAAATAGTAGATTGTTCCATGTGATTACAGTTTTTTAAAGAAACCCAGTGGAAAAAATTCAGCATAATTTACTCTATTAAGATGTTATATTTTGTCTTATTTTTCGTATGTATATGTCATTCTGGCTTCCAAGTTTTAATCATAATGAAGATTGTTATGCTTTTGTCTACAACTGTCAGTAAAATTGGGCATACCAAATTATTATTTCCTCCTTAACAGAGTCATTTGCAGGAATGTCATTATCTTTTTATATTTTTTATTAGTTTACCCCTCAACTCATCTTTATAAACTTCCTTCTCAGGAGAAGCATACCTTGTTTTATTGTATTTCACTTTATTGCATTTCAGATACTAAGTTTTTTACAAATTGAAGGTTTGTGACAACCCTGCATCAACCAAGTCTGTTGGTGCCATGTTTAAAACATGTGCTCACTTTGTGTCTCTTTATCATATTTTGGTAATTCTCTTACTATTTCAAACTTTTTCATTATTATTATATTTGTTATGGTGATCTGTGATCAGTAATCTTTTTAAGTCAATTAATAACCCTACAGTGACCTCTAATGAAGGAATAATCTCACATCTCTCATTTTAAATTAAAAGCTGGAAATGATTAAACTTAATGAGGAAGCCATGTTGAAAGCCAAGATAGGCTGAAAGGTAGGCCTCTTATACTCAACAGATAGCCAAATTGTGAATGCAAAGGAAAGAAATCTTGAAGGAAATTAAAAATGCTACTCCAAGGAACACATGGATGATAAGAAACTGAAACAGTCTTATTGCTGATATGAATAAAGGTGGTCTGGAATAGTATCAACCAGCCACAACATTCCCTTAAGCCAAAAACTAATCCAGAGGTCTTCAAGTCTATGAAGGCTGAGCGTGGTGAGAAAGCTGCAAAAGAGAAGTTTGAAGCTAGCAAAGGCTTCTTCATGAGGTTTAAGGAAAGAATCACAAAATATTATATCAGACAACGTAAAAGCATAAGGTAAAGCAACAAGTGCTGATGTAGAAGCGGCTGCAAGATATATAGAAGATCTAGCTAGGATAAATGATGAAAGTGGCTATACTAGAAAAGATATTTTCATTGTAGATGAAACAGCCTTATATCAGAAGATGATGCCATCTAGGACCTTCATAGCTAGAAAGGAGAAGTCAATGCCTGGCTTCAAAGCTTCAAAGAACAGACTGTCTTGTTAGTGGCTAGTGCAGCTGGTGACCTTAAGTGGAAGACATTGCTCAATTTAAAGAAATCATTGCTGAACCATTGTAAAACTCCTAGGGATCTTAAGAATTACGCTAAATCTACTCTGTCTATGCTCTATCAATGGAAGAACAAAACTTGGATGACAGTACATCTGATTTACAGTATGGCTTACGAAGTATTTAAGCCCTCAGCACTGTTGAGACCCAGTGCTGAGACAAATACTGCTTTCCAAAGACTGCTGCTCATTGACAGTGCACCTAGTCACCTAATAACTTTGATGGAGAAGTACAAGATGAATGTTGTTTTCATGCCTGCTAACACAACATCCATGCTGCAGCTGATGGATCAAGGAGTAACTTCAAGTATTATGATTTAAGAAATACATTTTGTAAGGCTCTGACTGCCATAGATAATGATTCCTCTGATGGATATGGGCAAAGTAAATTGAAGACTGCTTGGGAAGGATTCACTATTCTAGATGCCATTAAAAACATTTGTAATTCATGAGAGGAGGTCGAAATAGCAACCCTAATGGGAATTTGGATGACTGAGGGATTCAGAACTTCAGTGGGGGACATAACTTTCAAACTTTTTCATTATTATTATATTTGTTATGTTTGTGGTGGAAACAGCAAGAGAACTAGAAGTGGAGCCTGAAGATGTGACTGAATTGCTGCAATCTCATGCTCAAACTTGTATGGATGAGGAGTTGCTTCTTATGGATGAGCAAAGAAAGTGGTTTCTTGAGATGAAAATTACTCCTGGTGAAATGCTGTGAACACAGTTTAAATGACAACAAAGGATTTCAAATATTACATAAACTTAGTTCATAGAGCAGTGGCAGAGTTTGAGAGGACAGACTCCAATTTTGAAAGAACTTCTACTATGGAGAACACGCTATCAAACATCACGTTGTTCACAGAAATCTTTCATGAAAGGAAGAGTTGTTCTATGCCATAACTTCATTGTTGTCTTATGTTAAAAAATTGCCACAGCTACACAGCCTTCAGCAGCCACCACCCTGATTGGTCAACAGCCATCAACACTGAAACAAGACCCTCCAACAGCAAAAAAATTACAACTTGCCGAAAATTCACATGATCGTTAGCATTTTTTAGCAGTATTTTTAAATTAAAGTATGTCATTTTTAAACATAATGCTATTGCACACTTAATAGACTACACTATAGTTGTAAACATAACTTTTATATGTCCTGAAAAAACAAGAAATGTGTGTGATTAACTTTATCACAATGGTCTGGAACCACACCCACAATATTTCCGAAAAATGACTGTTACTTTCTTTGAGATTTGTTATGCACTGAAAAAATCCTGCAAACCCTTTCCTATGTTTTGACTGTGCTGCCCCAATTTTTATTTTATTTTATTTATTTTTTAAATCTTTTTTTAAATTGCATTTTAGGTTTTGGGGTACATGTGCAGATAATGCAAGATAGTTGCATAGGTACACACATGGCAGTGTGATTTGCTGCCTTCCTCCCCTTCACCCACATCTGGCATTTCTCCCCATGCTATCCCTCCCCAGCTCCCCACCCTGTGGTCCCTCCCCTATTCCCCCCAATAGACTGCATGTGTAGTGCTCCCCTCCCTGTGTCCATCTGTTCTCATTGTTCATCACCCACCTATGAGTGAGAACATGCGGTATTTCATTTTCTGTTCTTGTGTCAGTTTGCTGAGAATGATGTTCTCCAGATTCATCCATGTCCCTATAAACGACACGAACTCATCATTTCTGATTGCTGCATAATATTCCATGGTGTATATGTGCCACATTTTCCCAGTCCAGTCTATCATCGATGGGCATTTGGGTTGGTTCCAGGTCTCTGCTATTGTAAACAGTAATACAATGAACATTCGTGTGCATGTGTCCTTATAGTAGAACGATTTATAGTCCTTTGGATATATACCCAGTAATGGGATTGCTGGGTCAAATGGAATTTCTATTTCTAGGTCCTTGAGGAATTGCCACACTGTCTTCCACAATGGTTGAACTAATTTACACTCCCATCAGCAGTATAAAAGTGTTCCTATTTCTCCACATCCTCTCCAGCATCTGTTGTCTCCAGATTTTTTAATGATCGCCATTCTAATTGGCATGAGATGGTATCTCGATGTGGTTTTGATTTGCATTTCTCTAATGACCAGTGATGATGAGAATTTTTTCATATGTTTGTTGGCCTCCTGTATGTCTTCTTTTGTAAAGTGTCTGTTCATATCCTTTGCCCATTTTTGAATGGGCTTATTTGTTTTTTTTCTTGTAAATCTGTTTGAGTTCTTTGTAAATTCTGGATATCAGCCCTTTGTCAGATGGGTAGATTGCAAAATTTTTTCCCATTCTGTTGGTTGCCGATTCACTCTAGTGACTGTTTCTTTTGCCGTGCAGAAGCTGTGGAGTTTGATTAGGTCCCATTTGTCTATTTTGGCTTTTGTTGCCAATGCTTTTGGTGTTTTGTTCATGAAGTCCTTGCCTACTCCTATGTCCTGAATGGTTTTGCCTAGATTTTCTTCTAGGGCTTTTATTGTGCCAGGTCTTATGTTTAAGTCTTTAATCCATCTGGGGTTAATTTTAGTGTAAGGTGTCAGGTAGGGGTCCAGTTTCTGCTTTCTGTACATGGCTAGCCAGTTTTCCCATCACCATTTATTAAACAGGGAATCCTTTCCCCATTGCTTGTTTTTGTCAGGTTTATCAAAGATTGTATGGTAGTAGATATGTTGTGTTGCCTCCGATGCCTCTTTTCTGTTCCATTGGTCTATATCTCTGTTTTGGTACCAGTACCATGCTGTTTTGATTACTGTAGCCTTGTAGTATAGTTTGAAGTCTGGTAGTGTGATGCCTCCTGCTGTGTTCTTTTTGCGAAGAACTGACTTGGCTATGTGGGCACTCTTTTGGTTCCATATGAAGTTTAAGGTGGTTTTTCCCAGTTCTGTGAAGAATGTCATTGGTAGCTTGATGAGGATTGTTTTGAGTGTGTAAATTACTTTGGGCAGTTTGGCCATTTTCATGATATTGATTCTTCCTAACCATGAACATGGAATGTTTCTCCATCTGTTTGTGTCCTCTCATTTCATTGAGCAGTGCTTTGTAGTTTTCCTTGAAGAGGTCCCTTACGTTCCTTGTTAGTTGTATTCC
Organism: Callithrix jacchus; assembly: GCF_049354715.1. Lineage (NCBI taxonomy): Eukaryota > Metazoa > Chordata > Mammalia > Primates > Cebidae > Callithrix > Callithrix jacchus. The sequence continues at coordinate 94,742,064 of NC_133509.1, forward strand.
GAGGTATTTTATTCTCTTTGCAGGAACTGTGAATGGCAGTTTGTTCTTGATTTGGCTCTCTTTAAGTCTGTTATTGGTGTATAGGAATGCTTGTGATTTTTGCACATTGATTTTATATCCTGAGACTTTGCTGAAGTTGCTTACCAGTTTCGGGAGTTTTTGGGCTGAGACGATGGAGTCTTCTAGATATACTATCATGTCATCTGCAAATAAAGACACCTGGGCTTCCTCCTTTCCTATTTGAATACCCTTTATTTCTTTTTCTTGCCTGATTGCTCTGGCTAGAACTTCCAGTACTATATTGATTAGGAGTGGTGAGAGAGGGCATCCTTGTCTAGTGCTAGATTTCAAAGGGAATGCTTCCAGTTTTTGCCCATTCAGTATGATATTGGCTGTTGATTTGTCATAAATAGCTTTTATTATTTTGAGATACATTCCATCAATACCGAGTTTGTTGAGGACTTTTAGCATAAAGGGCTGTTGAATTTTGTCAAAGGCCTTTTCTGCGTCATTTGAGATAATCATGTGGTTTTTGTTTTTGGTTCTGTTTATGTGGTGAATTACATCTATAGACTTGCGTATGCTGAACCAGCCTTGCATCCCTGGGATGAATCTTACTTGATCATGGTGGATAAGCTTTTTGATGTGCTGTTGCAATCGTCTTGCCAGTATTTTATTGAAGATTTTTGCATCTATGTTCATTATAGATATTGGCCTGAAGTTTTCTTTTCCTGTTGAGTCTCTGCCGGGTTTTGGTATCAGGATGATGTTGGTCTCATAAAAACATCTGGGAAGGATTCCCTCTTTTTGAATTATTTGGAATAGTTTCAGAAGGAATGGTAACAGTTCCTCTTGTGTGTCTGGTAGAATTCGGCTGTGAATCCATCTGGACCTGGGCTTTATTTGTGTGGTAGGCTCTTAATTGCTGCCTCAACTTCAGACTTTGTTATTGGTCTATTCATAGTTTCGGCTTCCTCCTGGTTTAGGCTTGGGAGGACACAAGTGTCCAGGAATTTATCTATTTCTTCCAGGTTTACTAGTTTATGTGCATAGACTTGTTTGTAATATTCTCTGATGATGGTTTGAATTTTGGTGGAATCTTGTGGTGATTTCCCCTTTATTGTTTTTTATTGCATCTATTTGGTTATTCTCTCTTTTCTTTTTTTATCAGTCTGGCTAGTGGTCTATTTTGTTGATCTTTTCAAAAAACCAGCTCTTGGATTTATTGATTTTTTGAAGGGTTTTTGGTGTCTCTATCTCCTTCAATTCTGCTCTGATCTTAGTTATTTCTTGTCTTTGCTAGGTTTTGAGTTTTTTTGATCTTGCTCCTCTAGCTCTTTCAATTTTGATGATAGGGTGTCAATTTTGGATGTCTCCACTCTTCTCATGTGGGCACTTATAGCTGCATATTTTCCTCTAGACACTGCTTTAAATGTGTCCCAGAGATTCTGGTATGTCATGTCTTCGTTCTCATTGGTTTCAAAGAACTTCTTTATTTCTGCCTTCATTTCATTGTTTATCCAGTCCACACCCAAGAGCCAGTTGTTCAGTTTCCATAAAGCTGTGTGGTTCTGAGTCCGTTTCTGAATTCTGAGTTCTAACTTGATTGCACTATGGTCTGAGAGACTGTTTGTTATTATGTCAGTTGTTTTGCACTTGCTGAGGAGTGCTTTACTTCCAATTATGTGGTCAATTTTAGACGTGTGATGTGGTGCTGAGAAGAATGTATATTCTGTGGATATGGGGTGGAGAGTTCTGTAAATGTCTATCACGTTTGCTTGTTCCAGGTCTGAGTTCAAGTCCTGGATATCCTTGTTAATTTTCTGTCTGGTTGATCTGTCTAATATTGACAGTGGAGTGTTAAAGTCTCCCACTATTATTGTGTGGGAGTCTAAGTCTCTTTGTAAGTCATTAAGAACTTGCCTTATATAGCCAGGTGCTCCTGTATTAGGTCCATATATATTTAGGATCATTAGCTCTTGTTGTTGTATCGATCCTTTTACCATTATGTAATGACCTTCTTTGTCTCTTTTGATCTTTGTTGCTTTAAAGTCTATTTTATCTGAGATGAGAATTGCAACTCCTGTTCTTTTTTGCTCTCCATTTGCTTGGTAAATCTTCCTCCATCACTTTATTTTGAGCCTTTGTGTATCCTTGAATGTGAGATGGGTTTCCTGGATACAGCACACTGCTGGGTTTTGGCTTTTTATCCAATTTGCCAGTCTGTGTCTTTTGATGGGTGCATTTAGCCCATTTACATTTAGGGTTAATATTGTGATGTGTGAATTTGATACTGCCATTTTGATGCTAGCTGGCTGTTTTGCCCGTTAGTTGATGCAGATTCTTCATTTTGTTGATGCTCTTTAGCATTTGGTATGTTTTTAGAATGGCTGGTACTGGTTGTTCCTTTCTATGTGTAGTGCCTCTTTCAGGAGCTCTTGTAAAGCAGGCCTGGTGGTGACAAAATCTCTGAGTACTTGCTTGTTTGCAAAGGATTTTATTTTTCCTTCACTTATGAAGCTCAGTTTGGCTGGATATGAAATTCTGGGTTGAATGTTCTTTTCTTTAAGGATGTTGAATATTGGCCCCCCACTCTCTTCTGGCTTGTAGGGTTTCTGCTGAGAGATCTGCTGTGAGTCTGATGAGCTTCCCTTTGTGGGTGACCCGACCTTTCTCTCCTGCTGCCCTTAGCATTTTCTCCTTCATTTCAACCCTGGTGAATCTGATAATTATGTGCCTTGGGTTTGCTCTTCTTGAGGAATATCTTTGTGGTGTTCTCCATACTTCCTGGACTTGAATATTGGCCTGCCTTGCTAGGTTGGGGAAATTTTCCTGTATAATATCCTGAAGAGTATTTTCCAGCTTGGATTCATTCTCTTTGTCACATTCAGGCACACTTATCAAACGTAGATTAGGTCTCTTCACATAGTCCCACATTTCTTGGAGACTTTGTTCTATCCTTTTTATCCTTTTTCTCTAATCTTGCCTTCTCATTATATTTCATTGAGTTGATCTTCGACCTCTGATATCCTTTCTTCTGCTTGGTCAATTTGGCTGTTGAGACTTGTGCATGCTTCGCAAAGTTCTCGTATTGTGTTTTTCAGCCCCATCAATTCACTCATATTCCTCTCTAAGTTGTCCATTCTTGTTATCATTTTCTCAAATCTTTTTTCAAGGTTCTTAGTTTCTTTGCATTGAGTTAGAACGTGTTCTTTTAGCTCATGGAAGTTTCTCATTACCCACCTTCTGAAGTCTGATTCTGTCATTTCATCACACTCATTCTCTGTCCAGCTTTGTTCCCTTGCTGGTGAGGGGTTGTGGTCCCTTGTAGGAGGCGAGGTGTTCTGGTTTCGGGCGTTATCCTCCTTTTTGCGCTGGTTTCTTCCCATCTTTGTGGGTTTATCCACCTGTTGTCTGAGTAATTGCTGACTTTCCGATTGGGTCTCTGAGTGGACTTCCAGACTGTTGATGATGAAGTATTTCTGTTTCTTGGTTTTCCTTCTAACAGTCTAGCCCCTCTGCTGTAGGACTGCTGAGGTCCACTCCAGGCCCTGCTTGCCTGGGGAACACCTGTAGCAGCTGCGGAACAGTGAGGGTTGCTACCAGTTTCTTCTTCTGCTATCTTTGTCCCAGAATGATGCCCACCAAATGTCAGTCTGATCAGTCCTTTGTGAGGTGACTCTTTGGATATACAGGGGTCAGGGAGCTGCTTGAGGAGACAGTCTGTACTTTATAGGAGCTCAAGTGCTGAGCTGTGAGCTCCGTTAATCATTCAGGGCTGCTAGGCAGGTATGTCTAAGTCTGCTACAGCAGAACTCATAAAGCCCCTTTTATTCTCAGGTGCTCTGTCTGGGGAGTTAGGGCTTTATGAGTATCCGTTGCACTGTCCTGCCCAGCAAGGAGGCAGTCTAGTCACTGCCTGCCTGCAGAGGCTATGCTGAGCTGCTCTGGGCTGCGCCCTGCTGCCATGGGCTCCTCCCTGTTGCTCTGGACTTTGCCCTGCTGCCGTGGGCTCTGCCCTGCTGTCGTGGGCTCTGCCATGCTGCCATGGGCTCCACCGTGCTGCCATGTGTAATTCCCTGTAGTCCTGTTTATATGGGTGTGGTTAGAATGGCTGTGGCGATGGTGGCCCACCTGTGTAATGGCAGACTCTCTCTGTTATGGCGGGTTGCCTCAGCAATGGCGGGTTGCCTTGGCAATGGCAGGCAGTGTTAGCAATGGCGGAGTACCTCCATAGGGGTGGAGTGCCTCGGTAATGGCGGACACCTCTCCCCCACCGAGCTGCACCATCCTGGGTTCAGCTGTGCTTGCTGTGAAACTCTCAACCCCAAGCATTTCCAATTGCTGTTTTGTTTGTTTTTGTGCAGGTGGGACCTGCCGAGCCTGATCACCTGGCTCCGTGCCTGAGAGCCCTTTTTTTTTTTAAGTTGAACGGTTGACTCTCTCCCAGGTGTTCCAGTCGCCTGCTGAAAGGGTACTGGGATCTGTGTGATTTCCTGTGCAGCAACCCACTGCGGCAGCTGAAAGAGCGTCACTGCCCGGGAATCTCCTGGCCTGGCTAAGTCCCACTTAATCAGATGAACGTGGTAATCTGCCTTCCCAAATCTCAAATTGCTGGTTTAATGGGGCAACCAGACCAGTGTATTTTGTATGGAGTGCCGCTGCACTGCAGCGCTGGCCGAAACAGCCGTGCCAGGCGAAATTGCCGTGCCAGGTGAAATTGCCGTGCCGGGCAAAATTGCCGCACCAGCCCAAACAACCACACCAGCCAAAACAGTCGTGCTGGTGGCCTGTGGGGCTCCTACACCTGGGAATCTCCTGGTCTGTGGGCAATAAAGATTCATTTGGAAATGCAGGGTCCACTCACCCTCTGTACTTTCACTGGGTGCTGCAATCCTGAGTTGCTCCTACAGTGCCATCTTCTCCCTCTACTCCCCCCAGTTTTTATTTTTAAAAGTATGGTCACTTTTTATCTGTACAGATAATATTTTAAACATAAATATCCGGCATGCAGGTCTGGATATTTATGTTTAAAATATTGTCTAGAAAAAATCAAATTGATTCACTAACTCACAGAAATGTAAGCCACATTAAGTGCTAAAAATACATTCTAATTCTATATTCTTAGTTGAAATTTTAAATTCACTTCATGAAATATGCATAACATACATTCAGCTGAAGGACAAACTATATTGCTTAATGCTTATGTTACTTAATGTTTCTCATTGTTTCATAATTTTAATATTTCAAATTTCTAGTTTCAGACAGAAAAAACAGGAATGCTGGGATTCTGACAAACAATCCTCGGAGCATCCATGCAGAAATAGCTTTTCAGCCATCGAGAGGGATAAGTATCTCTACATCTCTTTTATCACACCAGAATATTGTGTCTCCAACTGCACAAATATACCAGAGCAACCAAGATGAAAAAAGGTAAAGCTATTTTTTCTGTGTGTTTTAATATCATTTCTCATCATTAAAAAAAAACTCTTCATATTTGCTAGTCATGTATAAAAACAGAAAATATTGCTATATACTAATATATATTTACTCTGGGAACTAGAAAAAACTATCAGATAGCATAAGGCTTCTTAATTCCCACATTCACCAAACCTTTCCCAAAGTCCAGTCTATTTACATAATAATTCAAAAAGGCTTAGAAATGGCTATCAAGGTCAAATAATTGAGAGTACTAGTGCTCACTAGTGAGGCAACAAGGAAACAGTTACATGGGAACTACTTTAATTGTATCCCCTCTCAGCACACTCTACTCACTCAATTTGCAAAGCAGTTCACTTACACTTTAAACAGCAGATAAATTAAACTCTGAAATTGTAAAGGCTAAGAATTTTGTAAAAATTCCTATTTGCCTCCTTCTCCAGTCTGAATGTAGCCTTAGAGCCCAGCTCAAAGCCTAAGAACCTTGCTAGTTCTCATTAAGAATACACTCTGCTTCTCAATACTTGTTTCCTTCAATTCTCAGGTATTACCTGTCCCCATCTTCCTTGCATCCATGCTCCCACTCATCTGTTGAAATGACCTACCCCAGCAGCAGATCTAGTTTAGGCTTGGCTCTTGCTGCACTGACTCCTCCTGCTATGATCAGCCATGTCCCACTGAGTTCAAAGGATTTTTAAATAGCCACAAATAGTATCATTTTGTCCCTTTGAAATTGCATACATCTAAAATACAGAAATTATTTATTGCAGAATTACCTTAAGTTAGCTGATCCATTACAAAATGAAGTCACCACTATTTGACTTACTAAATCTTATTTCTTACAGAATTTCTGGGAGCAACTTTCTAAGATCAAATCGAATGTAACTGCCTATACAGAAATGAGCATACACCAAGAAACTTACCTCTGTTTAGTAGTTGTGAGAAAACTAGCAGACAGTGGTGAATAGAAAACAACAACAACAAAAAAGATAATCATGTTACTTAAGTTACTGAAACAGTTCAGTTCCATATGAAAATAATCACCCTTGTGAACCTGATTTAATATCACCTCTCTTAAACTTTCTTTATAGTTATCTTTAGTTATTTGTTTGAATTTCTATATTATAAAAATCATGAACTATTATATCAGACAACAATTTGAAAAGATAAAAGTGACATGAAACAAAGTCCAGAGAATTGAATGCTTAGTTCTGGTATTAGAAACATTTAGTATAAATTCAGTAGAAACATTTATGTGAATAAATTTAGTCATTATGGCATGTCATAGGATGATATTAAGATAACTTTAGGAAATAAGCATATTTTCACTTGTAGAATATCTATTCATTTGGGATTACATAAAACTAAAGCACAATTCTTCCCCAACATAACTATTACTAAAGCAAGATGAGTTTTGCTAGTTGAACTACAGATTGGTTTTTAGGATTGTATTTAAAATAAAAATACCCTCAAATCAGATCTGCCCTCAAAATTGCCTAGAGATGCATATTGTGGGCATCAGTAGTAGTTACTGAATGTGGTTAACTGTGGGTGCAGCCAGTCTTTCATACTCTAAGAATAAAAAGAGTCCAATTTAATATGCAAATAATTAATTACACCTACAGTGATATAATTTTACAAGTAGTTTCAGGCTGAAGAGAACACATGTTCAAACTGAGTGGACACACTTAAAAATATAACCTTAAATAATTATATTTCACTGAAAAGATGTTTCTAAACTATTACATTGTATAGTACTAGGACATGTCACAAATCCATCAAATGTGGTTTTGAAGTTGCTTGTTATTTAAATTGATAACTAAATTGCCAGTCATATTTTGATATAAAAGAGCTCCATGATTGATGAAGTATTCTATTTAAAATTTTAAAGTTATTGGTTCAATAGTAAATGTAGTTTCATAATATTTTATACTTTCCTTACACAAAAATAAATTATTTTAACCAAAATATATATACTTTATAATCTGTCTGGATATAGTTTTAAAGGTATTTTGGAAATGATATAATTCCAATGTATATGCAACAATTTTGTATTTTTCTTTTTTAAATGCTGTATGTCTGTATTTAATCATGTGACATTTAAAATTTCAAACCTAATTATAGATTGATTTTGCTCTTCATAACCTGTGGTTTGTAAACAACTATTACACTTACCAGGTAATAGAATCCTTTGTTTAAAAACAACTATGCAGTTCTTAAGATGTCCAGAAGATGTCTTTTTTGCCCTTTCGCTTTGACAACTGCTTTCAATTACAGTGTTGTGACAGTCTACTCTACACTATTTATTACTAAATTGGCATCATGTTTATTTTCTTTTATGATTTTGTACAAATTAAATGCTGAATATGTTACTTTTATAATAAAAAGTGTCTTAAAATAACAAAATAAGTAGCAAAAATAAATGTAATAGGTTTCACTGGAGAAAAATGTTCAGAATAGAAATATATAAAGCAGAAAAAACATAACTTACATTGTTATCCACTTAGCATTTTGGCATATTTTCTTTTAGCCACTTTTCCTCTGGACTTTTAATATATTTGAGATCTTCATTTGATTTTTATGTACACATTGTTAAATTTTGAGCTATTTATAATTCTTATAAATCGTTAATTAAATTTCATCTGAATTTCTGAGTAGCTGGGATTACACCACCACGTCAGGTGCGGTGGCTCACACCTGTAATCCCAGCACTTTGGGAGACCAAGTCGAGTGTATCACCTGAGGTCAGGGGTTCAAGACCAGCCTGGCCAACATGGAGAAACCCATCTCTACTAAAAATACAAAACTTAGCTGGGAATGGTGGCACATACCTGTAATCCCAGTTACTCGAGAGGCTAAGGCAAGAGAATCACTTGAACCAGGGAGGCAGAGGTTGCAGTGAGCTGAGATGGTACCACTGCACTTCTGGGTGACAGAGTGAGACTTTGTCTCCAAAAAAAAAAAAAAAAAAAAAAACCTGTAAAAGACTAAACTATTTATTCATCAAGGTATTTCGCTAAGATGTATAATTTCTCCCATAAAGTTACTATGTCTCTTCTCCTAGCAAATGTCTTGATTTATTTTGTAAGTAGTCAAGTGTATGATTATATAACTTGTTTTCATTAAAGACAATTCCACAAACAACCTGGTAAGCTAGAAATTAAGGCACTTTATAGAGCAGAAGGCTTCAAAGCTGAACTGAATGTAGATAGTATGAAATTAATCTGATTTCTATATATGAAGATTATGATTAATTGTTCAATAAGAACTTTATTATTTACTTCTATTTTTAAAAAAAATTTTGGTACAGATGGGGTCTCACTATGTTGCCCAGGCTGGTCTCAAACACCTGGCTTCAAGCAATCCTCCTGTCTCTGCTCCCGCAAAGTGCTGGGATTACAGTCATGAGCTACCATGTCTGGCCATTTACTTCTGTTTTTCTAGTCTTAGTTTTTTTGACTATTGATACAAAATTAACTGATTGTGAATCTATTTTTGCCTAGAATATTTAGTGTGCACTATGTATGTGTGTCTGCAGACGCTCCTGACTAGTTTACAAATAACCCTTATATTTAAGTAACGTTCCATTTCACTCTTCATAAGCTATCATAAATTATGAAAAGTTAATATTTTAAAACATTAGATCTTACTCTGAGTCACGCTCTAAGCTTCTGGCTTCAATTAAATATTACTTACATAAAGGGAGGTAAGTTTTTTATAATATTATATTAGTAGAAGCAAGCACTTATGGCCAATTTCTTTTGGTATTCAGTGAAGCTAACCAAATCAGTTTGGTTATGGGCTAGAAACTGGCTGGTTTTTCTGATGCCTTGCCTTAAAACTCAGAGCTTCTGGACCACCTGCAAGTGCTAACTACTTGTTCATTTTTATACATTTTTGTCCCTTTTCCATTATTGAAATATTTTTAAAGAAACACCTATGCTAAATTGCAAATTAAATTCTCAGTTGTCTTTTAGAACTACATCAGCAAGAAATGCCCCAGCTATTTTATTAGTAATATTATTTCTGTAAGTTTTCATTTTACAAAAATCTTAATTATACCATTCTAATATTACTATTTTTCTTTCCATTGTAAATAAAATTGTTTTGTAAACTACTCAAAAGACATTTCTCAGACTTAATTTATGCATTTTTTATCTTAAGATTTTTGTTTTGGTAATGATTTTTCCTTAATATTAAGATAAAATGAATGATTTAATAGCAAAGACATACAATGTTGTAATCTAAAAGTAGAATAGCATATTCAAAGGAACTTAGAAGTAGCTTTGAAAGTATTAGTTGCCTGAAGTCAAATTATTTTTCTCTTGTATTTTATTAAGCACTACCTTAACTATATGCTTTTTTAGGTAAATCAAAAAGCCAGTTTATTAACATTGTCATTTTCCATATAAGATTCTAATGATTCTTAAATGCTAAATTTTAAGTTAGAACAGACTTTTTCTAATAACATTAAAAATAACAGTATTTCTATATGCTCCGAATAAAAATCTATTGAGATAAAATAGTTTGTTTTTTCCAAAATAAAAAGTTACATTTTGATCAAACATTAAAATAGAAAGAATATGAGGAATTTTTAACAAATAGCATTTTACATTTTCATTTGTTTTTTAATTTTATAATTGTAATTAACTTTTAAATGTTTGCAGATATTTTAGACCAGCAATCATAAACATTATAAATCGTAAAAAAAAATGATGATCATACTATTTTTGTAAACCACAAAAATAACAATAACTATACTTTAAATAGAAAAAAAGATACGGTGATACAATTTTTGTTTGTTTCCAGTGGGGTTGAAGTGATTTAAAAGCTATAGATTTTAATCAAGAGCTGCATGTTTTTCTTCTTGCTTATTGTAGAACATTATTTTTTCTAGAAAATATTTTCAATAATTTTAGTGGTTTGCCTCTACTATTTGTTCCATCTTTAATTATAACACAGCCCTTCCTCTCTCTTCCCTCTCAGAATGTTTTACGAGTTTGTCTCTCAACAACCAAAAAAGACTAATCAGTAAAATATATAGATATATCAATAACATTTTTAAGTTTCTAATTAATTTCTTATTCCTCTATCAATTTGGTTTAAAACAGGTATTTACAAACACTGGTAGCCTACTTTCCTGTGGCCTTTCATTTTTATATGAAGTGCTTTAAAAGAGTTCAGTCAACCTTAACGATGCATTTCGAGTTAAGGAAATAGAATGGGGATAAGTCAATTTGAGCTCCCAGACAAACAAGTGTCTTCAGAAAGAATAGGCATAAATGGGTTTAGAAATCAGAGTACGAGTAAAATGCAGCAAGCAGAGCACTCAGGGAAGCCAGATACAATGGAAGGAGTAAAATACTGCAGAGCTTTTTAAGCTTCACACAATTGAACAATGGACTTGATCCAGCCATCTATGTTAAACTGTTAAAAGATAGGTGAAAAGCAAGCTGGAATTCTATAAAGAGTGTTGAGGAACAGTAGAATGAAGGGCTTTAAATCTAAAGAGAATGAATACAGTCATTCAACAGGATGGCAATGAAGTGAAAATTGGCATATTCCCCTGGTTACCTTGTAAAGGACTCTGTTCTGTTTTAGTATTAAGCCATGATTAGCAACGAAGTAGTCTTTAAACTGCCACAATTGGAGTTTTTAAACATCATACTATACATATGTGATTTTTACAATACATACACATATATCCATGGAAGTAGAAATATATGTAGATCTCATATAGTTGTAACAATTCAATATTCTAGTCTATAGCAATCAGTACACTGTATCAAACTTCCTTCCACCTAGAAAAAAGAAAGGCTAATTTAGTGGCAAAGGTTTGAATGTACAAATAGATTAAGTGGTTTAATTTTTTTATTATCAATCAGACTTATTTTATACATTTTGGAGAAATTTTTCTTAAATATATTGATGTACTTTCCTGCTTTAACAAACAGAATATATGAAATGAAATTTTATTTTCAATGATTTATGGCGCTTCAGGGTCACAGTTGTGCATGATTTGCCATTATAGAGAAATGTAGCTGAGGAGAAGCATATAGAATGTGTTTTGAACTTACGCTATAACTTTGGCAGTTGCTTAAGGCCAGATTCCCTGATACGACTTTTATGTGTGTCCCTTCAATTATTATGATGATGAAATAAGTTTTCTAGTTAATTAAAGATTCCAATATCAATGGAGTCATTACTATATTGTTAAATTATGTTTTGAATGAAGATATATTTATGGAAACATGGTAAACTCTATAAATTGAAGCAATACAATAAAACTGAAACCCAAACGTGTTAATGGGAACACATTGAGCTGTTGTGAACTCACAAGAAGTATAACTATGAGAATGTCAGTCACATAATTGTCATCCTTTAACAGTTCAATTTTAAATGTTTTAAATACTCTAAGATTTAGTATTAACTAATGTTGACATTATCAAGACTTTAATGATAGCTATAACAGAGATTTCATAAATTGATTATTATCATGGTACTGTTTTACCATAATGCTATTTGCAGATTTTTTTCCAATGCATTGTAAGAAAATGAGTAGAAATTTGGCCTGGCGTGGTGGCTCATGCCTGTAATCCCAGCACTTTAAGAGGCCGAGGTGGGCAGATCACAAGGTCAAGAGCTTGAGACCATCCTAGCAAACATGGTGAAACCCCATCTCTACTAAAATACAAAAATTAGCTGGGCATGGTGGTGTGTGCCTATTGTCCCAGCTACTCAGGAGGCTGAGCCAGGAGAATTGCTTGAACCCAGGAGGCAGAGGTTGCAGTGAGCCAAGATCACACCACTGCACTCCAGCTTGGCGCCTGGCAACAGAGCGAGAGTCTGTCTCAAAAAAAATAATAAAGAAAGAGTAGAAATTTGTATTTACAACATGTATTTCAGTCACTTCAATTTTTTAAAGAAAAACTATCAAAAACAGCTATTTGCCAGGTATGGTAGCTCCTGCCTGTCATTCCTGGAGGCAGGAAGATCACTTGAGTCCAGGAGTTTGAGAATGCAGTGAGCTTTAATTGTGCCACTGTACTTCAGAACTGGGATGACAGAGAAAACAAAACAAAACAAAAGTTTTGGCTGGAAATCACTTCTCTCTTGTAATTCAAAAACAATTTGAAAAAGTGAGATATTTGTTTCTAATATATGGTTTCCAAAAGATGTTTCTAATAGATGCTTCATATTTTTACATTCAAAAGATTAGTTAAGAATACTATTATTGGCTTAAAGGGAAAAATCAAATGGAAACAAAGCAGAATTAATGATTTCTAGAGTAATTTTATTTCTATTTGGTTATAAATAGCTTGATCTCCCTTACTGGATCATAAACATTTATTTTACTTTGAGATCGGTTACTAATATTTACATACTGTTTTATTTCTCGCCAAATTTTTAAATTGCATTCATCATGTTTTCAAACATCTTTTCATGATGTTTGAGAAGAATTAAAGATCTTTTCATGTACTAAAGGGGGAGAAAAACTAAAATGACTTTTTAAATTATAAAATCAAATCTACCCACTAATTTGCTGATATGTTTATATAAAAATATTAAAAATATATGAACTTATACTTTTTAAAAATTGATACTATTCCTTTGATGTAAACTCACTTATTCATTTGTATGTGCAATCAAGTTTACCATAACTAAATGGCCTATACATTAAGGAGATAAGCACAGGAATAATGTTACAGTAGAAAACAGAGGCTACACAACTAACAGAAAGAATAATAAAGGGCTGTCCTACTACATACTACATCACTTCCATTGCATGACATTTTTACTGTTCTTTTACATTTTCTAAAGATATCACCATCTGGGAGATGAAAATATCAGTTGTATACAGTCTTTTATCAAATATTCAATTGAGAATATCAGGACAACAAACAAAACAGTATTAGAACCAACCTGCAAGATCTAAGAAATTATTTCCCCCAGGAATTGCAAACAGAAGTCTTCAGGAACACTGTCTGGGCATGGTGGCTCATGCCTGTAATCCCAGTATTTGGGGAGGCCAAGGCAGGTGGATCACTTGAGGAATTCAAGATTAGCCTGGCCAACATGGCAAAACACATCTCTACTGAAAATACAAAAATGAGCTGGGTGTGGTGGTGGACACCTGTAATTCCAGCTACTCAGGAGCCTGAGGCAGAAGAATCGCTTGAGCTCAGGAGGTAGAGGTTGCATAAGCCGAGACAGACCCACTGCACTCCAGCCTGGGTGAGACAGAGATTCTGTCCAAAAAAAGGAAAGGGGAAAGGGGAAAGGAGAAAAGGGAAAGTGTAAAGGGTAAAAGGGAAAGGGGAAAGGAAGGGTGAGGAGGGAGGGAAGGAAGGAAAGAAAGAAGGAAGGAAGGAAGGAAGGAAGGGAGGGAGGGAGGGAGGGAGGGAGGGAGGGAGGGAGGAAGGAAGGAAGGAAGGGAGGGAGGGAAAGAGTCTTCAGAAACATGCCACAAAACCTCAATGAAGGAGGCCAGATATAAGAAAAATTAACAGCCAAAAATATAGTCAACTGCACTTGTACTGAAATATAATTTGCTAGATAGCCTCCATTTGCCCTTCCAGATCTACTCCCCATGTTTCTCCTCCTCTGTGACTCTAAAGACTCACCTTTAAGGACAACATCATTTAGGATCATTTGTCCCTCTAGCTGGCAGCTGGCTGTAGCCAATGGAAGACGATAGAAGTAGATCAAAGAGTAAAAGAGTGAGAGGTGGGCTTTAGTAGCACCTGCATTCTACAAGAACTACAGCTCCTATTAGGTTCTCCTAAAATATCTAGGTTCTGGTGAACTCTCGTCCTATTACACCTTCAGGCCTACAGGCATCACAAGTTCAGATGCTTCACCTGCCAGGGCATGGTGGCTCACACCTGTAATCCCAGCACTTCAGGAGGCCGAGGCAGATGGATCACTTGAGGCCAGGAGTTCGAGACCAACCTGGCAAACATGATGAAACCCCATCTCTACTAAAAATACAAAAATTAGCCAGGTGACAGAGAGAGACTCTGTCTCAAAAAATAAAAAATAAAATGCTTCATGAATCCTGGTCTGTTTCCTTTAATTCTATCCACACTTTTTAAGTAGTCCCTTCACTAAATTCCTCAATGACCCCATTGGACTTTGCCACTTGTTTCTTGTTGAGATCCCAGTACATACAATACCTATATGACATAAATGTATGATACTGGGGAATTATATTTTAAATTAAAATGGAAAAACTAGCAATGGAAAACTGAAATATCTGTTTACCTTTATAATCCATTAGCCTTCTGGTTTAGACCTAGACACCTGACACCTCTTTCTTTCACAGCAAGATGTTAATGTCAGGTTAGAGTTGTGATGTGCAACATGGAAATAGACTTCGATTGTAGGAGCTATATTTTTAGTTTCATAGAAAAGCAAAACAAAGCAACTGGGATTGAGAGAGTTCTAGTTTATCATTGCTTAGACAGCACTCCCCATACCTTGCTATCAGCCAAGAAGATTTATTCTGAACAAAGTGGGATTAGAACACCAGAGTTCTTTGGTTCCATCAAGAATCATACCCCACAAATAGAGATAACTGGATAATATAGCTGTGCTCTTCTCAATTGAAGTTAAAAATGCTACAAATAATTTAACATTTAAATACATTTTTCCCTATAACTTTCACAGAACTGCTTGGCTGTATATTTAACCTACTGATCAAAAGAATTTCCTCAAGTTTACATTTATAGATGTTTTCAATGAGAGCACATAATTTTCTTCTGCATTCAATAAACATGTAAAAAATATTGATGACTATGGAAAACACCCAAGTAATAATTGCTATGGTTAAGAATCATCTACGGATACTAAAATTAGTAAATGACAGTATAAACAGGATATTTGCAAGGTCTCTAAGAACTTCCCTACAAAATATTTTTTAATTACATATAGAAAAAAATAGTAACTGTAAACCAATAAACACTTTAATCAAGTGATCAAATTTAATATCACTAAAAATAAGATATATCAATATCCTGATATGATGCACTGATAAGGGCACAAAATCATTCTGTAGTATTTCTGCCAAAATTACCACATGATCATGAGAATAATAATGATCTACTCATGAGAAAACATCAGAAAAACGCAAACTAAGGGACATTCTACAATATAATTGGCCAATAAGTCTCTAAAAGGAGCAACGGCATTGCATGACAAGGACTGAAGAAATCATATTGGAGAAAACTAAGAGACATGACAACTAAGTAATATACAGGATATTGGATTGGATCTAGAACCAGAAAAAGGGCATTAGTGGGAAAACTGCTAAAATTCAAATAAAGTCTATAGATTAGTTAACAGTTTATTGTTAATTGCTTAGTTTAAATAATTGCTATGTTATATAAAATGCTATGTAAAATGTTAACATTAGGAAAAGCTGGGTGAGGAAATCACTATTTTTAAAACTTTTCTGCATGTTCAAAATTATTTCTTTAAAAATGAGCATTTAAATTTTGAAATATAAATTACTGATGATGTTCCTGATCCAAGTTGTCATTTTACTGGTGTAGAAGCAAAACTATCAGGGAGTAAGCCCAACCCCTTTATTTTATACATTCTTCACAAATTCTAGAAAGTCTTAGGAATTTTCCATATTTTATTTTCATATCACAATTTAAAAGTAATATAAATTAATTTACTTTTAAAACACATATTCCTTTTATAAGTAAGAACTTAACTCATTTTGAAGCCATCATATCTTGAAAATAACTAATTGGGAATTTTTGTAAGAAAATCACTTTATTCAGGCAATTAGAATGAGTGAGACAATACAATAAAAACTGTATAATTATGAAATAAATTATTTATTACATTAGGACCACTATTTTTATTGTTCCAAATTTTTACTAGTTGAACTAAAAATTTACAAAGTAGTCCTAAAACACAAAATAAACTGTTTTATCTAGAAAGATAGGAAATTACTTACAGACAGTCAGAAGTATAAATTGTGGAAGAGAGAGACAATTGCCTCCTGGGCTTGTTCTGTCATTCTTCCTTAGTAAAAGAACTCTGATTATTAGCTAGGAATAGTGCTCCTCTTGTAGCTAAATGTGGCCCTTTGTTTTGGCAAATGACTTATATGTGGTAGTGTTGTATGGGAACTTCCTGGAAGTCTTTTTAAAAGGAAAGGAAGAAAATACTGTAGCTTGGAACAAGATTATGATGAAGGAAGTCCAGCTGGACCAGGAGGAAAAAGACTTAGAGATGATGGCATAATAAATTGGACTGTCCCACCAGTCCATAGAACTGCCATACTGACCCTGGAATAATTAACTTATATGGCGAGAAATAAATTTGTATCGTTAAATCATTGTTATTATGGTTTCGCTATTACATGAAGCACAACCTAATCCTAACTGATACAGGAACATTCCCAGAAAAGAGATGTGAAGGACTTTTGTATCAAAATTATAGCAGAAAGATAAAACTTAATGAGAAATGAAAAAGCAAAGAACAAAAGAAGATTTTATGGAAAAGCATAAACTGGACAATGGTAAAATGAAAGGAGCAATTGGTTCTGAATGAGACATAAAAGAAAGTCACTGCAAGTGGTTTAATGTCAGTATAAAAAGGGGGTCATGCAAGAATAAACTCTAGAATTTGAAGCTACTAAAAACATTAAGATGAAAAAGGACTCATACTTAAATTCACTAATTATTAGCATCTGAGAAAATAACTGTACCTCAAAATACCTTGGCTAAAAATTATTAGCAGAGTGTACTCAGTGGTTTTGGTTGCAAGCAAAATTACTCTGGATATAGCACATAGGATAGTTCACAGAACAGAAAGGCTGAGAAACCAGGCTCTTCAAATGAGAATGAGGGGAGCATCGTGGCCAAAACCACAGGTAATGTCATGTCACAGGATCACCTTAATCATGGTGCCAGTGCCATGCTGCTGCCCAAACATAGATGCCACTAGATGGATGCAATAAGGCCTTGATGTTCCTGCTGCAATCAAAATGAATTCAAAAGATTCCTGTTTTTTTTTTTGCTTCCCATGTTCTACACTGAAAGGCCCATGAAAAAGATGGTTAAACTTAGGTTGCCCACCGGAACTTTAGTTATTAAAGAAAAGTGTATGTACTTTAACACCTGTAATGAGAGATGTGGCCTGTCTTCCCACTAAGGCTCTCACAGTGGCAAATTCCACAAAGGACAGGGATTGAAATGCTGCACAGCCAAAAACAGACAAATATGCAGTACATTGAATAATTTTAAATGAACAGGAACATTGATTTTTAAGGTATCTAGAATTTTTTAAAACTTGCTTCACTATAAAGTGGGGAAACACTAGCATAATAGACTATGGGAATAGTCTTTTTTGCCTAATTTACCCACCGCCATTCTTCAGAGTCCTTTGGGAAATTCCTCCTCTATGCATTAGTGTTGGGGCTGCTAATCATAGGAGTAGGCACACAGAACCTGAAATTGAGATTTGGACATTGGTAGAGCATTCTTTCTTTTATTTCCTCTGTTGCAATTGCTTAACTGGGAGATTTGAGTCTGTCTGGCAGCCATTTGTCTGCCACTAGGAGAGACTCTAAAAGAATAAAGCGATGCAAACAAAGAGTTAGAGAGAATCTTGACAGCAGTATTTGAGGCTTCAGATGCACTCTTTCCATAAGATGCATTCTTGCACTTCCCAATTACATGGACCAATAAATCCTTTTTGGAGGAGTTGAATTCTGTCACTTGAAATCAAGTATTCTGACTTTGTGCAATGCATAAGATCTAGAAGATAATAAGGTCAGTATCATCTGAGTCCCGCAATTACAAATATTTGAAAAAAATACAGTTCAACGTAAGAGTGGGATAGGAAGGATATCTGGACAACAATTCATAAAGCAGATTATTTTTAAAAGTAAAGACCATGCAACCTCTCGTAGAATCAAAGGAACAATGGCTCGAGAAAAGAGCTGTGAAGTTAACAATTCCTTGAGAATATAAAAAACATCAAAAGCAGGAGAAAAAGACAAAGATATAAAGTATAGCAGAGGAAATTCATGTTTAAGAATTTTCTTTACCACTAAAGAACTTATCGATAAAACTACCTTTACCCCCAAAACGATTGAATATATTTTAAAAATAAAAAATAAAAATTTCCTAATAGAGAAGAAATAATTGAATGTTATAGATCACTTTTTTAAAAGGTTAGAATTTAGCCTGCTTGAGTTAATATAAAGCCTCAATAATACTGTAATGAAAGTCAAAGGATCCATTATAAACAAATCTCTCAGTACCTATCTATATAATCTTATCTGAACCTGTGATGTCTTGCAGTGTTCACACCAAGGGCTTGAGACAGTTAGCGTGACTCGCCCCATCTTGGCTGCTGGACCTAGCTGCTCTCCCCCCGCTCTTGAGGGCTGTCGAGTTGAGGTAAAAATGGCTAAGCCACTGAGGCAAAAAACAGAATGCAGAGCAAGGGCCTGCGGTTTATGACGACATTGTGCTGACCGCTTCATATCCCCTTTCGTCTCTGTGTAAGCAATAGGCTTGCTGCAATTGAGGTGCCTGAGAGGGGCAAAGACCCCTGCCCATATTTTCTCAGGAGCTGAGCCTTTGCTCTACCTGCTGATGGAAAACATAGTTAACAAGCCACCTTAAGGGAACCATTGTTTGTTTGCACTGTGTATCTTTGAAAAACATATATTAACTCTTAAACTGCTTTGTAAGCTATTATCACAAGCCCCCTTAAAACTGCTTTGTGAGCTGTTATCACAGGCCCATGATAACTATTTTTGCGTGATTTCTGTTCCCTTTTCTGTTTGCCCCTTTTTCTGCTGAGCTAAAGTAAATGTAACAAGAAAAAAGGTATAAAAGCTGTCACCTACAGAAATAAAGTTGCTGCTTGACTGCAAGTAGACCTCCAGACTCCACTTTCCTATCTTCTTTCACTTCTGCATGCTCTCTTCCTCAGGTTGAATGAGACATCTATGTTGGTGGTCTCGGGGACTCCCACAGGTTGGTAGCCCCCTGGCAGACGTGCCAGACCCCGACAATGTCTTACCTCTAAAGCAAGTGTGATGGTTAATATTGTCAACTTGATTAGATTGAAGGTGCAAAGTATTGTTCTTCAGTGTGTCTGTGAGTGTGTTACCAAAGGAAATTTACAATTGAGTTAGTGGACTGGGAGAGGAAGACTCACCCTCAGTCTGGGTGGGCACCATCTAATAAGCTGTCAGAGCAACTAGACTGGCTGAGTCTTCCTACCTTCATCTCTTTCCTGTGCTGGATGCTTCCTGACCTCAAACATCGGACTCCAAGTTCTTCGGCTTTTGGACTCTTGGACTTAGGCCAGTGGTTTGTCAGGGGCTCTCAGGCCTTCGGCCACAGACTGAAGACTGCACTGTTGGCTTCCCTACTTTTGAGGTTTTGGGACTCCTACTGGCTTCCTTCCTCCTCAGCTTGCAGACGGCCTATTGTGGGACTTTACCTTGTGATCTTGTCAGTTAATACTCCTTAATAAACTCCCTTTCATATATACATCTATCCTATTACTCCTGGCCCTCTAGAGAACTCTAATACAGCAAGCATCTCTTTCACCTCTAAAATTGTAACAACTTTCAAAATTCATTTCAGTCTGACAATTACATTTTTTGCTACTATCTACAGTCATGAGCTTAGACAAAAACAGGTAGGAGAAATACTTGAGCAAAACATTTCACATCAGACATTTCAGTAATACAGAATATAATTCAGTGATATTTATCTTTCGAATTCTTCTTGAAACTGCCTTATGCATTTCATTTTTGGTCATTATACTATATTCTTACTCTATAAATTAGCCCCCTTTTCAACTTCTGATACATATATAGAAAACCACCCATAGCTTCTGAACTATTTTAAAAATTTTATTACATCAAAATACACAAAACATAAAATCTACCATTTTAACCTTCATTTTTTAAATTGTGGTAAAATACACATAAAATTTACCATCTCAATTATTTTTAAGTGTACAGTTTAGTGGCATTAAGTACGTTCACATTGGTATGCAACCATCACTAATACCCATATCCAGGCCTCTTTTTATCTTGCAAAACTGAAACTCTGTACCCATTAAACAATAACTTCCATCCTTCCTCCCCCAGGTCTCTGGCAACCACCATTTTAACTTCTGTCTTTATGAATCTGACTACTCTAGATAGATCATATAAGTGTAATCATACAATATTTGTACAGTAATTTTGTGAATAGCTTATTTTACTTAGAATAATGTCTTCAAGGTTCATCCAGGGCTGAGCACAGTGGCTCTTGCCTATAACATCAAGACTTTGCAAGGCTGAGGTAGGAGGATTGCTTGAGCCCAGGAGTTCATGATCAGCCTAGGCAACACAGCGAGACTCCATCTTTAAAAAAAATAAAATAAAAAAACAATAAATCTCAGCAAACTGACGCAAGAACAGAAAACCAAATACTGCATGTTCTTATTCATAAGTGGATGTTGAAAAATGAGAATACATAGACACAAAGAAGGGAATATCACATACTGGGGCCTGTTGCGGGATAGGGGGCTAGGGGAGGGATTAGCATGGGTAGGGGGGATAGGAGGGGATAGCATTAGGAGAAATACCTAATGTAGGTGATGGGGTAATGGATGTAGCAAACCACCGTGGCACACGTATACTTACATAACAAACCTACATGCTCTGCATAGGTACCCCAGAACTTAAAGTATATTTAAAAAAAAAAATTACCCGGGCATGGAGGTGCATGCCTATAGTCCCAGCTACTCAATAGACCAAGATGGGAAGGTTGCTTGAGCCCAGGAGGTCAAGGCTGCAGTGAGCATCCTGCCACTGTACTCCAGCCTAGGTGACAGAGCAAGACCCTGTCTCAAAGAGCAAAAAAAGTTTATCATCCATGTTGCAACATGCGTCAGAACTTCCTTCCTTCTTAAGGCTAAATAATATTCCATCATATCTATATACATTTTGCATATCCATTTGTCTATTTATGAATACTTGGTTTACTTCTATCACTTGGCTATAGTGAATAATGCTGCTATGAACATGGGCATACGAATATCTGTTAGAGTCCCTACTTTTAATTCTTTTGGGTATCTTAGAAATGGAACTGCTGGATCATATGGTAATTCTATGTTTAACATTTTCAAGAGCCATCATATTGTTTTCCACAGCAGCTACACCATTTTACATTCTCATCAGCAATGCATAAAGGTTGTATGCTATTAAGGACTTTTATACATTAAAATATTTTATTAATCATTGTTAAATAGTACATATTTCAAAAACACAATGAGATAATCATCTGAAACACTTCCATGTGAACACACCTATCATTTTGTAAAATTCCAAGTTTTCTCATTTGTATATTTTTATAAAATTTCAATACTTTATATAATTTTGATTTTCTTCATATTAAATATCTAACCATTTTCCATGGCATTACAAAGCTATTATAATTATCATTCTAATGTTTATGTTATAGTCAACCAAGGGGAAATACTATAATTTTCTTTGTCGTGGAACTTTGGAACATTCAAGTTGCTTCCAATTTTCCAATATTAGAAATATGCAGTAAATACATTTGTATATAAATCCTTTTCTTTTTTCTATCATTTGCACAAGAAAGTATCAATCAGTTAAAAGTATGCATATTTTTAGAGTTGCTGATAAATATGATTAAATTGCTTTTCAAAGTGATCATGTAGATTTGTATTACCTTCAGCACTTGCATCAGTGGGGCCCATAACAGGAGGTACTGGTACTCTTTCACCACTAGTCTTCTAACAAATTGTCTACCACCTAGTAAACACAAAATAAATGTTCACTAATTGAATTCATGAATGCCACTTAACTGAATCCTCACTATCTCTGAATATTATTTTGTTTGCTAGTTTAAGACAGCCAGTACATTTTAGGCTATTTTAAAACTTTTTAAAACAATTAAAAATTTGGCTTTTGAATTAGAAAATCCATAAAAAATGAATTTCCTTCCCAGCATAAAGGTATTTCTTGGTAGTTAAATATTTTTCTATATATTGCAAAGTGTAATGTGATTTCATTCTATTACAATTTTTCTTTCTAAACATAAAATATTATTATGGGAGTACTTTCCTAACTTGCCAGGTTTTGCCGTATCAGTAAATATAACCTCTATTTAGCATTTATGTATAAGAAAATGAATTGCATCAGCCATACTCAACTCATCATAATGGAAATGCAATTGGTTCTAAAGTTTTCTTATTTTCTTCATTTGTTTTTATTGTGAATTTTCTATCCATTAAGCTGAAGGCTCTTTAAAGAAAGTGAATCTTTCTTTTTCATCTCTATCTGCCAAATTGATTAGCATAAAATTTGGCACATAGGAGGCATCAATAAATATTTCAGGTGTATGCTCTATGGTTGATTTTTGTTTGATCTAATTGAGAACAGTTTTCAAGAATCATGATTAAATAATAAGTTATATATGCATTAAAATACATATTACAAGGATTCCTCTTTATGTTAATGTAGTAGAATAAAATTAGATAAAAAGGAAGCCTGAAACTATCCTGATAGTCAATGTAGTATTCAATTCTTGACAGATTGTAAACTAGAATGGTAATGGTGCTAGAACTATCAAATTTTTCCCAAAGCAATCTTCAAGGGTAATCAACATAGACAACCACTCTTTTCATTTCTATAGCAATAAGAAAATTTTAAGCAATATCTTTTGATTGGAGTTGTCTTGAAAATTGCTTAGTCGGAGGCCTTATTTTAAAATGCACAAGCCTCAAATATTAAATGTAATTTGCCATGCAGCCTAGAGAAAGAATGAAGCATTTGGTACATTTTTCCTAATTGTTTCTGATTGCTGCCTTTATCTACAAAATCACCTTTGAGGGCTTCAACATCTTTGACTACTACTTTTAATCAAAACAAGACTAAATATAAAATAATTTGACTATTACATAGCAGAAATCCTCATCATAATAACTGGCTTTAACATTTTTACTTAACCTATCTTAGAGAAAGAGCCCTCAGAAGGTAAACTGTTGGTACTTAATGAATACTGATTAAGGTGATACACTATCTGATGCTAATATAAACAGAAATCACAGTCCCAGGAAAGTGGTCAATACTGAAGTAAACAGAGTTAGTTTTCTAATGATAATCATGTTTTGTTTAGGTTTGCTTAGCATAAAGCTCACTCTTATGTTTAAGTATGTTATTTGAAAAATTTATGCACTTTAAAAAAGTATTTGCATACAAAATGAAATTGTATAGGCTATTTTCACCAAAGCATGACAAATTTAACAGAAAAATAATAGAGCAGCAGAAATATAGTTATATGGAAATATGGATACAGCCTGATCTCTTAATATTACCAAGGAGGAAACTTAAACCTAGAGATTGACTTGCCCAACATAAAATTATCAAGTTCTTGCAGAGCTCAAATGGTAATTCAGATCTCATTATTTCTTGTTAAATATGCTTTCCATCACCTTATGAACATCATTGTGCCTGGCCCCATGTTTTCTTAATCAGTTATCGAATTCATGCTTTGATGAGGAATGAGGAAAATAAATGGTCTAGTAAATGGAGATCATGCAGAGTACAGTGTGTTTTGGAGTGTTCTCAGGTAGAGCTGCTTTTGCTTCTGAAAGTAATCATTCCATTCTCTTTGGATGGAGGCATCAGTGGATGGGGTATTTGTAATATAACCAAAAGGAAGGGAAATGGGCTTCAGGCCTTCCTTGTTCTTAAAGATTGTTTACTGACTATTCATTCTGTGCAAATACTATTCATTCTGTGCATCAAGAGAAAAAGGAATTAAAATTCTAGAAGAGTCCACACTATATTCAGGTTAGTACTTTTAAGATGTATTGTATTTTTAAAGAATTTATACATTGGGGAAAGAAGGCAAACATAAATAAATCTTTTCATAAGAGTAAATATAACTTTTAGGTTTTCAAAGCCCACTGTTGTAGCCCAGAGTACACTTGGGAATATGAATGACACAGGAACAAGTTGCCTAGGGATACTGAATTGTAAAATTCAGGGTGTATGCTTCTACATGAATTTGACCACTCAGAATAAAAAAACTCATTGAATTTTTGGAGTACATAGTATGAGGAAGTGTTTTGGTTTTATTAGGCAGGGCATACATGCTCTTAAAGCTTTCCTCTAAAATTTTATTATTTTCATTATTATGATATGAGGAGAAAAATTATAAGGGAAAAAATTCAAAGGGAAAATAATCCACAGGCTAGTTATATATAAAAGTCATAAATAAAAACAATCAATTGTTTCTTGCTACATGGTTATCTCTACAAGTATAAGCATCTCTTTTGTGCACACTGCTCTTTAAAAGTGTACCAATTTTCTACCAGTTACAAAGTCTTGTAGGAGTAAAATTTCTAGGTAAAAACATGAATCAGATATTTCACTTGGAATTTACAAAAAATGGAATTTTTAAAATTCAGTAGGATTAATAATTATTCTAATATTTATTTCTATACACTGATTTTAAACTAAGAGTTTAAAACACAGCCCAGGTAAAATAAAAAAATTTTAAAGTACCAGTGTAAATGTTATTAAAATAATTACACTTTTAAATTATATTGTTAATAACAAACCACATCTAAAAATTTCTTACAGTAATACTTAGCCATTGCTCATTCGACAAAATAGAATGCATTTTATTCTGCATGTTATATGTAACATATAATTTACATATATATCATATACATGTATATATAGTGTATATATATATCTGTATATATACACTAATATATTTTTATACATATGCTAAAATTTATATTTTACATACAATTGAGAAAAGCTAATAAGCTTGAGAATGTATATATAAATTCAGTAAATGTTCTCATTTACTATATAAAATGAAATAATTTTAAGGATTTCAAAAGATGACCTATTGATCTAATACTGCAGTGGTCTAGTATCTAAACATTGTATGATTATCAAAGCTCAAAATTTACCAATATACCAAATAGATCATAGTAATTTTCAACTGTAAA
This sequence comes from Callithrix jacchus, assembly GCF_049354715.1. Lineage (NCBI taxonomy): Eukaryota > Metazoa > Chordata > Mammalia > Primates > Cebidae > Callithrix > Callithrix jacchus. The sequence goes on from NC_133509.1 coordinate 94,767,537, forward strand.
ACAACTCAAAAAAAATATAGGATTTCTCTTCCTATGTAAGCATCAATAGTTTAATTTCTTTATTCAGAAAAACAATATTTTCCAAATATATTCTAGATGAAGGCACTATTATAAAAACAAAAATCTACTACACCTTTATACCGGTTATATAATGGCTAAATCATTTAATGGCTTGGTGAGTTTTTTGGAGGGAAGGAGTATTTCAGCCAATTTTTTTGTTTTCAATTTCATTATTTTATAAAGATTATAAAATAATATATATTATTTAAAAAATTTATTACAGTACAAAACAGCAATAAGGTAAAAAGTAAAAGTTCCCTTCTGATCAAATCCCAGTTAATCTCTTGAGGCTAATGTCTAAGTAGGCTTCTTTACGAAAGAAGACATATATGAGGCCAACAATCATATGAAAAAACGCTCATCGTCACTGATCATCAGAGAGATGCAAATCAAAACCACATTGAGATACCATCTCACGCCAGTTAGAATGGCGATCATTAAAAAATCTGGAGACAACAGATGCTGGAGAGGATGTGGAGAAAAAGGAACACTTTTACACTGTTGGTGGGAGTGTAAATTAGTTCAACCATTGTGGAAGACGGTGTGGCGATTCCTCAAGGCCTTAGAAATAGAAATTCCATTTGACCCAGCAATCCCATTACTGGGTATATATCCAAAAGACTATAAATCGTTCTACTATAAGGACACATGTACACGAATGTTCATTGCAGCACTGTTTACAATAGCAAAGACCTGGAATCAACCCAAATGCCCATCGATGATAGACTGGATTGGGAAAATGTGGCACATATACACCATGGAATATTATGCAGCAATCAGAAATGATGAGTTTGTGTCGTTTGTAGGGACATGGATGAATCTGGAGAACATCATCCTCAGCAAACTGACACAAGAACAGAAAATGAAACACCGCATATTCTCACTCATAGGTGGGTGATGAAAAATGAGAACACATGGACACAGAAAGGGGAGTACTAAACACTGGGGTCTATTGGGGGGAAAAGGGGAGGGCCAGTGGGAGGGGGAGGTGGGGAGGGATAGCCTGGGGAGAAATGCCAAATGTGGGTGAAGGGGAGAAGAAAAGAAAGCACACTGCCATGTGTGTACCTACGCAACTGTCTTGCATGCTCTGCTCATGTACCCCAAAACCTATAATCCAATAAAAAATTAAAAAAAAAAAAAAAGAAATATGCATATACAAAACAGGCTCATCTTTACATCCAGTTTAACATAAAATCATACCATGCAAAGTATAATTTTTTAATTTTTTACTTAATGTAAGTTGGGCAACTTTGCATAGATGTACATGCTGATAAATCTCCTTTTTACATAATGTATTTAACCAGTCCCCTATTGAAGACTGTTTTGTGCTTTTTTTGAGATCATAAATTTTCTAAACAAATACTTGTAACAGCAAAAACACAAAACAGTTATCAATAAGGAATAGGTTCAATAAATTTAAAGGAAATTCTGTGTCAAGGAGAACTGCATTTTAATTTTGTTAAACAGAGCCAAGCTAAGTTTTAAAAATGTACTTCTAATCTACCATCCCAGCAAAACTGGTTTTTGTTATTTTATGCATAAATTTTACTTGCTAAATGTGGTTTTACTTCCTGTAAATAATTATTTAATATAAGTAACCTCTAGTTTTTGTGTTTTTAAATATACTAACCTAAAGAGAATCACAATGTAAACCATAAGAAGTAATTGCAACAAATGTGAAGTTTTCCACTCAACAGTGTAAGGCTGGAAAGATTGCAGGAAGGTCTACAGGCTTTCCTCCAGCACTGGGCAAATTACACCTATTTCCCCCACTCTTATGTAATCACAACTTTCCTACCAAGTAGAAATTCTCTCAGTTAACTTGCACAGGGCGCTTCCACTTATATATTTATTTTAAAGGAAAGTGAAGGTAATGTTCACAATATTCTAAATGGTTAGTACATTTATAAACAGAGAACTTCGCAGGCAAATGCCAGGAAAAAGGGCATCTACTTGAGGTTGCTAACTTCAGTTACAGCTTTAGAAATTAATAAGGCATCATATCCTTGGTCACTATCAGTAGAAAAGGTTAGCTGATGCTCCAATCTAGCTGGGATAAAGACTATGAAATCTGCAACATCAACTATCAATTATGTTTGCCAAAATAAAGGAGAATCACTGTACTTAATTCAGATGTGTCATTTAATTTTTGTAAAATCAAACCCTTAAATATGCCTGTGGATGGTGTATGGCAGACACACCTGACACCAAAACTTAAGCATATCCTGAGAAGGACCCTGTATAGCCAACCCAGAGAGTCATCCTTATCTATGAGGAACATCTGAGCCCCATCCCATCCTGTCGAACGTGGACCAAACAAGAGATTGAGGCCCTTTGTTTTGGGTTAAATGAAGATTGCCAGATGGAGGTTGCTAGGGGGAAGGTGTTAAGTGAAAACACTATCTAAAATGCATGTTTTTTGCACATGGTAGCACTTCTGCCCAGCCCGCCCGCCACTGTACTGCTCTGTATGTAAGTTCCATTCAATAAACCCCGTATCTCATTTGCTGGCTCTGGGTCTCTTTTTGGCCTCTTGAACCTGGTGCCATCCATACTGAAGTGAATGGGGGTTTGGCACAACAGATGTTTACAGTTTTGTTACTGTTAAAATTTTTACAAAATAAAAATTTTTTAACATAATTAAAAAACTGAAAGTCTAGCCTTTTAAATATTCCAACTTACTGATTTCCAGTCTACCAATAATTCTACTGTGTTCTTTCTTAAACACCTGTGTTTTCTAAAACAATTATCCAAAATAAGTTTCCAGTAGTTACTATGTTCCAAAATAATGTTAACTGGAACACCTCTAAAATGAAGTCTCATCTGTGAATTTATTGATGTAGACTAATAATGAAATTTAAAAGCTATACAAGAAAACTAAAAATTCTTTATCATAACCAAAATTTGAAACTATCCTTTTATCATACACTCCCCATCGTGATTACTGTAAATTTTTCAGAACTGGTATTGAAAAGAAATATATCTTATATTAAAGCTTAGACTAACCAATGACAAAACTATGATTACATTATATATTATTTGATGTTCTATTTATGAATATTTATGGGATATGAAAGTTTCTATATTAAAGGAAGTTTCAATAGGAAATGTAATTAACTATCAGGCACTCCCTCTCTTCAATATTCTTATAATTCATAACTTGCCCAACCCAAATCTCACAAACATGCTGAGACACTCTAAAATTTCTACCCACCACATGCCCTTTCAGATGATCTTTGATGCATATCATGATCTATGATATATAGTGACTTTCATTAAGCCATATAAGTTAATCTTATTTTATTGCCCTTTTCTTCTTGGGTTTTCTTCTTGTCCCATTGAGATCTAAACCTTGGCATTCTCTTCCAATCTTACTTCTTCAACAAGCTTTTTTTAAAAAAAAATTATAGAATGTTCTGTGTCTTAACTTCTCTCCTAAGGTTAATATGTAATATAGGTCCAATTCTGTATTTCCAATTGGGCATAGGCACCTGAATCCCATCAGCCCCTTAAATACAGGTCTCAAAGCAGATTCATTACATTTCTTCCCAAACCTATTACTCCTCCTGTGCTTCTTTAAAGGCACCTGAAACTGTGAGTCTAATTTTGCCTCCTCTTTAGCCCAAACCTGGTGCTGCAGCTCTGCATTATTTTCAAACCTCTGGCCAGCAGTCTCTGGGAATGGGGCAGAGTGAGGGTTTATGGTGTGTTTGTTTTACTTTTTAGCAAGAGAAGTAACTTGCCTATGAACTGAAAACGGGCATTACTATTACACAAGAACATGTATGTCATGATAATGCCTAGCTAAACATCTTCTCTGACTGAAGCAGGCAGTTCCAGATTTTTCACAATTTGTTTCATTTTATGTGAATCATCAGGGTAGAAAAAAATATATGAATCTTGAAGACATACAGATATGAACTCGATTCCAGATGTCATCACTTATTTTACTTTTCTCAAGCTCAGATTCCTTACGTTTGAAATAATAAGCTACCTCATAAGGTTAAGACTAAATGAGGTACACAAAGTACTGATTCTATGTATACTCTAAATATGTGTTGAATGAATTAATGAATAAATGTTCCCCTACCTGAATTACCCTCTCTCCCAGCTAACTTTTTTTTTTTTTTGGAGACAAGGTCTCACTCTGTTGTCCAGGCTGGAGTGCAGTCGTGCTATTTTGGTTCACTGCCATGACCTCTCACCTCAGCCTCCGAGTAGCTGGGACTGCAGGTGCACACCACCACACCTGGCTAATTTTTTGTATCTTTTGTAGAGACAGGGTTTCACCATATTGCCTAGGCTGACGTTGAACTCCTAGGCTCAAGTGATCCTCCTACCTTAGGCTTCCAAAGTGCTAGGATTGCAGACATGAGCCACCATGCCTGGCCTACCTAACGTCTACTCGCCCTTTAAAACTGGATTGCAACCATCCTTAATTTCCTCAGAATTATGTGTCCCATTTCTGTTTCTGAAGCTCAGCGCATACCTGTTTATCACACACACTGTAATTACTGATGTCCTTGTTGTTCAAGTTAAGTCCTTGATGTCCAAGTTATATTTTGGTAAATTCCTTAAGGATCATGTTTTATTTGACTTTATATATGCAGCAATTAGTGTAGTTCCTAACAAATAGGAACCACTATTCCCTTCACTATTTCAATAAATGTTGATTGAATATTTTACCCACAGATAACCATATGCTCTACTAATTTTATTCTAAGAAAGTGCAATGTCCAAATATATTTGAAAAACAGTAGATATTTCAACAATTAAAATGTTAATTCTGGTTGGGTCATAGGTAATGCCCAGGAGAAGAACAAGCATAAATACAGGCTCTCTATATAAAGATAATAGCTTATCCATACTAAGCGTAAGCTGTGCCATTTATCTGCTAAGCCAATTACAATTATTTGATTTAATACAATGACATAACTCTCTGTGGGTTAAGTTCTATTATTTGCTGCCTCATTTTACAAGACACGGGGAAACTGAGCAAGACAGAAATTACATAACCTCAGGATCACACAAGTAGTGAGCAGTGGTGTCAGGGTTTCAACCCAGATTTCCTGACTTTGGAGCCTCTACTCTGAACCACGGAAAGTCAGACTTCTTAGCAGTAACTGAAGCTTCCAAAATGCTTACTGTGGTACTCTGACCCACGATGAGTGAGCTTCAGTGAGAAAAACCATGGATGCACCAACCGCACATTTTCCCATATTCTATCAAATCCTGAAGACACCAAACTGTGAAAGGATCTATCTGCAAATTATGTCCTTGAAGACAAGTATATGTACATCCGGGGGTTTTCTTCCATACAGTTTCAACGAACTACACTTTCCATCTGGACAGAATATCTTTAAAATAAATAAATATATAAATAAATAAAGCTTTGGCTTTCTTTTAATATTAACACAGTAACTTTTTTCCTGTTATGACCTGAAAACATAAATACTTAAATACCAAGTCATAATTCCCAGGATGGCCAAGAACCAAGAATTAAAGTTTTTAAAGGCCACATTTATAGTTTTGAGGTATGGAGATCCAAACGAGTAGTCCACAAGTCAGTTAGGACTCTAAAGTGTGCAGAACTGCTAGGGTATCAATCACATGGGGGAATTGTGGGTACCCTGGTATCGACAAATTAGCTTCAAAGTTCCCTTAGGCGAGCCTCTAAATCAGTTGAGCAATCATTGTTAACGCTCTGGGGCCGTCTTGAGGACTCCCAATTGGTAATCTGGAACCTGTCCAGAATTTGGGTGTTGCGGGGGGTTAAATTTCGTGGAGAATAGGGGAGGCGAGCGCTGGACACAGCGATAACTTTTTAACTAGCATTAATTGGGTCTATGCGGCCGGCCTGTAAAGATTCCCGCCACACTAATAAGAATCAGCCATAGCCTTTTAATTGGAACGCCAGATCTCTGCCTTGTTTGATATCTTAACACGTTTCTATGATGGACATTTGGTTCCTTGTATTTTAAAACGCAGCCACAAATTGGGGCGATAGCATTCACATATATGCAGTCCCCAATCGTCCAAGCCGAGTAGGATGCACGAAGTATCACTCAAAAACATTCATTACCGTCGGTGTGTTGAGCGGTGACGGTCGGTGCGATTATTGGAAGTAGCGGGACCCAGAGCGGCTGGAGCACTGTCACACCCCTCCACCTGCATTAAGACAACCTGACACGACCTTCGGTGAATTGATGCGCAAAACGGCGGTTGCACGTCTGTTTCCTGCAGGCGCACAATCCTGAAGAACGACGTCACGTCACCAGGGCAACGACGCTCTTGCGTAACGACTCGGCCCAGGGGAAAGTTCAGGGTTGGCGCTTTGTCTCCGTTTTCACCGCTGCCGCTTCTCCTAGGCCCGGTGCTAGACCAGAGCAGGAGCGACTCCCATAGTCCCTGGCCAGGAAATGTTGGCCTAGGCCTGCCGCGAACGGAGCGCGCTGGTTCCCTGCTTCCGCGAGGCCGAGCCTGCTGTACTGCAGGACCCGTCTCCAGAGCGAGCACAGCCGGGCCAGCCGGGCGCCGGGCCCAGTCCCAGAGCGCGCATGCGCGCTGTTCAGCCCCGGATGGAGGCCGGAGTTGACGTTAGCCATGGAAACCGAGAGCTGGCCCGAGCGGGGCCACGGTAAGCTAGTTGTTCTGCCGCCTTAGCTTCTCTGCCTCCGCGCTCGGGCAATAGCTAGCCTCCCCGCGGGAGCGTCCAGCCCGGGTTTACCTGCAAAAATGCAGTTCCCGGGATGCCTTCGCGTCTCCTCTTCCCTCTGGTGATTTGAGGTACGTTCGATGTCCGACGCCCACCTTGGGACCGCTTCGGTGCCTTAATGTCCAAGCCTATGCAGAAAGCCAAGTTGTTCTTGCAGCTTTTATTGCCACAAAAACCTGTGCAGAGAGCGAAGTTCTTGCAGCTTTCATTGCCACGTTTTTCGTTACAAAATCTTTAAGTGCAGTTATTGCACTTTAAGACGTAATATGAACTCAGTCATTAGAGTAATTCAGTGTGATTTTAACTTTCCTTCGAAAGAGGTAGCCTGTTGAATTGTAACATTTTTTTTCTAAGAGACTCGTACGAACTGGGAAATGGCCCTTTGACCCTTGATTTGAAGGATAGCCATGTTACCCCAATAAAGGTTACCCGTTGCGTCCCTTAGATAAAACTGTACTGTCTCCTTATCTCCAGCTAAACCTCTTTTGTCCGAATTGTTCAACTCGTGGCCCCCTGAACATGAAGAGCTCCTTTCCCACTGATCTCGATCTCTGTCCCCACAACCTCTTGTCTGTCCAGGACCAGAATTTACTCCTGTGAATCAGAAGTTGTTTTTCATGTAGCCATCATTTTTCACTTATTCATTTTTTACTATTTTTAGGTGTTTCTTTTCTTCATTAAATCATTTCTGCAGTTAGGGCAAAGACTATCCATGTTATTTGGTATCCACTGCCACCTTTAGCATAGCATCCAGTTCGGATGTTACCGTTTTACGAGTTTAACTGTTTGAAACACCTGTTGGCTGCTCCTAAATTTCCGACTTAAAGAGCTGCTGCCTTCTAGTTATTATCTGCTGGGAAATACCAGTCAGGGAACCTTTTCTTTTTCATTTTTAAGAGCTTTACTGAGATATAATTCCCATTCAGTACAATTCACCCATTTACAGAATTGTGCAACCTTGACTACAATTTTAGAACATTTTCATCACCCCGAAAAGAACCCTTTACCTTTCAGCAGTCACCACTTTCCCTCCCCCCATTATCCTTACCCCACCAGCCATAAGCAACCGAATCTATTTTCTGTCCCCATAAATTTGCTTATTTTGGACATTTAACATAGATAGGATAATATAATATGCGGCCTTTTGTAATGGGCTTTCACTGGTGTTTTCGAGGTTCAGCGATGTTGTAGCATGTATGAGTACTTCATTCCTTTTTATAGCCTGATTCCATTGTGTGGCTATATCACATTTTATTTATCCAGTCATTGATGGACACTTGGGTTTTCCATTTTTTGGCTATTAGTTGTATTTCTGCTATCAATGTTTTGTCTACAGATTTTTATGTAGACATATATGTTTTTATTTCTTTTGGGTGCATACCTGAGAGTAGAATTGCTGGGTTATATGGTGACTCTATGTTTAGCCTTTTGAGGAACTGCCAGACTGTTTTCCCAAGGAGCTGTATCATTTTACATAACCACCAGATATGTGTGAGGGTTCTGATTTCTCCACAGTCTCATCGATACTTATTGTCTGCCATTTTTATATTAGCCAGTCAGGGGGGTTTGAAATGGTACCTTGTTATAGTTTAAATTTGTGTTTTTCTAATGAGTAATGATGCTGAGTATCATTTTCTGTGCTTATTAGCCACTTGTATGTTATCTTTGGAGAAATGTCTATTCAGATCCTTTGCTCATTTTTGAACCATTGGATTATTTGACTTTTCATTTTGTAAGAGTTCTTTATATAGTCTAGACACAAGTCTCATATATATGATTTGCCCAAATTTTTTTTCATCCTTTAGGTTGTTTTCACTTTCTTAATGGTGAGGACCTTGTTTTTTAAACACTTTCTCACTTGTCTTATCAAAGAGTACTGGATGCCAATACTTTCATGCTGGCTTAGCTATCAAAATCTTCCCATTTTGACATTTTGTAGATTCCCCTTGGACCCACTTTTCTCCACAAATCCCTTTCCCCCCAAGTTATCCTTCCAGTTCTCTAGTTTCAAAATAAAATTCCCTTTCATTTGGCAATTGTTAGTCCAAACTGCACCATTTTGTAAGCCCCCTGCCATTTTGCAGACCTTGGTCAAAGTGACACATTCCACGAGAGTTTGGGCCGTGAGAAACATCCTGCCTAACCACCTCAATCACAACACACAAGAACACCTTTATTATACCTTACTGAGCAAAGGCCCAACTGAAGGAACATCCCTATCATACCCTGCTGGGTAAAGGTGCAAGGAACATCCTATCACATCCAACCGGAAAAAGGGCCAAACCACCTGATCATAGGAATATCTTATCAGCATCCTGCTGGGCAGCAAGCCAGACAGGCCATACCTATAAGTCCCCAGCCTGTGAACAGCAGTGGACTCTGGCATTAAGCTGGTCCCCCACATCTGCAGGTTTTTGCAATATACCTGTGTTGCTGTAGAGCCCCCCCAACCCCATCTGTCTTTAACCCTCCCCACCTCCCCTGCCTTGCCTTTAAAAAAAACCTAACAGCAATAGCATGGTCTGGTCCAAAAACTCATTCTGCCACTAACTGACGTTGTATCTTGGTTAAGTTGCTTAATATCACTGGTTCTCAGTTTTTTTTGTAAAATAAATTAATTTATTTCTAGTAATTCATTTGAGTGGCAGATTTCATTCACCTGATGCTTGATTTTTAAAAAACTTTTTCAACCCAGTTGAATTTATAGTGGGTGTCAGTTGAGAAAAATGACTAGACAAGTCTCAATCGTTTTAGGAGATTTATTTGCCAAAGTTAAGGACTCTAGAGATAGGTCTACACCTTTCTCTGAAGATGATTCTGAGGTCTCCAAATTTAAAGGGGAAAGGGTAGGATATTGAGCAAGTAACAATTTTCATGTAAGAGGTGGGTAGGGAAAATATTCATGCCTTCATCTAGCTCAGTGAATCTGCATCTTTTACATAAGGTGACATAAAAGGGGCAGAGGAAAAAATGGGGGAGATCTGCATTTTATATAAGATAACAGACAAAATGGGACAGGGGAAGAATTAGATATGCATTTATGTCTGGTAGGTAGGGATGACTGCACCTGTAAAGATAAACTATCAATTGGCATTGCCACGGTGAAATTCACTAGGAATTTCCTTGCGGGCAAAATGTGGGGGAAATATGTAGCTTTTCATCTTCTAGCCATCTTATTTAGGAACCAAAAGTGGGAGGCAGGTTTGTATGACTCAGTTCCAGCTTGACTTTTTTCCCCTTCGGCTAAATGAGTTTCGGTTCCCAAAATTTAATTTCCTCTCACATTTCCCCTCTTTTTTCTTTAAAATATTTTGGAGAAAGCATTTTAAAAGGAATACTGTTTCCTGGCCTCAGGTTGGTTTTTCCTCTCTTTTTTTGAGGTGCTTTCTTGTTGCTAGGATGGTTTATTCCTAGAAGTTCAGGTCCCAAGTCGCTAGGAAGGCACATTTCTAGTAAGTCATGTTCCATGAAGATTTTAAAAAATAGGAAGAAAGAAGTAAAAAAGGCAAGGTAAAAAGAGAGAAAAAATATAGGGACCTAGGCCAGATTTATAGCAACAAAAGAAAATCAAATCTGGAAACTGGCTCAGGCTATATTACTGGCTTCTCAATTAGAACAATTCTCTAGGCAGTCATTACCCTAGCCCTTTCAGTTGTGCATTGACGTATATGCAGGCACATACCATAACAACATTGTAAGCAGAAACAGGACACAACACATACTATTAATCCTTTTATAAGCAATTATAACCTGCCACCAGGTTCCCCAGGATCCAAACTAACTAGTCAACCAATTGATTAACGAAAGTTTTGGATCTGACAGGTTGGTTATCTAGGTTTTCATATCATTCATAAGTCAGGGTATATTCTTCAATTCTTCTGGAATATAAACACAACATTCAGTTTTTATGATGGCCCAGGTCCTACTTTGTGCTCCCATGAGTGTATCTAAAGCCATAAAGTTTTTCAGCACAGCTTTCCTCATAAGCAGGACCTCATTGTTTAGCAAGGACATACTCATGCAGCTGTCATTCAGGGCCTTTTGGGTGTAATTCATCAAAGGCTCTATATGCCGTATAACATCTTCAATACCTATCTGTGATACAAAGACTGAAGCTAAGTGGTCATACCATTGGAATACCAAACGTGTCCAACAAGATTGTAAATGAAAAAGGTTTGCTGGTTTTGGCAGGGTCTGAATTACTTGTCCTGTGCCCAAGCATAACCTAGGGAACATTGTCTTAACCAGTGTGGAAGTAACCACAGCCATAAGTTAGTGCCACATGGCCAACTGTTGCATTTGAAGCTAGGCAATAAATACCTGGTCATTGCACCCAATTGGTGACATGCCATTCAGTGTCTTATAATATGATAGTGTGGTCACAGTGTTCTCCAGCTATTCACCCCATGTCTCTCATACTGTTTGGGCATAGGTTCTTGATGTGATTTCTTTGCTCCCAACACAAAGCATTTTGGCTGAGTTGGCCAAATGAAGGGGTGAGCCAGATAAATCCATCCCAAATTTGCATTATTCCATTTTGATAATGGGCCATTGTTTGGGGCATGGTTACCACCTTCTGTTTTAGTTGGAGAGGATGCTAAAGTGAGAGCTAATTAGCTGGTCCTTTCCATTGAAAAGTTTTTCCCATGTCCCTTGTTCTTAAGAGAGTTTTTAATGGGCCAATTATGTATGTTGTCTTTTGTTATGCCAGCACTAAGAATACCAGACCATTGCTGTGATGTAATAGAGTTTTGACATTCTATCTAGTCCTGACCTTGGAAGGGGGATACCCACCATGGCAGGATGGAGCCACTGGAAAGAGGCATGAATCTACCTATCCAGCAGGTGTCCTCCTGTAATCTGTCTGCATAATCCTGAGCGCATTGTAGAAACTGGTTTGTTTCATGGGCATCAGAGGGTGGCAGTGAAAAGAAGGTGTAGGGATATAGGGTAATAATAATAGCAAGGTTGTGAGATTCGTTTTAGTTACTAATGGGTGTTAAATCAGACAAGGCAAGTGCCCTGTTCTTTATAACAGCAGTTGCCAGTATATCTAGGAGAATAATTGTAATGGTTATTGTACAGTAAACATAGGCGTTCCTTTGTATACAGGCCTGGTCCTGCGTCTTGGGTTTAAACAGTCCACAAAAGCTGTCATCCGCTTCTCTTAGTTGAAAGTCAATGTTTAGTGAACTGGAGGTGAAGGTCTTTGGTGGGAGTTATAGTCCACTCAGGAGGTTGTGCCTTTTTAAGATGAAAGATGTGAATGTATGAGTCTGTACCATCTAATTTTGTGGCACATGGATTAGTAATAGTACCTGGTATGGGCCATTCCATCAGGGTTGAAAGGAATCCTTTACTAGATGTCTTTTCCAACAGACAAAATCTCTGGGTTGCAGATCATAACCAGGCATCTTATCTTCAGGGAGCACACTGTGAAAGGAATTATTTACCAAATCTTGGCTTTTTAAAAGATGATAAATGAGCCACTTACAATATTGCAATATATCTCCCTTGAGAAAAGTTGGATTAGTTATGTTTGTTCCCATACACGTGGATCTTCCTGTTATAATTTCATAAGGAGACAGTTGATGTTTTCCAAAAAGGGTGGATTGGAGTGTAAGTAGCACTAGGGGGAATGCTTTGGGCCAGGGGAGGTGAAATGCCTCTGTGAACTTAGCCAGTTGTGTTTTAATTATTCCATTGGTCCTATCCTGGCCTGAGAACTGAGGATGATAGGTACAGTAGAAATGTTGAAATATGAACCAAAATTTTACAAATATTTTGAATAAACTGGCCAGCAAAGTGAGTTCCCCTGTCGCTATGAAGTTCACCGGGAACTCCCCTCCCCACAATTGGATAATTTTTTTCTATTAGGATTTTTTCAACTCAAATGACTGTTGCTTGCCTGCAGGGAAAAGCTTCAACCCAGTGGGAAAACATGCAGACCATTACCAAAACATACTTTTAACCTTGAGATAATGGCAGCTGGGTAAAATCAAGCTGCCATGCTTCAAAAGGTCTGGCCAGAAGGGGAAAATGACCCTGGGCCCCATGGAGGGGCTTTCCTGGGTTATATTGGGCACAAAAAACACATCCAGAGTCAACTTTTTGTGCCACTGTGAAGGATGGTTTCCAGTAGTACTGTTTACAACAGGATATTATTTTATCTGGATTCCAGTGGGATTATGGACATATTCCATAAGGGGCACCTGACATTGCATTGGAATAATGGGTTTATTATTAGGTCCACACCATATTTCAGTTTCAGGAGACAAGTATCCCCCTGCCTGTTCCCATGTAGATTTCTCTTTTGTGGGAGCTTTGCTCTGGGTTTCTTTCAACATGTTTTTAAGTGTTTCAGGTTTTATGGCCATTTCTCGGGTTGAGACTTGTGGCTCAAATGTTGCTGTTTTAGTTGTGGCATTAGCCAGTTGGTTGCCCCGACCTTCTGTGTTGTCTAATTTTGAGTGACCTGGGATTTTTTATAATTGCCAAACCTTTTGGTTTTAGAATAGCTTCTAACAGCTCTGATACTTGTCCATTTTTTAAGGGTTGCCCTAAGGAGGTTAAATATCCTTTCTCTCTTCATATCATCCCAAAGTCATGAGTAACCCCAAAAGCATAGCGGCTGTCAGTGTAAACGTTTGCAGCTGAGTTGTCTTTTGCCAATTGACAAGCTCGAGTTAGGGCAACCATCATCTTGAGCTGATCTGGCTGTGGGAGAGAACTGGCTTCAGTTACCTCTAGTAAAGAAACCACAGCATATGCTGCTCTAAAATTTCCATCCTTTCCCCTTAAATAAGACCTATCTGCATACCATTCCATCTCAGCATTATTCAGTGGTGTCTCTTGTAGGTCTGTCCTGGGGGTGAGAAGTTGGTCAGTCATCAGAACACAGTCACGAGGCGTTTTGTTGGAAGGGTCTGGCAAGAGAGTAGCTGGATTAAGATTGATGTAGCAGGAAATATTAATATTGAGAGATGATAAAAGCAACATTTCATAAGAGGCTAACTGGTGGACAGACAGATATTGAGTATGATGAGAGTTTAGAAGGGTCCCAAGAGATTGCAGCAAGAAAATGGTAATGGGGGAACCCATACTTGTTTCTCCAACAGACTTATATAGAAGGGCTTTGGCTGCTGTTGCTCTTGGAGGAGGCAGCCCTCGAGCCACAGGGTCCAGCTGTTGGCTATAATAGCCTATAGGTCTCTGATGATCACGTTTCTGGGTCAGTAACCCAGATGCAGTACCTCCAATTTTGTGCACAAAAAGAAAGACCATTTGAGTTTGGGTGCTGTAAGGCTGGGACATTAGTCAGAATTTCCTTTATTTGTTGTACAGTTGATTGTCCTTCTGGCGTCCCCAGGATGGGACCAGATTGTTCATTTTTTAGGTATGCATACAGAGATTGAGCCGTAAGAGAGAAATTTGGTATCCAGTTTCAAAGAATAGCCTGCCAGGCCCAGAAATCCTCTAAATTTTCTTCTAGTGACCAGCATTAGGAAGCTGAAATTGCTCTCACTCTATCAGGGATAATACTCAGTCCTTTGACCAAGATAACATCTCCTAATTATATAACTCATAAATCATGGTAAGCATAGCTCAAGTTTGTCTTTAGACACTTTGTGTCCTTTGAGTAAATATAGACTGTTTGAGTAAATATAGACTGTCTTCCTGAGAGGAAGAGAGTGTTTCTGAACAAAGGACAAGGTCATTTACATACTGGAATGTTGATCCCTGGGGATAAATTAAATCCTCTAAAGCAGCTTTTAATATTTGAGAGAAGTAAGTGGGACTTTCTGTATACCCTTGGGGCATTATAGTCCACAAAGTAAAGGCAAACAAATATTGGCTCTCTGGATCTGTAGGAATAGTAAAGAAGGCACTGCAGAGATCCACAACTGAGAAATACTGGCTGGCAGTGGGCATAGCTGATAGAAGGCTATGTGGGTTGGGCACTACTGGGTGCCTTAGTATTATGATATTGTTTATTGCCCTCAAGTCCTGCACAAATCTCCATCCTCGCCCACTTGGTTTCTTTACAGGGTATACAGGGCTGTCACAGGGCTTGTGCAGGGAATAATGAGCCTCTTTTCCAGATAACGTTGAGTGATAGGGACAATTCCATCTATGACTTTCTGTCACAGAGGATATTAAGGTTGGGTAGGGGTTTCTTTGGGTTTATCTCTACCTTTATTAGCGTGGCTGGGAATATTTTTCATGTATCTGTATTAGACTGAGACCGTAAGTGGGAGGGGATACCCTTGAGCAAGTGCTCTGCTTCTGGTGTTAACAGAAGATTGGTGAAGCTCAAAGAAGTTATAACATTTTCTGCTCTTTGCTCCAGTGTTTTCTCTTCTCTCCTAGTATTTTCTCCTCTGTCTCCATTTCGTTTTCCTGGTCTCAAGATGATATTTTAACATTACTAGAACTAAATTGTAGTACATTGTCAGGATGTTTTTTAATTTGGTATTTTTGGTCTCCTGGCTCCAATTCTTGAAAATAAGTTAACCTTTTGATGAAAAAGAGGTATGGGCATTATAGATGTTGAGGAGATCAAGACCCAAAAGATTGACAGGGGCCCCAGGGCGTATAAGAAACATATGGGACCTACTTAGCAAGTAGGTCACACTTAAAGTCTGTGGTGGGGGAGCTGAACACTGTGAAATGCTAAGGTATTGGTTTGGACTTAAAAGCATGGGGTCGTTTTATTAGACACACCTGCCATTTTAATTCTTTTATTACTCCAAGGAATGAGATTTTTAAATAAGGTGGGATTTATCAGAAATATAGTTGTGCCTGTGTCAATTAAGGCAGTTGCAACCTCATGGTTTGTTATTATATTATTCTCTCCCAGTTCCTTTGTCAGGGTAGGATATTTGAAGGGTAAAATCTCTGTTCTTTCTTGGAGCATCCCTAGTCTTCCCAAGTTGCATTCTCCTGCCTTTTCTTTCTTTTTACCCTAAGGCAGTTCCTCTTAAGGTGTCCCTGTCTCTTACTGTAGTAACAGGCTGGGGGAGAGGAATTCTCAGACCAAGGGAGCTTAAAATCTTTCTGGGGCTGAGAGGTTTGAGACATTAATTGCTTTAGCTGTAAATGCATAACTCAGGCAATCTTCAGCTTTTCCTTTTTTATCATGTTGTGGGATAATTGGTCAGCTAAGTTAACTAGTTTGTTTGTTCTGGCTGTGGCCTAATTTGTCACGTGGCGTTTTACTAGGGTGGCTAAATTATCATCTAGTCTGTTTAAGAAATTTGCATTTAGGCCAGGGGCGGTGGCTCAAGCCTGTAATCCCAGCACTTTGGGAGGCCAAGGCGGGTGGATCACGAGGTCGAGAGATCAAGACCAACCTGGTCAACATGGTGAAACCCCGTCTCTTCTAAAAATACAAAAAATTAGCTGGGCATGGTGGCGCATGCCTGTAATCCCAGCTACTCAGGAGGCTGAGGCAGGAGAATTGCCTGAACCCAGGAGGTGGAGGTTGCGGTGAGCCGAGATCTCGCCATTGCACTCTAGCCTGGGTAACAAGAGCGAACTCCATCTCAAAAAAAAAAAAAAAAAAAAAAAAAGAAATTTGCATTTAATAATGTATCATTTTTATTGTTTTCAAAGCAATCAGCTTTGACATCCTGCAATATCATCTTAAAGTTTTATCAAAATAATCTAAAACTGATTCATTTGGGCTGTAGTGGCATTGTTGGATTTTATTCCAATCTACAACCCTTTGGAACACTGAAGGAATGATATTTAACAGAGTGGTTCCTCGTTTCTATGCATCTTTGAGCCTGTCTTTTGGATTTTTGTGGATTTTGTGGGCTGGTTGTCAGGCTTTCAGGGGTCAAATCTGCTATAGGTTCTGACCATTGTGCTTTTTCCAAACATGCCTTAGCTTTAGCTTATGAGACCAACTTGTGGACTAGCTGATAAAGGTCTGAATGACCATAGGTTCTGATAATGAGCTCAAATTCTCAGGCAAACCCAGTTGGATCTTTTTGGGGGTCAGGAAATTCTTTATGCCTCACAATTCAACTTTTGACTAGGGGTGGTAGACAATCACCACGGTTCCCCTACCTATTACCTGTTGTTCTCCAAATGGGGCAAACATGGGAGATGTCCCTGCAGGGTCCCCCTTTTCTACAGCTTCCAGATGAGACACTACCAGTGGGGTGTGAGGGAATCATCAGAGGGTAGGGTCTTTGAAGTCAGACTACCTTCTGTTGAGCTAGTGTTAAACATGCAGGAGAATGAGGGGACAGATCAGGAAGTTCAGAGAGGTCAGGGTAGAGTGAGGGTGTAGGTATAGGTGGGGAGGTGCCAAGGGGGAAGTAAGGGTTTCCAAGGATTTCTTTAAGAGAGACACAAGAGTGGAGAGTTCCTGATTAGCATTTTTAAGTTGTTTGTTGGCCTCCTGTAGGGAGATGAGGTGGTCTTCTCCCCTTTGCTATTCTCTAGATACCATTGAAAATAGCTCTCCCATTCTGGTTCTTTAGTTTTTGTGCCTTCATTTTCCATCCTGGTTCACAGGTACACTAATTTGGGCATCTCAAAAGATCCCCATTTAGGCCATTGTAACTTAGAATTTGCTTTAGTTATAGTGGTCCACTTGGTTAAATATTTGCGTGATGATTCACCGTAAGTATTTTGCATATACCCAGCCAGAGTTTCCAAAGGGAGAACTGTTATGTTCTGCAGTTGCTGGGGTCATAGAGGCCTTGTTCCCTGAAATTTAGAGTTCCTCTTCGAACCCAAAGTTGGGTTGTGTGTTAGAGCCAAAATATGCTGCTTGCAGACCTAGCTTTTCAGAGCCGTTACACCCTGAACCAGTTTGGTCCACCTATGCTACAGCTACCTGGCACAATGTGTTAGGGGCTCAAGTTGCGAGAGGGGTCAGTTCCTTGTATGCATCTGCCAGCTGAGTTTAGACCCCAAGTATGTTTATGAGGGAGACACCTATTTAGAGCCTCTGCACATCTTAGGGAGCATTATTCCCAGACATCTTCACATGATTCTCAGTCGCCTGAGAATGCACTGAAAGGCTGAGAGGAGCAAGATACTACATTTCTTCAGATTCCAAACTTATGAACTAGAGAGTTTGGAGTTTGTCAAATCCAGTAGGAAAAGGACTGAAACATGCTCATAAACACAAACACACAAGGAGAAACAACAAATCTGTTAAGCAAAATTAACAGTGATCATACAAATTATATGCTTTCTGAGTGAGCGCTCTAAGCAGGAAATTAACACCAGCTGATTGTTAATGCTAATTTTAGTTGTTAAAGAGAATTTGCAAGACAGAATCCCAAACCAGTTTCTTATCTAGTGATGGGGGCATAAGCAGAAGACCACTCTCCACAGATGCAGAAGCAGATGGATTCACCATTTTTTATGGAAGCCAGTGCAAACTTCCCTTCAAAAAAAAGGAGGCTTTTTTTTAAAAAAAAAAAACAAAAAAAAAAAAACAGCAAATAAACCTCAGACCCCCAAATGAGAAACGTTGACAGATCAGGGATCCCTGGAGGAAAGAGGTCCTATCAGTTTAGGCTATAAGGTGCCCAAGCCAGTACCAAGCACCAAGAGGTGAGCTAGTCTGGAGAGAAGTCTCAATCATTGTAGGAGATTTATATGCCAAAGTGAAGGATATGCCCGGGAGAGAGGTCTATGCTTTTCTCTGAAGATGATTTTCAGAGCTCGAAATTTAAAGGGGAAGGGGCTGGATATTGAGAAATACACAATTTTTATCTAAGAGGAGGGTAGAGAAAAATAGTCATTCATGAATTTTGTAAGGTCTGACCTTGCCATGGACAGCATGGCAATCCCCGTGACCCATACGTACACCTCTGGAGGGTCTTCCAGAGTTAGAAAACCTGCAGTATCTGGAAGATGATGAAAAATGGAAGGACGATCAACCCTGTAGTGCCTAACTGACCTGAGACATTCTTCTGTTGTCTCTTAGTCCAACCTCAATTGACCAGGCGATTGACCACAACCTTGGTCAATCTTGTGATTTCACACCTTATTACCCCCTCTCAGCTTGCCAAAAAACACCCTAAACTGTAACTTCTGTAACTTTGCACTATTTACCCCAAACCAATAAACCAACTCCTATCCCACTGCCCTTCGCTGACTCTGTTTTCGCACTCAGCCCGCCCACACCCGGGTGAATAAACAGCCATGTTGCTCACACAAAGCCTGTTTGGAGGGATCTCTTTATTCAGCACGTGGGTGTTTTATCATCTTTTTCTGGCTCAGTGAATCTGCATTTTTTTTGCATAAGGTGACAAGACAAAAGGGGCATAGGAAAAATGGAGGGAATCTGTATTTTACCTAAGGCAACACATGCCAAGCATGGTAGCTCGGGCCTGTAATGCCAGCACTTTGGGAGGCCCAGGCGGGCGGATCACCTGAGGTCAGGAGTTCGAGACCAGCCTGGCCAACATTGTGAAACCCTGTCTCTACCAAAAATAGGAAAAGTAGTTGGGCATGGTGGTAGGCACCTGTAATCCCAACTACTCAGGAGGCTGAGGCATGAGAATCGCTTAGACCCAGGAGGCAGAGGTTGCAGTGAGCGGAGATTATGCTACTGCACTCCAGCCTGGGTGACGAGCAAAACTTGGTCTCAATAAAAAAAAGATAACACAGATAAAATGGGGCAGGGTAACAATCAGATATGCATGTATATCTGGATGGCTGGGGGTGACTGCACCTGTAAAGATAAGCTATCAGTTGGCATTGTCATGGTGAAATTTTGACAGCTCACTAGGAATTTTCTTGTGGGAAAAATATGGGGGAGGTATGTAGCTTTTCATCTTGTAGTCATCTTATTGAAGAGCCAAAAGGGGAGGCAGGTTTGTGTAACCCAGTTCACAACTTGACTTTTCCCTTTGGCTAAATCAGTTTGATATTTCTCTAAAATTTAATGGGTATTATAACTGGAGGAGTGGACCTAGCTCCCAGAGCTCATAGGTTCTTGACCTCTCTAACCCCAAAGAATGGGGAAAGGGACCTTGGAGGCGTGGTGAGTTTACCATCTGAATAAAATCATGGACCCAGAGAGTTTTACAGAAGAGCAATTTATTAGACAGAGAGAAAGAGAGAAGACAACTCCCACACAGTTGTGGGAGGGGAGCCCAGAAAGGGAAATACCTTCAGGTAGGAGCAGCTGAAGTTTTAACCCCTGAGTTATTCCCCACCATCACCCATTTATGTTCTCATCCAATGAGAGGAGTTCTTTGAAACTTCCTCTGGAGTAATTGATCTTTGACTCTGATACCGAATTGGCTACTTTGTTTGCAAACCTGAGTTATAGAGCCTCCTCCTCCCAGTGCTTTCAGTGGGAATTTGGGATAAAAGAGCCCCACCTGTCTTTCCCTATCTGGCCCCCACACATGGAAAAACCAGACAAAGAATTTTACGTTTGAAACTCCTCCCCTAGCAAACCTGGGAAGATGAGTTTCTTTAACACAGTCCCTCAGTATGATGTGTGAGATTTAGGAACAGAAATATTGGCTGGCCCTGCTGTACATTTCTGATGCTCAGCTATTTCCTACCGTTTTTGCATTCTATGAGTGGTGAAATGCTGTCAACTCAATTCTGGTGTTGAACCAACAATTCATCATTCCACTTGTGAAGTGTTGCCAATACCTGCAATAGATTCTTTGAGCTCTCCAGTTACCCCTTCCTTCCAGTCATAGTTTTCTCTACAAACCAATTCCTGTGTGACAGGGAAGGTGCATTGCCGTCTTGGACAAGTACCGCCATTTTAAGTTTCACCTTGATCAAAAACCGCCAAAATCCAAAGGACATTAGGCTTGTGGTTAAGGTCAGCATGAGTGTAAATCACAAATGACATCTCTGACCAGAAACATTCCAAACCCCTCCCCATCTAGGGGCATGCCAACCCTGAGATAACCTTCCCTTTGGCTGTCTGTCCCTCTCCTAGACCCCAGTGTGTGATGCTCCCTCACTGTGTCCATGTGTTTTCATTATTCAACACCTGCCTATGAGTGAGAACATGCGGTGTTTGATTTTGTTCTTGTGTCAGTTTGCTGAGAATGATGGCTTCCAGATTCATCCATGTCCCTACAAAGGACACAGACTCATCGTTTTTTTACATAGTATTCCATGGTGTATATGTGCCAAATTTTTTAGTCCAGTCTGTCATTGATGGGCATTTGGGTTGGTTCCAGGTCTTTGCTATTGTAAACAGTGCCCCAGTGAACATAACGTGTGCATGTGTCTTCATAATAGAATGATTTATAATCCTTTGAATATATACCCAGTAATGGGATTGCTGGGTCAAATGGCATTTCTATTTCTAGGTCCTTGAGGAATTGCCATACTGTCTTCCACAATGGTTAAACTAGTTTACGCTCCCACTAACAGTGTAAAAGTGTTCCTATTTCTCCACATCCTCTCCAGCATCTGTTGTCTCCAGATTTTTTAATGATCGCCATTCTAACCGGTGTGAGATGGTATCTTGATGTGGTTTTGGTTTGCATTTCTCTAATGACCAGTGATGATGAGCATTTTTTCATGTTTTTTGGCCTCATATATGTCTTCTTTTGAAAAGTGTCTTTTCATATCCTTCACCCACTTTTGGATGGGTTTGTTTTTTTCTTGTAAATCTGTTTTATCTCTTCGTAGATTCTGGATATTAGACCTTTGTCAGATAGGTAGAATGCAAAGATTTTTTCCCATTCTCTTGGTTGCTGGTTCACTCTAATGATTGTTTCTTTTGCTGTGCCAAAGCTCTGGAGTTTATTAGTCCCATTTGTGTATTTTGGCTTTTGTTGCCAGTGCATTTGGTGCTTTAGTCATGAAGTCCTTGCCTGTGTGTATGTCTTGAATGTTTTTGCCTAGGTTTTCTTCTAGGGTTTTTATGGTGCTAGGTATTATGTTTAAGTTTTTAATATATCTGGAGTTAACTTTAGTGTAAGGTGTCAGGAAGGGGTTCAGTTTCTGCTTTCTCTACATGACTAGCCAGTTTTCCCAACACCATTTGTTAAACAGGGAATCCTTTCCCCATTGCTTGTTTTTGTCAGGTTTGTGAAAGATTAGATGGTTGTAGATGTGTGACATTGCCTCTGAGGCCTCTGTTCTGTTCCACTGGTCTATATCTCTGTTTTGGTACCAGTACCATGCTGTTTTGATTACTGTAGCCTTGTAGTATCGTTTGAAGTCAGATAGTGTGATGCCTCCAGCTTTGTTCTTTTTGCTTAGGATTGTCTTGAGTATGTGGGCTCTCTTTTGGTTCCATATGAAGTTTGAGGTACTTTTTTCCAGTTCTGTGAAGAAGGTCATTGGTAGCTTGATGGGGATAGCATTGAATCTATAAATTACTTTTGGCGGTATGGCCATTTTCACAATATTGATTCTTCCTAACCATGAGCATGGAATGTTTTTCTGTCTGTTTGTGCCCTCTCTTATTTCCTTGAGCAATAGTTTGTAGTTCTTGAAGAGGTCCTTTACATCCTTTATTAGTTGTATTCCTAGGTATTTTATTCTCTTTGTAGCAATTGTGAATTGCAGTTCACTCTTGATTTGGCTCTCTGTTAGTCTGTTATTGGTGTATAGGAATGCTTGTGATTTCTGCACATTGATTTTATATCCTGAGACTTTGCTGAAGTTGCTTATCAATTTAAGGAGATTTTGGGCTGAGACATTGATTTTTTTTTCTTGCCTAATTGCTCTGGCTAGAACTTCCAATACCATATTGAACAGGAGTGGTGAGAGGGTGCATCCTTGTCTAGTACCGGATTTCAAAGGGAATGCTTCCAGTTTTTGCCCATTCAGTATGATACTAGCTGTGGGTATGTGGTAAATATCTTTTATTGTTTTGAGATATATTCCATCGATGCCTAGTTTCTTGAGAGTTTTATGCATAAAGGGCTGTTGAATTTTGTCGAAGGCTTTCTCTGCATCTATTGAGATAATCGTGTGGCTTTTGTTTTTGATATTTACTGGATTGTAACCTTTGGGTTAGAGAGAGCAGTATTATCATTTAGCATATTATAGGTACTCAAAAGTTTGTAATTAAAAAGTTTAAATTGTAGGAAGTAATAATTTAGAGATAATTGTGTGGCTTTTGTCTTTGGTATTTACTGGATTGTAACCTTTGGGTTAGAGATAGCAGTATTATCATTTAGCATATCATAGGTACTCAAAAGTTTGTAATTAAAAAGTTTAAATTGTAGGAAGTAATTATTTTCTAGCTGTTTCTCCATAGAAAGAAGGGTAACACATTTGACCTATATTTAATAACTATCAAAATTTAAATCTTTAATATTTTCTAGTATCTTCCAACAGTGTTTTAAGAGCAAGGTAATGGTCAGGCCCAGTGGCTCATGCCTGTAATCCCAGCACTTTGGGTGACTGAGTGCCAGGTCTGTCCCACAGAACCTGGCCAAGTGATGAAATGAGTACTCAGATACAGGTATGCAAACAGCTAGATTACTGCCTGGCTCTAGTAGCTAAATTTATCTGTCTCAGATCAAGTCCCCTATACTCCCTTGTACCTACCCCTTGCCCTCTGCCTCAGGGTTATAGAATAGCTACCTTCAGCTATTCTCCCTTGGGGCTCTGCAGAACCTTCCCACCTTTCAGAAGGTTTGTGTGCTTTTCCTATGGTTTTTGCTACCACTCTGAACGATACCCCACAGCTGAGACAGGTTGATCACTTAAGGCTAGGGGTTTGAGACCAGATGACCAACATAGCGAAACACTGTCTCTACTGGAAAAAAAAATTAGCCGGGGTGGTGGTTCATGCCTTTAGTCCTAGCTACTTGGAAGGCTGAGGCATGAGAATTGCTTGAAACCAGGAGGCGGAAGTTGCAGTGAGCCGAGATTGCACCACTGCACTCCAGCCTGGTGCCTGTCAACAGAGCAAGACTGTCTCAAAAAAAAAAAAGGAAAGAAAAGGGCAAGGTAACCCAGAAAAAAAAGAAAACTGTCATGTCAAAGAGTTAATGCCCTTCATATATGAAGAGTTCTTCCAAATTCATAAGAAAAATGATAAAAAATGATCACTCCAATAGAAAAATAGGCAAAGGACATGAAAGCCAATTTACCAAAAAAAAAAAATTTACACACCCACAACATATATACATACACATAATTTTTTTTTCTTTTAATTTTTGAGATGGAGTTTCACTTTTGTCACCCAGCCTGGAGTGCAGTGGCTCAATCTTGCTTACTACAACCTCTGCCTCCTGGGTTCAAGTGATTCTCCCACCTCAGCCTCCCAAGTAGCTGGGATTACAGACACCCACCACCACGCCTAGCTAATTTTTGTAATTTTAGCAGAGACAGGGTTTTGCCATGTTAGCCGGGCTGGTCTTGAACTCCTGACCACAGGTGATCCACCTGCCTCAGCCTCCCAAAGTGCTGGGGTTACAGGCATGAGCCACCGCGCCCAGCTGTAATTAATATTCTTAAATCATATTGATGAAACAATAATAGTATTTTGAGGACTCTGCTCTGATTTTTTTTTTTTTTTTGAGACAGAATGTTGCTCTGTTGCCAGGCACCAGGCTGGAGTGCAGTGGCGCAATCTTGGCTCACTGCAACTTCCGCCTCCTGGTTTCAAGCAATTCTCCTGCCTCAGCCTCCCGAGTAGCTGGGACCACAGGCACACATCACCACGCCCAGCTGATTTTTGTATTTTTTAGTAGAGATGGGGTTTCTCCATGGTCTCGATCTCTTGACCTCGTAATCCACCCACCTCAGCCTCCCAAAGGGCTGGGATTACAGGCATGAACCACCGTGCCTGACCTGATTTTTTAATCTTGCCTAAATTCCCGTCTAAGGAGTCTGGAGAGTCACGCCTTACACATCATAAATTCTTATCAGATGGGTTTTATTTATCCCTGTATAGTGTGACTTACTTTTCAGTCTGACTCTGGCATAACAAGGAATAAGATCAAAATGTTTTACCTCAAAATATATTTTTTTGCCATACCTTGAAATTGCCCTGCAAAGCCTCTTGTAAGAAAAATCTACATTCCAGATCCAAGAGATAATTGGCTACAAGCCAGGCACCCTGTTAAATCTGATAAGAAACATTTTACAACCTGCTCTCTGAAGTCTGCTGAGAGCTTCCTCTGCACAAAACTTGGTCTCCACAATCCTTTATTTTAACCAAACATTTCCTTTCTGTTGATTAGGTCTTCAAATAAACTCAATATATTGTCAACCAGAAAATGTTTAAATTTGCCTACAGTCTAGAAGCCCCTACTTTGAATTGTCCCGCCTTTCTAAACGAGACAAATGTATTTCTATTTTTTTCTTTTCATTTTTTATTACACTTTAAATTCTGGGATATATGTGCAGAACG
This sequence comes from Callithrix jacchus, assembly GCF_049354715.1. Classification (NCBI taxonomy): domain Eukaryota; kingdom Metazoa; phylum Chordata; class Mammalia; order Primates; family Cebidae; genus Callithrix; species Callithrix jacchus. Next base: position 94,792,649 of record NC_133509.1, read on the forward strand.
TGCAGGTTTGTTACATAGGTATACATGTGCTATGGTGGTCTGCTGCACCCATCAACCCATCGTCTACGTTAGGCATTTCTCCTAATGCTCTCTCTCCCCTAGCCCCCACACCCTGACAGGCCCCAGTGTGTGATGTTTTCCTCCCTGTGTCCACATGTTCTCATTGTTCAACTCCCATATATGAGTGAGAACAGGTGGTGTTTGGTTTTCTGTTCTTGTGTTAGTTTGCTGAGAATGATAGTTTCCAGCTTCATCCATGTCCCTGCAAAGTACATGAACTCATCCTTCTTTATGGCTGCATAGTAGCCCATGGTTGTATAGGTGTATGTCTTAAATGTATTTGATAGATGTCTCATGCCTCCCTAAAAAAAACTAAGCTGTACCCCAACCACCTTGGGCACATGTTCTCAGGACCTTCTGAGGGCTGTGTCATGGGCCGTGGTCACTCATATTTGGCTCAGAATAAATCTCTTAAAATATTTTTTAGAGTTCGACTCTTTCATCAACAGTTTCATAAAAAGGAACACTCAGATTAAAGAAGAGCTCCTAGAAGTTAAAAAAAAAAAGTGAGCAATGATTTCATAAGTTTCTACAGATTTATTAGAAGATAGTTAAGTCTCCTGAAAGTCTAACAAAAATATAGTTGAGACAAGTGCCTCAGTGCAGAAGTTCTCCTTAATATCACCTTACCTGTTAGGATGACTACTGTCAAAAAAACAAAAGATGAGTGTTTATGAGGATATGGAGAAATTGGAACCCTTGTATGCTGGGTGGGAATGCAAAATTATGCAGCCACTATACCAAAACAGGATGGAGATTCCTCAAAAAAAAAAAAAATAGAGCTACCATATGATATAGCAATTTTGCTTTTGAGTATTTATACAAAATGATTGAAATCCCTCCCATGTTCATTGCAGCATTATTCATGGAAACAACTTAAATATCCATCAGCAGATAAATTGTTAAAGAAAATGTGGTATAGACATACAATGGAATATTATTCAGCCTTAAAAAAAAACAAACAAAAAGGAAACCCTGCCATGTGTAGCAACAGATGAACCTTGAAGGCATTATGGTAAGTGAAGTAAGCCAGTCACAGAACGACAACTACTACATTCCACTTTTGTGAGGTATCTAAAATAGACAAACTCAGAATCAGTGAGTAGAATGGTGATTGCTAGAGAATGAGGGGAGGGAAAATGGGGAGTTGCTATTCAACAGGTATGAGGTTTTAGTTATGGAAGATGAGTAAGTTCTAGAGCTCTACTGTACAACATTGTGCCTGTAACTAACAACACTGTGTTGTGTACTTAAATATTTAAAAGTAGATCTCATATTAGTGTTCTTACCACAATAAAAAATCAAAATCTTAACAATACAGGAAAAAAGAGGGATTATAAATGAATAAATGAAATCAACCAATCAATAAAAATAATACGATATATTAAAAAAATTTACTAAACAAAAATCAATCGCTACAACTTCTGAAAAAATTTTTGTTGAACTTAGAAAACTACATATTTAATCCAAAAACGTGGCCACTTTTTGTTTTTTTGTTTAACAGATTTTTAGTGTGGTGTTATATATGTCTGAGTTACATACAGTTTTTTAACTAAGATTTCCCTCCCAGTGCATTGCCAAATTGATCTCTGTTTCTTACTCTTCTGAGTAATGCTTAAGAAATGTGACTGAGATTCCAAATAAAGCAACATTTCTGTGGCTGTTTTGTTGACTCACTTTCAGAGTAGTATATGGAAAAAGCATATGGCTTAAATCAGTGTTATGATGTCATCTTTAAACATCAAGTTCTTTTTTCAAATCCCTTAAGTTTTTTTCCTGTCCTGAGCCATTTTTTTATTTGAATATTGTAGAGATGTAGAACTAATGCATTAGTTCTTCTGGGAATTAATAGTCTTTCAGAACCATGTGCCAAATTCTCACTTGGGGCAAACCTTTTAATAATTGTGAATTTGGTTTCTATGCTGTCTTCCTCTGAGCCCTCCAAACTGTTCCAACCTCTGCCTCTTACCCAGTTCCAAAGTCACTTCCATGTTTTTGCACATCTTTACAGCAGCATCCCTCTCCCCAGTACCAAATTGCTGGCAGAAGGTAGAAGGTGACAAGCATGTCTTACATGGCAGCAGACAAGAGACAGTGAGAACCAAGCAAAAGGGTTTTCCCCTTATAAAACCATCAGATCTCATGAGACTTATTCACTACCACAAAAACACTATGGGGGAAACCAACCCCATGATTTAATTGTTTCCCACCAGGTCCCTTCTACAACACATGGGAATTAAGGGAGCTACAATTCAAGATGAGATTTGGGTGGGGAAACATCCAAATCATATCAGCTCCTATGCCAAATAGCATATTATTAGTAGAGAAAATAAATAAATCTGAAAAGATAAAATGTAAAGAGGTGAACAATATAAGAAGTTACTATGAGAAATGCCCTATACTACTACATGTTACAAGGTTGAGTATCCTTTATCCAAATTCCTTGAGACCAGAAGTATTTTGGATTTGGGTTTTTTCCCCCAGATTTTGGACTGTTTGCATTATGCCAGTTATGCATGCCAAATCCAAAAATCAGAAATGCCCTAATGAGCATCTCCTTTGAGCATCATGTTGGCACTTAAAAAGTTTAGCTGGCCTGGTGCAGTGGCTCATGCCTGTAATCCCAGCACTTCAGGAGGCTGAGGCAGGTGGATCACCTGAGGTCAGGACTTTGAGACCAGCTTGGCCAACATAGAGAAACCTCATCTCTACTAAAAATAGAAAAATTAGCCAGGCGTGGTGGCGTGCACCTGTGATCTCAGCTACTTGGGAGGCTGAGGCAGGAGAATTGCTTGAACTTGGGAGTCAGAGGTTGCAGCCAAGGTTGCAACATTGCACTTCAGCCTGGGCAACAGAGCAAGACTGCATCTCAAAAAAAAAAGTTTCAGCTTTTGGAGGATTTTGGATTTCAGATTTGTGATGCACACCTTGTAGTATGTAGAACAAGCAGTGGTTTTAGAATACAGAGAGAAGAGATATTCAGCTAGACTAAACTGCTCTGCAAAATTTTCAGAAATGTCTTAAAAGTTGCTTAAAGTCACTAATTTGGGAAGGGAGGAGAGGACATCCTAGGCAAAGGAGAGAGCATGAGTTTGGTGGAAGAAAAACACAATGTATTTATGGGGTGTGATGTTGAGAGTTCTGGAGGACATCTGGTAATTTGAAGAGATGTTAAATGTTACACATAAAATACAGCTTAGTTAATATTCCTTCTGAAACTTTTTATGCATATGCAAACTGTATAAAACCTTCTATATACACAGATGTGTATACTCTTTATTTTGGATACAAATTGAATCAGTAGTGTGTTTATTTTACTTTTCAGTATATCATGGGCATTTTTGCATGTTTCTACGATAATAACACTTCAGATATTCCACTATTTGGAATATGATCACAGATTATTTCATCAAATGGATGAAAACATTTAAACAAAACTTTACAAAAGACCCAGAAATACTAAAAGGGAAATGAATAGGAATACTAACATGCAGTTAGATAATCTGGTTTGTAAAGTATCTTTACTTTCCCAGGAAGCCACTCTACCTTGTTTCTGAATTATCTCAGTAGAGCTAGAAGGGCCAACTTTAGCCTAACTTTTTGGAGAAATTCCAGGCACATCCAGATTCTTCAAAACCCAGACCATCCGTCCAAGTTCATTTTCCTGTTTGATGGCATCTTCCATAGATAACTGATATCAGAATGCTTATTCCCTCCCACAGGAGGGTGACCTTTCTTACTCCTTGGTTTCTATAAGGCAATTGTAGTGGAGTATCATACAGTGACATCAGTGCAGGAGACAAGCTTGTGTACAGAGGGGAAGGAGGAACTCTTTCCATTCCCTAAGATTGACCCCGTAGATCACTAAGGTTCGATTTGGCCCTGTAGTTCTGTTAGTTTGTGAGTACAGTCATCCCTTGGTGACTGTGAGAGTTAAGTTCCAGGACCTCCCTCAGATACCAAAATCCAATGATGTTCATGTCTCTGATATAAAATGGCTAATATACATATAACCTATGCACTTCCTTGCTGTACTTTAAATCAGCCCTAGATTACTTATAATACCTAATACTATGTACATGTTATGTAAATAGCTATACTTTATTATTTAGGGAATAATGGAAAAAACCTGTACATGTTCAGTACAGATACAGTTATTTTCCTGATTGTTTTCTGTCTGTGGTTGGTTGAATCCACGAATGCAGAACTCACAGATACGGGAGGGCTAGTTGTACTTGTGGAGGTGTCATGTGAGTAAAAGCTGTGATTCATTCTGTGCAGAACTAAGACCAGTGATTAGAAGAAAAAAGATAGATGTTTACAATTTTTAAAACTTCTTAAAAAACTTATAGCAGTATAACAAAGAGGTGATCTAATGTACTAATTCTTAAAGGTGACTCCCAAATTTTTCATGCTGCCCCAAATCTCTCTCCAGAATTGATACTGATTAGGTAGAATTGACTAGAGGAAAGGCTAATTTTGAACTGACTGGAAGAAAGACTATTTTAAGATGGTTTTAAATATTATTTTTCCCTTCTAGCCTAACATGATCCACCAAAGTAATACTTTGCTAGCTGGTTTTGTGTAGGGTAATTATTTTTCAGAATAAGCTGCAAGGAATAAGGAAGAGTTGAACTGAAGAGAACCTCTGTTATTTGATACTTAAATTTATATGGCTCTTAAATAAAAGTAACCTAAATTGATTTGAATTGAAAGTACTGGCAGTTTGGACTTACCATTGACCTCAGAAGTTAAATATGTGAGTTAAAGTCTAATTCCAAATATTAAGTTATAAATTAAGAAAGAATGTGATGATTTTTTTTTTAATGAAAAATAAGGCTGAACACAGTGGCTCATGCTTGTAATCCTAGCACTTTGCAAAGTGAGGCAGGAGGATCGCTTGAACCCAGATACTCAAGACCAGCCTGGGTAACATGGCAAAACCCCATTTCTACAAAAAATAAAAAATTAGCCAGGCATTGGGGAATATGCCTATAATCCCAGCTACTCAGGAGGCACAGGTGGGAGATCACTTGAGCTTGGGAGGTTGAAGCTGCAGTAAGCTGTGATCACAACAGTTTACTCCAGCTTGGCTGACAGAGTGAGACTGTCTCTCAAAAAAATAACTGAGCGTATTAATTTTGTTTATAAAAACTAACAACTTAGCATCAAGTATGTGTCAGGAAGAGGTCTGAGAAGTGCAGTTATAAATCCTACCCTTGAAGGAAGTAAGGTGATAAAATAAAAATGTGAGGTTTTTCCTCACAGGTTTTAAGTACGACATTTTCAAACAGTGACTTTTTTTTAATTTTTATTTTTTAGAAACTGCTGTGTTACAGAAAAGCATGTGACTTTCAGAATAATCCCGAATGATGATGAGTCCAGATGTGCCTCTACTGAATGATTACAAGCAGGACTTCTTTCTGAAGCGCTTTCCACAGACTGTTCTTGGAGGCCCTCGATTCAAATTAGGCTATTGTGCCCCTCCTTACATATATGTTAATCAAATTATTCTCTTTCTAATGCCATGGGTTTGGGGTGGAGTTGGAACACTTTTGTACCAGTTAGGCATCCTGAAAGATTATTATACAGCAGCACTTTCAGGTGGATTAATGCTTTTTACTGCATTTGTCATCCAGTTCACAAGTTTATATGCCAGAAGCAAATCAGCAACAATAGAAAGAATACCAACCATGAATGTCTTAGCAGAGGAGGATGAGCATGAATTTACAAGTTGTGCTGGTGCTGAGACTGTCAGATTTCTAATTCCTGGCAAGAAATATATACCCAATACAGTTTTTCATTCTGTTCTTGCTGGATTAATATGTGGTCTTGGAACATGGTATCTGCTCCCAAATAGAATAACCTTGCTGTATGGCAGTATAGGAGGCACTACTCTACTGTTCTTCTTTGGATGGATGACATTATGTATAGGAGAATATTCATTAATTGTAAACACAGCTACAGAGACTGCAACTTTTCAAACAGAGGATACTTATGAAATTACTCCTCTTATGAGACCGCTTTATATTTTTTTCTTTGTTTCTGTGGATCTGGCACACAGGTAAAAAAACCTACCAAATATTTTGTAACTTGCTTTGTTTTTAAGAATACAGCGTAAGAGAGCTTTCCTTTTAGTATTAAAAAGATGAATCTATCAATTAAAAATCATCGAACCATTGGGTGACAGGTTATTTTAATAATTCTTTTAGGATTGATCTCTAAAACATATTAAAGCAATAGCTAAAACTTATTGAAGAGTTGTTTTTTTTTTAAAAACCTTCTTGAGATAAAGAAGGAACTTTTCAATTTTGTGTTTCACTTTAAATAAGAAGCTTTGGGTTGCTGAAACCTGTAAGGAGATGGAACTTTCCTGTGGAGAGAAAAGGAAGAATTTAAAATTTATACACATAAATATTATATACAGATCAAGTGAATTGAAGACAAGTAGAAAATTTATTTCTAATTTTGTGATAGCAACAATAGAAGTAATACTGAATTTTTAAAACCGACTTGTTACAAAAGTAGAAAATAGTGGTTTTTTTTAACAAACATAATTGTTCACAAAATTGTTCGATAGTTTCTTTTACTTGCCTTTTCAGGTTTGACTTTCTATTTCTGTTTCTGTAGATTGCAACTTTCTTTTCCTAGGTTAATGTCCAGGTAGAAATGTTCAGGCATGTTATGGACTGAATATTTGTGTCTCTCCAGAATTTATATATTGCAGTCTTAAACCCTAATATGATGGTATTTGGAGACGAGGCTTTTGGGAGGTAATTAGGTCATGAAGGCAGGTCCCTGCTATGAAGGGACTAATCCCCTTATGAGAAGAGGCACCAGAGAGCTTGATCTCTCCCTCTCTGTGTCATGTAAGGACACAGCAATAAGGTGGCCACCTGCAGCCAAAGAAGAGAGCTCTCACCAGAGCCTGACTATATTGGCAGCCTGATCTTGGACTTCCAGCCTTCAGAACTGTGAGAAAATAAATTTCTGTTGTTTAAGCTACTCAGCCTATGGTGTTTTGTTATGGCAGCCCACACCAATTAAGATTTTGCTACTAAGAAGTGGGATGCCTTTGTAACAAATACCTAAAAATATGGAAATGGCTTTAGGTAATGGGTAGAGGCTGAAAAAGATTGTTTTGTTTCTTTGTTTTGTTTTGTTTTAGATGAAGTCTCCCTCTTTCACCCAGGTGAGAGTGCAGTGGCACAATCTTGGCTCACCGTAATCTCCGCCTCCCAGCTTCAAGTGATTCTCCTCCCTGAGCCTCCTGAGTAGCTGGAATTACAGACATGTACCACCATGCCCAGCTAATTTTAAATTATAAAATCTTAAACTCTGAAGAATCATTGATAGAATTTCAGCCAATATAGTAGTTTAGACATTTAGGGGAGAAATATTTTTGCTCTGGCCTCAGTTATTCAGTTTTACAAATTCTTGTATTCAGTTTTCTTGCTATTCAATGATGGCTTTTAATTATTTCCTCCTCCTTTGCACATTTGAATTCATATATTGTCTAAATGCTAAGCTTGTACACAATTGAGTAGGGGTAGTTGCTGAGGTAGAAGGACAGTTGTCACAATTTATATGTATGGATCATTTGTAAGTTGCGATTAAGACTTTTCTGTGTTGAGGGTGTGCGGGGGGGTGGTTTTTTTTGGTTTGTTTTGGAAGGGAGTGTGTTACCTTGTGTTTTGCTTTTCCTTAAAAGATTCTCTTCTATATATTTTGTGTGATTTAAATGTCCTTTTTTTATAGGTTTCTAGTAAATATACCAGCTCTAGAACACATGAATCAGATTTTACACATCTTGTTTGTGTTTTTACCCTTTTTGTGGGCACTTGGGACTCTGCCCCCTCCCGATGCACTTTTCTTATGGGCAATGGAGCAGGTTTTAGAGTTTGGCCTTGGAGGCTCATCTATGTCAACCCACTTACGGTATTCATTTTAAAATATTGATGTTATGTGTAACATATTTTTAAATAACATTTTTCTTTTCTAGTAAATCTTTTTTCTTTTTTTCCTCTGCAGGTTATTAGTAATGTTCATCCTGTCTGCTGGAACAGCTATAACATCATATTTCATTTCAAGCACTGTTGGTGTGGTTCTCTTCATGACTGGATTTGGTTTCCTGCTGAGTCTGAACTTAAGTGACATAGGTCACAAAATTGGAACCAAATCTAAGGATTTACCCAGCAGTCCAGGAAAACATTTTATATGGAAGGAATGCCTTTTCTACATCATTATTTTAGTCTTGGCTCTTTTAGAAACTAGTTTGCTTCATCACTTTGCTGGCTTCTCACAGATTTCCAAAAGCAGTTCCCAGGCTATTGTGAGCTATGGTTTGATGATATTACTTATCATACTGTGGATACTTAGGGAAATTCAAAGCCTGTATATCTTTGGAATTTTCCGAAATCCTTTTTATCCAAAGGATGTCCAAATTATGACTGTATTCTTAGAGAAGCAAACCAGGCTCATGAAGATTGGTATTGTCAGACGGATTTTGCTAACTTTAGGTAGGGAGATAAAGTCTGTTAACCTTGTGTTATAAATCATATCCAGCAAGTATCCTAAAGTATTGCTGAATTCCCATATTTGTATAGTATTATACTACCTAAAAGTGTTTGTTCTTTTATGTTTTGGTTTTTGTTTGTTAGGTTTTTTAGTTAATTGCTTAAATGTGCTTATGAAAATGTATGTTTGCCAAAATAAAATATGGTAGAAGGAGCTATTTTGCCTTAATTAAATTTCTCTCTTTTTGTTTTGTTTTGTTTTGTTTTAGTATCACCTTTTGCTATGATAGCATTTCTTTCATTGGACAGTTCCTTACAAGGGCTCCACTCAGTGTCTGTCTCTATTGGATTCACAAGAGCTTTTAGAATGGTAATCCTAATATGTGTTTAATAGTATTTTGCTATTGCTAAGTTTTATTATAATTTTGCTTAATAGTTTGCTTAGATTATCAAATTCTACCTGATAAAAGTGGATAATTTGTATACCGCAGGTATGGCAGAATACAGAAAATGCTTTAATAGAGACAGTTATTGTATCAACAATACACTTGATCTCCAGTGCAGACATATGGTGGAACAGAAACCTGGATACAGGAATCAGACTCTTACTGGTAAATGTATTTTTAAACAGCTTTAGTGAAATATATTTCACATACTATAATATTTATCCATTTAGTGGTGTATATTCAGTTTTGTAGTCATCACCACAATCTAATTTAGAACATTTTCAACATCCCAAAAAGAAACCTCAATTGTTATTCCCCATTTCCATCTCACCTACTGCCCACTCCAGTCCCAGCAGCCACTAATCTACTTTCTATCTTTATAGCTTTATGTATTTTAGATGTTTCACATGAATGAAATTCTGTAGCATGTGATCTTTTGCTTTTGGCTTTTACTTTTGTGTTTTCAAGATTCATCCATGTAACAACGTGTCAGTACAGTCATGCATTGCATGAACGCTTCATTCAATAACAGACCATATATACAACAGTGGTTTCATAAGATTATAATTGAGATGAAAAATTCCTATCACCTAGTGGCATAGCCCTTGTAGCATAGCACATTACTCATGTGTTTGTGGTGATGCTGGTGTAAACAAACCTACTGGACTGCCGGTTATATAAAAGTATAGCACATATAATTGTGCACAGTATGTAATACTTGACAATTAGCAACTACTGGTTTATGTATTTACTGTGCTTCTTATCATTATTTTAGAGCATATTTCTACATATTAAAAAAATAAAAGCTGTGAAACAGCCTCAGGCAGGTCCTTCAGGAGGTATTCCAGAAGAAGGCATTGTTATCGTAGGAGATGACAGCTCCATGTATGTTATTGCCCTTGAAGACCTTCCAATAGAACAAGATGTGGAGGTGGAAGACAGTGATATTGATAATGTGACCCTCTGTATGCCTAGACTGATGTGTGTTTTTGTATCTTCATTTTTGACAAAGTTTTAAAAGTTAAATTTTTTTTAAAAAAGCTTATAGAATAGGGATACAAAGAAAAAATTTTGTACAGCTGTACAATGTGTTTTAAGCTAAGTGTCATTACAAAAGAGTCAAAAAGTAAAGAAAGTTTATAAAATAAAAAAGTTGTAGTAAGCTAAGGTTAATTTATCATTGAAAAATGAAAAATATTTTGAAAATAAATTTAGAGTAACCTAAGAGTACAGTGTTTTTTATATCTACAGTAGTGTATAGTAATGTCCTAGGACTTCACATTCATTCACCACTCACTCACTAACTTAGAGCAGCTTCTAGTCCTGCAAGCCCCATTCATAGTAAGTGCTCTATTCAATGTACCATTTTTTATCTTTTATAATATATATTTTTACTGTACAGTTTCAATGTTTAGGTACAAAACTACTTACCATTGTGTTACAGTTGCCTGCAGTATTCAGTACTGTAATATTCAGTACAGGTTTGTAGGCTATGAGCAATAGTCTATACCATATACCCTAGTATGTAGTAGGTTATACCACCTAGGTCTGTGTATGTATGCTCTGTGATGCTCACTCAATGATCAGTCTCATTATTTGTGAACATATGTTTCTGTTTATGTTGGGTATACATACCTAGGACTGGAATTTCTGATTGTATAGGAACTCTATGTTTAATGCTTCAAGATACTACAATACATGTTTCTTAGAACATACCCTGTCTGATCAGGTGCTGTGGCTCATGCCTGTAATCCCAGCGCTTTGGAAGGCCAAGGCAGGCAGATCACCTGAGGTTGGGGAGGTAAAGACCAGCCTGACCAACATAGAGAAACCCCATCTCTAAAAATACAAAATTAGCCAGCCGTGGTGGTGCATGCCTGTTATTCCAGCTACTCAGGTGACTGAGGCAGGAGAATCACTTGAACCCGGGAGGTGGAGGTTGTGGTGAGCCAAGATTGCACCATTGTACTCCAGCCCTGGCAACAAGAGCAAAACTCCATCTCAAAAAAAAAAAAAAGAACACATCCTTGTCATTAAGTGATGCATGACTGTACTTTTTATTACCAAATACGATTTTATTTTATAGATATACTACATTTGGTTAGTACATTAGTTGATTTATCAGATGATGGATATTTAGGATGTTTCCACCTTTTGACTATTAAAAAGAATATTGCTGTGAACATCTGTGTACAAGTTTATTTGTGAATGTGTGTTTTCATTTATCTTGGGTACATGTACCTAGAACTGGAATTTCTGGTTGTATAGGAGCTCCTTGTTTAGTGCTTCAGTGTACTGCAAAACTGTTTTCCAGAGGAGCTGCACCATTTTACATTCCCATCAGCAGTGTATGAGGATTCTAGTTTCTCCATATCCTCACCATCACTTGTTACTATCTGACATTTTCATTATAGCCGTACTAATGAGTGTGAACTGCCACCTTGTTATTTTGATTTGCATTTCTCTGATCAATATTTTATGTGTTTTGGGGTCATTTGTGTATTTGTTTTGAAAAATGTCTATTCCAATCCTTTGCCCATTTTAATTTGGGTTATTTACCTTTCTGTTGTTGAGCTGTGACAGTTCTTTATGTACTCTAGATAAAAGTCTCTTGACAATGAACAATTTTTCTCCAATTTTCAACCTATTCTGTAGGTTATCTTTCACTTTCTGGATAGTATCATTTGAAGAACAAAAGTTGAATGAAGTTTAATATATGTTTCCTTTGTCACCTTTGTTTTTGGTGTCATATCTCACAAACACTGCTTACTCCAAGGTCATGAAAATTTACTTTGTTTTCTACTAAAACTTTTATAGTTTTAGCACTTACATAGAGCCTGATCTACTTTGAGTTAATTTTTGGATTTGATATGAGATAGGGCTCCAAATTTATTCTTTGGCACATTAAAGTCAGGTTGCCCTACCACCATTTATTTAAATTATTCTTGTGCCCCCAGTGAATTTCTTAGCAAGCTTGTCAAAAATTAAATGACTGGAAATGTTAGAGTTTATTTCTAGACTACTCGGAGTTCTCTTTCATCCATCTATATGTCTGTCTTCATGCCAGCACCATACTCGCTTAGTTATAGTAAGTTGTAGTAGGGTTTGAAGTTGGGATGTGTGAGTCCTCCAACTTTGTCCTTCTTTTTCAAGATTGTTTGGGACCCTTGCATTGCCATCATCTATTTGGATAGTTTGCCATCTTTAAAATATTTTTCCAATCCATGAACATGAGATGTCTTTCCATTTTTTTTAGATCTTCTTTGGTTTATTTCAACAATGTTTTGTAATTTTCAGTGTGTAAGTCTTATACTTCTTAAATTTATTCCTAAGTATTTTATTATTTTGGATGATACTATAGATGGAAGTCTTCTTAATCTCATGTTTTGGCTTATTATCAGAGTATGAAATACAGTTGATTTTTAAAATATTAATCCTATGTCCTGGAGTCTCACTGAACTCCCATATTCTAATAGATTTTTAGTGGGTTCTTAGGATATTCTATGTATAAGATCAGGTCATCTGCAATTAAGAGATAGTTTTACTTCTCTTCTGTCTAGGCTAAATGCTTTTCATTTCTTTTTCTTGCCTAATTGCAATGGAAGTAACTCCAGCATAATGTTGAGCAGGAGGAGTAGGAATTGACATCTTATGACGAAAGCATTCCGTCTTTCTCCATTAAGTATGATATCAGTCTTACCATTGAATGTGGTATCAGCTAAGAATTTTTTTATAGATGCTTTTATCAGGTTGAAGAAGTTCCCTTCCATTACTAGGTAAATCAAGCTTGTCCAAACTGTGGCCCACCAGTTGCATGTGGGCCAAGATGGCTTTGAATGTGGCCCAACAGAAATTTATAAACTTTCTTGAAACATTATGAGGTAGGGTGTTTTTGCAATTTTTTTTTTTTTAGCTCATCAGCTATCATTAATGCGAATGTATTTTATGTGTGGCCCAAGACAATTCTTCTTCCAGTCTGTCCAGGGAAGCCAAAATAAATTTGTTTTTTATCATGAATGGTGTTGAATTTTGTCAAATGCTTTTTCTGTGTCTGTTGAAATAGTCATGTGCTTTTAGTCCTTTATTAATGTAGTGTAATATGTTGATTGATTTTTGGTTGTTAAACCAACCTTGTATTCCTGGAATAAATCGCACTCAGCCGTAATGTGTAGTCCTTTTTATATGTTGCAAAATTTGGTGGGCTACTATATTGTCTGTCATCTTTATTTATAAAATTGTATATTTATCTAGTTTTCTTTCCTTGTATATTATTGCCTGGTTTAGGTATCAGGGTAGCACTGATCCTATAAAATGAGTTAGGAAGTGTTCCATACTATTCTATTTTCTGGTAGAAGTTGGTGAAGAATAGGTATTGATTATTTGTAAATGTTCTGTAGTATTCAATATGTATCTTAAATTGTTTTGTGTAGTATCTTAAATTGTTTTTGTGTAGTATTTTGTAGTATTGAAGCCACCTGAGTCTCAGCTTCTCTCTGTAGGTAGTTTTAAAATTATTCAGTCTCTTTACTTTTTGTTGATTATTTGGATTTTTTATTTCTTCTTAAGCCAGTTTTAGTAATTTGTGTCTTTCTAGGAACTTGTCAATCTCTGCATTATCTAATCTGTGGCCTACAGTGGTCAACCTTAAAGCATAGTTGGTACACGTCAGTTTTCTTTAGTGTTACCGTTTTCTTTTTGTTTGTTTGTTTTTAAAGAAAGTCCAAACTTTAGAATGTATTCTCATTTATTGTGAGATTGGAGAAAAATTAACAAAGAATCAAAGGATAAGATCTATTTCTTAAAAAATATTGGGGCAGAATGAAATTACTATATAGTCTTTCTTATGTGATCTTGAAAATTCACAAAAAATCTTTAAGGATAAATAAAAATAATTTTTACATTTCTGCAGGTTGGTATCGTACGTGATCGTTTGATTCAGTTCATCTCTAAATTGCAGTTTGCTGTGACTGTTCTTTTGACATCATGGACAGAGGAAAAACAACGTCGAAAAAGAACTACCACCTTATGTATTCTCAACATTGTCTTTTCTCCATTCGTCTTGGTCATCATAGTTTTTTCTACACTACTCTCTTCTCCCTTACTCCCCCTTTTCACCCTTCCTCTGTTCTTGGTGGGGTTTCCCCGACCTATACAGAGTTGGCCAGGAGCAGCAGGCACCACAGCCTGTGTGTGTGCAGATACAGTGTACTACTACCAAATGGTCCCCAGGTTGACTGCTGTGCTGCAGACTGCAATGGCAGCTGGAAGTTTAGGTAAGTTAATGGGTTGTGCTTAAAAATTTCTCACTAATGTATTTAAAGTACAAAAAAAAAAAAAAAAAACAGGAAAACAAATCTTTTTATCCAACCATAATATAGCGTAACAACCATACACTTTGATGTGTAGGCAGAGCGACTAAATATGAAATTAGAAGTTTATCTCCTGATCCTGATTTTCATCTGAATTAAGTTATAAAATAAAAATACTTAGGAAAGTTTTTCTTAAGATTATTTGATAATTTTTTAAATACATTTTCTTGAATAAATTCAGATTACATTTGCACCATTGAAACATGGAAACACCTTTCTTCCAGGATTTCCATGAATTTTTTTTTTAGTGGATGAGAATTTTCAATTCTGCCCAGGCTGACCTTGAACACATAGCCTTGCCTCCTCATGCACCAGGACAACTGGCCTGAGCAACCGTGGCTCATGATTTCCATGAATTTATAGTGAGTTTATGTCAAGTAGATGCAATAGCTTACATTCATGAAGTTTAGTGAAAACTAGCTTTACATAATACCAACTTGAGGAGCAGAAGGGAGTTTTGTTTATATATACCTTACTAGTTATAGAAAGTTAAGCAGTCTGACAAGATAACTGGGGAAGATAACGTAATTTTGGTGAGTGATCAGTAGGAAAGGTAGCCTCCCAAAGTGAAGTGCTATGCAGTTATTAGCAAGAAAATAGGTTTTTGATGACAGTGAACTAATCTTATGAGTTTTAATGCTTTTGTCAAACACTAACTGTAAATTTTAACTATATTATACTTCTCAAGGTTGATTTTAGATAAGGTATAAGTTGACACTAGTGTGTCATCTCCTACCATGTGCTTTAGCCCCTGGAACTTGTTTTTAAAATGACAGATTACTTTCTGACAAACTCATTCTAGGTAGAGTAGCAATTTAAGATTACAATTTTAATAAAACACTTGGGGTTGAACTTTTCTAATTAATATGTGAGATGATTTATGAGACAAAATTATCTTTGTACAAATTTTTATGAATAATCATTTTATAGAAAATAGTCTATACTTAAAATACGTTTGTGCAGTGCTATTAATTTTCATTATGTAATGCTATTCTTTTTAAAACACCTGTGGGGTTAAACTCCCATCAGAAATAGTAATTATCTAAAAATTATACTTTATTATCAAACCAAATACACTCAATCAAGAAGTATATTATAAAGTAGTTTCTGATGGGGGGAGAAAAAAAGCAATGAGATAATATTTCGCATACATTGAAGTGGCAAAAATGTGAACAGTTTGACACTACGAAGTATTGGCTAGGACCTGGGGAACAAGAACTTTCAAACCTTGCTATAAGGAATTTATACAACCACTTTGAAGAGTTAATTGGTAGTCTGTAGTAAAGATGTACATATCCCATGGTTCAGGGATTCCAATTTTAGATTCCATGATTTAGTGATTCCAACTGTAGAGAAATTCTAGTGTATGTGTCTTGGAGGTCCTCAAGACGACCCCAGGTTTGATGGTTCCCTAGGAGGACTCACAGCTAAAATTTATTACAGCAAGAGGATGCAGAGCAAAATCAGCAAAGGGAGAAATCACAAGGAGTAAAAGAGACCAGGTGCAAGTCTCCAGCAGTCGCACGGAGTCACACAGAATGTGTTTAATCCCCTGGCAACAAGTTGTAATGTGTGACATGCTAACTGCCAGAGAAGCTCATTTTGAGACTCAATGCCCAGGGCTTTTGTTGCAGATTGGTCATGCAGGCACTTTCTGCCTGGCACGTACCAGTACTCCAGAATCCCAAAAAGAGAGCAGGTGTTCAGGATATATTGTATTGTTTGTACAGTTAGACACATGAGAGACTCTTAACTAGCTAGGGGGTTCCCAGATGCCAGCTGAGTACCAGCCATATAAGCAGGCCTTTCGAAGAACAGCAGTCAGTTCTGGTATGTTAACACTGTTCTGAACCACATGTTGTGCAAGTAGACTTGCACGAAGATAATTTCTGCAACATTAGTTACAACAGTGAAAAGTTGGAAACATCTGAAAAGTTTATCAATGAGGAAATGAATACCCAAATTCAGTTACATTGATATGGTATATTTTCAACAGCAGTTACAATAAATAAATTTTAGCTGTTTGCCATTGACGTGGGCAAATCTCAGAGATAAAAGTATTTAGAGAAAGCCAGGCACAGTGGCTCATGCCTCTAATCCCAGCAGTTTGGGAGGCCAAGGCGGGCAGATCACTTGAGGTCGAGAGTTTGAGACCAGCCTGACCAACATGGAGAAACCCCATCTCTAAAATACAAAAAAAAAAAAGCCAGACATGGTGGTGCACACCTGTAATCCCAGCTACTCAGGAAGCTGAGGCAGGAGAATTGCTTGAACCCAGGAATCGGAGGTTGTGGTAAGCTGAGATTGTGCCATTGCACTCGAACCTGGGCAACAAGAGCAAAACTCAATCTCAAAAAAAAAAAAAAATTAGAGAAAAACTAAAAAGTATTTGTACAGTATTGTAGCATTTTATGTGCATTTTGTAAGCCACAAAACACTTTTATATACATGTATATAAAAATGTCAAAAATATTTAAGTCATGACTGTGAAGTTGACTTCTATAAACTCAAAACTTTTCCTAATATAATTAACATGTATTTAAAATTTCATACGATTTCTAATTTGTTTTTCTGGAAAATCCTTGAATTTTTATGTATTATCACCTGTAGATTGTCTGTTCCAACTGCTCTTGTAAAGAGTTAACTTAATGCCTACTGGTACACAGTGAATAGTTATTTCTGTTCTTGACCTAAGGAGAGGGTAGGAGTTGTGAATCAGTTCTATATGTGTTTTCAGTTTTGAAGACATATAGCAAAATAAAAGAAACTTGAAAAATGATTTTCTTTTTTTTTTTTCTTTTCTGATTTGTTGTAGGTCTCCTCCTACCTGGATCTCATTACTTGGGCCGTTTTGAGGATCGTTTAATATGGATAATAATTCTGGAATGTGGCTATAGTTACTGCTGTATTAACATTAAGGTCAGTGTGCATTTAAAACATCTCTAGTATATTTTATAGTAAATGTGTAAAATTTTACCTGTTCACATCAAACACTCTATTTGAAAGAAGAATACCTTTTTAATTACCTGTGAAAATACTTAGGGATTTTTAAAGTATATTTCAATAAGCACATGTTGATAAATGGACTAATGTTGATTTTATAATAGAGCATGGTAACAAAATATACCTGCTACCTTTTCTTCCAGTCCTGTTCTTGTTCTCTCTCTCTAGTTAAGCATCTCAAAAGTGAGAATCAGTAATGTTTTTTAACTCCTATATCATTTAAGCATTCTCAACTTAATAAAAACTATCTTCTGATCCTACCTGCTATACCCTATTTCTTTTCTTTCTTGAAGAGCAAAATTGCCTTATTAGAGCTGCTTATAATCGTATCTCCAATTTAATTTTTTCCATTCTATCTTCAGTTTACTCTAGGTTTTTGACCCTGCTGCTCTACCCAACCTGCTCTTGTCAGGGTCTCTAGTGACTGACACCTTGCTAATTCCAGTGAACAACTCTCAGAAGCAGTCTTATTTGAACCATCAGCAGCATTTTCCACAGTTGTTCTCTTCTCTTCACTTGTTTCATGGGTTACTTATTGACAGTCTACTTTCTGATTCCTTCTCTTTTCTTTGACCTTTTAACAGTAGAGTGTCCTAGAGCTTAGCAGTCCTTGGTGACAAATCTGTCCTTTTGGTTGCTCAGGCTAAAAATACTGGAGTCACATTTGACTCCTTTTTAACTTGTATACCCCCATACCCAGTCCAACAAGAAATTTTATTATCTCCACCTTTAAACCATATTCTGTAATCCATCTTTTTTTTACCACCTTGGTCCCAGCCACCTTGATCCCTTACCTGGATAATGGAAATAGCCTACTAATTGGTCACCCTCCTTCCACCTATGTGCCCCTACAGTATACTGTCAACCAGAATGATCTTTAAGATCTGAGTCAAACCATGTCACTTCTGTACTCAAAACCCTACAGTGAATCTCTTCTTTCATTCAGAGTAAAAGCCAGGCTCTAAATGGCCAGGCTTCCTATTCCCTCTTTGGCCTTCTCTATTACTTTAATCCTCTCACCCTATTCTAGCCTACTGGCTCTTCCCTCTGCCTTAAACACTCTCCCTTCAGATAAGCATCTGACTCCCTATTTCACCAATTTCAGGTCTTTGCTCAAATGTCATCTCTTCAATAAGATCTCCTATGGCCATCATATTTAAAATTATACTCCTACTTTTATCCCAGCAATCCCAATCCCCCTTGCCTTGCTTTACTTTTTCCTTATTTTTATAGTACTTATACCTTCTCACAAACTATGTAATTTACTTACTAGTTTCATAGTTGATTGCCCATGTCCCTCACTTTGTAAGCATCACAGCACAGGGATCTCTTGTTTTTATTCAGGAATACAGTGCCTGGCACAGAATAGGCCTTTAACAAATGTTTTTTTAAATGTAATAGTGGATTTTTTGTACTAGCGCAGATTGGATAAAATTGCTAGTAGCTAAAAAGCTGTCTCTTTAGTCCAGTGGTCCTCAAAATGCAGTGCCCAGACTAGTAGTAGTAATATTTCCTGAGAACCTGTTAGAAGTACAAATTCTTGAGGCCCACCCTGAACCTACTAAGTTAGAAACTCTCAGGGTGGGCTCAGCAATCTATATTTCAAAGAGTGCTCCACATGATGCTGACTCATCTACTGACTGAGAACCTCTGCTCTGGTCTAATCCGTACAAGAAGGCAAAAATATTGAGGATATTTTGATTACTTAATTTTATTCTATTTTAAAATGATATGGTTTAATAATATTTAATAATGTTGATTGATCATATGTGCTCTGTAACATACGTGGTTTTAAAATATGATTTTTGAGTTACTCAGGTGGCTGAGGCAGGAGAATCGCTTGAACCCAGGAGGTGGAGGTTGCAATGAGTTGAGTTCGTGCCACTGCACTCCAGCCTGGTGACAAAGCAAGACTCCATCTCAAAAAACAAAACCAAAAACCTCTACTTTTTGGTGGTACTCTTTTCTGTTTGTCTTTTTTTTTTTTTTTTTGACACAAGTTGGGTTAGGCCATGCCATCTATTAACAATTATATTAATAGTTTAAAATTTACAAAATTTACACAACCGTCACAACCATATGCACTAGGAATATTTTCCTTTGAAACAGAGGAAAAAGGAATCTCAGAGAGGGTAGGTTGCGATGTTGGTCATATCGGGCTCACCACCTGTGGGTGTCAGTCCTGCAGACCCTGATTCTGCAACATGAATAAATACACTCAAACAGAGTATAGTGAACAAGTGGACTAGGGAGTCATACACTTCCCACAGAGTGAGATCACAACTGCATGACACCCCCTGGTTCTCCTTCCTCGCATTTATTAGTATAGGTTTTACAGCAAAGGCTTTGAGTAAATACACTTGTGGATAATTAACATGGTTAAGAGAGTAGTTCTTAGAAAGTTAAAGCTCAGGTACCGTTGTCCAGAGTAACCACCATTAAAGGATAATCTCCCTGTTTGACCTCCCATATAGAGGGCCATCTGGCTCAAAGGTTACATGAGTAAACAAGCTAGAGTAGAAGCAAAGGAATATGGTGATTTATTTAATTATTTAACTAAAGGGACAAGATTGCTTTCAGCTGAGTAATAAAAAACCTTTTGGCCTTCCAAAAAGGTTTTTGACTATATTCTGTAACTTCCCTTTAATATTTCTGCCACCATCCTGAGTGAACCCCAGCAGCTGGTGACCTGCTCAAGTTGTATGCTAGCACCTGGTAGAGCCATGACTTATAAACAAGTTCTGTACTGATAGCTTTGTAAAAATATATAAATAAGCAATAGCAATAGGTATTGTATTAGTAAATAGTGACCTGATACATCCTCTTTAAGTGATTCCTTCTAAGGAGGTAATCAAACTGTGTTTAAAATTTATATAAGGACATATTGATAATGTTCACTCAGCATATATTTGTTGCATTCCCACTGTGTACCAGATACTGGTTTAGGCACTACTGATACAGCAGTAAGCAAGGTAATCAAAGAAGTAAATCTGCATTATGATGTAATCATAAATCTGGAACAGTAGGATGATAAATTCTGGCACATCCATACAATTGAATAATGCTGTTGGTCTCATCAAGTGGTATGGAAATGATACAATACTACTGTATATACTCTATAATTCTAATTTTGCTTTTTTCAGCTTTTTGCAGAATTATGATTTAAAAGTTTTTACTGTGTGGTTCAGTCTTGACTATGAATATAGTCTTTTAAAATTATAATCATACCTAATAAATTTGCCCAGTTTCTAGTAGAATTTCACATTTTCAAAAATACAGTAGCATTACTTTTAATCTCTATCCAGTGTCAAATGTGTTAAGTGTCATTAAGTTTAAGTCAGGATGTTGCTCTTGAGTTAAATTGTTTTCATTATGTTCCATATTTTTGTGATGAGAATCTATGGGTATTTACATGACTATTTGCTGTATTCTATGTAATATATGATAATAAACTCCAGTACTTTTTATTTCTTCTGTAGGGGTTAGAATTGCAGGAAACATCCTGTCATACTGCAGAAGCTCGCAGAGTTGATGAAGTTTTTGAAGATGCTTTTGAGCAAGAATACATAAGAGTACGTTCTCTTAATAAGCACTTTGGAAATGTCTTGACACCCTGTACTATTTTGCCTGTGAAATTATATTCTGATGCCAGGAATGTTCTATCAGGCATAATTGATTCTCATGAAAACTTAAAAGAATTTAAAGATGACCTCGTTAAAGTACTTGTGTGGATACTTGTTCAGTACTGCTCCAAAAGGCCTGGCATGAAAGAGAGTGTTCACGACACTGAAAATAAAGAGAAAGGACCTCTAATCTTGCCTGCTTTGAAAACTTCACTGCCTCCCAAATCCGCAGAAGACATAGATAGTTTAAATTCAGAAACTTTTGATGACTGGTCTGATGATAATATTTTTGATGATGAGCCAACTATCAGAAAAGTAATAGAAGAAAAACATCAGTTGAAAGATTTGCCAGGTACAAATTTGTTTATCCCAGGATCAGTAGAATCACAGAGGGTTAGTGATCATTCTACAGGCACAGTTCCTGAAAATGATCTTTACAAAGCAGTTTTTTTAGGATACCCTGCTGTTGACAAAGGAAAACAAGAAGACATGCCATATATTCCTCTCATGGAGTTCAGTTGTTCACATTCTCACTTAGTATGCTTACCTGCAGAGTGGAGGACTAGCTGTATGCCTAATTCCAAAATAAAGGAGATGAGCTCATTATTTCCAGAAGACTGGTATCAATTTGTTTTAAGGCAGTTGGAATGTTTTCATTCAGAAGAAAAGGCTTCAAATGTACTGGAAGAAATTGCAAAGGACAAAGTTTTAAAAGAATTTTATGTTCATACAGTAATGACTTGTTATTTTAGTTTATTTGGAATAGACAATATGACTCCTCGTCCTGGTCATATATTGAGAGTTTACAGTGGTGTTTTGCCTTGGTCTGTTGCTTTGGACTGGCTCACAGAAAAGCCAGAACTGTTTCAACTAGCACTGAAAGCATTCAGGTAATCTATTTTGATCATATACAAGTTGTAACATTGGCAGAAAAATGTTGATTTTTCTAAGTCACCTCTAAGAAGATAGTCCTTTGTTTCTATTTTTTAAAGTTTACTTTCTTCAAAATGAAAAAATATATGTAGTGTGATTATATCAAGAGTACACTTCAATTTGTACTTCCTTTGGTTTTGTTTATGTGGAGAACCTTTTTTATTATGGCTTACTGGATTTCTTCATTTGAACTGCATCATTTCTCCCTTCACTTTTTATGATTTCCATTCAGTGTCTTTAAAATATTGATTTAACAAAATCTATTTGATCTATAAAGTTGACAACAAATACTCTAAAATTCTTTGCCTCTTCATTTTTTAGGTATACGCTGAAACTAATGATTGATAAAGCAAGTTTAGGTCCAATAGAAGACTTTAGAGAATTGATTGACTACCTTGAAGAATATGAACGTGACTGGTACATTGGTTTGGTATCTGAGGAAAAGTGGAAGGAAGCAGTTTTACAAGAAAAGCCATACTTGTTTTCTCTGGGGTATGATTCTAACATGGTAAGTTTAAAAAATTTTTCAACATTTTCATACACTAACCTTGAAGAATGGATATCAGTTATAAAATATTTGAGCTAAATGATACATGATGTAACATTCTAGCTGTGATATATTAATTATAGTTTTAAGGCATTTGTAATCATGACTTTATGGCTAAGCTATATGAACTCTAGAATAGTTGGTTTCTCTACTTTTTCCAACTGAAGAGGAGCCAATGAAAAATGTTGTATAGCTGTAGTACAATACCTGACATATAAGAGAGCCAAGTATGTGTAGTATGCTATGATACAACATATTTTATTAAATGAATTGTATTCCTATGTTCAAGTGTATGAATTATCACTTGGATTTGACTACTAGAAAAGTTTATTTGTAAATGACAAAGTATTTTGTTTACATTTATACTGTATTGAAGCAAACTTAGCCTGTGAAAATCCAGAGACTTAGAATAAGGGTTGACTCTTTAAGATTTAGTACTTGTCCTTATTGTATTTAAAATGTCATCAAGTGAACACAATATGAAAGTCTCAATGTTATGAGCTTATTATGGGTTCTTCTGTCTTACATTATGTTTTGAGGAGCTCTACAAATGCACTCTCCAATGAAACTGATGAAAATTTTTTTAAAATAACCATTTAAAGTCTTAGAAAGTCACCTAAGAATGTACAGCAAACGAACACACATTTATTCAAAAAAATCTGCTAAAACCCAGTGAGAATAGCAAGAGACTGCAGTATTTGAGCCAAGACCTACCCTAGCACTTATGGGATGAACACTTTATCTTGGGTGTGATACTGCTGAAAATACTGGGGCCTTGATTACTCTTGCCCACTCATAATGTGGAGGTTCAATGCTGGGCAAGGCAAGCTGGAAAGACCTGAGGCTACTCCTTCCCTCCACTAAGTGCTTATCTCCAAAAGCAGAAGTGTCACTCAAGAGAGAAGCATGCTATTGCCCCATCCTTCACATCCAGAAGTCTGGCTCAGAGATTTTCCCCAATGGGAGAAGCAAATTATTAACGACAACAAAAAGCTCTGAATCTCTGAGGAACTGATTCATCTGCAACAGAGTGTAGACATATTGAAGCCCAAAATGCTCTTAAAAACAGTGGACTTGCTGTTTCGTGATAATGTCAAAAAAGGGAAAGAACAAAAACAGTGGAGGCTGTGGTGAAAAGTTATTTTTAGGAGACCGGTAGGTTCATTAAACTGAACTGTAAAGTGGCTATATTTTTTCAGGGGAAGAAACAGCAAAGAGCCTTCCTGGGATCAGAACAAATCTCAAACACTGACATCAAAGTTATTCCTTTGAAGAAGTTCACATTTAATTGGATCAGTCTGTGGAGCAATTTGTGCCCCAGGTCATTCTTGAAAACATAGAGTAACCAGATGGCAAGCAGTGGAGCTTAACAGCTGGGTATGAACACTTAACAAACAAGATAGCCCTGCCAAAACCATCCCAAGGTAACTGTGTGCATTCACAATTTGGCTGTTCTCTATGAGAGGCCGTATCTGAGACTTCAGACTGGGCAGGGGATAGTAGGGAGTAGACAGGGATTGACTTTACTACAGTAAGCCAGCCAGTCACTAAACAAACAGTACATAATAATAATAAGCCCTGGAGTTAGGAATGAAGAGGACCAGCACCCAGAATTTCTAGTGTTGCCTGGAATATCCAATTTTCAACAAAAAATTGTGACATGCAAAGAAATGGGGAAGTATAACCCCTATACCAGGGGAAAAAAGCAGACAACCAGGCTGTCTGTGAGAGGAAGAGATGTCATATTTAACAAAGATTTCATGGTAGTCATTATAAATATGTTGAGAGAACTAAAGGAAACCATGGTTGATAGTATGGTGAAACCAAAGGACATACGGTGACAATCTCACATCAAATAGAGAATGTATGTAGAGATAGAAATTATAAAAAAGAACCAAATGAAAAATTGACTAGAGGGGCTTGACAGTAGGTTTGAGCTGACACAAGAAAGAATTAGTGAACTTGAAAATTCTAGATCAGTAGAGATTATGTAATCCAAAGAAGAGAAAAGAATTAATAAACCATTCAGGACATAGGCATAGGCAAGGACTTCATGACTAAAAACCAAAAGCAATGGCAACAAAAGCCAAAATGGACAAATGGGATCTGATTAAACTTAAGAGCTTCTGTACAGCAAAAGAAACAATCATTAGAGTGAACTGGCAACCAACAGAATGGGAAAAAAAATTTGCAATCTACCCATCTGACAAAGGGCTAATAACCAGAATCTACAAACAACTAAAACAGATTTACAAGAAAATTACAAACCCATTCAAAAGTGGGTGAAGGATATGAAAAGACACTTTTCAAAAGAAGTCATATGTGAGGACAAGAAACATGAAAAAATGTTCATCATCACTGGTCATTAGAGAAATGCAAATCAAAACCACATCGAGATACCATTTCATGCCAGTTAGAATGGTGAACATTAAAAAATCTGGAGACAACAGATGCTGGAGAGGATGTGGAGAAATAGGAACACTTTTAGACTGTTGGTGGGAGTGTAAACTAGTTCAACCATTGTGGAAGACAGTGCGGTGATTCTTCAAGGATCTAAAAATAGAAATTCCATTTGACCCAGCAATCCCATTACTGGGTATATACCCAAAGGATTATAAATCATTCTGTTATAAAGATACATGCACATGTATGTTCATTGCAGCACTATTTATAATAGAAAAGACCTGGAACCAACCCAAATGCCCATCAATGATAGACTGGACAAAGAAAATGTGGCACATAGCCACCATGAAATACTACGCACCCATGAAAAATGATGGCTTTGTGTCCTTTGTAGGGACATGGATGAATCTGGAAACCATCATTCTCAGCAAACTGACACAAGAACAGAAAATCGAACACCGCATGTTCTCACTCATAGGCAGGTGTTGAACAATGAGAACATGTGGACACAGGGAGGGCAGCATCATACACTGCGGTCAGTTGATGGGACTAGCGGAGGGAGAGTGGAGGGTGGGGAGGGATAACATGGGAGAAAATGCCAGATATAGATTATGGTGGGATGGAGGCAGCAAACCGCTTTGCCATGTATGTACCTGTGCGGCAGTCCTGCATGATCTACACATGTACCCCAGAACCTAAAGTACAATAAAAGAAAAAAGAGAGCTTCAGAGAAATGTGGGACACCATCAAGTGCTCCAACATATACTTAATACCGGAAGGAGAAGGGAGAGAGAGAGAGAAGGGAGAAAAAAATTATTTGATGAAATAATGGCTGAAACTTCTTAAATATATTGTAAAACATTAATCCACACATCCAGAAACTTCAGTGAACTTTAGAATAAATGCAAAGAGATCCACAAGCAAATATATCATAGTAAAAATGCTGAAATCAAAGACCAGGAGAAAACCTTGAAAGCACCAAGCAAAAACTACTTGTACATTTTAAGGAAAGTCTGATAAAATTCACACCTGACTTGTCATCAGAAACAGTGGAGACCAGAAGCATGGAATGACATATTCAAAGTGCCCCCTAAAAATCTCCCAAAACAAAAAAACTTAACCAAGTACCCTATATCTAGCAAAGTGATCTTTCAAAAATGAAAGAAAATAAATTCCCAGATAAACAAAAACAGAAGTTGTTGCTACCAAACCCACCTAACAAGAAATACTAGAGTTCTTCAGGCTGAAAGCAAGTGACCACAGACAATAATTCAAATAACACACAAAACAAAGAGCACCAGTAAAGGTAACCCCATCTCTACTAAAACTACAAAAAAAAATTAGCTGGGCATGGTGGTAGGTGCCTGTAATCCCAGCCACTATGGAGGCTGAGGCAGGAGAAGCACTTGAACCCAGGAAGTGGAGGTTGCAATGAGCTGAGATTGTGCCACTGTACTCCAGCCTGGGTGACCAAAGCAAGACTCCATCTTAAAAAAAAAAAAAAGGCTAACAGCAACTCTGGGCATGGCAACTTATGTCTATAATCCCAGCACTTTGGGAGGCCAAGGCAAAAGGATTGCTTGAGACCAGGATTTCCAGACAAGCCTGTGCAACATGGCAACATCCCATCTCTACAAAAAATAAAAATTAGGTGTGGTGGCGTGCATTTGTAGTCCTATCTACCACTTGAGGGGCGAAGTGGGAGGATTACTTGAGCCAAGAATTCAGATTATAGTGAGCTATCATTGCACCACTGCACTCCAGCTTGGGTGAGGGAGGGAAACCCTGTCTCCAAAGAAATAAAAATAATTAATATAACAAGCACAATAAATGTATACTTGCTCCCTTTTCTCTCAGCTTCTTTTAAAGACATAAAATTATATCAAGTGATAATTATAACAATGAACTGTTGGCTTTATAACATTTATAATGTAATATGTATAACAATACCACAAAAGGGAAGAAAGGGAACTAGAACTCTGTAAGAGTAATATTTCTGTTTCACCACAATTAGTATAAATCTGAAGCTGATTCTTGTAAGACAGAGATAGTAAGCTTTAGTCAACCATTGAAGAAATAACTGAGAAAAAAAGTGAAAACAATAATTAAAGAAATTTAGCATATTACAAAATATCAATGCAGAAGAAAGTCAAGAAAATAGAGGGGTAAAAAAGATATAAGACAAACAGAAAGGAAAATGATAGACAAAATTCAGCTATTTCAATAATAAAATTAATGGGAATGGATTAAATAATCCAAATGAAAGGCAGAGATTATCAGACTGGATTTAAGAAAACGCCTGTAATCCCAGCACTTTGGGAGCCTGAGACAGGTGAATCACTTGAGTCCAGGAGTTCAGGACCAGCCTGGGCAACACAGTGAGACCTTGTCTCTACAAAAAAGAAACACAATTATCCGGACATGGTGGTGTGTTCCAGTAGTCCTAGCTACCCTGGAGACTGAGGTAAGAAGATTGCTTGACCACAGGAAGCTCTATGATATATAACATATATAATTTATTAATATATAAATATGTAATATATAAAATAAAAGACAAATCACATCATCTCAGTAGATATAAAAAAACTAGCAAAATCTAGCACCCTTTTATAGTAAAAACAACTAGGAAAGAAGGGAACTTCTTCAACCTGAACATCTATGAAAAACTCACATGACCATCATAATTATTGGTGAAAGATTGGATGCTTGCCCCTAAGATCAAGAAGACAAGAATGTCTACTCGTACCACTTTTATTAAACATTGTATTAGAGCTTCTAGCCAGGTAGTATGGACTGAATGTTTATATATACCCCAAATTTATATATTGAAGCCTAACCCCCAACATGATGTTATTAGGAGGTGGGGCCTTTGGGAGGTAATTAGGCTTAAATGAGATCATGGGGATGGAGTCCTATGATGGGATTAGTGCTCTTATAAGAAGAGTAAGAGAAACCCAGAGATTCCCGTCTCTCTGCCATAGAACAGAATAAGAAGATGGCTATTCATGAGCCAGGAAGATAGCCCTCATCAGAACCCAGATAGCCCTCATCAGAACCCAGCCATGAAACCACTCTGATCTTGGACTTCCCAGCCTCCAGAACTATGAGAAAGAAATGTCTCTTGTTTAAGTCACCTAGTCTATGGTATTTAGTTATAGCAGCCTAAGCTAAGACACCAGAGTAATTAGCCAAGAAAAAGAAATAAAAGGCATTCAGTTTAGGAAGAAGTAAAATTATCTCTATTCACAGATGACATGATCTTAGTGTGTAGAATATCTAACGAATCAACTAAGAAACTTAGAATTGATAAATTCAGGATAGTTGCAAGATACAAGATCAACATACAGAAATCTGGTGAATTTCTACACACCAGCAATGAATAAAACAAAAATAAAGTTAAGGAAATCCCACTTAAAATAGCATCAAAAAGAAAAATACTTAGGAAAAAATGAACAGGAGTAGTACAAAGCTTATACTCTGAAAACTACAAAACACTGTTAAAGGGGGAAATTAAATATCTAAATAAATAGAAAAATATCCAGTGTTCATAGACCAAAATAATATTGTTAAGATGACAATACTCTCCAAATTTACAGATTCAACACAGTCCTTTTCAGAATTGTAGTTGGCTTCATTGTGGAAATTGACAAGCTGATTTAAATTTATATGGAATTTCAAGATACCCTGTATAGCCAGAACAATCTTGAAAAAGAAAATTGGCAGTCTCATACTTTCAAGTTTCAAAACTTTATGAAACAATAATCAATACAGTATGGTACTGACATAAAGATAGACATATAAATCAGTGGAATTGAATTGAAGATCCAGAAATAAACCCATGGGTCTTTGGCCAACTAATTTTCAACAAGGATGCCAAGACCATTCACTGGGAAAATCATCTTTTTAACAAATGGTGCTGGGACAATTGGTTAGCCACATTCAAAAGAAAATGTTGGATTACTAGTATTAGTTTCCCAGGGCTGCTGCAACAATTACTACTACAAACTGGGTGACTTTTAAAAAATGGAAATTTATTCTCTCATATTCTAAAGGTTAGAAGGCTGAAGTTAAGGTGCCAGTAGAGCTACGCTTCCTCTGAAGGCTTTAGGCAAGAATCTTTCCTTGACTCTTCCAGCTTCTGGTGCCCCTTAACATTCCTTGGCTGTGACTGCATAACTCCAGTCTCTGTCTCCATCTTTGCAGGGCCTTATTCCCTATATTCTCTTGTGTCAATTCTGTTACTACTTTCTAAAGATATCAGTCATTTGATTTAGGACCCACCTAAATCCAGGATTATCTCATCTCGAAATCTTTAATTATATCTACAAAGAACTCATCCCAAATAAGGTCACATTCACAGGTAACTTCAAAGAGATGCTGTTCAACCCACTACAGACCTTACTTTATACCATACTTTTAAAATAACTCATAAATACATCAAAGACCTAAACATAAGAGCCATAAAAATCTTAGAAGGAAAACATAAGGGCAAATCTTCATCATCTTAAACTTGGCAACAGATTTTTAGATACGACACCAAAGCATGAAAAACAAAAGAAAAATAGATAAATATGACTTCATCAAAAGTAGAAACTTTTGTCCCTCAAAGGACACCATCAAAAAAGTAAAAGACAACTCACAGAATGGGAAAAATGTTTGCACATACTAATAAGGGACTGTTACTAGAATATATTTAAAAGAAAAAAACTCTTACAACTCTATAATAAAAAGATAAACAGATTTTAATGTGGACAAAGGATCTATATAGACATTTCTTTAAAGAAGATGTACAAGTTGCAAATAAGTACATGAGAAATGCTTGATATAATTAGTCATCAGGGAAATGCAAATCAAAACTACAATAAAATATCACTTCACACACACAGAATGGTAAAATCAAAAGGTCTGAAAGTAAGTGTTAACAAGGATGTGGAGAAATTGGAATCCTCTTCTGCTCTGGGGAATGTAAAAATCGTGGAGCCACTTTGGAAAATATTACAGCAGTTTCTCAAATAGTTAAGCAGAGAGTTAACATATGACCTAGCAAGTATACCCCTAAGTATATTTACCCAAGAGAAATGAAAACATAGATCCACATGAAACCTTGTACATAAATGTTGATGGCAACATTATTCTTAATTGCTATAAGGTGGAAACAACCCAACTGTGCATCAACTGCTGAAGACAAATTTTAGTATATAATGAAATATTATTCTGCCATAAAAAGGAATAAGATACTGATACATGCTACAACATAGATGAACCTTGAAAATATGCTAAGTGAAAGAAATCAGTCACAAAAGACCACATATTATAGGATTCATTTCAAATGAAATTTACAAAAGAGGCAAGTCTATAAACATAACAAGTATGTTAGTGGTTGCTTAGGAAAGGGTCAATGAGGAGATAGGATGGTGATAAAGAGTACAAGGCTTCTTTTTGAGGTTATGATATTTTAAAACTAACTGTGGTTATGGTTGTACATATCTGTGACTCTAATAAAAACCATTGAATTGCATACAGTAAGTAGATTGTATGAAACGTGAATTATATCTCAACGAAGCTATTTATTTAAAAAGAGCCTATTGTGTCATTCAACACCAAATGGTATTTATGACTATGCATCACCAAGGCAACGGATTAGAAAAGACAGACAAAGGAAGTGACTAAGATTTTGCCTAATGGTGATTGAGAGAGCTGCCAGGAAACTTTTATTTAAAGGACCAAGAAAGTAGAGGTGATTCTTGATTCTGAGTACAAGCCACTTGTTATGTACATTTTTAAATACTACTTTCTGTTTTCCGACCTTGGGAAAAGTTTGCCTAATTACAATGCAATTTTTCTCTAAGTTTATAAATAAAATACAAAGACCTAAATGTAATCTCTTTTCTTTTTCTCTTCCCCCACCACCACCCTTTTTACTTTAAAGGGAGTTTACACTGGGAGAGTACTTAGCCTTCAAGAATTATTGGTCCAAGTGGGAAAGTTAAATGCTGAAGCTGTTAAAGGTCAGTGGGCCAATCTCTCATGGGAGTTACTTTATGCCACAAATGATGATGAAGAACGTTATAGTATACAAGCTCATCCACTACTTTTAAGAAATCTTACAGTACAAGCAGCAGATCCTCCCCTGGGATATCCAATTTATTCTTCAAAACCTCTCCATATACATTTGCATTAAAGCTCATTTTGACTTGTCATGTCATCACATTGCAAAATTTTTATTTTTTTCATTCTAAAAAGTAACTGTGGTTTTTGTAACTTTCATAAGACTTCACCCCACCCCATTCAGATGCCTGAGAACAGCTAAGATCCATAAAGTTGGTTCCCTTAGCCATCTTAATGGTTTTAAAAAGCAACAAAATCATCTTTTTGTCTAACATAAAAGTATAGAACTATTTGGCTATTATTTGTGCCCTCTGTACTTTAGTAGGCTTTGGTAAAATATGATAAAACATTTGTATAATCATTACATAATGAATTGTTTAATGCTTTCTTAAATGTGTGATAGGTGACTTGCCATACTAAGTTAACAGCTATGTAATTTTTACATACTTAAAAGATATGCATATCAGTGTTCTAAGTAATGATAATGGATCCTGTTCAAGGTTAACATAATGTATATATATTTGTTTGAAATATATTTATAGTGTTTTCCTATGTGCTGTTTTATCATCTAATATTGTCTGAATGTTTTTATACAAAGCATGTACTTTCCTTTCATAGACTTCAGTTCACAAATATCCTTTTCAAGTATCCTTTTGACATATGTGAAAGGAGCAGGGTTTATCCTATTTATCATGTGAATGTTCACAGGAAGAGCAATGTTAGGGTAATCTGCATATGACTACTAGAGCATAGATCTGAATCATTATATATTTCTTTCAACTGAATTTACTGCTTCTGAAAAAATGATTTACCCAACAGGACTACCAATCACTAGTTTCTTAAGGGATATGAACTAAAGTCAGAAGGAGATGAGAAGAAAATTTTTATAATGTGATCTGAATTTTATTTACATTCTCTTCTTGCTTAGGAACCTTTTACATATACATGTAAGGGGGATTAACAATGAATCTGCATCAGTTGAGAGATCACATTCTCTAGTTCTTACTTAATTTCCAATTAAATCAATAGGAGCCCCCTAGATTTGTAATAGAGTAATGCATTCTCTTTAGAAATCGTGCAAGTTATATGAAATGTACCAGTTAAACTGTTAATATTCCATTTAGTATGTGGACCAATTCACCCTAATAATGTTAAAGGATAACTTTTTGGACCATTTTTCAGATAATGAATTCAAGAGATCTGTATGTTTACCTTTTTTGGGGGGGGTAATATAGTTATTAAGATTTTGTATTACTCTGAGTTCA
Organism: Callithrix jacchus; assembly: GCF_049354715.1. Taxonomy (NCBI): domain Eukaryota; kingdom Metazoa; phylum Chordata; class Mammalia; order Primates; family Cebidae; genus Callithrix; species Callithrix jacchus. The sequence goes on from NC_133509.1 coordinate 94,824,922, forward strand.
CATCTCAGACTTATGATTTAATTTACATAATTGAGATTTACTAGCTGTACACCTTTGTATCTTCATCATGTAGAAATATTTTCTCATGTCATTAAAAGTACTTCATAATTATCAGGGTTTTTATTTGTTTTGTTTTTTTGTTGTTGTTGTTTTAAGATGGAGTCTCTCTTTGTTGCCCAGGCTGCAGTGCAGTGGCACGATCTCAACTCCCTGCAACCTTCACCTCCTGGGTTCAAGCGATTCTCCTGCCTCAGCCTCCTAACTAGCTGGGATTACAGGTTTGCCCCACCATGCCCAGCTAATTTTTGTATTTTTAGTAGAGACAGGGTTTCACCATGTTGGCCAGGCTGGTCTTGAATTCCTGATCTTATGATCTGCCCGCCTCAGCCTCCCAAAGTGTTGGGATTACAAATGTGAGCCACCGCGGCTGGCCGTAATTATCAGTTTTAATGACAGCATGATACTCTGTTGATAGATATTATTTATTGGACCTCTGTCCCCCAAATAGTGAGAATTTAAATTGTTTAGAGATTTTCACTATGATAATAATGCCAACCTATGCCTTCCCTTAACCTTGCATCCTCCTCAAACTGCTCCCACATCTCCATTTCATTCATGGCCAAGTTTTCTCTTTCATTTATTTGTCAAACCATTCAAATTTGGATTCCATCTCCACTACTCTTCTAAATTTAAAAAAAAAGTTTTTATTAAGGTCACTATTGACCTTTTTATTGTCAAACCAACTAGTAGTAATTGACACATTTGACCATTCCTTGAATCAGCTTTTGTGTTTTCTTTTGGACTTTCCTGATACTACATTATCTTTGCTTTCTTCTTCTTCTTTTTTTTTTTTTTAATTTTTTGAGATGGAGTTTCGCTCTTGTTACCCAGGCTGGAGTGCAATGGTGCGATCTCGGCTCACCTCAACCTCCGCCTCCTGGGTTCAGGCAATTCTCCTGCCTCAGCCTCCTGAGTAGCTGGGATTACAGGTACACGCCACTGTGCCCAGCTAATTTTTTGTATTTTTAGTAGAGACGGGTTTCACCATGTTGACCAGGATGGTCTTGATCTCTTGACCTCATGATCCACCCACCTCGGCCTCCCAAAGTGCTGGGATTACAGGCGTGAGCCACTGCGCCCAGCCGATCTTTGCTTTCTACTTATCTTCCTAGCAACTCCTCAGTCATCTTTGCTGCTTTCCTCTTCTACCTGACCTCTAAATTTTAGAATTTCTCAACAGTTGATTCTAGGCCCTACTTTGTATATCTACATTCACCATAGATAATCTCATCTACTTCAAGATTTGAAGTATCAATAAATTGATGATGATCAAATATGTGTACCTAACCCAACCTCTCTTCTTACACTGAATCTATATATATTATTTATTTGATATCTTCACTTGATATATTAAAAACTGACTCAGACTTTGAAGGGAAGGTGAGAGTTAAAGAAAGACACACACACAGAAAGAAGGTGGTTTGAGAGCAGATGCACACTTTAATTTATGTCCAGCATAAAACCTGCAGAAGTAGGGGACCAGCTTAATGCCAGAGCCCACCGCTGCTTACAGAGAGGGTGTACTTATTGGTATGGATGGGAGGGGTCTGAGCAGTATGGCTTGCTGCCCGGCAAGGTATTGATAAGCTGTTCCTTTGTTGAGGTGGTTCTGGCCCTTGTTCTCACAGGATGTCATCGTGGCATTCCTTGGGCCTTTGCCCAACAAGATATGATAGGGATGTTTCTTTAGTTGGGCCTTTGTCCACCTTGGGTCCAGTGGTTAGGCAGGATGCTTCTCACTGTGCGAATGCCTGTGAAATATTTCACTTTGATCAAGTTCTGAAGGATAATGGGGAGCTTACAAAATGGTGCAGTTTGGGCTAACACTGACCTTACTGAATTTTCCCTAATACCTACTTTTCTACTTCTGACTTTTAGAGGTACATTCATAACAGCTATTTCAGAGAACTGGAAAAGCCAAGCAAAGTAATGTTTAAAATCTGCTTAAGGGTATTAGAGAACCAAAAGACAGTGAAGAATAACATCACTAAGATCTAAGGCAGTATGAAACCTAGAGACCTGAGCTCAAGTTTTGGGCTTCTTTTCTTTTAGAAGACATGACAATTCAGGATAAGGTGGTTGAGAGATGCTAAGTAATACTTATGACAGCCTTGCTGCTGAGTTGGACAAGAACTGGAGACCAAGGCTCTAAGGAAGTAGGGGAAGGGAAAGGAACCCTAGTAACTGACCATACATTGGGTTGTGACCCCAAGGGACAATATCCAAATCGTTAAGAGTGAAGAAAAACCAGATGCAGTTAGGATGTTCTCACTTCCCAAAACTGGATTCGTGACCCTTGGCTCTAACCTCTACCCAGAGCAAATGTAAATGCTTTCTGGGCTGATGTTTTGAGTTATTTTTATAACTTTTCATTTAGTGTTGGAAAGTTATTTAAGGCATCTGAGGAAACAAGGCAACATGATCAAAATCCGAAAGAAGCAACAAATGATAGGACAGAGCCACAGGGGATCCAGATAATGAGCTACTCAACACAGGGTCTAAAATTACTACGTTTAGTGTGTTTAAAGATCTAAAACACAAGACTGAGAATTTCAGCAGAAAATCAAAAACTATATAGAAGAATCAGTTTGACAAATCCCAAACTTAAAATTACATTAATCAAGTTTAAGAATTCAGTGAATGGATTTGATAGAAACTGGATACAGTGAAGTAGGAATTAGTGAACTAAAAATTCTATCAGAAGTAAATACCAGATGTGAAAAATGAAGAGATGAAAGAAGATACGGTAGAGAGAATAAGAGACATGGCATTAATGTGAGAAGATCTAACATACATGTTACTGGATTTCCAGAAGGAGAAGAGAGAATATGGCAGAAGCCATATTCTGTGAGGAGGTAACGACTCAGAATTCTCCAAATTTTTAAAACACATTAAGACCTGCAAGATCAAAGAATGATAAATAAACAAAATTACATCTTAGCACATCCTAAGAGAAAATAAAACACAAAAAGAAAATCATTAAAGGAGCTAGATGTGATAAAAGACATTACCTTTCAGGGAGCCACAATTTTATTAAACTGACAGCTAACTTCTCAACAGAAAATATGTGAACCAGAAATCAATGGAATGATATTTTCCAGTTACTGAAAGAATATAACTGCAATTTTAGAATTCAGTACCCAAAAACAGTTCTTAAAGAATGAAGCCAAAGGCACTTTCAAACACAATAAATTTAAGAGCAGATTGTCATTAAAGGTAATAGTAAAGGGTACTCTTCAGACAGAAGGAAAATTATCCCAAAAAAAGGTTAGGGATAAAAGTAGGAATTAACAGTAATTTTTAAAAATAATATACAGTTATATCTAAGTGAACAATAACTATATGAAATAGTCTCAGAGTTTAAAATAAATAATTTTAAAACATATGACAATAATATATAAATTTGGTGCAGGAATTCCAAGGTCTTTAGAATTATCAGAAAGAAGATAAAAGTATAAGTAATATTAGACTTTGCTTTGTCATCTATAGGGTAACCACTAAAAGAACAGCAAAAAGCACAATAATCATATAACTACAACATTAATACAGGGCAAAAGTGGAATAATAGGCAAAAAATGAGAGAAAATATAAAATAGGACAAATAGAAATCAAATGGTAGATTAGGAGATTTAAATCTAAATATCAGTTACAACATTCATATGAATAGTTAGTGTACCAATTAAATGCAAAAATTATCAAAGTGAAAAGAAAACCCACAAAGTACCTTTATGAAAGAGATGCCTTAAATATAGGAGTACAAGGGTTGGAAATAAGAACAGAAATAGTTATAGTGTGAAATACGAAAAAAATGATGGGGCAGGAGACTTTGGTGGCTATCCTAACATTATTCAGTGTAGATCTTAAGGTGAAAAGTATCATAAAGAGAGACAATTTGTAATGATAAAAGATTTGATTCACCAGAAAGTTTCAACAGGTCTAATAATGATTTAACAATATCGCCTCAAATATTTAAGCAGAAATGAACAGAACTAAAATGAGAAAAGACAAAGCTGCATTCCAGATTTTAATATACTTAGTAACAGAACAGCAGCCATGCAAAGATAGGTAAATATGCAAAGACTGGAATAATATTTTAAAACTTAGCCTAATTGGCATATATAAAACAGAATACCAAACAACTGCAAAATACACATTATTTTCAAATGAAGGTAGAATATTTATCAAAACTGACCATATTCTAAGTCATAAGGATGGAATATATTCTTTGGCCATTTTCATTCACTTAGAAAACAATAACAATTTCAAAAATAGAAAATTTCTATTAAGTTTATAAATTAAGAAATACACTTCTAAATAACTCATGGATCAGACACTAAATTACAATGTAAATTAGAATATGTTTGAACTGAATAGTGAAAATACTTTGTGTCAAAACTTACAGTAGACACCTAAAGCTATGCTTGGAAGGAAATTTATAGTCTTAAATGCACATTAAAAAAAAAAGATTGAAAATGAACCTAGAAGTTATCTCAAAAAGTTCTAAGAATAGCAAATTAAACCTGAAGAAAATAAAGGAAATAAAATAATAAAGATTAGAACAAGAATTAATTAATGGTGTAGGAAATGAAGATAAAGTGGATCAACTAAGCCAAAAGTTGAATCTTTGGAAGGATAATAGTTAAGTATCTGGTAGACTGAAAAAGGAAGAAATACAACCAATATCAGAAATGAAAGGATATTACAAATCCTACAGGCATTTGACAAAATATACCCAACTTCATGCCAATAAGTTGGAAATTTTAGATGAAGTGAACAAATTTTGTAAAATATGGAAGAGCCAAAACTGACAAATGAAAAAAATAGAAAATTTGAGTAGTTCCCTATCTGCTAAAGAAATGGAACCTATAGTTATTTTATTTACTTTTCCATAATGAAAACTTCAGGCCTAGATGGATTCGTCAATGGGAAGAAAATCTTTGATTCTTACAAAGAGCAGTAGAAATGCAGGAACCCTCCCCAGCTCATTTTATGATGCCAGAAAATCTAGATACCAAAACCTGGCAAGGACTTTATGAGAAAGGGACCTATTTCATTCCCCTCAACATCAATGCAAAAATCCCAGACAAAATACTGGCAAACTAAACACACACACACACACACACACACACACACACACACCCCTACATACATGGAATAAATCACAAGTTGGGTTGAAAAACACTGAAAAAGTGAAGTTGGTGTGATAGTTGAAAATCAGTATCATTCAACACACTAACATAATGAAAGGAGAAAAATATTTCGGTAGATCCAGAAAAGATATTTGATAAACCAGTATTCACTTCTAAAAACTTGCTTTTTAATATTCATCTTTATTATTCTTATCCTGAGTTTCCACATAAGATCTTCTGGGTCAGTGATAGATTTCTTTTTACTCAGGGCAATTAAGTGCACCTGCCCATCTTCATGCTAGTCCATATCCCCAGGGCAACCTGATAAGACCTCGTGGGATTTTTGCTATGTAAGGGGCCAAACACTGCATAGGCAAGGGACACGGAAAATTATTTTTCCCTACTTTTAAAGACAAAAGAAGCAGCTGTCCTCTTCCCTCCCGAAAGGGTCTCCTTTTACTCTTTTCATAAGGTAGACAAAAAAAAATCTCTCCAAAAGCCAGATAGCCAGCCCCTTGTATCTCCTAGAGCTGTCTCCTACATCCCAGGGAATACTTAGGTAGCTAAAATATTAGAAAAGAGGAAAGACCTCAGTACAATAGCCTAAGTTCCCACCACAAGAAACAAGAAAAAGAATAGCAAAATAAACCCAAAGCAGGCAAAAGAAAGGAAATAACAAAGAGCAGAAATGAATTAAACTGAAAATAGAAAAATACACAAAATACTGGTTCTTCAAAAAAAAATCAAGAAAATCCATAAACCTGTAGAAAAACTGACAAAAAGAAAAAACAAATCATTATCAAGAATGAAATGAATATCACTACAAATCAGGCAGTCATTAAGATAATGAGGAAATACTGTAACTTTCAGCTTATGCCACTTGACAACTTAGAATAAATAATCCAATGCTTGAAAACCACAAACTAGTAAAACTCAACCAAGATGAAATAATCTGAATATCCTACAACTGCCAAAAGTCTTTTTCAAATTAATCGTATCATTTACATTCCTGCCAGCAGGTTATGTTTACATCGTGTGTGATTACATTTATATAAAACTATAAAATGCAAACTAATCCACAATAATGCAAGCACATCATTGGTTACCTGGAATGAGGTGGGCAAAGGGAAATGATTACAAAGGGTCAAAGGGAAACTTCTGGGGCTCATTTATGTGTTTACCCTCCCTCTTGTTATGGTTCACAAGGGTAGCCATCAGCAAAACTTACTGTATTGTATAGTTTAAATATGTGCAGTTCATCATACATCAATTATACTTCAGTAAAGATGTCAGAAGTAACAGGAAATTCATTAAATCTACCTTTGAATTACTGATTGTGACTGAGGTCTCATGTGGCTTACTCATGAATCCAGTAGTTGAGCAGACTATCTTTAAAGCCATCACTTCTGCTAACTTTTACCAGCTCACCTGCTGCCACCTTACACAATCCCAACTGTGTTTCAGCTTTGGACTAATGAACACACCATTTCCTTCCTACATAAAAAGACCATTCAGGATAATGGTTAGGAAATATATCGGGCAGATTAATAAATACTTACAAAAAAGTTTAATGTGAACATTTGGTTTTTATTGCCCTTGACTGTCTTTGACAAAATGCACTTTGACATAAAGCTGCCTTTTCCATCTTGTGTTGTTGACAAAAGAGCCTAAAAAAGAAAGAAGGTGTGTACAGAAGATTACATGCCATAGAAAAATATCATACACAGGCTGGAAGCAGTGGCACTTTGGGAGGCCAAACTGGGTGGATCATTTGAGGTCAGGAGTTTGAGACCAGCCTGGCCAACATGGTGAAACCCTGTCTCTACTAAAAATACAAAACTTAGCCGGGCATGGTGGTGCAGACCTGTAGTCCCAGCTGCTTGGGAGTTGAGGCAGGAGAATCGCTTGAACCTAGGAGGCAGAGGTTGCAGTGAGCCAAGATTGTGCCACTGCACTCCAGCCTGGGTGACAGAGTAAGACTCCATCTCAAAAATGAAAAAAGAAAAATACCATACAGAAGAATAAGAAGATTTTAATTTATATATACCTCTTCTACTGTGCATTGGCTGGAGTAGCTGAACAGACATCGGCAGCCACAATGCTAGGCAGGCACTACAGACTCAGTGATGAATAAAACAAAACTGATCTGGAACCTGACCTCCTGTGGCTTCTCTTTTTTTTTTTTTTTTTTTTTGAGATGGAGTTTTGCTCTTGTTACCCAGGCTGGAGTGCAATGGTGCGATCTCGGCTCACCGCAACCTCCGCCTCCTGGGTTCAGGCAATTCTCCTGCCTCAGCTTCCTGAGTAGCTGGGATTACAGGCACGTGCCACCATGCCCAGCTAATTTTTTGTATTTTTAGTAGAGACGGGGTTTCACCATGTTGACCAGGATGGTCTCGATCTCTTGACCTCATGATCCACCCGCCTCGGCCTCCCAAAGTACTGGGATTACAGGCGTGAGCCACCGCACCCAGCTGAAGCTTCTCTTTGTATTCCTTTCTTTCAAGGCCCAGTGCAAGTGACACCTTCACTAGGAAGAGCTTCCACATTATTCTATCTGCAGCTCTCCCTTTCCTGAACTATTATGCTTATAGTCTGTCCCAGGCCACATGACATACATCATTTTGTAGCATTCTAGAATTATTCCAGTCTTTTCATTTTTATAACTGGTGTGTTGTATTCAATAAATAATGTCATTATTCCAGTTTTAATCACTGGTTACGCAAGAGTCCTCTCTATTATATTTTATCCCCATAGTGCACCCCCATTTTCCTCCCCATCCTAAGTAATCATTACAATACCTAAATGTACATCTAATGTGTATTTAAATTGTATGTTTTCTTGCAAAATGAGTGCTATCTTCTGTGCACGTTTGTGTATGTGAACAGAATTGTGTTATTTCTTCACTCATTACCATATGTCTAGAACATATCCATGTTGTTATGTATACGTTTATTCCATTGCTTCTACCCGCTATACCTCATGGTATACCTCCACCACATGTCATCTTTCCCCTTTCCCAAGGACAGCTACTTGGGTGGCTTCCAACTTGCCTAACAAATACTCTACAGTTATTTTATGTATGTTACTTTGGCTTCAGCTAAATTGTGAACTGCTTGTAGATAAGGACCATGTTTTTCTTTACCTTTTACTCCTGATGATTTTCTGTTAGTGCCTGTGCATGGTTTCTCCCGTAAGGTGTTAAGCATTAAATTAAAATTAATCATAGTAGAAGTAAAGAGTTGCCAGTGGAATCTTCCTGAGCTAAGTCTAATCATCGCTTTACCCCTTACTAGCTTTGTGAAAAGTAAATCCTTGTTGCCCTTATTTCATCTATAAAGGTAGATAATACCATCTATCTTAGTGGGCTGTTATGAGGAATGAGTTAATACTAAGCACTGCAGTACAGGGTAAGACATAGAACAGGTATTTCCTGTCAATTTTTCTAAGAAAGTGTAAGCATCGTGGAGGTAATATTTCTAACACTTCTTTGTATCTGCTCATTACCCAGCACTCTGCTTGGTATGAAATAGTCCATACGTTTATGTTGCTATGATTTGGATGTTTTTGTCCCCTCCAAAATTCATGTTGAAACTTAATAATCCCCAATGCAACAGTATTAAGGGATGTGGCCTTTAAGAGGTGACTGAGTAATGAATGGGATTAAATGCTCTTTTAAAAGAATTTTTCCCCTCTTGCCCTTCTGTCTCTCCACTGTGGAGGATGCAGCAATGAGGTTTCATCTTGGAAACAGAGATTAGCCTTCACCAGACACTAATTCTGCTGGTGCCTTGGTCTTGGAATTCCCAGCCTCAAGAGTCATGAGAAATAGATTTGTATTGTTTATAAATTACCAAATATGTGGTATTTTGTTATAGTGGCACAAACGGACTAAGACATGTTAAGTGGATTACTATAATTCTTTGGTCAGATGTGTGTTAATTTAGATTTTAAGCATATGTGTTAAAGTATTTTAAAAGGTTATTTTATCGAAGAATATAGAATGAGTTAATACCTTTTTTGCAAGATTCACGGCAATCTTTTATTATTTATTTTTTATTTCATTACATGTTGAAAGCAAAGTCATTACTATTACTATCATTTACTATTAAAAAGTAAAATCACAAATTAGTCTCAGATTATTCAGAAGCATAAGAAGATTGCTGTTTTCATGTTTTCCATTTCTCCCTCCATTGACTTGTACAGGTGCTCTTTTCAGTCACGTTTTCTCTTAAGGATATTAAAATAAGAAGAGTCTGCATCCTGTAAAAGAGGGACAGAAATATGAATCAGTACCTCCTCCTATTTACCCCAGATTTTAACATTTAAGTCCTTCTGTTTTGAGGAGCTGTATCACTATGGTTCACTATTAAGAATCCTTGTAAATCTTGAGAAACTACTTAAATTAGAATTTGAAAATCATAGCCAAAAATTCTAGATACATGCAAAAGTATCTTCAAGGAGTTTAGCATCATTTCTGGTTTAGAGAAGGGATAAATAGCACTGAACTGCCATTCTAAATTCTCTATAATGACTTTTCTGGATCAGCATATCATACCTACACTGACTTGCCCTAATAAATAAAGGAATAAGTCAGATTTTGTAGAATTGAAATATATGGGAGATAACTCTTTAAAATTCTTTGTTAACTTTTTGTGTATTGCTTAAGGGATATAACAAGGCGATGTGATAATCCACAAGATTATCTTGTTTCTTTTGGGAAGATATGCATTTACCACTTCCAAAACTTTGCACTAAGAAAGACAAAATAATGATAATACAAAATTCAGTGTAGCCACTGTTCTTGATCCCTAAAAATAATAAAGATTCATAAAAACAAAGTTCCAGGCACAATGTTCTTAGACTAAGGAAGCAAATTCTAGTTAACAACAAGTACTATTAGCTTGAAATAAGCTATACTGGCATTTTGTTAACTTAGATGCTTATAAACATATATCAATAAATACATATATATATATATATAATAGAAAATAATGGGGGAGAGGGAGGGAATGTGTTCTCTTTCCGGGTCCACAAGGGGGCGTAGTTTTAAGGGCAAGAATTTCCCAGCGCCATGCCCCTCTCCCATCTCTCTCCTGGGAAATTTAACAGCTATGTTTAAATTTCACGGGCAAGGGAAGAAACAAAAAGTCAATCACTCCACAATAAGTTCTAAGGAACTCTTTTTATTGGCTCAGGGTCTTAGAGAAGGTGGGGGTTCCTCCCAGGTTAAAAGTCTCCTCCCACACCCCTTTGGACTACATCTTTGGGTCCCCTTCAACGAACACTCCCTCAGTGGAAGCTATCTTTCTCTTTCCTGGATTTCCCCTCTGGAGTTCCCTTCCACACACTCTGGAGGATGCCTCTCCCCTCCTAAACTCCATCTCTCTCTATTCCCTTCCACTCAGTGTGGAAGCTGCTTTCCTCTCCTGGATTCCATCTTTCTGGATTCTCTCTCTCAGTGTGAGAGTTAGCTGTTTCTCTCTCTCTTTAAATAAAGTCACTTTCTACAAACACTTTTGAGTCTGGCATTTACTGTGCACTGTATTGTGGTCCCCTCTCTTATTCTTGAGAGGGCAGGAGACCAAGAACCTGGAAAAACATCCTCTCAGGGGAGCTGAGGGCACCCTAAACCCCAATGTTACAAGAGGAAGAGTACAGACTGTAAAGAATGGGATATTATGTTGTAAAAATTGCTTTGGGAAATGACAGAATGCCCAGCTTATCATAAAAAAGAGTGACAAAGTAGTAATACCATATAATAAGCAATATTTCAAAGATGGTGGTAGGAAGAAAAAGGCCATGATTTTTTAGAAAAGCCTAGGTGTAAAAAAGTGCTAGATTTGCTAAATGATGTTCCTATTTTATAGTTAGACATTCTCTAAACAAAACAAAATAACCTTCATATGGACATTTCTGGAAGTACTACTACAGTGGGACTTAAATTCTCTAGTCCCTGGTCCCTCTTTCCCCTCTGAAAAAAATTGCATCTATAATGTGTTCTTTCTCTGCCCTATTATTTAAATTGAGAATGTAAACCTTACAGACATTATAGAAAATACGGAAATTCGTCAAAAAATTAGAATTACCATCTGATCCAGCAATTCCACTGATGGGTATATATCCAAAGGAAGTGAAATCAGTATCTTGAAGTGATATCTACACTCCCATGTTCCAGGCACAATTTTAGCATTACTCATAATAGCCAAGATACGGAAACAACCTAGGTGTCCATTAGTAAATGAATGGACAAAGATGTGGGGTGTGTGTGTATGTGTGTGTGTGTGTGTGTGTGGAATATTCTTCCACATTGGAATATTTTTCAGCCATAAAAAGATGGAACTCCTGCCATTTGTGAAAACATGGATAATTAATGAACATTACTGCTAAGTGATACAGAAAAACAGGATACAGAAAAACAAGTACTGTGATTTCACTTACATGGAATCTAAAAAAGTCATACTCAGAGCAGACTAGAATGATGGTTGCCAGGAGCCAGAATATGGGGAAAAGGGATACACATCTACTGTTAAAATAGATGCATGTGCTATGTAATACTCATTGGTTTTACCTCATTCCTGAAGTACTGTGCACATCTAAGATGTGCCTATGCCCCAGTCTAAGGAAATATGTGGATTACTCATTCTTTCAGCACCCATTCTTTGCAGCAATTAGTTGGGAAATATTATTAACTATTTCTGAGACATTGTGACCCTCAAAAGAATTTAGTGGCCTCACTGGCTCACACCTACAATCCCAGCACTTTGGGAGGCCAAGGTAGGTGGATCGCCTGAGCCTAGTAGTTTGAGTCTAGCCTGGGCAACATAGCAAAAACTTGTCGCTACAAAAAATACAAAAACTAGCCAGGCATGGTGGTGTGCGCCTGTAGTCTCAGTTACTCAGGAGGCTGAGGTGGGAGGATTGCTTGATCCTGGGAGGTGGAGGTTGCAGTGAGCCATGATCATGTCACTGCAGACTCCAGCCTGGGCGTCAGAGCGAGACCTTGTCTCAAAGAAAAATGGTAGAAATTTTCAGTTATAAGATAAACAACATATTATTATAACTTACAAATCAAAGGACCTAATATATACATGGTGACTATAATTAATAATACTGTATTGCATATTTGAAATTTTCTAAGAAAGTAGATCTTAAATATTCTCACTATACAAAGGTAACTTTGAGGTGACAGATGTGTTAATTAGCTTGACTGCTGTAATCATTTTACAGTGTATTAGATCATCACAATGTATACCTTAAATATATGTAATTTTTATTTGTCAATTATAAAGAAAGTTTTTGATCATTAAGGAAGGTGAATATCCTGCTATATCTAACTCAAGATGAGAAGGGGGGGAAAGCATAATAGCTAACACTTACAACACTCCAAATTGTGTTTTAAGTGCTTTTCATATATTAAACTCATGTAATTCCCATAACAATCCTGTGAGTAGGCACTATTACCATCATTAATCTCCACCTTATATTAATAGATGGGGAGACTAAGTGATAGAGAAGTAACTTGCTTTAAGGGCATGTGGCAGAGCTGGGATTTGAACTCAGGTAGTCTAGCACCAGGCTGCATGCTCTTTGCCAGGAGGCTGTGCTTCCTCTGTAATGAGGTGGCCTTTCCCTCCCAACTCAGTCTATCACTGGGCACAAAGCCACTGCATCAGCTGTCCTTCAAATTTAAAATTCAGGCATAATCTTTAATGAAGCTCCACCTTTAGAGTTTCTATCCACACTACCAAGTCCCAAGAATACCAAAACACTCATAAGTGATTTGACCCAAAGCAAACTGTTCCACATTACTACCTGGCAAAAAATGAAAAGCCCCTTTGTGATTTTTCACACTCTGGACGTTTTAATATGTCATGACCCAGTCTGATAACCTTTTAAGTCTCTTAAACATTTTGTTGTGTTTTTAACTTTTTCCCCCCTAATTCATTTTTACTGTCCAAAGAGTTGGAACAGATTAAATGTCTAACAATTTGTGGATTGCTTAAATATTTGCAGGTATGTATAGTATGATCCTGTTTTATACTTCTCTTTTTATCTATCAATCCCTATTGATTAATTTCTAAAAGAAGGTGGTAGCAAAGTATCTCAAAGGCTAGCAATAAAAACCATCCTCAGCAATAATCTTTTGCTGCATAATCATCTATAATTTTTTTAATTCATTACATTTCCTATACTATCTACAAACTAAATTCTTTTGAGGGTCACAATTTCTCAAAAATAGTTAATAATATTCCCCAACTAATTGCTGCAAAGAATGGGTGCTGAAAGAATAAGTAATCAGCATATTTCCTTAGAATAGGCACATCTTAGATGTGCAGAGTATTTCAGGAATGAGGTAAAACCAATGAGTATTACATAGCACATGCCTCTATTTTAACAATGCAATAAGTGCTTTGACAGGAAAGCACAGGGGCTGAGATGCACCTGGTCCTGAGGAGAAGTGGGAGGGAAGGCCAGGTACCATTCCAAGGAGGTGACACAGGAGCTAAGACTGGTAGGATGGGTAGGAGCTAGTGGGGAAAAACAGTAGGGAAAGAGCATTTTGACACACACACTGTTCAAACTGTAAGTATAGAAGGAAAAAAATGCAATCTTTGATTTTACCTTGTAAAACACTTCTTTCTCTAAGAATAGTAAACCAGCAGATAATGCATGGGGATAAAATACTTTTTATATTATATATATAAAATTGAGATTGGTAGAAGGTTAGAAAGGTTTTTTGTTTTTGAAACAGTCCCAAAAACAGGCTGGAGTGCAGTGGCACCATCCTGGCTCACTGCACCCTCCGCCTTTTGGGTTCAAGCAATTCTCATGCCTCAGCCTCCATAGTAGCTGGAATTACAGGCGTGCACCGTCATGCCAGGCTACTTCTTGTATTTTTAGTAGAGATGGGGTTTTGCTATATGGGCCAGGCTGGTCTTGAATTCCTGGCCTCAAGTGATCTGTTTTGGTCTCCCAAAGTGCTGGGATTACAGGCATGAGCCACTGCACCCAGCCAGAAAGTTTAACACTGGAAAATTCTGTAGCTTCCTACAGGATTGATACATATTATTAGAAACTTAGAAATTGGTCTTACCACACCACTCTTAAAGTTCTCAATCCTTTTCTTCCCCATCTTGTTGGTTATCCACCAGGCCCAGGTTGGCATGTATTGCCACAAATATGCTGCTGCCAAGATAGGATGTTCTGAGATCCAAACTTCTTTCAAGTCATTAGCCATGCTGATTAACATCAGCCGCACACAACGACTGGTTGCCATCTTGTAGGACTGATGTCCACCATTGCCTACAGTCTAAGAAAATTTAAAAATTAAGTGAATTTATCCACGTGATTTCACAGAACTTTAAGCTAGAAAGGACTCAAATGCCATCTAGTTGAGTGGTTCCTTTAGAGGAGCTTCATGCCCCTTGGAAGTCTCAACAGGTACTAATGGAAGTTTATAAACTATTTGTAATATTTCACAAAGCCTAACAGAAACCACATGCTTACCAGATAATACAGTGCAGGCTAACTAAAAGATGAAGATTCTTTCCTTTTAATTAAAATTGTATAACCTTAATGTGCTTAATGACAATTATCACTTTCGTAGTAAAAATCAAACTATTAATGCATTTAGCACATGAAATTCCATAAGCAATTTTCATAATGGCAGGAGTTGTTTTGTGAATAATTCACAAAAAAGTAGTTCTAAGACAACCCTGATATACAATGATAAAACACCAATACATAAAATTAATATATAAGTAGTAAACATTCAAATTATTCCCAACTAGAAATTTTTACCTTTGTGACTTCTCCAGTTAGGGAATTCGCCACAATATTTGATTGCACAGGTCCCGGGCAAATGTTAGAAACTATTATACCTGGGTATGTGGCAAGTTCCGTTCGAAGGCTATTGAAAAAACCCTAACAGGCCAAAAAAAAGAAAAAAGGCAAATAAATATGGACACATATCTCGTGATTTATCAAAATATGTTCTAAAATTTGTGAGTAAAGGACAGGTAGAGTAATCATGCAAGCTTATTAGGCACTTTCAGCTGTAGGCTGGAGGCAATCTACAACAAACATTATCAGCTCTTTCCAGGTGTAAACAGTTCACCCCCTTTGATAGTGATAGCTTTTGCCATCAATGATTTTTATGGTAGGCATGCACTAGATAGGTAAAAAACTATCCCTGAAGATTCTGATATACCCTTTTCATACCAGTCCTCCTCTGCCCACTCAAAAAAGGGTGTATGTCCTCCACTAAGAATCACTGAGGTCAGGTTTCTATTTATTTCCTAAAGTGGTCTAAAGTTCCAATGTTTCGGGCAAAGGTAAGGAAGAT
Source organism: Callithrix jacchus (assembly GCF_049354715.1). Lineage (NCBI taxonomy): Eukaryota > Metazoa > Chordata > Mammalia > Primates > Cebidae > Callithrix > Callithrix jacchus. The sequence continues at coordinate 94,840,459 of NC_133509.1, forward strand.
GGATTAGTACTTCACAGAAAGTATCACAAGGAATGAATTCAACCTTTTCCATTTATATTACTATTTTAACAGAATTAATTCATTTCGGCAAACATTTATCTTTTTTGGGCAATGAGGGTACATGGCTAATTAAAAATGTACTATGATTGCCTACTGAATGACTTATGTAAAGCAGACTAGACTCTCTAGACTTAAAAGATACTGGCCATTTCTAAACCAATGGGGAGTAAACAGAAATCTGCTGCCTCTCATCTCTTCCCAAATTAGGAAATGTTGCAAGATGTTGTTATAAGGCTGAGTTATCTATTGAAAAGCCTAAATAGCTAACCCACAGTACATCTGTATATGATCCAAAAATATTAAACAGTTATCAGCCCTGAAATGCTGACCCCAACAAACGGGCTATGAGGATTTATGATCAGACACTGATACAGTGCCTGACTCAGCGATGACCCCACACACACAAAAAAAATGCTGGGTAAATGAATGGAAAATTCACATAACTTGAATGTTCTGCCTCTCTGTAGCAAGAGAGGAGAGAGGACACCAAACAAGCCAATGCATCAGATACTAAAACCTCTCCTTGTTTGAAATCACATCTAGTATAGTGTGTAAACTTTTCAATGATAAACAATTTAATTCTGTAGCTTACTGAGAATCTGAGAAGGAAATGTGCTCTTCAAAAAAAGCTTCCTGGTAAGTCTTAACCTGCCACATTTTATCATAGTATCAAATCTAGTAATAAAATAATGAGTCTTAGAGGGCAGGCCAGACAGCTCATCTGTGTTTACTGAAAGCATATGGCATATCTTAAGAGATACATGGTGCCAAACAGATGGGTGGGTGTCCTCCCTCATCTGCCTGCCTGAGGCTTGCCCAACTGCTCTACAGGAAGTGAGTGATGCCCGTTACTAAATATGAGGAAATCATCAGTATAGCATTCTGCTTCATCACTCTCTGCAATTCTGCACTTTGCAGCAGAAAAAAGATGTCCTAAAGAACCAAAACCAAATTTTCATGAAACCACGATGACCATGTAGCTATTGGATCTCATGATTGCAACAGTGAAATATTCTACTTAAACTGACTTCAACAGCGTTAAGTATACATTTTGTGAATTCTTTAATCATTCTCTTCCTATTGGCCTTATTATTTCTTTATATCCAGTCTGAAGCCACCATTAAAAATTCATCCATTTCTAATGTTTATACCTTGGAAGTTATGCAATCCAAATCAAGCTTTTTTCCATGCCTCTCACTTGACTAGATTTTCTTCTTCCAATGAAACCAGAGTGAATACAGTCAAAAGTTTTCCATATCCAGTAGGGATATGAGACCAGGAATAATCATCCTGTGGGATGTACCTCTTTCTGACATGCATATATAATTAGACCAGGCAAAATAAACACCAACTACAAGGGGGAAGGAAAAGAAGTCACAGAAATGGTGAGGAAAAAGTACATCCTGAAATGTATGTAGAAGAAAGGAGAAGTAGACCCCAATTTTCCATGAAGATGTGGTAGGAAAAGGGTAAGGTGAAGAGTGACATGTTAACTAGATGATACACTTTCTGAGGGCAGAAATCATATCTTTTCATCTTAATATCCCCAGGGTCTATTGTAGTGCATGGCACAATGTAGTGCTCAATACCTATTTGTTCAACAAGTTAGGTCTCTCTCTCCCCACATCACTTCCCAGTTCCAAGGGCCTCACACAGTGATGGCAATATCCCCATATACACAATTAAGTCAGTTCTATCAGAGTTGAGTTTGAGCAGCCTTACCCGAAGAGCATGCTTGCTGGCACAGTATCCACTGGAAAGAGGTGCAGCTATGATACCCAGGAGGCTATTCACAGTAACAATCTTTCCTTGCTTCCTCTCAATCATGTAAGGCAGAACACGCTTTGTCAAGGACACCGTCCCTAAGTAGTTAAGCTCTATTAGCTTTCTGTAGACATCCAAGCTGGTATCCATGCACAAAGAACGCTGGGATACTCCACCATTGTTGACCAAAATGTCGATCTAGTTAAATAAAATCAGAAAAGGGGCATTTGGGGGATGTCCTGTGGATAGATTGATGGAATTCCTAGGGATAGTTGGTTATATTGTTAATGTGAACAATCAGTGGAACAATGGTATATTTCCAGAAGTCACCAATTCAAAAGATAAAATAAAAACCTGAATTTACCTGCGGAATTAAATTCCTATTTTAGGTGACTTTTTATGACAGTTAAAAATTGTCATAAAAACAAAAGCAGCCAGCCGGGCGTGGTGGTTCACACCTGTAATCCCTGCACTTTGGGAGGCTGACGTGGGCAGATCACAAAGTCAGGAGTTCAAGACCAGCCTGACCAACATGGTGAAACCCTGTCTCTACTAAAAATACCAAAATTAGTTGAGTGATGGCACACACCTGTAATCCCAGCTACTCAGGAGGGTGAGGCAGGAGAATCGTTTCAACCCAGGAGGTGGAGGTTGCAGTGAGCCAAGATCACACCCCTCTGCACTCCAGCCTGGGCAACAAAGCGAGATTTCCGTCTCAAAAAAAATAAAAGCAGCCCTGAATTTTTGGCTTCTTTTGTGCTACATGAAGGAATTTGTACTTGTTAAGACATGAATAGTACTAATTCTATAACGCCAAAGACTCAGAAATTAAGGGGCCTAATTCACAGGCCTGATCTCACTGCATGGACCCACCCCACTTGCCTAAAGCCCTTTGGATGATAGCACCATGGATGGGAATCTCTTCTGCAGTTACTTCAAAGCAAGACTGTATCAATATAAGATGCTACTTACCCTACCAAACTCCTGGAGAACAGCTTTAGTAGCCGCTTCATGGGAACCAATGTCGGTCAGGTCAAGGGGCAAAACAAGTATATCTTTTTCTTTTAAATTGCTATTCTCTAAATAAAGACAAAAATTTGTGTAGAAGTCATTCCAAAGTTCAATCAAGCTCCTTGCTGCTCCCATTAACACCCGACCCTGCAACAGGAGTGGCAACAAACTCTGAGTGGCCCCGTGAAAGTTCCTCTCAGTGATCAGGAAGAGGACTAGTGGTGATATGACAACATCGTATCAGACAAAAAGCTGGCTGGCCTCACAGGAAGTAGAATGGTACACTTCAACTTGAATATACATTCTAACTTTACAACTTGATTTCTAGCAGAAATCAAGATTATACTACAAACTAGAACAAAAATTTTAGAGCAATTTCTTTAGAAGTACAGAGGTACCTTTGTCTGTGATAGGCTCACAAAGTTGAATTGCTCTTCTACACACAAAACAGCTATTTGTGCTTAAAATCAGTAAGAAGCTCAGAGTCCTACCATCAGATGACATATAGAAGCTTCTCTCCAGAAGCTACGGATTCCTGGAGGTAAATGGGGAAACGGACACAAGCCTGAAATTACCAACCAAGAAACATGCTGCTGAGTTGTAACTGGCTCCTTCTGTTCATCAGAAGAACAACTGAAACTAATTTTCCTGGACTCTAACCTTGAAATACAAATAACATCAGAAAGAAATGCAAACAAGTATAGAAAATATAACAGGTAAAAAGACTTCATGAGCAAAAGGGTCAATTGTGAAACATTAACCATATTAAATGAAAACATTTGCACAAGAGATCTGCAAGGTAAAAGGAAAACAGCCTTGTGCCAAGTAAGAAATACTTGCAAGTTGCAGCAGCAGAGGAACAACTACCAAAGGAAGTGGTCCGGTGCAAAAACACAACAGGCCTTTGAAAGCAGTATCATGAAAGAGGACTTGTGGCCCTACTAAGCACTACTGTGGCAACTAACTCTCATTTCTGGGTGGTTAGCTCAATGAGCAAAGTTAAAGATTTAAAAGAATGAAAGGTAGACAGATGACCCAAAAAATGGTCTGTTAGAAAATTCAAAATTATCTCAGTTTAGGTATTATTAATAAATGTTCCATGAAAAATAATAACTTTATTACTTGAGGTTGCTTTCAATGTGAATATAATGGCTGGGCGTGGTGCCTCACACCTGTAATCCCAGCATTTTGGGAGGCTGAGGTGGGCAGATCACCTGAGGTCAGGAGTTCGAGCTCAGCCTGGCCAACATGGCGAAACCCCATCTCCACTAAAAATACAAAAATTAGCTAGGCGTGGTGGTGCACTTCTGTGGTCCCGGCTACTCAGGAGGCAGAGGCACAAGAATCACTTGAACCTGGGAGGCGGAAGTTGCAATAAGCCAAGATCACACTTTTGTACTCTAACCTGGCCATCAAAGTAAAATAAAAAAATAAAAAAGTGAACATAGCAATACCAAAACTCAAACAAATATATTAACACTGTCCCTTTATGTCAATATGAAAGTATTACCTCAAGTTGTATTTTTTTAAACCTAATTCCATTTCTGTTCTTTTATCCTATATAAGTCTTATCCCATATGATTTTAATATCTGATACTTTAATGAGTAAGGATCCTTCCTAACTTCTATAATCAGATACATGTATGTCAAGGATAAGAACCCAACTGTTCTGTCTCTAAGACAAAAATGTAAGTCACTTGGTCACTAAAAATCCACCAGCATTTGATAGAATTGTTGGTTACTCCCTAATGCCAAGAGTCAGTACAAAAAAAACATAGAAAGGTGGCAAAAAAGAAGAAAAAGGCAAGGGCAGCCAATTAAGACAAAAAGGAGAGGATGTGAGACGAAGCACTTAGAGCATTTGGGAAATCTTAGAGCTGGGAGAAATCTCTCTCCTCTCTAAAAGTCCCAAAACTGTATTTGAGTTTGGATTCTGATTTTATTTCTAGGAAACACCGCTGCTATTTCAGATCTGCTTACCTAGGCATCTTCTTTTCACCCTTTCCAGCTCATGTACTCTTCTGGCTGACAGCACAAGAGAAACTCCTAGTTTAGATAACTGGTAAGCCAGCTCCTCACCGATTCCACTCGAGGCTCCAGTCACCCACACCACCATATCAGTCAACTCCCATTCTATGGAAGGAGTGTCAATGGAAGGAATAAAATAAGCAATGAATTACACTCATAAATCAAAGATTAGAAAAAAAAAAAAAAAAGCCTTAAACAGTACTGCTAAATATGAGGACATAATGTATGGAGCTTAAAATCTGAACTATCCTAAGAAAACATTTCCTTCTTAATTAAAAAAAGCATTAATATAAATCATATTAGTAACAGCTATAAGTATTTGTATATTTCAGAACCTTCATGACTTTTCCAGGCTCTACTTTAAGGTAAGCTTTATAACCCCATGGTTTCACTCCAAGGCTCTATTTATCTATGACAAACAGATAAGGTAAATATGATAGAGAAGATAAATAGATAAACAGGCTAAGTAAATAGTCACTGCCTGGACTCACCTTCCTTTGCCATTAAATGAGTGATTCAGATTAGATGATGGCTGGAGTTCCCATCTAGTTTTTAATTCTATTATTCTAATATTTTGCAATGGAGGTTGATGAAGAATCTAAATAGATCAAGGTCTGTGCTGTTGATGAAAACATCCTAGATTTTTTAAGTACTATTTTCCCCATTTGCCAATCATGCCAGATGCCTATCAGCTCAAGGTCATTTTGTAAAAGTGCTCCGCAGATGCCTGAGCTTTCATCTTAGGAGAATATAGTAATTCATCCAGAACAAATGCATATTACAGAGAGATGGAATATTGCACTCTGCTTGTCCAATTATGTTCCTTTTAAAGACTAAAAATGTTATAGTACTAAAGCAATGACAAATGGTTTATTCTTTTCTCTAATGAAAAACTTGCCCTGCAGGAGATTATATTCACTGTCTCTTGAACCTGTAAAGTCACTATTATGTAGCTCCTGTGTGCCTTATTAAAATATATGTTATTCATCAAAAATATCAAACAAGTTTCACTTAACATCACAGTTTTGATTTTAGATCAGAAAAAAAATCAGGAAATGACTGTACTGTTTCAAACAGCTGTAAATCCTAACTGTTAACAGTACCATCCCTGGGGACTGCCAGGGTTCAAACACCAGTTCTATCACACACAGTACTGAAATGCTCCCAGGTGAGAACTCAGTACTTTAATTTTCCACAACTGGAAACGTGATGAATAAGAATTAAGGCACAGGAATGTTGAGAAATGAACATCCAACTGTTTCTTAGACATTCAAGAAAATACCTCTTGTCCTTAGGAAAAAGATTTCATGTAAATGGGTTAAAACATGGAAAGCATTCAGAGCAGTATACAGCACATACTCAGTGTTTAATAAATGTCAATTATAATTATTGCTCAAGTTTTTAAATAGATGGACTTTACCACAGCAAAACATATAACAACCACTTAACAAAGTATGTCTTCTAACTTCTCCAGTTGGGGAAATGGGGTTACTAATTCTAATGGTGTGACATTTTTACATTACTTCCTTGTACTTAAGACATTATCTATTAAAAGTTTCACCAGAACTGTATGAAAAAGTATTATTATCTCACTTTTACATAAAAGGTAACTGAGATTTACAGAGATTAGTTTGTCCCCACCAGACAGTAGATTCCATTAAGCAGATCCTGTCTACCATGTTCATTGCTGTGGCCTCAGTGCCTAGCAAGGAGTGGAATATTGAAAAGGCTCGATAAATAACTACTGAATAAACAAACACCCAAGAACCCTGGCAAAGCTTATATACCCTCGGATATAAGCCCAGGCATATCTAGCTCCAAAGCCCACAATGTCCACTATTTCATGATATACACATTTAAATATGACTAACATTTTAAAACCCAATTGTTTCTTAGACATTCAAGAAAATACCACTTGTCCTGAGGAAAAAGGTTTCATGTAAATATCTCAACTAAGTCCAGGTACAGTGGCTCACACCTGTAATCCCAACACTTTGAGAGGCCAAGGTGGGTGGAACACTTGAGGCCAGGAGTTTGAGACCAGCCTGGCCAACATGATGAAACCTGGTCTCTAATAAAAATACAAAAATTAGCTGGTTGTGGTGGCATTCACCTGTAATCCCAACTACTCAGGAGGCTGAGGTGCAAGAATCACTTGAACCTAGGAGGCAGAGGTTGCAGTGAGCCAAGATCGTACCACTGCACTCCAGCTCTGTGTAAAAAAAAAAAACTCTCAACTAAGGATGTAAACATCCCAAATACTATGTCTGGGCTACAATGCTATCCTGTCATAAAATGTACTTTTGTGAAAAGGCACAACTGAGCAACCTTCCTATAGGACTTTATCAAGAACAACATAATAACTACTCAGATAATCGTTTATTCAATAATTGATTACTTGCTCCCAAGTGCTGCAATAATCAGATTCTAAAGTGAATATCATTTGTTTTAGAACCAAAGGATTTACTAACTAGCCTCAAGCTAACAAAGACTTCTTGATAATTACACAAATAAGCAAATATTATTTAAAGCTGAGTCACAGTTATGGCCCCATTCTCTCACCCTGAAAAAACTTTTTTATTTAGCACCATTTGTTTCCCGATTCCACAGAATTTGGTATACATAATGGCCTCCCTTAAGGAACCCCTGAAAGTAGATTCTTAGAGTTTTTTTGTTTGTTTGTTTTTATTGAGATGGAGTTTCGCTCTTGTTACCCAGGCTGGAGTGCAATGGCACGATCTCGGCTCACTGCAACCTCTGCCTCCTGGGTTCAGGCAATTCTCCTGCCTCAGCCTCCTGAGTAGCTGGGATTACAGGCACACACCACCATGCCCAGCTAATTGTTTGTATTTTTAGTAGAGACGGGGTTTCACCATGTTGACCAGGATGGTCTCGATCTCTTGACCTCGTGATCCACCCGCCTCGGCCTCCCAAAGTGCTGGGATTGCAGGCGTGAGCCACCGCGCCCGGCCCGATTCTTAGGTTGAAAGGAAAGTGATAGTTCAACTCCGGCTCCAGTTTGAGAATTCTCTTCTCAAGCCCTTGACCATCTCTAATTTCCACACAGGATGAGGAAGCTAATTATCTCTGAAACTTTAGCTCCTTTTTCGAGAAAAGGGAAAGATCCCTTTTTCATTCAAGGGATCTTTTTTATATTGATGTGATAAGCAACCAGCAGCAGTGGGCAGTAATCTTGCCTTGTGGTTCAACAAAGAAGAAGTCAAACTTCTAGTGTCGGTGGGTCCAAGTGTCCAGCCTGAGGCATCCTCCTCATCCCTCCTTCTCCCAGCACCTCAAACATTCATCAAGGATTTTGTATTCAAGGCCCAAAAGTTTGTTACCCAAGATGACAAATATTGACATGAATGCAGTTGATGCTGAAAATCATGTGGAAATGGAGGAAAAACACAGCTTATTAATCAAGTGTTGGAACTCCAACATACACTTGAAGATCTCTCTGTAAGAGGACATGCATTTACGGAAGAAAATCTCAAGCTAAAATCAGAAAACCAAGTTCTTGAACAATACACAGAAGACTTTATATCAGCTTCTAATGTTTTTCAAACAACTGACACACACACAAAAAAAAAAAACAAAAGAAAATACAGAATTGAAGCCCTTCTGTTCTATGGAATTGCTGCTGAACTTTCTTTAAATGTTGGACAGATTTCAAAAGTGATAGTATCTCTGTTTGTTTCATTGAATATTTATGAAGCTAAAGTCAGATGTAGGTAACAGGAGACTTCCATAAGTGTTTGTATTATGTCACTCTATGAGAATGTGCAAATGTATTGGAGCCTTAATTAGAATTGCACATATTTATGACACTTAAAGATGAATGTTTTATCAAATTTGCTCTGATTTGTGGCTTTAGCCCTGTCTTTTATTATAGGCTTAGTAAGATATACAAGAAAATAACCATCATGCTGTGAAAAAGTACCACAATCAGGTACCGGCTGCACAGCTTCATGTACCATGTCCATTTTCTTGGGCCCCTCTCTACTGGCTTCTTCCTTCCTATCTCCCCTCCCCTAGGGAAAAATTGGTTTCACTTTTGTAAAAGCAATTGCAATACTTAATCATCTCTGAGAGTTAACTGAACTTTAATTGTTGAAACTTAACCAAATGAAGATATTTTCTCATCTAGGGCTTCTCATTTGTGATATTTAGTACTAAGATAGAATTGCTGGTTTCTCTTTAATCAATTGAAAACAAAAAGAGGCTATAGAAATGAAGATTTTTCATTGAAACTGAATTGTCAATCTGGGAAGACTTGGCCGGGTATGGTGGCTCATGCCTGTAATCCCAGCACTTTGGGAGGCAATGGCAGGAGGATCACCTGAGGTCAGGTGTTAAAGTCCAGCCTGACCAACATGGCAAAACCCATCTCTACTAAAAAATACAAAAATTAGCCAGGCGTAGTAGCAGGCACCTATAATCCCAGTTACTCAGGAGGCTGAGGCAGGGAGAATTGCTTGAACCTGGGAAGCAGAGGTTACAGTGAGCTGAGATTATGCCACTGCATTCCAGCCTGGGCAACAGAGTGAGACTATCTCACGCACACAAAAAAAAAAGCAAAAAAAAAAAAAAACATAATTTATCTTTTTGTATAAAATAACCCAGCTGGTATCTGAAAAGATATAAATTCTGCTCATGTGTGTGTTTAAAATAGAAAAGCTTAAGGAAAAATAGAAACAGGGTGGGAAAGTACTTGGTAAATACAATAGTAACCAACTCCAAATATTTTCACTCCAGATTTGTGTGTCTCTGGCACAAAGTAGATCTTTTGGGAAACATCTGAGAGTAAATTAAGCTTGACCAACCTTTTTTTCGGTGGGGGTTGTTGGGGACAAGTTCTGGTTCTATCATCTAAGCTGCTTGCAGTGACATGATCTTGGCTCCCTGCAACCTCCATGGCTCAGGCTCAACCCAACCTCCCACCTCAGTCTCCCAAGTAGTTGGGACTACAGGTGTACACCATGATGCCCAGCTAATATTTTTGTGTGTATTTTTTTGTAGCTATGTGGTTTTGCCATGTTGCCCAGCCTGGTCTTGAATCTGTCAGCTCTAGTGATCTGCCCACCTCAGCCTCCCAAAGTGCTGGGATTACAGGTGTGAGCCACTGCACCCAGCCAAGTTTGACCACATCTGGAAGAGAACAGTTACAAAGAGTTTGGTCTCAAGGTTTATTTCTACTCAGTAGATCAACTTTTGCAAAATTCCTTAAAAATGTATTATTATCAGAATTGTGAAAAATGGGAGAGTTTTAGATGTACATTTATTGATAATCTTGCTCAGTTGTAGCCTACTTGTTCTCCCAGAATTTTTTGTAAACTCAACTACTCAGTTTACAGAGTTTTAGTCATCCTTTAACAATTTTTAAAAATTCAGTTTGTATATTCGATTTATTAAGGGAATCCATATCAGAAGTAATACTAAAATGTTATAATAGGAAAACAGATCCACTAATATGGCTTATGGCTTTTAGAGCTGGGCTACTTTTAATCATGGAATAATCTTATGTATAGGTGTAAGAATGACTCACTATATGAATATGTAGTCATACTGCAAACATTTTGTATCCCTTTTCTGACCTAATTTATAGACACTTAAATTGTGTTGGAACCATGCTTTTATGAAAAGCTGTTTCAGAAAGAAAAGAAATCAAATCTGTCTTCCAAATGACAATCCCTCGCCTCTGTTAGGGAAGACAGCCACTATGTCTTCCCTAAGTCCTTTCATCTCTTGCTTCTCTAACGCTAAATAAACCTATCCAATTTCTGCTACCTTCCCTCACAGGACATGGGATCAGACTTCCTTACTGTTCTGCTCACACCCACCTGCACTAATTCTAGTTGGTCAATGGTCTTGTTTATTAAAGGGAGCTGGCTAGGGCAGCACATGGGATTCCATAGGGTCTAGACAGTGCAGAGCAGGATGAGATGACAAAAATCACTTCCCTTGTCCCGCAGAAGGTAGGATCTATGAGGGCCTGGATTATGGCTGGTTCAGTCACTGCAGTGTCCCCAGTACCCAGCTCAGAGTTCGGCACATACAAGCAGCTACTCAGGAGACACCCTGTTGTTTGTAGTTGTTGCTTCAGACACTGAAGTCTACAAATGCAACCCAAGGATGCCTAATCTTTTCTGGTAGCCACTTCACAGTTGACTCCTATTAAGGTTACTGTAAACAAAAACCTGAACTTTGCTCACATGTGCTGCTGTTGAAATTTTTCTTCCTTTAGGCTGTGCCATGGACTCTCTGGACCATTTGAACGTCTAAAATTAGTCACCCTTATATTTCACCATGTGTGGCTGGGCTCAGTGGCTCACATCTCTTATCCCAGCACTTTGAGAGGCCAAGGCAGAAGTGGTCCTTCCACCTTGGCCTCTCAAAGTGCTGGGATAAGAGATGTGGAGAGGAGGGATAGGAAGAGGCCAGGAGTTCAAGACCAGCCTGTCAATATACTGAGACCCTGTTTCTACAAAAAGTTTAAAAATACTTTTTGTACAAGTGTGGTGGTTTGCACCTCTAGTTTTAGCTACTGGGGAGGCTGGGGTGAGAGGATTGCTTGAGCCCAGGAGTTCAAGGCTGTAGTGAGCTATGATCATGCCACTGCATTCCCTTCTGGGTGACAAAGCAAGATCCTTTTTATTAAAAAAAAAAAATTTTTTTTTTCGCCATGTGAGATGTATGCTTGGAAATGCACAGAATTTCTCTCGACAGATACAGAGGAAGCAGGAAATGGTGGCTGCCTCCAGAGAGGCATACTAGGTAGCTGGGCATAAGGGTCAGAGAAAGCTCTTTACTTTTTACTGTATATCTTTTTGTATTTTTTACTTTTGTATTACATTAGCGTCCTACTTTTTTTAAGTGACCAAAAAATAATAAACTTACAGAGAAGTCAAGAAGGATTTCTTTTCTTCTTTTTTCATCTTCATAGAGGCTGCCCATCTCTCCAGTGTGAGCTGTTTTGGGAATCTGAGTCTATTTCAATTTTCCTTTAATCTTTTCTTTTTTCTCACTCCCTACCTCTACCAGGAGTCTTTTTAGACTTTTTTTTTCCCTAAAACTCTCCTGTGAAATTTAATTACATAGATATAATGTATATCATTTATGTATTATAAATATATCTGTGCTTTATACATAATAGGAGTTCTATAAAGCTTACTGCTGCCGGACTTGGTGGCTAACACCTGTAATCTTGGTACTTTGGGAGGCCAAGAGGGGCAGATCACCTGAGGTCGGGGTTCAAGACCAGTCTGACCAACATGGCAAAACCCCAGCTCTACTAAAAATATAAAACTTAGCCAGGTGTGGTGGTGCACACCTGGAATCCTAACTACTCAGGAGACTGAGGCAGGAGACTCACTTGAACCCGGGAGATAGAGGTTGTAGTGAGCTGAGATCACACCACTGCATTCCAGCCTGGCCAACAGAGCGAGACTCCATCTCAAAAAAAAAAAAAAAAATCCTTACTCCTTAGTTAATGTAAGCACATGACTAAATTTTAAAATTAAGTTAAACATTAAATCAAAATTTATAAGTTATTAACATCTAACTTTATAACTGTATTTGCTGAAAAACATTTTTATGATTTTTGTGAACAGTGTCTCACTAGGCTGGTCTTGAACTCCTGGGCTCAAATGACCTTACAAACTTAACCTCCAAAGTAGTTGGAATTACAGGTACATGCCACCATGCCTGATTTTTACTGAATAACTTATGTAACTTATTTACTTAGATAAATAGCAATTTATCAAACTGCATATGCAAATTTGCAAATTATATAACTACAAAATGATAGCAATATAACTAAATTTAAAATCCTTTAAACTGTTATTTTCCAGAAAAAGATAACTGAAAACATTAAATAATTTTCTTAAAATTTTCAATGATCTTAACTTTTAACTTTTCCTTAATATGAGAAAATAACTTATAATAGCTTAGAGATATTCAGATGTCAATAGTTTTCCTTTTTAGGATTTGACATAATTTGATGGGTTGAATATTTTTTGAAGGATTAAATAATAAAATATAATCTATTTTGATTTAATTCTCCAAGTCCAAGTGAACACAAAAGCACTAAGGATCAAATACAAACAACATCTCCAAGGCAGCATAGCAGCCAATAGGCACACACATTTCCCAACTGAGATGCAGCAATCAATCAAGAGAAAGCCTATGGTTAATGAAGTTGTGCAGTATTTGGGATTCCTGCTTTAAAAGAAGGAGAAAGCCCAATCGCTTGCCAGAGTTTTGTAGCACTGCTGTCGCGCCTGTGTTGTGTATTTTCTGTGACCTCAATGTCAGTGCTGCACATGCTATACCCAAGAAAACCCAACCAGAAAAATGAAATACTAAGGAATAACATTTTCTTGGGTAGAGTTAAGCTTTGGAGGGGCACAAACCACTGTACTAGCAGATTTTTTTTTTTTTTTGGATCCACTAGAACCAATTCTCACCTTGGGATCAATATCACCCCTCTCAACGCCCAACCCGTACCGACCCCCCTCAACATAGTCTTTCTTTTAAGCTACTATCTCTTCAAAACAAACTTTGTAACATGCTTTGAGTATTTTTATACTAGAAACTCGGTCCAGGGAAACCTTACTTACCCAACTCCTTAAGGATCCAAAGCTTAGCTTTCAGTAGGTCATTTAATTTATCTGAACATCAGTTTCCCTATCTGGAAAAGAAGACTAATAACGCCTACCTTTTAAGAATTGTAAAAGTTGGGCCGGGCGCGGTGGCTCAAGCCTGTAATCCCAGCACTTTGGAAGGCCGAGGCGGGTGGATCACGAGGTCAAGAGATCGAGACCATCCTGGTCAACATGGTGAAACCCCGTCTCTACTAAAAATACAAAAGTTAGCTGGGCATGGTGGCGCGTGCCTGTAATCCGCTACTCGGGAGGCTGAGGCAGGAGCATTGCCTGAACCCGGGAGGCGGAGGTTGCGGTGAGCCGAGATCGCGCCATTGCACTCCAGCCTGGGTAACAAGAGCGAAACTCCGTCTCAAAAAAAAAAAAAAAAGAGTTGTAAAAGTTAAAGGTTACGTGTGTAAAACGCTGGGCACACCAACATACAGCAAGTATACACGATGTCAAATACGAAGCAAGGCACAGATAAAAGTGGGACAGGCAGTATGGCAATAATGATTTAGCTTCAGCAGACTGCCATTTCAGTTCTTTCTGGTGTTTGACTTTCATCCCAGTGACTCTGGATTATCTCAGATTATATTGCAAAACTCCAGGAGCAAGAAGTGGAGGAAAGACTTCAGACAGTAGAAAGACCAGGCTTCCAGCCCTTACGAAAGAAGTACCCTTACAAACGCAGGGGGACAGTCACTGTTTCTCAAAGTATCATCCTCTGAGACAATACCGAAATCCCTGGGGTCCTGCCTAAGAAGTCAGAGTACTTAGGGGCCCCGCCGATTCCAGCGCTCTCTTATATTGGCACTCCCTGGAGAGGTTTCCTAGCCTGAATGGCAAGTCTTCCGACCTGGACAGAAGACAAAGGGACTTCTTAGCCCTGGCCTCTTCCTCCCCAACCGGCAGCCCCTGCGCAAGGCTCAGTCACGTCTTCGGGAAGCTCCATGCAACCTGCAAGGGACCCGGGATCAACGCGGAACCGGCTGACATCGAGACACACCTCGGCAGCTCCGAGTCCGGCCTCCCGCTCGAGAGAGGCCTTGGCTGGTCCTCACCTGGGCGTCGCCCCTGCCACTCGGCCCACAGCAGCGTCAGGTCACCGTCAGCCCACAAGAAGCGCAGCAGCTGCACAACGAGCAGGAGCAGCGCACACAGCGCCAGCAGCCAGAGCAGCAGCTCCCAGCTCATCGCGACCGCGCACGCCCAGCTACGCGGGAAGAAGACAGCCAGCCCCAGAGCCGCGTCGCCGCCCTGCAGGATAGCAACACCGCCCCTCCGACCCGCCCAGCGCAGCTCCGCCCAGAGAGCAGGCAAGGAGGAGGAGTCGCTCGGACGCGAGGAGCTCAGCACCCACGGCCCCACTAGTCGCCCTGCACCGCCCAAGCCCTCGTGCGCCACACCCTGCGGAGAGACTGCTTGAATTCAGGTGTTCGAGACCAGCCTGGGCAATATGGTGAAACCCTGTCTCTACCAAAAATAAATAAAATTACAATATTTTTACAAAATCTGATTCAAACATAAACTACATATTATATATACTACATTTTTCCTCTCTGAACAGGGAAATTATCAGTGGCCAGGTGACAAGGAGAAGAGGTGCTTAGCCCCTCTTCTCCATTCCCATTCAGAAAAAACATCCTCTTCTAAAGTTTCAGTATCTTTTGATGCGGTCGAAAGAGTGCTGAAGGAAGAGTGTGGCTATCACTCAAGACCCCACAAGCCAAGACAGTGGTCCCTCCATGGGGACAACATCCTTTTACAACTAGAGAAAAAAGACTGAAGCCATGTGCTATGGTGGCACCTTACAACCTGATTCCACCACGCACAAATTTACTCTCAGCTGAAGTGTCTGTTTGGCAACCAAAGCCTCAAATCCTCGCCTTACCCAAGCCATGATTCACGTCCTTATATAAACAGCAAATAAAAACAGAGAACGTAATAAAAATACCAAAGTCTTGCCTTCTCTAATATACAAAATAGTAAAATACTGTTTTTGATTAATATTCTGTTTGAAATGAGCTTCAAACACTTAATTACTTCCCACTAAATACCTACATGTGTTTGAGGCATTAACAGTAGCATCTTTCTTGTTTTCAAGCATTTGAAAGCAAGAGAGTTTTCTATTCACAAGCCTCAGAGGGACCCAGTTAGCGTGCATAGAAACTAGGCCATGGATGAGAACGACCTGTGGCCAAATGGAGAAAGCTGTGGGCGTTGATGCAGTAGAACTTTCATCCTCTTTATTTCCTAGAATACCCTGCATGCTCTGACATGAAAGGAAGTTCCCTGGCTGAAAATAAATGAAAGAAGCAATGACTTCCCTTCCCAATGTTTTCTTTTTCCAGTCTTGCCGACTAAACTTTTTTTTCTTCAAATGTTTTAAAGAATTTTACTTGCAGTAATCAAATTTCCTTAAACAGTTCTTCCTTCTCTCTTTCTAATCCTGCCTCCCCACCCTCATCCTTCTCTAAAAAGCTTTTTTGGGTTATCTGGACTCACAGGCATCTCTTCCCTAATCTCACCTCTTTTTGCAATTACTTCTGAACTATGTCTGAAATTGTTTTCTAATTATTCGGGGTTAATATATTATAGAATCCTTGAAATAAAGTAGCAAATCTGATGCTTCTTTTGAAGAGTCTGCAACACATAGCTTAGTGTTAACATAAGAAACAATAGGCCCACATTGATTGAATTCGCCTTTCCTTGAAAGATAACCTTGATAGAGAACAGAAGGATGGTTACCAGAGGCTGGGAAGAGTAGTGGGAGGGTTGGGGGGACATGGAGATGGTTAATGGGTACAAAAAACGGAAAGAATGAATATTACTTATTATTTGATAGTGCAATGGGGTACCTATAGTCAATAATTAAGTTGTATGTTTTAAAATAACTAGAAGAGTATAATTGGATTGTTTGTAACACAAAGCATAAATGCTTGAGGGGATGGATACCCCATTTACCACGATGCAGTTATTACACATTGCGTGCATGTATCAAAGTATCCCATGTACTCCATAAATATATACACCTACTAGGTACCCACAAAAATTAAAAATTAAAATTCAATTTTTTAAATCCTCCTTGAAGTTCCCAAGTTAATGTTAAAATGAGAGTTGCTAGCATTTAATAAATCGATCTTCTCTGGGTATCATTAAAATGCTTTGAATAAAGTCCCAACCAAGGGGCCCCAAAGTATTTTCTACAACTGGTAGTCTTCATTTTTAATCCAGATGTAATAGAATGGTACCCTGCCTTCTCTCCTTTCAATAATGGTCACTTTTGATGGTCTGGAAGTCAGGCCCAATCATGGCAGTTCAGCTAAGATGAAGGCAGTTGTGTGTAAGCAGTTGCCACCTTCCATAACAAATGACTTTAAAAATCCAGATCCTCCAAGATTGGCAGTCCCAAGCGATGAAGGGGGAAGACCCTATAAGTGGAAACAGGGACTGAGGAAGTCTAGGGAGGGAGTAGTTTTCTTCAAGAACAAGAAAGGGTTCGTGGTTTTTGATTGAGGGTGTCTTCACAACCCTTAGATGCTCTTAGAAATGTGTTGGATGCGCAGTTGCCATAGTGCCAGCTAGCCAGGGTGCCATCAGAGTGCTAAAGATCTGGGAAGTATGTGAAGATATACCCAAGAAAGAATTGCCCTGCCCCAAAAGCCCACAGCACTCTTACTCAGAAATCCTGCAACCTGGCCACGGTGGAGAGGAGCTCTCAATCTATTAACTGCCTCCCTCCACATGCTCCAGCTTACACCTGCCTGGCCATACACCAGGTACAAGCATTCGGGGACTGTTTAGTTTTTCTGATATTCTTCAGGCAGACAAGGTCTTACCTACAGTCTTATTTATAAGAAAATAAAAGTTATTTTCTTATCTTTAGTAATCTCATGGGATCCCTCAATAGGAATATCTCACTCCACTGTTCACCACATGCAGTTCCCCATATCAGTGCATAGATTGTTTCTTTAGATTAGCCAATTTCCACATTGAGTCTCTTAAACATGAACAGTTTATGGTTCTTACTCTCTTTCCCTTAAATGACCTGTTTCATACTTCTCTTATCTTGGTACATAATTAGTGGTGGTTGTTATTCAAATCTAGAACTTCAAACACTCATACATACACAAGTACATGCAAAGCTGGTGAAATTTGAATGAGGTCTGTGGATTTTGCCAATACCAACTCCCTGGTTCTGTTATTGTTCTAAAATTATGTAAAATTTACTAGTGGGAAGAATGGGGTACAGGGTACACATGACTTTTCTATGTCGTCTTTGCAACTTCCTGTGAATCTTTAAAAAGTTTTAAAAATTAGGTTAAACTTCTTAAAATATGCAAAAATTTTCTTAAAATTCTAAAACTGCACAGTGCTTTTCCCTCTCCTTTTATTCCTCCCCTCTCCAGCCAGAACCAGCCTTGGGGATAAGCAGAGTGAACAGAAATTTATGCTCTCAGATTTAAGAAAAACCAGACTCTTTCTTGCTTCTTAAATCATACTCCATCCCATCTGCTTGTAAACTTGCTGACACTCCTCATAATTTAACTCTTTATAATCCAAAGCATAATGTCAGAGGAGGACTTGACATATTAGAAAACTTAGGCATTGAAAGTGGTTAGTGTAACTAACCCACTAAAGTGTTGAAGAATCTGGGACTCAAATTTTGGAAGATGTGACAGATGATATGTTAAAATACATTGCACTGAGGCTACAGTGCAAGGATCGCTTAAGCCTGAAAGGCAGGGGTTGCAGTGAGCCAAGACTGCACCACTGCACTCCAGCCTGGGCAACAGAGCAAGACCTTGTCTCAAAAAAAAAAAAAGCACCAGGTAACAGTCCACTTTCCAGCAGAGGTGAGTAGACTTAATCAGTTAAGGCTTTCTGGAATGCCAGCCCACCTTAAGGCCTTGTACATACTATTCTCTCTACATAGAGAGATGGGCCAGAAATCCAGGATGAATCCAACAATCCTCGTGTGCAAACCACCATGTGTTTTCCTCCCATGTTGTATCAGGGTTGTTCCCGGTAACCAACAGAATGCTGCAGAAATGATGAGTGTGTGACTCCCAAGGATATGTCACAAAAGATATTGCTGCTTCTACCTCTTGCTCTCGCTTGTTTTTACCTTTACCAAAGTATAATTTGAGTACAAGAAACTGCACATATTTAAAGTATACAATTTGATGAGTTTGTCAAATATATTCACCTGTGAAATAATCACCATAATCAAGGTAAACATTTCCATCACCCCCAAAAGGGGTGACCCTTTGAAATCCACCCCTCCTGAATCCCTTCTCTAGGCAGCCACTGGTCTATTCTCTGTCACCGTATGGAAACATCCTACCTGTTTCTGCTGTGGGATGTAAAGTCTCATTTCTGGCTCCTTTCAGGTCCCTGTCTTTTGTCTATTCTCTTTGCCTTGCCCTTACTATTGCTCAGACCAACTTTAGCCTGAGCAGGGAATTTGGTTTTGTAATTCCAAACCCTAAGCAGTCTTGGATTGCTGCTATCTGCTGAGATGGGGCATGAGAGTAGTGAGGAGCATGATCTCTTTAACAAAGCTGTATGCTGTTCCCAGCCATCTAAGACCAAGGCTTATCTCTTTCTAGTAGGATCTTGGCAGAGGCCACAAGAAGTAACCAACACAACAGGAGTTAACCTGTCCATATGCTTTCTAAGTGCCAGGCCTATTCTAAGTGCTTTATATATATTAAATCCTTTAATCCTCACAATAATCCAGTTAGTTAGGTACTATTTTAATTCCCATTTCCCTAATGAGGAAGCTTAATTGTGATTAAGTAAATTGCCCTAGGTCACACAGCTAGGAGATAGCAGTCTTTAAACCAGGTAGTCTAATTTCAGAGTCTTTGCTTTTAAACCACCGTATTATACTGCCTTGCACACCAGAGCGGCCTAACTTTGTTCTTCTGGGTTCCCTGAATCTTCTACCAAGTAGGTACAGGTCTGAATCCCAAAGAAACCACAATAACATCTTAATGAGCTGCTTCATTACCGTATCATAAAGACTGCCCACTTCCCACCCAGGGATGGAGGGAGCCTCACTGCCTCCTACCCCCACTTGACATAACAGTTCACATGTTAGGATCTTTCATTCCTAGCATTCTACTTCGGGGTACCAATGTCTCAATCAGCCGGTACTCTCAATTGCAAATGGCAGAGCACTTAAAGTAGCTTACAAGAAACATTAAGGAATGTATTGGCGCCCCCATAGGTAAAACCCCTACCCTAAGGATGTGGCCTGCCTCTGCAACCACCCTGAAGTCCAGATAAAAACTACTAACCTGAGGGCCAGGATCCCGAGCACAGAACCGAGACCTGTTACTCAAAGACAGAAGTGCTCAGGCAGAGTCCAGGGTCATCACCCTCATTCAGTAAGAATTTTAATGTTGATACCTAGTGTCTAGAGACCTCAATACCCAAAATAAACATTAATATATTAATTTGCTAGAACCGCCATAACAAAGTATCACAGACTGGGTGGCTTAAACAACAGAAATTTATTTTTTCACAGTGCTGGAGGCTAGAAGTTTGAGATCAAGATGCTGACGGGACTGATTTATTCTGAGGTCTCCCTCCTTGACTTGCAGATGGCTGTCTTCTTTCTCTGACTTCACATGGTCTTATCTCTGTATGCATCTATGTCCTAATCTCCTTTTTTTTTTTTTTTTTTTTTTTTTTGAGACGGAGTTTTGCTCATTACCCAGGCTGGAATGCAATGGCACAATCCCTGCTCACCACAACCTCCACCTCCCGGGTTCAGGCAATTCTCCTGCCTCAGCCTCCTGAGCAGCTGGGATTACAGGCACATGCCACCATGCCCAGCTAATTTTTTGTATTTTTAGTAGAGACGAGGTTTCACCATGTTGACCAGGATGGTCTCGATCTCTTGACCTCGTGATCCACCCGCCTCGGCCTCCCAAAGTGCTGGGATTACAGGCTTGAGCCACCGCACCCAGCCTAATCTGTTCTTACAGGGACATCATCAATCATATTGGATTAGGGCGCACTGACATTACCTCACTTTACCTTCACCACCTCTTTAGCAATCTCATCCCCAAATACAGTGAAAGCAAACCACCTGGAAATGGACTGTCCCCAAATACAGTCTCATTCTGAGGTACTGGGAGTTAAGACTTCAACACATTAATTTCAGGGAAACGCAATTCATACCATAACAATAAGCAAAAAAGGAAGCTGAATTTATTGCTTAGTTATATAAGGGAGAGCTATGCTGATCAGATCTAGTCTCTCTAAGCAGATCAGGGAACTGATCTTAATACCGTTCTGCAGAAGCATGGAGTTTGGGGACTGGCAGAGTAGGTCGATGTCAGCTGAAGAATTGTAGTTACTGGGGTGAGAGTTTAGTAGATTTGTTGGCACTCAGTAGTGTGTTCATTGAAGCAGTGCATTCCCAGGTGGTTTGCTTTCACAAGCAAGGGGCTGTCGCTGGCGGGTTGGCATCCAGAAACATGCTTGCAGAGGTGAGTTGTTGACTAATTAAGTAGATTTAAAATCATTTCTGGTGGTTGATGGTTGATCTTGTATCTTGGCTTTAAATCTTTCCTAGGAGTGTGGGAACCTTTTAAAATTATCACCAGTGTCAATAATAATACTTAAGATGGGCATGGTGGCTCACACCTGTAATCCCAGACTTTGGGAGGCAGAAGAGGGAGGATCGCTTGAGCTCATGAGTTTGAGACCAGCCTGGACAGCATAGCAAGATCTCATCTTTATTAAACATTTTTTTAAAAATTAGCCAGGTGTGGCGGCACACACCTGTAGTCCCAGCTACTTGGGAGGCTGAGGCAGGAGGATCACTTTAGCCCAGGAAGTTGAGGCTATGGTGAGCCATGATTGCACCACTGCACTCCAGCCTGGGAAACAGAGCAAGAGCCTGTCTCAAAAAATAATACTTCAGAAAGAGTTAGATATTTGCAAGTAGATAGCTTACTGATATATATGAAAGAGAAGATTCAAGGAACAAACACAAAGCATAATTTAAAAGGGTAAAGAGAGAGATAAAAGTACAAGCAGCCAGGGAACAATACATCTTCTTTGCACAGTTTGTGGATAAACTAATTACCTGGTATGTAGCAAAGAGGACAGCCTGGACAGTTGTCCTTGGGCAGGTGGACTGAGGGAATTAAAGAAAATAGATTTTTTTTTCATGGAGTTTTGCTGAAAGTACACATGACAGGCTGTGGCCTCTGTGTAACCTCCCCCTGTGTCTCCAGGAAACACCCTTTTAGCTAGGCCAGGTCTGCACCTGTTCCCTCATCAGGATCCCTCACCAATCACATGGTTCCCAGGAAACAGAGTGGACTGCCTGGTAAAGGAGTTGTGTTATCAGAGAACTTTGGGCCTAAATGGCACAGTCTCCAAGGTAATTCTCAGATCCCTCTCTGGCTCCAATAACAGGGTAGGGAAGGGAAGATGAATCCTCACCTTTGTTGCTTCTGGTGTGCAGAGCTTACCATAACCAGGCTGGCAATTTGCTGTCAGGCAGTGAGGCCTTCCTGTCCCTGCAGAGCAGGGCATGACTATGCCATGGATCAGTGGGAGGTCTGATTGTAGTTATCTTTTTCTCTAACATCAGATATTGTGTGTGTTGGAGATTCTTACATGTATTATTTAATATATTTAAATATATTTGGACCACATCTACACCAAAGGAATATACATCAACAAGAGGTACCGAACTTGAAGGTGAATGCCAGTGACTTCGGGTTGTCTTTCCTTGGGAAGCAATGCATGGATTATATGTAGAAGAGTTGCATTTTGTTAATAAGGGGCACTTTAAAAAATATATGGAAAGAAGTAAGTGTGTAAGCACTAGTCAGCCAGTGGCTGCATATGTGACCAACACCTGGCCAAAGAATGCTCATCCCCCCAGTCTAACTGATGAGTTCTGTGATAGACACATGACCACAGCCAATCACTCAGCATCCCCTCGGGGACTCACTGGCTAGTGCTGTTGGGGAAGATTTTTCTCTTGCTTTGAGAAAGTGTGACCAAACTCACTGACCAGGTGGAAGAGACACATCTGAAATATGAAAGAATGAGAAAACATGCAAAGAAAAGCAGAAACACAAGAAAGATGAATGATGAGAGCTTGGTCATGGTTAAATCCCTAGTTTTTGAGGCTTTTCCCCTAGTTCTATGGTCCATTCTGTATTCTTCCCATTGATGTTTGTGTCAATTCTCTCCTTTTTTTTACTCAACTAGTTTCTTTTTCAGCTAGTTTGAATTGAATTCTTGTCACTTGCAACCAGGAGTCCTAGATGATATAGTGGTTTTTACTTTTATTTT
This sequence comes from Callithrix jacchus, assembly GCF_049354715.1. Taxonomy (NCBI): domain Eukaryota; kingdom Metazoa; phylum Chordata; class Mammalia; order Primates; family Cebidae; genus Callithrix; species Callithrix jacchus. Next base: position 94,863,300 of record NC_133509.1, read on the forward strand.
ATAAAGATCATAATAATTGTGACTTTATTATAATTTTACAATTTTAATTGCAAATATAATTGACTTAATTATAATTGCAATTTTACTCATGTTATTTTCTGTCTCTCCTCCATCATAAATTCTTTCTCTGTAAATTTGCATCAGCATAAAACATGGACAATATGTTCCACCTTAAAGAAAAACATTTCTTTGATCCCCACATTCTCCTCCAGCTATTGTTTCATTTTTCTCTGCTCCCCTTTAAATCAAAATTCAAGAGTTTTCTGTGTGCACTGTTTTCACTTCATAACCTTAATTCTCTCTGCAACTTATGCTGGCGAGACTTTTGTCCCACTATTCCACTGAAATCACTCTTCTTATTGTTACCAGTAATCCCTGTCTTAATATCGTAAATGATCAGTGGTCAGTCCTCATCTTAACCTCTCAACAGGAGTCGACACAATCGATCATTTTTATTTTTTTTCAAACCCTTTTTTTTTTACTTGGCTTCCAGTGATTTCCCTCTTACTGAAACAGAATTTAAAAAGAAATTATTGGGCCTGGCGCGGTGGCTTACGCCTGTAATCCCAGCACTTTGGGAGGCCGAGGCGGGTGGATCACGAGGTCAAGAGATCGAGACCATCCTGGTCAACATGGTGAAAACCCGTCTTTACTAAAAATACAAAAAATTAGCTGGGCACGGTGGCGCGTGCCTGTAATCCCAGCTACTCGGGAGGCTGAGGCAGGAGAATTGCCTGAACCCGGGAGGCGGAGGTTGCGGTGAGCCGAGATGGCGCCATTGCACTCCAGCCTGGGTAACAACAGCAAAACTCCGTCTCAATAAATAAATAAAATAAAAAGAAATTATTTAGGCAGGTAGGGTAAGGAAGTCCTTGGTAAGGTTTTCCTTTTAATGAAAAGCAGTCCCCAAATCATTTTCTTTTCTAACAAAGAGCAGCCTGTAAAATCAAGCTGCAGACATAGACAAGCAAGCTGGAAGCTTGCATGGGTGAATGCCGGCAGTTGTGCCAATGGTAAAGGCTACTTGGGACTAGGCATGATCAAAATGGCGGCTCCATCTTCCCTTATCTTTGCCAAACCACATGTACAGTAAGAAGACAACATGACACCTGCCAGGTGAAGACCTTATTTGCAAAGTATGATTAGGGTAGGGCAGCCAGCTTCCCCATGTAAACATGACATCTCGTCCAACCAGTCTGTGGGCCCTATGTAAATTAGACACTGCCTCCTCAAGCCTGTCTACAAAATCTGGTGCACTCAGCTGTGGGCTGGAATTCCAATTCTGGCACCCCTCTCTCTCATAAGAGACAGGAGAAAAGCTGTTCTCCTTTCTTTCTTTTGCCTATTAAACCTCTGCTCCTAAACTCACTTCTTGTGTCAGCATCCTTGATTTCCTTGGCATGAGAAAATGAACACCCGGTAAGTACCCCAGACAGTGATGCCACTTCATTACCTCATAGGTTCTGGTTCCTTTTGAGTTTCCATTGCTGGGTTCTCCTTTTCCTTTTCCTAGCCTTTGAATTTGGAGTACCCCAGGACAATCTTTAGCCTTCTTCTCTTTCTCCTCTGTCTATTCATATACACTGGTGTTCTCTGTACTCTGGGACTCTTTTGAGTCCCAAAAGTGTGTTTCTGGCACTGACCTCTCTCGTCAGGTCCAAACTCACATCCTCGCTGGTTGCCTAATCCTCATCTCAATCTTAAAATATCAAAAACAGAACTTATGATTCCTACCCCTAAACTGTTCCTACCTGTATTGTTCTCCCATATCAGTAAATGATACTTTATTTGTGCCGCCTCCAAACCTCAGAATCATCCCTAATAGGATGTTGAGTGGAAATTTTCTTGGGGCTTCCGAATTGGTCACTAGAATCCAGCTCTGAGAAAAAAGATGTATCTTGCACAACCCATATTCTAAAAAGGGCCTGACATCTCCTCTGGCTTATTCATAGGAAAAGAACCTGTCATGCCACTCCTAAACATGATCCCAATGATTCCCTCCCCCATTTTTAAACTGTCCCAGAAGGAAACATCTGAGACAGTTGTGGGAAATGAGGCAGTGAGTCAGCAGCCTCAGGGAAGGGCCATGGCTTTTTCCTCCTTCCTCATGCAAAGGGAAAGTGGGTGCTCCCTCCTATAAGACATGGGTGGAGAGGCTCACAGGAATTGGGACACCTGTGAGAAGGGAGAGTGACAAGAAGGGAGACTGCGGTTAGCTCTTGCTTAGGCAGCAGACTTAAGCAGGGAAAAGAGAAGTGAGAAGTGAGACGGCAGAGGGACCACAGTACGGCTGCCTGTAAGACCATTACTGGGTGTGGCAAGGACGCTAGAATTTCCTGAGGCCCAACTGATGGGAGGTAACAAGACTTATGCCACATCAGAGGACTGGCAGCATGTCAAAGAAAACCCAACAGTAAGACCATGGTGATGGAGCTGAGAGATTAGAAGAGGTCCGTTGGAATCAGATCTCCCGTGGCAGAAAACTAGGCAGAGGTAAGCCTCCTTGGAGTCGTTCTGGGAGCCTCCGTATGACCACTCAAAAGACCCAAGAACTTGGATGTCTGCTGCACAGAAGGCATCAACAAAGAGGAGAGGTTTGCAATTGCAGAACCTCTTAAATGAAAGTGAAGGCTGGGCATGGCAGCTCATGCTTGCAGTCCCAGCACTTTGGGAGGCTGAGGCGGAAGGATTGCTTGAGCCCAGGAGTTTGAGACGAGCCTGGGCAACATGGCAAGTCCCCATCTCTACAAAAAAATTCAAAACTTAGCCCAGCGAGGTGGTGTATCCCTGTAATCCCAGACACTAGGGAGGCATGAGGATGGTTTTAGCCCAGGAGATCAAGGCTGTGGTGAGTTGTGATCGTGCCATTGCACTTCAGCCTGGGCGACAAGGTGAGACTGTCTCAAAAAGAAAAAAAAAAGTGACTTGTCCCTTTTCATCTCCCTCTGCCATTCCAAAATTGGCCTGCTTGGGTAGCAATGGGAGATGGGAGTGAGCATGTTTGGGCAGGGGGTAGAGAAAAGATGAACATGAAATTAAAATTGAGATAAAGTTTTAAATGTGAATAGGCTAGATCAGGAATTACAATGCTTGCACATGGTCAGATAACTGTGTCACCTGCCAGAAATACTGTAAGGGGACAAGAAAGGAAGATTTAGAAGTAATTAGAATAAAATAAAACTGTTTCAAATCCCTGTGGGATTGAAACAGTCAAATAAGCCAGTTACTATTTCTAGCTCTAAATGCGCTTTCCTTCTAGTTGACTACATCCAAGATGCTGCCTTTGCTTACCCCATTCATTCTTATTATCCTGGTCCAAGCTGGCATCACCTCTTCACTTACTCACTGCAATGGCCTACTCACTGGGCCCACAACTGCCACTCTCTGTTCCTCCTCCCCCATGTCTCTTTTCTACTCAATAGCTAGAGTTCTCTTATAAAAACCCAAGTGAATTACCTACTCAAAATATTTGGAATGAAGGATAGGGGCAAGAGAAGGATAGAGAGAGGTTGGTTAACAGATAGAAAATTACAGCTAGATAGGAGGAATAAATTATAGTGCTCTATAGTACTATAAGAACTATATGATGAATATAGTTAATAATAATGTATTAATTACTCAAAAAACTAGAAGAGAAAATTTTGAATATTCCCCACACAAATAATGATAAATGTTTGAGGTGATGGATATATTAATTACCCTGATTTGATCATTGCACATTGCATACATATATTGAAATTGTACTCTGTATCCCATAAATATGTACAATTACTACATGTCAACTAAAATAAAAGGAAAAAAAATTTGTGTAAGTTCCTGCATTCAGTTCTTTTGGGTATAGACCCAGAAGTGTAATTACTAGATTATATGAACATTCTATGCTTAACTTTTTAAAGAATTGCTATGCTGTATTTCACAGTGGCTGCATCATTTTACATCCCCATGAGCAACACCTAAGGGTTTCAATTTCTCTACATTCTTAGCCACACTTGTTATTTTCCCGTTTTTGATAGTAGCCATCCTAATGGATGTAAGATGGTATCCCATGGTTTTGATTTGCATTTCCTTATAATTAGTGATGTTGAGCATCTTTTTATATGTGTATTGCCCATTTATATATCTGATTTGAAGAAATGTTGTTTCAACTCCTTTGCTCATAGTTGAGCTTTGTGTGTGTGTGTGTGTGTGTGTGTGTGTTGTTGTTGTTGTTGTTTTGCTATTGCAGAATTGTAAGAATTCTTTTTTTTTTTTTGGGGGGGGGATGGGGGGAGGAAGGCAGAAAGGAAGGGAATAAGGACGGTAGGGAGGAAGGAGGGGATGAAGGAAGGAAGGAAGGGAGGAAGCGGGGTGGGAGGGAGGGAGGGAGGGAAGGGAAGAAAGGAAATCAAGCAATGAAAGAGACATTGCCGACCTGGATCTAGAGGTTTACAAGTTGATTTCTTTCTTTTTGAGAGAAGGAAAGGAAAAAAAAAAAAAGTAAAGGAGAGGAAGAAAGAGGAAGAGAAAGAGGGAGAGTAAATGGAAATATTGCTTTATTTTGAAAAAAAATTGGGTATTAATAATGGCCAATCAATGTTTCATTTAAACTAATGGGTAGGTGTGATGTGGTATTGACAAGAATGTATATTTTGTGTATTTGAAGTGGAGAGCTCTATAAATATTTATTAAGTTTACTTGTTCTGGATCTGAGTTCGAGTCCTTGATATCCTTATTAATTTTCTGTCTCATTGAATCTATGTCTCCTATCTGGGTGTTAGGATTGTTAGCTCTTGTTGTTGCATTGATCCTTTTACCACTATATCTTTGTTGCTTTAAAATCTATTTTATCCGATACAAGAATTGCAACTCCTGCTTTTTATTTATTTATTATTTATTTTTGCTCTCCATTTGGTTGGTAAATCTTTCTCCATCCCTTTGTTTTGAGTCTTTGTGTATCCTTGCATGTGAAACAGGTCTGGATGTAACATGCCATTGGGTTTTGGCTGTGTCTTTTGATTGGGAATTCAGTCAATTTAAATTTAGGGTTACTGCCATTTGATGTTGACTGGCTGTTTTATCCATTTGTTGGTGTAAATTCTTCTTTATGTTGGTGCTTTTTACTTTTTGGTGTATTTTTAGAAAGGCTAATACTGGTTGTTTCTTTCTGTGTGTAATGCTTCTTTCAGAAGCTCTTGTAAAGCAGGCCTGGTGGTAATAAAATCTCTGAGTTCTTGCTTGTTCATAAAAGATTTAATTTTTCCTTCAGTTGTGAAGCTTAGTTTGGCTGGATATGAAATTCTGGGCTGAAGGTTCTGTTCTTTGAGGATGTTGAATATTGGCCCCCACTCTCTTCTGGCCTGTAGAGTTTCTGCCGAGAGATCTGCTGTAAGTCTGATAGACTTGCCTTTGTGGGTTATCTGACCTTTCTCTCTGGCTGCCCTTAGTATCCTCTGCTTCGTTTCAACCCTGGTGAATCTAACCATTATGTGCCTTGGGGTTGCTCTTCTTGAGGAATATCTTTGTGGTGTTCTCTGTATTACCTGGGGTTGAATGTTGACCTGCTTTGTTAGTTTAGGAAAATTTTCCTGAATAATATCCTGAAGGGTATTTTCCAGCTTGGATTCATTCTCTCCGTCGCCTTCAGGTACACCTATCAAACGTAAATTTGGTCTTTTCACATAGTCCCACATTTCTTGGAGACTTTGCTCATTCCTTTTTATCCTTTTTTCTCTAATCTTTTCTTCATGTTTTATTTCATTAAGTTGGACTTTGATCTCTGATATCCCTTCTTCTGCTTGAACAATTCGAGTGTTTAAACCTGTGCATACTTCTCGGAGTTCCTGTATTGTATTCTTCAGTTCCATTAATTCACTCATACTCCTCTCTAAGTTGTCTATTCTCAATAGGATTTCATCAAACCTTTTTTCAAAGTTCCTAGTTTCTTTACGTTGGGCTACAACATGTTCTTTTAACTCACCGAAGTTTGTTATTATCCATTCCTTGAAGAGTGATTCTGTCATCAGGAGGCGCTCGTTCTCCATCAAGCCTTGTTCCATTGTTGATGTGGAACTGTGATCATCTTTAGAGGGAGAGGCGTTCTGACTTTGAGTATTCTCAGCTTTTTTACGCTGGTTTCTTCCCGTCATTGTAAATTTATCCTCCTGTCGTCTTTGAAATTACCAACTTTCAGATTAGGTCTCTTGAGTGGACGTCCAGGTTGTTAGTTCCCAGGGCCAGAACAGCGGCGTTAAAACGATGGTGCTTTTCTGCCCAGGATTCTCCTGTCGGGCTTCCTTCTTGTTTCCGTAGTAGGCGACTCTGCCTTCCCGGGGCTCCAAACCTCGGTCAGAAGGGGAACCGGTCCCGTTTACTCTGCGCTGAGCGCTGCCGCGTCGAGGTGCCGGCGGAACCGCTGCGCCGACCACGAGAGTCGCGCTGGCGACTCGTGTGTTTCCACCACTGGGGGATCTTCTGCTCCGTGAGTGACCAGACTTTGTCTGAAAGTGTGGCGTCCTCTAGTTCTCCGCGCCTTCCCTGAGAGCTGCAATCCCGGGATGTTAGCCATCGGCCATCTTGGATCGTTCCTGTAAGAATTCTTTATATATTTTAACTATTAATCCATTATCAGATATATGATTTGAAAATATTTTCTCCCATTTGCTGATTGCATTTTTACTCTCTTGTTAGCCTACCACTTTTATTTCCCTTTTTCTTCATTCAGTATTCACTTTTGAGGTTGTAGATTTTTTTGTCTGTTTTACAGAATTCTCACAAAGTTAATTCTGAGAGTTTTTGCTTGAGTTTTTATTTTTCTGTGGAGAGACTTGCTCTGGGAGCTACCTACTCTACCATTTTCGCTGATGTTACTCTATCTACATTTTTCTATAAAGTTTTATAGGAACACATCTATGCTCACTCACTATACTGTCCATGGCTGCTGTGTTATGTATCTTCTGACATGGATCCCTGTCCCTTAGTATTCACATCTTTATGCAATTCTCCTGTTAGAATGGGGGCTGGATCTAGTCACTTGCTTCTAATAAATACAATAGAGCAAAAGTGATGGGAAACTGGATATGGTTACATGCACCTATAGTCCAAGCTACTGAGGAGCTGAGGCGAGAGGATTGCTTGAGCAAGGTAGTTCAAGATTATACTGCACTATGATCACACCACTGAATAGCCACTATATTTCAGCCTGGGAAACATATCAAGACCCCATCTCGGGAAAAAAAAAAAGATGAATGTCATTTCTGTGGTTCAATTTGGAAAGACTGTGACCTCCTTTTGCTATTACCCTCTCACACTCTTACCTTCTCAGCTTGCAAGCATAGATGAAGCAAGCTGCCATGTGTGCAAGGCCCACAGGAACTGAAAGTGGCCTCTGCCAACAAGGAATTGGGCCTCTCAGTCAAACAGCCTATGAATCCAATCAGCAACCATGTAAGTGAGCTTCAAATCAGATCTTTTCCCAGTTGAGCCTTCATAAGAGACCATACTGCTCGCCTACACCTTGATTATAACCTTGTGAGAGACCACAAAGCAGAGAACCCTGCTAGTTTATGCCAGGATTCTTGACCCACAGAAACTGAGATAATAAATGTGTGTTATTTTAAGCCACTAAACTTTGGAGTAAGTTGTTACAAGGTATAGACAACTGATACAGCTGTTTTTGCACTACAACACTAGAGTTGATCGTTGTGATGGGGACCATACAATTCACAAAGAATAATGTATTTACTAACTGGCTGGTTTTTTTGTTTGTTTGTTTGTTTGTTTGTTTGTTTGTTTTTTGTTTTTTTTTTTTTGAGATGGTGTTTCGCTCTTGTTACCCAGGCTGGAGTGCAATGGCACGATCTCGGCTCACCGCAACCTCCGCCTCCTGGGTTCAAGCAGTTCTCCTGCCTCAGCCTCCCGAGTAGCTGGGACTACAGGCGTGCGCCACCATGCCCAGCTAATTTTTTGTATTTTTAGTAGAGACGGGTTTTCACCATGTTGATCAGGATGGTCTCGATCTCTTGACTTCGTGATCCACTCGCCTCGGCCTCCCAAAGTGCTGGGATTATAAACGTGAGCCACCGCGCCCAGCTCTACTATTTGGCTTTTTACAGAAAAAGTTCTATGTGAGAATGCAAACAAGGAGGCTATCAAGTAGTCTTTCACAACCCAAAAAGGAGGGAAGAATGAGCACGAGTAGCTACCTGAGCTACACAAGCACTAGATAATTATTGCCCTCTGATGTACTGATGTACATCAAGTGTCTGTCTTGAACTCAAACTGCTTTCTTGGTAATGACCTCAGAACCTCTTCTTAAGTGTGTAAAGGTTGAAGCCTCAGAAGACCCAGTGATATGTGTGTTCTCCCACACCACTCACAATCTGGTCCCCTTTGTTTTCTGAAAAGTCCCGCAAAGGCTTTGGAACTAGACTACGTCAGTGATTCGGAGGATGAGTGAGGCTTGGAAATTACCACTTTGAATTCCCCAGGAAATCTCTTTTTCAGAATTAATGTACTTAACGTACTGGTTCATAGAATAAGGAATGCTTCTTAAAACAAAAGGGAATTTACCCTCTATCTGGGCCGTATGTATCATTTTCTAGGTGAGAAAAATGAGGGTTGGAAAGCTTAAAAAGGTTATCTGAAGGCCACAGTGCCCCAGGTTTAGAAGAAAGGTGAAAGCAGATTCATTAATTCTCAGCCCAGGGCTTTTAAAAACTATTATTTAATTTGGTCTTTGAGCAAATTATCAAGAACTGATTCAATTAAATGTGAATTAATATGATTTTACTGCATTAAGAATCATCTGATCTGCATGTTGGTTGAACAATTTACATCAAGAAGTCTTTTATTACTTAATTTGCATTTGCTACTGAAGGCACCCATAAATAAGTCAGCATTGCCCTCTACTGGATGATTTGTATTTATTACTCAACGGTTTCATCCAACATGATTTACATAGAATTCTGGAATTTTTTTTTCTTGATTTCAGTGAAAGATACATCAAAACCAGGACATTCTAGCTGTTTGGATATTTCTCTATGCCTATTATTCTGGTCAGATAAAATTTTCCTGTTCCAAAAGAGGCCTCGATTTTCTGGTTTTGAGAATTATAAGTTTAAACAGTGAATTCCGTATTAACAAAGAAGGGAAAGACAGAGTCAGAGAAACCAAGAGATGGAGATAGAGATGAGGAAAAGCTAGAGAGAGAGAGAGATTAGAAGAAGGGTCAATTCTGGTCAGAGTGAAAGGAGACTGTTTTTCTACTTTGGCAGCTTAAAAAATAAACTCAAATAAATGCTTTCTTTGTGGCATCACCAGCTGCAGTTCTTATAATGTGTATGCTAGTTCTAGCTCATAGGATAAACTTTCTATCTTCTTGAGACCACATTTAAGCTATGAACTGGGTTGCCTACAATGATTGGTTCTTCTGCTTGTGAAAATGGTATGCTTCTATCAAAGCAGATTAATTGTGGTTGGTTGGGAGCCAGCCAGCAAACTGTTAATAGCATGAAAACTGACTGAACTGTGGCTCTAATTTTGACTTATAAGGTAAGAAAAAATAAACAGTAATAAAAAGATACCACTGCACAATTAGCTCTTACATTACAAAAAAAATAGTATAAATTAAATTATACTGCGTAATTACTATGATATAACATCTAGATGCAGTTGTAATAAGGCAAATGCAAATGCAAAGTGAGTCATCATTTTTGGGTTAAGTATCCCCAAACCAGACGCTTCAGCCCCAACCTCGATTACCTAGCCCAGAAACAGCCTCAGATCCTGGAAAAAACATGGGCTTTGGCATAGACACACCTGCATTCAAATTGCAGCTCTGCCACTGTGCGGCCTTGAGAAAGGCCATTGATTGGCCATTATTAATATCCATTTTTTTTTTCAGAATAAAGCAATATTTTCGTTCACCCTCCCTCTCTCTCTTCCTCTTTCTTTCTCTCCTTTACTCATTTTTTTTTCTTTCCTTCTCTCAAAAAAAGAAATCAACTTGTAAACCTCTAGATCCAGGTCGGCAATGTCTCTCTCATTGCTTGAATACCTTCCTTCCCTTCCCTCCCTCCCCCCCTCCCTCCCCCCCTTCCTCTCTTCCTTCCTTTATCCCTTCCTTCCTCCCTCCTTTCCTCCTTCCCTCCCTTCCTGCCTTCCTCCCTTCCTCCTTCCCTCCCTAAAAAAAAAAAAAAAAAAAAAGAAAGAAAGGCCTTGCTTTCCTTATCTGTATGGTGGAGATAATTGTATTTAATTCATACCATTTGGGAGAAATTAAATGAAATAAAGCACAGAAGTCGCTTAATACAGTATCTGCCATATATGGTTACTACACAACTCCATGTGACACGCACAGGCCATCATTTCCAAGCAACACATCCAAAACCCTCTCTCTCTACCTCTTCAACCTTAATTACTACCACCATTATTCACGTGGTTGTCCAAGCCGTAAGTTTGAGCATCACCCTAGATTCCATTTCCCTGTTCACCTCCATATATGCTTGTAAAACTTCTACTCTGTCTTCAAGACAATTCAGGTGTCACCTCTCCTGGGAAGAATCTGGATTTCTCTGCCCCTCACGGACTAAGTTCTTGTTCTACTCCCATGTTCCCAAGGGCCCCATATATATGTCTATTAGACAGCTAGTTAACACCATGTTGTTTCTCTTTCCCACTGGGCTGTGGGTAATTTTAGAGCAGAGGGGAGGGGAGGGGAGGGGAGGAGAGGGGAGGAATGCCATGTAGACCTGCAGGGAAGGCTTCCTATTCCTTCCCCCAGGTTTAAGATTTCTTGACCTTGCAAATCAGCTAAGATTTGCTTAGCAACCACCTTCCTAGTAGGGAAACAGCTACCTGCCTCTTACCTACCGGCATGGAGTGAAAAACAAGCATGTCTCTGGAAGCCTATCATTGGCCCTTGATCCAGGTGTGATTACCCCACAGAATCAGGGACAGAGGAAAAAATATGCCCTTTGCAGGCAGGACAGTTCTGAAAATGAAAATGCCTACATCAGTGCAGGTTGTTTCCTGCACAGGATGCCGGCCAAGGAGCAGGTGGGACTGAAATCCAGCCCACATTTCACTAGCCAAATATACTCACTGGTTTGAATCTATGTTGCATAAAGATACCATCTTTCCATCAAGCCATGTGGACAGAGGGCTGTATCCACCCAGAGGGAGCCCTTTTGTGTCATTTCTACAAAAGCTCCATGTGAACTCATGGGGTTCTTTTCCCCAAATCTTACCAATCAAATGAACCTTTCCTACTCCTTTGGAGAGGAATATCATAGATGGAAGTAAGGTCAGAAATTCCCTTCTGAATACTTCCAAAAGAGTCTAAGTTTTATTTTTATGAGCTAGGAGAGGGAGGGAAGTGTTCTACGTAAGAGAGATAAGCAGGGAGAAGAGAATTGGCATAATTGAACATATGCTGTATGCAAAACATTGGAAGGCATGTGATATGGATAAGCCATTTCATATTATTTGACCAAGTTGTTAAGATTGATATCTTCAGATGAGTGTTCTGAAGTCTACCTTAAAGAAAACCACACATCCAAAGCCTGTCATCTTACTACGACTCGGTGGTACTTTGTACTCTTCCAATGAAAGGTCCTACTAGCAATGACTATTCTTTAGGATTTCCAGGAGCTGAGGAGCATGCAGTTGAACAATACAGACACAACTGTTATCCTATGATCTACAATGAGAAACACAAGCCAGGCAGGACCAAGTTTTTAGACGGGTGTGTTCCAAAAGTTCATTCCAAGACTAAAGCTTAGCAAATATTTTTTCTAAGTTATAAATGAAGATTAATTCACTGAGCTAGCTCAAAAAATTGCTTTTAGTGTGGTTTAGACCTTTAACCCCTGAGATAGATCTTCCCTGATTCTCTCTGATCATTGAGTCCCTCTGGGTACCTTTGTGAACCAGTAAACTCCCAAGTGGACTACCTGTGTACATAGAGCAACATAAAATGAAGGCTCTATGTGAAAAGTCCTATAAATATGGCTTTGAAAATCTCTATTGCAGGGTTTCTCAATCTCAGCACTATTAACCTTTTGGGCCAGATAATTCTGGGTTGTAGGCGGCTGTCTAGTACATAATAAAATGTTTAGCAGCATCCCTGGGCTTAACCCAGTAGCTGTCAGTCACAACCTCCCACCATCACAAGTTATTATAGTAAAAAATGTCTCCAGACATTGCCAAATGTCCCATGCAGGACCAAAATAGCTCTCCGTTGACATTTTGGAGTGCAATGGCTTCTGAACAATGGCTTATAACCATTTAAGTATTCTGTAACTCTCAAAGGCTTAAAACCCAGGTTCTGTGAATAAACTCACTAATGTGTAAAAATGCATAACATCTTAAAAAGTAAAACATAATTTTTGAGGGTTGTGAAGAGCTATTTTAAAAATTTTAAAGATGTAATACCTCTATATATCTAGATTTTTTAACACGTAGAAAGATTTAATACTTTTTCTTATATAAAGGATGATTGAAGATTTTCAATCTCAAATAAAATATACTGTTCCCCAGACACTGTAAGACATTTTAGATTATGAATTAATTAAGAATTATGATACTCTTGTTTTCAGGTGGTGATTTAATATCAACAACAGGCCTTTTCTTTGGCTATAAACAGAAAAATGTGGGTGTGGACATAATGAAGCAATTATACAGTTTGAAATAGTAAATAACTCATGTCCCTCATAGAGAAAGGGTCATGCTACCTTTACAACACAGGCCAAGAAAATTCCCATGATCTAAGCCACATACAATAGTTTCAGATACCACAAAATACTTTGGGCCCCCTCCATTATTCTCCCATCATGCTTTTCTCTGTTTCTGAATGATAAAAAAGTGAAGTTTCCTTCACTTTTGGACTAATGTCCAAATGCTCCCTGGGAAAGTTCAACCTCTCTTTTATTTGAAAATTAAAATTCTTAGCTAATGAACTTCAAAATCTTCAACCAAAGATGAATACAGAGGTTGTGAGTTGCTCTAGCTCTCTAAATGCTACACAAAACAGACAAAGGAATAGAATTCCAGGACTCTGCCTTCCCAGTCCACCATAGACATTATTATACATTTTCCACCTAAAAGCCACATTCTAGAAGCTAGCTGTTACCATTAAACTGACTTCTCATCCACATTTTCTAATACCAATGCTTTCAAAAAGAATCGAAAACATATATGGTTTGTATATAAGCAGAGTATAGTGGCTGAGAGCTGGGATGCTGGCACTCAATGACTTTGATGCAGAATCTCGGCTCTGCCATTTACTAGCTTGTGACCTTGAGACCCTCCACCTCAACTTCCGTGTGTCTGTTTCCTCATTGAAACAGTGGAGATAATAAAAGTACCCACACCTTAAAGTGGTTATAAGGAATAAATGAGTTAATATTTGTAAAGTGCATAGATTGACGTCTAACACCTAGTAAATGCTAAATAGTATCTTTTAAACACAAGTATACAATAAATAGAGCAACACAAGGCCTTCGTCCCATTATTACAATCATTAAATGCTCTAGGGGAAAAAATAGAAAATAGGCTTTTTGTTTTTGCTAGTGGCACTTCCTTCTTCCAGCACCTTGTTCCTTTTTCTGTGCCCATCTCTTGTCCTCTTTCCAGGTTCCTACCAGGGTGTTAGCAGAGAATAACTGGTGATGCTTAAGGTGCCAATCTAAGCTTCCTTCTCAGAGGAGCCTTTGAATTTCCTCTAGAGACTCTGAAAGGCTGAAAAGCCCACAGAGCTTTAAGAAATGAATCTCTCGCCCTGCAGCATCTGTGAGGAGTTGTATTTTCACATAAGGGGACCCTCTAGGCTTGTTCTGAACACTTCTAAGGCTGATCCCGGGGAGCATAGTAATGCAAATTCTTACCTTTGAGCTAAAAAATTAAATTGAAAAAATAAGCAGCCTCAAGTTTCTGCATTCTAGCATATGGCAATTGTAGCACTGTCTTTAAATGAGTCATCTTGAGCCCAAGTTAGAAGCAGACACAATTTCCAGATGTCAAAAACAATATTTTTCACTAAACCAAAAAGCAAGCAAAATGGAGTGCTGTTTTAAAAACTGCTTACTTTACTAGCTGTTAATGTTTACTCACTTCTGATTTTCCCAAGATTATCCCCTTGTAAGCTGTGGCCTAAATGCATTTAAATTGCCTTTGAATATCCCAAGCAATCCTTACTGCCATGGAAACAGAACCAAGGATATGCAAGATGACTCCTCTAGGGCATAATTTGGTGCTCTAGATACTTTTGATTGGTTGCTCCCTGCTCTGTCACCTCTTCCCTGAAATGTAATCATGTTGGTTGGATTTATTTTTATTATCCACAGGAGCACATAATTCACCAAGTATAGAAAATACTATTCATTCATCAATGTCCTTCCAAAGAGACATGGGAAGCATTAGTGACCAAATCTTTATGTGTCAGAAAACACCGGTGATTGCTCCAGAAGGATTTAGGCCTTTGCCCAACAATCTAGAAGGTAACTTGCACTTTTAAAAATTTTATTGGTGTAGGAGAAAGGACTGTAGATTGGTGCCCCAAAGAATGCTGCCTAATGCCCTTGCTCTGGAGAAGCGGGTAGTTGTACACTTCTATATAAATGGTATAAGAAATAGTAACAATAAGGGGCCAAAACAGAAATATCTAATTCCTGGCTTTGTTGTTAAGATATTTATCACCTTGATAAAATTGCTTAACTGTGTGTGTGTGTGTGTGTGTGTGTGTGTAAAATGGCCATTTGAAGAGTGCAGAAATAGGGCTTGGGTTCAGTTTGAGGTCAGTGTTTGTAAACTAATGAATCCTTTGGATGAAGGATCTAGGCATAAAGAACAAATAGTATTTCCCTTGCCTATCTCATCAATCCACAATGAAGGTGAGAGAAAAATGTCAAGGTCAAATCTGTTGCTCTTGTTTAAAAAATACCATATGAGACAAGAGCATCTATCTTAGCCACTCGAAGGCATAATGTCCTTATGCTTCCTGCAAAACTCAATTCATGACATGTGTACAGGCACAAGAGAAACGAGTACTTGTGATTTTTGGATTCATATTTCCTTCTCTTTTTGGAGTGCCTTGAAATTCTCTGGGCATATGTCAATGTATGGGAACAGAGACCAGCTGCTTCTTAGAATAAACAATATCACAGCAATGAAAAGATGCAAAGGCCAGAGTTGGACAAGCTGAGTCTACCTGACCTTCATTCCACACAGAAATGATGGTGGCATTTGGATGTTGATAACTGTTGAAAGACAAAAACATTGACAACCAAATTTAAGCTCTGTAGTGCAGAAGAGTTTCTGTATATCCATAAGAAATATGTTAATAAGTATATTTACAGATATTTCTTTTTTTTTTTTCTCTCTTTTTTATTGCATTTTAGGTTTTGGGGTACATGTGCAGAGCATGCAATACAGTTGCATAGGTACACACAGGGCAGTGTGTTTTGTTTGCTTTCTCCCCTTCACCCACATTTGGTATTTCTCCCCTGGCAATCCCTCCCCACCTCCCCCTCCCACTGGCCCTCCCCTTTTCCCCCTATAGACCCCAGTGTTTAGTACTCCCCTCTCTGTGTCCATGTGTTCTCATTTTTCATCACCCGCCTATGAGTGAGAATATGCGGTGTTTCATTTTCTGTTCTTGTGTCAGTTTGCTGACAATGATGTTCTCCAGATTCATCCATGTCCCTATAAACGACACGAACTCATCATTTCTGATTGCTGCCTAATATTCCATGGTGTATATGTGCCACATTTTCCCAATCCAGTCTATCATCGATGGGCATTTGGGTTGATTCCAGGTCTTTGCTATTGTAAACAGTGCTGCAATGAACATTCGTGTGCATGTGTCCTTGTAGTAGAACAATTTATAGTCCTTTGGATATATACCAAGTAATGGGATTGCTGGGTCAAATGGGATTTCTATTTCTAAGGCCTTGAGGAATCGCCACACTGTCTTCCACAATGGTTGGACTAATTTACACTCACACCAACAGTGTAAAAGTGTTCCTTTTTCTCCACATCCTCTCCAGCATCTGTTGTCTCCAGATTTTTTAATGATCACCATTCTAACTGGCGTGAGATGGTATCTCAATGTGGTTTTGATTTGCATCTTTCTGATGACCAGTGACGATGAGCATTTTTTCATATGATTGTTGGCCTCATATATGTCTTCTTTCGTAAAGTGTCTGTTCTTATCCTTTGACCACTTTTGAATGGGCTTGTTTGTTTTTTTCCTGTAAATCTGTTTGAGTTCTTTATAAATTCTGGATATCAGCCCTTTGTCAGATGGGTAAACTGCAAAAATTTTTTCCCATTCTGTTGGTTACCGATTCACACGTAACCGTTTCTTTTGCTGTGCAGAAGCTGTGGAGTTTGATTAGGTCCCATTTGTCTATTTTGGCTTTTGTTGCCAATGCTTTTGGTGTTTTGTTCATGAAGTCCTTGCCTACTCCTATGTCCTGGATGGTTTTGCCTAGATTTCCTTCTAGGGTTTTTATGGTGCCAGGTCTTATGTTTAAGTCTTTAATCCATCTGGAGTTAATTTTAGTGTAAGGTGTCAGGAAGGGGTCCAGTTTCTGCTTTCTACACATGGCTAGCCAGTTTTCCCAACACCATTTGTTGAACAGGGAGTCCTTTCCCCATTGCTTGTTTTTGTCAGGTTTATCAAAGATTGTATGGTTGTAGCTATGTTGTGTTGCCTCTGATGCCTCTGTTCTGTTCCATTGGTCTATATCTCTGTTTTGGTACCAGTACCATGCTGTTTTGATTACTGTAGCCTTATAGTATAGTTTGAAATCCGGTAGTGTAATGCCCCCCGCTGTGTTATTTTTGCTTACAATTGACTTGGCTATGCGGGCTCTCTTTTGGTTCCATATGAAGTTCAAGGTGGTTTTTTCCAGTTCTGTGAAGAAAGTCAATGGTAGCTTGATGGGGATAGCGTTGATTCTGTAAATTACTTTGGGCAGTATAGCCATTTTCACAATATTAATCCTTCCTAACCATGAACATGGAATGTTTCTCCATCTGTTTGTGTCCTCTCTGATTTCGTTGAGCAGTGGTTTGTAGTTTTCCCTGAAGAGGTCCCTTACGTTCCTTGTGAGTTGTATTCCAAGGTATTTTATTCTTTTTGTAGCAATTGTGAATGGCAGTTCATTCTTGATTTGGCTCTCTTTAAGTCTGTTATTGGTGTAGAGGAAGGCTTGTGATTTTTCCACATTGATTTTATATCCTGAGACTTTGCTGAAGTTGCTTATCAGTTTCAGGAGTTTTTGGGCTGAGGCAATGGGGTCTTCTAGGTATATTATCATGTCGTCTGCAGATAGAGACAATTTGGCTTCCACCTTTCCTATTTGAATACCCTTTATTTCTTTTTCTTGCCTGATTGCTGTGGCTAGAACTTCCAGTACTATATTGAATAGGAGTGGTGACAGAGGGCATCCTTGTCTAGTGCCGGATTTCAAAGGGAATGCTTCCAGTTTTTGCCCATTCAGTATGATATTGGCTGTTGGTTTGTCATAAATAGCTTTTATTACTTTGAGATACGTTCCATCGATGCCGAGTTTATTGAGGGTTTTTAGCATAAAGGGCTGTTGAATTTTGTCAAATGCCTTCTCTGCATCAATTGAGATAATCATGTGGTTTTTGTTTTTGGTTCTGTTTATGTGGTGAATTACGTTGATAGACTTGCATATGTTGAACCAGCCTTGCATCCCTGGAATGAATCCTACTTGATCATGATGAATAAGTTTTTTGATTTGCTGTTGCAATCGGCTTGCCAATATTTTATTGAAGATTTTTGCATCTATGTTCGTCATGGATATTGGCCTGAAGTTTTCTTTTCTTGTTGGGTCTCTGCTGGGTTTTGGTATCAGGATGATATTGGTCTCGTAGAATGATTTGGGTAGGATTCCTTCTTTTTGGATTATTTGGAATAGTTTCAGAAGAAATGGTACCAGCTCCTCTTTGTGTGTCTGGTAGAATTCGGCTGTGAACCCGTCTGGACCTGGGCTTTTTTTGTGTGGTAGGCTCTTAATTGCTGCCTCGACTTCTGCCCTTGTTATTGGTCTATTCATAGTTTCAGCTTCCTCCTGGTTTAGGCTTGGGAGGACACAGGAGTCCAGGAATTTATCCATTTCTTCCAGGTTTACTAGTTTATGTGCATAGAGTTGTTTGTAATCTTCTCTGATGATGGTTTGAATTTCTGTGGAATCTGTGGTGATTTCCCCTTTATCATTTTTTATTGCATCTATTTGGTTGTTCTCTCTTTTCTTTTTAATCAGTCTGGCTAGTGGTCTGTCTATTTTGTTGATCTTTTCAAAAAACCAGCTCTTGGATTTATTGATTTTTGGAGGGTTTTTCATGTCTCAATCTCCTTCAGTTCAGCTCTGATCTTAGTTATTTCTTGTCTTCTGCTGGGTTTTGAGTTTTTTTGATCTTGCTCCTCTAGCTCTTTCAATTTTGACGATAGGGTGTCAATTTTGGATCTCTCCATTCTTCTCATATGGGCACTTATTGCTATATACTTTCCTCTAGAGACTGCTTTAAATGTGTCCCAGAGATTCTGGCATGTTGGGTCTTCGTTCTCATTGGTTTTGAAGAACTTCTTTATTTCTGCCTTCATTTCGTTGTTTATCCAGTCAACATTCAGGAGCCAGTTGTTCAGTTTCCATGAAGCTGTGCGGTTCCGGGTTGGTTTCTGAATTCTGAGTTCTAACTTGATTGCACTATGGTCTGAGAGGCTGTTTGTTATGATTTCAGTTGTTTTGCATTTGCTGAGCAGTGCTTTACTTCCAATTATGTGGTCAATTTTAGAGTAGGTATGATGTGGTGCTGAGAAGAATGTATATTCTGTGGATTTGGGGTGGAGAGTTCTGTAAATGTCTATCAGGTTTGCTTGCTCCAGGTCTGAGTTCAAGCCCTGGATATCCTTGTTGATTTTCTGTCTGGTTGATCTGTCTAATATTGACAGTGGAGTGTTAAAGTCTCCCACTATTATTGTCTGGGAGTCTAAGTCTCTTTGTAAGTCGTTAAGAACTTGCCTTATGTATCTGGGTGCTCCTGTATTGGGTCCATATATGTTTAGGATCGTTAGCTCTTCTTGTTGTATCGATCCTTTTACCATTATGTAATGGCCTTCTTTGTCTCTTTTGATCTTTGTTGCTTTAAAGTCTGTTTTATCAGAGATGAGGATTGCAACTCCTGCTTTCTTTTGCTCTCCATTTGCTTGGTAAATCTTCCTCCATCCCTTTATTTTGAGCCTTTGTGTATCCTTGCATGTGAGATGGGTTTCCTGGATACAGCACACTGCTGGGTTTTGGCTTTTTATCCAATTTGCCAGTCTGTGTCTTTTGATTGGTGCATTTAGTCCATTTACATTTATGGTTAATGTTGTTATGTGTGAGTTTGACACTGCCATTTTGATGCTAGCTGGCTGTTTTGCCCGTTAGTTGTTGTAGATTCTTCATTATGTTGATGCTCTTTAGCATTTAGTGTGATTTTGGAATGGCTGGTACTGGTTGTTCCTTTCTATGTGTAGTGCCTCTTTCAGGAGCTCTTGTAAAGCAGGGCTGGTGGTGACAAAATCTCTGAGTGCTTGCTTGTTCGCAAAGGATTTTATTTTTCCTTCACTTCTGAAGCTCAGTTTGGCTGGATATGAAATTCTGGGTTGAAAGTTCTTTTCTTTAAGGATGTTGAATATTGGCCCCCACTCTCTTCTGGCTTGTAGAGTTTCTGTCGAGAGATCTGCTGTGAGTCTGATGGGCTTCCCTTTGTGGGTGACCCGACCTTTCTCTCTGGCTGCCCTTAGTATTTTCTCCTTTATTTAAACCTCGTTGAATCTGACGATTATGTGCCTTGGGGTTGCTCTTCTTGCGGAATATCTCTGTGGTGTTCTCTGTATTTCCTGCATTTGAGTGTTGGCCTGTCTTGCTAGGTGGGGGAAATTTTCCTGGATAATGTCCTGCAGAGTATTTTCCAGCTTGGATTCATTCTCTTCATCACATTCTGGTACGCCTATCAAACGTAGGTTAGGTCTCTTCACATAGTCCCACATTTCTTGGAGATTTTGTTCATTCCTTTTTGCGCTTTTTTCTCTGATCTTGGTTTCTCATTTTATTTCATTGAGTTGATCCTCGACTTCTGATATTCTTTCTTCTGCTTGGTCAATTCGGCTATTGAAACTTGTGCATGTTTCGCGAAGTTCTCGTATTGTGTTTTTCAGCTCCTTTAATTAATTCATATTCCTCTCTAAGGTATCCATTCTTGTTATCATTTCCTCAAATCTTTTTTCAAATCTTTTTTCAAGGTTCTTAGTTTCTTTACGTTGATTTAAAACATGTTCTTTTAGCTCACAAAAGTTTCTCATTATCCACCTTCTGAAGTCTAATTCCATCATTTCGTCACAGTCATTCTCCGTCCAGCTTTGTTCCCTTGCTGGTGAGAAGTTTTGGTTCTTTCAAGGTGGTGAGGTGTTCTGGTTTCGGGTGTTTTCCTCCTTTTTGCGCTGGTTTCTTCCCATCTTTGTGGATTTATCCACCTGTCGTCTGTGTAGTTACTGACTTTTTGATTGGATCTCTGAGTGGACACCCAGATTGTTGATGATGGAGTATTTCTGTTACTTGGTTTTCCTTCTACCAGTCTAGCCCCTTCGCTGTACGACCGCTGAGGTCCACTCCAGGCCCTGCTTGTCTGGGGTGCACCTGTAGAGGCTGCGGAACAGCGAGGGATGTTACCAGTTTCTTTTTCTGCTATCTTTGTCCCAGGATGATGCCTGCCGAATGTCAGTCTTATGGATATAGAGGGGTCAGGGAGTTGCTTGAGGAGACAGTCTGTAGGAGCTCAAGTGCTGAGCTGTGAGCTCTGTTGTTCATTCAGGGCTGCTAGGCTGCTATGTTTAGTTCTGCTGCAACCTAACTCGTAAGAAAACCCCTTTTTTTTCCTCAGATGCTCTGTCTGGGGGGGTTGGGGCTTTCCTTGTGTGTCCGCCTCACTGTCCTGCCCAGCTAGGAGGCAGTCTAGTCACTTTTTGCCTGCCGAGGCTCCGCCCTGCTGGTGTGAGGTTCGCCCTTTTCCTGCAGGCCCCGCCCTTCTGCTGTGGTCTCCGCCCTGTTGCCTCGGGCTACGCCCTGCGTTGGAGTCTCTCTGTTGTACCGGGTTGCCTTGGCAGCGGCAGGCTGTGTCAGCAATGGGTGTGTACCTCAGTAGGGGCTGATTGCCTCGGTAATGGCTGACGCCCCTCCCCCGCGGAGCTGCACTTTAAAAAAAAAACCTATTCACTGGGAGCGTTTGGAATCGCCGTTTTGTTTGTCGCACTGTGCTCCCCCAAACGCTGAGTCCCTGGGATTTCCTGGGCTGGGTCACAGTTCAAGACCCGTTCAGTCTCAAGTTCAGCCCTCTCGGGTCTTAGTTTGCCGGTTCAACAGCGCACCCTTAACAGTGCGCTTTTGTATGGAGCGCTGTGGAGCGCCTCTGCTCTCCGGCGCGAGCCGGAGCCGCACCGGCTGCCGGCTACGCCAGCGGAGACGTCTGCCTGGCGTCCCGCGTCTCTTTTATACCTGGGAATTTCCCCGTTCTGTGGGCAACTAAGATCTGTCTGGAAATGCTTCCCCGACTCACCCTCTCCGTGCGTCCAGGGAGAGCTTCACTCCTGGGTTGTTCTCACAGCGCCATCTTGAGTCCTCCCATTTACAGACATTTCTAACAGAAAAATTAGCTAGGAAGGTTGACTGATAGTTTATGTAAATGAATATAAAATTAGTTCATAAAAACTTGAGGGGAAATTCAATTAGTAATCAGAAAAATGAAAAAAAATACTATTTTATACCTGATTAGCAATAACAATTTAATCGTTTAATGCTAGCAGAACTATGGAAAGTAAGGTAGACATATGTCCCGTCTGTAGCCAACAGCATCTTTTGAACAATGTTCTTATATTTGGAGAAGTTCTTATGAGTTCTGCCTCTTATGGAAAAATAAATAACTTATTTTCCCAACCTCCTATGCAACAGAGTTGTAGACATGTAACCTAGGCTCTACCAATGAAATATAGCCAATTAAGATTTTGTTAGAGAAGAATGAAGAGGGAGGGCTCAGATGCTGCCCAGAATTTATTTTCTAATGGAAATGAGAGCAGAGTTTCTGGCAGCAGCCAGTGCCCAGACTCAGTAGATGAGCTGTGGTGGTGTTTCCTGATGACAGCAGCATTGTTTTCTCTAAAGCAGTCCTGGAGGGTGATGTGAGTACTCTTCATGGCTGTGTAGTCTTACTCTCTGGACTTATGGAAGGAACAATCAATTCTTTAGTTTTCAACTAAGGACATTGGTTAAATACAGTATGTTCATTTGTATATCCTGGGTGCAAATATAAATAGGACTGCCACTTTTGTAAAGTGTTTAGTATGTATACCAAGGTCCAAAAAAATTAGCTTGCACTTATTAAGCCTTCTTATAAAAATTTGTGCCAAGGAAATTGTCCAAAAGAAGAAAAATGGCACCATGAATGGACAATTTAAAATTTCAAAGGATTAAAAACTAGCTAATTTTTGTATTTTTAGTTGAGATGGGGTTTCATCATGTTGGCCAGGCTGGTCTCAAACTCCTGACCTCAGGTGATCTGCCTGCCTAGGCTTCTCAAAGTGCTAGGATTACAGGTGTGAGCCACCGTGCCCAGCCTACAGTTTCTTTTTAAAAAACAAACAAAAAAGGAGACTCTAACAAAAAGATCTGTATGTTAGGAGTTAGGCAGTGGAAAAATTACATTTCTAGAAACAAAACACCCTTCAGGTCACTGAAGCGGGAATTGAAGAGATTAGTTTAAGATCTTGATCAATAAAATAGAGCCACCTCAGGGATTTGGTTATTAATGAGAAGCAGGGTTCAGAAGTGCTACTTAATGAATAAATAGGATCTTTTGAATTCCTCCATGGGAGGTCTAGACCACCGATAATTGTGCCTTTGAGAGGCTGCAGGGCAGTGGAAAGGAGAGTTCTATAGGTTGTGGAGGCTGATGCATGGGAAGGAGTCCTCTCTTAGTTGATGCATGTATCCTGTCCTCTTCATCTGTATCTTCTGCCTCTTCATATCATGCAGTATTGACTGAGAAAGTGAAGAGGGAGGCACGGACCTGCCAATAGAGAAGTTAAGGATGCAGTTCGGGTTATCCATCATTGCCATAAAGTCATGAACCGACAGGCATGTTTATTAACTCGCCAATCCACACTGGGCATGGTGGCCCACGAGAGGGCTCTGAAATGAAGGGGAAAAGCATTTCAGGGACTGTTGGATTGAAAGCAGGACTCCAACAACTTTAAACGGAACCCAGAATAGCAGAGTAGTGAGGAGTGGAGAGTACTTACTACATTGTACTATGGCCAGGGAAGTCACCCGACTCACTCTCCTGCTTATAAACTGTTGCCCAGGAAAATTTCAAGCAAAGTCCTATCAAGCCCTCTTCAAACTGATATGGACAGCAAAATACCTAGCAGTTATTTAGTTGATTGATCAACCTGGGGGGCCTGCCCCATTCTAAATATTTTACCAAGAACCAAAAGATCGTGTTGATTACCCATGAATTTGAAATCTATCATTTAAAGCTCAAGACCGGAGGCTTAAGTTTAGGTTGTGTTCCTCGTACACTATTAAACTGGAAACTTGGATAGAAACAAAAGAGATTACTTGGTGTTCTTGCAGTGTAGTGCTGAGCTTAACTTTATATTGACTCCACTATTTTACAACTCTGTGGGAGTGGAAATGAACTTAAAAGTTTTCATCTGGTAGAGATGCAGATAATTTCTTTCTGATAGACGAGATAACCACAAATATTGTAGTTATGGCCCTGTTGGACATTAGCCAGTTCTGTATATAATGCAGCAATCTTATGCTGAACTGTCAAAGACACCTAGTTTCTCAAATGGTCTTTGGACAGGTTTGAAACTTAACTTGACATCCACAGGCTAAAAAAAAAGGCCTTTCCTTTGTGAAAGATCATGTGACTAACAAAGAATGTGAGGAAGATAAACAGGCAAGCTACATATCCAACAAATTAAAACTCAAAACCTAATACTGAAAAGCTATAAATAAACAATTCAGTTAGAACATAGACCAAAAACTTGAACAAAAATTTCACCGAAGATGGTAAATAATCCCGTGAAAAGATGTTCAACATCACTAGCTATCAGGGAAATTAAAATAAAACCACAATGAAAAATTGCTCTGTATCTACCATAAGGGGGAAAAAAATAGTAACAGCACCAAATGCTGGCGAGAAATGAAGAGAAAATGAATCACTCATACATCGTTGATGGGAATATAAAATGGTATAGTCACTTTGGAAAACACTTTGGTAGTTTCTCTAAAAACTAAACACACAAATACCCATATGACCCAGCAATTGTACTCCTGAGCATTTATCCCAGAGATGTGAACTTACACTCACACCAAATGCTGTACACAAATATTCATAGCAACTTTATTCATAATAGTCAAAACTGGAAACAGTCCAGAGGCCTTTCAGTGGATGAATGGATGGTGACATAAATATACCATGAGATATTACTTAGCATTAAAAAGAAACAAACTATTGATATGTGCAACAATATGGATGAATATTCAGGGAATTATAATGCATGGGGGGGGAAAAACCAATCCTAAAGTGTTATATACTATATGATTCTACTGTATTATTTAACAACAGTTCAATGTTAACATTTAACATTCTAACATTTAACATATTTTAACACTTTGAGCATTTAATATTCCTTTATATAACATTCATATTTAAAATTATTTAACAAATTTAAGCACATATTTAACATAAAATTTCAGAAATGGAGAACAGACTAGTGGTTTCCAGAGTTAAGAACCAGAGTTGGAAAGTGGGACAAGGGGAAGGAGAGATGCAGAGTAAGATGGCCAGATACAGCTTTCTGGTAATCATCCTCTCAGCAAGAACATCAAATTGAGTAACTATCCACAGAAGAAAGAACCTTCATAAGAACCAAAAATCAGGTGAATAATCACAGTACCTGGTTTTAATACCATATCAAGGAAAGAGGCATTGAAGAGGAAATGAAAGACAGTCTTGAATGAAAAACACCACCTTCCCTAATCCTCAGCGGTGGCTACATAGTGCTGAGACAGAATCTGTGCATTTGGGGGAGGGAGAACAAAGTGATTGTGGGATTTTGCATTAGAACTCAGTGCTGCTCTGTCAAAGAGGAAAGCAACATGAGGCAGAATTCTCTTGGAGCTGATGTAGGGAGTATTCAGACAGCCTTAGACGGAGGAGAGTCACCCATCCCAATAGTTGGAATCTGAGTTCTAGCAAGCTCTGCCACCATGAATTATAATACTCTGGGGTCCTAAATAAATTTTGAAGGCAGTCTGTCACAAGGACTACAATTTCTGGGCAAATCCGGTTGCTGTGCTGGGCTTGAAGTCAATGGTCTGGGGGTGCATATTACCTAGTGAGACAGCAGTGAGGGTGGCCAAAGGAGTGCTCACCCCCCTTCCCCGACCCCAGGCATTTCAGCTTGCAAATCCAGGTAAGATTCCTTCTTTTTGCTTGAGGAGAAGAAAGAGTAAAGAGGACTTCGCCTTGCAACTTGGATACCAGCTCAGCCACAGAAGAATAGGGCACCAGACTCCTGACACCTCTATTGCAGGCTCTAACTCTTAGAAGGTAATTCTAGACACATTGTGGGCCAAAAGGAAACCTGTTATTTTGAAGAGAAGGAGCCAGTTCTGGCAGGATGGATCACCTGCTAACTAAAGAGCCCTTGGGCCCTGAATAATCAGCAGTGGTACCCGGGCAGTTCTCACTGCAGGCCTGGGGTGAGACTCGGAGCAGTGCTGGCTTCAGGTGTGACCCATCACATTCCCATGTGTGGTGGTCACAGGGACAGACTCATTTTGCTTGAAGAAAGGAGAGGAAATAACAAAGGGATCTTTGTCTAGCAGCTTGGGTACCAGCTTGGCCACATTGGAGTAGAGCACCCATAGGCTCCTGGGGCCCCAGATTCTAGGCCTTGGCTCCTGGACAGCATTTCCGCACCTGCCCTGGGCCAGAGGGTAACCCAATGCCCTGAAGTGAGAGACCCAGGTCTGGAAGCATTCATCACAAGCTAACCAAAGAGCCCTTGGGCCTTGAGTGAATATTGGTGGTGGCCAGGCAGGACTCACCATGGGCTTGGGGTAATGGAAGCCATGGGGAAAGTCTCCTTCTAGTTGAAGAAAAGGAGAGGAAAGAATGCAAAATACTTTTTTTGTGGCTTAAATGCCAGTTTGTCTTCAGTAGGATAAAGCATCAACTAAATTCCAAGGTTCCTGACTCCATACCATGGCTCATAGATGGCATTTCTGAGCCCACCCTAGGCTGAAGGGTGGGAGCTCACTGACCTGAAAGCAAGGACACATACCTGACTGGACTCACCACCTGCTGACTGAAGTGCTCTTAAGCCATGAGTGAACATCGGCAATAGCCAGGCTGTGGTTACTGCAGGTGTTAGGTGAGACCCAGTGCTGTGCTAGCTTCAGGTCTGACCCAGATTGGTCCCAGCGGCAGTGGTCACAGAGGGGCTTGTGTCACCCTTCTCTCATCCTCAGGAAACTGAGCACAGACACAGAGAGCCTCCATTTGTTTGGGGAAAAGTAACGGAAAAGAGTAAGAGTCTCTGCCTGGTAATCTAGGAAATTCTCTCAGATCTAACCCAAGACTACCAAGGCAGTCACAACTCTGGAAGAGTCACAACTTTACTGGGCTTGCGGATACAATTTCAGTAACTGAAGACTTATATCACAATAGTCAATTCCCTTTGAATACTTGGAGAGCCTTTCCAGGAAGAATAGGTACCAACAAACCCAGACTGTGACGACTACAGTGAATGCCTAACTTTTTCATGCCTAAACATTGACAAACATCCAGAAGCATCAAGACCATCCAGGAAGACATGACCTCACCAGATGAGCTCAATAAGGCACCAATGAGCAATCATAGTGTGACAGAGATATGTGATCTTTCAGATAGAGAATTCAAAATAGCTGTTTTGAGGGAGCTCAGAAAAATTCAAAATAATACAGAGTAAGAATTCAGAATCCTATCACATACATTTAACAAAGACATTGAAATAAAATTTTAAAATCAGGCAGAAATTTTGGAGCTAAAAAATGCAATTGACATATTAAAGAATACATCAGAGACTCTCAACAGAATTGATCAAACTGAAGAAACA
This sequence comes from Callithrix jacchus, assembly GCF_049354715.1. Classification (NCBI taxonomy): domain Eukaryota; kingdom Metazoa; phylum Chordata; class Mammalia; order Primates; family Cebidae; genus Callithrix; species Callithrix jacchus. The sequence goes on from NC_133509.1 coordinate 94,890,517, forward strand.
ATTAGTGAACCCGAAAATGGGGTACTTGAAAATACAGTCAGGCCAGGGACAGTGACTCTTGCCTGTAATCCCAGCACTTTGGGAGGCCAAGGCAAGGGTATTGCTTCAGGCCAGAAATTGTAGATCAGCCTGGGCAGCATAGTGAGACCCCATCTTTACAAAAACATTTTAAAGTGATTGGGATATTGTGGCACATGCTCATAGTTCTAGCTACTCGGGAGGCTGAGGTGGGAGGATCATTTGGGTCCAGGAGTTTGAGGTTGCAGTGAGCTATGACTGTGTCATTGCTCTCTATCCTGAGTGGCAGAGCAAGAACTCATCTCAAAAACAAGTTCAAAAGAAAAAAAAAAAGAAACAAAAAACACAGTCAGAGGAGACAAAAGAAAAAGGATTAACAGAGGATGAAGCATGGTTAGAAGATCTAGAAAATAGCATCAAAAGGGCAAATCTAAGAGTTATTGGCTTGAAAGAGGAGGTAGAGAGTTAAGGTAGAAAGTTTATATGAAAGTATAGTAACAGAGAACTTTCCAGACCTAGGGAAATATATCAATATTCAAGTACAAAAATGTTATAGAACACCAAGAAGATTTGACCCAAATAAGACTACCTCAAGTCATTTAATAATCAAACTCCCAAAAGCCAACGGTAAAGAAAGAATCCCAAAAGCAGCAAGAGAAAATAAATAATAAAGTAAAAAGGAGCTCCAGTATGTGTGGCAGCAGACTTCTCAGTGGGAACCTTATAGGCAAGGAGAGAGGAGAGAGTGGCAAGGCATGACAAATTTAAAGTGCTCAAGGGAAAAATATTGTATCTTAGAATAGTGTATCCAGTAAAAATATTCTTCAAATGTGAAGGAGAAATAAAGACTTTCCAAGACAAACAAAAGCTGAGAGATTTCATGAACACTAGACCTATCCTACAAGAAATGCTTACAGAAATAAGTCCATACATCTAGAGTGAACTCATTCAACAAAGGTGCCAAGAGAATATGCTGGGATAGAACAGTCTCTTTAATAAACGGTGCTGGAAAACTGGATATCCATACACAGAAGAAGAAAATTATCTCTTGTCATATACAAAAAACAAATAAAAATGGATTAAAGACATATCTAAAATCTCAAGCTATGAAATTACTAAAAGGAAATTTCAACTGGGCACAGTGGCTCATGTCTGTAATCCCAGCACTTTGGGAGGCCGGGGGGGAGGGTGGATCACCTGAGGTCAGGAGTTCAAGACTAGCCTGATCCACATGGGAAACCCCATCTCTACTCAAAATACACAATTAGCTGGGTGTGGTGGCATGTGCCTATAATCTCAGGTACTTGGGAGGCTGAGGTAGGAGAACCACTTAAACCCAGGAGGCAGAGGTTGCTATGAGCCAAGATTATGCCATTGCATTTCAGCCTGAGCAACAAGAGCAAAACTCAGTCTTGAAAGAAAGAAAAGAAAGAAAAGGAAGGAAGGAAGGAAAGAAGGAAGGAAGGAAGGAAGGAAGGAAGAAGAAAAGAGAAAGAAAGAAAGAAAATTTCAGGGAAATTCTCCAAGACATTGGTCTCGGCAAAGATTTCTTGAGTAATATCCCACCAGCACAGGAAACTGAAGCAAAAATTTCACAAGGGATTAATACCCAGAATATATAAGGAGCTCAAACACCTCAATAAGAAAGAATATAATAATCTAAATGAAATAAAAATAGGCAAAAGCTCTGCAAAGACATTTCTCAAAAGAAGGCATACAAATGGCAAACAGGTATATGAAAAGATGTTCAACATTATTGATCATCAGAGAAATGCAAATACAATGAGATATCATCTCCCCCAGTTAAAATGGCTTTCATCCAAAATACAGGCAATAATGAATGCTGGAGAAGATGTGGGGAAAAAGGAACCCTCGTACACTGTTGGTGGTAATGTAAATTAGTACAATCACCATGAAGAACAGTATGGTGTTTCCTCAATAACTAAAAATAGAACTACCATATAATTCAGCAATCTCACTGCTAGGTAGGCATCCACAAGAAAGAAAATCAGTATATTGAAGAAATGTCTCCACTCCCATGTTTATTGCAGCACTATTCACAAGATTTGGAAGCAATAAGTGTTCAACAACAGGGAACAGGTAAAGAAAATGTGGGGCTCATGCCTGTTATCCCAGTACTTTGGGAGGCATATCACGAGGTCAGGAGATCAAGACAATCCTGGCCAACATGGTGAAACCCCATCTCTACTAAAAATACAAAAATTAGCTGGGTATGACGGTTTGTGCCTGTAATACCAGCTACTCAGGAGGCTGAGGCACGAGGATCACTTGCACCCAGGAGACAGAGGTTGCAGTTAGCCGAAATCACACTGTTGCACTCCAGCCTGGCAACAGCAAGACTCTGTCTGCCCCCCTAAAAAATGTGCTACATGTACACAATGGAATACTATTCAGCCATAAAAAATAATGATATCCTGTCATCTGCAACAACATCGATGAAACTGGATGTAATTATGTTAAGTGAAATAAGCCAGGCACAGAAAGACAAACTTCACATGTTATCTCTCAATTTGTGGGAGTTAAAAATTAAAGCACCTGAACCCATGGAGATATAGCAGAACGATGGTTACTAGAGGTGGGGAAGGATAGTGGAAGGTGGAGAAAGTCAGGATAGTTAATGAGTATAAAAATATAGTTAGATGGAATGAATAAGGGCTGGTATTTGATAACACAACAGAGTGATTACAGTCAACGATAATTTATTGTACGTTTAAAAAATAACTAAAAGGGTATAATTGGAATGATTGTAACACAAAGAAATGATAAATGGTTGGTGATGGATAGTCCATTTACCCTGATGTGATTATTATGCATTGTATGCCTGTTTCAAAATATCTCATGTACCCCATAAATATTAAGTGGGAGGTAGGTGAGGATATAAAGGCAACAGAAGAGATCCTGCTTATGGTAAAGGAACTGCTCTGTATCTTGCCTATGTTAGTGAATACAAACGTGATAAAATTGCATAGAACTAAACACACACACACACACACACACACAAATGAGTACAAGCAAGACTTGGGAAATCTAAATAAGATCTACAGATTTCATCAATGCCAGTTTCCTGGCTGTGATATCATAGTATAATTTTGCAAGATATAACCATTGGGAGAACTCAGATAATGGGTACACAGATCTCTCTGTTATTTTTTATAATTACATGTAAAGCCATAATTGTCTCAATTAAAATTTTAACTAAAATGATAATACATACTCTCTGTAAAAAGCTATAAAAAATGAAGAAAATCAAAATAATCTTCAATTTCATCACTTAGAAATAAGCAACTGCTAAGACTTTGAAGTATATGCTTTCATCCCTTTAAGAATTTATATTTTAAAATATTAGTAGTGAACTGTCTCATAAGCCAGTTTTTTTCACATTGTACATTCTGATAAGTTTTCCACATCATTAAATAAACTATTTTTTTTTAGAGGCAGGGTCTAGCTCTGCCACCCAGGCTGGAATGCATTGGCATGATCATGGCTCACTGCAGCATCAAACTCCTGGGCTTAAGAAATCCTTCTGTCTCAGCCTACCAAGTATGTGAGACTACAGGTGTGCATCACCATGCCTGGCTTTTTTTTTTTTTTGTATAGAGATGGGGGTCCCACTGTGTTGCCTAGGTTGTTCTTGAACTCCTGACCTAAAGCTCTCCTCCTGTTTTGGCCTCCCAGATTGCAGGGATTACAGGCATGAGCCACCACTCCCAGACAAAAACATTGTTTTTAATGACTGTATATTATTCCTTCATATGGAAAATCCAGTGTATTTACCCAACCCTTTGTTTTGTTCTGTTTTTCCCTACTATGAGAAATGTTCAGTGAGTATCTTTACAGATAAGCCTTTGGCCACATTTCTGATTATTTCCCTCAGACAAATTTTAAGAAATGGAATTGCTATTCAAAGGCTAAAAGCATTTTTAAGACTTTTGACACATCAGTAAAATAATATGAAGAAATGTTGTAGCAAAATACACTCCTATTAATAGTATCTGAAAATATTCATTTACAGATATCGCTCATAAATCATGGGGATTATAATTTACTAAAAGTTGTAAATTTGTTAAGAGAGATAAAGTATCTGATTTTTAAACTCCATTCCTTTAAATATTAATCTAACTGAATTTTTTTTTTATTTTAGTCATTAAATGTCTTTTGGGAATTTACCTTCCATGTCCTTTTCCCATTTCTCTGTTTCAATAGGCATCATATTTTCTGACTGATTTATAAATGAGTTTTATCCAGTAATGCTCTTGACCCCATATGCAACTTTTCTTTATTTTAATTTTTTTAATATACAGAATTTTAACAATTTTATATATTAAAGTATATTAAGCTGTTTGTGTATGGGTTCTCCTTTAATTTCAAGTTAAGTCCTTCCTTTCCCTGATACCTGATTATAGTTATCTTTGTAATCTATGCTTACTTTTCATCCTTTGATATTTTTATTTTGTTTTTACATTTAACCTTTATCCACCTTTAACTTAGTTTGGTATCCACCTGTAACATACATATCTATGGAAGAAAAGTTGAGCCACCCTTAAAATTTAAAGGAAGAAAATGTCTTCCTTTAAAATGACATTTTCTTAATTTAAAATGTCAATGTCGTCAGTACTAAATTCCTGGGTGTGTTTGGGGTTGCTTTTAGAGATTTATATTCTGTTCCATTGTTCTGTTTAATGTTGCTACAGTCTCATTTTATTTCACTGATGGTACTGATGGGTGGTATTAAACATAGTAATGCCTGGAAATGCAAATCTTTATTTTATCATTGTTCTTTTAAGTTTTCCTGACTATTCTCACATATATATTTGACATAATTTTGCTGACTTGATCAGCCAACAAAATATTTGTGTAGCTGTGACGTATGCTTTCATTTTATCAACTGCTGATTACACAAGGGGCATCTATTGGGTGACACTTTGTGCCAGGCACTGTTCTAAATGTTTTATATACATCAACTCATTTAATGCTGGCAGCAACCCTGTAAGGTGAGTACCCTTACTGCCTATGTTTTATGAAAGAGGAAAAGCAAGCATAGAGAGGAAAGGTTAAATTGCCGAAGGTCACATAGCTGGCGTGGGGCTAAGCTAGCTGTTGCATGTAAAGACAGACTGCTCACTCAACCCAGGCAATCTGATTCCAGAGCTCACTGTCTCTCAAACAGTATGGGTTAATATTATCTAGATTCTTTGCTTTAAACTGGACATACTGTAATTCAATAATCCTTTGAGATGCCACAATGACTACAAACACTGTTCAAATCAGCTTTTTACACACATTCTATAGCAATATAATACTTTTCCCCTTTGAAGTACTGAAGGATGAAATTTTCTTCAAATTGTAAAATACTACTAAGAGTGTTAAATGCCAAGAAAGAAGAGGAAAAAAAAAAACAAAAAAACAGAGGCAGCAAACTATTGCCAGAAGAGCCCTGGATTGAGCAACAGGGAAACAGACGTTTTAGTCCTTGTTTTGTTGCTAATCTCCTGCCTCCACCCCCACTCCAACCCATATACCCACCCACAGTATTGTCCTTATTAGTCTGTAACCCTGCCTAAATCTCTCTTTCTGAGACGTGAATAGCCCTGGTGACATAATACTTGTCAGAGTATTGATTATTTGCAGTGTTTTGAGATTTTAATTTCTCTTAACCAGGAAACTTGCCCTGCCATGATAGAAGTTGTCATGGTTCAACAGGGAGCCGGGAATAGAAAGCAATGTTATTCTGGAGCCTGAAAGGCTGTGAGAGGTATGTGTGGTGAGGGACCACAGCTGACAGAAACAGGCTATGGGGAGTAGCTTGAGTATCTCAGGTGACAGAGAATGGTGAGAGGGGAAGCTGAGCAGGGCAAGAGGATCCTGCGGAGGGAATGTGGGTAGAGCCTACTCTACTTGAAGTTTTCCCAGGGCTGGTGCTGAGTGCAGCCAAGGATTCTAAAAGGAGGTCTTCCTCTGGGGATAAGGAAGGGAGGGAGGGAATATGAAAAGAGTCTGCCCCCTTGACATTCACCCAGAGTCTCCGCGAGTCTTTGGAAAAGATGCATGAGCAGCTGTATCTAAGGGCATGCAAACATATACACACAACACCATAAAAGGAGAGAGTTTTTACGCTTTCCTCATCAACAGGCTTGTGAATTTCCTTAACAAAAATCTCAAAACATCATGTCTCTACCAAACCTTTGCCTATTTGTTATTGCCACAGTGAAGCTGACCTTGAATTCCAGTACCAGGAGAAAAAGATGTGTGTGTGATGGGGGAGGAGGGCAGTAGTATCACCTTTTTTGTAAATTCTTACTTGCTCAAACAAATACTTCCGTTTCTTTTTGTTTTATGGGGGTGTAGGTGGAAAAGTTTCCATGTTTTTACTGATTATAAAAGCAATGAATGCTTACTGTAAAAAAAAAGAATCAATGGCACAAAGAAGAGAAAATCTGTCACCCTACCATGTTGTAGTCTCTCCAGATTTCTTTTTTCAAAATGGAATCACACTGTTCTGCAATTGGCATTTTAACTTAACATATATTGTGGGCACCTCTTTGTGTCAATAAATGTAGCATTCCATCTTATTTATTAATGGCTCCATAGTATTCCATTATATTTATGTACCACAATTTATTCAACAAACACAGCTGATAAACATTTAGGTCATGATAACTTTTTATTATACATCATCTTTGTATGTTTTTTTTTTTTTGAGATGGAGTTTCGCTCTTGTTACCCAGGCTGGAGTGCAATGGCGCGATCTCGGCTCACCGCAACCTCCACCTCCTGGGTTCAGGCAATTCTCCTGCCTCAGCCTCCTGAGTAGCTGGGATTACAGGCACGCGCCACCATGCCCAGCTAATTTTTTGTATTTTTTTTTAGTAGAGACGGGGTTTCACCATTTGACCAGGATGGTCTCGATCTCTTGACCTCGTGATCCACCCGCCTCAGCCTCCCAAAGTGCTGGGATTACAGGCGTGAGCCACCGCGCCTGGCCGCATCTTTGTATTAATTGTTCCCAATATATGGTAATTTCCTAAGGGAAGAGGAACTAAATGACACATGTATAAAATTTTACTATACATTTTCCTATTTCTACTGTTTGTTTATATCTTTTGCCATGTCTTTTGCTGGTATCCAGCTCTTTTTTAGAAACCTTTTAAACCTGTCCTTCATTCTTTGTTTCACTTCATAATTGGTAGAACATAGGTCAATAGGGAGCCCAAAGATTCTCCAATCTGGGACATCATGTATTCTTGAGATCTTAAATAAAACTTTCTAGGAGCAGGAGACATCAAGCTACTGGCAAATGAAAATTCTATGTGAAAAGAGTACCTCAACAAAGGAGTGAAGTTCTATTGTCCTCGGTGTTCTGTCATATAATTACATTTTCATTATGATTGTTCTGGTAAAAATGAGTCAGGGAGAAAAGTGTACTGATTTAGGCTTGATTACCTAGGATCACATGAGAGTACCCGGGAAGGAGTTGCTGAGATCAGTGACTACCCTTTGAATCAAACAATGTATAAAAAGATCAAAGTCTTGGGTGTAATCTCTTCCTGGGCCACTTAGCTGCATTTTTCTCCCTCAGCACATATTGTTCCCTGCCAGAATTAATAAATGAGAGCTGAGGTTATGAGAAGCCTAACCAAGACCATGTGCATGACACCAGGGCAGATCTATTGGCACCACTCAAAGGGCGGAGCACAGCATCTGAGCAGATTAGAACACATTACACTTAGTTCACAGACTGCAGGCTGCACTGAGAATCGGGCCACAGTGCCTATTGGCAGACAAATGGGAGAACAAATAAAGAGAAAGAAATAGAAAATGTGATGACTCAGGGCAGGAGGGCCTTCCAGATCTCCCCAGCTGGGGTCATGGTCATCTATGACAAGGTTGGGGTGTCACTGCTGAATTAAGCATAAATTTAACTTGTAGGAACCCAATAAAATATGAACCCAACATCGACTGAGTCTTTTCTCTTCCTCAGCAGACATTGCTCTTGTATCCTACGGGCTTTCCACAGAATTCCTGTCAGGGACTTTCTTAGACCTCCTCCAATCCCCCAGTGAGTCTCTAATTCAGTACACCTTTGTTCTCTTGTGCCCTCTCTCTCTCCTTCCCCCATTTCTCTTGCTTCTTCCCTTTCCTTCCTTCATTCCCTGCAACCCAGTTGCTGGAAATCCACTGGCAAATGAGACCTATATTACTTCTTTCTTTGAACGCCTTCTCCATTGCCTACAAACTGTCCGAAGTATTTATTCCTTAAACTATGTTCTAGTTAAAACTTTCATATCTAGTCACTTTATCACTCTGTTGTTTCTCAGTGAGGTTTCAAACATTAGAAGGTGGCTAGAATGTGTATGAGTGTGTGTGTGTGTGTGTGTGTGAGAGAGAGAGAGAGAGAGAGAGAGAGAGAGAGAAAGAGAGAATGAGTGCACGTGTGTACAGGAACCGTCTGCTTTACACAACATAGATGGGAACTTCCCTGTGACTTGAAATGGTACCTGAGGCTCTAGCGCAGGGGTTCTCAACCCTAGCTGCTCATTAGAATCACTCGAGCAGTTTAAAAAAATCCCCATGCTCAGACTGAATCCCACACAATTAAATCAGAATCTCTGGGTGTGGGACCTGGAATCAGTCCTTTTTAACATTTCCATAGCAATTCCAGGGTGCAGGCAAGTTGAAAGCCTCTTCTCTAGAAGAAGTTCATGTATTGGTTAATCTGCTAGAATTAACAACCTCCCACTCATTGTTACCATTATCAGGTAGGACACTTGATGGTTTATATCAAAGCCCCTACCAGTAGAAATGTGGCAAAATTCTGACACTGCCAGAGCTGAACCAGTGGCTTTCTCAGTCCCAGGCAAAACATCTTGCCAATGTAAACCTAATTCTGTTAGACAGCTGGATTTTACCGCCAGTGCTGTGAACAGCTCATTCCCTGCTAAAGTGGAAAAGGTCTTGTGTCACAGAAGTTACATGGACCCCTTGGGCTGTCAGGGCTCTCTCCACTATCTAGAATCTTGTGTCACAAATTGTGTGTGTGTGTGTGCACATGTGTGTACATGCATGTGTGTGTGTGTGTTTGCATGCATGTATGTGTGTTTCCATGTTCTTTCTTTTCAAAGTGGTTATTATCAAATTTGACAGGAAAAGGTGATGGACTGTGGCCATGCAGTCTTGTCTGTTTCTATTTTTTATTAATTTTTTGGTGGCATTATGTCACTTAAGCACTTATTTTCTAAGCCATATAGATATTATCTTGCTCAAGTTCAACACTTCTGTGAAGTAAGTATTATTTCCATTCTACAGTTTAGGAAACTGAGGAGCATAGAGATTAAACTTGCCTGAAGGCAAGCGGCTAAAAAGTGATGGAACCAGAATTTGAGTCCAAGTTGATCTGACTTCAAAGTCCAGGCTCTTAGACACATTATATTGACTCTTAGAGGATTCTTTGTGATCATCCATATCCCCTTTATCCAGTGCCAAGTATTAGTAAAATGTGCTTTTACCTTAAGGAATTCCAGATCTATTTGTATTGATAAGACCCATAATTATGGGTTATGGATCTCTACAAATGTACAGTGGTCAAGGTTGCTAAGGTAGTGCTATGCCCAAATTGGGTGCCTAATAAATGTTTGCTGAAGGATGGATGGATGATAGATGGATGGATGGATGATTGGAGGGATGAATAAATCAATAAGTCAATTCAGGTGTGGGTAAATAAAGGAATGAGGCATCTAATGATAATCTACATTGTCTTCTCCATTAGATTAGGCTCCTTGAGAGGAGGGGATAGGTCTTGTTAACTACTGCATATGTGCATAGCATAGTGCCTGACACTTACAAGGTGTTCATGTAAGTACAGAAAGCAGTGGAGAAATAAATAGCAGTACAGGCCACTCAAACCTAAATTACTCTGTTGATAGAATTTGAAGCAAATAAATTGTATCTCAATATTTTTCCATAGAGTAAGAAGGCTTAAATTTAGGAAAATAAGGATACCAAAGAGGTAGCTGAAAACTGAAAAATGTTGGGAAATTCTTCATGTTGTTTCTAAAATATATTTCTATATATTTGGAAAATACAAATTTTTAAATATTCTTTCCAGTTTGATTGTATTTCTCACTGTTGTGTATGGAAAGCTTCAGGGTTATACTAACCCACACATGAGAGCTATAATCACAGTATGCTTCATTTGTAGAAAGGAAAGTAGGATTCTCTTAGCACAAAGAGCTTCAAAATCGAATAAGCACCATAGCCCTCCAGGTTGAGAAGTAGAAGTGTTCTGTTTGTTGTTCTCCAGAGCCATTTTTAGATATTCCTCCTCATTTCCACTTTCTTATAAAAACCTCTGCTCCTCTTAGGCTTGCACTGTATGGATTACACCCCACCTCACCCTCTATAGAATAACAAATTGCCAATCACCCTTTTGCTTACTACTCAAACTGATGGAAGAGCCTGATTGACAGCCATCTTTTCCACATGGCTCCTGATATTACCCTTAAAGGTCATCCAGTAACCTTGTGTCTCAGTTCCCTAACCTCCTAATTCCAGATGATCTCCATTCCCACACAGCTACCCATGGCTATGGTCACCCCTTGTGCTTTTCATCCCCAGAAATTCATCACATCACAATCCAAAGGTTTTTTCTTTTGTTGTTAAATTTATGGAGCACAATTGCAATATTGTTACATGCATAGATTGCATAGTGATGAGGTCAGGGTCTTTAGGTATCCATCACCCGATTCATATAAATTGTAGCCATTAGGGAATTTCTCATCATCTTTCTCCCACTGTGTTTCTTTTGTTTTGTTTTGTTTTTTGTTTTTTTGTTTTTTGAGATGGAGTTTCGCTGTTGTTACCCAGACTGGAGTGCAATGGCGCGATCTCGGCTCACCGCAACCTCCGCCTCCTGGGTTCAGGCAATTCTCCTGCCTCAGCCTCCTGAATAGCTGGGATTACAGGCACGCGCCACCATGCCCAGCTAATTTTTTGTATTTTTAGTAGAGACGGGTTTTCACCATGTTGACCAGGATGGTCTCGATCTCTTGACCTCATGATCCACCCGCCTCAGCCTCCCAAAGTGCTGGGATTACAGGCGTGAGCTACCTATCATTTCACACCCTAAGTCCATGTATACGCCCATCACCCAATTCATATAAATTGTAGCCATTAGGGAATTTCTCATCTTTCTCCCACTATGTTTCTTTTCTGAGTCCCCATTGTCTATCATTCCACACCCTAAGTCCATGTATACCCAGTATTTAGCTCCCACATATAAGCAAGAAGATGTGATATTTATTATTCTGTGTCTGACTTGTTTCACTGAAGATAATGGTGACAAGAATGTACACAGAAAAGAACATCCTTTTTGCTAAATGGTGCTGGGAAAATTGAATTGCAATATGTAGAATGAAACTGGACCCCCATCTCTCACCAAATAAAAAATCAGCTCAAGATAGGTTAAATACTTAAATGTAAGACCTGAAACTTTAAAAATATTAGAAGAATACCTAGAAAAAACTCTTCTGAACATTAGTCTAGCCAAAGAATTCATGACTAAGACCTCCAAAGCACAGGCAACAAAAACAAAAATAGGCAAATCAGATTTAAACTAGAAAGTTCAAGTTTCTTCTGAACAGCAAAAGAAATAACAAAATGAACAGATGAGTTTCAGAATGGGAGAAAATATTTGCAAACTATTCATATGACAGGGGACTAATATCCAGAATTTACAAGGAACTCAAACAATTCAATAACAAAATATACAAATAATTCCATTAAAAAGTAGGCAGAGGGCATGGGCAGACATTTTAAAAACAAATCATAAATGTAAACATCCCATCTGTCATTGTAATAGTCTGTCTTCATGTTGTTGATAAAGACATATCTGAGGATGGGTAATTTATATTAAAAAAAAGAGGACTCACACTTCCACATGGCTAAGGAGGCCTCACAATCATGGTGAAAGGTAAGGAGGAGCCACGTCAAGTCTCACATGGCAGCCGGCAAGAGAAAATAATGAGAGCCAAGCGAAAGGTAAACCCTTTATAAAAATCATCAGAACTTGTAAGACTTATTCACTACCATGAGAACAGTATGGGGGAACAACACCCATGATCCAATTATCTCCCACAGGGCCCCTCCCACAACATGTGGGAATTATGGGAACTACAATTCAAGATGACCTCGAGGTGTGGACACAGCCAAACCGTATCAGTCACCTATTACCTCTTTCTTCCAGCTTTCCTGCTTAGCTTTATTGGATTTTGTTTTCTTTTTTTGACAGAGAGTCTCACTTTGTTGCCCAAGCTAGAGTGCAGTGATGTCATCATGGCTTACTGCAGTCTCAAACTCCTGGGCTCAAGCTATCCTCCCACCTCAGCCTCCCAAGCAACTGGGACTACAGGTACATGCCACCATGCTCACCTATTCTTTTCTTTTTTGGTAGAGATGGAGGTATTGCTATAATTCCAAAGCTGGTTTTAACTCCTGGCTCAAATGATCTTCCTGCCCCAGCCTCCCAAACTGCTGGGATTACAGGCATGAGCCACTGTGCCTGGCTCAGGCTTTCCACTTTTTTGCCATCGTGCCCTTTTGCCTTCCCTTCTCCCATACCAGCTTAGATTCCTGAGCCCATCATTACAATCATCCTATCGAAAACATGCAGCCTTAATTGTCTTTTTCTCCTTTCATAGCATCTGCCTACAGAACCCCAGTCCTCCCCTGTGTCAACGCCTGAGCAGCTGAGCGTGGTCGTAAAAATCACAAAACCAATCCGGATTTGTATCACAATAAAATCTTAATTATAGATATCAGCGGGTGGTCTACATGGCCCAGCAATCTTACCTTTGTTCTCTAGAAAGCTTGAGCTCATATTCTCTGCCACTGCTATTCCTCTCACTTGCTCTCTGAAGAATACCTATTGCAGATATTGGAGAATTGTCTTTGTTTACAGAATCCTAATTTTATTTGAGTGATGCAGAATCAAGTTTGGGCTAAACCAGCAGTTTTTGACCTGTGTTATATGAATTCCCAGAGGAACACAAAGACTTTCCAAGGGAATATGGGCACAGATACTCAACTACCTTTTGAAATTTTTAAAACTATTTTGTACATTTTTATAAACCAGTCGACCTGAAAATGCACCTACCTGGTTTTGGTTCTTATCTTCCTTTTCACCATTACCCTTTCCCACTTTACAAAAGAAATTTATACATTCCCCCCGCTCCCCCCTTTTTTTTTGAGATGGAGTCTCGCTCTGTTGCCAGGCTGGAGTCCAGTGGCTCGATCTCGGTTCACTGCAACATCTGCCTCCTGGATTCAAGCAATTCTCCTGCCTCAGCCTCCCAAGTAGCTGGGACTACAGGCGTGCCACCACGCCCAGGTAATTTTTTGTATTTTTAATAGAGACGGGGTTTCACCATGTTAGCCAGGATGGTCTCGATCTCCTGACCTTGTGATCTACCTGCTTCGGCCTCCCAAAGTGCTGGGATTATAGGCGTGAGCCTCCACGCCTGTCCACATTTCCCCCTTCTTAAGTCTTACTGTGGTACATTGTACGTTAACGCAAAGCTCTGATGTACTAAATCAAGGGTGTGTGTGTGTGTGTATGTGTGTGTGTATAAAACAGAGTCTCACTCTGTCACCCAGGGTGGAGGGCTGGAGTGTAATGGCGTGATCTTGGCTCACTGCAGCCTCGACTTTTTCACCTCAGCCTCCTGAGTAGCTGAGATCACAGGCATGTGTCACCATGACTGACTAATTTTTTGTATTTTTTGGTATACATGGGGTTTCCCACGTTGCTCAAGCTGGTCTTGAACTCCTGAGTGCAAGTGATCTGTCCGCCTGAGCCTCCCAAAGTGCTGGGATTACAGACATGAGGCACTGCACTTGGCCTAAATCAAGAGATATTTCTGACTATTGATATCAGAGAAGAATTTTGAAAATTAGGTACCTCCTTCCATATTTTTAACTCAACATCTAAATACTTTTATCAGAAGTTTGAATGGTTAATAAGATTATTACTGATAAAATTTAAATTACTATTAAGTAATAAAACTCTTGCACCACTCTTTCAAATGTAGCTAGTAGAACACAAATACCATAGTGATTTAGTACACACTATTATTCATTTAAAAAATAAGCAGTTTCTTCTTTAACAATTGGATATGTCATCCATGATTTTTCTTGTTGAACAATTTGTTTCAGTAAGGATCATCTTGATGCAGCTGGGAGAGCTCATGCATGAGTTAATCTGACTATGTGCTCTGTAAGTCCAGCAGCACCTTTTAAGTACTTTGTTCACTTAGATATGCTCAATGACCAGAGAATCTACATCTAAACTCTTAAGTTCAGCACTACTCTCTGAACTTTTAAGCATGTGCAGCAAAAATTCAGCATGCTTTTTGGGCCACCCATCCTGTGTTCAGCCCCACTGCTTGGCCTGGGCGTAGCTAACAGTTTCCCGACTGTAATGTCAGAACGGTATACACTGCTTCTGCAAAGTGACATCTTTCAGATACTTGGTGGCTTTTCGTATATGCATACCCTGGATAGCCTGGGCAGTGTCATGAGTGTTCTGAAAGTGAACACAAAGATTTGGACCTCTTGATTTGCATAATTTTGTGGGATTTTCTGGGTCAAGTGGATAGTGAACTATTTTCACAGATCACCTCAGGTCGCTTAGGGGAAGAGCAGTCTCATCAAATTTCACTTCTTAACAGTACTTTACATTGTTAACTACTAACCAGTTATCAAATCGCTCTCCTCCTTTGGCCCCTATGAGACCATGCACTCTAAGTTTCTTACCACCCCTGTGACCTCAGACTCCTGTTTTGATTCCTTCTTCTCAAGACACGTCGGAATGTTGGGGCTCCTCATGGCTCTGTCCTGAGCTGAATCCTTTCCTCGTGCTCTGTTTTCTCATTCCAGGATGATCTCATTTACATAGGCTGCTGATTTAAATATATATCTCTAATCTAGTCTCCTTGCTGAGCTCTAGGTTTGCATTGCTAATCAATAACTTGAATTCTCTGTTTGGAGGTTTCACAGGCATCTCAGATTTAAGATTTGCAAAACTAAATTCTTAATCCTTGCCTGATCAAATATGCTTTCCTTTGGTCTTCTACATCAATAAATAACATCTTCATCTATGCAGATGCTCTAGTATGAATACTGGCTGTGTCATCCTTGACATAGCCCTTACCTTCAATATCGCCTCCCTCCTTCAACCCCACCTTCAATCCTAAACCATCACTGAGTCCCATAGATCTATGTCTCTAAAATAGTCCCTGTAATCCACTTCTCTTTGTTTCTACTCTCACCACAATCCAAGCCACCAGACTTTTGCAATAGCTTCTTAACTGGTTTTCCTCCATGCATTTTCTTTTTCTTTTCTTTCTTTCTTTCTTTTTTTTGAAACAGGGTCTTGCTCTGTCAACAAGGTTGGGGTAGAGTGGCATGATCGTAACTAACTGTAACCTCAATCTTCTGGACTCTAATAATCCTCCTGCCTCAGCGTCTGGAGTAGAGGGGGACTACAGGTGCATGCCATCACACCCAGGTAATATTTTAAATTTTTTTGTAGAGACAGGTTCTTACAATGTTCACCAGGCTGGTCTCAAAGTCCTGAGCTCAAATGATCCTCCCACCTTGGCCTCCCAAAGTGCTGGGATTACAGGCATGAGCCACTGTACCTGTCCCCTAAAACTTTTTTCTAATCCATTCTTCACATAGGAGCCAGGACAATGGTTCAAAAGATAAAATTGATTGTGTTAAATCCCAGCTTAAAACCCCTCAATGACTACCCACTGCACTTGGCTAAATAAAAATTCTCCAGCCTTAATATTGCCTACAAAACATTGCCCAATGTATCTCCCACAGTCTATCCCCATCTTATGACATGTCTCTCTCCTTGTCTATCCACAGTGTATCCCAATCTTACGACATGTCTCTCTCCTTGGCTATGGCCCTACCACATTAGCCTTCTTCAGTTCCTGGAGGGTGCCAAGGGTTCGCTTACTCAAGTCCTGCTCAGTGTCCAACACTCTGCCAGGCTTTACCCTCTGTTCTATATTTAAGTGTCATTTCCTCAAAAGTCCTTTTCTAATCTCCCAATCCAAGTCATACCCCATTTTGATACACAAAGTTTATCATTAGCCACACATATTTCCCCACTTCTTTGCTATTTCAAACAGTGCTGCTATAAACATTTTGTGTATGTGTGTGAGTTTCTGGGACAGTGCTTTTCAAACTGTGGGTCCCAATTTGCTGGTGAACTAGTAATATCAGTTTTTAAGAAAATAAGAAGGAAAAAAGAAATTGAAGAAGTAGAATAAAAATACTAGAGCTATTGCATGTAACAAGAGTTAGCTTTGTTTTATGAAATTTTTATTTCCGGGTGTGTTTGTGTGAATTGAATCACAAGGTAAAATGGATTTATTACTGCAGGTCAAAGTAGAAGAAGGTTGGGAAGCTACTATTTCAGGGTATATTTTAGGGATGGATATCTTAGATCATGGCCTTTGATTAAAAATTCAAAGACAAATACAGAAAATTAAAAGGGCCAAAGAATATATTATACATATTAATATTATATATTTATTGCACTTTGCTCTTGGTTTACTCATGCTAGTTTCCATAAACTTTTGTTCACATTAAAGGCACTTTTTTAAGAGGAAAATTCTTAGAGTAAATTATCTTACAAATATTTTATAAGGGGTGAGTTATTTATGTAGAAATCAGTGTTGTTTAAGCACACAGAGCAGTGACAGAAACCAGGAGGTCTGAAGTTTTTGGATGCATCCTCTTTTCATAACTTTCTACATCACCAATTTACATTACAGCTAGAAATAAATCCTCCATGTTTATTTAAACACTACAAGTGCAGAACACATTTATTTTATTGTATAAAACTCTACTGGAAAAATCCTGGCTGCTTAGGATAGTAATCCCCAATCCATGGACAAAATGCCATCTCCATGTGCTGTTTTCTATTCTTGTTCCATTCGGTGCTGCCCTTTAACCTACCTTTACTGCACAGCAAAGATCTGTAACAGAGCCAACCCTACCCAGCCAGGACAGACAGCTGCCTCTGTGTACAAGTTGAAGGGAACTGAAGGGCAATATACCCAGAAGCATATCCCTACTGTCTGACTTTTCACCATTAGAGTGACTTGTTTTATATCAACCAGATGACCCTTGTTAAAATACAAACATCTTAGGTAAAGGGAGGAAGTCACATTTTTAAACCATTATCCATTAGCTAGTAAATTGGTTTGTTGGATTAGTTTTAAAAGCAGGATCAGGATCATGAATGAGTGAGATGAAAATAATTTACATGCTAAGCCGAAGAAAACCGGAAGGCAACGACAGCACCTTTAGTTGAGAGGGCAGTCTGAGTCCTCCTGCTGAACCTGGAGAAAGAAGAACTAGAGACAAACTCTCCCTGCTTAGCAATTTGCCCTGGCTGTAAATACTAATTCTGTTATGGTGGCTCCATCTTGGAAGTACCATGAATCACAGCAGCCAACATTTCAGCTCTGTTCTCTTCAACCTCATTCACATGCTCCATCCATTTGTGAGGCATTAGGTATTGCTCCACCCTTGCATTCAAATATGGCTTCTCAGAAGTCAGTGTTTGGAACACAGAAATCATCAGGTTTGGATACCCATCTGGTTTCTGTGTTGCCCTTTTAGTTCTACTTTAATTATATTTAGGACTGCCCTGATCCTTCTTTTAGCCAGTTTTGTTTTTTCAATCAACTCCAAATAGAGATTCCACTTGAGCAAAACCAGTACTGCCTTGTAGCCTAAGCCAGAAATGAAAAGAGGAATGCTGGATTTAAAAAGCAATAAAAGAAAACAAATCCAGACAGGGAATAGGTCTGTTTCTTGGGACACATCAACCTTACATCACATTGTCAAAGTCACTTTTTATTGAAGAAGATAAACAACAAATTTTTTTAGATGAAATCCCTCCATAGCTGATGTAAGAAAGAGGTCTTTTGGTAAAAATAGCAGTAATGACAACTCAGGTCTAGGTTTAGATTGCTGCGCCAAGATTCAGTTGTGGGGGTGAGTTGTGAACAGGCCACCTGCCTCATGTATTCAAATGGATTTTGCTCTCAGAAGCCTGGGGGCTCTACATTTGGGGTCAGGCTGAAGACAGGCAGAGTTCCTTGCCTTCAGAGCCTGGAACTTCTTCTACTTCCCTGTCTCCCACTCTCTGGCTAAGTTTTGATTAAACTTGTTCACAATGAGGTATAAATGACAAAGGAGGTTCCTTGTTTGGTGTTAAACCTTCTCCCACTAGAAATTCATAATGCGCATTAGCATATTAAGATGCCGAGAAGTTCTACTGAGAAGAAATCTAACTTTGTTTTACCCAAAGTGTCCAATTTGACCATGGACCTCTCTTTGACCTCAGTACTAACATTTTGGGGGAGCACTAGCATTGTGACAGCTGTACTCCTTTCAGTTAAATGATTGCATCTCTCATCCACTCATTCTTTCAACAAATAGTTACTGAGACCTAGTATGTACCAGGCACTGGTGAGTAAAACAGGCACCTTCATGAAGTTTACATTACTTAATGTTTGTCTCAGCCACAGTTTGTCGTATAATTAATTAACAAAAATCATTACAATAATTGCACAAGTGAGGACAAAGCTGAGCCAGGGGAGCTGTTAAAGGTTCTCTTCCAGGTGACTGAGGAGACCTGGAAGCCTGATGCTAACTGGATGAACAGAGTGGAGGCATGAGGGTAACAGCATTCTAGGAATGGGGAACAGCAAAGATCATGGTTGTATTCAAGGAAGCGGAGTGCGGGCACCCTTCCTGTTTGAGGCTAAAGAGGTGCATAGAAGTCAGGTCATGTCAGAAAACTGTCAGGGAAGGATATGTTTGAGCCCAAGGGTCCTTTCTCAGTGTGGCTGAAATCACAGCACATCTGTGTGTTGGGCATTTGCCAGGTCCCAGGTAGGGGCTGTGTCAGGTCACCACACAGATGAGCATTAGTGCCTTTGTTTTTCAGAGGAGGAAACAAAGGTCAGAGAAGCATGTGGCCTGCCAAGACTATCGAGCTACTCAGGGCAGAGTCAGGATTTAAACAAAAGTCTGTCCGAGTCCAAAGCCATGTGCCAGACTAACAAGCTGCTGAAAACTGCTGTCTGCTTAAAAGGTGTGCCATTACCCATCCCCTCCCCAAAGCACCTAATTCCTGGCACTTCTGTGGGATTCCAGACCCTGGTGGAGGGTGTAGCAGGGGAATGACAAACACAGGTGTTACGTTCGTGTCAGAAAGTATAGTGGTAGGACTGAAAGGTAGCCATTCTGAGTATCAAGTGTAGACACAAGTTTCCTTTTCATGCTTTAAGCTAGACTGCTGTCCTAAGTGCAGCAGGGAAAGCCAGAGCAGCCTTTGGAAGTCCTGGTTACCTGGGGCTCTGAGTCCTGAGATGTGGCAGTGGACTTTAAATATCCCAGGAGCACAAGACTGTGGCCCCCGTAGGCCTCCGTGCCAGCACCCAGACCCCAGACTCCTGAGAAGTTCCAGGACCCCCAGGGAGATGGGTTGGTGATACCCAGGAGGCCTGAGAAATTCACAGCTGCCAAAGAGTATTTGAGCTGGAGGTTGGAAGCCAGGAAGTCGGTTTCAAGGCCCTTTAGAAGCTCTAAGAGTCTGGCAGCCTGTTTCATGGGCAGAGTGAAAGCATGTCCTCAAAAAGCCCTAGATCTGCCCTACTTCCTCTCTGGACTTGCTTAAATATAGAGTAGCAGACAGGGCTAGAACCCCATTCTCCTGACATTCCCTATACCATACACTCACATGTGTGTGTACATGTACATACATACAGGTGTGCACACACACACACACATAAACACACGCATATAACACACACTATTCTTTCCACCTCCACACAAAACATATTATAACTTGTGCCTGCATTTCAGAAATCCTGGAGTCTTTTATATCTGATAATGGTTCAAGGTGGGTATGTCCCAATGAAATGTCATTTTGGGGGCTGAAATAACTCCCAGGGTACACTTTCAGGCTAACCAAGTGGATATTCACTGGCCTACACTGAGAGACTCAGGAGAGAAAACTAGTTTCAGTAGATCTTTCCTGCCCTTCAGAATATCGCTGTCTCCAAAACAATCCCTTTGTAGGGCACAGGCTTTGACCACATGTATGTCTGAGTTTGATTCATGGCCTTGCTGTGTGACCCTGACAAGGCATTCAGCCTCAGTTTCCACATCTACAAAATGAAGATCTAATTCCTTCTTCATGGGGTTGTTGTAGCAACTAAATAAGCTCTTGTAGGTAAGTAAAGCAGTTTACACAGTGCCGGGCATGTGGTAAACTCTCAGTAAATAATAGCAGTCCCATCTGTATTGATTGCCCAGCAGAAGTCAAGGGTTCAAGGTACATAAGCAGGTGGGACTAGCCAGGAAAACCTGCAGCAGTATCATCTCTGGCTCTGGCCACCCCACCCCACCCCTTCTTTCCCTGATCTCCAATCAAATCTAAGCATCCTCAAATAAACTGACAAGTCTCTGCAATCTACTAGGGCCAGGGCGTATCTACAGGATTGAGACCACATGGGGTAGTAGATCAAGAATTATCTTCATGGTAGTCCTGTCTTTATCTTTTCTTGGCTGTTCGATCTTAGGCAAATCATTTACACTCTGCATCTCACTTTTCTCGTCTGTAAAATGAGAATAGTAATGACATCCTCCCTACAGGAAATTTGTGCAGATTAATGAGATAATGTAGAAAGAGTGTTAAGGGTATAGTTATGTCTTATAATGGAGAAAGAGGACTGATAGTTCAAAAGTGTAGCCTCTGCTGGAAATCTTCCAGTAACGATGAGTTCACAGAAAGGTGATTACATTGTTACTCAGTTATAATTGTTTAATGTTTTCCCTTTACATTAAATGGGTATCTGTTCATTTCAACCTTGACATGTAGATTTCATAGGACAAGTTCCAGATCCCTAAATTAGAATTTCTGAGGGACAGGATCTGGGCTTATAGAGTTAAGAGCCCCACAGTTTTAACTGTGACAAGCCAAGCCTGCTCACCATCGGACTATGGACTAAGAATGACCTGAAGTTGGGGCAGAACTCTCCAGGGCTAACACTGACATGACCAAGTTCTATGGATGGCAGGGACAGAAACATAACCCGATTCAAACTGCATGCTTAAATAGAAGTTTGGCTAAAGTGGTAAATGACCCACTTAGGAAAGTAGAAAGTCTCCAAATAGCTTAGACCTTCTGAATTTGTCTGACTTCTCCAAATGACCACACTTTAATTTATTCTTTCACTTGTCACCCCAGGTATCTCCTAAGTGACTTGAGATGGAACAAGGAGAATGGGCACAGAATGGTTGGCTGAAGGATAGAGAAGTTGTACATCTTCAGACTCAGGGGCTGTCAATCAGTGTCAAACATAATGAAGGGTGAGTGAGGAAACTTCCCTCCTGTACCCACCACACACCTTAACTGGTATATGCAAGTACTGGCACTAAAATGGGCACATTTTAAAGCAGAAAGAAACTTTAACCACTATTTAGTTTGTGAGGACCTAAGAGATTCAGCTCATAGGTCATGAAAGTGTTTTGCCCTATAATGATGTGTTTTGTACAGTAAGTTATTTAAAACATAAGATGTAAGCAATACAATTATAAGGAAAATATACTGACTCCTATTACAATATTCTTTTTCTATGATCTTCATCTTGGAACATATTTACATGTTGCCATTTTATATAAAATTATGTTATTTCCCCAAGGAGATTGGGAGCTCCTTGTTGCAGGGCTGGCCTATTTAGAAGTTACCATTCCAGCACCTTTTGCCACACTGTAACAAAAGAACCCTGGGAAGCCCCCAAAAGTTTCTCTGGCTGCTTCCCAAGTTTCTCTTTCAGCTTAGGAAGGTAACCCATTGCTTAAACGACAAGATACGTGGGCCTCTAGAGACAAGGCCCATTAGATCTACTTTCATTTTTCCTTTTCCTTGCAGTGCAATGTGTATATTGGCTGAAAAAAACACTTTCTGTAGAGGGTGAGTTAAATTACAGACAGGTAGTATCTCTATTTACTCAATCAACTGGGTATAGATGTGGGGCAATAATAAGCAATATCTTGACTGCTACTGTGGGCAGGATCTTTCTCAGAGCAGTCCTTTGAAACCAAACCTGTTTGAGAACTTATTTTGCTTCTGCCATTTTATTTTGAGATCCCTGATTTCTGAAGGAAGAAAGTTACTTCCTCCCAACACCTGAGTTTCTCTCGTTATAGCCACTGGAACCCAGCATTAACAAATCCCTTAAGTGTCAGTGTGGTGTAAGGCTGAAAATCAAGGCACTCAATATTATGTCCTACCTTGACATCTTGTAAAATCTGGAGGTCTTTGAATGGCTTAACTGGAAGTTCCCCTTCTCACTCTGCTCTTGATGAGGTCTCCTGTCTAAACAACCTTTGTTAAAGTGACCAAGAACAGTTTCTGCCTTTCCCTGAGTAGCGGGTTTCAGTTCGCAGTATTCAAACAAGCCAATCATATCCTCCTGTGGAAATCAGGAGGTACCATATCCTCTTGGCCCTGCAAAACTTGCCTCCGACAGCCCCTCCCTGTTTACTCTGCTCCCAAGTGCAACCCCCATGTGGCCCTACATGGTATGCAGTGTCCTCCTGGGCTGTAAGTGTATATGACTGATACATCGCTGTTGATCTTATCGGGCCAGTGTCGGGTGTCAGGTGTTTCACATTCCCATGATCCTAGAACAAAAAACCCTCCCTCGTCAACAGGGTGAAGAGGAGGTGATTAAAACAGCTATGCCCACACTGTTCCTAAAGTGAATCCTGTGGGTATGAGTTCTTGTGCCCCTTCTGTAGCACCCCTAAGCTGCACCTGTTCCCTGCAGATTTTTCGCTGCTTCTGCTGCTCTTATGGAGTGCTAGATGCTGCATGTCCCACACTTTCCCACCTCCAGTTCTTCATGCTTAGCAAGTGACCAACTCTTACTCGACCAACAGCAATGACAGGGGGAAGCTTCAGAAACAACTTCTTCAATGTCGGTATAAAGTAGTTATTTCACTTTCCTTCTTTAGCAGCATTAATGTTCTCCAAGCCCTCTTTAATATTTTACTACTTTTACCCCACCACTGTGTGGGTTATCTGCACATATTCTGAGAGTAAAGGGAGTTTTTCCTGTGGAGACTCAAATGTCTGTCAAAAGGAGTCAGCTAATAGTAGCCCTTTACAAAAAAAAAAAAAAAAACCTCACTACTCTGAAAGGCCACTTACTTTTTTCACTCTCTTGCAACACTTAAGCTGACTAAAATGTGCTCGTGGTAGAATACATTATTAACTGATCAATCTACCACTTTTTTTTTTTAGACAGAGTCTTGCTCTTGTTGCACAGCCGTGCAATGTCGGCTCACTGCAACCTCCACTACCCAGGTTCAAGTGATTCTTCTGCCTCAGCCTCCCCAGTAGTTGGAACTACAGGCACACGCCACCACACCCAGCTAATTTTTTGTATTTTTAGTAGAGATGGGATTTCACCATGTTGGCCAGGCTGATCTCAAACTCCTGACTTCAGGTGATCCACCAGCCTCAGCCTCCCAAAGTGCTGGGATTACAGTCATGAGCTGCTGCACCTGGCCTTATCAATCTACTTCTAACATTCACTTTCTGCAATAGGCGTTGACATGCCCTCAGGAGCCACGAAGGGAAAAGAACATCCCTCCTACATTGCAGCTACTGAATTGTGGTGGATTCTTCCCATATTTTAGGATGTAGATCTTCTTTCTACAACTTTATGACCATTTAATCAGTTCACCTGAAGACTAGAAAATTAGATTTACTTAGATTAGTTAGAAAATCTAGGTGTTTATTTCTCTAACTTCAGACTAGGGAAGGCCTAAGTTTAAAAGCAAAATAAGAAAACATAAAGTTTACCTATTTTGTAATAGGCAAATTTCTGCAGGCCAAAATTAAAAATTGCTAGTTGAAGTTAAAGGTCAAGCTGGGGAAAAGATGAAACATATGTATCTGGCAAAGTGTTCTTAGCCTTACTATTAAAAGAGCTCTTACCAAAAAAATAAAGATATATACCCCAATAGAAAGCTCACTATGCCAATAGAAAAGTCATTCTAAGACATGATTAGGTGATTTACAAAAGAATCACAAATTACCAGTAGGGTGATGCAAAATGTTCATCCTCTTTAGCAAACAAATAAATGGAAATTAAACTAAGAGTAAGCCACTATTTTTGCCTATCAAACCAGCAGTGAGTGGGCTTTTCTACCTTGTGAGTCTTGGTGGTAAGATAGGAAGGGCTCATGTCCCTGGAGGGACAAACACCAGAAACTTTCATTCCTACCTCCTGGGCTTGGGCACTCAGATGTGACAACCTAAGATTGTGTGTCTATTGCTAGTCATGCCAGAAATTGGAAGACAGCAGAACTCCTTCTGGCTGCAGCAGCAAAATCCAGTTTTCAGGAGCTGCCAGGGCAGAGCTGCCAGCGTGGTGTCCAGTGTCCAATAACCAGGCCCAGTGCCAGCAGTGGCAGGCTCTTGTTCGGTCCCAGTGGCAATGGCGGAGGAGTCCTTGCTGAACTGGATCAGCAGCAAAGACTTGGCTGGGCCTCTGGCTGCACAGCCTTGTAGCGTTCTGGCCCATTTTCTAACCCTGAGGCTCTAGCTTTGCTGACAATCTGTGGGCTGCCCAACACCTTGCATAAGTAGATTCTTGTGGTGGTTTCTGTTGCTTGATTGATAAAGCAATACAAAGAGAAAGCTCTCCAATCTAGTTATTTTGCTTCTTGGGATATATCCTACGTAAATGCACAGTTATTTTTATTTCAGTAGATTTAGAAGCACAAGTGGTTTTTAGTTACACGGCGGAATTGTATTATGATGAAGTTTGGGCCTTTAGTGTATCTGTTCCCTGAATGGTGTGAAATGTGCATGTTTAAATAAAAGAATATTTTTCAAACCCCCGTTGAGAGTAGAAAAAACAAGGAAAAAATCCGAATGTTCTATAAGAAATTGATTAAATGGATTATAATATGGAATATTATATAGCAATTAAAATCTTGTTCTTCGAGGATACTAAAAGACATGTTAAAATACTCATATGATACTAAATTAAAAAAGAAAATATTCAACAATGATCCAAATAACCAAAATGCTAATAGTTGCTTTCTCTTGGATATGGGGCTACTGGTAAGTTTTATTATCTTCATATTTGTTTTGTATCTCCTAATCCTCCATAATGAACAGGTATATTTTTACCTTTATCAAAAAAGTAAACAAAAGCTATATTAGAAAAAATAGATTTATCTGAAACTGTCAAGTGGACTAATTGGTTTTTTGTTTAGTTGCATATTTGCTTTTCAAAGTTCAGTAATCTTCAACTGGCAAAGGAAAGAGACGATTTGCTGTATCTTTTTCACAACCACCCAAAGAACTGTCTCAATAAAACAATGGTTTTAACTTTCAGGAAACTGAATTTTTTAAAAATTAAAAGGTAACCCAAAAATCATGTGTCCACCCAGGGCAGGAGATTTGAACTGGGGGAAAGATCAGAAGATAGGTGTGTGGACTGATGAGAGATCCACTCATGGAGGATGGAGGGACACAAATTCCTAAAAACCTAGGGAACACAAATACATTGTCATTCTCCACTGTGTGTGTTAATTGTCTTTGCCTTATGCTGATGTTGCTCTTGATAATATTCTTTATGGTGCTAGGGTGCTTTGTGGTTTATGAAGTACTTTTACTTCCTCATACATTATTATTAGGTTCATTTTACTGGGGAAAAAATTAAGCCCTAGAGAACCTAAATGATTTGTTGAATGTCTTATGTTTATTATGTGGTTGAACTGGGCCTAGAAACCAGGTCTTCTGTTCTTTTGACGATTCCTGGAGGTGGCAGAGCAAAGTGGTTGAAAGCTTGGGCTTTGGGCCCTGACAAACCTGGATGTGCACTCAGCTCTGCCACTTCTTAATTGCGTGAACTTGGAGAAATCGCTTAGCCCTCTCAACTTCCATTTCCTCATCTGTCAGGTGGGGATAAGAACACCTACCTTGGACTGTCTCTCTAAGAATAAAAAGTAACCATTGTCATTGTTACGCCACCCATGCCCTTGACAAGCCCTGCTTTTTGCATCCACATTGTAGGTTAAATTGTGTCTCCCCAAAATTTGTTTGTTAAAGTCCTAATCCCCACTTCAGAATGTGACCTTATTTGGAAATAGGGTCTCTGCAAATGTAATTAGTTATGTTAAAATGAGGCCTCCAGAATGGTGATATAACCAATTTTTGTTGTTTAAGTGACCCAGTTTGCAGTACTTTGTCATAGTTGCTCCAGGAAGCTAATACAATCCCCTACTCAGTGTGGCACTGGTGATGTCAGTGCCTACTCACAATTCCACAGAAGTTTTACCATTGCAATCAGCTGCCATCTGTGACCCTTCCTTTCATTCAACTTTATTCAGCAAGAAAGGTCTTCAAACTGGAAATTCATGAGTACTGGAGAAGTTCAAATCCTAGGTTTTAAGAAAATCAATCTGATTATAAAGATCTAATTAAAAATATACCTTAATCATAAATGAGCTTAAAGTTACCATTTGCACTTTAAGGGTCCACCTTTTCAGGGTGGGCTCTCCCAATCTGTGCTTACTCTGGAGCAGTAATTCCCAACCTAGAATATCTAGAAATGAAGCTCAGGAAAATGTATTTTTAGAAAGCTTTTCAAGTGATTTTCATGATCAGCTAGTTTTCTATAATAAAAATAACATTATTTAATTACATTTGAAAATACCACCTGATTGCAATAAACAGCAAACCAAGACCCTAGAGAAGTAAAGTGTATGGATTAGTTTCCTAGTGCTGCTGTCACAAATTACCACAAATTTAAAGGCTTAAAACCACAAAAATTTATTATCTTACAGTTCCAGAGGATGGAAGCAATAATATCTGTCTGTAGCACCCTGGTCCTTTGAAGCTCTAGGGAGGAATCCACTTCTTTACTTTTCCCAGTTGCTAGAGGCCTCCTGCACTGCTTGGCTTGTGACCACCCCACAACTCCCAAATTTCTCCAACCTCTGCATCCATCATTATGTCTCCTTCTCTGACTCTGATCCTCCTGCCTTCCTGTTATAAGGACATTTGCCATTACATTGGGCCCACCCAGATAATCAATCATAATCTTTCTGTCTTAATATCCTTAACTTAATGACATGTGCCAAATTCCTTTTGCTGTATAAGGTAACATATTTACAGGTTCTGGTGATTAGTATGCAAACGTTTGGGTGGGATCATTATTCTGTTTACCAGTACAAGAGAGTTGTTTTTTAATTTTTTTTTAATTAAAGAAGAATTATTGTTGTTTTAAGGTTTACATCCTTTTTGCAATTCTGGACTTTTGGGTCTATGGTAATTTATACGCCCATCCTCTCCACTTTTCTAACTTTCAATTAATAACTAGCATTTTTAAAGTAATGATTTTGGAATAAACTTGCTAATACTTGGATGTCTTTGGAAAAGAAGAGAGCAGAATCTTTTTTTTTTAATTGCATTTTAGGTTTTGGGGTACATGTGCAGAACATGCAAGATAGTTGCATAGGTACACACATGGTAGTGTGTTTTGCTGCCTTTCTCCCCTTCACCCACATTTGGCATTTCTCCCCAGGCTATCTCTCCCCAGCTCCCCCACCACCGCTGTCCCTCCTCTATTCCCCCCAATAGACCCCAGTGTGTAGTACTCCCTTCCCTGTGTCCATGTGTTCTCATTGTTCATCACCCACCTATGGATGAGAATATGCTGTACTTCATTTTCTGTTCTTGTGTCAGTTTGCTGAGAATGATGTTCTCCAGATTCATCCATGTCCCTACAAAGGATACGAACTCTCATTTTTGATTGCTGCATAATATTCCATGGTGTATATGTGCCACATTTTCCCAGTCCAGTCTATCATCAATGGGCATTTGGGTTGGTTCCAGGTCTTTGCTATTGTAAACAGTGCTGCCATGAACATTCGTGTGCATATGTCCTTATAGTAGAATGATTTATAGTCCTTTGGATATATACCCAGTAATGGGATTGCTGGGTCAAATGGAATTTCTATTTCTAAGGTTTTGAGGAATCGCCACACTGTCTTCCACAATGGTTGAACTAATTTACACTCCCACCAACAGTGTAAAAGTGTTCCTATTTCTCCACAGCCTCTCCAGCATCAGTTGTCTCCAGATTTTTTAATGATCACCATTCTAACTGGCGTGAGATGGTATCTCAATGTGGTTTTGATTGGCATCTCTCTAATGACCAGTGATGATGAGCATTTTTTCATATGTTTGTTGGCCGCATGTATGTCTTCTTTTGTAAAGTGTCTGTTCATATCCTTTGCCCATTTTTGAATGGGCTTGTTTGTTTTTTTCCTGTAAATCTGTTTGAGTTCTTTGTAAATTCTGGATATCAGCCCTTTGTCAGATGGGTAAACTGCAAAAATTTTTTCCCATTCTGTTGGTTGCCAATTCATTCTAGTGACTGTTTCTTTTGCCGTGCAGAAGCTGTGGAGTTTGATTAGGTCCCATTTGTCTTTTTTGGCTTTTGTTGCCAATGCTTTTGGTGTTTTGTTCATGAAGTCCTTGCCTACTCCTATGTCCTGAATGGTTTTGCCTAGATTTTCTTCTAGGATTTTTATGGTGCCAGGTCTTATGTTTAAGTCTTTAATCCATCTGGAGTTAATTTTAGTGTAAGGTGTCAGGAAGGGGTCCAGTTTCTGCTTTCTGCACATGGCTAGCCAGTTTTCCCAACACCATTTATTAAACAGGGAATCCTTCCCCCATTGCTTGTTTTTGTCAGGTTTATCAAAGATTGTATGGTTGTAGATATGTTGTGTTGCTTCCGATGCCTCTGATCTGTTCCATTGGTCTATATCTCTGTTTTGGTTCCAGTACCATGCTATTTTGATTACTGTAGCCTTGTAGTATAGTTTGAAATCTGGTAGTGTGATGACCCCGCTGTGTTCTTTTTGCTTAGAATTGACTTGGCTATGCGGGCTCTCTTTTCGTTCCATATGAAGTTCATGGTGGTTTTTTCCAGTTCTGTGAAGAAAGTCAATGGTAGCTTGTTGGGGATAACATTGATTCTGTAAATTTTTTTGGGCAGTATAGCCATTTTCATGATATTGATTCTTCCTAACCATGAACATGGAATGTTTCTCCATCTGTTTGTGTCCTCTCTTATTTCGTTGAGCAGTGGTTTGTAGTTTTCCTTGAAGAGGTCCCTTACATTCCTTGTGAGTTGTATTCCTAGATATTTTATTCTCTTTGTAGCAATTGTGAATTGCAGTTGGTTCTTGATTTAGCTCTCTTTCAGTCTGTTATTGGTGTATAGGAATGCTTGTGATTTTTGCACATTGATTTTATATCCTGAGACTTTGCTGAAGTTGCTTCTCAGTTTCAGGAGTTTTTGGGCTGAGGCGATGGGGTCTTCTAGGTATACTATCATGTCGTCTGCAAATAGAGACACTTTGGCTTCCTCCTTTCCTATTTGAATACCTTTATTTCTTTTTCTTGCCTGATTGCTCTGGCTAGAACTTCCAGTACTATATAGAATAGGAGTGGTGAAAGAGGGCATCCTTGTCTAGTGCCAGATTTCAAAGGGAATGCTTCCAGTTTTTGCCCATTCAGTATGATATTGGCTGCTGGTTTGTCGTAAATAGCTTTTATTACCTTGAGATACATTCTGTCAATACCGAGTTTGTTGAGGGTTTTTAGCATAAAGGGCTGTTGAATTTTGTCGAATGCCTTCTCTGCTTCAATTGAGATAATCATGTGGTTTTGTTTTTGGTTCTGTTTATGTGGTGAATTACGTTTATAGACTTGCATATGTTGAACCAGGCTTGTATCCCTGGGATGAATCCTACTTGATCATGATGAATAAGTTTTTTGATGTGCTGTTGCAATCGGCTTGCCAGTATTTTATTGAAGATTTTTATCTATGTTTATCATGGATATTGGCCTGAAGTTTTCTTTTCCTGTTGAGTCTCTGCCAGGTTTTGTTATTAGGATGATGTTGGTCTCATAAAATGATTTGGGAAGGATTCCCTCTTCTTGGATTATTTGGAATAGTTTCAGAAGGAATGGTACCAGCTCCTCTTTGTGTGTGGTAGAATTCGGCTGTGGACCCATCTGGACCTGGGCTTTTTTTGTGTGGTAGGCCCTTAATTGCTGCCTCAACTTCAGACCTTGTTATTGGTCTATTCATAGTTTCGGCTTCCTCCTGGTTTAGGCTTGGGAGGACACAGGTGTCCAGGAACTTATCCATTTCTTCCAGGTTTACTAGTTTATGTGCACAGAGCTCTTTGTAATATTCTCTGATGATGGTTTGAATTTCTGTGGAATCTGTGGTGATTTCCCATTTATCGTTTTTTATTGCATATATTTGGTCATTCTCTCTTTTCTTTTTTATCAGTCTGGCTAGTAGTCTGTCTATTTTGTTGATCTTTTTAAAAAACCAGCTCTTGGATTTATTGATTTTTTGAAGGGTTTTTCTTGTCTATCTTATTCAGTTCTGCTCTGATCTTAGTTATTTCTTGTCTTCTGCTAGCTTTTGAGTTTTTTTGATCTTGCTCCTCTAGCTCTTTCAATTTTGATGATAGGGTGTCAATTTTGGATCTCTCCACTCTTCTCATATGGGCACTGATTGCTATATATTTTCCTCTAGAGACTGCTTTAAATGTGTCCCAGAGATTCTGGTATGTTGTGTTTTTGTTGAAACTTGTGCATGCTTCACGAAGTTCTCATGTTGTGTTTTTTCAGCTCCTTCAATTCATTCATATTCCTCTCTAAGTTGTCCATTCTTGTTATCATTTCCTTGAATCTTTTCTCAAATCTTTTTTCAAGGTTCTTAGTTTCTTTGCATTGATTTGGAACATGTTCTTTTAGCTCATGGAACTTTCTTATTACCCACCTTCTGAAGTCTGATTCCGTCATTTCATCACACTCATTCTCTGTTCAGCTTTGTTCCCTTGCTGGTCAGGAGTTTTGGTTCTTTGTAGGAGGAAAGGTGTTTTGGTTTCGGGTGTTTTCCTTCTTTTTGTGCTGGTTTCTTCCCATCTTTGTGGGTTTATCCACCTGTCGTCTGAGTAGTTGCTGACTTTTCAACTGGGTCTCTGAGTGGACGCCCAGATTGTTGATGATGAAGTATTTCTGTTACTTAGTTTTCCTTCTAACAGTCTAGCCCCTCTGCTGTACGACTGCTGAGGTCCACTCCAGGCCCTGCTTGTCTGAGCACACCTATAGCAGCTGCGGAACAGTGAGGGATGCTGCTAGTTTCTTCTTCTGCTGTCTTTTTCCCAGATTGATGCCCGCCAAATGTCAGTCTGATCAGTCCTTTTTGATATGAGTCTTTGGATACAGAGGGGTCAGGGAGCTGCTTGAGGAGGTGGTCTGTACTTTATAGGAGCTCAAGTGCTGAGCTGTGAGCTCCGTTGATCATTCAGGGCTGTTAGGCAGGTACTTTTAAGTCTGCTGCAGCAGAACTCATAAAACCGCTTTTTTCCCTCAGATGCTCTGTCTCAGGGAGTTAGGGCTTTCTTTATGAGTATCCATTGCACTGTCCTGCCCAGCTAGGAGGTAGTCTAGTCACTATTTGCCTGCTGAGGCTCCGCCCTGCTGCCATGGGCTCTGCCCTCCTTCTGTGGGCTCTGCCCTGTTTCCATGGGCTCTGCCCTGCTGTTGTGGGCTGTTGGCAGAGTCTCTCTGTTATGGCGGGTTGCCTAGGCAACGGCAGGCTGCGTCAGCAATGGGAGTGTACTTCAGTAGGGGCAGAATGCCTTGGTAATGGTGGACTCCCCTCCCCCACCAAGCTGCACCATCCTGGGTTCAGCTGTTCCCGCAGTGAAACTCTCAACCCTCAGTGTTTTGAATCGCCGTTTTGTTTGTCCTTGTGGGGGTGAGACCTGCCAAGCCTGATCACCTGGCTCCCTGCCTCAGAGCTCCTTCTTTTTTTTTTTTAAGTTTTTTTTTAAATTGAATGGTTGACTCTCTCCCAGATGTTTCAGTCGCCTACTGATAGGGCACTGGGATCTGTGTGATTTCTTGTGCATCGACCCACTGCGCCAGCACAAACCTCGTTTCCTGGGAATATCCTGGTCTGGCTCACTGTCCAAGTCCCATTTAATCTGATGGATATGCTAATCTGCCCTCCCAAATCTCCGATTGCCAGTTTAACAGGGCACCCAGACCAGTGTGTTTTGTGTGTAGTGCCGCTGGGCTGCAGCGCCAGCCGAAATGGCCGTGCCAGCCGAAACAGCTGTGCTGGCGTCCCATGTCTCTTCTACACCTGGGAATTTCCCCATTCTGTGGGCAACAAAGATCCGTCGAGAGCAGAATCTTTAAGTCCATTTTTGTTTTCAAAATCACAGACCCTGAGTTTTGAATGCTACAGGATTTTTCTAACTATTTCAAAAGATGCTGTCAAATTTTCAAAAATATATGATGATAAAACTTATTTTTATTTATATATTTTGGGGTTAGGAAGAACTGTGTTGAAAAAAATTTTCAAGCATCAGTATATTATAATATTGCGAAGCAAACATGTCTCTCATCACAGTATCTATGGGTCAGCAATCTGGGTGTGGCTTACCTTGGTCCTCTGCCTCCAGAGCTCTCGTGAGACTACAATCAAGGTGTTGGCTGTGGCTTGCAGTCATCTCAAGGCTGGACTTGGGATGGATCCATTTTCAAGCTCATTCAGGTGGTTGTTGGTAGGCTTCCATTTCTCCCAGGTTGTTGGACCAAGGGCCTCAGTTCCTCACTGGCTTTTGGTCGGAGGTGAGCCTTAGTTCTTGCCAAATGGACCTCTCCGTAGGACAGTTCACACCATGCCTGCTTGCTTCATCAGTGCAAACAAGCTAGAGGGCAGAGGGAGTTTTAGCCACACAGAAAGCAGTCTTTTGTAACCTAATCTTTGAAATAATGTCCCATCATGTTCACAATATTCTGTTAGAAAGGAGTCACTAGGTCCAGCCCACACTCACAGGGGAGGGGAATTACACAAAGATGTGAATACCAGGAGGTGAGGATGGTTGTGGTCATCTTAGAAGGCTGTCTACTACAGGTGCTAAATAGAAAGACAAGGATCTACTTCAGATGACCTCTTGGGCCCCTCCTGTTCTATTACTTCATGACACTTTCACCTCTTTTCTTAAATTTTAGCTGTCTGTCACACTGGTTTGTCATTGTTACTACAGGGGTGGATGCAGCTATCTTTCCAACCCTGTCATTTCTAA
This sequence comes from Callithrix jacchus, assembly GCF_049354715.1. Lineage (NCBI taxonomy): Eukaryota > Metazoa > Chordata > Mammalia > Primates > Cebidae > Callithrix > Callithrix jacchus. Next base: position 94,923,865 of record NC_133509.1, read on the forward strand.
TAAGTTTTTAGATGCTGATATACTCTGTGATGATTTCCAACTGTGTACACAATGTTAGGGCTCCATGACTGCAGTCTTTCAGTCCAAACTCCACATTTCTATCAGTGTAATCTTTCTAAAATGCTTATCTAATCCTATCATTTCCCTGCTTAGTCTTGAAATAACTCACTGACGGTCTTCAGTAAAACCTTGACATGGCAAGCAAGAATCTCAGTTACTAAGCCCCACCTGTCTCTCACAACTTTTTTTTTTTAAATACTTTAACTCCCATTCCTATGTAAAATAGCAAGACATTATTGAGTTATTTGAAGTTGCTCCAGGACTTTACAAGTTCTTGCCCAATCCTTTGTACAATATGCTGTTTCTGCTTGAAATCTATCCCTGGACAGCACCACCAACTTTCTCCTTCCTGTTAAGTTTGATTCAATTCATAGTCATATATGCATATTTATATCATAGGACTTAATATAATAATTGTATGCTTTGTGACTGTTTGACTTATTCTGATCTCAGAAGAGTCTGTGTGTTCCTTTCACAATGCTCTCTTAGTATTCAGCTTTTTCTCACCTTATCACACTATACTGTAATTTCTCATTTATTCATCAGTTTCTTCTCTACAAAAGAGTTCTTCAAACTGTGGGTTGTGACTTGTTAGTGCGTCATAAAATCAAACTGTAAATTGTAGCCAAAAGTTTTAAAAAGAGTGAAATAATATAAAACAGCGGAGTGTATACCATGTAGTAAGGTATCTATGTAGTTTCATTTTTTAGCTTTTTAGGTATACAAGTATATAAATATATAAATTAATATATAAAATATTATGTATGTGTAAAGCGAAGCAACCCCCCCCCCCCACCAAACATATTTGTTTGGGTTAGGTTACAGTCAAAAAAAGTTTGAAACATGCTATATTAAATTATAAAATCTGTTGGGCTAGAGCCATATCTCTCTTGTTCTTGATTATTTTCTGGCCCTGGCATACAGTAGGAATTCAATAAATATTTGTGATCAACTGACTGAACAAACACATGAATAAAAATCATATGATTCTGGTCCTTTATTAACATAGTGTCATATATTGATTGGTTTTAAGATGTTAAAACAAACTTGCATTCCTGTGATAAATTCCAAATAATTACAGCTATAATGATTATAACTCCAACCCTTTTTGCATGCTGCTGGATTTGGCTTGTTAGCATGGTCATGTGTCACTCTGCAATATCAGGGATATGTGGGTTGTGACTTATTAGTGAGTTGTAAAATCAAACAGTAAATTGTAACCAGAAGTTTTGAAAAGAGTGACATAATATAAAATAGCAGAGTGCATACCATGTATACCATGTAGTATGGATGTCTATGTAGTTTCATTTTTCAACTCTTTCTGTATATAAGCATATAAATATATAAATTAATATATAAAATATTATGTTCTGATAAATGCATCATTTGGTGATTTCCTAGTTGTGTGAACATCATAGAGTGTACATACACAAACCTAGATGGCGTAGCCTACACTGCACACCTAGGGTATATGAAATTGTTCATGGTTTGCAGGCTATAAACCTGTACAGCATGTTACTGTAAGGAATACTGTAGGTAACTGTAACACAATTATAAGTATACATATATAAACATTAAAAAACACAGTATAGGAGATCAAAAACTTACACACCTGTGTAAGGCACTTATGAACGAAGTTTGCAGGACTGAAAAGTTGCTCTGGGTGAGTCAGTGAGTGAGTGGTGAGTGAATGTGAAGTCCTAGGGCCTTACTATACAGTACTGTAGCCTATAAACACTGTACACTTAGGCTATACTAGGTGTATATAGTAGTAAATAAATATACTAATATTTACTTTAAAATATTTATCTTTCTTTAATAATAAATTCAGCTTAGCTTACTGTAACATTTTTACATTATAAAATCTTTTTTTACTTTTTGACTGTCTTGTAATAATGCTTAGCTTAAAACACAAACATATTGTGCAGACATACAAAATGCTTTTATATCCTTATTCTATAAGCTTTTTTTCATTTTGAAATTCTTTTATTTTTTAGTTTTACACTTTTTTTTGTTAAAAATAAGACAGAAACACACACATTAGCCTGGCCTACACAGGATTATCACTATCACTGTCTTCCACCTCCACGTTTTGTCCCACTGAAAGGTCTTCAGGGGCAATAACATGCATGGAGATGTCATCTCCTCTGATAACAATGCCTTCTTTTGGAATACCTTCTGAGGGACCTGCCTGAGGCTGTTTCATAGCTAACTTTTTTTTTTTCCTGAATAGAAGTAGAGCACTCTAAAATAATGATAATACGTATAGCATAGTAAATAGTAAACCAGTAACAGTTATTATCATTATCAATTATTTCATACTGTACATGTGGTATACTTCTATATGACTGAATGCATGGTAGGTTTGTTTACACCAGCATCATTGTACTATGACATTATGATAGCTACACAGTCACTAGGCAATAGCAATTTTTCAGCTAAGCCATGGTCATTTATGTGGTCCACTGTTGATAGAAACATTGTTATGTGGCACAAGGCTGTATTTTTTAGGGTTTTTGCATCTCCATGCATAAGGAATATATATTTGTAATTTTCTTTCCTCGTGATATATTTGTCTGGTTTTGGTATCACAGTAATACTGGCTTATGGAATAACTTGGGAAGTGTACCAGATGTTCTATTTTTTGGAAGAGTTTGTGAATAATTGGTGTTAATTCTTTTTTAAATATTTGGTAGAATTCATCAGCGAAGCCATTTGTTCCGAGGCTTTTCTTAATAGGATGTTTTTTGAATGCTAAATCAATCTTTTTACTTGATCTAGATCTATTTAGATTTTATATTTCTCCTTAGATAAGTTTCAATAGTTTATGCTTTTGTAGAAATTGTCCCATTTCATCTAAACTATTTAATTTGTTGGCATGCAAATATTCATAGATTATATTCCTTTATAATCCTCTTTATTTCTGCAAAATTTAAGTCTTCTCTCTTTTTTTCTTGGCCAGTCAAGGTAAAGGTTTTCAATGTTGTTGATCTCTTTGATGAACCATTTTTATGTTTTTAAAAAATTTTTCTCCTTTGTTCTTCGATTCCGTATTTACTTATTTCCATTATAGTCTTTATTATTTCCATCCTGCTTGTTTGGGGCTTAGTTTACTCTTCTCATTTTAGAGTCTTAAGAGGAAAGAGCAGGTTATTGATTTGAGATTTTTCTTCTTTTTTAGTATAAGCTTCAAACTACAAATTTCTAAGCACTGCTTGAACTGTATCCCATAAGCTTTGGTATGTTGTATTTTTGTTTTCAATAAGCTCAAAGTATTTTATAATTTCTCTTGTGATTTCCTATTTGAACCATTGACTAAGAGTATGTTATTTGAGTTCTATGTATTCGAAATTTTTTAATATTTTATACTGTTATTGACTCCTAATTTTATTCTTTGGTGGTCAGAGAGCATCTTTTGCATGATTTCAATCATTTTAAACTTATTGAGACTTCTTTTATGGCCTAACATATGTTATATCCTGGACAATGTTTCATGTGCACTTGAGAAGAATGTCTATTTTACTGTTGCTGGGTAGAGTGTTCTATAAATATATGTTGAGTCTACTTGGTTTATCTTCTTATTCAAGGCTTCTAGGTCTAATTGATAGTGTTGTTTAAGTTTTTTTTTTTTTGGAATGATCTTTCGTCTGGTTGTTTTATGCATTATTGGAAGTGGAATATCAAAGTCATCAAATATTACTGTTGAATTGTTAATTTTTCCCTTACATTCTGACTGTTTTTCCTTCATATATTTTAGGAATCTGTTGTTAAATACAAATATGTTTATAATAGTAATATCCTATTGATGAATTTATTCTTTGATCATTGTAAAATGTCCTTCTTCGTCTCTAGTAATAATCTTTGTCTTAAAGTCTATTTTCTCTGATATTAATATACCCTCCCCAAGTCTAATTTTCTTATTGATTGAACTGTATACCTTTTTCCATTTCTTTACCTTCAATATTCTTTATGTCTTTGAATTTTAGGTGTCTCTCTTGTTAACAGAATACAATTGGATTCTGTTGGTTTTTTATACGTTACTAATCTCTGCCTTATCATTGAAGTGTTTAATCCATTTACATTTAATGTAATTACCAAAAAGATGGAATTTATGCCAATCATTTTGCTATATGGTTCCTACATGTCCAATGTCTCTTTTATTTCTCTATTCCTTAATTATTGCCTTTTTTTTAATATTAAAGAGTTACTTCCTAGTATACTATTTTAATTCTTTTGTCATTTCCTTTACAATATGTGTTATTTGGGTTATTTTCTTAGTGATTGAGAAGTTACAATCAGCATCTTAATTATAACAATCTAATTCGGATTAATAGCATCTCACTTTTAATTGTATAGAAAAACTTTCCTTCATTGCAACAAAAGCCAAAATTGACAAATGGGATCTAATTAAACTAAAGAGCTTCAGCACAACAAAAGAAACTATCATCAGAGTGAACAGGTAACCTAAAGAATGGGAGAAAATTTTTGTAATCTACCCATCTGACAAAGGTCAAATATCTAGAATCTACAAGGAACATAAACGAATTTACAAGACAAAAAAATAAAACCCCATCAAAAAGTAGACAAAGGATATAAACAGAAACTTCTCCAAAGAAGACATTTATGTGGCCTACAAACATATGAAAAAAAGCTCAGCATCACTGATCATTAGAGAAATGCAAATCAAAATCACAATGAGATACCATCTCTTGCCAGTCAGAATGGTGATTGTTAAAAAGTTAAGAAACAATAGATGCTGGTGAGGCTGTGGAGGAATTAGTTTAGCTACTGTAGAAGGCAGTGATTTCTTCTTTCTTCTTTGCCCTGTTATTATTGTACAGATTAAATCCTTATCCATCATATTCTTATAAACACTGGTTCATAATAAATTGTATTATGCAATTGTTCTTTAAATCAGATAGGCTAAAAAAGCATTATAAGAAAAAAATACATTTATATTGTCTTTTATGTTTACTATGCAGTTGCCTTTACAGGTATTCTTGCTTTTTATTCTTTCACGTGGACTCAAGTTATTTTCTAGTGTCCTTGTTTCAGTCTGAAGAATTCCCTTTAGTATTTCTTGTAGAGATGGTTTTCCAGCAACACATTCTCTCAAGTTTTATTTCTTTTTATCTGAGAAGGACTTAATTTTTCCTTTATTTTTGAAGTACAGTTTTGCTGGTAATAGAACTCTTGGTTAACAGTCTTTTCTTTTGGCATTTTGAATATGCCATCCCACTACCTTCTGGCATGTATATTTTTAGATAAGAAATCAGTGGTAAATCTTATTGAGCATTGCTGTATGTGGTGAGTCATTTCATTCTTACTGCTATCAATATTCCCACTTTGCTTTTGGTTTTTGGCAGTTTGAATATATTGTGTCTAGGTTTTGATTTCTTTGAGTTTTCTTTCTATTTGAAGTTTATTAATCTTATTAATTGCAAACATTAAAGTTTTTCATCAAAATATGGAGGTTTTAGGCTTTTTTTCAAATGTTCTTTCTGCTTTTTTCTCTCCTTTTTTAATGGAACTTTCATTATGAGTATACTGGTACACTTGATGGTATCCTATAGATCTCTGAGGCTTTATTCATTTATCTTCACTCCTTTTTCTTTCTCAAATATGCTACTGGAGCCCTCCAGTCAATTTTTAATTGCAGCTACTATACCTTTCAACTCCAGCATTTCAATTTGATTCTTTTTCTGTAATTACTCACTCTATTAATATTCTTTTTTTGTGAGTAATTGTTCTCATGCTTTTCAGTTCTTTAGACATGAGTTTCTTTAATTCTCTGAACATACTTTAAATAGCTAATTTAAAGCCTTTTTCTAGTAAGTTCAATACCTGATCTTCCCTCAAGATGGTTTTTATCAGCTGTTTTTTTTTTCTGATGTATGAATTATACTTTCTGGTTTTATTTCATAGGTGATAGTTAATTTTATGTGTCAACTTGATCATGAGATGCTTAGGTATTTAGTAAACATTATTTCTGGGTGTGTCTGTGAGGGTATTTCTGGATAAGGTTAACATTTGAATCAGTAGACTGAGTAAAGCAGATTGCCTCCTTGATATGGTTGGGCATCATCCAATCTGTCAAAGCCCTGAATAGAATAAAAGGCAGATGAAGAGAGCATTTTCTCTCTGATTAATTGCTTGAGCTACAACATCGGTCTTCTGATGTTTTCAGACTTGGACTTACACCATCATCACTACTAGTTCTCGGGCCTTTAGAGTCAAACTGGAGCTATTGCATCAGTGTGCCTGAACCTCCAGCTTGCAGATGGCAGATGATGGCATTTCTCAGCCTGCATCATAGTATGAGCCATTTTCTTAGGACACACACACACACACACACACACACACACACACCCTATTGGTTCTGTTTCTCTGGAGAACCCTAATACACCATGTCTTGTAACTTTTTGTTGAAAACTAAACATTTAAATAATATAACATGGCAACCCTAGGAATCAGATTCTCCTCTCTTCCCAGGGGTCTGTTGTTGTTGCTGTTTATTTAGCAACTTCTCTGAACAAACTCTACAAAATCTGGATTCTTTTTCATGTGTGACCACTGAAGTCTCTGCTTAGTTAACTTAATAGTGCTAATCCTGGGACAGAAATTTTCTTGAATGCCCAGAAACAATAAGTCTCCCACTGTTTGTTAAGGATCCCTGTGAGCATATTGGAACGGTCAACCGGGAAGTACACAACTCTGCCTTAGGTTTTATTGCCTGCTTGTATAGACCCTTAAAGTTAGCCAGAGGTGACAGCTTAGGGCCTTCTCAGGTCTTTCACGAGCATGTACACATCCCTGGACATGCACACAGCTTTAAACATGCACATAGCCTTCTAGATAATCGGGAATATGGCTGGCATTTTCCAAAGCCTGCTGTGGACACCTCATTCCCCAACTTTTATTTTTAAGCTTTTTGGTTAGCCTATTGTTTGCCTCAGCTGTTATCCACTGCTTCAGGTATCCATGATGTTAAACAACTGTGGATCATTTTTAAGAAATATTCCCGAGGTAAAGGCTATTTGTGCTGAGCAAGCTCTGGTCATGTCAATAAAGGGACTTGAGATTGGGGTCTTCCAGGGAACTGCTAAGCAGTTCAAACAATGACAATTCTCTGGAGATGGGGTTTTGAAGGTGCTCCAGTCATACTCTGCACCTTCCAGTGCTTGTCAGGCTGCTGATTTTTGCCATAATTGCAGGCTGCTCATTTTCAAGTGTACCATAGAGCTAGGAGAGGGAGTGTGTGGAGTACGGAAATAAGGCAAGTTAAAACACAACAAAGCTCACTGTTCTTACCATTATTCAATGATTTTTCTTCAATAAATGTTTTTTATATTGCCACAAGCCTATAGTTAATTTTCAGGGCTCTGAAAAAAAAATTGGTTGTGACAATTTTCCCAGTGTTCTCATTGCTTTTATGAAGGAGAGGATTTTCTAAGGTCCTTAGTCTGTAATTTTCTCTGTCTTCTGTTAGTTAGCATCTTCTCAAACCTAATCTCAGATGTCCTGTAGTGCCACTTCTGCCTTATTCTATTATTAAGGCAGTTACAAATGTATACCTAACTTCAAGGAAAATGGGGATCTATTCCAACTCATCATGGGGGAATGCAGTGGCTCTTCTAGAGCACATGTTCTAGAAGAGCAATGGGACTAGAAATATTGCTGTGGCCTTTATGGGAAAATAAGTTTGCCACAGTCTTCCCTCTAGCCATAATAATTTACGAGTCTCCCATATACAAAATTTCCTAACTTCTTTCTCAAGAAACTCTAAAATTTTATCTGTTTTAAATATTAATTAGAAAACAGCAAAAATTGGAATCAGACAGGGTTCACATTCTATCTACTCATTTTCTCTACAAATTTAGACATGTAGCTTAACCTCTGTGAGATTTTTTCCCTCATCTATAAAATATAGGTAATAGCACCTACCTTGAAAGGATTATTGTCAGGATTTAGATGAAATAAAGATTCTAGCAAATGGCAATTGGTCAATAAATTGTACATATTATTTGCATTTCATGCCATGTTTAATAGCATGTGTTTTCACACTGTGCTTTCATTGTATACGTGGTGCTTGATTAACTTGGTTCTTCTCAGATGTGGGGGAGTTATGATTTATATCATCTAGAGAATCTTATTGAGAAGTCAGTGAAATTCTTGCCCTCAAAAGAATTCCAACTAACATTAAATAATCAAGAAAGATATATTCAAATTAGATAGAATCACAAGGAGTACTTCATGGGCTTTTTTTTTTGAGACGGAGTTTCGCCCTTGTTACCCAGGCTGGAGTGCAATGGCCCGATCTCGGCTCACTGCAATCTCCGCCTCCTGGGCTCAGGCAATTCTCCTGCCTCAGCCTCCTGAGTAGCTGGAATTACAGGCACGCACCACCATGCCCAGCCAATTTTTTGTATTTTTAGTAGAGACGGGTTTTCACCATGTTGACCAGGATGGTCTCGATCTCTTGACCTTGTGATCCACCCGCCACGGCCTCCCAAAGTGCTGGGATTACAGGTGTGAGCCACCGCGCCCGGCCCACTTCATGGGCTTTTAAACACCTTCTTGTAACATTGCCTTTAGGAATTTAAGTATAGGACAGCAGAAATTTTATATGTTGTTAATTTTGTGTGTTACTGTATTTTAGTTTTTGCTTTTCAATTTAGGCAGAACTGATGTGTGATGATGTTTAGTGATGACAGTCTAAATAGTCCGACTGCCTTTAAGCCAATATTTGTGGATACATAATCCAGATATGATACACATGACTCACCAGGCCATATAAGTCACTGGTATTTTATATCAAGCCAAAATTTTTCTATTGGCATTGCATGTTTCAAGTACTCACATTGTTCCCTCTAACCTTTCCATGCTTTTGTTGTGATTGACAACACAAAAGAGTTTTGTGTATCTTGCCTACTTGGACAAAGGTCAGTACTTTTATGTCCCCCAAGAAATGTACATATAGTTCTTTAAAAGTTCAGATGCATATATTTTATTATTTCTTTTAAGAACCTAGCATTGTCATAAAGTATTATTTGAACAACAAATTATTTCCAACAGATATTATTTATAATAGTATTTATATGATATATGTAAGAGCCTGGTAAATAGTTTGCAATATAGTAGTCCCACCTTTGGAGTTTATTTTTCACAGTTTCTGTTACTCATGGTCAATTGTGGTCTAAAAAAATTAAATAGAAAGCTCTAGACATCATCGTCTCTTGATATCCAACCATTGACATTGTCATAGCTTGACAATCTAGAATCCCCCAAAATAGATGATCCTCCTTCTAATGTATTATGAGAAGGTCAACAGTAGCCTAATGCTGTATTATTCACCTTACTTCATTTTCTCATATAGGCATTTTATCATCTCTCATCATCATAAGAGAAGGATGAATATAGTACAATAATATATTTTGAGAGACAGGGAGAGAGAAAAACCAAATTCACATAACTTTTATTACATTATGTTGTTATAAATGTTCAACTTTATTATGCTATTGTTCTTAATCTCTTCTATGCCTAATTTGTAAATTAAACTTTGTCAGAGGTATGTATATATAAATGAAAACATAGTTCATATATGGTTCAGTACTATCTACAGTTTCAAACATCCACTGAGGGTCTTGGAACAGACCCCTGCAGATAAAGGGAGGACTACTGTATATTTTTTACATTCCCATCTATGTTTGATGATCTTTGACACATAGTAGATTCTTTCTTTTTTTTTTTTAAGATGGAGTCTTGCTCTGTGGCCCAAGCTGGAGTGCAGTGGCTCACTGCAACCTCCCGCATTCAAGCAATTCTCCTGCCTCAGCCTCCCAAGTAGCTGGGATTACAGGCACTCATCACCATACCTGGCTAATTTTTGTAATTTTTTTTTTTCAGTAGAGACGGGGTTTCACCATGTTGGCCAGGCTGGTCTTGAACTCCTGACTTCAAGTGATCCACCCACCTCAACCTCCCAAAGTGCTGGAATTACAAGCATGAGCCACCGCACCCAGCTGACACATAGCAGATTCTTAACCAATACTTGGTTTGTTGGATTATTCTTTCTGATGACTTATGATTTTCACCAGGTAATGCATAAGCTGAATTTGACACTGTCATGGAAGTTGCTGTTTTGGTTCATTCATGTAGAGTCTACAGATTATGCAGCTGTAATATGATGTCCATAATAATTTTTATTATGAAATATGTATTGGGTGGCTAAAATGTACTAGTTACAAGATTAAAAATAAAATTAGTTATAGTTCTTTTCCAAAGGCCTATTCTGGGTTTACTTTGAAGACTACCAATATAGACTCTGATGGTTGATACTGAGTGTCAACTTGATTGGATTGAAGGATACAAAGTATCGATGCTGGGTGTGTCTGTGAGGGTGTTGCCAAAAGAGATTAACATTTGAGTCAGTGGGCTGGGAAAGGCAGAACCACCCTTAATCTGGGTGGGCACAATTGAATCAGCTGCGGATGCAGATAGAATATAAGCAGGCAGAAGAATGTGAAAAGAGACTGATCTAGCCTCCCAGCCTACATCTTTCTCTCATGCTGAATGCTTCCTGCCCTCAAATATTGGACTCCAAGTTCTTCAGTTTTGAAACTCATACTGGCTCTCCTTGCTCCTCAGCCTGCAGAGGGCCTATTGTGGGACCTTGTGATTGTGTGAGTTAATACTGAATAAACTTCCTTGTATATATATATTCTATTAGTTCTGTCTCTCTAGAGAACCCTGACTAATACAAGACCATTAAGTCAAATAAAGAAAATCTAGGCTGGGTGCTGTGGCTCATGCCTGTAATCCCAGCTCTACGGGAAACCAAGGTGGGTAGATCACCTGAGGTCAGCAGTTTGAGATCAGCCTGGCCAACATGGTGAGACCCCATCTCTACTAAAAATACAAAAACACTAGCTGGGCATGGTGGAGGGGGTGGGGCACTTGTAATCTCAGCTACTCGGGAGGCTGAGGTAGGAGAATTACTGGAACCCGGGAGGCGGAGATTGCAGTGAGCCAAGATCACACTATTGCACTTCAGCCTGGGCTGACAACAGCAAGACTGTCTCAAAAACAACAACAAAAAAATCTAATAGCAACAAAAAGACTCAACATGTGAAGTGTATATATTTGTATGTATTTGTTTTGTAGTTCCATGGGCAAGAACAAATCTGAATACAATGTGTAAGAAGTAGAATTCATGTTTGACATTACTAAAGTTTTTACTAAATCCTTTCTTAATGTATTTCACCCCATCTCATCACTACATGTCAAGGCAGCTTGCTTCCCAAGTATTAAAACTTGTCTTCACAAAGGACCTCAAGACTTTTGTATCAAGATGAAAATACCTGCCTTAGAGAAAGGCACCTTAACTATCATCCTCACTGGATAGCGCAAGGCCTAAATTAATTTATAGAATATTAGTCTTCAGACTTTAGCTGTGTTTTGGGAGTAAAGAGGTTCTTGGAGAATATTTTAGGGGGTAAGAAGTATTGACCTGAAATTGAACCACTTAAGTGGGCTTCTATTTTACCTACACTTAATCTGGACTTCCATTTTACCTACACTTAATCTGGACTTCCCACAAGATACTTCCCGCAACGTTTTATGAAATTTACCAAGCAAGGTTACTTGATGAGTTACTGGTAAAAATATTCATATATATTAATAGTTCCCAGAAAATGAAAACATGAGCCCCAGTAACAAAAGTTCTGTAAAAGACCACATTCCTACCACCAGAATGTAATCACCCTATGTCATTTAAAGCTGAAAGCAAATTTTACCTTCTCTTTAAGGGTATATAAAACTGACATGAAAGGATTTTTCTGCCTCCACTTTTGCTTTCCTAAAATCTCTTCTCTACAGTGAAGCAAGAGCAAAACATAGATTGGATCATGTCACTACTCTACATAAAAACCTCAAGTGGTTTTTCCATCACACTTAGGATAAATTTTTTAAAATCCTACTGTGGCCTATAGGCACCCTGCTTATATTATACTCTCCTTCCCTCAGCATGCCCAGACATCTCAGAATTGTCTTTCCTGGATATGCCAAGCTCACTTCCACCCCAGGGCCTCTGCCCATCCCTGCAACATACTTCCCCCAGATCTTCTAAGGTGGCTTCCTCCTGTCATTCAGGTCTGCCCAGCTGCCACCTCCTGTCTTAGGCTTTCCCTAAGCATCTAAAGTAACCTCTCCTTCAGCCCCTCTCTCACTCTACCTGCCCATGTCATACTCTGCTCTGCATTCTTTACAGTACTACCCCTCTCTGAATTGACCTTGTTTGTTTTCTGTTGACCTCAGATAAACACCGTGAAAGCTGCCTCTCTTCTTCACCACAGTATCTCCTGCATCTACAGCTGTGCCTAGCATATTCCAGAGGCTCAACATTTACTCAATGAATAAAATGCATAGTGACTCAAGTTCAATACCATAAAATTGTAATACTATATAAAATATAGAAATAGGGCTTACAATCTTTCTTTTGAAGCACATCTAAAGTTTAGATTCAAAACCAAATGGTCACCTTAGTACAGATGGCATGAAGGAGAAAACTCACACAAAAGGGGTTCAGCAATGGCAAGGGAGGCAGATCTTTTCAGCAGAGGATCCTTGTCTTCCCTTGATCCCTTACAGGTAATATATACACGTCCCATTCACAAAGCTGAAGAACTAGAAGTTAAACCTAGTCTTGAGAAGAATGATTTTTGCCCTGTAACCAGCAATTCTAGTGTGATCTATAACTAAGCCTGTATAAAGCATGGGATGGATAATGTCAAATTATCTACAATGTATTATTAAAAATACATTTGCTTAAAAGTAAGTTATGTTTTTGTTTTTTTTTTTTAATCAACTTTTAAGTTCCAGGGGTACATATGCAGGATATGCAGGTTTGTTACATAGGTAAATGTGTGCCACGTTGGTTTGATGCACAGATCAACCCATCACCCAAGTATTAAGCCCAGCGCCCATTAGCTGTTCTTGATGTTCTCCCCTGACCTCACAGGCCCCAGAGTGTGTTGTTCCCCTTCATATGTCCATGTATTTTCATTGTTCAACTCCTAATAATAAGTGGGAACATGCAGTGTTTGGTTTTCTGTTTCTGCATTAGTGCACTGAGGATAACAGCTTCCAGCTCCATTCCAGAGTCTACAAAGAACTTAAATTTACGAGAAAAAAAATTTTTAAGTGAGCAAAGGACATGAACATTTTCTCACGTATATACACATTATTGGGTCAATGTGGTAAGTGCATTGTGTACAGGATCTCATTTATTTCTGCAAGGTCGCTGATAGTCTCTCATCTGGAGGAGAAAACCAAGTCTGAGAGAGGTTAAATAACTAGCCTACAGACTAGGCGAAAGAGAGATGGTCTTTGAACACAAATTTTTTATGCGGTGGTTAAGGGGTATCCTCTTTGACTCCAATATGTTTAAAAAGTTTTAAGGTTACTATTGTTTTGAATGCCTTCGAATGTGACAAGTATGATCTACCGATCCCTACTGTGCTAGACCCAGCCTGATCTAACGTTTATATTACCAGCCTGGCCCCTTCTAAAGGAGCTTGAAACTTTAGTAGGGGCCCCTTTAGTAGGGGCCAGGCTGGCAATATAAATGTTATATATTACCTGCTGCTTCTCTACAAAGAGGCTTCTGCCCTGTTTGTACCAATGGCAGGATGACTTGAAGCTCTTCGTGGACATGCGATGAGGGCGGGGGTGTTGATGGATATTGTCTTAGCTTTTGCCTTATGTGGGATTTTTAAGAAATGTGCAGAAAAAAAAAAAAAAAACAGGAAAGTGTATTAGGAGAAGGCAGGATAGAAGTTTTCCGTACGTGTAGAAAGCAGGAGAATGGAGCAAGTGACTGCTGGAAGCAAAACTCTAAGAAAGTAACAATTTTACATGGAGCTTAAGAAAGATTTTGCTGTGTAATGTCCTCTCCCATCTCCCAAGTCATATTTGGTAAAGATGTCATTGTTGGGCTTTTTCTTTTCCATGGGACAATGCACTAAAAAGGCCTCAAGGGAAAAAGCAAGTCATCTCTGGAAAGATCAGCCAGAATTTGTAACAAAAAGAGTGGGAAAGTTGGAATCAGATGGTTTTAGGCTTCCAAAAAAGCTCTTTTTCACAGCCTTAGCTTCCTCCTTTGTAAAATGTAAAAAAATAAAATAAAATAAAATAAAATAGTTTCTTCTTTGAAAAGTTGTTGTGAGAACTAAATAACACTCATGAGGGCATTGTATGAATCTTGGCACATTCTAGGCCCTCTTTTTATATTGAACTAAATGATCTTCTCTGTAATTCCCATGAATTGATTCCAATTCTATTCTGCAGAACATTGATTCTTTAACCTTTTTTATGTAATGGTGCTCCAGTTTGTCTAGATCCTTTAAGAAGAGAAAATACATCCTAACATTTTTGTATCTAGTTGCTCTCGAGCTTAAAATGATGTCATTTTTCAAGTATTGCTTTTATTATACAATAAAAACATATCTAGAAGAGAAACAAGATAAATATTAAAAGTTAAGCTAGTTACTGAACAATTTTCTTAAATATTTAAGAAAAATATCCTCATTAATATAGTGGTCTGGCTGTGCCGTTGGCCAAAAAAAATTTTTTTTAAATAATAAAAAAATAAAAAAAAGAAATAAGATCAACAAACATTTGCCCATGACAAGTTTTCTAAAGGCAAAGGATCTAATTTGGTGATTAACCATAGTGAGCACTCATTAGGTGTCAGGGATGTACCAGTTCTTCTACTGTATTTGAGTGTTTTTAGTTATGAATAACCAAATACAAAAATAAAAGTAGTTTAAACAATGAGGAGCATTCATTATTACTCTTAAAAATAAGTTCCCAAGGTAGGCAATTGCCGGCATTGCTCAATGGCTTTACAATGTAAACAACCCTGCTGCTTGCTATCAATCCTTTTCTCTACATTACCTTGGTTCTTTGCAAGATAACCTGGCAATTCCAGGCATATATATGGACCTAACAACATATGGCTGAGGAAGGAGTTTTCTTTCTTCTGTGATTCTTTTTATCAGGGGAAAGCCCTTCCATCCCCTCAAGGCTTCTCGGGTCCCTTTATCCAGAATTGGGATACCTATCTATGCCCCAGGCAGTGCTTCTCAATTTTTTTCACACCATGACACAAATAGAAAGATAATGTTTTTATGACACAGAGGGGTACCTGGGTAATTGTTGCTTGTGGCCAGTCATACCATCCCAGGGCTTTAGCAGCTCAGCCTCACTTGAATGTCCTAAGAGCTTAAGGGATCAATACCTTATCATAGCTATAACCCATCTGAGACATACCAGGGTGTGCTGGCACATAGATTGGTATGCTCTGCTCTAAGCTTCAAGGGAGGGTGAGCGAGCATGCATCCATATACAAGTTCTAGTGAGAGAAGGATTTGCCAACGAGGAGGAAGAAGTAGGAAGTGGTGGGGCAACCAACTGCATCAGTCATTTTTTTAAGGGTGCCTCATCTATTCTAATTTTCATAACACATTCTAGGAGGAAGTGTTTTGTGGAGGTTAAAACCGAGGCCAATAATTTAAATGATTTGCCTGAGGTCATAGAATCCATGAGTAGTTCAGTTGACACAGCAGATGCAGATCCAGGGGTGTACTGGGAAATGCTTAACAACCACCTTTTCAAATGTAGTTCCAACATGGCTGTGAGTTTTTTCTTTTAAGATAAAAATAAAACAACAAATATGTATGTTAAAGCTTATTTGTCAATGATGCAAGTGGCTTCATTGCTAAACTGGATGTTTTTGTGCTATCCATCACATAACAGTTATAGACACAACATGTCCTTTACATTTAATCTGCATAAAACAGTTTCTCTGTCACTTAAGTCTAGACCAAGCTTGTCCAACCCCAGGCCTGCAGGCTGCATACAGCCCAGGATGGCTTTGAATGCAGCCCAACACAAATTTCTAAACTTTCATAAAATATTATGAGATTTTGTGTGTGTGTGTGTATGTGTGTGTGTGATTTTGTTTTGTTTTGTTTTATATTAGCTCATCAGCTATCATTGGTGTTAGTGTGTTTTATGTGTGGCTCAAGACTATTTTTCTTCTTCTAGTGTGGCTGAGGGAAGTAAAAGATTGGACACTCCTCTTTCAAGTCATCTCCCTGATCCATTTCCTTACTTGTTTTCTTCATAGCACAGATCACAATACGCAATTTCCTTTCTATCTGTTGACTTATTTGTCTATGCCCCTTATTATTCTGTTGGCCCTTTGTGGTCAGGAGTTGCCCATTGAGGTCACTATCTACCCCCATGTCCCATACAGTGCTTGGTGCACAATAGCTATCTGATGAACAGATGAACTTATCTGACTTATCTGGCTGTGGCCATATATGGCTACCTTGAGGTGAAAGCCTACCCTAAAGACTATCTAGGACTTGGCCTGTGGTGCTCACGGTTGCCCACATTTCTCTCAGGCCTCAGGATGAACCGCAATGGTAGCATAAGATTGCTAGCTGCTCTCCTCTGCCCTGCCCTAACAGGGCTGCCTCAGTGATGTCACACAGGACAGGATTCTCTAATCCTTCTCATTCTCTATGCAACTAAATTTCTCAGAATATGATATGATGTGGGGGAGGGACAAAGGACGGCCAGGGTAGGGGGTACACCCTTTCCCTGAATGAAATTTATTTAGGGGCATTGTCTGCTCACATGTTCTGTTCTGGGAGAAAATGGGTAGCAGAAGCTACAATTTGTACTAAGCTAATGAAAAGAGAGAAGAGAAGAATGGGAAAAAGAAGTGTGAAGAAGGCAAAAAGAGAAGAGAAGAAAAAGAGAAGAGAGAGAAGGAGAAATGAGAAAAGAGGAAACCAAATGAAGAGGATATGTGAGAGAAAAAAATATGAAACAGGTAGTGAGGGAGGAAGGAAGAGTTGAACCTATGTTCCGGTTGGCTTTCTAACTCTTGAGTAGGGGAATTCTCAAGTACTAGCCCACTGAGGGGGTCACTCACATTACTGACATATATTTTGAGAAGCCGAGGCAAGTCTGCCTCAAGGGTGACTCTCCTGGAAAGTAATTTGATAACAGAAATGTAAACCTTTTTTTTTTTTTGAGACGGAGTTTCGCTCTTGTTGCCCAGGCTGGAGTGCAATGGCGCGATCTCGGCTCACCGCAACCTCCGCTTCCTGGGTTCAGGCAATTCTCCTGCCTCAGTCTCCTGAGTAGCTGGGACTATAGGCACGCACCACCATGCCCAGCTAATTTTTTTTTTTGTATTTTTAGTAGAGACGGGGTTTCACCATATTGACCAGGATGGTCTGATCTCTTGACCTCGTGATCCGCCCGCCTCGGCCTCCCAAAGTGCTGGGATTATAGGGGAGAGAGAGTATTGCTGACCAGATTAAGCTTTAGACTCCACCCTACAACCCCTGTTCTCACCTCAAACTTCCCAATTACTAGGCTATCAATATACACTAAATTCAGGGCTTTAAAGCCAATCTTGTAGATAATCTTTTTCCTTGTTAATTGAAATATAAACAGATTTCCAAAGCAGAGCAGGATAGTTTTATAATATACCTATGAAAATTACTAAAATGTTATCATCATGGCAAAATATTCCCACTAAAATCTTACTATGAACATCCCAAATATGTGTAGGAGGCCCAGCAAAGTCTTACAGTTTAGAAGGGAACTTTCAATCCTCTTTTTTCAATGTTCTTTCCCCCTTTGTTACAAGTCCCCCCACCTTAGCATAAGGTTTAATAAAAGTAGATACGATAATATTAAACATAATTAGATGATATTGATGTTTTTGTTTTAAATTGTAAAATGTTTATCTTATAACCCATGAGTTTCCTAGTTCATACCAAAATGTCCCTGCAAGCTGTATTCAGAAATAAAAAGTAGTAGGAAGGTGCCATTCTATCGACAGTCTGTACACTGTGCAGACTCCTTAAAAATCTCTCTGTTCATATTTTTTATTTCTCTCCCTCTTCTGCTATAATTGACCCAGATTCCCCAAGTGCAGAACAGAGACAAGAAAGGTGTGGAAGCCTAAAGGAAGGAAGCAGAAAGGCAGGGTTTTCAAGTTTTCTATGGTCCACTACTGTCACTAGTGACCCAGCTTCTGCCTTATGAGTAAGAAAATTTGTCTTTTAAGAGCACTCCAAATGGTGGTTGCCACATGAGCTTTTCTAGTTCAGAATGTTAATGAGTCCACTAGCATGCTACTCATGCTGTTACTTGTCTGGAGTATTAAGGATTCCAAGAAGGCAGTGTTTCAAAGATCTTTGATCTAATTTCCTTTTTTTTTTTTTTTGGCAGTTATGTGGAGAATTAGGAAATGTACCCTCAAATGATATTGAGACCAAATGCATACTGAATTTTATTTTTATTTTGTATATTTGGAAATGATCCAATTTGATCTTCTAAGAAATTCTAACCCCAGAGATACTGAGTAGAGTAATTGATGGGTTCCTTGAAGATTTGGTTTGCCAGTGACTGGCAATTATATTTGATCCTGTTGTTGGGTTCTAGGTCTAAAAGTGAAGGAAACAGAACTTTCCCCAAAAAGTCATGTTGAAAAAAACTGCAGATGGCTTTTTAAAACTTTAAAAGCAGCAAGAATGCCAGAAAGAATAAATAATTTGCTTTTGATCTAACAGTTGGGGCAACAAAATGGTTTAAGAGATGGAAAGTAGCAGGGTGCAAATTGTTAGAGTAAGCTCCTCAGATAAAATGAGAGCCTCAACAGAAATTTACCTTTTTTACTGGCCAGAACTAGATTCGGCCAGTAAAAGAACCTGCCTTCTACAATGCAGTCTTTGTTTTGTGTATCAGAACATCTTTTTAAAATACGGACTTTTCTTCTAACTTCTGTTCCTGCGAATGTGGTGTAGGTCAAATTCGTCAACTGGTTAAGCTGCTGACAAGAGAGGGAAGGGCACCCCAGCCAATGGGAACCCGTGCTGGTGATGTACTGCTCCTAGGCTGCAATTCATTGGCAGCCTAAGGTTTGTCATTCTATCCCCGGCGTCTGCAAGCAGCGTGGGTCGGGTTTTCTAGCTAGCTAAACTGGATTTTGGCCGCCGGCACGTGTAGTTTCTATTAACTTTAGCTCATCTCTAGCTCTTAATAGAAGCAGCTGTTATGTTTCTGATTATCCTCCTGATTTTGAAAAAGCCTGTTCCTTTAACCTACATCATTGGAGGTCGTTGGAGGTACCCTGTGAGAGAATCACGTGATTATCTAACATGTGCAAATAAATACAATGTGGAATCCCCTAAGCTACAAAGGAAAAACCTGCCAGAAACTCAGAGAATGCGCCCCGTGCGTGAATCAGTTGCACTCGCACGTGGGTGGGCGGTGGTAGGGTGCGTGTGTCTCTGCCCTTCGGGACGCGAGGTGTATGGCCGTGGCACCTGCTTGGGCTTCCTGGGGTCAATGGGAGAGGAAACCTCCGGAGGAGTGGGACTCTGGGGTAGGGGGATCTGGCGGGCTGCCTGGGACCCATCATGGGTTCGAAGGGCAGCGGCCAGACCACGACGGCGCCCAAGAAGGGTGGACAGCTCCGGGTCCGTGGTCCGGGCTGCGTGTACACCACCTTCGCAGGTTCTGTAAATGCAGGAAGGCAGAAGAGACAGAGCTCGGGGTGCGGACGCCGTAGGGGGAACTTCCGAGTCCCCACTAGGCCAACGGCCGGGCGTAGAGGGGCTCTCGATCCACTGGGCACCTAATAGTCACACATTTCTGTCCAGTCCCTGGCGCCAGAACGTGAAAGCCCAAGTCCTGGCTGCTATCCGGGAAACGGACGCTCCCTCCGGCCTCGGCCTACTGGTCCAGGCCGCGAGTTGACGGCGGCGGCGGCAAAAGAAGCTGGGTAGGGCAGTGACGTCATCTGTGGCAGCCCCTCCCGCGCCCGCCGGCCCTCGCCGCAGTTCCTGCCCAACGACATCCGGGTCTCTCCAGCTGCTCGCCGCGCCTCAGCTGTAGCGGCGGCGGAGCCCGGGGGGCGGGGCGGGGCTAGCGGAGAGGTGGGGGGAGGGGCGGCGCGGTCGTGAGCGCGCCTGCGCGGGGCCGCGCTAGAGGCGGCGGCGGCGGCGGCGGCGGCGGTGGTGGCGGCGCTAGGGACGGGGGCGCGCGCGAGAGCTAGAGAGCCGTGGTCTCGGCGCCGGTACGGCCCGCAGCTTCTGGTCCTTAGGCGGCTGCTGCTCCGGAACGGGTGGTTGGGGAGGGGGGGTGGGGGGAAGCCAGGCAGGTGAGGCGTGAAAGCGATGAGTCCTCGGCTCTTCCTCCTCCTCCGGGACCCGCTCTCTGCCTCCTTCTTCAACGCCCGGATGATCTGAGCCGCGAGGGCGCCGTGAGCCGGGGGCCCGGACGCAGCCCGGCTCCTCCCCTCCTCCGCCCCCTCCCCGGCCTGACCTGGCCCGCCGCTGCCGCGGTGACCCCCTCCCCGCCCCCTCCCCGGTTGCCGCCGCCGCTGCCGCCTCGGCCGACCAGGGAACTGCCCGCCTGCGGCTGCTCCGGGTAAGTGCGGCGCTCGGGCCGACGGCGGGCTGGCGGGCCTGCGCGGCGGCTGCGGCGGGCAGGCCTGGGGCCTGTAAACAAGCCGGGCGTCTGCCCGGGCGCTCCCGGGAGGAGACGCGACAACTCCACCCCCTGGCCGGCCTCCTCCCCCGAGCCGGGCGGCGGGTGGCGAGGGGTTAACGCTCGGCGAGGGCGGTGGCGGGGAGGCGGGGGCGGGGTGTTTCTGGCGGCGGCGCGACCCTCAGGCCGTCCGCGGCCAGGAGGGGTGTTTGTGGCAGCGACGCGGGCGAGGGCTGGCCTGGACAGAGAGCGGCCTGCGGAACTTTTTCTGAGCAGGGAGGGGGCGTCCCCGCGCCCCCAGTCGCCCGGGCGTGCCGCCCCGGCTGTCCTGGACTGCAGTCCCTGGGAGGGAGGCGGGGAGACTTCCTTTGAACCGGACTTAGTCTCGAAAAACCTAATTCTGGAGAAATTGCTTAAGGTTTTACAGGGGGCAGGGCTGAGAGTCTCCTTCAGAACTCAAGTCAGTGAGTGATGCTTCCAGTTCATTCATTATTAAGGCAACAAACAAATCCATTGAAGTAAATTCCGATTTCTCATCCTTCTAACTACGTAAATTGGGTAAAACTAATTTATGTTAGATCTTGGTTGAGGTATGGTTATGTCCTGCGTGTAGATTTTAAATAAACTTGGAGCCTTTTCTTGAAAGACAGCTGGCTGTGGAGAGCCTTCTACCTACTGCAGTTTTAGATACGTTTTGAAAATTTCATCACCTGAGGTATTTTTCTTGTCTCTCCTCAAACACCACATGGTACTTACAAATCCACAAAGGTCATCAGTTGTCCAAGCCATGGGATTTGTGCCACCCCCACCTCACCCAGGTTTCCTGCTAATTAAAATAGTGAGCTCAATGTATTTTAAAAAGTGAAGTGTATGAGAGATAGGTATCATTTTCTCAAAGGAAGTGATTTTGACATTATTAAGAGAAATTAGAAAATTTAAAAATTGTTATGTAAGACAGTCTTTTCAAGTTTGCACCTTGGGATTTTAAACACAACCACTTTTTACATGTGCTACGCTCCGAAAAGTGGAGGGATTTGAAACAGTACTCTGCTGAGACTTAGGGTTCCAGAGCACTCAGGGATTTAGCAGAGCTTGGCCCCCAACTCTGTTTGAAATACTTACTTTTATACTTTTATCTTGCTACATATTGTGCCTTTTCCAAAGATTGTATTTCTGTAACTCGTTGTTTTTCAAATGAGAAAAATTGAAACTACTATTTTCTATTCTTAAATGTTACCTTTATTGACTTAATGCTTTCTTTACCAATAAATAATTTGAAGCACAAAGTAACATTTCCCAGTGTTACAGTTTTGTTCTTATTATGTGTAACTTACACATATCTGATTACACAGTCATGTAAGGATGATTACTTTTAACCTGGAAGTTCACAGCAGTACCACATTATTGAAACTATAATGAACCCCCTGCACATGGAAGTTGCTTAAGACATTTTAATTTGATACCATAATACATTTTTAGATCAGTGAAGTAATTACATTATGGGAAAGGTATATTAAGACTGATAATGTTCAAAGTTAACTACCTTAATTTGAGAAATAAGAGTCATCAAATTGCTTTTTACTTGGCTTGTATCTTTTTATATATTTTGTGTACAGATTTTATCTTTTTACATGAAGGGCTGAGGTATATAACCTGTTGAAGAGAACAGTGCAGTAGAAGACAAGGATTGTTTAATCATGGCTGTGCTCCAAAATATCTGTGTCCATGGAAAAGTCCTTTAACCTTTTGAGTCTCAGCTTCCAAATCAGTAAAGCCAGGTGGGCAGATTAGATTATTACATGTACTGTCCAGTTACTACTTTTTAAAATTTCCTTACCAATATTGTGTGTCTAGTCAACATACCTTTGCCAAATAAATGCCTGTGATGTTTCAGGCACCGAGATGTTTCAGTGTTCTAAGGCTGGATTTCTTTCTCGGTTCTATTTTATTTAACAAATTCTAAGTTGGTGATTGTTCTTTAGGAAAGCTATGCTTGTAGGTAGGTTTTATTGATTTTTCGTTTAGGATTGGGATTTGTAGAGAAACTCTTGGGAGGAAGGAGGATGGAGATTTCATGAGTGACAAAGGGTTGCTGAGATTACAGGTTTGAGCAAGCACAGGACCCTTGGTAGTCTGATGTTAGGGAGATTATAAAAACACATTATAAAGGTTTTTTACTGTCACTTCAAGCTGGGTCTTATCTTGTTAAATCTTTGAAAATTCTGTAATATCTCATTTGTTTTTGAAAGAAATCTATAGCAACATCGTTTTGTCATGTGGTAAATATTTCTGAGCAGTTACCAAATACCTATAGTCTTTGAATTTGTTCAAATTATACCTAGGCCATTTGTTTACTCTAATAGCTAATAGAATGTACAGCTGATTTTGGTTTAACTGTGTGTGTTAAACCAAAATTATTTATAATTTTAAACCAGAGAGTGGCATCTATCCGCAAAGAACTTGTTATCTCTGAAATGCTCATCCAGGAGAGCTGGATTAATTTTTTAAGATGTAAATCTGTGCTCATGTAAAAATAATAACAATGTGATATTTTGATGATCTCCTCAAATGATTATCTAACTCTTGCCTGAGCACCTGACTCTGAGTCAGTATACTCTTGAATACTTTCCATCCTTAAATCAGGAGAAAATTGGCCCCTGCTGGGTTTTATAAGAGTTAACCAAGAAGATAAAACAAGGCATGGCCCTATGAAATATATAAACCTTGGAGAAAGGGAGGAGGTATGGTGAGGCAACTGGATAAAAGCTGGGTTGTCTTCTGTGTTCGGTAGTAATTTTATGTCACGATATGTTCTTCCATCTCAAATAACAAATTTTAAAATTCAGGTGCTGTGTTTATTATTTTGCTGTTAGCCAGGATATGTAAATTAACTGACCTGGGATTATTGGCCATTCCCATATAAAAGAAATCTAGGATAACCTATATCAAAATCAAAACACTGATGATACTCTTTTCCTTTCACTCTTTCTAATGTCTTATGTGTTCCATATTATGTAACAGTTTTATACTTCATTATGAGTTTCCAGAATATATTCTTTGATGATTTTGACCTTTGAATGTCCTAGCTATCCATGTACTACCTAGATAATCTTGTTACCTGGCTTTTCTTTTGCTGAGGCAGGTAAGAGCTAGAGAAGGTAAACAGTTGAGAGAGGCAAGTTTCTGTAGTAGACTTTACAAATATTGTAAGCAACTAAGAGAAAGGTATAGGATTTTAATGTGTATCAATAAATTAGACTCTGATACTGTGTTTATAATATTAGAGATGTTTTAAACATTCCTTAAGTAAATATGTGATAAAGGAGGGATCTTGAGTTTTTATAATTCTTAATAGGTTTATGTTTTTATGGCTGATAAGATTTAGAATTAAAATCTTGTGAGACTAAACTGCTTCTAGATACAGAAGAAAGTAATGAAAGCCATACTTTCTTGGCCATTTATCTTTGTTAGGCTTTTAATTTTTTGCCACAACCCTCTAAAATATATGATGTTATCTTAATTTTATAAATAGGAAAATATAGGGTGAGAGAACCTAAGTAACGTGCCAGGATCAGGTTTGGGTAGATATAAAAGTATTTTTCAAGATATTACTGAGTGGATTTTTTCCAATTAGATGAACCTCCTTATTACCAAGAACCAAAATTTTGAAAGCTGAACACTGACACTTATGATTCATAGATTCCTAGAGTTAAGCAAGTCCATGTAAGTTTATGTAAAGTCTTCCGATGCAAGACTGTAATGTTTTCTTCTAAAATATTCAGAAAAGATTTTAGAAATTAAGTTGATTTTCTCATTCCCAAAGTTTCAGAAGTTAACAAAGCTAAACATTTTACGTCTTCAACTACTATTGTTTAGATTAAGGAATGGAATCCATGTTAATTCTCAGGTGGTTGATATCCTTATGAAGGATCTAGGAAATGTTCTGAACAAATATAATCAGTAGAGCCACATTGAAGGGCCCCGTAGTGAACATGGTGATAAAACTAACCTTTGAAAGTCAGATAGGACAGAGTTTGAGTCCCTGCTCTCTTATTTCCTACCTAGATCCTGGGTAAGCTACTGGATTTCTTTAAACCTGTTTTCTTTACGTCAAAGGAAAATACTTTTATCGTGAGGTTATCTTGAAGATTTAATGAAATAATTATATGAAGCACTTCAGATATTTTCTATCATAAAGTGCCAAATAAATGGTAGCTGCTATTATTGAGTATATGAAATCTTGAGATACTTAGTGGTACAGAGACTTTCTTAGTATGAGAGGATCGTCTTTTGAGTATAGCTTTTGCAATGAACCTGGAAGACAAACTAGAAGAGATTGAGTAGAGAATTTAGAAGACATTGTAAACTGCAAGTTTAGAGAGCTTGCATTTTAATAGACTAAAATTAAGAGGTAATAGAAGAAAGAGAAAGTTGAGTTTAAGTAGCTTTATTTGGCTGTGCAAAGCTGGCAAGTAGTCAAGGATTTGGAGTTAATGATTAGGTGGGAGTAGATGGTTAAATTGTGGATGATAAAGAGTAACAGTAATAAAGCAAAGGTGAATGTTCAGGCTAGAATGATCAGTCAGTAAGGAAGGACAAGGGTTGGTATTTTGAAGGGGGAGTTACAGTTTATGGCTAGAAATGAGCAGAAAGGTGTCTACTACAGGAAAGGATGCAAAAGAGTAAGGAAACTTAATCATTCTGATTAACTCAGTTATTACAATTTTTTAAAAAATGGAGTCTTTATAAAAGGCATTAAGGCTTTATATGTGAGCCCAAGATTAAGTTTGAAAAATTGTCTTGGAAGGTGCAGATCTTATTACTACAGACCCAAACCATGATATCAACATTCCAACTGCTCACTTTCCTGTTAGCATATTGTACTGCATCTCCTCCCCAGTTCTATAAACCATCAAAATTCTTTCTAAAAATACATTTTTTCATTATATTGTTTCTCTCAGTATATTTTAGTGACTCCCTTTACCTCTGGAATAAAGTTCAGAATTCTTGGTTTGGCTTTTGACACTTTCCTTGATTGTACCTCAAGTCTGATTGATTTTACCCAAACTGGTACACTTGCTATCTCTGGAACATACTCTTTTCTCTCCATGGATCTTTGCTCATGCTAATATGCAGTCTGGAATTCTTTTCCTTCCTTCTCCAGCTTTTCTCTTTTTAGTAAAGCTCATTTTTAATGTTTCTTCTTCTACAAAGTCTTCTCTGACACCCCAGAGTGTTTAATCTCTTCTTTCTCTGTACTTAAAGCAATGTCTGTGTATTATTTCTATCATATATTTTACCTCTAGGTATTTGTGTCTAAATTATAATTGTATTCAGTTAATTCTAAAGGGATAAATTTTTACTTTATCCAAAGGCTAACACAGTGCTTTATGGATAGTAGATATTCAGATACTTAGTATTAAGCAAAATCTACCTGGAGTAGAAGTGATTGCTGTAGGGGAAGATAAGTTGAAGTAGTTAGAAGCTTTACTGTAGCAGACATTTCTGACTCTCTTCCTGTATGCTATTTTGTCTGAACCTGGATATTTAAGTGTGAAGATTATACAAATCTGAAGTGTGGCAGTGTTCTTATATTGATGAAGAAGACTAGGTTAACTAATTTGGAACCTACAGGTTTCATTTTAACTTCCTACTTAATTTTGGCTTTAAGGGTTAACAGGACATTTAAAATCACGTATCTCTTTTCAGAGTATTTTATATTTGCAAATATTATCATAAACTTTGTGTCCTTTTAACTGGAGAGGGATTGTGGAATCACAGGAATTAGACGATGTGTTAAAGAAGGGAGATAACTATCAACTGATTTAATTTGAACCAACAAGTATCTAATATATGCATACTCTGTGTTCACATAAACCTCTAAGCTAGACTTTAAAGCTTATCAAAATGCTAGACTATTGTCAGAATTTGGAAAACACATAGTAAAATTTTCTTTATTGGATTTTTAAATGGATAATTCCATATCATCAGTGGCTACTTAGATCCATTTATTGGAGTACGATGCTAATGAGACCTCTTGATTCTTTTTGTGCCTCTTATGTTTTCTTTGACATTAGCAAGTAACAATGATAGCTAACATTACTGAGCACTTATTAACAATGATAACTAACATTATTGAGCACTTACGTGTTAAGGAATTTTATAATAAATTTTCAATTATTCCCTCATTAAATCTTCACAGCAGCCCTATAAGCTAGTTACTGTTACTACCTATTATCTTAACAGATGAGGAAATGGAAACAAGAGCGGTTATTTGCCAGGAGCTTCAGAGCTAGTAACAGAAGCCTAATACATGTCCTTGGACTTTTCAAAAATACTTTGTGGATCAGTGCAGTTTCATTTTTACTGCCGAAAGAAAGTCTCTTGGCCATTGTGATGGGTCAGAAAATCTTTGTATGTGAAGGATATGACCATAGTTCCATTGTACCCAGAGAGTGAATCTTATGATTGAGTTGGGATCTGAGGTGGCAATGTACACTAAGTTTAAAAGGTATATTATCATATGTTAGCTCCCTTTAGAAATTTTCCCAAAGAAGAGCTATTACATTTTTTAATATTAAAAAAGCATGGGATATGGTCGTGATACAATCAGTTCCACAAGCCATGCACACTTTTTCTTATGGCTTAAAGTTTTATTCATGTTCACTACTTTACAACCCACTGACAGAAATTATTTCATTGGTCCTTTATTCAAATGAAATTCTCAGTGAGTCTAAGAAAGATAGTCTTAAACACAAACTACCTGAATTTACAATAGAGATTATACTCTAAGTGGAAACTCCAATGTTAAGTTTATTGAAAATAAATTTCTTAAAACCAGGTCTTTTTAAATTCATTTAAAATAGATTATCAATGTATGACTGTTAAATTTTTGTAATCTCCATGTTCATTTTCTGATGAACATGTGACAGGAAACTGAATGTGAGCTGGAAATATAGCAGACTATGAGAAGACATTCACTTTAAACTTAGGCTGGTGTTTGTATTCATCTATGATATGACTGCCTCAGGCAGGGATATAACTAAACATTCTTTTTTTAGTCATACTTTATGTGGCCTAATTATTTTAAAGAATATGTTATTCAAGAATTGTCTATTGTACTATTTCAAAGAATAAGAATATAATTCATTACCAACTTTGAATGTCTTGGATTCTTTGTACTACCTTTATCTTTAGCATGACTGGTAGAAAGAATCACATCAAATTTGGTATTGTGTTGTATAAAGATGAAATGTGCTTGCCTTTATTACCAAAATTCAGAAATGAAAATGTGAATGAGAAAAGATAAGGTATGGCTATATATATTTTTTTGTTTGGTTTTTGTTTTCCAAACAAAATCTCAGAACTTACCATTAGAAAAATATCTTTGCTTTATGCCATCATGCCTCAGAATGTTAAGTAGATAGTAAATAAAATTTTCACTTTTTGTAAAGCAGTGGGGTATTATCCTTTCTGAGAGCCTGTAAGGCTGTTTTGGATGCCAAGGGGCCAATCTTAGAAGTGGCAGCTTTTGTTCTGTGACCAACCCACAGCTTACCCTTTGTTATTCCGTATCTGTCATCTTCATTTTCTCTTTCTGCATAAATGCTTCTTGATACAGTAAGCAGGTATTTCAATTAGTAAGCCATCTAGTGTGATATTTTCTGGTTTGCTACAGTCAATAAAATAAGTAACTCTGTTAATGTAAATAGTATTATTTGTTTTATATAGTAAAACTCCAAGATTAAGTTAGAGATATTTTGGCTAAAGTACATTGAAAATGGATTTCCCAGCTTCCAGAAATTCCTGTTTGTGTCTGAATTACTTTATACTTGCTTGGCTTCTTGTGTAGAGAAAACTTTAGAAAAGAATTAATCCATCCATGAATGTCAAATAAATGAGCAGGTAAATAAATAAATATATCAGGGAAAGAAAATATGTGGGCTCTTAGTCATAACTACTTATTTTTCTCTTTTGTTCCCTTCCTTATGTGGCACTTTTCAGTAATGGGAGTGTGTATCTAATGATAAACTTGTTAAAGTCATTGATGAACAGTAATCTGAAAATCAAGTTTTGATTGTTAAACTGCAGATTTCTTTTAGGGTTCAATATTTTCTTTTTAGACATACATTATGATATTTTTGTAGGCATGAACGACAACCATAAAACACATAGAATACCATGTAGTCTATAGATGGAAAATGATAAGATACAGTTTGTTGGCAGGCCTACTTCTCTGGAAATACCTTTTCCTATATAGAAGGTAATCACTGTTGACAAGGGAGAAGTCACAGTATAATGGCTATTATTTCTTTGTCTCTTGTATTCAGCAAGTATCATGTGCTAAATATGGACAAAAAAGGCATGATTTCTTTCCTCCTGGATCTTAAAATCTAAAGTGAGGAATGATTCACCAGGTGAGTGCTGCAGTAACAGAAACAGAGGATTCTATGAGCTTATGACTAAGGGTAGATCTATTTCCTAACACGTGGAACTAAGAAGTGATAGGAGTTGAGAATTTCATCTTGGGCCATGTGATTTGAGGTGTGGCTATTTAAGTATAGGAGGTAAGTGGTTACACATTTTTTAAGCTATTAAATAGAACTTTCACCTGAAAAGGTTTCTCTCTCTCTTTCCTTAGCGTCTATCTCCCTACACACAAAGCATCTCATACCACAATTCATGAACTAAGTGAATGATTCTATTTTGAAAAATGTTAGGTTATATCCATAAAAGTCTGTTAGAGGCAAATGCTTTTGGTCCTTTTTTTCAGCAGGGACCGTTTCCTATGTGTAAAATATTTAGAATCCCCACATATTTGTATATGAATGAAATTTTTATCGACTTATTAAATGTTTAATAAGTTATGTTTTTCCCTTCTTTCAACTTACGTATACAAGGTTATCAGCAAACACTTGTAAATGCTCTATGTGAGGGGTTTTGTTTATTAGTTTTAGCAAGATAAAAAAGGATAGATTGGATCAGGAAGTCAGTTATTGTTTTCTGGGTTATGAGTCTGAATCCTTAAATATGTAGAGATTTAAAAGTAGCAAACTAGGAATTGGATCCACTTCTATATCTGTAGAAAAGTTATCCAAAACTGATAAATTTGAATTGGTTACCAGATGAGGCAAATTGAGATTGTAAATAAATTCTTAGAAAACTTTAAAAACTAAGTAGTTCTATGCCATCTAAGTCTTTTTAGTATTTTTATTTTCCTTGTACTATAATTGGTAGTGAAAATAGGTCAGTATCTAATTTTTATGGTCACTAGAGCCCTCCAACTAAATTTAGCATAGATGTTTTCCTAGCAATTATATACTTACAAAGTTTACTTTTAAAAATTGTGCAATACATGCCTTTATAGAAATTTAAGAAGACTACTTACAGATTATGTACTTCAGATCACCACACAGCTAGAAGATGTTGATACATTAAGTAAAAAAATCATGAAACCTATGAAGAACATCACAAGTGGCAAGGGGTGTTGTTCACTTGCACTTTGTGAGATTGAAACTGCTGCCAGTATCTGTGCAAACTATGGTTTGAGTACTTTTAAATTTTAACTAATTTAGCAAAGACTAATTATTTTTTAAGTAATTTGGGGGTAGAAAAAAATGGTCTTTAGCAAGGGTAGCTTTATCTGACATTTTAGCTGGTTCAATTGGTTGATTTTGGTTTGCTTTTTGAAATTTTGTAATGTCTTGATTTGGGGCACAATGAAAATAACAGTTCATTTGCATTAGAATTCATTTGGATGAAGTTTATTGTTGGAGGCAGGTAAGTAAATATTTAACTGAAAAATGAAGTAAATATTTAGTCAAGGCTGTAAGATGAAATATTTGTCAGCTGAGAAATTTTCAGGTAACTTTTTTAATCTTTGAAAAAAATTTAATATAGCACAAGTATTTTTATATTACTATGTATAATCCATAGTCATATTTTTTAACTTTCTTATGTAAAGTAAAATATCAATGTAGAAAGCCATATACAATCATAGTAATCTTTAAAAATTGCTTTATAACTTACAAAGCATAACATTCGTGCATCTAAAGTTTACAGTTCGGTAGTCTTTAATATATTCAGACTTATGCAACCATTGATCTTTGAAGAAAATTCTTGTCTGAATGAGGAAGAATTTTTATAGAAGAGATTGCTCAGGCTGAGGAGGGGCAAAGTGGTAAGAGCAGGATTAGAAAGGGACATTAAAAATTCAAGGATACTGAGTTTGTGGGCATCAGAAAAACGTGGAGGCTGTTTTAACAGGATAAAACTTGGAAGGAACAATAGGCAAAGATGTTATAAAACATAGGTAAAATATTTAAAACTTTTAGTACTGAATTTCGAATTTTAGGGATATGTAAGTGAAATACAAAGGATAGCTCCCTTTTCTCATGAGTTTTAGTATCTTCAAGATATTTTCTTTCTAGAACTTTGTGTAAGAATTTTGAAGCTGAACCATAATCATGTGTTCTCTTTGTTCTGTTCCATCATCTTCAGGTTGGAACCAGTACAGAATAGGAAACCCATATCATCTTGGGATTATTTTTCGGAGAAATCTTCCGGAGAATTAAATGGCACCATTCCCCTTGGGTCCAAGTAGGAGGGGAAGAATCCTATTTTGAGTGCTGTCCGACTCAGTGGGCTGCTTTAGTTCACTTTTTAGCCAGATAATGGAGCTTAATGAGAAATTTCAGCTTCCAGAGAAAATAGTACTTGATTTTGTAGATCAGAGCTTTCTGGTTATGTCAGAATTGTTACTGAGATTTTAGGGGCATTCAGTTAAAGTGCCCCAACAAGTGTGATAAATCACACAGAGATACAAAGTCAATGAAGTCCTGTAGTATGCAGACTGGAAATTTGGGGTGGGGTGGGGAGTGCAAAGTGTTGGGACTGTTGGTACCTATATTTGACTACTAGGATAATGATATGTTTTAAATTCTGTATTCAGTTTCTTATCAGAAATACTGACTATAATATCTTATACTTAATTTTTTGAGGAGCAGGTGATAAAGATAGGTTGTATATTTTTCAGAGTATTTGAGATTATTTAATAGATAAAATGTGTTATCTGAATGTTTATAGTAATGGAAACCAAGTTTACAAAATGTGTATATATAATTTGTTTTTAATAACCAAGGATTCCTTTCTTTACAAAAGATTTCCTTTATGTAAATCTTCGTAACTTTTATAGATGTTCTGTATTATAGAAAGGGAACTTAAGAGTATTTGTTGATTTAACTGGCTCATCTATAGGACTGAGTTTTATTAGAGGAGTATTTAAACATAGAAGTCTGTGAAAATATTTTAAATGCTGAGGGAAATTGGAGGGACTTCCTAGAACTGCAAACTAATAGAAAACTTTTGGCCAGGCATGGTGGCTCAAGCCTGTAATCCCAGCACTTTGGGAAGCCAAGGCAGGAGGATTGCTTGAGCCCAGAAATTGGAGACCAGCTAGGGTAACATAGTGAGACCTCATCTCTACAAAAAATATTTTAAAATTAGCTGGACATGGTGGCGCGCTTATAGTCATAGCTACTTGGGAGACAGGCGGGAGAATCACTTGAGCCCAGGAGCTCCAGGCTGCAGTTTGAATTGTGTCATGCTGCTGCATTGTAGCCTAGGTGACACAGCAAGTCACAAACAAAAAACAAAAAAACCCTCTACCTCTAAAGATGTGGGGATTGAAAGATTGCTACGATTTAAATATAAATCATAAATATATAAAATATGAGATAACAGAAGAGTATTTGTTAAACAAGACTAAGCTCTGCTACATAAAGTAAGGTGCTATCATTTTGCTGGTGTTTTCTGATTCTCTTTTGCAATACATGTTGAACTTGACTACTACCTTAGCCATGGTGCAGGGAAATGACATGAACAGAGATGTAAATTAATAGTTCCTGAGTTTCGGCCGGATGCAGTGGCTCACACCTGTAATCCCAACACTTTGGGAGTCTGAGACTCAGTTGACCTCAAGTCCGAAGATCACTTGAGACCAGCCTGGCCAACATGGCAAAACCCCATCACTAATAAAAAATTTAAAAATTAGCTGAACATGGTGGTGCACGCCTGTAGTCCCAGCTACTTGGGAGGCTGAGGCAGGAGAATTGCTTGAACCTGGGAGGTGGAGGTTGCAGTAACCCAAGATGGGGCACCACTGCACTCCAGCCTGGTGACAGAGGGATACTCTGTCTCAGAAAAAAACAAAATAAGTTCTGGGCTTCAGGGGCACTATAATGTCCAGTTCTTAAATTCTTAGAGCCTACTTCTATGGACCATTTATGTTACTGTTGTTGGAGAATCTAATTTTCATTCTTACCTTCCCCTTTCCCTTGACGTTAAAGGTTTTTTTGACGTTAACATACTTTTATGTTTTGACTTATTTATTGAGTGCTTCCCAAATGGCAACTTTATTATTTATTTCTTCAACTCAGTTGCCTAGTTTACTTCATTTGTGTCTAATCTATTTAACTCATCCTTTGAGTTTTTTATGTAAACATTTTTAAACTTTTTTTTTTTTTAGATTCAGAGGTGTGCATGTGCTTGTTACATGGACTTTACATGTATAATGGTGGAGGTTGGGCTTTTAGTGTACCCATCACCCAAATACTGAAGGTTGTATCCAATAGGTAGTTTTTCAACCTTCACCCTCCTCCACCCAGTTGTTTTTATTTCTGAAAGTAATATTTCTTTCTCAATCTACTTGGTAATTTTTTTTATAGTTTCTTATTTTTCAAAAAATACCTTGTCGGGCATTTTGTCCATAGTTACATCTTCCGATATCGGAAGTCCTTAGGAAGTTGTATTTACAGTATTTCTGTATTTGGAGATTTTTTTTTTAATGAGCTAATATTTGATTAAACACTGAACATTTCTCTTATCATCTGTATAATTATTTACAATTTAATTTACACTTTTTTTAAGCATAAAAGTTTCATTTTCCTTTTTATACTCAATAACTTCTTTAATTAGCCAGTATTTTTTTTTTTTACCAGTTTCTGTACTTACTGTTCCTTGCATCTTCTGTGGGTTCATGTTTCTTCTTGCTGAAGTACATCCTTTAGCAATCCTTTTAGTAGAAGGCTGGTTTGTAAATGTCCTTAGTTTTTACTTAGTTTTTCAGCTAGATAGAGAATTCTTAGTTGATAGGTTTCCTCCCATCAGCACCCTCAGTATATTATATCATTGTCTTGTGAAACTTGGCAAACCTGGATATCTGAGAAGTCTGGTCTCTGCCTAATTGTTACACTTCTGTATGTAAGTTTTTTTCTCTGATAGTTTTTTAAAATATTGCTCTTCTTTATTCTTTCACCACTACTTACTGTATGACCTTGGGCAAACTCAAAATGGAGATAAAATTGTATCTATTTCATAGGGTTGTAATGATGATTAGGTTAATATGTATAAAGCACTTAGAACAGAGCCTTGCATATTTTAAGTGTGGCATGTTAATACTTGTTTCATTTTGCTCTACTTGATATTCTAAACACATTTGTATGATATGCTTAAGTAAGTATGTTGTTTTACTCATAGCTACTCTTTGAAATATGTTGTTGATGGGAAGACTTATACCTTTCTTTGGTTCTAGAAAATTCCTTAGCCTTCATATCTTTGAATATTCCTTTTCCAATATTCCTTCTTAGTCTCTGTATTATGTTCTAGACCATTCCTCAGTATCATTTTCTAATTTACTAATTCACACCTTGACTTTGTCCAGCTAGAATTTGTGTGGCCTCAGTTTTTCTCAGTGAATTTTTTTTTAATATTGAAGCTGTCTCTAATAGCCACCGATTCTGGTTTGATTTCTGCCTGTTTTTAATTTTTCTCCCGCTAATAGCTATTGTGCCTTCCTTTTAACATTTGAAGTCATTTTCAGATTGTCATTTTTTCTTGTTGAATGAATTCCTACAGTTGTTGATGTTACTGGCTATCTGTCTTAGTTTTCTTCATGTGTTTTTGAGTTTGCTTTTGCAGTCTCCTAATGAATGGAAGGTTTATTTTTTTATTTTTTACTCTTCTTATCCAGTGTTTTTACATGCTCCTGTATCTCTGTCTAAAATCACATCTTTATATTGGAAACTCAATTCCCTTGATTCTTGATAACATCAAGATCAGGCTTCTGTTTCCAAGAATAATACGCAAACTAAGATCTATGTTCTTCTCACTGGGCACATAACTTCATCTAAACTGTAGCCTCACACAATGGTTAGTGGTAGCTTTTTCTGGCTCCTTTCATAGGTTAGAAAAGCCTCCATCCTAGGTATTAGTTTCAGGCAAAGAGTCTGAGTTCCGTCTCAGCCGTGCATGGGTACCTTTTTAGTCCCTGTTACTATCCTTACAGTATGTGAACATTTGACCATCTCTGTTACTTGAGCCCAGAAGGCTCATAGTTTCAGCTTCACAAACTACTTTGTATTTAAAGAGTTCAGTGGTTTGGTCTTTTTAATATTTTTTTTATACTTAATGTATAGTCAACATACATTAAAATGTTCGGAACAGAGGTGCATTTCAAAAGTGAATATACAAATCAATTTGGTTGGAAGTTAGTTGTCTGAGTCCATTTTGTGTTGCTATCACAGACTGGGTAATTTATTAATAATAGAAGTTCATATAGCTCTCAGTTCTGGAGGCTGGTAAGTCTAAGATTGAGGGGCTACATCTGGTGAGGGCCTTCTCGCTCTGTCATCTGTGGTGGAAGGCAGGAAGACAAGAGAGCACAAGAGCAGACAAGGGCAAGATGGACCCAGAGTTGATTTTACCAGGAACCCACTCCTAAGGTAAGGGCATTACTCAAGTTATGCACCCAATTACTACTTAATGGACTCACTGGTTAATACTGTCACAATGGCAATTCAATTTCAGTAAGTTTTGGAGGTGACATTCAAATCATAGCAGAAGGCAACGTTTAAAATCATTGTATATCCTGTGTGCCCTTCAGAAAGATACTAGTTTACTCTCCTACTTATGAGAGGTATATTTTTTATTCCTTTGCCAATATTGGGTGTTAAATTTTTTTAATCTTTGAGAAGGTAATGTATTTGTGTTTAAATAGCTAGCAGGGTTGGTTATTGCTCCATATATTTATTAGCTATTTTTTTTTATTATTTAATTGCCTGTTCACATTCATTGCCCATTTCTTTTCCTTTAAAGTGTTCATTTTTATTGTCTTTTAAAATAGCTCTTTGTCTGTTGTAGGAAAGTTAACTTTTATGTGTATATCGTAGATACTTAAAAGATGTTTGTTTTCAGGTTAATGAACTTTATTTTATAGTGTAGAAGTTTTCTTTCTCTGGAGTCACTTTTTCTTACTCCTTTGGAGTGTCAGTCTTGTCTTTTCTTTCTTGTCATCCTTAGAAAGTCCTTTCCTACCCTAAGATTATAGAAGTATTTGCCTAGATCTATGGGTATGGTTTTATTATTAATACCTCAGACTTCAATCTTTAAT
Source organism: Callithrix jacchus (assembly GCF_049354715.1). NCBI lineage: Eukaryota > Metazoa > Chordata > Mammalia > Primates > Cebidae > Callithrix > Callithrix jacchus. The sequence continues at coordinate 94,959,953 of NC_133509.1, forward strand.
CTCTTGGTATTTACGATGTGATGTTGTAGGGATTCAACTACCCACCACTGGAGGGCAGGAGTGGAAAAGATCAGCTTTCAGACACCCGTTATTGAATCTCTGTTCCCAGAGCTCTTTTTCTGGATTTTCAGTTCTATTTCACTGATCAGTTTATTCCTGCATTAGTATTGCCTCTTAAATACTATAATTTGAACCCAAGTTTAAATATCACATATTGCAAATTCTCTTGTTTTTAAGAATGTTTTGGCTATTCACATTTATTCATTCATATGTATTTTGAAATTACGTAATCAAGGTCTGGGAACAAAAAGGTCCGGTTGTGATTATATTGAATTTATAGATTAATAAAATAAGGATAATCGTATTCACAATTTTGAATCTTCCTATCCAAGAAAAAGAAGTGTGTTTTATTTCATAGCCCTTTTCCTAAAGGTTCTGTTTCTTGTTATTTATTTAGATATACTTTTATTGCTGTTTTCTCTTAACTTTCTAAGTGATTACTGTTAATTGTTTTCATATTTCTGATTTTCTCTAGTCAGATAACCTTACTGAGTATTGTTTCCCTAACATTTTAGGTTTCGAGTTTGCCATCATGTAGTCATTAACTATGATAATTTGATCTCCTTATAATTTTATGCCTCTTCTTGTTAGTCTTCACTTACCTCAATAACCATTATTTTTAGACATTGCTAAGTTACAGGGATAAGAGTTGGTGTTTTTGTTCTTTTTCCTTTCCTGGGAATTGTTCTAATACTGAGGTTTCCTCCTTGGCTTGAAATAAGTATTATATTTAGGAATAAATTTTGTCAAATCCCTTTTAGCATATGATGAGATGATCATATGGACTTTTTTTTAACTTTTAAAAAGATGACATATTAGTCAGCCGCATAATCTTGGATCATTGTTATATTTCTAAAGTGAACCCTATTTGGTGATTTGTAATTTATCTTTTACTTACATTTTTTTTTGGCATCTGTATTAATGAATATGTTTGGACTGTAGTTTTTTTTTTTTTAGTGCTGTCTTTGTCAAATTTTATAGAAGGATTATGATCAGTTTGTAAAAAGTAGTGGAAATTTTTTTCCTCTGATCTCTAGATAATTTAGGTAATTTGAAAGTTACATGTTTTTCCATAGGGCTTGAAAGATCTTGTTTTGAAATAGTCTTGCCTGATGCACTTTTATTTTTAATAGCTCATTTTAAAAACCATCCAAACTTAAAATTTGCAAAAATAATACAGTGAACTTCCATATTTATTTAAATGGCCAATTATTAACATTTTTCACATTTGTTTTATAAACATTTTTCCCTGTATATGTACATATATCTATTCGTATTCTCTTGGCGCGCACGCGCGCACACACACACACACACACACACACACACACATTGTTATTTTTGCTGAACTAATTAAGACTCAGTATGGGCTTTATGAATCTTTACCCTTAAATATTTAAATGTGTGTCCCCTAAGAACAAGAACTATAACCTTCTCTTATATAACCATAGTTCTATTATCAAATTTAGGAAATTCAATATTCATACAATACTGTTATCTAATCTACAACCCATAGTCAGATTTTATCAGTTGTCCTAGTAATATCCTTTATAACAATCATCCCACCACACTCCTTTACCTTTTGCCTTCATCCAAGCCAGTCCATAATAACACATTATACTTTGTTGTGATCTCCTTGGTCTCCTTTAACTTGCAGTGGTTCTTCAGTCTTTTTGTGTTTTGTTTTTCATGAGCTCTGGATTTTTTAAGGGATAGTTTTTTTAAAAAACTTTCTTATATTGTTCTAGGGTTCTGGTCTTTACTGTAGCACTAATTGAAAAAAAATGGTAATTTGTTTTCCAAGAACTGTTACTTTCCTCCTTATTTTCAAATTTATTAGCAGATAATTATACAGATTGATTTATTGTACAACAATAAAATTCTATTTGTGCGATGAGTATAGCCTGTTTGGCTTCTAATTTTAAATAATTTTTTTAGTTAAACTAGTTAGTGACTTGCCTGTTTTACTTTTCTCTCATGTAACATATTTTGCTGTAATTTTACATAATATATTTCTTCAGCTTTCATTTTGTGTATGTATGTGGTTGTTCATTTTTCTTTTTAGGTCGAATATTTAATATACTGATTTTCTTTTTAACTAAGTGGATTTTTTTTTTTCTGTTTTTCAACACACTTGCTAGCTTAAAGGTGAGTTTTCTTTTAAGGTGAGTTTTCTTAAGTTTTGGTCACATCTCTGAATTTGATAGATTTTTATTATTTTTTCCAAATATTCTGTAATTGTAGAAATACATAAACTCAGTGCAAACTGGCATAGGAGCTGACTTTTTAAGCAATTTCCAGATGTTTAAGGTTTTCTTCTTTCTTTCTACATCATCAATATCTACTGTTAATGTATTTAGATGTGATGTGTCATTTCATTTTCTTTTTTTTTTTTTTTGTTTTTGTGGGGTAAGTTGGGGGAGTGTGTAAGAAATGTATAAGCTTTTTTTCCCAACGTATAATTCAATAAATGTTTGATGTTTCAATTAATGTTTTAAGTGTGTTTGAACAGAATATACAGTCTTAAAATTTTGGAGCACACCTTCCACCAGTTTAAAACATGGCTCTTACTCTGTTTATTGCTGTATTCCTTGTGATTTCCTTTGTCTGAAATTGAAATTGCAATTCTTGATATCTTTTTTGTTACTTGGTATCTTTTTGCTTAGTGTATTTTGATCACCCCAAAGTACTTTTATACTGACATCTTTGAGTTTGTTGTTTTTAATTAGTCTCTTGATTGAATGAATCTTCTTTAGGTTTTTTTTTTTTCTTTCAGAAATGAAAACATGGATAACACAACTTTAGTGCTGGCATATTTGATAGTCTTCCTATTGCCTTTACTTGTGAATGACAACTTTGCCGGTCACAAATGATACCTACTAGGTATCATTCTGTTGTGCTACTTTAGAGTGAAGCAGACATAGTAGTCAAAAATTGGATTAGCATAAAGCCTCATAGATTCTGCTGTCTGTTAGATTCACACATATTGTCCTCTTTACCAAATCATGCAAACTCTGATGCCATGGTGGAAAAGTATATGAATGGAATTGGATGTGGTCAATAAGGATTGCTAGGGACTCTGGAGAATGCATGTTGTTCTGGGGAGAGGAAATACAATCATTATTCTTGGAATAATACCTCTTTATCCTCAGCATTTACAGCCATTACTTCATTGCCTATCATCTGATATTGCAAAGAAGTCTTGGGCCAGCCTGATTTCTTTCTTTCTTTTTTTTTTTTTTCTGGCATCTTTATTTTTTTTACATTGGAGATGGAGTCTCACTCTGTTGCCCAGGCTGGATTGCAATGGTTCGATGAGGCTCACTGCAACCTCTGCCTCAAGGTTCAAGCAATTCTCCTGCCTCAACCTCCTGAGTCGCTGGGATTACAGGCTTGCGTTACCACACCCAGTTAATTTTTGTGTTTTCAATAGAGACAGGGTTTTATCATGCTGGCTAGGCTGATCTCAAACAACTGACCTTAGGTGATCCTCCCACCTCAGCCTCCCGAGGTGCTAGATTACAGGCGTGAGTCACTGCACCTGGCCGATGACATGTTATTTTGTCTGAATTGTATTATAGTCTTCAAATTATGCTTTGGTATTGGTCAGTTTCTACTAAATGTATCTAGTACTTGATAAATCCATTCAATTATCCAGTTCAGTCCTTAATGATTAATTTCTTCTGCCTTTGAAATTTAATTTTTCCTTCATTATTAGGTTTTCTTATTTATAGTGTGCTAATTAAGCTGTTGGATCTGCATTGTTTGTCTCTTTTCTCCAGTCTACTAGCTTTTCTTTCTTTATGCTTACTTGCATACCGGATGATTTTTGTCCTGTTGGTTTTTAACCCTTGCATATTGTTTGCTATAGAGTCTTCATTCCTCATTATTGCTTTTCATGACATTTAGAATATTGCAGTGATTTTTTTTCCTCTCAAATATCTTTTATTTAAAGCTCTGTTAATACTTTTTTATATTCTAGTTTCTTTTCATTCTTACTTCACAAATTAGCTTTTCTTTAATTTTCTTATGTGTAAGTTGTTACCTAGTTTTCTGGGGTAAATCTTTTAGACTGTGACATCATATTCTGAGTACTTTTTTAATTATTACTTTTTATTTCAGAATATTTGTATGGGTTCCATAAATTTTGTTTCTGTTTTTAAGGATGGCAGTTCTCTCTGTTGTTTGCCCAAAAATAGTGTAACTTGATACTCCTTGCCTCTCCTGTCAGTATACTAGGATACCATTACTTCTTTCCCCTTGGATTTAACAGGCTGAATTATACTAAATTATTTTAGCTGTCATAATTCATTATTTTTTAGAGAAATGATAGGGATTTGGCCCTATTAACCTGTTACAGGTAAGAAACTTAGTCTCTTGATTTTCTTCTTGATGCTTGCTGAAATTACTGCACATTATCATCTTTACCAGTTTGGTGGATTTTCTTTCCCAACAGAGGAACTTTACTATTGGGCATTGTATTAGTTTCCATGGCTGCTGTAACAAATTACCATGAACTTGGTGGCTTAAAACAGTACAGATTTATTCTCTTACAGGAGGCCACAAGTCCAAAATTATTTTCACTGGGCCAAAATCAAGGTGTCAACAAAACTATGCTCACTCCAGAGGCTTTAAAGAGGAATCTGTTTCTAGCTTTTTTTCACCTGGTTGTCAGTCTTATTACTTGCCTGGTAGCCACATCACTCCAATCTTTAAGACCAGCATCTTCAAATTTCTGTATGCTCTGTCTTCATATCATCTTCTCTCTCTCTGTCAGATCTTCCCCTGCCTCTCTCTTCGAAGGACATGTGAGTTCATTTAGAGGTCTCTTGATAATCCAGGATTCTCTCTCCATCTCAAGATTCTTAACTTAATCACGTCTGCAAAGACCTTTTTTTTTTTTTCCAAATAAGGTAACATTTATAGGATTAGGACCTGATATCTTTGGGAGTTATTATTCAGCCTACTAGGTATCATTCTGTTTTGCTACTTTAGAGTGAGGCAGACATTTTACTCAAAATTGGATTAGCATAAAGCCTCATAGATTCTGCTGTTTGTTAGAATTACACATAAATTGCCCTCTTTACTGAATCATGCAAACTCTGATGCCATGGTGGAAAAGTATATGAATGGAATTGGATGTGGTCAATAAGGGACTCTGGAGAACCTATGTTCTTCTGGGGAGAGGAAATATGTGACGGTCAAATTCGGGTTATTAGCTTGTAGTCCTAGTTTGTAGCTGCTTTTTTCTTCTTTGTTCTTACAGGCTGGTCTTGCTGTAGTAAAATAATTGTGTGTGTCTCTTATAATCTTGGTATTGAGAATAAGAATTTTTTTTTTTTAATGGGAATTTCATCCATGTGATTTTAAAGTATTACTTTACTAATGATGTTTACTTAGGTATTTCTAGAACTTATTCTTCTCACTTAATGTTTTATACATTTCTCAGAACAAGGCAATTGACAGATAATCAGGGTTGCTTCTTTATTTATGAGGAAAGTTAGACATTAAGCCAAAGGACTTATCCAGCATCACATATTGAATAGACCTATAACTTTTAACTTTAATCTTGTGATAACAGGTATTTCCATTTTTTCGATGTTTCATATGTACTTTGAAGTTGATGTGTCTTGTGACATGAAAGAAGTGTCTATTATTAAATTGGATAGTTGGGCAATTCTAAGTTCTTTTGTGTTCATGATTTTGTTTTTCTAGATGTGTTATTTTTAAGAATTCAGGTTACTTCTTTTTTTTTTTATCGTGTTATTAAACTAATGAAAAGCCATATAGAGATGAACTTGGTTTTGAAATATAATGAGTAGATACTTGCTTGGCTGGAATTTTTTCTCAGAGACACAAAGTTTTATAAAGAGGGTATGAATGTATACTTTGTATCCAGGAATGTGTGTTCACTAGGGGGAGTGTTGGGGGAACTAGAGTAGAAGACATTTTAAGACACACGGGAGGCCAGTGTGGTGGCTCAGGCCTATAATCCAAGCACTTTGGGAGGCCAAGGCAGGGGGATCACTTGAGGTCAGGAGTTTGAGACCAGTGTGGCCAACATGGTGAAATCCTGTCTCTACTTAAAATACAAAATAATAAGCTGGGCATGGTGGTAACATGCCTGTAATCCCAGGTACTCAGGAGGCTGAGGCACAGAATCACTTGAATCCAGGAGCTGAGATCATACTGCTGCATCTCAGCCTGGGCGACAGAGTGAGACTCTGTCACAAAAAAAAAAAAAAAGAACACAGAAGACACAAAGTATACACTCGTACTCTCTTTATATCCATACCCCTTATCAGTTTGGGTGATTATGTTATTCTAGTTTCATGAACCTTTACTCTTAGAACTTGGTTTATTCTCTAATACCTTTTAGGATTCAGTTTTGCAGTTGAGATACCAATTTGATACTCTTTCCTTTTATGATTGCCCATAGTTTTTGTCTAGAATCTTACATTATAGTATTTTGTTTTCCTTGCATTTCTATAGTTGTGGGTAACTAGGAGTGGGTTTTTAGTAATTAATTCAGTGAGCTTAATTTTGAAAAGGCTTCTACTGAGGAACACTTTCTTTGATGATAGCTTCCCTGTTTTCACCTTCAGAAAGTCTTATTTTTTTATATGCATATTTATTTTTTGGGTGCAATCTCTTTGTTAGTGAATTTTTATTTGCATCTGATTTTTTGAGTTTATTTATTCAGCAAATATTTATTAATGGTCTACTGTATACTCCGCTAGGGGAGTTGACCTAAGGAACTCAAAGGAGGGTTCTTTGAAGAATCGATGCTGGAGTTGAGATCTCAAGAATGAATAGAAATTAACTAAGACGTGAGAATAGCTGTTAAGGTACGGAAAGTAGAATTTGTTTATATATTTGGAGGAAGGAAGTATGATGAGTAGTAGGTACTGTAAGAAAACCCTTGTGGTTGGAGTAGAAAATGTAGGGGAAGGGACAGTATGAAGTGTGATGAGGCTGGAGAAGGTAGGTGGGGGATTGACTACCCAGGGCGTTCCTGTGAGTCATATTAAATAGCAGTTCTTTATCTACCACCTCCCCCTGCCTGCAGTGGAAAGCGATTGAGAAACTTGTAGTATGGAAGTGCTCCATCTTCTGCCTTAGGCATTCCATCTAATCTTTTCCACCAGTTTGCAGCCTTACTGTGCTTCAGAATCACATATGAAAATTTAAAAATCATAGTTAACCTAGGTTCCAACCCTACTCTGGAAATTCTTATTGGAAATATTTATTTTTCAAAAAGTCCGCAGATAATTGCGTTGCACAGCCATGGCAGAGACCCATTTTCTCAGTGGTTAATGATGCTTTAGAGTCAGGCCGACTTGAATCAGAGCCCTGATTCCTTTAAACTTATTAGTTGAGTGATCTTGGCCAAGTTCTTTAATCTTGACTAAGGTTCTTCATCTATAAATTGGAGATAATATTATTACCTACCTTAGAGAGTTGTTGAGGAGATTAAATGAAGTAATGCTTGTAAAACACTTACCAGAGGGACTTAGAATGCTTCTTAAACATTGTCAGGTAATAAGGTGTCATTATTACGTTATCCTTTATCCAATCAAAATACTCACCCTTGTAGTGTATATCAACTTGATGTCAGAATAATAATCTGATAAATATCAGCGTAAGGGATGGATGATAGCTAGTTTTCATTACTTAACCTTCTGTTAGTTGAACTGTTCTAGGAGGCAGAGGAGTAGGCAGATGGTTTTATCGTGCAAATCAGCCCATCTTTTCTGCCTGTGTATCAATTTGGACCTACAAGGAAAATGAAGGGGAAAAACAAATGTTTTTCTTTCCTTTCTAGGGGAATTTTCTTCTTGCCCTTTTTCTCCCAGTTTTCTTTCTGAGCTGAGTATCATTAGCATCATCAGTACCCTAGTCTTAAAGCTGCATAGTGATTTACCTAGATAATTTTCTCCACCATTATTCTCTGCTGCCTAACTCATCTTCACCTCCATTAAATCTCTGTTCATCATGCTATCCTTCTTTTGGATTGCCTTTAGTTCAGTTGTGACTTACTTGATTACTTGAACTCAGGTCTTGACATTTCTAAGCTGTTGTTAAGGGCAAAGGTAAATTCTGACCAGCTGTCTTTCTGCCTTGTGTGGGCCCTTTCTAGACCAGAGGGTGTTAACTTTTGAGTATTGGGAAACCATTAGATTTGCTGAGCCTTCAGCCTTGTCAGCAGGGCTACTATCACTAGACCCTTTGATCTTCTTTGCTATTTATACCTAATGGTCATAAAATATAATAATAATGGTACATGGTATTACTATTTGATTAATAGATTACTATTAGTAATTTTGTTTTATATATTTTATATATATATATATAGAGAGAGAGTATACTTTGTTATGTGTATATATATAATTGCTTGCAACTTGAAATTTTAGGCTAGAGGATTTATAGTAATGTAAGAACTTACTGGCTTTATCAAAGACTGAAAAACTTCATGGAAAAGGTTTACTTAAAAGGAATAGGTATACTTTTTTCTATAAGTAGAGAGGAGAGGCAGGGGATTCCAGTTAAGGAAACTGACATGAGCAAACGCTTAAAGGAAGGAACATGCAAATTTGGAGCATTGTGAGTAGATTATTTTTTATATTTTCAGAGCGTTCATGCAGTGGGAATAAAACTAGGGAGTTTGGAATCAAGCTAAGAAATTCCTAAGTGTTCAACCAAGATATTTGAATTAGTAGTTTTTGTTTTTTTGGTATGTCATGAATTTGTTTGGCTTTTCTTGATTGATATGCATACAACTTAGTCCTGAGATTACAAATGTTCATTGTATCATTAAACACTTAGCCTGGTTCTTTGATGGCCACTGCCAATTCTCCTTTCTCCCTTCTCCACTTTATTCCAGTGCGTTAGTGTTTTTCTGCCTTTTTGTCTATTGTGATCTGTGCTTCATCAGGCCTTCCCCAGTTCTTCCTTGTTAATCTCCAAATTCCAAATCAGCAACACGATGAATGTCTGCTTATCACAAAAGTTGTGAATTCCTGTGTATCTCTTTCACTTATTAAAAAGATTGTTTGGTACATGTTTTGTTTATAAGACAGTTATTGACTTTCCTGTTTCTCTTCCTTTGCAGACCTAGAGGATCAAGACATAATGGGAGCATTTTTAGACAAGCCAAAGATGGAAAAGCATAATGCCCAGGGGCAGGGTAATGGGTTGCGATATGGGCTAAGCAGCATGCAAGGTTGGCGTGTTGAAATGGAGGATGCACATACGGCTGTGATCGGTTTGCCAAGTGGACTTGAATCGTGGTCATTCTTTGCTGTATATGATGGGCATGCTGGTTCTCAGGTTGCCAAATACTGCTGTGAGCATTTGTTAGATCACATCACCAATAACCAGGATTTTAAAGGGTCTTCAGGAGCACCTTCTGTGGAAAATGTAAAGAATGGAATCAGAACAGGTTTTCTGGAGATTGATGAACACATGAGAGTTATGTCAGAGAAGAAACATGGTACAGATAGAAGTGGGTCAACAGCTGTAGGTGTCTTAATTTCTCCCCAACATACTTATTTCATTAACTGTGGAGACTCAAGAGGTTTACTTTGTAGGAACAGGAAAGTTCATTTCTTCACACAAGATCACAAACCAAGTAATCCGCTGGAAAAAGAACGAATTCAGAATGCAGGTGGCTCTGTAATGATTCAGCGTGTGAATGGCTCTCTGGCTGTATCAAGGGCCCTTGGGGATTTTGATTACAAATGTGTCCATGGAAAAGGTCCTACTGAGCAGCTTGTCTCACCAGAGCCTGAAGTCCATGATATTGAAAGATCTGAAGAAGATGATCAGTTCATTATCCTTGCATGTGATGGTATCTGGGATGTTATGGGAAATGAAGAGCTCTGTGATTTTGTAAGATCCAGACTCGAAGTCACTGATGACCTTGAGAAAGTTTGCAATGAAGTAGTCGACACCTGTTTGTATAAGGTAGCTAGACATTTTTTTTAAAAGCAGAATTATTTTATGTCATATTAGTCACTACTATAATATTTAATCATCTTAGAATCTGTAATTCTGAAAACTAAGTTTTTGGCACAATTGTAGAATACTGTTCACCAGTTATGACTATATCATAGGAACACTTGTGTAGAAGTAAATTACCCAGTTACCATCTCTGCAAGAGTTACAAGCTGAATGTTTAATCTTACTACTTGAGCTTTGTAATAATGTGGAAGATTATCAGAGGTAAAAAGATTTTTATCAGAGTGCATGTTTTGAAAGAAAGAGGGTGGGGAGGGTTAGGCCTTAGTGTCTATAAATGGAAAGCATTTTAGAGTTTTAATGTTTCTACCATGTGATATCTCAGTACATTTATGATATCCTAGTACTTTGAAACTAAGGTTTAATGGGTCTGTAGCACTAAGAAGACTATAGTGACCATTAGACCTGATGTAATAGAAATAGCCTTGTACATGGAGTCAGAAGAACTTGATATGAGACTGTGTATAGTTTTAGGTAAGCTATTTAAATTCTGGATAATCAGTTTCTTTCATTATAAAAAGGGTAAGATATTATCTTGTCTCATGGGGTTGTTAGGAGGATCAAATGGGATAATATACATAGGTGAGCTAGCTCAGCCCCTTTATTATACAGATGAGGAAGCTGAAGCCAGAGAAGGTTCCACAGACTTAAAAGTCAGACAGACTTGAGGCTTACCGCCATTACTTTGGTATTCCACATGCCTGAACAAATTGTTCAATACCTCTCAGCTTTAAAATGGAGGTATTACTATCTCATAGGACTGTTGAGGAATTAAATTAATTAGCATATATATATAATGCCTAGTTTAGCGTATAATACATGCTGTATCCTTTTCTAGAGATATTACAAATGACTTTTACAGGGTTTTATAACATTGGTAGCAGCATTAAGACTAGAAAATCAAGGCCCTTGACTTGGGTTCAGTGTTCTTTCTGCCACACTTTTGTTCTGTTTTGTCAATAATGCTTATTAACTTATTCTTTGATTTTTTTTTTTAAACAAATGTTGACTTTATAAAATTCTTCTGAGGGTATAAAATTGAACTCAAGTATTTTAATTACAGCATTTTGAATACTTAGATTCTTTAAAAATAAATGTAGTTTCTAAAAGTTGTCAGTTTTTTAAATTATACAAGTTAAAAGCTGGTTTATAAACCTTACATGTAGTTTTACCCCTTATTTCATATTTCTACTTATAAAGCAAATGCATGAACCCTACAATATATAATTTATTTTAAATATAATTTTATCAGGTATCTGTAACTACAGGTCAAATCCTATTATAAACAGACACTAAAATTTTCCATCGTGTTGTATGGAATGAATGTGTGTGTACATGTGTGTTTGTGTTAGGTATCACTTCAAATTAAGTCATCAGTAAATGGTTAGAAATAGTATTGTTTTATAGACTTATACAAAATTATTATGACAGTGAGATTTAATCTGTAATGTTTCTCTCCTATCTTTTGGAGTATTGGTTATACTGTATTCTCTCTACTGTTGGGTCATTGCACACATGCACGCGCGTGCATGTATGTTTTTTCTCCCTAAAAGTAACATTGTCACTAGAAAAGTGTAACTGTAATTGGCACAGCTATAAAGGTTCTCAAGGATTTGAAGAACAAAAACTAAAATATTCTCAAATTTTTTTCTTCCCAGGGAAGTCGAGACAACATGAGTGTGATTTTGATCTGTTTTCCAAATGCACCCAAAGTATCGCCAGAAGCAGTGAAGAAGGAGGCAGAGTTGGACAAGTACCTGGAATGCAGAGTAGAAGGTGGATCATTTAACAAAAAATAAGTAGCTTTATTAAAGAAAAATCTTCAACACAATCAAACTTTAACATTTTAGCTTTTAGATTTTTATGTGTCTTTGACATCTAGTGTTTAGTGTACAAACGTGGAAAAGGACATTTCTGTAGTAGCTGTAAAGATGTATGCAGTTGTCCTATCACAGTTATATTAGAAGTAACAACTAGTGTGGAAAGAACCTATGTTCTGTTCAGGATACTTCTGTTTTAAAAAGCTAAAATGTTTGTGTGCTCTAAAATTCTTGATGAATTCACTGGCATGAGTAACTTTTATGCCAGGAAAATCTGAGTTGTGGTTTATTTAATTACAGAGATTGTGATGGTGATAATTTGAATACCATCTTTCTATGAAAAGCTGTGTATATTTTTAATCTCTAGGGCCTTTTCTCAATGACTTGAAAATCACAGCCTCATCATTAGCAACGTTATATACACAGCTTTAAAAAATTTGCTCTAAACTGTTTCAGAGCTTCTTAACTAAGCCATAAACTGTCTCACCTAAACAAGATAGACCTCAATAGAAGACATAGTATTTCTCTATGTGGCAGAAATGTAACTGCTGAGTAAGATTAAGAAATAAGTTGAGGATTTCTGGAGTATATTTCTCATAATTCTGCAGAGACTTCAATTTATTACATATATTCAGTAAGTGTGCAGTTTCTGTAAGCAGAAAACTTGGCATGACTTTATTAGTGTTAAAATGTGAAAATGCTGCACTGAGGTAGAAAAAATATAAGAAAAAATTAAATTTAAAAAATAGTATTAAAATGCATTTTAGGCTCTTAATGTTAATTTGCACGTTAAAGACCTCTAATTGCATGCTAGTATTGACCTTATATCCCACCGATATCCCACTGTGATTGCATTATTAAATTTACTGTTCACTTTAATTTAAATTTACTATCACACCTACATCCCACTGTGCCTGCATTATTAAAATTACTATTCACTTTAATTTTGTTTTTTCCCTTTTTACTGTTTGATACCAATCATAATCAGTCTGATACTGGAGTCATGATTGGTTTTGTTCTTTAGTACTGTCTAGAGCTACTATTTTGTTTTTATTGCCATCTCCCACTTGATAGTGATACATCTATTTTTTTGTTTGTTTGTTTTTGTTTTTGAGATGGGGTTTCGTTCTTGTTACCCAGGCTGGAGTGCAATGGCACGATCTTGGCTCACTGCAACCTCCACCTCCTGGGTTCAGGCAATTCTCCTGCCTCAGCCTCCTGAGTAGCTGGGATTACAGGCACGTGCCACCATGTCAAGCTAATTTTTTGTATTTTTAGTAAAGACAGGGTTTCACCATGTTGACCAGGATAGTCTTGATCTCTTGACCTCGTGATCCACCTGCCTCGGCCTCCCAAAGTGCTGGGATTACAGGCGTGAGCCTGGCCTACATCTACTATTTGTTTGTACTATTTAGTATTGCATTCATTGGACGTGCTATTCAATGAGTTTGTCTCCTTAACTGTTACCAAGAGTCTTGGAATTTTTATATTTTAAATTAATCATTCAATATTTATAGGTAAAATTTTAAAATATTTAGAATGCTACAGTCATTGGTTCAAACTGTTGATTAGTGGAAAAATACAAATTCATAAGAATAATATGTGTAGGGTTAAGTTGATATTTAATGTATTGGCACTTTAACTTGGGCAGACATGTTTTCTTCTTGGTCTAAAGAAATAAGTATTTTAATATTTTTACTATGAAATGGGATCCAGTTTTAGAAATTAATTGCTACTTTTCTCTTTAGTGTATACTCTTTAAGTTTTAGATGGAATTATGAAATACTTCACATAATTTTGTTATAATACTAAGTTTTATATTTCTTACTATCAAACAAGAGTTGCCACCTGGACAGAGTTTACATTGATATTCAATACTTTTGATATGTTAAAGTGTTATACTTGTACCATTCAGTTGGAGATTGTCATAAATATGCTATTTTTTACTCAGATTTGATGAGACTGCAAATAGAGAATAAATATTACATAAAAAATGCTATTTTAAAACATAGAATGTAACTGTTTGTATTGTAAAAGTTGTTGTATGTCCTCAGTGAAAAATACTGCCTTCAGCTTCCAGAGCAGGCACCGGAATGCCTTTTTCTTTTCTCTCTCTCTCTTTCTTTAAATACATGCCTTCACTAGATTGCTGTGACCTACTAAACCTCATTTTATTTGCCTGGAACATTTTTGGCCTTCTCTGTCCACACCGTAGAAAAGGACAAAGGCCTTCTAGCTCTCCTTTTTCTCTTATTTGTTCCTTTCTAAATACTTGACTCTCTGGGGGCGTGAAAAGATTCAGCTCATAATTTATAGTACTATTAATTTTGTGGTCCTTCTAAGCCAATTTAAAATTATACTTTTGTGTATATATTTTGAAAATCTTTGCTACCAACTACCTTAGCTTTAAAGTTGCTGATTTGGAGATGCCTGATAGAATCCCTGAAACTTGGCAGAGGGGATTGGAAAGGAGCAGAATGCGTTTGTTTATATGTATATGAAACATGAATCTTCTGTACATAAATATTCTTTAGAAAAAGCATTCAGTCTTTTTACAATTTCAAGTAAAACGTATAGACCAATAGAAATTAAAGGAAAATTTCTTAAAATTCATTTTCTTTTTTGAAAGCAGATAGAAGCAAGGCTAGTATAGTATAAATGGTCAGGTAGTTTAAATGCGTTGTCCCACGTGAAATAGGAGATATTAACTGTTTTTAAAGCTTTACATTTTTTTTTAAAGAATTTGTTTTCCTGTAATTTTCTTCACAGTTAAAATATCCTAATTTATATTTAACAAGAGATGTAAGATACATCGAATATAGATGATTCAAAGTAATGTTTTTTAGACCTGAAACCATCATTGATTCAATTTATCATCAGTGTTTATTTCTATTGTATTTAGTTATCTATCCAAATAATTGTATTGGCTTAGCAGAGACTGTATGTTAAGTGTATTAGTTTTAGATTGTAAAATTGTGCAGTTCAGGTAAACATCAAATCCCTTTATTTTTGTACAGCAGATTTCCAGCATTAGAACCATGTAGAACAAATATATACTAGATGTTAAAGATTACACAATAAAGGAACTTGGCAAACCAAATCTGAGATCCTTGCTTTTTGTTCAGATTTAAGACTGTTTTTTTTAAAGGCAAAAAATAATAGATGGTAAAAATTTGGCCTTTATTCTGAAAGAATAGTTTGAACCATTTAAAGGAAATATTACGGGTAGCCATGCCTGTCTTTAAAAATGTTGAGGCTTGATCAGAATCTTTATGTGCATTGTTATTTTCTAAGGTATTTATAAATTGAGAAGAGAATAATGATTTCTTACCCCAGTAATGACAAACACAATACCATTTCTTACTGGAAACATTGAAAAACAAAAACTGAACAAAACTTGAACATATAACTTACAAATACTTTTGGCTTGAATTTGCATGTCTCAGAGTATGTGCTAAAACTGCAATTGAAGCCTTTTTGTACTTAGAGTGAGTAGTTTTAGAGTTCTTTGTAAGGTTCTTCCTTCATAATTTTTTCTATTCTGTGATGTGAATAACAGTATGCATCTGCATGACAACACTGCAGATCATATTGCTGTGCCCTTTTAATAACTGGATGTTTTAAAATTCTTTTAAATGCAGTTGTATGGTTTATCAGATCTTTTTTTAAACATGAAGAAATTTAGACCTTTTCTACTCAAGGCTTTGTTCAAGTAATGAAGGAATGGTATTACATATCTATACAGTATATTGTTTAAAGATACTTTAGAGAAGAATGAAGCTGAGACAGTGATGTTCAAGTACATAACCTAATCTCTGCATGCTATTTAAGTATCATTTTGCAAATATAAATATATACATAAAAACAATTGGGTTAGTATATCATCTATAAATTCCCCCATACTTAAGGGTTATTCTTTTCAGATCTTGAAATCCCTTATTTTTAAAAAATCTATGCTGTGTATTATATAGGGCAAAGGTCAGGAAACATGTTTTCAGTCTAAAGAGAGGAGTGATGTAGGAAGTAACTAGTTGACATCTTAAAGGATATTCTCATTTGTGCACACATATCCTTGATTATATAATATGCTGATTTAACATGAAATATTTTTTCACATTTTAATTTTGATTTGAAGTTAATCTTATGTGCTATTTTGTTTTCTAAATCTTCAAAGATCAACTTGTTTTTTTTTTTTTTTTTTTTTAATGATACCAGATTAGAAAAAACCTCAGGTGTGGTAAATGCCATCTTTCAAAAGCTAGGTTATCTTTGTTTCGGTTTTCTTTTTAATTAAATTTGGATAACACTTACAAAAAAAGTACTTCTGATTCCCAGAAATCATAAAGAAGCAGGGGGAAGGCGTCCCCGACTTAGTCCATGTGATGCGCACATTAGCGAGTGAGAACATCCCCAGCCTCCCACCAGGGGGTGAATTGGCAAGCAAGTAAGTTACATTCTGTATACTTTTAGCTTTATGTCAGTGTATGAAAATGTTAGGTGTTCATCAATCAAATGTGTTTACCTAATTTTCTAAACTGATGCAGTTGTCTGTGTTTTAACCCGTGATTTCAATGTTATTTTTTTAGTATTAGAATATCTAGAGCTTGTTTAGACTTAGGTATCAGAATATCATTGTTTATGACTGATTGCAGTGAGGATTTTCTTTAGTGGAAGCTTGGTTGACATTGATTTCCTTAAAGAGCATAAATGAGATAAAATACTGAAATAACTTTTTAAACTAAATTACATACGACTACATAAAAATTTACAAAATGCTGAGTGTCATTGTTATTAATAGTAGTATAATTTGATTTTGTCAATCCCTGAGTAACTTAACACCCTGAAAATTCTCTTTTCCTTCGTATAGGCCAGTTTCTGTATCTGATTTTCCCAGTGTTTTTGGTTGTTGATTGCTGGTTAGTTGGTTATAGGTGTCAGGGAAGAAGGTAAAATACATTTCTTATCTTTTCCCTTTCCACTTAAAGTTCATAGAATTGGACTACTTGGTGTTAAATAGTAAGCTTACATCTTTACATGATAAAGTGGAAAATTCTCAAGCAATTCAAAGGCTTAAAATATTTTTACCTCAAACATCACATAATTGACCTACAAACATAAAACTTACAAACACCTTTGGCTTGAATTTGGATATAGAGTAAATGTGCTAAAACTACAAGTGAAGGCTTCTTGTACTAAGAGTGAAGATATATTATTGACTGATTTTTTGATTCTCTACTGTGTTTTGCAAGTGTGACCATGTTCTTTGTAGTCATTAAATAGTGATTGTAAAAGTTCCTGTTTGAAGCTTTTGTTTTTTGAAAACATTTTTTCCATATGACTTTCTATGAAATAATGATCTATAAAATTGCTTCAAAAAATTTTGGAAGTAGGGAGACTATCACTTGTAAATACACTACAGATGTTTAATAAAAGGTTACTTAAAAACTAATTCCTAGACGTGTCCTGGAAATGTCTTATTTGACATTTGAGTTTTAATAGAACTTTTAAAAAGGGCATTAAGAAAAGTGGAAGCTTAAGTATGAAGTATAATCTGAATTATTTTACTAACATGTTGAAGTTACTTCTACTTCAAAACGATGCAGCTCTTAACTAGTTTATGTTAGTGTATCTTGAGAAGGCATCGCTGTTGCAGACTCATAACCATTTAACCAGTTTAAACAGAAGTAGACTATATAGACTTTTTTTTTAAATATGTAATTTTTAGCCTGTTGGTAGAGTGTTATAATACATTTTAGACTAAATTCACCTTTAACATAGGGGCCCAAATATCTTAAAGTGAGGCTCACTGTTGACAGCAAGAAATAGAACTAAAATACTTTCTAAGATTATTTTTGGAATTTTAATGAACACCTGGCTATGAGTTATTAATGTTTTGCTTTCTGAAGAATTAATTTTCTGCATTTTTTTTAAAACTTAGGAGGAATGTTATTGAAGCCGTTTACAATAGACTGAATCCTTATAAAAATGATGACACTGTAAGTAGCATTTTAGCTCCCTCTGCTTTCTCTTCCCCTTCACTCTGAATGCATATCCTTCCTGTTTTTGCAGAGCTGTTCACTGTATCCATTCTCTTACACACACCCCTTATTGATTGCTCTGAACTCTGCTTGCCCTGATCTCTGCCTGCACCACAGTTCTAGTAATTGAGGACATAACCATGGTGAGTGGCCACCTCTCTCAAAAAAGAAGAAAGTCCTTTTGAATTATTCTGAATTTTTAAAAGTCTTTACAAGCAATCAACTTCAGAAGGTTTGCCTCTACTAAATGTTTTTTTTTTTTTAAGTTGGGAATATCTCCACTCAGAATTTTTACTTATTCTGAGTTTTGTAAGCAGCTGCAGCAGAACTTAAGAATGTCTGTCTCCGCTAAATAGTTTTTATGGTTGGAAATACCTTTGTCAGGAATCCTGAAGTATATACTTCACATAAATATTAGAGTACTGTTTGCATAAATAGACATTAGAATGCCATATTTTCCAATTAAGTATTCTGTTGCAGTTCTGTTGTATGATATTCATAGAAAAGTGATACCTTAAAAATCATGTGGGCACAGCTCTGAAATATTTTATGTATTGCATTATGAAGCTTCCTCAAATCTCATTTCACCTGAGTTCCTGATCTTTTCTGATGCAATAGAAGTTTATAAAAGTGGTATTCTTTTTTTATTTTTATTTTTTATTGTACTTTAGGTTCTGGGGTACATGTGCAGATTATGAAGGATTGTTGCATAGGTACACACATGGCAGTGTGGTTTGCTGCCTCCATTCCCCCGTCACCTACATCTGGCATTTCTCTCCATGTTATCCCTCACCAACCTCCCCAGCCCCCTGCACTGTCCCTCCCTTGCCTCTCCCCCAAGAGACCCCAGTGTGTGATGCTCCCCTCCCTATGTCCAAGTGTTCTTATTGTTCAACACCAACCTTTGAGTGAGGACATGCGGTGTTTGATTTGCTGTTCTTGTGTCAGTTTGCTGAGAATATTGGTTTCCAGGTTCATCCGTGTCCCTACAAAGGACACAAACTCATCATTTTTATGGCTACATACTATTCCAGGGTGTATATGTGCCACATTTTCCTTGTCCAGTTTATCATCAATGAGCATTTGGGTTGGTCCCAGGTCTTTGCTATTGTAAACAGTGCCTCTGTGAACATACCTATGCATGTGTCTTTATAACAGAGTGATTTATAATCCTTTGGGTATATACCCAGTAATGGGATCACTGGGTTAAATGGAGTTTCTACTTCTAGGTCCTTGAGGGAGCGCTACCCTGTCTTCCACAATGGTTGAACTAGTTTACACTCCCACCAATAGTGTAAAAGTGTTCCTGTTTCTCCACATCCTCTCCAGCATCTGTTGTCTCCAGATTTTTTAATGCTTGCCATTATAACTGGTGTGAGGTGGTATCTCAGTGTGGTTTTGATTTGCATTTCTCTAATAATCAGTGATGATGAGAATTTTTTCATATGTTTGGTGGCCTCATATATGTCTTGATTTGAAAAGTGTCTGTTCATATCCTTCTCCCACTTTTGGATGGGTTTGTTTTTTTCTTGTAAATCTGTTTTAGCTCTTCGTAGATTCTGGATATTAGCCCTTTGTCAGATGGGTAGATTGCAAAAATTTTTTCCCATTCTGTTAGTTGCCAGTTCAGTCTGATGATTGTTTCTTTTGCTGTACAGAAGCTCTGGAGTTTAATTAGGTCCCGTTTGTCTATTTTGGCTTTTGTTGCCAGTGATTTTGGTGTTGTAGTCATGAAGTCCTTGCCTATGCCTATGCCCTGAATGGTTTTGCCTAGGTTTTCTTCTAAGGTTTTTATGGTGTTCGGTCTTATGTTTAAGTCTTTAATCCATCTGGAGTTAATTTTAGTGTAAAGTGTCAGGAAGGGGTCCAGTTTCTGCTTTCTGCACACTGCTAGCCGGTTTTCCCAGCACCATTAATTGAACAGGGAATCCTTTCCCCATTGCTTGTTTCTGTCCAGTTTGTCAAAGATCAGATGATTATAGATGTGTGGTGTTGCCTCCGAGGCCTTCTGTTCCATTGGTCTATAGCTCTGTTTTGATAACCAGTACAATGCTGTTTTGATTACTATAGCCTTGTAGTATAGTTTGAAGTCAGGTAACATGATGCCTCCAGCTTTGTTCTTTTTGCTTAGGATTGTTTTGGTTATGTGGGCTCTATTTGGTTCCATATGAAGTTTAAGGTGTTTTTTTCCCAGTTCTGTGAAGAAGGTCATAGGTAGCTTGATGGGGATAGCATTGAATCTATAAATTACTTTGGGCGATATAGCCATTTTCATGATTGATTCTTCCTAACCATGAGCATGGAATGTTTCTCCATCTGTTTGTGTCCTCTATTTCCTTGAGCAGTGGTTTGTACTTCTCATTGAAGAGGTTCTTTACATCCTTTGTTAGTCGTATTCCTAGGTATTTTATTCTCTTTGTAGCAATTGTGAATGGGAGGTTGCTCATGATTTGGCTCTCTGTTAGTCTGTTACTGGTGTATAGAAATGCTTGTGATTTCTGCAGTGATTTTGTATCCTGAGACTTTGCTGAAGTTGCTTATCAGTTTAAGGAGATTTTGAGCTGAGATGATAGGGTCTTCTAAATATACAGTTATGACATCTGCAGCCAGAGACAATTTGACTTCCTCTTTTCCTAATTGAATTCCCTTTTTTTTTTCTTGCCGAATTGCTCTGGCTAGAACTTCCAATACTATATTGAATAGGAGTGGTGAGAGAGGGCATCCTTGTCTAGTGCCAGATTTCAACGGGAATGCTTCCATTTTTTGCTCATTCAGTATGATATTGGCTGTTGGTTTGTCATAAATAGCTTTTATTGTTTTGAGATGTATTCCTTCGATACCTAGTTTATTGGGAGTTTTTAGCATAAAGGGCTGTTGAATTATGTCAAAGGTCTTCTCTGCATCTATTAAGATAATCATGTGGTTTTTGTCTTTGGTTCTGTTTATGTGGTGGATTACGTTTATAGACTTGCATATGTTGAACCAGCCTTGGATCCCTGAAATGAAGCCTACTTGATCGTGTTGGATAAGCTTTTTAATGTGCCGTTGCAATTGGTTTGCTAGTATTTTATTGAAGATTTTTGCATCTGTATTCACCATGGATGTTGGCCTGAAGTTTTCTTTTTCTGTTGAGTCTCTGCTGGGTTTTGGTATCAAGATGATGTTGGTCTCATAAAATGATTTGGGAAGGATTACCTCTTTTTGTATTGTTTGGAATAGTTTCAGAAGTACTGGTACCAACTCCTCTTTGTATGTCTTTAGAATTTGGCTGTGAACCCGTCTGGACCTGGACTTTTTTTGGTTAGTAGGCTATTAATTGCTGCCTCCACTTCAGCTCTTGTTATTGGTCTATTCAAGGTTTCAACTTCTTCCTGGGCTTGTGAGGGTGCAAGTGTCCAGGAATTTATCCATTTCTTCCAGGTTTACTGGTTTATGTGCATAGAGTTGTTTGTAGTAATCTCCGACTGTAGTGTGTATTTCTGTGGAATCAGTGGTGATTTCCCCTTTATCGTTTTTTATTGCATCTATTTGATTCTTATCTCTTTTCTTTTATATTAATCTTGCTAACGGTCTATTTTGTTGATCTTTTCAAAAAACCAGCTCCTGGATTTATTGATTTTTTTTTTTAAGGGTTTTTTGTGTCTCTATCTCCTTCATTTCTGCTCTGATCTTTGTTATTTCTTGTCTTCTGCCAACTTTTGAGTTTTTTTGATCTTGCTCCTCCCGCTTTTTCAGTTTTGACGATTGTCAATTTTAGATCTTTGATCGCTTCTCATGTGGTCATTTATTGCTATACATTTCTCTCTAGGCACTGCTTTAAATGTGTCCTAGAGATTCTAGTACGTTGTGTTTTCCTTCTAGGTTTCAAAGAACATCTTTATTTCTGCCTTCATTTCATTGTTTATCCAGTCAACATTGAGGAGCCAGTTGTTCAGTTTCCATGAAGCTTTGCAGTTCTGAGTTAGTTTCTTAATTCTGAGTTCTAATTTGATTGCACTGTGGTCTGAGAAACTGTTATGATTTCTGTTCTTTTGCATTTGCTGAGGAGTGATTTACTTCCAATTACATGGTCAGTTTTAGAGTAGGTGCCATGCAGTGCTGAGAAGAATGTATATTCTGTGGATTTGGGGTGGAGATTTCTGTAGTTGTCTATTACGTCCAGTTGGTCCAGATCTGAATTCACTTCCTAGATATCCTTGTTAATTTTTTGACTCGGTGATCTAATATTGACAGTGGAGTGCTAAAGTCTCCCACTATTATTGTGTAGGAGTGTAAGTTTTTTTGTAGGTCATTAAGAACTTGCCTTATGTACCTGGGTGCTCCTGTATTGGGTGTGTATATATATAGGATCATTAGTTCTTGATGCATTGATCCTTTTACCATTATGTAATGCCCTTGTCTCTTTGGATCTTCATTGATATAAAGTATGTTTTATAAGAGACTAGGATCGCAACTACTGCTTTTTTTTGCTTTCCATTTGCTTGATAAGTCTTCCTCCATCTCTTTATTTTTAGACTGTGTGTGTCCTTGCATGTGAGATTGGTTTCCTGAATACAGCACACTGATGGGTTTTTGACTTTTTATCCAATTTGTCACTCTGTGTCTTTTGATTGGGGCATTTAGTCCATTTAGATTTAAGGTTAATATTGTTATGTGTGAATTTGATCCTGCCATTTTGATGTTAGCTGCACATTTTGCCTGGTAGTTGACACATTTTTTTCACTGTATCGATGGTCTTTACCATTAGGTTCCTTTCCTTGTTTAGTGTGTCTTTCAGCAGCTCTTGTAAGGCAGGCCTGGTGGTGACAAAATCTCTCAGCAATTGCTTGTCCATTAAGGATTTTCTTTCTCCTTCGCTTATGAAGCTTAGTTTGGCTGGATATGAAATTCTAGGTTGAAAATTCTTTTTTTTAAGTATGTTGAATATTGGCCCCCACTCTCTTCTGGCTTGTAGGCTTTCTGCAGAGAGATCTGCTGTGAGTCTGATGGGCTTCCCTTTGTGGGTAACCTGACCTTTTTTTCTGGCTGCCCTTCGCATTTTTTCCTTCATTTCAACCCTGGTGAATCTTACGATTATGTGCCTTGGGGTTGCTCTTGAGGAATATCTTTGTGGTGTTCCCTGTATTTCCTGGACTTAAATGTTGGCCTGGCTTGCTAGGTTGGAGAAGTTCTCCTGGATAACACCCTGAAGAGTGTTTTCCAGCTTGGATTCATTCTCTCTGTCACATTCAGAAACACCTATCAAACGTAGATTAGGTCTTTTCATATAATCCCATATTTCTTGGGGGCTTCGTTCATTTCTTTTCATTCTTTTTTCTCTAATCTTGCCTTCTTGTTTTATTTCATTGAGTTGATTTTCAATCTCTGATATCCTTTCTTCTGCTTGGTCAATTCGGCTGTTGAAACTTGTGCATGCTTCGCGAAGTTCTCATGCTGCGTTTTTCAGCTCCATCAAGTTGTTTGTATTCTTCTCTAAGATATTTATTCCAGTTAGCATCTAATCTAACCTTTTTTCAAGATTCTTCGTTTCTTTGCATTGGGTTAGTACATGTTCTTTTAGCTCTTAGAAATTTGTAATTACCTACCTTCTGAAGCCTGTTTCTGTCAGTTCTTCTGATTCATTTTCTATCCATCTTTGATTCATAGCTGGTGAGGAGTTGTGATCCCTTGGAGGAGGAGAGGCATTCTGGTTTTTTGTGTTTTCATCCTTTTTGCACTGGTTTCTTCCCATCTTAGTGGCTTTATCTACCTATGGTCTTTGTAGTGGGTGACTTTCGGATGGGGTCTCTGAGTGGCCGTCCTTTTCGTTGATGTTAAAGCTATTTCTCCTTCTTAGTTTTTCTTCTAACAGGCCCCTCTGCTGCCCGACCACTGGAGGCTCACTCCAGACCCCGCTTGCCTGGGGATCACCCGCAGAAGCTGCAGAACAGCAAAGGTTGCTGCAGGTTTCTTCCTCTGCTATCCTCATCCCAGAAGGGTACCTGCCAGATGTTGGCCTGAGCTCTCCTTTATGAGATGTCTCTTTGCGTATATGGGGGTCGGGGAGTTGCTTGAGGAGACAGTCTGTCCCTTATAAGGAGCTCAAGTGCTGTGCTGGGAGCTCCGTTGTTCTGTGCAGAGCTGCTGGGTAGGTACCTTTAAGTCTGCTGCAGCTGAACTCAAAACCGCCTCTTTTCCCAGGTGCTCTATCCTAGGAAGGTTGGTTTTATTTATAAGTTTCTGTCATGGTGCTGCCGGTTTTCATAGATGCCCTGCCCTGCACAGAGTAGTCTAGTCACAGTCTGCCAGCAGAGGTGTTGCTGAGCTGCCACAGCCTCTGCACAGCTGCTCTGTGAATTGCATCGGTAGTGGCTGACTGCCTTGGTAGTGGTGGTCGCTCTTCCCCCGCCACTGAGCTGGACTGTCCTGGGTCCAGCTGCGCTTGCTGCGAAACTCTCAATCCAGAGCTTTTCAAATTGCTTGTTTTGTGGGGATGGTATCTGCCAAGCCAGATCACCTGGCTCCCTGTCTCTGCCCTCTCCCTTTCAGTTGAATGGGCGGCTCTGTCTCCAGGCATTCCAGGCGCCAGTCAGAACAGCCACCCAGACTTGTGTGTTTCTGTGTGTCGACCTGGCACCGGCTGAAACCACTGCACTGAAAACTCATGGCGTTTTTTGGCCTGGGAATCTCCTAGTCTGTGGGCAGTGAAAACTTGTTTGGAAATGCAGTGAGCACTCACCCTCTGTGCTGTTCTTGCTGGGAACTGCACTCTGGTGCTGTTCCTATTCAGCCATCTTCTCCATACACTTTTTTTCAAAAGTGGTATTCTAAAACTATATTGGATTTCATTAAAACAGTTCTCTTTAGATTTATTGATATAGTAATACATTTGATCTGCCTCACCATAAAAGCATATTTCGATTATTTTCCAAACATAAAACAAAGGATTAACAATTCTTTGAACAAATTAAACATTGCTATTTCACATATACACATGTATACTTACATAATTTTAAAAACATTTATGTTCTAAAAGTCATCTTTGCAGAACATTATCTCTCTGCATTATCCAAAAAGTATGGTGTATTTTGACACCTCTCAGTTTTAACTTTGTTTCTTGTTTTGCTTCCTTTTATAAAGGACTCTACATCAACTGATGATATGTGGTAAAATTGCTCATCTAGCCATGGAGTTTACCTTCACCTCCAAAGGAGAGTACAGCTCAACTTTGTTGAACCTTTTAACATCCATCCTCAACTTTAAGGAAGGGGATATGACATGGGTGAGAATTATTACATCAGAGAACTTCAGCAGTACAACAGCTAGCCCAGAACTGATTTTTTTTTGTAAATTTGAGACTTACGTAAACGTGATTTCAAACCATAATTCATGTTGTAAATCAGACTCCAGCAATTTTTGTTGTATGATTTTGTTTTGTTTTGTAAAGTGTAATTGTCCTTGTACAAAATGCTCATATTTAATTATGAACTGCTTTAAATCACAGTTACAAGAAATGTTTGGCTTATTGTGTGATGCAACAGATACATAGCCCTTTTAAGTCATGTTGTGTTTGGACTTGGGGTTGGAACAGAGAGAGCAGCAGCCACGTCAGCTAGACTCTCAAATGTGCACAGTTATGGAAAATAATCTCAAAATCTTACAAAGCTGGACAGCCAAGGAGTTACTGAAAACTATCTTAAATGTTCTTGGTAGGGGAGTTGGCATTGTTGATAAAGCCAGTCCCTTCATTTAACTGTCTTTCAGGATGTTCCTTCCTTGTTTCCATGAGTATTGCAGGTAAATAATACAGTGTATTCATACGAATCTCAATCTTGGGGCTAAATGCCTTGTTTCTTTGCACCTTTTACAAGTCCTTACATTTAATTACTAATTGATAAGCAGCAGCTTCCTACATACAGTAGGAAACTGCCACATTTTTGCTATCATGATTGGCTGGGCCTGCTGCTGTTCCTAGTAAGATATTCTGAATTCCATTTTATCAATAAAGCTTGATTTAACAAACAAGAAGTTTAATTATGTATGTGTAATTCCTCTTTTACCCCGGCCTTTTAAAACACTGTGCCATTTTAATGAGATGTTTTCATAGGGAAAGATGTTAGTCTCTTTTAATTGGACAACACTGTTACTCAAGGCATAGATGAAACTGTTTCCTTCTATTAGAAAAACTAAAAAGTTTAAGTCTCAATTGTTTCTTGATCTGTTTTTTAAATTGGTTTCTGTCAGGCTGCTTATTTTTCATTAAGATGTGTATCAGCTTGGATTTACCTACTGTTTAATTAAAATAATTGTCAAAGTTTGACAATCTTAACACTCTGTGGTAGGTGTGTGTGTGTGTTTGTGAGTGTGTGTTTGCCTGTGATTTTAAATTGGCCCATGTCTTTAGAATCCAAGTGGTTAAGATGTATTTGTGATTTGAAATATAGCATGTTGATAATATTTAGACGTTGGCCTTTACAAATAACTTTCAAAGCTTAAGGAATTGTAGATATAAAAATAACCTAATTTAATTTAGGCTTAAATTCCTCTGATTAAGCATGTGAAAGTAAGTTTTAAAATCTGTCACATTGAAAAGAGTACTGTTTGTGTCCTTCTGTATTTTTGAGTCCTAGGTTGAATATTGTATTTATCACCATGTAATTTAATTATTCAGTAGGCAGATTCCCACTAGAAAACTATTAAAATGTAAGACTAAAAATACAACATTGAATACAAAATCAAACCTTTGTGTATAAAAACTAGCATATTCCAATTTGTTACATTTGTTTTTTCCCTAACTTGGAAATATACATATTTGTATATATAGCCTTACATTAATTAATGTAAAGTTAGGGGAGTAGTGGGGAAAGTAATGTGAAATGTCTCAGATTTAAGTAGTTATATGCCAGCAAAATCTTTTTATTATCCCTCTTATTTTGTGAGGTGATTAAATGTAACTTAATTGTATTTAATTTATATCTTATTCCAGCATGAATGAGGAAAAACTGAAGTACTATTTATATTTAGACACTCATATCAGTTGAAATTACAGAACCAATTCCGTACTTACAATAAATACTTAATGTCAATCTGTGGTAGAGTGCAAAGTATGATAATGTTCTAAGTTATGGCTTTGCAAGCATCTAAATGTGCACCTAATGAATACCAGTGCTTTTAGTATAGACTAATTACCAGACATACTGGTACTGAAAGCCAAATCCCTATTGTAACAAGTCAGTTCCTTAATTTTTTAAGCAGACTGATAATTTTAATTCTAGAAATTGCAAAACTTTGAACTGGACTGTGTAATCTTTTGAGATGCAAAACTTAAATCACAAGTAGAGTATGTGATGGAAAGCTGTATTTCAAACTGTAACAGCATAGAGCCTTTTTTTTTAGTCTTTAAACAAAAAACAGAAAATTAAAATATTCCTCTCAAAATAATTATTGAAAACTGTATTTGAGTGATCTAAGAAGACTAAATCTTTTCCACATCAATCAGCACTGCCATACTAATAATTTTTTTACTATAAAAATACAGGAAGGAAGTATACATGGTAACAGCAGACTGTGTGTGTGTGTTCCTGATTCCTGGAGGTAATGGTGGGGGAAACTAATCATACTTTTTAAAGGCACTTTTGCACCTCTATTGTGCACTTCATTCTTGTACCACTTAAATTCTTCACCTTCATCCCCCTTTTTTGTGCTAATTAGCATCTCAGGGCAATGCCTCAAAAATGTTTGATGTGTTCTGTTCTTTGGAGGGAAAAAGTTTTTGTGTAATGATAATGTAGTACTCAAAATATGCTTTTATCATTTAAATGTCTTATTTGCTGCTATGAATAGGAAATAACATTTTGTGTAGCAGGCTCTGTTTTACCCTAACATTAAAACATTTCACAGATCTTTCATTGTTTTAACAGGGTAGAATCTCCTAATTTCCACTTTCTTGGGAATAGACAATAGAAGCAGTTCTCAATATTAACATTTACTTAAAAAATTCAAAGTAATAATTCAGCTTTAGAATATGTCAGACATTTTTACTTTATAGTATATTAACTTGCTTCTAGAGTACTTAACGCAGCTGCTCTAGCCACTTAATTTTTTATGCTAATCTCAACATTAAGAAATTTGGATTAAGTAATAAATTAGTTATATAATTCAAGTAATCTGAATTACAGCAGTAGTTGTAATAATCATCCATATGACCATAGATTAATTCATCTAGTAACTCAGTTTTACAAAATGTTTCAAGTATTATCTGTAAAACACTGTTCTAGGCTAAGCACCTTGGGACTGTAAAGAAATGAGTAGATCCTTGGCTTCAAGTTTACATTTGGGCAGAATTTATAATCTAGTGTATGTTAGTATTATAACTGGGTCACTCATCAAAAAAGAAAAAGCTATTGCCCACCTGTTATCTCCAGGTTCTTAGCTGATCAAGGCAGGCTCCTCCCCTAAGGAGCTTGTTCATACTTCCTTTACTCACCTAAAAACTCATCTCCAGTTTTTTTCCTTCTCTCTAAAATTAATCATTCAGAAGAAAATTTTGCTTAGCATAAGGATAAAATGGGACTGGAGAGGCTTAAGCCCATTCTGTATGCTTAATTGCATTTATTGAACGGCCTTTATTCTTCCTGCTGACAGCAGTAACTCAGAGGAATAGGTAGATTTCTGAAAATTCTCCAGCCATGGAAATGCAGGTGGGGTTTGAGTTTAAGGCATTTAAAAATGTAAGTATCTCTAGCTAAATTTATCTTAAGTAGAACTCTGTGTTTTTGTAATACACTGACATTGTTAACCTCCAATTTTAGCCAAATGATTCCTGTGTGTTTTAACATTTTAAAATAATTTCACTGCCCATCTTTATTGGACAAACTCATCGAGGCGTTCAACTTGTGATTTCTGAAAGAACTGATGAAATTGGGTACTGCTTTTTTTTCTCCATTTTTTTTGTTTTATTTTAATTTTGAATTTCATGGTGTATACTTTTAGTTCAAAATTGGCTATTTGTACAGTATTGTATTAGGATTTGTATTAGAAAAGATGTGTAAATATTTTAGTATATAACTGTTTTCTTATTTTAGGTTTTTTTTGCTAAGGGACCTTAAAGAGTTTTATATACTTTTGCTCACAGATACTGCTAGTGAGATTACCATTTTTTAATTGAATATCTAGTCTTCTAGTTTTTCTTTTAGGTATTAGGAAGCCTTCTTTAGAGTTCAAAATTTTAGAAGCCTAATTTGATCGTATTTCCTTCAATTATGTGCCATGTGTTTTGGTTTGTATATGTTTTAAATTGTATATTACCTTGGAATATGCTTGAAATATTTAAGAATACATTTTTAAAATGTATAATACTGTGTTGTTTTGTTGATCAAAATAATAAGTCTCAGTTAAATGTTATTACTGATAGTCAAAACACTCAATAGAAATGATGAGAGGCATTGGTTCCAACTCATTGTCAAGTGAACATTTTCTAATTTTGTTGACAGTTCTTTCCCTTTCAGTTCTATATATTAAGATAGTGGCTTCTCTCACGATTTTCCTGTTTATATTACTACTAGCAGGTAAGAGTGCTAATTAGAAAAACTTAGATGGTACTGAAATTGCAGTTGACAACTTACATTTTTATGAGACGGAGAAAAAGGATGTTTAAGTTGATATAACAACAAAGTTGTCATTTTTTTCTTCCTTATTTTGCACAAAATGTCCTCGTTTCCTCTGCTTTCCTCTTGGTGTTCTCTTTTTTTCGAATGGAAACAGGCCAATTCCATTTTCTTGAGCAAGAAAGCTTAGTGCATTACTTCATCAAGGCCAGTTAATACTGTGTTAAACTGGGCTGAAAACGAGAAAACTTGGGAGATGGAGGAATGGGGAAATGGCAGTGGGATAGGTAGGGAACAATTACTCTTATTTGTTTTAAAAGCCATAGGAGTCTTCCCTGTATCTGGCTATAAATTTTTAAGAACTATTGTGTCACATAAACCAGCAAGAATCAACCTTTGCTGCTTCCGATAATTTGATTTTTTTCAGCAAGGAAAATAATAAAAGTTACTGATTCTTCAGCAAGGAAATAATAAAAGTTACTGATTCTTCAGCATAGAATCAGCTAAGAAGAATTAATGCAATATTTCTTCACTACAAAACCCAACCCTTCATTTCTTTTCATTGCTCCAAAACCCAATTTTCAACTAATGGTTTTCTCATTAAACTAAATGTTTAGAAAAATTGTTTAGAGTTTTCATTTTTTCTTTTACATAGTCCTTCTGATTCAGTATAAGACATTTAGTAACATTTGCATTTGTATGTTACTATCTAAAATAAGTTAAATTGATGTAAGAGATTGGGTAGCTGCAGAACAAAATTAGTTATATCCTAATTAGGTACAGTGAATGGCACAAAATCATTTTAGCAATGCTTTTTAACCGTTTGGGGTCACAGGCCCTTTGAGTCTGATGAATCCTAGGGACACCTTTACCCAGGAAAATGCATATATAATATATATATCTCCCTGAAGTTTACAATATTGTAGTGATTCATGGGTCCCCAGTTAAGAGCCCATTCTAAAGTACAATAAAGCATCATCCCTTTTCCTGTGAAGCCCATAAATATATTTCAAGGGCATGTAAATAACTTGAGTCCATTTTAAGAAATTGTTTCACTGTTTAAAAGACAGATGAGGTAGATAGGGGGCCTGGCTAGAATCTGACATTAAAATACACTTAAAAATATATATATTTGGAGGGGAAAAGTGATTAAAAGGTGAAAAAAAAACGAAGTATTCAGAGGTTTTGGAGATTAATATCTTTCTCTAAGATCTGCCACTTTGGAAATTCAACAGAAAAGCAGTAAAACAGAAACTGAATGTTATCTGGAACATTTTTGGCCTCCACAGTGCAGATATACTATGTTAACAAGTCACACATTTACCTCTCAGATCTCCAGGTTTTAAGATTTTGAGCTTTCTAGTATTAGAATTCATTAAATGTTTAATTCATTTCATATTCTAAGGAATTAGGTATTTACTTACCAATTCAGGATGTCAAAATAGCCTCCAACATGGACAGCCACCACCAATGCACAGGGTTAATGAGATTTCTAAAATATAAAATAAGTACAATGAAACAAACTACAGAGTTTTGCATTTGTTGCCAAAATTAGATGTTTAATTACAGCTTATTTAATTCGCATTTGTGGGACTTCTGAAAAATAGAAACCATTGTCTTACCTGGTTTTCCCTTACTAACTTAATCACATATCTGCAGGAAAATATCTTGTTTATAGTGACATGCCCCAATACTGATTGATTTCACTCTTGAAATGAGTTATATCACTTAATTTGTATAAATGTTATGAGTGGAAAGACGTGTACATGTTTAAAGCATGTTGCATTATATAGAGATTCATTTTTTAAACTCTATAAATGTTAAGACTAATATAATTGCAGAAATATTTTTCTTAAACACAATGTGTAACAAAATTCCCCAAGGTAACTCACTCACTTTGCAGTTTATGTGATCCACACTTTTAAAGAAATTCCATAAATGTATATTTTGTATTATGTATTATTTCCTGGTCCAAAGAAAATATGTGAATTCAGTTCTAACTTTGAGAATGTACTGTTTGTTTTCAAGTTCATTGAAAAATTGCATTCAGCCTGCTAATGGTTGCAGATTGTATGTTAGATGAAAAGTAGAAATAATTTCTAGTTTGCAAAACTGGTGCCACTAAATAAACAGGTAATTGCATAATGTGTGTGTATTTATGATTGTTTAATATTGAAAGCAACATTTTTTTTCTAAGAAACCTGGAAAATTTGAAGTTAGCTATTGGAAGACCTTAAAAGAATTGTTTTTTTCAACCGAGAGATAAATCTGGTAGAATTTGAACTAGATTTGCCCCTTCCTAATTTTAGGAAGTTTACTGAAAGCCAGAAAATTTGAGTTGATGGTTTTTGTCTTGAAACATTCCAGAAATAAAGAAGCCAAAGTAGTTTCTCTTTGGTAAAAAACGTTCCAATTTGTCTGTCTTCCAATAGATGATTACCCCTTTGAAGAGGTGAAATTGGGAATTGGGAGTGGTCGGAAAGGACTTCCTCACCTAGTATCTGTGGTATAGTGCCTGCTTCAAAATGGCACTTAAATGTGTGTGTTTTTAGGATGCAGAAAGGTATTTATTTCCTCTGCCAGTTCTGATCATTGACGATATTATATTCTGTGTTCATGTCTGAAAGTGACTTACAGGTTTAAGTGATTCTAGTCATGGCTTCCACAATTAGAGAAATTTTAGAGTTGAACTGTTAATAAAAGTGAAATTCTAGAGCTCATTTTGTTTATTGTAAAACATGTACTAGAACAGTAACGAAGCTTCATGACCAAAGGTAAAATGACTTAGAACTAAGTAAAGTAAGGCAAATAAGGTTTTATTTGATTTATATGTAAGTGGAACCTCGTCACTTGTCAAATTGTATCATGCAGTTTTGTTCATGGGTTTTCTGGGTTTGGGTTTCCCCCACCCCCTGCCCCTTTGGAGCTCTTCTTTTGAATGTTGAAGTAAGTTTATGTTGTTTTATTTCTTTTTTTCTTAATTTTTTACTGAGAAACTAATAATGGAGTGCCCTTCTCTTTTTCCTCTTTATCAGTAATTCAAATTAAATTTCCCATTACTTAATAGATTAGACTTCACATCAAGTCAAATTTTATTCTAGTTGAAAAGTACTATATTTTTTGATGAATTACTCTGGGAAATTGGTTTGCATGCCCTCTAGAACTTTGCTTGTTTGCCACAAAACCAACAACTTACCAGATGTTGGTAAAAGATTTGGTTCTGCTGGCTGCCTGTTGTTTACATGAGAGTTATATGTATTTCCTCTGATATCCTATCTCAGGTGATTCAGAGTGCCTAAATAGTGAATTAGCTTAACATTCAACATGTTTCTGTGATAGTTTAGATAAAGGCTTGTGTCTTCCAGACCAAAGCACTTCCTCTATGGCTTTCTCTGTAGCTACACAAAAGTTTTTCCAGAAATCAATTTGAACTAGCAAAATTTTATAATATTTTGATTTTTGATCTACAAAAATGGCTGTTTTATCTAGTTTAATTTGTTTCTGAAATTAGTTGTTATTCTTGAATGATCAGATTGCAAGTCAGTATTTGGTACTCCTCTCTATATTTTAAGTCTTTTTAGAACTGGATGAAAGATTTAAAGAAAAGCTATATATATTTGGAGAAATTTCCAAATGTCAGGCTTGGTAATATACAAATCAAAATTATACAGGTGCTCAAGCATTAGGTCAACATCAGTATGAGAAATGTTATTCCAGCAGTGACTTGGAAAGGAAAGGATGCTTAATTTAAGTGTTCAGGCAGGAATATAATAAAGATAAAAGATAAGATGGGAGAAATGATTTTAAGGATTTATTTTGAATTACATAATTGAGTAGAGCGTTCCTTTCTAATATTTTATTAGGATGTTGATGTGGATCCAATTTAGTCTGTGACTTAGAGAC
The DNA here is from genome assembly GCF_049354715.1 of Callithrix jacchus. NCBI lineage: Eukaryota > Metazoa > Chordata > Mammalia > Primates > Cebidae > Callithrix > Callithrix jacchus. Next base: position 94,993,376 of record NC_133509.1, read on the forward strand.
ATCACTGAGTAATTCTCTGAGCATAATTGTTCTTTATAGTGCTGTCTTTCTTACAGGTAACTGAGGGCTCTAACTTTGTTCTAAGTGTTAACTCAAACTCTGTCTTAGGCTGTGGCCATGCTGCAGCTTTTCTAAAGATTTTTTTTTTTTTTTTTTTGTATTTTGCTCTTTTTTTATGTTTGTCTTGGTAATAGCTAAAATTATCTAGTATTTTAAAATCAAAGCATTTGCTAGAAGAGTTGAACTGTTCTGGGTCAGAGGGATTAGATGTGTATCTTACATTAGCATACTGAAACCAGTATTCTAATCTTAGAGTATGTGATTTTCTTCAACTTTAACTCAAAGTCAATTAATGAAGTTGGCATAATTCATTCTAATTCTCAGTGTGACAGTCTTGAATGTGTATTTGGTTCTATTAATATTTAATGAAGAAAATATTTTTGTGAAGATTCACTGTATAAGAGCAGAGCTATTCTCAATTATTTTAGCCACTGAACTTTTAACTGCTTACTAACAAGGTTGAAAGGGTTTTTTAACTAAAAGTTTCCAGAACAAATCTAACAGAATATTCTAGTGATTGGATAGAGTGGAGGCACATATGTGACTTTTTAAACTTATTAGGCATAGCAAATAAGTTTTCATGTACTTGGTATAAATTTGACTTTTATCACTGTTTACCTTTCCTGATGTATTTTAGCATACAGATATCCTACTGCAATCATCCTTAATAAAATGAAAGCGGTCTTAGCATTATAAGACCAATTAAAACTGCTTTTGTGCCTAGATCACAGAAAGAAACTCCCTTCTTAGAATTTACTTTTACATCTGAAATCAGGATGCTTGCTTTTTGTTGTTGCTTTCGTTGTTTTTGTTTTAAATATATAGGTCCCCAGACCACATTCTGTTTTAAGACTTCTATATATACTCTTAGGAAAGTAAGTCATGTAATTCTGCCTCCTCGAATTTTGTAAAGGATTTGTTTTCCATGTGCTCTGTCCTGATTTTTGCACCCTATCGAATAGGCCAGACTGTTGAATGACAGTCTGGTTTTAAGTGTATTACATATGCATGTATAAATATCCTTGTTCAAAGTCAACTCTACAGTGACTGTCAGTAGTGTTATTGGTTCAGCTTGACTTCAGAGGTTTCCCTGCTTCAGGACCAGATGGATTTGGCATCTGACAGGACCACAGTGTCAGTAAAAGCTTCATTCCAAGAGGAGCAGGGCTCAAAGAAAAAACTTCCTGGAGGGCAAGTCTCCATAATTTGAGATCAGGAAGAATACAATAGCAATTTTTGAAGATCATGTGGTTGGTTTTCTGCATCTCTTGGAACTATCTTTGATAGTTTCTTGGACTGATTATCACTTTTGTTCAAAAATCCTTTGTTTGGGTATAAAAATTTGAATATGTGAAAATGATTGTACTTTTTAATCTTAGAATATGTGATTTTATTTAACTCAAAAGTCATTTAATGAAGTTGGCATTTTTCTATTTGGCAAGGGAGGAAAAGGGAAGGTGGACGAGGGGGAGAAAAGGAGATAAATATTAAGGGCAATAAAGGAGTGTTGTTTTAAAGTGAAAAGGTATGTTTTTTAAAAGGAAAATTATATTTTTATGAAATTAATATAGGCACCTTATAAAGCATCCTTATGTTTTATAGCAGTCTCTAATGCATCACTGGTTAGAAAAGTAGTCATGTCTGACCCCCGCATTATGTTTTTAACCCTCCCCTCCAGAGGGGCTGAGTTAGGGGGAGGAGGGAAATAATGCACCTTCGATTGCCAGCTGTCACTTAGAGGTTTGATTAGGAAAGTGATTAAAATGAGGTTTAAAATAAAGGATTGCAGATTTCCCTTTCGTTATCAGTTTCCTGGCTTCTCTGAAGCAGTGGTTCTCAAGCTGCCAGCAAGGTAGAGTGACCTGGGAAGCTTTAAAAATCCTTCAGCAGTGAAGGTTAAGTTGGAAGGTTCAACTGAAAGTTACCTCTCCCCTCATCCTCAGTGAATCCCTGCATCTTCTTTGTCCCTGCTCAGATCATGTCACTCCTCTGCTCAAATCCCTGCCACTCAGAGAAAGCCAACGTCCTTATAGTGGCCTGCAAAGCCCCGTATCTTATCTGGTCCCTGTGACCTATTGAACTCACCTTCTTCACTGTGCTTTGGATGTGCTGGTCTTCTGGCTGACCTTAGAACGTGCCTGTCCCACTCAAGCCCTGAGGTCTTACAGGCACTAGCTCTGGCTGTTTTCCCTACCTGAAGTGTTTCATTGGCCAAAGCAAGTCACATTGCCAGTTAAGGAGGACCTGAAAGGAACAGACCAGAATATTTGTCAACAACCTACTCTCTACTGTGATATCCAGTGTGTATTTGATGACTGAAGAAGATTGTGCATCTGTGTTATCTGTAGACGAGATTGGCATTCTAGTTTGCCAGGAGACATACATAGTCTTATTTCAACTGGGCTGTTTGAGATGAGTGTTGATAGCAGAGTGGCTGGCTCACATGAAATGGTCTCATATTCAAAGGACTCATAATTAGGATGAGGTCCATGTTCCTGTATCTGTGGGGGAGTGGGACCACCTGGTCTTTGAAGGTAAGGTTCAATTTACATAAGCAGAGCTAAGTAGAGTTTTCCACCAGAGAAAACAGGTGTGCATCCCATAGAGAAGGCAGCAGAGACCAGTGATGATAGTGTTCTTGCCAGGAACTTTGTACTCAGATTCCCTAAGGGGTCAAGAGAGAGGTTTAGGTAAAGTGCATCCCTAAGAAAAAGCTTGCTTTTTATGTCCTTTGCTTTTTTGAAAAGAGCTTTCACTGTAGGCATCCCAGTTATGTATAGTTGCTGCTTATCTCAAATCAGCTTTACTCTCCAGTGGCACTTTAGTAATACATGGAGAAGTTCTCTCACCCAGTGCAGTGATACCCAAAACCTAGCAGCCTTTAAATGATTTTGGCTGATTTTCCAGTCAGGAAAATTCAACTGAGTGGAGTGTTCTGGAAGAGATTTGGCAGTGGTTCTGACACACCTGGGAGTCCCCAGTAGGAAATGTTCTTCAGGACCACAGCTGAGTACCATGTAGCTGGCCTGGCTAGCATCTGGCCAGCATGTGCCTGAAGTGGTCTAATTTTAACTGCACTTTGAGAGCACATGTGGGACAGAGAGACTGGGGCCACATAAGGTGCTGTTTGAGGCTTCCTGTTGGCTCCTGCTTCAGTCCTGCTGCTGGACTCGACCACCATCCTCCAATCAAAGCAAAATGACATTCATGTTCAAAAGGTGGAATTAGAGCAAAAAGCATTCTGGAACTTGGTAGTTTGGCATATTCTACATTTTTCAAGTTTTTCACAGTGGACAAACATTTTATAATTTTTAAAACATTATAAAGCAATGTCTCCAATTTATCAGTAATTTATTTCCGATACAACTATTGCTAGATGTCTATGTGCCTATTTTTGAGCCGCTTCTGAAGCTATTAAAGTCCATTCATTCAGAATGTGGTAATTTGGACAAAAACGTTGCCAAATCCTTAGTTTTATCGGAAAGCTTCCCTCTACCCCATGTGCTCTTCTTCCTTCCATTCTAAAACAGTAATCTCCACCAGTTGTGGCTAGGACATGAGGTAAGACAGTGATGTCTTGGTGACTGTAAGTCTGGACTAGAAATTATCTGAATATAAGCGATAAGCACCAAAACCCAAACCCATCCCAGTGGGCTCTGCTTCGTCTTGCTACTGCTCCAGCCCTGACCCAAATGTCCTGGGGAGAATTATTAAACCAATCTTAAATAAATTATCCCCTGCTGTCACTAACCCTGAAACATGCTACAGCGTAAGCTGCTCCTGTCAAGGGCTCACTGCCACCCACACTTGCAGTTTGGCATTTCTGCCTTTAGACTTGGCAGGCAGTTCAACTGGGGAACTTGGTGGTGTCTACTGCATTCTGCTGTGCATCAGCCAAGGCACAAGCTTTGGGTTCATCTCAGATAATGACTCCTTATCTCTGAAGTGCTTCTGGTACTACCACAGTAGATTGTAGATTTAATGTTTGCCACAGAGCCTGTATTTTAAGTTTGACTACCTTAAACCTCTAAATTTGGTGACAGTATTTCCAATCATTTTCTTGTGGCGCATGGGAAAGAAAAAAAAATCAGTAAGTGGGCCAGGCGCAGTGGCTCACACCTCTAATCCCAGCACTCTGAGATACTGTGGCAGGCAGATGGCTTGTGCCCAGGCGTTTAAGACCAGCCTAGGAAACATGAAACCCTGTCTCTACAAAAAATACAAAAATAAGCCAGGTGGCACCTAACTGTAGTCCCAGCTGCTTGGGAAGTTGAAGTGGGTAGATTGCTTGCACCTGGTATGTTGAGGCTGCAGTGAACTGTGGTCATGCCACTGCACTCCAGTCCGGGTGATAAAGTGAGCCCCTATCTCAAAAAAAAAATCAGTGATATGGATTATTGTATAAAATGATTATTAATTTAAATTTACTAGATTTGTCTCCCACCATAATTTAAAATAAACTTTACACAATGTATACATATAAAAAAGCTGGGGCGGGGGGGACGTTTTTCCAAACCATCACCACTATAAAGAGAGCTTTTTCTTCCCAAACAGAAACTGTACCCATGAAGCAACTCCCCATTCTTCCCTCCCCTCAGAACTTGGTAACCTGTATTCTACTTTCTGTCCCGAGGAATTTCCCTAGTCTAGATATCCCCTGCAACTGGAATAATACAAGTCCTCTAAACATCATCAATAGGTTCTTGGAAACTGTGACTTCAAGCAAAACAACATATAAAGAAACCAGTTTTACTATAAGCTAATTGATACAAACAACAGTTAAGGTGCTATGGCATATTTCTGGTCACAAAAACATCACCAAACTTGTAAATGAAGGCCCCAAACAGTAATATTACAAATTGAAATAAATGTGAGCTACTGTAATTAGTCTATTCTCACGCTGCTAATAAAGATTCCTGAGACTGGGTAATTTCTAAAGGAAAGAGGTATAACTGACTCACAGTTCCACATGGCTTGGGAGGCCTCAAAATCATGGCAGAAGGCAAATGAGTAGCTAAGTCATGTCCTCCATGGTGGCAGGCAAGAGAACATGTGCAGGGAACTCCCCTTTATAAAACCATCAGATATCATAAGACTTATTCACTATCCACTATCATGAGAACAGCATGGGAAAGACCTGCCCTGGTGATTCAAATACTTCCCACTCAGTCCCTCCTGTAACACTTAGGAATTATGGAAGCTACAATTCAAGATGAGATTTGGGTGGGGACACAGCTAGACCGTATCAGCTATACATAGATTTAAGGTCAATAAAAACAAGTACGGTAATGACGTGCTCAGCGACTCCAGTTCAGGGCTGCGGTGGCCACAGCCCCTCTCGGCAGGCTCAGGGCTCAGGGTGAGAACTGACCCTGGACAGGATGCCATCCCATCTCAGGGCACATACACACACCCTGACAGATCATGTAGACATGCCTATTCACCTAATGTGTGCATCTTTGAGAGGTAGGAGTAAACTGGAACACCTGGAGAAAATCCATGCAAGCAGTGGTCCCAGCCAATCAATGTTGTAACAAAATGACATTGAAAAAAACGTTATTCAAGGACCTGCTGTATACTATCTGGTCTTTTGTGTCTGGCTTATTTCACTCAGCATAATGCTTTCAAAGTTTAACCATGTTGTAGCATGTATAAGAATTTCATTACTTTTTATGGCAGAACAATATTCCATCCTATGTATATCTGTTCCATCCTACGTACATCTGTTTATCCATTTGTACATTGATGAACTCTTGGGTTTCTTCTACCTTTTGGCTATTGTGATTAATGGTGCCCTGAACATTGCTATTTAAGTCTGAGTATGTTTTCAATTTTTTGAGGTATCTAGGAATGGAACTGTTGAGTCATATGGTAATTCTATGTCCATCTTATTGAGAAACTGCCTAACTTTTCCACAGTGGCTGCTCTGGTTTACATTTCCACCAGCAATACATGAGGATCCCAGTTTATCCACATTCTTGTCAACACTTACTTTTTATTTGTTTAATAGCCTTTCTAATGGGTTGGCAGTGGTATTTCACTGTGGTTTTGATTTGCATTTCCTAGATCACTAATGATATTGAGCATCATTTTATTGGCCATTTGTATATCTTCTTTGGGGAAATGTATATTTAAGTTCTTTTCCCATTTTTTAATTGAACTGGGGTTTTGTGTGTGTTATGAGTTCTTCATATATATTCTTAATATTAATTCCTTATCAGTTACATGATGTGCAAAGATTTTCTTTCATTATGCAGATTGCCTTTGTATTCTTTTTTTTTTTTTTCTTCAGACAAGGTCTTGCTCTGTTGTCCAGGCTGGAGTACACTGGTATAATTATGGCTCATTGTAGCCTCGACCTCCTGGGTTCAAGCCATCTTCCTGCCTCAGCCTCCCAAGGAGCAGAGACTATAGCTACATGCTACCATGCCTAGCTAATTTTTATATTTTTTGTAGAGATGGGGTTTCACCATGTTACCCAGGTTGGTCTCAAACTCCTGGGCTCAAGCAATCTGCCAGCTTCAGCCTTCCAAAGTACTAGGATTACAGGCATGAACCACCAGGCCCAGCCTCTTTTGTACTCTTCATAGTATCATGTTATGCACAAAGTTTGAAATTTTGGTAAAGTTTAGTTTATCTGTTTTTTATTGCGTATGCTTTTAGTGTCATAGGAAATCACTGCCTAATCCAAGGTCATGAAAATTTTCACCTGTACTTTATTCTAAGAGTGATACAATTTTAGGTCTTAAATTTAGGGTTTTGATCCATTTATTCTGATTCATTTTTTAGTTCATTTTTGTATGTGGTGAAAGGAAAGGTACCAACTTTACACTTTCACATGTGGATGCTCAGTTTTCCCAGCACCATTTGTTGAAAAGATCACCGGCTTTATTTACCGTAGATGGAATGAGTTGTTGATTTTCCGCTCCTGCCTAACAAAACTGTGCAAAGGTTGCAGAGAGTTTGCAAACTGCTTCTTTCCCTCCCTGTTACCTGGCTGATGAGGATCAACCCTGATTCCTACAGTAATAATGGTTCTTGCAGTCCCCATTTAAAATAACTAGCCAAGACAAAGAAGTCCTGTGATTCTTCTTTACCAGCAATTGGCCTTTTACATGCCTGTCTTCCCCAAAAGGCTGGTAGATAGTGAGAAATGTGGAGACAAAGTATACAGGACACCTAGCACAGTGCCACAGTGGATGGATCAGTTAGGGTACTGTGTTTCCAGGCAATAGATATGAACTCTAACTTAAACAAAAAGTGAAATTTGTAGCAAGTCCAATATAAGCTCACAGATGTATAAGAAGGTTTGAAAAACAGGCTGAAAATGGGAAGGAGCCAAGGTAATTAGAGGAAGGAGCTATCCTCTTAGCTTCCGTGGTATGGCAGACACCAAAACTTAGTGAAGCACCAAACACCAAGACAGTACTTAATGCTGTGTAAGAGACTTCCCAAAGAAAATAGAGTGCAATTAGGAAGAGGGGATGAATGCTAGGTAACAATCTGTGGCCATATGTCTGCTGGGAACTTGTTGGTTTCCCAGTATCCATATCCACATCCCTTTCACTCACATACTTTCCCAAATGCCCCTGCCTTATGTAATATCGTTTTTAAAAATGCATTAGCCCCTCCCCAGGGGGAGACAACACAAAATGTTGTCAGTTACTGTTCCCAGTCCAGTATATCTCTGTCATGTCTAATCTTCAGTACTGTCACAGTCCCATCTTGCCATTCAGCAACTTATACACTAAATGGTGAATGTAATCAACAATCTACTATAGCTTGTGGGCAAGTGGGGGTGGGGGGGGAATAAAATAAATTATTTGAAAATTTAGATGTGTGCACAGCCCTATTTGTATCAGCAATATGATTTCCCCTTAATGGTCTGGGTCAATCATCCTAGCTGTGCTACTAGATTTTGTTCAAAATACTCCTTGGCTGTCCCCAAAGGACACTTCTATGGGTTCCTTGGGAAGATTATACATCTCCAATCCACTGCTATCGGGCTGGCCATGTGGTTTGCTCTAGCCAGCTGAATGTGAGCTTGAGTGACTTTCATGAGGAAGCTTTAATCATATGGTTCTGCCTTGAGCTTGGCACTCCTTCATATAGGGTCTATATTCCATTGTCCTTGGTCCCAGAATGAAGAGTACATGAGCAGAGCTGTAACTATTGATTCATTGTTGACATATAGTTTGAATGAAAAATAAATTTTTGTTAACCACTGTAAGTTGGGAGGCACTTGTCAAAGCACAATTAAGTCTTTACTGACTAATACATCAGCCAATAATAACACATAACCCCCACCCCAGCCTTTTATTTTGCACACTGGAAGAAGGTGCTCCAAAGAAGTGGCTTCCAGCTTAGTGGGACTCTGATATATTTACCTTGATGTAAGCATTCCTCCTTTGATTATTAAAGCTTCTAAACCAGCAGTCATGAGAATGGAAAGCAAAATATTTGCCAGTGATCTACCACTTTGATTTTAGACCAATATTGTCCAACAAAACTTCCTGTAATACTATCCAATATGGTAACCTAAATTAGCCACATGTGACTGCTGAGCACTTAAAGTGTGGCTAATGGGAGGAGCTGAATTTTTAACTATTTTAAATAGCTACATCTGGCTAGTGGCTACCACATTGGACGGCACAGTTCTAGATCCTCATATCCTGCTTTGGAAAGAAGAGCACCATATTCAGTCACTGCTTCAGAGCAGAAATCGAAGCCTGCAATACAGCATCCTATATTCTTAAGGTACTCCTGATTCAGGGGAGGTAAGCCCTAAAATTGGGAAAGAATTTAATGGCAAGCTGGTGTTAGATAACAATGCAATGTACAGCAGCAGCAGAGGCACTGCTCCTTATGGAGCAGGGCTACCGCATAGGCAGTGTGCCCAGAGTAGCAGTTCAAAGGCAGTTCTATTTATACCCACTTTTAATTATATGCAAATCAAAGGGTAGATTATGCAGTACTTTCTAGAAAAAGGGTGGTAACTTCTGGGTCATCAGGTTGTTGCCATGACAAGGGGCAGTAATATCTGGATGTTGCCATGGCAATGGTAACTGACATGACATGCTGGTGGGTATGTCTTAGGGAAAGCTGCTTTTTGCCCTGTCCTTGTTTTAGTTAGTCCTCAATTTCGACTGGTGTCCAAGTCCCACCTCCTGAGTCAATTACTACCTCCAACCTCGCTACCTCCCAGCTGGTCCTGGGACTGATCTTCAATAAGCCAATCAACTTTTCAGTAAAGCTAGATGCTTCTGGGTGATGGATATGTGATAGAGCCAGTGAATCCAAGAGAATTAGCTCATCTTTATGCTATAACATGAGACCAGATGCTTGTCAAAGAGGGCTTGGTTTTGCTGCAAAACCCTGCAGATCTCAGACACTCCAAACTCATTAGTTCTGCTGTTTTGAGACCAGGTGGCAAAGTTAGCTTTCTCTTAACCTAGACCCCACTCAAAGCTAGATGTTTTGGGAGGGTTCTTGGTAAATGACTTAGATAAAAACATCCAAGTCAGGTAGACAAGGCTGTGTCCTGATCTTAATTCTTCAGCTCTACTGAATCTTGGGGCCCTACCAGGCCTTCTTGTGCTCTGAGGAAGTTCATTCACCCCTTCTTGCCTCTGTTTCTCTCTATAAAAGCATCGCTGACATAGCAGAACACACAAATTATTAACTCAATATAGCGCATGTAGTTTTCCTCAAACAAGCTGAAAACAGCTTGATCAAGAGATAGGGCTCTGGAGATTCCTAAAGGGTACATGAGTTTTGGTGTTGCCATCTTGACACTAAACTCTCTTCTGTTTATAATTATTCTGTGGCCCTAAAAAAAAAATCAATATTCAACTTTTATCTTGGGTAATGTTTTCTTATACTTCCCTTCAAAAAAGCTGAAAGAATAGTCAGTGAATTCCCAATACCATTTACCTAGATTCACCAATTGCTTATTTTGCCTCATTTTAAAAATATTTCTCCCCTCCCCACACACACATAAAAGTTTCTGAACCATTTGAGAAGTTGGAAACATGCTTCTTTATCCCTAAATACTTCATTTATATTTCCTGAGAACAAGGGTGTTTTCTTACATAAAAATCAGTGTAATTATCATAATCAGTAAACATTACATTGATAAAATACTGTTACCTTATCCATAATTCATTCAAATTTCAATTACCTCAAAATATTTATTGTAGCTATTTTTTCCCCATTCCATGGTTCAACCTGGGATTATGCAAATGCATTCTGTTGTAATATCTTTATTGTTTTCTCACTGTCGAACAGTTCCTCAGCCTGCCTTTGTCTTTATTACATTTGACACTTTTGAGGCATAGAAGCCAGTTAGTCTGAGCGTATCCCTCAGTTGGGGTTTGTCTAGTGCTTTCTCTGATTAGTTTCAGATTACGCAGTGTTGGCAGAAACTCAGTAGAACTGACATCACATCCTTAATGCATCACTTCAGGAGGCACATCTTAGCTATTTGTCCCATTACTGGTAATGTTATCTTTGCTCCCTCAGTTAAAGTGATGCCTACTGGTTCTCTCCACTGTGAAGTCAATGTTTTTCTCTTTATTCTTAACATGGAATTAATGGGGAGATTATACGAGACTGTGTAAATTGCATTCTTCATTAAACTCTCACCCACCAGTTTTAGCATCAGTTTATTTTCTAACTCTAATCCTTCCATATTCTACTATAAAGAAGGGGTTTTGGTTTTCTTTCCAAAGTTTAGATTTTTGGGTTTTTGTTTTTGTTTTGTTTTTGAGACAAGCTCTTGCTGTGTCAACCAGGGTGGAATGAAGTGGCATGATCTTAGCTCACTGCAGCCTCGACCTCTTGGGCTCAAATGATCCTCCCACCTCAGCCTCCCAAGTAGCTGGCACTATAGGCATGTGCCACCACTGCCGGATAATTTTTGTTATTTTTTGTAGAAATGGGGTCCCACTATGTTGCACAGGCTGGTGTCAAACTCATAAGCCCAAGTGATCCCCCTGCCTCAGCCTCAGCCTCCCAACTTGCTGGAATTACATGTATGAACCACCACACCCAGCCCACTTTTCACTTTTTGAAAATTAACAAATATGCGTAACAATATTTTCACCCATCCCGGATTTCCTCTATCCTAAGCCTCAACCTGATGCTGATCCCCATTCTAGTCATGAGCCTTGTTTATCACTGCGTTCCCATTCTGATACCTACTCCATCTCTGAGCTTCACCCCTCCCAATATCCTGTCTCTACCCAACTCTGTCTTTGGCTTTGAGCCTGGACAATGCGCCCTGAAGAATAGCATGGACATTGGTAACGTGCTACTGAAATCATTTTATCTCTGATAGAAGATCTGAAGATCATCAATCTTCCTCTCCTGGTAAGTATTTTATCCTCTCTTTTACATCTCGTAGATTTTTACTATTTTTCATCCATTCTGAAAGGTTTAGACAAATTTCAATCCCTGATCTTTATACTCATTTTCTTTTCTGAAAGTCAAAACTGGAATTTTTCTTCCTAAAACATGAGTCCTGATTTTACTCTTTGTTTACACCTTATTCTAAAGAGTAGTTTTCAAATAAATACAATCTGGTAATTTTGTTAAGAGAGGACTAGAATTAAGGGAAGCAAGGAGAGCAAAAGTAAGATTAAGCCTGAAATAAGGCTGGTATAGAAAATGCATGCCACTGTTTTTCTGGCTAGAACCATGGAGGGTGTAGAAGAGAATAAGAAGGTCCCCGCTGTTCCAGAAACCCTTAAGAAAAACTAAAGGAATTTCACAAAGCTGAAAGGAGTTTGAGAAAGGAGTTTTCCTATAAGATGCTTCAAAAGGCAAGGAGGAAGCTTATCTATGAAAAAATGAAGCACATCACAAGGAATATAGGCAGATGTACAGAACTGAAATTTGAATGGCGAGGATGGCAAGAAAAGCTGGCATTTTATGTACCTGCAGAACCCAAATTAGTGTTTGTCATCAGGATCGGAGGTATCAATGGTGCGAGCCCAAAGGTCCGAAAGGTGTTGCATCTTCTTTGCCTTCATCAAACCTTCAATGGAACCTTTGTGAAGTTCAACAGGCTTCAATTAACATGCTGAGGATTGTAGAGCCATATATTGCGTGGGGGTACCCAAATCTGAAGTCAGTAAATGAACTAATCTACAAACGTGGTTATGGCAAAATCAAAAAGAAGGGAATCACTTTGATAGATAATGCTTTGATTTCTCAGTCTCTTGGTAAATATGGCATAATCTTCATGGAGGATCTGATTCATGAGATCTATACTGTTGGAAAACGCTTCAAAGAAGCAAATAATTTCCTGTGGCTCTTCAAATTATCTTCTCCATAAGGTGGAATGAAGAAAAAGACCACCCATTTTGTAAAAGGTGGAGATGCTGGCAACAGGGAGGACCAGATCAACAGGCTTATTACAAGAATGAACTAAGGTGTCTACCATGATTATTTTTCTAAGCTGTCTGGTTAATAAACAGTATCTGTTCTCAAATGAAAGAAAGGAAAGAAAAGAAAGAAAACAAATTAAATAAATGCATGTCATATGAGCTTCATTTGGCTTCGGTCTTTCTAGCAGCCAGTGCAAAAGAGGGTTTTTATCATCAACTGGTCTTCTTTATTCATCAAATAGAGAGTGATACCTTTTAAATTCCCCAGTTAAACTGAAGTCACTTAAAGTTTGCACTTGAAGCATGTTTACATCATTACCGGGTATTGGGTGGTTCTATCCCAGGCTTAGCTAGATTCCTCTGATACTGATTGGAACTCAGCTGAGGACTTGCAGGAACCTCTGCAGATTTCCACAGCTCTTTCCCTCTTTAGCTTTCTCAGGAACTCTGTTTCGAAAACTCGAGTGGCCCTGCCTTCCCTGGCCCCACAAGTCTGTCTGTTCAACAAACCACTAGGCTTTATCTGTTTCCCTCCCCTTGTGCTGTTGCCTGGAACGAGACAGGAAGGCAAAGTACTCATCAGGCTTACACTTCCTTTCTCAAGGCATCCCTGTGCCTCGCTGCCTGATTGTCCAATGTCTTGAAAACCTTCGTTTCATATATTTTGCATGTTTCCTTAGTTGCTTCATGTGGAAGGGTTAATCTGGTCCCTGATACTACAACCTGAGTGGCACAGAAAGTCCCTTGTTTCTCGACAACACCACACCTTTAAGTCCTAGCCCACCTGGGACCACCAGGGATTCCTGAAGATTGCCCTCTAGAAGGCACCAATCTGTGATCAGGAACTTTTAGGAACCATTGTGTTTTCCAGGCAACACTTATATAAACATGTAATTTTAGAAGCTCAATGACATTTTATTTCTTCTAACTGCATCCAGGATGGATGTCCTTAAATCTGCAATGACTTGGAAAATGAAAATTTTGTTCAGGCTGGTAGTTTATAAGCTAAGCCCAAGACTTACTTTTTAGAATATAGTCATTATTGTTGTCATGTCACATTTGTTGATAATGCCTCCATCTTACATAGATATATATGAATATATGTGGATTCACTGAGTATATTCAACCTCCCATTAACTGGGGATAAGTAAACTATAGTGAGAATAGAGGAAGAAAATGTATTTTGGAAAAAAATTAGGAGTAAAAAAAACCCCTACATATTAGAAGGTATCTATTGTTTGGCACTGCATAGTAGTAGACAAAACATATGCTTCTCCCTGAGCAACTAGAGATACAACTTCTCCAAAAAGACCTTGATTTCTCAACCCAGAGCCCCTCTGGAAAACAAGGCAGGGCTTACAATCTAGATATTGTAGACCAGGTACAGTGGCTCATGCCTGTAATCCCAGCACTCTGGGAGACCAAGGTGGGAGGATCAATTGAGTCCAAGAGTTTGAGACCAACCTTGGGAACATTGTGAATTCCCATCTCTAAAAAAATGAGAATTAAAAAATTAGCCAGGTGTGGTGGTGCATACCTGTAGCTGCAGCTACTCGGAAGGCCAAGTCAGGAAGATCACTTGAGCTCAGGGAGTCAGGGTTATAATGAGCTATGATTGTGCCACTGCACTCCAACCTGGGTGACAAAGCATGACCCTGTCTCAAAAATGTAAGAATAAAAATTAAAAGTTATAGTGGTCAGAGATCCCATTCCAAAGTCAGCAGTGGGGACCATGGAGGATGGAGGTAGATGAGGAGGAGGGGTTGGGGAGAAGGAAGTTTCGGGCAATGGAGAGTGCTTAATCTTATCCTGAATTTCAAAACAATGAGCTCAACTAAGAACTAGCAGTTTGGCTATTTTTCATTTTGGTTTTGTTCTCAAAGTATTTTACAGTATTTATACATTTGGATGATGATTACAGAAGAGTCAATGTGTTTCTGAATACTGTATGTAATTTTAGCTAGACAAATAAAGCCTTGGGGTTATATCATTCAAGGATATAACAGCTCCAGTCTCTTACACATGGGCATCTATTGCTGCTCACTTTAAACATTCAACCATGTTTGTGACTTAATTTTACTACTTACGCTGCCACCAACTGATGGATTCCCTCGATGGATCTTTAGCCAAATTCCCCAAGAGAAAAGATCTTACCAGCGGCTAGTCAGCACCCATTAGCAAGTGTGCTTGCTGGATCAGCCAGTGAGACAGCTACCTTAGACTCAGGTGCCAACCTGTGATGTAGGGCAGCGAGGTTGTGTGGGATAAAGCTAGATCATCCATCCCGGCCATCAAAAGAGGCTGTGAATGTGGCAGGCGCTTGGTATCCCACATCCAGTACAAAAGTAGATGATTTTACTTAACACTTTCCACAGTAAGCACAAGTCCCTGAGCTAATCTTTTTAGGAGATACAGATATGGGAAAGACTTGATTCCTGTCATGTCATTGAGGGACAGTGACAGATACTGTACAGCTAAGAGACAAGCCAGGGAATGAACAGCAGGGTGGAAGAATGGCAGAACCAGCCGATGTGGAATGTTGGTTCCCACCTGTGTTAAGCTTGCAGGTCAATTGCTTAACTCAGGGCCTGTTCCACAGCGAGTATGCAGTAAGTGGCAGTTGCTACTATGGAGACAGAAGATAAAGTCCCATCCCAGAGACTCCCAGGCATATTCTTGAGTCCCACCGAGTTATGATGAATAAAGAAGTGTTGGCAATGGCACAGCCAGTCTGTGGTGATTCAACTGCTTTTGTAAAGTTAGGGAGAACAGGGCATGAGGAAGCTCCACAGGGGCTGCTGTCACTCTAGACAGTTCTTAACTATTCCCCCAAGGTTGCCGTGAGCAAACTTGTGAGGTACAACCTGGGACCCCTCGTCTCTTCCTGGGAGCAAGAACTCAGGGAAGCTTTGAGTGGTTTCACTTCTCTAGTCCCCCCAGTCCTTTGGTGTGTCAGCAAACCAGCTGGCACCATCCTTTCATAGGGCCTGATTCACATGGCAGCTTTGGGATTTGTGGATTCACATTAACTCTTGCTGGCTTCTTTGTGGCACCTTCAACCTCTTCAAAGCCATAAAGCACATTGGTTGCTTGAGGTTCCTCCTGAACAGCAAGTGACTTTGTTTGCTTTGTCCCCAGCCCCTATAGAGTTGGCCTTGTGATTACTATGAGCAGGAGGAGGGCTCATGCTGGGGCCCCTGCCCACTGCTTTGCAGGCAAGGTGACCCTCTGTTCTTAGGCATTGTGATTCTCCCCAGATATGTGTGAGTCAAGTTGAATGAATAGCAAGAAATATTTCATGCAGCACAGCAGATGCTGCTTCTAAAGTTCATTTGGGTCTCAAGACCCAATTGGCCAGTTAATCTTTTCATTGCAAAAACATCATCATGACTTTTGAGAAATCCCCTTTGAAATATAGCCAGGCAGGTTCTCAGCACAGAACACAGAAGCCAGCACTGTGATGTCCAGGCCCACCAGTGATGCTGTTTATAGCCCTGATGGAGCCAGGAGCTACAGGTGGCCGTCCTCAGGAACTGCTTCCCACTGGCCAGCAGAGTTCACTTCAAGGGATGTGAATATGAATGGTGTCCCAGTGACTAAATTTGGCCTAATTTCTAACTTGAAAATTATGGCTTTTTGTTTATTTTGTTAATGGCAGAGGGGTGGTGTTTTCAGCCATTGCAGGGCTGGTCAGGGAAGGGGCTGTGGCTGAGCATCATACTGCTCATCTAAGGGAAAGTGTCTGATCCTACTTCATGGCCTCTCTCCTTCCCAGAGGCCCCACATTACCACTCCACTTTATTTCTAAATCCTTGGCTTGAGCCTCATCTCTGAGAGAGAAAGGAACATGGCCAGGGGACTTGCATTCCCACCAACTCTTCAAAAGCAATGGAGGCCACAGAAGAGCTGGTAGGGAGGGGTGGCAGGGAAACTTGATTTCTAAAACAAGATTGCTTAATCCTCCAGAATTGGCTTCTTAGAAAATGCACTGATCTCAAACAGACAGGATATGTACCCCTGCCAGGGAAACTTGGGATTTGTTGCTGCTCCAGCTGACTTCCATGTGCACCTGAACACACAGAGCTTAGGGCTCCCTGTGTTGGGGTCACCATAGGTAATTTGCTCATCCTTCTGTCATCCAAGATGAAAGTTATTTACTAATGACTCCCTTTTTTGTTTCTTTTAATTCACTGGAGGGACCCTTCTAACCTCTCAATCCAGGACAGGTTTCCTGAGGTTGGGAAGGATAAGAAAGGAGGAAGCAGTCTTTTTCAGTGCATGTTCCTAAGGCTAGAGACTTGCATGGAGGCCCATAGACATGAGAGGCATGTAAAACCAGCCTCAGATGCATCATTCTCTTTAAGACTTAGAACACAACAGGTTCAGTGGGATATGCCCAGAAGAATGTGGCTACTCTCTCCTACAGCCACTTTGCACAGGGGTAGGCAAAGCAAATAAAACTAATACTACCACATGGTTGACACTCTGTTTACCCCATGCTAGGTACCACACTAAGTGCTTTCCATTTAGCATCTCATTTAAATCTTCAAAATAACACCAGGATGTAGGCATCATCATTGTCATCAGCATTACTTAGATGAGAAACTGAGGCTCAGAGAAGGTGCATGATCTGGCCACGGGTGTGCCATCGCTAACTGGTTAAGGCAGGATTTGAACCCAGAAGGTCTGCCTTAACCATTCTGTGGTCCCTAGTTACAACCTGTTCAATGGATGAATTACAGCCTTTTGCTTCCTTGCCCTAATCTGTATTTGGTATATAAGATGCCAAGATATATAAGGTCCACTTAGGGCTGCTAAGCACCTACCCCATGGGCTGCTTCTGCAGGAAGCCCCTTCCCTGTTCTGGGCATGGCCTCTGTTCCCCCAGAGCCCAGCAGTCAATTCTACACTGTAATCTAGGGCTACAGAGAAGTGAGCTGCAGACTCTTTTGTTCCTTGGGTAAATTCCATTTCCTTTTCTATTGTCTCAGCCTTCTTAGTGATGTAACATTACACCAAGCATATCCTGCTTTTAAAAGGAAACTTTGATGGAGGTTGACAAATTACCATTCACAGCTCAGTGAATGATGAAGTCACAAGAGAGGAGTGGAAGCAATGCACCTGGTATCGGTAATTACAGCCTTGAATGAGGGAGGAAAGAAGGAATGAAGGCAGGCCAGAACAGCTGGGTGTGGGAGACTGGCTCAGAGAGGATTTGAGAGGGCTAGGAAGCGGAAGGATGTTATACAGCAAGTACTTTTAATCTCCGTTCACCCTACCCCAGTCCTGCACTCCTGCCTTCTGCTCCTTACCTTGGGTTTCTTTTCTGATCTGTGTTTTTCCTGATCTCAAAGATTTCTTTGTCCATCTTCCCATAACAGCACCAGATGAACTGTGAGGATCAAAATAAAAGCTCTTGAGGCATCCTCACACCAATTTATGTTTTGCTTCTTCACTTGGGTCCTCTGATCTGTATTATGTATGAGAACCTACCAGAACACTCCAAGAATTTACTCCAGAGACAGTAACTGAGGGGACCAGAAAACAGAAGTCATGATGTCCATTATCCTTTAAAGTAGATTTCTTCAGTTACTCCTTTTAATTTTGAAGTGAAATTAGTACATTTTGTCCTTGGAAAATAATGTGATCTCTCAGGACTGCACTGTGGCAATTTAAATTATAATTAAAATGAATGAACATCAGATAAAATTAAAAGTTTAATTCCTCAGTTGCATTAGCCATACTTCAAATGCTCACAGGCCACATGTCGCTTGCGGCTATCATACTGAACAGTGCAGATATAGACCTGATATGGTTTGGATCTGTGTCCTAGCCCAAATCTCATGTTGATCCCTTGGAATCCCCAGTTTTGGAGATGGGACCTGGTGGGAGGTGATTGAATCATGAGGCAGATTTCCCTTTTGGTCTTAATTTCCCTCTTGGTCCTCCTGACAGTGAGTACGTTCTCATGAGATCTGGTTGTTGAAAACTGTAGCACCTCCCTGGCTCCCCTACTTCTCTGGCCATGTAAGACATGCCTACATCCCATTTGCTTTCTGCCATGATTGTAAGTTTCATGATGCCTCTCAGAAGCAGAAGCTGCTGTGCTTCCTGTATAGCATGCAGAAGCATGAGCCAGTTAAACCCTCTTTTCTTTATAAATTATCCAGTATTTATCATGATGCAAGAACAGACCAATACAGAAAATTGGCACTGAGAGCGGATTACTGTTATAAAGATACCTGAAAATGTGGGAATGATTTTGGAACTGGGGGAGTGGGTAGAGGTTGGAAGAGTGTGGAGGGCTCAGAAGAAGATAGGAAGATGATGAAAAGTTTGGAAATTCCTAGAGACTTGTTGAATTGTTATGCCCAAAATGCTGGTAGTGTAGGGACAAGAAGCCCAGGCGAAGGAGGTCTCAGATGGAGATGAAAAACTTATTGCGAACTAGAGTATGGATCACTTTTATTACACATTAGCAAAGAACTTGAAGGCACTCTGCCCCTGCCCTAGGGATCTGTGGAACTTTGGACTTGGGAGTCATGATTTACCGTGTCTGGCCAAATAAATCTGTAAAGCAGCAAAGCATTCAAGATGTAACATTACACCAAGCACCATTGCTGCTTTTAACAGCCTACGCTGTCATATATATGAGCAAACAAACAACCTGAAACTGGAACTTACATTTAAAGATGAAACACAGCCTAAAGGTTTACAAAATTTGCAGCCCAGCCATGCAGTAGAAAAGAAAAGCCCATTTTCAGGGGAGGAATTCAAGCAGGCTGCAGAAATTTGCATAAGTAATGAGGATCCAAGTGATAATAGCCAAGACTATTGGGGAAAGGCCTTGAAGGCATTTCAAAGAACAAGCCCTGGCCTTAACCAGGACCCTGCTGCTCTGCACAGCCTCAAGACACTGCTTCTTGCACCCAGCCATTTCAGCTCTAGCCATGGCTAAAAGGGGCCCAGGTATAGCTTGGGCCACTGTTTCAGAGGGTGCAAGCCATAAGCCTTGGTGGCATTTCACAAACCTCAGCCGCCCCTCCCATCACAAGCCCGGGCCACAACCAGGATCATGCTCCTCTGCACAGACTCAGGACACTGCTCCCCACATCCCAGTCACTTCAGCTCTAGCCATGGCTAAAAGGGGTCCAGGTACAGCTCAGGCCACTGCTTCAGAGGGTGTAAGCCATAAGCCTTGGTGGCTTCCACATGGTGTTAAGCCTGTAGGTGCACAGAATTCAAGAGTTGAGGCTTTAGAGCCTCCACCTAGATTTCAGAGGATGTATGGGAAAGCTTCAATGTCCAGACAGAAGCCTGCTGCAGGGGTGGAGTCCTCATGGAGAACCTCTACTAGGAAAGTGTGGAGGGAAAATGTAGGGTTTGTGCCCCCACACAGTCTCTACTGAGGGCACTACTTAGTGGAGCTTTAAGAAAGTCATCCTCCTCCAGACCCCTGAATGACAGAGCTACCAACAGCTTGCATCCTCACCCTGGAAAAGTCACTGGCACTTAAAGCAGCCTGTGAGAGCAGCCATGGGGGCTGAACCCTGCAAAGCCATAGGGGCAGAGCCAAAGCTTTGGGAGGTGACCCCTTGTACCAGTGTATCCTGGATGTGGAACATGGAGTCAAAGGAGATTATTTTGGAGCTTTAATGTTTAATGACTGCTTTGCTGGGTTTCATACTTGCATGGGGCCTGTAGCCCCTTTGTTTGGGCCAATTTCTCCCTTTTTGAATGGCAGTGTTTACCCAGTACCTATACTCCATGGTATTTTTGAAGTAACTAACTTGTTTTATATTTTACTGGCTCATAGGCAGAAGGGACTAGCCTTGTCTTAGGTGAGACTTCGGAGTTGAGACATTTTAGTTAATGATAGAATGAGTTAAGACTGGGGGACTGTTGGGAAGGGATGATTATATTTTGCAATGTGAGAATAACATGAGATTTGGGAGGGGTCAGGGGTGGAATGATATCGTTTGGATCTGTGTCCCTGCCCAAATCTCATGTTTAATTGGAATCCCCAGTGTTGGAAGTGGGGCCTGGTGGGAGGTGATTGGATTATGGGGGCAGATTTCCCCCTTGGTGCTGTTCTTCTGATAGTGAGTTCTCATGAGATTTGATCATTTAAAAGTGTATAGCAGCTCCCCCTCCACTTCTCCAGCCATGTAAGATGTGCCTGCTTCCCCTTTGCTTTCTGCCATGATTGTAAGTTTCCCAAGGCCTCCCAGAAGCAGAAGCCACTAGGCTTACTATACAGCCTGCAGAATCATGAGCCAATTAAGCCTCTTTTCTTTATAAATCACCCAGTCTCATATTTCTTTAGAGTAATGCAAGAACAGACCAATATAAAACATTTCTATTATAGCTGAAAGTTCTACTGGACAGCTGTCTCAGATACCAGTATTATTGTCTTAATGCTGATGATACTTCATTGGGGGAGAACTTCTAAGGGATATTTAAAAGACACAGTTAACAGTAAGATAGATATAAACCCTCCAAGCAGCTCAAGCAACACTTTTTAAAAACCACTTAGTGAATAATTCTGTCTTCTATTTCCTTCTCTCTAGGGTAATCTAAGTTCTGAGAGTGAAATAGGGGCTCTAAGAATTTCCCTGGCATTGAGGGTATAGTATCTGGGACACGTGACATCCTCTGTTTTTGTAGGTATTTGGATGTTGGTGCCATCCCTGCTGATGTCCTTGGACTAGCTGGGGTCTCTGACATGTATCTCCTAGCCTATTTATTGATGGCATTGACATGTCATATAACTAAGAGAGTTCATTCAGTCTGCTTGCCCTTTTAGTCACCTCTGACACTTTGCAGGGAACAAAAAAAAGCTTCTGGATACTCCCACAGACTACTCTGCATTGAGGTTCCCCTCAGACCCTTCCATCTGATTGCCTCCAAGCTAAAGTTCCCCCACTCTCTAATTCCCTTCAAACTTCTATTTCCCACTCTGTCTCTTGGATTTAACTAGTATGGTGGTCTCTGCGCCCATTCTCCAGGGCCCAGAAAGCTCTAAGCTCGAGTCGCCCAATCTTACATTTTTCCCTATCTGTTGCATGTCAAATGTTTATTTCCTTTAGGGAGACAAAACATCTCTCTTTTCTTCTTGTGTTCTTCATCCTTATACAGATGTCACAAACTCTGAAAGGTGCCAAACAGCAAATATTTTAGCCTTTGCAGGCCATACGGTCTCTGTTGCAACTACTCAGCCCACTGTATTAAGTGCAAAAGTAACTATAGGTAATAAATGGATATGGCTGTGCTTCGGTAAAACTTAATTACAGAAAAACTTTACCTTCAAAGATTGCAGTTTGCTTACCCCTGGTTTATATTAATAGTATAAAGTTGGGATCCAGGTTCTCTTTGCCCTTGGTATTTAGAAACAAGCTTTCAGAATTAAAAAAAAAGGCTCCTGCCTATGAAAATCAGCTTAACCTGCTATAGATTTTTTAAGTCTACCATTGGACTCAAACACCAAGAATTTTCTTCCTTCTTCTAGGCATATTAGTGGTGCCCTAAAGAAAGGGCATGCAGAAAGTCTCCAAGGATGTTTGAATAGGAGCAGAAAAGATACAAATTAAATAATTAGAAAATAGTTAAAACAATAGTATTTCTCAACTACATCTGCAAAACAGATTAGCAATTCTTATCCAACTGTGATGGCGAGGATTAATGAAAATCAGTGTTTCAGAAACTTTGCCTCACACATCATCAGGCATATGACAAACGTTCAGTAAACACCCACTCTTTCCATTCCTATACCTCTAGGATCGACCTGATGACGTTCAAGCAACAGCTAGAAGACCAACTCAGTCTCAGACTTATTGAGTTGAAATACATTTCTTTTTCCACTGTTATGAAAAAAAGCAGATTTTCCCCAAATAAAAAATTATTAAATTATTTGCTTTTTCTTAAAGCCACATGACAGAAAGCCAGGGCCCAGATCCTAGAGGAAGGAGCCATCATGGGTCAGTTTTTAAAATGGGAGAAAAG
This sequence comes from Callithrix jacchus, assembly GCF_049354715.1. Taxonomy (NCBI): domain Eukaryota; kingdom Metazoa; phylum Chordata; class Mammalia; order Primates; family Cebidae; genus Callithrix; species Callithrix jacchus. Next base: position 95,015,827 of record NC_133509.1, read on the forward strand.
TGTCCCCTGTAAGAAAGTACTACTTGTCCGCTTTAGAGGATACCAAACATGAAGTGGGAGGGGCTAAAATCAAATACCACTCACTTCCTCTGTATGACTTTTTTGGTTACAACTGATAGAAATTTAACTCACATTAGGTTAGGTAAAGGGGGAATATATTAGTTTGGAGTATCTAAGGCTGAACAACTAAATTATGGCTGGTCAGGAATGCTGCTGGGCTTCAGAAACTGGAGCTGGGCATCTAGGTGCTCTCTGTACTCTCTCCCTGTCCTTCCTTTCTGTGGCACTGGCCAGATTAGCTTCTTCCACCTAGAAGGGAAAATATCTGCTGACACCCTTGCCACTAGTAAGACAGATTCCTTTTTTCACTTCCGTTTTAAAAATTCTAGGGAAGGGCTCTGATTGGCCCTGCTGTAGTCATGTATAAACCCAGCCAATGAGAGCCAGGCTGAGGGACGGGATCATGACCCACCCTATCCCCTTGGACCGGAGGCGGCAGGCACAGACACCAATCATTAAGTGTCCTTCGCCTCGGAACTTCCCCTGGGGGTTGGTTCTGCACACTCCTGTCTTTTATCTCAGCACAGACCCAGAACGGCAATGCCTTTTTATGTTTGTTATGTATAAAGTTATTTGTTACAGTGTTGACTCAAAGCTGACACATTTCTGTTCTCAGGCAAACTGCGGTTGAGGTTTAGGTTGCTGCCTTGGCAATCCTGGCTGTCCTTACAGAAGGGCATGTGAACCGCCTACCTGGCTGTCTTTTTCGCTGGGTTGGCTCTGCAGTGGAGGCTGGCGGATCAGCAAGTGATGAGCCCGCCCTTGCTGGCCATGCAGTTTGGCTCCTGTCATGCTCTTGGCCATTGAATTGGCCTAATGCAGCCCTCAGTAGCCAGCCTGGTGTTCCCCGGGGCTGAGGATCTAGTGGCAACAGGGCACGATTCGATTCACATTAAAAATGGATATTAAGCCTTTTTACTAGGGGTCTTGTCAAGAAAAACAAATCTGCCTGCTATCAAAGGCAAAGAAAATGCCCCTTACCATAGCAGCAGTTAACTATGTTCACTGATATCAAAGAGACTGTCTGTCCCCATGCCTTGGAGGCAGTTTTGTCAAGGTCAATTCAGCTGATCTTTTTCGATGATAACCCAAAGAGGATTAAGTTAACATCTGACCTTTAAAGAGGTTTATCTCTGGGTAACCAAGCTAATTAAAAAATTAAAAGACTGCTTTTGAAAAATATTTAGACCAAAGAGTAAGGAAAACATGAACCCACTGCTTATAGCAGCAGGAATATCCACAGAAAATCCCCAGTGGGAAACTAGCTTTTTTTTTATCACACTGTTGGGCTTAATGTGGGGATTCTGGAATCAAACCAGTGACTTCCAATCCTGGCTCTGCCACTTTCTAGTTTCTAGAAAGTGTTTCTAAAAGCACTAGTTTCTAGTTCAGTCTAGTTTCAAACTAGACTTGGATAAGTGTCTTGCATTCTCTGAACTCTGTTGTATTATTTGTAAAATAGAGATAATAATAGTAATTATCTACAAGGTTATTGCAAGGATTAAATGAGATAGTACACATAAGGCCTTTTCATTTAGGCTAACTATAAATATTACTGTGAACATTTTCAAGTTTAAACATTTTTGTTTAAATTTTGCTTTACCAATTTGTCCCATCATGTTGACAGTTGAGTGGAATCTCTTGACAAAGTGGCTGGTTCTCACTATACTCAGAATTCAGAGAAACCTCTAGGTTGTGAGATTGCTCAGCTTTAGACCAAATGTTACTAGCATAGATATAACCGTGCTAGCACCTCAGCTGCTGCTGAACTTGATTATCTGCCCCATCACACATATGATAACTCAGTTTACTACTAAAGTCATGTTGAAGAAATGGAATTGTGAGAATAGGGATGGTAATGTCATCCAGAAAAATTTCTGGCTTTTAAGTTCTCCTATAAATACTTTCCAATTCAAGGAGATACTGTTAATTGTTAATTGTTTTCTTCCAAAGCAACGTTCCTCACTCTGGCTTGCTTTTTATTTTTCTTCTTTTCTTTTTTCTTTCTGATCTCACTCTGTCACCCAGCCTGTAGTGCATTGATGCAAAGCTCACTGCAGCTGCAGTCTCAAACTGCTGGGCTCAAGTGATCCTCCTGTCTCAGCCTCCCAAGTAGCTGGGACTACAGGTGCACACCACCACACCTGGATAATTTAAACATTTTTTTAAGACATGAGGTCTTGCTATGATCCCCAGGCTGGTATTGAATGCCTGTCCTCAAGTATCCTCCCAACTTGGCCTCCTAAAATGCTGAGATTACAAGCATGAGCCACTGCATCCGCACCTGGCCTGGTTTTCATTTCATTGGCCTATGTGGTGGTTGGAGTTGTCTCTTTTGCATGTTGACAAGTGTCATAAAGCCATAGGAGACTTTGTGATGGCCTGAAAATAAGATTATGGATTCTTCCTGGAAGAGAGTTTAATTTACTTTCAAACTTCTCTAGCCTTTGCTACTCAAAGCCTGGTCCATAAACTAGAACTTTGACTTCACTTAGCTGCCTCTTAGAATTGCAGAAGATCTGGCCCCACAGACTTGCTCTGTCACTCAGGCTGGAATGCAGTAGCACAATCTCAGCTCACTGCAAACTCTGCCTCCTCTCCCTCCAAATAATTCCAGTGTCTCAGCCTCCTGAGTAGCTGGGATTACAGGCATGTGCCACCATGCCCAGCTGCTTTTTGTATTTTTAGTAGAGATGAGGTTTTGCCATGTTGGCTAGGTGGGTCTCAAACTCCTGACCTCAGATGATCTGCTTGCCTTGGCCTCCCAAAATGCTAGGATTATAGGTGTGAGCCACTGTACTGGCCACAATATGCATTTTAACAAACTTCCCAGGTGCTACCAATGACATTAAAGTTGCAGAAGCACTGCTGAGGAGCTGTGCACTGTAATCGCCTGGGGAATTTGAAACAATGTTGATGCCCAGGTCCCACCCATGAAACCCCCGCCCACACACACACAACTTAACTGACATTGCAATTTTTAAAATTTCTCCAGGTCACTGTAATGCACAAGGTGAAAACTTGTGCTCCAGAGACATTCCTTCCTCTTCATCCACTTATTACTACAATAGTTTTTTTCTTAAAGTAAAAATCTCAAACTATAGTCAAGGTTCATTTCATGTCCGTTTTATAGATAATGCCACACAATGTGAAGATTCACTCTGAATTTTAAAAAATAACCTTTACAAATATCTTCTGAACCTTTGCCAAAGTCTCCATGTCTCTCTTTTATTGTGAAGTCCAGAACTAGACACAGTCCTCCAGTACAGCCCTCAACAGCACTGAACATCAGCACAAAGGACGTTTGTATCCTTCTGAATGAAAGGTACTGTTACAAATACAGTCAGAACATTTGAAGGGGGTGGGGGTTGGCTTTGATGGCCAAGCAAAAGATTTTCTCATGCCTACACTCAGTCTGGGAGTGAATGGGCCAGTTACATAAGGAGAAAATCCTCCTTCCTAGTGTTGAGCTTTCCTAATAGGAGGTATAAATGTGCCGTTATTTAACTAAATAATTAATAAGCGTTCTTGAATCTGTAATTTATGGATGAGTAAACAGATAAACTCACCTGTACCAAACTTTCAGAGGGAGTTCAACTGATTTAATAAATTTGGCTCATGTCATGAGCATGAAAGTCATCTGAACCTTGAGCCTCAAAGACCAGTGACCTCCAAACTTGACTACTCAGCTGGGTTGCTTACTAAACATATGTAGATGTCTGAGCAAAGGTATCTGTGGTTTTTAAAAAAAACTAGATCAGTTCTCAAACTTCAATGGGTGAGGTGGTGTGGGGATGGCAGATCCTGTTAATAATTTAGAAAATTCTAAAAATTTAGATTCCCATCACTAAGTCTGAGTAGGGCCTGAGATTTCTGCATTCCTAATGATCTCTAAAGTGATACTGTGCCGCTACTTCATGGACCACACTTTTAGTGGCAAGGCCCTAGACAATTCTGATAATCAGCAGGTTTTGGAACCAGAACTTGACGCACTGTAAACGTTGCCTGAAATATGAAAAAGCTAATCTCCCTCTCAATGTTTATCAGCAGCTCAGGGTGCATCAGTGAGAGTGTTACACAGATGAATACAAAATGTGGGTGGGCAAATTTAATTTCAAACGGTAGAAGAAACCTTATTGAGAATGTTTAATTATGTTCATGCTCCGCTAATACAAGAATAGAGTGGACTCTTAAGTTCCTTTATTTCTCTAGTGATCTATTCTTTAGAGTTGACCAGCAAACACAAAGGCGGAAGGAACCGTTACTTTAAATTCATATTATTTTAGCTGATGTATCTGGAGCACGGTGATAAATTAATCATGACGTCTGGTCTGATTCACAATCATATTCTAGCCCAATTTACACATCGAATTTGCAGAACTGAAATGCGATGCATTAAAATGGTGCACACACCACGGATTTTTCTCCTCACTGCACCCATGAAGGGAGGCCTCTTTCTGCCTTTTCCTGTAAGCACCTGCCCGGGGCCCAAGCCCACAGTGGAAGGGCCGTCCAGCTCAGACAGGGCCCAGGACATAGTGAGGAGGCAGAATTTGGCGCTCAAGACTCAGACACGGTCTTATGGGCGAAGCCTGCCTGCGAGAAGGAGTGGGAGTCGTTAAAAAATATCCTCCTGGCTTAATGACCAAGGCGGGTTTATTCTCAAGGAAGGGGGAGCGGCGCGGTGGTGTTACTAAACGTAACAGATGGCAGCTGTCTGTGGCTATATAGGGCGCGCTGACAAATCCCTCTGGATGGCCATGCGGCACTGGGCTGCGGGGCGTGGGTGCACCGCGCGCACCGCTCGGAGGGCGCCACCTGTGAGAGGACCTCAGGGAGCCGAGCCGCCTCCGCCCCCAAACCCGACCCGGGCCATGCGGGCCTCCAGGGCACCAGGCGGGGCGCGCCGAGGTGCAGCTCCCTGGTCCGCGGCTTCGCTAAGGTGGGGGTCGAGGCCTCTCTGCAGGTCGCTCTCTCCACCCTGCCGCCCTGCCCCGCAGCTGGAAATTCCCTCAGGGAGCTGTGAATTCACTAGACCAGCATTCACCCAGGGCCTGCGGGGGCTGTGAAAGGGTGGGAGGACCCAGCTCCCCCAAACCCACTTTTACAGAGCCCAAGTGTGGCTGGTGAGACACCCGACACGCACACACTGCACCGTGATACTGAACCATGCCTGCGCGTGCATTTTGTGCGAAATGGATTTTCACCATGATTTCCATGTGGTACACCTTTTTTTCCAAACCCCGGACTGAAACACAGTTATGAGTTCAATGACATTTTTCTATGATTTGGAGATTGATTCAGATGGGTGAAATCTTACTAAGTTAGTAATCTTATAAAAATCTTACATGTTGCTTTTAGAGAGACATTAAAAATATGTCTATTGAAAATAATAAAATTCAGTGAAATTGGAGAGGACAGTGGTAGTGGCAGCTGGGGAAGCTTCCTGGAAGACAGGGCAGAAAGAGAGTTATCTTGACTGTTTGGGCTTGGGATGGGCAAAAAAGAGGAGACTGAGAGTTCTGGGGATGGAATAACAGTATTTTACAGTGATTTTCAAGCTGCAAAGTTCTTTAGAAATGTAAGGCCGGACAGACTAATGGGACCTGTCCAAGGAGAGGGAACAGAGGAAACGTCTGCACTTTTGGGGCTATGGTCTCTGAAATGGGCTCTCACTTAGGGGTGGGGTGGTGCATTTCATGTGCTTGGCTCTCTCTACAGCAGTGTTACAGAGGACATGGAAAATCCTCCTCTCCCCACCCCTCAACATTTCCTCAACCCCTTTCTCAACGAATGTCAGGGACTGAGGCTTCCTCATTTTCTCCTCAATCACCTTGCAATGCTTTACACTGAAAGTGAGAAAGGTTGAGGTTCATTCATTCATTCAACAAATGTTTAAGAGCCTTCTATGTGCTAAGCCCATGTGCTTGGACCCCGAACAAAACAGGTAAGAATCCCTGCCCACATGCAGCTTGCAAGAAGAATTCTTCCTTTTGACTTAACAAGAACTCTGACACATTGAGGGTCCTCTATACATGTGAAGCTATCATTGTGATTATTCAGTAATTTCAAAGAAAAAGGCATAGCTGATGGAGGAACACTTTTGTTTGAAAGAATAGAATAAGGTTTTAATTCCTTTTTATGAATTTATCTGGTGGAGGGTGTGTTGGCCACATGTGAACCTTTCCCCAGTAATGTGGGTCTGTGTAAAGCAGGAGTTTGACTGTGAGGCATTAAGAAACGTGGACTTCCTGCCTCCATTCCTGGGAACCTTTAGGTCAGATAGAAAATGCAGGGTCTCTGGTACTCAACTTCCCTGGGACCACATTCTGTTAACCCTACCACCTTTTAAATTCTCCCTCACCTTCATCATGTCCTCATTTCCCTCCTTAACCAGCTTCAATTCTGTGGCCAGGTTTCAGAATTATTCCCTTGTCTTTGCCACAGGATCCAAGGGCTATGTTTCAATGATTTCCAAAACCTCAAAGTCATTGTATATCCACCTAAGATAAGCCAGAAGAAACTAACCTGCCTCTCAAATTCATTTGCTTTTTGTACACAGCAATCGCAAGTCACTATGGTATGCTGGGTAAGTATGTCACCAATTAGTTATTAAGGAGTTTTTCTTTTTCTTTCTTTCTTTCTTTTTTTATCTTGAGATGGATCCTCACTCTGTTGCCAAGGCTGGAGTGCAATGGAATGATCACTGGAACCTCCACCTCCTAGGCTCAAGTGATTCTCCTGCCTCCACCTCCTGAGTAGTTGGGATTATAGGAAGCTGCCACCACACCCACCTAATTTTTGTATTTTTAGTAGAGATTTCACCATGTTGGCCAGCTGATCTGGAACTCCTGACCTCAAGTGATCCAGCCCCTCTTAGCATCCCAAAGTGCTAGGATTACAAGCATAAACCACCACACCCTACTATATTAAGGAGTATTTGGAAGTTGATACAAGAATGCCACATAAGGCCACAATGAATAGTAGGTGTAATTGACTGTTCTGTCTCTCACACAGACATACAAACTCACACATTCACACTCATGCTTAAGTCTACTAACTATTATAAATTCATGTGCACCCATTCTATAAACATGCATTTTTACATTCTCTTTTAAGCCATCTGGTGCCTATGTAGGATCCTGGTTTTTAAAAATCTCTCATGCTATTTTTATAGTGTATGGTTATGGTTATGTTTACACTTCCTCAAGATGATTTAAGGTAGTAAGTACATGGATGAATTTTAAAACTTTAAATAGTTATGCATATACGTTAGAGTATACTTGAAAAATATGTAGTTTAGCAGACTATCATTTCACAGAAATTAGGATGCAAGCAAGTTTTAAAAAATGAGTTAATAAAAAAATGAAATTACATTGTACTCAGATACAAGAGAAAATAACACAATGAGGGGAGAAGATTAAAGATGGCGTGATAAGAACAACCCAGGATTGCAGCTCTCAGTGAACACTCAGAGGGTGAGTCAAAGCCGCATTTCCAGATGGATCTTTGTTGCCCACAGAACGGGGAAATTTCCAGGTGTAGGAGAGACATGGGACGCCAGTGCAGCTGTTTTGGCTGGTGCAGCCACTTCAGCCGGTGCTGCAGTGCAGTGGCACTCCGCAACACGCTGCACAAAACACACTGGTCCGGGTGCCCTGTTAAACCGGCAATCTGAGACTTGGGAGGGCAGATTAGCATATCATCTGATTAAACGGGACTTGGACAGTGAGCCAGACCAGGAGATTCATGGGAAGTGGTGTTTGAGCCAGTGCAGTGGGTCCCTGCATGGGAAATCACACAGATCCTGGTGCCCTAACAGCAGCCGACTGAAATACCTGGGAGAGAGTCAATCATTCAACTTTAAAAAAAAAAAAAAAAGGTGCTCTGAGGCAGGGAGCCAGGGGAGCAGGCTCGATGGGTTTCACCCCCACAGGGACAAACAAAAAGGTGATTCGAAATGGTCCGGGTGGAGAGTTTCACTGCGGGCACAGCTGAACCCAGGACAGTGCAGCTCGGTGGGAAAGGGGCATCCACCATTACCGAGGCAATCCGCCCCTACTAGGTATACTCCCATTACTGATGCAGCCTGCCATTGCCAAGGCAACCCGCCATAACAGAGAGACTCCACTGCAGGGTGGAGCCTGTGGCAGCAGGGCGGAGACCGCAGCAGCAGGGCAGAGCCCACAGCAACAGGGCGGACCCCATGCCAGCAGGGTGGAGCCTCGGCAGGCAAATAGTGACTAGACTGCCTCCTAGCTGGGCAGGACAGTGCAACTGACACTCATAAAGAAAGCCCCAACACCACGAGACAGAGCATCTGAGGAAAAGAAGGGGTTTTATGAGTTCTGCTGCAGCAGACTTAAACATATCAGCCTAACAGCCCTGAATGAACAACGGAGCTCACAGCTCAGTACTTGAGCTCCTATAAGGTACAGACTGTCTCCTCAAGCAACTCCCTGACCCCTGTATATCCAAAAAGTCATCACAAAAAGGACTGATCAGACTGACATTTGGCGGGCATCAGTCTGGGACAAAGATAGCAGAAGAAGAAACTGGTAGCATCCCTCATTGTTCCGCAGCTGCTACAGGTGTACCCCAGACAAGTGGGGCCTGGAGTGGACCTCAGCAGTCATACAGCGGAGGGGCTAGACTGGTAGAAGGAAAACCAAGTAACAGAAATACTCCATCAACTATCTGGGCATCCACTCAGAGACCCAATCGAAAAGTCAGCAACTACTCTGACGACAAGTGGATAAATCCACAAAGATGGAAAGAAACCAGCGCAAAAAGGAGGAAAACACCCGAAACCAGAACACCTCGCCTCCTAGAAAGGACCAAAACTCCTCACCAGCAAGGGAACAAAGCTGGACGGAGAATGACTGTGATGAAATGATGGAATTAGACTTCAGAAGGTGGGTAATGAGAAACTTCTATGAGCTAAAAGAACATGTTTTAAATCAATGCAAAGAAACTAAGAACCTTGAAAAAAGATATGAAAAAAGATTCGAGGAAATGATAACAAGAATGGATAACTTAGAGAGGAATATGAATGAATTGAAGGAGCTGAAAAACACAACACGAGAACTTCACGAAGCATGCACAAGTTTCAACAGCCAAATAGACCAAGCAGAAGAAAGAATATCAGAAGTCGAAGATCAACTCAATGAAATAAAACAAGAAACCAAGATTAGAGAAAAAAATGCAAAAAGGAATGAACAAAGTATCCAAGAAATGTGGGACTATGTGAAGAGACCTAACCTACGTTTGATAGATGTACCAGAATGTGACGAAGAGAACGAATTCAAGCTGGAAAATACTCTTCAGGATATTATCCAGGAAAATTTCCCCGACCTAGCAAGGTAGGCCAACACTCAAATCCAGGAAATACAGAGACCACCACAAAGATATTCCACGAGAAGAGCAACCCCAAGGCACATAATCATCAGATTCACCAGGGTTGAAATGAAGGAGAAAATATTAAGGGCAGCCAGAGAGAAAGGTCAGGTCACCCACAAAGGGAAGCCCATCAGACTCACAGTAGACCTCTCGGCAGAAACTCTACAAGCCAGAAGAGAGTGGGGGCCGATATTCAACATCCTTAAAGAAAAGAACTTTCAACCCAGAATTTCATATCCAGCCAAACTGAGCTTCAGAAGTGAAGGAAAAATAAAATTCTTTGTGAACAAGCAAGTACTCAGAGATTTTGTCACCACCAGGCCTGCTTTACAAGAGCTCCTGAAAGAGGCACTACACATAGAAAGGAACAACCAGTACCAGCCATTCCAAAAACACACTAAATGTTAAAGAGCATCAACAAAATGAAGAATCTACATCAACTAACAGGCAAAACAGCCAGCTAGCATCAAAATGGCAGTATCAAATTCACACATAACAATATTAATCCTAAATGTAAATGGGCTAAATGCACCAATCTAAAGACACAGACTGGCAAATTGGATAAAAATCCAAAACCCATCAGTGTGCTGTATCCAGGAAACCCATCTCACATGCAAGGATACACAAAGGCTCAAAATAAAGGGATGGAGGAAGATTTACCAAGCAAATGGAGAGCAAAAAAAAGCAGGAGTTGCAATTCTCATCTCTGATAAAATAGACTTTAAAGCAACAAAGATCTAAAGAGACAAAGAAGGTCATTACATAACGGTAAAAAGATTGATAAAACAAGAAGAGCTAATGATCCTAAATATATATGGACCCAACACAGGAGCACCCAGATACATAAGGCAAGTTCTTAATGACTTACAAAAAGAATTAGACTCCCACACAATAATAGTGGGAGACTTTAACACTCTACTGTCCATATTAGATCAACCAGACAAGGTTGATCCAGGGCTTGAACTCAGACCTGGAACAAGCAAACCTGATAGACATTTACAGAACTCTCCACTCCAAATTCACAGAATATACATTTTTCTCAGCACGACATCACACCTACTCTAAAATTGACCACATAATTGGAAGTAAAGCACTCCTCAGCAAATGCAAAACAACTAAAATCATAACAAACACTCTCTCAGACCATAGTGCAATCAAGTTAGAACTCAGAATTCAGAAACTAACCCAGAACCGCACAGCTTCATGGAAACTGAACAACTGGCTCTTGAATGTTGACTGGATAAACAATGAAATGAAGGCAGAAATAAAGAAGTTCTTCGAACTTCTTTGTTGAGAAGAGTGGGGGCCGATATTCAACATCCTTAAAACTCTTTGTTGAGAACAAAGACACAACATGCCAGAATCTCTGGGACACATTTAAAGCAGTCTCTAGAGGAAAATATATAGCTCTAAGTGCCCATATGAGAAGAGTGGAGAGATCTAAAATTGACACCCTTTCATCAAAATTGAAAGAGCTAGAGAAGCAAGATCAAAAAAACTCAAAACCTAGCAGAAGACAAGAAATAACTAAGATCAGAGCAGAACTGAAGGAGATAGAGACACCAAAAACCCTTCATAAAATCAATAAATCCAAGAGCTGGTTTTTTGAAAAGATCAACAAAATAGACCACTAGCCAGATTGATAATAAAGAAAAGAGAGAACAACCAAATAGATGCAATAAAAAAACAATAAAGGGGAAATCACCACAGATTCCACAGAAATTCAAACCATCATCATAGAAGATTACAAACAACTGTATGCACATAAACTAGTAAACCTGGAAGAAATGGATAAATTCCTGGACTCCTGTGTCCTCCCAAGTCTAAACCAGGAGGAAGCTGAAACTATGAATAGACCAATAACAAGGTCTGAAGTTGAGGCAGAAATTAAGAGCCTACCACACAAAAAAAGCCCAGGTCCAGATGGGTTCACAGCTGAATTCTACCAGACACATAAAGAGGAGCTGGTACCATTCCTTCTGAAACTATTCCAAATAATCCAAAAAGAGGGAATCCTTCCCAAATCATTTTATGAGACCAACATCATCCTGTTACCAAAATCCTGCAGAGACCCAACAAGAAAAGAAAACTTTAGGCCAATATCCATGATGAACATAGATGCAAAAATCTTCAATAAAATATTGGCAAGCCGACTGCAACAGAACATCAAAAAACTTATCCACCACGAACAAGCAGGATTCATCCCAGGGATGCAAGGCTGGTTCAACATACACAAGTCTATAAACATAATTCACCACATAAACAGAACCAAAAACAAAAACCACATGATTATCTCAATTGATGCAGAGAAGGCATTCGACAAAATTCAACAGCCCTTTATGCTAAAAACCCTCAATAAACTCGGTATCGATGGAATGTATCTCAAAGTAATAAAAGCTATTTACAACAAATCAACAGCCAGTATCATACTAAATGGGCAAAAACTGGAAGCATTCCCTTTGAAATCCGGCACTAGACAAGGATGCCCTCTTTTACCACTCCTATTCAATATAGTACTGGAAGTTCTAGCCAGAGCAATCAGGCAAGAAAAAGAAATAAAGGGTATTCAAATAGGAAAGGAGGAAGCCAAATTGTCTCTATTTGCAGATGACATGATAGTATACCAACAAGACCCCATCGTCTCAGCCTGAAAACTCCTGAAACTGAGAAGCAACTTCAGCAAAATCTCAGGATATAAAATCAATGTGCAAAAATCACAAGCATTCCTATACACCAATAACAGACTTAAAGAGAGCCAAATGAAGAACGAACTGCCATTCACTATCACTACAAAAAGAATAAAATACCTTGGAATACAACTCACAAGAAACATAAGGGACCTCTTCAAGGAAAACTACAAACCACTGCTCAACAAAATAAGAGAGGACACAAACAGATGGAGAAACATTCCATGTTCATGGTTAGGAAGAATCAATATCATGAAAATGGCCATACTGCCCAAAGTAATTTACAGAATCAACGCTATCCCCATCAAGCTACCATTGACTTTCTTCACAGAACTGGAAAAAAACACCATGAACTTCATATGGAATGAAAAGAGAGCCCGCATAGCCAAGTCAATTCTAAGCAAAAAGAACACAGAGTGGGGCATCACACTACTGGATTTCAAACTATACTACAAGGCTACGGTAATCAAAATAGCATGATACTGGTACCAAAACAGAGATGTAGACCAATGGAACAGATCAGAGGCATCAAAGGCAACACAACATATCTACAACCATACAATCTTTGATAAACCCGACAAAAACAAGCAATGGGGAAAGGATTCCCTGTTTAATAAATGGTGTTGGGAAAACTGGCTAGCCATGTGCAGAAAGCAGAAACTGGACCCCTTCCTGACACCTTACACTAAAATTAACTCCAGATAAATTAAAGAGTTAAACATAAGACCTGGCACCATAAAAACCCTAGAAGAAAATCAAGGCAAAATCATTCAGGACATAGGAGTAGGCAAGGACTTCATGAACAAAACACCAAAAACATTGGCAACAAAAGCCAAAATAGACAAATGGGACCCAGTCAAACTCCACAGCTTCTGCATGGCAAAAGAAGCAGTCTGTAGAGTGAATCCGCAACCAACAGAACGGGAAAAAATTTTTGCGGTTTACCCATCTGACAAAGGGCTGATATCCAGAATTTACAAAGAACTCAAACAGATTTATAGAAAAAAAACAAACAAGCGCATTCAAAAATGGGCAAAGGATATGAACAGACACTTTACAAAAGAAGACATACAAGAGGCCAACAAACATATGAAAAAATACTCATCATCACTGGTCATTAGAGAGATGCAAATCAAAACCACATTGAGATACCATCTCACGCCAGTTACAATGGCGATCATTAAAAAATCTGGAGACAACAGATGCTGGAGAGGATGTGGAGAAATAGGAACACTTTTACACTGTTGGTGGGAGTGTAAATTAGTTCAACCATTGTGGAAGACAGTGTGGCGATTCCTCAAGGCCTTAGAAATAGAAATTCCATTTGACCCAGCAATCCCATTACTGGGTATATATCCAAAGGACTATAAATCATTCTACTATAAGGACACATACACACGAATGATCATTGCAGCATTGTTTACAATAGCAAAGACCTGGAACCAACCCAAATGCACATCAATGATAGACTGGATTGGGAAAATGTGGCACATATACATCATGGAATATTATGCAGCAATCAAAAATGATGAGCTCGTGTCATTTGTAGGGACATGGATGAATCTGGAGAACATCATTCTCAGCAAACTGACACAAGAACAGAAAATGAAATGCTGCATATTCTCACTCATAGGCGGGTGATGAAAAATGAGAACACATGGACACAGGGAAGGGAGTACTAAACACTGGGGTCTATTGGGGGGAATAGGGGAGGGACAGTGGTGGGGGGGAGCTGGGGAGGAATAGCCTGGGGAGAAATGCCAAATGTGGGTGAAGGGGGGGAAGGCAGGAAAACACACTGCCATGTGTGTACCTATGCAACTATCTTTCATGTTCTACACATGTACCCCAAAACCTAAAATGCAATAAAAAAGAAAAAAAAAGAGAAAATAACACAAGGGATAACAACAATAAATAATTCAGTTAATAATAAAAATTAAAATATCCTGAATGGCAAGGAATGACCACAGTTTAAGTTGCAGATTCATCTATGATTCAGGGGGACCAAAAAAGGCAACTGCAGTTGGCCCTGGAGAAAGGCTCCTTCTCAAGGTATGCTCCAGTCTGCCTCTGCCAAACAGTCCATTAGTGCTCACTAGCAGACATATCAAAACAGGTACCAATGGATTCAAAAATTTTCTACAACTTGAGAAAATTCTGTCACACAATTTTATCAATGGGACACTCACTGTTCACTGTTTGGACATCTGTGTCTAATGTGATCACGACCTTAGATCTTCAGAGCTCACAAACATTAGAAATATGTCAGAAATCTTCTAGTCACAGCAAAACTATTTCTTTTTTTCTTTTTTTTGAAAATCACACAGAATTGAAAACCCTGTCTAAAAAACTTCATACAAGTCATGAGCTATTTATCATTTTCCTTTAATATTCTACCATTCTACTTCAAGAATTCCATTTAACAACTTCAAAATTGAAAGTGAATTTATTTATATTTTTTATGAATAAACAATCATATAGACCCAGTGTTTCTCCACAGGGTTACTATTGGCATTGGCACAATGTTTAGCATCACTGGTTCTTGGGTGCTAAATGCCAGTGGCACCCTCCTCCAAGTCTTTGTGACAACCAGCATTGCTCCCTAACCTGTGCCTGTACACACACACACACACACACACACACACACACACACACACATTCCACCTGCCCTCAGTGGGGCAGACTACCCTCTTGAGAACCCAAACTGCCTTATACTGAAAAGAAACCTGAGACCCAGGGAGGAGAAGTGAGGCAGGGATTTGCCCAGGACCTACACCAAAGAAGAAAGAGAGCTCAGATCATCTCAGATGTGGGGGAGGAGGGCTTATTGAAAGTTTACACGGTGTAGGGTGGCAGGCCTGTGGTGAGAAGACCCAGAAAACCACTTGAGGGATCTCCCAGCTAGGCCTAATGGAGAAGCAGAAAACTCTTTATCACTGTTCTAGATTCAACAGCAGGTGTGAGGTCTCAAGGCCAGCCCTGGGGACTTGGCTGCTTTGTCACCTGTACTGGAGACTCACAGGCCCTGGAGATTCTGCCTGCTGACTGCATCACCCTTTTCCTTGTTTTTTTTCCTGCTTTGCCTCCCCTCGAACTGTTTCCTTATTGCCTCTGTCCCTACTCCTTTCTTTCTGATTGTTTTACGTTCACAGTTTCTTCAAGAAAATACAAACAGAAATATTAAATATTGCCATACGCAGAATCCCTTTGGAACAGAGGGTTTTTTGACCATGCTGTCTCAGAAGCCACTGGTACCATCCAAGGCTACTTTGGGTTAGAGCCAACAGCTTATTTTTGCCAGCAGAGGGCAGCATCGCTCATTGGCATCTTGAGGTTTACTACTCAACGTGGGCTTTGAAGCCAGATTGCCTGGGTTTGAAAGCTAGCTCCATATAAGGCCCCTGTGTAACTTCAGCTGCCTATGCCTCAGTTTCTCGTTTGAAAATTGATACATTAACAATAAAGTAGACTTCAAAAGGTATGTTTATATATGCTGGCAAGGGGAGGAAGTTTAAATGAGAAGACATTACAAATAGTTCAAAATACACTGACATTATTCATACAAGTAGGAAAAAAATAATTTTGTGGTTTTTAAAATTTATGTAGAATTATGGTACTGGCATAAAAACAGACACATAGACCAATAGAACAGAAAAGAGAACTCAGAACCATTCCATGCATTTACAGACAGCTCATTTCAGAATTACCATATGATTGAACAATTCCATTAGTGGGTATATATCCAAAAGAAAAGAAGTCAAGTGCTGGTGTGGTGGCTAACACCTGTAATCCCAGCACTTTGGGAGGCTGAGGTGGGCAGATTGCTTGAGCCCAAGAGTTCATGACCAGCTTGGGCAACGTACCAAAACCCCATCTCCACAAAAAATTAAAAAATTAGTCAGGTGTAGTGGCATCCACCTATATATAGTCCCAGCTACTTGGGTGGCTGAGGTGAAAGGCTTGGTTGAGCCCAGGAGGTGGGGCAGCAGTGAGCTGAGATCACGCTACTGAACTCCAGCCTGGGTGACAGAGTGACACTCTGTCTCAAAAAAAGTATAAAAAGAAAGAAAAGAAAGAAAGAAAAAGAAAGAAAGAGAAAAGAAAGAGAAAGAAAAAGAGAAGAAGAAAGGAAGGGAGAAAAGGAAGGAAGGAAGGAAGGAAGGAAGGAAGGAAGGAAGGAAGGAAGGAAGGAAGAGTATAAAAGAGATATCTGCATTCCCACCTTTAGACACAGGTGCCAAGAACATTCAATGGGGAAAGGACATACTCTACAATAAATGGTTCTGGGAAAACCGGATAACCACATGCAGAAGAATGAAACCAGATCCCTATCTCTCACTGTATATATAAATAAAAGCAAAATGGATCAAAGTCTTAAATCTAAAACCTGAAACTATGAAACAACTAGTAAAATATATTGGTGAAATGCTCCAGGACATCAGTCTGAGCAAAGACTTTTTTTGTGTAAGACTTCAAAGGTGGCAATGAAAAAAAAAAAGACAAATGGGATATGTGGCTAAGAAGCTTCTGCACAGCAGAAGAAACAATCAACACAGAGACAGCCCACAGAATGGGAGAAAATATTTGCAAACTATCCATTTGACAAGGGATTAGTAACCAGAATATATAAGGAGCTCAAACAACTCAATAGGAAAAAAACAAATAATTCAATTTAAAAATAAGCAGAAGATTTGAATAGACATTTCTTAGGAAGACATAAATGTCCGAAAGGTGTATGAAAAAGTGTTCAACATAACTAATCAGGAAAATGCAAATGGAAACCACAGTGAGATATCTTACATAGTCAGAATGGCTTTCATGAAAAAAAAAATCATGGAATTATAGATACTGGCAAGGATGTGGAGTAAAGGGAATCCTCATACACTGTTGATTTGAATGAAAATTAGAATAGCCACTATGGAAAACAGCATGGAGGTTCCCGAGAAAACTAAAAATAGAGCTATTATATGATTTAGCAATTCCAGTAGTGGGTATACAACCAAAATAAAGAAAATAAATATATCAAAAAGATATATGCACTGCCTCATTCACTGCAGCACTATTCATGATAGCCAAATTATGAAATCAACCTAAGTGTCCAACAATGGATGAATGGATAAAGAAAACATGTTTATGTCTATAATGGAATGTTATTCAACCATAAAGAAGAATGAAATCCTGTCATTTGCAGGAATAAGGATGGAAGTGGAGACCATTATGTTAGGCAAAATAGGCCAAGCACAGAAACACAAATATTGTATGTCCTTACTCATAAGTGAAGCTAAAAATGTGGGTCTCATGAAGATAAACAGTAGATTGAAGCTGGGCACAAGGTGGCTCATGCCTGTAATCCCAACACTTGGGAGGCTGAGGCAGACAGATCACCTGAGGTCAGGAGTTCAAGACCAGCCTGACCAATGTAGTGAAACCTTATTTCTGCTAAAAATACAAAAATTAGCCAGGTGTGGTGGCATGCACCTGTAGTCCCAGCTACTTGGGAAGCTGAGGCAAGAGAATTGCTTGAACCAGGAAAGTGGAGGTTACAGTGAGCTGAAATTGTGCCACTGCATTCCAGCCTGGGCAACAGAGTGAGACTACATCTCAAAAAAAAAAAAAAAAAAAAAGAATAGATGCCAGGGCAGTGAAAGTAGAAAAGGGATTGAAGAGAGGTTTATTAATGGATATAAATATACACCTGGGGGTGGGCGGGGGGGACTTCCACCAAGATAGCCAAATAAGAACAACTCTGGAAAGCAGTTCCCAGTGAGAGAGACCCAGAAGGCAAGCAATCTCCACATTCCCAAAAGAGGTACCAGGTTCATTTCAATGGGATCAGTCAGACAGTGAGAATAGCCCAAAAAAGGTGAACTGAAGCAGGGCAGGAGTAGCCCAAAGAGGGCTAACTGAAGTAGGGCAGGGCACTGCCCTACCTGGGAAGTGCAGCTGGCCTGGAGGATCAGAGACTATAACCCCTCAGCATTCCAGTCCAGATATCGCACTTCCCCCATGGCCTCTACAACCCACAACACAGGAGAATGCCACTGGGCTTAAAAGTGCAAGCTGTCAGCATAGATCTGAGCGACAGCTCTGGCCTGCCCAGGACCACCAGTTGTTGACACAGACCTGGGTGGAAGTTTTGACTAATGCTGAGAATGCTACCCTTCCCCCAGAAAGAGGGAGAGCTGAAAGCAGGGAAACAGGTGATATGGCTTGGCAGGTCCCATCCCACAAAGTTCAGTAAACTGAAGCCCTTTTGTTAAGAGTTTTGCAGCCAGCACATCAGCTTGAACTCAACCTGGGACGATGAAGCTCGGTAAGAGGAAGAACACCCGCCATTGGGAAGGCAGGTCAAACCTCATCTGTGTAAACAAAGCCCAAAGGAAGACTACCCAGAAGCAGGGCTGAGCCAAGCCAGCCCAGCAGCATCTCTGCAGGCAGAGAAGCTACAGGCTGCCTCATCAACTGACTTCCTGACAACTGCATAACCAAAAAATGCCTTATACAGGAGAAACAGCTTCAACCTCAACAGAAAGGACATCCACTCAGAGATCCTATCAAAAATCACCAATTTCAAAGATCAAAGGTAGATATATTCACGAAGATGGGAAGAAACCAGCACAAAAAGGACAAAATTATCAAAGACCAGAACGACCCTCCACCAAGGGACCACAACTCCTCACCAGCAAGGGAGCAAAACAAGATGGAAATGAGTTTGATGAATTGATGGAAGCAGGCTTCAGAAGAAGGGTAATAACAAACTTCTCTGAGCTACAGAAGCATGTTGTAACCCAATGCAAAGAAACTGAAAACCTTGAAAAAAAAGGTTAGGTGAAATGCTAACTAGGATAACCAGCTTAGAGAAGAACGTAAACAACTTGATGGAGCTGAAAAACACAGCATGAGAACTTTGCGAGGCATACACAACTTTAAACAGCCAAATCGATCGAGCACAAGAAAGGGTATCAGACATTGAAGATCAACTGAATAAAATAAAACAAGAAGACAAGATTAGAGAAAAAAGAGTGAAAGGAAATGAACAAAGCCTCCGAGAAATATGGGATTATGTGAAAAGACTTAATCTACGCTTGATTGGTATACCTAAATGTGACGGGAAAAATGAATCCAAACTGGAGAACACTCTTCAGGATATTATCCAGGCGAACTTCCCTAACCTAGCAAGGAAAGCCAACATCCAAATCCAGGAAATGCAGAGACCACCACAAAGATATGCCTCAGGAAGAGCAACCCGAAGGCACATAATCATCAGAGGCGAAATGAAGTAAAAAAATGCTAAGAGCAGCCAGATAGAAAGGTCAGGTCACCCACAAAGGGAAGCCCATCAAACTCACAGCAGATCTCTCAGCAGAAACCCTACAAGCCAGAAGAGAGTGGGGGCCAATATTCAACATCCTTAAAGAAAATAATTTCAACCCAGAATTTCATATTCAGCTTCATAAATGAAGGAGAAATAAAATCCTTTAGGGACAAGCAATTGCTGAAAGATTTCGTCACCACCAGACCTGCCCTACAAGAGCTCCTGAAGGAAGCACTAATCATAGAAAATAACAACTAGTACCAGTTACTGCAAAAACAGACCAAATGGTGAAGATCAATGAGGCAATGAAGAAACTGGATCAACTAATGGGCAAAACAACTAACCAGTAACAAAATGGCAGGATTAAATTCAAACATAACATTATTAAGGTTAAATGTAAATAGCCTAAATGCCCCAAAGACACAGACAGACAAACTGGGTAAAAAGTCAAGACCCATCTGTGTGCTGTATTCAGGAGACCCATCTCACATGCGAGGACACATATAGACTCAAAATAAAGGAATGGAAGAAGATTTACCAAGCAAATGGAGAGAAAAAAAAAAAAAAAAAAGCAGGGGTTGCAATCCTAGTCTCTGATAAAATAGACTTTCACAAAGATCAAAAGAGACAAAGAAGGGCATTACATAATAATAAAAAGATCAATGCAGCAAGAAGAGCTAATGATCCTAAATATATATGCACCCAATATAGGAGCACCCAGATACATAAAGCAAGTTCTTAATGACTTATAAAGAGATTTAGACTCCTGAACAATAATAGTGGGAGACTTTAACACTCCACTGTCAATATTGGACAAATCAATGAGACAGAAAATCAATAAGGATAACCAGGACTTGGACGCAGATCTGGACCAAGTGGACCTAATAGACATCTACAGAACTCTCCACCCCAAATCCACAGAATATACATTCTTCTCAGCATCACATCATACTTTAAAATTGACCACATACTTCGAAGTAAATCACTCCTCAGAAAATGCAAAAGAATGGAAATCATAACAGTCTCTCAGACTACAGCACAATCAAATTAGAACTCAGGATTAAGAAACTCACTCAAAACTGCACAACTATATGGAAACTGAACAACTTGCTCATTAATGATGAATGGATAAACAATGAAATGAAGGCAGAAATAAAAATGTTCTTCGAAACCAAAGAGAACAAAGACACAACATACCAGAATCTCTGGGACACATTTAAAGCAGTGTCTAGAGGGAAATTTATAGCAATAAGTGCCCACATGAGAAGTGAGAAAAGACCTAAAATTAACACCCTATCATCAAAATTGAAAGAGCTAGAGGAGCAAGATAAAAAAAAATCAAAAGTGAGCAGAAGACAAGAAATAATTAAGATCAGAGCAGAACTGAAGGAGATAGAGACACAAAAAAAAAACCTTCAAAAAATTAATAAATCCAAGAGCTCGTTTTTGGAAAAGATCAAAATAGACTGCTAGTCAGACTAATAAAAAAGAAAAGTGAGAAGAATTGAATAGATGCAATAAAAAATGATAAAGGAGAGATCACCACCAATTCCACAGAAATACAATCAGAGAACACTACAAACAGCTCTGTGCACATAAACCAGTAAATCTGGAAGAAATTGATAATTCCTGGACACTTGCACTCTCCCAAGACTAAACCAGGAAAAAGTTGAAACCCTGAATAGACCAATAACTAGGTCTGAAGTTGAGGCAGCAATTAATAGCATACCAACCAAAAAACGTCCAGGTCCAGACAGGTTCACAGCCGAATTCTACCAGATGTACAAAGAGGAGCTGGTTCCATTCCTTCTGAAATTATTCCAAACAATACAAAAAAGAGGGAATCCTCCCTAACTCATTTTATGAGACCAACATCATCCCAATACAAAAACCAGGCAGAGACACAAATAAAAAAGAAAACTTTAGGCCAATACCCATGATGAACATGGATGCAAAAATCTTCAGTACACAATACTGGCAAAGTGAATGCAACAGCACATCAAAAAGCTTATCCATCACAACAAAATAGGCTTCATCCTAGGATGCAAGGCCTGTTCAACATATGCAAATCTATAAACGTAATCCATCATATAAACAGAACCAAAGACAAAAACCACATGATAATCTCAAGAGATGCAGAGAAGTCCTTTGAAAAAATTCAATGGCCCTTTATGCTAAAAACCCTTAATAAACTAGGTATCAATGGAATGTATCTCAAAATAATAAAAGCTATTTATGACAAACTCACAGCCAGTATCATACTGAATGGGCAAAAACTGGAAGCATTCCCTTTGAAAACTGGCACTAGACAAGGATGCCCACTCTCACCACTCCTGTTCAATATAGTATTGGAAGTTCTAGCCAGAGCAATTAGGTAAGAAAAAAAAATAAAGGATATTCAATTAGGAAAAGAGGAAGTCGAATTGTCTCTATTTGCAGATGACATGATCGTATATTTAGAAGACCCCATTGTTTCAGTCCAAAACCTCCTTAAGCTGATAAGCAATTTCAGCAAAATCTCAGGACACAAAATCAATGTGCAGAAATCACAAGCATTCCTATACACCAATAACAGACAAAGAGCCAAATCCTGAGTGAACTCCCATTCAAAGTTTCTACAAGGAGAATAAAATACCTAGGAATACAACTAACAAAGGATGCAAAAGATCTCTTCACGGAGAACTGCAAACCACTGCTCAAGGAAATAAGAGGACGCAAACAGATGGAAAAACATCCCATACTTATGGTTAAGAAGAATCAATATCGTGAAAATGGCCATACTGCCCAAACTAATTTACAGATTCAACCCTATCCCCATCTAGCTATCATCAACCTACCATCAACCTTCTTCACAGAACTGGAAAAAAAAAAAAAAAAAAAACACTTTAAACTTCATATGGAACCAAAAGAAAGCCCACATAGCCAAGACAAGCCTAAGCAAAAAGAACAAAGCTGGAGACATCACACTAGCTGACTTCGAATTATTCTACAAGGCTACAGTAATCAAAACAGCATGGTACTGTTACCAAAATAGAGATATAGACCAATGAAACAGAACAGAGGTTCCAGAAGCAATGCCACACATCTACAACCATCTGCTTTTTGACAAAACTCACAAAAAGAGGCAGTAGGGAAAGGATTCCCTGTTCAATAAATGGTGTTGGGAAAACTGGCTAGCCATGTGCAGAAAACTGAAACTGGACCCCTTCCTTATACCTTACACTAAAATTTACTCCAGATGGATTAAAGATTTAAACATAAGACCTAACACCATAAAAACCCGCAGAAGAAAACCCAGGCAATACCATTCGAGACATAGGCATGTGTCTTCACTACTAAAACAGGACTTCCTGACTAAAACACCAAAAGCAATGGCAACAAAAGCCAAAATAGACAACTGGGACCTAATTAAGAGTTTCTGCACAGCAAAAGAATCATTAGAGTGAACTGGCAACCAACAGAATGGGAAAAAATTTTTGCAATGTACCCATCTGACAAAGGTCTAATATCCAGATTCTACAAAGAACTAAAGCAGATTTACAAGAAAAAAACACACAACCCCATCAAAAAGTGGGCAAAGGATATGTCTTTTCAAAAGAAGATATTTATATGGTCAACAAACATATGAAAAAATGCTCATCATCACTGGTCATTAGAGAAATGCAAATCAAAACCACATTGAGATACTATCTCATGCCAGTTAGAATGGTGTTCATTAAAAAATCTGGAGACAACAGATGCTGGAGAGGATGTGGAGAAAAAGGAACACTTTGACACTGTTGGTGGGAGTGTAAATTAATTCAACCATGGTGGAAGACAGTGTGGTGATTCCTCAAGGATTTAGAAATAGAAATTCCATTTGACCCACAGCAATCCCATTATTGGATATATACCCAAAGGATTATAAATCATTCTATTATAAAGACACATGCACATGTATGTTCACTGCATTGCTGTTTACAATAGCAAAGACCAACCCAAATTCCCATCAATGATAGACTGGACAAAGAAAATATGGAACATATACACCATGGAATACTATGCAGCCGTAAAAAACGAGTTTGTATCCCTTGTAGGGACATGGATGAATCTGGAAACCATCATTCTCAGCAAACTGACACAAGAACAGAAAACCAAACACCACGTTATCACTTATAGGCGGTGTTGAACAATGAGAACACGTGGGCATAGTGGAAGGGAACATCACATATTGGGGTAGGTTGGTGGGTGGGAGCCTAGGGGAGGAACAGAGGGGGACAGGGAGGCTAGGGAAGGAAAACACTGGGAGAAATGCCTGATGTAGGTGATGGGGGGATGGAGACTGCAAACCACTATGGCATGTTTGTACCTATGCAACAACCCTGTGGGATGTGCACATGTACCCCAGAGCTTAAAGTACAATAAAAAATAAAATAAATCATCTGAATACACAAAACTCACTGGTAATAGTTAAGTACACAGAAAAACAGACTATTATAATACTTTAACTGTGGCATATAACCTACTCTTAAGCAGAAAGACTAAAAGATGAACCAATCAAAATTTAAAACTACAACAATTTTTCAAGATGTAGGCAGTACAATAAGGTATAAATGAAAACAACAAAAAGTTAACAAGTGGGGAGACAAAAAGTGTAGTTAGTTTTCTTTTTGCTTGTTTATGCAATCAATGTTGTCATCAGTTTAAAATAATGAGTCATAACATAGTATTTGCAAGGCTCATAATAACCTCAAATGAAAAAGCATACAATAGATACACAAAAATAAAAAGCAAGAAATTAAATCATACCACCAGAGAAAATCACCATCACTAAAAGAAAGAGAGGAAGGAAAGAAGGAAAAGAAAACCAGAAAACAGCAAAATGGCAGAAGTAAATCTTTACTTATCAATAATAACATTAAATATAATTGGACTAAATTTTCTAATCAAAAGATAAGAGTAATTGGATTTTTAAAAAAGACACAAAATGGTCTACTGCCTATAAGAAACACACTTCATCTATAAAGACACACAAAGACTGAAAATAAAGGGATAGAAAAAGATATTCCATTTTAAGAAAGAGTAAGAGTAGCTATGCTTATATCGGAATAAATAGACTTCAAGATAAAAATTGTAAGAAAAGACCAGGAAGATCATTATATAATGGTAAAGGCATCAATTCATCAAGAGGGTATAACAATTGTAAAAATATACACCCACAACACTGGAGCACCAAGATATATAAAGAAAATATTATTAAAGCTAAAGAGAGATAGACAGACCCCAATGCAATAATAGCTAGAGACTTCAACACCCTACTTTCAGCACTGGACAGATTTCCTAGACAAAAAAAATCAACAAAGAAACATCAGACTTAACCTGCACTACAAAATTGACCTAATAGTTATTTAGAGAACATTTCATCCAATGGTTCCACAATACATATTCTTCTTTTCAACACATGGATCATGCTCAAAGACCATATGTTGGGTCACAAAACAAATCTTATAACATTAAAAAAAAAGCTGATAAACTATCAAGCATCTCCTCTGACCACAATGGAATAAAACTAGAAATCAATAACAAAAGGAGTCTTGGAAAGTATTCAAAAACATGGGGAAATTAAACTACATGCTCCTGAATAACCAGTGGGTCAATGAAGAAATGAAGAATTGAAAAATTTCTTGAAACAAATGATAATGGAAACACCACATACAAAACCTATGGGATACAGCAAAAGCAGAACTAAGAGGGAAGTTTATAGCTCTAAGCACCCACATCAAAAAAGAAGAAAAACTTCAAATAACCTAGTTTTTGTCATCAGTGTTTTAGTTTTTAGTGTAGAGGTCTTGAACATATTTTATTAAATTTATCCCTACATATTTTATGTTCTTGACATTATTATAAATGGCATTTTAAAAGTTATTTTAATTTTATAATTACTTATTGCTGGTATACAAAAGAACTGAATCTTGATATTGACCTCATATCCTGTCACTTTACTAAATTCACATATTAGCCCCCCCCACACCCCACCCTCACCAAAAAAAAGAAATATGCATCTGGATAGGAGAAATAAGACCTGACAGATCGGTAAGTTGATCATAATTTATATTAACATAATTAATGTTAATTGATTATATATTTCAAAATAGCTAGAAGAGAATAATTCAAATGCTCCTAGAAGAAAGGATCAATATTTAAAGTGATGGATATCCCAATTACCCTGACTTGATTATATGAATCAAATTATCACATGTACCTTAAAAAAATATATATCTAATATGTATCAATAACAATGATTAATTTTAAAAAGTACTTAGCAGTTAGTACTTGATAAACATTAGCTATTGTTTTTGCTGCTGCTATTGTTATTACAGAGAAAGTGGTTGCTATTTATTAAGTAGAATGTTTACAGCTTGTATTTCCTGACTACCCTCACACCCTGAGCACTTTTCAGACTTTTCCATTCAAGTTCCTCTGTTGGGTGAAGGTAGTAAAGACGCAGACTCCGGGAGGATAGAGGGGAGGGGAGGTTCTAAGTGTCCTTGTGCAACCCTGAAATTTCTTTGAAACCACTTGTTTTCTCTCTGTTTTATATTGTGTCACAAATCATTTATACACTACAAATAGATTAACTATGCTTTTTAATAAGCTATTCCTTAATATAGTCCTATCTCCTCTAATGTAAAATGCTTTAAATTATATAGCAGGTCAAATGTTTAAATTTTGTCCAAAAAAAAAAAAGATCTTTGACGAAAACTGGTATCAGGGAGAGTCGCCATGTTTCTCTCCCAGCACATACCTGGAGGTACACATAACTCATTTCAGGTCACCATAATTCTCATGCCTTTATGGTTGGAGGTTTTCCTTCCAGAAAGATCAAATAGAAAGACATGCAGTCAGTCATTAAATTGTCAAATATTTATTAAACTTTATTTTGGAGAAAACATACAGTAAATACTACAGAGGCTTCAACCACACACCACCTTTGTGCTCCAGGAGTTTATCATATTTAAGCATGCTACTGACGTCTTCTGTATGTAACCCACATTTCTCAGCTTTCCCCAGTTGGCGAGGAGGCAATCAATTTTCTTGCGCGCTCCCATCACATTTTCTGCAATTTCCTTTTGATTATAGCTGTGTATTTCCAAAGCCAAGTTGGACAAGGATAAAATCTTTTTCATAGGAGGTTCCTCGGCCAGAACGTAAATCAGTGGATATAAACAGCTCGGCTACTTCTTCCAGTTCTATGCATGTACCATACTGTTTCATCTCTGAGCCTTGCCATGTTGTCTTCTTTGCCTGCCTTATCTCTTCCCTCTCCCTTCCTCAGGCCATTTACTGAGTAATTCATATTCTTCCTCCAGGTCTCCATGCTGCCTGCAGTTCTGAACAGAGTGCTCCTCCACTATTCTCACAGAAACCTCTCAATTTTCTCTTCTCACTGTTATACTTTGTTTAGTTACTTGCTTGATGGTCGCTCTCCCCTGGAAGATTTCATCCCATAAGGGTGGAAACTACAACTGTGAGAAGCCAGCACTTGCCTAATGCTCAGCAGAAAGTTCATTGCCATTTTCCATTTGTTGAATGGATACAGGAATAGATAGTGGATGTGGCTTAGCTCCACTTTCCAGAAATCTTCTGTGTCATAGAGGAAAGAAATAGATTTGTGGGCAGGACATCTTCTGATCTAAGTCATGCTCATATGAGCAAAATGGCTGAATTGCGGTTCAGTCAAGCTGGGAGGCTTTGAACCGTCTTAGCAAACAATTTAATTCCTCTTGCATCCAACAGCAGTGAAAGAGAGACTGGTTGACAATGCAGTCTTATTCTCCAAAACAGAAGGTCTGTGATCTACTTACACATGGTGTGATAATGATGCCTTTGATAACCAATGCTTGACCTAGAGGGATTTGAACTCGGGAAGCCTTTAGTTTGCAATTTTGACCTAATAGTAAAGCTCCTCTTTGGATAGATTTGTCAATTGTAAAGCTGTTAGAGTCACTGTCAATAAACTCAGGAAATTTGTAGAAAGCAGAGAGAAGCACAGTACTGAGCAAAGAGCAGCAGAGAGAAAAGGAGATGTAGTCCCAGCTTCAACACTTCAGCTTTCTGCACCCCACTTCTGTATAAAGAGGAGCAGGATGGAATGAGCTTTGCTTATGCTGAAATCCTATTATCATGCCAAGTAAAGGTGCATTCCAAGCCAGCATTTGGCAGTAACAAAGATCACTGCACCTGAGCTTTCAGGGATGTGGGGCCTCACACTAGTTCAGAGTCTAAGTATCAGAGAAGCAAACTTGGGTTTGATGCCCTGAATGAACCTCTTATTCACCTGTTGCCCATGGACAATTCTTTCGCATAAGCCTTAGTTCCCTCATTTGTAAAATGCAGATAATATCACCTACCTCATTGGATTGTTATGCTTAAATGAGAGAAATAGCTAAAACACTCAGAACAGTGCCAGGTCATGGTGCAGTCTCAATAAATATTTGCTGTCTTAGTTAAGTGAATGTACACAGATTGTAATACTTCTATATTCTCATAATATGCATGTGCTTCTTAAGTTAGAGTGACGAACAGGGCTACCACCATTAGTAATAATGCCGTTCTCACAGGGCAGCTTGTTTCTGTGCCCAGATTGTCTATGGTTTTGTCCAGCATCCACTTCTCAAACACACATGACAGTTACTGTCAGTAGTATTGAGAATCCTGCCTTGATAGGAAATATTAACTCCCATTATTTCCATTTTAAAGAAGCATTTTTGGAAGTCAAATAATTACGTAGCACTTTGAACTATCTCATAAACTGTGGCATGTGATAGCAAAAATTGGAATATCTATAAATTATTTCTTTTAAAGAAAGGAAACCATGTCAATTATTTATTTATTTTTATAGCATTACAGTGCATTGTAAAAATAAGAACTCTTTTTGAAACTCATTTTTGGGAAGGGATATTTTTGTCAGTGAAGCTGGGTACCTTATATTATTGCAGAATTCCTGGCAGTATATTCTATCTAGAATTATTATTTTTTGGCAGGGTCACAAAGGGACTTAGAGGCCAAAAGTAAAGTACATGTGATAGAAGAAAATCCATTTCCACATCTTTGGCTGGTAAGACGCAGAAGATCCATAAGGGATTTTCTTGTCTAGTCTAGGTACACAAGTGAATTGGGTGCAGGTTAGAGTTTCCAGATTCTGCCAAGACTGAGGTACTTAGCTTATCCTTTAAATCAATTTGCCTATTTTTTTGTTAGATGACAACTATAATTAGTTACATAACTATTTGCTATAATTTAAAAATGAAAGTAAGAAACCATTTTCAATTCAAAGTGGCATTTCAAGTCCTTGTTTTAAACATTCCCTTTCTCCCTGCCCATCTCCCAGAATTGAGATGAGAATCAGTGAAACACTACCCAGGTTTGTCACTGATAGCAGTGAGCCACTCGCACAGTTTCCTTGGTGATGAAATTCCTTCTTATATCTGTATTGTATGGTTTTAGCAGTAAAAATAGTTGTTGCCAACCTTACTGGAAATTGTGACTACTAAGGGAATTGATGTTTAAGCTACAGATTCCCAATAGGTCTGTGTCCATTTTTTTTAATGCTTTCATAGAAGCAAAATGTAAACTTAATATTTTTACAAGTTTTGACCATTAATGGCACTATTATTTTTGTACCACAGCCCAAAGAGTAAAATGTTACAATGATTTCAGTCAGTTTCCCTGGGCTCTTCTCACTTTTCAGTGCCTTCCTAGGGGCAAGCATGGTTCCATTTGTCAATTTGCCCAATACGCTCACAGGATTAAGCACACACTTTTCAGACCCTGTCTCTTTCTCTGCAGCATATCTCGAACCACTCCCCTTACCTGGCCTCCTTTTGTCTCAACTCCGTACCGCAGCAAAGTCGACTGTGAACAGGAGACGACTTTCCCTGCTTACAAGCACTGCCTGCTCTGTAAATATTGAATGTCTCGCCCCCACCTCCACCTGTGAAAATCGGAGGCTTGTTGAGAGGCTTCCTTGTTAAGAGCCACGATTTTTCTCTGCTTACTCTGTGTCAGGTGTTTTCCTTAGCACATCATAGTGCATCATCTTGTATAATCCCCATCACAATCTAGGAAGTGGGAAATACCACAGTGCATTTTACAGATGGGGAATCTACAGCAGAGAAAAGTAAAGTTGCACCAGGTCACACTGCTACTGTGTGGGATGGAGTCAAGACTGAAACCCAGTTCTCTGGATTCCTTGCCCAAACCACTGTGCTGCTTTAAACCTTTCTCAAGAGCTGTCTTAGCCATACGGCTTTGCTTCACTCCTCAACTGGTTTTCACAGATCACCCTTTAGAACAGAAGAGTGAAGACTATTTTATGTTTAACGCCAATGTCCTCTTGCAGCACCTCATACAAACCCTTTCACATAATGGGAGTTCAGTACATACTTGTTAAATTAAATTTACCTAGAGAACAATTAGTCACAAAATTTCATGGTCTTGACAGTAAACTCAGAAGTTCAGAGACTGTGGGCAGTTACAGAAGGCTCTATGTGGAGGTGGAGCTCTGGTGGGCTTTGATGACCTGGGTGGATTTGGTGAGTGAGAAGGAAGGGAGCAACTACTCCACATGTGGTGATCATCTGAAGGAAGTCAAGGGAGGAGGAAGAATCATGGCATACTAGAGGAACTATGAAAAAAGCAGTGCCTAGTAGACATGATGACTTAATGTGCTTTGGGGAAGGATATGAGATTGGGCAGATTAAATAGGCTTTATGGATTATGGAACGAGCCAGGCACAGAAATGTGGGCCTAATGCTTGCTGATGATTAGATATTCTTCTGTAACATTATGTTCCTGACAGTTATCTATGTTGTGTGTAATTTTAGTTCATTCATTTTTAATGCTATATAATATTCCATTGTGTGACTATATCACAATTTATACTAATACGATTGAACATTTGGGCTTTTTTCCTAATATAATATTATGAATGTTGCTGCTGTGAATATTCTACTGCATATGTACCATTTCCCCTTGTGTAGGTCTAGCTAATAGCTAGATCATGTGACATACACATCTTCAACTTTTTCGATAAGGGCAAATTGTTTTCCCAAGTGGTTGTGACAATTTACACCCCACCCACAGTGTATGAGTTTCTCAAACCCCGTCTCTTTCTCTGCAACATATCTCGAACCACTCCCCTTACCTGGACTCCTTTTGTTTCAACTCTGTACCACAACAAAGTGGACTGTGAACAGGAGACGTCTTTCTGCTTACAAGCTCCGCCTGCTCTCTAAATCTTGAATGCCTCACCCCTCATCTCCACCTGTGAAAATCCGAGCCTTGTTGAGTGCCTTCCTTGTTAAGAGCTATGCTTTTTCTCTGCTTACTCCATATTCTTGCCAACACTTGGTTTGGTCATACTTTAAAATTTTTGCCTACTTGGGGGATGTGAAATGTTAGCTTACATTTTTGTTTCTTTATGGTATTTTGAGATAAGAAGTTCTTTTTTACTGTTGGTCTTTTCCCTCTATAGTTTATGCTTTTAGTCTCTTCTTGAAGAAATAGTTTCCCATCATCGGGTTATAAAGATACTCGTCTTCTGAAAGCTTTCCAGTTTTGCCTTTTACATTTAAGTCTTTAATCCACCTGAAATTTCATTAGATGTATGTTTGAGAGTGTTCTCTTTTTTTTTTTTCTACACTCCTTTCATGTTTGGTAAAGTGTTAAAAGTGAGGAAGTCTGGTGTTTACTCTTTGTGGAATTTTCAAACTACTAATTCAATTTCCTTAATGGGTATAGAACCATCCATGTTTTTACTTTTTTCTTGAGTCAGTTTTATGACTTATATTTTTCCTTAGAACTGATCCATTTCTCCTAAGTTTTCTAATGTATTTGCAAACAGTTGTTCATAATATCCTAATAATTAAAAAAAATCTCGGCAGCATCTGCAGCTATGTTTCCTTTTCATCCTGATATTGCTAACATGTATTCTCTATTTTTTCACTTTATCAGTCTTTATGGAAGTTTGCAACTTACCAGCATTTTCAAATAGTTTCAGCTTTGTTGAGTCTCTGTATTTTTCCATTTGTTTTCAATAGCACTAATTTATGCTCTTTATTATTTTCTCCTGCTTTCTCTATTCTGTTGCCTTTTCTGACTTCTAATTTTCAGCCTTTCCTCTTTTCTAAATAAATATTAAAAACTATAAATTTTCCCATAATTATCTATTTAGCTTTATATCACAAGTTTTGAAATGTAGTGTTTTGTTGTCATTCCATTTTCAATATTTTCTCATTTTAATTATAATTTCTTACTTGGCCTATAAATTATTTAAGTGTGTTTCTTTGTTTTATTCTTTAATATTCCATTAACTCATATTTTAAAGATCAAATTCCCCTAAATTTTTATACCATTTCTATAGTCACATTCCCTTAGACCTTTCAAACCACAACTATAAGTTCAGTATATCTAATTTTCTCAAATACTTCAAAAACCCAAAATACAGACTTATTCATCAAAAACAACAAAAATTTCCTAAGTATGTAAATCTAGTAAGTTAGACATTAATTCTGCAGTTCAAATTCTCTTAACTAGTTTAAATATCTGAAAACCACAGATCAAGCATAACAAAGAGTACACAATGATAGAATTCATTAGTATATAGAAGTATAATTATAATTATTAAAAAATACCTTTCTTAAGACTGTAGATTTATTCATACGAAAAAGGGAGCAGAATTGCCTTCCTAAACCGACTGAGGTTTCTCTGTCACCTTGCTACTCAAGTAGGGTCTGCAGACCAGCAGCACCAAAATCAGCTAAGAATTTGTTAGAAAAGCAGATTCTCAGGCCCACCTGAAACCTCCTAGGTCAAAAATCTTTATTTTAATAAAAGCCCCAGGTGGCTTGCAGGCACATCTAAAGTTTGAGGAACACTGATAGTCAACATTCAATACTACAATACACATGTGGGAAAAGGCAATTAGGTAACAACTCTGTACTGTGAT
Organism: Callithrix jacchus; assembly: GCF_049354715.1. NCBI lineage: Eukaryota > Metazoa > Chordata > Mammalia > Primates > Cebidae > Callithrix > Callithrix jacchus. The sequence goes on from NC_133509.1 coordinate 95,048,276, forward strand.
AATTCAAAGAAATTTAAAACACCTGCGTGGACCTCCCACAACTAAAGTAGGTGCTCTTAGGGTGAGTTCTTTCCATGCTCAAATTTTGTCTGGCAGACCAACCAGGCTTTCAGATGAGATACAACCAATCACATAGTTTTCTTTCTTTGCAACGTAGGGCTTTCTCAATTTCCCATTTAATCTGTACTGTAATCTCCTACATTAAAACCTGGTATGTCTCGCTGGAATTTTGGATACATGACTCAGGCTGCAATTGTGCACCTCTTCCCTTTCATAATTCTAATATGTGTCATTGATATTCCTTCTCATGTGACGGTGCGGTTATAAAGAAGTTTGAGAACAGTCTGCAAGAAGGGAAATGGTTGTTGAGCCAAACCTGATGGCAGGAGGCTGTGTCTAGCATCCATCAGGAAGCAGAGGGAAGGTCCAGGCATTCCCAGTGGGAAATCCCCCTTCCCTCGTTCCATGCCTCCATGCCCTGAAAATGCATAGGTGAAAATGGATAGGCAGAAAGAAAAACGGAAGCAAGAACTAAAGCTCCCTTGTCTGAGGCTAGAATATTTATTTGTCAGACTCAGTCAGTGTTGATCCTGGTTTCCTGTGCCAAGTTAGCATGTGTTAGCTGCTGCCCAATGAGAAACATTAATGTCAGTAACAGATTATATTTCCATTTCAGTTGCCCTTTTCACCAATATCCAAGAAGTAAGTCATATGGCAAGGTCATTAAATTGTTGGTCTAATTGATTCGTATAATTATCCTCCCCTAAGGAAGAAAAATTGGTCACTGGGAATAAAAAGGCAGTATCCGTGAAGAAGTATTCCTGGATTACAATACTACACCTGACTCCAACCCTATCTTGAAAGTTTGACCAAATCTCCCTTAATTTCTCTGAACCACAGATTATTTATTCATTGACCAGGGGGACTAGTTACAGAATAATCAGTTTTTCTTGTAAGAACTGCAATCAAGATCTCCTGACTTGAGGCCCATGCTTCTAGAATCTTCCCACACCATTTATTAAATAACAGTGTGTGACCCAGGGCTATTTTCACAACTCTGGGCTTGACAATGGAACTCTTCAAGATTTTTGCTCAGCAAAAAACTCTAATCACTCTCTTATTTCAGCCGTCCTAGGCAATCAAGAAGAAAACCTCCTAGAAAATAGTTCAGTATCGGGAGACTTACGTTGACTGAATAACCTGAACAGGTCATAGACTCTGCTGCTTGAATCTGAATCCTTACTCAACCACTTACTGTCTACCTGGAATAAGTTAATTAACCTCTTCTTGCCTCAGCTTCCACACCTGTAAAATCAAGCTAAGACTGAAAATTATCCCACGTTAGTATGAGGATTAAATTGGACAGTAGATATAAACAAGTGTCTGGTGTGTGGTAAGTACTCAATTACTATAAGGTATGTTTATGAAAAAATTAAAAATGCCACATTACTCATTTTGGTATATAAATTATCTCAACATTTCTTAAAAGCAGCTTTTCCCATGCATTCTACTAAAAAAAATTTTTTTGGTACCTAATTATGGTAGACATCACCCACAATATGAGGAATTCCAGAATCATTGATCTGGGTGTTCTTACCTGAACTCACCGCCACATGAAGAAAACAACTAGAATATGGCTGACTCCCGACTTAACCTTTTTCTTTTCACAACAGTAGGACTTTTAATCCTTGCATTCAGAGTAATACCTGTCAATCACCTTTTTTTCTAATTAAATTTACCTGGAGTTCATTTTAAAGAAAATAATTTGTTCAGCCAAAAGTGGTTGCATATTTATGCCACAATTAGTTAAGGACTCCACAAATGAACTTCTTGCTCTGAGCCTCTGTAAAGAAAGGAGAATGCAGTTGAGAGCCCAGAAAATTTCAGAGCAATTAAGCCTAGAAATGCAGGTGTTTGAAACACCTGTTTCCCCTCCCTCCCACGCCTACTGCCCTGGCCACCCTTCATCAGTAGGTTAAAATAATTAACTGACGCTATTGGGAGAAAAGCTCAAGCACTGCTAAGGGCAACAAGTCTCCTTTTCTCCCCTTTCTCAGATTAAATGAGAAAAATAAAAAGGTTCATGGGTGGTCTACAAACAGAAGAGGGGAAAAAAACCCTTTCCTTTTAAAAAAAAAAAAAAGACAAAACCAAGTGACAGGGAAGCCATTGTTTCCCTCAAGCAAACTCAGTGGCTTGCTTAAGTTCAGAATTCTATGTTTGTTTTGTGAAAGTGATTGCAGTGCTGTTCATGAACATGAAAAAAACTATTTAAGGGATATTTATGTGAGGAAATAAAGCAACTGGGGAGAATGTGATTTTGCCTGGCCTGCCTTTTGTGAATACCTACAAATTTATTTTAAATTTCAACAACAAAGTCCTTCCCAAGGATAAATTGTGGAAATTTTACTGAGACTTTTAAAAATGGAATAGTCTATAGCTAGGAAATCTAGAAATTGTTTTTAAAAGGAAGTTTAATGTGGCAATTTGATTGAATTTTGGCCATAATGTTTTGAGTATCTCAGTTTTCTTTTCCTGAGTTTCATTAAAGCAACTGTCGAATACTATTTGTCATAACTCGGAAAGATTGTGAAGCTACTTTTGTTTTTATGATTACTGGCACTGTCCCTCTCTATTCAAACACTTTTTTTTTTTTAGACAGGGTCTCACTCTATCACCCAGGTTGGAGTGCAGTGGCTCGATCTTGGCTCACTGCAACCTCTACCTCCTGGGCTCAAGGAATCTTCTCACCTCAGCTCCCTAAGTAGCTGAGATTACAGGCACACGCCACCACATCCGGCTAATTTTTTTTTGTAGAGATGGGGTTTCACCATGTTGCCCAGGATGCTGGGATTACAGGTGTGAGCCACCGCTCCTGGCCTCAAACACAAATTTAAGAAGCTTTATGCATTTTAATTGGAACATGTGACTTTTGGAAGACGTAAGGATGATACAGGCCAGGGGACCTGACAGAGTTAGGAAACTAGTTCAGTATTTAAGCAAATATGCATACACCTACACTTTTCCATTTTTCTTAAGAAAGGCACTGGTCCAGTTAGACACTGGATGTGAGCAAAAGCTTTGTGACAATGCCCACATGAAATATACACTGCAGGAAGCGAATATACTGCATACTGCTAATTTCATCCCTAATTCTGACCAACCTATATTTTTATAATCCCTGATTTTCAAAGCATTTTTTCCTTTGAGGTAAGGCAGAACTTATAATACCTGTCCTGGAGATGAGGTGTCTAAGGTGTTGGATCGAGGCAGCCATGGAGAGGGAAGGAGAGCATCTCTGATTATTGAGGGAAACTTTGAGGACTTAGGCAACTGGCTGGCCATACAGGAAGTGGTAAAACTAGGCTCCTGCATGACTACCTCCATCCCTCGCCCCAGGTTTTTTAACACCAGATCCAGCGCTATTGACACCACCACCCAGACCAGGTGAATTCTTCTCCAGCATAGTACTACCTTTTCACAAACCAGTGTTGAGGCTCACTGTTCGAAGTGGCCAGCTCCTGAGAGCAGCATTAATTTTAAATGGCCAGCAGGTGGCAGAGTAAATACTAGTCCCAAATCATTTCTAGTGGTTTAAAATCATTTGGAAGTAATGGCTGAAAAACTTCACAATCAGTTCAAATAAATTTAGCTAATAAAACTTCACTATCATTATCAAATAAATTTAGCTGAAAAACTTCATTATCAGTTCAAATAAGTTTCGCATTTAAGGTTTCATTAAAATATCGGCAATTATAATATATAATAATAAAGACTTAAGTCCACTGTCAAACTAAAAACTGATTCTAACACATGCTCACATCCCCCCCCTCAGCAATCTAACACCGTTGTAAAGTAGTTTTTTGTTTTTAATTCTGTTTTCCTCTTACTGTGCTACTTAGTGAGAAATGCTGGCTTACTACTCATTTTAGTTCCTTTTCTCTTCAAGGAAATATTTTTAACAGCTGCGTGTGGCATGAATCCACGAACATTACAGCTCTGTCTAGGTCCAGCAATGTCTTTATTAAGTGTTCATTATTAAGCACCAGTTTTCTAACTCCTCCTAGCTTGGTGCATTGGGGAGATAACCTACAGGAACTGTTCCAATTACATTACACTGCTTGGCTGTATCCTGAGTGGCTCTAAAGGGAGGGAAATTAGAGAAGACTCTTAATCAGAACCTTCCTCTCCTTCATAGCATCTTACTTCACAGTGTCATGATTTTAAAAAAATCTGTAAACCTTGAGGTTCCCAGATGCCATAGTTTAATGCCTTCTTCAGCTGCTTTCATGCATTCTTAGCAAGTACCAATAATGATTAAAAGGGGTTTCCATCCAAGCATAGGCAGAGATTTTTGCTTAAAATATAATCTTCATATAGTGTACCCATACATATATATTCCTTTCCATACACTCAGGCATTTGCCTTTGCATATACATATATTTACATTTATTTGTATAAGGATCAAATCTCATTACAATGAATTTCAATGGGTTATCTCATTCCCTATATTATCTTGGAATTTTACTGCTTCAAATATATTTTAAGTAAATTAAAGGAACTAGGTTATAAGTTATAGAAACTATACCACCTACTTTCTGTCACTTATAACTTAAGAACTTGAAGATGTTTAATCTGAATTTAATTTTTTTGATATGAGATTTGCATATGTTCATAAGCATCCATAAATCAATTGATTTTTAAAAAGCACATTGAGATTATACATGTAAATGTCTATTTATATATGCTTTGTCTTTTTTTCAGAAAAAAGATTTCAAAAGGACTTGCAGAATTACAAGTCACAAATATTTTAACACAATTAGCTGCTAAGATTTAATTTAAAATGTATTAACTTATGCTTCTAGAATTACATAATATATTTTGCAAGCTGATATATATTTCAGCAGACCAAATAAATGTAAATGTTAATAGTGCAAGTTAGCTGTCTACTTGCTCTCTAATTCCCTGCAGTCAGCAGTTGAAGAATGGGGCTTATTTAGAATATCTCAAATCCTATAATAACACTATTCCTTTTTAAATGAATTCAAGGGAACCAAACAGTATAAGAATCCACCAGCAATAGAACAAGTGTGTTGATGGTAATTGTAGAAGTTATTTTGCCTTTCCCAGAAATTGCAAATTCCATTTTGCAACCAGGTTACACTCCCTTCTGGGCCAATTTCTCCATTGAGAAGTACACACACATATTTTTCATAGACCCTGAACCATCCCCTCCAGGATTATTTATTTCCTTATTTTTTTCAAGAACAATGTTATACCTAGAAAAAAATTTGCTTTAAAAATGTGCACTTTTGTTTGCTTTTACGTTAATTGTTAGACATTACCTGTTTATTTTATAGATTGGGTTGAGAGCTGGAAGACTTTTTTTCCCGGTTTCATCCTAAAAGCCTAGAGATCAATGCCAATTGTACACTTAGATATCAAGGCAGCTTTTCCAGCTGTGCCCTAACTGTTTTCTATTGTGCTCCTTGCCATGTCCTCGGTGTCATTTTTCTGATTTGAGTGAAACCTATGCAAGACATTAATTGTGTCTCATTACCAGTCCTTGCTCTTCTTTTCAATCCTGGTATGTATGAATGCCCCAAGAGAAATACAACCCATAAAACAAAACAGCAGTATATTCCTCTATACATTGTTCGTGAAGCAAAGAATATGTGAAAAATTCATATTTGCCAGTGTATTTCAGGGCATTTTTGGGTGCCCTTTAAAAAAGTCCATTGGTCTGTTTCTACCACAGTACCACTTCATACCTGAATATAGGGGCTGATTTAGGCAGAAGGGCAATATTTATGAATTCTTTCCTCTAAATATTTAAATATGCACAAGGATTTTGTGCACCAATGCTCAATACTAACAGAATTAAAAGTGCTGCTACAGCAAAAGTAGGGAAAATTTAAAATAGAAAAGTATAAATGTTGCTATAGTTTTAGAATAATTATTAATAAAGCAATATTTTGGCTTGTGTTATCTATAGTCTGGATTAAAAGCAGTGAAGAAAGGAGTGAGCTAGTGGAACCTACATCCAAGTTGCATTTAAAGTATTTTCTAAATCTATGGCATAGGCCTGATGTGGGGGTGGCTCATGCCTGCAATCCCAGCACTTTGAGAGGATGAGGCAGGAGAATCTCTTGAGGCCAGGAGTTCGAGACAAGCCTGGGTAACATATTGAGGGCCCCCCCTCACCCACAAAAGAAGGAATATAAATATATGATATACAAAATGCTAATCTTGATTTTAAATTTGATAAATACTGCTTTAATATAGAAGTCATGAGTGAAATTAATAAATAGTGTAAAAATTACTTCTTCAGATAATCCTTATACTCTTCAGAGGCAAACCATGACTATGAGGACCAAACTTTTCAACCATTATACAGCACTACCTTAAAAATCACTTACTCTTTTGTTCAGCCAGGGGTACTAGAGATTATAAGAAATGTGAAATCTATCAGCCATTCACTTCAGGCCTGACTAAATAACAGCTAATATAATGGGAGCACTTTTATATGAGTGCAATTTCTGGAATAAAATATACATTATCCTGGTAGAGTAACAGGTATACGTAGGGGTAAAATAAAATAAAATATACATTATATAGCAGGAACACAGTTTTAAGAATTACAGAGAACAACTCAAAGTGATGAAATTTTTTCATTTCAACATAATCTTTTAAAATTTACATATTTTTACTTATTTCCCCATGATTAATAACCCCCATTCTTGAGGATGCAGTGGCAAAGTACACTTGACACTTTTGTGCATCAACATTAATTTATTATAACACTAAAATTTATGTAAATTTAAGTATGTTCCCTATAATTTTATTCACTGTGAAAATACAGAGAATATATTTTGAGTGGAAATAAAAATGTATCCTTAAAGATAACATTATCAAGGGTAAATATCTTTTGACAATTACAAATTGATTTTGGTAACACATTTCATTGTATAAGAAAAGGTGGATATTTTTTAGGAACAATGCCCTGAAATTATACTTTCTTGCATTGAAAAAGGTTAATTAGGAATTGAGCTCAAAGTTAATTTTTTGAAGGTCAGCTGCTATGCTATTGGGTCCTGTGACCCTGTCTCAAGTAATCACAGCATTAACATACAAGTTATAGCTTTCCTTTCACTTGATGACATAATCTCTTTAATTGGTGTCGGGAAGCCTGCATGTGAAGGAACCGTGGAAAACACCTAGAGACTATAATTTTACTCTCTCCATTCACAGGGCAAAAGAAACAAGTCTTAAGAATGTACTAGAAACTCATTACAACTCATAGGCTGTCAACACAAAGCCCTCACGTTTCAACTAAGGGTTTTAGGAATGATCAAGTCTGTTTAGTTCTAACTTTGGCTGGTGAACTATTAACCTTTTCAGAAAAACTGGTGAATGCTACATGTCACATAATCTTCTATGAGAAAGCTAGGAGGGTGTATAATGTTGTTTAACTGATTAGACATAAATGTGAGAAGATAATATTTGCAAAATTATTAAGTGTGCTCTCTGAAAGAAACTACTGGAGTGAGACTGCCTACCTCTTACATTTCCACAGCCCTTTACATAATTCTCTTTCATAAATTCCATGTGGCTCATGATACACACTTGAAATGACCCATTTGTATTTGGAAGCTTAAATTCACCTTTTACAGGGAGCTGATCTTCCCCTAGGTCAGAATGGTTGTGACCCTGTTTTCCCAGTAGATTCTGCCTAATAAAAAGAAAGCTACTGCGGAGCAGCCCTTGAAATACCCACCATGAAACTTTTGCAAAGATATACTTTGGGAAAAGGGAGCAAGGGGAATACTGAAGTTTGCTTAGCCTGTCAGCATCAGTTTAGCAACCACTTACTGCAGCAAAGGTAAAAATTTACCCTCTTCCTGTTCAAGAAACTAGTTCTGATTTTAATAAGTGAGTAGATATTCAGAACCACTTATATCTACTAAAACAACAAAAATCATGCACCACTGGGCCCTAGAAGGGAACAGGAGCAAAACCTAAATCATGAATCCTATTTTGATAAAATTTTTTGATCCCAGAAGTGTCTCTGCTGAAATATAATGGTGGAAGGGCCTACTGAAAAATTCTAGGTCAATTATACCACAGAATATATTTTCAAATCTTCCTCGAGCAAAAGAAGGAGGGTGAGCTCCTTTGCTTATGGCAGGGCTCGTAGTCGGCTATTAAAGCAAATCCTGTCCTTATAGCACTGAATATTTAAATTTTGTTACCTTTCCACGATCTTTTTACTTCTTGAATTCTGACATGCCTTTAAAAAGTTTAGACCAACCAAGCAAGAAGTCCTGTGCCTGAAATGCCTTGTGCTGAGCCTTACATTGGGTGCCATCAGCAATGTGGCAAACATAGGGATATGTCATCTAGCAGAGATATAAAATTATCACTTAGAACTGGCTCATCTTTGGCTCTGATATACCAGGCTCTCCCTTTTGTGCCTTGTCTAGACAAAACTGCCCAGAGAGTGTGGGAAGAGATGGAGGTAAAAAGGACAGGTAGGTGCTTACAATTGCAGACAGTACATATGCCTGCCTTTTTATGGCATTTACTACATAATTGCTATATTAAGTATTGACATGTCTTTAATCATGTCTCTGTGTAAGCATAAATGAGTCCTTTGGGATCTGTTTTGTGTTCTATACACTCTTAGATTTTTCCAGATCCACAGCACATAAAATCAATCAAATACCAGTATTGGTTGTTTTAATCATAGGGGCATAGCAACTTTCACTTTAAGACTCGTCAAGCCAGAAATTAACTCATTTTGCCCTGTTATTCAGATTTAGTCACTGCCACAATTTTATTAACAGCATAATAATAATGTACAAATGCCTTAACTATTTTTCTGCTTTGTTTCATCCTCTGTGCCAATCTGGTAAAACCTCAGTGATAACAAGGACTGAGTGTACCCTGGAAATTTAAGCGTTTTTCTCCTCCAGCTCCTCAATAAAACCAACAACCATCTTTTCCCATCAGGTTTTTAAGCAAAATTTGAACTGTATGATCTAACTAAAATTGTAATTGATAGTAAGGAATTTGTATTCCTTTGTTACCTGTGAGCTTTCCTCAGGAATAGGAAATAAAAATCACAAACACTTACCTGTTAATGCCACTGCAATTCTAATCATCCCTGAGCAGAGTTGCTCATATCTTCCCCACCCTCTTCAAAAAAGAGTCCTTATTCTGGCACATGAGGCTATGTATAATCTGGTGCTCAAATACCTCTCCAACCTCCAACCCCCCACCATATTGCACTACTCTCAGTCACTAAAGTACCATGCTCTTTCTCTTTTTAGAATCTTGTATGATGTTCTCTCTGCCAAGAATTTCTCTTTCATCTAGACAGTCACTAACTACACACCCTGTAGGGGTTAGCTTTGGTGTCATCTCCTCCAGAAAGTCTTACTTATGAGCATAATAACCCTTCCCCTACGTTCTGGGCCATACATCACACTAAGTGTTCCCTTAGGACCCTGTGCCAAACTCTATGCCAGTACCCTTTATATATGCTATAATTGTACAATACTTCTCTGTTCTCTTGAAGGCCAGGACTATATTATATTTTTTATCTCTGGATCTCCAACTTCTAGAACAGTGTCTGGCACAGATGGGTGTCCTGTGAATATTTGTTGAATGCATGTTTCAGTGAGAGTATTTTGTTAATGTGTGGGAAACCATTTATTTTTTGTGAAAATTTTGTATGATAAAATCCTTGAAGCGTAAAATCCAGACACATACAGTAATGCTTACTAATCTATTTAAAACATTTTAAGTATTATTTAAAAATTAATAAATCCAATGATCTAGTTTTAAAACAAGTGTGACTATGTTGGATCATTCTTAACAAAGACGCCAGCATAATCTTTTTATAGGGAATCAACTTAAGCCCCACACAGGTCACTTTAATTGTGTCCTCTAGATTAAGAAGATGAGCTATTCTGCCCTCTCCCTGTTGCTACCCCTGCCTCTCTGCCAGATTAAAATTTTAATGGGTATTTAAATTCATATCTTTGAAATGGTGACTGAATTTTGATCAGCAATTTATGGTCTCATCACAGAGGGCATAATCAAGAAATCAAAATCCTCTCTGTCATTTTTGTCCGGTTGTGCAAATCAATGAGCATGCGTTGCTTGTATGCCTTCAGCAAAGCTGGCATTTGTGACTGCAACTCTGAATAGAAGTTTTCCTGTTTACCTTTTTATCACTTATTTAAGTTCTAAGAAGACAGACCTGGCCATTTTGTTACAGAATGGATGTTTTCAATGCAAAGAAAAAAAAAAATCACAGTTTTGAGTTTTTACAATGTTTGCCCCTTTTCCCAGCAGGGATGTGTTTTGAGTGCCAGGAGACAAAAAGTGTGGCCTCAACAAGCAGAATTTTAAAAAGAACATCATTTTCATTATGTAGTCAATCTCAATTACAAGCAAATGTTTTCTCTGTGGAGACTCTTCTCCTTTCAGGGCATTATGTGAGCCTCTTTTGTGGATTGAGAGAAAGGATCAGTGGTCAATAGGGAGCAGAGTGCTGTGTACAGTGGATTTTTGTATCCCTCCGTCTCCTACATAATGCGTTTTGTCAGGAGAACAGCCCGCCATCCTGAGCAGATTTGCTGAATTAAAGAGCACAGCGGGGATAGGAAACTTGTTGCTAGGTGACTGACCGCCACTGCTTGGCGGGTCTGGGCCGAAGGTGACTCTCTGCTTTTCTTCCACTACTTAATCTTGCCTTTTAATCTGCATCTATAATTAACTCTGTTAATGCCACACATCCATTTGTTTCTTCTTTACTGCACTTCAGGCAGCCAATTTATCATTATTTAGTCTTTTCATTCAAACAACAAACTATTTTTTCTCCATTAGCGTCATATGAGGTGAAATGTTCTGCAGTCAAAGAAAAATGTAGACTCAGTAGATATTGCCTCACTTCCTGTGAGAATTTTCAAGGTACTTTTTGCTGATCTGAATATAAAATACATCCTTGAGGAAACACTTCTGTTGGCCATTATCTCTACAACTTGACTGGGCCTAATTAATTGAAATGTTCTTGGTGACTTTAAATTCCTCTCAGTGGTGACACATAAAATTAAATATTACTTTATTTCTTGGAGGTTGTATAACAGTTCAGCACATGGTGTTGCCTCCAGTATCGTTGCAGGATTTATTCTCTGTGGTTATTATCAGTCATGGAGCCTGGACATGGATGCAAAACCTAAGGATGCAAAAAAAAGGAGGGACTTTGCAGAACTAATTCTAGCTGCAGCATCTGGAATTCAGCTTGGCTGATGTCAGTGGTTCACATGTGGTGCTGAACCCGGTGGGAGAACTAAGGTGGTTCTAAAGGACCAGTTCTGTGGCATGATTTTCAACACTGTTCCTGCCTAGATGGCTCCACCGCTGGCTCACTGACCTTCCCGGACATTCTATGTGCTCAGACATAATCTAAGAACTAAAAAATGCAGGTTGTTAGGCCTTGACCTGCATCTCTGTATTCATACAGGCAGTCTGGTGTGGTTAAAAGGTGACCTGGAGACAGACAGACTGCCTGAGTTCAAATCCCAGGTGTACTACTTACATGTTGTTTGACCTGAGGTAATTTATTTAACCTCTCTATGCCTCACTACCTTGACTCTGAAATAGTACTAATAATAGTGGCTGTCTCATTAGGGAGTTATGTCTCACAGGATTAAATGAGTTAACATATGCAAAGCAATGTCTGCTTATCAGCTATTATTTTATCAACAATATGATGAAACAATCATCTGACTTGTTTTTTACGTGTCAAGACAAAACTGCATGCCCATGGCAAATAAAAATAATAAGACATGGAGACTAAATAGTACCTTTCACTTAGGGTTTTTACAGCAGTTTAATCACATGATCTCATTAATCCTCCAACTCTTCTAGTTTTGCAAATTCGTAATTTGTGTACAGAGACAGGTTACCATAACAAAGAGAGCATAAATGCACATTTTTCTTAAGAATGTATATTTTGTGTGTACCATAATGCTATACTACAGTTGGATTTTTAAAAAATATTCAATCTGACCCATTTAAATTAAGGAAAGGCAGGTTATGCAGGCTTTTATCCTAGACATATTTGGAGAGCATTAGGCTGTAATTAGACTAACTGGGGCTAGTCGGAGGTTGTGATGGCTCTACTTCAGTGATGCATAAAAGCATCTTGCGCACAGAGAATTGGGAAGCCAGAATAAGGACCATTAGGATGTCATTTACTACATTTTCATTTGATCAATTTATACTCTTTAATGTGAAGGCTTATTTTGCATCTTTTATGAGGGTGTTAATTCTTTGCCTTTGACTCTCTTTAATGCATATCTATGAAATGTGGCTGCCTGCAAATCTATTCTTGTGTGATGATGGAGGTGAGATTGCATTATTGGAGAAAGGGGGCCTAGTCCATTGCTCCCTATCACACCAGGCACAACAGGGCAGCTAGGAAACTTTTATTCTGAGAGTGTGCTAATATCCCCAGTTTCTGATGAAGAGCCCCTGAACCTATGCAACAAATTGAGCCAGACTCAATTTCAGGATATTGCTTCCTTATCTTTTCTATTGACCAGCAATAATAAACTAATATAAAATGACATTCGAAGCAGATGGCGCAACTGAGCACTCACGTCTTCATAGATTATAAAGAATTCCCATTTTATAAGTGAAGAAAGTAAGCCCCATTGTTGTCTTAGCTGCCCGAGATGATTCAGTGATTCCATAGCAGGAATGCAATGGAGCACAGATATATTTTCCTTTAGACCATGTCCACGAGGCCTCTGTGCTAGGTCTCCTTGCTGATGCAAGCATGCCACGGTCAATAATAAGCTGTTTCTCCTCTTGTTTTTGAGAAAGGCTAAGTGATTATCTTAACTAAATTTATAGAACTATTTTACACTTTATTTGGACATTTTTACAAGATTTTGTCTCCAAATATAAATAATCAGACCCTCTTTAAAATTGCAGTCAGTTTGTGAGGCTCCATAGCCTGTTTCTTAGTTTGCCAGATAAAGCACCTCATGAGGTGGAAGCTCCAAAAGGCCAGAGGTTGTGGGAGAAATCGTGTCTTCTGGGTGAGCCACTTTAATCCCAGCACTTAGTATAAGTGCTTGGTACATAGTAGGGGTTCATATCATATCTACTGAACAATAAATTAGCGAATAAAGAAATTAACATATAAAGGAAAAGCTGATGTCCCTAGGATTCATTTTTCCCCCAGTAGTTTTCTTAAAGTGATTGAAATCTAACTCTTTAAGACAAATTTGAAGAATTACTATAAATTTGACTTAAAATTTTCTCATTTTCTCTCCTCCTTTTTAATAAATTCTCAGCTTTTCATTTTAATTTCTCTATATCCATTATGGGATGAAACAAACATAAAATAGGTAATTTTAGAATCTTTCTATTTATTGCCTTTCCCTAAGGAAATAGAACTAAAATTATAACATGTTTTGAAATAAAAAATTTTAGTCTTACTCTCTAATATTTAGGTGATTGTGATCATTAACAATGAATAAAAAGGTCAAAATTTATATTTAAGCTTGAAAGTCTAGAAATTACATATCTTTTCCTGGTTAGCCTAATGACTAAAGAAATGTAACAAATAGTTATAATTATGTACCAGGAGCATTTACTAAATTAGTTTTATCATTCTAATATAATTAGGAAAAATTAGCATCAAATAAAGCTCATCAATAAACTTTGATATTTGGTGGCTGATTATCTTTGATTTTGCGGCAAAAGGGGAGTCTGTTTTTTTTATTTATTACTAAAAATATATCCTTTAATTAATAAGTTTGGCTAATTGACATAGGTATGCATAATGAGAGCTATGCACTAATAGGAATATGAATATCCCTTTTTCATTTGTTAAAAACCTGACAACACTAATTATCAATCATTTCTCTGCAATAATTGTTTACAGTTGTTTTGAGAAATTTATGAATATTTGTTTGGATAAAGCTTTCTATTGTGCATTTTCCCCCATATTTTATGTGCTTCATGTTAACTTAATTACTTTTAGTATAATTCCATATCAAATAAGCAAAGATTATTTAGATTAAAAAATGCAATCAACAGGGAAGATGTTTTGTAATGGTCTTCCTTTTAAAATAGAGTATATCTGATAATTTTATTCATCTCATTATATGGTATAAACTTCAGTTGCTAAGATCTTGGTGAAAATTCATATAATAATAAACACATTTGAAAATTATGTTGAGCAAACTAGACTAAGCAAGTGGTCAAACTTAATACATGCAGCATTAAGGGACCTCACATAGCTTTATCACAAATAGAGTATGCCTATTTGTTTTACTGCCTTCAGTACATAATGCTGGCATCTAATCAAATCAAAAGTTCAATAGCCCTTGCCAAATATGTTACTTTTAGAAAGTTATTTTTAAAAAATATAATTATGCTTATTTTTCTTATGTTTATGTGATTTTATAGTTATTATATAGCCAAGAGACTTTAACTTTTCACAAAGTATTATACTTATAACTCTGAGAAAACCTTGCATGCTGATCATTAGATCCAAATAAAATTATACCTTTTGCGTTTAATTTTTTTTTTTTGAGACATAGTCTCACTCTGTCGCCCAGGCGGGAGTGCAGTGGTGTAATCTTGGCTCCCTGCAACCTCCGCCTCCCGAGTTCAAATGATTCTCCTGCCTCAGCCTCCCAAATAGCAGGGACTATAGGTGCGTGCCACCCACGCCCAGCTAATTTTTTGTATTCTTAGTGGAGATGGGATTTCACCATGTTAACCAGGATGGGATTTCACCATGTTAACCAAGATCAAGACCAGATCAGAGGTCTTGATCTTCTGACCTCGTGATCTGCCTGCCTTGGCCTCCCAAAGTGCTGGGATTACAGGTGTGAGCCACCATGCCTGGCCTTACTTTTAATTTTTTGTTTACTCCTTAGAGTGCTGTGTTAAGTGTTTTGGATAAAGTGTGGCAATAATGAGGCATCTGTTGCACTGTAAGACAGACTGTGAAGCTAGGTAGACACTGTACAGTTCTTTCATTATTTCCTTTCCACCCTCAGAAATATTTATTGAGATTGGGAATCTTCTATGTGCCAGGCTTGTGAAATGCTGAGATCTGAGGTCTCTCTCTATATAGAAAGCAGCTTCTCCAGTCATATATTTTTCCTAGGCCTCTGATATGGTTTGGCACTTCCACCAATATATTAACATTTTTGATTAATTGGCAATCCCTCAGAAGGCTGAGCGTTCTTGAAAGGAACTCAAAAATGTTCCCTTTTTTTTTTTTTAACACCAAGAGTGCAACGAACTTTTTTTTTTCAGTCTCACTCTTTAGCCCAGGTTGGAGTGCAGTGGTGCAGTCTCAGGTCACTGAAACCTCTGGCTCCAAGCTTCAAACAATTCTCATACCTCCCGAGTGGCTGGGACTACAGGCACATGCCTACACACTTGGCTAATTTTTGTATTTTTATCTTTTCTTTTTTTTTTTTTTTAGTAGAAATGGGGTTTCACCATATTGGCCAAACAAATTCTGGCCAGGCTGGTCAAATAATCCATCCACCTCAGCCTCACAAAATTCCAGTATTAAGGTGTGAGCACTGTGCCCATCCAACAAATTTAACATAAATAAATAAGAGGTATACTATAGGATACAGATTTTGGGAGGAGCAATTCTAAATAGTCTGCTTCAGTAGAAGATCCCTAGGGTCTACAAACTATAGTTGGACTTAGTTCTGATACGTGAGTTTCAAGAACTCAGTCACATATACATATAAAGAGTTTAAAGCCTATCCTTCTCCCTCAGTAGATTGTAGTCTCTTGAAGAGCAGAGTCTATATTCCAGTACATGATAACCCCACAGCAAATATTTGTTGAACTGAATAACTGAAGGTTGACTGATATTAATGATAGAATATTAATTACAAATTTGCAGAAATTAAAAAACATTACTTTTCACATCATAGATGAAAATTATACATTGAAAACCTATTATGATGCAATTACACAGAATTTATTCCTACCTATAAATAAAACTGCCATTGTCAGAGAGCAAGGAGAATTGACAATGTTTCTGGAATAAATCCAACATTTATATGTGCTTATCATGCATCAGGTACTGTTGTAAGTGCTTTATGTACATTAACTCAATTAAGGTTCATATAAACCCTATGAGAAAACTGAGACATAGAGGGACTAAGGAAATATCCTAGGGTCACATAACCAGGTTTTGAATCCACTCATAACAAAATTGTTTATTGGTAAAATTTTGAAACGTAGTTTATTCAAACTGTATTTTTTTAAACTACCAAAAGACTTAAATCTCTTATAATCAAATTTTCAAAAGAAATATCACACTTTGGGAGGCCAAGGAGGGTGGATCACTTGAGGCCAGGAGTTCTAGACCAGGCTTGCCAGCGTGGCGAAAACTTGTCTCAACTAAAAATACAAAATTAGCCGAGTGTGGTGGTGCATGCCTGTAATCGCAGCTACTTGGGAGGATGAGGCAAGAGAATCACTTGAAGCTGGGAGGCGGAGGCTGCAGTGAGCCAAGATGGCACCGCTGCTCTCTACTCTGGGTGACAGTGAGATCCTGTCTCAAACAAACAAACAAACAAACAAACCAAAACCAAACAAAAGAAATATCAAACTGGGAAGTGATGTCAGTAAGATGATGAACCAGGAAGCTCCAGGTCTTCCTTGCCCAACAAAGACACCAAATTAACAATGATACATAAACCAGAATACCTCTGAGAAATTGTGAGACCAGTTGAAAAATTATAGCACCAGGCCAATATAAAGACAAGAATGGATTCAAGTGAAAGGCGATAGGAAAGTTCATATGCTTTGCTTGCTCATCTCTGCGCCCCCACCCCCATGTGGCTTAGCACAGTGCAACCAGGAGGAAATCCCTCAAACTCAAGCTCCTCCTGTAGTGAATCACACATCCAGTGTTCTAAGTTGTATGAGAGCCGCCAGAGGGACTAATTTCTGTCTTGCTAGATAAATCAAAGGCATAATGTGGAAGCCAGTCAAAACAGAGATAAGCATTGCCACAAGTTAGAGCTACAGTTTTGCAGGCAGATGCCAGGGGAAGCAAGAAATCAGAGGTTTCAGAGGCGCTAAAGTCTATAGCTAGGCTGATGGGTGAAATTCATTTGCACAAAGACCGAGTGGTGACTGCTTTTACAAATACCCGAATCTCAACGAAAGATTACAAGGCGTAGAAAGAAACAAGGAATCATGGCCCAATCAAAGGAAAAGTAAAATCCAGAAACTATCTTAAAGATATGCAGATCTATGAAATGCCTGACAAAGAATTTTAAATAGGTCAGGTGCAGTGACTCACACGTATAATCCCAGCACTTTGGGAGGCCAAGGTTGGTGCGTCATTTGAGCCCAGCAGTTCAAGACCAGCTTGGGCAACATGGTGAAACCTCATCTCTACAAAAAGTACAAAAATTAGCTCGGTGTGGTGGTGTGCCCCTGTGGTCCCAGCTATTCGGGAGGCAGAGGTAGGAGGATCAGGATCACCTAAGCCCAGGGAGATTGAGGCTGCAGTGAGCCATGATCTTGCCGCTGAACTCCAGCCTAGGCAAAAATGTGAGACCCTGTCTCAAAAAAAAAAAAAAAAAAAAAAAATTAAAGTAACTTTCATGAAGATTCTCAATGACATAAAAGAAAACACATGTCAACAATTAAATGAAATAAGGAAAATAATGCATGAACAAAATGAAAATATCAAAAAAGAGATAGAAACTTTTTTTTTTGAGATGGAGTTTTGCTCTTGTTACCCAGGCTGGAGTGCAATGGCGCGATCTTGGCTCACTGCAACCTCCACCTCCTAGGTCAGGCAATTCTCCTGCCTCAGCGTCCTGAGTAGCTGGGACTACAGGTGCGTGCCACCATGCCCAGCTAATTTTTGTATTTTTAGTAGAGACGGGGTTTCACCTTGTTGACCAGGATGGTCTCGATCTCTTGACCTCGTGATCCACCCGCCTCGGCCTCCCAAAGTGCTGGGATTACAGGCGTGAGCCACCACGCCCGGCCCAAAGTATTTTTAAAAAGAACCAAACAAATTCTGGCACCGAAAAATACAAATGAACTAAAAAAAATTATTATAGAAGTTCAACAGTGGACTTGATTAGGCAAAAAAAAAAAAAAAAAAAAATCAAAAATCTGGAAGACAGGTCATCTGAAATTATCAAGTCAGAAGAGCAAAAAGAAAAAAAGAGTGAACAGAAGTGAAGAGTGCCTGAGGGATTAATGGGACATGATATCATTTGGATCTATGTCCCCACCCAAATCTCATGTTGAATTATAATTGTCAATGTTGGAGATGGGGCCTGGTGGGAGGTGATTGGATCATGGGGGTGGAGTTCTCCTGAATGCTTTAGCAGCACACCCTCTGTGCTGTTCTCATGATAGTGAGGGAATTATCATAAGATCTGGTTGTTTAAAGCTGTGTAGTACCTCCTTATTCTCTCAGTCTTGCTCTTGCCATGTAAAGCGCCTACTCCTGCTTTGCCTTCCACCATAATTTTAAGGTCCTGAGGTCTCCCCAGGACCAGACATCCCTTCTAAGTTCTAAAATTCTCATATCCAGTTTAAATATGAGACTTGAAAATTATATAATGATCTTTGGTAGTCATCAATACTATGGTTCCACTATTGAATCCTTTTTATATTTTATTTATTTATTTTTGAGATGGAGTCTTGCTCTGTTGCCCAGTCTGGAGTGCAGTGGCATGATCTCGGCTCACTGAAACATCTGCTTCCAAGGTTCAAGTGATTCTCCTGACTCAACCTCCCAAGAGGCTGAGATTGCAGGTGTGCACCACCACACCCAGCTAAGTTCTGTATTTTTAGTAGAGACAGGGATTCACCATATTGTCCAGGCTGGTCATGAACTCCTGACCTCAAGTGATCCTCCTGAATTGGCATCCTAAAGTACTGGGATTACAGGCATGAGCCACCGCACCCAGCCCCACTTGAATCCTTAGAGTCATTTTGCCTTACAGCAGGCAGACTAATGTTTTCAAGACAAATCAGGTTATATCTTCATTCTAACCCCTGAATTCAAAACTCTAAGGACATGCTGTTACACTCTCAATAAAATCTGCACTACTTACCATGGCCTGTGAGGGTCTACATGATATGGTCCTTGCTAACTTTCTGATTTCATCACCTACCTCTCCTTCCTCATCTAGTCC
This sequence comes from Callithrix jacchus, assembly GCF_049354715.1. NCBI lineage: Eukaryota > Metazoa > Chordata > Mammalia > Primates > Cebidae > Callithrix > Callithrix jacchus. Next base: position 95,067,520 of record NC_133509.1, read on the forward strand.
TCAAGTACCCCTAACTTCTTTCTGATTCCAGACCTTTGACTTCTACCTAAAATAATCTTCCTTCATATCACCCTTTACATTAAAAACATCTTCCCTCTTTTGCCTTTCATATTGGCGGGCCCCTCACCTTAGTTTGCTTATTATCCAAGTGTTATCTCCTCAGAGAAAGGCCTTCCTTGACCACTTTATTTAACATAGTACTTCCATCATGCTCCAGTTTCTCACCCTCCATTTCCAGTTAATTTTCTTCATACCACTTGTTACTTTCTGACACCTACTGGCTGACTTTCTCTTACCCAATCCCTAAGGCATGGGCACTCTCTGTTTTCTTATCTATCATATCCCATGCCTGGAACAACTCAAAATTTATTGAGATTTTAGGCACAAAAGAAATCTCAATAAATTTTTTGGTGACACAATAAAATGTATTAAAACACTTTCTTATGTTGAACCAAATGAGTAAAGCATAAGTATCAGGTACCCCTTTTAATGCTAATGGACAGTTATCTATTTGTTTATTTTGTCTGGAAGGGGTGCTTAATTTTGTCACCAGTCAAAAGTCAGTCAACAAATATTTACTGAAAGCTTACTGCAAGCCAGTGAGTATTCTGGTAAGCACACTTAAGAAAGAATCATAGGCTGGGTGCAGTGGCTCATGCCTGTAATCCCAGTACTTGGGGTGGCTGAGGTGGGTGGATCGCCTGAGGTTAGGAGTTCATGACCAGCCTGACCAATGTGGTAAAACTCCATCTCTACTAAAAATACAAAATTAGCCATGTGTGATGGCTCATGCCTGTAATCCCAGCTACTTGGGAGGCTAAAAAAGGAAATTGCTCAGCTGAGATTGTGCCATTGCACTCCAGCCTAGACAACAGAGCAAGACTCCCTCAAAAAAAGGAAAGAAAGAAAGAAAAAAAGGAAAGAGAAAAAGAAGAAAGAAACAAAGAAAGAGAAGAGGAAAGGAGGGGATGGGAGGGAAGGGGAGGGGAGGGGGAGGGGGAGAGGGGAAGGGGGGAGAGGGGAGGGGGAGGGGAGGGGAGGAGAGGAGAGGAGAGGAAATCATGGGCTGACACTGTGGCTCCTGCCTGGAATCCCAGCACTTTGGGAGGCTAAAACAAGAGGATATCTTGAGGCCAGGACTTTGAGAGCAGCCTGGGCAATAAAATGAGACCTTATCTCTACAAAACATAATTAAAATATTAGCTGGACATGGTGGTGTGTGCCTGCAGTCCTAGCTACTTAAGAGGCTAAGCCTGGAGGATGACTTGAGCCCAGGAGCTTGAGGCTGCAGTGAACTGTGATCATGCTACTGCACTCTAGCCTGGGTGACAGAGCAAGAATCTGTCTTTAAAAAAAAAAAAAGGAAAGAAAGAAAAAATCATGCCTTAAGAAAAAGCCAGTGATTCACTCTCAGCTCTCTATTATCAGATTTGTTGAGAACTTAAGTCTAACTCTTCTCTATCTGAAAAGTTTAAGAATATATACAAAGTGAGTGACAGAAGAAAATAATTAGTTTGTTATGCTAATTTCTGAATTCTTTCTTTCTTTCTTTCTTGAGATGGTGTCTCACTGTGGGCCTCCCAAACTGTTGGGATTACAGGCATAAGCCACTTCACCTGGCCATCTCATTTCTGAGTGCTTAGAAGTCTAATAGAAATCTAACATAATTTCTATTTCTATCTATAGATAATAAACTTTAAATAATATTTAAATGAAAGATCTCGAGCCAATAATCTTAAGTTCCTACCTAAAGAAAGTAGAAAAATTGCTTGATGATTGTGATATAGAGAAAATAATAGAAACTAGAAAAAGAAGAAAGTAAACCCAAAACAATCTGAAAGAAGAAAATGAAGAGAAGTTGATGCAATTGAAAATAGGAAAATAGGGAAAATCAATACAATAAAAAGCTGGTTATTGGGAAAATACAAACTATAAATCTCTAGCAATAATGATACAGATTAAAAGAGAGAAGACAAAAATCACCAATGCCAGCAATGGCACAAGAAATATAATTGCAGATCCCACAGCCATTAAAAGGAAAACAAGGCTGGGCATGGTGGCTCACACCTGTAATCCCAGCACTTTGGAAGGTTGAAGGGGGTAAATCTCTTGCGCCAAGGAGTTCAAGACCAACTTGGGCAACATGGTGAAACTCTGCCTCTACAAAAAATACAAAAATTAGATGGATGTGTTGGCACACACCTGTAGTCCCAGCTACTCAGGAGGCTGAGGTGGAAGGATAGATTGGACCTGGGAGGTCGAGGCTGCAGTGAGCTGTGATTGTGCCACTGCACTCTAGCCTGGGTCACAGAGTGAGATCCTGTCAAAGAAAGAAAGAAAGAAAATAAGGAATACTACTGTGTTAGTCAGGGTTCTCCAGAGAAACAAAACCAAGAGGATGTGTGTGTATGCAGATAGATCGATCGATCGATCGATAGATCGATAGACAGATAGATAGATAGATAGATTTTAAGAAAATATGTGATTATGGAGGCTGGTAAGTCCAAAATCTACAAGCTGGGCTGTCAGGCTAGAAATCCAGAGGAGACCTGATGCTGCACTTCAAGTTCCGAAGCCGTCACACTGAAAACCCCAAAAAAAGCCGATGTTGCAGTTCAAGGCTGAAGGCTGTCTCCTGCGGTATTATTCCTTGTTCAGGGGAGGTCAGTCTTTTCGTTCCATTCAGTCCTTTAACTGATTAGATGAGGTTCATTCACATTATTGAAGTCCACCAATTTAAATGTTAATCTCATCAACAAACATCATTACAGAAACATCCAGAATAATGTTTGACCAAATATCTTGGAATTGTGACCCAGCCAAGTTGACCCATAATATTAAAGATCTACCAAACATTTAAAGAACTAACACCAATTTTACACAATCTTTTTCAGAAAATAAAAGAGACGGGATACTCCCCAATAAATTTAAGAGGCTAGTATTACCCTAACACCAAAACCAGAAGACAGACAATATCAAAACAGCAAAACCAAAAACAAACAATAACCCCCCATAAAACTACAGACCAACATTTCTAACAAACTCAGACATAAAAATTCTCAACAAAATATTAGCAAGTTGAATCCATCCATGTACAAAAAGATTATATACCATGATCAAGTGGGATTTATCCTACATATGCAAGGCTGGTTCCCAAATTCAAAAATAAATCAATGTAATCCACCATATCAACAGGCTAAGGAGAAAAATCACATGATCATATCAATTGAGGCAGAAAAGGCATTTGACAAAATATAACACCTACTCATTTAAAACAAACAAACAAACAAAACCTCTTAGTAAACTAGAAATAGAGGAATACTTCCTCAACTTGATAAAGAGTATCTATTTAAAAACCCCGATGGTTAACGTTATACTTCACAATAGAAGACTGAATGTTTTCTTTAAGATCAGAAACAAAGCAAAGATGTCCATTTCCTCTTATTCAACATAATACTGGAAGTTCTAGACACTTCAATGGAACAACAAAGAGAAATAAAATCTATACAAATTGAAAATGAAAGACAAAATCTATTCTGATGTACATACAGAAAAAGTACTGTTATATAGATATATCAAGAACTCTCAAAACTCAATATTAAAAACAGTCTAATTTGAAAATGAGCAAAAGATTGAAAATGGCCATTTTATTGAAGAGGATATACAGATGGCAAATAAACATATGAAAAGGCATTCAGTATCATCAGCCATTGGAGAAATGCAAATTCAAACCATGAGATATCACTACACTTCTATTATTAGAATGGCTAAAATTAAAAATTATGCATATATGTAAAATTACATGTCTGATTGGTACTTTTTCTTATGTTTTCTATCAGATTATTGGTGATATATATGAGTTATAGATTTATTATTTTTATTTATATCTGGTTTTTATACTAAAATATCTTATTAACTTTAATATCTTTTCCATTGATTTTCTTGGATAAACAAATGAATATGTTGAAAATACAATTTTGGATCCTATTTTCTAGTTTGTATTGTTGCTGTTTCTTTTATTTTGACTCCTTTAATTACTTGAAACTTTAGCTTCCAAGAAAATATTAAAGAATATTGGTTTTCTCAGCCATTTGTATTTTGTTTCTTTAATATTTCTAGGGCTTACAATTAAGTATAGTGTTGGTTACAAACTTAAAATATTCTTGGAGGAATATATTTGTGTGTATGCTTTTTATGAGGAAAATATGCTAAACATTAATGAGTGCCTTTGACATATATCAACATAACACTTTTTAAAACTTTCTTTAAGCCAGGCCAAGAGACTCATGTCTACTGTATAGCAACAATAATCCCAGCACTTTGGTAAGCTGTGGCAGGTGGATTGCTTGAGTCTGGGAGTTCAAGACCAGCCTTGACAACATGGTGAAACTTTATCTCTACAAAAAATTTGAAAAAGCTAGCTGGGCATGATGGCACATGCCTGGTGGCACATGTTTGTAGTCCCAGAAACTCAGGAGGCTGAGGCAGGAGGATTGATTGAGCCCAGGAGATGGAGTCTGCAGTGAGCTGTGATCATGCCACTGCCCTCCAACCTGGGTGACAAAGCAGGACCCTGTCTTAAGAAAAAAAAATTCTTTGACCTAGTAATATAAATAGATCTATCATATCTATTCATATGATATCATATGAATAGATTTATTAAAACTAAATTATCCTTGCACTTTAAAAAATAAATTATCTATGGTTAGTGTCATGTAGTTTTGGGTTTAATTTTCTAATATTTTATTTAAAAGTTATTCCAAATTTGTTGATGGATTATTTGTAGTTTTCTTTTTTTAACTTTTATTTTATTTTATTTTTGTGAGTACATAGTAGATGTATGTATTTATGGGGTACATGAGATGTTTTGATATAGGCATGAAATGTGAAATAAGCACATAGTAAAGAATGGGGTATCCATTCCCTCAAGCATGTATCCATTGAGTTGAAAACAATTCAATTGCACACTTTATTTTAAAATGCAGTTATTATTGACTATAGTCACCCTGTTGTGCTATCAAATAGTAGGCCTTATTCATGCTTTCTAAGTATTTTTTGTACCCATTAACCATTCCCACCTATCCCCCATCCACCTATCCTTCCCAGCCTCTGCTAACCATCCTTCTACTCTCTATGCCCATAGTTCAATTGCTTTGATTTTTATTCCACAAATAAATGAGAACATGAGATATTTATCTTTCTGTGCCTGGCTTATTTCACTTAACATAATGACCTCCAGTTCCATCCATGTTGGTGCAAATAACTGGATCTCATTCTTTTTTATGGCTGAATCATACTCCATTGTGTATATGTAGCACATTTGCTTTATCCATTCATCTGGTGATGCACATTTAGGTTGCTTCCAAATCTTAGCTATTGTAAACAGTGCTGCAACAAACATGGGAGTATAGATATCTCTTCCATATACCGATTGCCTTTCTTTTGGGTATACACCCAACAGTGGAATTCCTGGATCATATGGTAGCTCAATTTTTAGTTTTTTGAGGAATCTCCAAACTGTTCTCCATAGTGGTTGTACTAATTTACATTCCCACCAACAGTGTACAGTGTTCCCTTTTCTCCACCTCCTCACCAGCATTTATTATTGCCTGTCTTTTGGATATAAGCAATTTTAACTGGGGTGAGATGATATCTCATTGCAGTTTTGATTTGCATTTCTCTGATGATCGGTGATGTTGAGCACCTTTTTATATGCCTGTTTGCCACTTGCATGTCTTCTTTTGAGAAATGTCTATTCAGATATTTTGCCCATACTTTGATCAGATTATTGAATTATTTTCCTATAGAATTCTTTGAGCTCCCTATATATTCTGATTATCAATTCCTTATCAGATAGGTAGTTTGCAAATTTTTTTCCCATTCTCTGTGTTGTCTCTTCAGTTCACTTTGTTGATTGTGCCCTTTGCTGGGCAGAAGCTTTTAAAGCTGATTTAATCCCACTTGTCCATTTTTGCTTTGGTTGCCTGTGCTTGTGCAGTATGGCTCAATAAATTTTTGCCCAGATGAATGGCCTGAAGATCCCCCCCCATGTTTTTTTGTAGTAGTTTTATGGCTTGAATTTTTAGTTAAGTCTTTAATCCATTTTGATTTGATTGTTTTGTATACAGCAAGAAATAGGGATCTAGTTTCATTCTTCTGCATATGGATATCCAGTTTTTCCAAGACTATTTATTGAGGAGACTGTCTTTTCCCCAATGTATGTTCTTGGCACCTTTGTTGAAAATAAATACACTGTAGGTGCGCAGATTTCTTTCTCAGTTCTGTATTCTGTTTCATTGGTCTATGTGTATGTTTTTAATGCCAGTATCATGTTGTTTTGATTATTATAGCTCTGTAATATAATTTAAAGTCAGATAATGTGATTCCTTCAGTTTTGTTCTTTTTGCTTAGGCTATTCTTGATCTTTTCTGGTTCAATATAAATTTTAGTGTTGTTTTTTCTATTTCTGTAACAAGTGTCATTGGTAGTTTGCTAGGGATTGCATGGAATCTGCAGATTGTTTTGGGTAGTATGAATATTTTAACAATATTGATTCTTCCCATCCATTAACGTTGAACATTTTCCCATTTTTTGGTGTCCTCTTCAATTTCTTTCACCAGTGTTTTATAGTTTTCATTGTAAAGATTTTTCACTTCTTTGGATTAGTTAATTTCAAGATATTTAATTTTATTTGTGGCTATTGTAAATGGGATCTTAAAATGTTGGTTTTCAGATGGTTGACTGTTGGAATATAGAAGACTACTGAATTTTGTATGTTGATTTTGTATCCTGCAACTTTACTGACTTTGTCAGTTCTGATAGTTTTTTAAGAGGAATATTTAGATTTTCCAAATATAGAATGGTGTTATCTGAAAACCAGGATAATTTGACTTCTTCCTTTCCAATTTGGATGCCCTTTACTTCTTTCTCATGTCTGATTACTCTAGCTGGGACTTCCAGTACTATATTGAATAACAGTGGTGACAGTGGGCATCCTTGTCATGTTCCAGATCTTAGAGGAAAGGCTTTCAGTTTTTCTCAATTCGGTATGATACTAGCTGTAGGTCTGTCACTTTCTTATGTGTACAATTTTTATTAAATGTTGGTATCAGGGTTATTAAAGTGATTTGAAATTCTCTCATATATTTTTGCTTCTCAATGCAGCATATTTTTTCAATATTTCTCATAATTTATAAAGCATATAAATTATTTCTTGGCAACTTGATAGTGACAATCATTAAAATCCTTAAGACCTGGTACATTCCATAGAGGCAATTTTTAATAACTTTTCAATTTGTTACGTGATTGTTTTTCTTAAGTCAATTTTTATAATGCACATTTTCTCAGAAAAGTATTCTTTCTATCCTATCTTCTCATTTTGAAGAGAAGCCAGAAATTTTCATTACAGTAGTACTCCTTTTATTAAAAATAATTTTAGGCTTACACCTAAAATGTTAGCACCTTATGTAACCACAACAAAATTATCAAAGCCAAAAAATTAATGTTAATAGATTATTAGCTAATTTGAAAACCAATTTTCCTATTAATATCTTTTTTTTCTGAAACAGAATCCTATCAGATCCCATATTGCATTTACCTGTATTATTTGTCCTTATTTTTTAATGTTAACAGATAAGTTATAACACTGCAGGACTAACAAGACCCCAGATCTCTAATTTGCTACTTCTGGACAAGCAAGACACAGTTAACGCTTATGTCTTGTGTATCATCAGCAACAGCTGTCCTGAAACTAAACACAGGGTTGATGAAATGAATAGAATATAGAAAAGTGAGTGTTCACTATATCTGCACTTTCTTTAATTTACCAGAGGGATATTTTCTGAACTTATTGTATCATGTAGAAATCAATTTTTATTTTCTTATTCTGGTATCCTCTACATCTTGTATGGCCTAGCATATAATATATGTTGAGTATCTGTCAATAAATGAGTAAATTCTGACAAAAACAAAACGTTGGCCATTTGGAAAAAGTTTCTACTAGCAAGAATGTATGTGTGCTATATTTTTGTGGACATGTGATGTTTTTGTTTGTTCATTATCTATTTTCCTTTCTTTTGGAATAGTAACATTTACCTTTTGGAAACAACTTTTCCCAATACTATGCAGTCTTGCCAAAACCATCAGTCAAGGTGCCAAGAAGTGAGCAAATGACTCAGGTTAGACCAATAAAGTTTTCCTGAAATTTCAAGCTTTGAGCACCTGCTCAATGAATAGCTGGAGTGGATTCATTCCATTGGCAGAACTCTGAATGGACCTAGAATCCTGAAATTTTTCTGATTCATATCCTTCCCATGGCTTAATTTGTTTAGTTTTTGCTTCTATTTTATAAGCTACTTCCATCCTTCCAATAAATCCTCACTCCCCCTGACACCTTGGTTTGGCTGTATTTAGTCAGTGTCAGTTTCTATTGCTTATAAAGAAAGAAATCTAAAATATATATGAAAGGGGAAGTGAGAAACCTAGTTCTAGATTTTCTTCCCTAAATGAATAGAAATTAGCAAAATTAAAGTTCTCCCCTCTTCCATATGTAAGCTAATCACATCCTTTGTAATACAGCTTATTTAACATCCATATGTCAACTACAGTATAGCATATAGTATAGCATAGAATAGTATCAGCTATGGATATATCTATATTACATACAACATATATCAATATTATATAATTATGTTATATATTATATATGTTAAGATAATGATTACACATACTAAATTTAACAATATATCTTAATATAAAAGTAATATATAGCAAACAATACAATACTTTTTCCATGAAAAAAATTCAAATAGATATTTCATCTTGGAAAATAATAATCAGGCATTTCTCAAGCTACTAGATTAACATTTAATGAATTTAATAGCACTTTTAAAACGTATATAGTTGGTCTTCGACCTCTGATATCCTTTCTTCTGCTTGATCCATTCTGCTATTTAAACTTGTGTATATTTCACTAAGTTCTTGTGTTGTATTTTTCAACTCCGTTAGTTCATTTATATTCCTCTCTATATTACCTATTCTTTTCAGCATTTCGTCAAACCTTTTTTCAAAGTTCTTAGTTTCTTTACATTGGGTTAGAACAAGTTCTTTTAATTCCAAGAAGTTTCTTATCATCCACCTTCTGAAGCCTACTTCAGATAATGGAACACAGTCCTTTTCCATCAGGGGTTGTTCCGTTGCTGATAAGGAACTGCAATCCCCTGTAGAGGGAGAGGGGTTCTGATTTTGGGTATGCTCGGCCTTCTTAGGCTGGTTTTCCCCTTTATTATAAATTTATCCATCTGTCGTCTTTACAATTACTGCCTTTCTAATTAGGTTTCTGAGTGGACATCCAATTTATTGATTCCCAGTGCTGGGATTCAAGCAACCCACTGCGCCAGCCAAAATAGCAGCGATAAGACTGATGGTGCTCTTCTGCCCGGGAATCTCTGGTCTGGCTTCCTTCTTGAGTCCGCAACAAGTGGCTCTGCCTTCCCGGAGCTCCAAACACCGGTCAGTAAGGGAACCAGTCCCGTTTACTCTGCACGAAGAGCTGCCGCGCCAAGGTGCTGGCAAAACCGCTGCACCGGCCACAAGAGTCGCACTGGCGACCCGTGGGGCTCCTCCACTAGAAATCTGCTGGTCCGTGAGCGACAAAAATTCATCTGAAAGTGTGGCGTCCTCTCGTTCTCTGAGCTTTCACTGGCAGCTTCAATCCTGAGCTGTTAGTGATCAGCCATCTTGGATCTCTTGGTCGAAGACCAACTTAATGAATAAAATGACAAGACAAGAATAGAGAAAAAGGGATGAAAAGGAATGAGTGAAGTCTCCAAGAAATATGGGACTATGTGAAAAGACCCGATCTACGTTTGATTGGTGTACCTGAATGTGATGGAGAGAATGAATCCAAGCTGGAAAATACTTTTTAGGATATTATCCAGGAAAATTTTCCCAATCTAGCAAAGCAGGACACTATTCAACCCCAGGTAATACAGAGAACACCACAAAGATATTCCTCAAGAAGAGCAACCCCAAGGCACATAATCGTTAGATTCACCAGGATTGAAACGAAGGAGAAAATACTAAGGGATTTAGTACTAAGGAGAAAATACAGAGAGAAAGGCCAGGTTACCCATAAAGGGAAGCCTATTAGACTTATAGCAGATCTCTCAGCGGAAACCCTAAAAGCCAGAAGAGAGTGGGGGGCCAATATTCAATATACTTAAAGAACAGAACTTTCAGCCTAGAATCTCATATCCTGCCAAACTAAGCTTCACAATTGAAGGAAAAATAAAATCTTTTATGAACAAGCAAGTACTCAGAGATTTTATTACCACCAGGCCTGCTTTACAAAAACTTCTGAAAGAAGCATTACACATAGAAAGGAGCAACAAGTATGAGCTTTCTAAAAATATACCAAAAAGTAAAGAGCATCAACATAAAGAAGAATTTACATCAATGAATGAATAAAATAGCCAGTTAACATCAAATGGCAGTAACCCTAAATTTAAATTGACTAAATCCCCCAATCAAAAGATACAGCCAAAACCTAATGGTATATCCAAAGATACACAAAGACTCAAAGGGTTGGAGAAAAATTTACCAACCAAATGGAGAGCAAAAATAAATAAATAAATAAAAGCAGGAGTTGCAATTCTCACATTTGATAAAATAGATTTCAAAGCAAGAAAGATACAGTGGTAAAAGGATCAATGCAACAATAAGAGATCTTAATACCCAGATACATAAGACTCATAATGAGATTTAGACTCAACAAGACAGAAAATTAATAAGGATATCCAGGACTTCAACTCAGATCCGGAACAAGTAAACTCAATAAATATTTATAGAGTTCTCCATTTTAAATATGCAAAATATTGATTGGCCATTATTAATACCCATTTTTAGAATGAAGCAATATTCCTGTTCTCTCTCCCTCTTTTTCTTCCTCTTTCTTCCTCTCCTTCTCTCCTTTTTTTACTTTTCAACATCCTAGTTCCTCACCTCTACTCAATACAAAAAAAAATGATAGAGCACATAATAGAGAGAAATACAAAATGAGCCCTAACTTTTTTTTGAGGCAGAGTCTTGCTCTGTCACCAGGCTGGAGTGCAGTGGCGTCATCTTGGCTCACTGAAACCTCCATCTCCCAGGTTTAGCCTCCCAAGTAGCTGGGACTACAGACGTGCACCACCCCACCAAGCTAATTATATTTTTACTAGAGATGGGGTTTCACCATGTTGGCCAGGATGGTCTCAATCTCTTGACCTTGTGATCTGCCTGCCTGAGCCTCCCAAAGTGCTAGTTATATTGCCTGTTTGAAACTATGTGTTATAAATGACAAAATAGTTAAGATTACTAACATTGATTTATGACATTTCCAACAATCCTTTAGGGAAAATTCAACATTAGTAATGAGATTGGTTGTGATCATTAAATTTTCTTAACTATCAATAATTTGCCTGGCTACTAAAAGTAACAATATTAGGGACAAAATAAATATATGGTCTTCTTGCAAAACACTACCCCTGGAAAGCCCCTGCTTACTACAGATAGATGTGGTTTCTCCAGAGTGGAAGCTTCACAAAGTCTGAGACTTTGTCTGCATCACTCATTACTATAATCTCAAAGGCTGAAACAAACAAACAAAAAATAATAATAATAAACATGTATATAATAATCTGAAAAATACTTTATTTGACTTCCAAATCCTTGGTAATAATGATCCACTATTTTCTAAAATATCTTACCCTATAATAGTTTGCCCAGTTGAATCATAATAGAAAAAATAATGACACATTTTAACTATTTGCTTATAAGACTTTTGACATATTTGTGTTTTTTTTTTAGTTTTTACAATATGAAATTTGAAGACATCACAATACAAAATAATTCTTATTACTGGTTTATAAATATGTGCTTATTAACTTGTAATAAAAATACATGCATTTGTATCCAATTTCATTTCTTAACATAAAGATGTGGTAAAAGCATTGATCATCAAACGTCATTTCTCATATATTGATAACTCAGAGAAAAGGTAACTACATTTGAAATTCAGGAAAAAAATTGTTAAGGCTTCAGCACTCCCTTGTCAAAATAATCACTGTGACTAACATTCAGCAATAAATGACAAAAACCAGAAATGCAAATAGCTGTTTTACAGTATTGTCACTACTTACTATTGACTTAGTCTCTGTGTTTAGTCTCTGATAATTTTAATTCTGAAATGTCATTTCCTTTAAGAACTAAAGAAAATCACAGTGTACATAATGTCCCATGAAATCCAAATAGTTGTTCTAGATTGGTCTTAGTTTTACAGACAGAAAGGAACAGATCATGAAAGATGTTAAATTGCGTCAATGAAATGTTAATCCTCTTTTAAGAGTGTGTGTGTGGTTTTTTTTGTATTATCCCTTGTTATCTAAACCAGAGAATACTTAGTCGTGCTTATTAATAGATGAAAATTTGTAAGAAGTGAAATGCACTTTGGGAGGCCAAAGCCAGAAAATGACTTGTGGCCAAGAGTTTGAGACCATCCTGGGGAACATACATAGCAAGATATTGTCTCTACAAAAAATGTTTTAAAAATTAGCTGGGTGTGGCTGGGCACAGTGGCTCACGCCTGTAATTCCAACGCTTTGAGAGGCCAAGGCTGACAGATCATAAGGTCAGGAGTTCGAGACCAGCCTGGCCAACATGGCAAAACCCTATCTGAACTAAAAATACAAAAAATTAGTTGGGCATGGTGGCACATACCTGTAATCCCAGCAACTCAGGAGTTTGAGGTAGGAGAATTGCTTGAACCCAGGAGGCAGAGGTTGCAGTGAGTGGAGATTGTGCCACTGCACTTCAGCTTGGGAAACAGAGCAAAACTCCATTAAAAAAAAATTAGCTGGGTGTGGTGGTGTATGCCTACAGTGCCAGCTACTTGAAAGACTGAGGCAGGAGGATAGCTTGAGTTCAGAAGTTCAAGGTTGCAGTGAGCTATGATCACATCACTGCATTCCAGCCTGGGAAACATAGCAAGACTCTGTCTCTAAAAATCAATCCATCAATAAATAAATTAATTAATTTTTAAAAATAAGTAAAATGGCAGCAGCATATGTCAAAACAGCTAGCACATCAGTGTACTTTCTATAATCCTGTTCTGTTCAGATCAATTGTACCTTCCAGAAAGGAGTAATTCTTTTTCTAATATAAAGAAAAGGCTTGCCATATAGTTACAAATTTTTCTTGTTATATGACATAGAGGAGCTTGCTTCATTTCTCAATAAAAAATTTAATGGCAATTTCTGAGGCATGGATCTCTAGATTTTACTGGCTTATAAATTTCAGTCATTTTCAGAAAGAATTTTAATCATTTACTCAACAAATATTTATGAAGTATTACTATGTGAAAGATCCTGTGCTAGGTGTTTTAGAGACAGTGAAGAACAAGACAGACTTAGTCCCTCAACTCCTAAAACTTACAGCCTATTAGCAGGTACAAGCATTAAGCAAGCATATAATTTTTTTATTGTAGTGGCTGAATGGTCTTTGCTTTCTATATTTAGTGTTTACTTATTTATTTATTTTTATTTTTTTAAATTGCATTTTAGGTTTTGGGGTACATGTGCAGAACATGCAAGATAGTTGCATAGGTACATGGCAGTGTGTTTTGCTGCCTTCCTCCCCTTCACCCACATTTGGCATTTCTCCCCAGGCTATCTCTCCCCAGCTACCCGCCCACTGTCCCTCCCCTATTCCCCCAATAGACCCCAGTGTGTAGTAGTGTCCATGTGTTCTCATTCTTCATCACGCGCCTATGAGTGAGAATATGCGGTATTTCATTTTCTGTTCTTGTGTCAGTTTGCTGAGAATGATGTTCTCCAGATTCATCCATGTCCCTACAAAGGACACGAACTCATCATTTTTGATTGCTGCATAATATTCCATGGTGTATATGTGCCACATTTTTCCAGTCCAGTCTATCATCGATGGGCATTTGGGTTGGTTCCAGGTCTTTGCTATTGTAAACAGTGCTGCCATGAACATTCGTGTGTGTGTGTCCTTATAGTAGAATGATTTATAGCCCTTTGGATATATACCCAGTAATGGGATTGCTGGGTCAAATGGAATTTCTATTTCTAAGGTTTTGAGGAATCACCACACTGTCTTCCACAATGGTTGAACTAATTTACACTCCCACCAACAGTGTAAAAGTGTTCCTATTTCTCCACAGCCTCTCCAGCATCTGTTGTCTCCAGATTTTTTAATGATCGCCATTCTAACTGGCGTGAGATGGTATCTCAATGTGGTTTTGATTTGCATCTCTCTAATGACCAGTGATGATGAGCATTTTTTCATATGTTTGTTGGCCGCATGTATGTCTTCTTTTGTAAAGTGTCTGTTCATATCCTTTGCCCATTTTTGAATGGGCTTGTTTGTTTTTTTCCTGTAAATCTGTTTGAGTTCTTTGTAAATTCTGGATATCAGCCCTTTGTCAGATGGGTAAACTGCAAAAATGTTTTCCCATTCTGTTGGTTGCCGATCCACTCTAGTGACTGTTTCTTTTGCCATGCAGAAGCTGTGGAGTTTGATTAGGTCCCATTTGTCTATTTTGGCTTTTGTTGCCAATGCTTTTGGTGTTTTGTTCATGAAGTCCTTGCCTACTCCTATGTCCTGAATGGTTTTGCCTAGATTTCCTTCTAGGGTTTTTATGGTGCCAGGTCTTATGTTTAAGTCTTTAATCCATCTGGAGTTAATTTTAGTGTAAGGTGTCAGGAAGGGGTCCAGTTTCTGCTTTCTGCACATGGCTAGCCAGTTTTCCCAACACCATTTGTTAAACAGGGAATGCTTTCCCCATTGCTTGTTTTTGTCAGGTTTATCAAAGATTGTATGGTTGTAGATATGTTGTGTTGCCTCTGATGCCTTTGTTCTGTTCCATTGGTCTATATCTCTGTTTTGGTACCAGTACCATGCTGTTTTGATTACTGTAGCCTTGTAGTATAGTTTGAAGTCCAGTAGTTTGATGCCTCCCACTGTGTTCTTTTTGCTTAGAATTGACTTGGCTATGTGGGCTCTCTTTTGGTTCCATATGAAGTTCATGGTGTTTTTTTCCAGTTCTGTGAAGAAAGTCAATGGTAGCTTGATGGGGATAGCGTTGATTCTATGAATTACTTTGGGCAGTATAGCCATTTTTACAATATTGATTCTTCCTAACCATGAACATGGAATGTTTCTCCATCTGTTTGTGTCCTCTCTTATTTCGTTGAGCAGTGGTTTGTAGTTTTCCTTGAAGAGGTCCCTTACGTTTCTTGTAAGTTGTATTCCTAGGTATTTTATTCTCTTTGTAGCAATTGTGAATCACAGTTCGTTCTTGATTTGGCTCTCTTTAAGTCTGTTATTGGTGTAGAGGAATGCTTGTGATTTTTGCACATTGATTTTATATCCTGAGACTTTGCTGAAGTCGCTTATCAGTTTCAGGAGTTTTTGGGCTGAGGCGATGGGGTCTTCTAGGTATACTATCATGTCATCTGCAAATAGAGACACTTTGGCTTCCTCCTTTCCTATTTGAATACCCTTTATTTTTTTTTCTTGCTTGATTGCTCTGGCTAGAACTTCCAGTACTATATAGAATAGAGGTGGTGAAAGAGGGCATCCTTGTCTAGTGCCAGATTTCAAAGGGAATGCTTCCAGTTTTTGCCCATTCACTATGATATTGGCTGTTTGTTTGTCGTAAATAGCTTTTATTACTTTGAGATATGTTCCATCGATACCGAGTTTATTGAGGGTTTTTAGCATAAAGGGCTGTTGAATTTTGTCAAATGCCTTCTCTGCATCAATTGAGATAATCATGTGGTTTTTGTTTTTGGTTCTGTTTATGTGGTGAATTACATTTATAGACTTGCGTATGTTGAACCAGCCTTGCATCCCCGGGATGAATCCTACTTGATGATGATGGATAAGTTTTTTGATGTGCTGTTGCAATTGGCTTGCCAATATTTTATTGAAGATTATTGCATCTATGTTCATCATAGATATTGGTCTGAAGTTTTCTTTTCTTGTTGAGTCTCTGCTGGGTTTTGGTATCAGGATGATGTTGGTCTCATAAAATGATTTGGAAGGATTCCCTCTTTTTGGATTATTTGGAATAGTTTCAGAAGGAATGGTAGCAGCTCCTCTTTGTGTGTCTGGTAGAATTCAGCTGTGAACCCATCTGGACCTGGGCTTTTTTTGTGTGGTAGGCTCTTAATTGCTGCCTCGACTTCAGACCTTGTTATTGGTCTATTCATAGTTTTGGCTTCCTCCTGGTTTAGGCTTGGGAGGACACAGGTGTCCAGGAATTTATGTATTTCTTCAAGGTTTACTAGTTTATATGCATAGAGTTGTTTGTAATATTTTTGATGATGGTTTGAATTTCTTTGGGATCTGTGGTGATTTCCTCTTTATTGTTTTTTATTGCATCGATTTGGTGATTCTCTCTTTTCTTTTTTATCAGTCTGGCTAGTGGTGTATTTTTTTGATCTTTTCAAAAGCAGCTCTTGGATTTATTGATTTTTTTGAAGGGTTTTTGGTGTCTCTATCTCCTTCAATTCTGCTCTGATCTTAGTTATTTCTTGTCTTCTGCTAGGTTTTGAGTTTTTTTGATCTTGCTCCTCTAGCTCTTTCAATTTAGATGATAGGGTGTCAATTTTGGATTTCTCCATTCTTCTCATGTGGACACTTAGAGCTATATATTTTCCTCTGGAAACTGCTTTAAATGTGTCCCAGAGATTCTGGTATGTCGTGTCTTTGTTCTACTTGGTTTCAAAGAACTTCTTTATTTCTGCCTTCATTTCATTATTTATCTAGTCAACATTCAAGAGCCAGTTGTTCAGTTTCCATGAAGCTGTGCGGTTCTGAGTTAGTTTCTGAATTCTGAGTTCTAACTTGATGCCACTATGGTCTGAGGGACTGTTTGTTCTGATTTCAGTTGTTTTGCATTTGCTGAGCAGTGCTTTACTTCCAATTATGTGGTCAATATTAGAGTAGGTGTGATGTGGTGCTGAGAAGAATGTATATTCTGTGGATTTTGGGTGGAGAGTTCTGTAAATGTCTATCAGATTTGCTTGTTCCAGGTCTGAGTTCAAGCCCTGGATATCCTCGTTAATTTTCTGTCTCGTTGATCTGTCTAATATTGACAGTGGAGTGTTAAAGTCTCCCACTATTACTATGTGGGAGTCTAAGTCTCTTTGTAAGTCATTAAGAACATGCCTTATATATCTGTGTGCTCCTGTATTGGGTCCATAAATATTTAGGATCGTTAGCTCTTCTTGTTGTATTGAAAATTTTACCATTATGTAATGTCCTTTTTTGTCTCTTTTGATCTTTGTTGCTTTAAAGTCTATTTCGTCAGAGATGAGAATTGCAACTCCTGCTTATTTTTGCTCTCAATTTGCTTGGTAAATCTTCCTCCATCCCTTTATTTTGAGCCTTTGTGTATCCTTGTATGCGAGATGGGTTTCCTGGATACAGCACACCGATGGGTTTTGTTTTTTTATCCAATTTGCCAATCTGTGTCTTTTGATTGGAGCATTTAGCCCATTTACATCAGGTTTAATATTGTTATGTGTGAATGTGATACTGCCATTTTGATGCTAGCTGGCTGTTTTGCCCATTAGTTGATGTAGATTCTTCATTTTGTTGATGCTCTTTAGCATTTGGTGTGTTTTTGGAATGGCTGGTACTGGTTGTTTTTTTCTATGTGTAGTGCCTCTTTCAGGAGGTCTTGTAAAGCAGGCCTGGTGACAAAATCTCTGAGTACTTGCTTGTTCGCAAAGGATTTTATTTTTCCTTCACTTATGAAGTTCAGTTTGGCTGAATATGAAATTCTGGTTTGAAAGTTCTTTTATTTAAGGATGTTGAATATTGGCCCCCACTCTCTTCTGGCTTGTAGAGTTTCTGCAGAGAGATCTGCTGTGAGTCTGATGGGCTTCCCTTTGTGGGTGACCTGATTTTTCTCTCTGGCTGCCCTTAGTATTTTTTCCTTTATTTCAACCCTGGTGAATCTGACGATTATTTGCCTTGGGGTTGCTCTTCTTGTGAAATATCTTTGTGGTGTTCTCTGTATTTCCTGGGCTTGAATATTGGCCTGCCTTGCTAGGTTGGGTAAATTTTCCTGTATAGTTTCCTGAAGAGTATTTTCCAGCTTGGATTCATTCTCTTCATCACATTCTGGTACACCTATCAAACGTAGGTTAGGTCTCTTGACATAGTCTTACATTTCTTAGAGACTTTGTTCATTCTTTTTGCACTTTTTTCTCTAATCTTGGTTTCTCATTTTATTTCATTGAGTTGATCTTCAACTTCTGTATATTCTTTTTTCTGCTTGGTCTATTCGGCTGTTGAAACTTGTGTATGCTTCATGAAGTTCTCGTGTTGTGTTTTTCAGCTCCTTCAATTCATTCATATTCCTCTCTAAGTTGTCCATTCTTGTTATCATTTCCTCAAATCTTTTTTCAATCAATGTTCTTTGCATTGATTTAGAACATGTTCTTTTAGCTCACAGAAGTTTCTCATTACCCACCTTCTGAAGTCTGATTCTGTCATTTCATCACAGTCATTCTCCATCCAGCTTTGTTCCCTTGCTGGTGAAGAGTTTTGGTCCTTTGTAGGAGGCGAGGTGTTCTGGTTTCGGGTGTTTTCCTCCTTTTTGCACTGGTTTCTTTTCATCTTTTTGGGTTTATCCACCTGTCGTCTGCGTAGTTGCTGAGTTTTCGATTGGGTCTCTGAGTGGATGCCCAGATTGCTGATGATGAAATATTTCTGTTACTTAGTTTTCCTTCTAATAGTCTAGCCCCTCTGCTGTATGACTGCTGAAGTCCACTTCAGGCCCTGCTTGTCTGGGGTACACCTGTAGCAGCTGCAGAACAGTGAGGGATGCTACCAGTTTCTTCTTCTGCTATCTTTGTCCCAGAAAAATAACCAGCAAATGTTAGTCTGATCAGTCCTTTTTGAGGTGACTCTTTGGATATACAGGGGTCAGGGAGCTGCTTGAGGAGGCGGTCTGTATTTTATAGGAGCTCAAGTGCTGAGCTGTGAGCTCTGTTGATCATTCCGGGCTGTTAGGCTGATATGTTTAAGTCTGCTGCAGCAGAACTCATAAAACCGGTTTTTTTCCTAAGCTGCTCTGTCTCGGGGAGTTAGGGCTTTCTTTATGAGTATCCGTTGCACTGTCCTGCCCACCTAGGAGGCTCCACCTGCTGAGGCTCCGCCCTGCTGCCGTGGGGTCAGCCTTGTTGCCGTGGGCTCTGCCCTGCTGCTGTGGGCTCCACCCTGCTTGCACATATTTTTTGTATAATTAAAATTGTAATGAGTTACATGAAGGGAGTATGCAGGGTGTTATGAAAGCATAAAACAGGTATTCCAGTAGTCTTTGCTCTGGGAGGGGAAGGAAGACATCTTTGAGGGAGTGGCATGAATCAATGAAAATCTTGTTAACAAAGTCTGTGATTCTCTTCAGGTCTGAAGCCAGATTTATGGTGACTTTTCTGTTCAAGCTAGTCTGAGTTAGATGTCTGTTTCTTACATGTGAGAATCTTAACTAATATGCCATTTAATGTCAAGTAAGAAGTAAAATTACTTTTGTTCAAAATATTCAGGAAAAAACATTATTATTAGGGTTTACATTGCTATGTGAAGTTCACTTCTAATTGCAATTCATTTTTTCTAGGTAATTTTTTAAAGCTCATTCCCCAAAGAAAATGTAATCATTCAATACATTCACACATATGTTTTTAAAACTCAGAAAAATTATACTTTAGGTCAAACTAATTGTCTGCTAAGAGAAAAATATTTCAATTTCAAGTATTTTCAAATAACTTTAAGGAATATCAAAGAAGAATATTTTTCAAAGTTATCAGCTGCACATACATTTACCAAGTATATACTGCATACTATATAGTAATTTAGTAAACACTTATTGAGTATGTACTAAGAACGAGACTGTAGGATGTAAAGATTAAAGACCAAATTATTTTCTCAAGGAGGCTGCTTCTAGAATTGTGAGAAAATTTCATAGGGAAAACTAATATTCAACAAAACAGTAGTGTTAGATACTGGAAACACAAAAATGATTAAAATTTACTTTGATATGGAGGACCAGCCTAGTGGCATAGTTAGCTCGTGCCATTCACTTTTCTTTCAAAAAAGATCTATTGAGCACCTACCATGTGCTAGGGACTATGCTAGCCTCTGTCTGACAGAGCAGTAGCAAACAAATCAAATATATTCAAATGGGAAAGATGGAAAGTACTCAAGAATTATAAAAATAAAGTATTACTGCACTTTGGGATCACTAATAGATCTAGAGTTTAATTCTTCCACTTACATATCACAAAGTCTGATTTAAAAAAATAAATTATAAAAGAATGTTTTAAAAGCTGTGATAATAAGTATGAACAACGTCTTTTCAAAGCACACAAGAAATGCCAGGATCTGCTTAGTAAAATCAGATAAGGCACTACAGAGTATCTTTGGGCTAAATTGTAAAGGATAAGTGGGAATAAATAGCATAAGGGTGGTATTTTAATTAATAAAAGAAGATAAGACACTTTTCCTTGCCTACAGTTCTCTTATCACAAGGAAAAAGATATGTACTATTTTATTAATTTTTGGAATGTTAATTATGTTTCTGTTTAATTAAGCTATCTGTTAAACATATACTGATAAGTTATGCTTCTTATGTTACATTGAAATATAGGAATAAAATATTTTGTTTCACACTCACAACTTTGTTTTTGAGACCAACTTGATTTTATGTATGAATAAATTCAAGTTCTTAGAGAGTTGCTACTGTTGTGGTAGAGGATGGATTTTTGTTTGGCTCAGATAAGCTATACTATTATTTTGTTCCTCTTTTCTCTCCCTTATTCACTATATTCTTGCCACATTGACTTTTACCTCCTAGAACTTCCAAGTTTCTGCCTCAGGACCCTTGCCCATTACCTAAAACATGTTATATATTTACACAAGTCTTATACATTGCATGTCTTTCCCACACAGTAAGCATTATTTTTTTTCTTGAATTAATTATTATTAGGTCAGCCACATTTTTACTTCTGAGGCCCTTTTATTTTTCTGCTTCTATCAAGAAAAGACAGAAAGGAAGAGATACACTAATTCAACAAGGAAGACTATTATTCGTTATGTTTCGGAATCCTCATAATTCACAGTTGAAATATTTCTCTATAGTGAGAATGCATCAATTATTTTATTTTATTTAAGTTCTGGGATGTGCAGGTTTGTTACATAGGTTAACATGTGTCATGGTGTGCCTAGATAATACCTAGGTGCTGGGTTGATAGGTGTATCAAAACAAAAATTAATCCTGCACAGCAATAGTAGAATCTCTCTAAGAACTTGAATTTATTCATACATAAAATCAACCTGGACTTAAAAACACAGTTGTGAGTATGAAACAAAATATTTTCTTCCTATATTTCAATATAACACAAAAAGTGTAACTTATCAGTATATCTCTAACAGATAGCTAATTAAATAGAAATATAATTAACCTATCAAGGAATAGCATTTGGAGAAATACCTAATGTAGTTAAAGCACTATGGCACATGTATACCTATGTAACAAACCAGCACATTCTGCACATGTTCTCCAGAACTTAAAGTGTAATAATAATAATAATAATAATAATAATAATAAATTAACCTATCAACCCATCACCTAGGTATCATGCCCAGCATACATTAGCTATTTTTTCTGATGCTCTCCCTCTCCCTGCACCCCCTAACAGGCCTCAGTGTAGGTTGTTCCCCTCTCTTTGTCTATGTGTTCACATTGTTCAGCTCTCACTTATAAGTAGGAGCATGAGGTGTTTGGTTTTCTGTTCTTGTGTTAGTTTGCTGAGGATAATGGCTTCCAGTTCCATCTGTGTACCTGCAAAGGACATGATCTGATTTCTTTTAATGGCTGCATAGTACTCCATGGTGTATATGTATATTTTCTTTATCCAGTTTATTATTGTTGGGCATTTGGGTTGATTCCATGTTTTTGCTATTGTGAAAAGTGCTGCAATGAACATATGTGTAGATGTATCTTTATGACAGAGTGATTTATAATCCTTTGGGTATATATTCAGTAATGGGATTGCTGAGTCAAATGGTATTTATGTTTCTAGGTCTTTGAGGAATCGCCACATGGTCTTCCACAATGGGTGAACTAATTTACATTCCCACCAACAGTGTAAAAGCAATTCTATTTCTCCACAGCCTCACCAGCATCTGTTGTTTCTTGACTTTTTAATAATCACCATTCTGGCAGGGGTAAGAGGGTATCTCACTGTGGTTTCAATTTGCATTTCTCTAATATTCAGTGTTGTGGAGCTTTTTTTCATGTTTGTTGACTGCATAAATGTCTTCTTTTGAGAAATGTCTGTTCATGTCTTCTGCCCACTTTTTAATGAGGTTGTTTATTTTTTTCTTGTAAATTTGTCTAAGTTCCTTGTAGACTCTGGATATAAGACCATTGTCAGATGGGTAGATTGCAAAAATTTTCTCCCATTCTGTAAGTTGTCTGTTCACTCTGATGATAGTTTCTTTTGCTGTTTAATTAGATCCCATTTGTTACTTTTTCCTTTTTTTGCAATTGCTTTTGACATCTTTTGTCAAGAAATCTTTGCCCGTGCCTATGTCCTGAATGGTATTGCCTAGATTTTCTTCCAGGGTTTTCATAGTTTTGGGTTTTAAATTAAGTCTTTAATCCATCTTGAGTTAATTTTTATATAAGGAAGAGATCCAGTTTCAATTTTCTGCATGTAGCGAGAAAATAGGCTAGCCTGTTCTACTAGTGTCATTTATTAAATAGAGAATCCTTTCTCTATTGCTTGTTTTTGTCAGGTTTATCCAACAGCATATGGTTATAGATGCGTGGTCTTATTTCTGAGTTCTCTATTCTGTTCCATTGGTCTATGTATCTGTTTTTGTATCAGTATCATGTTGACTGGGTTGCTGTAGCCTTGTAGTATAGTTTGAAGTCAGATAGCATAAGGCCTCCAGCTTCATTCTTTTTGCTTGGGATTGTCTTGGCTGTATGGGCTCGTTTTTGCTTCCATATGAAATTTAAAGTAGTTTTTCCTAATTCTGTGAAAAATGTCAATGGGGGTTTGATGGGAATAGCAATGAAACCTATACATTACTTTGGGCAGTATGGCCATTTTCACGATACTGATTCTTCCTATCCGTGAGCATTAAATGTTTTTCCATTTGTTTGTGTCTTCTCTGATTTCCTTGAGCAGTGGTTTATAGTTCTCCCTGAAGAGGTCCTTAACTTCCATTATTGGCTGTATTCCTAGGTATTTTATTCTCTTTCCAGCAATTGTGAATGGGAGTTTATTCATAATTTGGCTCTCTGTCCATTGTTGATGTAAACAATGCTTGTGATTTTTGCCTTTGATTTTGTATCCTGAGACTTTGCTGAAGTTGCTAATCAGCTTAAGAAGCTTTTGGGCTGAGACTAAGGGGTTTTCTATGTTACTTGCAAATAGAGACAATCTGGCTTTCTCTTTTGCTATTTTTATTTCTTTCTTTTGCCTGATTGCCCTGGCCAGAACTTCCAATACAATGTTGAATAGGAGTGGTGAGAGGGTATCCTTGTCTTGTGCTAGTTTTCAAGGGGAATGCTTCCAGATTTTGCCCATTCAGTATGATATTGGCTGTGGGTTTGTAATGTATGGCTCTTATTATTTTGATATATCTTCTTCCTTCAATATCTAGTTTATTGAGAGTTTTTAACATGAAGGGGTGTTGAATTTTATCAAAGGCCTTTTCCAGGAGGTAATCATGTGGTTTTTGTTTTTAGTTATATTTAGGTGATGAATTACGTTTATTGACTTTTTCTTGTTGAAACAGCCTTGCATCCCAGGGATGAAGCCAACTTGATTGTGGTGGATACACTTTTTGATGTGCTGAGGATTCGGTTTGCCAATATTTTATTGAGGATTTTTGGGATATTGGCCTGAAGTTTCCTTTTTTGTTGTATCTCTGCTAGGTTTTGATATCAGGATGATGCTGGCTTCATAAAATGAGTTAAGGAGGAGTCCCTCCTATTTCATTGTTTGGAATAGTTTCAGAAGTAGTACCTGGTCCCCTTTGTACCTCTGCTAGAATTGAGCTGTAAATCCATCTGGTCCTGGGCTTTTTTGGTTGGTTGGCTATTTATTGTTGCCTAAAGTTCAGAACCTGTTATTGATCTATTTCAGGGATTCAAATTCTTCCTGATTCAGTTTCAGGAGGGTGTATGTGTCCAGGAATTTATCTATTTCTTCTAGATTTTCTAATGTATTTGCATAGAGGTATTTATAGTATTTACTGACAGTTGTTTGTACTTCTGTGAGGTCAGTGGTGTTATCCCCTTTATAGTGTTTGATTATGTCTATTTGATTATTCTCTCTTTTCTTCTTTATTAATCTAGCTAGCAGTCTACCTATTTTACTTATTTATTTATTTCAGAAAAACAGCTCCTGAATTCATTAATTTTTTAAGTGTTTTTCTTGACTTTATTTCCTTCAGTTCTGTTCTGATCTTGGTTATTTCTTGTCATCTTCTAGCTTTGGGGTTTGTTTGCTCTTGGTTCTCTTGTTCTTTTAGTTGTGATGTCAGGATGCTGATTTGAGATCTTTCTAGCTTTTTGATGTGGGCATTTAGTGCTGTAAATTTCCCTCTTAACACTGCATTAGCTGTGTCCTACATTTTCCCTGTTAACACTGCATTAGCTGTGTTGTCTGTTTGTTCTCAACAGTTTTAAAGAACTCTTGATTTCTGCCTTAATTTCATTATTTACTGAGGAGTCCTTCAGGGACAGGTGGTTCAATATCCATGCAGTTATGTAGTTTTGAGTGAATTTCTTAATATTTGGTTCTAGTTTTATTGTGCTGTGGTCTGAGAGACTGTTTGTTATGATTTTTACTTCTGGTTTTGTAATTAACTTAGAGTACGTATCATGTGGCACCAAGAAGAATGTATATTCTATTGTTTTGGGGTGGAGAGGTCTGTAGATGTCTATCAGGTCCACTTGATCCAGAGCTGAATTCGAGTCCTGAATATCTTTGTTAATTTTCTCTCTTAATGGTCTAATATTTACAGTGAAGTTTGAAAGTCTCCCAGTATTACTGTGTGCGAGTCTAAGTCTCCGTGAGGGCTCTAAGAACTTGTTTTATGCATCTGGATGCTCCTGTATTGGGTGCATATATATTTAGAATAGTTAACTCTTCTTGTTGAATTGAATCCTTTACCATTATATAATACCATTCTTTGTCTATTTTGATCTCTGTTGATTTAAAGTCTGTTTTGTCAGAAACTAGGATTGCAACCTCTGCTTTTTTCTGCTTTCCATTTGCTTGATAAATTTTTCTCCAACCCTTTATTTTGAGCCTGTGTGTGTCTGTGCACATGAGATGGGCCTTGACTCTTTATCCAGGTTGTCATTTTGTGTCTTTTAACTGGAGCATCTTGCCCATTTACATTTAAGGTTAATATTATTATGTGTGAAATTTGATCCTGTCATCTTGATGCTAGCTGGTTATTTTGCAGACTTGTTTATGTAGTTGCTTCATAGTGTCATTGGCCTGTGTATTTCAGTGTGTTTTTGTAGTGGCTGGTAATGGTTTTTCCTTTCCATATTTAGTACTTTTTTCAGGAGCTCTTGAAAGGCAGGCCTGGTGGTGATGTATTCCAAGAGAATTTGTTACTCAGCATTTGCTTATCTGAAAAGGATTTTATTTCTCTTTTGTTTATGAAGCATATTTTGGCTGAATATGAAATCCTGGATTGGGACTTTCTTAAGAATGTTGAATATTGGCCCCCAGTCTCTTCTGGCTTGTAGTGTTTCCATTGAGAAGTCTGATGAGCTTTCCTTGGTAGGTGACCTGGCATTTTTCTCTGGCTGCTCTTAACATTTTTTCCTTCATTTTGACCTTGGAGAATCTGACAAATATGTATCTTGGGTTGATCCTCTCATGAAGTACAGGGTTCTCTGGATTTCCTGTATTTGAATGTTGGCCTGTCTTGCTAGGTTGGAGAAGTTCTCCTGGATGATATCCTGAAGTATGTTTTTCAAATTGGTTTCATCCTCCCCATCTCTTTCAGATACTTCAATCGGTCATAGGTTTGGTCTTTTTACATGGTCTCACAGTTTTTAGAGGTTTCATTTGTTCTTTTCAATTTATTTTTTTCTAATCTTGTCTGCTTTTTATAGTTTATTTTTCTCTTTAAACTTTTATTTTACATTCGGGGGTAAAACACATGTTTGTTACCTGAGTATATTGTGTAATGCTGAGATTTGGGGTTTTTTTTTTCCAATTCTGTTAAAAGTGACATTGGCATTTTGCTAAGAATAGCATTGAATCTGGAGCTTGTTTTGAGCAGTACGGCCAATTTAATGATACTGATTCTTTCAATTCATGAGCATGGAATGCTTTTCAGTTTGTTGTTCTCTGTGATTTATTTCAGCAGTGTTTTGTAGTTCTCATTGTAGATTCTTCATCTCCTTGGTTAGATGCATTCCTATGTATTTAATTTTATGTGTGGCTATTGTAAATGGGATTGCATTAATTTGTCTCTCAGGTTGAACATGATTTGTGTATAGAAATGCTATGGACTTCCACACATTAATTTTGTACCCTGAAACTTTGCTGAAGTTGTTTATCAGTTTTAAGAGCCTTTTGGTGGAGACTTTAGGGTTTCCAGGGTATAGAATAATTTTGCTTATGAAGAGAGATAGTTTAACTTATTTTCCAATTTGGATGCCTTTTATTTCCTTCTTTGCTTAATTGCTCTGTCAAGCACTTCCAGTAGGAGGTTGAATAGGAATGGTGGGCATGAGGACACCTGTCCTATTCCAATTCTCAAGGAAAATGCTTAGGTTTTTCCCTTTTCAATATGATATTAGCTATGGATTTTTTATAGATGGCTATTATTATTATTTTGAGGCATATACCTTTGATGCATAGTTTCCTGAGGTGTTTTTTTTTTATCATGAAGAGATGTTGGATTATAATGAAAGCTTTTCTGTATCTATTTAGATGATTATACAGTTTCTGTTTTCAATTCTGTTTATGTGGTGAATCACATTTATTGATTTGTGTATGTTTAACCTACCTTGCATCCCAGGAATCAAGCCTACTTGATCATGGTGAATAAACTTTTTGATGTGCTGCGGGATTCAGCTTGCTATCATTTTGTTGATGATTTTCTTGTCAATGTTCATCAGGGATCTTGGTCTGTAGCTTTGTTTTTTGCTGTGTCTTTGCCAGGTTTTGGTATCAGGGTGATACTGGCTTGAAAGACTGAATTAGGGAGGAGATATACCATAATTGCAAGGTTCCTGAGGCCTCCTGACCTTGCTGAACTATGAGTTAATTAAACCTCTTTCCTTTATAAATTACCCAGTATTGGGGCAGTTCTTTATAGCAGTATGAAAATGGACTAATACAGGAGGAGTTCATTCTCCTTCACTTTATGAAATACTTTCAGTAGCATTGGTACCAACTCTTCGGTGTATGTCTGGTAGAATTTACCTGTGAATCCATCTGGTCTGGGGCCTTTTCTTGTTGGTAGGTTTTTATTATTGATTCAATTGCACAACTTGATATTGGTCTGTTCATGATATCAATTTCTTCCTCATTCAATCTTAGGAGGTTGTATGTTTCCAGGAATTTATCCATTTCCTCTAGATCTTTTAATTTGCATGTGTAGAAGTAATCATAATAGCCTCTGTGGATCTTTTATATTTCCGTAGGATTGGTCACCTTTGTCATTTCTGATTATGCTTTACTTTTATCTTCTCTCTTTTTTTCATTGTTAATCTAGCTAGCAGTTTGTTACTCCTGTTTATTCTTTTAGAAAACAAACTTTTGCTTTTGTTGATTCTTTGTATAAATTTTTGGGTCTCAATTTTATTACTTCTGCCCTGATTGTAGTTATTTCCTTTTTTCTTTTTTTAGAGGGAAAATCATGACTCTTTTTATTTTATTTCAGTTAATAATGGGACTTGGTACCCAAGGGGCAGAAAAGAAGAGTGCAGCATCTATTGCCTGTTTCTTGGCAGCCAATGGTGCTGACTTGAGCATTCGAAATAAGAAGGGTCAGTCACCACTTGATCTCTGTCCTGATCCAAATCTGTGCAAAGCACTGGCAAAGTGTCATAAGGAAAAAGTCAGGTTGGTATTATTTATTATCATAAAACTTAATATTCTGTACAGAAAGTATTATGTGGTTTCATAATGGAGGACGTGCCTACTTGAAAGTGTCTTTATCTTTGCTTTTCCTATATCTTTGTGTTTACTGTTAATTTCTTGAAATTTTTCTTTTTTGAAAATTTTTCTGCAGGCAGCATACCTCTTATTTTATGCCATATTCCCCACATTAAGGGCAATGCTCCATACTTAAGTTCCAAGAAACTTTTCTAAGCTAGTCTGATCTTGTAGTACTTTCATGTATTAGAGGAATTTATAAGAAAAAAGTCTTCTAGTAAAATTGCTTTATCAATGTTATATGTATTTTAAATTGTATTTATTTTTTATTTTATTATGATTTTTTTTTTAAAGATAGGTCTCGCTGTGTTGCCCAGGCTGGACTTTAACTCCTGGGCTCAAGTGATCCTGCTGCTTTATCCTTTCAAATATTTAAAATTTTACTAGAATCTTCCTAAGCGAGGCAACTTACACTCCATGAACGGGGTATGTCTCACACAGACTCTGTAATAAATCTAGGACCCTGGTCAGTGCCTGACAGGTGCACTCAGTACGTATCATATCAATGAAGAATTGACAGAACGAACAAATGAATGAACCAATTCCTGGTGGAGTTTTCTCTGAAGATCATCATTTCACATTTGTCTCTTTTTTTTAACGTAAGATATGTCAGTGATTTTAATTATTATTTATGACATAACTAATTTCCTTATAAAATTTTATGGATGTACAAAAAGGTACACATCTCATTGCTTTTTTTTGTATTTTTTTATTGCATTTTAGGTTTTGGGGTACATGTGCAGAACATGCAAGACAGTTGCATAGGTACACACATGGCAGTGTGTTTTGCTTCCTTTCTCTCCTTCACCCACATTTGGCATTTCTCCCCAGGCTATCCCTCCCCACCTCCCCCTCCCACTGGCCCTCCCCTTTTCCTCCCAATAGACACCAGTGTTTAGTACTCCCCTCTCTGTGTCCATGTGTTCTCATTTTTCATCACCTGCCTATGAGTAAGAATATGCGGTGTTTCATTTTCTGTTCTTGTGTCAGTTTGCTGAGAATGATGTTCTCCAGATTCATCCATGTCCCTATAAACGACACAAACTCATCATTTCTGATTGCTGCATAATATTCCATGGTGTATATGTGTCACATTTTCCCAATCCAGTCTATCATCAATGGGCATTTGGGTTGATTCCAGGTCTTTGCTATTGTAAACAGTGGCTGCAATGAACATTCGTGTGCATGTGTCCTTATAGTAGAACGATTTATAGTCCTTTGGATATATACCCAGTAATGGGATTGCTGGGTCAAATGAAATTTCTATTTCTAAAGCCTTGAGGAATCGCCACACTGTCTTCCACAATGGTTGAACTAATTTACACTCCCACCAAAAGTGTAAAAGTGTTCCTATTTCTCCACATCCTCTCCAGCATCTGTTGTCTCCAGATTTTTTAATGATTGCCATTGTAACTGGCGTGAGATGGTATCTCAATGTGGTTTTGATTTGCATCTCTCTAATGACCAGTGATGATGAGCATTTTTTCATATGATTGTTGGCCTCATATATGTCTTCTTTCGTAAGTGTCTGTTCATATTCTTTGCCCAATTTTGAATGGGCTTGTTTGTTTTTTTCCTGTAAATCTGTTTGAGTTCTTTGTAAATTCTGGATATCAGCCCTTTGTCAGATGGGTAAACTGCAAAAATGTTTTCCCATTCTATTGGTTGCCGGTTTCTAGTGACAGTTTCTTTTGCCATGCAGAACCTGTGGAGTTTCATTAGGTCCCATTTGTCTATTTTGGCTTTTGTTGCCAATGCTTTTGATGTTTTGTTCATGAAGTCCTTGCCTACTCCTATGTCCTGAATGGTTTTGCCTAGATTTCCTTCTAGGGTTTTTATGGTGCCAGGTCTTATGTTTAAGTCTTTAATCCATCTGGAGTTAATTTCACTGTAAGGGGTCAGGAAGGTATCCAGTTTCTGCTTTCTGCACATGGCTAGCCAGTTTTCCCAACACCATTTGTTAAACAGGGAATGCTTTCCCCATTGCTTGTTTTTGTCAGGTTTATCAAAGATTGTATGGTTGTAGATATGTTGTGTTGCCTCTGATGCCTCTGTTCTGTTCCATTGGTCTATATCTCTGTTTTGGTACCAGTACCATGCTGTTTTGATTACTGTAGCCTTGTAGTATAGTTTGAAATCTGGTAGTGTGATGCCCCCCGCTGTGTTCTTTTTGCTTAGAATTGACTTGGCTATGTGGGCTCTCTTTTGGTCCCATATGAAGTTCATAGTGTTTTTTTTTCCAGTTCTGTGAAGAAAGTCAATGGTAGCTTGATGGGGATAGCATTGATTCTGTAAATTACTTTGGGCAGTATAGCCATTTTTACGATATTAATTCTTCCTAACCATGAACATAAAATGTTTCTCCATCTGTTTGTGTTCTCTCTGATTTCATTGAGCAGTGGTTTGTGGTTTTCCTTGAAGAGGTCCCTTACGTTCCTTGTGAGTTGTATTCCTGGGTATTTTATTCTCTTTGTAGCAATTGTGAATGGCAGTTCGTTCTTGATTTGGCTTTCTTTAAGTCTGTTATTGGTGTAGACGAATGCTTGTGATTTTTGCACATTGATTTTATATCCTGAGACTTTGCTGAAGTTGCTTATCAGTTTCAGGAGTTTTTGGGTTGAGGTGATGGGGTCTTCTAGGTATACTATCATGCCGTCTGCAAATAGACAATTTGGCTTCCACCTTTCCTATTTGAATACACTTTATTTCTTTTTCTTCCCTGATTGCTATGGCTAGAACTTCCAGTACTATATTGAATAGGAGTGGTGAAAAAGGGCATCCTTGTCTAGTGCCGGATTTCAAAGGGAATGCTTCCAGTTTTTGCCCATTCTGTATGATATTGGCTGTTGGTTTGTTATAAATAGCTTTTATTACTTTGTGATACATTCCATCGATACTGAGTTTATTGAGGGTTTTTAGCATAAAGGGCTGTTGAATTTTGTCAAATGCCTTCTCTGCGTCAATTGAGATAATCATGTGGTTTTTGTTTTTGGTTCTGTTTATGTGGTGAATTACATTTATTGACTTGCGTATGTTGAACCAGCCTTGCATCCCCGGGATGAATCCTACTTGATCATGATGGATAAGTTTTTTGATTTGCTGTTGCAATCGGCTTGCCAATATTTTATTGAAGATTTTTGCATCTATGTTCATCATGGCTATTGGCCTGAAGTTTTCTTTTCTTGTTGCATCTTTGCCGGGTTTTGGTATCAGGATGATATTGGTCTCATAAAATGATTTGGAAAGGATTACCTCTTTTTGGATTATTTGGAATAGTTTCAGAAGGAATGGTAGCAGCTTCTCTTTGTGTGTCTGGTAGAATTTGGCTGTGAACCCGTCGGGACCTGGGCTTTTTTTGTGTGGTAGGCTCTTAATTGCTGCCTCGACTTCTTCCCTTGTTATTGGTCTATTCATAGTTTCAGCTTCCTCCTGGTTTAGGATTGGGAGGACACAGGAGTCCAGGAATTTATCCATTTCTTCCAGGTTTACTAGTTTATATGCATAGAGTTGTCCATAATATTCTCTGATGATGGTTTGAATTTCTGTGGGATCTGTGGTGATTTCCCCTTTGTCATTTTTATTGCATTTATTTGGTTGTTCTCTCTTCTATTTTTAATCAATCTGGCTAGTGGCCTGTCTATTCTGTTGATCTTTTCAAAAAACCAGCTCTTGGATTTATTGATTTTTTTGAAGGTTTTTTTGTGTCTCAATCTCCTTCAGTTCAGCTCTGATCATAGTTATTTCTTATCTTCTGCTGGGTTTTGAGCTTTTTGATCTTGCTCCTCTAGCTCTTTCAATTTTGACGATAGGGTGTCAATTTTGGATCTCTCCATTCTCCTCATATGGGCACTTATTGCTATATATTTTCCTCTAGAGACTGCTTTAAATGTGTCCCAGAGATTCTGGCATGTTGTGTCTTCGTTCTCACTGGTTTCGAAGAATTTCTTTATTTCTGCCTTCATTTCATTGTTTATCCAGTCAACATTCAAGAGCCAGTTGTTCAGTTTCCATGAAGCTGTGCGGTTCCGGGTTGGTTTCTGAATTCTGAGTTCTAACTTGATCGCACTATGGTCTGAGAGACTGTTTGTTATGATTTCAGTTGTTTTGCATTTGCTGAGCAGTGCTTTACTTCCAATTATGTGGTCAATTTTAGAGTAGGTGTGATGTGGTGCTGAGAAGAATGTATATTCTGTGGATTTGGAGTGGAGAGTTCTGTAAATGTCTATCAGGTTTGCTTGCTCCAGGTATGAGTTCAAGCCCTGGATATCCTTGTTGATTTTCTGTCTGGTTGATCTGTCTAATATTGACAGTGGAGTGTTAAAGTCTCCCACTATTATTGTGCGGGAGTCTGAGTCTCTTTATAGGTCATTAAGAGCTTGCCTTATGTATCTGGGTGCTCCTGTATTGGGTCCATATATGTTTAGGATCATTAGCTCTTCTTGTTGTATCAAAAATTTTACCATTATGTAATGACCTTCTTTGTCTTTATTGATCTTTGTTGCTTTAAAGTCTATTTAATCAGAGATGAGAATTGCAACTCCTGCTTTTTTTTGCTCTCAATTTGCTTGGTAAATCCTCCTCCATCTCTTTATTTTGAGCCTTTGTATATCCTTGCATGTGAGATGGGTTTCCTGGATACAGCATACTGATGGGTTTTGATTTTTGTCCAATTTGCCAGTCTGTGTCTTTTGATTGGAGCATTTAGTCCATTTACATTTAGGG
The DNA here is from genome assembly GCF_049354715.1 of Callithrix jacchus. Classification (NCBI taxonomy): domain Eukaryota; kingdom Metazoa; phylum Chordata; class Mammalia; order Primates; family Cebidae; genus Callithrix; species Callithrix jacchus. The sequence continues at coordinate 95,100,528 of NC_133509.1, forward strand.
TTAATATTGTTATTTGTGAATTTGCTACTGCCATTTTGATGCTAGCTGGCTGTTTTGCCCATTAGTTGATGTAGATTCTTCATTTTGTTGATGCTCTTTAGCATTTAGTGTGATTTTGGAATGGCTGGTACTGGTTGTTCCTTTCTATGTGTAGTGCCTCTTTCAGGAGCTCTTGTAAAGCAGGCCTGGTGGTGACAAAATCTCTGAGTACTTGCTTGTTTGCAAAGGATTTTATTTTTCCTTCACTTATAAAGCTGAGTTTGGCTGGATATGAAATTCTGGTTTGAAAGTTCTTTTATTTAAGGATGTTGAATATTGGCCCCCACTCTCTTCTGGCTTGTAGAGTTTCTGCCGAGAAATCTGCTGTGAGTCTGATGGGCTTTCCTTTTTGGGTGACCTGACCTTTCTCTCTGGCTCCCCTTAGTATTTTCTCCTTTATTTCAACCTCGTTGAATCTGACGATTATGTGCCTTGGGGTTGCTCTTCTTGCAGAATATCTTTGTGGTGTTCTCTGTATTTCCTGCATTTGAGTGTGGCCTGCCTTGCTAGGTGGGGGAAATTTTTCTGGATAATGTCCTGACGAGTATTTTCCAGCTTGGATTCGTTCTCTTCGTCACATTCTGGTACATCTATCAAACGTAGGTTAGGTCTCTTCACATAGTCCCACATTTCTTGGAGACTTTGTTCATTCCTTTTTGCGCTTTTTCTCTGATCTTGGTTTATCATTTTATTTCATTGAGTTGATCTTCGACTTCTGATATTCTTTCTTCTGCTTGGTCAATTTGGCTATTGAAACTTGTGCATGCTTCGCGAAGTTCTCGTATTGTGTTTTTCAGCTCCTTTAATTCATTCATATTCATTCTAAGTTATCCATTCTTGTTATCATTTCCCCGAATCTTTTTTCATATCTATTTTCAAGGTTCTTAGTTTCTTTGCATTGATTTAAAACATGTTCTTTTAGCTCACAAAAGTTTCTCATTATCCACCTTCTGAAGTCTAATTCCGTCATTTTATCACAGTCATTCTCCATCCAGCTTTGTTCCCTTGCTGGTGAGGAGTTTTTGTCCTTTCTAGGAGGCGAGGTGTTCTGGTTTTGGGTGTTTTTCTCCTTTTTACGCTGGTTTCTTCCCATCTTTGTGGATTTATCCACCTGTCGTCTGTGTAGTTGCTGACTTTTCGATTGGGTCTCTGAATGGACGCCCAGATTGTTGATGATGAAGTATTTCTGTTACTTGGTTTTCTTTCTACCAGTCTAGCCCCTTCGCTGTACGACTGCTGAGGTCTGCTCCAGGCCTTGCTTGTCTGGGGTGCACCTATAGCAGCTGCGGAACAGTGACGGATGCTACCAGTTTCTTCTTCTGCTATCTTCGTTTCAGAATGATGCCTGCCAAATGTCAGTCTTTTGGATATAGAGGGGTCAGGGAGCTGCTTGAGGAGACAGTCTGTACTTTATAGGAGCTCAATTGCTGAGCTGTGAGCTCTGCTGTTCATTCAGGGCTGTTAGGCTTCTATGTTTAATTCTGCTGCAACAGAACTCATAAAAAAAACCCTTTTTTTCTCAGATGCTCTGTTGGGGGGGGTTGGGGATTTATTTTTGGGTGTTCGTTGTGCTGTCCTGCTCAGCTAGGAGGCAGTCTAGTCACTATTTGCCTGCTGAGGCTCCGCCCTGCTGGTGTGAGGTTCGCCTTGTTGCTGCAGGGTCTGCCCTTCTGCTGCGGACTCCACCCTGTGGCAGAGTCTCTCTGTTGTACCGGTTTGCCTCGGCAATGGCAGGCTGCGTTAGTAATGGGCGTGTACCTCAGTAGGGGCTGATTGCCTTGGTAATGGCTGACGCCCCTCCCACACGGAGCTGGGAGGAAACGGGAGCATTTGGAATCGCTGTTTTGTTTGTCGCACTGCACTTCCCCAAACGCTGTGTCCCTGGAATCTCCTGGGCTGGCTCACTGTCCAAGTCCCGTTCAGTCTCAAGTTCAGCCCTTTCAAGTCTCAGGTTGCCGGTTCAACAGGGCACCCGGACCAGTGCGCTTTGTGCAGAGTGCTGTGGAGCACTGCTGCACTACAGCACGAGCTTCCGCCGCACTGGCTGCTGGCGACACCAGCCAAAACCTCTGCCTGGCGTCCTGTGTCTCTTTTATACCTGGGAATTTCCCCGTTCTGTGGGCAACAAAGATTCATCTGGAAATGCGGCCCTGACTCACCCTCTCCATACATCCACTGAGAGCTTCAATCCTGGGTTGTTCTCACAGCACCATCTTGAGTCCAGTTATTTCCTTTTTTATGCTAACTGTGGAATTAGTTTGTTGTAGCTTTTCTAGTTCTTCTGGGTGTCATCTTGATAATTAATTTTAGGCCTTTCTAACTTTTTGAGGTAGGCATTTAGGATTATAAACTGTCCTTTTAACATGGCTTTTGTTACATCCTAGAAATTTTAGTATGCTGTGTCTCTATTTTCATTTATTTCAAAAAAAAAATGTTCATTTCTACCTTGATTTTGTTGTTTATCCAAAATCACTTAGGATCAAAATGTTTAATTTTCATGTAATTGTGCTTTTTTTTATAGCATTTTAGGTTTTGGGGTACATGTCCAGAACATGCAAGATAGTTGCATAGGTACACACATGGCAGTGTGATTTGTTGTCTTCCTCCCCTTCACCCACATCTGGCATTTCTCCCCATGTTATCCCTCCCCAGCTCCCCCCCGCTCTCCGTTCCTATTCCCCACCTCCCTGTGTTCATGTGTTCTCATTGTTCATCACCCACCTATGGATCAGAATATGCTGTACTTCATTTTCTGTTCTTCTGTCAGTTTGCTGAGAATGATGTTTTCCAGATTCATCCATGTCCCTACAAACGACACGAACTCATCATTTTTGATTGCTGCATAATATTCCATGGTGTATATGTGCCACATTTTTCCAGTCCAGTCTATCATCGATGGGCATTTGGGTTGGTTCCAGGTCTTTGCTATTGTAAACAGTGCTGCAATGAACATTCGTGTGTATGTGTCCTTATAGTAGAACGATTTATAGTCCTTTGGATATATACCCAGTAATGGGATTGCTGGGTCAAATGGAATTTCTATTTCTAGGTCCTTGAGGAATCACCACACTGTCTTCCACAATGATTGAACTAATTTACACTCCCACCAGCAGTGTAAAAGTGTTCCTATTTCTCCACATCCTCTCCAGCATCTGTTGTCTCCAGATTTTTTAATGATCACCATTCTAACTGGTGTGAGATGGTATCTCCATGTGGTTTTGATTTGCATCTCTCTAATGACAAGTGATGATGAGCATTTCTTCATATGTTTGTTAGCCTCTTGTATGTCTTCTTTTGTAAAGTATCTGTTCATATTCTTTGCCCATTTTTGAATGGACTTGTTTGTTTTTTTCTTGTAAATCTGAGTTCTTTGTAAATTCTGGATATCAGCCCTTTGTCAGATGGGTAAACTGCAAAAATTTTTTCCCATTCTGTTGGTTGCCAATTCACTCTAGTGACTGTTTCTTTTCCCGTGCAGAAGCTGTGGAGTTTGATTAGGTCCCATTTGTCTATTTTGGCTTTTGTTGCCAATGTTTTTGGTGTTTTGTTCATGAAGTCCTTGCCTATTCCTATGTCCTTAATGGTTTTGCCTAGATTTTCTTCTAGGGTTTTTATGGTGCCAGGTCTTATGTCTAAGTCTTTAATCCATCTGGAGTTAATTTTAGTGTAAGGTGTCAGGAAGGGGTCCAGTTTCTGCTTTCTGCACATGGCTAGCCAGTTTTCCCAACACCATTTGTTAAACAGGGAATGCTTTCCCCATTGCTTGTTTTTGTCAGGTTTATCAAAGATTGTATGGTTGTAGATATGTTGTGTTGCCTCTGATGCCTCTGTTCTGTTCCATTGGTCTATATCTCTGTTTTGGTACCAGTACCATGCTGTTTTGATTACTGTAGCCTTGTAGTATAGTTTGAAGTTCGGTAGTGTGATGCCTCCTGCTGTGTTTTTTTGCTTAGAATTGACTTGGCTATGTGGGTTCTCTTTTGATTCCATATGAACTTCAAGGTGTTTTTTTCCAGTTCTGTAAAGAAAGTCAATGGTAGCTTGATGGGGATAGCATTGATTCTGTAAATTACTTTGGGCAGTATGGCTATTTTGATGATATTGATTCTTCCTAACCATAAACATGGAATGTTTCTCCTCTGTTTGTGTCCTCTCTTATTTCGTTGAGCAGTGGTTTGTAGTTTTCCTTGAAGAGGTCCCTTACATTCCTTGTAAGTTGTATTCCTAGGTATTTTATTCTCTTTGTAGAAAATGTGAATGGCAGTTCGTTCTTGATTTGGCTCTCTTTAAGTCTGTTATCGGTGTATATAGAAATGCTTGTGATATTTGCACATTGATTTTATATCCTGAGACTTTGCTGAAGTTGCTTCTCAGTTTCAGGAGTTTTTGGGTTGAGGTGATGGGGTCTTCTAGGTATACTATCATGTCATCTGCAAATAGAGACAATTTGGCTGCCACCTTTCCTATTTGAATACACTTTGTTTCTTTTTCTTACTTGATTGCTCTGGCTAGAACTTCCAGTACTATATAGAATAGAGGTGGTGAAAGAGGGCATCCTTGTCTAGTGCTGGATTTCAAAGGGAATGCTTCCAGTTTTTGCCCATTCTGTATGATATTGGCTGTTGGTTTGCCATAAATAGCTCTTATTACTTTGAGATACGTTCCGTCAATACCGAGTTTATTGAGGGTTTTTAGCATAAAGGCTGTTGAATTTTGTCAAATGCCTTCTCTGTATCAATTGAGATAATCATGTGGTTTTTGTTTTTGGTTCTGTTTCTGTGGTGAATTACATTTATAGACTTGCGTATATTAAACCAGCCTTGCATCCCCGGGATGAATCCTACTTGATCGTGATGGATAAGTTTTTTGATGTGCTGTTGCAATTGGCTTGCCAATATTTTATTGAAGATTTTTGCATCTATGTTCATCATGGATATTGGCCTGAAGTTTTCTTTTCTTGTTGCATCTTTGCTGGGTTTTGGTATCAGGATGATGTTGGTCTCATAAAATGATTTGGGAAGAATTCCCTCTTTTTGGATTATTTGGAATAGTTTCAGAAGGAATGGTACCAGCTCCTCTTTGTGTGTCTGGTAGAATTCAGCTGTAATCCCATCTGAACCAGGGCTTTTTTTGTGTGGTAGGCTCTTAATTGCTGCCTCAACTTCAGATCTTGTTATTGGTCTATTCATAGTTTCAGTTTCCTCCTGGTTTAGGCTTGGGAGGACACAAGTGTCCAGAAATTTATTCATTTTTTCCAGGTTTACTAGTTTATGTGCATAGAGTTGTTTGTAATATTCTCTGCTGATGGTTTGAATTTCTGTGGAATCTGTGGAGATTTCCCCTTATCATTTTTTATTGCATCTATTTGGTTATTTTCTCTTTTCATTTTTATCAGTCTCGCTAGTGGTCTGTCTAATTTGTGGATCTTTTCAAAAAACCAGCTCTTGATTTATTGATTTTTTGAAGGTATTTTTGTGTCTCTATCTTTTTCAATTCTGCTCTGATATTAGTTATTTCTTGTCTTCTGCTAGGTTTTGAGATTTTTTTATTTTGCTCCTCTAGCTCTTTCAATTTTGATTATAGGGTGTCAATTTTGGATTTCTCCATTCTTCTCATGTGGGCACTTATAGCTATATATTTTCCTTTAGAGACTGCTTTAAATGTTTTCCAGAGATTCTGGTATGTCGTGTCTTTATTCTCCTTGGTTTCAAAGAACTTCTTTATTTCTGCCTTCATTTCATTATTTATCTAGTCAACATTCAAGAGCCAGTTGTTCAGTTTCCATGAAGCTGTGCGGTTCTGGGTTGGTTTCTGAATTCTGAGTTCTAACTTGATTGCACTATGGTCTGAGAGACTGTTTGTTCTGATTTCAGTTGTTTTGCATTTGCTTAGGAGTGCTTTACTTCCAATTACATGGTCAATTTTAGAGTAGGTGTGATGCGGTGCTGAGAAGAATGTATATTCTGTGGATTTGAGTGGGACCAATATTTAACATTCTTAAAGAAAAGAACTTTCAACCAAGAATTTCATATCCAGCCTATATGAACTTCATAAGTGAAGGAAAAATAAAATCCTTTGCGAACAATCAAGTACACAGAGATTTTGTCACCACCAGTCCTGCTTTACAAGAGCTCCTGAAAGAGGTACTACACATAGAAAGGAACAACCAGTACAAGCCATTCCAAAAACATACCAAATGCTAAAGAGCACTAATACAATGAAGAATCTCTATCAACTAAGGGGCAAAACAGCCAGCTAGCATAAAAATGGCAGTATCAAATTCACACATAACAATATTAACCCTAAATGTAAATGGGCTAAATGCACCAATCAAAAGACACAGACTGGCAAATTGGATAAAAATCCAAAACCCATTGGTGTACTGATCCCAGGAAAGCCATCTCACATGCAAGGATACACAAAGGCTCAAAATAAAGGAATGGAGGAAGGTTTACCAAGCAAATGAAGAGCAACAAAAAGCAGGAGTTGCAATTCTCATCTCTGATAAAATAGACTTTAAAGCCACAAAGATCAAAACAGACAAAGAAGGACATTACATAATGGTAAGAGGATCGATACAACAAGAAAAGCTAATGATTCTAAATATATATGGACCCAATACAGGAGCACCCAGATATATAAGGCAAGTTCTTAATGAATTGTGTGGTTTTAAGAGATCTTCTTGGTATCAATTTTTGTTTTTGTTCTACTGTAGTCTGAGAGTATGGTTGGTATAATTTCCAACATTTTGAATATAGAGACTTGTTTTATGGCTGAACATGTGATTAATCTTAAGGTATGTTTCATGTGCAGAGGAGAAGAATGCATAGTCTGTGGTTGATGGATGGAGTGTTCTGTAGATGTCTATTAGGTCCAATTGATCATGTATCAAGTTTAAGTCCAGAATATCTTTTTGAGTTTTCTGCCTTGACGATCTGCCTAATGCTATCAGGGGTGTTAAATCCCCCACTATTATTGTGTGGCTGTCCAAGTTTTTTGTAAGTTTAAAAGTGTCTACATTGTTTTACGAATCTGAGTGCTCAAATGTTAAGATGCATATATATTTAGTATAATTAAATATTCCTCTTGAATTGGACTCATTATCATTATGTAATGCTGGTATTTTTTCCATTTTTTCGTTGTTGGCTTAAGTCTGTTATATCTGATAAAAGAATAGCAACCCCTCCTTTTCTGTTTTTCATTTGCATGGTAGATCTTCCTCCAATCCTTTACTTTGAGCCTGTGGATGTCATTGTGTGAGGTGGGTCTCTTGAAGACAGAAGACAGATGTATCATTTTTAAAAATCCAATTTGCCTCTCTGTTCTTTTTAAGTGGGGGTGTGTAGACCATTTATATTCAAGGTTAATATTGATATGTAAGGTTTTGATCTTACCATGAAGTTGTTAGCTGTTTACTTTATAGTTTCAATTGTTTGGTTGCTTTATAGGGTCTGGGGGCTAAGTATGTAAATGAATTTTGTGGTAGCAAATATTGTTTTGTTTCCATGTTTAGAACTCCCTTAAGGATCTCTTGTAAGTTTAGTCTAGTGGTAATGAATTCTTTTCGTGATTGCTTGTCTGGAAAAGATTTCATTTCTCCTTTGCTTATGAAGCTTAGTTTGGCAGGATGTGAAATTCTTGGTTGGAATTTCTTTTCTAAGAATAATGAAAATAGGGTCCCAAGATCCCTGGCTTGTTAAGTTTCTTCTTAGAAGTACACTGTGAGCCTGATAAGGTTCCCTCTGTATGTGATCTGCCCTTTATTTCTAGTGGCCTTTAGGATTTTTTCTTTAGCATTGACCTTGGAAAGCCTGGTAATGTTCATTTCATATAATATCTTGCAAGTTTTCTCTGGATTTCTTGTATCTTTATGTCTACCTTTCTAGCAAAATGGGGAAAGATTTATTGAATTGTTCTCTTAAATATATTTTCCAGATTATTTGCTTTTTCTCCTCTCTCAGGAAGGCCAATAATTCATATGTTTGGTTGCTTTACATAATTTCATGTTTATCAAAGACTGCTCATTTACAAAATTTCTTTTTTCTTTATTTTTATCAGATTAAGTAAGTGCAAAAATGGTCTTTGAGCTTGAAAATTGTTTCTTCTGCTTGGTCCAGTCTATCGATAAGGATTTCAGTTGTATTTTGAAATTTCTTAAGTGAGTTTTTTAATTACAGAAGCTCTGATTAATGTCTTTTTAAGGTATTAATCTTTTCTTTCATTCCCTGGATTCCTTTAAAGTTTCTCTATGTTGAATTAATTTTTTTATTTCAATGGTTTTTGGGGAAGAGGTAATTTTTTTGTTACATGGATAAGTTCTTTAGTGATGACTTCTGAAATTTTGGTGTATCTATTACCTGAGCAGTGTACTATACCCAACGTGTAGTCTTTTATCCCTCATCCCCTGCCCTATCATCCCCCCAAGTACCCAAAGTTCATTATATCATTCTTATGCCTTTGTGTACTCATAGCTTAGCTCCCACTTATAAGTGAGAACATACAATGTTTCGTTTTCCATTCCTGAATTACTTCACTTAAAATAATGGTCTCCAACTCCATCCAGGCTGCCACATATGCTATTATTTCATTCCTTTTTATGGCTGAATAGTACTCCATGGCATATACATACCACATTTTTAAATCCATTTTTTGGTAAATTAACATTTAGGCTGGTTCCACATTTTTGCAATTGAGAATTGTGCTACTATAAACATGTGTGCAAGTGTCTTTTATACATAACAACTTCCTTTCCTCTGGGTAAATACCCAGTAGTGGATTCCTGGATCAAATGGTAGTTCTGCTTTTAGTTCTTTAAGAAACCTCCATACTGTTTTCCATAGTTTCCAATGAACTAGTTTATATTCCTACCAGAAGTGTACAAGTGTTCCCTTTTCACCACATCCATGTCAACATCTATTATTTTTTAATTTTAAATTATGGCCATTATTTCAGAGGTAAGATGGTATCATATCATGGTTTTAATTTGCATTTTCCTGATAATTAGTGATGTCAAGCATATTTTCATGTTTTTTTTGGTCATTTGTATGTTTTCTTTTGAGAATTGTCTACTCATTTCCTTAGCTCGCCTTTTGATAAGATTATGTGTTTATTTCTTTCTGATTTGTTTGAGTTCCTTGTAGATTCTGGCAATTAGGACTTTGCTGGATGCATAGTTTGTGAAGATTTTCTCCCACTCTTTGGGTTGTCTGTTTACTCTGCTAATTATTTCTTTTGCTGTACCAAAGCTTTTAGTTTAATTAAGTCCCATCTATTTATCTTTGTTTTGTTGTTTGCTTTGGGGTTCTTGGTCATGAATTCTTTGCCTAAGTCAATATCTGGAAGAATTTTTGCAATGTTATCTTCTAGAATTTTTATGGTTTCAGGTCTCAGACTTAAGTCTTTTATCCCTCTTGAGTTGATTTTTGTGTAAGGTGAGAGATGAGGATCTGTTTCATTCTTTTACAGGTAGGTTGCCAATTATCCCAGCACCATTTGTTGAATAAGGTGCCCTTTCCCCACTTTATGTTTTTGTTTGCTTTGTTGAAAATCATTTGGCTGTAAGTATTTGGCTTATTTCTTTGTTCTCTATTCTGTTTCATTGGTCTCTGTGCCTATTTTTTGATACCAGTATATGCTGTTTTGGTAACTGTAGCCTTGTTGTATAGTTTGAAGTCAGATAATGTGATGCCCCCAGATTTGTTCTTATTTCTTAGTCTTGCTTTGGCTATGCAGACTTTTTAATGATTCTATGTGAATTTTAGGATTTTTTTGTAGTTCTGTGAAAAATGATTATGGTATTTTTCTGGGAATTGCATTGAATTTATAGATTGCTTTGGCAATCTATGGTCATTTTCCTAGTATTGATTCTACTCATCCATGAGTATGGGATGTGTTTCCATTTGTTTGTGTCATCTATGATTTCTTTCATTAGTGTTTTGTAGTTTCCTCTGTAAAGATCTTTCACTTCCTTGGTGAGGTATATTACTAAGTATTTATTTTATTTTATTCTGCAGCTGTTATAAAGGGGGTTGAATTCTTGATTTGATTCTCAGCTTGGTTGTTGTTTGTGCTACTAATTTGTATACTTTGATTTTGTATCCTGAATCTTTACTGAATTCATTTATCATATCTAGAAGCTTTTTGGATGAGTCTTTAGGGTTTTCTAGGTATATAACCATATCGCTGGTGAACAATGACAGTTTAACTTTGTCTTTACCAATTTGGATTCCCTTGATTTCTTTGTTTTGTCTGATTGCTTTGGCTAGGACTTCCCATACAATGATGAATAAAAGTAGTGGAAGTGGCCATCTTTCTCCTGTTTCAATTCTCAGCGGGAATCCTTTCAACTTTTTCCCATTCAGTATAATGTTGTGGGCTCCTCAGAGATGGCTTTTATTACCTTGAGATATGTCCCTTTTATGCTGAATTTGCTGAGGTATTTAATCATAAAGGGATGCTGGATCTTGTCAAATGCTTTTCCTGCATCTATTGAGATGATCATATGATTTTTGTTTTTAATTCTATTTATGTGATGTATCACATTTTTTGACTTGTGTCTGTTGAACCATGCCTACATCCCTGGTATGGAAACCACTTGATCATGATGGATCATCTATTTGATATGCTGTTGGATTTTATTAGCTAGTATTTTGTTAAGGATTTTTGCATCTATGTTCATCAGGGACATTAGTCCATAGTTTTCTTTTATTGCTATGTCCTTTCCTGATTTTGTTATTAGTGCCATGGAATCCTTGGGGTGTTGCTTCACCAGCTGGAAACCTCTGTGACTGGTGGCATTTTCTGCCCTAGTATTGCTCACATCCACTGGCCTCGTTTCACCCACTCAGCCTAGCAGGTTGCACTTGGCTTACTCTACTGGCCTGGATCCTACACCTGCCAAGGGCAGGCTAGACGTGAGGCAGTGAGGGCTGTGTGAATGAGCAAGCATGAAGTCCAGCCACTGCACACAGTCAGCCACACTGGCTGCTGCACAGTGAGGTGAACAGCTCCAGGCACCAACATAGGTGCCAGCTTCATGTGAGGCTGTGGCTGGACCAGATGTATCAACTATGGGAATGTAAACTAATACAAGCACTGTGGAAAACAGTATGGAGATTTTTCAAAAAACTAAAAATAGAGCTACCATCTGACACAGCAATCCTACTACTGGATATCTACCCTAAGGAAAAGAAATCAACATATCAAAAAGATATTGGCACTTTCATGTTTATCGCAACATTATTTATAATGGAAAATATATGGAATCAACCTAAATGTCCATGGCTGGATAAAGAAAATATTGTATATACACAAAATGAAATACAATTCAGCCATAAAAAAGAGTGAAATAATGTCATTTGCAACAACATGAATGAAACTGGTGGTCATTATAGTAAGTGAAACAAGCCAGCCACAAAAAAGACAAATATTTTATGTTCTTACTTTTATGTGGGAGCTAAAAAAATTTGAACCTATGGAGGTAGAGAGTAGAAAAACAGGTACCAGAGGCTAGGAAGGCTAAGTTGAGGAGAGAGGGAAGAATGAAGAGGAGTGAGTTACAGGGTGTAAACATATGGTACGATGGAGTAAATTTAATGTTTGATAGGAAAGTAGGATGATTATTCTTTAAAAAATGTATTGTACTTGGGTTATGGACACCCTAAATACCCTGATTTGATCACTATGTGTTATATACGTGTAAAAATGTCTCAAGTACCTCATAAATTTGCACAAATAAAAATTTTTATAAAAAATGGAAAAGAAAAGGAGACACAATCACATAGGTAAGCTGGTACTTTAGAAAACCACCTTCTAAGTAGGGTAATGAAAATTTCCAAATGGAATATCATATTAAGATCAAGCAAAAATACACTATTGACTCCATAATGTGTTAAAAATCAAAGTCTCAGAAAATTGTTAGCATCAAAATGCAAAGTGATGTGTCTAGGGAGTAACATCAACAAAATGATGAGGTAGAATAAGATTAAGCTTCAGAAACCAACTCTAACGACATGAAGTTATATGATTTTCCTGAAAGATAATTCAAAATAACTGTGACAAAGGCACTAAAGGAAGTCAAGAGAACAATTCATGAACAAAATTATAATTTCAACAAAGCGACAGAATATATTGTAAAGTACCAAACAAATCAGGGAGGTGAAGAACATCATAACTGAACTAAACAACTCACTAAAGGGCTTAACAGTTGACTAGGTCAAGCAGAAAAATAAAAGATCTGCGATCTTGAAGACAGACCATTGAGAATAATTCAGTCAGAAGACCAAAAAGAAAAATGAATTAAAAAGTGTGAAAAAAGCTTAAAAGATGAAGAGACACCATCAAACAGACCAATATACTTGTTGCAAAATTCTGGAAGAGAGAGGGGCAGGGAAGAAAGAGAGAGAAAAGAAATAATGACTGAAAACATCTCCAATCTGGGGAAGAAAACAGACATCCAGATTCAAGAAAACCAACAGATAGGCTGGGCATGGTGGCTCACATTTGTAATCCCAGCACTTTTGGAGGCTGAGGTGGGAGAATCATTTTAGGTCAGAAGTTCAAGACCAGCCTGGCTAACATGGTGAAACCCCATCTCTATGAAAAAAAATATAAAAATTATCTAAGTGTGGTAGTGTGTGCCTGCAGCTGCCACTTGGGAAGCTGAGCCTTGAGAATTGCTTGAACCCAGGTGGTGGAGGTTGCAGTGAGCCAAGATTGTGCCACTGCACTCCACCCTGGGTGACAGAGTGAAACCCTGTCAGAAAGAAAGAAACAAAGATAGAAAGAAAAGAAAATCAACAGATTAAAAAGATAACCCCTCCAAAATCAACACAGTATTGTTAAATTGTCAACAATTTAACACATTATTATTAGAACACATTATTATTAAATTGTCAAAAGCCAATGATAAAGAGAAAATTTGAAAGCACCAAGAAATCTATTGTATACAATGGCTCTCATAAAACCATTAGGAGATTTTTCAGAGGAAACTTTGCAGGAAAAGTGGGAATGAGCTGGGGAGGGATAGCATGGGGAGAAGTGCTAGATGTGGGTGAAGGGGAGGAAGACAGCAAATCACACTGCCACGTGTGTACCTATGCAACTATCTTGCATGCTCTGGACATGTACCCCAAAACCTAAAATGCAATAAAAAAAAACGTAAAAAAAAAGTGGGAATGAGATTCTGTATTTCAAGTGCAGAAGACTGCTAAACAACAATATTATATCTGGCACAACTGTTCTTCAGATATGAAAGAGAAATAAAGATCCTTGCAGACAAACATAAGCTGAGGGAGTTTATCACCAAGACCTACCTTATAAGAAATGCTGAAGAGAGTTCTCAAGTTGTAACTAAAGGACATTAAACAGCATCATGATAGCATAAGAAAGTATAAAACTTTTTGCTAAAGTGAAATACAGATATAAATACAAAATACTGTATTACTATAATTGAGTGGGTAAATTAATTTAATTATAGAATAAACGTTAAAATAAAAAAGCATTAAAAATAACTTACTAAAATGTGTTTGAAGACACACAGTATAAATAACTATAAATTGCACTGCTAATAAAAAGGTGATGGGAGAGAGAAGTTCAAGTGTAAAGTTTTTGTGTGCAATTGAATATAAATTGTTACTAGCTTAAAATAGACTCTTTGAATGATAAGATATTTTATGTAAGCACCAAAGTAAACACACACCAAAAAAAACTTTACAAGTTAAAAGAGAAATGAATTAATGAATATCCATACAAAATATCAATGAAACACAAAGGAAGAGAGACAGAAAGAAAAAGACTACAAGATCCACAGAAAACAACAAAATGGCAATAACTAATTCTTCTCTACCAATAACTACTTTAAGTGTAAACAGATTGAATTCTCCAATTAGAAGACAGATCAGCAGATAGAATAAAAAATATGATCCAATTATATGTCATCTCCAAGAGACTCATTTCAGATCCAAAGACACAGATTGAAAGTAGAAGGATGAAAACAGATATTCTATACAAATCGTAACAGAAAGAGAACAGAAGCGGCTATACTAATATCAGACAAAATATATGAATATCAGACAAAATAGACTTTAAATCACAAAACCTTAGAGGAGACAAAGGACATGATATTTCAATAAAAGTTTCAATATAACAAGAAGATATTACAGTTTACAAACATCTACAAACTCATGACAAACCATCAGAATATATGATGCAAAACTGACAGAACTGAAGGAAGAAGTACAGAGTTCTACATAAGAGCTTTCAATAACTTTGGGAGGCCGAGGCAGGTGGATCACGAGGTCAACAGAACAAGACCATCTTGGTCAACATGGTGAAACCCCGTCTCTACTAAAAATACAAAAAATTAGCTGGGCATGGTGGCACGTGCCTATAATCCCAGCTACTCGGGAGGCTGGGGGAGGAGAATTGTTTGAACTCAGGAAGTGGAGGTTGCGGTGAGCCGAGATCACACCATTGCACTCCAGCCTTGGTAACAAGAGCAAAACTCCGTCTCAAAAAAAAAAAAAAAAAAAAAAGAAGATTTCAATACTTCATTCCCAGTAACAGTTAGAATGAAATAGAAAATAAATAAGGAAGTAGGGGACTTAAACAACACAATAAGCAAACTAGATCTAACAGATATCTACAGAACACTCTAATAAAATTAGCATACACATTTTTCTCAAGTTCATATAAGCCATTTTCCAGGATTGACCATGTTAGGCCACAAATTAAGTATTGATAGGATTTTAAAAGCAGATATTATACAAAATATCTTCTCCGACAACAATAGGATAAAATTAGAAATCAATAACTGAAAAAATCACAAATTTGTGGAAATTAAATAACACAATGTTAACCAATGGATGAATAAAACTACAAAGGAAATTAGATATAGACACAAATTAGCCAAATTATAATTAAAGACAAATGAAAATGAAAACACAATGTACCAAAACTTATGAGACACAGAGAAAAAAATGCAAGGGATTTATAGCAATAAATGCTTGGATTAGACAACAAGAAAGATCTCAAGTCAGCAATCTAGTGTTCAACTTGAAGAACTAGAGAAAGAAGAAACCAAATCTGAAGCCAACAGAAGGAAGGAAGTAAAAAAATTAGAGCACAGATAAATGAAACTAAAAAAAGAAAAATCAAACTAAAAGTTAGTTCATTGAAAAAAAATCAAGAAAGTTGATAAACCTAAGAAAACAAGAAAGACTCAAATAAGAAATGAAAGTGTGGGGACATTATTGATTCTATAGAAATAAAAAGGATTATGATACAGTATTATGAACAATTGTATGCCAAAATATTATGTGATGTAGATGAAATGAAAAATTTCCTAAAAGAAAGGAAATTTCTACATAAGAAAGTCTACCCAAGACTAAATCATGAAGAAATAAAAAATCTGAATAGACCTATAGCTAGTAAGGCAATTGAATCAGCAGTCAAAAAATCTTCCACAATAACAGCCCTAGACCTGATGATTTCACTGGTGAATTCTACCAATTAATTAAGGAAGAACTAATGCCAATTCTTTTCAAACTTCCCAAAAATGTGAAGAGGAAGCAACACTCTCTAACTCATTTTATTTTTTATTTTTCATCAACTTTTATTTTAAGTTCTGGGGTACTAATGCAAGATGTCCAGGTTTGTTACATAGGTAAATGTGTGCCATGGTGGTTTGCTGTACAGATCAACCCATGACCTAGGTATTAAGCCTAGCACCCATTAGCTATTTTTCCTGATGCTCTCCATCTCCCTGCCCCATGACAGGCCCCAGTGTGTGTCATTCCCCCGATATGTCCATGTGTTCTTATAATTCAGCTCTCACTTATAAGTGAGAACATGCAGTGTTTGGTTTTCTGTTCCTACATTAGTTTGCTAAGGATAACCAGCTTACAGTTCCATCCATGTCCCTGCAAAGGACATGATCTCATTCCTTTTTATGGCTGCATAGGATTCCATGCTGTACATGTACCACATTTTCCATATCCAATCTATCATTGATGGGCATTTGGGTTGATTCCATGTCTTCACTATTGTGAACAGTGCTGTGATGAGCATACACATGTATGTATCTTTATAATAGAATGATTTCTATTCCTTTGGGTATATACCCAGTGATGAGACTGCTGGGTCAAATGGTATTTCCGCTTAGAGATCTTTGGGGAATCACCACACTGTCTTCTACAATGGTTGAACTAATTTACATTCCCACAAACACTGTGAAGGTGCCTACCTCATTTTATAAGGCCAGAATTACCCTGATACCAAAGCCAGAAAAAACAATACAAGAAAACTACAGACCAATATCCCTTATGAACATTGATGAAAATATCAACAAAATACTAGCAAATAGAATTCAGCAGTGTATTAAAAGGGTTATGCATTATGAACAAGTGGGATTTATTCCTGGAATGCTAGGATAGTTCTACATACAAGAATTTATTACAAAGTTACAGTAATCAAGCTACAGCAGATGAGATGGAAACAACCCAAGTGTGGATCAGCAAAATGTGGTATATGCTATAATAGAATATTATTCATCTCTAAAAATGAATGAGTTCCTGACACATGCTACAACATAGATGAGCCTTGAGAGTATTATGAGTAAAATAAATCAGGCACAAAAAAGATAAAGACTGTATAATTCTACTTATATGAGGTACTTAGCATGGTTAAAATCAGAAAGATAGAAAGTAGAATGATGGTTGCCAGAGGCTGGGAAGAGAAAGGAATGAGGAGTTATTGTTTAATGTTTATAGAGTTTCAGGATTACAAGATGAAGAGTTAAGAAGATGGATAATGGTGATGGTTGCACAACATTGTGAATATATTTAATACCATTAAACTATACACTTAAAATGGCTTAAATGGTAAATTTTATTTACCCCAATTTCAAAAATGAGAAAAAATTAAAGTTAGTAACAAAAAAACTCTTTGAAAGTAAGTTGCAGACATGTATTTTCTAATAAAAACATTATCTTTTTCAACCGTAATACCATTATCACATCTAAAAAATCTAACACTGATATAAGGATATTATCTAGTATATAGTTTATATTGCAAAAAAATATAGAAACAGTAATTTTTACACAGAAAAAGAATAGTTAACATTTTGGCATTTCATTTCAATCTTTTTATATATTTATATTTTGACACAGTTGAATGAATACACATTATATATAACAATGTGTTACTAGCTTTTTAATTTTTTTCAACTACCAATAGATATTAGAAATTCTATGATGGCATTATTTTAAAATACTTTATGAAAATAAAAAGTGATGTGTCTTCAAGCGGAACTGCTGAGCTGCAAACAACCTGGGTGTGAGTCAGAGGATATTAGGATGAGCCTGTCCACCAGGGATATAGATTTGATTGCATGTGACTTGTGTCAACTTTGGAGATATCAAGAGCAAACATAAAGCAAGGCAAATGAAATGTTTTTAAATGAGCCATTCAGCCTTGAAGGCAAGTTATAGGGCAGCAATTGAAATTCAAAGGGAAAGCATCAACATGTCAAGTTTACCATCTTTAAATTACACATAGCTTTTTCATTCATTCCTTCAAAATATCAGAAAAATTTTATTTTTAAAATTTTTATATTATGTCAAAATTACTGGCACTATCTGGTCATTTAGCAGTTATGCAAGCTCTATTCAGTTAGATCTTTAGGCCCTTGAAATTCTAATAACTACTCAGTTGGAATAAATTTTTAAAAATTAATCTTTATATTTTCCATTCACCAAAAATAATTTATAACTCTGAATCCACAGGGTAGTAGAATGATCACTGCTTTTTATAATATAGATCTACTTATTACAATCTGGTCTAGTCAGTAGCATTTACATCTTATTTTCTAACTATGCTTAAGTACATTAAAGCTATAATGTGTAAGTAGAGAGTTATTTCATTCCCTGAGTTTAATATAAATTACACTGTTAAACATGTAACAGAATGATGAATAAAAGTGAAATCAGTTAAATAGTGAATTGCCTTAATACCTAATACTAAGGTACCTACTAACTTAATACTGAGTAAAAGTAAACTACAACCAAGTCAAGTGATTTCTGTGTAGTGACAGTATGGTTTGAGAACTGTTAATAAAGTAAAACCAACCTAAATTTCAATGTCAAAGGTAAGTATTTCCAGCAAGATGTCAGCATAGGAATTTCCAATGCTTATCTCTTTGCAGAACCATCCATTTGAAGAGCTATCTACATAAGAAAATAGATTGACAAGAGCTCAGGAATCCAGGTGAGTGATTACAGCATGTAGGTGAAGCACGGAACTGAAAAAAGATGCATTAAAGGAGGTAGGAAGGACAGTTTTACTTTGCCCATGCCACCTCTCTCCCAGACCAAGTTTCACAGCACACAGAGAGATCCTTCTGCATGAGAGAAGAGTGTAAGAACACTCAACTTTACTGAAAACCCCAGCACCAAGTTCACTCCAGTGAATCCCAGTGCCAGGCTTGCCTCTGCAAATCTGGGCTCCTGGCCCACCCCATACTCTGACCAGCTTGTGCAACTTCTGCTTTGAGAACCATCCTTGCAGATCCAGGCTCTAGGACTGTTCTAGCACTCGCAACCCCAGGTTTCAGGCAGGCCAGGCTTGCTTCAGCATGGCCATTATCAAAAAGACAAAAGATAATAAATATTGGCAAGGATTCAGGAAAAAAAAGGAACTTGTATACATTGTTGATGGGAACGTTATTTGGTACAGTGATTATAAAAAACAGCATGGAGGTTCCTTAAAAAATTACAAGTAGAACTACCATATGAGCTAACAATCACACTTCTGGGTATATGTCCAAAAGAAATAAAACCAATATGTCAAAGAGATATCTGCAATCTCATGTTCATTGCAGCATTATTCACAATAGCCAAAATATGGAATCAACCTAGGTGTCCATTAACAGATGATAAATAAAAACAATATGATACATACACACACACACACAATGGACAGTATTCAGCACTTAAAAGGGAGGAAATTGGCCAGGCACAGTGGCTCATGTCTGTAATCCCAGCACTTTGGGAGAACAAGGTGAGAGGACCACTTGAGGCTCTAAATTTGAGACTGGCCTGGGCAATGTAGCAAGACCCTATCTGTACAAAGAAATAAAAAATAAAAATTAGGCAGGCATGGTGGCCCTCACCTGTAGTCCTAGCTACTTGGGAAGCTGAGGTGGGAGGATTACTTGAGTCCTAGAGTTTGAGGTTATAGTGAGCTACAATTGTACCACCACACTTCAGCCAAGTAACAAAGCAAGACCTTTGTCTCTTTTTTTTATAAAAAGGAGGAATTTCTCTCATTTGTGCATTTTTGACAACATCCAAAAACCTGGAGGACATTCTGTTAAGTGAAATAAGCTAGGCACAGAAAGTCAAATACTGCATGATCTCACATATATGTGGAATCGAAAAAAGCCATACTCACAGGACAGAATAAATGATGATTGCCAGGGGCTGAGTCATGGGGGACTGGGAGATGTTGGTCAAAGGGTACAAAGTTTCAGTTAGGCAGGATTAATACATTCTGGAAACCTAATATACAGCATGGTGACTATAGTGAATAATATTGTATTGTATACTTGAAATTGGCTAAAAGTATAGACCTTAAATATTTTCACTATTTAAAAGGCAAATATGTGAGGTGATGGATATGTTAATTAGCTTGATTGTGGTAATCATTTCACAATGCAGATGTATAGATATCTGCACTTAACATCTGCATTGTGTATCAAAAATATATATAATTTTTGTCAGTTTGGCCTCAATAAAGCTGAAAGATAAAAACTATTTTTAAAAATATATTTCTTGTTTTATAGAGCTTCTTATTCAGCCCCAGTACACATTTCGTTAAGTTTTGTTTATGTTTCCCTTAAAATTTGTATTTAGGTTGGGCACAGTGGCTCATGCCACAAAAAGATAGGTGTGTGAGGTAATGCATATGTTAAATAGCTTGTTTTAGTCATTCCACAATATATACATATTTCAAATATCATGTTGTACACTATAAATATATATAAATTTCATCAATTAAAATTAATTAATTAAAACTGGCTAAACAATTTATATCTAGTCAAACCTTTTAAAATAGTTTTGACATATAATATTTGTACATATTGATATCTTGTTACATGCACACAATGTGTAATGATCAAATCCATGCATTTGTGGTATCATCTTAAGTATTTATCATTTCTGTGTGTTAGGAACACATTTCGGCCCCTCTATTCTAGCTACTTTGAAATATATTACACATTGTTGCTAACTGTAGTCACTCTACTCTGCTATTGAGAATTGGGGTTTATTTCTAACTATACATTTGTACCCACTAAATTAACTTCCGTTTATCCCCACATCCTAGCTCACAGCCTTTGATATCTATCATTTTATTCTCCATCTCCATGAGACCAAATTTTAGCTCTCACATGTGAGTGAGGACATGCAGTATCTGTTTTTCCAGGCCTGGCTTATTTCATTCATCATAATGACCTCCTAGCACCATTCATGTTACTGCAATTGACCGGATTTCATTTTTTTATACCCAGTTTTAGTATTTATTTATTATTAATTTTAGTATTCCAACTATGTCTGTATACCACATTTTCTTTATCCATTTATGGACACGTAGGTTGATTCCGTATCTTTGCCATTATGAATAGTGCTGTGAAAAACATTCTAGTGCAGGTATCCGTTTGATATACAAATTTCTTTTCCTTTGGAATTTCTACCCAATAGTGGAATTGCTGGATCATGTTGTAGCTCTATTTTCAGTTTTATGAGTAACTTCCATATTGTTTTCCAAAATGACTGTACTAATTTACATTCCCACCAACAGTGTATAAGAGTTAACTTTTCTCCACAATCTCACTGTTATTTTCTGTCTTTTTAATAATAACCATTCTAAGTGTATTAAGATGATATGTCATTGTGGTTTTGATTTGCATTTCCCTGATGATTAGTTATGTTGAGCATTTTTTCATATACTTATTGGTCCTTTGTAGATCTTTTTTTGAGAAATGTCTATTTGTGTGTGTCCTTAGCTCACTTTTTAATGAGATTATTTTTTCCTATTGAATCCCTTGTCAAATGAATAGTTTGCAAATATTTTCTCTCATTTGATAGGTTGCCTCTTCACTCTGTTTTTTGTTTCCTTTACAATGCAGATACTTTTTAGATTAATATAGTCTCCTTTGCCTATTTTCATTTTGGTTACTTGTGCTTTTGAGGCCATAGCTAAAAATCTCTGTCTAGACTAACCTTCTGAAGTTTTTCCCGTTTTCTTTCAGTAGTTTTACAGTTTTAGGTGTTACTTTAAGTCTTTAATCTATCTTGAGTTGGTTTTTGTAAATGGTGACAAGTAGGAACTCAGTTTTATCCTTTTGCATTTGGATATACAATTTTCCCAGCATCATGTATTGAAGAGGTTGTCCTTTTCCCAGTGTATGTTCTTGACATCTTGTCAAAAATCAGTTGGCTGTAAATATGTGGATTTATTTCTAGGTTCTGTTTCATTGGTCTATATGTTTGCTTTTATACAAATACCATGCTGTTTTTATTACTATAGCCTTGTAACATATTTTGAATATATTCATGAAGGCAATTGTAAATAAAGGAATGAAACTGTCTCTATTTGTAAGCACCATGATTGCTTACACAGAAAATCCCAAAAATTCTACAAAGAAGCTACTAGACCTCTTGAGTTCAGCATGACCACAGTTGATACATAAAAATCAACTGTATTTCTAGGCCAGGTGTGGTGGCACACACCTGTAATCTCAGCACTTTGGGAGGCCTCAGCCTCCCAGACAGTGGCCTCACAATCACGAGAGGCTGTTGAGACCAGCCTGACCAACATGGAGAAACCCCATCTCTACAAAAAGTACAAAATTAGCCAGGCATGGTGGCACATGCCTGTAATCCCAGCTACTTAGGAGGCTGAGGCAGAAGAATCACTTGAACCCAGGAGGGAGAGGTTGCCATGAGCCAAGATCGCACCACTGCACTCCAGCCTGGGCAACAAGAGCAAAAAAAAACTCCATCTCAAAAAAAAAAAAAAAGAAATCAACTGAGGATCGATTCAAGATGGCCGACCACTAACAGCTCAGGATTGTAGCTCCCAGTGAAAGCTCAGAGAATGAGACGACGCCACATCTTTAGACGAATTTTCGTCACTCACCGATTAGCCGATTCCTAGTGGAGGAGCCCCATGGGTCGCCAGCGCGACTCTTGTGGCCGCTGCAGCGGTTTTGCCAGCGTCTCGGCGCAGCAGCTCTTCACGCAGAGCCAACGGGACTGCTTCCCCTACTGACCAGAGTTTGGAGCTCCGGGAAGTCAGAGCCGCTTTTTGCGGACTCAAGAGGGAAGCCAGACCAGAGATTCCCGGGCAGAAGAGCACCATCAGTCTTATCGCTGCTATTTAGGCTGCCACAGTGGGTGGCTCGGATCCCAGCACTGGGAATCAGTAAGTCGGACGTCGACTCAGAAAACTAATTAGAAAGGCGGTTCATCTATAATGAAGGGAAAAAAACAGCCTAAGAAGGCCGAGTATACTCAAAATCAGAACCCATCAGCAACGGAACAAGCCCTGATGGAAAAGGACTCATCAGCAACCGAACAAGCCCTGTTGGAAAAGGACTCATCAGTAACGGAACAAGCCCTGATGGAAAAGGACTGTGTTCCATTATCTGAAGTAGGCTTTAAAAGGTGGATGATAAGAAACTTCTGGGAGTTAAAGGAACTTGTTCTAACCCAATGTAAAGAAACTAAGAACTTGGAAAAAAGGTTCGATGAAATGTTGAAAAGAATAGACAATATAGAGAGGAATACAAATGAACTTATGGAGTTGAAAAATACAACACGAGAACTGAGTGAAATATGTACAAGCTTAAACAGCCGAATGGATCAAGCAGAAGAAAGGGTATTAGAGGTCGCAGACCAACTTAATGAAACAAAACGACAAGACAAGAATAGAGAAAAAAGGATAAAAAGGAATGAGCAAAGTCTCCAAGCAATATGGGACTATGTGAAAAGACCTAATATACGCTTGATTGGTGTACCTGAATGTGACGGAGAGAATGAAGTCAAGCTGGAAAATACTCTCCAGGACATTATCCAGGAAAATTTTCCTAATTTAGCAAAGCAGGACACTATTCAACCCCAGGCAATACAGAGAACACCACAAAGATATTCCTCAAGTAGACCAACCCCAAGGCACATAATCGTTAGATTCACCAAGATCAAAACGAAGGAGAAAATATTAAGGGCAGCCAGAGAGAAAGATCAAGTTACCCATAAAGGTAAGCCTATTAGGCTTACAGCAGATCTCTCAACGGAAACCCTACAAGCTAGAAGAGAGTGGGGGCCAATATTCAATATACTTAAAGAACAAAACTTTCAGCCCAGAATTTCATATCCTGCCAATTTAAGCTTTACATTTGAAGGAAAAATAAAATCTTTTAGGAACAAGCAAGTACTCAGAGATTTTATTACCACCAGGCCTGCTTTACAAGAACTTCTAAAAGAAGCATTATACACAGAAAGGAACAACCAGTATGATCCTTTCTAAAAATACACCAAAAAGTAAAGAGCATTAACATAAAGAAGAATTTTTATCAACAAAAGGACAAAATAGCCAGTTAATATCAAATGGCAGTAACCCTAAAGTTAAATCAACCAAATCTCCCAATCAAAAGATACAGACAAAATCCAACGGTATATCCAAAGATATACATAGACTCAAAATAAAGGGTTGGAAAAAAAAAAACGTACCAACCAAATGGAGAGCAAAAATAAATAAATAAAAAGCAGGAGTTGCAATTTTCACATTTGACAAAATAGATTTCAAAGCTATAAGGATACAAGGGTAAAAGGATTAATGTAACAATAAGAGATCTTAACACCCAGATACATAAGACACATAGTGAGATTTAGATTCAACGAGACAACAAATTGATAACGATATCCAGGATTTGAACTCAGAGCCAGAACAAATAAACACAATAGAGGTCTCCATTTTAAACACATAAAATATGCATTAACCACTTTAAACACTCAAAATATTGATCGGCCATTATTGAAACCCATTTTAGGAATGAAGTAATATTCCTTTTTCCCTCTTTTTCTTTTTTTCCCCTTCTTTTTCTCTTTTTCCCTAAAAAAAAAAAAAGAAAGAAATCAACTGTACCTCTATATACTGGTTATGAATAATTGGAATTTAAAATAAAAATATTGCATGTTTCTATTTATATGACACATTCTGGAAAAGACAAAGCTAAAGGAATAGAAAACAAATCTTTGGTTTCCAGGTTTTGGAAGTACAGGAAGGGATTGACTACAAAGGTCAGTGCTAGGGAATTTGGGGTATGATATATGGTGCTATGATGGTAGATACATGACTCTATTTTGTCAAAATTCATAGAACTGCACATCACAAAGTATCAGCAAAAACAATCAAACTCTGTAAAATATTTGAAGAGATTTATTCTGAGCTAAATATGTGATCAATGGCAGGTAACACAGCCCTCAGGAGGTACCCAAGGTTGTCAGGCCACAAATTGGTTTTGTACATTTTAGAGAGACCTAAGGGATCAGTCAACACATGTAAGATGTACATTGCTTTGGTTCAGAAAGGTGAGACAACTGGAAACAGAGGCTAGGGTTTCTTCCAGATCATAGGCAGATTCAACGACTTTCTGTTTGGCAATTGGATAAAAGAGTTATTACTAGTAGAATGTCTGGGTTATGATAAGAGGTTATGGAGATGAATGTTTTGTCATGCAGATAAAGCTTCCAGGTAGCAGGCTTCAGAGAGAATAGATTGTATTTGCCAGACTTAAAGAGTCTGTTCTATCAGTAATTCCAAAAAGGAGGAGGTTATAAAAAGTTATGTCTGACTCTCCCTTCCCATCATGGCTTAAATTAGTTTTTTTCAGGTTAATTTTGGAATGTCCTTGCTGATAAGAATGATCCTTTCAGATGAGTGGGTGGCTTAGAATTTTATTTTTGGTTAACAGACAGAATTTTAGTTTATACAAATTTTTTAAAGCCAAGCAGTAATTAAGATCAACCCAAGATGGAATGTAGATGGCCACAAATGAATCTAACTTTGTTATAAATGAATGATAAAATCAAATGTAAAGGGGTATAGAGATAGGAGCTAACTTAATTAACTTTGGAAAATATTGCTGTAACTGGATAAATAATACACATGAACACTATACCTTATGTCACAGGCTGAAAATGGCCCCTCAAAAGATTTCCATGACCTAATCCCTGGAATCTGTATTACCTATATGGGGAAAAAATGGGTCTTTATGGATGTAATTAAGTCAAATATATTGAAATGGGGAGATTATCTGAATTACCCATCCACAAAGACCCTAAATGTAACCAAATATATGTTTATAAAAGGGAATCAGTTGGAGAGATTTCACACACTGAGGGAAGGCCATGTGAAGGCAGGTCAAAGAGAAATTTAAAGATGCTGGCTATGGTGGCTAATTTTACGTCAATTTGGATAGGCTATGATATCCAGCTGTTTGGTGAAACACCATTTTAGATGTTGATGCAAAATATTTTTTATTTTTTATTTTTATTTTTTATTGGATTTTAGGTTTTGGGGTACATGAGCAGAGCATGTAAGACAGTTGCATAGGTACACACATGGCAGTGTGCTTTGCTTTTCTTCTCCCCTTCACCCACATTTGGCATTTCTCCCCAGGCTATCCCTCCCCACCTCCCCCTCCCACTGGCCCTCCCCTTTTCCCCCCATAGACCCCACTGTTTAGTACTCCCCTTTCTGTGTCCATGTGTTCTCATTCTTCATCACGCGCCTATGAGTGAGAATATGCGGTGTTTCATTTTCTGTTCTTGTGTCAGTTTGCTGAGGATGATGTTCTCCAGATTCATCCATGTCCCTACAAACGACACGAACTCATCATTTCTGATTGCTGCATAATATTCCATGGTGTATATGTGCCACATTTTTCCAATCCAGTCTATTATCAATGGGCATTTGGGTTGGTTCCAGGTCTTTGCTATTGTAAACAGTGCTGCAATGAACATTCGTGTACATGTGTCCTTATAGTAGAACGATTTATAGTCTTTTGGATATATACCCAGTAATGGGATTGCTGGGTCAAATGGAATTTCTATTTCTAAGGCCTTGAGGAATTGCCACACTGTCTTCCACATTGGTTGAACTAATTTACACTCCCACCAACAGTGTAGAAGTGTTCCTTTTTCTCCACATCCTCTCCAGCATCTGTTGTCTCCAGATTTTTTAATGATCGCCATTCTAACTGGCGTGAGATGGTATCTCAATGTGGTTTTGATTTGCATCTCTCTGATGACCAGTGACGATGAGCATTTTCTCATATGATTGTTGGCCTCATATATGTCTTCTTTCGTAAAGTGTCTGTTCATATCCTTTGCCCACTTTTGAATGGGCTTGTTTGTTTTTTTCCTGTAAATCTGTTTGAGTTCTTTGTAAATTCCGGATATCAGCCCTTTGTCAGATGGGTGGACTGCGAAAATTTTTTCCCATTCTGTTGGTTGCCGATCCACTCTAGTGACTGTTTCTTTTGCCGTGCAGAAGCTGTGGAGTTTGATTAGGTCCCATTTGTCTATTTTGGCTTTTGTTGCCAATGCTTTTGGTGTTTTGTTCATGAAGCCCTTGCCTACTCCTATGTCCTGGATAGTTTTGCCTAGATTTCCTTCTAGGGTTTTTATGGTGCCAGGTCTTATGTTTAAGTCTTTAATCCATCTGGAGTTAATTTTAGCGTAAGGTGTCAGGAAGGGGTCCAGTTTCTGCTTTCTGCACATGGCGAGCCAGTTTTCCCAACACCATTTGTTAAACATGGAGTCCTTTCCCCATTGCTTGTTTTTGTCGGGTTTATCAAAGATTGTATAGTTGTATGTATGTTGTGTTGCCTCCGGTGCCTCTGTTTTGTTCCATTGGTCTATATCTCTGTTTTGGTACCAGTACCATGCTGTTTTGATTACTGTAGCCTTGTAGTATAGTTTGAAATCCGGTAGTGTGATGCCCCCCGCTGTGTTCTTTTTGCTTAGAATTGACTTGGCTATGCGGGCTCTCTTTTGGTTCCATATGAAGTTCATGGTGGTTTTTTCCAGTTCTGTGAAGAAAGTCAGTGGTAGCTTGATGGGGATAGCGTTGATTCTGTAAATTACTTTGGGCAGTATAGCCATTTTCACGATATTAATTCTTCCTAACCATGAACATGGAATGTTTCTCCATCTGTTTGTGTCCTCTCTGATTTCGTTGAGCAGTGGTTTGTAGTTCTCCTTGTAGAGGTCTCTTACGTTCCTTGTGAGTTGTATTCCAAGGTATTTTATTCTTTTTGTAGCAATTGCGAATGGCAGTTCACTCTTGATTTGGCTTTCTTTAAGTCTGTTGTTGGTGTAGACGAATGCTTGTGATTTTTGCAAAATATTTTTTAGATATGATGAAGTCAATAGACTTTGGGTAAAGCAGAACTCTCCATAATTCAATTAGTTGAAGGCCTTAGGAGCAAAGACTAAACTTTCCTAAAGAGGAAATTTGAACTTGAGACTGCAACACAGAAACCCTGCTTGAGTTCTCAGCTTCCCTAGTCTGCTTTGTGAATATTGGACTCAACTGAAACATCAACTCTTAATTTCTAGGCTGCCAGCTCACCCTACAGATTTCAGACTTGCCACCTCTACAATCTTAACAAACAATTCCTTAAAATAAATCTAGATGAATGGGTGGAGACAGATAGATAGATAGATCATAGATGATAGATAGATAGATAGATAGATAGATAGATAGATAGATAGATGCTATAGATAGATGTTATTGATTCTATTTCTCTACAGAATCCTGACTGACCTTGAAAATCGGCTATAAGCCAAGAAATGTAGCTACAAGCCAAGAAATGCCAGCAGCCACCAAAAGCTTAAAAAAGAGAGAAATGAATTCTTCCCTAGAGCATTGAAAGTATGGTCCTGCTGACACCTTGATTTTTGACCTGTAACACTGACTTTGGAGGTCTGGCCTCTGGAACTATGAGAGAATGACTTTCTGTTGTTTCAATCCAAAAAGACTGTGGTAATTTGCTATAGCAGTCACAGAAAATTAGCATGCCCTAGTTGATAAATTCGTTTATCATAGCATCTGGGTTACCAATTTAGAAAGAACTTTACATGTATACAGGGACTGAAAAAGAAAGCAAATAGATTGTCGTTAATAACAGCCAGGTTTCTCACTGTCAGAGAAAGCAGTTACAAACAAACAAAAGGGGAATACTACATGTCTATAGTTCCTATAAACATGTATATAGATATAGTATATAGAAATATATTTCCTAGAAATATATTCCTAGGACAGATCCTAGGTCTGTCCACTGAGAAGCAGTTATACTCCAGGAGCCACTGTGTGCTTATCATATACCTCTTATGATAATAAATCAAGAGTCTTAACTGATTTTGGAGCATTACTCTATATTTTTGGAATATCTTTTCTAATCATAGAGAAAAAATTCATCTAACCATATTAAAATAGATTTTTGGACCTAAACAAAATTAGATATGCAGTTTCTATTTTTCTTCTAAATTTAACAGAGAGCTCTGGGACTAGACCCCTTATTTCTGAAATCTCATTGAATAGAATTGGGGAAAAATTTCTATTTTAAAGGTGATAGAAGATTTGATTTATCTCTAGGGGCATAATTCTCTTTTAAAAGTTATCTTTCTAACTTTTATAAGGCTATTTGATTACATAGTTATTTTTGTGATTTGTATTAGAAACACTGAATATGCCTCCACTAGTGGGATGAACTATGACATTCAAAAACAAACAACTCCGGTTCCTTTCTCCCTTTACCTTATACTCAGGTGATGTTCAATAAAATGTACTTCTTTTAAACAAGATATAATTTTCCAGTTTTGGGCACCAGCAGTATGAAATCACAAGACAATCAGTTGTTATCGGGAGTTACCTGGAACCTATCATTACACATTTGGACCACTGCAATTGACTCCTAATTGGTTTATCCAACTATAATTTCTCCTAATTCTGATTGTACTGTCAGTTTAATTTGCCTTAGTTATTTCTTTTCTCTTGAAACTCCAACATTAAAATGTAAGTTCCATACTGGTCTCAGAAACCAAGTCAAAACACTTCAAGATCCTCTAAAAATAAGTCCTGTCATATCTATTAAACTCAATTTCCTGATATTATTTTTCATTCCAGTTAGGTATATTACTTAATTTCCTCTACACATATTAATAGTAAATATGTGACTGCATTTTTCTTTTGATCATGTTAGCCCCCTTATCTAGAAAGCTCTGTGTCCTTTACCAATTCAGGTAAATTCTATTAACTCGATAATTGTTTAATGCAACCCTACTAAAGACTAGCAACTAGTCAGGTATTAAAAAATGAAAGGCTAAAAAAAGCATCAATCTTACACTTGAAAATTTTATAATCTGTATACCTGTAAAGTCCTAATTCAGTTCTACCTCTTCAGTGATTCCTTCCCAGGTTTTCTAGTCCATGATGACCTTTTTGCCCTCATTTTTAAAGCACTTGGTCTCTTTTATAACAAAATCACATTATAATAACTATATAGTTATTTCTTTTAGTTTTCCAAACTAAAAGTTTTCCAACTATTTCCAAGTTTTGTCTACTCAACTAACATAAATAACCATATTATTATAAGGTGATTTTGTTATTTCCCAAGTTTTGTCTACTCAACCAAGTTATAAGCTCCTTGAATATAAGACCATGTCTGTGTTCTAGCCTTTTATATGCTGTCAAGGTTCCATGTGCTCTGTAGATACTTATAAATACTTATTTCATATCATTAATTGATATATGATAAAGCTAACCATACTGGTGTGCTAGACATTATTTAAAATAAAAATAAATCATGGAATCACTGAGTCATTCAAGACTAAAACTAGTTTTGAATTTCTCAACAAATAAACCAATTGTAACATTTTTCTCCTTTCTTATATATAACCAACGTCTTTATTATATCAAAACTACTAATTATTTCAATCATAGCATCAATAAGATAAATAACTGTTAAAAAAAGAAAAAAAACTCCAGATTTTTAACTGAAATTTTCATCTTTCAACCAATTATTGAAGGTTTGTTGGGTTTTTATTTTAACACTGTCTAAAGTTTTCTTAGTCTATCATTAGTTAGATTGACCTTCTTTTTAAAAGAAGTTGTATTACAGCTCAATGTAATACAACTGTGATAATTTGCAGATACCTTGACGAAGCAGTATAGACTCTTACCCAAAATTTGATTTGCATATTGAAACTGATGATGCCACACATCCCAACAGGGTATCAAATTATTTTTCTAGTCATATATTAAGGCCTTCTGGGGAGAGCTGGGCAGGCCTCCTAAGCTGAACTGAAAAATGGCTTGAGAAGTAGAGAAAGAAGACCGGCTTTGGGTTTTTATGGTAGTTAGTGGGTGGGGCTGGCTGAGGGCTCCCATATGTGGTTTGAACTTCCTACTGGCACCAAAGGAGGGAGCAACCATACTTTCTGATCAGCTTGGCCAGATATTGGGCAGAAAGGGGAAAGAAGGGGTTAGATTTAAAAATCCATCAACAGTCACATCAAAATATGAAGCCAAACTCTTTATTACTTGATAACCAGATATAGCTAATTTACAAAGCACAAAATACAATAATATTGAGTAAAGTGTTTATAGAAGTCCATCAAATGTTAAATATCTTCACTTAAGCTATATAACTAATTGACAAATACTGAACATAAAAAATAAAAATGAAATTGTTTTTTATTGAAGGAGACAAAATTTTAAACATTCTTCAAAAAATATTTAAGCAAAAAATATATATTAACAGGATCACCACCAATACAACAATCCAATTTTCAGAAATTACTCTGGCCCTTCACATTTCATTTTGATCCATTGAAGGCATTAGCATAACTCAGAATGTTAGCATTTTATCAAGAGTCACATTAGAAGCAAATAACACAGATTTTATGTTACTAACATAAATTATTTGAAATTATTATTACAGTACTACTCTGGATACTGCATGGTGAAGCCGAAGTAAAACCCAATAAATTTAAAAGAAAGCTTTAGTAGCTAAAGTACACTTCAGCACTAATTCTGCAGTTGCTACTGCAAGTCTTGTTCTTATCAAAGTACTTACAATACTACCAGAAAAGGAGAAGCAGGCTTAATATTTAAAATAAAGATTAATGAAAAAAAGCATCAAATTCTATTAATAAAAGTTCTACCTAAAGACAGCTCACAAATCAAAACCAAAAAATAATGATTCGTTAATAGTACACACAAAACCAAAATATTCAATACTTCAATATTTCAATAAATATAATCAAACAATGTAAACATTACTGCTTTAATCAACAAAAGAAAGTAGTCTTCATGTTTTAAGGAATATTGTAAAATGCCGTTGTGACTACAGAAGAGTAAAATAATTCATGGAACTAATGACTAGCTCAAAAAAAGGTAAACTGTGTTGTATTTTGTGAGGAAGATGAAAAACCTTTTAAAGAAGAAGGTATTGAATTTTGACTCTGTCCAAATGAAAATGGAAAACTAAAATCATCTTTTCCAGCTCCAAATGTATGAGATGAAGTGTCTGATTGAAAAGAAAATGTAAAGCCATCTCCTCCTTCTGGCTTCTCAAAGAAGTTTCCTAAGGAAGATAAATATTACAATATCACGCTCTCCATCTTATATAAAATTTTTATAATGTGCTGAATTATAGCACACTGCATACAATAAATATGGGTAACACTGAATCATTCGTCTATTTAGCAGGTATTTAACTGTATTCCTCTTAAGTGCAAGGCATTGTCCTTTGTAGTATGAAGGTTAAAACAGACTAAAACTTAAACCCTACTTTCAAATAATTTGAACTCTAGTATATAAAGAACTAGTATAAAAAGTAAAAAGTGGAATAAAACACCTCAAATGAAGAGAATAATACAGAGGCACAGAAAGAGACATGCATAAGATGTATTAGAGTAACAGAAATCTATTCAGCTTAGCAGGAGCAGTGAGAAATAATAAAGATGTATTGAATGGAAATAATTAATGAAGACGAGGTTGGAAAAACTGCTGAATGTCCCATTATGGAACCTGGACTTTATTTAGTAGATAACAAGACTCCATTGAAGAATTTCAAACAGAGATATGACATGATTTGAATGGCTTCGTATTACTCAGGAGAAAAAGGTATAATGGCTGAAACAGGAGAGTCTAGAAGTGGGACTAAGCAAAATAAAATACAAGTCTACTGTCCAGTGAAGAGACACTGAAAGGCTGACCTTATCTACAATCATAGCAATGGTAATGGAGGAAAAAATGCTGGATCTGAGAGATACTGTATAAGTTAAACTTATTCAACTATTATTTATTGAGTCACTACAATATTCTGTTCATGGCATTGTTCAAGGAAACTGACAGAACATTAAAAAGAGTTCTATAGTTTTAAAAGGACTTTTTAAAATAAGCTTTAAATGTAGCTCCGGTTTATAGAGCCCAGAATTATCATTAAGGAAAAATAGCATTTCATTTATTATATTAATAATAAAATTATAAATAAATATATTTTCAACATTCCAATTCTATTTTAAAATCATCATTAAATAATTTTTAATCTACAGTAATCAAATATGCACTTGAAACAAGTCTTTTACAATATGTTTTTATATAGAATTAATCAAATAGCATATTAAGCAAAATAATTTACTTTACATCACTTTGAATGTTTCATATATTTTTAAACTTTCAGATATTTAATAAACTTTATTTTTAAACATCTCAATTATTTCACCCTAAAAAGAACTGAGCCAACTAGCAGTAAGATGGATGGATGGATGGATGGACAAACAGATGGATGGATGGACAGACTGACTACCAGATACTTGCATTCTTCCTCTCTCCCTTTCTCACTTTATTTTTTTGACTATGTGTATTTCTCAGTACACATCCATAAGACTTAATGAAAAATAGGTATAATGTAAACACAGATCCAAAAAGGACTAAAATCTGAAATTTCTCTTTGAATAAATGAATTTGATTTGTTTTTAATTTCACAAGAAGTTCATATGAGGTCTTAACAAAACTCATATGATCACTGTAAATAAAAGAATACATTACTGTGCAAGGCAGAATTATAGGTGCTATGGGAAATTAAAAGGTACATTAAAAATCCCTGCCCTCAAAAAACCTGTGATCTAGAGGAGCTTTTATATATAATTATAAATAATGATAGTGGGTAGAATGCTAAAAAGTATATAAAAGAATAGATAAGGTCTTATGGAAGGTAATTCTATCTTGAAAGAAAGAGACAGAGTTGGGGATTACAAGAGGAAAAAAGCAGGTAAGAAAGTGTGGGCATACTTGAGACACACTGAGTTCCTGAGTCTGACTAAAGCACAGGTTATTCTTGTAAGATAAAAGACTTAAAAGGTATGTCAGGGAATGAATAGAGATTGGTTAATGAGTACAAAAATACAGCTAGATCGAAGTAATAAATTCTAGTATGGAATTTAAGAATAAGTTCTAGAGCAGTAGTATGGTTTACAAGGATTTATAGTATATTTTGACATAGCTAGAAGAGAAGATTTGGAGTGTTCCCCACACAAAAAGAGTGATAAATGGCTGATGTGATAGATATTCTAATTACCCTGATTTGACCATTACACATTGTATGCAGGTATCAAATATCACATGGACCCCATAAATATGTACAACTATATACCAATAAAAAACAAAACAGGTAGTTGGGACTAAATTAGAAAAGTCGAAGCATAATTTGATAGTGGGGAAGTCACTGAAGGTATCTAATTAGGGCCAGGGACATGGCTAATATTATGGGCACTGAAGATTAATTGAACTGTGATCTATAGGTAAACTAAAAAACAGAAAACATCAACCAGGAGGTTATCGTAACAGCCTAAGTGAACAGTAAGACTCTGAAATATAATGGTTTCAATGAAAATAGAAAATAAAAATAAATATTTAAGAGAGAGAACTGATAAAACTTGATGAATAGTTGAATGTAGTCACGGTCACAGAGAAAAGTTACAATTGTTACTATGTTCCAAACCTTAAGAGCCAGAATAATGGAGATGCCATTTATGGACATCAGGAGAGCAAGTTTGATGTCAGCTACACTGAGTTTTTAATGTCAAAAGAGATTTAAACTATACAATCAGAAATAAAGTCCTAGAATTTAGAATTCAGCGCAGCAAGATATAAATTTGGTCATTATCTGTATGTATTATATTTGGAAACACTGAAGTGAATGAGTGTCAAATGAATGAGTGTCAAAAAAGAGGATGTGGGCTGGGTGTGGTGGCTCAGGTGTAGTTTACAGGTGCAGTGCCTATAATCCCAGCACTTTGGGAGGCCGAGGCAGGTGGATGGCCTGAGGTCAGGAGTTTGAGACCAGCCTGGCCAACATAGTAAAACCCTGTCTCTACTAAAATACAAAAATTTGGCTCGGTGTGGTGGCATGCGCCTGTAATCCCAGCTACTCAGGAGGCTGAAGCAGGAGAATCACTTGAACCCCAAAGGCAGAGGTTGCAGTGAGCCGAAATCACGCTATTGCACTCCAGCCTGGCAAGCAAGAGCAAAACTCTGTCTCAAAAAAAATAAAAGTGGATGTAAATAAATTTAAATTTTTAGATGGTAGACATTAAAAAATGTCTATAATTGGTAATCCTTCTGATCTCATAGCATTAAATACCATTTATAAGAATTCCAAAATCTCTGTCTCCATCTCATTGAATTCCAAATTCATATGTAAAATTTCCTACTTTACTTTCACTTAGGTATCTAATTCAATTAAAACACTTTCTAAATGAAACTCCTGGCTCCTCAAATTACTCTTACAGCCTTCCATATTTCAGTAAGTGGCAACTCCATTCTAAGTTATTCATGTCAAAACCATGGCACAATCCTTGTTTCTCTTGCTCTCAATCCTTATATCCAGTCCATAAGGAAATTCTTCCAGTTCTACTTTCAGAAAACTTTGTAACCAAAATCTGACATCTTCTCATCACTTCTGCTGCCATCAGTTCTCACTTTGTATAATTTTATAGCTTCCTGATCATTCCCTGCTTTTGCCCTTGTTTCCATACAGGCTGTTCACATAGCAGCCAGAATAATTATTTTAAAACCTGTCAGGTCATTTCAGTCCTTTACTTAAAACCTTCCTGTGGCTTCCCATTTCACTCAGAAAAAAGCCCTCAAATTCTTAATGATCTATAGGTCCCACATGGTTTGCTTTCCATTCACCTCTTGGATTTAATCTCCCACCAGTCTCTCCTTCCTTATTCCATTCAAATCATAGCAATTTAACTACTTTTCTACGAACATACTGAGTATGTTTCCCATTTCAAGACTTTTTTGCCCTTTGCTTGGAACACTTTTCCCAGTAGCTTGTATCTGCACCTCCTTCTGCTCAATGTTGATTTTTGGTGATGTCTTTCCTGACTCCCTTGCAATACAGCAATCACCTTCCTGATCCAAGTATTCTCTATTTCCCTTACTCTACATTACTTTGCTACATAGCGCTTATCACCAACAATAAGTAAAGAATTAACGTCAAGGCATATTCAGGCCCACCTGGAAAAATGACCTTGGAACCTACTTCCCACAGCAACTGTTTTCTTATAAAACACAGAATTAAGGTAAAATGTAGAATGTTGTATCTATCTAGTCTGCTGCATGAGGATGCACATGAATTAGAGGAGTTATCAGTTAGCATAAAGGCCTTGGGCTTCATGACTAGAATAATATAAAAGATCGGTGTGAAATTGAAGTTACAGCTCTCATGTATCAAGGTGACCTACATGCAACATGCCTTTTGTCCATAGCAGCCTGACATGTTCCTTGGGTTGCG
Organism: Callithrix jacchus; assembly: GCF_049354715.1. Taxonomy (NCBI): domain Eukaryota; kingdom Metazoa; phylum Chordata; class Mammalia; order Primates; family Cebidae; genus Callithrix; species Callithrix jacchus. The sequence continues at coordinate 95,136,502 of NC_133509.1, forward strand.
GTGGCAAAAGAAAGGGAATTACTTGGTTAGTTGGTAATCCTCCCAATGAAACCAAGGATGCTGTATCTACCAGTATCTCTTTTCCTGCATCTTTCCATAGCACAAAGTTAATATTAGATTAAAAATCATAATATGTGAGTCTGACTATTCCAGCCCATAACAACTGATGTTTAGTGAACTATCTGATGCATTATACATTGATTTACTTGTCTAGTTTCAGTTTCTCCAACTAGAACATAAGCCATATGAGAATTTTTCATTCTTGTCCACTGTTCTACAAGCAGAGCCCAAAAGCATACCTGACATAAAATATAATACATATACACATTTATATTCATATGTTGAATGAACAGTCAATGAAAAGAAAAATGAAGAAAGAGTATTCAATAAAAATTATCAAAGAGAGAGAAGGAAATCCAAAATTTGCAGAAAAAAGATGGAAAATAACCAACCATATCAATTGCTGCAAAGAGTTTTAATATGATAATAAACACAAGATGCCCATAATGTTTAATAATTGAGAGGTCAGTAACCTTGGAGAAAGCAAATTTTAGTAGAGTACTGAGAAAAGCTAATTGCGTTAAAAAAGAAAGGAAAGAAAATCAGTGAGTAGTGCAGAAGTGACAGTAATTTCTAACGAATAAATTGACCACCTAAGAAAATCAGTTAGAGAAACTAAATACTGTACTAAAAAGTTAACATGTTTTTGAAATGTAGCAAACTTCAAACAACTTACCAATTTCTTGCTGTGATGACAGAGGATTTAGATTTCTTGCAGAATAATGTTCATTAAACTAGAAAATAATTTCCATTAAATATTACTTGTGAAATCAGTAGGACAATATACATATTTGAATTTAAAGCCTAGTTCTTCTAATACATAGACTTAAAGTAGACATATGGTAACTTTATATAGCACATTCTTACACTTTAAAAAATCTGTCTTCAAACCCTGTCATTTATTTCTATTAAAATAATGTCTATTCATTTTATTCAGGCAAAATACACTATAGTAAGGATAGCTCCCACTTTAGAATATTAATATGATCTTTTGCTTTATTCTGAAGGCCTTTAACAAATCAGGTTCTTGATATTGCTTTTTTCCCTATAAAAATAAAAGTAAGTGGATAGTTTCATGTCAGTTCAGATCAAGTTTTGCTGCAAAAAGTCTATTTTCTCAGTAAAACAAGATTTTTAAAAAATGAGATCATGACAGCATAGTTTTCTGTCCACTTTTTTTCCCCTTCACATTGCATGGTGAGCATTTGTCCATGTCGTTATTCTTCTAAAACATGACTCCGTGGCACTATAATGTTCTTCCAAATAGACAGCTTTAACTATCCTTTTATAATGGACATTTAAGTTGCCCCAATTTTGTTTCTTACATAAAAGTCATACCAAAGAAACACTGTTATGCACAGATTTATGTTTCTTTGATGATTCAACAGCTATAAGGAAAGCTGTTTTCTCATAGATTTTATAAGCCACTTGAATTTCTTTTTCAGTGAATTATCTATTTGCCAAATAAACTTTGCTCATTCATCTATTGAGAGAGTAGTTATTTCCTTATTGGTACATATAAGCACTTTAGAGATGTTAATTAATTCTTCTCAATTTCATTGCAAATATTTAATGTGTTCATCATTTTGCCTTTAAAATTTTTTAACATATGGAAGTTAAGATTTCATATGTAATCAAACCCAATTATGTTCGTTTGCTTCTTCTTCCACTGTTTTCATGCTTAGAGAATCCTTCCTCCTAAGGTCTGGTATTCACCAATATTTCCTCTGAAATATGTTGTGGTTAACATTTTCTCACATAATTTTATGCATTTGTAACTTCTATTGACGTACAGTGTAAGATGAGTACCTAATTTACCCCTATTAATGTGTAGTCTATCGTTATCACATTATAAAATCTTTGGCTTCAAGACTTTCTAGCCCATACCATTGATCAACCAATCCTTAAAACCATTATCATATCTTTTATTACTTTAGCCTAATAGGATGTTTGAATATTTAGAAAGTAAGTTTCCCTCTGTTTTGTAACATTTAGAAGTTATAATTACATCCTCTCTTTCATTCCTGATATAGGGATTTTATCAATTATTTTCAAAGAACCAATTTTGACTTTGTTAATTTTCTCTATTGTTTGTTTTTCCATTTCACTGATTTCTCTTATTATCTTATTTCTTCATTCCTCTTACTTCAGGTTAGCTTAGTTCTTCTTTTTCTAGATTCTCAAAATGAAACCTTAGGTCACTGATTTTAGGCCTTTCTTCTTTTTTGTTAATTATGTAATTATTAGTTAAATTATTTAAAGCTATCATTTTGCTCTGGCTTTGGCAACATTCCACAATTTTTGATAGGCTGGATTTTATAATGTGATAATGCAGTTTAAAATCTTTCCTAAAAGAGAACCCACTGCCTTGAAGGGAAAGACACAGTCCTGGCAGAATTCATTATGCACTGACTAAAGAGCCCTTGGGCCCTGAATAACCAGTAGTAACACCTAGGTAGTATGCTGTGGGCCTTGGGCTCTGAGAGGTGCTGGCTTCAGTTGTGACCCAGCACATCCCAAGCTGTGGTGGCTATGGTAAAACACCCTATATGTTTAAGAAGAGCAGAGGAAAAAAGTAGCGGGCATTTTATCTTGTATACTAGGTACCAGCTCAACCACAATGAGGTAGAATAAGGAGGATCTTGGGGTCCCTGAGTCCAGGCCTAGGCTCTTGGGCAGCATTTCTAGATCTGCCCTGGGCCAGAAAGGAGCCCACTGCCCTGAAGAGTGAGTCCCATGCCTGGCATCATTCACTGAAGAGTCCTTGGGCTTCAAGTGGACATCAGCAGTGCCTTGCAGACCCCACCATGAGCTGATGGTGGCAGGGTCCACAAGGAAAGGCTCCTCTGCCTGTGGAAAGGGAAGGAAAAGCAGGAAGGACTTTGTATTGTGGTTTGAGTGCCAGTTTAGCCAGAGTAGAACAGAACATTGAACAAATTACTAAGGTTTTTGACTCTAATCCCAAACTCCCAGACAGCATCTCTGGACCTGCCCAGGGCCAGGAGAACTAGCCACCTTGAAGGGAAGAACACACACCTGGCTGGCTTCACCACCTGCGGATCACAGAGCTCTAGGGTATTCAGTGAACATAGGTGGTAGCCAGGTAGTGGTTACAGACCTTAGGCAAGACTCAATGCTGTGCTGGCTTCAAGTATGACCCAGTGCAGTCCTAGTAAAGATGGCCACAGAGATGCTTGCATCACATCTCTCCCCACTCCAGGCAGCTCAGCAGAAAGAAAGAGGCTCCATTTGTTTGGGAGAAAGCAAGGGAAAATAACAAGAGTCTCTGCCTGGTAATCCAGAGAATTCTTCCAGAACTTATCAAGACCACCAAGGCTACACCTTTCTGAGTCTACAAAAACCACAGGGTTATTGGGCTTGGAGCCCAAGTCCCTTTAAATACTTGGAAAGCCCCCTCAAGAAAGACAGGCACAAGCAAGCCCAGACTACAAAGACTACTACAATAAATACCTAATTTTTCAATGCCTAGACACCAACAAACAACTACAAGCATCAAGATCATCCTAGAAAACATGAACTAGCCAAATCAACTAGAAAAATCACCAAGCACCAATCCTGGAGAAACAGAGATATGTGACCTTTCAGACAGATAATTCAAAATAGCTGTTTTGCGGAAACTCAAAGAAATTCAAAGTAACAAAACAAGATATGCAGAATTCTATCAGATAAATTTAACAAAGATATTTAAATCATTAAAAAGAAGCAGAAATTGTAGAGTTGAAAAATGCAACTGGCATACTGAAGAATCCCTCAAAAGTCTCTTAATAGCAGAATTAATCAAGCAGAAGAAAGAATTAGTGAACTAGAAAACAGGCTATTTGGAAATACACAGAGGAGATAAAAAAAAAAAGAAGTGTGAAAAAGAATGAAGCATGCCTACAAGAACTAGAAAATAGCCTCAAAAGGGCAACTGTAAAAGCCATTGGTCTTAAAGAGGTGATAAGGAATGAGACAGGAGTAGAAAATTTATTCAAAGACATAATAACAGAGAACTTCCCAAACCTAGAGAAAGATATGAAGATTCAAGTACAAGAAGGTTATAGAACACCAAGCAGATTTAACCCAAAGAAGACTAGTTCAAGGCATCTACTACTCATATTCTCAAAGGTCAAGGATAAAGAAAATAAATAAATAACACACAGTGGAGCTCCAATTTTTCTGACAGCAGACTTTTCAGTGGAAACCATACAGGCCAGGAGAGAGTGGCATGACATATGTAATGTGCTGAAGAAAAAAAACTCTTACTCTAGAATAGTGTATCTGAAAAAATATCCCTCAAGTGTGAAGGAGAAATAAAGACCTTCCCAAACAAACAGAAGCTGAGGGGTTTCATCAACACCAGAACTGTCCTATAAGAAATGCTTGGGAGGACTCAAGATGGCGCTGTGAGAATAACCCAGGATTGGAGCTCTTCTCATTGAATCCGCAAACGGTGAGTCAGAGCGGCATTTCCAGACTGATCTTTGTTGCCCACAGAATGGGGAAACTCCCAAGTATAAAAAAGACACGGACGCCAGGCAGTAAGTCTGCCTGGTGAAGCTGGCAGCCGGGGCGGCGGCGGCCGGCCCTACCCAGCAATCCCCACAGGGCGCGCTTGTCTGGGTGCCCTGTTGAACTGGCAACCTGAGACTTGAGAGGGCTGGACTTGAGACTGAACGAGACTTGGACAGTAGGCCAGCCCAGGGGTTGCAGGGATTGGGATACCCAGTGGGACGAACAAAACCGCGATTTCAAACTATCCCGAGCAGACGGTCCGAGATGCTCTGTGGGGGAGGGGCATCCACCACTACCGAGGCAACCCGCCCCAGCTGAGATACACGCCCACTGCTGACGCAGCCAGCCATTGCTGAGGCAACCCGTCCCTACTGAGATACACGCCCATTGCTGACGCAGCCAGCCGTTGCCGAGGCAACCCGTCCCTACTGAGATACACGCCCACTGCTGACGCAGCCTGCCGTTGCTGAGGCAACACGCTACAACGAAGAGACTCCGCAGCAGGGCGTGGCGGAGACCACAGCAGAGCCGGCAGGAACAGCGCGAATCACACAACAGCAGGGCGGAGCCTCGGCAGCCAAACAGTGGCTAGTCTGCCTTCTAGCTGGGCAGGACACCTGATCGGACATCCAAAAATAAAGCTCAAACCCCTCAACACAGAGCATTTGAGAAAAAAAAAAAAAAAAGGGGTTTTTTTAATGAGCTCTGTTGCAGCAGAATCAAACATAGCAGCCTAACAGCCCTGAATGAACAACAGAGTGCACAGCTCAGCAATTAAACCCCTATAAAGTAAAAACTGTCTCCTCAAGCAGCTCCCTGACCCCTCTATATCCAAAAGACTGACATTAGGCAGGCATCATCCTGGGACAAAGAGAGCAGAAAAAGAAACTGGTAGCATCCCTCGCTGTGCCACAGCTACTAGAGGTACACCCCAGACAAGCAGGGTCTGGAGCGGACCTCAGCAGTTGTACAGCGAAGGGGCTAGACTGGTAGAAGGAAAACCAAGCAACAGAAATACTTCATCATCAACATTCTGGGTGTCCACTCAGAGACCCAAACGAAAAGTCAGCAACTACGCAGACGACCAGTGGACAAATCCACAAAGATGGGAAGAAACCAGTGCAAAAAGGAGGAAAACAACCGAAACCAGAACACCTCGCCTCCCAGAAAGGACCAAAACTCCTCACCAGCAAGGGAGCAAAGCTGGACGGAGAATGACTGTGACGAAATGACGGAATTAGACTTCAGAAGATGGATAATGAGAAACTTTTGTGAGCTAAAAGATCATGTATTAAATCAATGCAAAGAAACTAAGAACGTTGAAAAAAGATTTGAAAAAAGATTCGAGGAAATGATAACAAGAATGGATACCTTAGAGAGGAATATGACTGAATTAAAGGAGCTGAAAAACACAATACGAGAACTTCACGAAGCAAACACAAGTTTCAATAGCCGAATTGACCAAGCAGAAGAAAGAATATCTGAAGTTGAAGACCAACTCAATGAAATAAAATGAGAAACCAAGATCAGAGAAAAAAGCGCAAAAAGGAATGAACAAAGTCTCCAGGAAATGTGGGACTATGTGAAAAGACCTAACCTACGTTTGATAGGTGTACCAGAAGGGGACGAAGAGAATGAATCCAAGCTGGAAAATACTCTTCAGGACATCATCCAGGAAAATTTCCCCCACCTAGCAAGACAGGCCAACACTCAATTGCAGGAAATACAGAGAACACCACAAAGATATTCCGCAAGAAGAGCAACCCCAAGGCACATAATCGTCAGATTCAACAGGGTTGAAATAAAGGAGAGAATACTAAGGGCAGCCAGAGAGAAAGGTCGGGTCACCCACAAAGGGAAGCCCATCAGACTCACAGCAGATCTCTCGGCAGAAACACTACAAGCCAGAAGAGCGTGGGGGCCAATATTCAACATTCTTAAAGAAAAGAACTTTCAACCCAGAATTTCATATCCAGCCAAAATGAGCTTCAGAAGTGAAGGAAGAATAAAATCCTTTGCGAACAAGCAAGTACTCAGAGATTTTGTCACCACCAGGCCTGCTTTACAAGAGCTCCTAAAAGAGGCACTACACATAGAAAGGATCAATCAGTACCAGCCATTCCAAAATCACACTGAATGCTAAAGAGCTTCAACATAATGAAGAATCTACAACAACTAACAGGCAAAACAGCCACTTAGCATCAAAATGGCAGTATCAAATTCACACATAACAATATTAACCCTAAATGTAAATGGACTAAATGCACCAATCAAAAGACACAGACTGGCAAATTGGATAAAAATCCAAAACCCATCAGTGTGCTGTATCCAGGAAACCCATCTCACATGCAAGGATACACAAAGGCTCAAAATAAAGGGATGGAGGAAGATTTACCAAGCAAATGGAAAGCAAAAAAAAGCAGGGGTTGCAATTCTCATCTCTGATAAAATAGACTTTAAAGCAACAAAGATCAAAAGAGACAAAGAAGGCCATTACATAATGGTAAAAGGATCGATACAACAAGAAGAGCTAACGATCCTAAACATATATGGACCCAACACAGGAGCACCCAGATACATAAAGCAAGTTCTTAATGACTTACAAAAGGACTTAGACTCCCACACAATAATAGTGGGATACTTTAACACTCCACTGTCAATACTAGACAGATCAACCAGACAGAAAATCAACAAGGATACCCAGGGCTTGAACTCAGACCTGGAGCAAGCAAATCTGGTGGACATTTACAGAACTCTCCACCCCAAATCCACAGAATACACATTCTTCTCAGCACCACATCACACCTACTCTAAAATTGACCACATAATTGGAAGTAAAGCACTGCTCAACAAATGCAAAACAACTGAAATCATAACAAACAGCCTCTCAGACCATAGTGCAATCAAGTTAGAACTCAGAATTCAGAAACCGACCCAGAACCGCACAGCTTCATGGAAACTGAACAACTGGCTCTTGAATGTTGACTGGGTAAACAACGAAATGAAGGCAGAAATAAAGAAGTTCTTCGAAACCAATGAGAACGAAGACACAACGTGCCAGAACCTCTGGGACACATTTAAAGCAGTCTCTAGAGGAAAGTATATAGCAATAAGTGCCCATATGAGGAGAATGGAGAGATCCAAAATTGACACCCTATCGTCAAAATTGAAAGAGCTAGAGGAGCAAGATCAAAAAAACTCAAAACCCAGCAGAAGACAAGAAATTACTAAGATCAGAGCTGAGCTGAAGGAGATTGAGACACGAAAAACCCTTCAAAAAATCAATAAATCCAAGAGCTGGTTTTTTGAAAAGATCAACAAAATAGACAGACCACTAGCCAGATTGATTAAAAAGAAAAGAGAGAACAACCAAATAGATGCAATAAAAAATGATAAAGGGGAAATCACCACAGATTCCACAGAAATTCAAACCATCATCAGAGAATATTACAAACAACTATATGCGCATAAACTAGTAAACCTGGAAGAAATGGATAAATTCCTGGACTCCTGTGTCCTCCCAAGCCTAAACCAGGAGGAAGCTGAAACTATGAATAGACCAATAACAAGGTCTGAAGTTGAGGCAGCAGTTAAGAGCCTACCACACAAAAAAAGCCCAGGTCCAGACGGGTTCACAGCCGAATTCTACCAGACACACAAGGAGGATCTGGTACCATTCCTTCTAAAACTATTTCAAACAATCCAAAAAGAGGGAATCCTTCCAAAATCATTTTATGAGACCAACATCATCCTGATACCAAAACCCGGCAGAGACCCAACGAGAAAAGAAAACTTCAGGCCAATATCCATGATGAACATAGATGCAAAAATCTTCAATAAGATATTGGCAAGCTGATTGCAACAGCAAATTAAAAAACTTATTCATCATGATCAAGTAGGATTCATCCCAGGGATGCAAGGCTGGTTCAACATATGCAAGTCTATCAACGTAATTCACCACATAAACAGAACCAAAAACAAAAACCACATGATTATCTCAATTGACGCAGAGAAGGCATTTGACAAAATTCAACAGCCCTTTATGCTAAAAACCCTCAATAAACTCGGTATCGATGGAATGTATCTCAAAGTAATAAAAGCTATTTATGACAAACCAACAGCCAATATCATACTGAATGGGCAAAAACTGGAAGCATTCCCTTTGAAATCTGGCACTAGACAAGGATGCCCTCTCTCACCACTCCTATTCAATATAGTACTGGAAGTTCTAGCCAGAGCAATCAGGCAAGAAAAAGAAATAAAGGGTATTCAAATGGGAAAGGTGGAAGCCAAATTGTCTCTATTTGCAGACGACATGATAATACACCTAGAAGACCCCATTGCCTCAGCCCAAAAACTCCTGAAACTGATAAGCAACTTCAGCAAAGTCTCAGGATATAAAATCAATGTGCAAAAATCACAAGCATTCGTCTACACCAATAACAGACTTAAAGAGAGCCAAATCAAGAGCGAACTGCCATTCGCAATTGCTACAAAAAGAATAAAATACCTTGGAATACAACTCACAAGGAACGTAAGGGACCTCTTCAAGGAGAACTACAAACCACTGCTCAACGAAATCAGAGAGGACACAAACAGATGGAGAAACATTCCATGTTCATGGTTAGGAAGAATTAATATCGTGAAAATGGCTATACTGCCCAAAGTAATTTACAGAATCAACGCTATCCCCATCAAGCTACCATTGACTTTCTTCACAGAACTGGAAAAAACCACCATGAACTTCATATGGAACCAAAAGAGAGCCCGCATAGCCAAGTCAATTCTAAGCAAAAAGAACACAGCAGGGGGCATCACACTACCGGATTTCAAACTATACTACAAGGCTACAGTAATCAAAATAGCATGGTACTGGTACCAAAACAGAGATATAGACCAATGGAACAAAACAGAGGCACCGGAGGCAACACAACATACATACAACTATACAATCTTTGATAAACCTGACAAAAACAAGCAATGGGGCAAGGATTCCATGTTTAACAAATGGTGTTGGGAAAACTGGCTAGCCATGTGCAGAAAGCAGAAACTGGACCCCTTCCTGACACCTTACACTAAAATTAACTCCAGATGGATTAAAGACTTAAACATAAGACCTGGCACCATAAAAACCCTAGAAGGAAATCTAGGCAAAACTGTCCAGGACATAGGAGTAGGCAAGGACTTCATGAACAAAACACCAAAAGCATTGGCAACAAAAGCCAAAGTAGACAAATGGGACCTAATCAAACTCCACAGCCTCTGCACGGCAAAAGAAACAGTCACTAGAGTGGATCGGCAACCAACAGAATGGGAAAAAATTTTTGCAGTCCACCCATCTGACAAAGGGCTGATATCCGGAATTTACAAAGAACTCAAATAGATTTACAGGAAAAAAACAAACAAGCCCATTCAAAAGTGGGCAAAGGATATGAACAGGTACTTTACGAAAGAAGACATATATGAGGCCAACAATCATATGAAAAAATGCTCATCGTCACTGGTCATCAGAGAGATGCAAATCAAAACCACATTGAGATACCATCTCACGCCAGTTAGAATGGCGATCATTAAAAAATCTGGAGACAACAGATGCTGGAGAGGATGTGGAGAAAAAGGAACACTTTTACACTGTTGGTGGGAGTGTAAATTAGTTCAACCATTGTGGAAGACAGTGTGGCGATTCCTCAAGGCCTTAGAAATAGAAATTCCATTTGACCCAGCAATCCCATTACTGGGTATATATCCAAAAGACTATAAATCGTTCTACTCTAAGGACACATGTACACGAATGTTCATTGCAGCACTGTTTACAATAGCAAAGACCTGGAATCAACCCAAATGCCCATTGATAATAGACTGGATTGGAAAAATGTGGCACATATACACCATGGAATATTATGCAGCAATCAGAAATGATGAGTTCGTGTCGTTTGTAGGGACATGGATGAATCTGGAGAACATCATCCTCAGCAAACTGACACAAGAACAGAAAATGAAACACCGCATATTCTCACTCATAGGTGGGTGATGCAAAATGAGAACACATGGACACAGAAAGGGGAGTACTAAACAGTGGGGTCTATTGGGGGGAAAAGGGGAGGGCCAGTGGGAGGGGGAGGTGGGGAGGGATAGCCTGGGGAGAAATGCCAAATGTGGGTGAAGGGGAGAAGAAAAGCAAAGCACACTGCCATGTGTGTACCTACGCAATTGTTTTGCATGCTCTGCTCATGTACCCCAAAACCTATAATCCAATAAAAAATTTAAAAAAAAATGATCAAATCAGGATAAAAAAAAAAAAAAGAAATGCTTAAGGGAGTTCTTCTATCTAAAAGAAAAATATGTTAACCAGCAAGAAGAAATCATTGGAGGTACAAAACTCACTGATAATAGTAAGACATAGAAAAACAGAATAATACTGTAATCATAGTGTGTAAGCTACTCTTATTTTGAGTGGAAAGACTAAATAATGAACCAAGCAAAGATAATAACTACAACAACTTTCCAAGACATAGACAATACAGTAAAACACAAAGAGAAACAATAAAAAGTTAAAATGCCAGGACATTAAGTAAAAGTGTAAAGTTTTTAATTAGTTTTATTTTTGCATATTTGTTTATGCAATTTGTTAAGTTGTCATCAGTTTAAAATAATGGGTTACAAGGTAGTATTTGCAAGCCTCATGGTAACTCAATCAAAAAATACATTATGGACACATCGAAAATAAAAAGCAAGAAATTAAATCACACCATCAGAGAAAATCACCTTCACTAAAGGAAGACAGGAGGAAGGCAAAAAGTAATGAGATCCTGTCATTTGCAACAACATGGGTGGAATAGAGGGCATGAGGGACTCCTCCCTAACTCATTTTATGAGGCCAGCATCATCCTGATACCAAAACTTGGCAGAGACTCACACACAAAAATAAAAATTTCAGGCCAATATTCCTGATGAACATCCATGCATAAATCCTCAATAAGATACTGGCAAACTAAATCCAGCAACACACCAAAAAGCTTATCCATCATGATCAAGTCAGCTTCATCCCTGGAATGCAAGACTGGTCCAGCATACATAAATCAATAAATGTAATCCATCACATAAACAGAACCAATGACAAAAACCACATAATTATCTCAATAGATGTAGAAAAGGCCTTTGATAAAATTCAACACCCCTTCACACTAAAAACTCAATAAACTAGGTATTGATGGAACATATCTCAAAATAATGAAAGCTATTTATGACAATCCCACAGCCAATATACTGAATGGGCAAAAGCTGGAATCATTCCCTTTGAAAACCAGCACAAGACAAGGATGCCCTCTCTCACCACTCCTCCTATTTAACATAGTACTGGAAGTTCTGGCCAGCGCAATCAGGCAAGAGAAAGAAAAGGTATTCAACTAGGAAGAGAGAAAGTAAAATTGTCTCTGTTTGCAGATGACATGATTATATATTTAGAAAACCCCATCATCTTAGCCCGAAATCTCCTTAAGCTGATAAGCAACTTCAGCAAAGTCTCAGGATACAAAATCAATGTGCAAAAAATCACAAGCATTCCTATACACAAGTAATAGACAAGCAGAGAGTCAAATCATGAGTGAAAATTTCTTTAACAAGTAATGAAATTTGCAAGTTCTATTCCTGTTGTATTCTCTCAACAGAATAAAATACCTAGGAATACAACTTACAAAGCATGTAAAGGATCTCTTCAAAACGAACTACAAACCACTGCTCAAGGAACTAAGAGAGGACACAACAAATGGAAAAACATTCCATGCTCATGGATAGGAAGAATCAATATTGTGAAAATGGCCATACTTCCTGAAGTAATTTATAGATTCAATGCTATCCCCATCAAGCTACCATAGACTTTCTTCACAAATTTAGAAAAAAATACTTTATGTTCTCACTCATAAGTGGGTGTTGAACAATGAGAACACACACACAGGGAGGGGAATATCACACTGGGGCCTGGGGGAGTAGGGGACTAGGGAAGGAATAGCAGGGGGTAGGGGGATTGGGGAGGAATAGCATTAGGAGAAATATCTAATGTGGATGACAGGGTGATAAGTGCAGCAAACCACCACCATGGCATGTGCATACCTATGTAACAAACCTGCACTATCTATGTATGTACCCCAGAACTTAAAATATAATAAACAAATTTAAATAATAAAATAAAAAATACTAAGTAGAAAAAAAGAAAAAACTGCTTTAAATTTCATATGGAACCAAAAAAATGCCTGCACAGCCAAAACAATTCTAAGCAAAAAGAACAAAGCTGGAGGCAACAACGCTGCCTAACTTCAAACTACACTACATGCTACAGTAACCAAAACAGCATGGTACTGGTACCAAAACAGATATATAGATGAATAGAACAGAACAAATGCCCATCAACGATAGACTGGATAAAGAAGATGTGGCACATATACACCATAGAATATTATGCAGCCTTAAAAAAAAGATTAGTTCATGTTCTTTGCAGGGATATGGATGAAGCTAGAAACTATCATTCTCAGCAATAATCATCAGCCTCAGAAATAACACCCCACATCTACAACCACCTGATCTTTGACAAACCTAACAAAAAAGCAATGAGGAAAAGATTTCTTATTTAATAAATGGTTTTGGGTAAACTTGCTAGCCATGTGCAGAAAATTCAAACTGGACCCCTTCTTTACCTCTTATACAAAAATTAACTCAAGATGTATTAAAGACTTAAATGCAAGACCTAAAACCATAAAACCCCAGAAGAAAACCTATGCAATACCATTCAGGACATAAGCATGGGCAAAGACGTCATGACTAAAACACAAAAAGCAATGGCAACAAAAGCCAAAATGGACAAATAGGCCCTAATTAAACTAAAGAGCTTCTGCACAGCAAAAGAAACTATCATCAGAGTGAACAGGCAACCTACAGAATGGGAGAAAAATTTTTGCAATCTATTGATCTGACAAAGGGCTAACGTCCAAAATCTACAAAGAACTTAAATCTACAAGAAAAAAATCAAACAAGTCCATCGAAAAGTGGGTAAAAGATATGAACATACACTTCTTAAAAGAAGACATTTATGTGGTCAACAAACATGTGAAAAAAAGCTCATCATCACCAGTTATTAGAGAAATGCAAATCAAAACCACAATGAGATATCATCCCACACCAGTTAGAATGACAACCATTAAAGTCAGGAGACAACAGATGCTGGAGAGGATGTGAAGAAATAGGAATGCTTTTGTACTGTTTGTCAAAGAATAAATTAGTTCGACCATTGTGGAAGATAGTGTGATGATTCCTCAAAAATCTAGAACCAGAAATACTACTTGATAAAGCAATCCCATTACTGGATATATACCTAAAGGATTATAAATCATTCTACCATAAAAACACATGCACATGTATGTTTATTCCGGCACTGTTTACAATAGCAAAGACTTGGAACCAACCCAAATTCCCATCAACGATAGACTGGATAAAGAAAATGTGGCATATATACACCATAGACTATTATGCAGCCATAAAAAAAGATGAGTTCATGTTTTTTGCAGGGACATGGATGAAGCTAAAAACCATCATTCTCAGCAAACTAATACAAAAACAGAAAACCAAACACTGTATGTTCTCACTCATAAGCAGGAGTTGAACAATGAGAACACGTGGACTCAGTGAGGAAAACATCACAAACTGGGGCCTGTTGGGGGTTGGGGGACTAGGAGAGAAATCGCATTAGGAGAAATACCTAATGTAGATGATGGGTTGATAGGTGCAGCAAACCACCATGGCACCTGTATACCTATATAACAAACCTGCATATTCTGCACATGTATCTCAGAACTTAAAGTATAATAATTAAAAAAATTAAAAAAGAAAGAAGCCAGGCACAGGACAAACTACATATTCTCACTTATTTGTGGGATCTAAAATTCAAAACCACTGAACTCTCAATCTCAAAACAATTGAGATAGAGAGTAGAAGGATGGTTAGCAGAGGCTGGGAAAAGTTGGAGGGTGGGGTATTGGGGAGAGGTGGGGATGGTTAATGAGCACAAGAAACATAACAAGAATGAATAAGACCTAGTATTTGATAGCACGATAGGGTGACTATAATCAAAATAATTTAATTATATATTTGAAAATAACTAAAAGTATAATTGGATTGTTTGTAAGACAAAGAATAAATGTTTGAGGGAATGGATACCCTAATTCTCTATGATATGATTATTTCACATTGCATGCCTGTATCAAAATATCTCCTGTACCCCCACAAATGTATACATCTACTATGTACCCACAAAAATTAAAAATAAATAATAAAATCTTTTCTGATTTATCTCATGATTTCTTCTTTGATCTACAGCCTACATATTTAGGATTTTCTTAGTATCACATTGAGTTCTAATTTAATTCCATTGTGGTCAGAGAACATACTCTGATTTCAATCCTTTTACATTCATTAAGACTAATTTTATGGCCCAGAATATGGTCTATCTTGCTGAAGGTACCATCAGAACTTGAAAAGAATATATATGCCGCAGTTCTTGGATGTGATATACTATAAAGGTCAATTAGATCAAGGTGATTGATGATGTTATTCAGATCTTATTGAAGATCTTTTCTGATTGTGTTCTCTAATTCCACCAGCTGCTAAAAGAGGAGTATTAAAAACCTCCAGCTATGTTTGAGTTTTTGTCTGTTTTTCCCTTTAATTCTGTCACTTTTTGCTTCATGTATTTTGAAGCTGTGATTAGGCTTTACACATTTGCAATTGTTATATCTTCCTTATGAATCAACTTTTTTTATCTTTATGAAATGTCCCTCTCATGTCTAGTAATATTCTTTAAGACTACTTGAAATGATACTAATATAGCCACTGTGACCTTCTAATACTTGCACTTTTCATAATACATCATTTTCCATCTATTTATTGGCAACCTGTCTTTGCCTTTATGTTTAAAGTATGTTTCTTATAGATAACTTTTATTTGGGTCTTGTTTTTTTTTCTGCTTCTTTACAATCTTTGTCTTTTAATAGAGTGGTTAGCCCATTCACACAATGTGATTATTAAAAAGTACATTATTTGGTGTAAAATTTGTTTTATGATGTTTTTTGTGATACCTTCTATTGATACCTCAAGAAACTAGGTATCGATGGAAGGTATCACAAAACAATAAAAGCTATTTACCACAAACCCACAGCCAATATCATACTGAATGGGCAAAAAATGGAAGCATTCCCTTTGAAATACGGCACAAGACAAGGATGCCCTCTCTCACCACTCCTATTCAATATAGTATTGGAAGCTCTAGTCAGAGCAATCAGGCAAGAAGAAAAATAAAGGGTACTCAATTAGAAAAAGAGGAAGTCAAATTGTCTCTATTTAAAGATGACATGATTGTATATTTAGAAGAGCGCATCGTCTCAAAATCTCCTGAAACTGATAAGCAACTTCAGCAAAGTCTCAGGATACAAAATCAATGTGCAGAAATCACAAGCATTCCTATACACCAATAACAGACTAACAGAGAGCCAAATCATGAGCAAATTCCCATTCACAATTGCTACAAAGAGAATAAAATACCTAGGAATACAACTAACACAGGATGTAAAGGACCTCTTCAAGGAGAACTACAAACCACTGCTAAATGAAATAAGAGAGGACACATCCAGATGGAAAAACATTCCATGCTCATGGTTGGGAAGAATCAATAACATGAAAATCGCTATACTGCCCAAAGTAATTTATAGAGTCAATGCTATCCCCATCAAGCTACCAATGACCCTCACGGAACTGGAAAAATCCACTTCAAACTTCTTATGGAACTAAAAGAGAACCCACATAGCCAAAACAAATCCTAAGCAAAAAGAACAAAGCTGGAGGCATCATACTGCCTGACTTCAAACTATACTACAAGGCCACAGTAATCAAAACAGCATAGTACTGGTACCAAAACAGAGACATAGACCAATGTGGAACATTTTTTACATTGAGAATTCTAGTTTGTTTGAAAGTTAGACACATCAACTATAAAGTCAAACTCATTTTTTAAACTGCCTTTAACTGCAATTTAAATCATTCCTAGCCTGAGATCCTTTTTTAATGAACAGATATCAATATGAGTCATCTGAAGTTGAAAACAAAAAGGTTATAGGAAACTTTGTCATATCATCAATACTCAAAAATTTTTAAAAATTGCTTCTGTTGATACTCTGCCCCAAGATAGTTTTGTATTAAAGAACTAAAATTACTCAAAGTTCCGGAGCACAATTTTTATAAATAAAACTTCTAGCTTCACATATTACCTGATCTGATGAGATTTCTGTATCAAATACAGAAGAATCAAATAAATTTAATCCAGGTGATCTGGAAGTATAACTCATTAGAAAGGAAAGTCCAGGGGATTCCTTTTGTGTTTGAACTTCAGGTACTGCATTTCTATTTCTGTTACTGAGAAATAAGAAATCATCAACATGTTAAAAAAAATCTATTATTAAACACTGAATACTGGTAAGCATCATAAGCAATAGCATAGAGGTGAGAATTAGCATAGTAGGGAAATGTAGGAAGTAAGTTATTGAAGTGACAATCCTATGGAGAAAGGATTACATGCAGTGGAGAATAATGTTAAATAAAGTAGAACAATCAATTTGGGAATAATAACTATGAAACCCTACCGTGAATATAGTGTCAAACTCTATTCTAGGTTATTCCATAGGCATAACTTACATATTTCTCACAAGGACCCTATGAAATAGGTGCTATTACTATTATTTCCATTTTACAGTAGGTAATATTGAAGCATAGAAAGATTAAATGATTTGCTTAAAAGAATAGTGTCAGAAGTGGCATTTGAATGCAGCAATCTAGATTCAAAGTCCAAACCCTTAACCTTGACACTGTGCTGTCAAGATTTTGAATGCCAGTTACAAGATTTTAGTGCTGATGAGAAGCCAGCCATTACAGTGATATATAAGGAAGTTAAATTATAATATGATTTAGAAAAAATAATTACACAGGACAGCTTATGACAGTGGTTAAAAGCTCAGAATCTATAGCCAGAATTGTCTGGGCTTAAATTTCTATTCTAACATTGATTAGTTGTATCACCTATGATTCTGTTTCCTCTTCTGTAAAATAAAGATAATAATGTACCTACACCTAACAAAGTTGTTGTGGATATTAAATGAGCAGTATTTATAAAACGCCTAGAGCATTGCCTTGCACAGTTTGATGTGTTTGTTAAATTTAATAGAAATCTGATGATACTGCCATAACTATCTCTATTACCATGAATGAGTCACTTAACTTTAAAGATCATAGTTTTCTTATCCATAGAGAGAGGTTTTGATGTATGAGTTCACATTCTTTTACAGTTCTCAGGTTTGATGACGAGTGCCATTTTTAATGTGCTGTGCTTGAGTCAACAGTATGACATTCAAATCTATAACTCTTACTAGCAATTTAAAATAAGGAAGTAAAGCACAGGTCTGATGTAAAACATCCCTGATAAAGTGAAATCTGCTTTACATATGCCTTAGAGAAACCTCAGGGATCAGTGTTAAGGAACAGAATGGACTAAACAGAAAGGTTAAATGCAGCACTATTTCCTTGGCTCCTAACTACAAATCTGTGGTTTCCAAAGTTTAATAATCATGTTAGAGATATTTATGCCTAAAGAGCTTGCTTAATAGAAATGGCAAGTCTTGCTTCAAACACTACAACATATGAAGAAATGACTAATGGAACATTAGTTGATGATAATACTACAATCTGCCATATGTGACAGTAGCTTTTCAGCCTGACATGTTGGGAGGAAATAGAGTCTCGCTATGTTGCGCAGGCTGGATTCAAACTCCTGGACTCAAGGGATCCTTGTCACTTCGCCTTCCAAATAGCTAGGACTACAGGCACATGCCACTATGCTAGGCTTAGCTTGACATTTTAATTTTTTTTTTTATCCTTTGGAAAAAGCTTAAGTCTACATACTACCACTTTATAAGTACTTGGGACTTAGGCCATCTTCAGCTAAATGTTGCAGGAAAAATGGGGAAAAGGATCTGTGAAACAAGAACATTAAAGTGTTAATAATTGTTAAAACAGGGTGGTGGGCAAATGGAGGTGTATTATATTAATCTTTATCTTCTCTGTATGCCTGAAATACTAAGTAATAACTTGTTAAAGTTACAGGTACTAGGCATTTTACTATTCCTATCAGTTATTTATAAAATTCAACATACAGATAATTTAACAATAATTATTAATTAAAATCCTACATTTCGAATGGAGGGGTTTTAGAAAACTGCATTTTCTCCAAAGTTTCAGGTGTTTTCACAGCTTCAGGAGTTCCTAAAAATATAGGAATTTCAGATGTTCGTGGAAAATTCTTAGCTCTCTCTTCTACTTCTTCACTATCATTTTCTATTGGCTTCCCAAAATGTTCAGTATACATAGCCTGGAAATTCAAAGTAACAGAAAGCTATAAAAAACAAATGCTGCTGCATAAATGACATACATAAAGATGCATGAGGTGAAAAATACCTTATTAATCCATGATGTTAACATTTCACAGGCAAAGTAAGTGAAATAAGAATAACTGGGGAAAGTGATACTAAAACATATATCAAAATATAGAAAAATAAATATTTATCCTATTTTTCTTTTCCATCCAGTTTTATCTTCCACTCCTACCTGAAAAAGTAAATAACAGCCAGAACATATTGGAATTGATGAAAAAATGATTAGGAATGATTTTTCTTTTAAAATTTCAATATGCTCCTTGGATGAAGAATTATACATGCTATCTCCTTGAAAGTGAAAAGTGATTTACTTTTAAGCAATCTGGCTCTCTTTGATTAATTATATTTTCACTTTTTAGACTTTATAAATCTATTATGCTACTTCCTCTACAATAATTAAGATTCCAAATATTAATTTTCCTTTATGTCATTTTGTAGGATAGAGATGTGATTTCTCAAATATACTTGTTATGCCAAATCCCATTACAGAAATAATTTGGGTCCCTTTATCAAAAAAATTAAAATGTTCTTATTACATGTATTTCTTTTTTTTTTTTTTTTTTTTGAGACGGAGTTTCGCTCTTGTTAAGCAGGCTGGAGTGCAATGGCGCGATCTCAGCTCACCGCAACCTCCGCCTCCTGGGTTCAGGCAATTCTCCTGCCTCAGTCTCCTGAGTAGCTGGGATTACAGGCACGCGCCACCATACCCAGCTAATTTTTCTGTATTTTTAGTAGAGACAGGGTTTCACCATGTTGGCCAGGATGGTCTTGATCTCCTGACCTCGTGATCCACCCACCTTGGCCTCCCAAAGTGCTGGGGATTACAGGCGTGAGCCACCGCGCCCAGCCCTACATGTATTTCTTTACAGCAAAATACTACTTGTTGTTTCTCTTATTTTAACCTTTAATAGTTAGACTGAACTTAATATACATTGTTTATATTTATCATCAGTAAAGTATTCCACTATTTAAATAATGCTTTCAAGATACTTTTATGGCAACCACTGCTCTTGAATTGCCTTGATGAATCATTCAATCTTACCAAACAAAATTATTTTCATTAATCATGATTTAGTTGTGGTCAATATATATTGTCACTAATCATAACTTTTTGTATATGTTTTTTAATTTTTTAAAAAATTATTGATGCATAATAGTGTACATAGTTTTGGGATACATGTGTTAATTTAACACATTCATGTAATTAATAAATATCAAATCAGTGTACTTGGGATATCCATTACCTTAACACTATCACACTATGCATCACACCGTCTTTTCTTTATGCTAGAAACTTTGAATTATTCTCTTCTAGTTATTTTGACAGGTAAAATAGATGGCTGTAAGCTACAGTCACCATACTGATCTATCCAGCACAAGGCTTTATTTCTTCTATCAGACTAAATAGGTGTACCCATTCATCAGCTTCTCTACATTCCTCCTTCCCTACTACCCTTCCTGGACTCTGGTAACCACCAATCTGCCCTGTATCATCTTGAGATTTGCTTTTTTAGCTCCCACATATGAGTGAGAAGATGTGATATTTGTATTTTTGTGCTTTATTTTGCTTAACATAATGACCACCAGTTCCATCCATGTTGCTGCAAATATCTGGATTTTACACGTTTTTATGGCTGAATAATATATTTTTGTATATTTTCATATAAAATATTTGTGGCTTCATCTTTTAATCTGAAAAAAGGAATATGTAACTCTCCAGAAACCTGATCACCAAGCTAACAATATCTCACATAAATCATTGTACTACATCTGAAATTAAAATAGACATAGTATTTTTAATTGAAATTTTTGCTTAGAAATTAGAAATCAAACATTTGACTTACTTGTGAAGTACATTTTGATTCTCTTGCTTGTCTTATTGTCCCTTTATCTCCATACTCAGCATCTGTTGTCATATGAGAACAAACTATTTTTCTCTTTTTGTAATTTATTATAAAATAAAATGTTAGTCTAACCATTTGAAATTGCCAATATTTAGCTGTTTTAACCTACAAAAATGGCAGTTTCATATGGTTCAATGTAATACATACAGATATGAGAATAAAACATAATATGAACAGTTTAGCAAACAAAATTATAAAGAGAGCACCCATGTAACCCACCCAAATAAAGAAATAAAACATCATGAACACTCTAAAAGGTTTCATATTCTCCACGTCTTGCTCCTCAGAGGTAATCACTATCCTGACTTTTGTGACAATCATTTCCTTAGTTTGCTTTATATTGTTTTATCATCTAAATAATATAGCCTGTTTTCCTGTTTTAAATGTTATATAATAAACTAACGTATGTATGCTCTTATGTTTTGCTTTTTTGTTTTCCATATGCTTGTGAGATGCATCCATATTATCGCACAAAGACACAGTTCTTTTATTTTTACTGATGTAAAGTATTCCATTGCACAAACACAATATATCTATCTAATCCACTGCAAATGAATATTTAAAGTGTTTCTGCTTTCATGCTATTATAACCAATGATATTATAAACATTATTTTACATATATCCTTGTATGTATGTACTTGTATTTCTTTAGGTATATAGCTAGGATTGGAAATTGGGTAATAAGGTATGTATATCTCTCATTTAACTAGATGCCAATTTTTTTCCAAATGGTTGTAACGATTTTTTTGTGGTAATGTGTCATTCTGAATTACTTCAGGAAATTGTTCAATCTCAAGAGGCAAAATGATTAGCTCCAATTATAATTTAGGTATGGTCTCAAGCTGTAGGCATGTATTAATGGAGTTCCCAATAGTTTATGAGAGTTCCTATTGTCCTACATTCTCCTACTTATTATTGTCAGAGTTTTTGAATTTTGCTAATCTGGTGGATGTGTAATCATATCTCACTGTAGTTTTATTTTGAGTTCCCTGATTTTCATATGCTTCTCTGCCACAAAAGATTCTCTTTTCTAAAGTGTATACTTTCATACTTTGGACATATTTCTAATTGGGTTTTCTCCTTTTTTCTTCTTCATTTGCAGAAGTTCTTTACACATTTTGGCAACTACTCTTTTGAAAGTTTAATTGTACTTCAAATATATTATTTGGCTATGTACTCTTTTTATGGTATCTTTTGATAAACAGAAATTCTGAATTTTAATATTGCCAAATTTCTTCATCTTTCTTTCATGATTGGACTTTTTAATGCTTGAGAAATCCTTTCCTAACTTGAAGTAATGAAGATGTTTTTCTATTTGATCTTCTGAGAGCTTTATAATTTTTGTCTCTTACATTTAAGTCGTAAGTATTATTTTTACCACGTATTAATTTCTTCAAAAGATGGGTTTGAAAATTACTGAAAAAAATTCTTTTAAATTCCAAAATAATTGTATTCATTCTTGGGTACAAATCCTCACTATATATGCTCAACAGCAGATAGGACTGTGTGAGATATATGCATTTCCCCATGTTCCTAGAGATTAGCTATTCCTCCTTGTCTAACACTCTGTCAGCTTGGCATATATAAACGGTAAAACAGATCACCTCCACAGATAATATATAATTTTTTTTTCTCCCAGAAGGAGGCATGGAGAATATTCATCTGTGTAGAATAAACATATTGTGTTAGGTAAATCCTATAGTGAATGAGAGAGAAAGACTCATGGTATGTTAAGTGACTATTCTAAATATATATCTATTTCATGCTGTCAGAATAAGGCATTTTTAAAACTTCAAAACAAAAGTCAGTTATCAGACAAAAAGAGATGTAGACTTTTATATACTTAGATAAATAGAGCAATGGTCATGCATTACTTGTCTACCAAAATGTATATACATCTGTGTGGTATATATTATGTATTCAAATACTCACATGTGAATATGTTTATATACATATATATACATGTATACACATGTGTGTGTATATATACATAAAGAGAGAGAGAATGAGTTTATATTTTCAAGGGTGTGTCAATGTTAGAAAAGCTAGATGACTTGGGGATGACAAACTCATATATATATTCTGTGACCCTTCAGTAACTTTATTCAAAGAAAATAGTCCAAGGTATTAAAATATTATGTAGTAGCATTATTTATAATAGTAAAAAATGGAAATAACAAAATATTCCATGTGAAAGAATGACTAAATAAATTATGGAAAATCCACACAATGGAACATTATACAGTCATTACAAATAAAATCTATCTACTAACATAAAGAAAAAAAAACCTCAGTAGTATGTCAAGTGGGAAAAAAGAATAACAAATTATGTATATGATTCAAACTTGGGAAAAAATTAAGAATGCACAAGAAAAAAATGTATACATGAATATTAATGGTGTTCAGTTATGTCTGAGTGGTAATATTTTTGTTTTCTTCATATCTTTCTTTGTTTCCCAAATATTCTACAATAAAATGTATTTGTTTTATATTTAGGGAAGATGTATTTTAAAGCCAGGCATGCATGATCAGTTAACCAGAGATGCAAATAATCCAAACAACTTATTTGACTAATATAAAAACCTGTGGTATTTTGTTACCCCTACTTCATAGAAAAAAATATAAATGGCAAATACCTTTATCTCCTTTTTCAAACCACTGACTGGAATTTGATTGTTTCTGTGGGGTTAACAATCTAAAATGCAATAAATATAATTTGTACATTTTTCTGAGTTGATATTCATAAACTATTTCAGAGATTAAAGCATTTTCTTATTTTTAAGAGTTACCTGACTTGCATAAAATTTTGTGAACTTTTGATGGTTGTAACATGTGAACATTTTGAATGGTTATCCACAGCAGAGTCATTAAATATCTGAAAGAAAGAAATTAAGCATCTAACTTGGCTACAAAAAGTAATAAAAATTTTTTGCTTGTCATAGCAACTTAGAACTCTCATTTCATTAGCATTTCATCCTTATCATCATTACCATCATTATCAACGTCAACAACTACACACATGAACTGAAACCACTGCATACAAAACATTAAGTCAAATACTGAGAAACAAAAAGTTTAAGAATTTAATGTTTTTGACAAATATAGTAATGATTTGTAGTAGTATTTCTATATTTAAGATAAACCTTTTAAAATTTATACCACCGACATTCATGACTCAGCAGGTAAATCTTACCGTTTTTCTCAACTGATAATCTGAATTTCTGTGTCCCTCCATTCTATAACCTCTCAAATTTAACAGGAAAGCAAAACAAGAGATTAAAAGATTAAAGGCTCAAACTTTCCTTCTTATATACATATAAAAGAGCTTTGTTCAACTTTAACTTTAAATTGTTTAATATCTAGCTGGGTGTGGTGACTTACGCCTATAATCTCAATACTTTCAGAGACTGAGGCAGGAGGCTCACTTGAGCATCAGTAGTTCAAGACCATCCTGTACAACATAGACCCCATCCCTACAAAAAATTTAAAAATTAGCTGAGTTTGATAGCCTGATGTCCTAGCATCAGGGGTGAGGGAGGGGTTGAGGTGTGACAATCCAATGAGCCCAGGATTTCAAGGCTACAGTGAGCCATAATCGAGCCGCTGCACTCCAGCCTGGAGGCGACACAGCAAGACTATGTCTCAAAAACAAATTGTTTAATATTAATATCTAAACCTTGTTTTATTGATGTTTGTTTCAAGCATTTGGTTTCCTTGAATCACTCATTATAAAGAGTCCCTGCTTTTTGTTATTTAACTCAAAATGACAATATAGTTTTAACAGAAAAGTTTATCTCATCTATTTTTGTTATATCAGACATTGTTCTTAATTCTATCATCTTACTGTGCTCTTCAGCTATAAGAAAAAGTGTCAACTTCCTTTAAAGAACAAGTGATGTTACTGTTTTGATGTATGCTTTAAACCAAGCTTGTTCGACCCACAGCCAGCAGGCTGCATGTGGTCCAGAATGGCTCTGACTGTGGCCCAACACAAATTTCTAAACTTTTTAAAACATGAGATTGTTTTTTGAGGTTGTTTGTTTGTTTGTTTTTAGCTCATCAGCTATCGATAGTGTTAGTGTATTTTATGTGCGGCCCAATACAGTTCTTCTTTGTCCAATGTGGGCCAGGTAAGCCAAAAGATTGGACACTCCTGCAAGCAGTATGCATGCCTATATATGTCTCGTCATACAAGTACCTGTATAAATATTTTAAATATTTGTTTTAAGTAGATGTCAAGCAGAAGAATTGCTAAGTATATACATTTTTAATTGTAATAAATTTATATTGTGAATCAGTCCTCCGAAGTGGTTGTACCAAATCACACTTCCACTATTCTTGATCTCACTAAATAGTATCGGGCAAATATTTTAAGTCTGCTAATCTGATAGGTAAAACCAGGCATTTCTTTTTTTGTATTTGTGCAAGTGAAAGCACATTTTTAAAATTTGTTCCAATTTTATTACTAATATTAACACTTTTTTTATTATACCTTAAGTTCTGGGGTACATGTGCAGAATGTAGAGATTTGCTACATAGGTATACACATGCCATGATGGTTTGCTGCAACCATCAACCCATCATCTACATTAGGTATTTCTCCTAATGCGATTTCTCTCCTAGTCCCCCAACCCCCAACAGGTTCCAGTGTGTGATGTTTCCCTCCCTGAGTCCACGTATTCTCATTGTTCAATTCCTGCTTATGAGTGAGAACATGCTGTGTTTGGTTTTCTGTTCTTGTGTTAGTTTGTTGAGAATGATGGTTTCTAGCTTCATCCATGTCCCTGCGTAGGACATGAACTCATCTTTTTATGGCTGCATGGTATTCCATGCTACATATGCACCACATTCTCTTTATCAGGTCTATCACTGATGGGTATTTGCGTTCGTTCCAAGTCTTTGCTATTCTGAATAGTGCTCCAATAAACATGCATGTGCATGTGTCTTTATGGTAGAATGATTTATAATCTTATACGTATATACCCAGTAATGGAATTGCTGGGTCAAGTGGTATTTCTGGTTCTAGATTCTTGAGAACTGTCACACTGTCTTCCACAATGGTTGAACTAATTTAAACTTCTACCAACAGTGTAAAAGCATTCCTATTTCTTCACATCCTCTCCAACATCTGTTGTCTCCTGACTTTACGCCATTCTAACAGGCATGAGATGGTATCTCATTGTGGTTTTGATTTGCATTTCTCTAATGACAAGTAATGATGAGCTTTTTCTCATGTTTGTGGGCCACATAAATGTCTTCTTTTGAGAAGTGTTTGTTCATATCCTTTTTACACTTTTTGTTGGGGTTGTTTTTTCTTGTGAATTTAAGTTCTTTGTAGATTCTGGATGTTAGCTGTTTGTCAGATGGATAGATTGCAAACAATTTTTCCCATTCTGTAGGTTGCCTAGTCACTCTGATGATAGTTTCTGTTGCTGTGCAGAAACTCTTTAGTTTAATTACGTTCCATTTGTCCATTTTGGCTTTTGTTGCTGTTGCTTTTTGTGTTTTAGTCATGAAGTCTTTGTGTATGCTTACATCCTGAATGGTATTGCCTAGGTTTAATCTAGGGATTTTATGGTTTTAGGTCTTACATATAAGTCTTTAATCCATCTTGAGCTAATTTTTGTGTAAGAGATAAGAAAGGGGTCCAGTTTCAATTTTCTGCATATGGCTAGCCAATTTTCCCAAAACCATTTAATAAATAAGGAATCTTTTGTCCATTGCTTGTTTTTGTCAGGTTTGTCAAAGATCAGGTGGTTGTAGATGTGGGGTGTTATTTCTGAGGCCTCTGTTCTGTTCTATTGGTCTATATGTCTGTTTTGATGCCAGTACCATGATATTTTGATTACTGTAGCCTTGTAGTATAGTTTGAAGTCAGGTAGTGTGATGCCTTCAGCTTTGTTCTTTTTGCTCAGAATTGTCTTGGCTGTGTGGGCTCTTTTTTGATTCCATACGAAATTTAGGTTTTCCTAATTCTGTGAAGAAAGTCAACGGTAGCTTGATGGGGACAGCATTGTATGGAATGTTTTTCTATTTGTTTGTGTCCTCTCTTAGTTCCTTGAGCAGTGGTTTATAGTTATTTTTGAATAGATCTTTCACATCCCTTGTAAGTTGTATTCCTAGGTATTTTATTCTCTTGGTAGTAATTGTTAATGGAATTTCACTCATGATTTGGCTCTCTGTTTGTCTATTACTGGAGTACAGGAATGCTTGTGATTTTTACACATTCATTTTTTTATCCTGAGACTTTGCTGAAGTTGTTTATCAGTTTAAGGAGATTTTGGGCTGAGACTAGGGGGTTTTCTAAATATACAATCATGTCATCTGCAAATAGAAACATTTTGACTTCCTCTCTTCCTATTTGAATACCGTTTATTTCTTTCTCTTCCTGATTGCCCTGGCCAGAACTTCCAGTACTATGTTGAATAGGAGCGGTGAGAAGAGGACATCCTTGTCTTGTGCTGGTTTTCAAAGGGAATGCTTCCAGCTTTTGCCTATTCAGTATGATATTGGCCGTGGGTTTGTCATAAATAGCTCTTACTATTTTCAGATATGTTGCATCAATACCTAGTTTGTTGAAAGTTTTTAGCCTGAAGCGGTGTTGAATTTTATCGAAGGTCTTTTCTACATCTATTGAGATAATCATGTGGTTTTTTTCACTGGTTCTGTTTATGTGATGGATTATGTTTATTGATTTGTGTATGTTGAACCAGCCTTGCATCCCAGGGAAGAAGATGACTTGATCATGGTGGATAATCTTTTGGATGTTCTGCTGGATTTGGTTTGCCAGTATTTTACTGAGGATTTTTGCATGGATGTTCATCAGGGATATTGGCCTGAAATTTTCTTTTTTTGTTGTGTCTCTGCCAGGAAACCAAGTATTTTAATGGATTACTTTACATTTCCCTGTACTCGTGGTGTCTGGCATCTTGTTATGTTTAGTGATGCTTTGGCTTTCCTTTTCTGTAAACTGTCTCTTATCTTTTGTCCATTTTAATTATCTCTTTATAATTTGCAAGAGTTCCTGCATACTTCTTTGTATAGTATACATTCTGGATGTCAATCTTTAGCTCATTCTGTCATTTTCTTTTAACTTTGCTGGTATCTTTTGTCATATATAAGTTTTTTATTTTGATGTAGTCCATTGATCACTTTGTCCTTCTCCTTCACCATGCTGTTATAATTACTATGTTTTGATAATATTTTAAAATGTTTGGGGTGATAGAAACATTCTGTAATTAGAGTGATAATGGTTACACAACCTTATGATATACTAAAAACCACTAAATCTACACTTTTAAGTGGTAACTTTCATGGTATATGAATTATACCTCAGTGAAAGAAGAAAAATTATGAACATTTTGACATATGGACATACAGATCCCCCTCTTTATCTTGCTAGTTTTTTGGGGGAGGACTATTTTTGTGTTCAACTTGTATTTTTTAAATTATGGTAAGTGAAAATAGCAACTTTAGAATTCATTGGTAATAGGTCAATTTTGGTGAATATTGCAAACAAAAACTTAATTATATTCTGTGTACATTGGGAACAAAGTTTGCTAATTGTGCTATTGAGATTCCCTAAATCCTTACTTACTTTTCACCTATTTGATTTACTTCTGTGGCAAAAACTACCATTTGCCTATCCTATCCAAAATCTAATCTCTTCTTGTGTTCTACTTTAAATAACAAAGAAACAAACAAAAAACCCTCAACCTTTCCTGCAGATAGAGGTACCCAAGTGACCAAGCTCTGGCCAATGAAATGACTTCAGAAATTGTTTAAGGAGTTTCCAGGAAAAATCCTTTAAAAATGGGGCTGACTCAGCTAGCCCTTCTCCCCTTTTTCTTTCTTGCCTGGAAGGCAGATATGATGGCAAATTTGTATGGTCACCTTATGACCATGAAGTGACCTAGAGGTAAAAGCATAGCATGTAAAAGAGCAGGAAAAGAAAGCACAGATGAAACTTGAGAAATAATGACATTGTTGAGATGATGCTATCAGTCCTGAATCTGAGTCACCTACTTTAGAATTTCATGGCAAGTAAGAGAAAAATAAATGTTTATCTTGCTTAAGATGCTATTATTTCATTGGTTTGGTTTTGTATTGTTTCATATGCAGCCAAATTCAACTCCGAAACTCACAATCAGGACTTTTTTGAGAGAGCTATTATAACCTTCTTGCTTTAACTGTGTATTCAACCATTTCTTTGAAAGTCTGCCAAATTCTGCTTTATATATTTTAAAACTCTGTAATTTGGTGCATCGTGGATTTTATAATTTCTTGGCAAATCGTTCTTTTTAAAAATGTGAAATATATTTACCCCATTAATGCTTTTCACCCTGAACTCCCATATAATATTGTTACATCTGCCTTGTTTTTATCTGCATTTGCCTGATTCTTTCTTTCTTGTTTTTTCAGCCCAATGTCAAGTTGTTTCTTCTATTCTGTTTTAATAGCATATACCTGTATTTTGTTTATATATCCCATAGAAGTCCTTGTGTCTTTTAATGGCGGTTTAATCCAGTCACATTTTTGTGGTTACTAATGTGTTCAGAAGTATTTCTGGCATCTTATTTTTCTATTGACAATGCTTTCCAGCTGTTTATTTTTACCCCCATTACTATCTTTTGTTGGACTAATTAATTTTGTTTTATCTTTTTTTTTCTACTGTTTTAAAACTAACACATTCCATTTCTCTTCTGGTGGTTATCGTTAAATTTTTAACATATATGCATAAATTTACATTTTTCCAACAACGTATAGAGTTCATCAGTGTTCATACCTTCTCCCTATCTCCATTCTTAAATCAAAAATAGAACTCTAGTGAATGTTTATTTTTCCCATTTATCTTTCCACCCTCATCCTATATTGACATCATCTGGAATTTCAGTACTAGATATGAAAATTTTTATAAGTTACGTTTCACTAATTACTTTGGTCACCACTACTTGTGGAAGAACAATTATATTTTTCATTGAGGCTTTCCCTCTGGACTATTTTCAGGAAGAATGGGGAAAGATAAAAAAGTATGACACTAGCAGTTAGCTCTCTGCTTCTTGTTCTTCCTGGGCATCAAGAACCACCCAGGGGACCTGCCTATCTCTCTCACCCAAACTTCCATAGTCATTCACTGCTTCCACCTGGAGACAGTTGTCCCATTGCTGATGCCTGGTCAAATATACTGTGTATATGAGATGAATAGGGGGTTAAGATGAACAGGGGATTAAACTAACTACCACTGAGGTAATGCAACCAATTACCTTACTCATTATCACTGTATCTTGTTGAACGGTATTCTCCTATGCATGTCCTAGGCAATAATTTCCCTCTTCAATCCAATCCTGTTATCTTCCTTCAGGGATTCCTCACAGTTTTAGGTCTACTATGTACAGGGCTTGGCATTTTAAAATATCTTTTTCTATTATTTTTAGGAATAAGAGAACAGGTTACAGTATATATTCAGAATGCCATATTGAAACTCCTTTAAATTTTTTAGACCTTGAGGTTGTACTGATTTAATAAATTTATTAAATCAGGTTGGCTGATTTAATAAATTTATAACACATGCACGCACACACACACACTTCTGTATCTTAAGGGCAGTACATTCATTATTACATTTAATGCAAGCAGGTATTTACTTTATACAATTAAAACAGAAATACCTACCTGTGTATCATTTTCTTTTTGCCCGAAATCAATATTGGCAAGCTTTGACTGCTGCACAGAACTCTCTTCTTTTTTATCTAGATTATTAAATAGAACTACTTTAAATCAATTCTGGAAACAGAATCAAGTATCTTCCCCAACATTTAATCTAAACTTGTAATTTAGAAAATGTATACATATATTTAGTTTAAATTAAAATATGAAATTATGAAATTTTTAAAAACTCAATTCCTTACTACATAATAGTTTTATAATAACTATGATGATGAAATGACAAAAGGACCAATTGACAAAACTATACCTTATAAGGGGTTACCAAAGAAGACATATTAGTTGAGGAGACAAAGAAACCAGCCAATGTAGTTAATCTAATCCATTAGGTTGCTGCAAAAATAATCAAGGTTTTTGTCATTACTTTCAATGCCAAAACCATTATACAATGGCAAATGCCATTAAATTTTAATTAAAAGCAATGGCAAAAACCGTGATTACTTTTGCACCAAGCTAATAGTTAATTTAATCTGCAGAGCCACTGAATGAAACTTGATTCAAGTATCTCAGTGACCAAGTTACAGACACTATTAGCGTCTTTCACCAGCCTAAGTCACACATATTGATAATCAACTCCTCAAATGAAAAATATGTAATTTTCATCATCCTCTGACACCTGTGCAACCAGACCAGAACACTTTTTTTGAAATTTATTGTGTGAATAATTCCTTTCTCATAGAGAAAAAAGTTAGGTATAGAAGACATATTTTGTTTGCTCTCAGAAAGATCCAAAGCAGTTCTTTCTTGAGTTTATAGGTCTCCAGTATTGTTTCCACTTACACGAAATGATAAATATAATTGCTTCCATCTATTTCTTCTCTGTGTTTGCAAAAAAATGGAGTTTTTAAAATAACAAACAGATATTATACCTGCAACTCTTGGCTCTGCAGAATGCATCTTTATTGGTCTTACACATTTTTGAGATTCATAAGGAAGAAATAATTGACTGCTTTCAGTTTTATTCAATACAAGTATATGCTCATCTTTTTCAAAAATTCTGAAGAGAAAAGTGAATTACATTAAATATTAGATAAGTTAAAATTAACATTTTAAAACTAGGAGACATATTTAGATACTATATAGTAAAAATCCCTCATTTTGCAGATAACAAAACTGAGTTCCAGAGAATTTAATAGACCTGCCCAAAATGACAGAATTACTTCATAGTGGTGTCGGAGCAAAAACACACTTTGATTAAGTCCAATGCTCTTCTCAAGATAGTACACTGTTATTTTTAAAATAAAATCACTGAAAAAGACTTTCTACACATGTCTAAAACATTTTAAGTCAAACCTTTTAACCACAAATAGCATGCTTCAGATTTCGTGGTACTTCAAACTTTAAAAAGACTTATTCAGAAATAAATCAACCAATGTAAATACAGAAATTGTTAAAACAGAATTATAATCATAAATGGGTCTTCTAAGTTTTTTACTGAAAGAATAGTTTTCACTGAATTTTACCTAAATCAAAGAACTAGAATAAATCTGTCAAAATATATATTGAGTAAAAAATGACTAAATATTTATATGTTTCTGTCAATATACAGAATTTTTCTTAAAAGGGGTCAATCAAGTTAAATTCTGTCTATTTACCTATTTTTTCAATTAACTTCATTATAAAAATTAAAGGCACACTTGCATTGAATGTGGTACATGGGAGTGGAGGAATCAAGAAAATAGTACATCCAAAAATGTGGGATCAGGGAAATTAACCTGAGAGAAGAGTGTGTTGAAAAAATCAGATCAAGGGCCATGAAACTTGAGGAGAGGAGTTTAAGAATGAAAAAGGATATAGGTAGGGGGAAAAAAAGTAAAAGTTGATCAGAAATAGCAATAGTAATACATCAATTTTTCTGTCATACGATATACGGTAACAGGCAGAGTTCATCTTTTTTTTGCTTTTATCACTGATCTCTATTTTATCATCATTATAACAAAAGACAAGGAAATATGATACCACACGTTTAGAAGCATGCTTTGACTCATCTTCACTCTATAGAAAGGGACGAACGGGTCAAAGTGGACAGGGTGATAAAAAAAAAGTAAATACCTTGCCGTTCCTACCATTGTTTCTATTTTACTCCTATTGCTGACCCATCATGGAAAACACAGGTTGAATTATACAACTGACAGGTTGCAGAACAGCAGATGTGCTGCTGCTACTCTATTTCTCTTTACATATTATCCTCAGCCTTACCAAACGAGAAGCAGATTTTAGTATTAGTTCATAATATTTAAGTTAATAAATTTTTCATAAGAAATTAATAGAAAATAGCCTGCACAACAAAATTTATAGATACTGTGTAAATATTAGTGGTTTGGGATGGGATATAGGATCAAACTTCTAGATGTAGATTATTTGTTCAAATACAATCTAGCTTTAAAGTTTACCTATACTTTTCTTTCAGCTCTTTTCTGTTTTCTGTGTTTTTGTTCTTTTCTTCCAGAGTTTCTGAAAGGGCCTTAGTTTCATAACACCTTTCAATCTGCTATAAAGACAAATGGGAAAGCAAATCAAAATAATTACTTGCAAAGCAGTAAAAAATATATGCTTTATTTTATGATTTTTAAAATATAATCATAAGATTTAGATTTTTGGTAGTATTTACTACCTTCTATTTATAGTTATTAAAATGAAAACAAAATTAACAACAAATCGCACCCCTTTAAATTATCCTTACAACTCCATTGATAAATGTAGATTTTAACTCTCATATTCTTAAAAACAGACAGTCATAAGCAAAGTAGATATTGATTCTTTACATAAGGACATAGTTACTGTATATTTTAAAGGAAATGACATCTACTTTCTTCTGTTTACTAAAATGATATTACTGTTATTTTGTACCTCATAATTAATGAATGGTAAGTATATAACATTTAACAGAATTTTCAAAAATTTAGAATATCAGGTATTATATTCAAATTTTTCTCAAATTTGAATATATACCTATTCCCCAAAACCCAGGGTTTAATATATTCAGTACCTAAAATACCTTTTGACTCCAAAGGTAACCTGAGGCAAATAAATTATCTTAAGCCTTTCTCCATATTAGGCTCTCTTAAAAATAACTCTTCTAAAACTGTCAACTAACATATCATTATATGTGTACATTAATACACGTATTAGAAATATATAACAAAATATATACCTGGTTTAAATAATTAATTTCTATTTCCATTTCATCTACTTCTTTCTTCAATTCAGATGAACTTTTGGTAAAATTTCTGGCATATTTAAGAATATCTTGTGTTTTACATCTCACATTAACACTTTTTATGTTAAGGAATTATGTCATACAAGTAAATTTTACATTTATAATATATGCACTATATCAGAAATGATTAATATTATGTGACATCATTTATATGTATGTTCCATATATGCCAATAAGCAATGTTAAAAGCAGTATCTGAAAACAGAAGGATAATACAAACATTTGGCAAATTAACAAAGACATTTATTATCTCCATTATATATTGAACTTAAAAATAACATTTCATCCAAAATATTTGTTAGGATTCTTTCAGTTAAGTGTTTTCACAGGGTAGTTTTTTTGTTGTTGTTTTTTAAATCAAAGTGCATTGTGTCACTTGGAATAACTAATAAAACATAATTCAGGCCCAAATTTAACTTATACGCTTCCATTATTTATTTGTTCAAAGCCAATATTAAAAATCTACCCATTTCAAGCCAGAAACAGTATGCTGGAGAAAAACAAAATCCACCAAATTTCCCTTTTCTTGCTTTGTAAGGCTCACCAGTGTAC
Organism: Callithrix jacchus; assembly: GCF_049354715.1. Classification (NCBI taxonomy): domain Eukaryota; kingdom Metazoa; phylum Chordata; class Mammalia; order Primates; family Cebidae; genus Callithrix; species Callithrix jacchus. The sequence goes on from NC_133509.1 coordinate 95,170,999, forward strand.
CCTGCAGAACTCAAAAAAGAGAGGTAGATCTTCCATTTGGACTTTATGATTGAACTGGATTTATGTCCAATTTCAAGTAAAAAATCCTCAGCTATTAATAGACATTCTATATGGTTATTAGCTAATACAATGTCCTAAATTACACTCCATTTAGGAGAATTTGAAAATGATAGAATAGTGACAGTGAACAAGAATTCCAGAGAAAATTAATCAGGTGTTTCCTATTCTGCCTTAAAATATGTATGTTTATATGGTAGAACATAAAATGGCATGTGAATTATAATTTATTGTCTATTGTTACCAAGTTTTCATTATAATGTTAGCTACAGATAATTAAATCCTAATCTTCAAATCTTCCTACCTCCATTTACCTCTTCCTGTTTGTCATGCAACCTTATATTTCATTCCATTCCATATCCAACTCCCTAAACCTTTGCTAGGCCTTCAGCATCTATGAACTTTGCCCTTTCCCATTGAGAAGTTAAAGTGCGAACGGGCAGCAAATGAACAACTAAAAACAGAAAGACTAAAACCAAAATGCAGAGAAAACAAGCAGCAGAAGAGTTAAAATGATGGTTTAGAATGAAGCAGACAGGAAGCAAGGTAGAATGCTGGGATAAAGAAGACTGAGTACAAACAGTGGAGTTATAATCTGATAGGAAGGCATATGAAGGATTGTGGAGGTTGAAAGAGGATTAAAGTTTCAAGTTCATCATCGGGGAAGATCTCTCTGACAAACAGGTGAGACTTAGACCAATTAAGAATTACTTAGGCATCTATTACAGTGGTAGTGTATTAGAATTATTTGTTTACACGTCTGTCTTCCCTACTAAACTCTGAGCTCCTTGCAAGAGAGCTCTGTATTATCTTCACTACTGCCTAGCACAAGGTAGGTTCCAATGAATTTTGATAGATGAATGAATAAATGTAACTCACTTCCTTTCCACCTACCATTCTAACAAGTAATAATTAAGCAATTTTAACTGGAACTTTCTTTTCTATGACATTTTCATTGGTTTGGTTTGGTTCCTAAGATATGTCACTTAAAGCCAAATACATATGCCATTTTATTCTCACCAAAGTTGCTTGCTTCTGACCACATAAATATACATGTAAACGAATCCAAGATGATCTTTAAAATAATTTCTAAAATCTTTTAATTAAATACAAAACAAATCCACGTGATTCTCACAGGAAACACAATAACAATTAAAATACAAAATAATACTTATCTCATAAAAATTATAAGTAGAAGTACTAGTGTGGATACATGTTTAATGTCCATTTAGTAAGTGATGGAAAGGGAGCAGGCACTAAAAAACAAAGTCATAACATAAGCTGATTTATTATATTCTTTTCATTACAAAGATACCATAATTAAAACAATAGAATAAAAATATTAATACCTAGAAATTTCATAAAAATGGTTTCATTCATTTTTAATTGTTCAGTACATGCCAACACTCTGCTTTGAATTTCTTCGTGTTCTCTTTTCTTTTCATAATATTCACGTGAAAAGGGTGATTCCAAGTATTTTAGTTGGTACTGCTTCAAAACTTCTTTATACTGACATATATAATCATGATACATTTCTCTGTTAAAATTAAAAGAAATGTCTATATAACAAGAATAGATCTAAAAACTGTAAATATCATTTGTTAAAATCTACTAATTAAGTGTAAAAGGCATAAGCATAAGGTTTTCTTATTCTTGCTTCCCTCAATATTGTCTGCCCTTCAGACTTTCCTTAACTCTACCAAACTTCTCAACTTTACTATTTTTCTTCATTACCTGAGTTATTCACTTCTTAATTCTATTCCATTTAACTCCTACTCCCACCATATTAACGACACTATTCTTTCCAAGGTCACCAATGATCAAATTTTTCCAGCTAAATGATCTTTTTTTAGTACTCATCCTTGTTGACATTCCAGAACCTGGTTCTTCTCATCACTTACTCCTTGTTGAACCTCTATCCTCCCTGGCTTCTGAGTCTACTCTCCACAGACCAGCTACTTTTATAACCATATCTTTTTAATCTTCAATTTTATTAGCTAAAATTATCACATGAAGACATGTTCTATGTGTTAGAACTCTGTGTTCACAATCATGTATACCCCACAGAAATTTTATGAAGAAAATTTTATGACAGTTTAGAAGAACTTCTCTAGTCCAGCTCCAGTAGTAGTGGGTGGTTATCTATTTAGGCACAAATCTTGAGTGAGACAGTTAATTCTTGCAAAAAGACATTAACTTTTTTTTCTTATTTGACCTGTGCTTTACAATAATCAAAATTACTATGGCCTATGGGGCAAATCTAATCTGCCACCTATTTTTGTACAGCCCATGAATTATGAATGATTTTTACATGTTTAAATGATTGAAAAAAATCAAAAGAATATTCCATGTGTGACACATTAAAATTATTGAAATTTAAACTTCAATATCCATAAAGTTTTATTAGATCATAGCTTATTTATTTACATGTGATCTGAAATTCTCTTGTGCCATAATAGCAGAGTTGAGTAGTCATGACATTGTATGTCCCACAAAGGTTAAAATATTAATACTTCCTATCTGGTGCTTTACCAGAAAAGTTTGCCAACTGTAATTGACAACATTGAAAATGTTAAATTCAGTTCTTTATAGAAAATATATTCTTAAATCTTTTTGCCCAATTCTTATACTTAGTTTCAAAAAATTCATAGAAATTTTTTTGAAAATATATGGTCTTTACATTCCTCAAGATGTTTTCATTTCTTGGATCAAGGTATACTCTATAAGGGAGTTTCTTAAAAGGTACTCTAATTATTATCTCACTTAGCAGACTAGGAAAGAGCAAGCCTTCAAAAACTTCACATATGAGAAGAAAAGTAAGTATAACAGCCCTGTGCTGGTCACTGGGTCTGAATCTTAAGAAAAGTTCTAATTTCTTAATATTACTAAATTGTCCCCTTTAGCAAGAAAAAGCAGTTGAGCCCCAAGCAAGCTCCTATTCCTCTAAATGTATATTTGCTAATTAAGACTCATTTACTATTTTTAATAGCTTGAGAAACCAGTCCAGGGAGGAAATATCTATAAGAAAATTAAGACTGGATCACCGGTTCCAGGTGAGATGAACATACTATATTCACCCCATTCATGCTGTGCAATGATGCTCACTCTTCTAATAAATACCATACAGAAACTGTGGCACAGCCAGGCATATATTATTATCTCATCTGTGCCAGCAATACTATTCTTCATGAATGACTAGAACAGGGTGGGAGATTAGGAGAAACAAGCAACTGGTGCCTCTACTTCCACCATTATCCACAAAACCAGCAAATGAGTTATTTTCTATTTATAAATATCTGGTATTGAATCAATAATTCAATTAAGCTATGAGGCTGCTTTAAGAAAGAAACACAACTGTTTTCACTTGAATACATTCAGTTAGCTCACAGAAGTCCTCTATAATAAACACTATCAGAGAAATACATATTTGAACTAGTTTGCTTTAGCCCATCACAGAATCATTAAGAATTAATGTTTTATACTCATGACTTGCATTAACAGATGTTATAAGAAGCAGTTCTATATATTGTGTTTGGGGCTGGGAGAGGTCACTGAAGATACTACCACATTGCACAATTTCCCCTTTGTAGGACTCAGGGGAGAAATTTCAAGCCTCAGGAAAAGCCCCTACTTATCCTAAGCAATTGACCTGTTTTTTTTAAATGAATATTATGAATCTCAAACTGACTACATTTCCACAATGCCTTGACTACTAGAAATTTGAAAGCTTCATTTGTGCCTATATCTAACAAATGTGCAGGATGCATAGTTTGAATTTCTAACTTCATCAGAGGCTTCAATTTCCTATATTATCCTTACTTCCCTATGTGTTGATTTTTTAAAAAATACATGTATTTTTTAATTGCACTTTAGGTTCTGGGGTACATGTGCAGAACATGCAGGATTATTGCATAGATACAAACATGGCAATATGGTTTGCTTCCTCCAACCCCCAAACACTATATCTGGCATTTCTCCCCATGTTATCATCTAACTGGCATGAGATGGTATCTCAATGTGGTTTTGATTTGCATTTCCCTAATGACCAGTGATGATGAGCATTTTTTCATATGTTTGTTGCAATCAGTTTGCCAGCATTTTATTGAAGATTTTTGCATCTATGGTCATCATGGATATTGGCCTGAAGTTTTCTTTTCTGTTTGAGTCTCTGCCGAGTTTTGGAATCAGATGATGTTGGTCTCATAAAATGATTTGGGAAGGATTCCCCCTTTTTGGATTGTTTGGAATAGTTTCAGAAGGAGTGGTACCAGCTCCTCTTTTTACATGTGGTAGAGTTCAGCTGTGAACGCATCTGGACCTGGGCTTTTTTTGGTTGGTAGGCTATTGCTGCCTCAACTTCAGCTCTTGCTGTTGGTCTATTCAGGGTTTCAACTTCTTCCTGATTTAGGCTTGTCAGGGTGCAAGTGTCCAGGAATTTATCCATTTCTTCCAGGTTTTCTGGTTTACGTGCACATAGTTGTTTGTAGTAATCTCCGATGGTAGTTTATATTTCTGTAGAATCAGTGGTGATATCCCCTTTATTGTTTTTTATTGCATCTATTTGATAGTTGTCTCTTTTCTTTTTTATTAATCTTGCTAGCATTCTGTCTATTTTGTTGATCTTTTCAAAAAACCAGATCCTGGATTTGTTGATTTTTTTGAAGGTTTTTTTGTGTCTCTATCTCCTTCAGTTTTGCTGTGATCTTAGTTATTTCTTGTCTTCTGCTAGCTTTTGAGTTTTTTGACTTGCTCCTCTATCTCTTTCAATTTTGATGATAGTGTGTCAATTTTATATCTTCCTTGCTTCTCAGGTGGCCATTTATTACTATAAACTTTCCTCTAGACACTGCTTTAAATGTGTCCCAGAGGTTCTGTACATTGTGTCTTTATTCTCATTGGTTTCAAAGAACATCTTTATTTCTGCCTTCATTTCATTGTCTATCCAGTCAATGATCAAGAGCCAGTTGTTCAGTTTCCATGACGTTGTGCAGTTCTGAGTTAGTTTCTTAATCCTGAGTTCTAATTTGATTGCACTGTGGTCTGAGAGACTCTTTGTTATGATTTCCATTCTTTTGCATTTGCTTAGGAGTGATTTACTTCCAAGTATGTGGTCAATTTTAGAGAAGGTGTGATGTGGTGCTGAGAAGAATGTATATTCTGTGGATTTGGGGTGGAGAGTTCTGTAAATGTCTGTTAGGTTTGCTTGGTCCAGATCTGAGTTCACGTCCTGGATATCCTTGTTAATTTTCTGTCTCGGTGATCTGTCTAATACTGACAGTGGAGTGTTAAAGTCTCCCACTATTATTGTGTGGGAGTCTAAATCTCTTTGTAGGTCATTAAGAACTTGCTTTGTGTATCTGGGTGCTCCTGTAGTGGCACATATATATTTAGGATTGTTAGCTCTTCTTGTTGCATTGATCCTTTTACCATTATGTAATGCCTTTCTTTGTCTCTTTTGATCTATGTTGCTTTAAAGTCTATTTTATCAGAGACTAGGATTGCAATTCCTGCTTTTTGTGCTCTCCATTTGCTTGGCAAATCTCCCTCCATCCCTTTATTTTGAGCCTATGTGTGTCTTTGCACATGAGGGGTTTCCTGGATACAGCAAACCAATGGGTTTTGACTTTTTATCCAATTTGTCAGTTTATGTCTTTTGATTGGGGCATTTAGCCCATTTACTTTTAAGATTAATATCATTATGTGTAAATTTGATCCTGCCATTTTAATGCTAGCTGGTTGTTTTGCCCATTAGTTGATACCATTTCTTCATTGTGTTGATGGTCTTTACCATTCGGTCTGTTTTTGGAGGGGCTGGTACTGGTTTTCCTTTCTATGTTTAGTGCTTCTTTCAGGAGCTCTTGTAAGGCAGGCCTGGTGGTGACAATATTTCTCAGCAATTGCTTGTTTGTAAAGGATTTTAGTTCTCCTTCACTCATGAAGCTTAGTTTGGCTGGATATGAAATTCTAGGTTGAAAGTTCTTTTCTTTAAGGATGTTGAATATTGGCCCTCGCTCTCTTCTGGCTTGTAGGGTTTCTGCAGAGAGATCGGCTTTGAGTCTGATGGGCTTCCCTTTGTGGGTAACCCGACCTTTCTCTCTGGTTGCCCTCAGCATTTTTTCCTTCATTTCAACCCTGGTGAATCTGATGATTATGTTCCTTGGGGTTGCTCTTCTTGAGGAATATCTTTGTGGTGTTCTCTGTATTTCCTGGACTTGAATGGTGGCCTGTCTTGCTAGGTTGGGGAAGTTCTCCTGGATAACATCCTGAAGAGTGTTTTGCAGCTTGTATTCATTCTCTCCATCACATTCAGGTACACCTATCAAATGTAGGTTAGGTCTTTTCACATAATCCCATATTACTTGGAGGCTTTGTTCATTTCTTTTCACTTTTTTTCCTCTAATCTTGCCTTCTCATTTTATTTCATTGAGTTGATCTTCAATCTCTGATATCCTTTCTTCTGCTTGGTCGATTCAGCTATTGAAATTTGTGTATGCTTTATAAAGTTCTTGTGTTGCGTTTTCCAGCTCCATCAAGTCATTTATATTCTTCTCTAAGCTGTTTAGTCTCATTAGCATTTTGTCAAACCTTTTTTCAAGGTTGATGATTTCTTTGCATTGGGTTAGAACATGTTCTTTTAGCTCAGAGAAGTTTGTTATTACCCCCTTCTGAAGCCTGTTTCTGTCAATTCATCAGACTCATTCTCCATCCAGCTTTGTCCCCTTGCTGGTGAGGAGTTGTGATTCCTTGGAGGAAGAGAGACATTCTGGTTTTGGGTGTTTTCATCCTTTTTGTGCTGGTTTCTTCCCATCTTTGTGGATTTATCTACCTGTTGTACTTGTAGTTGGTGACTTTCGGATGGGGTCTCTGAGTGGACATCCTTTTTATTGATGTTGAAGTTATCTCTGTTTTTCAGTTTTCCTTTTAATAGTCAAGCCCTTCTGCTGTAGGACTGCTTGAGGTCTGCTCCAGACCCTGCTTGCCTGGGGAATCACCTGTGGAAGCTGTAGAACAGTAAGGGTTGCTGCCAGTTTCTTCTTCTGTTATCTTCATCCCAGAAGGATACCTGCCAGATGTCAGCCTGAGCTTTCCTTTATGAAGTGTCTCTTTGGATATACAGGTGTTGGGGAGCTCCTTAAGGTGACAGTCTGTCCCTTATAGGAGCTCAGTTGCTGAGCTGCGAGCTCTGTTGTTCCTTTCAGAGCTGCTGGGCAGGTACGTTTAAGTCTGCTTCAGTGGAACTCATAACTGCCTTTTATCCCAGGTGCTCTGTCCTGGGAAGGTGGGGCCTTATTTATAAGTTCCTGATGTGCTGCTGACTTTTTTCAGAGCTGCCCTGCCCAGCAAGGAGGTAGCCTAGTCACAGTCTGCCAGCAGAGGCGTTGCTGAGCTGTCATGTGCTCTGCCCAGCTGCTATGTGAACTTCCTTGTGGTTTTATTTACAGAGGTATAGTTAGAACTGCCTCAGTAATGGCAGACTGCCTCAGTAATTGTGAACTGCCTCAGTAATGGTGGATACCCTTCCCCACACAGAGGTGGACCATTCCGAGTCCAGTTGCGCTTGCTGTGAAACTCTCAGTCCAGAGCGTTTCAGATTGCTGGTCTTTGTGAGGGTGGGACCCACCAAGCCAGATCACCTGGCTCCCTATTTTAGCCCCCCTTTTTTCAATTGAATGGGTGGCTCTGTCTCCCAGGCGTTCCAGGCACCAGTTGAAATGGCTGCCCATATTTGTGTGAGTTTTTATGAAGAGACTGGCAGGGCTGTATGAAACAGCTGTGCTGGAAACTTGTGCTTTTCAGCCTGGGAATCTCCTGGTCTGTGGGCTGTAATAACTCATTTGGAAAGCAGTGATCACTCACCCTCTGCATTGTTCTCACTGGGAACTGCACTCCAGAGATGTTCCTATTCAGCCATCTTCAACCTTGATTTTTAATCTAGTTTCTTTAAACATGAATCTTTCAAGATGGTTGTTTAGTCAAATCATCTAAAATCCTTTTTTTTTTTTTTTTTTTTTTTAAGAGAAATGGGGTTTCTCCATGTTGATCAGGCTGGTCTCGAACTCCTGACCTCAGGTGATCTGCCCACCTCGGCCTCCCAAATTGCTGGGATTACAGGTGTGAGCCACCACACCTGGTTGTCTAAAATCCTTTTTTAAATGAAGCAGGATGTATAAATGACAACACAAGTCTCCACTGATCCCACCCTCTGCCTAAGCTCTGGATGATGGTGTACTCTAGCTTTCCCCTCTTTTTCCTCCAACATTTCCATGAGCAATTTCATGTATTTCCATGATTTCAAAATCCATATCTATAACTTTAGTCCCTACCTTTTCTTAAGATTTGTCCTTGAACATACAGAGTATTGCATTCTAGATTTTGCACTTACATTTTAGTTACAATATAAAAATCGATACGGCTGTCATGCAATTATATTTAAAAACATTTCAATGTTTTATATTAGGTGAAATTTTAATGCTATATAATGTGTTCAGTCTCTTGCCTTGTTTCATTACATTCACGTGTTCAGTCTCTTGCCTTGTTTCATTACATTCACTAATTATATTTAATCCCCAAGACAATATGATTATACATATAATAAAATAAATTCATGCAATTATTGGTGTTTATTAGAATATAGCCACTCCATTAAATCAGCAGTCTAAGAAACAGAAGTTTGATATAAAATACCCTTCAAAAATCAATATCCCAAATTTATTATAAGCTAATTCTATAGGTAACTATCCCCTAGTTATTTGCCTATACAGTTCATTCATAAAGACCATTAGTTGAAGGACTCTGCTATAATAATTGCTACTGAGAAACAGTTTATATCTAAGGCCATATCTAAATATATCTAGAGTTAGAGAGAGCTTTACAACAGGCAGGTAGACCTTCCACTGCACCAAAGGAATCCAAAATACTACCTTTACTTAAAAACGAAAACTCCTTCTTCAATTAACATTCTTCCAAACCATGTTCTAGTAATACAAACTAATATAATTGATAAACTAAATATATATACTATACTTGTCTTTTTCAATAGTTTCTTGATAAACTGTTAATTGGTCCTGCGTATAATCTTCATGTTTACGAAAAACATCACAAGTTGGCTTCCAGCTATAGAAAAAAATATGTATTTGTAATTAGCAACTCAGAATGATAGACAAATTGACAGAGATAATTAAAAATTAACATAATCATTTACAGAGAATTAAATATTTCTCTTCCTGGAGAAAACAAGCTTCCATCAAGAAAAGTATTTCCATCTCACATCACTGCCACTACCTCCTTTCATGGACTCTTATACTCAAATATCAATATTCATTAGTTTTTATATCAAACTTGTTTTTGAACCATTACTAGGGAAAGAGCAAATGTGACATTGCTGGATTGTGTATTGCTATTGCATTTCTATTACACACTTTGTAACACTCCAACATCAGCCTTTCCTTCTCATCACATTTCTAAGATCTTGGCCAAAAAAATCATTTTGGAGTAAGCATTCAAAGAACTAGAATAAGGGCTAAAGAGAGGCATTTTTCTCCCTTGACACTTAGAAAACAGGTGTTACATCATCCTGAGTTACAAAAAAAAAAAAAGAAACCAGAGCAAATGAATTACAAAATCAGACAATACAAATATAACAAATATTTATCTTATACATTTTATTATGTAACTTGAAAGAATATTTCCAATACAAAAAATCTAAAAATGAATATATATCATAATAGTTTCCAGTCTAAGTATTGTTCAAATATTTCTTTTTTTTTCTAACATTTTTTTCAGATTCAAAAACTATACATGCCCAATTTGGAAGGTCAAAAAAGTATATATAATAAAATATCTATTAACTATTTTCTTGATATTGAAAGATAACTAATATTATTGTTTTAATAAATTGTTTCCAGATGTTACTATAATTACACATTTTAATATCATTGAGATTTTATCCTCATATAACAATGTATCCTCCTTTATCACTTAGTAACAGAACCTGTACTTAAGTATTTGCCTGAATTTCTGATCGTTTCTTTAGAAAATATTCTCCAACGTGAAATTAAAAGATCCAAAATTATACATACATATATTCTCAATATTTTTAAATGTTATAAATCTCATGGTCATAAAGATAGCAACAGTAGACACTGGAAACTAGTAGAGAGGGGAGAGTTTAAAAACTGTTGAGTACTATGCTCACTGCCTGGGTGATGGGATCAGTCATACTCCAAACCTCAGCATCACACAATATACCTATCTCATAAACTTGCACATGTACCCCCAAATCTAAAATAAAAACTGGATTTATTTTAAATTTCCATAAAATATATATGTTCATTGAGAAGATATTCACTATAAGCCTTTTGATTTACATCCTTCTAGACTTTTTCTAATTATTTATAAATATACATTTACTCAATTGGCTTAACATTATGAATATTGTTTTTTAATCTGCTTTGACTAATTTGTAATTTTAAAAAGGAGGTTGCAGACCTTGCTTTTAAAAAAACTTCCTTTACTGTTAACATCTTTCCATATCAGTAAATATACACCTGTATCACAATTTTATTGGCTGCCTAGTGTTCATTCATATGGATATACCAAAACTCATTTAACCAGTTCCCTAATACTGAAAATTAGAGTTGCTCCCAATATGTTCCTATCATAAAAAAAAAAAAAACAGGCTGAAATAGAACTCAACTCAATAAGAAAAAAAATAAATAAATAACCTGATTTTTTTTTCCAATGGTCAAAGGATCTGAACAGACATTTCTCAAAGAAGGGATACAAATGGCCAACAGATATATGAAAAAGTGTTCAATACTTCAGATCATCAGGGGAATCCAAATTAAAACCAAAATAAGATACTACCCACACCTGTTAAAATGGCTATTATCAAAAAGAAGAATAAAGCTGGGTGTGGTGGGCTCACACCTGTAATACCATTCCTTTGGGAGGGTGAGACGGGCAGATCACCTGAGGTCGGGTGTTCAAGACCAGCCTGCTTAACATGGTGAAACACCGTATCTTTTTATACCAAAATTAGCTGGGCATGGTTGTGCATGCCAATAATCCCAGCTATTCAGGGGGCTAAGGTAGGCGAATCGCTTGAACTCTGGAGTTGGAGGGTGGAGGTTGCAGTGATCCAAGATAGCCCCATTGCATGCCAGCCTGGGCAACAAGAGTAAAACTCCATCTCAAAAAAAGGGGGGTGGTGGTGAATAATAAGTTTTGATGAGGATATGGAGAAAAGGGGACCCTCAGACACAGTTGGAGGAAAAGTAAATTAGTACAGCTACTTCGAAAAATAGGTCCTCAAAAAACTAAAAACAGAATTACCATGTGATCCAACCATCCAACTTTGGAGTATTTGTCCAACGGAAATGAAATCAGTACATTGAAGAGATAACTGCCCTCCCATGTTCATTTTAGCATTATTCACAATATCAAGATATGGACACAACCTAAGTGTCCCTCACAAGATGATGGATAATGAAAGTGTAGCATAGATACACAATGAAATATTATACAGCCCGAAAAAAATAAGAAATTCTGCCATTCAAGACAACATGAATGGGACTGAAGGATGTTATGCTAAGTGAAACAAGCCAGGCAGGTAATGGCAAGTATTGTATGATCTCGCTTATATGTAGAATCTAAGAGTCAATCTCATATAAACAGAGAGTAGAAAGGTGGTTACCAGAGGTGGGATTGAAGTGGAGAAGGAATGGGAAAAGAGAAGATGTTGATCAAAGAACACAAGTTTAAGTTGGAGTGGAGAAATAAATTTTGGTGAGCTACTGCACTGTATGGTGACTACAGTTAAATAATATATATTCCAAAAGTGCTAGAAAAAAATAGTTATTTATGTTCTCATCACAAAAAAATAAGTTTGTAAGGTGATGTGTATCTTAATTAGCTTGAGTCTTTCTACAATGTATACATAGATCAAAACCTCAGATTGTTGTACATTATCCTGGTTATACATTACATCTTTGAAAGAATCTCTATTTCCTTGTGAAAAATTCTCAGAAATGGAATCACTGAATCAAAATTATGCTTGGGCCAGGCATCGTGGCTCACGTGTATAATCCCAGAACTTTGGGAAGTCAAAATGGGAGGATCACTTGAGTCCAAGAGTTTGAGACCAGCATAGGCAACACAGTGAGACCCCATTTCTATTTTTTTAAATTATGCTTATTTTTGAAGCTTTTAAAAATATGTACTGGGATGTCATCTAAAAGATTTATACTACTGTACACTCCTATGGTGTATAAGAGTTGGTATTCTTATTTCTTGCCAGTGCTGGGTGTTAATTTTTCTTTAATCTCAGCAAAACTCAAAGGCAAGAGTAGTAGCATCTAATTCGCACTTTAATTTAGATATTTCTGACTATTAGTAAGATTGAGCATTTCTGCACAAGTATTACACTTATGTATGGTTTTCATTTTATTTTCTTGTTTACCTTCTTTGCTCATTTCTCTAATAGGACTTTTGCTTTTTCTTATTAATTTCTATAAGTACTTTATATTTTTAAGCAATCCTTATTTGACACTTTTCCTAGCTTATCCTTTTGTCTTTTACATCATTATAGGGTATTTTTCTTTTTAATTTGTGTGTAGTCATATTTATCAATCATTTCCTATGTGGTTTCTGATTTTGGTGACATATTTAGAAAGACCTTCCTCTCTCAAAGATTATATAGTCACTTATATTTCTCTAGTATTTTCATAAATTCATATTTCACATTTAAATCTCATAACCAGTATGCTGAAATCATGAAGTAGAGTTATTCATGAATTTAAGCATATTAAAATCAACATATCCTAATGACTCTCCTCAGATCCCAGCAGAAATTAAGCTTTTACAACGTACCGTGTATCTAGGACATGGTAGGTTCTAAGGGGAGACTATTAGTACTTTCTACAACCCAATGCAGCTAATTGAGGAAACCACAGGTAAAACCTATTATAATAAAACCCAAATCAAAATAAAAGAAAATGGTGAACAACATGTAAGTTTTGGCTGATCAGATTACCAAAATATTTAAACAATGATAATTTCAGTGTTGGCAAGAATATGAGGAAATAGAAACTCTCCTACACTGTTTTTTAATAATTCATTTCCTATTTATAAAAGTAACATTCATAAAAAGTCAATCAATGTGTCACTGTACAAAACATTGTTCTCATACATTGTTGGTAGGAGAATAAATTGGTATAACCTTTTTGGAGAGCAGTTTGGTATTATCCACCCAATGTTTAAATGTGCATACTCTTTAGCAATTTCACTTCTAGGAGTCCATTCTATAGCAATAGATCTCTATATGTGGAAGTATATCTGTACATGACTGGAAATAACCTAAGTGTCCATTAATAGGGGAATGGCTAAATAACAGGCTACATCAATACCATAGATACCATGGAGCTGTTAAAAAGAATAAAATATATACATAATTATGTGCATAGTACAATTCACATTACACATTGTTAAATGTTAAAAAGCAAGTTGCAGAATGAAGTGATTCCATTTTTGTAAAAATAAAAGATAGCTATATAGACAGGTGTATGTGTGTGGTATGTGTAATAATGATGTTGACTATGTAAGGTCTAAAAGGATGTGAGTGATTACCTATGCAGAGGATGACAGGGTAGGGGATGGGAACTATAGGCAGGGAAAAACTATTTACATCATACATGTGTGTATTACTTGAATCTTTGTATTAGGTATATGTTACTTTTATGATTTCTTAAAACCAGTGGGAAAAAACTAACGGGGGGAACACCAGAAAGTCTTATTAAAATTTTGAATAACAAAATATTTCAAAATAAATATGATCCTAAAGTACAGTGCTTATTACAATGTCCATATAGAACTAAGTACAGAAAATTAATATTTTTATTAAGTCTTTGTTCTCTTTATGTCTTTGTTTCAAAATGTTTGTCTCATGTTAGAGTTAACAAGTAGAATCCAGAACCTGAAGCCATGCTGAAAGAATTGTTAACATACTAAATATTTTTATTTTGAAAAACTTTAGGCTGCATTCCCTCACACTAAAATAAGATCTTGAAAATTCAACGATGGGAATAGTTTCAAATTTATCTAACAGAAATTTTATATGCTGAGCTTATTCAAAAGTTTATAGTCAGATTAACTGGATTTGAATTAGTGAGATCTTATAGCTGTTTAGTTCTAGTTCTCTTTTGATCCTCCTATGATCCCTTTCCATCATACCATAACAAGGCACTTTAAGACTCGATTCATTAGCTAATAAAGAATATTAATTTGAAGCAAATGTTTTCAACTATCAGCTCAAAAACCCTTAATAAAAGAATGTAATGATAATTGATTCTTTCAAATACTCACTCAGTACTGTTGCCTTTGATCTTCTCACTATGTTTATAGTAATAACCAATTTCCTCATCTGTTGTATTTATAGTTTCATGTATTCTAGAAATAGTTGATTTGTTTTCCTTAATATCTTCATAGCATTCTAGAAAGAGGAAATGTTTATTTTCTTAAGGTAGAAATTATAAATTCAAAGTAAACAAATACAGTAGGGAAATAAATGGGCATGGCAGTTTACCTAAAAGGAAGAGAGCCAGAGAATGGAATGAAGCTTCAGATGGGTGGGACCCTACACTAAAAGGCAGAGAACCAGGGCCAGGCCTGATCCTAGAGTCAGAAGCTAAGGATTTCAGTTTGGGATTGATGAGAGGTAAGTGTCCCTTGTACCTCATCTCTAACATAAGAGGGCTAGATTCAGTGGTATCTAAAGTCAATCATATCTTAAGATGCTAGAATTTGTGTAAATATTTACTAATTAATGACACTAACATAAGCCTTCTTTTTTGACAAATGTGAATGTCTATTCATTAATGCTATGTCAATTATTAAATGCACCTTCAATTTGCTTATTTCTGTTGCTAGTGATTAGATACAAGCTAGAATAGACATAATTTATTGAAAAGATTAAAATAAATTCTTAATATTTTGTATTTTTTGATTGCAGAAAAGATAACCAAATTCCACCTTTTCAGAAGGATTAAGAAATTTAGAACTCTATTTTTTATAGTCGTTTTGTCAGATCTTAAAATACTATACAGTGTGTGTTACTTGCGTTGCTATTTCTCTGATAACATAATTTTTTATAATTATTATTCCTCAAAATGTGCCACCTATCAATTTTGATACCTGATTTCTGGTGATTTCTATAAAGATAAAAAAATTTCACTCAACTATTTGGAATAACTTGTTATTAGATAAAAATAACATCTTTTCAACTGTACCTAAGGGGTCATTTCTACGTAAGACAAAATTCTTTACAAAATAATTAAATCCTGAATATAGAAGTTTATTATCAAAAACACTATAGTTAAATACAACTATTTTGTCTAAGGTAAATAGTTTATTTGTCGCTAGAGAGAATTGACACAAAAGTTATAATGCCAACAATAAGTTGCCCTAAACAGAGCAGTTGTATATTATATGTGGTAACAAATTAAAAGACTAAAATATCTTGATCATGCAAAGCTACTTACTATTAATTCTTTGAATCATCTCTTCTTTAGTACTTATGTCTTGCTTATACTGGAAGACTAAAATAAATAATTCTCTTGTGACTTCAATTCATTGTTAAAATGTCAAATGATAGTACAAAAAGTTACCTATTTTTCGCTTTATACCTACCAAATTCTAGCAAAAGTCTGTCCAAACTGACAAACAGGCTGTCATTCATCTTGGATACTATGTTAAATGAAAAAATATATATTTATAAGAAAAGATTTTCTGAAGTCATATGCAAAACAGCATATATTCGGTAACGACCCTTTAAATATAGCATTCTTCACAGGAACATGTGGGCGGAGCCAGAACTGTAAGGAGAGAGGCCCCCTGAGCCCAAGGCGACATTTCCAGCCCCTTCCTGGGCCAAGCCCAACGTGCACTTTAGAAATCTTTGTTGAGTTGGGGCTTGACTGAAACTTCGGGAATGGGGTGGGAGGCGCCCATTCCAGTTTTCCCGGTTAAGCATAAGCATAACCGCTTATGCTTGGGATTGCAACAAGCCTCCGGATCTTCCAGGGTTCACGAACACCCAGATTTCTCCACAGGATATGCCCTTTAAAATAAGCATCTGAATATGTCCCTTGGTGGCGTGTGTACGACCACGTGTAGCAAAATTCTAAGAAAGCTCTTCCCCAACAACCGGGTAAAACCTGGAGAAACAGTGCGATTTCGCAATTTACCACGGAGAATCTAAAAAGTGGAGGTTTTCACAGGACTGTCAACTCGCCTTACAAGGTATGTCTGAGGCGGGGTTCCTGTCTCCCGCTCTCCTCAGAGCCCAGAAGCCACAGCCCGCGCGCTGCGCGGTGGGAGTTCCCCAGCCAACTCAACCCTCACAGCCTCCTGTCCTGGAGACCCCTCGCCCGAGGCCACAACACTGTATCCCGCCCCCGTACCCCCGGCCGCGCCCACAGCCACGGGCAGCACCAACCCGTGTGATAAGGCGACCCAAGTTGTTCTGAGGTGCAGGGCCAGCCAGCACCTGTCCACCCACTCACTTGCTCTCCTTCAGGGCCGCCCGCCCAGAGAAAAACCGCCATACACAGCTCCCTTCCCCACGCACCTAAATGGCCCCTCTGGCCCCGGACCCGAACGCCCACACCTTCCCTCCCTGGGGTCCCAAAATCCACTCAGAATCCCCGGGCCCGGAGACGCCCCACTGGGTCCAAACGGCCCGAGTCCTGGCCTGCCCTCGCTCAGCCCCGCCCCCACGCCCCTGGCACCAGCCCTGGGAGACCCTGCGGAGCACGCCGCGGGAGCGACAGATAGCGCTGAAGAGCAGCGAGATCGCGCTCGGAACGAGACCTGCGCTGGGACAATCGCTCCTTCCTCGCGGGTGGAAGCACGGAACAAGCCCTGTAAAACCACAGAAGTGGGTGCTGGAGTCAGAGAGAGGGCCCTCAAAGGAGTGGAGACCTGTCAGGGAGCCTCCTGTTGTCTTGAAGACAAGTGTTTTTTAAAGCCTATTTGTTCCTCTTGTAACAATTTTTTAAACATATTTTGGAGTACAGCAATACATTGATATTAACTTTAACATGTCAGTAAATAACATTCGATTCAATAATCAAAATTTAATTCTGAATTCAGCATTTTTCAAAACATCTTGAAAAGCAAGCACAATTCAAATACATGTTGGTTGAATGGACGTTTTGAGACTGATTCATTTGCTCAGTTTCAAATAAAGCCCATTTTCCGTCCAAAATGCTATCGTTAGGTAATTTATGCTCTTCGGCTTTGTCTGCCTATCCGAAGTGGCATAAAGAGTGAAGACAAGGCCGGGCGCGGTGGCTCAAGCCTGTAATCCCAGCACTTTGGGAGGCCGAGGCGGGTGGATCACGAGGTCAACAGATCGAGACCATCTTGGTCAACATGGTGAAACCCCGTCTCTACTAAAATTACAAAAAATTAGCTGGGCACGGTGGTGCGTGCCTGTAATCCCAGCTGCTCGGGAGGCTGAGGCAGGAGAATTGCCTGAACCCAGGAGGCTGAGATTGCGGTGAGCCGAGATCGCGCCATTGCACTCCAGCCTGGGTAACAAGAGCGAAACTCCGTCTCAAAAAAAAAAAAAAAAAAAAAAAAGAGTGAAAACAAAATAATTTAAACAGTTCAGTCCTCCAAAGTGCCTCAATCCTTTGTATATTCCTGGTAGAAATGTTTTTAACCCTAAATAATCTCAATAACTGTCTTAAGTCACCAAAACTTGTAAAACAGCATATTGAAGTGAAAAAGGTTTCAGAAGTTTTTCTTGCTTAAGTGCTGCAGATCAGATATGCATTACCAATTCATTATAGTGTCACGTTGTTCACCAGCTGGTATTAATAGCCATCAAAACTAACATGTTTTGATAATGTAAGAATTTACATTTCTTCTTTTGTGTGTGTGTGAAAAATCTTTTACTTATTTTTTTCCAGCTTTATTGAGGTATAATTGGCAAATATAAATTCTGTTTACCAACTATATGATATTTGGAAATATGCATATATTGTAAAATGATTACCACAATCAAGTTAATTTGTGTAACACATTCATCACCTCATATAATCATTTTTGAGTGAGTGTGGTGAAAACCTTTAAGATATACTCTCTTAGCAAATTTCAAGGACACAATACAGTATTGTTAACTATAGTCACTAATGCTGTATCTTAGATCTCCAGAACTTATTGACTCTGCCTAACTGAAACTTTGTACCCTTTGACCAACATGTTTCCTCATTTCCACCTCCTTCCTGCCCCATCTGCTGGCATCCACCATTCTACTCTGCTTCTATGGGATCAGCTTTTTCAGATTCCACATACAAGTGAAGTCATATAGTATCTGTCTTTCTGTGCCTGACTTACTTCACTTAGCATAATGTCCCACAGGTTCATCCATCATCCATGTTGTCACGAATGACAGGATTTCCTTCTTTGTTGAAGCTAAATAGTATACCATGTGTGTGTGTGCACTCACACCACATTTTCTTTATCCATTCATTTGTCAATGGACACAGGTTGAGTACATATCTTGGCTATTGTAAGTCATGTTGCAGTGAATACGAGAGCACAGACAACTGTTCCACACTGGGATTTTATATTCTTTGGATATATATTCAAAAGTAAGATAGCTGGATCTTATGATAGTTCTATTTTTAAATTTTGAGACGCCTCTACACTATTTCCATAATGGCAGTACCAATTTGCATTCCCACCGAGAGGGTACAGCTTTTCCTTTTTTCCATATCCTTGTCAACAGTTGTCTTTTTAATCATAGTCATTCTAACAGATGTAAGGTAACCTATTGTGGTTTTGATTTGCATTTCCCTATGATTATTGATGTTGAGCATTTCTCTTTTTTTGAGAAAAAAAAGAAAGAAAGAAAAGAAGAAAGAAAGAAAGAAAAAAAATGAAAGAGAGAAAGAAAGAGGAAGAGAAAGAGGGAGAGAGAACGGGAATCTTGCTCTATTGCCCAGGCTAGAATGCAGTCTAAAAATAGGTATTAAAAACCTCTTTTATGCCAATAATTGTGCTTAAAAATGGAGACAAGAAGGAATAAGGGAGGAAAATAACAAAAAAGCAGCCAACCAATATTTCATTTAAACCTGTGAAATGCTATGCAATTGCTGAGGAGTGATTTACTTCCAATTATGTGGTCACTTTTAGAATAGGTGTGATGAGATACTGAGAAGAATGTATGTTTTGTGGATTTGGGGTGGAGAGTTCTGTAAATGTTTATTAAGTTTACTTGTTACAGGTCTGAGTTCAAGTCCTGGATATCCTTGTTAATTTTCTATCTCGTTGATCTGTCTAATATTGACAATGTGGTGTTAAAGTCTCCCACTATTATTATGTGGGAGTCTAAGTCTCTTTGTAAGTCATTAAGAACTTGCCTTGTGTATCTGGATGCTCCTATATTGGGTGCATATATATTTAGGATCATTAGCTCTTCTTGTTGCATTGATCCTTTTACCATTATGTAATGTCCTTCTTTGTCTCTTTTGGTCTTTGTTGCTTTAAAGTCTATTTTATCAGAGACGAGAATTGCAACTCCTACTTTCTTTTTTTCTCTCCATTTTGTTGGTAAATCTTCATCCATCCCTTTGTTTTGAGTCTTTGTGTATCCTTGCATGTGAGATGGGTCTGGATGCAGCATACCGATGGGTTTTGGCTTTTTATTTAATTTGCCTGTCTGTGTCTTTTGATTGGAGCATTTAGTCCATTTAAATTTAGGATTAATATTGATATATGTGAGTTTAATACTGCCATTTAATGCTAGCTGGCTGCTTTGCTCATTAATTGATGTAGATTCTTCATTACGGTGATGCTCTTTACCTTTTGGTATGTTTTTGAAATGGCTGATGCTGGTTGTTCCTTTCTATGTGTACTGCTTCTTTCAGAAGCTCTTGTAAAGCAGGCCTAGTGGTGATGAAATCTCTGAGTACTTGCTCGTTCACAGAAAATTTTATTTTTCCTTCACTTATGAAGCTTAGTTTGGCTGGATATGAAATTCTGGGTTAAAAATTCTTTTCTTTAAGGATGTTGAATATTGGCCCCCACTCTTCTCTGGCTTGTAGGGTTTCTGTTGAGAGATCTGTTGTGAGTCTGATAGGCTTCCCTTTGTGGGTAACCTAATCTTTCTCTCTGGCTGCCCTTAGTATTTTCTCCTTCATTTCAACCCTGGTGAATCTGATGATTATGTGCCTTGGGGTTGCTCTTCTTGAGGAATCTTTTTGTGGTGTTCTCTTTATTACCTGGAGTTGAGTATTGTCCTATCTTGCTAGGTTGGGATAGTTTTCCTGGATAATATCCTGAAGAATATTTTCCAGCTTGGATTCATTCTCTTCATCACATTCAGGTACACCTATCAAATGTAGATTAGGTCTTTTCACATAGTCCCATATTTCTTGGAGACTTTGCTCATTCCTTTTTACCCTTTCTCTAATCTTGTCTTCTCGTTTTATTTCATTGAGTTGGTCTTCGACCTCTGATATCCTTTCTTCCACTTGATCAATTCGACTGTTAAAACTTGTGCATACTTCACGAAGTTCTCATATTGTGGTTTTTCAGCTCCATTAATTCACTTATATTCCTCTCTAAATTGTCTATTCTCAGTAGCATTTCGTCAAACCTTTTTTCATGGTCCTTAGTTTCTTTGCATTGAGTTAGAACATGTTCTTTTAGCTCACAGAAGTTTCTTATTATCCACCTTCTGAAGCCTGATTCTGTCAATTCATGACACTCATTCTCCATCAGGCCTTGTTCCCTTGCTAATGAGGAGCTGTGATCCCCTGTAGGAGGAGAGGCATTCTGATTTCAGGTGTTTTCAGCCTTTTTGTGCTGGTTTCCTCCCATCTTTGTGGATTTATCCACCTGTCATCTTTGTAATTGCTGACTTTCAGATTGGGTCTCTGAGTGGACATCCAGCTTATTGGTGATGATGTTTTTTCTGTTTCTTAGTTTTCCTTTGGCCAATTCTCTCCCAGATGTTCCAGTCACCCACTGAAAGGGCACCAGGATCTGTGTAATTTCCCCTGTAATGACCTACTGCGCTGGCTGAAACAGTGGCGTTGAGATTCGTGGCACTTTTTTACCCAGGAATCTCCTGGTCTGGCTCCCTGTTTCAGTCTCCTTTTCAATCAGCTGAATGGGTGACTCTGCCTTCCCGGAGCTCCAAATGCCAAGTGGGTGCCAAAAAGGGCACCCAGTCCCGTATACTTTGCACTGAGGACCACCATTCTGGAGCACCGGCAAAACAGCCGCACCAGCCAAAAGAGTCACATTGGTGACCTGTGGGGCTCCTCCGCTGGGAATCTTCTGGTCCGTGGGCAACAAAAATTCATCTGGGAGTGTGGTGTCCACTCACATTCTGCACCTTCACTGGGAGCTGCAATCCTGAGCTGTTGCTAATCGGCCATCTTGGATCTCTCTCCCAATGTTGAGCATTTCTTTACATATCTCTTGGCATTTGCACATCTTCTTTTGAGCAATGTCTATTCAGGTCCTTTGCCCATTTTTAATCAGATTGTTTTCTTGCTGAGTTGAGTTCCATATTTTAGATGTTAACCCAAATATACTCTCATTATGTTTGTTTATATTTATTAACTACTTCTTTTAGGAAAACATAAGAAAACAAATATAAAGAGTAAAGCTATTTTCTCTTGCTGGCACTACATTGTTATGACTGTCAAGAAAATTTAGTAGGACAAAAGTTAATCCACTTCAATTTAACATTAGATTTTCTTATGAAAATTTGTAGAAATCTAGAAACACCACCTTATTGAAATCTGAAAATCAATTTATTTACATTTAAATTCACACTTATACATATCCAAATTACCCTGATCAGAGTATACCTAAGTTCTACCAGCACCACTACCACCTATCTTATTCCTTTCCAAAATTTTCTTCTGGGAAAGCAATGAAGATGCTCTGTCTACTGGAGAGTTTTAAATAAATTTTATTTTCCTCTCTCCCTATTCCCTCTCACTCCAATGAATTATAGTTCTCCATTTGAAAAATTAGACAACTTGGACTTAGGTAAACATTTATCCTAACAAATCATTTTCTGGGAAAGTACTCCCATAAGACAAATTTTTTGTTATTTATTATTTACACCTTTGCCTATTGATCCATAATCAAGAATCTGAAGAAATCCATTACTTAAACTTGCTGCTCATTCTAATTGCACAGTATTCCTTTTCTTCCTTTTAGTGTCTAATTTATCTAATAAGAAGCTTGTGTCTCCTACGTACAATTCCTCTTTACTCATTTCCTAATTGAACTTTTCAATTCAATTACTATCTTCATCACCTTTAACTACTTTGTCAGGTAATTAAGACAACATTTCAATTTCAAATCTTATGGTCATTTCTCAGTCTTATTCTCCTCCCTTCCTTTTTTTCTAATTTTCTTCCATATTTGGTTCTGTTAAAACTCTCTGCAATCCTAATTTCCAAAACATTACTCTCTTCTAGTGCTCTCACCTTCCCTATCTGCCCCTCAGATTTCTTATTCTACTTCTTTTCCTCTCATCATCACCATGGACTCTTAACAAGATTTTTTTCCCTTAACTCTGCCCTTCTCTTTTTGGGGGGTCATGCATTCATAATAACTTCAATTATCACACCTGTGCTCATGATTTCCAAATCTATACTTCCAGTCCTATGCTATTATCAAGGAGTTATCCAAATATTTATGTTTATATGCTTTTTCATCTATTTTGATTAAACTTGATCCAAACTCAAAGTCAACTCCCATAAATAATTATTCACAAAGTCTTGCTGATTTTTTCTTTAATATATTCTTTGTATGCATCCAATCAACTCTATAAACAACCTTTGCAGTCAGGCAGATATGGATTTAACTTCTGGATCTGTCATTTGTTAAGTCAAAACTCTGGGCAAGTTTCTAACCCAAGCTTTCATTTCCTCAAATATAAAGTGAGAATTGTAACAACTCCAACATCATAGAATGGTTATAACAATTAAAGAAAATGATTACTGTAAAGCCCCTAATATAATGCCCAGCACATAGTATATAGAAAGTATAGAACACACTGGAATGAAACTTCTTTAAATTCCAGCTACCAAACGTATGATCCTACTTACATCTTCATTATTCTATCCTCCTTCTGTTCTGTTACAATAGTGGAGCTATCTCTCCTCTTACCTAAAGCCAATTCCTCCACCTCCACTTCTGAGGAGGCAAAAGTACCATCTCCTCTTGCCTCCTCGGAAGTGCTAAAATATCAAATATGCCTTTTCTTTCATGTATATTAAATCTCTTCCATTTAATTGGATCCCTCTTGTCAGCTTTACACAAAGTCAAGTCTCTACCAGATAATGAAAGACAGAATCTTCCCTAGACATTAAATGATTAGTCAGCATCACATTTCTCTCACAGCCAATTTGCTTTCTAAATGGTTGTCTAAACTCAGTCTCCCTCCTAACTCATTTCTTACTCCAGTCTGCCTTCTAATGACATTATGCCATAAAATTTGTTCGAAGATGACAATGATCTCATAACACTAAATCCAGTGAACATGTTTCAGTCCTTACTTGACCTGACCTCTGCAGCATTCAATGGTATTTATCACTTTTTCTTCTTAAAACAGCATAGTAGCTACCTGATTTTTCTCCCATCTCTCATAATTCTCTCTATCCTCTCTTTCAGCCTTCTCTCCTTTCAGCCATTAAATGTTGTAAATCTCAGGCTTAGTCCTAGGCCTTTTCTCATCTGTTCTCCCTGTAACCACTCTACAGGTGACTCACAATGTGTATCTCGAGCCCAGACCTCTAGTATCAATCCAAGTCAGTAGTTGCAAACAACAGAAATTGATTCTGACTAATTTAAGCAAAGGTAAACTTTGTTAAAAGAATACCGTAACCAGGCATGACGGCTTATGCCTATAATCCCAGGCTTTGGGAGGTCATGGTGCAAGGATTGCTTGAGCCCAGGAGTTCAAGACCAGCCTGGGAAACACAAAGAAACTCCATCCCTACAAAAAATATAAAAACAAAAAAAATAAAAATAAAAATTGGTGCACACCTGTAGTCCTAGCTACTGGGGAGGCTGGGGCAAGAAGATCACTTGAGCCCAGGAATTCAAGGCTGTGGTGAGCTATAATCACACCACTGCACTCCAGCTTAGGCAACAGAGTAAAACCCTGTCTCTAGGCCGGGCGCGGTGGCTCATGTCTATAATCCCAGCACTTTGGGAAGCTGAGGTGGGTGGATCATAAGGTCAAGAGATCGAGACCATCCTGGTCAACATGGTGAAACCCCGTCTCTACTAAAAATATAAAAAATTAGCTGGGCATGGTGGTGCGTGCCTGTAGTTCCAGCTACTCAGGAGGCTGAGGCAGGAGAATTGCTTGAACGCAGAAGGCGGAGGTTGCAGTGAGCCGAGATCGTGCCATTGCACTCCAGTCTGGGTAACAACAGTGAAACTCCGTTTCAAAAAAAAAATACCCTGTCTCTAAAAAATAATAATAAATAATAAAAAATGATACTGTGCAATACAAAACTCCCCAGAATAGATAGCAAACCAGACTCATGTATTATACAGCAAGAAGCAATAACCAGCTCACACCACAGATTTGGTAGTCAAGACACCATCCCTGCAACCAAGCACTGAGGGCTGCAGCTCACACCACTACCGTAAGAACTACCACAACTGTCCTACAAACTCTGTCTTACTTTAACTATCACATGTTAAGAGAGAGGATTCTTCCATGGCACACTTGCTGGTGTCACTTATTCCAATTCAAAATCTTAGGTAGTTAAATCTCATTAAAGAAGCCTATGACACATAAATCTCTTCTTCCTCCCAGTCTGTTAGGGTAATATATTCTCCAAACATAAGAACTGGATTTAAATGCTGGGCAGTCAAAAAGAATAGCAGCTGTCCATGACACTTATCCTCTGAGTTCCAGACCCATGTGTCTAATTACTGACATGATAAGCTCTTAGTCCATTCTGTGCTATAACAAAACACCACAAATTAGGCAATTCATAAACAATAAAAATTTATTTCTCACAGTTTTTGAGGTCAGTAATTCAATACTGAGGCACTGGTAGATTCAGTGTCTGGTAAGGATGCACTCTTTGCTTCTAAAACAGTGCCTTGTTGCTGTCCTCCAGAGGACAAATGCTATGTCCCAACCTGGTGAAGAGGACAAACTCGTCCTCTCAATCCTTTTATAAGGGCACTAATACTAAGCTTTCACCACACCTTTTAATACTATTGCATTAGGGATTAAGTTTCAACATGAATTTTGGAGGGACACAAACATACAAACCATAGCACAAGTTCAAACACATCTTATGTATTCACCCCACTAATGCTGACCTCCTTCATTCTTTACATTAATGGGACCAGAATCTATTTGTATGTACCAGAAACCTAAACCTTGACAACCTTCCTCTCCTATCATTTCCCCACATCTAATGCATCATAAATCCTACCAATTTTTCCTCTTAAATATCTTCCAAAGATAAAGATATTTCCTCTGAATTAGCTTCCATACATTTTCCTCCATTTCAATTCCCACCATCTAAATCCATTCTCTCACTTGGACTATTGTACTAGCTTCCAAACTGGTTTTGTCACATATCTACTCTAGCCCTCTTGCCCATTCTCTATCCATCTTGTGACAGAGAAATTATTAAATGCAAATATTCTCTCTCTCTCTCTCTTCTCTCTCTCTCTCACACACATACCCCTATGTTAAAGCATGTTAATATGTTAATGAGTTCCTATTATTCTAAGGACAAAATACTTTTTTATTGGGAAAAAATTCAAAATTTATTTTTCAACAGACAACATCAGCAGTTACAACTAAAGGTGTTCGTCTACAGGTCATGTATTCACAAGGCTGTACTAGCTCCACAGTGAGAAAGCCACTTGTGTGTTTTCTGCAACAATACTCACTTCACAGTGTGAACGGGTACTATTATTTTGTTCTCTTAAAATTCCAGAAAGAAAGGCACAACTTGGCAAAAAAAAGAAAAAGAAAGAAAAAAAATGGATCCTAAAGTCAGACGTAATAACTAAGAGACAAAACTTTGAGTAACAATGTGGCCTTCAATAAAGGCTTTCCACATAACTAGAAAAGACTTCTCCACCTTAAAGTTAGGGTCTTGTTTTCTTCTTTCTTGTTCAGCTGTTATTGTATCAATTGCTCAATATTAACATATATACAAAAGTGAATTTTTAAAAAGAAATAAAAATATCATGAATGTTCAGCTGCTCCCACCAATACATCAATCCTTAGGTTTAAGACAGGACCTGGGAATCCTTCAGCAGTCATAAAGTAAAGAAAATAAAGACTATGGATACAGAAACAGAAAATAAATGAAGTATGGGCCCAGTGCAGTGGCTCACACTTATAATCCCCACACTTTGGGAGGCCAAGGCAAGGAGATCACTTGAGTTTGAGACCAGCCTGGGCAACATGGCAAAACCTTGTCTCTACCCAAAATACAAAAAAATCAACAACAAAAAATTAGCTGGGTGTGGTGGTGTGTGCCTGTAGTCCCAGCTACTCAAGAGGCTGAGGCAGGAGGATGACTTGAACCTGGGAGGTGGAGGTTGCAGTGAACCAAGATTATGCCACTGCACTCTAGCCTGGGTGACAGAGCAAGACCCTGTCTCAAAATAAAATAAATAAATAAATGAAGTAGATAAATTAAAGCTTTCACAGACAACACTTGGCTGTTCCAACTTTGCAGCCTCCACGAAATACTTAGAAAAAAACTTCATAATTACCTGGCATCAGCCTCACCAGTGAAATTTTTTTTTAATTAGTATGTGAACCTGTGATAGAAGCATGCCCTTCCATGAGTTTCATCTCTAGAATGAAAACCCAGATTTTCAATAGAGTAGACACTGGCAAACTGAATTATGTCACCTAATATTCCCCACTCAGGTGCCCACCTCTTCTAGTGTTCAGGAGGATGAAAGCATCTGGGAAGTGTGGGAAGGGCATTGGCACACTTGGGGCTTCAAGTGAACTGTATTTAAATAAGCAGCAACACACACATTGACTCCCTAAGGACTAAAATAAGTCCATATGAGGGTATTCTACTTAAGGTTCTACGGTTGAAGAAACTTTGTAATTCTACAACCTTAGTATTCTGGAGTTTTTTTTAAAGTACACTCAAAACAAAACATAACAAAACAAAAGATAGCTACATGGTTAGATGGCACATAAAACAGGTTCCTAAATATATGATAGATCTTGTCCATTCAGCCAAATAGAGTTACCTTGTAAGTATACAGTACCCCTTCCCCCAGTTATGCTAAGTAGTTATCTTTTCCACTTGGTTCAATAAGTTCCAACTGTTCCACCTTGAAATAGGTGACAGTCTTTGGAAACAGTCACTCTAGGTGTACAGAGTTTCTATGTGTAGTTCATCACAAGTGACAAAGCTACTTTCAAGGCCCACTTCTTCCAAAGTTAAAAAAAAATTCTAGTCTGTATTTGTGTTGGTATAAA
This sequence comes from Callithrix jacchus, assembly GCF_049354715.1. Classification (NCBI taxonomy): domain Eukaryota; kingdom Metazoa; phylum Chordata; class Mammalia; order Primates; family Cebidae; genus Callithrix; species Callithrix jacchus. The sequence continues at coordinate 95,198,591 of NC_133509.1, forward strand.
TTCTTTTTTTAATTTTTCCTTTTTTGTTTTTATTTTTTGCAAAGCAGCATAGCAACAATTGTGATTGTAGGGCTGCCTGAGGTTGCAGACACAACTGTAGACATAATTTGCATATCAGTAAGAAAAAGGAAAACAGGAAATGGAGAAGGGTTTCTTAAGAAAATGAAAAAAAAAAAAAAGAGCACAGATTCTAGAGATTACACCAGCTGCATTCCTCCTTCCACACAGGTTCCCATTTGGCTTAGTTGTCTACAGTCTTGTTTTCTTCCAAGAAATGAGGGAAACTGGTGTTTAAAACACTGTCAGTAGCTCTTGGTTTTTCCACATTGGCACTAATACCTGATTGGGAGCTAACCATCTTGGAGACAGTACATCATTCACAATGAAAACAGGGATACTGGAAGGGTGTCAACACTGCTGCTCAAAACCACAGAGATCTCATTGTTCTTCATGGCGAGGCCACAGTTGAGCATGCTGATGTACTGGTTCCACAAGACAGGGTCCACATTCATTAAAGAGGCCAGAATTTCCTTGGGAAACTTATCTGAGACTCTCTTTCCATTCATATCTAACATCCATGGTAAGCAAGAACAGGAGCATCTATGATGCTCTTGATAGCTGGGTTCTGTCTATGGCATGTCTAGTTATTGTTTACCTTATACACCATATAGTGGCCTTCAAGTTGCCTTTAGTGGCAAAAGGTAGCCCATATATGTTGCACACAAAAGGTTTCTCTCCAGTGTGAGCTTATTCATTAATCTGAAGGCACTAGCAGACAAGAAATTCTTCCCACATCATGTGCAGCTATGTTGCCTGGCCTGTCTGCATGATTGGGCTGCTAAAAAGGTGTCAGTCCAAGAACATGGCCAAGGGTCTGATAAATGTGTCAGAAACTCAACTCTGACATAGATTGGCTGTGTTTGTATAAATATTAATGGGAGACTGCTTCAACCTTCCATCTCAGTGCCAGAGCTCTCAGCTTTGCCCTAGCATCAGGAGACTCTGATTTGATAGTTTCTGCTCAACTACTGACTGGGTAGAGCACCTGGAAAGCCATGGTTTCCATGGCATCTGGACTTTGGCTCTCCACTGGACCATTTTTTCAGCTGCTCTACCACTGCAGGCTAAAATGGTCAGAACCCACATTTAGGGAAGCCATCGGGTAGTTAGAGTAGGTGATGCCAAGTGGATTCTAGGAGGAGGTGCAAGGACCTTCAAGGAGCTACTGGGAGCATCCTGGCAGCTGGGAGCATCTAACATCATCATGATAGATGGCACTTATATTGCCATTCTCACTGGCCATCACTGGCTCAAGACCGGTAAAATCACAAAGATTCTCCAGCATGTGAATATGCTGGTACAACAGGACCACACCGGTAAATTTCTTTTGACTGAAAAGGCACAACTTTATAGATGTGTTGGATTGCTGAACCCCAAGGTATATCTTCAAATTGCCTTTGGTAGAAAAGGCTTGGCCATAGATCTTACACTGGAACAGTCTCTCCCCAGTGTAGGCATGGTAAGGCATTTTGAGGGCGATATAGCAGCTTAAGTTTCAGTGGCAAATGAGACATTCATTGAGGTTGGTGGTGGTTGGTGGTAGCCCTGCAGTGTAGAATATGGAAAGAACTCTGGAAGAGCACAGAGTCCAGGATGTGAGGTAGCAAAGTACTTGGGAGGCAAGACATGACATTTGGGAGCACATGTGTCTCATTCCATTTTAGGGTGAAGGGTATCAGTCCTGGGGAAAAAGGACTAGTTGTGGAAGGAATATTGGCATGAGGTAGCTTGGCTTGTTTCAAGACATCCAGAGACAGACCTTGGCTTCCAGCTTTCTGGCTGAGCAAAGCCACAGCTGCAGAAACCTGTTGGAACATGTGGCTGCCCAAGGTGTACAGGGTATCACACTCTTGCCCCCATGTGAGTGCATGAGACCCATATGTTCACCTGAATTCAGATCTTCTGGGTGAGCTAGATCTGCTATAGCTGCTGCAGACACAGGATCTGCTCAAGGACCCACTGGATACTGTTGGTGCTAGTCACAGAAGCTGGTTCATCATAACTTGTTGCCCTATAGCGACTGAAGAGTCACATTAGTGTTAGCCACTTTGCCTTTGGGTAAATAGCTTATGTTCTGGGGTGCAGGTGGCAGGGTAGTGTCTCTCTTTAAGTACATGACAGACTCAGCACCCAGTTTCTCCTTTATGTCCCCTTAGCTGCCACCATTCTCCCTGTGACCATTCTTACTGCTTGGAATGGGTGGCCAGTGGCCCAGTATAGCTCCAAAAAAGTCTTCTTAAGGCACTGGACCCTCACTGTCATACATGATGAAGACAGGTGGATTTTTAGTACAATTTTTCTTATATCCCAAGTACTGAGAGAAGCTAAAGAACTTTGGACAGCATCCTCACTTGTTAGTCCCCTCCCAATGAAGCTGCTTTACCACTGCTTCACCGCTGCTTCATTCTCCTTCAATTTATCGCCATTTCCTAGATTGGTCATTGGAGTACCTGGCTCCCCTGCCACTAGTGCCACCAGGTTGAATCTGCAAACTCCGTATCAGCTCTGCAACTACTGCTCATCCTGGTCCTTCTCCAAGGTGATGTGCTGGGGTTTCACCTGCTTATTTATCAACATGATGCAAACACTGGGTGCTGGGGAGAGCTGCAGTTATTTGGCCTACAGCACAAGTTATTGGAGTTGGGAAATTGAGCCCCCTTCAGCTGGAAAGCACAGGTCCTAGTCAAGGACAAAATTCTTACATTGCCCTATAGGGACCTTTATGGTCCTGTCCCTACCTACCTCTGCATCTTCATACCATGCTAACTCTGCCTTCCTCTGCAATTTATACTTATGAACTCCTTTCAGTTCTTAACATGCTCTTTCCATCACAGGGATATTGTACCTGCTGGATCCTCAGTCTGGAATGCCCTATCCTTCTTTATTTAATAACCTCCTACTCATTTTTCAACTTTAAACTCAAGTATCACAGTCTCAACAATGTCTGTTATAAACACTTATAATTCATGCATTTATCCTTCATAGCAATTAACACAGTTTCAATTCTCTATTATTTTTGTAATTATAATACAAATATTTATCTCATCCACTATACTGTAGCCTCTATGAGTACAGGCCCAATTCCACCACCCCCCTGCTCCCTGCTACACACCCCTTGACACTCAAAACAAATGATTATAGCAACTGTTTGTTATAATGACTATAATCTCAATTCAATTCATATGCACTTCTGAGAGAATAAAGTCTAAGAACTGTCCTTATAAGGAAAACAGTCACAGATAAGGAAGAATCTACTCCCTCTGGACTTTCAGTTCTGCAAATCAAAACATTCCCTTTGGGTGGGACACAGTGGCCCACACCTGTAATCCTAGCACTTTGGAAGGATGAGGTGGGCAGGCAGATCACTTGAGGTCAGGAGTTCAAAACCAGCCTAGCCAATACGGTAAAACCCCATTTCTACTAAAAATATTTTTTAAAATTAGCCAGGTGTAGTGGTGTGCACCTGTAATCCCAGCTACTCAGGAGGCTGAGGCAGCAGAATCACTTGAACCTAGGAAGCCGAGGTTGCAGTGAGGCAAGATCACACCACTGCACTCCAGCCTGGGCAACAAAAGCAAAACTCCTTCTCAAAAAGAAAAAAAATTCCCTTGGTACTTAAGATAGTCTAAGTTGAGTTTCTATCACCTGCACCTACATGTGTTCTGGTAAATGCAGAGAAGTAGAGACGATGAAATTTTGTGTCACTGTACATACCACTTGAAAACTTCCTTGTACCACATTTCTAAGTATCAAAGTCAATTAATTTTTTTTTGTTTAGTCTCCATGAGTTTATTATAATCAAGCATGTTTTAGTACTTCTCATATTTCATTTACAATTTCTTATACAGACTTTGTTTCCCCTGGAGTTTCTAATTGCACTTCTATATTTCTACACACAAAACAGTCCTACATATTATTTACTATATAATTAAAACTCTGGCTCCTTACTAATTGTTGAATGAGCTAACATAGTTTCTAAACTCCAGTTAAGCACAAACATTTCTCATTGAGACGTCTATACCTTTCCAGGCTAATCACTCAATTTCATTAAAGACTACTTCTGAGGCTTCAGACTGGGTGCATTCATAGGATTAGGCAGATATAGGAAAGGCCAGTTGTCACAGCTCTGCTCCCGACAGTTCTTCAAACTCTAGCCTCATTTTCTGCTCCTCTTCCCTTCCAATTATCTATATCTACAACACAGGGAATTCAATGGAAAAACTATTTCATTTATTGTAAACAATACTAAATGTTCATTGTTGTGCTACTCTGTAATACAATGACGCCTTTGTAATCTATAGACTTCTATAGGACTTAAAGCCTTTATAGTAATAACCTCAAACCATGGTGCATTTTCAAATCTCATGTCTGCTTTTCCTACATGTGGAAACCATAAAATTTTACTGAAGGACATTTAAAAAAACATTAGAATAAATGACAGTCATTTCATGTATTTGAACTGGAACATTCAACATTGCAAAGATGTAATTTGTCACAAATTAGTATATTTATATAATACAATTCCATGAAAACCCCCACTGGACTCTAAGATAGTGAAAAGAAAATTAACAAACTGATCTTAAGGTTTGCCTGGAAGAAAATATTCACAGAACAGCCAAAATTAAAAAAAAAAAAAAAATTACTGAAGGGCCAGGCACAGTGGCTCACACCTGTAATCCTAGCACTTTGGGAGGTCGAGGCAGGTGGATCACCTAAGGTCAGGAGTTCAAGAGTAGCCTGGCCAATATAACGAAAAAATATAATATCTCTACTAAATATAATATCTCTAATAAATATAATATCTCAACTAAAGATATAAAAAATAGTCATGTGTGGTGGCAGGCACCTGTAATCCCAGCTACTTGGGAGGCTGAGGCAGGAGAATTGCTTGAACCCAGGAGGCAGAGGTTGCAGTGAGCTGAGATCATGCCATTGCACTCCAGCCTGGCCGAGAAAATCAAAACTCCATCTCAAAAACAAAAAACAAACAAACAAAAAACTGATAAATAACTTGCCTTACCAGATAGTAAAATGTACTCCAATTGCAGTTGTGATAAAATAGGAATAAATTCACATATCAATGAAATAGAATAGAAGATCCAGAAGAATTTCTATGTATATAAATTTGGTATGTAATAAAGGTGGCATTTCAAATTTGTGGAAAAAGAGTAGATCAATCAATAAATAATGGTGGTGAAATAAGAAAATGATTTGAAGAAGAAAAAAAAAACGCTGTTAGATTTCAAATTTATAAGAGACCACAAAATAAATCCAGAAGTATTAGTTTTTAAATGTTTTAAATATAGGAATAGTAGTAGAAGAAAATATGAATTATTTTTATAGCTGGCAAGGTTAGCAATACTAAGCATGGCCCCCAGGGCATAGATTTGACTTTGTAAAAACTATAGGTGATTGCCTGTGGCAATCAGCACCATAAAGTTAAAAGGCAAGTGAAAAACTGTGAAGAAATATTTGCAATACATGACAAGAAAAAATATATATTCTTACTGTTTGGAGTGATCTTACATATGATTTTGAAAGAACAAACATCCCAAACGAGGGATATATTTGGAAACTTCTCCAAAGAATAATATAAGTGATCCATAAATATACGAAAATGTGCAAACTCATTAATAAAGAAATACCCATTTAAAAAATGAGAAACTATTTTTCATCTATAAGAAGATTAATGACCAGAGTGTGAGGAGGGAATGGTACTCTTTTTTTTTTTTTTTTGAGACGGAGTTTCGCTCTTGTGACTCAGGCTGGAGTGCAATGGCGCAATCTCGGCTCACCGCAACCTCCGCCTCCTGGGTTCAAGCAATTCTCCTGCCTCAGCCTCCCGAGTAGCTGGGATTACAGGCACACGCCACCATGCCCAGCTAATTTTTTGTATTTTTAGTAGAGACGGGGTTTCACCATGTTGACCAAGATGGTCTCGAGCTCTTAACCTCATGATCCACCCGCCTCGGCCTCCCAAAGTGCTGGGATTACAGGCTTGAGCCACCACGCCCGGCCTGGTACTCTTTTAAAAAAAATTTTTTTTTTTGAGGCAGAGTTTCACTCTTGTTGCCCAGGTTGGAGTGCAATGGCACAATCTCGGCTCACTGCAACCTCTGCCTCCCGGGTTCAAGTGATTCTCCTGCCTCAGCCACCCAAGTAGCTGGGATTACAGGCATGCACCACCACACGTGGACAATTTTGTATTTTTAGTAGAAATGGGGTTTCACCATGACGGTCAGGCTGGTCTTGAACACCTGACCTCAGGTGACCAACTCACCTCAGCCTCCCAAAGTGCTGGGATTATAGGTGTGAGCCACCACACCCGGCTGGGAATGACACTCTTATACAGAATGGGTAGAAGTAAAACTTGGTAAAAATCTTTTTGGATGGCAATTTGGAAGTATGTATCAATTTTTTAAAAATATCTTTCTTTAACTAAAATAACCAGCTTAGAGTATGTATCAATTTTTTTAATGTGTATACCTTTTGACCCATTCATTTAACATCCAGTAATTTGAAGGATAAAACTGGAAGATTTTAAAACATTTAAAAACTGATTAATACTTCTGAATTTATTTTGTGGTCTCTTGTAAATCTGAAATCTAACAGCGTTTTTTTCTTCTTCTTCAAATCATTGCTTCACTGTTATAATGGTGAAAAAATGAAACTAACAAACATCAATAGGGAATGGTTAAATAAGTTGTAGTATTTATGCTGCAGAATACAATGTAACCATTCAAAATCATAACATATTTACGATCAAGAAAAATATTCACAAAATGTTCTCAGGAAAAAGTTATAAAACAATATGGATAATATGATGGTATTTCCATCAAAGGGAAAAAAGTGTGTGTCTCTGTGCGTAGAGAAAAACGTCCATAAGGATATGCACCTACCACTAATAGTAGTTATCTCTAACAATGGCACTACAAGAAACTCATTTTTAACTCCATATAACCATAGTGCTTGGATTTTTATTTCAATGACCATGTGTTGCATTTATAAGAAGGAAAACAAACAAAAGAAAAAAGGTATTTCCAGTAGGAAAGAAACCTAGCACTTCAGACGAGGGCAATACATGAGAAAAGAGCATAAATAGCTACAGATGAACTAGAGCAGAGGGAAGAATGGAGAGGAATGTGTGTGTGTGTGTGTGTGTGTGTGAGTGTGTGTAATAAGAATAGACTGTCCAGGGCCAGGAGAAGGAGGATCACTTGAGGGCGAGAGTCTGAGACTAGCCTAGGCAACATAGAGAGACCCTGTCTCTACAAAAAAAAAAAAAATTATTAATTAGCCAGATGTGATGGCATGGACCTGTAGTCCTTGCTACTCAGAAGGCTGAGGTGTGAGGGTGGCTTGAGCCAGGAGTTCAAGGTTGCAGTGAGCTATGATTGTGCCACTGCACTCCATCCTGGACAACAGAGTGGGACACTGTCTTTTAAAAAAAAAAAAGCAATCACATGAATCCTTATAAAATACAGGCAGAAAAGAGTTTTCACATCCACACATCCATCCACATAGGGGAGAAAGTAATGTGAAGGAGGCAGAGATTGGAGAGATGCAGCCACAAACCACGAAATGCCAGCGGCCACCAGAAGCTGGAAGGGGCATAAAGAGCCTCCTCTAGAGCCTCTGCAGAGGATATTGCCCTGTCAACAGCTCGATTCAAACTTGTTGCTTCCAGAACTGTGAGAAAATAAATTTCTGTTGTTTTAAGCCACCCAGTTTGTGCCAATTTCTTACGGCACCCACATGAAACAAATACAGTGGCCATTTGGGGAATTTCATGTAAGCTATCTATTGACTTCTTTAGACTAATTTATTGCAACATAGTGGTCCACAGAATAGGAAGTCCTATTTCAAAATAATCTGTTGCTTGGAAAATTTCGAGAAACCTAAGGCAGGCACCGAAAGATTATGAGACCCTGGACAAGATAGAAAGTGATACATCACTAAGACAATATAAAAGGCCTAATTGATATTTTAAGTGGATGATTCCCATGAGAGGGGAACTAACACCTGTTGAGAATTTAACTATATATCAGGCACTGTGCAAGGAATAGTCATTCATAATCTCATTTAATCCTTACAACTATTCCATAGGATAAGAATTACGCTATCAAATAAGGAAACTGGGGCCTGAAATCATGTGGTTATTGAAATGATTTAAACCTAAAACATTGGAAGTCCTTGACCTTTCTACTGCTTTATCTGCTTCTATGAAGTTTAGTTTGAAAAGCATCACTGCCCTAAAATATCATTATAGTGACATTATTCCCCTTTTCTATGAAAACCACTCCCCATCCTCCCATCCACCTTTAGGAGTGAGTATTTCATCTTTTCTACCTCACATTTTTTTTCCCAACAATATATTTCTCCATGAAGGCCTAAAAAAGATAACTTTTTTTTTTGAGACAGAGTCTAACTCTTGTTGCCCACGCTGGAGTGCAATATCACTATCTCAGCTCACTGCAACTTCTGTCTCCTGGATTCAAGCCATTCTCCTGCCTCAGCCTCTAGAGTAGCTGAGATTACAGGCACCTGCCACCATGCTCCACTAATTTTTTTTTCTGTATTTTTGGTAGGGACGGGGTTTTGCCATATTGGCCAGGATGGCCTGAAACTCCTGACCTCAACTGATCTGCCCACCTGGTCCTCCCAATGTGCTGGGATTACAGGTGTCAGCCACTGGGCCCCACCTCACAGTTTTAATGAGGCTTAGTCTAGCGAGGAGGTCCTCAGCAATGGAGAATCATGGAGTCAGAAGAAACACAAAAGAGAAAAGGGAACATAAACATAAATTATTACAACACAGAGAAATACAATCATTGGGAAATAATAAATCTTTCAGAGACCACAAAAAGGATAAAAAAGTAAACAAGCAGAAAGGAGATGAGAGGGATAGAAAGAAAACAACTAAATAAAAGACAAAAATTAAATACTAAAATTTATAAAATCAGTTTAGCCCCCAATTTTAATAGCTCTAATGGCATATTATCTTATTAATTTCACAAAGACCAAGGCATAACAGAGAAAGTAATAACAGATAAAATACCAAAAACAGAAAAAAAGATTAAAATTTCATAGTTTGAAAGATCTGAGAACAAATATCTGCTGTTAAAGGAAACATGCACTCGTTTCTCTGTCCTTTAATTTTTTCTAAATCTACTCCCACTGTCTGCCCATATAATTCCCTGCCAGAGCTTTGCAGCTGGTCCCCACTGGGGCTTAAGCAGCCTCCTCTCTGTGTTTCCATTTAAAAATCTTTATTTCAATAGGTGGGCCTAGAGCATCTGCACTTCCAAAATTACCACACAACTGATCCAAAATGATTGAAACAAAATTGGTTTCAAAAATTGCCCTTAGGCTGAAAAGAAGATGAAGGCTAACATTTCAGACCTAAAGAAACATTTATCACAATTCTGTGGTCTGTAATAGACTTCTGTAGTTGTAATAGAAATGTTGACAGCTTGTTAATTATAGAAATGCTTGTGAGCATCACTGTTATTCTTTTGGAAGATCTGACAAAAGAGTTCAGAGTGTTTTTTACTTAAACCAAGCTTTACAACACCTCAAGTCCAATCTCTTTTTCCTCAGAGGCTGCATTCAGTTCCATTTTTCCTGCTAGTATATAGTGTGCTGACTCAGGGACGGGTCTTCAATAACCCCAGACTCCACTAGTTCACACCCCTCCTCAAAAGGCAACAAAAGTCCCAGAGACACATTTTTGATCCAAAGATTTTTTAGGGCTTGCAAAGGTTACACCACGTGACGAGACCCAAAAGAGTTTAAGTCTCTCTGGGATCTTTGAACTAGAGTGCACCAAATTCTGAAAGTCACAACAGCATGAAACAGTACAGGACCTTACATACAGTAGGCATTAATAAATATTTGTGTGTCATACAGAACTGCCCTCAAACTCAACTGGAATGGAATTATTTTCCTTGGGTAAGAAAAGTAATGTATATAATGGATAGAAGTTTGAATCTGTGTTTTAAACCCATCTGTGCCATTAACTAGTTGTGCAATACAGGTAATCGTTTAACTTCAGTGGTCCTATTTTATTCATTTGTAAAATGAAGAGACACTGAACAATAACTTTCACCCATTGTTCTCTGTCCCACTAATTATTCAAAGAACACAGATCCTAACAACCCTACAATTCCCACAGGTATTTACAAGCTTTATAATTATTCAGTTATCCTAAGTATCACTTACAGTAAATTTTAAGAAAAAGCAAAATTAAAGCAGAGAAAAACAACCCTACAATTCCCACAGATATTTACAAGCTTTATAATTATTCAGTTATCCTAAGTATCACTTACAGTAAATTTTAAGAAAAAGCAAAATTATAGTGAGCTCTTAGGAAGATATTTTAGTAGCATGGCCTAGACCCAAGATGAAATTGAAAGTGCCTGAGTCCTTTGCAAATGCTTCAACTCTGGAATAAACCAGATTTTAGCAGTTTTTGTATGTCTGTGCCTTGTTGATTGTTTTGAGATCCTTTGGGGCACGGTTTCTTAACAGCAGTGTTACTGACTTTGTTATTGTGGGGTCTGGTGGGCGGGAGTGGTGGGGGGGTGCTGTTCTGTTAATTGTAAGATGTTTAGCAGCATCTCTGGCTTGCACCCACTAGGTGCCAATTGAGACTATCGAAACTGTCTCCAGATATTGACAAATGTCCCCTGGAAATGGAGAAGCAGGGGGAAACAAAAGTTCCCTCAGTTGAGAATTGCTGCTTTGAAGGATAAGATGTTATTTAAATGTATTTTTATAGTGCAATATTTAATAAGTACTTTCTGCTAACTATCTGGATCAACTCAGAGAATTTAAGGTATTTGTTAAAGGCTAATGCCTCTACTTGACTTTATAGTACTTAGAAGGAAATTATGATTTACTACACATATAATACAAACAGTTGATACAATTTATTATACATATAGTTTAATGTGAATAATATTTGGTGTATCCCAGAGGACATTAAACAAACTTATATTCCTCCATTTCATTGAATTTTAAGGTTTCTATTTGTATTTTAAAAGGATATTTTGATCTTGAATTTGAAAATGGTCAAAAATAACCTGCTGCTGGGAAAAAAGTCATGTCCCAATAGAGAACCATGAATTAATCATTCTTTCAGTCATTCAATAAATGTTTCATCACTGATAATAAAGTGTTTTTAACTGACAAGCTAGGTACATTTTTAGCACTATCTTTCAGATAAGAAGCCACTGAAATGTAGCTCAAAGAGAGTAATGCAGTAGTGAGGTTAGCCCTGTAAACATTTTGGCTTGTCCTAAAGAAGTAGACAAGAGAAAAATGAATTTAAGACCACAGTTTATATTACAAGGAGTATAATTTGTAATGTACTCTTTGGCTTAGATACAAATTCTTATCCAAGTGTCTAGGATCAGCTACAAGCTAGAAGTCAAAACACAATTGAACAGTAAGCCTAACATTTTTTAAGAAAACATTACTTCTAATTAATCATCTCTTTGAAGTAGTGCATTGTCCCAAATTTAAGCTTATGTAATTTCCTCCATTTAACAATACAATTTGCATCACTTTAAAATGTCATTTTAAAATGGTCGATGACGAATAATAACAAAATATGCTAATCTCTCAAAATTCAAGTAATATTTTAATTGTAATACTTTTTTGCCAGTTAATTTAGCAACACTAGGAAATCTACAAACGTTGCTCAAATGGTGTTTGTTCTCAGAAATATACAATAAGCTTTCTCTGTTCTTTGTTACAAGATGCACAATGACAGAGGAGGAATGTGTGAAATACAGCAATTTACCTTGGCAGTTTATTGGGATAGTCAGTACTTTAAAAATACGATACTGAATTCATTCCATAATTTGAAGGTCTTTACTATCAAATACATAAACAAACATACATCTTTATTTATACATATGATATCATCTGAAAATCAGAATGCTAAATAAATAAATATTTGAAAGTATAAATTTTTAATATTGTAATTTCAAAATCTGAAAAATGCCTTTTAAAAGTTTCTAGATTATTTTTATATTTTTTAAAAGTAGAGTTATAAAAATTAAAGCCAGTTGTCAATAGCAACACTTGGCGTTGAGACACAGGAAAGGGAAACCAAGATCTCTTCCAAAGTCCAAATCACACAAAAGACTGGGGACTTCATTGTCTTCCAGTCTGTGACTCTCAGATGCAGGACAAATGTCTTCATCAAGGAATTCAGATGGATTCAATCACTACAGTCTTCAATCACTACAGTCTGATTATGTGAAATTGTGTGAGAAAGAAAACAAAAACACATGATTTAAAAAAGACATCCAACTTAGGAAAAGTCCAAGAAAAGGTAAGATAAGATTGGAACCCAGAGGTAAGAAAGTATTGACTTCTAAGCTTCTCTGGCAAATGTGAGCTACCAGTCAGTAGGGTGTAACTAAGATTCCACCTGTCCTCTACCCTAGAAAGGAAAATCAGTAGGGGCAGAGCGAGGAGTGAGAACCCCATATGTGCAGAAGTCCCACACTGAACTCCGGATATTTCTGACATGAGCCTCAGAATTCCCTGGGGGCACTTTGCTTACATCCAGCACGGAACAGTTAGATACCGAACCTGTCCTTGGACAACATCTTCTACATGCTTTTTTCCTTCCGTATTTGCCCCGTGAAATACAACTCTAGAGAAAGCTGAGTAGACGCGTCTACGGATTCCCAGCAAGAACCGAGCGTTTGTCCAAGACCTCATATCCCAGTCTACTAGCTGCAAACCACAGGTAGAAAGTTGCAAAACCACCCAGACAGGCCCAAGGCCAAGGTCTGCCACTATACTTTCTCAATTTCCTGGTAAAATGCAAAAGAAACATGAAATGTGGGATAAGAAGTGAGGGGTTGCCTGGAGGGTTGGCACGAAACTTCAAAACTGGTAAAAGAAAAAAAAAAATTATACCTTTCCGTAACATTAAGAAAAGCCAACCCGAAGATACAGTTTTCGTCTGGCAAACCTGGGAGAAGTACACCTTAAGGATGGGGTGAGGGTCACCGTCTTCCCCAAAATAGGGTTATTTCTAAGGAACCCCGTGAAGCTCCCTTCTTTCCCAAGGGGCTCGGCTCATACACTTCTTCCTATTTGTTCCTTCCCCTTGTGAAGCCGGTGAACAAATAAGTGATTCTAAGCTGCCCTGGCTCAGTCTATTTCCTTTGGGTTAATAAAATTAAGTCAAATCCCTTGCGATGGCGAAGATGGATCTCCTGGTAGTAGACCCCGACCTCCAGGCGCTTCTCAGTCCCTTCTTACCGAGCGACCAGACGCCGCTAGGATTCTGCCGCACGCAGCCCGCACCCTTCTCTGGCAGCTCCCGTGTGGCCAACTCAGACTTCAGTTCCAGTTGCCTGCGAGCTTCAGACACGCAAAAGCCAAAGTGCTCATCTAATTATTTGCATAACTATTACCCAAGAAATGGGTCATATGATAAACATTCCCATTTCCTGGATGGGGCTCCTAGGCTGTCAACTCGCTCACAAAGATTAAGGGTAAGAAACCAGCTCTCCCCGAATGTGCCCTTTCAAACTGTCAGCGAGAAAGCGAGGGGGATGTGTGGGTCTGCTGGGGCATGGACAACCTCTCCCACCTCAGCATCTAGGCGCTGGGATTGGGGATGGCTCTCGGCTCTCGGGGGCTGTAAAGTCTCCGCGGACCCCACCGCCTCTTCTGAGCACTAAGGGTGAACGCAAAGCAATTTCGAGAGCGATGGCCGACAGAGGAACCATCCCGAAAGGGAAAATAAACCTCTGCAAACTGAAGCAAGGGGATTTTTTTCCTTCCCTGGCCAGAAGCTCCGGGATCGCAGCCCTCCCGGGTCAAGCTTCTTCCCTGCCTTGCCCCCGAGGCCCTCATTTTCTGCACCGCGGATTCTCCTCCGCCTGAGTGTTCGGGGCCCTTGTATGCGATGTTTATTTCTAAAAAGTTGTCCTTCCGGCTGATTTGGAAGTCTCTCGAAGGGAAAGAAGGTTTATGCTTTGTCATTATCTTCATCGCCCTCTTTATTTTGCCCTGCCCTGTCGTATTTCAAGAAAATGAGCTCTTAGAAAAGAAAGCCTCTCCGTTGAGGCGGCTGGCAACCTCACAGCAATGATGTAAATGGTTTCAGGGCTTTTTTTCTTCCCCTCTGCTATTTTTTTCGAGTGAACTGTGAAGATCTGTGAAAATAATATCAGGGTTTTCCGTCAGAACGAGCTTTGCCCTGCACTCAGGCGTGGCATGATCTGACCCGACACCTCCAACCATCTGTGCTATCTATCTGCCTTCTGATTTACCAGATCTGTACAAGCCGCATACAAATTGTACTTGATACTAAAGAAAAGACAGTCGGGTCCAGTCCAGTTCGGCGGTGAACATTCTCATCTGATTTCTCTCTAGGGATGGGCCTCCCAAAAACAGTTTTCTTGGCTTTTTTCACCCTGCCAGTTATTTTCTTCAAACTAAACAAACTCCTACCACAGGCCCAGATGAGATCATGGTTTCTCTGACCCAGGCCTCAGAAAATGGTATGATGTGGACTGTTAATTGGGAATCAATAAAAGTTGCCAATTCAAGCTATCAGCCCAAAGTCAGAGCTACCAAGCCACCCCTTTCTCTCTGTAGGAGGGATCAGTGCCCAGCGGCTTAAGACGTGCTTTCTAGGCCCCTGCATTGTTGCGGATGCCTTCTGTATTGTATTTTTACTGAATTGCTTTTGTGCTAAAATACCAAGGTTAGGGTTATTATCCCCAACTCAAGAGTTATATGTTTTAACACAGAGTAGGGGCAAAATAAGCCTGCAAGGAAAGGAGTTAAGACGATATTTTTAAAAAGAACTCGGAAATAAGCTTTTAAGTTGCTGTCCTGACCTACCAATGATTTATCAATCTAGATGTGGCTATACTGCACATTTGTTCAAATCTACTAAACTGGGAGAGGGGGAGAAAGTATATTTCCCCCCTTTTATTTGAGAGGCCCCTACAGCCCACCTCTCTTTTCTCAAAGTGTTTGACTTCATGGTCTGCATCTGAGTTATCAGATGTGGGCATGTCCTTGTTTGCATTTAACATTATTTTAGTGGGCTTTGAAGGGAGTGAGGCTACAGTTCAAACTGACCTCTTCTACAGATCCCTGGTCCTGTTCCTGCTGCTCCGGATTTGCTTCCCACTCAGCTGCTCTGGCAACTGGAAAAGGGAAGAGGGAGGCAGGCAGAGTTGGGAACTGGGGGAAAAAATGAGAAGATCTCTCCCCTCCACCTGCTTCATGCTCCCCCAGCCAGGTTTGCTGTTTCGTTACAACTAAACTTCCAATTTCTCGGAGCATTTCAATTTGGCCGAGTGCTCTTTGTCCTCTGGAGACCTCTCGACCGAGACAACATATCGCCCCAAAGTGAATTCCTGAATTCCTGTAGCATCACTGACTCTTCGGTGGGAAAAGGGGAGGGAAGGGTAGAGCGGGGCGGGGGAAGGAGGAGGAGTGAACGCTGCCGCACTCGCCTCTGTTTTTCTCCCAGCCACTCGCACGTCTTTTCGACCTCCAGGCTCTGCAAAATACTGAGGAAAAGTGCAGGGACTAACGACGGGCGCTGTCGAGCGCTGGGAGGTGCTGAAATGGTCCCGGCGTGCAGGTCGAAGCTTTGATTGGCAGAGCCAGCCGGTGACTGACAGGGGGTCTCCATGGCGCCCGCGCCGCCAATCCGCCCACCCCAATAGCGGAGCCCGCTCGCCTGCCTGCGTGCCTGAGCCGAGCGGAGCCCGAACCCCAAGCCGCCGAGCCAGCACCTCCTCCAGTCGGGGTCGCTCGCTCCCGGCCGTTGCCCCACCGCCGCCACCGGGTCGCGTGTCACCGCTGCCCCAATCCGCCTCATCAAAAAGAGCCTGGCGCATTCAGCTAGGGCCGCGGGCATCTGCTGCGTGTCCCTCTCTGGGCTCAGTGCCCCCGCCGCCACCGGCGCTGCCTCGATGTTCCAGCTGCCCATCTTGAATTTCAGCCCCCAGCAAGTGGCGGGGGTATGCGAGACCCTGGAGGAGAGCGGCGATGTGGAGCGCCTGGGTCGCTTCCTCTGGTCGCTGCCTGTGGCCCCTGCGGCCTGCGAGGCCCTCAACAAGAATGAGTCGGTGCTGCGGGCGCGAGCCATCGTGGCCTTTCACGGTGGCAACTACCGCGAGCTCTACCATATCCTGGAAAACCACAAGTTTACCAAGGAGTCGCACGCCAAGCTGCAGGCGCTGTGGCTTGAAGCACACTACCAGGAGGCTGAGAAGCTGCGTGGAAGGCCCCTGGGGCCGGTGGACAAGTACCGAGTAAGGAAGAAGTTCCCGCTGCCGCGCACCATTTGGGACGGCGAACAGAAGACACACTGCTTCAAGGAGCGCACGCGGCATCTGCTACGCGAGTGGTACCTGCAGGATCCATACCCTAACCCCAGCAAAAAGCGTGAGCTTGCGCAGGCAACTGGACTGACCCCCACGCAGGTGGGCAACTGGTTCAAAAACCGCCGACAAAGGGACCGAGCAGCTGCAGCCAAGAACAGGTCGGTACTTAGAGGCCTCTGCGCTTTGCGCTCACCGGGGACAAGGCGGGTGAGGCACCTCTGGCGCCCTTACCCAGTGCCTGGCGACTCCAATTCAGCAGGAGTTGGGAGTGAGGTCTGTCTTGGGTTATGAGCCCACTGCGTTCTAGGCTCCCAGCTGGGAGTTCCTTTTCCCGGCTCTGCTTCCCAACCCTCTCTCGTTCTCCGCGCCTTAGGGCAGCTGCAGCAGCTGGTCCCAGACACCAAACCAAGGCTTCGTTGGGACGGAGAAGGGAAGAGAAATAAAAATTAAAATCCCACAAACAATTAGGGACTCCAAGACCCAAAGCTAATTCTTGTCAGCCTGGGTACAGGCTCCTACTATTAAGCGAAGCCTGGCTTATTAGCAATGTGTCGGTTTCATGTTAACTATTATTCTCAAAGCCCAGGTGTATCCCTCCCTAATGCTTTGAAAACAGTTACAATGGACACTTGGGAAATGGGAAATCGAGGTTTCCTCTTCCCTTGCCCTGCCACCCTTGTCTCAAGACAGCAAACTAATCGGTGGGCCGAGGCTTTTGATTTCCCGGAGTGTGGATCTCGATTAGCCAAACATTTTGGCCAAGAGCCCGGCCTCATCCTCCAGGCACAAATGTTCCTTACAATCCTTTTTGCCTTTAAGTCTGGCCGACCCTATCAAATGCTATCGCGGGAGCACTGACTCAGGCTTGCGCCCCAGGCAGACGCACCATTAGAAAGGGTATCCCATGTCCCCGGGACCTATCTGTCCTTGTCACCCACGCTTCGTTTATTTCTTGAGAGTCCTGTAAATCTCCCAAAGGTGTACAACAAACGGGAAGGACTCTGCGAGCCTAGTATACCAAAGACCTGGGTACTGGGGCGCTGAGAAAGGGCGCGAGTGATGTTGGGCCGCAACAGTAGGGACCCTCGGAGAGGCGGCCGCAGACTCCTGCCCAACCTCTGCCGCCTTGCCGGGAAATCCCCGGCCTTAACTGCTCGCGTCTAAGGAAAAGCCTCTGGCCGCTGGGCTGGAGGGACGCAGGTGGTGGTGGGGGCAGGCGACGGGCGGCTGTGTTACGAGCTGTGACCCGTGTTCCCTTTCTTCCCTGTAGACTGCAGCAGCAGGTCCTGTCACAGGGTTCCGGGCGGGCACTACGGGCGGAGGGCGAGGGCACGCCAGAGGTGCTGGGCGTCGCCGCCAGCCCGGCCGCCAGTCTGTCCAGCAAGGCGGCCACTTCAGCCATCTCCATCACGTCCAGCGACAGCGAGTGCGACATCTGAGCTGCCCATCCAGGATGCTCAGAAAGAGATTCCAGTGTAAAAACAAGAAAAACAAAATGAAAGAGAGAGAAAGGGTGAGAGACCTGAAAATCAAGCGCCAGAGAAGCCAGGTGACCAGGGACCCGCGGGCTCGGGTTGCCGTTTCCCGCCCCCAACTTCCCCGCAGCCGGCCTAGCTCCACTGGTGCCCTTCGCCGCGACCACAGGAGCCCGCGGTGAGGCCTGATCCAGCACCACGTTCTCCTCGCTTTGCTTTTTCCCAAGGATTTTGCTGCAAAGACGCCTTCGGAACCCGAACTGCAAGCTGAGCGCCTGCCCAGAGTCTCCCATGGGTATTTCACGTCGAAAGGACGCTGTTATATGTTTATAACTTTTGCTTTAAAGTTTTTTTAACAAAACACATATATGCTGTTTATTTACTTATTTAAGAGACTGCCAATGGTAGGTTTCTCTGTAGCTTGGGGAACTTGCTGTTTCTAAACATGCAGGCTGGTGCTGACGGGTTCTGTGTGGAGAAGCCAAACAATAAAACAACCTAGTGGGCAACCTTCTTAATTAAGGCAACTGCTCTCAGATTCCTTTTATTATTATTATTATTATTAAGATCATTCCCTTCACCTTCACCATGCATGCAGGGACTCTTGAGTAAATGGTCTCCGGAAGGTCTTATCTATATATCTTTTGCGTTCTTTGGTGCTTCCTGGTATATGTTGTAAACAACTTACGATAGGTCCATAATCATCTCCCACATCAAATTACATGTATGTGTATGTATGTGCGCACCCATACAAATATATATGTATGCATGCATACACATGATATATTTAAGCCTAGAAATTGGCAACATGTGAGTGTCCTCTGTAAGGCAACTCCCCGCATCCCCAGCACAGGTAATTATGGCTTGTTCACTTGACACTCGTTTATATGAAGTATCAACAGCTTTCAGGAACAATTTAGGAAGCCAAACTCTGGGACTCAATAAGTGAGTCCTATTTTCTGAAAATGCAAAACTATCCTGACTCAGGCTCTGCAACAAAAAAGGCTTTCTATCTCCTTCGAGGCCCCCTCCCATACAAAAGCAGCAGGCACCCATGATCATGCTAGAGTGAGCATATATTGCATTTAGCATTGAGCTTTTATTAAAATAAGACAAAATATGATATGAGAGGTTGTAAATAATTAGACTAACATCTTCTTGCTGCAGAATTGGGTTTTAACCAAACGAATGGTTTTAAATAAGAGAGATACTGAGATGAGGGAAAGGATGTAATAATGTCACATACTGAGGGTAAAACAAGGCTGTAGAAATAACTGGCATTTTAAAAACCTAATCTCCAAATTAAGCATGGAAGAAGTCATCAAGGTCTTTATTGTCCTGGTAATGGCCTCAATTAAAATATAAAATATTTTTGGTATTTAATTTTTCCTTGTGCGCATGCATGTGTGCACCTACATATGAACAAATGCATGCATATCTAACACAAAAACATCGACCATCTTTGCACTAAGAAAATAAATGCTAGCCAGAGTCTCTAATTTTGTTTCTAGTGAAACAGATTGCATATTATAAAATTTGACATTGATCTTTAAATCACTTGAGCTGACTTCCCTCTTTACTGTCCCCATCCCCCAATTAGAATCTTTTCCATTTGTCTCTCTGTCCTTAGAAGATGTTCTTTGGATCAGAAGCCTGATAACTTCTTTAAGCAAAAGTGCCAAAGTGCAAACCAAACAAAAATAAGTGAAGTCATAGAAGACAAAAAGCAGCCAAATGGCAAGATAGACAATGGTAGCCCAGGACATGAGTAAGGGTTGATATTTGGTTTCTAAATCGCTTAAGTAGATTTAGCTCATTTGGGCTTTATAAATGTTGTCATTGTGTATGGTGGCCCTTATCCAGAGAATTCTTGAAAATCAAAACTCTCTCGCACAAGAGCTTTAGATGGAAGGAGTGGGTAAGTCTTCGTGATAAAACTGGTGTTCTTTCCAAAAGCAAGCAAAAGCTCTCCTGTGGATCCTGAAAGGCTCTGATAGTAGAGCTTCCTCAATACTTAATTTTGTTTCCTAGAGCCCCAGGTAGTTCCTAGAATGCCAAAAAGGGGCTGGGCAGGAGTAGAGTGAGGCCAGGAAGCCACTCACTGTCAAGGTTATGCAAGTGCAGCAAGTGCAAGGCACCTGAGATTGAGGGCCTCCTTAAATTTTGCACTCTTACCTCCCTTGCCTCACCCTAGTCCTTAACCTGCCAAGGAGTAAGTAGCACCTGACATCTAATCTTGTTCCCCAGCCTCACCCCACCCTAGCTATGGAGCTGTCCAGAACCCGAGTTTGGAGAAGTTTACTGGTAAATTTTCTCTAAATTTATGCTTCCAGGTCGGAGAGGGATGGGAAGGAACTAATTAGTGAAATGATGTAAAAGAATCTGAAGTTCTAAAAATCCCACTCCACCCACCAGTTCAAATGATACCTAAAAGCAGAAGAAAATGTTCATTCTGCAGTGTCAAGAAAATAGGGTAACTAAGGAACTAAACTTTCTCTTTACAAAATAATTTTTAAATGACAGTTTATTGCTTGTAGAAAAAGAGAAGACAAAACAATGATGGAGGATTTTTTCTTCCTGCTTTGGCAAAAGCCTTTGAACTACATCTACCATTTACTTAAATTAACAAGATGCCTACATTTTAAAATAGCTACTCTGTTTCAACAATATGGAGATTTATTTATCTAATTTCACTTTAGAATCTTAAGGGGGTGACACATTATTGTAACTTTTTTTTTTAATGTTTATCTGTAACCTGATGGCACCTAATTGCCTCTGTGAATAACCAATTCTTTGGTGACCACATTTGAAAATTAGTCCAGATCTTCACAGAGATTTATTTTATTTTAATCGCTCCAATCTTCCCAAGGGCATTTAAAGGGTTTCTTTTTAAGTCTTTTTTTCTCCACATCAGCTTCATAGGGTTTGGGAGGGGCGGGGAAGGGAATCCAGGTAGCAGCAAAGGCTGAAGGTTTCTGAATTCGGCAAAATCTCTATACGATGGGTTTCTTTCCTCTTTTTTTTTCTTGCAATTCTTCTGTCACAATTGCCCAAAAAGCAGTTACTCTAGCAGAGTGGAAAGGAGCATTTTTATATTAAATATTTCAACGGACCTGATCAATGGGAGGATTTTACCCCAAGCCTCAGGTCAGGCTCTTTTCCAGCTTATAAACATTTCAACCACACTCGTTTCACCAAAAAAGCGACGGCCCCTGCTAGCCAAATGCCACAATCTTCTTGCCTCCACTTTAATGACCCACTCCGCTTCCACCAGTCGCCCCCCTCTTTCCCTTTGCCAGTTTGTTTATAAAAAATCTGGGAGGGAGGGGAGGAGAGGATGGGGGTGGGGAGGGCTTGCTCTTTGTTTACATTAAACAAATGACAGGCAAAGAGCTCAAGCAAAGTCTTCCTTGACCTCGTTCCCTCTCCCTAATTTTGACAAAAAGGAAAAAAATATTGTATCCCAAGAGAATGTGAATGGGGCGGGAGGGGAGGAAAAGCAGCTTTTCGCTCTATTCAGTAGGGACGCGGGAGCGCGGACGATTTCCGCTCCTTTTGTGAGGCGGGGCCCGGGGGCGGCAGTGAATGGGGGGTCTGTGGAGCGGCCCGCGGGGCTGTCAGGCGGCTCTGCGTAATCAGGGCTAATGACGGCGGCCTGGCGCTCGGCTGGACAATGCGCGGGGCCGCGGGGTTTTGTCGGCCTGAATGGCTAATAGGTTTGCCTGTGAGCTGCGAGGGGGCGGTGTCGGGGAGGAGGCGGCTGTTAGGGGAGAAGGGGTCATTGTCCGCGCGCTGGCCAGGGCGCCGAGGCGGGTCCCTGCTTGCGCCGCGCGGCCACCCCCAGGCCCGGCGCCGCCGACGCGAAGGCAGCGGCGGGGAGGCCCCCTGGAGGCCTACTGGGAAACGGCGGCTGGAGCGGCGGGCGCGTGGGTCCCCTCGGGGAGGCGCCCAGAGCCACTGTCTGCTCCCAAAGAGAAGTCCAGATTGGGCCCCCAGTACCCGGGAAAGTGAGTCCTTCTTCGGCGACCCAGATCGCGACTTAAGATCTGGGTCCCCGAGGAAGGAGAGCCTCCCTCTTTGCGCACCCACGTTTTCCATCCAGCGCCCCGCGAACTAGCGGACGTGTAGGCCTCGAGCCCCTCCTACTGTTGGACTGCCTGACTCAGCAGCTTGAGGAGAGAAACCTCTGAAAACACTGGGACCTAGACGGGGTTCAATTCAAACGTAGGTGGGAGAATGAGCCCACAAGCGCGCGCCCCGGCAGCTGCGGAGGCGCGCACTCGCCAGCCCTTAAACTCAAAAGGTCGCGGCTGTTCCAGAGCCTCGAGCCCTGGGATGCGGCGCGCGCAGAGGTCTGGGCCTGCGCGAGAGGCTGCGGCGCGCTTCTGGCCTGGGCCTACGCGTGTCTGATTTGGGCCGGTCCGCGCAACGGCAGTTGTCGCTACCGGCCCTAGGCGGCGCCGAGCGAGTCGCGGAGAGGGGCGGTAAGAGAGGAGAGGTTCGCGACCCAGGGAGCGGGAGCTAAAGGGGGCTTTCCGCGCCCGGCAGGTCCGCTGGGGTCATCCGTCGAGGCGAGAAGAAGAAGGAGTGGGGCGCCTGGAGGACCGCGTGTTCGCGACAGCA
Organism: Callithrix jacchus; assembly: GCF_049354715.1. Classification (NCBI taxonomy): domain Eukaryota; kingdom Metazoa; phylum Chordata; class Mammalia; order Primates; family Cebidae; genus Callithrix; species Callithrix jacchus. The sequence continues at coordinate 95,221,134 of NC_133509.1, forward strand.
CATTTAAGCCCTGGCAGGCTACCTCGGCCCCCTTCTTTCGGAAACCTTGCGGGGTTTCCGCGCAAGGTGTACGATGGGAAACCCTATTTCCCATTGTCAGCTCTTAAAAATCTCCTCCTGCTAGATCCTTCCTTGTAGCTCTCTTTGCTAGGATTTATATTCCCAAACTTCTTTAGACGTGCCCTACCGTGAGGGAACGAACTGGTTTTTTTCCAGTTTTCACCTCCTCGTCTGGAGACAAAGGGTTGTGAGGGCGATCCCAGAGCTGAACAAGCAGTTGCTCTTTCCGCTTGCCATGTGGTTTGCTCAGCCTGGAACGCCGCCCCCTACCTCAACTGCTACCCTGTCAATCCACAAAGCCTATCCCACCTCCACTAAGTTTTCCTTGAGCCAGTGAGCTCCACACAGATAATGTGCCACGACTTTTTAATGCTCCCACCGCACCTTATCTAAACGTCTGTTTTAGCGCTTGTAACACTTTTGCTTATTTATTTCTCCTTTTGACTTTCCCCTAGAATGTAAGCTCTTTATTTAAGGGCAAGGACTGACTCTTACCTATCTTTGTATTCCCAGCACCTAGCCCAGGTAGTAGGTGCTCAATAAATATTTTAAAGCTGAATGAATTCATGCATCTTCCTTGAAATCTGTCTGCTCTTACATTACTGGGGGATCTCTGCTAGCTCGGGAATCATTTCAACAGAAAAGATGGCTTATATTGGCTGGACCCAAAGTTCACTGCAATCCTCCCATCTCAGTAAGTTACTGGCTGTTACCTGCTTGTCGTGTTCTCTGGGAGGATTGTCTCCCTCTAGGCATGGTTTTTTAGAATCCTGTGGCTTTGGGCTCATACCATGAAAATTATCTTCTCACACAATACATTTTCCCAAAAAGGTAAGAGTAATCCCCTTAGATTTTGAAAATTCTAGGTGTTACACTCTCTGAACCCTACAAGATAGAATTCCTTTTAATTTTGTTTGTTATAGAATGATAGAGGTTTCTGCTTCCAAAATAACTGCTATGGTTTAATGTTCGTATCCCTCCAAAATTCATGTTGAAACTTAATCCCCAAGGCAGTAGTATTAAGAAGTGGGATCTTTAGGAGGTGATTCACCACCCTCATGAATGGAATTAGTGCCTTTATAAAAGGGCTTGAGGGAGTCCGATTACCTTTTGCCTTTCTGTCATTGTGCCACGTGAGGATGAAGGGAAAATGCACCATCTTAGAAGCAGAGAGAACCAGGCTTTACCAGACACGGAAGCCAACAGGACTTTGATCTTGCACTTCCCAGCCTCCAGAACGCTGAGAAATTTATAAATTACCCAGTCCAAAATATTTCTGTTATAGTAGCAGGAATATTCTAAGGCAATAACCCTTTCCTTTCTCCTCCCTCCCACCTTCTCTCTCCTGGGCTTCCCCACCTCACTCCAGTCCTGACCTACAAATGATAAACAACAACAAAAAAAATCACAAACCCAGACAAGGTGTCCAATTCTAAGATGGTAGATTGGCATCCCACTGCTATGCTTAGGCTCACCTTGGGGAGAAAACAGCTTTCATTAAAATCTTAAATCACAAGGGCTCTGTAAAAATACTGGATAACAAACTCATCTCAATTTTAAAATTTAATGGGCAGAAGCAAGTGAACTGTGTATAATTTTGAATTCTGATAAAATATATATAAGGCTGCCTCTTGGAAAGTCATTCTAGCCTGGCACTGCCAATCTGCAACCTGAGAATACTGAATTAGTGTCTGTTTTTCTTACTGAAAAGATTACTCTTGAATTTTCTAACATGAAATCAAGTGTTTGAGAGACCACATTAATTTGGAACATGAAAAGTCTGGTGGACAATAAATTATTATGCATTTCAAACATTTTCAGATACTTAAGATTCCCGTAAAAGATTTGCCCATTTAAATTGAGCACCATTTAAAACATATTCTATGGCTTAGAAAGTATAGAAAGTATACTCCTGACTTTCTATTTAAAAAAATATTATAATATCCAAGAATATTGTGTTATTGAGTTAATGCATGTAAAGCACCTAGCACAGACCCTCACATATAATAGGGATTGCATGAATGGAACTTCCCTTTCCCCATTTTTCCTGGTTAAATGCTAAGGCAAAGAAATAACCTGTACAACTCCCCTTAAAAATTGGTTTTAATAGATGTAAGTACATATTTGTAATATTGAATTTAAATGCTAAATGCTTTCCTTAGTACTAGAAACAGCGCACTCGTCACCCCCAGTAGATAGGGTCCAATATGTTGGTTTTCAAGCAATGGCAATGGAGGAGCTTGTGCTCACATACCACCATCCTTTCCTTGCTTCTTTACTCTGCCTAAGGCTGCTTGTCATCTACATGAAGCTCTGCAAAGGGATCCTGGCCCATCATGCAAGTAAGGATAACCCCAAATATAAAGTATGATCACTGAAAATGTAACATAACCTTTTGGGGAAAATGCAAGTTTCATTTATTTGAGTAGTGGTCTCACTTCAATTACACTCGCATGGCTCTTTTTATAGCTTATAATAAAATCTTTCACTTGCACTGTCTCACTTCCTCACAAGAACCCTGTGAAGTAAATCAGCAGATAGTGTGATTCCCATCTTTCTGATGAGGAAACTGGGGCTCAGGTTACTTGCTTAAAGTCACAGGACCAGGAAAGAATCCAGATTTTGTAGGGTTTGAAGCTTACACTATTTGGAGAGAGAGGGGCACTCTTTAAGATTAAAGATATAAAATTATGAGTACAAAATTCGGTATGAGAAAAATAAATCACAACAATTACAATTTTTTTAACCTAACAAATACAACAAACCACAAAATCCAGAAAAGTAATAAAATCACTTTACCACAAAGATATTCCTCAAGAAGAGCAACCCTAAGGCACATTAAAAAAAAAAAAAATCACTGGCTGTCTTACATACCTCTAGAATTGTTTTTTCCCTACTGTTTTTCTGTATGTTCTTTGATTGGTCCTTTGTGTGACCACAATTTTATTATACCACCTCAAATAGATAATTCAGTCTTTACTATGGGTTTGTTTAAATATTTTTATTACTGGTAACTTATTAAAGTTTCTCTCGGTTTCATAGCTCATTATTGGTAATGCCACATATTATTTTTAGGATTGGCATCAAATATGGGAAAGCATCTGTGAAATTTCTTCCATATATAGGCAGTAAAATTTTAGGACACTACAAATTTCCTTGAAAATAACCCATTAAATAATCTTTGCATTGACAACATTCATTAACTAGTTTGTGATCAAGGGTCTTATACTTACAAAGAAGTAACGGCAAATTATAAAAATGTAACACTGAACTCTAACTGTATATCCAATTCAAGTTTCCTTTAACTGCCAGATCCCAACAATGATTATGGTTACTCCATTGCCACCCAGCATAAAGGGAAATGGACAGAGGGAAACTAGGAGTGGAAAGAGACAATGATCTATTGTTGTTAAATTGTCTTATTTTAAACATTTTCCAAAAATGCATGATTCTGTGAACATATTGCTAGAACCACTTCCAGGACCCTGGAAGAGACCTGTGCAAGTAATGAATCTTGAAGCCCAAGCATCATTTGCTTCAAGGTAATTCTGCCTGTGCACAGGCCCAGTGAGTGTTTGATGAGAACAGGTTTTCTGACTCCAAGTCCATTACACTTTTCTATTACCTGAGACATAATGTATTTTCTCAGAAAGTTTTGATAAGTTTCTACTGAAACACTGTTTTCAAAATGACTCATACATGGAGGGAGAGAGAGTTTAAGATTGCACCTGGAACAATGGCCCTGAGTAGAACTGTGCGGTACACAGGTTTACCCCTTTGAACCTGGTTACCTTTCTGTTTCCTTTTGGAGGTCCTTCACCTTGCCTGCTTACAGGTGCCCCATCCCAAACTATCAGAAGTCCTTCAATGTTCTTCACCCTCCATTTATCAAAATCTATTCTCAGTTGTCACAAAAATCAGATAAACCAATTCACATCAACGTACAAACAGAGCTGCTAAAAGCTTGATGAATTACCTACAGATGGGGGCCTGAGAGAGTACTTACTAACTGCTAGGAGATAATCCTTTAATTCAATAACCCCAAATCACTAATGGTAGCAATTCAGACACCACTAGCAGGCTAATAGAAAATTGTTTTTCATTGGAAAAGAGCCAAGTACCCTTCAAATCATTCCATTGTAAGTAGATGACTGTTCTGGGAGTCAGAGATCACCAGTATTAAAAATAAAATAAGTAAAAAATCTTTTCAGGCCCCTCAAGCTTTCCCCTCAAGAAGCAATTCCTTCTCTTCACCACCCAACTTCATGAAAGAGTAGCCTACATTCTTTGCCTCAGTTTCTTCTCTGGGTATTTACTCCTTAACCTTGTGCAATCTGTCTTTTGCTTACATCATTACATTAAAACGACTGCCTCAAAGGTCACGTTACTTACTTGGTCCTCAAGCTACTCAATCTGTTTATCTTCAGCTTTGTGAAGCATCCTTTTTAAACAGGGTCAGGATTAAGTTGAGGCAAGCAAGGTGACTGGGGTACAAAATTTAAGGAGGCACTCACTCTCAAGGTCCTGCAAGTTCAGGATTTGCATCTAAGAATTAGTACCTCCTTAAATTTTGCACCATAGATGCCTTGCTTGCCTCACCCTTGTACTTGCCTTCTTCTGAAACATAATTGAACTTCCTACCATATTCAGAGCATGCAGTACATTTTGCTACTTTCATAAGTTTGCTCATGATGCAAGTGTAAATAGACCTCCATGCTTGGTGCCTGCCTGCATCCCTTCCTGCCTTATTCTGTGGCACACTTGGGGAATTGCTCTTTCCCCATCGGTGTGATTTGGCTGAGGCCGCCAAACAGTACCTCCCACTCCCGCAACCCGCAATGAGGTATAACCACCAAGCTGGGCCAGTCCTTTCCAGAAATGTATGAATTAGAAGTAGAGGAGCAGTTTTCTCTGTACTCTTGGATTGAGAGCAGTAAGAATATGATGCTACAGCCATATCACCTATTACGGGAAGGAGGCTCAAGGAAAAAGAAACAGAATTGAGGAAGGAGAGATGGAAAAGACTAAGACTGGTAAAATATTTGTATGCTATTGACACCGAAGTTGAGTTCAGTTTTATCTTGTGTTTTGGATGCAGGAGCTAACAGATATCCTTCTCCCTTTGCACTATTTATTTAAACTACTCTGAGTTTCTATCACTTGCAAACAAGAGTGCTAAGTTATAAAACAGAATGTTCTTTATTTTCCCTTACCCCATCTACACAGGTACATAGACCCAACTGTCAGTGCTCAGCTCTAAGGTCATTTTCATCCCAGAGACAGTTTTGATCCCTAGGATTTAACTAATCTCTCCATTCTCTGAACTGCTGTGATATTTTATGCATCTCTCATAGTATTTAAATTTATATCTTATATCTTCCACTATACTTTTATATTTCCTTCAAGGATAAGGTTTGTAATCTTTGCAATCTTCCAAGAACTGAGTATATAATATTTTTGCCACCACAGAAAGTCAGTAGATCTTTGCTGAATTATTGAATTAAATGAATGAGTTGGCATAACTAAAGAATAGCCAGAATCCTTATGTTTTATTTCAGGAAAGTTTAGTCTGAATGAGCTGAAGTTATTTACAAATTTTTTTTAAAAAAAGATTTTTTTCAAAGAAAAATAAAAGAAGGTATGGCCAACTGATTGCTAGACAAAGATAGCGAGTATAAAAGAATGCCAGAGTCTTTTTTTTTAGTGGGGAATTAACCTTACATTTATATTTATTCATATCTAAATAAAGAAAATCTGGAAAGCCACATGATAGGCTATAAACAATGTTTAAAGCTTGGGGGACCAACTGAGCAAATGGGAGATATGGGTGGGAGGGAGACTTTTTACTGTATAACTTTGCATACTTTAAATTTTTTAAATCATGTGAATTGATGCCTCTTACTAAGTTTACAACTTAAGATGTTCTAAATCAAATACCAAACTGCTTCCTTTAGCTAATGGGATTGCTATTTTAGCTAAGAGATATTATAAAATAATAAAGTATGTTTTTTGGTAGAGATAATTTGCCTACAAAATGAATGGAAAATCTAGATGCCTAATGTAATATGCATGCAGTGACAGAACCATGGTCAGGTTTTAAAAGTGCTGTGGCTCAAATAACTTAAAGATAAAGATGATGTGCTGAATTCTGTTAGAGGTCTCAGCAAATGTCACAGTGATGATAATCATAATGATAAGGATACTGATTTGAAGAGTTCACAGTGATGATAATCATAATGATAAGGATACTAAATGTGAAGAGTTCAAATAAAATTGGTTCCTATTAAAAACAGTATAATAAGAATCCAAAATTGTTCATAGTCTTCACCTGTTAGTGTTTCTCTTTCCAGTGGCAGGAGAGATATGCCCTTTCATCAGATCTTTTTGAAATACACACTTTCAGATGGTAAATTTTGTTGTATATAAATTGTACCACAATAAAGCTGATTTTTAAAACAAGTAAACTATTAGATTGAAGGGGACCTTAGATATTTTGTCTCGTCATCCCCAATCTTTTGATCCAAGTATTCCTTTTATTGTGTTTCCGATTATGGACCACATATCATTAAAGATTTTGTCACCTAAATGAAATCATATATACCACTGTGATGGATAATAGCTATATAAAATTAAGTATGTTTACAGACAAGAAAATCTTAACCTCATTTTGCTAGTTTAAAAGTTGAGAGACAGGTCTTTTCACATAATCTACTTAGATTCTAATTTATAATTAGCTAAAATACCATTCTTATTAGCTAAAGGAAGCAGGTTGGTATTTGATTTATAACATCTTAATTAGTAAACTTATAAACTTATAATAAACTTTCCAATAATCAGAAATCTCATTTTTCTAGTAAAGAAATACTTTCGGGAGACCGACTCAAAATGGCGCAGTGAGAACAACCCAGGATTGAAGCTCTCGGTGAATGCACGGGGGGTGAGTCAGGGCCACATTTCCAGATGGATCTTTGTTGCCCACAGAAAGGGGAAATTCCCAGGTATAAAAGAGACGCGGGACACCAGAGCAGCGGTTTTGGCTGGTGCAGCCGGCGGCCGGCGCTACAACGCAGCGGTGCTCCGCAATGCTCCGCACAAAGCACACTGATCCGGGTGCCCTGTTTAACCAGCAATCTGAGACTTGAGAGGGCAGATTGGCATATTCATCTGATTGAACGGGACTTGGACAGTGAGCCAGGCCAGGAGATTTCAGGGAAACAGCATTTGGGCCAGTGCAGTGGGACAAACAAAACAGCAATTCCAAACACTCCAGGTGGAGAGGTTCCCTGAGGGCACAGCTGAACCCAGGACAGTGCAGGTCCATGGGGGAGGGGCGTCCGCCATTACCAAGGCAATCCGCCCCTACTGAGGTTACACTCCCATTGCTGACGCAGCCCGCCATTGCCAAGGCAACCCACCACAACAGAGAAGCTCCACCACAGGGCGTAGCCCGTGACAGCAGGGCAGATAGGACAGCAGCAGGGCAGAGCCTGCAGCAACAGGGCGGACATCACACCAGCAGGGCGGAGCCTCGGCAGGCTAATAGTGCCTAGACTGCCTCCTAGCTGGGCAGGACTGCACAACGGACATCCATAAAGAATGTCCCAACCCGCCCCCCATCCCCGAGACAGAGCATCTGAGAAAAAAAGGGTTTTTAAATGAGTTCTACTGCAGCAGAATTAAACGTAGCAGCCTAACAGCCCTGAATGAACAACAGAGCTCACAGCTCAGCACTTCAGCTCCTATAAAGTACAGACTGTCTCCTCAAGCAGCTCCCTGACCCCTCTATATCAAGAAGACTGACATTTGGCAGGCATCATTCTGGGACAAAGATAGCAGAAAAAGAAACTGGTAGCATCCCTCACTGTTCTGCAGCTGCTATAGGTGCACCCCAGACAAGCAGGGCCTGGAGTGGACCTCAGCAGTCATATGGTGGAGGGGCTAGACTGGTAGAAGGAAAACCAAGTAACAGAAATACTTCATCATCAACAATCTGGGCGTCCACTGAGAGACCCAATCGAAAAGTCAGCAACTACTCAGACGACAGGTGGATAAATCCACAAAGATGGGAAGAAACCAGTGCAAAAAGGAGAAAAACACCCAAAACCAGAACACCTCGCCTCCTACAAAGGACCAAAACTCCTCACCAGCAAAGGAACAAAGCGGGACTGAGAATGACTGTGATGAAATAATGGAATTAGACTTCAGAAGGTGGATAATGAGAAACTTTTGTGAGCTAAAAGAACATGTTTTAAATCAACGCAAAGAAACTAAGAACCTTGATAAAAGATTTGAAAAAAGATTCAAAAAAAACGATAACAAAAATGGATAACTTAGAGAGGAATATAAATGAATTGAAGGAGCTGAAAAACACAATACGAGAACTTCATGAAATGTGCACAAGTTTCAACAGCGGAATTGACCAAGCAGAAGAAAGAATATCAGAAGTCGAAGAACAACTCAATGAAATAAAATGAGAAACCAAGATTAGAGAAAAAAGTGCAAAAAGGAATGAACAAAGTCTCCAAGAAATGTGGGACTATGTGAAGAGACCTAACCTACGTTTGATAGGTGTACCAGAATGTGACAAAGAGAATGAATCCAAGCTGGAAAATAATTTTCAGGATATTATCCAGGAAAATTTCCCCCACCTAGCAAGGCAGGCCAACACTCAAATGCAGGAAATACAGAGAACACCACAAAGATATTCCGCAAGAAGAGCAACCCCAAGACATATAGTCATCAGATTTACCAGGGTTGAAATGAAGGAGAAAATACTGAGGGCAGCCAGAGACAAAGGTCGGATCACCCACAAAGAGAAGTCCATCAGACTCACAGCAGATCTCTCAGCAGAAATTCTACAAGCCAGAAGAGAGTGGGGGCCAATATTGAACATCCTTAAACAAAAGAACTTTCAACCAAGAATTTCATATCCAGCCAAACTGAGCTTCAGAAGTGAAGGAAAAATAAAATCCTTTGCGAACAAGCAAGTACTCAGAGATTTTGTCACCACCAGGCCTGCTTTACAAGAGCTCCTGAAAGAGGCACTACATAGAAAGGAACAACCAGTACCAGCCATTCCAAAATCACACTAAATGCTAAAGAGCATCAACATAATGAAGAATCTACATCAACTAACGGGCAAAACAGCTAGCTAGCATCAAAATGGCAGTATCAAATTCACACATAACAATATTAACCCTAAATGTAAATGGACTAAATGCACCAATCAAAAGACACAGACTGGCAAATTGGATAAAAATCCAAAACCCATCAGTGTGCTGTATCCAGGAAACCCATCTCACATACAAGGATACACAAAGGCTCAAAATAAAGGGATGGAGGAAGATTGACCAAGAAAAGAGAGCAAAAAAAAGCAGGAGTTGCAATTCTCATCTCTGATAAAATAGACTTTAAAGCAACAAAGATCAAAAGAGACAAAGAAGGCCATTACATAATGGTAAAATGATCGATACAACAAGAAAAGCTAACGATCCTAAACATATATGGACCCAATGCAGGAGCACCCAGATACATAAGGCAAGTTCTTCATGACTTACAAAGAGACTTAGACTCCCACACAATAATAGTGGGAGACTTTAACACTCCACTGTCAATATTAGACAGATCAACCAGACAGAAAATCAACAAGGATATCCAGGGCTTGAACTCAGACCTGGAACAAGCAAACCTGATTAACATTTACAAAACTCTCCATTCCAAATCCACAGAATATACATTCTTCTTAGCACCACATCACACCTCCTCTAAAATTGACCACATAATTGGAAGTAAAGCACTCCTCAGCAAGTGCAAAACAACTGACATAATAACAAACAGTCTCTCAGACCATAGTGCAATCAAGTTAGAACTCAGAATTCAGAAACCAACTCAGAACCGCACAGCTTCATGGAAATGGAACAACTGGCTCTTGAATGTTAAGTGGATAAACAATGAAATGAAGGCAGAAATAAAGAAGTTCTTCGAAACCAATGAGAACGAAGACACAACATGCCAGAATCTCTGAGACACATTTAAAGAGTCTCTAGAGTAAAATATATAGCAATAAGTGCCCATATGAGGAGAATGGAGAGATCCAAAATTGACACCCTATCATCAAAATTGAAAGAGCTAGAGGAGCAAGATCAAAGAAACTCAAAACCTAGCAGAAGACAAAAAATAACTAAGATCAGAGCTGAACTGAAGGAGATAGAGACATGAAAAACCCTTCAAAAAATCAATAAACCCAAGAGCTGGTTTTTTGAAAAGATCAACAAAATAGACAAACCATTAGCCAGATTGATAAAAAAGAAAAGAGAGAAAAAACAAATAGATGCAATAAAAAGTGACAAAGGGGAAATCACCACAGAATCCACAGAAATTCAAATCATCATCAGAGAAGATTACAAACAACTCTATGCACATAAACTAGTAAACCTGGAAGAAATGAATAAATATCTGGACTCCTGTGTCCTTTCAAGCCTAAACCAGGAGGAAGCTGAAACTATGAATAGACCAATAACAAGGTCAGAAGTCGAGGCAGCAATTAAGAGCCTACCACACAAAAAAAGCCCAGGTCCAGATGGGTTCACAGCCTAATTCTACCAGACACACAAAGAGGAGCTAATACCATTCCTTCTGAAACTATTCCAAGTAATCCAATAAGAGGGAATACTTCCCAAATCATTTTATAAGACCAACATAATCCTGATACCAAAACCTGGCAGAGACCCAACAAGAAAAGAAAACTTCAGGCCAATATCTATGATGAACATAGATGCAAAAATCTTCAATAAAATATTGGCAAGCCGATTGCAACAGCACATCAAAAAACTTATCCATCATGATCAAGTAGGATTCATCCTGGGGATGCAAGGCTGGTTCAACATACGCAAGTCTATCAACGTAATTCACCACATAAACAGAACCAAAAACAAAAACCACATGATTATCTCAATTGATGCAGAGAAGGCATTTGACAAAATTCAACAGCCCTTTATGCTAAAAACCCTCAATAAACTCGGTATCAATGGAACGTATCTCAAAGTAATAAAAGCTATTTATGACAAACCAACAGCCAATATCATACTGAATGGGCAAAAACTGGAAGCATTCCCTTTGAAATCCGGCACTAGACAAGGATGCCCTCTTTCACCACTCCTATTCAATATAGTACTGGAAGTTCTAGCCAGAGCAATCAGGCAAGAAAAGGAAATAAAGGGTATTCAAATAGGAAAGGTGGAAGCCAAATTGTCTCTATTTGCAGATGACATGATAGTATATCTAGAAGACCCCATCACCTCAGCCCAAAAACTCCTGAAACTGATAAGCAACTTCAGCAAATTCTCAGGATATAAAATCAATGTGCAAATATCACAAGCATTCCTCTACACCAATAACAGACTTAAAGAAAGCCAAATCAAGAATGAACTGCCATTCACAATTGCTACAAAAAGAATAAAATACGTAGGAATACAACTCACAAAAAATGTAAGGGACCTCTTCAAGGAACACTACAAACCACTGCTCAGTGAAATAAGAGAGGACACAAACAGATGGAGAAGCATTCCATGTTCATGGTTAGGAAGAATCAATATCGTGAAAATGGCTATACTGCCCAAAGTAATTTACAGAATTAACGCTGTCCCCATCAAGCTACCATTGACTTTCTTCACAGAACTGGAAAAAACCACCATGAACTTCATATGGAACCAAAAGAGAGCCTGCATAGCCAAGTCAATTCTACACAAAAAAAACACAGTGGGGGGCATCGCACTACCCGATTTCAAACTATACTACAAGGCTACAGTAATCAAAACAGCATGGTACTGGTACCAAAACGGAGATATAGACCAATGGAACAAAACAGAGGCATCGGAGGCAACACAACATATCTACAACCATAAAATCTTTGACAAACCTGACAAAAACAAGCAATGGGGGAAGGATTCCCTGTTTAATAAATGGTGTTGGGAAAACTGGCTAGCCATGTGCAGAAAGCAGAAACTGGACCCCTTCCTGATACCTTACACTAAAATTAACTCCAAATGGATTAAAGACTTAAACATAAGACCTGGCACTATAAAAACGCTAGAAGAAAATCTAGGCAAAAGCATCCAGGACATAGGAGTAGGCAAGGACTTCATGACCAAAACACCAAAAGCATTGGCAACAAAAGCCAAAATACACAAATGGGACCTAATCAAACTCCATAGCTTCTGCACGGCAAAAGAAACAGTCACTAGAGTGAATCAGCAACCAACAGAATGGGAAAAAATTTTTGCAGTTTACCCATCAGACAAAGGGCTGATATCCAGAATTTACAAAGAACTCAAACAGATTTACAGGAAAAAAACAAACAATCTCATTCAAAAATGGGCAAAGGATATGAACAGATACTTTACAAAAGAGGACATACAAGAGGCCAACAATCATATGAAAAAATGCTCATCATCACTGGTCATCAGAGAGATGCAAATCAAAACCACATTGAGATACCATCTCACGCCAGTTAGAATGGTGATCATTAAAAAATCTGGAGACAACAGATGCTGGAGAGGCTGTGGAGAAAAAGGAACACTTTTACACTGTTGGTGGGAGTGTAAATTAGTTCAACCATTGTGGAAGACAGTGTGGCGATTCCTCAAGGCATTAGAAATAGAAATTCCATTTCACCCAGCAATCCCATTACTGGGTATATATCCAAAGGACTATAAATCGTTCTACTATGAGGACACATGCACACGAATGTTCATTGCAGCACTGTTTACAATAGAAAAGACCTGGAACCAACCCAAATGCCCATCGATGATAGACTGGACTGGAAAAATGTGGCACATATACACCATGGAATATTATGCAGCAATCAAAAATGATGAGTTCGTGTCCTCTGTAGGGACATGGATGAATCTGGAGAACATCATTCTCAGCAAACTGACACAAGAACAGAAAATGAAATACCGCATATTCTCACTCATAGGCGGGTGATGAAAAATGAGAACACATGGACACAGGGAGGGGAGTACTAAACACTGGGGTCTATTGGGGGAAAAGGAGAGGGCCAGTGGGGGGTGCTGGAGAGGGATAGCCTGGTGAGAAAAGCCAAATGTGGGTGAAGAGGAGACAGGAAGCAAAACACACTGTCATGTGTGTACCTATGCAACTGTCTTGCATGTTCTGTACATGTACCCCCAAACCTAAAATGCAATTAAAAAAATAATAATACTTTCACCAACAATACCCTAATTGTATCACTAACACTAGATAGGCACTCAAACTGGCCAGAAACTCATTGACTCATTGAATCATTCTATAATCATCCATCCATTCACTATCTATTGGGCACCTATATCTTGTGCAAGGTGTTTTGAGCTTTCTATCCACACTAAAAATATCTTCATATTTTAACAGTTTACTTTTCAATAAATGGCTGTCCAACAGGTAGAGATTAGAAAGGAACAATTAGCCATCTTAAACAAGTCCAGATATCCAAACCCTGATGAATTACAGTCGGAGACATGGAAGGAACTTGCCAATATTGTCTCTGAGTCAGTACCAGAAATGTCAGAGACTATGTGGACAATGGGAGGGGCACGAGAATTCTGGAATGGGAAGATGATCTCCTAAGCTCAAAAAGAGGAAAAAGGGTAGATTGCAGAAACCTTAGATTTAGCCACATTTCTCTAATTGCAGAGAAGATCACAGTGCAGTGCCACAAGTAACTATCCTAAATTGACATTTTTATTCTTGACTTAATTAAAAGATTTTTAAAATCATGTTTTTAAAATGAACTGAATTAGAACCAAAAAGAAAAACTAACACGATAAATGATCAGAACAAAATTAAAGATGATCTTACTAGACTGGGATGTTAGGCTAAAACAAGCAAGATAATTTTTAATAGGTCTATCCCAAATTTCCAATCTTTAACAACCTGTAACTAAAAATAGGGTCACAGGTCACAATTCTACCTATGAAAATTACAGCAATGAATCTTGTCATACTGATTGAAGGAAACTACCTGACAGTTCCCTTCCCCCAGACTGTGTTTCAGGTGTGCTTACGTTTTTCTGCTATGAGCACCTTGTCATGATACCACACTCCTTCTACGGCATGAGCCTGCTGCTTTGCCAGGCACAGCGGTCTTCACTTATAATTCTCCCACTGCAACTAGCCTCAAAAATGGAGATGCTGTTCTACCCTTTGCATTTCCATCCATGTGAAACAGATCCTCCACTAAAATCCCTGAAGCACAGCTAATATGAAGCCAAAACTTATGAATAAAATTTTACTCATGGTTAAAGGATAACAGAGGGGAAGTATAAAACAAGTAATACAGTTGCTGGTAGAAGTGACTATTTTCCAAGTTCACAAACAAGACCCTTGCTTAGGGTCCTTTGGAGGATTCTTGGCCTGGATCTACCTCCTGGGATTAATCACTGGTCTGTCAGATGCTCTGGTATCTCTACCCACAAGAGTTCATGCCAAATTCCCCCCAAGGCTCAGAGACAGAAACAAGTTCACCCTGCTCTATCTGGATCTACTCAGCACTGTTAAAGTTAAGACGAAATTATTCCTCAATAGTACTCAATTATGCCAACTAGTAAGATCTGGACTGGGCAGAGACTGAGTTGGAGACATCAGGATCAGTAAGTACAGTAGAAGAGTAGGCTCCAATATTGGAATCCAAGTGTCCCAGGCCAGATAAGACAGTAGCAAAAGGGCACTGGTAGACACCAAGAGCCAAAGGGGGAAAATCCATAGTTCAGGGGGAACTTCACAATGAAGGCACCAGGAGCACTTTATCAGCTATTGCTCAGGAAAATTAGTGAGTGGAGGATTGACCTTCCAAAACCAAAGTCAGAGCAAGAGTATAAGAGGACATCACACTGAAAAGACCTGCCCACCCAGAAGAGATCAGGGCAGGACTTCACAGCAAAGCCAAGGGTGAGACAAGATGAGCTGAATAAACTTGTGGTACAAGAAGAAAAGACAGTCTCAAAAAAAAAGTTGGAGACAGATCAAAAGGATATAGGAACCAACTCAAAGGAGTCCCACAAAGGCTCCTTTATTGGGACAATTTAGCCACTAAATTACATGACGCTAGTATTGGATTATAACTCATATACTAAAATAAATATCCATGACTCCATATTTACATAAATAAATAATTGAATAAATAAATGATAAATAAAGGGCAGTGTTTCCTTATAGAAAAATTCTAATCAATAATATAAAATGTAAAGAGAATACAGATGAAATAAGAATAAAGTCAACATTAGGCAAATACTGCAATAATAATTGTTGCAGACAAGATTCTACGGATGCAACAAGTAATGGGCAGATGTCTGAGGAAAATCAGGACATTAGCATGCTCTCCGAGTACCCCAAAATAGGTATCAATTACAAAGAAGAAAAGAGTAGCTTTCCAGGGTAGAAACCCAGCACGACCAACTTAACCAAGTGATCAAGGTTAACACCATTAGTAATAAGACATGTTGACATAATGTATCGCTTTTATGATGTTCTGATTACTTCCATGGTATTCTTGACAAAAGATGACTTCCATGGTATTCTTGACAAAAGATATACAAGATGACTTCCGTGGTATTCTTGACAAAAATGCATAGCCCATCATGAGGAAACACTAGACAAACTCAAATTGAGGAACATTCTGCAAACTAACCAGTATTCTTCAGAAATGTCAAGGCAATGAAAGACAAGGAAAGACCAAAGAATGTCTTTGGAGGATACTAAACAACAACTAAATACAATGTGGGGTCTTGAAAAAGAAAAAAAGACATTGAGATAAACTGGTAAAATTTTAATAGTCTATAATTTAGATTCTAACAGTGTATCAATATTAATTTCCTGATTTTTATAATGCACAATGATTGTATAACATGAGGGGAAGCTGGGAAAAACATGTACATATGTAATCTTTGTATGATTTTTGCAAAATTACAAATTTAAATTATTATAAAATAAAAAGTAAAAAACATATTATTACCTATTCTGAAATAAAATAACACATTCTTGACTGGAAGGCATTGTAATATTTGTGTTTCCAGGCAGGAGGGATAGAGCTTCCATCAAATAAGCATGTGCTTATTCATTTGTTAAAAAGCAAAAACCAAGAAAGGTAATTTTGCATAATTTTAATTCACCTAAATGGAAAACATTAAATTGATTTCCCCTCTCCCTCGTCCACCCTTCCCTCAGAAAAGACTGAGGAGGACAACAAAGAACATCCTGTTTTAGACACCTTAGCTGAGTCACCACTAATCACTGGGCATATTGTTTTTTAATTTGTATCTACTTCTTAATGTGGCATTCTTCATCAATGTTTACTGTTACTTAATCTTGAATCTCAGCTACAAAACATAACATGTTGGCTCTGAATTACTTCTGAAACTTGTATGACCACTATTGCCTTCTGCATAGATTCTTTTGCTCTCCTCCTTCCACAACACAGGTTTAGCAGTTATCCCAAGGAATTAAAAGACCCATGACTATTTTATATCTCAACTAAAATATGGCAATTAAGACTATTCGTACTTCTCTTTCTTCATTTGCTCTGTAGAGTCAGAATTTGAAGAAGGCCTTAGGGATCTTCCCAGTCGCAGAGCAAGTTCCAAACTCTTCCAAAAGGAACTTACTTCTACACTCAGCACTGACTGAAGAGAAGGCATGAATAAGGTGCAGCATGAAAGCAATGGCAGATATTTGGAAGGTGGAATTAAAGAGATAGATACCCCTTTGATGTTTAAAGTTCTCATGATTTCCTATAAGTTGTTAGAGAATTTCCTTGCTTTACACATTTTTGGTATAGAAAAATCTAAATTTTGATAACAAATCTATTACATTTCTAGTTATTTGTATTATATTCTGGGTAAATAAGAAATCAGATTTCTTCTTTTGAACCCAAATCTTATTCTTTTAAGAAACATGAGGAGGACTCAAGATGGCACTGTGAGAACAACCCAGGATTGGAGCTCTCGCTGTGTCCGTGGAGAGGTGAGTCTGAGCTGCATTTCCAGACTGATCTCTGTTGCCCACGGAACGGGGAAATTCCCAAGTGAAGAGGAGACGCAGTATGCCAGGCAGAAACTCCACCTGGCAAAGCCGGCAGCCGGGGTGGCAGTGGCCAGCCCTACCCAGCGCTCCCCACAGGGCGCACTCGTCTGGTTGCCCTGTTGAACCAGCAACCGGAGACGTGAGAGGGCTGGACTTGAGACTCAGCTAGACTTGGACAGTAGGCCAGCCCAGGGGATTGCAGGGACAGAGCGTTAGGGGTTGCCCAGTGGGACGAACAAAACCGCAATTTCAAACAAGCCCCGTGCAGACGGCCTGAGATGCTCTGAGGGGGAGGGGAGTCCACCATTACCGAGGCAACCCGCCCCAACTGAGATACATGCCCATTGCTGACGCAGCCAGCCATTGCCGAGGCAACCCGTCCCTACTGAGATACACGCCCAATGCTGACGCAGCCTGCTGTTGCTGAGGCAACCCGCTACAACAGAGAGACTCCACCTCGGGGCGTGGCAGAGAACAGCAGAACAGCAGAACAGCAGAGCCAGGGCAAGCGTCACAACAGCAGGGCGGAGCCTTGGCAGGCAAACAGTGGCTAGTCTGCGTCCTAGCTGGGCAGGACCTCAACGGACATCCAAAAATAAAGCCCAAACCCCTCAACACAGAGCATTTGAGAAAAAAAGGGTTTTTTTTAATGAGCTCTGTTGCAGCAGAATCAAACATAGCAGGCTAACAGCCCTGAATGAACAATAGAGCTCACAGCTCAGCAATCAAGCTCCTATAAAGTACAAACTGTCTCCTCAAGCAGCTCCCTGACCCCTCTATATCCAAAAGACTGACATTAGGCAGGCATCATCCTGGGACAAAGATAGCAGAAAAAGAAACTGGTAGCATCCCTTGCTGTGCCACAACTGCTACAGGTGCACCCCAGACAAGCAGGGTCTGGAGCGGACCTCAGCAGTCGTACAGTGAAGGGGCTAGACTGGTATAAGGAAAACCAAGCAACAGAAATACTTCATCATCAACATTCTGGGTGTCCACTCAGAGACCCAATCGAAAAGTCAGCAACTACGCAGACGACCAGCGGACAAATCCACAAAAATGGGAAGAAACCAGCACAAAAAGGAGGAAAACACCCGAACACAGAACACCTCACCTCCTGGAAAGGACCAAAACTCCTCACCAGCAACGGAACAAAGCTGGACGGAGAATGACTGTGACGAAATGACGGAATTAGACTTCAGGAGATGGATAATGAGAAACTTTTGTGAGCTAAAA
Organism: Callithrix jacchus; assembly: GCF_049354715.1. Lineage (NCBI taxonomy): Eukaryota > Metazoa > Chordata > Mammalia > Primates > Cebidae > Callithrix > Callithrix jacchus. The sequence goes on from NC_133509.1 coordinate 95,239,499, forward strand.
GATCATGTATTAAATCAATGCAAAGAAACTAAGAACCTTGAAAAAAGACTTGAAAAAACATTCGAGGAAATGATAACAAGAATGGATAACTTAGAGAGGAATATGAATGAATTAAAGGAGCTGAAAAACACAATACGAGAACTTTGCAAAGCATGCACAAGTTTCAATAGCCAAATTGACCAAGCAGAAGAAAGAATATCTGAAGTCGAAGACCAACTCAATGAAATAAAATGAGAAACCAAGATCAGAGAAAAAAGCGCAAAAAGGAATGAACAAAGTCTCCAAGAAATGTGGGACTATGTGAAAAGACCTAACCTACGTTTGATAGGTGTACCAGAAGGGGACGAAGAGAATGAATCCAAGCTGGAAAATACTCTTCAGGACATCATCCAGGAAAATTTCACCCACCTAGCAAGACAGGCCAACACTCAATTGCAGGAAATACAGAGAACTCCACAAAGATATTCCGCAAGAAGAGCAACCCCAAGGCACATAATCGTCAGATTCAACAGGGTTGAAATAAAGGAGAGAATACTAAGGGCAGCCAGAGAGAAAGGTCGGGTCACCCACAAAGGGAAGCCCATCAGACTCACAGCAGATCTCTCGGCAGAAACACTACAAGCCAGAAGAGAGTGGGGGCCAATATTCAACATTCTTAAACAAAAGAACTTTCAACCCAGAATTTCATATCCAGCCAAACTGAGCTTCAGAAGTGAAGGAAAAATAAAATCCTTTGCAAACAAGCAAGTACTCAGAGATTTTGTCACCACCAGACCTGCTTTACAAGAGCTCCTAAAAGAGGCACTACACACAGAAAGGATCAACCAGTACCAGCCATTCCAAAATCACACTGAATGCTAAAGAGCATCAACATAATGAAGAATCTACAACAACTAACAGGCAAAACAGCCACTTAGCATCAAAATGGCAGGATCAAATTCACACATAACAATATTAACCCTAAATGTAAATGGACTAAATGCACCAATCAAAAGACACAGACTGGCAAATTGGATAAAAATCCAAAACCCATCAGTGTGCTGTATCCAGGAAACCCATCTCACATGCAAGGATACACAAAGGCTCAAAATAAAGGGATGGAGGAAGATTTACCAAGCAAATGGAAAGCAAAAAAAAGCAGGAGTTGCAATTCTCATCTCTGATAAAATAGACTTTAAAGCAACAAAGATCAAAAGAGACAAAGAAGGCCATTACATAATGGTAAAAGGATCGATACAACAAGAAGAGCTAATGATCCTAAACATATATGGACCCAATGCAGGAGCACCCAGATACATAAGGCAAGTTCTTAATGACTTACAAAAGGACTTAGACTCCCACACAATAATAGTGGGAGACTTTAACACTCCACTGTCAATACTAGACAGATCAACCAGACAGAAAATCAACAAGGATATCCAGGGCTTGAACTCAGACCTGGAGCAAGCAAACCTGATAGGCATTTACAGAACTCTCCACCCCAAATCCACAGAATACACATTTTTCTCAGCACCACATCACACCTACTCTAAAATTGACCACATAATTGGAAGTAAAGCACTGCTCAACAAATGCAAAACAACTGAAATCATAACAAACAGCCTCTCAGACCATAGTGCAATCAAGTTAGAACTCAGAATTCAGAAACCAACCCAGAACCACACAGCTTCATGGAAACTGAACAACTGGCTCTTGAATGTTGACTGGGTAAACAATGAAATGAAGGCAGAAATAAAGAAGTTCTTTGAAACCAATGAGAACGAAGACACAACGTGCCAGGACCTCTGGGACACATTTAAAGCAGTCTCTAGAGGAAAGTATATAGCAATAAGTGCCCATATGAGGAGAATGGAGAGATCCAAAATTGACACCCTATCATCAAAATTGAAAGAGCTAGAGGAGCAAGATCAAAAAAACTCAAAACCCAGCAGAAGACAAGAAATAACTAAGATCAGAGCTGAGCTGAAGGAGATTGAGACACGAAAAACCCTTCAAAAAATCAATAAATCCAAGAGCTGGTTTTTTGAAAAGATCAACAAAATAGACAGACCACTAGCCAGATTGATTAAAAAGAAAAGAGAGAACAACCAAATAGATGCAATAAAAAATGATAAAGGGGAAATCACCACAGATTCCACAGAAATTCAAACCATCATCAGAGAATATTACAAACAACTATATGCGCATAAACTAGTAAACCTGGAAGAAATGGATAAATTCCTGGACTCCTGTGTCCTCCCAAGCCTAAACCAGGAGGAAGCTGAAACTATGAATAGACCAATAACAAGGTCTGAAGTTGAGGCAGCAATTAAGAGCCTACCACACAAAAAAAGCCCAGGTCCAGACAGGTTCACAGCCGAATTCTACCAAACACACAAGGAGAAGCTGGTACCATTCCTTCTAAAACTATTTCAAACAATCCAAAAAGAGGAAATCCTTCCCAAATCACTTTATGAGACCAACATCATTCTGATACCAAAACCCGGCAGAGACCCAACGAGAAAAGAAAACTTCAGGCCAATATCCATGATGAACATAGATGCAAAAATCTTCAATAAAATATTGGCAAGCCGATTGCAACAGCAAATCAAAAAACTTATTCATCATGATCAAGTAGGATTCATCCCGGGGATGCAAGGCTGGTTCAACATACGCAAGTCAATAATGTAATTCACCACATAAACAGAACCAAAAACAAAAACCACATGATTATCTCAATTGACGCAGAGAAGGCATTTGACAAAATTCAACAGCCCTTTATGCTAAAAACCCTCAATAAACTCGGCATCGATGGAACGTATCTCAAAGTAATAAAAGCTATTTATGACAAACCAACAGCCAATATCATACTGAATGGGCAAAAACTGGAAGCATTCCCTTTGAAATCTGGCACTAGACAAGGATGCCCTCTTTCACCACTCCTATTCAATATAGTACTGGAAGTTCTAGCCAGAGCAATCAGGCAAGAAAAAGAAATAAAGGGTATTCAAATAAAAAAGGTGGAAGCCCAATTGTCTCTATTTGCAGACGACATGATAGTATACCTAGAAGACCCCATCGCCTCAGCCCAAAAACTCCTGAAACTGATAAGCAACTTCAGCAAAGTCTCAGGATATAAAATCAATGTGCAAAAATCACAAGCCTTCCTCTACACCAATAACAGACTTAAAGAAAGCCAAATCAAGAACGAACTGCCATTCGCAATTGCTACAAAAAGAATAAAATACCTTGGAATACAACTCACAAGGAACGTAAGAGACCTCTTCAAGGAGAACTACAAACCACTGCTCAACGAAATCAGAGAGGACACAAACAGATGGAGAAGCATTCCATGTTCATGGTTAGGAAGAATTAATATTGTAAAAATGGCTATACTGCCCAAAGTAATTTACAGAATCAACGCTATCCCCATCAAGCTACCATTGACTTTCTTCACAGAACTGGAAAAAACCACCATGAACTTCATATGGAACCAAAAGAGAGCCCGCATAGCCAAGTCAATTCTAAGCAAAAAGAACACAGCGGGGGGGCATCACACTACCGGATTTCAAACTATACTACAAGGCTACAGTAATCAAAACAGCATGGTACTGGTACCAAAACAGAGATATAGACCAATGGAACAAAACAGAGGCACTGGAGGCAACACAACATACATACAACTATACAATCTTTGATAAACCCGACAAAAACAAGCAATGGGGAAAGGACTCCATGTTTAACAAATGGTGTTGGGAAAACTGGCTAGCCATGTGCAGAAAGCAGAAACTGGACCCCTTCCTGACACCTTACGCTAAAATTAACTCCAGATGGATTAAAGACTTAAACATAAGACCTGGCACCATAAAAACCCTAGAAGGAAATCTAGGCAAAACTATCCAGGACATAGGAGTAGGCAAGGGCTTCATGAACAAAACACCAAAAGCATTGGCAACAAAAGCCAAAATAGACAAATGGGACCTAATCAAACTCCATAGCTTCTGCACGGCAAAAGAAACAGTCACTAGAGTGGATCGACAACCAACAGAATGGAAAAAAATTTTCGCAGTCTACCCATCTGACAAAGGGCTGATATCTAGAATTTACAAAGAACTCAAACAGATTTACAGGAAAAAAACAAACAAGCCCATTCAAAAGGGGGCAAAGGATATGAACAGATACTTTACGAAAGAAGACATATATGAGGCCAACAATCATATGAAAAAATGCTCATCGTCACTGGTCATCAGAGAGATGCAAATCAAAACCACATTGAGATACCATCTCATGCCAGTTAGAATGGCGATCATTAAAAATTCTGGAGACAACAGATGCTGGAGAGGATGTGGAGAAAAAGGAACACTTTTACACTGTTGGTGGGAGTGTAAATTAGTTCGACCATTGTGGAAGACAGTGTGGCGATTCCTCAAGGCCTTAGAAATAGAAATTCCAGAACGATCCAAGATGGCCGATCGCTAACATCCCGGGATTGCAGCTCTCACGGAAGGCGCGGAGAACTAGAGGACGCCACACTTTCAGACAAAGTCTGGTCGCTCACGGAGCAGAAGATCCCCCAGTGGTGGAAACACAGGGGTCGCCAGCGCGACTCTCGTGGTCGGCGCAGTGGTTCCGCCGGCACCTCGGCGCGGCAGCTCTCGGAGCAGAGTAAACAAGACCGGTTCCCCTTCTGACCGAGGTTTGGAGCCCCGGGAAGGCAGAGTCGCCTACTACGGAAACAAGAAGGAAGCCCGACAGGAGAATCCTGGGCAGAAAAGCACCATCAGTTTTAACGCCGCTGCTCTGGCCCTGGGAACTAACAACCTGGACGTCCACTCAAGAGACCTAATCTGAAAGTTGGTAACTTCAAAGACGAGAGGAGGATAAATTTACAATGACGGGAAGAAACCAGTGTAAAAAAGCTGAGAATACTCAAAGTCAGAACGCCTCTCCCTCTAAAGATGATCACAGTTCCACATCAACAATGGAACAAGGCTTGATGGAGAACAAGCGCCTCCTGATGACAGAATCACTCTTCAAGGAATGGATAATAACAAACTTCCGTGAGTTAAAAGACCATGTTGTAGCCCAACGTAAAGAAACTAGGAACTTTGACAAAAGGCTTGATGAAATCCTATTGAGAATAGACAACTTAGAGAGGAGTATGAGTGAATTAATGGAACTGAAGAATACAATACAGGAACTCCGAGAAGTATGCACAGGTTTAAACACTCGAATTGTTCAAGCAGAAGAAGGGATATCAGAGGTCAAAGTCCAACTTAATGAAATAAAACGTGAAGAAAAGATTAGAGAAAAAAGGATAAAAAGGAATGAGCAAAGTCTCCAAGAAATGTGGGACTATGTGAAAAGACCAAATTTACGTTTGATAGGTGTACCTGAATGCAACGGAGAGAATGAATACAAGCTGGAAAATACCCTTCAGGATATTATTCAGGAAAATTTTCCTAAACTAGCAAAGCAGGTCAACATTCAACCCCAGGTAATACAGAGAACACCACAAAGATATTCCTCAAGAAGACCAACCCCAAGGCACATAATCGTTAGATTCACCAGGGTTGAAACGAAGGAGAGGATACTAAGGGCAGCCAGAGAGAAAGGTCGGATAACCCACAAAGGCAAGCCTATCAGACTTACAGCAGATCTCTCGGCAGAAACTCTACAGGCCAGAAGAGAGTGGGGGCCAATATTCAACATCCTCAAAGAACAGAACCTTCAGCCCAGAATTTCATATCCAACCAAACTAAGCTTCACAACTGAAGGAAAAATTAAATCTTTTATGAACAAGCAAGAACTCAGAGATTTTATTACCACCAGGCCTGCTTTACAAGAGCTTCTGAAAGAAGCATTACACACAGAAAGAAACAACCAGTATTAGCCTTTCTAAAAATACACCAAAAAATAAAGAGCACCAACATAAAGAAGAATTTACACCAACACATGGATAAAACAGCCAGTCAACATCAAATGGCAGTAACCCTAAATTTAAATTGACTAAATTCCCAATCAAAAGACACAGCCAAAACCCAACGGCATGTTACATCCAGACCTGTTTCACATGCAAGGATACACAAAGACTCAAAACAAAGGGATGGAGAAAGATTTACCAACCAAATGGAGAGCAAAAATAAATAATAAATAAATAAAAAGCAGGAGTTGCAATTCTTGTATCGGATAAAATAGATTTTAAAGCAACAAAGATATAGTGGTAAAAGGATCAATGCAACAACAAGAGCTAACGATCCTAACACCCAGATAGGAGACTTAGACTCAATGAGACAGAAAATTAATAAGGATATCAAGGACTCGAACTCAGATCCAGAACAAGTAAACTTAATAAATATTTATAGAGCTCTCCACTTCAAATACACAAAATATACATTCTTGTCAATACCACATCACACCTACCCATTAGTTTAAATGAAACATTGATTGGCCATTATTAATACCCAATTTTTTTCAAAATAAAGCAATATTTCCATTTACTCTCCTTCTTTCTCTTCCTCTTTCTTCCTCTCCTTTACTTATTTTTTTTTTTCTTTCCTTCTCTCAAAAAAAAAGAAATCAACTTGTAAACCTCTAGATCCAGGTCGGCAATGTCTCTTTCATTGCTTGATTTCCTTTCTTCCCTTTCCTCCCTCCCTCCCTCCCTCCCCGCTTCCTCCCTTCCTTCCTTCCTTCCTTCATCCCTTCCTTCCTCCCTACCGTCCTTCTTCCCTTCCTTCCTGCCTTCCTCCCCCCCCCCAAAAAAAAAAAAAGAAATAGAAATTCCATTTGACCCAGCAATCCCATTACTGGGTATATATCCAAAAGACTATAAATCGTTCTACTATAAGGACACATGTACACGAATGTTCATTGCAGCACTGTTTACAATAGCAAAGACCTGGAATCAACCCAAATGCCCACTGATAATAGACTGGATTGGAAAAATGTGGCACATATACACCATGGAATATTATGCAGCAATCAGAAATGATGAGTTTGTGTCCTTTGTGGGGACATGGATGAATCTGGAAAACATCATCCTCAGCAAACTGACACAAGAACAGAAAATGAAACACCGCATATTCTCACTCATAGGTGGGTGATGAAAAATGAGAACACATGGACACAGGGAGGGGAGTACTAAACACTGGGGTCTATTGGGGGGAAAAGGGGAGGGCCAGTGGGAGGGGGAGGTGGGGAGGGATAGCCTGGGGAGAAATGCCAAATGTGGGTGAAGGGGAGAAGAAAAGCAAAGCACACTGCCATGTGTGTACCTACGCAACTGTCTTGCATGCTCTGCTCATGTACCCCCAAACCTAAAATCCAATAAAAAAAAAATAAAATAAAAATAAATTTAAAAAAATAAAAAAGAAATAAAAAAAAAAAGAAACATATTCAGGGCTGGGCACGGTGGCTCACGCCTGTAATCCCAGCACTTTGGGAGGCCGAGGCAGGTGGATCACGAGGTCAAGACATCAAGACCATCTTGGTCAACATGGTGAAACCCCATCTCTACTAAAAATACAAAAAATTAGCTGGGCATGGTGGCGCGTGCCTGTAATCCCAGCTACTCAGGAGGCTGAGGCAGGAGAATTGCCTGAACCCAGGAGGGGGAGGTTGCGGTGAGCCGAGATCGCGCCTTTGCACTCCAGCCTGGGTAACAAGAGCAAAACTCCATCTCAAAAAAAAAAAAAAGAAATATATTCAAATAAGTAAAAACTAGCAGGACCTTTGGGTAGTTATACAAACTTTGGTTACAAATCTGTTTATCTACCTCCTATTACTACCACTCTGGTAGAAAGACCACATTTCTTTCTCAACTGGTGAATTAATCAACAGTAACTGACTCCATAATTGTAAAATCTCAGCAAAAACTTGCCCATAAAAGCCATGGAAATTTCTCCACCTGTTAATAACTTACTTTATTTTCTATCCATACTTGGAGCCTCTTGATCCAGACCCATATCCTTATTCCCTCCACTCTCTCAGGCTCTTAGATTTATACTCCCTCCATCATGGAACTGAACAGCTCTAGCTCAGCACTAGGGGAATGGACATCAAGCCAGCTTTAATGTTAGGCCTGTTTATTGTCTCCTACTCCATCTCAGGCACCTAGAGTTCGACTACTGCGCTTCTAAATCTAAGCCCTTGCCTTGTATCTTAGTTCTAGCATGTATCTTAAATATATCCTAGTTGTAGCATGTACCTTCAGCCTCAGCCCTGTTCTGTGAGTTCTTCAACCCATCACAGACCAGAGTCCCAGTCCTAGCCTTTTTCTCACAAGATATTCCATCTGAAGGAGAATAATATATTCTGGTTATGCCCCACTGTAGTATTTCTCAAAAATATATTACAGTAAGTGGGCTAATCATTGCTATTTTTCTAGTCAAGAGTACTTAACAGATCACAAAACATTATGGCCCAGAAGAACATAAAAATTTGTATAATAATGCCCCAGATGAAGAATAAGTCAAATAATTGATTCTAAAACCCTCAAAACTCAACCTCACATAGATAGCCATCTTCAGTTCTCTGCTGGCGAGTTGCTATAAAATTATTCAGAATTTACAAGTGTCTTCTAGAACATCGCTACTCAAGGGTAGTGCCTGGAGCTTGCTGAAAGTATAGACCCTCAGGTCCTGACTCCAGACCTACTGAATTGGAAACTGTAACAAAATTTTCAAATTTGAAAAGCACTTTTCTAGAACACTTTGAACGCTTATTTATGTTTTCTCCAATAGCTTGGAAAACACATAACTATCTTCATCTTTATACTACTAATATTTCAGTTTGAGTTGCCACCTCTCTACCATTCTCTGTGGACCTGGTTGAGCTGCTAAGTGTCTTATCTCTCCTCCCAGCTTCCACTAAGGTATAAGCCTGGGAGCTACACTGAGCTGATTACAAGATGACAGCTTGCTATGGTTTGGCTGTGTCTCCACTCAAATCTCATCTTGAATTGTAGTTCTCACAATCCCCATATGTCATGGGAGGGACCAGGTAGAAGGCAGTTGAATTATGGGGGCGGTTACCTTCATGCTGTTCTTGTGATAGTGAGTGAGTTCTCGTGAGGTCTGATGGTTTTATAAGGGGCTTATCTCCCAACTTCACTCTGCACTTCTCCTTGCGGCAGCCATGTGAAAAGCATGTGTTTGCTTCCCCTTTCCCCATGACTATAAGTTTCCTGAGGCCTCCCTAGCCATGCTGCCTTGTGAGTCAATTAAACCTCTTTCCTTTATAAATTATCCAGTCTCAGGTATGTCTTCATTGTCAGCATGAGAACAGACTAATACAGAGCCCTCTGGAAACAGTGTCTGGTTTGAGGAGCCAGATTGGCAAATAATCCAACCCAGAACAATAATTTATGACATTTTTCTTTTCTTTTCCTTTTTTTTTTTTTTTTTTTTTGAGACAGAGTTTCGCTCTTGTTACTCAGGCTGGAGTGCAATGGCGTGATCCCAGCTCACCGCAACCTCTGCCTCCTGGGTTCAGGCAGTTCTCCTGCCTCAGCCTCCTGAGTAGCTGGGATTACAGGCACACGCCACCATGCCCAGCTAATTTTTTGTATTTTTAGTAGAGATGGGGTTTCACCATGTTGACCAAGATGGTCTTGATCTCTTGACCTTGTGATCCACCCGCCTCAGCCTCCCAAAGTGCTGGGATTACAGGCTTGAGCCACCGCCCGGCTGACATTTTTCAAATTGGAGGCTAAGAGATGGCTTTCTCTCTCCTTTTGAAGCTGAAGTTTTAGGCTAATGATGCCTGTGTTACTGAAGGCCACATTTCTGCCATGGAAAGAAATGCCTCATGCAGTACAAAAGAATGAAACCAAGCCAAAAGGAGCAGAGATGAGAGACAGATAAGGAAAGCATTGTTTGAGATGCTGGATCCAGGCATGCTCAAGGCCATAAGTTCCTCAGATTTGCCAGTTAAGTGAACAAATAAAAGTCTCTCTTCTTCACTTAAGCTAGTTTGAATTGGCTTTCTATACTTGCAACTAGGCTTCTTGACTAACACACAGTTCATACATTTGAAGATGGCTATACTTCCATATTTTTTAACTAATCAGCTTATTTTTTTAAATCCCTTTTTCTGTAGATTTTCTAAACTGAAAACCATTTGGGGGACATGGAGTGCTACTATGAGATCTCCAACCCCGTACCTGTTTTTCCTAATAGTCTATTTATTCCACCACCCCTTGGAATCCCCTTGAAGCTCCTAAGAATCCGCTTCAGAGCATCTTTGTTATCAAAGCTGATGTATGTGGCGGGGGTTGCCTCCCTGATTGGTGATGTTTCTGAATATTTTTCAAGTCTTATATATGAACACTCACTCTGTTGAGAGGACAATACATTGGCCTATTTATGAGTGGATTCTGAGAACACTTAATGGAAGCCCCATGCATTAATCCTACAAGAAGAGCCACTGTACGCTAATAATGACGAAGGATCTAAATGGTTACAATGCTTTGCTTTCGAAAACATTGAGTGCATCGTGGCCATTTTAAAAGATTGCTTCAGTTCAGATTATTTGGTAAAGCTAAAGCAAAGGAGTAAAAACATTTGCTTTAGAGAGCCAATTCTAACTACTGCAGGGCAAATGCAAACCATCACATTTATCCACTTATCCTTGGAATCTAGAGATGACAAATGTGTATATAGCAATACAGAAAGGAGTAACTTAAAATCATTTTTTTTAATCTTGAAGGGACATGGCCATTATAACATGCCAAAGCTCTTTTTTACTTTGTTTAAAAATAACCACTTCTCTATAACACTGGAGTTAGACTAATGTTAGAGAAAAGACCCCTTCAGAAACACTTCCAAACTATACCCATATGGTAAGGTCAGGAGAGGGCAGACCATTCAACTATATTCAACATAATGGATTTATGTAAACCAGTGAGCATCACTGTATTTAACAGCTATGAAATTCCATTATTTATGTTTCATAATTGTGTCTTACTGTTAAAAAACAAACTATGCTAGTGTAGGTCAGATCAGATCAATGATCTATCTGCTTCAGTAGTTCTTTTTCTTTCTTTTTTTTTTTCTAACTATAACTTACTTACTTGGAGAAAATGCCAGACAGTCTTCCTCCACTACATGTTCCTGCTTTTTGGGAAAAAAGAGATTGATAATAAAATGGCAACCACACATAAAATCACAAGAAAAATAACAGCTATTCTAGCATTTTCATGAATACACCAATAGGAGCAATTTAAAACCACAACCAACTGAAGATAGCACAAGTGGTATACTATGATATTAAAATATCCTACTGAAAAATTTGTAGAAATTCCAACTATATGTACACACATAGAGTAGGAGCTTTGTGGCATCTTGTCCAGACTTGTTATCAAGCTATATCCTCTTATATATACTTGCTGTCCAGTATAGCAACCTAGTAGCTATATATGGCTATTGAGCACTTAAAATGTAATATGAATTTTGCTTGAGATATGCAGTAAGTTTAAAAAGCATACTAGCTTTTGTAGACTTAGTATTAAATAAATAATTAAGCTGGGCATGGTGGCTCATGCTTGTAATCCCAGAACTGTGTGAGGCTGAGGTGGGAGGATCACCAGAGGTCAGGAGTTCAAGACCACCCTGGCCAACATGGTGAAACCCTGTCTCTACTAAAATTACAAAAATTAGTTGGGCGTGATGACGGGTGCCTGTAATCCCAGCTTCTAGGGAGGCTGAGACAGGAAAATTGCTTGAACCTGAGAGGCAGAGGTCACAGTGAGCCGAGATGGTGCCACTGCACTCCAGGCTGGGCCACAGAGCAAGATTTCATCTCAAATAATAATAATAACAATAATAATGTTTATATTGAACACACATTGAAATATTTTGAAAATACTGAGTTAAGTAAAATGTATTTTTAAAATTAATTTTTACCTGTTTCCCATAACATTCTTTATGTGGCTAATAGAAAATTTTAAATTACATATGAGGTTTATATTGTATTTTTACTGAACAGCACTATTATAGTATATTCACTGTTATATTATGTTCACTATTATATTATGGTTAGGAGCATAGTCTAGAGTCAGACTGCCTGAGTTTGAAACCCAGTTCCATGACATTGGACACATTACTCATTTGGTGGGGAGTGGTTCTCAGTTTCATCATATGTAAAATGGGGTTAATAATAGCATAATTATGTATAATTGTGAAGATTACAGGGGTATTTGTATGTAAAGTACATAGAACAATGTCTGACACATACTGAGCAGTCAATATATGTTAGCTTTATATATATAAAGCTAATATATATATGTTAGCTTTATATATATAGTTATATATATAACTATATATATGTTAGCTTTACATATATATATATATATATATATCCCTGGTAATATACTAATTTTCATTTATGGACTCCAAATTTTAGTATTTTACTAAATTTTAGTGATTCATTTAGTGAGTGTATTAGTCAGTTCTGGTTGCCATAACAAAATAACACAGACTGGATGGCTTAAACAACAAAAACGGGTTTCCTCACCAGTCTGGAGCCTGAAAGTGCAAGATTAAGGGCCAACAGAGTTTGTTTCTGGTTAGGCATCTCTCCTTGGCTGGCAGATGGAAACTTCTTGCTGTGTCCTCACATGGCCTTTTCTTTGTGCAGAGCTCAGAAAGAACTCTGGTGTTTCTTTCTTCTCTTTTTTTGAGGTGTTATAGACTGAAGTCTGTGTTCTTCCAAAATTCATATGTTGAAGCATTAACCCCAGTGTAAAGATATTTGGAGGTGGGGCCTTCAGGAAGTAATTAGATTTAGATGAGGTCATGATGGTGGGGCCCCCATCATGGGATTAGTGTCCTTACAGGAAGAGGAAGAGAGATTACAGCACTAGCTCTCTCTTGCGCTCTCTCTCTCTCTCGCTCTCTCTCTCTCTCTCTCTCTCTCTCTCTCTCTCTCTCGCTCTCTCTCTCTCTCTCTCTCTCTCTCTCTCTGCCATGTGAGGACACAATGAGAAGGCAACCAGCCAGGAAGAGGGTGCTCATCAGGAACTGAATCTGCTGGCACTTTGATCTTTGACTCCCATCCTCCAGAAATAAATGTCTGTTATTAAAGCCACCTAATCTATAGTATTTTGTTATAGCAGCCCAAGCAAACTAACACCTGAGAACATCAGCCTATTGAATCAGGGCCCTGACTTTATGACCTCATTTAATCTTAATTGCCTTTTTAAAGGACTTATCTCCAAATAAAGTCACACTAGGGGTTAGGGCTTCAAAATATGAACTTGGGGTTGTGGGGGGGGTGACACAATTCAGCCCATATAGTCCCTTAGATATATATAAAACTGAAAGCCAATGAACTCAAAATTTTGGCTCCATTCACAACCCACCAAGAGGACCAGGTGGCTATAGATGACTAAGAGATACTCATCTTAGTAAATAGTCTAGCCATGGCATAAAAGGTATTCGACAGATAGGCAGAATAGTTCCCTTTGACATCAACCTCAAAACCTGTGTATTTCTTTTTTTTTTTTTTCCAGGGCTAAGTATTTTATTACTTTCACCAACAACCAAAATAGTAACAGAAATTGAAATTGACAGCAACTTAAAGCAACTTGTTCACATTATGGTGCAGCTAAGACAACCAAACACAGCAAGCTTTTCATTCAAGATTGCTTCAGTGGTGTACATCTAGGGAATAAGTCCCTTAAGTATGCTGATAAATTAAGCTCCTTGAATGCTGCCTTCAGTTATTTCTAAACCAGTCCAAGTTTAATAGCTTAATATAAATAGAGTATCCCTGATTTTTTAAAATTTTTATTTATTTTTCTAAGTTTCATTTTAGGTTCAGGGTACTTGTAGAGGTTTGTTATATAAATAAACTTGTCATGAAGGTTTGTTGTACCGATTATTTCATCACCCAGGTACTAAGTCTAGTACCCAATTTCTATTTTTTTCGGATCCTCTCCCTCCTCTAGCCCTTTACCCTCAAGTAGGTTAAAGTGTCTATTGTTTCCCTCTTTGTATCCATGAGTTCTCATCATTTAGTTCCCACTTAAAGTGAGAACATGTGGTATTGTATTTTCTGTTCCTGCATTAGTTTGTTAAGGATAATGGCCTCAAGCTCCATCCATGTTCTCTCAAAAGACATGATCTTGATCTTTTTCACAGCTGCATAGTATTCCATGGTGTATATGTACCACATTTTCATGATTCAATTTGTCATTGATGAGCATTTAGGTTGATTCCATGTCTTTGTTACTGTGAATAGGGCTGCAGTGAAAAATCACATGCATGTATCTTTATGGTAGAATGATTTATATTCCTTTGGATATGCATCCAATAATGGGATTGCTGGGTTGAATGATAGTTCTATTTTTAGCTCTTTAAGGAATCATCACACTGCTTTCCACAGTGGTTGAACTAATTTAGACTTTCACCAATAGTGTATAAGCATTCACTTTTCTCTGCAACCTCTCTAGTATTTGTTATTTTTTGACTTTGTAATAACAGCCATTCTGACTGGTGTGAGATGACATCTCATTGCGGTTTTGATATGCATTTCTCTAGTAATCAGTGATGTTGAGCTTTTTTCATATGCTTGTTGCCTGCATGTATGTCTTCTTTTGAAAAGTATTCTTGTCCTTTTGCCCACTTTTTAATGGGGTTGGTTTTTTTTTTCTCGTAAATGTGTTTACGTTCCTTATGGATGCTGGATATTAGAATTTTGTCAGATATACAGTCTACAAATATTTTCTCCCATTCTGTAGGTTGTCTGTTTACTCTGTTGATGGTGTCCTTGGCTGTGCAGAAGCCCTTAAGTTTAATTAGGACCCATTGGTCAATTTTTGCTTTTGTTGCTGTTGCTCTTGGCAGCTTTGTCATGAAATCTCTGCTCGTTCCTATGTCCAGAATGGTATTGTCTAGGTTGTCTTCCTTTGGGTTTTATATTTAAGTCTTTAATCCATCTTTAATTTTCGTATATGGTATAAGACAGGACCCCTGTTTCAATCTTCAACATATGGCTAGCCAGTTATCCCAGCACCATTTATTGAATGGAGAGTCCTTCCTCCATTGCTCGTTTTTGTCAGCTTTGTCAAAGATCAGATGGTTGTAGGTGTGCAGCCTTATTTATGGGCTCTCAATTCTGTTCTATTGGTCTGTGAGTCTGTTTTTGTGCCAGTGCCACATTGTTTTGATTACTATCACCCTTAGTATAGTCTGAAATCAGGTAACATGCTTCCTACAGCTTTTCTCTTTTTGTTTAGGATTGCCTTGGCTATTCAGGCTCCTTTTTGATTCTATATGAATTTTAAAACAGTTTTTTTCTAGTTCTGTGAATAATGTCACTGGCAGTTTGATAGGAATAGCATTGAATCTGTAAATTGCTTTGAACAATATGGCCATTTTAATGATGTTGATTCTTCCAATCCATGAACATGGAATATTTTTCCATTTGTTTGTGTCATCTCTGATTTCTTTAAGCAGAGTTTTGTAATTCTCATTGTAGAGATCATTCATCTCCCTGATTAGCTGTATTCCTAGATATTTTATTCTTTTTGCAATAACCTTGAATTAATTATAATTCTTAGTTTATATCACCTTTCAGAGTATTGAGTCTAGTAGCTGCCTATTAAAATACATTGTTTCTTCTTATTTGTTCTAAAATTGATTTGTCAAATACTAAAGTGTGCCCCCAAATTTTTGTATTTTGGAATTAGATAGAAATAGTCTTTTTTCAGCAATTGATCCTCTTAAAATTTGATTAGATTTTCTTTCTTTAAATTTTTTTTATTGCATTTTAGGTTTTGGGGTACGTGTGAAGAACATGCAAGATAGTTGCATAGGTACACACGTGGCAGTGTGATTTGCTGCCTTCCTCCCCTTCACCTATATCTGGCATTTCTCCCCATGCTATCTCTCCCCAACTCCCCATCCCCCGCTGTCCCTCCCCTATTTCCCCTAACAGACTCTAGTGTATAGTGCTCCCTGTGTCCATGTGTTCTCATAGCTCAACACCCGGCTATGAGTGAGAACATGCAGTATTTCATTTGCTCTTCTTGTGTCACCTTGCTGAGAATGATGTTCTCCAGGTTCATTCATGTCCCTACAAAGGACACGAAATCATCGTTTTTTTATTCCTGCATAATATTCCATGGTGTATATGTGCCACATTTTTCCCTGTCCAGTCTATCATCAATGGGCATTTGGGATGATTCCAGGTCTTTGCTATTGAAAACAGTACTGCAATGAACATTCGTGTGCACGTGTCCTTCTAGTAGAAAGATTTACAATCCTTCGGATATATACCCAGTAATGGGATTGCTGGGTCAAATGGAATGTCTATTTCTAGGTCCTTGAGGAATTGCCACACTGTCTTCCACAATGGTTGAACTAATTTACACTCCCACCAACAGTGTAAAAGTGTTGCTATTTCTCCACATCCTCTCCAGCATCTGTTGTCTCCAGATTTTTTAATGATCGCCATTCTAACTGGCGTGAGATGGTATCTCAATGTGGTTTTGATTTGCATGTCTCTAATGACCAGTGATGATGAGCATTTCTTCATATGTTTGTTGGCCTCATGTATGTCTTCTTCTGTAAAGTGTCTGTTCATATCCTTTGCCCAATTTTGAATGGGCTTGTTTTTTTCTTTTCTTGTAAATCTGTTTGAGTTCTTTGTAAATTCTGGATATCAGCCCTTTGTCAGATGGGTAAACTGCAAAAATGTTTTCCCATTCTGTTGGTTGCCAATTCACTCTAATGACTGTTTCTTTTGCCATGCAGAAGCTGTGGAGTTTGATTAGGTCCCATTTGTCTATTTTGGCTTTTGTTGTCAATGCTTTTGGTGTTTTGGTCATGAAGTCCTTGCCTACTCCTACGTCCTGAATGGTTTTGCCTAGATTTTCTTCTAGGGTTTTTATGGTGTTAGGTCTTATGTTTAAGTCTTTAATCCACCTGGAGTTAATTTTAGTGTAAGGTGTCGGGAAGGGGTCCAGTTTCTGCTTTCTGCATATAGCTAGTCAGTTTTCCCAACACCATTTATTAAACAGGGAATCCTTTCCCATTGCTTGTTTTTGTCAGGTTTATCAAAGATTGTATGGTTGTAGATATGTTGTGTTGCCTCCGATGCCTCTGTTTTGTTCCATTGGTCTATATCTCTGTTTTGGTACTAGTACCACACTTTTTTGATTACTGTAGCCTTGTAGTATAGTTTGAAGTTCGGTAGTGTGATGCCTCCTGCTGTGTTCTTTTTGTGTAGAATTGACTTGGCTATGCAGGCTCTCTTTTGGTTCCATATGAAATTTAAGGTAGTTTTTTTCTAGTTCTGTGAAGAAGGTCATTGGTAGCTTGATGGGGATAGCATTGAATCTGTAAACTACTTTGGGCAGTATGGCCATTTTCACGATATTGATTCTTCCTAATCATGGACATGAAATGTTTCTCCATCTGTTTGTGTCCTCTCTGATTTCGTTGAGCAGTGGTTTGTAGTTCTTCTTGAAGAGGTCCTTTACATTCCTTGTTAGTTGTATTCCTAGGTATTTTATTCGCTTTGTAGAAATTGTGAATGGCAGTTCATTCTTGATTTGGCTCTCTTTAAGTCTGTTATTAGTGTATAGGAATGCTTGTGATTTTTTGCACATTGATTTTATATCCTGAGACTTTGCTGAAGTTGCTTATCAGTTTAAGGAGATTTTGGGTTGAGACGATGGGGTCTTCTAGATATACTATCATGTCGTCTGCAAATAGAGACAATTTGGCTTCCTCCTTTCCTATTTGAATACCCTTTATTTCTTTTTCTTGTCTGATTGCTCTGGCTAGAACTTCCAGTACTATATTGAATAGAAGTGGTGAGAGAGGGTATCCTTGTCTAGTGCCAGATTTCAAAGGGAATGCTTCCAGTTTTTGCCCATTCAGTATAATATTGGCTGTAGGTTTGTCGTAAATAGCTTTTATTATTTTGAGATATGTTCCATCAATACCGAGTTTATTGAGGGTTTTTAGCATAAAGGGCTGTTGAATTTTGTCAAAGGCCTTCTCTGCATCAATTGAGATAATCATGTGGTTTTTGTTTTTGGTTCTGTTTATGTGGTGAATTACGTTTATAGACTTGCATATGTTGAACCAGGCTTGCATCCCTGGGATGAATCCTACTTGATCATGGTGGATAAGCTTTTCGATGTGCTGTTGCAATCGGCTTACCAGTATTTTATTGAAGATTTTTGTGTCTATATTCATCATGGATATTGGCCTGAAGATTTTTTTTCTTGTTGAGTCTCTGCCAGGTTTTGTTATCAGGATTATGTTGGTCTCATAAAATGATTTGGGAAGGATTCCCTCTTTTTGGATTATTTGGAATAGTTTCAGGAGGTATGATAACAGTTCCTCTTTGTGTGTCTGGTAGAATTCAGCTGTGAACCCATCTGGACCTCAGCTTTTTTTGTGTGGTAGGCTCTTAATTGCTGCCTCAACTTCAGATCTTGTTATTGATCTATTCATGATTTCGACTTCTTCCTAGTTTAGGCTTGGGAGGATGCAAGTTTCCAGGAATTTATTTATTTCTTCCAGGTTTACTAGTTTATGTGCATAGAGTTGTTCATAATAATCTCTGATGATGGTTTGAATTTCTGTGGGATCTGTGGTGATTTCCCCTTTATCATTTTTATTGCATCTATTTGGTTATTCTCTCTTTTTTAAAAAAAATTAATCTGGCTAGGGTTCTGTCTATTTTGTTGATCTCTTCAAAAAACCAGCTCTTGGATTTATTGATCTTTTGAAGGGTTTTTCGTGTCTCTATCTCCTTCAGTTCTGCTCTGATCTTAGTTATTTCTTGTCTTCTGCTAGCTTTTGAGTTTTTTTGATCTTGCTCCTCTAGCTCTTTCAGTTTTGATAATAGGGTGTCAATTTTGGATCTCTCCACTCTTCTCATGTGGGCACTTACTGCTATATATTTTCCTCTAGAGACTGCTTTAAATGTGTCCCAGAGATTCTGGTATGTTGTGTCTTCGTTGTCATTGGTTTCAAAGAACTTCTTTATTTCTACCTTCATTTCATTGTTTATCCAGTCAACATTCAAGAGCCAGTTGTTCGGTTTCCATAAAGCTGTGTAGTTCTGAGTTAGTTTCTGAATTCTGAGTTCTAACTTGATTGCACTATGGTCTGAGAGACTGTTATGATTTCAGTTGTTTTGCATTGCTGAGGAGTGATTTACTTCCAATTATGTGGTCAATTTTAGAGGAGGTGTGATGTGGTGCTGAGAAGAATGTATATTATTGGATTTGGGGTGGAGAGTTCTGTAAATGTCTATCAGGTTTGCTTGTTCCAGGTCTGAGTTCAAGTCCTGGATATCCTTGTTAATTTTCTGTCTGGTTGATCTGTCTAATATTGAGAGTGGAGTGTTAAGGTCCCCCACTATTATTGTGTGGGAGTCTTAGTCTCTTTGTAAGTCATTAAGAACTTGCCTTATGTATCGGGGGCTCCTGTGTTGGGTCTGGATATATTTAGGATCATTAGCTCTTCTTGTTGTTTCAATCCTTTTACCATTATGTAATGTCCTTCTTTGTCTCTTTTGATCTTTGTTGGCCTAAAGTCTATTTTATCAGAGACGAGAATTGCAACTCCTATTTTTTGCTCTCCATTTGCTTGGTAAATCTTTCTTCATCCCTTTATTTTGAGCCTTTGTGTATCCTTGCATGTGAGATGGGTTTCCTGGATACAGCACACTGATGGGTTTTAGTCTTTTATCCAATTTGCCAGTCTGTGTCTTTTGATTGGTGCATTTAGCCCATTTACATTTAGGGTTAGTATTGTTATGTGTGAATTTGATACTGCCATTTTGATGCTAGCTGGCTGTTTTGCCTGTTAGTTGATGCAGATTCTTCATTTTATTGATGCTCTTTACCATTTGGTATGTTTTTGGAGTGGCTGGTACTGGATGTTCCTTTCTATGTGTAGTGCCTCTTTCAGGAGCTCTTGTAAAGCAGGCCTGGTGGTGACAAAATCTCTGAGTACTTGCTTGTTCGCAAAGGATTTTATTTTTTCTTCACTTATGAAGCTCAGTTTGGCTGGATATAAAATTCTGGGTTGAAAGTTCTTTTCTTTAAGGATTTTGAATATTGGCCCACTCTCTCTTCTGGTTTGTAGGGTTTCTGCCAAGAGATCTGCTGTGAGTGATGGGCTTCCCTTTGTGGGTAACCCGACCTTTCTCTCTGGCTGCCCTTAGCATTTTCTTTTTCATTTCAACCCTGGTGAATCTGACAATTATGTGCCTTGGGGTTGCTCTTCTTGAGGATTATCTTTGTGGTGTTCTCCATATTTCCTGGACTTGAATATTGGCCTGCCTTGCTAGGTTAGGGAAGTTTTCCTGGATAATAACCTGAAGAGTATTTTCCGTCTTGGATTTATTCTCTTTGTCACATTCAGGTACACCTATCAAACGTAGATTAGGTCTCTTCACATAGTCCCACATTTCTTGAAGACTTTGTTCATTCCTTTTTGCGCTTTTTTTCTCTAATCTTGCCTTCTCATTTTATTTCATTGAGTTGATCTTTGACCTCTGATATTCTTTCTTCTGCTTGGTCAATTTGGCTGTTGAAACTTGTGCATGCATTGCGAAGTTCTTATGTTGTGTTTTTCAGCTCCTTCAATTCACTCATATTCCTCTCTAAGTTGTCCATTCTTGTTATCATTTCCTCAAATCTATTTTCAAGGTTCTTAGTTTCTTTGCATTGAGTTAGAATGTGTTCTTTTAGTTCACAGAAGTTTCTCATTACCCACCTTCTGAGTTCTGATTCTGTCATTTCATCACACTCATTCTCCATCCAGCTTTGTTCCCTTGCTGGTGAGAAGTTGTGATCCCTTGCAGGAGGAGAGGTGTTCTGGTTATGGGTGTTTTCCTCCTTTTTGTGCTGGTTTCTTCCCATCTTTGTGGATTTATCCTCCTGTCATCTGTGTAGTTGCTGATTTTCATCTTGGGTCGCTGAGTGGATGTCCAGGTTGTTGATGATGAAGTTATTTCCATTTCTTAGTTTTCCTTCTAACAGTCTGGCCCATCTGCTGTAGGACTGCTGAGGTGCGCTCCAGGCCCTGCTTGCCTGGGGATCACCTGCAGCAGCTGCAGAACAGTAAGGGTTGCTACCAGTTTCTTCTTCTGCTATCTTTTTTCCAGAATGATGCCCACAAAATGTCAGTCTGATCACTCTTTTGTGACATGACTCTTTGGATATATGGGGGTCAGGGAGCTGCTTGAGGAGACAGTCTGTTCTTTATAGGAGCTCAACTGTTGAGCTGTGAGGTCCATTGTTCTTTCAGAGCTGCTAGGCAGGTACGTTTAAGTCTGCTGCAGAAGAACTCATAAACTGCTTTTTTTTTTCCCGCAGGTGCTCTGTCCCAGGGAGTTAGGGCTTTATTTATGAGTGTCCATTGTGCTGCTGCCTTTTTTTTTTCCAGGGCTGCCCTGCAGAGCAAGGAGGCAGCCTAGTCGCTGTCTGCCTACAGAGGCTTTGCTGTGCTCTGCCCTGTGGCCGTTGAGCTTCCCTGTAGACCTGTTTATATAGGTGTGGTTAGAACTGCCTTGGCAATTGTGGCCTGCCTCTGTAATGGTGGGCTCTGTCTGTTATGGCGGGTTGCCTCAGCAATGGCAAGCTGCCTCAGCGATGGCGGACTACCTCTGTAGGGGTGGAGTGCCTCGGTAATGGTGGACACCCCTCCCCCACCGCGCTGCACTGTCCTGGGTTCAGCTGTGCTTGCCATGAAACTCTTAACCCGGAACATTTCCAATTGCTGGGTTTTTTTTTGTGTGTGTGTGGGAGTGGGACCCACCGAGCCTGATCACCTGGATCCCTGCCTCAGATCCTTTTCTTTTTTTTTTTTTAAGTTGAATAGTTGACTCTCTCCTAGGTGTTCCAGTCGCCTGCTGAAAGGGTGCTAGGATATGTGTGATTTCCCGTGCAGTGACCCACTTTGCTGGCTGAAACAACGGCGCTATCTGGGAACTCCTGGCCAGCTTAAAAGGGTAACCAGACCAGTGTGTTTTGTATAGAGAGCCACTGTGCTGTGGCACTGGCAAAACAGCCATGCTGGTGACCCACAGGGCTCCTCCGCCTAGGAATCTCCTAGTCTGTGGGTAATAAAGGTCTGTCTGGAAATGTGGCATCCACTCACCCTCTGTGCTTTCACTGGGAGCTGCAATCCTGAGCTGCTCCTAAAAGGGCCATCTTGGATCTTCCCTAATTATATTTCAAATCGATTATATTTTCTTTCAGACTTTGCATTTCTATATCTATGATCTGCATTGTCAATATATCCTTACTCAGCAATTCTTTAATTCTCTTAATCGTCTTACAGCTTTCCAGCCTTTTCTAGATCTTTACTTGAGATTCAGCAATCAAGATTATAACAGATAGGAACTTGCACAAAGGTACGGTAACATTCTCTACTTTGTTTCCAGCTTTTAGTATGAGCATGTTATTGTTTTTCACTTCTTTACTTATGGTTTTATTTATTTTTGTTTTTGTCTGGCATTTTGGCTGAGGTAACATATTAGGTCAAAATCTTCTGGATATAATCCATATGGGCTCCTAAATCTGTCCCTATGTTGGAAATCATAGCTTGGAACTCATTAGCCATATGCATCATTCCCAAATTGCAAGTCTTATACTTGACCCATCTGCCCACAGCCTCATAATACCTTCCTGCAGCTTATCACCATCAGTGTTGTATTGCACTATCCAGTGAGCCTAGATGTCATGTATGAATGGTACATTTTTTCTATGCCCTTTACTACATAATTTTGAAAAGTTAAATTCTATCACAAATTGTTCCCATTTCTTTAGCCAAATAAATGACAAGAAATTCAACTGGATAAATGTCCACTGTATACCAATATATATAAGATATTAAATGGGGATAAAAATTAATGTAGTCTCTACTTTTCCTTCCAGTCAAGAGAGGAGACATCCATGTAAACAATTAACCTTAACAAGCAAAATAAAATAGTACCAACTAGATTTAAGTTTGGGACATGGCTTCTAACTGGGTTGAGATATAAGAGACATTTGAGCTGAGCCTGGAAGAATGAGCAGGCTTTTGATTGATACAATCACCTGAGGACAAAGCACACATAGTTGGGAAGAACAGACTCTCAGAGAAATGGAGACAAAGCCCTGATCACACTATGCCTAGAAACCACCCTACCTACGTATTCCCTATTAAGTGATATTTTATATTTCCTTACTATTTAGACCACTTTGAGTTGATTTTTCTATTACTTGCACTTGAATTGATATAATATCTCTAACACTCAACCTCTATTTGTAACTGTCAGCTAGGCATCCCCAAATGGATGTCTCAATAACACTTTGTGTTAGTATGAGTTGTCTGAAAAGTACACGGGATTAAACCTACAAGAGATGAACTAGAGGTATCACTGGTGAGGGAAAATGAGGTGGAAGCCCATGAGGCAGGGAAAGCCGTCAAACTGGTGGATGTGTGAATTTAATAAAATTCATATAAGAGGGCTGGTCAGGGTGGCTCATGCTTATAATCCCAGCACTTTGGGAGGCTGAAGCAGGCAGATCACTTGAAGTCAGGAGTTCAAGATCAGCCTGGCCAACATGGTGAAACCCTGTCTCTACTACAAATACAGGTGTGGTGGCATGTGCCTATAGTCTCAGATACTCAGGAGGCTGAGGTGGGAGAATCGCTTGAACCCAGGAGGCAGAGGCTGCAGTAAGCCAAGATTGCACCACTCCACTCCAATCTGGGCTATAGAATGAGACTCTGTCTCAAAAAAAAAATAGAAAAAAAGAATTCATATAAGAGAAGGAAGAATAGAAAGTTGGGTGAAAGAGCTTTAGACTGCTATGCAGTTGTAAGAAACTTCAGCAAAGAAACTTGATGCACAGTCCTCAAGCCAACATTGCTGACTAAAGGAAGAACAGAAATGTGTCTGTACAGCTTCATCATTATACCTACCACATCCGGTCACTAGCTAGGAGCAGCCCATGGAAGGTGTGACATGGGCCTGATTGACATCCTGGATGTCACCTGGGGTTTTGGTCAATCAAACTGCCCTAGTCAGCAGATTTTGAGAGATGCATCTTCCTGACCTCCACACACCTTAACTGCAAAACAACTGAAGTGAATTCATTTTTCCTTGCTCCCAACCTTCCCTCTCTGCCTATTTTCCCTACCTTCCTAGTCATCCAAAACAGAAGTTACATAGTAATCCTTGGTTTCTTCCTCTTCTTTTCCCCTCATACCCAACAATACTATTTGAATGATTGTTCCTTTATCGTGCCTTTTGCCCCCACCCCTGCTTCCAGGCCTGCGGCCACATGCCTAGGCCAGGCTTTCATCTCTTGACTGTGCTCTTGCAGTAGCCTAAGCAGAACTCACTTCTGATCCCCCAATCCAGTGCTCATTACATCAAACTATCTTCATCATGTCTATAGTTGGAAAGACCGTCTAATTTATTTCTTTTCAGCCCTTTTTCCACCCTAGCATACCTGAGAGATTTGGATATCCTAGTCTCTTCCCCAAATGACAATTGCTGACAATTTTCAAAAACCTTTGTAGAGAGTTAAAGGAATCATCCTTTGATCAGGGTATACCATAATCATTGATCTGTGCAAGGTCATTTCTGGTTTTAATTCTCTAGACCTTTTTATTTTCCATGTCCTTCTCTAATAGGTAATCATTCTAATGTGTTTGATGTGTATCCTTTTATTCACATGTGAAGTTTTTTTTCTCAAGAGTTGAAGAGGGATCAGTTATTAAACATAAAACATTTAAAAACTTAATTGTTATCTAAGTGCTGAATGAAGGATAATAAATATATGCAAACTTACAAAATCAATTATTAAAGCAAAATGTATGTCTAAAGTTTTTCTTGGTGAAAACAAATTCTAAATGGGGAAGAGAGAATTTTAGCTGCCATAATAAAAGTAGCACAAACCTCATGTTTGTTTGCAGATGCTCTGGTTCCGAAAGTCCACATCAATCGCTGGAAAGTGGCAGAAAGGCCTCCAAGGATTTGATAATCTCATATCATCTCTTCATCTTCTTATCTTATAGTTGGAATCTTGAGGGCTTTTGTACTCCTTTATTTTACTTTCAGAGGCAGGATCTTGCTGCATTGCCCAGGCAGGCCTTGAACTCCTGGGCTCAAACAATCCTCCCACCTCATCCTCCCAAGTTGCTAGGATTACTGGAATGCTTTACCACACCCAGCTGTATTTATGTCTTTGAATACTTCAGTGGATACAATTCAGGTCCCCAGCTTTTATTCTCAACCACCTGACTTTAGCCAACAGCTTGGCCCTCCACTCTAAAGATGTCTCCCAAGCACTGGCAGTTTTTTTTTTTTAAATTTTTTATTGGATTATAGGTTTTGGGGTACATGAGCAGAGCATGCAAGACAGTTGCGTAGGTACACACATGGCAGTGTGCTTTCTTTTCTTCTCCCCTTCACCCACATTTGGCTTTTCTCCCCAGGCTATCCCTCCCCACCTCCCGCTCCCACTGGCCCTCCCCTTTTCCCCCCATAGACCCCAGTGTTTAGTACTCCCCTTTCTGTGTCCATGTGTTCTCATTTTTCATCACCCACCTATGAGTGAGAATATGCGGTGTTTCATTTTCTGTTCTTGTGTCAGTTTGCTGAGGATGATGTTCTCCAGATTCATCCATGTCCCTACAAACGACACAAACTCATCATTTCTGATTGCTGCATAATATTCCATGGTGTATATGTGCCACATTTTTCCAATCCAGTCTATTATCAATGGGCATTTGGGTTGATTCCAGGTCTTTGCTATTGTAAACAGTGCTGCAATGAACATTTGTGTACATGTGTCCTTATAGTAGAACGATTTATATGAGGCCAACAATCATATGAAAAAATGCTCATCATCACTGATCATCAGAGAGATGCAAATCAAAACCACATTGAGATACCATCTCACGCCAGTTAGAATGGTGATCATTAAAAAATCTGGAGACAACAGATGCTGGAGAGGATGTGGAGAAAAAGGAACACTTTTACACTGTTGGTGGGAGTGTAAATTAGTTCAACCATTGTGGAAGACGGTGTGGCGATTCCTCAAGGCCTTAGAAATAGAAATTCCATTTGACCTAGCAATCCCATTACTGGGTATATATCCAAAACACTGGCAGTTTTCCCTCAAACGTTTTGAATACAAAATTATCTACCTTTATAGAGTAGGAGGCCTGTCTTTGGGCACCACCTCCCTCTTTAGTGTCTTCCAGGTTGTCACTGTCAACCCTAGGACCTCCAGGTGGAAAAAGTTTTAATAAAAGATCTAAATATGCATTTTTCATTCTGGGGGTTTTTTTCTACTAAAAAATTAATAGTTTTATTTCTAGAGCCATTTTAAGCTTATGGAAAAAATAAGACAGAAATTACAAATAGTTGCCATATTCTCTTTCTCTGCACCCCTACATGACCCCGACTTTCAGTTCCCCTATTATTGGACAATATCCCCCTAAGATATAGTACTGATGTAGTAGATTTGTGGAATCTGTATTACAATTGTTGAATCTATATTGATACATTATTGTTAACTAAAGTCCATATTTTATATTTGGGCTTACTCTTTGTGTCATACATTCTATGAATTTTGATAGATACATTGTGACATATTTTACAATATCATTCAGAATAGAATTACTACCCTAAATATCCCCTGTGCTCCATCTCTTCATCCCTGACTCCCTACCTTCAAATCCCTGGCAACCACTTCTCTTTTTACTGTCTCCATAGTTTTGCCTTTTTCAGAATATCATAGTTGGTATCACACAGTTTCTTTCACTGAGCAATAAATACTTAAGGCTCCTCTATGTCTTTTCACAATTTGAGAGTT
The DNA here is from genome assembly GCF_049354715.1 of Callithrix jacchus. Classification (NCBI taxonomy): domain Eukaryota; kingdom Metazoa; phylum Chordata; class Mammalia; order Primates; family Cebidae; genus Callithrix; species Callithrix jacchus. The sequence goes on from NC_133509.1 coordinate 95,266,332, forward strand.
CATTTCTTCTTATCACTCAGTAATATTCCATTGTGTTCATGTACCACAGTTTGTTTACCCATTCGCCTATTGAAGGGCATCTTGGTTGCTTCCAAATTTTAGCAATTATGAATAAACCTACTATAAACATCCAAGTACAGACTTTTTGTATGGATATACACTTTTAAATTATTTGGGTAAATATCTAGGAGGAGAATTGCTGGACTGTATGGTAAGACTATGTTTGGCTTTTTTAGAAAATTGCCTGCCAAAGGGCTATACCATTTTCTATTACCACCAACAATGAATACTGCTCCACATTCTCATCACCATTTGATGTCATCAGTGTTTTGCACTGAAGCCATTCTAATAGGTTTGTAGTGGTCTTTCATTTTAATTTGCAATTCCCTAATGACAGATGATGATGACATCTTTTTATATGTTTATTTGCCATCTGTATATCTTTGGTGAGGCACCTGTTCAGATCTTTTGATAACTTTTTAATGGGAATTTTAAATTGTTGACTTGTATGAATTCTTTGTAAATATTTTTATTTCATTTTTTAGTTAATGAAGAATCATTGTATATATTAATGGGATACATAGGAATATGATACCTACAATATCTGCTGATCAGATCAGAGTAATTAGTATATCCATTACCTTAAACATTTCTTTGTGTGAGGAACATTCAATATCCTTCTTTTAGCTATTTGAAAATATAAAATATATTTACTATATTCATTCTATAGTGGTATAGAATACTAGAACTTATTCCTTCTATTCAGCTGTAATTTTGTATCAGTTAACCAATCTCTTCCAATCTCTTTCTTTCCCCACCCCTTTCCAGCCTTTAGTGTTCTCTATCTACTTTTTACTTCAATGAAATCAGCATTTTTTAGTTTCCCCATATGCATGAGAACATGCAGTGTTTAACATTTGGATTCTGGCTTATTTCATTTGACATAATGGTCCTCCAGCTCTTTCAATGTTGCTACACATCACACAATTTTATTCTTATGACTCTAATATAATTATTTCTTTCCTTTGGACAAATTCCCAGTAGTGGGGTTACTGGATCACATGGTATTTCTATTTGTAGATTTTCCTTGTTTTTTGGCTTGTTAAGTGAAGTGTTGTAAGTGGAGAGAGAAAAAGAACTCTGTAACTGGTTGTGATCAATTCGTTGTATCTATTTATAGTATTTTAGAGTCCTCCATACTATCTTTCATGTGGTTGTACTAGTTTGCATGTTTACCAGCAGTGTATAAGAATTCCCTTTTCACCCTCACCAGCATTTGTTGTTTTTTGTCTTTTTTATAATAGCCGTCCTAACTGGGGTGAGATGATATCTCATTGTGATTTTGGTTTGCATTTCCCCATTGATTAGTGATGTTGAGCATTTTTTCATATATTTATTGGACATTTGTATGTCTTCTTTTAAGAAATGTCTGTTCACATCACTTACCCATTTTTAATTGGGCTCTTTGATGTTTTTGCTGTTGAGATGTTCCAGCTCCTTGTATATTCTAGATTTTAATCCTCTGCCAGATGAGTAGTTCACAAATATTCTCTCCCCTTCAACAGATCGCCTCCTCATTTTGCTGATTGTTTCTTTTGCTACATAGAATATTTTAGTTTAACATAATCCCATTGGTTTATTTTTGCTTTTGTTCCTGGGGCTTTTGAGGTCCTATTCATAAAGTCTTTCCCCAGGCCAATGTCCTAAAGCATTTTCCTTATGTTTTCTTCTAGTAGTTTTTGTCATTTGGGATCTTACACTTAGGTCTGTGATTCATTTTGATTTTTCATATAGAGTAAGAGGTGGGGGTCTATTTTTTTCTACATATGGATATCCAGTTCTCCTAGCATTATTTATTGACGAGACTGTCCTTTCCCCAATCAGTGTTGTTGGCACATTTTTCACAAGTCAGTTACTGTAGATAGATGGATTAATTTCTGTGTTCTGGGTTCCATTTAGTTGGTTAAAATGTCTGTTTTTATGCCATACCATGCTGTTTTGATTACTATAGCTTTGTAGCATATTTTGAGATCTGGTAGTGTGATACCACCAGCTTTGTTCTTTTAGGACAGGATTGCTTTAGCTATTTGGGGTCTTTTGTGATTCCATACAAATTTTAGGATTTTTTCCTATTTCTGTGAAAAATGTAATTGCTATTTTGCTAGAAACTGCACTGAATCATTTGATTTCTTTGGGCACTATGGTCATTTTAACAGTATTAATTCTTCCAATCCATGAGTATGAATGTCTTTCCATTTGTTTATATCCTCTTCAATTTCTTCCATGTTTTGTAGTTTTCCTTGTAGAGATCTTTTACTTTTTTTTGGCAAAATTTATTCCTAAGTATTTCATTATTTTCTGTAGCTATTGCAAATAGGATTGCCTTATTGATTTCTTTTTCAACTAGTTTGTTGTTCATGTGTAGAAATGCTACTGAATTTTGTGTCCTGATAGTTTACTGAATTCATTTATCAGTTCTAGAAGTTTTTTGATAGAGTTTTTAGGGTTTTATATATATAATAAGATCATGTCGTTTGCAAACAGGGACAATTTGGCATCCTCCTTTTCAGTGTGGATGCCCTCTATTTCTTTCTCTTGCCTAATTGCTCTGGCTAGGACTTCCAGTGTAATATTGAACAAGTGTCATGAAAGTGGGCATCCTTGTTCTTTTCCAGTTGTTAGAGAAAAAGCTACCATCTTTTCTCTATTCCATAAGATGTTAGCTATGAGTTTGTCATATATAGCATTGATTACACGTAATTTACTAAGATATCTTATCATAAAGGAATGCTAAATTTTATGAAAAGCTTTTTCTGCATTCAGATAGTTTTTGCCCTTCATTCTATTGATGTGGTGTATGACATTTATTGAGTTGCATTTGAACCATCCTTACATTCCTGGGATGTATCCCACTTGATCATGATGTATTATCTTTTTGATGGATTCCGTTTGCTAGTATTTTTGTTAAAAATTTTTGCAGCTTTGTTCCTCAGGTATACCAGCCTATAGTTTTGTGTGTGTGTGTGTGTGTGTGTGTGTGTGTGTGTGTGTGTCCTCTTCTGGTTGTTGGTCTCATGGAATGAGGTAGAAAGAACCCTTATTTCCATTTTTGGGAATTATTTGAGAATAATTAGTATTAATTCTTATTTATAGGCTTGGTAAAATTCAGTGGAGTAGCCATCTAGTTCTCAACTTTTATTGCAAAGACTTTTATTATTGATTCAATCTGATTACTTGTCATTGGTTGGTGTTCAGGTTTTCTATTTCTTCTTGGTTCAATTTTGGTAGCTTAAATGTGTCCAGGAATTTGTCCATTTTCTCTAGGTTTTCAAGTTTATTGACTTTTGGTTGTTTATAGTAGTCTCTAATGAGCATTTGTATTTGTTTTGTGTCCGTGTGATATCTCCTGTTTTGTTTTCAGCATTATTTACTTAGATCTTCTCTCTTCACACTCTAGTTAATGACTTGTTGATTCAGTTTATCTTTCAAAAAAACCAACTTTTTGTTTCATTAATCTTGTGTTTTTTTGGTCTCTATTTTATTATTTCTATTCAGATCTTTATTATTATTTTCTTTTATTATTTGGGGGTTGTTTTGTTCTTGCTTTTGTCTACTTCTTTATGGTGCATTGTTAGGTTGTTATTTAAAATTACTTGTATGTTACACCTTTTATAATTTTCCTACAGTTGTTGGATATTTTGTTTCATATTTTTTCATTCTTTTTTATCTTTACATTTCAGTTTTAGAAATTTCTCTTGACATTTCTTCAAGCTCATTTATTTTTCCCCTGGCCATGTCCCATCTACTGACGAGCCCATCAACAACATTCTCCATTTCTGTTAATTTTTCATTTCTAACATTTCCTTTTGATTCTTTCCTACAGTTTCCATCTTTTTATATGCAACTGTTTTTGCATATTGTCCCTTTTTCCATTAGAGCTCTTAGCATATTAATTATAGTTATTTAAAATTCCCTGTCTTATAATTCAAAAATTCCTGCCATATCTGAGTCTGATTTGGATATTTGCTTTCTATTTATTTTATTTATTTATTTGTTTTTTTGTTTATTTTTGCTCCTTTAGCATGTTTTATCATTTTTTGTTGAAAGCAGGACAGGAAAAGTAGGCTAAAAAGAACTGAGATACATAGATCTTTAGTGTGAGGTTTTATGTTTATTTGACTAGGAGGTAGGCTGTGTTTACTGTAGCTGTGATGTCAGAGGTTAATCTTCCTTGTTGTCTTTAAGTTTTCCTAGAGACTCCTTAAATAGAGTCTGAGGCTTTTAATTCTTTTAGCTGCAATCACTTATTATTACACAGGATCCCTACTGAGGTATCAGAGGAGAGGAAGTTGTCTATTGATCTATGATTAGGTCTCAGCCTTTCAGTGAATCTGAGTTTGGTATTTTCCTTCACCCAGATCAGTTAGGCTTTGGTAAATCCCAGCTGGTTCGGTTCTGACAAAATAGTTTTCCTTGAAGGCAGGCCTTGTTAAGGAGAATAGAGATCTCTGAGAATATTTCAAAGTGGTTACCTTCCCTCTCCCTCTGCCAGTAGCACCAGGAGATTTTTCTCTAATCTATCCTCTGAGAACCTGGTGGGGCTTCTGGAGGTAAAACCATGGAAGTATGGGTTCCCCCTCTAAGACAGAGATCTCTCAAAGTTTTTAACTCCCGAGCTAGTCTACACTGAGTGTCCAGCAAATTATCAAATGAAATTTCATGTGTTCCTACTGATACTGGTTTCAGCTGTGGGTTTCTGCTCCCATTAACCTCTGATTCTCTGTATCTATCTGCCTCTGCAGTTTTGAGGCAGTCACCTCAATTCTCTGCTGGATATAAGAAGAATTGTTGATTTTCTGTTTGTTTAGCTTTTTTCTTGTTGTGGGGATGGGAGTGACAACCTTCATACGTTACACTGGAAACCAGAAGTGTATTCATATGTATTTATAAACTTGTATTGTTTCATGTACTTTTTAAATTTTTCTTAAGTGGTATTCTGCTGCAAACCATGCTATTTCTTACTTTTTCATTCAGAACCATGTTTTTGTTTTTACACATTGCTGTGTGAATATCTAATTCATTACTTCTTAACTGATTTACAGTATTCCAAGTATTCCACAGTGTGTATTAACCACATTTTCTTCATTTCCTCTCCCTCAGTGATGGATATGTGATTTACTACCAATTTCTCAGTGCACAAACAACTCAGGTTTAATATCCACAAACATGTTTTCTTATAGATCTGTGGAAGGATTCCCCTAGAATATGTAGTAAGAGAAAACTAGTGACTCATAAGTACACTTAATTTGATCATATATTAGGTTGGTGCAAAAGTAATTGCAGTTTTTGCTGTTAAAATTCAATAAATAATACCACCAGATTGCTCTCTAAAAAGATTACTAAGCAGAGTATGAAAGTTTATCTATCCTCACTCCCTGATAGTACTTGGCACCACCTGACTGGCTAACTGTTTTCTATCTGATACATGATGATAATGCTTGTTATTTTCATGCCCACATCTCTAACTACTAATGAATATGAACATCTCTTCTTATGTTTGTTAACCTCATATGTTTCTTTAATTGTGGATTTTGTATTCATAAACCTTGCCCATTTTTTCTGTTGGATTTTCTGTGCTTTTCTTGTTGATTTGTAGAAGTGTCTTATATATTCTCTATATTAGGTCCTTACTGGTATTTTCTCCCAATATGTCACATCTGTTATCTTTGCCTTTACTATTATTTGATTGAAACAATTACTGATAGAATCAAGATCATAAATGTTTCTCCTTATGATTTTTTTCTTCCCTACCCTAGGCTGTAAAGATACATTTTCTATATTATTTCTATTAACTTTATAGTTTTACCTTTCCCATATAGATTAGGTCTTAATCCTATGGGTAGCCCACCTTGTAAACAGGATTAGATAAATATCAGGCAAGGTTTACTAAGCAAATGGCATTCAAACTTCCACACAAAGAGAAAATGGAGTTAGCCCAGTTAAAAATCAGGAGATCAGTGCTCCATTTACAACAGCAAGGAAGTGAGAGGCAATGGAAGAGTAAATAGAAGAAGTTGAGTAGGGCTGAAGTTGAGCAGGGCTGGAGTCCAGCAGAAAGAGAAATGACATGAACTTGAAGAGAAAGCCAGTGGAGAAATACTGGAAGATATTATAAATCAAGTGCAATGACAATTAGATAACAATCTAGATAAGCAGGCCTGAAACCCCAATTTCACAGGCTAGAATTTACCAAAGCCTAACTGATCTGGGTGAAGAAAAATACCAAGCTCAGGCTCACTAAACAGCTGAGACCTAATAATAGAATAATAGATCATTCCACAGGAGCCCAAAGCCTTTCCTAAAATTTTGGCCAATTTCTAGTAGGTTTCTATTACTGACTCTGAAATCCTGCTTAATTCAGTCAGCGGATCGTGACTCCAAAAAATTAGTCCTGGTCCTATTCCTGCACAATGTGGACCAAGACATGGGAGCAGTCCTTTGTTTACTTTTACACACACACACACACACACAATCACATATGCAAAGACACAGTCACCCACAGCCCAGGTAATTTGTGTAAGTAGCAGATTTTACAGAAGGTATAAGAAGGTTATATCATTGCAATACACAAATTAAAATGCATACTAAAATTCCAGTTCTCCAAAGTCCTCAACCACTTCACCATCAGGACTTTCATTAAGTTCATACTTCTATTTATTATAATTGGCATTTATTTTGTTACTTTGGCTTCTGGCATCTCATGCAATCAGAGCTTCTTGCACTCTAGTAATTTGTTGAATTATTTTTCTTAACAAAGACCATTTTCTCTCTAATAAGAAAAATTATATTTCCAGTTGTTATGATAATAAATATTCCACCCTGATACACAGGCTTAGAAGTTTGGGTTTTGTCTAAGGACAACAGAAGACCATGAGAGGGTTTTCAATACAGGTGTTCCTCTATTTAAGACATATTTGAGTGATAGATCAAATGTGTTTTAGTGATAGATCACTGAGAATAGTGTAGAGAATAGAATAGAGGGGAGTAAGAGTTGAAGTGAGAAGATCATTTAGGAGATAGTGGTAGTATGCAGGAAATGATGGGACTCTGAAGGAGGATACTGGTAACAGAGTGGCAGTATGGATGAGACATAGATACTGGAGATATGCAGTAGATAGAAGCAACAGGACTTGGCAATTTGACTGGATATAAAAGATTCCTCAGTTTCCAACTTGGAAAACTCAGTGAATTACGGTGACTTTTACTGAAACACAAAACACTGGAGAAGGAAAAGGCAGGGGAAAAGATCCTGAGATCATTTTTGATTGAGTGAAGTTTAAAGTGAAGTGCTTATAGCATCCCCAAAGAAAAATGAATATAAGGTTTGGAGCTCAGAAGAAATTTCACAGCAGGAGATACAGAGTTAGGAGTCACCGATCTATAGATGGGAATGGATGAGACTGCCCAAGAAAAGAGTGTAAAGTGAGAGAAAAATCCAAGATGGCTGATCTCTAACATCTTGGGATTGCAGCTCCCAGTGAAAGCGCAGAGAACGAGAGGATGCCACACTTTCAGACAAATTTTGGTCACTCACAGAGCAGAAGATTCCCAGTGGATGAGCTGCACGGGTCGTCAGCGCGACTCGTGGGGCCGGTGCAGTGGTTTCGCCGGCACCTCAGCACGGCAGCTCTCAGTGCAGAGTAAACGGGACTGGTTCCCCTTCTGACCAAGGTTTGGAGCTCCAGGAAGGCAGAGTCGCCTATTATGGACTCAAGAAGGAAGCCAGACTGGAGCTTCCCAGGCAGAAAAGCACCATCAGTCTTAACGCTGCTGTTTTGGCCAGTGCAGTGGGTTGCTCATATTTCGGCCCTGGGAATTAACAACTTGGACGTCCACTCAGAGACCTAATTTGAAAGTCGGTAATTACAAAGATGACAGGTGGATAAATTTACAACGATGGGAAGAAACCATCATAAAAAGGCTGAGAATACTCAAAATCAGAATGCCTCTCCCTCTAAAGAGGATCACAGTTCCTCATCAACAAGGGAACAAGACTTGATGGAGAACGAGTGCATCCCATTAATAGAATCAGGCTTCAGAAGATAGATAATAAGAAACTTCTGTGAGTTAAAAGAACATGTTGTAGCCCAATGTAAAGAAACTAAAAACTTGGAAAAAGGTTTGACAAAATCCTAATGAGAATAGACAACTTAGAGAGTAATATAAGTGAATTAATGGAACTGAAGAATACAATACAGGAACTCTGAGAAGTATGCACAGGTTTAAACACTCGAATTGTTCAAGCAGAAGAAAGGATATCAGAGGTCAAAATCCAACTTAATGAAATAAAACAAGAAGACAAGATTAGCGAACAAAGGATAAAAAGGAATGAGCAAAGTCTCCAAGAAATGTGGGACTATGTGAAAAGACCAAATTTACGTTTGATAGGTGTACCTGAATGTGACAGAGAGAATGAATCCAAGCTGGAAAATATTCTTCAGGATATTATTCAGAAAAATTTTCCTAAACTAGCAAAGCAGGACAATATTCAACCCCACGTAATACAGAGAACACCACAAACATATTCCTCAAGAAGATCAACCCCAAGGCACATAATCGTTAGATTCACCAGGGTTGAAACAAAGGAGAAAATAATAAGGGCAGCCAGAGAGAAAGGTCAGGTTACCCACAAAGGGAAGCCTATCAGACTTATAGCAGATCTCTCAGCAGAAACTTTACAAGCCAGAAGAGAGTGGAGGCCAATATTCAACATCCTTAAAGAACAGAACCTTCAGCCCAGAATTTCATATCCAGCCAAACTAAGCTTCACAACTGAAGGAAAAATAAAATCTTTTACGAACAACAAGTACTCAGAGATTTTATTACCACCAGGCCTGCTTTACAAGAGCTTTACAAGAGCATTACACACAGAAAGAAACAACCAGTATTAGCCTTTCTAAAAATATACCAAAAAGTAAAGAGCATCAACATAAAGAAGAATTTACATCAATGAATGGATAAAACAGTCAGTTAACATCAAATGGCAGCAATCCTAAATTTAAATTGACTAAAGCCCCCAATCAAAAGATACAGCCAAAACCCAACAGCATGTTATATCCAGACCTGTTTCACATGCAAGGATACAAAAAGACTCAAAACAAAGGGATGGAGAAAGATTTACCAACCAAATGGAGAGCAAAAATAAATAAATTAATAAATAAAAAGCAGGAGTTGCAATTCTCATATCTGATAAAATAGATTTTAAAGCAACAAAGATATAGTGGTAAAAGGATCAGTGCAACAACAAGAGCTAACAAACCTAACACCCAGATACATAGAGACTTAGACTCAAGGAGACAGAAAATTAATAAGGATAACAAGGACTCGAACTCAGATCCAGAAAAAGTAAACTTAATAAATATTTATAGAGCTCTCCACTTTAAATACACGAAATATACATTCTTGTCAATACCACCTCACACTTACTCATAGGTTTAAATGAAACATTGATTGGCCACCATTAATACCCATTTTTTTTTTAGAATAAAGCAACATTTCTGTTCTCTCTCCCTCTTTTTCTTCCTCTTTCTTCCTCTCCTTCATTTCTCTTTTTTTCTTTCCTTCTCTCAAAAAAAGAAAAAAAAAGAAATCAACTTATAGACCTCTAGATCCAGGTCGGCAATGTCTCGCTCATTGCCTGATTTCCTTCTTTCCCTTCCCTCCCTCCCTCCCTCCCTCCCTCCCTTCCTGCCTTCCTGCCTTTCTTCCTTCCTCCCTTCCTAAAAAAAAAGAAAAAAAAAAAGAAAAAAGAAAAGAGTGTCAACTAATAAGGGAAGAGGGTGGAGGTTTAAGCTCTAAGAATTCTAATATTTAAGGGACAAGCCAAGAAGGGACTATAGAAAGGAGAGACTAAACAACAAGAGGAAAAGGAGGAAAATCTGAAAGGTATGGTATCACACAAGCCAAGTGGAGGGAATATTTCAGAATGAAGAGTGTCTGAAGCTCACCTTCACAGGTAAAGAAACAGACTAAGAAAGCTTAAGTAAATTACTCAAAAGCCTCACACATAAGTAGGGATTCAAACCCAGATCTCCAACTGTGTTCCATCTTTATGGGCCTGTTTCTTCACCTGTAACAGACTGAGAAAGCAGAGCAGGAAGACAGAGATTACACTGGATAACTTCTTTTTTTTTTAATTTTTTTTTTGAGAGAAGGAAAGAAAAAAAAATGAGTAAAGGAGAGGGAGAAAGAGGAAGAGAAAAAGGAAGGGTGAATGGAAATATTGCTTTATTCTGAAAAAAAATGGATATTAATAATGGCCAATCAATGTTTCTTTTAAACCTATGAGTAGGTGTGATGTGGTATTGACAAGAATGTACATTTTGTGTATTTGAAGTGGAGAGCTCTATAAATATTTATTAAGTTTACTTGTTCTGGATCTGAGTTCGAGTCCTTGATATCCTTATTAATTTTCTGTCTCATTGAATCTAAGTCTCTATGTATCTGGGTGTTAGGATCGTTAGCTCTTGTTGTTGCATTGATCCTCTTACCACTATATCTTTGTTGCTTTAAAATCTATTTTATCAGATATGAGAATTGCAACTCCTGCTTTTTATTTATTAATTTATTTATTTTTGCTCTCCATTTGGTTGGTAAATCTTTCTCCATCCCTTTGTTTTGAGTCTTTGTGTATCCTTGCATGTGAAACAGGTCTGGATATAACATGCTGTTGGGTTTTGGCTGTGTCTTTTCATTGGGGAATTTAGTCAATTTAAATTTAGGGTTACTACCATTTGATGTTAACTGGCTATTTTATCCATTCATTGATGTAAATTCTTCTTTATGTTGATGCTCTTTACTTTTTGGTATATTTTTAGAAAGGCTAATACTGGTTGTTTCTTTCTGTGTGTAATGCTTCTTTTAGAAGCTCTTGTAAAGCAGGCCTGGTGGTAATAAAATCTCTGAGTACTTGCTTGTTGGTAAAGGATTTTATTTTTCCTTCAGTTGTGAAGTTTAGTTTGGCTGGATATGAAATTCTGGGCTGAAGGTTCTGTTCTTTAAGGATGTTGAATATTGGCCTCCACTCTCTTCTGGCTTGTAAAGTTTCTGCTGAGAGATCTGCTATAAGTCTGATAGGCTTCCCTTTGTGGGTAACCTGACCTTTCTCTCTGGCTGCCCTTAGTATTTTCTCCTTTGTTTCAACCCTGGTGAATCTAACGATTATGTGCCTTGGGGTTGATCTTCTTGAGGAATATGTTTGTGGTGTTCTCTGTATTACGTGGGGTTGAATATTGTCCTGCTTTGCTAGTTTAGGAAAATTTTTCTGAATAATATCCTGAAGAATATTTTCCAGCTTGGATTCATTCTCTCCGTCACATTCAGGTACACCTATCAAACGTAAATTTGGTCTTTTCACATAGTCCCACATTTCTTGTAGACTTTGTTCATTCCTTTTTATCCTTTGTTCGCTAATCTTGTCTTCTTGTTTTATTTCATTAAGTTGGACTTTAACCTCTGATATCCTTTCTTTTGCTTGAACAATTCAAGTGTTTAAACCTGTGCATACTTCTCAGTTCCTGTATTGTATTCTTCAGTTCCATTAATTCACTTATATTCCTCTCTAAGTTGTCTATTCTCAATAGGATTTCATCAAACCTTTTTTCAAAGTTCTTAGTTTCTTTACATTGGGCTACAACATGTTCTTTTAATTCACAGAAGTTTCTTATTATCCATTCCTTGGAGTGTGATTCTGTTATTGGGATGTGCTTGTTCTCCATCAAGCCTTGTTCCATTGTTGATGTGGAACTGTGATTTTCTTTAGAGGGAGAGGCGTTCTGATTTTGAGTATTCTCAGCCTTTTTACACTGGTTTCTTCCCATCATTGTAAATTTATCCTCCTGTCATCTTTGAAATTACCAACTTTCAGATTAGGTCTCTTGAGTGGACATCCAAGTTGTTAGTTTCCAGGGCCAGAACAGCAGCGTTAAGACTGATGGTGGTTTTCTGCCCAGGATTCTCCTGTCTGGCTTCCTTCTTGTGTCCGAAATAGGTGACTCTGCCTTCCCGGGGCTCCAAACCTCTAGACTGGATAACTTCTATGATCTCCTTCAAGTTCTATAGGTGTACACCTAGGTGAAAAAGTATCGGATAAAGTTAATGAGTAATCATTGGTGTGCCCTGTAGTTTATTGTTTCATATTCCTACTAGCATGACAGAGCAGACATGCAATAAACATTTGCTGACTTGAATATGCGTGCACACAATTATTGTCAAAGCAAATTCATAGGACACCGTTAAATATCCATTAATGCAGAAGGCATTAGAGGCACAACTAAAATCTATTAGTAAATAATCATTAATTGCCCAACATCCACCCTGCCACATGCTGTTTTTATTTTTTGTTTTTTCCCACTGGTTCTTACTTGGCCTTACTACACATAGAAAGAAGCCCAGCAGCAGCTGTATCTATTAGCACTATTATTGTATGAAAACATGACAACTAGTTTTAAAATGTGATTATGCAATATGTGTGGTTGCAGGGTGATTCTGCATATCTGTAATTTTCACAATAAAATCATCAGAGATTCAAATTTGCTCTTTCCAGAGCCTGGAAAGAATGTTTGTATTTAGTTTTATTGAGAAAGATAACCCTACCAGTGCATACTTTCAGAAGAACCTCCTTTTGTTCAAACATCCAGGGCAAAAACCAGACAGAAATGGCTGGCCACTTATTGCTAAAGGACTCACAGTGAGGCAAGGAAGATCTCTTCTTCATCAGGTTCCCCTTCACTGACTTCCTTGCTCCCTTAATTCTATGCCTGATCAGAACCCACAAACCAAGGAAACACACCTGATCCTGTTGGTCTATTTGCTATTCTGTAGTTGGATCTTACCTCAGTAGTCTATATAGAAGATTTGTCCTTTTTAAATCACATGCCTTAATGTAAATTCATGCATTCAAGACAGTAGAGTGATTCCCAAAAAAGTAAATATAGAATTATGAAACATATAACAATTCCAATTCTGGGTATATACCCAAAATAATCAAAAGCCAGGACTTTAACAGATCTTTGAACACCAATGTTCACAGCAACATTATTCACAGCAGCTAAAAGATAGAAACAACCCAAGTGTCCATCAGTAGATGAATAGACAAATAAAACATGACATAGAGAATATGGAGAAAAGGAAATCCCTGTACACACTAGTGGGAATGTAAATTAGTACAACCACTAATGAAGAACAGTTTGGAGGTTCCTCAACAAACTAAAAATGGAGCTATCACATGATTCAGCAATCCCACTGCTGGGTATATACCCAAAAGAAAAAAAAAAACAGTATATCAAAGATATCTGCACTCCCATGTTTGTTGCAGCACTGTTTACAATGGCTAAGAATTGGAATCAACCTAAGTGTCTATCAACAGATGAATGCATAAAGAAAATGTGATGTTTATATACAGTAGAGTACTATTCAGCCATAAAAATGAATGAGAGCCTATCATTTGCAACAACATGGATGGAATTGGAGGTCATTATGTTAAGTGAAATAAGCCAGGAACAGAAAAACAAACATTGTCTGTTCTCACTTATTTGTGGGAGCTAAAGATCAAAACAACTGAATTCATGGACATAGAGAGTAGAGGACAGTTAAGAGACTGGGAAAGGGAGTGGAGGTTGGTGGAGGAGGTGAGGATGATGAATGGGTACAAAAAATAGAAAGGATGAATAAGACCTACTATTAATATTTCATAGCACAACAAGGTGACTATAGTCAATAATAATCGTACATTATAAAATAACTAAAAGAGTGTAATTGGATTATTTGTAGCACAAAGAATAAATACCTAAGGGGATGGATACTCATTCTCCATCATGTGATTATTTCACATTGCATGCCTGTATCAAGACATCTCACATACCCCATAAATATATATACCTACTATGTACCCACAAAAACTAAAATTAAAAAAAAATTTAAGTATGGTATATGCATACAATGGAATACTATTCAGCCTTAGAAAGGATAAAATTCTCATGTGTGCTACAACATGGATGAACCTTGAAGACATTATGGTAAGTGAAATAAGCCAGACAAAAAAGGACAAATACTACATTCTTTCATTTATATGAGGCATCTAGAACAGTCAAATTCATGGAGACAAAAAAGTAGGATAGAGGTTACCAGAAACTGGGGAGAAAGGGAAATGGGGAGTTACTGTTTAACAGATACAGAGTTTCCACTTGACACAAATAAAACATTCTTGAGATAAGTAATGGTAACAGCTCCACAATAATGTAAGTTCACTTAATACTTAAAATGGTAAGTTTTGCATTATGTGCATTTTTTTTTTTTTTTTGAGACGGAGTTTCGCTCTTGTTACCCAGGCTGGAGTGCAATGGCGCGATCTCGGCTCACTGCAACCTCCGCCTCCTGGGTTCAGGCAATTCTCCTGCCTCAGCCTCCTGAGTAGCTGGGATTACAGGCACGCGCCACCGTGCCCAGCTAATTTTTTGTAATTTTTAGTAGAGACGGGGTTTCACCATGTTGACCAGGATGGTCTCGATCTGTTGACCTCGTGATCCACCCGCCTCGGCCTCCCAAAGTGCTGGGATTACAGGCTTGAGCCACCGCGCCCGGCCCTATGTGTATTTTATCACTAAAGAAATACTATGTCTACAACTTAATAGTATAATAGATAGAGGTCAAGTTTGAAGAAAAGAGGTAGTTGAGAGTCCTAGTTCTGGTACTTGCAGGCTGTGTGACCTGGGAAAAGTCATTTAGCCTCTCAAAGGTTCAGTTTTCTCGTGTCTAAAATGGAACAGTAGGGATGCCAAAAAAATAAGTTCTAAGAGGGAAGTTTATAGCAATAAACACCAAAATCAAAAAAAGAAGACCTCAAATAACATAGTATTACATTTCAATAAATTAGAAAAAGAACAAACTAAGCCCAAAGTTAGTAGAAAGAAGAAAACAAGAAAGATTAAAGCAGAAATAAATGGCATAGACACTAGAAAAACAGTGGGAAAAAAATAATAAAACTAAGAGTGGCCTTTTTAAAAGATAAAATTTTAAAAACACTCAAATAAATTAAATCAGAAATGAAATAGGAGACATTACAACTGATACCACAAAATACAAAGAATTGTAAAAGACTGTGAACAATTGTACACCAATGAATTGGATAACCTTGAAGAAATGGATAAGTTCCTAGCCACACGGCCTACCAAGACTGAATCATGAAAAAATAGAAAATCTGAACAGACCAATAATGAGTAAGGGCTTTAAATCAGTAATAAAAAGTATCCTATCAAAGAAAAGTCCAGAATCGGATGGCTTCCCTTCTGAATTCTACCCAGCAATTAAAGGATTAAACCAATTCTCAAACTCTTCTAAAAACTTGAAGAAGAAAGAATAAAATGAGACATTAATCACTAGTTTGCATGGTTGTTCTGAGGTTTAGAGAAAATATGTGTAAACACCTAACATAATATCTGGTCTCCAGTGACTGCTTATCAAATGGTATTCTCATGAACCTAAAAAAAATGCACATTTCAGCCTGGCGTGGTGGCTCATGTCCATAATCCCAACACTTTGGGAGGTCAAGGTGGGTGGATCGCTTGAGCCAGGGAGTTCAAGACCTGCCTGGGCAATACGTTGAAACCCCATCTCTACAAACAATACAAAACTTAGCCAGGTCTGGTTGCACACACCCATGGTCCTAGCTGCTTGAGAGGTTGAGGTAGAAGGATCACTTGAGTCCAGCAGGTTGAAGCTGCAGTGAGCTGTGTTCAGGGCACTGCACTCCAGCCTGAGCAACAGAGTGAGACCCTATCTTAAAAAAAAAAAAAAGAAAAAGAAAAAAAGAAAAGAAAAAAAAACAGTTTCATTTCAAAGAATAACATATGTAAAGAACACATTCACTTTTCAAAATTTGAAATTATATACATAAATTATGTAGGTCACTCTTACCAATGACTCTGCTGAAGAGAAATTGTTTAATACCAAAATACCTTATTCTAAATTTTGCTTTCACCATCAATTCTAACTTGGTCATGAATCACAGCAATAAAGGCTGCCACCATGTGAGTCTGAATCTCTAGGCTCCAAGAGTCAATGGATAATTTTGTCTTTCATCTCCCTTTGGGTTCCAGTTTACAAATATTTTCATTAAACATTTAATTACTTTGCAACGAAGTTACTATTTCTCTGTTCAATGCCCAGTTTAAGGCTAAACAAGTGGAAAGATTTAATGTAATTCTTGTCTCATAAAATATCTAGGGTTGGAATTAATCCCTAAATTACCTGTACGTACACATAACTTTAGGAAGACACACTAAGTAAAAAGCAATTCCTTTTGTGCTGTTTTGTAAGGTTGAAGGCAGAAAAACAGCTTCTGTTCAGAGCAGGCCCCCAGTGAATTAAGGTTAAAAGGATTTGCCCTTGCAGGACCCCAGGTCTCTAATTGGGGCCTTCAATTCCTGTAATCCAGAAGGATTGAGACCAGACGCTTCTAGATTATTGCCAAAGCCCACAGGTGACTCCAAAGGAAAAAACAATTAGTGCCCCAAAACCCTTCAGCTAGAAAAGAGGTATTTAATGAAACCTGAAGCAGGCCCAGCCAGGGCAAGCTTCTTAGTGAATATTCAGCCCATTAGCAAAAGAGAAAAAAAAAACTATGTATTTCCCTGTTTGATTTTAATTTCCCTAAATATCTGAGGTGGTTTTTTTCTTGGGTACATTAATTTGCTACTTTAAAGAGACTATAGGGTGATTAGAACCATATTTAAGATAGTTTTCTTTGCAATGCCATAATCTTTAATAAAAATAAAAATAAAACATATCGCATAAAGAATTCAAATTCCATACACTTTTATTCTTGTAACACATAAGCCTGTGTGAAGAATCTAAAATCTTACAAACTCATTAAACTGCAACAACAATTCAAGCAGGAAAGATTAGTGTGGAAGGAAGGTTCTAGAAGCTAGGCTCCAAATGTACCATGGTTCTTAATCTGGGCTGCACAGTGGAATCATATGAGGAATTTTTAAAAATACCAATGCCGGGTACCCACCCCTAAGGATTGTGATTTAAGTGGTCTGGGGGCAGCCAGGACATTAAGAGTTTTAAAAACTCCCCAGGTGATTCTAAAGTGCGACTAAGGCTGAGAACGACTTCTCTAAAGAAAGGTCAACAAGAGGATCGAAGACAATCATCTATTCCACTCAGGACCAGTTGCATGATTTTCAAGGCCCAATGCAAAATGAAAATATGGGTCCCCTTGTTTCAAAATTACTAAGACTTCGAGATGAAAAGAGGCAAGGATTAAACCAAGTGTGAGGTTCCTCTAAGCACAGGGCCCTGTCTGACTGCACAAGTCACAGGCCCGTGAAACCGCCCTTGATTCCATTCTTTACTAAACCAAACTTTTATTTTTTAGGAACTAGTTTCTTTGGAATGGCGAGGAAATATGTCATCTTCTCAATGTGGTATTCACTGTATCTCTAGGATCCCACAAGTAACTAATCTCTGAGCAATATCGTTGTATATTTAAACAGCCTGATTTGCATTGAAAGGTCTGTCACTCTGTCAAGATGAATAAAAGGAAGAACTATAGAATGATTTTGTAGAGACATTTGGGAATTTCACTGCATAACCTCCTCTACAATGAAAAAAGAAACTTACCTATGAAATATTAACTCTGAACGAAAACTTCTGGGTCTAGAAATTAAAACACAGCGGCTGGACACAGCAGCTCATGCCTGTGATTCCAACACTGAGAGGCAGAGGTGGGTGGATCGCCTGGGCAATAGAGTAAGATCCCCGTCACTACAAAAAAATGCAAAAATTAGCGGATGTGGTGAAGCATGCTTGTAGTCCTAGCTAATCAGGAGACGGAGGTGGGAGGATAACATTATCCAGTCACTGCACTCCAGCCTGGGTAACAGAGTAAACCGTGTCCCAAAAATAAATAAATAAACGAGAAACAAAAATTCTTGAGTATGGAATAGTCTCTTTTTAAAACTTACTAATTCTCACATCTCTGTCCCATGCATCTGGCAATTATCACCCTACAAATTTTATTAACCAACAGCTATAGTCAAAGATTCAAACTTTCAAGCCTCCATTTGTTTAATAAATTGTTCTAATCCATGTACAAAGAGATATAGTATCTGTTTACCAGTATGTATAGTCCTTATCTATTTACCAATACTTATAGTATATTAAATATTATTATAATTTCAGGGAAAATTTGATATCAAATAGTGTAGAAACTCCCTAATTGCAAATTTTGTCATCTAGTCTTTTCAGGTTAAAGGATCGCTTTTTCCTCTCTTCCACATTATACAATGTTAGAGAGCCCCCTGGTGGCCAAAGTAAAATTCTAATTTCAGAAAATTTAAATAAATGGAGCACCAGGCCCTCCCTCTCCTCACCCAGTTTATCCTCTTAGTATCACTGTTCTTGGAACTACTAGAGGAAGATTTGAGATTATATTAGAGAGAATTAGAAAAAAGCTGTGAAAAACAGACTTTGACTTGGGAGGAAAAAAGAGTCAGACTCCTAGTTAGATAGATCTCAGATGCCCAATCAACCCAACACACACACACACACACACACACACACACACACACCCTCAGCCTCTACCCAATGCTTCTAATCCTTCACTTCTCATTTTCATCTTGCAATGCTCCACTGTCTGAGATCCATTAGGTTGAAATGAACCAGAAATTCAGGGGATGAGAGCCCAGCAATCTGTGTTTTAATAAGCCCACCAGGGGATTCTGATGCATGCCAAAGTTTGAGAAATACTGATTTCCAACATTAGCTCTTCTGATGAAATGAGAGATTTCATTTCAGAGGCACGCAATCTAAATGTGTATAAGTGACTCAAGGAGTTTGTTACAAATCAAGATAGATTTGCAGGCCCCACCTCACCCTCGGATATTTTGATTCGGCAGGTCTAGAGTAGGATCCAGAAATCTGTATTTAACAAGCACCACTGGTGATTCCGATGCAAGCTGTTGGAAGGACCATACTTCCTAACTCACTGATATAATCAGTGGGGCACGTAATTCTAGAGCGCGAAGCACATTGGGAATATGTTAGACTTGAATAGGAAGCCACAAGGTGGGAAGCGTTTAAGATAACATGGGACTCCTGCATCCTGGGAGAAGGGTGCAGAAAAGGAAGTGAGCACTGGCCAAATATAAATTGTTCTTGCTTTAAAATGTTTTGCCTTGGTTTGGTTCTGCCTCATAAAAGCAAAAGACCCTACTTCCTTCTCACTCTATTACTGCATGGCTCCTTTCTCCATGCCTCAGAAATCAGACTACAGTTATTGTGAAAGTCATTATGGTTTAACTGAGCTTTTGTTGATTAGTCAGAAAAACTAACCGTCATACATGATCATTTTTATGGGAATGTGTTCTTATAAAACAAATATTTAAAAGAAACTTTTGGAACACAATCCATTTGTAAGTTGGGGTTTGGCTGATTTTATTTAATTTTTCATAATTTTGTCTTGAACTTATGCATATGCCAAATAGTGTTTAGGAAAGAGTTTTACAGAGAGTGGCTGCCAAATTAAAGTTTAATTGGATTTAAACTTTAGAATATGTAATTACTAATATATATAACCCTGAGTGTTACTGAACATGTGGTAGTCTTTTTATTGCTTGCTGTCCCACAACATACAATAAAAGGTAGCTGCATACATTAACATATAGTCAATATTGCATATATCACTCATGCACAATGTATTATATAATTGTCTCATATGCATATATTACAGGTACTTTATATAATATAGGATGCATATTTATAACCAATTTAGGAACAAGCAGTATCATGAGATGTTACATGGCAGTACATTCTGTTTTTATGAACGTGGCACTGAAGAGATTAGAAATATATGAACATTGAGTCCAACTATTCACACAACTATTCAAAACAGTATTTTGGGAGATAAACATAAGTTCAAAACCTCCCGCCAAAGAATATTCCAAAACTTCAATGCTAAGTGAAACCATGATCAAATGCTAGATTCTGAACAGCAAATATGGTCTGTGGATTCTAAAGTAGAACAGATAAGAGTGGATCAAGCTAAAGCCACTCCTTCACCTGCCCTGCAAAAAATAATTTAAGGCAACCTATCCCTAAAGGGGGAGAAAATCATATTATTCTAAAACAGCAGCCCAAAATGATTAGCCTGAAATACTTCCTCTATGTGCCCCATGTAGAACTCTAATTTTTTACCTTCTCTTATAAACCTGCTTCCCACAATACTTCCGAGGAGGCAGGTAAGAAGAGATCCCTCCACTAATTAGCCCGGCCTTTCCCTGTTTAGGGAGAAGGTGGGTGTGGCCCAATAGGAAGAAACCCTATATTCCTGACCTACCTGGCCAACCCAACCCATCCACCCCTGGGGAGGTTTCTGGCAACCCCTTTTCTTTTGGACTGAATCCAGCTAACATCCCATGTGAGAAACAACTGCTGCTTTACGCTGATCACACCCCTTAGCATTCCCAGCTTAGGTTCTGTTCTGAGTGTTAAGGGTTCCCAGGTGGATATTTTATCATGGAATCTGCATTTTTTCCCTTGGTCTTTTGAAACATCCATAAACACCTAATAACTTTTCTTACCAGAAATACTACAGCAATTGTTTAAAAAAAGAAAATCCCAATAAGCTCTAATGCAATTTAGTGCTTTGGGACCTCCCTCTCCTGCCCCCATCGCACCCTTCAAAAAAAAGCCCTTCAACAGCCAAGACTATGCCAAAAGTTTGTCAGGCCAACCAAACAAAACAAAAACTCAGGGTGTTTAGGTAGCAAATACCATATTTCTCAAGGATACTTTCAGGAAAGCCGTGATAACTTTCAGCAAAAGCAAAATCACTCCAAAAGTAGATGTACTTGGGAATTAAAAGCCCTCTAAGGCCAAGGAGGGTAAAGCCCAAGAACTCAGCTTTTCAGCATAAGCCAAAAGATGACAAACTCCACTGCCTCCGAGTGGCGGCTAGTTCTTGCTGCAGAGCAGCAGCACCACCTCGTGTGCAAAAGTGTTTTGTTTTGTTTCCTCAAGAATCAACTAGAAGCCTACACTGTCTGTGTTGTGAATTATAAAGTCTTTACCAGATTTTCAGAAGAGGGTGCAGGCAGAGAAAGACCTAAAACACTGTTTCTGCCTTCTGGCCAGAGGGCAAAATCTTGGGAATTTTCTGTAAGCACTATATCCAGTATAGTCTTTAGAACATTGTAACAATTTGTTTACTCACTTGGCAGCGCATTGACCCTGAACTCCCAGAAAGAAGAGGCTTTCTTCCATCTTTTTATTCCCAAAGTATACCAGCCTTTGGCACAGAGTTGGCACATGGTAGAGATATAACAAATATCTGACACATGAAAAGAACTCAGTAGAATTTTTAGATGGGAAAACAAATTAGATCGAACGTCAATACTAAATATTTTTCTGCAAATAGCTCTGCAGGTTACATTATAAAATTTACCTTTAGAATTTGACCAATTACAAGAAATGAAACCAAGTTTGAAACACAAAAGTACATTGATATGTCTGGAAACTTCAATGAAAAATTAAGTGATTTCTAATTGACTTGCCTGAATGATGAAATATGAAAGTGAGCATTTCTGGAAATAGGTAATAAAGACCTAATACTCAAACAAACTTGCCAAAATTATTCTACACCTAAATACATGTCACATATCCATATACCTTTAGAAATAATTTGGGCAATCTTACAGTGATAAAACAATCTAAGAGCACTTATAACTACTCAGCTTCTTTCTAAGAGTCCTATGTAATGCTCTAACATTCAGAAAATAAAACTGAATTATTAAAAGCTACCCAATGTGGAGTTTTGCCTGATACAACAAAAAAATTGCAGCCAATTCACACACACCCTTCATCTGTCAAGAACCACAGCAGTGAATTCAGCAAGCCAAGAAAACTTTAACAAAATTACACAGGTCTCAGCGTCCAAGAGCAGTCTCTCCATCCAAACCTCTTACAAATTCCAAGGCCAGAGAACAGTGTGACTAATCCTAATGAAAATAAAAACCAGCTGCCTGAAGCACTATAATAAGTATATATGAAAATTTGAGAACAATGTGATTTAGGTAGGGATAGAACAAGGTACAGAACATAGTAGTAGTATGGAGAGGTCAGTTTGGGAATAACCCCAGCCTGCTTCTGGCTCTCAGAGTTCTGCTTTAACAACAGTTCTAAGAAACTACTCTCTGATGTACTGATTTCTGACCAAAAAATCTTCAAAGGTAGACAATCATTACTATTTGGGTTCAAAATAAATATCATGTAGGTGGCAACATTAATAAAGCCCTGATTACTGAAATAGCTACACCAAAGTCCTGAGGGAAAAGTGTATATATTTCATGTTGGATGAAAAATCACAGTTTTCATCTGTGTAACATACTCTTAGTCCATAAAGTATACGAGATTTATATGGTGGCCCTCTGTGCTTCTAACACAATGAAGATTTTCCTTTTTAAAGGTGCCAATTAAATCTTAGAAAATAGATGTCATTTTAGATTTCAAGAGGAAGAAAATAAAAAGGAAATATTAAGTCTTAGAGAAAAGTTGTGTCTGAAAATTTAATTTTTTGTAATAGGCATTTATACATTCACAATGAGGTATCACAGTGAAAAAAGGCAGTGCAAAGATACCGGGTAACACCAGCAATACCAACCTAAAATAAATACTCAGAGCTCCAACAACAGCTGTGGGGAAACTTTGTGTCTATTTTCTTTTAATGTTTGCAAATTGAGGGCACACTAGAATTGCTAAGGTGCTGTGTGGACATTTGTGTTCGTTAATCGTCAGAGCAGCCTCAGGAAGTGCATTGAAATAGCTAACCCCCTCCTTTCTCAGATGAGGACGTCAAGATACAGGGAATTTAGAAACCCTCATCAGAATCACACCAGGCACGATCAAAAGTGGCAGGGGTAGCCCATGTTTCAGTCAATTTGAGGGTCTTTTGTATATCTGGCACTCTGCTAGGCACTGTGATATGAAAATATCACAATCTCTTCCCACAAGCTTCAGAATTTAATCGGGAAGAAAATATACACTTATTAAATATGTATAAGCAAGACGGCATGATACACACTTACAAAGCACTTCCAATCTCTGTGTCTCTGGAAGGTACAGCTGCACTTGGTCACCACCATCAGAATGAAACAGGACTGACTGTCCAGATGAAACAGCAGAACTGAAAGTTGAGGCATTTACACGGCTCCTGATTAAATCTGCCTAAGAGCAAAGAAATTCCTTCAGCACTCAATTGGTTTCAGGGAATAAGTATATTCTCTAGCTCCATGGTTCCTAAATGTGTGTACATAAGGAACTGTAAGGGTTCTATTAATGTCTATTAAGAGATTGCTATAGGCTAGGCTGTGTTAAGATATATATATATATCCTAATTTAATCCTCATTACAGACAAGAAACTGAGAGTTAACTTACCCGAAGTCACTGCTAGGAAGTGGTGACATCAGGACTAGAAGATAGGCATTAGACCCCAGAGCCCATGTTCACAGTGCAGTGGGTCTCCACCCTGGCTGTATATTGTACAATATACAATATATGTTTGTACATTTCTATCACCATGGGAGCTTTAAAAAAAAACTTGGCTGGGCATGGTGCCTCATGCCTGTAATCACAACAGTTTAGGAAGCCAAGGCTAGAGGATCCCTTAAGCCAGGAGTTCAAGAGCAGCCCAGGAAACAAAGTAAGACTCCCCCAACCTCCATCTATACAAAAAAAAAAATAGAAAAAAATTAGCTGAGTATTGTGGCATACGCCTGTAGTCCCAGCTATTCAGGAGGCTGAAGTGAAAAGATTGCTTGAGCCCGGGAGGTTGAGGCTGCAGTGAGCCATGATAGTGTCACTGCAATCCAGCCTGGGCAACTCAGCAAGACTCTGTCTCAAAAAAAAAAAATTGTGCCAGTTTCTACACCAAACCCAAACAATCAGAATCTCTGGGAATAAAGTCAGAGTACTGGTTATTGTTTTAAAGTCCTGCCCAGCGACTTCCAATGTGCAGCCAGCTCTGAAACCACAGCTATTTCATGCACTCAGAGACTCTGAAATAGGGTCTGGCTTCATTAAACAATCAGCCCAGGTGATTCTAATACATGGGATCCATAGTCAGAGTTTGAGAAAAATTCATCTAGAGCAGTGGCTTGCAAACTCTAGCATGCATCAGAATTACCTGGAAGGCTTACTGAACTGGTGTGCTGGGCCAACCTTCAGAATTGCTGATTCAGGAAGAAAAGGGTGGGGCCTAAAATATGCATTTCTAATAAATCCCCAGGTGATGTTGATGATGCTGGTACCGGAGACCACACTTTGAGAATTATTTTGATTTTCTAAAAAATCACAGAGTGAAAAGACAGGTAGATATTTGTCATTTGAGTATCTATGTATGTATCTTTATTATACATTTACAGGAATTTGTTTATTCTTTCTTTCTTTTTTTTTTTTTTTTTTTTTTGAGATGAAGTTTCGCTCTAGTCACCTAGGCTGGAGTACAATGGCTCAATCTTGGCTCACTGAAACCTCCCGTCCCGGGTTCAAGCGATTTTCCTGCCTTAGCCTCCTCAGTAGTGGGGAATATAGGTATGCATCACCATGCCCAACTAATTTTTGTATTTTTAGTAGAGATGGGGTTTCATCATGTTGGCCAGTCTGGTCTTGAACTCCTGACCTCAAGTGATCCACTCGCCTTGGCCTCCCAAAGTGTTGGGATTTCAGACGTGAGCCACTGCACCCCGCCTATTCTTTTATTTGATAAACACGTGTAAGCTTTCCCAGTGTATCAACCATTACACTAAACTTTGGGATTTGAGTATGTATCCTGCTTTCAAGGAGCTTATAGCCCAGAATCATAATTACATGTTATAACTAAAGAAAATAAGAGTCCATGGGAACCCAAAGATGGGAATGTCTGGCCGGGGGAGCGGGGGGCAATGGCTCATCCCTGTAATCCCAGCACTTTGAGAGGCTGAGGTAGGGGGGAAATCACCTGAGGCCAGAAGTCAAGACAAGCCTTGGAAGCATAGTGAGACCCTGTCTCTACAAAAAATAAAAATAATATTAGCTGAGTGTGGTGGTACCTGTAGTCCTAGCTACTCAGAATGCTGAGGCAGGGGAATCACTTGGGCCCAGGGGTTTGAGGTTACAGTGAGCTATGATTGCACTGCTGCACTCCAGCCTGGGTGACTAAGTGAGACCCTGCCTCTAAAAAAAAAGCAGGGGGGCATACTCAACTATGCACAAAAATAGGGGGAATTAAATAAAGACTTACTTCATAGTGGCAGAGACACTTGAGTTGAATGTTAAAAGTGAAGTAGAATTTGCCTGGGTTGACAGGATAAGGAAGGACATCTCAGGTTGCCTTGGAAATGTCAAGCCATAAAACGGCAGGTTCATGGGATCCAAGGTAGGGTGAAGTGACATTTAAGGCTGAGCAAAGAAGTGACCATGCAGGATGGTGCAAGAAGTCCAGGTTTTATCCTGCAGATAATGAGGAGTCCTTGCATGGTTTTAAGGTGGAGAGTAACACAATCAGATAGTAGTAGTATGGAAAACAGAAAAATGAGGACAATAGCTGGGTCAGGGTGACAAGTTAGGAAAAAGTTCAGGTAAGAGAAGGCTAGGTGTGAGCTAAGGCAGTATCAGTGACTATAAAGGAAAAAAACAGCCATGTTAGATTTCATGGAGGTAAACCATCCAGGTTTCTGGCTTGGGTGACTGGTAGACCACGCAGCTTTCACAAAGATAGTAAAAACAGGAGGAAGAGTAAATTTGAGAAGTAACAGTGGTTAACACTTATGGGGCAATATGCATCAGGCACTACTATGCCAAATGTCGTACATGCATGAGCTCTTCTTTTCTTTTTTTTCTTAGACGGAGTCTTGTTCTGTCGCCCAGACTGGAATGCAATGGCACGATCTCGGCTCACTGCAACCTCCCCATCCCAGGTTCAATCAATTCTCCTGCCTCAGCCTCCTGAGTACTTGGGACTACGTGCCACCATGCCCAGCTAATTTTTGTACTTTTAGTAGAGATGGGGTTTCACTGTGTTAGCTAGGATGGTCTCGATCTCCTGACCTTGTGCTTTGCCCACCTCGACCTCTCAAAGTGCTGCGATTACAGTCATGAGCCACCACACCTGGCCAATCTCTTTTAATCTACAAAAGACTTTCATCAGTAAATATAATTATTCTCATTTTACAGATGAGGTAACCAAAATTACAGATGAGGAGTAATTTTTACAGTTTACACAGAGAGTAAGTGGCAGAGCCAAGATTTCAAGCTAGGTCCATTTTACTGCACCAGTGGTCAGCAAACTTTTTCTGTAAAGGACGGCATAGTAAATATTTTAGGCTTTGCAGACCATACAATCTCTGTTTCAACCACGTCTCTCTGCCATTGTAAGAAAGCCATAACCAAACATAAACATAAACAGTAACAAAAGCAGAGTGGGACTGTGTTATAATGAAACTTTCCTAATAAATGATGAATTTGAATTTCATATAATTTTCATGTGTCATGAAATATTATCCTTCATTTTATTTTTCCAGCCATTTAAAAATGTGAAAACCATTTTTACTTTGCAAGCTTTACAGAAAACAGGCAGAACGCCGAATTTGACCTATGGGCCTCAGTTTGGTAACCTCTGAACTATATGATACTACTGAGAAAGATTACTTTCCATTTTGGACTGTTGTGTTCAGAATACCTATGGACTGTCCAGGTGGAAATGTCCTATTGACAACTGCATCAGTGAATCAGGAGTTTGGAAGAGAGATTTGGCTTAGAGACCTGAACTTAGGAATCATTCACATGAAGATGGCAAAATACAGCACAAGGCAAAGAGAGCATGAAAAGAACAGAACAAAACTATGGATGACACCAAAATTAAGAGGATAGGAGAGATGTAAAAACAAGAAGGGGAGGTTAAGAAGGATCAGAGAGATAAGAGAAGAACTAGAAGGCAATATTGTCATGGGAGCCAAAGAAAGAGTCACAAAGAGAGTAGAAGTGGCCAGCAAGGGCAAATGCACCTGAAAGATCAAGAAAGACCTGAGAACCATGAAGATTACAATGGATTTGGCAATTAGGAGGTCAATGGTTGCCTTTGTTAGAGCAATTTCAGGAAAGTGGTAGAACTAATGTTTTATTGTAGTGGATACTAAAGCAAACGTGAGATGGGAAAGGGAGAAAACAGGTACAATTTCTTTTTTGAGCCGCTTAGTAGTGAATGAAAGAAATAAATGAGGTATGTAGACAGACACTTAGCTAATCTGGATCCCAGAAAAAGGCATCCTGAAGGCAACTCCTTCTTGTTCATTCCCACAAGCTATCTGCCTCTCTTGAGTCATGGGGCTGCTAGGACCTTCAGGCAACTGGGTATAGATGAGGCTACAGCTACACAGGGTCACAGTAGAACAACATGATGTGGTGTTTCCTTTCCAGTAAACTGAACTTGTTAAAGAAACATGTTCCCCAATGACCTCAATTATGTGTGCAGGCTGATAGAGGTGAATACCGGAGAGAGCTTGGCATTTGGCAGTGAATACTGGAGAGAGCTTGGCATTCGGCAAACTATGGCTCCTGGTGATGATCAACCTTGACTCCATGTGTGAGTACGCTCATCTCCCTGTTCCACAAAAGCCAGGAGAGAGCCAATGGTAAGCCTATGTCTTCCCTGACTTCTAAGCTAGCAGGGCACAGGAATGGCAGAGAGCAGAAGGCCTCCTCCAGCATCTCTACTCTACAGGCCTCTTTTTCTTTTTTCTTTTTTTAAGAAAGGAAAGAAGAAAAGAAAGAGAAAAAAAGGAGTGAAGGAGAGGAAGAAAGAGGAAGAAAAAGAGGGAGAGAGGATGGGAATATTGCTTTATTCTAAAAATGGGTATTAATAATGGCCAATCAATATTTTGTGTATTTAAAGTGGAGAATGTATATTTTGTGTACTTAAAATGGAGAGCTCTATAAATATTTATTAAGTTTACTTGTTCCAGATCTGATTTCAAGTCCTGGTTGTCCTCATCAATTTTCTGTCTCGTTGAGTCTAAATCCCTTTATGGGTCTTATGTATCTGGGTGTTATGATCGTTAGCTCTTATTGTTGCATTGATCCTTTTACCACTATATCTTTGTTGCTTTGAAATCTATTTTATCAGATGCGAGAATTGCAACTCCTTCTTTTTATTTATTCATTTATTTTTGCTCTCCATTTGGTTGGTAAGTCTTTCTCCATCCCTTTGTTTTGAGTCTTTGTGTATCTTTGGATGTGAAATGGGTCTGCATGCAGCATACTGTTAGGTTTTGGCTGTATCTTTTGATTGGGGGATTTAGTCGACTTAAATTTAGGGTTACTGTCATTTGATGTTAACTGGCTATTTTATCCATTCATTTATATAAATTCTTCTTTATGTTGATGCTCTTTACTTTTTGGTGTATTTTTAAAAGGCTAATACTGGTTGTTCCTTTCTATGTATAATGCTTCTTTCAGAAGCTTTTGCAAAGCAGGCCTGGTGGTAATAAAATCTGAGTACTTGCTTGTTCGTAAAAGATTTTATTTTTCCTTCAATTGTGAAGCTTAGTTTGGCAGGATATGAAATTCTAGGCTGAAAGTTCTTTTCTTTAAGGATGTTGAATACTGGCCCCCACTCTCTTCTGGCTTATAGGGTTTCTGCTGAGAGATCTGCTGTAAGTCTAATAGGCTTCCCTTTGTGGGTAACCTGACCTTTCTCTCTGGCTGCCCTTAGTATTTTCTCCTTCATTTCAACCCTGGTGAATCTGACGATTATGTGCCTTGGGGTTGCTCTTCTTGAGGAATATCTTTGTGGTGTTCTCTGTATTACCACAGGTTGAATATTGTCCTGCTTTGCTAGATTGGGAAAGTCTTCCTGAATAATATGCTGAAGAGTATTTTCCAGCTTGGATTAATTCTCTCCGTCACATTCAGGGACACCTATCAAATGTAAATTAGGTCTTTTCACATAGTCCCACATTTCTTGGAGCCTTTGCTCATTTCTTTTTATCCTTTTTTCTCTATTCTTGTCTTCTCATTTTATTTCATTAAGTTGGTCTTTGACCTCTGATATCCTTTCTTCTGCTTGATCAATTCGGCTATTCAAACTTGTGCATATTTCGCTAAGTTCTCAAGTTGTGTTTTTCAACTCTGTTAGTTCATTTATATTCCTCTCTATATTGTCTGTTCTTGTTAGCATTTCATCAAACCTTTTTTCAAAGTTCTTAGTTTCTTTACATTGGGTTAGAACAAGTTCTTTTAACTCCCAGAAGTTTCTTATCATCCACCTTCTGAAGCCTACTTCTGTTAATGGAACACAGTCCTTCTCCATCAGGGCTTGTTCTGTTGCTGATGAGGAACTTTAATCCCCTGAAGAGGAAGAAGGGTTCTGATTTGGGGTATTCTCAGCCTTTTTAGGCTGGTTTCTTCCCTTTGTTATAAATGTATTCATCTGTCGTCTTTACAGTTACCTCCTTTCTAATTAGGTTTCTGAGTGGACGTCCAGTTTATTGATTCCCAGTGCTGGAATCCAAGCAACCCACTGCGCCGGCCAAAACAGTAGTGACAAGACTGATGGTGCTTTTCTGCCTGGGAATCTCTGGTCTGGCTTCCTTCTTGAGTCTGTAATAAGCAGCTCTGCCTTCCTGCAGCTCCAAACATTGGTCAGAAGGGGAACCAGTCCCATGTACTCTGCACGAAGAGCTGTCACACTGAGGCACCGGCAAAACCACTGCACCGGCCACAAGAGTCACGCTGGCGACCGGTGGGGCTCCTCCACTGGGAATCTTCTGGTCCATGAGCAACGAAAATTTGTCTGAAAGTGTGGCGTCCTCTCGTTCTCTGCACTTTCACTGGGAGCTACAATCCCGAGCTGTTAGTGATCAGCCATCTTGGATCCTCTCTATACAGGTCTCTACGGCCTCAACTACCAGGTCAAAGGCCCCTTTGTCTTGCATCTCTGCCATTTAAGACACAGCATTTGAGACACACCAGGCCAGGTGCAACAGTGTGTGCCAGTAATCCCAATACTTTGGGTGGCTGAGTTGGGAGGATCACTTAAGCTCAAAAGTTTAAGACCAGCCTGGGCAATATGGCAAAAATCCTGTTTCTACAAATACAAAATGTAAGCTGGGCATGGCGGCCTATGCCTGTAGTACCAGCTACTTGGGAGGCTGAGGTGGGAGGAATGCTTGAACCCAGGAGGTCAAGGCTGCAGTAAGCCAAGATTGTGCCACGTCACTCCAGCCTAGGCCACAAAATGAGATCCTGTCTTAGGGGGCAAAAAAAAACAGCAAGCAGGTCTGAGCTCTAAATGAGCCGGAGAGAAAAATAATATCTTACCTAAGGTTGTCCAGCAGCCAGAAAGTGGTGGAACAGGTAGAATGATTAGAATACAAGCCCAGCTAGGTGCAGTGGCTCACGCCTATAATCCCAGCACTTTGGGAGGTCAAGGCAGGCAGATGGCTTGATCCCAAGAGTTCAAGACTGCCCTGGAAAACATGGCAAAACTCCATCTTTACAAAATATACACAAATTGACAGGGTGTGGCAGCATGCATTGATAGTCTCACTACTCGGGAGGCTGAGGTGGGAGGATCTCCTGAGCCCAGGAGGTTGACGCT
Source organism: Callithrix jacchus (assembly GCF_049354715.1). NCBI lineage: Eukaryota > Metazoa > Chordata > Mammalia > Primates > Cebidae > Callithrix > Callithrix jacchus. Next base: position 95,297,027 of record NC_133509.1, read on the forward strand.
GCAGACGTAAGTCTGCCACTGCACTCCAGCCTGGGTGACAGAGCAAGATCCTGTCTCAGAGAAAAAAAAAGGGGAAAAAGAAGGCAAGCCCAGTGAAACAGAACTGCTCCTGGAGGAAGCAGTTGAACACCTGAATAAATAATAATAAGAGCACTTAAGACATCATAATGCAGCACATCCCTCTCTGAGAGATGAAAGATGAGAGAGAATATAGATACTGATTAGGTCATATATGTGAGGTGGGCTGTTAAAGGAACATGTTCCCCAATGGCCTCAATTATATGTGCAGGCTGATACATTAGCTGAGAGGGAATAATGATGGGATAGGACACATGAGGAGCTGCTAGATGAAATAACACTATTATGCAGCTCAACCTCTGCAAATGTATTATCTCCAGCCTCCACTGGGTCTTCCTAAGTGTGTAAATTTTCACCAGCAGTACTCAGCAGCAAGGGCATAGACACAGAGAAGTGGATGTATGGAGTGAGATTTGCAGTGAAAATGTTTGGGCTTGCAGTGAGAAAGGGTTAAGTGTGCTTATCTCATGCTTCTAGGCCAATATATTTCAAATCCTATATTATAACTCATCAAATCAATTTAGTGAGTCATGTCCAGTCCTTTTTTAAAAATGAAGCTAACGCCAGGTGCGGTGGCTCACGCCTGTAATCCCAGCACTTTGGGAGGCCAAGGCAGCTGGGTCACCTGAGGTCGGGAGTTCGAGACCAACATGGAGATACCCCATCTCTACCAAAAATACAAAATTATCCGGGTGTGGTGGCACCTGTCTGTAATCTCAGGCTGAGGCAGGAGAATCACTTGAACCCGAGAGGTGGAGGTCGCCATGAGCCAAGATTGTGCCACTGCACTCCAGCCTGGGCAAAAAGAGTGAAACTCCATCTCAAAAAAAAAAAAAGAAAAAGAAGAAGAAGCAGCTAAATTAAATGGAACAGAAAATAACTGTGAATCACATTTAGCAACTTTTGCCTCAGTTAAATACACACACACATATATATATATATATGTTATATATTAAGTTGTAATGTAAAAGGTAATTTTTATTATGGAATATGTTTAAAAAGTTTGAAAGCCACTTGTCTAGGCCATATAGACAAGGAAGTTGTGTTATCAGAGTTTCTGGCAAATATTCTGGTTTCCCTTTTGCCAGGTACATGACAGAATTGTACTTCTTTGTTTTCCTTGAAGTTAGGCGTGGCCAGGTAACCTGCTTTGACCAGTGAAAAGTGAGCAGAAGAGATATAGGTCTAGCTTCAAGAGCTAGTGCACTATTAGCCACATCTCTTTTGTTTTGTCACTGCATTACGCAATGTTCCAGATGTCACTGCTCCATCAGCCTTAGTCCCAAAACAAGGAGACATGAAACACAGCCTTCAGACAATCCACAATAAATATGTAATATAGGTAACAAATAAATCTTTATTACCATAAACCATTATGATTTGGGGTTTACTTATTACTGCAACATAACTTAGCCTATCCTGCCTGATAGAGAAGTCAAGTCTAGAAGGACATGATTCAAGAGAAAACGGAAGGATCAAAGAACATTTTACACATAGGTACTCAATATGCCCTGATAGACTATGAAAAAATTGCTGGCAGGTAATTGACTGCTAACTATACAATTACAATGAAAAAATAGAGAGACAGGAAATAGAATTGTTGATAGAAGCCCTGAATTGGAATTCAAGCTGGAAGATGAATTGAAAGACGTGCAGAGGAAAGAAAGCTCATTCAGTGAATGGAAAACAGGATGAGCCAAGGATGGGCACAGAAATGAGACTCAGTCTCTCCAGAACAGATTGTTCACGTTAGAATAGAAGGAAATAAAACTAAAAAATGTGGGTAAGATTCTATTTTTTTTTTATACCAGAACATTTATTGGGTGACTAGTCATTGAAATTCTTTTTTTTTTTTTTTTGAAAGGGAGTCTTACACTGTCACCCAGGCTGGAGTGCAGTGGTGTCATCTCAGCTTGCTGCAACCTCTGCCTCCTGGGTTCAAGAGATTCTCCTGCCTCAGCCTCCCAAGTAGCTAGGATTAAAGGCGCCCACTATTACATCCACTTAATTTTTACTATTTTTAGTAGAGACAGGGTTTCACTATTTGGCCAGGCTGGTGTCGAACTCCTGACCTTGTAATTTGCCCGCCTCGGCCTCCCAAAGTGCTGGGATTACCGACATGAGCCACCAAGCCTGGCCAAATCAGTGAAATTCTTAAGATGAACTGCATGCTGCAACAGTTGCCCTCTTTGATTTAGGTATTTTTCCTTCACAGAATCAATGCTTGAATCTGCAGTATGCAATTTTGAGGTGCTTCATTCGACCAGTCCCAGTGCTATTTTGTCTTTTAGCCTTGGCTCCTCAGTTACACTTCTTGTGCTTGGCAGGTTAGCCATGTTTGCCACAGGTTGACTTCTGAAGGTGGTAGGCCTTGAAGCTGCAGCAGTGGCACAATGTGTGCGTCTTATTGCGACATTTTCCAAACAATGATATTCCCTTCATCATGTCGCTTCTGTGGTCAACACCAAAGAGATGGGAAGAGCAGATCCAATTTTAATGGAAATCTTCAAAGTTATGCAGAAATGCTTATAATTAAAATATGTAAAGCCCTTAGTGCAATGTCTACTCATAATTGAAGGTCGGCTAATATTAGTTCCTGTTGTGTTGCTGTTATTGTTGATGTGGTTGTACAATGAAGAGCCATAGGAGATGTCTAGGAGTTGTGCCACAAAAGCAGTGCTCTGTAAACTAATTTGGCCATTGGGCACAGGATGGACTGAAGAGGGAATAACTGAAAATGAGAAAACTACTGAGGCAGTGGTCTAGGAGTGAGGCAATGAGATAAGAAGAATGAATAAATTCTACTGCAAGTAGTATTTTTTTGTCTGTCAACCATTTCTCCACATGACACCAAGTGGACACTCAAAAAAGCAAAATCTTCCCACATTAAGAGCCAATCATGCAGGGCCAGTGGCATGCAACTGTAGTCCCAGCTATTCAGGAGGCTGAACTGGGAGGATTGCTTGAACCCAGGAGTTCGAGGACAGCCTAGACGACTTAAAGGAGCACCATCACTTAAATAAGAAAGAGAAAAAAAAGAACAGAAAGAACCTGTAAAAGTATAGTTCAATAATCCTACAAGGCATTTAGGGATTACTACAGCAGTCTCCAGGGTGATTTCTACCTCTTGTGCTTTTGTGAAAAGTGAAATTAGGCAGCATAGGTACCATTTATCCAACCCTTAGCCTGCTCCCTTAGACCCTGGAACCCCCAGTGGTATTCACAGTAATACCTTGGAGGGCATCTCTATTCTTCAGAAACACTACCGTTATGAACTCCACCTAATGCTGTAGAATCTACCCAGCTACCAGGTGGGAATGAAGCCTGTAGCTTCTGAAAAGAAGACAGAGCCAGTCAGTCTCGTGGTAACTTTCCCTCCCTCACTTAGATGGAATTGCCTCCACTTCTGCATAGAAGACAAGCATTTCGACATGTCTGAGAACTTTAGCCGGTGGCACCAGGGCTGATTGGCCTTCTTTCAAAAATGTCTTAGTTAGTTGACTTCTACCAAGTAACTGTATAATGCTGCAGGTTAGAGCGAGTAACTTATAAACAATCCTTGTGGTTCTTAATGGCAATGTTCATGAGGGTAATTTGGGCAGCTTCTAAAGTGCTTTATGTCTCAGTTTCTTGCTCTATGTAGCAGAAAAACTATCATAATCACTCACCGGGAAGATATAACTCTTAACTAAAGTTTGCAAAACACCCTGACATCCTCTAATGAAAGTGCTACATCTAAATGACATATAATTAGAGACAGGCTTGTACCTATGATCTCTGAGAGAAGAAACAAAGAAAGAAGAAATAATTTGCACACCTATTATTGTTGCTCATTTCATGATTAAATTCTTAACAAATACATATAACCATTCTAACTTTCTAGTTAGGAAAGCAAGTCCTCAATAGTTAAAAATAAAGTTTTAATTTAATTTAAGCCACTTAAATTACCACATCACCTTCTACTTCTACAGCCAAGGACATATCTTCCTCTTTTATCAGACCAGCAAATCTGGGATCCAGTCCAACTTATTCAAACACAGCAGGGAGAAAAAAAAAATCCCAGACCCAAAAAGGTAAATGACTTGCCCAAGGTCAATCAAAATTTGGCCCCAGAAACTTTTATTACAATTAGACAGCTTTAATTTTTTCTTTCTCAAAATAGTCTGAATTGACAAGTCACTAAAAAAGAATTAAAAAGGCAGAAGTGATTTTTTTTCGGTTGGGATATCAGGTTGATGTGAAATAGAAGTTATTCTCTATGCCAACAGGGTAAGGACTCTTGACACATCCTAATTAAGTGGATATGAGCCAACTATTTCGCTTCCAAAATATTTTAGTTTTGCAAGTAATGTCGATTCCATGTCTGGAAAGGGTATTTCTAAATGCATAGCAGATTTCTCATATTTTCTCTGGAAGACTTCCCCAAGCTGTTGCATAATAAGTGGCTTGCTACTAAAACCCATGATGGTCCCACAAAGCAAAACTATCACAAGACATTCCACTTCTTGGCGCCAGAGACTGCCACATATGGACAGGTCTAGTACCAAGGAATCCTCTTGAAAACTCCCACATTCTTACATTTAAATGCCCGATTTATGCATTCTTACATCAAAAAGAGATTTGTGAGAGGTGAAGCTATTTTCTTTAATCTCATTTTCTAATTGAAAAATGTGAAAGAACTGTGATTTTGCTCTAAAAATACCATGATTTATAAACTTAGATACCGACGATCATTTTCTTCCAAGGTAAATGTCCTAGCCATCTGTACAATAGCACATTTTTACGATATCCTGGTAAGAATATTCCTAAGATGAGAATTAAGTTATAAGAATATTTACTTCATTTCAGTAGTTTTTAGTTAATTGCAATGTATAAAACTTAAAGACACTAAAGTTATTTATGTATGGTAATGTGGGTAATATCCACCTGTTTAGTTATTTTGGTTTTATTTAGTTTATCGTATAGAAATATATTTGAATTGACTAATTTCCATTTTTTTCTAACAGAAAACTATAATGATTTTTTTTGTTTGAGGAAGGGAGACTCTGGATGAAAAACTGCTCATTCCTAAAGAAAAAATAAGATATTTCTCCCTTGATAATTCACACAATGTGTTTTTACTCAATGAAATGAAAATAGCATTAATTATAAATACATTTACAGATTCCATTACTCAATACAAGTTTTTAAAATCCTGATTAAACGGTATAATAACCCTGAAATATACAATTGGCTCTTTATTGTTTAATCCTGAGGTTGACAGCACCAACCACAAAGCACAGTCACAGGCCAGGCACTGTAACTTCATGCTCACTGTGAGAAGCATATGTGGAAAGCAAATCTGGTAATGAAAACCAGGCTTGGAATGCACGTGGTTCCTGATGGTGCTTTTCCAGAAAGGGTTGTATCATAACAGCAACATTTCTAAGGAGAGAAAATGGAGGAGAAAAGGAACAAAGAAACACCTTTGCACAAAGAAAAGCCAGGCGCAGTGGCTAACACCTGTAATCCCAGCACTTTGGGAGGCCAAGGCGGGTGGATCACCTGAGGTCAGGAGTTCAAGACCAGCCTGACCAACATGGTGAAACCTCATGTCTACTAAAAATGCAAAAATTAGCCAGGCCATGGTGGCACATTCCTATAATCCCAGCTACTCAGGAGCCTGAGGCAGGAGAATCACTTGAACCCAGGAGGCAGAGGTTAAGATCGTGTCACTGCACTCCAGCCTGGACGACAGAGTAAGACGCCATCTCAAAAAAACAATAATAACAATAATAAAAGTACAAAAAGAATGCTATACTATGTAGGGGTCTGGGGAATCAAGACTCTGTATAATAGATGGCATAGATGTGCAGCTTTCCTCTCGGGAACTTCATAGACCTCTGCCTCTCCCCAGTACTATATGGGTATTACACACTTATGCCTGGGTACAAACTCTTATGCCACACCCACATGCTTTGTGATCTTGCTAAGCTATGTCACTGCTCTCTACCTCAGTGTTCTCATGTGTACAGTGGGGTTATAATGACTTACCTCCTAGTGTTAATATAATGATTAAGTAAAGTCATATATGCAAAACATTTATACAGTACTACCCAACATGTCAATAAGGATTTTATGTTTTAGCCATGTGTATTACTACTAACATTTCTACTTAAAAGCTAAACCAAGTCCAACTAAAGTGTCTTTATAGATGAAGAGAAACTAGTTGTTGGCATGCCAAATATAATTATTGATATCATTTCTATGTATATATGACATTTATCCTCCTCATCACTTTAACTACATTCTCAACTCTTAGGGGATCACTTAGAGAACACAGACATGTCAAACACAGACATAAATAGAACACAAGGCCTCTGTGATCAGTACCTGACTGAGTCACACAGAGTGCTGGGAATGCAGAAAAGAGAGCAATTCTGTCTGATTGGAAGGAGTCAAGGAACACTTTACAGAGGAAGTGACATGTGAGCTCAATCTTAAAGCCACAGTGTTTGAAGTGCAGAAAGGTTGCAAGGCAAGGGTCTGCTGCAGGACATGGGAACCACTGGCCTGCTGTGAAAGGAGCAAGAGAGGAGGGAAGGGAAATGAGAAGAAATGAGCCTAGAAAATCAGCCCATATGATGAACTGTGCAAGAGAGGCAAATGTGATGAGGTAGGATGGTTCATTTTACTTGTTAATTTGACTCCTCCACAGGGCGTCCAGACATTTGGTCAAACTGATCCTAGGTGTGTGTCTGTGAGGGTGTTTATGGATAAGATTAACATTTGAATCAGTAAACTGAGTAAAGCAGACTATCCTTCCCAACAGGAGTGGGTCTCATCTAATCCACTGAAGGCCTGAATAAAACAAAAAGGCTGACCCTGAAGTGAATAGGGGGGAGTTCCTCCTCCCTAACTGCCTGCAAGCTGAGACATCATCTTATTCCTGCCTTCAGACTCAAACTGAAACATCAACTCTTCTTGGGTCCTGAGCATGCTGGTGTTTGCACTGGAACAACAAAATCAGCTCTCCTGGGCCTCCAGTGTACTGACTACAGATCTCAGCACGTCTTAGCTTTTATAAACACTTGAGCCAATTCCTCATAATCAATATCTTTATATGTGTATATTCATGATAGATAGATAGATATCCTATTGGTCTGCTTCTCTAGAAAACCCAATGCATTGGGCGGGGTGGGGGGGAGTGGGCGGGAGGGCAATTTTCAAGTGTCCCTATCCATGGTTGTCTCCCTCAGTTGCCTTTTGAGGACAATTCTGTGACTGCACATGGATGATTTTATGTGTTACCAGGGCTAATAGGTAAAGGTCCAAAATTAAGGAAGAGAAAAGGGAGCAGAATGATTTACTGAAGTGGCAGTATGAAGCCTCTCTTGAAGAAAAGACTCCACTAAGAGGCAGAAGAAAGAGGATGAAAGAGAGGTGGGCAGTTTTGAGGAGCAGTTAAGTTAAAGAGATGAGGAGGAAAATGTAGCTTGGTATGTGACTTGGGAGAGAAAGCTGTGCAGAAGGATTTGGGGGAAGTTTTGCTGGGAGCTATGGGGGAATAATTTGCCAAGGAATTCACTCTCTGCCCCGAAGACTCCAACAAACCCCAATACTGATGATTGAAGTTAGATTTATGTTTATTTGAGGTGAATTATTATGCTGAGGGAGGCCTTCAGGGAGGAGTTGAAAGGCACAGTTTTATATGACTCCTTCAAATAGCACCCTTGAATTGTTCAAAGTAAGCCCTTCAGAAAAGGTAAAAATAATTTGGGAAAGCCTAGTCTTCACCAAAAAACTACTAGAACTGATAAATAAATTCAGGAAAGTTATAGGATATAAATTCAATTTACAAAAATTAGTAGCATTTCTATATGCCAACAGTGAACAATCTGAGAAAGAAACCAAGAAAATAATTCCATTTACAATTGTTACAAATAAAATACCTAGAAATAAACTTAGCCCAAGTAAAAGATCTCTGCAACAAAAAGTATAAAACATGGATGAAGGAAATTGAACAGGGGCCGGGCATGGTGGCTCATGCCTGTAACCCTAGCACTTTTGGAGGCCGAATCACTTGAGGTCAGGAGGTAGAGACAAGCCTGACCGACATGGAGAAACCCCATCTCTACTAAAAATACAAAATTAGCCAGGAATGGTGGTGCATGACTATAATCCCAGCTACTTGGGAGGCTGAGGCAGGAGAATTGCCTGAACCCAGGAGGCGGAGGTTGTGGTGAGCCGAGATTATATCACTGCACTCCAGCCTGGGCAACAAGAGCAAACCTCCATCTCAAAAAAAAAAAAAGAAAGAAAGAAAGAAAGAAAGAAAGAAAGAAAGAAAGAAAGAAAGAAAGAAAGAAAGAAAGAAAGAAAGAAAGAATTGAAGAGGACACAAAGAATGGAAAGATATTCCATATTCAATTATTTGAAGAATCTATATTGTTAAAATGTCCATACTACCCAAAGCAATCTACAGATTCAATACAATCTCTAGCAAAATACCAATGATATTCTTCATCGAAATAGAAGAAATAATCCTAAAAGTTATATGGAGCCACAAAGTATGGTTCCAGATTTGGAGCCAGAATAGCCAAAGCAATTCTGAGCAAAAAGAACAAAGCTGGAGGCATCACATTACCTGATTTCAAATTATAATACAAACATATAGTAACAAAAACAGCCTGATACTAGCATAAAAACAGATACATAGACCAATGGAACAGAGTAGAGAACCCAGAAATAAATCCATGCATTTATTATTGCAATGAATTTGTACTTATTTGCACCATTTTCTCTAATCCTGAGTCAAAATCAAAAGGCATATTGATGACTACCGGCTATATTCTGTGAATAAAAAGATATGTGCCATTTCATTTACAACTCTTATTTGCCTAGCAATGCTCTTCCTTGCTGGTCACATAGGAATGCTCCATCAATACTTACCCCAAAACAAATTTTCCCGTGTTTGTGTTCTACTTCTATGTGACAAATTATTACAAATTTAGTGGCTTAAAAAAAACCACACACATTCACTAGTCTTGTAAAACAGTAAAAAACAAACAAACAAAAAAACCCACTTATTATCTTGTAGTTTCCATGGGTCAGGAGTTTAGGCACAGCTTGTGTGAATCCTCTGCTCAGGTCTTCGATACATGAGCTTTCTCAATATGGCTGTTTATTCAGGCAGCAAGGAGAATCTCTAGCTCCAGTCTACTAAGATGGAGTCTGATATAACATAACATAATTACAGGATGATGTTCCATCATCTTTATAACATAACATAACCTAATCATTACAGTAATATTCCATCATCTATTTACATTTTGTTGGAAGGAAGCCATAAGTCTTGCCTACCCTTAAGGGGAGGGGATTACACAAGAGTGTGAAAACTAGGAGATGGGAATCATTGGGGGTCACTTTGGCATCTATCTGACACAATCCACATTATACCAAATTGTCAACTAAATGAAAACTTTTCTATAGCAAGGGTTCATATAAAAGGCCTTAAACAGTTGTCATTCGTATAGGTACATATCTAGATAGACAGATAGATAGAGAAATACATAGGCACACATGCACGCACGCACACACTCACACACAGCATACACATACTATCACAGAGCTTAAGAGAAAGTTTATGAAGTTAGACACCTGTTGTCTCAAATATCTATGATAACTACTTAAAGGCTTAGCTACTTAAAACAATCATAATCTTATCTTGCTCATGAGTCTGTGGGTCAGTATTTGGATAGGCCACAGCAAAGCAGGCTAGCTTATCTCTTCCCTACCAGATGTCTGTGGGGCCAGTATGCTCAAGAAGGTGTTATTACTCACATGTCTGCAGCCTCAGCTAGGACAGCTCAAATGGCTGGGGACTTGCAGGAACAGTCAACTGAGGTCATACTGGTGGGGCCTTGGTTCTAGTTGGCTGAAGTTCTCAGTTCCTACAATTTCTGTCCATGTGGCCTCTCCACGTAATTTCACTATGGGGTCTCTCCAGCAAAGGAGCTGGACATTTTCCATGGGGGCTGAACATCTAGAGGCAGAAAATAGAAGTAGAAAATTTTCTTAAGGCCTGAGCTTGGAAGTCCCAGAAAGTTAGTTCTATCACATTCTGTTGGTCAAAGACAATCTTAAAGCTTCCATTGTCTCTTTCATGTCTTCTTATACTGTCTAGGTAAAAAGAAAATACAATGTAGAATACAAGTGGCAATGATGTGCATACTTGTCTCATTTCTGATTTTAAAGGACCTATAAATGTTTCCCTATCTAACATGACATTGGCACTAGGTATTTAACGAATACTTTTTTCAGCATAAAGAAGTTCTCTTCCATTTCTATTTTCTAAGTGTTTATTTTTAATGATGAAAGCTTTTTCTTCAAGCTTTGATATAAGCAAATGCATTTTTCTCATTTAATATATAAATGTGGATTTTGTTTATAGATTTTCTAATATTAAACCATCCTTGCATACCTAAGATAAATCCAACTTTATTACTATGTATATTTTTGATACAATGTTGGATTCATTTTGCTAATATTTATTTAAGATTATTACATTCTTATTCACCATAAAAATGGGCCTATAATTTTTCTTTCTCATAATGTGTTCCCGGTTTTGTTTTAAAAGTTATGCTACCTTTGTAGAACAAATTGGACAGTATTCTTTCTTTTTCTATTATATGAAATAACTTGAATATTTTATTTGGCCTTTAAAAAACTCATAGAAATTTTCTACATAACTATCTATGTTTTCTCTGTGGAAAGATGTTTTTAGTTGACAAATAAAAATTGTAAAACATGATGTTTTGATTATGTATACATTATGGAATGGCTAAATCAAGCTAATTAACATATCCATTACATTCCTCACATACTGCCATGATTTGAATGTATGTCTTCCTCCAAAAGTACATATGTAGGAACTTGAACTCAAAGGTGATGGTATTAAAAGATGGGGCCTCTGAAAAAGTGATTAAGTCATGAGTACTCCACTCCCATGAATAGGATAATAAAAGAGGTTTCAGAGATCTGCCTGACCCTTCCATTTTTTTTCTGCTATGTGAGAACAAAGCATTCAACCCTGGTGATTAGTGATATTGAGCATTTTTTTTTTTCTTTCTTGAGACAGAGTCTAGCTCTGTTGCCCAGGCTGGAATGCAATGTCATGATCTCAGCTCACTGCAACCTCTGTCTCCCAGGTTCAAGCAATTCTCCTGCCTCAGCCTCCCAGGAAGCTGGGATTACAGGCGCATGCCACCACACCCAGCTAATTTTTGTAATTTTATTAGAGACTGGGTTTCATCATGTTGGCCAGGCTGGTCTTGGACTCCTGACCTCAGGTGATCCACCTGTGGATCAGCCTTCCAAAGTGCTGGGATTACAGAAGCATTTTTTTTCATATACCTGCTCACCATTTCTAAGTATTCTTTGGAGAAATGTCTATGCAGATCCTTTGCCCATATTTTTAGTTGGGTTATTTATTTCTGTGAGAAAATTTCGACCACTGTTTTAAACTGCAATGGTTTAAGACTATTTCTTCTAGCAAATTATATTTTTTCTAGGGTTTTATCCTTTTGAAATAAATTTGCAAAAACATTGGCATAGATTTGTTGATTGTATCATTATTTTTGAATTTCTACTTTGTTTCTTTTTTATTCATAAAATTGGTTATAGCCTCTTCCTTCTCTTGATAAATCTTATCAACAATTCATGTTGTTAGTTGTTTTGAAAAATTAACTTTTGTCTTTATTGGCCTCTATTTAATATTTGCTTTATGTGTCACTTTTATTGTATTTTTTCTTCTATTTTCTGTAAGCGTATTGTTTTTTTCTTTCACCAATACCTTAAAATGGGCATTAATGTCATTAATTTCAAGTGTTTGTAAATTTTCTAGAATCACAAATTTTTCTTGCATCCCACAGGCTTCTACATAGTAATTATTATTCACTTCTAGGGTTTTTAAAATTTATGCTTCTTAAGAAAACAATGAGTTATTCAGCAAATTGTGTTTTACAGATTTTGAAATATGCAGTCAGTCTTCAATTTTTTACATTTTTGTAACTAATTTCCAATCTAGTTGCACTGTGGCCAGAGATTATCAGTGGTACATTAATAATTTTTGAAGATATTTTAAAAGTGCTTGATAATTGTTGAATACGGAACTCTATATTCATGCATTAGATTAAGCTTATTAATTGTGCTGTCCAGTTTTTTGGTTTGTTTGTTGTTTTGTTTTGTTTCTGAGACTAAGTCTAGCTCTGTCACCTAGGCTGGAGTGCAATCGCGTGACCTCCCAGGAGGAGCACAGTGGTGCAACATTGGCTCACTGCAACCTCCACTTCCCACATTTAAGCAATCCCCATGCCTCGGCCTCTCAAGCAACTGGGACTACAGGTGCATACCACCACACCTGGCTAATTTTTTGTATTTTTAGCAGAGATAAGGTTCACCATGTTGACCAGGATGGGCTTGAGCTCCTAACCTCAAGTGATCCACCCACCTCAGCCTCCCAAAGTGCTGGGATTATAGGTATGAGTCATCACACCTGGCCCAGTTTTTCTATCTTTGCTGCTTTTTGTCTGCTTGGTCTAACAACAATTAAGAGTAATTACTTGAAATCTCCCATAGTAACACCGCAATGGATTTTAGATTATGTATCTATTTCTTTCTATAGAATTGCTTAATATGTTTTGAGGCTGTTTTATTCAGTGCAAACATACATTAAATCATTCATTATATATTCACTAAACGATGACCCTCTGCATCCCTAATAATGCCTTTTATCTTCAAATACATTTTATTTGATAGTAATATAGGCCAATAGTTTTCTTTTGGCTTTACCCAATTTGTTCATATTCATCTTTTTGCTTACAAATTTTGAGTTGTTATTTTAAGATGTGTCCCTTACACATCTGGATTTGTTGAAATACAACTGTCTTTGTCTTTTAACTATAAACTTAGTCCATTTTTAGCTATTGTTATGATTGATATATTTTGAGATGTTTTTACCACTTGCATTTGTAACTTTAGATTGTTCCTTTCTTTTTTATTTTTTCTCAAAAAAGAAAAAACTGGCCAGGTGTGATGACTCACACCTGTAATCACAGCACTTTGGGAGGCCGAGGTGGGAGCATCACTTGAGGTCAGGAGTTCAAGACCAGCCTGGACTACATGGTGAAACCCTGCCTCTACTCAAAAAAAAAAAAAAAAAAAAAAAAAAAAAAAAATTAGCATGGCATGGTGTCAGGTGCCTGTAATCCCAGCTCCTTGGGAGGTTTAGGCATGACAATTGCTTGAATCCAGGAGGAGGAGTTTTCAGTGAGCTGAAATCATGCTTCTGCACTCCAGCCTGCTTGACAGGGAGACTTTGCCTCAAAAAAAAAAAGAAAAACAAAAATTACACTACGCACCTATCCCCCTTCATAAAAAAGAAATTTAGGCTGAGCGTGGTGGCTCATGTCTGTAATCCCAGCACTTTGAGGGTCCAGGATGGGCAGATCACTTGAGCCTAGGAGTTCAAGACCAGCCTGGACAACATAATGAAACCCCATCTCTACAAAAAATACAAAATTTAGCCTGGTCCACTGGTAGTATTTGCCTGTAGTCCCAGCTACCCAGGAGGCTGAGGTGGGCAGATACCTGAGGCTGGGGAGGTCAAGACTGCAGTGAGCCATAATTGTGCCACTAAATTCCAATGTGAGTGACAAAGTGAGACATTGTCTAAAAAAAAACTAGCATACTTTCACACCTCTAAGCCTTTACTTCTACTTCCTTTAATCCAACCCCCATCACATGGATATTATGTAGGCTTAATTCTGGCCTAGAGAATTGGGTTCTTTACTTAATTTGGACTTAGTTATATGTTAAAGATAACAAACTTTACTAAAATAGTTGATCACTTTAGTACATATAATAGTGCAACATCTCCTGCATTTGTTTTCATTATGGTTTTGTGTTTGGAAAACTTTCAGAGGCCTGTATGAATGAGAATATGTTTATTATGTCCCTGAATTTGAGTGACAGTTTGACATGATCTGAAGCTCTAAGTTCTCCACTACTTTTCAAATGTTTCTATTTTTACACTCCTCCTTTAAAAATTTTTGTCTTGCTTAATGAAATATTTTCTCACCTTAGATAATAAAAATATTCTTTTATATTCTCTTCTATATGTTTTAGAGTTTTTATTTGTATAGCTCTTTAATCAATCTCAAACCTATTTTTCTGAGTGAGATGATGATTAGGGATACGATTTGAATTTTCCACATGGATAGTCAGTTGGCTCCAAACCGTTATTAAATAGTTCATCATTTCTTCAACCATTATGCAGTTCTCCATTGTCATATATCAAATATTCATATTTACTTGGTTCTGTTTGTAGGCTCTGTATTAAATTCATTTGTCTTTGTATACTTTGCCACATTATCATACAGTCTTGATTATTATGGCTTCATGATTAAGCTTTGATAATCTGGGATAAATTTTCTTCTTTTTTTTTTTTTAATTTTTTATTTTTTATTGCATTTTAGGTTTTGGGGTACCTGTGCAGAGCATGCAATACAATTGCATAGGTACACACATGGCAGTGTGTTTTGTTTGCTTTCTTGCCTTCACCCACATTTGGCATTTCTCCCCAGGCTATCTCTCCCCACCTCCCCCTCCCACTGGCCCTCCCCTTTTCCCCCCAATAGACCCCAGTGTTTAGTACTCCCCTCTCTGTGTCCATGTGTTCTCATTTTTCATCACCCGCCTATGAGTGAGTATATGCGGTGTTTCATTTTCTGTTCTTGTGTCAGTTTGCTGAGAATGATGTTCTCCAGATTCATCCATGTCCCTACAAATGACACGAACTCATCATTTCTGATTGCTGCATAATATTCCATGGTGTATATGTGCCACATTTTCCCAATCCAGTCTATCATCGATGGACATTTGGGTTGATTCCAGGTCTTTGTTATTGTAAACAGTGTTGCAATGAACATTCGTGTGCATGTGTCCTTATAGTAGAACGATTTATAGTCCTTTGGATATATACCCAGTAATGGGATTGCTGGGTCAAATGGAATTTCTATTTCTAAGGCCTTGAGGAATTGCCACACTGTCTTCCACAATGGTTGAACTAATTTACACTCCCACCAACAATGTAAAAGTGTTCCTTTTTCTCCACATCCTCTCCAGCATCTGTTGTCTCCAGATTTTTTAATGATCGCCATTCTAACTGGCGTGAGATGGTATCTCAATGTGGTTTTGATTTGCATCTCTCTGATGACCAGTGACGATGAGCATTTTCTCATATGATTGTTGGCCTCATATATGTCTTCTTTCGTAAAGTGTCTGTTCATATCCTTTGCCCAATTTTGAATGGGCTTGTTTGTTTTTTTCCTGTAAATCTGTTTGAGTTCTTTGTAAATTCTGGATATCAGCCCTTTGTCAGATGGGTAAACTGCAAAAATGTTTTCCCATTCTGTTGGTTGCTGATTCACTCTAGTGACTGTTTCTTTTGCTGTGCAGAAGCTGTGGAGTTTCATTAGGTCCCATTTGTCTATTTTGGTTTTTGTTGCCAATGCTTTTGGTGTTTTGTTCATGAAGTCCTTGCCTACTCCTATGTCCTGGATGGTTTTGCCTAAATTTCCTTCTAGGGTTTTTATGGTGCTGGGTCTTATGTTTAAGTCTTTAATCCATCTGGAGTTAATTTTGGTGTAAGGTGTCAGGAAGGGGTCCAGTTTCTGCTTTCTGCACATGGCTAGCCAGTTTTCCCAGCACCATTTGTTGAACAGGGAATCCTTTCCCCATTGCTTGTTTTTGTCGGGTTTATCAAAGGTTGTATGGTTGTAGATATGTTGTGTTGCCTCTGATGCCTCTGTTCTGTTCCATTGGTCTATATCTCTGTTTTGGTACCAGTACCATGCTATTTTGATTACTGTAGCCTTGTAGTATAGTTTGAAATCCGGTAGGGTGATGCCCCCCGCTGTGTTCTTTTTGCTTAGAATTGACTTGGCTATGTGGGCTCTCTTTTGGTTCCATATGAAGTTCATGGTGGTTTTTTCCAGTTCTGTGAAGAAAATCAATGGTAGCTTGATGGGTATAGCATTGATTCTGTAAATTACTTTGGGCAGTATAGCCATTTTTACGATATTAATTCTTCCTAACCATGAACATGGAATGTTTCTCCATCTGTTTGTGTCCTCTCTTATTTCGTTGAGCAGTGGTTTGTAGTTCTCCTTGAAGAGGTCACTTACGTTCCTTGTGAGTTGTATTCCAAGGTATTTTATTCTTTTTGTAGCAATTGTGAATGGCAGTTCGTTCTTGATTTGGCTTTCTATAAGTCTGTTATTGGTGTAGAGGAAGGCTTGTGATTTTTGCACATTGATTTTATATCCTGAGACTTTGCTGAAGTTGCTTATCAGTTTCAGGAGTTTTTGGGCTGAGGAGATGGGGTCTTCTAGGTATACTATCATGTCGTCTGCAAATAGAGATAATTTGGCTTCCACATTTCCTATTCGAATACCCTTTATTTCTTTTTCTTGCCTGATTGCTCTGGCTAGAACTTCCAGAACTATATTGAATAGGAGTGGTGAAAGAGGGCATCCTTGTCTAATGCTGGATTTCAAAGGGAATGCTTCCAGTTTTTGCCCATTCAGTATGATATTGGCTGTTGGTTTGTCATAAATAGCTTTTATTACTTTGAGATACGTTCCATCGATGCCGAGTTTATTGAGGGTTTTTAGCATAAAGGGCTGTTGAATTTTGTTGAATGCCTTCTCTGCGCCAATTGAGATAATCATGTGGTTTTTGTTTTTGGTTCTGTTTATGTGGTGGATTACGTTGATAGACTTGCATATGTTGAACCAGCCTTGCATCCCTGGGATGAATCCTACTTGATCATGATGAATAAGTTTTTTGATTTGCTGTTGCAATCGGCTTGCCAATATTTTATTGAAGATTTTTGCATCTATGTTCATCATGGATATTGTCCTGAAGTTTTCTTTTCTTGTTGGGTCTCTGCTGGGTTTTGGTATCAGGATGATATTGGTCTCATAAAATGATTTGGGAAGGATTCCCTCTTTTTGGATTACTTGGAATAGTTTCAGAAGGAATGGTATTAGCTCCTCTTTGTGTGTCTGGTAGAATTCGGCTGTGAACCCGTCTGGACCTGGGCTTTTTTTGTGTGGTAGGCTCTTAATTGCTGCCTTGACTTCTGCCCTTGTTATTGGTCTATTCATATTTTCAGCTTCCTCCTGGTTTAGGCTTGGGAGGACACAGGAGTCCAGGAATTTATCCATTTCTTCCAGGTTTACTAGTTTATGTGCATAGAGTTGTTTGTAATATTCTCTGATGATGGACTGAATTTCTGTGGAATCTGTGGTGATTTCCCCTTTATCATTTTTTATTACATCTATTTGGTTGTTCTCTCTTTTCTTTTTAATCAATCTGGCTAGTGGTCTGTCTATTTTGTTGATCTTTTCAAAAAAACAGCTCTTGGATTTATTGATTTTTTGGAGGGTTTTTCATGTCTCAATCTCCTTCAGTTCAGCTCTGATCTTAGTTACTTGTCTTCTGCTGGGTTTTGAGTTTTTTTGATCTTGCTCCTCTAGCTCTTTCAATTTTGATGATAGGGTGTCAATTTTGGATCTCTCCATTCTTCTCATATGGGCACTTATTGCTATATACTTTCCTCTAGAGACTGCTTTAAATGTGTCCCAGAGATTCTGGCATGTTGTGTCTTCGTTCTTATTGGTTTCGAAGAACTTCTTTATTTCTGCCTTCATTTCGTTGTTTATCCAGTCAACATTCAAGAGCCAGTTGTTCAGTTTCCATGAAGCTGTGAGGTTCTGGGTTGGTTTCTGAATTCTGAGTTCTAATTTGATTGCACTATGGTCTGAAAGACTGTTTGTTATGATTTCAGTTGTTTTGCATTTGCTGAGCAGTGCTTTACTTCCAATTATGTGGTCAATTTTTGAGTAGGTGTGATGTGGTGCTGAGAAGAATGTATATTCTGTGGATTTGGGGTGGAGAGTTCTGTAAATGTCTGTCAGGTTTGCTTGCTCCAGGTCTGAGTTCAAGCCCTGGATATCCTTGTTGATTTTCTGTCTTGTTGATCTGTCTAATATTGACAGTAGAGTGTTAAAGTCTCCCACTATTATTGTGTGGGAGTCTAAGTCTCTTTGTAAGTCATTAAGAACTTGCCTTATATATCTGGGTGCTCCTGTATTGGGTCCATATATGTTTAGGATCCTTAGCTTTTCTTGTTGTATCGATCATTTTACCATTATGTAATGTCCTTCTTTGTCTCTTTTGATCTTTGTTGCTTTAAAGTCTATTTTATCAGAGATGAGAATTGCAACTCCTGCTTTTTTTTGCTCTCGATTTGCTTGGTAAATCTTCCTCCATCCCTTTATTTTGAGCCTTTGTGTATCCTTGCATGTGAGATGGGTTTCCTGGATACAGCACACTGATGGGTTTTGGCTTTTTATCCAATTTGCCAGTCTGTGTCTTTTGATTGGTGCATTTAGTCCATTTACATTTAGGGTTAATATTGTTATGTGTGAATTTGATACTGCCATTTTGATGCTAGCTGGCTGTTTTGCCCGTTAGTTGTTGTAGATTCTTCATTATGTTGATGCTCTTCAGCATTTAGTGTGATTTTGGAATGGCTGGTACTGGTTGTTCCTTTCTATGTGTAGTGCCTCTTTCAGGAGCTCTTGTAAAGCAGGCCTGGTGGTGACAAAATCTCTGAGTACTTGCTTGTTCACAAAGGATTTTATTTTTCCTTCACTTCTGAAGCTCAGTTTGGCTGGATATGAAATTCTGGGTTGAAAGTTCTTTTCTTTAAGGATGTTGAATATTGGCCCCCACTCTCTTCTGGCTTGTAGAGTTTCTGCCGAGAGATCTGCTGTGAGTCTGATGGGCTGCCCTTTGTGGGTGATCCGACCTTTGTCTCTGGCTGCCCTCAGTATTTTCTCCTTTATTTCAACCTTGTTGAATCTGACGATTATGTGCCTTGGGGTTAATCTTCTTGTGGAACATCTTTGTGGTGTTCTCTGTATTTCCTGCATTTGAGTGTTGGCCTGTCTTGCTAGGTGGGGGAAATTTTCCTGGATAATGTCCTGAAGAGTATTTTCCAGCTTGGATTCATTCTCTTCGTCACATTCTGGTACACCTATCAAACGTAGGTTAGGTCTCTTCACATAGTCCCACACTTCTTGGAGACTTTGTTCATTCCTTTTTGAGCTTTTTTCTCTGATCTTGGTTTCTCGTTTTATTTCATTGAGTTGATCTTCGACTTCTGATATTCTTTCTTCTGCTTGGTCAATTTGGCTGTTGAAACTTGTGCATGCTTCGTGAAGTTCTCGTATTGTGTTTTTTAGCTCCTTTAATTCATTCATATTCCTCTCTAAGTTATCCATTCTTGTTATCATTTCCTCGAGTATTTTTTCAAATCTTTTTACAAGGTTCTTAGTTTCTTTGCATTGATTTAAAACATGTTCTTTTAGCTCACAAAAGTTTCTCATTATCCACCTTCTGAAGTCTAATTCTGTCATTTTGTCACAGTCATTCTCTGTCCAGCTTTGTTCCCTTGCTGGTGAGGAGTTTGATCCTTTCTAGAAGGCGAGGTGTTCTGGTTTTGGGTGTTTTCCTCCTTTTTGCGCTGGTTTCTTCCCATCTTTGTGGATTTATCCACCTGTCATCTGTGTAGTTGCTGAGTTTTCAGTTGGGTCTCTGAGTGGATGCCCACATTGTTGATGATGAGGTATTTCTGTTACTTGGTTTTCCTTTTACCAGTCTAGCCCCTCCACTGTATGACTGCTGAGGTCCACTCCAGGCCCTGCTTGTCTGGGGTGCACCTATAGCAGCTGCAGAACAGTGAGGGGTGCTACCAGTTTCTTTTTCTGCTATCTTTGTCCCAGAATGATGCCTGCCAAATGTCAGTCTTTTGGATATAGAGGGGTCAGGGAGCTGCTTGAGGAGACAGTCTGTACTTTATAGGGGCTCAACTGCTGAGCTGTGAGCTCTGTTGTTCATTCAGGGCTGTTAGGCTGCTACGTTTAATTCTGCTGCAGCAGAACTCATTAAAAAACCCTTTTTTTCTCAGATGCTCTGTCCCCAGGGGGGTGTGGGTTGAGGCTTTATTTGTGAGTGTCCGTTGTGCTGTCCTGCCCAGCTGGGAGGTAGTCTAGTCAATATTTGCCTGCCGAGGCTCTGCCCTGCTGGTGTGAGGTTCGCCCTGTGGTTGCAGGCTCTTCCCTGCTGCTGCGGTCTCCGCCCTGCTGCCATGGGCTACGCCCTGCAGCGGAGTCTCTCTGTTGTAGCGGGTTGCCTCGGCAACGGCAGGCTAGGTCAGCAATGGGCATGTACCTCAGTAGGGGCGGATTGCCTCGGTAATGGCGGACACCCCTCCCCCACGGAGCTGCACCATCCTGGGTTCAGCTGTGCCCTCAGGGAACCTCTCCACCCAGAGCGTTTGGAATCGCCGTTTTGTTTGTCCTACTGCACTACCCCAAACGCTGTTTCCCTGGAATTTCCTGGCCTGGCTCACTTTCCAAGTCCCGTTCAGTCTCAAGTTCAGCCCTCTCAAGTCTCAGATTGCCAGTTCAACAAGGCACCCGGACCAGTGCGCTTTGTGTGGAGCACTGTGTGGCACCGCTGCACTACAGCGCCGGCCGCTGGCTGCACTGGCTGCCGGCTGCACCAGCCAAAGCCTCTGCCTGGCGTCTCGTGTCTCTTTTATACCTGGGAATTTCCCCGTTCTGTGGGCAACAAAGATCCATCTGGAAATGCGACCCTGACTCACCCTCTTCATGCATTCACCGAGAGCTTCAATCCTGGGTTGTTCTCACCACGCCATCTTGAGTCCCAATTGTCTGTTCTTGTTAGGATTTTGTCAAACCTTTTTTTAAGGTTGTTAGTTTTTTTAATTGGGCTAGAACATGTTCTTTTAACTCACAGAAGTTTATTATTATCCACCTTCTGAAGCCTGATTCTCGTAATGGAATGCACTCATTCTCCATCAGGCCTTGTTCCCTTATTGATGAGGAACTGTGATCCCCTGTAGAGGGAGAGGCATTCTGATTTGGGGTATTCTCAGCCTTTTTACGCTGGTTTCTTCCCGTCATTGTAAATTTATCCACCTGTTGTCTTTGTAATTACCAACTTTCATATTAGGTCTCTGAGTGGACGTCCAACTTGTTGATTCTCAGCACTGGAATCTGAGCATCCCACTGCGCTGGCTAAAACAGTGGCATTAAGATTCATGGTGCTTTTCTGCCTAGGAATCTTTGGTCTAGCTTCCTTCTTGAGTCCCTTTTTCAATCAACTCAATAGGCAACTCTGCCTTCCCAGAGCTCCAAATGTCGACCAAAAGGGGACCCAGTCCCGTTTACTCTGCACCAAGAACCACCGTGCCAGGGTGCCGGCACAACCGCCGGGCTGGCCACAAGAGTCACACTGGCGACCCGAGGGGCTCCTCTGCTGGGAATCTCCTGATCTGTGAGCAACAAAAATTCATCTGAAAGTGTGGCATCCTCTCGCTCTCTGCACTTTCACTGGGAGCTACAATAATGAGCTGCTAGTAACCCACCTATGTGAATTATCAATTACTGAAGGAGAGGTATTGGGGTCTCCAACCAGAAGAATGGTGAGGAAGTGCTCTATAGCCCTGTGATTAAGTTCTTCAAGAAGCCTGTCCCTGGGCTGTAATCTCTTTTTTCCCCTTAGGTGATGCTCGAAGTGTAGAGGAGGCTGGAGGTGGGGAATTTCCCTTCCCTCATGTCAGATAAGTCTCTGGTAGTCTTTTCTGTTCCTGTGTATGCCTCTGTTATGGAGAATACTCTGGATGTATTTCACCACGGTTGCTTTTCCCTCTGCCTTCCAGAAACATGAAGATTTTGCTTAGCCTTTTACTGTGAGAATCTGGTGGAATTCCTGAAGGTACAACTCATAAAAGGAGACTTCCTAAGACTTCAATTCTCAGAAGTTTCTCACTTCCAACCTAGTTCAAACTCAGTCTGCAAAAATTAATCAAAGTTACCGCTTATGCATTCTTATCAGTTTATGACTTCAGCAGTTTCTCATCCCAGCAAGCTCATCCCAGCTGTGATTTTCTGTATTAACCTGTCACTCCAGATTTTGGAGTGCCAGTTTGTCCTGTGACCTCAATGCTCTTACAGAATATTAAGAAAAGTAATTGATTTTCATCCTTGTTTTAAGGACAGAAATAATGACTTCCAAGCTCCTTACATGTTGGAGCTGAAACAAGAAATTTTAACAATTGAGCTTCTAGATCAAGAAAATAACATTGCAGAGAAATCTCATGTCCATGGATAGGCAAATATTTCTTAAAGGGGACAAAAAGCAGTAACCATAAAGGAAAATACTGATGAATTAGATTTTGTTAAAATTTAAAACTACTGTTTATCAAAAGATCCATGTAAAGTGAAAAGTCACAAACCACAGAATGGAAGCGTACACAGTCATGCACCACATAATGACATTTTGGTCAACAACAGGTCACCTATACAACTGTAGTTCCATTAGATGAGATTATAAGACCATATTTTCACTGTACTTTTTCTATGCTGCTAGGTTTAGGTACATAAATACTTGCCATTGTGTTACAATTGCCTGAAGTATTCAGTAGTGTAACATGCTGTACAGGATTGTAGCCTAGGAGAATAGGCTATACCATATAGCCTGGGTGTGTAGTAGGTTACACTACCTAGGTTGACATATGTATATACACTCAGTGACGTTCACACAACAGTGAAATTTCCTAACAGATGCATTTCTCAGAACATATCTCCATTGTTAGGCAACACACAACGATATTTACAATACATATATTGGACAAAGAACTCATAGCCACTCCCATAAATAAGAACAAGACAAATCAAAAACATAGCCAAAAGATTTGAACAAGCACTTCGTAAAAGAGGCTGCCCAAATGACTAACAAACATATAAAGGCCAGGCATAGTGGTTCACACCTATAATCCCAAAACTTTGAGAAGCCAGGAGAAAGAATAGTTTGAGCCCAGGAGTTCTGACACCAGCCTGGGCAGCATAGGAGACCCCCATCTCTACAAAATAAAAAAAAATTTTTTTGAGAAAGAGTCTCACTATCACCCAGCCTGGAGTGCAGTGGTGCAATCTTGGCTCACTGCAACCTCTGTCTCTAGGCTTCAAGCAATTCTGCTTCAGCCTCCTGAGTGACTGGGATTACAGGCATGTGCCACCACACCCAGATAAGTTTTGTATTTTTAGTAGAGATGGGGCTTCATCATATTGGCCAGGCTGGTCTCGAACTCCTGACCTCAGTTGGTCTGCCCGCCCTCAGCCTCCTAAAGTGCTGGGATTACAGGTGTGAGCTACTGCACCAACCAAAACAAATTATTTTAATTAACCAGGCATGGTGGCATGTGCCTGTAGTCCTAGCTACTCAGGAGTCTGAGGCTGGAGGATCCCTTGAGCCTGGGTGCTTGAAACTTCAGTAAGCTATGATCATACCACTGCACTCCAGCCTAGGTGACATGAGACTCTGTCTCTAAAAATTAAAATAAGCAATAAAAAAGTACTTAATATTGTTACTCATCAGAGAAATGTGAAATAAAACCTCTATGAGATACCACTGCACACTCACTAGAATGGTTGGCTTTTTAAAGAAAACTAACAATACCAAATACTCGAGAAGATACGGAGCAGCACAAAAACTTTTACATGTTGCTAGTAGGAGTGTAAATAGGTACAACCATTTTGGAAAACTGTTTGGCAGTATCTACTAAAGCGGAGCATTCAAATACACTATTTTCCATCAATTTAACTCTTGCAATTCATAGATATGTGTGCATGAAAAGAAATGTACAAGGAAGTTAATAGCAGCATTACTCACAATAGCCAAAAACTGGAAACAACTTAAATGTTCTTCAGTAGTAGAAAAGATAAATCAATTACAGTGCATTCAATGGACTAATAAAATACAGTAAACAAGAAGTATAAAATACAGCTACACATGCAATGAAACTTGATGAATTCCACAGACATAAGGATGAGTACAATAGAGTACATACTGTATGATTGCATTTCTATAAAGAACAAAACTATCAAAAGTTCACCTATGGTGACAGAAGTCAAAATAGTGTCTGCCCTTTGTAAGGATGAGTAATGACTGGAAGGAAACAAAAAGGCGGCTTGTAGGGTGCTGATAATGTATTAATTATATTTTGGTCTAGGTGGTTGTTAGTGGGATATGTTCACTTTGTAAAGATTTATCAAGCTGTCTCATTATTGGTGCAATTCTCTGTGTATGTTATTCTTCAATAAAAAATGTATACTCTACTCCCACCCCCATTCTTATCCCCAAAAGCATTTTTTAGGACTTCATAATTCAAAACTAGGTACTAACTGTATTTGTGGAGAGAAATGTTCACAGAATCTGGTAATTTATGGTCTTTTATGAGGTTTCCTTTCACCCCTGCCCCCTCAACTCTGAAAGCCTTAACAAAGAGGCAAGTCTTACTAAAACAATTCCCATGTTCTTCATATTCCTAAGGCTCCTCTGACATGAGTCCAAAAATCCAAATCACAGCTGGAGTTTTTCTCATAAGCCCCATATGAGCACCTTTTGTCTTAAGTGTGCTTTTTCTGTATGTGCAATCAAGCATTTTCCTACAGGAGCCATTCTGGCTGCTCTTCCCTTACTGATGCTTCATCTTTGTCATTTCAAACTGTTCCTATCCCTTTTTTAAAACTTGTGAAATATCAAGAAAATGAATGTGATCTCAATGTCATGGAGAGACAGGCCCAGGATCACAGTGTTCTGAGGCAAATAATAGCCGTGAGGGTCAAGTGGTTTTTGGTTTGGTTTCCCAACTCAAAAGGAAATATTAAAGTTCACCATTTTGTTTTTATTGTGATAAACCCAGAGTCAGATGGCCCTAACAAACCAAGACTGACATTGTACAGAGCATCTACCTTACCCTTGAGGTCCCCAGGGTGCTAGCTGCATGCCCTCTAGGGTGATTCAGTCCTATCTAGGCCTAGTGTCATCTGATTTTCAGTTCAGCAAATGTCTTACATTAGAAAGTTAAATTTTTAAGTTATGGCCAATCCACATTTTAAAGCAATCATAACCATAAATAATCTATATAAGTTTTTATGCAGTCGTTCTCTTCCCACTTCCTTCTTCCTAAGTGTTTTGTATTTATAGGAGTACCTCCAATTCTGCATTTTTATTCATATATATAATTTCAGAGTTCTTTCAAACCTACTGCTATTAATAAGCGAGTTCTGCCTCCACTTATTGATTTATGATCTTCGTTTTAAGAATGTTTTATTTTCTTAAAATCCTCTAAAACACAACATCTTGACCAGGAGAAAAATAAAAAATGTTGTTCAATGGCTAAAAATACATACAGCAGAATCTAAGTATTCCAGTGACATTTATTTTTATTTCTTATCTTTAATATAGGTCTGCTTATTGTTCTTAAAAACAAACCAAAAACAACGCCTTTATTTGTATCACGTAGAAAAATCCTCAGAGGAAAACATTCGAATTGATTCCTCAGAAATTATATTTAGAATTGTTTAATAGAAACATTGTAAATGGGTCAAGATCCTATGAGGAAAGGGCATTGAATGCACTTATGTTCTGACTTTTTGAAAAATTAGATGACTTTTTAAGTTACAAAATAATTCTTTACTTTAAAAATGTTTCTTTAAGATTCTTTTCAATAATCTTTTTTTTTTTTTTTGAGATGGAGTCTTGCACTGTCACCCAGGCTGGAGTGCAATAGCATGATATTGGCTCACTGCAACCTCTGCCTCCCAGGTTCAAGCAATTTTCATGCCTCAGCCTCCCAAGTAGCTGGGATTACAGGCATCCACCACCACTCCCAGCTAATTTTAGTATTTTTAGTAGAGATGAGGTTTCACCATGTTGGTGAGGCCGGTGTGCGCTCCTGACCCCAGGTGATCCACAATTCTCGGCCTCCCAAAGTGCTGGGATTACAGGCATGAGCCACTGCTCCTGGCCTCTTTTCAATAATTTTTAAAAGGTGCATAGTTTAACAAAGATTGATTTGTATGCTTTTTAAAGGGATAGAATTGATTTCAATAAGTTTCCTGAAGAACATAATTTCTAGATGCCTCTTTTTTAATATCTTCTTTTATTTCTTTTTGAAGTAGAAGAAATTTTAATGGTTTCAATTTGATCTACAGTGTCTAACATTAACAAAATCATGTCTTGAAATTTAAATGTTAAAACCAAAGCCAAGGCTAAACTCGATAAATTTGTTTTTGCACTCATAGTCAAAATTCTTCTTTCAAAAAGGATATTTACACAAATTGGGCTGTTGCTTTCTTTTTAATAAAATCAGAATTTAAAAATTAACTCAGAGATAGAACTTTTGAGAAAAATATTTTTTAGAATTATATAGCGAGTTTTAATTATATAGTTCTTAGTACTGATATGATCAGATATTATAATATAACACAGTAGACGACAGTAGAGATTCTAGCAAAGCTGACATAAGCTATTTTGGAGAAGATCAAAATTCATAGTTTGTGTCTTATTCTGCTGAGGCTGCCATAACAAAATACCATAAATGGGTGGCTTACATAACAGAAGTTTATTTCTTACAGTTTTGCTTGCTGGGAAGTCCAAAAGCAAGGAACCAGCAATGTAAGTTTCATTGTGAGGTCTTTTCTCTTGGCTTTTGGGCAATCACCATATTGGCTGTATGTTCACATAACCTCTTCTTTGTGTGTATGTAAGGAGAGTAAGGTTTGGTCTCTCCTCTTATAAGAACACTAATCCCATGATGGGAGCTCTACCACCCTGACCTCATCTATACCTAACTATCTCTCAAAAGCCCCATCTTCTAAAATCATCACATTGTGGGGACAGTGGGGTGGGGAGATGGGCACAATTCAGTCCATAGCAATCTATTTCATTCGAATATATTTGTACTAATGTATTAAAAGAAGCCTTAATACAAATAATTTTTCAAAATATAGATGCACTAAATGTAAGCCTGATAGAAACAAGTTATCATTTATAAAATATTTAATTCTTCAATCAAATATTTATGTTCAATAAGTACTTTATCATGTTATTTAATTTGGAGCTGGAAAGGTTCTTAAACATTATTAAGTCCACTTTGTCAAATAAGGACATAATACTTCCAAGAACTCAAATGACTTGCTCAGGGTCAAAGAGATATCAAAGCTTTGGTAGAATCAAGGTTAGATCTCAGAACACCTGTCCCTAAACCAGGGCTCTTTCCATGAAACCACACTGCATAACACATGCTCTTTTTTCATGTTTTTTTTTTCAAAGTAAAATATGTGTATGACTTAAAGAATCATATAGTTTTACAAAGTTCTTTTTTATTGCATTTTAGGTTTTGGGGTACATGTGCAGAACATGCAAGACAGTTGCATAGGTACACACATGGCAGTGTGTTGTGCTTCCTTTCTCCACTTCACCCACATTTGGCATCTCTCCCCAGGCTATCCCTCCTCACCTCCCCCTCCCACTGGCCCTCCCCTTTTCCCCCCAATAGACCCCAGTGTTTAGTACTCCCCTCTCTGTGTCCATGTGTTCTCATTTTTCATCACCCGCCTATGAGTGAGAATATGCAGTGTTTCATTTTCTGTTCTTGTGTCAGTTTGCTGAGGATGATGTTCTCCAGATTCATCCATGTCCCTACAAACGACACAAACTCATCATTTCTGATTGCTGCATAATATTCCATGGTGTATATGTGCCACATTTTCCCAATCCAGTCTATCATCGATGGGCATTTGGGTTGATTCCAGGTCTTTGCTATTGTAAACAGTGCTGCAATGAACATTCGTGTGCATGTGTTTTTCAACAAACAGGAGCCCTCTTTCCCACTTCCATTTTAAATTCACTACGAATTTGTCTTAATACTTTTCTCCAATTTTTGTGGAATTTACTCCATATTACTAAATATCATGCTTATGTTGCTATTGTGATTATTCTTTTGTAGGTATAGTGTAAAGGCTCTCCTTTTGCAGTGCTCTATTATACACATACCCAGAGAGAGATTTCTTCTTCCACCATCTTCCTAATAAACATACACTATAATTTTGCAGTGATAAATATTCCATGTTTTATGACTATGGAAAGACTATTGAGCATTAAGCCATGTGGTACACTCTTCCTCCATAACTTTGTGTTCTGCCTGGAGTTAATGTCTTGCTTTTTGTTTGCCTGGATTTTTAGGTATGTATCACTATTCAACTAGAAACTATTCTCTTATGTAAACCTTCTCTCCATGCACTTAAATGTGTAATCTATTTTACTAATATTTTTTCTCTTTGAGGTAATCTTCCTGAGAGCCTCTGGACTGGGCTGATTGTTTTATGGGACTGCTATACATCTCAGGACCTCTCATCACCTTCATTTTGGGGTTCCCTTTCCTCTCACTCACGTTGGATCCTCTGATTCCCAGATCCCATGTCTTTGTCTTTCTTGCTTTACTCACCTCCCCTTTTGGGGACACAATCTAGAGTAGATTCTTGAGAAAGGTAAATATATAGATTGTTTTGCTGAACCACTTGAGAATAAGTTCTCTAAATATTTCAGCAAGTATCTTCTAAAACAAGGACAATCTTCTACACAAAACCATAATATAAATATCAAACCGAAGACATCAGTATTATTGAATGTACAAACCATAATCACATTTCCCCAGTTGCCCAAATAGTGCCCTTTCTAGCTGTTTCTTTTATAATCTGGGCCCCATCAAAGATCATTTATTGCATTTAGTTATTAGTCCTTGTTCATCTCTTTCCCTTTAATCTAGACTGTTTTCCACCCTTTTTTATGTACATAACAATGACATTTTATAAGAGTTTAAGCCTGTGATGAGTATGTTCTAAATTTGCCTGGTGGTGGTTGCACGTATGGAGAACATACCAAAAACCAATTATGAAATTTAAATGGCTGAATTGTATGATATGTGAATCATATCTCAGCAAAGCTGTTTTGTAAAAAAAAGTTCCAGACTGTTGTTTTGCAAAATGATTCTAAATTTGTATTTGTCTGATTGTTTCCTTATGGTTAGAATTAGGATCTGATTCTTAAACAAATTTGCAACCAGTCTTTCTCTTTTCAAGCCTCATCTTTACCTGCTCTCTCAGAGAAAATGATCTCTCATTCTGGAGTCTTTTGGGAACTTTCAGGTACAAACCATGGTCCTTTTTGCTTTTTCTCACTGCTGGGTGAGGATTCTGCTTTCTACAATTTACCCAAGTCAGTCTCTATCCCAAGTTAGTCCATCTGATTTTGTTGCTGTTAGTACATCTTTTGTCTGGAAGAGCTCATGTGTTTTATTAAAGCCTTTATTATTGTTTTATTGGAATTCTAGGAGGGAGCAGATGTAAAATGTATGTGTTCAATCAGCCATATTCAATTGGAAGTCCTATTCATTTACTTTTGAAATAAAAAGTTTATATTCTCACTATAAATTTAACACATGCTTTTTGGAGAACATTTAGAAAAAATAATAAAGTTGGAAAGGGAAGGGCTCATTCACAGTCCCACTTCCTAATACAATCACTATTCATATCTTAATTTTTTACATCTTCTACTTCTTTTTTTTATTTTGCTACAAGTTATTGCATTTTCTCATCAGTGTGTATACACACACACACACACACGCATACAATATACTTTGTATTTTATATGTATAATAGATATATAATAGATAGATGCTGTACATATTCTTTGGTGAGGTATCTATTTGGGTCTTTGCCTTTTTTTTTTTTTTGAGACTGGGTCTCATTCTGTCACCCAGACGGTAATGCAGTGGTACGAGCTCAACTCGCTGAAACCTCCACCTCCCAGTTAAAGCGATTCTCCTGCCTCAACCTCTCAAGTAGCTGGGATTATAGGCGCCCACCACCACGCCCAGCTAGTTTTTGTATCTTTAGTAGAGACAGGGTTTCACCACGTTGGCCAGGCTGGTCTCCAACTCCTGACCTCAGGTGATCTGCCCGCCTGGACTTCCCAAAATGCTGGGATTACAGGCATGACCACTGCTCCCGGCCTTCTCTTGCCTATTTTCTAATCAGGTTGTCTCTTTTTTGTGAGTTGTGAAAGTTCTTTGTACATTTTAAATAACATTGTTATCCAATAGGTTTTTTGCATGTATTTTTTCCAGTCTGTGACTGATCTTCTCATTCTCTTGACAGTGTCTTTCACAGAGCATGCATGCTGCTGCTTTTTAAAACTAAAATCATACAATATACAACAAATGTTACTCATGCTATCACGAAGATGTTGCTATTTTTTAATTGTGATAAAATATAAATAACATTTTAGCTTTTTTAAAGTGTACAGTTCAGTGACATTAAGTTTATTCACTTTGTTGTGCAACCATCACCCGTAACCATCTCCAGAAATTTTTCATCATCCCAAACTTAAACTCTCTACCAATTAAATAATAACTCACTATTACTGGCTCCCCCAGTGCCTGACAACCACCATTCTATTTTTTTCTGTGTATATTTCATTACTCTAGGTACCTCAGACAGATATTTGACCTTCCGTGAAAGCCTTTGCAATTTAACATTACAATATTACTCCGTGATATACTAAATAGGCCATAGTTTATTTACCCATCTCTCACTGTTGAATATGTTAATTGTGGTTCCAATTTTTTGCTATGATATTTTAACATATTTACGCATTATATGTTTTAAGTAACAATATGCCATTATAAGAGATTGATAGAGGCAGAATTACTGAAAATAGGTTAAGAGTACTTTTAAGAATCTTGAGGCTGGGCACAGTGGCTCACACTTGTAATCCCAGCACTTTGGGAGGCTGAGGAGGGCAGATCACCTGAGGTCGAGAGTTCGAGACCAGCCTGACTAACATGGAGAAACCCCATCTCTACTAAAAATACAAAATTCGCTGGGCGTGGTGGTTCATGCCTGTAATCTCATCTACTTGGGAGGCTGAGGCAGGAGAATCGCTTGAACCTAGGAGGCAGAAGTTACAGTGAGCCGAGATCACCCCACTGCACTCCAGTCTGGGTGACAAGAGCAAAACTCCATCTCAAAAAAAAAAAGAAAAGAATCTTCATAGAGTTTTCCAACTTATCTTGCAAAAGAATCTTAAGAATGTATGCATCCACCAGTGACATAGAACAAGTCCTTATTTCACCATATTCTCAACATTATTATAATCTCAAGTCTGTGCTAACTTGATCAACAACAACAAAAAAAAAAACAAAAAAGTACCTGTTAGTTACAATATGCCTATGGCACTTGCGAGACTGACCTGTTTTCTAGTTTTATAAGTTGATCTCTCTCTTTTGTGAAATTTTGTGCACATCCTTACTCCATTTATCTAATGTGTTCTTAATGGTTTTCTTATAACTTTATGTAAAGCTCTATATATAACAAAAGTAGCCATCTTTTGTCTATCATGGTTTCTGTAAATACTTTCTCAGCATGTCTGCTTTTAAATCTTTGTTTCCTTTTTAACATAGAGTTGTTTCCAGGAATTTTAGAAATAGAATACACTTAGGAGAAAAAAGGATGGTCATGGTGAACTTAAGAATTCTCTTTCAGGCATGTGATTTCATAGGACATTAATTATTCATCTCTAAGAGAGTCAAATTCCCCAAGATGAAGTTTTCTACAGCTAAGCCAATACTTTTGCATAGCATTTAAAAGCAAATTGACAATTAACCTTGGACAACAGAGCAATGACGTAAGATGACCCTTGCAATAAACACTGTTTAGAAGTCAGGTTGCTCCATTCAGCACCAGCTGGAACTACTCTGTAGTATAAAATGTGCATTACTCTCTGCTGTTTTCAATGCCAAGTATAACTAAGGTCATTACTAATTTGTAGCACAGATTTCAGAGCAACTAACAGACCACAATCAAAGTGTACAATCCTATATGACGAACAAAGCCCAAACAGGTTGAGGTGTCGCTTATTTCCACATATGAAGCCTTACTTTTTCTGTACCTATATTTTGAAAATAAGCATCTTTCCCAGGTAGGCCACATAACAGGATTTAGGAGAAAAATAAAAGAGACTGGCCAGGCATGGTGGCTCATGCCTGTAATCCCGGCACTTTGGGAGGGTGAGGCAGGGGGGTCACCTGAGGTCAGGAGTTCGAGACCAGCCTGGCCCACATGGAAAAACCCCATCTCTACTAAAAATAAAAATTAGTCAGGTGTGGTGGCGCCTGCCTGTAATCCCAGCTACTCTGTAGGCTGAGGCAGGAGAATTGCTTGAACTCAGGAGGCAGAGGTTGCGGTTAGCCAAGATTGCACCATTGCACTCCAGCCCGGGCAACAAGAGCCAAAATTCATCTCAAAAAAACAAAACAAAACAAAAGGAAAAGGAAAAAAAAAAATAAGAAAATAAAAAGAAAAGAGACCTTAAAATAAAAAAACAGAAAAATTATTGAAACCTTGAGCAAGCTACAGAGAGTTCTAGAACATTTGCTTATGCACCTGGGCATTTATGAAAACTAGAGGAAAAGAAAAGGTGCATTTGTTGTGACAGTAACACTCCACTTTGCTTTGCAAGAGGAGAGAGTCCTACCATGGTTTCTTTTCCCACACCTGACATTCAAGGGCATTTTGCAAAGGAAATCGGTGAGGATGAAAATCTAAACCACTTGATGGCTGCATGATTCAAAAGGCAAAACTAGTCTTGTCTTCCTCTTATAACCAAATTGAAGAAAAGTTGTAACTGTGAGTTTACAGAAGACAAGATGAATGGATTGTCACAATCATAGCCCCCACAGTTTCTGAGATCTAAGACAGTGAACCAAGTCCAAGCCAGATTTAGTACATTCCCACACACCCAGGGCTTGTAAAGGTGCAAACTTTTTTGGGGGCGGGGGGCGGGAATATGACCTTTATTGAGCTTATCTACCAGAGCAGAAATAATGTCTGTACAAAACCAAATGTTTGTTACTATAACTTCTGCATCATAATTAAAATCCAAACAGTTTTTTAAAAACAGTCAACTCAATCAAAACCCACTACTTCAGAATCAATAGCTTCTTTGAAGCCACAGTAACACTTAAATATGGTTAAGACTCGAATGCAGAAATTTGGTTGGTTGGAAAGCTAATTAAACTTCCAACTTGCTCAAACAGAATTACAAAAAGGCAAAATTGTGTTTTTCACAGAGATACATTCCACTGGAATCAGCAACACTGGACAGCTATTAGAGTATTTAGAGTCCTGAGATAAGGAATCCAGGCATCCTTTAGACAGTCTTCTGTTGTCCTTGCTTCCAATCAGAGATTTATGGATATGTGGAATGACACCACCACCAGCAATTGTAGCTTTGATGAGAGAATCCAACTCTTCATCTCCAGGAATAGCAAGTTGCAATGACGAGGAGTAATATGCTTTACCTTTAAGTCTTTTGATGCATTTCCTGTCAGTTCCAGTACCTCTGCGGTGAGGTACTCCAGGATGGCTGCGCTGTACACAGCAGCAGTCGCGCCCACACGTCCATGACTGGTCGTCCTAGATTTCAGGTGTCCATAATACGGCCCACTAGGAACTGCAAGCCTGCTCTCTGCGAGAGGGAAACCGCCTTTGTCTTGGCCTTTCTGGAGCCCTTCCCAGCCTTACTGCCAGCCATTTCGAATTCTGCTGAAACTCAAGCAAGCAAGGCAGAGAAAGAGCAATCAGAGAAAGAGCAATCAGACCCACGGCGAAAGCCCAGCATGTACTCCTCCGTCGCACCGCGATTCCAGCTGCCAAAGGTGCAAACTTGAAAGGATTTCACTTCTATGCCAAATAAGCATAGGAAAAGGTTCATTGATTTTGTTTTTGTAACAATAGTAGAATTTTTGCTTGCACTTCATAATTTATAAAGCAGCCTTCACATAAACACATTATCTTATGAATTCATTTAAACCTTGCCACCACTCTGGGAGCTGGGTACCTCTGTATGTATGCCCCACATATCCAAAGGTGCCTTAAATATTGTAAGTACTGAATAAATGCTTTCTGAATAGATGTGTATTTAGGCAAACTTCGCTCTTCAAATTGACCACACGAATGGGTGAGCCATCATACCTCAAATGTAAGGAAGTAGCAATGATTTGTTATTTGACAATTCACGCATGTGCACATGCGCACACGCACACACACACACACAAAGTAGAATGATGCATTAGGTGGAGAGGATTAATTATATTTTATTAAATAAGTCACATTAGTTACTATGCCTTTTCTTCACTCAATCCAACCAATTCTACTTTTTAACCCTATAACAAGATCTTCTGAAATATATATTTTTTAAGCAGGCAAATATAAGAGTGCCTGGCCCATTAGTTATTCCTTGATTGGTTAGCTTATTATGTGGAAAGTTGACAGTTTTGGAAGTCCATCAGTAGAACATAGTGTTTCATCAAGGCTTGCCATATGACACAAGTAGAGTTCACAGGGTAGGGGGGGACAGTCTCCTGTAGTCCTACCCTGCTCTACAACCCATAATTCTGAGAGCATGAAATTGAAATCTTGGAAGTTTAAAATGACTTCACTGGCAAAATGTGGCTAAGAGAGTATCTCAAGGATTCCTTTGAGAAAAATCAAGAAATCTTATACCAAAAATCTGGGCAAAATAGTATTAAGAGACAATGGTGCCTGCATACAAAATAATAACATCAGATAATACATGGTATCCACTACAAGACAAACAAATGAGAAGATGT
Organism: Callithrix jacchus; assembly: GCF_049354715.1. NCBI lineage: Eukaryota > Metazoa > Chordata > Mammalia > Primates > Cebidae > Callithrix > Callithrix jacchus. Next base: position 95,331,822 of record NC_133509.1, read on the forward strand.
TAGATATTTGGAATTAAGAAAGTAAGACCATTGGCCAAAATGATTTGATGTTATAATTCATTTTGCTCACTACTTTTTCCATGGCACTTCTTTAATTCTTCCATTATGCTACAATATTTTTTTTGGGTCTACAGAGGCATTTTTTTTATAAGCATGTATTACATCCCTAGAAAAGGAATCCCAGAATTTTCCTTCCTCTGTGTTTTTGTCTTGCTTCTTCATGGTCCATGATGCCAGCTAAGGTTGCCAACACATTAAAACCAAACTGATGGGACAGGAGCATATTATTCCGCCATCTTTCTAGGTCTTTGGGTTGCACATCAAATCTGGGGCTAATCACTCCACACTTGTTTAACCTGCCTGTGAGGTTCACAACAATTTTCCCAGCTCTGTGATCATCAATGATTTCAAATTTGCCAATGTAATCATGTTTCATCACAGTCAGAAACTGGATAATGACTCTGGAGCACAGCCTAATAAGAACCTGGTGTTTGTCTCTCTTTTCAACATTGTCGATGCTCTTGAGAACATTAGCCAGGACATTCATGTGCACAATTAAGGCAGCATGGAAAGAAAGTGTGTATCCTGGAATATTTATGGGATTGCCTCTCCCACTAGAGTTTTCGCTCCTGGCATGTAACCATTCATCATTCATCATGTATTCTCAGGAATGGGAACATTGAAGATGATATCTTTCTTAGTTTCTTGAAGGAATAAGTAAACAAACTCACTTTACTTTTTTTCTTTGCTGCTTTCTCCTACACACTTCTTTATCCTTTATCTGTCTTTCTTCCTTTTTCCCATGTTAGTATAGAAATCAAAACACCTGTGTTTTAGCCCTGGTTCTGATATTTACTAATTCTGTGGGTCACTTATGTTCTTATGAAAAAAATGAGAATAATAGCACCTGTCATTCACTAACTCTATGACAGAAATATCATATAAATTCTGGTGAGGCTTTGCAGACGCCGTCATTGCCTGGAGCCTTGTCGTATCAGCCATGGTCAACCCCACCGTGTTCTTTGACATTGCCGTCAACGGCGAGCCCTTGGGCCGCGTCTCCTTCGAGCTGTTTGCAGACAAGGTTCCAAAGACAGCAGAAAACTTTCATGCTCTGAGCACTGGAGAGAAAGGATTTGGTTATAAGGGTTCCTGCTTTCACAGAATTATTCCAGGGTTTATGTGTCAGGGTGGTGACTTCACATGCCATAATGGCACTGGTGGCAAGTCCATCTACGGGGAGAAATTTGATGATGAGAACTTCATCTTAAAGCATACAGGTCCTGGCATCTTGTCCATGGCAAATGCTGGACCCAACACAAACGGTTCCCAGTTTTTCATCTGCACTGTCAAGACTGAGTGGTTGGATGGCAAGCATGTGGTCTTTGGCAAGGTGAAAGAAGGCATGAATATTGTGGAGGCCATGGAGCGCTTTGGGTCCAGGAATGGCAAGACCGGCAAGAAGATCACCATTGCTGACTGTGGACAACTTTAATAAGTTTGACTTGTGTTTTATCTTAACCACCAGACCATTCCTTCTGTAGCTCAGGAGAGCACCCTCCACCCCATGTGCTCGCAGTATCCTAAAATCTGTGCTCTCGCTGCAGTTCCCTTTGGTTTCCATGTTTTCCTTGTTCCCTTCCATGCCTAGCTGGATAGCAGAGTTAAGTTTTTGACAGAAGACCCCATCGCCTCAGCCCAAAAACTCCTGAAACTGATAAGCAACTTCAGCAAAGTCTCAGGATATAAAATCAATGTGCAAAAATCACAAGCCTTCCTCTACACCAATAACAGACTTAAAGAAAGCCAAATCAAGAACGAACTGCCATTCACAATTGCTACAAAAAGAATAAAATACCTAGGAATACAACTCACAAGGAACGTAAGGGACCTCTTCAAGGAAAACTACAAACCACTGCTCAACGAAATAAGAGAGGACACAAACAGATGAAGAAACATTCCATGTTCATGGTTAGGAAGAATTAATATCGTAAAAATGGCTATACTGCCCAAAGTAATTTACAGAATCAATGCTATACCCATCAAGCTACCATTGACTTTCTTCACAGAACTGGAAAAAACCACCATGAACTTCATATGGAACCAAAAGAGAGCCCACATAGCCAAGTCAATTCTAAGCAAAAAGAACACAGCGGCGGGCATCACCCTACTGGATTTCAAACTATACTACAAGACTACAGTAATCAAAACAGCATGGTACTTGTACCAAAACAGAGATATAGACCAATGGAACAAAACAGACGCATCGGAGGCAACACAACATATCTACAACCATACAATCTTTGATAAATCTGACAAAAACAAGCAATGGGGAAAGGATTCCCTGTTTAATAAATGGTGTTGGGAAAACTGGCTAGCCATGTGCAGAAAGCAGAAACTGGACCCCTTCCTGACACCTTACACTAAAATTAACTCCAGATGAATTAAAGACTTAAACAAAAGACCTGGAACCATAAAAACCCTAGAAGGAAATCTAGGCAAAACCACCCAGGACATAGGAGTAGGCAAGGACTTCATGAACAAAACACCAAAAGCATTGGCAACAAAAGCCAAAATAGACAAATGGGACCTAATCAAACTCCACAGCTTCTGCACGGCAAAAGAAACCGTCACTAGAGTGAATCGGCAACCAACAGAATGGGAAAATATTTTTGCAGTTTACCCATCTGACAAAGGGCTGATATCCAGAATTTACAAAGAACTCAATCAGATTTACAGGAAAAAAAAACAAACAAGCCCATTCAAAAGGGGGCAAAGGATATGAACAGACACTTTACGAAAGAAGACATATATGAGGCCAACAATCATATGAACAAATCCTCATTGTCACTGGTCATCAGAGAGATGCAAATCAAAACCACATAAGATACCATCTCACGCCAGTTAGAATGGCGATCATTAAAAAATCTGAAGACAACAGATGCTGGAGAGGATGTGGAGAAAAAGGAACACTTTTACACTGTTGGTGGGAGTGTAAATTAGTTCAACCATTGTGGAAGACAGTGTGGCGATTCCTCAAGGCCTTAGAAATAGAAATTCCATTCGACCCAGCAATCCCATTACTGGGTATATATCCAAAGGACTATAAATCGTTCTACTATAAGGACACATGCACATGAATATTCATTGCAGCACTGTTTACAATAGCAAAGACCTGGAATCAACCCAAATGCCCATCGATGATAGACTGGATTGGGAAAATGTGGCACATATACACCATGGAATATTATGCAGCAATCAGAAATGATGAGTTCGTGTCGTTTGTAGGGACATGGATGAATCTGGAGAACATCATTCTCAGCAACTGACACAAGAACAGAAAATGAAATACCGCATATTCTCACTCATAGGCGGGTGATGAAAAATGAGAACATATGGACACAGATAGGGGAGTACTAAACACTGGGGTCTATTTGGGGGAAAAGGGGAGGGCCAGTGGAAGGGGGAGGTGGGGAGGGATAGCCTGGGGAGAAATGCCAAATGTGGGTGAAGGGGAGAAAGGAAGCAAAACACACTGCCATGTGTGTACCTATGCAACTGTCTTGCATGTTCTGCACATGTACCCCAAAACTTAAAATGCAATAAAAAATAAAAAAAAATTCTGGTGAAATTGTACATGAGAAATCATGCCAAAGGCCTCAGGGGGTAGAATTAGATAAATTGAAGGTAGTGCTTTGATAATTTGTATTGACTATCATATACTGGTCTGCAAAACTAAGAAAACATTTGGAAAACCTAGAAGTGAATAGGTAGGTGTAACAAGGGAAGGGTGGTAAACTCTCAAAGTGTCATCAAAGGAGCAATTAATGCACCATCAAATTATTTTTTCCCAGTTAAAAATACAGTGATATTAAAACGGTTCTCTGGGAGGCTAAGCAAAACTAAGCCAAAATTGGACAATTAACCACAGGATACGTCTGAGTTTCTGAAAGACTCTGAATCAGTTATACCCCATTATGAGACCAAGTCATTTTCATAAGCAATATTTTACAGACTTTCTTAACAATGGGATGAGACATTACATCCTCATCACCACCACCACGCCCTATCTCCCACTCCAGCTTACCTCATTCTGCTTTATACCTAAAACAACTTGGGATCTGACTCTTAGATAATTTATCATTTCTTTTAGTGGCCTTCTGTAATGAGGTGAAGGTGACATTCCTTGTTAGAATTGCTAGATTGCAATTCAGAGCAATCTCCTTCAATGCAAAGTCTATCTAACTAGTAACTGGCAGATTCACATCATAAAAAATAAATTGTAATGGTAGGAGAAAATAAAGGCAGAATTGGCTCAAAAAGGTCTCAGCTACTGCCAGAATTCCTCCACATCTGCAATAAAAGATAAAAAGCAGGAGAAAGGTAACTGCTTTCCTATAAAAATGAACCTGCTCATTTGTGAAACGAATAAAACACAGCTTTATATTGCTTTATATGAGTCCTTGCTTCTCATAGGTATTACAGCTGTGAAATGCTTGCATGTGCTGTAGCAGCAACACAATTACATGGAAACATCTAAAGGTAAACTGCCTTTTTCTACCAAACTAGTAGTAGATTTAAACTGTTCTCTCATCTGTGCTCCAGACTTTGAAATGAACTACCTTGTTGACATCATTTCTTGTATGTCTCAAAGACACCTTAAACTCAAACTCAACGTGCTCCAAAACAAATCACCATGTCTTTCACTCCTCGAGACTTAGTCCTCTCCCAGGAATCCCTGAGCGAATTCATCTACCGTCCATTCAGTTCTACCAGTCAGAAACCTATTCTGTTTTAACATCGCTTTCTCACTGTACCATGTTCAATACTATCACTAAGTCCTGACCATTTTACCTCTTTAGTATCTCTCAAATTAGCTACTCCCCACCACCTCCACCCCTACTCCCCACCACCCTAATCCACTATCTCTCACATGAACCACGACATGGCCCTCCAAACAGAGCTCAGTATACCCACTCTGGTCCCTTCCAATTTGTTTTTCATCTTCATTCCAGAACACAGAACAAATTGTGTCACACATAGATACTGTTTAAAACCCTGGAATGACTCACCTTTGCTTTTGGGATTAGGACAAACTCCTTAGGAACATCTACAGTGTGCTGCACAATCGAGTTCCTTCCCACCTCTATACATCCTTAATTCAAATCATACTCCCCCTAGCCAGGGAGGGAGAAAAAATAGCACACATGCCTCCAGGGCATAATCTACAAAAGTGACAACTTTTCAAAAATTCAACAATTTTTCAACAAATTCAACACTCTTCTTCTAAGATAATTTGTTGACAAGATAGTTTTTACTACTGCTGAAATAACATTGGAGGAAAAAAATATAAAAACAAGACCGAAAGACAAATTGAAACTATGTGCTTGCTCCAGACTTGCCATAGCCCTCCTCAAATATAAGTGCACATTCACACACACACACACACACACACACACACACGAAACCAGGCATTCCACTGCCCTTGCTGCCTTTGCCCCAGGCATGCTCCCTCCCTCCTCAAGTCCTTGGCATAGAGTTAGGATTCAAACCACATTTGTCTAACTCTGAAATTAAGGCACTTTGCACCATTTCACCTTGTCCCACAAGAAGTGTTTCTCCTTGTAAATGTGGACATTATAATGGCAAATCTTAAACATACTTAAGACTCACCAGTTTAGAAAAAGCTGAAAATATGCTCTATTCTCTTTCCATTTTAATGAAAAATTTCAAACACACAAAACAATCGAGAATAGAAAATGAACCCCCAAATATACATAATTCACACCCCAAAATTACCAAGAGTTTGCCATTGTATCATCTGTTCCTTTTTCTTTTTGTTTTTCTTTGATGAAGTGCTTTAAATCAAATCAAAGACAACATATCATTTTACTTCTACAGACTTTATTATGTGTTCTAACAAACAAAAAATGGACACTTTCTAAACAAAAAAATGAACACTTTCTTATATGGCTAGAAAGCCATTGTCATAATTAACAAAATTAGCAATAATTTTTGGTGTCATCTAACTAGAGTCTATGATTAAATTTTATAATTGTTCCCAAAATCTCTTTTTATATTAGTCTGTTTGAATTTAGTTGTTCTGTCTCTTAAAGCTCTTTCTCGTTTTTATCCCCCATGCCATTGGCTTGTTGCGAAGCCCACATCAATTATTCTATAAAACGTCCCATATTCTGGATTTATCTGTTTGCTTCTTTGAGGTATCATTTAACTTGTATCTTTCTCCATTTTTTGTAAACTGGAACTTAGTTCTAAAACCTTGATTAGATTAATGTTCAACTATTTTGGCAAAAATCTAATTTTATGGATAGTTCTGTGTACTTCAAATTACATCTTATCAGGAAGCTCACAGGTTCATTGTCCCACTTTTAATGATACTTAGTAATACTTTAGTTTATCATAATTTATGAATATTCATAAATTCAATTAATAATAACCAAACACCTACTATGAACAAGGGACCCTTCCAGATTCTAGGCAAAAAAGAAATAAACAAGACAGTAAGGTCTCTACCTTCATGAAGCTTTCACATATTATCATTTTAATAATTATTCTAGAGATGTTTTTGAATTTTACATTTATATATATAATATTTATAAATGTGTGTGTGTATCAGTCATGTACTTCAAAACAACATATTAGTAAACAACAGACCTGTGGTGCCATAATATAATAATGGACTGAAAAATTCCTGTCACCTAGTGACATCTTGATGTTCCTGACTCTATGCAGGCCTATGCTAGTGTGTGTGTGTGTGTGTGTGTGTGTGTGTGTGTGAATTCTTAACAAAATTTAAAAAGTAACCAATAAATATTCTAATTTTTGAATAGAAAATGAAAATAGAGAAGACTGTACTTTCAGAGATCACATCTATAGTTCATTACTTGAAAATAGAAAAAACATAGAATAAGGATTAAAAAGAAAGAAAATATTTGTGTACATCTGTATAATGTGTGTTTTAAGCTAAGTGTTATGAAACAGTCAAAATGTTTTTAAAACTTAAAAAATTTATAAAGTGTAAAAGTCACAGTAAGCTAAACTTAATTTATTATTTCATGCCTGTAACCCCAGCACTTTAGGAGGCCAAGGTGGGTGGATCACGTGAGGTCAGGAGTTAGAAACTAGCCTGACCAACATGGTGAAACCCCGTCTCTACTAAAAATACAAAAAAAAAAAAATAATAATAATAGCTGGGTGTGATGGCAGGTGCCTCTGATCCCAGCTACTTGGGAGGCTGAAGCACAAGAATCACTTAAATTTGGAAGATGAAGGTTGTAGTGAGCCAAGATTACGCCACTGCAACCCAGCCAGGAAAACAGAGGGCGACTCCATCTCAAAAAAAAAAAGAAAGAAAGAAAGAAAGTAAATAAGTATACCTAAATCTACATTGTTGTACAGTAATGTCCTAGGCCTTCACATTTACTCACCACTCACTGACTCACCCAGAGCAACTTCCAGTCTTTTTTTTTTTTTTTTTTTAGGAAGGGAGGAAGGGAGGAAGGCAGGAAGGGAGGAAAGGAGGAAGGGAGGAAGGAAGGAAGGGGGGGAGGGAGGGAGGGAGGGAGGGAGGGAGGGAGGGAGGGAGGGAGGGAGGGAGAGAAGGGAAGGAAGGAAATCAAGCAATGAGAGAGACATTGCCGACCTGGATCTAGAGGTCTACAAGTTGATTTCTTTTTTTTCTTTTTTTGAGAGAAGGAAAGAAAAAAAAGGAGTGAAGGAGAGGAAGAAAGAGGAAGAAAAAGAGGGAGAGAGGACATAAATGTTGCTTTATTCTAAAAAAAATGGGTATTAATAATGGCTAATCAATGTTTCATTTAAACCTATGAGTAGGTGTGATGTGGTATTGACAAGAATGTATATTTTGTGTATTTAAAGTGGAGAGCTCTATAAATATTTATTAAGTTTACTTGTTCTGGATCTGAGTTCGAGTCCTTGATATCCTTATTAATTTTCTGTCTCATTGAGTCTAAGTCTCTTTATAGGTCTTCTGTATCTGGGTGTTAGGATCATTAGCTCTTCTTGTTGCATTGATCCTTTTACCACTATATCTTTGTTTCTTTAAGATCTATTTTATCAGATACGAGAATTGCAACTCCTGCTTTTTATTTATTCATTTATTTTTGCTCTCCATTTGGTTGGTAAATCTTTCTTCATCCCTTTGTTTTGAGTCTTTGTGTATCCTTGCAAGTGAAATGGGTTTGGATGTAACATGCTGTTGGGTTTTCACTGTATCTTTTGATTGGGGGATTTAGTCGATTTAAATTTAGGATTATTGCCATTTGATGTTAACTGGCTGTTTTATCCATTCGTTGATGTAAATTCTTCTTTATGTTGATGCTCTTTACTTTTTGGTATATTTTTAGAAAGGTTAATACTGGTTGTTTCTCTCTATGTGTAATGCTTCTTTCAGAAGCTCTTGTAAAGCAGGCCTGGTGGTAATAAAATCTCTGAGTACTTGCTTGTTCATAAAAGATTTTATTTTTCCTTCAGTTGTGAAGCTTAGTTTGGCTGGATATGAAATTCTGGGCTAAAAGTTCTGTTCTTTAAGGATGTTGAATATTGGCCTCCACTCTCCTCTGGCTTGTAGTTTCTGCTGAGAGATCTGCTGTGAGTCTGATAGGCTTCCCTTTGTGGGTAACCTGACCTTTCTCTCTGGCTGCCCTTAGTATTTTCTCCTTTGTTTCAACCCTGGTGAATCTAACGATTATGTGCCTTGGGGTTGATCTTCTTGAGGAATATGTTTGTGGTGTTCTCTGTATTACGTGGGGTTGAATATTGTCCTGCTTTGCTAGTTTAGGAAAATTTTTCTGAATAATATCCTGAAGAATATTTTCCAGCTTGGATTCATTCTCTCTGTTGCATTCAGGTACACCTATCAAACGTAAATTTGGTCTTTTCACATAGTCCCACATTTCTTGGAGACTTTGCTCATTCTTTTTTATCCTTTTTTCTCTAATCTTGTTTTCTCATTTTATTTCATTAAGTTGGACTTCGACCTCTGATATCCTTTCTTCTGCTTGAACAATTCGAGTGTTTAAACCTGAGCATACTTCTCAGAGTTCCTGCATTGTATTCTTCAGTTCCATTAATTCACTTATATTCCTCTCTAAGTTGTCTATTCTCATTAGGATTTCGTCAAACCTTTTTTCAAAGTTCTTAGTTTCTTTATATTGGGCTGCAACATGTTCTTTTAACTCACAGAAGTTTCTTATTACCCATCTTTGGAAGCCTGATTCTGTTAATGGGATGCACTCATTCTCGATCAAGTCTTGTTCCCCTGTTGATGAGGAACTGTGATCTTCTTTAGAGGGAGAGGCGTTCTGATTTTGAGTATTCTCAGCCTTTTTACACTGGTTTCTTCCCATCATTGTAAATTTATCCACCTGTCATCTTTGTAATTACCAACTTTCAAATTAGGTCTCTGAGTAGATGCCCAAGTTGTTAATTCCCAGGGCCAAAATATGAGCAACCCACTGCGCTGGCCAAAACAGTGGCGTTAAGACTGATGGTGCTTTTCTGCCTGGGAATCTCCAGTCTGGCTTCCTTCTTGAGTCCATAATAGGCGACTCTGCCTTCATGGAGCTCCAAACCTCGGTCAGAAGGGGAACCAGTCCCGTTTACTCTGCACCGAGAGCTGCCACGCTGATGTGCCAGCGAAACCGCTGAGCTGGCCACAAGAGTCGCGCTGGCGACCCATGGAGCCCCTCCACTGGGAATCTTCTGCTCCGTGAGCGACCAAAATTTGAAAGTGTGGCATCCTCTCGTTGTCTGAGCTTTTGCTGGGAGCTGCAATCCCGAGATGTTAGCAATCGGCCGTCTTGGATCATTCCCGCAACTTCCAGTCTTACAAGCTCCGTTTGAAGGGCCCTCTACAGGTGTACCATTTTTTATCTTTTATACTTTATTTCTACTGTATCTTTTCTATGTTTAGATATGCAAATACTTATCATTGCATTGTAATTGCCTACATTATTCAGTACAGTAACATGCTTTACAGATTTGTAGCCTAGGAGCAAAAGGCTATACCATGCAGCCCAGTTGTGTAGTAGGCTATTACCATCTAAGTTGGTGCAAGTATATATACTCTATGATGTTCACACAATGACAAAAATCACCCAACAATGCATTTCTCAGATTGTGTCCCTTGTATCCCTATCCTTAAGTGACACATGACAGCATTTGTATATTTGCATATATTTGTGTAAACACACCCACCCACACATCATTTGGCCATTCCTCATACTTATCAGATATTGACTAGCTTTGGGAGCATCTGTTCAGACCATAACTCAAAGTTCCCTTCAGTAAGAACTGCCCGCCCCTCATATTTGTACCAGAATCTCTTTACCATAGCTGATTGGACTAGGAATGGACAGTTGATGCAAGATAGCCAATCACAGTCTCTCTCTCAAGACTGTGAACAGAGAGACACTGCAAGTGGAAACTGTGGCCTCGGTTCTAACAGTTTCCTAACTTCTGATTCTTTCCTTTTGTGAAACTTATTGAATGTTCAGCTTCTCCTTGGATTTCACAATATATTTTTTTTCTTCCCTTTCCTTTTTGGTGAAGTTATTCCCAGTTATCTTCTGTTACTGGTGATGAAAATATGTTCTTTAATTAAGATACTGACTATAACCCATTGCAAGAGAAAGATCAGATGTCATTGTCAAATAATTTTCTTTCTTTTCAGGTGAACAGACTTTCTTAATGCCTTTGGACATGAGCATTCTGGCTAACCCCATGTGTAAATGAAGTAAGTTGGAGACCATCAAGTTGATTGGTGGTCACAACACTCAAAGCCATTCCTACCAAAAAGCTGCCGCCATGTCTTGCCAAAGTGTTTCTACTTTCCTTGATTATGAATTCCCATCCATGCAGTTATTCTTTTGATGACATAATAAAGATAGAAGCATTATCTTCAGATGCCAGCTATGCATTATCATACAAGGGAAGAGAGATCCTAAAAAGAGGACACCAGCCCTTTCCCCTTTCCTTTCATTTGACATACCAGAATAATTGATCATTTCAGCAAGTACCATCACACTTCAATAAAATGTGAGCAGTGGATCATGCCAATAATGATTCCTTGAGAAGGTAGAGGGCAGGAAGGGAAATGATGTTTTGTGATGATAGAGTATGAAATGGTCATCCATATCCAGTACAAACTCATCCTTCTCATTCACTCCAAGATCAAACAAAAACTCATTTGTACAGAGTTAGAATAAGATATTCAATGACTTGAACATAAAAACTAACCATTTTCTTTCTCTCTGGTCAGCTGTTCTTTCTCTTTTTCAAGAGGTCAAGTTACCAGCAATCACAAGAGCCCTGAGTTATTCCATACCAACAAGCATGGTGCCAGTGGGAAATCTGAGATATACAGAAGGAGAGAGTGGAAAGAGGAGAGGAGGAAACAGAAATGAAAAATAAAAAGAATAAGGGAAAATGAAAAAAATAGGGCTATAAAATAACTTATATTGGAGGTATCAGGCTGACAATACCTGAACCTACCAATCAATATTAGCATTACCAAAAGTGAGACATCTGGACATTTTATGCCTTGAAATGTGATGTATTCACACTTTACCATCTGAATCTACTTGAATTCTCTGGCTACAACCACATCTTTACAGGAAACAAAGGGATAGAAAAACAAGTAACTTCAAAACCACACTACAAGGAAACATCAGCCAAATCCAGACATTCTATGGGATGAATGACCTAATGTCTTAGGTGGAGTTCTCTAACAAACAGACTCGGAGACAAAGAGCCACATGCAGGAGATTTATTGGAAAGTGATCCCAGGGAACATACCTATAAGAAAAAGAGGCAAATTGGACAAAGGGAGAAGTTAAACTGCAGCACAGATGCAATGGAGAGCTTGGCCAATCCCACAGGGTGCTCTAGCCATTCCAAGATATCCTACACACAGGCCAGGAGCCAGGCCATTGTACTCTCATGATGACCTTGCTTATACTTACCAATTAAAAAATAGGACTGGGCACAGAGTCTGGCTACCTGCTCTTGCAGCTTATCTGTGATCCCTTACCCATGCATGTCCCAGCCCAGATGCACTACTTCCAATTTACAATGAATTCCTCATGGGCTCACAAAATCTTATGACTTGGTGGTTCTGACAAAATCCAGCTCTGACCACAAGGTCATTAGATACTCCAGCAGTAGCAGGACCAGTAGCTTAAGGGAGCTGTTTGTGATTGGTGTGTAGTTCTCTCCTGCAAAGGGCCTGACCTTAAACCAGAACCCTAGGCATCTATGAGTGATTTTTCTACTGGAGCTTGTCATACACACCTTTACCCACTGTAGATACTTTCAGTACCACAATCTGCCGGTCACATGTCTCAAGTGGCAGGGCTGCTTTTGCCACACCCTGGACCTGCTACAGACCCCTCTCCTTCTCTAGGACCCTATGAAATCTGGGAATATTCCATGGCATTTAGCAAATGTTCAAAGCAGTATTCCTAAGTGTAGAATATACTGTCCCTAAGAACTCAAAATGACTTATCAAGTGTTTTGCTTCCTTTTTAGTAGCAGGAGGTGGAAGATACTATAATTTGTTCTTTACTTTGGAGAAAATGTCCTGGCATGCCCAGACTACTGAGATCCTTAAAATTTCATAGATATTGTGGACCCTTGAATGTTTATAGGGATTATCTCCCACCTTCTGGGGTGCAGATGTCTTTAACAAGGTCTCTGTATTAGTCTGTTCTTATGCTGCTAATAAAAACATACCCGAGACTGGGAAATTTATAAAGGAAAGAGGTTTAATTGACTCACAATTCAGTATGGGTGGGGAGGCCTCAGTAAACTTACAATCATGGCAGATGGGGAAGCAAACACGTGCTTCTTCACATGATGGCAGCAAGGAGAAGTGCTGAACAAAAGAGGGGAAAGCCACTTATACAACCATCAGATCTTGTGAGAACTCACTCACTAGCATGAGAACAGTAATTGGGGATAACCACCCCCATGATTAAATTACCTCTCACCAGGTCCCTCCCATGACACATGGGGATTATGGGAACTATAATTCAAGATGAGATTTGGGTGGAGACACAACCAAACCATATCATTCTGCTTCTGGCCCCTCCCAAGTCGCATATTCTCACATTTCAAAACACAATTATGTCCTTCTCAACAGTTCCCCAAAGCCTTAACTCATTATGGCATTAACTCAAAAGCCCAGGTCCATAGTCTTATCTGAGACAAGGTTAGTCCTTTCCACATATGCACCTATAAAATCAAAAGCAAGTTAGTTACTTCCTAGATACAATGGAGGTACAGGTATTGAGTAAATACACCCATTCCAAATGAGGGAAATTGGTCACAACAAAGGTGCAACAGCCCCCATGCAAACCTGAAATCGAATAGGGCAGTTATTAAATCTTAAAGTTCCAAAATAAACTCTTTTGACTCCATGTCTCACATCCAGGGCATGCTGATGCAAGAGGTAGGCTCCCACACATTGGGAAGCTCTGTCCCTGTGGCTTTTCAGGGAACAGCTTCCCCCAACCCCTCCCAGCTGCTTTTACAAGCTGGTGTTGAGTGTCTGTGGCTTTTCCAGGAACACAGTTTTTGTGGATCTACCATTCTGGGGTCTGGAAGATGGTGGCCCTTTTCTCATAGCTCCACCAGGCAGGATGGTGGCCCTTTTCTCATAGCACCAGGCAGTACCCCAGTGGAGACTCTGTGTGGAGACTCTAACCTCACATTTCCTTTCTGCACTGCCCCAACAGAAGTTTTCCATAAGGGCTCTGCCCCTGCAGCAAACTTCTACCAGGACATCCAGGCATTTCTATACATCCTCTGAAATCTAGACAGAGGTTCCCAAACCTCAGTTCTTGACTTCTGTGCACCCACAGGTTCAACACCACATGTAAGCCTCCAAGGCTCAGGTCTTGCACCCTCTGAGGCAATGACCTGAGCTGTATATCTAGCCTGAGCTGTACATTGGTTCCTAATAGCCACAGCTGGAGCTGAAGCAGTTGGGTGACAGGGCAACATGTTGTAAGGCTGCATAGAGCAGGGAGGCCCTGGGCCAGCCCACAAAACCATTTTTCCCTCCTAGGCCTCCAGGCCTATGATGGGAGAGGCAGCTGTGAAGGTCTCTGACATGCCCCAGAGAGATATTTTCCTGATTGTTTTGGTGGTTAACATTTGGCTCCTCATTGCTTATGCAAATTTCTGCAGCCAGATTGAATTTCTCTCCAGAAAAATGGGTTTTTCTTTCCTATTGCATTATCAGGCTGCAGAATTTTCAAACTTTTAATGCTCTGCTTCCTCTTGAGCCCTTTTACATTTAGAAATGTCTTCCACCAGATACCTTAAATCATCTCTGTCAAGTTCAAAGTTCCACAGATCTCTGGAGCAGGGGCAAAATGTCACTAGTCTCTTTGCATTGCAAGAGTGACCTTTATTCCAGTTCCCAAAAAGGTTCTCATTTCCATCTGAGACCACCTCAGCCTGGACTTCATTGTCCATATCACTATCAGCATTTTGGTCAAGCCATCCACAAGTCTCTAAGAAGTTCCAAACTTTCCCACATCTTCCTGCCTTCTTCTGAGACCTCCAATTCTCTAGGAAGTTTCAAACTTTCTCACATTTTCCTGTCTTCTTCTGAGCCCTCCAAACTGCTTCAACCTCTGCCTGTTACCCAGTTCCAAAGTTGTTTCCACATTTTTTTGTATCTTTACAGCAGCACCCAACTACCCAGTACCAATTTACTGTATTAGTCTGTTCTCATGCTGCTAATGAAGACATCCCAAGACTGGATAATTTATAAAAAAAAGAAGTTTAATTGACTCTCAGTTCAGCATGACTAGAGAGGCCTCAAGAAACTTATAATCATGGCAGAAGGGGAAGCAAACACGTCCTTCTTCACATGGTGGCAGCAAGAAGTGCTGAGCAAAAGGGGCAAAAGCCCCTTATAAAACCATCAGATCTCATGAGAACTCACTCATTATCATGAGAACAACATAAGGGTAACTGCCCCAATTATATTACCTCCCACCAGGTCCCTCCCATGACATTATGCGGATTTGGGGAACTATAATTCAAGATGAGATTTGGGTGGGGATGCAACCAATCTATATCAGTCTCTAAGGACTCACTGTTCATTGTCATTACATAGTGTGCCAGTATGATGTTCTGAAGAATTCCTAGTTGATTCAAGTCCCTTCAGACTATACTATAAGGCAGAGACCTCTGCATCTTTTTCAAGCAAGAGGAGAGTTAGCTTTACAGAGAAAAGTTAATCATTTCTATGAGCCCAGATGGTTCAGGGAAATCTGGTGATTCAATGATTTCAAATGCATTGATCCAGATGTTCCTAAGTGAGTCTTAGGACCTCACTTCTTTCCAACTGGGGCCTGACCTTGGCATAGCACATTTGCCAGACTTAAAAATTCAATCTTCTCTTGAGCTATGTTACCCTTATAAAGTCCCAGATTTGATCATCTGCTGTTTCTTCCCTCTGGTTACAAGAGAAACAAATTCCTTTATAGGCTGCTGAGGAAGCCCTCTGGTGATTAATCACCCTCATGCTTTCACTGTCTTTGTCCAATGTATCAGTAGCCCCTAGCAACAGCCATCCAGGCTCCCACAGTCTTTATGCTTGCTACTTCCCTCCAAAAAAAAAACAAGGCATCTTTGAGATAACTGGGGAACTGTTCATGTGGACTGAGTACTAGATGACATCACAAAATTACTATAGGCTGGATGCAGTATCTCACGTCTGTAATCTGGTGGGAGGTAATATATATGCGTGCTTTGCTTTGATCCCAATCCACACAGACCAACTATAAAAAGGCACGTTTGAGGCCAGGCACGGTGACTCACACCTGTAATCCTAGCACTTTGGGAGGCTAAGGCAGGTGGATTGTCTGAGCTCAGGAGCTCGAGACCAGCCTGGACAACATGGCAAAACCCTGTCTCTACTAAAAATACAAAAATTAGCCAGGCATGGTGACATGCACCTATGGTCCCAGCTTCTTGGGAGGCTGAGGCAGGAGAATTGCTTGAACCCAGGAGGTGGAGGTTGCAGTGAGCTGAGATTGCATCACTGCACTTCAGCCTGGGCAACAGAGTGAGACTCCATCTCCAGAAAATAAAAAAATAAAGATAAATAAAAAAAAAACAAGGCATCTTTGAGATAACTGGGGAACTGTTCATATGGACTGAGTACTAGATGACATCACAAAATTACTATAGGCTGGATGCAGTATCTCACGTCTGTAATCCCAGCATTTTGAGAGGCTAAGGTAAGTGGATGACCTGAGGCCAAGAGTTTGAGACCAGCCTGGCCAACATGGTGGAACCCCATCTCTACTAAAAATACAAAAATTAGCTGAGAGTGGTGGCACGCTCCTGTAATCCCACCTACTCAGGAAGCTGAGGCAGAAGAATCGCTTGAACCTAGGAGGCAGAGGTTGCAGTGGGCCAAGATCGCATCACTGCACTCCAGCCTGAAAGACAAGAGCAAGACTCTGTCTCAAAAAAAAAAAAATTTACTATTGATTTTGTTACATGTAATGATGGTATGGTAGTTATGTTTAAAAAAATAAAGTTCTTCCCTACTCGAGAAGCATGCTGAAATAAAGAGGAAATGACATGGTGTCTGGAATTTTCACTAAAATATTCCAAGAAAATACTGGCGGAAAGGAGAAAAATAGCAAGATTGACAAAATATTAATAATTGAAGCTGAGTCATGGGTGATAAGCACTTATTCTGGCATTAACACTACTTTTGCTTAAAATTTTCTTGATAAAAATATTAGGGACATGTGACAGATAATTGTGATGTGCCACCAACCATTGCCCACAAGCACCACAAGATCCACTGTTGTCACTCAAGTCTCAGATTTCCTTCCATGATGTCTCCCAAGACAGAAAGGTAGTCCTACATTTAAAATCATAGATAGGAATTGCAGGGAGATTCTGTTTAGAGCACAACTGGAATCATTAAAAGTGATTAAAGGCAGAGCTTTTCTTATATTGTTCATCAAGTTATACCCAGAGTCTAACTCATTGCTTAGCCCAGGATAGAAGATATGTAAATGTTTTTGGAAATTAAAATGCAAGATATACTCCCTGGCGTCTCCCTTCTGACAACATCCACCACTCGCTTAGTTTGTTTCTATCCTTTGGATTCTCTGGGCTACATTTAGAATCTGTCCCAATTAATCAGGGTTATGAGTTCCTGCTGTCCTGTTTTTAGCTTTGTGTGAGCACTGGTGCATCATAGGCAACTATTACTGCCATTATCAGTAATGACCTCCCGCTCTTAACCACGCTTCCAAGTGGGTGTTCCACATAAGTGAAATGGTAAAGAAGACCAGTAATAGGTAAAACATGTTTCAGAGAAAGCAAGGCAACAGGAAGTTGAGGAGGGGAAAACTGAGCTCCACTAAAACTGAGCAGAGAAAGAGGCGGGAGGCGGGTGGGGGAGGGTGGCGGGGAGGAAAGTGAAATCGGGGCGGATTCAAAAACCCTGAGGACTTGTGGGAAAAACCGTCAGACTTCTGGCCAGGAACTGAAATGTATGTCTGCAAAATATGTATAGCCAAGCAACTAACCACTTCAACTTCCGAATATCCTTTCTCTAGGCCCCTTAAAAGCTGTCTTCCCACACCTTCCACCCCCTTTCTCCAACAAAGTCCAAAATCAGCAATCAGTGTTGACATCAACGTGCAAAGAGCTTAGAGCCCCAGGTAAAACAAAAGACGCCTGCAAAAAGGCAAATGAGAAAGGAACTCAAGGAAAGTTCATGATGGAAAAATAAACACAGGCAAAACAAACATCCACAGAGAGGAAAAAGAGGGAAACCAAAGAGACAAGATCAGCCAGAAAAAATAAGAACAAAAACAATGAGAAAAGCCAAGAACAAGGGGAAAAAAAAGGACAGACTAAAATAAAATATAGGCGCAATTCTCCAAAGAAAATCAGAGGAAAAGACAGGGAGAGAATCAGCATTTAGGGCACAGGACTAAGAACTTTGGTATAGACTGGCTCACTTAATCTTCATATCATTCTGAAGAGTGGATGTCGCTATCTCCATTTTGCGACATTTTGTCGCTATCCTCATTTGCAGAGGTGAGAATACAGGCTTACAGGCTTAAGTTATTGGTCTAAGTCTATGTAGATAGAAAATAGAGGAGAATTTGAACATGACTCTGCTCATTTCAAAACTCACATTCTTTTGCAGCCTACTCTGGGTTTAAAAATGTGACAAATGTGACTTCTAAATTTGGTAGATTACAATCATTGATACTAATAACCATATTTTTAATTATTCCTTTATTTTGGATAATTCCTTAAAATGAGTCAAATGTTTTTATTTCTTCCAAAACATTATTCTTCTCACCCCACTCATCCCCCTGCTTATAGACGTAGGAAACTCTCCCACATAGATGAACCATCTAACCACTCACGAGCATCTAAGGCAAAAGAGTTGACACTACCCACTTGTTCTGGTGACTCTAAAGCTGTCACATACACAAGAAAAATACTCTTCTGGGACCAATCTGGGAAGGACTAAAATTACAGGAGGGAGAGTCAGGGTCAGTAGGTGACTGAGACTGACTCTAATACGAAAACATCTTTGAAACTGATAATGAAACTGTGGAGACAATGGGTGTGTGGATCTGGTGTGTGTTGAGGGGGCCTAAATGGAGTATATCTTATTTCCCTTTTAGGTCATAAGCTCCAACAGGGCACATTTATCTCGTCCAAACACTACAATGCCTTAAATCTCAAAGGCACGCAAGGATTAGTCAATAACTGAATGAATACAGAGTCTTCCATTACAGCCTTGTGAATTTGGGGACCATCAAGATACTCATTTTATTTTAAAAATGTAAAGTTACTCTTAAATTTTTAAAGATAGAAGAAAGAAATCAGGATGGCATAACTAAGTTTCAGAACTGAACTAGTTCCTTTTTCAGCATAAGGAAAGTAGTCAAGAGCTAGGCATTAGGAAGACAGCAGAAAGAAGTGCTAATCTGACTGCAGTCAGAGAATACTGGTTTTCCTTTAACTGTTAGGTTTTTCCCTACTAACTTTTCAGCGTGTTCTCATTCATCTAAGTTCTTTTTTTGAGATGGAGTTCTCTCTTGTTGTCCAGGAGTGCAAAGGAGCAATCCCAGCTCACTGCAACCTCCACCTCCCGGGTTCAAGTGATTCTCCTGCCTCAGCCTCCCAAGTAGCTAGGATTACAGGCATGCACCACTATTCCCAACTAATTTTGTATTTTTAGTAGAGGGTTTCTCCATGTTTGTCAGGCTGGTCTCAAACTCCCAACCTCAGGTAATCTGCCTGCCTTGGCTCCCAAAATTCTGGGATTACAGACAGATATGAGCCACCGCGCCTGGCCTGAAGTTCTTATATTCCACATTTAGTAGTATCAGAGTATCAGATACACAAACAGGCTACAGAGTCTGTGCAGATAAAATGACTACCAAACCTGAAGTTTGAGAGTTCCACTGGGAATTCTTGAGCCCATGGAAGTTTGAATCCTTCCACAAAGAACCCCTTCTCCAACATGACTTCACAGGCCCCTCGGATTTACTGGCTGGGCTCCGACTACAGTGTTGATTTTCCTGGTTCACAAAGCCAAGCAGAGTTCCTGCTGCCAGACAGGTGTATTTGTTTTTGAATGATAAGGACACTCACTTGCTCTCAGTTTAGACTAATAATAAACACTTCAGACATCCTTCTAAGTCTGAAAGAGGAAAGAATAAAAAACTCTCCAGCAACAGTCTGTTAATGGAGTCTTACTCCTTAAATAACATATGCCATGGCCGGGCACGGTGGCTCAAGCCTGTAATCCCAGCACTTTGGGAGGCCGAGGCGGGTGGATCACAAGGTCAAGAGATCAAGACCATCTGGTCAACATGATGAAACCCCATCTCTACTAAAAACACAAAAAATTAGCTGGTCATGGTGCCGCGTGCCTGTAATCCCAGCTACTCAGGAGGCTGAGGCAGGAGAATTGCCTGAACCCAGGAGGCGGAGGTTGTGGTGAGCCGAGATCGCGCCATTGCACTCCAGCCTGGGTAACAAGAGCGAAACTCCGTCTCAAAAAAAAAAACATATGCCTTGTACCAGAGCTGGGTGCTTGCTGCTGATCTTTCTGGTCAAGCAGATCCTCTGAATATTGCCTTTGAAAGCCATTTCCCATTAATAGAGGCCTCAGGTTAGGTTTATCTGATTATAAGAAAGGGAGACTTTGAAAGTCAAGAGAAATCAAATAATTAAAAGAGTATATTGGCCCCAAAGAAATATCAGAGGGAGTCATTGGCAATGAGGAAATCTTTTTTTTTTTTTTTTTTTTGAGACTGAGTCTCCCTCTGTCACCCAGGCTGGAGTGCAGTGACATGATCTAGGCTCACTGCAACCTCCGACTCCCAAGTTCAAGCAACTCTCCTGCCTCAGCCTCCCGAGTAGCTGGTACTACAGGTGCATACCACCATGCCCGGCTAATTTTTTTGTATTTTTAGTAGAGATGGGGTTTCACCATATTGGTCAGGCTGGTCTCAAATTCCTAACCTTGGGTGATTCACCTAACCTCGAGTGATTCACCCACTTTGGCCTCCTAAAGTGCTGGGATTACAGGCTTGAGCCACCACACCCAAGCAGAGGAAACCTTTTTCACCTCTTTAGCCTAGCAGCCTATAAACATGCTGCCTATGTGAGTGGACATTTGATGAATCAGTAACAAAAGCAAACATAGCCAGGCAGCCAGGAGAAAATAAGAGTGTGGCAAAGAAAAACTCAAAGAGGAAGCAAGCAGAACAATTTTGCATTCCTTTAAACCGCCTAAAAACCTAATGTAAATGGAGTGGTTTCGAAAGGAATGCATCCAAGGTCCATTCACAGACCCTCTGCCTTGGTTGTCAAGGTGGTGGTGGATGACTTCTAAGATCAAGATGCCTAGCGACATGATGAAGGGTCCAAGAGACTGGCAGAAAAAGCTGGCTGCATCCTGGGCACCAATGCTGTAATCCTCTCCTGCCTCATGTTGACTGTTTGAGCTTGAGCCTCTAATCTTATCTTGTATTCTTGTTTCTTAATCAGTCCTACTTTTGTTAATGTTGTTGGTTTTTTTATTTTTGGGTTGTTTATTTGTTTTTATTTTTATTTTTTGCTGTTGTTGTTTGAGACAGGGTCTCACTCTCTCACCCAGGCTGGAGTGCAGTGGCTTGATCTCTGCTCACTACAGCCTCAACCTCCCGGGCTCAAGCAATCCTCCCACGTCAGCCTCCTGAGTAGCTGGGACTACAGGCACTCACCACAACACCCAGCTAATTTTTGTATTTTTTGTAGAGATAGGGATCTCGCCATGTTGCCCAGGCTGGTCTCAAACCCCTGGGCTCAAGCTGTTGCCCACCTCAGCCTCCCAAAGTACAGGGATTACAGGCATGAGCCACCGTGCCACGCCTGTTGTTGGTTTTTTACCACCACAAATCACTTGAAAGCAGCTTGCCGTAGCGGGAATCTGACAGGCCTGAGCACTATGGCTGCAGGTTGTCTCCCTTGCAGTTCTTGATGTTCCTAATGGAAGAGGAAGGAACAGCTCAGTCTGAGATAGAGTGATGAGGGCATGGCAGATCCATTGTCTCCAGGGCTGTCTGGAATCAGCGCTGGCAGGAATGAGGATGAGCTTCTTTGTTCAACTATGCTTCTGAAACTTGGAAACCAATGGCAGAAAAAAATGGCAACTCCTTCCATGAAATAGGCATGAAAGAGTGATTGTGACAAATTTATCTTGCTTTTTCATACCCTCTTCATGTGACTTCATCCTGAGGCCGTTAAGTCTCTACAAACCAAACTAACCCTTCTCTTTCTCCAATTGTTCTACATTGTTTTGGTTCCCAAAACAACCCTTCTCTGGAATGTTTTACTCACCCTGTTGTTTCTTTACCTTCTATGTGGTAAAAACCAAGATGAAACCACAAGCTTCACTGTTGGCCAGACCAGCACTGGAAAAAATGATTGATTTCAAGGTTAGCCAGTCAGGAGTTGGTTGAAGAGGTATGTTGTTCTCTCTCTCTCTCTCAATCTTTTTTTTTTTTTGAGATGGAGTCTTGCTCTGTCACCCGGGCTGGAGTATAATGGCTGGATCTCAGCTCACTGCAGCCTCCTGGGTTTAAGCAATTCTCCTGCCTCAGCCTTCTGAGTAGCTGGGATTACAGGCACATGCCATACCAGCCTGGCTAATTTTTGTATTTTTAGTAGAGATGGGATTTCACCATGTTGCCCAGGCTGGTCTCGAACTCCTGACCTCAAGTGATCTGCCTGCCTCAGCCTCCCAAAGTGCTGGGATTACAGGTGTGAGCCACCACAACAGCCAGTTGTTGTCTCTTGAAAATGAAAAATTACTTCCAAATTTTCATTTTAATTCTAAGTGTCAAATACATGGGTATTTGTTATTTTAATAATCTTCTAACTTGAAGATGTTTCATAACAAAAAAGGAAAGAAAGGGTAATAGAAGAATGTACACATTCTGTTTTCTCTTCCTTCGAGTTAGGATACAAGTAGAAATTTTACTATTTAGAAAATTAAATGGGCTGGGTGTGGTGGCTCATGCATGTAATCCCAACATTTTGGGAGGACAAGGCGGGTGGATCACCTGAGGTCAGGGGTTCGAGACCAGCCTGACCAACATGAAGAAACCCCATTTCTACTCAAAATACAAAATTAGCCAGGTGTGATAGCACATGCCTGTAATCCCAGCTACTCGGGAGGCTGAGGCAGAAGAATAACTTGAACCTAGGAGGCAGAGGTTGCGGTAAGCCAAGATTGTTCCATTTCACTCCAGCCTGGGCAAAAAGAGTGAAACTCTGTATCAAAAAAAAAAAAAAGGAAGGAAAGGAAGGAGGAAGGGGGAAGGGGAGGGGGAGGGGTGAAGGAAGGGGAGGGGAGAGGGAGAAGGAAGGGGGAGGGGAGAGAAGGGAAGGGTTCCGAGATATGCCTTTCCCAGATGTGAGTTTTGTGTACAGTGAGCATGACATGCTCTGAAGGATCACTAAGGAAGAAACTGCAGTCACTCCCTGTTCTGTGCATATTTGCCTAATGGATTCTTCTTGTCTCACTTTTTTATCAATTATATTTTTTCAATTATTTTACCACAGAGTTATGCTGTAATTACACATCCAGTAGAAATGTCTTCTTAAGAGAAATATGCTCTAGTATGTAGGGGTGAAGAGTCTGCAGTCTACTTCATTAGTTCATAGATAGATAAATCGATGGATATGTAGATGCTTAGATATATGCATGGGTAAAAAAATAATTTATTAAAACATAATGGAAAGTATATGTGTATTCTTTCATTTTTTCTGTATGCTGACATTTTTATGATTAAAACTTAAAAGAATGAGAGGAAAGAAGAGATAGAATGAAAGAAAGAACAAGAAAGAAAGAGAGAAGAAAGGAAGAAATAAATGCTTCCTTAAGACAGACTCCCTAGAAACTGCAGTGTTCAGCTTGTTTGTTCATTCTGAGAGCTTCCATGGTCAACAATAGCTTACAACATTACATTCTAATCACCTCGTCTAATTATTATAAATTACACAATCACTTTGTGAAATCTGATACCAGCTCCGCTAGACTTCTCAGTGAACCTTCACAGAGCAACTTCTCTTTGAGAATCCTCTAAAGTTTAGTTGCAATCCTCTTCTGGCCATTCTGTGGGTGTGATTTATAGATAAGATGTGCCTCACCATGAATACCTCACCTCTACTCTTTGGAGCAGTTCCAGGAATCTTAGTATTGTTCACCACCTTTCTTGATCTAGGCATTGTTGACTGGATGACCCCACCAGTAGTCATAACCTAGCCCCTTAGTCCCAGCCACCTCTACCTGAGATGGGCTGTGTCACAGTTCTAGCCTATAACATATGTGAAAATCTGGTGGGTGAGTTCTGAATAAATTCTTGTTTTCCTCATGAAATGGGCCTTTTCACCAGTTTACCCTTAAGCCTTTGCCCTTTAGCCTTTAATTCCTTTTCATTCTTCCTGCCTACAATGTAAACATGAGGTCTGAAACTCTAGCAACCATCCTGAGATCCTGAAGTTACCAAGCGAAGGATGACAGTGGAGTAGACAGAAGAAAAATATCTAAGTTTCTGATATCACTGATGAGCCACCTTGCCAGCCTTGGAATTACTTTTAAGAAAAATAAACAATGCCCTCTAAGATTGAAACCTTATAGAAGGGTTTTTTATAATTTGCAGCTGAAAGCAGGTCTACCTGACTTGTTGGATTCTGCCACCTCCTAGAAGATTTAGTCCTGGCATAACAAGAGTCACTTCCAGCCTCATATTGTCCACTCATTATACCCTAATCAGAGCTTGGGCTGCCCACAAGTTACCAAGGGAGTGAGTCTTTCACATGCCGCATTTACACTCCACTGAGAGACCAGTCTTAGGTTCTGAGTCTGACTGTTTCTTTTATTTTCTTCAAATCCTTATTCTGAAAGAGCAACGTGATTTTTTTCAGACCTTTGGACTAGGTCCAATTCTTTCAGACAAGGCAATTTTGCTACTTTTACCCCTGGAGAGTTACCCAAATATTGAGCCAAGAAGCTCAATGTAATCTATGAGTCACTAATCATACCCATGAAATTTTTCAAGAAATAAATCTTCCTCTGGCCTATAGATGTCTGGAGACTCTCGGAGAAGAACCCTGGTCTTCCCATTGGGTGGAAAGACAGAAAGAAAAGATATTATTTGTTATCATAAACTTCCAAAGAACAATTTAAGTAAATAAGTTTCGACTAATAACTCTGGAGATAAAATCCTCTACCTTGGCCTTGCTGAAGTGCAAGCCAAGACAGAACGAATTTTCCCTACTCCTAGTCCCCAGACCTTAGCTTTGTACTGGGCCCCAAAATGATTTCTGTTTTAGAAACCCCAAACCACGCAAAACTCGGTAGGTCTGGAGTTTGAACATAGGAATAAAACAAGCCAAATTTTCTCCTGACCTTGGCTAACCTTGAAATCAATCGTTCTTCTAGTGCTGGTGTGGCCAACAGTGAAGCTTGTGGTTTCATCTTGGTTTTACCACAAAACTTTGTGATGAAACATTAAGAACCACTGAGATTTGCACTTCCATTCCTGTCTTGTTTCAAGTTATTTTTGCAAAACCTGGTGAATTCTATAGCATACGAGTATATCTCCCTAATATTTATCTTCTGCTTTACATGGGCTCATAACAAATTTCTGCCCAGAAGTAGTTTTTGAGAGCCCAATGATGAAAAGGCAGAAAATATCACTAAAATCCAGTCAGTGTAAAATCAAGAAGATTCTATGGATCTGATAGAAATCTATGTGATACAACCCTGTTACACCAACTAAAGCAACAATTCAAATAATTTGAAACACAAAGTCAAGAAAACACTTGCCAGGGGTTGGGTATTACAGGGTTGTTAGAGTATGATAAGGAGCTGGAGAAAAGAAACCCAAGAATTGACAAATGTTGCCCCAGAATAAAAGTACAAGAAACACAGAACTGGCATAGTGACGTGAGAAACCCAAGAGACAAATAATAAGTCGGGATTTACCACCAATATAGAGTAGCTCCATGGTTTCTAGCCCACAAATCTGGGTTAAATCAAGAAACACATGTAGAAAAAACTCAAATATCTGAATGTGCAGTCATTAGCAAGACCAGAGTACTTTAATCTCATGAGCTGATTGTACCATCATAGTTGTAAAAAGTAACATCTTCATTTTGTATTCTATCTTTGAATTGGTGTTGACAAAAACCATCGTGCCAAGTGTTAAGTGATCTCATCCAACACAGATTGTCGTCACTAGAAATCTTTGGGAAAATATCACCAGCACCCATCATTTTCTCATAAAATAGTGAATTCTAACCCCCCTAGGTTATGAGGTACCAGAGCTGGATGTAGCCAAAAATAAAAACAGAAAGCTCTATATGCCTTGAGCCCCTTCCAAATCTGAATACTATTTTGTAAGTTTAGAAATTTAGCCACAAAATCTCATTAATCAATCTTGTATCACGGAATTTTTGCTTCATCTCAACAAACTTTTGTGAATTATGAATGATGTTTCTCAGCGATAGTAAAAGGGAAACCAAGGTAGGAGAGATACATACCACCAACTATAAAATTATGAAAGCAGAAAACCAGTCTCCTTATGTCAAGAATATACTAAAGACAATCCTGAGTCAGTGATAATATAGAGATCAACTCCTGGAACTTTAAGATTTTCTGCAAAAGCGATCAAGAATGACCCAAGAAGACTAGATGGATGACTGTCACTTCCCCAGGCCCCTCTATCTCCACCTCTCTCAGGTGGCTAGCATACAAAGTGTGCTATGCAATTTTCATGTCTTTCTCAAGGGCCAGGCTGATAGAAACTTCATGAAGTTCTCATAGATTGAGGCCGGGCACAGTGGGTCATGCCTATAACCCTAGCACTTTGGGAGGCCAAGGCAGGAGGATTGCTTGAAGCCAGAAGTTCAAGACCAGCCTGGGGAACATAATGAGACCCTGTTTACACACACACACACACACACACACACACACACACACACACACACACACACAAAAGGCCAGGCATGGTGGCTCACACCTGTAATCCCAGCATTTTGGGAGGCCGAGGCAGGTGGATCACCTGAGGTGAGTAGCTCGAGACTTGCCTGGCCAACATGGTGAAAGTCCGGCCTCTACTAAAAATTCAATAATTAACCAGGTGTGGTGATGCATATCTGTAATTCCAGCTACTCAAGAGGCTGAGGCACAAGAATCGTTTGAATCTGGGAGGTGGAGGTTGCAGTGATCTGAGATCACGCCACCACACTCCAGCCTGGCTAACAGAGCCAGATTCTGTCTCAAACAGAGGAAGAAGAAGAGGAAGAAAAAGAAGAAGAAGAAGAAGTAGTTGTTGTTGTTGTTGTTGTTGTTGTAATAGGTGAAGACATGTATCTATTCCTCCTAAAGAGCTGTTTCTACCTTCTTGCCCTCAATGGAAATCACAAGTTGCCCCAAGGCTGCTATGAGTTCCAAACTACTGAATTTCCCCATAGGTCACAAATCACAGTAAAATGATACAAAGAGGGCACTTCTCCCCTAAATAACAACTGGACTGTGGCTCCAAAACTAAAATTCTAGGACAAGATTACATTATTTGAATTAAAGTCATCACAGCCAAGGGGCCCCTAATTTCCTACCCTTCTTCTGCAAGATATAAGTACAGGCTCCCTATGGTAAAAAGCCACCCACCAACTGCCTACATCACCAATGTATAAAACTCAGTGAGCTCATAATATAAACAGAGGGATATTTACTATACTCTTGGCACTGGCAAACTTATAAACAATAGCTCGGTGGAATATTTTTGCATTGAGTTTGTTTCCTGAGTATGTTTTTCTTATAAATCTGCATGCTTATCCAAAGACCACATAACTCATTAGGCATTACAGCTGTCCTTGTGACCTAAAATCAAAGGGCTGTTACTTAGGCTCTTTGCCGTAAAAACTAAATGATTTACCATTCTTGGTTTAAAATTCAGAGAAGAGTTTGTGTACACTGGCCAGCAGGTGGCACTCACATCCAAGGCTATGAGACGTTTTCCTAGCGCTAAGGAAATCTTTTGTTTACAAAAAAAAAAAAATAGTTCTTTACAGTTCAGTAAATACTAGGCAGATGACTTTTTAGTAAAAGACCATGAATATCACTCCCGGTGTCTTCTTAAATGAAGTGTTGACATTAGATATAAGCAGCCACTCTATTTGTGTCATTTTTTTTCATGAAGTAATTGGAATGGAGAAATTTCATACTGAAAATATGTCTTTGTGAGCAACAGTATTTGGCCCAAGGTACTTCTGTCATCCCTTTCCTTGGCAATATTTGGAATGGGATTAAGGACTCACATACTAATTTGAATGTTTAAAAAGCAAGCCAAAACCATTTGTGAATAAGAATGAATTAAGCAGAAATAAATAAAGACAGTCCTTGCTAAAGAGTCTCTTAATATGACAAATAGTGGCTATACTTGCCAAGTATATAGTTCATGAAGGCCTAGGAATTGTTTTGTAAAAGGGCTAGAAATATCATTATCAATAGACTATGCTTAGAATGTATTTACCACTGAGTTGCATGTACCTTTTTTTTTTTTTTTTTTTTTTTTTGAGTCGGGGTCCTGCTCTATCACACAGGCAGGCCAGAGTACCATGGCACAATCATGGCTCACCATAGCCTTAGACTCCTGGGCTCAAGTGATCATCCTGCCTCAGCCTCCCAGGTAGCTAGGACTACAGGTGTGCATCACCATGCCAGCCTAATTATTTTGTAGAGACAAGAGTCTTCCTACATTGCCCAGGCTGGTCTTGAACTCCCCTTAAGCCATCCT
Organism: Callithrix jacchus; assembly: GCF_049354715.1. Lineage (NCBI taxonomy): Eukaryota > Metazoa > Chordata > Mammalia > Primates > Cebidae > Callithrix > Callithrix jacchus. The sequence continues at coordinate 95,360,234 of NC_133509.1, forward strand.
CCTGCCTTGGCCTCTCAAAGTGCTGGGAATATAGGTGTGAGACTCCTCTCCTGGCCATACTAAGTACTATTAATAATCCATATAATCTCCACCTTGAACGAGCAAAATCAGTCACCCTATTATTTTAGTAAACAGAAATACAACAAAGTCTTATTGGCTATATAAGATCAAGTCTACCACTAGCTAACACTGCCACTTGCTGAACACTTATTACATGTCATACACCATCGAAAACCTGCAATATACAGCAATTTAATCTTTACAGCAACCTTATGAGGAAGGTAACACAATTATCTTCACTTTGCATAAAAGGAAAATAAAGGTCAGAGGCAAATTACATAATCTATGTAAGCTTCATCTCATTTTTAAAGTGTGAATAACAATATAGACATGCCTTATAGTTATGAGAATTAAATAAGAGCAAAGCACTTAGCCTGATAAGTGTAACTCTTGAATATTTGATTACTATTACTACTACTACCTCAAGGATTACTGCAATTATTTATTTATTTAGAGACAGAGTCTAACTCCATCCCAGGTTGGAGTACAATAGCATGATCGTGGCTCACTGCAACCTCCGCCTCCCAGGCTCAAGCGATTTTCATGCCTCAGCCTCCCAAGTAGCTAGAATTACAGGTGCATGCCAGCACACCCAGCTAATTTTTGTATTTTTATTAGAGATGAGGTTTCGCCATGATGGCCAGGCTGGTCTTGAACTCCTGACCTCAGGTGATCCACCAGCCTCAGCATCTCAAAGTGCTGATATTACAGATGTGAGCCACCTTACCCAGCCAACTGCTACTATTTATTAGTAGTAAAGAGGTTATTTGCTCAGTGTCACAAAGAAAGCATGTGACAGAGTTGGAATTTGAACTCAATTCTATCTGACTCCAAAACTTGGGTGCTTATCCAGTAGAAGTTGATGCCTCTAAATGACTAAACCAGGGTAATTCTGAGAATAAAATAACGCTTCTAGAAATATGAAAGTGTTGTTTCATATTAACACTTTTATGCAGGAAACATACAAGAATGGTCATCCAGCAATAGGAAACCATCTCTTTAAAATTTCTCCTTCCAGACCCACACGCACATACAAAGCAAATGCCTCCTCCCCCTCATCTTGCAGGTCAAGATGACCTTTTATCTATCTGACCAAAATATGATATCTTAATGGTCATAAAACTATATCTTTCTCAAGGGAAGAGAGCAAGGAACTAGAAGTTAATGAGGAAACGTGACTGGTGCAAGTCAGAAATACCCAGCATTGAGCCAAGGTGATTACACCATAGAATGCAGAGCCAAGTCTTTATCCTGGCCTATACAATACCAGCAATGTGACTTCTAGTGAGCTATGTAGTTCAGGCATATAAATCACAGTGAATGGTGATGCTGAACCATGGCATTAAGGGACAAGTTCTCTGAATAGTGGCCTTAATAAGATTAGTGTGATTTTTGAAATATTTCTTGATATAGTTCTAGTTCACCCACCAAGTTAACTTCACACATTTGCCATTCTTCTAATTGCCTTGGAATTCATATGTGAAATTGCTTTTGATCAGTGTATTAAAATATTTCACTAAAATATCATTCCTTGTTCATCAGGATAAAGCAAATTGACTTAAATTACATTGTTTTAGGTTTCTGTCCCCCAAGATTTCTGTGTATGTCTGTGTTTTAAGCCATCATTTCTCAAACATCTACTATATGCTAGACACTAGGCTTACCCTTTAAATACACTAATAGGAGAAATGTTCCTATCATTCTCTGTCCCTTAAGAATCCTGAACATCATTCTTTTATCCATTCCAAAAGCATAAATGAAGCACCATCTAGGTAGATGGCACTGAGCTGGGCACTGGGCATACCAAGATAAATAAAATGCACCCTCTCATATGATAGATGCCCATCTTCTTCCTCTATGTATCTTCCCTCAGATGCCATATATGACTTAAGACTTAGACAGCATTGTGGATGAGAAAATAAAGAACACAAAGGGAAATTAGGTTCGGTAGTAAACAGGGTTAGGGGGATGTTCAAGAATAAAAGTTTGGAAAAATATAAGACTGATCATACTCTCTTCAGGTGCTCCATATGGATCAAGCCTTATTAGGAATCTCTTACCTGGAAACTTTAAACAAAGAACAGTCAGCCTCTAATATCAAGATGACATCTGGCAACCTGAGAACACTCCAGAGAGATTTATTGAATATTCAGAAAAGAAAACTACATGTCTAGGTTCTTTCTTTTTTTTTTTTTTTTTTGAGACGGAGTTTCGCTCTTGTTACTCAGGCTGGAGTGCAATGGCGCGATCTCGGCTCACCGCAACCTCCGTCCACCTCCTGGGTTCAGGCAATTCTCCTGCCTCAGCCTCCTGAGTAGCTGGGATTACAGGCACGCGCCACCATGCCCAGCTAATTTTTCTGTATTTTTAGTAGAGACGGGGTTTCACCATATTGACCAGGATGGTCTCGATCTCTCGACCTCATGATCCACCTGCCTCAGCCTCCCAAAGTGCTGGGATTACAAGCATGAGCCACCGTGCCCGGCATGTCTAGGTTCTTTATAAACCATCAGAGCCAAGGTTTTCTTCTTGAGGGGAGGAAGAAAGAAAAAGGAAGTATAATGCTATCTTCTGAAGTTGTCCAAGACAAAGTCCTCAAATCATCACCAGTTGATCCTATCTAAAGTATAGACAATTTGAAAATCCATGAGATATTTTCCAGATTGTTGGCCCAAGTCCTAGACCCCTTGAGGTTTAACTAATGTATGAAATTCAAAATGATACTTGCCTCTCTCAACACTTTCTGAACAAGACTAGAAGGGTTTATTGAGAGTATAATTACTGCTTCTAGAAATAACACCAGAAAATGTTTTTTAAAGGATAAATACTGAGGTGCTTTGAGTTGGCATCAAAGTTGGCAATGAACTTCTGCCAAGAACCTTAAAAAATAACCACAATTTGGGGCTGGGCGCAATGGCTCGCACCTGTAATCCCAGCACTTTGGGAGGCTGAGGCAGGCAGATCACAAGGTCAACAGTTTGAGACCAGCCTGGCCAAACATGGTGAAACCCTGTCTCTACTTTAAAAAAAAGAAAAATTAGCTGGGCGCAGTGGCTCATGCCTGTAGTCCCAGCTACTTGAAAGGCTGAGGCAGGAGAATCGCTTGAACCCAGGAGGCAGAGATTGCAGTGAGCCGAGATGGCGCCACTGCACTCCGGCCTGAGCAACAGAGCAAGACTCTGTCTCAAAAAAAAAAAAAATTAGTAGGGCATGGTGGCACTCGCCTGTAATCCTAGCTACTCAGGAAGCTAAGGCAGCAGAATCACTTGAACCTGGGAGACAGAGATTGCAGTGAGCCAAGATTGTGCCACTGCACTCCAGCCTAGATGACAGAGCAAAACGCGGTCTCAAAAAAAAAAGAAGACAACCACAATTCAGTAGTTACCTCAGCCTGTTTTGATGGGTTATCTAGAACCTCAAATGTTTTTTTCTGAACTCTTAACAAGAAGATGAAAAACAACAGGTTAGACAATTGCAATAAAGGAAATTATTTATTATGTACAAGTTACACTTAATAAATTATCTTTGCCAACATGCTAAATACAGTAAGGCTTTCAGGCTGGTGTACTCTTTAGCCAATCTGTAAGATATGATTCTATTAAAAATATAGAAATAAATCTTAAAATATAAAAATATAGAAATAGAACCCTAATGGCCTGAAAGTTTTTGTGTACCTTAACAGACCTATAATTTACTGAGGGGTAAGGGAAAAGGTTGACTGAGGAGGCATGCCTAATCTAGATTTACAAACTGTTTATAAAATTGGAGCAGTCAGTCCAATAAACATTATGCTTTCTGTACTGCAAATGGCAAGTTTCACTGTGTTTGAAGTAGTTGTTTTATGGAGTTGCGATGCCAGTTTTCTATAGGCACAGCCTTAGACATTTGGAAGAATCTAGTTTAAAAATGTAACCATAGTGTTTATACACACGCTTATACTTGTTAACCAATACAACTACAATTATTCCAAAAAGACAGCACTGTTTATATTAGATTTGTTTTTCCTGGTTTAATACAGAGTTAAACACCAATAAATTCAATCAATTTAGTTAGATAAAAATCTTGCTCTCATTATCTTATGAACATTTACCATACTTAATACCTTCCTGAGGTAATCTAGCAGCATTTTTGTTTGTATTATTTTTTGAATTGCCTAGCAAATGTAAAGAGTCACAGTTTAAAGATAAACATAATTTTTTCTAAATGTTCTATAATAAAAATATTTATCTCCCCAAACATGAATGATATATACAACTCAATGAAACCAGCATGCACCTTTGTTATAAAATATGTGATGTTACCATGATGCTTTTCTATGTGATTGTACTCCCCATTCCTCAGGGACAATTTGTCTCCAAGGCTACCTGAACAGTTTCCAGTTTCCACAATCTTATGAAGAGAGATTAGGCAGGGAGATAAGGCTATCCCATATACAGTTGTATCTCGAGGCCATGGCCAAATCTTCACTGTTAGTGCTACATTTGACCCAAGAACCATTTTGTGGATTGCTCATGAATAACATTTTTAATCATAATTCTCTACTCATTGTTAGAAAGGAGAGCTTGCTTTATATTTAACTGGTCAACTCTTTAAAATAAATGTGACCTCAACTCTATGAATTAACTAGTGGCCGTGAGCAGATTCTTTCTGAGACAGCCACTTTAAATCATTCTGCCAGGAGGGCAGAGGCCTTTCATGATGGTGGTTTTCTAACTACTGCCAAATTCTCAAGGTAGAAAAGTGTTCCTATAAGAGTTAAAGGTATACAACAGTACCCCTTTTCCATGCATTCACATACAAAGACAATACTGAGTTGGAGTTCTCATGAGGTGCTTACTGTTTTCAACCTTACTTTTATTATCTTTGTTTGTACATACATGGCCAGCAATTTCACTTTTCCAGAGATTTCATTCTAGGCAAAATTTCTAATTTAATTGTAACACTCAGAGCATATCTAAATATTTGGATCCATTTCTGAAGAAAACAAAGGGGCCAGAAGTTTAAAAGAGATTTCTGTGCCAACATGTCTGCTTACTAGATGCAAAACAATTGGTTCAACCAGGCAGCACAAGTTCACTCAATTATCTAATCCCTTCTAGCATTATATTTTTCCTTTTTCAAATCTTTGGCTAATTATAAGCACAACTTTATTAGCAAAAGAGAGAAAACATTTTCTCTTACCCCTTTTAATCTAACTTCATTCCCAACTCTAATGTCATCTCCCACTAACCTTAATTAAGTACCCACTATTGATGAAGGAATCTATTATTCAATAAAGATAGTGTTTATTTCCATTAGTAAAGACAACTGAATAGAATCTACCTGGCATGGTTATGAGAATGTGTGAAAGAGGAAGACATATGGAAAAGAAAGATCCAGGATTAATGTTTGTTTGTGTTTTTGTTTTGAGATGGAGTTTCGCTCTTGTTATCCAGGCTGGAGTGCAATGGTGTGATCTCGGCTCACTGCAACCTCCGCCTCCTGAATTCAAGCAATTCTCCTACCTCAGCCTCCCAAGTAGCTGGGACTACAGGTGCGCGCCACCATGCCCAACTAATTTTTGTATTTTTAGTAGAGACAGGGTTTCACCTTGTTGACCAGGATGGTCTCGATCTCTTGACCTCGTGATCCACCCGCCTCAGCCTCCCAAAGTGCTGGGATTATAGGTGTGAACTATTGCGCCTGGCCCAGGATTTTCTTTCTTTTCTTTTTTCTTTTTTTCTTTTTTTTTTTTTTGAGATAGAGTCTTGCTTTGTCCTCCAGACTGCAGTGCAGTGGCACCATCTCGGCTCACTGCAACCTCCGCCTCCTGGGTTCAAGAGAGGAACCCTCCTGCCTCAGCCTCCTGAACAGCTGGGATTACAGGCACACACCACCATGCCCAGTTAATTTTTGTGGGGTTTTTTTTGTAGAGATAGGTTTCACTATATTAGTGAGGGTGGTCTCGAACTCCTGACCTGATGGTCCACCCACCTAGGCCTCCCAACATGCTGGGATTATAGGCATGAGCCACCACGTCCAGCCTTGGATGCAGGCTTTTGAGAGATTACTAGATAGGTCAAATTGCTGAGAAAATAAATAAGTAATCTCTCACTTCACATACATTATCAAAAACTATGGTCCTTAGGAATTCACTACTGGCCTTGTTTACTGTCTCCAAATGGCTGATCCAAGATAAAAACTTTTTTTGACATTAAGCTGATTCGTGAATGCACATTGTCTAAGATGGTACTTCATCTTAACACATGGATTTCTACAAGACTCAATAATAGATTTTTTTCTTACTGAAAAAATTTACCAATCTTGTAGTTGTAAAGAGATACAGTATACATATAGCCATTGGTATTACAGTCTCAATAATTCACCTAAATTTAGCAAGTTTATATTTTTCTTCCATAAAAAGTATTTATAAACATTATAATGTTTTGTTCAGTCTTAAGAGGTTAAATCAATTAAAATATGTCTCAATAGAAAGTCTTCAAAGCTTCCTCAACCATCAGCTTAACAGCCATTCACACACACACAAAAGATGCCACACTAAAGTCTAGAACAGGAAGTAAAGAATAAATGCCACTTCCAGTTATGACTGAAACGAAAAGGAGCATAGGCCAGGTTTTACACCTTTATTCCAGCTGGGATGCCAGGATCGTTGATACTACTTCCGAGAGAACTAAAAAATAGTAAGATGAATTGTGTGGTCAGGACTTGAGGTTTTATTTCTTAGCTCTTGAGAAATATGGCATCTTAGAACTCCCTTCTCTTAATGGATAAAATACCATAATTTCAACTTTTGACTAGTTGAGCTCCAGATCAGGCTCTGGACCTGCTGCCTCTTACCCACTCTACCCAGGGAGGCATGCAAGCACCAGAAGAATTTCCCATAGGATACCACAAACCCCAATACCTTTGGTACCACCTGCATGTCCTTCTTCTGTACAAGGGTCGGCCCACCCCAATTCTGTTTAATTCCCAGAGCCAACAGGTATACAACTGCACCAAACCACTGAATTTCACAATGTAACTTGAGACAAACTGAATCTGAAAGGCTATTTTATGGGTATTCTGCCTCCACTCCTGCAGGTAACACAATCCGCAGTATACCCACTGGCTAGCCGTATTTGACTCTCCTAATCCTCATTACCATACTTCCTTTGGTACACTTCTCAAGGGAAGTATGCCTGAGAGCACTAGTAAATAAAATAGGTATTTCTTAATCATTTGTGTTGTTTAAAAAGCATAATGAAGATTAAAATCAATCTTAAATCTTGTTTGTGAGTTTTGTTTATATCTCCACAAAAATTTTATACTTTTGTTTTACTATGTTTATCTATTTTAGGTCATTATTCAAATCAAAATCTTCATTGTCCCAAAGTTATACATGATCTAGTAACAAAAAGGGGAAGAGACCACAAATTATACTGTTTCTCATGAGTATGTTTTAACAGCAAATTTGCCACCATAAAATGCTGAAAAGTTGAACTTTGAGAAATAAAGCTGGTATTTTATTACATTCTCTGTTAACCAATGTTGAAATGTTTACCTTTTTTTTTTTTTCCGAGACGGAGTTTCACTCTTGTTTTCCGGGCTGGAGTGCAATGGCACAATATCGGCTCACTGCAACCTCCACCTCCAGGGTTCAAACAATTCTCCTGCCTCAGCTTCCCAAGTAGCTGGGATTACAGGCGCCCACCACCAAACCTGGCTAATTTTTGTATTTTTAGTAGAGACGGGGTTTCACCATGTTGGCCAGGCTGGTCTTGAACTCCTAATTTCAGGTGACCTGCCTGCCTCGGCCTCCCAAAGTGCTGGGATTACAGGCGTCAGCCACCATGCCCAGCAGAAATTTTTGCATTTTATATGAAGTTGACTTAATTTTACATTGTGTTGAGCTTTAATCAAAAGGAAAAAAATAATTTTAACAATTAACAGACCAGTCTAGTATATTATCTTCTAAGCACTCTATGAGGGCAAATTCATTTTACCTATAATTAATTTCTGATAGAGAGTTACCATACTTCTGAGCATACTGACAAGTCTTTCAGTTTCCTGAAGGCTAAGTGATTGAACAGGAACTACTGTCTCAACAGTTACATATATAAATCCTTTGAAGAAATTCTACAATTGAAAGGCCTGGATTTCCGCACTTAGTTTATTTCACTATGATACATCTGCTGAGTAGAAATAAAACTCCCCTCTTTATCCAGCCTTCAACTTCAGTCATATATTTTTTTATTTGAAATGAACTAAAGCTGATTTAGAGAGGACATGTCTTTTGGAATGCCCTTCGGTCTTTCATTTCTTGAATGATATCCTAAGGTTTGGAATCTACCCAAACCTCCTTGAAGAACCCTCTGCAAAGTTTAATTTAATTTAAATTTACTTATTCCTCAGCATAAATTTTTTTTTTATTTCTCTTTGCTTTTGTTTTTGTTTTTTTGCGTGAGCACATGGACATATTTTTGTGTTTCTAAACATTTGGATGCTGAAACAATGTAGAAAGAAAAATACTACATATTTTATGCAGTCATGTCAAAAGTTGTGGCAGAAAAATATAATTTTGAGAACTCCTGGCCCTGGCATTATGCACATCATTTCACAATATGCAAACGATTAAGCTGCAATGTAGTCACAGTTCCTACCAAATGTTTCTCCTATTATTAGACACATTGTTAAAAGTGATGGGCCTGAAGTCTCACTTTATTTTCTATCCATTTCTATGTACTGCTGACATTCAAATCTTTACTTTGCAAATAAAGGTAATATTAGAACACGTATTTGCCAAAAACATGTGTGTGAACAAGTGCAATTCTATAGGCACAATGCAGAGAATAGATACATAACAAGTCTTTTAGATAACTTTCTAAACATGCATCTGCTGCTTCCAGCTCTACTTCAAGGAATTTGTGAGTGTAATACATAATTTTTTTTGAGAAGGAGTTTCACTCTTGTTGCCCAGGCTGGAGTGCAATGGCGCTATCTCAGTTCACTGCAACTTCTTCCTCCCAGGTTCAAGTGATTCTCCTACCTTGGCCTCCCAAGTAGCTGAGATTACAGACTGAGGTGGGTGGATCACCCGAGATCAAGGAGTTCAAGACCAGAATTTTTTAAACAAACAAAAAAAAGTGTTCATCACTTCCTGAGCCTATAGAGTGATTGAATACAAACTAATTAACTTTTCTATGTTTAAAATTTAAACATGCACAGTTTTTAGTTGTCAGGATACTTTTGAAGAAAATAAAGATGATGGAAGAACATGTAGTGTTAAACAGCTAAATAAAAAATGTTTTTCCAGGCCAGGCTAGGTGACTCATGCCTATAATTCCAGCACTTTGGGAGACTGAGACAGAGGATCGCTTGATTCCAAGAGTTCAAGACCAGACTGGACAACATAGTAAGACCTCATCGCTACAAAAATAAAAAACAAAATTAGCCATGCTTAGTGGTACGTGCCTGTAGTCCCAGCTACTCTGGAGGCTGAGGTGTGTGGACCACTTGAGCCCATGAGGTCAAGGCTGCAGCAAGCCATGATCATGCACTCTAGCCTAAGCAATAGAGTGAGACTGTGTGTGGGGGGGGGGGGGGGATCTTTCCAGTAGTAATAACAATGAAATAATTGCAAAGGGATTGCAGTGCATGAAGATCCATCCTTAAAGACACCTACCACAGGCATACTCCACCTACTCTCTAAGTTTCATATCTACTTGTGCTGGGGTTGTTCCTCCTACTAATAGTTATCTGGTTCTATCACTGAGTCATTCTAGGGAGAAACAGTCCCAACACAATCCCAGAAGTACTCTCTCCTGCTCCTCTCTCCCCTCCCACTTTTACCCAAGAAAATTTCAGCTATGCATTTTGCTTTCAATAATACCTGAATGAGAAAGTCCTTGAAATAAGAGAAGGATGTGTTATATGTCAAAATGAGCTATTCATTCCTGGTGATCATTAGAGTGTCACAAGAGAAGAAATGTACCCAGGAGGGTCTTGCGAAATTCCAACTCTGGGAATTGTGTTCTATCTAAAGACTCTCCATCATTTCAGCAGCCCATTCATTTACTCAAAAATATTTATCAGGTGCCATTATATCCAGCACTGTGTTAACATCAGCAAGACATTAAATCTTCAAAGTAGTTTCTTATTCTACACTTATGTTGACACATTTAGGTGGGGCCTTAAATTCTCTACTCAGCTGAATGCTTTAGTTCCCCTTCTAAGTAATTTGTCATTTTCCGTCACATTTAAGTGGGTTTTATTTTTTATCAATGGAATTCTACCATATATAATGGCATTTACATAAGAGTTCAAATCATGAGGAATAGCAATAGCAATAACAAGATCCAAGCATTACAGATTTAAATATTATTTCAGAATTAGATTACTGGAGTTAAACTTCCAGATTCTAGACTCCAAGCTTCAAGAAATAAATTACAACTTTGACTACCCCCAAAGGCTAATCAAGCCCTAAGTCTCCGTAGAATAATTTGCGTTTCTTTTCGTGATCCAGACAAAAGGAGGAAACGGCCATAATCTGCCCTCACTGGAAACCAGCATCACAGGAATTTTCCCAGGCGGCTTTGTGGCAGTCTAAGGAGGTTCCAAGCATGTTATAACTACCATTCATCAAGCATCTATGGTGCTAAACACTTTACATTCAACTTTAGCTCATTTTAAGCTTCCCTTGCAGTGTATATATTGCAGTTCCTATTTTCCAGATGAGGAAATCAAGGCTCAGAGAGATTAGTTAATTTTGCTCAAACCAACGCAATTTGTGCCAGCGATGCATCTGTGACATCGCCCCATCAATTCTCTCCACAATGTGTTTCTACGTTTAAGAAAGATAAAACAATCATCCGTGAAGGTTGAGGAGAGAGATGGGGCTGATAATGTCTGAGAAAGATTTCTGAACACAAGAGGAAATTAAAAAGAAAATTCTGTAGCAAAACAAACCAGTCGCAGCTGTTTGGGTTAAGGACAAAAACTCGCCTCGAGGGTCCCTGGGTCTACTTCCTCCTACCTACGGCTAGGCTGTGCCTGCACCAGGCGTGGTGATTGGCAGGCGCCTACGGTTTACGCAGGGATGGCCGCTTGGGAGTCAGAGCTCCAGTTTCTCATCTCCCCTACTCCCTTGACCCTCACCCCCACCCCACCTTCAGCCACCCGCTGGGAGCTTCCCCCATCCCCACCCCCCAGTGCCGGCAAGGCTCCCAGGCAGAGAGGGAAGCTGCTGACTGATGGGGGCCGCCGAGCGCGAGAGCGCTGAGTGAGGCCGACGCGCCCAAGCCGGTTGGCCTCAGGATCCCAGCAGCTGTGGACGCCAGAGCTGGGCGCAGTCATCCTGATCCAGCCCGCGGGGCCTGATCGGAAGGATGCCTCGGCCTAAGAGCTGGCCTCGGGTCCTGGCACCTCCACGCGAGTAAGCAGGGGCTGCAACGGCTGTGCTGGGCCTGCGCGTCGGCCCTTGGGGGTACTCTGGGCCCTCACTGCCTCGAGGCCCTGCGGCCCAAGCCCTTAGAGCAGAGGCCGCGCTAGTCTGCAGGGGTCGGCACAGGGCCGGAGGCAGCGGGTTCTCCTATCCACTCCGGGTTGACCCTAAAGAAATGATTTAACCGTGGCGATGGCAGCTGCCCACGCTGTCTGGAGGAGCAGGGCGCCGGGGGCGTGGCAGCGAAGCTGGCCCCAAGGGGCGCCCAGGCCTACGCGCCCGGCTCTCTCCCCGCTTTCTTCCTCCTCCTTCCCGGGCTCCGAAAGCCTGCCAGCCGCGGCCCCAGCCCTCCCCCCAGCCTGCGCAGGGCTCCGCTTTCCCTCCATCAACTCCAGGCCGAATTCAATCCGAGAAGGCTCCTTTGAGCTTTTGTGTTTGCTGGGGGAGATGTGGGCGCAGGAGGGATCGCGTTACAACTTTCATTTCCTGAAATGTTTGAGGGAACATCCAGGGTTTTTATCCCCACATCAGGCCGGGCGATGGGCTCGAGTTTCAGGCCTTGTCACTCAGCTGTCACCAAACAAACGAAGCTCTCAGAGCCCAGGAGAGGGAGAGCTACCTGCTATTCATGACCCCTGGAGCAGGTGATCGCTCATGGGAAAAACAGGTAGAATTAATCATAGGGCTGCTCTCTGTTTCCTCTCTTTTTTGGCAGACCTGCCCACAGCGCGAAACCTATCAGCAAACAAATTAACTCTTTCTTGTCACCCAGGGGAACTAAAAATACGTTTTTAGAAAACTCAACACACGTTTCACACCAAATGATGAAATGAAAGTTGAAAGGAACATCTTACATCCGCTCCACCTTGCAATTTCTTAGTTTGTGGGTTCTCATCTCAGTAGGACTTAGAACTTGGGGAAACTGGTAGAGAATGAAGCATCCTCATGTTACCTCGTCCTATCCACTGGATGGAGCCCCAGTTGTGGTCCCTGAACTCATGCAGATTTCAACATCTCCTTCTTGACTGGGTGTCAATGCAGTTGGGATTGATCCTACTAAAACAGAAAAATCTCTACTCCAACAGAAGTTTCTAAGAAATTTCTGTAAATTAGTGTTTTGCTTCCCCAAACTCTTCCCTAAGTCAATCATATTGAGCATCCATGTTGCCTTCTGTATTGAAAAATCCAAATGCGTTTGAAATCTCCCTATTCATTTCAATTCTAACTTAATTCTAACAAAATCCTAACACTTTTTTTAAAAATTACTTCTTGCCTTAGCTGAACTAAGACAGAAAGTTCAGCATACTGGTGTTCTTTGTTTTTGTAGATACTGTTTAATGGCCACTTATTAAACATTACAACACAAATTTCAAATTCTATCTTTATTTTCTATTTAGTTCTATTTTCCCCTTTTTTACTCTCTTTCCCTTCTCTAGAAAATAAAACTAAAGAAAGAAAAAGAGGAAATGCATCTGGACTTGCTTCTAAGATATATTGATACTGGAAAAGTTAGGCACAACAGCTTGGGAATCTTCAACCTGATTTTGTTTGAAGAATCTTCAGACTGATTTTTTTTGAAAGTAGAAATATGGTAAGGGGCCAGTATTGTCATTCTGCCTTTTAGTTCTTCCATAAAAGTTGTGAGTGAGTGTGTGTGTGTGTGTGTGTGAGAGAGAGAGAGAGAGAAATCAGGAGATATACTGTATGTAAAATAATCCTCCTGGACTTCTTTATGAAGATTTTGTCTGTTTATTTTGAAAATAGCCATTGGTTCCAGATTCCCAGGACTGATTTTCTTAGATTAGCTATTTGTACTCAGAGGTAGAGCCCTGAGCAATATTATTCTTCAATTAAAATCAAGAACTTGACTTTAGGAGGAAGCATGTTATGTTTATATAACATCAGCAATGCATAGAAAATATTCACCACACATATCTGAAGAAAGACAAAGCTTCAATTGTTTAAATGTTCTTTTGACTTCATAGATACTAAGGCATGTTGATCTTCTATCAAGCTTAATTTTTTAAAAAGCTTGTTACCTACTTTGATCTCCACGGTATTTTAAATAAATACAGAGCTAATGCTGTCTTCCTTGTAACTACCTCCTTGATTTAAAGGTAAAATTATCTTTTGCAATGTATTAGAGACAGTCATCTCACCCTCATAAATGTGCGTTTTCTCTACAAGAATTCCACCAAGTTCCCACCACTACCAGTCCCCACCACTACCACAGGCAAAAATGCTGCAAGGGTTAAGGGGAATATGACTGCATACAGATACTTATAGTTTAATATACTATCTGTGTGAGGGCCAGCAAAAAGTGTCACAGTTATGCGGGTTTGGTTTAGTTTGTTGGCTTTTTGGGAGGGGTGGGGGGGAGGTAAGGAGGTATTCACGATCCCATTATCTTTTCCTGGTTTTTAGACCATTTGGAAAACTGGCAACTTAAATTAAAACAAGTATTGCAAAGCAGCTAAAGTTTTTCACTGAGAGAAAAAAAGAAGAGTGTAAGTTTGTAAAACGACTTAGTAATAAGAAAAGAAGATCTAGAAAGTTGATTTTACTGCCATCCTGGCTGGACTCTGCAGATTTTCTATCAAGGATGCTCTACAAAATGTTCTTTAACATTTCAATATTCTTTAAGAATCCTGACACTCAATTTAATGGTTTATGTCAGTAAAAATATGTCATCTAGACTGTTTTTCTCTTTAATGTCCCACAGGCATATCAGCTCAGGTCTTAAACCACCACCAACCCCTCACTGCTCCCCTCCCTGCCACCAAAGAATTACATTTCTACTGTAAATAAGCCATGGCATTTTAAAACCTATAATCAATTTTAAATCACAAATTAAAATAAATTATATGGCAAATTAAAATAAATTTGTCTTGTGTTAATCCATGAGTGTTTCTACTCAGGTCTACCTATGTCAGTCTCATAAAATACTGATCTTACAGCGTGGGAAGGACAGGGGACCAGATAAAGGGAGGTGGTATACATTTCCATGCCTGTTATCATAACTAATTTCCATGCCTTATTGTAGTAAGCCAAGAGCCAGAGTCACTCTGTCTACTTATTTATCTTTTTAATGGCAACCACTAATGGCATTAAAGAAGGGAGAGTACCCAATATCACCTAATCATGTTTTCATTACAGTTGGGTAGCCACTTCAGGTAAGCTTAAATATGCGCTAAATCTGAAGGTAATCATTTTCTCTCTCCAAGATAAGATTGTTTGAGTTTAGGGTTTTAGGTTTTTGCTTGTTTCTGTATTTTCTATTTGGTCACAAAAAAAAGATATGTTATTTCAAGAATATTTAACGTATGGCAAAGGAAAACAGTTAGTGAGCACTTTCCCAAAAGGAGAGAGGAGGGAAGATTCTCAGGTAGCAAAGCAGGAAGGAGCAAACCTTAAGGTGGTGGGTTGCACTCTGCTGCTGAGAACTGGGGTCTCAGCTGTCCATTAACAAGTTAAAAGGCGAGAAACTTAAACTCCATTGGAGAAGAGACGCGTCCATGCGCCTCAAGCAGTCTCTTTCTCTTTGTTTTTAAATGCTACTGCAGTGTTGTTTCTCGCTGTCTGAAAGGACCACAGCGTCTAAAACCCTGATTGTCATCCTCAGTGGGAGAACAGGTTTCCAGTTTCATCAGCTGGACGGAAGTTGTGTGTGTGAGTAGTTGGTTTAAAATATTAGAGAAAATGCAGCCTTTCCAGGGCAGCGCTTTTTCTGGGTAGAACAATAGCCAACAATTCGCCTGTGATTTTGATTATTTTTGTTCCTGGCTGGCTCACACAATTCGTATCTAACTCATCCCCTTTAGACACTCTTCCAGGTGTAATTATTGGATTCGGTCAGAATGGGGGAGGGGCCACTTATGCCCTTAAGGGTCTCAGAAGTGCCCACCTGGCTTAGGTCGAGGCACAAGGGTGTGGGAGATGAGATTGAGCCTTAGGGTCCCTCCGTGTAAATTGTTAGTGGGAGCGAGCTGGGCACAGACATTAGTGCGCTGGCTTCGGGCAGCTGAAAGGGGTGATATCTGAGAGTTTTTAGAGTCTCCTCCAAGGGAAAGCTCGGAAAAAAAGAGAAATGGAACGGAGAGAGCACAAGGAGCACTAGCGACCTCCTTCACCTTAACCCTAACGCACCTGTCCCTGTCAACGCCGTGGACCCTAACAAATCAGGGAAGAATGTAAGCTGAAACAGCCTGACGCGAAGGCCGCTGCCGGCCTAGGCTGGTGCCTTCTGCTTGGAGCCCGGGCTGTGCGTGGGGGGAAAAGCCGCTGCTCGCTCTAGGGCCGCCAGAGAAGGGGGAAATAACCGACCTGGCTCCACCAAGAAAGTGGAGCTCTCCTGCTCCTCACCTCCAGTCCTGCGGAGACACTAATAGCGAGGGCCCCTCTCTCTGCCGCGGGAAGTTCTAGGGACAAGCCTAGAAAGCGACGACCTCTCTACCTGGCACTCCTCCTCAGAGCGCGCGGGTGAAGAGTTGGGTCCGAAAACCAAAGCCAAGACTCCAGGAATCGAAGAAGGAGACAGGAGGTGTCTGAAGCAAAAAGGCCACTGGGAAATGGGCAGCAGCAGGGCCTAGGCCGCCTCCGAACCGGGCTCCAAGGCCTGTGCCATCTGCCCTGTGCGGGAAGCACGGGGCCTGGGAGCCAGGGAGCGCTCACACCTGCGGTAGTGCTGGGGACGCAGCGCTCTGCCAGGGCGGCTTTATCCTGCCGCCAAAGGGCAAGGACAAACCCCGCAGCAGAGCGTCCAGCGCCGCTCACGTGCATCGCCTGGAGCTTAGCTCTCAGACTCCAAAGAAGGCAGCTGGGACTTGGGCCTGGAAGCTGGCTTCGGCGTACCCAAGGCGACGGCAGCTGAGTTGTACCACGAAGCTCAGGCCGAGGCTCCTCCCTTGTCTGGTCTTAGACTCCATACTGGCAGCCTCTGCTCTCAGGAGCCCCGTAGACCCGGCCACTAGGCCCCTTGAGCCTGGAGCTGCGCAATGATCCGGGTCTTGAGATGCGCGCTATTCTCTCTGAACTGGTGGAGAGGAGGCTCTGCGTCGCAGAGGACGGCGGCGCCCGAACTTCCAGCGCCTCCAGAGGGCCCAAAGGCAAGAACGGCCTCCGGCCTCTGGAGTGCGAGGATGGCTGGAAAAGATTCCCAGTTCTTCTGCCTCCAGAGAAGCGTGGAATACAAGCCTCTGGATCTTCAACCTAGAGTTCTGCCTTCAGAATTTGCCAAAGACTTGCAGGCGGTGGGGAGGCAGTAGGAAGTGAAGCCCCCTCCAGTCTCAGCCGCCGCCGCGTTTGCTACAGCAGCAGCAATGCAGCTGCCACAGAGCAGAGGAAGGGCCGCTCTGCGCGGGTTCGGTGCCAGGTGTCCCGCTGGCCCTCAGCGGACGGGGGAGAGCGACTAACAAGGGTCGATGCTCAGCAAACTCAGAGCTCCTCCATAAGTGCCAACGCCACTGTCTCTTCCTGGAAGCTTCCACTCCCGACTGGGGTCAAGACCACGCTGTCCTGGCCCAGAAAACAGGTTCAAGAACGGTGGTGCCCGGCCCCAGCAGCGCCCTTCTCCTTCCCTTAGCTCGCTGGGCTCTTGAGCCCTTAACTACAAAGGCAAAAATTCGGGAACCGGGGACCAAATCCCTTGGCCTCTGAGAATTTAGGAAGCTTCGTTCTCAGCCAAGAGGTCAAGGCGAGCAGGCAGCGGGGACTCGAACAATTTCGTATTCAGATTTAAACCATTTTAATGAAAAATCACCCGAGTGTTTGTTTTTTATTTCACTTGGCACAATGGTTTGGCTGTACAATTTCGTCCTAAAAACACTTTATTTATAAGCCGGTGTTCATTACTTTTGGCTAATGTTCTGACATCTGTAGAGGAGAAACGAAAAGTGGCTTTAGATTCAGTTAAACTGCGACGCCCAGAAGGTAAATTGGAGGTCCCTTAACAGCTGGTTCCCGAAGATTTCCTCGAGGGAAGAAAAAAAATATGGTTAGTTTCCCCTAATGATTTCTCTGAAATGATTGCCCAAAAAACTCAAAGCAATATTCAGTTTTCTCGCCTCCTCCTGCTTGTCCCTCTTTTAGCCAGACTGAGCCGAGGATGGCGAAAGGAGGCACATTGTGCAATTTCTTATTAAACACATCTGGAATATGCGCGCTCTGGATTTAGTGCCAGGGGTTTTACAAAGAGTTTATGACTGTGACAGAAAATTGTCCTTTTAACGAGTTTACAAGCAGTAATCACGCGGGCTTTTACAGGACCAGCCCTCTTGCTCCTCGCCAGATCTGCAGACATGTCCAAGATTCACCAACTAAAGGAGCAGGAAATGGGCCGGGGCACCCTGCGAGACACAACGTCCACGAGCCTAAAATTATCCCAAGCGGAGCTGGGGGTGGGGGTAGTCAACGGAGTAGGAAGAGAGGGCATGTAAGAAATTAAAGTAATTGGCCCTTCCTATTTTCCAGAGAGATTTCCGCAGCGTCCTTTGAAGCCTGTCAGGGTCATTGAAAGCTATCTTTGTGTAGGGTGTTTGTTTTGGGGAGTGAATGTGAAGAATGTGCGGAGATTCCCTGTGAGAGCCCCTCCTGCAGAGGGTGGCATTTCTCCGTGGCCCAAGACAGGGAGAATAAACACCCTAGTGACTTAAATAAACACCGACTTAATGATCCAAAACACTAACAAGGGAGATTGGGACCCTAAGCTCCCAAACCAAATGATGGTCTCTGAGCGGCTGTGTGCACATCTGTCCATCACTGAGGGGGAAAAACGACTTTATAAGTAAAAGTGTCTACAGTTAAGTACAATGACCATTTCTCCCTGGAACTCAATGCTATTTGACAGTTTAAAAAAATAAGAAGGCCTTGATTTCCCCCACATACCCCAGTTTTCTAGACCAGAGCAAAGAATAGGAAAGAGTAAAAGAGAAATAATATATTCATGGTGACACTTACAGATAGGGAAAAATCAAAATTATCAAACTGTCATGTGAGAAAATACTTTCCTTAGGGAACAATACTTTACAAAGCACAAGCAAGCCAATCCTGTTATCCTGAGTAGAATTTTAATAAATAATGCCATTTGTTTCACTAATTTTAAAAGCTAAATACAGAAGATACATCATTTTGCCCCAGACAAAAATAATATGGAGCCTACATGATTACCGGGATTTTTCTGGACACTATCTGGCACCACTGCAAAAGAGCTCCTGTCCTGCTGGTCTGCTTTCCATTTGTACAAATTAATTCACAATGTTTCTATTCTTGTTCTCCTTCCCTTTTTTTTTTCTTCAAGCAGATAAATTATTTTTACTTTCACAGTCTTGTCATAAACTTGTTAACACACACGAGCTTAGTTAACATATGAATGCTGTGAGGAGACAGTGGTAAATAAAATTGCATACCTAAATAATAAAAATAAATAAATACCCCAAAGCTAAATTCACTCTCTTTCTGTCATATAATTAATCTAGTTGCTACTCTTGGTTCAGATGATGGCCTTCAAAGTACCCTGCAATTCACAGCCACCATTAAGAAAAAAAAAAAGTTTGTTTTTTTTTTTTTTAAAAATAGGGCCCAATGACAGCAATACACCACTCACCTTTTAGAAACAGAATCATACTCCTGGTGTTCTACTAAGTTTTAATTTAGACTGCTTTAGGTACAATAGAAAAGAAACCTGAAAACACATGCTGTTTTAGTAACAAATACCGGGTTGCCAAGATTCGTTGGCATACCTTTGCAAACCAGAAACTAGAAACAGGAGAAACCCTTAACAGGAGTAGGGTACAGATATGAAAGCTTTGAGGGCATGAGTAATGGCATTCAGGAAAGTGTTTTTTCACATTGGTACAATTTTAGAGTTTGTCATTAAAAAAAAAAAAACCCAAGAAAACAAACAACAACCAAAAAATTCCACTAAATTTGAAAAAAATAGTTGCATTACTAATGGTCACGTCTATTTCTAACTTTCTCACATAGAGAGCATTAAGACATTTAGGCACTTGTTTTTCCTCCTAATACTGCTCTTTTATTTTAATCTACATTAAATTATTTAACACTAAAAATGAAAAATGTAAACTCAATTTTTCCTTATCAAAGAAAGTTACAGATTGTATTTTTCCTATTCACCTTAAGAATGTAATCAGTTCCTCCAAGCCTGGAGGCTCTTATTTTCACTGTTTTTATCTCCCTTTCTCTTTCTGTTTCTCTCTCTTCATTTCCCTTTCCTCTTCACATTTCTCCATAAATAAATTAAAAGGAAATAATAAAAATCCAGTTGATTTATAATTCCCGTTCGTTGAAAAAAGGAAAGACTGCTGAAGCAGGCATATCATTGCGCAGAACTGAGACTGGGTGCCTGGATGCTTTTGTTTGTTTGGGTTTTTTTTTCCCCCTGATCTCTGCCTTGGGAAGGAAAATGCAAAGGTGGAAAGAGTTGGAGAGAAGAGGAGACTAAGCTTGAGATCGCTGTCGGTTTTGATTTTTAAAAAGATATTTGTGAAAGTCCACCATTCCTTTATGCGCAAAGAACTCCAGAAACAAGCTGCAAAAATGTTCCTGATTTCTATTTACAAGTGTCCCTAGTCGCTGCAGTGGTTGCTGCTCCAGGCATCCCTTCAAGGCTCCAGTGCCTCCCCACTTAGGACCCCAAGTCCACCAGACTGGAGGTGAGGGGGCCAAGCAGAGAGTCTTGGAGCTGATGCTGGTGGGCCTGCAGGCCGTGACTGGACTGCGAGGCTGTTAAGCCGGGGAGAGAATAGTTCGAGCTCCTGGCGTGGCCCATATTGCCCTGCAGCAGAAGGACCGAGTTCTGGTCTGGACTTTGGGGAGGTGAGAATTCTTCTTCTGAGCTGGACATGAGCGGCTTGCCCCCTTCCAGAGGAGAAAGTTGGTTCTGCTTGTTGGAGGAGGAGTTATTGTTTTCAGTGTTCTCCCTAAGAAATAGAGGACAACACCATATGGTTAAAAAAAAAAAAAAAAAAAAAAGGTTAAAAAAAGTGTGAGATGGAGGGAGGGGAGCTGGAAGGAGGAAAGGGCCATTGTGCAATCTGTCACCAACCCAAATGGAAGAGCTCTACCCTTCCACCCATCCCCAAGGGTAATGGGGGAGGTGAGAAGTCAGAGAAACGGAGAGCTACGGACAGAGCCGCCTGTTGGGAGCCAGGTTATTTTCTCTTCCAGATTTCAGGAAGTGATAGATTAGCAGGATTTACTTGAAACATACAAAATATACCTTTTCAATTTTGTTCCAGCAGTTACATTTAAATACATATCAACTAACACCATGTTTAAATGTAACTAAGTTTGAAAATCTTTCAATAAATGGATGTTGGTGATAAAGAAATGATAGAGGACAGAGTCTAATGCACAAATGTTTGGGGTGAATCAAGCCCATTGCCTTATTCCAGTATGAGACAATTAAACATCCAGTTTTCCTGCCCCAGCCCAGAGTTGGTGGTTTTGCAGACACAGGACAGGTCATGGGAAGTGGTGCCCAGAGCGGCCCAGTGACCGAGTAAACACAAGGAGCGCAGCCAGTCTTTCTGATTTCATCTGGAGTCGGCCCTAGGGCCTGGCTTACAGGACGGCCGTTTTATAACTAAAGGCTAACTGCAACTATATAATCTCTGTTTCTGTGTTACTTGCTAACTCTTCAGCCCCTCGTGGCCCCTTCTCAAACTGTTTACCAACATCCAAAGCAACCCATCCTTTCTGGGCAAGGGAAACTTCGCCGGCCGGCACAAGCTGCCAGCGGGCGAGGTCCCGGCACTCTGTCCCGGTTAAATTCAGGATTTCGCTGCTCTCGCGGCTTTCGCCTTCCGAGTGCTCGCCCTGTATTCCCGACTCCTAGCGCCTGTCTGTCTCCTCCTTTCTTTTCCCTTATCCTCAGTCTCTGTCTCCCGGCGAGCCCATTTCAGCTGAATTTATCCTGGCTCTGTGGTTTTCCACCCAGAGAGGAAAGGAAGCAAGACCTTCGGCCCCCAGGTTTGGAAGCAAACAAAGGAACCTAACCAGCCCCTGCGCTCAGGTTTTCCCCAAACTCTTCGGCTTCGCGGAGCGCTCTCCGCGCTACAGCCACCTCCCCACCGTTCTTCTGAATCTCTGTCGGAAACTCTACAGAAAACGGAAGGAGCCTGGCCAGGTGATGAAGGTGTTGCCCCGAGGTGGGGGAAGTTAAAGACCAATTTTTAAAATATTGCCTTCTGAGCTCCAGTGCGAGAGAAGGCTGCGACAGGAGACCCCTAAGGTCCTCGTCTGGGCAAGCGGCGCGGACAGCCAGACCGACCGGCTGCAGCGCCGGGCCACGAGCGAGCGAACACGGCGAGGATCGACCCTTTCTGAATTTGGGGCTCCGGGAAGTAAATGCAGCGCCAACTCTCCCCAAGACTCTCTTTTTGGTGTATTTTTAAAAGACTCCTTCCTTTGTCCAGCTAGTGAAAAATGAAGCAGGCGACCTGATTCAAAAGACTATCAAGAGAGAGCCGTGTAAAACCGGGCGGGAGTGAGGGCAAGGCCAATGTCTCAGGCCAGCTTCACCCCCCTGGGGAGGAAGAGGAGAGAGGTTCGAGAACATCAGCTCCCACCGAACCTCTTTCCTTGCGACACCACTCAACGCTTCCCTGCCCATTGATTTAGAAACTCACTCTCCACCCATCACTCCCCGCCGCGGCCAGCCAGGGAGGCATGAAAAACAAACCTAGAGCCAGTATTTCCCGACACTCACATCCCAGAGAAACCCACTCGCGGGTGCTCAAAGCAAATGAGGCCCCATCCTTAGCAAGGAACCTCAGAGTTCATGAACTTTCGCAGCAGCGCGGCGGAAGCCTGCGCGCCGCCCGGTGGACGGGCTCCGGCGAGCGGGGAGGACTTGGTGACGGGTGCCTGCGGGGGCGGGAGGGGGTGGAGGGGAAAGGAAGGTTTCCTAGGGTTGCCCGAGTCGCGGGAAGCACGCCGCGTACCTTTCCTTGGCCTCCGCTGCTCGGTCTCTTTGCCTCCGGTTCTTAAACCAGTTGCTGACCTGGGTGGTGGTGAGGCCAGTGGCCTCAGCCAACTCCCGCTTCTCACGCGGCGAGGGGTAGGGATTGTGCGCGTACCACTCCCGCAGCACGCCCCGCGACTTCTCCTTGAAGCAGTAGCTGGTCTCCTCGCCGTCCCAGATGGTGCGCGGCAGTGGGAATTTTCGGCGCACCCGATATTTGCCCACGGCGCCCAGGGGTCGGCCGCGCAGCTTCTCGGCCTCCACGTAATGCGCCTTCAGCCACAGTTGCTGCAGTTTGGGGTGGTTGTGAGGCGAGAACTGGTGGCTCTCCAGGATCTTGTAGAGCTCACGGAAGTTGCCGCGGTGGAAGGCGACCACCGCCTTGGCCTTGAGCACGCTCTCGTTCTTGTGCAGGTGGTCGCAGGCGGGCAGTGACCACAGGAACCTGCCCAGGCGCTCCAGGTTTCCGCCTTGCTGCAGAACCTCGCACACGCATGCCACTTGCTCCTGAGTAAAGCCAAACGACGGTAGCATCGACATGGCTGGGGCCTGCCGGGGCTCACCGCCCAGGCGCACGCGGCTGGGAACAGAGCCGAGAAGCGGGGGGCGGCGGCCGCAGGGGATGGGGGCGCGGCTGTTCCTAACCTCCTCCCTAGATTTTGCAACGGCGAAAATCCGAATCGGAACTTGGAGGTGGACGGCCAAGGAAGAGGAGGCAGAAGGGTAGGGCACGCGCTGAACAAGGAGCCGCCGGCGCACTCAGTAGCCTTTAGGGCCTTGCTGCCTCGGACCTCCCGCCCGGTGGCTGCTGCTAGTTGCCGGGGAACTTGGTTTCTGTTCTCCCGGCAGCTGCCTTAAAGCGCGCAGCGTTCCCGGCACGCTGATTGGCTGCGGGAGGCGCCTATCCGGGGCTGGCCAGCCAGCGCGCCGCCCGGCCGGCAGCGAGGCCGCACCGCCCAGCTCGGGGAGGGCGAGGCTGAGGAGCTAGGAGTTGTGGTGGTGTGTGTGGTGGTGTGTGTGGTGGGGGGGGGGGGGCGAGGGAGTGTTGCTAGGGCTGCGGGGGAAGGGAGTGGTGGGAGGAGAAGGAAGAGGAAAGGTGGGAAGCCAGTTGGGGTCTGAGCTGCGCTGCGAAGGTCGGGGGAGGTAGGGAGTGGGTGAGCGCGTCCGGACCCTGCAAGGCTGGACCCGTTCGTTGCCAGCATTACCTACCCAGAGTCGGGCACAACTCCGCACAAATCAATGACTTCAAACCTTCGTTTCTCCCCTCTCCCTCCGTACTCTTGTCCTCCTCCCTTGTAGACTTGCCCTTTCCCGGTGAGCTCATATTTAATTACTTTAATGTTGGAATGAATAAATAATGGATTGATGAATAGCTATGGAACGCGATAAATAATTCAAGAGCAGACCAGGGTCCCTGCTTGCAGTCTCTGGAAGAGTGGCTTCTTTTTGGGTTGGCTTCGGCTCGAGGAGCCGAACCCAATTTCCCCTTCCCTCCCCCATTGCCCCACACCACCCTCCAAAGGGCACAAGTACTCCCAGTTGGACAGCATTTCCCTCGTTCACAAAGGGCCTCCACGATTTGAGACCAGGAGAAGAGCTGTTTAGAGCACTCTTGCTGAGCACATAGAGTCTCCGAGCATTCATTTGTAATCTATTATCTTAGTGTTCTGCAATGGAAACCAGCAGGTTCCTGAAGCTTTTCTGGACTCAGTTTTCCCATCTGTGTGGTTGTGATTTCCATTGCCACCTTTGCTACTGAGGAATGCCGAGAAGCTTTACTTGCTATTAGCAAAAATGCTTTGGGAACCTCGTACGAAAGGCGCTGGATGTGGTGTAAATTAAATAAAACTGTGCCAGGCTCCAATAACCGTCCGGTTGTAACATAATCCTTGCCCTGCTCTGAGAGGGACACTGCCCTCAAAGCGAGGACGACAGCAGCTCCAAGAAGATTAAATAAAGAGGGTGTGTGTGTGTGTGTGTGTGTGTGTGTGTGTGTGTTGCAATGCTGGCCTATTTTGCTGCCAGGGAGTGAGAGATGTACTGCAATGTAAGTCTCATCATCTGCTGTTTTGTTTATGTGTGGAGAATGCTTAGTAAAACTGCACAAACAAATGAAGTTGTAATTATCTTAAGCCTCATTTGCACACCTAGTTCCAAAGCAATTATTAAAAAGATTTTAAAAACAATTAGCCTCTCTAAACAAAGATAATCTATTGTCAGTAGCAGAGACTAGCGGGAGATAAGAACAATGCATGGAGATAAGGGAAGCCAAATGGTGGAAGGAGAGTGACTTTATGACTATACTTATCTCTGATTAGATAAGTTCAAAACAGAATTCTAAGTACACTTCAAAAATGCTTTTGATTTCAATGCGCCCTCTTAGAGAGTGGTGAAGAACAAACTGTACGTAGGATCTTTAAACTAGCTTGTCTTCTTTGAATATGTTTTGATTCCTTCAGCCAAAGAGCTCAGCACTACAAAACCTTTTGCATATTCAGATGCAAGTGGGAGAAGGAGAAGCAGCGTCTGGGTTTCCCCTTTTATTATTAATATGGTTTTAAAGTGATGCACCCAGTCCAATGCACCCTGCAACCAACATATATTCTAAACTTATAAAGGGTTACCACCTAAGGGCTGCCACATGGGAGATTCCAAGTACGCAGGAAGCTGCTTCTCTACTGAATATAATGCTTTCTGCATCCTTGAAACTCTTGCGTATTCCATGCAATTAGATGTTGGAAGCAGATGGTGATATTTCATTGCCCTAGGCTTTTTTTTTTTTAAATGCATTTAATGAGTGCGCATTCTTTCAAAAGAGCCTCTGCCATATAGTTTGCCCAGTGACTTTCTAAACTGGAAGCCTGGCACTGCTAAGCCCAGAG
Source organism: Callithrix jacchus (assembly GCF_049354715.1). NCBI lineage: Eukaryota > Metazoa > Chordata > Mammalia > Primates > Cebidae > Callithrix > Callithrix jacchus. The sequence goes on from NC_133509.1 coordinate 95,385,576, forward strand.
CCATGTGTCTGGTAATTTTCCCTCACCGTCTTATTTTAGTGCTTATGATGTTTCACATGAGGTCTTAAGGAGCTGCAGTGTCCTCCCAGAAGGAATGTCTCTGCTTGGAACAGTCCTTATTGACATGGCAGCTGTGTGAGGACCGGAACGGAGGCTTAAATCCGTCTCTAAAAATCAGTTAATACAGTTAATACCCTAAAGTCTGGAGCAAGTGCACACAATTACAATGGGGAGAGGGTGTTTAAGCACAATCATGTCTCTTAAAAGACAAACAGTATGTTGAGTATGAGGTGTGCTTTGCAATTAACAATTTTGTATAAGGAAATGAGGCATAGCCTGGACTAATAAGGGCAGGTATAAATTTGCAGAGGATGACAGAGAGCAGAGAGATGGCAATTAGACACGAATAGGACCACCTCCCCCGCCCCCCCTTCCTCCAGACCTCCCTACCCACTTCTTTTTCTGTCTTCAAAAGGAACCAGGACGTACTAGACATCGGCATCACCTGGGAAGACCACGTGTAGAAGCTGTGATCGCGGGAACCGGGTAGAAGAGAAGAGGTGATCTTCCTCAGAGGCCGTGACTGCGCCCGCCGAAATTTTTTCCTCCCGCTTAATCCAATAGATCGCGTAACTGGAAAGGGAAAGTGCTATGCACTTTATACCAAGGAGCCTACCTGCTATTCCTTGGTTAGGGGAACCAATTGTTATAAATGTTAATTATTGGCTCGGATATATAAGGTTTCCCAAAATGGAACCTCCCACTGAAAACCACTAAAAGAGGTAAAATGACATGAATTCACAAATCACCTAAACCAAATGATCCATTTTAAATCGCACACAGAAAGGTTTGAGTTGTTCTGGTAACATAAAACCTTTGCTGTCAATGCAAATCGCACGAAAAGCAGAGATGCGTTGGAAATTTAAAGGAAACAAGCAACTCTAGCCAGCTGGCTGCTACCCTCGCGCCCCTCGTGAGGGAACACCGCTGGCAAGGAGCGCCCGATGCTAAGTTTTGGCTCTTCAGTGCCTCCTCTGAGCAGGTAATGGTCGAGTGCGCATAATTAGTCGATGAAAAAGCATTTAGTGGGATAGCATTAGCAGTTGCTAGGGCTTCTAGGCTAGGTTGACATAGGCCTTGATGCAAACACCCCTAGCTGGGACCTTGTAGTTTCCCTTCTGGCTTGGAGCAAGATACTTTGGGGCTCCCTGGCCGCTTTCTTGGAATTCTTTCACCATCCAAAACGACGGTGAGGATCCTATTCTACCTACAAATATTTGGAAGAGGAGGGCATAGAGAAATGTTTCTTCAATAAATTATTGTCATCGCTCTGGGGGCAGTGCGGAGACTCCCCAAGTCCGGGCTGAAGAGCCAAAATTCTCGACCCCTGGGAACTCCGGCTCCGTGGCGCCGGAGCAGCAGCCCACCTGCTCCTGGGGGACACCGCTCCCCGCGAGGTCTGAATAGGCCTGGGGCTCAGGCAGAGAGATTTGCGGACTCAGAGAAGAGAAACCCAAAACCGGTCCATTAGTAAATGAGTTTTGTGTTGTCAAGGTTCTTTCCCATCCACTTGCTGTTCTGAAAAATAGATCACATTTCGTTATCTTTAGTGGGAATCTGCAACGTGACACCGGATCCGCGCGCCCCCCGCCTCCCTCCCTGCCTCTCTCGCCTAGCTGAGGGGAGCAGGCGGGCCTCCTCAGCTTATTTCTGAACAATGAGGATTTGTCTGTTTCCCAAATGCATTTATGTATGTATGGAGGAAGGACGTTTTTTCCTGGAAGCGGGAAGCTCGAGAGCAGAGCCTCCCACTTCCTTGGTGCGAAAACGCTACGCTGGCCCAAGATTCTGGGCGACCACGGGCCCGCCCCTTCCCCCCCACCCCGCCCCACCGCCCACACCTGGACAAACAGAACCAGCTGCGAGCCAGGCTCGCCGCTGAAAACCCTGCCTCCCCGCGCGGCTCCTGAAAATACCATCTTTTTATTGTCTCGGGGTCCGGGAAGGGAGAAAGAGATGACCGACTGACGGACCGACTGGGTGTGAAGCGCTGGGAGGGAGCTCATATTGGAGCGGAACAGAACTGTCTTTAGCAGAGTTATCCTCTCTCGCTCTACGCGTGCCCCGCGGTGGGTCTCTCCTGGAGTGTGTCTCTAACTCTTTTCTCCACCTGAAAGAGAACTCTTGCTCATTCTGTCTGCAAACCTGTTTCTCATTCTTTCATTCCCTCTCTTTACCTCTCTCTTCCTTCCTTTCTCCTCCTTCTCATTGTTTTTCCTCTTCCTCTTCCTCTTTCTTCTTCCTTCCCTCCCTTTCCCTTCTCCACCCCCCGCCCTTTGGCACTCATTTCTTTCTCTCCAGGACTGGGCACTGTAAGGTTCCACAGAGAGTGCTGATGTCACCCACTGAGGCAGCGCGGGTAGGTTCTCTTGAGAGTAGACCAAGTCGGTGCTGTAGTCGGCAGAGCGAGGACCTTTTACAGGGAGTGGAGGGCGAGCAATAGATGGCATGGCCCTCAGGGAGGGCCGGCAAAGGTGTATTGGCCATCTGAGAAAAGGGCTGACCAGCTGCATTCTGAGAAAGCTCTGACCAATCTCCAGATTTGAGCTAAAAGACCCTACTCAATATCATATGCCAACTACCTCTCTGGAAATTGAAGCCGGGATGTCACAAGAATCAATTCTTAAGAATTTAAGGGACTCTGAGCCCCGTCCCCCATTCCCTGTTTTTTAAAAATATCTTCTTAGGGCAAGTTTATGAAATGAAACTCTCCAAAACCGCTTATCTTCCATTGAATTTTCAATCAACTTTTTTTCTCTCAACTTATGTACATCCTGACTACCACATCTGTCTAAGCTAAAAAGAATTTCCTTTTGGGAGGTGAAAGCCTGCAGCTCCTCCTGTTCAGAGGAAAGTGCTAGTGACGGTAATGCAGGGTGACACTAAATAAACAGTTAGGGTGGACTGGAAAGATGGAGTTAATTATCCAGTGAGCTGCATTTCAGCCCGGACCATCAGGGGCTGATTTGTTTTGGCTCGTAGTTGGAGGAAGGAGACAAACCACTCTCTTCTACACATCTCCTTGGGATCCTGATCATTCACGTCTTCAACAAAACAAAAAACAAAAACCACTACCGAGATATTACTGCTTCACTTAAATTTTGGTTTGTTCCTCCTCTGGACGCTCTGAAAAAAAAATGTCCACTCCATTGCCCCATATCCCTGGAGGGATGAACCAAAGCGACTCAAAAATGTACTCCCACGAGCAAAAAAATCAAGCTATTTGAAGTCCAAATGGTAAGGAGGCCCAATGATAAGGAAAGCTGACATTTAGCGCCCCTGCCTATCTCTTCGCTTGGATTCTTACAATAAACGTATAAAACTACGTGTTTATAAAAACTAAGATATTGGCTTGGTTTTCATGATGGTTTTACTCCACTCTCCAAAAAATCAGGCTTCGTGAAATTTGAAATGCAATTAGATTTATCGTTAGCGTGATTCACTGACTATCTGGTTTCCTCAGGTAAACCTGGACTTACATATAAATCCTAGTAATTTGAAACTTCTCCCTCCCCATTTTGCGCCCCCCCCGTTCTGATATTAATAATCCCCGGCTGCCCCTCTTTCCGGGTCATTACGGTACTGCTGGTCTCTAATCAATCCTAATGCGATGGCAATTGGAGTCCCTGATGACTGCGGCTCGGGTTTCTTGTAATGGCTCTACCACATTTTCCTGGACCTCCTTCTTTAACCTGAGATGCCAGGGGGACGAGTCTCTTCTCGGCTGCTGATTACTTCAAGATGTGGGGGCTGGTTTGAGCTGAAGGATAAAGACACTTGCGCACAGCGTGGCTGCCACAGCAGGCTGGGCGGCTGGGGAGAGCAGACGTCTGTAGCAGGGTGCCACCACCCGAAATCCTCTCGTTACTCTCTTTTCTTTCTCCCCATTTTCCAGGCCCAAACTCACTCTGGTGGACCGAGATGAAGATTCTTAGAGCAGACTTTTTTTTTCCTGCTGCGGAAAGGCCTGGTGGTCTCTGGGACTCTCTCCATTTACCGAGCGTCCCCACCCCACAGCGCACCCCCAGGCGCAGGCCTGCCCCTGCTTCAGGAGTAAACGCCTTCTCCCATTGTAAAGAGCCAGCTTATCTTTCCTTCGGGTGGTTTTCTCCCCGTGCTTTCCTCTTCCCCAATTGCGGGGTGGGTGTCCTGAAGAGAGACTGGACTCTCCGTCCCGCCCCTCCACCCATCTCATTCACTAACCCTTGACCTTTCTCCTGTTCCTCATCCCAGCAGTGCCTGAAGTTCCCAACCTGTTCCTGACCCAAAACCCAGACCCTAAGACCAGAAGCTTGGCCTGGTCAGGTTGGGATATGACCTCTTCTCCCTCAACCTTTGGGGATTCGTCTTTGGGAATCCTTAGCCTTTAGAGATAAAGGGCCAACACTCCTTTCTCGGTGGTGCCACTCGGAGACGACAACGAGTGGGAACTTGCGCCTGCCTCCCTTCTCCCCCGCCGAAAGCTCTAGTTCGCTTCCCCTTCCCCCGGTCCAGCCTCGGCAGCGAGGCAATCTGCACGTTAGCGGCATTTTGTATTCTTCCATTTCTCAGCCTAAGCCATTTAGTGTAACCCGAGCTCAGGATAATTGCCACGTCTCTGCCGTGATACTTTTTAAAACAAGATAATGCTTCTGAATTGCGGAAGAAAGTGCCGAGGACAAATTGGGCGCTGAGCTGCTGAGATGGATCGCTTTGTTCCTGGCGACCAGTGGTTTGTGACTCAATTAGTGCATTTCTGGGAGCCGCCTGCGTTGTGAAGTAGAGTCCGCTGAAAGCGAACTACCCTGTGGCTCCCAGGAGCGGGTAGGAGTTCGGGGGTGGGAGAACTCAGGCCTGTACCTCTATCGGTGCGTATCCACGCCGTGGGATCTGTTTTTGCATTCTCACACGAGAATATCGTTTGGGTTCTAAAGGACCCAGATTTTCGCTGACAGAAGCCCCACCACCTCTGTTTCCAAACGGGCCGCGCGGCATTTGTCTGAATCACCAGTCCTCTGAGCAGTGGGAAAAGGGATACAGGGTAGCGGGTGCTGGAAAAGTGCCCATTCACCCATGCCCCTCCGCGCGTCTCGACCACTCGCCTAGACTTGGACTTTGCGACAAGGTTTCCAACACCGCTGCAGTGCTTAGCAAAGCCCTCCCGAAGCCAGCAGGGTGAGGCTGCCAGCAAGCAGGGGGACGGCGAGGGACGCTTTTAGGACTTGGAACAAGGCCGTAAGCTCTTTCCTTACCTCTACTGAAGTTCACCCGCCACCCTCACCCATCACCCCGCGTGCAGGACCGGGTCCACATTTCGCGGGCTGATCCTGGGCCTCAGTATAAGCCGCTGTGCCAGGTGCGCGCGCGCAGCCAAGTAACCGCGCGCGGGCGCCGGGGAGGCTTCGCCGCGGCGTGGGGTCTCGAGGAGCTGGGCCTCACCCCTCGCCCAGCCGCCTGCGCCAGAAACTCCCTCCCCCGGGCTACGCGGGAGCTCTCGGGCGCCGCGTCTGCGCCGGGGCCGGCTCTGCCCAGGCTTGCAGCCAAAGGTCGCGCTATCTCGCCGGGCGGGCCTGAGGGCTGCGACTCGAGCCGGCTTCGGCCCCTGCCCTCTGTTCTCTGGGGTTGTTTTCTCGGGCGTTGCGTGGGGCCCATAGGCGTCAGGGCCTGAGGAAAGAGGGGCCGGGGCCTGGAGGGCGGGGGCCACCAGGAGGCGCGGAGAGGTCAGTGAAGCAGGCAGACAGCCGGCGCAGGCCGGCGGCGTCGCGGCCGGAGGAGAAAGAGGGCGCTGTCTTCCTGGCAAAGGAGTTCTCGCCAGGCCGGTAAGAACCGAAACGAAAAAAACAAACAAACAAAAAGGAAAATCTGCTCTGCCGAGCCCCTGGGGTGAAGAGCGCGCGGCGGGAAGGGGCTAGCCGAGCGGGTTCTCGGCCCAAAGCCCAGGGACCGCTCGGCCCACCTTGGCCTCGCCAGCGCCACGTAGCCCCGGACGGGACTCGCTAGGAGGGAGTTTCTTTGGCATCTTTAGCTGTCCCCATAGTCGCCTTCTTTCATGGCCATCCCTCTCTCATTTTTCCCTCCAAAAACTGGAGGCGTTGGGATAAGGACGGCGACGCCTCGCTGACGAATGAGGTACCCCAATTTGCCCAAGGCGAGCAGGGGAATCGGGATCTTCATTCCTTCAGCGGAGCCGGCTTCTCGGTTTCGTGGAACTTGGGTCGGGAAGCCGCGACCTCAGCCAGTCCTTTCGCGTCGAAGCGCTGCAAGTGGACTTAGTTTGGCCGAGCATTGCCCAGGAACAGCGAAGAGATGGAGGACCCTCTCATTTACTGTCACCAGCTGGCCGGAGAGCACACGCAGAGATCAATAAGGTCCCAAAGACAGCTATCAACAATTCTCCACCCCAATCCACACATCAAAATCAATAAATAAACACCTGAACTTGTATTAATTCGGGTGAAACAGCTATCCCTCCATTCCAAAAGTACATACTTCTCTGTCCCCTACCCAGTATAATGTGTTCTTGCCTTTCCATGAGTGTAGTAAACCAGGCAAAGAAAAACAAAAGGATCCCAGACTCACTTATCTTCTGCCTTGAAAGGTCTCTCTGGATTCGGGGCCATAGTTAAAGGCCCTCTTGGCTTATACATAGATAGTAGAACCGATCATCTCTGTACGTCTGCCGCCAGAGCGCCTCAAACTCCGGTCTCTATTTGAATTTCCTTGGAAGTCTTGACTGTTCTGTAGCCCCTCCAGCAGAATGCAGGTGGCCTTGTAGTTCCGCCTTTGGCAGGAGAACTATTTCCTAGGAGTAACTGGGTGGGCTGCAGTCCGCCTGCCTCTTCACGTTGAGAGACGCTTCTCTTGTGGGAATGTCTGTTTCTATTCAGCCGATTTTCTAATTTCTTTGATCAGCCTAAATATTTTCTTGGCAAACGGAAATTGACCATGCCATGAATATGATAACAACCTGCTTAGGAAAAAAGCTATTTTGTTTCCAAGCAGCAGAAAAAGGTTGTGGGGGGACGGTAGAGGAGGCTGGCTCTTAGGAATGCCTGTAAGATTCCAGCACATACATCTTTTTGCAGTCTCTAAAGCAGCTTTGTGAAAACTGCCTTTTCTCTCTTCTGTAGCTTCTTCCCTTTCTTTCCTCCCCTCAGTTAAACACACACCTGGTGTCCTAAAAGTCTTTGATACTCTTTATTAAACAATAGAACTTCAATGGATGCCTCGGGAGACTTTCCCTTTAAAACATAGATGAAAGGCAAAGTTAATACAATGTTCTCTTAATCCCTTTGCCTTCTGAGTCAAAATAAATATTTTCTTCTGCATGTGATTGTACATCCTGCCATTTGGCTATGGCTATAAGCAAATTGACGGTAATAAAACTGTTCTGAGGCTGTGTATTAAATGTTCTCTTGAAACCAAGAGAGGAGGGAGGAGCCTTACTTCACAGGCAAGAATTGGTGGATTTCTGAAAAAGCTGCCAGAAAAGGACCTTTCACCTCTCATTAGTGATGCCATCAGTGCTCAGGCAGAGTGGAGCTGAGGTCATGTTACATATGGCACACAGTCTGCTCAGCACTTGAAACGTCAGCTTTGAAATTTTAGAGAGGGGAAAGGTCATCTTTAATAAGTTAAAGTCTGGGGCTCCCATTGCCCTCATTGCTAACTGGGTGGGTGTCCATATGCTTCAAACTCTCTGCACAAGATTTTTTCTTTTTTCTTTTTTTTTTTTTAATTTGCAGTTTTAAGCTGATTTTTGTTTCCTCGTTGACATCAGCTGTTGATACTCCAAAAGGACTTTCATTGTTATAGCAACATTGTCGTCTTTCCTTTTCTTTTCATGCAATTATAAAACTGTCTGTTCTGAGTGATAGCTTTTTAGAGCTCAACTTCCCAGGAGAAATGAAGTGTATCTGTCCATCTGCATATATGAATCCAGACATGTGGGCTATAGGGTTACCCTTCTGAATGGGTAATTTAGACTTCACTTGTGTATACTCATAATTTACCAAACCTCAAAACATCGAAACTTCCATATTATATAAAAACACTAGTTTCTGAAAACTTCCTGATTACTACTAAAATTCTTCATGCCAGTTACTGAAATTTTACATTTTATTTTTACCATGTGGGAGAAACTCTCAAATCAGAATATACTGCTTTTTCTAGAAGGCTTGAAATTAAGACTACCCAACAGATGCTGTAATGGTAGATACAATACTGAAAAAAAAAAGTACTAACATCTCACTTTCTTGTTCGGAAAATATGAGAAACATTTGTGATTGTTTCATCCTCAAATTTGTTCAAGAAGTGAAGTCAACCAAACCAAAACAACTGGCTGGACACAGTAGCTCACGCCTGTAATCCCAGCACTTTGAGAGGCCAAGGTGGGCAGATCACCTGAGGTCAGGAGTTCAAGACCTGCCGGATCAATATAGTGAAACCCATTTCTACTAAAAATACAGAAATTAGCCTGCCACGGTGGCTTATACTTGTAATTCCAGATACTCAGGAGGCTGAGGCAGGAGAATCGCTTGAACCTAGGCAGCAGAGGTTGCAGTGAGCCTAAATCACACCACTGCACTCCAGCCTGGATGACAGAGCAAGACTCTGTCTCAAAACAAAACAAAACAAAAACCCAAAGCAACTGAACTATCCCCAGATCTCTTTGCAGCCACTGTAAAGATGAATATAAATACTTTTATGTAACCCTATAAGGGACTTCTCAATAGTGATTCATTACTCAGTTCCAGAACATTTTTTTTTCAAATGGACCCACAGTCCAAAGGAGTAGCCTCAGCACACCATTACATGCATTCCTCCCTTTTTTATTTTGCATCTGTCAATTTATTTATTTTTTTTCCTTTTTTAGAAATGGAGTCTTGCTACGCTTCCCAGGCTGGACTCAAACTCCTGGGCTCAAGCAACCCTCTCACCATAGCCTCCCAAGTAGCTGGGACTATAAGCATGTGCCACCATGCCCATCAACCTGTCAACCCCCCCTTTTTTTTTTTTTTTTTTGAGACAGTCTCACTCTGTCACCCAGGCTGGAGTGCAGTGGTGTGATCTCGGCTCACTGCAACCTCCACCTCCTGAGTTCAAGCAATTCTCCTGCCTCAGCCTCCCGAGTAGCTAGGATTATAGGCGCCTGCCACCATGCCAGGCTAATTTTTGTACTTTTAGTACAGACAAGGTTTCACCATGTTGGTCAGGCTTGTCTCGAACTCCTGACTTCAGGTGATCCACCCACCTCAGCCTCCCAAAGTGCTGGGATTACAGGTATGAGCCACCATGCCCAGCCCTTGTCAATCCATTTTATCTATTTATCTGTATATATCAGATTCTGATTATTTTTCCAATTTCTTTTTCTTTTTTCATAAAAGTTACATATTTTTTGCTTATAAAATTAACTTTTAAAATAACACAACAATGTATGCTAATCAACTTTAAACAAGTAGACTCAATGATAATTTAAAATTCTTTCACCCACTCTGCAAATTGAAAATATTGGAACAATCTTTAAGCATTCTCTGGAGCCAACTAGGGGTTACTAAAGAATTTAATGATGGCGATATGCAGATAGGTGTTGGTTTTGCTTTGTGTCTAATCAGATTCTCAAAAATCCTTAATTTTGAATGAGCAAAATTTTAAAAGAACAGTTTTGCATAATAGCAACTGAAACTATAGATGGGCAGGATGATTTTACAACCAAATGACATCAAGTAAATAATTTATTTCTAATCACTTTGCTACATTAGGGTTTACTGCTAATGAGCTAGTGGACTTTGTGATACTTCAGCTACCCCAAAGCACTTGAGGCTTTGATGACCCAAATGGTTTAGTAAGTTCAATCAATCTAGTCAATAGAAAATGGAGATGAAGATGCACACTGTGGTCTTAGGGAGTGCCTGTGCATGCATATGTGTGTGTGCATGTGTGTCTGGGAGGGAGATCGTGTTGCTTTTTCATTTTGACTAAATTTTAGAGCTCCCCAAATAATCCAGGAAAATCTATGAGCAGATTGTGTCACTCCAGTAAGCCTGAAAAAACAAGAAGTGAAATATTTCAAGAGGCAGATTCATCAATGATAGGTTAATAACTCATTAAAGGCCTATAAAAGGAATACTAATAATTTTCATTTCTTTTTATTTGTTTGTTTGTTTGTTTTGAGATAGAGTCTCATGCTGTCACCCAGGCTGGAGTGCAATGGTGTGATCTCAGCTCACTGCAATCTCCACCTCCCAGGTTCAAGTGATTCTCCTGCCTCAGTCTCCCGAGTAGCTGGGATTAAAGACACCTATCACCATGTGCAGCTAATTTTGGTATTTTTACCAAAGTAGAGATGGGGTTTCACCACATTGGTCAGGCTGGTCTCGATCCACCCGCCTCGGCCTCCCGAAGTGCTGGGATGACAGGCGTGAGCCACCACACCCACCTGATTTTCATTTCTTTTAGCATCCCTTATTCAAGAACATGTAACATTTTATAAGCCTGATCGCATCCATCTCAAAATTTTGGGGAGTATCATCCTCACCATAAACAGTGATTATCTCTATTACAAAAACATAGCAAAAGTCGGGCACAGTGGCTCGAGCCTGTAATCTGAACACTTTAGGAGGCTGAGATGGGAAAATCACTTGAGCCCAGGAGTTCAAGACCAGCATGGGAAACATAGTGAGACCCTGTCTCTACAAAAAAATTTTAAAAGCCGGGAGTGGTGGTGCATGCCTCTGGTCCCAGCTGCTGGGGAGGCTGAGGTCAGAGTATTACTTGAACTCAGGAGTTTGAGGCTGTAGTGAGCTATGATTGTGTACATGCAAATGACTACTGCACTCCAGCCTGGGCAACAGAGCAAGACCCTATTTCAAAAAAAAAAATCCAAAACACTGTGGCAGAGAGGTTGCATAATTTGCTTAAAGTAATGTAATTCAAAGGCAGTTTGGGGGCAAGGGTTATAAATCCCAGATCCTTCCCAATTATATAAAAAGCAGTTTTTCTTAAAGAGGTCAGTGATTAAAATGACTTGGATTTAATGAGTTTTTGTAAAATACTTTTTCCGTAAGTTATACTCTATAATTCAGGGTCAAGATTTGTGAGAAATTTTATAAATGTCTTTAAATGGCCAAGAAAAATAATGTAACATGAAGTGGCATCAGCCCACCTAGATCTGGTAGTTCTTCCATTCTGTCTGGAAATAAGCCATAGTCTTAGTTGGTACAAATGTCATGTGGGAGGAGACATACAGATTACAGAACCATGAGGTAATTACTACAGCTTAACTGTCCCACACAGAAGCTATTAAGTGATCATAAACAGTGTTACAATAGAATACACATTCTATGAGAAGATTTGACCTGTACTTTCAATGCTTACAATTCTTTCTTGGCTTTTTGAGGAGAAAAAATATAAGATATACTAGAAATTAAGAATTTGGTTGATCTTTAGGGCAATGCTTCACAAACTATATTGTACATGCAAATGACCTCAGGCATTTATAAAATACACGTTACTGGACCCTGCCCCTAGAGTTCTGGATTCCCTTGGTTTAAAGTGGGACCAGGAAATCCTCATTTTAACAAGCAAACAAGCACCCAAGATAATTTTTTTTTTAAGACAGAGTTTTGCTTTTGTCGCCCAGGGTGGAGTAAAATGGCACGATCTTGGCTCACTGCAACCAACCTCTGCCTCCTGGGTTCAAGTGATTCTCCAGCCTCAGTCTCTGGAGTATCTGGGATTACAGGTGTTTACCACCATGCCTGGCTAATTTTTGTATTTTTAGTAGAGACAGCGTTTCACCATGTTGGCCAGGCTGGTCTCGAACTTCTGACCTCAGGTGATCTGCCCACCTCGGCCTCCCAAAGTGCTGGGATTACAGGTGTGAGCTGCCATGCCCGTCCACACCTCAGATAGTTTTAATGCAGCTAGTCGATGGACTATCCTTTGAGAGTAAACATCCACTCTGCCTAAGAGAGAAGCATAACAAATCAGCAGGAATAAAGTCTAAACTTCAAATTTTTACTTAATCAAAATTTACTTTTCTTTGTACCATTTTAAAGAGGACTCATAGATTAGATTTTTGGCAGGATAGAAGGAGAATCTTTGGGTTTCTGAAAATTTTTGTAGGAATTAAAATGTTTCTACCTAGTAATTAGATATGAAATTATTTGTCCTTTCTTAAGTGATTGCTTTTACTACATGAGCTAATAGGAAGTGACACCAGATCCGGAGTGTCAAGAAAGAACAACCTCTGAAAAAATCCAAGCACCAGTTGCAAAAATTAAGCAAATTTCATTCTCCAAAGAACAATGCAGAGTAGCCAGTATTGCCAGCTAAATGCCAGCTTAAAAGGCTAAAAAATCTTAAACATCTCATCATTGTACATGACCCCTGTGGAACAGTGTGACTTAATTAGACCCCCCGCCCCAAGATTTGCAAGAAATGGAGATGCTTTGGAGAGTTGTCACAATATGATAAAAGGAGTAGATAATAGACTCTATGAAGAAGTTAAAAGTGGTTGTACAGGTTGGGTGCAGTGGCTCATGCCTGTAATATAGCACTTTGCGAGGCCAAGGCAGGCAGATCACCTGAGGTCCGAAGTTCAAGACCAGCCTGGCCAAAATGGCAAAACTCCGTCTCTACTAAAAGTACAAACATTAGCCAGGCATGGTGGTGAGCACCTGCAATCCCAGCAACTTGGGAGGCTGAGGCAGGAGAATCACTTGAACCCAGAGGTGGAGGTTGCTGTGAGCAGAGATCTTGCTACTGCACTCCAGCCTGGGCGACAGAGGCAGACTTCTCTCAAAAAAACAAAAAAACAATGGTTGTCTACATTGCAAATAGAGGTCATTTGTTGCTTATAAAGGTACGTAGAGAGTTTTTATAATAAAGAACACATAAATCACAACTTCTCATTTATAAAAGAGAGTTTAAATACTGGAAAAGTTAGTAATAATTTCTAATGTTTTTCCCTTTAAAGATAACTTGAAAATGAGATAATTGAAACATAGACACCAGACTCTGCTGTTGGAAGAGGCTGAGAAATCAACTGGCAGTTGAACAGTTGAACCTGCCAATCTTAGTAGAATCCTTTAGAAAACATTCTTGACGGGACAACCCTCAGCTCTGCTTAAACACTTGAATATTGAAGAACTCATTATTTCACCTCTGTCTTGCATGTTTCAAGACACATCAAAACAAGAAAGATGTGCATGGTGATAGTAAAGTCTCATGGAATCCACAATCCTGTGGATTAGATAAAATGTGAGTAACATGGAAGGGTTCTTCTAATTACTTGTTGGTCAAGTAGAAAGAGTAAACCGTACTAGCTAAACTGCTTTCTCAAGTTTCCCTTTTAGGTATTTCTACTGTTTGCCTGCTACCTGGTAGGCTGCTGGAGTTCACTATAGGAAAAGTAAATATTGTCATTTCAAATAAAGCACTGTTTATTATATAACAGAACAGAGGCTGCTTTCTATTTTTGAGACTCTGCTAAATTAATTGCGGACAGTAGCCAAAGCAGCTGCCTGGGAGATGGTGTTTTCCAACAGCTACGATTCTTAAAGCTAAACTGGGTTTCATGTTTGTCTATAAAGTGACAATCACATGGTTCTTTTCATCGAATGTTCTTTGGCTGCTATTGGGATTACATAAATGGGGGTGCCATTTGTACTACTTTAGCAGCTCATTTGACTCCTGCATTGAGGACAAATGATAAGCCAAGACAGAGGAAAGCAAACTTGAAGGCCTCCATGAATAAGAGTCAGCCCAGATTCTTTTAAATGAAAGAGGAAAGATGGCCTTAATGCCCATTTCCATCTAAAACAGGGTTTCCAAAACTTTGATAGTTTGAGATTGGGCTTAGTAGTTTTAATAATGTTTCCACATCCATTTTGATCTAATGCCCATACTTTGCTACCTACATTTTGAGAAACACTGGTCTAAATCAGTGATAGGGAAAATAAATCTGGACTGAGTGGTGATTTAAGAGAAACAAAGATTTAGTTAAAAACAGAATGTTATTTCAGGAATAACACTTTGCACTTCCATAACACTTTCTGTCTTTCAAAGGGCTTCTTACACTTGATCCTCACTTGTGAGCTGGATTAGGAAGAACAATGTTGTTAACTTTATTTTACAAATAAAGACACTGAGACAGAGTAGCTAAGTGACTGGCTATGGGGGCTGGAAGCCTGAGCTTTCCCATCTTTGTTTACACAGTTCACAGTCTCATTTTTAGTAGACCAAAACATATAGATAAACCTCAAGCTCTTTAATGGCTATATTTCATGGATATTATTTTAATTATCTAAACTTTCTTTCTTCCTTCCGTTCTTTTTCTTTCTTTCTTTCTTTCTCTCTTTCTTTCTTTCTTCCTTTCTTTCTTTCCTTCTTTTTTTTTTTTTTGACAGAGTTTCACTCTTGTTGCCTAGGCTGGAGTGCAATGGCACAACCTCTGCTCACTGCAACCTCCACCTCCTAGCTTCAGGCGATTCTCAAGCCTCCGCCTCCCAAATAGCTGGGATTACAGGCATGCACCACCATGCCTGGCTAGTTTTTTTTTTTTTTCAATAGAGATGGGGTTTCACCACGTGAGCCAGGCTGGTCTTGAACTCCTGATCTCAGATCATCCACCCACCTTGGCCTCCCAAAGTGCTGAGATTACAGGCGTGAGCCATCACACCCAGCCTTATCTAACTGTTTTCTTATTGATGAACATGCCTTTTTTCCCAGAGATTTTTATTGTATAACTAATGTTTGATTACTATCTTTCCACACATATCTTTGAGTACTTGTATGAATATTTTATTAGGGTAAATTGCTAAAAGTTAAACTGCTGAGTCAAAGGACATATATATATATTTACATATATGTGTATACATATGGATATATATACAGACACATATATACATACACACACATATATATATTTTTTTTTTCTTTTTTTTTTTTGAGACAGCATCTCACTCTGTTGCCCAGACTAGAGTTCAGTGGCAAAATCACAGCTCACTGCAGCTTCCACCTTCTGGGCTCAAGCAATCTTCCCTGCTCAACCTATCGAGTAGCTGGGACTGCAGGTGCACACCACCATGCCCAGCTAATTTTTTTATTTTTTGTAGAGACTGGGTCTCACTATGTTGCCCAGGCCGGTCTTGAACTCCCGACTCAAGCAATCCTTCCACCTCAGCCTCCCAAAGTGTTGGGACTACAGGTGTGAGCCACCATGCTTGACCCGGGTATATTTTGTTGAATATTGTTAGATTGGCCTTCAAAAATGTGTATCATTTTGTACTACCCTTGACAATATACAAAAAACTATCTTTCTCTAAATGCCTGTTTAATCTTTGCTCATCTAATTTGGAAAAGTGGCAAGTTTAAAATTTTTCATTTTTATTATTAATGCAGTTAGCATCTTTCAAAAGAATGTCTAAGTAAATATGAGATAAGAAAGTGTACAAATCTAAAGTATACAGGTCGATGGCTTTTAAATATATGTATTATCTGCGTAGTCATAATCCAGATATATAAAACATTTCTACTATTAATACCTCAGAAAGTTCTCTCTTACCTACGTACCCAGTGATAATCAGCCCAAAATGAATTATTATTAGAAGTCAGAAGACTTCTAATATTAAATGCTGACTTGTAATATTAATTCATTTTGCCTGTTCTTGAATTTAATATCAGTGAAAGCAAACAGTTTTATGGTGTCTATGCTCAACATATTATCTGTGAAGGCTGGGCATGGTGGCTCACACCTGTAATCCCAGCACTCTGGGAGGCCGAGGTGGGCAGATAACTTGAGGTCAGAAGTTCGAAACCAGCCTGGCCAACATGGTAAAACACTATGTCTACTAAAAATACAAAAATGAGCTGGGCATGATGGCATGCACCTATACTCCCAGCTACTCAGGAGGCTGAGGCAGGAGAATCGCTTGAGTCCAGGAGCCAGAGGTAGCAGTGAGCCAAGATCATGCCACTGCACTCCAGTCTGGGCAACAAGAGCAAAATTCCATCTCAAAAAAAAAGAAAAATATCTGTGGACTCATTCATGCTGTTGTGTATATCAGCCATTCGTTCATTTTTATTATTGTATTATATTGCATCATATGACTACAAATTAGATTAGTTATTCACTCTGCTGCTAGTGGACGTTTGAGTTGATTCCAGTTTTTTACTGGAATGAATAAAGCTGCTGTGAACATACTTGTATATGTCTTCTGTTGGGCATAAATACTCATTTCTCTTGATCATATACCTGAAGTTGAATTGCTAAGTCAAAGAAGACATACAAATGACCAACAGATGTATGAAAAAATGCTCAACATCAGCAATCACCAGGAAAATGCAAATTAAAGCCACAGTGAGATGTTGCCTCATATCTGTTAGAATGGCTATTATCAGAAGGATAAAAGATAAGTGTTCGAAAGGACACAGAGAAAAGGGAAACCTTGTACACTGTTGGTGGGAATATGAATCAGTGCAGACATTAGGGAAACAGGATGGAACCTCCTCAGAAAGTTAAAAATGTAACTATCATATGATATAGCAGTCCCACTTCTGGGTATATATCCAGAGGAAATGAAATTATTATGTAAAGAGATATCTGCACTCCCAGTTTTATTGCAGCATTCTTCACAATAGCCAAGATATGTAATCAGCCACGTGCCGTCCATGCCTATAATCCCAGCACTTTGGGAGGTCAAGTTGGGTGGATCATGACGTCAGGAGCTCAAGACCAGCTTAGCCAACATGGTGAAACCTCATCTCTACTAAAAATAAGAAAAAAAAAAAAAATTAGCTGGACGTGGTGGCAGACACCTGTAATCCTAGCTACTCGGGAGGCTGAGGCAGGAGGGTCAATCGAACCTGCGAGGCAGAGGTTGCAGTGAGCCGAGATTGCACCACTGCACACCAGCCAGGCTACAGGGTATGACTCCATCTCAAATAAATAAATAAATAAATAAAAAGATACATAATCAACCAAAGTGTCCCTCAACAAATGAATAAAGAAAATGTGTGTGCTACACAGCTTTAAAAAAGAAAGAAATCTTGTCATTTGCAACAACATGGATGAACCTGGAGCGCATTATGCTAAATGAAATAAAGCAGGCACAGAAAGACAAATACTGCACAATCTCACTAAAATCTATGAAATCTAAAAAATTCAAACTCATAGAAACAGAGTAGAATGGTGGTTACCAGAGGCTGGGAGGGAGAGGGGGGATTTTGGTTGAAGGGTACAAAATTTCCATTAAAGAGGATGAATAAGTTTTAGAGATCTATTGTACAACATGGTGACTATGGGTAACTATAATATGTTCACAAAAAATGCTAAGAGAGTAGATCTCAAAATGTTCTTACCGCACACAAAAAAGATAACTATCTGAAATGATGGATATGTTAATTAGCTTGATTATAGTATGATTGTAGTATAAATGATTATAGTCATTTCACAATGTATACATATATTAAAATATGTTGTACACTGTAAATATATACAATTATTATTTGCCAATTATACCTCAATAAAGCTGGCCCCAAATCTGCTGAGTCATAGAGTAGGCGTGTGTTTAGCTTTAATAGACACTGCCAGACAGTTTTCCAAAGTTATATTCATGCCGTATGAGAGTTCCAGTTGCTCCACATTCTTCCCAATACTCAGTATTCAGTCTTTTAGTTTTTAGACTTTCTGGTAAATGTGTAATGGTGTCTTATAGTTTAAATTTTCACTTTCCTGAAGAATAACGATGTTGTCCATCTTTTCATACACATAATGGCCATTTGGATATTCTCTTTTGTGTGGTACTTGTTCAAGCCTTTTGCCCATTCTTTATAAAAATATTTTTGTCTTATTTGATTTGTAAAAGTTCTTTATAGATTCTGAATAGACCTCTTTGTCAGATAGATAGATAATGTTATCCTTGCTTGTGATTTGCCTGTTCACTCTTTTATTGATATTTCTAGTAAACAAAAAATGTATTTCCATGCAGTCCAATTGTTTTTATTCTTTTATGGTTATTGTATTTTTATCCTGTTTAAGAAATTTTTGCCTACCCTAAAGTCATGAAGATTCTCTCCTATGTTTTCTTCTAGAAGTTTGATTTTTTTAATTTGATATTTATATTTATGAGCAATCTTGAATAATTTTCAGATATGGTGTAAGGTAGAGGTCAAGTGTATTAGTTCATTTTCACACTGCTGTTAAAGACATACCTGAATCTGATAACAAAAAGAAGTTTAATAAGACTTACAGTTCCACATGGGTAGGGAGACCTCAGAATCATAATGGGAGGGGAAAGGCATTTTTTACATGGTGGTGGTAAGAGAAAAATGAGGAAGAAGCAAAAGTGGAAACCCCTGATAAACCCATCACATCTCCTGAGACTTATTCACTATCACAAGAATACTATGGGACACACTAGCCCCCATGATTCAATTACCTCCCCCCGGGTCTCTCCCACAACATGTGGAAATTCTGGGAGATAAAATTCAAGTTGAGATTTGGGTGGGGACACAGCCAAACCATATCATCAAGTTATTTTTCTCCATATGAATATCCAAGAGTTCTGGCCTCATATGTTGAAAAAAAACTGTACTTTCTACCACAGAATTGCAGTGGAACCTTAGAGGAAAAGCACTGAATGTTTCACCATTAAATATGTCAGCTGTTGTTTCTGGGCTTTTTGTAGATAGTTTTTGTCAGATAAAAAAGTTCCCTTCTGGCTGGGTACAGTGGCTCATGCCTGTAATCCCAGCACTTTGGGAGGCCGAGGCAGGCAGATCACGAGGTCAAGAGATCGAGACCATCCTGGCCAACATGGTGAAATTCCGTCTCTAATAAAAATACAAAAATTAGCTGGGCATGATGGTGTGTGCCTGTAGTCCCAGCTACTCACTAGGCTGAGGCAGGTGAATTTTTTGAACCTGGAAAGGGGAGGTTGCCGTGAGCCAAGATTGCACCACTGCACTCCAGCCTGGTGACAGAGCGAGACTCCATCGTGAAAAAAAATGTTCCCTTCTATTCTTAATTTGCTGAGCATTTTTTTCCTGAGTGGGTGTTTTTTTTTTTTTTTTTTTTTTGAGACGGAATTTCACTCTTGTTACCCAGCCTGGAGTGCAATGGTGTGATATCGGCTCACTGCAACCTCCTCCTCCTGGGTTCAAACAATTCTCCTGCCTCAGCCTCCTGAGTAGCTGGGACTACAGACACGTGCCACCATGCCCAGCTAATTTTTGTATTTTTAGTAGAGACGGGGTTTCACCATGTTGACCAGGATGGTCTTGATCTCTTGACCTCGTGATCCACCCACCTCAGCCTCCCAAAGTGCTGGGATTATAGGCATGAGCCACCGCTCCCGGACAAGTGGGTGTTATATTTTATCAAGTGCTTTTTCTGTATTGATTAAGATAATTATATGGTTTTCTTTGATAAACCATAGTTAGTAATATGTTATTTTTTTATATCTCCATATTCAACTTGCTAATGTTGTAATGTATTTATAATTTTATAATAAAATATAATTTTATGATATATAATGTATTATTTATATTTTTCTAAAAATTATATTAATATCCTTTCCATATGCAGAAAATATTTTTGTTTTGACATCAGATTTATGTTAGCCATAATAAAATATGTTAGCCACAAAGAAAGTGTTCTCTTTTTCTCTAATCTCTGTAAAGGTTTGAGAAAGATTGTCGTTATTTCTTCTTAAATATTTGAAGAAGTCACCTTTGAGGACAACTGGGCCTGGATTATCTCTGTGGGATTAAAAACCATAAATTTCCTTCTAAGTACTATTTTGCTGCATTCCACAAATTTTGATGTTTTATTTTCATTATTCTTTAATTCAAAATATTTTGTGTTCTGTGTGATTTATTTTTTGGCCCACAGTTCATTTAGAAGTATGTTCCTTAATTTTTACACATTTTGGAATTTTCTACTTATCTTTCTGTGTTGATTTCTGGTGATCAGTGAATATACTGTATATAATTTCAGTCCTTCAAAATTTTTTAAGACTTGCTTTATGCCCCAGCATATGGTCTATCTTTGGTATGTGTTTGAAAAGAATGTGCATTCTGCAGTTGCTGGGTATAGTGTTCTATAAATATCAATCAGGTCAAGTTGCTTAATAGTGTTGTTTAAATATATCTGTATTGACTTTTTGGTCTTCCCATTTTTAATAGTTACTGAGAGATGTATGTTAAAACCAATTAAGGCCAGGCGTGATGGTTCATGCCTGTAATCCCAGCACTTTGGGAAGCTGAGGTGGAAGGATCACTTGAAGTCAGGAGTTCAAGACCAGCCTGCCCAACATGGAGAAACCCCATCTCTACTAAAAATAATAATGATAATATTAATAATACGAAAATTAGCCACACATGGTGACAAGCACCTGTAATCCCAGCTACTTGGGAGGCTGAGGGAGGAGAATTGCTTGAACCCGGGAGTGTAAGGTTGCAGTGAACTGAGATCACATCACTGCACTCCAGCCAGGGCAACAGAGCGAAACTTTGTCTAAAAAAAAAAAAGAAAAAGAATACCTCCAATTATGATTGTGAATTTGTCTATTTCTCCTTTTAGTTCAGCTGATACATTTTAAAGTTATGTTATTATGTCCATACAAATTTAGAATTGTTGGGTCTTCCTATTGAAGCAAACCTTTTTAGTATTATGAAATGTTCTTCCTTATCTCTAGTAATACTTTTGCCTGAAAGTATACTTTGTCTCATAAATATGGTCATACCAACTTTCTTTCTTTCTTTCCTTGTTTCTTTTTCTCTTTCTCTTTCTTTCTTTCCCTCCCTCCTTCCCTCCCTCTTTCTCTCTCTCTGTTTCTTTCTTTAGACAGGGTCTCACTCTGTCACCCAGGCTGCAGTGCACGATCTCAGCTCACTGCAACCTCTGCCTCCTGGGTTCAAGCAATTCTTCTGCCTCAGCCTTCCAAGTAGCTGGGATTACAGTTGCATGCCATCACATTTGGCTAATTTCTGTATTTTTAGTAGAGGTGGGGCTTCACCATGTTGGCCAGGCTGGTCTCAAACTCCTTACCTCAAGTGATCCACCCACCTGGGCCTCCCAAACTCCTGGGATTACAGGTACATGCCACTGCACCCGGCCTCCAGCTTTCTTTTAATGAATATTTTCATGCTGTCCTTTTCCCATCCTTTTGCTGTCATCTGTGTCTTTATGTTGAAAGTGTGTTTCTAATGAACAACATATTATTTAGTGTTTTATAAAGAAAACTGACATCCAATTACACTTAACGAAGTTATTGAGATGATCTGGTGTAACTCTACCATCTATTTGTTTTCTGTTGGTCTCATCTTGTCTCTATTCCTCCTTAATGATTTGTTTGCTAGTAATTAAGTGGTTTGGGTTTTGTTTTGTTTTGTTTCATTTTTTTAAATGGAGTCTTGCTCTGTCATCATGCTGGAGTGCAGTGGTGGGATCTTGGCTCACTGCAACCTCCACCTCCTGGGTGCATGCCATTCTCATGCCTCAGCCTCCCGAATAGCTGGGATTACAGGTATGCACCACCACGCCCAGCTAATTTTTTAATATTTTTAGTAGAGATGGGATTCCACTATGTTGGCCAGGATGGTCTCTATCTCTTGACTTCATAATCTACCTACCTCAGCCTCTCAAAGTGCTGGGATTACAAGCGTGAGCCACCACGCCCAGCCTGGTTTGTTTTTTTTTTTTTTGAGACAGGATCTCACTCTGTTGCCAGGTTGGAGTACAGTGGTGTTATCATAGCTCACTATAACCTCAAACTCCTGGGTGACAGAATGAGACCCCATCTCAAAAAAAAAATAGAGAGAGAGTGAGAGAGAGAGCTGTGGCTCATGCCTGCAATCCCAACACTTTGGGAGGCTGAGATAGGAGGATTGCTTGAGTCCATGAGGTGGAAACCAGCTTGGGCAACATAGTAAGAGCCCATTTCTACAAAAAATTTTAAACCACCAGGTGCAGTGGCTCACGCCTGTAATCCCAGTACTATGGGAGGCCGACATGGGTAGATCACAAGGTCAGGACTTCAAGACCAGCCTGACCAACATGGTGAAACCCCGTCACTATTAAAAGTACAAAATCAGTTGGGCATGGTGATGTGCACCTGTAATCCCAGCTACTCAGGAGGCTGAGGCAGGAGAATCGCTTGAACCCAGGAGGCGAAAGTTGCAGTGAGTTGAGATAGCACCACTGCACTCAAGCCTGGGAGACAGAGCAAGAGTCCATCTCAAATTAAATAAATAAATAAACCTAGCTGGGTGTGGTGGCACACATCTGTTGTCCCAGATACTCTGAGATGGGAAGATCGCCTCAGTGTGGGAGGTTGAAACTGCAGTGGGCTATGATTGTGCCACTGTACTGCAGCCTTGGTAATGTAGCAAGACCCTTTCTCAAAAAAAAAAATAATTATATATATATATATATATATATAAGAGTAAGGTAAGGATTGAAATGAGATTATACAGGACTATAGTGGTCCCTAAATTCATGAAAGTATCCTTATAAGAAGCAGAAAAGGACGCACAGAGGTACAGGGAAGGCAATGTGAAAATAGAGGTAGAGATTGGAGTAATGTGTCTTTAAGCCAAGAGACACCAAGAATTGCCAAAACCACTAGCAGCATGCGCAGTACCTCCCTCACAGCCTCCAAAACCAACTCTGCTGACACCTTCATTTAAGACTGCTAGCCTCCTGAACAATGAGAGAATAAATTTCTATTGGTTTCAGCCACCAAATTTACGGTGCTTTGTTATGACAGCCCTAGGAAATGAATCCAAAGCCTTCAGGAAAGTTTTAGGATTTAATAATATAAACCTTGCAAAAGTCTTGTTAAATTTATTCGTAGAAATTTCATAGCTTTTATTGTTACTATAAATTAAAATTTTGGGTTGTTTTGTTTTGTTTTTGTTTTTAAGATGGAGTCTCACTCTGTCTCCAGGCTGGAGTGCAGTGGCACGATCTTGGCTCACTGCAGCCTCCCGGGTTCAAGTGATTCTCCTGCCTCAGCCTTCCAAGTAACTGGGACTACAGGTGCACACCACCATGCCCAGCTAATTTTTGTATTTTTAGTAGAGTCAGGGTTTTACCATGTTGGCCGCAATGGTCTCCATCTCCTAACCTCATGATCCACCTGCCTCAGCCTCCCAAAGTGCTGGGATTACAAGCGTGAGCCACTGCACCCAACCCCTGAATAAAATATTTTTAAAGACTTTTTATTTGATTACTGCTGGGGATCTAGTGAGGTTATGATCTTTTATCTGGCCTTTTTATTGAGTATAACTATTTATTATTATTCCCATTGATTTTCTAGGATGACCTAAAGAAAAAAACCTGAAGAAAATAAAATTTTATATTCCCACCATCTAGAGATTACCATGGTAAACCTAAGCAGATTTCTTTGTGTTGACTACCTCAGATTCCTTGTGTAAAATATCCTAGGTCATGATATCATGGTTTTCAATACACTACCAGATTAATTCCGTTAATTTTTTATTTCTACTATATCTATTCTGACTGGTGAAACTGCTTTACTGTCATGGTTTTGTTGTTGTTGTTGTTTTGAGAAGAGGTCTCACTCTGTCACCCAGGCTGGAGTGCAGCAGTGAGTTCATGGCTCTCTACAGCTTTTACCTCTGGGACTGAAGGGATTCTCCCATCTCAGCCTCCAGAGTAGCTGGGACAGCAGGTATGCTCACCACATCTTGCCGATTTTTAAAATTTTTTGTGGAGGTGGCGTTTTGCTATGTTGCCCAGGGTGGTCTTGAACTTCTGGACTCAAGCAGTCCTCCCAGTTGACCTCCCAAAGTGCTGAGATTAAAGGCGTGAGCCACTGCACACGGCCTTCACTATCTTCTAAATTAATTGAAGCTTATTTATGCTAAAAACAGTTGATTAAGCAAACTTGATTATAATGTAGCAGTGATAATTTAGGCCAAAATGTATGCCAAATTAAAGCAGTGTTGTTGATTCTATCTATAAATTTAGGTATGTATGTATGTATATATGTATGTATCTAGCTAGCTATTTGTCAGTCTATCTGGTTTCTTGGGCCTGGCCTTAAATAATTGGATGACCTATAGAGAGGGTTGTGATGTTGTCTCTTCCAGGCAGTCTGAAGTAACAGGACTGAGAGTTGCTACTGAAGTTTAACTGGTTAAAAAAAAAAAAATTCCTCCCTTAACTAAACAAAAGACTCATTTTCTTCAGGAACTACTGCTCAAATAGTGCCCAATTTCCAAGTTCCTTATATACCTGATTGAAAACTGGAAGTACGTTTTTTAAACTTTGTCATTCCTTTTCCGCTGTCAGTTTGAAATAATCTTAACATTTATTGCAACTCTACTTACATTTCCTATGCTTTACTTATAAGGTCATTATAAGCTACTCCATTGCCTTCTTGCTTCCCATGTGACAATGGGATCTCCGCAATTATTTGTACTAACTTGTCCCCACTTCCCCACCAGGCCAAAGTGTTCTGAAACACTTTTTCCATGGTGTTCTGAAATTTCAGAATGTGTCTAGAAACAGATATGTAACTTTTTTTTTTGAGACTAAAGCCTCTCTCTATTGCCTAGGCTAGAGTGCAGTGGTGTGATCTCAGCTCAGTACCTCTGCCTCCCTGGTTCAAGTGATTCTCCTGCCTCAGCCACCTGAGTAGCTGGGATAACAGGCACTCACCACCATGTCCAGCTGATTTTTGTATTTTTTCAGTAGAGATGGGGGTCTCACCACATTGGCCAGGATGGTCTGGAACTCCTGACCTCGGGATCTGCCCACCTTGGCCTTCCAGAATGCTGTGATTACAGATTTGAGCCACCATGCCTGGCCTTTTTTTTTTTTTTTTGGTAGGGTCTTGCTCTGTCATCCAGGCTGGAGAGCATTGGTGTGATCTCTGCTCACTGTAACCTCCACCTCCAGGCTCACCTGATCCTTTCACGTCAGCCTTCCAAAGTAGCTGGGACTACAGGCCTGCACCACCACACCCTGCTGATTTTTGTAGTTTTTGTAGAGACAGGGTTTCACCATGTTGTCCAGGTTGGTCCTGAACTCCTGCACTCAAGCAATCTAGCTGCCTCAGCCTCCCAAAATGCTAGGATTATAGGCTTGAGCCACCACACCCGGCCATCTTTTTTTTTTTTTTTTTTTTTTTTTTTTTTTTAATTGATCCTGTTCTGTACTTAATTGGTTCTTTCTATCTAAAATTTTACATATTAGCTCTGGGGGATATCCTGTTATTTTTATCATTTTTTCCCTCTGTTCTCTCTTCCTAGAATTACTGTTGGACAAACATTTACTTATTTATTTATTTAGAGACAGTCTCACTCTGTCTCACTTTAGAGACAGTCCCCCAGGCTGAAGTGCAATGGCACAATCTTGGCTCACTCTAACCTCTGCCTTCTGGGCTCAGCAATTCTCCTTCCTCAGTCTCCTGAGTAGCTGATATTACAGGCACCCACCACCACTCCCAGCTAATTTTTTTTAGTAGAGATGAGGGTTCACCATGTCTGCCAGGCTGGTCTTGGACTCCTGACCTCAGGGGACCCTCCCGCCTCAGCCTCCCAAAGTGCTGAGATTACAGGTGTGAGCTACCACGTCTGGCCAAAATATTTATTTTTTCAGTTGTTCTGCCTCTTTTGACATTGTTTTCCCCAAATGTAGAAAGACTGGGAAGAGAGGGAGGCTCTGCAATCCACCAGCATCATAGCAAAGATGCAGTAGCCTCGGTTCTATACTACCCTCTGGTTTCTGATCCACTGAAAATCTTTTCCTTAAAATGAGCATAGAGTAATCATAGGAGGAGAAGAATGTGGCTGTGAAAAAGACATTTGGAATTTTGCAAAATGTTTAAGGCCTATTCATTCCATGTGTATTTCTCCCTTCATTTGTAGAGTTCCTATCCACTTCAAAGGCTTTTCTGTGTGCTGACAAGGAAGAAAGTTCTGCCAAACTTAACCTTTTAAATATATCAAGATTTTCAACATATCCCAAACAGGGTTAGATTAGATGCAGATAAATCTCAACCACATCACAATGTTGATGGGATCATTCATTTCCTTTCTTTTTAGCAGCAGAGTAACTGTCATTTCCAAATATATATCAGGCATTTAACCCTAACAAATGTTGTAGCAATCAAAATAGGCGGTGAACAGCTTATCCAGTTTCCCATCTGTGCTTCAGCTGGGATGTTTAGTTTTCATTTCCTCCTTTCAGTTGACATCCTAACCAAGTCAGGGAGGTCTGATAGCCCTTTCCAGGGGATGTTGTTACTTCCTTATTCTTACATAAGAAGCAGAATTCCATTTGGAAAGAGAAATTACATTGGGCTTGATCAATAACCTCAAAGAACTAAGAGGAAAAAATTATCTGTTATCAGACTTTAATATTTATTTGATGTTCATGATTTGTGTTATTTTGTTAATTGTAGATTCATTAGCAATTAGATTCACTATTGTTAACATTTAAAATTGATTTAAATGCAAAAAGAATCAATAGTTGAGCTAAATGTTTAAATATCAGGACACTAACAAGAGACTGAGTCTTCTTAATTGAATTATTCTCTGCTTTCTGCATTTTAGAAGACTGGGCCTATTTAAGGGAGATGAAAGTAATAGATGTCTATATTGTAAATGGCAATGTGAATACTTGCCATGGTTATAGAAATGAAGGCAGTGGCACAGATGGAAGTCATGGTAAGTATAGTTTGTGAAACTAAAATACTTAGTTGGGCATGGTGCTTCACACCTGTAATTCCAACATTTTCGGAGGCCGAAGCAGGCAGATCCCTTGAGCTCAGGAGTTTGAGACCAGCCTGGGCAACATTATGAGACCTCCATCTCTACAAAAAATTAGCCAGACATGGTGGGGCAGGCTGTGATTGTGCCACTGCACTCCACTCTGGGTGACAGAGTGAGACCCTATCTGGAAAAAAATAAAATATCAAACTTCACAAACAATTATAGTAATTACAATGGCTGATATTTTTGAGCACTTACTGGATTTTTAACACTCTTATTTTATTTTTCTCATTTAATTTGCACAACAATCATATAAAGTAGGTACTAAATGAGTTAAGGAGGATCTGCCTCCCACCAAGTCACAGGTGGGAAGTAGGGGTGTTGGGTTGAAGCCTAGGTCCGCTGACTTCAGATCTAGGACCCATAACTAGTGTGCTATGTTTTACCAGTTGCTATTTTAAATATTCTTTTTTTTTTTTTTTTTGAGACAAAGTTTTGCTCTTGTTGCCCAGGCTAGAGTGCAATGGCGTGATCTCAGCTCACCAAAACCTCTGCCTCCTGAGTTCAAGCGAATCTCCTGCCTCCTGCCTCCCAAGTAACTGAGACTACAGATATGTGCCACCACACCTGGCTAATTTTTTGTATTTTTAATAGAGATGGGGTTTCTCCATGTTGATCAGGCTGGTTTTGAACTCAAGATCTCAGGTGGTCCGCCCACCTCAGCCTCCCAAAGTGCTGGGATTACAGGCATGAGCCACCACGCCTGGCCTAAAATTAAATATGTATTTTTAAAAAATATTCTAAATAGAGTCTTGACAGAGCTTAAAGGGCGGAAATCAAAAAGACTGATATATTCAGATATATTTTGGAGTTTACAAATGACTTGCCCTTATAGCTCATCAGTTTTACTCTCTGGTTAATTCTGATACCACCAAACCCTAAATATTGTTTATTAGAATCTACGTTTATAAGGGAAACTTACGAAGTTTTTTTAAACAAATTCAAATCTTCTTTACATTCTCCAAATTCTCTAATTGAGAACTATTAGATTGTATACAATCACAGACCACAGAAACATTCATGAATCTGAATTGAGAAAAAGCTAACCTAGGTCAGTGTGTGTGTGTTCATGTGTGTGTGCGTGCGTGTGTGTGTGCATGTGTGTGTGTCCATGTGTGCACATACAGAAGGGTAGGCCAGGCAGGCTGTCAGTGGAGAGGTTTCCTGGTTATATTAAACTTCTGCCAAATCAATTGCTTTTAAACATGGTCTCTGTTTTAAAAACAGCAAGACTCCTTGGAACAGATTATCCTTGTTATTTTTCATTCTGAAGAACCACTTGAGAAGCAGATCTTAGTTATGCAAATTATGTCAAGTAGGCCCCTGGGCCCTGGTGAAAGGGTATAACAGGTTCTTTTGTGGCTTGACAAAGGCTGCTCTTACCAATAGCCTTTGGCTTGCAAGGCTGGACCTTGGGAAGGGAGGGGAGGAAACTGAGTAAATTTGCAGAAATGCCCAAAGAAAGTTTTCTTCTCTGTTGTTCAGTATTATAGCTGAACCACAATATTGTCTCTGAAGGACTGAGATAATTTGACCAAGGCCACATGATAGGAAAAAATGCCAACAGCCATCAAATGGAAATTACCGCAAGCCAAGGAAAGTCTGAAATGGTAGCCTGGTTCAGCACACAGAGAGTATGAGTGGTCTTGGTATAGCATGTTGGTGAGGCTAGATGTCCTTCCTCTGAGCATTGCTGCCTTAGCATAGTAGACATGCTTTAGATGCAAATGATTGAGCATGTGAGGGTAAAGCTTGTACTCTAAGCCTGCAGTGTTCTGGGCCCATCCTTTCTTGGTTCAGCAATTTTAAAACATCACAAGTTATTTGAACCCCAAGCTATTGGAGTGTAAATAGCAACAATATTTTAACATACACTTCAACTTTCCCAGTTCTTTTTTTTTTTTTTTTTTTTTTGAGAACTCTTTCACCCAGGCTGGAGTGCAATGGTGTGATCTTAGCTCACTGCAACCTCTGCCTCCCAAGTTCAAGTGATTCTACTGCCTCAGTCTTCCAAGTAGCTGGGATTACAGGCACTGGACACCACACCCAGATAATTTTTGTATTTTAGTAGAGACGGGTTTTTGCCATGTTGGCCAGGCTGGTCTTGAACTTCTGATCTCAGGTGATCCACCCACCTTGGCCTCCCAAAGTGCTAGGATTACAGGTGTGAGCCACTGCACCTGGCCTCAACTTTCCCAGTTCTTATATTCAAGTTAAATATCCATCTTTGACTATACTGACAATACATTTAGAGTAAAATTTTCACTTTTGGTAAATACACTTTATTTGGGAATAACTTTTAAAAAATTTTTTAGTTTTTAATTTTTATCTTAGTTTTATTTTTTTATTTTGAGATGCAGTCTCACTCTGTTACCTGGGCTGGAGTGCAATGGTCTTGGCTTACTGCAACCTCCACCTCCTGGGTTCAAACAATTCTCCCTCCTCAGCCTCCCAAGTAGCTGGGACTACAGGTGGGTGCCACCACATCTGGCTTTTTTTTTTTTAATTTTAATAGAAACGGAGGATCACCATGTTGGCCAGGCTAGTCTCAAACTCCTGACCTCGTGATCCACCTGTCTTGGCCTCCCAGAGTGCTGGGCTTACAGTGTGACCAAGTGCAGAGGTTTATGTCTGTAATTCCAGTACTTTGGGAGGCTGAGACTGGTGGATCGCTTGAGCCCAGAAGTTCAAGATCAGCCTGGGCAACATAGTGAGACCTTGTCTCTACAAAAATATATAAAAATTAGCTGGGCATAGTGGCACATGGCTGTAGAACTGGCTACTCAGCCGCTGAGGCGGGAAGATTGCTTGAGCCCAGGAAGTAGAGGATGCAATGAGCCAGGATGGTGCCACTGCATGAGACCCCATTTCACACATATATACATGCACACACACACACTTAAAACTAGAATTACCATATGATTCCACAATTGTATCTCTGAATATATGACCAAAAGAATTATTTAATTCTTTGCAAGACTCCATCTTAAAAAACACACAAACCTCCACCCCCTCAAATTAGCTGGGTGTGGTGGTGCATGTTTGTAATCCCAGCTACTTAGGAGGATAAGGCAGGAGAATCACCTGAACCTGGGAGGCAGAGGTTGCAGTAAGCTGAGATCATGCCACTGCACTCCAGCCTGGTTGACAGAGTGAAACTCCTTCTCAAAAAAAGAAAAAAGAAAAAAAGAATGGAGTCCAACAATAAAAAAGTTAACTAAGTTAATTTAAAGAAAAAGAAAGAACGAAATTCAGATTACTTGCTACAACATGGATGAGACTTAAAGACATTATGCTGAATGAAATAAGCTAACCACAAAAGGACAAATATTGTATGATTCCACTTACATGAGTTACCTAGAGTAGTCAAATACAAACAGTCCGAAAGTAAAAGGGTGATTGTCAGAGGCTGGAGGGAGGAAAAAATGGGAATTTTAAAAATGTGTATAGAGTTTCATTTTTGTAGGACGAAAAGCATTCTGGAGATGGGTTGCACAACAAAGTAAACATATGTAACACTGCTAAACTACAATTAAAAATGGCTACAGGCCGGGCACGGTGGTTCATGCCTGTAATCCCAGCACTTTGGGAGGCTGAGGCAGGCAGATCACCTGAGGTCAGGAGTTCAAGACCAGCCTGACCAACATGGAGAAACCCCATCTCTACTAAAAATACAAAAGTTAGCTGGGCATGGTGGCACATGCCTATGTAATCCCAGCTACTCAAGGGGCTGAGGTAGGAGAATTGCTTCAATCCGAGAGGAGGAGGTTGAGGAAATTGTGGTGAGCCAAGACCATGCTTTTGCACTCTAGCCTGGGCAACAAGAGCGAAACTCCATCTCAAAAAAAAAAAAAAAATTACCTGGGCCTGGCGGCACATGCCTGTAATCCCAGCTACTCCAGAGGATAAGACAGAAGAATAGTTTGAAGCTGGGAGGAGGAGGTTGCAGAGAGCCAAGATGGCGCCACTGCACTTCAGGCTGGGCAACAGAGCGAGACTCTGTCATACACACACAAAAAGGTTACAATAGTAAATTTATGTTATATGTATTTTACTGCGATTGAAAAATAAAAAAGAATGGATGAGTCTCATCTTCAGCTTTTTATAATTCTATGTAATTTTCATCCTATATCTAGTATAATAGTGGTTACTTCTATTGTACATAAATATGTAATGAGTATATTCCATTTTGAGTTGGTGCTTAGTCTCATAACTTTACAGAAAGTAACAAATTCATAATAAAGTAGAGCACATTGAATAATCTTTTTTCCACAAAACATTGAAATAATGAGTCATTAACAAAGGTGTCTAGTGATGTATACAGAAAGTTACTAAAATACACAACAGAATTAGCAAATCCAACAGTGAAAGGCAAACTCAGACATGACTCCTTGCCCATCAGGACAGGCCAAAGCAAACAAGGGTATTTTGCATTGTGCTATGAAGGTCAACAAACACAGACTTGGCTAGTTCAGGAGAGGCAGAAAAAAGTAGAAACCAGGGCCTTTGGAATTGAGCCTCACCCAAAATTCAAACCATAGGGTAGAACTCAGATGCAGTGTTTCTGTTTACTGGAAGATGACTTGGGGAAAAAAAAAAACACACTACTAACCAGGTTCTGGATTTCAGAAAACTATTTTACTAGGCCATTTAGGGGTAAGCAAGTTTGATTCCAAGTTCTAATCAAAAAGTGAATATCATTGTTTTCACAAGTGACTAGAAAGTTTATAAGAAAGTGTTTCAGGGACACTACTGAGCCCCAGGGCAAGAAGGAAAAAGAAGGAAGTGGTATTCTTTTTTTACTTTAAATTTTTCTTCCTGATTATCTGCATAAAACATGCTCATTGAAAAGTGCAATACACATTGTTATTCTGAGAGCCTAATAGCTTTCCTCCTTTCTAGATACCATGGTACTCTTCATTCCCTTGCACTAGCCATCTGGTCAGTGGATGCTGCTGTCTCCTTTCACAAATCTATCTTCCCAGCCACAGTAATTATTCTAAGAGTAGACACCCGATCCAAGTTGGCCCACAATACTCTCTTTACTGCCACCTGAGCCACTGTGATTGGGTAATGGTTGGACATGTGATCTAACATGGGCCAATGAGAACTTTTCATTGGGATCGTTTTAGATGCACCTCTCCCACCCCACTGAGATAATGAGGGGACCCTCTTTGATTTTCCTTGTCAAAACTAGAAAATGTGAATCCAGGAGCTACTGGCAACAGGGTTCTAAGGCTTGTGGAGAAGGCAGATCTACTCTAGGGGACATTGACCCCAATGTACAGAGAGGAGCAGAAAGGAAACTGAGATTCCCTGGTTGCAGTCAGTTTTAGCAAATGGTTTCATGAGCCAATATGTATCAGTGCCCTGACTGGTTCAGTGAACCAATAAATAGCCTTTATACTAAGCTAGTTTGATTTAGATTTCTGATGCTTACAACCAGAAGAGCCCTAACTGATATCATCAAACAGAAAAGTATGTAGAAACCGAATAAATACTCAACCATAGTGCTACTCTCTAGAGGCAACCGCTGGTAATGAGGCAGGAGAATAGGGTCTGAAGGCAGGGAACCTAAGGCCATTTCAAGCTAACTTCCTAGAACTAAACTGAAAGGAAACCCCTAAACTTTCCACACCTAAGTTACCAAAGGACCAGAGGCTACACCCTTTGTAAATCCCCACCTTTTCTGCAAGGCAGGTAGGAAATTGAAAGTACCTCAGTACCGCTGCAAAAAGCAACCAATCAGATATTTGCATAGGAGTGTAACTTTGTAACTTCACTTCAGCCTCTAATTAGTTGCTGTCCTCAACCAATCAGACTGATTGTGAGCCAAGTCGTCATTTGCATAGAAGTGCAACTTTGTAAAATCACTTTAGCCTCTAATTGGTTGCTTTCCACAATCAATCAGATGTTTGCATAGGAGTCTAGCCTTTGTAACTTCACTTCAGCCTCTGATTGGTTGCTTCCTGCAACCAATTAGCAGGCACTGCATTTACATGAGATGAACAACAAGTAGCCAATGAGAAACCCCTAGGGAGTATTTCCACCGGAGAAGGTATCTGGGGGCCTTGAGCCACAGCTCAGGCCACTCCCACACTGTGGAGGGTGCTTTTCATTGTCAAGAAATCTCTGCTTTCGTTTTCTCGTTGCTTCATTCTTTCCTTGGTTTGCAACACATTTTGTCCAATTCTTTATTCGAAACGCCAAGAACCCGGACAGCCTGCAGTCAAGTCCACAAGTACATATACCAGCAACAGTAGCATTGTGGTATATGTACTTGTGGCCTTTTAACTAAGCTTTTCTTTTCTTTTCTCCATTTCTTTTCTCATCAAACTGAAGGTACAATATATACTCTTTTTGGGTCCTTTTATTTTTCTGTCACGTTGTATCATTCTCTAGTATCATTGAAAATGTTATCAAATAATTATAATTTTTTTTGGCTGGCGCAGTGGCTCACGCCTATAATCCTAGCACTTTGGGAGGCCAAGGCAGGCGGATCACCTGAGGTCGGGAGTTCTAGATCAGCCTGACCAACCCCTCTCTACTAAAAATACAAAAATTAGCCATGTGTGGTTGCAGTGAGCCGAGATCATGCCACTGCACCCCAGCTTGGGTGACGGAGCAAGACTCTGCCTCAAACAATAAATTATAATTTTTACAAGTGGTTACATAATATTGGACATTAGGTTATTTTCAAGTTTTTGATCCATATTGGGAATAAATTTTTGTCTCAAATTATCTCGGGGAATATGTTGCTAGGAAGAAAATTATTGAGTCAAAGATTATGAATAGTGCCTTTGAAAATTTTATACTTTTGTTGTAAAAGTGATATATGATAAAAAAAAGTGTTAAACAATTTAAAAGTATATAAAAGTGAAGGTCATCTTTCCATCTCTGACCTTCAGTCTTATTTCTTCTCCCTAGACTATATGTATGTGTGTGTGTGTGTGTGTGTGTGTGTGTGTGTATTCTCCTGCAACTTTTGAAGAAACCCACCAAATTATGGTATTGTGGAAATACTGTTGTGTATTTTGATTTTTATAGTTTTAGTAACATGTCTTTTTAATTGCTGTGTAGCATTTAATTACCCCTTCCAACGATGGACATCTAGGCCTTTTCCAGGCTGTTACCATTACAAAGAAGTCTACAATGTGCACCCTTAATATATAGGATTATTGCATATGTGTAAAATATGTCTTCAAAACAAATCCCTACAGGAGAAATGACTAAGTCAGAGTATATGGATTTTTATTTTGATAGGCAATTTCAAGTATCTCTACAATGGTAATTCCAAATAGTCTCCCATTGGTAATGTGTGAAAGAGAATGCTTCCTGTTACCCTCATCAAGATAATATACTAACAAATTTTTATATCTTTGCTCATATGATCAGCAAAAACTTGTTTGCTTTGTAGTTGTAATTTTAAAAACTACCTTCAAGAAAAGTTGTACCAATTTATATTTCCATCTGTAATATGTGAAATTGTCTGCCTTATTGCATCGTCATCAGCATTAAGCATCATCATTATTTTAAATCTTTACTAATTTAACAGGAGATAATAGTATCTAATTTTTTTGATGTCAGATCATTTATTAGTTTGGATTAGGTTTCTCTACAAATAGAGATTCAAAATAACAAAGATTACCAAATAAGGAGAATATAGCAATTGGTAGCAAAAATTAGAAGTTGGATATCAGATTATTTACTAGTTTGGATTAGGTTTTTCTACAAATAATACAGATCCAAAATAACAAAGATTTCCAAATAATGGCTGTTATGCAGAAGGCAGACCCTGACTGTTTTGTCAGCTCTGCAGTCATCTGGCATCTCGGCTGCTTCCAGCTATTGTCTCCATCATCCCCAGGATCCAAGTTGGAGCACCAATTATTTCATCTGCATTCTAAGCCACATAGCAGGGGTGGGATGTGTGTTAAAGAAGTGTCTTTTAGTATTTTTTGAGGATATTTCTTAGAAGCTTCCAGGTAGTACTTCTTGCTTTTCACTGGTCATAACTGGGGTTTCTTTTACTAAGAGAAAATGATTGAATATTGAGATAGGCAGACTGTAGTCTCTGCTATGTTACTGAGGACCTACTATGTGCCAGGCACTGTATCAGCTTCTGGAGAGAAACATATGATCTAATAGAAGACAAATTCATATATAATGCAGGGTTAAGAACTATAGTCAGAACCAACCCGAATGCCCATCGATGATAGACTGGACAGGGAAAATGTGGCACATATACACCATGGAATATTATGCAGTCATCAAAAATGATGAGTTCATGTCCTTTGTAGGCACATGGATGAACCTGGAAACCATCATTCTCAGCAAACTGACACAAGAGCAGAAAATCAAACACCACATGTTCTCACTCATAGGCAGCTGTTGAACAATGAGAACACATGGACACAGGGAGGGGAGCACTACACACTGGGGTCTGTCAGGGAAGAATAGGGGAGGGACAGCGTGGGGTGGGGAGTTGGGGAGAGATAGCATGGGGAGAAATGCCAGATATAGGTGATGGGGAGGAAGGCAGCAAATCACACTGCCACGTGTGTACCTATGCAACAATCTTGCATGTTCTTCACATGTACCCCAAAACCTCAATTTTGTAGGTGAAGGACTTGAGGCTCCCAGAGGTTGATGAGCTTGTCTTCCATCCCACAGCTGGAACATGGTAGAGCCAGGATATGGCCCAGGTCTTTCTGTCTTCATCTATACTTAGTTCTTGTTGTATATACTTAACAGCGTTTATGAAGACAACTAAAACAGTGTGACAGTGGCTAAGCATAGGCTTTAGAGTCAGATGGACATAGGTTCATCTGACTCTAAAGAAAGCTCTGTTCTTTATTGATTGCATGACTTTGAGTTACTTGGATTGTATGACCTTGAGTGAGTTACTTGATTTTGCCTAGTCTTGGTATCTCATCTTTCCTTTAGTTTTCTTATCCTGTAATCCCAGCTACTCAGGAGGCTGAGGCAGGAGACTTGCTTGAATCCAGAAGGCACAGGTTGCGGTGAGCCAAGATCACTCCACTACACTCCAGCCTGGGCAACAGAGCGAGACTCATATTTTCTTTCAGACCATTCTTCCACTTGTTTATATAGATCAGCCGTACGATTATTCCATTTCTCTCAGATTCGCAGGCTGGAGTGCTGTGGTGGGACCTCAGCTCATTGCAGCCTTGAAACTTGGGGTTCAAGTAGCTGGGAGGCCCAGGCGGGAATACAGAGATGGGGTCGCACCATGTTGCCCAGGCTGCTCTTGAGCGCCTGGCCTGAAGGGATCCTTCCGCCTAGGCTTTCCAAAGCCCTGGGACTACAAGTGTGAGCCACCGCGCCTGGACAGTTTTCTACCGACATAAACACTGTGCCGGGTTGGAGTCTGTCAACTGCCGTTCTTCAGCCAGCAACACACAGGACCTGGCGAGGAGGTGGCTGCGAGGCTGCACTCAGAAGACAGCCCCACTCAAGGTGCTACACCGTCCCGCGACGCCGGCCACCCTGGTATCTAATTTTAAATATTGCTTCTTATTCATTGATGGAATATTTATTTCCCAAGCACCTATAGTGTGAGACATTGTTCTAACAAGAATGGTAAATCACTATGCTTATGGAGCTTATAATTATCTGACTACTAATAAGTCTAAATTTGTTTTTTAAATGAGCAGTTTTGAAGCCAGGCACAATGATGCACTCCTATAGTGCCAGCTACTCAGGAGGCTAAGGAGGCATCCCTTGAGCATAGGAGTTCATGGCTGTGGTGGGCCATGGTCAGGCCTATGAATGACCACTGCACTCCAGTCTGGGCAGTATAATGAGTTCTATCTCTTAAAAAAGAAAAAAGACAAAACAGTTTTGAGTTGCATTTTAAACTAGGAATTGTGCATTGCCTCAAACTTTTCAAGGAGATACAAGATGATGATAATTTAAAAATGATGTTTATCATCCTGATTTGAAATAGGATCTATAGAGCTCTCTAATTAAAAATTGGCATTTCCTCCTTCATTTATATGACTACTTCCATTCTGTTATCCAGAAGCGAGAGCTCCATAAGCTTTAAGGAAGTAGGCCAAATACATTGGCAGATTACTCATTGATCATCACCCCTGATCCCAGTGTTTATGGCCCCAGGCAGATTACTCATTGACCCAGTGTCTATGGTCCCTTCTTCCTTTTTGGAATAGAATTTCCCCACCTTTTAGTAGGGCTACTCAACTAGAAACTACACTTCCCTTATGGCTAGGTGTGGACATGGGACTAGCCAATGATATGTAAGAAGTGATTTAGGCAATATCTCCATTGTTTCTTAAAGAGGTAGCTTCTGCTAGGCCTGGTGGCTCATGCCCATAATGACAGAACTTTGGGAGGCCAAGATGGGTGGACTGCCTAAGCTCAGGAGTTCATGACAAGCCAACCAATGTGATGAAACCCTGTCTCTACAAAAAATACAAATTATTAGTGTGTGTGGTGGTGCCTGCCTGCAGTCCCAACTACTTGGGAGGCTGAGATGGGAGAATCTCTTGAGCCTGGAAGGTGGAGGCTGCAAAGCTGAGAATATGCCACTGCACTCCAGCCTGGGCAACAGAGTGAGACTCCATCTCAAAAATAAATAAATAAAGATATAATTTCTACTCTAGAAATGACAGAGATTGGAAATCAATGTTGAGGGTCACAGAGACCAAATGCCTGCCTGGGATCCTAGATGGCCTGATAGGGCAGAGGTATCTTGTCATTCTAGACTACTCGCCTTTGGGCAGTTACTT
Organism: Callithrix jacchus; assembly: GCF_049354715.1. Taxonomy (NCBI): domain Eukaryota; kingdom Metazoa; phylum Chordata; class Mammalia; order Primates; family Cebidae; genus Callithrix; species Callithrix jacchus. The sequence goes on from NC_133509.1 coordinate 95,423,198, forward strand.
GAGATAAATAAAGCTCTATCTTATTGAAATCACTGGAATTTTGGGCCTCTATGACAGAAGATAGGCGTGTATACTAATTGATATGCTTACATAATGTGATATGATATGAAAGGTGCTACAGAAGTCCAAAAAATCTGTTCTACTGGCCTATATAATGCCTGAAATGTCCTAATTGGAGAGCCCTCCCTCTGAGTTAAGGCAGTGTTTCACAAAATATGTCCTGCTGAACAAGAGCTTATCAGATAATAACAGATACTGAAATATGCTAGAGTAAAAGGGCTAGTGTCCAATTACATTGCAGACATGTAGTCATATGACATTTTTTTACATGTCTTTTATTTTATTTCATTTTTAAATTGGCAGATAATAATTGCACATATTCATGGGGTACATAGTGATGTTTCGATACACGTAATATATAGTGATCAAATCAAGGTAACTAGCATATCCATCATCTCAAACATTTATCATTTCTTTGTGTTGGGAACATTTAATATCCTCCTACCTAGTTGAAACTATATATTATTGTTAACTATAGTCATCCTATGGTGGCATAGAACACTGAAACTTATTCCTTTTATCTAGCTATAATTTTGTATCTTTTAACAAAAAATTATTTCAATCCCTTTCTTCCCTCTCCTCTTCCCAGCCTCTAGTATTCTCTGTTCTACTTTTTACTTCCATGAGATCATTGTTTTTTTTTGTTTTTTGGTTAATTAATTATATTTATTTATTTATTTATTTTTAATTTTTTATTGGATTATAGGTTTTGGGGTACATGAGCAGAGCATGCAAGACAGTTGCGTAGGTACACACATGGCAGTGTGCTTTGCTTTTCTTCTCCCCTTCACCCACATTTGGCATTTCTCCCCAGGCTATCCCTCCCCACCTCCCCCTCCCACTGGCCCTCCCCTTTTCCCCCCAATAGACCCCAGTGTTTAGTACTCCCCTTTCTGTGTCCATGTGTTCTCATTTTTCATCACCCACCTATGAGTGAGAATATGCGGTGTTTCATTTTCTGTTCTTGTGTCAGTTTGCTGAGGATGATGTTCTCCAGATTCATCCATGTCCCTACAAACGACACGAACTCATCATTTCTGATTGCTGCATAATATTCCATGGTGTATATGTGCCACATTTTTCCAATCCAGTCTATTATCAATGGGCATTTGGGTTGATTCCAGGTCTTTGCTATTGTAAACAGTGCTGCAATGAACATTCGTGTACATGTGTCCTTATAGTAGAACGATTTATAGTCTTTTGGATATATACCCAGTAATGGGATTGCTGGGTCAAATGGAATTTCTATTTCTAAGGCCTTGAGGAATCGCCACACTGTCTTCCACAATGGTTGAACTAATTTACACTCCCACCAACAGTGTAAAAGTGTTCCTTTTTCTCCACATCCTCTCCAGCATCTGTTGTCTCCAGATTTTTTAATGATCGCCATTCTAACTGGCGTGAGATGGTATCTCAATGTGGTTTTGATTTGCATCTCTCTGATGACCAGTGACGATGAGCATTTTTTCATATGATTGTTGGCCTCATATATGTCTTCTTTCGTAAAGTATCTGTTCATATCCTTTGCCCACTTTTGAATGGGCTTGTTTGTTTTTTTCCTGTAAATCTGCTTGAGTTATTTGTAAATTCTGGATATCAGCCCTTTGTCAGATGGGTAGACTGCGAAAATTTTTTCCCATTCTGTTGGTTGCCAATCCACTCTAGTGACTGTTTCTTTTGCCGTGCAGAAGCTGTGGAGTTTCATTAGGTCCCATTTGTCTATTTTGGCTTTTGTTGCCAATGCTTTTGGTGTTTTGTTCATGAAGTCCTTGCCTACTCCTATGTCCTGAATGGTTTTGCCTAGATTTCCTTCTAGGGTTTTTATGGTGCCAGGTCTTATGTTTAAGTCTTTAATCCATCTGGAGTTAATTTTAGTGTAGGGTGTCAGGAAGGGGTCCAGTTTCTGCTTTCTGCACATGGCTAGCCAGTTTTCCCAACACCATTTGTTAAACATGGAATCCTTGCCCCATTGCTTGTTTTTGTCAGGTTTATCAAAGATTGTATAGTTGTATGTATGATGTGTTGCCTCCGGTGCCTCTGTTTTGTTCCATTGGTCTATATCTCTGTTTTGGTACCAGTACCATGCTGTTTTGATTACTGTAGCCTTGTAGTATAGAGAGATCATTGTTTTAAAGCTTCCAGGTATGAGTGACAACGTGATGTTTAACATTCGGATCCTGGCTTACTTCACGTAATATAATATCTTTCTGTAACATCCATGTTGCTGTGACTGATAAAATTTCATCCTTACTTATGATTGAATGGTATTTCACGATTTATATATACCAAATTTTCTTTCTCCATTTACCTGTTATTGGATGCCTAGGTTGGTTCCATATCTTGTCGATTGTGAATAGTGCTGCAATAAACATAGGGGTGTAGGTGTATCTCCGATATTATTATTTCCTTCTTTTTGGATAAATTCCCAGTAGTAGGATTGTAGGATCATATGTTAATTCTATTTGTAGTTTTTTGAGAGACCTTCATACTGTTTTAAATAGTAGCTATACCAGTCTGCATTCCCACCAACAGTGAATAAGAGTTCCCTTTTCTCTGCATTCTCACCAACATTTGTTATTTTTGTCTTTTTGATAATAGCCACCCTAAAGGGGTGAGATGATACCTTATTGTGGTTTTGATTTGCATTTCCCTAATGTTGTTGTGCATTTTTCCATATAATTTGTTGGCCATTTCTATGTCTTCTTTTGAGAGATATCTGTTTAGATCATCTGCCCATTTTTAAATTGGATTGTTTGTTTTTTGCTGTGAGATGTTTGAGTTGCTTGTATATTCTGGATATTAATCTCCTGTTGGAGTAGTCTGCAAATATTTTCTCCCATTCTGTAGGTTGTCTTTTCATTCTGTTGATTGTTTCCTTTGCTGGCAGAAGGCTTTTAGTTAGATGTAGTCCCATTTGTTTTTGTTTTTGTTGCTTGTGCTTTTGAGGTCTTATTAATAAAATCTTTTCCCAAACCAATATTCTGAATCATTTCCCCTGTTTTTCTTCTAGTAGTTTTATCATTTTGGGTCTTACATTTAGGTCTTTGGGTTTTTTTTTTTTTGCAGACAGAGTCTCATTGTATTGCCCAGGCGGGAGTGCAATGGCATGATCTCTGCTCACTGCAACCTCCGCCTACCAAGTTCAAGCAATTCTCCTGCCTCAGCCTCCCAAGTAGCTGGAATTATACAGGCCTCTGCCACTGCACCCAGCTAATTTTTATATTTTTAGCAGAGACAGAGTTTCATAATGTTTACCAGGCTAATCTCAAACTCCTGACTCCAGGTAATCTGCCTGCCTTGGCCTCACAAAGTGCTAGGATTACAGGTGTGAGCCACCACGCCTTGCCTGATCCATTTTGAATTGAGTTTTGTAATAGAGTGAGAGGTGTGGAGGTCTAGTTTCATTCTTCTGCATGTGGATATGCAGTTTTTCCAGCACCATTTATTGAAAAGACTGTTCTTTTGCTAATGAGTGTTCTTGGCACCCTTGTCAAAAGTCAGTTGGCTGTAAATATGTAAATTAATTTCTGGTTTTCTATTCTGTTCCATTGGTCTATTTGTCTGTTTTTATGCTAATATAATGTTTTGGTTATTACAGCTTTGCAGTATATTTTGAGGTCTGGTAGTGTGATACCTCCAGCTTTGTTCTTACACAGGATTGCTTAGCTAATTGTTTTTTTCTTTTCTGGTTTCATACGATTTTAGGATTTTTTTCCCCATTTTTGTGAAAAATGTTATTGATGTCTTGATAAGGATTGTGTTGAATCTATAGATTGCTTTGAATCGCATTGTCATTTTAACGAGATTAATTCTTCTAATCCAAAATCGTGGGATGTCTTTCCATTTGTTTGTATCCTCTTTGCCGTCTTTCACCAGTGTTTTGTAAATTTTCCATGTAAAGGTCTTTCACTTTTTTGGTTAAATTTATCCCTAGGGGTATGTGTGTATGTGTATGTATTTAGCTATTGTAAAAGACATTGTCTTCTTGATTTTTTTTCAGCTAGTTCATTGTTTGTGTATGCAAATACTAATATTTGCATATTAATGTTGTGTCCTGCAACTTTACTAAATTTGTTTATCAGGTCTAAGAGTTTTTGGTAAGGTCTTTAGGTTTTACTGTATGTAAGATCATGTCATCTGAAAACAGGAACAATTTGTCTTCCTCATTTCCAGTGTGGATGTCCCTTATTTCTTTATTTTGCCTAATTGCTCTGACTAGGCACTATAGTACTATGTTGAATAAGAGTGGTGAGAGTGGGTATAATTCTCATACTTGTCTTGTTCCAGTTCTTAGAGGAAAAGCTTTCAGCTTTTCCACATTCAGTGAGATAGCTGTAGGTTTGTCATATGTGGTCTTTATTATTTTGAGGAACTTTCCTTCTATGCCTAAATCATTATGAGTTTTTATCATGAAGCAATGTTGAATTCTATCATAAGTTTTTTTTTGCATCTATTGAGATGATCCTATAGTTTTTGTCCTTTATTCTACTGATGTGATGTGTGATATTTATTGATTTGTATTATGTTGAACCATCCATACATTCCAGGGAGAAATGCCACTGGCTCATGGTGTATTAAGTTTTTGATGTGTTGTATGATTTGGTTTGCTAGTGTGTTGTAAAGGATTTTTGCATCTGTGTTCATCAGGGGTATTGGCCTGTAGTGTTTTTTCTTTGTGGTATCCTTGTATGGTATCAGAGTTGTGCTGGCCGAGTAGAATGATTTAGGAAGAATTCCCCTCTGCTTCAACTTTCTGGAATAGTTTGAGAAAAAATTGATATTAATTTAAAAGTTTGCTAGAATTGAGCTGTGCTTGATGGCTCATGGCTGTAATTCCAATACTTTGGGAGGCTAAGGCAGGCCAATCACCTGAGGTTGGGAGTTCGAGACCAGCCTGACCAACATGGGAGAAACCCTGTCTTTACTAAAGATACAAAATTAGCCGGGTGCAGTGGCTGAAGCCTGTAATCCCAGCACTTTGGGAGGCCGAGGCGGGTAGATCACGAGGTCAAGAGATCGAGACCATCCTGGTCAACATGGTAAAACCCTGTCTCTACTAAAAATACAAAAAATTAGCTGGGCATGGTGGTGCATGCATGTAATCTCAGCTACTCAGGAGGCTGAGGCAGAAGAATTGCCTGAACCCAGGAGGCGGAGGTTGCAGTGAGCAGAGATCGTGCCATTGCACTCCAGCCTGGGTAACAAGAGCGAAACTCCATCTCAAAAAAAAAAGGTACAAAATTAGCTGGGTGTGGTGGCAGCTACTTGGGAGGCTGAGGCAGGAGGATCATTTGAACCTGGGAGGCAGAAGTTTCAGTGAGCCAAGATCTCACCATTGCACTCCAACCTGGGCAACAAGAGCGAAACTCCATCCCAAGAAAAAAAATGTTTGAATTCAATGATGAAGAATTCAGTGGTGAAGCCATTTGGTCCTGGACTTTTCTTTGTTGGAAGACTTTTTATTACTGATTCAAACTCATTATTTGTTATTGGTCTGTTCAGGCTTTTTATTTCTTCTTGGTTTAATTTTGGTAGGTTGTATGTGTTCACACCAATAAATTCAAAAACCTAGAGGAAAAAGACAAATTCCTAGACTGCAGGAAAAAGACGTCACTAAAAAGTTATCCAATCAGTGTATCTTATACCCAATAGATAGTTTTTCATCCCTCATTCCCCTCTCACTCTCCCCTGTTCTGATTCTCCAGGGTCCATTATACCACTCTGTACACCTTTGCATACCTGTAGCTTAGCTCCTACTTATGAATGAGAACATGTGGTATTTCTTTTTGAGTCACTTTACTTAGAATAATGGCCTCAAGTCCCATCCAAGTGACTGCAAAAGACATTATTTAGTTCTTTTTTTTTTTTTTTTTTTTTGCCAATCAGTTTGAGCTTATGAGGTTGCTCAGGTTAGCCTTGAACTGATGACCTCGCCTTCACGAGCGCCATGACCTCCGGCGGGAGCCACTTTGGACCCCATTTAGTTCTTTTAGTAGTATTCCATGGTGTGTGTATTCCATGGTATATATGTATGTGTGTATATATATATATGTATATCACATTTTCTTTATCCACTCATCAGTTGATGGGCTCTTAGGTTGATGCCATATCTTTGCAATTGTGAACTGCGCTGCAGTAAACATACACATGCATGTGTCTTTTTGAAATAATGACTTCTTTCCCTTTGGATAGATACCCAGTAGTGGGTTTGCTGGGTCAAATGGTAGATCCACTTTCAGTTCTTTGAAAAATCTCCATTCAGTTTTCTATAGAGGTTATACTAATTTACATTTCCATCAGCATTTCTTTTTCATATCCACATGAATATCTATTGTTTCTTGATTTTCTAATAATGGACATTCTGTGTGGAGTAAGGTCTGATTTCATTGTGTTTCGTGGTTTTTTTTTCCCTGAAATGGAGTCTCGCTCTGTCGCCCAGGCTGGAGTGCAGTGGTGCAATCTCGGCTCACTGCAACGTCTGCCTTCCGGGTTCAAGCAATTCTTCTGCCTCAGCCTCCTGAGTGGCTGTGTCTACAGATGCGTGCCACCATACCTGGCTAATTTCTGTATTTTGGGTAGTGATGGGGTTTCACCATATTGGCCAGGCTGGTCTCAAACTCCTGACCTTATGATCTGCCCACCTTGGCCTCCAAAAATGCTGGGATTATAGCTGTGAGCCACTGCGCCCGGCCCATTGTGGTTTTTATTTGCATTTCCCTGATATTTAGTGATGTTGAACATTTTTTTCATATTTTTTGGCCATTAGTATATCTTCTTCTCAGAAATGTCTATTCATATCCTTTGCTGACTTTTTGATGGAATCATTTGTTGTTTTCTTGCTGATTTGTTTGAGTTCCTTATAGATTCTGGATATTTGTCCTTTGTTGAATGCATAATTTGCAAAAATTTGTATCCCATTCTGTAGGTTGTCTGTTTACTCTGATGATTATTTCTTTTGCTGTGCAGAAGCTTTTTAGTTTAATTAGGTCCCATTTACTTGTTTATTTATTGCATTTACTTTTTGTTGTTATTGTTTTGTTTTCTTTGTTGTTGTTGTTCTTGTTTTTTTGTTGTTGTTGTTTGTTTGTTTTTTGTTTTTTTTTTTTGAGATGGAGTCTTGCTCTGTCACCCAGGCTGGAGTGCAATGGCATGATCTTGGCTCACCACAACCTCTGCCTCCCGGGTTCAAGTGATTCTTCTGCCTCAGCTTCCAGAGTAGCTGGGATTATAGGTGCCTGCCACCACACCTGGATGATTTTTGTATTTTTAGTAGAGACGGGGTTTCACTGTCTTGGCCAGGCTGGTCTTGAACTCAACTTCATGATCCACCCACCTCGGCCTCCCAAAGTGCTGGGATTACAGGTGTGAGCTACCACGCCCAGCCTTGTTGCATTTGCTTTTGAGGTCTTAGTCATAAATTCTTTAACTAGGCCAATGTCCAGTAGAGTTTTTCCTAGGTTTTCTTCTAGAATTTTTATGGTTTCAGGTCTTAGATTTAAGTCTTTAATCCATCTTGAGTTAATTTGTGTATATGGTAAGAGAGAATGATCCAGTTTCATTCTTGTTCATGTGGCTATCCAGTTTTCTCAGTACCATTTATTGAATAAGTTTTCCTTTCTTCAATTTACGTTTTTATATACTTTGTCAAAAAACACTTGGTTGGGTTGTAAGTATTTGGCTTTATTTCTGGGTTCTCTGTTCTGTTACATTCCTTTATGTATCTACTTTTATACCAGTACCATACTGTTTTGGGTACTATACCCTTGTAGTATAATTTGACATTGGGTAATGCAGTGCCTCTGAATTTGTTCATTATGTTTAAGATTGCTTTGGCTAGTCAGGCTCTTTTCAGTTCCATATGAATTTAGGATTTGTTTTACTAATTCTGTGAAAAGTGCTGTTGGTATTTTCTTTTCTTTTCTTTTTGAGACAGAGTTTCACTGTTGTTACCCAGACTGGAGTGCAATGGCACAATCTCGGCTCACCGCAACCTCCGCCTTCTGGCTTCAAGCAATTCTCCTGCCTCAGCCTCCCGAGTAGCTGGGACTACAGGTGCACACCACCATGCCCAGCTAATTTTTGTATTTTTAGTAGAGACGGGGTTTCACCATGTTGACCAGGATGGTCTCGATCTCTTGACCTCGTGATCCACCTGCCTCAGCTTCCCAAAGTCCTGGGATTATAGGTGTGAGCCACCACGCCCAGCCTGTTTTCTTTTCTTTTCTTTCTTTCTTTTTTTGAGCCTGTTGCCCAGGCTCAAGCAATTCTCCTGCCTCAGCCTCCCGAGTGGCTGGGATTATAGGCATGCATCACCATGCCTGGCTAATTTCATATTTTTAATAGAAATGTGGTTTCTCCATGTTGATCAGGCTGGTCTCAAACTCCTGACCTCAGGTGATAGGCCTGCCTTGGCCTCCCAAAGTGCTGAGAATATAGGCATGAGCCACTGCACCTGGCCAATGTTGGTATTTTCATAGGAATTTATTTGAAACTGTAGATTGCTTTGGGCTGTATGGTCATTTTCACAATATTGATTCTTTCAATCCATGAACATGAAATATATTTCCCTTTTTTTGTGTCATCTATAATTCCTTTCAACAGTGTTTATAGTTCTCCCCATAGAGATCTTTCACTTTCTTGGTTAAATATATTCCTAGGTATTTTATTTGCTTTGTAGATACTGTAAAAGGAATGAATTCTTCATTTGATTCTCAGCTCAGTCATTGTTGATGTATAGCAGTGCTGCTGATGTGTGTACATTGATTTTGTAACCTGAGAGTTTACTGAATTCATTTATCAGATGCAGTAATCTTTTGGAGGAGGTTTTAGGGTTTTCTAGGTATAATATTGTATCACTGGCAAACAGAGATAGTTTGACTTCCTCTTTTCCAATTCGATTGCTGTTTGTTTTTCTTGTCTGATTACTCTGGCTCATACTTTCTTTAAAAAATTTATTTAGAAACAGGGTCTTGCTATGTTGTTCAGGCTATTTTCAAACTCCTGACCTCAAATGACCCTCCTATCTCAGCCTCTGAAAGTGTAGGGATTACAGGTGTGAGCCACTGTACCTGTCCTAAATTTCATTCTTAATTTCTTCCTTCACCCATTTGTCACTCAGGAGTGTATTGTTTAATTTCCATGTATTTGCATGGTTTCTAATGTTGCTCTTGTTATTGATGTCTAATTTTATTCCATTGTCATTAAATAAGGTACTTGATATGCTTTCAATGTTTAAATATTTTATAAGGCCAGGTGCAGTGGCTTACTCACACCTGTAATCCCAGCACTTTGGGAGGCCAAGATGGGCAGGTTGCTTGAGCTCAGGAGTTTGAGACCAGCCTGGGCAACATGGTGAAACCCCGTCTCTACAAAAAATACAAAAACTAGCCAGACATGATGGCACATGCCTGTAGTCCCAGCTACCCAGGAGGCTGAGGCAAGATTGCTTGAGCCTAGGAGGTGGAGGTTGCAGGGAGCCAAGATCATCCCACTGCACTCCAGCCTGGGTGAAAGAGCAAGACCTTGTCTCCAAAAAAAAATAAGTTTATTTTTGGAGACCTGTTTTATTTCATAACATAGTCAATCTATGAGAATGTTCCATGGCTGAAGAAAAGAATGCATATTGTATAACTGTTGGGTGAAATGTTCTGTAAATGTCTATTAGGTATCTGATCTATGGTGCAGTTTATTTTTTAAATTTTATTTTCAATTCATTTTTCTATTTGAGAAATGGTGTTACTCTGTCACCCCAGCTGGAGGGCAGTGACACAATTATGGCTCAATGCATCCTCAACTTCCTGGGCTCAAGTGGTTTTCCTGCCCCAGTCTCCTGAGTAGCTGCTGCTACTACAGGTGTGCTTCACCACACCCAGCTAATTTTCTTTTTTTTATGTGGAGATGGAGTCTCACAATGTGACTCAGTCTGGTCTCAAATTCCTGAGCTTGGGTGATTCTCCTGCCTCAGCATCCCAAAGTGCTGGCATTATAGGCCTGATCCTAGGTAAGAGCCATGGCACCTGACTTATGGTGCAGTTTAAATTCACTGTTTCTTTGTTGATAGTCTGTCTAGATGATCTGTCCAGTGCTGAGAGGGGGTATTGAAGTCCCCAACTATTATTGTATTGGGGTCTATCTGTACTTTTTGATCAAATAACATTCACTTTATATATCTGGGTGATTCAGTGTTAGGTGCATATATATTTACAATTGTTATATTCTCTTACTGCATGGTTCCCATTATTATTATATAATGTGCTTGTCTTTTTCTTTTCTTTTCTTTTTTTTTTTTTAACATTTTTCAACCTGAAATCTCTTTTGTCTGACATTAGGATAGCTACTCTGCTCACTTCTGGTTTCTGTGTGTATGGAATATCCTTTTCCCATTCCTTCATTTTCAGTCTATGTCTTTACAGGTAAGCTAAGTTTCTGGTAAGGAGCATAGAGTTGAGTTTTGTCTTTTCATCTATTTTGCCAGTCTATGTATTTTAAATGGGAAATTTAATCAATTTACATTCAGAGTTATTATTGATAGGTGAGGACTTATTCCTGTCATTTGATGGAATGGTTTCTGATTGTTTTATATGTTATTTCTTTCTTTCTTTATCTGTTATTATTTATTTTTACAGTTGCGTGGTTTTCTGTAATGATACATTTATTTTTCTCTTTTTCTCCTTTGTGCATCAGCTCCATAAGTGACTTTTTTGTTTGTTTGTTTGTTTGTTTGTTTGTTTGAAACAAAGTGTTGTTCTGTCACCCAGGCTAGAGTGCAGTGGCACGATCTCGGCTCACTGCAACCTCCACCTCCTAGGTTCAGACAATTCCTTTTTTTTTTTTTTTTGAGACAGAGTTTCACTCTTGTTACCCATGCTGGAGTGCAATAGCATAATCTTGGCTCACCGCAACCTCCACCTCCTGGGTTTAAACAATTCTCCTGCCTCAGCCTCCCAAGTAGCTGGGACCACAGGTGTGCGCCACCATGCCCAGCTAATTTTTGTATTTTTAGTAGAGACGGGGTTTCACCATGTTGACCAGGATGATCTCAATCTCTTGACCTCATGATCCACCTGCCTTAGCCTCCCAAATTGCTGGGATTATAGGTGTGAGCCACCGCGCCCAGCAGTTCAAACAATTCTTTTGCCTCAGCCTCCCAAGTAGCTGGGACCATAGGCGTGTGTCACTGCACCCAGCCAATTTTTTTTTTTTTTTTGTATTTTTAGTAGAGATGGAGTTTCAGCATTTTGGCCAGGCTGGTCTCAACTTCTGACTTCAGATGATCCACCTGCCTCAACCTCCCAAAGTTCTGGGATTACAGGTGTGCACCACCGTGCCCAGCCTGTAAGTGAGTTTTACAATTTTGCATGTTTTCATGATGGTGATTGTCATCTTTTCATTTCCAGATATAAGGATCCCTTGATTGTTTATTTTAAGGGCAGTCTACTGGTGATGAGTTCCCTCAGTTTTTCTTTGTCTTTGCAAGATTTTATTTCTCCTTCATAGCTGAAGGATAGCTTTGCTTAGTATACTATTCTTGGTTGACAGTTTTTTTTATCATTCCACTCTCTGGCCTGTAGGAGTTCTGGCTAGGTGCAGTGGCTCACACCTGTAATCCCAGCACTTTGAGAGGCCAAGGCGGGCGGATCACTTGAGGTCAGAAGTTGGAGACCAGCCTGACCAAGATGGTGAAAGCCCATTTCTACTAAAAATACAAAACATAGCAAGGTATGGTGGTGGGAGCATGTTATTTTGACTACTTGGGAGGCTGAAATGAGAGAATCACTTAAACCCAGGGGGAAGAGGTTGCAGTAAGCCAAGATCACACCACTGCACTCCAGCCTGGGTGACAGAATGAGGAATGAGACTTCATCTCAACAAAAAAAAAAAAAAAAAAGAAAAGAAAAGAAATAAATAAAGAAAATAAACACATTTTTTCTGAGAAATTGTTAGTCTAATGGACTTTCCCTTATATGTGACTTAATACTTTTTTCTTGCTGCTTTTAAAATTATTTTGTTGCCTTTTACTTTTGACAATTTGATAATTTGCCTCAGAGAGAATCTGTTTGGGTTGAATCTATTTGGGGTTCTTTGCACTTCCTCAACCTGGATATTCATCTCTCTCCTTAGAATTGGGAGATTTTCTGCTATGATTTCATTAAATATATCTTCCTCACCTTTCCCTTCTCTTCTCTTTCTGGAATGTTCATAAGATAAATATTTGTTTGCTTAATGGTGTCCCATAAATCCAGTAGGCTTTCTTCATTATTCCTTCCTTCCTTCCTTCCCTGTTCTTCCTTCTTTCCTTCCTCTCTTCCTTCCTTCCTTTCCTTTTTTCTTCCCTCCTTTCTTTATTTCAAAAGAGCTGTCTTCAAGTCCAGAAATTCTTTCTTCTGCTTGTTCTACTCTGATGTTGAAGCCCTTGGCTGTATTTTGATTTCATTAATGAATTCATTAGCCCTAAGATTTCTGTCTATTTGTTTGCTTGTTTTAAATATCCATCTCATTTTAAACTTCTTGTTCAAATAATAAATTGTTTTTCCTGATTTCATTGAATTAACTATCTGTATCCCCTTGTATCTCACTGAGTTTCCTTATTATTGTTATTTTGAATTCTTTTCTGGCATTTTCATACATTTTCTTAGGATTGGGGTCTGTTACTGGTGAAATATGATTTTCCTTTGGAGGTGACGTATTTCCTTGCTTTTTCATGTTTGATGTGTCTCCACATTGATTTCTACACATCCAGTGGAAAAGCTGCCTTTTCTGTTTATATGGAGTTAGTTTCATAGGGGAATACTTGTTTGTATGAATGTGTCCTGGGGTGTTGGTTTGGTGGGATGTGTTAGCTTTTGTTCTAGGTGGACACAGTAGTGTAGACTTTGTGTAGTTTCTTCCTGTGCAATCCATAACTATGACATTTTCATGTTTCTCAGTGGCCAAGGCTGAGCTTGTGGTGATGGTATGACTTTGCAAGCAGTGGCCTCACCAGACTATTTCTTAAGTCCAGGATACTTGTGTGCACATGGTGAGTTGGCCAACTTGGAGGTCTGGCTCACTGAGGTTGAGGCCATAGGGCTGTTACTCTGGTTGGGAGCATGGGCAGATAGTTGCATGGCTGGCCTGGGGGCATGCCTGCCAAGAACAGTCTGAAGTGCTGTTTCTCTGGCTCAGGATGTAGGCGCAAAACTGCTTGGCTGGTCTGGAGGCAATTCTGCTGGGAGTTACCCACAGACCTGTTTCTCAGGCCCAGGATATAGCTGCATAGCTACTCAGCTGGCTTGGTAGTATGTTTGCCAAGAGTTGCCCACAGGGCTGTTTCTCAGGCCCAGGACATGCGCATATGGCTTCTTAGCTGGCCTATTGGCATATTTGCCAGTGGTGGCCCATGGGACTCCTTCTCAGGCCTGGGATGAAGGAGTGAGTCTACTCAGCTGGCCCATATCACATTTTTTTTAACTGCAGGATTTCTCACAGAATTTAATGCACTTGGGGGGGCACAGTGGCTCATGCTTGTAATTCCAGCACTTTGGGAGGCCAGTATGGGCAAATCACTTGATGTCAGGAGTTCAAGACCAGCCTGGCCAACATGATGAAACCCCATCTCTACCAAAAATATAAAAACTTAGCCAGACATGGTGGCATACACCTGTAATTCCAGCTACTTGGGAGGCTGAGGCAGGAGAATCTCTTGAACCTGGGAGGCGGAGGTTGCAGCAAGCTGAGATTGTGCCACTGCACTCCAGCCTGGGCAACAGAGTAAGACTCCATCTCAAAAAAAAGAATTTTATGCACTTGTATACCCTGTGAACATTCAAGAATGACATAAAATACATTTTTTTAAAAAAACAAAACCTTTTTCAATATCAGTGGATGAAGTTTAATCCATTTTTATGGAGCATTTCAATGGAGTAATGTTCTTTGAAACACATCATGGAAGAACCTAATTAAGATTTCTGACACCAAGAACCCTATGTAAAGGTTTTTGAGGAAGGACTAAACAATTAATACAGATTTTGGTCATGAACATATTCTCTTGAAAAATGGTCATGAAATTTTGAAAGCCATTGATTTTGGCATTACCCTAAAAGTAGAGGCAACTCATCTGTGGAGTCAGTGTTTTGAGGGGAGGGGTCTGGAGAATGGAGGATAAAAACTTGGAACTCTGGGATTACTCTAGGCAGATTAGAAGGTCACTGGATTATGTCCAACAAATTTGATTATCTCATTTCTGTGTATATTAGTTATTGCTGCAATATTGCTACATAACAAATAATCATAAATATTTTAATGCCTTACATAAACATTTTTTTTCCTCACCTCTGGATGTAAGGGACAGCTGGGTTGGCTGTGCTTTGAGCTGTGAGTTGGGTTGGGTTCAGGTCTGCTGCACATGTCTCACATCCTGCAGCTAAGAGGTACCCAGGGTTGCATTAAAGTACAAGAAAATGGAATCTCTAAGGCAGCAAGTTAAATGAAACCACAGAAGCAAATCTGAAGCCTTTGATTAGATGTTATATTGGCTCACATTTTATCATCCAAGGCAAGTCACACAACTAAGCCCAATCAGAGGCCTGGTTTTTTGTTTATGTACAAATGCATTGGCATTGACAAGATTTGGGCTTCATCGGTTAGCACTTGAGAGCTCAAATATCCACTCAATGTTGCCAGATTCTTTATATCAGTGAAAATGTTTGGGGAATATATGTGACTTATGTTTACTCAGACCTCTGGGAAGCATGCATGTAAGGTAATATGATCTTCAGGTATTTAAGGTCAGATTTAGGACAGTGTATCAAAGATTGCACTTAACTATTTTCTTTTCCTCATAATAATTACTTTGATTTACAGATGTATCTAACAGTTTTCATGGAGAAATCAGTTCAACTAAGAAAGACTGAAAAGAGGTCTATCAGTATGAATTAAGTAAACATTTTGAATTACAGAAATAAATTAAAAAGCAGTTTTATCTGGGCATGGTGATTCTTGCCTATAATCCCAGGACTTGCTTGAGGCCAGAAGTTCAACACCAGTGTGGACAACATAGTGAGACCCTATCTCTTAAAAAAAAATTAGATGTTTCTGGTTGGAAAGACTGCATCCAGGTCCCCTCCCCCTTCCCCCACCATCGCCCAGCAGACACATATTCCAAGCCTGACATTTGTGTGCACCTGAGTCCGGCATTCATGCTGTTCCCTTTACCAGGAGTCTCATTTCTCGGAAGGTTCTGGGCAGGACCCTGTCTCATTCACCGTTGTACCCCTGCATTGACCACAGTGCCTGGCACCCAACAAAGAGGCCCATGGTGATCACACTCAACTTCAGAACTCAAGTGCCTTGCAAACAGCACCCTTTCCTTAGGGCCCCAGGCTTTCACTTCTAGGGTTTTCTCCAGTGAGTTTTCTAGAAGCTTCTTTACCTTCTGTTGCAGATTAAAAAAATGTTAATATGGACTTTTCAGTTTGGACCTCAGAGGGAGACGATGATGATGACAATAAAAATAATAATAGATTGTGGTGCTTAAAAAAAAATTAGCTAGATGTGGTGGTGCACACCTGTGGGGATTGCTACAGTGATCTGTGATTATGCCACTGCACTGAAGCCTGTGCAACAGGGTGGGGCTCTGTCTTTAAAAATAAAATGCACTTTCATTTATAGGTTATATAATAACTTAAAAAATATTTTCATGGGCCAGGCGTGGTGGCTCATGCCTGTAATCCCAGCACTTTGGGATGCTGAGGTGGGCCAATCACCTGAGGTCAGGATTTGAGATCAGCCTGACCAACCTGGAGAAACCCTGGCTGTACTAAAAATACAAAATTAGCCAGGCATTGTGGTGCATGCCTGTATTCCTAGCTACTTGGGAGGCTGAGGCAGGAGATTTGCTTGAACCTGGGAGGCAGAGATTGCTTTGCAGTGAGCCAAGATGGCGCTATTGCACTCCAGCCTGGGCAACACGAGCGAAATTCTATCTCAAAAAAAACCAGAAAATATTTTCATAGATCTACATGATAAACAGAGAGAAATACTTTATATTTAGCAATCAATGGCCTCTGTATTTGAGAGGGTTTCCAAGGGATTTAAGATGTTTGATAAAGTGTTCCCACTTTAGATACTTTACAAATGGACTAACATGGCAGGGTTTCGCCATGTTGGTCAGGCTGGTCTTGAACGATATTCTGTATACATTTAATTTATATTATTAATATGTACCATTTCAAATAAAATAGTTAAAGGTTAGTTTTAGCCTAATTCATTTCTCCTTGAAATAACACAAATTCTGTATTAACATAGTTTCACTATAATACTGGGAACTCAGTATTAACAATACTGCCAGTTTGCTACTTTATATAAAAATTTGTGCTCATTCTCAGAAAGTCAGATATGTGTTTGTTAAGATATCAGAGAATGACTATAATAAGAACAGAAGTAAGGACTCTTATTAGGTGAGATCGCATGTGTTCTTAAATCTAGTCTGTGTTTGTTGAAGAGATTTAGGAAAATCTGTTTAGTGTAATTGGGATAAAACACTCCAATATCTTTTTTTCCCCCCTTTTTGAGTTAGAGTCTCACTCTGTCACCCAGGCTGGAGTGCAGTGGCACAATCTCGGCTCACTGCAACCTCTGCCTTTCAGGTTCAAGCAATTCTCCTGCCTCAGCCTCCTGAGTAGCTGGGATTACAGGTGTCCACACCACACCCAACTAAGTTTTTTTTGTTTTGTTTAGTTTTTTCTTGAGATGGAGTTTCACTCTTGTTGCCCAGGCTGGAGTGCAATGGCAGGATCTCGGCACAGCAACCTCCGCCTCCCAGGTTCAAACAATTCTCCTGTCTCAGCCTCCCGAATAACTGGGATTACAGGTGCGTGCCACCACGCCCAGCTAATTTTTGTATTTTTAGTAGAGACGGGATTTTACCATGTTGACCAGGATGGTCTCGATCTCCTGACCTCATGATCCGCCCGCCTCGGCTTCCCAAAGTGCTGGGATTACAGGTGTGAGCCACAGCATCTGGCCAAATTTTGTATTTTTAGTAGAGGCAGGGTTTCACCATGTTGGTCAGGCTGATCTTGAACTCCTGACCCCAAGTGATCCACTTGCCATGGCCTCCCAAAGTGCTGGGATTACAGGCATAAGTCACCAAACCTGGCCTTCCAACATCTTTTAAGATTAAGACCCTGATGATTATTCATGCAGAGACAGGATTGAATTCATCTTCATTCCTATTTAGTGTTAATAAATCAATTTGCTGAGTAATGAGTAATGCACTCATACCAAGCTAAGGTTGTTTATTTGATAAAGAACACAAGCAAGAATGTACTTTTTAAATAAATAAAGTGAATACAAAATTCATTTTGTTCCCTAATTTTCAACAAAATGTATTTTTGGTTTTCCTTTGGCACATCTCCTAAGTAATTCACATCTTAATCAACCAACAACAAAAAACCAGTAACCAAGCAACCCTTGTCTTTCTATGACCAGTGGCTAGTTTTTATGGTTTCATTATAGCTAATGACTTATCTTTTCAACACAGAAATCATCTGGAAGGGAATTTTGTCAGGCTGTGGATAAGATAGGTGTCAGGGAAACTACACTGTCAATTGCTTTCTGAGGCTCCAACAGCTTAGATTTTACTACCTAGGCCTTGATACCCAGTAGGGAAGTGGAGCACACAAAAAAGGAAATGGATAAAGGGTGACAGTCTCTCTGCCTCTCCCCTTATCCATCCTTCTCTCACTTTCCCCTAAGTACACACACACACACACACACACACACACACACACCCTGCTGCACTTAGACATAGGGAAAAACCCTCAGTGGGAATAACTGGCTTTTATTTACAGTTTAAAGTGTAAATCATATTACTCCTTGCTCAATTTTACTAATCCACAATTTATCAGCCATTATTACAGCTTGATTCTTCTTGTGTGTGTCTTTAAAAGCTTTCCTTAAAAATGTAAATTACAGCCAGATGTGGTGGCTCACGCCTATAATCCTATCATTTTGGGAGGCTGAGACAGGTGGATCACCTGAAGTCAGGAGTTTAAGACCAGCCTGGCCAACATGGCAAAACCCTGTCTCTAGTAAAAATACGAAACTTAGCCAGGCGTGGTGATGGGGGCCTGTAATCTTAACTATTTGGGAGAAGAATCGCTTGAACCTAGGGGGCGGAGTTTGCGGTGAGCTGAGATCATGCCACCTCACTCCAGCCTAAGCAAAAGAGTGAGACTCTATCTCCAAAAAAAAGAAAAAAAAAAGGTAAATTATTCTGGGTTGGAGGATTGGGATAATCATAAACTGTTAACCATCAACATCAGTGTTATCACTTAAGGCACTTAGGGAGGTAGGCAATGCTTGAGGAAATGACAGACCTATTAGGGGGCAAAGTGGATACAGATGAAGGAGGTGGACAAGTATAGACCCAGACCACCCTCACCTAGCTGTACACCTCTAAATAATCCTGGTGGGTCACAGGTTGCTGACTCCATCTCCAAAAAAAAGAAAAAAAAAAGGTAAATTATTCTGGGTTGGAGGATTGGGATAATCATAAACTGTTAACCATCAACATCAGTGTTATCACTTAAGGCACTTAGGGAGGTAGGCAATGCTTGAGGAAATGACAGACCTATTAGGGGGCAAAGTGGATACAGATGAAGGAGGTGGACAAGTATAGACCCAGACCACCCTCACCTAGCTGTACACCTCTAAATAATCCTGGTGGGTCACAGGTTGCTGACTCCATCCCAATTATTTAATCTTTCATTTGCATCTCTTAGCAGATCACCATGTATTTCCCCTCTGTAATTGATCTGAACTTAACTCTGTAGGGGTAAATGAATTTTATTAAACCCTTTTTCTCATATCTTACAATAATATCTAACATACCCATTTCACAGAAAAAATACAGGGTCCAGTGAGGTGAACTAAGTCTCAAGGCTAGTTAGAATCTAGGTTTCTTGTTGCCTACCTCTATGTTTCATTTACTATTCCTCATCAACTCTTTAGATATCTGCTGAGTTCAAATGCAAATAATGTGGATATACCCACAGAGAAAATGTTTAGGAAGTTTATAGACACATAAGTATAAATAGCTTTTCTGTACATCACTGGTATTTTGAAACATTAGTCTAAAAAATGCTCAAAAAAAAAAGCTCAGTAAGAACATTTTTGTTAATGTCCCATTTGTCTGACAATCTTTAGCCAACCTCTGTCATCTGGAACACAGCTTTAAACTTGCATGTTAAGTGGAAAAACCTTGGAGTACTAATGAAAATAATTACCATAAAGGCCATTCACTAATATTAAAATATTTGAGGAACCATTCTCAGGGTCCACTCCAAAATGTACTGATTTATTTTTGTGCTCTACATAGGGATAATACTTTACCCAGTTTAGCAATATAGTTCCCTAATCCATAGCAATGAAATGATTTAAAAGGAATGGATGACTGTTACCATCACTATTCATTCAATAAGTAATTTTTAAGTGTCTACTATACCCCAAGCATAATAAATGCTGGAGAAACTAAAATAAACATGTAAAGAGGCAAACATGAACTTACAGTGGTATGATTAGTGCCACACTAAAGGAAGGTATAAATCCCTGTCTAATCACAAAATGGGCTACGCACAATTCTACTTGTGAGAATAAGACAAAGCCTTCCTGAAGATGTGACACTGAGTGAGTCTTGGGGATTGGGTTGTTATGAAAGAATCCGGTTCCTTTGGGGAACTGTTTCATGTGGCTATAGATGTGACAAGGCAGAGAGGCAGGGATGGGATCAAGGAGACTTTGTTTGGTGAAGGGTTTAAACAGTATTTCGTAGGCAATGAAGAGCCGTGGAAGGTTTTAAAGTGGAAAACGAGGCTGGGTTAAGTCTTAAATTCTGAAAGTTCCATTTGGATATAGCTGTTATGTAGCCAAAATGAGGACCAGACACTGGGATACCGTGTAGAAAGCAGTTGCAATAATTCAGTAGAGAAATGATAAATGCATAAAGTATAGGAGTAACCTTAGTAATGGAGAAGAAACTGAGTCAAGAGACAGAAAAAGAGCAGACTTGGATAGACTTGTGATCTGATACAGGTGGGGAGAAGAAAGGGAAAGACTCCAGAGTGAATCCCAGATGTTTTGTCTGGCCATCTGGGTGAATAAAGGTTGCTAAAATGAGCTTAGGGCAGGCTTAGGGAGATGAGAGTTTAATTTTCCATGTAGAATCTTAGGTAGACTGGGACATTTTGAAAATATCTATTAGGGAGCTAGATCTACCACCCTGGAACCCAGGAGACAGGTTCAGGCTGCGACAATCATCCTCGGTAGCAGTAAGTGGTTTTGGCTAACAGCAGGCAGCAGCATAGACATAAGTCTTGCTGAGCACAAAATTCTGGAGACAGTTGGAGGGCAAACTGCCCTCCATGCGGTTCAAGAGCTTGTGAAGTATTTCCTGTCTGACAGCTAAGGACAACATTGCAATCGTTTCCTAGTTTTGGCTCTCCTACCTCCTGCAACTCAATTCTCCAGATTAGCCATGGCAACATTTTAAAGTGTAAATCATGTTATATTACTCCTTGCTTACAAGCCATGAGTGGCTTCTCAGACTCAAATTCAAACTATTTGAGACCAGTAAAGCTCTGCCTGTGATCTGCCCTTGCCTACTTCTCTAACAAGATTTATCACATGACCCCTAGAGTTAACCCTGTAATCCAGACCCTCTGTCCCTCCCTCAGGGCCTTTGCACCTGCTGTTCTTTATGCCTGGAATGCCCTTTTCTAGGTCTTACTGGCTGGCTTCCTCTTCTGATTCAATTACCTATGCTGAAACGTTACTTCCTCAGAGAACTTCCTTGACCAATCTAATGTATGTCTTCCACCCTACCATTTCACATTCTCCATCTCATTACTCCTTGTTATTTAACACTGACTGACCATTATCTGAATGTGTCTTGTTATTTATTTACTATCTACTGTTTTGGAAATGATGATATGCAAAGGTAAATTTTCATTTATTCTTTTTTTTTGATACAGGATTTTGCTGTCAGCCAGGTTGGAGTGCAGTTGCACCACCCTAGCTCACTGCAGCCTCCTGGGCTCAAGTGATCCTCCACCTCCTGCCTCTTCCTCCCAAAGTGCTGAGATTAAAGGCCTAAGTCATTGTACTTGGCCCATTTATTGTTTCTTTTTTTTTTTTTTTGAGACGGAGTTTCACTCTTGTTACCCAGGCTGGAGTGCAATGGCACGATCTCGGCTCACCGCAACCTCTGCCTCCTGGGTTCAGGCAATTCTCCTGCCTCAGCCTCCTGAGTAGCTGGGATTACAGGCACGCGCCACCACGCCCAGCTAATCTTTTGTATTTTTAGTAGAGATGGGGTTTCACCATGTTGACCAGAATGGTCTCGATCTCTCAACCTCGTGATCCACCCGTCTCGGCCTCCCAAAGTGCTGGGATTACAGGCTTGAGCCAATAAATGGGTGCCCGGCCCATTTATTGTTTCTTAAGAGCAAGTGAACAAGTGGGATGGAGCCATATAGCTGAGGGCCTTGAATTCCCATTGAGGGTTTTTAATTTGCTAGTTTCTGAGGAGCCACAATGTTTTAAGTAGAGCAATAATCTTGTCAAATGTTTAAAAATCTTTGTTTGGTTAATGTTCTAAAATGTAACCACTCCATGACTGGGACCCTAAACTCATTGACTGAAACATTGTTCATGTTAACTGGTAAGGTTTACTTATACATAAAATTGCTAAATAAATGGGCGGAATGACAAGAATATAAAAGTCTAGAGATATCTGAAATTGATGGCTTTACCTAGTTTTGCAGAATTGGACAGCTGCTTTCCAATCTAGTTTATTAGCCTCCCCTTCCTTTCAGTGTAAGAAGCATAGAAAATTAGATGTCATGTAATTTTAAAATTAGGACCAAACTGTATCAAGGCCAAATTTTCTACATAGTCAGCAGCAGTGCCTTTTTACTTGTTACTTTCAGTGAAACTATCGCTGGACCCAACTGTGGTGGTACCAGACTTTGGCTAATGGCAGTGCCCTAGGGATGGGTGATATTGAGCTCTTTCAATAAGGTTGAAAATAGGAGGTCTTTGGACCCTTCAATTTAATTCCATTAAATCCTACAGAGTAACTGCTGTGTGCCAAACATCACATTCATCTCGTGGGCAAAAAAGAAGGCAGGGAAGGAGAAGGTACACTTCTTCCTTTTATGGAGGATGCAGTCTAAAAATTTATCTCTGAGTATGCAGTACAGTTAATTGCTCAATTCTGCACAAAGACCGACAAAGATTATTTTTCCAAAATCATGCCAATTGGCCACATGACTATTTGTCACCCTTGGAAATGTTTGTTTTTTCCCTTCCTCTTCTTCACTTTTCTAGGGATAAATAAAACCAATATTATTTCTTGTTTCTTTTCTATTAAGATGGGTTACTCTTACTAAAAAAAACGTACAGGCCGGGTGCGGTGGCTCACGCCTGTAATCCCAACACTTTGGGAGGCTGAGGCGGGTGGATCATGAGGTCAAGAGATTGAGACCATCCTGGTCAACATGGTGAAACCCTGTCTCTACTAAAAATACAAAAAATTAGCTGGGCATGGTGGTGCGTGCCTGTAATCCCAGCTACTCAGGAGGCTGAGGCAGGAGAATTGCCTGAACCCAGGAGGCGGAGGTTGCGGTGAGCCGAGATCGCCCATTGCACTCCAGCCTGGGTAACAAGAGCGAAACTCCGTCTCAAAAAAAAAACAACCAATATTCCCCAAATAATTTTCAATGCAAGGTATGTATAAATATAAAGTTTATTTAGCATAGTGTTTAGAAAAATAAGTTCACATCATTTCAGAAAACAAATAAAACACTTAATTGTCCAGGCATTAAACCCCCATTACAGTACAACATACATACTTTTTAGATCTCTTTGGTTGGGTAATTAAGCACAGAAATGTTCTGGGACATGCTCTGTGTGCCATCACCTAACAGTGCAGTAAAGACTCTGTTACCCCACCCCATGATATACATTCTGTATAGAGTGTCTCTTTGTGTAAGGCACAGTAAAACCATATTGAGTATATAACTGGTTGCTTCTAAACATACAGTACATGCAACAAAAGAATAAATTTTTTTGAGAACCCTGAAAGCCAAAAGAGTCACATGCTATATAATTTTGATTAATAAAATGTATGGTGGTAAATTAACATGAAATGTATCAATTAGATACAAAGTAACTGCTAAGCTCTATTATCTAAGTTTTACTAAGAGTTTTAAACATCTTTTGTGAAATGTAATTCTTTTCCCCATAGTTTCCTTGAATTATTTTTATTATGAGATGATCTGTCAAAACATTTTAGAGAATAAAGAACTTGTGGCTATATACTAATGCACTTGTCTAGCATGTAGCAGGGCAGGCTGCCACACATGCCCAATAATCCAACTTTTAACATGCAAGATACAAGGCATATAGAGAGATTTAAGGTCAGTGTGCAATTTAACTATGGATTCTTACCTATGGCTATAATATCTACCTGCCTTTCATAACACTAGAAAGGCACTGAAACGTGTACAATTCAAGAAATCTTTTCATTACTATAAATATACATGAGATATAAAGCAGTACAACACAGGTGCTCTTGCTTGATTGAGGAACAATTGCACCTTCTCTTTAAACAATACACTGTCCTTTACTAGATTTTACTAAGAGCTAAATGCCAAATTCTGGCTGATAGAGTGCATAGATAGGCTTACACCAAAAATCCCACAGCCAGCAGCATGGGTTGGGTTTTGCAGGGAGTTATTTACCCCTATTTTGATCTTTAGGGATCATTAGAGGGTCATTTGCAGCATCTTCAAGCATTGGTTTATGTAAGAGGGAAATTCTGCCATATGAACTCCAAGAGTTCTGTGTCTGGCCCTTGGTATGGCAAAAGACATTTGCAATTCTGTGCAAGGAGATCATGGGGTTTATCTTACTCCATTCACATATACATGGACTGCATATCAACTGGCCCTTATTTTATTGAAAGAATAGAAAAGAACAATAAGTTCTTTACAATATGCATTGATTCTTACCTGGTATATTGTATAGCTACCTGAAGTAATTATAGGGTTATAATTACATCATGGTGGGAGTATGAATAGGTTTCCTAGGTTAAGTCTTAAGTTTTGTGCTATCTTTTCTTTTTCATAAGGAAAAAAAAAGGAAGAACGCTGAATAAAAGAGAGGCTTATTATATTTTGGGAAAACATATAAAACATTTCCGGTTATATATATGTAGCAATATAACTTTAAAAACGTTCCCATTTCTTATTGAATGAGCATTTGAAAATAATTAACAAACTCTTGATATCTGCAGCAATCAAGTGGAAAACATCATTTTCATGTAAACTACACTACAGAGCCATGTAATTAATCTCAGTAACAGGATCATCACACACCCAAAGAAAAAACAAGCTGTATACGTGGTAGTAGAGTGGAAAAGAACTCTAAAACACCTGACTTGTAAAACAAAACAAAAAACATGTAGTGTCAGCAGTTTAGGAACATTCACCAATTATATAAAAAAATGATGTAGTTCTTTATCAAAATGATGAGAGAGGAATTCTTCATAGGGTTCTTCGTATATACCTGCAATTTCAATTTGTAATAACGAAAGTTAAATCCCCTATGTCCCTTATTCAAAATGCTTGGTTGACTGACATGTAGAGAACTAGAGTGGGCTCTTTGTTCTAATCATAAAAAAAAGCAAGATGTACTAACATTTTTATGTTCAGCAACTTTAAGTTATCTCTGAAGAAATTATTTTCTCACTTTTCTTGCTTTTCAGAGACTAGACCATAACTTTACTTACTACATAAATGTATTTGCATTGTTACATCTGTGTTCAGAGTCCTGATAAAACTATAGCCACAGCTTACAACATTATTAAACAAGCTATTCTCAGAGAAACCCAAAATATTTACTTTTAAAGAAGACATGGCAATATAGTGCAAACAACAGTCATGTGTCAGAGTGTAACCATTGATTCAAAACATTTAGAACTAAGTTTCAACAGGAAAGAATTTTGCTTAATAGAATTTACATATTTTCTTTACTTTGAAATGGTTTTTGTAGCCTGTATAATCAATTTTACATGGTATCTATAACTTTATTATTTTCCTTATAATGAAAAGCATCCACAATGATTAGTTGTTTATCCATTTGTGTAATAAATGTCATAATATTTAGTGAAACTTAAGTTCTTCAGATTTAAAGCAATTTTGTGGTGAAATTAACCCTGTTAGATAGAGAGTAGAAAAGAACCATCAGTGCTTCTGTTGACACTTCTATACCTTACTACTAATAAAAGGCCACAAGGTAAAAAGGCACATAGAATTCCATAGAAAACATATTTAAATGAATTGGAGAGTTGCTAAATAAAGAACAAGGATGTGAAAAAAAGTAGCAAAATTCCAATATTGGGAGTTAGATTTCCTGTTTCAGTGTTATTAATATTGACCTTAATAGATTCCTGGTAAAAATCATTATTTTAAAAATCCTACAAAAAGTATAACTTTGTTGGAAACAACTATGTTCACTTCCTGTTCAAACAATAAAAATAAATTAAACAGTAAGAAAACATTTCTTTTTCAGTTCATAGCGCCTGAAGAGAAACATACACAGTATAAATAAAATTCACTGTAATTACTCAAATCCTGCTTATAGAACTGATATATTTACATTCATACTGAAGTTTCAGAGTTTTTAGTGGAGTTCCGAACTTTCTCAGCCACACTGAGCTATTAGAAATGTGTTGAGACTTAACCCAAGGCTTTCTTAAAAAATGCTGAAAACGAGAGGTGTGTGTGTGTATATATATATATATATATATATATATGCTACCTAACTTTAAAAATACGTAGCATTTATGTTTCTTAACCTTTTCAATGCCCGTGAAGTAAAAGTAAACAAAAACAATTGTATTATTTCTAATGGTATGCAGCTATCTTTAATTTTCTATGTTAGGTGTATACATTTTTAATTTTAAAAACTATCAAGTTCCATTTTGACCTTAGAGTTACATGGAGTCAACTAAATGATTCATTTTGACTTGACACATTTCACCTTGTTCCTTTGTCTCCATCTATTTAAAAGAGAACATTATAAGTGAACAAAAAGGCTGCAATAATGCAGTTCTACTCCTGTATACTTAAGTGTGATCTTCATGCAGATCAATCTAAAGTCTCTCGTATGCATATACTTGCAAAACTAGAGTGTTTTCCTTTAAATGGGAAAATGTGTTGTGTCCTTGAGGCTTCATGAAATGATTTGCCGCTGATGCCAAAAAGAGGTGAGGAGGAAATAAAGTTTATAAGTCTTGCATATCTTCATCTAACTGGACAGTCTGGAGCTTGGCAAGCTCTTTTTTATCTGTTTCCAGGTCTTCACAGACAGTATCAACCATGCCATCTAGCACATACTTGGATTTAGAGTCCAGCATCATTAAGCTACTTGTTGCTTTGCTCTCAGAATTTGGTAAGAAATTCTCTTTCATGTTAGCTACCGACTGCAGAACCAAACGATGTTCTCGGACAAAATCCTGATGTACTGCTGGGGAGGGGTGACCTACCTGGTCTTCAGCTGTAGGAACTATTTCCCCAAGGGCAGCTTGAGTCATAGGGACTGACATTAGGTCTTGACCAGTAATAAGGGAACAGTTCTGAAGAGTTGCATAGTTAGTGTTGCTGACAGATGTCACAGTAGATTTGCTTGCCACCGGTGCAGACATTGGCTGGCTATCGGCAATGTCAGGGTTTAGCTCAGTGGGATTTAGTAGTGTAGGGGGACTGAGGGAAAAGTTGTGAGTTGGAGAAACATTAACTAACGAGGAGGCCAGTGGATGGAGGCCACTCCCCGAGATGTTTTCAGAAGATAGGTTTGCATTTACTTGTGCATTCTGATTGACAGGCATCAACTGAGAAAATACCAGGCTCCTCTCCAAGCCTTCCTGTTTCACAGATCCTATAGTCTGACCTGAATTAGGAACCGTGTATACCACTGCACTGGGAGCAAGAGAGCTCAAGAAAACCTTTCCTTGCTGGATTGTGGCCGACTCACTTGTAAATGTGCTCCCATCTGAAGTGCTTGAGCTTACTGAAATATTACCTAGAAAAAATAAAGTACTGATTATCGTTGGTGGAAGTGATAGGGAAAGAAAAAAGTTATACACACATGGTTTTTTTCCCTCAGGTACAGTATCTATAAAAAAGCAACACTTCCATACAATAATTTAGCCCAATTATGGTTCAGTATTACCTTGAACACTTAAAACTATAGATTCCCAGGCTCTACTTCTTGAAAGTGTGACTTAATACATCTTAGAACAGTTGTTTTTAACCCTCCCAAGTATAACACATGTATATATATTTTGTATAGAGACATCTTTTATTTTATGTTTAACCACAAGAACACAGCCAAAAAAACTAATTGCATTCCTGAGTCACAGGTGTGCCTATGTTGTCCATCTTTCATCAGATTCTTAGGAAACACAGTGACTTCCAAACCATTACTTTTTATGTCTCATGACTTCCAATGGTCTTGAGGATAGAACACGTCAAAGATTCTGGTGCCTATTACTTCTCTTTCTTTAAAAAAATTAGATGGCCGGGCACGGTGGCTCAAGCCTGTAATCCCAGCACTTTGGGAGGCCAAGGCGGATGGATCACGAGGCCAAGAGATCGAGACCATCCTGGTCAACATGGTGAAATCCCGTTTCTACTAAAAATACAAAAAATTAGCTGGGCATGGTGGTGCGTGCCTGTAATCCCAGCTACTCAGGAGGCTGAGGCAGGAGAATTGACTGAACCCAGGAGGCAGAGGTTGCAGTGAGCCAAGATCACGCCATTGCCCTCTAGCCTTGGTAACAAGAGCAAAACTCCGTCTCAAAAAAAAAAAAAATTAGATTCAGGGGGCATGTGTGCATGTTTGTTACATGGGAATATTGAGTAATGGTGGGACTGGGTTTCTAGAATACCCACCTTCCCAAGTAATTCTTATGACAAAGAGGGATTGAGAACTACTAGTTAGAAGCCAACTGTGGAAAAAAAAATATTTTCTAAGTTCTGATTCAGTCAAGTTTCTGTTTCATCAATAACAACTTGACATCTCTTAATTAGTTAAAAGTTATTGCTAGCCCTGACAGTTATAACCAGAAGATACAAATGCAAAATGAAATGCCTTCATTCAGGACTGACTGCTTAGTAACTGACATAAAATATAAATAAATAGCAATGTAGAAAATACCACATAAAATGAGTTACCCTGGGGGTTAAAACTTAACCATATAAACCTGTACAGACAAGTTGCAGACTTTCACCAAACTAGCCATAAAGTAATGTCAAGTCAACAGAACATTCAAATGCTTTTGTTTTCTTTTGTTGTGCCAGTTCTGAATTTTCAGTGTTGTAGTAATAGGAACAATTAATGGTAATATGAAATGTGCTTTTTAAAATACAGATTTACATAAAGAACCAGAGCTAATGCTTCTCTAAAAGGTTTGTATCTTTTGAAGCTCTCAGAATAATGGTCTATAGAGACCAGAAGTAGAAAAAGAAATGTTAAGAACAAAGCTGAGATGTTCAAATCAGATCACTCAGGCAATGTAGATGAACTGGACTTCCCACTACCAATCAAATAAAACCCCTTTTTTCCCTGAGTCTTTACATAGGCATGAGATGATGGCAATTAGATAATCTAGGACCTCAAATATGATCTTTGGGGGGACTCTTGTAATAGGTGGGCTATGTATCCTGATCTTAAATTAGATGTGTAGCAAATTCTTTTTTTTTTTTTTTTTTTTTTTGAGACAAGAGTCTTGCTCTGTTGCCTAGGCTGGAGTGCAGTGGCACAATTTCTGCTCACTGCAACCTCCCCCTGCCAGGTTCAAGAGATTATCCTGCTTCAACCTCTGAGTAGCTGGAATTACAAACGCATGTCACCATGCCTGGCTAATTTTTGTATTTTTAGTAAAGATGGGGTTTCACCATGTTGGCCAGGCTGTTCTCGAACTCCTGAACTCAAGTAGCCTCAATCTCCTGGGTCCAAGCAATCTCTTCCACCTCAGCCTCCTGAGGAACTGGGACTACAGGTACGCACCACCATGCCCAGATAATTTTTAAATTTTTTGTGGAAATGAGGTCTCATTATGTTGCCCAGGCTGGCTGGTCTGGAACTCCTGGGCTCACCTCCTGCCTCAGCCTTTCAGTGTTGGGATTACAGGCGTGTGACACCACATCTGGACTCAGTAAACGACTTTTTTTGAGAGAGCAGCCTAATGTTAAAAGGTAATCAATTCACCTAAAACATTTTCCTGGCTGAATTATTAGAATATTATGATTATATTATCACCTCTATTGATAAATAAGTGCCACAAGGCTGTTTATGTCTTCCAAATATTTTTAAGAACCCTAAATGCAAAGGAATGTCTTTAAGTAAAAAGAAGACACTAGATGTGAATACCTTTAAAACATTTAACTACAAAGTTTAATCACAGAAATAATGGCATTAAGAAAAACAATTTCTAGGTATGTTTCAGTTATTCCCTAACATAAACTTTTGTTTTGAGCCACACATATGAAAAAACTGCTTTTATTTGAAAACACTAACTTCAACTTAAGTATGCCTTATAATTCTTTTTATTTTTTTTTGAGACGGAGTTTCACTTTTGTTGCTCAGGTTGGAGTGCAATGGCATGATCTTGGCTCACTGCAACCTCTGCCTGGTGGGTTCAAGTGATTCTCCTGCCTCATCCTCTCAAGTAGCTGGGATTATAGGCATGTGCCACCACATCTGGCTAATTTTTTTTTTTTTTTTTTAAGGCAGAGTCTTACTCTATCACCTAGGCTGGAATGCACTGGCAGGATCTCGGCTCACTGAAACCTCTGCCTCTTGGGTTAAAGCAGTTCTCTGCCCCAGCCTCCCAAGAAGCTGGGATTACAGGTGCCCAAGACCACACCTGGCTAATTTTTGTATTTTTAGTAGAGATGAGGTTTCACCATGTTGACTGGTCTGGTCTTCAACTCCCGACCTTGTGATCCACTCACTTCAGCCTCCCAAAGTGCTGGGATTATAGGAGTGAGCCATCATGCCCAGCCTCTTTAAAATTCTTGTAGGCAGCTGATTTGTGGCAAAAAAAAAAAAAAAAAAAAAATCTCAAATAGATGTTTATGTTGTTGCATGCATATTTACAAAATTGTTTGCCAATACATACATGAACAAAATGATTAGTTATCTTCTTATACAGCCATAAATAGCATAATACATGTAACATTTTCCCCAACTGCTACTGAATGAATATGTGTTTCTGAATTTGTAGAAATTATAACATATATAAAAGGGAGAAAAGAAGATTCGATCTAAAATTTGATTTTTGAGCATAACTACAATTGAATTAAAAATTGAACAATAAGATAAAAAGTCCAACTGAAAAACCACACAGAACTTTGTAATGACGATATGAAAAAAATAAAGCCGGTCGCCAGGTCTCACGCCTGTAATCCCAGCACTTTGGGAGGCTGAAGTGGGTGAATCACCTGAGGTCAGGAGTTCAAGACCAGCCTGGCCAACATGGTGAAAACCCGTCTCTATTAAAAATACAAAAATTAGCCAGGTGTGGTGATGCATGCCTGTATCCCAGCTACTTGGGCGGCTGAGGCAAAAGAATCACTAGAACTTGGGAGGCGGAGGTTGGAGTGAGCTGAGATTGCACCACTGTACTCCAAACTGGGTGAGAAAGTGAGTCTCTGCCTAAAAAAACCCCAAAAAACAAAAAAATAAACTTAGTTGCTCAGACTTTAAAGTGAGTAAAAGATGTAGGTAGATATTCTAGTTTTCCACATTAATCCCAACTTAGAAAGGGAAGTCTATCTTGTTTAGACGTTTTAAAGAATGGCTCAGTATCTGTTTGTGAGAAAAAACTGAATCCCTAAAATGCTTTATTGACAACTGCAATACCCTACTACCATACAGAGATGTGGCTTACTGGATTAAACTTAACCATCTGGTTAAATTTATCCTTCAACTCACCCAGACAGTCTAAGGATTGACAGCCTTGTCATTTGATCTTAGTTATTTTAACTGAAAATGCTATCCTTATTCCTATTAAATGTTCCATTTAAAAACTTGGCTATTAGTTCATAATACTTTTCTATAGCAGTACCCTTCTAGATTACACAATTAAATGTATTTCTCCTTTTCTCCTCCCTTAGTATACATAACTCATTCTTTCTGCTCAAATTTGTTGCCTCTAAAATATGACCTGTTTGGAAATTTTCCTAATGAGATAAAAGAAATTAGATCAACATTAAATTATTATCAAACTAGGCCCTTTGGCTTTCCCTGTGGTTTTCATATTTTTGCCTTATGTTGAACAGTAACTTAGCTTAACGCTTTCCATAAGTTGGAACAATGATGAACTGAATAATATGCTGAAGGACTGTCTTGTTTTGCTCCCATTTTGCCTAAAGAAAAGCAAATGTACAGAATGAAATTTAGAACAATTTTTCCATTAATTCCTTCAATAAGCTGACATAGACCACAGTTGTGGTAACAAGAGAGTTGTGCATAAATGGATTTTTTTTTTTTTTTTTTTTTAAAACCATCTTATAGAAAGCAGACTCTTAAGGTCAACAATTACTTATTTTGCTTTTGTAAAAATCTGGGGCCGGGTGCAGTGACTCACGCCTGCAATCCCAGCACTTGGGGAGGCTGAGGTGGGTAGATCAGGAGGTCAGGAGTTCAAGACCAGCCTGATCAACATGGTGAAACCCTGTCTCTACTAATTAGCCGCACATGGTGGTGTGCACCTGTAATCCCGGCTACTCAGAAGGCTGAGGTAGGAGAATGGCTTGAACCTTGGAGGCAGAGGTTGTAGTGAGCGGAGATCGTGCCATTGCACTCTAGTCTGGGCAACAGAGCCAGACTCTGTCTCCAAAAAAAAAAAATCTGGATTTTCAGATTTGCCTACAAGAAGGCAAACATGCATTAACATCCACCACTCCTGAATTCAAGGGATTATGCAAACTCCACTGCCAAATTCTAACCATTCCTATTTCTGTAAAGAGAAAATGACATAAAGGATCTAGGCTTGCTTAAAGTCAGTGAAGAACTGATATATCCGCCTCAGGTTTCCTGAATTTCATTTAAGTGCTTTCTCTGGAAGATTGCTATTAGTAAAGCCACAAACATACAAAATAAGGCTTACTATTGTCTTTGTAAATCAACTCACACATTTAGGGGGTGAGTATATGTGCTGAGCAATAGAAACCCAATTGCATATTGCTCTGATTTTCTTTTAATCTGTTAATTATAGGAGGAACAGGATTCAAACATAATTGATTCAGTCTTTTTAGCTTGTTCTTCTAAAGCATTTTTTGTCAAATAAATAATGCTGAGGTAAAGTATATGCATTCTTACCAACTGCTAGACTAATTTTGTGTTCTTAGCAATTTTATTAATTTTTAATCTTAAAATGTCAAGCAGTGAGTAATTTTGTAAGCACTGATTGACTTATCATATTTCTGTAATTGTAGAACTGGCAGGACTTGCTATGAACTGTATTTTTCCATTCAGTTGTTAGTAAAATAAAAGCCCATCCTCATGATGCAAGGGAATAAAGCAAGCTGGATATGAAATGGGTATTGTGAAAGAGGAGAATCACATCAAGGCTATTCTGCAGCTAATAAGGTACCTGAACCGTAACATCAATCTATGGCTATCACCAAATGCGTCACTCACAGCAGCTGATGAACACATTTGCTGGTGTATTAAGGTACCAAATGAGATTTTTACCTTGTGAAGCTGTCACTGACACAGGGGGCAGCTGCAGTGAAGAGAATCCAATGCTCCCATTAAGGAACTGGCTGTTTGCTCCAGAATTGGGGATCTGGACAATCCCATACTGGTTAATTTGCACTGGTGTAGTAAAAGTCACTACAGAGCCCCCATCCTGGGAAGCCACTGTTTGAATGCCTTCTCTTTTCACCTCAGTGCTGGGTATCAGCCCTGGGAATGAGACAGGGACACTGGGGCTGTAGGACGTGGTGGCTGCTGAGTTAGCAGCAGAACTCTGGAGGACTTTGAATTCCTTCACATCCTGGGAGGTAGACCCCAGTATGTCAGTCATGGATATACCATTGCTCACAATGTTTGATGACATTTTTGCTGGGTTCAGTGCCACTGCCTGTGTATTTCCCACATTTAATCCATTAAGGATAACTCCACTGGGTCCCTGAATAAAAGAATTTCCATTAAGGAAGACAGGTGAAGTACTTGCAGGTACCAAGCTTCCATTCAACAGAACTCCAGAAGAGCTTAATGATATCTTAGCATTTCCAATTTGTTGCATATATACTGGCTCCATATGACCGGAAAGGCTGAGGTTGGTGACGCCATCAGATGAACTGGAGAGTGGGTGAGGAGATAAATCCTCATGTCCCTTGCTGGATTCATCTTCAGTGCTGGGGTTGCCATCTGACTCACTGGATGGAGGGGGAAATCAAGAAGATCAGAAGGTCAGGGGGATGACATTCTACATAGTGCCACTTGTTTGGAAAACCAGCTTCTAAATCCATTAAAAGCGGTATTTAAGGAAAGCACAGCAGGGTGTCTGCTCGTCCTATTTAAACTAAGAGGCCTTTCAGCAGATTCTGACCAGCCAGAGAATCTGGAAAGATAAACTCTCAGATCCCAATCATTTAAAATAACAATAAATTCAGGAAAAGTCCAGAGATCTGGAAGACGTAAATTCAGCATTACAGAGGAAAAGTATATTTGATTTTATAGTGTAGAAGTGCTAGTCCTTACTGTTACATATGCTGCTACTGACACCATAGAAAAAAAACGCCTTAGATGAGGTGGTCAGTCTTTCCTGTTTAGGAACTCCTTCCCCTCCTCTCAAACCAATTCAGATTAGTGTTTTTAGAGGTGAATGAAACTGCCAAAGGAGCAGGAGGTGGGAAGTGTTCAGCTTTTCTTTTTTGGTCAGTTAGTTAACAAGAGATCATTTTCTCACCTGCTCCCAAACTTCTACTCCACCAGACTGACAACTCTCTCATTCAACAAAGTGGCTGTCCTTGTTGTAGGAAAAGGCACTTTCAACCCAAGAACAGTTATGTGCAGTCGCCTTTGAATCCAAAGGAAGCCAAAGGGGCCTATTTAACAAACACCATCCAGTGCCCTGGTGAGGTGGGAGGGAAAGGGTGTGGGTCACTCAAGAGGCCTTTTAACTATTAGACCCCTTCCCCAAAGTCCTTTGTCCCTTTGTTCCAGCCAGGACCCTGTTTCTCAGGTGTCTGACTTGGGAGAAATTCCAAATCGGGGTTGGGGGGTGGGTAGTGGTGGGGGTTTCCCATTTGCTCTGAGGCTGGGAGGGACAGCAAAGGAGAGTAGAAGAGAGGCGTTTTGGAAGCGCTGCGGGACTTGGCCCAGCATAGGATCCGACATCCCCGCAGTGCCCCGCGGTCGGTTCTCTTTCATGCCGAGGGGAGAGGATTACCCGGGCTTTGGGCTGCGGGGCCAGGAGCGCAGAAAGCGCTTTGATTTACGAGCTGAGGCTGAGCCGCCGTCGCCGTCTGCGAGGGTGACTCACCGGGGGTGCGGGTGGGAGGTAGATCCGGAGAGGGGCCTAAACCAGGCAACTGGGCCGGGGGCGGGGTGTGGAGTTTACCGGGGGGGGATTGGGGGGGACAGAGAAGCCGGCAGTGGGGCGTGAGGGAGTCCCAGGGAGCGTGCCTGGCTCGCCGGCGGAGGCGGTGGGCAGCTGGCCTGCTTGCTATGCCTGCTCCCCACCCTCTACTCTGGCCCTGCGGATTCCGTTGGTCCCCGAGAGCGGTATCCGCGGCCTCTAGTACGCGCGGGGCAGGTGGCTCCGGGTAACCAAAGCGCCTTCTCTGGACCTCTCCGCCTATCTGCGGAAGGCGCACGCACATCCCGGTGCACGTTTTGTTTTGGTTACCGGGTAGGGCCAGGTAGGACACCGAGCCTCCCTCCCCGCCGTGGGCGAGGAACGCCAGGGCCCGAGCCGTCGGACCCCCAAAGGGGCCCAGAAGCGGCAAAGGCGGGCTGAGTCTGGCTCTGGAATGCGCGGGGCGATCACCTTCACCTGGGCCAGGCGGGCAGGATCGCCGGCTCCCAGATTCCTTCTCTGAGCAGCACCTTCGAGCTGCTTTTGGATTCTTTCTGTCCTATCCCTGCGGGGCTGGAGACACCAGGTCATTAGGCGACCTTCTCCTTACTTTGTTTCGTCCAACAAAAAACACAGACGCACACACCAAGTGTGTGACTCGGGAAGACGCCCCAAAAAGGTGGAAAATCCGGTATTTTCTACCAGAGGGGGAAAACAGCCTGTCAGTCAAAAAGTTCAAACCCAGTCGGGTGGGTGCGCAAGGAGGTGCGTTGATAGCGCCCCCACTGCTTTGCTGCCGTCCGCGGTAAGCCAGCCTGCCCCCCACCCATAACTACCAAACCGGGAGGGAGCCAAGCAGCATTCCGGGACCAAGGGAGGAAGCAGCCCTTCAGCCCTGCTACCCCGGCTGCGCTGAAACCCGATCCTAAGGAGTTCAGAATCAGGTTTCAAAACACGACAGAGTCGGGCCGCACCAGCACCCCACGTTGCCGCGGCCGCGGAGGGAACCACAGGGGCAGGGTGAATGATTAACTCTGTCATATGAAACCTCGACTTTCCAAGACCCCTTCTGCGCCGCCAGCCCCACAACACTCTCTTCCCTACGGAGCAGCCACCGCGACCTCCAGCGCTTGCCCGGGGGGCGGCTGAACCCCGGGGGTCCGGGAGCGTGCGCGCGCGCAAGGCCCGGTGTGACCCCGCGGAGGTGCAGACCCCGGCCGTCGCCCGCAACCTCTGCGGGCCTCGGGCGGCAGGGAGAGCTGCGGTGCCGGCGTCCACACTGGCTTCCTTAGCTCCGCCAGAAGCGGGGAGAGAGTGGCAACTTCAAAGCCAGCGGGAGGGGTGTGGGAAGCCGGGCAGCAGTGACCAGCCGAGGTGGGGGCGGGGACTGAGACCTAGGCGGGCGACCAGAAACTTCTGGGGGGAGAGGGGGAGGGTAAGGAGGGAGGTCCCCCCGCCCCCTGCCCCTCGCCTCCGCTGCCCCCCACCGCCGCCGGCCGGGGAGCGAGGTGGGGGGCGGGGAGAGGTGGGCAGCCGGACCAGGCTGGTGGGGAAGGTAAGCGCCATGTTTGCGTGCACTTGGAGGAAAAGAAAGCTGGGAAGGGGGTGGGGGAGAGGAAGGGGGAGGAGGAGGAAAGTTGGCGCTCACCTTTTAGACTGGGTCTCGGAGGGGTTCCGGTCGCGCTGCCGGCGGTTCTTGAACCAGTTGCTGACCTGGGTGAGGGAGAGGCCGGTGATCTTGGCCAGGTGCCGCTTCTCGGCGGGCGAAGGGTAGCGATTCTGCTTGTAGAGCTCCTTGAGCGCATTGCGCGACTTCTCCTTGAAACAATACACCGTCTCCTCGCCGTCCCAGATGGTGCGGGGCAGGGGGAATTTCCTGCGCAGCCGGTACTTGTCCACGGCTCCCAGCGGCCGGCCGCGGGCTCTCTCGGCCTCGGTGTAGCGCGCCTTGTACCAGAGCTGCTGCAGCAGCGGGTGGTTGGCCGACTCGAAGCTGTGGCTCTCGAGGATGCTGTAGAGCTCGGGGTAGATGCCCTGGTGGAAGGCCACGAGCGCCCGCGCCTTCAGCAGGCTCTCGTTGCCACGTAGCAGGTCGCTCTGGGGCAGGGACCACAGGAACCGGGCCAGGCGGTCCAGGTTGCCCCCCTGCTGCAGTGCCTCGCACACGCAGGCGACGTGGTCGGGCGAGAAGGCCAGCGGGGTCTGCGCGGCGGCGGCGGCGTGGTGGTGCCTGCCCAGAAGTTCCGAGTGGAGTTGTACCTGATCCGCCGCCTCTCCGGCCGCCGCCGCCGCCACTGCCCCTTCCTCGCCACTCACCCTGGCGGCAGCGGTCGCGGCGTCCCCCGGCTCCAGGGGAAAAGGGGCTGGAGCCGGGGGGCTCAGCCCCACCGCCGCGCCCCCCGCCACTTCTCGGTGCGCCTCCTGCCCTTCCGAGGCGCTTTCCATCCCATTCTCCTGCTTGATGTCCGCCGCACTTGCAATCTGCCCGGTGGGGGAGGAAGAGGACATTTTTTGTTGTTTATTTTCCTCCCTCCCTCACTCCCTCGCACTCTTTTCCTCTTTCTTTCCCCCTCTCTTACTCCTCCTTCTTCGTCTCCCTCCCTCCTCCCCCCCTCCGGAAAGCCCACTCCCTCCCTCCCGGTTTCGGCTGGATCTGGCCGATCAGGTTTCCCCCCGGCCACGCAGTCACCATTAAGATAGCTGCTAGAGCAAAGTAGTGTAAACGGATAGCTGCTTTCTGCCGTTCCCCCAACGTGACTCCTCCGGTTGCTGCATACTATATGGCACTGGCGGCCGGGCCGGCCCGGCCGAGCCACCTCATTGGCTATTTCGCATTCAGAGGGAGGAGGAGACACCATTTCTATCCCTGTCGATCACCCGCCTCCCACTCCACCCCTAGCCTTTTCCTCTCCCCCTGACCCCCAGGCACCTATACCTGAAGGAAAACACCGACATTCTTTCCAAGCCATGCTCTTGGGCGGGAAATTACCTAATGCGGCCTAAAAACTGGACAACTCTTTCAAAGAGCGGCCCTACGATTCCAGAGGGAATATTAGTTGTATGGCCTTAAGGTCTGGATGGTTAAATTTTTAACAAAGAGACCACCCTCAGCATCTAGATGACAGAATTTCAGAGGACAATTCAGAAACCCCGCGGTATCTCCCTGTCGCCCTTCCCTCTCTTTTTGGATGTCTTTATCAAGGATTTTGTATTCAAAAGGGTCAAAAATAAAATGACACTAGGAAATGTTCTAAGGGGCTAACATTTACAGTAAATTAAGATTCCAAAGGTGGAAAAATGCTTGAAAACCTTAAAATTAGCAGCATAAATAGCCCACTGAAAAGACAAAAACAACAAGCCTTCAAAAATGTACTTAACCTTAAGCCACACGGAGGGGGCAACCCAACTGAGTTGAACATGATATAATTAAACATGTAGAATATGAAACCATATGTTTATCCTGGATGAGTTGTGTGGAAGAGATCTAAGCTTTAAATTATGTTAATAATATGGAAATTTAAGTTTTCTACATGAACATTTTTAATGTAAGTATATGAATAGTTCTTTAAAGATGATAGGCTAGAAACGCTGTATGTGCAGGTGTCATCCAGATCAGTGCAGTATTAGAAACCGTTTTCCACAGCACAGATGGAAGATTGCCCTCTGTTTTGTTGCTGAAGTGGCAGTAGAGTGGGGTAGGGGTCTTTTGTTGTTTGCAGTTGTATCTCTTTCCTTTGTAATTTGCCCAAGATCTCAATTCCAAAAGGGATAATCCATTTCTGCTTCTTTGATTACTGTAGGTCAGTCGTGTTTGCCTGCTGCTGCTCTTTCCCAAAATTCAACATTTTAATGACTTCATCCTAACCTTTTCTTCAGGGTGGCCTTGTATTGTGTCTGCTTCCCAGCTACTCATATATGCCTACTTCAGCATATTATAAAGCAGCTGTCTAGGTCACCTGCTGTCATGATAAACTTGGCGAGATTTTCTTTTTTGTAGACAGTCTGCATTTTATTGCTGGTCAACCAAGATGTCATTTAATGTAGGATTTAACTTGGTTTTGCACTACCCTAATGTGTTGACATCTCTGGTAGATTTAAAATTTATAGTAACAGAAAAAAAAAAAAACCACGTGTTTCTACTCCACTGGAAACATCCAGTTGGGTATCAAGCTTCAGGACAATATCTGAGATCCAAAACTTCCTTGAATTTTTTGGTTGCCTGTTTGTTTTTGTTTGAGACAGGGTCTCTCTCTGACAACAAGGCTGGAGTGCACTGGTGTGATATCAGCTCACTGCAACCTCTGCCTGCTGGGTTCAAGTGATTCTCCTGCATCAGCCTCCTGAGTAGCTGGGATTACAGGCACCTGCCACCATGCCCAGCTAATTTTTGTATCTTTAGAAGAGATGGGGTTTCACCATTTTGGCCAGGCTGGTCTCAAACTCCTGACCTCACGTGATCCACCCACCTCAGCCTCCCAGAGTGCTGGGATTACAGGCATGAGCCACCATGCCTGACCAAATTTTTTAAAAATATATACATTTTATTTTGGAATGCTTTTGATTTACAGAAAAGTCACCAAAATAGTAGAGTTTCCGCTTACCTTTTATCTAGTTGCCTCTAAACATCTTATATTATAATGGTATATTTATCTAAACAAATTAACATTGGTGCATTGCTATTAACCTCTAGACATTATTTGGATTTCACAAGTTTTTTTTTTTTTTTATTAATGTCTATTTTTTGTCCTATGAGCCAATCCATGAGACCACGTTGCATTTAATTCCTTGAATTTTTAAAGCACAAGATTCTACATTTGTCAGAACAAAGTAGACAGAATATGGTGTGGTTTAGTGGAAAGGATGTGGATTTGAGGATCAGATAGCTAGACATAGGTTTAATCCTAGCTCTGCCATTTATTGGCTACTTGACTATAAAAAGTAGACTAAGTTGTTGTGAGGATTAAATGAGATAAGATGTGCGAGAAAGCACCTGGTGAATAATTAATCCTTAGTAAATATTTGTTATCTTCTTCCTGATAGTGCAAAGTAGGAGTCTTTTTAGTTGTATATACCTAATGAAAATTCTTTTAGGTATGTTTTGGGCCATCCAAAACCAGGAGTCTGCTTCAGAATTATTATCAATCAAATATAGTGCATTGACTTGGAAAAACCTCTTACTGGGCTTCTGCATGTCTTTTGTATATTTGCCTCTAGAGCATCAAGTTCAACAGATTATATAAAAGCAACAGTGGCTTTTTATGACATCTGTAGCCTGTAGTTAGCTACATTGGTATTCCATACCTCTAGCAGGACCAGCTGTGAAATAAACACCAAGATCCAGGTTCCTGTAGTCAGTTGAGACTTCAGAGCTCATTCTGCCAGCAATTCAAAGTAGACTGAAACATGGTCAGCTACACGGGAATGGAATACTAGATTTGAGGATGTGTAGAGTTTATCCCAGAGCACTAGTTTTGCCAAATGGGTTGTAAAATTGATGAATACTTGCCTCTGTTTTCTACATGTGTCATGCTGTGAACATTGAGTCTGTTGTACTGATAGACTGTCTAAAACTGTGTTGCTCATGGAATACTACACAGCTATAAAAAAGAACAAAATCATGTCCTTTGTAGCAACATGGTTGCAGCTGGAAGCTGTTATTTTGAATGAATTACTCCAGAAACAGAAAACCAAATACCACATGTTATTTATAAGTGGGAGCTAGGCCAGGTGCAGTGGCTCATGCCTGTAATCCCAGTGCCTTGATAGGCCAACCTGGGAGGATAGCTTGAGGCTAGGAGTTTGTGAACAGCCTGGGTAACATAGTGAGACCATGTCTCGACAAAAAATTTTTTTAAAAAATTAGCTGGCGCTGGTGGTGAGCTCCTGTAGTCAAAGCTCCCTGGGAGGCTGAAGTAGAAGGATTGCTTGAGTCCAGAAGTTTGAGGCTGCAGCCTGGATGACAGAAAAAATGGTAGGAGCTAAATATTGGGTACACAGGCACATAAAAGTGGGAACAACGACACTCGGAATTCCAAAAGGGGTGGGAGGGGGGGTGAGGGGGGCGTCAAGGGTTGAAAACC
This sequence comes from Callithrix jacchus, assembly GCF_049354715.1. Taxonomy (NCBI): domain Eukaryota; kingdom Metazoa; phylum Chordata; class Mammalia; order Primates; family Cebidae; genus Callithrix; species Callithrix jacchus. Next base: position 95,463,980 of record NC_133509.1, read on the forward strand.
TACCTATTGGATACTATGTTCACTATTTAGTTACATGTACTCCCTGAATCTAAAATAAAAATAAAAATAAATCTGTGTTGTGATTTGGGAAAACAGGACTGAGGCTGGGATTGTGTGAAAGTGGAGAGCAGAAAACCAAGCTACTTGTTTTTGTGTATCTTTTCCTTCCAGCCTGAAGATAGTGATGACTGTATGTGAAAATCTTTGGCCTTTTTAGTATATTGAAGAAAATCTGATTCAGCACAAAATCTTACACTTTGCTTGAATATATTTGATGTTTTGCCACCAAGAATAGAGATTTCTTCTTTCAGTAGTGACTTAGGGCTCAGTATGGTGGCTCAAACCTATAATCCCAGCATTTTGGGAGGCCCAGGTGGATGGATAGCTTGAGCCTGGGAGTTTGAGACCAGCCTGGGTAACATGGTGAAACCCCATCTCTACAAAAAATACAAAAATTAGCTGGATGTGGTGGCACTCACTTGTAGTCCTAGCTGCTGGTGAGGCTGAGGTGGGAGGATCACCTGAGCCAGGGCTGCAGTGAGCCTTGATCATGCCACTGAGCTGTAGCCTGGACACAGAGTGAGATCCTGTCCCGGGGTGGGGTGGGGTGGGGGGGAAGAGAAGGCATATGTACTGGTACTATTAGTGTATTAAAGAAATTAGATTCTAAAGTTGTCTCCCATCCATTATTATTTAGTGATGGTTGATGATATGTAGTGAATATTTCTGAAGGATCATTTATTTGCCAAACGTTTGTTGAGCCCTAAGTTCAAGGCACTGCGTTTGGTACCAAAGGATAGAAAGATGAATATATTGGGGTCTCTGTTCCCGAGGAGCTTAAAACCTTGTGGGGAAGATAAGACATTGATAAGTGACAATTCAGTATATGGGATTGGTGAGGATAAAGAGTTTGATTTTGAGAGGAGGAGGGCAATTTTTAGCTGGGTCTTTAAGGGCAATAATTTTGAGAGGACAAGGATAAATGTTAGTAAGAAGCAGAGGAAACAGAATGAAAGAAGCATGGAGCCATGAAGCTGTGTGGTATATTTCTGAAACAGAGAGTAATCTAGTGTGTCTGCAGTGTGGGTTGTATGTAAATGTGGGATATTAGCTTAAAAGGCATGTTGGAGATAAATTATGAAGGACTTTGAATGAAATGCTGTTTGCTGTGGGGTATACAGTGGTGATGTCTGTATGTCATATCATGGCCACCACTGATGACCCAGGATGGAAACTTGCCCCAAACCAAAACACTTATAATCCTTTTCTGGGGTTTTCAAACTTGTACTGGAAGAATTAAGAAAGATTGGTGGAGGGAATCTTAGATGTCATGCTTGGGAATTCTAAGTGACCAAGGTATCTGCATGTTTAGGACACTGATAAGCAGTAGGTGAGATGGAGAGTGACCGAGTGAGTCACATGGGCTACAGTGGAGAGAAAACATCCTGGCAGAGACTGAGTGCCAGATTCTAGTCATCTCCCAAACATAGCAGCACTCTTACCTTTTTGTGGTGATATGAATTTCCCCAGGAACCAGAGACCTCACTTGAACTGGCCTAGGGAGGAATTGTTCAAATTGTCAGTAAAGGAAAAGCAGCAGAGCCTCTTTGATGAAGCTGTAAAATGTGAGCTGGAAGCTACTGGGAGCCATGTTTCCAAGCTTTCAGAGAAGGCTCCTTTGAAAACTAACCTGATGAGAAAGGCAGAGGCAAGTGAAATGGGATAGCAGGTCTTCAAGTCCAGCCAGCTGCACTCCTGCTCTTCATATTGTTTGGTATTGTGATCTAATGGATTCAACTTTTTGCCTAGACCATTTCAAGTGGAGTTTCTGGTTCCTGAGGAAGTTCACGGCCAATAAAGGTAGCATGCCAACTCCTGTGCCAGGGGGCAAGCATGGTGATCAACAGACCTAGTAGAACCACATACAGGTGGAGTGAGGGACTATTTTCCAAATGAAGTGGGGTAGAGGTACTATCCTTAGTAAAGGGAAAGCAATAAATAATCCTCTTCAGGTGAGGAAAGCTCAACCTGGGTCCATAGCCTCAGGGCTGGAAAAAAAGGTCTTCATTTGAGAAACACTGTCCCGTAGGAGATAGAATCTACAGTTAACTGAGGTAGGAATGCTAGAGGATGAGCAGACTTGGGAAGAGAAATAATGGCCTCAATCGGTTCATTTTGGGATTCAACTCTCTTCAGAAATGTAGAAAAATTGAGTTTGGTGGTTTTCTACATAGGCTGAAGTTCCATTTGAATTAGGAATCTGGTTGCTGTCAGTGCTTTCCTCCTCAAAGTTCTCTGACCATTCCAGGTTATTGAGCCCCACCAGTGATAATGATGTATGTTTCAGAGTTTCTGTTATGTATGAGGCATTGTTGTAGGGCCTTTCTATATGTCTATGGCATGTAATTTAATCATTACAGCAATCCTATGAAATGTATTATATTCAGAAAGGAAACTGAGGTCAGGGAGGATCAGAAATTTGCTTCAAACACAGGTCTGACTGATGTAAAAGAAGGTTGGGCTCTTATTATTACATTATCCTGCCTCTTTAAATAATACTACTGCCCCTCTACTAATACTACTATTAGTAATTGTCAGCAGTTACTAAGCTCTTACTCTATCTAGGTACTTTAAATGAAGTATCTTTTATTTATTTATTTATTTTTGAGATGGAGTTTTGCTTTTGTTACCCAGGCTGGAGTGCAATGGCACAATCTCGGCTCACCGCAACCTCCGCCTCCTGGGTTCAGGCAATTCTCCTGCCTCAGCCTCCCGAGTAGCTGGGATTACAGGCACGGGCCACCATGCCCAGCTAATTTTTGTATTTTTGGTAGAGACGGGGTTTCACCATGTTGACCAGGATGGTCACGATCTCTTGACCTCGTGATCCACCCACCTCAGCCTCCCAAAGTGCTGGGATTACAGGTGTGAGCCACCGCGCCCGGCCTCTTTTATTCCTTACAAGTACTATCCTGAACTTAGAACTGGGAAAACTGAGGCTTGAGGTCATATAAATCATGTGATGAAGCCAGCACTTGAATTCAGCTCTCTTGGCACTAGAGACTAGAGACAAGCACTATTTTCCACTGTCTTTAGGTCTATAAGAAAAGCTTATCTCACAGATTTCCAAGTCAGCTGTTGCTACCATGCTTTCAAGCTAGTAGTTTCCTACCTGGGAAAAGAATAAAGTTTATAGCAGTGCTACTTCTCACAATCTTTAGTGCTTTCTTTGCCTTAATCTTAAGGTTTGGAAGAAAGGAGAAGCAGTTTACTTCACAACATGGATGGGAGTCTCATCTTCAAAGACATAATTAAAACTGTCCTGGATAGCTGGGCATGGTGGCACATGCCTGTAATCCCAGCACTTTGGGAGCCTAAGGTGGCAGGACTGCTTGAGTCCAGGAGTTCAAGACCAGCCTGGGCAACATAATGAGACCCAATTTCTTAAAAAAAAAAAAAAACCTAGGACTGGTGGTTAGTGCCTGTAGTCCCAGTTACTTAGAAGGCTGAGGTGGGAGGATGGCCTGAGTCCAGGAGTTCAAGGCCACAGTGGATTATGATTAGGCCACTGCACTCCAGCCTGGGCAACAGAAGGAGACCCTATTTCAAAACCAACCAACCAACCAACCAAAACTGTCCTAGTGACAATAAACTATAATGCCATCTGAGTGGATGACCTCAATGTAGTATTGGCTAAAAATTTTATTTGCACATATAACATATTCATTCTATCACTAGAAGTTTCCTGTTCTGTTAAAATATAAAGTCCCTAGAGTTGCCTTTGTTCTTGAAGAGCTTCACTCTGAATCATGTAACTGATTTGGATGTCGTCTTTCAATAAGACAATAGCAGCAGCGTCATAAGCCTCCAGGTCAAGCATAGTAGCATAGTATTTGGTGTTACCTATTTTAGTAAATTTATGTTTGGTTAATTCCTGTTGAGGAATGAAACTATGACCAAAGAGATGATATAGTTTATTAGATGAATCCCTGATGTCTTCATACTAATGTAAAGCTCTGTCACAGCCTGCTTTGGTCTGCTGGTTCCTGGGTGTGGTATCCAGCTGTTTGTCAGCTTCTCCCTCCATATTCCATGGAAATCCCAACTGTATTTTTGGGTTTTGGGTTGCCTACTGAGTTCACTGTTTAAAAACGTGAGTTGGAATGTTCCTTTTATGTTTTTATTGAAAAGAACCCAAGTTCTATGATGAATTAAAATTACTTAAATGTTTATAGCTCATATTCATTGTATCAGATTATTTGAAAAATCTTGTCTGCATGTTCCCCTTCTGATGGAGTTTGGGTCAGACGAAGGTGGTTACAAAAAATGTTTGACACTAAAAATGTTCACATTACACTATTGTTTGATAGTCATTCACTAATTCTTCATTTAGTCTACTTGTACATTAAGTATCAACAAATCTTTATTTTGGAGATGAATAAGATGTGTCCTTTGCAGTGGGAAAGTTCATTATTTAATAGAGCTGTTCACAGACTTCAATTGGCCTTCTTGATAAATGTGATGAACATGGTTTACAATTTACAAAGATATTCAGGCTCTCAGATCTTGGAATTGCTGAACTAAATTTTTGTGTATGTATTCTTATATTATTTTTTTCCTAGGTATTCAGGGAAATAAACACTGTCTAATGGAGAAGCTAGGTTTTTCAAATTTTGTATCTGTGAATGCATATTATTAGCTGAGCTTACATGACTATGAATTATAAAGAAGTATAAAGCACAGGCTATCAAATGGTCCAAAAGAAAATACTGAATTATCAAGTATTTACATCGCTTATAAATCTTTGAAATCATGGAAATGTTTTCAGGCAGAACAAGATGGAATTTATCTTCTTAATTGTTACACAGTACCTTGAAGAATGCAAATTGGTGCGTAGAGATAAGGCTTGGTGTATAATTTGCCATTTTAAAAGTTTCCCTTTCAAGTTCAAGGTATTAAGCTTCTTTATGGAAGGCTGAGACCAAGCCCTAGCTGCAAGACCAGGGAACTGACTGCCGGAACGTTTGTGTTGCAGCGCCTTGCCCCTTGCCGGTGCTCTTTCGTGAAGGGACCATCTCTGCCAAGCGCCTGTTGGTAGAAACTTGCTTGGTCGAATCTGTGGGGGCTTGTAGGTGGCTGTGGCTGAAGCAGGCGCCAAGGAGAGTCGGTAGCAGGGAAAGCGCCATGGACGATCAGGGCTGCCCTCGGTGTAAGACCACCAAATATCGGAACCCCTCCTTGAAGCTGATGGTGAATGTGTGCGGACACACTCTGTGAGTTGGGCGGCAGTGGATTCCCTGGGGGAGAGACGCGTAGGATAGGAGAGGGCCTGGAGATGCTAGGCCTCGTCTGGGTGGGAGCAAAGGGTGTTGTTAGTTTCAACACTGTGGAAGAAAATGGAAAAAGGAGGGGTTGTGACTTGAAATGGACTGTAGCCTCTATCCCCGAGCCGCTCTGGCCTGCTTTGAACTGAGGGTTCTCGGTGTGGCACCCAGCAGTTTGTCAGGTTCTCCCTCCGTAGCCAATGAGTATCCCGACTGTATTCCCAGGCTTTGTTTTGTCTACTGGGCTCCAAACATCGCTGATTAAAAGTGTGGGGGATTGGAGTGTTTATTTCATATGAAATGTTTTTATTGAAAAAGTGCGAAAGTGCCACGAAAACTTAAAATTTGCTTGAGTAGATACTGCTGCTATTTATTGTATGAGTTAATTAAAAAACTCTGTATGTATATCCACTTGTCCTGATGGAGTTCGGTTAGACTCTCATCACTAAAATGAAGAAAACCCGGACTCCAGGCAGTTAATTATGAAGATATAACAATGGCTGGCATTTGAGTGCACATTTTGTGCTAGGCAATGTTCTAAGCGTCTTACCATGCATTATCTCGCTTCATTCCTACAACAATCCCATGAAGTAGGTACTGGTATTTCCATTTCACAGGGAAGGAAATCAAGACTGCTCAAGGTCCTTTATTAAGTGGGCCTTAAGAGAATTGGAACCAGGAAGTCTGACTAGAAAGCCCATTTTCAGGGGAAGGGGGTAGAAGGAGGGAGGTTGAGTTTGTGTGTTTTGAAATAAGGATTGGTCAAAGTGTTTCTTGCCAGATTTCTTGTCCAATGCGGTTTAGTGAAGGTGGTTGTAGAAACCAATTTGGGATAAAAGGTGCCATATAGTGGTGAGCACATATTCCTGTAGTTTCTCTGAGGTTTATTGGAAGTAAGAAATAATGGATAATCTACAGTGTGGTAGACAAGGTCTCCCCCCAAACCCCAAGTGCTGACAAAAATGTAGAGCAATTACAGGGTCTTTAGGTAAGCATAAATTGCATAATTAGCTGTAGTTATAATTATTATATGGGATTTATTAGCTTACTTAATTGATTCCCTTTTCTAATTCATCTTTAGTTTCCTTGTTTTACTCTGCAAAGGAAGTATAGTAGAGCTGTGATTGAATGGTTTAAGATTAGAAGTAAGGTAAAAGTAATCCAGAATGCATAGAAAAGGGAATTCTGGCTGGGCGCGGTGGCTCACGCCTGTAATCCCAGCACTTTGGGAGGCTGAGGCGGGTGGATCATGAGGTCAAGAGATGGAGACCATCCTGGTCAACATGGTGAAACCCCGTCTCTACTAAAAATACAAAAAATTAGCTGGGCACGGTGGTGTGTGCCAGTAATCCCAGCTACTCAGGAGGCTGAGGCAGAATTTCCTGAACCCAGGAGGCGGAGGTTGCAGTGAGCCGAGATTGCACCATTGCACTCCAGCCTGGGGAACAAGAGTGAAACTCCGTCTCAAAAAAAAAAAAAAAAAAAGGGAATTCTACATGGAAAACACTGTAGATAGACTGTTTTGAGAGAGATTTCCTTCAAATTCTCTCCATTTTTCTTTATCAGGTTTGTTACAGTGGAACAAGAAAGGGAGTTTGTTTTTTTGGGAAGGATACTAAATGTAATTTACCAGAAGGAGGCTAAATGTAATGTTCTGGCCTAGCAGAAATTAGCCAGTCAGGGAAGAGCATACGATTTCAGTAACATAAATGGCATTTTAATTAGGCAATTATAAAATATTTATTTTAATTGAAATTGCTTTTGTTGTATAGTCAGCCCTTTTTGTTAAGGTCTAACAGTTAAGACTTTTATTGATTCTGGTGTTGAATTTAATCTGGTTAATTTGCTAACCTGTTAGATACAGGCCACATTTTACGGTCCTTTTTTGACTTGAAATGTTAACAAAATGAGTAAAAGGCTGTCGCATGTTGGCTAAGAGAACAAGCTTTGGAATCAGTCTATCTGATTTCACATTCTTCCCTCTTACGGGCTCTGTGGCCTTAGGCAAATGACTAACTCTTTTTTGGTCATTCTTCTTGTCTGTACAGTAGAGAAAATAGCGCTGCCTGTATCATGGTCCTTAAGTATTAAGTAATATATGTAAAATATTTAGAAATATTTAGTAGAGTTTCTGTCACGTATTTGTTTATTGTATATTGGCTATTTTATTGTTAATATTATTTGTGTGTGGCATGGGTGATAGCAGAAATAAAATTAAAACAGGTCTTATTTGGCCTGCTATGAAAGATTTGCGCAATAATGAGTAAATGATTTCAGTACACAATAAAATGTGAAAATATAACTTTAATTATAATGACTCTTGTAATTTTCTTAATATGAACTCTTTAGCATGTTCTTTAATTAATCATCCATTTAAAAAAGTACCTTAATCTAGGCTAACACAGAGAACTCACTGATTTTTATGGTAACCATTTAAAAAATATAAAATTATGTAAGTAATTAATAAAAGCAACATAAGTTATTAAGTGAAATGTAAAAATTTTTATGGTTCACTTTTACAGAGGTGACAACTTTTAGGTTGTTTGGGTATATTTTCAAATGTTTTCTCTGCATATACAAACATGGATGTGTTTGGGTAGAAAACTTTTACTTCCCTTAGCATAAACAGGAATATAGCATAAACATATATATGTTTATGCTATATATATGTTTCCTTGCTTTTTTCATTATGTATATCTTGGATCATCTCTCTAGATCAATATGCATAGGTTTTCCTTTTTTAACAATTTGATAGTAGCCCATTGTTCAGATATATAATTGGTTTACCCAAATTTTTAAAATTAATATTTATTTAATTTTCCAATTTTTCCTTGGAGTACCCATAAATATGCATATATATGTATATATATATATATATATCTTTGAGCACTTATGCCAATGTATCATAAAATATAACAGGTAAAAATCATAGCGCAGTGTCCAGTAGTGGAACTGTTGGGTCAGAGTTTGTGGTTTTAAAAATTTGATACATATGGCCCAGTTGTTCTCAAAAAACATTGTGTCAAGCCAGGCATGGTGGTGCCTACCTGTAGTCCTAGCTACCTGGGAGGCTGAGGAGGGAGGATTGCTTGAGCCCAGGAGTTCGAGATCAACTTGGGCAACACAGGGAAACCCCATCTTTAAAAAAAGTAATTGTGTCAATTATGTTGCCAACAACTATATCGAGATTCCCGTTGCCTCACATCTTTGCCTATATTGGCTACTATTATTTTTTAAAATCTTGCATTTTAAAATATGTTTAAAAACATCCGATTAAATGCTTTTCTGATAAGAAAAGCATCTTACATCTTAATGAAAATTTTTTGATAGTTTGTTGGGTTTTTATGGCATGTATTTCATGGGATTGAATATAGGCATTTTTATAATATGCAGGTTAGTCTGAGAGGCGCAGGGATTATTTTGCTGAATTATTCTGGCTCAGAGTCTTAAGTTGCAGTCAAGTTGTTGGCTAGGACTGCAGTCTAGACTTAACTGGGCCTGGAATATCTGTTTCCAAGGTCACTCATGTGGCTCTTATCAGGAGGCTTCAGTTCCTCCCCACGGACTCCTCCATAGGGCTGTTTATGACATGGCTTCTCCCAGAACTAGTGATATGAGCAGCGGTGAGAGAGACTGGGGAGATGGAGGCAGGAAGAAAAAAAGGGAGAGAGGAAGGCTGGAAGCTGCAAGCCTTTTAAAACCTAATGATAGAAGTGATATACCATCACTTCTGGTGTATTTTTGTGTTACGATGTGGGAGAGTACACACAAAAGTGTGAATACCAAGAGTGTGAATATAATTGGGCCATCTTGAAGGCTGGCTTCTGCAGGATTTTATTAACTTTTTTTTTTCATGTCCTCAAGCAGCAAAGACTTTTTGGAGGCAAGTGATAAAGTGAGTAGGAGTAGTGCTTCATAAAAGATAGGAAGTTTAGGGTTATGGAAAAATTGATTAGGGGTTTTACTTATGGGAGAAAATACAGGAGCAGAGAGGAGAGAAGAGAAAATAAAGAAGTGAAACATTATTAAATACCTTTCTCCTGAAGAAGCATATTTCCCTACTTATCAATTCAATCCAGCAAATGAACAGATAAATTCATTGTATGGATATAGAAGAAGATTGAATTTCATGTTTATTTTTTCTTTTTTGCTGCTTAAGGATGAACATTGCCTCAATTACAGAAAATGGTGTTTTTTTTTTTTCTTTATCAGGCTACCTATTTCAAGAAATGAGCCTTCCATTCTGAAGGCATACAGAATTAGATGGAGGCAGTGATACCTAATTCTCATTTAACTACAGTCTTTAATAATTTAATTTCTGGCTGGGCGCAGTGGCTACCTGTTATCCCAGCACATTGGGAGGCCGAGGCTGGTGAATCACCTGAGGTCAAGAGTTTGAGACCAGCCTGGCCAAAACAGTGAAACCCCATCTCTAATAAAAATACAAAAATTAGTCGGGTGTGGTGGCATGTGCCTGTAATATTGGCTACTTGGGAGGCTGAGGCAGGAGAATCGTTTGAACCTAGGAGGTGGAGGTTGCAGTGAGCCAAGATTGCACCACTGCACTCCAACCTAGACTACAGAGCGAGACTCCATTTTTTAAAAAAAAATTAATTTCTATCCCAACCATTCGTGGCAAAACTTGTTTCTGAAAACTACATGCTAAATTTACTTTTTTCATTTTAAACACACACAAGACACAAAGTACAAAATTAGCAAAATCATGTACCTGCCATCCTGATATATAAAGGCAATATTTTGTCATAGTTACTTAAGGTCTTTCTCTTTCTTTCCCCCCTCCTTTTAATCTGTTCTCTTATTTCTCTCTTTTACTGATTTTACTGAATAGTTTATCTTGAAGAGTCTGAATTTTGCTGATTGCATCTCTGTGATATTGTTAAATATGTTCTGTTCTCAGTATTGCCTCTAAATTGTTAGTTATATTTAAAAGTTTTATCAGATTAAGGTTGAAATTTTTTGTTGATAAGAATAATAAGTCATATTATTTAATATACTGATCTTATTCAGTACCTTTGTGCAAATTGGGACACAGAACCCCCTCTGGGTAGAAAATTAGGAAAAAGCACTTATTCTAGGTGGAAAATTTAGAAAAGGGACATTCTAGGTATATTAATTTATAATTTTATTCTGTTGTAATAAGAGGACATACTCTATAAAATTTGAGACTTTTGAAATTTTCTGAAAACTTACAGTTCAGCATATGGCCTGTCTTTGTGAACAATCATTGTACCTTTTAAAAGAATATGTATTCTGTGGTTGTTGGGTGTAGTGTAGTATAAGTTACAAATGTGGTATATACTACCATACCCATCTTGGTTGATAGCATTACACAGATCTTCTGTATTGTTATTAATTTATCTACTAATTTTATGAATTACTCCACTATGATTGTAGATTTGTCAGTTTTCCTCCTAAGTTTTGTTGTACTTTATGCATTTCGGAACTCTCCTGTTAGGTACATATTTGGGATTGTTATGCCTTCCTAATACATTTCTCCTTTTATCATTATGAAATGCCCCTCTTTGTCTCTTGTAATATGCTTTTGTCCTGAAAATTCTGACTGATATTAATTTGGCACTGTCAGCTTTCTTTCTTTCTTTTTTTTTTAAGATGGAGTATCACTCTGTTGCCTAGGCTGGAGTGCCGTGATGCGATCTTGGCTCAGTGCAACCCTCACCTCCTGGGTTCAAGTGATTCTCCTGCCTTAGCCTTCCTGGTAGCTGGGACTACAGGCGTGCGCTACCACACCTGGCTAATTTTTCCATTTTTAGTAGAGGTGGGGTTTCACCATGTTGTCCAGGCTGGTCTTGAACTCCTGATCTTAGATCATCTGTCCACCTCAGCCTCCCAAAGTGCTGAGATTACAGGTGTGAGCCACTGCACCCGGCAGCTTTCTTTTGCTTACTCTTTGATTATATGCCTTTTTCCATTCGTTTACTTTTTTAAAACAATTTTAAACCATATGATATTAATGGCACAATCATAAACTCCTAGGCTCAAATGATCCTCCTGTCTCAGCCTCCTGAGTAGCTAGGACTACAGGTACATGCAACTGGCTAACTTTATTTTTTTATTTTTTAAAATTTTTAGTAGAGATGGGGTATTGCTGTGTTTCCCAGGCTGGTCTCAAACTTCTGACTGAGCTCAAGTGATTTCTCCTGCCTTGGCCTCCCAAAATGCAGATATTACAGGAGTGAGCCACTGCACCTGGCCCCCATCCATAGCCTTTCAATGAATATGTGTCTATTTCTGGGAGACTATACCTTATTGGGTCTTGTCATTTTATCTGGTCCGACAGTATCTGTCTTTTAATTGGTGTTCTAGTCCATTTATATCTAATGTAATTATTGATATCATTGGGTTTAAGTCTACATGTTTTCCTTGTATTCCTTTGGTTTTTTGATTGTTCTCTTGCTCCTTTCTTGCCTTATTTTGCAGTAATTGGATTTTTTTAAAGCATTGGCCTATTAGCAGGTAGCTTTTTATTTTTTATCTATTTTTATTAAAAAAAGAGACAGGATCTCACTCTGTCACCTAGGCTGGAGTGTGGTGGCTTGATCACTGGTCACTGCAGCCTTGAACTCATAAGTTCAAGTGATCCTCCTGTTTCAGCCTACCCAGACTTTGGGACTACAGGTGTGCACTGCTACACCCAGCTAAGTTTTTTTTGTTTTTGTTTTTTTTGAGACAGAGTCTTGCTCTGCCACCATGCCCAGCTAATTTTTTTGTAGTTTTAGTAGAGACAGGGTTTCACCATATTGCCAGGATGGTCTTGATCTCTTGACTTCATGATCTGCCCGCCTTGGCCTCTCAAAGTGCTGGGATTACGGGTGTGAGCCACCGCGACCAGCCGCTAAGTTTTATTTATTTATGCCTTTTGTAGAGCTAGGTTCTTACTGTTTTACCAGGCTGGTCTCAAACTCCTGGCCTCAAAGTGAGCCACCTACCTCAGCCTCCCAAACTGCTGGGATTACAACCACCTTTCATGTCCAGCAATTAACTCCTTATTTTTATTGCTTTCTCTCAGTATATATATTTATGTTTGTGATTTGTTGTTATTTTTGCTTTAAACAGTCAGTTGTCTTTAAAGAAAGGTAAGTTTTAAAAAACAACTTCACTGAATATAATTCATATACCATAAAATTCACTCAATTAAAGTATACATTTCAATGGCTTTTAGTATATTCTCAGAGATATACATATTTGTTACTCCACAAGCAAACCTTTCACCACTTAGCTGTCACACTCCTCAACTCTCCCATCCCCCAGCACTAGGCACACCAGTAATCTGCTTTCTGACTATGCAGATTTTCCTATTCTGGACCTTTCGTATAAATGGAATCATACAGTATGTGGTTCTCTAGACTGGCTTCTTTTACATAGTGTAATATTTTTTAGGTTCATTCATGTCGTAGCATGTATGAGTACCACATTTCTTTTTATTGCTGAATATTCCGTGGTATGGCTATACTACATTTTATCCATACATGAGTTAAAAAAACTTTTGAGTCATTTCCACTTTTTGGCTATTATGAATAATGCTGCTGTGAACATTCATGTACAAGTTTTTGTATGGACAAATGTTTTTGTTTCTCTCACGTATATATTTAGGAGTAGAATTGTTGGATCATGTGGTCACTCTATGTTTAGCCATTTGAGATACTGTCAAGTTTGTTTTCCAATGTGGCTGCACCATCATACATGTACCTCAGCTGTGGATGAGGGATCTAGTCTCTCTACATAGTTGCCAATGCTTGTTATTGTCTTTTGATTATAGCCATTCTAATGGGCATGAAGTGGTGAAATATAGTCTCTTATTTTCACCTACTTATTTACTATCTTTGGTATTGCCCTTCTTCTTTCCTTTGGATCTGATTTTATAGTTGCATTGTTTTCCTTCTGCCTGAAGAACATTCTTTAGTATTTCTTATAGTGTAGGTCTGTTAGTAAAGAATATAAAGATTTTGTTTATAAGAAAGTGTTTTTATTTCACCCTAGTGTTTGAAGGATATTTTTGCTGAATATAGAATTATGGGTTGGCTTTTCTTTGACTATAGAAAATATGTCATTTCATTGTTCTCTGGTGTTTCTGCTGAGAACTTAACTTTACTCATATCTTTTTCTCCCTGTTATTTAGGTTATATACTTTCTATTAATCTATCTTAAAGTTCACTGTTGACTGCCATTTCTAATCTCATTCAACTATGTTAAGGCTTTTGCATTCAATAGATTTTTCATTTCTTACTGCATTTTTTTGGTTCTAGAGTTTTCATTTTTTTCTTTTTTATAGTTTACATTTCTCTGATATTCTCTATATACTCATCAAGAATATATTTTTCTTTAGTTCTTTGAATGCATTTTCCTTTAATTCTTTGAACATATTTTTCATTAATTCCTCTACAATATTTATAATAGCTGATTTTAAGGTTTCTGTCTGTAAGAGCTAATTCCTTGGCTATCTCAGGGTTGGTTTCTTTTTTGTTTGTTTGTGTTTTGAGAGGAAGCCTCGCTCGGTTGCTCATGCAGGAGTGCAGTGGCACTGTCTTGGCTCACTGCAACTTCCACCTCTTAGGTTCAAGTGATTCTCCTGCCTCAGTCTCCCAAGTAGCTGGGATTACAGGTGCCTGCTACCATGCCTGGCTAATTTTTGTATTTTTAGTAGAGATGGTGTTTTGCCGTGTTGGCCAGGCTGGTCTCTAACTTCTGATCTCAAGTGATCTGCCCACCTGGGTTTCTCTAAGTGTGGGTATTACAGGTGTGAGCCATCACACCTAGACATCTCAGGATGGATTAGTTTCTATTGACTGCTTTTATTTGACTGTAGGTTATGTTTTTCTGTTTGTTTTTGTGTGTTTACTACTTTTTAATTGTAGGTGGTACACTGTAGAGATCCTGGATTTTATTTTTTTGTGAAAAGTGTTGATTTTTAAAACCAGGTAGTTCAGTTACTGGCAGATCACTTTGAACTTAGACTTGGTTTTACTCTTCGTTAGAATGATCTTTGGAGAACTCATTGTTTCCTTACTTTAGTGTAACTCAATCTCACATTTTTAATCCCTTCAAAAACTTGTTGGGGCTTGATTTTAGTCTTTGTTAGGGTGCATCTAGAATATGTCTTGTTCTAGGATATGGGTCTTATTCTTAGTTGAGACATTTTTGATATCTCAGCTGGATATCTGAGATGTTAATAAAGTATTAATGTGGTTTCTCTGCTCTGGCTGATGGGAACCCTAAGTATACCCAGTACTTCTCAACTCTACTCTATTTTCCTCTCTTAACTATTCTCTTTTAAGCCTTGATTGGTTTTGCCCTACGCATGTGCAGCCTATTTCTTGGCCAAGGATTTATGGGGGAATCTTGCATGTCTTCTAGCCTCTTTCCCTTGTGGATTTCAGCCACATCAACTGCCCAGCATTCTGATCTCTGCCTGTTTGGCTTAGCATAATTACTATTCCCTTCTTAAACTCCTGCTTGCTGGGCCATGGTCTTGGCAGTTGTAGGGCTCACCTTGTGAGTTTCCCATCTCTCAGGGATGTCCTGTCCTGCCTGTTGTCTAATGCCTGTAAACAGTGGTATTATACACTTTATTTTGTGGTTGCTCATGGTAGGAAGGCTAGTCTGGCATCAATTATTCCATCATATTTGTTAGCAAAAGCTGGCCTTACTATTGTTAAGCCGTTTACTTCCTCCTGTAGTCTTGCAAATTTTCAAAGTTCTATGTATAACTCTTGCTTTTATTTTTTGTATGAGACAGAGTCTCTCTCTGTTGCCCAGGCTGGAGTGCAGTGGTGCAATCTCAGCACACTGCAACTTTTGCTTCCTGGGTTCAAGCAATTCTCATCCCTCAGCCTCCTGAGTAGCTAGGATTACAGGTGTGTGTAACCACGTCTGGCTAATTTTTGTATTTTCAGTAGAGACGGGGTTTGGCCATGTTGCCCAGGCTGGTCTCAAACTCCTGGACTCAAGTGATCCACCCACTGTGGCCTCCCACTGCACCCTCCTGAAGTCCTGGGATTATAGGTGTAAGCCACTGCACCCGGCCCCTGTTGATTTTCTTTACCTCAAAATCGACAATGCCCTGTTAACATTTTCTTTTTTGTTGTATAGTTTTTGTTTTTACTACCTCAACCCCTTCCCTAATACTTTAGTAAGCAATCTTTTTTAGACAGAGTCTTGCTCTGTCATTTAGGCTGGAGTGCAGTGGCGTGATCTCAGCTCACTACAACCTCCACCTCCTGCCTCAGCCTCCTGAGTAGCTGGGATTACAGGCGCACGCCACCATGCCTGGCTAATTTTTGTTTTTTTAGTAGAGACCGGGTTTCATCATGTTAGTCAGGCTGGGCTCAAACCCCTGACATCGTATATGCCCACCTCGGCTTCCCAAAGTGCTGGAATTACAGGCATGAGCCACCATATCAGGCCTGCATTATTTTTTTTAATGGAGTGTTTTGAAGTTGAATAGCAGTATAATACTGCAGAGCATCTCTAGAGAATATGCCTCCTGTCTTCTGACTGGTAATTACAGTGACTGTCTCAAGATTCTTCTGAGGGAGAGGTAGTTTGTGCCTTTACACATATGTAAGAGTTGGTGTTGCATGTATCTTAATTATCCAGAGACAGGTTGAGGAGAGAAAGAACACCAAATCTCAAATTGGAAAATCTAGGCTCTAGTTTCACCATAGACTAGCGAGTTGTAGGCCAGCCATTTAATTGCTTTGTTCACTTGTTTATAATAGATAACATCTAGCCCTCTGAAGCTCTTAAAATTTGGGTAATTTAATAGTTAGAAAATCATTGTAGTTAGTAGTTTGTCTTTTCTTTGACCTTACAATATAATAAAACTATTTCATAAAATAAAGTTTTAGTTATTTTTACTAGCTGTAATTGTTTTTTCCCAGTATGGTGCTGATCATTCTGCACAATATGAATACTTCATTATGGATTACTTATTATAAGACTCATATATATTTTTTGTTTGATCAAAAATCACTGTTAGTGTACTTCTGTCTTTAAGATGCAGCATGCTAATATACTTAGTTCCTTTTCTTATTGGGTGTAACTTACAGTTCTTTAAAACTATGTTTACAAGATATTTAGTAATTAAATTATTTGTAATATTTCTACTTTCTCTAATTCTCTTCTAACTAGGAATCCTTTTTGAAGATTCATTTTATATATATATATATATATATATATATATATATATATATATACACATACACATACATATACACACAAAAAAAATTATGTATTAATGATGGGTATACATTCTGTGAAACTAATCGTTAGGCAGTTTTACTGTGTGAATATCATACAGTGTACTTATGGTATAGTCTATCATATACCTAAGCTATATGGTGTAGCTTATTGCTCCTAGGCTACAGGCCTGTATTGTATTGTACTGAATATTATAAGCCATTGTAACACAATGGTGAGTTTCTGTGTATCTAAACATAGAAAATGTACACTAAAAATATAAAGGATAAAAATGGTACACCTATATAGGGCAGTTATCATAGAAGGAGTTTGCGGGACTGGAAGTTGCTCAGGATGAGTCAGTGAGTAAGTGGTGAGTGAATATGAAGGCCTAGGATATTACTGTACACTACTGTAGATATTATAAGCACTGTACACTTAGGATACAC
This sequence comes from Callithrix jacchus, assembly GCF_049354715.1. Lineage (NCBI taxonomy): Eukaryota > Metazoa > Chordata > Mammalia > Primates > Cebidae > Callithrix > Callithrix jacchus. The sequence continues at coordinate 95,480,970 of NC_133509.1, forward strand.
TAAATTTATTTTAAAAATTTTCTTTCTTAATAATAAATTAACCCTAGCTTATGGTTAACAATTTTACTTCATAAATTTTTATTTTTTAAACTTTTGACTCTTTTGTAATAACTCCTAGCTTAAAACAAATTATGCAGCTGTTTTAGCAGAGATGAGGTATCACTCTGTTGCCCAGGCTGATCTTGAATTCCTGGGCTCAAGTCATCCTCTTGCCTTGGCCTCCCAAAGTGTTGGGATTGCAGGTGTGAGCCACTACACATAGCCCTATTTTTGTTTTTACTTTTTAAGCTTTTTCATTAAAAACTAAGACACAAACATACACATTAGCACACACAGTAGCCTAGGCCTACACGGGGTCAGGATGATCAATATCACTGTCTTCCATCTCTACATTTTTCCTACTGGAAAGTCTTTGAGGGCAATAACATTCATGGAGTTGTCATCTCCTATGATAACAATGCCTTCTTTTAGAATAACACCTGAATGATCTGCTGAGGCTCTTTCACAGTTAACTTTTCTTTCTTTTCTTTTTTTTTTTTTTGAGATGGAGTCTCACTCTGTCATCCAGGCTGGAGTTTAGTGGTGTGATCTCAGCTCACTGCAACCTCCACCTCCCTGGTTCTAGTGATTCTCCTGCCTCAGTCTCCTGAGTAGCTGGAATTACAGGCACATGCCACCACGCCTGGCTAATTTTTGTATTTTTAGTAGAGATGGGGTTTCATCATGTTGGTCAGGCTGGTCTCGAACTCCTAACCTTGTGATCTGCCTGCCTCAGCCTCCCAAAGTGCTGGGATTATAGGCATGAGCCACCGCACCCAGCCAATTTTTTTTTTTTTGTTAGTAGAGGGAGTGCACTATAAAATAACAATTAAGTAATAGTGTAGTAAATACATAAACCGGTATTATAGTCATTTATTATCATTATTAACTATTATGCACTGTACATAATTGCATCTGCTGTATTTTTATATGACTGGTGGTGCAGTAGGTTCATTTACCCTAGTATCACCATAAACATGTGAGTAATGTGTTGTGCTAAGATGTTAGGATGGCTATGAAGTCATTAGGTGATAGGAATTTTTCAGCTGTATTATAATCTTAAGGAACAGCTATTGTTGTATATGTGGGCTGTCTTTGACCAAAATGTCCTCGTCTAGTGCATGAGTATATATACTTTTGAATTTTGGAGGAAATCTATTATCCAGATTTCTACCTGCAGGTATCAGAAAGTTTCATAGCATCTTTGCCTTCATGAACATTCTCTTTCCATAGAAGTTATGTTCTCAAACTTGTATTCTTAGAATCATACAGGTAACATGGAGCTATGTGTTAGACATTCAAACTTATTTGTTAAAATGCAAATTATTTTATTCTGTAAGGATGTAAAATAGTAGTTCATTAGTTTCCTTTAGGGATACAAATATAAATAAAATGGAATTAATTTTTTCTTTTGCTTTTTTTTCCGCTGTGGACATGAAAATATTATGTCTAACAAATATGTAATGATAATATGATTGCCTGGGTTGGAATCCTAGGTTTGCTACTTACTATTAGCTATGTGATTTAGGAAAAATTAGTGATTCTTGTTAAAACCTTTTCTCATCTCTGCAATGGGTTCACTAGTAGTGATATCTTACAGTTACTGTGAAGATTAGATGAGGCACAGTTCAAGTCAATTTAAGAATTCAAGTAAATTTACGAATTCAAGTAAATTTATAATTAACGATACAGTTATTTTCAGTATTCTGTGTGCAAAAAAATATAGTTTTTTAGGTTAAGTTTCAGGAATCTTTTGGCAATTTACTTTCAGTTTACTTAGCAACTTGTTCCTGAGACAGTAAATAGAATGAGAATAATTGAGTGAAAATTAAATGAGATTTTAATGGGTTTCTTCAGATTTCAAATGTGTTAAGCCTATTTTCAAAGGAAAAAGACAACAGTAATTTACTAGTTGTTGGTGTTTACTAATAAATGTATTTGCAGTCTTTCTCACACACTCAATAAATTTTTCAGGCCAGTGATTCCAAACTTTACCTCATCCTAAGAATCATCTAGAGTGCTTCTTTAAAATACAGATTTCTGGTCCCTTCCATGGTCTCTTGAGGTGAGGACCAGTATTTTATACTAGATAGCTAGGTAAATTTTGTGGTCTATGGGTTGAAAACACAGTTCTGGGGAAACAACAGAATGTGGCAGACATGGTTTCTGCCTCCATTACTTTTATAGTGTCTTAGTTCTTCTTTTGAGTCTTTAAAAGGAAATTAGTTTATTTTCTTTTTTTTTAGTAAGAAAAAAAGGAAAGTTTAGAGTTATAAAAATATTATTTGTAGTTAAGATATGAAAGTGGGTTTTATTTGTTAAATAAGCTATTTGTTTAAAAAAATTACTATTTGCTACAGAAACGTAAACCTGAAATCTTGCAGCCTAATTTTAGCCGTTCTGCTGATTCAGGTAAAGGTCCTTTGGGGAAGCAAATCATTTTGGTTTGTTAGGTACATCTTAAAACGATAAAGGTTTTGCAAAGTTAGCATCAAGGGAACAAAAATGTTTGGGTGATACCAAATATACAAATGTTGTACATGGTTCCAAATGCAGAATTGATTTTGTCTAAAGCAGCCACTGAAGAGAAATAATCTAAATATTAGCCCCTTTAAGAAAGTGGAATGTGATGTCTGATTTGGCTCTCAGGCTTAGTATGAAAGCTTGTGCAAAAGTACAGCTTACAAAATGCTATTTGTTTTAGTAAAATGATTGATAGGAAGTTGACAGACTTAGTTAATTTAAATTTGGAAGGAGCTTAGCAAACATCTTTCTCGTTGTATTTTATGTCTCCGCCAACTCCTTTATTTTTTTTTTAATCAAATGGGTAAACTGAAGCCTAATAAAGGATATATGGTTGGATAGCCCACCTGGACAGCTCCAGTCTCTCTCTCTCTTTTTTTTTTTTTTTTTTATGTAAATCCCAGTCAGATTAAATTTCAAAATTAATTTTCAATTAAACTTTGATTACACGTTTGCTAAATAATTTTTTTATTGTAACTCAACTGTGTTGTAACTCAAACTCATGCATAAAATGAAGAAGCTATAGTATTATCAAAATCGTTTTGATCTACTTAGAACAATTTTCTGTTTATATTTTATGTTTCAGGGTGCTAGCTTAATAAAAAGCATCTTTAAATATTCGATCATGATATTTTCCCCGATACTGTATTTGTCACATATTTTTTATTGATGATATATAAGCAATGACATAGTATTTGGTTTTTGAGGTATAATCAGATGCCAACTGGGAAGCCTAAATGAATTGTATTGTTGATGCAATGAAATTATTTGTAGGATAACTTATTTTGTAGTATTTTTATTTTTCATATTTATTTTTAAAGAAATTTATGTCTTTATATGTATGAACAGTTATATATATTCTCTATAAAAAGATAAGAAAATATGAAATTTAACAGACTATCAGAAATGTTTGGAGTATTAGGTTTTCTTTTCATTTACTAAGTTGGAATACGTAAAAAAAAAAAAGAAAAGAATTTTGAGATGACAGCAAATGGTCGTATACCTCACTCAGTTTTTTTAGAACCCAGATATGATAGTGGTTATGTCATTGAAATTAATGAAGATTCCATCAATATGGTGCAGTGCCTCTGCACCATTGATTTATATATATTTAATGAACTTGCTATTCTCATTTCAGATAACTGAAGCAAACTACATCCAGCACTGTATTACTTATAAACAATTTATCTCATTAAAATATAAATACCTTGAAATTTACCAATATTAAATATAATTTCTTTATAAATAGTCTATAGTGTTTACTTTCTGGTGGTAACTACTTGTTTCTAAACAAATCATTATATTTTGGTATTGTTTCAGGTAATGTTACCAAAATATGTTGTTTTATTTGATCTTATTTCTTGGTATTGATCTAGAATGGATTTGGAATAGAAGATATGGGACAAAAAAGCTTTAAAAAGTGATAGGATTTATGAAGTATGACATGCCAGATACTATATTTTGAAATCTATTGGAGCATATATGAGGACCAGTTAAGGAGTTGTGTCTGTATTTTTTGGGATTAGGAATATAATTTTAATATTTGCATTTTATTTTAAAATATATTTATTTTAAAGATGTCTATTATGTTTTATTGAAAACATGCCACAAGATAATATTAAAAAATATTTTTGACCAAAGAAAACAAGTTGTACCTAATACTTTCACAGAGGAGTTATTTTAATTTTTAACTTCTTATTTGTGCATGTGTGCTCTATAGTCCCAGCTGCTTTGGAGGTTGGGGTAGGAGGATTGCTTGAGCCCAGGAGGTCAAGGTTGCAGTGAGCTATAAGTGTGCCACTATACTCTAACTTGGGTGACAGAGTGAGGCTCTATCTCAAAACAAATAGAGAAACAAAAAACACTTTGGAGAATGCTGTTTTCATTTTTGACTCAGTAACTTATTTTGTAAGAAATCATATTACTCTGCCATTGCACTAGTTATTTATTGTTGTCTAACAAGTTATCCTAAAACTAAATGGCTTAAGATAACTAACATTTATTTTCTCACAGTTCTTGTGGGTCAGTAATTTGGGCATGGCTGAGCTGGATAGTTCCGGCTCAGGATGTCTCATGAGATTGCAATCAAGATTCAGCTTGGGGCTCTATTCATTTGAAGGTTTGACTTAGCTGACCCTTAACATGAATTTGAAGTGTGTGTGTCCACTTATATGTGGATTTCAAAAAAAAAACAAATGAGGATCAAAAACAAAGTATTCACAGTGTGCAAAACCCCTTGTATATGGAGGGCTGACTGTATTAAACTCACTCGTGTTTTTTTGTGGGAGTCCTCAGTTCTTTACTATTTTTTTTTGGCTAGAGATGTCAGTTCTTTGTCACATGGGCCTCTCCTAAGGGTTTCTTCAGTGTTCTCACAACATAGTAGCTTTCTTCTTCTTGAGTGGATGATTTAAGAGAAAGGCCAACAGAAGCCACAATGTCTTCTATGAACTAGCTTTGGAAGTCAGATACATCATTTCTGCTGCATTCTATTTGTTTAGAGTCCTAAATACAGCTCACATTCAGGGGAAAGGGATTTGGGCTTCACCTTTTGATGAAAGAATAAATAATTTGTGGCCATATATAAAACCATACCAACCACATATGTGTATTTATCACTGGAATACCCTGAATCCAAGTGGGTTCCCAATGATTCTTGTCTCCTACTTTTTATGTCCTTGCTTAGTTTCTCCCTGGTTGTATCAGTTTTGCTTGTATAACCAATCAAATATGCTAGAAGTTTGTCATTTCCACCGCTAGATCTTTAACAAAGACTTTGTGGCTTTCAATGTGATTACTCTCTATGTTCTTGGGCAACTTGCTGTCATGAAAGACAATTTATGTGTCATCAGCAGCCTTATGAAGTTCCATGTCGTTAAGAACTGAGATATTCTCTAACAGCCAAGTGAGTGGGCCATCTTAGTGTTCAGTCCCAGTCCTGTCTTCACATGACTGCAACCCCAGCTGACATCTTGACAAATAAGCTGCTCCTGGATTCCTGACACTGAGAAACTTTGTGAGAAAATAAATTGTTTATTGTTTTAAGCTGCCAAGCTTGGTGGTGTTTTGTTATTCGGCAATAGATAACTAATGGAATCCCTTCATCTTTATTAAAACAAAAGTCACGTTGCCAAAACCTGTACACATATTAGAGATATTTTTAATAAGGGAGAAATTTCTAAGGGCCTCATGTTCAACAAGCCATTGTCATTAGAGAGATAAGTGGTTTTTGTTCAGAGGCATATAAACTACTTTTATTCAGACTTAATCTAGGGGGAATCTAGTAGTATTGTAAAGGTAAACATTTTAATATCATGTAAGATGTGATAATAATTTATTGTTTTTAGTGAGAATCCTGTAAACTTCCTATCATTGACTAAGGTATGGATTATATTCTATAATTCATGAAATAGCAATTTGAGGAACTAATTCTTTATAAAAATACTTTTATCTTGTTAATAGATTTGTTTCTGTAAGTAATAAATACAGTGGAGTTGCATCTTATGTGGAATTTGTGCATACATATATTTTTTTCCAGAGACAAAATCTCACTCTGTCTTCTAGGCTGGAGTTTAGTGGCATGATCATGGCTCACTGTAACTTCAAACCTCTAGACTCAAGGAACCCTCCTACCACAGTCTCCCAAGCAGCCAAGACTGCAGGGGTGTACCACTATGCCCAGGAAATTTTTGTTTCACCCTGGTCGCTTAGGCTGGAGTGCAGTGGTGCGATCTCGGCTCACTGCAACCTCCTCCTCCTAGGTTCAAGCGAGTCTCCTGCCTCAGCCTTCAGAGTGGCTGGGACTACAGGCATGTGCTACCATACCCGGCTAATTGTTGTATTTTTTAGTAGAGGTGGAGTTTCACCATGTTGGCCAGGATGTTCTCTATCTCCTAACCTGTGATCCGCTCACCTTGGCTTCCCAAAGTGCTGGGTTTACAGGTGTGAGCCACTGTGCCCAGCCTAATTTTTTAATTTTTTTGTAGAGACAGGATCAGGCTTTAGTGCCCACACTGTCTTGAGCTCCTAGGCTCAAGCCATCCTCCTGCCTTGTCCTCCCAAAGTGTTGGGATTATAGTCTAGTCACTGCACTCAACCTGGAATTTGTATTCTTAAGTCGTGTAAGGCAGAAAATATAGTGAAGATTACCCTTAATATTAAAGATCAGAAATTGTCCATATGGATAAATAATTTTTCATTAAACCTAGTACAGCCAGTTTTCCCTACAGCATAGTAATAAATCATTATTCTTCACCTGAATACCAGAGGAAATAATTGGCTCTTGTTTTGGCATTATATTGAAAAGACTTACCTTTAATTTTTTTTTTTTTTAAGACAGTGTTTCACTGTGCTGGGCAGGCTGGTCTTGAACTCCTGACTTCAGGTGATCCGCCTACCTCACCCCCCCAAAGTGCTGGGATTACAGGCGTGAGCCACTGCTCCTGGCCAAGACTTACCTTTGAACACTGTCATGTATATAGTCCAGTAAGATGCTTGTCCTAGGAGAGGCACTGAAACTGAGCACAACAGAGGGAACAGCAGAATGATATCTCTCATTTTATGATTACTCTGGTATATAGAGTCATTTAGAAGAGAGGCTGGGGAAATGGGGACTGCTTTCTAAAAATGTGTCTCTCTTTTTGTATAAATAAATATGCATATGATGTGATGCCATTGTGTAATAATGCTTCTGTTTTATTTGACGCCATTGTGTAAAAATGCTTCTATTTATTTATACAAAAGTGAATTTGTATAAATAAATGTGCATATGATGTCATGCCATTGTGTAATAATGCTTCTGAAACGTAAACACTTGTTTTTTTTGGGAAAAGTAGACTTTGTATTTCTTTAATTATGATGCTTAGATTATTTGATAGCCTATTTAATGGACTATGGCATTAAAAAAGTTGAGTTTAGTTGACTTACATATAGCACAATGTGGTAACCTCTGTTCATAACGAGGTGTCTATGTCATTAAGAAGAGTTTCAGTGATATTCAGGCAGTACAAAACAACCATACGCATTTGTTGAAGACATGCATTAAAGACAGAGTTATATCAAAAAAAGTTTAAAATAGAAGTTCTGCATTTTGGAGTATGCTACACTTGTCTGGAAAAGTTATTGTTAGATAATGTTTTGTTCTTGGAACATGCGTTATTGTACATGAAATTCTGAACTCTAATAGAATATGAGCTAAAAAGTGCTTTTCCCTTTACTAAAGAGGGTGAATATTCAAGGAAGAATTTTTAAAAATGTATATTTTTATACTTCACAGTGTCTTATGGATTGCTTACAATTTAACATTTGAGCTAGAGGATAGAAAAATCTTGATGATGTCAATGGTAGGAACTTCTGCCAACTGGAAATCAATTAAAATGAAAATAAAGCAAGTATAAAGTTTTAGCATTACTGGGAAGATATCGTTTGACTCACAAAGGTGTCATTCATGTACACTTTCTGGCTATATACCTTTGGCCTAAAGCTGTAGTCTTTTGGGGATTTAATTATTAATACAATAGAGCCATCCATGTCTATTTTGATGCCAAATAGTTTCCTTTTAAAATGTATAAATGCCCTTGCATATTTTTGGGCAAAATCAATTGTGCTCTCTTGTATTTGGAGGTAAATGACAACAGGATATTCACTTTCAGTTTAAGTAGTAGCCTACAGTTTCTCTTGAATTTAGATTTTGGCTTGCTTAAACCATTGGTGTATTTGACCTGGAATAGAACTTTATTTTAAGATGTCGTCAGCTGTGAGTTCCCATGTGACTGACTCTCAAATTTCACTAAGAGAGAACAGCTATTTGACTTGTTAGTCTTAAGAAATCATATGCAACTTTCTGGTATTGCAGAAATTGTTCAGAAACAAAACATTGAGCTCAAAGAAGCTGAAAATTTCTAGTTTAAAACGAATGGTGTAGGAAGTAGTTTATTTTGTTATATCTGGAGGGATTGGTGTTTGAGATAGAAATACATACTGATCTGATAATTTCCTACTCTCATTTACTTCTTTCTCAGTTTTTGGAGATAATTGTAAGTTATATCAATATATAGACTATATTCAGGCCACTATGAAAATTTTATCTAAATGCAGTTCCAGATTTTGCAATATTTTCATGCAGTTTTTCTTTATTGTCTACATACACACACACACACACAGACACACACACACAGGCTAGAATGTTTGACATTTTCTGGTTATCAGTTGGGAAATTGGAATGTCTTGTTTAATAAAGTTATACTATATTTTTTTTCAAAAATATTTTTAATAGACTGTTCCTAAGCATTTGAATCAAACAGCGGCTATAAGCTTGGGGCTTTAGGGCAAGATTTTCTGGAATATCATTCATGTTACTTCTAATTTACATCAGAATAATATAGGAGAGGAACTACAATTTAGTTTCAGTTAATACTGTCTAAATTTTTACCACTGTGGCATTTGTCTTAAGAAATGCTGATGAGTCACAGAGATTCCCTTTCTGTCCTCAACTAGAACATATGTAGAATATGAAATAGAAGAAACTATTCATGCATTTCCTTGCTTTTAGTTTTTTTCCTGCTCTTGGCAGTGTATTGATTCTGTGCAAAATAAGTGCTTTACTTATTTTTTAATTTTTCTTATACCACTTCCTATGTACTAGGGGTTGATGATGCAAAGTTGAAAAAGAGGTAATTTTTGCCCTGAGGTCTCATATCTAGATATGGAAGATAACAAAATGTTACAACACACTACTATAATTATTATGATAAGTGTTGTTGGAACAATTTAAGGAGCATAATTTAGATGGTAGAGGGTTATGGGACCAATAAATATACTAGATATTCAAATCAGAAATCTGGGAATCATACTTATGTACTAGGCTTATTTCTAAGCACTACAAAGTCGTGCCCATACTGTCTCCTTAATAACTTCCAAATTACAGATCTTATCCTATTCCCCTTGTAGTCTGTGTCCTCCTCATCTCTACTTGGACTTTTTTGTTTTCTATTTGAGGCAAGATCTTGCTCTGTTGCCCAGGTGAGTGTGCATTGGCAAGATCATGGCTTGTTGCAGCCTTGACTTACTTGATTGCTCAAGCAGTCCTCTCACATCAGCGTCCCTGAGTAGCTGGGACTATAGGTGTGTGCCACCACACCTGGCTAATTTATTGTTTTGTGGAGACAGAGTCTTGCTGTGTTGCCCAGGTTGGTCTTGAACTCCTGGGCTCCAGTGATCCTCCCACTTCTACCTCCCAAAGTGCTGGGATTATAGGTGTGAGCCACCTTGCCTGATCCACTTGGACTATTTTAGTTGTCTCCTGGCTGAGGACTGCTTCAAACTTAATTAACATGGATACTACTTACTACTGCCCACTCCTCCCAACCCTCAAAAACAAACAAATAAACAAAAAACCAAAATTTAGAAAACAAAACAAAAAATGGTCTTCCCCTTTTAACCATGATACTTCCTGCTTAAACTTCTTTGTTGGTTTCTTATGTCTTCCACCAGTGTTTCTCACATTTTTTAAAAGTAACATTAACAGTGGAGGAAAACAAATTCATATCACTAGTTTGTCTGGAGGTGCAACTAGAAGTGTCACTTTGAAAGCCCCTTTGAAGTTTTGGTTGATCTTAAAAATGCATGTAAGATTTTAATTTCTTAATATTTTCTGTGTTAGTATTAAAACAAAAAGTATATGCCTTACTAATTTTCTATCTCATACTTCTAACCTTTGCATAAGATCGATGTTTTTAGGAAGACACACCATGTTTCCTTCTGGCTTTATGTAATTTCTGACACACAGACCCCACGTCATCCTGTAGTTCAGTGATTTTCAAATTATGTTGCCTGAGAGATTTCAAACTGTGAAACTCTTGAGAGATTGTTTGAAGCAGCTGCTATTGTCACCCCTTAAACTAGAGCAATCTCCATTTATCTGTTTACTTATTAGGTTTCTGGGTAACATTTAGTATGAAGAAAGAGTTCTGTTATTAAAGAAATACAAGCCTGAAGAATGCTACTGTAATATATACTAAAAATCCAAATTCCTTAGCTTATCATGTAAAGGTTTTTCTGGTTTGGGCTCTGCCTGCTTTGCTTTTCTTTCTTCTCTCTCTCTCCTCAGCTTCCAGCACATTTTCTAGAGATTGAAACTTGAAACCTGAGGGTGAAATTAATTTTGTTTGGCCCTGGAGTGTTGGCTTGCATAGCATTTAAATTAAACAAAACAAAAAATGAATTAGTTGCCAACATGTAAAAATGAGGAGACATCATGTAAAAATTTAGGTCTCTTGCTTTTGTTGAAAAACTGCTAGATCTGGTAACATTGGCTCCATATTCTCATCAACATGGAGTTGATCAGTAGCTATTATTAACACGCGATGCACTTAGTTGGCCAGTTTGATGAATCTTGGAAATTATTGATGTTTTGAATAGAAGGTATACCAATAACCTTCTCAAAAGGAGAATTTTCTTGTTGTTCTTATCTTGTTTAAAAAGTCAGTTTCTATTATGCTATACTATTTATTGCAGGTATACTGTACTTAATCTTTGCTTTGTATGTGTTAGTCACTGTGGCCTAAGTTAAAGAAGTTATAAGTAAAACTGCTTTATGCATAATATTTCTTTAATGGATGATTAGTTAATAAAATCATATCTAGCCTTAGGTCAAATATTTATAATCATTCTATTATTTAAAATGACTTTTTAATTTATAAGAGCAATTCTTATTTAGAGTTCTGTTCTGCCCAGAAAGCATAGTATAATATGGAAATAAGTCTTCTGATTAGATTTTATTTATGTAGTAGAAAATTCAAGCCAGCTTGGGTAGGGAGAAGATGAAGTGAGAGAAACTGAAATGTGAAAGATTAAAGTTGCAAACAGTTTTGATGCAATTAAATAATATATCCTAAGTGGACAATATAAATTTATGCATTAATGAAATGATGTGGTCATATTATTTTGATATTTGCACAAATGGAATCATACTACACCTTCATCTTTTTTTTTCAGTTAGTGGTAGATTTTGAGTATCAGCATACACTTTACCTGCTTTTTAGCAGGTAATATATCTTTATATGGATAATTCTTCTATTGATGGAAATTTAGAAATATAAAATTTTGATAGCTCTTTCTAAATTTTTTTTTAAGTGCATTAGTTAATTCCCTGCAACAGTATATAAAAGTACCTTTCCCCACCAACACTTGTGTAACATCCAGGTTTTCATAAAGCCTCTGTTAGTTTTAACTCACTGGGATTACAATTATACCTCACTGCCTTTCATATTTGTATTTAGCAGCATGTCTCCAATATGACTGTAAGAATACAGACATAAAGCATTTTTTTCCTAAATGTTTGTGCTTTAAGCAAACACACAGGTTAAAGTTTTTATTTAAAATTATTTAACTTTCTGAGCAATAAAAGTCTGAAAGAACATTTAGAAATACAGTTGTATGAAATAGCTATTGTTTGTAAGCACTTTATCCACCTCTTATTTCTGTAAAAGAGTCGTATTACAATTACTATGAGGTCTATTCTTTGGGCAGCTGGAAAGCAGGACAAGGAAAAATCGTTCTCCTCTTGTCTGGTAGAAAGTACATTGTGCCCTATAGTACCAGACTTGGGCTTTTTCAAAGGATAATGGATTCCACACAGGTGAGTCACTGTTTTCTGTTCTTACCAGGTGCAATATTGATTTTCATGATGGTAGTCTAGGTGTTCTCATTCAACAGCAGCTTTAGCAAAGTCTCCAAAATATCACAAAGAAAACCAGAGATTTTCACATTTTCGGTGCAAGAAAATGGATTTTTCTCAACTGTTTTGGCCATTACACTTTTTTTCTTGCTAGACACTTATGAATAACTCCTTTGGAAAATGTATTAATATGCAATGTGTGTACTTCCTTTGTTTTTGTGCATGGATTGTGTGTCATGATCTATTTATTTAATTTAGAATGTGAAGCAAAGTGTACTGGCTTACAGTACTTTTTTTGCCCATAAACTGAGTTAAGTTAGAGTTGGATTCCCTGTTGCAGAAAGTTATCCACATACCAGGTTCTAGGAATAGTGAAGTTCAGACAGTCATCTGGGATCACCAGATGACTTGATTTGATATTCACTTGGCCCTTAAATCATGATACCACAATATATTTGCGTTTAGCTAAGAAACATTTCAGGGTAACCTTAAAGTAAGAACTCTCTGAACAGTGTTCTCTAAGAAAAACTATAATTTACCTGAGAGCCCTTACTAATTGAGTAAAAGAAAGTAACTTTTACTTCAAAGTTTGGGATGATCTAATTTTCAGGTTTGCAAATTGTTTATTTTTTAATCCTTACCACTAAGGTAGTGGCTTAAACTATCCTAGCACTGAAAAATTTATGTTGATGCTTATTAAATTAGATATTTTCAAAAAGTTGCAATGCAGCTTTCTTTGTGTAGTTATATTTATTGCATGTTTCTTTTTAAGGTTGTATTTTCCTTTTACAGTCTTCACTGCTGCCTTTATTTGTCAAATGATGGGTAAGACTATGTGCCAAACATATTCATAGTTGCAGAATGATCTTATCTTTTGCCCTGGTTATTAGGTTTCTTTGCTTAACAAATGTAACCCTAATTAAATGTGTTATGAGCTACTTTCCCTTTCTTATATCTTGTTTAATAAATAATAGTTTTGTTTAAATGTGTTATTTAATTATTTAGCCTATTTTGTATGATTTGATAGTTTTTAGCATACATAAATTAATGTCCTGCCTATTAGTGGAATCAAACTATCTAGATCTATGAACTGATAAATTCTAATTCTAGTACTTTTACATTACAACATTAAAAAAAATCAGATATTCATATTTTTCCCCAAAGTTTACTGATTCTAATTTTCTTCAAGTTTCTTTCTTCTTTTCCTATTACATCAATCATCTGCTCTCTTAACATACAGCAAATTGCTGCTTTGATTTGAGTCAGTGACTCAAATTTTGGATACCATAATCATCTCTCTTTGTTTAACATCTCATCCCAAATACTCAGGAGAAAAAGCCCTATAGAATTTTTGATGTATTTATTGTTTTCTGGGCAAGACTCACCTTCATGAAAAAATTTTTAGTGAATTCTTTTCTGTAATATCTTATGATGGATTGTATGTGGTTTCAAATAGATTATCAGGAGAGTGAATGATGAGAAGTATGTAAAGAGATTGTGGCCAGGCGCAGTGGCTCACGCCTATAAGCCTAGCACTTTGGTAGGTGGAGGCGGGTGGATCACCTGAGGTTAGGAGTTCGAGACCAGCCTGGCCAACATGGTGAAACCTTGTCGCTACTAAAAATACAAAAATTGGCTAGGTGTGGTGGTGGACCCCTGTAATCCCAGCTACCTGGGAGGCCGAGGCAGGAGAATCATTTGAACTTGTGAGACAGAGGCTGCAGTGAGCCGAGATTGTACCACTGCACTCCAGCCTGGGTAACAGAGTGAGACTCTGTCTTAAAATGAAAAAAAAAAAAAAAAAAAAGACACTGTGTGGTAAAATGATTATGATACTCTTTTTTTTTCTTCCCTTACATTATGGTATTTTGTCAGTAATTTTTCTATGATTTTTCTGTATGCTAAACCAAAAACTAAATTGTGACTATCACTTGGCCAGAAATTTTTACTGAGCTTAATGGTAAATTTACGTAAACAAAATAAAGAAAGAAAACATATTTCTTGTAGCTTAGTTTGCAGTTTCGTTTATCAGTTGTATAGAAATAGCTTATTATGATGTATGGACTTTGAAGCCAAAAGGAACCTTATAAATCATCTAGTACAACCTCTTGATTTTAATGGATAAAAGAATAGTTTTTTTTTAAAGCTGTTTCAGCATCGAAATGCTGCAGATTCATATCTGGCCTTTTCCCCAATTAAACTAAATTAGAGAAGTTAAGAAAAAATTAAGATCTAAGGAGTTAATTTACACAGTTTTCATTGGTGCCAATGGAAAGTTCTTACTGAAGTTCAAAATGATCATACTCATCTTTATCACTTACCTTGAATTATGGGTGAAATGGCCATTGCTACATTGCTGGTTAGTTTTTTTTTTTTGAGATGGAGTTTCACTATTGTTACACAGACTGGAGTGCAATGGCATGATCTCAGCTCACCACAACCTCCGCCTCCCGGGTTCAAGCAATTCTCCTGCCTCAGCCTCCCAAGTAGCTGGGATTACAGGCATGTGCCACCATGCCCAGCTAATTTTGTATTTTTAGTAGAGCTGGGTTTCTCCATTTAACAATGGAACTCCTGACCTCAGGCGATCTGCCCGCCTCGGCCTCCCAAAGTGTTGGGATTACAAGTGTAAGCCACTGTACCTGGCTGGTTAGTACTTTTTATAAATGCAACAACTACAACCTGTATCATTTTAAATGAATAATTAAAGTGGAATGACTTGTTATTTTCCAGCATGTGTACGTATAATAATTCCTTTGAATCATATGCCCTTTATGCTGGAAGAGATGAGAATATCTAGTCCATGCCTAAGGACTATTTATAGATGAATAAAATAGGGTACAGAGTGATTGACTTGTCTAATTTTCCATGCCTAAGGCATTTTTTATACTGGACTCTACTGTAATTTAGTAAGGTGAGAGACCTTAATGCTCTTTCACTTCAATTTTCATTTGGTTAAATCCCAGTTTATGAATGTGTTGTGTGTATCACCTGCCTTCCTACTCTAGTGTAAGTCATTAAGCAGTGAAAACTCAGAATTTATGGTGAGAGGTAATTGAGCAGAATTATTTCTCTAAACCTGTCATTATCTTTAATTTGGCGCTACAATGACCAGGAAGCAGTGTTAGATAAGCATAATTTAATAAATCCATATTAATCCACCTGGCAGAGTATAACATTTTAACATACTTTTTAGATCCACAGTGATGGGAAAATGATTGAATTACTTATTGTCAGAACAAAGGGCTGCTTTAGATATGGTTATTTAATAAACTGCTTTGCTTCACGTAAACTAGTTTTGCTTAAGCTTCAGAGATACTGTCACATGGATTTATCTTTCAGTGACAATTGTTTACTGTCTGGGTGTTTAATGCAGGTATTGGTGACAGTTTGTAATTCTTGAGTCATTGCCTAGCATGAAAAATAGTTGATTTTGCTAGCTATACACAGTACTACCTTTTAATGATCACTTTTTAATGCAGTTAAGCCTGACTTAATTTTCCTGTCTTTAGAGTGTTATGTAATAGTTGTTAATGGTGTGATATATCTGTTAAACTACTTACATATGTAAAGTGAAAAGTTTATGTGTACATGTTCTTTTTTGCAATAATGTTGAAGGTCAAAAATAAAAAATAAGGGTTATGTACTTATTTACTGAAAATACACAATACTGGTATAGCCCTCTTTTTCTGGAAGATTGATGCCATTTGTCTTCAGTGCATTCTTCCATTTCGCTTGTTTATGATTTTATGTCTGCAGTAATTGACTGACTGCTAAGGAAACGTCTTGTCTATCAGATAGTGAAGCTAATTGTCTTAAAGCTTATCACAAATAGCTAGAAGTTAGTGGGCCTTTTGGGTTTGGAACCCATACTTTTGGCCCTTTGTTTTACCTTAAGTGTGAAGAAGACATTAAGGCATTAGAGTTGAATTGAAGAAAGTAGGGAAGATTTGAGAGATTTAGATGGTAAATTGGGAGGATTTGGTGAGTCTGTGGCTGTGAGGGTAAGAAGAAGTGGTTTAAGATAATTCTCACATTCTGGATTTTGATGCCTAAGTGAAGAATGGAATTTTCAAGATTCAGTGAAATCTTTTCTGGAACAAGGCAAGGAATGTATATATGTAAACAAATAGGCAAATAAATAAATTAGCAAACGGTAGTAGCTGAAATGGTAGGTCTTTGGAGTCTTGCCTGATTATAAAAGGAAGTGTAAGTAGAAGTAAGCTGTAATTAGGAGAGAAAGGAAGTATAAAGGATTGGAGATCTGGATGAGATCAAAGGGGCAGTGTATATAATGAAGGACTGAGAGCTCGTAGTCCAGAAGATTGTGTCCAGAATTTGGAATACAGGCCAGGCACGGTGGCTCGTGCCTGTAATCCTAGCACTTTGGGAGGCTGAGGTGGGTGGATCACCTGAGGTCAGGAGTTCCAGACTAGCCTGGCCAACATGGTGAAACCTCAACTCTATCAAAAAAATAAAAATTAGTTGTGCTTAGTGGTGCATGCCTCTATTCCCAGCTACCTGGGAGGCTGAGACACAAGAATTGCTTGAACCTGAGGTCAGGAGTTCGAGACCAGCCTGGCCAACATGGTGAAACCTCATCTCTACTAAAAATATAAAAATTAGCTGGCTTGGTGGTGCATGCCTGTATTCCCAGCTACCTGGTAGGCTGAGACATAAGAATTGCTTGAATGTGGGAGGCGGAGGTTGCAGTGAGCCAAGATCGTGCCACTGCACTCCAGCCTAGGCAACAGAGTGAGACCCCGTCTCAAAAACAAGCAAACAAAAAAAAAAGTTTGGAATATAACTAAACAGTCTGATGCCATGTCCAGTGCTGGAGAAGCTAGTGGCAAGAAAGCTATATAACACACACACACACACACACACACACACACACACACACACGTTTGAAAGATTAAAAAAAAAATAGAGCTTTCATAAGATTAAAATAATCATTGGAAAACAGAGGTATAACCAGAATAGATTACTGATGATGGTTTCTATTTATGGTTAGACTGAATATAAAAGTCTTATGCCTCCAGGCAAATTAAGACATACTGTACTGTGTTAAAAATTTTGAGCTTTAAACAAACAAAAAAAAGCTGTAAAAATGGCCTTGGCATGTTATCTTTAGTTACTTTAAGAGTTTCTAATTTTTTAAAAATACAGTTTATGTTAAAATAATTTTTATTAATTTAGAGAAAACAATATCTGTGAGAAAATGGACTTTCTTTTGGATTTTCTTTTTGTGGTCATTGTGAGTGATTGCTTTTTCCTTAGTTTCACATTCTTCCTTTGTTCTAAAACTTAGACTGACATCTAGCTTTGATGATCATAGTATGTTTTATTTTCCTGAGGGAGGAGTAACTTATAATGATGTTTGGTTTTGTACTATTGGTGTGTTGGTGAATTTTTAAACTGTTTGCTAACTGCAATAAATTATATGAACAGAAAAAAATTTTTTTGAGCTTTTATTTGTAATATGATGTGATTCTGGCAGAGGTTGGATATATTCTTAATTAAAGTATAGAATCCTTAAAGTCTGTCTCTATAAATTTAAAACCTATCATCTTAGAAATATATAAAATCTTGACTTATGAAAGTAAATATATAACTTAAAAATCATTCATTTTTTTAAATGAAAATTTTAACTAACTTTTCTTTTTAGTGATGTTTTAAGAAGATGATTTAGGTAATGTAAAAGGATTGCAAGTGTTAAATAACAAACTGGGCCAGGCTCAGTGGCTCATACCTGTAACCCCAGCACTTTGGGAGGCTGAGGTGGCTGGATCATGAGGTTAGGAGTTCAAGGCCAGCCTGGCCAAGGTGGTGAAAACCCTGTCTCTACTAAAAACACAAAAATTAGCTGGGCATGGTGGCGGGCACTTGTAATCCCAGCTACTAGGGAGGCTGAGGCAGAGCATGGCTTGAACCTGGGAGGCAGAAGTTGAAGTGAGCCCGAGATCGTGTCTCAAAAAACAAAACAAACAAAACAAAACAACCAACAAACTCCACGCAGGTGGATCACCTGAGGTTAGGAGTTCAAGACCAGCCTGGCCAACATGGTGAAACCCCCGTCTCTACTAAAAATGCAAAAATTAGCCAGGTGTGGTAGTGCGTGCCTGTAATCCCAGCTACTTGGTAGGCTGAGGCAGGTGAATCACTTGAGCTCAGGAGGTGGAGATTACTGTGAGCTGAGATTGTGCTGCTGCACTCCAGCATGGGTGACAGAGGGAGACTCAGTCTCAAAAAAAAAAAAAAAAAAAAAAGATAATCATGATACAAACTATTCTCTCTTCCTCCTTTTTGGGTACTCATCTTGTTTTAGAAATCTTTTTGTGGCTGGGCGTGGTGGCTCATGCCTGTAATCCCAGCATTCTGGTAGGCCGAGGTGGATGGATTACCTGAGGTCAAGAGATTGAGACCATCCTGGCCAACATGGTGAAATTCCGCCTCTACTAAAAATACAAAAATTATCTGGGTGTGGTGGCGCATGCCTGTAATCCCAGCTGCTAGTGAGGCTGAGGCATGAGAATTGTCTGAATCCAGGAGCTAGAGGTTGCAGCGAGCCGAGATCGAGCCAATGCACTCCAGCCTGGTGACAAAGCAAGACTCTGTCTCAAAAAAAAAAAAAAAGTCTTTTTGAGAAACTTTTAGATATGGAACAATTAATAAGATTAGATTTCATTTTGGGGAGGCTTATTAATATAATTTAATAATAATTATTTTGAACAAGATGATGAATTGGGTAGGTGTTTGTTAGAACTTCTAATACATTATAGTTGAAAATTTGAAATAGTAACACAAATGCAAAAATAAATATTCTTTAAGAAATAGGAAATGGTTTTAGATAATATGGAGAAAATGTAGGGAAACAATTCAATAATACAAACTAATGTTTGTAATCAAATCAAATTTGAGAGTTTCTGCTTTAATAAGTTGTTAAGGTTTGGATTCAGAGATCTGTTTCTCTTATAGTAAACATTTTTAATATAGGAACAGATCAGGGAAATGGTTTCCATATGCTTCTTGAGGTGTTAACAATGCACTGTTGGATTGGAAATGCAATATAAACCTAAATTACATTCTGGAAGGTGAAGTGGAGGAGCATTTCAGTGGTAATATGTACAAGAAACCCTTGTGCTTTGCAGATTTGTGACTTATGGTTTTGTGAGTTTCTGGAACATTCAGATTACTCTCTGCAAACCTAGAGTCAAACATACCTTGCTCTGTCTGGCCAGCTTACTGCCATAGTCTGGCTTAGTATTTCTTTTTACTACAATTTGTCCATCTGGGATCTTTCTTGGATACTCTACACTTGCGGGGAGAATTGAGGCCAGTTTTGGGACCTATTTTAAGGGACTTAAGATACATAAAACAAAGAGGATGGCTGGGATAAGTAAATAAAATCCAAGTGGTAATTGCATCTGTATGACTTTCTGGGTTTTCTAAGTGATCTTGGAGGCAAGAACAGTTCAGTTTTTTTAAAATTTAAATTCTATTTATTTATTTTTTGAGGCGGAGTCTTGCTCTGTTGCCCAAGCTAGAGTACAATGGTGTGAACTTGGCTTACTGCAACATCTGCCTCCGAGGTTCAAGTGATTCTTCTGCCTCAGCCTTCTGAGTAGCTGGGATTACAGGTGCATGCCACCATGCCTGGCTAGTGGCATGTGTTTTTAGTAGAGATGGGGTTTCACCATGTTGGCCAGGATGGTCTTGAACTCCTGACCTCAGGTGATCCACCTGCCTCAGCCTCCCAAAGTGCTGGAATTATAGGTGTGAGCCACCACACCTGGCCCAGTTTAGTTTTTTGAATTATGGCTAACTTCATTCCTGCTTGAGGTTGAGTGAATAATAATATTGTATTACCCATTTATTAAGAGCTCCAGAATGTATCTGCTCATAAATAGAATGGCTGTCTTTAATGGTATTTGTAATTTTAAAGAATTACATGTTTAGTAACTTTCTCCTTGGTTGACTTTTAAAGGTCTTGGTTGACTTTTTAAAGTTTTGTTTTGGTCTTTGTAAATGATATATTCTATAGAAACACAAGGACAAATTATAAAGGATTTTAGAGTTATATCTCTGAATAGGATTTTTCTAGCCTTTCTTTTAGGTACTGGCAAAATCTTTCAAATGGAGGTTGACAAGAGGAAGAAGAGAATAAAGTAGGAAGGTTTTAAAAAGTACTACTACTATTACAGAAATATTTACTGTGTCCTAGGCATAATACCAAATGTTCTTTATTCATTATCTCATTTAATCTTTATAATAACTCTAATTGGTAGGTATTGTAAATATCCACTTTTTATGGATGAGGAAATTGAGGCTTGGAGATTCTAAGTAACTTGCCTAAGGAAACAATACTAGTAAATGGTTCAGCCTGGATTCAGCTAGGTCTAATTGATGACAAATCTCTGCTTCTGAATCACCATGCCATAATATACTTTGTATAAATCCTTTTTGTTTTTCTTCTTTATATCAGAATGTGGATGACGGCAACACCATGCATTTTCAGAAAGTTACCCTACTCCTAAGATTCCAATATTGAGTTTACATTTTTAAGTTCCTTTTTTGCCTACAAAAAGTATGTATAGGTGTAGTTTAATGAATAATGAAAACAAATCAAACACTTGCGCACTAACCCCCTAGATTAAGAAATAGGGTATTACTGATAAGTTTGAACCCTCTATCTTTTTTCTATCATAGTTCCTTCTCCTCCCATAAACTACTCTAAATTTTGTCATTCTTTTTTTCTTCTTCAGAGATTGGCCAGATACTATTAGATCTCTAAGCAGTATACTGTTTAGTTTTGGATTCTATGTAAGTGTATACATTATATATGTGTGTTCTTTTTAAAGATATAGTTTTAAAAATTTGAGACAGGATCTCGCTCTATCACCCAGGCTAGAGTGCAGTGGGACAAACATAACTCACTGCAGCCTTTATCTACTGGGCTCAAGCGATCTTTCTGCCTCAACCTTCCATGTAGTTGGGACCACAGGTACATACCACCATGCCTAGCGAATTTTTTTTTTTTAGAGATAGGGGGTGTCTTACTTTGTTACCCAGGCTGGTCTTGAATTTCTGGGCTCAAGTGATCTTCCTGTTTTGGCCTCCCAAAGTGCTGGTATTGGTGAGCCACTGCACCTGACTAAAAATTTTTTTTTTACTGTGGTAAAAAACACATGACATTAAATTTAGCATTTTAACTGCTTTAAAAATTAAAAAAAAGTTTTTTAGAGACAGGGCCTTACTTATTGCCCTGGCTGAAGTGCAGTGGCACCATCAAGGCTCACTGCAACCTTGAATTCCTGGGCTCAAGTTATCCTTCTGTCTCAGGAGGATATCCTCCTAGCCTTCTGAATAGCTAGGACTACAGGCATATGCATGGCTAGTTTTCAAAATAATTTTTTGTAGAGACAGAATCTTGCTATGTTGCCCAGGCTAGTCTTGAACTCCTGAGCTCAAGCAATCCTCCTTCCTTGGCCTCCCAAAGCACTGGGGTTACAGGAATGAGGCAATTCTCCTGGCCACCATCTTAACCTTTATTTTTGAGTGTATGGTTCAGTAGTAAGTATATTTACATTGCTGTGCAATGAATGTCTAGAAATTTTTTGTCTTGCCAAACTGAAATTCTGTACCCATTAAACTAATTTTCCCTTCATTTCTGCCCTTTGCCTTTGACAACCACTTTTTAACTTTCTGTGATTTTGACTAGATACTTTATACGAGTGGAATTATATAGTATTTGTCTTTTTGTGACTGGCTTATTTACTTTGTGTAATATTCTTGAGGTTCATTCATGTTGTTGCATATGACAGGATTTCCTTTTTTAACAGGCTGCATAATAAATATTTCATTATATGTATATAGCATACTTTCCTTATCTATTCATTTATCAGTGGATATTTGGGTTGCTTCTACCTCTTGGCTATTGTGTTAATGCTGCAGTGAACATGAGTGTATGCAAATACCTCTTTGAGATCCTGCTTTGAATTCTTTGGAATATTTACCCAGAGGTGGGATTGCTGGATTATATGGTTGTTTTATTTTTAATATTTTTTAGGAATCTTCATACGGTTTTCCATAATGATTGCACCATTTTGTATTCCTACCAAAAGGCACAAGAGTTCTTAATTTATGTATTTTCAAACGTTGTTTTCAGCTATTCTGTTCTGCTCAAATATTTTTTTGGAATATTTGTCCAGAAGTGGGATTGTGGGATCATATGGTAGTTTAATTCTAATTTTTTTTTTTTTTTTTGAGACAGTATTTTACTCTGTCGTCCAGGCTGGAGTGCAGTGGTGCAGTCTTGGCTCACTGCAACCTCTGCCTCCTGAGTTCAAGTGATTCTCTTGTCTCAGCCTCCCGAGTAGCTGAGATTACAGGCATATACTGCCATACCCAGCTGATTTTTGTATTTTTAGTAAAGACTGGGTTTCGCCATGTTGAGAGCTCCTGACCGCAGGTGATCCGCCCACCTTGGCCTCCCAAAGTGCTGGGATTATAGGTGTGAGCCACCGCGCCTGGGCTTATTTTAAATTTTCTTAGGAATCTTCATACTGTTTTCCAAAATGGTTGTGCTATTTTTATTTCCACCAAAAGGCACAAGGGTTCTTAATTTGTATATTTGTTCTTTTCAACTTTGTTAATTCAGCATTGTGTTTATGAATTATATTTTTTATATTCACAGTGTTAATGCATATAGTTGTAATTTGTTCATTTCCACTGTTATATAGCATTCCATTGCAGGACTGTACTGCATTTTGTTTATCTATTCTACTGTTAATGGGCATAGGTATTGTTTCCAAATTTCTTTTTTTGCTGTAGGAAATTATACCGCTATAACATTCGTGTATATGTCCGCTGGTACACAAGAGTTATGGTTTCTCTGGGATATATACCTAGAATAAAACTGTTAGGTAATAAGGCATGTCTATGTTTAACTTTACTAGAAAATGCCATTTTATTCTTTAAGAGTTTATGCTGTTTACACTGTCATCAGCAGTATGAAGGTTTTTTTTTTTTGGAGACAGAGTCTCTCTCTGTTGCTCAGGCTAAAGTACAGTGGCACAATCTTGGCTCACTGCAACCTCCGCTTCCCAGCTTCAAACAATTTTCCTGCCCCAGCCTCTAGAGTAGCTGGGATTACAGGCATGTGCCACCATGCCCAGCTAATTCTTTCGTATTTTTAGTAGAGACGGAGAGACAGGGTTTCATCATATTGGCCAGGCTGGTCTTGAACTCCTGATCTTGTGATCTGCCCACCTTGGCCTCCCAAAGTGTTGAGTTTACAGGTGTGAGAAGGTTTTTTTTTTTTTTTTTAATTAAAAAAAAATCTTTGCCAACGTTTGGTATTGTCAGACTAAAAAAAAATTCAGATGTGAAGTGGTATTTTATTGTGGTTTTAAAATGCATTTCCCTGATTGTTCCCCCTTTTCATTCTTTTTGGTAGTTTGTTTCCTCTTCTGTTAATGCCGGTATAAGTTGATAATTTGTCCACTTTTTACTCTCCCTTTACTTCTGTTTCTTCATTTTCATGGATTTATGGTAGTAGCTCATACGTTAGTTTACCTGCTTTTGCCCTTGTTCCTGTAGTCAGCTTTCCACACAGTGGCCAAGAATGAGCCTTAAAATGAATAATTTATGTTCGGTTACCTCTCTGTTCTAAACTCTGCGGTGGCTCCTCATTTCATGCAGAGTAGAAGTCAAAGTCTTTATAGCATCCCTTCTGTCTGACATGGTCATTCTCCAGCCTCTCCGATCTTATCTTGCCTGCCTCACTCTCCCTACTGTCCCCAGCACTTTTCACCCTGCTCTACATTTTCTTGTTTTTATAGCACTTCTCTTCTAACACTATGTAAATTACCTGTCCATTTTCGTATATAGGCTCTATGAGGGCAGGGATGATTGTTTTGCTCATTGAAATATTCCTAATGCCTCAAACAGTGCCTGCCACATGGTGGGCATCTAATGAATATTTACTGAATTGCCTTGAATTTGGTGAATAAATGTCCATTTTCTTTGATGGGTAGACTTTCTTTGAAAGTATTTTAGTTATCTGAATAAATATGAGTTTTCTGTAAAACTGAACAATAATGGAGAGTAATTTTATACTTGCTTTCAGTTGTACTGGAAAGTTTTGTTTTCCCTTGTTGAACACTTGTTTAGATGAATTAAAGAGCACATTTTTTAAGGGCTCTAAGATTACTTTTGATTATGAGTTTTATTACAGGATAATCACTAGAGAATTTAAAATTAAGATTAAAATCATACTTAGGAGGCCAAGGCAGGAGCATTACTTGAGTCTAGGAGTTCAAGGCTGCAGTGTGCTCTGATTGACCCACTGCCTCCAGACTGGGTAACAGAGTGAGACTCCCACATTTCTGAAGAATTTGAGATAAATAAAAGATGATGAATTCTTGACTTTCCTAAAAAAAAAAAAATCAAAATCAGATATGTAGATTAGAAACTCAAATTGCATTGGTGATTTCATTACAGGATAACCTCATTTCTTGTTAATCACAAAGTACACATTCTTATAGGTCTAGAAGTAGAAAGCCAGTCTTGAGATTTCTTGATTATGTGCAGTGAAAGGGGAGTTCCAGAGTGCTGGGGAGAAATGAAGAGTAATCCCAAGGCTTTGAGGTGTCTGAACAAGCAAGTGAAGTAAGGAAGGCAAAGATCAAGAGCTGTTGTTTTTTATTTTAATGAGTTGAAACTGTGATAGACTATAGAGAAACTTTGAGAGTTGGAGTTGTTATGTTTGATGTAGTGAGTGGAAATATTTTACTAAGGTGTTACATTCATTCAACCACTATTTGCACCAAAACACAGGGCTTGAGATACCAATAATGAGCATAACAAATGTGATCACTGTACTCTTGGAATAAAATATTTGGGGAGACATATCAAACACAAAAATTGAGAAATGTCAGATTCTTGATTTTGATAAGTAGGCTATAAAAAGGAGGATATATATCAATTGAAGTTAATCTGGAAAACAACCGCCCTGCATATTTCAAGCCATGAAAAATTTAATACAGGCGGTTACAGGCTTGCAAACCTGTCAGGAAGGACTAGACAGTAATGTAAGAGAAATTGCCCCATTCAGGAAGTCAGAAAGAGCAGGAATTGTTGAAAAACTGCTGCTGCTGATCCCAGTTGTCTCTTATCTTTGAAGCAGGTGGTTCACAGAAGAGCACCTGAAAGCTGTGCGTGAAACCTAATGTGTCATATGCTGATCCATGTGCTGTCCTTTGCTCTTGAAGGAGCAGTAATACTTCTGTTTCTTTTTGTCTTCCAAAGCTTTTTCAGATATTTCTCAAGAGGTAGAAGCAAAACTGGAGCCTTCCTGATAGGGATTTTGGAAAATGTAGTTTCCAGGTTTCTAGTCCCTGGGAAGAGCATAGAATGATGAAAATGGTTTTAAGTTTTCAAGAGACAATCTGGCATAATTAGCTATGAGAAAAAATAACAGGGTCACCAATTTTAGATTGGATGGTAAAAAAGTCCTCTCCAAAGAGGAGATATTGTCTGATGGATAAGATCTTCTAAAAAATGGATCAGTTTCTAACAAGGATGTTGGCTGTTTTATGGCACAAGTGGAGGACTTAGGAGTAGGGATAATTTTTCCAGTAAGAATATTTCTAAGGAGGTGACATTTGGTTTGTTGTGAGTGATGAGAGGAGCAGTCGTAGGAATATTGAGGAGAACATACTTTATGGCTGAGAAGACAAATACAGTTGCCTTGAGACTTGAATGACCTTGGCATGTTGGAAGGCAAGAAAGAAGAGAGGAAGAATGATAGGAATGAAGCTGGGGAGTTAGGTAGGGTCATGTAGTATCTTCAGTGGTATGCTATTTAATATGAGACATCATTGGGTCATGAATAAGAGTATGAAATGAGCTAATTTTCATTTGAAGCATAGGATTTTGGCTGTTCTATAGAGAATACATTTGGAGGAAGAAGGTGGGTAAGGGTTGTGGATAAGTAGTGGAAGTAAGGAGGGCAGATGTGAAACTTTAGCAGTACTTCAGGTAATAAGTGATAGTGGCATATAGCAGTGCCAATGGCCAAAAGTGGATATATTTTAGAATGTACTTTAGATGTAGAGTCATCAGTCTTGGTATTAAGTAGATATTGGTAATTAGGAAGTGAAAAATCAAGGAAGCCTACTAAGTTTTTGGCCTTAGCAACTATGTGGATTGTGTGACATTTAGTGAAATAGGAATAATTGGGGGAGGAGCAGATAGAACAGTATGAAATAATCAGGTATTCTGTTTTGGACTTGTTATGTTTTGTCACTGATTAGGAGTCAAAACTTGTTATGTTTAGTCATTGATTAGGAGTCACTGATTAGGTGGTTGAGCTGAGGGATGAGATCAGGGCTGTAATCTAGATTTGAGAGGCACATTTACAGCTGTTTAGACTGGATGTGATCATTTGTAGGGGAGACGAATGCCCATGACGTAACTCTAGGAACACTCCAACTTTTAGATGTTTCACAGAGGAGAAGCAGCCAGAAAAAGAAACAGAAAAAGAGAGACAGGTAATAGGAAACTAGTTAAGCTGAGGTCACAGAAGCCTAGTGAATAAAGTGTTCTGAGATGGAGAAAGTGGTCTGTTAATGCTGCTAAGAGGTGGTATCAGATGAGGACAGAAAATTCTTCTCTGTTAATTAACTATTGGCTTTGGCAAGATTGAGGACATTGGTAAAATTCATAAGAATTGCTTCAGTTCAAGGAATTAAATGTCTAGGATAATGCCTGGCTTCTTTATAAGGGTGTTCAAGTTGCTGAAAATGATGATAGGTATAGTGGTGAACAGGGAGGCCAGACCATAAGCCAGACACTGAAAAGTGTATTAAGGAGGAGGAGCAGATACTGTTGGGGAGGCCATAACAGAATAACATGGTGGGATTCCAGAACTAGTATCACATTGGTTGAAGTGTCTGCAACATGAATACATATAATGTGTTGAGAATACTTTGGATCATATCAACTATAAATGGTTCCAGAGGTTGATGTGAAGGATATGAGAATAGAGTGATTGTGATTATGGTGGGAAGAAGGTGTACAACATTTAAATTTAAAACGCTTTAGGAGTTGTATAGTGGTGTTTTTTGTTTGTTTGTTTTGTTTTGTTTTGTTTTTTTGAGATAGTGTCTCATTCTCTTTGCCCAGACTGGAGTGCAGTGGCATGATTATGGCCTGAGGCAGCCTTGACTTCCCGGGGCTCAGGTGATTCTCCTATCTCAGCCTCCTGAGTAGCTGGGATTATAGGTGCACACCACCACCCCCGGCTAATTTTTTTGTATTTTTAATAGAGACAAGGTTTCACCATGTTGCCCAGGCTGGTATGGAACTCCTTGGCTCAAGCCATCCACCTGCCTCAACCTCCTAAAGTGCTGGGATTACAGGCATGAGCCACCATGTTCTCAGCCTTTGAATAGAGTTTTAGGAAGTTAATTTGAGTAGTTGGGGGAAAGAGAAATATGCTTAAATAGCTTTAGGAAACTAGCTCTCTAGGTAGGGTACGTGTTTCTCTTTGTATAATCACGCTTTTGACACTCTATTACATAAAAGATTTTGTTTTGGCTGAGTACAGTGGCTTATGTTTATAATTCCAGCACTTTGGGAGGCTGAGTTAGGAGGATCACTTAAGGCTAGGAGTTTGAGACCAGCCTGGACAACATAGTGAGACCTTGTCTTTATCCTTACCCACCTCCCCCCATTTTTGTTTTTAAGAGATAGTTATGCCAATCATTTGGAGGTTTTTTTTGGTCTATTTTAAAATTTTGATGTAGCATAAGCAGTCCAAATAAAGGTTTCTGATTTAATCTCATGTATTTTCTGCATACTTTTTAAATATTATTATACTTCAAGTTCTAGGGTACATGTGCAAATCTTACAGGATTATTACATAGGTATACACATGCCATGGTGGTATTATTACATAGGTATACACATGCCATCCCCCCCATCACCTACATTAGATATTTCTCCTAATGTTATTCCTCCCCAATCTTCCCACACCCTCCTATCCTTCCCCTAGCCCCCCGCCCCCCAACAAATCCCACTGTCTGATGTTCCCCTCCCTGTGTCCATGTGTTCTCATTGTTCACCATCCACTTAGGAGTAAGAACATGTGGTGTTTGGTTTTCTGTTCTTCTGTCGGTTTGCTGAGACTGATGGTTTCCAGATTCTCCATGTCCCTGCAAAGGACATGAACTCATTCTTTTTTATGGCTGCATAGTATTCCATGATATATATGTGCCACATTTTCTTCATCCAGTCTCATCTTGATGGGCATTTGGGTTGGTTCCAAGTCTTTGCTATTGTAAACAGTGCCTCGATGAAAATATGTGTGCATGTGTCTTTATAATAGAATGATTTATAATCCTTTGGGTATATACCCAGTAATGGGATTGCTGGGTCAAATGGTATTTCTATTTCTAAATCCTTGAGGAATTGCCATACTCTCATACAAAATGGTTGCACTAATTTACACTCCCACCAATGTGTAAAAATGTTCCTATTTCTCCACATCCTCTCCAGTATCTGTTGTTTCCAGATTTTTTAATGATTGCCATTCTAACTGGCATAAGATGGTATCTCATTGCAATTTTGATTCGCATTTCTCTAATGACCAGTGGTGATGAGCATTTTTTCATATGTTTGTTGGCTGCACAAATGTTTTCTTTTGAAAAGTGGCTGTTCACATCCTTTGCCCACTTCTTGATGGGGTTGTTCGTTTGTGTTTTTGTAAATGTGTTTTAGTTCTTTGTGGATGCTGGATGTTAGCCCTTTGTCAGATGGGTAACTTGGAAAAATTTTTTTCCATTCTTTTCGTTGCCAGTTCACTCTAATGATTGTTTCTTTTGCTGTACAGAAGCTCTGGAGTTTAATTATATCCCATTTGTCTATACTATTTTGGCTTTTGTTGCCAATGCTTTTGGTGTTTTAGTCACCAAGTCCTTGCCTATTGCCTATGTCCTGAATGGTATTGCCTAGGTTTTCTTCTAGGGTTATTATGGTGTTAGGTCTTATGTTTAAATCTTTAATCCATCTGGAGTTAATTTTTGTATAAGGTGTGAGTGAGGAAGGGGTTCAGTTTCAGGTTTCTGCACATGGCTAGCCAGTTTTTCCAACATCATTTATTAAACGAGGAATCCTTTCCCCATTGCTTGTTTTGTCAGGTTTGCCAAAGATCAGATGGTTGTAGATATGTGGCATTACTTCCAAGGCCTCTGTTCTGTTCCATTGGTCTGCATCTCTGTTTCTGCATACTTTTAAATTTATAATTGTTTTCTTTCCCTTTATAAACGATTTTTTAAAATTGGCTGTATGGTTCACCTGTTGAGGTCCTCTTTTTGTTTATTCCCCCCATTCTCATTCCATAATAAATATTGGAAAAAGATTATAATAAATATTGGGAAAATGTTATCTCTACACCGATACCTTTCATGTTTACATCCTTGTTTACTGTACAGTCTGCTCTTGTGCCATCAAAGTGTCTAATTGAATATAAAACATAGCTTTAGCAGTACATGTATGTATGCTATCTATAGAAGCATCTTCTAGTGGAAAGATCAGGATGAAAACAAAGTAGACCATAACAAGTGTATTATCCATACAAATAGCTAGATGGTATGCTTAGTTGGCTGAATTTAATAGGCTGGGTTCTGGACTAAACCAGAGCAATCTGAGAATTCATTTCTACTGGCAACAACTGAAGGAATGCTAGGCAGACCTCGAGATCTTTGCTGGGTCTAACATGGTGATAGTGGGTTGATTCTTTTTAAGATTCTGAGTCACTATTCAGCCCAGTTACTACTTCATGTTTTCTCTGCCCAGACATCTTCAGTGATTCAGTTTTGGCTTCAAACTTATAAAGAATTATTGGTCAGAAATCTGCTCAAAGTTCTGTGACTTCCTCTTGTTAGAATGGGGAGGGGTGTATGAGACTCAGATAATTATAATAAGTAGAGTTCTGGCTCAGGTTTAACTCACATTGGGTCTCTGAGGGGGAACTAGGGAAATTATCAGAGTAATTTCCCTGGTTCCCAGTTTTGTAATTGGAATCAATATACATGGTAGTTGGCAGAACTCTCAGGTTGGCTCCTTGACCAGTTGGGTTAAGTGCTATCCTAGTGGAGAAGTTCAAGTGGAAATCTCTAAAACTATACCTTCCCTCATCTTGGAAGGGGCAGCAATTCTTCTAGTTTGTGATTAACACATATTCTGGATTCACATGTTTGCTTTTCCTGCTCATAAGTCCACAGCCAGCACCACTATCTGAGGACTTATGGAGTGTTTAATTGACTAATATGGGATCTTGAGTAATATTGTCTCTTGCCAACAGTCTCACTTTACAGGAAAAGATGTGTGGCAGTGGGCCAGAGTCTCTGAATCCACTGGTCCTAGCTCATACTACTCTATCCATAATCCTCTGGATTGATAGGTGAGTTGTAATGGGATCATAACGGTACAACTGAGATGCCAGATTGGAGGTGATCCTCTACAGGGATCAGCACCATTCCTTCAGAATGCTTGGCTATCATTATGTTAGGTATCCTCAATAGGTAAAGTACATGGGTTCAAGAACCAAGGGATAGAATGAGTGGTCTCATTTACTATCACACCCAGTCCTTTACTTGAGGAGTTTATACTTCCCATTCATATAGCTTTAGACCCTGTCGGATTAGAGGTTCTTGTCTCTGGAAGTGGAAATGCCCTACTAGGGGACAGACACAGTAAGAGTTCCATTAAATTTAAGCCATGCCTGCTATCTGGTCACTTTGGGCTCCTCGTGCCAAAATCTCTAGGGAAGAGGAGGAGTCACCATCCTGGCAAAGGTAATTGACTCTGATCATCATCACAGTGTGGACAGAGAAGAGTATGTCTGGCACTCAAGGGATCTGCTGGTATGTCTCATGGTGTTCCCAAGCCCATTATTTTAATAAATGTACAAATACAACAGCCATTGCCTAAAAAAGGCATGGTAACCAGAGTTTCAGACGTCTTAGATATAAGGATTTGGATTGCCCTACTAGCAAGCTGCTTACACCAGCAGAGGTGCTAGCAGAGGATGAGGGAACTCTAGAGTGGGATGATAATCAGTTATGGCCAAGAAATCAACTGCAGCATTGAGACTATAGTTTGTCCTCTTCTTCAAAGTTTCCAATGGAAACAAAATAAGTAGAATCCTTAAGAAGCTGTTTCTGGCTGGGTGTGGTGGCTCTTGCCTGTAATCCCAGCACTTTGGGAGGCTGAGGCAGGCAGATCACGAGGTCAGGAGATCAAGACCGTCGTGGCCAACATGGTGAAACCCCATCTCTACTAAAATACAAAAAATTAACTGGGCATGGTGGTGCATTCCTGTACTCCCAGCTACTCAGGCTGAGGCAGGGGAATCACTTGAACCCAGGAGGTGGAGATTGCATTGAGCCAAGACCATGCCACTTGCACTCCAGCCTGGTGACAGAGTTAGACTTCATCTCAAAAAAAAAAAAAAAAAAAAAAAAAAAAAGAAGAAGAAGCTGTTTCGGCTAGAGTGAACTTACTCTAAGAAGCAAGTGGATTTGTGTGGTGTGATTTGCCTGTTCATATAATCCACTCATTTTTCTAATAGCATCATTTATTGATTTGTAGAACCTCAGTATGTAGCAGGAATATTATCTATTATGTATGATGAAAAAATTGTTTTCTAGTCTGTAGCAAGTCGTTTAGTAGTATTGTGTCTCCCCTTCCCCTTACAAAAAGGTTTCAATGTAAAATATTTGTTTTTAGAAATGGGGTCTTGCTGATCTCAAACTCCTGACCTTAAGTAGTTCTCCAGCTTTGGCCCCACAAAGTGCTGGGACTACATATGTGAGCTACCACATCTGGACTTAAATTTTGATAAAATGAAATTTATCAGTCTCCTTTACATGATTTAAAAATTTTAAGTTATGTTTAGGAAATTTCTGCCCTGATCTCATAATTATATTCTCCTATAATTTGATAAAAGTTTAAAGTTTTCTCTTTGATCTTTAGGTTATTTGTGCATATGGGATTTCCTTTTGTGTATAGAGTGAAAGATAGGGATCTAGTTTTTTTCTGTCCTCATGTAGAAAGCCAGTGGTGTCTCAAGCAGTTATTTAGTAGTCATTTCTTTCCACATTGGTTTGTAATACTTCTCTCCTATGCCGTATTTCCATATATGCATAGATTTTGTGTGTACCTGTCATTTTTTTTCCCAGAAGTATATTTGTTCCTTACAGTGTGCTGTTATGTTGGTGGTACATGAATCTGTAGACATCTTCCTGGAATGTCAATTTTACCTAAAGAATATGAAAAAGATTGAGTAATTGAATAGTGATTATTTGAGGACATTTTTCAGTGAAATAAGACTGAATTATGGAGTCAAATAGAACTTTCATGAATTTTAAGATAAAATGTGATACAATTTGAAGAAATATTGAACTCATGGGGCACCATTTGAGGCCATTTCCCCAATTTTCTAGAAGTACATTCTTTACCACTTAAGAATATTGTGGTAGAAGGACCACCTTACATGAACTATTTTTATTTTTTGTCAAAGTGTTCTGTTTATTATTCCATGTATACAGTGTGAGAATTGATACCTTTTTTTGGTGATCTTTGCCTGGAATGTCATCCTTCTTTTGTAGTTCAGAGGCAGCAGGTCCAGCTCAATTCATCTTATTTCTTGAACCCTTTAACAGTTGTAATTCTTGTTACTGGCTTCTTTGAAATCTGGTCCTTACTGGGCTTTCCTTGTATTAAGTAATATTTCTAATGACTAATGTTTATTGAGAGTGTACTATGTGCCTGGTGTATTTCTAAGTATTTTACCTTATTAACTGATGTAAATCTCATCAGCTCTGAAAGCTAGGTTTTTGCCCCCATGTAGGTATTATTTTTATTTTTCACAAGGAAACAGAGGCACAGAGAGAGTTAATAATTTAAATCATGGAGCAAAAGCAGGCAAACTGGCTTCAGAGTCTGCGCCCTTAACTACTATGCTCTGCTCCCACTTAGTTGCTCAATAAATAATTGCTCAAGGAATGAATTTACCACTGACATTAACACTTAGCAGACATAACCTTGTTCTGTTGTTTTATCTTTAATGGGTGTGTTTTTTCCTAACTATATAATACATCCCTGAAGGCAGGAATAAAATCTTATACTTATTTATAGTATGGCTTTATATTTTATTATTATTTTTTATTATACTTTAAGTTCTGGGGTACATGTGCAGAACCTGCAGGTTTGTTATATAGGTGTACCTTCTCAAAGTACCAGTGTGGTAAGTCACAGGACTGGGATAGAAACCTCGGTCTTCTGATTAGACTCTAGTGTAGTGTCTAGTTACATGAGCATGTCTTTCAGAATACCAACTTTTATGTGTTCGATGAGAGAATTATCTTTTTAAGGAATTTATTCTAGAGCAAAAGCATTGCCTTTAGTAAAAAGACCAACTTATATATGGTAAATGCTGAGTTTATAATTTAAAGAAATACATTCTAGAATAAAAACTTCCATGGGATGATCATAGGCCATGTGAGTGAATGCAGAGATTGTTATTGCTTTTATGGGCAAGGTAATTGAAGACAGAGAGGTGGTTTTCTAAAGGTCTTACATAGGTAGTATATATTTTTGGGGGCTTCTGTTTGCAACTAATAGGAAGCTCAACTCAAATTATCTTGAAGAACTTACAGACTCACTGAAAAGTACAGCTACAGATAGGATGATCTTCAAGTGAGGCTAGATGTAGTAGATCATCTATGTAGTGTTACCATTGTTTCATTTTCTTTCTGTTTTTTGGCTTCCCTCTCCATCCCCGTCAGAGTGCTGTCTTTCTAAGTTTGGAGTACTAGAGATGTTTCTAGATAAACAAAATGGATGCTTTTTCTTACAGGAATAAAGGAGATGAGAGGAAGCTTTTTTCCCCAGATAGTCTCAGCATATCTCCTCATATCTAAATGGTGCCTATTTGATTGCTTGCTCATCTCTGAACCAACCATGGCAATCAGAAGGATGGCATTCATTGATTGGCTTAAGCCAGTCAGTGCCCCATTCTTGATTTTGGGGTAGGATCAAATCTACCCAAAATGCATGATTGGGAAATTCATAGTCTAAGTGTAATAGGGGAAGGGTTGTCTGGATATTGGGTAGGCAACCAAAAGATGTCTTTCCCCTGCAGTAAGCAAATATTAGAGTAAAAATCCCGGCTTTTTGCTTTGTTGAAAATCATAAGTGAATACATAAAGCTTGATCTTATACTGAGTATATAACTTTTTAAATCGTTTTTCTAAAAAATTGAAGTGAAATTCATATTACATAAAATTAACCAGTTTTTATTTATTTATTTATTTATTTATTTATTCTTAGAGACAGGGTCTCACTCTATTGCCCAGGCTGGAGTGCAGTGGCATGATCATGCTTCACTTCAGCTACACTTGAACTCCTAGGCTCAAGTGATTCTCCTGCCTTTGCCTCCTGAAGTGTTGGGATTATAGGTGTGAGCCCCTGTACCCAACCCAAAATTAGCCATTTTAAAGTGAACAATGCAGTGGCATTTTGTACATTCACAATGTTGTGTAACCACCCCTTCTTCTTTTTTTTTTTTTTTTTTTTTTTTACCACCACATCGATCTGGTTCCAAAACATTTTTATTGCCACAAAAAGAAACCTCATCTCCATTAAGTGGTTATTCCCCATTCTCTCCTCCCTGTGGCCCCTGGCAACAACTAGTCTACTTTCTGTCTCTATGAATTTACCTATTCTGGATATTTCATGTAATAAGTGAGTATAAATACATTTTAAAAAATATGAAAATATAAAGTCTCTAACATTTATACCTTTTTTGTCTGTAAAATTAGATATAATAGATTACCTGTGAAGTATCCAATGTTTACAATATTGCGTATGATTGCATAATATTAATTGGTGTTTATGCAGAATAAGTAGTAAATTTGGCTTTACTTCAAGAAAGTGTATAGGACATCTTCCATAAAATTTTGTTTTGTTCTTATAAAAATAATGCTTTAGGTCCAGTACAGTGTCTCATGCCTGTAATCTCAGTGCTTTGAAAAGCCAAACTGGGAGGATCACTTGAGGCCAGGAGTTTGAGGCCGGCCTGGGTAACATAGCAAGACACCCTATCTACAAAAAGAAAAAAAATTAGCTGAGTGTGGTGGCCTGTGGCTATAGTCCTAGCTACTTGGGAAAATAAGGCAGGAGGATTGCCTGAGTCCAGGAGTTCAAGGTTACAGTGAGCTATGGTTGCACTACTGCACTTTAGCCTGGGCAACAATGTGAGACCCTGTCTCTAAAATAAATAAATAAATAAATAAATGAAAATAATGCTTCATATTGGAAGGGAGAAGGATCACTGTTGATATATGGATTATATATCTTTGTAATTAATTTCAAACAGCAGTGAGCAGGCCTCAAAGTTATTTTAAATTAAAAATTTATTTTTTATTGATATATTTAAACATATTTTTGGGTACATGTGATAATTTGATATATTTGTATAATCAAATCAAGGTAATTGGGATGTCCATCACCTTGAACATTTATCTCTTCTTTATGCTAGGAACATTTGAATTATTTTCTTCTAGCTATTTTAAAATTTACAATTGATTAATGTTAATTATAGTCACCCTACTGATAATCTGTTGCACACCAGGTCTTATTTCTTCTAAGTGTATATTTGTACCTATTAACCTCTCTTAATCCATCGCTTCTTTCTACCCTTCCTGGCCTTTGGTTATCTTAAATTCTTTTTTTTTTTGAGATGAAGTCTCCCTCTTGTTGCCCAGGCTGGAGTGCAATGGCATGATCTCAGCTGACTGCAACCTCCACCTCCCAGGTTCAAGCGATTCTCCTGCCTCCGCCTCCTGAGTAGCTGGGATTACATGTGCCTGCTACCACACTCGGCTAATTTTTGTATTTTTAGTAGAGACAGGGTTTCATCATGTTGGCCATGCTAGTCTTGAACTCCTGACTTCAGGTGATCCTCCCACCTTGGCCTCCCAAAGTGCTGGGATTATAGGTGTGAGCCACCATGCCTGGCCTGATTTTTGTATTTTTAGTAGAGACTGGGTTTCACCATGTTGGCCAGGCTGGTCTCCAACTCCTGATCTCGTGATCCACCCACCTCCGCCTCCCAAAGTACTGGGATTACAGGCATGAGCCACTGCGACCGGCCTGCTTATCTTAAATTACTGAAGGTAAGCAATAGTTTTGTTTAGCTATGGTAGGTTTTCGAAAGAAAGAAGTGTTTTTTCAAAGTTTTGATAATATAAACCCAGGTAATAGCTCTAACCTTACTTGAGGTTTTCGTCTTCGTTCTGAGATCTGATTACTTAGATATTTGTATTCTTGGTCCAGGTCTTTTTTTTTTTTTTCAATTCTGTTGGCTACATGTATTTGAATAATTAACCAAATCACTAAGCTGGTGTTTATTAATGGAGTTAGTAAACTTACCCTCCCATATTCTGGAAGTTCTGCTCATATATTTTCTGTAAGTCTTTTCTGTAATAACTCGAGAACTTGTAGCATCAGAAGTAATGCTTAGCATTTGAGATTAAAAAAATAATTTAGGCGATTGTTTTTAGTTTTACTTTTAAATAAAGAGCAAAATATATGCATATATTTTGAGATAGGGTCTCACTGTGACACCCATGTTGGAGTGCAGTGGTGTGATCACAGCTCACTGTAGCTCTGACCTCCTGGGCTCACTCAATCCTTGTACCTCAGCCTCCCAAGTAGCTGGGACTATAGGCCACTGTACCCAGAGAATTTATTTTTTATTTTATTTTATTTATTTATTTATTTATTTTGAGATGGAGTCTTGCTCTGTCGCCCAAGCTGGAGTGCAGTGGCATGATCTCAGCTCACTGCAAATTCCATCTCCTGGGTTCAAGCAAATCTCCTCCCTCAGCCTCCCAAGTAGCTGGGATTATGGGCATGTGCCACCACACCCAGTTAATTTGTTTTTGTATTTTTAGTAGAGACGAGATTTTGCCATGTTGGCCAGGCTGGTCTTAAACTCCTGACCACAGATGATCTACCTGCCTCAGCCTCCTGTGTGTGATCTCAGCTCACTGCAACCTCTGCCTCCCGGGTTCAAGCGATTTTTATGCCTCGGCCTCCTGAAGAGCTGGGACTACAGGCGTGCACCACCATGCCCGGCTAATTTTTTGTATTTTTAGTAGAGATGGGATTTCACTATGTTGGCCAGGCTGGTCTCAAGCCCCTGACCTCAGGAGATCCTCCCACTTTGGCTTCCCAAAGTGCTGGGATTACAGGCTTGAGCCACCGTGTCCAGCAGGCTAGCACTCACTGAACGTTTATTATGTATCAGGAACTGTTTAAAATTTTTTTACATATAATAACTCATTTGGGTGGCCATTTGATTTCTTAAAAGATTTCCATTTCCCCCTCTTTATTAGTGTAATTAAAAAATAATTGTCCCTACTATTAAAAAAATTACAAATATAACAAATGATTTAGGTTTTGAAACAATCTGGGGAACAGGTTTCAAACTTGTCTGTTATTTTATTAATTGATTTTTCCCTAGTGTTTTATTAGGCATTTAAAATGATTAATTGAAAATCTTAGCAAATATTGAGCAAACATGGATATACTTTGCTTTCAAGAAAACAAAGATGAGGACATTGTATTTTTAGAACTATTTCACCTTGAGTTAAGTATTGCTTGTCATAAAAGAAATACAATTCTTGCCTTAATTGCCTCACATTCTCTGTATGGATTTTCTGGAATTTTCGGTTGTTGAGGTAGGGAGAATGATAGTTTATTCTCACAAATCTGCTTTATATAGCTTATATAATTTAGTCTATAATTATTTGCTATTATCAACTTTTAAAAAATTGATTCACAAGAATTTATATTCTTGTACTCATCAAACATTTGAGGGTCCAACTTTGCATTACACAAGATAGCTGGCATGTTATTGAGAGGGTATCCAACTGTTTAGCTTAAATATTTGTGGAACTAATAAATAGAAACAGCATCTTCACTAATTGTTTTATTTTATTTAAAAGGTCATAATAATGGATGCTTGATAAATATTGAACTAGAAGAAATAGTTATAAAAAATGAATTATATGTATTTATTTTAATGACCTCCTAAAAATAGTAGAAAAGTACAAACTCTGTTGTGGATGTGAAGAATGAAATAATGAAAATAAACCCAGTGTTAAACTCTAAGAAATAGAAATAAAATATAATTAAGAAAAATTGAATAAAATAAATAGATAATAGAAAAGTAGAAAGTAATAAATTGGAAACCACAAAAATGATGAAATTATGAAATTCAAGTTTCTTTACAGTGATTCTTTAAAAGGACCTTTATACAACTTTGACAAACATGTAGCATTTCTAATCAAGAGAAAGAGGTAGAAAAGCAAAATAAGAATTGAAGAGAGAGCTAGAACAGTAGAAACAGTGGAAAACTTAAAAAAGATTTTACTCAGTACTAATAAATGAGAAAATGTTAATGGCTTGGGTAGATTGGGGAACACTTAAATTACAATTGCATTCCTTTGTGTTCATTTGTTCATTATAGTAATCCTTTATTGGCCACATGTAACAGTGGTTCTCAGACTTTTTGGTGTTAATAACTTTTATAATTTTAAAAGTTATTGAGGACCCCCAAGACCTCTTATTTATGAATATGAATTCCTAATATTTACCATATTAGGAATTAAAATTTAGAAACTTTGAAATGTTCATTAATCAAAAATTATAAACCTATTACATGTTACCACAAACAATATATTTTTATAAAATATAATTATATTTTCCAAAACAAAAAAAAACTTTGTGAGATGAGTTGCATTGTTTTACATTTTTGCAAATCTTTTTAATGCTCGTCGTAAGAGAAAACAGATTCTCACATCTGCGTCTGTGTTGAGTCTGTTGTATGTTTTTGTTGAAATAAATGAAGATCATTTGGTATCTATAGATACTTATTTGGAAAAGGGAGAAACATTCTAATAATAGTCTTTTCAGGTAATTGCTGACATTCTTTTTGCACATACTTAGGTACATGTATTTTTAGCTCCTTTGAATCATGGTGGAAGTCAAGACATACCTTATTTAGTGCAGAACCTGCATTAATGGAAAGGAGAGTATTAGTTGAATTTGCCCTGCCTTTCCCCGAGGTAGACTTATAGTCAAGGTCTCTATGGAAATGCATTCCTAGCTTCGTTTAGTGGGACATTGTTCTTTCAAGCCTCCGAAGTCCTTAATGCTCCTGTGGCCATGGTGCTTTCCTTATTACTCATATACAGGCATACCTCAGAGATATTGCTGATTTGGTTTCAGACCACCACAGTAAAGCAAATATAATAAAATAAATAGTGCAATAAAGTGATTATCACAATTAAAGTGTGTCACACAAACTTTTTGGTTTCTTAGTGTGTATAAAAGTTATCTTTACACAGTATATTAAGTGTACAATAGCATATGACTAAAAAAAAAGTACATACCTTAATTAAAATATACTTTACTGCTAAAAATTGCTAACAATCATCTGAACCTTCGAAAGCGACTGTAATTTTGCTGGTATAAGGTCTTGCCCGAATGTTGATGGCTCCTGACTGGTTAGGATAGTGTTTGCTGAAGGTTGGGGTGGCCTTGGCAATTTCTTAAAATGAGACAACAATGAAGTTTGTTGAATTTATTGACTCTTCCTTTCACCAAAGATTTTCCTGGAGAATGTGATGCGGTTTGATAACATTTACTCCCTGTAAAATTTCTCTCAAAATTGAAATCATTCCTCAAACCTTGCCACAGCTTTATCAACTAACTGTATATATTATTTCTGAATCTCTTGTCATTTCAACAACGTTCACAGCATCTTTACCAAGAGTAGATACCATTTCAAGAAGCATCCCTAAGAAGCTAAAACTCCTCGTTTGTTCAAGTTTTATCATGAGATTGCAGTAATTCAGTCACATCTTCAGACTTCACTTCTAATTCTAGTTCTCTTGCTGTTTCTACCACATCTAGTTACTTTCTTCACTGAAGTCAGGCCCTGAAAGTCATCCATGAGAGTTGGAATTAATATCTTCCAAATGCTTTTTAATGATGATATTTTTTATATTTTCTCATGAATCACAGATGTTCTTAATGGCATCTAGAATGGTGAATCCTTTCCAAAAGGTTTTGAATTTGCTTTGACATGTATTATTTAAATAACAAGACTTCAGTGTCAGAATTACTCCTTGATCCATGGGCTTTCGAATGGATACTGTGTTAGCAGGCATGAAAACAACATTTATGTCCTTGCACGTATCCATCAGAGGTCTTAGGTGACCAGATTCATTGTCATTGAGCAGTTATATTTTGGAAGGAATCTTTTTTTTGGGGGGGGGGGACAGAGTCTCACTCTGTTGCCAGGCACCAGGTTAGAGTGCAGTGGCACAATCTCGGCTCACTGCAACCTCTGCCTTCCAGGTTCAAGCAGTTCTCCTGTCTCAGCCTCCTGAGTAGCTTGGACTACAGGCATGCGCCACCACGCCCAGCTAATTTTTGTATTTTTTTAGTAGAGAGGGGGTTTCACCATGTTGGCCAGGATGGTCTCGATCTCTTGACCTCGTGATCCACCCGCCTCGGCCTCCCAAAGTGCTGGGATTACAGGCTTGAGCCACCACGCCTAGCCAGGAATCATTTTTTTCTGAGCAACGGATCTCAACAGTGGGTTCAAATATTCAGCAAACAATGCTGTAAATAGATGTACCATCATTCTGGCTTTATTATTCCATTTATAGAGCACAGGCAGTGTAGATTTAGCATATTATTTAAGAGCCTTATGATTTTCAAAATGACATTGAGCATTGATTTCAATTTAGTCATTAGCTGCACTAGCTACGAAAAAGAGCCTTGCCTTTGAAGCTTTGAAACCAGGCATTGACTTCTCTTCTGTAGCTATGGTAGTCAATGATGGCATCTTCCAATAGAAGGATGTTTCATTTACATTGAAAAGTGTTTTTTAGTGAAGCCACCTTCATCATGATTTTAGATAGATATTATGGATAACTTGCTGAAGCCTCCATATCTGCACAGGCTGCTTCACCTTGCACTTTTATTTTATGGAAATAGCATCTTTCCTTGAATTTTATGAACCAACTTCTGCTAGCTTCAGACTTGTTCTCAGCCTTCATAAGACTGAAGAGAGTTAGGTATTAGGATCTGGATTAGGTTTTGGCTTAAGGGAATGTTGTGGCTGGTTTGATCTTTTATCCAGACGACTGAAATTTTCTCTATATAAATGGTAAGACTGTTTTGCTTTCTTAACATTGTGTGTTCATTGTAGCAGCAAGTTTAGTTTCCTTCAAAGACTTTTCCTTTGCATTCATGACTTGGCTAACTTGTGCAGTTGGCCTAGCTCTTGGGCTGTCTTAGCTTATGACATGCCCTTCTCACGAAGCTTGGTCATTTCTGTTTTTTGATTTAAAATGAGAGACCTGTGACTGTGTTTTTCACTTGAACACCTAAGTGTCCATTGTAGGGTTATTAATCGGCCTAATTTAAATATTTTTGTGTCTCAAGGAATGAGGGTCTGAGAAAAGAAGAGAGTTGGAAGAACAGTGGGTGAAGCAGTTGGAGTACATACAACATTTATTAAGTTTGTTATCTTATATGGGTGCTTTTCATGATGCCCTGAAACAAGTAAAATCGTAACACCAAAGGTCACAGATCACCATGACAGATATAACTATAATGAAAATGTTTGAAATAGTGTGAGAATTACCAAAATGTGAAACAGAGACATGAAGTAAGCACATGCTGTTGGAAAAATGATGCTGATAGACTTCTTCCATGGCATCGTTGCCACAAATCTTCAATTTGTAAAAAAGGAATACCTGCAAAACCCAGTAAAGCAATTCACAATAAAATGAGGCACACCTGTAATTGTCAGTTCTCCTAGTCTGCAATATTATTTTTGAAGCCCTTCATGAAGTTAGACAGACTTTCCCCCCTGATTTCTAACTTAGCTTTTACCTTGTTTTCTCAACCATATCCCTGAAGGGGCTTTGAGCCTCTAATGTCTTAAATCTTAACTATCACATGCACACCCTTTTTAGCCATCCCAGGATAAAACTGTTCATCAGTGGTAGAAAAAATGGCTACAGAAGAGTAGTCCACATATTTCAGAAACTGTTCTTAGCTTAGAGCATTTGGAGGATGATGTGTTAATAACACATGCTGGCTAGGAGTATGTAATATAAAATTTGTTGATCTATTGCTCATTTGTTGAAAGCTTATGATAGTTTTCAAAGTATGCTTTTGCAATAGAGTTACGTGTTTCTTTTTCTTTCTTTTTTTTTTTCTATTTTCCCCATAGTATATGAACATTTATGCCCAGGGTTGGTGTATCTGCCACAGACAGAAGAATATTGGTTTTCAATATGTTGAGTCTGAGGTAACTTGTGGGATAGCAAAGAGAAATTGTACAATAGGCAGTGTGTAATAGGAATTTAGGAGAGATTTTTAGGCTAGAGATAAATACTTAGGATGATTATTTTCATAGGTCATTGTAAAAATTGTAAGAATAAGATTGAACGAGAAAGTGTGGAGTATGAAGAGGACTGTGAAGGAAAAGAAATCTTGGGACCCCCAAATCACTAAGCTAAAGGGAAAAATCAAGCTGG
This sequence comes from Callithrix jacchus, assembly GCF_049354715.1. NCBI lineage: Eukaryota > Metazoa > Chordata > Mammalia > Primates > Cebidae > Callithrix > Callithrix jacchus. The sequence continues at coordinate 95,523,909 of NC_133509.1, forward strand.
GAACTGCTTAGGACAAACCTGCCTCCCATTCATTCTATTGAGTTGTTTCTCTGAGGCTCACCTGAGACAAATGAATCTCTGATTGCTTCCTTTGCCCTTTTGTTTATGTAAAAATGCAGATTCACTGAGCCAAACTAAGTTGTGTATTCAGTGGAAGGTTGATCAAGGATGCAGAAGAATCCAATCTTTTGTCTCTTATCTGCTTCTAACCTGGAAGCACCTCCACTTTGACTTTTCCCGCCTTACTGGACCGAACCAGTGCACATCTTACTAATATTGATTGATGTCTTATGTCTCCCTAAAATGTATAAAAGTAAGCTGTGCCCGATCACTTTGGGCACATGTCATCGGGGCCTCCTGATGGTGTGTCCTTAACTTTAGCAAAATAAATTTCCTAAATTCACTGAGACCTGTCTCAGATATTTGGGATTCATAGGATTATGGTCAATTCTTACTAGTTATATGATTTTAAGCCAGTTATTTGACTTCTTCATGCTTGGTGCCCTCATCTATGTAGTAAGGAAAATAATATCTACATCACATTGCAAAAGCCCTCATGAATGTTATTTTCTTTCTATATTCCTTCATATGTTTCCAACCTCTTTCTAGAAAATATTTATAGTGTTATTCCATAAAGGACTTAAATTTGGCTTAGGAGTTTTCTGGCAATGGGGCAAAAAGAAAAACTGGATAGATTCCATGGTCCGCTGTCTATCAGGAGGATACAAACCCATTTTTTTGAAAGTGTGTTTTTCCGGCATAGCTTTATTAAATTATTAACTCTTTCCTTTTCCCCTGCATATAAATGTTTGATTTTACACAGCTCCATTTTTCTGGCTCAAAATGGGCTTAAATACACTATTTGAATTTGTACCTTATATTATTTGCTTGTTAGTTGAAAATTGCAATGATGAATGATAATAGCCAACAGACGATTGATTAGACGTTAATTTTGAGTTCTAAGATAATGAAAAATGGATAAACCTACTTTTTTAAATTTTGAGGGTGACATCTTTTCTTCTGAAAGTCTATTATCTCTTCATAATGTTTTAATACCTGCTCCCAGGCCATCACTTCTCTATCTATGGATGAATTCTTTTGTTTCATATTCCAAAAGCACTTTATTAAAGTAGCTTATACATTTGGTTTGTAAATTTTTTCTTAGGATTTGGAGTACATAGTTTTTGAGTTCTCTTTTAGGTATAAAGTGATTCATAGCAATTTAGCTTACAGGTATGAAAGGACTGTTGAGGAAACTTAGCAGCAAATATTTCAAAGTTTAAATTGAGAATACCACATAAATAAATGTAACACATACCTATTTTAGGTGCTGAGATAAATGAGAAATGAGTATTACAGATAAAGTTAACTGGATCCCATGGCTAATTGGCTTGAAATTCATGTATGCAAATAAGTAAACCTCTACTTTTATTAAGATTGTATACCACTTCTATGAAAAGTTATTCATTTTGAGGTCATAAGTTTTTTAAAATTAGAAATTTTTGAGATTTAAGAAAATCTCAAACCTTTTTAAGGTGAAGCTTTCAACTGGATACTTTCTGGGGACCGAAACTTGTAGAATATTCTTTTAAAATTCTAGTTTAATTCCCACTTGAAAGCCGGTATCATCAACTCATGGTGGAGGTTGGGAAGGAAAGAAAAATAAAAAAAGAAAATATCTAATACTTTGTTCATCTTCTTTGGGCCTGTTTAGTTGAAAACCCTAACCATCACATATAATATAGTTTATTTGGGAAAATGTATTTTGACTTCCAAGCAGTTAATTTGTAAGAGGACTATTGAAACAAAGTCTATTTGTGTGAATTGATCGCCTTTTCTAAAATGTAACAGGTGTTATTTTTTTCATGTGTTTTCCATGAATTCTTAAACATATTTCATTATTGGATGTGGATAATATTTTAATTAACTGGTGATCATTTAGGTCATTTCTACCTCTAAAATTTCGATGATTCAGTTAGAGCAGAGATTTTTGTCAAATGATTTAGTTGAATTAAGGTTTTTAAAGTTTTAATGTTCAAAGATATGGCACTTTAATCAATATTTGCCTGTACAGACAAGTTAGTCAACATATTTTGGGAGGAAATTAAAAAAAATATCTTGCTTCTTTCTTATAAAATTCAGTACACATGGGTTTAAGGAATAATGTATTATAAAATAAAATTTTTCTTTAACAATGCAATTACTTGATATTTATCTTTCAAGACCATAGGCTTCTGTTTCATTTCTGAAAGTCAAGGACTTTAGAAGAATGGAAAGTGCTGATAAAACTAGGTTACTTCACAGGAAGTCTTAAGCATAGAATTTGACAAACTATTAGTAAATTTTTTTTTTGAGTCGGAGTTTCGCTCTTGTTGCTCAGGCTAGAGTGCAATGGCATGATCCTCGCTGCAACCTCTGTTTCCAGGGTTTAAGTAATTCTCCTGCCTCAGCCTCCCGAGTAGCTGGGATTACAGGCATGCACCACCACATCTGGCTAATTTTTTATATTTTTAGTGGAGGTGGTGTTTCACCATGTTGGTCAGGCTGTTCTTGAACTCCTGACCTCAGGTGATCTGCCCACCTTGGCCCCGCAAAGTGCTGAGATTTCAGGTGTGAACCACTGCACCCAGCTAATAATTTTTTTAAGTCAGTATGTTTTAATAACATTTGAAATTCTAAATGGAATATAGTTGTTCTGTTAAAAGTAAAGCAAACAATTGACTAAAAATTTCACAAAAATATTCTTGAGAAAATAAAATCTAAAAATAAGTCATTCATAGAGAAAGGATGGGTACCATTCTGGTTTTTAAAACCAACATAAAATTTGGAAATGGCTAAAGACTGAAAATTTGGGCTTCTTTGGCAGATTTTTCTGTTTTCTGTGGAATATAAAATTTTATTTGAAAAAATTCCTAGTAATCTTAGAGGCAAAAGATTGCCCATATACTGCTGTTTTTTTTTTTTTTTGAGATGGAGTTTCTCTCTTGTTACCCAGGCTGGAGTGCAATGGCGCAATCTCGGCTCACTGCAACTTTGCTCTGTTGCCAGATAAAATGAACTAGTAATTATCGACAACAACTTCTTCCTCTTCTTCTTCTTCTTCCTCTTCCTCTTTCTTCTTCTTTCATCTCCTTTCTTCTTTTGAAACAGGGTCTCACTCTGTTGCCCAGGCTGGAGTTCACTGGCATGATCACAGCTCACTGCAGCCTTTACCTCCCAGGCTTGGATAATCTTCCCACCTCAGCCTCCTGAGTAGCTGGAACTACAAGCATGTGTCACCATGCCTGGCTAACTTTTTGTTTTTTAATACATATACATGTATATATATATATGCATATATATATATTTTTTTATAGGAATGATGTTTTGCCATGTTGCCCAGGCTGGTCTCAAACTCCTGAAGTGACCCACCTGCCTTGGCCTCCCAAAGTGATGGGATTACAGGTGTGAGCCACTGCACCTAGCCTACTTCACCTGTTCTTTATTTCATTTGTTTATTTATTTTTGGACATAGGTCTTGCTTTGTCACTCAGGCTGGAGTGCAGTGGCTGATCATAGCTGACAAGTAACCTTGAACTCCTGAACTCAAGTGAGTCTCCAGCCTCAGCCTCCTGAGTAGCTAGGACTACAGGCATGCACCACCACATCTGACTTTTTTTTTTTTTTTTAATTTTTATGTTTTGTAGAGAGAGGGATCTAGCCATGTTGTCTAGGCTAGTCTTGTATTCTTGACCTCAAGCTATCCTCCTGCTTTGTCCATCCAAAGCACTGGGATTATAGACATGAGCAACCACACCTGGCCTGTTCTTTTTTTTTTTTTTATGATTAATTTCATATATATCTTGTAAATGTGTAGAAAAATATGTGGCCACACAAACACTAAACTCAACAGTAGTATATTACCTGTGAGAAGTGAGATATAGAACTCAATGAAGTAGAACTTTAAATTATTTTTGTATATAATCCTATATAATATGAGCTTTAAAGAAGAATATCATTTTCATAGTTAAAATTAGAAAGAGAGAATGTTACGTAGGAAAATAAAGTATAAAAAATTTTAATACTGTTTAACTTATTATGACTTAAGGCAGGTTATAAAAAGTAGAGATGATGGACAGATCACCTGAGGTTAGGAGTTTGAGACCAGTCTGGCCATTATGGTAAAACGCTGTCTCTACTAAAAATACAAAAATTAGCCAGGGGTAGTGGTGGGCACCTGTAATTTCAGCTTCTCGGGAGGCTGAGGCTGGAGAATCACTTGAATTTGGGAGGCAGAGATTGCAGTGAGCTGAGATTGTGTCACTATACTTCCAGCCTGAGTGACAGAGTAAGATTCCCTCTCAAAAAAAAAAAAAAAAAAAAAAAAAAGAGAAAAAAGTAGAGATGTACAACTGATTCTGGAAACTAATAATATATTATATCTAATATACAATATGACTTTTAGAAATATTAATATCCTATATTAACTTGCTGACTATTGACTGAGTCTAATCTCCAAGACCTTGAATTATAATTGTGGCTCTATAATTTTGAATATTTTAGATAGCTGCTTGCTTACAAATATCTTCAGTCAGTATATAGTTATAAAGTGTGCCTGTTTTCAACTTCGGTGGTTGGGCTTAATTTCCCCTAACCACAAAGAATAGTGGAAATGCAAACTCTGAAATTTCCTAAGTCCAAAGTGGTTTATCTGGGGTTTTGTTGATCTTGTTAATGACACAATGATCTTTGGAATTTTTCCCTGCTATTTTTTAATGACACTGTTAAGATAGAAATATAGGCCAGGAGTGGTGGCACACACCTATAATCCCAGAACTTTGGGAGGTAGAGGCAGGAGGATTGCTTGAGCCCAGGAGTTTGAGACCTGCCTGAGCAACATAGGGAGTCCCTCTCTCTGCAGAAAAATTAAAAAATTAGCAGAGCATGATGGTGGGTGCCTGTGATCCCAGCTACTGAGGAGGCTGATGTGGGAAGATCACCTGAGCCTGGGAGGTCAAGGCTGCAGAGAGCTATGATAGCATCACTGCATTCTTTTAAAAAAAAAAAAAAAAAAAAATATATATATATATATATATATGTATATATGTATGTATGTATGTGTGTGTATATGCATAAAGGCCAGTGTTTGTATTTTACTAATAATCTTGAACATTTTTATTTTTCTTATTACTCTTCTCATTTAGCTTATTCCATAAGTTAAATACACACTTGGAAGAAATAAACTCTTCCCTATTTATTAGAATTTCTCTTTTCCCTTTGTCTTGTATTCATTTTTTTTGTTCTGTGAGGTTTATTTATTGAGAACTTACTGTTAGGCACTGGGGATAGAGAACAAGATAGGCAACATTCTGTCCTTATGGAATATACTGTACTTCCATGTCTGGGAGACAAAACACAAAAATAAATAAATAAGATAATGTCAGATAATGTTAACAAAAGGAATGATTAGGACTCTGTGGCCCTAACACATATGGAGTTGAACAAGATTACACCCGGAGGACTATAAATATTTGAATATTTAAAAGTTATAAATCAAGCTACATCCTTGGCCCAGCCTGATTTCCTACACAGCATCTTCAGTTGCCAGCAGACTATACCCTCAAGACTCGGAGGCTAAAGGAACTGCTCTCTTCTCCCATCCATCCTCGTAACTTGCCTGAGTGGTAGTATGGATCTGTTGGGGCAGGGCAGGGATGATTGGGGTGGTACCCAGATCCATCAAAAACAGTGTATTAACAGATCCTGCCAAGTCCCCAGGAATTTGGTTACAGAGAGTTTCACTTCTCCAGTTGTTTTTTCACCTCAAAGTCTAGGAAGTTGTAAGCCCTTCTTAATGTTGCACTATCAGAAAAGGGGATGCAGTTATCTGGGAAACCTGGTTTGCCTGGGCATTCAGTTTAATTGATTTGGGGTAATGAACTTTAACTGAATAAAGCTTTTATAAGCAGCCACTCTTTCTAAGAGTTCTCATGACAGAAGTTGTGTTCATTTTCTCCTTCACACATACTGGAGCACTCAAAGTTCTTTATCCTCTGGACAGTGGGGCCTCATTCAGCTAGCACCTCTTTCTTGTAATGGTCATTTGCTCAGTTGATCACTGAACTTTCAAAAAACCTTCTTACAAGGAAAGGAAGAAAAAAAGTCTGTTTTAGTGCTTGGGGTATACAGGACTCTCTAAAGTGCAGGCCTCTGGCAGAGGCTTCTTTTGCCCAGGTCTAAGGATATTGATATTGGACTGGGGATGGCAGTGACCATACACTAGCCTTTTACATGCTGTTTAACTTCTCCCTATCCTGCTATTTTTCCTAGTCTGTCACTCAATTTATTTTAATTTATAAATTTGTTTGATTTATAAAACAAAATTGATATCACTTGGGACACCTGTATCTGAAAAGTAAGCTCCAAATGAAAATGATCATTTTCCAAGAAGTTGTTTGGTGAGATTTTAAAAAACAATGACTAGTTTTCATGTCTCACTCTTCTGAGTGTTTGCCCCATAGGGGCAAACTATTCAGATGTGTTGTACATTTGAACATTGGCTTTAATGTTATGTTTTATTTCTCGACTTACAGCTGTGAAAGTTGTGTGGATTTACTGTTTGTGAGAGGAGCTGGAAACTGTCCTGAGTGTGGTACTCCACTTAGAAAGAGCAACTTCAGGGTACAACTCTTTGAAGATCCCACTGTTGACAAAGAGGTTGAGATCAGGAAAAAAGTGCTAAAGATGTAAGTATTCCTGCTTGAACAATTCAGTCAACAAGAGGACTTTAACAGTTATGTCAATAATTGATTATTATTTGCTGATTAATATGGAGAGATTAGCAAGTAAATAACTATAAATTCATTTAAGTTCTTAGAGAACTGAGTAATATTATTTATTTATCTTTGTTAAAGAAGAGTCTCTTGATGGCTTCATTATTCATTTGTATTTGTTCTTTGATTAATAAACATGTATTGAATATCTGCTGTGTATAAATACTGTGTTATGCATTTTAGGCAGTAGTTATGAAGTGATGAGTAAAACAGCTATAAACTCTGTTCTCATGAGACTTACAGAACAGTTGCATAGAATAGCAAGAAGTTAAAAACCAGGTAAACCAAAGCAAATATGTTATTTATTATAGCTTGAGAATAGTGCTGTATAGTTAGTAACTGAGTGTTGCTGTGGTTGGTGATGTCAGGTATGGGCTGAAGAGGTAACATTAAGTTGAGGTCTGAAGGCTACTAAGAGAAAATTATGTGTTAGCTATATTTTGGTATGTATGTTTTTGTGTACATACATGTATATACATATATGGGCATAGTATATATATGTGTGTATATATGTATATATATCTATATTAATCTTTTTTATTTACAATTTAGGTTTTACTTTTTACTCTGTTAATAGTTTTGGGTTTTATTTTATCCATTCTCTTATTATAAGAAACTTATTTTTTTGAAATTAAAATAATTGATATATTTATTAATTTATTTTTATTTTCAGTGGTAATACATTTCAACCCAAGTAACCAGTGTTTTAGCAGCATCTTTCTAGGTACATAACCAATGATACTTTATCAATGCCCCTAGCAGCTCTTTCATTTTTTATAACTTCTGGGAGGTAGTCTCTTAGATTCTGATCTTTTCATTGTTAATTCCTTGCAATTTACTAATTCTTCACAGGTACATTACAATATTTACAGATTTTCTTGATCTCACATTTTTTAGACCATGTAATGAAAAATGGAGGATTGCTTCAATTTTTTGTGTTTTGGAAATTAGTGAATCTATTTCTTAGAAGTAAATAACAAGTAAAAACTTTTGCAAGAAGTAAAAAGACAAGAATTATTACCAAGGGTGGGTTTGGAAATGACACAAAGGTTATGTACTGTGAACATTAGAATGAGACTATGAAGATCAAACAACAATCATTTTCCTTCAAACTTGATAGATAACTGTACTCAATATTTACTCTTAAAAATAAGATTATAATAAAATGGATCATTCTTTAGAAGGTTTATATATGGTAAACTTAGAAAATAAACCATAATTTCCAATGATATGCCTTGCTTAAGCTCATTTTGTAATCTTTCAAGCTCCTAATTTCTTTTTCCCTGAAGTTTTAATAAGGATTTTGCATATTGCACCATTTTTTCCTGATCCTACTTCTCTGCAGTCATAAGAATTTAAGAATTGCATTTTTGGTCTTGTTACAAACCTGGTATCAAGAAAACGGTGTTTTATGCTGGGTGCAGTGGCTCATGCCTGTAATCCTAGCACTTTGGGAGGTCGAGGTGGGCGGATCACTTGAGGTCAGGAGTTCAAGACCAGCATGGCCAACATGGTAAAATCCCATCTCTACTAAAATAAAAAAAAAATTTAACTGGATGTGGTGGTGTGCCCTTGTAATCCCAGCTACTTAGGAAGCTGAGGCAGGAGAACCTGGGAGGTGTAGGTAGCAGTGAGCCAAGATTGCACCCCTGCACTTCGGTCTGTACAACAGAGCAAGACTCCATCTCAAAAATAAAAATAAAAAGAATGAAAATGGTGTTTTACACAGTAAGCAATTCTTTTCCATGTATCATATATGAATTAGGTAAGAACAAGCAAACCAGTTAGATAATATTAAAAGCAATGATACGTAATATGTAGACTTATTTTTTCTTTTCTTAAAGATACAATAAAAGAGAAGAAGATTTTCCTAGTCTAAGAGAATACAATGACTTCCTGGAAGAAGTGGAAGAAATTGGTATGTTTTTAATTTGATGTATGCTAGCCTATAAGACCATATGCTTTTACCTTTTAAATGCTTAGGAGAACATCTCACATAAAAACCTCTAAATAGGTTTTGTTGTGATAGCTAACATTTACTTAATTACTTTCTTTTGTAAAGAACCTATTTAAGTAATACTTTTTCTTAGGAAAAATATGTTTAATAGAGGTAGTAACACTTTGTAGCTGGGGAAGAAGACTATATGGGTACATACATCCGTATGTTGATAATGTATTAGGGTAGTTTAAATGAAAGGAAAGCATATTCTGATTTTTTTCAAAAATGGGGTTCCTGTTAACCATGTTTATAGTGACTAGAGCCATATGTTTATCATTGTTTGTGCTTCTGTGGCTGTAGTAGTCTTAAAGTACTTTGAGGCAGTTTACTGTTGAAGTGGCATTCTGTTAATCAGTATTATTCTGTAATCAGAGGTTGGAGTAATCTTTGTGCCTTTTCTATCTGATGTGTTTAGTCAAAAGGATGATTTTTGTCAAGAAAAAACTAAGTTCTCTTAAATGAAATTTCAGAGATGTTAAAAAGTTTGGAAGTTGTTATATATTGATTTAAAAAATAATGCTGCTTTTTAAAGTTGCAATAATTATTATTAAGTGCGGGTTTGGAAATGGTACAAAGTTGTATACTGAGAACATTAGAATGAGACTATGAGGATCAAACAACAATCATTTTCTTTCAAACTTGATAGGTAATTGTACTCAATATTTATTATTAAAAATAAGATTATAATAAATGGATCATTGTTTAGAAGGTTTATATATGGTAAACTTAGAAAATTCACATTCCTGAGGAATAATATTTTAATTCCTTTAATTTCTTTACTATAAAATCCAGAAAATCGTTTTGTTTCAACTGTTATCTGAAACTTTTATATGTCTAAGTTCATTTGTTATGCCATAGCAAAAGCACATGCAAAACATAATTTAGGGTTTCTTTGGGATCTTTCAGTGCCCTAAGAGCCACTGCTTTTCCATTCTACGTCTATTCATTGCACTTTGTATGTTATCTTAGCAATTGTGAGTGACCATGGATTTTAGCTGAAAAGATGGTAGAATTGGGAGTGACAAGGCAAAGTGGAAAAGTTAGGATGTAGACTGAGAAGAACAACCAGAAAGAAATCTGCAAGAACTCGGCAAGTATGAAGGAATGTAGAAATCTGCCTATACATAGATATTAAGTAAAGGACAAGCAGTTGGATAGCAATTGGGAAGAAAAGAAGCTTACATATATTCTAAAGGTGATATGATCAATCAAAAATCTGGTCAAGCAATAAAGGGAAAGGAGATTTTAGGTATTGCAATGCAAGTTGAATACATGGTCACAATTCCAAGCAGGCAATCAGGATAACTAAAGGAAACTGATGTATAGAGAAGGTGAGGAATAGGTTTAAGCGATGAACTACAAGGAGATCTTCATTCTGGGATTAAGGTTTTGATTGAGCTATGATTAAAAAATACACACACACACACACACACACACACACATACACACACACACACAAACACACACACATTTGCTCCAAGATAAGTCAGTTTGAAGGTATGGACTACATGGGTCCCATAGGTAAACCAGGTTTATGTTCAGACATTGGTACTAGAATTGATAGGCAAGAGCAAGTGTGGATATTAGCGGTATACAACAAGTAATGCTTTCTTTACCAAATACAGAAACTGTGGCTCAGACCATTTAATTTGAAAGTTATTCTGCTGTTATGTATATTTAGTTGCAGTATGTGGAAACTCTCTTAACCAGCCTCCACTTAATTGTCTCATTGAAGTAACTGACATTCCCCGGTTTTTCCATAAAATGTACTCACAGATACCCAGAGCATAATGAATACATTGTGAATGCTGTCAATTAGAAGTTGCCCTTGAGTACACCTCTGTACTTCTTCCACCAGTTCAATTATACACCAAGAGTTATTAGCCTTGATAACCAAACATTCTTATGTCAATTGTACTTGCTATTGTAGTTATGTAATTAAATACATATTTAAATATTATATGTAATTTAAATACTTAAAGGTAAATCATGGGAGGAACGATCCAAGATGGCCGATCGCTAACATCCCGAGATTGCAGCTCTCAGGGAAGGCGCGGAGAACTAGAGGACGCCACACTTGCAGACAAAGTCTGGTTGCTCACGGAGCAGAAGATCCCCCAGTGGAGGAAACACACGGGTCGCCAGCGTGACCCTCGTGGCCGGCGCAGCGGTGCCCGCACCTAGGCGCGGCAGCTCTCGGAGCAGAGTAAACACATTTGGAGGACCTGCATGGGCCCCCAGCACAATACCAGAGCCCCGCGCAGCGGCAGTGATGGCACCTCCGCGCGGCAGCGCTCGGCGCAGAGTAAACGGGACGGGTTCCCCTTCTGACAGAGGTTTGGAGTCCTGGGAAGGCAGAGTCGCCTACTACGGACACAAGAAGGAAGCCAGACAGGAGAATCCTGGGCAGAAAAGCACCATCAGTTTTAACGCTGCTCTGGCCCTGGGAACTAACAACCTGGACGCCCACTCAAGAGACCTAATCTGAAAGTCGGTAAATTCAAAGACCACAGGAGGATAAACTTACAATGACGGGAAGAAACCAGCGTAAAAAAGCTGAGAATACTCAAAGTCAGAACGCCTCTCCCTCTAAAGATGATCACAGTTCCACATCAACAATGGAACAAGGCTTGATGGAGAACGAGCGCATCCTGATGACAGAATCACTCTTCAAGGAATGGATAATAACAAACTTCGGTGAGTTAAAAGAACATGTTGTAGCCCAACGTAAAGAAACTAGGAACTTTGAAAAAAGGTTTGATGAAATCCTACTGAGAATAGACAACTTAGAGAGGAGTATGAGTGAATTAATGGAACTGAAGAATACAATACAGGAACTCCAAGAAGTATGCACAGGTTTAAACACTCGAATTGTTCAAGCAGAAGAAGGGATATCAGAGGTCAAAGTCCAACTTAATGAAATAAAACGTGAAGAAAAGATTAGAGAAAAAAGGATAAAAAGGAATGAGCAAAGTCTCCAAGAAATGTGGGACTATGTGAAAAGACCAAATTTACGTTTGATAGGTGTACCTGAATGTGACGGAGAGAATGAATCCAAGCTGGAAAATACCCTTCAGGATATTATTCAGGAAAATTTTCCTAAACTAGCAAAGCAGGTCAACATTCAACCCCAGGTAATACAGAGAACACCACAAAGATATTCCTCAAGAAGAGCAACCCCAAGGCACATAATCGTTAGATTCACCAGGGTTGAAACGAAGGAGAAAATACTAAGGGCAGCCAGAGAGAAAGGTCATGTTACCCACAAAGGCAAGCCTATCAGACTTACAGCAGATCTCTCGGCAGAAACTCTACAGGCCAGAAGAGAGTGGGGGCCAATATTCAACATCCTCAAAGAACAGAACCTTCAGCCCAGAATTTCATATCCAGCCAAACTAAGCTTCACAACTGAAGGAAAATAATAAAATCTTTTATGAACAAGCAAGAACTCAGAGATTTTATTACCACCAGGCCTGCTTTACAAGAGCTTCTGAAAGAAGCATTACACACAGAAAGAAACAACCAGTATTAGCCTTTCTAAAAATACACCATAAAGTAAAGAGCACCAACATAAAGAAGAATTTATACCAACGAATGGATAAAACAGCCGGTCAACATCAAATGGCAGTAACCCTAAATATAAATTGACTAAATCCCCCAACCAAAAGACACAGCCAAAACCCAGTGGCATGTTACATCCAGACCTGTTTCACATGCAAGGATACACAAAGACTCAAAGGGATGGAGAAAGATTTACCAACCAAATGGAGAGCAAAAATAAATAATAAATAAATAAAAAGCAGGAGTTGCAATTCTCGTATCTGATAAAATAGATTTTAAAGCAACAAAGATACAGTGGTAAAAGGATCAATGCAACAACAAGAGCTAACGATCCTAACACCCAGATACGAGACTTAGATTCAATGAGACAGAAAATTAATAAGGATATCAAGGACTCGAACTCAGATCCGGAACAAGTAAACTTAATAAATATTTATAGAGCTCTCCACTTCAAATACACAAAATATACATTCTTGTCAATACCACATCACACCTACCCATAAGTTTAAATGAAACATTGATTGGCCATTATTAATACCCAATTTTTTTCAAAATAAAGCAATATTTCCATTTACTCTCCCTCTTTTTCTTCCTCTTTCTTCCTCTCCTTTACTTATTTTTTTTTTTTCTTTCCTTCTCTCAAAAAAAACGAAATCAACTTGTAAACCTCTAGATCCAGGTCGGCAATGTCTCTCTCATTGCTTGATTTCCTTCCTTCCCTTCCCTCCCTCCCTCCCTCCCTCCCTCCCTCCCTCCCTGCTTCCTCCCTTCCTTCCTTCCTTCATCCCTTCCTTCCTCCCTACCGTCCTTCTTCCCTCCCTTCCTGCCTTCCTAAAAAAAAAAAAAAAGGTAAATCATGTGTAAGGTTGGGGAAAAAATTACAGAACTCTAGAAGGATTCGCTTCTCAGATTTTTAAGTCACCTCTTTAAAAAATGGGAATTGGCCAGGTGCAGTGGCTCAGGCTTGTAATCACAGCACTTTGGGAGGCTGAGGCAAGAGGACTGCTTGAGCCCAGGACTTTGAGATCAGCCTGGGTAACATAATGAGACCCATCTCTAACAAAATTTAACAAGTTAACTAGATATAGTGGCATGTGCCTGTAGTCCCAGCTACTTGGGAGGCTGAGGTGGATCGCTTAAGTCCGGGAGTCCAAGGCTACAGTGAATGGTGATTGTGCCACTGCACTCCAGCCTAGGCAACAGATCACGACCATGTGTCAGAAAAAACAAAAACAGAAAACAAAAAAGAAAATTGAACAATATAGATTACAATTATGGCCTATAAAAGGAAGAAGCAAAACTGAAGACTAGAATTTGCTGTATGTCATTAAGTTAGAGAATGACTATATGCTTACTATATATGTTTTAGGTTAAAGTATTTAAAAAGAGAGATGTTTGTGTGTGTTTCCCTCCTTTAACAGACTTATTTAAATAATCAACTTTATATCCTCATTGTGTTGATTAAAGAGTGGTTCTACTGTATTTAAAGATATTGACGGCTTTTGGGAACTAACCTCTTAGATTTATAGTTTATTTTCTGAAATTTAGCTCAATTCAGCAAGTTTTACTATTATTTTATGTGAACTGCTTTATTGATGGGGATATGTGATATTTGCCCTCAATTTGCTCAGACTCTAAAGGGAGAGATAATTATGTTAACTAACAAGTATAATTTAATGTGGCAAGTCTTATACATAGGCATTTATAAAATGCTATGGGAATATAGATAAGGAAGCAATTAACCTAGCACTGGGAAAGAGAGATATGGTTTGGTGAAGGTCAGAGAAGAGATGGCACTTGAGTTTGGTCCTGAAAGAGGAATAGGAGTTCAACAGATTGAGAGGGCTTGAAAAGACATTGGTAACCAAAGAAAAGGGCATGAGATAGAAAGATGTTGAGCATGTTGGAGAATAAGCAAGTAGTCTATTATAGGTAGATACAACATGAGGGGTGATTAAAAATAAGGCCTGAAAAACAGACTGGACCTGTGTTAAGGAGGCCTTAGTACCATAGACAACAAAAGCGAAAATAGACAGATGGGATTGTAACAAATTAAAAAACTTCTTCACAGCAAAGGAAACAACAGAGTGAAGAGATAATCTGCAGAGTGGGAGAAAATATTTGCAAACCATCCGATAAAGGGTTAATCTCCAAAATATATAAGGAACTCAACCCAGTAGCAAGAAAATACTTGATTAGAAAATGGGCAAAGGACCTGAATAGATAGACGTTTCTCAAAAGAAGACATATGTATGGTATATGCAAATGTGCTCAACACCACTAATCATCAGAGAAAAGCAAATTAAAATCAAAATGAGATATCATTTCACATCTGTTAGAATGACTATTATCAAAAAGACAAGATAAGTGTTGATGAGGATGTGGAGAAAAGGGATCCCTTGTATGCTGTCAGTGGGAATGTAAATTAGTACAACCATTATGGAGAACAGTATGGAAGTTCCTCAAATACTAAAAATAGAACTACCGTATGATCTAGTAATCCCACGTCTGTGTCTATAACCTATAGCCCTATTCACAATAGCTAAGATATGGAATCAGTCTAAGTGTCCATCATTTGGATGAATGGATAAAGAAAATGTGGTACATATACACAACAGAATACTTCAGCCTCAAAAAAGAAGATAATTCTGCAATATGCAATAACATGGATCAACCTGGAGGACATTATGCTAAGTGAAATAAGTCAGTCACAGAAAGAGAAATATGGCATGGTCTCACTTATATCTGGAATCTAAAAAAGTTGAACTTAGAGAAGTAGAGAGCAGAATGGGGTGGATACCAGAGGCTGTGGGATGGGTGGTGGGTGGGAAAAGGGGAGTTGTATGGAGTTAATCAGGTAAACTCTGGAGACTAGGCAGTTTTTATTATTTTGTTGGCTAACAGATATGAAATTTTAATTACATAGGAAGAATAAGCTTTTGAGATTGTGGCACAGCATGTTGACCATATTTAATAATAATGTATTGTATATTTCAAAATTGCTAAAAGAGTAGATTTTCAATGTTCTTGCTACAAAAAAGCATGTCAGGTGATGGATATGTTAATTAACTTATAGTTCCACAGTGAATATATGTATCAAAACAACACATTATACCCCATAGATATATATTATTATTATTTGTTGATGGAAAAAAAAAGGAGGGCTTTGTAAACTGGGCTGTGAGTTAAGATTTTATTCTGTGATTAAGAGGAGATACTCAAGAGTGAGAAATGACTTTTTAAGGGGTCATTACAGTAATTTGGATGATAGATAATGAGGGCTTGGAGTAGATAGTCACAGTGGGGACAGATAAAGAGGTTAGAGATAGAATATTTAAGTGGTTGATTTGATGTAGGGAGTGTGTTAGAGAGAGTAGGCAAGGATAAAATATTGTGACCTGACCCTTAGCAGTTGTATGTGTTAATCAGGTAAACACAGGAGAATAGGCAGTATTTTCTATTATTTTGTTTTGTTGGGTGAAGTGTGTGCAGAAATGAGAGATGAAGTAAAGACTTTAGTTTTAGATCTTTTAAGTTTTCTTAGGGTGTGGCTCCACCACTTAGTTGTATGGCATTGTTTGTCATCATATAAATAAAACTTCCTTTTAAAATCTTGTTTCAATAGCTTTCTTTTTTTTTTTTTTTTAAATTTTTTATTGGATTATAGGTTTTGGGGTACATGAGCAGAGCATGCAATTCAATAGCTTTCTAGTTTGTGTTTTATTCATAAATTTAAAGATAATTAGTTAGATGTCTGTGATTATCTATATTGACTATGTTAGTCAGAAGTATAAAATGTTAATTTAATGGACACTAAGTACCAGACTGAGCTGTACATACATTATCTAATATAATTTTTGAAACTCTAACAGACAGGCATTTTTATTTCTGTTTTGTATCTGGGTGCCCAAGATTGCATTGCTAGTAAAGTATGGAGCCAAATTGTAAATAATAGGATTTTCTTGCTCTCTGAGTCTAGAACATGGACTTCTGTGGAATTATTAGAGTTGAGAGAAAAAAGGTGGGTTGGGGCCATATTTTGAAGGATATTAAAGATGTTTGAACTCTATCTTATAGGTAGAAGGTTGCTGTTGGAGATAAATGTTTAAGTCTGGAATGAGAGGACTAGAATTAGTAGGGTGCCTCAGAGGGTCATGTTTGAGGATTCATAAAGTGGGGATTGAGGTAATTTTGTTGTATAAAGTATGAATCTTTTAAACATGAATATAAAAAGGAAAAAATTACAGTTTTGAATAATAGCAAAAAAATTTTCAATAGAAAGGGCACACATGAAGATGGACTTTCTTATGGCAATACAACAGGCTCTTTTCTGTGGTTATGACAATCTATACATAAAATTCTTGTTCCTCATGGCTCTAGGGATTATCTCAAAGGTTTATTCTTAGTTTCATAATGAACAGATTATTCTTTTGGTGCAGAGGATACTTATTTTAAAAGGGTGAGAAAGTCCTAAGGGCTTTAATTATAAATTCTGGATGTCAAAAAGACTTCACAATTGTACTTAAATAACATTAAATCTTTCAGAAAATACAATAGGCTTTTTGTTAGCTTTTAATACTTGACTAAAGGCAGGTCAACATCTGAACTAAATCAGTAAGCAGATAAAGGGTCAAATGATTGTTATAGAAAATTAGCTTCTATTCCTTTTTCTTCAAGGCTGTTATACCAACCTGATTCATTGGGTATGAATGAGACCTGCTTCATCTGAAAATTTTTAAAAATAGCAATTCACTTTTATTGTTCTTTTGTTACTTTTTAAAGGAAGATATTTGTGTTATCTATAGTTAAGATTTTCATTTATTATGTTGCTATTACCTTTGCTTCTAAATGAGAATATGAAACAAATTATTTTACCTTTATTGGAATTCATAAAGTTTTCTTTGTTATTTATTTATTTATTTTTTAGAGATAGGGTCTCACTCTGTCTCCCAGGCTGGAGTGCAGTGGTACCATTATAGCTCACTGTAGACTCAAACTCCTGGGCTCAAGTGATCTTCCTGTCTCAACCTCCCAAGTAACTAGGACTATAGGTGTGTGCCACCACACTTGGGTAAGTTTTTAATTTTATTTTTTTGGTAGAGATGGGACTTCACTATGTTGACTAGGCTGGTGTCAAACTCCTGGCCACAAGTGATCCAGAACTCATAAAGTTTTTAATAAGCATAAAAGAAAGACATTGTGGCTGGGCTTATGCCTGTAATCCCAGCACTTTGGGAGGTCAAGGTGGGCGGATCACTTGAGGCCAGGAGTTCAAGACCAGCCTGACCAATGTGGTGAAACCCTGTCTCTACTAAAAATACAAAAATTAGCTGGGCATTGTGGCCAGTATCTGTAATCCCAGCTACTCGGGAGGCTGAGGCAGGGGAATTGCTTGAACCAGGGACTAGAGGTTACAGTGAGCCAAGCTCTCATGCCACTGCACTCTACCATGGGCAACAGAATGAGACTCCATCTCAAAAAAAAAGAAAAAATGAAACTGTATATAAACAGATTAATTGCACTCAGGATTTAAGTTTACCTATTTCTGGGTTCTGTTTAATGGAAAGTGAAAATCAGTAGTAAACTGTCTAGTTTGGTAATAAACAGTGTTTTTTAAACTGCTTTGAACATACTGGTAGAACTCTACATGGGATATCAATTTGACCACTTACTTTTCAGTAGATTCATACCATAAGAAACCAAGATTATTTAGTCCTGTCATTTTGAACCTTCCTCCTTTGCCATGTTCAAATCTGTAATTATAAAGGTTATTTTAATTAAATCTATAATTATGAAAGTAATTATAAATGTTGGTATTAGTTAATTTCTTCTCATGATAATTCAACAAGCATTTCTTGTACCCTTACCAGATGGGAACTTTTTTTTTAAAGTAGACTTTTTTTAGTGAAGTTTTTTAGATTCACAGCAACACTGAGTAGAAAATACAGAGAGTTCCTATATATCTCTTGCCTCTACATGTGCACAGCCTCTCCCACTATCAACATCCTGCACCATAGTGGTACATTGTTACAATCAATGAACCTACATTGGCATATCATTATCACACAAAATGTATAGTTTACACTAGGATTCATTTTTTGGTGCTGTTCACCCTAGGCGTTTTGATAAACATATAATGATGTGTATCTGTCATTATATCATACAGAGTCATTTTTAACTGTCCTAAAAGTCCTCTATGTTTTTCTGTGTATTTATTCCTATCTATCCATAACCCCTGGCAAACACTGTTTTTTTAGTTTTTATAGTTTTGACTTTTCTGGAATGTTATATAGTTGGATTTATACAGTATGTATTTCACTTAGCAATATGCATTTAAAGCTACCCTGTGTCTTTTCTTGGCTATATAGCTGATTTCTTTTTAGTGCTGAATAATATTCCATTTTTTTTTTATCTACTGAAGGATGTCTTGGTTGCTTCCAAGTTTTGGCAATTATTAATAAAGCTGCTGTAACCATTCATGTGTGGGTTTTTGTGTGGACATATGTTTTTAACTCATTTGGATAAATACTTAGGAGCTTGATTGCCAGATCATGTGATAGAGTATGTTTAGTTTTGTGAAACTGGAAAACTGTCTTCCAAAGTGACTAAACCATTTTGCATTCCCACCAGCAAGGAATGAGAGTTATTGTTGCTCCAGATCTGTACTAGCATTTTATGTTGTGACTAGAGTTTTGCCTTTCTAAAAGGAGTGCAGTAGAAGTAGTGGAAGTGATAATAAAGATGTATCACACCTAGAAACTACCTTTAAGGAACATTCTAATAGGTTAGACAAGATGTGCACATTGAAAATAATTATACAGGGTAGAAAGTGGGTAAGTGCTAGCAGAGCGATATTAGATAATGTAAGCATTCAGGGATGGAGAGATTGTAACTGCAATGTCTCATAAGGATGAGCTGGCGATTAAAATGGGTATAGAAGGGTGAGTCAGATGTGGATATTCACTGTTGTTCTGGGTTGAGGTTGGTAGTGAGATGAGCCCTATGGGTAGAGTCAACAGTTTAATCACTGGTATGGAAATGCAAAGTGTAGGGCCATACAAATGCAGAGGACTGCTAGGTAGCAGTGGTTTTCTGGCATTGAGAGAAACAACACAACTAGTTTTATAGGCATTGTAGGTAAAAGTTCAGATTTGGAATCAGATAGCCTAGGTTAATGGCTGGACATGGTGGCTTAGGCCTGTAATCCCAGCACTCTGGAAGGCTGAGGTGGGCCGATCACTTGAGCTCAGGAGTTCGAGACCAGCCTGACCAACATGGCGAAACCCTGTCTCTACTAAAATATACAAAAATTAGCCAGGTGTTTTTGTGCCCGCCTGTAATCCAAGATACTTGGGAGGCTGAGGTTGGATCTGTTACATGTTGAGGATGGTGAGAATTGTGAAAGATCATCGGATTTGGTTGCTCAGAGGATGGCCTATTAAATACAAGGAATAGATTGGGAGTGGTTGGTAAAGATAGTGGAATCACCATTTTAACTAAGGATCAAAGGTACCTTTTTCAGGGTGCTGCTTGTCTGGAGCCTCCCTCTGACAGTTTTGTGTCAGGACTTGAGTGCAATTTATGAAGAATGTCTCACATTGTATCCTAGCCAGATTCTCTGACTTATTTTCTTTTCCACTTAATATTAAAAAGCTGGAAAAGTAACTATAGGGTTATTGCTTCTCATTTTCTCTCAATTCTTCCAGATTAAAAATTGCATAGGATAAAACTGAATAGACTTTTGTCTTTATACCTAAATGAGCCTGGATATTCAACAGTGGTTATGATAAATTGATGTTCTGAAATAAGTTGGCCTTTTGAGAAGATAAAAATGAAATTATAGAACAAATTGGTGTTTTGAGTCTGTTTGATGGCTTTGCTCAACAAACCAAGCAGCTCTGTGTTGGTCTTCCAGTATTACTTTTCAACTCTTTTTTTTTTTTTCTCTAATCTTATAAGTTTCTGTAATTCAAAAACCTAGGAACTATTTGAGATGGTTATTGGTTAAAAGAAAGAGAGAGATGGGGAAGGAATCTGTAGAAACCCAAGGGATCGAGCAGTTATTTAGGGTAGATCCATCTTGTTTGTAGGACAAGAATCAGGAAGCAGTTGGTGAGTAATTGGAGAAGGGGTGAAAAGGGCTAATAATGGATGTAGAAAGATTACAGGGGAAACTAAGGAGGCTTGAATTGAATTATGGAACAGGAGAGTCTTACTGATACAGATTCTTCCATATAAGTTTATAAATAGCGAGAGGGTCTTTTTAAAATTGTTCAGAATATTATAGTATCTTTTTGATTTACACATGTAAAATTAAAAGAGAATATGGCATTTATAATTCAAATTATTTTGATTTATAATTATAAAAAGAGAGTTCTAATTTACAGAAAATTTAGTAGTATCTAAACATGTTTCAATGGTTCTCTTAAGAAATTCTCTTAGTCTAAGTTTTGGTGCCAGTTTATCCTTTATTTTTCTTCTAAAGTTCCAACTCTTATTTGATGCATTTCTAGAACTAGACTACAAGGGGAAGTAGTTTAAGCCTTTTCCTACTCATGTTGGAGACAACTGGAATGGGAATAAAACCTATTTTTTGTTTGATATAAGTTATACAAATATGATTTTTTATTTCTTTTTAAAATTCTGGCTATTATTGTATATTCCTGACTTACTCTTTGTATTTAAAAAATGTAAACAATATTTTGTATGCTTTTAAAGCAATAGAGGGGACTATAAAAATCAGATCTAATGTAAGTATAGCAAGCACATATCTTATGTTTTCTGGAGTGATCCTGACATTTAGGTATTTTGTGCGAGTCAGACAGCCTGTCCTTGTATTTGGCTTGGAAAACATGGTTGCCGTAACTAGAGCTAGTCTCTAAAATAGGTAGCTGATTAAAAAGGTCACAAATAGAGCTATAAAGAATAACAACCCAACAAACGAGTCACTGTGATATTTGTTTTTTATTATCTACTCAAGATTTATATTAAAATAATTTTTCATTTTATTGTTTTTTTTCTGATACAGTTTTCAACTTGACCAACAATGTGGATCTGGATAATACGAAAAAGAAAATGGAGATATATCAAAAGGAAAACAAAGATGTTATTCAGAAAAATAAATTAAAGCTGGTTAGTTGCTAAGTATTTTCTTCTTCTTTGGTCTTATAAACAAATGTTTCCACATGATACTTTAAAAAGGCACCTTCCTTTAAACCAGTTACATTTATTAAAAATTTAGCTGAAATCTAGACCAGAAATACGAATATATGCTGTATAGGTAATGTAGGTAGGCAGTCACATATTACTATAGGAAAAACCACTTTGACAGCATTATGTTAGAGGGTATTTTCTTAAGGAAATGAATCCGTAAGATAGGTGATTGTTAAAGCTAATTTTGCCTGTATAATTCTCTGGTAAGTGAGCATTTGGACAATGGTCACAAAATAATGGAGGCTCATTTTTATCCTTGAACATTAATTTCTCTAAAGGAGAGAGCAAACCCAGACAGATGTTGACAGAGCTCTCAAGAGGGAGATAAAACAAAGACACTATTTATTAGAAACTAAAATGAATTCATGATGAGATCACAGGAACACATTTGTAAACTAAGCTTAACTTTGGTCTCTCAATCAGTTACCTTTTTTTGTTTTACTGAAATAGTAATATTGCTAGATATAAGTGTGATTTTTGATTTGTTTTAGTTGATCTCATGTTGAAGTTTGTTTTGAAAATATCTCAGGAGTCATTATTATGAAATGTATTGAAATGTATTCTATAAAGAAAAAAGAATTGTATGCATGCCAAGAAGCCATTGTCTAATTTATATACTTTAGCTATAATTTCTATAGTATAGTTTAGCTTTCTAGCTGTAGGGGAAAGCTGAGCTAATTACATTTGAGGTACTTTTTCAGGATTTTGTAATAATCACTGAAAAGGATACAAGTATATTTGGATCACATAGCTTATATTTTCATCTTCATTTAGAAGAGACTTTCTCCTTATAGTCTTAGAGGGTTTTATTTCAGCACTTTGCAGTACTTTATGAGGAATTTGTAATAATCAGTGAGAAGAATACAAGTAGATTTGGACCACATAGATTATGTTTTCATCTCTTATTTAGAAGAGATTTCCTCCTTAAAGTCTTATAGTGCTTTATTTCAGCACTTCTTTCCTGCTGTAACACTCTCAGTGAATTAATACTACATTTTCATTCCATTCATACCCAGCCTGGCTTTCTTTTTTTTTTTTTTTAAAGATGAAGTCTTGCTCTTATCACCCAGGTTGGAGTGCAATGGCATGATCTTGGCTCACTGCAACCTCTGTCTCTTAGGTTCAAGCAATTCTGCTACCTCAGCTTCCCAAGTAGCTGGGATTACAGGCACCTGCCACCACACCTGGCTAAGTTTTGTATTTTTATTAGAGATGGAGTTTCACCATGTTGGCCAGGCTGGTCTTGAACACCTTACCTCAGGCGATCTGCCTGCCTCTGCCTCCCAAAGGGGATTACAGGTGTGAGCTACCACATCTGGCCAAAAGTATCTTATTTCTGAGAGCATCAGTATGCCATTAATGTTTCTCTGTTTGCCTAGTAACCTTCTCTGGGTATTTCAGAAGATACATGCAAAATAAGAATGTTTCATTAACCCCAAATGTTGGGATTACAGATATGAGCCACCACAATCATGAAAGAGCATTACATTTTATTAAAGCCTTTTCCTGCGTATATTGATATGATTATATGATTTTAATTCTTTATTTTGTTAATGTGGTATATTAATTGATTTTGTGTGTTGAATCATCTTTCCATCCCAAGGATAATTCTCACTTGTTCATGTTGTATGATCCTTTTAAAGTTTAGTTGGATTTAGTTTACAAGTATTTTGTTGAGGATTTTTGCATTTTTGTTAATCAGGGATATTGGCTCACAGTTTTCTTTTCTTGTGGTATCTTTGTCTGGTTTTAGTATTGGGGTAATAACGATGGCTTCATAAAACAAGTATGGAAGTGTCCACCTCTTCAGTTTTTTAGAAAAGTTTGAGAAGAATCGAAGTTAATTCTTCCTTAAATGTTTAGTGGAATTTACCACTATAGCCTTTTCTCTGTTGGGAGGTGTGATTACTGATTCAGTGTCCATACTAGTTCTATCTGTTTTCATATTTCCTATTTCTTCATAATTTGGTCTTGGTAGGTTGTATATTTCTAGGAATTTGTCTATTTCTTCTAGATTAACTGAATTGTATAATTGTTGGTGTATACTTGTTCATAGTAGTCTCATGATCCTTTTATTTCTATGGCATCAGATGTAATGTCTCCTCTTTCATTTCTAATTCGGAGTCTTCTCGCTTTTTCATAGTCTTGCGAAGAGTTTGTCAGTTTTATCTTTCCAAAAGACTTAATTTTGTTGACTTTTTCTGTTCATTTTTATTTTCTATTTCATTTATTTTTGCTCTAATCTTTGTTATTTATTTTAATACTTTGTTCTGCTAACTCTGAGCTCAGTTTGTTATTTTTCTAGTTCATTGAGATGTAAAGTCAGGTTGTTATTTGAGATCTTTCTTCTCTTTTAAAGTAGGTGTTTATCACGAGAAACTTTCCTTTTAGTACTGCTTTTTCTGTATCCCTTAAGTTTTGGTATGTGTTTTTATTTGTGTATGTTAAGTTTGCTATGTGTTTTTGTTTGTGTTTGTCCTGAGGTATTTTAAAATTTTCTTTCTGATTTCTTCTTTGACCCAGTGATTATTTGAGTGTATTATTTAATTTTCACATATGTGCATTTCTGTGAATTTTCCAGTTTTCCTTCTGCTACTGACTCCTGGTTTTAGTCCATTGTGGTTAGGAAAGATACTTGGTATGATTTCAGTCTTCTTAAATTTGTTAAGACTTGTTTTGTGACCTAACTTGTGATCTATCCTGTAGAAAGTTCTGTGTGTGCTTGGGAAGAATGTGCATTCTGCTGCTGTTTAGCAGAATGTTCTGTGTTTGTCTGTTAGTTGTTATAACAGACATCTGCAGAACTATAAAGTTGTTTAAGACTCCTGTTTCCTTATTGATCTTCTTTCTGAGAGTTCCATGCAGTGTTGAATGTGAGTTAAGTCTGTTATTATATTGCTGTCTATTTCTCCCTTCAGTTGTCAATGTTTGCTTTACATATTTAGTTGTTTATAATTGTTATATTTTTCTATATGTTGAAACTTTTATTATTATATAATGTTCTTGTCTCTTTTGACAGTTTTTTAATTAAAGTCTATTTCATCTCTTATTATGTTCTTTGTCTCAGTGAATGGTGCCGGCATTCATCCAGGTGCTCATATTTGGTCAGTCTTTATATTCTGTTGATGATCACTCTTTATCATTTTTTAAGCCTCCTTTCTACTCTAATTAGATTGTTACTTTATTTAGGGCTCTTATTTCTTTTTCTTTTCTTTTTTTTTTGAGACAGAGTCTCGCCCTGTCACCCAGCCTGGCGTGCAGTGGCACAATCTCACCTTGCTGCAACCTCTGCCTCCTGGGTTCAAGCAGTTCTCCTGCTTCAGCCTCCCAAGTAGCTGGGATTACAGGTGCACATCACCATATCCGGCTAATCTTTTGCATCTTTAGTAGAGACAGGGTTTCATCATGTTGGCCAGGTTGGTCTCGAACTCCTGACCCTGTGATCCCTCAACCTCAGCCTCCCAAAGTGCTGGGATTACAGGCGTAATCTACCACATAGGGCTCTTATTTCTTATCTGGGTTATTTGAATATTCTTCTAACTAGTCCTGCTATTGTCAGTCTTGAACCCAATTGATCTTTATGTACACCTCACTGCTTCTAGTCATCTTTCTAAAATCATCCCTCAACTTCCCTTAACATGTTCCCAGTGGCCTTAGTATGGCAAAATTCCGCTAATATGGTAAAACAGAATAGTTGTTCTCTTTAATAGTAACATGTCGACATGAAATAAAATAAATTCTACTTCCTTCAACATGCAATTGCTATGTTATTAAATAATAAATGACTAGTGTCAATAAAGAAAGTATAAGAGTGTGTTATATGATTGCTCCTGGCTCCTACATTTATTCCATGCCACATATAAATTTTTGTTTTAGACTCGAGAACAAGAAGAACTGGAAGAAGCTTTAGAAGTGGAACGACAGGAAAATGAACAAAGAAGACTGTTTATACAAAAAGAAGAACAACTGCAGCAGATTCTAAAAAGAAAGAATAAGCAGGCTTTTTTAGATGAGCTGGTATGTATTAATACTAATTGTCGTTGTAAAAAACATTTTTCAGGATTTACCTTTCCTATTAGGCTGGATGATGGCATTTAAAGGGCATTTCCACAAAGTTTGTAATCTGGTTCACCTTTAGTTTTGTTGGTTATGTATTGATATCTGTGTATTTATTGCTGAATAAGAAGTTGCTGTCCACCCCCACTGAACAATATATTTATTTTATGCTCACAATTCTGTGGGTTAGGAATTAAAGTAGTTCATTGGAGCTTCTCTGCTTCCCTAATATATTTTGAGGACACCTCTTCATGTGGTTTTGATAGCAATAAGAGGCAGAAAATGCCTAGGCAGATAAGGACGGGTACCTGGTGAAACCACACCTTCATGTCGAAGACAGTTTAAAACCTGAAACCTAAGATACAAGTTAAATTTTTGGACCAGATTGAGAACGTGGCCTTCTATTTGGTGTGCTTTCCTCTGATAAATCCCCACTCTTCACCTATTTTATATATACCTGCCCTTTCCTAATTGATTTTCTTCACGGTCATGCCCACCTTTGAGTGGTGTCTTCACTTCAATCTTTTTTTGCATACTCATAAGCCAATCAGCATGTACCCCTCATTCTGTGCCTAAAAGACCCCAGGCTTATTAGTAAGTAGAGGAAGAGACAACCTGACTTTGGGGAAGACAACCTGTCCTTCCTGTCTCCTCTCCAGCTCCCCTCTCTGCTAAGAACCGTTTTCATTGCTCAATAAAATTATTGCCTTCACCATCTTTTAACCATCCCTGTGACCTCATTCTTCTTGGACGCTGGACAAGAGATTGGGAACCACCGAGTACGAGTACCCACAAAGGCTGTCACATTGGCCCTTTGCCCTAGCTGATGGAGAGCAGCCACCCCAGGCAACAAGGCCAGGGGACAACTGAGCTGCTAACACACTGCCATCTGCAGACAGTGGAACTAAAGGAGCACTATAACAACTCCCCTGGGGCCTTGGGGTTGTGGGCACCCTCACCTGGGCACTGCCATGTTCCCCTCGAGTCAACTACCTGGTCTGGCTGTGGGCCCCACATGGAGTTTGCTTCTGTGTCCATGCTCGGAGTGATTGGCTGGGTCCTGCACTTGCTTACTTGTGCCTGGTCTGACTGCAGGCCCTACACAAAGCTTGTTCCTGTGTTGGCGATTGGAGCAGCCAGCTAGATCTGCACTCACCCACGTGCTCACTACCACAAAAGGTTGAGTGCAGTGGGCCAAATAGAGGGGAAGTCCCTACCTTGAGTCTGGTGAAGGGGCAGGATACATCAGAAACTACATCAGTTTCTGTAATGGTGTGATTGCACCTCTCACATGTTGGCTCAGGTTTACAAGAGAGAATATTCCAAGAATAAGGAAGTAGAGATGCTAATATTTTAGGGCTTGGGGTAGGAAACTAGCACAGGATCAATTCTACCATATTTATTATTAGTAAAAGAGCCCACTCAGTTTCAAAGGAAATGGATGTAGATTTCTCCTCCTGATGGGAGTGTTATGGCCATCTTTAATCCACAAAGTATGTACTGGGGAAAAAATATGTTTTTCTAGAATTTGGCATAATATAAATTCATTTGGGATGCTCTATCTCAGTGTAAGTATAATGATAAGAATTATGAAAATATCTTTAATTGTAATTTGCCTTACCCTTATGCCTATTTATTTATATCCTGCCAACTACCATAAAGGATTTGAAGTGATTTCCTAGATAGAGTATTGTTTATGGACATGGTACTACTTACTTTATGTACTTCTAAGAACGATACTAAATTGAGGTTCTAGAATATTTTACTTCTATATTTTTAAGAAACTTTTTGTTTAGTATCCATTTTGTTTTCAGATGAGAGAGTAACATTACAACTGAGATGAGCCAGTATATTCTTAATAGATTGCTTATATGGCTTTAAGCTAACTGACTAAAATAAATTGTTTCTGGAGCACTTTTCTCCTAATTAATACTGTTTTTCTAATAATGAGCTCATTTGTTTTGGCTCTATGCTGAAGTTTCTATTGACTCTTTTTACTCTGTGACAGTATATTTTATATTTTTGCATGAAAAAATTTATTTTTGCTTGAAAGAAATAGCAGTGTTTTTGCAAATTATTGTTTTCCAGCAATTAGCTTCCTAGCTAGTCAATATTGTTAGATAATGGCAGTAATAATAACTAAGGATTATGAAGTATTTCATGGATTTGTTACTATTATTATTTGATACTTATAACCCTGTATGATACTGATAACATCACAAACTAGAAAATCTTCTTCTCCAGGAAAATCTTTTTGCATTCTTTCCCTTTATGTTCATATAATTTATTTCCCTGGGGCTTAAAAAAAATTTTTTTTATGGTGTTAATACACTTAACTTTCTTGTCTAGTTGATAATACTTTTATCCTATGATGGGGAAATATGTATATGTGTGTTTTTCTACTGTAATTTTTGGCAAAAAAGCATATAAGTCAATTAACCAGGAGTAAAAAAAGAGAAAGCAAGATTACTTAAATTATAAGGAGGTGAGAAACTAAAGGAAAAATAAGGTTAAGGGTATTAATGAGGCTGTGATAGAAAATGCTGTCATAAAACTATTTTCGGCCGGGCACGGTGGCTCAAGACTGTAATCCCAGCACTTTGGGAGGCTAAGGCCAGTGGATCACGAGGTCAAGAGATCGAGACCATCCTGGTCAACATGGTGAAACCCTGTCTCTACTAAAAGTACAAAAAATTAGCTGGGCATGGTGGCGCGTGCCTGTAATCCCAGCTACTCAGGAGGCTGAGGCAGGAGAATTGCCTGAACCCAGGAGGCGGAGGTTGCGGTGAGCCGAGATCATGCCATTGCACTCCAGCCTGGGTAACAAGAGCGAAACTCCGTCTCAAACAACAACAACAACAACAACAACAAAAAAAACCAAGCAACTCTATTTTCTATGAGTAGAATGTGAATTTGACTCCAAAACTGAGAACAGCAGCATATTACATAGAATAATGATGTCTTCTCTAGCAACTTTCATTAGTTCTTTTTTTTTTTTTTTCCTTTTTCTTTTTTGAGTTGGAGTCTTGCTCTGTCACCCAGGCTGGAGTGCAGTGGCCAGGTCTCAGTTCACTGCAACCTCTGCCTCCTGGATTCCAGTGATTTTCCTGCTTCAGCCTCCCAAATAGCTGGGATTAAAGGCGCAGGCCACCACGTGTGGTTAATTTTTGTATTTTTAGTAGAGATGGTGTTTCATCATGTTTGTCAGGCTGGTCTTGAACTCCCGACCTCGTGATCCGCCTGCCTTGGTCTAGCAAAGAGCTGGGATTATAGGCATGAGCCACCACACCTGGCCTTCATTAGTTCTTTCTTGAAACTATTAAGTGTCAGGTATGGCTTTAACAGTGAAATGACATGTTGTGTTTTATATTTTTATAGATGTTTTGTGAGAAATTAAAAACATTAAAGAAGAATTAGTAAATTGACGTTACTAATTATTAGTATATAATTACTAATTATAATTGTTTTATTGAAAGATTCTTCCCTTTATTGTATACAAAGAGTAACATGCTCTTTCTTGAATGCTTCTCTTCTATATAATTAGTTGAATGAATTCCAAATATAGAACTTTGATAGAAAATACACTTTTAACATTTTATGTTCTATCTAATAAAAAAGGTTTTTAGATTTATTTTGAGGTTAGCCAGCTTTGCATAACAATTATTCTTGCATATTCTTTTTTTTTTTTTCTTTTTGAGATGGGTTCTCACTCTGTGTCCAGGCTGGAGTGCAGTGGCGCGATCTTGGCTCACTGCAACCTCTGCTTCCTGGTTTCAAGCGATTCTCTGCCTCAGCCTCCCGAGTAGCTGGGATTACAGGTGCCTGCCACTGCGCCTGGTTAATTTTTTTGCATTTTTAGTAGAGACGGGGTTTCACCATCTTGGTCAGGCTGATCTTGAACTCCTGACCTCGTGATTCACCTGCCTCAGCCTCCCAGAGTGTTGGGATTACAGACGTGAGCCACCGTGCCTGACCGTATATTCTTTTAGTCCTAAAAGTACTGTTTTGCTGCCTCATTGAGCTGCTGTTGGCATGAAGCTCCCCTTTGATTCAGTGAGGCATGAAGCAAGATGTGAAACTACCTTTGTTGTACATTGTGTATAATCTGGAGTTAATATTCATTTTTGTGGGTTCTTTCTCCCACTTCCTGTTTTCTTCACCTGCAAGTCATTACTGCACATACTTCCCTCACGGTTTAGATCATATAACATCGTAGTTAAATAATTCTTAGTAATTTACTGTATTCATTAGTGCAATTAATTACAACAGAGTGGTTTAGAATACACAGTTGGAATTTCTGGTTTTCATTTTAAAACTTATTTTTAAAGATTTTGTTATGTTTTTTTGAGTCTTTATAAAGTTTTTGTTATAATGTTAAAATACTTTAAATCTTTATGACTATTAAATTCATTAAATTTCTTTTTATCTTCTTGAATCGTTATTTACAAAGTAAAAGAATATATTTCTTTTTCTGTATATGTTCATTATGAGATTTTGTTTAAAAAACAATAGCATTAGCATTTGTAAATATGTCTAGAAGCTTAAATCTTAGAATTATTCTCTGGACCTAATTTACACAAGTACTACTTATTAGAATTTTTTTCCTCCTATTTTGGGGTTTGGTCTTTGTGCCAAAAGTCACTTTTTAACCTTTTAAGAAGCATTCACATTACATTATACTGTATGTGACGGGATTTTAATGTTATGGTCTTAATGTTTATGGCTTAGCATTTGCCGTAATGTTGGCTAAATAGTCCATTTATTTAATCCTAACTATAAATTTAATTTTTAAAAACTGTTTGGAAAAAGATTTTTAAACGGGTCCTGACTTATTAAATCTTTTTATATTCCTGTTAGAAAATTCGCCTCAGTTTATGTCTTAAATTTTGTATGGGCTAATATTGTTGTCAAACGCAGTAGGTGATTTTTATTAGAAATATTGTTTGCCAGATGGCTTGCTTAAAGTCAGTTAAAATAATCTTTTAAAAATGGTCATTATAAAGCTTTTAATGAGTATTACAGACAGTTCTTATTAAAATTTCTTTAAATATTAAACAGTGTGCCTTCAGGCAATTAATATAGGTTAGGGAAACTTTTAAGGTAAAATGTAATGCAAAGAATGAAATAACATGAAAGGCTAAATCTGCATGTTAGGTATTTGCCAGAGCATGCATGTTTCACATAGTTTATTTTACTCTATTAATATTTTTTGTTGTTGGAGCTCCTGCTTAATTCTAGTTTTTAACAAGTAGTTAGTAAGACTTCCAGACTTCAAAATTTGAGTGCTAAAATGGTTTGAACTAAATTCTATGCTTCAATATCAAAACTCATTTTAGAGCCTTAGAATGTTTGTTTTTATTAGATTTCAGCCGTTTACCAAGACACTTTAACATTCAGTTTCTTTTATTTGAATGTGAAGCCAGGATTAAAACAATCTAAACTCTTGACTGGCAACTTTTTTTTTTTGAAGTTAATACATTGTCTTGTTTTTATATAAGAAATTTTGCTTTTTAAAGTAAATACCAGTTAAGGAAGAGCACTTGAATTCGTTTAGCGTATAAATTGGAAAGCAATACTTTTAACTTTTTAGCCAAGTAAATTTATTTTTCTTCTGTTAGTTTCTACATGTGAAAAGATATAATAGCTTTTAAAAGATATTTTTGGCCACAGCCCATTAAAATGTTCTTTAATTTTATAATTTATTATAAAATTTTTAATGTAAATCTAGAATAGCTGCAAGGAATCATAGCAATACAGTTACTCATGCATTATTAATGCTTTGCTATAGAATACAAAAGGTATTCTAGTATATTCTCTTCATACTATATTTCATAACTTTTTCTTCATTATTGCTAAAGCCAGGTCTTAATGATTTTGCTCCTTAATAAGGTTGCATCTTATACATAAATAAAATTTGTGTTATTCCATTTACTGTTAAAAGTTTTAATCTTTGTAACATTGCTCTTGCAAAGCACTTCTATTATAAAATCTTGATTTGCAACTTGATTCTGGGACAAGTCTATTGAAATTAAGTTGCCTGTTTGAGTCATTTCTATACTGTAACCTTAAAACAGTTTCTGTAAGTATATTAATTAACCACATTCATGCCTAAAACATTAATTAGGTATATTTGGAAAGAAAATTAAAATCTGTTGTATGTTGCTTCATACTATGAAATGTTAATAATAGAGTTTCTTCAGGATTAAGTTCTGTGTATTCATTATTTTGACATCTGGAGCCTCTTTGAACAATATGTTTGTTTTAGCACATAATCCTGGTATAGGAGATAAAAATGTATTTGTACCTTCATCTTTGTTTATAGATGCAGAAAGTTCTCAATCTGTGTGTGTGTGTGTGTGTGTGTGTGTGTGTGTTTGTATGTGTGTGTATGTGTGTGTGTGTGTGTGAGAGAGAGAGAGAGAGAGAGAGAGAGAGAGAGAGAGAGAGATCTCCCCTCCTGACATCCCTCTGCATATGTTTTTGGGTTCTTATTTCTGGCAACTCAGAAAGAAAAATGTCTGGATATCATTTAGTTTACCTTAGCTCCACAGCACTTTCAACATGTAAGAGGACTTCTTACATGAATAAAAGTCTACATATAAAAATTAGTAATTTGCTTATGGTATTAAAATGTGTCTCTGTGTGGATTTGTTTAAATAGTGGCCCTGATTTAGAATTAATATAAGATATTAAAATGTTTAGCTATCATTTTGTTACTTAATTTAAAAAACATAGATTTAAATTTTTAAAGTAAGTTAGTAAAGGGGAAAATAAATATACTTTTGGTTGTACTTACAATAGTTTCATTGTGTAAAACAGAACAAGGATCATTTCCAAATGGTCTCAGGTGAAATCTAACGGGAAACAATTTTAAACTGTTCTAAATTTGTTGGTAAAAATAATGCGTCTTAGATAAACATCTGATCTAAGTTATAGTACTTTGTACTACTCTTTTTCTGATTAGCTTATTTTTTTTTTGTTTTAATAAATGTGATTGGCTTGCTAGTTGAAATAGGAACTTTTAATGTGGATTTTATAAAAATACTTGTTTGCAGGTTATTTTGATTTATGAGTCTATAACAGCCTTTTCTAATTATGGAATGTTAATAGTTTTTTGTAAAGCATTCTCCATAATGTGAATATTTAGTTGACATGAAATGCTTATGGAAAAGATACAATTTAAAATAAAAGTCTTGTTGCTTTTTAGTTGTTCCTTTTTACATTTCACATTGAACTTGAACTATTCTTACAGGAGAATTCTGATCTTCCTGTTGCTCTGCTTTTGGCTCAGCATAAAGACAGATCTACCCAAGTAGAAATGCAACTTGAGAAACCCAAACCTATAAAACCAGTGACGTTTTCCACAGGCATCAAAATGGTAAGCCTTATTTTAATTGCTTGTTTGAAAGATCTTTTTTCAAGGATTATGCTTTATAATGTTACACAATTTCTGTAGTAAACAGAAATGTTCAGATGTTTAAGAAAAATGTCTGATCTAGTTTTAGATGTCTGGAAATATGGATAGGTACAGTATGAGGAAAGTGAAACAAATAATTTTCAACGTATACAACACAATTTCTTTGTGTGTGAATTGGGTTGGTGTGATTTTCTTACTGTACTTGCATTTTTAAGCTTATAGTGTAGAAAAACATTTTTTTTTAAATTATAAATATTATTAGAAGAGTAATTACCACCTGCAAATATGAAATGGAAAAGCAAATGTATCAATTAATGTTTTCTTCTAAATAGTCTTCTTCACATATATATTTTTTAAAGATCTAAAAGCCATTTTTAGATTCTCGACTAATGAATAGATTAATTTGGGCTCTAAAAATTTATTTTATATTGTATTTTGGCATTCAAGAGAAAGGTTCTATAAGCCAGTGATATTTTTTGATACTTTTACATTTTTTTTGTTTAGAAAATATTTATTTTGGCATATTAATTTTAACATGTGTTTAACATTTAGATGTTTAAGATGTAGTCACTGTAAAAATGCAACATTCAAGTTCATAATTATCTTTTAAAATAGTCTCATTAGAGTAGCATAAAAAATGTGGTTAGGAAAGTTAAATGTTTGAGGTTATGGATATCTCAATTACTCTGATCTGATTATTACATATTGTAATACATTGTATGCATACAGGTATTAAAATATCAAAAGTACCCACACAATATGTACAACTATGTCAATTAAAAACTGATTTTAAAAAACTGTGGCAGCACTACAAAGTAATGGTTAATGGATTTGGAGTTTGGATCCAAACAGACCTGAGTTCAACTCTGAACAAAATTATTTGCCTTTCTAATAAGCCTTTTTTTCCCATCTGTAAAATGGTGATGATAATACCGATCTCACAAACTTGTTGAGAAATAATGTGAACAAAATACACAGTATGTATAGTACTTGGCTCATAATAAACACTCAATAATTGAGGCTAGTTGTTATTGATAATAACAAGTTGATAACACAGATGGCTATAGTAATTTATTTCTTAAATCTTTACATATCTTTTCCATACATAAAATTCATTTTATACATAGTTTTAAAATTCAGGATGATAGAGTTGGCAAAATTTTTGTTTGTTTTTTGTCATTGTATGCCTGCATTTCAAAGTTAGTGGTAATCACATACAATATTGAAGTGGTGGGAGTTTACTGGTGTTTTACCAGTAAACTCAGTAATTTTCAGGAATGAAGTCTAGTATTCAGATGGCACAATGTAGCTACAAACCTCAGGAATGTGTCCCCTATTGTAAATTGAGCATGATGAGTATGCAAGAATGAATGCCTCAAAACATTAACAAAGTATTTTTAAAATTAGATGTAATACTCTAATTTTAAGAGGCAAAGGACTATTTCTTTCCTTTGATTCCAATGGAAAAAGTCATATTTAATTTTATTGTTGCTTCAGCTTTAGCAAATGTGTATCAACTGCTCCTGTTTTCTAGTTCTTTTCCTTTTATGTTATATATAATACTAAAATAAAATCTGATGAACAGTCTAAGTAGAAGATACAGGAATTTCTCCCAAGTCTTTTGCAACTGTTTTTTTTTTTTTCAGTTGCTGACTATAAAATTTGAAGATCTAGATACTTTTGTATTAAGTTGACTTTATTTCTAAAATTTATCTTGAATTTACCCACTTCTCTCCATCTCTGTCATCCTAGGATAGTTGCCATCATTTCTTTACTGGACTATTGCGGTAACATTCCACCTGGTCTCTCTATTTATCTGTGTACCCCATAATCTAGTCTATAAGCCTTTTGGGTGGTTTTCTAGATAAATGAATGATAGTAAATAAACAATATTAAAAAGATCAGATCATCACCTACTTGCTTAATATCTTCCTATGTCTTCCCAGTACACTTGGAATAAAATTCAGGATATTAATTATCTACTTTCTCACCTCTGAGAAAGTGACATTTGTACTAAGAAATCAGTGGTAAAATAGAGTTAGCCATGCAAAAGTGCAGGCAAAGAGCAGTAAAGAAGGCCTAAGGAAAGAAATAGCATTTTCTAGAAACGGACAAAAGATACTGTTAAGAGAAGGCTTTTCCTACTCTCCTTTTCTTCTTACACTCAATTCACACTGACCTTTTGACTATTCTATCTAAACTATCTTTCTCCTGCCCCTACCCCCATTATGTTATGTTTTTAAAAATGTTAATATAGAGACAGGGTCTCACTATGTTAGCCCAGGCTGGTCTCAAACTCCTTAGCTCAAGTGATCCTCCTGTCTTGGTCTCCCAAAGGGCTAGGATTATAGGTGTGAGCTATTGTGCCTGGCCCAGGTTATGCATTTTAACACTTTATAACATATATCACTATCAGAAAGTGTCTTATGGTTACATTGTTTAATGTTTATCTTTACCGCTAGAGTATAAATTCTGTCTACCTAGAATGACGTTTTTCTCTAGTACACTGAGGACCTTCATTAAATATTTTTGGATGAATGACTAAACCTTACATATTAGGCTCACATTTAATAGAATGAAGATCCTGAAGCACTTTCAAGTTTCTGTGACTTTATGGCGTTTACTGTTTGGAATATGTTTAACTGCTTATGAAAACTATACTTAAAATTTATGGCATTGATCAAGTGTGATTTTCATGAACCCTCTTTTGTGTGGAATGTAATTACATATTCTGATGCCTTCCCTAACATTTCATATGTACTTTTATTATATATTGTAGCCCTTGCCTTGTATTGCAATTTGCTATTTTCCATGCCAGTATCATTTTAGATGAGCTTTCTGGAGGACAGAATGTGTTCTGTGATATAACTTTATGTGTTCTTGTGGGTACAGTAAATATTATACTGTGTAATTATTCAAAACAATTTTAGAATAAATTATTCTCATTTTTCTTAAATTCATAGCATTCTGCTTTGCCATTGGGAGACTCACCTTTGGGTCAAGAAGAATTTGATGCAGTGTACAGCCAAAAAAAATTGTTTTTATAGATATATCTAAATTTCCATCACTTTACCACATTTTTACATTCTCTTACCAATGAGAATTACAGATTATGTATTCCTTCTCTTCTGTGTTCTTATCTTTTTATTTTTACCAGTGGTACATTTTGAAATTTATATAACCCAGATAGACCTCTTAGGTAGTTCAGTCCTTTTCTTTGGCCTAAAGAGAGGAAGCATCAGCTCTACATCCTTTTTTCAACTTGACAGAATAGTTCTCTGTGCTTCATAATGTGCTGTTTATTTAAAAATGGAATGAGTTGGAAAGGCCAGATGTAAACGCTTTTGAAGATCACTGATTAATAAATCTGCTAACCTGGACATCATATGAACAAAATACTCTGAAAATTTATTTCCTTGAGGAGATTAGGAAATATATCTATTGTGGCAAAGTTGCTTCAGCAGCATACTTTTACATTTATTTATTTATTTTTAATTTATTTTTAGAGACAGGATCTTGTTCTGTCACCTTAAGTTGGAGTGCAGTGGCACGATCCTAGCTCACTGTAGCCTTGAACTTCTGGGCTCAAGCCATCCTTCTATCTCAGCTTCCCAAGTAATCGGTTTTACAGGCTCATGCCACTACACTGGGCTAATTTTTAAGAAAAACTTCTTTTTGTTTGTTTTGTTTTTTTGTAGAGACAGGGTCTAGCTATGTTGGCCAGGCTGGTCTTGAATTCCTGGTCCGAAGCAATCTTGGAACAAGCAATCTTTGGAAGGCTGAACCTTCCAAAGTACTGGGATAATAGGTGTGAGCCATTGTGCTCAGGCAGGAGCATACTTTACTTATTCTTTTTGTTTTTGAAGTGGAGCCTTGCTCTGTCGACCAGGCTGGAGTGCAATGACACAATCTGGACTCACCGCAACCTCTGCCTCCTGGGCTCAAGTGATTCTCCCACCTCATCCTCCCTAGAAGCTGGGATTACAGGCGTGTGCGACCACACCTGGCTATTTTTTGTAATTTTGATAGTGATGGGGTTTCACCATGTTGCCTAGGTTGTTCTGGAACTCCTGAGCTCAAGCAATCTGCCTGCCTTAGCTTCCCAAAGAGCTGGGATTACATTGCACCCGGCTGAGGAGCATACTTTGAATGATGAAAGAAGTTTCAATCTCAGCTTATCTTGAAGCAAATTTAATAAACCTCTCTCTACCCTGCCTTTTAAAGTATTGGATGAACAGATGGGTCTTATACCATGGCTTTAAGGTCAAAAACCTTGAAGAGTGACAGAGGGATCAAATTCTAAAATTGAAAACTCACTACTTCAAGTGCTCACTTTTTAGCTGTCCCTGAATTCTTTGAGAGCTTGTTAGCAAAAGTGCTCTCTGTTTAAATGATTACTTTTGGGTGGGGTTTGGGAAGGGGAATGTTTTGCACAGATTTTCTTTTTGCCTGAAGCTGTATCTTACTCTGAATTTATTTGTTTTTAATAATGTTTAACATTCCGCAGCAAGGCATATAGATTTGGACAGGAAGAAAAATTTCTATCTTTAATTGCCTTTATGGACTCCTTCTGAATGTTTTTCTCTAAGTGGTATTTAAGACTTCTATTACCTTTGATTTTCTTTCTTGCATCATTACCTTTTCTATCTAAGAAATCACTGTACTTGTGGGCCGGATGTGGTGGTTCATGCCTATAATCCCTGCACTTTGGGAGGCCGAGGTGGGTGGATCACCTGAGGTCAGGAGTTCGAGACCAGCTTTGCCAGCATGGCGAAACCCCATCTCTATTTAAAATATAAAAATTAGCCAGGCATGGTGGTGGGCACCTGTAATCCCAGCTACTTGGGAGGCTGAGGCAGGAGAATCGCTTGAACCCAGGAGGCAGAGGTTGCAGTGAGCTGAGATTGCGCCACTGTACTCCAGCCTGAGTGACAGAGTAAGACTCCATCTAAAAAAAAAAAAAAAAAAGAAAACAAAAAACGAAATAAATACAAAAATGCCAAGCTTTGATTTGTAAATATATGAATATTTTTCTTTTTCCTTTTACATATCTATTCATTTTACTCCCCAAATGCCCATCCAGCTACGTTTTCTGAATTTTAAAATTGCCTACTTTGTTTGTCATATGTGTGCTAGCTATTAGATTATAAACCTGTTGAGGGCAGAGGCTTTATATTTTGACATAGTTTTATATGATCATGGCTATGTAGGTAGTTAAATAGTATCAGATATTTATGATCCTTTTCACACTTTAAAATGTAGGAAGTATTAACACATCTTGAAATAATGTAAAGAAAACTACTACTCATAAGGAACTACCAGAATGTTCGAATTAGGAGGTAGTAAAGTATAGAGGAAAGAAAATGAGGATAATAGGATTAAAATTCAGCTTTACCCTTATTAGATATGTTTCCATGGGTGAGATATTACTTTACTCTTCTGAGTTTGTTTTCTCATTTGGGGAGTTGAGAAATTTTTAATTTCATATGATTGTTCAGAATATTGTATACATAAAATGGTAAAGCTGGTGCCCAATGTATGCTAGCCATGTGGTAAATAGTAATAATTAGCAATCATAATGTTACCATTAATGTTTGTTGTTTTTCATAGTTAGATATAGAAATGAATTATTTTATAATGCCCTCGAACCAAATGCTGAATATTGTTGTTGAATAAGTATTATATTACCTATGTTACACTCCCCCCGCTCCACTGGATCAATTCCAGATGGATAATAGAAAAGTAAAGCAATAACAACACCCTTAAGAGCGTGGGGAAAAACAAGTCACAAAGCGACAAAAGTTATTTACAACACATGTAACTACTAAAAGGCTTAGATCCAGAAGGTATAAGTAACTCATATATGTGATCTAGAGTCTTGAGCAGGCATTTCTCAAAACAGAATAGCCAATCCTCAGCCTCATTAGTGATTGTTGAAAGAATATGCAAATTAAAATCACAATGTGGCACTAAGTACCCACTAGAATGGCTAAGTTGGAAAAAAAATCACAGTTGGTTCAAGGGTAAGGTAAAATTTTAAATGGCATAGTTTTTATGTGAATTTATTAGTGTTGATTGTTGACTGAATATGGAGACTGATACAGAATGCAGATGAAAGTCTAAATGTTTATGAAGTATTTTTTACTCTTTGGAAAAATCAATCCTGAAATGACGGAGGAAAAGTAACATTAAGTACCTATATCCCAGGGGTTGATTTTGTTGAATGCTTGCTATAAGCCAGCACAGTCTGGGTGCTGGATATGCAAGAATACAAACATTGCTTAAGAATTTGTGACCTATGAGAGTTCTTTTTTAGAATAGGTATTACTTTCTGTTTTTATATCTTCATGAAATAAATGGTACTCCTATTCTTACAAATGTGAAAACTGAGTCTTTGAGGGGTTTGGTCACATTTAAAAGATGACACTGAAACTCATTCTCTTTCTATTATATCTTATATTTAATTAATGAAAATATTAATAAACTTATACATTCTGATTCAGGGTCCTCTGAGAACTAAGATTTGAGCTTTTGTTTCTAATAGTGGTCTGATTGTATGGACTAGGTAATTTAAGAGTCAACATAATAACTTTCTTTTCCTGATCTGCTCTACTTAAAGAAAGTCAAAAAAATGAAGTCAGTTGTCCTCAACTTGGAGAGGAACTCAAGGGAGGATGTCTAAATATGATTAAGGTTTCTGGAAACAGATTCTTTGAGATATGACAGAAAAGACTGAATTTATTTGTTTAATAAACCTAGATACAGATGAAGGATTAAAAATGGGCATAAAATAATGACTAAGAAATGAGGATTTAATTATTATATATTCACATAGGTACGGTTCAGTCAGTCAGTGAACATACTTTGATTTGGAATGTTCACATAGGCTGTGCCGGATGTATTATTTGAAGTATGTTTTCTAGGAATTAAACTCTCAGCAGGTGGAGCCATGTTAGGTATAGGGTCTTAAAAATTATATAATTTGTGACTTCAGTATTTAAGAGAGTTCTACTTATCACTATTTTTTTTTTGTTTTTTTGACACAGAGTCTTGCTCTGTCACCTGGGCTGGTGTGCAGTGGTGTGATCTCGGCTTACTGCAACCTCTGCCTCCTGAGTTGAGGTGATTCTGCTGCTTTGGCCTCCTGAGTAGCTGGGATTACAGACATGCACCACTACACATGGCTAATTTTTGTATTTTTAGTTGCAACAGGGTTTCAACATGTTGGTCAGACTGGTCTCGAACTCCTGACCTTGTGATTTGCACCTCGGCCTCCCAAAGTGCTGGCATTACAGGCATGAGCCACCGTTCCCAGCCTACTTATTTTATGCGTAAATAGGAGAAACTTTATTTCTTTTTTTTTTTTGAAACGGAGTTTTGCTCTAGTTGCCCAGGCTGCTGTGCAGTGGTGTGATCTGGCTCACTGCAACCTCTGCCTCCCAGGTTCAAGCAATTCGTCTGCCTCTGCCTCCCAAGTAGCTAGGACTACAGGTGTGTTATACCACGCCTGGCTAATTTTTTTTTTTTTAATTTTTGGTAGAGATGGGGTTTCACCATATTTGTCAGGCTGGTCTTGAACTCCTGGCCTTGTGA
Organism: Callithrix jacchus; assembly: GCF_049354715.1. NCBI lineage: Eukaryota > Metazoa > Chordata > Mammalia > Primates > Cebidae > Callithrix > Callithrix jacchus. The sequence goes on from NC_133509.1 coordinate 95,564,560, forward strand.
TCTGCCCTTTCAAAGTGCTGGGATTACAGGCATGAGCCACCATGCCTAGCCAGAAACTTAATTTTATATATATTGGTGCCCTCTGTATGGTGATAGCTTTTGAACTCTTAAAGTGAGAGCTAAACTTTGTTTCTTGGTCAGGTGTTAATTATTTTGATCTATTTGATTCAAATCTTATCAATGTAATTATGCAGCCTTCTGTTTCTTTATTTTTCAAATCTAATTATTGTTTCTTAGCATATGGTTATGGTTACTATTCTTCATTACATCATTCTTAGTTAAACCAGTGAACAAAGTTTTTTTTCTTTTCTTGAGTCATTACTAGTTAATTTGTCAATAAATATCTATGCAAGTAAATTTTAGTCTTTTGGAAACAAGTGAAGGCACATTGATAATCTCATAAATTAGGAACAAGACTCTAAGGCTGAGAATCTGGTGCTTCTTCACTCTATTTTGTTTGTATGCAAACTGGAAAGAAACTAAGTCACAAAGATAACCTATGGATGTCACAAAGATAATGTAAGAATTGTTTTTAAGTAATTTTGATAGTCTGTGGTTGGTTTGGGGAGTTGTATGAAGGAACATACTGTGCATTACTGAAGGTGAAAACTTTCTGAGTATTTTAACCCTGATATTTAAGAATTGAAAAATATTTTATCTCTGGGTGAGCCAGAAGGGAGCATAGTACTCATTTGTGATATAAATTTCCTTTTCTGAGTATAACAAATAGTATTTAGTTGTTTGCTTTCAAGTATTGCATATTCCTCTGAACTCATTAGAAGATCTAACCTTGATAAAATATATGAGTTATAGAAAATTAATACCAATTTGTATCTGAAAAACAATTATATTAAGTCATCAGTTATGTGCCAAACAGCTTAGGTACTTGACCAATTTGCCAGAAACCAGTAAACAAAACTTGACCAAGTATTATTAATTTATTCTATTTTTAATATATAAAACTTTACCAATTTGCCAAAAACCAAAAAACAAAGCTTGACCAAGTATTATTAATTTATTCTATTTTAAATATATCATTTGCATTTAGGTGGTAAATCAAAGTATAGCACCGAAAGAAGTCATGTGCTCTTTCTCAAGTCTTGTGATATGCATGTAGTATTAAAGTTATTTGTTTTGAATCTATAATGTGTTTTGAAATATAAATCAAATTAGTAATAGTCTTATGAGTTCTTATTATGCCATATAATTAACTAGGTGAGTATCAGGTGATTACTTTCTCTTAGCTTTTAAATGTCTCCAGTGATATTATGTTATTTCACTAAAGTTATATTATATTCTGCTTTTCACATGGATATCCCTGAAGAGTTGCATGCAATTAAATAGAAATTTGGTTAATTTCATTCTATTTTTTTTTTCTTTTTTTGAGACAAAGTCTCACTCTTGTTGCCCAGGCTGGAGTGCAATGGCATGATCTCGGCTCACTGCAACCTCCACATCCCAGGTTCAAGCAGTTCTCCTGTCTCAGCCTCCCGAGTGGCTGGGATTACAGGTGCCTGCCACCATGCCTGGCTAACTTTTGTATTTTTACTAGAGACAAGATTTCACCACGTTGGTCAGGCTGGTCTCAAATTCCTGACTTCAGGTGATCTTCCTCAGCCCCTCAAAATTCTGGGAGTACAGGTATGAGCCACTGCACCCGGCCAATTCCATTCTATTTTAAAGGAAATGGAGATTCTTAAAACTTAAGATAATCCTTTGGTGAATACTTTAATGTGACTAAATAAAATTTTTATTAAGTGAATAACTTCATCATTAAAATTGTAAATTTGAGTTTTATTATTTCAGAATCATTTAAAACAGGTTGTCCTTATAATATTATTAGAGGTTTGAATTGTGGCTTCTCTACTATATATACTAATTGTTTGCCCTTGGACAATCACTTAACCTCTTTAAGCTTTAATTACTCAACTCTTTAAAAAGAGATTCTACCTTTTTGTAGAGTTCCTGATTGTTTTGTAAAGTAATTTTATAAAACTCTCAGGATGTCTGGTCATAAAGATTACTAAGTATAAATAGGTATAGAAACAAATAAAAACTATAATAGACCAGTGAATAGTGAATGCAGTTCGGGTTTGCAACCTATAACTGTTAATTTTGTACCATGTAGTTTTTACTAGATATTTTATCTATAGACTCCCATATGAGAAAGCTTTTGGCATCTTCTCCCAGCCTCCATTTCTAATGGTGGATAGAGTTAAGAATGTATTCCTGCTTTCTTTTGTTCCCTTTTCTTAAAAAAAAAAAAAACAACTTTAAGTTCTGGGGTACATGTGCAGAATGTGCAGGTTTGTTACATAGGTATACATGTGCCATGGTAGTTTGCTGCACCCATCAATCCATCATCTGCATTAGGTATTTCTCCTAATGCTGTCCCTCCCCTATCCCCCACACACTGACAGGCCCCAGTGTGTGATATTTCCCTCCCTGTGTCCATGTGTACTCATTGTTCACCTCCCACTTATGAGTGAGAACATGTGGTGTTTGGTTTTCTGTTCTTGTGTTAGTTTGCTGAGAATGATGATTTCCAGCTTCATCCATGTCCCTGCAAAGGACATGAGTTCATCCTTTCTTATAGCTGCATAGTATTCCATGATATATATGTGCCACATTTTTTTAATCCAGTCTATCATTGTTGGGCATTTGGGTTGGTTCCAAGTCTTTGCTGTTGTGGATAGTGCTGCAGTAAACATACATGTGCGTCTGTCTTTATAGTAGAATGATTTATAATCCTTTGAGTATATATCCAGTAGTGGGATTGCTGAGTCAAATGATATTTCTGGTTCTAGATCCTTGAGGAATCACCACACTGTCTTCCACAATGGTTGAAGTAATTTACACTCCCACCAACAAAAGCATTCCTATTTCTGCACATCCTCTCCAGCATCTGTTTCCTGACTTTTTAATGATTGCCATTCTAACTGGCATGAGATGGTATCTCATTGTGGTTTTGATTTGCATTTCTCTAATGACCAGTGATGATGAGCTTTTTTTCATATATTTGTTGGTTCCATAAATGTATTCTTCTGAATACATTCATATCCTTCTGTTCATATCCTTCACCTACTTTTTGATAGGATTTTTTTTTTTTTTCTTGTAAGTTTGTTTAAGTTCCTTGTAGATTCTGGATATTAGCCCTTTGTCAGATGGATAGACTGCAAAAATTTTTCCAATTCTGTTGGTTGCTTGTTCACTCTGATGATAGTTTCTTTTGCTGAGCAGAAGCTCTTGAGTTTAATTAGATCTCATTGGTCAATTTTGGCTTTTGTTGCCATTGCTTTTGGTATTTTAGTCATGAAGTGTTGACCCACACCTATGTCCTGAATGGATTGCCTAGGTTTTCCTCTGGAGTTTTATGATTTTAGGTCTTAGGTTTAAGTATTTAGTTCATCTTGAGTTAATTTTTGTATAAGGTATAAGGAAGGGGTCCAGTTTCTGTTTTCTATATATGGCTAGCTGGTTTTCCAAGCACCATTTATTAAATAGGGAATCCTTTCCCCATTGCTTGTTTTTGTTAGGTTTGTAAAAGATCAGATGGTTGTAGAAGTAGGGTGTTATTTCTGAGGCCTCTGCTCTGTTCATTGGTCTGTAATTCTATTTTAGTACCAGTACCATGCTGTTTTGGTTTCTGTAGCCTTGTAGTATAGTTTGAAGTCAGATAGCATGATGCCTCCAGCTTTGTTCTTTTTGCTTAGGATTGTCTTGGGTATATGGGCTCTTTTTTGGTTCTATATGAAATTTAAGTACTTTTTTCTAATTCTGTGAAGAAAGTTAATGGAACCTTGATGGGGAGAGCATTAAATCTATGAATTACTTTAGGTGGGTGAGGAAAAATGAGAACACATGGACATGGGGAAGGGGGTACTACATACTGGGGTCTATTGGGGGGAATAGGGGAGGGACAGCAGGTTGGGGGAAGCTGGGGAGGGATAGCCTGGGGAGAAATGCCAAATGTGGGTGAAGGAGAGGAAGGCAGCAAAACACACTGCTATGTGTGTACCTATGCAACTATCTTGCACGTTCTGCACATGTACCCCAAAACCTAAAATGCAATAAAAAAAATTTTAAAAAAATCTATGTATTACTTTGGGCAGTATGGCCATTTTCATGATATTGATTCTTCCTATCCATGAGCATGGAATGTATTTCCATTTCTTTGCGTCCTTTCTTATTTCCTTGAGCAGTGATTTGTAGTTCTTTTTGAAGAGATCCTTCACATCCATTGTAAGTTATATTCCTAGGTATTTTATTCTCTTTGTAGCAATTGTTAATGAGTGTTTACTCATGATTTAGCTCTCTGCCTGTCTATTGTGGTGTATAGGAATGCTTGTGATTTTTGCACATTGATTTTGTATCCTAAGACTGCTGAAATTGCTTATACAGCTTAAGAAGTTTTTGGGCTGAGACGATGGGGTTTTCTAAATAGACAGTCATGTCTTCTGCATACAGAGATAATTTGACTTCCTCTCTTCCTGTTTGAATATCCTTTATTTCTTTCTCCTGGCTGATTGTCCCAGCCAGAACTTTGAGTACTGTGTTAAACAGGAGTGGTGAGAGAGGGCATTCTTGTCTTATGCTAGTTTTCAAAGGGAATGCTTCCAGCTTTTGCCCATTTAGTATGATATCGGCTGTGGGTTTGTCATAAATAACGCTTATTACTTTGAGATATGTTCCATCAATACCTAGTTTATTGAGAGTTTTTAGCATGAAGGGGTACTGAATGTTTTTGAAGGCCATTTCTGCATCTATTGAGATAATCATGTGGTTTTTGGCATTGGTTCTGTTTATGTGATGGATTACCATCATGTTGAACCAGCCTTTCACCCCAGGAATGAAGCCAACTTGATTGTGGTGGATAAGCTTTTTGATGTGCCACTGGATTCAGTTGCCAGTACTTTTTTTTTCCCGAGATGGAGTCTCACTCTTGCCCAGCTTATGTGATCTCGGCTCACGGCAACCTCCACCTCTCAGATTCAAGCGATTCTCCTGCCTTAGCCTCCTGAATAGCTGGGATTACAGGTGTGTGCTACCACACTCAGCTAATTTTTATATTTTTAGTAGAGATGGGGTTTCACCATTTTAGTCAGTCTGGTCTTGAACTCCTGACCCTGTGATTCGCCTGCCTTGGCCTCTGAAAGTGCTGGGATTATAGGTGTGACCCACTGTGCCAGGCTAGTTTGCTAGTATTTTATTGAGGGTTTTTGCGTTGGTGTTTCTCAGGGATATTGGCCTGAAATTTTCTTTTTTTTAATGTGTTTCTGCCAGGTTTTGGTATGAGGATGATGCCGGCCTTATAAAATAAGTTAGGGAGGAGTCCCTCTTTTTCTATTGTTTGGAGTAGTTTCAGAGAGAATGGTACTAGCTTCTCTTTGTCCCTCTGGAAGAATTCGGCTGTGAATCTGTCTGGTCCTGGGCTTTTTTTGATTGGTAGTCTATTAATTACCACCTCCATTTCAGAAACTGTTATTGGTCTATTCAAGGATTCTACTTCTTTCTGGTTTAGTCTTGGGAGGTTGTATGTGCCCAGGAATTTATCCATTTCTTCTAGATTTTCTAGTTTATCTGCATAGAGATGTTATAGTATTCTCTGATGGTAGTTTGTATTTCTGTGGTATCAGTGGTAATATCTCCTTTATCATTTTTTATTTTGTGTATTTGATTCTTTTCTCTTTTCTTCTTTATTAGTTTGGCTAGTGGTCTATCTATTTTGTTAATCTTTTCCAAAAACCAGCTCCTGGATTCATTGATTTTTTTTCTTTCTTTGAAGGGTTTTTCATGTCTCTATCTTCAGTTCTGCTCTGATCTTAGTTATTTCTTGTCTTCTGCTAGCTTTTGAATTTGTTTGCTCTTGCTTTCCTAGTTCTTTTAATTGTGATGTTAGGGTGTTGATTTCAGATCTTTCCCGCTTTCTCCTGTGGGCATTTAGTGCTATATATTTCCCTCAAACCACTGCTTTAGCTGTGTCTCAGAGATTCTGATACATTGTCTTTGTTCTCATTGGTTTCAAAGAACTTTGTTTCTGCCTTAATTTCATTCAACAACCTGCTCCTAAATGACAACTGCAATAATTTCCATTCTCGTGCATTTGCTGAGGAGTGTTTTACTTCCATTATGTGGTCAGTTTTAGAATAAGTGCAATGTGGTGCTGAGAAGAATGTATATTCTGTTGATTTGGGGTGGAGAGTTCTGTGGATGTCTATAGGGCCACTTGGTTCAGAGGTGAGTTCAAGTCTTGAATATCCTTGTTAATTTTCATTGTTGTTGATCTGTCTAATATTGACAGTGGGGTGTTCCAGTCTCCCACTTTAATTGTGTCGGAGTTGAAGTCTCTTTGTAGGTCTCTAAGAACTTGCTTTATGAATCTGGATGCTTCTGTATTGGGTGCATATATATTTAGGATAGTTAGATCTTCTTGTTGCTATTGATCCCTTTAGCATTACGTAATACCCCCCCTTTAAAAAAAAAATCTTTGTTCCTTTAAAGTTTATTTTATCAGAGACTAGGATTTCAACCCCTAATTTTTTTTTATGTTCCATTTTGCTTGGTAAATACTCCTTCATCCCCTTATTTTGAGCCTATGTGCGTCTTTGCATGTGAGATACGTCTCCTAAATACAGCACACCGATGGGTTTTGATTCTTTATCCAGCTTGCCAGTCTGTGTCTTTTAATTGGGGCATTTAGCCCATTTATGTTTAAGGTTAATATTATTATGAGTGAATTTGATCCTGTCATTATGATGCTGGCTGGTTATTTTGCCCATTAGTTGATGCAGTTTCTTCATAGTGTAGATGGTCTTTACAATTTGGTATGTTTTTCCAGTGGCTGGTACCAATTTTTCCTTCCCATATTTAGTGCTTCCTTGAGGAGCTCTTGTAAGGCATGCCTAATGTTGACAAAATCTCTCAGTATTTGCTTTTCTTTAAAGGATTTTATTTATCCTTCGCTTGTGAAGCTTAGTTTGGCTGGATATGAAATTCTGTGTTGAAAATTCTTTTCTGTAAGATTGTTGAATATTGACCCCTGCTCTCTTCTGGCTTGTAAGGTTTCTGCAGAGATCTGTGTGTAACCCGATCTTTCTCTTTGGCTGCCCTTAACATGTTTTCCTTATTTCAGCCTTGGTTAATATGACGATTATGTGTCTTGTGGTTGCTCTTTTCGAGGAGTATCTTTGTGGTGTTCTTTGTAGTTCCTGAATTTGAATGTTGGCCTGTCTTTCTAAGGTGGGGAAGTTCTCCTGGATAATATCCTCAAGAGTGTTTTCCAACTTGGTTTCATTCTCCCCATCACTTTCAGAGATGCCAATGAAATGTAGATTTGGTCTTTTCACATAGTCCCATATTTCTTGGAGGCTTTGTTTATTCCTTTTCATTCTTTTTTCTCTAATCTTGTCTTCACACTTTATTTCATTACGTTGATCTTTAATCTCTGATATTCTTTCTTTGGCTTGATCGATTTGGCTATTGATATTTGTGTATGCTTCACAAAGTTCTTGTGCTGTGTATTTCAGCTCCATCAGGTCATTTATGTGCTTCTCTAAACTGGTTATTCTACTTAGCAATTTGTGTAATCTTTTTTCAAGGTTCTTAGCTTCATTGCATTGGGTTAGAACATGTTTCTTTAGCTCAGAGGAGTTTGTCATGACCCACCTTCTGAAGCCTACTTCTGTCAATTTGTCAAACTCATTCTCTGTCTAGTTTTGTTTCCTTGCAGGCAAGGAGTTGTGATCCTTTGGAGGAGAAGAGGTGTTCTGTCTGGTTTTTGGAATTTTCAGCATTTTTGCACTGGTTTTTGCTCATCTTCATGGTTGTATCTACCTTTGGTCTTTGATGTTGGTGACCTTTCGATAGGTTTCTTGTGTGGATGTCCTTTTTGTTGATGTTGATACTATTTCTTTCTATTCGTTAGTTTTTTGTCTAACAGGCCCCTTTGCTACAGGTATGCTAGAGTTTGCTGAAGGTTCACTCCAGACCCTGTTTGCCTGAGTATCACTAGTGGAGACTGCAGAACAGCAAAGATTGCTGCCTGATTCTTCCTCTGGAAGCTTTGTTCCGGAGGGGCAGCTGCCTGATGCCAGCCTGAGCTCTGCTGCATGAAGTGTCTGTTGACCCCTGCTGAGAAGTGTCTCCGAGTCAGGAGGCATCCATATCAAGAAGCTGCTTGAGGAGGCAGTCTGTCTCTTAGCAGATCTCGAGTGCTGTGCTGGGAGATCTGCTGCTCTCTTCAGAGCCAGCCTCCAGGAACATTTAAATCTGCTGCAGCTGTGCCCATAACTGCCCCTTCCCCTAGGTGCTCTGTCCCAGGGAGATGGGAGTTTGGTCTATAAGTCCCTGACTGGAGTTGCTGCGTTTCTTTCAGATATGCCTTGCCCAGAGAGGAGAAATCCAGAGAGGCAGTCTGGCTACAGCAGGTTCGCAGCACTGTGGTGTGCTCTGCCCAATTCGAACTTCTTGGAGGCTTTGCTTATGCTGTGAGGGGAAAACTGCCTACTCAAGCCTCAATTATGGTGGACGCCCCTCCCCTAACAAGTTCAAGTATCCCAGGTCTTTGACTTAGACTGCTGTGCTGGTAATGAGAATTTCAGGCCATTGACTCTTTGCTTAGTGTGCTCTGTGGGGATGGGATCTGCTGAGCTAGACCACTTGGCTCCCTGGCTTCAGCCCCCTTTCCAGGGAAGTCTTGATGTCATTCCAGATGCCACTGGCATATGAAAAAAAAAAAACTCCTCCTAGCTTGGTGTCTGCCCAAATGGCTGCCCAGTTTTGTGGTTGAAACCAGGGCCCTGGTGGCATGGGCACCCAAGGGAATCTCCTGGTCTGTGAGTTGTGGTATAGTATCTGGGCCATAGTACACCATTCCTCACACAATAGTCCCTGACACCTTCCCTTGGCTATGGGAGGGAGTTCCCTGACCCCTTGCGCTTCCTGGGTGAGGCAATGCCACACCCTGCTTTGGCTTGCCCTCCATGGGCTACACCTACCGTCTATCCAGTCCCAGTGAGATGAGCCAGGTACCTCAATTGGAAAAGCAATGTCTTCTGCATTGATCTTGCTGGGAGCTGCAGACTGGAGTTGTTCCTGTTCAGCCATTTTGCCCGCTTTTGTTCCTTTTAATCAGAGCCTTTCCTTGATGCTGCCATGGTAGTTTGGAGCCTCCACTGAGTCCCTACTTGGCTGTCTGTTTCCTTTTGGTCTCATTGTGGTCTAGAACTTATGACTCTTAGGATATTGAGCTCAGAGGTGTTAAATAGTCTTAAAGGGACAAAGAGGTTTTATCTATACGATTTAAATAAGATTCTTTGGGTTAACCAAGCATTTTAATATGGTTCTTGAGATTGAGAATTTTTAATAATGGACTTCTAACAAACATATGGAAGACCCATAGTCTTTATAAGTTGGGAAATTCTTACAGGAATCTCTAGTAATGTTCCTCTTTTATTTCTGATATTAGTAATTTATATCCTCTCACTTTTCCCCCCTCTGATCAGCATGTCTAGCGGTTTCACAGTTTTCTTGATCTGTTCAGAGATTCAGTTTCCAGTTTTTGCTTTCATTGATTTTTTTTTTTTTTTTTTTGGAGACAGAATCTCACTTTTTCATCTAGGCTGGAAGGCAGTGGGAGCGATCACTGCTAACTGGAGGTTCCACCTCCCTGGCTCAAGCAGTTATCCTGCCTCAGCCTCCTAAGTAGTTGGGACTATAGGAGTGTACCACCACATCTGGTGATTTTTTATTTTTAAGGAGTAATAGGATCTCCTTATTTTGCTCAGGCTAGTCTCAAACTCCTGAGATCAAGCAATCCTGCCTGCAAAGTGCTGGGATTACAGACGTAAGCCACTATGCTGAGCCCTGATTTTTTTCTTCCTGTTAGTCTGTATTCCTTTGCATTTATATTTGGTCTTCATTATTTCTTTTATTCTCTTTAATTAAGATTTAATTTGCTTTTTTTCCAGTTTCTAAAGGTGGAAGGGATGGCAGCAGCAGTTATTGCAAAGATACCAGCTGCAGTGGCGGAAGGTGTGGCTGGGTCTGCCCCCTACATGAAGCCAGTGGGAGTCAGGAACGGGTGGGAGTCCTGCCGCTTCTGAGTTGACAGGGCAGGAGCCCCATGCTCTTGGTGGCAGCTGTAGCCATTAACCTGTGACTGTGGACCCAGACATTCCTGCATTCTCAGGGGCTTCAGAAGCCCCACTTCCCCTCCAGGTTCAGAAGTATGTACTTCTGCTGCCTGGTCTCTTCCTGCTCCCCAAGCTCGTTCCAGGGTAAAGCAATGTTGTGGCCAAACCTGGGCACTCTGTCAGCCTGATGGTATGTGCCCGTGCTTGGGGTGTGCCCATGCTTGGGGCAGCACTGACATGCCAACCCCCTGCCACCTCATTCCCCTCTGTACTTTGGGTAATGAGAAGCATGGGAGGGAGGCCGAGGGGGTTCCTGAGTGTGGTTCTGTGTGTGCCTGTAGGTGTCCCTCCCATGAACAGAGTGGGTGCCCTGGACAATATGATTGATGGTGCAGGAGGCAGATAGGCTCCTGGGTGGAAAGGCTTGGGTCCCTAGTGAAACCTCGCCTTCAAGCCAGGAATAGTCTGAAGCCTGGGGTCTGGGCTGTCAGTTCTAAGTGGAATCAGCAGCCCCAGAGTGAGAACTTAACGTGCTCTGTCTGAGCTTGCCTGTGGTTACCTATGGACCAATCAGCATGCACTTACTTACTTCTGAGCCCATAAAAATCCCAGACCCAGCCAGACTCAAACAGACATTGGGACTACCAACTGTGTAAAGGAGCTACCCACTCTGGGTCTTCTCTCTGCTGAGAGGTTTATACTTGTCTGGATGACCTGTGGAGAGAAGCTACTCGCTTCCGGTTTCCTGAGAGCTGTTCTTTTGCTCAATAAAGCTCCTCTCTGCCTTTCTGTGCCCACATACCTCATTCTTCCTGGATGTGGCATAAGAACTCTGGACCTGGTGAATGGTGGGACTGAAAGAGCTGTAACATAAACAGGGCTGAAATACATCCCCCTGCTCTCCATGTTTCGGGGCAATGAGAAGGAGAGAATTGCTGCAGCCCTTCAGGGAACCTAGCCTGGGGGCTCCTGGAGCCAGATCTGTGACACCCTCTTTGGGGCTCTGTGGTTTCTGTATCTCCAAGCTTTCCAGTGCTACCATGTTACTCTTGTCCAGACATGGGTGCCTGCAGTGGAAGCCACTTGTGATATATCTGATCCAGCCTCAGGCTTGCATGGAGCAAGTGCCTGGAGCTGCCCCTCCTGCTGCAGCAGCTGGTATGTCTGGCTGTGTGCAGTTGCCAGACCCTGCACTTGCTCGCCTTTAGCAGGCGTGGGATCTGGGCCAGTGGCATGAGCTGCACACAGCCTATCAGGCTGAGTGGGTGTATGAGCCTAGCAGGCCCAAGCAAAACTTGGGCAAAGGTGCTGCCAGTCACAGAGGTTTTCGGCTGGAAAAGCTTCACCCTAAGGATCCCGAGAAAGAAACTTAGATTATTGATTTGAGGTCTTTCCAATTTTTAAATTATAGATATGAATGTTATACATTTTCTTTTAAGAATTTTTTTAGTTACACCTGCAAAATTTTGACATCTTGCAACAGTTGGAGTCCTCAGAGAAGCAGATGCCAACATGTGTTTAAATGTGCAAAAAATGTATTAGGGAAAAATGCCTGTGTGAGAAAATGAAATGGGAGCTATAGAAGACTAAGAGAGTCATCAAGCTGTGATATAGGTTTGACCCCAAGTTAAGAAAGAATTAAGGTTACATAGAAGCATCTCAGACTACAGTATATTTCTAAGGAAAGTTTGGCAAGGTGACTGGGGAGTTCTTGTGCCAAAGTTTTCTGGCCGAGAAGTCTCATATCACCCAACTTGGGAAGTACATTAGTATTCTTGCTTCACTCAGCCATTGGCTGGAAGCAGCCCATGGGAATCATGGCCTTTGTGTAAATGCAGAAATGGATTTCAGAGTGCAGCAGCTGGGACCCTTGATCCCATTCCTTATACTCCCTCACAGTTGTGTTTTCCTTGAGTTCAAATCATTGTCTAATTTCACTTTTGATTTCTTGCTTGACCCATGGGTTATTTAGAAACGTGTTGTTTAGTTTACAGATATTTCCAAATACCTTTTTGTTATTGAGTTCTAGTTACTTTCATTATAGTCAGAGAACATATGTTAAAGGATTTCAAACATCTTTATTAAGATTTTTTTTTTTTTTGAGATGGAGTCTTACTCTGTTGCCTAGTCTGGAGTACAATGGTGTGATCTTAGCTCACCACAACCTTCGTCTCCTGGGTTCAAATGATTCTTGTACCTAAGCTTCCCACGTAGCTGGGATTACAGGCCTGTGTCACCACGCCCAGCTAATTTTCTGTATTTTTAGTGGAAACGGGATTTTGCTGTGTTAGCCAGGATAATTTCAATCTCCTGACCTCAAGTGATCTGCCCACCTTGGCCTCTCAAAGTGCTGGGATTACAGATGTGAGCCACCATGCCTAACCTGTATTTTTAAAAATTGCTCAGAGCATGTTCTGTCTTGGTGAATATCGTTTTGCGAACTTGAAGGTAATTTCTATTTGGCTTTTAGGCGGAATGTTTTGTAAATGTCAGGTCAAGTTACTTGATATTAAAATCCTTTTTTCTTACTGATTTTCCTTTTCTTCTCTCTCTCTCACTCTCTCTCTTTCTTTCCATTTCCCTCTCCCTTTCCTTCCCCCTCTCTATTTCCCCTCTCTCCTCCCTGTCTCATACCTCTATCTCTCTCTCACTCTATTTCTCTCCTCTGTCTACTATTTTTCTAGTCTATATTTTATGTGTGTACTTTAGATGACTGCTGTTTTTATGCTATTATTATGCCTTCAATTTCAGTGATTTTTTTCTTCTGTAGTGTCTAAGCTGTTATCTCATTTGTTATGTTTTTCATTCTAAGGTTGTATGTGTTTTTAATCTTTAGATGTTCTGTTTGAGTCTTTTTTGCACCTTTGATTTCTGTCATCATATTCATATTTCTTCTCTACCTTTGTGAACATGTGGAACATATTTGTTAGCTGTATTAATATCCTTGTCTGCTAATTTCACATCTCTGTAATTTCTTAGTCTGCTTCTATTGACTGATTTTTTTTTTCCTGAGGTGTGTTATATATTTCTGTCTTTTTGGAATATTTGGTAATTTGTGATATTCCATTAAATATTATAAGACTTTGGGGATGCAGTTAAGTTAGCTATAATCTATTATATCCTTGCAAGTCTTGCTTTTAAGTATTGTCAACATGTACAAGAACAGATTTTAATGCTAGGCTAATATAGCTCCATTTTCATGGTGATAATATTGTGAGGACCCTATCTGATGCCATATGTATTTATTGAGAGGTCATTTTACCTTGTTTATTGGGAATATATGAACTGTTTCTGTGTGAGCTTTGAGAATTGTTTGATAAATTGCTTTCCAGGTTCATTTCTTGGTCTTGTTTCCACTCATGTGCAGCTCATAACCCAGGCAAAAGTTGAGGACATCATTATGAAGATCTCTAGAGCAGAGGTGGATCAACTACAGCTCACTGACTAAATCCCACCTGCTATTTGTTATTGTAATTGAAGTTTTGTTGTAACACAGCCATTCTCATTCATTTACATATTATTTTCTGCTTTTGCATGGTAATACCATCATTGAATAGTTATGATGCAGATCATATGGCCTGCAAAGCCTAAAATATGTATCTGCTTATTACAGAAACTATTTGTTAACCCCTACTTTCAAGTTTTTTCTCTCTATGGCATTTTCCTCTCTGGTAATCTGCCCTGCAAATTATAGCCACCCTGGGATCCCTGAAGTCTGATTTTTGTCTCTTTGACTCCCAGGCTGGGTTTGGGTTTCTTCTCTATGTATTATAGCCTGGAAATGGCCTCCATGCAGGAAGCCAGGGCAATCAAAGGGTTCATTTTATTTGTTTTTCTTCCCTTGGGCTCACAGTTCTGTACTGGCTGTTACTCAATTTCTGGAAACCATTGATTCTTATTTTGTTCAGTTTTCAAGTTGCTTAAGGTGGGGAATGGTCAATCCAGTCTTGTCATTGTATAATGGTCATATGCAGGAGAAATAGCAGAATATTTTGAGATTTCTGTTGTTTTTTGTATCAGGAATTAGTTGCTTTATATTGCTATGTAATATTCTGTTTGTTTGAATATAGATGCTTCTCAATTTACGTGATGGGGCATGTCTAAATAAACCCATTGTAAGTTGAAAATACCATAGTCAAAAATGCATTTAATGTACCTAACCTGCTGAACGTCATAACTTAGTATAGGCTTCCTTAATACAAGTACTCAGAACACTTGTATTAGCCCAGCATCGTGAGAGAGCATCTTACTACATGTTGCTAGCCCAGGAAAATATCAAAGTTCAAAGTACGGTTTCTACTGAATGCCTGATGATTTTGCATCATCATTAAGTCAAAAACTTGTAAGGCAAACCATCAGAGAATGTCTGTATGTTTGTTTAGCAGTTCGCTTGTTGATGAATACCTGAGCTGTTTATAGTTTTTGACTATTACTAATAAAGTGGCTCTGGGTGCAATGGCTCATGCCTGTAATCCTAGCACTTTCAGTCATCATTTAGTGTTGTCAGCCTTTTTAATTTTAGTTATTTTGGTGATGATTAATGGTATCCCATTGTAATTTAAATTTGTATCTTTTTGAGATAGTGGTTTTCAGCATTTTTTTCATTCATTTGTTTGCCTTTTTTTTTTAAATTTCTTTTTATGATGGCTCCATTCAAATTTTATGTCCATTAAAAAAATTGAGTTGTTTGTCCTTTTACTATTGATTTGTAAAATGTTTTAAAATGTGTTGCACACAAGTCCTTCATCAGACATCTGTTTTATGAGTAATTTCCCTCAGTCTGTGGCTCACTTTTTCATTTTCTTATTAATGTTTTTTGATGAACTTTAAATTTTGATGAAGTCACATTTATGAATGTTTTTCTTTTAAGGTTATTTTTGTGTCCTATGTAAGGAAACTTTTCCTTTCCTGAAGCCACAAGGATAATTCTCCTGTTAAGAAGCTTTGTAGTTTTTGCATTTACAGTTGGGTTCCTGATCCATCTTGTATTAATTTTTATGTATGGTATGAAGTACTTATTTGCGTTTCTTTCTTACATATGAACATCTAGTTGTTCCAACACTATTTGTAGAGAATACTTTTCTTCGTTAGATAGTTTTCACATAAATCAATTGACTGTATGTAAGTTTAGGTCTGTTTCTGTTTTCCTTATCCTGTTTCAATAACTTATTATCTTGATTACTATAGTAATTCTTGAATTAAGATTGTATAAGTGTTCCAAATTTTTTTCAGGATTGCTTTTTGCATATCCTTAATATTTTGATTCAGTTTGTCAATTTTTACAAAAATACTTGGTAAAAGTATAATTGGTACTCTGTTGGATATATAGATCAATTTGGGGAGAATTAAGATCTGAAAAACTGAGTCTTCCAGTACATGTACATGATATACTTAATTTATTTTTAGGGTCTCTTAGTCTCAGCAATGTTTTATAGTTTTCAGTGGTTTGTGTTAGAATTATGATTTTTTCCCTAAGTATTATATGTGTAGGATGCTGTTTTCAAGGAAATAGTTATTTCAAATCTCATTCCCCATTGCTTAATACACACACACACACACACAAACACACACACTAGGGCTTTCATTCTATGAGCTTTCTTATCTTACTTGAGTAGTTGTTTTTAGATTTTTTTAGGATTGTTTGTATAAACAATTGTGTTAACTGCATGTAGACAGTTTTACGTCTCTGCCTTTTATTTCTTTTACTTGCCCTATTGCAATGTCTTGTTCCCCACCTAAGGGAGAAATTATTTATTCTTTTGACGTTATATGTCATACTAGCTGTAGAATTTTCTTGAATGTCTTTCATCAGATTGAGGAAAGTTCCTTCCATTTCTAGAGTACTGAAATTTTTGAAAAATTATGAGTAGGTGTTGAATTCTGTCAAGTGCTTTTTCTGCTTTTATTGAATATCATTTTTCTTTATGTTAATTATTAACTTAAGTTGATTCATTTTTATATATTAAATTTATTTTGCATTCATGTGATAAAATCTACATGGTTATGATATATATGAATTCAATTTGATAATATTTTTATTAAGGAGTCTTGTGTCTGTATTCATCAGGGATATTGCTCTATACTTTTCCTGAAGATGTCTTTAACTTTGAAATAATGATTTTTTTAAATCAGTAATGCTAGCAATGGTTTTGTCAGGATCTTTGTCTTCACTCGAAAGTGTTTATGTTTGAAAGAGTTTGTATGAAATTAATGATATTTTTTTCTTATGTGTTTTTATAGGGTTCATTAGTGAAACCATCTGAGACTAATTTGTATATAGATTTTTTATAAACTCAGTTAAAAAAAGATATAAACTCAGCTTTTCTGTATTTTGTTTAGTATGTTGTATTTTTCAAGAAATTTGAGAATTTCATCTAAAGTATATTCATTGACATAAAGTTGTTTTATGATATTTTCTTAATTCTTTAAATGCCTGTAAGAGTTACATTGCTCATTTGAAAAGAATTCCCAACACTCTGTCTTTAGTCTTGATTAGTCTAGCTAGATGTTGTTGATCTAGTCATTGAACCAGTTTTTTCTTATTTATTTATTTATTTTTTTGTATATATATTTTATTGTACTTTAGGTTCTGGGGTACATGTAAAGAACATGCAGGATTATTGCATAGGTACATACATGGCAATGTGGTTTCCTGCCTTCCTCCCTATATCTGGCATATCTCCCCATGTTATCCCTCCCCAACTCCCTACCCCCACTGTCCTTCCCCTAGTCCCCCGCTACAGACCTCAGTATGTGATGCTCCCTCCCACCCCAGTGTCCATGTGTTCTCATTGTTTGACACCTGCCTATGAGTGAGAACATGTGGTGTTTGATTTTCTGTTCTTGTGTCAGTTTGCTGAGAATGATGGTTTCCAGGTTCATCCATGTCCTGGGACATGGACACGAACAAGGGCATGAACTCATTGTTTTTTATGGCTGCATAGTATTTCATGGTGTATATGTGCCACATTTTCCCTGTCCAGTCTATCATTGATGGACATTTGGGTTGGTTCCAGGTCTTTGCTATTGTAAACAGTGCTGCAATGAACATTTGACTGCATGTGTCCTTACAATAGAATGATTTATAATCCTTTGGATATATACCCAGTAATGGGACTGCTGGGTCAAATGAAATTTCTGTTTCTAGGTCCTTGAGGAATCAATCGCCACACCATCTTCCACAATGGTTGAACTAATTTGCACTCCCACCAACAGTGTAAAAGTGTTCCTATTTCTCCACATCCTCTCCAGCATCTGTTGTCTCCAGATTTTTTAATGATCGCCATTCAAACAGGTGTGAGGTGGTATCTAAATGTAGTTTTAATTTGTATTTCTCTAGTGACCAGTGATGATGAACATTTTTTCACGTTTCTTGGCCTCATATATGTCTTCTTTTGAGAAGTGCCTGTTCATATCCTTCACCCACATTTGAATGGGTTTGTTTTTTTCTTATAAATCTGTTTTAGTCCTTCGTGGATTCTGTATATAAGTCCTTTGTCAGATGGGTAGATTGCAAAAATTTTTTCTCATTCTCTTGGTTGCCAGCTCACTCTATTGATTGTTTCTTTTGCTGTGCAGAAGCTCAGGAGTTTAATGAGATCCCATTTGTCTATTTTGGCTTTTGTTGTCAATGCTTTTGGTGTTTTTGTCATGAAGTCCTTGCCTATGCCTATGTCCTGAATGATTTTGCCTAGGTTTTCTCCTAGGGTTTTTATGGTGTTAGGTCTTATGTTTAAGGAAGGGGTCCAGTTTCTGCTTTCTGCAAATGGCTAGCCAGTTTTCCCAACACCATTTATTAAACAGGGACTCCTTTTCCCATTGCTTGTTTTTGTGAGGTTTGTCAAAGATCAGATTGTTGTAGACGTGTGGTTGCCTCCGAGTCCACTGTTCTCTTCCATTGGTCTATATCTCTGTTTTGGTGCCAGTACCATGCTGTTTTGATTACTGTAACCTTGTAGTATAGTTTGAAGTCAGATAGTGTGATGCTTCCAGCTTTGTTCTTTTTGCTTAGAATTGACTTGGCTATGTGGGCTCTCTTTTGCTTCCATATGAAGCTTATGGTGTTTTTTTCCAGTTCTGTGAAAAAGGTCATTGGTAGCTTGATGGGGATAGCATTGAATGTATAAATTACTTTGGGCAGTATGGCCATTTTCACAATATTGATTCTTTCTAACCATGAGCATGGAATGTTTCTCCATCTGTTTGTGTCCTCTCTTATTTCATTGAGTAATGGTTTGTAGTTCTCCTTGAAGAGGTCCTTTACATCCTTTGTTAGTTGTATTCCTAGGTATTTTATTCTCTTTGTAGCAATTGTGAATGGCAGTTCGTTCTTGATTTGGCTGTCTTTAAGTCTGTTATTGGTGTATAGGAGTGCTTGTGATTTTTGCACATCGATTTTGTATCCTGAGACTTTGCTGAAGTTGCTTATCAGATACAGGAGATTTTGGGCTGAGTTGATGGGGTCTTGTAAATATATAATCATGTCGTCTGCAAATAGAGACAATTTGATGTCCTCCTTTCCTATTTGAATACCCTTTATTTCTTTTTCTTGCCTGATTGCTCTAGCTAGAACTTCCAATACTATATTGAACATGAGTGGTGAGAGCGGGATCCTTGTCTACTGCCAGATTCCAAAGGGAATGCTTCCAGTTTTTGCCCATTCAGTATGATATTGGCTGTGGGTTTGCTGTAAATAGCTTTTATAATTTTGAGATACGTTCCATCAATACCTAGTTTATTGAGAGTTTTTAGCATAAAGTGCTGTTCAGTTTTGTCGAAGACCTTCTCTGCATCAGTTGAGATAATCATGCGGTTTTTGTTTTTGGTTCTGTTTATGTGGTGAATTATGTTTATAGACTTGTGTATGTTGAGTTCTGTAAATGTCAATTATTTTTGCTTGGTCCATTTCTGAGTTCAAGTCCTGGATATCCTTGTTAATTTTCTGTCTCATTGATCTGTCTGATATTGACAGTGGAGTGTTAGTCTCCCACTATTACTGTGTGGGAGTCTAAGTCTCTTTGTAGGTTGTTAAGAACTTTCTTTATGTATCTGGGTGCTCCTGTATTGAGTGCATATATATTTAGGATCATTAGCTCTTCTTGTTGTATTGATCCTTTACCATTATGTAATGACCATCTTTGTCTCTTTCGATCTTTGTTGCTTTGAAGTCTATTTTATCAAAGATGAGAATTGCAACTCCTGCTTTTTTTTGCTGTCCATATTCTTGGTAAATCTTCCTCCATCCCTTTATTTTGAGCCTTTGTGTATCCTTGCATGTGAGATGAGTTTCCTGGATACAGCACACCAATGGGTTTTGACTTTTTATCCAATTTGCCAGTCTCTGTCTTTTGATTGGGGCATTTAGCCCATTTGCATTTAAGATTAATATTGTTTTGTGTGAATTTGATCCTGCCATTATGATGCTAGCTGGTTGTTTTTGCCCATTAGTTGATGCCATTTCCTCATTGTGTCGATGGTCTTTACCATTTGGTCTGTTTTTGAAGTGGCTGGTACTAATTGTTCCTTTCTATGTTTAGTGCTTCTTTCCGGAGCTCTTGTAAGGCAGGCCTGGTGGTGATGAAATCTCTGTGCAATTGCTTGTTTGTAAAGGATTTTATTTCTCCTTCACTTACGAAGCTTAGTTTGGCTGGATATGAAATTCTAGGTTGACAGTTCTTTTCTTTAAGGATGTTGAATATTGGTCTCCACTCTCTTCTGGCTTGTAGGGTTTCTGCTGAGAGATCCGCTGTAAGTCTGATGGGCTTCCCTTTGTGGGTAACCCAACCTTTTTTCTGGCTGCCCTTAGCATTTTTTCCTTCATTTCAACCCTGTTGAATCTGACAATTATGTGCCTTGGGGTTGCTTTCCTTGAGGAATATCTTTGTGATGTTCTCTGTATTTCCTAAACTTGAATATTGGCCTACCTTGCTAGGTTGGGGAAGTTGTCCTGGATAATATCCTGAAGAGTGTTTTCTAGCTTGGATTCATTTTGTCTGTCACATTCAGGTACACCTATCAAATGTAGATTAGGTCTTTTCACATAATCCCATATTTCTTGGAGGCTTTGTTCATTCCTTTTTACTCTTTTTTCTCTGATCTTGCCTTCTCATTTTGTTGCATTGAATTCATCTTTAGTCTCTGATATCATTTCTTCTGCTTGGTCAATTTGGCTATTGAAACTTGTGTATGCTTTGTGAAGTTTTTCAGCTCTATCACTTCATTTATATTCCTCTCTAAGCTGTTTATTCTCATTAGCATTTTGTCAAACCTTTTTTCAAGGTTCTTACTTTCTTCGCATTGGGTTGGAACATGTTCTTTTAGCTCAGAGAAGTTTGTTATTACCCACCTTCTGAAGCCTGTTTCTATTAATTCATCAGACTCATTCTTCATCCAGCCTTGTTCCCTTGCTGGTCAGGAGTTGTGATCCCTTTAAGGAGGAGAGACATTCTGGTTTTGGGTGTTTTCATCCTTTTGCGCTGGTTTCTTCCCATCTTTGTGGATTTATCTACCTGTGGTCTTTGTAGTTGGTAACTTTCAAATGGGGTCTCTGAGTGGATGTCCTGTTTGTTGATGATGATGTTATTTCTTTCTGTTTCTTAGTTTTCCTTCTAAGAGTCAGGCCCCTCTGATGTAGGACTGCTGAGGTCCACTCCAGGCCCTGCTTACCAGGGGATCACCTGCAGTGGCCTCTGCATTTTTACTGGGAACTGCAATCCAAAGCTGTTCCTATTTGGTCATCTTGGATCTGGTCCCACCAGTTTTTTCTCAAACAATTATTGTAGTATAATTTACATACAATAAAATCCACTCATATTAAGCATATGATTTAATTATTTTGGTAATATTAAAGAAATGTGCAACCATAATCTTGTTTTAGAATATTTTATCACCTGCAGAAGATCCCTTGTGACAGTTGATCATTAATGCTGCTTTCACCCCCAGCCCTAGGCAACCACTTCTCTACTTTCTGTTTCTGTGTAATTGTCTTTTTCAACATTTTCTATAAATGGAATAATATAATATGCAGTCTTTCGAGTCTAGCTTCTTTGACTTAGTGTAATATTTTTGTCCTTCATCCTTGTTATAGTATGGCTTTGTTTGACTTTAGGATCAGAATAATATTGACCCCATAGTGTACTTTGGAAAAGATTCCCTTGTCCACTATTTTCTGGAAGAGTTTCTGAAGGTTTGGTATTATTTCTTCTTGAACTATTTGATGGAATTTACCAGTGAACCATCTGGTTTTGTCTTTTATTAATGAGAGGATTTCCTTTTGATAAATATTGAATCATAGTCATTAAGACTAGGTAAAACATACCATAGTATATTTAGTATTTGCATTGTGAAATGTATTATTCTTTTTAAGAGTGTATGTCTCTAAGTGTTCAACTCTGTACTGCGTCATTGTCAAGTACATTCTGGGCTAGAGTTCCCCATTGGTTATCTAATTTTGCTGCCTTATTCTTGTAGAAGTGTTACTCTGAGCAATAGCCAGGCACCTGAAAGAAAGAAAGTGAGGGCCAGCCACGGTGGCTTAGGCCTGTAATCCCAGCACTTTGGGAGGCCGAGGCAGGTGGATCAGGAGGTCGAGAGATTGAGAACATCCAGGCCAACATGGTGAAACCCTGTCTCTACTAAAAAATACAAAAATTAGCTGGGCCTGGTGGCACACACCCATAGTCCCAGCTACTCGGGAGGCTGAGGCAGGAGAATTGCTTGAACCTAGGAGGCAGAGGTTGCAGTCAGCTGAGATCTGGCCACTGCACTCCAGCATGGTGCCTGGTGACAGAGCGAAACTCTGTCTCAAAAAGAAAAAGAAAGTGAGTGGGACCCAAAAAAAGGGACAAAAACAGATGGTAAGGCAATAAAATGAGAAGTTTTTTAAACGGTGTTTGTTTTGGATAGTTTTCTTGTTGAGCACATGGAAATACTTTGCACATTTAAGAATTACTGACTTACATGCCATTTCAGAGAAACAGCAAATCATTCTTGTAATATAAACACAATTACATATTTCTCTGCTGTAATTTTTTATTTCTGGGGCTTACTTTTCCATAAGATACAATATAGTTCCTTCTTTCAGATTATAGTTTGACAATATATTTGGAGGATTATAAATTTAAATTGCATGGAAATGAAATAAATGACAGACATTCAAAGTTTCTGAGTACTCATAGTCTTATTGAGTTATATTCTGCACTAAAGAGGAATGTTACTGATGTGAATGGACTTTTTAGTATACACCTAAAGTCAGTATAATGAAGTGTTTGGAACTGCTTGTGGTCCTAGATTTCTAATATGTCTTTTACTATGCTAATAAGATGTTAAGACTGAAGAGCATTTTATAGTATTCAGTGAACTTGCTTGTAAATATGCACTGTGAATGTTATTCATCCCCTTCTTTTTTACAGATATGATCACTAAGCACAGGTAGGCAGTGGAAATCACAGTGAGAGTATATGGCTGTAGATTTTATAATGTTTTTCCATTGTACCACCAGCAAGGAATTTGATACAGAAAATAATGTTAGATCCTGAACAAATAAGTTTTTCTTTGGTAGGAGGTCCTATATTACTGTTGTATATATTTACTTTTTTTTTTTTTCTTTTAATGGGGTCTCACTCTGTCACTGAGGCTGGAGTGCAATAGTGGGATCTCAGTTCACTGCAATGTCCCCCTCCCAGGCTCAAGCTATTCTCTTGCCTCAGCTTCCTGAGTGGCCAGGATTATAGGCACTTACCACCATGCCAGGCTAGTGTGTGTATTTTTAGTAGAGTTGAGTTTCACCCTTTTGGCCATACTGGTATCAAACTCCTGACGTCAGGTGATGCACTTGCCTCAGCCTCCCAAAGTGCTGGAATTACAGGCATGGGCCACGGCACCTGGCCTTATTTAGTTTCTTGAATGAGGATTATTGATATGATATGGCTGTGTAAAATAGTTTTTTTATTTCTGTATTACTGATTTTCATTTTAGAAATTAGCTCCATAAATGTAATTACATGCTTCTGATGCACAGCCTTTTATCCCTGAATTGGTAAATAACACATACTTTTTCATTGCTCTTATGCATTTTGCACAGTTTATCCTTGAATTGGTAAATAACACATACTTTTTCATTGCTCTTATGCATTCTAGCAAAGTTCCACTGTTTATCAAAGATGTTCAAGCTTTTTTCCATGTTCTGCATAATGGCAACATGTGCTTTTCCACCAGGAGCATTTGAGTTGAGAATGAGAAGTAATGGGGAGTAATTGTAGCCTCCTGTTACTATGTTTAATGGCACAACCAAGAGACTTTTTTTTCTTGCCTCTATACTGCTATAGGCAGGATAGCATTTTGGTAGGGATTGGGCTTTAATGTTTGAGAGCTTCAGATTCTGGCTCTGTGAGTTAATGCTTATGGGACTTGTGCAAATAACATTATTCATGATTGCCATATACCTTACAATGTATTATTTGTGAGAATAAGATAATATAATGAAACACTCAAAGGAGATTCTTTGAACAGTCGTTTTAGATGTTGTCAAATGTGAAGGTTAGTTCCTCCACAGATAACATAGTAGATTAAAAAAAAAAAAAAAACGAAACCAACA
Organism: Callithrix jacchus; assembly: GCF_049354715.1. NCBI lineage: Eukaryota > Metazoa > Chordata > Mammalia > Primates > Cebidae > Callithrix > Callithrix jacchus. The sequence continues at coordinate 95,588,286 of NC_133509.1, forward strand.
ACAGCAACAAAAGGAAGAGAGTGATTAGGAGACTAGCTCCAAATATAAGATAAATCTTAAATCTGGATGTAGAGTCTGCCAAAATTTTAAGCTGTCTAAAAACAAAGGGAAAATGATCTGTTTTAAGCTATGAATAGAGTAATCAGAAATAATGACTGTGTCTGGTAAGATGTATTAATGACTTTTTTTAAGTCATTAAAGGATTACTTAAAGGATAATTGCATTTTACAGATAACAGGGAACCTAAAAATAACTTCATTCTTTTTTGGGTTCATACTTTATGGGAATTTCTATTAAGCAGATGTCATCTGGTGAATACATGAAAAAACAAACATTGGTCTGGTCATTACGTAGAATTACTAGGAGCAGTAAATAAGAATGCAAAGTAAGTCGAAACCTTGGATGAACTCATCCAAATTAAGAAACAATCTGGTGATTTCTTGATGAATATTCTACAGTTAAAGAAGCTGCTAAAATATTTATAAATTTGTACTTCTTTTTACTATCAGTGATTAATGTCAGTGCATTTTTCTTAGCAAGGATGCACAGACATACCTGATTTTCTTGTGCTTTGCTTTATTGTGCTCCATAGATACTGCATTTTTAAACAAATCGAAGGCATCTGGCAACCCTGTATTGGGCAAGTTTATCATTACCATTTTTCCAACAGCATGTGCTCACTTTGTGTCTCTGTGTCACATTTTGGTAATTCTCACAATATTTCAAAATTTCAAATTATTATTAATGTTTTTATTTTACTTTAAGTTCTGGGATACATGTGTAAAACGTGCAGGTTTGTTAAATAGGTATACATGTGCCATGGTGCTTTGCTGCACCTATCAACCTGTCATCTAGGATTTAAGCCCCGCATGCATTAGATATTTGTCCTAATACTCCCCTTCCCGTTGCCCCCACCCACTAACAGGCCCTGGTGTGTGATGTTCTTTTCCTTGTGTCCATGTTTTCACTGTTTAACTCCCATGTATGAGTGAGAACATGTGTTGTTTGGTTTTCTGATCCTGTGGTAGTTTGCTGAGAATGATGGCTTCCAGCTTCATTCATGGCTCTGCAAAATACATGAACTCATTCTTTTTTGTGGCTGCATAGTATTCCATGTATATGTGCCACATTTTCTTTATCCAGTCTATCATTGATGGACATTTGGTTGGTTCTAAGTATTTGATACTGTAAATAGTGCTGCAGTAAACATACATGTGCATGTGTCTTTATAGTAGATTGATTTCTAATCCTTTGGGTATATACCAAGTAATGGGATTGCTGGGTCAAATGGTATTTCTGGTTCTACATCCTTGAGGAATCGCCACACCATCTTCCACAATGTTTGACCTAATTTTCACTCCCACCAACAGTGTAAAAGTGTTTCTGTTTCTCCACATCCTCTCCAGCATCTGTTGTTTCCTGACTTTTTAATGATTGCCATTCTAACTGGCATGAGATGGTATCTCATTGTGGTTTTGATTTGCATTTCTCTAATGACCAGTGATAATGAGCTGTTTTTCATGTTTGTTGGCTGCATAAATGTCTTTTGAGAAGTGTCTTTTCATATCCGTCACCCACTTTTTGATTTTTTTTAATACGAATTTGTTTAATTTCCTTGTAGATTCTGGATATTAGCCATTTGTCAAATGGGTAGCTTGCAAAAATTTTCTCCCATTCTATGGGTGGCCTGTTCACTCTGTTGATAGTTTCTTTTGCTGTGCAGAGTTCTTTAGTTTGACTAGATCCCATTTGTCAGTTTTGGCTTTTGTTGCCATTGCTTTTGGTATTTTAGTCATGAAGCCTTTGCCTATGCCTATGTCATGAATGGTTCACCTAGGTTTTCTTCTATGGTTTTTAGGATTTTAGGTTTTACATCTTTAATCTCTCTTGAATTAATTTTTGTATAAGGTGTAAGGAAGTAGTCCAGTTCCTGTTTTCCACATACGACTAGCCAGTTTTCCCAGCACCATTTATTAAATAAGGAATCCTTTCTCCATTGCTTGTTTTTGTCATGTTTGTCAAAGATCAGATGGTTGTACATATGTGGTGTTATTTCTGAGGTTTCTGTTATGTTCCATTGGTCTATATATCTGTTTTGGTACAGCACCATACTGTAGCATTGTAGTATAGTTTGAAGTCCGGTAGCTTGATGCCTTCGGCTTTGTTCTTTTTGCTTAGGATTGTCTTGGCTATATGGGCTCTTTCTTTGGCTCCATATGAAATTTAAAGTAGTTTTTTCTAATTCTGCAAAGAAAGTCACTGGTAGCTCGATAGGAATAGCATTGAACCCATAAATTACTTTGGGCAGTGTGGTCATTTTCATGATATTGATTCCTCCTATCCATGAACATGAAATATTTTTCCATTTCTTTGTGTCCTCTCCTATTGCCTTGAGCAGTGATTTGTGGTTCTCCTTGAAGAGGTCCTTCACATCCCTTTTAAGTTGCATTCCTCTATATTTTATTCTTTTTGTAGCAATTGTGAATGGGAGTTCACTCATGATTTGGCTCTCTGCTTGTCTATTGTTGGTATATAGGAATGCCTGTGATTTTTGCATGTTGATTTTGTATCCTGAGACTTTGCTGAAATTGCTTATCAGCTTAAGGAGTTTTTGGGCTGAGAGGATGGAGTCTTCTAGATATACAATCATGTCATCTGCAAACAGAGACAATTTGACTTCCTCTCTTCCTATTTGAATATCCTTTATTTCTTTCTCTTGCTTGATTGCCCTGGCCAGAACTTCCAATATGATATTAAATAGGAGTGGTGAGAGAGGGTGTTCTTGTCTTATGCCAGTTTTCAAAGGGAATGCTTCCAGCTTTTACCCATTCTCTGTGATACTGGCTATAGGTTTGTCATAAATAGCTCTTCTTACTTTGTGATATGTTCCATCTTTACCTAGTTTATTGAGAGTTTTTAGCATGAAGTGATATTGAATTTTATTGAAGGCCTTTTCTGCATCTATTAAGATAATCATATAGTTATTGTCATTGGTTCTATTTATGTGATGGATTACATTTATTGATTTGCATATGAGTTGAACCAGACTTGTACCCCAGGGATGAAGCTGACTTGATCGTGGTAGATAAACTTTTTGATGTGCTGTGGGATTTAGTTTGCCTGTATATTAGTGAGGATTTTGGCATCAATGTTTCTCAGGGATACTGGCTTGAAATTTTCTTTTTTTTTGTTGTGTCTTTGCCAGGTTTTGATATCAGGATGATGCTGGCCTCATAAAATGAGTTAAGGAGGAGTCCCTCTTTTTCTATTGTTTGGAATAGTTTTAGAAGGAATGGTGTCAGCACCTCTTTGTACCTCTGGAAGAATTTGGCTGTGAATAAGTCTGGTCTTGGGCTTTTTTGGTTGGTAGGCTATTAATTACTGCCTCCATTTCAGAACTTGTTATTGGTCTATTCAGGGATTTCACTTCTTCCTGGTTTAGTCTTGGGAGGGTGTATGTGTCCAGAAATGTATCCATTTCTTCTAGATTTTCTAGTTTATTTGCATAGAGGTATTTATATTGTTATCTGATAGTAGTTTGAATTCAATGGTATCAGTGGTGATATCCCCTTTACATTTTTTATTTTGTCTATTTGATTCTTCTCTCTTCTTTATTAGTCTAGCTAGTGGTCTATTTTCTTAATCTTTTAAAAAATCCAATTCCTGGATTCATTGTTTTTTTTTTCTTTTTCTTTTTTTTTTTTTTTGGACGGGTTTTTTGTGTGTCTGTCTCCTTCAGTTTTGCTCTGATCTTAGTTATTTTTTGTCTTCTGCTAACTTTTGAATTTGTTTGCTCTTGCTTCTCTAGTTCTTTTAATTGTGATGTTCGGGTGTCGATTTTAGATCTTTCCTACTTTCTCCTGTGGACATTTTGTACTGCAAATTTCTCTCTAAGCAGTGCTTCAGCTGTGTCCCAGAGATTCTGGTATATTTTGTCTTTGTTCTCATTGGTTTCAAAGAACTTCTTTATTTTTGCCTTAATCTCGTTATTTACCCAGTAGTAATTCAGGAGCAGGTTGTTCAGTTTCCATGTAGTTATGCAGTTTTGAGTGAGTTTCTTAATCCTGAATTCTAATTTGATTGCATTGTGGTCTGAGAGACTGTTATGATTTCCCTTCTTTTGCATTTGCTGAGTAGTGTTTTACTTCCAATTATGTGGTTGATTTTAGACTAAGTGCTATGTGGCACTGAGAAGAATGTATATTCTATCTTGAGGCAGAGAGTTCTGTAGATGTCTATTAGGTCCGCTTGGGCAGAGCTTAGTTCAAGTCCTGAATATCCTTGTTAATTTTCATTGTTGTTGATCTGTCTAATATTGACAGTGGAGGGCATTCAAGTCTCCTACTGTTATTGTGTGGGAGTCAAAGTCTCTTTGTAGATCTCTAAGAACTTGCTTTATGAATCTGAGTGCTCCTGTATTGGGTGCATATATATTTAGGATAGTTAGATCTTCTTGTTGTATCGATCCCTTTTTTTTTTGGTCTCTGTTGGTTTAAAGTCTGTTCTATCGAGACTAGGATGTCAATCCCTGCTTTTTTTTTTTTTCTTTCCATTTGCTTGGTAAATATTCCTTTGTTCTTTTATTTTAAGCCTATGTGTGTCTTTGCATGTGAGATGGGTCTCCTGAATATAGCATACTGATGGGTCTTGACTTTTTCCAATTTGCCAGTCTGTGTCTTTTAACTGGGGAATTTAACTCATTTACATTTGACGCTAATATTGTTATGTGTGAATTTAATTCTGACATCATGATGCTAGCTGGTTATTTTGCACATTAGTTCATGCAGTTTCTTCATATTGTCATTGGTCTTTATATGTTATTGTGTTTTTGCAGTGAATAGTACTGGTTTTTCCTTTTCTTCAGGAGCTTTTGTAAGGTAGGCCTGGTTGTGACAAAATCCCTCTGCATTTGCTCCTCTGGAAAGGATTTTATTTCTCTTTCATGTATGAAGCTTAGTTTGGCTGGATATGAAATTCTGGGTTGAAAATTCTTTTTTTAATGAATGTTGAGGCTGGGCAAAGTGGCTCATGCCTGTAATCTCATCACTTTGGGAGACCGAGATGGGCGGATCACCTGAGGTCAGGTGTTTGAGACCAGCTTGGCCAACATGGAGAAACCCTGTCTCTACTAAAAATACAAAACTTAGTTGTGCATGGTTGCACATGCCTGTAATCCCAGCTACTTGGTAGGCTGAGGCAGGAGATTCACTTGAACCTGGGAGGTGGAGGTTGCAGTGAGCTGAGATTGTGTTACTGGACTCCTGTGTGGACAACAAGAGTGAGACTGTGTCTCAAAAAAATTAAAATAAAATAAAGCTTTATCCCAGAGTGGCATTAGCCTGATGCTCCCCGGAGCTCTCCTGTATGAGTTGTCTGTTGACCTCTGTTTGGAGGTATCTTCTAGTCAGGAGACACAGGTGTCAGGGTCCCACTTGAGGAGGCCTTAGTAGAGCTGTTGCGCTGTTCTGATAGAATTCCTCTTGTCAGAATCAGCTGCTTACTTCAGAGTTGGCAGCCAGGAATGATTAAATCTGTGCCCACAGCCACCCCTTCCCCCAGATACTCTGTCCCAGAGAGAGGGGCATTTTGTCTGTAAGCCCCTGACTGGGCCTGTTACCTCTCCTTTAGATATGCAGTCTGGCCACAGCTATTTTGCTGTGCTGTGGTGAGTTCTGCCCAGTTCAGATCTCCCAGCCTCCTTAACACTGTCAGGGAAAACCGGCTACTAAATCCTCAGTAATGGCGGACACCCCTTCACCCACCAAGCTCGATTGTCCCAGGTCGACTTCAGACTTCTGTGCTGGCAGCGAGAATTTCAAGCCAGTGATTCTTAGCTTGCTGGGCTGTATGGGAGAGGGATCCGTTGAGGGAGACCACTGGCTCTCTGGCTTTAGCTCCCTTCCATGGGAGTGTACGGTTCTGTCTCGGTGGGGATCCAGGCACCACTGGGGTATGAAAAAAACCTCCTGCAACTAGACCAGTGTCTGCCCAAACAGCTGCCCAGTTTTGTGCTTGAAACCCAGGGCTCTGGTGGTGTAGGCACACAAGGGAATATCCTCATCTGCAGATTACAAAAACATTGGGAAAAACATAGTATCTGGACTGGATAGCACAGTCCCTCACAGCTTCCCTTGTCTGGGGGAAGGAGATCCCCCAGCTCCTTGCACTTCCCAGGTGAAGTGATGCCCCACCCTTGCTCTGCTCACTCTCTGTGGATTGGACCCACTGCCTAACCAGTCCCAATGAGATGAACTGGGTACCTCAGTTGGAAATGTAGAAATCACCTGCCTTCTGCATTTGTCTCACTGGGAGTTGCAGGACTGGAGCTGTTTCTGTTTGGCTATCTCGGCCCCTCCCTCCAACTTTTTAATTATATCTGTTGTGCTGAAATATGATCAGTGATCTTTGATGTTACTGTTGTGATTGTTTTGGGGTGCCAGGATCCACATGCATGTAAGATTGAAAACTTTATTGATAACTGTTGTGTGTGTTCTGCTTTGCCAATTGCCCCATCTCTTATCTCTTCCCATCTCCTCGGGCGTCCCTATTCTCTTAGACACAATATTTAAAACAGGCCAGTTTACAGCCCTACAATGTCCCCTTAAGTGTTCAAGTGGAGCAAACAGTCACGTATGTCTGAGTTTAAGTCAAAAGCTAGAAATGATTACCCATTCTAAGGAAGGCATGTGAAAAGCCAAGATAGGCCAAAAGCTAGGCTTCTTGTACTGGACACTGAGACAAGTTGTGAATGCAAAGGAAAAGTTAAAAGTGGTACTCCAAAGGAAACATTCTTGGAGGAAATTAAAAGTGCTGCTCTAGTGAACACATGAATGATAAGAAAATGAAAGAGCCTTTTATTGTTTATATGGAGAAAGTTTCAGTGGTCTGGGTAAAATAACAAACCAGTCACAACATATTCACTTAAGCCAAAGTCTAATCCAGGTCCTAATCCCTAACTCTCTTCAGTCCTATGAAGACTGAGAGAGATGAAGAAACTGCAGAAGAAAAGTCTGCAGCTAGCAGAGGTTAATTCATGGAATTTAAGGAAAGATGCCATTTCTATAACATAAAAGTGCAAGGTAAAGCAGCAATGCTGATATGGAAGCTTCAGCAAGTTATCCGTAAGAACTACCTAAAATATTGATGAGGGTGGCTACCCTGAACAACAGATTTTTCAACATGGATTAAACATTCTTCTATTGAAAGAAGCTGCCATCTAAGATTTTTATAGCTAGAGAGAAGAAGTCAGTGCCTGGTTTCAAAGTTTCAAAAGGCAAGGCTGACCCTCTTTTTAGGGGCTAATGCAGCTGGTGACTTGAAGTTGAAGCCAGTGTTCATCTGCCATTTTGAAAGTCCTACGGTCTTTAAGAATTTTGCTAAATTTACTCCACCTGTGCTCTAAAATGGGAGCAACCAAGTCTAGATGACAGCACATTTGTTGACAGCATGGTTTTCTGAATATTTGAAGCCCAGTGTTGAACCTGCTGCTCACAAAAGATTTATTTCAAAATATTACTGTTCATTAACAATGCCTCTGGTCACTCAGGAGCTCTGACTGAGATGTACAAGGAGATGAATGTTGTTTTCAAGACGTCAACATTAACTAGTTGATATTTTGGAAGTTTCGGAATAAGTTAATTCCAACCACTATGGGGTTGAGCAGTTCAAGACTTTAGTAGAAGAGGTAACTGCAGATGTGGTAGAAACAGCAAAAGAACTAGAATTAGCAGCAGAGCCTGATGGGGTAACCGAATTGGTGCAATCTTATGAGAAAATTTGAATGGATGAAGAGTTGCTTCCTAGAGATAAGCAAATAAAGTGGTTTCTTGAGATAGAATCTACTCATGGTAAAGATGCTGTGATCATTTTAAAAATTACAACAGAAGGTTTAGAATACTACGTAAACTTAGTTGATAAAGCAGTGGTAGTATTTGAGAGAAGTGACTCCAATTTTGAAAGAAATTCTCTAGGTAAAATGCTATCAAACAGCATCATATGCTACAGAGAAATCTTTCATGAAAGGAAGAGTAAATCAATGTGGCAAACTTCATTGTTGTGTCATTTTAAAAAGTTGCCACAGCTACTCCAGTCTTCAGTAACCACCACCCTGATTAGTCAGCAGCCATCAACATCCAGGCAAGACCTTCCACCAGCAAAAGGATACAGTTTGCTGAAGGTTCAAATGGTTGTTAACATTTTTTAGTAATAATATATTTTTACATTAAGATATGTGCACTATTCTTTTAGACATAATGCTATTGCACACTTACTAGACTACAGTAGAGTATAAACAACTTTTACATGCACTAGGAAATTAACAAAAAATGTGTGTGACTCACTTTTTGGCAAGGGTCTGCAACTGAACCTACAATATCTTTGAAGTATGCCCATATCTGCCTTTTGTAAGAATTGTGTATCCTAGAAAGTCTTAAGGGACAAGGAATCTGTAGAGAAGTAAAGTTCTGGTAAAGCTTTTGTGAGATTAATACTGTGTTTGTGTGTGCATTAATAGATATGTTGAATTTTGTACTTGTCACATATATTTCATCTGTCATTCATGTAAGGTGTATATTTCAGTGGATTTATTTGGAGACCCACGCTTATCTCTTACCTATTTTGGTACTATGGCCTATGTTGGTAGGTTGTGAGATGCCTAGTCATAGATAAGAATATTGGCATGGGGATTTAAAAATTCAGTGGTTAGTAGAATTGGAGATGATTCTTAATATTCTGTCTGCTTCTGAAATTCCCTGAATTTCATTATTTATAAACATTCAAATTACTCAGGGTTTCTGTGCCTTTCCCAGTCCTCATGGAATTCCTCATGCTACTCTAATTTGAGTCATTGTGAAACATGTTAGTGACTTCTGAGAATCAGATTTTTACATTGCAAAGTATGAAGATGAAAATATTTGGCCCAGATAATCTCTGTTGACACTTACTAAAAATTCAAAAATATTAATCAAGTTAAAAAATGAGAAGTGAATGATTCTTAGCTCATTTCTTTAAAGACTCTACTCTTTTATATTTTGTTCAAGAAAAAAAGTTTCACAATTTTTTTTAAGCAGTCGTATAATCAGAACCAGAAGTCTGCTAAGGAAAATTATGCAGTTCAATTTCTTTCCTCTTAACACGTTACTGGTATCAGGAAGTTTTGATTGCGGTATATGTAGGTTGGTGACTTAAGATCAGGGATCACTATTAAAACTCATAGTAGGTTTGAGTGGAGTGTTTTCAATTAAGAGCATATTGATACAGTGTTACGGGAACATATAATGCCTGAGAAATGTGCTAAGTGTTGGGTAAGAATGCAAAAGACAAAATGAGAAAAAGCTCTAATTTAAGAAATTTTAAATTTTTGCCCAAAGCTAGGCTCACCTTTAAGAAAGAGAAAGTAAACTTTGTTTTTCTCTCTTGAGTTATTCCCAAGGCCTGAGACTAAATTTATGATAATTAATATGTTTTATATATTGTCAGTCTTAAACTGTAGCATCATATATAACATTGTTTCTGCAGGAAGATGCCTTGAGTCTGTATGCCTTGAGTTCTAACTTACAGACGTTTGAAAGTTAGTGATTTTATCTTGTAATGTTAAATATATAGTCTGTAGAGATGTGCAAAATATTCCCTCTCTTCCAGCTTCTCTTCCTGATGATGATTATGTGAAGTAATAATAGTGGGTAGCATTTTGTAGACACTTGATTCTTTTATATCCTTTAAATATATTTATTTAATCATTTAAAAGTGAAACTGAGGCTTTTTTTGAAAAAGTTGTTTTTGCTCAAGGTAGGGCTAGAATTTGACTTCTCAGAACTCTAAAGCCCCATGCTTTTAACATTGTATTAGTCTAATGGCACATTTAATATGGGGAGTCATCTGGGGTGGTAGTATATATGTTGTGTTCTTGCTGGAGAGAAGCTATATAGATGGGAAAGCTGTTGTGGTATGAAGAAACAAAATAAATACAGAATAAGATTGTTCTTTAAGTTATTTGGAGGTTAACCTGTAGTTGTCTCATGACTTCACCAAGAGTAGTTGGTTGTTATGGAAATCTAGTATGTTTCAAAATGAGTTAGAGGCTTTAGGCATTTAAAAAATACCACCAGTGTTGACATAATGTGAAAACATAGTGTAGGATCAGGTCTTGAGATCTTTTTTTTTTTACATATTTAATGCATATTTTGTGGATACTGTAAATTTTTATGTTGTCTTATGTACTGTAGATTAATATGATGAATATAGTTGGCTAGTAATTTCCTACATGCTAATTTATATCTATTTAAAGATAAAACACATAAAATATAATTGTTTTTTTCTAAAAGGTTGTATGTTTCAAGAAAAAATGTTTTCTGTTTTAGTAATAAACGTAAAAATGTTCAAACTCATGAACATTTGCATGCATTCACTGGATAGAGAGAAATAGTATTAAGGATATAAATTATTTAAAATATTTTCCTTAGAACTGGAACAATGAGGTTATCTTGTTTAAAATATTAAAGTTGAAAGAAAGAAATTTATTTGTTAAAGGAAGACAGAGCATATTTGGCACTATGTATGAACATGCCGTTTTGCTCACTGTGGAGCTCTTAATGCCTAAAATGGTGCAATTGTTTTTTCTTTTTTAACCATTAAAAAAATCAGTTTAATATTGAATCATTTAAAAAAAATCTTTGTGAAAAGGTCTATAGGCATCTTAAAAATTGTCTGTATACTTGCTATTAATGAAAAAAATTAGAAGAATTTCAAGCAAGGAAATATTCACCTGAATCAACATATTTTAGTATCCTTAATATTGAGCAATTAGCTGATAAGCTAGTTTGAACCTGACTTGCAGGATAGACTGCTTTTGAGGTTGTATTTGTTTCTTTGTTTTCAACAAGGCAAGTGTTGGTGCTAGATCAATTAGCAAATCTTGAAGAATTAATTTAAATGGTGCAGTAATTCCTGTTATTAGAGATATTTCTTAGAACTCATGAAATTCCTCCCTCCCACACAGTATCAGCTCTGTTGAATTGAGAAAGTTGCCTGGCAGCAGTCTTGTATATCAGCGTTAAGTTCAAAGTTGTTAGAACGGGAACAGTTTTTAAAATGCTGTGGGAGTGCCTGAATTATAATTGAACTTTGAAATTAAAAAGAAAACACAAGACAGTATAAAAATAAAGGCCTATAAGAGTGTTGTAGCAAGTTGGGTTTTTGTAACCAGTTTTTTTAAGTACAGATCTTTGAAGGCAGGTTTTAAATAATTATTTTATTACATTGCTGTTGCTAAAGACAGCAAGGCAGGTAATTATCCTCAGATCTGAAGATTAAAAGTCTTATTATTTTAAAATAAATATTAAGAAAGGAGAGTAATTTTTACAACTGTTAGCACATATGCTTTGTGTACTAGCTTTTTCCTAATGTAAAATGAATCTGAATATGCCATATGATTGGTGACAAATAAAAAACTCTTTGTGCAATTAAGAGAAAATCTGTTTATTTAAGAGCTCTCAAAGGTTGTAAAAGATTATACTTGGCTGTATGTGAAGGATAAATGTTGTGAAATAATGCCCCTTAGTTCCCCTTTTATAATAAATCTCAGCTGTGTGTTTAGCACAAGGGCTCAGTGCCAAAAAGAACAGGTTCAACTTGTCCGTGAGGATTTGCACCACAGTAAAGTGCACAACTGCTTTTGTAGAGGTCATTGTGGAGGTCACAGATATGTACAGTTGAATGAAAGCAACTTTAAAAACATGGTAGATGATAGAGTTACTTGAGATTCAAAAATCAATGTTAACTTAAAACATAAAAAGTTGGAAAATCATAAAAAACCTTCAAATATATTTTTCTCTTTATCTACATATGTTAATATGTTTTAAAATGGATTAAAAATAATTTCTTTGGCATCAGAATATTTTATAAGTGGCCAGATTTGGAATCATTGACTATTTTAATACTGTTAAATTCTGAACAGTGTTCAGATAATGAAGGTAGGATATGATAGTGGAACAACAAAGTACACAGGGATATATGTGTGATGGGAGTAAAGGCAGGGGAGTGTGAATGATTTTAATAAAAATGTGGGTATAATCTGGAAAGTATCTCCACAAGTCATATTTATCCTGAGTTTATGATTCAAAGGTTCGAAATTTAACAACAAAGAAAATGCAGTCTTATATAGTATTATTCTTTTTCCTAAATATCTCAGAAATGCTTTTATGTATTTATGGTAAATAGAAATAAATGAGAAACAGAATGTAGAGAGGCTGTAAGACCCTAGGACTCCAGCCAGTGCTTTGAGTTTCACATCTGAAAAGATGTAACTAAGAAGACGCAGAGCTTACCTGGGTTTATATTTTATCTAGAGTTGTATTTCATGACTCTTTTTTTTCTTCTTTACTCTTTGGTGACTATTTTTTAGTCACCAAAATGGTTATCATAGACAAATGATAGGCAACCACTGGTTTTAGTATAGGGATTAATTACTAATCTTTAGAATGTGCTTCAGCAAATGCAGCTGATTGGCAGTAGCACCTGTCTCAACAACTGGCAGAATGTTATGGTACTTTAATCAAGTAGTTTTCAGAAGGGCTTCAAAGCTGTGTTACTAAACCCTCTCCTATGAGCTGCTTTTTTTGTCCTCTAGGCATTATTTTACTAAATGTACCTTTCTATTAATTAATTAGTGAAAGGAAGGCTATAAAATTTTAGTTTTTTTAGTTTTAAAAAACTAACACAAATGATGTGATAGTCTGTGTATTCTTGTATTTGTGGGCCCACCACTATGCTCACTGATAACATACATATGTTCTCAGATGAAAAATTTATAAAGGATTGTGATTTCTCTGTATTGTTTTTTATAGTTCATATCATAAAACATCTCTCTTAATTATGAAGAGTGATCTGTTAAAGTACAGTAAACTGATTTAAAGGATTGATTAGTATAGTTAACTTTCTAGAAAGGTAATTTACTTCTGCATTGCTAGGTATTACTCGTTAGTTGAAATAGTCTTTTAGTAAACTGGTTCATATTTCAAAGAATGTGCAATTTACATTGACTCACAGACAAGCCATCAATTTTATATTGTTTGAAGAAAATATTATTTTTGCTTGTTATAAACACAAGTCAACTTCTAAGTGAGTTTCTAACAAGGTTGAAGCACATATCTCAGTAGAGATGAAATTTGCCTTCATCTGAATGTGTTATGGAAAAGTTGAGTGTAAATATTTTCAAAGAATAAATTGATACACTTTAATGAACTAGAGTGTCTTTTATTTAAAAAGTGCTTATATACTAATATTTTTAAACAAATGAGCATATTTAATAATGTTTAATAAATTAATTTTTATAAATATATATTGTTAAATGCTTGAAAATAGGGACAGTTATGGTGGTATACTTTCTGTTACATCTTCACAGTGCCTAACATCCACCAAATGTTTAATACATAAATTTTCATATTTTAGTCTTATAATAGAAAAGTGTTTGGTGGATTTTAGCGGCATAGGGTTTAAAATATGGGTAGGTTACTTGGTCTTGGAGAGCTTCCTTTTGTTTTTCCTGTAAAACAAGTAAAACACCTCAAATGTGTATGTAATGCCTAACACAGTGCTTGGTGCATAGTATATGTACAGCAAATATTCCTGTATCATTTTAGTGGAATTGCACTATTAGTAATCGCATTCCATATCTGCCAGACTTTAATAAAAGACAATTTATGTGAAATTTCAGGTAAGAAGAGTATCAAGTCAGTATCTTAAATATTCTGTTCTTTTCTACATTTTAGGTTCTGGATTTAATTGCCTGGTGGTTTTATGAATGTGATGATGGTGTTGGTGCTTGTGTGTATGTGTGGTTTGGGGAAGTTAGATTGGGATGGTTAGAGTATTTAAAGTGTTCGTTGTTTTTTTTTAGGACAGAAGAAAGTTAAATTCAGTGACAGTCTGGCTTCGGTCTTCACTTATTTTCTACAATGGGAATGGCAAAACAACTACCTTTTTTCTTGTTAAATGACTTCAAATAGAACAAGAAGATTTGTTGTGTAGGTTTTTTTGGAGATAGGGTAGATGATTAGAGGGATCATTTAAAAACATTTCTTCATTCATGAAACAAATATTCCTGTTATACCAACTACTGTACTAGGCACAGAGGAGTCAAATCTAAATAAAATATAGTCTTTTAAATTATTCAGTCTCTATAATGGTATAAAGATACTTCCATCTTTTCAATGAAAAATATTTCTGCTTTAAAAGACTACTAATCTTACATGATATTTTTTGTTTTGCTTATGCAATAGTAGTAGTATTTGTAGATAATTTTATATTAAGCCATTTTTATATTTTGTTACATTAGGAAATTTAGACATGTATAAGTTGTTATTGTTGGTTAAAGTTCACATAGTGTCAAGATAGGAATTCTTTGAATTTTTTTTGAAATTAGTAAAAGAAAATGAGCTTCAATGCTATATGCCTGAAAGATTTTAGAGAAAATGTCTTGTAGATACTGCTTTTTAAAAAATTAATGTAGACTCTTAAAGGAGGCAGGTTTTGTCTAATCAGATAGTCTTGTTGATGTTTTTCTTTTCTGATCTTTATATGGAAACAGATATGGTTTGCTGGATACTGTGTCCTCTTGGCAACAAATGGTAGTTTGGTAATAAGACAAACATCAGAGAAAATAATACTTTTCAACATTGTATCACATTTATCAGTGCCCAAGGAAAAAACAAGTCCTGTAACAATAAAAACAAACAAAATATACAAAATATTTCTCTCGTATGCTGCTTTTCCTTTAAGCTACTAACATATCTCCCTATTTTCGTTTGTCTTATAATTTAATGAAAATAATGTTTACTTAGTGTTTCTTCTTCCTCTCATTCTCTCTTTGTATTCTGGCTTCTATTTTCACTACTGTACCGAAGCTACTCTGAGTATTGAAATTCCCTTTACTAGGAATGCTCTTTCTTCCTGTCCATTTCAGGGCTGTTTCAGCCTTCAGAGGTTCTGCCAAATGCCCTTTCTTCCATGAACTCAACTGAATGAAAATTCAAATGCTTGACATATTCAGTAGAATTATATGTACATTTAATTTGCTTGAATGCAACTAAAGTTGAAAACAACACCAAACCAGGGATAAAAATAGCAAAATGCCTCTCTTCTCCCCAGTAAAGAAATTTTTTGAAATGTCATAGATACCAAATGCAAGCCACCTACTTTAGTGATCTGTTCCAATGTTAGAGGAAAATCTAGCCGAGTTGGATTTATATAAAGAGATTAAAATATGCATAGAACAATGTATATATACTTTATAGGCAATTTGAGGGATTTTTGAGGGGTTATTTTGACCTTTTTTTTTTTTTTTTTTTTTTGCCTTAATCTGACTTTAGAACTGAATCCCTATGCGCTTCACAATATAGCTGTGTGTGAACTTAAGTCAGTCACATAATTTAGGACCCTTCTAGGTAACACTTTGATCTTTCTTAGGTATTTCAGATGTGGAATTAACTGAGGGATAATGACTAGCTTAGTTCCTTTCCTACTTTTATTTTTGCATTTTTTAGAGAGGGAGTAAAATTTGTATGAATGCAATTATAGTCAAAACAGGTTAAAGCAGAGAGAGACAATGCTGTTCCTTTTATATTTTGTGTTCTCCTGTAGTTTGAGACTCATGCCTTTCTCAAAAGTAATTGCATGTGACCACAAATATATTGTTACAGTTAGTGTCTATAAGAGCCTTGTTAGTTCTAAGCCAATCCAAAGAATTTATAGGAATGCTTATTAAATATCCAGAGTTTACTTGTAATTATATATTATTTGAGAAGCTTTAATGATACTGATCTTTTACTAATGATCTTTTAATGGAAGATATCATTTCCTGATTTTTTTCCAACCTTTTCATTTAAAAATTTGTTACTATTCATTTTTGAACTTCTTAAGGAAAAATTCATATTGATGTTATGAGAATTCTAAATTTAGAGTTGAAATATTAAATGACATTTTTCTGTGTGGAACACTAATTAGTATATGTTTTAAGAAGATTACAAATGAATTGGCTAACAAATCTTTGAAGTAATTTCACTGTCGTAAACAGATTTTGATGAGTTTCCAGGGCCAATTTGCTGGAAAACTTTTCAGAGACTTGGCTTGCCAAGTGAAGATGTATTTAGAACCATTTTATTTCTAATGATAAGCAAGAAACTTAGGCCCTTAGCTAGATAGTTATAGAAATTCATCTTTGATGTTTTCAAGCATATCATATGTATTTGAGTAGAACTGAACATTGCCGAAGAGCTAAAAAAATATGGTGGTGTGTCTACAGAATGAAACCACTTTTTTATTTTGAAGAAGCCTGTTTTAGAAGAATTTTTTTTGTGAAATTGTTAATCTAACTATTAAGTACTACATTTTAAAAGACAGAGTGCTCATAAAGGCTGATTAGTGCAAGTAAGTCATCATTAGGATGCTTAAAGAGCCAACCATGATTTTTTTTTTTACTGTTACATTCTGCTTATTCCCAAACATACATTGGGAAAACGAATATAGTCTGATGATTCTAATAGAGTTGGGAATGCAGGTTCAGTCTTGTGCATTTTTGCTCCTGGTTGTTTCTCTAGTATATATAGAATCAAATGATTTTACATTAAATTTGAAGGAAATTTTATTTTTGTGATACATTGTGAGTCAGTGGCTTATTTCCACTTAGTGGTCATGAAATGATAGCAAGTTAGACCTACTGTTTCAGTCTCCTCACTTACACCCCTCCCTGCCATTCCCCATTGCAGATGGTGAAAATGAAACTTACAGAACTAAATTTTGCACCTCAGTTCATTCTAGTTTAGAAACAGTACCAGGAGAAGTACCTAGTTACCCCTTAACATAGAGGCCCTGTTCTTCATTTGTCTTTTTACTGTTTACTTTACATTTTGAAAGAAATTAGAGAAAGTCATTTCTGTGGGGGAAAATGAATTATGCTTACCATGAAATTACATGCTACCAGGAAGTTATTACCATGCAGCTGCTGCAGTGATGACAGGCTGACATCACCCTAGAGTGACCAGAACAGCATAGTATACAAATCTCTCTGCTAGCTTCTAAAATAAATTGAAAACAACTGATTACCAAAGAAATGTTACTCTGAATGAGCAGCTTGTAGACAGTGCTAGATATATTCTTTAAATACTCTATTCCATTACAGAAATATGTGTGGTCACACACATACAAACACACACACCACACACTATTAAAAATATATTCACATTCATATACACATGTAGAAATAGACATATCCATGTGTATATAGATACATACATGACACACGTGTCCACACATATTTAAATTATTAGAACATTACCAAAATAGAAATAGTCATTCAGAATTACTTCAACGGATTTTCTCAAAGGCTTCCTGGAGATATTTTCCTTGGAAATAGTCACTGGAATTATGATAATTTAAAACTACCAGAATGAAATATTCTGGTTTCTGATTCTATCTAGCAAGGTAACATGTTCTATAGAATTGGATGAATTTAACATGTGAGCAGATTCAGTTCATGTAAACAACCACCACCATCGTTTTTTGGTGTGATTAAATGACCCTAAGAAATAAAAGGGGACTGCACGATCTCATTGTAATGTGATTTACTAGGCTATAAGCTCCCTGAGGGGAGGGGCTTGTATGTGTTTGGTTCCCTGATGTTCTTTTCAGTTCTTGGCATATAGTAGATGGTTAATATTTGTTGTATTAATGGATGATGAATGACACAGAATAAGCACAATGTTTTATCTGAAATTTTGTTAAAATAAGTGCTAAGATGGCTAGAAAACACACTCCCAGCCCAGGATGAAAAGCATCCACTGACTGTAATAAATAAATGAAAAGAAAAAACAAAAGTCTAGGTAGAGATTTATTTTTTGTGTACTCTCATAGTACACAAGACTATGTAATTAACAAAATTCCAATTGTTTACACTTAGAGCATTCTTAAATTTGTAGCATTTTGAACCCTGATTATCTTACAGTTGCATTGGTGTTCATACTATTACATCACATGACAGCTTTTTTTATTGTTATATTTTTATATTCATTAATTCAACAAGATACTGAGCAGCTCTTTGGTGCCAAGCACCATGCTGTAAAGCATGACTGTGAGCATAGGGCCTTACAGTCTAATGGCAGACAGATTCAAAACAGACAATTATACAGAGTTTAACAGGCTTACAGGGCTTATTGGCAAATACTTTGAAGATGACGATAGCTTGGTGGATAAATGTCATTAAACAAGATAGATCAATTAAAAGAGTTGTGAATTTAAAATTGTGTAAAAGGATTTGCAGAATCATTTAACCTATCAGCCTAAATTGCCAGCACTTTGTAATTGCAACCTTTCTATGGTACTTAACAGAAAACCATATACTGATTGGTATGGATTTTCATGTTTAGTATTTTTATTGCTTATTTCAACAGTTGATATACTAATTATTTTTACTGCCATTATTTTTGTTAAATAATAATGTATTTTCTTTAATAGTGTTATTCTAAATGGTTTGTTGCATTCAAAATGTGTGTGTGTATATTTTAACATAGTGTGTATTTAAAGTTAGCATAAAAGATATTCTTTGCTCTTCCTGTATTTGGTGAGAAAGCATAATGATAATATTTGTAGTGTATTGATCATCTAACAGACACATCTATAAACTATTTTTTGTAGTAGCTTTTAAACTTTCTAAGAAAAGTTAAATAAAACATTTTAAATTATTAGAAAACAGCCATGTAGAACTACCTGTGTCAGCATTTGCATTGTTCTTCAAATGTTCCTATGTTTTTCTGTAGGGAAATGAGCTGAATTTTAGAAAACCTTTTTTCTCATAAGCTTATATTAAGTTTTTTGACTAGCAAATGTTGGAAATATAGTGTAGGTCTCTAAGTTATATTTTAGAGGAGAAACAGATTCCATTTTGTTACAGTGTAGGGGAATAAAAACAAATAAGGTATACTGCTGAATGTATAGTTTGCATGCATTTCACCCAGAGTGTGGGTATTACCTAAAGTTGCATAGTTTTCTGTGGTTGTTCTCACTACATTTTTACTTTTAAAGCCTCATTTCTTTATCAATAATATGATAACAGTAACAAAAACAGAAAGGGCCTTAGTTTTGTGTCATACTTTTGAAAGTCAACAAAACGAACTTGAATTACTTAATGTTATTTTTCAAGACTCAATGCTAAGACCTCACTCTATATATATTCTCCACTCCCATTTTCTTATTCTTGTGATCTTGCCCATCATTTTGATGCTAATGATAGTGAAATTTCTTTTGAGTGTATTTTATATTTCTAGCTGCCTTTACTGAACATTTCTACTTGGATATTTTACAGGCAGTAATGTTGAATGATTTAAACTATCATTTTAAATTCTTTATATTTAACAGTTTTATTGAGATATAATTTACTTACCATAAGAATTACTCATTTTAAGGGCCGGTGCGGTGGCTCAAGACTGTAATCCCAGCACTTTGGGAGGCCGAGGCGGGTGGATCACGAGGTCAAGAGATCGAGACCATCCTGGTCACCATGGTGAAACCCCGTCTCTACTAAAAATATAAAAAAGTAGCTGGGCATGGTGGCGCATGCCTGTAATCCCAGCTACTCAGGAGGCTGAGGCAGGAGAATTGTCTGAACCCAGGAGGCGGAGGTTGCGGTGAGCCGAGATCAGCCATTGCACTCCAGCCTGGGTAACAAGAGCAAAACTCCGTCTCAAAAAAAAAAAAAAAAAAAAAAAATTACTCATTTTAAATATAGAATTCATTGATTTTTAGTAAATTTATAGAATTTTATAGCCATTTCAGTAATCCAATTTTAGAATGTTTTCATTACTTCAAAAAGGTCTCTGATACTCATTTGCAGTCACAATACATTAACACTTCTAGCCCACAGCAATTGTTAATCTACTTTCTGTTTCTGTAATTCTCCCCTTTCTGAACATTTCCTATAAAAATCCTGTAATATATTAGTCCTTTGCATCTGGCTTCTTTTAGCATAATGTTTCTGAGGTTCATTCACGTTGTAGCATGTATCAATATTTCATTCATTTTCATTCTTGAATAGTAATAAAATTCAGCATATTGTGTGAATGCTCAAGAAATAAATGTATATTCATACTATATGAATGTACCACATTTTATTTATCCATTCACAATTGGTGGACATTTAGATTGTTTCCACTAGCTGCTATTAATAGCTGCTATGAGCATTCATATACAAGTCTTTTTGTGGTTATATCTTTTCATTTCTCCTGGGTAGATACTTTTAAGTAGAATTGCTAAGTCATGAAGTAAATTTACTTGTAGCTTTAAGAAAAACTGCTGAACTAATTTTCAAAGTGGCTGCATATTGTATACTCTCATATGCAATGTCCATGGGTTCTAGTTTCTCCACATCTTCACTAACACTTTTTATTGTCTGTACTTTTGATTATTGTCATTCAAGTGAGTATGTGTTTAGTGTGCATTTTCTGAATACTAATGATGTTGAGCATCTTTTCATGGGCTTATGAACCATCTGGTCTTTTAAAATATTTTGCCTACTTTTAATTGGGTTATTTTGTTTTTTTATTAGTCACTTCTAAGAACTTTTTTTTTTGAGATGGAGTTTTGCTCTTGTCACTCAGGATGGAGTGTGATGGCACAATTGTGGCTCAGTGCAACTTCTACTTCCTGGGTTCAAGTGATTCTTCTGCCTCAGCCTCCCAAGTAGCATTTCTGAGATTATAGACGCCAGCCACCAGGCCTGGCTAATTTTTGTATTTTTAGTAGAGACTGGGTTTCACCATGTCGGCCAGGCTGGTCTTGAACTCCTGACCTCAAGTGATCAACCTGTCTCGGCCTCCCAAAGTGCTGAATTACAGTCATGAGCCACCGCGCCTGGCCCCTAAGAATTCTTTACAGGTGGTATTCTGAATTTCATCAAATTATAAAATATGCGACTTGCAAGTATTTTCTTCTGGTCTGCATTTTATCTTTTTAAAATTTTCTCTTTGTATTAATACATTTTGCATTGCTATAAAGGAATAACCAAGACTGGAAAGAGGTTTATTTGGCTCATGGTTCTGCAGGCTGTATGAGGAAGTTTTACTCATGGTAGATGGCATAGAGGGAACAGGCACACATGGCAAGAAAGGAAGCAAGAGAGAGAAGGAGGTACCTCTTAACAATCAGCTCTCATGTGAACTAATAGAGAATTTCTTATTACGGACGGAAGGGCACCAAATCATTCATGAGGGATCCACTCCCATGACCCAAACACCTCCCACTAGGCCTCACCTTCAACACGAGGATTACATCTCAACGTGAGATTTGGAAGGGACATGCATCCATTCTACATCACTCTTCAACCTTTCCCTTTCCTAGTTTTCCTGTTTCTGTTAATCAGCTCTCTCTGTTTTTCACATTTTGCTTTCCACCTCAGCTATACGAGATTGCTACCAATTCTTGCAGTTTTAATTATAATTATTATTCTTTTTTTATCTTCCCCTCCATTATTACTCAAATCTAAACCATATTACTTCAACCTTAATCACTAAAATAGCTACAGACTTGACATACTTGATTCTAGGCTCTTCGTTCTTTGGTGCTATTATATTTCTCTTTGCAATAAATATATAGCTATTTTTCTTTCAAAACTAACAAAGATTCCATGATCTATTTTAAACATTTTATAATGAAAAATTTTAGAAATAGCAAAGTTGGAAAATAATACAATGAATACTCACATGTCTAATACCTAGATTCAGCAATCTGCAATATTTTTGTCTATTATATATATATCTATGTAATGTAATAACAAATATATGTTACAAAATATATACATATAATATTTTGGTATTACATTATATATATATCTAGATAATATAATACCAAAATATTGCAGATATATATATAGTACCAAAGTATTACAGACTACTGTATTTTTAGGTATTTTTAAAATATATGTATTTTTTCCCTGAACCAGTTTAAAGTAAATTGCAATTTCCATGAAATTTTACTTTTAAATTCTTCAACCAGCATCTCTCACTGACCTGTTCCTGCAGAGGACATTTGCATACATAACCATAATGCCATAATCGCACCAAACAATTAACAGAAATTCTCTAATATAACTTAATACCCAGTCTATATTCAGATATCCCCATTTGTTGCCAAAATATTTCATAGCTGTTTTTTCCCTTCCAAATTAGTACTCAGTCAGTCTTAATTCTTTTAATCTAGAATGGCTCCCATCCCACTCTATACTTTGTCATCTTTGTTGTTGTTGTTTCTCATGACTTTGACTTGTTGAAGAAACCAGGCCACTTGTCTTGTAGTATGTTTTTTTTAAGTTTTTTCTCTGTGATATTGTTCAATAACAGTTTTTTTATAGCTGTAAATATATAACCATTTTGGATGATTCAGAAAATAGTGCAACAAAGATAAATAATTTCATCACCTAGGGAGAGTTTTTCTTTAGGTTTTTTTTTGTTCTTTTGCAGATTTACTTTATTTTATTATATTTTATTTGAGATGAGGTCTTACTCTGACACTCAGGCTGGAGTACGGTGGCACAATCACAGCTCACTGAAGCCTTGATCTCCTGGGCTCAAGTGATCCTCTTGCTTCAGCCTCCTGAGTAGCTGGGACTACAGGGAAACACCACCATGCCTGGCTATCTTTTTTTTTTTTTGGTAGAGATGAGGTTTCACTATGTTGCCCAGGCTGGTCCAAACTCCAGGGCCCAAACTATCATCCCACCTTGGTCTTTCAAAATGTTAAGACTATAGGCATAAGCCACTGTGCCCAGCTCTTTGGCAGATTTTAAAAATAGTTTAGATTATAATGATTTAATAAAATGTACTTAACACTTTATTAATTTCTCTTTGACCATGATTTTAAATGGCTACACATTGTTTTTCGTTTTTTGGTTTTTTTTTTTGAGATGGAGTTTTGCTCTTATTACCCAGGCTGGAGTGCAATGGCGTGATCTCGGCTCACCAAAACCTCTGCCTCCTGGGTTTAAGCAATTCTCCTGCCTCAGCCTCCCAAGTAGCTGGGACTACAGGCGTGCGCTACCGTGCCCAGCTAGTTTTTATATGTTTAGTAGAGACGGGGTTTCACCATGTTGACCAGGATGGTCTCAATCTCTTGACCTCGTTATCCACCCGCCTCGGCCTCCCAAAGTGCTGGGATTATAGGCGTGAGCCACCGCGCCCGGCCAATACACTGTTTTATGTTATAATTGAACTGCTAATTACTTATTGAACATTTAGTTTCCTTTTGGTTTTTGACAACATAAACTGTGATGAACAAACTTAGCATACGAATTTGATTCTATTTCTTATTGCTTTCTTATAAATTATTACAGATGGTATCAGTAGGTCAAAATAAATGAATATTTTAAAGGTTTACTAAATTGCTTTTCATAAAGAAAACAATTCCATAATTTGCTGTCTTACCAGTCGTGTATGAAATATACCAGTAGTATATTCTTTGCTAATATGATGGAGATAAAACATACTGACATTGTTTTGATGATTGTGATTTCTTACCCATGTGTGTTCAAATTAGCCTTGGAGTCTTTTCTAGCTGTAATTTAAGCTATCTATACTGATTCATTCTCTGCCCACCCTTCTTTCCCCATATACCTGTTTCTGCTCAGGTTTACTTGTTGTCTCAGGACTCAACATACTGCTCTGGTAATATTGCTGTGCTCCCCATTGCCTTGCTTTTGTAGACTTTGTTTGTCTTCTGCGGCCTAGCACAAGTTACACTGTTTCATTCTTCCATCTTTTACTGATTCTTCCTCTCAGTATTCTATGGTGCTTAAGTCTATACCATACCATTTGGCACCCAAACAAATTTATTCAAATATAACTTATGATTAGCATATCATACACTTTGAGTTTTTTAGTTTGAATCTTCCTTTTTCTGATAATTTAGAATAATATCTACCACCTTTACTGTTTGGGTGGAAATATCACCAGTAACCATTTTTCATCTAAAAAACTTTTAAACACCCTTCCCCCCCCCCCCCCCCGCAGTCACTTAAAACCCTAATACTTTTCTCATGTGACCTGTTAAGCCATTATCTGCTCTCTTGGTGATTTAAAAAAATATAAAAACATGTCCGTGAGTGTAAGTCATTGTTCTTTAAGTTCTGCCCCAGCTTTAGGTTTGAGAACCTTGGCATCTGTCTCATATGAGTTTTTTCTGAGGGAAAGATAGTTGGAATGTTAGAGGGCAGTTTGTGTGTCATTTATGAACTTTGTCTTATTCTCATGGCAAACAGAACTACCACTGAGTAATGTTTATTTCTCTCTAAATGTTATAAGTTTTAGAAAATACTTCTTTTTGAGCCTATGGTGTTTTAAGTATCTCAGCTATTATAATTTATATAAAAAATTGGTTTAAACCACATAGTATTTACTTACTGCCATTAAAACCTTTAAATTGGACAACCATGATTATATTATTTTAAAAATAAGATATTAAAAGGCAGTGTGTGGAACCTACACTGGGCAGGAATTGAGAGACCTAATTCTATGTGACCTTAGAAAAATTTACATTTTGAGAATATTAGCTTCCATATCCATAAAATGAAGGTGTTGGGGGGAAAAAGGCATAGGCTTTAGAATCTGACAGACTTGGCTTTTAATCATCAAACTGCCATTATAATATGATCTTGCTCAGTCACTTATCTAACCCCCGTTTCCTCATTCATAAAGTGTGATTAATAGTACTGATTTCATTAAATTATTGTGGATGCTGAGATGATGCATACAAAACCCTTTAGCATAGTGCGTAGCACAGAATAAATAATATTAACTATTCTTATTCACTGATCTTTTTGGCTGTTGTAAATGTCCCCACGAACTTCAAAGAAGACTGAATTATAAGCTATCATAACTTCAGTAATTTGGGTTTTAGTAAATATTGTTGCCAATATTTAGAGAATGATTAGTTTTAGTATGTTTTCCAGTGCAACTACTTAAGAAAGCTTATCTTTCTTGAATATTATCTTCCTTGGAAGGTATTCCAATTATTGAAAATATCCATTCTGTGTCAACCTTTCTGGACCTTGCTCTGTAATTTCTTAAATGCCATGGAGTGCTGGTGAGACTATAAGTGTACTTCTTTAATTGTTTCAGTATTTTTCCTTTCCCTCACTTACCCTCCTCTCTTTTACTCTTCTCCCCTCCCTTTTACCCCATAGCTAAAACATGTGACACCAATACTGAACATTTTGTATCATATGGTAGGAGAATTTAGTGTCTGACAATTTATGAAGAAGACACTTTGAAATAGGGATGTCAGAACGAGTTTCAAAATATCCCACTCAGGCACTCTCTTCTTAACCTATAGAATGCTCTCTGAATCATTGGTCTGAAATTGGATTATTCTGTGATAGTATAAGATTTAGCTTGACAGTTTCATGTTTTTTTTTAGAAAGGCTGTGGAACATGGAGGTTCGGGGTTAAAATAATATGAATGAAGTTTCTGACATTACACTTTTTTTCTCTGTTTCCTGCATATTACTCTAGCAAAGCAAATGAGAAAATTAGGTTATCCAAAACTCATTTTAAAAAATTGCAGTAAAATACATGTAATATAAAAATTTCACAGTTTAATAATTTTAACTGTACATTTCTGTGACATTAAGTACACCCATATTGTTGTGCATCTATCACCACCATTCATTTTCAAAATTTCTCATCTTCCTCAGCTGAACCTGTACCCATGAAACACTAACTGCTCTTTCCCATGTTCCTAGCCTGTGGTAACCACTGATTTACTTTATGTCTCCATGAATTTGACTGCTTTGGAACCTTCTATTAGTGGAGTCATATAATTTTTGTCCTTTTATGAATATCTTATTTCATTTATCGTAATATCTTTAGGTTCATCCATGTTGTCACATGTCAAAATTTTCTTCCTTTCAAAGGCTAAATAATAGTTTATTGTATCAATGTGTGTGTGTACACACACACACACACACACACACACACACACATCCTCCACATATTATTTATTCATTTATTCCTTCATGGGCACTGGGTTGCTTCCAACTTCTGGCTACTGTAAATAATGCTGCTGTAAATATGCATTGGTGTACACTTATTTCTTTGAAACCCCGCTTTCACTTTCAGGTATATACCTAGAAGTCCAATTGCTGGATCATATGGTAATTCTGTTTTTAATTTTTTAAGGATTTGCCATCCATTTTCCACAGTAACTGTACATTTCCACCAGCAATGCACAAGAGTTTCTGTCTTCATCTTCACAAACACTTAGCATTTTCTGTTTTTCTTTTTAATAATAGCCATCTTAAATAGCCATGTGTGTGAAGTGGTATCTCACCATGGCTTGATTTGCATTGCCCTTATGATATTGAGCATCTTTTCATATACCTATTGGCAATATGTATATCTTCTGTGGTGAAATCTCTGTTCAAGTCCTTCGCCTGTTTTTGGTTAAGTGCTATTGACATTACAGTGTCAGAGGTGCCTATTATAATATGCCTATAAACTAGCTAGGATGATGCTACATGGTATTGAACTTGTTGAAGAGAAAAACTGTAATTTAGGTGCAAGCATCTTTGATGGTTGTTTCTCACTGCTACAATTGTATTTTATCACTTTTATGTCATGCCTTTTACCTTTTTTTTTTTTCCATAAAAGAGATAATGTGTACTTTGCATCCAACTTAGTAATTTAAGGGAAAAAGGAAACTAAATGACATAACAACAAAAACATTTATAAACTAGAAATTGGAAGAATAACTGCAGGAATGCTTTACAAAAAGTCATGAAACATAGAAATAGATGTGAACTATACCAAGAAAAATAAGAGAATGAGGGTTAAAATCAGAAAACATAGACTATATAAAAAGTAGGGATTTTTATAAATTTGAATTCTATGCCACATAGATGATAGATATGTAAATCTCATTGTAATGGTATATAGCTGAGTGGCACTTTATTTTACATACTTATGCTCAAATATGATCTATAGGGTCTTTGTATTTTAGTTACCCAGCAGTTCTTTCTTCTCAGAAAAATACAATGGATGTTTTTATCCATTTAGTTTTCAGCGTAAAATTTTCTTATTTTGTTTGTATGTGTGTATGTGATGTGAAATAAATACATATTTGGTAAGTTAGTTTGATTTCATGTAAAGACTTCAGAGAATAGACATTTACGTGGCATAGCTTTGTAGAGAATAATTTCATTAGCTTTCTTCCCTAATTAGAGCTTAAAAAAAAACACAGATTGTAAAAAATGTCAGTTGTTTAATAAAAATAGAAAAATGTGAGGTTAGACTATGTTTATATAAAAGGGGACTTCAAAAAGTTCATGGAAAATGGAATTAAAAGATAAATACAAAAAATATAAACTTTATTTATCAACATAAGCTCCCTCAAGAACCAGACACTTTCGTAAGCAATGATTCCAGGAATTTAGTTCATCTCTAAATGACTGAGGGTCCTGGGAATTTAACTGTATTAGTGAAATCTTTTTTATATTATTACTGAAGAAAAATGGGTTCCCTTTACAAATTTTTTGAGGTTAGGAAACAAAAAGAAGTAACAAGGAGCCAAATCAGGACTGTAAGGTGGACACCTAATGATTTCCCATTACCCTTGTTTGATGAGGTTTCATGAGCAAGATTATTGTTGTGGTGGGGAAAGGACTCTGGTGAAGGTTTCCTAGGTATTTTTCTGTTAAAACTTTTGCTAACTTTCTCAAAACACTCTCATAATAATAAGCAGATGGTATTGTATTTTGGCCCTCCAGAAACTCAATAAGCAAAGTGCCATGAGCATTTTGAACTGGGAGTTTTTTGAATTGTTACCGTGACCTTCACTTGTGTCCAGTCCACTTTTGCTATGACTGGACCACTGCCACCTCTTGGTAGCCACTGCTTTGATTGTGCTTTGTCTTCAGTACTGGTAAAGGCATATTTCATCTCCTGTTCTTTGAAGAAAGGCTTCAGGATCTTGATCACACTTGTTTAAAATTTCCACCGAATGCCTTGCTTTCATCTGCTACTGATCTGGGTGCAACAGTTTTGGCACCCATTGAGTGGAAAGTTTGCCCAACTTTAATTTTTCAGTCAGAATTGTGTAAGCTGAATCAGTTGAGGTGTCTATGGTGTTGCCTGTTGTTTCTGCTGTTAATCATCAGTCCTTTTCAATTAGGGCATGAACAAGGTTACTTTTTTCCCTCACAAATTGTTGTAGATGGTCTGCCACTGAGGGCTTCATCTTCAACAATCTCTTGTTCCTTCTCAAAATGAGTTATCCGTTTGTAAACTGCTGATTTCTTTGTGGAATTGTCCCCATTGACTTTTTGTAAAGCTTCAGTGATTTTGCCATTCTTCTATCCAATCTTCACCATAAATGTTTGTTCTTGTTTCAGTTGAGCAGAATTCACATTGGTCTGATAGGAGCTTTTTTCAAATGGTCTTACACTTCTTTGTGCCTCAAACTAGGTGCTGTTCAGACATATTATAACATGTTAGTACAAGTTTATTTTGGTTCAAACATTTTAAAAATCCATGCTTAGTTTTTAAATGATATGTATTTTGCATAAACTTTTTGAAGTCCTCTTGTATTTGATGACTTCTACCACTGTCATTGAACAACTGTACTGTTTAATGCTAAATTTGAATTTAATGATGGATTTGGTTTTCCTCTTTTAAATCATGTATAAATGACTATATATTAATTAAGTTATGTGGGTTTCAGTTATGCAATGCATTGTACCATTGGAACAGCACAAGTAATGGGTAATACTTCTAATGTGAGGAATTTAATTCATCTTTAAAATGATTATAAATAGCAATATGAAGGTAATATTAAAAGGTATTAATTTCCTTCATTTTTCTAACAGGGTCAACATATTTCACTGGCACCTATTCACAAGGTTGAAGAAGCTCTGTATGAATACCAGCCACTGCAGATAGAGACATATGGACCACATGTTCCTGAGCCTGAGATGCTAGGAAGACTTGGGTATGTGTCCTAAAGAACTTTACATCAAGGAGCTGATATGTGGGGCTTGTTGCTCTTCTTTACTGACATATTAACAGTCTTAGATTTTCCGTTTATAGAACTTTACTCTTTTGTGAAAAATGAACAGTACTTAATACTAAGTTGTTTTATTTAGCACATTAATTTTTTCTGTGGACTTGTTATGTCTCTTGAGATTGAGCCTGGAATGTATTAGTTCATTTTTAAGTCTGTCCTTGGCAGCCATATTGAAATGACTGTTTATTTTCAGCCATGAGTGTTTTTTTTCCTTTTTTAAAGAAATTGGGGCTTAATTTAGTCAGTAGTAAGCCAGTAAAAATATGAGTTGGGCTCCTTGCCATGAAAAAGGGTAGATTTACTCATTGTGCTCTGTCTACAGTGAAACTACATTTATGAGCCATGAGCCATGAAATATATTTTGTTGAAAGGTATAATGTAAATCTGGCCCAGTGGTTCAACAGTCATATCATATATATCCATTCTGGAAATGAACCTGGGATCCTGGCTTTTGTGAGGGATGGAGAAATGGTTATAGTCTCTCTCATGGGAGCAAGTGGGTATTTGTATACTTGAAAAGTGCAGGCACACATGTTGCTAGATGGAGCAAATCATTTCTTGGTCTCATTTTTAAATGTAAACTATTGAATGAAAGGCTGATCCAGAAACTGTTGTTGCCTAACAAAATAGTGGAAAGAATATAATGTGAAAAAAAATGGGTATGTTGAGACCAAGTAATTAAAAAGACCCCAAGAATAAAAACAAGAAAGATGAAACAAATAATAAATACTACATGTATCTTCAAAACCAAAACCAAAATCTTGAAGATGTTGCAGAGTATTTTACATGTGAACCTCAAGGCTCCAAGGTAAAGTTACTATTTAAATGATACATAATTTAATATCTTAAGGCTAAATTTTCTTTAGTTCTTTATTTTCTTAAAGTCCTACAACCTCTATGCATGAAGCGAACAGGATGTAAAACAACCTAAAACTCCCTTTGATATAACAAATTTATTAAACAATTGTTTTAAATGCTAAAATTGAAGTTTGAGGAGATAGACAATATTGTGTCTTATAATATAAAAATTATACATGATGTAGACATTTATTTCTTATCTCTTATTGGGTTATAAAGAACTAGAATTATGTCTCTTTAAATTTACCTCAAAATCTTTACTTTTAATGTTAGTGAAGTTAACGTGTTTAAAATAGTACTACTCTGTTAATGGGTTTTGCATTTTCCAATAATTTCATCATAATTTTTCATGAACAGATTTTATTATGTTGAGGTAATGTTCTTCTGTTCCTAGAATGCTGAATTATTATTATTTTTTCTTGAGACAGTCTCTCTTTGTCACCCAGGCTGTAGTGCAGTGATGCAATCTTGGCTCACTGCAGCCTCCTTCTCCTGGGTTCAAGCGATTCTCGTGCCTCAGCATCCTGAGTAGGTGAGGATGCAGGTGTGCACCACCACGCCTGGCTAATTATTGTATTTTTTGTAGAGACGGGGTTTCTCCATGTTGGGCAGGCTGGTCTTGAACTCCTGGCCTCAAGTGATCTGCCTGCCTTGGCTCCCCGAAATGCTGGCATTACAAGTATGAGCCACTGGGCCCAGCCCATCTTTTAATATACTACTGAATTCAGTTTGCTAGTGTTTTGTCAAGGATTCTTGCATTAGTGCTCATAAAGGATATTGACTAATAGTATTTTCTAGCTTTACTGAGGTATAGTTAAAAAAGAAAAATTATATGTATTTAAGATAGAGAAGTTCTTTTTAATTATTTTTTCTGAGTACATAGTAGGGGAATATACTATGGGCTATGTGAGATATTTTGATACAGGCATGCAATGCCTAATAATCACATTAAGGTAGATGGTATATCCACTACCTCAAGATCTATTCTTTGTGTTACAAAGAATCCAATTATATTCTTTTAGTTATTTTCAAATGTATAATTAAATTGTTTTTAATTATAGTCACCTAGTTGTTCTATCAAATAGTAGTTCTTGGCCGGATATGGTGGCTCACGCCTGTAATCCCAGCTCTTTGGGAGGCTGAGGTGGGCAGATCACTTGAGGTCAGGAGTTTGAGACAAGCCTGGCTAACATGATGAAACCCCGGCTCTACTAAAAATACAAAAAAAATAGCTGGGCCTGGTAGTATGTGCCTGTAATCCCAGCTACTTGGGAGTCTGAGGCAGGAGACTCACTTGAACCTGGGAGGCTGAGGTTGCAGTGAGCCAAGATTGTGCCACTGCATTCTAGCCTGGGTGACAGGGTGAGACTCTATCTCAGAAAGAAAACAAACAAACAGTTCCTATTTATTCTCTTTATTTTTTTTCTACCCATTAACCATACCCATGTCCTCTCCCACCCCCTCACTACCTTTCACAACCTCTGGTGACCTTCCATCTAACTATATCTATGAGTTCAATTGTTTTAATTTTTAGCTTTCACAAATAAGTGAGAACATGCTAAATTTGTCTTTCTGTGCCTGGCTTATTTCACTTAACATAATGACCTCCAGTTCCATTTATATTGTTGCAAATGACAGGATCTCATACTTTTTTATGGCTGAATAGTACTCCGTTCTGTGTATGTACCACATTTTCTTTATCCAGTCATCTGTTGATGGACATGTAGATTGCTTCCAAATCTTGGCTGTTGTGAACAGCACTGCAACAAACATGGAAGTGCAGATGTCATTTTGAAACAGCAATTCCCTTTCTTTTGGATATGTACTCAGCAGTGGGATTGCTGGATCATATAGTAGCTCTATTTTTGTCTTTTGACAAACCTCAAAACTGTTCTTCATACTGGTTGTACTAATTTACATTTCCACCAACAGTATACAAGGTTTTCTGTTTTCCATAGCCTCTCTAGTATGCGTTACTGCTTGTCTGTGGATAAAAGCCATTTAAACTGGGGTGAGACTATATCTTTTTTTTTTAATTGC
This sequence comes from Callithrix jacchus, assembly GCF_049354715.1. NCBI lineage: Eukaryota > Metazoa > Chordata > Mammalia > Primates > Cebidae > Callithrix > Callithrix jacchus. Next base: position 95,620,275 of record NC_133509.1, read on the forward strand.
ATTTTAGGTTTTGGGGTACACGTGCAGAACATGCAAGATAGTTGCATAGGTATACACGTGGCAGTGTGTTTTGCTGCCTTCCTCCCCTTCACCCACATTTGGCGTTTCTCCCCAGGCTATCCCTCCCCAGCTCCCCCCCCGCCGCTGTCCCTCCCCTATTCCCCCCAAAAGACCCCAGTGTGTAGTACTCCCTTCCCTGTGTCCATGTGTTTTCATTTTTCCTCACCCGCCTATGAGTGAGAATATGCGGTATTTCATTTTCTGTTCTTGTGTCAGTTTGCTGAGAATGATGTTCTCCAGATTCATCCATGTCCCTACAAACAACACATTGATTTTATATCCTGAGACTTTGCTGAAGTTGCTTATCAGTTTCAGGAGTTTTTGGGCTGAGGCGATGGGGTCTTCTAGGTATACTCTCATGTCGTCTGCAAATAGAGACAGTTTGGCTTCCACCTTTCCTATTTGAATACCCTTTATTTCTTTTTCTTGCCTGATTGCTCTGGCTAGAACTTCCAGTACTAAATTGAATAGGAGTGGTGAGAGAGGGCATCCTTGTCTAGTGCCAGATTTCAAAGGGAATGCTTCCAGTTATTGCCCATTCAGTATAATGTTGGCTGTTGGTTTGTCGTAAATAGCTTTTATTACTTTGAGATACGTTCCATCGATACCGAGTTTATTGAGGGTTTTTAGCATAAAGGACTGTTGAATTTTGTCAAATGCCTTCTCTGCGTCAATTGAGATAACCATGTGGTTTTTGTTTTTGGTTCTGTTTATGTGGTGAATTACGTTTATAGACTTACGTATGTTGAAACAGCCTTGCATCCCCAGGATGAATTCTACTTGATCATGATGGATAAGTTTTTTGATGTGCTGTTGCAATCGATTTGCCAGTATTTTATTGAAGATTTTTGCATCTATGTTCATCATGGATATTGGCCTGAAGTTTTCTTTTCTTGTTGAGTCTCTGCCGGGTTTTGGTATCAGGATGATGTTGGTCTCATAAAATGATTTGGGAAGGATTCCCTCTTTTTGGATTATTTGGAATAGTTTCAGAAGGAATGGTACCAGCTCCTCTTTGTGTGTCTGGTAGAATTCGGCTGTGAACCCATTTGGACCTGGGCTTTTTTTGTGTGGTAGGCTCTTAATTGCTGCCTCGACTTCAGACCTTGCTATTGGTCTATTCATAGTTTCAGCTTCCTCCTGGTTTAGGCTTGGGAGGACACAGGAGTCTAGGAATTTATCCATTTCTTCCAGGTTTACTAGTTTATGTGCATGGAGTTGTTTGTAATATTCTCTGATGATGGTTTGAATTTCTGTGGAATCTGTGGTGATTTCCCCTTTATCATTTTTTTATTGCATCTGTTTGGTTGTTCTCTCTTTTCTTTTTTATCAGTCTGGCTAGTGGTCTATTTTGTTGATCTTTTCAAAAAACTACCTCTTGGATTTATTGATTTTTCGAAGGGTTTTTCATGTCTCTATCTCCTTCAGTTCTGCTCTGATCTTAGTTATTTCTTGTCTTCTGCTAGGTTTTGAGTGTTTTTGATCTTGCTCCTCTAGCTCTTTCAATTTTCATGATAGGGTGTCAATTTTGAATCTCTTCACTGTTCTCGTGTGGGCACTTATTGCTATATATTTTCCTCTGGAGACTGCTTTAAATGTGTCCCAGAGATTCTGGTGTGTTGTGTCTTCGTTCTCGTTGGTTTCGAAGAACTTCTTTATTTCTGCCTTCATTTCATTGTTTATCCAATCAACATTCAAGAACCAGTTGTTCAGTTTCCATGAAGCTGTGCGGTTCTGAGTTAGTTTCTGAATTCTGAGTTCTACCTTGATTGCACTATGGTCTGAAAGACTGTTTGTTATGATTTCAGTTGTTTTGCATTTGCTGAGCAGTGCTTTACTTCCAATTATGTGGTCAATTTTAGAGTAGGTGTGATGTGGTGCTGAGAAGAATGTATATTCTGTGGATTTGGGGTGGAGAGTTCTGTAAATGTCTATCAGGTTTGCTTATTCCAGGTCTGAGTTCAAGTCCTGGATATCCTTATTAATTTTCTGTCTGGTTGATCTGTCTAATATTGACAGTGGAGTATTAAAATCTCCCACTATTATTGTGTGGGAGTGTAAGTCTCTTTGTAAGTTGTTAAGAACTTGCCTTATATATCTGGGTGCTCCTTTATTGGGTCCATATATATTTAGGATCGTTAGCTCTTCTTGTTGTATTGTTCCTTTTACCATTATGTAATGACCTTCTTTGTCTCTTTTGATCTTTGTTGCTTTAAAGTCTATTTTATCAGAGATGAGAATTGCAACTCCTGCTTTTTTTTGCTCTCCATTTGCTTGGTAAATCTTCCTCCATCCCTTTATTTTGAGCCTTTGTGTATCCTTGCATGTGAGATGGGTTTTTTGGCTACAGCACACCGATGGGTTTGGCTTTTTATCCAATTTGCCAGTCTGTGTCTTTTGATTTGTGCATTTAGTCCATTTACATTAGGGTTAATATTGTTATGTGTGAATTTGATACTGCCATTTTTATGCTAGCTGGCTGTTTTGCTTATTAGTTGATGTAGATTCTTCATTTTGTTGGTGCTCTTTAGCATTTGGTATGTTTTTGGAATGGCTGGTACTGGTTGTTCCTTTCTATGTGTAGTGCCTTTTTCAGGTGCTCTTGTAAAGCAGGCCTGGTGATGACAAAATCTCTGAGTACTTGCTTGTTCGCAAAGGATTTTATTTTTCCTTCAGTTATGAAGCTCAGTTTGGCTGGATATGAAATTCTGGTTTGAAAGTTCTTTTCTTTAAGGATGTTGAATATTGGCCCCCACTCTCTTCTGGCTTGTAGAGTTTCTGCTGAGAGATCTGCTGTGAGTCTGATGGGCTTCCCTTTGTGGGTGACCTACCTTTCTGGCTGCCTTTAATATTCTCTTCTTCATTTCAACCCTGGTGAGTCTGACGATTATGTGCCTTGGGGTTGCTCTTCTTGTGGAATATCTTTGTGGTGTTCTTTGTATTTCCTGGACTTGAATATTGGCCTGCCTTGCTAGGTTGGGTAAATTTTCCTGGATAATATCCTGAAGAGTATTTTCCATCTTGGATTCATTCTCTTCATCACATTCTGGTACACCTATCAAATGTAGGTTAGGTCTATTCACATAGTCCCATATTTCTTGGATACTTTGTTCATTCCTTTTTGCGCTTTTTTCTCTAATCTTGGTTTCTCGTTTTATTTCATTGAGTTGATCTTCAACTTCTGATATTCTTTCTTCTGCTTGGTCAATCGGCTGTTGAAACTTGCGTATGCTTCGCGAAGTTCTCGTGTTGTGTTTTTCAGCTCCTTCAATTCATTCATATTCCTAAGTTATCCATTCTTGTTATCATTTCCTCGAATCTTTTTCCAAGTTTCTTAATTTCTTTGCATTGATTTAGAACATGTTCTTTTTGCTCACAGAAGTTTCTCATTATCCACCTTCTGAAGTCTGATTCCATCATTTCGTCACACTCGTTCTCCGTTCAGCTTTGTTCCCTTGTTGGTGAGGAGTTTTGGTCCTTTGTAGGGGGTGAGGTGTTTTGCTTTCAGGTATTTTCCTCCTTTTTGTGCTGGTTTCGTTCCATCTTTGTGGATTTATCCACCTGTCATCTGAGTAGTTGCTGAGTTTTCGATTGGGTCTCTTAGTGGATGCCCAGATTGTTGGTGATGAAGTATTTCTGTTACTTAGTTTTCCTTCTAATAGTCTAGCCCCTCTGCTGTATGACTGCTAAGGTCCACTCCAGGCCCTGCTTGTCTAGAGTACACCTGTAGCAGCTGCGGAACAGTGAGGGATGCTACCAGTTTCTTCTTCTGCTATCTTTGTCCCACAATATTGCCTGCCAAATGTCAGTCTGATCAGTCCTTTTTGAGGTGGTCTGTACTTTATAGGAGCTCAAGTGCTGAGCTGTAAGCTCCATTGTTCATTCAGGGCTGTTAGGCAGGTGCGTTTAAGTCTGCTGCAGCAGAACTTATAAAACCCCTTTTTCCCTCAGATGCTCTGTCTTGTGGGGGGTTAGGGCTCTCTTTATGAGTATCCATTGCACTGTCCTGCCCAACTAGTAGGCAGTCTAGTCACTATATTTGCCTGCTGAGGCTCCGCCCTGCTGTCGTGGGCTCTGCCCTGTTGTCGGAGTCTCTCTGTTATGGCAGGTGGCCTCGGCAACGGCAGGCTGTATCAGCAATGGGAGTGTACTTCAGTAGGGGCGGAATGCCTCAGTAATGGCAGATGCCCCTCCCCCACCAAGCTGCACCATTCTGGATTCAGCTGTGCCCGCAGTGAAACTCTCAACCCCGAGTGTTTGGAATCACCGTTTTGTTTGTCCCTGTGGGGGTGGGACCCGCAGAGCCTGATCACCTGGCTCCCTGCCGCAGAGCCCTTTTTCTTTTTTTTTTAAGTTGAACGGTTGACTCTCTCTCAGGTGTTTCAGTTGCCTGTTGATAGGGCACCAGGTTCTGTGTGATTTCCCGTGCAGCGACCCACTGCGCTGGCTCAAATGTCGCTTCCTGGGAATCTCCTGGTCTGGTTCACTGTCCAAGTCCTGTTTAATCAGATGGACATGCTAATCTGCCCTCCCAAATCTCAGATTGCTGGTTTAACAGGGCACCCAGACCAGTGTGTTTTGTGCGGAGTGCCGCTGTGCTGTGGCGCTGGCTGAAGCGGCTGTGCCAGCCGAAAGGGCTGCACTAGCGTCCCGTGTCTCTCCTACACCTCAGAATTTCCCCGTTCTGTGGGCAACAAAGATCCGTCTGGAAATGCAGCTTGGACTCACCCTCTGTGCCTTCACTGAGAGCTGCAATCCTGAGTTGCTCCTACTGCACCATCTTCTTTTTCCCCCATCGAGACTATATCTTATTGTGGTTTTGATTCGCATTTCTCTGATGATTACTGGTGATGTTGAGCATCTTTTCATATGACTTTGCCATTTGTATATTCTCTTTTCAGAAATGTGTGTTCAAATCTTTTGCCCATTTTTAAGTTGGATTATTATATTTTTTCCTGTTCAGTTGTTTCAATTTCTTACATATTCTGATTAATAATACCTTTTCATATGGGTAGTTTGAAAATATTTTCTCCCATTCTGTAGGTTGTCTCTTTGTTCATTGATTTCTTCACTATGCAGAATATTTTTAACTTGATGTTCTCCCATTTATCTATTTTTGCTTTGGTTGCATGTGCTTGTGGGAATATTTCTCAAAAAATCTTTGCCCACTCCAGTGTCCTGGAGAGTTTCCCCAATGTTTAATTTTAGTAGGTTAAATAGTTTGAGGTCTTAGATTTAAGTGTTTAATCCTGATTTGATTTTTGTATGTGGTGAGAGATAGGAATCTAGTTTTATTCTTATGTATATGGATATTCAGTTTTCTCAGTACCATATTTTGAAGAGATTTTCTTTTCCCAAAATGTATGTTCTTGGCACCTTTGTTCAAAATGAGTTCACTGTAGATGTGTGCAATTGTTTTGCGATTCTCTATTTTGTTCCATTAGTCTCTGTGTCCATTTTTATGCCAGTACCATCTATTTTAGTTACTGGAGCTCTGTAGTATTTGAAATCATGTAATAAAATTCCTAAAGTTTTGTTCTTTTTGCTCAGGATAACTGTGGCTATTCTGGGTCTTTTGTGATTCCATATAAATTTTAGGTTTTTTTAAAAAAATTTCTGTGAAGAATGTCATTGGTATTTTAATAGAGATTACATTTAATCTGCAGATTCCTTTGGGTACTATGAACAATTTAATATTATTTAATTTAATAATAATAATGGAATCAATAATATTCCATTCCATGAACATGGAATATCTTTTGTGGGTGTGTGTCCTCTTCAATTTTTTGCATCAATATTTTGTAGTTTTCATCGTAGAGATCTTTCACTTCTTTGGCTAATTCCTAGGTATTTTATTTCCAGCCATTGTAAATGGGATTACTTTCTTTATTTCTTTTTTAGATTGTTCAGTCTTGACATATAGAAATGTTTCTGATTTTTGTGTGCTGATTTTGTAGTATGCAACTATACTTAATTTGTTTATCAGTTCTAATAGTTTTTTTGTGGAGTCTTTAGGTGTTTCCAAATTTAAGATCGTATCATCTACAAACAAAAATAATTTGAGTTGCTCCTTTCCATGTTGGATGTCCTTTATTTCTTTCTCCTGTCTGATTGCTCTAGCTAGGACTTCCAGTTCTCTGTTGAATAGCAGTGGTGATAGTGGGTATTGTTGCTGTGTTCCAGATCTTGGAAGAAAGGCCTTCAGTTTTCCCCTATTCAGTATACAAGGTGCAGGTCTGTTGTATATAGCTTTCATTATGTTGAGGTAAATTCCTTTTATACCCAGTTTTTTGAGGGTTTAACCATGAAAGAATGTTGAGTTTTATTAAATGTTTATTCAGCCCCAATTGAAATGATCATATGGTTTGGTCCTTCATTTTGTTAAAGGATGTATCATATTGATTGATTTGCATAATATGAACCATTCTTGTACTTCTGTGATAAATCCCACTTGGTCATGATGAGTGAATGATCTTTTTAATATGTTATTGAATTCAGCTTGCTAGTATTTTAGTTGAGGCTTGCAGACACTATCTTATAACCCATTATTTTAAGCGGATGCCAATTTAACACTGATTGTATAAACAAATAAGCAAAATCAAAACTAGTAAAAACTCTATGTTTTAACTTTGTACCCTTTTAAACTTTTTGATTTTTCTATTTATATCTTATCGTACTGCCTATGTCTTGAAATTTTGTGGTTATTACATTTGATTGATGTATCTTTTAGTTTTCCTATTTAAGAGTAGTTTACCCACCACAATTACAGTGTGGTAATCCACACCAGGCTAATTTTTATATTTTTAGTAGAGTTGGGGGTTCCCCAGGTTGGCCAGACTGGTCTTTACCTCCTGACCTCAAGTGATCTGCCTTCCTCAGCCTCCCCAAGTGTTGGGATTACAGGCCTGAGCCACCATACCCAGCCATAACTACTGCTTTCAATAACTATACATGTGATTTATTTAATGTGAGCTGTTCATTTCTGAATGATTATAGAAATTAAAAAGACTTGTTGAAAGAGTGTTGAATAGATAACTTTATTGTTATTATTTTATTTCTTCCATGTACTCCTGCAGATAATGTAACTTCTGAACCTACTCTTAAAATTCCCAAGAAATCAATTGACAGATTAGAGTTATAAATAAGAAATTTAAAAGTTAATTTTAAACGTAATTTATATCAGCATGATTTTATTTAAATTTTGGTTTAGATTCTTAGAAGTTTATATCACATTTTAGTGAATGTTTATGAGTAAATTTCTGTACTACTCAAATACTTGAATAGTGAAAAATCATTAAATATTACAGAGTATTTAAGGTAGATGTAAATTTGTGATATCTGTGTGATTTAAGGCAATCTTTGATACCAGCCATGAAAATATTACATGATGAAATATTTAAGTAGTTTTATATAAGAGTTATGGTTTTATTAAAAGCATTGCTAGTTTATGTAAATATATGCATGATGTAAATATGTAATTTACATTTATCTTTAAATTTCTGTGTAAAATAATCATATGTAAAAGTGAGAAGTAAGAATGACTTCTCTAATAGGAAATTTCAGAAAATTTCAGAGTGCCTTTCTCAGTTTTATGGGAATATCTATTATTTTCATTCTATGACACGTTATAACATTTTAAGATAAAATATTATTTTAATTTAAGGTTTGTAGTCTTACATTTTCCTTATTTATGGTTTAAATGAAGCTATTTGCTACCAAAATTCTGCAGAATGAAATTATTTTCTTTTACTAATAATAATGTTTTACATAGGTATGGGGTATGTGTGAGTATTTTTACATGCATAAAATGTGTAACGATCAAGTCAGGATGTTTGGGGTATCCTTCACCTTGAGTATTTATTATTTCTATGTGTTGGTAATCTTTCAAGTTCTCTCTTCTGGCTATTTTGAAATATACAACATACTGTTGCCAACTACAGTCACCGTAGTCTCTTACTGAACATTAGAATTTATTTCTTCTATCTAACTGTAAGTTTATACTCATTCACCAACCTCTCTTTATTTCTCCCTTCCACCCTCATACCCTTCGAAGTCTTTGCTATATTCTAGCTTCTATCTCCATGAGATCAAGTTTTTGTCTCCCATATGTGAGTGAGAATGTGCAAAATTTGTCTCTGTGCCTGGCTTATTTCACTTAACCTGATGACCTCCAATTCCCTCCATGTTGCTGCAAATGACATGGCTTAATTCCTTTTTATGGCCAAATACTTATACTGTATATATGTGTGTGTGTGTGTGTGTGTGTATGTGTCTGCCACATTTTTTTATCCATTTGTCCATGGATGGATACTTAAATTGATTCTATATTTTTGCTATTGTGAATGGTGTTGTGATGAACACGTGTGCAAAGCATCCTTGTTATACTGATTTCTTTTCCTTTGGCTAGATACCCAATAGTGGGATTGCTGAATGATACAGTTCTATTTTTAATTTTTTGACGAATCTCCATACTGGTCTCCAAAATGGTTATACCAATTTACATTCCCACCAGCAGTATATAAGAAGAATCCTCTTTTCTCTGTATCCTTACTAGCATGTGTAATTTTTTGTCTTTTTAATAATAGCTCTGCTAAGTAGGATAAGATGATTTCTCATTGTGGTTTATATTTGAATTTCCCTGATGATTAGTGATGCTGAGCATTTTTTCATATACCCATTGGCCATTCATATGTCTTCTTTTGAAAAAGTTTCTATTCATATTCCTTGCCTACTTTTTAAATGAGATTACTTATAGTTTTATTGTTGAATTATTTGAGTTCCTTGTGTATTCTAGATGTTAGGTCCTTGTTAGATGAATAATTTTCAAACACTTTTTCCCAGTCAACATCTTGTCTCTTCACTCTGTTGATTGTTTCTTTTGCTGTGCAGAAACTTTTTAGTTTAACATAGTTCCATTTATCTATTTTTGTTTTTAAGTTGTCTGTGCTTTTGAGGTCTTAGCCATAAAATCTTTGCCTAAGCCAGTGTCCTCAAGTTTTTCCCCTTTGTTTTCTTCTAGTAGTTTTATATTGTCAGGTCATACATTTAAGTCTTTAATTCACCTTGAGTTGATTTTTGTATATGGTGAGTTCAGATTGTTATTATGGGAATCCAGTTTCATTATTCTGCATATGGATATCCAATTTTTCCAGCATCACTTATTAAAGAAGGAATTCTTTCCACAGTGTACATACTTTGCATCTTTGTTGATTATTAATTGGCCGTGAACATATGGCTCTATTTCTGGGCTCTCTTGTAGAATGAAATTTTAATCTTAATTTCATGTAGAACTTATCTTTTATTGCTTTGTGGTAGCTACAATGCTCTACCACAAAGCAATATATAGATGCACATGTTTATTTCTGTCTTATGTTGACATAACTGGAGTAAGTTCTGTGCTATCAATCAATCAGGAAACTTTAAAAAAATGATTTTTAACTATGAAGGTTTCATGTCTTGAGCCACAAGATATGAGAATATCTAGCTATTATTATATCATTAGTAGTGAAAATAATTATGGTAGTTATGATGGAACTGAATTAAGTCAGTTAATTAGAATTTGATGGTAATTAGAAGAAAATTTCCTGTTTGATCTCTATTAGCACTATTAATGTTGTTTTCTTGTGTGGCCATAGACTGCATTCATAAAAACCAACTTGCTGAGCAAAAGTAATTGATTATTACATATCTATTACTGTTATTGGCAAAGCAATTAAAAGTGATGACTCTTGAAAAAAATAGAATAGGGTCCAGTTCACAAAAATAGAGGTGTACCTCATTTTACTATGTTTTGTTTTATTGCTTTTCGCAGAGATTGCAAGTATATCAATGCTATTTTTCCAACAACATGTACTCACCTCATGTCTGTTTTTCACATTTGGTTAATTCTTGCACTATTTCAGACTTTTTCATGATTATATCTATTTGGTGATTTGTGATCAGTGAACTTTTGGTGTTACTATTATTATTGTTTTGGTTGTCGCAAACTGTATCCATATAAGAAAGCAAACTTAATAAATGTGTTTGTTCTGACTGTTCTTCTGACTGGCTGTTCCCATCCCTGCTTCCCTTGGACTTTCCTATTTTCCAAGACACAACAATATTGAAATTAGACCAGTTATTAACCCTGCTAAGGGCTCTGTGTATTCAAGTGAGAGGAAGGGTCACATGTCTCTCACTTTCAATAAAAATATAGAAATGATTAAGCTTAGTGAGCAAGATATGTCAAAAATCAAAATAGACCAAAAGCTAGACCTCTTGTGCCAAACAGCCAAGTTGTGAATGCAGAGGAAAAGTTATTGAAGGAAATTAAAGTGTGAACACATGAATATTAAGAAAGCAGAATGGCCTTATTGTTGCTATGGAGAATGTTTTAGTGGTCCAAATAGATTGAACCAGCCAGAACATTCCCTTAAACCAAAGCCTAACTCTCTTCAATCCTATGAAGGGTGAGAAAGGTGAGGAAGCTACAGAAGAATATTCTAAAGCTAACAGAGGTTGGTTCATGAAATCCATTTCCATAACATAAAGTGCAAGGTGAAGCACCAAGTGCTGATGTGGAAGCTACCTAAGATATTGATGAAGGTGGCTACTCTGAACAAAGATTTTTCAATGTAGATGAAACATCCTTCTATTGGAAGAAGATGCCCTCTAGGATTTTTATAGCCAGAAAGAAGTCAGCCAGGTGTCGTAACTCACGCCTGTAATTCCAGGATTTTGGGAGGTGGATAGCTTGAGCCCAAGAGTTCGAGACCAGCCTGGGCAACATGGCAAAAAATAAAAAATAAAAATACAAAAATTAGCCAGGCTTGGTGGTACGCTCCTGTAGTCCCAGCTACTCAGGAGGCTGAGGTGGAAGAATCACCTGAGCCTGGGGAGGTTGAGGCTATAGTGAGCCATGATTGCGTCACTATACTCCAGCCTGGGTGACCCTGAGATGGAGTGTAGTGATATGATGCAGTGAGACCCTCTTTCCAAAAAAAAAAAAAAAAAAAAGAAAAAGGAGAAGTCAATGCTTCAAAAGTAAGGCTGACTCTCTTTTTAGGAGCAACTACATCTGGTGACTTTAAATTGAAGTCAATATTCATGAGCCATTTTGAAAATTGTAGGGCCCTTAAAAAGTTTGCTAAATCTACTCTGCCTGAGCTTTAAAATGGAATGTAAAAGCCTGGATGACTGTATTTGTTTACAGCATGGTTTGCTGATTATTTGAAGCCTATTCTTGAGACTTAACTGCTTAGAAAAAAAAAGATACTTTTCTAAATACTACTGCTCACTAACATTACATCTGGTCACTTAAGACTTGTGATGGATATGTGCAAGGAAATGGATACTGTTTTCATGACTGCTAACACAACATCCATTCTAAAGCCCAGGTATCAAGGAGCAATTTTGACTTTTCAGTCTTGTTATTTAAAAAATATGTTTCATAGCACTGTAGCTGCCATAGATGGTGATTCCTCTGATGGATCTGGATGAAACAAATTGAAAACCTTCTGGAAACAATTCAATATTCTAGAGGCCATTAAGAACATTTGTGATTCATGGGAGGAGGCCAGAATATCAGCATTATCAGGAATTTGAAAAAAGTTAATTCCAACCCCCTTGTTTGAGACTTTATTGGAAGAAGTAACTGCAAATGAAGTGAAAATAGCAAGGGAACTAGAATTAGCAGTGGAGTCTGAAGATATGACTAAATTGCCACAGTCTTATAATAAAACTTGAGCAAATGAGGAACTGACTCTTTGGGATGAGTAAAGAAAGCAGTTTTTTGAGTTGGAACCTACTCTTGGTGAAGATGCTGTGAATGTTGTTGAAGTCACAATGGATTTAGAATATTATATAAACTGAGCTGATAAAGAAGTGGTACGGTTTGAAAGAATTGCCTCTAGTTTTGAAAGAAGTTCTGCTGTGAGTAAAATGCTATCAAACAGAATTATGTGCTACAGGGAAAACTTTTGTGAAAAGAAGAGTCAATCAATGCAGCAAACTTTATTACTGTCTTATTTTAAGAAATTGCCATGGCCTCCCCAGCCTTCAGTAACTACCATCGTGATCAGCAAGTAGCTATCAACATTCAGGCAAAGAACATTCATCGGCAAAAAGATTAGGACTAGTTGATGGCCCAAGAGGATTATTATCATTTTTTATTAATATATAATCTATTTATTTGGGATTTTGACTAAATCTGCAAAATCACTTTTTATATATAATATAATCATAGCAATGAAATATGCCATATTTATGGTCCTATTCATACCCAAGGACTGAGAATTATGCAAGGAATGGATACAGTGGGGTAGAATATTGATGGCCATGTCTAAATTCTGCCTACTACAAGTGAGATAGGTTTTCTCTTGCTATTTGTCTTTTTCAACATTTTCTAAGCATTTTTATACATTTATTCTTCGAAGTAAACTTTGCTGGCAAAATCAATAAAGCACTCCATAATTATTTCAAGATTTTTGTAAATGTGAAACTTTTATAAAATACTGTGAATCAAGTAACAAAACAAATCAAAAGCCACCAACAACTTAGCTAATAAGTTCCATCCATAGTACCCCCTAGATAGTAACCAATACCAATCCTTTTGGGATTGTATTTGGAATTTAAATTTATAATCTGGTCAGAGAAGAATGGGCATTTAAAATATACTTCGTTTTTATATATCTCACACATTTCTTGGAAATTAATTTTCATTATGTCCTACTTTTGATGCTATTGTGATAAAGTTGTTTTCATCATATTTCTGACTTTAGGTTTATATTTTATTGTATTTTGGCTAGAACTTGTAGAACTTTTAGACCAAGTATAATTCTAATAACTTCAGTTTCTATGTGTTTTTTCTTTTTTTTTTTTTCTTTTCTGAATGCCTCAAATGTTTCATCACTAAGGATTATATTTGCTGTTTAAGTGTTTTTTTGTATCACATAAATGTATTTTCTAAATTACATTGAAGAAATCACATCATGAATAGGTATTAATTTTTTTCTTTAAACATTTAATTTTATTAAATGCCTTTATGCATCTATTGATATACTTTTTGAACCTAATGGTGTATGATATTATTAAAAAATTTTTCAATAGCAAGTACTTCCCTGTATTCCTAGATAGCTACTTACTTAAAATAGCATTTAGGAAAGGCAGAATTTCAGCTGCAAACTGTAAGTTCAGGAAATTGTTTTAAATAGATTAGTTTTTGCTCTATCACTGAAAAATAATTGAGACAATTTATAATACTTTAAAAATCTTAGCACTTAAATTAAAATTTAATCAGCTTCATTAAAGCATAATTCACATACAATAAAATATCTACTTTAATTGTATAGTCCAATGAGTTTTGATGAATGCATGCAGTTTGTAACCACCAGCACAGTCATGATATAAAATATTTGTATAATCTGCTCTCACCATGATTGTGCTTTTTTCTGGAAGTCACTTGGAATTTTTAGTGTATGAAAGTGTTACTTATATTTCAACATTTCCATGAGAGAATGTTGTATTCTGTATACTGCTTTTTGATTATGGTATTTACCTTATAATATTGGCTTATATATGGATTGTGTAAGAATAGTGAAAAGGTAGTTGTTTAAGTTTTGTTTTCTTTTTGATGCTACCCATTTAAGGTTTTTTTTAGTTTTTCTTTTTGTTGTGTTTTGTTTTGAGATAGAGTCTCACTCTGTTGCCAGGCTGGAGTGCAGTGGTACGATCTTGGCTCACTGCAGCTTCTGCTTCCTGGGTTCAAGTGATTCTCCTGCCTCAGCCACCTGAGTAGCTGGGACTATAGGCGCCCAGCACCATGCCTGGCTGATTTTTGTATTTTTTAGTAGAGACGGGATTTCACCATATTGGCCAGACTGGTCTCAAACTCCTGACTTTGTGATCTGCCCGCCTCGGCCTCCCAAATTTCTGGGATTACAGGCGTGAGCCATTGTGCCTGGCCTTAAGTTTATATGTTAGTTTTATAGAAAGCCTTGGGGCATCAGAAAATCAAAGAATGTGGAAAAATACAAAAATCACAAAAAACACAACAATATGCATGTATATATAATATATAATTTATACTATACTTGGTGGTAATTATGAAAATATTACTAAATTAACTTTTTTTTCTTGCCATGAAAGCAAAATATCTTTAGTGTCTGATTTTTTTGTTTGTTTTTGGGGGCATTTAAATTAGAAATGAACTCACATATCTAACAGGAATATTTGTGCTTTAAATTCTAGCCTGGATCTAGTCTTGCAAGTTTTAAATCTTTTTTATGCAATTATGGAAAAAATATGTTTCTGCTTGAAGCAGTTGTCAAACAAGCTTCTTTCATCAACAGTCAGACACAAGGCAGCTGAATGAGGCTGTTTAGTCTAGAGTGAATGCTCATGAGATTACAAGGTCACTGAGGAAATGTAATTATACAGTTGGTTCCAGAATAGTTTTTTGTAGCAAGGACTTAAATTATAACATCAATTTAAAAATATGTAAAATGAGATATATTCTATAATTAATCTCAGAAAGCACAAAGTTAAAAAAAGTAAGTTATTACAATAAAATGTATTAATTCATATTTTTACAGGATCCTTAAAAAAGGAGATTCAATTTAGTATTGGAATTTGGTTATTTCTGCTATATCATGGTAGAATTCAGTAGGTCCTGTGGATCTTATATATAATTATCTTCATTGGGAAATGTTAGCTGTTTCTTTGAAACAGCTAACATTTAAAATGAAACTTAAAATTCTGTAATAAAACCAACAATAACAGTACATTATTGAGTCTGTTAGATGCTGTTAGATGTTTCTAACATTGGAAATATCTGTTAGATATTTCCCTGAAAAACCCTGGTTTCAAATCCCAATCTTTTCTGGAAACATCTTCACAGATGCACCCAGAAATAATGTTTTACCAGATATCAGGAGATCCCTTAGCCCACTCAGGTTGACACATAAAATTCCAGATGATAATATTGAAAACCCTGGTTTCAATTTCAATATTCCAGAGAAACAGAACCAATAGGGCATTTAGACATTCATAAGAGGAGGTTTATTTTTGGAATTGGCTCATGTGATTTTAGAGGCTGAGAAGTCCTATGATATGCTGTCTGCAACCTAGAAAACCAGGAAAATTGGTGGTGTAACTCACTCTGAATCCAAAGACTTGAGAACTAAGGGAGACAATGATGTGACTCTCAGTTTGAGGTTGAAGGCCTGAGAATGGAGACTTGTAGTGGGTGGAGGTAAAAGTATGAAGGCCCAAGAACCTCAAGTTACATTGTTTGAGGACAAGAGTAAATAAATGAATGTCCCAGCTCCAGAAGAGAGAGTGAATTCACCCTTCCTTTGTTTTTTGCTGTGTTCAGGCCCTCAGCTGGATTGGATGACATCCATCCACATTGGTGAGGGTGTATATTTTGTACTAAGACTATTGATTCAAATCCCAATCTTTTCTGGAAACACCTTCACAGATGCACCCAGAAATAATGTTTTACCAGCTCTCAGGAGATCCTTTAGCCCAGTCAAGTTGACACATAAAATCCCAGATGATAATTAGTACTTTAAAGACAAAGGATACAAGGTTGGATAGTGATTGGAGTAGTGTGCCAGTTTTGGTAATTGGAATCTTTTGTAAGATGGTATTTTAGCAAATACCTGAATTAGCAAAGAAATGAGTCATTTGATATCCTTGGAAGAGTCAAAAGGAACTGTAAATTCACAGGTGGGGATGTGAATAAGGAAGAGGAAGGAGTTCAGAATGTCTGGAGCAGGAGTAAATATGGAGAGTGGTAGGAGAATACGTCAGAGAGGTAGCAGGTTTTTATGTAAGCGTGCAGACCAGACCTAGTTGATGATACAGGTCTTTATAGACCATGGTCAAGACTTGGGCTTTTACTTTGAAGGAGACGGGCAGTCATAGGAGAATGTTGAAAAGAAGTTGCCATATATTACTTGCATCTAGAAAGGTCTGTCATAGGAGAGTAGATTTTGTAGATGGTGGACGGTGGTGGTAGAGGCAGGGGTGAATGCAAGAAAACTTGCAGTAGTCCTGCTAAGATGGTTGTGGCTTGTCCTAGCATGGTAGTAGTATAGTTCGTAAGTAAGTGGTTGGATTATAGATATAATTTTGATAGCAGACGCAAAAGAATTTTTTGATGGATTGGTTAAGGGTGGTATGAAAAGGAAAGGATTACTTCCAAGGTTTTTATCTGAGCAAATGGTTGATCCCAGGGTTTTATCTGAACAACAAAGCTGCAGGCAATAAGGGGTTGTGTCTCTGTAGAGCTTTTTAAAAATAAAACTGAATAAAAGTCTGTTTTTTAAAATGAACATGTACTGACAATGTTGGTTTTCAAATACTCATTTCTGAAAAAAAATCTTTTGTTGGTCCAAGTTCTCAACAATTGCTGTAATTACTTTTGAATTTAATAGTATATATGTAAACTATCAATTAACATATCTTTAGTTTTCTTTAATAACATTGTATATATGCAAAATTTAATTCAGATAAATTTCAGTTTTACAATCATCCCCAGACCCCACCTTTTCATCCCCCAACCCCCAATAGCCATAAACTTAGCTACATTTAACCTCATTCAAGTGTAAATTTGTATAGTTTTCGAATTTTTAAAGCTCCTTTCTGACAATTTCTATTTTTAACTCCCCTTGGTACTACATATTACTGAGTTTAAACCGTAAATTTGAAGTAAACAGTGTTAGCTCAGTGATTATAAAGATGAAGAAACAGCTGAGTGTGGTGTAATTCTTATCTGTAATCCCAGCACTTTGGGAGGCCCAGGCAGGTGTATTATGAGGTCAGGAGTTGGAGACCAGCCTGGCCAACATAGTGAAATTCTGTCTCTACTAAAAATATAAAAATTAGCCTGGTGTGGTGGCACACACCTATAGTCTCAGCTACTTGGGAGGCTGAGGCAGGGGAATCGTTTGAACCTGGGAGGCAGAGGTTGCAGTGAGCTGAGACTACACCATTGCACTCCAGCCTGGATCACAGAGTAAGACTGTCTCAAAAAAAACAAAAAAACCCAACAAACAGAACTTAGGTTCTGAGAACTTTTATTTGTGTTTAAAGTTTTCAGTTGTGGGACATTTGAAAGTTGCTAGAATCAATTTTAAAGAAACAAGTACTTCAATAGTATTGCACTTTATAGAATTTATTGTGAAACATAAATTTTATACTGCCAAACTTATCCTTATCAGTAAGATATTTCTTAGTTATTTGAATATCTGTTTCTTCAGATAAGAAACTTTTGAAATTAAAATTAACAAAAAGTATTTTTTCAATAGACTGTGAGCAGAGATCAATTGATGGATGTGACTATAACATCTTTTGAACTTAAATATGTAAAAACAACCAATTTTAACGCACTCATTAACAAAGCTGCAGAAATCAAAGCTCAAAACAGAAATTATAATGTGATACTCTACTTGGTGCTTATAAATTATGCCATTTAAATATTAATATAATTAATAGGTATTTTAATTTGCTACTTATCTTTCATGATAGAAACTTTATTTTACGTTTAAATTTTTTATTGGAATAATTATGGGTGCAAAGTGCTATAAAAGAAAAGCCTCACTGTGTGCTTTTTTATATTATTTTTAATTTAATTTCATGATTATTACAGAAAATAATTTTGTTCTGTAGAGGCACAGATATGGCAAAAAAAAAGAAAAAAGATCTGTTCTGGTTGTCTAATATGTTGTCTACAGCTGCCTAATAGAGTCCACTCTGAAGATGGGCTTCTGTATTGTCGGTAGCTTCTGTGTTGACTAAATCATGTTAATTTAGTCATAAAAATTTCTCCATCATGTTTGGTTACATTATTTTAAGAAATGTATAGAGACATAGGGAGATCCACAAACTTAAGTAGTGGTCAACATAGGTCCTATATAGAAGGTTGAAAGAGGCATGATTATTGAAACTAGAAAACTTTGGGAGGGCAGAGTGAACATGGGTAGCAAATCAAATTTTAGTTTATGAAACATTTTTGAAGGGAATAATGGTTTTGGAAGGAAAATTACCAATAAGATGGTAAAATGTGGATTAGATGACCAGCCAGGGTTGGCTCATCATTCTGAAATATTTCAAAGTGAGAGAAGATGCTGATTGAGTCTATGTAGGTTTGTTTTTTATTTGACTGAGAGCAAGGTGCTATTTCAGGTAATTTTTTTTTCACACAAAAGTTTTTAGTTTATTAATAAGCTTCTCATGAAAAATCCACAAAGGCCATAGATAACATCATTGCAGCACCTTTACTCCTTCGGCTTTTTGCCAGCACCAACATTGGCCTTTGCAGTCCCCCTGACTTTCTTCATTCTGTTCTCGTGTTCCTTTCGTTGCTTTCTTGAGGTCTTTTTCTTTTCATGCAGGCCATGTCTTGCAAGTCTATGTTTGGGTTCATTTTTCTTTGCATAATCCAGGGAATCATAAATCATGCCAAAGCCAGTTGTCTTGCCACCACCAAAATGAGTTCTGAATCCAAATACAAAGATGACATCCGGTGTGGTCTTATACATTTTGGCTAGTTTTTCCCGAATTTCTATCTTAGGCACTGTTGCCTTCCTGGGGTGGAGGACATCAATGACGATTTGTTTCCTCTGAAGTAGTCGGTTGGTCACGAACTTTCTAGTGCAGATAGTTACTGTGTCGTTCATGATGGCGGCCTATCCTTAGACAGCTGAGGAGGAAAAAAGAGCTATTTCAGGTAATTTTTAATGCAGATGGCTGTTCTTGGATTCTGCATGTCTTAGTGTAAGTTTTTTTTACTCTGCCCAGCTTCTAAACCTTAGCTTTTTGTTCTACTATTTACCTCTGTATTTCTAAACAACATAATTATACTGCAGTTCCTTGGTTTCCAATTTTATAGCTGTCTCTTGACTTCCTAGTATGAGAGATGAGGATTTAGCCCTCTAAAACCTCTTCCCTACCCTTATTTCACTTGCCCTATTATCTCTTAATGCAATTATATTACATTTTAAAAATTGAGTCAGTATGCCTTATATACATGGTGAATATGAAAATCTTGTTTTCAGCTGAGCCATGTATTTTACTCTGATTGTGTTTCTTAGATTACCCATAATGGTTGCCTTGTTTTTTCTGTCTCTTCACATTTTTCCTTTAGCTTTAATTAGCATCTTGCTCACCTCATCAAACCCTAAAATCTATCCTATCTAGGGCTATGGAATATGAAAACAAAATAGAATCTCACCATTTGTTGCCTCCTGCTTTGTTTTAGCCTCTTTACCCAATGTAGACATTTCTTCCTGCTGCTTTTATCCCCTGGCCTTGTGTTTGAAGGCATGAAGTACAGCTGCTTTGCTAATTTGTGATGGGTTTAAGCATCAGATTTTGTGGAATTGGTACTTTTCAAATGTTTTAAAAATATTTTGCCAAGGAGTGGTTAACTGTCTTTAGATTTAGGTGAAATTCAGAGGCATGGTGGCTCATGCCTTTAATCCCAGCACTTTGGGAGACTGAGGAGGGTGAATCACTTGAGGTCAAGAGTTCAAGACTAGCCTGGCAAATATGGTGAAACCCTGTCTCTACTAAAAATACAAAAAAATAGCTGGGTGTGGTGGCAGGCACCTGTAATCTCAGCTACTCAGGAGGCTGAAGCAGGAGAATTGCTTGAACCTAGGAGGCAGAAGTTGCAGTGAGCTGAGATTGTGCCATTACACTCCAGCCTGGGCAACAGAGCAAGACTCCTTCTCAAAAAAAAAAGAAAGAAAGAAAGAAAGAAAAAGAAATACAGACTTTAGGCTGGGTGCAGTGGCTCATGCCTGTAATCGCAGCACTTTGGGAGGCCAAGGCTGGTGGTTGATGAGTTCAGGGGTTCAAAACCAGCCTGGCCAAGATGGTGAAACCCCGTCTCTACTAAAAATACAAAAAAAAAAAAAAAAAATTAGCCAGACGTGGTGCATGTGCCTGTAATCCCAGCTACTCAGGAGGCTGAGGCAGAGAATTGCTTCAACCCGGGAGGCTGAGGTTGCAGTGAGCCGAGATCATGCCACTGCACTCCAGCCTGGGTGACAGAGCAAGACTCTGTCTCAAAAAAAAAAAAAAGTTCAGTCAACTTTCATATTTTCTACCTTGAATTTAACCTCAAACATAATTTAAAAAGAATTGAAAGGAGGCAGAAGCAATAGTATTCTTACTATTTACTGCATTCTTTGGTACCCACCTCTGCATACCAGAGCGAGAGAAGAAGGAAATTCAGATGGCTTGGGCTTGCTAGTGAGAGACAGAAATCTTCCCAGTAATAAGACAAATTTGGACAGCTCTCATCTTCCAACAACTGAGTCAACAGCAGGAGGGTATTTCATGGAGCTCTGTGGTAATTTTTCCATGAAGCGGCCCTTCTTCCTTAGGAATGCTTAGTTGTTACCTTTATCCTCTCATTTGTTAAAGTTAACATTTATAGCTTGATGGTAGCTCTATCACTTCCATCTGTTCTATGAACTTGTCTACTGTTCTTGCTTTGAAAGGTGGTTTTGTTTGTTACAAATAATTTTTCTATTATCATCTTAACCCTCAACTTTAACATTTAAAAATGACATACTGAAGAGCCATATTATCAGTGTTTTTTAGATTGTTGGTTATATACATTTAAAAAAATAGAATAAAATAAAAAGTAAACTAGCCAAGGGCATTGTGTAAATGTAAGCATTGGGCCAGGTGCTATGGCTCACGCCTGTAATCCCAGCATTTTGGGAGGCTAAGGCACAAGGATGTCTTGAGCCCAGGAATTTAAGACGAGCCTGAGCAACATAACTAGATCTCGTCTTTACAAAAAAATCTAAAAATTAGCCAGGGATGGTGTAATGCACCTGTGTTCTCAGCTACTGAGAGGCTGATTGAGGTAAGAGGATCACTTGAGCCCAGGAATTGGAGACTGAAGTGAGCCAAACTCATGCCACTGCACTCCAGCCTGGGTAACAGAGCAAGACTCTGCCTCTAAAAATCAAACACAGGCCAGACGCAGTGGCTCACGCCTGTAATCCTAGCACTTTGAGAGGTGGAGGTGGATGGACTGCCTGAGCTCAGGAGTTCCAGATCAGACTGGGCAATGTGGTAAAAACACATCTTTACTAATATACAAAAAAATTAGCCAAGTGTGGTGGCATGTGCCTGTAGTCAGTCCCAGCTAGTCAGGAGGTTGAGCCATGAGAATTGTTTGAACCTGGGAGGTGGAGGTTGCAGTGACCTGAGATCATGGCACTGCACTCCAGTCTGGGCAATAGAGCAAGACTGTGTCTCCAAAAATATAAAACATTAAAAAAAATTTCCCCCCAAAATAAAAATTAAAAACAAATAATAAAACTGTAAGCATTGGCTTGTGAAACTTTTGTTTTAGTTATATGTGTGTGTATCTACACACTTGTAGTGGGTTTTCATGTAAAGTATATTGTTAATTATGTTAAGAAAAATTTGACAAATGCTGCTTTAAACACATAGAAGTCACCACTCAAATTGTGTCTAAAGTTTAGGGAATGTACTTTTAAGGTCTACGAGAAATTATGTATGAGCAGAGGTTTGCATAGCCTCAGACAAATGGAGAGGTCCTCTGACTTCTATCTTGTTTAATGACTATCCTGATGAGAATATAATATTTTGTTTTGTCCTTAAAAATACATATTTGAGGGTTGGCAAATGGGCATGAGTGATTTGCTTTGAAGTGAAGAAAATGTTCTGAAGGTAGGTACAATATTATAATGCTTCATGGAAATTTCAGTTTCTAACCCTCATTTTACCGGGAAAGATAGTCATTCCTATTTATTATCTAGGTCCAGTGAACCCATTTGTTAAATAATTTTACATTGTTTTTATGAATAAGCAAAGCGTAGAAAACAACTGTATTAGAACATTTAACAGAGATTTAAATATAATGCAAATTTTTATTCCATGTATTCTTGATTTAGAAGGTGTCTATACCCAAAATTGGCAGTGCCCTTCGAATGCAACTAACCACTGATCAGTGGTCACACATGAACCTGGGACACATGCAACTTGTATATACTGAATCCATATTTCAAATACATCTCTAATAGATTTGATTTTTTTTGTTTGTTTTTAAGACGGAGTCTCGCTTTTTTGCTCAGACTGGAGTGCAGTGATGTGGTCTTGGCTCACCGCAACCTCTGCCTCCTGGGTTCAAGTGATTCTCCTGCCTCAGCCTCCTGAGTAGCTGGGATTACAAGTGTGTGCTACCACACCCAGCTAATGTTTTGTATTTTTAGTGGAGATATCATTATCCGAGATTTTACTTACATGATTATTTAGAGGGCTACTTTCTGTATCCTTACACTCTCATTATCCAACATATATTCACCTAAGAATAATGAAATGCCTTTGTCTTTTTTTCCTTTCCATTATGGATTGAAAACAGAAAAATCTCGATTTTTTTTTTTTTTTTTGAGACGGAGTCTTGCTCTGTTGCTCAGGCTGCAGTGTATTGGTTTGGTTTTGGCTCACTGCAACCTCCTCCTCCTGGGTTCTAGTGATTTTCCTGCCTCAGCCTCCTGAGTTTCTGGGATTACAAGTGCCCACCACTATGCGTAGCTAATTTTTTTGTATTTTTAGTAGAGACAGAGTTTCACCATGTTGGCCAGGCTGGTCTCAAACTCCTGACCTCAAGTGATTCCCCTGCTTTGAAGCCTCCCAAATGCTGGGATTACAGGCATGAGCCACTGTGCCCAGCCTTATATTCTCTTAAGAACTACTTTCAAGTAGAGATGACTTTATTTTTATTAAATTTGTAGAAATTGTATTTCTATTTAGAGAGACTAATTTTTTTAAAGGAAAATTAATGAGGAGATTGAGTTTTTAGGAAATTATTAGACATGTGTAGCTTAATGACTCTTTTAACCTTTAAAATGTAAAACATGTTGGCTCTTGGGTTAAAGTCCCCTGGTAATTTATTGTTATCATGTTCTGTGATTGTAATCTAAGTTTCTCTTCTTTTTCTGTCCCTTTATTAACTGAGATATAATTCATGCTTTTAATTTCTCTAAGTCCTTCTACCATTAATTTTCCAACTAAATTAATCATAGGAAACATTACAGTAAGGAAAACATAAACCTAAGATACATTAGATTTTATAAAATCTACTGGAGGTTGTCATTTTCTCCTATTTTCAGAAATAGAGATTATGATAACTTAAATTTCAAGGAAAATACATACAATATAATGTATTAAGACATATTAGCTCTTTCTCTTGAAGTCTTTCCCAGTTATCTTGGAGTCAAGTGTATCTGTTAAAATAAATAATTCATTGGGTATTCCTCATTATAAAGGTAACATGTTTATAGAAAAATTTTGAAAATATAGGCAAACAGAGGAAAAATTACCCATGTTTCTACTCTTGAGTTATTGGTTTTTATGATATACAAAATCATAAGCCATAAGTGGTCTCTGTTCTTAGGAAATATATACCCATCACCCCTGTGCTTTTTTTTAGCACTTTATTAAATGTCACCTCTCTTCCTCCTGGTTTGGTGTGGCACTGTCTTAAGTTAGGAAGCGCTGTTACTAATTCCCAAACAAACAGTTCAGCAGATAATATCTAGATAGTTGATTCTGATGGAAAATCAAAATATATTTAAACGTTGCTTCTAATCGTATTAAATTGTTTTAACACAATCAGAATGCCCAAAGTAATCATTATTCTGACTTGAAGGTAATATTGCCATGGTTGTTTCTCTATATAACTGGTTTTAAATGTAAAAACATAAATCCTAAAGAGCAGATATGGAAAATGGGGATGGTTTTCATTTGCTACAATTTCCTGTAAGACATGGCTCTAAACAAGACCCATATTTACACAACTCAATATAGTTTTACATACAGTGCTGCATTCAGCACATTTTAAAATTCTTTAACTTCACTTTTCAGTCATTGGTTTAATACTTTCATAGTAAATGTATTTAATAACACTAGGTGAAGCTTGAAATAATTTTTGAATAATTTTACAGTAGAAACACCAGTTAAATCAACCTTTTGGTAATAAATGTCGGAAAAAAAGTAATTATTTTTGCTGCCACCGCAAAATCAATTGTGTAACTGTTCTTTTTAAACTGAGTTTTACATTACTAAATTCTAAACACTCCTGTAACTTGTCAGAAGCAGGTTTTGGTTAATAGATATTTTCAGTGATGTAATGGGAACTTTTGGCAGTGAGTCAGAATATAATGGACTGTGATTAATGTTTTAATAAGTAGTTTTCTATTGCTCATGATGTAAAGGAGAAATGGTTTCCTGCTTGGATTGATAGGAGAATAGCAGGTGTGCATATAGTGTTTTTAAAAAAGAGTTGGGATGCTATTCTTAGAATAACAGTAACATTTTTATTTGGTTAAAAGTTACTATTATAGGAGATACATATGTTACCACGGAAACCTAAAATTGATTTGGAACAATAAAATTAGGAAATTATTATCAATATATCTAGTTAAATTTTTTATTTTTTGGCCTTTTGTTTTCTTTGAAGCTTTAACTTGAGGTCTCTGATCTTAGTTCTTACTATAAACTGTAAGGAAATCAGGGATCTGTACAGGATTTAGGATGTTTCTGAAATAATAAATTTCCTAAAATTTTCTCTAGGAGAGGGAGAGGGGACAAAAAAAAGAAAAAAGAAAAACTTTCTCTAAAAAGTTTTTATCTTAAGGCCAGGAAGTACAGATTGTTAGTCAAATGGAATAGCGATCAAGTAAGATTTCTTTATTGGAAAGGCCACAAGTTCAACATATAAACTCAGTAGTTCAGAAATTTGAGGTTAAACCCAGGAGATTTTTGTGTCAGTCTTGGAATTTGAGAAAGTTTATAAAGATGAACTAGCAGAAATATTAGTATACCAGACTTGAGGGTTTCGTTCACAGTTTGCTTTTATTTTATGTGATTTAATTTTGGCAACTTATATGCAGTAAATATCTGTTATTTTGTTGTAGGTGAAGAGTCCTAGGGTTCAGTAGATATATTCTACTCGGGAACAGTACTTTACTACCACAGATACTTTCTTTCCCATATTTGTGAATAAAATTGAGCATTTATTCAAATGTACACTTTTCTGAAATACAGTTTATGGTTTTCATTCCTGTCTCAAAGGGATCCTGATACCCAGTAAAGGACCTAGAATAGTGGTCTCAAACCATATATCAGAAACACATAGAAGGTTTACTAAAACAAAGATTGCTGGCCACTACCTTGAGAGTTTGTGATTCAGTAGGGCTAGAGTGGGACTGCAGAATTTCATTTCCAACAAGTGCCTAAGTCATGCTGATGTTGATGGTTAAGGACTATACTTTGAGAACCTCGAGTTTAAATGCCTTCTAGATCTTTTCCTATTTTTGTTATTATACATATTTAACAAAAATGCTTATGTTACATTATTGTTTTGCTACCTCTCTTAACCTACTATATCTTGACTATCTTTACATTTTATACTTTACATTAACACTTTAAACGATACCTTTTTATCCATTGCATCATTTAGAGTATTCCATATGCTTTACATTGATACTTTTAATGATACATGTTTATCCATTGCATCATTTAAAGTATTTCATAACATAATTATTTAACCAGTCCTCAATTAGACATTTAGTTCAGTTTTCATTTGTTGTTTCTATAAATAGAATGTTGCTAAATTTTTATATGATCTTCTAATTATTTCATTAGCAAAAATCCCTGGATTAAAGGATGGATATGGCATGGTACAGGGGCTCACACCTATAATCCAAGTACTTTGAGAGGCTGAGGTAGGCAGATTATTTGAGGCCACGAGTTTGAGACCAGTGTGGGAAACCTCGTTTCCACAAAAAAATACAAAAATTAGCCAGATGTGGTGGTGTGCACTTGTAATCCCAGCTACTCTGCAGACTAAGAACCAGGACTACACTCCAACCTGGGTGAAGAGTGAGGTATGGTGGTGTGCACCTGTAATCCTAGCAACTCTGGAGGCTAAGAACCCAGGACTGCACTCCAACCTGGGTGAAGAGTGAGACTCTGTCTCAAAACAAAACAAGAAAAAAAATAGATGTATTTATAAGGCCCATTTGAGGTCTAAATGACTTAACATCTGGCACTTGAACACTAATGAATATTATGACTGCCACTTTAAAAGAGGCAGAAGAAATTTAAAAAGTAAAACAAAAAGTTTGTTTCAGGAGACAAATGTTTTACCTCTAACTGGTTCAAATAGTCTAGTTTTTAGTTATGAAAACATTTTTGACCTGTAGATGTTTGTAAGTCAAAAACATTTATGGCAATCATTCTAACTGTAATGAAACTTGTAGAGAGTAATAATAACCAGTCTTTTGTTGGTTTATTTGCTTTGGTGATATTTGCAATGCACTTTATTGGTATGTCACATACATGGAAAGTTTATAATTCACCACAGAATTTATATTACTATGTTTCTACTAGTATTAAAGAGCTTTTCACATTCAGTGCCTGTTTTAAAAATTATATATAGTTCTGTATGCCTTGAAAATGGCAAACCATGGTATAGATTAAGGTGAGGAAGCATTTTTTCCCTCTATTTAGAACTATAATAAAAAAAAATTGAGACATTGGTTTTTAATTTCAAAAAGAGAAATTAAATATTTATTCATCTACTTTCAAAATGAATAAATAAGAATATATATGTGAAGTCTTTCTTCTGTACTCTAGAACTAGCCACACAAATAACATCACCCTCCCTGACTCTCCAAAATACTAAACCCATACTGAGAAAACTAGTCTGAAAGAGAGATCCACAGATGACATCACTGAAAGGTGTCCAACATTGTGGTGTTGGGTAAAGCAAGGCAGGGAATGGGTGGTTGGATGAGGGCAACAGCTGACAATTTGACACAAATTAAAAGTAGGTACTAGATCAAATTCAGTCTGTCCTGTTACATTGCCCATTTCTAGAATGCGTATTTATAACATGAAATTAGCTCACATGTGAATGGTAAATAGTGGAAGGATATATGTATAATGTAGATTCTATATCAGAAGTTATTTTGTTTGCACATGATTTTTCCCAGTAAGTAAATGTGTTGCATTATCAATTAATAGCAGCTGAACTCAGATGCAGTTGGCTCTCCACTCATGGGGTCTGCATCCATAGATTCAACTAACAGCAAACTGAAAATATTTGGGGAGAAAAAGGATAGTTGTGCCTGTACTGAATGTATACAGACTTTTTTCTTGTCATTATTCTTTAAACAATATACTATAACACCTATTTACATAGCATTTACAATATATTGTATTAGGTATTATATATAACCAAGTATATGCTCTACATTGTACTAGGTATTATAAATAACCAAGTATATGCTCCCTGGTGTCCATGTGGATGAAAAATAAGTAAATAAATAAATAAGTATATGAGAAGATATGCACAGGTTATATGGAAATACAGTGCCATTTTATATAAGGGACTTTAGCATCTGTGGATTTGGTATCCTCGGAGTGGGGTTCTAGAAGCAGTCCCCCACAGATATTAAGGGACAACTGTATATGGAAACAAAAACACAATGGGATGCATCAAGCAAGAGAGGAATAAAGAGAGTGCTGCACAGGATATCTAGTTACACCATGTTCTTCCTTTTGGCTTAGTTATGCCATGTATTCTATCTTTTAAGTGCTTCTTGTAGAATTCTTCCCAAGTTTCATGCATTTTGCTCATTTTCATAACTTAGCAATCTTATCCCTTCCTTACAGTTCTTTCCATCAAGTTACATTCACTTTTTTCTTCCATTTCTCATAAAACCCATACCTATTTTATCGTCTATTTATTTGGAACTTAACCCAGCTTTAAAAAATCAATTATGTTAATACTTTTTGGAGGAATGATTAATGTTTTTGTTGGGTCCCTGGTTAATTTATCTGTCATGTTTTTAAGATTCATACTGTAGATTTTGTATGGACTGCCCCCTATCTCACTTGTAATTTTTAAGTTCACATTTTGGCAGAATATAAGATCTTTCAAGAACAATTATGTTATCATAGACATGCCAGAGTAACGTTATAGAACTATGGATCATAGAGTAGGCTCAGTCAGAAGCATTGTAGCACATAGAATTGCTCAGTGTAAGAGGACATCTTTTGATGGAATTCATTCATGATTGTGGACTTCCATCACAGTACTGTTCATTTGGCCCTACTAGCTGGTGAGAAATCCCCAGTAGTTAAAAGGTCTTCTCCATTTGTGAGGTAAGGTCATTACCTTGGAAATCACCTTTACTCTATCCACAAAGAGTTGTTAAAAGAGATATGAAAAAAACCAAAGTGCTTTTCCTACTCTCTCACACCACATGGTACAATACTTCTGACACCAGGTGTTATGGGGGTTTTCCCTCACACCAACCAAAGCAGTTCTCAGTAGACACCAACTAGGTGTCCTCTAATTCTGCTCAGTTCTGATACTGTCTACCTGAAGATAGTATCACATACCACAGGTTGAAGGCTCAGTTCTATAAGACTGCCCTCCACTTCAGATGCCAGTCACAAGTAGTAGGTTGTTACCTATACTTCTAACCAAACCAGATATAAATCGGGGGTTCCTACAAACGTGTCAGTTTTGATTAATTTGCTAGGGTGGCTCACAGAACTCAGGGAAACACTTTATCCATCTATTGTAAGGGATATTACAGAGAATATACATAAACAGCTAGATGGAAGAGGTGCATAGGTGAGGAGCACAGAACTTCCATGCCCTCTCTAACATGCCACCCATCCTCCAGGGACCTCCACATATTCAGCAATGAAGAAGCTCATCCAAACTCTGTCATTTTGGATTTTAAGGAAGGCTTAATTATGTAGGCTCAATAGGTTATATTGTTGGCCATTGGTGATTAACTCAACCTTCAGCTTCCTCCCTTCGCCAGAGATCTGAGGGTGAGGCTAGAAGTTCCAACCTGCTAACTGCATGGTTGGTTCTCTTGGTGAACCAACCCCATCCTGAGGCCATATAGGAACCCACTAGAGTTGCTTCCTTCAAACAAAAGATGCTCCTATTTCCCAGGAAATTCCTAGGGGTTTAGGAGCTCTGTGTCAAGAAATGGGGTCAAAGACCAAATATTAGAACAAAAGATTCTCCTTGCAACCCTATCTATAAGTTTATTAGCCTGTGCCAAAGACCAATATGTATAGTTTTTATTATTTCAAAGTTAATTTATATGTCAAAAGGAGAACCATAGCTTCTGACTTGATGTGGGCCTTTCTGAGAGACAGCTCCTTTATCAGAGGTCATCCTTTGGGACCTATGGCTTCTTTGGCCCTGTAAAAGGCACTCAGTCTGGGATACTGATTTGGGCTTAGACACAAAGGGCAGGTATCCAGAGTCTATGAAGCTCTACCCAATTTGGTTAATTTTAGTGTGCTACTGCCAAAGACTTAAAGCTATTTTTAAAAACT
Source organism: Callithrix jacchus (assembly GCF_049354715.1). NCBI lineage: Eukaryota > Metazoa > Chordata > Mammalia > Primates > Cebidae > Callithrix > Callithrix jacchus. The sequence goes on from NC_133509.1 coordinate 95,649,744, forward strand.
TTATTAAAGTGTAATTTACATCCCACAGAGGTAACCCATTTTAAATATGTGATTCAGTGATTTTTAGTAAATATACCAAGTTGAACAATCATCACTACAATCAGGGCCAACTTCATGTATGTGTAACCAGTGCAGTCTCACAGGGCCCCATGTCCAGAAGGGTGCCCTGAATTCACAAGGTGGCCTGTACTTAGAGTTTAATACTCTGTGATTGTCATCTTAAATTCTTAATAATTTTATGTTTAATTTTTTTTCATAAGTAAAGTCTGATGGGACAATTGAATATGCTCTAGGGACTTGGAACCACGTGTTCTTCCCTTTTTGAAACATGTTCTCGGCCACCTTTTTTCTGTTTCTGCTCGTTGCGGCTGCCTCTACCCACAGTGGGGCTATGGACACAAGGAAGGTCAGGACTGGATGTATGTGCCTTGTGTGCCTCAGAGGGTCTGCATTTACTCAATGAGTATCTCATGACTCAGGGAATACAACATTAAATAGGTACCATGACAGGTTAAGAGAGAAACCCTAAAAAGAAAAAAAAACATTTTCCTGCTTTTGAAATAAAGTGCCTACATTTTCATTTTATACTAAGCCTGACTACAACCCAGTTTTAGAACCTTCCACAACCCCAAAAAGATCCATCATGTCAGTTTATGGTTAACCCCTTTTCCCATCTCCAGACTTGGGTAACCACTCAGTTTTTTTTGTCTCCATAGACTTGCCTATTCTAGACCTGTGATATAAATAGAATCATAAGTATGTGGTTTTTCTGTCTGGTTTCTTTCATGTTTCTGAGGTTCATATTGTAGTGATTGTCCATGTTTCATTTCTTTTTATTGCTGAATAATACTCCATTGTATGGATATACTACACATTATCTACTTGCTTATCCATTCATTAATTGATGGACTTTTGGATTATTACCACTTTTTGGACACTTAATAATGCTGCCATGAGTATTCATACTGTTTACATGTATGTTTTCATATATCTTGGATATATTATTAGGAATGAATGCTGGATCATGTAACGAATTTATATTTAACTTTTTCAGAAACTGCAAAACTGTTTTACACAATGGCTATACATTTTACATTCCTACTGGCATGAGGGTTTCCATTTTTCCACATCCTCAGCAATGTTTATTATTGTCATTTTTATTATAACCATTGTTGTGAGTAAAATTTGGTATCTCATTGTGGATTTAATTTGTATTCCCTCATGGTTAATGATATTGAGCTTCTTTTTATGTGTTTATTACCCATCCATATAGTTTCTTTGGTGTAGTATCTGTTCAGATCTTTTGTTCATTTTAAAATTGGGTCATTTGTCTTAAGTTACAAGAGTTCTTTTTGAATGATGTGACTTTTTAAAATAAAAAATTAATGATCAGTTAAAAATAAATGTCATTTTACAAGGCACTTGCCATATATATATATATATATATATATATATGTAATTCTTTATATGTTCTGGATATCAGCACTTTATTAAATATAATTTGTAAATATGTTTTCCTAGAGTGTAGTTTGTTATTTTATTTTTTAATGATGTCTCTTGAAGCATAAACACATTGAATTTTGATGAAGTTCAGCTTACATTTTTCTTTTTGGATCATCCTTTCGGTGTTGTACCTAAGGCACTTTTGCCTAACCAAAGGCTATGAAGATTTCCTCTTATGTTTTCTTCTAAAAGTTTATAATTTTACCTCTTACATTTGGGGCTCCGATTCATGTTAAATTAATTTTTGTATGTGGTGTGGGGTAAAGGCCTAAGGGTTTTTTTTTTTTGCACAGAGATACCCAATGGTCCCAGTACCATTTGTTGAAAAGAATATTCTTTCCCTATTGAACTCCCTTTAAAGCCACGTGTTTTGCATATTATTCCCAGTAGTTCCTAGTATAAGCAAAGCTATATGATTATTGAGTCCTGAACTTTTTCTTGACCTGATTGCCTTTTCCGGAATTACATATTTAGGTTTCAGCCTATCTGTAATATTAATAGTGAGCATTAGACAGAGGTATTGTCTAATTAGCTCTGAGGAATTTCTAATTTTAAATAAGAAAATTATGAGGAAACATTTTATATCTTTCCTGTAAATTTATAATTAAATTTTGAAATAAGTATTTATTATTACTGTTTTATATCTACAAGGGTCTCTGATTCCCAAGCCATGAAACATTCTGACAGGAACCACCCTCTTTCAACCTAAAATAAACAAACACCTAACCTTCAAATGCCAAAAGGTCTTAATTTTGTTTCACCCTTTAAACTCAAATTGTTTGCATTCAGAGGTCAGAAAAATATAACATGCTTTGGTAAAGTAAAACTGACTTCCTTAATTACTTTTCCAGGTCAAAAAGTAGAGGTCATTGAAGCAGTGTTTAGTTTTAGCTGTGTTACAAACACTATCATCAGTCAGTTCCAGAGTATTTGCTTAAGAGGAAATCCTCCTTCAAGGACTTTATTACTAAAGATTCTTCTTCCTTATTATTATTATTTTTTGAGTCTGTTTCCTTCTCTAGATAAGCCAAGTCTGGGAATATCTCTTGTTCATTTTTGTTTCTCCATCCCACTGTATTCTAACCCACCCCATCATACCTCCTCCCACAGTGCCTTGATGGCACAGACGATTCTGAAGTGACTTATTAAACTGAAGAGAATTTAAGAGATATAATGGAGAGAAGTATGATATTGCCAAGTGCCAAGTTTCTCCTTTCTTCTGAAATATATTAAGTATAATTGTGCTGGGGGCAAGAATTATGAAGACCAATTAACCATGGTTCCTCTTTCAAAAGCTGACAGCCTGAAATAGGGAGATTGTCATGTAAACAAGACATAATATGAGAGGGTCAAGGAACATTTCATAGAAGATATGGACATTCAACTTCATTTTAAAGGATAAATCAGAGTCTTGTAGTCGCATGGACAGACTATTCTTTTAGAAGAGAAGGATTCAGAGATTTGACAGAACAGGGTGCTTTGAGGGAAATGTAAGTAGTTCAGTCTAACTGGAGCACAGGGTTTTTAACATAAAGTGACAAGAAACTAGTTAGGATCAAATCATGAAGAATGTTATTTATCATACTAAGTATTTTGAGTAATACTCCTTTCCCCCTTTTTGTTTCTGTGTGTCTTCAATCAAGGTTAAAACCACTGCTATCTCGGTAACTAGGCACTGGACCATATACTCCTAGTAATAGGTAGCTGTGGAGGAAGTTTAAATAGTTGAGATATTCAGATTTATATTTTAGAAAAAATACTTCTGAAGGCATCAGTATGAAGGATGTATTTGAGAAGGCTTAAGTGAAATAAAGTGCCAAAACAAGAGTTGTATGCAGTGAAGATGGAGTTGAGAGAATGGATTTGAGACTGAAGGTATAGGATTAAAAGGACTTGGCCACTGACTTCAGGTGCAGGGTAAAGAATGAGTCTAGGAAAATTCCAGGGTGTTTTTGGCTTGAGTTTCTGGATGGCTCTATGACTTTCAAAGGGTTCAGGCTTCCTTCAGAATTTTGCACAGCCTCTGGAATATGCTACTTAGACACAAGTCTTTGTGCGAGAGCTACAGCAGGCATCTGAATGATTAAGGCAGCTGCTCAGGCCTGCTTTCTCACTACTCACTTTTGTCGCCTGTGTCAGGGAAAGGCCAGGAAGAGATACCATTGGGGACAGGGACTGCATTTATTCTGCTACCAGAGAGTATGTGCAGCTGCTGCTTCCTTCTGATTCACCACCACCACTTGCCACAGCAGCTGGGCTGGACCAAAATAGGTAGACTATAAAAGATTCTGTGATAACAAAGCCCATTGCAGCACTGGGTGTAACTCGAAATGTTTTTTATTCATGATAGTTCTCCAACTTTTTTCTTATTTTAAAAATATGTCTGTAGATACAGATCTTAGACCTGAATTGTGCATTTAATATGTAAGACCCTTAATATTTTTTATTTAGTCAGTGCGGGAGAATACTACTTACTTTAATGCATATATATAATCTGTGATACTCTGAGAAGAGTTGCTTAGTTGTCAAGGTAGATTTTTAAAACATCCTCAAAGATTTTTTTTTAAAAACTATTTAAATTTTTTAATTCAGTCATTTTGAAAATTGTTGTCTATTGAATTAGTTTGAATGTAAATATTTGACATTTCTAGAATATTTGTAGTTTTACTAATTTTCCTCTGATCAAAATGTCATATTATAAGCATATTAGTTTTCATCAATTTATATTATAAAGTTTTCTAATATAAGTGTTTGATTTTTGCTTGTACAAAGTAAAAATTTCCTGTATAGAAAGATAGACTTTTAAAAATTTTTCCTTTTTACTTCGTCATGTTCTTGAATTTGCAGCTGGTGATCTGTCTGAGGAGGGCAAAATTTTTCTCAAAGAGTAACTTTGTTGGGAGTGGTTTTCTATTTGTTTATGCTTGTTAGTAATCTAAGAAGTGTGTCATCAAAAAAACAGTGGTATAAAATGTTATTGTATTAGATTGACAATTCCCCTCTGGTGCTTTACTCTTCTGCTTCCCTTTCTTAATTTTTGGAGCACTTCACCATTTTGATTAGGTAACGCGGGCCAGACCCCATTGTATTTGTGTATGGAATAATCATGTTCAGTCATTCAATGTATTTTCACCTATTTAAGCTTGCTTTTAGTGTTTAAAATCACAGCTTCTTTTTTTTTTTAAATCTTTTCTTAAAGCAGTTGAACCTCTAAGTAGTAGTTAACATTGTGTTAATGTTACTTTTCTGATAGAATTGAAAAATGATAGAGAATTCTTTTCATTTTATGGATGTAAATGCATTTTAATTTGTTTCCTGCTCTATAACTTTGTAAAAGACAGATCCTTTCAAATTGGCATGCTATTAGTTCTAGTTACAGATGGAAAAAAAAGTATGTTTTCTTATCAAAAGCATGTGGACAGTTTCTTTTTTGTACAAATGCTTTGCCACCTAATGACATCAGGAATTTATTACTTTTCAGAAATGATTTCTCTCAAACAGGTTATATTAGAGTTCTGTTATTTTTTTTCTTATGTAAGTTACATCTAAAATAAGACTGACACACTAGTTTATTCACTCATATTTCTTAAATTTTTGTTTCATTTGTAGTATAAAATTACATTTTTTAGAGAATAATACTTAGTTTTTCTTTTATCCTTATAAAACTAGAGCAGCCTTAAATTGTGCCATAGGTGTTCATTGTTGGTTCATCATGAAATAATAAACACTTATATTCCAGAACTGTATTTCCATTGAGTATAGCATTTCATTTCATTTTTTAAAAAGAAGTTACCATTTTTAGAAAATTTGGAGGTTTTCCCTTTTTTAAAGACATGGTTGAATAATGATTAATATAGTTCAAGGAACTTTCTTAGGTGGAATGTGCAGGTATTTCAGCTCTGTTTTTTTCTTTTCTTTGTTCTTTAAATGTTAGATTTTAGTTTACCACTTTAGAAAACTATTTTTAAGGGGTTAAATATATGTATATATCTCATACTGAATACCAGTTAAGAATTTTATTCTGCACTACTGACATTAATTCCCAATGGTTGAACATAATAGATGACCATACAGTTGTAGTTTACCTATTTCTTACCCCATGCTCTAGGATTTATCATTTTTAAAGCTATGTGTTAGAGATCACACTTATTTCTGAATAGCCAAATATCAGTGTTTTTTCACCATAATTTGGTGTACACTATGTTACATTTTAAATATTTTCAGAAAGTTTGATTTGGTAAATACAACAGTAATCTTAAAAACAAAACTTTGAAGATATATAAACCACTCTGTAACTTATAATAGTATGCAGTACAGTATAGGAATTGAGAGAATAATTTTTGGAATTATATTGCCTGAGTTCAAATCTTGGCTGTTTTGCTTAGTTTATAACCCTAGGCAGGTTACCTACCTAACAATTCTGTGTCTTTGTTTACTCCTTTATGAGTGGAGATAATAGCTGTACCTATCTAATAGGATTGCTTTTAGTACTAAATGAGATAATATATGGAAGGCCCTAGAATAATGACTGGTAAAGTATTGAAGTGTAACATAGAAAGTCTGGTCCCTTAGAATCTGTTTGTATTATACTGTTTTTAGGTCTATTGAGATTTTTTACCTTCCCTTTCTCTCCTTTTTTTGTTCCTCTAATTTGATCAATTAGGCATATCAATTCAATGATAAATTGTTGTATTGCCATTCTTCCTTATAATTTTGGCATTTATTTCAGTGTAGCATTTATTTCCTAATTAGTGAACTAAAAATTCAGTTTATCTTTAAGAAAGACGACTTGGTTTTCTAATATTTTGAAGCAAACAAAGTAGTGGGTAAGATGTTTTGTCCCAGTGATTTTATTTGTGCTCTTAACACCAAGGGAAAGTTACAAGGTAAGAATTTAAGGAACAATGTAAAGAAAATAAGGGAGTACATGATTGACAAATTATCCCATTTATTTAATAACAGTTTTGGTTGTTAAGAAAATGAGATGCCCTTCCTTTGTTATTTAAGTAAAAGCAAACTCACATCTTAAACATGGATCTAGATAATCCCATAACTGTTGACAGTCTGAAGTCCTACCCATAATTGTTTATTATCCTTGTTTACCTCCCTGCTCTAGTTCTGTGCTATGGTATTCCTTTGAGAGGCTCTGTCCCATCCTTTGTTACCTTGTGTATAGAATTTTTTCACTTAAATGGATTTCCCAGAAATCTACTCACATTGTCTGGAAGATTTACGGGTTACAAGGAGGAATCATATTACCTATGTCAACCTAAAAAAAAGACACTAGAGAAAATTATCTCTAAATGTTGAGTTTTCTTGGGAATTAGAAATAAGGATTATAATGTGGAATGCATGAAAGGGCAAGCTACAAGTGCATTCAGTGAAGGAAGGGTAAAGGAAAGCTTTTACTAGCCAAAAGGTAGAGGTGTACATAAGCTGCTTAGAAAGAGAATTTAAAGTCCAAATTTTTGTCAGTGCATTGGTAGAGATGCTGTACCTGGGCAAGTGTTCTTCCAAGAACATCTTATCTGAGTTACTGCAGTCCTAAAGAGTATCTAGTGATAAACCTTGTCAAAGTCAGGAGATGCATGAAGAACGCAAAAGGGTTTCTTACAGGGATTTTAGGATGTCTTTTGAAACAGACATGTAAGCATGAGCCTCCTTTGCTTGGTGTCTTCCTGATCCTATTTTGTCTGGGTCTGAAAATTGATTTCATCCTGGTGTTTGCACCTTTACACCCATCTGTAACTATGATCATGATATGGTTTGTCTGTGTCCTCACCCAAATCTCATCTTGAATTTCCATGTGTTGTGGGAGGGACCCAGTGGGAGACAGTTGAATCAAGGGGGCAGGTCTTTTCCATGCTGTTCTCCTGATAGTGAATAAGTCTCACAAGATCCAATGGTTTTGAAAAAGGGAGTTTTCCTGCACAAGGTCTCTTCTCTTGCTTGCCGCCATGTGAGACATGTCTTTCACCTTCTGCCATGATTCTGAGGCCTCCCCAGTCACATGGAACTGTCAGTCAATTAAACCTTGTTCTTTTGTAAATTGCCTGGTTTTGAGTATGTCTTCATCAGCAGGATGAAAATAGACTAATACAGACCTTATGTCACATTGCTCATTTCATCCTTCAGTCTATCTTTTTCCTTTCTCTCTTTCTGGAACATAAACAAATTCCTTCCCTGGCCTGTGGAGGGCAATTTCTCCCACATTTAAATGCTCTTGGGAGGGGAAGAATGCCTCACCTTCCCTAGTTTATGAAGGGTTTCCTTCTAACCAAAGAGTGTAAACAAATACAGAAGTGCTTTCCCTAAAGAATTCTAGTGAAGTAGATTTTCTGTACCCTAGTACTTTTGTATTTGTGTTTGTTTATTCATTTCCTCTTAACATTTCATAAGTAGCCTAACTTCTTTAATTTTAGAGAGGCTTTAAATGAAGAATTTTAAATGAATCTTAGAGATCATCTAGTAAATGTGTTTCCCTTTTCCCTAAGCTTTTGTTGATGCTATCAATTAGTTTCACTATATGCAGTCTAAAAACTCTTGAAGAGGACCATTTGTGTTAATGTAGATAGGGGCCATATTTCAGTCAATTGTTAGGTTCTCCAACTCTCTCCCTCTCTCTTTTTTTCTTTCTTCCTCCCTCCCTCATCTACCTATCTAGCCCCCCTTCTCCCTTCCCCTTCCCCCCTTCCTCTCCCTCCCTCTCCCTCTCTCTCTCCCTCTCCCCCCTCTCCCCTTCTCCCCCTCTTCCTTTTCCTTCCCTCCTTCCCTCCCTCCTTCCTTCCCTCCTTCCCTCCCTCCTTCCCTCCCTCCTTCCTTCTCTCCCTCCCTCGTTCCTCTTTCTTTCTTTCTTAGTATTATAGTTGATATTGAAATACTTTATATAAAGTGCAAGAATGTACTTAGATGTGACATTGATAAAAAGTTGCATTCTGATTCTTACTGTTGCTTATTCATTTTCCATTAGTTGAAGGAACTAGAAACTACTTCCAGATGTATTGCTTTATTCCTTGTAATCAAGAGGTAGTATCTTCTTATTTCTAGTATTTTAAATTCATCTAACAAATACTGTGAGTGTGTTATGGGCACATAATGTGTTTGGACATTGTGAAAAATTCAAAACTATATTATGGATTCTGCTCACAGAATGACAAGTGATGGAGAAATGCCAGGAATAAGAGTATGAAGCAGGGTAGAAGGAGAAATCAGAAAGCAATAGACTCCATATACATAGGTTTGGGCCCTCACAGATGCTGCTCTTTTCAAACATATTTGAAGTTGCAGTATTGGATTTGAAAGTCCCTGTAGATAAGGAAGTTGACCGTTAAGCTGTTGCAAAATTTTGCTCCTTAGTTCAGCTAAAACAGGGTTCTTGTCATACGACCAGGGAAATTTAGGCACGCAGACACATTGAAGGGTGAGTAGATCAGAATTTTATTAGGCCAAAGGGGATAAAAAGAAACAAAAAACTCAGTACAGTGAAGTGGAGTCCTGCTAACAGGCCCCCCACCTCACAGACTGAATCCCAGGCCACCGCACAGGAACTAAAGAGGCTAGGCTCCTCCTTGTTGCCCATGGCTCCACCCTGTTCCCCCTGTGTGCATGTGGGCAGCTCAGACAAGGCCCTGGGCAGGGTCCCTCATCTGCACAAAAGCATCTGATGTAAACACTTGTGGGGCTAGTCAGAGATTCTCTGGAGACCCCTTTTTATCTGCCTAGGCATTTGGCTGTCCCAAAGCTTTCTTATTTATATGAATTCTGTGACTAAATAGACAAGATGAGCTATCTAAAAGGTTTTTTTTTTTCAGTTTTAAGTTCAGTTCTTCCTTATTCCGTCTCACAAATCTCTTCAACATTACAGAATCTTAAGAGTCAAAATTAGAATAGCCTGAGAAGCTCAATTAAAAAAAATGTTTAGAGTGAGATTTACACTTTAGTAATATATAGTTTCTATTGAAATATTTGAAACTAGAGTTAAGTGCATGACAGAACCTTCTCCCACCTAGTGTTAATATTTGAATTATTTCTTTTAAAGTTTTCAGGAAATGTCTTTGTTAAGTATTGGTAATTTAATATTCCATTTACTCTCACAGTATATAGAAGTTTTCTTATTTCTAGGTTTTATGGTATTGATTATGTGGTATTTAAATAATAAACAATAATGAATTCAACAGATCAAAAATTCATTCAAATGTATTACTGTTTTGTTCCTCATCTGGAAATATTTCTCCAGCTAGTCCTTTTTTCCCTTGATCTCTTAATCCTTGTGATTCAGGAAATTGTATTAATGAATGTATGGTCAATACTACTGACTAGGATGCTTTCAATAACATAGTTTAAAATGTAAAGTTACACTTTTGTACCTAGAATGATGAAACAAAACTTTGTTCTCCTTAAAGATTTACATTGTTAAGAAATCGTTTCTGATGGCTGGGCACACTGGTGCACACCTGTAGTTCCAGCCTTTTGAGAGACCAAGGCAGGAGGATTGCTTGAGGACAGGAATTCAAGACCAGCTTGGGCAACATTGTGAGTTCCCATCTCTACAAAAATTTAAAAAACAAAGCCAGATATGGTGATATGCACCTATAGTCCTAGCTACTCAGGACGCAGAGGAGGGAGGATCAATTGAGCCCAGGAAATCAGGGCTGGGGCTAAGATTGTGCCACTGTACTGCAGTCTGAGCAACAGAGTAAGACCCTGTTTCTTATTTAAAAAAAAAAAGTCAATAAGTGAAAGCTGCTTCTATATTCAAAGTTTGGGATTGTTGGTTCATATCTTTTCCACACTCCACTAAAAAAATTTTAAGCTGATGAAAATGCTTTTAGGGCAACATACTTATAAATGGAATAGGTTTTTCTGATATAAATGATTACCATTAAGTTGTCTGTCTGAAAGAGTTCAGCCAAAAAGCACATCTATCTTCATTTAACCATTTGTTGCTTTTCTTATTCCAGTAATATTAGCACAGGAAAACTTGTCTGGACTTCTTCCATCTTGCCTAGTAGTATTAGCACAGGAAAATTCTGGACTTCTTCCATCTTGCCCTTAAGCAGTGCCCAGAAGCAAAACCCTAACTTGGGGATAGTAAGCTTTACTTACAGTACCAAAATCCTATCACCATTTGCTGTCATAGGAAAGGGGGCCCTTATTGTTACTTCTTGCTTAAAAAAAAATTCTTTTTTTGTAAACTTGGACTCTTTTAGTCTTATTTAAAATGATTATATTCATAGAGTAGTCTTGCAGTACTGACATTTGTTTTTTCCACCATCAGTGCCTAAGACAACCTTTGACAGTAATTAAAATAAGGTTTTCTTTGACTTTGTATGTTTAAGGGCCTCAGATTTAGGGTCCTTCTTTGGTAGTGACATTTATATTAAATTGAAAATTTGTAAAAATCAGCCCACTTTTATGAATAAAAAATAATAGATACAAGTTTGCAATATAAGAAATGACCAGTACAATTTCTTTTAGAAATGAAATTTAAAACTTACTTCTTTAACATATGTTAAAGTAAGCAAGGCATAAGCCTCTGTTTGGTAAAGCTACCGAAATTTTGGGATCATTAATTACTATTGCAAAATCAGGTTTTTAACCTCACTGCCACAGTGCTTTTGTCAGTAGAGTTAAATCATAATTCACTTTATTTACAGATGTATTTTTAACCTGCTGATAGTCTCTTAGTTATCTCGTCATTTGACTTCCCACAAGTTTATATTAACTGAATTAGAACCATGTGTATTTTGTGTGTGCATGCACATTTTTTTTTTTTTTTTTTGAAACAGAGTCTCGCTCTTGTTGCTTAGGCGGGAGTGCAATGGCGTGATCTCGGCTCACTGCAACCTCTGCCTCCTGGAGAACCATGTGTATTTTTAAATCAACAACTGTGGTTCCTCTGATGCATACTGAATAAATTATTCACCTTTCAGGTTTAACTTCTATAGATCTGAGTCACTTTCTAAATTGTTACTGGAAACAGTAATTATAAATTAGCTGAATAAATGTGCCTTTGCTAATAGGAACACTTATAAAATTTCAGAGCACTTCACAATTTCACAGCATCATTTCATTGATTAACTACAAATCTAGGAGATAAGCAAGGTAAGTGTAATTATTGTTGTATTCATTTTACAGGTGGGGACATTGAAGCAAAGTCATTTGCCCCAGGCCATATAGCTTATAAACAGCAGAATTAGGCTGTCATCTTCTGGCTAATCTTTCAACTGTTTGTTTTTATTTTTCATATCATCTCATTAGAATCAATGATATGTCCAGGCAGTGGGCAGTGAGGGAGTGGGAAGAGGTAGAAGGATTTGTTTCTCATTTATATTTTTAAATTCTTAAACATTTCCACCAGAGACATAAAATTTTCCAAAACAAATAAGTGCATTACATTTTGCCCTCCATGTTGCTAGTTTCTAGGGCATCCATGCCTAATTTAAAATATATACATCTTTTGAATGTAGCATTTTACGTGTTCAAATTTATGTAAGATACGGAGAGGAAAGGAGGCTGTTGCATGTTTTAAAACAAGGTTAATTCCATATGGAACCCTGTCTTCTCAAACAGTGAATTTTCCAGGATTAATTATGACCAAAGCAAGATTTAGTCATGGACTAAAAGTAGCTGCAGTATCATAGAATTCTAAAATGTTATTCATATAAGTTATGTGTATAGAATGAGCACATTATAGGTTTCTAACTAGAACTGCAGTGTCATTGCAGAAACTATGCAAAGGTATTAATATGCTTACTTTACAGTTGTTTCTGGTATTTCTATAATTAACTAATGATTTAGTATATCTGCTAATTTGGACTAGGACTGTGAGCAAATCATTGTATTAACTACTGAAGGAGGTAGAATGTTTCCTGTTTTGTGGTGTTAAGACAGTAGACAGTTAACTGACTCTTAACCTGAAGAAGATGACAAAGGGTCAGCCAGGTGCCATTCCTTATCAGAGACTGTAAGTTTCTGTAGTCCTTTTGTATGGAAGTGATCTGTAGATAAAAGAAGGATTTACTGTGACTTAGATTGTTTTGGAAATCTTAAGAATTAATTTTACATTACAAATTGCATTGTGTGAGAAATCCATTTCCATGTAGATTATGAAAAGCCCCTTCTGCAGATCCAAGGTAAACAGAATTATTCTTTTTGTTCTGCTATAACTGAGTTAATAATTGTGATTCTTGATTGGAGATGTGGGAATGGGACGTAGGACTTGGCAATACTTTTCCTGATAGATATCTTTTGTTAGGATCCCCAGATTCAGTCTTCGGTTCTTTACCCTGCTGTATACCCTGAAATTCTCAATTTTATATGCTATATCAAAGATTCCTGTGCCTTTTAATTTCCAGGTTGAGTTAGAGGTGGACAAGGGGCAACCTCAGCAGGAAGTCAAAGAGGGAGGGAAATGAGACAAGGGTATTTATTTTCACACCAGGTTGCCATATGCTGGTCGTGTCTCTCTGTACAAAGTCACTGTTCTTTTCAAGATAGCCCTCTCTAAATGTGTTTTTTGTTTTGTTTTTGTTTTTCTGAGTTCCCAGAACTGCACTTGTTTCTTTTGCCATAAGGTGGTAATGCTGCTGCTGTTATCCTGGATTACTGAACTATCCCTTGTATTTCTCTGTACCTTCACTTCTGTAAATAGTCCTTTTGTAAGTCAGCCTTCCATAGGTAAAGTGTGCCATCTCTTTTCACTTTGAAACCTTCTTCCTTCTTTCCTCTTCTTCCTCCATCCTTCCCTCGTCCCCTTTCCTCCTGCTCCTTCCTCCTCCGTCCTTCTTCATCTTTCTTCTTCCCTCCTCCTCCTTCCTCCTCCTCCATCCTTCTCCACTATCCTCCATCTTCCCCCTTCTTCTTGTTCCTTTCTTTCTTGAGACTGGGTCTCACTCTGTGACCCCTCCTGGAGTGCAGTGGTACAATTATAGCTGACTGCAGCCTCTACCTCCCAGGCTCAGGTGATCCTTCCACCTCAGCCTCCTGGGTAGCTGAGACTATAGGTGTGTGCTACCACACCTGGCTAATTAAAAAAAATTTTTTTGTAGAGACAAGGTCTTATTATGTTGTGCAGATTGGTCTTGAACTTCTGGCATCATGTGATCCTCCTGCCTTGGCTTCCCAAAGTGCTGGGATTATAGGTGCAAGCCACTGTGCTGGGCCTTTTCTATTTTTTTAATGTAGGCATTAACTGCAATAATTTTTGCTCTAACAATTACCTTTACACAATCCCATAAGTTTGTTACGTTGTATTTTTTTTCATTCATCTCTTAAGTATTTTCTAATTTCCCTTGTGATATCTTTTTTGACCCATTGCTTGAGTGCATTATTTAATTTCTAGATATTTGTGAATTTTCTAGTTTTCTTCTTTATTGATTTCTAGATTCATTCCACTGTGATCAGAAAAGATGTCTTGTATGATGCCAGTCTTTAAAAATTTATTGAGACTTGTTTTGTGTTCTAATATTTGCTCTTTGAGAGCATTCCATGTGCACTTGAGAAAAATGTGTATTTTCTTCCCAGCTTTTCCTCCCAAGCATTAGAATAAACAGAGTAATTTACTAATAGTAGATCCCTTTGGAGCCAGGGACCATGGCCCCCACACTAGGAATGTGGACTGCCAAGCTGGGGAGGGCATGGAGCAAGGACAAGTAAGAATGCCACAAATCGTTCTCATCTTTGTATGTGTGTGCTTTATTTATTTATTTTTTTTTTTGAGACAAGATCTTGCTGTGTTGTCCAGGCTGGACTTAAACTGGACTCAAGTGGTTTCCCCACCTCAGCCTCCTGAGTAGGTGGGACTACCACTGCACCTGGCCCTACCATTTTTAAGTTGCCTTTTTCTTAATTCAGTATTTGTTTGGTTGCTGTAAACCTTTAGCTGTTTTCCAGAATTCTGGCAGTTAGTTTTTGCTTGTTTTTCATTGTTTCTGTGGTGGGATGGGAGTTCAGAGCCTTCTTCACCATTTTCTGATTCCTTGGCCTCTCATTTACTTTAAAAAAATATATCTATTATAGTAAGAACACTTAACATGGTCTGCCTGCCCTCTTAACAACTTTTTAAGTGTGCAATGCAGAATTGTTGACTGTAAGAATAATGTACAGCAGATCTCTAGAACTTAACTCATCTTGCTTAACTGAAACTTTATACCAAGTGATTAGAACTTTCCTGTTTCTCCTTTCCCTTAATTTACTTTTGTAATCCATTTGTGGTTCCCTGACTGCCATTCTGTAATTACTTTACAAACAGTTTTAGTCACACATCTATATACTTTTGTTATCTTCTCCTGGTAGGCAGAGGTAAGAGTTTCTCAGGCAAATCACTTATTTTTCTGAGTTTTGACTTATTCTTTGTAAATTGAGAAAACTCTCCTTTACTCCACTCTTCCCTCCTTTGCTAGATTCTTATGAAGATCAAATAAGAAAATAAATGGGAAAGTGTTTCATAAAGTTAATCTAATTATTTAATATATCGATATGACATCTCACCAATGGCTTATTTTCTTTTGTTGCTGAAATATGAGTCATCAAGAGCTATTATGTAGAAATAAATTAAACTGGGAGGTTTGTGAATCTATTCTCTATTTCACACACACACACACACACACACACACACACACACACACACACACACATATATATTTTTTTTTTTGAGACGGAGTTTCGCTCTCATCACCCAGGCTGGAGTGCAATGGCACGATCTTGGTTCACTGTAACCTCCGCCTCCTGGGTTCAGGCAATTCTCTTGCCTCAGCCTCCTGAGTAGCTGGGATTACAGGCACACGCCACGATGCCCAGCTAATTTTTTGTATTTTTAGTAGAGATGGGGTTTCACCATGTTGACCAGGATGGTCCCAATCTCTTGACCTCCTGATCCACCCGCCTCGGCCTCCCAAAGTGCTGGGATTACAGGCATGAGCCACCACGCCTGGCCTATTTCACATATTTTATCAATCAGCAAATTATGGGTACAGCAGAACATACGTAGTTTTTGGATCACTGCAATCTAAAATGATTGCCCTTGAGCTGAGAAAGAAAAGGGAGCAAGCTAGAGGAAAACCCACATCAGCAAACTTCTTTCAATCATTTGCAATCAAATAGCAGTTTAAACATTGCCAGTTACATTCATATACTTTTATACCTAGTGTATTATAGCACAAATTGATTAAAAAGCTGTACTGAGTTTTCTGTGTCTTAGAGATCATTCTGAATCTTGTTTTCCTTATACATATATCAATTTCCATGTTCCAGGCACAAGACCCAAAGATACTCTGTCAGCTATCTGAAAGTGTTGCTTTTTTGGAGATAGAAAACACAATAAAAATAAGATGGGCTCTAGGCATATTTGTATGAAATTAGCTTTTGATTATAACATGTTGTTGCATTTGTTAGTTAAAAAACTCCTTATATACAAATTAGGTTGGGTCTGGTGGTTCACACCTATGATCCCAGCACTTTGGGAGGCCGAGGCAGGCAGATCACTTGAGGTCAGGAGTTCAAGACTAGCCTGGCCAATATGGTGAAACCCTTTCTCTACAAAAAGTACAAAAATTAGCCAAGCATGATGGTTTGTGCCTATAATCCTAGCTACTCTGGATACTAAGGCAAGAGAATTGCTTGAACCTGGGAGGCAGAGGTTGCAATGAGCCAAGATCATGCCATTACACTCCAGCCTGGGCAACAGAGCAAAACTCCGTCTGAAAAGAAAAAAAAATTAAAGGTATGATATATTTTATGGAAAAAAAATATATCGTTATATTCCTTTTATGTCTCATTAAACATACTGTCCTCTGGCAGTGTCAGAACATCCTGATTACATATTTCTTGCTGTACTTTAATAATTTACACTTTATTATCTTGATTATTGTAGATAATGTTATTTTATTTAGAAATACAGAATTATTCCATAAACCTACTTGCCATCCTCTTGCAGGACTTCCCTACCAATGTATGAATGTATTAGAGCTTATTAAATATTTGAATTTCATGTATATTAACTTGTAACACATTGACATAAGATGTTTAGAGATAGGGATACTCAAGGCATTGATCTTATTAATGTATTATAATATTTATAATGGATTTATGTTTTCAGACTTTAATTGAAAATTGTCCTGTGAATTTGACATTTAGTCCAAGAAAATAGAATATATATGGAAAAAATATTTGGTAGGGAATAATATGATATGTCAACATGGTTTAAATGAGAAATGTTGATTTGGGCATGTTATTTTTAAAATACTAAATGTGAGAGCTGTAGTTTCTTGTCTAGATAGCATTCAGATGTTTGACTAACTTAGCCAACATGTGACCATTTTGTATGTTTGCAGGATATATTGGTTTGTACCAGCATAAAAGCTTGTTTTCTTCTGATTCCTTAAGAAAGATAAAATTTCATAAACTTATAAAACTTCAAATTGTCAAGTTTTCGGCAAGCTAGGCACTTTAATTTCACTTTCTAGAACTCATAATTTTCTAGGAGAAATTTTCTGTGATTTTAATTTTTATTCCATTTTTATTGTCGGAACTATTTACAGATAAATAATGAGGAGAGGACTCAAGAGTTTTCATGCAAACATAGCTCTTAAAAAGTTTAAATCTTTGCTCCAAGGAAATAAATGTTTAGAAAATTCTTACTGTAAATATGATTATAGCAGTTTCCCAGAGATAATAAAATATTTGATCAGCTAATGAAAAATTCAGTCAGTGCAATTAAGCAGCTAATGTGAAGACCTGAATCAGAGTTTCAAAGCTCCTAAGAACCATTTACCATCATCACGTAGGCTCAAGTGCTTTTCACTAAAGTCTTAGTAGTGTACTTTTTGTTCAAGGTATACTTCAGGGTTTAAGAATATTTCCAAACCTATAGCTTCCTATTGTGTATGTATGAATGCATTCTGTCCAAAGCCACACTTTTTTAACTATAAAATTGTCCATATATGTACTCATTGCTACCTCCTTCTGTCCATTCTTATTGGCGGAAAGGCCTGTCCTGCATTTGAGGCCAGTCCCACCACCTGTGTTCCACGGCCTACTTTTGGTTCAACTCACGGATATTACACCATCTCCCTTCCTCTTTCAGATTCAGATCATCTTCTCTCTGTTGAAATGTTTCCTTTACCACACGAACATTTTCAAATTTCCATCTTGAAACCACATGGTTGCTTTATCAACCCTGAATCTTCCTCTGACTATTGCTCTTTCTTCCATATTAACTGAAAAGACATTGGAAGAAGTCTTATGCTTATTCTCTCTACTTCCTTATTTCTGATTCATCTACCAAACCTAGTGGGATTTGGCTTTTACTTAGAATCTAATTTTACTGATTCATAGTTAACTTGCTAATTACAAAATTGTGTGGGTCACTTGTGGTCCTTTTCTTATTTTACCTTTCTCCAATCTATCTTTTCTACAAAGGTAAATTTCTAAAATTCAAACCCAATTACATTATTCACTTACTAACATTTTTCATGAGACCCCATTATCTGTTTTAAAAGATATTGAAGGGTCTGTGCATGGTGACTCAGACCTGTAATCTCAGCGCTTACCAAGGCCAAGGCAGGAGAAATGGTGGTGGTGCATACCTATAGTCCCAGCTATTCAGGAGACTAAGATGGGACAATCACTTGAGCCCAGGAGTTCAAAGTTATGATCGTGGCACTGCACACCAGCCTGAGTGACAGAGTGAGACCCTCTCTGTAGACAAACAAAAAAGATACTCAAGGCATACAGGACCCTCAAGATTTGACACTAAGAATACATCATTTTCTCTCAGGACTCAAGTTATTGTAGACTTTTTTCATTTCTAGAATACCCTCTTTGCTTCTTTATCTACCTGGCAAATTATTTCCCTTTCATGTATCAACTTACTCATATTTTCTGTACTCTCCTGACTTCTCCAGGCGACCAATTCTCTTATCATTAAAAATGGTTTGTTTTCATGTTTTTTTTTCCTACTAGACTTTGATCTAGAAAACAGGGACTGTTTGTCTTCTCATCTAGCACCTAACATAGTAGTTGGTACATAGTAAGTGTTCAAGATATGTTAATTGAATAATTGGATTCTTTTCAAGAAAATTAATTTTTAGCGTATCTAGGTGTCAGCCATTTTGTCTGTTAAAGAAACAGCAAGATAAGATGATTTCAAATTTTCCCTTCCAGTTTTAGGATTCTTTGTTATTTCCCTTACTGTATTCCCCTTACCCATGATTTTTCTCGCTTATTTTGCAAAGCATTTAAAATTTATTTTGAATAATCACATG
Source organism: Callithrix jacchus (assembly GCF_049354715.1). Classification (NCBI taxonomy): domain Eukaryota; kingdom Metazoa; phylum Chordata; class Mammalia; order Primates; family Cebidae; genus Callithrix; species Callithrix jacchus. The sequence goes on from NC_133509.1 coordinate 95,668,511, forward strand.
GATTAATTTTAAGTATATATTTAAAGAAGGATGGGCTTTTATCCTCTTGATATTTATTTTATATTGTTTTAAAAAATTATTTTTAGTTCCATAAAAGATTAATTTTTGTAGATGAGGCCAAATATATATCAAGAGTAAACTTTGGATTTTTTTCTTTTTCTTTACTTCCTATTGACTAATTGTAGCAGGTTCACTCCAAAGCATGTTCTTGGTGTAAGAAAACTGTGTGGCCTGTTTTGAACTTTGGGATAACAGGTGAAAATAATTTTTCTCTCAAAAGTAGAATTCAAGAAAACAGTTGGGCTTTTTTCTTTTTTTAACTTTCTAAAGTGATGAAATAAGAAGTCTACATTTTTAACTATAAAGCCTTTTTATAATGTATTGAAGCAGGTTCTGTAAAATTAAACTTTTAAAACTTACGATTTTAGAAAAAAAGTCATATGTAACTCAATAGAATATGTTTTTATTTAAAGTATTATACCAGCGTGTGCATAGTTACAAGGCATTGCCAAAAAAATGTAGTCTGGAAGCAAAATAGAATACTGAAAATAATGCTACAATTTTTTAAATAACAGGAAAATATTTTCTTTACACATGAAGTTTTTGGTCCAAATGATATTTAACCAACTAACTGACTAATCTATTAAAGCATTCTATTTCAGAAAAGCTTCATTTTGTGTACCATTTGATTACATTAGCACACTACTTCTGATAATGGGCATAGATTATTTTTTTTTCTAAAGTGATGTTTTTTCCAAAGTGATATTGTGGTTTTACTGCTGGAAGAGAGCACAAGTTTTCTGTGGGCCTAAGTATTAAAAATGTTTCTTAAAAACTTGAAATTGTTATATATTAAACCAGAACTCTTGGAACTTTTTCAGATTTTGCTGCTATAGTCACTGGTCCTTTGACTGAGATATTTTATGAACCAATTTTTACTGGCTAGAAAATATAATTTTTCATAATTAAGTGAAAACATCAGTTATTTTATCCAGTTGACTTTGTCTTTGTTTGTTGTTTGCTTTAGAGATTTATCTAAGCTGTTGACATGATTCAGATTCTAGTGTCTGACATAGAGCTTTTGAGAAGTTGCTTTGGATGGAAAAATAAATACATTAAAAAATAGCTAGCTTTGAGTGTATCTAGTCCTGTTTGATTTTTTTTTCTTACACTGATAGTTGTATTCTGTTGTAAAATATATATCTTTGAGTATAAAATTGGTTAACATATGGAAAATTCAGTTTATGAGACAGGATAAATTTAAATCTCAAAGCAATTTTCAAATACACTCATTAAGAAAATACAAGTATTTATATTTTAAATAAAGTACTTTTCCACTACATACCCTATCACCCTTTTATTATTATAGGCATCTTCTAATTTCCGGGAAAACTTCCTGTCCACCCCAGTGATTGATGTATACTTAAGCTTGTTCAACTCATGGCCTGCAGGCCACATGCAACCCAGGACAGCTTTGAATGCAGCCCAACACAAATTCTTAAACTTTGTTAAAACAGTATGACTTTTTGTTTTATTTTGCTTTTAGCTTATCAGCTATCCTTTGTGTTAGTGTACTTTATGTGTGGCCGAGACAATTATTCTTCTAATGTGGCCCAGGGAAGCCAAAAGAGTGGACACCCCTGATGTATAGCTTACCCTTCATTCAATCCCCTGTCATCTTTTTCCAAAGCTCCATAATTTGTGGTAATAATTGTTTTCATATTTTTGTTTGCAAGGTATTATCATGGCCAAACTTTAGATCTATATCTTAACTAACCAGAACCTAATTTAGATTTTAAAGTTCTGTATTCTTGAATTAGAAGTTAGGATGATTTTTTTAAATGATGGCAAATTCATGTTTATGTTGCTATGAGGAAACTTATCTAGTGGGGAATGTACAACATTTATAATATGTAGCCATACTACGTAGAAGAGTGGTAGAGATAAAGTGCTTTGTGAATTCACAGGAGGAAAGAAGTAATTCTATCTGGACAATCCAGAAGTGGTGTAATCTAAAACAGTTGTTAAATATTTCAAACATAGAGAAGTACAAAGAGTAATACAATAAAGACATGTAATAATTGTGCCACCCAAAATTAACAAATATTATTTGCAAACATCAAACAATTCTAAACTTAATATCTTTACTCCTTCTGAACAAAACAAAGACCTTAGAATGCTTAAACTCAGGTTTCCCCTTCTATTTTCTTTGATATTTTTGTTGCTAGTTTGTTTTATTGTTATTGTTGTTTTTGGCTTATGTTTGCTCCTTGCATCCTGCTCTTCCCATTGGAGTTTAATTTGCTTCTTACTGAAACATTTCCTTTAGTGGTTCTTTCACATTTTCCTTTTTTTTTTTGGCTCTACTATACATTGTGTTTTCCTCACATATGTCTTGCAGTTCACTATTTTCCATCCTCCTGTGGATAATCTAATGCTTAACCTGTCCATTGAAACTTTTATTACAAATTTCTGTTTGATTCTTTTAAATAAAGAAAATGCCTATTCTTTTTACATTGTTCTTTCCCTGCCTTATGGCAGCTATTCCTTTTGTGGTTTCTTTTGATGTTTAATATACTTATTTTAGAATTTCTTTCAGATTATTATCTTATCTATGATTCTGATGTGTCAGCCCTGCCATTAGTAGTGTCTTCTGACTCTTTTATAAGTGAGGTTCATTTAAATTTTTGTTTCCATTTTACTGTGAAAATTTTTTTAGTGTGAGTTGTTTTCCTGCAGGTCTTGGATTGTGAAGGCATACTATTACAGAGATTCATATTTGCTTCTGACAAACTCCTGTTGGCTTCACTGAGTCTGAACCAGTTGTTATTCTTGATTTTTTGAGGGTGGAGCAGGCTTGGATAGTCTCATTCCTTATGTGTGATTCCTTTTTCACCCATGACCCATGGGTGGAAAAGCTTTCTTGTGACTATCCCCAAGCTAGTAAGCAAAAATGGGTTGCAAGCTTTCTTGTGACTATCCTCAAGCAAGTAAGCAAAATTTTCCTAGGAGCTGTTTCAGAGATGGAACAGTATTTTATAGAACTAGGTTACATACAAGGCTGCAAGCCCAGTTTCAGCTTCCTACCTCTAACAGGACTGAGACCTGTTTCCTTTAATAAAGAATAACAGAAAACCTCACAGTTGACTTTGGCTTAAGTTCACGGTACATAGAGATGATTAATGGAAAACATGTTTGGAAAGGTGGGTTGGATTCAAGTACAGTAGGCCTTGAATGGTAGGCTAAGGAATTTGGACTTTATGCTACATATAGCAGGAATCCAATGAATGTGTTTTTGCATGAGAATCAGGCAGAGCTTTGCTCTAAGATTAATTTGGTAACCATGAATAGGTTGGAATGGAGAGAACATAGTGTAAATAGGGAGATCAGTTAAGATACTGTTCACACTAATATGTGAAAGAGGTAATAAAGACCCAAAGTACGGTAACAACAGTGGCAATGAAATGATGTAAGAGGTAAATAGATGTTTATAGAGAGATTATGGCATAGGTTTCACACTGGTATGCAGGAGAAAGAGCATTCCAAGATAACCCCAGTGAGGATGTTGAAACTATTAAGGGAAATCGGACACAGAATGTTAGGCTTGTACAGAAAGATGAGTTCAGTTATGAAAAGATATTATCTTTGTAGTGCCAGTGGGATACCCTGGTACAAAGGGCCATCCAAGCAGATAAACATGTTGGACTATAAATAGGATAGAAGCAGACCAAAAGAGATGCAGGGCTTAGTAGAACAGAAGCATTAACTGAAGCCATACATTTCAGATATAGAATCAGGAATTGGGGAAGAAAGGAGGTAAACCAAGAAGAAAATTAGTAATTAGATAGAAAAAGAGAATTCTGGGGAATGATATATAAGAGTAGTAGAAGTATGCCCCAGGGCATAGGCTGATAATATGGAAACCAGAAACTGGAAGCATTTCACAGCTGGGGGATATCACTATTAGAGAGGTGGAGGAAAATGTTGAGGAGGATGAGGTCCAAGAAATCGCCATTTGATGGTGTCCAGAGTCAAAATACAAGGATATGAGGAATAAGTGGTAAGAGAGGTAGTGAGAGTGGAAATAATATAGTAAATTCACACTTTTGAAATAAAACTACTAGGGTATACATAGTATTTGTGAAATATAGATCTGTATGTGTGTATTTGTATCCATACAAATGTATTATATCATGCATATATGTAAAAATTTTTCCCATATATCTGTTAGCGTGTAGGTATTGACACCCTTGGGTTACTCTGTTAACCTGTGATAAAAGATTAGCAAGCAGGATTCTTCTTCTTCTTTGAAATCTCCACTTTGATCTTCATAGTAGGGGTATAGTGAAAGGGGAAAGAGAAGGCAACAATATTATCATTGGAATAGACGTGGGAATAGACAGGAAGGTCACAGGTTTGGGAAAAGAGAGGTATTTATTATTAGCAGAGGGTAAAAGGGCTTTGGAAATTTGGGCTTTGTAAGACATATCTTTTGTGAAAGCATGCTTTGTATTGAAATTATCAAAGAGAAGATAGAGGGTAGAAAAGAACACTTACACATAATTGAATGCTCTGTGCCAGGTGCTTTGCATAAATTTTCATGTTTAATCTCTCAAAAACACTAATAAGGAGCGCATATGGTAGTTCTGTTTTTAATTTTTTGAAGAACTTCCATACTGTTTTCCATGATGGCTTTACAATTTACACTCTCATTAACACTATACTAGGGGTTCTCCATTCTCCACACCCTTGCCAACCCTTGTTATATATTGCCTTTTTCATAGTAGCCATTCTAACAGGGGTGAGGTGGTACCTCATTGTGATTTTAATTTGTGTTGCCTGGTGATTAGTGATGTTAAAATTTCTTTGTACACCTTTTGGCCATTTGTATGTCTTCCTTTGAAAAATGTGTTCTAGTCATTTGCCCATTTTTTAGTTAGGTTGTTTTCTTGCTATTGAGTTGTGTTCCTTATATTTTTTGGATATTAGCCCATTATCAGGTGTATAGTTTGCAAATATCTTCTTTCATTGGATAGTTGTGGCTGGGTGTGGTGGCTCACACCTATAATAATCCCAATACTTTGGGAGGTCAAGGCAGGCAGATCACAAGGTCAGGAGTTGGAGACCAGCCTGACCAACATGGTGAAACCCCATCTCTACTAAAAATAAAAAAATTAGCTGGGTGTGTTGGCTTACACCTGTAATCCTAGCTACTCAGGAGGCTGACGCAGGAGAATCACTTGAACCCGGGAAGCAGAGGTTGCAGTGAGTTGAGATTGTGCCACTGCTCTCCAGTCTGGGCAACAGAGTGAGACTCCATCTCAAAAGAAAAAAAGAGATAGTTACATCATCACTCTGTTGACTGTTTCTTTGACTATGCTTTTTAGTTTGATGTAGTCCCATTTATATAGTTTGCTCTTATTGCTTGAACTTTGGGATCATAACCCCAAAAATCATTATCACTGCCAAGACCAATGTCAATAATTTTTCCCTACATTTTTTTTCTAGTAGTTTTACAGTTGCAGGACTTACATTTAAGTTTTTAATCCACTTTGACTTGATTTTTGTAACTGGTGTGAGATTAGTCCAATTTTATTCTTCTGTATGTGAATATCCAGTTTTCTTAACACTATTATTTAGGAGGAGACTATTCTTTTCCCATTGTGTGTTATTGGCACCTTTGTTGAAGATCAACTGACTATATATGTTTGGATTTATTTCTAGGTTCTTTGTTCTATTGGTGTATGCTGTTTTTATGCTGGTACCATGCTGTTTTGATTACTTTAGCTTTGTAGTATACTTGAGATCAGGTAATGTTTACCTGTCTCATTGTTCATTTTCTTAAGCTGTCCTTGCCTATTCAAGGTCTTTTCTTATTCTATATGAATTTTAGGATTCTTTTCTCTATTTCTGTGAAAAATGTCCCTAGGATTTTGATAGAAAATGTCATTAGAATTCAGTGATAGATTCATTAAATCTGTAGATCACTTTGGATGTTATGTACATTTTACCAATATTAATTCTTCCATTTCATGAATAAGGAATATTTTTCCATTTACTTGTCTCTTTCATCAATGTTTTATAGTTTTCAGTGTATAGATCTTTCACCTCCTTGATTAAATTTGTTCTTAAGTTGTAGGGGTTTTCTGGTTTTCTTTTTTTCTTTTTTTGGTAGCTATTGTAAATGGAACCGTTTTACTGATTTCTTCTTCAGACAATTTTTTGTTAGTGTATGGAGATGCTACTGATTTCTGTGTGCTGATTTTGCATCCTGAAGCTTTACTGAATCAATTAGTTTTAACAGTTTTTTGGTGGAATTGTTATGGTTTTCTATAAATAAGATCATGTTATCTGCAAATAGAGGCAATGTAACTTTTCCTTCTCATTTTAGATGCCTTTTATTCCTTTGTTTTGCCTAATTGCTCTGGCTATAACTTCCACTGCTGTGTGGAACAGAAATGGCAAGAGTGGCCATCCTTGGCTTATTCCTAATCTTAGCGGAAAAGCTTTCAACTTTTCCCAGTTTAGTGTAATGTTAGCTTTCGTGTCATATGTGGCCTTTATTGTGTTGAGGTACATTCCTTCTATATGTAATTCATTGATAGTTTTTATCATGAAAAGATGTTGAATTTTATCAAATGTTTTTTGTATCTGTATTGAGATGATCATATGGTTTTTGTACATCATTCTGCTAATGTGATGTATCATTTTTATAGATTTGCATATGTTGCATCCCTATGACAAACCCGGCTTGATTGTGGTGTATTGATTCTCTTAATATGCTGTTGATTTTGGTTTGCTGATGTTTTGTTGAGGATTTTTATATCTATATTTATTATAGATATTAGACTGTAATACTTTTTTTTGTTAATGTCCTTGTCTGGCTTTTGTATTAGGGTAATGTTGACCTCATAAAATGAGCTTGGAAGTATCCTCACCTTTTCAGTTTTTGGAAGAATTGAAGAAGGATTGATATGAAGTCTTTTTTAAATGCTTAGGAGAATTCAGCAATGAAGCCATCAGATTCTGAGCTTTTTTTTAATGAGATTTTTTTTTTTTTTTAGATTACAGATTCAGGCTGGGCATAGTGACTCATGCCTGTAATCCCAGCACTTCGGGATGCCAAGGCAGGTGGATCACCTGAGGTCAGGAGTTTAAGACCAGCCTGGCCAACATGGTGAAACCCATCTCTACTAAACTACACAAATTAGCCACGCTTGGTGGTGGGCACCTGTAATCTCAGCTACTCGGGAGCCTGAGGCAGGAGAATCACTTGAACCCAGGGGCGGAGTTTGCAGTGAGCCAAGATTGCACCATTGCACTCCAGCCTGGGCAACAAAAGTGAAACTCTGTCTCAAAAACAAAAACAAAAACAACAAAAAAAAAACAAATTCAATTTCTTTACTTTCTATTGGTTAGTTTACAATTTCTATTTCTTTATAATTCAGTCTTGGTAGGTTGTCTGTGTCTAGGAATTCATATATTTCTTCTAAGTTCTCCAATTTTTGGTGTCTAATTGTTTAGTAATTTTTTTCATACTTATGTGGCCTCAATTGTAATATTTCCTCTTTCATTTCTGGTTTTATGTATTTGAGTCTTCTTTCTTTTTTCTTAATCTAGCTAAAAGTTTGTGAATTTTATCTTTTCAAAAAACAACTTTTTGTTTCATTGATTTCTTTTCTATTGTATGTTTAATCTCTATTTCTACTCTGATTTTTATTTCCATTTGTATGTCTACCTTTTGTTTATTTCCTTTCTTTATTTCCATTCTTACTTTAAATTTGGGCTTCTTTATACTTACTAGTTTTTTAGGGTGTAATATCAGGTTATTTGAGATTTTTTTTCTTTTGAAATATTTTCATTTATTGATATGAATTTCTCAGGACTGCTTTGGCTACATACCATAAATGTTGGTATGTTTTGTTTACTTTTTCATTATTCTCAAGATATTTTTCTTGAGAATCAATACTTCACTTTTGATTTCTTCTTGAACCATTGCTTGCTCAGGAGTGTGTGGTTTAATTTCCACATATTTGTGAATTTTCTAGTTTTTCTCCTATTACTTATTTCTATTTTCATATCATTGTGATTATAAAAATTACTCAACATGATTTGAGTCTTACTTAATTTGTTAAGATTTAGTTTCTGACCTAACATATGATTTATCTTGTAAAATGTTCTTTGCAACCAGGAAGAGTGTGTATTTTGCTGCTGTTGGCTGGAATTTTCTGTATATGTCTGTTAGGTTTATTTGGTCTAAAGTGTAGTTCCAGCTTAGTGTTCCTTTCCTGGTATTCCATGTTGATAATCTATCCATGGTTCAATTCCCTACTACATGGTTCAAAATGTTGAATTCCCTACTATTATTGTATTGCTGTCCATTTCTCTCTTCAGATCTGTTAATATTTGCTTTATATAGTTATGTACTCTGACTTGGATTCATATATATTTACATTTGTTATATCCTCTTGATTAATTGATCCTTTTATCATTATCTAATGACCTTCTTTGTTTCATATGATGGTTTGACTTAACATCTGTTTTGTCTGATATAAGTTTAGCTGCCCCTGCTCTTTTTGGTTTCCATTTGCCTGGAGTATTTTCACTTTCATTTTGTGTGTGTCCTTAAATGTGAAGTGAGTCTCTTTTCAGCAGCATATAGTTGGGTCTTATTTTTTTTATCCATTCAATCACTCTATGTGTTTTGACTGGCAAATTTAGTCTATTTACATTTAAAGTAATTATTGATAGGTAAAGATTTTTGTTAATGGTGTTCTAGTTGTTTGGTTGTTTTGGAGACCTTTTGTCCCTTTACTCTTTTCTCTCTTTTTTTGTGATTTGGTGATTTTCTGTAGGAGCATATTTCTATTCCTTTCTCTTCATCTTTCGTGTATCTACTGTAGGTTTTTGGGTTTTTGTTACCATGAGGCTTACATAAAACATCTTATAGTTATGCTAGTCTGTTTGAAGCTGATAACAACTTAACTTTGATCACATACAAAAACTTGTACTTTTATTCTCTGTATTAGTCTGTCCTCACACTGCATAGTATTTTTATGGCTGCATAGTATTCCATGGTGTATATGTACCACATTTTCTTTGTCCAGTCTATCATTGATGGGCATTTGGGTTGGTTCCAGGTCTTTGCTATTATACACAGGGCTGCAGTGAACATATGTGTGCATGTGTCTTTATAGTAGAATGATTTATAGTTCTTTGGGTATATGCCCAGTAATGGGATTGCTGGGTCAAATGGAATTTCTATTTCTAGATCCTTGAGAAATTGCCGTACTGTCTTCCACAATGGTTAAACTAATTTGCATTCCCACCAACTGTGTAAGAGTGTTCCTATTTCTCCATATCCTCTCCAGCATCTGTTGTCTCCAGAATTTTTAATGATCGCCATTCTAACTGTCATGAGATGATATCTCAATGTGGTTTTGATTTGCATTTCTCTAATGACCAGTGATGATGATCATTTTTTCATATGTTTGTTGGCCTCATATATGTCTTCTTTTGAAAAGTGTCTGTTCATATCCTTTGCCCATTTTTTCTTGTAAATTTTAGTTCTTTGTAGATTCTGGTTATTAGCCTTTGTCACATGGCTAGATTGTAAAAATTTTTTCCTATTCTGTTGGTTGCCGATTTACTCTAATGATTTTTTTTATTTTTTATTTTTTGCTGTACAGAAGCTCTGAATTTTAATTAGATCCCATTTGTCTATCTTGGATTTTATTGCCATTGCTTTTGGTGTTTTAGTCATTAAGTCCTTGCCTATGCCTATGTCCTGGATGGTTTTGCTACATTTTCTTCTAGTGTTTTTACAGTGTTAGGTTTTATGTTAAATCTTTAATCCATCTGAAGTTAATTTTAGTATAAGGTGACAGGTAGGGGTCCAGTTTCTGCTTTCTGCACATTGCCAGCCAGTTTTCCCAACACTGTTTATTAAACATGGAGTTTTTCCCCCATTGTTTGTTTTTGCCAGGTTTGTCAAAGATCATATGATTGTAGATGTATGGTGTTTCTTCTGGGGCCTCTGTCCTGTTCCATTGGTCTATGTCTCTGTTTTAGTACCTGTACCATTCTGTTTTGATTACTGTAGCCTTGTAGTATAGTTTGAAGTCCACCAGTGTGGTGCCTCCAGCTTTGTTCTTTTTGCTTAGGATTGTCTTGGCTATGCAGGCTCTCTTGTGACTCCATATTCAGTTAAAAGTGGTTTTTCCAGTTCTGTGAAGAAGGTCATTGGTAGCTTGATGGAGATAGCATTGAATCTATAGATTACTTTGGGCAGTATGGCCATTTCCACAACATTGATGCTTCCTAATCATGAGCATGGAATGTTTTTCCATCTGTTTGTGTCTTCTATTATTTCAATGAGCAGTGGTTTGTAGTTCTCCTTGAAGAGGTCCTTTACATCCTTTTTTAGTTGTATTCCTAGGTATTTTATTCTCTTTGTAGCAATTGTGAATGATAGTTTGCTCTTGATTTGGCTCTCTCTTTGTCTGTTTTTAGTGTATAGGAATGCTTGTGATTTCTGCACATTGAGTTTCTATCCTGAGACTTTGCTGAAGTTGCTTATCAGTTTGAGATTTTGGGCTGAGACAATGGGGTCTTCTAGATACACAGTCATGTCATCTGCAAATAGAGACAGTTTGACTTCCTCCTTTCCTAATTGAATACGCTTTATTTCTTTTTGACTCTCAGTTCCACATGGTTGGGGAGGCCTCACAATCATGGCTGATGGTGATTGAGGAGCAAAACACATCCTACTTAGTGGCAGGGGGACTCCTCTGTAAAACCAACAGATCTCATGTGACTTATTCACTGTCATGAGAACAACATGGGAAAGACCTGCCCCCATGATTCATTTACCTCCCAATGGGTCCCTCCCATAACAGGTGGGAATTATGGGAGCTACAGTTCAAATGAGATTTGGGTAGGGACACAGCCAAACTATATCATTCTCCCCTTATAGTTTATGTTTTCTGTGTCAATGTATGTATTTTCACATTATATATACATTAACAAATTTTTGTAGCTATCATTATTTTCTGGAAATGCTTTTGTCTTTCAACCTTTAAATTACAGTTATAAGTAATTTACACACTACCATTACAGTGTTAGAGTACTCTGAATTTGACTCTATATTTACCTTTACCAGTAAGTTTTATACTTTCATATTTCTAATTTGTGGCCTTTTGTTTAAGCCTGAAGAACTACCTTTTGCATTTCTTGTAACACAAGTCTAAGGGTGATGAACTCCCTCAGTTTTTCTTTGCCTGGGAAAGTCTTTATCTGCCCCTCATTGGCAAAGGATAGCTTTCCTGCATAAAGTATTTTCAATTGGCATTTTCTTTCTTTCATGAAATTTTCCCACTTATTCCTGGCCTGCAAGGTTTTTGCTGAGAAATTCAGCAGTGGTCTAATTTAGGTTCCTTTATGTATAATATGCTCCCTTATATATAATATGCTGCATCTCTCTTCCTGCTTTAAAAATTCTTTTTCTTTGATTTTTGAAAATCTGATTATAATGTGTCTGGTGAAAGTCTTCTGTGGGTTGAATCTGATTTTGCATCTTTCTATTTCATGTACCTTGATGTTTACATCTTTCCCCATATTTAGAAAGTTTTCAGACAGTATTTCTTTTTTCTCTTTCTTTTGTTCATTTTCTCTCTTTCTTTTTCCTTCTTTTTTTACCTCTTTCTTTTGAGGTAAGGTTTTACTCTGTTACTTAGGCTGCACTGCAATGGCATAATTATGACTCAGTCAAGCCTTAACCTCCCAGGCTCAAGTTACGCTCCTGCCTCAGTCTCCCAAACAGTTACGACTACAAGGACACATCACTGCTTAGGCACCTGGAGATTGGGAAGGCAAAAAACTGTGGGATCCCCAGTGGCCAAACCTGCAGGGGGTCTGTTGTTGCTATGCTGACTCCTAGAGTCCTTAGCAGCCAGCAAAAGCCTATTAGTGTCTTCTGCAGAGCAAGCTGCTGCGGTCCAACTCAGTGAATACTGTGTATCCTCAGGGGTGAAATCTCTTGTAGTAGCCACAAGGGCTGTTGAGGTCCTTAGCAGAGAAGGCTGCTGGAATCCTGTGTAGAGCAGGCCACTAAGGATGGTAGTGATTTCTGCTTATATGGCTGATACTGATAGCCCCCATCCTTCTTTGTTTCCACCCATGCCAGTCTCTTCATCAATCTAAATGGGGTATATCTGAGGCAGGTTGTTGATTTCTCAGGAAGTGCCCTGAAAGTTTTGGGAAGCTGCTTTTTCATCCTCCTCTCCCATTTCCATACCCAGGGATACTTACAAACTTGGGAGTTCCCTCTCTATACTGAGCAGTGCTGGCCTTGGGGATGGGATGATAAAGGCAGAGTGAAACTGTTTCCTTCTTTTGTATGGTTATTTATGGGATTTTTGTAGGTGGTTACTTATGGGATTTCCCTTCCAGTGTATTGCTGTAGTTTTTCAAGTAGATTCCTGAGCTCTTTCAGAGTTACTCCCATTCATGGATAGCTGTCCAATTATTGTTCTTTGTGAAGAAAATGAAGGCTGGGTTTTCCTTTTTTGCCATCTTTCGGACATCATTCCTTGCTTTTCTTATAGCTTTGTCATATTTGTATATTCCGTATTTAGTTTTTGTTCAGAATTTAGTATTAATGGAACCATGCTCTCCATATTCTTCTGTAACTTGGTTTTTATAGGGTTTTTTTGCTAAGCATTGTTTGTGAGTCAATCGTATTGATGCATGCACATAGCTGTAACTTATTTTCACTTTTGATAGTATTCTGTTGTATCAATAACAAGTTTATCCATTATCTTGTTGATGGACAATTGGTTGTTTCTGTTCTTTTGCTATAAGAAACATGACTGCTGTAAATGCTATGCATATACCCTTTGGAGTCCTTAGGTGGGGAAATCAAGTAGGCTACCATGTCCCTGTCTCTGCTATTATTATTTTTCGCCTTTCCAGGTGGCTTACACCTGTCCTGTGTCTACAATTTTTGCAAATCTAGAAAGGAGGGGAAGAAAGTTTATGAGGTACTGGGGATAGCAGCATTTACTACTCATCACTTCAAAATAGCTTATTTTGTCAGACCATTACACATGGTAGTTCTCTAAGCCTCTGCCTTAGGCCCTCCTCTTTTCTCATTCTATCCCTTCGTCCTAAATATTAACATTTATTTTTATGGTTTCAAATGCCATTTAAATACTTGTAACTCCAAATTGATATCTTCATTCCAAAACTCTGTTCTTTTCACATGGCCCATGTATCCAGCTACTATTCTGCATCTCCATGCATATGTTTCTACAATAATCACTTCGGACTCAAGTCCAAAACTAAAGTTGGGATTTTTCTGTTCTTTCCTCTCCCCCTCTTATTTGCTTCTCCAGTTTTCCATTTCTCTGTGAGGGTATCATCCCTGATCCATGTGACTATGTGACTAGGTACTTGGAAGTTGACCTTGACACTGCTTTCTCCTTCCCACCCTCATATCCCCACCCCTGTATCCACCCACCAACCCACCCACTCACTGAAATATCCCTAAACCAGTATTCTTTTTTTTTCTTTAATTTTTTATTGCATTTTAGGTTTTGGGGTACATGTGCAGAACATGCAAGACAGTTGCATAGTTACACACATGGCAGTGTGTTTTGCTTCCTTTCTCCCCTTCACCAACATTTGGCATTTCTCCCCAGGCTATCCCTCCCCGGCTCCCCCCCACCGCTGGCCCTCCCCTTTTCCCCCCAATAGACCCCACTGTTTAGTACTCCCCTCCCTGTGTCCATGTGTTCTCATTTTTCATCACCTGCCTATGAGTGAAAATATGCGGTATTTCATTTTCTGTTCTTGTGTCAGCTTGCTGAGAATGATGTTCTCCAGATTCATCCACGTCCCTACAAACGACACGAACTCATCATTTCTGATTGCTGCATAATATTCCATGGTGTATATGTGCCACATTTTCCCAATCCAGTCTATCATCCATGGGCATTTGGGTTGGTTCCAGGTCTTTGCTATTGTAAACAGTGCTGCAATGAACATTCGTGTGCATGTGTCCTTATAGTAGAACGATTTATAGTCCTTTGGATATATACCCAGTAATGGGATTGCTGGGTCAAATGGAATTTCTATTTCTAAGGCCTTGAGGAATTGCCACACTGTCTTCCACAATGGTTGAACTAATTTACACTCCCACCAACAGTGTAAAAGTGTTCCTTTTTCTCCACATCCTCTCCAGTATCTGTTGTCTCCAGATTTTTTAATGATCGCCATTCTAACTGGCGTGAGATGGTATCTCAATGTGGTTTTGATTTGCATCTCTCTGATGACCAGTGATGATGAGCATTTGTTCATATGATTGTTGGCCTCATATATGTCTTCTTTTGTAAAGTGTCTGTTCATATCCTTTGCCCATTTTTGAATGGGCTTGTTTTTTTCCTGTAAATCTATTTGAGTTCTTTGTAAATTCTGGATATCAGCCCTTTGTCAGATGGGTAAACTGCAAAAATTTTTTCCCATTCTGTTGGTTGCCAATTCACTCTAGTGACTGTTTCTTTTGCTGTGCAGAAGCTGTGGAGTTTGATTAGGTCCCATTTGTCTATTTTGGCTTTTGTTGCCAATGCTTTTGGTGGTTTGTTCATGAAGTCCTTGCCTACTCCTATGTCCTGGATGGTTTTGCCTAAATTTCCTTCTAGGGTTTTTATGGTGCCAGGTCTTATGTTTAAGTCTTTAATCCATCTGGAGTTAATTTTAGTGTAAGGTGTCAGAAAGGGTTCCACTTTTTGCTTTCTGCACATGGCTAGCCAGTTTTCCCAACACCATTTATTAAACAGGGAATCCTTTTCCCATTGCTTGTTTTTGTCAGGTTTATCAAAGATTGTATGGTTGTAGATATGTTGTGTTGCCTCCGATGCCTCTGTTTTGTTCCATTAGTCTATATCTCTGTTTTGGTACCAGTACCATGCTGTTTTGATTACTGTAGCCTTGTAGTATAGCTTGAAATCCGGTAATGTGATGCCCCCCGCTGTGTTCTTTTTGCTTAGAATTGACTTGGCTATGCGGGCTCTCTTTTGGTTCCATATGAAGTTCATGGTGGTTTTTTCCAGTTCTGTGAAGAAAGTCAATGGTAGCTTGATGGGGATAGTGTTGATTCTGTAAATTACTTTGGGCAGTATAGCCATTTTCATGATATTAATTCTTCCTAACCATAAACATGGAATGTTTCTCCATCTGTTTGTGTCCTCTCTGATTTCGTTGAGCAGTGGTTTTTAGTTTTCCTTGAAGAGGTCCCTTACATTCCTTGTGAGTTGTATTCCAAGGTATTTTATTCTTTTTTTAGCAATTGTGAATGGCAGTTCGTTCTTGATTTGGCTTTCCTTAAGTCTGTTATTGGTGTAGACGAATGCTTGTGATTTTTGCACATTGATTTTATATCCTGAGACTTTGCTGAAGTTCCTTATCAGTTTCAGGAGTTTTTGGGCTGAGGCGATGGGGTCTTCTAGGTATACTATCATGTCGTCTGCAAATAGAGACAATTTGGCTTCCACCTTTCCTATTTAATGCCCTTTATTTCTTCTTCTTGCCTGATTGCTCTGGCTAGAACTTCCAGTACTATATTGAATAGGAGTGGTGAAAGAGGGCATCCTTGTCTAGTGCCAGATTTCAAAGGGAATGCTTCCAGTTTTTGCCCATTCAGTATGATATTGGCTGTCGGTTTGTCATAAATAGCTTTTATTATTTTGAGATACGTTCCATCGATACCGAGTTTATTGAGGGTTTTTAGCATAAAGGGCTGTTGAATTTTGTCGAATGCCTTCTCTGCGTCAATTGAGATAATCATGTGGTTTTTGTCTTTGGTTCTGTTTATGTGGTGAATTACGTTGATAGACTTGCGTAGGTTGAACCAGCCTTGCATCCCCGGGATGAATCCTACTTGATCATGATGGATAAGATTTTTGATTTGCTTTTGCAATCAGCTTGCCAATATTTTATTGAAGATTTTTGCATCTATGTTCATCATGGATATTGGCCTGAAGTTTTCTTTTCTTGTTGAGTCTCTGCCGGGTTTTGGTATCAGGATGATATTGGTCTCATAAAATGATTTGGGAGGGATTCCCTCTTTTTGGATTATTTGGAATAGTTTCAGAAGGAATGGTACCAGCTCCTCTTTGTGTGTCTGGTAGAATTCGGCTGTGAACCCATCTGGACCTGGGCTTTTTTTGTGTGGTAGGCTCTTAATTGCTGCCTCGACTTCTGCCCTTGTTATTGATGTATTCATAGTTTCAGCTTCCTCCTGGTTTAGGCTTGGGAGGACACAGGAGTCCAGGAATTTATCCATTTCTTCCAGGTTTACTAGTTTATGTGCATAGAGTTGTTTGTAATATTCTCTGATGATGGATTGAATTTCTGTGGAATCTGTGGTGATTTCCCCTTTATCATTTTTTATTGCGTGTATTTGGTTGTTCTCTCTTTTGTTTTTAATCAATCTGGCTAGTGGTCTATTTTGTTGGTCGTTTCAAAAAACCAGCTCTTGGGTTTATTGATTTTTTGAAGGGTTTTTTTTTTTTTGTGTGTCTCTATCTCCTTCAGTTCAGCTCTAATCTTAGTTATTTCTTGTCTTTGTTGGGTTTTGAGTTTTTTTGATCTTGCTCCTCTAGCTCTTTCAATTTTGATGATAGGGTGTCAATTTTGGATCTCTCTATTCTCCTCATATGGGCACTTACTGCTATATATTTTCCTCTAGAGACTGCTTTAAATGTGTCCCAGAGATTCTGGCATGTTGTGTCTTCGTTCTCATTGGTTTCCAAGAACTTCTTTATTTCTGCCTTCATTTGGTTGTTTATCCAGTCAACATTCAAGAGCCAGTTGTTCAGTTTCCATGAAGCTGTGCGGTTCTGGGTTGGTTTCTGAATTCTGAGTTCTAACTTGATTGCATTATGGTCTGAGAGACTGTTTGTTATGATTTCAATTGTTTTGCATTTGCTGAGGAGTGCTTTACTTCCAATTATGTGGTCAATTTTAGAGTAGGTGTGATGTGGTGCTGAGAAGAATGTATATTCTGTGGATTTGGGGTGGAGAGTTCTGTAAATGCCTATGAGGTTTGCTTGCTTCAGTTCTGAGTTCAAGCCCTGGATATCCTTGTTGATTTTCTGTCTGGTTGATCTGTCTAATATTGACAGTGGAGTGTTAAAGTCTCCCACGATTATTGTGTGGGAGTCTAAGTGTCTTTGTAAGTCATTAAGAACTTGCCTTATGTATCTGGGTGCTCCTGTATTGGGTCCATATATGTTTAGGATCGTTAGCTCTTCTTGTTGTATCGATCCTTTTACCATTAGTAATGGCCTTCTTTGTCTCTTTTGATCTTTGTTGCTTTAAAGTCTGTTTTATCAGAGATGAGATTTGCAACTCCTGCTTTTTTTTGCTCTCGATTTGATTGGTAAATCTTCCTCCATCCCTTTATTTTGAGCCTTTGTGTATCCTTGCATGTGAGATGGGTTTCCTGGATACAGCACACTGATGGGTTTTGGATTTTTACCCAATTTGCCAGTCTGTGTCTTTTGATTGGTGCATTTAGTCCATTTACATTAGGGTTAATATTGTTATGTGTGAATTTGCTACTGCCATTTTGATGCTAGCTGGCTGTTTTGCCCGTTTGTTGTTGTAGATTCTTCATTATGTTGATGCTCTTCAGCATTTAGTGTGATTTTGGAATGGCTGGTACTGGTTGTTCCTTTCTATGTGTAGTGCCTCTTTCAGGAGCTTTTGTAAAGCAGACCTGGTGGTGACAAAATCTCTGAGTACTTGCTTGTTCGCAAAGGATTTTATTTTTCCTTCAGTTATGAAGCTCAGTTTGGCTGGATATGAAATTCTGGGTTGAAAGTTCTTTTCTTTAAGGATGTTGAATATTGGGCCCCACTCTCTTCTGGCTTATAGTGTTTCTGCCAAGAGATCTGCTATGAGTCTGATGGGCTTCCCTTTGTGGGTGACCTGACCTTTCTCTCTGGCTGCCCTTAGTATTTTCTCCTTTATTTCAACCTTGTTGAATCTGACGATTATGTGCCTTGGGGTTGCTCTTCTTGTGGAATATCTTTGTGGTGTTCTCTGTATTTCCTGCATTTGAGTGTTGGCCTGTCTTGCTAGGTGGGGGAAATATTCCTGGATAATGTCCTGAAGAGTATTTTCCAGCTTGGATTCATTCTCTTCATCACATTCTGGTACTCCCATCAAACGTAGGTTAGGTCTCTTCACATAGTCCCACATTTCTTGGAGACTTTGTTCATTCCTTTTTGCGCTTTTTTCTCTGATCTTGGTTTCTCGTTTTATTTCATTAAGTTGATCTTCGACTTCTGATATTCTTTCTTCTGCTTGGACAGTTCGGCTGTTGAAACTTGTGCATGCTTCGCGAAGTTCTCATCTTGTGTTTTTCAGCTCCTTCAATTCATTCATATTCCTCTCTAAGTTATTCATTCTTGTTATCATTTCCTCGAATCTTTTTTCAAATCTTTTTTCAAGGTTCTTAGTTTCTTTGCATTGATTTAAAACATGTTCCTTTAGCTCACAAAAGTTTCTCATTATCCACCTTCTGAAGTCTAATTCCATGATTTCTTCACAGTCGTTCTCTGTCCAGCTTTGTTCCCTTGCTGGTGAGGAGTTTTGGTCCTTTCTAGGAGGTGAGGTGTTCTGGTTTCGGGTGTTTTCCTCCTTTTTGTGCTGGTTTCCTCCCATCTTTGTGGATTTATCCACCTGTCGTCTGAGTAGTTGCTGACTTTTTGATTGGGTCTCTGAGTGGGCGCCCAGATTGTTGATGATGAAGTATTTCTGTTACTTAGTTTTCCTTCTACCAGTCTAGCCCCTCCACTGTATGACTGCTGAAGTCCACTCCAGGCCCTGCTTGTCTGGCGTGCACCTATAGCAGCTGCGGAACAGTGAGGGATGCTACCAGTTACTTTTTCTGCTGTCTTTGTCCCAGAATGATGCCTGCCAAATGTCAGTCTTTTGGATATAGAGGGGTCAGGGAGCTGCTTGAGGAGACAGTCTGTACTTTATAGGAGCTCAATTGCTGAGCTGTGAGCTCTGTTGTTCATTCAGGGCTGTTAGGCTGCTACGTTTAATTCTGCTCCAGCAGAACTCATAAAAAAAAACCTTTTTTTCTCAGATGCTCTGTCTCGGGGGTTTGTGGCTTTCTTTGTGAGTGTCCATTGCGTTGTCTTGCCCAGCTAGGAGGCAGTCTAGTCACTATTTGCCTGCCATGGCTCTGCCCTGCTGGTGTGAGGTTTGCCCTGTTGCTGCAGGCTCTGCCCTGCTGCTGCGGTCTCCGCCCTGCTGCCACGGGCTACACCCTGCGGCAGAGTCTCTCTGTTGTGGCGCATTGCCTTGGCAATGGCAAGGTCGTCATCAATGGGCGTGTACCTCAGTAGGGGCCGATTGCCTCGGTAATGGCGGACGCCTCTCCCACACGGAGCTGCACCATCCTGGGTTCAGCTGTGCCCGCAGTGAAACTCTCCACCCGGAGCATTTGGAATCGCCATTTTGTGTGTCCCACTGCACTACCCCAAACTCCGTTTCCCTGGAATCTCCTGGCCTGGCTCACTTTCCAAGTCTCGTTCAGTCAGATAGATATGCCAGTCTGCCCTCTCAAGTCTCAGATTTCCAGTTCAACAGGGCACCCAGACCAGTGCGCTTTGTGCAGAGCGCTGTGGAGCGCTGCTGCACTACAGCGCAGTCTGCCAGCTGCACCAGCCAAAACCTCTGCCTGGCGTCCCGCGTCTCTTTTATATGTGGGAATTTCCCCGTTCTGTGGTCAACAAAGATCCGTCTGGAAATGCGGTCCTGACTCACCCTCTGCACGTTCAACGAGAGCTTCAATCCTGGGTTGTCCTCACCGCGTCATCTTGAGTCCCTCCTCACCAGTAATTTTCATTATTTTCACTGCCACCACCCTAATTCAAGTCACCATTGCATCAACCTGGACCACAGAAACATTCTCCTAAGGAATCTCTCTGTATCTACTCTTGCTTTTCCCTAATCCAGTGGGCAGCCATAGTGGCCCATTTACATTCTCAGGTTTCTAATAACTTTTCTTCAGTGGCTTCTCAGTGTCCTTTGAATAAAATTCAATTTTTAAACATTTTCTATAAGGCCATCGTTTGTGTACTTTCTGCCTACATCTCTAGCCTCATCCTCAGCTGAAATCACCTGTCCCCTATATTCTCAATGTGTACTGCGTCTCTTTGCTACTTCATACCTGTTCTTCCCTCTCTCTGGATCACCATTATACTTCCCTTGCCTTTCTACCTAATTTTGTTTCTTTGGATCTAAGCTTAACTGTCATTTTTTCTGATCTTATTCATGTTGGCTTCCCTTTATATCCACACTCACCAAGCCCTACTTCCTTATTTGTAATATTTATTATTTAATATCTTTCTTTTCTTCTGGATTATAAGGTCAATGAGATCATGAAGTCTTTTTCTCTGTTTTATTATCAGGGCTACTTCAATAGCTGGCAAATAGTAGGTCTTCGGTAAATTTTTTTTTTTTTAGAATGAATGAGCTGCATATATCTAAATTTCTGCATTTTTGTCTGCCTCACTCTTGTAGATAAATTACTCATCCTGCATTTATAAAGATATGATGAAAATCCTGGCACATATTTGTTACTAACATGGAATTTCTAGTAAAAAAAATTATGTTAGACAAACCAGAATCGGGCAGATTTTTTTTAGAAATAATACCGAAGAAATTCAGAAGCTAGTACATTGATTTTTATCTACTGTATTTCCAAAACGTGGCACTTGTTCTTCCCTGGGAGACACAAAAATCATATTATTTGCTATTTTTAGATTTTTTAAATTAAACTTTGCCTTATTCTGTCTCTCCCAGGCATTATTCTGAATAAATTCATGGGAATGAGTATCAATAATGTTTTTGTTTTTTTGAGATGGAGATTCTCTCTTGTTACCCAGGCTGGAGTGCAATGGTGTGATCTCGGCTCACTGCAACCTCTGCCTCCTGGGTTCAAGCAATTCTTCTGCCTCAGCCTCCTGAGTAGCTGAGACTACAGGTGCACACCAACATGCCCAGTTAATTTTTTTGTATTTGCAGTATAGATGGGGTTTCACCATGTTGACCAAGATGGTCTCGATCTCTTGACCTCATGATCCAACTGCCTTGGCCTCCCAAAGTGCTGGGATTATAGGCATGAGCCACCGCACCCGGCCTATAATGTTTTAAGAATCAGTAAATAAAAACATTACTTATGCCATTTTCCTGTGTAATCTCATCTAAGTGTATAGTGGCAATACTGAAATTAGACAAACATCATAGTAATTTCTTGTGGAAATAAGCATCTGACTTTGAATAGTATTTTTGAAATTTATCAAATATCATTTGGCCTATTACCTACTGTGTATTATCTGTTTTTCATGGCCCTATCTATCTCATAGGCCATGTTCCTGAGATATTCCTATGTTTAAATGTATGCATTATATAGACAGAATCTATCCTTAGAGGTCTATCAGTTGAGATATCCAGCACTACCAATAATATCGTTCATAGGCTATATTATACTTAAGTAGCTATATCTTCTGTGTGTTCTATAGTTCACACTTAAATCAAGGAAGTAATCCTTTCATTATGTAATTATATTAACTTTCAGTAATAACTGTTCTATCCAAAATACCTGGTGTGGTCTTTGATAGCAATAAATTACACAGTTATAACTGGACTTACACTCCAGCTATAAGTCAGAAAGTCTTATCTGAGCAATCTAAATTAAGTTTTAAATATGAATAATGATAAATCATTGTGTTCATTTGGAAAAGATGTGTCTTTTAATTTCGAAATATGAGTTTTGGTATATAGATGGTCTAAACCTCTGGCTTAATTATTTAGTCTCTTTCCAAGTGTGTTGGTGTAAGTCTGAACTCAGTTTTATTATTAGTTTATTCAAATTGTATTCTCTTGCTGTCTAGATGGTAAAGTGTAAGAGTAACATATGACTACCTGTGGTAGTTTGTTACATTTTTGGTTGGACTTCACAGAACCATGTTTTTTTGTTTGTGTGTGTGTGTGTGTTTTTTTTTTTTTTTTTAGATGGAATCTCACTCTGTCTCCCAGGTTGCAGTGCAGTGGTTTAATCTTAGCTCACTGCAACCTCTGTCTCCTGGGTTCAAGTGATTCTCTTGCTGCAGCCTCCTGAGTAGCTGGGACTACAGGTGCGCACCACCATGCCCAGCTAATTTTTGTATTTTTAGTAGACACATCAAATTTTTGTATTTTTAGTAGACACAGGGTTTCACCATGTTGGTCAGGCTGGTCTCGAACTCCTAACTTTGTGATCTGCCCTCCTCACCCTCCCAAAGTGCTGGGATTATAGGCATGAGCCACCGCGCCCAGCCTGCCATGTGTTTTTATAACCACATTGCGGTCAGAATTATGGACAGTATTTTTGACTTGTGGTGTTTTTTCCAGTTTACGTAAAAAATATATGATTACCACTCTGTAAATTTTTGTCTATTATTCTGGTACTATGCTTAGGTTAAGACAGCTAACCATTAACTTTAGTTTTCAGAATGTTTTTGATTTTTAGTGATAGTTGTATGAGCACACTATTGCTCTGGTTATTTTTAAATCTCACTGAGATAGACTTCAGGTTGTTAATGTAAGTATTTTATAGCTTTGGCTGAACTTCCTACAAGAGTTGTGGGTCTTGATACCTGAGATCCGCTGGTTGATCTCTCTTAATGGCAGTTAGATTTCAATTTTGTGGGCTATAGGACACAGATCTCTTTGGAAATGGTCTGTTTAATGCATGATAGCTTTAAATGCAGAGTTTAAAAAACGGGCCACCGTGTAAAAAGAAAGTCAGTCTTCTAGAGTTCACTACCTTTCTTAGTTTGAAAGTTTGAACCAGTCTAAGTTTTTAACTTTCCATAGGGCCTGGTAATTTGAGGTGAAGGAAACTAATGTGAACTTTACATTTTCATTTCAATATGAATTCCAAGCCAATGTGCTTTAAGGATTGTCACAAACAGATTATGACTGGACAGGAAGGGTAGCTCCTCTTGGTCTTGAGTGACAAGCCCTGCCCTCTGCCCGTAGTTGAGAACTCAAAGCATTGTTAAATAGCACTAAAATGAGCTGAGTCCAAGACTTCAGCCAGATGGTCAATATAGGGCTTTTAAAGGCAGGGAAATAGGAAAAGAGTAATCTCAGAGGCACTCTTATGTTAAAGAACTAAGAAAATTAAGACCTTCTGAAGCTAAGTGTAAATTATACCACTTTCTTTGGCAGCAAAAGCTGCTAAATACAACACAAGAAAATGACAGCGTAGGAAATCAAAGTTCAGGAACAAACCTTCAAGTGTGGTTTTCTAATGCTTAATCCTGTCTTATGCTCTTCTCAGGATCCATTGCTCCTTTTCCCTCCCCTTTCTCCAAGGTCTGTTTGAAAGGGATCTTGATGGGATAGGAAGGCAGCTTTGGACAGAGCATAAATTAGGGCATAAGATGTCCTTTGTACAAGAATTATCTTAGACATGCTTCTGAAAACATGCTTTTTTTGGCATTATTAAGAAAATAATCAAAGGTATGATATTTTAAGTCTTTGAGTTTAGTCTGCTTTCAGTAAAAATAAGGTATAGGTACCAAAATAAGCAAACCTCGTTTTTACTTTCCTGGTTTCTGCTTATAAGATTTACACATATTTAAAATAAACCCATGAAAAACAGGAATCGTGTCCTGGGATTGGTTAAATAGAGCAATTACCTCCAGGCTCCCAAACTCAACTGAGCTTGACTTTTGGAAATAAATTTGTCCAAGACTTCGTCCTCATTCTCTTTTATAAAGGCAGACATGAAATGATACTGACTTCTGCCAGAAACCCCAGGAATCCTACTCAGTGATATACTTGTAATGGTCATGAAAGAATAAAAACACAGATGTGAATTAAGGTAGAAAAGTACACAAAACACTAAATTTTCATTGTGCTGTTTCATTGTGGCAGATTCTTTAAAATACTTTGACATGCTACAATAATTAAAGGGCTTAAGAACATTGAGTTAAGATACCTAAGAAAAAAAGCCCACAATTGAATAACAAAAATGAAGTTTGTTTTATTTTTTTATTGGCATTAATCTATGTTGCCATGGTGAAAATATTTTGAAATACTTCACAGTAACAGTTTTGTGTAGCCCTAGAGATCAAAAACAGCAATGTAAATAAACAGGACTTTTAAAGACTCATACTCACAGACATGTTTAATGTAAATGATTGCTAGAAGGGAAGGGCATTTTCTTCAGTGCTGAAATGTTAATTGACTTGATTTTGGCAGTGAGAATTGTACAACTCAGCATTAATAAGTCAAATTTAAAAATATTTGCTCATTACTCTGGATTATGACTATTTCAAAAAAATACTAATTTCAAACACTAATCATTTTAGGTAAATGTTTTTTACACATTTATGGCATCAACGAGTATGACTGTAACATTTTACCTATAAAGGTGAACTGTTTTATATACTTTCTATGGAAACACGGCCATAAATTAAAAGATGCAACTGTTTTGAATATTTTACTGGTGGTCCTGTGTTTTCCTGCCAGGAGTGCAGCTGTTTCAGGTTTCTCAGGATAACATATAAAAAGCTGTATGCACATTGCAAGTTTGTGTTCAAATTGCCAAGCCAGATATGGTATGACTCAATTTTCCCAGAAGCAAGCTGAACCAAAATGTGATGAATCAAAATAGTTAGTTGCACAGTGGTTTATATTACAGCTATGAAAAACAATTTTCATTTATGATGGTTGGCTTTTCAAGGTTGACATACATTCTACTGTGGTGCTTGAATTTTACCATGAGTGAACATCTATTGTAGCTAAGACTATGCTTTTCTTTTGAGGATCTGAGGAAACAAAAGGGTAATACATCATCATCTGGTGTGTGGTTAAAAATTAGCTGGAACCTTGTATCAGGAATGGAACATTTCAAGTTACCTATGAACATATTACTTATTTGTATGATGGTTATTGAATTCCCTGTGAAGTCAGATTAATTTTTAGACATTTCTGAGGTAACTTAACATTTATTTCATTTCTCATGCATCAGAATCTTAACAGTTGATATTTTATTGTGTCTTGGGAAGTAATAAGCAGATAACTTTATGGCCATGGGGTAGGTATGGTGAATCCCTATTTAAATCCTATGCGACCTAAGATTCTATAAAGAATTTAACAATAACTAATTTTTTTTTTTTTGAGACAGGCTCTTGCTCTGTTGCCCAGGCTGTAGTCCAGTGGTATGATCTCTGCTCATTGCAACCTCTGTCTCCCGGGCTGAAGCAATTCTCCTGCCTCAGCCTCTCAAGAAGCTGTGATTACAGGCAACTGCCACCACACCCAGCTAATTTTTCTATTTTTAGTAGAGACAGGGTTTCATCATGTTGGCCAGGCTGGTCTCAAACTCCTGACCTGAGGTGATCCACCCACCTTGGCTTCCCAGAGTGCTGGGATTACAGGCGTGAGCCACCGCACCTAGACAATAAGGACTAGTAACAGTAGTCTCCAAAGTGGATGAGGGTAGGTAAGATAGGGTGTAGGAAGAAAATATTAAAACATTGATCGATTGATAGAGTCTTGCTCTGCCTCAGACTTTTGAGTAGCTGGGATTACAGGCGCACGCCACCATGCCTGGCTAATGTTTTGTATTTAGTAGAGACAGGGTTTTGGCCATGTTGGCAAGGCTGGTCTCATACTCCTGACTTAAGGTGATCCACCCACCTTGACCTCCCAAAGTGCTGCGATAACAGGCATGAGCCACCACACTCAGCCAGAACTTTTAAATATTCTTATTTCATCCTTGAAGTTTTCTATTTTTATAATATACTTACTATATTAGTATATTATGTATAAATAAGTATACAAATTTTGGAGATGCATGCTCAGATATGTTTTATGGCTATAAAATACTATCAAAAATGTTTTTGTTCGATAAATATTAATTTTCTTCTTCCTTCCACTTTCCCCTTTCATCTTTGGCAGAGAAGCAAAGACATGAGTTAAAGCCTTGATTTGTGGCAATGTGAATAAATTATAGCTAATTCCAGGAACTTAGCCTGCATCCTAACTTGATTCATTTTTTCGATTAGACTCATATTGCTGTATATATTTTCATTACACAGGTTTATTAAACATGGATACAAATGAAAAACAGACTTGTTGTTATATTTGAAGCTGTAAGTTGCTCATGCATTAAGATCTTGACACACAGGAAGTTTGAATGAATGAGTAAAAAAGGTTCCAAGTTATTAAAATGTTCTGGTACCTGATTTATTCATTTGCCATACCAGTAATTCTAAGGTGGGTGAAGCTCCTTTACTTCCTGAAAAAACAAGGTAGTTTCTTAAACTAAGCATTAAAACAAAGCTGGAATTATTTGCTTCCAGCAATGGTAGTAGTCATGCTAAGTTGCCCCTCTTTGGCTAGACTGTCCGATTTTTTTAGGCCTGTTTTGTCTATTTTTGTCACGTTAGAAAGGTTTAATTGCTAAAACAACAACAACAACAACAAAAACTGTGTGGTTGCAGAAAAAAATGAATTGTTACATTATTCTTTGAGATCAGTAGACTTCTCTGTATTTACTTTTTCAGACATTATTTTAAACTGAGGCTCAGTCGCAGAGATTTCTTCAACATGTAATCTTCTAATGTTTCCTTTCCAGAAAGGAAGGAGACAATATATTCTTGGAATATTGAAGTACTTTTGAAGTAACTCCTATGTATTCTCCCCTCTTCGATTTGTTTAGGTATTTAGGGCTTGCTTTCAAACATATTTATGTAGAAATGTCAGTAATACAATAGTATTTTGATACTGTGTATTTCTTAAGCATATACTAGGAAGAAGGTGTCCAAAACACAGCCAACAAAACAAATCAGCTCTGAAAATTGTGAAGCAGTGAATATTTTAGAATTATTTTTGAAACCTCTTTCAGAGCTGTTTTTAGACCCCATGGCAATTTATTACGTAAGTTTGTACTAGTTTAGGCACTACAAGTACAGTTGGCATGTTTCCTTTCGAAAGGTAATAATCTATTTATAATAAAAGCCTGAATATTTCAATCTTGGAATTCCTCTTTAAAACCTGAATCAGTTTTACTACTGCTTTTTCAAATGTTACCAATTTATATTTGCTTTTTATATCAATGCTGTACTTCTTGTTTTGTTTTAGGTATTTAAACCATGTCAGAGCTGCCTCTCCACAGGACCTTGCTGGAGGCTATACTTCTTCTCTTGCTTGTCACAGAGCACTACAGGATGCATTCAGTGGACTTTTCTGGCAACCCAGTTAACCGTTTATAAGATTTGGACCTTGGAGCTGAACCAGGGAGCTAGCGAAAGTAACGCAGACTTGTAAAGTTATAGCTATATGCAGCTGCACAACACAGTTCTACCACTAGCAGCTGTGTTAAAGTATATAAAGAGATTTCAGAACTAAGATGAGTAATATAAGGAATATATATTTGTGAAAAAGATTGTTTACTTATATTTTTCAGAGGATTTGACACAATAAGCCTCATCTGATCGAAGAGAGGAATAAATAATTCACCTGTATGTGTTTGAGGTTGACAGACTTATAAAATCTTTTTAAAAAATAAAGCTAGAATTTATATTAAGTTCTGTGGTTTTTCTCTTATTGCAGTGTTTTACTTCAACACATTTTAAATACCATTTTGATTACAACATTTATTGTTAATATCCGTCTATTATTTCTTCTCATAAAATGTTCCCCTTTTTCCTAATGTGTTGTTAATACTAGTCCAGACAAGTGGATATATTTCCTTTGACCAAGTTATGGCAAGAAAAACCTGACCCATGATAATGGCATTCCCTCAATGCTAAGGACTCAATGCCTGTTTTAAGCAGTGGAAAATGAGGCAAACTTTGATCAAGGTATTATAGTTCCCAGCTGTGAGCCACACTCAGGCTAAAACAGAGCCCAGTATTAACCTGCTTTAATGACACATTCAAAGAAGTAAGTTAATAAAATTTAATACTTAAATGACACCTTTCACCTCCAATGTAAGCTCGCTTTATGATGAATCCTTGGAGACTGGAGAAGGTACATTTTCAGTAGAATTTCCCTATGTATAAATTGTATACTGATACAGTTTTTTGTTGAAACTTCAAAGGATTTTATTACCAGAGTTTTGCTTAAAGAGTTTAGATTTGAAAAGGATGATATTTGCAGCATCTTAACCTTGTATGAGTTTGTTACATAGACCATTGGATATGGGATATAGTTTCTTAAGGAAATTAAGGGATTTCCTATCAAATCTCTATTACAACAGATGTTAGTTTTATAGATAGAAACTTATGTGAAACAGAACTTGTGGTTTCATTAGCATGGACTATCCATATGTAACAACTCCCTCTTATTTTACTAAGCAGGTATTAATTAATTTTAGGAATACATCTTCATCTTTATTGTACTTCTACTATCTTTGATAAATGAGAAAACCAAGGCATCAAATAATAGAGTAGACAAAGATCATATCCACAAGTTAGTAAAAAGCCAGAATTAGAATACAGGGTTTTTTTGTTTTTGTTTTTTTTAAATTGAAGTCCAGTTCCATCTACACTCTACCAGACTGCATATCCTATTCCTTTATCTATTAGGTATTCCCCAACTTGAGGATTAGTGTTTTTAAGTACAGTCTGTAAATCTGTTCAAAGAATAGTTAGAACATTGAATGTACAGTTAAAGCTTTGCAGCAGCCAACTGCAAAAATAAGGAATCCAATCTTTTGAAAAGAAACACTACTGCTTGTTCTCATACCTTTTATAAATGTATTTAAAAGGAATGAATGAATGAATAAAACATATCAAGGGTTTTAAGACTTGTTTTGAGCCTGCCTTATTGTGGAAATTGCATACACCTGGTTTGGCAAATAAATTCCAAAACCTTTATACATTTGTAAATATTTTGCACTTGGTATTGCTGTACTTTTTTCAGTAGGCCAAATTTAGAAGTGAACTGACCTTATCTGATCAAAGGGAATGGTGAAAAATAACCTAGTGACAATTCACTGAGGTTTAGTGAATTCACTGAATTTACTAAGCAACAGAAATATTCTAAATTGAGGTGCTTATCCCCTACCCTCCGAGTGATTTACTCTCAGAGACAAAGGCTGTACATGGCTTTCATCCACATGAATTAAGTCTTCAAGTATTTTATGAGTACAGAAGTAACAGTTAATAACTACTATATTACCTGTGTCCCAGGCACTGTGCTTCATGCTTTCTTTATTACCTAATCCTCAGAACAGTTCTACTATTTTCCCCATTTTAACAGATGGGGAAGCTGAGACAGAGGTTAGGTAAGTTGCCAACAGTCATATAACTAAAAAATAGCAGAGCTAAGATTTGAACTGAGGCAGCCAGACTCCAGAATCCATGCTCTAGAGATGACTGTCAAACAACAGCTGTGCTAAAACTAGTCCTGTGTAGTTGAACTTCATAAGACTTCCAGGAAGTTCTACAGATCAAGTATCTAGATCTTTTATGGGATATAAATGACATCAACTAAATGAACTCATTGATGTCCTAAGAGAAGTTCTGACAAATTCATGATGTAGAAAATGATTTTACTAACTGTACTTCCTTTTAAGCAGATATTAATGGTACAGAATGCATTTACATCATAGTTAGTATGCACGATTACTTAGTATTCCTTAATTTGATTCAATGAATATTTCACCTACACTTCTCTTAGAAGCTGTCTTTAGGCGGTCAACAGGTTGTCAGGTAATTATTTTAAAATCCAATTAAGGTGGCAGAAAACTTGTTAAAAAGTTAACAAAATTAAAAATTGTATCTAATGAGCTTTCTAGCTTTCTAGCTGTCATTTTCTAGTAGATTCATCAGGAACTCATTT
Source organism: Callithrix jacchus (assembly GCF_049354715.1). NCBI lineage: Eukaryota > Metazoa > Chordata > Mammalia > Primates > Cebidae > Callithrix > Callithrix jacchus. Next base: position 95,698,439 of record NC_133509.1, read on the forward strand.
ACTAGGTATCGTATCTGAAAGTTTAGGGTGGACCTAGATTTAAATAAAGGATAATCACATATTCACTTATCCACTCCGAAGGAAAAGGGGGAAGTTAAAATGTTAATTGATACATTTAGGGATTCTGTTTCCTTTGCAATTACATATTGCATATTTTGTCCAGAGTAACTAAAGGGAGACAAGACTCTTATCACTTTACATATATGAATCAGAATATCATTTGCACACATACTTTATAACCTAGGACATCAATGTGCTATACTTGGACTGAATTTCAAAACAATTTGAATGTAATTCCTTTAAGGAATGAGGACTCAAGTTTATTACATCCCTATACTCCTTACCATTTATTGCCTTCATTTGTTTACATGACCTGCCAGACTTCTGAAGGCATTTGAATTTGTAATTACTTATCTAGATTAGGGTTCGTAAACATTTTCTGTAGGGCCACATAGTAAATATTTTAGACTTTGCAATGGTAACAAGCAAAATCGAGGATATTACTTACAGAACAAGGTAAAGCAAATTGCCCCACTTTTTTTTTTCAAACTGTACCAGCTTTATTAAAGATACTTTCCATAAACAATCATGGTATTTCAGGCAGGACAGGGCAGACAATCATTAACAGTATATAACTTTCAATGGACTACCAATAACTTTCTTCAATGGACTACCAAAAAGCAGAAAGCCACTATAAAACCCAATGAAATCTTCATCTGATGCTCTGAACAGGGATAGTTTAGAGCAAGGGTTGACATTTCACATTTAGAATGTTGTTTAATAACTTTTCACAAGCTGGCCCTTTCAGGAAGTCAAAGTTATCTGAAGAGCCACAATCTAGAAATGGAACCACTTCTCTTTTGACAGGTGCCATCTCAGTGGCATCACTGGGAAAGTCCAGATTGCCTGACACTGGTAACCAATGACTGGGGGTCAGGTCCCAACAGATGTCTGGGCTTAAGGGAGTTAAGTCTGTGCTGAAAGATGGAAAATGAGGAGAGGACATAAAAATGAATTTCTTTTTCCATACCACAAGGCTTCTGTGCCAAGGTGGTCATGTGTGTCAAAGGGAATCCCTCCTCCTAAGAGCCAAGAGGAAGTCTCTCAAAACTAGAAGGGAAAGGTGTTTTCCCCACATCAATCCAGCTTTGGAGGCATTCTATTAGTGACATATGTCCCTTCCCCCAAAAAACAACAATGAATTGTTCTGTGTGCTAACAACATAGCTTAACAACAAAAAAAAGGAAAGCAAAATTATAAAACTGACTTAAAAAATAGTATTTTAAACTGTACAGTCACCAGTATACAGTTATAAAAAATGCACACACTTCACTTGGCATATCCAGCACCTTCAGTTTTCTGTGCCTGGCCTGTTTTGGTATCCATTTCTCTGCAGTTATTCCTCTCCTTGCCAGTGTCAGCTTTTCCCTTTTTCCCTGTGGGTACCTTTTCTCCCTTCTTTGCCGGGGCCTTTTTAGGCCTGGGCTCTAGCTTTGGAGGCAGGTTTAGCAGACAGCCTCGCAGATCTTCTCTGTGGTTTGTCCTTCACCTTGGCTTATTCTCCTTGAGTATCCCCTTCAGCCTTTCTCTTGGACATGGTGGCGGTGGCGATGGCAGTGGTGGGACGTAGGCGCTGGGTGCTGGATGCAGTGGCACACGGGCTTTGGTTGGATGGGGTCGTTCTCGCCTCTTCTTCAGACTGCTCCTACACTTTTTTAATTGACAAAATTCAAAATATAGTCCAATTTTTTGTAATGCCTTTTTTGGTGAGAATAACATTGCCTTTAATTAGGGTTCTAAGTAAGTGTTCCCTGTGACCAAAATCAGTAGTAAATGATTGCCTGTTAAGGATTATCATTAGCCATCATTAACCATTAATACTAACGGTAATGAGATTTTACATATTTTATCTTTAGAAATATCTTCTCATACAGATACGTATTGCCAAATACTGCTATCAATCCAGGAGCACATGAAATTAATTGAGTATATTCATCACTTGGAAAGCATTTACAAAATTCTATTAGATTCTTCCCTTGAAATTTGCCTTGTAGCATGTCATTATTTTAATCACTTCTTACTGAAAATTAGATTGCATAACCTCAATTGCAGTTGTATAGATTTTGAAATGGAGGAATTTTCTTTGCATGTGCACCAAGGTCCCTAAAAGTGCTGAACTCAGAAAATATATTTGCTACAATTTGTGAGAATGGAAATCTTGCTTCTTGTTTTATCTTCTGATAGCATGACAAATGTGTAAAGATACTGTGCTTCAAATATTTGATTCAAATATTGGTTGTCAAAATGACTGTACCATAGTATGTTTCATATTAAAGTTGTTTTGCCTTGTGTTTTAGGCCATTCTTGCATTGCTGTAAAGAAATATCTGATACTGGGTAATTTTTAAGAGGTGTAATTGGTTCTGCAGGCTATAGGAAGCACAGCACTGGCATCTGCTTCTGGGGAGGCCTCAGGAAGCTTTTACTCATGGTAGAAGGCAAAACAGGAGCAGGCACTTCACATGGCGAAAGCAGGAGCAAGAGTGTTGGGGACGGATGCCACATACTTTTAAACAACAAGCTCGTGAGAACTCATTATCGTGAGGACACCCCCAAAAGGATGGTGCTAAACCGTTCACGAGGGCCACAGCGAGGGGCTCACACCTGTAACCCTAACGCTATGGGAAGCCAAGATGGGAAGATCTCAAGCTTAGGAGTTCAAGGCTACATTGAGCTGTGACTGTGTCTTTGCACTCCAGCCTGGGCAACAGAGCAAGACCTTGTCTCTAAGTAAAAATAAAAATAGATTCAAAAAACCGGCTGGGCATGGTGGCTCACGCCTGTAATCCAAGCATTTTGGAGGCCAAGGCAGGCGGATCACCTGAAGTTGGGAGTTCAAGACCAGCCTGACCAACATAGTAAAACCCCGTCTTTAAAAATAAAAAATAAATAAAACAAAAAACCATCCAGAATCATTTTCTAAGTGACTATTTAAGTTGCTTTCAATGTCCTTAACTCTTTGAGCAACTGTTCTTGCCAAAGGCCAGTTGTCTTTATCAAGTTTCTTTTCTCTGGACACGTTACTTCGGCTGCTGCATCCAAACACAACTAACTCACCCTGAGTAAATGGCTTCCCTTGCTTGGCTAACAAATGATTCACTTGGAGACTTACTTTGGTTGCAGCTTCATTTTCATGTTGTGAAGAAAGTCTGCTTTGATATTTCCATTTTAAATTTTCTAATTTTTCTGACAGTTGCTTGCCTGTGAGTTGGGAATACTGTGATGAGTGGTTTGTCTGGTAATGTCAACAGTTATTTTACTCTTTTAGCATAGCTCTAGATGCTTTGTCATCTAATTCAACATCAAAATAATTTACACCCTACTGTATTTTAAAAATACAACAAATTCCACTTTTCTTGTTTTGTTATAATATGCTCCGGTAATAAAAAATGTGGGTTCATGTGATATACATGGCACTCAGAATGCTGTTGTTACAACCACATCAGTGATTTGTGATGTGCCAAACAGAAGTGTGAAATGATGACAGTCACATTCAGTAAGTGTTGCAACCACTCAACTCTGCTGTTCTATCAAGAAAGCAGCTGCAGTCCTCACTTCAGCAGCACATATACTAAAAAGCTGGAACAATATAGAGATTAGCACGGTGGTCCCTGTGCAAGGATGACATGCAAATTCATGAGCGTTCTATATTAAAGACAAAAAACAGCTGCAGATGATATGTAAACAAATGAGCATGGTATGTTCCAATTATATGAACTCCGAAACTCTTAATATCATACAATTTTTTTTTTTTTTTTTGAGACGGAGTCTCATTCTGTCACCCAGAGTGGAGTACAATGGTGTGGTTTCAGCTCAATGCAAACTCTGCCTCCCAGGTTCAAGTGATTCTCCTGCCTCAGCCTCCCGGGTAGCTGGGACTCATGCCACCACACCTGGCTAAGTTTTTGTATTTTTAGTAAAGACAGGATTTCACTATGTTGGCCAGGCTGGTCTCAAACTCCTAACCTCATGATCCACCCACCTCAGCCTCCCAAAGTGCTGGGATTACAGGCATGAGCCACTGCGACTGGCACAATTCAATTTTTAAAACTGATACATAGTAATGTCATACAATTTTCACATATCACAAAATGTTCTTTTATTTTTCAACCAATGGAAAATATAAGAACATTATTAGGTCACAGGCCATATGAACACAGGTGGTGGGCAAGATTTGGCCTGCAGGATGTAGTTTGCCTGCCCCGTTCTAAATAACTTCATGTTTTGTTACTTTTATGGTGATAGTTAATTGGTAGTAAAGGAGCAGTAATACAAAGGACAACTACAAAGTGGTGTTAGTGCCTTCCTAGTCAATACTCAATTACCCTGCCATCATAAATGATTTTCCCTGAAAGAAAATATTTAATCATATTTATCTGATAAAAATTGCATATAATTTAGATTATAAAATAATTACATAATTTAGATAATAGGGAATGTGTTTGGTAGACTTATTTTAGTTAAAGTTTAATTCGTAATCCTTAATTTATAAAATAAGGCAAAGTATAAGGGTTTAATAGTAAAAACTGAACACTAAAATTTTATTTAATAATACAAATTATATTTTGCTACACTAAGTCTAGCAGGGAGATGGAGAAAACATTTCCAATTAAGTGTTTGAAGCAATTTGTGTTTTTTCATCTGAAAAGGCTTCAGCTGTCCTCTGCCTTTTAAGAGGCGGATCTTCGCAATTCTCTGTAACAAATCCAGAAAACCTATTTTAGGTAAGATATTAACAGTTGAAGATACTCTTAAAAAACAAACAATATAGGCATTTTTAAGATGTTTAGTCAACATAGACATGAAATAACATTCTTGCAGATTTACTATTTTAATGAAAGAGCTATTAGACTGAACTAATACTGTACTAAAATTTGTTAAACAAGGAAGAACTAGTCACAATTGAATGGCAAGGTTTACATTTAATTTTCCAGAAACTGCTCACCTGGATTTCTGGTCTGGTTCTTGTAGAGTACAGCAGCAGGAATCTGAAAGGTGATGCACAGCATTTCCTTGTTTGGGGCCACATTTCTTACCAGGTGAACTGAACTGCATGCCTCCAGTGAAATGCCTAACACAGCTCCAGCTCTTTGACGAACGTCTTCAGTAGGGTTAGCATCTTTGGAAAAGCTGTAACAGTGCACTATGGGAAGTAGTTCACTGCTGCATGGCTGCTCATCTAAAAGTGATTTGAAAGCACTAAGAAACTCTATAGCTTTTGCTGGCAAATTCATGACAATGTGCACAGAGGGTTTTCTTTCTTTTGACAGACTCAACAGCTGCATTAACTCTTCTTTGATGGGTCCTTGGAGGAAGTCCTTCCCATCCAAGTTGAAGACTTTCACATTTTGGTCCACTTTATTTAATTTACAATTGTGCAATAGCCACTTATGGGATTCAGGATTGAGATCATTGGCAAATACAGTGCAGTTTTTCTTTGCTACTGGAATGGCAAAGGGCCCAACCCCAGCAAAAACATCAAATAGGACATCCCCAGGCTTGAGAAGTTCTGTGATACGGCTGTGTTCTGTAGAGAGACGAGGATTCCAATAGACTTTTGAAAAATCAAACTCATAGGTGTAGTTGTTTTCTCGAACCTGAAGAAAGGTGTTATGCTTTTGGTTAATCTCCTTGGTCCTAAATCCTAACCAGTGATATTGGATAGGTGTGTATACACACAGGCAAACATATACACATTTAAATTTACTACTGAGAGCCAACAACAGTGCATTTAAAGGCATTTTCATTAGACTCCTGGTGTTTATGCTATTCCTAGAGCCATTTGATACACTGCATTAGACTTATTGGTGAGAAACAATCATCTCTTCAAAGCCAAATGTCTCTTCATCTCGATCCTAAAGGGCCATGATTATAAATTAGTTACCAAATGATATGAGCAATTTTTCAGACTGGCCAACTAACTGGCTTAATTATACTCACTTATGTCACCAGATAGACAAGACCTATAGTTTTGAAACAACACACCACCCATATCTTCATGGTGGGTAGCCAAGTTGTAGACAGTACATCTATGCAGCAAACAAGCGTCCCTCCTTATTTAGTTTTGTGTTTGTAAAAGGGAGCCATGCTAGATGTGTCACTAAATTTTGAGGTATTTTACTATGTTTTTAGACACCTACATGAACTTTGCAAATTTTGTCTCTAAATTAGAGCCAGTGTATAGAATGAATCATTCCCAGATTCTCTTTCCTTTCCCAAATTTGAGTTTTCATGGGTAAACCAAATATATACAGTGAAGCTAAGTCTTGAACAAAAGACTTTGTAACATTTCTTTTGGGTCTACTGTTGTATATACCTTAAAAAACAGAAAATAAAACTGTTACATATGGATTTTTTAGTTCCAAAAGTTACAGTCATGGAGTATGACCTTAAACTCCTTAATTTATGGATGAAGAATCAAAGGCCAGAAAATTCCTAAGTTCTATAAATCTGATAGATACATCTTCCATCATCTGCTTTCCAGGACCTTAATTCCCAATTTGTACGTGTTTTTTCTTTTCCTCCCCCCAACAGATGCTTCTGGCAAATTACTAAGGTTACAGAGGCAGAAACGTTTCTGCAAATTTCTGCCAACTAAAAGTCTTTCTGAGTATAACCTAGAAGGTTTAAATATATTTCGAGAACTGTTTTATACATACTGTTCTATAACTTGCTTTTTGTCACATACTGCTTTCTGTCAATTGTCCATTGTCGGCCTACCAATAGACAACTTATTTTAACAAATATAGAGCTCAAAAAACTTTAATGATGGAAATATTCCATTGTATCACTATATAAGAATTTAACCAATTCTTCTGAAAAGGCTTTATCAATGTTATTCCATCAACAGCATACGTAAGTGCTCACATTCTCACATACTCGTGTTGTAAGTATTTTAAATCTTTGTCATTTATTTTGATTCTAAACTTAATCTTAATATACACCTTACTTGGAGATAATAAAACATACCTTTGTCATCATGTTCTGTTCTCCAGATAGCACTTCCATTTGGAAATTTCGGTATGTATTGTCAATATTATTTATTTTATTTACTGCTGAGGTGATTCCTGGATTTTTGTCAATCATAACCTGGCCTAAAAGAAAAAATGAAAATCCGCAAATACTGCCTATTGGTTGCAAAATAAAAGCTAAAATTGTTAATATGAAACAGAAATGAGTTGTATTTCTTTTGGTTGATAAAAACTGCACCTACAGTGTAACGTGGCATGCAATTTAAAAAATTCAACAGATGACTAAGTTAATATTTGACAGTCGCCAACACACACACACACACACACACACACACACACACACACACACACAATGTTGGGTACATTTTTAAAGAAAACATTCTGAGTTTGAGTCTACCTAATATTTTTCCATGTTTAAACAAGGAACCAAAAAGGTAGATCACAAGGAATTGGCGAAGAATGGAAAGAGATGTAAGGACCCTGGCAACAAATGGCCTTGGAAAACAGTAAAACATCTGCCAGTTCCACTGGCCTCAGGCCAAATGTCTGTTTTACTGAGGGTTTGGAACAAATGCCCTCACTTTAGAAATACATGACAGCAAAACAATGTTTCCAAAAAAAGGAACATAGATTCTTCAGAATCCTATCTAAATTAAATGCTCATTTATTTCAGAGCAGAAAAGCTACAGAATTGGCATACTGATGGCCTTCTGATGAATCTATTTTTTTAGTTAACACTTTAAAAAGTTATAAGAATCCATATGCTATCTTATTGCATAAGATAACTTGATTTGTAAGTCAGCACACAGTACCCAATTATAAAATATCCTGAAATACAACCAGCATTTGTACAATTTCTGATAATCAGATGCTTATTTTTGAATATATCAATAAACGAATTAATCATTGTTCTTTCCCTTTCTGCTTCATGTATTTGAACTCAACTTTTAAGGTACAGAATTTAGTTTGAAATGAGGAATGAAATTTATAAATTAAAAAAAAACTATTCTGAAGGTCTATAGTAAAAGCTTTAAAATTACTATTGTATGAAAATATTTCACTTTTAATGTATGAATGCCTCTATGAAAGAAAGTTTATAAAACAGGAATGCCAGAAGGATGTTTGAATTAGGGTAGGCAGTGACTCATGGGAAAGCCTAGACTTGACATTTGTACCCAGTCGCAATTACAAGGATCTGCTTAGGGATTTATGTTACCACTATCCATTATTACCCCCTTCATCAATAAAAACAAAAGAAATGCATAATAGGACAGTATGCTGTCTGACATACAGAAGAGACTCAAATAGTTGAATCAATGAAAGCATAAGTAAACATCTTGCACTTTTGACTATAAAGTACCCAAATTTATGAAACATAGTATTTAACAGCCCTGTAGGCCTAACAAGACTTGTGTACCAAAAAAAACTTTGCTCAGTGTAGCTGCCAAAGCATGTGATTCAAGTTTAATCTACACTGACGTACTGGTATACACAAAAGCCTGGACCAGTATTTGGAATTTGCTATGACTCTAAAGACGATATTCCAAAATGGCCCTCAAAAGAGGGTATGTAGCTCAAGATCTAGCTTAAAGTTAACATGATAAAATGTTCTACCTCTGTAACTTGGCATTAAAAATAATTTTTTTTTTTGAGACAGTCTCGCTCTGTCTTCAGGCTGGAGCACAGCTGCACGATCTTGGCTCATTGCAACCTCCGACTCCCTAAGGGACTCTCCTGCCTCAGGCTCCGAAGTCGCTGGGACTACAGGCACACGCCACCACATCCAGCTAATTTTTTGTATTTTTAGTAGAGACGAGGTTTCACCATGTTGGTCAAGATAGTCTCGATCTCCTAACCTCGTGATCCGCCCGCCTCGGCCTCCTAAAGTGCTGGGATTATAGGTGTGAGCCACCACGCCAGGCCCCCCCAAAAAATTCTTAAAGCTAAAATTAAAAATTTGCAAATTCTCTTCAAATTCACAAATATTACTACAACACACGTACCAATTAAATGTTTGAAAGGTAGCTGATGATCTCGAAGGTTCAGGTGTGCAATATGTCCAACTCTGCTAAACCCTGAAGTTACATCTTGACCTTCAGGAAGCACAGCTCTCAAGATCTCTTCTGACTTAAAGTTTTCATATGTTAGTTCCAAATTATATTCAGAGATCTGTGGACTGACATTTAATTGCTCTAAAACACTGAGTTCTGCTTCCTCAAAGGAATCATGAGTAAACATTTTATAGGGATCCAACATGATTAGTCTACTTTCTTTATCTTCTGGATCTTCAATTACACGTTTTACACCTGGGCGCTGCAATGCTGCCCTTTTAAGGGATCGCATCAATTTACTGACTACTTCTTTCCTCACTTTAAGCACTGGAATGCTGACTGTCTTTTTAAAAGCTGTTCTATCAAGTTTTGTCATGCCTCGGACATCAGAGGGTGGTGAAAACAATTCAGAGTCTCTCTCATGTGTTTCTATTTCTGGCATGGTTGAGAATATTTTTCTTTGACCCAATAAGAGAATACCAGGTGCTTCTGAAAGCGTCTGTGTCAGGGATGTCCAAGCTAGTGGAATTAATGATTTTGATTCAGTTATGCTATGGCTTCCCAGTTTCACAAGTCTTCTTGAGAATCCAAATGGCCTCCATAAGATCCTAAAAAAAAAAAAAAAAATTCACACACAACAGCTTTTGAGAATAAAAATCTAAATTCTACTATCTCAAATAACCTGCTAAATGCTGACAAATAAAACGTTTAGTGGTGTGTGGAAAGTATACCATCTCTTCCAGAAAAAAGTGACTTTTTTCAGGAAGCCGTATTAGTGGTAGATAATAGTGGTTTATGCTAAATTTACACCTTCAACTCACCTGCTGCTTAGTGAGCCATCAGCCACACTCAATGATCCTCTCCACCCACAATTTTCTAGACAATACATTCGGGATTGGAAGGCTGAAGTATGAGTTAAACGGTCATCTCTAAATGAAATAGTCATTATATATGACCATGACTAGTGGTGATATTTATTAGGATAGTCTCGTGGGTGCTTATTGTGTCACATGTATGCTAAATGCTTTATGCACATTATCAGTTTTGGGAGGTGTGCAGTATTGCACCCTCATTTTGTAAATGAGTAAACTAAGGTAAGGTAACCCAGAAGTAAGGTAACCCACCCAAAGTCTCCCAGCTGGTAAGTGGCTAAGCATGGATTAAAACCTAGTTTTGACTGACTTCGGTGCTTGTATTCTTAATATATTGCTCTGTTGTTTGTTTTCAATGCTTTACTACCACATGTCCTGCCTTTAACTAGAGGTTAGGGCAGTCTAGAGGTTAGGTTAGAGGTTAGTCTGAATTTTGCGGACTAGAGTTTTGCTGAGTGTTAGATGCACAGTATCCGTTATTCACTATCTTTTAAAAATACCAACGAATTTACTTTTAAGGGAAAAGGACCCTGTTGCAGAATCCTGTAAAGCAACTTATTTTAACTTCGCCGTCAGAGTTCAAATTGGGTCTAGGAGCTGACCAGCTGGGTGACTCTGGATAAATTACTATGGGTCTCGGTTTTCCCATCAGTAAAATGTGGCGAAAGGGTTTTGAACCTTTCCTTACTATCCAGTAACTCTGACCTAAGGTCAACACCTGGGCTGGTGGGTGACCTCGTGATGTTTCCGTATTCAGGCAGTACGAGGCGGAGAGCAGCCCCGGGCGGACTGGTACCTCCCTTGGATCATTAGTCCCTACCGCGGCCGCCACCTTACCTAAGCACCATTCCAATTCCCCGCGTCGCTCTGCAGCTGGATCCGCGAGCCGACCCCTCACCTCTCGCTCCGGTACCGCTCGGAGGTGGGTAGTGGCTGGACTGGCGGGCCTTCGATGACATCATCACTGTTCGCCGCAGAGAGGGCGAGCGTCCTTTCCTCCCCGGACCTGGTGGGGTACGGAAAGCCGGAAGGGCCGGGCTCATAGCTCCGCCTCTGGCGCGACTGACGGCAGGAGAGCAGAGCTGGGGTAGAGGCTCCCAGATGGACCTGGTAGTGAGCTGGAGAGTAGCATGGAGGCGTCCTCGGAGAGCTTCAACGCTGAGCAGGGCTGGTATGTCTCTGCCCAGCAGCCTGAAGAAGCGGAGGCCGAAGAGTTGAGTCCGTTGCTAAGCAACGTAAGTGGGCTGTGTTCGCTTCCCGCTACTGGCGCCTTCCTGCTTCCCTTAAGTGCCTGCCAGATAAGACCCGGAAAAGAAGTAGGACCGTAGCGGGACAGGGAGATGCTGGAGCCTAAACCCTGGGGAATGGGGCCTGAAGGCAGCCGCCGAGATGCAGATGAAATTGGCGCAGTTATGAATGTGATAGCAGCCTAGCATACCTTCAAGAAAAGATGAAAAGCCTCAGGTGGAAGAGATGCAGCGTTGAGTGGAAACTGCAAACATGATGGGATGAACGTCCCTAGGATTATGTACTCACTGCTGTTACATCTTTGTCACCTTCTTTACTCCACCGGTCTCATGAGATCTTTGCAGGAGTCCCAGGATTTTCCTTTTCCGACTTAGTCATGGAGGAAGGGAGAGTAATAAACATTTTAATACAGAAATTCTTAGCCGTAGAGTGGAAGTGGCTTGGTAATAAGTCCATAGCACGTTACTGACCCTAAAGCCTGTGCAGTGGGCACTCCGCTTTTTAACTCAAGTCCTAGACACTGTTCCCAGGACTTTGTTCCCCGTGCTGTTTGTGGGGATGGGGGTGTTTTCAGGGATACCGCCAGAACAATGTGAATTGCTTCTATTTCTAATATTGTCATTGCAGGTATACCTGACCATCCTTCCAGTTTGGTAGAACTGATTCATTAGGTATATAAGTAGAGATTAGTTGTGCAGTCCTGGTAATTGAGGAGGAACAACTGTCAACAGCAGTCTCAGGTTGACTCAGCAATTCTTTAGTAATCACATGAGCTAAGGCTATGTCCCTCCAATCCCTCCCCACCCCATTCCTATCCTATCTTCATCTCTTGCAGTCACAAGGTTAGTCATGTCCCTTCCTGAACCCTACCTGTCTTCTGTACTGGTAGAAATGATTTTCCTAAGAAACTCTAGATTCTTGGAGCTGCACTAGTGGGAGGTGGGAAGGAAACTAGTGTTGGTTAAGCAACTAGTGTTTGTCATATAAAGCCTGATGGTTCGCAGCTTTTTTTCATAACCTTTCATTAATGGACTTTCTTCATGAAATTTGAGCTTCACCATCCAAACATTTAACACTACTAAATTCGTGTGCCTACAGGAACTTCACAGACAGGGATCCCCAGGTGTTTCATTTGGTTTCTCAGTGTTTAATTTGATGAACGCCATCATGGGAAGTGGCATCCTTGGTTTAGCTTATGTTATGGCTAATACCGGTATCCTTGGATTTAGGTGAGTCTTCATATTTTGCCATCACTTTTTTTTCCATTTTGATAATATACTGAGAAGTAGAGAGATCAGTTCCAGAAACTGCTATTATACAATTTCTAGTTAAGTAATTTCTGGGGTTTTAGCAGTTTTCTTGCTCTTCTTGTTGCTAGTCTGTAGCTTGGAGGGGTTACTACATAGCTTCTTAAAATTTAAAACTGGGAATTTGGTCCACATTCATTTACAACCTTAAGAGGGGCATATTCGTTGTGTCTCCTTAGCCAAAGTGAATCAAAGCCATACAGATTAACTTCTAAATAGCAATTTTGTGAGTGTAAATACAACACATAATCTTTTCATTCCTTTCTCTCTGTTTGTCTTGTTAAGTAGTCTTATTTCACTTTCTGAGGCCAGGCCTGTGTTTTTTCCCGTTCTTTTTTATTTTTTGGGACTTGGCTTGTAGACCAGTTTGCCCCAAATAGAAGACCATCCTGAATATTCTGTGCTCTCGTAGTACTTTGTATATTCATTCTGTTATTATAATTGTTATAATGATATGTTTGCAAATTAATCTTCCCACTAAACTGAAACCTTTTATAATCGGAGGTCAGGCAGGCAGATCACTAGATCCCAGGAGTTTGAGACCAACCTGGGCAAGATGGTGAAACCCTGTCTCTGCCAAATATACAAAAATTAGCTTGGTGTGGTGGAATGTGCCTGTAGTCCTAGCTACTTGGGAGGATTGCTTGAGCCAGAGAGGTCAAGGCTGCAGTGAGCCATGTTCGGGCCATTGCACTGCAGCCTGGGTAACAGAGCAAGATCCTGTTTAAAAAATTAAAAAAATAAAAAAGTCCTTTATAACCAGACTTTATCCTTAGCGTCTAGCACCACATGGCTAATAGAATGAATGACAACAAGTTGGTTTTGTTTGTCAATAGAAGCAGGCAGATTTACTAGGAAATTTAAAGTGCTAGTCTCTTATAGTTTTATTTCCTGCTTTTCTTTTGAACTTTTTGTTAAGCAAAGCAACTTTTAAGTTACCCGACTTGCTTTTATTATGGAATGTATTCACAAACTTTTATTATTTTTAAAACTTAAAAACTGTGTATGACACTTTAAGCAAGACATAGTCAGAGGACTTATTTTCTGGTTCTCTTTGAAAAATCATATTTTATGCACCAGTGTCTTACATGCAGATATATACTGCTGCATGTGTGCTCATCCAGTCATATCAAGCCTCTTTTTTGGTGATACTAAACTGTTATTTTGTGAAGTTTTTGATGTTGGTTTAATGACATGTATACTTTACCTCTCAATTTTGTTACTTATTAAGAAGTATTAACTGGACCACAGAGAGAAAATTTCTTCAATGACTGGGACAATTCATTGGGGATAGCTCTATAGAAGCTTGTTCCACCACTGTCTTCCTGAAAATAAGTGGGAAATTTTCTGTGGTTTTTCTTTCACACTGTTGGTGAAAGGATCTCAATCATTACATTGTTTGCACATTTTTCAAACTGTGTCTTTAGAGGTGTGTTAACTACATTATTTTGGTTTGGTTTGGAGAGCATGTGTGTTTAATGGATGCTGGAAAATATAGTCTAAATAAATCTTAAATACACCTTAATAAGGTCAAGGTATGATAAGAGGTCCACATCACTGGAAATAGAGGGAGAAAAGAGAAGACATTGATATCACGTAAGTAAAACTTCTATTTAGACTTAAAATAGGAAGAAAACCAGTCATAAAAGGGAAATATTACAAGATTATTTAATGGCTGTTTCAGCAGTCAGCAGACAAGAATGCAAAATGAGGAAGTTTGCTTGTATTTTAAATAAAGCTTGGTTTTTCTTTTTTTGATGTTAAAATGAGTATATTTTTATTTAAATAAAATTTGATAAATACAAAAATGTGGAAAAGTATCTTCTTCCTTAATGAACATAATTTGGTTACTCAGAGATAGTTCCTGTGAATATTTGACTGTTAAGAAATTCGTTTTTGTAATGAGATACCATAAAAAAAGGCAAACTTTTGGGAGGATTTGACCAGGTGTTCTTTTATGTTTTAGCTTCTTGCTGATGACAGTTGCTCTTCTGGCTTCTTACTCAGTCCATCTTCTGCTTAGTATGTGTATTCAGACAGGTGAGTAAAAATACTATCCTGCTTCATTTAATAAAGCAGTCCCTTGAGTTTGTATCTACGTATAAGATTGGGTGTCTCAAACTGAATATCCAGTGAGCATACATTTTTATTAGGTAGGGTGATCGGAATGGAGAATTTGAAAAACCAGGATATATAGACCCAATACTATGAGGGAATATCCAAGCACAGGATGGGAGGAGGTAACTAGCATTTTTACTTGCTTTCTTCAACAACACATAACCTAATTTTCTGCAGTAGAGTAGATTGTGGGAGGATCTAAAAGATGTTCACATGTTCCAAATCTTATGCTTATGGGGAAATCATTTTCTCTAGGAGAACACCTTCCCAGAGCTACTGCTGCCTTCCCTGCCCCCATCTGTCTCCTAGTCAGAGGTAGGGATGGTAGAATTAGGATTGTAGGAAGTAAGGTCACAAAGCTTCAGATTTATTTAGACACATTTTGGATTTTTAATTGCAAATTGAGAATAGGGTAGTTTTTTCTAAGAGAAATAAGTATGTGCAATTAATTCAATATATTTGTATATATACTTTTTTCATTTGGAATTTTATTATGCAATTCAGTCATGTATTGAATAAGTTCTTTTAGGATCCAATAAATAAAAGTAAATGGATTATAGAATTGCTTTTATAAGGTTTTCCTTTTATCATTAACAAATATTCTATGTTCATCAGTCCTTGTCTTTTTATCTGTATAGTCTCTTTTATCTTTGGATTAGGTCAGGTTTGATGCCAAAATCGTGAGTTTAATTCTCATATGGGTGAGTTCATTTTGCTCTGTCCGGCCTTGTGATTTTCGGATTTTAAGAAGCAGAGTAAATACACAAAATAGATAAAAATGGATGTCTTAATTCATTTAGTATTTCTATAAAAGAATACCTGAGGCTGGCATAATTTATAAATAAAAGAGGTTTATTTGGCTCACAGTTCTGCAAGCTCCGCAAGAAGCATAGCCCTTCTTATGAGGGGCTTCTCTGCTCCATCTGCATCTAGTAAGGAGCTCAGGCTGCTTTCATTCATTGTGGAAGGTAAAGGGGAACCAGGGTGTGCAGAGATCACATGGTAAGAGAGGAAGCAAGAGCAAGGAGGGGTGGCCAGGGTCTTTTTAACCACCAGCTCTTATGAAACTAATAAAAGTAAAAACTCATTCATTACCCTAAGGAAGGCACTGAGCCTTTCATGAGGGATACACCTCCAGGGCCCAAACACCTCCACTTCAGCCCCACCTCCAACATTGGAGATCTGATTTCCACATGAGTTTGGAAGGGTCTGACAAACCAAACTATAGCAGTGAGACTATTCTGTACTGAAACAGGTGAGAGAAGCCCAGTGATAGTTCTTGAGTATTTTAAGACTTCAGAATAATTCTGAAATGACTGTTCTAGTTTGTTTTCCTAAAACTTGTCTATCATCAGAAACACCCATAGATCTTTTTATACACAGAGAGTTCTAAGCCTCAGTGATTCTAATTTCAAAAATCTGAGGTGAGACTTGAGAATCTGTTTTTAACAAGACAAAACCAGTTTAGGATCCATAGTTTATAGCTGTAACTTTTACCAGTGCTTTGGCCATCCAATGCTAAATATGTTTTTAACAAGTCCTCCAGGCGATTCTTATGCAATTCTAGTTTAGGATCCATGGTTTATAGCTGCAACTTCTAACAATGCTTTGGCCATCCAGTGCATGCCTTTGCTCTCAAGGAGCTTGGGTAAATGTGCACACAGATAAAAATAATAGGAAACAGTGTAAATGTCAATCCCAAAGTAACAAGTTATTCCTAAAAGCATCCTGAATTCAGGAATAATAGTTTTAGATAAATATATTTGTAAATCCTGCTGAAACTTGAATTTTAATTACATGTATTGAAATTTTGCTTCATGTGAAAAAATTTTTACTTGATTGTGATAGTTTAACATCATTTATTCATTCCATTAAAAGACTAATACTTTTGTCAACTATGTGGCAATTGTGTTTTTCAAGCTTCATTTTAAAACTTCATTTTAGTTTTAATTAAAGTAAAATGTTTTGTTAATTTCAATTATATAGGAGTAGTACTCAATGTGTGGAGATTTCTAAGTAATGTTAATTTTTTTACTCCTTCAGTTCACATGTATTTAACTTTAAGATTCTGACACCATGTTTGTTCTTTTCTGTAATTCTGGGGCGTATGATGTGAATATATCTGTTTCTCTTTCTTTTCTCTTTTTCTTTGATTTCTGTAGCCTACTTGGGCCCATGAACTAACTACTTCATGGTCCTGCCTGCACTTTGACGCACCTGTCTTCCGTTGATTGAATTCCTTCAATCTGTAAAATTCTCTGTGGAGGTAGGCTTTTCTTTTTTTCAATACCTACAATCATATATAAAGACTAGAGAATAATATGTAACTAACTTCTCCCAACAATTTGTTGGAGTATCATAAAGGAGTATTATGCTCAGATTGAATTCATTGGTAAGAGAAAGAGCTGTCATGAGGTTTTATGAAATAACTTCTTCATTTATTTGCTGAAGGTAAAGAATAAAGAGAAATTTTTATCTTAATAAAAGTAAAGGATATCTTCACATGAAATTCTACTTCAGATTGTCTGGAGAGTTTGGGGTCTGTCAGGACTTTTCATGGGAGCTGAGGTGGCATATAAAGAACCTTATTCTCTCTAGCCTTAGTTTGTCAGCTGTAAAATTGCAATGAGAACACTTCCCTCATAGAATTGTTCTGAGAATGAAGTAAAATAATGTATATAAAATGTCAAGTCCTTGGCAAATGACTGCTCACTGGGGAAAAATCCCTAAGGATTGCAGGGTGTTGTGCACACTACTATCTCAGAAATAGTTGGTTCATTGCCATTCTTTTGGAATACTTCTCATGCTCTGGCACTAAACCCACAGGTCCCCTTCACTGGCTGCCATGTCACTGTCAACTGGAGAGTATGAGGGTTCTAGAGCTCTGCATACCTCTGGCCAAACCACAACTCCCTAGCCCTTGATCCCTACTACTTACTGCCTTGTTGCCAGGATTTGCCTTGAGACCATTTTGATTATGACATTATACCATTTATCTCAATTTGTGTTTGTCATTCCGAGTATATTAGGTTATCTTTCATTTCTCCAACTCATCTCACATAGCCATCATGTTTCTGACATCATCTTCCACTGTTCTCTAACTCGTGAAACACTTCACTGTGCTCTCTGGAACTCACAGTCAGTCATCAGCAAAACCCACATCTTTAATTCTTTTCTGAACATTTCTGTCTCTTTCTTATTCTCAGAGAACCACCTCTGAGGCTTCCATGTATAGTTCTCTCAAGAGGTCACTTCTTTCTCTTTATGTGTCCCATACTGATCTGAAGATGGTATAGGTATCCCTTTTGTACTTCATTTCTGCTTCCTAACCATCTTCCACTCCCTGAATTCCCCAGCTTTGAATTTTATGAATATATACCATCTACAGCTCTCCTTACTATTGTTGTATATAGACTTCCAGACCATTTCCTGTCATTTCATGAAAGTTTTAGCTAAATTTTAGCTTCTACTTGCCTTTTAGTTTCTTCAGAATTACCCCTGTCTTAATTCTGGATGATTACAATATCCATCTGTCTAATCCTTTTAATGCTTTCGGTTCCTGAACGTCTTCTCTAATGATCATATTCTCTACCTACACTGGCCACTTATTTTTTTCCATGGTCATACCATTGATCTTGTCATTACCAAAATAGCATTTGCTAGTATCCGCCCATCTGCCACCACCATCTCCCATGTTTCTAACTCACTGTCTCAAGTACTTCAACGCTGACAGTTTTCAACCCTACCAAGAATTCTTTCAATTCATTGATCCTACCACCTTTGCACTGACCCCCATGCTCATTCTTATTTCCATTTTTATCTAGTTGAGATTTTGTGGTGTTATTTAATCCCTTGCCTGTCCATTGAACCATCATTTTTCCCTGACAAAATTTCAACCATAGTTAAATAACTCTGCCTACTTCACATTTGCACCCATGTATTTGAATGTTCCTGAAGAAAAGCACAGCCATGCAGACTGATAGCACTATATTTAGTGTCTGGTGGACCTATGATGCTATCACACAATTCTGGTTCACTTCCTTAGTTCATCACTTCATTTAGCTCATTCTTCTGCTGTCTAGAAGATTGCTTCTTTATATCTTCTTTCTGTCAAACCTTCAACACTTTTTTCTTTGCCTTCATCTGTAACTGATATTCTTCACTTTCTGTTTCACTGAAAAAATAGAAGCAATCGTAAAAGAATTTTATAAGCTCTTGCCACCACATATTTATCCATGCCCATATAATCTGTTACTTGGGATGAACTCTTTGTGTTTATGTCTAAGGCCAACCCCTCCACCTGTGCTGTGATTTCACCTGCTCTTCCCTATATCACTACAGCCACCTTCTCCCTTCTTTCTTATTTCTTTCCTTTCCTACCATTTCTTTCCTATCACTTTACAATTAGTTCAGTTTCTCTCATGTTAAAAATCTCTGACTCCACATCTTTTGAATATGTTTCATGTCTTCATGGCAGTACTCCTTCATAGAATTGTCTAAACCAAGCCAGGTGTAGTGTTGCATGCCTGTAATCCTACCACTTTGAGGGGCAGATGCGGGAGAATCACTTGAAGTCAGGCGTTTGAGACCAGCCTGGGCAATATGGCAAAACCCCATCTCTACAAAGAAAAGAACAAAAATTTGCATGTGGTGACGTGAGCCTATGGTCCTAGCTGCTTGGGAGGCTGAGCCAGGAGAATCACTTGAGCCAGGGAGGCAGAGGTTGCGGTGAGCAGAAATCACACCATTGCACTTTAGCCTGGGGCACAGGAGTGAAATCCCGTCTCAAAAAAAAAAAAAAAAAAAAAGAATTGTCTAAACCAGATAATTCCTCTTTTCCCACTCCCGTCAGGCTTTTCCACTGAAACTTCTGTACCAGTGACTTCTGCATTGCTAAATCCAATGGTCAGTTCTCAGTCTTCATTTTACTTGACCAGTCAGCGGCATGTGACACAGCTGATAACTCCTTCCTATCGGAAAGATTGAGTCATGCTCTCCTAGTTCTTCCTGTTTCATTGAACACTCCTTTCCTCTTCTGCTAAATTCTCTTAATCTCCTATCCTCTAAACATTGGTGTACCCCTGGGACTATTCCTCTCATCTCTTCTTTTCTTTTTTTGAGGCTGAGTCTCCCTCTGTCATCCAGGCTGGAGTGCAATAGCACAATTTTGATTCACTGTAACCTCTGCCCTGTAGGGTTCAAGTGAGTCTCCTGCCTCAGCCTTCTGAGTAGCTGGGATTACAGGGGTGCACCACCACACCTGGCTAATTTTTGTATTTTTAGTAGTGACAGGTTTTGCCATGTTAGCCAGGTCTCAAACTTCTGGCCTCAAGTGGTCTGCCCACCTTGTTCTTCCAAAGTGCTGGGATTACAGGCATGAGTGATCTCTTTTCTTTTGCACTCATTCTTGGGCTTATGGTGATTTTGAAATGTATATCCCTAGCCTGGAACTCTCCCCTGAATTTCAGTCTCACCTCCAGCTGCCTCCATGACATCTCCACTTGGATGTCTAACAGATGGCCCAGATTTATAAAACTCCCCATCTTTATACTACCAGTCTACACTTTCAACTGTTCCCATCTAAGTAAACGGTAATGTCTTTCTTCTAATTGCTTAGGCCAAAGATCTTTAAATTATTCTGTATTTCCCCTTTTTCCCCTCATTCTCCATGTTCAATCCATGCCATGCTGTCCCTTCACTTCAAAAAAACTTTTTTTGAGATAGTGTCTTGCTCTGTAGCCCTGGCTAGAATGCAGTGGTGTGAACACAGCTCATTGTAGCCTCGACCTCCTGCCTCAGCCTCCTGAGTAGCTGGTACCACAGGCTATGCACATCACCACATCTAGCTAATTTTTTTTATTTTTTTGTGGAGGTGGGCTCTTACTATGTTGCCTAGGCTGTTCTCCAACACCTGCTCAAGCAGTCCTCCTGCTTTGACCTCCCAAAGTGCATGCTTGGGATTACAGGCATGAGCTATTGCCATCTCACCTGGCCAAAAAATTAATAATCTGATGTTTTTCCCATTTAATTGCTACCACCCATCTTCAGTTACTACTACCACCATCAAAAGTAATAGCTTATCTTTTTGTTTTTTACTTCTACCTTTACTTCCTGCAGTCTATTCTTTTTTTTTTTTTTTTTTTTGAGATGGAGTCTTGCTTTGTCACCCAGGCTGCAGTGCAGTGGCACAATCTTGGCTTACTACAACCTCTGCCTCCTGGGTTCAAGGGATTTTCCTTCCTCACCCTCCCAAGTAGCTGGGACTACAGGTGTGTGCCACCATACCCTGCTAATTTTTATATTTTTAGTAGACACAGGGTTTTGCCATGTTGGCCAGAATGGTCTCTATGTCTTGACCTCATGATCCGCCTGCCTCAGCCTCCCAAAGTGCTGGGATTACAGGTGTGAGTCACCGTGCCCAGCGTAATTAATTGTTGTTGTTGTTGTTGTTGTTGTTGTTGAGACAGAGTCTCCCTCTGTCACCAGCCTGGAGAGCAGTGGTACAATCTTGGGTCACTGCAACCTCTGCCTCCCGGGTTCAAGTGATTCTTCTGCCTCAACCTCCCAAGTAATTCAGACTACAGGCGGGTGCCACCATGCCCGACTTATTTTTTGTATTTTTAGTAGAGAAGGGGTTTCACCATGTTGGCCAGGCTGGTCCTGAACTCCTGACCTTGTTATCCGTCCGCCTCAGCCTTCCAAAGTGCTGGGATTACAGGTGTGAGCGACTGCACCCAGCCATCCTACAATGTATTCTTAACAAAACAACCATAATGATTCTGTTAATGTAAGTTAGGTCATAGCATTCCTTTGCTCAAAATCCTCTAGTTGCCTCCCAGTTTAATCAAAGTAAAAGCAAAAATCATTACAAAGTTCAGCGTAAGTCTTCTGCCCTGTCTGTCTCCCTGATTTATCTTCCAGTACTTTCTCTCTCACTTGTTTAAGTCACACTTTTTATTTTTATCCTATGTAACATTTACTTATATAGCACTTATTATGTGCCAGACATGATTCTAAAGACGTTATGAATATTTATTTAATCTTCATTATAATATGAGGTAAGTGCCATTATTATTTTCATAGGATCCAACAGTAGTGCTCCTTGGTATTTATCCAAATGAGTTCAAGACTTATTTCTACACAAGAATGTATATAAAGATATTAATAACTGCTTCATTCATAATCACCGAACTTTGGAAGCAACTAAAATGTTCCTCAGAAGTGAAAGAATTTTAAAAACTGATGTATTTGTATAATAGGATAATGTTCAGCACTAAGTAGAAATGAGGTGCCGGCACAGAGGCTCACACCTGTAATCCCAACACTTTCGGAGGCCAAGGCGGGCAGATCACCTGAGGTCAGGAGTTCGTGACCATCCTGGCCAAAACAGTGAAACCCCTCTCTACTAAAAATGCAAAATTAGTTGGACGTGGTGGCAGGCACCTGTAATCCCAGCTAGTCAGGAGACTGAGACAAGAGAATTGCTTGAACTCCAGAGGCAGAGGTTGCAGTGAGCTGAAATCATGCCGTTGCACTCCAGCCTAGGCAAGAAGAGCAAAACTCTATCTCAAAAAAAAAAAAAAGGCTGGCCACGGTGGCTCATGGTTGTAATCCCAGCATTCTGGGAGGCCAAGGTGGGTGGATCACCTGAGGTCAGGAGTTCAAGACCAGCCTCGCCAACATGGTGAAGCCCTGTCTCTACAAAAAATACAAAAATTAGCCAGGCGTGATGGCAGGTGCCTGTAATCCCAGTTACTGAGGAGGCTGAGGCAGAAGAATCACTTGAACTCGGGAGGCAGATGTTGCAGTGAGCTGAGATCGTGCCATTGCACTCCAACCTGGGTGACAGAGCAAGACTCTCTCAAAAAAAAAAGAAAGAAAAAGGAAAAGAAAAAGAACCGAGGTTTCAAACCATGAAAAGGCATGGAGGAATCTTAAGTGCATATTATAAAGTGAAAGAAACCATATGATCCAGTAATTCCTTTTCTGGGTTTATACCCAAAGGAAATGAAATTGGTACGTTGTAGAGATATCTCTGCTCCCATGTTCATTGCAGCATTATTCATGACAGCCAAGATAAAGAAACAACCTAAGTGTCAGTAAGTGAGTGGATAAAAAATTGTGACATGTGTGTACCATGAAATATTGTTGAGCCTTAAAGAAGGAGATCCTGCCATTTTCAGCAACATGAATAGACCTGGAGAACATTATGCTAAATGAAGTGAGCCAGACGCAGAAGGAAAAACACTGCGTGATCTCACATTCATGTGGAATCTAAAAAAATCAAATACATAGAAACTGAGAACAGTGGTTATGGGGGGATAGGAAGATATTCATAGGCTATAAAGTTGCCGTCATGTAGGATGAATAAGTCTACAGAGATAATGTACAGCATGATGATTATATTTAATATTGTTTACTGAAAATTTGCCAAGAGAGTAGATTTCAGGTGCTTTTACCACAAGGAAGGAAGGGAGGAAGAGAGGGAGTGAGGGGGGTGAGAAAGAAGGAAAGGAGGAAGGAAAGAAAAGATAACTATGTGAGAGGGTAAATATGTTAATTTGCTTGACTTTAGTAAGCATTTCTCTCTATATATCAAAACATCATGTTGTACACCTTAAATATATATAATAAAACAAAGAAGGCCGGGCGCGGTGGCTCAAGCCTGTAATCCCAGCACTTTGGGAGGCCGAGGCGGGTGGATCACGAGGTCAACAGATCGAGACCATCCTGGTCAACATGGTGAAACCCCATCTCTACTAAAAATACAAAAAAAAAATTAGCTGGGCATGGTGGTGTGTGCCTGTAATCCCAGCTACTCAGGAGGCTGAGGCAGGAGAATTGCCTGAACCCAGGAGGCGGAGGTTGTGGTGAGCCAAGATTGCACCATTGCACTCCAGCCTGGGTAACAAGAGCGAAACTCCATCTCAAAAAAAAACAAAGAAAAATCAATCTGAAAGGCTGCATACTGTATGATTCCAAGTGTGTGACATTCTGGAAAAGGCAAAACTATGCAGAAAATAAGATCAGTGGTTGCCAGACATTAGCAGAGGGAGGGTGAATAGGCAGAGTACAGAGGATTTTTTGGGCAGAGAAGTGAATCTGTATGATACTGTAATAGTGGTCACGGTGGTTATATATTTTTCAAAACCCATAGAATGTACCACACCAAAAGTGAACCCTATAATGTAAATTATGGACTTTGTGTGATAATGACATGTTAATGTAGGTACATTGATTGTAACAAATGCACCACTCTGGCACAGGATGTTGATTGTAGTGGAGGCTGTGCATGTGGGCAGGCAGGAGGTATATGGGAACTCTCTGTACTTTCTGTTCAACTTTGCTGTGAATCTAAAACTACTCCTAAAACTATAAAGAAAACACAAATAAGGAAAGAAAGAAACTCAGAGGAAAAGAGGAAACACAATACAAGACTGGATGAAAACTTTAAAAATAAAGCTATATTTAATAACTTTAGAAAACTAAAAGAAGAGATTTTATTCTTGAAACAAAGACAAGAAATTATAAAAAGGGTATATTCAGAAAACACAAAGCCCTAGAATTCAAAATTAGTTCAATTGTTGGGTTAGGAGAGTTACAGAAGTTTCCTGGGGGTGGAAAAAATGAAAAAGCTTGAAAATGGGAAAGGAAAAATAAGAAAATTAGAATATCAGTCCAGAAAGTCTAACATGCAAATAATATAAATTCTCTAACAAGAGTAAAAGGGATGGTAGAAAGTTATTAACAAAATAACACAAAAAAAATTGGTATAACTGAAGGAAATTAGCTTCAAAATTAAAAGTTTTTCTCTTAGTGTTCAGTATAATACTTCTAAGATAATTCCTACCAAGACATATTTTGAATAATCAGAAATCCAGTTATATAGATAATATTCTATAAGCTTACAGAGAGAAGAGAAAGACAACACCAAAAATTTTCATACAAAGAATCAAGAACGATAGTAGTGAAAATCTTCCTGGAGCAATACTATAAACTAGATGACTATAATACAATACCTGCAAAATTCTTAGGGGAAATGATTTTAATATAGACTTCTATAACTAACCAAACTATGGCTTAAGTGTGAAGTTTGAACAATGACATTTCCATATATGCAAGGTCTCAGAAGATTTTATTCATCCTTACTTAGGGAACACTAGAGTATACCCAAAGTTAGAGACTTAACAGAGAAGCAAAGAATCTGGCACAGGAGAGAAATGAAGAGAATTCTCAGGACATAACTGAGCAGCATATCTAAGCACCATCTACCAATGGGAGTTGTGAGGTTTTGTGTTTGGGGGTAGGGGTTGGGTTTGAGATGGGACCTCACTACTGCCCAGGATAGAGTGCAGTGGTGCAGTCTTGGCTTACTGCAACCTCTGCCTCCCAGGCTCAAGCAGTCCTCCCACCTCAGCCTCCTGAGTAGCTTCCTGCCTCAGCCTTCCGAGTAGCTGGGACTATTGGTGTGCTAATTTTTGTATACCTATTTTTGTAGAGATGGCGTTTTACCATGTTGGTCAGGCTAGTCTGAAACTCCTGAACTCCAGGTATCTGTCTGCCTCAGCCTCCCAAAGTACTGGGATGATAGGTGTGAGCCACCACCTGGCTGGAGTTGTTCTTTTCAGGAAGGCACAGTCCTGGCTCCAGGTCATGCTTGCCCTCGGTCTTGTGTTCAGGATGGAAACCCTTTCTTTAATCTTCTGCCTGAAGGGGTTTGTCTTTCTCATTTGTTGGTCTAACTCTTAATTTGTATTAACAGTGCTTGAGTAGATTAGCAGTCAGGCCTGAGTGTCAAAAAAGTCTAAGAATAAAATAGGGATTGAACTAAGGTAATAAGGTGAATAAAAGAAAGAAAAAGGTTAACAAATGGTGGGGTGCGGCAGAGTTACAGTCGGGAGGAGCTGATATCTGAGTAAACGTGGACAACTAAGGAGAAGGAGATGTCTAGTTATCACCCAGATTTCTGGCTTGGGCCGCTGGATTAATGACAATGTCATCAATGAAGTAGGAACACAGTAGGAGGAGGTTGTTCAAAATAAAAATGAGTTCAGTTTTGGACTTTTAAGGATATGTGGGTGGACAGGGCATAGAACTGAAGCACATGATAGGTCATTCGTTCAATACTCTTGTCTATTAGTAATAAAGAGATAAATAAGAACCAGTTACCTCCCTGAAAAAGCTCATAGTCTAATAAGGGAAACAAATACATAAGCAAATAATTTATAATGTAGTGTGATAAATTTAACAATTTAAACCTGTAAGGTATAGTGGTATCTCAGAAGAGAAGTGACTTTGATATGGACAGGAGGCAGGAAAATACTAGGTAGAAGAGGGTGGTTCCCCAGCAAAGTCCCCACCTTCAAGCCTGGAAACCCATGGCCCTAAATGGGAACAGACATTTCTGTTTTCATGCCCAAATGTTGCCTTTTGCCTGCCATGTTCCCCTGTCCTGTACCCATATAAGCCCCAAATTCCAGGATTCACTGTCAGATGAACAGAGGAGCAGAAGAGTGGCACGGCAGAGTAGAAAAGAGGAGTGTTTGACTGTCAAGGGGAGTTTGGCTGGGGACAGTTGGAGAGGGTGTCAGCCATGGGACAGCCATACTCCCATGGGAAGATTATCTTCCCATTCCATCTGCTTTCCAGCTCCCCATCCATGTCACTGAGAGCCACCTCCATTACCTAATAAAATTCCCACATTCACCATTCTTCAAGTCCGTGTGTCACCTGATTCTTCCAGGACACTGGACAAGAAACCGGGTATGAAGAGAGCACTGAGCTGGTTAATGCTTAAGCAGTCTGCAGATGGCAGAGCTAAAAGAGCACTGTTGCGTGCCTACTGGGGCTCCAGGAGTTGTTGCAGGCATCTACTCCCTAGATGCTGCTATGGGCCTGGAGCCCAAAAGCGCTCACCCTGGTTCCTGCACCTGCCCGTCTGTGAGCTCCCCCTCCTGTAAGCGGTTTGAGAATGCAGCAGCTGAACAGACAAGCCACACCCCTGTTGCATGTCCTGCCCTGTGAGCGGGGTCAGGGGACTCTCCCGTTTCTACTTGGTCTTAGTTGGAGGGTGAGGGTCAGTAAATGTTCTTGGAGAACTAAGCTGAAAAGGAATTCGAGTCAAGGCAAGAGAGAATATTCCAGCACGTGCAAGGATACAAAGGCATATATGCTGCATATTGTATTCAAGGTACCAAAAATAGTTTACTGTTATTAGTAGTATTAAAACATGTGCTCTGAATGAAGAGACCCCCCCCAAAACAGGCTTTGTGTGAGCAACATGACTGTTGATTCCCCCCGAGTGGGGGCGCTGAGTTCGAAAAGAGAATCAGTGGAGGGCGGTGGGATAGGAATTGGTTTTATAGGTTTGAATTAGGTGTGGAAAGTTACAGAAGTTATAGTTTAGGGCGGTTTTGCAAACTTGGAGTGGGTTATAGGGTCTGGAGTCATAAGGTTGACCAGGGTGCCTTACAAAGTCCAATTGCCTTATCAATTGGGGCAGGAGTAAGGAACAATAGAGAATGTCTTAAAGTTAATTAGGCGCTGCAGGGGTTGATCATTTGTTCCCCTTTTCATGGTCTTCCAGTGACTTCAGATTTTCCAGGAACTCATCTGGAGTGTCCGTGCAGGTCACAGAGGTTAACATGGCGTACACGATGCCATCAGTCAGCCTAAAAGACCTTACATTCCTGTCTTTTTATATTAATAATATAAAGGAAAAAGAAATGAAGAGCGGAGGGCAGTGGTGTATTAGGAAGGCTGGCACAGAGAGGTGATGGGGCGATGTTTCTCAGGGCTTCTTCAAGTGGGATTGGGGGCGGCATGGAAACCTAAAAATAGGAAAGAATTTAGACTGCTGGGAGATTTTGGGACAAGGGGTGATTTTGTGGGGTTGTTAGAAGGAGCATTTGTCATATTGACTGATTGGTTGTTGCTTGTATATGATTTTATAGGAATTGAGGTATTAATTGGAAAACACAGGATTTAAATAAAAGAAGGAGAAAGATAGGTATCAGAGGACTAAGGATTGAAAGAAGCCATGACACCCAGTTAGAGAGTGTCCAGCCAGTCCAGCCAGGGCCAGAATAACCATTTGCCTGATTAGCCAGCTTTTGGGCTCTGTCTTTTAATTTATTGATGGCATCATACACAAGGCCGGAGTGGTTTGTTTAAACACAACATTCTTCATTTAGGAATAGGCAAAGACTTCCATTTTCAGCAGTTGGTAAATCAAGACCTTTGTGGGTTTAGAAGATAACTGAGGGATAAGGAGGATTCTGAGTTATTGGCGGAGGCAGGAGGGGCAGACAGAAGGGAGAGAAAGAGCAGGGATTAGGGAGGGATTGGAGTGGAAAAAAATGTCTAGGCATAGGGAATTTCAGACCATTTGCCTGTTTTATGACATAAGTTTTCTAGATCCTTCAGGATAGAAAAATCAAAGGTACTGTTTTCTGGCCATTTAGAGCCATTGTCCAATTTAAATTTTGGTCAAGTCGTATTGCAGAGAAAATAAGAGGCTTGGGTTTCAGGTCAGGTGGTAGCTGGAGGGGTTTGAGATTTTTCAGAACGCAGGTTAAGGGAGAGGAGGTAGGAATGGAGGGTGGGAGATTGCCCATAGTTTAAGAAGAGCAATAGAGACAAAGAAAGTGAATGCACTACCAACCAGTTTAGCAGGTGTACCAGACTAAACCTTGGTCTGAACCTGGGGTGAATCGGTTAAAGGTGGCATCCCCTCGTTGATGCGTCACCTATGAGTGCGAATGAGTGACCAGAGCAGATGTCTCCGCAGTGACCAGTCACCGAGGGAAGACTATCTTCCCAGTTGTGTGACCTACATAGGATTTTTTCCGGTCATGAACCTCACGGAAAGTCCTGTCTTTCTTGTCTCCACTGAAAGGGAGAGGAAAATGAAACTGATAGAAGGAGACTGACAGGTGGCAAGAAGGGCTAAAGAGAAGAGCTGAGGCAAACGCTTACCTGATCTGAGGATGGTAAGTGGATGCGTAGGCTGGTCTGATGAACCTGGGTCATAGGTAGGTCTCTTCACGGAGGGAGCACAAGGAGAACAGGGACAAGGAGGTTTGGTCTCCCACAGGAGTTCCCCTGTCTCGGGTTTCTGCAATCAAGCACGCTCTGAATGAAGAGACCCCCTCAAACAGGCTTTGTGTGAGCAATATGGCAGTTTATTCACCCGAGTGCAGGCGGGCAGAGTCCAAAGAGTCAGTAGAGGGTGGTGGGATAGGAGTTGTTTTTATAGGTTTGGAGTAGTTGTAGAAAGTTACAGAAGTTACAGTGTAGTGTGGTTTTTGCAAACTGGGAGGGGGCTGTAGGGTCTGGAGTCACAAGGTTGACCAAGGTCAGTTACAAAGTCTAATTGCTTTATCAATTGGGGTGGAAATAAGGAACAATAGAGAATGTCTTAAAATTAATTAGGCAGCACAGGAGTCGATCATTTCTTCCCCTTTTTGTGGTCTTCCAATGACTTCAGATTTTCCAGGAACTCGTCTGTTAGTGTTCCCACAGGTCACAGAGGTTAACGTGGCATCCATGGCACCATCAGTCAGCCTAAAAGACCTTACAAGTAGTACATAAGGTACAAAGGAGAAAATTAAACTGGAGAGTTAGACAAGTCTCAGATCCTAAGGGAATTTTAGTTTTTGCTGAAGCAGTGAGAAGCCACTGAGGTTGTTTAAAAAGAGTCA
Source organism: Callithrix jacchus (assembly GCF_049354715.1). Taxonomy (NCBI): domain Eukaryota; kingdom Metazoa; phylum Chordata; class Mammalia; order Primates; family Cebidae; genus Callithrix; species Callithrix jacchus. Next base: position 95,727,767 of record NC_133509.1, read on the forward strand.
AAGTAAATACTGGAATCTACTGTTGGTTGCTTCCAAAGAGAATTTTGGTCCTTCCTAGAGCCCAGAACATAATCTCTTTCTCTGGCAAAGAGAACATAGTCTTCTGTCTTCCTTTTCCCAAAGGTTACAATTATTTTATGAAGATTGCAATTTCTAGTAACAATAATGGAGTAAAGAAGGAATGAAATGGCCTAGGTATGCTCCTCAGTTTTTTTCTTTTTTAAGGCAAAAAGGTTTTAAAACCCTCTAGAGCACTGATTCTCAATACCTTCTTTTTATAACAAGCATTTTCTAAATGCTCCCTTTACTATATGAGATGCAATTCCCTTAAGTATTATTCCCTGCTGCAGTGAACTGAGTAATGCTTCCCCAAAAGTAGCCACATCCTAGTCCCTGAAACCTGTAATTGTTACCTTATATGACCAAAAAGAACTTTGCAGATGTGACTTGAGTTAAGATGTTGAGATGGAGAGATTATCCTGTTGGACTCTAACTTCAGTCATATGTATCATTGACGGATGATTGTAGAGAGGGGAGATACAGGCAATATGTCCTCTGAAGCAGAGATTATAATGACATGACCACAAACCAAGGCATGCCAGCAGCTACCAGAGACTGCAAGAGGCAAGGAATGGATTCTTTCTAGAGCCTTCAGAAGTGTAGCCCTGTGGACACCTTGATTCTGACTTTGTGAAATTGATTTTGGACTTCTGGACTCCAGAACTGAGAGATAATAAATTTCTGTTGTTTTAAGCCACAAAGTTTGTGATAATTTGTTACAGCAGCCCTAGGAAACTAATATAGTACTTACATGATATAATGTTATAATAAAATAAATAAGACACAGAAAGTAAATGTTGGTGATGGACTTTCCATGTAGGAAACAATTTTTGGCAAAGTTCCAAACAGAACAAATAGTCTTCTGCTTTTACATGGTAATTGTATTTCTGGAAATTTTAATGTATATTCAAATCATTAACTATTGTTTGTAGCATCTACCATGTGCTTGACACAGAAAGAATATTTAATAAAAGCTGGATACATGGATGATGAATAGATGGATGTATTAAAACTACAAAGAGATTATATAAGTTCCAAAATTAACATGCAAGGAAAAAATTATGTGTAGTCACTTATCTTTAAAAATTCCTTACATAGTTTATCTAATATAGTGTCCAATGTCTACAAGACATACTGGACACTGACATATACCATTTCTCAATAAAGAGCTGACAGCCTCCTCCCCACCCCAATCGCCCAGCATTGGTTGGGGTATCCTATGAAGGACATGAGTTGCCTCAGGGACATAATGAATTCCAGTCAGCACTGTGAGATATTCTCACTGTAACAATCACAGAAGAACTAAAACTGATTAGAGGCAATAGATATATGTTTCCCATTTCAAAGCCCACTGTGGACATTTTCTTATGGTTTGGGATGGTAGTGAACTGTCAAAACTATATTTTGATCTGTTTTTCTTCTTTTGATCAGGAATCATAGTCAAGTAAACCCACAGTTAAACTAAGAGGGCTAATTACATGGGTCCATCTAAAGTAGGTTAGTGTACTTGTCTCATCCTTCTTATTAATGAGTGGTTCTAAACTGGACTTGGTTTTTGATTTGTTTTGTTTTTCCGATGGGGCATTTGACAATGTCTGGAGGCATTTCTGATTGTCACAGTTGGGGATTGGGGAGGGCAGCATGAAGCAAGGTGCTATCGGCAGCTAGTGGGTGAAGGCCCAGGGATGCTCCTAAACATTCTGCAATACACAGGACAGCCCCCAACAACAAATAACGATCTGGGCCGATAAGAGGTGGCAAGGTTGAGAAACAGTGGCTACATTGTGTGTGTGCTCTCCTCACCTAGCGATTCCTTTGTAGTGTTTGCCTTGACATTAGATTAAGTGTTCCCTTAAGCAGAAGCGGAGATTTCTGTTATTGAGTTGCAGTGAAGGATGGGTGTGAATCTCTGCAGGGTTAAACATTTTGACATTAACCTTCCCTTTTTATCAAAAGTAATATATGATCGTGTGGTGTGTGTGTGTGTGTGTGTGTGTGTGTGTGTGTGTGTGAACTTAGAGCAGTTCCCCACCCATTCTTCCCTAGTTTTATCCCATTTCCCAGAGTTAGCAACATTTAAAGAGTTTCTGTTTTTAATTCTTTTGGTGATTGCCTCTCTAAGTCAAAATAATATCTTTTGGTTTTTTATTGATGTAAGAGATTATCTATTGACTCTTCACTGTAAAAGGGTAGCAAAAGCTTAGCCATACTAATCCCTCCCCTTCTCCCTTCTAATATTCATTATTTTGTAACTCTAAATAACACATTTAAACATTTAATTTTTTTCCATCAACCTTAGTCAGTATCTAGTGATTCTGTTCTTTCTTTCACTTACCTTATTCCTATTTCCTGTACTCTGTCTGCTGTACCCTTACATTGTCAGATTGAAAATATTTACTTTCTATTTTGTAATTATATTAGTTTGTTTTTATCCATAGGTTGAGGCCAAAAGTTGAAAATTTTTACCATTTGTAGGATATAACTGTAACTATTGTTCACTGAATAGCTAAGTAGTATTATACTGGGATTCCCAGAATCGTTTCTGTATGTGCAGTGTCACATCCTCTGTGCCACGTGAAAGAATGTTCTTAGTTTTCTAGCATTCTGTTTTCTGTGTTGAGTGTTTTAAAATCATGCCACTTTCAGTTGGCACACTGACATCTAAACAAATATTTAAAAAGATCACAAGTGTCAATGAAATTGCATAGTGAATATTCAAAAAAGAATGACCATCATGGACAAATAATAAAAAAAAAAGACCAGAGGAAAATTATAAAAAAACACAAGAAAGACAAGAATTTCAGAATAATAAGGGCACGTTCCAAATAGCTAGCTTTCTAAATATTGAACTGTATTTGAATAACTAATGTCCCTCACCCCAGATCCAAAGATAATATTGCTGCTGCTGAAACTTGGGCTTTGTACTATGAGCAGAGTTTATTAATTGTCCTATTTCATTGAGGAAAAAATGCAGAGGAGACAGGACACTGGAATAACTAGCTGGAAATATTCCACTATTTCATGGGAAGCAGGTTTCTAAATGATTCCTGTGGAGGCCAAACTCTTTCTCTTGCCAAAACATTAAAGCATTAAAGTGTGCCTTGATGGTACATTAAGGAAGAAATTTTCCCTAAATTTACTTGATTAAGATTTATAGCCTTTCTGCCCCACAAAACATAGCATTGATTTCTTTAATATCAAAAACTAGTTTCCTAAAATAAACTGCTAATGGTTGCTTTCAGTCGTTTACTCAAGATGGGTCATGCCAAGTACTGTTTGTATGAATTCCTGCAAAGACTGAATTAATTTTGTGATTGTCATAATTAATGTTATTCCTATTCTGTAGGAATATGCTATTAATGTGACTGGTCATCACCACATCTTATTTTTGTATCTCTCAAAACATCTTTCATAAAACATTGATGGTAGGAAAGAGCTGAAAAAAAGATCTCCTATTAGTAGACAAATAAATACTTCAATTACTAAACACCAAAGAAAATTAAAATTACAGTTTAAATCAAACCTACCAGGTATTTGGTAGAGAAAATGGAACTATACATAAACATGGTTTTTAAAAATAAGGTTCTACCACTTTTATTATCTTCATTATAGAATAATGGAAACCCTTCCCTGCCAAAAAAGAAGGAAGAAAAAGAAAAAAGTTTGTGACTATTTGTATGTAAATCAATTCAGTCTTTTTATGTATCTTTTTCACCTAAAATAATATTGGCATTTTAATATTATTATAGTTTTTAATGGCTACATATTATTCTATCAAAAATACCTACCAAAATTTATGTAACCATTTCCCATTGTTGAGCATTTAGATTAGTTTTGTTTTTCCAGTTAGAACAATGCCCTGTGAGTATCTTTGCTTATAATGATTACTCTTGATTTTAGTTTTGCTTCTTAAGACAAGCTCTTAGGGGTCAAACGTTTTAAATATTTTAAAGGTTCATTGTTCAAATTGCATTTCAATAGTCAGTGCGAGTTTACCCTGTTTCCAGCATTTTAAGAAATTACCCAAATAGGCCAGGTACGGTGGTCCACGCCTATAATCTCAGACAGGTGGATCACAAGGTTAGGAGTTCAAGACCAGCCTGGTCAAGATGGTGAAACCCTGTCTCTACTAAAAATACAAAAAAATTAGCTGGGCATGGTGGTGGGCACCTGTAATCCCAGCTACTCGAGAGACTGAGGGAGAGAACTGCTTGAACCCGGGAGGCAGAGGTTGCCCTGAGCCAGGACTGCACCATTGCACTCCAGCCTGGGCAACAGAGCAAGAATCCATCTCAAATAAAAAAAAAAAAAACGAAAGAAATTGCCCAAATGACAGAGCAGTGCTTTAAAAGTGTTACCCTAGTGTTGATTTGGTTTATATGCTGAGATGCTCCAGAAAACTTAAAAAGTGAGTATGTGGAGATCAAACATTTGGCTCTGTTTACATTTTATTTAGTAAAGCCTCAATGTTAAACAAGAAGCCATTATTCATATTCATGCTGTCCCAGGCTTGGAAAGGTGCTTCTAATTTTTGCAACATAAAAAAAGTCTGATGACAGTGACAGAACTGAATGACTAGCTAGATACACTGACCGGAAAGCTAGAATTAGGATTTGAGCATTGTACTCAGTCTCCATTTAAGAGCCTAATGGTTTCTTCTCCATTTCGAAATTTACTGTATTTAGGTGTATTTTCATAAAACTAAAAAAAAAAAAATAGACCCAGAGAGCAAGTAGTTGCAGTTGAAACTGTCTTCATTGAACTGTTAGTTTAGTTACATTTTCTCAAACAGTAGTGTTGTGTTTTAATTTTTTTAATTAAAAAATGTTTAATTTTTAAAAGTTGATGTAACTGAAAAACCAATTCTGTTTGGAATCTTTCAGTATTATGGTTTTTGCTCACAGTAAAGATATTTGCTTGTTACGTTTACTAAATATACTATCTATACTTCATTTTGTTGTTTAAAAATAAAACAAACTACAGTTAAACTTTTTGATTTAGGGTATTACATTAATGACTTGCTCACTGACTGAGAAATTGATGCAAAATAGGTCATTTGAAAAGCAGGTGTTTGATATATCCCCATAGGTAACACTGTAAAGCTTCCTTGCTGTAATTTCTTGGAAGGAAAATTTTCTAAAGAAAGAATGGGCCGGATGCAGTGGCTCACACCAATAATCCCAGCACTTTGTGAGGCTGAGGTAGGAGGATGGCTTGAGTCTAGGAGTTTGAGATCAGCCTGGGCAATATAATGAAACCCTATCTATCCAAAAGGAAAAAATAAAAAGTTACCCTGGCATATTTGCATGTGCCTATAGTCCCAGCAACCCTGGGGGCTGAGACAGGAGGATTACTTGAGCCCAGGAGTTCAAGGCTGCAGTGAGCTATGATTGTGCCAGTGCACTTCAGCTTGGGTGATACAGCAAGACCTGTCTCAAAAAAAATAATGTATATATTTAACTGTAATATAAAAAGGAAGCTGAAAATGAACTTTGATATTTAATCTCATGCTCAGAGTAACATATCAGGGATGCTCTGGAGACTTGGTTCATATAATATGGAACAAAATTACATTCTCAATGCCAAATTACAAGATAATATGTACATAATTTTTAGGTTTAATATATACGCCAAGGCAGTAGAGTGTTAAATATAAGGAATGGTACCCCTGTATAACATTATCAATTAAGTCTAAGAATATTAAAACAAGCCAGTAAAGATTTGTTGATTAAAATAATTATTAATTTTTGTGACAGCATTTACTTTAGAAATGTGATTTCAAAAAAAAAAAAAAAAGAATGTTGGCATTTCACAAAGGAGGAAAAAATTTAAGTTCTTAGTTTTATAACTTTTTAATGTTCCAAAATGTGTCTAAAATCCACCCCTGTAAAATTATTATTGAAGTCTCTATTATTAAATAATAGTTTTCTACTCATAAATTAAATTGTGTATCTCAAATTCAAAGCTGAATTACCCTTGTGCATTGTTTAGCAGTATGTAAATACATTTTATAAAAGAGATATATCATTCATGAAGTTTCCAAATTCTTTGATCAACTGTGATAATAAAGTTAAAATTTTTGTTGTTAATTAGTAAATCTCCTTATTTTTCAGCATTCCACTGCTTTCTTTCTAACTTTGTAGTAATAATATGTAAAGATTATATTTGGCTTTAAAAATGCTTATTGTTACATACATGGAAGTCTTTGATTATGAAAGTACCAAGAAGTTTTTTTGTTTATACAGTGACAATTGAAAGAAAACTTAAGTATATCTTGGGAAGATGTATTAAAAGTAGCTTTGAGAAATGATGAGCCATCTCTTTAACTCAATAAAAGATGTATATTGCTGTACCAAGCCTCAGTATCTGCTATCCTCTTTAGTGCAAGCACTTCTCAAACTATAGGATTATACAAGTAGCGACACCACTAGTTAAAACATAAAGCTGGGCCAGGCGCGGTGGCTCACAGCTGTAATCCCAGCACTTTGGGAGGCCCAGGCGGGTGGATCACGAGGTCAAGAGATCGAGACCATCCTGGTCAACGTGGTGAAACCCTGTCTCTACTAAAAATACAAAAAATTAGCTGGGCACAGTGGCGCGTGCCTGTAATCTCAGCTAATCAAGAGGCTGAGGCAGGAGAATTGCCTGAACCCAGGAGGTGGAGGTTGCGGTGAGCCGAGATCGCGCCATTGCATTCCAGCCTGGGTAACAAGAGCGAAACTCTGTCTCAAAAAAAAAAAAAAAAAAAAAAATAAGGCTATATGATCTAAAGACACCGTTTGGTTCTTTTATGAGCCATTTAATTTTCATCTTTTCTGTGACCACATTTATTAAACATGTGACATGAAAATGTAATTTAATACTCTTTTATGATGAAAAAAGAAAGTATATGCCCTACCAATTATGGGTTAAGATTATTATTTTTTGTCAACATATTATCATTCTAGGCACCTGGATAAGTGAACATCTCTGAAAATATCATACATTTATACTTTATTTACATATACAGCTTTTAGAAATCATTGCCAGTAAAACATATTTGGACAATGTGGTATGCAAGTACTGTATAGGGAGAAGCAGAGATGTTCTTGAGTAATTATTCCATTTCAATTAATCCAGCGTGGCTGGTTGTGAGACAACCTTGAAATGTGTTAAGCTTTACTTCTTATAAGAGAACTGTATTCTTATAGATCATAAGCGGTCAAGTTTTCCAAACACAAATGGTTACTTCTGCTTTAAATTTAGTCTGCCCATTCAGTAGCTACAATAAGGCAGATGGATTAAACCACTAGGAATTTGCAACATTAGTATTGAGAGTGTTTAAGCAACTTAAAATATTTCAGAATGCCTAAGATCACAAATTTACTTATGATCAGCCTACACAGATTAATTTAAAATAGATACAGAGAGATGTTAGATAGATCTAGGGTCGTAAGTCCGTGACCAAAATTACATTAATCTGCATGTTGACATTGGTTACCTTATGTCAATTAGAAGCTTTTTCTTAGTAAAAAGGGAAAATTATTAATATGTGCAGCTTGAGAGAGAGAATCAGAAATGAGATACATTAAAGAAACGTAATAAAAGAGTCCTTGGTGATTAATTTTTTTTTAAAGTGAAAACCATCACTACTGAGTAAAAAAGACATGTTCTACAAAGACATCTGAAAGTCATAGGTATCATGGTTTATATTTTGGAGTGAAAATTAAAGGTTTGATGAAAATTACCAAGACTTTTACATAAAATAGTCGATTAAGCCCAACCATGCTTTTTACTATTGCCTTTATTTGAGGATGTTAGGGAAAATTTTCTCATTTTGTGTTTAGTCCTGATTGGCCTGGATCTTAAGAATTATACTGTACTTAGTTTGTAGTAGTGGAATTAATTTTCTTCTTTTTAAGACTTGATATATAAATCTTTTGTATAAAAGTGAACACTGTAATTTCTCTTAACAGCTGTAACATCTTATGAAGATCTTGGACTCTTTGTATTTGGATTACCTGGAAAGGTAATTTTTTTTCTCCTCATTGTGTCCAAAACCCAAAGTGTCATTTTTCCTTTAGTTTCAAGTTAAAAGAGACAAGTATATGTAAGAGGAGGATAATAGAGGAATAAAAGGTAACTAAAGGGAGAAAAGAGAATGATGGGAGCAGGCAGAGAAAGAGAAGTCTGTGTGCCCTTCCTAAAAATGTATCAATATTCAGTGCTTGAATCTTTTAACATTTTTCATTCTAATAAAGGAGCACAATGACTTGAATGATTTTAAAAGAGTAACAATGACCTAAGTTTTTCTTACTAAGTTTGATTGTGTATTCATAGGAGTAAACCCTTATAAAGACAAGAGAAGAAAAGCAACATAGAATTCAAATTATAGCATGGCTATTCACAAAACCAGTCATCAGAAGATATCACTTAAGAGTTAACAGGGCTAAAAGATGATCTAGCCATCCTCTCATTTATAGATGAGGAAATTAAGGACCAGAGAAATTAAGGAGCCTATTTGTCAACTATTACATAAACCAAGTACCACATCCTAGAGCTCTAGATCTACTGCTTTTCTTACTCAGAATAAGAGAAATAACAGTAGTATTTATTGGGTACTCATTTGCAATAGGCATACTACACTAGTTTAAAAGGTAGAGAAAAATAGTCATCTTCCACCAATAATCAGATGTTGAACATTGCTGTTAGTGCTATAGTGTAATTTTTAAAAATTTCTGAATACTTCTAAAAGTCATATTCATTTTGGCTCCAAACAGGAATTATTTTGTTTGTAATTCTGTTGTTTATGTTTTTATGTTTTTGACAAATAAAAATTGCTTATATTTATCATGGACAACATGTCATTTTGAAATATACAAACATGAAATGGCTAAATTGACTTAATATTTACATTATTTCACATACTTATTATTTTTTGTTTTATTTTTATTCTAAAAGGATACTCTATTTGGAAGTGACTAACTTCTTAAAGTTAGTCTGGAGGAAAAAGATAGAGCTATGCAATGTAGTTACATTCCAATTAACTTTGCTTTTAAAGTACAGAAAGGAATGCTTAAATCATGCTATATAGCATCATGGCTTGGACCTTAGTAACCTGAAACTTGAACAAAACAGAATATGTTACTTGAGGGTAGAGGGTTTTGTTAATCTTCCTTAGTAGCAATTTCTCTGTTCTAGAGGAATAGGATGTTTGGTGTAACGAGGGATGAATTTCTTCCATCTAGTTTAAACAAGAAGAAAAATTTTTTATGAGAAAGTTCCCCAATTAATTTAATATAACCTGTAAACATAACTCTAACTAGCCTCACTGACATCACTGTCATTTCACATTCATATTTCCTGCATTCCTTATATAGCAGCAAAGTTTAAAGAGTAGGGACTGCTGAGTCTCTTTTTTCTAAAACTCTTAAGTAGTTGCTTTGTCATTTTAATACATGCGCCAAACAAGTTTATAGTAGGCAGGCACACTAGACAAAGCATACTTTGAATGAGGAGTTGTTTGGTTCCTTGTTTAAATTTTCTCCCCACCTCCACGGTTGGGTTGAAACTTAACTATTTCCTCCTATCCAGATATTATATGGATATGATATAGGATAATATTCTGATAAAGAAATTTTTGGAAATGTTTTGAACTTTTTAAGGAAGATTTATTTAAATGTCTATTAATTGGTATTATTCACCAGACAAATATTTGTTGGTCAAATACCTTGTACCATGTACTGTGCTAGGCATTAAAAACATAAGTAAGTAGGTAGGTAGGTAGGTAGGTAGGTAGATAGATATTCTGGCTTTCACAAAATTAAATGCTTAAATTCAGCCAAAGAATGGAAGACTAATCATTAATAAGTTAATTTACTGTTTTTTGCAATATATTAATTGAAAAGAAAACCAAATTTTATGTATACCTACTATTGACAGTAGGTATTATTTGTACTGAAGATAGTGTACAGATGTTCAAAATCATCTTTTCACAAATCGACTGATATTTTGGAACTAATTATTAAATAGGCATAGTTTTTTCTAGAGAACGGTCAAGTGGCAATCACCACTTCTTCAAAGACACTTTGCCAAATTTTCGTATCAGTAGCCCCCCTCTGTAAACCTCAAAGTTCCCAGGTCCTAATAACTTAAGATTGTTTTCAGGATAGGCAAATGCTATACCATTGATAGAATTTCTAGCAAAGATGGGCATGAAGGATGACCTGTTACCAATTCATGTAGAACTGAATGATGCTAGGCAGCTAGTCAGCTCCAGGCTTACGTTGGGGGTTCCAATCCATCAAGATTTGAGTGCTTGAAAGGCCCAAATGGAAGCACAGTGTTTTAGTATTTCCTCTAAGTATATCTGTTACCTTTAGTTTCCCAGGAATCTCATCATGATAAGCTGACAAAACTGCGGGCTGAATCTAGTCCTCAGGCACATTTTATGTGGCTCAAATTTTTTTTTTAACTGATTACCAACTAAGCATCATGAAAGTATGAAAACATTTAATTTCTGGCTTTCTTTGAAAAATCAGAAGATCTGGTTACATTGGATACACATTCTCACATGTTATCAACTGGCCAGAGCTGAGTAGCACCTGCCTCACTGAAGGGGGAGGAATTCTCCAATATAATATAGTTCTTGCCAACTCCATGTCTTATACTCAGCTTAATACACATTACTGAGTTTGGAACATTTTGCCTATATTTTTGGGGTCTGAGAATATTTGGGCTCTAGACTTTCTTAATCCCTGGGACTGGGATGTTTGAAGGCTTGGTATATGCCAAGCTGATATAATCAGAAAACTTATATCATTTCCTTTTAGGCAATATAGCATTGGCGCAGCACACCCCAGCCTGTCTTTTTCTACTTATTTAAGCAGTATGGTAAAACCAGCAAGAAAGGGAAGGAGATACTCTTCCTCACTTTTAATTTTTATACTTTGATAATCATCAGTTACTAGCTTTTAACACTTTTAACTATTTAAAAATCACTGCCAAAAAAAGATTTCAAAAATTTTTTTATAGTAACTATGGAACTATTAAAGAAATACTTTTTAATGTGATTATTAATTTTATGTATTACAAATGACTGGCAAATTTCTTTCCAGTTTCTTTTCACTTACGACTTCTGCATCTGTTTTTTTAGTAAGAGTTACTAGATATTAATAAAATACTGATTCTTTTATATTATTTCCCCCTTTATCTTCTGAATATATTTGTTCTTTTACAGGTGATGGTGGCAGGTACTATAATAATTCAGAATATTGGAGGTAAGCAATTGAAAGTGCACTGCTTATGCATAGATGTGATGGTAATAATGTCCTTCCTTTGAATTGTTGTCTTACTTCAGATCTAGCTGAGAACCTCTGTAGACATAGATTTCTTCAGAAGCCCTGTGTGCTGGCCTCGTTACTCTGTTTTGTTGGTTTGTTTGTTTTTTGGATCCTTTTTAGCAGCACTTGTGACAGCTTCTAAATTCAGTTCTAGCTAAACCCTGATTGCGGTCGTGTTATTAGGTCTACAACACACCTCTAAAACATTGGCTTTCTATGGTTATGATAATTTTTCTGAGGCAGAGTATAGTCTGGGAAAAACTCTCCTGGTGATTTTAAAATGTTTTCCCTCTACTTTTGTTCTAATCACCCTATTGGCAGATACTGCTTTAGAAGGATTAGTATTCCATTGGCTGTGAGTGATCAGGTATGGACAACAATATCCTCTTATAACCAGGAATTTAAAATTACCAAGTGCTTTAAAACATAAATAAATCTGAGATAAATAAGAAGTATTCTCACATTTATCCTGTATCTCATTTCTGTTAATAACCAATTCTAGAAATGATCTCAATATTGAGAACTATGTAGAAATAAAACTGTTAATTATAGACAGTACTGAATAAATGTATTAAACATTTAAATCCAAAATATGGATATCATGTGTGTTTGTGCCCTAAAGAAGGTGCATAGTGCTTAACAATGTCTTAGTTTTCTTTTATCTTTGAATGGAGTGCTAAACAAATGCTCTTAAAGGAAAATACACAGAAAAGGTTGACTTGCACTTTGGATCTTATACAGGATTATATAGTCAGAGGACATTTTAATCTTATTTTTTACATGTAATAGTTTAAAATTATTTAAAGATGACAGTTTTAATAAAGTTCAGCCCTCATACTGAGGAGATCTGAGCTATATCACTTTAAGTATTGTTCAATCAAATTCTATCTTTAATAGGTTTCCTGGTTAAGGAAAAATTAACATTCCATCAGTAAGCTGTGCCGCCATTTATTTTGGAATCTTGAATATTCATGTGTTAATTCTTTGAATTTTCATGAAAACATGAATAAAAAGAATACTTTCTTGCATGTCATACCACATAATTTTCTCCTAACACACACTACTTCACACTTCCAGTAGATGTCAAGAAAACCAGTCTCTTCATTTATGAATTTATTATAGTGTCATTGATTTTAAGGTCTATTTTAGGATAATTTATGTAGCAAATAAGTATTACTTAACTGCACTGATAATTTTTTTTGAATATGATGTATATCTTTGTAGTTTGAATCCCTCTTTATCCTCTGTGTATCGTCTCAAAGAACTATCACATTTTGTGACCCTTGCACAATTCCCACTGCTGTATTCTTCGTCTCTTTCACCTTGATTCCTTCCTTGTTCTCTGATCTTGTTTGTAACTGTTATTGGAGATGACTGTACTGTTGCACTCGCTGTTACTGGATTTATTTCAGCACTTGGGGGAAGTTCAGCAATTCTTAAAGGATTACTCAGCCCTAAACAAATGAATGTACTATGGGAAAAAGATAAGTGTGCCTTTCTGTCTCAGAGAGATTCAATTTTATTTCGAACATGTTTTTAGTAATGGATTTTCTGTGAATTTCTGACAGTAGATGCTTTCCTAAAAGCTACATGGTCACTTACATATACTGTGGGTTTCTCTTCCTGATCAATCTACTCTCTTTTTGCTCCAGGAGTACTAAACCAGGTCACTAGCTTTTCCCTCTTCCCCTCGTTTTTTTTTTTTTTTTTTTTTTTAATTCTTTATTGCATTTTAGGTTTTGGGGTACATGTGCAGAACATGCAAGACAGTTGCATAGGTACACACATGGCAGTGTGTTTTGCTTCCTTTCTCCCCTTCACCCACATTTGGCATCTCTCCCCAGGCTATCCCTTCCCACCCCCCCCTCCTGCTGGCCCTCCCCTTTTCCCCCCAATAGACCCCAGTGTTTAGTACTCCCCTCCCTGTGTCCATGTGTTCTCATTTTCATCACCCACCTATGAGTGAGAATATGCGGTATTTCATTTTCTGTTCTTGTGTCATTTTGCTGAGAATGATGTTCTCCAGATTCATCCATGTCCCTACAAACGACACGAACTCATCATTTCTGATTGCTGCATAATATTCCATGGTGTATATGTGCCACATTTTTCCAATCCAGTCTATTATCAATGGGCATTTGGGTTGATTCCAGGTCTTTGCTATTGTAAACAGTGCTGCAATGAACATTCGTGTACATGTGTCCTTATAGTAGAACGATTTATAGTCCTTTGGATATATACCCAGTAATGGGATTGCTGGGTCAAATGGAATTTCTATTTCTAAGGCCTTGAGGAATCGCCACACTGTCTTCCACAATAGTTGAACTAATTTACACTCCCACCAACAGTGTAAAAGTGTTCCTTTTTCTCCACATCCTCTCCAGCATCTGTTGTCTTCAGATTTTTTAATGATCGCCATTCTAACTGGCGTGAGATGGTATCTCAATGTGGTTTTGATTTGCATCTCTCTGATGACCAGTGATGATGAGCATTTGTTCATATGATTGCTGGCCTCATATATGTCTTCTTTTGTAAAGTGTCTGTTCATATCCTTTGCCCATTTTTGAATGGGCTTGTTTGTTTTTTTCCTGTAAATCTGTTTGAGTTCTTTGTAGATTCTGGATATCAGCCCTTTGTCAGATGGGTAAACTGCAAAAATGTTTTCCCATTCTGTTGGTTGCCGATTCACTCTAGAGACTGTTTCTTTTGCCGTGCAGAAGCTGTGGAGTTTCATTAGGTCCCATTTGTCTATTTTGGCTTTTGTTGCCAATGTTTTTGGTGTTTTGGTCATGAAGTCTTGCCTACTCCTATGTCCTGGATGGTTATGCCTAGATTTCCTTCTAGGGTTTTTATGGTGCCAGGTCTTATGTTTAAGTCTTTAATCCATCTGGAGTTAATTTTAGTGTAAGGTGTCAGGAAGGGGTCCAGTTTCTGCTTTGTGCACATGGCTAGCCAGTTTTCCCAACACCATTTGTTAAACAGGGAATCCTTTCCCCATTGCTTGTTTTTTTCAGGTTTATCAAAGATTGTATGGTTGTAGATATGTTGTGTTGCCTCTGATGCCTCTGTTCTGTTTCATTGGTCTATATCTCTGTTTTGGTACCAGTACCATGCTGTTTTGATTACTGTAGCCTTGTAGTATAGTTTGAAATCTGGTAATGTGGTGCCCCCCGCTGTGTTCTTTTTGCTTAGAATTGACTTGGCTATGCAGGCTCTCTTTTGGTTCCATATGAAGTATGGTGGTTTTTTCCAGTTCTGTGAAGAAAGTCAATGGTAGCTTGATGGGAATAGCGTTGATTCTGTAAATTACTTTGGGCAGTATAGCCATTTTCACGATATTAATTCTTCCTAACCATGAACATGGAATGTTTCTCCATCTGTTTGTGTCCTCTCTGATTTCGTTGAGTAGTGGTTTGTAGTTTTCCTTGAAGAGGTCCCTTACATTCCTTGAGAGTTGTATTCCTAGGTATTTTATTCTTTTTGTAGCAATTGTGAATGGCAGTTCGTTCTTGATTTGGCTTTCTTTAAGTCTGTTATTGGTGTAGAGAAATGCTTGTGATTTTTGCACATTGATTTTATATCCTGAGACTTTGCTGAAGCTGCTTATCAGTTTCAGGAGTTTTTGGGCTGAGGCGATGGGGTCTTCTAGGTATACTATCATGTCATCTGCAAATAGAGACAATTTGGCTTCCACCTTTCCTATTTGAATACCCTTTATTTCTTTTTCTTGCCTGATTGCTCTGGCTAGAACTTCCAGTACTATATTGAATAGGAGTGGTGAAAAAGGGCATCCTTGTCTAGTGCCGGATTTCAAAGGGAATGCTTCCAGTTTTTGCCCATTCAGTATGATATTGGCTGTTGGTTTGTCATAAATAGCTTTTATTACTTTGAGATACATTCCATCGATACCGAGTTTATTGAGGGTTTTTAGCATAAAGGGCTGCTGAATTTTGTGGAATGCCTTCTCTGCGTCAATTGAGATAATCATGTGGTTTTTGTTTTTGGTTCTGTTTATGTGGTGAATTACGTTGATAGACTTGCATATGTTGAACCAGCCTTGCATCCCCGGGATGAATCCTACTTGATCATGACGGATAAATTTTCATTTGCTGTTGCAATCGGCTTGCCAATATTTTATTGAAGATTTTTGCATCTATGTTCATCATGGATATTGGCTTGAAGTTTTCTTTTCTTGTTGAGTCTCTGCCGGGTTTTGGTATCAGGATGATATTGGTCTCATAAAATGATTTGGGAAGGATTCCCTCTTTTTGGATTATTTTGAATAGTTTCAGAAGGAATGGTACCAGCTCCTCTTTGTGTTTCTGGTAGAATTCGGCTGTGAACCCATCTGGACCTGGGCTTTTTTTGTATGGTAGGCTCTTAATTGCTGCCTCGACTTCTGACCTTGTTACTGGTCTATTCATAGTTTCAGCTTCCTCCTGGTTTAGGCTTGGGAGGACACAGGAGTCCAGGAATTTATCCATTTCTTTCAGGTTTACTAGTTTATGTGCATAGAGTTGTTTATAATCTTCTCTGATGATGGTTTGAATTTCTGTGGAATGTGTGGTGATTTCCCCTTTATCATTTTTTATTGCATCTATTTGGTTGTTCTCTCTTTTCTTTCTAATCAATCTGGCTAGTGGTCTATTTTGTTGATCTTTTCAAAACACCACCTCTTGGATTTATTGATTTTTTGAAGGGTTTTTCGTGTCTCTATCTCCTTCAGTTCAGCTCTGATCTTAGTTATTTCTTGTCTTCTGTTGGGTTTTGAGTTTTTTTGATCTTGCTCTTTCAATTTTGACAATAGGGTGTCAATTTTGGATCTCTCCATTCTCCTCATATGGGCACTTATTGCCATATATTTTCCTCTGGAGACTGCTTTAAATGTGTCCCAGAGATTCTGACATGTTGTGTCTTCGTTCTCATTGGTTTCCAAGAACTTCTTTATTTCTGCCTTCATTTCATTGTTTATCCAGTCAACATTCAAGAGCCAGTTGTTCAGTTTCCATGAAGCTGTGTGGTTCTGGGTTGGTTTCTGAATTCTGAGTTCTAACTTGATTGCACTATGGTCTGAGAGACTGTTTGTTATGATTTTAGTTGTTTTGCATTTGCTGAGCAGTGCTTTACTTCCAATTATGTGGTCAATTTTAGAGTAGATGTGATGTGGTGCTGAGAAGAATGTATATTCTGTGGATTTGGGGTGGAGAGTTCTGTAAATGTCTGTCAGGTTTGCTTGCTCCAGGTCTGAGTTCAAGCCCTGGATATCCTTGTTGATTTTCTGTCTGCTTGATCTGTCTAATATTGACAGTGGAGTGTTAAAGTCTCCCACTATTATTGTGTGGGAGTCTAAGTCTCTTTGTAAGTCATTAAGAACTTGCCTTATGTATCTGGGTGCTCCTGTATTGGGTCCATATATGTTTAGGATCGTTAGCTTTTCTTGTTGTATCGATCCTTTTACCATTATGTAATGTCCTTCTTTGTCTCTTTTGATCTTTGTTGGTTTAAATTCTATTTTATCAGAGATGAGAATTGCAACTCCTGCTTTTTTTTGCTCTCGATTTGCTTGGTAAATCTTCCTCCAGCCCTTTATTTTGAGCCTTTGTGTATCCTTGCATGTGAGATGGGTTTCCTGGATACAGCACACTGATGGGTTTTGGCTTTTTATCCAATTTGCCAGTCTGTGTCTTTTGATTGGTGCATTTAGTCCATTTACATTTAGGGTTAATATTGTTATGCATGAATTTGATACTGCCATTTTTATGCTAGCTGGCTGTTTTGCTCATTAGTTGATTCAGATTCTTCATTATGATGATGCTCTTTAGCATTTAGTGTGATTTTGGAATGGCTGGTACTGGTTTTTCTTTTCTATGTGTAGTGCATCTTTCAGGAGCTCTTGTAAAGCAGACATGGTGGTGACAAACTCTCTGAGTACTTGCTTGTTCGCAGAGGATTTTATTTTTCCTTCACTTTTGAAGCTCAGTTTGGCTGGATATGAAATTCTGGGTTGAAAGTTCTTTTCTTTAAGGATGTTGAATATTGGCCCCCATGCTCTTCTGGCTTGTAGTGTTTCTGCCGAGATATCTGCTGTGAGTCTGATGGGCTTCCCTTTGTGGGTGACCCGACCTTTCTCTCTGGCTGCCCTTAGTATTTTCTCCTTTATTTCAACCTTGTTGAATCTGATGATTATGTGCCTTGGGGTTGCTCTTCTTGCGGAATATCTTTGTGGTGTTCTCTGTGTTTCCTGCATTTGAGTGTTGGCCTGTCTTGCTAGGTGGGGGAAATTTTCCTGGATAATGTCCTGAAGAGTATTTTCCAGCTTGGATTTATTCTCTTCATCACATTCTGGTACACCTATCAAACGTAGGTTAGGTCTTTTCACATAGTCCCACATTTCTTGGAGACTTTGTTCATTCCTTTTTGCGGTTTTTTCTCTGATCTTGGTTTCTCATTTTATTTCATTAAGTTGATCTTCGACTTCTGATATTCTTTCTTCTGCTTGGTCAATTCGGCTGTTGAAACTTGTGCATGCTTCGCAAAGTTCTCGTCTTGTGTTTTTCAGCTCCTTCAATTCATTCATATTCCTCTCTAAGTTATCCATTCTTGTTATCATTTCCTCGAATCTTTTTTCAAATCTTTTTTCAAAGTTCTTAGTTTCTTTGCATTGATTTAAAACATGTTCTTTTAGCTCACAAAAGTTTCTCATTATCCACCTTCTGAAGTCTAATTCCATCATTTCATCACAGTCATTCTCTGTCCAGCTTTGTTCCCTTGCTGGTGAGGAGTTTTGGTCCTTTGTAGGAGGCGAGGTGTTCTGGTTTCGGGTGTATTTCTCCTTTTTGCGCTGGTTTCTTCCCATCTTTGTGGATTTATCCACCTGTCGTCTGTGTAGTTGCCGACTTTTCGATTGGGTCTTTGAGTGGACCCCCAGATTGTTGATGATGAAGTATTTCTGTTAACTTGGTTTTCCTTGTACCAGTCTAGCCCCTTTGCTGTACGACTGCTGAGGTCCACTCCAGGCCCTGCTTGTCTGGGGTGCACCTATAGCAGCTGCGGAACAGTGAGGGATGCTACCAGTTACTTTTTCTGCTGTCTTTGTCCCAGAATGATGCCTGCCAAATGTCAGTCTTTTGGATATAGAGGGGTCAGGGAGCTGCTTGAGGAGACAGTCTGTACTTTATAGGAGCTCAAGTGCTGAGCTGTGAGCTCTGTTGTTCATTCAGGGCTGTTAGGCTGCTATGTTTAATTCTGCTGCAACAGAACTCATTAAAAAACCCTTTTTTTCTCAGATGCTCTGTCTCAGGGGGTTTGGGGCTTTCTTTGTGAGTGTCCGTTGTGCTGTCCTGCCCAGCTAGGAGGCAGTCTAGTCACTATTTGCCTCCCCAGGCTCCGCCCTGCTGTTGTGAGGTTCGCCCTGTTGCTGCAGGCTCTGCCCTGCTGCTGCGGTCTCCGCCCTGCTGCCACAGGCTACGCCCTGCAGCGGAGTCTCTCTGTTGTACCGGGTTGCCTCGGCAATGGCAGGCTGCGTCAGCAATGGGCGTGTACCTCAGTAGGGGCAGATTGCCTCGGTAATGGCAGACGCCCCTCCCTCACAAAGCTGCACCATCCTGGGTTCAGCTGTGCCCTCAGGGAACCTCTCCACCCGGAGCGTTTGGAATCGCCGTTTTGTTTGTCCCACTGCACTACCCCAAACGCTGTTTCCCTGGAATCTCCTGTGCTAACTCACTGTCCAAGTCCCGTTCAGTCTCAAGTTCAGACCTCTCAAGTCTCAGATTGCCGGTTGAACAGGGCACCCGGACCACTGTGCTTTGTGCGGAGTGCTGTGTAGCGCCACTGTGCTACAGCGCTGGCCGCCGGCCGCACTGGCTACTGGCTGCACCAGCCAAAAACCTCTGCCTGGCGTCTCGCGTCTCTTTTATACCTGGGAATTTCCCCATTCTGTGGGCAACAAAGATCCGTCTGCAAATGCAGCCCTGACTCACCCTCTCCGTGCATTCACCGAGAGCTTCAATCATGGGTTGTTCTCACCGTTCCATCTTGAGTTCCCCTTCCCTCTTCCCCTCGTATTCCTTTCTTTCTTCCTATTAATGTTCCTAGTAAATGTTATTTACTAAATGCATACTATGTGCTAAGTACTAGGGATGTAAACAAATGAAGACATTGATTTGATTTATGGAATATCGAAATATAGGAAATAAACTGGGTCTTTGGTGAAAGACACATGAAGCAAATATTTATCAAGGGAAATTCATGATCATTTTGCTTTTAAAGGCCTTCTATTTCCATTTCTTTCATTGATTCACCATGGGAATTATATCTCATGAAAATCGAGAAGTATTTAAATGTTAAAAAGAATAAGAGAGTTAAGAAACATTCAGATATGATTTACTTACCCTGAAAATAATAGATATTTTATATATATATCACCCAGGTTGGAGTTCAGTGGTAAGATCTTGACTTGCTGCAACCCCACCTTCCAGGTTTAAGTGATTTTCAAGCCTCAACTACCTGAGTAGCTTGGACTTACAGGCTTGCAACCCCATGCCTGGCTAATTTTTTGTATTTTAGTAGAGGCTGGGTTTCACCATGTTGCCCAGGCTGGTCTCAAACTCCTGAGCTCAGGCAGTCCTCCTGCCTTGGCCTCCCAAAGTGCTAGGACTGCAGGTGTGAGCCTCCATACCCAGCCTATTTCAATATATTTTAAAACTATTTTTACATAAATGAGATCAACTCTCCCCAATATTTTGTATTTTAAAATGTTTATATAATTCTAAACTCGAAATTATTCTATGGTCTCTTTTAAAAATCATTTATATAGTATATTCAATTGTCTCTTTGAGGCAAAATCTCAGGCTTTTAAAGAGAACTTTAAAAACTATCCCATTCATCCAACAAATATTACTTACTTAGTTCCTCTCAGAAACTAGGAAAAGTTAAGAAAACAAATAAATGAAAACGTATAGTGTATTTCCCCAAGGAGTTCAAAAATCCTCAACATTTAATCTTTTCACAATTTTCAAACATTTATTATATCATAGCAGAAGGAATAAAGGCCAACCGAGCAAGGTTTAAATTCAGGCTTCATTATGGGATAAATGTGAGCAAGCTGCTTATTCCCACTGCACACTGATCTCTTCTCTGTAAAATTAAGATAATATCCATATTGAAGAGTTGTTTTAATTAAAGCATCTCATAGAGTGCTTGACCTAAATAGAATATATTACATTATTTTTCAGTTTTAAACAACCACTGCAAAACTCAGATAATTTATACTAACAATAAACATTCTATCTTTATAAAAAACATTGTCTGAACTACATTATTTGCAGACAGGTGCTTATATGTAAAATTCAGTCTGGTTTACACTTAATATAATCTTTTAAATATCCAATATATTTCCAATTAATAAAATAATAAAAATCCATTTTAATGAAGTAACATTTAATAAGTCACATTATTATGTCATTTTGTTATTGACTTAATATGATGAAACAGTATATATACTTATTTAATATAATGATACAGTGTATTAAATATCCTCCCAAATAAGTACGTTGTTTATTCGGAAGAATACATGGACTAGAGGTTCCACAGATTCTGTATATATCAATCAAGAAACTACTTTTTAAGGCTAGGGTTCCTAGACTTTAACCTAAGAGGCTGCTCTAAAGGGTGCTCCTAAGAACTGATGTTTCATTTTTCTTAGTGACAAAGAATAGCATCCATGAATGCTTTTAGGGCAATAGTTATTGGTTTGTTAAAGACACCTAAGAAAAGGACAAATCGTCTTTTGAACCAAGTATAACCCTCTCATTGAACTTTGCTGTATTATAAAATATGTTAATATGCTAAAATAATTAATATGCCTCCCAATATGCCTAATGTGAATTCAAATTTTGGGGTAAGAAGGGACCCTAAGCTCCCTGCTTCACACTCTACCTCCAACAATTTAACAAAGAGGGAACTGAAGCCAAGAGAGTGAGTGAGGGATTTCTGCAAGACACATGGCTACCCAATGGCAGAGACTGGAATAGACAGAATTCGAGGTTCCTAACTTTCAATCCAGTGTTCTGCTCATAAGAGCAAGCTTCCAGTTCTATTTTAATAAAGCAATGATGTATTTACATCTGGCTAAGAAAAAAAGACTGAAAAACTCTGAAAATATCTATTCAGTTATTACTGATTAGGCAGTTAATACACTTTTAACCAATGTGAAGAAAATCAGGAGGACATCATTCTAAAAACTAAGTAAACATTACCAGCTTTTCTGAATTTAAGGGACAGTAAAAACTGCTGTAACTGCTCTAAATTACCTTTTTAAAAAAACTTCTAAAATAAGCAAGCAAGCAAACCAACAAACTTAAGAGTTGGGAAAACTCATGATTTATCCACCACCAAAGCAAGAATCCTATGTAGAATTCTGGAAATTGACCAGACAGCTCTGTTTGAATGTTTTCAGGGATAAAGGAGCATTTTCAAAGGGTTGTAGGCCATCCGCATATCACACAGCTTAGTTACCAGGTACTCCAAATGAGAAAACCCAAATCAGCTTCTCTGTAGATTTCTTTATATTAGCCCCAGTTCTGCCCTCTGGAACAATACTTGAATTAGTCTAGTCTTGTGTGTGTGTGTTTGTGTGTGTGTGTGTGTGTATTCAGTCTTTCAAATATTTGAAGCTAGTGGCCAGTCTAGCATTCCCCTTTTCTTGATAAATATATATTTATCAAGAAAATAAATAGAATATTGAAAGTACTTAGAAATAGATCATACAAATTACTTCAGCTCTATTCTGCTCAGGAAAGGTTTATCAATTCCCAGGTATAATGCTAGGTGCTGGGAGTACAAAGAGAAATGAGGCATAATCCTTGAGCTAAAGGAACTTAACAACCTAGTGGGGTACAGGAGCATATATAGAGAGAACTTAAATCTAGTAACAGTGAGTGCTATATTGTAGTCATCTCCAATAACAGTTATAAACAAGATTAGAGAACAAGGAAGGAATCAAGGTGAAAGAGACAAAGAATACAACAATCGGCATTATGCCAGAGTCACAAATTTGGATCTAAATTGCTGAACTGAACAGTCTTCATAAACTGTTAAACAACAGTTCAGTCTAACCTAAACAAAACATGTCTTTCTTTCTCCCCTAAGATTAATCGGACACCAAATATTAGTCACAAGGCTCTAGTGTGGTTTAACAAATTGATTGGAAAAATCTGCCTTCCAATAAAATCACTAAATTTTATAATGGAAAAAAATGCAGCACACTAAATTTAACACTCTTATTCTAAGGTTATGGAAATCCTTCCTTTGGAAAATTGAGAACCATATAGTAAATTACTACTTAAAACCAATTCCTGATATCCTCCTAATACTAATGAATAAGAGGCTCAAAATTTGCTGGAGCCAGAGGTAACTCTGCTGCCATTTCCTCAGGTGCTGGAATAGCATTTGCTGAGAGCCACTGCTGCTGGGACCCAAAGTCCAGAAAAGAGGTGTCTAGAAGTTTTAATATTTGATGCTCTTATAGGTGAGACAATTCAGGCTTAGAGGATTTGAATCTGGTGGCCTAAATAAGAATAAAGGATTAAGAACTGCAGTAGAAAGTAAGACAAACCCTATACATTTTTCTAGGGTTATGGGGAGCATTTTCCCCATGTATTTTAATTTTCATTTATGTACATGTTCTGTACTATCTGAGTACAGAGAGAACTTTAGTGGCATTTAGATATTTTGGGGGACCACCAGATTAATAAGACACATTGAATAGAATAAACCAGTTTATATTCATGACTAAAAGTGGTGTTGGGAAAACTGGCTACCCATATGCGGAAGACTGAAACTAGACGTCTTCCTTACACCATATACAAAAATTAACTCAAGATGGATTAAAGACTTAAATGTAAGACCTAAAGCCATAAAAACCCTAGAAGAAAACCTAGGCAATACCATTCAGAACATAGGCATGGGCAAAGACTTCATGACCAAAACACCTAAAGCAATGGTAACAAAAGCCAAAATTGACCAATGGGATCTAATAAACTAAAGACTTTCTGCACAGGAAAAGAAACTATCATCAGAGTGAACAGGCAACCTATAGAATGGGAGAAAATTTTTGCCATCTATCCATCTGACAAAATGCTAATATCTGGAATCTCCAAAGAACGTAAACAGGTTTATAAGAAAAAAACATCAAAAAGTGGGTGAAGGATATCAGCACTTTTCAAAAGAAGACATTTATGCAGATAACAAACATAGGAAAAAACATTAATCATCACTAGTCATTTGAGAAATGCAAATCAAAACCACAATGAGATACCATCTCACACCAGTTAGAATGGCAATCATTAAAAAGTCAGGAAACAATAGATGCTGGGGAGGATGTGGAGAAATAGAAATGCTTTTGCACTGTTGGTGGGAGTGTAAATTAGTTCAACCATTGTGGAAGACAGTGTGATGACTCCTCAAGGATCTAGAACCAGCAATACCATTTGACCCAGCAATCCCATTACTGTGTATATACCCAAAGGATCACAAATCATCATACTATTAAGACACATGCACACATATGTTTATTGCAGCACTGTTCACAGTAGCAAAGACTTGGAACCAACCCAGATGCTCATCAGTGATAAACTGGATAAAGAAAATGTTCACGTATACCATGGAATACTATGCAGCCATTAAAAAGGATGAATTCATGTCCTTTGCAGGGACATGGATGAAGCTGGAAACCATCATTCTCAGCAAACTAACACAAGAACAGAAAAGACACCGTATCTTCTCACTCATAAGTGGGAGTTGAACAATGAGAGCACATGAACACAAGGAGGGGAACATCACACACCAGGGCCTGTCAGGGGATGGGGGCCTAGGGAAGGGAGAGTATTAGGAGAAATATCTAATGTAGATGATGGGTTGATGGGTGCAGCAAACCACCACAGCACATGTTTACCTATGTAACAAACCTGCACCTTCTGTACATGTATCCCAGAACTTTAATTTAAAAAAGAAAAAAAAAAGAAAAGAAGTATAGGTGGTTTTCACATAGTTCCTGTAACAGTCTTGTATTATGTGATTCTTTTCCTAAAAACTAAGGTAAGTAGTTTTCACATTCAACTCCTGAAGTAAACCATTCAGTAGGCTAGAATATCACTAGAAATCAAACTGTAAATCCCAATCATCTTCTTAATCAAGCCAGAGAAAGTCCTATTAACTCTTACAAGTAAGTACATGATAATGGTGAAGTCAATTTATGTTATTTCTGGTTTCATATCTTGCCCAATTCAAAATGTGGAAAGATGAGTCCCTAGGAGTATGTTATATTGTTATTTTGCTCTTATAGATATGAAGGATCACTATGAATGGCATATGCTTTCCTTAGTTCTTCAAAACCCCAGTTCTTTAAAGGAGATTAAAGATTTAGTCATTACTACATATTGTGAAAGGAAAACCATAAGCATTAGTAGTCTTATTGAAACCTCCTGAAATTGCTAGAATGACCCAGATGTTTCAGTTTGGCACAGAATCCACAAACCTCATTCTTGCAGCCTTTATTAACACCTCAGTTTGGTAATCTATGGACTCAGGTAACCTCATTTCTGAATCTCATAAAGAGAAAGATATAAATAAGATCATTTTCAGTTGAGATCTGTAACAATCTCAAATTCTCCGTATTTGAAAAATTCACAATATATTATTAAATGCTAGAAACTATTTGGATTTACTTTCTTCCTGTATATTCATTCATGCATTTTATTTATTTACTTTTGGTGGGGTGATAAAGTACTAAGAGGGTCTCAGAAGTCCAATTTCATATTGTCTCTTGGGAAACTAGGATTGGGTGCGCAGATACACCGCCATCTGCTGGTCAATTTATCTGTAGTGAAACTACAGCTTTCTTGAGAGCAGTGTTGTCTAGAAATTCTAGAAAGCACTGCCTTAGAGTAGGAGAGGTACAGGAAATTTGGAGAGTCTTTTTCACAAGTACTTCATTTGACAACATTTACTGGTAATGTATCATGTTTTAAGGTTTTGAAAATAATATTTTAGTAATTTCTATTGAAAATTATAAAATTTTCAGAACAGTAGGTATTTTGGTCATTTTTAGTTCAAATTTAAGATCTTGATAAATGATAATAACGGGACCACCAAATTAATAAGGCACATTGAATAGAATAAGAAAGTTAGTATCCATGACTAAAAACATGTTTGAAATAAAACAATCTCTCTGAGACAGAAGAGCAAACTTATTTTTTTTCCCATAGTACTTCCATTTGTTTAGGGCTGAGTAATCCTTTAAGAATTGCTGAACTTCCCCCAAGCGCCAAAAACCCAATTCCTTTTTAAAAAATAGCTCTAAGTAATTCTGTCCTCATACATGTATTAAAGCGTTTAACAAAAAAGATATTTATCGTCATAAACTGTAGTGATTTTTTAGGCCCAAACTCAAATTAAGGAATTTTTTAAAGTATATGCTTAATAACAACTTGAGAAACATTTTCAGAGTGCTGGGAAAAATAGTCCATAAGAATACACAATTTGGAAACACAGGGACTGATTTTTACTTTTTAGATTTCAGTGAAGTGTTAATACTTCAAATATGTGAGAACAGGAAACTTTCTCTTCAAAAGTCTAATCATAGCTGTAAATGCAGTACAGTCATAGCAGCAGATGCAATAGAATGTCATCGTGAAACTCCATGAATTTTGAACTCAACTTCACCAAACCAGCTACAAAACTGAAATGGAATACATTGAAAATATATTGCAAGATGAAATGAAAATTCTAAGTGTTACTAAAGCTTCTGACTGATGTTCTGTGTAATATACTTTTCCTTTGAAGTCAGCTGTTAATCTCAGCATTCAGAAGTAGTTTGTTTAAATACTGATTAAAAAAATAATAATTCTGCAAAATAATTCTGGTAGACTTTCCTTATTTGTCTTTGTTTTGGTTGTTTACTTTTTCACTTTGCTCCTGTTTCTCCTAGGATACTAGTTAATAGAACAAGTTTCTCAACCCAGACTGGCTGTTTCCACTATCACTAGCTTGGGCAAGTTACTTCTTTGTGCCTCCATATATTCTGTGAAATAAGTAATATCTACCTCACAGGTTTGTGTAAAGATTAAGTGAGGAAAGAACTTGTGTAGAATACTACCACAAGCATACAGTAAGCATCTAAAAAATAAAGATGTTAGCTGTTTTCATAGATCTCCTCCCAGAGCTCCTTCCCCATTTCTGTTTCTAACATCTCTCCTCTCAACTTCCCAGGCCCAACTCATGTGTTTCTCTTTATGGTTGTATCAACCAATATTAACACCTTGCAACAACTTGCTATTACCTAATCAGATTTTACCCCATTTTAGTCATTTTTTAACATAACTGTTGATTTTCCATGTTGCTTTTAAAGAATGCTTTCAACTTGTGTGTTTTAAGTTGGCAGATGTTTTATTTTCTTCCCAGAGAAGTTTCTGTTTGTTTGTTTGTTTGTTTGTTTTGTAGAGATGGGGTTTTACCATATTGGTCAGGCTGGTCTCGAACTCCTGACCTAAGGTGGTCCACCTGCCTAGGCCTCCCAAAGTGCTGGGTTTATAAGTGTGAGCCACCACGTCCAGCTGAAGTTTCTGTTAAATGAGTTCTATTAGTTATATTTAAAATTAAGTAGAAAAGAATACCTATTTAGTTAATGTGGTAAAACTAAGCGATTTGTAATGGCTGAATACCTGTCATCAAGTTATATCTTGTAGCACTGATTTTGACCTTGGTGGTTTGGGGGCCACTTAAGTATATGCATGGTTCTTGTGGATGACCCAGTTGCAGCATGGTATATCTTGTTTTAGGAATCTGTACTGCGTTGATGTCACCCAAAGTTATTTACAAATTTTTGCTTATGACTGGTCTGTAAGATAAGTGCTTAAATACTTTCTTATGCCATTTATAGAAGACATGAGACCAAAAGTGTGGCAGCCAGCTATTTGATTTAGTAAACCTTTTAGTTAAAGGCTGTCAATTATATATCTTTTTGTCCTGTCAATAGTACGTCTTTATCTTTTTGTTTCTTCTCTGTATTATATACAATATAATATGTTAAAGTGCTAGGTCTTACATGAAAGTTTGCTTGTGATTAAGAAAATCATTTTCACGGTGAATAGAATGGTGGTGTTCTTTGTTTTACTGGCTTAATCTGTGTGGGTTTTCCCCCATAGTAGGTTCTGTGGTTGTGTAGCTCTTAAAATATATACTAACATGCTCTAGAAAAGAAGCAGTGTTTTTCATGTTTTATTATATTTGTATCTTGTATGTGAGGTCTTCTTTGAGAGAGAAACACATGTTTGGTGAGTTCATATTTCTTAAAATATACATGATTCTTCAGACCAGAATCTAATGAAATAGTACTCCCATTTGAAAACCAAAGAGTTAAGGCAAAACAGAGGATAAAAGTGATCAAATGATTAGCCAGGGGCTAACAGAAATTCTGGAAAGAATGACAGATATTATTATTAGGAAGAAATAGGATCTCGTATTCACTGAAGCTTTCTACAGCTACAGGTCCAAAAGAAATATTAGAAAATTACTGAAAGAGATGAATGTATGAAACTTTAGAAATGCATGTGGTGTTGGATTAATCCAAACAAGAAAGAAAGATGGGCAGATAATAAATCACATTATATAGGAAAATGGTTTTCGAAGTTCTCTCTCTCTCTCTCTCCCCCCACTTCCCACCTCCCTCTCTCCTCTCTCACTGTCTCTTTCTCTCTCTCTTTCTTGACATATTTAAGTACATCTAGGCCAGTTTCAGAAAATTCAATTCATGATTTTCATCATTGCACCATATATGTGGAGTTCTTTGGAATCAGTAAAATAATATAAAAACTCCAAATTCTTGCATGGAGGAGGTTAATCTAAACCTTCCTTCTGTTCTGTGCCAAATTGATAGCATTTTTCCTTATGAGAATATGGACAGTACAGAACATATTTTCACATACAATCAGTTGTAATACCCCATAACTAAAAGAGTTTGCAGAAATGTCTCAGTGGGTTTTAGTCAACAGCTATACTTCTGCTAGGGAAAAAGAAATCTTTGTAAACTGAAAAAATATGTATATGTATATTTTCATCACAGAGAAGTGATTAACTGTTCTAAATTTTACTTTGCCATAAATATATGTCATTTTACTAAAAAACAGTTGAGAGTATGTGTATGTTTGTGTGTATGGTATTCTCTCTCTCCATACAAATGTACACACAAACTAGTATGTATCCTTTTTTCCTGAAGTTAAATGGTTGCATAATGTCATAATCATGAAGTTCAGCTCCTTTCAAATAATGTTGATTGAGAAATACATTTTTCTTAAACTATTTGAGCCTTTTAATTAATTTTTCCTCAGATTTTTGCCATTGAAACTTGGCATTCATTTTTGTTCTTATTTTTTTTGGTAAGTTTTGTAAGGAGAAAGTGAAATGTTTTCTGAAATATAAATAAGTAATAAAATTAATGTGCACACAAAGTACACTCTTTATTCTTCATGGACACTTTCTTTTTGGCCCATACACACGCACACAATCTCTTGGGGGGAAAGAGAATCTTACTCTATTACACTAAAGTTCTGACTCCAAATCATCTGAGTTTCTATATATTTAAGTATTTAGGCTTAAACTCAAGTATTTGCATCTGAATTAGTTCTGTATTCTGTAAACTATTAAGTTTTTCCAGTATTTGATGGAAGGTTTATAGAATTTGGTTTTTATAGCTACATCAGAATTAGGATCATTATTAAAGTCCTTAAAAGCTAGTTATTTCTTGGACTCTGTTAGATTAAATGTGAGAAACAATGCTAGCTTCAGGTTATGATTGCATAATACAGATGAGTCCTGTTAATAAAATTGAATAAACGTTGGAAGTTTTTTCTTTTTAATGTGCTTAATGGTTTCCACTGAACCTTCTGTAATCTTTTTAGAGAATATGTAATTCATTATATTATTCTTTTTTGTCCTATGATTGCATGTGTTCATAATGTGGGGCTGGGTAGTAAAGAGAGGGAAAGAAAGGGTCAGAGGGACGGAGACTTCTCTGTTGTGGTGAGGCTCTTTCTCTAGTAAGAAAGAACAGATAATCAGGTTACTAGCCATACCCATTAAACTTCTATGTCTATGTCTGTTGTTGCTAAACTAACCTCTAATGCCTTAGATGGGGTGATAACGCATAACAGAGTTTTCGTAAAACTTCATATAAAATTTCATTTAAAAGTAGCCTGTAATCAAGACCCTTTCTCTTACTAAATAGTTTCCTTTGGACTTGAAATGTAAACAAAAGATACTTAATGAACTTAACAATTATTCTTCTCTACAGTTACTTTATGTAAGTTAATCTTTCATATGTTGTCATAACTCTAATGAACATCTGTGTTCCTAGATGGATTATTCTTTAAACTGTTTAAACGCATAGAATTCTAATAGGAACACTTTTTATTCTTTTGCCGCTATGTCATCTTATCTTTTAATTATTAAAACAGAGCTTCCTGCTGCTATTGCAGAATTTTTGACTGGAGACTCTAATAGGTAAGAAAAGATATTTTACATTGTGTCCATTCATTTATTAATTCAAAAAAATGTTTATTAAGCTTTAGTGGCAAGCAAAATAAATGTAGTCCTTGCCCTCAAGATTCTTAAAAATTAGACCGAAGTGAAGTAGAATAGAAACTACTCAGCCAATGTTTATTGATTACCCATATGAAAGCGCTGTTCTGTGAATCACCTGAAGCACCAGATATAATCCTTGCATTCCTTGTGGGCTAAGGCAGGTCTGAGATTGAGATGCTCTTGAGGAGGAGTAAAGGATAAATTTCTGGGGATATGCAAGACTGGGGTTGGGGATGAGAGAAGTTTGAATATACTGACAGTACAGGTCTTAAACAAAGGAGGGGAGTGAATGATATTGCTGTCATTTCTCAGCAAATCGTAGTGACAAAAAATTGTGGTAGTTACAACTATATCTGTGTGAGATTCCTATAATATGGCATGGCAAAAAAATAATTTTAAAGGACTTAATTGTTTCATTTCCTGTTTTTGAACAATATTATAAACAATACTAAACCACATTGTATCTCTTTTATTCTTCATTATTTAAAAAATGCATCTTATATTTGACTCATCTCTTTATAAGGAAAAAACAAAATTAATTGTGCTTTTTTTTCTCTATGTAGAACAGGAACGTTTTAGGAAAATGAACTTGAAAAGACAGGATAAATCATTTTAATTGCCATCAAGTTATTTCACATAGTTAAGTTTCAAACCACAACACAAAACCTGTCAGACTTTTAGATTTGAATATTGGGTTGTTCTGCTTCAATAATCAAACTTGTTCTGGAATGCAAGGAAAGGTTTCAAAAATTAATTTTTAGCTTTGGCAATTCAGCTTCCATTAAATAATTCTACTTAGACAACTACAAATACATATTTGTAAGAAAAGTTTAGATCTTAATAGAAACCATCAAGAAAATGTAGTTGAAAAGAGACATGTAGAAGTCCTAAATCATTTTTCTTCATCAGAAGATATTGTTCCTTGTATGATACTTTACAGTTAGTGAGGTTTCCACATTTATTATCACATCTAATACTCAAATTACCTTATCTGCAGCTTTATCCAGTCACATTGTGATTTTATTCTTGGTTTGATAAACAATTCCTATAAGAAATAGCCATGTAAAATTCATTTTTGTATTTGCTGTAAAAAATATTGAGGGCACCTTCTATTACTCAAATTCTGTTAATAAAAATACTACTGCTCAAATTCTATGTGAGAAATTTGTATTTTAGGGTTAAGAACTCAAGGCAATATGAGGTAGAATAAAGAGTGCTAGACTAAGAAAAAGGAGATGTATGTTCTATCCATTTCATATTCAATAATTTCAGGAACTTAACTTATTTTGACTATGTAACTTACTTTGAGCCTTAGGTTTTTTACGTGGTATAAAGGGGGTGCCAATATTGCCTTCTTAATAAAGTTGCTGGGATGATCCAATAAGATATCTAGACACATAGCATATGTATAAACAAGCATATGTTTACACAAACTTATAGCACAGTATAAATGTGGACAATTAAGAAATTCTAATAATTACTATATTAAAGGTGGTGTTTTCCTTTTTGCCCTGACTGCTGGGAAGCTCAGAGTCAAATGGACACATTTGAATTAATATATCTGTGTTAATTCCAATAGTTGTCACATGTGTTTTATTTTTTCTTGGACCTGAGTTTGGTGGCTTCTATTTATGTTCTTTTATTGTTGTATGTCTGTGGGAAGTAGAGGGATTATAAATACATGTAATATTTTAGAAATAATTAAAGTAGTATGTGGCAGAATTGATATTGAAACTTAGGTCTTCTTTCTCTAAAAGTGATATTTTTAACATAGCTTTATTTTAAATGATTAGCAGATGATTTCCATTATTGCATTGATTTTTTTTTGTTTTTGTAAATAAAAATTAAAATGAACTTCCTTTTCACTCATATTAATATAAAATTGATTAAAATATTATTTTTCCATGTTAGAAATAGATTTTTTAAGTCATATACTTCAAAATAATGTAGTCAGTTTGCATCATCTCTGTTATGATGTTTTAAAATTGTACATTTTTTAGCCTCATCTTATTTTAGGTGTAATATATATTCATTTATTTTGGCTAATTATATTAACTGGTTTGAATGCTGATAAATCATTAATCTTGAAAGCCTGATGCTATAAAATAATTAAGAAACAAATATTATGATACTTGATTTTCACTATCTATAAAGAACAATTTTTTTCTAAATAGACTTACATAGCAGTATTTATTCTTTGAGATCAACATGATATTGATATGCTTTTATTTTAGGGTTTGATTTACAATAAATTTTACTTAAGATCTTTCAGGTGTGCTAATTTCCTGGGTTATGTGTTAGTTTGATGTACCTTTGAAATATAAACCTTTATAAAGATATTATCCAAAAAAACTGCATAATATTCTAATTTCAAAAATACTGTTAGAAGTCAGAAGCTATAATACTTAATACTGAACTTTCTTGATATATCTATATTTCATAGAATAACTTACATTTTTAAAATCTATGGCTGTTAAAGTTGGAAGCTCTCTGTTAACATTTAATGATCTTGTCAGGGGAATATGATTGACACAATTAAGTTGTCTTGCATTTTAGTTACATAATTGATATGGGATGTGAGTAAGATCCTAATTCGGAACATATGATACTCTTGTTCCACTCCTTTCGAGAATGAAATTAAAGCGACTTATAAATAAATCTGGTTTTCATTAAAATTTGGAAAAAAACATCTGCATGCCAAAGCATTTGCAATACAGCTAAGGATTTATACTCTATATTTCATACTTGGAACATTTTTATCATACAGGATTAAATCCACAGATCAAACAAGTTCTTTAGGAAGTATAAAGGTTTTTACTCTAATTCTTTTGGCTTAAAGAGAATGTATATTTAGATCACAGTAGGAAAATAGGAGTTCTGTTTGATAATTCTTTATTCCCCCCTTAGGAAAAAATTAAAGTTAGTACATTCTTCTAAGATACTTATTTACAAAAGAAATATATTTAATATATACTTTTTGAGGTTTCTTTTTACTAGTTTGTATTTCTCAGACAGCAGTTTTATTTTGTAAGTTTAATAATTTCTGTTCTTTGGGAAATATCCATTCCCAAACACAATTCATTTGTCTGTGACACACACATGCAATCTAAACTAATTGTACTGTGTATTATGTTGTTGCCTTTATTGTTAATGAATGGTAAAGAAAAGCACTGTATTTACAATTGGCTTTATTAAGATGAATTATTAAGGATAAGAAATGATTAACAATAACCAGTAGCAACACCAAGGATAGAGAAATTACATTTTACAGTAAAATTCTTGTTATAGTAAGAATTTAAAGTTCAATCCTATGAAAAGGAGAATGCAAAGCATGATCTTGAAATAAATGAGGTAGTATCTGAGAGTATTTCCATTCCCACTGACCCTAAGATCATCATCATCCTTTTGCTGATTTTACAGACATATAAAATGAAGCTCTTGAGTCAAATGATCTCTAAGGTCTCTTCCAGCTCTAACATTCCATAACAGTGATTCTGAGTTCCTGCTGGGAGGAGGTAAAGTTATCTTTAGGCCCACAGTTCAGTGCTTCGGTCAGTTCTGTGATCTGAAATCACAGTTCAGATCACATGAACTGTGATCTGAAATAGTATAAAGTAACTGGTGTTCAGAATTTCAAAAAGTGTTTCTTTATTCTTATGCAAGAGTAAAGAGTCCTAGTCCTGGGGATTAAATGGTCCCTTTTGTACAACTGTAGCTTCATGACATTTTTTTTTCTTTTAAAGAGTGAAATTGGCTTATAATAATTTTTTGTTTTATTTCATTATGGTAAGAACACTTCACATGAAGTCTGCACTCTCAACAGATTTTTAAGTGTATAATACAGTATTGTTATCTATGAGGGACAGCAAAACTAACAGATGGAATTTACTTTGGTGCTTCTTTGGGCATTTTTCCTCCTGCCTCTGCAACTGTCTGGGTCTAATATTGGGTCCCAGAAGGGAAGACATTTCAGACATAGAGCCCTGGGCCTTTTGCCAGCTTCAGAAATTTGGTTGCCAGGTGTTCCTCAATGAAAGATCTTTTGAAGTTCCTGTTTTGAGTCTTACTCAAGAGTGACTACAAGATAAACATGTTGAGTATCATTTTTTTGTATTATTAATATGTGTACTCTTTAGTACTTCCTACATGCCAGCAATCGAGGAGCATATTGGAAATGCAGAGAGCAAAGCTTCCCACTAATGCTACAAATACTTATGCATAGGTTATAGTTTCTAGCATCTTCATTTCCTAATGACACAAATTAGGGTGGGGAAGGGAAAAGTGTCATCATGGTGCTGTTTCTGCTGCTGCTCCTTCTCTTGCTTTCTTAAAGAGAAAGTTGCCAGCACCCAATAGTAACAATTAAAGATACAATGTCAAGTACTCCCTCATAAACCAGGGTGTAAAAGAACTTCAGCAAATCATAAAGTTTATGTTAGAAGCCATGGATTGAAATCCATATAAAGGAAGACCTTTGCTTAATTTAACATGGCAGTGGGAGACTGGCTATCTGGTAGAGAATGAAAAAGGATGCATTATTGCGAAGTGGGAATTTTGAGATTATCTACCAAACAATTTGAAAAAGTCCCTGTTGGTCTTTGATGCCCCAAACTCCCATTTTTGCATAAGTTTTACTTTGTTGCTATTGTGCATGTGTATGTATGTATTTTTATATTTCAATGTAAAAATCTGACAGCTACATTAAAGAAAATTTAGAAAAGAAAGCAAAGAAAAATCATGTATAACATCTCTAACCTAGTAACTGTCCTTTCAATTCTTTTGAATTTTTCCAAAAAGCTTCGAAATATATAGTAAATAATCATATTTATATCATTTTCCATTTTATTCTATTGTATTTTTTTCTTAAAGCCATGTAACATTCCACTGAGTATGCTGTTCTAAATATTTTCAAATGTTGGATATATAGACTATATAGAGTTTTCCTTTAGCTTCTTAATATTATAATAATGTATCCAGCAGCTTCATGTACATAGAATTTTCTCTATTTTCTAGAACAGATTGCCACTACATTTTTATTGCTCTTGCTACATATAATCACTGTTTTTCCAAGAGATAGTACTAATTGGCAACATCACTATAATATATAAAGTCCAGGTGTGTCACATCCTTGAATATTTTTGTTTGCTAATTTTGCTAGATTAATTGCAATAATCTCATTTTTTTTTTAATTAGCACTGGTGATTGAATTTTCTTCTTGTGTATTTACTAGTTGTATTTTTTTTCTTTCATGAATTGTCTCACTTTTACATACAAATCTATTAAGGTCTTGGGGAATTAACTTTAACTTTTGAAAATGTCTCCATATTTATCTCACATTGAAAAATTGAAACCATATATGTGTAAACAAGGAGAAAATAAAAATTACTTATATTGCTAGCACATAAAAATATCTACTTTTTGGTACTTTAAATATATCTTTCTGGCTTTATATGTGTATCCAGTTTTTTTTTTTCAATGAACAAATACAGAATCATTGTTAGCCTACCTTTTTCTCGTTCTGTATTCTAATGGCTTTATATGAAAATTTTAGTATCTTACAATTGGTAATTCATGCCCTTTCCTGAAATTTGGAAAAATGTATATAGAAAACTATAAGGAAGAAAAGTGACCCATTATTTTACCACCCAGAGATAATGACTATCAATATATTTTATTTCCTGTCTATTTTTAATGCATTTATGTTTTTCCTTAAAATTATCATGATACACACACATATGATGTTTACTGAATATTCAGTATGTTGTTATTTCAAAATTATCATGGTCTTGGATGTTTGTTTTTAATTTTTATAATTTTAAGTGTTTTCAGTAAACAACTTTTTATAAAAGTCTTTGTTCTTCGGGAACAGAAAACTAAACACTGTATGTTCTCACCTGTAAGTGGGAGTTGAACAATGAGAACACAGGGACAGTGGGAGGGGAACATCACATACCAGGGCCTGTTGGGGGATGGAGGGCAAAGGGAAGGAGAGCATTAGGACAAATACCTAATACGTGTGGGGCTTAAAACCTAGATCACGGGTTGATAGGTGTGGCAAACCAACATGGCACACATATACCTACCTACGTAACAACCTGTATGTTCTGCACATGGACCCTGGAATTTAAAATAAAATTTTAAAAACCCTTTATTCTTATTGTTTACTTTTGATAATCTTTTATAAGTGTTAAAGCACATAATTGTTTGAAAATTCTTTGTATTTGTTGCCAGATTGCTTTCCAGATAGGTACTTTGTGTAGTTTGCATTCTCACCAGCTTTTTGCATTCCTTATCACTCCTCACTAATGTTGGCTATTATTTTATTTTTAAATATTTATTAAGTTGGTAATTGGAAATGGCATCTCTTTGTTTTTATACATTTCTAAATGTAAATTCATTAATAAGAATAATAGGATCCCACAAGAACATTTTAATGAAAGGAAGTGGACTTTTCCTAATGGCTGGTTGTAGTGGTTGAGTGTGTGTGTGTGTGTTTGTGTGTGTGTGTGTGTGTGTGTGTACACAAACACTGGAGTCCCATGTCTAAAAAAGGACTTTTTTTCTAATAGATATTGGGATCTTGATGGACAAACACTACTAATAATCATATGTGTTGGCATTGTGTTCCCTCTTGCACTTCTTCCCAAAATAGGTAAGTCTTTATAGAAGAGCACATGATCTGTTTAGAAAAAGGAAAGAAGGGAGGGAGGGAAAGAGAGAAATATTAAAGGACTTTAAAATTTCACAGTACCACATTTTTGGCAGAAGGATGGTGGTTGTGAATAATTTTAAACTTGGCCTTATTTTGGGTTCTTCAGCCTTCAGGCCTGCCTAGTTAACCTATTACTTGGTTTGCAGCAGTAGTTTGTCTGCCCCACTAAAATAAAATCTTTACAGCGGAACATTAAAGAGCAGCCTTTCCTTACAGTGTACCATTAGTGGTAAGCCAGTTCCAATTCTGCTGTACAGAGCTGCATAAATGATCTGTGACAGATAGTTGGAATGTTGTTATTCTGAGCCCTAAGCCCCAGATACCAAGCACTGTAATAGGAAACATGCCCAAGATGTATAGCTTTAGTTGTACGTAAAGATCACTTTCCTTATAAATTGCTTTTTATTTTACTGTTATTTTACAGGCTTCCTTGGCTACACAAGTAGTTTATCATTTTTTTTTTATGATGTTCTTTGCTCTTGTGGTAAGTTTAAAATATAATGCACTGCTTATCTCCTCACTAAAATTGGACTCATTGTGTTAATGTCTTTTTTACTTTTAGCTGTTTTGTGTTGGGAAGGGTATCTAATTTTATTTCATTGTGTTATTAAAAGCACTTTTGTTCCATAAAATTATTTCCTTCATTGTATCTATTTTGAAGGGCTTAGCTTAGCTAGAACAGCATTTCAAATTCAGTATTTCTTGTGGTTAACTAGCGAGAAGAGCATGCCAATTCTATTAAAATCTTAGATGGAGTGTAATTCTTTGTGTAAGTGTATAAATTTATTTCTGTACAATATTGTATGAAGAATCAGTCTGGCTCTAGTCTGTAAAATCTATTTGATACTAGTCATCTTAACTTTGAAACTTTGTTCCATTAATGAAAAACATAGCTTGTGGGACTATATTGAGGAGATTTAGTAAGAACTGGGTTGCCTGTATTCCTGTTTTGTCTGGTCTATTCAGCATAGATAAATTCTCATAAAATACTACTACAAATAAATATTTTTCTTCACATGTGGGCTATATTTCTTATTTTTTTATTAGCTCATTTTTATTATAATGTATAAAAAGTCAGATGGTAAATTTAACTTACTTCGATATTTTAAAATACTTTAATATAAAGATAAAAGAGAATTTAAATTTATTTCTTTCTAATCCTTCTAAAACACCTTAACATTCTAAAGATAGTACCTTTGTGTTAAATTTTTAAGTCCTTTTTCTTTGTTTAGCAGTTTATTTCATAATCAGTATCTAAATGTCAAACCTTAAGTAGAATTAAGCATTTTTAACTTTCCAAGAATACACATGTCCAAATGGGTTTTTCATAGGCTTGATTCAACTCTTTCTTGTTATTGAGAATGCATGAAAGAAAATAGCCATATGTAAGAGCAGGATAGCACATCAGTAGTTAAGCCATATTATAGAGCCAGATTTCAAAGCTGTCAAAACAACCTACGGTGCATTAACGTAGGCTAAGCTATCTTCTGAGACACAGGGATAAATAACTTTAAATTATTTAAACAAAGTGGAAGTGACCCTGATTTTAGTGTATGTAAGCATTTATCCTCCATTGAATGCTCTTAAAACTAAAAACGTTTAACAGTGTTTGCATTTAATAATTTGTTCAATTTAACAACATTAAAATCATTCCTCCTCTTCTCTCCCCACTTGTCTGACTTATA
The DNA here is from genome assembly GCF_049354715.1 of Callithrix jacchus. Lineage (NCBI taxonomy): Eukaryota > Metazoa > Chordata > Mammalia > Primates > Cebidae > Callithrix > Callithrix jacchus. The sequence goes on from NC_133509.1 coordinate 95,766,181, forward strand.
TCTTACAAATAAGTGAATTGAACATACACTTTGTAGGCTCCATATTGAAGAGAAAAAACTACATATTTTCATCATAATTTGATTGTTGCGAAGCATGGTTAGAAGTGGTTTACATATGCAAAGGAATGTATGGATATTAAAGAGTTCAGTGTAGATAACATATTGAATTTTTCTCTCACAGATAATTGGCAATGCACTCCTTGCATATTTAGGAGTAAGTTGGTTTTCATAGCCAATAGCGTAATGCAGGTGAAATGTATTGATATGATATGTCTGCTGTAGTTTTGTTTCTGTCATGGCAGATACTTTTTAATAAAATGCAGATTTCTACTGTAGCAGTCATATGGAAATAATACCCATAGTCTACATTTATTGTAATGCCTTATAAACCATCTGCTCAGATTTTTACCTGTGAGCACAGTTTAAATTTAATCTAAAATGGGTCAATGAAGGACATTCCATACACTTTTTTAAAATGCTCTTTTTAATTGGCATATTTCTTTTATTTTTTTATGATTTTATTTTTTGAAACAGAGTTTCACTTTGTCACCCAGCCTAGAGTGCAGTGGCGCAATCTCAGCTCATTGCAACTTCCACCTCCCCAGTTCAAGCAATTCTCCTGACTCAGCCTCCCAAGTAGCAGGGATTACAGGTGCCAGCTAATGCTTTTGTATTTTTAGTAGAGATGGGTTTCACCACGTTGGCCAGGCAGGTCTCAAACTCCTGACCTCAAGTGATCCACCCACCTTGGCCTCCCAGAGTGCTGAGCCACTGCGCCCAGCCACCATATTTATTTTAGATTCTCTGAGTGTTAGGTTTTGACATACATGTGGTTAGGAAAAGGAAATGTATATATATTAACCCAGAATTTTGGAAGAATATCAATTTTTTATTTATTATTTTTGTCAATATGTGTTTGTAATTATTTATAGTATTTATATCACATTTAAAAAAATCAGTTTAGAAATGATTATTTCCTTATACTCTCTGAATAATGTTAAAGTCTATATTTTATTTGTTCTCCCAGATCTGTATTTTCATTTAAAAAATTTAACCTAAATTTTTGCCCCCTCTTAAATAATTTACAATTTTAAAAATATTTTATCAATGTCTCAGAATGATAGCAAAAAGATGGATTTATCTTTTTTGTTGAATTTACTTCTTCTGGTTCATTTTAGAACACAGATTGCCATTCTTCCTTAAAGTTCTATCTTAAGTACAGATTAGTATTCTAAGCAACATTGTTAATAAGTTGGTAATCCAATTAGACAACTTTTTTAAGAGACAGAGTCTCACTCCAGTCACCCAGACTGGAGTGCATTGGCATGATCATGGCTCACTGCAGCATCAGACTCCTGTACCTACGTGATTCTCTGCCTCAGCTTCCTGAGCAGCTAGAACTATAGCCTCATGCCACCACACCTTGCTAATTTAAAAAAAAAATGTTTGTAGAGACAGAGTCTCATTATGTTGCCCAGGCTAGTCCTGAACTCCTGTGTTCAATGGATCCTCCCACCTTGGTCTCCCAAAGTGTTCAGGATTATAGACGTGAGCCACTGCGCTGGCCTGAAATACAGAATTATTTAAATGGATTTTAGTCAGAAGCCTTCCTTCTACTCAACACTACATTAGGCATTACAGGATGTGGGAATTTAACCTGGACACTAGTCTTAAGGATCTGTAAGTCTAGTACAAGAGATAAGATTGATTTCTTAGCCAGGAGTGGTTGCACGTGCCTGTAATCCCAGCTACTCGGGAGGCTGAGGCAGGAGAATCGCTTGAACAAGGAAGGCAGAGGTTGCGGTGGGCCGAGATTGCGCCATTGCATTCCACCTTGGGTGATAGGGTGAGACTCTGTCTCAATAAAAAGAGATTAATTTCTTTTCAAACATGGAGAACAATGTGTGCAATATGAGTATTGGTATATTTGCTTCAGAATAAGAGTCTCAAGAGTTGGGAGGAGACAAGGCTCACTGAGAGCTAGAGTTTTAAAGGAAATAAAACTTGAGCAAAGGGCTTAGAGCAGAGAGAAGGGAGGCCTTTTGTACAAGTAAACAAATGTTTTTAATACTTAATCTCCTTTTTCCCTTTGTCTTTCCAATCCCAAGACTTATTTTTTTACCAACCAGAGCAAGGACTTTCTGCTAATCTTTCCTCTTCGTTGTTGGGTCTCATTTCACTCCCGTTCTGTACTACTACTTTGTGAGACATTATCTCTGTCCACCCCATATCACCATGCAGGCTTGTAGTTGGGATGGATCTTTACAGAGAAATTAGCTGTAGTAACTGAATTGTCTATTAATATAAAATCAGACTGCTACTTATTTTTTTTCTAATTAATAAAAATGATTATATTGCATTTTGGAGCATTGCTTTGAAATATTTTGATTTGAAAGCTTAAGAAATAACAACTGATAAATGAGGTAGCTCACATACAGAGTTTATCAAGGTACCTGGTGCACAGCAAGTGCTCAGTAAATGGTTGTTTCTGCCAACACTACCACTGTTAATAAGAGGAAAATATAAGAAACTGAATTTGGGCCAGCATATTGGCTCACCCCTGTAATCCCAGCACTTTGAGAGGGTGAGGCAGGCAGATCACTTGAGCCCAGGAGTTCAAGACCAGCCTGCGCAACATAGCGAAACCTTGTCTCTACAAAAACCACAAAAATTAGCTGGATGTGATGCCCACATGCCTGTAGTCCCAGCTACTTGAGAGGCTGAGGTGGAAGGATGGTTTGAGTCTGGGATGTGGAGGCTGCAGTGAGCCGAGATTGTGTTACTGCACTCCAGGCTGGGTGACAGAGTGAGACCCTGTCTAAAAAAACAAGAAAAGAAACTGAATTTGGAGCACTTTTAGTGTGGCTGAAGAGAGACCTCATAACAACCTTACTTCTCTAGCTTCTCTCTTACCCCATTCTTATGGGTTTTTTTTTTTTAAACCTATCAAGAAAATGATGGTGAGATTATTGCTTTTGATTTTGTTATTTCCTTTTGGTAAGTTAACCATTTCATTTTATGTCATATTGAAAACTTAAGAAATGTCAAAGCAACTTGTCCAGTTTACATAATAATTTTTTTCTTGGTGAGTTTTTAAATTAAGAGTGATTATTTAGTTCACTCATTAACTTAATCCTAAAAGTATACATTTTCTTTAGATTTGTTTTATCAGTGTATAAAATTTTGATTAACTTAGTCAAAATCTAAAACTAGATAAATGCCAAGTAGGAATAGAAATGGTGTTTACATATTGGTCCCCTGAAAAGGACAAATTCTTTATTCTTTCTTGCCCCTGTATGCACTGGGACTAAGCCTGGAGCAAACATTTACAGAGTAATTATGTGCCCTGAAACAACAGCAACAGTGGTCATATTGACAGAGTCTCAACTATAGGTCTAAGAACAGGATGGCCACAATTAAGAGTAAAAACCTGAAACATTTTCATGGATTAATTCTGGGAAACTGCACCCCTATGATTTCTTTTAATGTTTCTTGTTTAAATTTATTTTTACTAGCTGGAGTTCCCTAGCTATATGCTCTTATTCCAGCCAGCTTTCTCCACATTCGCCAAAAATAATACAAATCTGTAAAAGTAAGGAGGGCAGCACTTAATACATACATCAGAAATCCCTGAGCTCCTCCTGTATATAGCGTCTCTACTTATTTCTTCCTGTGGCCTTTCCGTAACTGCTATTAAATGTTTCTGTAGTCACTACTGATACCTGCTCCACAAATAACCATATTCTTGTATGACTGTCACCAAAAACAAGGTGTTCCTATTTTGAGTTGCACTTAAAAAAAAAAAAGCCTTGATGTTGTTGGAATTTTGAATGTTGACATAGAGTACCCTTAGCCTTTAATGTGGGAGATCTCTAACACCCCGTGGTCCCCAACTGCCTCCCTACCACAGGTGATCATGTTACATGTTGACCCCATTCTAACTAGGAAAAGTCATAGAAGCAGAGACTCTTCTGTTAGCATCATATTTGATATGGTGTTAGATTAATTGAAATGATATTGACCTATTTAAATTCATTGTCTTATTAATCTTATAAGAAATGATCTGAGTACTGATTCTGTTTACTTTTTTAGGTAATAATCAAAAAATGGTCCATCCCTTGCCCTCTGACATTAAATTATGTAGAGAAATGCTTCCAGGTAATAGTTTATATTTTCTTTTCAGTTTCTTCCTTTTTATTTCAAACTAAAAAGAAAAAAAGACTAATGATTCTTTTCAGATTAATGAAAAAGTAATGGCTATATAGCATTTTAGAACTTTGTTTTGAAATATTTTGATTTGAAAGCCTAGTAATAATAAATTCATCATTTTTATTGATATATTTGAAATTTAATGGCTGTTGGTTTCTCTTTTTCCCCTCAATACTCTTAAACAGATTTCAAATGCTACAGATGATTGTAAACCAAAGCTCTTTCATTTCTCCAAAGAGGTGTGTAAGTTATTAACAGATACTTTTAGTTGATTTTTCACATTTCAAGTTTTAAGAGGTTTGTGTAACAGGGTCTCTTAGGTCTTTGTACCTGTAACTAATTAATTTTCATGAAAGTGCTAAGTATAGGATTGCCTACCAGAAGAATACTATTATTTAACACAGGGTGGCCCATTATGAAACAGCCACCTTTTTTTTTTTCCTGGCATGCCTTTAAATGGAGCCTGTTTTAAATGGGCCTCTGCCTAAAAGAACAGATTTACCGAATGTCTGGTCTGGCCAATAAGGTCCTCTGTGGATACAGACTTCCTGTTGCCCTCTGGACTTGTAAAGCTAAATAGCCAATTATATCAAAAACTCTTCCCCTGTGAGTAGAACCTTGGTCTGTAGCTAAACAGCCTCATCATTGGACTAGTGATTGAGTACTGCCAATATATCTTCTGGCCAACATTCCAAAGTTGAAATTTATGATGCCAGGAGTACAGACTAGAAGACCAAATCTTTTTGCCTTCTCTATGAGCCATAGGATACAGGAAATGCCTGTAAGAGTTCCTGAGCATCAGCAGAGGAGACAAGAACTGTGACCTGGATGGTCTCTGCTTTACCCTTCTAGAAGAGCTCAGTCTTCCCTGTTGCTGCAGGTTTCTTCATCTATACTTTCTGACTGCTGAAATGCTATTTTGCACAGGTCCCAGATGATAGAATCCCCTCTGCTCATGTACAACTGTATTAGTGTTGAATGTTAGTGTGGTTACTCCTCCATGCAGAATTTTCCTTTTTATCTCTAGTTTTTAAATGAGAAATATCTATCTGGCCCCAGAAGGGAGATTACCACATTTTTTACATGATAAAGACCTCCAGATGCCTTAAAGATCTAGGTAGGATAATTGACAAGCCAGGAAATTGAGCAATATATGAAATAGAGAATTTGTGAATTAAATTCCTATTCCCCTAATTCAGCTTCAGGAAACACTACAGCTTCGTTTCTTCTAACCTCTCTCAGATACATTAAGACTCTAGGCATTGTGTCCCAAGAGAGGTCTTCATTTCTGGAATTTCTTTTGTTTAGGAGCCTAAAAGTAAAGTGGAAATTTTTTTAGAGCAGAAAGGAGAAAATAGATCACCATCATCTGTTTGGTAAAGATATTTTTCACTTAAATGGTAAATTTTTTTGCTTTACTCTGACTCTTAAGTATTCTAATAATAAAAACAAAATAAAACCTTATACTTGTATATTACATTAGATCTCTTAAGAGTTTGTATGTCTAGAATAAATGATATTCATTCCCACCAAAAGAGATCCTACTCACAGATGCTGGCAATATTAAAATATAATTAATATTTTCAGTATTCCCTTGGATTGTGTTTATGAAAGCAGGTTCAAGAGCATTAACTATTAGTGCTGCTTAGGGTAATAAGATATATATAAATTCTACATACATTTAAAAGACTGAGAATAAAAAAGAACATTTCTAAAATGTTATTTTTATCTTATTTAAATATTATTTATCTTACATAATTTTAAAAATCTTATCCAGATAATGTAGAAGTAGTGATTGTAGTAAAAGCAACATGGTATGGGAAGGAAGACAAAAAATATTCTGGCTAGTACAGGCAAGCCAACTATCAAATAAAATATTTGTTGATGATCACAAGTGTTTTTCTCTTTCAGAAATTCTTATTTTAAAAAGAGATGACTCATAAAAGATTAAATAAATTTAATCAAATTGATTTTTTAAACAACTGAGTTTGTTGTCAAATGAAATAATGGTTTCAGTAGAGAAGCATTTAATAATTTTGTCTTTTTGAAAACTTTTTTCAGAGTGCTTATGCCCTACCAACCATGGCTTTTTCATTTCTCTGCCATACCTCAGTATTACCCATATACTGTGAACTTCAAAGGTACTGTAGAGTCCTGGAATATTTTAAATATATTGTGTATCTTTTTACCTCTAGGGCTTTCAGATTGAATGACATTCTCTTTTATTAATCCTTTTCTCTCATCAGTGGATTCTAAGTGTTAGTTTAAAACAAAACAACCAAGAGTTCTGTTCAAGTTGAGAATGTTTCCTAGAAGTGTAATCTTTGAAGCCAGGCATGGTGGCTCATGCCTGTAATCCCAACACTTTGGGAGGCCGAGATGGATGGATCACCTGAGGTCAGGAGTTCAAGACCAGCCTGGCCAACATGATAAAGCCCCGTCTTTACTAAAAAATACAAAAAAATTAGCTGGGTGTGGTGTCGGGCGCCTGTAATCCCAGCTACTCGTGAGGCTGAGGCAGCAGAATAGCTTGAACTGGGAGTGAGCCAAGATCATGCTATTGCACTGCTGCCTGGGTGACAGAGCAAGACTGTCTCAAGAAGAAGGAGAAGGAGAATGAGGAGAAGAAGAGTAATCTTCGTGTACTAATTTCAAATGATGAATTCTAGTATATACTTACTGATGAAGTGGGCTTGAATGATTGAGGAATTCTCTTGACTAGCTTCCTGCTTTAGATATAATTCACATCACATATTCTACCTTTGCCGTTTTTGTCTTTTAGTCCTTCAAAGAAGAGAATGCAGAATGTTACCAATACAGCAATTGCTTTAAGTTTTCTCATTTATTTTATATCTGCACTCTTTGGGTACCTCACTTTTTATGGTAAGTATATTTTAAAATTATAGATGACAAAATAATAGTTATATAGATGGCCTCACACCAATGTATAGACTTTATTTATGCCTTTTATTACTAAGTTAATTCATTCAGGTCGCCAGATTACAATGCAGTACTGTGGTGCCTCTTGAGGCCTAAAGAACTGGATTATCTTTCTTTTACAAAGGTAGTTCAGGTTTAAGATTAATAACTTCTTATGAAAATTTTCTTAACCACTTAAGGAAAACATCAGGCATAGGGGCATTGATTCTTCCTATAAGAAAAAATGTGCAATTTTAATGATTTTGTTTTTCTTAAATTTTGAATTCAGTATATTAGTCTCATTCAGAAATTTGGGGGTTTGGCGAGTCAGTCATCACAATTGCAAAAGAGCAAGTTGAGAAAGGAAAGGGTTTTACACTGGACTATAGCTGTATACTTAGATGTCAGATGTCTCTGCCCTCAGACCTAATTATTACAGGATTCAGCAGATGTGCACTCTATGATGCCCCATGACCTTTCTCCTTAATTTTTTTTTACAGGTTCTTTCAAATTTATGCAACAAAAATAAATTGTGTTTTATTTCTTTTGCAAAACTTACCTGCTTTGTATGTTGATTTTCTTTTTCCTCTTCTGATAAGAACCTCAGGAAAAAGTAAAGTTCCATGTACACCATCAGTAAAAGCATTATTTCCAATGTGAGCATGGTGCCTTGCTAGAGACACTACAAAAAAAGTTAAAACAGGTTGTCAAGGTGTTCTGATCATCATTAATAAAACAAAATTACTTAAATATGTAAACTTTATTTTTGGATATTCGGTTTGTTAGTTTTAATACAGACTTGAACTTAATAAGACTTTTCTGTGTCAGTAAGATACTATAACAAGGGTCTCTTGGGATTCAAAAATATTTTGTATAGCAGACTAGCTCTGTATTTCTTTTTATGAAAATTGTCACCTGGCACAAACACTGTTATATTTATGGATCTTCAGCAATGAGAAAAAGTCCAAAAACACTGACCTCCTTCTTCTCCCTATAAATAAGTAGAACTATCTGGAAGAAAACTCAGATGGCTTGCCAATATCCAGGCTGAGAAATATTTATGTGAATCACCATTAGGTGCTTAGAAGCTGTATTAAATTGTAGCTGTATTAGACTGAAAAGGGATGTGGAGGAGGGATGGAAGCTACTACATTCATTGAGCTAACATTTAAGAAAGTGTTAGGTATTTTATATATACTGCCTAACTTAATCCTTATAACAACTCTGCAAGCTCAGTGTAGGTTCATTTAGGTTGAGTAATTAAACCAGATACTGAAGCCAATTAATAATGGAATTGGGATTTGAATCCAGTTGTGTCTGTCTCTAAAGCCAATGCCTTTATTACTGTGCTGTCTCCTCAGAAATTATGCCACAGAAGCCAGATCCTTTATTCCAAGTTTCTTTTAAGGTGGACTTTTAGAAAAATGTGACTCACTTAAGCTCTAGGCATCCATCTATGTATGTATCTATGTATAATCTATCTATCTAACATTATTGTTTGAACACAAAGGCTAAAGATTTTCAGCATGTAGATGGCATGTTTCCTAGACAGGGATTTGCCTAGTTATCAGGTAAAGCCATTATGTTGTCTCTGATGTAATCCCTTCTTCACCAATGCAGATTCTTCAGAGTATGCAAATTTTATATAATGGAGAAATATACATCTAAGAAAAATCACATGGTAGGTAGGTATATGATTGATTGATAGGTAGGTAGGTAGGTAGGTAGGTAGGTAGGTAGGTAGGTAGGTAGGCAGGCAGGCAGATGGGTGGGTGGATGGATGGATGGATGGATGGATGGATGGATGGATGGATGGATTAGATAGATAGATGATTGATTGATAGAATAAATGATACAAAAGTGAGTTTTCTCCAAAGACAGAAGAGGCAGATAATGATTTGCTCTTGAATTGTAAATTATAACAAAGAAAAGCCTTTGGTCATATCTTTCTATCAGGATAACAGGAGTTTTGTGTCATAGGAAGAAATTGCTGATTGAACCTGAGGTCTTATCAGGGGCTGGCCTCAACTTAAGGCTTTCAATTCATTTAATAGATGAGCAACTAAAGCCCAGAGAGGTGATGTGACCTGTCACAGAATTAAAGGCAGGTTTCCTGAATACTAATCCAGTGTTCTTTCTGCTGCTTTGTGATAATCTTTGTAAACTTAATACCGTGTTTGACAATGTGTATTAAACAAGACAGCCTCCTGACTTCAATGGCATATATAACTTGCAGAGATCACCATTTGGTCCTTTCTGAGATTTGTAGAGATTTGTCTGAATCCAGGGAAGCATGCAGTACTCTATCCCTCACATATGTTATGGCTCAATTAAGAACACAGAGTGACTGGCTCAGAAGAAGGGTTTTCATCCTGGGAAAGTAGACATGTGACATATATTTTGAATTTGTAATAAATCTAGTTATCAAGATTCAAGAGCCGCTTTGGATCCTTTTATCCAGAGCTCCCAAAGCTTAATTACTTTCTAAATTTTGTCAGATAAAAGGGACCTAGAGGTATGTACCTAGATTAGTGATAGTTGCTCTGATTACAGATGTGAAAGGAAGAGAAAAGGGTTCCTCTGGTGAGCCAGGCCAATGCCCAAATGTTGCATAATAACCAGGCCGTTTAAAAAGTCTACAAAGTTGTTAAGCCAGAAGTGTTAATAGCTCATTTTATGATTCAGAAAATGGAAATAAAATAGTTTACCATATTTCTCCAAAGACTCACAAGTATCTCACAGATTTGGAAATAGAATCCAGATTTCCTGGCTCTTCTTAGTCTCCTACTTAGTCTGAATCCGACATTGTGTAAAGTATGTCTTTGATACTTTAGACAATTCATTTCTCTCATTTCCATTATCACTAGTCTAGTTCAGATTCTCTTTACCTCTTAGTGATTGTAACAGTAGCTGTTAGGCCTGTTTGGGGTCTCTTTTTCTTCCAATCTATATTCCTGCTTAGTTCAGATCATAATACCCTGTTCTTTGTAAGTCATTATTGCATTTCTGTGGCCTACCAGATTGAGTCCACACCTCATGCAGAACTGTATTATTAGGTCTGAAATGCATTTCCAGCCCTATAACCCACATCCTCTGTAGTACTTACTAGACCACTTATTTTCTCAGATGCACATTCCCTTTGCTTTCGTTTGCGCTGCTTCTTGCTTCCAGAGAATCTCTTTCCCATATCTTTGAACATCAGTGCACATGCATTGGCTCATGTAATATGTAACTCTATAGTAACTCTGTAGTTCATAGTAACTCTATAGTTCAGTATATTACCGTCTCCATTTTAAAGATGTAGGAACTGAGACACTCAGAGAAGTTAAGTTGCTATTAACTGGTGGGATTTGAACATTGTTTTGTGTCACCACAGTTTAGAATCTTCACAGCTCTTGTTTAGAACTCTCTTGCCACTTATATGTGTGTATACACTTTCTATCATATTTGTGTGTATTCATGTCATCGCTTAAGTTCCCTGAGAACAGAGTTATGTTTTCTTTTGTTTTTGATTACCCTCAAAGAATCATTTCTAAAACGTATGCTCTCAAATCAAAAAGCACCATTCTATGTTAAATACAAACTGATATTTTCCCACAAAACACTGATATGCAGTGTTTCTGAGTGCCCGTACTCTTTTTACCCCTTGTCTGGGTTGAGGTGAGGGAGATGTTGTGAGAATGGAAAAATGCTGTGGAGCAAAGCTTGGACAGCATGTATAAATCCTATTACTGATCACCACACACTGGCCTACTAAGTAGGCCAAACAGCAGAAATGTTCAACTCTTAGATTATGGAAAAGTTCTAAAGAGATATTTTAATATATATATTCGTTGTCATATTTTAGAGGTTCTGCTTATTCTGGTTTTTATTAAAAGAAAAACGGTGGTAGGTTTCAAGAAAATACTTAATTAATGTGTCTGTGTTTCATAGGATAGGGTAAAGGCCAGGATTTGGTCATGGGAATCTAAAATCTGTTATCATCCATTAGCGCAATAGAAAACAATTTTGTTGCTGTTGACATCTTAGTACTTGATAATGTGATCCTTCTTATTATTATTTTATTTACAGACAAAGTAGAGTCAGAATTACTAAAAGGTTATAGTAAATACTTACCACATGATGTTGTTGTTATGACTGTGAAGTTATGCATATTATTTGCTGTGCTTTTGACAGTCCCTCTAATCCACTTCTCTGTAAGTACTCTTAAATGGTTTTTTTTTTTGTTCTTGTTGCTTAGTATAGCTGCTTCCTAATAGGGCAACACTAATTCTTTGCAGAACAGAATGTTTGAGTCACATCTAGTCTTGTATATCTTATTCGCTTGTCAAGTAATTGATCAAAGACTTCATACTTGCATATGGCCCCATGAAAGCATAAAAATAACAGTGAGCCACTAAGCTAATTTGTGCTTTTTTAGATTTAGTTTAGATTTACATTCTCCCACAGCATTGTTTCCAATTTAGAAACTATAGTTCTTTTAAAGTTTTTGGTATTTCCCCCTTTAATTCTGTTTTACCCCCCTTTAATTCTGTTTTCAAAAAAATGTGCATGAAGAGGAAAAGTCAAGTCAGCAGCTCCTTCTAGTTTATTGTAAATTTATTTTCACATAGGCATTCTAGTTCAATCTTGGTCAAAATATTTTATTTGCTCTAGAATTGTAATTTAAGGGGCAGAACAGATTTCTGAGAAAATGGGAACAAAGGCTTTGGGTATAAATGCAGCTGTATGGATTTTCTCTAACGCTGAGTTTTGTAAGAACTGGGGCTTCAAGCCTCCTCCCTGTGTGGGCTGCAGTGCCAAGATTACAATAGGGACTGGATAAATTTTTGTGAGATGTGACTGCCTGCTGTCCCCTTTGCAATGGGAAGTGCAATGAACTATTTTTTCATATTTACAGGCTATGAAACATATATAAAATAAAATAGCAAGTGGTGTTTCTTTCCCATGCCATGATTTCTTTTTCTATTATAAATCATTTTTTTTGTCTGTTGAATTTAATGAAAATGATTCTTTGAGATTTTTTAATATTTTTATTGCTAGTAATTTAAAAAATTATGCAACCTAAAAAATTGCATCTGAAAATTTTTTCAAGCATTTAAGCTAAATAATTTTTATGAAGCTTACATGGAAAGGTTTAGTGTATAAACAGTTTTTGTGTATATATGCTTTATTATAATAGTTTATGCTGCATTTTTGGCATTAAATGATGTAGGAGGCAAAAATATTATGGTTATTGTATATGTTTCTCTCAGCAAATATTTTGACCTTGACACATCCTCTTTGCTAAATGTTTCTTTTTCTGTTTCATCAATGTTTCATCAATACAGGCCAGAAAAGCTGTAATGATGATGTTTTTCTCCAATTTTCCATTCTCATGGATTCGCCATTTTTTGATCACTCTGGCACTCAATATTATCATCGTTTTGCTTGCAATATATGTTCCTGACATTAGAAATGTATTTGGTGTAGTTGGTAAGTTTTCTGTTTCAAAAAGTTCACATAATAAAATTGATAAAATTGTTACCCAGCCTCATATCTGAATCCAGCAGTATCCTCTCTTTTTTCTCTCCGATTTAAAGGTACCAGTACATCAACATGTTTGATTTTTATATTCCCAGGACTATTTTATCTTAAACTTAGCAGAGAGGATTTTCTGTCATGGAAAAAGTTTGGGGTAGGTTGTTTTTGTTTCCTTCATTAAGACTTCTATTTTTAAGAAATAGTTTGTCATTTTATATTATTTTACCTACATCAAGAAAGTCAATATATTACAAAATATAAAATACATTATTGCGAAGTATAGAAGTTTAACAAATAGGCTAATTGTACTGTTTATCTTTTTTCTTGTTTCCACAGGCATTTGTTTTGCTCATCTCTGGAATTTTGGTTGGGAATTTTAGTTTAGCATTCATTATTTTTGATTGGATTAATAAATAAAAGAAATATTTTCCTACTTCTTACAAAGAATAATATATCTCTTTATGCAACAAGAAATATTCTGGAAGACACCCTGGATGAAAAATAATATTTTAATAAAAATTATTAACAGAAAAGCAGAACAAAATGGCAGTAGGTATGGGGAAGTAAGTATAGCAGGTTTAATCAAAATAGGAAACAAACTCGAAATGCTCTTAAATGTATTGGGTCATTCTTTTGTTTTTCAAATCAATATTTTTAATGGTAGTTTTATGTTTGCAGAAATACTGAACAGAAAGTACAGAGTTCACATATACCTTTTTACCCCCAACATGCAGTTTCCCGTATTATTAACTCTTGCGTTTGTGTGGTACTTTTGTTATATTTCATGAGCCAACATTAACTATTATTAACTAAAGTTCATAGTTTACCTTTGGGTTCATTCTTAGCAACCACTAGAAACCGCTGATTTTTTTTTTTAACTTTTATTTTAGGTTTGGGAGTACATGTAAAATTTATTACATAGGTAAACTTGTGTCATGGGAATTTGTTATACAGATTATTTCATCACTCAAGTGTTAAGCCCAGTACCCAATAGTTATCTTTTCTGCTCCTCTCCCTCCTCCCACCTTCTATCCACCACCCCAAGTTGTTTTTCCCTTTGTGTTCATAGGTTCTTACTTAGTTCTCACATGTAAGTGAAGACATGCAATATTTGGTTTTCTTTTCCTGTGTTGGTTTGCTAAGGATAATAGCCTCCACCTGTGTCCATGTTCCTGCAAAAGACATGATCTCATTCTTTTTTATGGTTCCATAGTATTCCATGGTGTGTATGCACCACATTTTCTTTATCCAGTCTGTCATTGATGGGTGCATGGGTTGATTCCACATATTTGCTATTGTGCATAGTGCTACAGTGAACATTTGTGTGCATGTATCTTTATGGTAGAATAATTTATGTTCTTTGGGGTATATACCCAGCAGTGGGATTGCTGGGATGAATGGTAGTTTTGTTTTTAGCTCTTTGAGGAATCACCATACTGCTTTCCACAATTGTTGAACTAATTTACATTCCCACCAACGGTGTATAAATGTTCCCTTTTGTTCACAACCTCACCAGCATCTAGTATTTTTTGACATTTAAATAATGGCTATTCTGACTGGTGTGAGATGATATCTCCTTGTGGTTTTGATTTGCATTTCTCTAATGATAGTAATATTGAGCTTTTTTTAATGTGCTTGTTGGTTGGCATGTATGTCTTTTTTTGAGAAGTGTCTGTTCATGTCCTTTGCCCACTTTTTAATGGAATTGTTTGGGGTTTTTTTCTTGTAAATTTGTTTAAGTTCCTCATAGATGCTAGATATTCGACCTTTGTTGGATGTATAGTTTGCAAATATTTTCTCCTATTCCGTAGGCTGTTTACTCTGATGATAGTTTTTTGTTGCTGTTGCTGTTTTTTTGTTTTTGTTTTTTGCTGTGCAGAAGCTCTTAAATTTAATTAGATCTCATCTGTCAGTTAATTTTTGCTTTTGTTGTGATTGCTTGGTGTCTTTGTCATGAAATGTTTGCCCATTCCTATATCTGGGGTGGTATTGCCTAGCTTGTCTTCCAGGGTTTTTATAGTTTTGGGTTTTACATTTAAGTCTTTAATCCATCTCGAATTGATTTTTATATATGGTATAAGGGAGGGGTCCAGCTTCAATCTCCAGCATATGGCTAGCTAGTTATTTTAGCACCATTTAGTGAATAGTGAATCTTTTCCCATTGCTTGTTTTTATCAGCTGTGTTGGAGATCAGATGGTTATAGGTGTGTGGCCTTATTTCTGGGCTCTTTATTCTGTTCCATTGGTCTATGTGCCTGTTTTTATACCAGAGTCAATGCTGTTTTAGTTCTTGTAGTATAGTTTGAAGTGGGTTAATATGATGCCTCCAGCTTTGTTCTTTTTGCTTCAGATTGCCTTGGCTATTCAGGCCCTTTTTTGGTTCCATATGAATTTTAAAATGGTTTTATCTAGTTCTGTGAAGAATGTCATTGGTAGTTTGACAGGAATAGCATTGAATCTGTAAATTGCTTTGGGAAATATGGCCATTTTAATGATAGTGATTCTTCCTATCCATGAGCATGGAATGTTTTTCCATTTGTTTGTGTCTTCTCTGATTTCTTTAAGCAGGGTTTTATAATTCTCATTGTAGAAATCTTTCACCTCCCTGGTTAGCTGTATTTCCCAGGTATTTTATTTTTGTTGTCGCAGTTGTGAATGGGATTGCCTGATTTGGCTCTCAGTTTGGCTATTGGTGGTGTATAGGAATGCTAGTAATTTTTGTACATTGATTTTATGTCCTGAAACTTTGCTGAAGTTATCAGCTAAAAGAGTGTTTGGGCAGAGACTGTGGGGTTTTCTAGATGTAGAATCATGTCATTTCCAAACAGATAGTTTGACTTCCTCTCTTCCTGTTTGGATGTCTTTTGTTTATTTCTCTTGCCTGACTGCTCTGGCTAGGACCTCCAGTATATGTTGAATAGGAGTGGTGAGAGAGAATATCCTCATCATTTTCCAGTTTTCAAGGGAAATGCTTCTAGCTTTTGTCTATTCAGTATAATGTTGGCCGTGGGTTTGTCATGGATGCCTCTTATGATTTTGAGGTATGTTCCTGCAATACCTAGTTTGTTGAGAGTTTTTAACATGAAGGAGTTTTGAATTTTATTGAAAGCCTTTTCTGCATCTATTAAGATAATCATGTAGTTTTTGTCTTTATTTCTGTTTATGTGATGAATCACATTTATTGATTTGCATATGTTAAATGAACCTCGTATCCCATATAAAGTGTACTTGATCATGGTAGATTAATTTTTAATGTGTTGTTGGATTCAGTTTGCAAGTATTTTGTTGAGGATTTTTGCATCGAGGTTAATCAAGAATATTGATCTGAAGTTTTCTTTTTTCGTGTGTCTCTGCCAGGTTTTGGTAATAAGGTGATGCTGGCCTCATAGAATGAGTTGGGGAGGAGTCCCTCCTCCTCAGTGTTTTTGGAGTAGTTTCTATAGGACGAGTACCCACTCTTCTTTTTACATCTCCACTGATCATTTTACTGTCTCCTTAGTTTTGTCTTTTCTAAAATGTCATATGCTTGCAATCATATAGTATGCATCATTTTCAGACTGGCCTCTTTCATTTAGCAATATGCAATTAAGTTTCTTCTATGTCTTTTTGTGGCTTGATAGCTCCTTAGTATTCCATTGTATGGAGGTACCACTGTTTGTTTATCCATTCACCTGTTGAAAGACCTCTTCCAAGTGTTTACAGGTACAAATAAAGCTGCTCTAAGCATTCGTGTGCAGGTTTTTCTTTTTCGTTTTTCCTTTTTTTTTTTTTTTTTGAGACGGAGTCTCACTTTGTCACCCAAGCTGGAGTGCAGTGGCGTGAACTTGGCTCACTACAACCTCCACCTCCCATGTTCAAATGATTCTTGTGCTACAGTCTCCCAAGTAGCTGGGATTACAGGTGCACACCACCACGCCCAGCTAATTTTTGTATTTTTAGTAGAGACAGTTTCACCATGTTGGCAAGGCTGGTTGCAAACTCCTGACCTCAAGTGATTGCCCACCTCAGCCTCCCAAAGTCCTGAGATTACAGGCATAAGCCACCATGCCTGGCCAATTTCTGTTCTTTATGTGTTTTGCAAAGATTTTTTCTCCCCATTTTGTGGCTTGCTGTTTTATTCTTTTAACAGTGTCTTTCAAAGAGCAGAAGTGTTTAACGTTCTTAAATATATTGGTTCAATCTTTTGTTTATTTTAAGAAATCAGTGTATTAAATTTATGTACAAAATTGATTCTTAGCTGTGGGTTAATGTTGTCAGCATCAGTCACTAATAAGAGATTGTTCTACTTGGTGTTTTGCCCTGCCTCTAAATCCTATCTAAAAACTTTTATACTTTTCCACTACTGTTCATTATGAAATTGACCTGTGATGACTGGCTGTGTACTTGAAAGTCCTTTCTCTGAGTTTTCTTAGTTGGTCACTAAAACATGCAACATTCTGCATGGCAAACAGGGACAAAATATTGATCATTTCTATGATATTTTGTTTGGAGTTCATAAATCATTGCAACTTCTCATTGACATGGCTTATTTCTGGTTAGGAACCAGAAGTTAGGACTCTCCCCCCATGAGTATTCTACATAAAGGGCACATTGTTAGCAGCCTACCAAAGCTGTATCAGTAAAAATGTAATCCTACCCTGGTACACATGTAAAGTAGAGAATTGCATGCAAAGTGCAATTTTCATATATGGAAATAAACACTTTTGCAGGTGCCCCTTTGTTTCTGACTTAGGAAATACACTGAAAAATTGACAAATGAGCTTCTCTTTTAAGAAGATCAGACATACTTATTTGGCAACTTGAAACGGCATAGTGTAGTGGTAAAAGACCAAAGCTCTTGGGTTAGAAAGACTTGGATTCAAGTCTCAGTGAAAGGCACACTACGTAACCTCTATAAGCCTCCACTTTCACATCTATAAAATGGAGTTAATGCTTATTATACAGTCATATTGATAGAATTAAATGTTCTATATAAATTAGGTGCAGACCAAACCAGACTCTTTTGATAGATTAAATGTTTATCTCCTTTGTCCATTCCCTTATCTGGACCAATGAAATAAATTTGCTTTCCACTAAGGACATGGAAACATATCCTGAATTTCTTCATCTTGCATGACAATTATCTTCAGAATCTTTCTCTAGCCTTCACTCACAGGGGAACTGGCTCCAAGTGCACATTTTTAGTACTTTCGCACAGTTTACCTCAGCTGTACTCTCCTACTAATAACGCCTTCCTGAAGCTAGGCACTTAGCATGGTCCCAGGGTCCAGCCAGACATGTCCTCCCATGTGGCTTCAGGTCAGCCAGAGCCAATCAATCTGATAGCCTACTACTTGTACCCTTTTTTTCTGTTTATGAAATTATGGATCCAAATACAGATAGGTGTACAGCTGCTTAAATAAGTGTAACTCCAGTAATACCAAAATAACCCTCAATCTACAACAGATGAAAGGATGCCCCTTGGGGCAAATGTTAACTGTGATGACAGCTGGGCATCAATTAATACATTTGTTACCTGCTCATGAGATAGGATCATGGGAGGTTTTGCAAAGGGACAATCTGTTGAATAGTCTGCACAAAACTTAGTAGCAAGAAAAATTATTTGTTCAAGTATTCATTTTTATTTTACTTTAATGTTCTGCCTTATCTAGTTGCCTGTTTTGAGTCACAACTTTCTCTCTGCATTTAGATGAAGTTAATAAGATGGCTGGTGAGACAGTGCCCCCATCAACCAGGATTACCAAAAAAAACCTTGTTCAAGTGCCCCTTAGAATTTTTCCTGGGAAATATGGGCCTTCTCATTATGGGCTTAATGTTCATAATTTATTAGGTAATAACTATTTAAAATAAAACTAAGTAAAGCAGAAAATATATACTTTTCTAACATTTGGAGACTTGTTTGCTAAATTAAAAGACGAAGTGCCAAGACTGTAAATTACTTTCGTATGTTGAGGGTGAATGTTTAAATTGTACTTTTTTTTTTTTAAACAGAATGTTTACTCATGAGCTTAGCATTTAAATGGTTAAAACAAGCCTTTGAAGTTAACACTCCATTAAGATGAATGGTGGTAATTCACACCTCTGCTGGTGCTATATTATTTCAGTCTGGCTGCAGAGAAAACAAGACAGCAGTTGGTTGATTTACTGTGTGAAGGCCCTTTAAACACCCAAGGTCTGGAAATTTTTGTGTGTGTGTGTGTGTGTGTGTGTGTGTGTGTGTGTGTGTTCCATCTAGAAGCAGGATCTGAAATTCAACACAATCTAGGTGTAGAATTGAGGTCTTGAAAGTACCATAGATTCTCTCTTATCCAGCAATTCCATATCTGTCATTTGACGGGTAGCAAGTTACTAGATCAACCCAACCTCTCTGGCTTTGTTTGCTTCTATACTGTAGTGTTTCTTCCTACCACAGCATTTTTGAAACTTTAGCTTAGTATGCTGGTAAATCCATCAGTGGAAAAGCAGAAATGAATCATCCATTTTCTGGTGAACTTTATATATGCCTTTAAATGGGCTATGAGCTAATCATTGGTCTTCCTGTGCTCCTTTTTAAAACATGTTCATCTTTGCAAAATCTCCTGTTCTATATTTGCCTACATATAAAGCATCTACTTGAAGAGCTTTACAATTTTTTTTCTCATATCCCTGGGGTAGTGAAGTAAGCAGAGATCAGTTGAAAAAGCATTTCTTTCTCAATGTGTCCTTTATACCAGTACTATATTGTGTTTGAAATGTGTATTCCACCCATTGGTAGAAGTGCTATAGCCATTTGACCCTGAAAGGATTCATTTTAGGGCCTGGGAATAAAGTTATCTTAACACAAATGAAATAGCGAATACTGTATAAGATGTTAATGAGTTTGGAAGATCTCTCTTTAAGGTAAACAGATTTTTCTCTTCTCCCTTCTATGTCCTGCATATTTGCAGGCTCAAGTTACTGGATAATCTATGGGTAGCTGGGTGTGGAGAGTATTTCCACTCTGGCTGTCTGTAGTGCTGACACTGCATGTACAGTATATACAGAGAGAAGATAGATGCTAGAAACAGAGAGACTCAAACTGAATTAATTTTAACCTGTTTTTGTTTTTGGTGTGTGTTAGAATTTCTCTGCAGCTGTGATGGAATTAGCCCTATGTTAAACATACTTTGCTTCCTGCAGATTTTTCTGCGTGGATTTTAGGTGTCATAATTTTTGACCTTAGAACACTTTAGAACCTTTTTATTATATTGAGAAATTTGTGGGGTTTTAAAAATTCAAACACATAATTTATTTATTCTTCTACTGGTAATCCCTCTGTATGTTTTCCATAAAGAGGTAGGAAAAGTAGAGAAAGTAAAATTTTGGTGGCAGATGAATAAAGATATTGTGGGCATGGTTTCTTTATTGCAATCAGAATTCTTTCTGTTTCTCACCCTTCCTAAACAATCTGATAAATATGTTTACTGTCACGATAATCTCTTGTCCTGCTTTGCCAAGCTCTCAGTCAAGACAACCAATTACAAGGAACAGGAATACTCATCTTGGCTGATGGCCAGGTGGACAGTTAGGAATAAGACATTTATTCACCTAATGGGTAGAAAGGAAAATTGAGTTGCCAGGGAGAAAAAAAATACACAAAAACAGATGGATGAAAAGACATTGTAATATGGGGTGCTATAAAGAAAAAGACTTGCAGAGAAATGTTTCTCACTCGTTTGAATGTACAGTCATCCCTTGGGGGATTGGTTCCAGGATCTCCCTCATATACGAAAATCCATGCACATTCAAGTCCTGCTGCAGAGCCACATATACAAAAAATCAACCTGTGTATACATGCGCAGGTGTTGCATCCTGAAGATACATTTTTGATCTGTATCTGATCTATGTTGATTTTAAAAAATCAACTGTTAGTGAACCCGTGCAGTTGGAACCCATGCTGTTCAAAAGTTAATATGGTATATATTTTATCTAATTGGCATCAGTGGACAGATGCACAACATAAGCAAAAGGGCTGACCAAATCATTCAGCAGATTCTTTGCATATACTATGTCCTGGAGGTTGAGCTAGTCCTAAGGTTGTGAAGCTATGTAAGACATGCATAATACATCTTGCTTGAAAAAAGTTCACATACAACTTTGAACATTTTCAGAACAATTTGATAAGTAAAACTGCTTAAATGAAAAATTATACCTATATTTTTCATATATATTTTTAAAGAAGATTTTTGAGTCAAAATTACCTGTGTTCAAATCCCAGCTCTATCCCTTTCTAATTTTAGAAAAGTTACTACTCTCTGAACTTGCTGAAGGCTCAATATTTGACTGAGTTTTCCCTCAACCAGAAGAAATTTTCCTTCAAGTGAGATTACATGATATTTTGGGAAAACTCAAGTAAGCCATTAAGCGTTGAATATATGTACACTTGTATTACTTTACTGTCCCTCAAATCCCATAGCTTCCAACCATATGTCTCTTCTCCCATCTCTGCTTCATTTAGTCAGCAGCCTGACAAGAAAATGGTATTCTAGAAATATCCTGACCAATGCATTTATTTTCACTACTGATGTATTTTTCCCCAGAAAAGTAGTAAAATTATCCACATATTATAGTTTTGTAGTAAATATCCACATATTTTGACTTTACATTAGCATTTTTAACAATAACATTACACTTTTGGCTTATAAAGTATGTGGTCAGAAAAGCTGCAGGCTTTTTTTAGGTGAATTATCCAGGTTCCTAGAACCCTGTACTTGTTCTATTGGTTTACATTTTTAAATGTAAGGGAATATATATGCACACACATGTATGAATAGGCACACAAATACATATATATATATGTGTGTATCTGTTAACTATATGTGAACTTTCATCATGTTAGCTTCAGCTCACCACTCAAGCAGATGAGACCTTTTTTGAATCTTGATTATCATGCCTCAGATAATCAATTTATCTGTGAATGGGGTGGAAAAAAAATAGAATTATCTTGATTCCCTGCTTTTGTGACATCTTTTATCATACTTCCATTTTTTTTTCATCCCATTCACAGATAAAAATGTTAAATGAGATATGACTAGAGGGCCCTGAAGCCCAGCACTATCAGTATTTCTCCTGAGTTATTATTAATCTATACTTTCGGTGAAGTTGTTAACATTCCTGTAGTGTCATCTAACCTGCATTTCCTCACTTCCCTTAGAAGTGACCCCCAAATCATCGGGTACAGTCTAAATTTTTATCTGTTTTCTGTATTTCTAGTTGCTTCAGAACATTTCTGCTTGGGGGTTCCACAGTCACTTCAAACTTAACATGTCCAAATCCGTTACTCACTACAGTTTTCTGATTTCTGTCAGCAACCCCACTGTTTTCATCCAACATCCCAGCTGGCTTGCTTGCTTCCATTCCTGCTACCTGCAGTCCACTTTCACACTACAAAGTAGTTGTTTAAAAATTGAAATCAGATTATGTTGCTACCCTGCTTAATATCCTCCAAGAGCTTTCCATCTCACTTAGAATGAAATCCATGCCATGGCCTACAAGGCTCAATTTTGTCTGTACTGTTTCTCTGATATCAATCTATCTTTCTCTCATTCTCCAGCAACCCTGGCCTTTCTGCCCTTTGAACACATCCAAGCTTGGTCCCTCACACGCACTGTTTTCCCTAGTTAGAACATAGTTTTCAGAGACCTTTGCAAGCCTGGCTCCTTATTTAAGCCTAAGGTCAACTGTCACCCCCTCAGAGAGGTCTGTCCTGTCTGTCTTATGGTCACGACCATCTTATGGCCCCCAACACATGGTGCTTTATAACTTTATCCTGTTATACAGGTCACTGCTGGAAATGTTGTTTATGTGTTGTCTATGTCCACTAGACTGGAAGTTTCGTAAGAACTGGGGCTTAACTGTCTTATTTATAAACAAATCCTTAGAGCTTAGGACAGTGCCTGATACTTTGGAGTGGCTTAATACTTGTTGAATGAATGCATAAAGGAATCTAACAGACTGTGTCCTTTTACTCTTTACCTCCAGTCTGTCACAATGTCATTTCTTCCTTTGAAATACCTCCTGTATTTGTTTTTATCCTGTCCCCACCCTCCTGCCAGATTTCTGCCTAAATCTCAGGCTTCATCTCTTGTGCCTAAACTATTGCAGTGATTCTCAATTCAGGCTGCTCCTCGACATCACTTGGGGAACTTTGCAAAAATTACCACATCCAGGTTCCACCCAAACCAATTAAATCCAAATCTCTGAGGGATACAACCAAGGTATTGATATACTTCTTAGAGCTTCTCAGATGACTCTAATGGGCAACTACTGGGTTGCTGTATCTGCCTCCTAGCAGATGTCTTCTAGTCCATTTTGCCTGTTACTGTTCTCTGGTCTTCTTGGAATCCTGCTTTCATAATATTACTCCCGTGCTGGTGAACCTATAATGGCTCACTACTACTCCCATCAGTCTCACTACTACCCCCATTAATCCCAAATTCCCTTGGCTCATCCACTAAGCTATATTTCAGCCTTTTCTTACATATGTTCTACAATACTCTAAAACTGCTTTTCCTGTCTGGCATTTGATTTGCCTTTTATTACCCTCTTCTATATTGTTACTTCTCTGCCTACTCCCACTTCCAGGTACACACCCAGAATGTGACTTATTTTCCACCTCTCCAAATGCTTCCCATTCTTCAATATCTAGCTCAAATCCCAGCTCTGTAAACACTGGATTCTCCACTCCAGCCTACCCCTTATTATCTATATGATTTCTTTTAGTATACATTTTTAGTACCTTGTAAGATTTTTTCTATTTTTTTCATAAATTACTTTTGTAATTTGGTATTCAGTTTTTGAGTGGGTGATATGCACATGGTACAGATTTTAAATTTACAAAAATGCCTTCCCATCCAATTCTGTCCCTGGCATCCTGTTTTCCTCCTCGGAAGCAACCGCTTTTACAGCCTTCTGTATTCTTCCAAGTATATGCTATGCCCCTTTTAGAGAGAGAGAAAGAATACACAGGCACAGAGAGAATACACAGATATACACACATACATGTTGGCATAAAATATGAAATCCTCTGCCCCTTTGACTTCACTTAACATTATGGCTTTTTTTTAGTTGTGCTAAAACAAAAAACACCTAAAATGAAATCTGCCCTCTTAGCAAACTTCTTGTAAGTGTATGTATAGTATTGTTAATTATATGCACATTACATAGCAGATATCTATAACTTTTTCATCTGGCATGACTGAAATTCTGTGCCCAATTGAACAACACCCTATTTCCCTATCCCTGCAGCCCCTAGCAACTGCTGTTTTACTTTTTGCTTCTCTGAGTTTGGCTATTTTTGCCACCTTGTACCAAGGAATCATGTAGTATTTGTCCTTTTGTGACTGGCTTGTTTCATTTAGCATGTTGTCCTCAAGTGTTATGTATATTGTAGCACATGGAATAATTTTCTTTATTCTTTAAGGCTGAATAATATTCTGTTGTATGTGTATACCACAATTTATTTATCCATTAATCTACCAGTAAACATTTAGGTTGTTTTCACCTCTCGGCTATTGTGGATAATGCGATGATAAACGTGAGAGTGCAAATACCTCTTCCAAGATTCTGTTTTCAATTATCTTGTATAAATGTCCAGAAGTGGGATTGCTGTATCATATGGTAGTTCTATTTAAAATGTTTTGAAGGCTCTCCATACTGGTTTCCCTAATGGCTGCGCTATTTTATGTTTCTATCAACAGTGCACAAGCGTTCCAATTTCTATCAACAGAGCACAAGGGTATCCTCGCCAGCATTTTGTTGTTGTTGTTGTTATTTTGATAATGATCATTCTAACAGGTGTGAGACAATATCTCATTGTGGTTTTGTGTTTGCATTTCTGTGATAATTAGTGATGTTGAGCTTATTTTGATATAATGGTTGGTCATTTATATGTCTTTGGAGAAATTTCTTTCAGGTCCTTTGCCCTTTTAAACTTGAATTTTTTTTTTTTTTTTTTTTTTTTTTTTTTTTGGTTACTGAGTTGTAGTAGTTCTTTCTATATTTTGTATATTAACCCCTTATCAGATATGTGGTTTGCAAATATTTTCCCTCTTCTTAAAATTTTTACTCTGTTGATTCTTTCTTTTGCTTATGTTGGATTTTGTCCCACGTGTCTATTTTTGAATTAGCATTATGTTTTGGAGATTATTTTGTATCAGTATACACAAAACTCCCTAAATATTTCAGTAGCTGCATAGTATTCTGTTAATGCATAGACCACAATTTAATTAACTAGTTTCCTATCAATGCATATTGATGGATTTTTAAATTTAAAATGTTGCTATTTTATGTAATGCTTCAAATGTTATCTTTATATACATATGTCATTTAGCACATATATTAATTATCTATAGGGGATATTTTTATCCATTTAACTGGAATTCTGGCATAAAGGGCATGTGCATTTCTAATTTTGGTAGGTATCACTACATTAACTTTCATTAAAGATTTTACTTACTGGGCACAGTAGCTCACGCCTGTAAGCACAGTATTTTGGGAGGCTGAGGTGAGTGGATCACTTGAGCCCAGAGGTTCAAGATTAGCCTGGGCAACATGGCAAATCCTTGTCTCTACAAAAAAAACAAAAATTAGCCAGGTGTGGTGGCATGTGACCGGAGTCCCACCTACTTGGGAGGCTGAGGTGGGAGGATCACCTGATTCCAGGGAGGTTGAGGCTGCAGTGAGTTGTGATTGCTCCACTGCACTCCAGCCTGGGTGACAGAGTGAAACCCTGTCTCAAAAAAAAAAAAAGATTTACTGATTTACATTCACAACAACAATGTAGGAATTGCTCTTTCAATTCTGTTATTTGGCTTTTCACATTTAAATACTTTACCTCTCTGACTCAGTTGTAATTAACCCAAAGACAGGAACTATGACATGTACATATTAGCATCTCTTACAGCAATTAGTTCTCAGTAAATATTTGTTAAATCTTACTTCATTGTCTATTTAGGGAGTTTTCTCATGAATGGTGTTTCTGATGAGACCCATGTGAGAATTGTCCCCTTTGCGTGTGTGCTGTTCCCAGAAAACAGTGTGACTGTGTGTGATATTCTTAGGCGAGATGCTTAGTCTATTTTGTGTTACTGGCACCTGGGAAATTCAGTATCAAGAAAGCAGTAGGTTTGGTGTCTGGTGAAGGCCCTGTCTCTACTCCTACTACGGCCTTTGAATGTTTCATCCTCTGGAGGGGAGGAATACTGTTCCTCAAATGACAGATAAGCAAAGAGAGAAAGCCCACTTCCAAAAGCACTTTTATTTTAATTATTTTTATTTTTAATTTTTGTGGTTACATAGTAGGTTATATATTCATGGGGTACATGCGATGTTTTGATACAGACATGCAGTGTGAAACAATTACACCATGGAGAATGGGGTATTCATCCCTTCAAGCATTTATCCTTTGTGTTACAAACAATCCAGTTATACTCTTTAGTTATTTTAAGATATACAATTAAGTAATTGTTGGCTGTAGTCATCCTGTTATGCTATCAAATAGTAGGTCTTATTTTTTCTCTGTTTTGTACCCATTTACCATTCTCACCCCTCTCCTAGCCCCCCACTACCCTTGCCAGCCTCTAGTAACCATCCTTCTGCTCTGTGTGTTCATGAGTTCAACTGTTTTGATTTTTAGATCCCACAAATAAGTGAGGACACTTGATGTTTGTCTTTCTATGTCTGGTTTATTGCACTTAACATAATGATCTCCAGTTCCATCCTTGCTGTTGCAAATGAAAAGATCTCATTCATATTATGGCTGAATAGCACTCTATTGTGTATATGTTCCACATTTTCTTTATTCATTCATTTATTGATGGACACTTAGGTTACTTCCAAATCTTGGTTATTGTGAACAATGCTGCAACGAACATGGGAGTGCAGTTAGCTCTTCACTCAATATATCAATTCCCTTTCTTTTGGGTATATATCCAGCAGTGGGATTGCTGGACCATATGGTACCTCCATTTTTATTTTTGGAGTAGCCTCTAAACTGTTCTCCATAGTGGTTGTACTAACTTACATTCCCACCAACAGTGCACAAAGGTCCCCTTTTCTCCACATCCTCTCCAGCATTTGTTATTGTCTGTGTTTTTAATAAAAACCATTTTAACTGGGGTGAGATGATACTTGTTGCAGTTTGATTTGCATTTCTCTGGTGATCAGTGATGTTGAGCACCTTTTCATATGCCTGTTAGCCATTTGTTTGTCCTCTTTTGAGAAATGTCTATTCAAATATTCTGCCCATTTTTTGACTGAATTATTATATTTTTTCCAATGGAATGGTTTGAGTTCCTTATATATTCTGGTTCTTAATCCCTTTTCAGATGGGTAGTCTGCAGATATTTTCTTCTGAAAGCACTTTTATTAAGGTATTAAACCTACTAATGAAGGTGGAGCCTGTGTGGCCTAATCACCTCTTCAAGGCTTCATCTCCCAATACATCACATTGGCAATTAAATCTCAGCGTGAGTCTTGTGGGGAACAAACATTTAACCCATAGCAGACACCATTCATTGCTATTGTTCTTCCAGGATCCTGTATTATCATTAACCCAGCAAGGCCGACTAATCATTGGATCTATTATCAAGTTTAGTTTGTTTGAATAATTCAGTATAAATTAGCTAAATGAAAAGGCTCTACTCTATAAGTTTTTGCCATCTTTTTATTATGAAAAATTGTAAACATGAATACAAGTTGAAATAATATGTCCACCACTAAATTTAACATTTATTCATATTTATTTCCTAACTCACATATAAATTATATGTAAATATACAGCTGACTCTAGAACAACATGGGTTTTCTAATTGTGTGGGTCCACTTATATGGGGATTTTTTTCTGCTTCTGCCACCCCTGAGATAGCAAGACCAACCCTTCCCCTTTCTTCTACTCAGCCTCCTCAACATGAGGACAGTGGAATGAAGACCTTTATGATGATCTACTTTCACTTAATAGTAAATATGTTTTCTCCTCCTTATGATTTTCTTAATGATGTTTTTCTTTCTCTAGCTTACTTTATTGTAAAAAAAAAAAAGTATATAAGCATACAACATGTGTGTTAATCAACTTATTAGTAAGACTTCCAGTTAACAGCAGGCTATTAGCAGTTAAGTTTTGGCTGGGAGTCAAAAGTTGTACACATATTTTCAACTGTGTGGTGGGTGGGCACCTCTGACCCCCAGGTTGTTCAAGGGTCAACTGCATATACAAATAAGTATATTTGCTGAATGATTTGCAAAGTAAGTTGCTGACATTCCATGAAGCAATAAGTGAAGTTGAAAATTATTTTTTGTAAATGTTACTGTCTACCTTAGCTCAGGCTACTATAATAAAATGCCATAGATTGGATGGCTTAAACAACAGAAATTTATTTCTCATAGCTCTGGAGGCTGGGAAATCCAAGAGCATGGTGCTGGCTAGAATTATTTTGGTCCTGTTGAGGGCCTCTTCCTGGCTTGTAGATGGCTGCCTTCTTGTGTCCTCACATGGTAGAGAAAGAGTGATCTCTATTCCTCTTCCTATAAAGCCACTAATCCCATAATGAGGGCCCCACCCTTATCACTTAATCTAAGCCTGATTATCTCCCGAAGACTCCATCTTCAAATACTTATGGGTTAGGGCTTCAATATGAATTGAGGGATTGGAGGAGACACAATTCTGTCCACAGAATTTTCTGTGAACAAGCCTATTATTTTCTTTCTTTCTGTCTTCTTTTCTTTTTTTCCTTCCTTCCTTCTTTCACAAACTTTGTTCCTTTCTTCAAACGGATAAGAAGCTGTTTGATGCAGCTGGCACCAGAACGTCTCTTAGTAAGGAAAATATCCTTAATGTCTTTTTTTTTTTAGGAAAATATATTGATAAGTCATTTAGGTATGAAAGGTGAGATCTTATATGGTGGCACAGCAATGTGAGTGTATTAAATGCCTGTGAATTGTATACTTCAAAGAGGTTCATTGTATGTTATGTGAATTTCACCTCAATCAAAAATTGTGACCCTGTGAAAATGGTTGGCAGGAGAAGAGGAAGTGAGAGAGAAAGCTAAACTACTCTGCATAAAAGAGATAATGTGAATTTGGGAACTGGAGAAAAGCAAAGGGAAAGAGGCAGAGAGTGCTAAGCCAGTGGTAGGAGTCTGGAGGAAAAGTGGCTGACGGGCATTTTTAGAACAGAAATGTTTAATATTCAGTTTTAATTTGCCTGTCTCTGTCTCCTGAAACCAATAAAATCACTAGACACAAAAATACCTTGTGTGAACAGAATTGTGTATGTAAACCCTTTTTTTAGATCCACATGGGACAGAACAAATAAAGCCTTGTGCTATCCAGGTGATCCAGAAACCTCAAAAAGTGAAATTCAAAAGCAGAGATGGCCACCAAAAAAAAAAATATATAAGCCATTTGCTTCCTCCTAGAGTCCATGGGTACATCAGGAGGGTTGTGGGACAATTCTCATATTGAGGGATATGATTGAACCAACTTATCCTGACTCTCAAAGTATATTGAACTTTCCTTGATATCTCATTGGCAATATATTGTCATTTCATTGAGTTAAGGGCTCATTATTGACTAGTCATCAATTGTACTTGTAGGGAAATGCCTCTTTTTAAAGACAAGAGACCAGACCTCCACAGAGGTAGATCTTGGAGGTTAGAGCAGCTCTCAGATGTCTAACATTTCCCCTTAGGGTCATCTTGCCAGATTCTCTATAACAAAAGTCTAGTAGTTCCAAAACCAGGCTCCAAGAATGTGCCTTTTTTCTACCACCTGGGGTGTGTGTGTGTGTGTGTGTGTGTGTGTGTGTGTGTGATCTGAGCCACTCAACTTCTACTTGGATGGTGGCAGTAGGAATCAAAGGGAGTGGGGCCCCTAGGGAAGGGCACTCCCATGGAAAAAGAGTGGAGACTATCTTTGTAATTCCCTGATTTTCTCACCCAGTTCTCCAATCTGCTAAATCTGAAAAAGTTTGTATTTTAAATGAATGGAAAAGCATTAATCTTATAAAATAATATGACACTAATGAATGGGCACTTCTGTGTTCATTAGTGTCATATTATTTTATAAGATTAATGAACCAGGTTCTGTGCCAAGCACATTCTCATATAATCTGAGGTAAGCACAGTTATATTCCCCATTTAATAGATTAGAAATTAAAGTTTAGAGACTGTAAGGTTAAACAACTTGTTCAAGGTTATACATCCTTAAGATGCCATCCTAAGAATAGAAACTTAAGTTTGACTATAAAGGCTATGTGCTTAATTACAGTTTTAGTCAAATGTATCCAACTATTGGAGTTTTTTTCTATGAAAAGGTTCTGTTCGTGATAGGTACATAGTCAATAGTACTGTGTTGAAGCCTGGTTTATTCATTTAAAATGTGGCATCTAAATCTGTTCTGTTACAACAGCCAGACCGTATTTTGGCTGGCCTTGTGTCCTCTTGAGTCATGGTTCATTGCCAAAACAGTGTTGTTTCTTTTTTGTGAAGTATTTCAGAGGCAATTCTGGACAAAGGAAAGGTATATGGGCTTTTAAGTAGAGCAGGAATGTGTTCCAATAATTGTCAGCTAGACTTTGAGAAAACTTGGAAGTCTTACAAAACAGTGTCAGAAATCCATTTCTGTATTCTGTGACTTTCTGCAAACACAATTTTAAAAATCCAGATATAGCTTAGACCATCAGTAGTCTAATTCAGTGTTTCTCAGATTTGGGATTTCTTTTCGAACTTTAGAACATCAGAATGAATCTTGGGACATTCATAAGATTGCCAGCTTTTTATTTTACAAATTGAGGACATTAAACTTGTTACCATCAATACAGAAAATTAAGGATGGTTATAATAAAATAGTCTTTTAAGTTCAGCAGGTTTATATTGTGAAAAACTTGCTACATAGTCATTTTTCTCATTGAAGACCAATGAAAACTTTCTTATAGACCAACACTTGGAAGCTACCAGTCTAAATAACCAGTCTGTATACAAAAATTCAGTAAAGACTTCTTCACTTCTAATGCTCATTGACTTCAGTTATTGTATATATGGAAAGAAGTAGATATAAAAACAGATCTTGACTATAAAATACATTCATGACTTAGTTGGCTCTTTCCTCAATCATTACTGATCTTAACCTTTGGGAGGGAAAAATATCTAAATAAGTTCTGGTTTACCAATTTGCAAAATTTTTGTCAACATTTCAGGATTTAGAAAAAAACTGACAGGGCATTTTTACTATATAACTATCTAAGTTTATATGATACATCAAAAGTCAGTAAGGATTATACCATAAAATTTACATTGCACAGGGAAGCAAAATACTTGGAGGCTCTCCATGTCTTTGTCTAAAGACTTGTCATTCATTTGCATTCAAATAAATTCTTTGCTTTCATTCATCCAGAATGGTTCTGAATTTATTAGCTCACCAGACTACATAAATAGAGTTGCATTCATGCATTTTAATTTCAATGTAAATGGCTTTCCTCAATTTTTTTCTTCTTACTCAACTCTCCCAAAACATGTTTAATCACTTCCATACTCCGTCACCTAAACATTTCATAATGTTGTTACTTCTATAGTAAAACAAAAAGTAATTTGCTTTTAATAAATCAGAGAGCCATCCTCTTGCAATCTAGAGCTTTATTCTGGTGAGAGAAAATTCTCAAATTCTATTTCCATTTCCATTCCAAATTCTATTTCCATTTATGAGTAGATGATTTTCCCTGTCACAAAGCATTGTTAGGTGTGTACAGTATTTCTGTAGTTGGTAAACTACTGCAACTTATAGTCCAATGGGGATGACCTCTGTACAACAACTGGAATGGGAATACCCTGAAGGGCAGGCTGTGGCTGTTGCATGTGCCACATGTGCACTAGGCCATCCATGCGTGCTTGTTGAAAGAATGACATGTCGTGGTGAGTAATACAGACATTAAGCGCTCTGCTGGATAAGCTCGTAGAGATGGGGTTCACTGTCTTCTGGGTGAGTGGGGAAGACTTTGTGAAGAAAGCAACAGCTGAAGTAAAATTGAAGGATAACCAAAGTAGAAGTGAGAATGAAAGGAAGATACTCCTGCTTGGAAAGAAAATACTAACAAAATGTGCAGGAAGACACAAGGTATATTTTGGAGATGACAAGTGAAAATTTTGCCAGGAGCACAGATGTAATAGCAATTTGAGAAGTAAAGCTGAAGGGTAGGATCCTGATGTAGAGAATGCCGGGAGCCAGACTGAGCTTGGACTTTACGTCAGGTAGAAGTGGTAGAGAAAGATTAATTGCCTCTCTTCATTGGATTAGTACCATCATTATCTTCCAAAAGCTAAAAAGAAGCGCTTTAGGCTTTCAAAGGCCAGTTATCTAAAAAACACAATTTGTTCTTAAGTCAGCTCCAGAGCATATAAGGAAGTTTTTCTGGAGTTTTGGGAAATTCCTCATGCACTGAGATCCTATTAAGACCTCTAGTATCTTTTTTATTTATTTTTATTTTTTTATTTTAAGACAGGGTCTTACTCTGTTGTCCAGGTTGGAGTGCAGTGGTGCAATCTCAGTTCACTGCATCCTCTGTCTCCTGGACTCAAGCAGTCCTCCCACCTCAGCCTCTGGAGTAGCTAGGACTACAGGTGTGCGCCACCATTCCTGGCTAATTTTTTTACTTTGTGTAGAGACAGGGTTTCACCATGTTGCCCAGGCTAGTCTCGAACTTCTGAGCTCAAACCATCCGCCCACTTCAGCCTCCCAAAGTTCTGGGATTACAGGTGTGAGCTTCCGCGCCCGGTCAAGACCTCTGGCATCTTAAGAGACTTCCTATGAGTTCTTCCCTCCAAACTTTTGCACAAGTTATTCATGTTGTTTTCTCTTTCCCCTCCAAAGTGCTGCTTCTCCCTCACACCTCCTCTGGAAGGCCTTACCTGACTATGACTTAATTTAACTGTGCTCCATTACTCAGGAAAACTATACTCAGCATCTTGATGCTACATTTAATTTCTTTAAATGATAAAATATACAAATTCTTGTATATTTGTATGCCTAACCACCCTGTGACAACCTTTAGGAAAGATTCTACATCTGCCAGCTTTTTTGTATCCTCCATCCAGAACCTGTCTCCCATCCCCACTCCACCCACCCACCTGAGAGACATCATGGTATTGGGCAGTATACTCAGTTAGTATTGATGATTTAAGAGTGTGCCCTGAACAATAAATGATTTCTTTGAGGCTGAAATCCTATGGGGTCCATGGAATGTGGAGTTTCACCTCTCTTTGGCTCCTCCTTTCCCCAGCATGTGTAGAGCTTCTAGAACAGTCCCCAGCAAGGGAGAATCACTTGGTACACCTCTTTGTTATCCTCACTGTCTCCCGTCTCTGTGGGCCTGTTAGTGATGATCAGGAGACAGGTTTTAACATGGCCAAGCTGTTAATCACCGGAGATTGGGCACCATGAACAATAAGAATTAAAAGGCAACAACAACAACAAAAACCCATTTTATGCAGGCTTAATTTTTTAAAGAACTGTTTTTTCCTAACTCACTTTTACTCTTCTTCATCTACTTTCTCATACCTATGACTAACAATGTTAAGGACACGCACCCACTATACACACCTAATTTCATTCCTCCAAATTTGATTTCGTGTTTTCTAGAGCCGGCATGTAATGTGACTTATTGCTGGGAGAGGCCCAGCTGAGGGACTCTGTGATGCCAAATGGACAAAGGCATACTTTTATCTCCAGGTCCCAGCCTGGTGAAAATCATAGCACCTGAGGATTTGGAGCTGACTCTCTCCTTTGAGAGTTCTGCCTTCCAAAAATATATCTCGGGCTGCCTGTACCTGCATACAATAGATTTTGACTCTTACCAACCGCAACTTCAGGCTGAACTTCAGTTCTACCCTCACGGATGCAAATCAAAACAGAGCTCAGAATCAAGTCTGGAAAGCAAGTCGAAGTGGTTTGATTTTGCATGGGGAGCTTTTGTCTATGCGTGAAGGCAGCCAAATTCCCTGGGCTCCCCAGCCCTCCGGAAATATGCTTTATAGGACCCAGGGGCCCAGCCGGGTGGGTGTGATTTGAATGTTCTCTGCTACAGCTGCTGCTCTGGGCCCTGGTCACTGCTGTTGGTTTCGCTCCATTTTACTGCCTCAGAATCCCCCTGTGCATGTTAGTGGTTAATACAGCAGCCAGGAGACGCCAGACAGCTCTCGGCACCTGGTTCAAATTTAAGGCTCATTTACACATGATGTCACACACGCATTGTCAGCGCGAGGGAGGTCAGGATGGTTCATTTTGGGAAGGTTCACATTGTTGAGTCTTTACAACACTCACTGCTATTAATGCCTTAACCATCTGACTTGGATTTCGCTTTTCTGGCATGAGGTAATCCCAGGCACTAGATTTATATGCTGAAGGGGAAGTCAGCAATGGTGGCTAATCATGCTGGTTTGCAGATCTGCACCTCTGGAGCCTTGGGATGGAATTAGAGGGCCACATGGCAAGTAGCAAATCATGGGGGTTTTGAGCAGGAGGGGAATTAGCCAGACCTGGAAGCAGGGGCCCTAGACGGGGTGTTGTCTGAGCCAGGAGGTTTGACAGAGGAATGGAAACCAAGGTAAATTGGACAAGGATCTGGGCCCAGAGACCATAGAAATTATTCTAGTTTAGTGCTTTAGGTCCTTGCTTGACCTGTCCTCTTGCTCATCACCCATAGAAATCCCCAGCCCATCTTCCCAGGACCAGTGTAAGTCTCACGTTCCATGAAGCCTTTCCTGACCACCCAGCCCACAGTAATTTCTCCCCTGAATCCCTAAGTACTTCTGCTACTGAGCACTTAATTCGTGCGACTAGCTCATTTTACCCTTACAATTCCATGGGGAAGGCATTATTATCTCCATTTTACAGATGATGTGACAGGTTCAGAGAGGTTAAATAATGTATCAGCATCAAGCTTTTAAGAGTAAGGACGGAATCCTGATTCCAAGCTTAGGTACTGAACCACTGGGGTAGGCAGTCTACATCTGCTGTGGTATCAGTAACATGGAAGAGACAAGCTGTGCCTCAGGAAGATGCCACATGGGAATGCACAGCAGTGCTGTAGAGCCTCGTGTTTATGTGTCGTCCATGGTGCCTGGCTGTAAATAACTGCAGGGCAGTGACCATCACCTCTTATTTTTTACATCCCCATACTTCCTGACACAGTGTCCCCAAAGTATGCATCAATGGACAGGTGACTATTAGCACCTCCCCTCACCTAAAACATATTGAAAACTCTGAGATCTTTGGATAACAACCCCTTTCCCCTTCTGTTGTCTTCTCTCATGTGGCTGAAATAATAAAACTGGTCTGTCTGTCACAGCTCCAGTGAGTTTCCTTACTCACTAGAAATTCAGAGAATGTCTTTAATCCTGCTAACTGCTTTGACTTTTTTGCTTTTTTAACTTGTACCAAGACCTATTGCCATGAAGGGTCTCTGTAAATGGGCTTTCTTATTCCATGAGTCTCTGTTTGAGTCAAGAGAAGGGCACACTCCTTTTCATTGGCTACCTCTTACTTAACCTCCAAGAGGAGTACTCACTCCCAGAACCCTTTCCTGGGCTCTCATGCCAAGGTTAGGTGTCCCCTCAGTGTGCTTCCGCAGCACTCATTACCGCTTGGTAGCATTGTAGTTTAATTCCTGTTAGCTTGACTGAAGCGGAGACTTGCCTGGAGATACCTGTCGGTGCCCTCCACATTGTTCAGACGAAGAGCGTAGAAGGGTGAGGCCCACCCTCGGTTTCTACCCCTCTCCTCAAGGCCCTTCCTAGTCACTGTGCCACAGCGTTCTCATGGCTGTAGGGATCATGCCTCTGGGCCTCTGTCCATGCAGCCGCTCTGCCTGCACTCCAGGACAGGGCCTTCTCTGCAGTCCATTGGAGCCCTTGGAAGGGACTCCTGGCCCTAGCCCTAGGAAAGTCATCTCTGAAGGCTGTTTTCTTCTTAAAATGTCTCCTCAGAATGACCCTACAGACACAGTGTTTTTTCAGTGTCCTCTCACCTTTGAACATATCCAGGAATAATTGAAAAACCAGGCAATCAGATGCCCCTCTCATAAATCACAGTCACTTCAGAGCAGAACTTAGAGTTTGGTTTGCAAGCCACACAGAATAGTTTGAGCTTGCCCCTCTACCATTTCCTCCCACTCTGAGCCCGGCGGTTCACCTAGTGGACTGTGGCAATGGATTCCCTTGCCCCTGGCTTCCCATTGGGTTCAGCCAGAGAGCAGCACCAGTGGGAGCTTAGATGGGGAGGAAAGTGAGGTCAGAGTGTCTGCTTCCCCCTCTCTGATTGCCAGACCACTGTGGGCAGACTACACCCCAGGTGGCCGTCCCCATGTGTACCATGCTCGTGAGTTCTGGGTTCTGGAAACCTCCCCCTCCTCTTGCCCCTTCAGTCATAGGGTGGTAACCCCCCTCTTTGCTGTTAGCTGTTATGCATTGAATTGTGTCCAACCCCAAATTCATATGTTGAGACCCTAATCCCTAGGATTCCCTCAGAATGCAACTGTATTTGGAGATAGGGTCTTTAAAGAAGTAATTAAGTTAAAATGAGGCTGTTAAGCTGTTCCCTAAATCAATGTGACTGGAGTTCTTGCAAGAAAAGGAAGAGATACCAGGAAGATGTGCACCCGGTGAGGCCATGTGAGGACAAAGCAAGCAGGCAGCTACTTACAAGCCAAGGGAAGAGGCCTCAGGAGAACCAAACCTGTCCACACTTCGGTCTTACACTTCCCAACCTCCAGAACTGTGAGTAAATAAATGCCTCGTTGTTTAAACCACCCAGTCTGTGGCATTTTGTTGTGGCAGTTCTAGTAAACTAATACACTAGCTCAGCGGGTACTTCACTATCCCTTGGGGATTTCCCTAAATGTTACCTATTACAGTGTTTACGTCCTTTTAGTAAGCGTTCCTTTTGGGATATCACCTGTTTCTTGTTGGGACCCTGATGGATATCCAGGCTCAGATGGCAACAGGAGTATTTAGTTACAACAGCAAGAAAATCTGTCAGTGGAAGTGGCTCCCCACTATCGGTGTCCTCGCCCATCACAAGAACCCACCTGGGTACTCCAGTGCTACTCCAGGGTATTTCCTGTTCTTAGGAGCTGAGTGACTTTGGACTGATCATTCCTGTGAGCTTCAGTTTTCCTCTTCATAAAGCATAGGTAACAAAAGCTGACTTTTTGGGGTATTTTGAGGCAACATGGATGCCGATGTGAATTGACTGAGATAACCCAGCAAGGAAATAAGGTTGCTTTTCTATAGCAATATTTTTAAGCAATTTCATTGATAAATATGCACAAAGCCTTGATATCTGTGAAGGCAAGAGAATGGTGATGTTTACTAGGAAGGGCAGCCCTGAGCGTAGTATGGGGGAGGCTGTGCGATTTGCCCAGCAACTTTCTATGCCCTCCTCCCAAGCCTAGGAATCACTGCAAACCACAATGCAGCAGAGACAGAGACCCATGAACCAACCTAATCTTTGTCAGGTTTCCATTCACTCTTCATTAAGAACTAGGTCAAGCAATTTCAAGTTTTACTTCACACTCTTCTGCCACAGAGGTCCCATACATACAACTGGTGAATGGAGCGAATTTTTGCCTTTTTTTTCCCTTTCGTTTGGGACTGAAGTGAAATCAGCTGGAGGCCAGAGCAGCTCAAACACTGAGCTATACATTGTGCAGAAAGGTGAAATTGTGTCTTTTGGCTCCTAATTTTTATTTCCAATAAACGAAGCTTCTCAACCATGTTATTTTCACCTGCCCAAGCTAAAACACAATCTCCACTGTCCCCAAAGCTGCAAAGAGGGAGATCCTGACATAACGTGGGGATGCTGCTAGGGTGTTCTTTGCCCTCTCTATAAGCTAGACTCACTAGTGGTCCTTCCCAGAGTGGGCCAGGAGACCCAGGCTTCTTCCTCAGTTGGACATCTGGTTTTCCAGAAAGTGAGTCTTCCCCTGGGAGGATGTTGCCTCCAGGGGGATAGGAACACTTATTTGTTAGCTCATTACTATCTCCATCCAATTCTACGCCAGGAGGCATTCTTGTGAATGTGGAAAGCTGTTGAGGAATGAAATGGCCTTGTGGACTAGACAGGTGAAAAGAATCAAATCTCAGAATGTAAAGATCTAGGAAGAGTGTCACTTCAACTCTTAAAAAAAAAAAAACTGCAAGTTTACTACTTTTTTGGGCCCTCAAAGAGCCGAGGTCACAGGGCAGCCAATTAGCCTAAAAAATCTAAGGACCGCTGGGGGCCTATGAAGAAGCATGGGAAACTAGCCCTTGCTTACCTGGGGCAGATGTAGTCAATAGAAGAACTCAGCAGGAGCAGGTAAAGATCTGGTGGAGAATGAGTAAGGACTGGGGAGAGTATGGAGCCCCTGGGGAATGCATAAATAGAGGGAGTTTGTGCCTTCTTAGAGACTGTTCTCCGTGGACTCTACCAGGCACTGCATCCCACCAGAAAAGACTGGCCAAAGTCCTGAAAGAATCCCTCACAGTGCAGGTATGGGGGAAAGGGAAAGTAGCTGCTGCAGAGGAGCACAAACCCCACCCTTTCTCCTTTCTAGAACAAAAGCCTTAATCTACAGGAGAAAGGGAAAAATACTGTTTCCCTTAGACTACTTCCCTAAGTTTCTAGGGAAACTTAGGGAAGAACGAAAACAGAAAACAAAATAGAACATCTCTCTGTCCTGAGGAAGGTGCAGGAATACAGAAACAAAAACCAGGAATGTATTGCCAATAAATATACTCGAGAAAAAATGTTAAAAAAAATCTTCAGGTGGGAGAAATGAGAAACAAAGCTAGAAATGAAAAATTAAAGACACAAAAATATGAAGAGCACTGGAAATTGATTAAATGAAGGTAAATTAAGATACATTTAAAATGTTTAAATGATCCTAAAAGATAAATGACTGTCAAGAGTAAAAATAGCAATGTATTTTATATGTATAGGATATGTAAAAGTAAAATGTATCATAATAATACAAAGGTTGGGAGGGACGAATTGAGAATAAACTATTGTAAGATCCTTACATTATGAATGAAGCAGTGTGTTATTTTAATGTAGATTCCGATCAACTAAAGATGTATTCTGTAAACTATAGGACAACTAAAAAATTTCTAAAGAGGTATAAATCAAATAGTGGAGATAAAATATCATCATAAAGAAGTGTTCATAAGAGTAGAAAATGAAATTGAAAAATAGAAAAACGATAAATCCAATGAAAAACCTATTTCTTATTTTAAAAAAATCAATAAAATCGATAAGCCTTTAGCCAGACTGACAAAAAAATGGAGGAGATACAGATTACCAACATCAGGAATGAAAGAAAGAAACTACTACAGATCCTGTAAACAATAACAAGATTATAAGGGAATGCTATAAACAACTCTATGACCATACATTGTATAACAGAGATGAATGAACTAATTTCTTAAAAGGTACAAATTATCAAAACTCACTCCAAAAGAAATATATGATTGTAATAGTCATATATATTAAAGAAATTGAATTGTTTATAAGCCTCTGAAATATTCAACAATTAAAAGAACAAACAAGAGAAAGGTCTAGACATTTCAGTGGAAAATTCCACCAAACATTTAAAGAGGAGTATCACCAATTATATACAATATATTCTAGATAATGAAAGAGGGCGTAACATCTCAATTCATTTTATGAGGCCAGCATTCCCCTGATATCAAAACAGATAAAGACAGTTTCCAAAGCAATAGACCAATATCTCTCCTGAACATTGATGCATTAACACTGATACTTAACAAATATTAGAAATGTATGAAAGAAATAAGATAACATGAACAAATGGGTTATGCTGGGAAGGCAAGTCTGATTCAGTTTTTTTTTTTAAGTAATGAATGTTTAAATAACAAAATAATCATTCCATCATATTTACAGCTTAACGAAGAAAAGCTGCATGATTATATTAATTTATGCAGAAAAGGCATTTGACAAAAGTCAGCATTCATTCATGATAACGCTCAGCAAAATAGAGGTTGGAAATTTCCTCAAACTGATAAAGGGCATCTAACAACAACAACAAAAAAAAAATCCCTACAGCTAATATTATACCCAATGGTGAAAGGCTGAATGTTTTCTCCTAATATCAGGAGACAAGAATATCCTCTCATACCACTCCTATTCAACATTTTACTGAAAGTCTTAGTGTAATAAGGCAATAAAAAGAAATACAGAGCATACAGATTGGAAATGAAAAAAAAAAAAGAAACAGTCCCTACTCACTGACAAAAAAAAAATAAAAAAAGCATCACCAAATAACCCAACCTATATGTGAATTCTTAATCATGACATGTTATGAATATCCATCCTTCCAAGTATGTGTTTGTGTGTATGTGTGTGTGCGTGTGTGTGTGTGTATGTGTGTATTTATGAAGTTATCATTCTTGCTTTTTGACTATCCAGTATTCAAACATTATCTGTATTGGAGGAGAATCTCAAAATACATGTGTTTCCCAGCAAGCTAAAGGGAGCAGATAGATATTTTTTCTATTTCATGGGAGGTATAACCATATGACTGAATCTTGGCCGATCAGGTGCTCCCATGCTGGGCTCGAATTTCAAGGAAATAACAAAATTATAAGGAGGCTGTTGGATATTTCTCATGAGAACAGCTGAATCAGGAGTTTTTAATGCAGAGATTCGTGTCCAGGGATGGCGGGATTTTGTTTATAACACTACCAGGCTGGACCATGATATGAGCTAGTGATGTTCTTGGTTGCTTCACCACCGTTTGTTCCTGCCTTGTTACTGAGCCTAGTTCACCAGCCTTCCTGTTGAGTCTCTGAGCTACCTTCTAATAAGGCTATTTTCTACCTAATATCCAGAGTTTATTCCTTCTGTTGGTATCAACAATTTACGTGTGTGTGTGTGTGTGTGTGTGTGTGTATTTAAAAATGAGAATGGGATTATACTGCTTATATTGTCCTGTTTATTTACTTAAACATATATACTGTCTACATTTTTCCATGTCCATAATGTTTCTCTATTTAGTAATTTATAATGATTGCCTAGCATTAACTTACAGGGATTTATTATAATCTGTTTAACCAATCTCCCTTGCCTGGACGTTTAGGTTGCTTCTAACATTTATTAATAATAAACAATACTGCTGTGCATATTTATGCATATACATCTTTTGGATTTTGACTATTTCCTTAAAGTTCTAGATGTAGAATTGCTATATCAAAGGGTATGCACATTTTTCAGGTTCTTGATTCATACTGCCAAATTTCTCACCCTCAAAAAAGTTATGCCAATTTATACTACCACCAATCGTATGCCTGTATGACAATGTTGATTTCCATGCATACTACCAACATTAATTATTATCTTTGTGAAATGTTTGAGTTATTACTCTTGTTCAATGACTTCGCAAATATTTAGTAGCTGTTTGTAATTCTTGCTTTGTGAGTGACTGCTGTGGTCTTTTGTTCATAATTCTTTTGAGGGAAAGAAATATACTTTTCTGTTGAATTTATAAGAGCTCCGTTTATGTATATATATTTTTGAGATGGAGTCTTGCTCTGTCACCCAGCCTGGAGTGCAGTGGCACAATCTCAGCTCACTGCAACCTCTGCTTCCCAGGTTCAAGTGGT
The DNA here is from genome assembly GCF_049354715.1 of Callithrix jacchus. Lineage (NCBI taxonomy): Eukaryota > Metazoa > Chordata > Mammalia > Primates > Cebidae > Callithrix > Callithrix jacchus. The sequence continues at coordinate 95,807,496 of NC_133509.1, forward strand.
TCTCCTTTTATATTAAGATACCTGTCCATCTAACATCAATGGATCTACACATCATATATATTAAGTTATAACGGCCATGTATATTGCTGTTTTCCCTCAATTTTTATTTATGTTTTTCTTTGTTTATTTCATTCTGGATTTTTTCCCCCATTTGTATATAGTCTGTTAACAATCCTTTATAGTTTCTGTCTTTGGTTGGTGCTTCAAAATAGCTTTCCTATCCCAAAATGGTAACAGTATTTATGTTTTTACTGATACTCTTATGTGGTTTTTTTCCAAAAATAATCATATAAAACTAATTTAGATTTAAGGTATGAGATACTAGCTAACATTTTCTTCAAAGTTACTAAATTATTAAATATGTTTGAATTTGCGAACTCTGTATTTCTGAACTTTTCTTTTCTTTTGAGACAGAGTCTCGCACTGTTGCCCAGGCTGGAGTGCAGTGGGGCAATCTTGGTTCACTGCAACCTCTGCCTCCTAGGTTCAAGTAATTCTTCTGCCTTAGCCTCCCAAGTAGCTAAAATTACAGGCACCCACCACCATGCCCAGCTAATTTTTTTGTACTTTACGTAGAGACGGGTTTCACTATGATGGTCAGGCTGGTCTCCAACTCCTAACCTCGTGATCCGCCCGCCTCGGCTTCCCAAAGATTACAGGCATGAACCACCACACCAGGCCCTTCTGAACTTTTCTTAATGTCTCCTTAATCTATGCTAGGGCTAAATTGTTCAATTAATTAAACAATCTTAAGAATTCAAAAGTTTTAATATTTGATGAGAAATCTGCAGCCTTGGGGTAGAATGTTGTTGCTTGTTAGTTGGCTTTCTCAGAAAGCCTGCCCCTCCTCCTCCTGTGGGTTGTGATTGCAAAACCACCTCCAAGGCCAGCCTGCTTCTAAATCCCACCTGTTTTGTTTTGGTGTCTTGAAATTCCAGCATTACAGTGCAGAGAAATAGTTTTAGGACCTTAGAGGATGAAAACATATGCAGTTTGTTTACATATGCAGTTGGAGAACCAACATAATAACTAATGTGCAACCATCACTCCACTTACAAATTAAGATCACAGATCTAGACAAAGTATTCTGTGAATTAAGTGAGTGAGTGAGTGAGTGCGTGAGTAGGGAGAGGGACTCTGTTAAGAACAGGGGAGCTGGAGGGGATATGGCTGGATCTGGAACTGAGAGCACCTGGGTAGCTGAGAATGAGGACTCTAAATCTTCTGGGGACAAAGTGAGAGGTGCAAAAGCCCCACAGCCACCTCTGTGGTTGCCATGCTTCAATCTGGCAGCCAGAGAAAAGCCCAAACCAGGCCAAATGAGGCTCCACTCGAGGACTATCCAGATTATGTGCTAGAGGGAAAAAAGGGGAAACCCCTCTAAGAGGAGCCAGCAATGATCACAGCTATTGATGCGAACTCCCACGGCCCTCGCAGCCATGCATCTCTTAGAATCAAATGAAACAACCATTGATAATTTTGGAAAGAATTTTCCAGAAGGGGAAATAGAGAAAGGAAAAAAAAACCTGAGGGGAAAAAAACCCTTCTTGATGTTTTCCACAGACTGCTTTAGAAAGAGAAAGACTGATGCAATCCAATCAAAGACAATGATCCTTGGTTAACCCAGGACATTTCACAGACCCAGGACTCAGAAGGCATAGACACCCACATGCAGGCCTCAGTTTTGACTTTTTAAATGCAACAATTTTTTATAAATTCATATTTAATTTTCAACCAACTCCAGCACCTCATTAAGGAGGGGCCTGTTCTTTGCCAAACTCTTCCAGGGGAACCTGCTGGGTTTGAGTGTAGGTGTCAGCAAACATTTCCCAGTATGTTCTAATGGGGAAATATTTATTTTGCAACACTCCTCCCTGACCAAAAATACAATTATGTGACATGTTTTATATGACCAAGGGGATTTGGGCTAAGATTTTGTATCCATAATGTACCCTAATATTGAGAAACATCGTTTTTAAAGTATTTTTCTTTGGCATGGACAGGGGGCTGCATCCTGGAAAAATAGCACTTCATGGGAATTTCCCTTTAGCCCTGAGAAAAAATAGTTTGGGAGCACATAAGATAGAGTATATTTGGTTTGGGATCTTAAATCCTGCAAGGTTTCTGAAAGAGGCAAATGGGTGTGAGAAAGAATTAGTTACTGCAAGTTTATTTCATAATAGCCTATAAAAAATATACATGTTCCATTTCTAAAGCTGCTATGCCCTTACTATAGCTATAGCTACTTTTTTTTAAACAAGAAAGACTTTCCACAAAGTCATTTTCTGCTTTGGGTGGGATAACACTTAGAGCAAGGTATAAGGGACCTTTGCCAGAACAATTACCATTTAAGGCAAAGATCTCCAAGATTTTACTGGGAGCTGAAGATCTTGGCTCAGCCCTGGCTCTGTGGAACACCACACACATCTAGTGACCATGGGAAAGCTGGCTCCATGCTGGTCTGGGCTGCAGCATTAGTACAAGTCTCATGCTCTGAAGGGTGGAATGTGACTATCTGCTAAGTGAAGGCTCTGACAGGAGAAGCTGGAGGAATACAGCAACCACTCACTGAACCAAAATCCATGGAGTCCCAACCCTTTTTCATTGTTGCCTTTTTGCATCTAGAACATGTCCCTGTGGCCACCTCCAGGGAGTGGGTGCCAGGACTCAGTGTGCCCAGTTCAAGGCCAAAGAGAGTTTATTAGCAGAAGTGTCACTTACATGATTTGGAACCACAGGAGAGGCAGAGATGTGTGATGGCTGAAAGCAGAATGTGGGCTAATGTTTATCAGACAGACCAGCCAAACAGCTTATGGATCAATTAGTATTCTGCTGGTAGTTCTGTTAGGAGGCATTATCATTCATCACTTAAAATAAGACCTTTTTTTGTTTGAGACAGAGCCTTGCTCTGTTGCCCAGACTGGAGGGCAGTGGTGCAATATCTCAACTCACTGCAGCCTCCGCCTCCTGGGTTCAAGCAATTCTCCTGCTTCTGCCTCCCAAGTAGCTGGGCCTACAGGTGCCTGCCATCTCGCCCTGCCAATTTTTGTATTTTTAGTAGAGATGGGAGTTTCACCATGTTGGCCAGGCTGGTCTTGAACTCCTGAACTCAGGTGATCGTCCCACCTCGGCCTCTCAGAGTGCTGGGATTACATGCCTGAGCTACCATGCCTGGACAAAATAAGACCTTTTATTGGAAGCCAATTGTTTTTATATGATAGTGACCCTATGAAACTGGTCAGAGGGAAATAATTTATACATACTAATGAAAATCAAACTCATCATACTAATGAAAATCAAACTACACAAACACAATAGGAAATATAGAAATGTAAGTTTAAACAAGTGTTTGTCTATTGACTCATAGTCCATTCAACATAGTCTTTTGTTTCAGGTGTGATTGGTAGAGGCATAGTTATCTGCCACAATGCCAGCATCATCAGTTTAGGAAACTGCCACCCTCCCCCAACATCCTATTTTTCTCTTATAATTTCTTATGATTCCTTCATCCACCTATTCCTAAACCAGTCATCAATTCCCAGTTATCACTGTGTTGGAGTAGTACTTTTTCTTAGCCTTCTGCCCAGTGTGTAAAAAGTAATATTTCATTTTACTTATCTAAATTTACAATATCTAAGGTAGAAGGGATAAACAATTTCATTAGTTTAGAATTTGAAACCAACTCCTCAGGTTTATCTTCTTTGTGTCTTTCACAATTTTATAGCTTTATAGCTTTTGCTTTCCCTTTAATTTTTTTTATCTTTCCAGGAAAAAAAAAAGAAAAAGATCTTTTCTTTTTTTTTTTTTTTTTGCCTGTATAAAAGCCATTCCATTTACTTGACCATATGTTGTATTTCCCTGGATGTCCTCCAGCTCCAATTTGCCTTCCTAACAAAAATATGTTTTTTATAAAGCAGTTGAATAACATCAACATGGTTTATTATTTTTCCTACTTCATCAAACACCAGTTTATTGTGCTAACATCTGTTAGTAAAGTCAAAAGTTAGTTAAGTTAGTAAATAGTTTCAGAATAGAAGTGTCAACAGAGACATAAACTACTAATTTGCCATTCCTTTTGGGACACAGACAGACACACATAACTAATTTTGTACATACCCACCCACTCAGAATTATCCATAGCAGCCAGTGATCAGTAAATTGGTAAATTATCAGTGTATTGACACATACATGTATCTAAATACCCAATAAGACTACCAAGTGTGCAAGTTAATTATAGGTGTGATGTGGTTTGGCTGTGTCCCCACTCCAATCTCATCTCAAATTGTAATCCCCATGTATCAAGGGAGGGATCTTATGGGAGGTGACTGGATTATGGGGGTGGTTTCCCCCATGCTGCTCCCATGATAGTGAGTGAGTTCTCATAAGATCTGATGGTTTTATAAGTTTGACACTTCTCTTTCTCTCTGTCTCTGTCTCTTTCCCTCTTTCTCACCTGCTGCCATGTAAGATGCGCCTGCTTCCCCTTCTGCCATGATTGTAAGATTCCTGAGGCCTCCCAAGCCATGTGGAACTGTGAGTGAATTAAAGCTCTTTTCTTCATAAATTACCCAGTCTTGGATACTGAGCAGTTTGAAAATGGACTAATACACGGTGCCCACAATACTAGCTCTTTAAGCTAGAGAAAGCTCCCAAATGTCACCTGGACAGACCCATTTTCCTAAATTTGGCAACACCTGAAATATCCAAATCAAACTGTTGTCTTTCTTGTAAACTCAAAATCCTTTTATTAAGTATCAACTGAGGCCAACAATATGTCAGGCATCAGAGGCAGAAAGATCAATGGGACTTTTTTTTTTGGGGGGGTTTTACTTTTTTATTTTTTAAATTTTTTATTGAATTTTAGGTTTTGGGGTACATAAGCAGAACATGCAAGACAGTTGCATAGGTACACACATGGCAGTGTGTTTTGCTTCCTTTCTCCCCTTCACCCACATTTGGCATTTCTCCCCAGGCTATCCATCCCCACCTCCCCCTCCCACTGGCCCTCCCCTTTTCCCCCCCAATAGACCCCAGTGTTTAGTACTCCCCTCCCTGTGTCCATGTGTTCTCATTTTTCATCACCCACCTATGAGTGAGAATATGCGGTATTTCATTTTCTGTTCTTGTGTCAGTTTGCTGAGGATGATGTTCTCCAGATTCATCCATGTCCCTACAAACGACACGAACTCATCATTTCTGATTGCTGCATAATATTCCATGGTGTATATGTGCCACATTTTTCCAATCCAGTCTATTATCAATGGGCATTTGGGTTGATTCCAGGTCTTTGCTATTGTAAACAGTGCTGCAATGAACATTCATGTACATGTGTCCTTATAGTAGAACGATTTATAGTCCTTTGGATATATACCCAGTAATGGGATTGCTGGGGCAAATGGAATTTCTATTTCTAAGGCTTTGAGGAATCACCACACTGTCTTCCACAATGGTTGAACTAATTTACACTCCCACCAACAGTGTAAAAGTGTTCCTTTTTCTCCACATCCTCTCCAGCATCTGTTGTCTTCAGATTTTTTAATGATAGCCATTCTAACTGGCGTGAGATGGTATTTCAATGTGGTTTTGATTTGCATCTCTCTGATGACCAGTGATGATGAGCATTTTTTCATATGATTGTTGGCCTCATATATGTCTTCTTTTGTAAAGTGTCTGTTCATATCCTTTGCCCATTTTTGAATGGACTTGTTTGTTTTTTTCTTGTAAATCTGTTTGAGTTCTTTGTAAATTCTGGATATCAGCCCTTTGTCAGATGGGTAAACTGCAAAAATTTTTTCCCATTCTGTTGGTTGCCGATTCACTCTAGAGACTGTTTCTTTTGCCGTGCAGAAGCTGTGGAGTTTCATTAGGTCCCATTTGTCTATTTTGGCTTTTGTTGTCAATGCTTTTGGTGTTTTGTTCATGAAGTCCTTGCCTACTTCTATGTCCTGGATGGTTATGCCTAGATTTCCATCTAGGGTTTTCATGGTGCCAGATCTTATGTTCAAGTCTTTAATCCATCTGGAGTTAATTTTGGTGTAAGGTGTCAGGAAGGGGTCCAGTTTCTGCTTTCTGCACATGGCTAGCCAGTTTTCCCAGCACCATTTGTTGAACAGGGAATCCTTTCCCCATTGCTTGTTTTTGTTGGGTTTATCAAAGATTGTATGGTTGTAGATATGTTGTGTTGCCTCTGATGCCTCTGTTCTGTTCCATTGGTGTTTTGATTACTGTAGCCTTGTAGTAGAGTTTGAAATCTGGTAGTGTGATGCCCCCCGCTGTGTTCTTTTTGCTTAGAATTGACTTGGCTATGCGGGCTCTCTTTTGGTTCCATATGAAGTTCATGGTGGTTTTTTCCAGTTCTGTGAAGAAAGTCAATGGTAGCTTGATGGGTATAGCATTGATTCTGTAAATTACTTTGGGCAGTATAGCCATTTTTACGATATTAATTCTTCCTAACCATGAACATGGAATGTTTCTCCATCTGTTTGTGTTTTCTCTGATTTCGTTGAGGAGTGGTTTGTAGTTTTCCTTGAAGAGGTCCCTTACGTTCCTTGTGAGTTGTATTCCAAGGTATTTTATTCTTTTTGTAGCAATTGAGAATGGCAGTTCGTTCTTGATTTGGCTCTCTTTAAGTCTGTTATTGGTGTAGAGGAATGCTTGTGATTTTTGCACATTGATTTTATAACCTGAGAATTTGCTGAAGTTGCTTATCAGTTTCAGGAGTTTTTGGCCTGAGGCGATGGGGTCTTCTAGGTATACTATCATGTCGTCTACAAATAGAGACAATTTGGCTTCCACCTTTCCTATTTGAATGTCGTTTATTTCTTTTTCTTGCCTGATTGCTGTGCCTAGAACTTCCAGTACTATATTAAATAGGAGTGGTGACAGAGGGCATCCTTGTCTAGTGCCGGATTTCAAAGGGAATGCTTCCAGTTTTTGCCCATTCAGTATGATAGTGGCTGTTGGTTTGTCATAAATAGCTTTTATTACTTTGAGATATGTTCCATTGATACCGAGTTTATTGAGGGTTTTTAAGCATAAAGCACTGTTGAATTTTGTCAAATGCCTTCTCTGCATCAATTGAGATAATCATGTGGTTTTTGTTTTTGGTTCTGTTTATGTGGTGAATTACGTTGATAGACTTGCGTATGTTGAACCAGCCTTGCATCCCCGGGATGAATCCTACTTGATCATGATGAATAAGTTTTTTGATGTGCTGTTGCAATTGGCTTGCCAATATTTTATTGAAGATTTTTGCATCTATGTTCATCATGGATATTGGCCTGAAGTTTTCTTTTCTTGTTGAGTCTCTGCCGGGTTTTGGTATCAGGATGATATTGGTCTCATAGAATGATTTGGGAAGGATTCCTTCTTTTTGGATTATTTGGAATAGTTTCAGAAGAAATGGTACCAGCTCCTCTTTGTGTGTCTGGTAGATTTGGCTGTGAACCCATCTGGACCTGGGCTTTTTTTGTGTGGTAGGCTCTTAATTGCTGCCTCGACTTCTGACCTTGTTATTGGTCTATTCATAGTTTTGGCTTCCTCCTGGTTTAGGCTTGGGAGAACACAGGAGTCCAGGAATTTATCAATTTCTTCCAGGTTTACTAGTGTATGTGCATAGAGTTGTTTGTAATATTCTCTGATGATGGTTTGAATTTCTGTGGAATCTGTGGTGATTTCCCCTTTATCATTTTTTATTGCATCTATTTGGTTGTTCTCTCTTTTCTTTTTAATCAATCTGGCTAGTGGTCTATTTTGTTGATCTTTTCAAAAAACCAGCTCTTGGATTTATTGATTTTTTGGAGGGTTTTTCGTGTCTTAATCTCCTTCAGTTCAGCTCTGATCTTAGTTATTTCTTGTCTTCTGCTGGGTTTTGAGTTTTTTTGATCTTGCTCCTCTAGCTCTCTCAATTTTGACAATAGAGTGTCAATTTTGGATCTCTCCATTCTTCTTATATGGGCACTTATTGCTATATACTTTCCTCTAGAGACTGCTTTAAATGTGTCCCAGAGATTCTGGCATGTTGTGTCTTCGTTCTCATTGGTTTCCAAGAACTTCTTTATTTCTGCCTTCATTTCGTTGTTTATCCAGTCAACATTCAAGAGCCAGTTGTTCAGTTTCCATGAAGCTGTGTGGTTCTGGGTTGGTTTCTGAATTCTGAGTTCTAACTTGATTGCACTATGGTCTGAGAGGCTGTTTGTTATGATTTCAGTTGTTTTGCATTTGCTGAGCAGTGCTTTACTTCCAATTATGTGGTCAATTTTAGAGTAGGTGTGATGTGGTGCTGAGAAGAATGTATATTCTGTGGATTTGGGGTGGAGAGTTCTGTAAATGTCTGTCAGGTTTGCTTGCTCCAGGTCTGAGTTCAAGCCCTGGATATCCTTGTTGATTTTCTGTCTGCTTGATCTGTCTAATATTGACAGTGGAGTGTTAAAGTCTCCCACTATTATTGTGTGGGAGTCTAAGTCTCTTTGTAAGTCATTAAGAACTTGCCTTATGTACCTGGGTGCTCCTGTATTGGGTCCATATATGTTTAGGATCGTTAGCTCTTCTTGTTGTATCGATCCTTTTACCATTATGTAATGTCCTTCTTTGTCTCTTGATCTTTGTTGCTTTAAATTCTATTTTATCAGAGATGAGAATTGCAACTCCTGCTTTTTTTTGCTGTCCATTTGCTTGGTAAATCTTCCTCCATCCCTTTATTTTGAGCCTTTGTGTATCCTTGCATGTGAGATGGGTTTCCTGGATACAGCACACTGATGGGTTTTGGCTTTTTATCCAATTTGCCAGTCTGTGTCTTTTGATTGGTGCATTTAGCCCATTTACATTTAGGGTTAATATTGTTATGTGTGAATTTGATACCGCCATTTTGAGGCTAAGTGGCTGTTTTGCCCGTTAGTTGTTTTAGATTCTTCATTATGTTGATGCTCTTTAGCATTTAGTGTGATTTTGGAATGGCTGGTACTGGTTGTTTCTTTCTATGTGTAGTGCCTCTTTCAGGAGCTCTTGTAAAGCAGGCCTGGTGGTGACAAAATCTCTGAGTACTTGCTTGTTCGCAAAGGATTTTATTTTTCCTTCACTTCTGAAGCTCAGTTTGGCTGGATATGAAATTCTGGGTTGAAAGTTCTTTTCTTTAAGGATGTTGAATATTGGCCCCCACTCTCTTCTGGCTTGTAGTGTTTCTGCCGAGAGATCTGCTGTGAGTCTGATGGGTTTCCCTTTGTGGGTGATCCGACCTTTCTCTCTGGCTGCCCTTAGTATTTTCTCCTTTATTTTAACCTTGTTGAATCTGACAATTATGTGCCTTGGGGTTGCTCTTCTTGCGGAATATCTTTGTGGTGTTCTCTGTATTTCCTGCATTTGAGTGTTGGCCTGTCTGGCTAGGTGGGGGAAATTTTCCTGGATAATGTCCTGAAGAGTATTTTCCAGCTTGGATTCATTTTCTTTGTCCCCTTCTGGTACACCTATCAAATGTAGGTTAGGTCTTTTCACATAGTCCCACGTTTCTTGGAGACTTTGTTCATTCCTTTTTGCGCTTTTTTCTCTGATCTTGGTTTCTCGTTTTATTTCATTGAGTTGATCTTTGACTTCAGATATTCTTTCTTCTGCTTGGTCAATTCAGCTGTTGAAACTTGTGCATGCTTCACGAAGTTCTCGTCTTGTGTTTTTCAGCTCCTTCAATTCATTCATATTCCTCTCTAAGTTATCCATTCTTGTTATCATTTCCTCAAATCTTTTTTCATATCTTTTTACAAGGTTCTTAGTTTCTTTGCATTGATTTAATACGTGTTCTTTTAGCTCACAAAAGTTTCTCATTATCCACCTTCTGAAGTCTAATTCCATCATTTCGTCACAGTCATTCTCCGTCCAGCTTTGTTCCCTTGCTGGTCAGGAGTTTTGGTCCTTTCTAGGAGGCAAGGTATTCTGGTTTCGGGTGTTTTCCTCCTTTTTGCACTGGTTTCTTCCCATCTTTGTGGATCTATCCACCTGTCGTCTGCGTAGTTGCTGACTTTTCGATTGGGTCTCTCAGTGGACGCCTAGATTGTTGGTGATGAAGTATTTCTGTTACTTGGTTTTTCTTCTACCAGTCTAGCCCCTTCGCTGTATGACTGCTGAGGTCCACTCCAGGCCCTGCTTGTCTGGGGTGCACCTATAGCAGCTGCGGAACAATGAGGGATGCTACCAGTTTCTTTTTCTGCTATCTTTGTCCCAGGATGATGCCTGCCAAATGTCAGTCTTTTGGATATAGAGGGGTCAGGGAGCTGCTTGAGGAGACAGTCTGTACTTTATAGGAGCTCAATTGCTGAGCTGTGAGCTCTGTTTTTCATTCAGGGCTGTTAGGCTGCTACGTTTAATTCTGCTGCAACAGAGCTCATTAAAAAGCCCTTTTTTTCTCAGATGCTCTGTCTTGGGGGGTTGGGGCTTTATTTTTGGATGTCCGTTGAGGTGTCCTGCCCAGCTAGGAGGCAGTCTAGTCACTATTTGCCTGCCGAGGCTCCGCCCTGCTGTTGTGAGTTTCGCCCTGTTGCTGCAGGGTCTGCTTTTCTGCTGCGGTCTCCACCCTGCTGCCACAGGCTACGCCCTGCGGCGGATTCTCTCTCGATCAAAGGGACTTATTCCAGCTTGGATTAATGAGACACTGGGTTATGGAGAGAATTAACAGGGTAAATAACTGTGGCCTGCTTAGAAGAGGGCCAGGCACATAGTGTTGTTGTTATTTCAAAGGGTCTACTTTTTAACTTGCATGTGTTGTAATCAGGAGAAAATAGAGTATTTAGAAATAGCTAATGAGACTCACAACACTAGAGGTATGGATAAAGTACTATGGGTGCACCAAGGAAGGAACCACTGGGCCTGCCTGTGGGAGTCAGGAGCAGTGTCAGAATGAAGATTAATTTGAGTATCAGAAGATGGAGAAGGTGAAGGAACAGCAGATACTAACTAGACCCATTCTTGCTTCATTTTGAGGCAGTTTCCTCTGGTTCAGGATTTTGGAGAGAGAGAAAACCCTGATAAGAGATGCCCTGATAATAACCCATCATTTTTGAAGGACAGTAAATCACTCATAATAAAACTTCCCTTCTAATCCATTACCTGTCCAATTCCCTTTTTCTTTCCTTGGGGGATTTATTTTCTTGGATTTTTTTTCCCTCTTTGCTTGAGGAAGAGGCAGACAGGAGGAGCCTTAGCAAAATGATCAAAATAATCACAATGTGTCTTCACGCAATACCCCTCACCCCTATTCCCACCTCCGGGGGTTTTCAGTGGATGGGCTCCTCCTGTGCTCACTGAACCTGGGCTCCCACTTTTCAGTGAAAAAGGAACCTGTGAGCTCATCTTCACTGGGCTGTTCTGGGTTTACCATACAGGGTCTGCATCCTAAAATGAAAGCTTTCTGGGAGTGATGTTTTAATGCAGAGGTTTCTAGACCAGTAAAATTTTCCCCCATTTTGGTAACCTCTGACAAAATGCTAACTTTTAATTTTGCTGAGTGAGAACATGAAAAAGAAAATACATTCCCACCTAATATTACCAATGCTTTAAAAAGAAAGCATATTTAAACAATAATAAAAAAGTGGAAAAGGATTTCAGAATACAGTTTTTAAAATGGAATATAATTGGCGTATGAAAAATCCACTACCTTTATTCTGCTGCTGACCTGTGATAGTCATTTGGGAAGTGCTGCATTAACTCAAAGGGATGCATACCTAATGCTGGCAAGTCAGACACCAGCAGGGACAAAATGGGAACAAATCAAGGAAGAAGAAACAAATAGTCTTGGTTTTCTGTGCATCCTTGGCATGGACAGGGTGCTGCCTCCAGGATCTCTACGTGCTCTGTAGCTCAGGTTTCTCAGCCTCCAGCATGTAACCATTGTCAGAACTGGGCCTTGGTCTCCAGGATGGACGGCCCAGCTCATCCAAGTCAGGAGTTGACCTGTATGACTCTGTCGTCTCCTTAATTTGTCATCCTCATTGTTTCAAAACATGAAGTCAAAACCCATGCTTGAGCACAGCCCAAGCCTTAAAGAGCACATTAACCCTGAGTGCCTATTTAGGTTTACAAACTTTGAATGCATCAGGTGAGGCTAATCTGCTTCAAATATTAGACTCTCAAGCAAGTGCTTTTCCCAAGGAAACTGTCACCTTTGAGGTACCTGGCATTTCAAGCCAACTTGGGACACATCAAGTGTCAATAAAGTTTGATAAGTCATAGCAGCCATCCCAGCCTTCTATGGAAAGGGTCAAAGTCCTACTAGCATTAGGACATGAAATATGCAAAACCTGCATTTCTATTTTTGGTCATGGTCTGCAGCATGGTTCCTAGAATAAATTGCCACTGCACAGCAGGATTCAAGGAAACAGTGCTGACAGCCTCACTCCCCTTGCACTGTGATGCACAGACAGAGATCAGTGGGCTGCTGACTTGTTTCCTGAATGAAAAATGGATTCCAGGTAGAAGAACTGTGGCTCCTGACCATTTCCTGGATCTTGCTCAAGAGAAATGTACACAAGTATTTATTTATAGCTGCTCAACTCCCTTTCAGATGCACTCCAAATTTATTATTTCTGAAATCGAATGAGTTGTAATCACTGAATATGGAAACATTGAGCAATTTCAAGGCAGGCGGGGGAGGAAACCTTTGCCATCAGACTCCTGCATTACATCCTGCCTGGCAGCGTCTTAACAATGTCATTGTCTGTATTTTCACACTTGTGAAATGGGGAAATACCACTTGTGTTGCAGAATTTTCATGAAGATTGGAAAGAATAACCAGTCATTGCAGGATGCAGAGTAGGCCCTCAATCAATAGTTTTGCTTTTCATTGTTAAGACTTGTTTAGGGAGGGGAAACGATCTCCTTTAGCAGTTCAGGGTTTCCCTCCCTCTCTGGGACAGGGTGGTAGGGGTATGAGAGTGGAAGCTGCTGAGAGAAAATGGTCTCTTTCACTGTGCTTTATTTTTTCCTTTTGGCCTCATGGAGGTGCAGGGACAGGTGTCATCGAAGGGTGACTTGAGGAAGTAGGAGAGCAAATGGCTTCTCCCTGATTCTCAGAAGTCTAGGGCCCTCACCTGGCTCTTATCCACAATGCCTGTGCTATTGGTAATAGTTCACATGCACATGTCTCCTTTCAGTTAGGTTGAAAAAAAATCCTGCGGGCACGCACTCCAATGTGGGCTGCTTTGTATGTCTCCCCAGCGAGGCGCACAGCAAATGTTGGTTGTTGCTTCTGGAGGCCAGGCTAGCACAAAGCAAATAGGGCTTGGTTGTGCTCAGGGACAGCTAAAGGGGTTGGATGACTAACTCCCTTCCTGTGACCATCGCTGCTGCTTGTTTACTCCATTGAAAAAGGGCATAGGGAGGTCAGTTGCCGCTGCTCATCTGTATCAAGGTCAAAGGCAGAGCCACCAAAAGTAATCTGCTCCTATTTTTGAAGCTTTCTTCTGTGGCCAGTATTGTACTTTGTAAACACTTGGTACTCAACAAATTCCAGCACACATATGGAAGCAATGGTGTCAACTAGCTCGCTTGAAAATACTAAATACCCGGTGTCCAGAGCACTGGCTGATGGAGAGGAAGAGGTTCCCTCAGCTTCTGACTGTGGGTGTGCAGCACAAGCCCATGGCCATGCTCACACCCCCACTTAGCACCTGTCAATCTCCTGTCCTCTGTGAAACAGCCTGTGTTTCTCCCTGCTGGGCTCACCGCTTCTCTGGGTTTCTTTTTGTGCTGTCTGTCCAAGTCTTTCTGCTGTTGGAAGTGTTTGCCCAGGCCCAGAAACAGTAGGAATGGGAAGTCAGCTCTAGCCATGACTACAAATAATTCACCTTTCCAGCAGCCTGTGGGTTTTCTTCTTACCAGTTCAACAGTGAGTCTCATTCTCAGAATCTGAGGCCTGGCCAGTGAGGCCCCTGTTCTTCCTCCCCTGCCAGAGTCCAGCTCTGATGGTGTCCCCACCCAAGGGGCAAACACCCATGTGATTTCAGTGGGTCAGAGGAATAGGAATGGAATGGAAGGGTAAGATCTTTTCTGCTGAAGCTCAAAGCACTGTGGATACAGGCCCGCGTGCATAGCCTGAATCAGGGCACTGAGCTCCCTGTGCTTAGTTTGCTTAAATATTAGTTCATGGCAGCCATGGTTGCAAATAGGATCAAACTGCAATTTTGAATTCTGTGTAATGCTGCTATGAAAATGGGCTTAACTGCTTTTCAGTGTGGCCATTATGACTCTCTTAACTTCCCTTACTCATGAAACCTAGCATGAGTCATGGCTGGAGAATCTCACTCCACCCCACTGCCCCCACTGTCCCAAGAAGCAGAAAGGCTGGGTTCCTGGGGTTTCTCTTCCTGGCAGTAAACCCTCCTCCTCCCTGCAGGACTGTTATAACTGATCCATAGTTAGAACATCAGGGAGCCCATAACCAGGCAGGGCAGGGGGTTCTTCTTACCAGCTTGCTCCCCATGCAGCAGGGAAGTGGGTGTCTGCTGCAAATTTTCCCATGCAGGGGTGGGGAAGTGGGGGTGGGAAGAACAATGAAGCTGAACAGACATAAAGGGAGCTGTCCTGTGCCCAGACAGCCCCAATAACATCTTCAGGCCCAACCAGGGTCCCCCCTTCCCAAACTCGAGCCTATTTGTTCCTAGTGTTAGTAGGGCTTTTTTGATTGCCAAAGACAAAAACTCCTCACTTAGGCTGCTATATTAGTTTGCTAGGGCTGCCTTAACAAAGTCCCACAGACTGAATGGGTCAAATATGGACGTCTCACTGTCGTAGAGGCTGGAAGGCCAAGATCAACTGCAGGATTGATTCCTTCTGAGGCCTCTCTCCTCAGCTTGCAGAAGGCCGTCTTCTCTGTGTCTTCATGTGGTCCTCCATCTGCATATGTCTATGTCCTCCTCTTTTTAAAAGGACAGTACTCCTGTTGGATTAGGCTCTACCCTCATGACCTCATTTAACCATAATTACCTCTTTAAAGACTCCGGCTCCACATAAGGTCACATTCTGAGGGACTGGGGGTTAGAACTTCAACATGCCAGTTTTCTGTTGGGAGAACACAATTACATGGCCTCCTAGAGCAAAAGCCTATATTAAGGATATTGATGGCCTGGAGCTGAGAGAGGCCAATTGGGGCAGCCCCAGACAACTTTTCCTCTTTTCTTTGTCTCCACACAGCCTTCCCATTCTCTCTGGATGAAGCCAGGCATTTCTGTTATATGCACTCCTAACACCCCTCTGTCTCCCTTATGGATTTACCACCTCTGTATTTAAATAATGTGTTGTGAAGTTACTTAATGTCCATCTTCTCCGTTAGATGGAAGCACCAGGTCAGCCAGAGACGTCACTGTCTTCCTTGCAGCAACCCCAGCACTTGGCCTAGGCTGGGCACATAAAAGATACTGAGTTCATAGCTGCTGAATTGGTCTCACACTCTTGGTGCTTCTGCTCCCCTGCCTCCTTGCTGGCCAGTCAACCCCACAGTTGCCTCAATCTACTTGGCCCACATTTCAGACAGTCGCATCCTATGTGTTTCACTTCATATAGTTTATACCACATGGGAGATGATATTTCTTTTTTTTTTTTTAACCCATCACTAGGTTAATGGCCAAAGCCCCTATAACAAAAGACAGATTAGTAAGAGAAAAGCATACAAATGTATTTAATATAAATTTTATGTGACACAGGAGCTTTCAGAAATAAAGAAGCAGGGAAACCTGTGTATTTTTATGCTTCAGTTTGATGAATTGTGGATGGTCATGGAGAAGTATGACTGGAGGATAAAATGGTTTGATCAAGGCCTGTTTGTTCATATTCTCTGTGTCCCAGTGTCTTCAGAGATAAGGGCATTCCTTTCCTCTGGATAAAAGGAGGGCATCTCTCAAAGTGTGGTCTTATGACCTTCTTCAAGGAAGGAAGGTGGGAGAAAGTCCAACAGTGACTTCTGCTTCTGCTGTTTCCTCAAATGCCAAGATGCCATACTTTAGTGTAGTGTGTCCTGTGTACACCCCCATCAGTACTGTAATTTACTTAATATTCTCTTTTAAACTAATTTAGTTTGACTTAAATAACCGATTTTAGAAGGAAACATTGTATCTATTGTGGTTTGACATTCTGCTTATATTTAAAAATTAAAAGTTGTTAAAACAATCACACAGCTATTAAAATGCATGTTGGTGTAACCGTTGAAGTTACCTCCTGAGCTGCTTGTGGGCTGCCTGTCCTCAACAGGTCCTGGAGGGAGACAGTCTACCTGGCTTAGCTAATGACTTCTCCGGTGGCATTGAATAGAGTGTTCTTGGCTGCAAGTAGTGGGAATCCCACTGACACTGATTTTAAAAATTAGAACTTTGGGAGTCTGAGGTAGGAGGATAAGTTGCACCCAGGAGTTCAAGATCAGCCTGGGCAACATGGCAAAAACCCTATTGCTACCAAAAAAAAGTATACATATATATATACATATATAAAACATATATTATATTTTATTTTTAGTGTATTATATCTAATTATTTTAATATAATCCATTAAATTGATTATAATTTAATATTTCACCTATTATATATAATTAGAACATTGATTATCTTACGGAACTGAAATATTAGAATAGTGTGGTTTTCAGGGCTCTTTGTTTTAATCAAAGACTGACATTCTTTCTCCCTCTCATTTCTGTGAATCTGTGTTGGCTTCATCTTCTGAGTAGTAGCAAGATGGCAGCAGCAGCAGCAGTCATAGGCATCACACTGAGACACATTGTTCAGAGGAAGAAGAAGGATTGTCATTCTATTTTTCAAAAAGCACCCAGCAGACTTCTCCATACATTTCTCTCTTTCAAGTATTTATTTATTTATAGAGATGAGGTCTTGCTCCATCACCCAGGTTAGAATCCAGTAGTGCAATCATAGCACAATGTAGCCTTGAACTCTGGGACACAAGCAGTCCTCCCCGCTCAGTCTCCTCAGTAGATAGTCCTATAGGTATGCACCACCACACCTGGCTTATTTATTTTTTTATAGAGATGGGATCTTGCTCTGTTGTCCAGACTGGTCTTAAACTTCTAGCCTTAAGTAATCCTCTTACTTGGCCTCCCAAAATGTTGGGAATACAGGCATAAGCCACTGTACCTGGACTCCCTATAAATTTCTTTGGCCAGAATTGGGTCACACATTCACTCCTGAATTAGAAAGGGAAATGGAGTGAGTATGCAGCTCCTCTGGGGTGAAAATCACACTGGAGTGGAATCTGCAATGCCCACCACACACATCAGAGGCCAGCCTATGGGTAGGTTGTAAATAAGACAGGTGCCCTCTGCTGGTGCATTCTGAGGCTACCCCCAGCCCAAACCTGCTGAGGCCAAAGGCAGACAGCTTTGACCTTGCATGGCAGGTGCCAGGACTGACACATCTGTACTCTCCTCAGACAACAATTTCTGTGGCCCTCAAGCAATGCCTGGCCTCAGACTGAACCATCAGCTTCCAAAATGATGCATTCTTCTCCTTGACCCCCACATGCTCTGGCTTACGGACAACCTGAGCAAGCAGAGCCAGCACCCTACCCCGGCATTGGCCCCTGAATCAGGGAAGAGAGACTCTGCCTGAGTCTGCTTTTGATGGGGCTTTGCCGCCCTGCAGGGCTCATTTTCTCTGTCTCCTGCTAAATTCCCTGGCCGCTCCTCCACTGTCAGTTTGCCAAGCCCCAAGCATCTCCTGGCTCCATCTGCAGCAGGAAATGGGCCTGACAATTGTTCTTCCAGAGACGGTGATTTTTCAATATGTATTTGCATGGATCCCACCCATGCTTCTCCAAAACCCCTGCTTGTGTTGAGCTCTGATTTACTAAGCACGTACTACGAGCCTGGTTCTGTACTCAGCCCTGCAGGTGGGGGGAGCAGGGAAGGCATGGGGGAAGCATCTGATGTGCTGTCTGCTTTCGGCCTCATATTCCAGCCATAGTTGACAGCCACACACTTGGAAGTGAGCGTCCTAGTCAAGGTAGCTCTGGTGGACGACAGTGCACACATTAAAAAGGGTCCAGATTAAAAAAACTATACTGTGTGGGTTCAGAGAAGGGCAAGGCTGACACAGGAAGTACGTGTGCTGATTATTCTGTCTGCCCCTACTCATCCCTGTGTCCACTCTTCCCTGCCTTGGGCCCTGGATGCAATGGCTGCAGACTGCAGCCACAGGCCCTTTGCCCCGGCTTCCAGTGGCCTTGCTGGTGGAGGACCTGGCAGGAGGTCTCAGAGCAGAGGGAAAGTGAGGCCAGGATTTATTTTCCCTGCTTCTCTCCTGTTTTGCTGTGCTTCCAGCATTGGCAAATTCCTCCAGAGCTCCAGCTCCAGCAGGGCATAGGGGAGCTGATGGCTTCCTGCTATTGCTGGTCCCTGGATTCCCTGTTGGATTCCCTGAGCCTCCCTAGTCCGGAAGCAGCCCCTTTTTTTCTTCAGAGTTCTCTTGAGGCTGCTTGGATGTTGACTGGCAGACCATGCTTAGGAGTACTTCCTGCAGGAGCAGCACTTGCAGCTGGGCTCCCAAGATGAGCTGAAGCTGGATAAGCAGAGAAGAGGAAAAAGGGCTTTCTAGGGGCAGCACAGCCCCAGCAATGACCACCGAGAGATGATGTGAGCACTGGGAGACACTGCCTAGGCAGGGAGGGAAGGTGAAAAACAAGGCAGAGGCTTCCCATGGAAGCCTCTGACTGCTAGACCAGGGGCTACAGGGAGCTGCTGGAAGAGTTGCCTGGAGATAATAAAGCAAATGTTATAATTTTTTTTTTTTATGAGATGGTCTCACTCTGTCTCTCACACTGGAGTGCAGTGGTGTGATCTCAGCTCACTACAACCTCTGCCGCCCAGGTTCAAGTGACACTCCTACCTCAGCCTCCTGAGTAGCTGGAATTATAGGCACCTGCCACCACCCCTGGCTAATTTTTGTAGTTTTGGTAGAGATAGGGTTTCACCATCTTGACCAGTGTGGTCTTGATCTCCTGACTTCATGATCCACCCGCCTCAGCCTCCCAAAGTGCTGGGATTACAGGTGTGAGCCACTGTGCCCGGCCTTGACTCTGCTATTAATGGCTTTGTTTTGGTTTTTATTTCTACCTTTCCTTGTTATTGATTGTATTATCATCATTAATAACAACAACTATTTATTTAATCCTTACTTTTAAGGGTCGAATTGGGCCTTTTTTCATTCATATGTTGAAGCCCTAACCCCCAGCCCATAAGAGTGTGATCTTAACTGGAGATAGGATCTTTAGAGTTAAAATGAGGATGGGCCCTAATCCAGTATGACTGGTGTCCTTATGAGAAGGGGAAATTTGGACATGGAGACACACATAGAGGGAAGATGATGTGAAGGGAGAAGAAGACGGCTGCATCCACAAGTCAAGGAGAGGCCAGGAACAGATCCCGCCCTCCCAGCCCTCAGAAGGAAACAACTCCCCAGCAGCTTGATTTTGGACTCTGATTCTCCACAACGGTGAGACAATAAGTTTTAAGTCTGTGGCGGTTTCTTATGGTACCCCCAGGAAACTGACGCACTCATCGAGGAACCGTCCTGCGCTGCACAGTGCCTCATCAGCTGTGTTCTCACAGCAGCTGCACCTGTGGGCAACACCTCTGGCCTGTCTTTGTCTCAACACACTCTCATTCTGGCCTCAGCACTTAGCACTCTGACACATTCCCATGGTTATTAACATACTCGTTTTCCAAATACCTGTCATGTGCTACACACTATTCTAGGTTCTGGGGAGACAAAACAGACAAACCCTTGTCATCCTGGAGCTGATGTTTGATGATTCTGTATTTGTTTCCTGTCTCTGCCTGCACTTAAGGAAGAGTGGCTCGTGAGGGGGGCTGTGTCTGTTGCGCTCCCCACAGTGGAACACCTGTAGAATGCATGCTAAGGAAACCTAAGATTAAAACCTTGACAGCCCTTGCCCATTTTGGTTGCAATCACATCTGAAGACCCCACTCATCTAAAAGACCCCTGGGTCTGTTGATGTGGGCAGCTGCCTTGCCAAGTGATAGTTGGTCCCAGGTCCTCTGGGCATGGTGTGAGGAACAGGGCTTGGTGGCCCATAAGGATGAAGGCAGCTGGTGTGATGGACTGCTGTCACTAGCCTCCTTGCTCGATTTGTAGCCCTGAAATGTGAGCTTTCAACTGCACTCTCTGCTGAAGGCAGGAAACCAAGGAAAGATGTTACCAGCTTTATGGAGGCCCAAGTTGTAGGACAAAGAAAGCAAGTTCTAGACACTGAGAGAATCCTTCCACCCCATTTTCTGGGAATTATTCTCGAAGACATTATTTCCCCATGCCATCCTCCCTCGTTCCTCCCAAAGTCCTTAGACCCTTCCTGCCAGCCCCCTCCTCTGCCTCATCTATTCTCTGTGTGCCCTGACAGTGCAGCTCTATTTTCAGGTACCATGCCTTCTTTTGGGCCCTGTGATACTAAGCCTGGTCACCTTGACAGTGTAAATATACCTCAGTTATTCCAAGCCCTGCCAGACATGGGATTTCTCAGCCCACAACAACCAGGAGTAAAGAGAGCCAAAATGCTCACATAAATTAGTGGGGACACCTGCCTCAAGGTGATGTGTTCTCTTCCACACCCACATGCCAGATCCTGAAATTTGGACAGCCAGCCCTGCTGACCAGAGATCAGACACAAGTCCTCAGGGCACTCGATGCTAACTCTGGGTCTCTTTCTTTGCCATGAGAAACCATGTCCCAGTCAATAACATGGTCCCATGGGTAACAGTCATGTCCCTTTTGGCAAAGTATGTAAGTTTGTGACTGATTCATACCCTAATTTTTTAAACTAGAATGGATTCTAGGATACCCCATAATAATACCTCTCACACTCATTTTTATTCCGATTTGCTTTCGTGGGTGGGAAAGAAAGGGGCAGGAGGCAGCTGTAGGTGGGGAATTGTTCACAAGAGTCCACGGAAGTGTGTCACTATTGTGACCATTGTCATCTTGTGTGTTGTGGCAGTAAACATTGGGAACCAAACCTCTCTCAGGTTGTTAAGAGATGGACTTCTGGAAGATACATTAACATAGTGCTTTGGAAACTAGCTTGGAAAATGTGACACTTTGTCACTTTCATCTGCTAAGCAGCTTACAAACATCCTCTGCTCCTTTCCTCCACTCCCTCCAGCTTTGCTTTCAGCCCACATCTGAATTTTCCAAGTGAGATCACAGACCCGGAGTGGGTTGGCTTCAGACTCTAGGAGAGTGTCAAGGGCAGATGTGAGGTTTGGGGACAGAAACCATCAGTCCTCCAAAAAGTCTCCCATGTCACTTGATCTTTAGCAATACCAAAACCCAGCCCATCACATGGGAACAAATTCCTCAATTACTCAGAGCTCCAGCATTGTCTGTGGGAGTAATTAGAGTAAGTGGTGTGGGAAAGACTCAGAAGCCTCCTGGCTGGTGGGGACCAGGTCTTTCCCTCCCGTGTCTCTAAGAATGTAGGTGAGCTCAGGCCACTTTGCCAGAACTGAATTGGCCCCAGGGCCAGGGACCAGAGCTGCTTCCCTGATGGTTTAGAATGTGCACTCTGACAGGCAAAGCACAAGTCAGGTTCATTCTCTTTTCTAAGAAGTATCAGCAACCCCTTCTAATTCTCTCTTTGGCAACTTTTGTTGCCATGTCACAGAGTAAAATCTTGGGTTGGCCAACCTCCCCCCAGCAAAGCAGGAACTCTTTGGGGGGCACTCCAGGATTTCTTTGCGAAGGCCCCCAAATGTGTGGGCTTGGGCTCCCGTCTCTGTGCCTGGTAGCTGCAGAGTTCACCGTCCCATTTTTATTTGTGTCTCTGCTGCCTGTCATGCTAGAGGCGTGATGAATGCCCTGGACCTCCCGTGGTAGCGGGGCGGGAAGCGGGGGAGAGGGGTGAACTGAGGTGGGAAAGAAACGCAGGTTCGCAGGTTCGTAAATAAACAAGGGCAGAGTCGGGAGACCCGGGGCCTCGCTCCTGCCGCGGCTTTCCGGGCTTCTGACGAGGGGAGCTCCTGAGGCTCCCTCTGGAGTAGGCTGGGGGAGGCAGTTATTGTTTTTGGATTTCACTAAGATGAACTCCAGATGATTTTCCAAGGGCTGATTTCACAGCACATTTGCCCCATCTGAGCAATCACTCTCCGCAACAGTTGGATTTCCATTTGGCGTTTACTTCGTGTGCCCGGAATCAGGACTGTCTGCCTCCTTGGGGTGGAATCGTTTTATTTTCTTTGGGGCTTGGCCAAACCCTTTCCGTTGGCCTTGGTTCCATCTAGCCATTTCTATTTGTGTGCAGACAAGACCAGACCAGGTTCACAGAGGCTTCCACGGCGCAGTGACAGTGCCCACTCCCGGAAGAATATAAAACATGGGGAGGGAATCCACCAAACTGTTTTAATTTCACACAGACACTTAGCTACAATGGAGGATGAAAGCCAGACCCATACTCAACTGGGGGAGCGCCATCTTCTCTGCCAGGGCACTTGCCAAGTGGCCAAGCCCGGCCTCTGGTGGGAGGAAGAACAGGTTGACAGGCAGTCTTGCACACAGCAGAGAAGTCCTGACAGTTGCGAGGCGCCAGGTTGCAGTGCGGTGGGGCTGGGGGGGGGGGGGGGGGCTCAGTGCTGCTTTGGGGACAGAGTGCCTAAAACAGAGAATCAGCAGACTTTGCAATCAGAAAGTGTGTCATTGTCCAGTGAGCTGCACCAGAGTCTCATGGTGTTTTTCTATTTCTATTTTCCATGTCATAAATTTTTCAATACTTACTTTTGGAGTAGAGATAAAACCACTCCTGCAGCCTGAACAACATAGTGAGACCCTGACTTTATGAAAATACAAAAAAAATTAGCTAGGCATGGTGGTGAGCACCTGTAGTCCCAGCTGCTCTGGAGGCTGAGGTGGGAGGATCGCTTGAGCCCAGGAGGTCAGGGCTGCTGTGAGCTGTGTTTGGGCCAGTGCACTCCACTGCACTGCACTCCTTACTGTTTGAGACAGAGCTTGACCCTGTCTCAAAAAAATTTTTTAAAAGAAACAAAAACCAGCTTGGATGTCACGCTGCACACCATTGTATTACTCAAGGAAAAAGATCTGCGCCTGGCCTTTGTGCACAGGTCACGTTTAACCTCAGTATCTAAAGCGTTCTTTGAAGTGGACAGCAGCGTGTTCCCTGTGATGTATACTGATCATGCCATGCCTCATGTTGCCCTGTCCTGGAGCACCTCCTCAGCCAGGATGTGTGCTCTCCACGGGGCTGCCCCCACTCCCCGAGTGGGGCCCTGGGAGTCCTCCTGCTTCACACAGCAGAACCCCCAGCTGAGCCCCTGAGATGCCCCTTTCTCTGCCCTTATCTGGCCTCACTCACATGGCTGAAGGGCCATTTGCTTCTGTTCCTTCGTGCCTTTCTCAGTGGTAAGCATGGGACAGAGTTGGCAGAGGGCATCTGTCATTCACTGGCTGATTGAACACACTCCTTTATGGCAGCTCATGGCATCCCCTTCCTATTCCTCCAGCCCCTTTGCAGCCATCTCTGTTGCCCTCCCTCTCACTTCTCCAGGGCTATTCAAGACCTGAGGTCAATGTCCCAGCCTGGGGCACCCACCCTTTCAGAAGTATGAGCCCAGGCTCTAGAATCAGCTGGATTTCAGGCCTGCCTGCCTCTGCCACTTATTACCTCTGTACCCCTAGACATGTTTCTTAACCTCTCTGAACCTCAGTGTCCTCATCTGTAAAAGTGAAGACAGAGGCTGGGCACAGTGGCTCATGCTGTAATTCCACCACTTTGGGAGGCCGAGGCAGGTGAATCGCCTGAGGTCAGGAGTTCAAGACTAGCCTAGCTAACATGGTAAAATCCTGTCTCTACTAAAAATACAAAAATTAGCCAGGTGTTGTGGCAGATGCCTGTAATCCCAGTTACCTGGGAGGCTGAGGCAGGAGAATTGCTTGAACCTGGGAGGTGGAGGTTTCAGTGAGCTGAGACTGTACCATTGCACTCCAGCCTGGGTGACAAGAGTGAAACTCCGTCTCAAAAAAGAAAAAATGAAGACAATTAGTGGTTCTTTGAATTTTAAGTTGTATATGAAAGAATCTTGTGTTCTTAAAGCGCCTTGAAATTTTAGAGGAGTCTGAAAGAAGGAGCCCCTCACCACTGGGCTTTGTTTATTTTACAGTCAGCAGGCCTTAGGGACCCCTCACTGAAACTTTTTTCTTAGAGGCCTAGGATTTCATTGAAACCAAGAGGAACCTGCATCCAAACTGGATTCTAGAAGAAAAAGAGAAGTTAGGAAGCTGAAGAGTGCCAGGCCCTTGGGGACTGAAGCAGCTGAGCAGTTCCATTTGCTGGATCCTCTGTGTCCCTGGACCGTGGGGATTGGTTTTCCTTCCTCCGTGAGTAAGCTGGCTGCTCCGGCCCTGACCGTGCTCTTCGTCGTGTGTGCAGGAGGTCTCCTTGCTGTGAGGCTGCCTCCTGAGCCTGCGCCTGCTGCCTCCCTGTGTCTTGGCTTTCTTCCTCTACTCAGGCCTTTTTGTGAACATGGCTTGTTCTTCCCCTAAACTCCACTCCTCTGTTGGCCAGCGCTTTTGTTCCAACTCAGTGCTCAAAATCCGACCTGGAAAACCCCGGGGAGATGATCTTAGGCAACTGAGGAAGAATCTTAGTTGACAGACTAACTTCAGGTCTCTCCCCTGCCTACTTCTCGGTATCTCAAGATCCTTGATTAGAAAAAGCAAATCAGGGTCTGGAAAGAGATTATTGCCTCAGAAGACTTGAAGAGAAAACTCATGATTAGAATAGGTATCTGTGGGGCTGGGCACAGTGGCTTATGCCTGTAATTACAGCGGTCTGGGAGGCCAAGGCAGGCAGATCACCTGAGGTCAGGAGTTCGAGACAAGCCTGGTCAGCATGGTAAAACCCCATCTCTACTAAAAATACAAAAATTAGCCAGGTGTGGTGGCAGGCACCTGTAATCCCAGCTATTTGGGAGGCTGCTGAGTGATGGTCCAAGGCCAGTGGAAGGGCTCAGCAGGGATTACGAAATCCCAAATGCCAAGATCTTAGGTGCAAACCACGCCCAATGCTGTAAACATTACTAAGCACTACAAAAGGTTATTTACTTGCATCCTACTAGGAAACACTAAGCATTACTAAACTTCTTTTAAAGTATTGTTTTACATTATCAAATATAATACAATGTAAAAAGATTTAGACGTTAAAAAACTATAATTAAAAAACTGCAAAATGAATAAGAAATAATATAGCATAAAGTTATATATATATATATACTATTTATAGTATTTTTATAAATAAGAGGTTGTCTGTTCCTCTAATATTCTTTATTTATCACTCAGTTTTGTTTTTCTTTTGGAAAGAGGGGACAGAGGGAGATGGCTGTGGGGACCTCTGCCAAGCCTGAGTTGGGCCACAGTCAAAAAAACTTTGAGGGCATCATTCAGAAAAATGAGCTTGCAAATAGTTTTTCTCAATTTCCTCTCTTTTAATTGAAAGATGGTTTGAAGATGAATGGCTGAATAGAAAACATTTTCAGATCCCCACATAGGCAATGGCCGAAAAGCTCCAAGTGTGATATTACGAATAGGTATTGTCAATGAAGACAGAAATATTTGCATTGTCTACCCAAAAGCACAATGAGCACATGGGTCAATTATATTTTCTTCTCTATGTATTAGGTACAGAACTTCCCTTTAACAAAAGAAGGGAGGAAAGAAAACTGACCCTGCATCGTAGGCCTCTGCTCTATCATAAGGAGCGGAAAGATACTCAAAGACGAAAACCAGGGTGACAGGGCATTTGACTTGCATGCCTTTAGGAGATACGCATAAACAGAGAAGCTCAAAGGAAGGCAGAGAAACCAGGATGCCATGGCTGATTATGTCCTTCCAACAACTGTAACTGTGCCTCAGTTTGTAGGGAAATTGGTTCCTCTTCATGGACCCTGTTCTGGGACCTGCAGAATGCTCCAGGCTGCAACCTAGACAGGAAGGTGTCCAATATGTGTTTGAGTTCCATCTTGGGGATCTCATGTGATCTCTGGTACACACCAGTGAGTGGGCAGGGCCCCTGGCTCCCAGCACTAGCCTCAGTTACATGAAGAGTCTGAGTCCATGGTGGGATCTGTGCCCACCAATTTCTCACCAACCCAGAGGCAGAAAGAGACTCCACAAGTGTCTTGTATGGAATGGCAGTGTCTTGTATCTACATTAATTAGTTGTTTGAAAATTAGAAAATCTGGCTGGGTACAGTGGCTTACAGCTGTAATCCCAGTGCTTTGGGAGGCCGAGGTGGGAGGATCTCTTTAGACCAGGAGTTAGAGACCAGACTCAGCAACATGGTGAAACTGTCTCAACATGGCTAAATAAAAAAATTAGCCAGGTGTGGTGGTGCACACCTGTGGTCCCAGCTACTCAGGAGGCTGAGGTGGGAGGATAGCTTAAGCTCAAGAGTCCAAGGTTACAGTGAGCTATGATTGTGTCACTACACTCCAGCCTGGGCGACAGAGTGAGACTTTGACTCCTAAAAAAATTATAAAATCTATGTTTGTTATACAAGAATTAGAAATTCTAAGATGTATAAAAAGGAAAATATCACCATAATCCCACTACCAGGGAGTGCCAGGGAGTACTGGCACTGTTCCTCCAGCCCTGTGACTGTATATGCCTATGTGCCATTTTATACCCATGCTGGCTATCAACCAGAATGCCCCAGCCTCTCACACTGCTGGAGAGGCTCTACACTGTCCCATGCCCTCCAGAAGAAGTCTAAAGTCCTCCCCAAGGCTTCTGGAAATTCCATGGAGTCTTCAGCCCTTAGGATCACCCCTGCCCCGTGGATTTCTATAGCTACTTTCCTTGTGTTGTTCTGTATTTCATGAACTTAGATAGATGGTACGTCTTTCCCTGGATTTCTACCCTGAATCTCCACTCACACAGATCATTTATTGATGAGGTAGACCTCACTGAAAATTTTAGGAGGGAGTGGGGTTGGAGTTGGAGTTAGTCTGAAGCCACAGTAGCAGCCAAAACATCAGGCATCTTTGTGCCCTCCAGGCAGCCACCAGGCGGAGTATTTGTGACTTCTTCACTCTGGGAGGCCTCAGACTCACACCTCCAGGCTCCTGGCTTCCCTCTTGGTTCCATGCCCCTCCCCCAACCATCCCCACCACCACTGGCCCCCAAAGCATCTCTTACATTGCTCTGCATGCCAGTCAACACTCCTCCCCTATGGTGTTCCTTCTAATGCAAGTAAGTGGCTTATAAAGGACTTTGTTTAAATAAGGACTGTTCTTGTAGCAACTGTTACAATAACAAAAATCCTGAGATCATACTCTATATACATTCTTTATCCTGGCTTTTTAAATTGAGCATTACGTTTTTAGCACGTTCCCATATCATTAAATATTTAACAGCACTGGATTTCATCAAATAGATGCACCATTAATCATTTCACGATTCCACTATTTTTGGATATTCTTTGCTTGGGGAAATTTATAAAACAGAAATTATTAGCCTGAGGAGTATGAATATTTCTAAGGTCCCATACTAATTGCCAAATTGTCCTCCAGAAAGGTTACGTCAATTTGCACACTTCTCAGCTGTAAATGAGAGTGTCAAGTGACTTTATTCTTTAAACAGTTTGCTAATTTGACATTAGCTGTGGAAGAGACTATTTTAGGGCAGTAAAGTATCTGGTCAGAGTCACAGCCACAGACAGCCTGGGGCTGGGAGGGAGCTTTTGGCTTTGGGGGACTCCAGGGCCCTGGGGCAGTCGATAAACCTCCCAGGACCTCTGGTGCTGATCCATATCCTGGCTCCCACTGGCTCCTGTGCTCAAAACAAATTCTTCTCCCAAGCCTGGTGACTTTTCCTGGGGTAGCTCTCATTCCACCTCTATCACCAGGAAGGGCCTGGGGCAACAACCCATAGCTTGTCCTCAGCAGGTCTGGGTGGCTGTGGGCAAACTGGCCTTCTCCCCTGCTCAGTAGGGAACTGAGTTTCTGGACCCACCCAGACTCAATTCTCTCTCTCTCATTGTGTCAGAGATGTTTGAACTAGAACAATTCCATCTTAAATAGGAGCTGGATAAAATAAGGTGGGACCTCTTGGGCTGCATTTCCAGACAGTTAAGGCATTCTAAGTCACAAGATGAGACAGAAGATTGACACAAGCTACAGCTCATAAAGACCCTGCTGATAAAACAGGTTGCAGTAAAGAAGCCAGCTACATCCCACCAAAACCAAGACGGCCGTGAGAGTGACCTCTGGTTGAGCTCACTGCTACACTCCCACCAGTGCCATGACAGTTTACAAATGCCATGGCAACAACAGGAAGTTACCCTATATGGTCTAAAAAGGGAGGCATGAACAATCCACCCCTTATTAGCACATCATCAAGAAATAACCATAAAAATGGGCAACCAGCAGTCCTCCAGGCTTCTCTGTCTATGGAGTAGCCATTCTTTTGCTTTTTTACTTTCTTAGTAAACTTGCTTTCACTTTACAGATTTGCCCTGAATTCTTTCTTGCATGAGATCCAAGAACCCTCTCTTGGGGGTTCTGGCTGGGGACCCCTTTCTTGTAACAACTTGAGTTTGGAAGAGAAGAGGAGCCTCCATTTCCCCACCACTCCATCCCTCCAGCAGAGAATTTAGGGTCTCCTTTCCCCCTTCCTAAAGGCTACAGGAGCTCACACTAGCAGAGCCTCAGAGCACTACCCCTTCTCCTTTTCTGAAATGAGAGATGTCCAGGGAATCAGAGACATCTTTACCCCTTCTCTCTGTTAGGACGTTGGTGAGTTCTACTTTTCCTACGTTGTGAGCAAAGCACACATGTGCACAGCTAGCAAGCCAGATGATTTCTAAACAAACTAAAAATACTGCCTTATCTCAGAGGCCTGTGCTGAAGGAACTTGTTTGGGGTATCGGATGGACCTTTACAAATAGAAAATCCTTCCGTGTTACCTGCTCTTACACCCCATGGCTTCCTCCCCGGAACAGAGCAAAGGACCTAAGGACCTGGGGTGACTGGAGCAAGGGGCCATCAGGGTTTCATGATACTGCATCTGATTTGTCCTCTTCTCTGGATTCTGGACAACTCCAGGGCAGATCCTGGAGCCTGAGCCCCAGTCCAGGGCCTGGCACATAGAAGGCGCCCCACAAGTGTTGGTGGTTGATGAGAACACAGCAAAATGGGAATTCCTTGGCTGGCACTGTGCGGGGGATTGAAGCCAGCTGCCTAAGGGTTATGATATCCCATTTCCCTGTCTGGGTAGGAGAAACCCAGGTACATGTACACAGATGTCCACTCTGTTTCCCTCTGCCTCCCACTCTGAGTCCTTCCACAGTGTCCCTGGACTCGTCCCCTCCTTGGGACATCTGCTGGGGCACTTTGACTGCTGTAGAATGGAAGAAGATCAAGTGCTCTCCTGTTCCAGGTCAGGCACTTTGGATTTAACCTTGAGGCAGAGGCTCAGCTGCCCTGACAACCCGCAACTCATTTCTACAGCAACACCTCCTGCAAAGGTAGCCCAGCACGTCCTTGGCCACCAGCTTCCTGCGGTGATAAAAATAGCTGAGGCCCCGCAGCTGCTGAATGATGAATTCTGGAAGGAGATGATTGATTCTCACAGCTGAGTCTCGGGGTCAGCGAGCGTTGTGCAAGTGGAGATGCCGGGGTGAAGGATGGGGCCTCTGCTATAGATAGAGCTGTTGACAGAGTGATCCTGGGCTTCTCCCCACCTGAGGGGAACACAAACTGAGCTAATTAAAAGGAACTGCGAAGGGCTGTTGGAAGTGAGGCAGACGCGTGCATCCTTTGCTTTCAGGCCATCTTTGACCTTTTTGGAATGTGCAGTCATTTCCCCTCCTTCCTTCTGGCACAAGATTCAAAGTGGGGAGAGAGTGTTCATTTCCAGGGAAGGCAATCAGGTGGTAAAGGGAGAGGAGTGCCTGCTTTCCCTAAAACAATGGTGAGGAACTGTCAGGGCTTATGAAACACCACAGGGACAGCAATGTCAGGCAGCAGCTAATGGCCTGGAATTAAAATCTGCTCCCTGTTTGCTCAGGCTGAAGGAGTGCTCCAGCTGGCCTTGCCAGGGGACTAGAGTGTGATCTGCCATGGCTGCTCTACGATTAATCACAGTGATCTAAGGTTAACTGTGCGCATGAAGCTCCTGACCAGCTCCAGAGTAGCTTGTAAGCCAGTGCCATATCACAAAGCCATTGCAATTGCACTGTGTACAAGTAAACAGCTGGGTCTGTGACATTGCACAGCTGGACTGGATCTGGGCAATTCAGAGATATCGCCATATGCATTTACTTTACAGTACATATTTTCTAGACAATCTATCCCCCAGCGTTCCATAAAGTAATAAGAATAAGGTTTCAAAGAAAGGGAGAGAGAGAAAAGTCACTGGAGAATGGGGAAATTAAGAGGCAAATGAGAAAGGATATGTTTTCAGATGAGATTATTAAAAAGATGATGAGTTGATGAGGTGACCAATGAGAAGATAATCCAGAGAGCTGTTGCTCCTGAAGAGAAGACTCTGTGTTGTAATCAGAGCAGAGCAAAGAGGGGAAGGAGACCTACTGGTTTTCCTGAAAGACAAAGGGGAGACCCTGCAGGGGAGTGTGGGTAAGGACAACAGTCTTGAAAGCAAAGTGGACCCTTCCTTTTTCTTTGCTGGAATCCTATGAAAGGCATGCCCTGAATGCCTTCACCCCTTTCTCTTGTCCTTTGCTCATTATCTGCTCCTCTGAATTACATCTTAACAGCTCCAAACTCTTTCCCAGGTAGTTCCCCTCTCTCTCACCCACTAAGGTGTCCTGGAGTCACCTCTGCCTTCATCAGTGCCATTGGGGATGCAGCATGTGTAACTGACTTCACATGCTCTGGTTATTCCTGACTGTAGATGGAGTTCATACAGCAGCTATCTATACGCTGCCTCATTATGCAAAATTTAGGGTCAATGCAAAGGAGGGTAACAAGAGATGAAGGGTGTGGAAATAGAGTCAGATCAGCTTGGGTGAGGTAGGGGGCTGATACTGTAATTAGTCTTGAAAAGAGAAGATTTCAGATAACCCTACAGTTGTCTCCAGGTCTGTCCCTTGTATTCATAGGAGACAAATGGAGACCTCTTCTCTTCAAAACTTCTACTCTGTCCCACTGCGAGAGGTGTTGCACACATGTAAGTGTGTGGACAACCGGGGCTGCACACCCAAGCTGCATCTCCACACCCCATCAGACAACTACCACTTGGCCACTACTGGAACCTGGGGAGTGCACATCAGAAATGTGGATCATCTTTCAGAGGACACACCTGGCAAGAGGCCACAGTCTGGGGTCATTGGACAGGGAACCCCCAGCCTGTTACCTGGAGCAAGTTCTAGAAGGAGCCTTGCTGGGTCCAGGAGGACACGTCTCCATGGCCCCACTCACTTGCCTTGCTCATGGAAAGTGGTATGATGCAGGAAGGGCTAGAATGTAGCCCCCAAAACGTGGGGCCTATGGAAGAGACCCCAGTTGCCAGGATCTAAGTCTGATGCGGAGTATGACCTACTCAAGCTGTCCAAACTGGATGCCAAATCTACTCCTTCCTCTGTGTTCTGCCTCGTCAAAGCATCTCTTGTCTCCTGCAGGAAAACCCTGACAGCCTGGCCTCAACCCCTCCTCTTTCTCCACCTCCAATGCAGCATTCAGTCCTGCTGACTCCAATACCTTCAGGCCTCCAGAATCTTCCCTCTCTCTCGGCCCCTGGCTACTGCCCAGCGACAGTTCTCACTGTGCCAGGACTGATTGCTTGGCCTCCTGAGTTGAACTTTTCTCCTCCAGTCTCCACACCGCCAGTCCAGCAATCTCTCCCTAGGGTAAATACGACCTTACCTCCCCCTGTCCTGCCTAAAGCTCTGCAGGGGCCCCCTATGCCAATGGGATCAAGCCCAAGCTCCTGAGCCCAGCACACAAATCCCTTCATAGCCTGACATAGAGGCCCCTGGCCTCTGACTCTCGAACCTTGTCAAATATTCTTACAGTTAATGCAACAAACATACCATTTCCGCCGCTTTGCTCACACTGCTCCCTCTCCCTGAAGGGCCTTTCCTCTCCTGTCTGCCTGGTCGATGTAAACTCACTTTCTCCCAGACCTTTCCAATGCTCCCTACTCTCCCTTTCCTTCCCGGGTAAAATTGATTATCTGTAAGCTGAACTGGAGTCTATATCATAGCAAATAAAATATTTTCTAGCATGTAATTGTTCACAAATCTGGTTTTTTTTTCCACCAGACCATAGTCTCTCTAAGGCAGGGGCCACATTGTTCTTGGCAGCCCTGTGCCTGACACACAAACGTGGTGAACTGAAATGGAAAGTGTGTATCTCATCAATGCTGATCACCACAGATCTAATCCTACGTTAGTGAGCACGTGTCATTTTTTGTTTTTACCAGATATTGTATATGGCAACACTTTCTAAACAATGGGCAGAAACTGATCACGAGTTCCAGGCATCCATGCCAGACAGGGGGTGTCCATAAAAGGTGCTTGGCCTCGCTGAGAATCCTGGCGTCGCCAGCAGCTGGAAAGGCACCCAGAGCCTGCAGCAGTTCGAGGCCTGTGGGCTTTGTGTCTCGGGTGTTAGGGTTATCTCAGGAGGAAAGGCCAGTTCCTCTGGCCACTTGGCTCTGCATCCCCTTCTCCCAGAGGAGGAGCCAGCAGGGACTTCTAGTTCACCTTTGGAAGGGAGGGGGAGGGGAGAGGGCAGACAGGTATGAAACCTCCTCAGGTGTTCGGGGCCCAATAGGCAGCTCTTCTACTCGTGATTCATCGAATGGGCGAGGAGGCACCCAGGATGCAACACAGCCCTGCCCTGCAAGGGCGCACATTCAGCGCAGAAGCCAGGGCAGTAAACCAATGGGACCAATATGAAAGACCTGCCAAGGGAGAGGCAAACGCCAAAGGGTTGGCGCAGCCGGGAGGAGACTTCCACCCATCTCCTTCCTTGCCTCACACAGGGGTCTCTGTCCCCCTGTTCTCTGCTCTTCTCTCTGCACAAACTGATCACGCTGTACCGCACAGCCAGTTACTTTTCGTCCTTGGTGTCACTAAAATGTCCTTTCCTAAGAGCCTTCTTCTGTCACCCCCTCTACAGCAGCTTCTCTACTTTAAACGGCATTATTTGCTCCCAGCTTCTTGTTTATTTCCTTCAAAACACGAATCAAACAAACCATCTTATTTATGTGTATTGTGTCTCTAATCCACAGCTCTGTGAGGGCAGAGGCTGTATCCATCTTGTGTTCTCCTGTGTTGGCAGCATCCAGGACATAGCAGGGGCTTAATAATTGTTCAGTAAACACATGAAGGAAAGAAGGGCTCTTGTTGGTTCTCTGGTGGTGAGAGGTAGGGGAGATGTCACAGAAGGTTTCCAGAAGTCAGGACATTCAAGGAGGGCCTAGTAGCATTGTCAAGTGTTTGCCAGATGGAAGAGGCATTGCAGGTGGGTGAGCAGGGATGTGATTCTGAGGGTGATGAGGGGTGGGGGCGGGGGATACATGTAGCCCACCTGGGGAGGTAAAAGGGGACAGCTGCTATCCCTTTTTTGGGGGATGGTCCCCCTCCTTGCTGGATAGGACAATGAGGTAAATTATTAAAGGTCCACATGAACACATCTACCCCTGGGGCACACCCATCCAGGCTAAACAAAATCAGCACAAGCTGAACAATTAGAACTCAGAGAGCTACCTGAGGGACCTAACAAGGACAGCAAAGACATTCAGTGACCTCAAATGATTCTGAAACCTGGGAAAAGGACTCTGCAAGCCCAGGCCATCTGATCATGAGATGCATCTCCTGACTGCCTCTGGCGGTTCACAAAGAGCTGGCCAAGGACATTCCGGCTATGCCAGGCCACTGGGCTAAGTTCCCAGGGATAGCAATCGACTGCCACTCTCCCCCATCCCACCCAAGGGAAGCACACAAAATAGGCCTGCATCCATGGCCTGGCGGACACCTGCCCCTGGCCCTCTGGGACAGTGCACTGTGTCAGCTGCCAGCAAAACAACCAGCATCTTTGCAGTGGGCTAGTGGGCAGGGCTGCCACTGGCAGAGCCCCTGTGATTTATGACACCCAGGCTCAGTGCACCATCAGGGAGCTTCCAGGTAGAATCTCCAACCTCACTGGGCAAGGGCTCTCCCCTCCAGTGATTTATGGAGCTAGAATGAGCCAGTTGTTTTTTTCCCTTCCCCTCCTTCTCCCTCCTCCTCCCAGGACAAATGGGTTTCACATCACTGTGGGCACCCTGGTCTGCAATGACCAAGAGGTTCCACTTGTCCCTCTGCCCCCTGCACCTGCTGTCAGGGGATGATGGTTATTGGTCAGCAGCCACATCCATTTCACTGGCACTTTTAGCTCTTTATGTGGTGCCTGGGCCACAGCACTGGCCACAGGGCTCTCTCAATGGCTTTTCTGGTTGCCCAGATATATTGCCCATCTAGAATAGACCTGGCTCTAAACTACAAGGTCAAACTTTCCTTTTCTGACCTTCCATCCTTCTGTGCTCCCACCCTCCATTGTTCCATCCAAATCATCCTGATTTCTTGGCATGAGACTCCAGGGGCTGGGGCTGCCTTCCATAGGAAGAGAACACTCATGAAGCAGCTGGTGCCCTGAGCCTGCTTTGTTTGTGTTGTACAATGAAGGGCCTTGAGCTTTTTCAAAGTCATGTCTTTGCTCAAAGAGGTCACAAATGAAAGAAGATGGCTGTCTGTCTCTCTCTTATTCTCAGGTGCCCTTGCATTGCTCTGGTGCTACATCAGGGCAGTGGTGTCCTCAGGGTCAGGGTCAGGGGTTGGGTAGCAAAGCCACAGCCAAGAGTGGGAGAGAGACTGAGAAACTCCTCCCAGCCTCACCAGCTTTGGGAGTCAGAGGAGGTCCTTGGCAAAGGGCCTTCACTCATTTACACCAGCAAAAAACATTTGGGAATTTACCAGGAGAGGCTGCTGCCATCTATGGAAAAATCACAAACAAAATGCAACAACCAGTCACTCTGTGAACTCCAGTCCCTTTTCCTCTGTTGTGCATGGGGAAGGGGAAAAAGAGCGAGGAGTGAGTCAGGCACCAAGTTCACCCACCCTCACCCACAGCAGCCCCTCCGCAATCCACTCAAGAGAACTGATGTAAGCCAGGCTGATTGTCTCAGCTCCAAATGCGGCAGCCAGCAGCAGGAGGGCATGTCAGGTTTTTGGGATGCCAGGATTGCTTCTCCGAGGTTACCAGGTTGCTGCATGTGGCTTCGTCTTTCTGTTCTCTGGCAGCCTCATGGCCTTCTCTAGCCTGCCTGTGCACAAAACTGTGCTGGAAACTATGGGATGTGTTGGGGCCCTGTTGGGTGTAGGTGAGGCAGCATTTCAGCAGCCCCTGCTCTCAGGGTGATGGCATATTGTGGGTGATTAGTAATATATGCTAGCATTCTGGGGTACTTACTCTCTGCCAGGCACTGTGCTAAGTACTTTACTTATATCACCTCATTGAACACTCTCAGCAACCTGTCAGGAGCACATTATTGCCTGATTTTTGCAGATGAGGAAACTGAGCTTTAGGAAGTTTAGATAATTATCCAAGATCATACTAGTAATAGGGAGAGCCCAAAACTGGTCACATGATTTCAATTCTTGTGTGCTTAGTAAGTTGTACAGCCTTCTATGAGGGTTATTGGGAATTCAGATATTTAAGGAGCACAAGGTAAATTATTTAAAATTCCAAACAATAGTTAAACCCAGGTTGTTTAGATAAAGCATCTTCCAGAATATGGGCTGAGACAAGGCAGAAACACACCAACCCTTTCAATTCCTTGGCTAACTCTAAGGCAGCCACCAGCTGCAAATGGTTTCTTCTGCTTATGAGAGGCTCAGAACACACCTCTTAGCCTCACCTGGATTTAAGTGGCTGGGATGAGGCCTTGAAAGCAGGATCCCAAAGACATAGACATCTTTGGGGGGCCGCTATTCTGTCTATCATGCATAGGAAGAATATTAGTCTAAGTGGTAGCCACATGAGGTACGTATTCTGATATGGCTTGGCCCTGTGTCCCTACCCCAATCTCATCTTGAATTGTAATCCCCACGTGTGGAGAGAGAGAGAGGTAACTGGATCATGAGGGCCATTTCCCCCATGCTGCTCTTGTGATAGTGAATGAATTCTCTCCAGGTCTGATGCTTTATAAGTGTTTGTGAGTTCCTCTTTTGTTCTTCTCTCTCCTGCCTCCTTGTGAAGAATGTGCCTACTTCCCCTGTTACCATGATTATAAGTTTCCTGAGGCCTCCCCAGCCATGTGGAACTGAGTCAATTAAACCTCTTTTCTTTATAAATTACCCAGTCTCAGGGAAGTTCTTTACAGCCGTGTGAAAACAGATGAATACATATTCTTATTATTCCCATTTTGCAGATGAGGAAAGTGAGGCTCAGCTACTCGAGGGTGAGGGGGCTTAGATGGGAGGATCACCTGAGCCTGGGAGGTCAAAGCTGCAGTGAGTCATGATTGTGCCTCTGCACTCCAGCCCGCATGACAGAGTAAGACCCTGTCTCAAAGGAAAAAACAGAGAGAGAGGGAAGGAAGGAAGGAAAGAAGGAAGGGAGGAAGGAAAGAAGGGAGGAAGGAAGGAAGGAAGGAAGGAAGGAAGGAAGGAAGGAAGGAGGGAGGGAGGGAGGGAGGGAGGGAGGGAGGGACGGGGGAGGGAGGGAGGGAGGGAGGGAGGAAGGAAGGATGGAAAGGAGGGAGGGAGGGAGGAAGGAAGGAAGGAAGGAAAGGAGGGAGGGAGGGAGGAAGGAAGGAAAGAAGGAAAGGAGGGAGGGAGGGAGGAAGGAAGGAAGGAAAGGAGGGAGGGAGGAAGGAAGGAAGGAAGGAAGGAAAGGAGGGAGGGAGGAAGGAAGGAAAGGAGGGAGGGAGGGAGGGACAAAAGGAGGGAGGGAGGAAGGAAGGAAAGGAGGGAGGGAGGAAGGAAGGGAGAAGAGAAAAGAAAAGAAAGAAAAGAAAAAGGAAAGTGGAGCCTTCTGAATTTGCATGACTTGTGTAAGGTCATATAGCTAGTTAGTGTCAGAGCCAGGGTTTAGACACACATGGTTTGACTCTGGCATCCTGTACTGTTTCATTATATTTTTCATAAGATATTTGCTACACAACCCTTCTATATCTTATTTTTTTAACCTCATAATATATTTTGATCATGTTCCTATGTGAATACATATCTGTCTACATTATCTGAATGGCTGCACCAATAATGGGGTAAGGATACAAAGGGTGAAGTCCAAATTCCTCTGCTTAATACTCACATGATCTTATTGCTTTATGCCTTCGTAAAATAAGGACAATAGTAATAAGACGCATCAAACATTGATGAAAGACTTAAATCATGTGCATAAATACAATCTGTAAATCAAAACAGACCAAAATCAAATCAAAATAGAAACTTCTGTGTAAGTGTAAGTCATGGTAGTCACTGTTATTACTAACTAAATATAAATTTCAGATTCAGGAGACTCCCCACAGATGGGGTATTGCAGGTAATGGACCCACTGTTACGTGGATATGCTCAGCTTCTAGAAATTCAAGTGTCATTTGTGCCCTTATTTTATATGTTTTACTTTAATGTAGAGTTTGCATTTAAAAACCTGTTCATGGCTCCTCCTTTCCCATGGATTTCACTATGTACCAGTTTCTGACTCTAGGACTCAGAGCCCTCCACAATTTGACCCACGCTTCCTTCTTAGCCCAAATACCCCAGCCCAACCCCACCAAAAGATGAGCCATTCTTTTAGCCCATCCTCTACTTCCAACTTCCATGTCCTCCCCTCCTGCTACTCTTCTCAAGATTACCTTCTCTGTGTGTTCTCCCTTCCTCTCAGCTCAGCCCCCTCTCTGAGTCCCCTTCTTCCTTACGTTCCCATGCTGGGCCCGACTCATCATAGGCATTCTGCCAACACATACTGCCTGGGTGGGACCTGCCAGGGTCACAAGGCAAAGCCTGCAGTCTTGGAAGCTCTCCTTCATGGTTTCCTCTTTCACTGAGGACACTGACTTCATAGAGCCTTGCCCTGGGATAATTAATGTTTGAGCACATTTCTGACCTTATTTGAGAAAAGCCCCACAGCTTGAAACAGAGACATCACTATTTTTGCCCTCCCTAGACGTCCTCTGTGTTTTCTTCTCAACTAAAGTATAAGTTCCAGCGAGGAGGGGTCATGAGCTGTGTGTTTTTGCATCCACTGCCCATTGATCCCCACCACGGGCACACAGGTGGTGTGGATGGAGTCAAGGCTCCACGGGCACACAGATGGTGTGGATGGAGTCAAGGCTCCATGGATCATGGCATGATGGTTACTGGTTGGGGGGGGGTTGCAGCATATCACTAAGAAAGATACCACTACCTGCTCTACTCACCATCTCTCTAGGGTTCTTCAGCACTCAAAGAGAAAGACACCTGGCCATTGTTTTCAGTCCTTGAGCCAAAGAAAATAAAGCTGCAGACTATTGCTTAGGCTGCCAGGCTCTGATGCGCCAGTGGCTCAGAACTAACTCAACGGAAGCCCTTCTGCTAGGGGATTGAAAGATAATGAAACATGTTACACCAGGAGTTGTCAGACTTTTTCTGTAAAGGGCCAGATAACAAATATTTCAGGCTTTGCAGGTCATAGGATCTCCATCACAACGACTCTGCTGCTGTAGTGTGAGGGCAGCCACAAATATGCCATCATCAGAGTGTGGCTGTGTTACAATAAAACTTTATTTACGAACACTGAAATTTGAATTATGCATGATTTTAATATTACAAGATAATCTTCTGACTTTTTTTTTTTAAATATTCAAAGCTATAAAAGCGTTTCTTTGCTAATGTACTGCAGTTTGCCAACTTCCAGATGGGACCACCAGAGGGGACATTTTATTTTCTTCATGGAAGGGCTTCTCAGACAACTTGCCTAGAGTCTCTGAGAGGTGGGGTCAAGGGCGGGGGAGAATGCCTGCTAAAAGTGCAGGATCCTGGTTCTAACACCAGAACAGCTGAACCAGATTTCCAGAAGAGCCTGGGACACTGCCGTCTTAGCAGACTCTCCTAGGTGACTGTGATGCCCACTAACTGTGGAGAACCACTTTAGCTGAAGAGACATCAAAAGCTTCTTAGAGAAGCTTTTTATTTTGGTAGAAAAATATGGCCAGTTGGGCTTGGTGGTGTGTGCCTGTAGTCCCAGTTACTTGGGCGGCGGAAGTGGGAGGATTGCTTGAGCCCAGAAAATCAAGGCTGCAGTGAGCCATAATCATGCCACTGCACTCCAGCCTGGATGACAGAGCCAGACCCTGGCTCAAAACAGAAACTACAGCAGCAAAAATGAAAGAAAGAAAAATGAGGCCAACAACAAGACAGTGCTTCCTAGCTGAGGAGGCTCTTCAGGATACTTTTGAGGGCACGTTGGCTTCTCCCATTTGTAAGTTGGCTTCAGTCTTCCTCAATCTCTGAATGCTGTGTTTCCAGAGAGAATGAGAAGAGAGCAACCCAAGCCTTTCTGGGGAGATGTTGTCTCCCCAAGGAAAAAAAGGAGTGATCCCACCAAGAGCTCTATCCTTGCTTGGCCAAAGCCTCCCCTCTAGGAGAAAAAAGGGGAGACACATTGCTATGTGGATGGAGGGAGGAACAGCTGATGTTTTTCCAGGAGCTGCTTCTAGCGGGGACTCCTCTGCCCTCCATGCCCGCCCTGTACCCATCACTGGTTGGCATTGGGTGGAGGCAGTCAACACCTGTAACCTACTTTCCAAGGCCTGGTGATTTCTGTCTCCCATCAAAATGGGCAGAAAGGGTAAGTGTGCTCAGAGAGGGGCAAGTGTGTGTATTTTTGTGTGTCAGAAGTGAGGGTCTGCAAAGTGCAATGTCTGTAACTAAGTGGGTATAAAAGCTACACACCCCTTCTCTCAGGCAGGGAACACATCAGGAGTGCAGACACCATGGAGATGGCTGCGTATGGGAGGCAGGGCTGTGAAGGGCACAGATGCTTTTTTGTAAAGCCAGATTTTCTTTGTATTTAAAAACAATGCTCAGGAGACTTAAAAGTTCCAAAGACCTGAAGATATCAAGGTTCAATGTACAGCTACAATGAAGTGCTGGCGATGAGTGACTGAGTCATGGAAGGCCCTGCAGTGCCTTGGGAACTTCTGTTCTTTCGTCTCACCATTCTTTCATCTTGGCCTCATGGTTTTCTGCAGGTTCTTGTTGACTGTAACTTTACACAGGGCTGTCACTCCAGTAGGGACAACAACAACAAAAAAACACCTATGGCTATCATTGTTAATCCAGTAAAGAAAACCAGAGTCAGAGGGGTCATGTACAACAAAAATGATTTCCAGAATCACAGTCGATAACCCCAAGCAGGTGACAAGCATATATTCAGAGCATGACAAGCATCAGAACTCCTATCTTCCTGGTAGTCCCATCCATGGATAAGCTTGGACACGTTGGTACATGATTTTTTGCTGGCACAGCAGGTAGCTTTTTTGTCAAAAGAAGGTCAGGAATAGTTTCCCCTGTCTATTGCTCATTCTGAATGTCCTTACCATTTTTCTCCCTTGCTAAAAGAACCCCAGTCTTATTATGGCATCTAGCCTTAAGGAAGATGATCTTGTCACAGTGATATTCAGGTAAATGTTTGCCAACTGGCTTTTCAGGAGAAAAAAACCTGCTAAGTAGTGTTTGCCAATTCCTGTAAATAGTCCGATCATGGCCAATTTCAAGCTACCAACGCAATGTCACTGAATGCAAGGCTAGGAGGAGATGTGCACTATCAGCTTGCACAAGCTGGTGTGAGCTGGCTCCAAACCAACACTGCCCCACTGCCACTCAGAGACAATAGTCAGTCATGGTGATCCCATCTGTATTAGTCCATTTTCATGCTGCTAATGAAGATATACCCAACACGGGGCAATTTACAAAGGACAGAGGTTTGTTTAATTGGACTTACAGTTCCACATGGCTGGGAAGGCCTCACAATCATGGCTGAAGGCAAGGAAGAGAAAGTCACTTCTTACATGAATGGCAGCAGGCGAAGAGAGAGATTGTACAGGGAAACTCCTCTGTTTAAAACCATCAGATCTCATGAGACTTACCATTACAAGAACAGCATGGGAAAGACTTGCCCCCATGATTCATTTACCTCCCACTGGGTCCCTCCTACAACACATGGGAATTCAAGATGAAAGTTGAGTGGGGACACACCCAAGCCCTATCACCCTCTCACTGCCAGTCATTGGCCTATGAGCAGAAAATATTCTGGACTGGGACCACAACTGACCACATCATGAAGCACAGCACGGAGACAGGGAAAGGACTGGAGGCCTTGGGAATATGCTTGAGCTGCTGAAATAACCAGGTCTCGCAGCACTTTACATTAGGACTTCTGGTAACAGAAAAATTCCAGATTGTTCAAGCTGGTGAAGTTGGGGTTTCTGTTACTTGCAGCAGAAAGCTTCTTGACAGGTACACCTTGTCTGCATTAATCACTCCAAAAGGAAGAAGCAAGCGTGTGTGAGTTACTAGTCTGCCATTAGCGCCTCACCATGGCCAGGCACAGAGCGGAACTCCAACGACTCAGAGGCAATGGCCCAACAAGTCAGCCTTCCATGGCTCATTATCTTCCCCTGTAGACCCTCCAAAGCCCATTTACCCTGTGGAATGCCTCAATTTTCTTTATCACCTGTCTCACTCCAGGGCTGCCAGGACGAGTGATGTAGGGCATTATCGAGGCTTCAGCAACAGCGTGTGTGGCTGGAATTTAAATGAATTTCATCAGCATGATTAAATACTTATTACATGAGTCAAACATACGGGCTTCATTAAGCTAGTGAACTCCCAGAAACCTCCTCTTCTGTTTATACAACCCATCTGGACTCTCAGATTACTTTAAAGAAATGGGATAACGGAGTTCAATATGACAGCCAGGTCATCTTTCAGCGTTCTACTCTCAGAGGAAACTCATCTTCCATTGCTAACTCTGGCCTCCTTACAATTGGGTGCAGAGGTTTTTTCCATCTGCTTCTGGCCGCCGTGAAAGCCTGACATGATGCTGAAATTGAGACTTTAAGAGTAACTTGCCAGGACATGACAGACATACTTTTCTCACTGAAGCATGGAACATTGTCTGAAGTCAGTTGCAAGCACAAACCTTGGGCTTTTACGAGGAGGGCACACCTTGAAAGCAAAATAAAGGGCAAGGTTTAATTAACTTACCGGGCCCTCTGTTAGTCATTATTAGAAGCTCTTTATCAAATTAAAGGCCTGCTGGGAAGCCAGCTGAGTGCCGAGAAGCAGTGACATGCGTTAAGTGCCAAAGTAGGTTTTAATTGGCTGTTTAAATGAAGAAAAGCTCCCTGCAGTGTGACAGACACACATCGCGGGGTGTGCGCCAACACACACACACGCACACGCACACGCACATGCACACGGAGCCCCAGGCAGTCTGGAAATCATAGGAACCACATTTTTGGAAAGCTGACATCCCCAAGCATAACCAGCCTACCAGGAAGGGAGCCCTAAAGCATGTGGCATCCAGGCTCAATAAATGCCATAGTTATTATTTCGTATAATAATAAGTAACCGAGATGTAGCAGGAAGGCGTCTGAGTGCTGCCACATTTACATTGTACATAGTCCAGCTGAACTGCCAACGTCTCTTACTCTTGGATTGAGCTTGGGATTTTGTTTTGCCTTTTGTGTCATTAAGCCACTAACATGTAAAATGGGGGCGTGAATACTACCCTATGAGAATGTTATAAGAGATTTACACAAAGCTCCTAGCAGTTCCCACCGTGTACTGAAGGCCCAAAATGAATGGTAGTTATTTTCACCAAAGCATTTCTACTGTGCTCTTTAAAAAATTATTAGAGGTTATTTATTCCTCATAGTTCCAGTTAGGGTGGGAGGCACTACAGCGTGGTGTCTAAGAGCACAGTCTTTGGAGTCAGATTGATATGGACTTGTGTGCTCGCTCTACCATATCAGGGGGCCTTTCTGAGCCTCAGGTTCCTTTTCTATAAAAATGGGATACATTCTACAAGATGGGATATATCATACTTACATCACAAAATGATGGAAAAATTATACAACCGTGCCTGAAAAGAGCTTAGCACAATGTAGGCGTATAGTAGGTATGGCCATCAATATGCCTCCTAGGGAAGTGAGGGAGTGTGTTACCCGTTGAGAGATGGAGACGTGAAATTACAGAATGGCTGTGTGACAGGCCTCAAGGACACTATGCCTTTTCACATAGGCTGCGAGCAAAAGTTCACTGAGTCAATCATGGGTGTGGCTGATGGGGTGGAATCTTAACAACAGAGGGTGGCAAGGACAGGGTTTTTAGGGATTGGACACATTCAGGTTACACAGGAGCGCTCTGCAGTCAGTCTTCTGCTGGTGATCACCTCTTCAGAAAGTTAGGGCTTCCCCATCATCTAAGTATGAACATATTTGAATAACTCCATGATACAGCTGGGACAAGAGGCCAGGCCTCCAGTGTCATCTGTGGCTTATTTTGCTGCGAAAGTTTCTTATCAGGGCGAGATTTTCAACTCGTGAGGAAAAAACTATGCCAAAACCACTGTTTTTTTAATGTCAAAAAGCATGTTTTGGGTTTTTTGTTTGTTTGTTTGTTTTAGAATGGTATTGGTACTCTGAGCTTGTTATTTTAAGAGAAGCTTTCAATTGAAGTTTTTATTATAAGAT
This sequence comes from Callithrix jacchus, assembly GCF_049354715.1. Lineage (NCBI taxonomy): Eukaryota > Metazoa > Chordata > Mammalia > Primates > Cebidae > Callithrix > Callithrix jacchus. The sequence goes on from NC_133509.1 coordinate 95,851,241, forward strand.
CAATATCACCCAGGTTTCTTCACAAGGATGATGTGCAGCAGCCGCTGTAACTTTTGGCTTCCTGTCAGCATCATAAGTTGGCGTAAAGTTATGGGGAGGTAACAGAGAGGGAGGGGAAGGAGTCATGTGACAAGAGAGGGTGGTGAGATCTTTTGAAGAAGTTAGAATCCGTAAAGAACCTCGGCCTACAGCTGCTGGTGAGGAACTTAAAATACAGGACTGTGGATCCTTGGAGCCATTTTGAATTGGGGGATGTTTTCATAAAGGCTGCAAAAATAAACCTTCCTGGATGAAAGCATGCGGCTACGTGCATTTAAACACACGCCCTCTGTTCCAATAACACCGCAATTCTGAGCTATCCCTGATGCACCAACAAGGAAGAGAATAAATGCCTTCATTTCGCAGCATCCTTGCTGGGGGCTTGGAGGGACAGCTCTCACTCAATTTTCCAGTCTGGCAAGGCTTTGAACATGAAACAGAAGTGTCCCACGGCACTTACAAAATGAGCCACAGCAGGCTGATGTCAGGGTATGGATTCATGGGCTGCCGGGGGGTTAATATCTCTTGCAATTCCAAATAAGAAAAAAGCCTGCATTCTTCTTCATTCCTCCCGTTTCACACATCCTCGGCAGCTGGGTTTCCCAATGCTTCATTGAGGCCAATGTGCGTGAAGGAATGGATCAGCAGGAGCGGGCCATCAGGAGGCCATTTTAAGCCCTTGGCCTCCATCCCCACTCCCTGCTCTGGGGCGAGACAGACAGGCCTTTGTGTGCTTGGAGCCGGCTAAGCCAGGATGTGACTGCGAGCTGGAATCTGACCTTTCATGGGCTCCAGCACCTGTCAGAAAAACGAACAAGCTTGGGGTGTTTTTTCCGCTCCGGACTTAAATGCCAGTTTTGTGACTCCCTCACAGTGGAACTGTGCCAAGGCAGTTGTGGTCAACTCCAGCTCTCTGAGGAGCAGACCTGGGACATAAGTGATGGACGGCCCTGCGTTGCTGAGGCCTAGCCAGCTCTCGGCCCAGGATGAATTCAAGCCGAGCCCAGGACTTCAGTGCTTGAGTTAGGAAACTCAGAGCAGATCAAAACGGCCACATTACTCCGGCACCCTGTGGTGCGTGCGTGCGTGTGTGTGTGCACGTGTGTGTGTGTGTGTGTGTGTGCACGCATTCGGCGGTGGAACAAAGACCTAGTCACGGTGACCCTGATATAGGTGTCCGTCCATCAAGGGTGGGATTATGGATCAGCCTTGGCACCGCCCCCTGCCACCTGTGCCCCCATCTTGGTCTGCTGCAACAGTCTGATTATGAACATACTGTTCAATCTTGGGTTGGACCCTGCCACTTATAATCCACAAGACATCAGTCAAGTGACTTAAACTTTCTGAACCTCAACTTTCTCAGTGATGAAATGGGGATTTAAATGCCTTATTCCAGTGGTGGTTGTGAATTAAATGAGATAATATATATGAAGCACCAAGCATCTTGTGTAAGCACCTTGGAGACAGTCAATAGCCACCCTTTCTTCCCCTGTTGCAGGGCATGCTTAGGCTAGAGGGGAAATGGGGGTGTCAGTCACTATTGATATTCAACACACTGCTTTGATCATAGAAGAGAGGCTAGCTCAGCCCATCATAGTTTCAGCTATAAGAAGACAACTTTCCTCCTAAGGGTGGCCCCAGAGGATGTGGTGTTCAGGGCTCCATAGTGGCCTGGCCTTTGGCCAGGGTTGGCTGTAGCTGCCTGAAGGGGCTGAGGGCCTTGGTGTGGACCTGTGGTTGGTGTACTTCCCTGCACCCCAGGTAGGTTCAGAACCCTATAGGTGGAAGGAAGCCAAAGCATGCCCATGCCTCAGCACAAGGAGCTTGTCCATTTGAGGTGAATATTGCTGTTTCCCCTGCGTCCTTGGCCCCAGGGATCCTGCCTCTGCCCCTCATTTCATAGGATAGTGGTCCCGGGCTAAGAAGTAGCAGCTGAATTGGAAGACAATGTCTACAGGTACACAGGTGGCAGGCCCAGAGCTCGAGACATGCAGGAGATGTCAAAGAAAAAAATGAAAAATTGAATCCTCATTCTCAAGGCCATTGATAATTTCAAAGTTCATAAATATTGATCACATAAAATCTGATTTTAGGATCACATGGAATATAAACAAACAAAATTGTATTTTAGATGTGAAGTTTCTGTTTCTTTGACTTTACCATATCTTGTGAAAATGGCTGGATAGGTTTTTACCAATTTTGAGGGGAATGATGAGGGTGACAGAAAATGTAGGCCCTGCCATAGGAGACAGCTTGAAAGATTAGTAATCATCCACCGGAGGGAATGAAACTGAAACCTAGTGACAGGTAGCTGTGCCTGGCAGGCAGGGAGCACTGGCCCTCAAACTAATAGGCTGGGCCAAGAAAACAAATCAGGGTGGATGAGCCCCACGTTGGAACGTGGTTGTTGATTTGCAACAAGCCGCTTCCGACAGAGCAACTCTGGGTAGTCAGCTGCAAAGGGAGGAAAACAGAGTTATTTGTTTAACTGTTCTGAAGCATACAAACTAAACCAGTTAGTACACACAAATAGCCTATAATACTATCATGTCCATTACCTTTATTTAGTTTAACTTTCCTTCCTTCCATCTTTCCCTCCCTTCTCCCTTCCTCCTTCCTCTCTTTCCTTCCTTCCTTTTTCTTTCTCTCTTTCTCTTTCTGTTCCTTCTTTCTTTCCTCCTTTTTATTTTCTTTCTCTTTTTCTTTCTTCTCCTTCTTTCCTTCTTTTCTCTTCTTTCTGTAGAGATGGGGGTCTTACTACTTGTTTGGTGCAAACGTAATTGTGGTTTTTGCCATTACTTTCAATGGCAAAACTGCAATTACGTTTGCACCAACCTAATATTTTACCCAGGCTGGTCTCAAACTCCTGAGCTCAAGGGATCCTCCCAAAGTGCTGTGTTTACCGGTGTGAGCCACTGCACTCAGCCTAGTTTAATTTTTAAAAGATATTGTTACTTGTCTAGACTATACATTTTGTAGCCATTTTGTTACTAGAGTTTGAAACACAGACTCTGCAGTATGCCAGACACTTCCCTTTTAACCATCACATTTAACGATCACAAGGATTCTTCTACAGGGAAGCTTCTGTTGCCCCATTTCACAGATGAGACTCAAGGAGGTTGGGGAACTTGCCTAGCACCACCCAGCTAGTAAATGGCAGAGCCAGGGCATAAACCTGGGTCTCTTTATTCCAGAACCCGAATTCTTCACCAAACTGGGATGTTGCCTTTTCCTGCTGTTTCTTAAAATGCCATTCATTTACTACAAAGATATTCAGAGGGTCAACATTTGATTTTGTTGACATAGAGTTACTTTATTCAGTCAAATTGCACACTGAAAATATATTTCTCTGTACCTATCAAAAAGTCTGGGTTTTGAAAATTCAAATGAAACCTTTTTAAAGCTCTAAATTAGATTTTCACTGGTAAGCATGTTATCTGATCATGTTATTATTTGACGTTTGATAAATACTCACCGCTACTGTTTGGTGCTCAGTTGGGCAGTTAAAAGGTGGCTTGTTTCAGTCTTAATCTGAAATACATTAAAAGGGTCACCCAAACCCAGGCAGGCTTTGCTAAAGGTTTTTTGCATTGGTCACAGTTTTGACTTATAGATCAACAATTAGCTGCAGATGTCGACAGTAATAAGGAGTGTGGAAAGGGTCAGGAGAACACTTCATTCCCATTTGAGAGGAATTTAGAACTTAAAAAAATACTCTGTTAATTCTGAGCTGCCAACATATACACATTTATGCATGTATGTAACTCATTGGAAAAACAGTCAAATTTTTGAAAGTAGTAGACCATAGTTCTATAGACTTTAAAATGCAATTCAATAAAAACTTGGTTTTTAAAAAATAACCATTAACAAGAAGAATAACAAGAATCATTTTCACATTGCTTCCCTCTCTGTAACTCAACAAACATGTAAGTTTCAAAAATTATAATAATGAATCATAAAAATATTAATAGTAATAATGAGAAGCACAGCCATGTTCAGAGCAAAGTGCTGTGTGCTCATTTGTCTATTTTTGTGTTCCTCTTCACACTCACTCTCTGAGTGAGACTCTGTCATTTGCTCCACTTAGAGGTAAGGAAAATGGAAGGTCATAGAGAGAAACGTCAAGACCCAGCCACAGCTTGGGCACCTTACCCTTGTCAGGCCCTGCTTGGTGTGAGGCATCGTGCCCATCTCTCTGGAGGATCTACATTGGGAAAGACTATAGTCACCTGTAGGAGGTATGGATTAAGAAAGTTCTGAGATGCAGATACCACAACTGATGGGCAGAAGGATGCAGAGAAGTCCACGAAGCCCACTGCGAAGAGACAGGAGGGAAGCGTTGCTTCGGGAGCTCGCCAGCCTCCACAGGGCCACGAGCTGTGAGCTGTGGCCCACCATCTGAATCTGGGGCCAAGGCCTGTTCTTCATATGGCCCTCAAGCTGAGAATGTTTCTTTTGTGTTTTTAAAAAGTTTTATATTTTAAAAATGTTTTAAAGTGTTTTGTATTTTTTAAGAGGTGTATATTTTGGCCAGGCACAGTGGCTCATGACTGTCATCCCAGCACTTTGGGAGGCTGAGGTGGGAGGATTCCTTGAGGCCAAGAGTTCAAGACCAGATGTAGTGAGGCATTGTCTCTAAAAATAAAAAACTGTATTTTCAAAAGGTGGAGGAGAAAGAGGAGGAGGAGGAGAAATGTGACAGAGGCCCACAAAGCCTAAATTATTTACTTTACTTTTTACAGAAAAAGCTCTTCAGTTCCTGTTCTAGACCAGTGTTAATAACATTACAATTCTGCTGTACACATAATTTACAATTCTCTAATACCTACATTCATAAAGTTAAAAATATATACTATTAATCTTAGTATATTTTATTTAACCAAGAATATCTAAAATATTATAATCCCAGCATGTAATCAACATAAAAATTATCAATGAAACAACATTCCGTTTTTCATACGAAGTCTTTGAAATCTGATTAGAATTTGACACAACACATCTGAGTCTGGACAAACTACATTTCAAGTGCTCAATAGCCACATGCAGTAAGTAGTCAGTGTCCTGGACAATGCATACACAAGGCTCCTCAACGAATCAATGAATACACAAGATGTAGGGAGTGGGAAGACAGCCGGGCATAGTCTCAGTTCTGCTGCCATGCTGGGCTGCGTAACCCTTTGTTGTTGGGACCTGGCCTGTGCATTGTATGATGTTTAGTGATATCCCTGGACTCTACCCACCAGGTGCTAGTAGCACCCCTGCCCCAGCGTAATGACCAGAATGTCTCCAAACATTGCCAAATGACCCCCGAAGGGCAAGAACACCCTGTGTTGGGAACCTCTGGTCTACAGCATGAAAAAGCTGTGGGTGGGAGGATACCTGGAACTGCCCAGAAAATGTCCTCTGAGTCACGCAATTTGATGGAAGAAGGATAATTGAAGGAGAGTAATGAAAGGTTTAGTAGGAAAAGCCGAGGCCAGATCTCAGGCTAAAGCATTTGAAATTTATTCCCTAGGCAATGATAGCCATCAAAGAGTTTTGAGCAGGGGAATGAAATTAACAAAGTTACAAATTAAAAACATTTTTTGTTCCATCTTTGAATAACTAGAGCCTTTCTCTTCTTTCTTTTACTGGCACAGATAGATTTTTTCCTCGCTTAAAGAAAAGCATCATTTAAAGAGCCAGTGCCCCCCCCACCCTGTGTCTGGTGGGTGGTTTTTATTAAATTCCAGTAGAGGGATGGGTTTCCTAAGGAATCAGCCAGCCCCTTGGTGAGCAGGCTCCCTGCCACTTAGCTGACATTCCACCCTGCAGGAGCTGAGGAGAGAGGAAAATCAACATAGAGCAGGCAGAATGACTGTAGCTTATGCTGTTGGAATTTCCAGTGGGGCCACCTGGTCACAGATGGGGCACAGGCACCAAAGCACAGAGACAGAGGGAGCCTGACATAGCCTCAGGGGCTGGCCATTGCTACTATGTTTTATTTGTCAGTCCCTGACATCTAATGGCCAGGTTTCTAATTCTAGTAACAACAACCATAGTCATAAATTGGAATATGTGTAGGTCTTTTACAGTTGATCTTGTAATTTTGTGTACATTGTTGTGTTTAACAGTAAGCATCAGGACACGACCTTGAAGGAGGTGCATACATTGGAGATGCATATTTGGAGACTTGTTATTGGGGTGGGGGGGGAGACTATGGGGCTGTTTGTCCAGCTCTCAGGGATATTCTCTTTTGTCCTTTGAGATTCACTCTCTTTCTCCACCCTGTTCTGTGCCCCCGAGGCTGACCTCTTTGGGCTGCAGCAGCTGGGCTCTCTTGGCCTCTGGTTTCCTGCTGGGTTCAGCCCAAGGGAGGCACAGTAGGATATCAGAGGGCGGGGTTGAGTGAGGTTGGGGTATTTATTCCCCAGCCCCTCCATGCTGGGTGGTGGGTTGGCAGGGGCTGCATCTCTACTGAAGACCACAGCTCCTATGATGACAAGTCTCGCCAGATTCCCAAAACCACTTTCTCTTCCTGTCCTTTCAAGCCTGGGGAGGGGAAGGCCTCAGTGCTGTCGTTAGCCCCAGGGCACTTCCTCATTTCTCATAGGCTCACCCACCTCTGTAAATCATCTATTCAAAAACTCTTCTGAGTGTGCCATCTGCTCCTGCTGGGACCTGACTGACATTCCTGCTCAGGTTAGCTTCCACTTAGGAGAGGACACATCTTTCTCAACCATCCCAACAAGCTGTCAGGAAAATTCAAGCAAGGCTGAACTGAGTAGCCTGGCCTTTGAAGCCAATGTGTTGACCCCATTTTAGAGCCAGAGAAAGGTAGGCATGAAGATTTTCTGGCTTTCCTGGGTTGCCAAGTACTTGGTATACAAGAAACTTCAATCATAAACCCAAGAATCCACAAACCCAATTCTCATTCACAGAGGAATGTATGTAATGCTTAATTCAGTGTTTTTCTTTCTGGAATTTCTAACAATAATAAAGGAAAAGAAACTCAGGGAAAGTGTCAGAGAAAATCACATTGGTGTTTTTCCTTCCTCATGTGTAGATGGTTTGAAGGAATCCAAATCCCAGCTTGAGCTACAATGTCTGAACCAGACCCATCAGCTGTCAGCAGGCCAGCCCTGTAATTGAACATCAGCAAAGGGAAACGTGTGCTCTCAGCTCCTCTCTGCTCTCAGCCTGGCTCTGCACTGTGGGGAATAGGCCTGGAAGTCACATCACCTGCACTTCCTCATGGAGTCTCACTGATTACAAAAAAGAACAAGCCCCCCTCTGGGTTTTGTCTCAGCCAGTTTAACCAGAGGAAATGATTTTGTGTTTAAACCGTGAGCATCAGGACACAACCTTGAAGGAGGTGCGTACATTGGAGATGCATATTTGGAGACTTGTTATTGGGGTGGGGGGCTATAGGGATGTTTGTCTAATGCTGATTAGTCAAAAAAGGCTGGGTCCTTCTTAAGACCCTTCCCAGCTGTTAATGAGCACACGTTTAGCTCTTGATAAAGTTGATTAAGGGTAGTAACAGCAGAGATGTTACTGGCAGCTACAGTACCTAAAAACTACATCAAAAGAGAAGAAAGAGCCAGGCGCAGTGGCTCACACATGCAATCCCAGCACTTTGGGAGGCCTAGGTGAGTGGATAGCCTGAGGTTAGGAGTTTGAGACCAGCCTGGCCAACATGGTGAAACCCCATCTCTACTAAAAATACAAAAACTAGCCGGGCGTCACAGTGCACCTGTAATCCCAGCTACTTGGGAGGCTGAGACAGGAGAATTGCTCGAACCTGGGAGACGGAGGTTGCAGTGAGCCAAGATCACACCACTGCACTCCGGCCTGGGCAACAGAGCAAGACTCCATTTCAACAACAACAGAAACAACAAGAAAAACAACAACAACAAAGTGACGAAGGGAGTTCTCAAGTTGTGCTAAGCGGAAGGAACTGAGCAGCCGAGACATTCAGTCTCTCAAGGTACGTAGGGAGTGGGTATAGGTACATGCAGGATATCAGGCCTCTAGTCTTGGCCCACTGGGTGGCTTGGGGCCAATTGCTTCAATATTATAATCTCAATTTCCCAGGAAGGGAGATGCAAGGATTTTAAACACTATTCAGTTGAATGCTCTTAACTCTGACTCTATAGTACAAAATCCCTTGGACAGCTTCTGAAAGAGGTATGGGGTAGTGGAGTGGTGACGGGGAGGCGGGGATGGTTAATGGGTGCAAAAAAGAACTAGTTAGAATGATTAAGGCCTAGTATTTGATAGCACAACAGGGTTACCATAGTCAATAATAATTTAATCATACACTTAAAAATAAGAGGCCAAGTGTGGTGGCTCATGCCTACAATCCCAGCACTTTGGGAGGCCAAAGCAGGTGGATCATGAGGTAAGGAGTTCAAGACCAGCCTGACAAACATAGTGAGACCCTTTCTCTACTAAAAATTCAAAACGTTAGCCGGGTGTGGTGGGCACCTGTAATCCCAGCTACTTGGGAGGCTGCAGCAGGAGAATCGCTTGAACCTGGGAGGTAGAGGTTGCAGTGAGCCAAGATCAGGCCACTGGGCTCCAGCCTGGGCTGCAGTGTGAGACTCCAACTCAAAAAAAAATTAAAGGAGTATAATTGGATTGTTTGTACACAAAGGATAAGTGCTTGAGGGAATGTATACCCCATCTTCCATGATGTGATTATTACACATTGCATGCCTGTATCAAAACACCACATGTACCTTAAAATATATACAACTACTAGGTACTTACAAAAATTAAGAACTAAAAATTAAATCAAATCCCATAAGCTAGGCCACTGTTAACAAAATAATAATAACAACAATAATAAAAGAGACATGTATGCCTTGCTCCATACCAATTTGATAAACATCATGGGTATAAGACCTTGGCGTTGGTTTACACAGCTCTGTTAGCAGATATGGTACCACCTTAGACTGACAAACAGGCCCCTGCACCGGGCCCCAAGCCTCATCCCTGTGTCCCGCTCCCCAGCTTTAAGTGCCTTTCTCCAGAAGTCCTTGTTTGGTATCCAGGACCAGACAAGACCAGCAGGGATGTCCAAGTGGGGTGCTTGGCCCACATTTCTCCCCTTTCTTTGGGATACCCTGACGCTGTGCCACCTGGTATTTTGGGCATTGAGAGTCAACCAGATGCCCCAGGAAGCTCCAGCACTTAGGTTTATGTGGTTATCCTGGTTGGACTCCAGATTTAAGAGTGTTCCAGGTGCCTGGCAAGGATTTTTTTTCATAGGATTGTTCAACACTGGGCAGCTAGGATGGTGCTGCCCTTCTGATTTGGGGTGACTTAGATATTTCTTATAGACAGAAGTTTTGCAAAAAATTTCTACCTAGTGTCCCACACAACCTGGGGGCAGTCCTAAATGAATATATAGCAATCTGTTGACAATGTTCATTTCTGTCTAGGTGAAAGGATAATGGATAATTTCGATTGTATTCTTTATAATTTTAAAATTTAACTGGGAGGAGATGAATTTATATGCTGGTAGAATTTCTTTTATGGATAAAAACTGTGTTGGTCCTCAAAACAAGGAGATGAGACATTTTATACCCCCAAATGATGGAAACTCCAAATTAGAGGGAGCTGGTGTGACAATGGAAGCTAAGATTCTTTGCATCGTAAAGTGAGAAGCTTGGGTTTGTGAGTGGGAAGGAAGAGATGCAGTTATTTGAGGAAGGAGCACAGCGAGCCCAGGGCATCTGGAGGCCGGGGCTCTGGGACTGAGAATGCCTTGCTGGGGGCTGGGAGCCAGGGCTGCTGTTGTCTGCTATTCCCCACAAGCTTGCGGGCTGTTGCTGTGTGAATGTGACCCCTCTACTGCCTCAGCCTTCAGTAATATCAGTTCCATACACAGCTTTGAATTGTGGCTTTTTAGAGCAGAAAGAGATGGATATGACCAGATTGAAGGAGATGCCTCATGGAGGTCAAGGGCACAGGCAGGCATCATGGATTCAGCTGGAATAGTAACTTGAAGCCTGACATGACCAAAAGAGTTGGGCAAACCCTGCCATGATTACCTGGAGACCCTGAGAAGGATGGGTCCTGAATTTCCCATGAGTAGGTTGGAGGTACTAGCCATTAAATATTAAAGGGCAAAACAATTCCAGGAAAAGGGATTGCTAAGAATTTCAGAGTGTGCATTTTTCCCAAAAATGTCTAAAAATAACACATATTGTTTCTAGAAGAAGGAAAAAAATTGTAGTAAAAATGCACTTGACAAAAACCCCAAAATTTGAAAACATATTTCTTGGGAAGACTGTGGGGATATAGGAGTGCAAAATGGTACAACTTCCATGGAAGGGGCTTTGGCAAGATCTAGCAAAAACATGTCTACATTCCCTTCTTGACCTAGTAGGTCTACTTTCAGGGATCTATCCCAAAATACACTAGAAAATGTATGAAAAATCATATGCAGAAAGCTACTCACTGCAACCATCTGTAAAGCAAAGACTGGAACCCCCTACACTTCCATCAGTGGGGAGTGAGTTGAATAAACTGTGATACAGGCACACGATGGAGTACTCCGCAACTGAAGCAAATAATGGGGATTCGGGTCTGCTTTCAGGAGGTGAATCTTAGTAAATAAAAAACAAAAAAATCAAGGTGGATAAAATATATATATATATTTTAGATAAACAGCCTGCCACTGTTTATCTAAGAATGGGAGTACAGTTGGCCCTCATTGTCTGTGGGTTTTGCATTCCTGCATTCAAACAACCAAGGAACAAAAATATTTAGGAAAAAAATGTTTGGTTGCAACTATATGAAACATTTATAGACTTTTTTCCCTTGTTATTTTGTAAGCAACACAGTATGACAACTATTTGCATAACATTTACATTGTCTTACGTTATAAGTAACTTAGAGATGATCTGAAGTACGTAGGAGGATGTGCATGTGTTATATGCCATTTGATATTGGGGACTTAAGCATCCTCCAATTTTGGTATCTGTGGGGGTCCTGGGACCAAACTGCCTACCATAGAACAATCATACTGTACATGTATATATGTAAACACATATACCTACATATACAATGCTTTTATAGTTTTTTAAAATAAAAAGAGAAACAGTCTTATTTTATTTATTTTTTTGTAACAAGTCTCACTTTGTCATCCAGGCTGGAGTGCCTGGCATCATCCTTGCTCACTGCAACCTCCCAGGCTCAAGTGATCCTCCTGCCTCAGCCTCCCTAGTAGCTGGGACCACAGATACATGGAAAATTATCCACACCTGGATAATTTTTTGTACTTTTTTTCAGAAATGGGGTTTCCCCATGTTTCCCAGGCTGCTCTCAAGCTCCTGCGCTTAACCAATCCACCTGCCTCAGCCTCCCAAAGTGCTGGAATTACAGGCATAAGTCACTGCACCTGGCCTGAGAAACAATTTTAAACTGTAGTTATTTATATGAGAAGGACAAGAGTAGGATGGAAGAGACAGGGACAGATGCTAAATTTTTGTATAGTTGACTCTGGAACCATGTGAATATTTTATATAACTATAAAACAAAATCATCTGCATTTAAAATGGTTAAAACCATCACCATCACTTTTCAGTCCCAACTTTCTCATTTACCTAAGCTGCCTGCTATGGGGAAGTTTTTAAAATTTTCTAGATCCTAATTTCTTTTTCTGTGAGGTAATAATCCTACCTTATAGTGTTGAGGTGAGGACTGAATTAAATAACATCTCAGGCAATTAACGCAGTAGCCATTATAAAAGGGATTTAATAAAGAGTAGTGGTGGCTTTAGTTAACATACTATTTCATAGCGTGTATTATGCCAGAGACTGTTCTAACCAACTTCCAGATGTTAATTCAGTCCATTCTCAAATGACCCTATGAGGCTGGGGCTAAAACTACCCTATCTTACAGGTGAGAAATGAGGAATCAGTAGGCATCTTGCCCAAAGCCTCTCTACTGTGCTGGAGTTGCCATTCAAACCCATCGTTGTTGATCTTACTATTTTCGACCCCATACATTTTCTGAGTGGGGCTGTTCTTGGCCTGAACCTGCTACTCATGTCAGAATGGTCCTAAATTGTATGGAGATCTGAGGCTCTGGTCTGGCAATGTCCACAAGTAGGTGAAGATGAGGCCCATAAATTCACTTGTCCCAGTGGTAGCCTTGGCAGTATAACTTCAGTCTCCTGAGACGGAGTCATAGGAACTTTTCAACACCGCTCCACTGGACAGTTATGAGGCTCTGACAGGCTCCCTGGCAGGCTGGTCAGGTTGGCAGTACTGATTCCCACCACTCAGGTAGCTGCCCCCACACAGGAGACATGCTGCTTACTGAGGTAAGAAGCCCGACATCCGCTCCTTTCACATTTATGCAGGGCTCTGAGGGTTTGCAGACGTAGGGCAGTCATCCTGAACATGTGCATCCCATGGCAAACTGTCCAAAGGACATGGTTTTAATGTGGGTCCCAGTCTACAGGGCCCGACTCAAACCCCCACCTCCTCCACTCAGTATCTCCATGTCATCCCAGGCAAACTCTGCTCTACTTTTGATAAACGCATGTCTCCTGGTGCCACAGGTTGCTGCAATTGGAGGCCATGCCCTACTCTCTCAATTAGAATGTAAGCCTCTAGAGGGTAGGAGTTTTGCCTTTTATTCCTGATATTCTCCCCAGCAGCATTTTTCAAATACAGACTCTGACCCAGTAGCAGTTCATGAAATTAGTTTAGTAGGTGTCACCAACATTCAATTAAAATAATCAGAATGGAATAGAACAGAAAATGTCTCACTGCAAAGTATCTAGTGTTATGAAATGCATGTATATGTCCCTCACCCACAAATGCATAGTTTGAAACCCTAACTCCCAGTGTAGCTCTATTTTGAATAAGGAAGCAATTAAGATTAAATGAAGTCATAGGGGTGGATCTGATAGGATTAGTATAGTTCTAAGAAGAGATACCAGAGAGCATGAGCTCTCACACTTTATCTCTCTCTCTCTCTCTCTCTCTCTCTCTCTCTCTCTCTCCCCCTCCCTCTCTCTCATTCATATACAGACGTGAGGAGAGTGAGAAGGTGGCTGTCTGCAAGCCACGAGAGAGCCCTCACCAGAAACCTACCCTGCAGGATCTGAATCTTGGACTTCTAGCCTCCCAAACTGTAAGATAACACACTTCTGTTTAAGCCACCCACTCTATATTTGGTTATGGCAGAATCATGTGCCTAGAGGAGAGTTGTTTAGTGAAATGTGTGTGGTTGTGTGTGTGTATGTGTGAGAGAGAGAGAGAGAGAGAGAGAGAGAGAGAGAGAGAGAGAGAGAGAGCTGGGTTTCGGATTTTGATGTAAAAATGTGTTTCTTAGTATTGATCATGATTCAGAAAGTTTGAGAGCAACTGTACTACCAGACTTTATGCATAGTGAGCACTTGATAAATAAATGTTTAATAACAGGGAGGTGGCCAGGCACAGTGGCTTACTCCTGTAATCCTAGCACTTTCGGAGGCCAAGGCAGGTGAATCATGAGGTCAGGAGTTTGAGACCAGCCTGACCAACATGGTGAAACCCGGTCTCTACTAAAAATACAAAAATTAGCTGGACGTGGTAGCACTCACCTGTAGTCCCAGATACTCAGGAGGCTGAGGCAGAAGAATCGCTTGAACCCAGGAGGCAGAGGTTGCAGTGAGCCGAGATCATGCCACTGCACCCCAGCCTGGGCAACAGAGAGAGACTCCATCCCCCTATGCCCCCCAAAAAAGAAACCAGGGAGAAAAGAAAAGAGAAATTGAGAAAAGAGGAAAAGAAAGAAATAGGGAGGATTGAGGAACAGAGGAAGGAATGACAGAAGGGAATTTGGACAATTTTCTGTCCTCAATATAAGCAGAAATCATAGGCCCTGCCAGGGATGATTTACATATTTTGGGAAAAGTTTAGAAGGAACTGAGAAAGACAGAAGAAGAAAGAAAAAGACAGATAGGGAGTAACCAAAGAGTTCATGAACCAAAACCTCATAAATCAGTCCTGACATTTCATCATCTCATATTTTGACTCATTCTGGTTTCTGGGCCTTGATATAGGAGTTTGCAATAAATTTTAATTTCCTGTTGGTTTGAGAAAATTCAAGACTGTGATATTTAAAAATACTTTTAGGCCATCCAGCTCTTTCTTGCCAACTGGATTTCTTTTTGAATAGGTCTGATCTGATGGTGATTCAAACATTGCTTTGTAGCCCGAGACTGAAATAACCAGGATAACACTGATCAGGGAAAAAGATCTTCCAGAAACTTTCTGGGCTTTTTTTTGTTTGTTTTTAAATCAGACTATCCATGAACTCAATATATTGATGCACACAGAAGAAATAATACCAGAGACAAACAGAGACATTTCTTAATGAGAGAGGAATAAATTCAGTAGGAGAATCATCCTAAACATGTATGAACCTCGTAAGAGAACTTTAAAAAACATGAATCAAAACCTGATAGAATTGAAGCCAAGCTGAGAAAGCTCCCAATGGCCAAATTTGGAATATCCAGAGCAACAAAATAAATAATGTGGTATTGGATTATATCATAAAGTATAAAATATATACCCTTAAATCAACATGGATATAAAAATGATAGAATAGATAAAAAAAGAAGAGACAAATCTCTTCGTAGAAGTATCCCAAATAATATATATTTTGGCCTTCCCTTGAGTGTGGCTGTGTTTAGTGACTTGCTTACAAAGAGTGAAGTATGGAAAGGGGAGGAAAAGTAACTTTACAGTGCAGAAACCTGGCAAATTCCATCTTGGCCTAGTAGCCAAGGTTAACTTCATCAGTGATAAGTCAGTGACAGCGTGGACCTTTGATATGATGTGATGAGAATGGCACTTCACCTCTGTGATCTTCCTTCCCCAAACCCATAGCATCAGTCTAGCCATTAGGAAAACATCAGACAAACCCACATTGAGGGGCAGTGTACACAATACTGGACCAGAACTCCTCAAAACTGTCAAGGTCATTAAAAACAAGGAAAGTCTGGAGAAACTGTCATAGACAAGAAGAGGCTAAGGAGATTTAATGACTAAATGTTATGTAATATTCTGTTTTAGATCTTGGAACAAAAAAAGATACCAAGAAAGAAATCATGACATTGAATAAACTGTAGCATTTGGTTAAAAGCCCTGTTGGTTCCTTCATGCAACAAATGAACTGTAGTAATGTAAGATATTAACAGCAGGGAAACTGGGTTCAGTGCATGTGGCAACTCTGTGTACTATCTTTGTAACTTTGCTATAAACCCAAAACTATTCTAAAAATAAAAATAATCAGAGCTAAA
Source organism: Callithrix jacchus (assembly GCF_049354715.1). Classification (NCBI taxonomy): domain Eukaryota; kingdom Metazoa; phylum Chordata; class Mammalia; order Primates; family Cebidae; genus Callithrix; species Callithrix jacchus. The sequence continues at coordinate 95,866,572 of NC_133509.1, forward strand.
AGGAAAAAGACAAATAGAGGAAATTTTAATATTTATCTCTCAATAAATTGACAGAAGAAGTAGACAAAAACTAGTAAAAATATAGAAGCCTTGCACAGCACTATTAACCAATGGACCTAATTGACATTTAGAGAACATGCTGTCCAACAACAGCAAAATACATATTCTTTTCAGGGGGACATGAGATAGCTACAAAGAAAGACCACATCCTAGGCTGTAAAACATGTCTCAATAAGTTTTAAACTATTTAAATCATATACTATTATTCTCTGACCACAAAAATTAAGCTCTAAACAAAAAGATATTGGAAAATTCTCAAATATTTGGAAACTTTGATGCTCACTTCTGGCCAGGGGCAGTGGCTCATGCCTGTAATACCAGCACTTTGGAAGGCTGAGATAGGAAGATTGCTTGAGCCCAAGAGTTTGAGACAGCTTGGACAACATAGCAAAAACTCATCTCTAGAAAAAAATAAATAAATAAAGCCTAGCAGGTGTGGTGGTATATGACTGTGGTCTCAGCTACTCAGGAGACTGAGGTGGGGGGATCACATAAGGTCGAGGCAACAGTGAGCTTTGATCACACCACTGCCATCTAGCTTGGCTGACAGAGTGAGACCCTGTCTCAAAAACAAACAAAGAAACAAGAAACGAAACAAAAAACAAAAACTCCCCTCATTTCTAAATATTTCATGGATCCAAGAAGAAATTGTAAGGACAATTAGAAATTATTTTTAAATGAATGGTAATGAAAACACAACATATCAAAACTCACAAGTCAACCAGTACAATGATTGAAGAGAAATTTTTAATATTTAATGCATAAATTAGAAAAGAGGGAAGATCTCACATCAGTGACCTCAGCTTCCTCCTTATGAAACTAGAAAAGGAAAAGCAAACTAAACCTCTAGAAAATAAAAATGAAGGAAATAATAAAAATGAGAGCATAAATAAGTGAAACAAAATGGAAGAAAAAGACAGAAATAAAAACTAGTTCTTTGACAGAGTTAATAAAGTGAATCTAGCTTTAGTGAGACTGATTTTTAAAAATAGAAAACCCAAATCACCAATATCTTGCATGAAAGAGAAGACAGCACTACAGATCCAACAGACATTAAAAGAAATACAAGGGGGCTGGGTGTGGTGGCTCACACCTGTAATCCCAGCACTTTGGGAGGCCAAGGTTGGTGGATGGCCTGAGGCCAGGAGTTTGAGACCAGACTGGCCAACATGGTGAAACCCCATCTCTACTAAAAATACAAAAAGTTAGCTGGACATGGTGGTGCATGCCTGTGATCCCAGCTACTTAGGAGGCTGAGACATGACAATCACTTGAACCAGGAGGTGGAGGTTGAAGTGAGTTAAGATAGGTCTGCTGCAGCTGCACAGCAGTCTGGGCAACAGAGAGTGACCCTGTCTCAAAAAAAAAAAAAAAAAGAAAAAAGAAAGAAAAGAAATTTAAGGGGAAACACCCCAATAAAAAGAATAGGCAAATGATTTGAACAAACACTTTAGCAAAGGTGAGATATGGGTGGTTAAAAACAGAACAGAACAAAACAGGAACAGATCCTCCCCACCCCCTGCCAAAAAAAAAAAAACTTACTAAAATTCGTCATTAAGAAAAACAAATTAAAACCCAATCAGATACAATTACATACCTGTTTGAATAGCTTAGAGAGTTATTTATATATTCTAGCTATAATCTTTTATAATATATATATATTTTTAAATTTTTTATTGCATTTTAGGTTTTGGGGTACATGTGCAGAACATGCAAGACAGTTGCATAGGTACACACATGGCAGTGTGTTTTGCTTCCTTTCTCCCCTTCACCCACATTTGGCATTTCTCCCCAGGCTATCCCTCCTTAGCTCCCCTCCACCGCTGGCCCTCCCCTTTTCCCCCCAATAGACCCCAGTGTTTAGTACTCCCCTCCCTGTGTCCATGTGTTCTCATTTTCATCACCCACCTATGAATGAGAATATGCGGTATTTCATTTTCTGTTCTTGTGTCAGTTTGCTGAGAATGATGTTCTCCAGATTCATCCATGTCCCTACAAACGACACAAACTCATCATTTCTGATTGCTGCATAATATTCCATGGTGTATATGTGCCACATTTTCCCAATCCAGTCTGTCATCGATGGGCATTTGGGTTGGTTCCAGGTCTTTGCTATTGTAAACAGTGCTGCAATGAACATTCGTGTACATGTGTCCTTATAGTAGAATGATTTATAGTCCTTTGGATATATACCCAGTAATGGGATTGCTGGGTCAAATGGAATTTCTATTTCTAAGGCCTTGAGGAATCACCACACTGTCTTCCACAATGGTTGAACTAATTTACACTCCCACCAACAGTGTAAAAGTGTTCCTTTTTCTCCACATCCTCTCCAGCATCTGTTGTCTCCAGATTTTTTAATGATTGCCATTCTAACTGGCATGAGATGGTATCTCAATGTGGTTTTGATTTGCATCTCTCTGATGACCAGTGATGATGAGCATTCTTTCATATGATTGTTGGCCTCATATATGTCTTCTTTTGTAAAGTGTCTGTTCATATCCTTTGCCCATTTTTGAATGGACTTGTTTGTTTTTTTCTTGTAAATCTGTTTGAGTTCTTTGTAAATTCTGGATATCAGCCCTTTGTCAGATGGGTAAACTGCAAAAATTTTTTCCCATTCTGTTGGTTGCCGATTCACTCTAGTGACTGTTTCTTTTGCCATGCAAAAGCTGTGGAGTTTCATTAGGTCCCATTTGTCTATTTTGGCTTTTGTTGCCAATGCTTTTGGTGTTTTGGTCATGAAGTCCTTGCCTACTCCTATGTCCTGGATGGTTTTGCCTAGATTACCTTCTAGGGTTTTTATGGTGCCAGGTCTTATGTTTAAGTCTTTAATCCATCTGGAGTTAATTTTAGTGTAAGGTGTCAGGAAGGGGTCCAGTTTCTGCTTTCTGCACATGGCTAGCCAGTTTTCCCAACACCATTTATTAAACAGGGAATCCTTTCCCCATTGCTTGTTTTTGTCAGGTTTATCAAAGACTGTATGGTTGTAAATAAGTTGTGTTGCCTCCAATGCCTCTGTTTTGTTCCATTGGTCTGTATCTCTGTTTTGATTACTGTAGTCTTGTAGTATAGTTTGAAATCCGGTAGTGTGATGCCCCCCACTGTGTTCTTTTTGCTTAGAATTGACTTGGCTATGCGGGCTCTTTTTTGGTTCCATATGAAGTTCATGGTGGTTTTTTCCAGTTCTGTGAAGAAAGTCAATGGTAGCTTGATGTGGATAGCGTTGATTCTGTAAATTACTTTGGGCAATATAGCCATTTTCATGATATGAATTCTTCCTAACCATGAACATGGAATGTTTCTCCATCTGTTTGTGTCCTCTCTTATTTCATTGAGCAGTGGTTTGTAGTTTTCCTTGAAGAGGTCCCTTACGTTCCTTGTGAGTTGTATTCCAAGGTATTTTATTCTTTTTGTAGCAATTGTGAATGGCAGTTTGTTCTTGATTTGGCTTTCTTTAAGTCTGTTATTGGTATAGAGGAATGCTTGTGATTTTTGCACATTGATTTTATATCCTGAGACTTTGCTGAAGCTGCTTATCAGTTTCAGGAGTTTTTGGGCTGAGGCGATGGGGTCTTCTAGGTATACTATCATGTCGTCTGCAAATAGAGACAATTTGGCTTCCACCTTTCCTATTTGAATGTCGTTTATTTCTTTTTCTTGCCTGATTGCTCTGGCCAGAACTTCCAGTACTATATTGAATAGGAGTGGTGAAAGAGTGTCTTTCACCACTCCTTGTCTAGTGCCGGATTTCAAAGGGAATGCTTCCAGTTTTTGCCCATTCAGTATGATAGTGGCGGTTGGTTGTCATAAATAGCTTTTATTACTTTGAGATACATTCCATTGATACCGAGTTTATTGAGGGTTTTTAGCATAAAGGGCTGTTGAATTTTGTCGAATGCCTTCTCTGCGTCAATTGAGATAATCATGTGGTTTTTGTTTTTTGTTCTGTTTATGTGGTGAATTAAGTTTATAGACTTGCGTATGTTGAACCAGCCTTGCATCCCCAGGATGAATCCTACTTGATCATGATAGATAAGTTTTTTGATTTGCTGTTGCAATCGGCTTGCCAATATTTTATTGAAGATTTTTGCATTTATGTTTATCATGGATATTGGCCTGAAGTTTTCTTTTCTTGTTGGGTCTCTGCCGGGTTTTGGTATCAGGATGATGTTGGTCTCATAAAATGATTTGGGAAGGATTCCCTCTTTTTGGATTATTTGTGTGTCTGGTAGAATTCGGCTGTGAACCCATCTGGACTTGGGCTTTTTTGCGTGGTAGGCTCTTAATTGCTGCCTCGACTTCTGACCTTGTTATTGGTCTATTCATAGTTTCAGCTTCCTCCTGGTTTAGGCTTGGGAGGACACAGGAGTCCAGGAATTTATCCATTTCTTCCAGGTTTACTAGTTGATGTGCATAGAGTTGTTTGTAATATTCTCTGATGATGGTTTGAATTGCTGTGGAATCTGTGGTGATTTCCCCTTTATCATTTTTTATTGCATCTATTTGGTTGTTCTCTCTTTTCTTTTTAATCAATCTGGCTAGTGGTTTATCTATTTTGTTTGTCTTTTTAAAAAACCAGCTCTTGGATTTATTGATTTTTTTGAAGGGTTTTTTGTGCCTCTACCTCCTTCAGTTCAGCTCTGATCTTAGTTATTTCTTGTCTTCTGCTGGGTTTTGAGTTTTTTTGATCTTGCTCCTCTAGCTCTTTCAATTTTGATGATAGGGTGTCAATTTTGGATCTCTCCATTCTCCTCATATGGGCACTTATTGCTATATATTTTCCAATATATATGTTTTATAAGTATTTTTCTCCAACTCAGTGGCTTACCTTTTCATTTTCTCAACAGTGATTTTTGAAGAGCTAAAGTTTATAATTTTAAAGAAGTCCAGTTAATTAATTTTTATATTTCAATGTTTGTAATTTTTTGTATCTGTATAAAAACATCTTTGTGTTAACCCAGTTCAATTTTTTAAACCATATTTTCTTCCAGAAGCTTTGTAGTTTAGCTCCTTTGGTTAGCTCTATTATCCATTTATGTAAATAAATTGTGTATAAGGTATGAGATCAGGGTAAAGAATCATTTTATTTTCTTATGGACCTCCAGTGGCTTTTTAAAAAGACTTTCCTTTCCCTGTGAAATTTCATTGGCACCTTCACTGAAAATCAATTGACAATATATGTGCAGATCTATTTCTAGGCCTCCATTTGGTTCCATGGATCTATCTGTCTATCCAACACCACACTGCCCTAATTATGTAGCTTTGTGGCAAATCTTAAAATCAGGCAGTGTAATTCCTCCAACTTTGTTCTTTTTCAAAATAATTTTGAGAATTTTAGTTCTTTTGCATGTTAATAAAAATGTTTAAATAACTATCAATTTCTAAAAAAAACCTGTTAGAATATTGATTTGGATTGTGTTAAGTCAATAGATTTGGGAAGAACTAAGATTTTAATATTATTGAATTTTCTGACCCATAAATATGAAATATCTCTCTATTAAGTCTTTCTTTAATTTCAGGTGTTGTACACATTTTTTTAAATTTATACCTAAGAATTTTCATCTTTTTAGATGTCATTGTAAATGTTATATTTTAAATTCTCAAGTCCTAATTCTTTGTGACTGTTATGGTTAATACTGAGTGTCAACTTGGATTGAAGGATGCAAAGTGTTGTTCTTGGATGTGTCTGTGAGGGTGTTGCCAAAGGAGATTAATAATTGAGTTAGTGGACTGGGAAAGGCACATTCACCCTTAATCTGGATGGGAACAATCTAATCAGCTGCCAGTATGGCCAGAATAAAAGCAGGCAGAAGAAGATGAAAACACTAGACTGGCTTAGCCTCCCAGCCTACATCTTTCTTTTATACTGGATGCTTCCTGCCCTTGAACATTGGACTCCAAGTTCTTCAGCTTTGGGACTTGAACTGGCTTTCTTGTTCCTCAACTTGCAGATGCATAGTGTGGGACCTTGTGATTGTGTTAAGTCAATACTCCTTAATAAACTCCCCTTTATATATACATCTACCCTATTAGTTCTGTCCCTCTAGAGAACCTTAATACAGTGAGTAAAAAGGATACAATTGATCTTTGTTTAATAAACTTGCATTTTTCAACTTTTCTAAGCTCACTTATTCATTCTTATAACTTTTTTGAGAATGCTTTAGAATTTTCCACGTAGATAATCATGCTGCCTGCAAATGAAGACAGTTTTACTTCCTGTTGTCCACTTGCTATGCTTTCTCCACCTCCTGCCTCCACCCTCCCCCGCACTTCCACCCCATTCCCAGGATCTCCAGTACAGTGATGAATTCAAGTGGTAAGAGTAGTAAGACAGGACATAATCCTAGAGGAAAGCATACAGTCTTTTACCACTAACTATAATGTTACCTGTAGGTCTTCCATACCTGACTTTTTATTAGAATGAAGAAATTCCCATCTATTCCTAGTTTGCTGAGCTTTCATCATGGATGGGTATTGAATTTTGTCAAATCCTTTATGTGCTTCTATTGAGATAATTAGTCAATTTTACTTTTTCAGTCTATTAATATGATGAATTACACTAATCTTTTTAGCATATAACCAACCTTACATTCTGAGACAAATACTAACCACTTGGACATGATATATTAACTTTTTTATATATTATTGGATTTGATTTGTTTAAATCTGTTAAATTTGGGTGGGGGTGTTATGTCATGAGGGAAGCAGATTTTTGGTTTTCTTTTCCTGTAATTTCTTTGGTTTTGGTATCTGGGTAAAGCTGGACTCATAAAATGAATTGGGAAGTACTCCCAGTTGAATTGGTAATAGTTATACCTTAATGTTAAGCTCACCACTGAATCCATCAGATCCTTCTTTGTGAGAAGGATAAGTACAAATCTAATTTCTTTAACTGATAATGAATTACTATACATTTCTTTTTGAATGAGTTTCAAATAATAAATGAGTAACAAATGGGCAAAAGATTTGAACTGCCAGTTCACCAAAGAGGATATCCAAATGCTAAGTAAGGACATAAAAAATGCTCAACGTAATTCATCTTTAGGGAAAAAGAAATTAAAGACACAGTAAGGTCTCATTAAATGCATTAGAATGGCTTGAATTAAAAATGTTTATAATACTACACAACGGTGAGGACATAGAGCACCTGGAACTCTCTTACGTTACTAATGGGAAATGTGAAATGGTGCAGTTCTTTGAAAAACAGTTTAAAAGCTCTTATAAAATTTAATATACACTTACCATATGACCCAGTAATTCAATTCTTAGATATTTACATTAGAGAAATAAAAATATGTATTCATACAAAGATATGTACATATGAACAAAGATAAATGTTCATAGCAATTTCATCTATAGTAGCTAAAAGCTGAAAACAATTCAAATATCAAATTTGTTTATTAATGTATATACAAATTATAGTATTTCCTTATAAGGGAATACTTCTCAATAACAAAAAAAAGTGAACTACTGATACACGCAATAACATGGTGAATCTTAAAGGCATTATACTAAATGAAAAAGAAGCCAGATATAGAAGAGTGTATGCTGTATGTTTCAATTTATATGAAATTCTGGGAAAAGCAAAGCGATAGTAACAAAAACCAGATTAGTCTTTGCCTGAGGCTGGAGATGATGAAATGAGATTAGCTACACAGAATCATATGAATACCTTTTTGAGTGACGGAAATGTTCTATATGTTGATTGTGGTGGTGATTATAGAACTGTATATACTCATCAAACTATACATTTAAAAATGGGTGAATTTTATTGTATACAAATTATAACTCAGTAAAATTATAAATTTTCATAACTAATTTTTTTTTTAAAAAGTAGGTTTGGGACTTTATCCCAGAGTGGTAAGGCCCTACAAAGTCACATAACATGATATTGTGTGGATCCAGGGAAACATGAAGAATTGGAGTGATTGAGATTAATGGAATTGGCCGGGCTCAGTGGCTCATGCTTGTAATCCCAACACTTAGGGAGGCCAAGATGGGCAGATCATAAGGTCAGGAGTTTGAGATCAGCCTGACCAACATGGTGAAACCCCGTCTCTACTAAAAATACAAAAATTAGCCAGGCGTGGTAGTGAGCCCCTGTAGTCCTAGCTACTTGGGAGTCTGAGGCAGGAGAATCGCCTGAACCTGGGAGGTGGAGGTTGCAGTGAGCTGAGATCGCATCACTGTACTCCAGCCTGGCAGCAGAGTGAGACTCTGTCTAAAAAAAAAAAAAAAATGTTTTAATGAAATCAATCAGTTATAAAGGATTTGATTATAATAGAACCTATCCATTGTTGGAGCTAAAAAGAACTCAATAAAGAATTTCTTACTTCATATCCACATTTATGTCCCCTTTTGTTCCCACCTTTGGCTGGTACTCTGATTTCATTGCATATTACCTCTTGAACTTAAGTATAATGTTTTTGTGCTTGGATCTCTTGCAGTGACTAAGAGACTTTACAAGTTAAGAATTTAAAAGTTTTGGTCATCTGGTCAATCTTTAGTGATCTTTTTTTTTTAACTCCTCGGTATTTGCAATGCCAGCATTCATATATTATTCTTTCTCAGTAGAAAAGCTGAATGACGAAAGACAAAAAAAAGTTAATAAGCTCTCATGAAAAGCCATTTAGGGATTTTATACACTTTCTCTTTAAATGTAACAAGCCATTCACATGATCACTACAATTTATGGAAAAATAAATTATTGTCATTGCAGACACTGTAGTCAGTGAGTAAAACCCTTCACTGTATTCCAGGAGTGACATATGCTAGGACTATCTCTTCCTCAAGAGACCTGAGCTCTAGTAATGAGAAGATAGGTCCTGTGCCATAGAATCCCATGAGAAATTGAGACTGGAACCACAACACAGAGAACAGAAAGTTTTCATACTTTTAAAGTTTCTTCTCTGGTTTGGTATGAACAAAGCTTTGTATGCAAATCAAAAATACATTAAAAATATTCTCCTAAAAGCACAACTTCGTGACCTTCTGTAAATGACAGAATAGGTCTGGTACAGAGGGGAAGGGGTTATACTTTGCCAAGTTTAGAATTCATTCAATCTCTTCAGTCTAGGCGAATCCCACCAATAAGAACAGTTTGATGTTTAAATTTGTTAGAACTTCCTTGTTTTTAGTTCTGTAAAGATTTCTTGAAATGAAATGGCATCTAACTATTGGTTTCATGAGTTGAATGCAAATGAATCAGAAATATATGGATACACCTTCCCTCAAATTTACCCGAAATTTCAATAAGGAAGTACTAGCCAAACATACTTTGGGTTGGGTTTAAATATCTGGCAAACCATTTCAAAACATTTGGGGAACCTACGCTGCAGTCCAAAAGGAAATTTTTTTTTTCTGTTGAATGTTTTGTTTAAATTTTACATGGGAAACAAAACACTTAAATTTACTTCCACAAATGTGAATCTTTTTTCATTATTTATACCTCACCTGTCACACTAACAGGATAGTTTTCAGAATTTTTTTTCCCTGGAAATGAAATCAGTTTTCAGAGAGATGAGAGATTCTGTTGAGAGCTGAGACCAGTCCAAATCTACACTGGGCCAGTTTCCAAGTCTTCTTTTGATACTTGGTTCTCCTCTGCCACCCCCAGCCAGACCCCGTGTCCTCTAGCTGAGTTAGGAAACTCTGTTTGACATCATTGTGAATGGAACCCACCTAGAATGTAGCAAATGGTTATTCTTCATCTTCAATTTCTGTCCTGTCTCCAGACTCTGCTCCAACGTAGCTCTGGCTTTTTCTACTCTGGGCCACCTCAGTAGGATATCTCCACTCTAATTCAGGCTTTTGGGGACAAACTCTTTCTCTCCCCTCATGCAGTTACCTATGAAGGGAAGCCTCTCTCTGAGTCTGGACTGTTCTGGTCATGGAAGGGTGTGGAGGCCACTGAAGGACCTGAATGAACTCAGTGAAGAAATCAATGAATGTAAGACCAAGGTCTTAGGAGGAGAAATTCCTACTGGCTTGGGATAAATGGCTACAGAAACTTCCAGAGGGAGTTGTAAATGCAAATAGGACAGGGAAAATTTGGTTTGGGGTGCCGTGGTTTAATGACATGTCAGTTACTTGGATGAAAATCCCTGTGTGTCCAGCCAAGGGCAGACAGTGAAGGACAGTTACAAGGCAATGAATAGTCAATTAATGGGGTCTTCAAAAATTTTTTCTACTCTTTTCTTCTGGTTCTCTTTGTTTTTGTTTGTTTTTTTCTTAGACTCCTCTCATACTTATCTACTGGTTCTCTTTATAATTTTGATAATTAGGACCTCAAAGGGGAAAAGTCAAGAAAAGAGATAAAACTCAGACTGATCAGCTGTGCTACCTTTGGGGAGTTTAAAAGTTTGAGTTGGCCAGGCGCGGTGGCTCAAGCCTGTAATCCCAGCACTTTGGGAGGCCGAGGCGGGTGGATCACGAGGTCAAGATATCGAGACCATCCTGGTCAACATGGTGAAACCCCGTCTCTACTAAAGATATAAGGAATTAGCTGGGCATGGTGGCGCGTGCCTGTAATCCCAGCTACTGAACCCAGGAGGCGGAGGTTGCGGTGAGCCGAGATTGCGCCATTTCTCTCCAGCCTGGGTAACAAGAGCGAAACTCCATCTCAAAAAAAAAGGTTTGAGTGTATGTCTGAATCACTAGGTAAAGTGGAAAGATTAATGACTAAGTAAACTGTGCATGTTGGAAGGACTGGTAATCTACCTCTTCTCTTTCCTGCCTGACACTTCAGTCAGAGGAGGACTACTGAATCAAAGGAATTTTTAAAAGACCAATTATTTGACATGAAAACAGAGGCCCAATTCTGAGACCAAGCCTACTGATTAGGAAACTGCTCATTCTCCACCTTGGATTTAGACTGGTGGTTTCCAAATTTGGCTGCACATTAGATTCACCTGGGAAGCCTTAAAAAATAACAATGACTGGTCCTAAATTCAACCCTGGGTGGAGTCCAGACATCAGCATTTTAAAAAAAACAACTCTTTGGGTGATTCCTAGGTATAATCAGAGTTGAGAATCATTGGTTTAGATTGTATTATTATATTGGTACAATCTGAAAAAATTAATGATTGTCTTGTGGAGGTGTACTTACTTTAAGAGGTCAACTAGTACAGCAATTGGGAATGGTGCAAAATAAACTTGAGGAAACATGTCCACCCTCATCCACGAAATTACAGATAGTCCTTCATGTTCTCATTGTCTGCCAAGCTAAAAGTGTCAATAAACACTCATGTTCACCCTGCTAAAGATTGCAGGGGAGGGATTCATTAATTGCAGCTCTCGGTAAGCAACCCAGGAATAAGATCTCTTCCCATGAGTACAGCTAGGTGTAGAGTTTTCCCAGGGAAGGGGATGTTGTTTTCTCTCTGGGAATGGGTTCTGGACCCATAAAGTGTAAATTTACTTCAGTTTCAGCCTTTGTCCCTCTTGTGCTATAATTTCTTTCTGAAAGTATAACAACCCACCAGAAAAGAAATCTGCCTGTGTCTTTGCAGTTTGTGTGATGATAGTGTGGTGACTGAGGGGATAAAGTGGCAAAGCAAGCGGGTCCTTCTGCCTCTTTCTCTCCTGGAGAAAACGTGGACAGCGCATCTGGAGGACCTCAGCTCTGCAGAGGACCAGATGATAATCGGCTCCCACAGATAAACCAGAAGCTGAGGAGGCAGACAGTTCCTAGTCTGTGGAGAATCTTTGGAAAAAGGGTTTATTCAAGAGAAACTAATTTTCTGACACCATCCTGCAGTGTGTGCTAAAAATCTTTTATACATGGCTTTTTAAAAATTCCTGATTCATAGCCTTGGCCAATTTTCATGGAGTAAATATTTCTACTATTGTCAATTTCAGGTTACCGGCCTGTAAGAGGTGTCACTGAAAGAGGAGTTGGGAAGAAATGTGCAAAATCAACTCTGGCAGGCTGCTAGGAACAGACTCTAGAACATTCTTGTCCCCATGAGTGAAGGGTGCTAGCACCTTGAAGAAGGGAGGGAGGGGACCAACAAATTAATAGAAGTACTGGTGTATTTTCCATAATTTTGTGGACTTTGTGTGTTTTTTCTCTTCTTTTGACACAATCAACCAGCATTCAGCTGTGATTCTTTCCAGTATGACCTCATGAACTGAGGCTAAAATAAGTCATTTATCAGAACCAAAATCTGTACTTGGATCCAAATAGGGAGAAAAGGCTGAGGGCTGCACCTTTCATAAAATAAGAACAACAAATATTTTTTAGGGTTTTTCCACATTATTCTAGTCACAAACAGTTTGAGATGGTCGATAACAGGTACCATTTATTGAGTGTCCACAATGAACCAGGTCCATGTATTAACTCCTTTCATCTTTATAACTCACTTGGGAAGGTAATTTTGTTAGGAGTACTGTACCTTTTACACAAATAAGAAGGGATTCACTAAGTCTATAATAATAACAATGTGAAGTGTTAAAATAATTTGCCATGGTGAATATTTTGAATGAAACTACACATTATTATAGACTATTCAAAAGGCAATTTGATATGGTTAAAAATAGCTGACATTCACTGAGTGCTTACTATACACCTGGTCTTTTCATGAACTCTCCATTGGATTTTTTTATAGTGATCTATGAGTCAGGTGTTACTATGTTTATTTTACAGTTAAGGGAAGAGAGGACAGAAAGTGACTTCATGACAATCAGGTGATTTGTTGATGTCAGGGCCAAGAATCAAACCCAGGCAGCCTAGCAGCAAAGCTCACTCTTACATATAGGACTGCACTATTTTTCCAAGCAAGAACATTGCTAGGTGATATGTTTTGGCTATGTTCTTACCCAAATCTCATGTTGAATTGTGATCCTGAGTGTTGCAGGTGGGGCCTGGTGAGAGATAATTAGATCATAGGACTGGTTTCTAATGGTTTAGCACCATCCCTCTAGTGCTCTCTTGTGATAGAGTTCTCATGAGATCTGGTTGTTTGAAAGTATGTAGCATCTTCCCCTTTGCTCTCTGATGGCCATCTGAATATGTACCTCCTTTTTCTTTACTTCCTCTTCACCTCTACCGTGATTGTAAGTTTCCTGAGGTTCCCCAGAGGCATAAGCCTGTACAGCCTGCAGAATCATGAGCCAATTTAACTTTTTTTTTTATGAATTACCCAGTCTTGGGTAGTTCTTTATAGCAATGTAAGAATGGACTAATACAATAGGCAAATCCCTGACCTTCATTGTGGATGTCTGGCCTCATTTTAAAAGAATGCACTTCTTCCTTAAATGTATCTCCACAATCACCCCTCCCAGCACATACACATTCCTGAGGCTATAAACAGTGTACTGTGGTTGGAATGTGTTATGTGTTGGAAACTTAGTTGCCACCATAGCAGAGTTAAGAGGTGGGGCCTTTGTTAGACAACTGGCAATAAATGGATCAATGCCATCATTGAATAAATGGGTTAGTTATCATGGGAGTGGGTTCCTGACCATCTCAGTCCCCTTCTTCTCTTTGTCTCGTCGTAAGCTCACTTCTGCCTTCTGCTCTACCACCGTGGGATGACTACTCTCCCTAGATGCTGACACCATGTTTTTGGGTTTTCTAGCCTCCAGAATCATGAGCTGAATAAACTTATTTTCTTGACTCTGTCTGTGGAATTCTGTTACAGCAACAGAAAATGACTAAAATACAGTGTCTCTTCACTTTGGTTTTAGATACTGTTTAGCATTATATTATTGAGGTCTGTGATTTAGAGCTTAAATATGCAAATGCTAACATGTCAGGAGATGAATTTGGAATAAAGTACAATTCTCCTAATAGCTAATCAAATTCAATGTTATACCCCTGAAAACCATTCCTAAGCCATGCACAATTCAGCTGAACTTAAAGGGTTAAAGGATGTCTGTCAGATTTCCGAGAATTCTGTTGATCTCAGCCTGTAGACTCTTTAGTACTAAAATGTTTTGTAAGTTTCTACTTCACTGAGTGACATAATTTACACCTTTCATTCTGGGGTTGTCTTTACTGAGCCACACAGTGGCGTTCTTATATAGACAAAGCTACTGGAGTTTAGAAACAGGAAGAGCTAGAAACTTGCATTTTAAAGCTTACCCAGTGGGGTATTTCCTTAACTTTCCAAATTCTGACATGTGTTAGGCAGTCAGGAAAGAATAATAAAATTCCCAGGAAAAGCATTCCTTAAATGGCAGCCATTAAAATGTGGTTTTCTAGGTAGCTACAGGCCTGATTTCCATCCCATTCTTCTTACCTCATGCAGGGCTGGTTTCACGTTGCTTTTGCAGACACAGTCCTACAGAGTCCTGCAGGAGAGCCAAGCCTTCCAGAACAGCCCAACGATAGCTTAGAGGCTGTCCAGCACACCGCTGAGTCTCCTTTTGAGAGTGTGTGTCTGTGTCACATAAGAGCTATGCTAGCTTTCAATGGCTGCTCTCACCTGAAACAGTGCCAGCTTCAGTGAAGTCCTGTCAGCTCAGTCAGCACCATCTGATGTGGGGAAGCCGGGAGGCCCTTGTTCAATGGAAATCAAACACTCAGAACCGCAACAGAGATACAAGGTCTAACAGGTAGCCTCAAGTAAGAAAGGACAAGATCAATGGAGTTGAAGATTAAAAAAAGACAAGGGATTTCTAGAGGGTCCATCAAAAGTAGCTGCACAGGGTAGAGTTGTCAAGAAATTTGATTTGGCCCTGAGGGCCTGTAGGGGTGAAGAGGAGTTTGAGAGGTTCTGGTCCTGGGGCCCAGAGGGGAGTGGCAGATTTAATTTATGGGTTCACACCTGTAGCCTATGGTCTCCAAACCATGGCTGAGGGAGAGACGTGTGGGAATTAAAAGATCTAGATAGTAACATTCTCATATTTTTATATATTGCCTTACAGTACAGTCAGTTGTGCTATAACATGATAGATGCATTCCTAAAACTCACTGCGTTATGCAAAATTACACAATAAAAACCACAGGCCTTAGAGAAAAGAGCAGGTCAGGGGCACAATACCTAAACACTTTGTTGGTAATATAAAAAAGACAGAAACTTAATAAAAATGGTAGCACAGTTTTGTGCATGTTAATAATGAAAAAATATGTTTGTTTGTTTTTTCAAAATTTTTTTTTTTTATAGAGATGGGGTTTCTCCATGTTGGCCAGGCTGGTCTCAAACTTCTGACCTCAGGTGATCCACCTACCTCAGCCTCCCAAAGTGCTGGGATTACAGGCATGAGCCACTGCTCCTGGCCTGAAAAAAAAATATGTTAATACTACAATAAATATGGCACTTTACCTTTAAAAAGACCTGAAATTTGCTATTGGAAGACGGTGCAGAGAGGGCTGCTGCTTGTGTTATGATGAAGTGGTAGAAGGAAGATTATAAACATTTTTTATTTTTTGCAGCCTTAAAATCCTGAAACTAGGCCATTTGAAGCATGCATTTATAATGAATATCTGTTTCATCAAAATTGAAGATTTGAAAATGTAGAGTTTTCTTCTTTAGTTAATTTCTGTACCCCTGCTGGAAATTCTTTTGCAGTTTTCTCATCCATACTTGGGGACTTCACCCATAGCTGAAGTATTTGGAAATTGTGGTGATATTTGAAATTGCCAAATCAGCCCCTCATAGTACAAAAGGTGACATATCTGCAGAATTTGACAATTTCCATTAAGGTCTTTGCATGTCGATAGTGGTTTCTCTTTGTGAAAGACGTTGTTTGCCCTCATTTTTCACTGTTTGGTTTTCAGTTTCAACAATGCTCATCTTTCCATCTCTTCTATGTCTTTATGCCGTATTCTTCTTGATTTCCCAGCACTTGAACTTATTCCAGCTACAGACACTTCCTTTATTTCCGTGGTCTGTTGCCTGAGAAATAGAACAAGTTCTCTTGATTCTCTCAAAATGCTTTTTTACTTCAATTTCCCTCTCAATATGCAAAGCTTTACTTTCCCATGCCCTGCTTGAGATGTTGGGCATGTTTAAAACATTAAATGAATTCTTTTTAATACACAACAGTTCACAAATGTGAAGGAATAGGAAAACATAACTTCATAGGATAAGTCAGTTGGTTGGGGTAAGTAGATTAGTTAGAACAACACATCTGCAAGGTAGTAGGGCAGATGCGTGGCATTGTATGCATGTGGCATTTTGTGAATCCTGACAAGGCTCATTTCAGCTGGGTGCAGTCTTCTATGTTAATCTAGTTTTCTCTTGCAGATAAAATTGCTTGTGAGAAACTCGAATTATGTTCACATTGTCCCCTAATACATTAATTCAATCAGAACAAATTCATATTTTAAAAACAAGTGTTATAGCCAACTGTTTATGTACCTCTGTTCATGCATTTTCTCATTTGATCATGATAATAATTCTAGGAGGTAGATAGGAAAGCTAATATTCCCATTATACAGACAAAATAATTGAAGCTGAGGAATTCTATGTTAAGATAAGCATTCTGACCACATTTAAGTGCCTGATCCTGCTGGCTCCTAAAGCCAGTTCTACTCACTGTCTTCTGCAAGTTTGGGTTTGCAAGCCAGGGAATTTTCTTCTTTTGCTTAAAGTAGTTTGAGTGTTTTGCTTGTTTGTTTGTTTTTTGTTTTTTTGGGATGGGGTTTTGCTCTTGTCACCCAGGCTGGAGTGCAGTGGCACTATCTTGGCTCACTGCAATCTCTACCTCCTGGGTTCAAGCGATTCTCCTACCTCAGCCTCCCAAGTTGCTGGAATTACAGGTGCCCACCACCACACCCAGCTAATTTTTGTATTTTTACTAGATACAGGGTTTCACCATGTTGGCCAGGCTAGTCTTAAACTCCTGACCTTAGGTGATCCATCTGCCTCAGCCTCCCAAAGTGCTGAAATTACAGCCACTGCGCCTAGCTTCCAGGTGGGTTTTCTGAATAATGCAGAGCCTCAGTGAATACGGGGTTACCTGGGTAATGTTCAAATTCTCTACCAGCTTTGACTTTCTGCCACATTTTGATTTTTAAACTAACTCTCTTCAGGTAGAGGGCACTCTAAATTTCAAGGTTTGCCTTTAAAACAGGAGGATCTGTCTCTGCTGTGCTGTGCTGCAGGCATAGGATAAAGGAAAATTGTTCCTCCATCCGGTGGGTGCTGGTGGAGAAAGTCCCAGGTCAGAGCAGCTGGGAACCTTCTTTTGGAGGGAATCGGCTAGGTTTGCACCCATTTAGACATGGGTTTTTCTGAAGACAGTGACCCTTCACTGTTCCTGTCACTGCCATTGCAATCTATGTCATCAGCCTTGCTCAACGGCAGAGCAGATGCTCTGGGTGTAGTGGATCCTCCTCTTTCCCCTAGTTCTGTGGTCCCGACTGCCCCCAGTCAAACCCAGGTAAGTGACAGGAAGGGATTTCAACACTGGGCTGAAGCATGACTACTGCTGCTGCTGCTATTCAGTGAGCACCCGCCGTGTCCCGGGCCTCTGAGAAGCACTTCACATACTCATTCATTACTTTCAGCAGCATTTGTTGAGGGCCCATCATGTGCCAGGATGACTCTATTTTGTGTGGTTTATTTCGTTTGCTTCCTACAATTGGAATGCCCAAAGAGACTGGCTCCAAGCTCACTCACTTACCCCTGTGCCTTCCTGCTTCTCTCATTCAAGGTTGCTAGTTGCCCAGTCTGCCCCAATCCTACTTACTGGAGACCTGAAAAACTTGTCAATGACCTTCCCATGACTTGCATAACAGTTTCTTAACTTATCACTGCCTGTTGTGTGTGGGTACGGATGTCGTTCCTTTCCACTTTGGTAGCATATATGTGAGTGTCACTTTTGTGTATGTTTTGATGAGCTTTAGACTCCCTTCCTTCCCCCACCCCTTCCTGTCTTTCTCTTTCTCTTATTTTCAAATTCATGCACTGGGACCTGCTCTACAAACTTGAGAGGAAAAGAGAAAGAACAAAGAACACAGAGCAACCTTA
Source organism: Callithrix jacchus (assembly GCF_049354715.1). Taxonomy (NCBI): domain Eukaryota; kingdom Metazoa; phylum Chordata; class Mammalia; order Primates; family Cebidae; genus Callithrix; species Callithrix jacchus. Next base: position 95,884,556 of record NC_133509.1, read on the forward strand.
ATACTGAAAGTTTTCTTTTTTTTAACTTCATGAATGGGGCCTTTGAACTCACCAGCCAGAGCTCCTTCCTAACCTGTACCTTTCATGTCCTGTTTCCAGCTGGCGTGGAAAATGTGAGGTGCCCTGGCCCTCAGCCTGTGCTGAAACCTCACCATGGGTTGTGTCTCTCAGTCCTCCATTGACAGAGGCAGCCACAGCCGCTGGAACAGAGATGAGCCAGGCACTTCCTGCCGGGTGCTGAAGTCCATTGCAACAGTCACAGAACGGAGCCGGAAAGGGAAACAAGCCTGCATGAGCCTTCACCCAATGTGGCCAAGCACAGCCACAACAAAGAAGGACGAGGAGAAATTCCTGCAGCCAATGGGCATGGGGCTGGGAAGGAAGGGGGAGTCTCTGGGTGTTGGTTTTGAGACTTTCTGCCTTGACTGTAACCCAGGTTCTCAGCACAGGGGATGTGATTCATGGCCAAGAAATTCCCCATGGCCCTGGATGACATTTACATTGATTACTTCTGAGTCACATTTCTGGGAGAATATTTTTTTCTCACCAAAGGCAAACTGAAGGGAAAATGGCATGGATAGTGGTTTGGAGACAGCAGAGGAAATGGGGTCACTTGTGTTATTAGTAGGAGAGTTAAAGACATGCAAGAATGGAAAGAAAAACAAGGCAAAAAAGAAAGGATATTAAGAGGTGGGAATCATCTCCAAGTGGAGTAAGGAGAATTAAGGTCTCAGGGTTTGCAGTTTCATAACTCTGGGGATGAAGAGATGGGGCCAGCCCAAATGGGCCCTGCCCTTTTGTCTCTTTTAATGACAGAAATTTAGAATGTAAGAGTTGGGGCCATCACTCATGCATTTAATTTAATGCATTAAAGTATTTGTTGAGCACCTTTGGTGTTCCAGATTCTAGGCACGGGAGATACAGTGGGAATAACGTAAGTCCTGCCCTGGTGGCATTTATTTCAGTGGAAGAGAAAGGCAACAAAGGAACGGCCAATCAAATGGTACATTTGAATTCAACCCTTTTGACTTATTAACAGAAATGCATCAGATCCAGGATCATGGGAACACACACACTTTGCTGTACCAGAGGGGAGGACATAGGAATGGAACTCGTCAATGGCACTGGACTTTAGCAGCTCAAAGGGATGTCTTGGAGTCCTGACTCTCCCCTTTCCTGGAAGAATAGGCAGGGCTGTGGGCCTGCTTGGAAGGGGAAAACTCCCCCCTATTATTTGTGTTCTAAGCCTCATTCAAGGTTAGAAGCCTTCTTAATGTAAATGTAGAAGATGTTAGTTAAACGATTAACTCCAGAAGTGTGTCTGAAAACAAGAAAGCAATGTTCCAAGTCCAGTAAGATTTTAATTTTTTTTTTTTCAGACAGGGTCTCACTTTGTTTTCCAGGCTGGTCTCAAACTCCTGGCTTCAAACGATCCTCCCACCTTGGTCTCCCAAATTGCTGGGATTACAGGCATGAGCCACTGTGGCCAGCCTTCCAGTAGGATCTTAAACCACCAACGGAAAAACAAAACAAATGGAAAACACTTTTCACCAGACTAGCATCTCTTCTGCTTGATGTGGACTAATGAATTTCAGGCTATTTCTTACAAAGCACCATTTGTGGCCAATAGGCAGGAATTTGCAAAGCAAAGGAAAGCAATATTAAGGAGCAGAAAGAGCCAGGCATCGGGAATCAAAGATCTGGGTTCCCATCTGGGCTTGCCACTCAGTGGCCCCTGGAGGGAGTCCTACAAGCTGGGTGGAGGGAAAACAGAACATCAAGAGATCCGGGTCCAGGGAAGGACTCAACCAGGATGGGAACAGGCACCACCAGAGAGAGGGTGGGCACCGAGAAGACGAGATCAACTGGACCAACATCATGAGCTGCAGTGAGCAGCTGGGACCCCAGCATCTCCCCAGACCTCCAAGAAGCCAGAGTAAAGGACTGAGATGCTTCCAGAACCTGAGAGACCCAGATTCAGGGACTGCTGGGAGGATGCAGGGGTGTTCAACCTTTTGGCCTTGGTGGGCCACACTGGAAGAATTGTCTTGGGCCACACATAAAATGCACTAACAATAGCTGAGCAAAAAAAAAAAAAAAAAAAAACCTCAAAAAAATTTCAAAACAAAAAATCTCATCATGTTTCAAGAAAGTTTGTGAGTTTGTGTCAGGCCGCAGGTTGGACAAGCTTGGTCTAGAGGAAGAGCTGAAGGCTGCCTGGCTACCCTGCTGCTGAGAGGAAGGCAGATTTGCCTGACTGGTGCCTGTATTCTCTAAACCTAGGGCAGAACTCCCCATCACCCCTGGCCACACACCCTCCCTGGCCATCTGGCTGCTCTCTTGACCCTACCTTCTGGCCTGCCCTCCAAGGCCCTGTCCTCCCAACTGACCTTCCAGGGACTGCTGCACAGCAATTCATCCAGGACAGGCAGCCTCAGAGTGAAGTCTTTATTAAATCCAGTAACAAAACATTATAAGAAAGAGAGAACAAGGGAGAGATAGAGAGAGAAAAAGAGATAGAAGGGGGGGAGAGAGGTGGTAAGGGAGGGAAGGGGGAGAAAAAGAAACATGAAAGAGAGAGAGGCAGCCACACAAAGGCTTCACCTAAAGGCTGACTGAGGCTGAAGCCAGAGGAGCCAGCGGCGGGTGAGCGTGGGTAACGCTAACCAGAGAGAGAGCGGGAACCAGCCCAGCGCTTCCCGATCATCTCAGGCACCACCAAGGTGCAGCTCCACCAGCCTCTCCCCAGCAACTCCCTTCTTAACTGCTATCACCCCCCTTGCTTAGTTCTCAAAGTTCTGCTCTTACTCCCCACACCTAAACCCCACTCAACAGTAGCCAGGAGGGAGCTCAGCCCAGATTCTACCTCTTGTTCCTACACATTCCCAAGAAGCCTCACCCTGCCGGAGAGGACTGACCTGCTCCTTCTAAAGCCTCTTCCTTTTTTTTAATTTGTTGAGACAGATTCTCACGCTATTGCCCAGGCTGGAGTGCAGTGGCACCATCTTGGCTTGCTGCAACCTCTGCCTTCTGGGTTCAAGCAATTCTCCTGCCTCAGCCTCCTGAGTAGCTGGGATTATAGGTGTATGTCACCACACCCAGCTAATTTTTCTATTTTTAGTAGAGACGGGGTTTTACCATGTTGGCCAGGCTGGTCTTAACCTCCTGACCTCAGGTGATCTGCCTGCTTCAGCCTCTCGAAGTGCTGGGATTTCAGCATGAGCCAACGCACTCCACCCCTGAGACCTCTTGGTATCCACCTGGCCCCAGGCCACCCACCAAAGCCAATCAAAGAAGTGACCAGATCAAAGCTTTGTTGGCTGCAATGAATATGATTTTGACTGTGTGTGTGTGGCGGGGGGTGGAATGGAGATGCTATACCTATAGCTCCAACAAAGGGATTTGCATTTCATAGGTCAGGCGCTAAGAAGGGTCTCTTAGCTCGGTGGCCATCCAACAACAGGAATTAAACCAGACCCAGCAGAATCTGTGATTGAGTAAATATGCATAATTTACTCCCGTATATGCCGTGTGTTCTACAGTTCCTTACGTGGAAATGAGATAAACTACTATTATTGTTGTTACTATTAGTTTTTCTTGAAAAAGGAGGTGGCAGGCCGGGCGCGGTGGCTCAAGCCTGTAATCCCAGCACTTTGGGAGGCCAAGGCGGGTGGATCACGAGGTCAAGATATCGAGACCATCCTGGTCAACATGGTGAAACCCCGTCTCTACTAAAGATACAAGAAATTAGCTGGGCATGGTGGCGCGTGCCTGTAATCCCAGCTACTTGGGAGGCTGAGGCAGAAGAATTGCCTGAACCCAGGAGGCGGAGGTTGCGGTGAGCCGAGATTGTGCCATTGCACTCCAGCCTGGGTAACAAGAGCGAAACTCCGTCTCAAAAAAAAAAAGGAGGTGGCACATGTGATGTGCTGCTGGCCCAAATCAGTGAGGGGCGTTATGAGAGACATTCAGGATGAACCTCTGAGCTGATCATGTCTCTGGTTAAAGAAACAGAGAATCTGTATCCTGGCTGGCAGCCTGGTGATTGATGAATGACAGAGGGGAACGCCTAGGATGGAAATATCCTGGCAGAGGTGGTCTAGCCTTACCAGGGACCAGCAAAAGCCTGTTATTAACATAAATTGCATTTCTTTATCACCTTTGAATTAATTCTCTTATTTCAGAAATGATATTAAAATAACAGAAAGCCAAAACAAAAATATTCCCAATCTCATCCTGAAATCAAATCAATGACAAGTATGCATGATATACATCAAATATAAAATTCTGTCCATGATGTCATTGAGAATACCAAGCATGCATGTGGTCGTGCCCAGACAGGTGACACCAGCAAAGCACCGTGGGTTTTCTCAGGCTTGAACCCACCCATCCTATTCTCTGCCAAGTTTTCAGACACTTATCAAGATGCTGTGGCTTAGGAACCGTGAAGGAGACCCAAAGCTCAGCCAAACTCCATCTCTTCTCATTCTTCCCCTCCTGTGTGCCAGTCTACGCCTTTGAAACATTTCCAAGGTTCTCCTTGGGAGGTAGAGCTGCTCCATTGTGTCTGAGCCCCTTGAATTGATGGCAGTGAATGAATCAAGTTTATACGTTTGCCACCAAACAAATGGAGCTTCAGTTGTGGTCGTTTGTACATGTGTATGCTTTTGCATTTCAATGACTTCTTCCCTCCCTAACCAATCTGCTAAATGCAACATTTACAACCAGCCTTGCAGGCATTATTTGCCCCTGACTGGGCCCTGATCACCTCAAACAAAGGCTGCCAGCTTCCCCTGCCAGAAGCAAGAGGCACTGGGAAAAATGGAAATTGGACAATAGTCTTGTATACTCTCTGCTCTGCCATGGATGGCCTTCAACAGGAAACCAATCAACGGAATCAAAAGAACAGTTTCCTGTTAACATAGTGCAATGCCAAATCCATCAGACTTTATTGTTGCATGCCCTGTGCCAGTCATTGTCAACTGTGCTGTAAGTAATAACATATGACTGGAGTTGTGGTTTTAGTGGAAGATTCTTTTGCTTTTGGCACCGTGCACACACCTTCATATGCTTTATTGCCCTTTCCCAAACCTAGGGAGCTTGCTTTTCTTTTGAGATTTCTTTTCCCCTAAAGAACTATTTCCGGCTGCTTTGTTGCATACCAGTTCTTAAAACCCTAGCCAGCTGACTCCAATTCTCCAGTCTTTTCTTAAGCAACACTTTATATATATACATATATGTATATGCGTATATATATACAATTATTGTTATTATTACATCACATGGAGCTAAAATAAACCCACTGTGTATTGACTCTTCCACAATCCTGCTTTTCCTCTGAAAATGGTTTGTTCCCTAAGACTGGCTTTGGGAAAGAAAACCTCTCACATAATATTTTTCTTACTTTCCAGGCTGATCTTGAAGGTGATGATAGGTCATAAGCCGCAGCCTCTGCAAGGATGTTACAACCCCTGGAGCAGGCAGAAAGTACATGTGTGCTTGGAATGCAACAAAAGGGAAACGTTTCTAGTGTGGTTTGGACAGGACCTTGGATTTTTAACCCTTTACCCAAACCGAAAGAAAACACAACTCCGTTAGCGACTCAGGAGTGTTTTCCTAGAGTGACATGATTAAGGTGAGGGTATGACTAGTTATCTGAGTCACTTTTTCAGACAATTTGGCTTAGTGGTTAAGAGCTTTGGTATCAGACAGAACGGGTTCAAATCCCAGCTCTCTCCCTTAACATCTGCATGACTCTGGAAAAGTTGAAAAACTTTCTGATGCTCACATTCCTCCTCTGTAAAACAGAGAAAACACTTTGTTCCAGGGTTGTCCTCAAGAATGTGGGTAAAGGATTGGGATTTTCCTTTCTGCTTTATTATGGATGCCTTTAGCAGGCAGTGTACCTGGTAAGTGCTCAGTGAGTGGCATAATGATTGTGAGGCAAGCACTGCCCCCTGCTCCAATCCTGCTGGTGTTCAAGGCCTTGACTCAAGTCACCTCTGGTTTTGTATGATTTGGTCATGTGAACCAATAACCAGGTGTTAGCAATGCATTTCTTGGTTCTCAGAAGATGGCATTAAGCCTCTGAGGCCAGTGTATTAGGATGTGATCATGTGGAAATGTGGAATTATCAGATATGTGGCTATCTGGGGGAGGGAGTGGGGGATGGAGATGGAAAGTAAGTGGTGAAAAGATCTTCATTTTTCTCCCCGTCCCTCATGGGCATGCAGGAACAACTGATCAGTGTGTATGTGTGTGTCTGTGTGTGTGTGCATATATGGTCTTTGTATTCCTTTCTCTTGTTGAGCCTAATAAAACTTTCAGTACAGTGTCCCAGGAAACCACCACCAATAGATAGAAGTTAACCTTTTATATGAAACTTTCTTTCCATCCCATCTAAGACTGAGGCTGAGATTCATTGCCTTTGTGTTTCAATAAAAGGTGTCTGTGTGTTGGTTTCTACTTGAAGCTAAAAGTCTTAAGTGCTTTTGTCTTCTGTACCCAGGTCTGTTGGCAGAAAACCTTGTATGACTTCCCCCAAGTCCATCTAAGAGAGAAGCGCTTGCTTGCCATATTATCTTGGCTTCTTCCAACTACCAACCTCAGCACCAAGGGCCATTTCACAGAAGAATTCCTCTCTTTGAGACTCAGTTTCCCTTTGGTGTGTCACAACGTTAGCTTGAGGATGAGAAGAAATCCCTGCAAAATGGAAGAGTTGAAGTCCACAATCTGATTGGTTTGGATTGAGAGAAAGAGAACAAGTAATTACTTTGGGTATACAAGTTTAACCCAGAGAAATTGTTTCCTTATTTGGGGTGGTGGAAGTGGTGGTAATGGTAGTACTGGTGATAGCGGAAACGGTGGTGATGATAGAGGTAGTGGTGGTAGTAACAGCAATATTAACGGTAGTGATGTTGCTGGCGGTAGTGGCAGTGGTGTTTTTGTTGGTGGTGCTGGTTGTGGTGGCGATGTTGTCGGTAGTGGTTGGTGGTGGTGGTAGTGGTGACATCGAGCATACAGTAGAGGGTAGTTTTTCTCACCATATATCTTCCAAACCCGAGGCATCATCACGATCAGGTTCTACTGTTTCTGTTGCTTCTCACTGTAATGCACTTCAGCAAAATATGCCTTTAGAATATAAAGAACATGAGACGAAAACCCACACACACAGATTCACTCGATTTTCTCCTGCCCCTTGGCTAAGTAAAAATCACCTACCAAGTTGCCTATCCCTCTCGCTTCCTTTCCAGGGGAGCATCTGATAGCTCCTCTTTTTTTTTTCTCCTTCTCCTCCCAGTTCTTCTCTTTGTCACCCTCCTTTTCTTCCTTCCGTTTCCCTGTCTCCAAATTAAACTTAGCAGGGAGTCCTGAAGCAAATTATCATGTTACAAGCCTAAATGTGATAGCTTGTCATCTTTCATTATTTTTGACGTAAACAAAACTGTCAAAATTCTCTGAGACCTGTCTTTGGTTCAGGGTGTTCTCTTCGAGGCCAGGGGATATATAAGGATTAGAAAAAGGAAAGTTGCTCCGACATAATGAAAAGAATGTAATGGAAGGTTGGAAATGGATCTCCAGTTCCAGACTGGTGTGCACTCATAGACCATAGCATTCGAACGGGCTATTAAGGCTGTAAAATGTTTGCATAATTGTGGTTTATTTTATAAAGTAGAGGTCCAGGGACACTTCATTACCCAGATTCATTTTTTGTGTATTCCCCCCACCCCCACCCCAATGCAATTTCCTTGAATACTTAGATTTGATAAGCAATTAAAAAATAACTGTCTGGCTTATTTCCTGAAGATTGGTGCTTTCCACGGACTCAGTTGCCGAAGACCGGGAGAGTGTGTTTTTATTATGGAAGGTCACATCTATTCATCAGAGGCTGTTTATCTTTTTCTGGCCACTCATTTAAAGCAGCCACAGTTTTCTGAAGGAGCCACATGCACCATGCTCCAACAGCAGAGAAAGATTTGGTTCAGTGTGTGTAATGCTAGGGCCATGGTCTTGGTTTAGGGATACTTCAGAACTTTAATATTTTGGTAACCCATGCTCTATAAATCATTGAATTACATCAAGTCTATTTAAAACCCCTCTGGGCAGCTGTTTAAAATGCTGTCACTGCAGTAAGCGATGTCCTTAGAGTCACGTGGCAGGTTGGGGCTGAGAAGGGGATGGGTTTTGTCTGTGTTTCTTTAACTCCAGTTAGGTTTACCCTCTGACTCTCCACTTCTGTGAATTGTCCCTCCATTTCTAGTTATTTTAAAGTCAGGATATGAAGGCCGCTTAGTCCATCAGGGTTAAGCCTTCCCATCAGATCAAATTCTTTTTCCTTGCATTCTTCTCTTCAAGCCATTTAGTGAAACAAGCACAAATTGTTAACTTCGGACTAATATGTTTAATAAGTGAAATCTGGACTGTTTCAGGAAGGCAGGCAGGCCAGCAGCCTGGAGGATTGGTTGCAGCTGAGGGTTCCTGTGGGCTTCTCCTGGGTCATCGCTAGGGGCAGAGATCACCTGTGTAGCACCTGTGGGCAAGGCGGGCCTAATTACCCCAGGGATCCTGGCTGTGCTGGCCTTGCTCTCTGGCCTCCAGATTTGCTCTGATTCTGACAGTGCAGAGGGTTTATCAGAGCTTAGCTCCAAAGGAGGGAGTGAGGCTGCCGGCTTTCTCTTCAGAACTCTGCATGCTTATCTGGGTTTCATGCCTGCCTCTGGCTGCTGCTCCAGGCTCCTCCAAGAGAAGGACGCTGCTTCCGCCTGGTCCAACATCATATCAGGGTATGAGTTAACTACACCTGTGCTTGAGTGCACAAAAGGAAAAATGTAGCATCAGCAACCTTGTTCAGTTTTTCAATCAGAAAATAGAAATCAGAATGGAATGTGCTACCTTAATTTTAGCAGACATAAAATTGTAACCTTAACAAAAATCAAATTTTACTTTGAATTCCACACTGGGTGTGGGGTGGGAAGAGGACATCCTTATCTTTTCAGAGCCTTGGGCCCCCCAGTGGTCTTTATCCTTCTCTAGCAGTAGTGGATACTTATTTATCCAATCACTTCATGAATACTACAAATTAAAAGCAGGGAAGTCAAGATCTGAGTTTGACCCTCAGCATCCCACCAACTCCTTTATGACCTTGGACAGACACGGCAACCATTTTGTTTCAGGTTAATTTGTTGGGAGGATTAAGTGAGATAATGCATGTTTTATATGTGTGGTCTCTATTAATAAGGAATGGTATATATCCTATATATCTCGCATCAAGTATGCTCCTCACTGGATGTGACCCCGGGGCACCCATAGCTGTCCTGTCTTGAGAGACGTGCGCTGGCTTTTCCTCTGCCTTGGCCGGTTAAGGAAGCAGGGCAGAGGGGAGGGGAGGCGGCCCAGCTTTCCGTGCCTGTCGGGGCAGGGCTGGGCAGCTGCGGGCTAGGAGGAAGATGCAGGCTCAGCTGTCTGCACCCTCCCCACACCCAGCCTGCAAACCGAGGAAGGCTGGCCCGCGACTCTCCGGCGGTTCCGACTCCGGCTCGGGCTCCAGCTCCCACCGAGCGGCTCGTGCAGGCGGCCTCGTGGCTCCTCAGCCCAAGCTCTCCGAGCGCCTCCCGGCTCCGGGGCCCTGCTGCTTCTGGGACCTCCTCACCTCCAGACGTTGCTGGGGTTTTTTTTGTTTTGTTTTGTTTTGTTTTGTTTTGTTTTGAGACGGAGTTTCGCTTTTGTTGCCCAGGCTGGAGTAGAGTGGCACGATCTCGACTCACTGCAACCTCCGCCTCCCAGGTTCAAGCGATTTCTCCTGCCTCAGCCTCCAGAGCAACTGTGATTGCAGGCGCCCGCTCCCATGCCCGGCTAATTTTTGTATTTTTAATGGAGACAGGGTTTCACTATGTTGATCAGGCTGGTCTCGAACCACTGACGTCGGATGATCCGCCCGCCTCGGCCTTCCAAAGTGCTGAGATTACAGGCGTGAGCCCCCGCGCCCAGTCCATAGCTGTATTTGAACAGAAAAACCAACAGTACATAAAACAAAAGGACGGCAGCCGAGGAGAATGGGATCGAAAGACTATCTGCTTCTTCGGAAGAAAACCAAGGGTGCGGCGGCGACTCGCAGGGCTCCCAGCGCCCCCGCGAGGCCCGGGCAGCGTCCGCGCTCCCTACTGGGGGAGGCCCGCCCGCGTTTGGGAATTCCAGCGGGGTCCCCAGCTAGCCGGTCTCCCGGCACTGAGCTTACTGAGATTTCTCACTAGGTCACTGTTTGTTAAGAAAACAGAGTAACAGAAAGGAGGCAAAGCCCTTAATTTTCTTTTTGCAACATTCTCAAGTTAGGGCAAAGGAGAGATGGAAGTGTGCCCGACTCTGTAAGATGTTCCCCTTCTAGGAGTTTTCTCTAGTGGAGGGCCTTTCTGCTGTTTGCCTGACTCGAGATGCTTCCTTGATTGCTAAGAGACTACAATGGAAATGTTGCACCTCTGGACAGGGTTTCTATTTCTTCCTGTGAGTAGAGGAGACACATTGTCCTCCCTCCTCCGTCCCTCCCTCCTTTCTTCCTCCCTTCCTCTCTACCTTCTTACCTTCCTTTCTTTTTGGTTGAGTGTATGTTACTTGATTTGTTTTTTCCTGATATTAACCACGCTTTTTAATCTGTTGCTTTCTTTTAGGAAGCTTGACTTTTTTCCCTCTCTCTCATCACTTTCAGTCAGCCAAAATGTACAGTAAATATTCAAAATTAATTTCTGATATGTGGGTAGAGTCCTCCCGAGCCACGTCAGTGAAACCACTGATTTATATAATCTTTAATGGTACTATCAGTTTTCTACCTGATAGCCCTTGTTTCTTTCTCTCTCCATTTCATTTTCTCCTTCCTTCTCTTTCTCTTTATTTATTTATTTTTTTCTGGGACAGCACATGGACTTGTTCAAGCTCATCTTCATCAACTGCTAGCTTTGTGACCTCGGATAAATCATTTAGCCATTCTGTGCGTCCATTTCTTTATCTGCAAAACAGTCAATTATGTCCAACCTACAGGGTCATTGGGCTGTTAAAATATATTACATATCATAAGGTACTCTCCACATAGAATACACTCAATGGGGACCATTATAATAATAAGTTATGGTGCTGCTCTTCTGAATAAAGCAAGTTTTTTAATCCTCACCCCCCACCTCCACCCCCACCCTTTAAGAAAAGTTTGGTTACCAGGTTCCAGGCTCTGGGATCTTAGTCAGGTCTTCACAGTCCTTTGACTTAAATATTCATATCGTTGCCCCCAAAGGGAGTCCAGTAGTTGCTTCCCACCTGAACATCTGTATCAACCTCCTAGTTTCTCTGCCTCTACTCTTGCCCTACTTTAGTCCATTCTCTAAACAGCAGTCAATATGGTCTTTTAAAAGCAAAAATTCAAAAGAAAACAAGCAAACAAAAAAAAAACCCCAGGAATTCCAGATTATGTCATTCCCTTTCTGGAAATCCTTCAGTGGTTTCTCCCTTTTACTTAATGTGAAATCTAAACTGTGTTCTCCAAGATGAATGCTTACCTGTGCAAGCCCATCCCAGCCTGTCTCCCACCATGCTGCCCTTTGCTGTGTTTCTACTCTAGGACCACTTTCCCACCACGACCACCCCCGCTTTTTTTTTGTTTTTGAAATGGAGTCTCACTCTGTCACCCAGGCTGTGCAGTGGCACTGTCTCAGCTCACTGCAACCTCCACCTCCTAGATTCCAGAGATTCTCCTGCTAAGCCTCCTGAGTAGCTGAGATTATAGACGTGTACCACCACTTCTGGCTAATTTATATATATTTTTTTTAGTAGAGATGGGGTTTCACCTTATTGGCCAGGCTGGTCTCGAACTCCTGATCTCGTGATTCGCCCTTCTTGGCCTCCCAAAGTGCTGGGATTATAGGCATGAGCCACTGCGACCAACAGGCTTTCCCACCTTTCAATTCTCTTGAAGGCAGGACACTCCCTGCCTTGAGGCTCTGCACTCACTGTTCTGGCCTAAAACTCTCTTCCCCTGACCAGTGGACTCCCAGCTCATATGTCACTTCCTCAGAGATGCCATCCCACTACCTGGTCTAAAGTAGCACCCACACCTACCCTCCAGTTACCTGCTATTTACTTCACCTTATTTCCATAGCACTGAAATTAATTATTCATTTATTGATCAAATGAATGAACCCACAATTTAAGGTGAAAAAAATAACATGTAAACAATCAGCTCAAACCAAAAGACCACAGAAACAAATGCAATTATCCTTTTCAATGAAAGGAGAGTCACAGGATTAAGTAATTTCTAAAAACAATGAAAAATATTATTATTAAGAAGTCTGATTCTGTGGCCTCTGGTCAGGACTTGGGTGAGTGTAATTCTGCACAAAAGAGAAAATCTGACTTCTCCCAGCCTAAGGAGGTGGACAAATTTTCTTCAAGCAGCTTCAGTGAATGTGAGAGGAGGAAATGGGTTTGTTACTGTAGCTTTGACAATCTCCTGTGTATTCTACACTTACACCGACTAAGTCTGTTAAGGTAACCAGATTTTGCTCACCTGTTTTTTTTCCTCAGGCTCTACCTAAAGGCCTGTTTTCTTGACTTAAAATAAAATTTTGGCTTCTGTGGAGAAAATTCTAGGCCAGGTACAGTGGCTAACGCCAGTAATCCCAGCATTTTGAGAGGCTGAGGTGGGTGGATCAGTTGAGGCCAGGGGTTCGAGACCAGCCTGGCCAACATAGCGAAATCCCATCTCTACTAAAAATACAAAAGTTAGCTGAGTATGGTGGCACACCCCTGTAATCCCAGCTACTCAGGAGGCTGAGGCTGGAGAATTGCTTGAACCTGGGAGCCAGGGGTTGCGGTGAGCTGAGATCGTACCACTGTACTCCTGCCCTATCTCAAAAAAAAAAAAAAAAATTCTAGAAACAACATATACTAAGAAATTGGGTCAGAATTTTTCACGTCTCAAGTTACTCTTTCTGAGTGGCCTGGGTTGTATTGTTTAGAGCCCTTGGCTTTGATGGCTTTGGGAGTTTGTTGAACTATTGCAGATTATGTATGCTTTTTCCTTGAGTAATTTGGTTTTGATCAAATCCCCAAATAAACTTTTTCCTAAGTTTTTTCCCCCTTAGTTTACAAGCTCATATGTATTCTAGAAGAATGTAATCCACATGGTTAGATTCATTTACACTAAGCTCATCCCAGGGTCACTGGCAGGGAGATGGATGTTCAAAGCATATGTAGAATAAGAAATTTTTCCTAAAACATTGTGTGTGTGTGTGGTGTGTGTGTGCCTGAAATCATGACATATTGGCTCAGAACCCTAACCCTAATAATACCCAATTAGTTGGGTATTATTCTGATGTGTGAAATGGGAAGGTTTTAAGCAGTAGATAATATAGCTATATATTATTCAAATTTAATTTTTAAAAAGAAGTTATTTCTATTTTCCTGTCGTCTCGGGATTTTCCCTCTCTATTCAATTCCTAAGCAGGTACTCTAAGGTTAGATTAAATTTCCTATGTGAAAAGCCAGGTCAGAAAGATAAAATAACTGGCCATGTTATTTGGGGCAAGTTAACAACTCTGCGCCTAGGTTCCTTCATCTGTTAAATAGAGATAAAGCTGTTCAGTCTGAAAAGTTATTGCAAGAATTAGAGATGATGTAGACAAATCTCCTATAATAACATTTGACCTCTATTAGGATTTTAGCAAATAGTAAATGGTCTGAACTATCCAGTCTTAGTAACATTTTATGAAGTTTTATGCTATTATCACCAAAGTTCGTTATCGGGTATGTGTGTGTAGAGGAGTGTGCAAGAAGGAACGGCTTCAGGGTGGCCAGGTGGTCAACATAGTGCCTTTGGTAGGGTGCTCTCAGAAGGGCTTCTTCAGGAGAAGCAGAGCTTTCTGACCTACATGTTCAGGCAACAAGACACTGCTGATGTTAACATCTGTACTACATGGTCAACTGGCCATTTGCCTAAGGCCCACCAAATATTGTTAAAGGGTCACAGTGGGTTTAGGGCCACACTTTGGAGGACCTTGTTGTAAGTAATGTCTGTTGGACTTCACGACTTTTGTGGCTTCACCTTCCCTTCCTTTTTAAAATACTTGCTTTCACAATACAGTTCTGTGAGCGGAACAACCACTTCTAAAATGGGATATGAAGAGAGTCTGTTTGTCCCTGCATGCATCTAAAATGTCTGTGCATGAAGCCACCATGAATATGAGGTATTTCTAGGTTCTAGGATCTGCAGACCACAGGTTATGTTTTTTGCTGTTAAGAGGGAGTATTTAGAGGGAATAGTTAAAGGCAAAGGAAGCCATCCTCGGCGTTCATGGGAAAGATGGTGTCAGATGGCAGGGCAAACCACTGTGGTAACCTCCAGAAGTAATTATGGACATCTGGATTGATGAAAAGAACTAAAGGATGGCAGGCATTCTGCGTTTGGGACTAGATTTTCCCAAAGGAAGATAAATGGAAAAAACATGTTTGCCTTAACTGCTGACTCATGGTACAAAGTTTTAATTCAGAGACTTTAATTGAAAATGCAGCAAGAATGTAAAAGATTTACATTAAAAATATTTTAGTATATTGGCAAGACATTAATTACAAAACCAGATGGTCATGGTAGAAAAATCAACCAAGAGGCTTTTGTTTTTCTTTTGCTTTCTTAGCATGAAAAATTTTTACTTTGCAAATTTCAATCTTCTGTTAATTATAAGCATCACCTTTCTATTAAGAGTAATGTAAGAGTGATTATCTGTTGTTTTAGAATATTAAAAAAAAACAGAAATCATCATGATCAAAACCTAGAATATGAAAGCATTCTTGTGATAAATGTTTCATGACCAAGACACTAGTTCTTTCTCCCTAGAGGCTGGCCTAATGAGACCATATTTCTTGGCTCTTATTGACCATGACCACTGTCTCAGTCAGGGGTCATTTGTTTGCAACAGAAGGTTGGAACAGAACAGACTGAAATCAGCTCAGAAAGGAGGGTTTATTGTAGGAATACAAGAGACTTTCACTCTCGGAGAATCAGTATTCAGGGGATATATTGGGCTAGAAAGCTCACCTGATAATACATCCCACCCTGTTTCTTTATGGTACAAAGTATCTTCTGTCTGTCTTCAACTGCACACCTGCTGTAGGATAACCACATTGCTTTCCCAGGCTGCCTTTTCCTGCTTTTCTGAAATTAGTGCTCTGAACAATTGGCCCACCATGGCTGTCTATTTGGGTTTAGATCTACCACTGTTCTCTTCATTTGCTATTTGACCCGTCAGTCTTTTATCCCTCTTTCTCTCCTTTCTTTTCTCTTTTTCTCCTTCTGTCTTTTCTTAAATGAATTTAGTTTTTTTCATTTCCTATTCTCTATTTGCTTGATGATATTCATTCTTTAGTTATTCTTTTGCAGTTACCACAGAGATTATAAATATGCATCCTTGATTTATTAGAGTCTACTATAAATTAGTAGCATTAATACTTCTAGGACAATGAAAGAATCTTCCAGCATTTAAGCCCATTGCTACAGTTTGAATATTTGAACACTTACATCCTCTTGGAATTCATATGTTGAAATCCTAATCTTCAAGGGGATGGCATTTGGAGATGGGACCGTTAGGGGGCAATTAGGTCAGGGGGGTAGCACCCACACAAAACATTATTATCATTTATTTATTTATTTATTTAGAGATGGAGTTTTGCTCTTGTTGCCCAGGTTGGAGTACAATGGCATGATCTCAGCTCACTGCAACCTCTGCCTCTCGGGTACAAGTGATTCTTCTGCCTCAGCCTCCCGAGTAGCTGGGATTGCAGGTGTGTGCCACCATGCCTGGCTAATTTCTGTATTTTTAGTGGAGATGGGGTTTCAACATGTTGGCCAGGCTGGTTTCGAATCCTGACCTCAGATGATCCACCTGCCTTGGCCTCCCAAAGTGCTGGGATGACAGGCGTGAGCCACGGTGCCCAGCCATCATTATCATTTGAAACAGTATATATTCATTATGTTTTACCTGCATATTTACCTTTTCCATTTCTCTACATTCCTCCAGGTATTACCATGTTTCCATTTAGGATCATTTTTCTTTTGCCTAAATAACTTCCTTTAGAATATCTTCTACATAGATGTCTGCTATCAACACATTCTGTTTGTATCTAAGAGCCTTTGTTTTGAACTCTAATCTCTGGTCTCTCAGTGGGTTTATCTTCTATTTGTGGTACTTTCTGTGCCCAAATTTATGCAAATAAATTGGTTTTCCACCTTCGAAGATAGATTACCGTAATTATGATAAGTTTTTATAGTGTATGGCTTAAAGATGTATCTTTTACCAAAAAAAGAGGATTCAAAGTGCATTTTATAACTGAAGACCTATCATATGTTAGGGTTTGAAGACCTACTGTATGTCAGGCAATGTGCACTGGAACTGTAAAATCTTATGAGGTATGTTCTTTGTAAAATTAAATGAGCATATACTAGTGGAGAAGACAGACAAGTAAATGGTTACATTAAATGTGATAAGCTCCTTGACAGAATTATGCATAGTATATTTTAGGAACCGAAAGAAGAAAATCCAAATTAGGATTAAGAACCAGGACATACATCCAAGGAAGACAACTTGAATTGAATTTTAAAGGAGTAGGAGTTGTTGAACACCTATGTATCAGTTAAGAGTTTGATGAGAGCTTACTCCCTAGCTTGTAGATGGCCACCTTCTTACTATGTTGTCACATGAACTTCCCTCAGTGGGCATGGAGGAGAAAGAGAGAGAGAGTGAGAGCACAGAGAGCATGCTTCTGGTGTCTCTTCTTATAAGGACAGCAATCCTATAGGATCAAGGCCCCACCCTTATGACCACATTTAATCTCAATTCTGTAGAAGCACACAGAGGGGCGTGGGGGTTAGGGCTTCAGCATATAAATGTTGGGGGCATGGAAACATTTAGTCCTCTATAGATAGAGGGTTTTATGAAAAAGATGGAAAAGCTATTTTTGTGCTGAAGTAGAAGAGGCAGTAAGAAGGGCAATATTAAAGATACAGGAGAGAGAGAACATGGGTTGGTAAAATGATGGCCATAAAAGCCAATGCATTAAGTCCTTAAAATGGCCTATTAAAAAAAAGCCAAAGCATAGTCTTGGATCCCAGAGGAAAGGGAAAAGGAATTGGTGCCGTGGAGACACCTGTAGGTGTTCTGGGAGGAAATTCCCATCCAGTGTTAGGAAGCAAAGCCATGTGAGAATGGCTTGCGGGGAAAGGTGGAAATGTGATCGCTGAAGAGACAGCTGCATCAAGAGACCGCGAATTGAAAACGGCCCAGTTTCCCCCTTTGGATGATGATACCAGTTTAGGTAATTGCTTTACATATTCTCTAAGGTTGTTAATCTGCTTCGCCATTACTACCATTTTGCAACAGCACTCATCTGGAGACAGCAAATTGAAGCTTGAGTTTAAAATCTTACCTTTGAGTCCAGAAGTACAGGATAGCGAACAATACAGTAGCACAGTACATTAAAACAAAAAGGAATTTTAGTTGACAGGACTATAAAAGTTGGTGCTGCTAAATGCCTTTTTGGCTGCATAAATACAGTATATATAGCAAAGAAGGTGAAAACCCCTCTCCAATCTGTGTCTGTCAGGTGAATTCTGACCAGTACACATTGAGAACTCAGATAAACTATGTTACAATTACAGAGAACAACAGGCAGGACTCAGGCTTCGCTATGTGCCATGTGGACATAGACTCGGGGACATTTAAACTGGAGAAAAGAAGATTCAGCAATAATAAGATCATTGTCCATTTAATCAGTCTATTTATCTTTTCTATTAAGTGCTATCACTTCAAAAGATCTTTCACACCTGCTGGCTTATTGCATCCTATGACTTCTCTCAGACATAGGGACATTATTGCCCAGACTTCACAGACAGGGAGACTGGGACACCTAGAGGATAAATACAGGAAACAGTTTGGGCAACTGACATTCAACTTGCTCAACCGTCTCATTCCCAACTTTCATGATAAATGTTTTCTTTTCTGTCCTCCTCTCATAGCAGTCCTCCCATCCTTCATAGCCCAGCTTAAGTTCCTTCTACACAGGCCTCCTCTGCCTCATCATGCCCTCACTGATT
Source organism: Callithrix jacchus (assembly GCF_049354715.1). Classification (NCBI taxonomy): domain Eukaryota; kingdom Metazoa; phylum Chordata; class Mammalia; order Primates; family Cebidae; genus Callithrix; species Callithrix jacchus. Next base: position 95,902,677 of record NC_133509.1, read on the forward strand.
TTTGTCTCCTTTGAAATTTGGCCATGTTCAAAACACTATGAATAAAAGAACATCTTTTGCCATGGAATGTAATACTTGCTTATATATTATTCTGTGTTGTTTGCTTTAGTTTCAGATGTGTTGGTCACCTCTCCCTACATATAGTGAGAGTTGGGGTTATGTTTTATTCTTTCTTCTTATGTCCCACAGGGCTTACAGTGCTAAGCACTGAACAGGGATTTGGTATTACGCCCTTTGCTCTGTAGGGGTATCTTAAGTCTGTTTTCTGTTGTTTATAATAGAATAGCTAAATCTGGGTAATTTACAAAGAAAAGTAATTTGTTTCTTACAGTTATGAAGGCTGAGAAGTCCAAGGTTGAGGTGCCATGTCTGGTGAGGGCTTTCTGGCTAGTGAGTACCCTCGGCAGAGTGCTGAGGCAGAGCAGGGCATCACATGGTGAGCGGGCTAAGCCTGCTAACACGTACTCAGGTCTCTCTCTTCTAAGAGGGCTGCCAGTTCCCCTCCCATGATAACCCATTAATCCATTGGTCCATTAATGGATGAATTCAGAGCAGAGCCCTCATGAACGTATCACCTTTTAAAGGCCCATCTTTCAGTATTGTCATGTTGGGGATTAAGTTTCAACATGAGTTTTGGAGGGGAGAAACACTCAAACCAACACTACATCTCTATCTTCCAAGGCTGTTCACTACACACACTTGCTTGAAAAGGTGATCAGAAACAAAGGCAAGTCAGTGCCTTCGCTTGTGAGGTGTGTAGAGATGTGAGAGACCCATAGAGAATTGTCTTCCAACTGTAGATAATTCTCAAATCTTCTGTGTTAACATTTTAGCAACTAATCCAAATTGCCAATCAAATCCTTGACATTCTTCTGATCAATGGAGTAGATCATCCAAACTGAAATCCCATCAGGTTTAAAGTAATTGTTTTGTTTGCAAAATAACATCCCGCAAATATTTTTATTTTTGTGAATTGATCCTTGGGAAAAAAAAGTTATTCGTGACTGGTCTGAAGCATCTATTGTCCATTTTAAGTTTTACTTCTGGACAACTAGTTTCTGAGACCTTATGTATTTAAAGGCAATGCTTTTGATTTTCCCTGCATTACCCATCCACTGGCTATTTATGTAACAGCAATCCCATTGCACTGAATACACTGTCCTTCATGATGTAGCCTCAGCCCTCTTCACACTCATTCACCCATATATGCTCTGCCCCAGCCTCATTACTGGAAGCTCCCCAAGTGTGACCTGTTCTTCCATCCTCCATGCCTTGTGCGCGCTGTTCCCTCTGTCGGAAAGCCTGACTTGTCAAGCAAATGTCTACTTGTCCTTCAAAACTAGACTTGTGCTTTACCTCATCTGTGGAACCTTCCCTATGTCCCCTAAGTGGAATTATTGACCTCTTCCTTTGTGACCTTTGTTTATTTCTATGATAGTACATATTATATTATATTGTAATTATATGTTTACATAATGATCTCCCTGTGTGTGGGCAGAAATCACGTCTCTGTATTCCTAGTGCAAAGCATAGTAGATGTTCACGAAACTGTTTTTCTTTGAATGAATGAGTTCATTAGTCAGACTTCCTAGATAGGAGTTATTGAAATAGATTCAACTGGTCTCAAGAAAAAGTAAAGGATTTGCTAAGTAGCTACAGGGGACAGAGCTGGAAGGCTGTGTTTGGGAAATGGGCAGGATGCAAGGGAACTAAAGAGGCCAATCAGCAGAAATAAACAGATTTTCATTACCATCTTCTATTTGTGCATCATTCCCATGAGATCCTCAGGCTGGGGAGGGTGTTTTATTGACTGAGCCTGTGTCACTCATGGACAAACTGGGATAAGGTTGACCTATCCCCTTTAACTTGCAAGGCTGAGGGATAGGGGTGGACACTACTTCCCACCAAGATTACACACAATGTGGGAAAAGCAATTATCTGAAAGGAAACTGGGATGTCATCTGTAAGGGAAAGAAATCTGTCTAACTCTAAAAACTGACCAGTGTCTACTACTAATAACTGAAACGTTCCAGAAAAAAGAGACTATGATTTAAAAATCAATTTAATACTGGATTGTTTGATTACCAGCAAAATCAACCATGACATTTAGCACCTTTCTTTCTTTTCCTTGATGAACTCAGAACCCTTGCATAGATTTAATAATGTGTTATGAACCCCCTGGGTGTCTGAATTACTGACTTGAGCTGAATGATTGGACTCAATACAAATAAAAAGAGCTTGCAAACTTCGCCCATGGTTTTCCAGACATCAAGGAACTAAGCTCTTTCGCTCCCTGGAGAAGCTAAAAATTCTAAAATGAAGTGCCCTCTGCTCCGGTTTCTGCTTTTCAGCATTTCTCTTCTGTTTTTACATACTTTGGCTGCTTTAAAATTAAATCTAAGAAACTCATTCCATATTTTTCATCATCTGCTTTTGAAAGTGAATGTTATGGATTTATGGTTTCGGATTCTTTGATGTTAGAGCAGCAAACTATGCTTGCTTCACTTGCTTTTGTTTCATTTTTTTTTTTACATTTATGAGGCTTTGATAATTTGATTTATTAAAATACCACAGTCAATGTAGGGGAACTGACACCATTTTCATTGTTGGAAAGCGTCATGAAACATCAGGCGCTAGTTCCCCATGGAGAGCTTACCTCTATTATTATATATCCCCCTCCCCTTTGGTGTTCAGGAAAGTTTGGCATTAAACTTAAGCTGCACCCAAAGAATATTCATTCCTAGAACATTTCAGTATTTTTGGATTGGATTCCATCCCCCAATGTTGATTTTGTATCTGCCAAGATGTACAGAATGATACATCTAAGCTAGTTATGATACACAAGCTAGTTTTACTTATCAAGAAACAGAAATGTTCCTTTCTCTTACCCTCTGATGATTATATATCTGGTATATTAAAATCTGAATTTCATATTGTTTCCCTTTAAATGTATTAGTGAGTACTTTACATTATGAATCCCTAAGGATGAGTAATGCCTAAAGGGAAAGATTGACCCTTTCTGCAAGTGGAAGGTGTTTTTCTCTTTTCAGTTCTATAGGAAGTGACAGATGCGGACAGAGGGAGAGGAAACAGGATAAGTTTACCCAGAATGAAAATCTGGATAAGAAGAGTACCATAAGAGCTTAAAACCAAAGAAAAAAATGTCAAGATTGGAAAAGTCCCTAGACTTTTCATTCATTATAAGTCCCTCTATCAGTCCACTGGGTTTCAGGAAAACGGGAACTCTCACATGCTACTGTTTTAAGTGTGTGCATGTGTGTGCATGTGCACGCACATGTCTGTGTGTTACAGGATGTTGTAAAGATAGAATAGGGAATCTTCCAGGTATCTGAGGAATAGAAAAAAGCCAAGTCACATGAGCATCAGGACTGGAAAGTCAGAAACCAATGGGATTCTATCTCTTTCTATTTGTCAGGGAGTATACAGTCTCTTTCTTCTCCTCAAAATTGACCATTCAGCTCACAATGGAATCTAGTCTTATTACAGTAGTCCCTCCTTGTTCAAGGCTTAATTATTTTGTGGTTTTAGTTACCCATGATTAACCATGGTCTGAAAATATTACATACAATAAGATATTTTGAGAGAGACTGTGTTTATACAACTTATATTACAGTATATTGTTATAATTGTTCTGTTTTATTGTTAATTTCTTACTATGACTACTTTATAAATTAAACTTCATAATTGGAATGTACATACAGAAAAAAACATAGTAAGTGTAGGATTCAATACTACCAGAGGTTTTGGCTATCCATTGAATGTCTTGAAACATATTTTGCACTTATAAGAGGGGACTAGTGTATGTTTTTTCACTCAACAAGAAAATAGAGAGGCAATTTGAAAAGTCAGAAAATACAAAAAATCATGGTTTAAAAATGAAGGAAGCTAATCTATGGGATTATTTTGAACTGATGAAGTGTTGAGAGAAAGAATCCATTTAACCATGGTACTTGGAATATTCTCCCAAGCATGATGTAAGTTTTATAACAAGAATTACAACACCTTCCTAATGGATTCATTCACATGACCTAATAATAATAATGAACTTTCATTGACATTTTACTATGTGTCAGGCACAGTGCTAAGTGCTTTATAGATTTTAATCTTCAAACAATTATTTAAGGGTAGGTATAATTATCTCATTTTTTTCAGATTAAAAACTGAGGCATGGAGAGATTGAGTAACCTTACCAAGTCACATGGCCCTTCAGTGGCAGAGCTATTCTAAGCCACATGATTTGCCACTATGCTCTATTGCTTCTGGCTAAGCTATATTATCCAATCATCAATACATTATGTTTACACAATCATTATTATAAATGCTTTTTGATTTTTATTTTTAAAAGCATTATTCTATAAAGCATGTAAGACTTGATTATAATAAAAAAGAGAATACAAACATCAATGTTGATCACATAAAAATAGTAATATAAAGTCAGGGGAAAGAGAGGGGAACAAAAAGAAAAGAACACCGACTTCATATTTCTCAGTAAAAGAGATATTATTTAACATTGCTACATCAAAAAAGCTGTATTTTTAAAGTTATAAACATAGCTCATAGAGCTACAAATAAAAATAGTTAAAAAAAGTTGGAAGGGGGGTTAATGTAGGTCAAATTTGTAATTTTTAAAAGCAATATTCAAGAAATTATTGAAGTTGATAAACCAAGAAATAGTAAAACATTTCATTTGAATTATGTAGATGCCTACCAGGAAAAAAAACTATAAACAAGTGAAAACCAGTTACCTACAAAAAGTGAGCCTGGGATGTTGATTATGGAGTGAGATTTTTACTCTTTATTTTATTTCTTTCCATTTAAGTGATTGTTTCCATGTGCACACGTTACTTTTTATAATAAGAACCATGCCCATACTACTCACTTCAGTAAATCTACATCTCAGTTTCCATCCCAGAGAAATGCACATCATATACATCTAAGTGGCACCAAGTGAGATGAGGGGGTTCTCCCAAAGGCTGGAACCATGGCCCCCCCCAGGGGGCTCTGGGTAAACATCACTAGCCCCAGTAGTCTTGGTTTCTTTTGTACCTATCTGAATGTCCACCCATCCCAAGATTCAGCCCAGAGATGGGAGAAAATAAGGACACTTCTGAACTCTTCACTCACTCTTCTCTTTGACATAGTCCCAGGTGGGAGTTTTACTTCCTCTTCTGGTCTGTGTCTTACCATTCGAATCCCAGGGCACAAAAAGCTTCAAGGTTTGGCCTTAGTGGTAGATGGGGTACATGAAGGAAAAGTAGCTTACAGAAAAAGGCGCATGATTTTGGGAGATATTTGAAAGGTATTATCTCCTTTACACATACAGATTCAGAAAACAGTCTGTGAGGATACAGGCCACTTCAAGAGCAGTTGGCACCTCTACGGAGAGCAGTGGGGGAAGGAAGGATATATTCATGTAGGACACAGGGAACTGTGGAATTTGTTGGTGCTATGGACATTTATTTAGTGCTTTTGTATGTTTTATCCCATTTAATCATCACAATAACCAAGTGAGTTTTTAGTTTTTATCTCCACATAAAAAAATTAATAGATTATTTGTTAGTAGTTTCAGGCTTACAGAAGATTATATGGGAAGTACAGAGAGTTCCTATATACTTACCCTCACACCCTCCTCCCCAGTTTTTCCTATTAACATTTTGTATCAGTGTCATACATTTATTATATTGATGAGCCAAAATACATTATTATGAACCAAAGTTCACAGTTTGCACCAGGTTTCACTCTCGGTGCTATACATCCTATGGGTTTTGACAAATGCGTAACGAACGTCATGCGTCCACCACAACAGTATCATACAGAGTAGTTTCACCACCCTAAGACTCCCTGTGCTCCACCTGTTCATCTCTTCCCCTAATTGATTTTTTAAAAATCTGTGATTGGCATGCTTGCCCTGCATGCATTTCCCTCATGCCCACAAAGTGAAACCTGGTCCACTGCACCTGTTCCTTCAGTTACTGACTCTGCTGCCTGTGATAATAGTAGCATGAGTGGTCTTCAAGCACCTCATATCCTGCCACTACCACCACTTGTCAAGGGAAAACGCAGACAGGATGAGATCCACATTCCCAGCTGTCCCTGTCTTCCAAGGAAGAGAAACCCTAAACCAGAAGCTGAAGAGTGAAACCAGATATCCCAGGGGAGGGGCGGGGGACATCAGCTCCCCAGTGGTCTGTGAGAGAGGTGCCAAGCCAGAAGCCCAAAAGTGCTGGGAAAACCAGCCCAGAGAAGCAGATAATGCCAGGAAACATCTCAGGCATGGTGGAGGAGCTTGGGGGGACTCAGATGACAGGACTGAAGATTTGTGAGGATTTATGAGGCACTCACAAATTGCAGAGTGATTATGAGCAGTAGGGAGCTCTCCTGCTTCCTGGAAAAAAATCAAAGCCTGATTCCCAAGGTTGGCATTGGGGGGATCTCTTGTGGAGACAGCTCAGAGTGAGGTTGGGATATACTTTTCTAGCAAGTGCTTTTCAAATATTGTTTTACCGGGACTATGGTAAGAATATATTTCAGGTTGGGCACGGTGGCTCACATATGTAATACCAGCACTTTGGGAGGCTGAGGAGGGAGAATCACTTGATCCCAGGAGGTCAAGGCTGCAGTAAACCATGTTTGCACCACTGCACTCCAGCCTGGGTGACAGAGATCCTGTCTCAATAATATACTTCATATTGGCATCTAGTGCACATGTGTGGTGCACACACAAATACCCATACACTCTCTGTATTAGCTGGGAGCTTGCTAGAAATGCTAGCAAAAATCAGAATCTGCATTTTAATAAGATTTCCAAGTAATTATGATGCATAGAAAAGTTTAAGAAACTGCTTCAGGGGCCCCAAGCTAAAGATGAGTAAATTATACTGTATTTAACTAATGTTCAATACATTAGTTAATCTCACTCTGTAAGTTTCCTCTCTTGATGACCAGAGACCTTTATAAGTTGTCTAAATACTGTAGTTTAGGATTCTGTTTTCCATCCCCCTAAAAATCTCACCACATAATAACTAAAACTAATGACTTCATTGTATCGTCAAGCTAACCATGTACCAAGACCTATTCTAATGCCTTACTTGCGTTAACTCTTAATCCTCATAACAACTTTAGTGAGGTAAATTCCATTATTTTGCATTTTGTGTATGAGGAAATTGAGGCATAGAAAGTGTAAATAACTTTCCCAGGTCACATAACTAATAAGTGGAGAAATAAAAGTATAAAACTACAAAAGGGAAAGAGCAAGAACAGGAAATGCATAAGGGATAGACAGTGGTCAACAGGCCAGGTGCAGTGGCTCATGCCTGTAATCCCAGCACTTTGGGAGGCCAAGGCAGGAGGATTGCTTGAGCTCAGGAGTTAGAGACCAGACTGGGCAACAAAGGGAGACTACAGCTCTACAAAAATAAAAACAAAAATATCAGCCAGGCATGGTGGCACATATCTGTGGTCTCAGCTACTCAGAAGGCTGAGATGGGAGAATCACTTGAGCACCGAGGTCAAGGCTGCAGTAAGCTATGATCACACCACTGCACTCCAGCCTGGGCAATAGGGTGAGACCCTATCTCAAGAAAAAAAGAAGAGAGAAAGAAAAGAAATAAACGGGGGTATAGGGCATTCTATCTAGAATTATAGAGGTTACCAGCAAAAAACTAAAAACAAGTTTAAATGAATTATCTCTAGAGAATGAAACTGAGAAAGTTCTTCGATATTGTTTTATTTGTTATCATGTGCTTTGTATTATTTTTATGAAATTTTAATTCTAATTTAAGCTTAATATAGGTATTTAAAAAGTTATGCGTTCTCCTTGGGACCAGCGCTTTAAAAGATAAGCAACACTCATGACCAACATCACCAACACTGGGACAACAGTGAAGTCTAAGCACATGATCTTCAAGAGGAAACCAACTTGTCAATGAGCCTGGAGGTCCTCCTGCACCTGGAATAGTGACTTCCATGGCCAACAGTGATGGATGGGCTTTACTGAGTTTAAGGAGCCCGTGGGTTTCCTTATAGAGAACCAAAGGCCTTCGAGACAGCCCTGGCCCTGCCCCAGTCTGCCAGTCAGGATTCTGACAGGAAACAGAAGTAGTTGAGATTCTGAAGACAGTTCCACAAAGAGATGGGTTACTGAGGCATGGGTAGGGTAGACAAACCACAGGGGATGCTGAGCAACCAGGGACTGGTAACCTTGAAAGCCGCATGTCCACTCCTGGGCTTCCAGGAAGAGGCAAGGAAGCCCAGCGGGAGCTGCCCCTTGAGCAGCAGATGTGGTTGTTGCTTTACCTTGAATTCCTTTAGCCCACATCGGGGCTGACCCCTGTGAGTTGAACACTTCCCGCAGTGCTGACAGCTTCCCACCCAGGTGGGAAGTGTCTCCTCTCTGCTTCCTTACCTGAGGGCTTTCCCCTGTTCCAGGGAGCTGGTTGGGCCCTTGTACAGGACAGAGCTAAAATGCAGGTAAAAAGCCCCCAGAGGCAACAAACTAACTAGGAATGGTAGTTAGTGGTGAATACACAACATTCCTCGGTGGGGAGATTCTGAGGGGACTTCTGCACTGTCCCTCAGAGCCCAGTAGGACTGAGCCTCTGATGCCCACATTGGCACTGCTCATCAAAGTTCTCTCTTTGGGTTTTCTTCCTTCTGTCTCATTTCTGAGATTGGGATATGCAATATGCAGGGCCAGCATCCTGGGGTCCAGAGAAAGATGCAGGTGACCCGGAGCCAGGAGGGGACCAATGGGGAGTAACCTGCCTCTTTTTGCAAAGGCTTTATTTCTCCTGTGACAAAAACCAAAAGATGATCTGACATACCCTAAAAGCCCATGAGATTCTGCATCTTCCTGGGGTAGCACTACTTGCCCACAATAGAAAGGGTGCTTATATGGCAGGGTGGGAGAGAGGGGCAACAACTGCCCTGGCATCTGAGGTCAGACTGGCTTTGCACATCACGTGGAACCCTGACCCTCTCTGCGGTGAAGCATGCTGCTTTCCACTTCCTGTCTCTGCTCTGGTTTCTCCTTGTTTCCTTGTGCATGTCCAGATTGGCACACCCCAATCCATTCAGGAGACTCAATCCACTTGCACATGAGCTCCTGGGCATGAACTCCCCTTTGTTTTCTGCTTTTGATGTTTTCTGCCCCTACCACCCAATTCCCTAGGCCCAGATTCTTAGCTGCATTTTTTAATTTTGCCTAACTCTTGAGTTCTTACAGCAGATAATATTTTTGATTTACAAGTGATGAACATAAACCTCTCTTTTAAAATAATAATTATGGATCCACTAAGAGTTACTATTCATTGGGTAACTAATGTCTGCTCAGGGCTATGCTAAGTATTCTTTATCATATTACTTTATTCATGCATCTATATGATCTAATTTAACCCTCACTACACTTGAAAAAGTGGGCGTTATCAATAAGATAAGGAAGGTGAGATGAAGCTATTTGCCCTGGGTCACATAGCTTGTTTAGTGGCAGAGCCAGAATTCAAACTCAGCAGCGACAGATTCTAAAGACATGCTCTTCCCTCTCATGTTTCTTCCCATGAAACTCTGCCTGGCCCAGCAGCAAGGGTAGCTCCAGCCTTTGATTTCTGCATTGTCCTCAACCTGCCATGGAAATTAGGTAGAGAACAAACAAATACCAAATGTATGGCTGTTTGAATGTAAAATGGGGTTTACATTAGAAGCATGGAAATCAAGTGCAAATCAAATGGTGATTATGAAGTGAAAAATGATTTCTTTTTAAATGTCCCTTCTTTGAAATGTCACCTGGGGAGATGAGATGTTTGGTTTAATCAGTATGTAATCGTGAATTATTTACTGAATTCTCTTTTTTAAAAGAATTACCTTTAAATACTGTGATCTCTTTTATTTATTTTTAAATTTAAAAACCCTTTTTAAGTGTATGGTTCAGTAGTGGCATATATTTATTTTTTGATTCAGTAAATATTGACTTTTTCAGATTTGGGAAAGTTCTATAAGGGACAAAAAATATATAAGACAGTCTTCGCATTCAGGCAGTTCTCAATGACTTTATAATACTCGTTTAATTTTGAAAGTGTGCTTAGCTTTTTGTAAGCAACTAAAAATTATTTAGCAACATGTCTGAGTAAATAAGATGAGAATCCAAGCTGGATATTACCATTTTCTATCAAAGATGAGATGTAACCCCCAAGTTATGAAACTGAATTCCTTGACTAGTTATGGATATAATATCAAATGTGAAAGTCTTTCCACTCTCAATGATTCCCAAAGTCATGGAGTCCTGAAGAGCACAAGTCTTTATGAGAACCAGGCATTTTCTGTAGCTTAAATAAGGTTTCACACACATATGTACCCATATTTTTAACAACAATGATTGATAAAATAATAATCGTAAAGCACTGTTGACTTTATAGCCGCCTGTTGTTCGTTAACAATATACAAAGTTCATCACGCCTGTAATCCCAGCACTTTGGGAGGCCAAGGTGGGTGGATCATGAGGTCAAGATTTCGAGACCATCATGGTCAACATGGTGAAACCTTATCTCTACTAAAAAAAAACAAAAAATTAGCTGAGCATGGTGGCGTGTGCCTGTAATCCCAGCTACTCAGGAGACTGAGGCAGGAGAATTGCCTGAACCCAGGAGTCGGAGGTTGCAGTGAGCCAAGATCGCGCCACTGCACTCCAGCCTGGGTAATGAGCGAAACTCTGTCTCAAAAAAAAAAAAAAAAAATACACAAAGTTCAATTACCATTGCTATAGTCTGAATCATGTCCCTACAGAATTCATATGTTGAAGACCTAACCCCAATATGATGGTATTTGTATTGTGGCCTTTGGGAGATAATTAGGTCATTAGATGGAATTAGTGACTGCTATGGTTTGAATGTGTCCCCTAAAGTTCATATGTTGGAAACTTAATTCCCAATGCAGCAGTGTTGAGAGGTGGGATCTTTAAGACGTGATGAAATCATGTGTGCTCTGCCCTCATGAATGGATTAATGTCATTATCAAGGGAATGGCTTTGCTATTGAGAGAGTGGGTTTTTTATAAAACCAAGTGTGGCCTCCTCTTGCTGTCTCATGCTCTCTTGACCTTCCATCTTCTGCTATGGGATGATATAGCCCAAAGGCCCTCCTCGTCAGATGCCAGTGCCATGCTCTTGGACTTCCCAGCCTCAAAAACTGTAAGAAATACATTTCTATTCTATATAAATTACCTAGCCTGTGGTATTCTGTTACAGCAATACAAAACAGACTAAGACAGTACCCTTATTTAAAAAAAAAAAAAAACAACTCCCCATCCACCCAGGAAGAAGACCCTCACCAGGAACCCCACTATACTGGCACCAAGATCTTGGATTCCTGCCTCCAGAACAGTGAGAAATAAATGTTGTTTAAATCACCCAGTCTATGGTATTCGATCATAGCATCCCGAGCTGACTGAGACAACCACCAAAAGTAGCTGTCATGAAACAATGAGTAGGAACAAGCCTCATTTTAGGACACTGTAAAGGATCTTCATACAGCTTCAAATTACAGAATGCCTGACATAGACTGGACCATGGTGATTGTATAATAAAGCAATTTCCAAACTCAGGGTGCCATACGCCTTTGTGTAAACTTTTCCTTTTTTCTTTTAGATGCAGGGGATTTGTAACATGGGTATATTGTGTAATGGTGGAGATTGGGCTTATACTGTATCCATCACCCAAAAATTGAACATTGAACCCAACAGGTTATTTTTAAGCCTTCATCCCCCTCCTTCCCCCACTCCTTTTGGACTCCCTTGTCTATTATATCCATCTTTATGTCCATGTGCACCCATTGTTTAGCACCCACTTATAAATGAGAACATGCAGTATTTGATTTTGTGAGTTAGTTCACTGCAAATTTTTTAAATGCCTCTTGGACACCAGGACATACAGCTTGATGAGTAAAGCACATGTTGCATTCCAGCTTCCACTTGCCCCCTTGGGCACCAACTACCCACCAATACCTGTCAGCCTTGTCCCAGCTTTACCTAATGATATGAGTTACCTAGAGCCCCAGTGTAAAGTAACGATTTGCTGATCACTCCCCTGAATATTTTGATTCAGTGGGTCTGAAATGTGACTTTGGAGTTCTGTACCTATCGTGATAAACTTTATGATTTAATAACCAGACAAAATGAAAAACATTGATTTAGATCCAGTGCTTATTTTACAGATGAAGTCAAGGGGGATAAAGTGACTTTCCAAGTCCTATAATGAGTCAGTAAACATCATTGGAATAAATATATAGGAGTCTCAAGTGATCACATTAAATAGGCCAAGCGTTTGTTCCCTCTCTCTCTCTCTCTCTCTCTCTCTCTCTTCCTCTCTCTCTCTGTGTGTGTGTGTGTGTGTGTGTGTATGTGTGTGTGTGTTTGTGTATTCCATATTGTCTGGGTTGAATTAGAGAAGCAGAGGTACTATGAATGATATGGAAGGAGGCATTGCATATAGGGATTAGACCACATGCAATTGTGGGAGTGAGAGGAGGAATGTGGCATTAACCCAAAAGCCTAAGTAAATGCCATGCTGCCGTCTCTACTGTTGGGGCAACAGTTGCGAACAAAAGCTGAACATGGAAAAGAGCAAACTGAAACCCATGAGGACAAACTGGAACCTGTCTTTGTCTCTCAGTAGTTCCAGCCTTGATACTGCATTGCCCTGCAGAAGAAGCTGGTGGCCTTTGCCAGACAGTGGCCCTGATACATGCAGGAGCTGAAGGAAGAGCCTGAGGAGCTGTGGGTTACAGCGATGCCCCCCTGTGTGAGGTAAGCTACAAGAGCACTGACGGCATGCATAGTGCTACAGCGTTTGGCACCTCAACCTTCAGAGCCTCAACATGGAGACTCCATCCTCCATCACTTCCACAAACTTCTCTCACAACTATCCCTTTCCCATAATCAAACAGAGAAGGAAATTCTTAGAAGGGCAGTCACAGCCTGGCTGAATTAAGACAATACAAAACCACCATGTGTTCTTGCATAGCTTATACTGGATTGAAAATGCCTTGAAAGTGCCAGGAAAGTTCTGTTCATTGTTACAATTCTACACATCTAGTAGGATGCTTTGCATATAGTAGGTACTCCATAAATACATTCCATTTGGATGAAATAACCCTAAATATTAGTCTTGTTGGTTTGCAGTCACACATGAGTAGGCAAGCCAAACACAGCTGTGCTGCCGTCAGAGAGCAGAAGTGATCTCCGATGACTGCAGCCTACTCTTCACCCTTAATTGCTTCTCCATTGTGGCTCCTAAATTGCCAAGTGCCCGATGCATTTAATATCCCTCCACACTTAAGATTGCTTATGATCTGAAATTGTGTCAAGAAGATTTGAACAGAAGTGGGAAATTAAGATCCACAGTAAAAATCCCTTGAAACTGGGAGTGGAAAAAATGACAAAAAATATAATCTGCCACAGTCCTAGCCAAGAGGGCAGTTATTATAACTGGAGAGGAGGGAGCGGGGCGATTCAGTCAGGTGAAGAAGCCGCCAGCAGCCCCCATATTCACAGCACCAGAGATTTTTTCCAAATCCCACTTCAAATCTCAGAATCCCTGCGTCCGTAACTGCCGAGGATGAAGTCATCCTCTCCTTCATTTCAGACAGGATTACCACTTCTGCTTCAGGGCACTGCTGTAGTCTAGCAAGCCTGTGGCTTTCAGGCTGGCTTAGAAAATCCAATCATACATGGAAAACACGATATAAAAAATAACAGTCATTTTTCCACCTTTATAAACAGATGTCATTAACTTTGGATCTAAGGAAGGGCATAACTGTTCTAGATCGCTTAAGGAATTGCAGAGTGTTTTTCAATATTGTCGAAGGGATGGACTTTGCCATTGCAGAGAGGTTGTAACTATGGTATCATTGGAAAGCTGAGAAGTATCGATTTTCAGAGATTTGTCGCCCTATAAAAACCTACAGAAAATGGAACAGAAAGTATAATCAGAGTAATACATAGACATGCTCATATCTGCGTATTGTTGATACTTGCTTATCTAAAATTCTCTGGTTCTACTCATAGGATTTTCAAGAAATAGGAGGTTTTTCTTTTCTGTATTTCTTTATTCTGTCTTATGTCTGTCTGTCTTATATTGATATATGTACTTATCTTTCTGTATCTATGTGGTGATACAGTCATCTGGTTAATGTAGAGGTGGTAAGTCATTCACTCATTCATCATACATTTTATGAGCAACTACGATATGGCAGGCACTGTGCTAAGTGCTGAATATACAAGGCACATAGTTGCAACTCCTGTCCTTGGATCTTTCCAGTCTACCGGTGGGAACAGCCTTTTAAACAGATAAATTGCAACATGTGAAAAGCAAAGACAGCATTGAGTACTCCCTGAGCAGAGGAGCGAGCAACTCACTGCACTGAGATGACGTTTTCCAGTTGTCTCAGAGAATTACCCTCATGCACACATTTCCTGGGCCATAAAATATCTTTACAGATCACTTTGAGTTAAGTTTTTCAGAGTTGAGCTAATTCAGTGGAATGAGGAGTTGTCTTTCTCTGCAGAGGCCTACCCAGGAACAGGCAGGAGGCCTTGTCTCTTTGCCTGCTAAGGGACTAGCACATTTAAATTCCCTGGTTCTGTTAGTGAATTATTAGGCTGTTACAAATTTTGGATGTGTGTTTGTCTCCCTTTCTGAAACTCCTTCCTTACCCTCTCTTCTATCTCCCATTTTTAAAATGGGCAGAAGAAATCACAAAGTCAAGGAATAATCTTGGTTTTTGTTTTTTTGGTGGATTAACCCATCACATTGTGACATTTGTCTGAGTCATTAGGAAATCTACATTCCAAAGTCTATAAAATCCCACCCATGCCTCAGCAGGGAGAGGAGAATTCAGAGTTGCCAAACTTCACACTCTCCCAGTCCTTGCTGAGTCTAAATTTGGACCCAAATGCAAAGAACTGGGGTTCTGTACTCATTTATAGCTGGCAAAAGGCAACGGCCTAGTTTGTGAAAATGGACTTCATGGCCCTCAAAAGCTGTTATGGTGTCATATGGTGATGAGTTTAATGTAAATGAAGCTGGAACATCTGGATCAAATTTCCTTTCAAACAAACAGGGTTATGAAAACTAGTGGGCAAAAATACCTTCTGGCCAAAGGCATTCTGGGTTATTCCTGAACCCCAACTGTCTACAGCAGTGATTTAAGAAGGGGCCAAGCAGCTGCTCTGCTGCTTCTCCCTGCACCTGGGTCTATGGCAAATGAACCAGGAGCAAAACGGACTGACCATGTAACCATCATTGTTGGAATTGAAAAACTGGAGAAATGTATTCATTTAGCAATGGTTTATTGAGCACCTACTATAAGCCAGCTATTGTGCTATGATCTGGGGATACTACAGGAAACAAGCCAGACCCAGACCCTGCTCTCTGGGAACTTGTAATTTAGAGACAACTTAGAGGTACACATTAAACAAGTTAGCATAAAATCCATATAAGCAGGAATTCTAGAAATTGTTAGGCACACATTAGACAGCATAGAATATGATGGTTGGCGTAGGTGACATGGGAGCTCAAAGCAGCCCACATGAGTCACACTGTGGGTATGTGTACTGAGAGGGTGTTTCTGAGGAAGTGGCCTTTGTGCTGAAAGCTTGAGAATGTCTGTTTAACCACTCTATTTCTCATCACACATCTCAATGCCTTGAACCTGGCAAGCCCTTAAGAAATGTGTGTGAAGTGAATGGCTTTTCCAAACAATGTGGAGAGTTAGGTGGGAGGGAGAGAGAGAGTGGAAGCAGTGAGGGGCCCAGGCCAAACGTCAGAGTTAAGAGTTTGGAAATTGCTGGATCATATGACCACCAAGGTCCAGTCTATGTGTGTCATTCTATAATTTGAAACTGTATGAGGACATTTTACAATGTCCTGAAATTAGGTTTGCCCCTACCTATTGCTTTGTGACAGTTACTCTTGGTGGTTGTCTGTGAGCTCAGAATGATAAAATACCATAGACGGGGTGACTTAAACAACAGATGTTTATTTCTCACCGTTCTGGAGGCTGGTATCCAATATCTTGGTGCCAGTATAGTCAGGTTCCAGGAGAGGTAGTTTTCTCCAGCCTCCTCTTCACCTCACCCTTTCCCATCTGACCTCTCTTTCTCTCCTGGTAGTGAGTTTTCTCCTCTATCTCACTTCCCGAGAAGTCACTGAAGTCATTGCAATGAGAGCCCAAGGTCACCAGGGTTTGATAGATGGCTTCCTAGAATTCCTCCTTTCAATGCATTTTTGGCCTGTGCAGATTTGTTACTTTCTTTTTATCCAGCAAGTCATTTAAAAATCATTGTTTAGATCATATATGATGTGATGGTTCACTTCATCTGTCAGTTTGGCGAAGCTGTGGTACCAAGTTCTTTGGTCCAACAACAGTCTAGATGTTGTGAAGGTCTTTTTTTTTTAGATGTAATAAACATTTACAGCTAGTAGACTTTAAGTAAAGGAGAGTACTCTTCATCATGTAGGTGGGTCTGGGTCACATCCAACTGACCAAAGGCCTTAGAGCAAAGACTGAGGCTTCCCAAGGAAGGAATTCTGCCTTAAGACTGCATCAGAGAAACCCTTCCTGAGTTTCCAGACTGCTGGCCTGCCCTATGGATTTCAGACTCAAGACTGCAACATCAACTCCTACATGAATTTCTAGTCTGCCAGCCAGCCCTCTAACCTTCATATTTGCCACCCACAGTTATGAGTCTATTCCTTAAAATAAATCTCTCTCTTGACATATAACAATATCCAATTGGTCTGTTTCCTTAGAAAACCCTAAATAATACAGATGCTTAATAAATACTTATATTTATTTGTTAAATACATACTTGTGGTCACATAGGTATTTGATAAGTGCTTGCTGTTTACTTGTGTGTCTTCCTGAAGCCTCTGTCCTGAGGTCTGCCACCCTTTCAGAGCTTGCCATTTTTTGATAAAAGAGTACTACCCCGCTTCAGCTGTGTTCCACTCCTATGTTGCCATAAAGCATTGGCAGATATTTAGACTTATCTGCCAAAGCTTTCTAAATATCTGCCAAAGAATGGGTCCCGTTCTTTAACCTGTATTCAATTTTGCGTAATATAGAAAAGCCTTGTGCCAGTTGCAGAACTGAGACTGCTGCTTAGAACTGGTATGGCTTTTATGACACATTCAGGAGAAGCACCAGGACCTCTGGGATTCCACCATCTCCTCTGGCCAAGCTTGCAGCATAAAAATTGTTAGCAAATTTTATACACTCTGCTTGCTGATAAAATGTGTGGGTTGGGGTTTGTAGCATTTCTGGGGCATTTCTCTCTACATTTATTTTGTGATCCAGATCCTAGCCACTTTTGCTATCAGGTTGGTGAAAAGCCTGGGGATAAAAAAATTTAAAACTTGGGGCCAAGCATGGTGGCTCACACCTGTAATCCCAGCACTTTGGGAGGTCAAGGTGGTGGATCACATAAGGTCGGGAGTTCAAGTCCAGCCTGGCCAATGGGGGGAAATCCCGCCTCTACTAAAATTATAAAAATTAGCTGGGTGTGGTGGTGCACGCTTGTAATCCCAGCTACTCGGGAGATGGAGGCATGAGAATCGCATGAACCAGGGAGGCAGAGATTATAGTGAGCTGAGATTGGGCCACTGCATTCCAACCTTGGGGGGACAGAGCAAGAGTCTGTCTTAAAAAAATAAAAATTAGGCCGGGCGCGGTGGCTCACGCCTATAATCCCAGAACTTTGGGAGGCCGAGGCGGGTGGATCACGAGGTCAAGAGATCAAGACCATCCTGGTCAACATGGTGAGACCTCATCTCTACTAAAAATACAAAATTTAGCTGGGCATGGTGGCACAGCCTGTAGTCCCAGCTACTCGGGAGGCTGAGGTAGGAGAATTGCTTGAACCCAGGAGGCAGAGGTTGCAGTGAGCCGAGATAGTGCCATTGCACTCCAGCCTGGGTAATAAGAGCAGAACTCCGTCTCAAAAAAATAAAAAATAAAAAAAATAAATAAAAATTAAAAATCAGTAAAAGCAAAGGTTGCCAAAGAAATAAGAAGCAGCAGTAGAGAGAAGGACAGAGATATTTGCAGAGCTTCTGAAGGATGGGGAGCTCAGCAAATTTCACCTCTACATTTCCAAGCTCACACTTCACGCTTACTTCACTCCCCTGGCAAGCCCTTCACAGCTTTCTAGGCTTAAGAGACGCTGGCCTGCTGAACAGCTGGTTCTTGAGGTGTTGTCATGTGGATGGTTTTGACTTAGCTTGAACATGACAGAAAGAGCTTTCTGTTAATTTGTGTAGCCTGGTGTAACAAAATTAAGGTAACTTTAAAAAATTATAGTATTCTAATATGGCCGTTTCTTTATGAGAAAGACTTGGAGCCAAGTCAGGAAACAACATTATTCTGGCATTTAAAAATAGAAAACTGTGACATACTGTGGAATATTATGGTCGAGGCTGTGTCTTTCTGGAACTCTTTCTGGAACCCTTGATCTATACCTTAATCTGGAGGTAGCTAGACCGGCATATACATTTGTAAAAAGTCATCAAGCTCTGCACTTTAGATTGGTACACTTTACTAAAAGCACGCTGTGTTTCAGTTTTTAAAAAAGAGGCAGATTGAGCATGGTGGTGCATGTCTGTAATTTTACCACTTTGGGAGACCAAGGCGTGAGGATCATTTGAGCCAGGAGTTCAAGACCGGCCTGCACAAGATGATGAGACTCTTTCATCTCTAGAAAAGATTAAAAAATTAGCTTGCTGTGGTGGCACATGCCTGTAGTCGCAGCTACAGGGGAGGCTGAGGCAGGAGGATCACTTGGTCTGGGGAGATTGAGGCTGCAGTGGGAGGTTGAGGTTGCAGTGAGTCACGTTCGCACCACCACACTCCAGTGTAGGTGACGGAGTGAGACCCTGTCTCAAAAAATAAATACATAAAATAAAAAATAAAAATAAGAAATGAAGAAAGGAATTCATAGTGTAGAGGGCAGATTAGTGCTGAGTTCTTCTTCTGAGTCTCCACTCACACTTAGAGGAGCAGCTCCTGCCTCCTTCGTCCAGCCTCCTCTACTTCCTGTGTCCACATCTTCCCAGCCTCTCCATATAATCACCTCAGCCTCAACAGGAACATCATCACTTTCTCCCTCCTCGCTAACTAATGGGAATGCCACCAGAACCTTCCTGATGTGTACCAGAAGCAGTTGGGGCCCAGCCAGGGAGGAAAGTTATTCTGGCATTTGAAAGAATGAAAACATTGTCCTGTGATACACAGATGTGCACTCAGCATCCGCAGGGCTGGCTCAGATGTCAGCCAAGATCTTTGATAAGCAACCTCTGCTCTTTCAAAACCCATTTCTACTTTTTAAAAGAACTCCTGTTCTTTTAAACTTATATCAGGCTAGAACAGATACTGTAAATCTCATGCGAAGGCAAATACAGGGCCTGTCTTGGAACCATATGAAGATTGAGTTTTGATTTTATCTTCTGTTTATTTCTCTGTCAGAGCTGATGTTATGTTCATGGCCAGTAGACACGGATGTGGAAACACTCGGACCCGGTGCCTTTCATTCCCTAGCATGCTTACCTTGACTTCGCTTTCATTCTGTTCTCTAGTTCAACCAAATTCATAGAAGCATTATCTACTAGAAAATGAAGTTAAAACAAGCTGGATTCTCTCCAAAAAAAGCAAAACTTGAAATATTTCTTAAAGGGAGGGAAAATACATCTGCCCTACTCATCGCAATCTTCGTCCCATGCTGTTAGCCTTTCTTCCCCCCACCCCACCTCTCTCTCTCTCTCTCTCTCTCTCTCTCTCTCTCTCTCTCTCTCTCTCTCTCTCTCTCTCTCTTTCATCACCTTTCAACCTACACGCTCTTCAACTGTGCCGTGCAGGTAAGCTTCTGGGAAGAAAGCAAACAAGAAGCAGGAAGCATGGTTGAGCTACACCCTTTCTCACCTTATAGGTTTAGGTAAAACATCCTCCTTCCTTGTTGGGATAAGATGCTTTGGTAAGGAAATGAATAAGCTTTGCTAAGTAAATGAACTAGATTTATGGGCACAAATGTATGCGTTTGTACATTCCACACTGGCCAGACTCACCAAAATAAAATGTTCTCCTGCCCCCCATATTTCAAGGGGAAAAAAGCTTAAGTGTAAGCAAACCATATACAGACAGAGAGTTTGGCAGCTTAAAAAAAGTCTTTAAAATTTTTAGTTGAACCTTGGCTTTTGTCTCTACGCCCTCAGGGGGAAAATTGTGAGCTTGTTTCCTCGTTGAAAAAGTATCACGGCATTTGACAGGCTGAATTCTTTGATCCTCAAATGTTTCAGTGATTTCTCCAGTGCTCCCTAGACGCTCTGTCCCTCTTCACCGCCCCCCCTCGTCCCTCTTCACCCCTCACCTAACAGAGGCTTTGTAACCCGATGCTCTATCAAGAGCTTTTCCACAGGAGCATCAAGAGATGTCCTTGCTTGATATTAAACCTGTCCCCTGACTGCCCTCCTTCCAAACACAGTCCCCTCCTGAGGCTTCCACTGCAAGTCTTGGCTGGCAGGAGAAGCTGGCCCAGCTGTTTTGAATTAGGGGCAATGGGAGGCTTCCTTGTAATGTATGACTTAATCAGTGTCCCTGAAGTAAACAGTCCAAACTGTGGCTGGAAATGACCCGACATTGGATTTCATCAACCTCCTTTGGCTCTGGAGCTGAGAATGAATTTGGATCTCTCAATAGGTGTGTTATAGGATCTCATCAGCAGTTTGATAGCTGTCCTTGGACCTCTGGAGAAATGAAGTATGTCATGTGGTAGTTGTGTATTATTAGGGTTGCCAGATAAAATTCAAGATGCCCAGTTAAATTTGAGTTTCATGTAAATAACAAGCAATCTTTTAGTATAAATGTTGCAAATATTGAGTGACAACCACGTTGTAATTGATGCTTCAGAAGTGAAGGAGCCATTCCATTGTTTGTATTATCTCCTTCCCACTGGGGCAAGGGGCGTCAGCTCCTCCAAGTCTCCATCTGTAAGCCTGAGTCATTTTATGTCTATTGGTTCATGATTTCTCTTTAACATCAGTTTTCTTTCACCTTGACCCTGATGAGGAGTTAGCCTCATGAGTAGCGGGGTGACAGCTGCCAGTGTGTACCATCCTATAAGCCAGAAGCTGAATGCTTAAAATGCTGTCATTATATAGATTAGTTTCTTCATATCTTAGAGTTCTGTTAATCTACTAGTTGTATTAGCCATCACTAAATAAAAAATAGAAACATATAAAACATAACATTTGGGTTGTTATAATTTTCCCTAACTGTAATCATTAAGAGCATTGCATCAGGTTTTTCAGCTTTATAACAAAACAGGCAAAGATACAGAATTTCTTTATAAATCTTATGTGCCATTGTTACTGTATAAGGCCTGCATGGAAAATGGCTTATAAGAAATGAGGTGAAGATGACAGAGCTGCTCTGGTATAATATTGAGAAAGGAGTCAGAAGGCTCAAGGAAGCTGCAACGTTCAAATGAATTTAGTACGTAAGACTAGAGAACCTGCCACCTGACTACGTTCCTTGGGAGGCCTCTGGTATGCTCTTTTCACTGAGGGAGTAAGGAATGCGTTGGTGCAGGGACCCAATATCTTCGAGCTCAGTGGTTCATGGTGGGAGATGCTGCCACAGTACTGGAGAAGCCCTGGGAAGGCAGACAATCCTGAGAGCTCAGCATCCCTGCTTTCTCCCAATCCAAACTGCTCCAACAACAAATTCCAGTTCCTACCAAATGAACCATACTCCTGAAATGGTTGTGTGAGTGGCGAAGGCTTCTGATTGCCTTCATCCAAGGACACCGCCTCTGTCAGGGAGCAGAGTCCTTCTAGCAGGTGTACACCCAAGAGAGACACTCTTTTGATCCCCTTGGCCAGAGCTATAGCTATTGGATCAAATGAGAGGGAAAAACAACAGTTAGAAGCTTATTAGATTCGACAAAGGAAAGGAGGCCCCACATCATCCCTCATGCTAGTTAGAAAGGACAGGGCATTTGAGGATTAAAGAAATTTCTCAAGAAACACAACAGGAAATGGGGTGAGGCCTTACAAACAGAGACCAGCAGGATATGCTGGGACAGGGAAAAACCAGGTAAGATTTGCAAGAGCCAATAAGAAGAAGACCAAGACAAAGAATCATGGCACTGAACCTAAAGAACAATGAAGAGCTTAGCTAGGAAGGGCCAGGAGGATACACGGTAAGAAACGGCAAGAGAGGAAAATGGTTCACACGGTACAGAAGGCAGTCTGCTCACCTAGAAGTTCATAAGGAAGGAATAGATCTACTCACCTAGAAATTCATAAGGAAAGAGTAGATCTATTCACATCATCTATATGGGAGACAAAAGCAGAGTTAGCTAAAAATTAACATGATAAGAGAAAAGGGGGAAAGGAAAGAGTAAAAGAAAAAGGAAGAAAACAAAACAGGCAAAGATACAGAATTTAAAGTTTAATTTTCATTTATTCCTGTTCTCACATTTTATTGTATTTCCCGGGCAGACAGCCCATGCTCTGGTAAGTCTCGGGGAAGGGGAGGGGTTGGCAGAATAATGTCACTGTAGGGATTTGAATCTTATTACTTGGTGCTGTTAGTGTTGGGCAGACATTTATAAAAATTACATGCTGTGGTGGCAGGTCATTTTTTAAAAAATGAATCTGGAGCTGAAAATTTAGGACAAAGGTGACGGTTTCAGATTAGTTTGAAAGAAAATGGGACAAGGCGTTGAGAAAGTGGGGAGCCCATCAGCAGCGATTGGCTCAGAGGGAGCTGGAGAGCCCTTGAGTTGCTGAGAATGAGAAGAACCCAGTGCCCAGATCCCCGATGAGCCAGAGATATTTACTTCTGCAACTTGTTTTTGGATGCTAGCTTCTCTAAGAATATCCCGTTGACGTTATGGGTCACAAGCATAGACAAATCACTGAAATTGTGTTTGGATGATGGGTATATCTATTAGCTCTGCTTTTTCTTCTCTCTCATCTTCATCTCCCTTTTTCTTTCTTGGTGTGCTCTCATCTTCTGCTTGGGAAAATATTGAACATCTCCTTCCCTTCATGTGCCCACTCCCCATGCTTTTCTCTCCTTTGCTCCTCTTTGTCATGAGAGCGATGGGGGACAGGGGCATATTAAAGTGACACCTGTCTGAGAACTGCTACTGCCCACATTCTTCCTGCACAGGTTCTGTAGCTGGCACTTCGCTCCCCAGGGGTAGGACCTGGCTCCTCACTTAGAGAACCTCCCCTAGCCCATGCATAGTGGTCTTCATAGCAGCTTCTTAGATTCTTTGAAAGGGTGGCATCCTGCACCCAAGTCAGAGCCTCCAGACCTCCCAGCCTCACCCCTGTCTCCTTGACCTATGGAACATCTTCCCTTCCTCTTCCTTCCTGCTGCAGCTTTGGCAGATCATTTTCTAAATCATTTGCCCAATGGGAGAAGGAAGGGCTTCAGGTACATATTTCCCTAAGTGACTTTTTGCTAAAAGGCAGCCTGGGAGAATATTTATAATCCAAACGATCCACAGAGATTGCCATCCCCTGTGACCCTCATCACCTAAGAGTTCTCTGGATTCTGAGATGAGGGGAGGTAGAAGGCAGCCCACAGTACCCCCTCCCACACACTGCCTGGTCTTGCCCTTGTATCCAAAGAGTGCTGACGCCTGCCTTCTGAAAAACAGTCTGTAAAGTGATATTTCCCCCTTTCTAATCGCAGAAAAGTTGTCAGACTGGTTCTGAGCCTCCCAGAGGCACTGCTCTTTGCAGCACAATTTGATATGTGTTATTGTGTTTTAATCTTGAAATTAGTGCATCCAGGATCACTGAAAATGATTTTCATAAGGAAATCTTTCAAAATGATTCTTGGTTGCTCAGTGTCTTACTTTGGTTCCGTTACCCTTACTTGATAGGGTGCGTTTTTGTTATTTATTTGGTGTTGTACAGCTCAGAGAAGCATTTTCATTGGTAGTATCCTCATTTGCATCCCTTCATGTTTTTAAGACAATAAATGGCATTTTACTTCAAAACCCCCTCATACACATGGACTTAGAAAGATACAGACTAGACTCATATTTCCTGTATTAAAGTATTTGCACAAAAACACTGTTCTCTGGCTTATCAAACAAGCTAATGTGTCTCTTGAGAATTGTGTGTTCAGACATGAACAACTCCATGAATTTTTTTGTATGTGAATCATTTGAGCCTTGAATGGTTCCTCATGGGGAGGTATGATTGCATAAAATATTCGACTTCTACCTGAAATGTATCATGAGGTAGTCTTTCAACAAAGACTGTTAGTTCTACAGTAGAGAAGCAGTGTTTGAGAAAATAAACTGTGCATGGACAAAAAGCTTTCAGTTTCTTGCATATATTCTGTCTTCTCAGGAGACCAAAAAGCTCTCATGAGCTCATGAAATTTGAACTTCAGAGAGTCATCTAATTGATCTATTTCTGTTTCCACATTTTATTCCCAGCAGCCAGTTTCACACCCATAACATTTAAGAGACTTGGAAAACCTGGGAGATATTTTCAGCCTGTCAGGATGCCTTTTTTTTTTTTTTCCCTCTTCCTTTGCCTTTTAAAAGGAGCCATTGACTCTCACTCTTTAATTTCTGTACCAAGCAGCCCATCTCCGTCTCTTCAGATCTTCCAAGGGGATTTAAATGATGAAATCCAATTCTCCATTAGCAAAGATATTTCACAGGCTTTTAGAAGTGGAAGAGACTTGGAGGTCATTCAGTCTTACCCATTTGAATGGTTTCAACCCAGGAAAGGATCCAGGTAGAAGGAGAAGGAATCCCACAACACTGGGAGAGACTTCACACAGAAAAGATCATTTCCACCTTCAGACTCCAGACATCTGTCACCATCAACTCCATCAAATATCTGACATCAAAGGGACAAGAACTAGGGATAGGACCTAAAGGTTTGACTTTCGGTTTGGGTTTATAATGAAGTGACAGTGTTTCCCTATAATCAATTTCTTCAGCTTCTAGGCAGACTAAAATGTCTTTCCTTTGAGACCACAGCTGAGATGAGCACAGTTTCCACTGCCTGCAGCCTACAACCTCATCTTTGGCTCCTACCATTTGGCCCAAGGTCAGCTTCTCTCCAACCCGTGCCCTCCTCCCTGGGAAGACTCCGTTGCTGATCTGTGTTTTCTTTTCCCACACTCCATTATACAGCATGGTATCTGCCTATGCATTTATTTATTAGGACTCAGA
This sequence comes from Callithrix jacchus, assembly GCF_049354715.1. Classification (NCBI taxonomy): domain Eukaryota; kingdom Metazoa; phylum Chordata; class Mammalia; order Primates; family Cebidae; genus Callithrix; species Callithrix jacchus. The sequence goes on from NC_133509.1 coordinate 95,927,952, forward strand.
TCTGTAATATACAATGGTACCCTTCCTGTCGGACACTGTATCTATGTAACAGAGAGAATGAGAGGCTCTGCTTGCCATGGAACTGTCATAGAAAGTAAGCACCCAGAGAGGAAGGGCCAGAGGCTTGCAAAAGACCTAACCCTCAGGAAGTCCCTCAGAGCCAAATGGCTGTCTCAGAACTTTACCCTCACGATCCAGTGGTCCAGACAGGCAGCCATAAACAGCTCCTTGTGGGGGACTGCATTTGCAACTGGCAACCTTATACCCATATGTCTGGCCCTCATTTAGTATACTAGCTATATTTTTAAAAAATTAACACTTTGCCTAATAAGCCTCCTCTTTGTCACTGTTGCTCTCATTCAACATGTCCAAGCAGGCTACAGAGCCAGGGTCTATTTTTCTTTAAGCAGGTAATACAGTCACATGTTTCATAACTCAAAATGACATTTTAACAGTATGCACTGGGAAGTCTCGCTGCCACCACTGACTCTGGCACCCGTTCCCACTCCCCTGTATGTAAGCACTTTTATAAGTTTCTTATCTATCCTTGCAGTGCATCTTTTAATTTTTACTTTTCCACCTTTTTTTAAAATAATGTTTTTATTTTAGAATGTTTTTAGATTTACAGAAACATTGTAAAGACAGTAGAGAAAGTTCTCGTATGCCTCATCCCATTTCCTCTCTTGTTATTATCTTACACGGTCATGGCGCATTTGTCATAACTAAGAAGGAAGCATTGACTGGCACGTTACTATTAACTCTGCACTAGTTTTATTTCACTAGCTTTCCCTGGCTGTCCATTTTCTGGTCTAGGACCTCATCTGAGATCATGCATTGGTTGTCTTGTCTCTTTTGGCTCCACTTGGCTGTGACAGTTTCTCAGACTTTGCTTGGTTTTGATGGCCTTGACAGGTCTGAGGAGTGCTGTGTTGGATATTTTGTAGAACGTCCCTCGACTGGGATGTGTCTGATGTTTTTCCCATGAGGAGACTGGAGTTACAGATTTTGTAGGGGAGACCACAGACTATATTGCTACTCCCATCACATCATATCCGGAGGTCCATGTGTCCATGTGACTTGTTATCCTTGATGTGAACCTTGATCACCTGGCCAAGGTAGTGTCTGCCAGTTTTCTCCATCATGAAGCTACTTCCCCCACCCTCTCTTTTCACATTCCACTCTTTGGAAGCAAGTTTCTGAAAGCAGCTGCACTCAAGGGGGTCTACAGTGTTTCTTCATCTGTGTGTGGTAAATTGGCAGCCATAGGAATTCCCTGTGCTAAAACTGTTCCTCCAAATGGTACTTTCCTAGCAGAATCTTGCCTCCCAAAAAGACTCACACGTTGTCAGAAGCGGTTTGTGCACCTCCCAGGTTACTGGGCTTTTGCTCTGTCATTTTCATTATGGTCTGTATCAAAAGAAGCTTTGGCTGGGGTGAGCACCATACCCTCTAGTCTACATTGGGACAATGCTCTTTCCATTAAGTTTCAGGCGCTTTGTGTTGGATTTTGTTTTGATCCGAGTTCTGAAAAAGAGTGTGTGGCTCACAGGCTGGTTGTTTGGATACATGCACACAGGCTTACAATTAAACATGTCTGCTTTTTTCTTTTCTTTTATTTTTTTTGAGATGGACTCTTGCTTTGTTGCCCAGGCTGGAGTACAGTGGCTTGATTTTTTTTTTTTAAAGACAGTGGCTTTGAGTTCTGTCCTGTGTCCACACATCTGTGAAGGCAAGCTATCAGCTTACATTGCCATGGTCAACTTTAACAGAAATGCCTTAGGGTCAAAATCTTTGGGTCTGGTATGGTTTGGCTGTGTCCCCACCCAAGTCTCATCTTGAATTGTAGTTCCCATAACCCCTATGTGTCAAGGGAGGGACCTGGGGGAGGTCATTGGATCATGGGGGTGGTTGTCTTCACGCTATTTTTGTGACAGTGAGTTTTCATAAGAGCTGATCGTTTTATTTTATTATTATTTTTTTTTTTGAGATGGAGTTTTGCTGTTGTTACCCAGACTGGAATGCAATGGCATGATCTCGGCTCACCGCAACCTCTGCCTTCTGGGTTCAAGCAATTCTCCTGCCTCAGCAGCAACCTCTGCTTCCCAAGTTCAAGAAATTCTCCTGTGTCAGCCTCCTGAGTAGCTGGGGCGACAGCATACGACACCATGCCCAGCTAATTTTTTAATTTTTTAGTAGAGACAGGATTTCACCATGTTGGCCAGGATGGTCTCAATCTCTTGACCTCAAGATTTGCCTGCTTTGGCCTCCCAAAGTGCTGGGATTACAGGTGTGAGCCACCGCACCTGGCCAACATGTCTGTTTTTTAGTTCTAGGTCTGGAACTTTCTTTGGGGAAATAAGAATCTTTAATCTATTTCTTTGTTACCATGGACTCCTGCATTGTAGGTTTGGGAAATTCATTTCGCCTCCCAGAGTCTCAGAGTGGCCTCCCGCCAAGTGGAGATAAACCACTTCTCCCGTGAGGCCCAGCTGCATTTCTTTCTCAGCACTCTATGCTGGACTGGATGGACCCAGGCAGGCAGCTCGTGATGGCAAAGGTGGTATGCTGTGAAGACACTGAGCGCAGAACTCCCACCCTGTCCTCTGCGAAGGGCTCACAGGCCATGCAGCATGGAGTGCATGGTAATATGCATAAGTTCTCCAAGGTTCTGGGAGAAGTAGCTCCACCCAAATATGAGCAAGTGTTGTCTGCTCTCTTGCTGCAACAGTAGCACCAAATTTCTTCCATTTTCAGTCAGTTTATAAAAATAAGAGAGAAAACAACCTGTTCTGATGAAAGTGTATAAACATTCTTGGAAGACATACTTTTTTTGGAGACAGGGTCTTGCTCTATTGTGCAGGCTGGAGTGCAGTGACACGATCTCAGCTCACTGCAACCTCTGCTTCCCAGTCTCAAGCGATTCTCCAACCTCATCCTCCCATATAGCTGGGACTACAGGGATGCGCCACCAACACTTGACTAATTTTTTTATTTTTATAGAGCCAGGTTTTTGTCATGTTGCCACACTAGGAAGTGATAAATATAATCTCAGGAGTGGGAATGTTTTTAATGAGAAGCAAAAATACCTAGGTCAACTGCTATGGCTTGTAGAACTGACAAAATGAAAATTCATTTTACCGAAATCTGGCAGCCCCTTCAAGAGTCTGCTGAAGAGTCACCTCAGTTATAGCACAGTCTTAACTGTAGACGAATCATACCATGTTAAATTCTCAGTGCTCACTCATTCTTTCAGCCAGTCAGCATTTATGGGCCTCCGCTCTGAGCCAGGCACTATGTGTGTTATTCATCCTGACGAGCATGAAAAATATTGTTCTAAGTGTCAGCACTACCTTCATGACTCATTAAAATCTTTTAAATGCATTTATCCAGAACCAAAATATACATTTTCAAGCCAAAGATTATATTATTCCTTGGCCACACCTTCCAGCAAGTCATCATTTCTCTAACACAGACCCTGGCCCCAGAGAAAGTCGGGAGAGGAAAGTATGTGTGGGATGTTGTGGGTCGATCACGTGAAAAGAATCTGACAACTTGATGTGGGCTTGTGATATTTCAATTGGTTTATACCAGGCCGAGGTGACAGATAAATTTGTGTGGGGCAACTGTGTCCTACTCCTTTTGCTTTCCTTAATCACAAAAATGTGGCAGAAAACTAGATATTGTGAATAGACTGTGGAATTATGTGGTTTCCACAAAGCATTGTATTTGGCAGTGGTTGGCAGACAATGGTCGTTCTCTAAAGATGCTGAGTTCTCTCAATCATGAAGGCAAACATTTGAGCATTCAGTCGTTCCTAACAAAGGCCTAAATATTTTTATATCCAGGGCTTGTCTTGTCCTGTGTGCTGAATGAACCATTGGCTGATGACAGAAGAAGCTCCCCTACCCAAAAATATTCTACCCACCACCCCCTTCCACTTCCCATTACCACCATTTTTTGCCTTCCCGTCCCACTAGCATATCTCTCTCAGCTCTCCTTGGCTGCCACCCCAGGCTTTTCGCAGTGAAAGTCCTAGTGTACAATACATCTACTGAGATGGGTAATCCATTGTCAGCCATTAACCACCTAAATTTGTTTACTAGATTAACTTAACCACTTTGCAAGGCCCTGAGAGAATAAGAACACAAGTGATTTATTGATTTTTGGTGGCAGAGAAGAAAAACCTAAAACAAAAGAATCTAAATAAATTGGCAGCATAGAACAGTGGTTAATCACGTGGTTCTGAAAGCCAGGCAGCTTTCCTCACTGCGAAATCTCCAAAAAGTTTCTTAACTGTCTTTCCTTCATTCGGTACAATAGGAAATGATAATAATAATAAGAGTGCTTACCTCATAAGATTGCAGTTGTGAGGGGTAAATGAGAACATTTTTATGTTAGTGCATAGGAATGCTTGGCATATATTAGGTTGGTGCAAAAGTAGTCGCAGTTTTTGCCATTACTTTTAAATGGCAAAAACCACAACAATTTTTGCAGCAACCAAATAGTAAGTGCTTGATAAATATGACATCTTGGAGAGAGACCTGAGCAGCCAGATGTTAGCATGAGGGCCCTGGGGATCTTAATCATGTGCAGAGGGTAGAGAAACATTCCGGGGTAAAATAGATTTGAAAACAAAGCCTCATAATTGTTTTGCTAGCAATTTGTTTCTACTCTAAGTGTGGTACCTACAAACTTTTCTTCTTAACACTCCCTAAATACCCTCCAGGTTTTTATCAACAATCAACAAAGGGATTGCCTGCTCCAATTTCTGCAGGGAGTATCCATTTACATTGTCCCAAAGGAAGGAGGACTCTTGCGTTTTCTGAGTCATGGGTCAAATGCTGTCAAGTTTTTCATTCATTATACAGTAGAGAAGAGGCTAGGATCATGTCCACACTGGGTCATGACAGTAGCTTGGGTGACAAGTAACTTGGCCATTGACTCCCCAGGAGAGAAGAAATGCTTGAGTCCAGTCATTTATACAAATACAAGGACAGAAAGTTGAAGTCTAGAAGACAGAGTGAAAAGCAATGTTTAAAGCCTAGACAGCATATTAACAGCAAGGGCTTAATGTGTTACACTCTGTTTATAGGCACTTTTTGCTGACAGCACAGAACCTGAGCCCTCCTCTCTCCTCATAGCAAGTTCCTTTCTGCTGTGTCAATAGAAACCACCTCTTCTCAGTCCTTGGAGGATTGGCGATCAGAACTTGTAATTGGTGTCTACAAAGGGAAACAGAAAAAGGAAGCACATCTTGAGGACTTATAATATTGGATAGAAGGTGAATCCATCACATCAGTCTTGTAGCAGCTCACAGTTGTATTTTAGCCTCCCAAGATTTTGTTTCCTAGTAGCAAATCAAAGGATAGATGAATAAGAGATCATCAAACCGTTTCTATGTGTATTTTATTTTCCTAAGGAAAGCACTTTTGGAAAGAGTTTTTCTTTCCTTTTTAATCATTTTTCTAAAGTTATAAAATGTGTCAGTTACTGTGGCTGATGCCTGTAATCCTAGCACTTTGGGAGGCCAAGGCAGGAGGAATGCTCAAGCCCAGTAGTTCAAGACCAGCTGGGCAACATAGTGAGATACCATCTCTTTAAAATTTTTTTTAATTTAAAAGATATATAAATAAAATTATAAAATGACTTTAATTAGAGCATGGGGGCAGTGGCTGGTGGGAATGTAAGTTCATTTCACCTTTCTGGAAAGCAATTTGACAGTATGTAACAACAAGCCATCAAAATAGGCATATCCTCAACCCCATAGTACAAATTCCTACCAGTGGAATTTCTGGTAGGAATTTATAGTATGGGGACAGTAACATAAATATTTAAATAAGCGAACATTCTCATAGTATAATTTATAATAACTCCCCAAATGGACATAATCTAAATATTCCAGAATAGGGAATGGGTTAAATATAATTCAGTGGGAATGCCAAGCAGCCACTAAACACCTTCTTTAGAGAAGTTTTTAGTAGCATTTAAATATAAGGCAGTGTTTAAGATTCATTGAGGTTGGTGGGCAGGTGCTAATGTACAATGTGCTGCTGAACCTGGAGATAAATTGCAGGAAGGACTGACCTCTTAGGGTAAAACAGGCAGGAAGGCTTTTAGCTGCCTGAATAAAATTCTGCCAACAAGACCAACGCTAGCTATGGAATCTGCCTGCTGTTGTTTACCTGAGGCACCTGAATGAATGAGCAGGTTTCTCATAATTTGTGTACTGAGCTCTGCTTACATAAGCCACTAGCTGTTAGAGTAAATGGCTGTTTTACCCTTTGCTGAATTGGAAGGAGGCTCTTTGATTAGAACAGTTTATATAACCGAAATCTGAGACCGAAGGGAAGATTTGGCGAGGACTGTTGATTGCATTGGAGGGTGGATTGGAAAGGAAACTTTTCCAGAGTGAGAGGCTCTTATTTTGAGGCACTGATGTGGAACAAATTGTCCCCAACACCCCACCTAACCACATTAACACACAGTGGGACCTAGCCCATTGACAGAAATGGGCTCTATTCCTTCTTCCAGAGGGAGAACAGGTCTGTTTCTTTCCAAGGATCAAGCCAGGTTAACACACGTGTGCACAGAAGCCAGTCAGAATGCAATGATGAGGGCACGTGCTCCATCAACATCCCAACCCCCTCTTCTTTTTAAAGCTCAAAAACATTTTCAGAAAGGTTTTTTGGGGTGGGGTTTTATTTTTGTAGGAGTGGGTGTGTTTGTTGTCTTTTTTCCTCTTTAAAAACTTTCCCCCCCTTTTTTCCTTCCTGAATTTTAATGGGCCCGAAAGTAGGAGTCTGCCAGGAATTTAACATTCAAAGAAAAAAGGTACAGGATCTTCCTCTCTCCAAAGCCAGCCTAGGGTGCGTTTTTCAGGCCTTTCTCCCACACCCATTCAGCTTAAACCTTGGAGGCTTTGTGGGTGCCGGCCAAAGCTTCCTGCTTCCAACGCATATGCTTCCTGTTTTGTCTTTTCACCTCATTTGGACCCTGGGATCGATTCAGTTCTCCTCTTTAGACTCTGTTATTTCAGTTTTTGGTCTCAATGTCACTTAATCAGGAAAATGCTAATTCCTCAGGAAGGAGAATAAAGCCATGACTCTCTTCTTAGCTTTCTATTAAAATCTCCTAGGAGCCCCTCAGCAAGTAGCTCAACTCCTTACCTTTAATTTTCCATCTGTAAAGGGAAAAACTGTAATGTGTGTTTGTCATTTGGGAGCAACTTAGGTTATGTCTCATTCTCTCAAAAGCTGTACAGAGTGTATCAGATCATTGAAATCACATGCATCTTAATATGTACAAATCAAATGTGTTTCCATCTATATGTAGGATAGAAGTGTTTATTCACAAACACACACATAAAGAGAAACTGTATGCGAACTCTGACCACTGCCCCCCAGTACATTGCCCCCCAGTGCCCCCCAGTGGTTTTCTGTGGTTTTCCTCTCACTTCAGCTACTTGCTAGTCCCTGCCCTCATCAAGAAAGCTACCTTCTAGTTCAGCACTCTGCCCTCAGGAAGAATTTTGTTGTTCAAATTTCATACCAGAGGAACTACAGTCTTCTTCTTTTTTTTGAGACGGAGTTTCGCTCTTGTTACCCAGGCTGTAGTGCAATGGCACGATCTCCGCTCACCGCAACCTCCGCCTCCTGGGTTCAGGCAATTCTCCTGCCTCAGCCTCCTGAGTAGCTTGGCTTATAGGCACGCACCACCATGCCCAGCTAATTTTTTGTATTTGTAGTGGAGACGGGGTTTCACCATGTTGACCAGGATGGTCTTGATCTCTTGACCTCGTGATCCACCCGCCTCGGCCTCCCAAAGTGCTGGGATTACAGGCTTGAGCCACCACGCCCGGCCTACAGTCTTCTTAAAATAGTCACAAAGGTGTGAATCATTTAGTATGGTTGATCTTGGAGAGGAGAGGTGCTTATTTGTTCTACTTCAAGATGTCCTGTATTATAAGGTCCACCATCCATTTAATTTAGTAATAGCTTTGCTTTCCTAGAGGAAGGGAAAACTACCACATTGATTATACTCATTAACAAGGAGATACATTCCAAGTTCAGGGGCAGGAAAATGGACATTATCATTTGTTTACTATGGTTCAGAAAGCGCAGATTCGGGAACAGATTGCCCGGATGAGATCTCTCCAACACTGAACACTAGCTGTGTGACCTAGGGCAAGTGATGACTTCTCTGTGCCTCATTTCTTCAACTATAAAGTCAGGATACTAGTATTTCTTTTGCAAGGTTGTTGCAAGGACCAAATGATTCAATACACACAAGGTTACTGCAAAGACGAAACAATTCAATACACAAAGTGCTTAGGACAGTGCTTGGTAACCAATCAATACATATAAGAATTGCTAATCTAGATGAATCTTTATTTTCTTATTCCTGAAACTTGGCAGTGTGTGAAAAATATTTTTTTCTTACTCCAAACAAATCTGATGAAATGTGGATATCTTCTCTCCCCTCCCCACCAAAATTACAACTCTGTTTAGAACCACAAAAAGGTTTCGTGGGTGTGATGACATTGGAAAAAACAGACTCCCCTTCTTCCTGCTATACTCTCAGTACACAGTCACACAACACTGCTAACACCAGAAGTGTTTCCCCACACACCAAGCAAGTAATCCTCCAGCCACACACCTGCTGGGTGTCCTCTGATTCAATTCAACTTGACACTCTCTACCTGGACACAGCATCAGATCCCACAGGTTGAGGATCCCACAGGTTCAGTCCCCAAGACAGCCGCCTCCCCAGCTGACCAACTTCAGATGCCAATCACAAGCCTCAGGTTGCTTCACTTGTGCTTCTGACCCCTCTGCTATAAATAGGGATTCCCTATCTCCTCCTATAGTTTGATTAATTTGTTAGGCTGGCTCACAGAACACAGGGAAACACTTATGTTTATTAGTTTATTATAAAGGATATTTTATTTTATATTTTTGAGACCAAGTCTTCCTCTGTCACCCAGGCTGGAGTGCAGTAGAACAATCTCAGCTCACTGCAACCTATGCCTCCTGAGTTCAAGCAATTCTTGTGCCTCAGCCTCCTGAATAGCTGGGATTATGGGCTTGCACCTCCACGCCCAGTTAATTGTTTTATTTTTAGTAGAGACAGAGTTTCACCATGTTGACCAGGCTGGTCTCAAACTCCTGGGCTCAAGCGATCCACCCACTTCAGCCACCCAAAGTGGTGGGATTACAGGCATGACCCACCGTGCTTGGCTAGGATATTTTAAATGATACGAATGAAGAGCCATATGGAGAGATACATAGGGTAACGTCTGGAAGTATCCCTAATGCTGGAGCTTCTTTCCTTTGGAGTTGGGGAATGAATCCCCAGTATGTCAAAGTATTCCTTTTCCCCTTCTTTGATGCTCCCCCTCCCACAAACCCAGTCCTTTTAGGTTTTTCTGAAAGCTTCGTAACATAGACATAATTGAATAGATCATTGGCCATTGGTGATCAACTTAACTTTAAGCCCTTTCCCTTCCCCTGAGGTTAGGGAGTGGAAGTGAAAGTCCCAACCCTCTAATCATGCCTTGGTCTTCATGTGACCATACCTCACCCTGATACTACCCAGGGGTTGCCAACCATCAGTCTACTCATTAGCACAGCAAAAGACTTTGGCAATTCCAAGGATTTTAAAAGTTATATGTGCCAGGAAACAGAGACCAAATATATATTTCATAGTATCACTGTGCAGTCCCACTCTTCAAACTCTGATCCCTTACATCAAAAGAATATAAAAACTCAAAAGATAGTGCCATATTACCAGTATCCCATTCAATTATTAACAGGTTGTCCAGTCTGTCATATGGTATGAATGTGTCTCCCGGGGTGAGGCCACTCAGGTTTGCAGACTTCTATTTGATCCTATCAGCCTCTAAAAGCAAGAGTGCCAGCCTAGACAACACAGCGAGACCTTGTCTCTACAAATAATTTAAAAATTAGCTAAGCATAGTGGTATATACCTGTAGTCCTCGCTACTCAGGAGACTGAGGCAGGAGGACTACTTCAATCCAAAACGTTGAGACTGCAGTGAGCCATAATCAAACCACTGTGCTCCACTCTGGGTGATAGAGTGAGACCCTATCTCAAAAAAAAAAAAAAGGTAAAAGAAAAAAAACAGCCAGAGTGGTCAGAGTGGTCTCAGAAAACATATAATTTTACACTTTAAGGATATGATATAATTGAGATAAGAGACAATGTCATCTCTTTCTCTGAGCCTCTCTCAAGGTATTAATACAATATTGGATGATATGATTTGGCTGTGTCTCCACCCAAATCTCATCTTGAATTCCCATAATCCTCTTGTGTGGTGAGAGACAATTTAATCATGAGGGCAGTTACCCTCATGCTGTTCTCATGATAGTGAGTTAGTTATCACGAGATCTGCTGGTTTTATAAAGGGCTCTTCCCCCTTTTGCTTGGCATTTCTCCTTGCTGCCGCCATGCCATGTGAAGAAGGGCATGTTTGTAAGTTTCATCATGATTACAAGTTTCCTGAGGCCTCCCCAGCCATGCCGACCTGAGTCAATTAAACGTCTTTCCTTTATAAATTACCCAGTCTTAGGTATGTCTGTTTTAGCAGCATGAGAATAGACTAATACATTGGTTTTCCCTTACTCCATAACCCATTTATTTATTGTTTTACCCTTGGCTACTATTTCTCTTTCTCTGCATTTATACTCAAATTTTCTGTTTGGAAGGAATATTATGCTGGTCGTACTACAGGTGTAATACTAGTCTAGCAAATACCTCTCCCTCAGTCCATTCCTAGTCAGAGAAGGTAATATTACTTAGGTGCAGAGCTAGTGAGTTATTTTGGCCACTAGGCAATAGCTGCATTCACTGTTAACCCCAATTTTGCCAGATAGGATGAAGGCATAACCCACCCCTATTAGGTCCTTAGGAATTCTGACATAAGGTTTAAAAACACAGGTACCAGTTCTTGCTTGGGAATCATCCCTGTTTCCAGTACTTGTTATGACAGCCCTGGTCCTGTGACTACTGACTGCATTAGGTAAGGGGGGATAATTGAGATGATGCAGGGAAGAGAGAAAAACAAAATATAGTCATTATACCAGTGTGCTGCTCCCTGGGTAAGAACTGCATAGTCATCCTGGCGTCCCTCCTTACCCACTCTCCCCCACCTCCACCAGAAAACAGGAAACTCTAGTGGGGAGAGTCCTTTAGTCCCTCTCATGTTGAGCATGAGCACATACTCATGAAGGCATGCAAGCCAGCCCTGCATGCATTTACCTCTCCTATCTTAGACAACCAACATTTTATTATCTTGTTCCACTTCTCTATTCAACTGTTACTCTGAGATGGGTAACTCTCTGCCCATTGCTGTACAGTGTGTTCCTTGGTCTAAAGAAATGAAGGTCAGCTGTCCAAAATCATGCAATATCATCTGTTCTGGTTTTTTATAGCACCCTGAGCATTTGCATCTTCTACTCTGTAAGCAAAGCCAAATCCAGAGTCAGTGTCTATTTCTGTCAAGACCCATTCATAGCCCTTCAGGGCCACCAGCATCAGTCTCACTTGCCAGCTATGTTCAGGGCCTTCCCACCAGGGATCTGCCACATAGCCATAGGCAGTCTCTGCCTCTTTTGCTGGCAAACAGAACAGTCTTTATTGGCATTTTGTGTCCCAGAGGATGCAAGAGGAACACGTCTAGATAGCTTGTCTCTGCACTACTGCACGACTCTCATATTTACTCACATTATGTACCCAAGTGGCCCCCTTAAGTAAGCACATGGGGATTATTTACTTATTGATTCCAGACACCTTTAGAACCTGGAGGGAGTTCTTCTGATGAGCATTGAGATACCTACTTTAAGGCACCCCTTAAATTTCCGTAGTAATTTCCAAAGGACCACGCTCCATATGGGCATCCCTTTAATAGACCAGGTTTCCATTGCCCTCATATGCAATCAGGCCTTTGGTCACTGACCGTGAGTCCGTACAAACCCAAACCTAGAGGCTTTTAGCACTGTTCAGTTGTTTCCATTACCACTAGTAAAACGACATGCGAGTCAGCTCACCAAGCTAATTTGTTTTTACCTTCTTCAGTCAGAGTGGCATCATTCCCAATGGTATGTTGTTCACTCACCATGGAACTGCCACCACAAACCAAGCAGCCCTTTGTCAGTCAGGTGACTGCTGTTTATATGGCATGTTCAAGCAACGGAGGAGTCCAGCAACTCCTCACACAGTTCCAGATCAGTCCTGGGGGAAAGTGGCTCCTTGCTTGTGAGAATCTCCTTGAATTCCTCAGGTAGCATGACCCTGTATAAAACTTTTTATTTTATTAGGAACTCTTCTGGGCACTGCTGTCCACATTAGAGTGATTTTCTAACACTCAAGACATCATGGGTATTTTGGGTTTCAGTATCATTTTATATGCTTTAGTCATAAGGGTACCTTACTTTAATGTCCCATAGCAAGGCAAATGCCCCTCAAGTGGAAATTCTCTAGTCCAGAGTCCTACTAGTTGTGTTACTGGAAAAAGGTCCCAGTCCAGACCCCAAGAGATGGTTCTTGGACCTCATGCAAGAAAGAATTTGGGGCAAGTCCATAGAGTAAAGTGAACGCAAGTTTATTAAAGTAAAGGAATAAAGAATGGCTACTCCGTAGGCAGAGCAGCAGCATGGCTGCTTGACTGCATATAGTAATAGCCATTTCTTGATTATATGCTAAACAAGGGGTGGATTATTCATGAGTATTCCTGGAAAGAGGTGGGCAATTCCCGGAACTGAGGGTTCTTCCCCTCAGGGTAACTTCCTGACATTGCCATGGCATTTGTAAATTGTCCTGGCACTGGTAGGAGTGTCTTTTGGCATGCTAGTGCATTATAATTAAAATATATGTGTAAAATGAGCAGCGAGGATGACCAGAGGTCACTTTCATTGCTGTCTTGGCTGCGGTGGGTTTTGGCCAGCTTCTTTACTACATCCTGTTTTATCAGAAGGGTCTTTGTGACCTGTATCTTGTGCTGACCTCCTATCTCATCCTATGACTAAGAATGCCTAACCACCTGGGAAGGCAGCCCAGTAGGTCTCAGCCTTATTCTTTACCCAGCCCCTATTCGAGATGGAGTCACTCTGGTTCAAACGCTTCACAGTTGTCACTGGGAGGTGCTAACTTTTGAGCCATAAGCCCTAGTCTATATTCCATAAAGGACTATCAAAGAATTTGCCCCTACTAGCACTTAAGCTTCTAATCTACACTATATGGGCTCAGGCAATTTTACTAGTTCCTAATTAACCTGCGCAATTACTAGTGATTGAAGGGCAGATTTGCCGTTCTGTTTTACAGTACTAGGTATGGGAAACATTTCCCAGTCAGATACAATGTCCATCTCCAAAATACAGTCAGGCAAAAGAGATGCAACCACTTTCCATAAAGCATGTTTAAATATACTAACCCTCCTATAAACTTTTATCTTTGTTAAAAGAAAAACTTTTGACAAATTAAATTTAATAAAGTCTAATCAAGCAAACAATGATTCACAAATTGGGCAACCCCAGGATGAGATTAGGTTCAGATGACTCTGGGACTGGCACGTGGTCAGATAACATGTATGGACAGAAAAAAGAATGACGTACAGCAAACAGGAGTGAGTGTAAACTAAAAATAAAATTCTAAGCACCCCCAACCAGCTGAATGAATCCTTCCTCTCGGCCAAGGGTATTCCAAAGTTAAGAAGTTCAGGCTATGATAGGAAGTAGGAGTTGGACTTGCCTTGTGATACCCTCCCTTTTTTTGGAATTCAGGCATAACTGACCAGCATTAATATTAAAACAGAGATCTAAGGCTTTTTGTCACAATAAGACACCAAATTCTGGTGGCTCATGCCTGTAATCCCAGTATTTTGGGAGGCTGAGGTGGGTGGATCACTTGAAGTCAGGAGTCTGAGACCAGCCTGGTCAACGTGGTGAAACCCTGTCTCTACTAAAAATACAAAAATTAGCTGGGCGTGGTGTTGTCAGAGGCATGTGAACCAGAGCAACTCCATCTTAAATAGGAGATAGGCAAAATAAGGCTGAAACCCACTGGGCTGCATTCCCAGACAGTTAAGGCATTCTAAGTCACAGGATGAGCTATGAGGTTGGCACAAGGTACAGGTCATAAAAGCCTTGCTGATAAAATAGGTTGCCATAGCCGGGCGCGGTGGCTCACACCTGTAATCCCAGCACTTTGGGAGGCCGAGGCAGATGGATCACGAGGTGAAGAGATCGAGACCATCCTGGTCACCATGGTGAAACCCCGTCTCTACTAAAAATACAAAAAATTAGCTGGGCATGGTGGCGTGTGCCTGTAATCCCAGCTACTCAGGAGGCTGAGGCAGGAGAATTGCCTGAACCCAGGAGGCGGAGGTTGTGGTGAGTCGAGATTGCACCATTGCACTCCAGCCTGGGTAACAAGAGCAAAACTCTGTCTCAAAAAAAAAAAAAAAAAAAAAAAAAAAGTTGCCATAAAGAAGCTGACTAAATCCCACCAAAACCAAGATGGCTGTGAGAGTGACCTCTGGTGTCCTCACTACTATATTCCCATTAGCGCCATGACAGTTTATAAATGTCATGGCAACGTCAGGAAGTTCCCTATATAGTCTAAAAAGTGTTGGCATGAATAACCACTCCTTGTTTATTATCAAGAAATAACCATTAAAATGGGCAGCCGGCAGCCCTCAGGGCTGCTGTCTATGGAGTAGCCATTCTTTTATTCCTTCACTTTCTTACTAAACTTGCTTTCACTTTACTCTGTGGACTCGCCCTGAATTCTTTCTTGTGTGAAATCCAAGAACCCTTTTTTGGGGTCTGGATACAGAACCACTTCCTGTAACAGTGGCAAGCACCTGTGGTCCCAGCTACTCACGAAGCTAAGGCAAGAGAATCACTTGAACCCAGGAGGTGGAGTTTGCCATGAGCTAAGATCACGCCACTGCACTCCAGCCTGGACGACAGTCTCAAAATAAATAAATAAATAAATAAAATTTGAAAAGACACCAAATTCCAGCTGACTCTAGTATAGCATCACATGACAGATAGCAGGCCCTAAAAGAAATCGAAGTATTTTACCCTAAAATATATATTTTGTAATGGCCTTGCTAAGCTGTCTGCATTCTGTAGAGAATTCCTTTCCCTTTCCAGGTCTTTTCCCTGATGGAGGAGAGAATTAAGTAAGAGTCTGACAGCTTTTTAAGTCTGATAAGAAACATTTACAGTCTATTCTCTCTGAATCCTATTATCTAGAGGCTTCATCTGCATGATAAAACCTTGGTCTTCAAACTGCTTATCTTAACCTAGACACACCCTTCTATGGATTCTAGGGCTTTAGATAAACTTTCAATCAATTGCTAATCCGAAAATCTTTGAATCCACCTACCATCCGGAAACCTGGAACTTTCTCCCCTAATCCCTACTCCCAGTGGTCTCCCCTTTCCTAACCGAACCAATGTACTTCTTACATGTGCTGATTGGTGTGTCCCTAAAATGTAGAAAACCAAGCTGTTGCCCAACCATCTTGGGCACTTGTGGTCAGGCCCTCCTGAGGTATGTCCTTAACCTTGGCAAAATAAACTTCTAAATTGATTGAGACTTGTCTCAGATAGTTTTTGATTTACATGAGGTACAGAAGCAACTGTGTTGGTTACAGCTTGGCATTTGCCTTGTTTAAACAAGGCTTGAAGAATTGGCTGCCTGTGATCAGCTGAGATTCAGCAACTTGTTGCAAAGTAATAACAGTCTGTTTATACATTCAGTTAGCTTAGAGTTCACTGTGTATGGAGAAACTTTAATGCCAAACTTAAACCATGTAAGGAGGCAGCTTTAGACTAAATGAATTTAACATCTTAATTCCGTCAACTCTGACTTTCCTAACTATAGCCTCCATTAGGACTTTACAGACATATTTTGAAATCACAGTACATTGGGTTCCTGTGTCAAGGAGCCCTGGAAATTCTCCACCCCTGACCATTTTACCCACTTTTGTGCAAAAGGCCTTTGGGTCCCGGGCGGGAGGTTGAGCCAAGGGACCCCAGCCCTTTTGTCAATCTTTATCTTGATTAATCTGTCTGACTGCTGCTTTAGGCAATTTTAGACCATTTTTCTGATTATAATCTTCGCCTCCTGACTTTTCATATTTCTCCAAACTAGGGTAAACACAGCAAACTTCTTTGGAGCCCTTTAATGTCATAGGGCCAGCTGGAGCTCCTGTTGGTCCCTCCAACCTTAAGAGCTTTATTTTGACTCCATACATTTCCATTTTGGTCACCTCATTTCTTTTCAACCATATAAAGATTTCCACCCTGCTCAGACAAATCCCATGACTCTCCTCTTTTTCCTCTTAGTTTCACATTTATCAATGTTTTCTTTATTCACCTTCTTTCTTTTTCTTTTTATTGAGACCCCATCAGCTGCAAAGTTTGTTCCTGGTGTTAAGCTCCTTCTTCCTTTGCAATTTGGTCTTTCTCGAGTGGTCCTGTGAATGCTTTCTTCTCCTCTGTGGTCTGCTAGCAGCCATGGCCAAATTTGAAGGCAGTGTCAATGAACTTAAGTCAGTCTTCTCCAGAGCTCGCCATTCGGGGTGCACCAGCGAGGACTTACGGAGGGTGGAGCATTTGCTTCTTGGTTCCCACCACACAGCCTTTCAGCGTGACAAAATCATTGGTCACTTCACCATAGTGGACAAAGCCACCCAGAGGGTTGCTGCTCTTGTCAGACACGTCATAGCTGGTGGAGGCATTGTTCTTGATCAGCTTGCTATCCTTGATAAGGTAGCCTGGCCAATCTTACAGATCTTGTTGATCTCAGTGTGGTGATGATAGCCTTTCTGCCCAGCACATGTCACAGAGAAGGCCACATGGGCAGGGTGCCATGCCCCAATACAGGCCACCTTACTCAGGCTTCGGTGGGTCTTGCAAGGCAGCTGCTTTGTGTGCCAACAACTGGTGACCCCTTTGTAGCCTTTGCCGTTGGTCATTCCAATGATGTCGATCATTTCATCCTTCCTAAACACTTGGTTCACAGGTACCTGCTGCTCCAACCTCTCGCGGGCCCAGTCCAGCTTCTTGGCCATGGTGCCTCCATCAGGTGCGCCGCCTTCTGGCACAGAGGAAGCAGGTGCATCTGGGTGTGGGCAATGATGCGGATGACTTGGCAGTACTTCACACTGCTGAAGTCATTCTCCCGCTGCTTCTTTCCATCCTCCTCCTGCCGTTTCTTGCAGTACTTCGTAAAGGTTTTCCTCTTCGATTTATGCCAATTCTTATAGAAATGCCTCTGCACTCCTCGCTGATGTGCTCAGTGAAGATGATCTTGAAGTTCTGGAGGCCTTGAGGGGTTTCCGTGTAGCCCACAATGCCCACAACCACCATGGGTGGCGTCTCCACAATGGTCACAGCCTCTACCACACCTCCTTCTTGTTCACCTTGGATCCTGGCCTATGAACTTCCCACACATGGGATTTGGGTCATGCCAGCCTTGTATCCCAGAAAGGCTGTGAGGTGGACCAGCTTGCTTGGAAGGGTCATCTTTAGGGAAGCTTTTCATCTTCCTATGATGCCTGCTGCTGTACTGTGAGGCAGCAAGCCGAGGGACCAGTGTCTGGGAGCAGAGAACTTTCTGTGAGACATCACGCTGTTAAAATCCGCTTGTATTCACCTTATTTCTTAATATCCATTTAAAAATGTCCATCTTCCTGGAAAGTTCTTTGACTCTCTTCTCTTTTTTTATTCTCTTGTTAATTAACCTAATGTTTTCATTAGCATCTGTTAAGACCCTTGAGGGGAAGCTGTGACAGCAAACTGGATAAAGCTTCCTGAACTTGCTTTTGGGTTTGCAAAATAGTAAGGTTATATAAAGATCTACATTAAAGGAGCCCCCTTAATAACGCTTGCCATAACTCAGCAGGTGAATATCCCAGTCATTATAAACCTGGTCCCATATGGTTTGCAAGTGAAGCATATCAGCTGCTGTAACTGGAGTGTTTCACTTAGCATTTCTAGGTGAAGTCAGGCAATCTCCCTCTTCAGAGTATCCAGTTCACCAGGCTGGCTATTCCCTCAGGAATCACCTCCAGTCCATGAGGGTTTCATAGTGAGCTATGGATATTGCATCAACCCAGACATATTCTTCCACTCTACAGAATTTAAAACCAAAGATACTGCCCCTAAATTAGTTACTCTCTCAATCCATTTTAGTAAAGGTTATTCAGGAAGCTGATGATACCAGTCTATAAAATGAAACAATTCCTTTACACTATACCCTCTGGTTTCAGTAGCTTCGTTGTTTTGCCTTTTCCACACGTTGACAACCTTCTTGGTAAACACAGGTCTTAGAGGTACTTTCTGTAGTCCTGGCATAACTTTTTTCGGGGAGATGGCTCTGAGGCTAATGACTGAAGTTCTAACTCACTGTAATCTGCACTGGGCATAGCATCAAGGTCTGACACAGCACTGTCTTTTAATTTCATTTTAGCTATTACAGATAGCAATAATCACGGAACTGTATATTTTACTTTTTTGTTGTTTAAGTTTGCATCTCTTTATGGATCCAGCAAACCAACTCTCCAGGAGTTGAATGCATCTTTAAATTCCATTGGTTACTTTTACTTTTAGTAATTGAGTGCAACACAGCTACTGCTTCATACCATGGTGATATGGCTCCAACGACTGGAGAAACACCATGGGTCCTTTGTCTCAACCAATAAGATTAACAGCACAGACACACGTGGAGTGATTTTAAGGAGTGGAAAGTTTAATAGGAAAGAAAGAAGAAAACAGCTCCCCCGCACAGAGGGAGGGAGGCTCCAAACAGAGAAACCCCACATGCCACAGAAAGCAGTCAGTTATATTGGGAGGCTGGAGGAGGTGGTATCTGATTTGCATAGGGCTCAGGGGATTGGCTTAAACAGGTATGTCATTCATGTAGCCCTCAGAAAAAATGGATCCTCCCACTCTAGCCTTTTAATATGGAAATGCAGGTCACCACAATATCCTGCACATGTGGTGTTATCTGGAGGTGGCCATGACACCTGCCACAGGTGATGACAAGGAAAAGAGGGAAGGAACTGCTACATTGGATGGACCTGGTTTCTAGCCACAGAATTTGCATATCAGTGCTTGGCAGTCTAGTTTTTTAAGCTGCTTTCTGTTAGAAAGAAAATGGTTAAGGGCTTGCTTTTAATTAAAGAAAAATTCTACTGAGAACCTTCACCCTTTCTAGCTGCCTAAATATTATTTCTTAATAACTCCTGTTTTAATATGTAGCCACATGATCTCCCAAGAATCAAAAGTTTATCACCCTTCACCTGTTTGTCCTTTTTTACCCAAAATCACTTGTTCCTTTGAGCCAGGGGCCAATCTAGTAAATCCCACTTCTGACACCAAATCTGAGCCTATTGAAGAAAAACAAACTCAGTTTCTCCTACTATATTCTCACAAGATAGAACATTTTTGTAACTAAATGTGTAAGGGTTTTCCCCCTACACGCCAAGCAAGCATCAATTTTACAGCTCTAATTCAATTTAATTCTGACACTATATACCTGGAGGTGGTATTGGTTTCTACAGTTTGAGAGCTAAGTCCTAGAAGACTGCCCTCTACTTCAGATGCCAGTTGCAAATCTGGGTCTCTGGAATAAGTCAGGATTCCCACAACCTCCTCCTTGAATTCAATTAATTTGCTAAAGTGGGTCACAGAACTTAGGAAACACTTACTTACATTTTCTGGTGTATTATGAAGGATATTACAAAGGGCACAGATAAAGAACTGTCTAGGGTAAGATTATGTGAGGAAGGGGCACAGAACTTCCATACCCTCTCTGGGTGCACCACCTTCCAGGACCCTCCACATGTCCAGCTATCCAGAAAACCCCTGAACTCAATCTTTTGGGAGGTTTTATGGAAGCCTCATTACATAGGCATGATTGATTAAATCCTGGTCACTGGTAATCAACTTAACCTTCATCCCCTGTCTTCTCCCCAGAGGTTGTGAGATGGGCTGAAAGTCCCAACCCTCTACTCATGCCTTGGACTTCCCTGTGATCAGCCTCCATCTTGAAGCTACCTGGAGATTTCCAACCATTAGCCAACTGATTAGCATACAAAAAGGCATTGCTTTGGAGATTTTAGGAGTTATAGGCTAGAAAATGAGATGAAAACCAAATATCTATTTTGCTACAGCACAATAGGTTTTCAAGGCTCTTTGAAATCTGCCCATATTCCTGATCTACTTGGTGAAACCTACAGGGAGCCACTTTGGCAAGTATGGAATGGGGTTCAGAGTCTAGGTTTTGGACTCAAGCTGACTGTAGCTATATGACCATGGGCAAGTTCTGTGACCTCTTCAAGCCATATCTCCTCATGTATAAAATGGGGGTAAGAACAGTATCCACTCTGTGGACCTAGCCCCTTGATAGAAGCATGTTTTATGAAATAAACTGTGTTAGTCACTTGGTACAAGGAAATCAATCATTATTTGGTAATGGAGGGAGATTAACACTTTGTTCCCAGAGCATTTCTAGCCACCTCCACATTACAAGATAATTAGGAATTGGCGATCTAGTACCAAAGTTCTAAAAAATGTCCCCCATAATATGAATGAGGGGAAAGAAGAACAACAGCAGCAACAACAAAAGTTAAACAAATAGGCTAGGAGCTGTGGCTCATGCCTGTAATCCTAGCACTTTGGGAGGCTGAGTAAGGGGATAACAAGGTCAAGAGATTGAGACCATCCTGGCCAACATGGTGAAACCCTGTCTCTACTAAAAATACAAAAATAATTAGCTGGGCGTGGTGGTGTGAACCTGTAGTCCCTGCTACTCAGGAGGCTGAGGCAGGAGAATCGCTTGAACTTGGGAGGCAGAGGTTGCAGTGGGCAGAGATCAAGGCACTGCACTCCAGCCCGGCGACTGAGCAAGACTCCATTTCAAAAAAAAAAAAAAAAAAGATTAAACAAATAGTGAGGTGACATGCTTCTAAATACTTAAAAAATTGTTACTTTACTAAAAGGGTCTAGATAAATACTCTTAGAGTCACAATAGAGCAGGAAGGGTCCCAAAGTTGCTCTTGGGAGCTAGATTTTAATCCAGACTTCCTGTGTTCACCAGCCTTCGAGATAGTGAATGGTCATACCTTGGCTCAAAACTCTCCCTGACTGACATCAGTTTGGGACACGCAGAGCCTAGCACATTTTAAGAAAACTCTTCTAACTGGCCACAGGATATGATTTTCAGCAGACAATGCTTGTTTATATACTGCATATGTTTATTTTTTTTTAAAGCCACTAGGAAACAACAAAATGTTAATAGTTGTTATCCCTGGGAGATAGGGTTATAGATTTAAATTTTCTTCTTTGTATTTTTCTGCACTTTTAGTAATTTGTTTTATAATAAATATGTATTGTCTAAATAATTCAACAATTAGACATTAGTCTATATGCCAGGGACTTTGCTAGGCATTGAGAATGCAGCATCCATTATTCCTGGTGTTTACAGTCTCGAAGGGAATAGGACATTGAATACATAGATACACAAGTAATTAATTGCTTTCTCTACAGAGAAGTCTAGAAGACTATAAAATCAAGAGGGACTTTACCTGGTTCTGGGGAGACTTCTGAAAAAAAAAGATTTTAAAGCTGAAATCTGGCCAGGTGCAGTTCACGACTGTAATCCCAGCACTTTGGGAGGTTGAGGTAGGTGAATCACTTGAGGTCCAGAATTCAAGACCAGCCTGGCCAATAAGGCAATATCCCATCTCTACTACAAATACAAAAAAATTCGCCAGGTGTGATGATGCGCACCTGTAGTCCCAGCTACTCAGGAGGCCGAGGTAGGAGAATCGCTTGAACTTGGGAGGCAGAGGTTGCAATGAGCGAATATTGAGCCACTGCACTCTAGCCTGGGCGACAGAGAAAGATTCTGTCAAAAAAAAAAAAAAAAAAAAAGCTGAAATTTAAGGGAGGAAAGAAAGAGGGAGATATTGTAGGTGGAGAGAAGAACATGTGCAAAGTGCCTGAGGCACACAGTGTATTTAAGAAACCAAGAGCAAGCCAGAGTAGCTACAACTTGGGGAAAGATGGGTGTTCAGATATGGTAAGACCAGAGCAAGCATGGCCTTATGGAGCTTATTACTGTTTTTTTGCATTTTATTTTAAGAGAAATTGAAAACCAAGGTTTTAAACAGAATATGGTAACAGAAAGTTATGTCTATTTCATATTCTATTTTTAATTTCAAATCATTTGTTATCTGTAATGAGTTTTCACATTTGGATTTTTAAGGCCAATTCAATAGATTCATCCTTATATTGCATAAAAGTGTTTTATAGAAAGCCTTTTTTCTTAAAACATTAACTTCCTTTGGCCAGGCACGGTGGCTCCTGCCTATAATCCCAGCACTTTGGGAGGCCAAAGTGGAGGTTTGCCTGAGCCCAGGAGCTTGAGACCAGCCTGGGCAAGATGGCAAGACTTTATCTTACTTTAAAAAAAAAAATACAGCAACACAAATGACACTGTATCTTCCTCTATACTGGGATTTTGAAACCTGCACATCACTGCAGCCTGTCTCTCCCATCGTCAGTTCGGGGCAACGGAGCATGCTGGAAAGGACAGGAGCATAGAGTAGAAGGCTGAGCAGCAAGACCCTCCCATGTACACCAGGGAGTTGAGGCATGAGACCACCACATGAGCATTCCGTCATGAAATTTCATGTGCCATGGAAATGCAAAACAATTCGGTTCCCAGACCAGCTGCCGTCAAAACACAGCTGGACAAATGACAACATCTAGAACCTGACAAATAGGGAGGGTTTTTTCACTGAGGGCAAAGCTGGGTCACTGTCATGCCGATTAACTGTAGTTCAGGCTTAGGTGATGAACTGAGACCACTATCCCGAAATGGTATATGAGTAATCCTCACATGCCAATATGAAGTTAAATTTGTTACAATGCTTTTGAGTTTGCTTTACATTTTTATTTTAAACCTACCCTGCTTTATCATCTTAGGAAATCACTGTATCAGAAGTAATTAGCCATGTGGCTGCTAAATAACAGATGAGAGATTTCCAGCAAATGCTCCTCTCCAGTGTTCCTAAATCTACTGGGCATGTCCTGACCACCAGGTGATTTGAATGGCAGAGGTAACTGCCAGAACATACCCCTGCTCCTGGAGAAACTCAGAGGTTTAGTGGGCTCTGGAGCCGCAGTAATGGGCATCTGGTAGTCAACTTTTTCCTGTAATGAGGAGTTATTAAATATTCACATCAGGAACTGAGACTTTAGTCTGCCCTCAACTGGTCTTCCAACCTGTTACCTATTATGCCTCACACTTTATATACCCTGGTATACAACAAGAAGAAACTTGTGAATGTTCTATAAAACCTGCTACTGACATCAGGGTGGGTCTTTGAGGCTTATGGTTATCCTAATAAAATGAAGGAATGTGTAACAGACTGTAGCCAGCAGACCACCAACTACTTTATTGTTTAAACACAAAAGCAAAACTTTGGTAAACCTACTGTACCTGAGTCACAGCGTGTGGCTGTTTCTTAAACCTTGAAGACTCTGTTATGTACCCAACTTCGGATGACATCTGTATGTTTCTTGTTTCCCTCCATGTGATGAGTTTACTCAGTTACATGCTTAGACAAGAAATTCCTGTTGATGGAGTGGTTATGAATTACAGACTGGAGTTTGCAAATCAATTTGGAATTTTAAGAAAATAAACTCAAACCAGATCTGAGAGGCCAGCTTCTCCACAGACAGCATAAGTGTGAGGCAAAAAAAGAGCCTGAGCAGACAGGCAGTCAGGTAGCCCTAGCATAGGTGGGAAGGAGGTCTTCTGTGACCCCAGAATCCTCTTTCCTGATCTCTTCCTTTCACTACCGCTACCCTCATGCTCAGGAACTCAGTATCCTACTCTTACGATGCAAATGCAGGGAAGGATCTATATCAGCAGAGGAATGGCAGAAAACTCTCAGAGTTAAGTGCAGAGAATTAAGTGAAGGAGTTATTTCTTGAGATGTGGGCAGGTAATGGAAACCAATGAGGGAGAGAAGAGTGCCCTTGGACTCTCACCAGCAGGGAGCTGTTCCTCCCCACCAAAGTGGTCAAGGGTGAAAGAGCCCTTATAAGAGTCAAGTAGGCATTTTAATAAAGGAAACTGGCGGGGCAGCCTGCAGTGGTCAGCTTCCTGGTGCACAGAGTAGACCATAGAAGGACGGAGAACCCATCTGAAATGGCAAACAGAAAATAACCAGCACAGAGTCTGGCATTAGATTATTCAATCTGTTACCATGTTCAGTTAATTAGTATCCAAAACCTAATAGGTGTGAAAGAAAAGTTAGGGATCATGCTAGCATTTTAGTTTTAATCCTTGAACTAAAAAGTTTCCAACCATCAGTGAGGATCTGGGAGGGGGGAAAGAATGACCTATTTCTGCTTCCCAATCACACCCAAAAGTTAGTGCTCACTGGTCTTTTGAATGCTCAGTGATGTGAGCAAGAGCTTCCAGGTGAGACCTGATATAAGACCCTCTTTGGGAGAGTCTTTTGCCCTCCAAAGTGCTGCTATTTATTGGACAAATATTGAGTCCAGTGCAGTGTCCACTTGCAATATTTTGCATGCAAAAGAATTTTCTAGGCCACCTGTGGTGGCTTGCGCCTATAATCCCAGCACTTTGGGAGGCCAAGGCGGGTGGACCATCTGAGGTCAGGAATTCAAGACCAGCCTGACCAACATAGCAAAAACCCCATCTCTACTTAAAAAAAAAAAAATATTAGCTGGTTGTGGTGGCACATGCCTATAATCCCAGCTCCTCTGGAAGTTAAGGCAGGAGAATCACTTGAACCTGGGAGGCAGAGGATGCAGTGAGCCAAGATCGAGCCACAGTACTCCAGCCTGGGCGACAGAGTAATACTGTGTATCAAAGAAAAAAAAACGAATTTTCTTATTAAGCTCGTTTAGCCATCATTAATCCATACCCCTCATTTTGGTCCTGAACTTTTGACAAAGCCTTCCCCAACATTTCTATTCTTCTGGCATTTCTCCCTTCAAATCATATCTCCCACAGAACCATCAGTTTATTTTATCTAGAAAAATAAATCCCTGCTTAAAACCTTGCCCTGGCTCCCATTATCTATAGTGTCAAGTCCACACCCCAAGAATGGACTCCCAGGTACCTCTGCAGCCTCTCTTCTCTACTCTCTGCCTTGCCCTTTAAATAACTACCATGTTGGCACTTTTATTTATGTGTCTATTAATTTTTTTATTATCATTTTTATAGAGACAGAGTCTCCCTATGTTTCACAGGTTGGTGCTAAACTCCTAAGCTCAAGCAATTCTTCCATTTCAGCCTCCCGAAGTGCTGGGCTTACAGGTGTGAGCCACTGTGCCTGGCCGTGTCAGCACTTCTCTTCATGTCTTTCCAGGAACATGAGACCCTCTTTGGCCCCCATGGCTGGCCCGCCTGTCTCCCAAGGGTTATTTTGAGAAGCAGCTCAGAAGTAACAACTCTAGGCTGCCATGCTGAGATGCTCTCTAGGTCTGACTGTTCTTCAACACAGAATTCTCTGCATCACATTGAAATGCCTCATCTCCCACCTTCTCTGGGAACACCGTAAAGCAAGAACCATGTCCTATTCATTGAATAATCAATAATCCTCCCCAATACAGTATGTGATAAGAATTGGCATTCAAAAATACATGATGAACTAAACTTCCCAAAAAGAAGTGTTCCCTTAGAGCAAAGTTCCTTAGGACATTAGACTTTTTTTTTTTTTAACTCTGTAGGTATACAACCTATACAGGTATTTTATTACTGTCATTAGGTTTCTCTATATATTTTTGTTTTATTTTGTTTTGAGATGGAGTCTCACTGTGTTGCCCAGGCTGGAGTGCAGTGGTACAATCTCCGCTCGCTGCAACCTCCACCTCCCGTGTTCAAGCGATTCTCCTGCCTCAGCCTCCTGAGTAGCTGGGATTACAGGTGTGTGCCACCAGGCCCGGCTAATTTTTGTATTTTTAGTAAAGATAGGGTTTCATCATGTTGGTCAGGCTGGTCCTGAACTCCTGACCTTGGGCAATCTGCCCACCTCAGCCTCCCAAAACATTGAGATTACAGGCATGAGCCACCGTGCCAGGCCTGGTTTCTCTATATGTTCTATGTATACCCCAGCCCCTTAAGAATTGGTTTAAATGAAAATTCAAAACATTTTGAAAGCTGATTGATTAAATGATGTTTGGTAGAATGAATGAAAGGAATTGAACTGCTGGCTGGGCATAGTGGCTCATACCTGAAATCCCAACATTTTGTGAAGCTGAGGCAGATAGATCACCTGAGGTCAGGAGTTCGAGACCAGCATGGCCAACATGGTAAAACCCCTACAAAAATTAGCTGGGTGTGGTGGCGTCCGCCTGTAGTCTCAACTACTAGGGAGGCTGAGGCAGGAGAATTGCTTGAACCCAGGAGGCAGAGATTGCAGTGAGCCGAGATTGCGCCACTGCACTCTAGCCTGGAGTCTGGCAACAGTGCAAGACTCTGTCTCAAAAAAAAAAAAAGAAAAGACTTCCTTGTATGGTTTGGCAGTGTGTTTCTAAAAAATGGGAGTCCTAAATGAAAGGAGTCAAAAATACCTCAGTTCTCATGAACTATATCCTCTGACAACATTATTTATCACCTAAAATCAATATCCTCTAGACGTCTCTATCATCTTAGTGTTCTCTAGCACTCCTGTCTGGGTGGGCTGAACCATATCTAGAATGCAACCTCATCCGTTCAACTGGAACTCACCCACCTGGAGTTACTGGAAAACTTGCATTTCACATTTGGCATGTTACCTCAACCATCAAAATAATCTGGAGTTGGTTTATCCTTTGGAAAACTCTTTGCTGCAAGTCAAAAAATCATTAGTCAGAAAAAGGATGTTAGTGACAGAGAAACCAGAGCAGCATAAACAAAGCTGAGATGTTGGCTGCCAACCACTCAACCTGTGGAAGGGCAGATGGAGGGGACGCTCCTCGGCCCTCAGACTTCATACCAGCTTACCAACGCCGTAACTATCAACACCATCCGAGGGGGCCTAAACAAGGAACACTCTTGTGGTTAAAAGGGGCAAGGAGATGCTTCAGAAATTCTAACTCCTCTTGAGTGTTCAGTGCTGTGAATGATCAATTAACAAAATTATCCAGTGAAGCCCCCGCCTCACCACTGCAATGCAAATATTTTCTTTTCTTTTTTTCCCTCAGGATGTAAAGTTAAAACTTACCTAATTCAGTGGTTTTATTTATTCGTTTATTTATTTATTTTGAGACAGTGTCCCACTCTGTTGCCCAGGCTGGAGTGCAGTGACTTGATCTGAGCTCACTGCAACCTCTGCCTCCTGGTTTTAAGCAATTCTCATACCTCACCCCCACAAGTAGCCGGGATTACAGATGTTTACCACCACCCCTGGCTAATTTTTGTATTTTTAGTAGAGTCGGGGCTTCGCCATGTTTACCTGGCTGGTCTGAAACTCTTGACCTCAGGTGATCCACGTGCCTCAGCCTCCCAGAATGCTGGGATTATAGGCATGAGCCACTGTGCCTGTCCTCGATGGTTCAATTTATATGGGGAACAAGCAACTGGAAACCCTGGCAATGTAAGTTTTGAGGAACCTCTAAACCATTCTCTACAGTGATTGTACTAATTAACATTCCCACCAACAGTATATGAGGGTCTTATTTTTAATGTCTTTTTCGATGCAGCTTCATCCTCACTTATTGGGTATGGTGTGGTCTAATTCTGAAAAACCCCCTTATAAAACCACCTATCCCCACTTAGGTCTCCAGTTGAAGAAGCTTTAACAGTGACTGCAGCTTCGTCGGTATAGTTGCTTTTCCTCTAACAATTATAGCTGGGATACAGCGCGGTTCTCCAGAAATGAGTGCTGGATCCAGGGAGCAGGGGAGTAGTCTGTCTATCTGAGGGCAAGTTCTGAATGTAAAAACGTGTCTGTTTTGTATGTACTCATTTTGGCAGCACATATACTTAAAAAAAAATTGGAATGATACAGAGAAGATTAGCATGGTCCTTGTACAAATATGACGTGCAAATTTGTAACTCAAAGATTCCCCCTGCCAAAAAAAGTTGAAGTGTTGACACAAGTGTGAAGACCATGATAGAGATTACCATTTCCTCCACCAATGGCAATTTTGTTTTTAGACTGAGTCTTGCTCTGTTGCCAGGCTGGAGTGCAGTGGCAGGATCTCGGCTCACTAAAACCTCCGCCTCCTGGGTTCAAGTGATTCTCCTGTCTCAGCCTCCTGAGTAGCTGGGACTATAGGTGCATGCCACCACACCCAGCTAATTTTTGTATTTTTAGTAGAGGTGGTTTTTTTTTTTTTTTTGAGACAGATTCTTGCTCTGTTGCCAGACTCCAGGCTAGAGTGCAGTGGCGCAATCTCGGCTCACTGCAATCTCTGCCTCCTGGGTTCAAGCAATTCTCCTGCCTCAGCCTCCCTAGTAGTTGAGACTACAGGCGGATGCCACCACACCCAGCTAATTTTGGTAGGGGTTTTACCATGTTGGCCAGGATAGTCTTGATCTCTTGACATCGTAACCCACCAACCTTGGCCTCCCAAAGTGTTGGGATTACACGCGTGAGCCACTGCTCCCGGCCCACCAATGGCAATTTACCCAAATGTGTTGAAAACTTATGTCCACAAAAAAATGTGTACCTCTGGGTGCGGTGGCTCACACCTGTAATCCCAGCACTTTAGGAGGCCGAGAAAGGCAGGTCATTTGAGGTCTGGACTTCAAGACCCGCCTGGCCAACATGGTGAAACCCCATCTCTACTAAAAATAAAAAATAAAAAAATTAGCTGGGCTTGCTGGTGGGTGCCTGTAATCCCAGCTACTGGGGAGACTGAGGCATGAGAATCACTCGAACTTGGGAGGCAGAGGTTGCAGTGAGCCAAACTCTAGCCTGGGCGATAAAGTGAGACTCAGTCTCAAATCAATCAATCAATCAATCAATCTGCACATGAATGTTGATAGCAACTTTATTCATAATTGCCAGAACTTGGAACAATGAAGATGCCCTTCAGTAGGTGAATAGATAAATAAACCATAGTACATTCAGACAATGGAAAATTATCTAGGAATAAAAAGAAATGAGCTATTAAGCCATGAAAAGATGCACAGGAAACTTAAATGCATTTTACTGAGTGAAAGAAACCAATCTGAATAGGCTACATGCTGTATAATTCCAGCCGTATGACATTCTGGAAAAGGCAAAACTATGGAGACAGTAAAAAGATCAGTGGTTGACAAAGGTTAGGGGGAAGAGGGAATGGATAGGTGGACAACCCAGGATTTTTAGGGCAGTGAAACTACTCTGTATGATACTGCAATGGTAGAGACATGTCATTATACAATTTGTCCAAACCCATAGAATGTATGGACACTGAGAGAGAAACCTAAGGTGAACTACGGACCTCGGGTACCAGTGTGCGTTCATCAGTTGTAACAAATGTACCACTCTGGTGGGGATGTTGATAGTGAGAGAGTCTGTATGCATGTGGGGCAGAAGGTATATGGGAACTCTCTATACTTTCTGCTCAGTTTTGCTGTAAACCTAAAACTTCTCCAAAAAATAAAATCATTTTAAAAAGGCTAATATATTTTTTAAAAGATAGAAAGGAAGCAGAGTGAAAGTGGATCTTTTAAATATTTAATTTAAATATCAGTGTTCAGCCGCTGAGAGGTTTAGAGTAGTCAAAAAGGGTTGTTTTATTTTTTAAATTATTGTGAGTGCATAATAGGTATATCTATTTTTGTGCATACATAATAGATGTATACATTTATGGGTTACATGAGATACTTTGATACAGGCATGCAATGCATAATAATCACGTCATGGAAAATGGGTATCCATCCCCTCAAGCATTTATCCTTTGTGTTATAAACAATCCAGTTAGACTCTTTTAGTGATTTTTAAATGTACATTAAATTGTGACTGACTATAGTCACCCTGTTGTGCTATCAAGTACTAGGTCTTATTCAATCTTTCTAATTATTTTTTTTACCCATTAACCATCCCACTTACCTTCCGCTACCCTTCCCAGCCTCTGGTCACCATCCTCCTACTCTCTATCTCCATGAGTTCAATTGTTTTGATCTTTAGCTCCCACAAATAAGAGAGATCATAGGAAGTTTGTCTCTCTGTGCCTGGCATATTTCACTTAACATAATGATCTCCAGTTCCATTCATGTTGTTGCAAATGATAGGATCCCATTCTTTCTTATGGTTGAATAGTACTCCATTGAGTATATATGCCATGTTTTCTTTATCCTTTCATCTGTTGATGGACACATAGTTTGCCTTCAAATCTTGGCTATTGTGAATGGTCTGCAACAACCTGGGAGTGCAGATATCTCTTTGATATACTGATTTCCTTTCTTTTTTTTTTTAATTATATTTTAAGTTCTGGGGTACATGTGCAGATCATGCAGAATTGTTATACTGATTTTCTTTCTTTTCGGTACATACCCAGCAGTGGGATTGCTGGACCAGATGGTAGCTCTATTTTTAGTTTTTTGAGGAACTTCTAAACCATTCTCTGTAGTGATTGTACTAGTTAACATTCCCACCAACAGTGTATGAGGGTCTTATTTTTAATGTGTCTTTTTTGATGCAGCTTCATCTTCACCAGATTGCCTTCCTCAGTATGGAAAACCCACACCTGCCTTCTTTGGTGTTATATCAGAAGTTGGCCATGGGGCAGCATGATTCCTCCTTGGTCTGTCCTGTGGCTTCAGGAGAAGGCCCTGCTATGTGGGGAGGAAGGAAGACAGTGACTTTCCCCAGCACACCTTGCCCATGCATTCACAGATTTGAGATCTGGTCCCAATACCCACGTGAACTTACTCTGAGTTTCTGACAGAGGAAGCTGCTAAAGTTAAGGACTAACTTCCACCCCTAGTGGACAATCACTTGAGATGCACCAAGGGTTAGGCCACCATTGCTCTGCCAAGGTCAGAGCACTCACTGAGGCCAAGCTCAACTCTAGGATGAGATATCTGGCTGAGAGTGGCCTGGACAAATGGAAACAGAGGCAATGTGACTTCCCCTTTCCCTATTTGCCCAGTTTGATAATGACACAAAGAAAGGAGACACGTCGTATATGCAAGTTTAACAGCACAAGTAAAACTAATAATTTTGCAATAAGAAGTGACCGATGTATTCAAATTTAAGAAGTTTAAAGTACAGACTTGAAGCCTACTGTCCATACACAGTCATTATTAAAGTCTACATTTCTCAAACATTGCAATCCTACCTCCGAAGCCACAGATTCTTCTCTCCTTAGTCCCTCAGGCCTGAAGTCTTTGTCCGTATTTCTTCATTCTGCAGCCTCATAGTCCCGCCCCTGGTACTGAATACACACACACAAGCATATGGTGGGCAAGAGAGACCTCTGCTGGATGAATGACGGCAAACAAGCACGGCTCTGCACTAAGAAAAACAGAATACACTTTTTTTGTTTTACAGTGGTGCTTCTGGAAGAGAAGAAAAATTGTTTTTGTTTCAGAATCACCTTTTAAACTCTTGAGATTGAAAACCAACCCCATAAGATATGTTTTTTTAGGTTTTGAGAAACATCGTTTGCGGACGGTGCCATTTCTACAGCACTTTGCTACTTATGTTGAGCAATTTTGTAAGAGCTCCATATGTTCTGCACACAGGTTCTAAGAGCAGCTTCACAGCCTAACAGCCAAACTGCTTCTTTTCTATCTAATTGCCTGCCAGTGTTCCACGTTATCTGTGCACAGGCAGGGATATGTGAGACATGATTCTCATAGACCCGAAATCATAGGATGGACTTCAAGACTGAGTTTTCAGAACTCCTGGAAAGGATATATGTTTGAGATAGGTCAGCAGGGGTCAAAAACATTCAGAGAAAACTTGACACACCTTGCCGAACTTTTCCCCTCGGCTGCATATATTCAGAATTTTTAGGTCCTTAATTGGGGTGGGGGGTGGGAAGAGTGCGAGTGCTTTTGAAAAAAGTTCCCCTGCACGCAGCATATACCCTGATGCATTAAAATATGCTCAGCTTTGCAGTGTCCTCTGTACACACCGTGTTTCAGGGCACGGCAAAGGCAGAGCTTGGTGGTTCAACTCTCTGCCTCTCATATAATGCCTAGTTATACTGGTTTCTAATCTGACTATGCCTAATTAGGCAATGTTGTGCAAGTTTTCCAAATTTCCTAAGCCCCAGTTTCCTCCTCTGTGAAATTAAATTCCTTGTAGTGTCCACTTCAGCGTTACTAGGAGGGTTCGACGAGATAATATATGGCTAGTGCTTAGCATAGTGGTTGCTGGCCTATAGTAAATGCTCAGTGAACACAGGTGTAATTATTAAAGGGAGGCAAACATGTACACAAATGTTTCCTTCCTTCCTTCTTTTTTCGACAAATATTTATGGAGTTTCTACTATGTCCAAAACTGTATGGGGGACACTGAGGAGTGTAAGAAACTGAAAAACTTATGTTTCTATTCTCAGGGTTCTTTCAGTCTCTCTGATGTTTTATTATTTGAATATAGATCAGTGATTCTAAAAGCTGTTTGCTAACATACCAGAAAATTCTCCAAATTCTCAAGAAAATAAAGAACAAGCTTTTAACTGAAAAATTAATTTATGCCTTTCAAATCTTAAAAGACAGAAAAAGTCATGATAAAAACCATGCTAGGCTGGGCATAGTGGCTCATGCTTGTAACCTCAGAATTTTGGGAGGTCAAGGTGGGAGGATTGCTTGAGCCCAGGGGTTTGAGACCAGCCTTGGCAACATAGACTTCCATCTACAAAAAAAAAAAAAAAAGTAGCCTGGTGTGGTGGTGTGAGCCTCCAGTCCCAGCTACTCAGGAGGCTGAGACAGGAGAATCATTTGAGTTCGGGAGGTAGAGGCTGCAGTGAGCTGTGATTATACCACTGCACTCTAGCCTGGGTGACAGACCCTGTTTAAGAAAACAAAAACAAAAACATACTAAAAGATTGGCAATCATAGATGTCAGTTTTTGAGAGGAAAGTTGTTGGTAGGCAAACCTTTAATTTTGGGCAAGAATAAAAGCAAATTAATGTTAAGGTTTCTCTGGCTGTTTGAAAATTTCTTCCAAAGGACATGGTCAGACATCTCCAGGGAATTTCAAACCTCTTTTCTAGGGAGAATCTGGTCCTTGTGGTGTAGACTGGCACCCCCGAACCATCATCAGGGCAACACGGCTTCCTCCTTCATTCCTCCTTCACCAGCTCTGTACTGCTGCCTGCCAGGTGCCAGGAAGTGCTGATGCAGGTCCGCGAATAACCAAGAGGACATCCCCTGCTTGGGAGAGCTGAGTGGCTCAATCCACACTCCACTCCCACAGTCTCTCATATGGACCCTTCAAGATTATGGTAGCCCTTCTTGCTGCGCTGATCAGGATTAGGGCTGGAGTTGTGAACCCAGAACAGCAAATTAAATTCCTCTCAAACCAGTTTCCTTTAACCTCTGGGCAGGATTGAGGGAGTTTCTTTCTCTTCAGTAGGCAGGTTGTGGACCTCACTTAAACCAAGCAGCAAAGAGGTTAATTGACCGGGTTTGTGGTGTTATTTATATCCATGTAAACACCCAGCTGGTCCTGGCCTTTACATTTGGCCATATCTCAGCAGGGATCACAGGATGAATTTGACACTTGTGAGACTCCCCGGAGAGGTCTTGAGACTGGGAACACATTCTTTTGAAGTGTGTCTTCTGCTTCAATCTATTCTTTAGGCCAAATCCTAATAATCACACCGTCTTCCTTACAGGGGGGTCCAAATGTGGATGAGGCAATTTTTCCTTTTTCTGTCCAAAGAAGAGATTATTATCTTTAAAAAAAGACAGTCTTATAAGAGGCAAGTTCAAATACAGATTAAAATAATAATAATACTTAGCACTTCCATCCCACCTTTCATCTATAGAGCTCAAAGTACTTGGCAAACATTAATTAATTCTCAGATCAGCCTTATGAGGTGAGTAGGGGTATTATCTTTATAATAATATATAAATACTGGCTGGTTCATGAAAGCAGCCACTTAAAAGGGACAATGCTGCAGGATTAGTTTCAAAAACAGTCTTCTCACCTGGTCTAGACTTAATAATTTTGGGTAACACATTGGGAGTGCCAAATTTCCTAATAATATGATATCCTAGAGTGAACATATATACCCTTTCGAAGTGATATCTGTAGTGGTTTAAGGCAGTCTTATTTATTTGAAAGAACGTTTTAATGTTAAAAAATTCTAATTGTGGGTTGTTCACTCTAAATGATGTCAGTCTACACATGAAAGAATTCTAAACTGTGCTAGTGCATAAAGTTTAGTGTGAGAGTCTGGGATTCTATTTCAAATGCATTTTCACTTTGAAGGGGTTTTGACAATTTCAAGGTTTTATGTTTTTACTCCTTGATTTAAATTTTGAGCATATCGCAAATCACCATTCCATTACTTATCAAAATGGGTACCAGCCAGAATTTCTGCCTCACCACTAGAGATGAAAATTACCAAGACTGAGTATAAGCTGACCAGGAATGCATTAAATTGGCTTCCAAATGAATCATACAAAAAGATGGTCTATTTCTCTTTGGTTTCTTTTCTTCCTTTGTCTCCTGTCATGAGCTCCCTTAGCAAGTAGAATAGTATTCCATTTTCCAGTTGCTAACCCGCATTCCCCAGAGGTGACTTCCGAGCACAGCACCGTCAGTGAAGCCCATCGCATGCGGGCTATGCTCTGCCATAGCTTCGGTGCCATCTGTTCTTGTTCTTCCTGAAGACAATGCTTGTCTATGCAAAATTGTACTGGCTTTTTGATACTGAAAAATTAATTCTTTGGGTTAGTAGAAATTATAGTTTTTCTATCGTTAAACTCTCTCTGCATCAAGAACTCTCTTGCATCCAGGAAAACCTCAGTAAACATTAATTCAGGATTGTCTTTGCTTTGTTGAAATGTAAAAATATCCCCAGACTCTGGCTGAAACCATTATTTATTGTCTTGGTTGGGTAAATCCTCTATTTTAAAATCGTATTTGTTGCTCTGAACTCATTGATCCTAGTATGTGAATTGGTTCACTTGATCGTGAAAGAAACCGTATCTACCACTTAACTGTGCAGTGCTGATCCGCTCAGTCTATCCACTTGCCTCTGTCAATGGCTTCACTTAGCAGCCTCAAGAGAGAAAACCTGGCTTTGGTCTCATAGCTTTGGTTGAGCTGATGGTCTCCAATCTCCAAAGTTGGATAAACCAGATTCCTTCACTGTGTTTATCTTGGCCCGCCATGTCTCTTTATGGAGAAAATGGTCCAAATAAAGTGCTTCCTCTGTGTATTTTGACAGGAAACACTACTAATATGCTTTCCTTTTGTTGTGTGCCTTGCTCCTTTCTCCCAGTGTTGTTTAAATATTTTCAGTACAATGACATATTTATTAATCCACTACTCTCTGCATGGGGCATGAAATGATTGGTTCTTCTGTAAAGCCCTCTTAGGAAAGGTGGTTTCTCCAGTGAGAGTTAATAATATTACCACTATTCATGTAAAAAAAAATGCTGAGACAATCTCTTAAAAATGGAACACATTTATCTAAAACAGCTGGTAAAGAAAGCACGCAGGCCCAGCCAGAGGCGGCGAGGTCAGAGGTCAGGGTTAACACCGATCTCGGTGGAACTTTGAAGCTGACATTTTATAGATTATATGTGTCTCAGTGCACAGTGGGCATGGCATATAAATTGGACTTAGAGGCCCCTATTTGTTCTCTGCATTTTTATGAGCCCACAGAGCTCTTCTTTGAAGCAGCATACATAGAAAATAAAAACTCATTTTAATGTTGTAGAACTATTTACGATAAATCACATTTACATCCTGCCTTTTTCCAAGTATAAGATCTCTCTCTCTCTCTCCCATCTCTCTCTCTCTCTCTCTCCCCCCATCTCTCTCTCTCTCTCTCTCTCACACACACACACACACACTCACACACACTCACGGAGTCTATTTCCCAACCCAGGTAGCTTATTTTTCACCTTACAGTATTGTAAACCTGGCTTCACTTCTCTTCTTGCCTTGACTTAGGAATCAGATCATAGATGCTGCTACATTTAGTGCCACAAGGACACCTTTCGTAAGTCATGTGAGGTGATTCAGCTAGAACAAGCATGCTTCTCTCCCAGAAAAATCCCCTGATACCATAAAATGCTTGCTATAGCATGGCGCTTCAGCACTAGAAGACAGCATCTGATTTCAAAGAGATTGAGTTCCACTCTGGAACTAATTATATAATTCATTTTATGGATTTTTTTTAAGTTGCTAGGTGTTTTAACTGGAGGAGGCTGGCAACCAAGAGAGAAATGTACTGGCAGAGATTCTGCCATGGGCACTTTAGCCACCTAATTAATTTTCAATAAAAACTCGCAATAGTTAATTTGCTCTAGACCCCAATGTAAATCAAACTGAGACAAATAGGTTAAAATTAGAAATGTGTGATGGAAACCATGTTTATGGTCAAAATTACCTTTCACCCTGGAAATAACACAGATTGACAGGGAAAGAAAATGAGACCACACAGGCTTTTGTTCAAAGAGACTCTTAAGTGAATTATATATTTTATTAAGGGGAAACATGGACCAAAAAAACAAAGTATCCAGGATCTATGAAATAATGTTATTTTAATAAAAAGTATAGTTTTAAAAAACAGTGACCTTAAAAATCACAAAATTAAGACATTACATTCATTATACAAAGTTGTCTGGTACCCACTTTTATGTCTTTCCCAGGCTTAACATGATGTAGGGTATAATAGTAAAAATACTATAAAGTTAGTAAGTTCCTGGGCCTAAACTGGCAGACATACCCATCCAGCACCACATTCCTTCAGCTCCTATGTTTCAAAACAGTACTTTCCAACATCAAATAACCATTTTTACTTTTATGAGAACACTGACATAGATTTTTTTATGATTTTATAATTATACTTCAATCCTCCAATTAAAATGCCCAGACAATATAGATATCTTTGGCCCAGTCTATTGGACAAATATTATTATTAAAGTTCCCTCCAGGACTTTATATTTGCAAAATATTTTGTGGGCTTTAATCATTTTAAATTGCCGTAACACTGCCCATTTTCTCCATGCCTCTCCGGTATTGCTCAGGCAACCATTTCATTTTAACCCACAAACTACTCATGTGATGCAAGGTGAAAGAAGCTAATTTTTTAATATATTGGAATGTTAGTCTCAGGGATTGTTAGCTCTTTCTTCAACCTTTGCTGAACATGGCAATTTAAACCACCCCTGGATTCTATTTTTGTTTTACACATTTGCCAAGTTCACGAAGTAAATTCCCTCTTTCCCACTCAATCTGTTTTTTCTTCCTGCCCCAAAGGAACGACGTTGTCACTGTGATGTCTCCTAATGCACTATAAATGCCGTGATGAATTGGAGGCAGGCTGGTTTCTTCTGAGTGGGAGTCCATTATCCTGTCAGAGTGTTCCTTTCCTGTAACTTAATTTTTATTGTAACAAATGACTAAGTACCAAAAAATGAAACAATGTGATGGGCCGATCTAAAGTGGCCTTCCTCTGATGGTAAGTGGAGCAGAGTGACAATTGTTTGCAGCTGCTTTCCAGAGGGCTCTCTGATGACATTCACTACCCAAATTGGAGTTATCCAAAGCATTTTCTGGGTGTTTATGGAGGATCTTCATTCACATTGACTGACTAACAATACTAATATAAACAAAGTACTTTGCAAAAGAGGTCATGTTAAACATAAGAGGGGAAGAGACAGATTAGATTCTCAAACCTGACTGCACGTAAGAATCACCTGGAGATCTTGTTAAACTAAAATTCAGGTGCTCAGCTCCCGTCAAAGGAGATGTTCATTTAGTCTGCTGAGGTGGGACCTAGGAATAAGGATTTTAAACAAGCATCTCTGCTAAATCTGTTGAAGCAGTCATACAGTTTTATGCTGTGAGAAACACTAGCCTAGAGCTCTGGTCAATTAATCTTTTCAATAAATCTCCACTGCACACTTGACCTGTTATTTTATAACACAGCATTTTTTTTGGATTTCTATCTAGTGTAGTTCACTCAAATCCTAGATCCAATTTGAATATGATCTGTTCACAATTGGTCGATTTTCCCCTCATTTGTTTTGCTGGTTAATAACCAATATATCTGAAAGATGAAAATCGTCCCTGTTACAGATGATGTGAGAATATTAATTGGAATCCATCAATCCCCAGAAATCCAATAAATTTGGTATGTAGGTGACCGAGCCTTTATCTGGACCACAGGGTTCACAGATTTCACCATATTCCCAAATGGGTCTGTGACCCAGAAAAACGAAGGACTATTATCCTGGAAGTGAATGAATTTGGCCTCATTAATACGAAACTTCCATGTCAAATAAATGGTTGCAATATCTAAATGGCATAACTGATTAATGTCTAAATAATACAACTGATATTAAGGTTCTAGCTTTACAGGTGATTAACATTTTACAATAAAGACAGAGCTACTTTCAACGCTTCTGAAATATTAGAATGTTGTTTGATATTTGAAGTTTAAGATGTAATATAGTTGCATTGTCCCAGAAGCACTGAAACTACTCTCCTAAGAAACATGTAGCAACAAAGGACAGAACCGCTAGGTTTTACCTCTGTGGGTTCAAATGGAGTCTATTTTGGAGGCAGAGTGAAGCTGAATAAATTCTAGAAGATCATGGAATCTCAGCATCAATTTATCCATCTATTAAACATTTATTGAGGGCCCATCAAGAAGCTGAGGCTAGCAAATTTCTGAAATATCCCAGGTTCATCTAAACATATGCATACCTGTACATTCTCATGGTGGCATTCTGTAGCCATTAGACTTTCAGTTGGAATAATTTCAGTAAATCAATTAATAATCCATGTAATCTATAAGAACAAATTGATGACTTTTTTATTTAAAAAAGATTTGACACTTTGGAAGGCTGAGGCGGGCAGATCACGAGGTCAAGAGATCAAGACCATCCTGACCAACATGGTGAAGCCCTGTTTCTACTAAAAAATACAAAATTAGCCAGTCATGGTGGTGTGCACCTGTAGGCCCAGCTACTCAGGAGGCTGAGGCAGAAGAATCACTTGAACCTGGAGGCAGAGGTTGCAGTGAGCCAAGATTGCACCACACTTCACTCCAGCCTGGTGTCAGAGCAAGATTCGGTCTCAAAAAAAAAAAGTCTGAACATTACTTAGTTAAAAGGCTGGATGAGGGTGATGACTGTTGGGGAA
Source organism: Callithrix jacchus (assembly GCF_049354715.1). Lineage (NCBI taxonomy): Eukaryota > Metazoa > Chordata > Mammalia > Primates > Cebidae > Callithrix > Callithrix jacchus. The sequence goes on from NC_133509.1 coordinate 95,967,287, forward strand.
AGAAGCAAAATAATAGGTTTGTGAGTAAAACCACAAATCCTTTAATCTATTGATTTCTACAAAATAATGCTAGCCTTTGTGGATAATCACGAAACATGAAATGAAAGACATATCAAAGAAATATCAAATATTCTGGCCGTATCTAAACAACTTCTGGTAGGAAGACAAGATGTACTTTAAGGGATATCCAAGTATTTCATTTTAATCACAAACCTTGAGGTGTTAAAGGGGTTCATGAGGTCTCAACTCATTGTCGACTAATTATCTTTAAGTTGTTGTCAGCACATTCTAATTATTATGCTCCTGTCAGCTCCACCACCGGCGGTGCACAATCCTAATCATTGCCAAAAACACCACCACCACCAACAACAAAAAACCCAAACAAACCAACAAACCGAGCGATGACTAACCTGGCTGCTGCTTAGTTTGCTAAACTAAACCATTGCCATCACCAGCACACACATGCACATGCAAAAAGCTTTCAGGAACTTTCATCTTTTTAAAAGGGCAGGGAAAAAATCAATAAAGTGGTGGCCTGGCCAGCAGTAGGGGATAGTTGAAGCAGCATGGGTGGCTGAGCTGTATGAGAAACAGATGTAAGCTCTCTGGGAATTGGGCAGGCATTTCTCTTTACAGCCAAATCAACCAGCCAATGGAAGGCAATTAATGTCCCTACCTTCGGTCACCCACCCATTCCCAAAAAGATTATTTGGTGTGGCTGCTGAGGCCAAGAGCAGAAAGGAACATCCACTCAGCTGGAGAACATATGATCTGGGCTCACTTTACCCAAGTCATATTCTTAAATGTGATTCATTTCAATGTCTGAATCAGTGGGGAAGGGCTCTCTTGCTGTTCTAACTTGGCACATTCTACCATCAGACAAATCTAAATTCATCTGTTGCCATTTACATCCATATCTTTTTTAAAAATTTATTTTTCTTGGCCTAGGAATCCTTTTAGAATTGGTAAAAGACGTGGGCCTGACACAAAAGGATTCTTGCTGGTGTGGGGTGAGAAGTCACAGAATTAAGGATTTGGAATGATTCAACCCCTTTGGAAAACTGGCAGTTTCTCATAAAGACAAACAGGCATCTACCCTACAACTTAGCAATTCCAGTCCTAGGCATTACCTGAGAGAAATAAAAAGATATCTCCACAGAAATAATCATTTAAGAATATTCAGAACAGCATTACTCATAATAGCTCCAAACTGGAAACAGCCCAGACGTCCATCCACAGTAGAAAGGAAGGATAACCAAGTTGTATACTCATACAACAGAACACTACTCAGCAATAAAACGGAATGAACTACTGATGCACAACATGATGGAGAATCTCAAAAGCATTGTGCTGATCAAAGGAAGCTGGATATAAAAGAATACAAGCAGTACGATTCATTAATATGACGTCTACAATGGGCAAAGTTAATCCACAGTGAGAGATGTCAGAAGTCAGAAAGAAGTCGCCTTTGACAAGTGGATAACTGAGTGGGAAGGGGTGCAAAAATACTTTTTGGGGTGATGGGAATAGTCTCTATCTTGTTTTGAATTATGGTTATGTTTGTGAATATGGCAGACAAAATGCATAGAGCTGAACACCTAAGATCTGTACATAGCATTGTATGTAAATTATGTCTCAAGGTTTTTAAAAATGGAAAAGCTAAGGATTTTTCAAAACCCAGATGATGCAACAGAAAACAAATGAGGAAATAGGGAAAATGCAGGGAAGTGGAAGATGCTAGGGAAAGCCAAATTAAAGATGAGAATATATATGAATGTATGTAGAAATACCTAGCCATCTACCTAAGATTTTCTTGAGTGCTTACTACGGGCCAAACATTGTACTCATCACTATAACATACATTATCTCATTTAATCTTCTTTTTCTTTGACCCTCCAGTACACGGGATTGGATTCACCATATTCCTTGGTTCATGACATGTTCTCATCATTGGTCCATTTGTGGTTAGTTTGCTAGTTTTAATTAGTTGACTCCTTACTTTTATTCATTATATGTGTTCACAAGCCCACCACTCCATCACAAACTAGCACCTTGACTATAACTGGTTATCTCCCTATTTGATCCTCTCTCCCTCCCATTCTCCCTCATACCCTCTCATTCACAGTAATCATCACTCTGGACCTTGTGTTTATCACTCCTTTTCTTTTTTTTGCATATGATTCTATTGCTGCTGTATGAACTCATAAACATATAGATTTCCATGGTTAGCTTTAACTTTATGAAAAAATGTGCTATATATAATCTTTGGGGATTTATTTTTTTCCTTTAGTATTGCATTGTTAAGATTCATCTATATTACTGTGTGTTTCTCTGGCATTTAGTCTTTACTACAACCCTGTAAAATTGATATTACTATCCATATTTATGGAATATAAAGTTGAGGCTCAGAGAAGTTGATTAATATACCTAAGGATACACAGCTAGGAAGGGGAGAGGCAAGATTCAAAGCCGAAGCTCTTAACCAATATTCTACACTGCCTTCTCAACTCTACGTTGCCACTTTCCTATAGCCACATCTCTATCCATACCTCTATGGATCTATATCCATTGCTGTACATATGTATATATAAGCATAAATGTCTCCAGGTAATGGAATACAAAATAATCAGCCAAGTTCATCTAATAACTTATGGATTGTTATACCTTGACAGAGAAATGTAAACACATTCCTATAACTTCAAGGGTCAAGTCGTCTAAAATTTAGAATATAAAATCAGGTAATGTCTAAGGAAAAGCATCTGAAGGCAGAGGGGGGTGTGTGTGTGTGTGTGTGTGTGTGTGTGTGTGGTGTGTGCACGAACACACTTTCTGGAGATTGTCTTAGAACAACATCCTTCTTTTATTTAATCTCATATGCTAAAAGGACAAATGCATGGGCACTGTTTCACTGAGTCCTTGTTCTGCACCTTATAACTGTATACCAGAGGTCATGGAAACTGGATCACCCTCTTAGGATGCCATTACAGCCAAGCAGAATCTCATTAAAAATCAATTCCTTGGGTCCATAAAGCCAGTTTATTTTATCTTCCTGGAGTGCCTGCTGCTAGCAGTTACACAGTTCCATTGTGTGGCAGTCTTGTCTGTTGAGAACATTGCACAAAACGGCTCTTTAAAGATTTTCCATTTTTATTTTAAACTTTATAATTTTACAGTAGTTTAAGTTTACAGGGTTTGCTTTTCAAGCTTAGGGTATCTTGTTACATGGGTTGGAAGTAGCATTGCCAGTCCTAAGGTCCCGCTAATTAAATATTTGCCTTTATAAACTAGATGTTGTCCAATGCGAATGTGCAGATTTAATTGGGCAGCAGGGCTCCAGAGCTAAGAAAGCCTGACTTGGCCAGTTTCAGCAATTTCTCGTTCATTGCCGCCTTCTGATTGTCAAATTGTGCCTAGGGCCTTCACTACTAGTAGCACGAAAATCAACTAGGGAATTTGCTCTTCGTAGTAAGCTTAATTCAACTATCTCTAAATATCTTAGAAATCAATATCAGCCAAATTTTATAAATGGGGAGTTGAAAGCACATAGAGATTTAGTGACCTGTACAGGTCACGCTGAATGAGCAATGCAGGCAGAAGAAACTGGAGAGGCTACTCTGGCCCCATCTGGAATCTTTTAACTCTTTTGACCCCCTTCAGCGGGTTTAAGGGCTTGCTGATTTCAAAGATCAGTGACCTTCTTGGGATAGTGCTTGGCAGTGAAACAGAGAGGCTTGAATTCCTTGGATTTTGGCTACTGTGGTCCATGATGCAGTCTGAGTTTGTTTTTTAGAAGAGTCTGTGCTGTTATGAGGAGGGTAAGGAGGGATGGGGAATGGTGTGTTGGGCTTGGCTTGCAGTAGGAAGATGTTTAAGATCACTACAAACACCCAGAGTTTCTTCCCTACCACGTGTTAGGGACTGGCATAAGCATGTCATTGAATTTTTTTTTAAAGGTTAGAAGTTGACATCGGAAGGAACCAAATCCAAAACAATCCTCAGCATAACCTTTTTCAAATTCTCAGTGGAAAAGAACAGAGTTATCCACTGTTATGAACCCTTGCAATTCTGACAATTGCATTTCTCCTCAAGAAACCATCCCAGGCGGGTGTGGTGGCTTATGTCTGTCATCCCAGCACTTTGGGAGGCCAAGGTGGGTGGATTGCTGGAACCCAGGAGTTCAAGACCAGCTTGGGCAACATATGGAAACCCTGTTTCTACAAAAAATTAGCCGTGCATGGTGGTGCGCACCTGTAGTCCCAGTTACTTGGGGAACTGTGGTGGAAGGATGGCTTGAGTCTGGGCAGTGGAAGCTACAGTGAGCTGAGATCATGCCATCGCACTCCAGCCTGTGTGACAGAGCACAACCTTGTCTCAAAAAACAAAACCCCAAACTCTCACTTTACAGAGGAAGCACAGAACATTAAATGACTTTTCCAGGTCACATACTTAGGGTATTGGCAGAAAATGGGCCATCACCCAGGATCACCACCTCCCAAGCCAGTGCTTGTCTCTCACCCCTTTGCCACTAAAAGCACCTTTAGTAAGCCCTACTCCAAATCAACTTTGAATTTAGAGTCATTTTAATCTGGGCCTGAAAACGTAAAACTGAAATGTTGCTACATTAGTGTATAGTGCTAATGTTTGCTTGGGGTGAGGCTGGGCTAGGAGAATAAGATCTAGAGAGAACTCCAAATAAGAGCCCCTGGCCAGGTACGGTGGCTCATACCTGTAACCTCAGCACTCTGGAAGGATCATGCAGGAGGATCACTTGAGGTCAGGAGTTTGAGACCAGCCTAGCCAACATAGCAAAACCCCATCTCTATTAAAAATACAAAAATTAGCTGAGCATGGTGGTGTGCACCTGTAATCCTAGCTAGTTGGCAGGCTGAGGCAGGAGAATCACTTGAACGTGGGAGGTGGAGGGGGCAGTGAGCTGAGATCACCAGCAAGAATGTGAAAAGGGATTCTCCAAAAGGGAGAAAGAGACTACTGAAGCTTTTAGAAAAAGTTATAGGTCCTTGGCCGTGTGCGGTGGCTCATGCCTGTAATCCCAGCACTTTGGGAAGCTGAGGTGGGTGGATCACTTGAGGTCAGGGGTTCAAGTCTAGCCTGACCAACATGGTGAAACCCTGTCTCTACTAAAAATATAAAAATTGGCCTGTTGTAGTGGTACACGCCTACAGTCTCAGCTACTCAGGAGGCTGAGGCAGGAGAATCACTTGAACCTGGGAGGCAAAGGTTGCAGTGAGCCGAGATTGTGCCACTGCACTCTAGCCTGGGCAACAGAGTAAGACTCCATCTCCAAAAACCAACAAACAAAAAATTATAGGTCCAGAAGGTATGCAGTGATGGACAGCCCCTGAAGCTGCATAAAGCAAGAAGGTAAGAACATTTTTGAAAGCAAGGAACTGCTGAAGGTGCATAAAAAGTAAAGTGCATAGCAGAGAGACATAGGAAAAGCATTCATGAACCTCTGAATCAGTGGCTTGACTCAGCACTGAAACATGGATCTTCAGGAAAGACAGAGGGAAACTTGTTTTATGAAGGATCAAGAGAGGAATTGGCTCATAAGAATGTGTAACTAGAAATGGCTTTATATGCCTGGTTCATCTATATGCCCGCGATTGCACTTATTCTTGTATATTTTATGCTAATAGAAACCCTAAAACTCTGTGTATTCCCTAAGAATCTGTGTGCACTAAAAAAAAAAAAAAAAAAAAAAAAAATCTGATTCCCTGAGCTTTGCTGAAACAGAGCCCAGGGAGGGAGATGAGAAGATGGGGATGGGCAATGGGGAACAAGAAACACAGTTTTTGAAGGAAAAGCAAAAGCTTCATTCCTTGGGTGGGGTGGCAGAGGGTGGGGTTGAAGGGAGTCCTCAACCACGCCAAGTCTAAATAGACTGGGAGGCTTTTATTTGGAACTCTCCTTTGGCAACGTTTTATCACAGTGTGGTTTCCATTCTTGGTGGAGAAAATGACCTGGGGGGCTACAGAACTGGCTCAGCGTTCGCTCTGACAATACGTTCACAATAATGGAAGACATCTTCTCCCTATAACTTTGAAAAACATGAAAGCAGATATTGGCTCTGAGTATGTCTGATCGTCTAACTTTATTTCCTGTCAACAGAAATAAGTGTGATTTATACGTGGTCATCAACTTCGCACATCACATACAATTCGGATTGAGAAAGCACAGCGAGATGTAATGCTCAGAGCCGTGATGTATGCCTATCCAGCAAAGCTTCCCGGTCCAAGGAGACCTCAGGCACTGAGAAACAGTCTTTAATCTTCTCACTCTTCTGACACTCTATCCCCAAGTGCATCCTTCCAGTGAGGCACATTACATGGACTTCAGATGAGCTACATGTCTGCTTTGATCTCTGAGCCCCTCACCTGCCCTTCTTGTGATCCTGAAGCTTCGTTGGACTGAATCCAGTAATTATAGTGAGATGCTGAAGGCTGAGGAGCTGATCCATGTTGGCATCTGGCACATTGTTTTATTCTTTTAGTATTCGTTTACATCAGAGGAGTGAGAGCATTTTAAAAATTTCATTTTCTTCCCAGAATGGATTGATAGTGCAGGCAGTGGAAATTGAGTGACTATGCCTTTTCAGTTAATGCCATCTTATGTCATCTGGTTTTGAGTTCAAAAGCATTTTTTCTACTTTCTGTTGTTATACTGTATGATTTATTGAATTTAAGATGTCAACAATTATAAGATGCACCATTACTTTATGTACCAGTAAGAAAAAAAAATATGGCCAATAAAAATATCGCCTAATAATTTTTTACATTTAATTTTTTGTACTTTATCCTCATTAAAAGGGTTCTTTTATATTTGTTTAGGTAGATTTTTCTCATATTGTGCTTCTGCAGATAAGAAAAGAAAAATATATTTAAAATAAACTAAGGTTTATTTTGGCGAAGATTTTCCTAAAATTCCTTTATGTTCAGAGTCCAACTCTTCAGAATCCCTTAGAGACAGAATCGTCAATGCCTGTATTATTGTACACAATGCAGTATTTTGCTCCAAAATATGCCGATACAGCATAATGACAACTACATCCTGACCATTGCCTGGCTGACAGTGAGTCTGTCTAAGTGCCAGCAATTGTAAAATGCCATGGATTGTGAGAAGGCAAGACTTTGAGATACATCCTGATTTTAGAAATGTTAAAATGTTGGTGGAGGGGGGAAGTGCAGCTTAGAATGGAAGAAATATTTGTTTTGGTATTGAAGCATGGTACCAGATTCATTTACACTATTTTAAAATAGTTTATAAAAATTTATATTTCTTAGGTTCAATATCAACCTCAGAAAAGTATGCAAAGTTTAAATCATTCCTGCCTAAAGCTTTTTGCTTAGATTAAATGACTGTTTCAGTATAAGCAATTCATAGGATCCTAACTTGGCATACTTAATTTTGCTTCTAGAAAGACTCTGGAGGCTTTCTGCTTCAGAAAGAAGTAACTATTGTGAGTGTATCTGTCAGTCCATTAAGCTGTGAGTCAATTTCGTATAGTTCCTGGGAAAGGCATCTGCCAATATTTATCAGTCTTCCACTTACAAAGAAAAATGTAGTTTCAAATATAAAAAGACATATTCTTCCTATTTGGCAAAGCCATTTGGTGAAAAGAAGAAAAGTGGCAGTCTTTTCTGTTTTTTGTGGCTATGCTTATGACAAAGTCAATGATGTGTACTTTTCCAACATTAGAGCCAAGAATTTTTTCTTTATTACATAGTTGTAAAACTAACACATTTATGAAAAAGGTTTTTTAGAGAATGAAGGAAATTTATAGTAACCACTAGAATTATATTGAAGAAAATATTATTTGAATAAAAATTAAATATGATCAGTTAATTGAAATGTATAGAAAGTCACAGAATTGTTATAAAATTTATAAACATCCTTACTGTGTTCACTCTCAAGAACTTTACTGTATTTATTTTAATTTAACTTTTAAATTAAAAGGGGTACACGTGCAGATTTGTTACGTAGGTAAACTTGCATCGTGGGGGTTTGTTGCACAGATTATTTCATCACCAGGTATTAAGCCTACTATCCATTAGTTATTTTTCCTGATCCTCTCTCTCCTCCCACCCTCCACCCTCTGGTAGGCCCCAGTGTACGTTGTTCCCCTCTATGTGTCCATGTGTTCTCATCCTTTAGCTTTCACTTATAAGTGAGAACACGCGGTATTTGGTTTTCTGAGGACCTTTAATTTTCTATTTCACATGGACATACACAATCACCTAAGAGCAGATTTTTTTTTTTTCCTGCCATTTGCATTAGGCCCAAAGGTAATTAAATGCTGGTGATTCTGTCTATGTCCAGCGGAGGGCAGTAGTGCACATCTTTAGAAACGGGATTCTCATTACAGATTGGACAGGCGTCAACCTGAGAAATCGTACACTGCGTTCCGTGTCGCTGGAGTCAGGCTCTAGCCACAGGCCTTGGTGGGGGCAGCGAGGCCACGGTGAGGTGACTTCAGGGGGCCAGATGGCAGAGTTGAATCCTTTTCTCGATTCTGTAGAACCTCCTTCCCCATCCCCGGGGTTTACAGCGCAGGAAAAATGCAAGACTCTTATGACATGCAAGGGGCTGGCACTGAGCCCACTGCTTGGCTGCTGAGTTTACCTTTGGTAGTAAATTTGAGGAAATGTGGCTAAAATGCTACTTATTCCCTTCCCAAGATTTCTGTCTTGGGGTTAATTTTTACTTAGATTGCATGGTCTCCCGCTTTCGGCTCTGATGGAGGACAATGAGGTTGGCTGCAGTGGCTCACACCTGTAATTGCAGCATTTTGGGAAGCCAAGGTGGGAGGATTATTTGAGGGCAGGGGTTCAAGACCAGCTTGTCCAATAAAGTGAGACACCTGTCTCCACAAAAATTTTTTTAAAAAGAAAAAAGAAAGACGAAGAGGAGGTGTCACAGCTTTGGTGCTGTGAGTATCCTGTAATACAAAAGCCAACTCTCCATGCCAGCACTGGCCAGAGTTTTGCTTCCTTGATATAATATCTAGACTCATGGAAATTCCAAGGGGGGCTTACCTGCAGGGGTGCCTGTGTTCTTTTGAACTTCCCATTAAAATGAAGTGCATTGGGCAGTAGTCCACCTAATGACATTTTTCTTTTTCTTTTCTTTTCTCTTTTTTTTTTTTTTTTGAGACAGAGTATCACTCTTGTTACCCAGGCTGGAGTGCAATGGCGCGATCTCGGCTCACCGCAACCTCCGCCTCCTGGGTTCAGGCAATTCTCCTGCCTCAGCCTCCTGAGTAGCTGGGATTACAGGCACATGCCACCATGCCCAGCTAATTTTTTGTATTTTTAGTAGAGATGGGGTTTCACCATGTTGACCAGGATGGTCTTGATCTCGTGACCTTGTGATCCACCCGCCTCGGCTTCCGAAAGTGCTGGGATTACAGGCTTGAGCCACCGCGCCCTGCCCTGTTTTTCAACTTAAAGAAAACAAATTTTAAAATTATCCAAGTTTCTTGATGAGGTCACAGATTCTTAGGAATGAATTATTCTAACCTTGTGGGTTACTTGAGGCTATAGAAGCAGTGATGCGACACAGAAAAAAGTAGACTCTAAAGGTGTCATGATGTGATGGCTCACACCTGTAATTTCAGCACATAGGGCGATTGAGGTGGAAGGACTTCGTAAGCCCAGGAGATGGAGGCCAGTGGGGCCCACATAGCAAGACCCTGTCTTTACAAAAAACTTAAATATTAGCTGGGTGTGATGGCATGCCCCTGTAGTTCATGCTACTCTGGAGGCTGGGGTGGGAGGATCACTTGGGCCCAGGAGGTCAAGGCTGCAGTGAGCTGTGACTGCAGCACTGCACTCCAGCCTGGGTGGCAGAGCAAGACTCTGTCTCAAAAAACAAAAACACAGACAAGTAAAAGTGTCATTAAGGTGTAACCTTAGACTCCCTGCCAAGCTTTTCATCAGCGTGGAGTAAATTGCCCAGACTGTTAGTGTTTTATCAGTGCTAAACAGTGTATACAATATATGTACAACTTAAAGAATAATAGCAAGATGGACACTGGTGTACCCACCTCCCACAGCATTACCAGTACTTTGATACATCTGTTTGCCCTCCCTGCCGCCATTCACCCCTTCTCTCCCAGGGGTAACCACTCTCCTAAATTGTATCTATTCTGTTCCGTTGGTCTACTTGTCTACCCTACACTACAATCGCCCTGTCCAAGTCACTAAAGCTTTCCAGTAAGTCTTCACTTCTGGTAGGTCAAGTGAAATCCCCCTCCACCTCCTCACACCTTCAACTCATGTTCTTTTTCAGGACTGTCTTGACTATTCTTGTTCACAGATTTAGTCTTAACATTCATAAGTAATCATTATTTGCATGAAATCTGAAAGAAAATTAGAGGCTGAGAAGTTGAGTCCTTTAGCAGGCCTCTCAGTCAGCCAGCCTGGTTTGAATTCTGGCTCTCCTTACTACCTGTGTTGCCTTAGGCTACTTATTTAACCTCTCAGAACTCGGCTTCCTCATCTGTGAAATGCAGTTAATATTGGCACCTACTTCGTAGGATTGTGGTGAGGAATACAATGTGATAGGCAAAGCACTTAGAACATTGCCTGGAGAGTGCTCAACAAATGGCAGCGATTTGTGTTGTCACGGCTGACTGAATAACCAGGGAGCTTCTGAAGTCACATTGCCCTCAGCTGGAATCCTGGCTGTCCCCAACCAGCTGCATAACATTGGACCAGTTTCTTTCTCTCTCCAAACCTCTGTTTCTGAATTTTCAAAATGGGGATAATATTAGGGTTGTTTAAAGATGACATGAGAAAACCAAGGGAAATAACTCAGTGTGATGTCTGGTACACTATATGTGCTCAACAGGATTTTAAGTAGATTTCTTCATTTTTTCCCCCCCCCAAGATGGAGTCTTTGTTAACCAGGCTAGAGTGCAGTGGTGCAGTCTCATCTCACTGCAACCTCCATTTCATGGGTTCAAGCAATTCTCCTGCCTCAGCCTCCTGAGTAGCTGGGATTACAGGCGTGCACCACCACGCCTGGATAATTTTTGTATTTTTAGTAAAGATGGGGTTTCACCATGTTGGCCAGGTTGGTCTTGATCTCCTGACCTCAGGTGATCCACCCTCCTTGGCCTCCCAAAGTGCTGGGATTACAGGCATGAGCCACCATGCCCAGCCCATAGATTTCATGTTTAAAGTGAATTGCATCTTAAGATTAAAAATGGTTGGTACCATTGCTTCAAAGTATCTACAAAAACACTTGCTTGAGAGTCACTGGAAAAGAATGCTGGTAGTAACAAAAGTTTATAAATTCATCTCTTGTGATCTTGCAACTTTTCTTTGTTTTCACCTATTGGAGGTGCAGTGAAGAGAAACTGTTTCTTGCTCAGGGCCGGACTCCCTTTCCTGGGTACTTCATCTGGTTCCACAGCCTGCTTTGCTGGCTGAGGGCACACAATATAAAGCCATGTCTTAACTTGTTTTCCAGAATCAGAGGAGAGTTTAACATAACAAAATTTTATAGCTCCTGCCCAGTAACATATATTACTTAAAAAAATAAAAATACCTTTCCCTTATCATGCATTATTCTTTTACATGTACATTTTTCCTGACGTATTGAAGTAATATTCCATGGTTTGCTATGACTTGGAGGTTTATGGCCCTTCTGTGGCAGATCAGACTAAACATAATTCATTCATAGCTACTTACTGCTCAGGGAAATAAACCCCTGAACTTAAATAACTATGGTGTGACCTCTGTAAAATATTATTTACGGCTTTAAAACTACTATTATGTAGATATCAAGATGTGCCAAATGTTATAAACCAAATACCAGCCAGCAAATGGGACAACTACTATTCCATTTATTTTTTCCTTCCTTTGTGGATATTTCTCTGCAAATACTACTTTTGTTTAAAAGGATTCTGGGGTAATTACCTGGCAGGGGAAAGCAATGTTCATTACATTTTATTATAGATTATTACAGTAAGTAAAAAATTCTCTTTGATAAAGAAGCACCACAAAATGTAAACATTCATTAACATACTGCAGTTTAATAGGAAAGATATTGATTACTTTTGAGCATAAAGTAACTAGCCTCACTATCAGTGGACTAATGTAACCCATCTGCTATTCATTTCTGCAAATTAGTTTATGGAGGGAAAACCTGACTGTACATTTAAGTTATCCAGATGGGAACTCTACACTGAGCATTTCCATGCTGTCAAGAATACATGTGCATTCTCAGCACTCTAAGATTTTCAATGTTTAGAGTGCCATCTCTACATCTTACATTATTAGATGCATCTCTGCATCTAATAATTTCCTGAATTATTTCCTATGCATTCAACTATATTGTAGGAAATAAAATGTGCAATAATAATAAAGTAATGGAGTCACTGGTTTACTAGCTGTCATTCAAAACATGTTTGAGGATTCATCATGTGCTGGTTATGGGACTTGGCACTGGCAATAAGAAAGATGAATGAGAAAAAAATTCTCAGCTCTCATAAAACTAGAAGCCTGAATATGGAGATAGATAAATGAATAATCAGCTTCTAGGCAACATGGCAAATGCTCCGAGAAAGAAATGGTATAAGTACCAAGAGATGAGTAGGCTAAGGACAAGGTATGGAAGAGGCAAAGAAGACTTGGAAGGAACTTCACAGAGGATGAAAACACGGAGTCAAGTCTTAAGGAAGAATGAATGAGCAGATTCTGGTGGTCACGTGGAGAAGCAAGACCAGCAAGAGTAAAGACACAAAGGTTAGGGCCTCTTCAAATCATTCAATATGACTGGAATTTGGTGGGGTGTCAGAGGAAAAGTGGATGAAGACTTAGAATGCGGTCAACCATGAAGGTTTGTATGTCCTGCTGAGGACTTTACTTTCTCCTGTAGGCTGTGGGTGGACATGAGTAACTTTGCATTGAGGGGTAACATGATGAGACTTGTGTTTTGTGTAGCTCATTGTGGCTGTGATGTGGAGGATAAACTGGAGCCCAGTTACGAGGCTCCTCCAACTTTCAGATGAGAAATAGCAAAGCCCTGGGACAGGACAGTGATAAAGAGAGAACTGACTGAAAATGCATTTGGGATATAGAAGTAACAGGATCTGACAACTAGGTCAATGGAAACAGAAAGGGAGAGATCAAGGAGGCAGTTCAGGGGTCCTTGAGGAGATAGAGGAGTCATTTTCAGCATCTGATGCTGTTCTTAGAAGGACAGGTTTGGAGGAGTAGCCAGTGAAGTTAGTATGGTCCACACAGAAGTTATGATACCTATAGGGAGGGCATTCACATGTGTTGAAGAGGATTTTGGGAAATGTGAGATTGGAGAGAAGTTAGGGTTGGAGACAAAGATTATGCCACTTATATATGTGATGTTCAGTAATGTTTTAAAGTTTCATGAAAGTGAATATATGAGCTAATTGGCTCCTCTAAGTAAAACTTAAGACCACAATTGCGTTGTTTGCAAATTACATTGAAATTACAGATAAGTCTTCATCTTCAAGACCTGAAGGAAAAAATGAAAAAAATAGAAGTGGTTTTACATGTTGTCACTTAGTATGAATAGGAAATGTTTCCTTTCCCATTTTGGATTCTTTAACGAAAATTGGAAATGTCTTTTACTTATTAAAATTATAACAAGAATTAATCTTCCTTTGAAAATACTCACAGTCTATTTCAATGATTGTCTTTCCCTCATCCAGAAGTTATGTTTTCTTTTATTTTAGAACATTACTTAATTTTATAGAGTTCTGTACAAAACTGAGCAAAATAGAAAGGAATATATTTCTACCTTATTGGTCTTGATGACTTTCTAAAACCTCATGCATTTTGATGGATAAGATTAATGAGACCACATAGTGTTAACCACCTTGGACTTTCAGAACAAAGGACTTTTAGAAGAACAAAGTATCGTTATTAATGAAGCATCATTTAGTTTTCATTGGTAATGTAAGGTTCCAGCCACTATAATGGGAACTTAGTTAAGAGCTCAATGTAGAGGGCAAGGCTATTAGCTAAGGTTCTTGACAGTAATACCTTTTGCTCCCAAGGAAAAAGATAAATCACACTCAAATTGATCAAAAAGACCAGCCAAGGGGTTCAAAAGGAGGTGAGCCACCATTCGCTTACTAAATTTCTCAAAGGCCTTGTCATCAGTGGCCCTGGAGGTGAGCCCTGCCCTAGTCATGGGTTCCACTTGCTGCCAATCCCTTGCCTTCCAGGTATCCTGCTCCTCCAGAAAAATGCCTCATGCTTCAGACCTCATCTTTCCCTTTATTCTCCACTCCTGTCTTCCAACAGCCCTCAAAGTTCATGTTGGGTTTCATTGCCGCAGGATTTTCTCTGTCCTTGGTGTGCTCCGGTGACCTAATTGACATGAGTACCACTAATGACGGCAATCTTAATGCAAGGTGGCAAAGCGGTGGGGAAGCATTTTTCCTGAATATGTTTTGTCAGTGTATTCACTAACAACCAAGGCAATAATAGAGGATGCCTGTGTACATAACATCAACACTATTAGAAAAGTTTGCAAATTCCTGACAAACTACTGCTCTTATGTAAGAATCTCTTTGGGACCTTAATGTACTTCAGGTTCATGAAGACCTTCTTACCAACTCTTTTAAAACTACTCTGTTTTGGTTGAAGGAGACTTAAGAGACATTCTCTTGGGGAAAAAAATAAAAATTAATTGTTTTTTTAATTGCAATTTAAAATCAGCCAGTTCTGTTTTAGGTAGAGAGAAGGAAAAATCTGGAACGCAAAGAAATAAAAATAAAAGAAGAGGGAATTTACTTTTTTTTTTTTTTTAAAGACAGAGTCTCACTCTGTCACTCAGGCGAGAGTGCAGTGGTGTGATCTTAGCTTACTGCAACTTCCGCCTCATGGGTTCAAGCAATTCTCCTGCCTCAGCCTCCCGAGTAGCTGGGACTGCAGGCACCCAGCACCACACCCTGCTATTTGTATTTTTAGAAGAGGTGGGCTTTCACCATGTTGGCCAGGGTGGTCTTGCTCCTGACCTCAAATGATCCATCTACCTTGCCTCCAAAAGTGCTGAGATTACAGGCATGAGCCACTGCCCCTGGTCAGGAATTTACTTTTTGATTACTTATATGCCCTTGGACTTCGTATATCCAAGGCATATAGGGAATGAGTTGATGACCTTGCAGCTCTACCAGCAACTCTGAGAGTTATGCAAGATTGTTGAGATCTCCAATGACAGGAAGAGGGCAACAGACTTAAGGTACAGTAGAAAGGGTTGTGGTTATTTATATATTATGAAGCCATATTTGTTCTAAAGGAAATTCCAGACTATTAGTCTGTTTCTGATTTTTAATAATTACATAGGCCAGGTGCGGTGGCTCACACCTGTAATCCCAGCACTTTGGGAGGCCAAGGTGGGCAGATCATTTGAGGTCAGAAGTTCAAGACCAGCCTGACCAACATGGTGAAACCCCATGTCTATTAAAAGTACAAAAAATTTAGCTGGGCATGGTGGCGGGCGCCTGTAATCCCAGCGACTTTGGAGGCTGAGACATGAGAATCTCTTAAACCGGGGAGGTAGAGGTTGCAGTGAGCTGAGGTCACACCACTGCACTTCAGCCTGGGCGACAGAGTGAGACTTTATCTTAAAAAAAAAAAAAAGTATACACACACACACGCATATATAATAATTTTATAGTGAGCAAAATTGGTTAGTTGATTTGATTGTGGAGATACCTGGAAAATCTTTCTTGTCATATTATCGTTTTCATTTTTTTTAACCATCTGAGGAAATACAGTGACATATTGGTTTTAGGAACTCTCACCAATTACTTTAGTTTTCTTTTGTTTGTGCTTTTATTTTACAAAGTTAGGTGAAAGCTCATTTCCAGTCCAGTTGTTGAGGTTCACTCTTTGCTATCTCACTTGCAGAAGATCCCTCTAGCTAGGGAACATTTACTGGGCACCATGGGAATTCAGGCCAAGAAGGCTGAGACACCAGACAAAATGCCACAGCACAGGGATCATTCTAGGAAAATGTTTCACATTTCAGTTTTAAAGTTTCTGCTGTTTTATAGTCCAGAATACCCAGTAAGTAACTGCAATTTATAATTAAAGTAAAATGCAGAAGACTACTATCATCACATTCTTTGATAACTTTGATACTACAAAAAATTTTAATTGACATTTATTAAATGCAAACCATATTTGAGGACTAACTATATACATGTTGAGGTTGATTAAGTTCAAATTCTGTTTTAAGAAGTTAACAATAAATTGAGTTCATTTTAACTGAGTGTTATTATAAAAGATGGTTTTCTTGCTGCAAAATGAATCTACTATTAAGAAATTACCAAAGTGGCTGGTGCTGTTTGTGCCTTTAAGATCATAGTTCAAAAGAATTAAGCAAACTTGATAACAAGGGTAAAACAAACATAACCTTTATTCTCTCTCAAAACCCAGAGAATAGGGCCTGGAGCCATATTCATTAATTTAAACAGAATCAGAATACCTTAACTTTCATGGTTTCACGTAAAATTTTATAGCAGTAGATTGATAATTCTAAAAATAACAAAATACATGTTTCTCTCAACTACATAGTAAAAAAAATGTAGTAATTTCTGTTACCCAAAATAGAGGAGGGCTGGGCTAGTAAGCCACTCAAACATTTGTAACAAATAAAAACTTCTCTATGTACATATAATGGTCATATTTTCATAGCATAAAATCACCATACAAAATCTAATAATAAAATTATGTCGTGTTTAGGAGTTTGGAAGCCAATACATGGAATTAACAAAGTACTTTTTGGTATCTGTAAATAATGGGATAGACTCTTTTAAATCAGGACTGTCCCAGAAATTTTAGGGCAGATGTCAGTGACATGCACACTGTCCATTGTTCAGAATTTTCAAAGAACTAGAATAAACTATGTAAACTATTCAATACAATTCAATATTACTTAAGTGCTTAAAAAAAGTACTTCAAGATCTTGCACTGCCTTAAGTGAATGAGTATAATCAAATGAGTAGTAACTGGAAAATAGCTGTAATAGCAGGCACTGAAGGATTCTGACAAATACCAAATAATTGTTTGCTTTTAGCAAATAAACTGGTAAGATGATATCACAAAGGGCTTTTTTCCCTTTTGCCATACAAGGTTTTTTTTTTTTTTTTAAATAAAGCTATTGCTCCTTGGAATAACTTTAACCATATTGACTGATGTTAGTCAATCAACAAAATCAGCTGAATGCTTTTAGTTGAGTTTTAATGTCATCTCAAAGATTCAAATAATCTTGATTCTAGTTTACATATAAGACTATATATGCCTTTGCCTTGATTGAAATATGATTACTAGACATCAACAGATTTCATTTGAAAACATAAATTTTTTTTCCAGATCCAAGGAAAAAGATTTGAATGAAGCCCTTTCTAATCACACACACACACACACACACGCACACACACACAATTAAATGACAAAGAAGAATGAGCTAGGAGACATAGATGTGACTTTAGGGAAATTACTCTCCCTCAAAGATCTCTTCCAGCTATCTGATTACTATGTAAAGCATTTCCTCTGAACTGTACAAACTGGTCTCACATTTCCAAGTTTCTGCACAGTACCTGAATTTTATACTGAAATATCAAATGAATAACATAAACCCTGACTTACAAATCTGTATGCCAACTAGTTTTCCCCAGATAGTGATTTTTTAAAAATTCATTCAAGTCATCAAGAGCTTCCTACATTCAAGGCAGAGTGCCAGACCAAACCTGGAATATCATGGTTGTCACTGCCCCTGGGAACAAACTGCTATCGGAAAAAGTGAACTCAGGTGACTGCCCAACCTGGTTTAGGGTCGTGATTCCCAAATTTGAGAGAAAATGGGTATCTCCAGAGGAGTTTGTTAAAACACAGCTTCGAGGGTGTCACCCCAGCCTTACTGTGTCTGAATCTCTAGTTGGGTGTCTCCTAATCTAGCTGCATATTTAACAAGTGTATTCTCTCTCTCGCCTCCATGTCTCTTCAGGTCATGTGTGGGCCTCACTCTCCATTCCAACCCTCTCTCCAAAAAGAAAAGAACACCACCACTGTGCTGTAGTGACAAAAGCTCTGGACTCAAGAGTCAGCAGTCATTTGCCAGTTGCCTGATCTTAGTTACTTCACATTGCTAGGTCTCTCAATCTCTTTCTCTAATAGGGGTTGAACAGGAGTCTTCATAGGGATCCCTTCCACTCTCAGATTGAAGAACCTAACACGGCAACTCGGTGTCATGAAGGAGGTGGGGAGAATTTGCATGGATGTTTTACTCTGTAGTCAACATCCCTCCCCACAGCAAGACAGGCTAGCAAGCCCCACAAGGGCAAGGGGGTAATTCCTTTCTCTGGTCCCCTCATTCACAAAGGGAGGAAAAGCGAGGTGAGGTTGGAATCGGATGAGGGGCGAGGGGGAGATGCCAAAAGAAGCTCGCAAGAGTTTTGGCAAGAAGCAGGAAGGGTCCCTAGAAAGCTGGAATCACTCGTCGTCGTCGTCATCATCGTCCTGGTCCTGGTAGCGAATGTAGACGACCAGCATGACAAAGCCAGTGAGGATGCAGAGGGAGCCGACGACCAGGTACGCGATGCCCAGGAAGGGGTTCTTGCCGCCCATCCACGAGATGCTGCTGAAGATGAGGAGCTTGTGGCCGCCGAACGCGCGCACCGGGTAGTTGTAGGTAATATTGACGCGGTAGGCGCCCCGCGGCAGCCCGGCAGAGTAGTTGCCCTGGCGGATGCGCGCGTACAGCTTGCGAAACGTGGGCAGCGCCGCCGTGCGCATCCACACCACGAAGTCCTGGTTGATGAAGCCGGTGTTGTTGGGGTCGGGGCTGAGCTCGTAGACCGGCCGGCGCCAGTTGGGCGGAGGCACCGTGCCTTGGAAGGCCAGCGCCAGGCTGCCGTTTACCAGCGGCGGGTTGCGGAACTTGACGTGGTAGTCAGTCCACCAGGCGATGCCGGAGCGGTCGAGCGGCACCTCGACGTAGGGCCCGCCAGACTGGCGCTGGTGCCACAGCGAGAAGGAGTCGTTGAAGAGGCTGTTGGCGATGGCGCCGCAGGGCGCGATGGGCAGGCCGGCTGCGCTGCGCTGGTAGGGGGCGCACTCGTTGGCCGGGTGGCGCAGCGCGCTGGGCATTCCGCTCAGCTGCTCGTCGTCGCGGGACACGCCGTAGCGCCGGTTGTTCTGGTAGAAGTTGGTCAGCTCGTAGTAGAGGTAGACGGGGCCCTGGAAAAGCTCGGGCAGCGAGAAGTACCAGGCGCACGAGCAGGGGGGCGGCGGCGCGCGGCCCTCGCCGGCCGCGGAGCACACCGAGCAGTTGCCGGTGCCCTGGTCGCCGGTGTAGTCGTACTCCAGCTCCTTGATGCCGTTGGAGGAGTAGTAGAGGCCCAGGCCCAGGCCGATGAAGGCCAGGCCCGCGCAGAAGAAGAGCGGCAGCGCGATGCTGGCCGACAGCAGCGGCTGCCAGGCGGGGAGGCGCTGCTGCGTGAAGGCGGTGTTGTCCGGCTGGTGGGCGCCCCGGGCCGTGGCGCTCCAGGTCATGGCGGCCACGCTGGGAGTCCGACGAGCGTGCTTACCAGGGGGGGGCCCGCCGCGGGGCGCCTCCCCCTCCGCGGCGAGTTAGCCGGGGGATTGCTCACGGACTGGGTTTCCCGCCGGCCCAGGTGGGGTTTTGCCCGAGCCTCGCCTCTGCCTCCCGCACAGGTGAGTTTAGTTCCAGGTCCCACGGGCAGTGCCCACCCTCCCCTCCCCCCAGTTCCGCCTTGGCCCAGGTGTGCTCCGCCCCCGCGGATCACCGGGAGCCAAACCTCGCCCGCCCTTTCCGAGGTGAGCTTGTGGGTGTGTTATTTTTTTACCTTACCCGGTAGACTCAGGCTCGCCTTTCCTCTCCGTCCGGGTCAACGGACTCCAGCTCCTCCTCTCCGAGGTGAGTGGCGGTCCCGGGTGCCTCTGAGTGGCTCATACCTGGCTCGAGTATCACCTTCCTTTCCGCCTTCCAAGTGACTAGAGTTCCTGGGCCAGTCTCCCGAAATCAAAAGGCGCTCCGGCCTCCAGCAGAAATTTTTGCTGAGGGCTAGCACCGAGGTCCTGGCAGCTTGAAGATTTCAGATTGTTAATCCTGCTTTATTTGCGGGGAAAAGGTGACTCTAGACCATTTTGTCTTTAAGGTTAGCTTCAGAAACGCCTTTTGTTCAGCTTTCAGTCTCAAGTTGGAGTGTCCAGGGAATTACACTATGCTAGATCTGTTTCGAATTCAAGGCCTGCGTTCAAATTTTAGCTTTTTTTTTTTTTTTTTTTTTTTTAAAGGGAAAATGATTTTCTGGCCAGATCACCCAGTCTGGCTGTATAACTAGGAAATGTGGAAAGTTCTCTAAAAATAAAATGATCCTTAAAAAGAATCAAAGACTGGAGAGGTTCAGAGCCTTTAAATAACTCTCTAGCTAGTGTAGAAACCAAGAAAGGAGAAAAATATGCTGGACTACATGTGATTTCTTTTTCTTTTCAGAATATTTGCCTGACTAGAAAAAGGTCCAATCCAGGGTCCCAGAAGACCTAGCTGCTATCCTCAAAGACATCTGGAGTGTCTGGCCTAAGGAGGTGAACTACAAGGGTTTATAGGATTTATTATTAAAAAGAACTCAAATTGGCTCCCTACGTTGCCTGGGATTCTGGCTTTTTTATTATTTTTTTTCTTTTTAAATCTAAGTTGGTATAACACATACAAGGGAGTACTGGGACATTCTGATTTCTTACTAAGTCTTATCTAGGTATTATGTTCTTGCTTCTCTTCCAGCTTGTAAAATGCAAGTAATACAAATGTTTTCTCTATTACACTACATCTAGTGTAATATATTGTATCCAGAAGTCATTCAAAACCCATTGAAACTTGGAAAGTTAAAATGCTTGTTAAATTGAACAACACGAATTTTGTTTGCATCTCCCAAGTAAGTGTTCAGTCCTATGCTAATTAGACAAAAAAGAATCTTGACCTCAAGGCATTTGCAGTCTGATAGGGGACATATTAGGAGTAAGAAACAATCAAAACAGCCAATAGTAGTTATTAATCATAGCATGTAATTATCAAATTGCACTTTATAAGTCACACTAAAATTAAAAAGTAATACCGTTTTAAATAATGGAACATTGATTCCATTTTGTTGAATGAATGCAAGTTGGAAACGAGGTATTAGAGAAGACTGAGGGAAATTCAAGTGACATGAATTGAATTCCCTCACTTCTTACATCCCAAGAGAGGAAGTTCCAAAATTCTCGGCATGCGCCCATAGTGTGATCCAGTCTTCATTCACCCTTTTTTTTCAATAAAAGAATAAACAGTTCTTTGTATCATTATGGTTGAGTTCCACCCACCCCTGTATCACCGAATCACTAATCCACAACACTAGTCTCTAGGAAGGAGTTCCATTTTCACAACTTTATTTTTTTTATTTTTATTTTTGCCAATCAGTGTGAGCCTTGAACTCATGACCTCACCTTCGCAAGCGCCACGACATCCGGCCGGAGCCACTTTCAAGGAGAAAGATTGTTTTTAGAAATGTGTGGAAAGGGAAGAAGAGAAAGACAAGTGGTAACGGTCTAGAAGAGCATGTATTCTAAAGGAAAGCCTTCTTTTATAGATGGCAGAGAAGTGTTTATTCTGAGGGAAAAAGAAAATAGTGCAGATGAAGTTGAAGAGAGGGGTGGCAAGCTCACTGATGGTGCAAAGGCAGAAGCAGGCTGGAGACGCTGATCCACCGGTCAGAGCCACTGGTTTCAAAGAACAGGTGCAGGGTTATCCTACCTCTGAAATGAGAGGGCAGGGTGATAAAAATGCCCTCTGCAGAATGCAACTGGACATTAGGCTCCCGCACCTCAGGCTGGGAGAAAGAAATGACTGAATGTGACCAGCATATGGTGGTTTCCAGGGCAGATGAATTTGAAAGATAAAAATTCAAGATACTGCAGTCCTTGTGGAGGGGCGGCTAAAGTGATGGGCCTTAGTAGTTAATCTGAATGGTGAAGAAAATGAAACCAAGCCTGTGGATCAAAAGAAAAAGAAGGTACTGGTAGATTGGCAGTCCTAATGATGTTAATTGGCAGGTGCCATGAAAGCTGGAAAGATAAAGTGCTTGTATGAGATGGGGTGTTAAAGATCTTGGAGGTGAAGCTGTACCAAGTTCCATATATACACTATATTTCCCCTATCAGCTCGTAAGTTCCGAGAGGCAGAAGACTGATACACATTGCTGTGTTCCTCAGGGTTTACTATGTAAGGTTCAGATCTCACGTCTCTCATTTTGTTACACAGGTTATGATGTATTAAAGGACACTTGGATCTTTAGTAAAATAAGAAACAAGTTCACTCTAAACAATTCTTTTTTGTATCAGTATTATTCAGAGAACTCAAGAAAAGAAAAAAGTCATTTCTAGTCCAAATACTGCTAAAATCACTTCATTTTGGCAAAGTGTGGTGGCTCATGCCTATAATCGCAGCACTTTGGGAGAGTGAGGTGGACAGATCATGAGGTCAGGAGTTTGAGACCAACCAGGCCAACACAGTGAAACCCTGTCCCTACTAAAAACACAAAAAAAATTAGCCGGGAATGGTGGTGTGCACCTGCAGTCCCAGCTACTCGGGAGGTGGAGGCAGGAGAATCGCTTGAACCCTGGAGGCAGAGGTTGTGGTGAGCCAAGATTGTGCCACCGCACTCCAACCTGGGCAACAGAGCAAGACTTCATCTCAAAAAAAAAAAAAAAAATCCTTTTTTTTTTCATTTTATCTCCTGGATTTTATCCATGTAAATATTTAATTTTTAATTGGTTATAATTAAGATATATACACAGTTCTTTGAGTTGTCAAATTACCTCCTTTTGGAATGAGATGAAGAATGAAATAAATATTTTCCATGTTCCTTAATGGTGCCATTATTCATAGGTCTATCATATTTAACTATTGTTGGACATATAGGTTATATCCAGTTTTTCAGTATTCCAAAGAATGTGATAATGGTCATCTTTTTTGCATATAACCCTTTTGTAAAACTTTGTGTCTCCTCTTCCGCCAACCTTTTCTTTCAGATTTTTTTCCTTAGGATACATTTCTAAAAGTAGGAAAGGAAACTAAAGGTCAAACTCTTTAAAAATACATTCTGCTAGAGTCATATTCACATGGCCACAACAATGTATATACTTTGCCAACAAAACCAAAAGCTAACCACAGAATATATTTAGTCTATTGCTAATAAACTCTCAGATACTAGGAGAATAGTATAGGATAGGGGAAAGAATGCTGACCTGAACTTAAGGAAGTTCATTAGGATATAGCTATGTGACCTTGGTCAAATTGCTTAACTTCTCTGTTCTCATGATTGCTTATCTGTATGAATGTGTTTACCAAAATGATTGATAGTGTGTCTTTTTTAAGCAAAGATTTCTGTTCCTAGTCTTCTCTTCCTTACGATGACTCATTGATTAATAGCTAACATTTATTGAGTGCCTTCTGTGAGCCAGTGCTTTCGGTCACTGTGTAAGCACATTATATACGTTGTCCTGTCTAATTCATACACAAATGGGGGCATTCGGTACAATTATCATACTCAACTGATGCAAAACTAAGATTGAAGCCAGTGCAATGGAGGCTGCCCAAGTTCTCATAGTTGTAATGGGGAGATGAGCAATTCAAAGGTCAGCCTCATCCAGCATCCTGCATCTTCAACCACACTACACTGTAAGGCCTTGGCATATTTCCTCCTAAAAAAAACTCCAAAAACGTTAACCTTGAACCAGTGTTGATTGTTGCAAATCTTCTCTTAACACCTCAAAGATAAGCAAATTCTGTTCCATTTACACAGTCCCAGGAACAGCTGAGTTGCGTGTATTTTTGTTTTCACAAAAGCTTTTGCTTTTGTTTAGCATGCTCGTTTCTCTTGCTAAAATAAAAATAATTTCACTTGTCTGGCTGTTCTCAGTTTTTGCATTTATTTCATTTAATTCATGACTATTTATCTTACTGTAACAGAACCTGGGTCTTTAATTGGCATTCCTTTATATAGGTTTATACTGCTCAAGATTGTTGCCTATTACTCTGCCCATGGGGCAGCTTTTATTTAAAAAGAATCAAATTAAATTGCTTCGTAAAATTACAGCATGTCCTCAGAAAAGTTTTAAAAAAATTCAGTGTGCCTGGACTTCATTTTTCATTAAGAACTGCATTCAGCAGACTTCCAGTTTTAAAAGTTATGGAGTGGTACCCCCTAGTGGAAGAGGCAGAGAAACTTTAGTTAACTAGCACTGTAAGCACAGAGGCACAAAAGACAGAAGCGAATTCTCTCCACTCCTTGCTGTGGTGTGTTGGTTCTTTGTCACTAACTTACTGCAAAACAGTGGTCAAAGAGAGGGCGAACTATGAGCACAGCTGGGTGGGTTGAGTTGCAGGGGGCAGTATAAAGTGAAAAATGGGACTGAGATAGATAACAGTAGGTCTTCAACAGCAGAGGTATTAGGTATGGGATGGCCAGACTAAAAGACAGTTGGCAGGGCACAGTGGCTCACACCTGTAATCCCAGCACTTTGGGGGGCCAAGGTAGGTGGATCACTTGAGGTCAGCCTGGCCAGTATGGCAAAACCCTGTCTACTAAAAATACAAAAATTAGCCAAGTGTGGTGGCACGTGCCTGTGATCCCAGCTACTCAGGAAGTTGAGGCAAGATAATCGCTTGAACCTGGGAAGCAGAGGTTGCAGTGAGCTGAGATCACACCACTGCACTTCAGCCTGGGCAACATGCAAGACTCCATCTCAAAAAAATAAAAAATGGATAGGATGAGACTTGAATTATGTGGGAAGAGTTTGGCTGTAGGGGTTGTGCTTGGTGAGTTGGCAAGAGAGAGACCCCAGAATAGGCAGCAGACAAGTTAGGTGACAGAATTGAGACAGAGGGCAAGAAAGAGCTCTGTACTGGAACGAAGAGAGGGGGTTGACTCAAAACTGAATTAGGGCTGCACTCAGTGGCTCATGCCTGTAATCCTAGCACTTTAGGAGGCCAAGGTAGTTGGCTCACTTGAGGCCAGGAGTTTGAGACCACCAGCCTGGCCAAAATAGCAAGACTCCATCTCTATTAAAAATATAAAATTAGTGCATGCCTGTAATCCCAGCTACTCAGGAAGCCAAGGCATGAAAATTGCTTGAACCTGGGAGGTGGAGGTTGCAGTGAGCTGAGATCATGCCACTGTGCTCCAGCCTGGGCAGCAGAGTGAGATTCCATCTCAAGAAAAAAAAAAAAAAAAAACTGAATTGAACTTTCCAGTGTGGCCAATGTGAGGGGCTTTATACCCAAGGTGAGGACTGGCAGAGAGAGGGGAGCACCATGACAGTGTCTGTGGAGCCAGCCAATCTTTTGAGGCTAGAAGCCACCTCCTCTGCCATTCTGTCCCCGAAGTAGTGAAACTCTTTGGTTTGGGGAAGACTTCACCTCAGTGATCTCAGACTGGCTTTACCCTCCACATAGTGACTATATTTATTTAAAACTTTAGGAAATTCCTATGTATCAGTAAATAAACATTTCAAAAATTCAAGAAAGTTATCAGATTTTAAAATGAATAAATACCTGTTGCTACATCAGAGCAAAGCCATATATTCTAAGAGCTATGAACTAGGGAGGGAGGGCTGACATGCTCTAGAAAACTGAGATCCCCAACAAAGACATGCTTAGATGCCCTTCCCTGTGTGATATCATCAATAAGCCAAATACGCATACTCCTTTTTTTCACTCCCTCCCCCCGCCCAGAACCACCAGGAAAGAATTGTTTGTTTTTTTTTTAATTAAATGTTATTTGTTTGTAGAAGGAGAATCTAGCTCTGATGCCCAGGCTGGCCCTGAACTCCTGGGCTCAAGCGATCCCCCTGCCTCAGCCTCTCAAAGTGCTGGGATTACAGGCATGAACTGTGGTGCCCAGCCTGAATTAAACATACTTTCAATTCCATTACCTAGGTCACTGATTCAAATGCAAAAACACCTTGGCCCAGCACCCTGGGAACCTATATTTGTTATGTGCGCCGATCAATACTGACTTGTTAATATATTCAATCTGGAGATTGTATACCCATGGAGAGTTGCAGGGGCCCCTGACTTTTTCTCTGAATAGTAATTCTGAATTTGTAGTGGCTGTGTTTTAATTTTTAGTTTTCTTTCTGTAGGAAAAGTTTCGTGAGGATGGCTGCATTGTGTCAACTTCTAAACCAAAGTTTGGGAATCTTAAAGGAACCAAGACTGTAGATGATACCAGGAGGTTCACTCAGAGCAGGCTCTCGTGTGATGATAGGAGCTCTGGGAGCCACTCACCTACTGCAGCTTGATATTCCATCTGGCGATTCTCTTTGCCCTTAATCGGAAATTTCTGGGATGCAAGGAACAGAAACTTACTCAAGTCAGCTTTAGTAAAGAGGTTGTCATTGTTCCGAGGTGAGGAATGTCACAGAAGGAAGAATTGAGGGAAGCAGATCAGATCTGGCTGTCACTGGAACAGAACATCATCAGGCAGCTCCCTTCTCTCTGCATTGTCTCTTGCCTCTGCTCCTCTCTGCTGCTCAGACAAGCCATTTCCTTCAGCAGGGCTCTTGTTTTTGCACCCCCAAATCTTGGCTTCTATGGCTTCTTGGCTTCTATGGCCACAACTTTGACTCTGGCACCAGTGACCTATCACCTTACAGGTAATACAGGCATGAGCCACCACACCCTGCCCCACTTTTAAACATGAGTGGATTAGCAAACGCCTTAATAAGAACATCTATAAACCCAAGTCACGTGGAAAGGAAGGGGACCAGCATGATTTGGATCTAGATCCAAGTGGACCAGGTCAGGGAACTAAGCATGTATGGGCTGGGCATAAAAATATTGTGGTGAACATAGTAACCATCTTCAGCTTTCTTAAAAGACAAGGAGTGAGTTTTTTTCTGTATTACTCCAGAAAATGAACCTAGAATACATGAGAATCATTAGCAAGGAAACTGCCAAGGCCAGGTGTGGTGGCTCACACCTGTAATCCCAGCACTTTGGGAGGCTGAGGCAAAAGGATTGCTTGAGTGCAAAAGTTTGAGGCCACCCTGGGCAACATGGCAAAACCCTGTCTCTACAAAAAATACCAAAATTAGTTAGGCATGGTGGCATGTGCCTGTGGTCCGAGCTACTCAGGAGGCTGAGGTGGGAGGATCACTTGGGTCCAGGACATGGAGGCTGGAGTGAGCTATGATCATGCCACTGCACTCCAGCCTGGGTGACAGAGGGAGACCCTGTTTCAAAAATAATGTAAGTATTGAGGATGGCTTTAAACTACACAATAGAACAACATACAAAAAAATACTTCACAGTATAAGGGTGAAGGCAAAGGACTATATTTTGTAAAACAGAATGGAGCTGAGTGAGAAGCTGGTTCGTGAAACACCTGTCGTGAAATCCCATGGCCTGGGTGGAGGTAGTCTGCAGGGCTGCCTCTTAGGTTTCCTAGTGGCCAAGAAGGGAAAGGATAAGCCATTGCATCTATGAGAGAAAAGAAGTCATTAGTTCAGAAGAACTTTAAAGATTTCTGCCTCAAAGAAAAGAAAGAGTGTGGCTGGGCATGGTGGCTCACACCTGTAATCCCAGCATTTTGGGAGGGTGAGGCAGGCGGATCACAAGGTCAGGAGTCTGAGACTGTCCTAGCCAATATGGCGAAACCCTATCTCTACTAAAAATACAAAAATTAGCTGGGTGTGGTGGTGTGCACCTGTAGTCCCAGCTACTCAGGAGGCTGAGGCAGGAGAATTGCTTGAACCTGGGAGGTGGAGGTTGCAGTGAGCAGAAATTTTGCCATTGCACTCCAGCCTGGGCAACAGAGCAAGACTCTGTCTCAGGAAAAAAAAAAAAAAAAAAAGAATAGGAAAAATGTTCTCCTTGGGATTCTCTCAGAGATGTTGTGAAATCCGGGGGGGAAATGACATCTTTAACAACATCCTTACGGTGAATACCTCAGTTAGTTCCTAGGATTGTTTCTTGTAATATCTGCCAGAGTGAGATAGAATGGTACTCGGTCAAGGCACAATTCAGGGGCCCCATGATCCATTCTGGGTGTGCCATTCTGTGGGTCTCTGCCCTGATGTCTACGGATGGGTTAAAGGACCTAGCAGTGTTTCAAAGATGTCCTCTGAGGGGCAGCTTCCCAAAATCCCATTGTCCTGTCCCTGGGCTTCTAAGAAAGACAAGGTTTGAACAAGAATTCTATGGTTTAAAAAGTTTGAAACCTACTGACCTAAAACAAATGAGTGCATTGCTGTCCTGCACATAATTCTCTGCAAATATTGCTCATTTCCCAAAGTTCAGTAGTTAAGGAGCAGCAGTAAGTTACAAGATTAAACATCCTTCAGTTAATAGGGTTGCTAAAAAAAAAAAAAAAAAAAGATTACACATCCTGATAAAATCCTGGCACACAGAGCATCCATGTTGCCAATTAAATTCAGAGCCATATGTTTTAATAAGCCAGAAAACTAGGAAGGGATTGACAACTTCTTATTAAAACTGAGGTACATAGCAAGGACATATGGTGGACAGAAGGCCACTGCACCTCAGCTTGGAGGTGGGCTAAGAAAGGACCATCTGCCTGTGCTCAGATTCTCCTTAAGAAATAATTTAGTGTTTGCTCTAAGAAGACAATACACTGAGTATAGCCTCAGTGATTTTAGCCTGAATAAAATTTTAATTTATTATAACCAAATGTCTATTTTGTGCATAAACAAATCTCAGTAAGTCCCTTATAGAATATTTAGCTTTTTATACTGAGAAAAGTATATGCATACATTTAAATATATATATAAATTAGAAAGTTGGTTTTGGATTTAGAGCAACTGGTCCTTCTTTTTGATAATAACGGCTAAGATCGATGATCTATTTATTAATGCCCTCTGGTTCCTGCACTGATGAAACAGAGAAAGGCTTCTGTATTCCTTGTAATTGGGGTAAACACTGTATCTGAACCTCAGTGTGGACTGTTATTCTTGACCTTGAAACACGGTGGTATTAAGTGCAGGTTATAAGCTTTTGTGGCTGAGGGTGGGAGTGGGGATGGGGAATCAATACTGAGCTGTGTATCTTGGGCTATAACTGATTTCAGTCCTCTGAGTCAAAGATTATGGAAAGGTCAATAAAAACTGCAAGCACTCTTATGTTTTTCTTATCAGACTGCTCCACAAAATTGATAAAGAATTTAATAATGATCAGTGGTGAAATAGCTGGGCCTCTGGAACCTTGTGTAGAACATTGACCCAAGAGTCCCAGAACTCACATTGTATTAATCAGGGAAGTGGCATGTATTTTAGATGATCCACCTAGTAAATTAGGAATAGATTAAAAAAATTACCATTGGGAAAAATGTGATAGACCAAACTTTGGTCCAATCAATAAGGAGAATTTTCTCATTAAAAATACCACCAAGGGCTAGGCACGGTGGCTCATGCTTGTAATCCCAGCATTTTAGGAGGCCGAGATGGGAAGATCACTTGAGCCCAGGAGTTCAAGACCAGTCTGGGAAACATAAGGAAACCCTGTCTCTACAAAAAAAAAAAAAAAAAATTAATTAGCTGTGTGTGGTGTGCACACCTGTGGTCCTAGCTACTAGGAAGGCTGAGGTGGGAGGATTGCTTGAGCCCGGGAGGTCATGGCTGTAGTGAGCTGTGATCACACCACTGCACTCTAGCCTGGATAGTGAGACCCTGTCTCAAAAAAAGACAAAACAAAACCGCTAAGCTGGGTGCTGTGGCTTGCACCTGTAATCTCAGCTACTAAGGAGGTCAAGGCAGGAGTATCACTTGAGGCCAAGAGTTTGAGACAAGCCTGGGCAATGTTGTAAGACCCTGTCTCTAAAACGCAAACAGAATAATACCACCAAGAAGGGATCTTCCCAGGTGATGATTCAACCTTTGTTTTACGAGTTTTGTAAGAATAGTGTATATGCACCAAGGGCCCTATGTAATGTAGTGGCACATGATTAAAGAGTGGAATTGGTAAGTTACAATATTACTAAAACATAAGCTGACCTTCATTAACCTCCAAAGAGGGCAACAAGAGAGGTACAGGTGGATGCCAACTGTCTGTCAGGGCAAAACCCTAAAATGCCTGATTGACTACAACTGCATTGACAGGTGGAGCTTCCATCTTCACCGAGGGCCTATCAGCTGGTGCCAGAAGCAGCACCTATCAGTAGGCCCTTTAACCTCATCTCAGAAGACCATGGCAGGGCAACACACTAGAGCTTAGAAGCCAGGTGGGCTAGGCAGCAAGTGTGACAGAAACAAAGAACAGACTTCTGAAGGAGTGGTCTTAGGTCTTCCAGAAGCAGAGAAAGAACTTCCCATTGTCCCCTCCCCTGAAGGTCCACACAGCCCATCTCTGGCTGACCTTACATCCAAATAGATACGAAATCTTATCCCAGCACTAAAATGATGGCATTTCCTCTGCCCAGCTTGTACAAACAGAATACTTAACCAGAGACCGAATCACTCAGTTCCCAAAACACCTGAAGATTTTTTTTAATTGCTAAAAATCAGAGCTCCTTATTAGAAGCAATCTGTGGGTGATAATAAATCTACTCTTAGAGTTTTATTTACCTAGAGTTTTAAAATGTGCTAAATAATAGAAGGTACTGCCAGCACCATCTCTGACCAATCTGCAAACTTAGAGCAGTCAGCCTCTGCTTGCAAACCGAAAAGTTAGTTTCTAAGACAGCACCTGTGGTCTGAACTTCAGTACTTCTTCAAGGAAAATCTTACCAGGAAGTCTCTGCCTCAGAATCTGGCTGTTAACAGAGTGGATAGGCCAGGTGCTGTGGCTCATGCCTGTAATCCCAGCACTTTGGGAGGCCAAGGTGGGTGGATCACAAGGTCAAGAGATGAAGACCATCTTGGTCAACATGGTGAAACCTCATCTGTACTAAAAATACAAAATAACTGGGCATTGTGGCACCTGCCTGTAGTCCCAGCTATTTGACAGGCTGAGACAGGAGAATTGCTTGAACCTGGGAGGCAGAGATTGCTGAGAGTCAAGATCACACTACTGTATTTCAGCCTGGTGACAGAGTGAGACTCCATCTCAAAAAAAACAAACAAAAACCAGAGCAGATAACCAAGCTCTTTAAAGGTAATAATATGTTTATATTGAGTTTTACACTTTACATGTTCCAAGGTGGCCATTTTCATTGCATATGTCATCCCACTAACCTGGCTACACTTAATTGTTTTTTGATGCCTGATGTTCAGGTCAGTCAAATTGCCTGCCTCTCTCAGGCAGTGTGCACTCCACCTCCAGAGATGTGAGATTTAGCAGAGACACTAGTTAGACGTTGTTTGAAGTTTTAGATTTTTAATTAAGTTTTATGTTGATTTAGGATGATAATTCCCATGTATTAATATCGTTTATGTTCTGATTCTTTATATCTAGTATATTAGCCTTGTGTCACCCAAGCATGTGATCAACATATCCCTTCATCCAAGTCATGAATAAAAATCTTAACTCTGATGGTAGATTTATTGATGGAATATAAGATGAGCATTGAATATGTTGTTGCAGACCTGTTTATTGTCATAATATCAATGTACATTGAAGACTGAATAAAAAGTCATTGAATATTATGCATTTTAAAAATTCTATTGCTGTTACAAATGTGTTTGAACATATATAAACAATAAAAAGTCCTGCAAAGAGATGCACCCCCCCCCAGAAATCATATCAGTATGTATCTCTGAGTGGTCAGGCTACCAGTAATTATTTGCTTTCTTTTTAATTCCTATACCTATGTTCTTTTGTTGTTGTTGTTGTTGTTGAGACAGTCTTGCTCTGTTGCCCAGGCTGGACTGCAGTGATGCGATCTTGGCTCACTGCAACCTGCCCCTCCCAGGTTCAAGTCATGCTCATGCTTTAGCCTAATGAGTATCTGGGACATGCACCACCACTCCAAGCTAACTTATTATAGTTTTCGTAGAGACAGGTTTTGCCATGTTGGCCAGGCTGGTCTTGAACTCTTAGCCTCAAGTGATCTGCCTCCCTTGGCTTCCCAAAGTGCTGTGATTACAGGTGTGAGCCACCATGCCTGTCTCCTGTACTGATCTTCTAAAAAATAACTTACTTGTCAGGCAGTTGTTTTATAAACAAAGAACATGAAAAAGGATTCTGTATTTTTAAAAAAAATTCAAAAGAAAAAATATAAAAGAGAGTCCTGTGGTCTCTAAAGAACTTACAGGTCCGGGCCAGGGCACGATGGCTCACACCTGTAATCCCAGCACTCTGGGAGGCTGAGGCGGGTAGATCACAAAGTCAAGAGATCGAGACCATCCTGGTCAACATGGTAAAACCCCGTCTCTACTGAAAATACAAAAAATTAGCTGGGCATGGTGGTGCGTGCCTGTAATCCCAGGTACTCAGGAGGCTGAGGTGGGAGACTTGCCTGAACCCAGGAGGTGGAGGTTGCGGTGAGCCAAGATCGCACCATTGCACTCCAGCCTGGGTAACAAGAGCGAAACTCTGTCTCAAAAAAAAAGAACTTACAGGTCTGAAAGACTGGTTTCAGACTGCCATGTTGCACACAATTACTGGAAAAGATTTTTAAAAACATCTCCCGTGGGAGAGTCACCAGGTGATACTGATGTTGTCAGTCCCTGGCCAGCTAAAGGACAGAGCCACGTAACTTAGCTATTGACACACCCAACTCCTCCGCCTCTTACTAAATGTGGGACCTCAGGTTACTTGAATTTAAGAAAAAAAAATTTTTTTTCTCCTGAACAGCAACAAAGAATATTAACATCAGTCCTGAATGATGGTAGTGAGGCTTAGTGGAGTAATGCCTAATCCAGTGCCTGGCACACAGTAAAGCCAAATAAGCAATACGATGGTCTCCGTAGCATCTAGTTCACTGTTCTCAACCTTATCCATAGGTCATTCTATACCACAGGTCTTCCTTCTCCCTCTGCAACATATTCTAGACCAAGAGGAAATAAAGCAATGGCTTAGTATGGATGTTACTGTTGCTGCCAATTTGTGAAAATCATTGTTTCTAATGCTCTCCATATAAAGTGATTAACCCCTGATAAATAACTTAAATTTTCACCCTTTTGTTTAAAACCCCTTGCTTCTTTTCTAGTGGCTTTCCCATTATGGTGGAAACCCCCCTTACAATTCAGGTAAGCCTAGAAGTTCATTCAAGAAACATTTGCAGTTGTGCCTGAAGCAGTCTGCTAGGGATTGATAGGATCTTCGTTCCCCAAAGAACTTGAAGGCAAGTGAAAAGACAAATCAGTCAAATACCAGTTTCCACATCATAACATTTTAGAGGAATTTTTGTTTTTTTGAATATCCCACTTGCTGGGAGAGAGTAAAAGAGTAAAAACTTAATTTTTAAAATTCCTTTTTCAAGTAGAAAAAGCAATTCTTATGGATGAATTATCAATTTTGTATAGAATATGGTCCAAACAACTTCAGAAGGGCTGAGATCAAAGAAACTTAATCTTGAAGAGGTCACAGAGCTGTGAGGTGTTGTCTGGGAGACATTGTTCTTGGGGCAGCAAGCTTCGCAGCTCCTGAGGGGGATCGGCTAAGCTGATGCACAGCCCTGCTCCTCCCATCCCTTCTCCACGTGTGCTGTACCGCTTCCACACTAATGCCCCAGAGTTGGGTGGCAGTGTGAGCAATGGAAAATTACTCTGACCCCAGAGCTGAGCTGTAAAGGTCGGGTCACTGGGTGCATCTTTCCAAAATAGAACCAATGGATCTCAGCTCATCTTCGCTTTCTTTCTCTAAAGTCCAAGATACATTCAGAGGCCCCATAATCTCCTCAGTCTTGAAGGGCTGCAGGGAAAATGGCTAGAATAATTATTTTTCCATGCAGAAGACTGGCCATTTGCTAAACTTGTAGACATCAAAGTAATATCCATGTATATATCTCCCTAATCTTACCCCTGCTTTATAAAATTATCCTAGTTGAACAAATTATTTCATCCAAGGTAGTTCTAATGATTTTGTTTCTGTGGGAATAGTGTATATGCATGAGGAACCCTGTGTATTATAGTTTTAGATGATTGAAGAGTGAAAATAGTTGCAAACTGCATATAAGTTACAGTTTCCAGTATGTCTTAAATTATTTTAATTTAAAATGTGATCTGTAGTTATCTGTGCAATATGATTGTTATATGATTGTAACTCACAGGACAAAGACTAAGGCAAAGATAAAGTTTTTGTAGGCAAGAGGAGTTAACTATGCAATTTTGAAGCTTGTAATGTATTAGATTTTACTATTTTTTAAATTATTATTTCAGTTCTGATTCTTTCTTCCTCTTTTGGTTTATGGTTTGTGACCATTAGATGGCACTGTGCGTCTCAAATATAGAAAGCACTTGAAATTCAAATGCTAGGCTATGCAGAAGAAAGTAACATGATTCGTTAATATTTTCATGCTATGGTTTCAATGAGAGTAGAAACATTTTATTTTTCATATAAAATTTGCCAGTGTTATAGTTTATTAGGGATAAATCTGGAATATAATTCCATAGTTGCATATGAAATTTACCTTGCATACAGAAACTGTTCCTTTCTATATGACAGAAGAATAATGCCTCTCAAACTTAGACTGGGCCTGGGGCTCCTGAGTCAAATGAAAGAATACAGCTCCTTCACCTCCACTTCAGAGCATTGTGCTGCTGATTTTTTAAGAAAGTTGGTGAACTTGTGTTTGTCTGCTGCAGTGGTGGCCAACGTTTTGGGCACTAGGAATGGGTTTCATGGAAAACAATTTTTTCATGGAGGGGGTTGGGGATGGCTTCAGGATGTAACTATTTTACTTCAGATAATCAGATATTAGATTCTCATAAGGAATGTGCAACCTAGATCCCTTGAATGAGCAGTTCACAGTAGAGTTTGTGCTCCTATAAGCATGCAGTGCTGCCACTGATCTGCTGGGAGGTGGAGTTCAGTGGGTAACGCTTGCTCACCCACCGCTCACCTCCTGCTGTGCAGCTGGGTTCCTAACACACGGGACTGTTACCTGGCCGTGGCCTGGGGGTTGGGGACCCCTGGTTTAGTGTGTTCTCTCATTGGTAAGTCCTTAACATCAAAGCATTTACTTACAAATAGGATGCAAATTCATTTACAAATTACAAATCATCTGAGATGCTAGTCTTAGCTCTAGAAAAGAACAAAATTAATTGGCTTTCAATCCCAGGAGCTAGCTTTATTATTTTCATCTTTAATCAGTTAATGGAAGTTGATGTTACTGACATTTCATCCCCAGACTCATCCCCTCATAGCACAGCCCTTGATTCACCAACTCTCTCCTTGTTCCCCTCAATCTCCAGCATTCTCTCAGGCTGTACACCACCTTCACCCAGAGCTCTGCCTGAGGCCTCGTGTCCTCTCCTTCTACAGCTCCCCGGGGAGCAGTCTCACCTGTGCCCAGGACTACAGTTCCTGGAGGTTGTTAACATTTCCTACTCTGTATCTTCAGTCTATGTAGCCACTTCTTCCGCTTGGATGTCTTCAGGCACTTCTAAACTTAACTCATCCAAAATGGTACTCACTATGCCCAACTTCAAACTTAGTGTTCCCTCTCTTGGGGAATGCTGCCATCATCAGTGACATGCCCCATGCAGAGATCTGAGAGTCAGGCTCAAACCTCTCTTGTTCTCATTCTTCATCTTGCCCAGGTATGAGGGGAGGAGCCAGGATTTGGAACCAGGAAATCCAGCTCCACATCAAAATCCCTTATCTACAACACGATAGAGAAAACAATTAGGATACAGATTCATTTACAAATTACAAATTATCTGAGGTGCTAGCCTTAACTCTAGGAATGTAAAACACATTTCCATTATTTTAGTTGATGATACTAGTATCTATTTAATAAAACTGTCCTGTGCCCCTGTTTCAGTATGTAGATATCTGAGAGTAAGAAAGTAGTTTTTTTTTTGTTTTGTTTTTACCAAAACTCTTCCTTCCTGATTTTTATTGTTACCAGTGGTGAATCTTTCTGGGTCTGCAGCACCTCAATTATTGCCTTCTCAGAAGAAAGAATTTGACCGAGGTGCATAAAGCAGAGAGATAGTCCAAGGCAAGTTTTAGAGGAGGAGTGAAAGTTTGTTAAAAAACTTTAGAGCAGGAATGAAAGGAGGTACACCTGGAAGATGGAAGAGAGCCAAGTGTGCACGGTTTTACCTTTTGACTTGGGGTTTTATATGTTGGCATGCTTCTGAAGGTCTGGTGTCCCTTCTCTGATTATTCCCTTGGGATTGGCTGAGATAAAAGCACTATGTTGTGTTCAAAGATCACATAATGTAGGGTAAAGGAGAATAACTGTATTTGCACCATCAGAACACTGTGTATAAGTGCTCTAAGGGAGATACATACTGGGGGACATGGGTACAGGGAGGGAGAATTTAAATCCTCATGGTGGTTCCAGAAAGATTACACTGAAGAAGGGTCTGCATGCGCAGTGGCCAGCCAGCGCATGGGAAGGGCTGCATGCCCAGTGTGTTTACTGGAGTTGTCAGTAAAAAGTCCCTAGAAGGTCATATATACCAGTTAAACTCTGCTGTGTTGCCTCTTAATGCATAGGCTTGAGCCCACTAGCACAACTCCTGAGATGGTATTGGGAAGCTGCAGATCACAACTTTCAGGTTTTTTCTCCTGGGAGACGGCCTTCTCCTGGTGCTACTTGTGACCAATTATTATTTTAGAGGAACAGTGTAACAACCACCTGACCATCACCTGATGGTGGCCTGACATTCCTGGTGGGGCAGGAGGAGCCCTCTTCTGCCCTGCTCATACCTGACTAGCTATTTACTGTAACACATCCTTGTCTCAAAACCTTGCAGTGAACTTGCAACCCTTTGCCTTTCGGGTTTTCAACTCCACTTTCATCCCCCGTGACACCATTTCTTAAGACAAGCAAACTCAGTTTAGTTTATATATGTTTCAATACACCCACCTAACCCAAAATCAAACTAGAGTTCTGCAATTGGAACATAGCTACAGAAGTTAACAAACTGTATTGTTATTTGATAGAAGAAAATGTGGTCATAAACATATGAATTACTATAAAGCCTATTTTAAAATAAATGTTTCAAAAGACAAGTAACATTTTTCATGAGTTTGGATACCATCTCACCTTTTGGGAACTAATTAATTGCAAAGATCTTTTCCCCATATGTAAGTTTTTCTTTCTCTTATAATCCAAAGCCTGTGAGTGTATGTCTAAGGTCTAGTTTCTCTACTTCACTTTATCTCAGAATAGTTTTTCTTTAACTTTTCTATTTTTCATTCAATATTGAACTGGAGCATTTTTTTAGCATTTCATTTAATATCTGATATCTAATCTTTTGTTTTGTTGTGTGTTTTACTTTTTTCTCTGGGGTTTTGGAATACTCCTGTGTGTGTTACAGGAAAGAAATCAAATTTAAAGGGAAAATGTTTAAATTATCTTCTCAAGACCAGTAGTATATTCTGGCTGAAAAAATCTCCATATCATTCAACCACTTGATCAAACAGCATTTATTGAGCACCTGCTAGGCCTGGCAATATGACAGGCACTGGGAAAATGAGATAAAAGCACAGTCTTATGTTCAAAGATCACATAATGTGGGGTAGAGGAGAATCAGTATATTTAGACCCTCAGAACACAATATACAGGTGCTATAAGGGACAGGGAATGGAGAGGGACAATGTAAATCCTCATTGATATAGTAGTTAAAAACAAATTATTGAGGCAGAGAGAGAGGGTAAGGAAGTCCTTGGTATGGTTTTCCTTTTAATAAAAAGCAGCCCCAAATCATTTCTTTTCTAACAAAAATAGCCTGAAAAATCAAGCTGCAGACATAGATAAGCAAGCAGGAAGCTTGCACGGGTGAATGCTGGCAGCTGTGACAATAGGAAAAGGCTACCTGAGGACTAGGCATGCGCAGCATGGCAGCTCCATCTTCCCTTTTCTTCTTTCTTTTAACTTTAGGTTCTATGGTACATGTGCAGATCTTGCAAGATTGTTACATAGGTACACACATGCCATGGTGGTTTTCTGCCTCCATCCCCCCATTACTTACATTGGGTTTTTCTTCTAATATTATCCATCCCCAATCTCCCCTCCCCTGCTATCCCTCAACAGACCCCAGTGTGCAATGTTCCTTGTGTCCATGTGTTCTCATTGTTCAACACCCACTTATGAGTAAGAACATGTGGTGTTAGTTTTCCTGTTCTTGTGTTGGTTTGCTGAGAATGATGGTTTCCAGATTCATCCATGTTCCAGCAAAGGACATGAACTCATCCTTTTTTATGGCTGCATAGTATTCCATGGTGTATATGTGCCACATTTTCTTTATCCAGTCTATCATTGATGGCCATTTGGGTTGGTTCCAAGTCTTTGCTGTTGTAAACAGTGCTGCATGAACAGACGTGTGCATGTGTCTTTATAATAGAATGATTTATAATCCTTTGGATATATATCTGGTAATGGGATTGCTGGGTCAAATGGTATTTCTATTTCTAGATCCTTGAGGAATTGCCACACTGCCTTCCACAATGGTTGAACTAATTTACACTCCCACCAACAGTGTAAAAGTGTTCCTATTTCTCCACATCCTCTCCAGCATCTGTTGTCTCCAGATTTTTTAATGATCACCATTCTAACTGGCATGAGATGGTATCTCATTGTGGTTTTCATTTGCATTTCTCTAATGACCAGTGATGATGGGCATTTTTTCATGTTTGTTGGCTGCATAAATGTCTTCTTTTTAAAAGTGTATGTTCATATCCTTCACCCCCTTTTTTATGGGGTTGTTTGTTTTTTTCTTGTATATTTGTTTTAGTTCTTTGTAGATTCTGGATATTAGCCCTTTGTCAGATGGGTAGCTTGCAAAAATTTTTTCCCATTCTGTTGGTTGCCAGTTCACTCTAATGATTGTTTCTTTTGCTGTACAGAAGCTCTGGAGTTTAATTAGATCCCATTTGTCTATTTTGGTTTTTGTTGCCATTGCTTTTGGTGTTTTAGTCATGAAGTCCTTGCCTATGCCTATGTCCTGGGTGGTATTGCCTGGTTTTCTTCCCTTTCCTTTGTCAACCACATGAACTGTAAAGGACAACATGGTGCCGGCCAGGTAGAAAATCCATTTGCATAATAAAAGACTAGGGTGGATTGATCAGCTTCTTCTCCTTTTTTTTTTTTTTTTTAAATTTTTTATTGCATTTTAGGTTTTGGGGTACATGAGCTGAACATGCAAGACAGTTGCATAGGTACACACATGGCAGTGTGTTTTGCTTCCTTTCTCCCCTTCACACACATTTGGCATTTCTCGCCAGGCTATCCCTCCCTACCTCCCCTCCCACTGGCCCTCCCCTTTTCCCCCCAGTAGACCCCAGTGTTTAGTACTCCCCTCCCTGTGTCCATGTGTTCTCATTTTTCATCACCCGCCTATGAGTGAAAATATGCGGTGTTTCATTTTCTGTTCTTGTGTCAGTTTGCTGAGGATGATGTTCTCCAGATTCATCCATGTCCCTACAAACGACACAAACTCATCATTTCTGATTGCTGCATAATATTCCATGGTGTATATGTGCCACATTTTTCCAATCCAGTCTATTATCAATGGGCATTTGGGTTGATTCCAGGTCTTTGCTATTGTAAACAGTGCTGCAATGAACATTCGTGTACATGTGTCCTTATAGTAGAACGATTTATAGTCCTTTGGATATATACCCAGTAATGGGATTGCTGGGTCAAATGGAATTTTTATTTCTAAGGCCTTGAGGAATCGCCACACTGTCTTCCACAATGGTTGAACTAATTTACACTCCCACCAACAGTGTAAAAGTGTTCCTTTTTCTCCACATCCTCTCCAGCATCTGTTGTCTCCAGATTTTTTAATGATCGCCATTCTAACTGGCGTGAGATGGTATCTCAATTTGCATTGAGATACCTTGTGTCCATGTGTTCTCATTGTTCAACACCCACTTATGAGTAAGAACATGTGGTGTTAGTTTTCCTGTTCTTGTGTTGGTTTGCTGAGAATGATGGTTTCCAGATTCATCCATGTTCCAGCAAAGGACGATTTGATTTGCATCTCTCTGATGACCAGTGACGATGAGCATTTTTTCATATGACTGTTGGCCTCATATATGTCTTCTTTCGTAAAGTGTCTGTTCATATCCTTTGCCCACTTTTGAATGGGCTTGTTTGTTTTTTTCCTGTAAATCTGTTTGAGTTCTTTGTAAATTCTGGATATCAGCCCTTTGTCAGATGGGTAGACTGCAAAAATGTTTTCCCATTCTGTTGGTTGCCGATTCACTCTAGTGACTGTTTCTTTTGCCGTGCAGAAGCTGTGGAGTTTGATTAGGTCCCATTTCTCTATTTTGGCTTTTGTTGCCAATGCTTTTGGTGTTTTGTTCATGAAGTCCTTGCCTACTCCTATGTCCTGGATAGTTTTGCCTAGATTTCCTTCTAGCTTCTTCTCCTGTTATGTAAATGTCACACCTGGTCCAACCAATCTTTGGGCCCTATGTAAAACAGATATCACCTCCTCAAGCCAGTCTATAAAACCTATGTTCTTCACCATAGGACCAGAAGACCCACCTAGGTGCCCCTCTCTCTATGCTGGAGAGAGATTCTCTTTTTCTTTTCTTTTGCCTGTTAAACCTCCACCCTTAAACCCACTTCTTGTGTGTCTGTGTCCTCAATTTCCTGACATGGGAGAATAAACCTTAGGTATTTACCCCAGACAACGACGCTACTTCATCATGGTGGTTCCAGAAAGATTACACTGAAAAAGGGTCATAAGCTAAATCTGGAAGGATGAATCAGCACAGTCATTATTATCATCACTGAAAGAAATATGATTGGGTTTGAACATTGGAACTTTTATTCAGAAGGAAAAGAAATGTTTTTCAAATAAAGTTATAGGATAATTTTTGCATATATCTTACCTAAGATATCTCATGGAACTTTTTACTTCATTTATATTTAAGACTTAAAATGTCAGAATGTTTCACGTTTTGTGTTCATGTCATAATTTTCGGCATGCAACTTATG
The DNA here is from genome assembly GCF_049354715.1 of Callithrix jacchus. Lineage (NCBI taxonomy): Eukaryota > Metazoa > Chordata > Mammalia > Primates > Cebidae > Callithrix > Callithrix jacchus. The sequence continues at coordinate 96,008,388 of NC_133509.1, forward strand.
CTCAATTAAGGTAAAATGTGCATACAGTGAAATGTACACATCTGTCCAGGCACTGTGACCCATGCCTGTAATCCCAACATTTTGGGAGGCTAAGGTTGGAGGATTGCTTGAGCCCAGGAGTTGGAGACGAGCCTGATCAACATGATGAGACCCACTCTCTACAAAAAATACAAAACTTAGCTGGGCGGGGGTGGTAGTGTGTACCTGTAGACCCAGCTACTCAGGAGACTGAGGTAGGAGTATCACTTGAATTTGGGAGTTCAAGGCTGCAGTAAGCTGTGATTGTGCCTTTGTACTTCAGCCTTGGTGACAGTGAGATCCTTTCTCAAAAAAAAGTACATATCTTAAGGGCAAAATTTTATGGATTTACCAAATGATACACCCTTGTAACTACCACAAAAAGTTTATAATATGGAATTTTTTTTCATCATTCCCGAGAGTTCTCTTATGTTCTCTTTCAGTTGACATTCTACATAGGTAACCACTGACCTGGTTTCTATCACCACGGAGTTTTCCCTATTCTATTTCTTTAACAAAGACAGGGCTATTAAGATTTTCTATTTCTTCTTGTGTCAGATTTTTATATGTTGTGTTTTTCAAGAAATGTGTCCAATTTATCTAAGTTGTTGAATTTATTGGCATAATGTTAAGCACAATATTTCCTTATTATTCTATTAATAGCTATTTGATTTGTGGCATAAAATGTAAGCATATACTTACCATAAATCCTGCCTTAAGCAAATTATAGGCTGTGAGGCACATAGCATTCTTGCCTTTCCCAGAGGGGCCCACCTAAGTTGTTTTACACATTCTTTTTTTTTTTTTTTTTTTGAGACGGAGTTTCGCTCTTGTTACCCAGGCTGGAGTGCAATGGCACGATCTCAGCTCACCGCAACCTCTGCCTCCTGAGTTCAGGCAATTCTCCTGCCTCAGCCTCCTGAGTAGCTGGGATTACAGGCACATGCCACCATGCCCAGCTAATTTTTTGTAATTTTAGTAGAGACGGGGTTTCACCATGTTGACCAGGATGGTCTCGATCTCTTGACCTCGTGATCCACCCGCCTCGGCCTCCCAAAGTGCTGGGATTACAGGTGTGAGCCACCGCGCCCAGCCTACACATTCTTTCTGAAGAAGTATACCTACCCTTTCCTTATGGCATATTAGCCCTGGGTCGGTGGGGGAGGTAAAAGTGTGGGGATCCACCATCTCATCTCGTGGCTGCCACAGACATGGCTTCTGTTCATAAGTTCCTATTAAATGTTTCTTTCTGAAAAAATTTATCAGCCTCTTCCTTCAAAATCTCAGCTACCTTAATTTAGGGGCCGGGTAGGTTTGCATAGAGCTGCTTTTTATGGAACATCTACAAATTTTGATTTTTAAAATTATTATTCAGGTTAAACTATTTCCTAGATTTACTGTGATTTCTTCAACTCATCAGTTATGTAGAACTGTATCACATGATTTCCAAATATTTGGGAGTTTTAAGATATCTTATTGTTATTGATTTTTAATTTCATTCTGTTATGTTTAGAGAGCATAGTCTGTATTTTTCAATCCTTTGAAATTTATTAAGCCACATTTTATATTTCAGCACGAGACCTATCTTGGTAATTATTCCACGTGCACTTGAAAATCGTGTTTATTCTGCAGATGCTAGGTGAAGTATTCTTTATATATCAATTAGGTTTAGTTGGTTGATAGTGTTCAAATCATTTATATTCATATATTTATGTCTAGTTCTATCAATTACAGATATGTGAGTTAAAAATGTTCAACTATGATGATAGATTTGTGTATTTGTTCCTTCAATTTTTTTTTTTTTTTTTTTTTGAGACACAGTCTCACTCTGTCATCCAGGCTGGAGTGCAGTGGCACAATCACAGCTCACTGCAGCCTTGACCTCTTGGGATCAAACGATCCTCCTGCCCCAGCCTCTTGAGCACCTGAGACTACAGATGCCCACCACCATGCCCACCTAATTTTATAATTTTTTTCATAGAGATAGGATCTCACCATGTAAGGATTCCTCCCACCTTGGCCTCCCAAAGTTCTGGGATTACAGGCATGAGCCACTGTGCTAGGCCTGTTCCTTTACTTTTCATATCTTGCTTCTTATACTTGAAGCTTTTTAATCACATAAACATTTATATTTTTTATATCTTCATGATGAAATGACCATTTTTCATTAAGGAATGTCACTCTTCAACTTTGATAATTCTTTTTGACTTGAAGTTTGTTTTGTATAATAGTAGTATATCAATACCAGGTTTCTTAGATTTGCTTGGCCTATGTTTTCCCTTCCTTTTATTTCAACCTATCTGGATCTTTAAAATGCATTGCATCTCATGCCAAAACACTTACTTGAATCTTGCTTTTTATTCATCCTTGCAGTCTTTTTCTTTTCTTTGGATTGTTTAGTTCATTTACATTTAACGTAATTATTGATATGGTAGGATTTAAGTCTATCACCTTGCTATTTGTTTTCTGCTTGTCTCTTGTCTTTTATTTCCTCCTTCATGGCTTTATTTTGGTTTATACAACATTTTTAGTATTCTATTCTAATTCATCTATTGATTTTAAATTTATATGTCTGTTTATTTTTATTTTTTCATGGATGTTCTGGGGATGCTCCAACTAAATGTTCTTTAGTAGTGACAATGTTCTGTTTCTTTCCAATATGGTAGACACTGGCTACATGTGACTATTGATACCTTGAAATATGGCTAGTACCACTGAAGGCTCAAGTTTAAATTTTACTTATTTTTAATTAATTTAAGTTTAAATTTAGTCACTTGTGGCTAGTGACTACCATAGTAGTCAGCACAACCTTGACAGTCTATTTAGAGTTAATATTGTGCTACTTCATGTGAAATGTAACAATCTGACAATAGTACAATTTTGTCAACTCTGTCCTTTTTTTCTTTCTCCAAAAGCATTGCTGAAAATAAAACACACACACACACACACACACACACACACACAAAACCCTCTGTCCTTTTTTGTTTTTATCATATATTTTACTTCTACACAAGTTGAGGGTCCTACAATATATTTGTCTTTAATAGTCTGTTGTTTTAAAAAAATGAGAAGAAAAACGTTCTTTATATTTACACATCTACTTACCATTTCTGGTGCTATTCATTACTTTCTGTAGTTTATATTTCCCTCTGCTATCATTTTCCATCATCCCCCAAAATTCTTTTGTTAGAATTTCATATAGTTTACAATGAATCCTCCCAGCATCTGTTAATCAGAAAATGTCTATTTTGTTTCTATTTTTGAAAAATGTTAGAATTCTGGCCAGGTATGGTGGTTCACACTTGTAATCCCAGCACTTTGGAAGGCCAAGGCAGGAGGATTGCTTGAGTCCAGGAATTCAAGAACAGTTTGAGCAACATAGTTGAGACCCCATCTCTAAAAAAAAGAAAAAAGATTAGTTGGACATAGTGGCGTACATTTGTAGTTCCAGCTAATTGGAAGGCTGAGGTGAGAGGATCACTTGAGCTTAGGAGGTTGAGGCTGCAGTGAGCTGTGATTGTGTCATTTTACTCCAGCCTAGGTGAGTGAGCCAGACACAATCTTGGGGAAAAAAAAAAAAAAGCTGGGCGATCTATTCTTTCAGTACTTTAATGACATCATTCCATTTCTTTTGGCCTCCATTGCTTCTAGTGAAGTCAACTGTGATTCATAGCATTGTTCCCTTTATGTCATTGACTTTTTCCCTCTATTTCAACATTTATTCCATATTTTTGGTTTTTAACCTTTCACTACAGTGTAACTGGTATGTTTTCTTTCTCTATCTTATTTTTTGTATTTATTCTGCTTGGAGTTTGTTGATTCTTCAATTTGCAGGCTGACGTTTTCCACCAAATTAGAGAAATTTCAGCCCATTTTTAAAAAAAATTCATTCTACCTATTTTCTCTTTCCTTTCTATTAGTGAGACTCTAATTATTATTATTTTTATTTTAGTGATGGGGTCTCGCTCTGTTGCCCAGGCTGTAGCACAGTGGCACAATCAGAACTCACTGCAGCCTTAACCTCAAGGCTTGAGTCATCCTCTTACCTCAACCCCCACAAGAAACTAGGACTATAGGTATATGCCACCATGCCCAGCTATCTTTTCTTTTTTTGGTAGAGATGAGGGCTTCACTATGTTGCTCAGGATGGTCTTGAACTCTTGGGCTCAAGTGATCTTCCTGCTTCAGCCTCCCAAAGTGCTGGAATGATATGTGAGCCACCACACTCAGCTTGCCACTCCAATTATATATGCACTGACTACTTAGGGTTGATCCAGAGTTCACTGAGGCTGTTTATGTATTTTTCCAATCTTTTTCTTCCTGTTATTAAATTATATAATTTCTATTAATCTCCCTTAGAGATAAATTGACCCATCCTTTTGCCATCTCCAAACTGCTCCAACCACTGAATAAATTTTACATTTCAGACATTTGCTTTTTATTTCTTTTTTTGTTGTTGTTGTTTTGAGATGGTGTCTCACTTTGTCACCAGGCTGGAGTGCAATGGCATGATTTCAGCTCATTGCAACCTCTGCCTCCTGGGTTCAAGCTATTCTTCTGTCTCAGCCTCCTGAGTAGCTGGAATTACAGGCACGCATCACCACGCCCAGCTAATTTTTATATTTTCAGTAGAGATGGGGTTTCACCATCTTGGCCAGGATGGTGTCAATCTCTAGACCTGGTGATCTACCTGCCTCAGCCTCCCAAGTGCTGGGATTACAGGCGTGAGACACTCCACCCAGCTGCTTTTTATTTCTAACATATCCATTTGGTTTATTTCTTTGCCAATCCTTCTCATCTATTCAATCATATATTCATCATTTCCCACACTTCCTTATGTATATTTATAATAGCTGTTTTAAATGCCTCATCTGCTAATTCCAACATTTGGGTTATCTTGGATTCTGCTTCTATTGACCATGTCTTATTTTGATTATGAGTCACATATTTCTGCTTCCTTATATGTGTAATATTTTTAACCTACTGTTGAATATTGCTATAAAGGAGTTACAGAGAGTCTGAATTACATTATCTTCTTTTAAATGGTATTGAGATTTATTGTATCAGGCAATTAAACTACTGAAAAGTCCCCTTAATCTTGCTATGCTTTGTTTTGTTTACTATTATTATTATTATTATTATTTATTCTATGTCAGTTTTATCCTTAGTCTTGAGACATGGCCCTTTGTCTGGGGCATGGTATTTACTCTAAGGTGTGGCCTCTTTAGAATTTCACTTGAATGCATGAAGGGCTTACTAAGATCTCTCCCTCTGACTAGGACAATATTCCTGTGTTTGGAGTACTGTACAGCCCTGTGATATCTTGGCCAGTTCCCTTGTTCATAGCAATCACTCTCTTCTAGGCCTCTCTAAATCCCATCCTGCACATGGGCTACCCAGGAACCCTTGTGAAATCTTCTTTGTTCTCTTCTTCTGCACACACCTTTCTTTCTGGTATCCTGTCTTACAAATTTCAGAGATGACAACCATTCGAAACTTTTATCTAGATCTCTTCAGCTCAGCAAGACTTCCGTATTTCCTTGGATTCCACTTCCTTTTAGTGTAGCTGGTGTCCCCAGACAGAAAGCTGAAGAGGATGTGCAGATCGCTTTGTGTTTCCTTTCTCTCAAGGATCACTGCCCTGCAATGTTTGTTGTTAAATGCCTGGAATCAGTTATCTTGGATATTTCTAGGTGTTTCTAGTGGGAGGATGTGTCTGGCGTTAGCTACTATCTATGGCCAGAAGTGGATGTCCTCGTATGTATGTTTTGGTGTATTGTCTACAACATGTATAATGTATAATCACATTTTTCCTTTTAAAATTTAAAGATCTATCTTTCATTACTGTATCAGGCCACTACTCTTCACAATTATAGGTATTCTTAATCTAACCTCAATAACCATTAGTTTATTGATGTTCCTTTAAGTGATTATAATTAACATTTCTAAATTACAATGATTAAAATATGAAATATATATCTGTAAGACTCATTGCTTTTACCAAACATTGAAAAGACATTTTGAAAGAGTTTAACACAAAATTTGGGTATAGAACAAAGTGTATTCTAATATGCTTCTATTTTTTAAAGTGAGATACAATAAAATTTCAAGACAATAAATTATACAAACCTTGTTCACTGGTACAAGATTTAACTTGTAATTTTCTTAAAAACAACAGGGCTGGGTGCAGTGGCTCATGCCGGCAATGCCAGCACTTTGGGAAGCTGAGGCAGGAAAATCGCCTGAGGCTAGGAGTACAAAACCAGCCTAGAAAGTATAGCAAGACTCCACTTCTATTATACAAACAATAACGATAAATAACTTTTTTTTTTACTGGTTGTAATTTCACTGGGACATCAAAGAAAATGCTGCAAACAAACTTGACACAGACATAAAATTTTTTTTGTAGAGATGGGGACTCACTACGTTGCCCAGGCTTGTCTTGAACTCCTGGCTTAAGTGATCTTCATGCCTTTGTCTCTCAGAGTGCTGGGATTATAGGCATGAGCCACTATGTCTGGCCCCAGGCAATTTTAAGTTTAAAATGTTTAACAATTATCCCATAAACATAATGCATTGAGTCTCTGATTGCTATTACATAAATGGACCAAAACTAAGAAACATAGCTTGTGCATTTACATGGAAATATAGATGCTAGAATGATATCACTGCCTGCCATCAGTTATCTAAAACTGTGTCCAAGTTTTTAAAGTCATTTCCTAACTAATGTTAACAAGCACAGGTGTTTCCTGATTTCAGTTGCTTGGACTCTTAAAATGAGTAACTCAGGGAAATGTGTAAAATTCCTTTGTTGACTTCCTTTCTCCTGTATCAAGGCCAAGTTTCATCTTAGTACTCAATGTGGTTTTTGTATTATCACATCCATTGTACCCATGAGCTTATCATCTTCCTTCATTTTTGTTACACTCACCAGAGCACTTTTGTCTTCCTTGCTACTTGTATTATTTTTCAAGTGTTCCTCCATGTGTGTGTGTATGCACCTGTGTGTATTTTATTTATTTATTTATTTATTTTGAGACAGAGTCTTGCTCCATTGCTCAGGCTGGGGTGCAGAGGTACAAACATGGTTTACCGCAACCTCGAACTGCTGGATTCAAGTGATCCTCCCACCTCAGCCTCCTGAGGAGCTGGAACTACAGGCATGTGCCACCACACTGGGCCTATTTTTTATTTTTATTTTTGTAGAGACAGGGTCTCACTATGTTGCCCAGGCTGGTCTCAAACTCCTGGCCTCAAGTAAATCCTCCTGCCTCAGTCTCCCACAGTGCCAGGATTATAGGCCTGAGCCACCATGTCCAGTCTCCTGCATATTTAGAGCTCAGTTTAAGTGACTATATTTGGATTAAAAAAATGTGTCAAAAATTCTGCCTTTGAGCCAGGCACTATGTCTCATGCCTGTAATCATAGCACTTTGGGAGGCCAAGGTGGGAGGATCATTTGATATCAGGAGTTCAAGACCAGCCTGGGCAACATAGTGAGACCCTGCCTTTACAGAAAAATACAAAATTAGCTGGGTGTGGTGGTGCAAGCCTGTAGTTTCAGCTGTCTGGGAAATAAGGTGGGAGGATAACTTGAGCCTGGGAGGTCGAGGCTACATTGAGCTGTGATTGTGCCAGTGTATTCCAACTTGGGTGACAAGAGTGAGACCCTATCTCAAAAACAATTACCTCTGATTTGAAAGTTCTCTGCAAATGGCAGGGTTGAGCCCCCTGCACAGTCATGGATCTGTGTCAGGGGGCAAAGGATGAGGCAAATGAAAGGGGATCTGTGGCAGACAGCAAGGATGAGGCGAATGGAAGGGAAAGTGAGCAGCAGGATGAGGCAGAACTGATAACATTAATATAATGTGGCAGGGCTTTGCAATGTGCTTTAAATTCAGTTTCTCATTTAATTCTGTGCAATTTTATGATTAGTCCAAGGCCATCTATCAATTTTGGGAGGATCTAAACCAAAGTCTTTGAATGCTGTTGTCTTCTATGCCTAGAGTTCTTAAACTTGAGTGTAGAAAAATCACCAAATTTGTCAAATATTGTCAATTGCCAATATTTGAGCTATCTGACTCCCCATGCCACACCAAAAGGTCATGGATGGAAGATCTGAATTGCCTTTCTATTACCTACTGGCTTCTAAACTAAAATTATATTGACTACTGTATTAGTCCATCTTCATACTGTTATAAAGAACTCTCTGAGACTGGGAAATTTATAAAGAAAAGAGGTTTAATTTACTCACAGTTCCATATGGCTAAGGAGGCCTCAGGAAACTTACAATCATGGCAGAAGGGGAAGCAGGCACATCTTACATGGTGGCAGGCAAGAGGGAGAGAGTGCAAAGGGGAAAGAGCCCGTTATAAACCATCAGATCTCATGAGAACTCACTATCATGAGGATAGCATGGAGGAAACCACCCCCCATTATCCAATCACCTCTCTCCCTCAACACATGGGGATTACAATTTAAGATGAGATTTGGGTGGGGACACAAAGCCAAACCATATCATTCCATCCCTGGCACCTCCCAATCTCATATATTTTCACATTTCAAAACCAGTCATACCTTCCCAACAGTTCTCCACAATTACTGACTGGATGGTTGCCAAGTATACCAGAGAATACCATCAAGAACTAGAGAAAACCCAGTAAAGGGTGAAGAGAACCATGCTATTTAGTCATTTTCCTTTCACAGGTTTCTTACCCAAACCATACAGTTTAATAACTTGGTTATGACTTGTTGTTAATAACTATTTGGCTTGTTAATGGACCAGAACCAAATGAGAAAAGTTAACAGAACAACCTGACCATTAGCTATATTAATAATAGCTTTAGAGAAAAATGATTATTATTTTAAACTGTATACACATGCTTCTATCACTAAGTCTTTTTAAAAATGTCAAAAAATAGTATGTTCTGCATTCAGAAATAAAGAATTGTAAACCATTTTATTTTGAGACGGGGTCTTGCTCTGTCACCCAGGATGGAATGCAGTAGTGTAATCATGGTCGTGGATCAGCCTTAACCTCCTAGGCTCAAGCAATCTGTATTAGTCTGTTATCATGCTGCTGATAAAGACATACCTGAGACTGGGCAATTTACACAAAAAAGAGATTTAATTTTACTGTCAGTTCCATGTGGCAAAGGAGACCTCACAATCATGGTGGAAGGCAAGGAGAAGCAAGTCACATCTTACGTGGATGGTGGCAGGCAAAGAGAGCTTGTATAGGGAAATTCTGCCTTCTATAACCATCAGATCACATGAGACCCTTTCACTATCACGAGAACAGCATGGGAAAGACCTGTCCCCATGATTCAACCACCTCCCACTGGGTCCCTCCTACAACATGTGGGAATTCAAGATGAGATTTGGGTGAGGACACAGCCAAACCACATCACAATCCTTCTGTTTTAGCCTCCTGAGTAGCTGGGACCATAGGCATGCACCACCATGCCCAGCTAATTTTTTAAATTTCTTGTAGAGACAGGTTCTCACCATGTTGCCCAGGCTTAAATTAATTTAGTTTGGGAAGATATTTTTGCTTAATTTGGTGACATGCTAGTTTTACATGTTAGAAGTAGATACAAAGAAATGTTTGCAGTAACTAAATGTAGTTAGATTTGGCTCCCCTAAATAATTTATCTCTTTTTTTTATTGTGCATGAAGTCTTCTTTATTGTATATGAATCTACAAAACTATAATTGGGCTATCATGAATCTGTTTCTTAATAGAATGGCAGCAAGGTTTTCCAGGGTTCCACACTATTGCTACAAAGGCACTTAGGTAATATAAAGTGAAATATTATGAAATAAAATGAAAATATTCTAATTTGGGTAAATTCAAGTAGGTGAGATGTCCACAAATAAATTAACCATAGGAGAGATTTGTATTTGTTCTGTTTACATATGAAAATATTTAACTTCACTAGATTTTCCTGTTAGAAAGCAGTGGCAGAAATATTTTATGAAGTCATTGCTCTTGATCACCAGGCTGTCTGGGCAGTTATCAGTACAAAGTGTTACTAACTTGATTGCTTTTTATGGGAGGATTACTTTTATTTGTGCTTTTCTTTTCTGATCTCAATCCCTGGAATCTGTCTTACTTAAGTGGGCTTTTGAGGCAAATAGTAATTGAAGGCCCTTCTTTTGGGGAAACCCGAGGAAGAGCGAGAAGCACTGCCTGTCTCCTGGATCTGCCTGCCTTCTTAGGACTTTTCCCCTTTGGGCTTCCTTCCCTTTATTTTCTCTCTTATCATGAGCTGTGCAGCCACTAACACCCTAACAGACTGGCTGACAGGACCCTTTGGCTGGCTGAAGTCCTCACTCTCTGATCTCATCCCTCTGTAACTCCCCGCCCTCACTTTGCCTGTTTCTTCCTCCAAGTAATTGAAGCTCTTTCTTTTATCCATCATGAAGTCCAGAAACTTCACAATGATGTGTCTAGCTGTGGGTCTTTCTTTACTCATTCTGCCTAAACACTGCATTATTTTCAATATGAGACCAATGTCTTTCTTTCATTCTGATAAATGTTACTATATCTTTGAAATATCTTACCTTTTCTGTTCTTTTTGTCCCACGAGGAGGACATTGTGGCCCCACTTATTTAGATGTACCTTTGCATACTCAAAAATGGATGTAGACAGGCACTTCTAGGACCCCTGCCCTGCAAATCACTATCTCCTGCTTGCTGAAAGTCTCAATCTTCTTCCCCTTTGTACTCAGTATGTAGTAGTGGTGGTTTTCAATCCTACTATGCATTAGAATCATGCTGGGATGGAGCTTACGTATGTGTCTTTCCAAAAACTGGTCAAATCTCAGCTCTACCATGTATTAGCTATGCGATCCAATTCACTTAACCTTTCAACCCTTGGTTTCCTTATTTGTGAAATAGAGATAATGACAACACTTCATTTGGGTGTCATGAGGATCAAATGAATAATGTTTGTCAAGTGCCTTCAGGTGGATGCTCAGGAAATTATAATATAGAAGCCAAGGTAACAGCTGAAGTGTAACATGTGCCTGGCAAGGTATCAAATGCCTTATGTGAATTATTTTATCTTCAGAGTCCTTTAAAGTAAGTACATTTATTATTTGTACAATGCTCTAAAAATTATTTTCATTTACTGTGTTGCATTCCTTTCTTTGTCCTTTGGTATACATATTTTTTGTACTTCATAGCATATTTATATTTCTTACTCTAGTTTTCAAATGTTATTTACTGTTTTTTTATGCTGTTTATCATGTATAATTTTAGTAATTACATAATATTCCATTAAGTCATTATCCTGTAATTTACTCAGCCATTCCACTATGGCTGAACTGGTTCTTCAAGCATAGAACTCATTTTACTTTGGAGCTTTTGATGTACACTGTCAAACTGCCCTTCAAAGCCTGTGTCATTTTACAGTAATATGGGGTCACATTTGACCTGGCTGTGTTATTCTCTAAATTCTCTAATTCTATTAAATGGAATGGGAGTTATGTGAAATGTTCCTTAAGAAATTTAAAAAATGTCAGTGATTCAATCAACCAATTAATATAAAAAGCATTTTGATAATGTATTAGGAATTATATACAGAGAAGTCTAAAGTTATACTGTTAAGACAAGAAACAGTAACAGTGATCAGAGTTTTCCTGGAGATTAATTTTGAGATGCTGATAGGAAAGATCCTTGTTCTGCTGGGGCTATTAAGCTGGGAATGTGGGAAGTTGGGGCTGTTAAAGACTATCTTCCCTGGCTGTATTTAGGAAGCCAGTTGCAGGAAGAGAAAATGAGGAACAGGGAGAGGGGAGCAAAACCAACAAGTGATGAGAGGGGGAAGGAAGGAGAGAAAAAGTACTTGAGTGAGAGAGTGAGAAAGTAGCTTGATAAATACCATGGTGGCCTGCATTTTGCCTGTAGCCTTTAGGGTTTAAATACTTCACATCAAATGTGTGACTTCAATCAGGCAATGTTGGGCAGCGGGCTGAGAGCCACAACATAGCTGTTTCTTTTTAACTAAAGCCCATGATCTTGCCATGTCTTGGATGTTATTCTCTCCTGCAATCTCAGAACCCTATGATCTCTTTCCTCGGTGTTGCTTACTCATTCTAAACAAGCCCCTTTTTCTAGTGATTCCATATTCTTCCTCAGTTCTCACTCTATTTCCCATTCTAGCGAAACCTCTTGAAACGGTGTCTACATTCACTCTCTCACATCCTTTTCACCTCAACCTACCCCAACAGGCTTCCACTCACACCCTCCTACTGAAACTGTTGAAAGATTACTAAGGACCTGTCCATACCAGCTCCACATGGTATTCTTTTTTATTTATTTTTGTATTTTGTAGAGATGGGGTCTCACTTTGTTGCCCAGGCTGGTCTTGTACTCCTGGGCTCAAGTGATCCTTTTGCCTCAACCTCCCAAAGTACTGGGACTACAGGTGTGAGCCATGGTGTCTACCCCATGTGGCATTCTTTAGTCCTTGCCTACGCTTGGCGTCATTTGACCTAGCTGACGATTCCTTCCTGCTTGAAAATGTTTTGGTTGGTTTCCATAATACCTGGACACCACATCTTCCTGACTGCTGCTTTTCTCTTACCTCCCTGGCTGCTGCCTCTCAGCCTGCTTGCCTACTTCTCCTCCACCCACAAATGTTGGAGTTGCTGGAGGGCTCTGTTCCTTGATCCTCTTCTCAAGTTACATTTTCTTCCTATCTTCCCATAACAGAGTCTGATCCATGATTCTAGCTTCAATTACTATCTGTATACTGATGGTTCCCAAATTTGTCTTTAGCTAAGAGACTGCCCTCTGAGTGTCACAACCACATAGTCAATTCCCCACTTCAGATTTCTGCTTAAATGGATCAAGATATATCAAACTTGACAGGTTTTGAATTGAACTCTTCATCCTCCCCTCCCATTCTCAACTCTTCACCCCTGCCCCAATCTCCTCTTGCCAGGTTTATCTCTTTTTTAAAGACAGCATCTCACTGTCACCAAGGCTGGAGTGCAGTAGCATGATGACGGGTCACTACAGCCTCAACCTCCCAGGCTCAAGTGATCCTCCTGCCTCAGCTCCTGAGTAGCTGGGACTACAGGCACTTGCCACCACACCTGGCAAATTTTTAAACTTTTCTGTAGAGACAAGGCCTCACTATTTGCCCAGGCTAATCTTTAGGTTCAGGTGATCCTCCTGCCTTGGTTTTCCCTGGGACCATAGGCATGTGCCCTGGCTAATTAAAAAATTTTTTTTTTTTTGTAGAGATGAGGGTCTCCCTATGTTGCACAGGCTGGTCTTAAACTCCTGGGCTTAAGCCATCCCCCCGCCTTGTCCTTGCAAAGTACTGGGATTACAGGTGAGCTATCACACTTGGCTCATGCCGTTTCTTAACTCTCGAATAGCTCCCCAGTTCACATAGTTGCTTAAGTCAGATTCTGCAAGTCAGAATACTGTCCTCTTCCTCATTCCCTTCAATCTTTCACCAAGCCCTATCAATTCTACTTCCAAAACACCTCTTGAATTCATCTACTTATCTTCATCTCCATCACCACCTCCTGAGTCTTAGCCACCATCTCCTCAACGCTGGACTTTTGCACCAGCCTCATAATTGGTCTCCCCACACTCACACTATTTCTTCTAGTCCACTCCCCAGAGAGCGATTTGATTTTACTTAAAAAAATATAATGGGACTATAGGCATGTTTCACCACATCCAGCTAGTTTTTATTTTTTGTAGAGACAGTCTTTTAGTTTTTATTTTTTGTAGAGACAGTCTTGCCATGTTGCCCAGGCTGATCTCTAACTCCTGGGCTCACGCAGTACTCCTGCCTTGTCCTCCCAAAGTGTTGGCTTTATAGGTGTGAGCCACCTTGCTTGCCCCCATGAGATTTAAAACACAAATCTCATCTTGCCCTGGCTCTGCTTAATAGCCTTCAGAGGCATCTAGTTGCCCAAAGATAATGTCCAAAGACTTTCCTATGATCTACCAGTCTGGTCATTGTGATCACCTTTGCAAACTCATTTCAGCCACCCTCCCCTCACCTTGTCCTCTCTGTTCCCAAACAGCCCAAACCATCTGTTTTCTCGGGAACTCTGAATGAGCTGATCTCTCTGCTATTTGCTTCTTCAAAGAACCCTTCCCTGACCACCCATCCAGTTATAAAGCATCACCCCTTGGCACTGTGGGCTTTTCATTCACTGCACCCTCCACATACATCATCTTGAATTTGTTGTTTTTTCTCCTTGTGGGACTGTAAGCCCGAGGAGGGCAGGCACTATGGCTGTTTGACCCACTGCTCTGTCACCATTGCCAGTCCCAGTGCCTGATAGGTACTGACTGATAGGGTAAACATGGAGTGTCTGGTGTCCTCACATCCCAGTTCCAGAGCAGCTGTGTGGCCACCGGCCATTTGGGGACTGTTTTCTTTTTTTAAATTTTAACTTCAATTAAAAAAAATCTTTAAAAGTCTATACACCATGATTCTTTATGGGGTCTGTTTTCTTTTAGTGCCAAAGTCCAACAGCAGCAAATCCTTTAGTGGCTCTTAAAGCTAGAGCCTTTTCCCTTTGGAGAAAAGGGTGACAGAGTTGAACCACATGGTAGACGCGACCTCCTACCCTGGAGCACTAAAGCCAGACAGGAGCCCCCTGGACATTTGGGAGCATGCTTTACAAATCCTGCCTGAAGCTAAGGTGTCATTAGAATGACATGTTGCATCTCTGCCTTGTTCTCTACAGAAGCTTTGGTGTTTTTAAGACAGGCCCTCTCCCCCCTGGCCCATTGTCCTTATATGTTTTCATTCTGTATAGTACAGTTATTAACAGGTGAGGCCTCATTGCACTCATGTAAAATCGTCGAGAACCTACTCAATTAGAAAGCTCTGAACAGGGCCTTAGAGGAGGGGGCTAGAAAGATGAAGCTGGGGCCAGGCACGGGGGCTTTTATGCCTTTAATCTTAACACTTTAGGAGGTGGGGGCTGGAGGATCACTTAAGCCTAGGAGCTGGAGGTTATAGTGAGCCAGGATCGCACCACTGTACTGCAGCCTGGTGGCAAAATGAAACGCAGTCTCTAAAACGAAAGAAAAAGAAAGAAAGGAGTGAAGGAAGGGAGAAAGGAAGGAATGAAAGCAAGTCGAACCAGCTCCAAGGGAGCCAGTGTAGCAAGACAGAATGTCACCAAGTATCTTAAGAGTGGCCTAGGCTTTATGGGAAAGAAAATGGTTGTGGCTGGCCCTCGGGAAGGCGCTTTGGTGCATAGCAGAGTGGTCCACAAGGCCCTCCCAGGAGACAAAATCTGCAGGGACCACGGGGTGGGAAGCATCAGAAGGCTGCCCTCTCTGACTGCAAATATAACAAGCTGGAGTCTTCATAGAAGAGGCGATTTCTTCCGCGTGTGTGTTGGGGACAGCCTGTGTGTGTGTGTGAACATTTTTCTGCCCTTGCTGTGCAGGGCTGGGTGGACCAGGAACCACCAGCAGAGGAAGAGACTTACTACCTCTTGGCCATGTCTGTCTCCAGAAGAACCGACCTTTCCTGCTCTTTGTGCAACCAGGCACACCTTCCGAGGAAGGAGGTGAACAGAATTTCCATCATTACTACTGTCCTATTAACACACACACATATACACAACTGTGTAATTAGCCTCTGTAGAAAAGGCGCACAAACAGGATGCATTCAAGCTGATCCCGGGATGAGCTATCCCTGTAAAGTTTAGGAAAAAGAATCTCCCCGCCCTGCGCCCACCTCCGGCCAGGGCCTCTTGGGGACGGTCCCGCAGGGTCACCAGCCCACCGGGGAGGCTGGGAGAGAGGGGCGGGCGACTCGTCAACGCGCGGGTTCCTCGTTGGAGTGCCTCCTCTGCATCCTCCCAACCTTCCATCCCTCCCCAGTCCAGTCTCCTACACCCCCGGTGTTTGCTGAGGCCGAGCCACGAACCCTTTCCTTTTTGGCCTGCGCCCGGGGTGGCCCCTAACCCGCAGCGCATGGCCAAACCCGGCGCTACAAGGAGGGCGCGCAGGGCGGCGCAAGCGGGCACTGGGCTCCACGGGGGCGTGCGCGAGGATCCACCCACCGCAGGGCCGGGTCGCGGGCTGCGCGCCACTCCCCCGGGGTCCGGAGGGCGCGGGAGCGGGCGCAGGGGTTCTGTGAACTTGGAACCTGGAGGCGCGAGGTTCTCGCCGGGGATGAGGCGGCGGCAGCTGCTTCCTGGTTTGAAGTTCGCCGAGTGGGGGAGAGCGTGAGCCTGCGGAGGCGGGGGCAGGAGGAGAAGCAGGAGGAGGCGGGGGAAGAGACGCTTGGGGCTGGAGCTCACCGGACGGGTCGCTCCGGCTCTCCGGAGAGAGGAGCTGCTCGGCCCTGGAGAAGGGGCGAGTCCCGCGTGAGCCCCCGGGAAGCGCCGCGCGCTCGGAAGGGACGGTCGGGCTTCCCCTGCCCGCTGAGGGCTCGGCAGCGGGCTCCCCTCCTTTCCACCTCGGGAGGGAGGGAAGGAGGGGAGAGAAAAGTCCCACGGAGGAGGCAGAATGGCCGGTCGAGGGGCGCTTGGGCGCTGCCTTTCCCCAGAGCTGCCCGGGCTCCTGCAGCTGCCCCGAGGGCTGGCCTGAGCCCGGACGCCCCGCTCTCCCGCTGCGAACCAGTTCGGCCCCCCGGGGCTGGGGCAGCGGCGCCGGCATGTCGTCTGGAACCATGAAGTTTAATGGCTATTTGAGGGTCCGCATCGGCGAGGCGGTGGGGCTGCAGCCCACCCGCTGGTCCCTGCGCCACTCGCTCTTCAAGAAAGGCCACCAGCTGCTGGACCCCTACCTGACGGTGAGCGTGGACCAGGTGCGCGTGGGCCAGACCAGCACCAAGCAGAAGACCAACAAACCCACGTACAACGAGGAGTTTTGCGCCAACGTCACCGACGGCGGCCACCTCGAGTTGGCCGTCTTCCACGAGACGCCCCTGGGCTACGACCACTTCGTGGCCAACTGCACCCTGCAGTTCCAGGAGCTGCTGCGTACGACCGGCGCTTCGGACACCTTCGAGGGCTGGGTGAGTAGCAGTGACCCCTTCCCTTGGTGTCCACCCAACCCCGTTTCTCTTCTGTTTTTCAAAACTCACCCGAGTCCCGCTTTCCCATCGCTCCGTGGCTGAGGGAATTCCCTCCAGACTTTGGTCCTCGCCCAGGTGGCCTCGGCCTTGGTGACGCGACCGAGGTGGGTGTGTGCAGGCGCAGGTGTGTCTCCAGGAAGCTGGCCTGAACACTGTCCCCTTTCGGGATGGCGGCTCGGCCTAATGGGAAGTCGGTCAGGGGTCCAGGGCGGTCACCCCTTCCGCCCAGTCTTTGGGCATGAAGCTCCAACTTTCAGCACGCGAGTGATACGAAAGTAATTTGATTTAGGCAAAGTGCTTCAAGCGCTACTTAGGAGAAAGCTGTACATTCTCGCGAGTATTATTCATAATGTTTATGGATACATGTTGGTTCAGCCGCTCAGACGTGCACACATGTTTCGGCTTGCAAGTCCCAGAGGCACATGAACTACACTGGCAGGGATCTGAGCGCCTGGGGTCTGCACGTTGGCAGTGTTATTATTTAGCAGTTTTCCAAGGAGATGAGATTTACATATCCTTGCAGGTAACTCAGTCCGAGGTGGGAGTCCTGCAGTATGGGTTTCTGCTGCTATTGGTCTGAGGAGAGGCTACGAGGACTCCTTAGGAGGTTGTTGACCGCCCTCCCTCCCCCCATCACCTGCCGGTGTTCCTGGGTATTGACGTGTAGCTACCCGCAGCTTCCCACTTGCCTCTGCTTTTCACATAGTTCCCATGAGGCAAAATTTCTGCTGTAAATAAATTAAAACTTCTAGAGCACTCTACACAGTGCTAACAGGCTTTTGCTGCCTAATCCTCACACTGTCTTTGTGATGCGGGTGTTATCATTCCCACTTTGAGATGATGGAATGATAATTATAATAAAGTGGTCTGTTTGGCAAAATGGAGTATGTTATATGAAGACTCTCAGGAGTTTAATACTTTAAGTTCTGGAGGGAGTCAGTTTTGAAACCAATATCAGTATTGAAAATCTGTTTGAAATTTACAAGTGGTGAAATCAGATGCATGGTGATGAAGGCTCATTTAGGTATTTATTTTATACTTTGTGGAATTGGTGATTTTATCTTATATTCTCTAAAATTAAAGATGTCTTATGAAGCTATTCCTTTCTTTTAAATAGAAGTACAAAACCATGACTTTAACCTTAATTGTCAAATTATATTGAGTTAATTTGTCTTCAGCCTAATTTACTTTGTGGCACTTAGAAGTGGGGACTAGAGGAATTGCTAAAATACAGTTAGATATTTACATTGATCCTGTGAATTTCTGGATATGAAATAAAAGTGAGTTTAGGCATCCAAGTGGATTTGTTGAGTTCTATTAGTGCCTGATTAGGAGTTACGTTGAGCAAAGCTCAAGAGGAACTAGGTTCTGAAGCATGGTGGTGCAGCTTGGCCAATGGCCATGAGAAGCATCCCTTCCCAGAGAGCCAAGACTCGTCCTTCTCAAATGTAATCTACCCACTTGAATTACCCAGGGATCTTAAAAAAATTCTCTCTTTTAAAGACTCTGGATAGGAATCTCTGGCTGTGGGACCTCATCATCTTTACTTTAAGGCTTCGCAGGTGATTTCAGAGTGCAGTCAAGGTAGAGAAACTGTGACCTACATGAAGGCCAAAAGGTGAGGACTTCTTGGTGTCTAAGAAGCATGAGTGTAGGAAGATCCAGTTACCTGACTAGGTGGCATGTATAGAGCTGCTTATTGTTCCACTGGATAAATAAAAGATTCAATGTAAATGAGATTTCAGTATTCATAATGGTCTGAAATAATTGCACTTAGATGTTTAATATAACCCACTGGTGGTGTTTTGGAAAATGCGAGTGTTTGGTTGGTGGAGAAGTTCAGCATTTAAATGACCTCTAGATGACATTTAAATGATGCTTTGTTATGCATTTTTATACATCAGAGGGCAGAGCTTTTTCTGTTTTTTTTTTTTTTTTTTAAGGTTTTGGGAAATGATTTGTCATGCATTTGTTTACATTAGAGGGCAGATTTTTGTTTGTTTGTTTTTTGAAAAGGTTTTCGGTATTTTGGAACTGTGAGGATAGGGTAGAAAGGATGAGCAGAGTGTTGTTCCTTTTTTGTTTACTTTTAAAAAAATCTTGTTAAGAAAATATTGGGAAATATATAGAATGCATGCTTGTTTTTAAGTAATTATCCTTTATAGTTTCAAAAATGCTTGAAGAAAAATAGAGATGAAATCTTGCTATCTTTTTGAGCAGGCTGGTCTTGAATTCTTGGCCTCAAGCCGTCCTCCTACTTCGACCTCCCAAAGTGCTGGGATTACAGGTGTGAGCCACTACACCTGGCCCAAAGGTGCTTTTGGAATTCAAGATTACGTAAATACTTATTTATCTTTAGTATGTTAAATTGACTTGTGTAGTTTATTCAGTTACATGTGGAATAATTGAATTTACTCCAAAATAAATTTGTGTGTTGCAAGTGGAACTACAGATTACTGACTTAAAAACAAAACAAAACAAAACAAAAATTCTTTCTTGAAGTAGCAGGTTCAAAAAACCCCCCAAAACCTAGTGACTTAGTTTTTGCTAGATCATGAGAAGCTCTTAGCTGTAGGTTATGGATGAGAGAATTCAATATGGTTAAGATCTCAATTCTTCCCGAAGTATTCAATAGATTCAATGTAATCTCAATCCAAATCTAAGTTTGTTGTAGAAATTGACAGACTGACTTTGAAATTTATATGGCAATGTAAAGTGTACTGAGACCAGTCTAAGAATAGTTTTGAAAAAGAACAAGTTGAGGGACTTACCCTATCTGATTTCAAGGCTAGCTGTAACATGACCATAATCAAGATAATGTGGTATTGGAGTAAAGAGAGTCATACAGATCAGTGGAATGACTAGAAATAGAGCCACACGTATATGATCCACTGATTTCTGATAAAGCTGCCAAGAAGGCAACTCAGTTGGGGAAATGATAATCTTTTCAACTAATGGTGCTTGAACAACTGGATAGCCACATGTAGAAATATGAGCCTTTGCACTTACCTTATATCATACAAAGACATTAATTCAAAATGGATTATAGACCTAAATGTAAGAGTTTAACTGTGAAACTTCTATAAGAAAGGAAGAAAATGTTAGTGACCTTGGTTGGGTTCAGCAAAAATTTTTTAGATAGTGTACAAAAGGCATCAGCTATAAAAAAATCAGTACGTTGGACTTTATCAAAATGAAAAACTATTGCTTCCCAGAGGATGTTTAAGAAAATGAAAACCCGAGCCACAAATGGGAGAAAATAACTGGAACATGTAAATGAAAGACAGGTAACATGAATATGCAAAAGAACTCTAACAGCACAATAATAATGAGAAAAATACCTAATTTAAAAATCCACCAAAGGACTTGTAACTTGTCAAATATTTGAATAGGCACTCCCCTTCATGCCAAATAGCAGATTAAAAGATGCTCAAAATCATGAGTCATTAAGGATAAATGCAAATTAAAACCAAAATGAGATCTCAATATGCTCCCACTAGAAAGACTAAAATTAATAAGACTGACCATACCGAGTGTTGGTGAGGAAGTGGAGCACCTGGAACTCTCATATGTGACTGTGAGGAATGTAAAATGGGTACAATCATGTTGAAAAATCGTTTGACAGTTTCTTAAACTATGAAACATATGCCTACCATATAACCTACTCTTTAGCATTTACTAAGAGAAATGGAACCATTCATACAAAGGCTTGTCCATGAATGTTCATAGCATCTTTATTTGTAATAACCCCCAAACTGGAAACAACTCAAATGTCAATCAACAGATGTATGTTTAAACAATTATGGCTTATCCATACAGTGCAATATTACCCAGCAATAAAAGATGAGCACGTGTAACAACAGACATGAATCTCGAATAATTATGCTGAATGAAAGAAGCTAGACAAAAAAGTACAATTTCACTTATGCAAAATTCTAGAAACGAAAAGGAGTCTATAGTGACAGGAAGCAGATCAGTGGTTGTCTAAAAATGGGGAGTGGAGGTGAGGGAGGGGTGGATTACAAAGGAGGCAGAAACTTTTAGGAGAGATGAATATATTTATTATTCTGATTGTGGCAGTGGTTTCACAGTTATATACATATGTCAAAGCTTATCAAATAGTTCACTTTAAGTATGTGTATGTCACTATATGACAATTATACCTGAATAAAGCTGTGGGGAAAAAACCGATAAGGACTTATCCATGTTTTACTGAAGATGTTAAGTAAGATGCTAGTAAATGACAGAATTTCAGTTGAGCCAACTCTGACTCTTGAAAACTACATTTCCTCTTTAGTGCAGAAAATATTTATGCCAGTAGAAGCATAGAAAAAATGAAATCACAATAAAACCAATTAGTTTCTGATTTTTGGACATGGTCTCATTTTCTAAATTATCACTGTCAGTTTTTCTCTGCTGCTTCTAGAACATGTTTATTTTGCATAATTTCTCCAGCTTCCAAAAACGGAAGAATTGCCTCTGTTAAAACCCTACTTCTTTCATGTACCTGCTCTTGATTTGCTGACCTTCAAAATGGGGACCAACATCTAATGCTTAATGCAGAGGTCTGGGGACATGAGGAGGCAGGAGGAGCTGGAGGCTGCGTCATGGAAAGACCTTGGCGCCCCCTCAGGAAGGAAGGACTGGCTTGGCAGGATCCCAGGCTGTTTTCCTGGTTCAACCCTCTTGAAGACATTGTGTTCTCTGCAGCCCCGGAGGGCTGCTTTCTTCAGTTTCTCAGTGAGGTACCTGTTTTGTAATCAATCCTGTCAGGAGAGGTAGCCAGGTTACTCCTGGACAGTCCTGGGTTATCTTTTCTCTTCCTTCCTGGATCCAGGTGACTGAATTTATGGCACCAAAATTCTTCCAGATTGTCTATCTAGTGGTCTATTTTGTACTTGGTAGTACAGTTATTTATTCTCATGATTTATTTTTTTCTGAACCAATTGGAAGGAGTGTCTAACATTGATCAATTCACAGTGTGTTAGGGAAAAGGCATATTTTAGAATCTTGAGTAATTTTGTCTCTGTGTACGTGAATTGTCTTGGCTATGTAGTGTCTTCATTTTCATTGTAAGAAGAATTTTGCTGCAGTGGGACCAGCTGCTTCTTATCACAAACAGGTTGTGGCTCAACTATTTTCCCCCTTAGAGAGCATTATTATCTTGTTGCCATTCATTGCATTCATTGCTTTCTGAGATCGTTTTGTTAATCAGTTTGCTTATTATACTGACCTCCTTCAGATTAGAAATGTCTTGAGAGCAGGGACCCACCTTTCTTGTTCGCTGTCCTTACTCTGGCACAGTGCCTCAGACATAGTAAGCATTAAATATTTGTTAAACGAAATTTTATGTGACTGGGGGACAAGTCAAGTGTAAGTATTTTGGGAGCATCTTTCCCTCTTTCTAAAAGAAATAAGTGAAAATAGTTGAGGAGTGACCAGATGAACAGTATTACTCTATTAAATCAATCAGTGACATCCAAATATGTGCTTGAAAGACTTGGCCTGACTGATCTGTTCTTTGAATATGGTAATGGATTGAAAACCTTGTGTGCGGAAAAATTCCCTGCTTTTACGTCATTTTAAAAGGCCGTGATTTTTAAATAGTAAAACGTCGTAACGTTTTTCACTTGTAATTTTCACGCCCAAAATGTTAAAGTCAGGGCAGAAGCAAGACATCAGCATTGAAAAGGTTGTACCTCAGCCTTGGAGAGGAATGAGGTTGGTGGGTGGAACATGAATCATTTTATCTTATGCAACTCTTAGTGAAGTTTTGGTATCTAGCAAGTGTTTAGAATGGTGATTAGTGGTGATGGTAAAAGTGTGGTGCATTTTTATGAGAAGAGTAGCCTTTGTATAGAGTAATAGAGGTGCCTGGGATTCTTGATAGTCCTTTTTTATTTAATTAAACAACTGGGGCCAGGTGCTATGCCTCACATCTGTAATCCCAGCACTTTGGGAGGTCAAGGTGATAGGTTCCTTTGGGCCCATGAGTTTGATATCAGCCTAGGTAAAATAGTGAGACTCCATCTCCACAAAAATAAAATAAAATTAGCCAGGCATGGTAGCACATGCCAGTAGTCCTAGCTACTCCAGAGGCTGAGGTGGGAGGACCACTTGAGCCTAGGAAGTTGAGGCTGCAGTGAGCCATGATCATGCCACTGCATTCTAGCTTAAATGACAGAGCAAAACCCTGTCTCAATTAAAAAAAAAAAGTGCAGAAAACGAGAGGACGCCACACTTTTAGACGAATTTTTGCTGCTCACGGACCAGGAGATTCCCAGTGGAGGAGCCCCACGGGTCGCCACCATGACTCTTGTGGCTGGCGCGGTGGTTTTGCCGGCGACTTGGCACGGCAGTTTTTGGTGTAGTCAGAAAAGCACCATCAATCTTAATGCCACTGTTTTAGCCGGCGCTGGTGAATCAATAAATTGGATGTCCACTCAGAAACCTAATTAGAAAGGTGGTAATTACAAACACGACAGATGGATAAATTTATAACGAAGGGAAGAAACTAGCCTAAAAAGGCTGAGAATACCCAAAATCAGAATGCCTCTCCCTCTACAGGGGATTACAGTTCCTCATCAGCAACGGAACAAGGCCTGATGGAGAAAGACTGTGTTCCATTAACAGAGGCAGGCTTCAGAAGGTGGATGATAAGAAACTTCTGGGAATTGAAGGAACTTGTTCTAACTCAATGCAAAGAAACTAAGAACTTTGAAAAAAGGTTTGATGAAAGGCTAACAAGAATAGATAATATAGAGAGGAATATAAGTGAATTAACGGAGTTGAAAAATACAACACAAGAACTTCACAAAGTATGCACAAGTTTTAACAGCTGAATTGATCAAGCAGAAGAAAGGATATCAGAGGTTGAGACCAACTTAATGAAATAAAACGAGAAGACAAGAATAGAGTAAAAAGGATAAAAAGGAATGAGCAAAGTCTCCAAGAAATATGGGACTATGTGAAAAGACCTAATCTATGTTTGATAGGTATGCCTGAATGTGACGAAGAGAATGAATCCAAGCTGGAAATACTCTTCAGGATATTATTCAGGAAAACTTTCCCAACCTAGCAAGGCAGGACAATATTCAACCCCAGGTAATACAGAGAACACCACAAAGATATTCCTCAAGAAGAGCAACCCCAAGGCACGTAATCGTTAGATTCACCAGGGTTGAAATGATGGAGAAAATACTAAGGGCAGCCAGAGAGAAAGGTCAGGTTACCCACAAAGGGAAGCCTATCAGACTTACAGCAGATCTCTCAGCAGAAACGCTACAAGCCAGAAGAGAGTGGGGGCCAATATTCAACATCCTTAAAGAAAAGAACTTTCAACCCAGAATTTCACATCCAGCCAAACTAAGCTTTACAATAGAAGGAAAAATAAAATCTTTTGTGAATAAGCAAGTACTCAGATTTTATTACCACCAGGCCTGCTTTACAAGAGCTTCTGAAAGAAGCATTATACATAGAAAGGAACAACCAGTATTAGCCTTTCTAAAAATATACCAGAAAGTAAAGAGTATCAACATAATGAAGAATTTATATCAACTAATGGACAAAATAGCCAGCTAACATCACATGGCAATAATCTTAAATTTAAACTAACTAAATTCCCCAATCAAAAGATACAGCCAAAACTCATCAGTATGCTGCATCCATACCCATCTTACATGCAAGGATACATAAAGAGTCAAAACAAAGGGATGGAGAAAGATTTGTCAACCAAATGGAGAGCAAAAATAAATAAATAAATAAAAAGTAGAGGTTGCAATTCTCGCCTCTGATGGAATGGATTTTAAAGCGACAAAGATCAAAAGAGGACATAATGGTAAAAGGATCAACACAACAAGAAGAGCTGACGATCCTGGATGTGTATGTACCCAATATAGGATACATAAGACTTGCAAAGAGACTTGGACTCCCACACAGTAGTAGTGGGAGATTTCAACATCAATATTAGACAGATCAATGAGACAGAAAATTAACAAGGTTAGCCAGGACTTGAACTCAGATCCGGAACAAGTAAACTTAATAAACGTTTATAGAACTCTCCACTTTAAACACACAAAATATGCACTCTTATCAGTACCACATCACACCTACTCACAGGTTTAAATGAAATATTGGTTGGCCATTATTAAGCACAATTGATGGTATAAGGGAGGTTTTTAATACCCATTTTTAGACTGCATTCTAACCTGGGCAATTAAGCAACACTCCCATTCTTTCTCCCTCCTCCTCTTCCTCTTTTTTCCTCTTCTTCATTCCTTTTTCTTTCTTTCTCTCTAAAAAAAAAAAAGGCACAGAGTGGCAAGGTAGATTAAACAACAACAAGACCCATCTGCCTGCTACCCTCAAGGGGCACATTTCACATGTAATGGCATTCATAGACCATAGAAAAATCTACCAGGCAAATGAAAATCAAAAGAGAGCAAGAGTCACTATTCTTATATCAGATCAAATAGAAAAAAAAAATAAAAAATTTTAAAAAAGCTAAAAAATCAGTCAACTAGATTGTGTTCTCCACTTTATTAGAATGTGATAAAAATGAGGCCTGAGTAGAAACTCAATCCCTGTCCATTGTTTTCCACTCCTATCATTACTGTATCCAAAATAGTCTTTCTCAATTGCCAAGCCAATAGTCAATTCTTTAATTAAAACTCTTCTATGATTCTCTACTGCTCTTAGGTAAAGTCCAGAGTCTTTTTTTTTGAGACAGAATCTCTCTCTGTTGCCCAGGCTGGAGTGCAGTGGCAGGATCTCAGCTCACTGCAGCCTTCTCCTCCCAGGTTCAAGTGATTCTCCTGTGTCAGCCTCTCAGTAGCTGGGATTACAGGCATGCACCACCATGCCTGGCTAATTTTTATATTTTTATAAAATTTATAAGGGACTTAATTTTTATTTATAATTATAAGAGACAGGGATTTGCCATGTTGGCCAGGCTGGTCTCGGGAACTCTTGATCTCAGGTGATCTGCCTACCTCAGCTTCCCAAAGTGCTGGGATTATAGGCATGAAGCCACTGTACCCAGCCAACGTCCAGAGTCTTTAAAGTGATGTAGGATTTCTCCATGATCTGGCCCCTGTTTTCCTCTTGAGCCTTTTCTCTTACCTTTCCCCAAATCCATACCCTGTGCTTGGGTCACAATGAGCATCTTTCAGTTTCTCAAAAGGAGGAATGCTTTACTAATTCTTACTGGTGCTTCAGGTCTGATTGTAGTCAACAATTACCCAGACAGCTGTCCCAGATATGCCTGGGGCCAGATGAGGACCAGTCTGGGTTTGGTCCTCCTCCTCATTGTTCCCTCAGCATCCTGAGATCTCCTTTGCTGCTGTCTCCTCCATTCTGAAAGAACAGATGTATGAATGGATTGGCCTCTAATGGAAGCGTGTGACCCTGGTCACAGAGAGTTTGGGGTGTAGTTGTTTGGGTGATGGACTAAGATTCGTCTGCTTGGCTCTTGTGGTAGTGACTCTGACAGACTATTACATGTTTCTATTTGAAATGCCAAGCCCTAGATGAGCATCTGTCCACTACTGAGCATGTACTAAGTACCAGGCATTGTGCTCTATCCTGTAAAGTCAAGTGGACAGGACACACACGGCCCTTCCTTCATAGGTCTTGTAATTCCAAGGGGAGGTAGATTAGGGTAAAAAACAAACAAAAGAAACTAGGGAATTACAGCAGCACTCAGAGGCAGGTAAGCCCCTGGTCTGGGGAGGTCAGGAACATCTTCCTGGAGGAAAAACAAAGAGCTGACTTTTAAGGATCCAACATAGGGAGCCACCGCCTGCTTCAGTTAAATTACTGTGAGCAATCTTTCCTCAAAAGAAGAAAAGGAACTTCTGACCTGATAATTTCCCAGAGAGACATCATAGATGCCCTTTTGAAAGGTAAATGGTCCTGACCCACAGAAATGTTTCCATCTTTGGAAAGTTTGGGAGGAAACTGTTTCCATGCTTGTGAACAGATAAACTGCAAAAGAACTTTTGACTCCCAGAGGCAGAAAGCAGGAACACTATATTTGAACCATCAAATACCTTAAGTTTTGTATAGATCGTAAAATAATCATAGATGTTGAAGCAGGAGGATCATCTTATTCAGAACAACAACAAAAAGCCTGATAGCTCTTAGGCCTGCAGACAGCCTGTAGGTGTATTCATTTGGCACAGATGTTTTTAACATTGAAACTGAAGGCATTTGGTGCTGTGGTGCTCCAGTTTGCCACAGACCCCAACACTCCCTATTATGAAGCCAACCCTCTTGACTCATTACTTGCTTGGACCTGGGGCATTTTTCGTTTTGTTTGACACCATAGCTCAAGCCTTTGTTTCCAGATTGTGGGAACCAAAGTTCCAGCCAAAGCATTACTGTTGTCTTTAACAGGGGTGTCCAGTCTTTTGGCTTCCCTGGGCCACATTGGAAGAAGAATTGTCTTGGGCCACACATAAAATACACTACCACTAATGATAGCCGATGTGCTGAAAAAAAATCCTCAGAAAAATCTCATAATGTTTTAAGAAAGTTTATGAATCTGTGTTGGGCTGCATTTAAAGTTGTCCTGAGCCGCATATGGCCTATGGGCTGTGGGTTGAACAAGCTTGTGAGAAGTGCGATAAACACACTTTTAATGTCTATTTATATCTACAAAAATATAGATATACTTAGATTTATTTAGATATGTAAGAATTTATTAACTTATAAAAGACATTAGTTTAGATGTATATTTAGATGTTTACTTATATAAATATTTGTGTCCTAGTATTTCAGAGAAAGCTAGCTTACTAGTGAATATATGGGGAGTTAACCTTTACTGTAAATTAGCATTGTATTAACTATCCAGTTAGAAAAAGACAAACTCTGCCAGGGTGGTGTGGTGGTGTGCACCTGTAGTCCCATCTACTGGGGAGGCTGAGGCAGGAGGATTGCTTAGGTCTAGGAGTTCAAGGCTGCAGGCTGCAGTGAGAGCTATGCTCGAGCTGCTGTTCTTCAGCCTGGGCAACAGAGTGAGACCCTGTCCCAAAAAAGGAAAAAACAAAAACAAAACCCCTCTTTTTATTTCCGTATACAACTCCCAGCAATATGGGAATGCTGTACTTTAATGGGAGTCAGAAGAACTGGGTTCAAGCTGTGACCTTAGGCAAGCCTCTACTTATCAGGGTCTCATTTCCCTGTTATATTGTGAGGGGGCTGCACTAAACCATCTCTAAAGACTTTTACATCTCTAAAGCCTCTGCTTTCATGTATTAGGCACTTACATAATTTCTTCCCTTTTGGAGTAATTGGTTTGGTTTTAAGCTGTCAAAATGAATTATATCTTATCAAAGTTAGTAACTCCTAAGAATTAAATTGGTCCAAATCTAAATTGCTCAGGGTTGGAGAGGATTTAGCTCACGTCTAAGTGTCTTGTATAGCATTGCTAGTGTTGTTGGTATTATTTTGGTTTAGAATCAGCCTTAAGGAAATACATTTCAAATCATGCAGTTGTATTTCTGGACTTAACGAACTCCTTGTTCTATGGGATGGTTGTAAGTTATGGCCCTGTTATGTCAAGTCAGAAACTGAGAATCCCACTGTTTTGCTAGAAGCCATTCCCACTAGTATGGCAATTACAGCATTATAGTACCAAAGTGTCTGTAGCCACCAGTCTATGTACCCACCCAGGGTGATGACAAATACTATAAATCACTGTAGGACAGACATTTTAATGAGATGGAGGAATGAGCCCACGGGTATTGGCTATAGTAGTGTTTAAGTGCTATGCTAAAGTATTGTATGAGACAGGAAATTTTTGTTGAGAATCATGGTCCTATCTGGAGAGATTTATCAAGATTGTTATGTTAGTGTGTTTCTATAGCACTAGTAAATTAGAGCAGTATCTGTCAAAGCACATAGGACTTTGTAGTAGAAAGCCCGTTTAATAGGAAGCTTACCAGCAATGTTTTATTACGTATTGCCTTCCCCAAAGTTCTTTTGATTCCATATAAGTTTTACCCTTGCACATCTTTGACCTCATTGGGAGAGAAATGCTTAAAAAGTTACCAAAGATGTTTAGTTTGTGCTCGTGGTGAAAAATTAAGAAATTTACCAGAGCATAAAACTATGGTCAACATGAGCCCTGTCATAATTACATTAATAAAGTAAGTCATATGCGGCCAGAGTGAGTATATTCTATACCTGTCCTGTATTTCCAATTTCAGACCTAGCCTCTGTTCTCCAGGCACTTAAACAAAAATCGCAAAGCTGCATATTCATGTATAAGTCACATTTGTTCCTTGTACTTGCATATCTCTGTCTCTCCACCTCTTGTGTTGCAAGCACTTAAATGTGATCCAGTGCCCTCTTTCCTTACAATGGGCTTTAGTTTTTACGTCTGTGATGTTGGAGGGCTGGGCCCTCTGAGCTCTGTGGTCCTTCCAGTATTAGAGTTTTGTGGTTCTGGTAATGGTTCCATGGGACAGTGGAAATTCTGCTCCCTTCTGAAATATCTTCAGGAGACTTCTGATGTTCAGATTTGTGCTGAGCTCTGAAATTATTTTGGGAAGCATACCCAAAAGTCATGGGTGTATTAGCCTAATTCTCTAAACAGAATACATTTATTTATTTGTAAGCTGTGGGCCCCTTAGATGCTTTAATATAATTACTATTGTTTTATTTTGGTATGGAAGAGTTGAGAGCAGATTCCATCTAAAGCAGTGATTTTGATGCTGTTGTTGAGCCCTAGACTCTTAGTGATGATGAAAGCTGCAGACCCTGTTTCTAGAAAAATGGACATATGTGCATATTGATGATTCTGGGAACCATGTCATCAGATTAGTAGCCCTCCTAAAGCCATTCCTAAACCTAAAGGACACAAAGAAAACTCAGTTGACAAGATTCAAATATAAGGCTTTTATTAATTCCTAACATTCAAGGTGTGGTTCTAGAGTTTTCCTTTGTATTTGAGGACATTTTCACTTCAATTAATTATAGAAAAGAGTTACTTAGTAGAAAATAGGAGCTAGGAGCTATAAATTTTAGAGAAAAAGATGTTCTTAAAAATGTGTTCTCACTTATGGCTCCCGGTGAAATATGCTAGATGATGACCCATTTTAGAACCTATTTGGTTTTGTTATTTAGGTATTTTCAAAAGCCTCTATTTTTTGAAAGGGTTTCTTTGAGGTTTGCACTAGATGAAAACTTAAAAACACAAAACTAGGACAGTTTGAGTGACCCTGGCTTGATATCTTTTGTTAATATAAACTTTTCCCTTATAAAAAGAAATAGGATTTATTTTTTTCATACACGTTTTCTTAAAACATTTACCCTCTTTTTGAGCTGCAGCGGGCATTAGGGTGCTCTGCTGTGGTGGTCCAAGACCAAATGATGAGACTGGTGAGGCCTGTCTGTTCCTCTTACCCTTTGAGCTACAGTCTCCCATGGCCTGGCTCCCCGTGACCCAACAGGTTTTCTGGGCCTCTCTGGAATTCCAGTTCATTCGGCTAGCATCTTACAGACAACCTGATGTTGGTGGAAATTGAGCTGAATGGAGATTGTCCAGAGAGCAGCCCCCTAGCCAAAGGTAAAGTGAGAATTCAGCTTTCTAGACTTCAGACCAAGATTTTTTCCCAACTCCACCTCAGTGTGTGGTGGAGACAGCAGGGGAGCCATCCAGTGACTAATTCATAAGTGTTTATTAACTACCTACTGTGTGCCCAACCTGTTTTAGGTGTTACAGGTAGGGCAGAGAACCCCAGACCCAGTATCTCGGCTCTCCAGAGCTGCTGCCCTAGCACAAGCAGGCAAATGCACAATGGAGAAAATGACACATGCTGGGTAGGTGCCAAGAAGGGAAGCAAAGTAGTGTGACATGATCCGGTGCGACAAGGTGGCTGCTTTACCTGGAGTGGTCAGAGAACGCTGCGCAGAAAGGGTGACAATTCGGCTGAGAGATCTGAGTGACAAGAAGCACGCAGCCCTTTGCAGATTAGAGAAAGCATTCCAAGCAGAGGCAACAAAGGCCCTGGGGTATGAACAAGCTTGCCAGGTGGAAAAACAGTGGAGGGTGGTAGAAAGAGGGTCAATTTCATGTCAGCAAGCTCGGGGCACTGTTCCAGTTCTGCTGCTTCCCAGGAGTGTGAACGATGAGCAAGTCCCTCTATCTCTGACGATTCGTTTTCTCTTCTGGAAAATGGTGTTAACGTTTACTACCTCATAGGCTTGGTATGAAGATTAGATTTACTACATTAAACATGCCCAGCACAAGATAGGCACTGGAGAAATGCTGGCTTTGGTTGCTTTTCAAAATAATTAATTAATTAATTATATTTTTTAGAGACAAGCTCACTCTTTGTTGCCCAGGCTGGTCTTGAACTCCTGGGCTCAGGCTATGCTGCGTCAGCCTCCCAAAACGCTGGGATTATAGGTGAGAGCCACCACTCCTAGCCTGGTTGCTTTTTTTAAAATTTTAATCTTAAAAAAAAGTATTTATTTATTTTTTCTAATCCTGACAGATGAAGCTTTGGTTGCTTTTAATTTCCCAAGGAAATGAATATTCTGACAAGGGCCTTCGGAAAAGAGTCATACTGGCTGAGGAAAGACACTCACAGGATTGCATCTTAGAAAACGGGTGGTGGTGTGAAAGTTTCTTAGGGGTGAGATAGGGTATAGTCTTGTTGGTGCCCACAAATAACATCACAGAAGCATCTAGTTATCTCCATCCCCTTCAGCAACATGTTTTCTAAGGAGACAATGGTGAAAGGAAACAAAGAGTCTGAAGTTTATCCCAGATTTTTCAGTTTCTGAAAAGCGTATTTGTTTTCTATGGACTCACAATTATTAATGGAAAGTTTCAGTAATATAGATGGACAGGATAATTACATTGCAGTGATATAACTGATAGGACCCCAAATTGTTTTTATTTGTTTAATAAATGTAGATAAAACTATACATTTATGGCTTAGAATTAATAAATATACTACTGCCAGTAATCATAAAGGAAATAAAACCTCAGCCACTGTTAACAAAAAACTAAAGATAATTGATTCTTGATTACTTCTGAAAACTCATTTGCTTTTTTGATGATAGTTTTGTGGATTAACTCTGGATAATTTTGCCTATTTTGAATAGTTTCAGATAATGCCTATTTTGGCATCTCCCTGAAGTTTCTGACCGTCCCTTCAACATTTATTTGGTCTGTGTTTAATGTAAGAAGACACATTAACATTTGCCTAAGTCACATTAATTAGGATGCATAATCTGTAATTATGGACTAATAATATAGAAATACAGGCTTTGAGTAATATTTATTGGACAACTACCATAATTATCAGTGCATCATAGTGTGATCAGCCAGATTGGGGTTCAGCTATTCCTTCTGCCTCTCATTAGCAGGGATAATTTAACCCCTGCAAGCCTCAGTTTTCTCATCGACAACACAGTACCTGCCTTACAGGGTTACTTTGGAACACAGTGAGGACTTATGTAAACTATCTACACAGGGCATGACACACACCACCACAGAGAAATGATTGTCGATGTCAACACCACCACCCTACCCTCAGCACTTCAGTATGAAGTTATGGGCCCAGCCCTGTTCTGAAGTTAACTTTGAAAGCAGTAAGACATTTATTTACATAGGATTTTAGAGTTAGAAGGGATTTCTGAGTGTACCTTTCTCACTGTTTTTGCTTTTTATGTGGACTTCTGGAACATAAATCAGTAGGAGATGTCTACTTACTGGTGAAGGAGAAGATGGCTTCCTTATCCTGGCATCATAGGGATTGGGGATGAAGTCTGTACGTAGATCCTCTCGGGAAGGTCTTGCAAGGAATATAGGAAAATGAAGCTGGAATTATTATAGTTACAATGTTGGCCAAAGTTGCTTCATGGAAAACCTTGAAATGAAGTCTGTTGGTTCACTTATTCACTATCAGACAGTAGAGGGTCTGAGTTAGAACCAGCAAACCAGAAAGAATTCAAGTTGCAATATTTAACTGCAAAGGACAAAAAGAGGCCTTTGAAAAGCTGAAGTGAGTGCTTTTATTGCTGTAATTAAGGGAAATAATGGTAAACAGCCTCTTTCCATTGGCATTAAAATATATTTTCCTTGATTAGTTTGAATATCCAATACAAGTTGGTGGACATAAATTGTTCTGTCATGCTTTCAAGAAGGAAAACTCCAGTTTTAAAAGTGCATCATTTGGGCAGGCTGTGGTGGCTCATGCCTTTAATCCAAACACTATGCATCACTTGAGGTCTGTTGTTCGAGACTAGCCTAGCCAACATGGTAAAACCCCATCTCTACTGAAAATACAAAAATTAGCTGGGCTTGGTGGTACACGCCTGTAATTCCAGCTACTTGGGAGGCTGAGGCATGAGGATCGCTTGAACCCAGGAGGTGAGGTGGAGGTTGCAGCGAGTGGAGATTGTGCACTCCAGCCTGGGTTATGGAGTGACAATCTGTCTCCAAAAAAAAAGTGCATAATTTGAATGTGGATTTATAGATATTATCAAGGACACCAACAATTTTATTTTAATTATATGTATATTTTTAGATAGGGTCTCGCTGTGTCCCCAGGTTGGAATGCAGTGGCATCAACATGAGTCACTGCAACCTCCTGGGCTCAAGTGATCCTCCTGCCTCAGCCACCCGAGGAATTGGGATCATAGGCATGTGCCACCAAGGCCAGCTAATGTTTTAATTTTTTGTAGAGGCAGAGTCTTGCCATGTTGGTCAGGCTGAACAGTTTTGATTTGGCTTGTGGAAAATATGAAGTACTTTTTTTCCTATGTGGAGTCAAACAAAAAAAATGTTTTTAACAGACATAGAGTCTCACTCTGTTGCCCAGGCTGAAGTGGTACAATCTTAATTCACTGTAACCTTGACCTCCTGGGCTTAAGTGATCCTCTTGCCTCAGCCAGCTGGGTAGCTGGGACTACAGGAGTGCCATGGTTGGCTAATTAGAAAACTTTTTTTCTTGTAGAGATAGGGCCTCGCTATGTTGCCCAGGCTGCTCTCAAACTCCTGCTTCCAGTAATGCCACCCTTCATGGCCTCCCCAAGTGCTGGGATTACAGGCATGAGCCACCATGTCCCACCCGGGGACTCATTTTGACCATGATAATTTCTACTTTTATTTGTTTACTGTACACTTGTTCTGGGACCAAGATCTTTTGCAGTTGATTTTAAGCTAAAGGTTTCTGAACCGT
The DNA here is from genome assembly GCF_049354715.1 of Callithrix jacchus. Taxonomy (NCBI): domain Eukaryota; kingdom Metazoa; phylum Chordata; class Mammalia; order Primates; family Cebidae; genus Callithrix; species Callithrix jacchus. Next base: position 96,042,686 of record NC_133509.1, read on the forward strand.
ATATATATAATTTTTCAAAACAAAAGTTTCCTTTCCTTCATGGTACAGCACAACAGTGTTTGCATTTGATGTTCAGCATAGCCTTGGTTTCGGTTGTTCAGAAGCCTTTGTTAGCTCTCTGGCTGTGACAAGAATATATTGTTTTTAAGTCTCCTTGCTGGGCCTCCGCGCCTTCTTGTCATGCACATCCTGTACCTGGGCTGTGGTTGTATTGATTTGCTGGGGCGCTGCTGTTGCAAATGTCTGGAGTGAATGAGAATGTGTTTGTGGGTGTTGGCCCTCACTTTGACCACTGACATGCTACTTTCAGCCCCGAAGTACTGCCATCTGCATGAACATTAGGGACCCCCAACCTCCCCCCTCTACCTGGCAAAGTGCCCTGCACATGCTTGGGATTCAGGAAATGTTTGTAGAAAGAAAATGTTCCTGATTCTCTGTATTGAGTCTGAATCATGATTCAAACACTGCCATCTATACTACTTTTGCTAAAAGGTTTCCCTTTAAAAATTCATATTTCAGATATAGACATTAATGCTTTTTTGGTGTGTGCGAGTTCAAGAGCAGCCTCAGGAGTAGGTTAGAGAGAATGAATATGCCAGTATGGGTTTTATTCCCTTGATTACTTAAATAAGTAATAAAGGTGTGTGAAAAGATGAGCTTAATACCAGGTTCTTCAGTTAAAATGTTAAATGTTAAAAAGTTAAAATGTTAACTTTTGTTTGGGTGGTAAAAGATGGATTTCAAAATAGGAAAAAGCAAGAGACTGAAACCATCATGCAGCACACACTATGTCAGGAATGTATTAATGACAGCCTGCCCTTGGTACGAACAGGGCACCAGCAAGGGGCGTAAACAAAGTCAAGGTACAACTGTGACCTTGAAGCGACTGTTGCCAGCTAAACTCATTTTCTTTAAACTGTCCTTTTCTGACAAAATAAGTGACTCCTTAAGTTGCCTCATTGAGCTCCAATATGCATTTTTCTCTCTGAATTGTGTCTGATGGGTGTTGATGCCTTCTGTTGTCATTTGGTCCTATAGGACCAAACTTGTGGATATAGAATTTTATTTTAAAATAGGAAAAGTCATGATCCTGAAAAATTGTTCCTGCCAAGATATTAAATGAGTGTTCCCATTAATATTATTGCCATTAGTATTTTGAAGTCAAATTACGTAGTGACAGCTCCCTGTTTGAATGATGCTTGCTTTAAAAGGAAGAAACTGTTTGAGAGAATTGGAAGAGAGGCTAATGAGGCCTCCCCACCACTCTCCCTTTTAGGCCCCTCACCACTTCCTGCTCCTCCATCCCTAGACTTAGGCAGGTCCCCTTACTTTTCTTCTGCTTGGGCCATTGTTTAGAAAGATCTGAGAGTCTCAGGATGAGCTGACCTCCTGTTCAGGCCCAGCCCTCTACCTGCTTTGCCTGGGTCCTCTCTGTGTTCTCCCTGGATTAGGCTTTCCGTCTCTGTGTCTTCATCCTCTCCTGTCTTTCTGACACCTTCATTTAATTTTAACTTTATTTTTTTAAAAATAAAATTAAAGTTAAGATTGCAGTGAGCTGAGATTGTGCCACTGCACTGCACTCCAGCCAGCATCTCACTCTGTCACTCAGGCTGGAGTGCAGTGGCACAATCTCAGCTCCCTGCCACCTTAAACTCCTAGGCTCAAGCCATCTTCCCACCCCCAGCTCCTGAGTAGCTGGGATTACTGGCATGTGCCACCATGCCCCCAGCTGATTTTTTAATTTTTTGTAGAGCCAGGGTTCACTGTGTGGTGCAGGCTGGTCTCAAATGGCTGGTGGGTTCAAGCGATCCTCTTGCCTTGGCCTCCCAAAGTGCTGGGATTACAGGCATGAGCCATTGTGCCTGGTGAAGCCTTCATTTTAAAAACATACCCAAATCTCTCTGAACACTCAGCCTCTCAGTCCTCTGTTGGCCTTGCCCATTTTCCTTTTGAGGTGGGGCACAGTGTTTTCCCTTCCCTTCTCAGCCTCTTCCCCCACAGCTGTCTGCGAATGCCCTTCCCTGCCCTGTTCATTGATGCTTCCGGTGCCCATCCCCAGGAGACTGCACTGGCAAAGTCAGGTCAGTTCTTCTCTGTCTTGTTGGCAGCTACCTTCCCCTTCAGATTCATTGCTCCCCTGTTGCTGTGTTTTTGCAATGCTTACTGAAGTTTTGTTTTTTTTTTTTTTTTAGGTTTCTTTTTGTGTCTCTTCATCCCTCAACTTCCTTAAATATGGGTGTTGGGGGAGGGTGGTTTTGTCTTTACCTTGTTTTCTTCCTCACGGCATATGGTCTTATTAACTTTAGGTCTCAACCATATTGCCCATATGCCACGGACTTCCAAAGCTCTGTCTCCTGTTTTCCCCACTGAGTCCAACTACTGATTCTGGAACTGCAGCAGGCTTAGGACGAAGTGTTTTATACTCCGTCTCCTTTAATCCTCACGATAGACTGTGAGGGAGGAAGAGCACGGTGGCGCCTGCATTTCCCACCTGAGGAAACTGTGGCTTAGACAGGCCTGATATCAGGTCCAAGGTCCCATGTCTAATATGCTTGCTGGACAGACCTGCTTGGATGTCCTTTAGGCATCTCCAAGCCAACATGTCCACAATTCAATATCCCATCATTCCCCCTGGCCTGCTCCTCCTTCTCTTTTCCCAGTCAGAACTGGTCTCACCGTTGTTCTGTCACCTGGGCACCATTGTCGACTTTTCTTTCTCCTTCACCTCTTTCCTTGCCTCAGTTGATTGCCAAGTCATACCAGGTTGGCTTGGTAAATACTTCCTGAGTCAATTTTTTCCCCATAATTACCACACTTGTTTATATCATACATGAGGATTATTGATTATTGTGATGGCCTTGGAACTGGTTTCCATGAATCTAGCTGTATTCCCTCAAATCCATCCTCCATAAACTGCCTGGATGAGCTGTTGAAAACTCAGCCCTAACCTCCCTCCTGCTAGAAGTCATTTGAAGGCTTCCTGTTTCCTGTAAAGTTCATGCTCCTGGAGAAGTTTCCCAGTTGGCTGGCCCTTGCCTGCCTTCCCCATTCCTTCTTCTACCTCTCCTTCCCTTCCAGCTTATGAGCTAAGTACAAATGGGCAGAGTAGGTTTTCTCGCCTCTGCTCATGTCAGATTCACCTCATTTACAATATAAGTCTTGGAGGAGGAAGGTATTCTTTTGTAATTGTACAGAAGGACTTGTATAACATTAGGAAAGATAGAGGTGAAGAAGTTATATAGAAAAAAATATGTCACCCTCTATGATACTACAAAGACATCCATAAACAGGCCTGAGCATGTCACATGCGCATGTCAGCACACCCTTCCATGTTTCACTTCACAGCATTCACTGAGCACCTGCTGTGGCCAGAGACCACAGTAGATGCTGGGGGTGAAAAGCTCAAGGAGCTGTCCCTGTAGTGGGGGAGACAGCAGAGACCCACAATTTCATCATAGGGTATTTGAGTTTAGGAATAGAAATGTGTACAAGATATAAGGGATTGTGAGCCTGAGTATTCAGGGAAGCCTTCTTGGAGGAGGTAATGTGCAAGGTCAGTCTTCAGGGACAGTCAGTAGTAACCAGGTTGAATGCAGTGTAAATTCCTTTTCTCCTTTTTCCTCTTGGGGATTTGTATTTTTCCCATGGAATTTTACCTGTACAGGTCATTTTACACTGGACTAACAATGCTAAAGTGCTTTTTATTTTTATTTTATTATTATTATTTTTTTTGAGATGGAGTTTCACTCTTGTTACCCAGGCTGGAGTGCAATGGCGCGATCTCAGCTCACCGCAACCTCCGCCTCCTGGGTTCAGGCAATTCTCCTGCCTCAGCCTCCTGAGTAGCTGGGATTACAGACATGCGCCACCATGCCCAGCTAATTTTTTGTATTTTTAGTAGAGACGGGGTTTCACCATGTTGACCAGGATGGTCTCGATCTCTTGACCTCGTGATCCACCCGCCTCGGCCTCCCAAAGTGCTGGGATTACAGGCTTGAGCCACCACGCCCGGCCTAAACTGCTTTTTAAAAGCAAACCATGCCTGGTTTATCACACTGGTAGTAACTTTCTTCGTGAGGTCAGAGGCTTTGTCTTGGTTCCTGTTGTATTGCCAGTGCATGGCCCCTGGTAGGTGCTGAGTAAATGTGGTTGAATTGGATGCCTTGAGGTGAGGCATAAGAAAGTTTCTCCTCCTCCCCCTGAAGGTGGCAAAGATTAGGTGTGACAGTTGAGACTTGCATGGGGGTGACTTTGTGAGGTCCTAAGCCTGGTGACTTGCCTCTGCAGAGTAACTGGGCTCTCTCATGGGAAGGGCAGAGCTTTGTCTAGATGGCCAACTCTGTGTCCTGAACAGGAGTGCCAAACTCATTTGGAGGGGAAGGGAGTGCCCTTTTAAAGCCTCAACTATTAATTAAATTCAAGCAGAAGGATGGTGAAGGTGGAGCTAACACGCTTATTAGAATATGCTACGATCAACCTAACTCATATAAATGTAGATTATCTTGGTTTGTCTTTTCCTGGCTGCAGAAAAGCCTTGGACTGCTGCCCTGGATTGTGAGTGAGTCAGTGAGCAGCTGCTTAAAGATCTGAAAAATCCTAGAATAGGTCATCTCTGTAGACTTCATCCTTTAATTGATTATGGATTTTCATCTCCATGTATGTGAAGTTAGTGATTGACTTGGTTCGAATTCTGAATTGCCGGCTCAAACCTGCCATTCCACTGGACTTCATCACTGTGTTCTACGGGTGTGAAGCCTTTGTTTTTTCACAGACCCATTTCCACCAATGGGTTTGCACTGTAAGTGTTTCCACAGGAACTCTGCCCTTTGCCAGTGTCACTGTTGTGGCTGTGCAGCAGAACCCACAGGGTGGAGGTGTTTTAGCCCTCATTGAAAATGCAGCAGATCTGAACATCTCTTGCTGCAAATTTTCCAGTGTGTTCTGGTCTACCTTGGTATCTTAAAACCAGGCTCACTGACTACCACATGAGAACCGACAGTGGGGTGTCTTAAATGATCTGTTGAAGACCAGCATCCAGAAAGGTTGTCGTTAGTGTTTCTCTCTACCAGCTAACATTAGACAGTGCCGTGTAGAAACTGCCGTTAGGGTTTGAGAACTGCATTGTCTCATTCTAAAGATAGCCAAGGAAGTATCACCTCTGGAGAAGGAAGTTTTGTCTCTTTCAGTGTCTCCATGGATCAGATAATTGTTTTGAATGAGGTGGTTTTACCAATTCTTCTCTCACACGGACTTCTTGCCTTTACTTTTATCTGACTGCTCACAGGGTGGCCTGGAGTATAATTGATGCTTAAATGGACTTGACTTTCAAGGCCTGATTGGCGTTTCCAGTATAGCAGTTGCCTGAGTCATCTAGTTTTGGGATTGATAAATCAAAGGACTTGCTTGGGGCTAGTGTCCTGTCTGGAGAATGGGCTTGATGTAAGTCCAGTTAAGAAAGTAATGGATTTCTTACCTTGGGTTATAACTCAAGTAAAAGATTTTCCAAAAGAATGCCCCGTTAGAGAAATAGTGACCAGCTCACTCAAAAAAAAAAAAGACACAAGACTGGATAGAAAAGACTTACATGTTGAGGCTGATTTCTCTTATAGAACTATACAAGGACTAGACTCTATAAGGAATTGAGGGTCTTCCATTTTATTGGGGATATTTTCATTTGTTCTGGAGCTGTGATAGAACCAGGACTAGAGAATGCAGGGTACCATGACAGATTCCTTCATGCAGCAGTTTTAAACATAAAATATAGATCTAATGTGCCACTGTAAGGCCTGGCCTTTTTGTAATTAAGTAATATTTTGAGTCATAATTCATTGCACAGCAGCCTGTGACACACTGTGAAAGAGTAAAATTGGCTTAAAAATTAAAAGTACAAAGACATTTCAGAAGAGTTTTATGCATAATTTTGTTAGACTGAAATGAGTAGAATTACATTTGGCACCAGGAAATGGATCTGGATTATTTGGAACAAATGTTTTCCAGGTTCGAATCTTCTATGTGGAAGTACAGCCTGACCTCTTAGCCTTTTCCCTGGTCCAGGATCCTGACAGTCAGTTCTTAAGCCCTGTACCTCCAGAATTTCATCTTTATGCTTTGCAGGACCTGTGTTTGGTAATGGCGGCTCTTTTGGATGATGACTTCCCCGATGGTGAAACTTCCAGTAATCCCCCCTCGTCATCCTGAAATGATCTCAGTATGTCATCAGAACACTATGGAGCTTGTCATTTGAGGGACACAGCTTGCTTGAGTGCTTGGGAAAGAAGAGCTTTAGCTTGGTTTCAGGCCAGTGATGAACCCAGTGAGCTCTGCAAGTTCCTTTAGTGCTGAGAATTCTGATGTCATGCACTTCCGCTGCCAGAGTTGCTGCTTCATGACACTGGATGCATAAGAAGAAAGGAAAATTAAACACCTGGCACCACCAAGGAAGTAGGGCCAGGCGGTGACTGGCATTTCTTAGCCACACTAGTACAGAAGTGTCCTGTGGTATGAACAGAGGCAGGGTCGGGGTCCACTGTGTGCCAGGTGTTTCTGTGAAAATAAGCTGTTGAGTGCCAGGTGTAGCATGCTCCAAACGGGGATTTGAGGGGTGAAATTTAATCTTTTTTTGTTATTTGTTGAATGAAGTGCCTAATGGCCTAATGTGCCTCAGTAACTTGTGAGAGAAAAAGAGCCACGAGCAAGGCAGTGGACAGAGCAGGATGGTTGCCTTGTGAACAGACCTGTTCTTTTCAGACCTCTAGAGCCAGCTGTGGGATGATCAATCCAGCAGCTGCAGGAACACCCAGGGTGCCACTCGGGTCTGTATTCAGCAGGGTTGCCTGTGACTGAGAGTGGTGCAGTGGTCCCTTGCACTGATGAATCCTGACCCTGCCAATCTTTGCTTGGGTAATGGCTGTTTGTGTGCTATTTCTAGAAGTTCCTCCCAACGCCTGCCTATGTGACCTGTTTTTGACAGATCCAGATTGCTAGCCCCTTAAAGCTCGAAGAACCTTAAAGGTCTTCTGGAACAAAAGATTAATTTTTTTAACCTGGTGGCCCCCGAGCCCCCAGTTGATTGAGGCTGGTCTTGAGCGTGCCCTGCTTCACTTGCTAGTTTTCCAGTTTCTACTTTGGGAGAATGACCTTATCAGTAGGCTTGCCAAGAGGGCTTCTTTCTGTTCCTGTCACAGCACTAGGCTCTATACTCATTTACCTTCAGTTCCCTTTTTCTGGTATATTTCCTAACAAATTATTTCCCTCTTTCCACTATTTTTAGGGGTAACAAGTCTAAGATATTTGTATATAAATGGCTCTCCCTTCTCAAACCCTTTTCTAGCAAGCACATTCTGGGAGGACAGTGTCTTACCAGATCATCTGTCACTGTAATCCCTCTGAGCCTAGAAAGAGCAGATTGTTGTCAAGTCTTCTGTCAGCATCTTCATGTTTGTATGCATACTTAGTTTTCCAGACTATGTAGGTTTTAGACTTCAAGTGAAAAGAAAATACACTGTTAATGCAGCAATAGGAAACAAAACAACTACAACAAAATTGCATTTTTTTCTCTGTTCAGAGGCTTTTGATTTCAATATTTGTATATGGAGACTGAGCTGACAGCCACAGCAGTCACTTCATGGTGGCTGGGATAACTGTGAACTGTGCATTAACTTGTCCCTCTGTCTTAGAGTTCTGCTGCAGTGTTGGAGCAGGGAGGGTGAGCAGAGGAGGGATGAATAGAGTAGCAGGTGGGATAATGTACAATAGGAGACACACGGTAAGGATCAATTAAGTGTCAGGCTAAGTACTTCATGTGCATTAACTAATTTAATCCACAAAATACTTTCGAGATATTCAGATTCTCTTATTATCCTCCTCTTTATGAGGCAACTGAGACTCAGAGAGGTTAAGATACTTGCCCCAAATAAGTGACAAAGGCTGGGCATGGTGGACCAGCTCTTTGGGAAGCCAAGGCAGGAGGATTGCTTGAGCCCAGGAGTTTGAGGTGAGCCTGGACAGCATAGCAAAACCCTGTCTCTATTTTTTTTTTAAGTGGTGGAGCTAAGAGTTTGAGCACCTGCGTGGAACCACTAAGGTAAGCTGCGTTGCACCTGCCTCAGGTGGTTGATACAAGGAAAAATAAAAAATTTTCAGATGGACTCTTGGGTATTTGCCTTTTAAGGCTATATACCTTTTAATTCTGATGTCAAGTGGTAGAGAAATAATTAAAGGTTAGAGTTGATAGGGCCCTGAGTAGGAGGGACACTTTACATGTGTTGCATGTGCATCTGCAGCAGATGACAGCTTCCCAAAGTGATATGCCTCCCTTGTTCAAGAAAGCTTGTCAGGGTGGCACCAGTTTTTTTTAGCAAGTTAGTGAATGATGTATCAAATGATCACATAATACGAATTTGAATGATCTTTGGGATATATCGCCCCTTAAACATTGTGCTGGTTACACTATCCATTTCTGTAATAGCTTTGATTTTATCCTCTTTACTCCTAACAGTGAATTCCTAGGTAAAGTTAAAACTGAATTTATCAGCACAATCAGGCTGCATCGTGTTGTGTGTTCTGCAAACAGTAACTTGAGGTAGTGTGTAATTTCCCAGTTCTTAAGGCTGTGGCCTATACCAATGGCCTTATTTTCCCTTTTAATTTTTTTCAAAGTTAACTGTTATTTTACCAAGAAGTTTAACATTTTATTGGAGCAATTATTATGTGTCAAGCGTTTTGCTACACATGGGATGTACAGAAATAGAAAGATAGGTTCCCTGTCTTCAAGGAGCTTGTCTTACAGGGAAAACAGATACATAAACACTTTTAGGGCACAGAGATCTTCATCTGTGTGTACTATGGCATTAATGCAGAATTCTGAAAGGAATGAAGATTTCATGACCAAAGCAAGCATGGGCAAATGTTTCACATCTCTCTGCCTGTGCTGCGAGAGTCCATGCTGTTTAATGTGGGCTTGATTTAAAGTCTACCTGCTGCAGTCCTGGACTTCAACCAAGCAGCCATTATAGTAATGAACATTTAAATGGCTTATTTCTCCAAAGCATTATAGTTTTTCACATCCATCTTTTCATTCCCCATTAGCTAATGATGCTGATGGCCTCACGAACATTGTTTAGGAATGGCTTAGGAATTTTACGGTATATTTACTTTGGCTCATCTGCTGCCTCTAGCTTTATGATCTCTTCACTGGAGATTCAGTTGTTTGAGTCCCTTTGAAGTTCCATGTTGATGGGTGGGGACTGGTGGGGAAAGAAATCCAGTATAGATATTCCTAAGACTGTGATGTGAAAATTCAGGAGAGACTGTCATAACTCTGCTTACTTAAGGTGGTTTGGATTGTGCCAAGCTAAACGAGGGAATATTGATTGAATTACTTTTTTAATAATGCAATTAATTTTTATTTAATTGTTTTCTCTGGAGTTATGGGGATGTGGTATTGCAGTTTAAAGCAGTTTTGTTACGCTGATAATTTTTTTCTGATTACCTTAAGGCTCCATGGACAGTGTCTCATGGGTCTATTCATGATTTCCTTCCTCCTTTACCTGCCTTCATCTGCTTTCTCTGGGCATTGGTACCCATATCCAGGTGTGGTCAGTTGGGGTAACTCCTGCCTTACTGGACTTAACAGTGGTTTTGGGCCTAAGGCAATTGGAACATCTGTAGTTTATTTCCAAATCCCAATTTTGTGGAGGTTTGTGTTCTAGCTTCGATTCAATTGCTCCTAAGTAGTGGCCAGTGTTAACTAGAGGCTGTGAGAGACAAGACACCTGATGTAGGCGCATTGGAGGTACTGGGTCCTATTCGTTAGAATTTGGCTCATAATGCTGCTCTCTTTTTTACACACCTAAAGTCTAATATAACTAGTAATGAACCTCATTAATAATTTGTATTGGCAGAGCTGAGGTGTCACACATTAAAACTGTTTTACACCATGAGCATTGACTTCCTTCAATCAGTGAGGGAGGATGCAACCACCTGTGCCAAAATCGAAAGGAAGAGAGGACCCAGAGTTTTCAGGGAACGGAATTAAACAGCACTTTAACGAGCTCGGCGGAGGCAGTGGGGAAAGGAAATAGGCCCAGGGAGGAGAGTATCTCACTGGTTTCTCCAAGCTGATTCATCTGGGTGCCAAGAGAGCTGTGGAAACCCGCAGAGGAATGCCCCAGGTTCCTTTCCATCCTTCTATCTGATAAAGGTTTAGATCAATTTATTTGAAGGTCAGCCTTCCAGTTTTATCAGCACTGATCTTCTTGTACATTCTCCCAAATGTACAAACTCTGAGCAGATGAATACAGTTGGTGTTTTCTGGGGAGGGTGCTTCTCCCTGAGGTCTGTCACAGCCAGAGAGCAGGGGGCCAGAGAGAGGACTACCAATTTCCCACATGTTCCAGGCCAGTTGTCAGTGGCACAGCCATTTTAAAAATGCTCTGAGGCTGTGTGACCATGAAGTGGATTTTGAATGAATAGAAGGAAAAAGTTGGTGGATGAAAAACATGAGCCATTTGAACCGTGTGTGTCCTCTGGAGAGACAGGTGGTCTGAGAAAACTGACAAAGTTTGCTTGGGGAAACAAAGCTTTGCCTCCACCTCTGATGTTTGGGCTGGAATGAAATAAGCTACTTTTCTGTTTAGACTCTGTTAAGATGGAGGGAAGCTTCTTTAATTCTTTACTGGTGGTGAAAAGGCAGAACTTTTTTTACTTGCATTCATAATTTTAGCCATGCTGAGCTGGGTTGTACACCCACCTTGGTATGTAACTTCTGTGACCTTGTCCTCTTCCTTCTCTCCTGTCACAGTCACCAAAAGCCACTAAGGGTAGCCATTAATTAATATCACCTTTATTAGGCATCCTCCGGGCTTTGTTAAGGTCTCCCTCCATCTTTCCGCCCCCCTATTTTATGCCTTCGTAGCCACTGGCACTCTGCCTTGCAGCACTTGGCACATAATTATTTTTATTCAGGGAGTCAGTCACCCTCCTAGACTGTAAGCACCATGAGGGCAGTGGCCGCAGCCCACCAGCAGCCTCTGCTTCCAGCACAGCACTTGGCCCATGGTAGATACTCCCTTAGTATTTGTTGTACTTGTCAGTGTTTGTTGCCTGACTGACACAGAAGGGTTCCATGCTAGAGCAGGGATTTGGGTTAAATGGCATCATCCAGAGAATTCGAGAAAATGATGATGGCTATCTGTTTCTGCTCTTAAAAGTGTGCAGTTGAGACCTCTAAGTAGATGTTTATTTGCTTGGCCGTTTCCAGGGTGCATGTGTTGATCCTGTTTTCTTTCATACACATTTTCTGCTTTGCCCCTCACACAGTAATTCTCAGAAGCAAGTAGATCATTGTTTCCATTTCAGTTGAGATGACTTTAGGGGCACATCTGGGACTTGATGACAGATCTTCCACTATCTTATGCTCCCTACAGCACATTTATTGAGTACCTACTATATGCCAATCCTTAACATTTGTTACTCTAGTTTATCTCCCATTAGTCCCGTTTAGGTAGATATTGTTATCCCCATTTTACAGATGAGGAAATAGAGGCTCTGAGAAATTAGGTAATTTCTAGGAACATACAGCCAATAAAAGAGAAAGGAAGAGTCTGAGTTCAAACCCAGTTCTTCGGTGCTAGGGGTACAGCTGCTGCCTGCAGAGTATGCCAGATGGCACCTTTTTGATTCTTCTGGTAGGGAATGGGGAGAAATGTTTGTTACCGTAGAAATGTTGGTATGCAGCCAGGTGCAGTGGCTCACGCGGTAATCCCAGCACTTTGGGAGGCTGAGGCAGGTGGATCATGAGGTTGGGAATTTGAGACCAGCCTGGCCAAAATGGTGAAACCTTGTCTCTACTAAAAATACAAAAATTAGCCAGACATGGTGGCACATGTAATCCATTACTCAGGAGGCTGAGTCAAGAGAATCACTTGAACCTGGGAGATGGAGGTTGCAGTGAGTCAAGATCGTGCCACTGCACTCCAGCCTGGGTGACAGAGCCAGGCTCCATCTCAGAAAAAAGAAAGAAAGAAATTCTGGTATGCCCAAGTCTGTGTTCACTCTTATATTCATGGTTGTTATAGAAAAGCTGTACTTAGCAAGTACTCAATGGCAAGTTATGCCAGCACTGTGCTTGGTATAACTTGGATATGCAGATGAATGAGACAGCCATGCGGAGACGTATGTCAAGAGTATGTTTTAAATGCCCCAAGGAAGGTTTATGGAAGGTGCTGCAGGAATGTAGAGCTGGGAAAATAAGACTAAAGATCATTTATATAGTGCTTTATATGCTGTTCTTGCTTTTATATTTGCTCCCATTGTATTCTCTTTCTCTTCTTCCTCCTCGTCTCCTCCCCTCTCGAGGGCTGAGGTTGAGACAGCGACCTGTCCAAAGCCTGCTGACCACTGGACCCCAGCGGAACACCAGCATGTGCCCTTGCCCAGCCTGGTTTTTTTTTTTTTTTTTTTTTTTTTGCATACGAACAGTATACAAAACATAGAGAAGAGAACTGACAGATGTTTAGGTCTACGGGCTTTTATAGAAAATAAGAATTACTTTTCTCTGTCAGGTCAGGTTTATGCCGTGTCTGCTTGCTCCATACTCCTCTAGAGACCAAAACATCTCATTGCTTCTCAGAATCATTTCTGAAACTGAGGCTAGAAACTACAACAGAGACTGTCTCCTCACCTCTTCACCAGCCCCCTTGTCTCTTAAAGTCACTGAAAGAATGTCCCCCGTGGCGGGGTAATAGCACTTCGTGTCTGTCTATTCCAGGAAGCTGGAGTGCTTTACAATATGTTACCCAGCATCTTGGGGGCGGGATTGGTGCATGCAGATGCTTACTCTGCCAACGCCTTAAAAGGCCTTCTCTTAGCTTAGCCCTTCATATAACCCAGACTACTAATAAAAATTCCCCAATAACTTTGCTGTTGTAGATCTACAGTGCTCAGAGACTGGCCCTTTAATATCCATGGTTGGCAAACATTTCTGTTGAGGGATTGTAGGTTATTTTGACTCTCCGTGTAAGAGCCAGTCTGTCTCATGTGGCCTCAGTCAAGGAAACGGGTAGTTCGGCCACTTCCTCTCTATGGCATCCTTTTGGGGAAGCACAACTTACTTTACTTTGCGTGCTAGGATCCCAGGATACATGGATTTTTAATCTATCTATCATTTCATATAATGCAAGCAGAGCTCATTTAGGAAATTGCAGAAGTTTCATAAAAAGATACTCGAGTACTAAAAAGCTTTAAGAGAGCTTTGATTCCCAAAAATAATTGATTGGGCCATAGCATCACGTGTGCTGATACAGGACCATATCGTTGTGATTTATTCCTGCTATCTTTGTGAGGGGATGGAGGACACAGGATTCTGGGAGAATGTGTTTATAAGTCTTCCTTCTCCCAGATGGTACTTGCAGCTAAGGTCCTGCGGAGTTGCATTCTGCCACCCCTCCTGGAGCCTGAGAGATGGGCAAGGAGTGCAGGTGGCATTGCCACATGGTGGCACGTCAAGGAGGCGGACAGGAAAAGGCAGACTGATTTTTGGTAGCATTAGTCTTTCTTCTCTCCTCTGCTTTTCTGTATTCTGAGTTTTAGGATTTGGATGCATGTGTACATTTAAGATTTGTTCTAAATACATGAAAGTACACTTGCTTGTTGGAAGGACATATGTGACGGAACTAAGTGGTGCTTGGAGGTGAAGTGAGGATTGGAGAGATTCTGGGGGCTCGTATTGGGTGTTGGTGGTTTTCCGATTGGCATCATAGTGTCATGTTCTCTTCTCCAATATAGGTTTTGCTCTTTGGGGCCCAAAAAGACAAAATTAGGAAAGTGACATGCACTTGGCATGCTGTGGCTTCTATTGAGGAAAAAGTGACCCAAATTTGAACATCCTACTTCAATTCTTAGTAATTGGCAATGGCTCCTTGTACCTTTCCTGGCTATAAAACTATAAAATGCTGCTGTTAACTTTGCAGGCTGCTACTCACAAGGCTGGGTGAACAGACTTTTATATTAACAGCTCAGGCTAACCCTGGGAAGCGTCTGTGCTCCCTTAAAGAGAAGTTGCTTTCACGTTTTTCACATTCAGCCTAGGTGACCCTCACCATCGGGAGTGTGGATTCTCAGAGTAGCTGCACAAAGGGGTGGGAACTTGAACCTTTGGGTTCTAGTCCCAGATCAGCTGTAACTGCTGTGTGAACTCAAGGAAGTCATCCAATGAGATGATCTTTGGACAAAAGATTCAGGACACTAATTGCTAAGGTCTTCTTCACCTCTGAATTCTGTGATCTCTACTCTTATAGATTTCCTCCCTAATAATTTTTGTGGATCTGCTTTTTGAACTATTTCCCTTATTTATCCTTTCCATAAAATCAGGGTTCTTCTCATTCTTTTGTCCTTTTCCCCATCACCCACATCCACATGGCTGTTAAAGAACACAGTGAATTGATGTAGAAAGATGTCCCAGATACAGGCCAGGCGCAGTGGCTCATTCCTGTAATCCCAGGATTTTGGGAGGCCGAGGCAGGTCAGGAGTTCAAGACCAGCCTGACCAATATGGTGAAACCCTGTCTCTACTAGAAACACCAAAAATTAGCTGAGCGTGGTGGTGTGCATTTGTAGTCCCAGCTACTCAGGAGGCTGAGACAGGAGAACTACTTGAACCGGGAGGCAGAGGTTGCAGTAAGCCGAGATTGACAGAGGCAGAACCCATCTCAAAAAAAAGAAAGATGTCCCAGATATATTGTTGAGTGAAAAAATATACTAACAGAGAGGCATGCCTGATATGATCTATTTCTCTATTTATAAATGAGAATAATAGTAATATCAGTATGAATTTGCATCTTTAATTTGAAGCAGTTTAAGTCAGAGGTGTCTCTGAATTCAGGATTTTTTCAGTTTTACATAGGACACTGTATTAAATATATTTACTATTAAATGACACCTCCAATGGGGGCTGGGGTGGCACCTGTAATCAAAAACATTAATACTTCTGTGGCGAAACATGGATAATCACACTAAGTGGGGTAAATAAAGATTACACATTGCCTTATATCAGTTTAGGTAAGATTTTGACAACAAATGTTATAAAATTTGTTTGAGTTTTGAAGCTTTTTGAATATTGGGATTGTGGATAAGAGATTGTGGGCCTATATAGCCAAAGTGGGGAGAATCTGGAAAATACAGCGTTGAACATTTAGGAGGTAGGGTGGGATTATGGGGGGCTTTCATTTCCCAAGTTATATTCTTTTCCTAGTAAGCATGTATAATTTTATAATCAGAAAAAATAATTAGAGAAACATATGAGATATAAAGATTTATATAAAGTAGCTGGAAACATTTAACCAATCTATAGCTGTTTGAGATTTGTTTATATTAGGACAATTGAGACTTGTTTTCTCAATTTTTCAAACTTTCATGATGTCATTATATTTCATATGCACTTAAATTTTTTTCTAGATGATAGTATTAGGAAAAACAAAAAGGAATATATGATAGTAATTAAAATGTCAGTGTAGGAAAATAAGGCCCTTGGAGGACCCTACAGGAAATCAGGGGCCACTTCCTCCTGGATGCTTTATGTAGCACATTATACTGACCTATTAAGTAATACAGATCAGGCTGGGCATGGTGGCTCTTACCTGTAACACCAGCAATTTAGGAGGCCAAGGTTGGAGGATCATATGAGGCCAGGAGTTCAGGACCCGCATGGGCAGCAAGACCCTAGCTCTACAAAAAAAAAAAAAAATAGAAATTAGCCAGGCATGGTGGCACATGACTGTGGTCCTAGCTACATGGGACACTGAGACAGGAGAGCTGCTTGAGCCCAGGAGTTTGAGGTTGCAGTGGGCCGTGATTGCACTGCTGCACTCCACCAGGGGCAATGGAGTGAAACCCTACCTCTGAAAATAATAATAATAAGAATCACATGGATGAAGCAAATGATGATAACCAAAATATAATGTATGGGAGATCACTTGATGAAGATGTAAGGCTATACAATAATCTAAGGTGTTTTTGAAGTAACATTGGAATTCTTAAGAGGACCAAAATTGCATAATAGGTCTTAATAGGCTTTGTCTGAAAATTGACTGGAATAATTGGTTCAAAACAGAAGACACTTGGAATTTCATATATTGAATACGGATGAGATGGTTAGTATTTGATTGTTCAGTTTTATCAGTCAATACAAAATGATCTATGTTCTTTTTAATTTTCACCCTTTTCCATATTTCTTTTTTTTAAATTGTACTTTAGGTTCTGGGGTACATGTGCAGATCATGCAGGGTTGTTGCATAGGTACACACATGACAAGGTGGTTTGCTGCCTCCATCTCTCCATCATCTATATTTGGCATTTCTCCTCATGTTATCCCTCCCCACTCTCCCCAACCCCAGCTGTCTCTCTCCTAGCCCCACCAACTGACCCCAGTGTGTGATGCTCCCCTCCCTGTGTCCATGTGTTCTCATTGTTCAACACCTGCCTATGAGTGAGAACATGCGGTGTTTGATTTTCTGTTCTTGTGTGAGTTTGCTGAGAATAATGGTTTCCAGATTCATCCATGTTCCTACAAAGGATACGAATTCATCATAGTATTCCATGATGTATATGTGCCACATATTCTTTGTCTGATCTATCATTGATGGGCATTTGGGTTGGTTCCAGGTCTTTGCTGTTGTTAACAGTGCAGCGATGAACATTCGTGTGCATGTGTCTTTATAATAGAACTATTTATAATCCTTTGGATATATACCCAGTAATGGGATTGCTGGGTCAAATGGAATTTCTATTTCTAGATCCTTGAGGAATTGCCACACTGTGTTCCACAATGGTTGAACTAATTTACACTGCCATCAACAGTATGTGTTCCTATTTCTCCACATCCTCTCCAGCATCTGTTGTCTCCAGATTTTTTAATGATCGCCATTCTAACTGGCGTGAGATGGTATCTCAATGTAGTTTTGATTTGCATTTGTCTAATGACCAGTGATGATAAGCATTTTTTCATATGTTGTTGGCCTCATGTATGTCTTCTTTCGAAAAGTGTCTCTTCATATCCTTTGCCCACTTTTGAATGGGTTTGTTTATTTTTTTCTTGTAAATCTGTTTTAGTTCTTTGTAGAATCTAGACATTAGCCCTTTGTCAGATGGGTAGATTGCACTTTTCTACATTTCTAATCCCAATATACTCACTTGTTACCTTTTCCCACTTAATTGTATAATTGTAGTTTCTGTATTGCTTATAATAGCTGCATAATATTTCAGTTACTGGTTTACATAATTTGCCATCTTCTTATTGCTGTTTCTCTTTGTGTGTGTGTGTGTGTTACAAATAACAACTCCATACCTGTAGTTCTTCCTTTTTCTTTTTCCTTTTCCTCCCCTATATTTAGGGGCTGTTTTATGAAATATTTTTCTGAATACATAAGGAACTTAAAGTTTATTTTATAAGCATTTATTCAGCATCTACTGTGTACAGAGCCCTGGAGATAGAAGATGAATTTGAACCTGTACACAAGCTATGTCCATTTCCTAGACTCTCTCCCTTCTTCTCCCTTCACTTGATGAATTCTCCATTTAAGTTCCACTTTGCCAATGATACCTTTAGGTGTTTCCCAGAGTATTTTAGGCTTTTCTATACTTTTTGTTCTCATTTTATTACAGTTGTACATTCTGTGTACATCTCAGAATTACAAAGATTACTTCATTTTTGCCTTCCTCATTAGACTATTAAACAGTAAACTCAGAGAACAGGTCTTATGTCTGATTTGTTTTCCTTGGTACCCTCAATACCTAGGACATGTCTGGCATATAACAGGTGCACAAATTCAAACGAGTACTTGCATAAATGAATTAGATGAATAAATGTTTGAATATGATTCTTGCTTTGAGAAATTTAGATTAGAACTGAAAAATGGATTCAGTGGATAATTTCAATGATGTATAAGTGCTTTATAGAGAACAAAAAGTAAACTTTTTCCTAGCTATTATCTTTTCCCCCTTTACAGTGAATGCCCTGGAATAGGATTCAGTTCAAACATGCCATTTAATGTCTTACTTTTGCCCATACTCTGCAGTTGAAATGGGCTCATCCTAACTTCTTTTCTGCAAAAACTTTTGCTTTTCTATGCAAATGCTACTGTATTTCTCATTGCACTGAACATCATTATCATTCACCTTTGTCATGTTTTTTGAACATCTTGGGTACCTCTATTTTTTTCATTGTTTAAAAAATCCTGTTTCTTCAGTGCCCCCTTTTTCATGGTCTTATCTGATAGCCATACCTATTCTGCTGTTTATGGCCTTTTAAAAACTGTTAGCTCTTTGAGGGAAGGGATAGTGTGATCTTTTGTTAGGAGACTTTAAAAGATCCACTTTCTTAGTGTATCCCTTGGGTCAAAAAGAGGATTTTTTTTTAAAGGATGATCATCAAATAAATATTTAAGTAATTTAACCAAAATGTATCTTCTTACCTTTTTACTAAAAATATACACTAAGTGATTATAAGGGAAGATTTTGTAGTCTCAGATATGGAAATGTCTTGATTACTATTGCC
This sequence comes from Callithrix jacchus, assembly GCF_049354715.1. Classification (NCBI taxonomy): domain Eukaryota; kingdom Metazoa; phylum Chordata; class Mammalia; order Primates; family Cebidae; genus Callithrix; species Callithrix jacchus. Next base: position 96,061,236 of record NC_133509.1, read on the forward strand.
CTGACTTTATTGGTTGCTTCATGGGTGGCTTTGGAACTCATTTCTTGGAATGTTACTATTCAGGGCCAACATTGTTAGTATTGCTACATCATGATTTAATTTTTTGCCACTTCCACATTCTAGCCAATCTGGAAGATCTCCACCAAAACACCTGTATGAATTTAGAAGTGTCACTTTCAAGAGATACAGCAACGTCAGGCCCCTGAGACTCAAGTGAAGTCTCCTTCCATGATAGAGCTTCTTATACTTGGTAGAAACTGGCAAGTGACTCAGCAGGGGTGGAAGCCTGGAAAACAGCCTGCCAAGGAGGGTAGTTTTTCTGGTAACACACCCCTTTGAAGCATCCAGAGAACCGGAAGAGCAGGAACTGCCCGTCAGACTGACTGAGCGCTTGGCATTCTTTCATGGAAAGATGACAACTCATCCAGGGTGAAAGAGGAAGTGGAGGGGGTGGCAGGGAACAGGAGAGTGACCTTACATTTCCATTGTTTTGCAGGCTGCCTCGTTCAGTGCAGTGGGTTGTTTGGGGGTTGGGAGGAATTGGAATCATATACTTCTATTGTTACTGTCCAAAGTGGATGTCCTGTGCTGTGTTGCCAAGGAGGGGAGCTTGTACCCATTTAATCTTTGTGCTCCTTCATAATCCAGATGGTTTGTGATCCCTTATTTCTTTTACGCTTAGCTCTGGAATCTACTGGTTAGAATCCTAGTATCATTTTAAGAACTGGGATTTTCCTCTGCCAAATTTCTGTGAAATCTGAGAGCCAACAGACTGATGTGTTTTCTCCAGACTCTCTCTGGCTTTGACAATGATATTTTGAATGTCAGTTGATTTTTGTCTCAGTTTATTGACTTAAGTAGTAAGAATCAAGGGATTTAACTGCAGCAGTAGTGTTATTTTGATAATTTACTAGGTTTTGTCTTGGGAGATCTTTGGGGGAAAAAGTTATCTTGTTTAGTTTTCTTCTTATAGGGAATTTTGTTTTGTTTTTGAGATGGAGTCTCCTTCTGTCACCCAGGTTGGAGTGTGCCGGTGCGATATCGGCTCACTGCAACCTGGCCTCCCAGGTTGAAGCGATTCTCTTGCCTCAGCCTTCTGATTAGCTGGGATTACAGGCACCTGCCACAACGCCTGACTAATTTTTATAATTTTAGTAGAGATGGGGTTTCGTCATGTTGTCTAGGCTTGTCTCAAACTCTTGACTTCAGGTGATCCTCCAGCCTCAGCCTCCCAAAGTGCTGGGATTTTAGGTGTGAGCCACCATGTCCGGCCTTGTTTAGTTCTTTCTTATTATGGTTAGAACCCTCCCAAGAGTAAAATGAAGACTTCAGTGGACAACCAGTTGTGAGTGTACTTTCTAGAGAATGGTGGGTCATCGGAACCCTGGTCAGTACTCCCAATTCGGTGGCATATCTGCATGTCTGCCATCTTTGGTCAGCAACCCTCCGGGACTGACTTCTTCATACCTGTGCCTGAACTTCCATGCTATACTGGGCAGGTTGGTGCTGCCCATTTCTCCCATGCTGTTGAACAATTACTCCATGCAGTTCTTCTTCATAAGGCCTCTCCACCCACCTCACTCTTAACACTTGATTTTATAACCGACTTTACTAAGCAACTTGAAACTTCCTAGAATGAGCTCCTCCTTCTTCTGCCCTTTGGAGTCACAGTTATCTTCATCTTGTTTTCTCCAGGGATTTTCCATCTGCTCCCGCGTCCTTCTAGACCTTGCTCTATTAGTCATTGTCCCTCCCTCTCTTTCTCATTTTCAGCCATGTTTCTCTACTGTCTCCTTCTCCTTGGCTGTCAGATGTTCTCAGTGTTTCCCATTTTTCTGTTTCTCATACCTACTAATGACTTGCCTACTTGTCAACTCCAGTGGACATGCTGTAGGCCTTATCTTTCTGGAACTCCTTGCTATATTCAACCCAGTTTATCCACTCTCTTCTCTTGAAGAGTCTTTGGCTTCTGCAATGGTCCATGCTTCTGTTCTCTTGCTACCTCTGTGTCTTTTTTCTCCTTGGTGGGCTTCTCTTCCTTTGCCCACCTGTTAATGTTGGAGTTGTTCTGGGAATTTTGCTCTTCTCTTCTCATGTATACTCTGGCTTCGACAGTTCATCTGCTCTCTGGGTTTTCATCACCTATGTACCAGTGATCTCCATGTCTCTGCCTTGCACTATCCGGTGACCAGGTTCTGCTGATAGTCATGTGTATATATGAAAGGCTCCTTAAACTTTCCCGGAGCTGAATGCACAACCATTTCTCCCAAACTTCTCCTTATTTCTGTATTTAGACCACCATGTTATAGATGGTGGTTAAGACTGGGGCTCTGGAATCAGATCTGGATTTGAATTTGGGCTCTGATACTTCCTGGATGTTTGATCTCGAATAAGTCACTTAATTTCCTGAACCTCAGCATCTTTCTTTTTAAAATGGGGAAAAATAGTATTCATCTCAGAAATTATTGTGTGGTAGACCCTAATGCGTTTGTACAGTGCCTGGCTCAGAATAAGAGTGGAATCAGCGCTAGCTGCTGCTGTTCTCTTTCAGTTTCCCTCATCCACTGAGACATCCAAGCCAGAAACCTGGGGGCCATTCTTAATGCCTTTTTCCTTTACATCCTTAATGCCGGTTTTCTTAACACATGACATCTTAATGCCTTACTCTTAACATGTGATTTTGTATCCGACTTTACTAAGCAACTTGAAACTTCCTAGAATGAGCTCCTCCATTTCCTGCCCTGTGGAGTCACAGTTATCTTCATCTGGTTTTCTCCAGGGGTATTCCATCCACTCCTGTGTCTTTCTAGACCTTGCTCTATTAGTCATTGTCCCTCCCTTGTACCTAGCCAGTCACAAGTGTGGGTGATTTCTAATTATTGTTTGCTTCTTCCTTCTGGGCATTTCTGAGTTTTCCTTTCTCTTGATTCCCATTACTACTACCTGTGCGAGGCTTTATCCTGCTTTCCAAGATGGAGCCACAGTCTCCTACCTTCTTTATGTTCCTGCGATCCTTCATCTAGTGTCTAAGAGGGTTTCCACCCTGGTTGAAGCCCTCTCGTGATGCTCCATTATATGCAAATCAAAGGCCAAGCTCCTTAACATGGTATTCCTGGCTACCCTCCTTGCCCTTGGTGGCATTCGAGCCTCCCTCTCACCCCTGCCTGACTCCGGCTTCATCCTTGCTGAGCTCTTTAGGCTCTTTCCCACCTTTGTTAGCCACACTGCTTGGAATGCTCCCTTCCCTGCTTTTGCCTTAGTAACTCCTTCTCATCCTAAGGACTCAGCTCAGGTGTCACCTCCTCCAGGAAGCCTTCCCTGACCCTTCCAGGATAGGTTAGGTAATCTTCCATAGAGTCCTTTCATTCTCTATGACCATGATGCTCTTACTATGTTGGCTCGTAATCTATTTATGTGTCTTTCCTCCCTACCTCAGTCCTGAAGGGCAGAAACCATGTGTCATTCCACTTCATATTTTCATGCCTAGCTGGATGCTTGACATGAATAAGTGCTCAAGAAATGCTTGTTCATTAAATGACTGAATTCAAGGACCAGTAGATCTCTGGATGACTCTGGTTTCCTGTTTCCGTGGCCCACAATGCTCTGGGGAAGGGCTAGGTATCACAGGTTCAAACCATAGCTGGGGCAGCCACCCTTGAAGTAGGCACCCTAATATCCTTCCCACTGAGTCCCTGGTCCTACATCCTGGAGTGAGGCTGTCAACTTGAAGTGTCAGAGTGTGTCTGAAAGTTATTCCTGTGAAAAATAAAATTTTTCACATTGCAGGCCTCATTCTTATGTTATTTTTCTTAGAGAACACTTTCATATCTTAGAAGTTATGGTAATGTTAACACTTTCTATTTGTGTAGGCACTTTCCTGATGGGAGATACTGCAGGTGTAAATTTTTCTGAGGAGTCGTCACACCATGGTAGAACTGCTTTCCATCGATCTGGAGATAGGGAACATGTATACTGTGAGAGAGAACTTCGAGATGTAAAATAGACTGAGCTACTTTAGAGGCTGCCTGTATACTAATTTTCTATTTTAAAAGGATGATGGCCAAACAGTGAAAAGCTCAGGACGTTTTGGAAGTGTGTTGCCCAATATGGTGGCCACTAGCCATATGTGGCTGCTCAAGTTTAAATTGAATTAAAATAAGACGAAATGGAAAATTCAGTTCATCAGTTACATTAGCCACATGTAACTTATGACTAGTGGCTACCTACCATATGTAGAACATTTGTATTATTGGAGACTATTCTACTGGACAGTGCTGTTTTAGGATGTAGAGTCCTGATGGATAATATCAAAGCCACCTTACCACAGACAGAGTTTTACAGAGCTATGAAATAATTCTTACTGGAAACACCAGATACTTCCATTTTATATTGTGTATGCAGCATTCTGTCACCTTATCACTAGAGCATGCCCATATCTTTAGGGACAATAGCATTCAGACACCAAGTAATGTTATATTGTTTGTCTGGAAATGTTTTCTTATACAATTCAAAGGGGAAGAGAGGAACATATCATGAGTAAATGGAATTATTTTTCTCTACAACACATTATTATAAAAACTTGCACAGGAAGAAGTTGGGTGTGGTGGCTCACACTTATAATCCCAGCCCTTTGGGAGAGTGAGGTGGGTGGATCACTTGAGGTCAGGAGATCGAGACCAGCCTAGCCAACATGGCGAAACCTCATCTCTACTAAAAATACAAAAATTAGATGGGTGTGGTGGCGGGTGCCTGTAATCCCAGCTACTCGGGAGGCTGAGGCATGAGAATCACTTGAACCCTGGAGACAGAGGTTGCAGAGAGCCAAGATCATACCACTGTACTCCAGCCTGGGTGTCAGAACAAGATTCTGTCTCAAAAAAAAGAAAGAAAGAAAAACCTTGAAGAGTATAAAATGTATCCTGGAACTAAATATTTACATTTCTTAAAGCCATATGTGTTTTCTTTGGATGAAAGGATAACAAATGATTTGTATTGTTAGATAATATAAAAACACTTTAAAGAGTTAAAATTGAATGAAAGGCAGGATGTTCTACTTTCCTTTATTTTCCTCCCCAATTACTCAACCCACTTGGCTTCTAGGAGCCTGAGGAATTAAGGTAAACAGAGGTTTAGTTCAATTGTTACCATTGCTAGGCAGTTCTAGCTATCTGGTAATACCAGAATCTTTCACATGGAGCAGCTACTTTTTACAGTTGGATACCAGTACCCTAGATGGTGGGAGGGACTGGAAGGTTTGTTCTGGTCAGGAGTGATGGATCTCTGTGGTCCCTCTCACATACACTGTTCAAGTTACCTATGGCGGCTACGCACAGAAAGTAGGGTGAGTCATTCCGTGATTGACAACCTCATGGACCACAGGTGACTCCCTTCCTGTTTGGCTTCGGGAACCCAGTTCGGAGGCTGCAGCAGGTGGGATCTTTTCTGGATTATGGAGAACTGTTTGATTTCATATCAGTGGGTTCTTCCCTCAGCCTTGTTCAGATCAGTGCTTGAGTAAGTTCTAGTATTTTTACCTTTTCTGAGGGAAGAGATTGAGGATGAGGGTGGAGCATGTGACTCCTATTTTCACCATCCTGTTTCTCCTTCTTCATATGGTGCCCCCTCACTGAGGAACAGAATAGAGGAGCTATAAATTGGGATTTAGTGTGGAAAAGTTTATGAGAACAAACTTTGTGAGAAGGAACTTTAGAACAAAGGGTGTTTATCGTAGGTAATTATCACAGTGTTGTTAGAGTGTAGGCAGAGCAGCTTCCTAACCAACATTACAAGTTTATTTTGCGAGTGAAACCTTTTACTTACTAATGAAGCATTAGAATTTCAGAGAATTAATTGTTTGTGAACGTTGTTCATGGTCTTTTGGAAACTTAACTCTGTTTAGTTACAATGAGGCTCATTTTACAGCCTTTATAGTCCTCTTTTGAGAAGAGGCAGTATAGGTAGTGATAGGAACATAGGTTTGGGAGCATACAGAGTGGGAATAGAAACCCATGCCTGATGCTTGGACAAATTGATTAAATTTTTGAACCTTAATTTCTTAACCTGTAAAATGGGAATAATAATGCTTACCTTACAGGCAAGGGGACAATCTCCATGTGTGGAATAAAAAAAGGAAGGTAAGCTGATGCATTTTCAGAAAGACCTTTAAAAATTAATAAACATGCCATATTTCTTCATCTTATTTATGATTACATTTGGTTTATTTAAATTTTGCCACGTGTATCTACTTACTGGTATCAAACTATAAGGAGGAAGGGCTCTTGGTAAAATCAGTGAGACAGTCTCAGAGCCTGTGCTGTTGCAGAATTAATAAAAAAAATTAGTTAAATCTGGTCAAAAAGATCTGTTTTAATAGCAGATTACTTTTTAAGACTAATTACTGCATTATCTAAAAGGAAACAAGCTAAGTACAGTGGCCCACGCCTGTAATCCAAACACTTTGGGAGGCTAAGGCGGGAGGATTGCTTGAGCTCTAGAGTTTGAGACCAGCCTGGTTAGCACAGCGATACTTCGTCTCTATTTTTTATATTAAAAAAATAGGTAGGCATGGTGGCATGTACCTCTAGTCCTAGCTACTTGGGAGGCAGAGGAGAGCGAATAGTTTTGAGCCCAGGAATTTGAGGTTATAGTGAGCCAAGATTACACCACTGCACTCCAGCCTGGGTGACAGAGGGGGATCTTGTCTTCAACAACACCAACAACAACAACAAAGGGAAACAGGGAAATGGGGAGACCAGGGAATTCAAAGGATGACTTATTAGCAAACCACAAAACCCTGGATTATTTGAATGTTTCGCTGTTTTGAGTAATATTATTTGCTGATTACAGTTTAGTATGGGAAATAACAAATCCATCATCCAAAGAGTTTTTGAGGCTAGATCACTCAGTTTTGACTGTTCACATATGTTATTACAAATTTGTAAAAGTCAGGTTTCATGTGACTCTGACACAGAGTAGGTAGAATAATCAAATGTTCCTCTCTAGAACACTATGCAGTGATCATAAGGAAAGGAAATAAAAGTTCCCTTTTCCCTAATGCTTGTGTTACTCAGGCCAGCACTGCTAAAGATGCGTGTTCTGTTGAAGCTTTGTAATGTGTGGACGACCTCTTTGCATTTGAGGCTGGGTTAATCCCCAGAGGTACAAAGACAAGTCGAGCATGGCATCTGCCTTGGAGATGAGGTTATCCTGAAGGGGATATGGACATTGGCACAGGGGATGCCAGTATCAAATGATGGGTGTTGTAACAGGGAGCTGGGAGATCATAGAAAACAGCCTCTTCCCCCATGTGAGAAGAAGAGAGGTTAGGGCAAGGTTTCCTGGGGAAGTTGCCTAGATTGAGTCTTGAACAATGGGTAGGACTTAGATGATGAATGGGTAAGAGAGAAGGAGACAAGCATTGTAGGCTAAGGGAACTGCATGAGTGTCAGTGCATTAAACAGCCCGTGTATGCTTGCAAGCACAAGCCTTTCCATGCCAATCGCATTTAATGCATGAGGGTTGGAGTCAAGGACTATAAAGGTGTAGCTGGGGATCTAGCCATGAAGAGCCAAGTATACTCTGTGAGGGCTTAGAGCATATTCTTCTAGCTGATGGGGGACTGTTGAAAACTTTTAAGCAGGGGTGTAAATGATCAGATTTGCCTGGTTTGCTATGGCAGCTTGTTGAGTCATAGATTTAGGGGCGGATGGCAGGAACCTATCATGACAGGCTTAATGTGAGTGGATGAATCTGTGTTAGAAAGCAGTGAAAGTCAGGGCTGAGAAGAGAAGATGGGTTTGAGAAGTACAAAAGATTTGGAGTTGATATGATTTTGATCAACTGGTTATGGGGAGTGGATTGAAGAGATCAGAAAGAATTTTGAAGTTATGGTGTCATTATGGAGCTGGGAAATGTAGGAGGAAGAATGGGTATGTAGGGGCCAAGGTAATATACTGATTTCAAAAAGTGTCCATGTGGCAATTGAATGTGAGTCTGACACTCTGGGAAGATGGTGGCTGGAGATAGGAATCTGGGAGACAGAATGGGGTTGGGAACTTGAAGAGAATGGAGACTGTTTGGAATATCCCAGGCACTGAAGGAAATGGGAGATGCGATGATTGAGGAATTGAAACTTGGAAGTGACTGAAGCCTTGTTCTACCACCTATGCCTTACCTTGTGCCTCAGTTTCCCAATCTGTATAAGACAGTGATGATGTGTTACCTCCCAGACTGTCAGAAGATGAGACAGTGATTGCTAGAGGTGGTAGTTGTGGTAGTCACAGCCATGTGAGTAGCTTGCTGCCCAAGGAGAACTCCAAGGATAATGAAGGCAATGGACAGGGGATGGAGTCCAAGAGAACATCAGGCAGAAGTGGAGGGAGGGAAGAGGACATTTCTAGAAAAGACTCAGAAGAATGAGTCTGGAGGTATAATCTGTGGTGTCACAGAACCCAGGGTGGGGACAGTTTCATTTTTAATAAAAACATTTTTATATATGTAAAAATATGTAAATATATTAAATTATATATATATATTGCCCAGGCTGGTTTTGAACTCCTGTCCTCAAGTGATCTCCTGCCGCAGCCTACTGAAGTGCTGGGATTACAGGTGTGAACTACCACACCTGGCCTGGAGACACTTTTAAGAGGTTTATTATAGCTGAGATAGCTAACCCAAGTCACCCTTAGTATTTAATGAATTGGGAAGAAAGGTAGATTGGGGTTGGGAACTTGAAGAGAATGGAGACTGTTTGGAATATCCCAGTCATTGAAGGAAATGGGAGATGAGGTGATTGAGGAAAATAAAAGAAATATGAAGAGACGCTGAGGCTCAGCTGAGATTAGAATTTACAGTGGTGTAAGTGTATGTGTCTCCCCAGCCTTTGTGTCAGAGGCAGCAGATGATGAGACTGGTCCAGGGTGGAGGTTCACCAGTCAGATGTGGCAGAAAAGGTGTAAGGATGTGTGTATGTATGTGCAGGGGGTGCTTTTAAGAATAAGAATGGCTGGGTGTGGTGGTTCATACCTATAATCCCAGCAGTTTGGGAGGCTGTGGCTGGTAGATTGCTCAAGCTTCAAGAGTTGAAGAGACCAGCCTGGACAACATGGTGAAACCCCATCTCTACCAAAAAATACAAAAAATTAGGCAGGTATGGTGGTACATCCTGTAGTCCCAGGTACTAGGGAGGCTGAAGGGGAGGATCACCTAGGCCCAGGGAGGTCGAGGCTGAGTGAGCTATGATTGCACCACTGTGCTCCAGCCCGGGCAACAGGGTAAGACCCTGTCTGAAAAAAATTTAAAAATAAAAATAAGGAATAGGAAGGAGTGTGGCTAGGAGAGCCCTCAGAGGATGAAAGGAAGCAGTTCATAGACCTGGATGGCTCTATTTGGTTAAAAAGCAGATGTAATAGGAGATGTGCAGGAGGCTGTAGGGTGATGTAGGCTCCAAGATAGAGCAGTTTGAGGGAGTGGCCGTGGGAACGGCTGGGAGAAGTGGCCTGGCAGTGAAGGCCAGTGAGGTAGAGGATAGCCCACAGGGAAACCTTTGTAGAAATGGAACTTTTATTCCACTTATAAGATTCACACTGAGTTACAGCATTGGATATGTAGAATAAGAAACTTCATTTGGGTGTTTAAGAACACAGTAAGTAGATGTGTGTCCTAAATGTTTTGAGCCTATATGCAGGGGCATGTATAGGATAGTATAGCTGAGGATGCTGTTGGAATTCTATTGTCATTTAAGATGTGGTTAAAAAGTCCAACTTTGTATCTCTTTAAGGGAAAGTTTTGCCAATGAATATAACTTATGATAATACTATATGTATTTATACTTTTCAAAGTCATTTCATAATGTTTGCTATTCAGTTTAATTTAGTAGCTCTGGGTAATCTATTTAAAGTTAATATTCAGTTTGTTAGTTTCTATAGACAGTGTAGGAGAGAATATGCATTTCACATAAATCACTGGATAAGAGAATGGATTATTAGCAAGAACTGAATTTCAAAATAAATTCAAGCAGTTTCTAGTGCTGAGGAAACCAATTGATTTATGCTGAATTGTATGTACTTTTTATGCATTCCCATCTAAAATTTCACATTCAAATTTATATTTCTGTATTTGATTTAAAAAAAAAAACTGCAGGCATCCTTGTCTTCTAAGGTGAGAAAAAACATTAAAACATATCACACCAGCGTATATTTTCTGGATCCTACTATGTACCAAGCGGTTTGAGGACATAAAGAGGCATAAGACATGATTCTTGGCCCTAGAGAGCTTCACATTTAGCTGAAGAAACAAGACATAAACACAGGAAAAGTTAGATAATGATGCAGGGTTTAAATAGCAAGGCATGACATGACTAATGGAGAGGTACATTGTTTGGGCAGTAATTCCTATAGGAGTTCAGAAGAAAGAGGTCATTTTAGGCTGTACAGTAAAGGCAGGGTGTAAAGACTTAAAACAAAAAAAGAGTAAAGGCTTGTGTAGAGGAACTGAAACCTGGGATTGACTGAAGCCCTACCTGAAATGGAGGCCTTACCTTGTGCCTCCATTTCCCAATCTGTACAAGACAGTGATGATGTGTCACCTCCCAGACTGTGAGCAGATGAGATGGTGTTTGCAAAAAAACTCTTTGCAAATAAGGCCTGGTCCCTCCATAATGTGTAGACAGTAAAAATTGCACACTCTTTGAAAGTATTTGTAAATTTAGGTTACTAGGGTATCATTTCTGTCGTTCAAGTTTACCAAGTAAGATTTTTACAATTAACATATTGCCAAAAGTTTTCTTCTTTTTCCCAGTAAGGAGAGATTTGTAAGACACCAAAAAAATTTTAAGCAAATTACTACTTTGGCAAAATTGCTTTTGTGGCCAGGCATCCTTTCCATTTCTTTATTTCTTTGAGCAAAGATAATGATTGAAAACGAAGTAAAACTGGAGGGGAGCCAGATCCAAATTTAGGAGGAAAATATTTTGTCACTTCACCTGTTAACCTGACCACCTTATGGAAGTTCAGTGGAGGTTGCAGGTTGGCTCATGAACACTTTGGGTGAACCCAGCCTGACACTCAGCATTTTGGAGACGATAGTCTCAGAGTTCACAGGTTTCCTGGGTATAAGGAAATGGATGTGGGTCATTTCAACTGTACTGTTAATTGCTTTGGGAATATGAATGGGATTCATTAGGCAAGGAAGCTTGTACCCAGCTCTGTAATTAATGTGAAACCTTTCATACAAGCCATGGCTCTTCAGCATCTCTATACTTCATGTTTATTTGTATACTTACGCTTGCTTCAGTGACCAGAGACTTTGAGGCATTCAGGACTCTGGGCGAGTCTTATTATAATGGTAATGAAATTTGGACCCTAGATCTTCAGACCTCCCTAGCCTTAAATCCACTGAGAGAAGCTCTCTGTTTAGCAAGGTAGCTCCTTCTGTTGGCTTCTTCCCTTCTCTAAGATAGCAGTAAGATGCATTAAACAGGAGATTTCTAAAACAAATATTTTGATGAGTAGGAAAATCTGTTTTTCTGAATATATCCACTTTTCTATATATTCCATTGCTTCGGGAAGTGGTGATCCAGGGGTTATATGCAGGACTTTTTCTTACTTTGGCAGACTGGAGACCTAGAGCTCAGAGAAGGCAGAAAGTGTGATAAGAACAACAGGAAAAGAGGAGAGAGATAGGCAGATGAGGAAAACATGAACTACCATCACAGAGAAAGGGTAGAGTCAGCTGGTAATTCTCAAAGGGATGTGCATCTGTCCCTAACCCTATCTAAATGCCTGACTCAATGTCCTCAGAGGACACAAACACTGGAAAACAAGTATGAGATAATGCTACTCAGGTATTGCAAGAGAGAGAGAGAGAGAGAGAGAGTGTGTGCGCGCGTGTGTGTGTGTGTGTGTGTGTGTGTCTGTGTGTGTGTCGGAGGTCAGCCCCGATATAACTGCCATGGAGGTCACCATGGGTGAAGTTAATGTAGGTGAGGTTACAGTGCAAGAAGCACAACTGAGCTGTCTCTTGGTGCTGTTCTCGTCCCATGATTTCCCTATTTTCAGCACCCAGGAGGCAGGTGTTCAATAAATGTTTGTTGGAAGAATGGGTACTGGGGCCAACCTCCTGACTCTGGCATCTGTTTTACGTTCTGTGACCTGGAATCATTCTAGAAGGAAGGAGACTGCCCAGAGTGGATTAGTGTCCTGCTTGTGCCTTTCTTAGTAACAACTACAGTGAATATGCTCCCCAGGCTCTTAATCTGGAGAGCTCTTGATCTGGCGGTGAAGCTTAATATGAGGGCCTTGGAGGAGCTTCCAAGTATCTGAGAGCCTCACGAAATGGGATGCAAAGCTAGGAATTTCTAAGGAGAAAGTCAGAGGTGCCTATGCCTCCTGGCAGACTGCTAAGCCCTTCCTTAACCACGGTTCATCCTCCCATGTTGCCTGCTGGGCTATACAGCAGCCTCTGGTTTCTGCATCTGCTGTAGATTTCTGACACTCACAGGCTATCTTTCACCTCTTCTCTGGCTATTACCAGTACTTCCCCATTATCCTTAGGCATGAAGAAAAAGAGAAGCATGTCCCCAAGATAATCTTGCCTTTAAGCCTTGTGTGTTTCCCAACAGGGAAAAGGCCCTGGACTGCCATGTCTTCCCCTCTGGCTGCTTCATGCTGAGTCTTCTGCCTAGTACCTGACACAAGGAGACTCCTCCAGACTGAACTGCAAGGAGAGGCTTTACAGGCAGAACAGACTCTGCAGAGTTGCTCCTCAGTAGGCCAGGGGTCAGCAGATTTCACGCTATGTGCCTTGGGCCACGTGACTGATCCTCCTGTAGGTATTTCACATCAGTGAAAACAGAGCTGGCATCGATCACCTCCTCTCTTACAGACTGCAGAGTTAAAATGGGCCGATAGTTGGAGTGTGCTGTGAAAAATCTGAATGTTTTTGCAAATTTAATTTTATTTTTTGAATTTGAAGTAGAAAGATGTTTGATCATAGATGACAACTTTTCCCTTCTAAAATCATTTACAATTTTTGCAGCCTTTGAAAATGACATTTAATCATAGGCACTCAAAGCGCAGTTGACAGCAATTGGTATTTTGGGGGAATTGTTTGAAGGATATTCATTCATGCATGTACTTTTTTTCATTATTCGCTTACTCAGAAATGTGTGGAAGTCTAATATGTGCCAGGCACTGGGAAACAGTGATCCTGCTGCCCATATTTCTGTTCTACACCCAAGCTGTGTACTTGGTCATGTGGTTTGAGCTTTGTAAATCTGCTTTACCCTCCTTGCCCTGAAGAACGTTATTAGAACTTGGTGTGCAAAACATGCCATTGGTTGATTTTTGGGATATTTTTGAACAGGTTTGTAAGCACTTTCAGTGTATGCTGTGTGAAGAGCCACTAACACAGTGGTTCTCAAGGTGTAGCTTGCATCAGCAACACCAGGTGGGTTTGTTAACACAGCTCACTGGACCCCCATGCCCACATATTCTGATTCAATCCCTGACTGCATTTTCAACAAGTTCCCAGGGGGATCTTGTGCTGCTGGTCTTGGGGATCACACTTTGAAAACCTCTGCATTAGAGACATTTCTTTAGACCTAAGGGCTTTGAAGTCTCTCTTCTCCTTAGAAATTGGTATGGTTTCATTAGGGTTAACATAATCTTGTTTGTGAATCTGGTTTTCTTTTTGTTTGCTTTGCTTCAGAAATTCAGATTCTAATTTGTATCTCAACTTTAAGAAAATTTTAAGTGTACATCTTAACTTTGCCCCAGCCTTGATTTCCTATTTTATTTTCCCCATTCTGATTTTACATGTTTATATAATATAACTTCCTGTATACTGACTGTTTTGTGGAATGTAGTATGTATTGATAAATATGATTGCAGTCAGTATTCTTTTCTTGGGCATTTTTCTTTTGAATCAACTCTAAAGTTGTTTTGACTGTTTAATGTGTTATGGGAGTAGTTTCCCTAGAATAATTAGATTATTAATAGCAACCAAAGGATTGGAAAGAAAAAATTGGGAAAAATGTGACAGAAAGTTCTTGGTAAAAAAAAACTGAACTTTATTTATAAGCTATTGATGCATAGATAATATCTGCAAGCAGTAATACATATGCATATATCTGTATTTTCATATATGTTTATATATGTGTGTATGTGTGTATACTTTTTCTTTTCATTTCTTTTTGAGATGGAGTCTTGCTCTGTTGCCCAGGTTGGATTGTGGTGGCATGAGCTCCGCCTTCCAGGTTCAAGAGGTTCTCCTGTCTCAGCCACCCAAGTAGTTGGGATTATAGGCGCCCACCACCACAACTGGCTGATTTTTGTATTTTTAGTAGAGACAGGGTTTCACCATGTTGGTAAGGCTAGCCTTGAACTCCTGACCACAAGTGATGTGCCCACCTTGGCTTCCCAAAGGGTTGGGATTACAGGCTTGAGCCATTGTGCCTGGCAGTGTGTGTTCTTTTGAAAACTGAGAACTGTAATACGTAAACACAAATAATATACTTTCTTTGGTTGCTGGAGAAAAAGAGAAGGGATGGGTTGGTGGTGAGAACAGTGAAGGCAGACTACAGTGGTTTCCCAACTTTATTGAGTCACCTGGAATTTGTTAAGTGTGATGCTGGTTTGCTAGGCCTGGGGGTGGGGGCTGCACTTGTAGTAAGTGTATCAGGAGATTCTGGCCTAGGGGAGGTGGGAAAAGTTTAGCACTGGGGAGAAAAACGAAAGGTCCAATTTGTATTAAAACTGCTCCAAATCTTTATATTTATTTTTGGATAAGGAGTTCCTATTCAGATTTTCTGCAACTTTTCCTGAAATCAGAGAGTGTAATGGGCATGATGTATCATATTACTCAGGCTTAGCTCCAAAAAGTACTGATTATGTTAGATGTTCATTGGAAGTAGTTTGTAGCTGATTTCTTTCTTTCTCTCACCCTCCTCTCTCTGTCTGTATTTCTCTCTTCTACTTCTGTTTTTAGTTTGAGAGAAGACACTTTACCAATAGCTTGTCTGAAAACAATTTGCAGATAGGAGTACTCATAGAAAACTCTTGGGGTTCTCACTGTGGGTCTTCTCCAGGGGTGTGGATATCACCAAACACTGCAGTACGGAAACTGGCTCAGACTGGGATGTGCTGTGACACTGGCCAGCTAGAGACAGTTGAGACAGGGGATGACTGAACATTGACATGGGAATGTTACACACACAATCTAGAAAGGCTAGGTATGCTTCTGCACTGCTGCCTCCAGCTCTCTTTTCATCTATTTAGTGAAAGAAACAAATTTATCACCTGTGGTAATCAGTTACTAATTTAGGATTTAATTTCTCTAAGAGTTATCTGGATTTAGGGCTCAGTGAAGGCAGTTTTTATTTAAAAGCATTTTTCTCGAATACACATTTTATTTTAGAACAGTTTTAGAATTACAGAGAAACTGTGAAGATAGTACAGAGAATTCCCGTACACCCCACACTCAGTTTTCTGTATTATTAATGTCTTACGTTAGTATGCTACATTGTCACAGATTAATCCATAATGATACAGTATTACCAATTAAACATCATAGTTTATCAGATATCCTTTGATTTTACCTGGTGTCCCTTTTCTGTGTTAGGATCCTGTCCAAGATACCACATCATGTTTATATTTGCTTAGGTTCCTCTGGTCTGTGACAGTTTCTCGGACTTTCCTTGGTTTTGGTGAGCCTGACATCTTGCAGAGTCCTAGTCAGGTACTTTGTAGAATGTCCTTCAATTTGGGTTTGTCTGATGTTTTTCCTGGGTAGTTAAGAGTTTTGGGAGGAAGACCAAACAGGCATAGTACCATATTTCATTCCATCATATCATATCAATTGCATAATTAGCTTTTACATGCATACATGCTATCTAAATGACCTATCACTGTTGATGTGAACCTTGATTGTGTGGCTAAAATTACATTTGTCAGGTTTCTCCCATAAAGTTCCTCATCTCTTTCTTTTCATAGTGTACTCTTGGGAAGAAAGTCACTGTGCATAGCTCACACTTTAGTTGTGGAGAATTATGTTCCACCTCTCTGAGGGAGGTAGTATTCAGAGAAATTATTGGGAATTCCTCTGCTTAGGAGATTTGTCTGTTATCCCCCATTTACTTATTTATTCCATCACTTACTTGTATCAGTATGAACTCATGCATATTTTATATTTTAGGTTACAATCTAATATCACATAATTGTGTTGCTCAAATCGTTTCAGATTTGTTTTTTTGGGAGCTATTTCAATGTGTCCTTTTGTGACATGCCACCCATCCTGGTGGGTTTTTGTTGTTGTTGCAAGTGTGCTTTTAAAAAACACTTCTTTATTCTTTCTGGCACTCCTAAGATGCCCCTGGCTTACTTTATATATTCTTTCCCCCACCCCTGGAATCCATTATTTCTCCAATGACCCTGGTTCCTTTTGTTGGAGAATGGTTTTAGGAACCAATTTCTGGGCACCGGGTATTCTTGTTGCTACTGGGATGTCATTGCTTTTAGGTCCTCTCAGCTGACAGAACAGGGAAATAGGTATATACACACTCTTATATATACATATGTCTATAAATATTTCTATATGTATCCATCTGTATCTATGTATCTATATTAAGTTGAACATGAGTTCATGCTGTTTTCAACTCCAATATAGCATTACAGGGATAATTCTAGGCTTTCCCCCTTGTCTGCAAACTCTTGCTCTAACAGTGAAAAACCAGTTCCTACCATCCACCATCCATTCACTTACATGTATAAGTGGTTTCAGAATTGCTAAGAAAGAACTTTATTAGCTAGAGTTCAGTGACTGTGAAATTCATTATGTTAAATTTGTTTTTGCCCTTAGATCTAGAGTCTCTACCCATTTCTCAAGGTGCTTAAGTTAGCACTTTTTCCCTCACTTCTTTGTTGAGGTTATTTCATGCATTTTGATACAATTGATTCTCACGTCACAGTATGAATTCCATATTTCACCCCAGGATCTCTTGATACCCTAGTTTTTAAAAATTGCATATATTGACGTTCAATGTTCTATAAAGTTCTGTGGGATTTGACAAATGCTTAGTGTTCACTATCTACCATTATAAGTCATAGAGAAAATTTCACTGCCCCACAAAAAATTCCCTAATGGGCCTCAACTCACTATTTGGTTTAACAGTCCTGTTGGGAGTCCTGCCAACAAGTTGCATCTAAAATCAGTCTGGTTTTAATTTTACCTGATGTTCAGAAAATGCTCTCAGTCTGTCAACTGGCTGAAGAACTAGTTGGGTTGTAGCTGTAGCTGTGAATCTGTTTCCCAAGAACTGGCTGTATTAGTCCATTCTCAAACTTACTAATTTATGAAGAAATTACTTGATCTCAGGTAGTTCTTTATACCAGTGTGGACTCACAGTTCCACAGGCTGTACAGAAGCATGACTGGGAAGCCTCAGGAAACTTAGAATCATGGTGGAAGGCAAAGGGGAAGCACCAGTATGGTGGAGCAGAGAGAGAGAGAGAGAAGGGGGAGTGCTACACACTTTCAACCAACCACATCTTCTGATAACTCTGTCATGAGAATAGCAAGGGGGAAGTCTGCCCCCATGATTGAATCACCTCTCAGCCGGCCCCTCCCCTGACAGGTGGAGATTACAATTTGAAATGAATGAGGACACAGAGCCAGACCATATCATTCTGCCCCTGGCCCCTCCCAAATCTCATGTCCTTCTCAACCAATCATGCCTTCCCAACAATCCCTCAAAGCCTTTGTTTTTGTTTTTGTTTTTGAGACAGACCCAGACTGGAGTGCAGTGGCATGATCTTGGCTCACTGAAACCTCTGCCTCCCAGGTTCAAGGAATTATTCTCCCTCAGCCTCTTGAGTAGCTGGGACTATAGGCATGAACCACCAAGCCCAGCTAAGTTTTTGGATTTTTGTTAGAGGTGGGGTTTTCCCATGTTGGCTAGGCTGGTTTTGAACTCCTGACCTCAAGTGCTCCACCCACCTTGGCCTCCCAAAGTGCTGGGATTACAGGCATGAGTCAGCATGCTTGGCATCTCCCCTAAAGTCTTAACTCATTCCAGCATTAATGAGTCCACAGTTCAAAGTCTCATCTGAGACAGGGGCAAGTCCCTTCCACCTATGAGCCTGTGAAATCAAAAACAAGTTAGTTACTTCCAATATACAATGGGGGCACAGGCATTGTGTAAATGCTCCCATTGCAAAAGGGAGAAATTGGCCCAAACAGTAGGTCTACAGGTCCCTTGCAAGTCCTAAACCCAGAATGGCTCCCAAGGTCTTGGGCAGCTCCACCCCTGTGCCTCTGCAGGGTACAGCCCCTGTGGCTGTTTTCATGGCCTAGCATTGAGTGCCTGGCTTTTCCAGGTGCAAGGTGCAAGCTGGGGTCTGGAGGATAGTGGTTGTCTTCCCACAGCTCCACTAGGCAGTGTCCCACTGGGGACCCTGTGTGTGGGTTCCAACCCCACATTTCCCCTTTGCACTGCCCTGGTAGAGGTTCTCCCTGAGGGCTCCATCCCTGCAGCAGACTTCTGCCTGGACATCCAGACATTTCCATACCTCTTCTGAAATCTAGATGGAGGTTCCCAAACCTCAGCTCTTGCCTTCTGTACACCCACAGATCCAACACCACATAGAAGTTGCCAAGGCTTGGGGCTTGGACCCTCTGAAGCCACAATCCAAACTGTACATTGGCCCCTTTAGCCATGGCTGGAGCTGAAGTGGCTGGGACATAGGATACCAGGTTCCAAGGCTGCACAGAGCAGTGGAGGTCCTGGGCTTGACCCGCAAAACCATTTTTCTCTTCTAGGCCTCCCAATCTGTGATGAGAAGGGCTACTGTGAAGCTCTCTGAAATGACCTGGTGATATTTCCCCCATTATCCTGGCTATTAACATTTGGTTCCTTGTTGCTTATGCAAATTCCTGCAGCTGGCTTGAATTTCTCCCCAGAAAATGGGTTTTTCTTTTCTACTGCATGGTCGGACTGAAAATTTTCCAAATTTTTATGCCATGCTTCACTAAATGTAAGTTCCAATTTCAGACAATCTCTTTCTTCACTCACATGAGCATACACTTTCAGAAACAGCCAGGCCACATCTTGAATGTTTTGCTGCTTAGAAATTTCTTCTTCCTCCAGATACCCTTATTTCTCTCAAGTTCAAAGTTCCGCAGATCTCTAGGGCAGGGGCAGAATGCCACCAGCCTCTTTGCTAAAGCATAGGAAGAGTGACCTTTACTCCAGTTCCCAACAAATTTCTCAA
This sequence comes from Callithrix jacchus, assembly GCF_049354715.1. Taxonomy (NCBI): domain Eukaryota; kingdom Metazoa; phylum Chordata; class Mammalia; order Primates; family Cebidae; genus Callithrix; species Callithrix jacchus. Next base: position 96,080,500 of record NC_133509.1, read on the forward strand.
TCTCCATCTGAGACCAACTCTGCTTGGACTTCATTGTCGTATCACTATCAGCATTTTGATCTCAACCATTCAACAAGTCACTAGGAAGTTCCAAACTTTCCCATATCTCCCTGTCTTCTTCTGAGCTCTTCAAACTGTTCCAACCTCTGCCTGATGCCTAATTCAAAAGTTGCTTCCATACTTTTCAGGTATCTTTATAGCTGTACTCTACTCTTGGTACAAACTTCCTGTATTAGTCCATTGTCACCTTGTTACACAGAACTACCTTAAACTGGGTAATTTATGAAGAAAATAGGTTTATTTGACTCACAGTTCTGCAGGCTGTACAGAGGATGGCTGGGAGGTGAAAGAGAAGCAAGAATATCTTACCATGGCAGAGCAGGAGAGAGAGTGAAGGGGGAAGTGGCACACACTTTTGAACAACATCTCGTGAGAACTCACTCACTATCATGAGAACAGCAAGGGGGAAATTTGCTCCCATGATTCAATCACATCCCAGCAGCCCCCTCCCCAACATGTGGGGATTACAAATGCAAGATGAGATTTGGGTGGGAACGCAGAGCCAAACCATACCACAAGCAAAGTTGATTTCATAAGAAATCAGAGAATGAGACAGGTGAACATTTTGAAACCTTGTGTGGCAAATAGTAATTAGCTAGGTTTATTAAAAACTCAGCTATTTGGGAGGCTGAGGCAGGATAATCACTTGAACTCAGGAGGAGGAGGTTACAGTGAGCCAAGGTCATGCCACTGTACTCCAGCCTGGGCAACAAGAGTAAAACTCTGTCTCAAAAAAAAAAGAAACCCTCATAAATACATTAAGATTTTATTCCCAGTGTGGTGGGTATGGTACTCAAGGCCTTTAAGGGGTTTTGAATAATCTAAACCTAGTTCAGTCCTCAGATAACTGTGCAGTATAATGGGGATAATGCCACTGTACTTCTCCTTACTCAGAAGGTAGTTGTGAAAGTCGGCTCGGGGTACCCAGGGTAGATGCAGTTCCTTTCCCAGCACTCTTCTTACTCTTTTGCTGGTTCTGCTTTCTCTCATTCTCTAAACATGGCTTTGGCCCTTGACTCTTTGCTCTTTGAACTGTTCAATTGCTCCTTGAGGGTACAGTCAACTGTCTTGTGGTTCAGTTACTCTTGTGTGGATGACTCTACCTGCAACCCAGCCCTTTATTTTAAGTTTCAGCCCCCATTTATCTTTTTGTCAAACATTTCTACCTGAATGTCCCCCTACAAATTAGTATTTTAAAAACCAGAGTTATCCCAAACCAATGGACCCTCTAGATTGCCTTACTTCTTGCAGGTTTACTCTTACAGTCTTCCAAATACTAGAGGGCTCTTTGGGCTTTTCATCATCCCTAATCTTTAGCCACCAAGTCCTGCCAAGCTTCTTTTGTAATATTTCTCTCCTGCCTCTTCCACTGCACACTGTACCATTGAGATAGTCTCTTAATTCTGCCCAGAACCTCCAGCCCAGTCTCCACCCCTCTAGCTTGTCCTCCAACCTGTTGTTTAGGACTGTTGCAAGTCTACTTTTTGAAATAAAATTTCAGTTATTAACTTGGCATCCAAAACATTTTGTCCAACTTGCATTTCTAGCTTTACTTTCTAATTCACTTAAATGAGATTCAGTTTAATTAAGCCACATATACCTTGCTGCTTCTGTGCTGTTTTCCACATCTCTCGCTCTCTCCATCTTGGCAGGGTAAATTCTAGAGGTGGAATTAAATTTGCAGGTGAAAGTTGTGGGGATATGGATGGGCTTTAGCTTAGTGTAAGGACGCCCTTCCAACAGAACTGTTAATGATGGGGTGGGTATCAGGGAAGAAATCTGCCTGTCATCTCCCCTTTAAACACCTTATCTTGTACATCTGCACATTTGGCTTCTCTCTTTTGAAGCTGCTTTTTCCCATGTCCCATGATGCTAAACTTGGGGACTCCTTTAACCTCTCAGATTGCATTTTCTCTTGTTCTTTCTTTCACTCCTTAAATGAATTTGCTTTTTCTTTTCTTTTCCTGTGCTCTTTCTTGAAAAGTTTCACAGCTCTTAGTCTTAGCGTTTACCATTTGAGAAAGACTCCCGAATGATAACCCCAGCCCTATGTTTAACTACACAATTTGTCTTATTTCCAACTTCTTGCCAGATATTTCTATTTGGGTACTTTTGTGTCCAAATTTAAACTCATTTCCTTCCCTTTAAAACATGTTCTTTCCCTGAGTTCCCTGGCTGATTAATGGCAACAGAAATTGGCAGGTCTTTCTGTAAAGGCCTAGAGAGTAATATTTTTGTCTTCGTGGGCCATAAGGTCTCGATCACAACTGCTCATCTTGTAGATAATATGTAAATAAAGGGGTGTGACTGTGTTCAGTAAAACTTACAAAAATAGGCAGCAGCTGGCATCAGCCTTTGGGCTACAGTTTGCTGACCTTGATCTAGGATAGGCCCCAAACTCCATACTCCTTTGGCCTTTCCACTGCTTTTGTTTGATCTCTTCATGATTATTTATTTTCACTGATTTCACCCTTAGGAAATGGTTCATACTTCTAGACCATAGCTGTCTCTTAATTCATTGATCTAGTTCCTTTCGCATGTTAATCTCTGTCATTTCACATAATCAAAAACCTCTAGTGACTCCCCTTGGCCTGCAACCTAAGGTTACAATTCTCTGGGTGTAGCTCTTTCTACTTTTTGCCTCCAGCCTTCTCTCTTATTTTTTATGGGCATTCCTCCAACGATACTGATTAAGTTTGTGTTCTGATATTGTTCCATCTCTTCTTGCAAGGCACTCCTGACTCAGAATGGTCTTACCTCCCACTAAATGAAACTTGCCTTCGGGCCTCAGCTCAGGGTCCCACTTCAGGGCAAAGGTAAAGCTTTGTCCTAGCCCAGTGATTGCTCCTTCTATGGCTTTTTTTTTTTTTTTTTTTGATACAGGATCTCTCTGTGTCAGTCAGGCTGGAATGAAGTGGTATGATCACTGTAGCCTCCAACTCTGAGGCTCAGGTGATCCTCCTGCTTCAGCCTCCCAAGTAGCTGGGACTACAAGCATGTACCACCCCTTCTGGCTAATTTTAAAATATTTTTTTGTAGAGATGGGGTCTTATTAGGTTGTTCTGGAGCTCTGGCCTCAAGTGATCTTCCTATCTTGGCCTCCCAAAGTATTGGGATTACTGGTGTGAGCCACCTCACCCAGCACTGAATAGTGCTTTTGATGTTGCCACTGTCCTATTTGGTTGAGACCGCATTGGGTTGTAATTTGTATCTTGCTGGTGTTCCTCCCTCTCCACCTGAATTTTCAGAAGCTGCTAAGGATGGCCCAGTACGTGCTCAGATGTCATAGGTGATGGTCATACATCAAACTTTGTCTTTCCTCCAGTTCTGCTCATCCCCTTGGAGTCCCTGTTTCAGTTAATGGCACCAGGGATCGTCATCCGCCCATGGACTCTGTCTCCTTCTCTTTCACCTCCACGCTACCTGCATCAGTTACAAAAAGTCCAGCTGCTGCCCCCTCCTATGTCTTTCTCCTATCTGCTCCTCCTCTCCATCCCTTCTGCTGCTGACTTAGCTCAGGTCACCACTGTCTTTCATTCAGACCATTGGAGTAGCTTTTGAACATGAATTCCAACCACAAGCTTCTCCCCGCTTGTAATCCCAACAGCCCTGTTAGGGATCTGACATGTAGGTATGATCTTGTAACTTTGCTGATTGAACCCCCTCAGTGGCTCCCCATTGCCCTGGGATGAGGACCAGCCTGCCAGCATGTCATGAGGCCATTATTGATTGGATGCACTTTCCTCTGCAGCCCTATTTCTGCCTAGTCTGATTTACACAGCTTACATTTTATCATCTGTAACCTTGATACACCCTCTGTGCATTTGTGCATTCTTCCCCTCTGTGTAGATGCCTCCTCTCCCCAGATCCACCTGGAAAACCTTCACCTGAATTTCTAGGCATTGTACAAATGTCCCCTCTTTTGCGGAGCTTTCATCTCCTTCCCTCCAGAAGACCAAGAGGAATAAAGGTGTTATCATAGAATAACTGTTAGGATAGAGACATAGGCTCGATCTATTTTCTAATGCCCCCTCAGATTCAGAGTCTTCCAAAGTTGGCCTGGAGACTGAGCAGTGAATAATTAAGCAAACAAGTCTGTGAAACATCTTGAAATGCTTATGTATGCTAAATATGTAGTTTCCACTTCTTGTTTTGGTTTTGCTGGAACTTTTGCCTTTTTCCTCCATTACAATGGCTGATGAGAATCAACAATGTAGAATTCTAGGTTTGTTTATATCTTGTTTTTTAACCTGGTATCTTCAGTTTGTTAAGGTATTTTTCCTTTTTTGTGGGGGTTCCCCTGCAAAGAAGGAGGCTCACTGTGGGGCCGACGACCACTCTCTCTAGGCAACCCAGAGAAGTATGAAAGAAAGAAGGGAGCTGTGAGGCTGCAGGGAGCATATTCCCCATCTCCAGCCAGGGTCACACCTGTCACTTCTGTTTAGTACCTCTTCCTAGTAAGGGCAGTATATGCTCCCTTTCTGGAAGGGTCTACCTAGCTGAAGTGAGAAGGGGCAAGCTCATGTGGAAAGTTCCTTTTTGAAGGTTCTTTGATGTAGGGGGTGCATAGTATGGAAGGGATGCACAATTACTGTTCCATGGTCTCCCTTTCTTACTCCAGGGTCTCCGTTGCCATGAGGTCCTTAGGGACACCTTATTGGAGGAGAAGCAAAGTACCTTATTAGTTCTTTTGTTTTGTTTTGTTTTATGATGGGGTTTCACTTTGTCACCGGGCTGGAGTGCAGTGGTGCAATCATGGCTCACTGCAGCCTTGACCTCTCAGGCTCAAGTGATCTTCCCACCTCAGCTTCCCAAGTAGCTGAACTACAAGTGCATGCCACCACACCTGGCTATTCTTTTATTTTTTGTAGCGATGAGGTTTTCCTATGTTGCCCAGGCTGATCTTGAACTCCTGGACTCAAGTGATCCCTCCTGCCTTGGCCTCCCAAAATGTTGGGATTTCAGGCATGAGTCACGGCAGCCAACCCCTTCTTAGTTCGAGAGCTCAGTCTTGCCTGGCAGTCTAGTGCTATTCCGGGAGTCCTCTCCTGGTTTCCAGAGAGGAAATTTGACTTCTTCAGGAGAACTCAGCCCACTCATTTGGGTCCATTAGGAGCACCAGAAGCTCTGGACCTGATGGGCTGGGCTTGGTCTCTTCAGAGCCTCTGTCCTCAATCACAGAGGAGGTATCAGGTAGGCCTTCCAGCACAGAATTACATTACCTGGGAATTTAAGCAGGAGGAATTGCAGTGGCGTGTTTTGAAGAGTCTAAGGCATCCTTCACTTAATTTATATTTTTGATTCTTCAGATATTAGAATCAAAGATTGAGACACATACACAACACCATAGCACACATGAGACCATTTCTACCCTTAGCTGCCTACTTGTTAGAGAAAAAATAGTTTAGTTCTCAGAGGTATCCAACTTGACTATTCGTGATTTTTTATTATAGGCAGAAAAACTTTGAAAAATTAATTCTAATGTAAAAGAGTTTTACTTTTGCCAGAAGATAGCACTTCTTATACTAGAAGCTGGGGGTAATGGGATCTGAGTTGAAATAATTCTAAGTTTAAATTTATAACAACTGTGTGGATATGTTCATCTGAGAGGAGGGAATAATTATTGTGAGCCGTAAGGATGTATTTTAGAGTTTCTTTCATAGTCTTCAGATGTCTACTTGCTCTTTAAAGTTCAGAAAATGTTTAGGACTTGGAACCTTAGAATATGAGATAGAAAAGGATTTACGGGCTTAGTCTACTCTGTTTTTGAGATGCAGAAGCCAGGTGACCTCCCCTAGTGGCAGGTAGGCAATGTCAGAGTTATGATCATGGCCTGGGGCCCTTTTCCCACCTCCCCTCTGACCTCACGTAGGATCCAGATTGAGCAGCGTAAAGGATGGACCAATGCTTTAATCACTAAAGGACTGACGGTGTTTTCCTTCATTTGAAATCAGTCAGATTTGATAAGCCCTACTTTTCTCTTCAGTTTTTGCCATCAGCATTTTCTGGAAGTTTTTAATCTCTGATACCGCTTAGTATGGTTTTAACACATAACACCTAGTCTGATTGTTATAGAATAGAGATGAAAGTAGAAGATTAGCAGGGTCATAGTATTTGCTTCATGCAACTTCTTTTCCTTTAAAATCCTTCCCACATCAGGGGACACATTGTGTGTCTGCAGCATGTGACACTGACTCAGAGTCTCCAGGCAGCTGACTAATGGCACCTAAACTGCCTGCTGCATTTTCCCTGCCCCAGCACAGTCTTGCTTAGCAGCTCCTGCCTCACGCCCCCCATGGAGAGCCATACAGTGGCACATCAGACTGTTGCCACTCCCAGTGACCTTGGCAGTGAGGAGATGAGGCAGGAGCAGCCTCAGGTGCTGATGGCACGAGTCTTGCTTGGGATCCCAGGAGGATGAGTGATGTGATGACCTCATGTGCCAGAAGCCAGGGCAGGCAGGCTTCAGGCAGAGAGAAGACATCAGACAGACCTCAAGCAGATGCAGTCAGAGCAGCTTCAAAGGAGGCTGGTGCGGCATCAGCGTGAGATCTTCTTAACATCTGAATGTTGGCTTGATCTTCACTGTTTGTGTGACCTCACCCAATTCAGTAACTTCATGGAGCCTCTGGTTTTCCAGCTGTGCAATGAATGGTGTTGGTAATACTTAACTTTACAAGTGGTGAAGGTGAGAGATGATGTAGGTCAAGCACTTAGCAGTTGTCCAAGCTGAAGACATAGCTGTTATTTTTATTATTAGGAACACAGCCTCAGCCAGGCACAGTGGCTCACACCAGTCGTTTTAGCACTTTGGGAGGCCAAGGTGGTTAGATTGCTTGAGCGCAGGAGTTCAAGACCAGCCTGGGAAACATAATGAGACCCATCTCTACAAAAAATACAAAAATTAGCTGGACATGGTGGTGTGCACCCATAATCCCAGCTACATGGGAAACTGAGCTGGGAGGTTGACTTGAGCCCAGGGAACAGGGGTTTCAGTGAGCTGGGATTGTGCCACTACACTCCAGCCTGGGTAACAGAGCCAGACTCTGTCTCCAAAAAAACCCCCAAAACAAAAACAAAAACAACCCAACACAACCTCATTTTTCTTGTTAGGTTATTTGTAGAATTTTTTTCTTTAGGAATTTGAAATTGGTTAGAATATATATATAAAAATATATGTGAATTTGATTGCTCATTTTTAAGCCTGACAATTTCAGATGGAAGAGAATTATGAAATGCTTTATTATGTTTTTAGTTTCCTTTGTTATTTATCCCTAGACCAAGACTTACGAAAGCTGTAGAAAAGAGCCATCTAGCAAAGAATTTACATTTTGTCAACTTCCCTATTACCGAGGTTTGCTCAAAGCTGATAAAGTCTAGATGAACCTTCTATCTTTGCCCACAAAATTGTTTTTTTCTTTTAATATGCTAGATTCCTCTGCTTATTCCAGGCTGAAATGAATATTATGTAGCTAGAAGTTTCCTGCCTTTGATCAATTCTAATGGCTTTTGTGAAGGGAAATGGTTGTAAATTATTACCAGTTAATTAAATGAGTGTTTCTCTCAAGTCCTGTGTGCAGGTTTTTATCCAAGTCTGTTTAGAATCATGGAACATTAGAGCTAGAACATCTTTGGACAGCTCTTGTTTCATGGACAAGGAGACTCAGCCAGGGATATAAGTACTTTCCCAGCTCCTGCAAAGTGATGCCAACGAAAAGCAAACTTTGGCTGAGGATGTAGGAGTGGCTGTGCTGGGGATCTGGCTGGTACATCAAGCTAACAGAGTATAATTTCTAAGCAGTGAGCCCTTGTCATCCATATGTCACCAGTATTCCTTGGAGTGCTTTTATTTTTTACAAAGTGCTATCATGTAGGACTATTCTGTAGTAAATATTACCATTCCTATTTTTATAGGTGAGGAAATTGAGGTGGTCAGATGACCTTATTTAGCTCTTAGATCAACTCAATAGGTATGTATTGAGTGTTTACTTGGTTCAAGGAACTCTGCTAGGCTCCTTGGGAATGTAGTGTCAGATCCTGCTGGAATGGAGGTTATAGACTTACTGCAAGTGATGAGATATGTGTATGAAAATGTAAGTAAGTATTCAAGATATAGATAAGTGTTAATAGTAGTTGAGATGTGAATTTTGAGAACAGAAGGATCAATGTGAATACCAAGTCCTGGCACCAGTTTCTTCCTTCTGCTCCTGAAGCTGCGTCATCTTCTGTGCTCAGTGACCCATTCAACCTGCAGCCCTAGGAGCTCCTCTGGGGAATCTTGAGGACCTGGCAATTGTCCCGACCCTAGGAATCATTCAGTAAAGGTTTGAATGAATGAATGGATAGGTGCAGTGAAAAGGGACAGGCTTTCCAATCAGAGAACACGGCATGTGCAAAGGTGTGGCTGAATGATAGAACCAGGAGATGGGCCTGGCTAGGAGAGCTGGTTTTAAAAAGGGGTTCTTTTTTCTTCTTTTAATATTTTAACTTTCCAAAGTGACAATGGAAGGAAGAGAATTTTAAAAATGAAGTTTGGATAGTTGAGTGAGGAGGCAGCAAAAGGGGAGCCCAGGTGGAGCAGGGTGTGTTATTCTGAAGACACTGGGAAGCCAGTGGAGGGGGAAGCTGATGAGAGTAGCACTTTAGAAAAGGCTGGTGGTTTTTGGTGGCATGTCCCATGACTGCAGGAGAAAGGATGAGGAAGGAGTCCTGCCGTGACAGGGATCCTAGAGTGATGGAAGGAACAAAGGGCAAAACAGGCGGTCACAGTGCCTCGAGTCATAGTGGCTCCAGGATTTTAAGCCTGGGAACGCAGAAGAATGTAGTTCTAGTGATTCAGTGATGACCACTGGAAGCTTTAGGAGGAAACACGGGATTGGAGCCCTTTAAAGCTAGAATCAGTCCCTTAGAGAGAATCTAGCTTAGGCTTCCCAGATGGTGGTTCATTGTCTGGCTATATCAGAGTCACTCAAAGAACTTAAAACAGCAGATGCCTAGGTCCCATTCCCTTGCCCCAGAAAATTCAAAATCAGTAGATCACCTGTGAGGCCTAGGAATCTATATATTGAATCCCTCTCTGTGATTCTATGGTAAAAGAGGTTGAATGGACTTCCTGGTGTTACAGACTGGTCAGGGAAGAGCACCGGGACCCAGGTCTTCTCTGGTATTGCTATTACTCAGCCACAAGGTGGGAGATAGATAAGTTCAGATGGGGAGTGTAGTATCTGAGGCCACAGTGATTCATGTTCAACAGTGATGGCTCTCTGGGGAAGAGGTTACTTGGCATGAGAACTCAGTGTGTAGATGGCTCTGAGGATACATGTTGGGAATCATTCAGCCAAGAAATGCTTTCCCAAGTGGCTGCTGTGAACCAGGCACAGGGTTGATCTTCAGGGACTCAGAGTATAGAACAGAATAGTAGAAACAACATAAAGAACTCTAAAGGCTGAAGCTGTGTTTATATTTTGTTCTCTGAGCTGTATTGAGTTAATTTAGGTGTAAGTTACAACGTATGGGTTGAGATTCATTATTTTGGGTATGGATATCCAATTGTTCTAGCACCATTCGTTGACACTGAGTTTTTATACTTTTGTTCATTTGTCTATTTGTGTATAAGAATCACATTTTTTAAAAGACCAGTGCTTTCTGGGTTTCAACAAGTGCCCAGGCGTTGTTCTTCTTACCAAGAGAAGTGTTCTGTAGGGCAGGGGGTTAGTGTATCTACTGCTCCTTGAATGACTGTTACAGTAAGAATACTAAGTGTGTTCATTTCTATGTGAGGCTGCCCTAGACTGACCTCAGCTCTGTTTCTTGGACACTCTGTCAGTGCATTTAGCTGATGGTGTAGCTAGCCTGAGGCCTTGATTTGGGGATCCATAAAACTGAGAAGGGGAGTGAATGAACTGTGACTGAATTTGGGATCCAGTGAACCCTGTGACCTGGAACAACAAGGCAAAATATTGCAGAACAAAAAAATGAAGCACTTAGGTTTTTGTGAAGGTTTTGAGCCTGCCCACTGCACAAGCACAGGGTGTGGGAAGCAAAGCCTTATAGCACATAGAAAAGATGCAGAGGTTTTAGTTGATTGCAGGCTCAGCCTGGGTCACTGAGGCTTCTCAGAGCACCCATGCAGTCTCACTCCATCAGTAACGGGCAGTGTCACTGTCAGGATCGATGTTAGTGATAATCTCGCTCTCACTTGAGAAGGTCAGGTCACACGCTCAGGTTGATTTCACCTGTGGGGTGTGGAGAAATTGGGGCATGAAATACCAGAGTGGTGAAGGAGGAGAAAATCATGTTCTACATGAAGTTGCTGAAAGAGTTTGGGATACCCATATCTATTTTATTTATTTATTTGTTCCACCATTTTCTGTCCCCTTATATGCAAGGTGGGGTCTTCAGAGACAGGACATAATGACTATAACATGATGTGGGTTCAGCAGTGGTCTCCATAACAGTTGTGCAGTTGCCCACCTGTCTAAAAGAGGTTTGGGAAGGTCCCCCTATACAGATGGGTCCCAAATTGATGGACACACAGGAGTCTGACAAGTTAAAAAAAGGAAGAAAGGGTTTCCAGCCAGAAAGATCACATGCCCCAAATCACCGGGCACTAAGCTACAGATGGGTAATGTGTAATTTTCATAATTTTGACTATATTCCTTCGTATGCTGCTTAATTCATAATATGTTTGGTTGCTCTCTCAGAATAAATGAAATAACATGCCTCCCTAGAGAGTGTACAAGAATTAAGAGATGGGGATACAGGTTGTATGCAGCTGGAGTGATGGGAAGAGCTTAGGCTGAAAGGTAGGAGGGGTATAGTGTCTTGGGTTATGTGTTGAGAAAGAGAATTTGAACCTTATTGTGGAAAGGAAAGGAAACATGGATGGTTTCTAATTTAGGAAGCCACATGGCCAGATTTTAATTTTTGAAACTTGTTACTGGCACTAGCTGGAGGATGGTCGTCTGCAGATAGAAGCCAGCTAGAAGCCCATTAACAGAGGCCAGATAAGCCATGGCAGTAGGACTGAAGCAGGAGTGGATCTAGGAGATACTTAGTGGGCTTGTTGGGATCTGATAGCGATTGCACATGCTGAAGAGCTGGGCTTCTGATGTGGACTGCTGGATAAACACAGGGCTCAGGAGTGAGAGGAGGGCCAGGTAAGGGCGGTGTCCTGGAAGCAAGGAATGAGAGATTCATGAAGAGGAAGCTGTCAAGATCAGATGCAGCAGACAGATCAACTGAGATGAAGACAGACACATCTTTGTATCTGAAGCAGGATGTGATAAGAGTTGCTGGAGCTGTTTCAGAGCTGGTGGGACACAGGAAGGCAGAATGCAGGAGATGGCATGGATGTTATAGAGAGATGTGATAATTGTTGTCAAATATTTGATGTATTCCCTTTGGCTGACAATTTGGATATGTCTTTTGAGTGCAAGTGATAGAAACCTCTACTCAAACTGACTAAGACCAAAGGAATTTAGAGGCTAAAATAACAAAAAATCCCAAAGAATCAAGCAAGGCTTGATCTAAGGGTTTAAATGATGTCATGAAGAGCTGGTCTCTTCCTGTCCCTCAGCTCCCTTTCTTTGTTGGCATCATTGTGTAGCTCAGTGAGGGGACCACACAAGTGCCAGACACTCCCAAGTTTGTGTCCTTCCAGATTGAAGTTTAGCAGAAGCAAGATCTTGTCCCTTCCTTGTAGATCCAGGATTCCTAGTTGGACCTGCTTGTATTTTTGTGCCCAAACCTGAACCAGTAGATGCTGACGGTAGGGAGTTGTAGTTATACTGATAGTTAGATGGAAGGAATGTGCCTGCTCCAGGCCAGCTGTGCAGAGTTCAGTGCTCTGATCTGCTGGGCTTGGTCACATGTCTACTCTGGAGCTAGGGACAGAATCCCAGATGAGCCGTTTGGATTACATGTGAGGGAGGAGTAGTTCTCAAATAAAGCTCAAGTGTTATTCCCAGAAGGTGGAATGGATATTCTAGCTAGAGACAGTGTCCACTGGAGCTGTGGAGGACAAAACTAAGGTAAATGAATGGAAATTATTATCTTGATGCATTTGTGTTCATAGAGAAAGATCTGTCTGTGATGTACAGGAATGAATAGGCCAGCTGTTAAAGTAGTGACTTGGCTGTGCAGCCACCGTGAATAAATGATAACAGCTCATCACCAGTGGATAGAAAGAATGGATAACCTCCAAAGCCATGTTTTTCAAACTGTTTCTCTGTGACGCAGTAAGGTATACATCTTCACATTAAAACCCAGTGTACCCTCTTATATGTATACAAAACTACACACAAAAGTTACATGAAACAGTGCTTTTCCTTACTACCTGTGACATGTTTATATTTTCTGTTCTGTTTTTATTCTACTTAAAAATCCCTATTGTGGGCTGGGTGCAGTGGCTCACACCTGTAATCCCAGCACTTTGGGAGGCTGAGGTGGATGGATCACCTGAGGTCAGAAATTTGAGACCAGCCTGGCCAACACGGTGAAACCCTGTCTCTACTAAAATTATGAAAATTAGCTGGGTGTGGTGGTGCATGCCTGTAGTCCCAGCTATGTGGGAAGCTGAGATAGGAGAATCACTTGAACCCAGAGGTGTTCCAGCCTGGGTGACAGAGGAGACTCCCTCTCAAAAAAAAAAAAATCCCTATTGTGTGCAACCCACTAAATTGCTTTCATGTCTCTCTAAAAAGTTTCAACCTGCAGTTTGTAAAACCGTTCTAAGGTCCAGTGTCTCACCACATCGGCCCTATATGGACAACACTTTAGGACTGTGTTTAAATCTGGCTTTTCCACCATGATGGGTGGCATGGGTCAAAAATGCGGAAGGAAACCTGTTCTACTGGTGAGAGCTCCTGCTTCCAAGTGGTGGAGTCTCCTGCTGTCTGTCAGAGGAGCTCCTGACCCATCTTAAGGTGGAAAGGCCTTTGCGGGCCCTCAGGGAAGTATTGAAGGGAGTTTATGGGCTGGCTGTGGGCTGCAGGATGTGGAGCCGGCCAGGCAGTAACTCCGCCTGTGCCAGCAGTAATTCGTGTTGTGAGGTCGAATGTATGTGTATGCATGTATTCTCTGGCAGGCCTTTATATTGAAGATGAGGGAGTGGCTTTTAAAAATAACGTATTTTTGACTTGAAACAAGTCAAGGCAGGGAGTGGAGACAATTAGAGGTTGATGTCCTGTTTAGTCATCTCTCTAGAGAGCTCTATTTTCGGAGCTGTTCTATAAAGGTTCACAAGTGGTGTTAAGATAGTTAAGAGGATATTGTTAACAGTAGTCATGATGTAAGTAGCTGATTTGAACAGGGAGGTGATTTATAATGTGGTAACCATGTTGGTAACAGATTTTATGCAGAGAAAGAGAGGGTTGTAAGAAGAGGTTGTTATACAGGTAAAGCTTTCTGAATTGGAACAAAGCAGGCATCTTTTATTTTGGAAAGGTATACAGTCAGGGTGTGGTGGTGACCTAGGGTAAGTCCAGTGCATTTAGGGGGCTTTTGTCATGGGTAGATACAATTTTTTAAAAAAGCAAATAGTACTGTTAAGAATCTTTGAGATCAGCTGGGCATGGTGGCTCTCAACTGTAATCCCAGCACTCTGGGAGGCTGAGGCAGGGGTGTTGCCTGGTCTCAAGAGTTTGAGACCAGCCTGGGAAACATGATGAAACCCCCTTTCTAAGTCAGGCATGTTAGCATGTGCCTGTGGTCCCAGCTACTTGGGAGACTGAGGCAGGAAGATCACTTGAGCCCAGGAAGTTGAGGCTACAATGAGCTGTCAATCCAGCCTGGGTGACAGAGGGAGACCCTGTCTTAAAAAAAAAAAAAAAGAGTCTTTGAGATCACGTGTGGAGGCTGTTAGAAACGCTAGGTCTGTGCCAGGTGCGGCTCATGCCTGTTATCACAGTGCTTTGGGAGGCTGAGGTGGGAGGATTGCTTGAGCCTAAGAGTTTGAGACTAGCCTGGGCAACATAGTGAGATCTTGTCTCTACATACATACATACTTCCATACAGACATACGTATATACATAAGCAAATAAGCTGGGCATGGTGTCATATAAGCAAGCAAGCTGGGCATGGTGTCACATCCTATAGTCCTAGCTACTTGGGAGCCTAAGGCAAAAGGATCACTTGAGGCCAGGAGTTCAAGGCTGCAGTAAACTATGATTGTGCCACAGCACTCCAGCGTGGGAGCCAGTGAGACTCTGTCTCAAAAAAAAAAAAAGAAAAAAAATGCTAAATAATGACGCCGTAGACTTTTCAGATTGGAAGAGTAAGGCTCAGCATGGTAAAGGACCTTGCCCAGTGTCCAGAGCCAGCTGTGGCAGAATCAGACTAGGGTTCATGTCCTGGTCTAGTAGGGGCTCTTTCTACTGTGCCATGTGACTTATTTGCAGCTTATTTAAATTTACCTATTTGACCAAAAATGATCATCCGTGTCTCTACTCAAGCTTCTCTATAGGTCAAGCTTCTCTTCGGATGAAAGGTCAAAGGCAGAAATGGAGACACAGCCAAAACAAAAAAAGAGAAAAATAAAATAAAAATGGAGCCATGGGCTGAATCTGAAAAGATTTATTTAAGAACAATTGTAAATTCATGTATTTGAGTCCACAAGAGACTCATAATGCAAGGCCTAGAGGTGTTCATGGATAGTGAAGTTAGCATGTGGTAGGAAGAGGGGAGTCTGCCCACCTAAGCTAGTGGTGATCAGAACAGAGCCAGAGGGTGCTATTCATCCTGGGCGCCATGCTGCATGGGGTCTTCAGGAACTGGAGTATATGCAGAGGATGAGACCACATGAGACGACTTCAAGCTGCATGGCTTGCAGAATGCATGTCTTGATATTTCAGCTGATAGGTAATTTCAGGTTATGTTGATACTCCCATGATTAGTCAAGAGTAGCAGCCCTGCACTGTGACTCATGCCTGTAATCCCAGCACTTTTGGAGGCTGAGGCGGGCAGATCACTTGAGGTCTGGAGTTTGAGATGAGCCTGGCCAACATGGTGAAACCCCATCTACACTAAAAATTACAAAAACTAGCCAGGCGTGATGGCACACTCCTATTATCCTGACTACTCAGGAGACCAAGGCAGGAGAATTGCTTGAACCCAGGAGGTGGAGGTTGCAGTGAGCTGAGATCGTGCCACTGCACTCCAGCCTGAACAACAAAGCAAAACTCCCTCTCAAACAAACAAAAAGAGTAGTGAATGCAAGGCTCCTAAACTTCCTTCCCCAGTGCTTCCTTGATTGCCTAGACTTTGGTAGAAATATACAGCAGAGACTCTTTATACTATTTACTCCATAAAACTAAAGATTTGCAGTTGACCAAGCTACATGTGTTCATTACCTTGTATCTTCATTATTTCTCTATTTCATATTCTTGCCATGTGGCTTAGTAAAATGCTGCTTTTATAAGCCATATGCATAAGATATGGAGGTCTCAAAAACAATCACCAAGTATATGGAGTGCCTCTCTATATTATGATAAGCCAAAAATGAGGGAGAATAAAATTCAAGAGGAAGGAAACTGAAAAAAATGCAGTTTCTTTTAGATTTGCTTTTCAATCTTTACAGTTTTTTGAGGTTTTACTTGTTTGCCTGCCCCTCTACTGTTTAATGAAAGACTTAGATTTATTTGATTTGTGGCTGTGATTTACACATTAGGTCTCTCTGTGATGAATTGTTTAAGGCCCACAAAAAGTATTTTAATACTAAAATATAATATACAAATTTTTTTCTCTTTCTAGGTGGATCTTGAGCCAGAAGGGAAAGTATTTGTGGTAATAACCCTTACAGGGAGTTTCACCGAAGGTAAGAATGAGTTTTGGGTGGTTTCCAGATTACATGTAATCTCGGTTTATACTCAGTAGGAATTTCTATCATGGAAATTATTAAAAAGAGCATGTTGTAAGAGATGCTTAAAAGAATCACTTTCTTAAGTTGGGCTGGCTAGTATTTTGTTGGCCAGTGGTCTCTTGGTTCAGGTTGCCAAATTAAATATATTTGCTAAATCTGGCAATCTCACATTTCATTTAACACAGTCACCAGGTTTTTGTTTT
This sequence comes from Callithrix jacchus, assembly GCF_049354715.1. NCBI lineage: Eukaryota > Metazoa > Chordata > Mammalia > Primates > Cebidae > Callithrix > Callithrix jacchus. The sequence continues at coordinate 96,096,622 of NC_133509.1, forward strand.
TATCCAGTGTCATTGTAGCTGAATGGTTTTTGCCTCTTTTTGGTTCATGACTGTGGAACTCTACTTTAGATCTTTGGTTTTGTGCCAACTTTTAGTTTGCCCATGAATGTCTACAAAAGAAATTTAGGGATCCAGTTATGTTCTTCATAATATCTGTCTCATTTGTGACCTGTAAGGGATTCTCATCCTATCTCTGGCTACCATATTCCCTATACCCTCATCCAATATATGTTTTAAATGGAGGTAAAATTTATATGGGGGTGAAATGAAAGATCAGAAGTGAACAATTTGAATTTTGACAGATGCATATAACTGTGTAACCAACAGCCCAATCCAAGATACAGGACATTTCTGTTGTTGTGAACATTTCCCTGTACCCTTTTTAATGCCCTGCTCCCAAAGGCAATAAATACATAAAGTGCTTTCATTTCACCACAGGTTAGTTTTACCTACTCTAGAAGTTCATGTAGGTGGAAATATACAGTATATTCTCTTTTGTGTCTGGTTTCTTTCACTCAGCATACTTTCAAGAAGATTCATATCATTGTCTATATCAGTATTTTTTTCACTTTGTTTCTGAGTAAAATCCCATTATATAAATGTAGCACCTATTTGTTTACCCATTCTCCTCTTGGCGGACTTTTGGGGTTTTTCCTGTTCTTGTCTATTATGAACAATGGTTTTATTAACCTTCTTACACATAAATTTTTCTTGACATAACACTTCATTTATCTTGGTTGATTACACAGGAGTGGAATTGTGGGTAATAAAGTAGGTGTATGTTAAACCAAATGGTTTCCAAAGTGGTTTTATTACACTCCTACCAACAACGTATGAGAGTTCCAATTACTCCGTATCTTTTTGCTTTGCTTGGTATCTTTTATGTACAGAGAAAAATGAGTCTGTTTCTAGCCTAGTCAAATAAAATGAATGTAGTGTTATGGAACGTTTTTAATAAAACATTGTCATCATGCACATAGAACGTGGATCAGCTATGGTAGAATGAAACACAGCAGTGAGAAAAGAGGCCAGAAGGAGGAGTGGGTAAGATTCTGAATGAGCTGAATCACCTCTCTGCCTTAAGTTATAAGGGACCAGTGAAGTAAGGTGATGCATGTTAGACCAGGTCTGACTGTGCCATAATCATTACATGACTTTTTTAGAGCCATGCCAACTCTCTAGGACTAAATGCTTACCAAATACATCTGGTTGTTCTCATTGTATTTATTTCTTAGTTTCAGTGATAAGAAGAATGAAATAGTAAGTCATATTGGGGGTGAGTTCTTACTAGGTCATTGCAATTGTTTCTTTCAGAGCTGACCTTGGGTAAAATTGTGAGATGAGTTTGTCTTTGGCACTTTCACCTTTGCTTTAAGCTAGTCCTTTCTGCCTACAGTGGTCTCTTACTGCAGTAAGAAGTCCAGTGGTCTCTGTCCAGAAAGAGTTGCTGATAAGGAAGACAGTGAATTCATAGGCTAATTCACACTAAAGTGTTGGAGATTGATGTCTTAGTCCTCTACTCCTCTTAGGTGTGTTTGCATATTTTAAAAGATGCTGGAAGAGCTGCTTTATCCATGAGAAATAGACTTCTAATGCTGACATTTTAATGTTGAAATCTATAGGGGGGATATATTTTAGGAACCCCAGAACTATTCTCTGTGTCTCTGTGGGTGCATTGTTTTTTCAGTTTGGCTCCTAGACTGGGGCTCAGCTTGAGCTTGGTCGTTGCTGCTGCCTTTCAATCACTGCTCCCTTGTCGCATGCAGAGGACGTGATGGCTGCCTCTCTGTGTTAAGTAAGAAGGAAATGGAGCCCCCCCTCCATGTGTCTGTCACAACTGTGGCAGAAACCTGGGCCTGGCACTGTAAGCATGTCCCTAACTTGGCCTTGCTCCTGGAAGTCACCTTAGATTATGCCCAGCCATAATATGACAGGTTGGCTGTTGAACATTAGGAGCTCTGGTTCCTATCTTAGATACTGAAAGCCTTCATGGAAAAGCAGTGTAAGGTCAGGCCTTCCCAGTGTGTTTTGGACTATGAAAAGGGCATTGTCCTGGCATCCTGGAGGCATTGTCAAAGCTCAGGAAATGCTGGCTGATCCTCAGTCTGTCTCACAGGATTGTCTTGAAGGTCAGATGATATAATAGATAGGGAAGTTCTTTGCAAACTATAAAGTACTATGTGAAGGGATGTTAGTGCGGTTTGAATTTCCATGTTCCTATTGTCATAGCAAGGAGATCCCAGTCATTTCCCCTATCCCTGCCCTGGTACCATCTTGTATACTCAGCAGGTTTGTTTTATCTTAACATTGACTTTATTTTAGGCCAGGCATGGTGTCTCATGCCTGTAATCCCAGCACTCTGGGAGGCTAAGGCAGGCAGATCACTTGAGCTCAGGAGTGTGAGACCAGCGTGGGCAACATGGTGAAACACCGTCTCTACAAAAAAATACAAAAATTAACCAGGTGTGGTGGCGCACACTTTGTAGCTTCAGCTACTAGGGATGCTGAGGTGGGAGGATTGCCTGAGCCTGGTAGGTGGAGGTTGCAATGAGTTGAGATCGTGCCACCGCACTACAGCTTGGGTAATGGAGTGAGACCTTGTCTCAGAAAAAAGAAAAGACTTTACTTTATACAAGAAGCCTCAAGAATTTCTTGGACAGTGACTGGCATAATGTTGGCTTATCTCCATGCCTGTTTTCATGATCTCCTATGGAGGTTCTGCCATAAGCTCACATTCTATAATCTCCAAGCTCTCCTTAAAAAAAATTACTTAAATTGAGCTATGGTCTATGATATACAGGACTGGTATTGGGGCTAATGACTGCTGCTTAACTCATTCACTCTCATTTTTTCATCTTTCATTAATTATACTGAATTAGCTCAGGCAAAAACATTTTTGTTAAATGTAAGACATGATTGAGAAATGACATGAGAAAAATATGCTGGGTGCAGGCCTATAATCACGTCATAGATGCTGGAGAGATAAAGATGAACAAGACACAGATACTCTCACAGGAGCTCATAGGAGGGAAGGCAGATACAAATTATGTGTGCACTTCAGGGAGCCAGGTCCCATGGCAGGGATACGTCCAATGCACATGGGACTATGTAATCAATTTGGCTAGAAGCATTTAGAGAAAGCTTGTCAGGAGAGGTGATGTTTAAAGCAAGTCTGAATGATAAATAGGACGATGCCTAGAGGGGAACAGAGTTCAAGACGGGGAGGCAGTTTGTACAGGAAGCGAAAAGGAGTGTGGAGGTGCTAAATGTGGGTGCTATGGAGGAGCTGAAGATAGGGGAGTGGGATGGTGGGATGTGGCCAGAAATTTGGGAGGGCTTATGTGTGGGCTTTCTCAGGACAGGCTGAGTTTGTTGGTTCCACCAGAGTAATTATACAACAATGTCACCGTTCACTTTCAAAAGGGTGAGAGGTCAGACAACAAATTGCACGTTCACTTTTAGGCTAGTAGAAACGATGGGGTACCAGTGAAAGGTTTTAAGCAGAGATCTGATTTAGTGGCAGTAAGTTCAAGAGTGGGAAAGGGGTGTTAGTTCAAAAGAGTAGATTTAAGGTATGGAGAGCCATTAAAGAGACTCAAAAGGTTGTCTCAGGGCAAGATTATTAGGGCCTGAATTAAGTTGGAATATGTAGGGGTGGTGAGGACAGCTTTGAGAGATGTCTGCATAGTAACATCAGTAGGAATTGGCAATCCATTGGATGTGGGGGATGAAGAAAGAGGAGTCTCAGATGATACTCAGATGGTGCCTCAGTGTCATCTACCGGGGTAGAAACCAGGGGAAGATGATTAATTCAGCTTTGGACAAGTGGAGTTTGGGGGGTTTGTGGGAAATCTAAGTTGTGATGTCTAGGAGAAATTGGAAATAAGATTCCGGAGTTTGGAAAGATGCCTGGGCCTGAGATGTAGCTCCAGGTGCCAGGTGGAAGACAGGCACATGGATAAAGAGGGAGCTCTGTGAAGCGTTAGAATTTAAGGACTTTGGCTCATAGATTGTAATTTATCAAACCAACCAAAACTATATTGAAGGTTTACTTACCGAACACCCATTTTGCTAATATATTACTTGTGCATTAGTATCTGAGTGCTTGCTGTATGCCAGGGACTGTTTCACCAGATGGTTTACTATCTTCCAAATTGGCACCAAAATGTTTGATAATGGAGTTTGAAGAAAGAACAGAACACAAATAACTTTGAAAGGTAATGTTTGGATTGGTGGTTACAGTGGCTTCTTCAAAGTTTGTTGCCACAGTGTACTTACTGTGTACAGGTTTATGCTTAATGCAGGGGTAAAAAGAACAGATGAACCTACCCAAAACACAGTGAGGGGTCTTCATTGAACTCAGATAGATCAAGAAAAACTCTTTTACAATCATTGCTTTGTGGAAGTCTCTCACAGATCTCAATGTGTAACGTTATCAACTGGATCAGAATCCTCTCACTGTTGTTCATCTTGTTAAAGGTGTTGTCACTCTCCATCATGTGCAGAATTCCCCTAGGTACTGAGACAGAAGTAAAAGTGATTTATTATTTTGAAAAATCTGCCTAATGTCAATCTTTATTCTATTGTAACTAAGTCTTTCTGGAGCTAAGAACTGGATCTGAAGTCTGATCAAATTGAAATTATTGTAGTGATGAAACAGCCCTGGATTTTTAATGTAGCCTTTAGGTGCTGACATTGTGGCCATGTATATGATTGTCACTATGTTGGATTAGTTTTTAACTGGAAGAGCAGAGTGACAAAAAAAAAAAGAATAGATTGAAACAATGAACAATGTAAACAGATGAAAATGTGTTAAACGAAATTCATAACTGCTTTAATTGGAAGAAAAACAACAGAAAGAAAAGTATGACATCATCTTGTGTGAGGACAAAAAGATGTAGCTGGATTATTATGCTATTAAGAAATATGGTATAAGATTTTATGATTCAAAGAGAACATCATTCGCAGTAAATGAGGTTTGCTTGGAATCAGGGAAACTCAAACTTAAATGGCTGGCCCACAAAGCAACAGCCAAGCATGACGTGTCTCCTGATGGAAGCCCACACAACACCATGATCTTGCCAAGAAGTTGAGGAAGTCTTGCTAAAAAATCAAGTCTAAGTCCAGCCAGGCTTCCAGATCCAACCACCAGTTTAGTGGAAATACAGGGGACAGAGGAGCATTTTAAATTACACCATGGGATGTAATCAGCAAAATCCAGACTGTGGAAAAATTTTACAGGAAAAGAGATTTGATTTCTTCTACCACACATTGGAAGAAAAAAGTAAAGGAAAGAGAACCAAAATAACAAGAGAGAGGCCTATTAATCATTTGCAATATATGGACCACCTTTTATCCCAATTCAAAGGCAAATTATCAAAGGAACATTAACTCCCAGGAGGCAAGTGAAAAAATGGAAACAGTTCTTGGATTTGTGATGATATTATGGAATTGTTGATGTTATTTAGGTGTGATTGTGGTATCGTGGTTGCTTAAAACAAAAAGAACATCCTTCAGAAATACACTTAAAAATATTTACTGATTATATGATACCACATCTGGGATTTACTTCAGAATAATGCAGAGCTGGGCAAAGGGGATGGGATAGAGTTGAAACCCGATTAGCCATGAGTTGTTTACTGAAGCTGGGTGACGGTTATGTTTTGCATGTGGTTTATTATACCATTCCACTTTTGCACGTGTTTGAAATTTTCATTAAGTTAAAAAGTAAAATAAAATGACAAATTTCAAGAATATCTGCTTTTTAAAAACCAGAATCTGGGTTATGACATCAAAACAATGCTTGAACTTGAACATGTTACCTGTTTTCATTTACAAATTAAAGCTGGAGGGTTTTTAAATGTATATATTTTATCCATAATTCTCAATTTTTATGTATTATGAAAAGGTAAGTTAAAAAGTTTAAATGACTAAAGTGCAGTGCTGCAGAAAGATTTTTTAAAATGCCAAATAAATAATAACCTGTGAGTCAAAAACTGCAGGTAGGAAGATGTGAGTAAGAGAATTCCTTTTGTTCCATCATAAAGTTCTCACTCACAATGAATGACAAGTAGATCATCTCCTACCAACACTTACATAACATTTTGCAGTTGCAAAGTTGAAAGATAGTTTCCTAAAAGAATAAAGTTAAATCAGAAGTATTAATGGTAGAAGTATCTTTATAAAGACAGTAAGACAAGAGTTCTTAGTGTACATGTTATTTCCCCAGAGTTCCCAAAGCAAACATAAGCATATTCTAATTTATACCAGTTTTGGGGGAAGAAAAATGTCTTCAAAAACAAAACCCTGACGAAGAACCTGTTATTTGTGAATTCGAAGCTTCTTTAGAAAAAAAGACCCTTTACTTCTGCTACAACCTTGAATTGTTCCCTTATTAGAGACATTTAATATATAACTTGGAGCGGATATACATTTCTCCTGGGCAGACGATGGGAAGGCACTTAAATTTTGGCATCTGCTTTTTCTTTCTGCTAAGGTAGTGCCCAGTGGTGCAGAGTAAGAGTCTGATCTTTTCTTTTTGCACCACTGCCTCAGTTTTTAGCTCACATTTCTTGTGTCAAACCCACTGATTTACGAATAATTATGTTCTCTGCTAAATCATTGTGGCACATGGAGCAACAGGCAGATGAAGCGTGTGTTACTGCTTTGAAGCTACAGCCCACAGTTACCCACTGTATCTAACGCTTCTGATGCATGTCATTTTTCAAGAGAAAAAGTAGATCTCTGCTGGTAGTTGATTTACAGCATTCCTTTCTCAGGTTTCAAGTGGGTGAATCACGAGGTCAAGAAATCCAGATCATCCTGGTCAACATGGTGAAACCCCGTCTCTACTAAAAATGCCAAAAATTAGCTGGGTACGGTGGCGCATGCCTGTAATCCCAGCTACTTGGGAGGCTGAGGCAGGAGAATTGCCTGGACCCAGGAGGCGGAGGTTGTGGTGAGCCGAGATCGCGCCATTGCACTCCAGCCTGGATAACAAGAGCGAAACTCCATCTCAAAAAAAAAAAAATTTAACTTAAAAAAATTAATTCTTTTGGCTTATTAGCCTGAAGAATGAGTGACCACTTTAGTTTTTGTGTGTGTTTTTTGCTGGTTTAAGCAGTTGCGGCTATCAGGCTGAAGACAGGGAAGGAGAGAAAGAAAGGAATCACGGGAATAGAGAAGAGGAACTGGAAAGGGACAAACGATGTTTTTAAAGAATTGAGACTGATTATCCCATGTCGTAGAGGCTCGCTCCTCTTCTCCATAACATCCAGCTCATTTGTTGAATGCCTTCTTAGGACCAGACATTGGAGTAGTCTTGTAATTTAGCAAATAGCAATGGGAGCCCTCATTTTATTTTATTTTCTGGTAGATGATAGTCTCTTACCTAGTAATTGAGTACCTCTACGTGTTCCTACCATGCTATACATTATTTCATTTTCTCTCTATAACACATTTCTGAGGCTGGTGTAATTTTCAGTATGCAAATGGAAACCAGACTCAGAAATACTAATTTGCTATGATCTTTCCTAGATAGTAAGTGGCAGAGCCCAGACACAAGCTCAGATTGCAGTGCTGGGGTCCAAGATTTTTCTATACCATCCAGCTATCTAGAGGACTGTAGGGGGCAGCATTTTAGTTTTTTTTTTTTCTTTATTTCATCTTAGAGGAAAACTGTCCTCAGGGTAGTATAATCCCACCCTCCAGAGAGTCTTGTCTTTTGGGACGATGTCCTTTGCAAGGCTTCCCTTGGGTTCCTCCTCCTTAAACCTGAGGACCAACATTCACCCAGGAAAGGGGCAGCGTTCTCAGATATCAGGCATGAATGGGCCAGAAAGCTCTAGGTAGATTGAGTTTAAGATTTGCTCAAGTTTTGCTGTCAGTACGTTCTCTTAATGTACATCTTAAGTTAGAACTCAGAAGATAAATAAATACAATCAGTGAATTCAGCATAGGGTGGTATGATAGCTATATTTGCCTATTTATACCCCAGTCATCATTGGCTTCACTGTACCTACTTCTCTTGTTTTGACTGACTATGAAGGAAAAAAAATTAAGTGGTGGCTTTGTTGGAAATTTTCAAATTCGTTTTCAAAGTGAGATCCTGCAGATTTCTGAGAGTTCCAGACATATTTTCAGAAAATCTTCAGTTCAAAACTTTTTTCCTTATGATATGAAGATGTGATTCATCCTTTTTTTCCCCCTACTGTTTGACATTTGCCCCAATGGTGCAAAAGAGAAATGGTGGGTAAAACCATGGCACCAAACTATAAAGTCATCATTGTATTCTTGATTGTCACTTGGAGGAGGAAAAAAGCTATTATCACTTAAGAATGTCTTTGATGGAACAGTAAACATTTTTCATGTTATTAAAGCTCAACCCTTGACTCTATATTTGTAACATTCTGTGTGACAAAATGGGAAATATGCTAAAAGCATTTCTGCTTCATACTGAAATACCATCGTATCTCAAGGAAGAGCACTTGTATGATTAAGTTGTTAGCTAAGCTAGCCACTTTTTGCATGGAACACCATTTTTAATTTGAAAAAATGACAGACAAACCATACTATGGTACTTGCAAATTTGTCAGACATTTTCTGACAAACAAATGAACAACTTCTAAAAAACAAATGAACTGAGCCTGTTACTTCAAGGAAAACAACTGCAAGTATTTGGTGCCAGTGATAAAATCAGAGCCTTCAAACCATAATTAGAATTTTGGAAAGTGTATATCCACCATTGCGAGCTTAACGACTTCCCAGTACTTAGTCTTTTCTCATGAGCTTGTTGTTATTAACAATTGTAATTTTAAAAAATTGTGTTATGAGATATGTCAGCATTTAGAAGATGACTTCCAATGATTCAGTGAACACATATTTTCACATGGCCAATATGAGATGTTATAAAATCATGTATGGGTCAAGGATCCCTTGAAAGCGTAAGGTAGACTAATTGATTTTAATGTAAAAGTAGGAAAAGTTCATTGATACAGTTTTATATTGCAACCAACTTCTGAGAAACTACTGCTTGTTTAATGTTATGTAGTATTAAGAATATCTGCAATTATCAAAAAAATCTATTAAAATATATATCTTAAAATTACTGTGTCGGAGGCCGGACTGTATTCATGTACTTCAGCTAGAACATTGCAATGGATTGACTACAGAAGAAGGTATAACAATCTAGCTGTCTTTTAAGTGAGACATTAAAGAGATTTGCAAATTGTAAAATAAATGCCACTCTTTTCATCTTTGGGGGGATGTTTGAAAATATAGTTATCTTTTTTTTTTTTTTGAGATGGAGTTTCACTCTTGTTACTCAGGCTGGAGTGCAATGGCGTGATCTCGACTCACCGCAACCTCCGCCTCCTGTGTTCAGGCAATTCTCCTGCCTCAGCCTCCTGAGTAACTGGGATTACAGGCACGCGCCACCATGCCCAGCTAATTTTTTGTATTTATAGTAGAGACGGGGTTTCACCATGTTGACCAGGATGGTCTCGATCTCTTGACCTCGTGATCCACCTGCCTCGGCCTCCCAAAGTGCTGGGGTTACATGCTTGAATCACCGCGCCCAGCCTGAAAATGTAGTTATCTTTTATTAAAATGTTTATACTAACATGTGAGTGAATTATTATTTTTAGTATATGAATAAATATGTTTAAATGTCTCCATTTAAATTCCTAATTTGACAAATATCAATAGAACCCATACAAACCAAAACTCTTTGAGTCCTAACATTTTTTAACACTATAAAGGAGTCCTCAGACCAAAATATTTTACAACTTTTGGGTTAATCTTTTAAAATGTTCTTTCAAAAGCCCAGTGCTTTAAATTTTAATGACCATGGGGAGAAGGAACTGACACATATTTGTGTATGTTATAATCAGAAAAAATATGTACAATTAGGTGATACAGTGACAGAATTAATTGTCATTTTTTTGAAACTATCATTCTTTTCGTTTCTGATTATTTTTACTGGGCAAGGTAGTTTCTCAGCCAGTTTTTGTTATAAGCCTGTCCTCATAAAAATAAGGTCAGGAAGTGACACCAAAACCACTCAGAAGCCTGTGGTGGTTTCTAGCTTTAGAGCTACCTCTTACAGATAGCTTAATGCTAAACCTTTGCTTGATTCGAGCAGAACAAGGCCATCACAATGCTTCTGAGCCAGCGGTCAGTGCTGTAAGCACTAAAAACTGAACCTCGGGCCAGGCACGGTGGCTCATGCCTGTCATCCCTGTCTCTACTAAAAATGCAAAAAATTAGCTGGGCATGGTGGTGCGTGCCTGTAATCCCAGCTACTCAGGAGGCTGAGGGAGGAGAATTGCCTGAACCCAGGAAGCGGAAGTTGCCATGAGCCGAGATCGCGCCATTGCACTCCAGCCTGGGTAACAAGAAACTCTGTCTCAAAAAAAAAAAACAAAAACTGAACCTCAAAAACAGCTCAAGATCTATGGACAGAGCCTCAGGAGACACATTTCTATGGCACTCACTTACTGACTAACGTTCTCCTTTTATAAACAAGTTTCAAGGTTCTTGAAAAACAGAGGCTGACTCATTTGTTAGTTTTTTTTAAGCTTCATTCTTTTTTCCTTGAAATTATAGTGATGTAGTAGTCTCTTCAAGGAACTGAGGTTTGGGTAAAACAAGAATGATTTAATTTTTTGATAGAGAATTTAATTGCTCTGGCATCTGTTTTCATTATACTACCATTTTATTTCCAGCAACCCCTTATCTCTCTGCTCTTTTGTTTCAAATGAACAAGACAGTAGAGTTTCTGTTTTCCAGACCTCTTTCTTTGGTAACCATTTTCCTAGGCTTTCCCTGTGTCAGTGGACAGGTGGGAGGTAGAAAGACCTGTTTCTTCTCTTCTCCCATGAAACTTGTCTTCAGCATCATTCTTTCATCCTGGTGTCTTGAGATTTCTGTTCGGCTCTCAAGTCAGCAGTGGATGACCCTCTGCATGAAATTGAAGAGGAGTGTGGGGCATGGACAACAGTGGCCGGAGTTTGCAGGCACATTCTTTGTATATTTCAGAGGCTGCCTTAGATTTTGTAAGTGGAAACTTAGTTCTCATAGGATTTTGAAGAAAATCAGCTGCCACCTCTAGGAATTTTCATTTGTTTCCAAAATGTACTGGGTCAAGCATACTTGTATGTTATCACCACTTAGGTTTAGAGGATCCATCCATCCATCCATCCACGCAGCCACCCACAGAGTATTTATGTGGAAAACTATGTAATGGATGTATATATTCATGCATGTGTGTATTTATGTACTTTCTAGTGACACTGGTTTATTCTCACAGAACTCAAAATTTGGTGTGTCTGTGGAGACATAAACAATTAGAAAGGTTAACATAATATGTACCTCCACAGGTGGTGCACACTATGGAGAAAATAAGACAGAGTAAGGGGACAGAAATGGAGCCTATGTGTATGCCATTTGGTTCAAATCAGGTGGCCAGGGAAGGCCCCTCTGATGAGGTGTTATTTGAGCCAGAGGTCTGAAGAAAGGGAGGAAGTGGACCTTGAATCTGTCTGTTGGGAGAGGGAATAGGAAGTACGAAAACTTTAAGGATTGCAGCATGGAGAGGAGTGTAGCTGGGCCTTGAGGTCAGGCAAGGTACCCACATGGTTGTTGGCACAACTTTGGTACCCGCTAATGTTACTTCCCTCTTCAAGAGCATACCCTTGTTACTTAAGTGATATTCACTTTCATTTGGTGCTGGCTTACCATCTGGCTCACTGAACATATCTTTTCCCTTTAGGGGCTTGAAGAGCACAGCATCATAACTATTTACAACTTGATATGTTTTACTAAAGCAGAAACCATTCCAAATTCATAACGACTTTCTCCAGTTTTGTAAATTCCATCATGGTTTCTTATTGTTCCAAGCTAAATTAGGAACCAACTCCCAGCTTAATAAGCATTAAAAGTTCAAATTAACTGTCTGGAAATCTATAACAAGTCCATGCACTGCTAAATATAATTAGCTGTAGTTTGGTTCTAGTTATGGATTATTAAGAAATTACTCTTAAGGCTGGGTGCAGTGGCTCATGTCTATAATCCCAGCACTTTGGGAGGCCGAGGCAGGTGGTCAAGAGATCGAGACCATCCTGGTCAACAAGGTGAAACCCCGTATCTACTAAAAATACAAAAATTAGCTAGGCATTGTGGTGCGCACCTGTAGTCCCAGCTACTTGGGAGGCTGAGGCAGGAGAATTGCTTGAACCCAGAAGGCAGAGGTTGCGGTGAGCCGAGATTGTGCCATTGCACTCCAGTCTCAGTCTGGGTAACAACAGCGAAACTCCATCTGAAAAAAAAGAAATTACTCTTATTTGAGCACCTCACCCATCTAAAATATAGTCAGAAAATTTGGGCATGGCTGGAATTTTTTTTTTTTTTTGAGACAGTGTCTCACTCTTGTCACCCAGGCTGCAGTGCAGTGGCAGGATCTCAGCTCACTGCAACCTCTGCCTTTCGGGTTCAAGTGATTCTCCTGCCTCAGCCTCCTGAGTAGCTAGAATTACAGGCATATAGCACCATGCCTGGTTAATTTTTGTATTGTTAGTAGAGATGGGATTTCACCATGTTTGCCAGGCTGGTCTCAAACTCCTGACCTCAAGTGATCCACATGGCTTGGCCTCCCTGAATGCTGGCATTAGAAATGTGAGCCACCATGCCTGGGCAAATCTTCTGTTCTTGAGCTAATTGTGAGCTATCATTTGTTGAGGACTTTTAATAAATGGTAGTGATATATCTCTACTAAATAACTAGAGAGAACAGCAGGTTGGAGCTCAGTCTGGGTACCTGGTAGGGACTTAATATGTAACTTTTGGAAGGTTATTTCTTATTGAATTTTGATGATATTTCTTGTTTCATGTAAATGTGGATGCTTCCATTATGTGAGTCCTAAGATTTGGGATTTACCAGGTACTGAGAACAGGAGCTTCAAAAAATATGAAATGCCAAGAATATCTATTTTAAAGCTATGAAATTACTTGAGAATTTTGAAAAATATAGATTCTCAGGACCCAGTCTGAATGAGAATCTCTAGGGAAGAGGCCAAGAAAACAGAATTTAGATAAGTACCTTGGCTGATTCTAATGTTTGGAGACCCCTGTTGTGTCCTAAATTATGCCTAACGATTAAGGTAAAGTTTTAGTGGTTGAGAGATTTGCTAGTTGAAAAACACACACACGGAGAAAAAATGTATAGGGGAATGTATTGCTTAGGTGTAGTCTTTTAAGAGTTGACAAAAACCCCAAATGTGTTCTTTTAAGAACCTTTTAAACTGCTATGATGAGGGTCAGGTTACAGTTTTTGCATTATTAGGGGGGCAAATGAGACTCAAAGGCCACAGGCCTTGTTAATGTCTGCAGACACTCAGTGCTAATGTGGAGACTCAAGCCAGGCTTGAAAGTGATAAAATCAGGATGGGAATGTTGGCTTTGCCGCCCATCAACTGTTACACTGGAGACAAGTTACAGGCATTTCCTTTTTCCTGGGGTAACTGAGACCAGGAAAAGGCAATTGAAAGTAGTTCCAGTTAAAATGGGAGCCACAATTTTTTCATAATATATACCTTTAAAAAGGTTTGATTAATATTCTGTTTTTTAAAATGAAAACAAAAATTGTGAAAGGAAATTTGATTCATCTTATATTTATCAGTATTTGGGTTCCAGTGGCACCTGCGTGCTAATTCTTAGAACCAAGAACGGTTCACATAACTCAGTATGTGTTTCTCTGACTGATTTGAAAGCTTGGTAACAGCTTCAACTTCATGCTGACTTTCTCAGCATTGTCCTGAACAGGGTTATTTTTGCAGAAAGCTTTGAAGATTTCCTCAGTTTTTCTAATAGACAGGCATGGCTCCATCAGTGTTGGTCTCGTTGTTGGTGATGGACCTGACATCCCAGATGTACTCTGTCAGGGGTTTGCTGTGATTGGAGCAGTGAATCAGTCAGTTTCATGACTTCCTGCATCCACTACAAGATCTCACTTTTTGATCTGGGGCTGATTTTTATAGCACAGTTTGAATTACAGGATGTATTTGCTACACAGAAAGAGACAACAACAGCCATTTACATGGTGGGCAGGAATAGGGTAGTTTTACGCAGGGAGATGTTAGAGAAGGGACTGATTTAAGAGTGATTTAAAAGAATAACAAAAGTTATTCTGTTCATCAGAGACTGTTCTGATACTCTGACCATTTAGTTTACCTATCTAAGTCTTAGGATTATGGGGATTTTAGTAGTTAATACTCAGATGATGAGTTCAGGTGTCTCTGTAAAATGAATAATGTATTTATTATGAAAGGGATAGTAACTCATGCATAAGTCCAAATACCCTACCATTCTACAGGCGGGACTGCATGTCTAATACTACCATCTTATCTAATGTCTCCTTGGGATCCACCCAGGCACAGGAGAACATAGCGATGCTTGGAGGGGTTCTAACCTAGACTTCAGAAAGAATCTGTTGACAAAACTGAAGCTTAACTCTGGGAGGAAACCATGTTGATTTTGTTAAACGTACTAAGGAATGACAATTCCATAGGGCTCTGATGTTCCCTTCCAGCCCCTCCTCCTGTTGAGGACCTGGTGGGGACACTCAGTCAGGGTGTGGAAGGAACAGCTTCAGGGCCCTACTCACATGTGTCTGGGAGCTGTTACATCTTTTCCATGCCACTTCCTTGGGTGTTACACGTCCTCATTTGAGATATTTAATTCCTACGTTCTTGGTCTTCACCTCTGTGAATGCTTGAAGGTGACACTTAAGTACAGCCTTTATGGAGCCTTTTGTCTGATATGCAGAATATTGACTGCATGCTGGCTGTGTCTGTCTGTCTGTGCCTCTGTCTTTCTCTAGCCAGGGATTACAGACTACCCATGGGCTGAAATCAGCCTATAGACCGGTTTTGCTTCGTGTACAGCACAGAAGAATGCTTTTGAGCTTTTGTAACTTGAACTCCTTAGACGGGGCAGGGTTCTCCAGTGCCCTACATCCCCTGGTGTCTGAATTTCCTGACTTTACACCTCCATGCCTCCTTCTCTGACCTCAGTTTGCAATCCTGAATCTGAGCATTTGTCCTATGTGTTTACTGGGCAGTGTGGAGTGGCCTTGGGGAGACTTTGAAACATGTTTTAGTGAGAAGGATTACTTCTTTACCGGAGTCAAAACTGAAAATACGTTCCCTACGTGGAATACTGTAAAGGCATCTCTCTTGCACCGTTCAGCATCCCATCCTACTCAGCAGCACTCCCACTCTAGGTATTGGGTAGTTTAGGGTCTCACTGTTTTGGAGAGTTTTCAGGGGCGTGGTGGAGAAAGAAATCTCTTCATTTTTTTCAATTTGTTTGGATCAGAAGTTTAGCCTGCTTTCACATAATAGGTTCACTTCTTGTGTCAATGTTAATCCTTACAGTTAAAATTTCCTGGGAATTGCTATTAAGGATCTCTAGCTGTGCTGGAGATAGTGGGGTGGGTGAGGGAAGATCATCAGCTTTGGGTCCGACAGACCTGGTTCTGCAGCCTGTTCTTCCTAGCTTCGTGACCTTAAGTAATGGTTGCCTTATGTATGAAACAAGGGGCCAATGATACCTACTCCCAGAATTGCTGTGAAGGTTACATGAGCTTATGCACAAAAGCACACACCCACAGAGTGTTGTATTAGGATCTGATGCAAACTATGTTCCCACCCACTTGGGAAGGAAATCTATGCCCCATTTACTTCCACGTACTTGGCGGTGAATCATCTATGTTTCATACATAGGGAAACTATGTTCCCTGTGTGTTAGGATTTTATGTAAGCTATATTTCCACCTACTTTAGAAGGAAATTGGTGCCACATTTATTTCCATGTACTGGCAGTGAATCATCTAAAAATACTAGAAAAATGTGATTACAGAAGCCCCCTTTCTCAGCCATTGCTTCAAATCCTAGACAGCTTATTCAACATCATAGGATAGAAGTCATATTCTAGGAGGGTGTCATGTACATGCTTGTCTGTGTTTTTAGGTGTTTTTGGTAGGAGCTATTGTCCGTAAAGCTGTGGGTAAGAGAGAATTCCAGGGCCGGGTCGGGAACGCGTGTTATGTGCTGCTTTACCAGTTTCCTGCTCACTGGGCCACAGGAAATATGTTGTCTGATTTCTTAATCTGCCCACCAGAGCCAATGTCATACCTTTTCCCAAGCCACTGCTTCAGGGTCCAGCTAACTGATGCCACCACATCGCCTCTCCTGGTGAGGACTGACTATGCCATGGGGTGGTGACTGTGAGCGTAGACAGCCCTGTTCATGGGCATGTACACTGCCATGGGTACTCTATGGAAATGCTGGTAGATAACAGAAAAGGAATCGGGGGTTCTACTCTCCAGTATAGCAAGACCCAGGCATAGGCCCAAGGAATTGCTCTTTAGGGTATGTTTGAAACCCATCCCCTACTCTGGGTGATTTTTTTAGTACAAATATAGAAATGCAATGAGAACCTTCTCCCTGTAGTTCTCTTAAGATAAATGAGTTGTAGGGCTCAGACCTATAATCCCAATACTTTGGGAGGCCAAGGCAGGAGGATTGCTTGAGCCCAGAAGTTCAAGACCACCCTGGGAAACATAGTGAGATGCCAGCATCTCTACCCCACCACACATAAAAGAAAAAATCCTGGCATGGTGGTATGCTCCTGTATTCCCAGTTACTTGAGAGGCAGGAGGATTGCTTGAGCCCAGAGTTTAGAGGCTGCAGTGAGCCATAATTGTGCCACTGTGCTCCAGCTTGAGTGACAGAGTGAGACCCTGTCTAAAAAAGAAAAGAATGAGTTAATATTTATAAGGTGTTTCTAGGTCCTAGGAAAAAGGAATGTTTTAAAAGCAGATTGTATATGCTACTTGTTATTCATTTCTTATCTCTGGAGATTGAATGGTAAGTGCCAGGACCAGCATTGTACATTGTCAGGCTGTGTTAGCCCTGTTGTCTGCCTTTTCCTCCTGTTACTAGCAGCTTGTTAGGTTTGGCCACCAGCCTGATGACCTGATCAAGTGCTGCCTGTCAATTTGGAGTGACTGTAGTTGTTTATTTTGTTATTTATTCACTAATAAATGGAGTTGGTTCACCATATATTTTTATGGCATTTGGCCTTTGTACTTTTACAGCATTTGGCCTTTTCCCCAGATATTTGCTTTAAATTTATTAAATTATCTTCTCAATTATAAGTTAAAGTGTATGTTGACTTTTATGGTTTTAATTTTACAGGCTTGTTGTCTTTGAATGACGAGATGGCATCTCTTGAGTCTGTGAGGAGGTTTTGTTCGCTTGTTAGGTTGTTTCAGTTAGGACTTCACCACTACCCCATTCTTAAAAATGGTGCTATGTTAAATCTATTTTAAATCCAGTTTTTGATTATTAATTAAAATGTCTCTTGTGCGTTTTGAAGGTGAAATTACAATTTTGTTGCATGTGAAGTGGGAACCTGTGTTGACAAACAGTTGATTAACATGAGTGGATTTGGGTTACTCTTTTTACTCTGCTCCACGCTGCCTGCCTGTAGGGTAATATAAATACAATGGGCTGATGCTAGGCTTGGCTGCTTCTGGGTAGTCTGACAGGTTTCATCCTGTTAAAGGCTCTTTTTCTCTAGGCCCTAGATTCTAGGGGAATTGGGGGTGATCCTGGTGAATGGAGTCTAACTACGTACTTGCTTCTTGCTTCCAGCACCAGTTACGGCCCACGGAGTGAGGCAGAGAGCACTGGTATGGCTAAATTACTCCTGCAGTCCCCGGCATATTATTGGATGCTCTTTCCCCTCTCCCAGAGCTTCCCTTTTCTTCTAATTTCAAAGATAAGCATCACCTGTAGCCAATGCACCTGCCCTCTATCCCTGTTATGGTAGCTACACATAAACATAGCCATCACTGCTAGGTCCCTTGGGTGGTCACATTTCTTACTGTTCTGATCACCTTGCATTATCAACACTGACCAGTGTGCCTGGCTAATTCCAAACCATGTGAATGGCTGTATCCCTTGTTCTCACGAAGCCTGACAAGAAGAGCTGTGCACATATAAGTTTTGAAAATGAGAATAACTGCAATGGAACAGAAAATATGAGATCATGGATGCTATCTTTTCTTTAGGCCTTCAGTCATTTGGATGTCAGGACTTCCAAGCCTGGGTATCCAGTGGGCCTCTAGGGAAGTGCATCAGAACTCAGCAAGGCTGAGCCCCAGTGACTTCCAAGAGACCATCCCATGCAACAGGGGGTGTCTTCGCTGTGCAAAGCTTTGAGCTACCTCAGAGGCCACCACCTTCATGCCCATCCTTTACATGTATCTTTGGTTCATGTCCCTTGTCCTCCTCAGTGGTCAAGATAGGAATGGTGTCAATGGATGATTATGGTGTGATGTAGAGTAACTCTTCACATAAAACAATGGACAGGGCAGGCAGTTAACACTTGAGGGCCCCTGTTCCAGTCAGCCAAACATGTATTTATTAGGCCTTAAACTAATGGGATAGTTATTAGATTTTTCAGTTTAAAACCTATAGGGAGACTTTATTTTTGGCCAGGATGCTGAAACAAGTATCAGATTTATCTTCCCATGTGAAAAAAATACATGGACAAAATAAATAAAACAATGATTTGTAAGACACTGGATACATCAAACAACAAAGGCCAATGATTCCTGAGAGATAGGAAACAAATTAGGTAAGACCTGTGATACTTTTCAAACTGCCTTAAAAGAGTTTTCAAGCCATAGTACAGGAAAAGGGAACCATGTGGAACCCAACAGACTCCCTGAGTTGAGGGCATGGATCTGAGAGTCCAGAGAGACTAAGGCCACTAAGAATCATGGGATACAGTACCAGAGAAGAGGCAGGTGCACCAAGAGAGAACTCTGGAGATTTACAAAGTTATCCCAACTTTGAGTAGTCAACTGAGAACTGATCAGTGTAAAGAAGCTGCCTGAATCTGGGGAAAGAACCATTCAAAAGGAGCAAAGATAACTGTTTCTGGTGTTCACATAGGGGCAGGAATAATGCTTCTGCCTACCAACCAAACTGGAAAACTTCAAGAGTCATGGAGCATTGGTTAGAGTACATAGAAGGGCCTTGCACATCTTAGTGGGGAATAACTAGCCCAACTGAGCATAGCTCTAGTCTACCTAACAAATCTAAAAAGCAAGATCTGAACAAATAGGGTCAAACTATTTCTAAGTAATAGTTAACTGTGTCCCAGATCAAAGCTGATTTTATAGAAAAACAAAACTATCAATAGGAAAAAATCACAATGTCTGGCATCTGACCAAAAATTACCAGACATACAAAGAAGCAAGAAAATACAGCCCATAATGGGAGCAAATCAATCAAAACAGACCCAGAACTAACATAGATGTTACAATTAGCAGATAAGGATATTAAAACAGTTATATATATTCCATAAGTTAAAGTTAAACACAAACATGGAAAAATTTTTTAAAAGACAAGTAGAAAAATGAAAATAGAAGAAACAAAAAAAGACCCGAATTGGGTCTCAAACATGGGTTGCTTTTCTATGACTCCATCTTTATGTTATTTTGACCAAATCCACATAACTTGAACCTGGCCTCTACTAATTTATCTGACCCATAAGCTCCTCCTCATCTACTCAGTGCTCTCTCTAGCCCAGACTGTGGGGTCATCCCTGCAGTGCTAACTCAGTGATGCCCAGGGATCACTTGACCCTTTATTATTCCTTCATGCCTGCTGTGCCAGTGCCTGACCTGAGCAATCATCTCACAGATGATTAGAAGGTGTTGCTGGACCCATGGCATATAAATTCTTGGTATTAAGCAGATATGTAGCAAAAATTGAAGCATGCTTCTTGTGTTGGTTTCTCAGCAATTCCAAAACTTTTACATGTGAAAGCCCCTTCCTACTTTTTTCCACTCACATTCTGTTTCTCTTACTCTGCTGAGAAAATCCTGCAAGATCTGCCATCTTTATGTGTCTGCTGTCCCTCAGTATGGCCATCTCTTTTCTTCCTTTCTCCTGGCTGCCAGGGAACCTCTCTTCCTACAGAAGCTACACCCTTTCATGGGTGGATCCATCCTTCTCTGGCCTCTTAACACATTCTTGCATGTTCATTTACCTGGTCTGACCACACTTTGTTCAGTCCCTTGCTGTCCTTTGGTTGCTTCTGTGGTGATTTAGAAAGAAAAAACTTCATCTGACTGTAGTATCCTCAGCCACCATTGTGTTTCTCCCGTTTACAGCCAACTTTCTTGACAAACATTCTGTATCTGCATCTCACCAGCTTTCTACTCAGCCCTTGCTTCTCTCTTGCCCAGACACTAAAAAGGAGAGGTAATTACAAAATGTACCTCTCCTTTCTCTGCAGTCTCTCTTGTGACCATGCTGCTGCGTTTGGTTCTGTTTCATGTTTTCCCTTTGGAGGCCTCAAACAACTACAAACCCGTGGCCTCTATTCTGAGTGGTGGTCCTCAACACCCCCAGCTCCTTCTCCCATTCCCTTCAGTGATGACTCAACCTTCATTATTCTTTTCAAGCCCCCCGCCCCATGTACCCTGGGTCTTTATTCTAACTAAGCAGGTGGCTTGGATCCTACTTGATCAGGAAAATTGCATCAAGTGTGACTTCCCTCAGCTACACCCTGCTTCTGACTTGATCTGCATTCCCACCCATCCTCAGTCCTTAGCCTCTGTTCCAGAGGATAATTGTCCTCGATTTTGCTAAAGATCTGTGCTTCCTCACAAACTTTGCTTCCCATTCTTTAACTTCTCCATTTTCTTCTCTCTTCTTTTCTTTTTCTGATCTGTAAACATGGCCGTGCCTCCTCCTAAAAATCTTTTCAGCATTCCCTTGGGTACTTTCTAATTCATCTCCTCCTTTTCATCCAGATGTGTTAGCCTACAGCCTACATACTAATTCTTCATTTCATTCCCTTCTGTTTTCTCCTCCAGCCGCTGCTTAAGCTCTCTGGCTTCCCTCACCACTGTTCTGCTCAAGTAGAGCTTGATAAGGTCACTCAGGGCATCTATATTGCCAAATCCAGTAAGCAGTTTCTCGCCCCCCATCTTACTGGATGTCTCTGTTATATTTGACAGTGTTCATCACTCTTCCACCTCAGAGCCCATGCTTTTTGACTGTTACATCTCTGAAGTCTGTGGGTCATCCTGTTGCTCCTTGACTCTTCCTTTCTCGTGTCTTTGGGCTTCTCTACCACCCTCTGCGGTTTGTGTCCTTGGGGATCCATTTTCAACCTGCTGCTGTCCCCATTCACATCTCTGGTGATCTGTTTCAGTCACGGATTTCACTCTGCCTCCTCCAACTGTATCTGCAGCCCAGATCTCTTGCCTGAGTTCCAGCTCCCTCTGTCCAGTCATGTGCCGGGCACTCCCAATGGGCTTCATTTAGTTTAGTTTTTTTTTTTTAGATGGAGTTTCACTCTGTTGCCCAGGCTGAAGTGCAGTGGCACGACCTTGACTCATTGCAGCCTCTGCCTCCCAGGTTCAAGCAACTTTCCTGCCTCAGCCTCCTGAGTAGCTGGGATTACAGGTGTCCACCCCAGGCCCAGCTAATTTTTGTATTTTTAGTAGAAATGAGGTTTCACCAGATTGGTCAGGCTGTTCTCAAACTTCTGATCGAGTGATTGGCCCACCTCGGCCTCTTGAAGTACTGAGATTACAGGCATGAGCTACTGTGCCCAGCCTGGGCTTCATCTAATCTTTCCTTTTTTTTTTTGTTTGAGGCAGAGTCTCACTTTGTCACCCTGGCTGGAGTACGGTGACGTGATCTTAGCTCACTGCCACCTCTGACTGCCAGGTTCAAGCAGTTCTCTTGCCTCAACCTCCCAAGTAGCTGGAACTACAGGTGTGCAGCACCATGCCCGGCTAATTTTTTGTGTATTTAGTAGAGATGAGGTTTCACCATGCTGGCCAGGCTAGTCTCGAACTCCTGACTTTATGATCTGCCCACCTTGGCCACCCAAAGTGTTGGGATTATAGGTGTGAGCCACCGTGCCTGGCCCGTTTAATCTTTCCGTTAGCAAGCATGCATCTTCTGTCCCCACACTCTTGAATATGAAATGTTGAATATAGCGAATAAAAGCATCTCCCTCTGCCAAGCACCATACTGCTCTGATTCCGCTTCTATCCCTTTGTCCTTCTGTTTCCTTCATGGGCTTCTGTTCTCCAATATCTTAGAAGTGGGCACCCATGCTCATAGGGGCTTTCATCTGCAGGGACACTGTCCGTGGTTACCTGCCGGCTCCATTTTTCCTGTGAGCCGTGGTTCCCTGCTCTCTTTCGAACTCCTTTGGCTCAGACCCCAGTCCTCATTTTCCTCCCATATCAGCACTCTTCACTCCGTTTCTGTCATTGCCTCCTTCTGAACACCCAAGCATGAACTCATACATTTTCCCCACCTACATATTTTGTCTTTCCTACTAACTTAAAAGCAATTTGAAGTGTGTGTTCTGTTCTGTACCTCTGTACCTCTCCATCCCCAATGTGGTGATATGTGAGAGTATAAAGTGAGGCAAAGAAAAGGCAAAAAGAAGAAGTTTCCCATTTTAACAAGAGCTGCAGAGGGTCCGCCTACACCCCCACCACCCACAGCAACTGTGACATGAAGCGATCACTTCAGAGGGGGTATGTGTGGAAGAGGTTTCACCCCCACTTCCATTTCCTGAGGAGAGTGAGGAAGAGGGTTAGCCATTGAAGGATGAAGATATGTCATCAGTGTAATGAAGACTCTTGGGTGATAATGTTTACGGGAATTTTTGACAGCAACACTATGTGGAATCTTCCTTTCCCTTTGGGTAGTGGATCCCTTAATGCCATATTCATCTGGTTCCACAACTTTCCTGTCACCTTCAGTTTTTTAAAAACTTGTGGGCTGGACACCGTGGCTCAAACCTTTAATCCTAGCACTATGGGAGGCTGGCGGCGGGGGGCAGATCACAAGATCAGGAGATCGAGACCATCCTAGCCAACATGGTGAAACCCCATTTCTACTAAAAATACAAAAATTAGCTGGGCATGGTGGTGTGTGCCTGTAATCCCAGCTACTTGGGAGGCTGAGGCAGGAGAATCACTTGAACCAGGGAGTTGGAGGTTGCAATGAGCTGAGATCATGCCACTGCACTCCAGCCTGGTGACAGAGCGAGACTTTATATCCAACAATGACAAAAAGTTGTGATAAAATGCACACAACATAAAAATGTACCTTCTTTACCATTTTTAAGTGTATAGCCCAGTGGTCTTAGGTACACTCACATTGTTGTAAAACCACCACCCCATCCATCTTCAGAATTCTTTTCATATTGCAAAACTGAAACTCTATACCCACTGAATACTAATTCTGTATTCGTCCTCCCTCCAGCCCTTGGCAACCACCATTCTGCTTTCTTTCTCCATAGATTTGGCTACTCTAAGTACCTCCTGTAAGTGGAATCACACAGTACTTATCCTTTTGTGATTGTCCTGTTTTACTTTGCATAATGTCTTCAAGATTCATCCATACTGTAGCATGTGTCAAAATTCCCTGCCCCTGCCTCTTTTTTCTTTCTTTCTTTCTTTTTTTTTTTTTTTTAAGATGAGGTATTATTGTCACCCTGGCTGGTGCAGTGGCATGATCTTGGCTCACTGAAACCTCTGCCCCATGCCCCACCCCACCTGGCTCAAGCCATCCTCCCACTCAGCTTCCTGAGTAGCTGGGACTACAGCATGCACCACCATGCCCAACTAATTTTTTTATTTTTTATAGAGACTGGATTTCACTATTTTCCCAGGCTAGTCTTGAACTCCTGGGCTCAAGTGATCCACCAGCCTCTGCCTCCCAAAGTGCTGGGATTACAGGTGTGAGCCACCATGTCTCGTCAATTTCTTCCCTTTTTATGACTGGATAATATTCCATCGTTAGTATAGGTCACATGTTGTTTGTTTATTCTTCCAAAAGGGGTGCTTAGGTTACTCACCTTCAGTTTTAAAACAATCTCTTTTTAGTATTTAAGATTGGATCTTATTTATGTTGAAAACTTCGTCTCAAACTCAGTTGAGATCTCCTTGGCATGTATCTCCCAGCTTGGCTCAGCTGCTGGACCTGAAGAATATGATGAGGCCTTATCCTGAGATACAATACCCGCTAACCTCTTCTCAGCTCTCCCTCCTCTCTTTTTCCTCTCCCCTCCCCTGTTTCCTCTCCTCTCCCTTTCCCCCTCCCCCAAGAGTGATAGTAAGTAAACTCACATTGTGGTGAAATCCCCTGGAGCCTCCTGCCCTTAGCTTTCTGTTGGGAGGGAATGGTCTCTCAGCCAGAACACTGCATGCCCTCTAAGGCCAACACCCACTTCCTTTCTCAGACTCATTCTGACTTTGAGGAAGTGGTCCAGAGTAGTGGAAGGGCTTAGCGTCCTGTCTCCAGGAAGCCCTGATGGGAAGAGGCTCTCAGAACTTAGATTGTGGGGTACTTTCTGCCTTTGTCCTCAGCAAAAATTCTGGGACAACAGGAAAATTGCCACCCAACATTGTTTCAATACATAAAAAATGAGAGGGGACCTAGATTGAGATGATATTTATAAGGGCTATAGATAGGGTCCCTGAAATTCTGTCTTCCTCTCTTCATCCCTTTTTCAGGTTCCTCCATACTTGAAAAGGAGGGGTTGGGGTCCAGTATAGGATGGGATTTTAAAGTCCCTTTATTAATCACAGAATGTGACACCATTCTTTCCAGAGGTGAGACTGCTCCTTAAAGATAGATGTTTTCGAAGGGGCTTCCTTGCTGTTGTCTGGACTCGACTGCTTTACCAAATAGAACCGTCATTACTTTCCCTCTTTTTGGCAGTCTTTTTTGAGTTCGCATTATCGGTCTAACTGAAAGCGCCTGATTTCTATGGCTGTTACTGCAGCACAGCAGAGGCTTCTCTTTAAATGGTCTGGCTTAGTGGTTTCTAACCCTTTTGATTATGAAAGCCACTGCTGAGTTTCCCAGAGCCTCATATAAGTGTTGCACTTTGGGTCTCTTTTGACTAGTCATGTACTTAATAACAAAAATTTGGTAAATTGGTAAAGCCTTTAATTGGGCTTATTTTTAATTTATGAAATTATATCAGCACTTGTGCATATGTTAGACTTCTTTATCAGTTGAAGACAGTGCTTGCTGCAGTGTGGATTTATGGCACCTTGTGAGGAGTCCTCCCTCTGTCTTTGAAGTCCTAGACTCACAGCTTGGTAATGGTCCCAATAGACGGTTCCTTTAAACAAAGAAAGAAGAGCCTGTAGTGTGACTGAATCTCTATCTTACAAGACTTAACAGTCTAAATGAAAACATCTAGGTTGAAAGTGTTTGTGTTTGCAGAGCATTTGTGTATGAGGGTTTTTTTGTGGATGTTTTCAAGGACTGATGAGGAAGCCACACGAGGGTTATTTCTCTGCTGAAAGGGTAGAGGCCAGGTCATCTGACCCACTGATTAAACTTAAAAAGGGAGAGTGTGTCTTTTGTCACCTCAAAGGCCAGCTGTTTATTTAATTTCTCCACCCTGCAATTGTTTTACATATAGAATAGTTCCTGGAGAAAGATCCTACGTCTGCACAGGTCTATCCTGTTCTGTGGCTGTGTTTACTAAAGTGAGTTCTGTGCTTACATTCACACACTGCAAACTGCACGTACGATGTAAGTGTACTTGTTACGTAGAGTTTTACCAAAACCGTATTAGACTGTCCTCTGAAGCATGTTTTGCATCTGACAAGTCAAGCTCATTCCTTCAGTATTAAGTCTCTCTTGGACCAGGCTCTAGCCTGTGTCCTGGTGATAAGGAGGTGAATGTCACAGAATTCCTATTTTCAATAAACTCACAGTCTGGAGAGGAAGATGATCATCAAAATAAATTTTAGCATGACATGTAATGATGAATATACAGAAGAGCTTGAGAGTCTCCAGGAAGAAGGCCTGGCAATCTCTGGATGGAGGATGGGGATGGAAGATGAAGCGGTCTTAGAGAGATGTATCATGTGGCTCTGTCTGTATACCTGGAAAGGTTAGCCTAAGCATGGGGTGGGCGCTGGTTTCTTTTGCTGAGAAGTTTCTCAGAGAACCTCAGAGTAGCAGGAAGCCTTTGTGATAGATTGCCCAGCCATTTTCATTCTCCTGACCCCTCAGCATCAAAAAATGCCAGTTGGACCCTTGGTTTTGCATTGGAATTAGTAAATAGATAGTTCATCAGAGTGATTGAAAAACCTCTTGTAGTCTGTCCCATGAGAGCAAGGATGTTAATTCTGAAGCCTGGGCCATTTTCCATCCTCGGAATTATATTCTGCTCCTTCCTAAATTCCCATTGTGGTTTCAAATGAAGAGGTCATTGTTCACTTTCCTTCCTAAAAGAAGCAATATATTTAACTTCTGGCTCTTTGCCTGACTGATGGCGAGTTGATCTCTCTGAAGCCAACACCCGTGGCTTCCTATCAAGAGAAACACTCTGCCTCCATCTGATTTCCCCCTCAGGTTGAAGTTATTTAGATCCTACACTGGCTAAGTAGGAGGCTTGCCTGCGGTTATGTCCTACTAGGTGGTGACAGGGCCCTTGATTCCCTCTCCATGTTTAATAGAAATAAAGACAGAGTCTTCGCACTTGAGGGCAGCTAGTTGTTCTCCCAAAGACTATTATAGGAATTTGAAAGCAACTGTCTCCTGTGAAAAATCTATGCTATTCTAGGACTTTGAAGCACAACACAAAAGAATATCACTTTGTTGAGTAGTTTGGGTCCAGGCAGGTGTCCTAGAGCAGAAGTTTTCACTTATTTTTAAGCAGCAAAATAATTTCTTTTCCAAATGAAATCTCCTACAGAATTTAAATACTGAAGGGTTTTTCAGCCCTGGCATGCTTTGTATTTTGGGCCAGAGAATTCTTGTTGTGGAAGCTGTTGTGTGTATTGTGAGATGTGTAGCAGCATCCCTGGCTTCTACCCTCTAGATGACATAAGCAGCACCTCACACCCTCTAGTTGTGACAACAAAAATGTCTCCAGATATTGCAAAATGTCCATTGGGGAGCAAGATCACCTCCCGTTGAGAATCAATGCAATACAGTCTAGAAAACAGACTTTTCTTTTCTTTTCCTTTTTTTTTTTTTTTTGAGACAGAGTCTTGCTCTGTCACCCAGGCTGGAGTGCAGTGGCATGATCTCACTGCAACCTCCACCTCCTTGGTTCAAGCAATTCTCCCGCCTTAGCCTCCCGAGTAGCTGGGACTACAGGTGCATGCTGCCACACCCAGCTAATTTTTTGTATTTTGGCAGAGATAAGGTTTCACCATGGTGCCCATGCTGGTTCCAACCTCCTGAGTTCAGGTAATCTGCCCACCTTGGCCTCCCAAAGTGCTGGGATTATAGGCGTGCACCACTGTGCCCGGCCAAAAACAGACTTTTAAAAATGAAAGAACCCAGGCTTTGGCAGTGGTTTAAGTTTCTTCTTCAGAACTCTGCTCAGGTTCCCTGACTGGCAGTGTTTGAGACCTGGTGGGGCATTCTGGGCTACATAGATCCACTATCTTAGAGGGATAAGTTGTCATTTTAAAAACCTGGGACATAGAGAACTTGTTATAAAAAAGGAAAAGAGCTAAAATTAGACAAATCCACAAGTATGTTGAGCCCACATGTACGCTGAACATTTCTGTCTATGTATCTCCTCGTTACATTGTATATGTGGATGTGTAGCATAAGGGAAAAGAGTCTAAGGGTGGTGTCTGCCTTACTCCTATGTGTTGGGGTTTGGCTACCACAATTTGCCCTATTTTGCCAGAGATGCCAGCTGAAAGCCTGTGACTCACAGCCCAGTGATACAGTCACCCTCACTGCACAAAAAACTCAGCTTCCATGGGACTCAGAGGCCCTGGCCCTGCTCATGGGCATTCCATGGTGAGTGGGCCAGCACCTGCAGCACCTGGTTGGAGCTTGGACCATGGTTGTTTCAAGGTGGATTTCTGTCCTTCTGCCCTTTGTACTAAGCGGATCGTGTATGCCTCTGTACGCGCGTGTGTGTGTGTGTGTGTGTGTGTGTGTGTGTGTGTACGTGTGTCTGTGTCTGTTCTTCTCCCTTCAGAAGCCCAGGGCCACTCTGAGAATTGGTTGTGTGGGAGATGCTGGGAACTTGGCGCATGCTACTCCTACTTTTTCATCCCTAACTTAGGATGATGAAAGTGTTGTTGGAGCCTGTGCCACAGACAGAAAATGTACCTCCTTTATGTGGGCATCAGCATGAACAAGAACAATACCACTATGTGAGTCACCCTCACCTGTGGGGAGATGTGCTGGCTCAGGGAGGGAATTTGCTGCCGGAGGGTCTCAGCTTCAGTCTGTCTCCCCTGCAGACTCATCCTAACCTCATTCAGCGGCTCAAGTGCAGTGTGAATCAGTGGGCAGCTTGTGCCTAGCTAAAGGACTCCCTCCATGTTTTGTTTGTTTGGCTGCTTGTGAAGATCTCTGGGCACATACATCCATGTTTTATTTTCCCAAAAGATCACATGACCGCTACAGTTATCCTTGGAAACAAATCGAGTAAGCACAACTCATTTGATCTATTTGCAGATCTCCAGCCCTTCTAAGAAACTCACTTCCAGAAATGTTTCAGGAGTCCTGTAGAGGTTTGCTTAGAGTTCCTAGAAGAGGCTAAGCATCAGTTGCAATATCCCTCTGTCACCTTCCTCTTCCCCAGTGCTACTGCCATGGGCTAGAGGAGTGGGTAACTTCCTTAGGAACTTGGGTAAGGGACCTGAAGCTCCCCGCCCACTCTGGCCCTAGATGGGCTATAAGAATAAAACACAACCTTGCTAAAGATTTGAAATTAGTTTGATTTATGTAAATCTCTGGTGTGAACTATTGCTATTTGATAAGTACACAGAGCATTGAACTGAAAACAGCCTCAACACAGGTTACCACTGCTAATATTACTTTATAGTAGTGCTTTCATCAGTGACCCCAGGTATATAATTGGTTGGTTTTGCAAGAAGAGTGGAGTTCCCAGGATGCTTTTCGTCCCCCCCTGGTTCCCTTATAAGTGACTGTATCTCCTGAGTTCTCTGCACTTTTGCCACCATTTGTTGTCAATATATTCAGCCAGTTTTAGGCAATGTTGATAGGGATGTGAAAACTAAACACTATAAAATAGAATGGACTTTATATCTAGGAGTTGCAGAAAATATCCCTACGTGTATTCCTACCTTTTATAGTGTACAAATTGCTCTTACGTGCATGCCCTTGCATAATCATCACAAGTCAGCCTTGTGACCTAGGCTCTCTCTTGGCCTTATCTTGAGAGAATGTATGGAATCTGATAATATCGCAGCCCTGTAGGAAAACTTTTCAGTGCCTTCCTATGATCTGTGAAGGCCTATACTCCTCCTTCTAATCCTGGGCTGGTATTGACCTGCTTTTTAAATCTCATCTCCTACTGGACCTTCATATTCATCGTAGTTCTAGCAATAATATCCTACTTGTAGATACCTGAATGTGGCAAGCTGTTTTCTACTTCTCCTTACTAATTTATGGAAACACCAATTCACCCATTTAGTCATTCACTGCTACTTACATGCTAGGCACTGGTAACATCCCCTAACCCCCTGGTCTAAGCAGACAGAGATGGTGCTGTGTGATAAGAGCTTTAGTCTTGGTGCTAGGGGAGCTGTAAGGAGGGCACCCAGCTTTTACTCGAAGGGATTGGGGAGGTTTCTCTGATAAGGCAACTCCTAAGTAAGACATTTTAGTGGGAGGTGGATGGGAGAGTTAGGAGAGGAGAAGAAGAAAGAGATTAGGGCAGATATGGACCCCAGGTTAGACAGGCATGGATGAATGATAAGGTCTTGGTAGTGGGTAGTACCAGATGCAGGTGTATAGTTTTAAGGACTTTGCCCTGAGGCCTGAAGGCAGCCATTCAATGTTTTTGTTTTTTGTTTTTTTGAGACAGGGTCTCACTCTGTCACCCAGGCTGGAGTGAATTTTTAAATATGAGATAATAACTGATATGGCTAGGCTTTGTGTCCCCACCCAAATCTCTTCTTAAATTGTAATCCCCAGGGGTTGAGGGAGAGAGTTGGTGGAAGGTGATTGGATCATGGGGGCAGTTTTTTCCATGCTGATCTGATGGTTTTATAAGGGACTCTTCCCCCTTCACTTCTCCCACATACTCTCTCTCTCACCTGCTGTCATGTAACACATGTCTACTTCCCCTTATGCCATGATTGTAAGTTTCCTGAGGCCTCACTAGCCATGCAGAACTGTGAGTCAATTAAACCTCTTTTCTTTATACATTACCCAGTTTCAATATGTCTTTATAGCAGTGTGAGAACAGACTAATACTATAAATTGGTACTGAAATAGTGAGGTACTGATATAAAGATATCCAAAAATATGGAAGCAACTTTGGAGCTGGATAGCAGGCAGAGGTTAGAACAGTTTGGAGCACTCAGAAAAAGATAGGAAGCTGTGGGAAAGCTGGGAACTCCCTAGACACTTGTTGAATGACTTTGACCCAAATACTGATAGTGATATGGATAATGAAGTCCAGGCAGAAATAGTTTCAGATGGACATGAGGAACTTCTTGGGTCCTAGAGTAAAGGTGACTCCTGCTATGCTTTAGTAAAGAGGCTGGCAGCATTTTACCCACTAGAGATCTGTGGAACTTTGAATTTGAGAGAAATGATCTGAAATTGGAACTTATTTTTAAAAGGAAAGCAGAGCATAGAAGTTTGGAAAATTTGCAGCCTGACAATGCAGTAGAAAAGAAAAACCCATTTTCTGGGAGAGAAATTCAAGCCAGCTGCAGAAATTTGCATAAATAACAAGGAGCCAAATGTTAATCACCAAGACAATGGGGAAAATGTTCCTAGGGCATGTGAAGGACCTTTGCAGCAGCCCCTCCTATCACAGGCCCAGAGGCCTGGAAGGAAAAAATGGTTTCATGGGCTGGGCCCAGGGCCCTGCTGCTCTGTGCAGCCTCAGAACTTGGTGCCCTACTTCCCAGCCACTCCAGTCATGGCTAAAATGGGTAAATGTTTTAAAAGTCAGCTCAGATGTTGCTTCAGAGGGTGTAAGCCCCAACCCTTGGTGGCTTCTATGTGGTGTTGGGCCTGCAGGTACACAGAAGTCAAGAATTGAGGTTTAGGAACCTCAACCTAGATTTCAGAGGATGTATGGAAACACCTGGATGTCCAGGCAGAAGTCTGCTGCAGGGGCAAAGCCCTCATAGAGAACCTCTGCTAGGACAGTGCAAAAAGAAAATGTGGGGTTGGAGCCCCCACACAGAGTCCCCACTGGGACACTGCCTAGTGGAGCTGTGAGAAGAGGGCTACCATCCTCCAGACCCCAGCAGATCAACTGAGAGCTTGTACCAGGCACCTGAAAAAGTCACACTCAATGCCAGCCTGTGAAAGCAGCTGGGAAGAGGATATACCCTGCAGAAGCATAGCGGTGGAGCTGCCCAAGGCTGTGGTAGCCCAATCCTTGTATCAGCATGACCTGGATGTGAGACATGGAGTCAAAGGAGATCATTTTGGAACTTTAAGATTTAATGACTACCCCACTGGACTTTTGACTTGCATGGGACCTGTAACCCCTTTGTTTTGACCAATTTCTCCCATTTGGAATGGGTGTTCTTATCCAATGCCTGTACCACCATTGTATCTCGGAAGGAACTAACTTGATTTTGATTTTACAGGCTTATAGGTGAAAGAAACTTGCCTTGTCTCAGATGAGATGTTGGACTGTGAACTTTTGAGTTAACACTGAAATGAGTTAAGAAATTTGGCAGACTATTGGGAAGGCATGATTGGTTTTGAAATGTGAAAAGATATGAGATTTAGGAAGGGCTAGGGCTGGAATTATATAGTTAGGCTTTGCGTCCCCACCCAAATCTTAGCTTGAATTGTAATCCCCAAGTGTTGAGTAGAGACCTGGTGGGAGGTGATTGGATCATGGGGGGAGTGGCTTCCCTCTTGCTGTTCTCATGATGGTGAGTGAGTTCTCATGAGATCTGATGGTTTTATAAGGGGCTCTTCCCCCTTCACTTCTCCCACAGTCTCTCTGTCTTTCCTGCGGCCACGTAAGGCATGCCTGTTTCCCCTTCTGCCATGATTATAAGTTTCTTGAGGCCTCCCCAGCCATAGGGAACTGTGAATCAATGAAACCTCTTTTCTTTATAAATTACCCAGCAGTGTGAGAACAGACTAATACAATAACTATATTCTCTTCTTTCTGGAGAGCCCCAGCCGCACTTGACTTCCAGGTCAGTGGGAAACAGTCCAAGGTGCAACCTGGAACACTTTCATTTGGCTTTTTCATGCAGAGGAACATTTACATGTCCCTGCTTGTTCTTTCTACCCATGGCCTACACACACTGCCAAGCTGTTACATTCCCCATTGTGCAATGTGTTTGCCATCACCTTCAATGAAAACAATTTTTTAAATGTCAGAATTATTTTCTTAGTTATTAATCCCAAACACAGACACCAGAAACATGATCCAGAATAAAGCTTTCAGTTCACGTTGACCTTGTCATTGCTGAAGCAAGAAAGACTCTTAGCTTTTTCACAAATATGGACAAAACTCAGTAGGAATGTTTTCATCACAAATATCACTTCCTAATAATTCTTTGATCTAGTGTAATTTCTATTTAGTCTTGGATGGTAATTTTGCCCCAGGAAAGTCCAAGGGGTCTTATGTGAAGACTTCTGTTTTGTTTAGCGTTTGCCACAAATACTGGGAGGAGAAAGTTTTCTGTAATTCATACAGCTTTATGTTAGAAGGCTATAGCTTATTTTTAAATAGTTTCTGTTCAAAAAATTTTCAACTACAATTATAGTGTGAAATGCCTTGTCCTTGTGTTCACAGAGAAATTCTCTCATACAACTACAAGAAAATGTGGAACATTTTGTCTGAGGAAATTCAACTCTTTCGTCTCATGATTTACTGCTTCAAGAATGCAGTTTACCAAAGTGGATTAGAAACTGTTTGTAATGGGGAAATACATACACTTATTGAAAGTAGTTGTCAACAAAAAGTCAAACTCAGTAAAATATTTAAAGAGGTTTATTCTGAGCCAAATATGAGTGACCATGGCCCGAGGCATAGTCTCAAGAGATTCTGAGAACATGTGCCCAGGGCGGTTGGGTTACAGTTTGATTCTATACATTTCAAAGGGACATAAGACATCAATCAATACATGTGAGTATACATTGGTTCGGTCTGGAAAGGCAGGACAACTTGAAGCAAGGGGTGGGGAGTTGTGTGGGGGAGGGTGCTTACAGGTTACAGGCGGATTCAAAGATTTTCTTATTGGCAGTTGGTTGAAAGAGGTAGATTAGTTAGTATCTGGAGACTTAGAATTAATAGAAAGGAGTGTCTGGGTTAAGCTAAGGGCTTATGGAGACCGAGATTCTTATTTATGTAGATGAAGTCTCAGAGGTGTCAGCCCTTAGAAACAATAGATGGCAAAAGTTTCCTGTATAGATCTAGGAAAGTTGCTAGACTCAACAGTTACCTCTTTAGGATTGGGAGGGCCTGGAGGGGGAAAGATCTAGTTATGTTAATAGAGATTCTTTACAGATGCAGATTTTTCTCCACAAAAGATGGCTTTGTGGGGGTCATTTCAAAATATGGCAAATAAACATATTTTGGGATAAAATATTTTTATTTTCTTCTTTGGTTGTTTTGTTTGTTTTTGAGACAGGGTCTCACTCTGTCTCCCAGGCTGGAGTGCAGTGGCATGATCATGGCTCACTGCAGCTTCAACCTTCTGGGCTTAAGTGAGGTGATCCTCCTGCCTCAGCTGCCCAAGTATCTGGGACTACAGGCATGTTCCATCATGCCCACTAATTTTTTTTTTTTTTTTTTGAGAGAGTCTGTTCTGTCGCCAGGCTGGAGTGCAGTGGCTCAATCTCGGCTTACTGCAACCTCCGCCTCCCAGATTCAAGCGATTCTCCTTTCTCAGCCTCCCAAGTAGCTGTGATTACAGGCATGTACCACCACACCCAACTAATTTTTGGGGATTCACCCCAAAATGATGGGGTTTCACCATGTTGGCCAGGATGGTCTTGATCTCTTGACCTCGTGATCTGCCCACCTCAGCCTCCCAAAGTGCTGTGATTACAGGCGTGAGCCTCTGCACCCGGCCTACCCACGAATTTTTGTATTTTTGTAGAAACAGAGTTTTATCATGTTACCCAGGCTTGTCTCAAAATCCTGGGCTCAAGTGATCCACCTGCCTTAGCCTCCTGGAGTGCTGTAATTACAGCCGTGAGCCACTGCACCCAGCTGTTACCTTCTTTATGTATTATGTGATGCTAGCCAGGTGTGGTGGCTCACATCTATAATCCTAGCACTCTGGAATACTGAGGCCGGTGGATTGCTTAAGACTAGGAATTGGAGACCAACCTGGGCAACATAGTGAAATCTCATCTGCACACACACACACACACACAAATAAAAAAAAAAGATATATATATATATCACGTGATGCTATACCAGAGGCAGGTTGAGTTGGTATTTTTGTAGAGACAGGATTTCACCATGTTACTCAGGCTAGTCTCAAACTCCTGGGATCAAGCAATCCACCTGCCTCAGCCTTCCAAAGTGCTAGGATTGTAGGTGCTCTGCACTCCAGCCTGGGAGGCAGAGTGAGATGCTGTCTCAAAAACAAAACAAAACAAAAAAACAAGAAAATTAACACTAAAACACAGCTCCTAAAACCGACAGAACAGACCCTTTGTAACAATAAGGGTCTGTTCTGTCGGTTTTAGGAGCTGTGTTTTAGTGTTAATGCTGATCAGTTGAGTCTAAACTCCAAAAGGGAGAGGATATAATGAGGCATGTCTGACTCCCTTTTTGCGTCATGGCCTTAACTAGTTTTTCAGGTTTTTGTTTTTGAATCCACTTTGTTGAGAAGGGGTCCATTCACTCAGTAGGGGAGCTTAAAATTTTATTTTTGGTTGACAAAGTGAAGAGGCATTCCTCTGTAAGTCCTCACCCTCTAACCAGTCTATGCCAGATGCTGAGGAAAGCTTAAACTCGCTTATCATCTGATTTGAGTCTGGAGTGGTTTGTTGTAGGCCTGCCCTTATCAAAATGGGTTTTTTGGTAATTGATCCACTTTACTTCTATGTCTGAGTAAAGCTTTAACCTGGCCCTTAAACACCAAAAGTGCTTTAGTGGGAGCTCTTGTTTTGGGAAAATGAAAAATTTCTGGGTCTGTCAATCACAGAAAGCATTCCCCACTGGTCTGATTCTGAAATTCAGTCATTGCCTATAAAAGTTAAAAACAATTTGTTTTTCTGTAGCTAGCTTTTACTCTGTCTCTTTAAAATAACTTTTTTGGAGGAGAGGTGGAGCAAGATTTGAGTAACTATTGTTTTTTTCTTTTTTTGCTTAGATGGTTTAAAGAATTCTGCATGCCATAGTTGACATTCCATCATTATCCTGTGTTCCACATTCAAGGCTAAAGGTTAAAAATAAGTTCTTAAAGAAAGCAAAATTAAAGCGAGAGGGAATTATCTCTCAATTGTTTTAGAGATGTCTACCATTTTACATGAGTTTCTGCTGGGCTGGAGAATAGAAGGAAGCATGAAAGGTTTCATTCCTTGCAAATCAAGTGAAACTGGCTCCTACCCTCTTCTTCAATACAAATATGAAACTGAGAAAAAGTAAACTGGAAGACCAGAAAGGGCACAGATTTTTGTACAGTTTTCATCAGGATTACTATGTTCATATTATGGAACCAGTTTATAAGCTTTGGGTCACAACTTAAGTAGAAACCTATAGAACTGATACAACCTGTTGTTCAAAGACAGATGGTGAACAAATGTTTATAAATGCTGTCAGAGAGCATGTGCTTACCCACTGTTTTTTGTCTTTGCACTCAAAGAAGGATTTGAGGAATTTCTTTGAAAAATCAGAGTCTCTACAATAACTGAATACCTTACTTTCAAATAATGGAGAATAGTCACACCCATTGTTTTCAGGGCCTCAGGGAATCCTAGAATGCTGTCCTGTGGACTGTGTAGTAGTTGCCAAGATCAATTCTGTTTCAGTTAATAAAGAACTTCACAATGAAACTAACAAGATTCATTTTAAAGAGGCCAGGAAAATAAAATAAAAACCCGTAATTAATAGGAATTGTAAATAGAGAGGAAGCAGAAACAATGTAATTTGAATTATCTTATTAAAATGTAAAAATATTAAAATTTAGTTTATCTTACTCAGCTAGAGATGGTATAAAAACTTGACAGAAGTGTGATTTTTGTTTTATCTGCTGGCCAGAATAATGCTATATACATGGGATTTTGTAGGTTTTACTTCTACCCCCCATCTTCCAATATATATATAGAAAAAAGTAAATATGATCCCTAATCTTTCTAAAACCTTCTTTACCTTTACTCTAGACATACATAGTCTTGGGCAAAGAGTTCTCAGGTAAGTTCCATGGAATCAAGAGTAGAGGCATATGTTGCTTTTCTCAACAGGAAAAACAGTGACTGTGTCCCCTTAAATAAACAGCTATACAAGAAAGTCATGATTCAAATGAAAGACAGTCTTTCATTTTGAAAATAAGCAAAATATTTGAACAGACATTTCTCAAAAGAAATATGAATGAGCAATACACACATAAAAACATGCTCAGCAATTTTAGGCTTTAGGGAAATGCAAATTAAGACCACAATGAGATACTACTAGAAAGGCTAAAATGAAAAAGACCAACAACACTAAATGTCAGTGAGATTATGGAGCGCTGGAACTTTTTGTATTTTTAATGGGAGTTCAAAATGGTACAACCACTTTGAAAAATGGTCTGACAGTTTCTTACAAAACTAAACAGACCATTACCTTGTGACCCAGCAATTCTTATCTTAGGCATTCACCCAAGAGAAATGAAGCATATCTCCATGAATAGAAAGCAGATGCCAGCCATGGTATGATTTTGAGCAGCTGGTAGAATAAGAGAATAGGGACTGTATCTGGACTTGCTGCTAGAGTAGTTAGGCAGATATGAGCAGGGCAGGAGAGGCCCCCTCTTCCCACAGGAATGTCAGGCAACCATCAGGTAATGGTCAGGTGGTTGTTAAACTGTATCTCTAACATACTATCATAGCTGGCACCAGGGAAAGGCAGGCTCCCGACAGATAGAAAACATCTGAAATTGGTAATCAGCAGCTTCCTTTTTTTAAATTTTTTTGAGACAGGGGTCTGGCTCTGTTGCCCAGGTTGGGGTGCAGTGGCACAATGTTGGCTCACTCAACCTCTGCCTCCCAGGTTCAAGTGATTCTCGGGCCTCAGCCACCTGAGTAGGTGGGACTACAGGTACGTGCCACCACACCCAGCTAATTTTTTTGTATTTTTAATGGAGACAAGGTTTCACCGTGTTAGCCAGGATGGTCTCCATCTCCTGACCTGGTGATCTGCCCACCTGGGCCTCCCAAAGTGCTGGGATTACAGGTGTGAACCACCGTGGGCCAATCAGAAGCTTCCTCATACAATCTCAGGAATTGGATGAGTGGCCTTAAACGTGCACGCTAAAGGCAAAGTGTTGGCATTTAACTGGTATATGACCTTCCTTTGGGACTCAATTAGTAAGGGAAAAATGCCTCAAATGAGCATGCATAGAATTTCAGTAAACACCCTGCACATGCCACCCCTCCCAAGTGCTGGCAGGCCACTGCACATGCAGACAGCCCACCCCAAGGAAAAATCAAGTGAGGAGAGATGCAGTCCTCAGCACCATGCCAATTGTGTGAAAATCCCAGGTCAAGGGTTGGACAGGGTCCTTGGATCTCTCAAGTTGCCCACTTGGCCCTCTTCCACGTGTTCTTTGCTTCCTTTCATTCCTGTTTTCGAGCTTTTTTTTTTTTTTTTGAGACGGAGTTTCGCTCTTGTTACCCAGGCTGGAGTGCAATGGTGAGATCTCGGCTCACTGCAACCTCCGCCTCCTGGATTCAGGCAATTCTCCTGCCTCAGCCTCCCGAGTAGCTGGGATTACAGGCACGCGCCACCATGCCCAGCTAATTTTTTGTATTTTTAGTAGAGACGGGGTTTCACCAGGTTGGCCAGCATGGTCTCAATCTCTTGACCTCGTGATCCACCCGCCTTGGCCTCCCAAAGTGCTGGGATTACAGGCGTGAGCCACCATGCCCGGCCCTTTCGAGCTTTTTAATAAACATTCACTCTTGTTCTAAAACTTGCCTTGGTCTCTCACTCTACCTTATCCTGACTGGCTAAATTCTTTCCTCCAAGGAAGCAAGAATCGAGCTGCTGTAGACCCATATAGATTCACTGCTGCTGATGCTGTCATGTGGATTTTATTTTAGAGTGTTCTAGAATGCATGCTTAGAGAAGGGAATGTAATCCTAGACACCACTCCGCTCTGTAACAATATAGCTCTGCAGTAATGAGTAAATGCTGTAGGTTTATTTTAAAGCTCTGCTATTGAATATATACAAATACAAGACTGTTATATTTTCCTGGAAAATCTTTTATTATACGATCACTTCTTTTTATTTCTAGTAATTTTTTTTCTCTTACAGTATATTTTATCTGATTTTAATGTGGCTGCATTGCAATTCTTTTGGTTAGTATTGTCTTGCTTTGGATCTTCTTTCATTCATTTACCTTCTACTCTTTCTACCTGTGTCTTAGATTTGTGCCTTATGAACAACAGGCGGTTAGATTTTGATTTTTTTTTTTTTAGACGGAATCTTGCTCTGTCACTCAGGCTGAAGTGCAGTGGTGCCATCTCAGCTCAGCTCACTGCAACCTCTGCCTCCTGGGTTCAAGTGATTCTCCTGCCTTGGTCTACTAAGTAGCTGAGACTACAGGTACGCACTACCATGCCTGGCTAATTTTTGTATTTTTAGTAGAGACGGGGTTTCACCATGTTGGCCAGGATGGTTTTGATCTCTTGATCTCGCGATCTGCCTGCCTTAGCCTCCCAAAGAGCTGGAATTACAAGCGTGAGCTACTGAGCCTGGCCTGGATTTCATATTTTTAAAAGTTTATTGAGATACTCCCTCTACCACTGTCTCTACCAATTCCATTTTTTCCCACCTCTATTGGTTTGGAAGATAGAATCTCTTTTTTTAAAGTGATTCTACTTGGAATTTTAACATGTCTATGTAACAAAGTCTAAAGTTAGCTACCACTTTATCCTCATACTGAGCAACCTAAGGATGTTAGAATGTTTTTACCTCCAATCACTTTCCTCCTGGCTTATGTGCAATTCTTTGGTATTTTTAATGTATTTTTGTTTTTCTTTTGAAGCTCCATTAACCAGACATTATTACTTATTTCATCATTCTTTGTTTATATTTACCTACATGTTTATAATTTTTTTAACATACCATTTTCTTGTATAACTCAGACCTTCCCTGGAGGAACATTTCCCTCCTTCTTCAAGTACATTCTTTAAATTGATTTAGTTAAAGTATTTGGTAGTTAGTGAAAGTATTTGGTGGTGAACTGTCTCAGTTTTCTTTATTTTGCCCTCATTCTGGAAAGCTAGTTTCTTATTTTATTTTTTTAATAGACACAAGTTCTTGCTTTGTTGCCCAGGCTGGTCTTAAACTGCTGGCTTCAAGCAATCCTCCTGCCTCGGCTTTCCAAAGTGCTGGGATTACAGGCATGAGCCACTGCGCCCAGCAAGAATGCTAGTCTCACTGGGAGCATGGACTCTTAAGAGCTAGAAGGAACTTCACTGATTATTGTCTCAGCCTTTTCGATTTCCAGAAA
The DNA here is from genome assembly GCF_049354715.1 of Callithrix jacchus. Taxonomy (NCBI): domain Eukaryota; kingdom Metazoa; phylum Chordata; class Mammalia; order Primates; family Cebidae; genus Callithrix; species Callithrix jacchus. Next base: position 96,136,373 of record NC_133509.1, read on the forward strand.
AGCCTTCCACCATGCTAAGAAAGAATATATGACTTCCAGGGTCCCTGTTGTGTAATGATTTCTTAGCCTGATACTGAAGATATCCCCTTGTCCTGGTTCCTTTCATCCCGAAGCTAGGATCCTCAACATCTGTCACATTACCCTGTGGGAACCCTATCAGAGAAACTGGTTTTCTGGTTGTTCCCCAACATAGTTTCCCTGGGCTGTGTCATTCCTCCCAAGCAGAGTGTCCTCTCCAAACTTCTCTACTTACCTTAGTTTAAGTACTACTCTTCTGTCATGGAGCCTTTCCTGACTACCCCAGCCTATGGGGGTCTTTCCCTGTTCCTCACCCTGTAGATGGCACTTAGCTTAAGTGCTTGATGCTTTTTATCTCTTTAGAGCTTATTTCTCCAACTGAATGCAGTGCGTCTGAGTCAGTGGTCTTGATCACACACCCATCTGTGAATAATTTTTGAGCATGGACTTCAAATATATTTCATTATAAATGTTATATTTAATAGTACTGTTATAAACACCATAAAATATACACATCATTTTAATGAAGACAATGAGAAAAAAATAAGTGGAAGATCTAGTAGTTCTTTGTGCAGCCCTGCCTAGTGATCTGAGAACCTTGGAGTTTCTTCCCTGTACTGCTTGGTGGTGTCAGCTCGTAAATAGTAGACAAATTCTGTAAGTTCCATATTGGAGATTGATGATACGGGTGTTAAGGCGATTAGGTCAGAAGGTGAATATCAAGAATTCCTTGAATTTTACTTTCTCTTAACTCTGGGCATTGGTGCATAATATATACTATTCTGGCAACACTCTTCCCCATTTTTCCTGCTTCGGATCCCTTTTCCTTGTTCTGAAACCTTCACTGGCTCATAGTTTTATCCTACCCTTCCACAGTCCCATGGAAGCTTTTACTGTGCATAGTGATAGTCATGCACAGTGTAGCTCCAGCATTAGACAGATGTTCAATTGAAGGCATTACTGTATCTTGTTCACCATTATACCCCTACATCCCATCAGTATTCCCAACTTAGTCAGTGTTCAAAAACTGTCAATTGAAGAAGCATATGAGGGAGAGGGAAGGATCGGTTGGGTGTCCTTACAGCCTATATTGAGATTATGGTCATAGCAAAAGATGGTCTGCCACTTGATGCCCCAAATGGGGCAGAATACCTGATTTCCCCTGAAGTGGCTTGTGAACTGCATGACAACCTAGCGTTGAGAGGTCTGTTGTTTCTCATTTTTCAGTGGGAACCCTCACAGTTTGTTGAACTGTAGCATATTTAGACTGGGTGGCTACTAGATTATGATAGGCCTCTGAATTAAAATGGAAGTGTCCAGATTTAATGTTAATATGGTGTATTGGACTGGTATCAAAATTTCCAGAAGATGCAGGCCTTGTTCAGGGTTTTCACCCAGCTATTTCAAATATCCTTATATATGTACCTTTACTTTCCTTAGAAAATTACTTAAGGATAACACTGCATTATTACAGTAATAGAGAAAAAACTCTTTGAATGAATTTTAAGAAAAGAGAATCCATTTGTCCTTGACTAGTAAAATGTTCTCTTTCTGGTAGCAAAGGGACAACACTGGATCATAGAGGAGGGAATTTATTGCAAATCCAAAAATCTGCTTTTATTAGAGGTTTCAATCCCCATCACTACCAAACCTATGTTTATACTGTTTTAAAAACAAAGTTAATTTTTTTCATCTAAGTTTTATTTTGTTCTTAATTTAAGGCATAATTGAATTATAAAAAAATAAGTAAAACCAACCTAGCAGCCAGAATAATATGCATCTAAATCGTTAGCTTCTGACGAGGAGTAATCATGAAAGGTAAATGACATTTGATTAAAGCAGCTGTCTTCATGATCATGGCTCACTGAAGCCTTGAAATCCTGGGTTCAAGTGATACTTCTGCCTCAGCCATCTGAGTAGCTGGAACTACAGGTGCGTTCTCCCATGGCTGGCTGATTTTCTAAAGCAGTTTTGTAAAGATGGGGTCTTGCTATGTTGCCCAGGCTGGTCTTGAACTCCTGGTCTCCAGCAATTCTCCACCTTAACCTTCCAAAGCCTGTGATGGCAGGTATGAGCCACCATGCTTGGCATTTTAATTTTTTAATTATTTTTAATCTTTATTTTCTCTTTTTTTCTTTCTGAGACAGGGTCCTATTGTGTCACCTAGGCTAAAGAGCAGTGGCATGATCACGGCTTACTGTCATCTTGATTGCCCAAGCTCAAGTGATTCTCCTACTTCAGCCTCCCAAGTAGCTGGGACCACAGGCATGTGCCATCAGACCTGGCTGATGTTTTATTATTTGCAGAGACAAGGTCTCACCATGTTGCCCAGACTGGTTTTGTACTCCTGGCCTCAAGTGATCTTCCCACCTCAGCATCCTAAAGTCCTAAGATTATAGGTGTGAGCCACCATGACCCCCTTTTCCTTTTTCTTTTTTTTCCCCTTTATTTCTTCTAAAAAAGGTGGGGGGATACACGTACAAAATATGCAGGTTACGTAAGTATACATATGCCATGATGATTTGCTGTACCTATTGACCCGTCCTCTAAGTTCCCTCCCCCGACTCCCCCACCTCTTTAAGAAAAAAAAAAAAAACTATCAAAAAAAGGTGGCCAAGGTTCAAAGCTCTCACCTTGGTTTTGTGACAAAAGATGATTAATCTTTGGTGTTGGATTTTGAATTAGTCTGTTTACAGTGAGCAACAGTACAGCAGTTTTAAAAATCATGTTGAATCAGAAACACAAGAAAGGCAGCAGAGCTTTCGTTCCGCCATGTACTTGGAAATGACTCGACAGCATACTCCTCATGGCTAATATCCTTTAAGATTTTTTCAAAATCATGAAACCAGAACTTGAGAGCTTAAAAGGGACTTCAGAAGTCTACCAGTGGATAAGAGATTTAAAAAATATCAAAAGGGAAATGGAATAAGCCAAATGAAAGGGCAGGATTCTTTTAGTTCTCAGCAGGAAACACATGTTTATCTGGAAAAGATTTTGGTTGGACAGGTTGTTTGTATAAGAATCTTTTTTGTGAGGAAGGAAGACCAACCTGGGCTTGGAGGCTAGAGTGGGGGCAGAGAGAACAGTTGCTGAGCTTCAAGTAAATGAGAAAAATACACAGATTTTTAAACAGAGGAGCCCTGCTTTCACCAGGATCATATGATCGTGCTATCAGCTTACTTTTAAGTTGTGCTGTATACATACTTTATGAACTATGATTAAATGGTAACTTTAGTATTAGTGGCTACAAGAACAGAAACAGTAACTTTTAAAAAGATATGGAAAGATGTTTTGGGTGAAAAGTGGTTGACTGCAACACAGAGTATGACACATATCATTAATTTAAGACTGTAGCTATAGAGTATATATTTGGCATGTTCACCAGGATTTTCAGTGATTATTGAGGTAATTAAGATTTATGATTTTTAAAAAGAAACTCTTCACGATAGTTTTCTGTACTATTTACATTTTCCGTAGTGATCATTACATTGTCTCTATAAACAAGGACAACAATAAATCAAAAAGAGAGATCTTACATGGTGCCTGCACCTTGACAGCTGAGACCACGTCATAGCTACGTTGTTCCCTTACATTGCGCTTACATTACATTGAAAAGATTATCAGGAGGACAGAGGGTCATGAATGAGATATGCTCTCTCCAGTTAAATTTAGTAATGAAGAATCTGAAAAAAATTTCCAGGTAATTAAAAAATGTTTATAATTTCAAGTATATGAAACCAGGATGGATTATCTCATTTAAGCTTGCAGTTGACAATAACACCATTTTGAGATTTTTTTCAGATAGGATGGCAGTGAGAGTTACAGTGACCTTGCATCTCCACATTATCCAACCCAAATGTGATGGAACAGAAACACTTTTTCTCATCATCCTGACAAGTGGTGATGATCCATTGAGGAATGTTTAATTTTCATGTATTAAAAAATAAAGAAGTTCTGACCTACTATTAAGTGAAAAAATAAAAACAAAACACCAGAAAGGAAGAATGGAGAAGTGGCAGCTAAAAGCCTATTTACAGATGACATCAATAGAGGAAAATGAAATATTTGTAGAATCACAGCAAGAAAATAGGAATTCTGAACATTTTTGCAGAAGAGAACTGTAGAATTCTTGCAATTGGTAATAGGACAGGAGGGAATTTCTATTATTATGTGTGCAGAAAGGAGTAGACACAGTGACAGTTGAAGATTATTATTGTAAACATTTTCTACTTCTCTTCACCTTGAAGAAGCCTACAGAAAGCATATATGGCATAGCTGGACACAGGGGTTCATGTCTGTAATCCTAGCACTTTGTGAGGCCAAAGGGAGATCACCTGAGCCCAGGAGTTTGAGACCAGCTGGGGCAACATAGTGAGACCCCAAATCTACTTGTGATTTTTTAAAAGCATATATGGCTGTAGGATTTCAATGAGAAATCAGGGTAAGTGTAAATACATTACTATAGCAGATGCTATGGATGCCCCACCCATATTTCCTCTTATCCCACAAATTAATTTTTCTTATCACAAAAATTAATTTTGCTGGAAAATTAATACCCTCCCTCCTCTGAAGCAGCCAACAGCCAGTGATGAATGGGAGCCAGAGGATAAATAACCCAACTTCCTCAACCCTGAGGGTGTTCTACTAGGTCCTTGAAATTCCTGACAGGAATTGAGCCTTGGTTGCCCACCCTGGAAATCTGCTCAGTAATATACTTATTGTTGGTTTCCTTCCTTTCCCTGTCTCACTTCTGTAATCCTCTGGTGCATCTGGGGATTCCTTCCTGAATAAACTGCTGGTAACTTAAGTTCCTGTCTTGATCTGTGCTCCTGGGGAAATCCAAAGGAGGACAGGTGTAGACAGAGTACAAGAGGTATTTTTAAATGGCAGCCAGGCTAGGTATGGTGGCTCATGCCTGTTATCCCAGCACTTTGGGAGGCTAAGGTGGGGGGATGACCTGAGGTCAGGAGTTCAAGACCGTCTGGCCAACATGGTGAAACCTCGTCTCTACTAGAAATATAAAAATTAGCCAGCAATCCTCCTGCCTCAGCCCCCTGAGTAGCTGGGATTACAGGCACCTGCCACCACACCTGGCTAATTTTAAACACGAAAACCTTTTGTTGCAGTCTTTGTCACAGGTGCTGGCACAGAATTCCTGGTACCTTCTCCCTGATCTAATTCACCAAGTTCTCCTTCCTCTTTTCCAAAGACTACTAATCTGGAGGTCTTCCTTAGTTAGTCAGAAGACTAGACCTGTAACTCCTGTGATTTCTTCACTCAGTGCCCATGTCATTGTCACCCAGTGGTGGTGTGCGCTTGTTGTAAATACCCATTTAAATTAGGCATTGGCTTAACACACGTTCTGATCTCGGTTTATGTCATTACTGTCTCAAGGATTATATAATCATTCTTTATGCACCATTCTTTTTGCAGGTAGTTGCTTATTCAGTTTTTTTGATGATGTTAAGTAAAATTCTCTTGCTACCTTACCTCATTATCTTCCGGGGATGTATTTTACAGACATAAACCACATAGTGTTTTCTGGTTCTTTCTTGATGAGGCTTTTCTGTTTGTTTTTCTCACGGTTGTTTCCTCCCATGTGTACAAATGATAAAACAAATATCTCAGGAAGAAGAAAGAAGACATTGGATAGTATACCCAGTAGTGCTACAATAGTCAACAGAGTCTGGTGTCCTTACTTCTGTCATTGGCTGCTTGACCTCACTTAACCTTCCTGTTAGTTTCTGTTTCCTCACTGGAAAATTTGTTACTTTCCAGAGTTACCAGGAGAACTGGTGTTAATAAAGGGCACAGTGCAGGGCGTGTGGAAGATTCTAGTGTCAGTTCTAGCACAAGCTATCTAAATGTGTCTCGGACACATTAATTTCTCTACGCCTCAATTTTCTGGGTATTCATTCTTCTAGACAACTAGACAATTGAATTGAAAGTCCGTTCTGTCAGCCAGGTGTGGTGGCTCATACCTGTAATCTCAGCAGTTTGGGAGGCCGAAACAGGAGAATCACTTGGGCATACGAGTTCCAGACCAGCCTGAACAACATAGCAAGACCTTGTTTCTTAAACAAAGAAAAATTCTTTCTATTCCTAGTCTATGGTCATGTGAAGTAAGGGTTTTCACAGTTATTCTAGGTAAGCTACTACCTGTCGGGTACTTATCTAATTATGCTGTATGTATTAACTTATCAAGTCCTCAAATGGCCCTACGAGGAACACACTCTTTATGTTCTATAGCTGAGAAACTGCAGCATAGGATGTTAAACAACTTGCTCAAGGCCACTGAGCTCATAAGGGGAGAAGCAGTCTTCTCACCCCAGGCTCCAGATTCCTCAGCCTCAACCACCACACTCTCTTATCCATTGTCATATAGAAAGCTGTTCTGTCTTCTCAGTGTAACACCTTAAAGGTAAGCCACAGGCCTTGGTAAACCACAGTGCTTTTACTATTAGGCAAATTAAACTTGAGTTAAATCATATTTTACACCGAATCAAAGTTATATTCTCTAAGCATTTTATGCCAGTAATTCTGGAAACTAAAAAGTTCCTTCCAGAAATTTTCTCTGATTTAATTTGCTTACAGTCACCTTAAAAATGAGGAGATGTGATCCATGCTTTTGCCCCATGTCGGAATGTTTTAGAAGTACTTTCAAATATATACTTCTGCTGCTGAAATATAAAACCATAAATTCAGGCAGATAGAACGAAAGACCAAAGAGTGTGAAGTATTTACTGTTTTTGAGATAAAATTGAAACAGTTTCCAGAATCACAGCAAGAGAATAGGAACGCTCAGAGACGTAGCTGCCTCCACAGAAGCCTCGAGTGACCAACACAAGTTTCAGTCCGGCGCAACTTTTTGCAAATGAAAACTTGCCCTGGGGTTGTTTGGTGACTCCTGGTCACTTGTGCTTTCTAAAGTTCTCAAAACAAGCATGGAATGACAGTCCAGTTTTATGACATATAATTTTAGTTCAGAAGAGATGGGTTTTTAGTTTAAAATAGTTCAACTTCATTATATTTGATATAATTACTCTGCACTCTGTGGATGGGTGGCTTTTCAAGACCCGCTCCTGGAGAGACAGATCAGGACTCCAGGCCTGCACGCCTCTGGAGAATGGAATGTGAATTTTCCTGCTGGGCACAGAGCCAGCTTCTTATTTATTTACAGTCATTGGGCACCTAAGGAGCCAAACAGAAGTTATGATGCAAATTTTGGCTGCAAAGCATGTTAGGGTTGCCTGACATGTCTAATTAAAATATGATCTGAGAGATTTCTCAAAGCCCGGGTTGATTTAAGCACCATAGGATTCAATGGGTTTTTTGTTTTTTGTTTTTTAGTCCTTTTAACTCAGTCCTAAGTAAACAGAAGTCAGTACAAACAATGAGGAAGTTCCCTCTGCGTTCCGATGGTGAAGTGATGTTGGAGTCTGCGGGCAGGGGAAGAGTGCAGTGGGAGGGCCGTTTCCTCTTGTTCATGGCAGCAATGTAGAACACGATGGCAGTGAAAGCCATTGGAAGCCATGGGGGCCCCGTTTTCTTTATGTGACCAAACGTCTTGAAAAGCCCCAAGTGTATGTGTAGGTGCATGAGTGTGTACGTTTGTTTTCTAAACAAAGAGGCACATGTGATAAATTATATAAAAGGGAAGAGTGATGTTTGTCCATGTCCCTGTATGAAAGTGCTTGGGAAGTGCGTGGGGCAGGAGTGAAAGCGACAGGTCGTGAGAGAAGATTGAGGTGCGCTCTCAGGCTGCTGTGGGAACAGGTGGGTAGCATGTCACCTCACTTTAGGATTTAGGGGAGGTTGCTCAGGCTCTGAGGCATATAGGTTAATTTCACTATTAATGGTTGGATGAAAAGAGGGAAGGGCAGTTTAAGAAGGTCAAAAGGCAGGAGCGAAGGTGGCAAGAAGTGATTGGCATGGTGGATAGCTACAAGAAGCATTTTCCTAAATCCTCTTCTAGTTATAAAGAATCAACTAGAAAATTTGTAGGTCATGCAACTGCAGTGGCAAGAGCTATTGAGGAAAAAAAATGATTCAATTCATGAAATATTAAACATGCAAGTGAACTGGCATTTTAACCAACCTTTGTAGTATTAAGGGATTAAATAAGTAAATTCTTGGGAATTAGATCCCCAGGGAGAAGTTAATTTGCATCTAGGTATGATAAGTGTTTACTATTAATAATTCAATACAAGTTTTGCTTTGGCCAGTATTAAGCTGGGCCTCAGGCTGGTGATAACAGAGGCTAGAGAGTGTTACCATTAGTCTAATTTTGTCATCTGCCAGCAAAGGAATGTTAAAATCTGTTCACTTTGTGGTTTCTAAATGACTTCTAGAAGTGTCGTGCATGGAAGAGGGCAGTATAGTGTAGCAACTTCTCTTCCTCCACAGTCCTTAGAACCTGTCAGGATTATTGCTTATGACATTATTCCCACAGGGCTGACAACAGGGGCACCTTCATCTTCTTGAGACATATGGGAAACCTAAGAAGGAAAGTCATTAGGCTGTTTGCCAAAGATTACACATACCTCCAAACAAAAACGGAGGCAGGTGTAATTTTAACTGTGCTGGCACCTCTGAAGATATTGGTGTCTTAGCCAAATTCATTTTGATATTTCTGTATTTCACTCTTTGAGATCTATTGTGTAGACTCTAATTTCTTTGACAAGTATTGTCACATTGGTCTCCAAGAAAATTATTAATGAAATAACTACATATTTTTCTTTCTTTTCCTTTTATTTTATTTTATTGGAGAGAGGGTCTTGCTCTGTTGCCCAGCTGGAGTGCAGTGGTGCAATCATGGCTTATGGCAGCCTCAACATCCTGGGCTCAAATGGTCCTCCTTAGTAGCTGAGACCATAGGTACACATCCAGCTATATTCTTTTTCTTTCTTTTCTTTTTGTCTTTTTCTTTTTTATAGAGAAGGAGTTTCACTATGTTGCACAGACTGGTTTCCAACTCTTAGGTTCACGTGATCTCCCACTTCTGCCTCCCAAAGTTTTAGAATTAAAGATGTGAGCCACTGCGCTTGACCTGAATAACTACATTTTTTTAAATGCTGCGATGTGCCTAGCTTTGTGCTAAGCTCTTTGAATGTGTTACCTGATTCAGTCCTTGGAAAAACCCTGTGTGGAAGAGTCCACCTGGTTTCTAGATGGGAAGCCTGAGGCTTAGCAAGAAAAAGAGAGTTGGTGTGGTGGGGCCAGGACTGGAGCCCAGTTTATACACCAACCAACAGGACAGGGTGCCTGTTCTGCCTCACCCTTGTTAAAAAGGACATTTGAGCAATGTTTTTAAGTATTTGCCAACTTAAGAAGCAAAAACGCGACTTAGCTTCTGGTTCTTATGTGTCCGTCTTGGTTAGGATTGGACATCTTTGCATGGTTATTGGCTGTTTGCAACTTACGGTTTTAGGAATTGCCTCTTCACATCCTCTGGCCCATTTTTGCTGGATGGTTCATCTTTTTTTCTTACTGATTTCTGTGTATTATAAATAGTAACCCTTTGCTATGTGTTACAAGTCCTCCCTTCCCTCATTTTCTTTCTTTCAACTTTCTGCTTTGTATTTTTTGTCAAATAGAACTTTAAATTTCTTAAATTGCAAATTTGTAAACTTTTGATGGCTTTAGAGTTTATTATCCCTTTTTAAAAATTTTTTTTAAGAGACAGGGCCTTGCTATATTATTCAGGGTGGTCTTGAACTCCTGGGCTCAAGCAGTCCTCCTGCCTAAGCCTCCCAAGGTGTTGATATTACAGATATGAGTTTTATCCTTATCTTATCCTAGGAGTATAATTTTTTGTGTGTTTTCTTATTGTTCTATAATTTCCTTTTTAACAGGTATCTGAGATTATCTTTGAAATCTTCTGTCTCTTCTAGGGTTTGAAATTTTTTAGCAAATTATTCTTTCATGATTTAAAAAATTTCCTTTGTTTCAGTGATTAAAGAATTATTGAGGAAATAAGCTATATTTTATTAATCACAAGTCTCTGCATACACTAGAAAAATTCTAGTATAATTATTTGGAAGACATAATTATATAGTTTTAAGAGTCCTCAGATTAAAGGCACTGTTTCAAAAGCGTAAGATTAGAAAAGGAATTTTGCACCTATTCCAGGTTAACAGAGGTAGTCTTGTACCTCTGGCTTTTGGACAGAGCTCTCATAGTCTGTGTGGTGGTTGATTTCCCCCATTTAATTTGCAAGGATACCAGAATTAAAGGAGAGTAATGAGAAATGCTTAGAGCCCATAGATGGACCTGAGGTCCCAGACAGCCATACTGGAGCTAGAAGACCATGCTGATGTCACCTGCCGCCCTGTCAGAACCCTGGGAAACCCGTGGTCTGTGCTGCAAGAGATTGCCCCATGATAGCCAGTTATAACCAGGTGATAGGCATCTCAGGGGTTTGTATAGGTCTAACCTTAAAAAGCCACATGGCTGGGTGCGGTGACACACACTCGCAATTCCAGCACTTTGGGAGGCCAAGGCAGGAGGATAACCTGAACCTGGGAGTTGGAGAACAGCCCTGGCATCATAGTGAGACCCCCATGTCTCCAAAATATATTTTTTTTAATTAGCTGGGTATGGCGGTGTGTGCCTATAGCCTCAGCACCTCGGGATGCTGTGGTAGAAGCATCACTTGGGCCTGAGAGTTTGAGGCTGCAGTTAAGTTGTGGTTGAACCACTGTACTTTAGCCTTAGATCCTGTCTCAAGAAAAAAAAAAGGAGTCCTATTAGGAAACCACAGTGATTTGGGGGGGATGTTTTAGATCTTGAAGGAAAAAATAATAATTTGGGGAGAACTTGAACTATCAAACTTTCTCATTTATTAGGTGCATTAGATTCCTTACATCTTTTTCTATTTTTTCTTCTTTTTAATATATAGCTACTCTCCAGAGAGACCGGATCTTCAAACATTTTACCAGGAAGCGCCAAAGGGCAATGCGAAGACGAGTCCACCAGATCAATGGACACAAGTTCATGGCCACGTACCTGAGGCAGCCCACCTACTGCTCTCACTGCAGGGAGTTTATCTGGTAAGGGGTTCCCTGACTTTTCCTCGGAGCTTCCCTCTAATAGGCTCCCTCTGGTTATGTATGACTTCAGCAGAATGTGTGATTATTTAAGAATTCTTTTGGGATCTGATTTTTGCCTTTTATTCTAATATGTTGACCCAATAATTTAAATCTCCATTGCAAAAACAAAAACAAAAAACTAATTAGCTTACAGGTCCAAATTTTAGATATTATTTCTTTTTAAAATCATCTTGAGAAAGATGCTAATGAATCATGAACGGGTCAAAAAGCATAAACCAGAGAAAAAAGCTACTGAGTCAATAAATTGACAATTAGTTAATTGGATAATCAGCCCCTAAGGACCAAAGAATAATCAACAGTATTGCTTTAAGAAGGCATGAATCACATGATGACTTATGGAAATTAATAGTTGAAAGAAAACTAAACACGAAGTAGTTTTCAGCCTCTTGGTATGCAGCAGAAGATAATAGCCTTCAGTGATCATATGCTACAATCTAATCCCAGACAATTAGGAAATAAGATAATTACACATTGAGAAATGTAGAGATTTGGGGCTATAGCTTACTAGACATACAACTGAAGCTTAAGTCAGTGGCAAATGTAAAATAAATTTAACCAATAGATAGTTATCTTTAGTTAGTGATAAATTAAGCATACTTATTTGGAAAGGGAAGAAAGAAGTATGCCCTCATACATTCATCTCAGGAGAAAACACGGCTTAGTAGCACGAAAGCAGATCTATATTTTTGTTGTCAACATTAATCATTTTGTTTAATGAAGGCAGAAACCCTTAGATCAGAGAAGTTTCTGAGTATTGATCAATTAATTACTTTGTATTTTGCTCTCTGTGATACTTTGGATTTTATATCTTCAATAGTCAGAACCTAGGGCTAGTTAGTATTTCTGACCTTTTTAATCAAGAAACAAGTTTTGAGACCCTAAGCTGTAGATATGAAGCCAACGAATGTGTCATAACATTTATTGTCTTTAGAAAAAAAAATCTATTACATTTTTTTTAGGGGGAAAAAATGAGCAGCCCTAGCATCTTTGAGCCCACGTTTCCTCTTTGCATCAGGCTGCACACCGCTTGGCCACAGCCCCACCTCTCTGCGGTTCACTGGTTTGACCTAAGAGTGCCTGCCTGTTGCCGTGTATTTCATGTCACACCTTTCCACTTCTCTCTTTTGTATGACCTGTCAGGCCCCTGACCTGAACTAACATTTGTAATGGAAACTTATTTGATCATTTCACTGAGTTTTTTTTCCACCAAAGAAACATAAACTGCACCCAACTAGTCTTTAACGCCCCCCCCCCCACAGCCTCATACTCATACTCTCTCTCTCTCATACACACTTAAAATATTAGGTGTATGTATTACATATATAGGATTAAGAGCATGGACTCTGACTTCCAGTCTCATCACCAACTGAGTGTGTGACTTGGTCAAGTTGTGTAGCCTATCAATATCTCTTCATTTGCAAAATGGACAACAATTTTATTTTACTTGTATAATAAACTTTTATATAGTACTTAAAGTGCCAGGCCCTATTCTGAGCATTTTGTATTACAACGTTTAACCTTCATTAGAGCCCTATGTAGTAGGCACTGTTATCATTAGTCCCTCTTATGGATGAGGAAACTGTCGCTCAAAGCATCTGTCCATCTGGCTTCAGAGGGTGTGTTCTTACCCATGTTATTTTGAATGCTGCCTCCCGTGGCTTTTTGTGAGGATTAAAAGGAATAGTATATATCAGTCGCTTGGCCCAGTGCCTGGCACATCCTATGGGCTTAGTTACTGTGGTCTTTGTTAAGGAGAATGAGAATACTCCTAATATTACCATCAGCTGTAGAGTATATTAGGGAGAGGCAGAGATGGAAGTGGTAGGCCTGAAGGGCATATTGCGGTGGCACCTCTGCCCACCTGTGGACTCCAGGGGTGATGTGGACACCGGGGACAAGGGCAGGTCCCCTGGGTCAGGCAGCTGCAGTAGACTCTCTGGGTGCTTCCGTGGTGTATCTGTATCTGCTTACTTCAGCATCTGAACATCTTTATGTGAGAGAGAATAAGGCGGGAACTCTTTAGGCCGAGGCTTAATCCCATGTACAGATGAGAATTTATCGCCACTGAGAACTCAGAAATTGCCGGGGACACAGATGGAACGAGAATTGTCGTTACCCACCCATTTGTATCATATGGCGCGTTCTAATCCATCACATGGTTTCCTTGTGTCTCACAGTAACAAACAGTGGCTCACAAAGCACATCATCTTTGCATCTTCCCTGAAATTGTGTTTCCATAAAGGAGGAGAGGATAGAATTTGTCTTCCTTAAGGACTATAAGACAGTTATTGCTGAAATACTTGATTGATGGTAGTTTTCTTCTCTTCAACAGGGGAGTATTTGGGAAACAGGGTTATCAATGCCAAGGTAAGAAAACATTTTAGAAACGATGTTTCATCTTGTTCCTATCTTTAAAAATGATTAGACCAAGAGAAAACAGGATATCTTCCCTTAATGTTGTTATAAATAACTCTCTGTAGGTCATAGGAAGCCCCCATGTAGTTACAACTCTTTAGTTTGGTTAGATCTTGGCCATATCTTAGACAATGTAGAGGGGATGTTTTCACTTCTACAGCCAGGATACCTAATAAAGTTTCATTGTTTAAAGTTTTGTTTCTGCAATAATGTAAGAGTACTAAAAGGTAATGTGATTATCTGAGCTTGCTCTTAAATTTTGAAGATAAACTTTTGTTTTTTTACAATCTGATGGATAATAGATAGGGGTGCTGTTTTCTCTTTTTTTCCCTGCTCAGGAAATATAAGCTATTAACCAAATTGATTGTTGAAATTTTATGATTTCAAAAAAAGTGAGAAATGTTCAAAGTTAAGCTGTCAGTGATCTTGTAAGTTACTACGTTACATTTGCTTTTCACAATCTGAGACAAAGCCAATTTACTAGTGTTCTAGCAGAATTGGAATGAAATACAATGGCAGGAATGGAAGAAGAGCCCTCAGGCGATTTAACCAGGCTGATCAGGCTTGCCTGTCTTCTGGGCCCTCCTTAACCTTTGGCAAGAGTAACATCACATAGTTTATACATGTGGAACCCGTTTCACTCTATAGATGATTGGTAAAACAGTACCATGTGTCCTAGAATGGTAGCCTACGTGTGGGTGAGAAAATCTTGCTTTCTTTTCTGGGAGAGGTGAGGTGACACAATACTTCCCTTGGATGGACTGAATAAGACATACTCTTGAATCTAACTTTGACTTTACTATGTATGAACAATTCCACTGAACTTTCAAAGTTAGGAAAAAAACAAATATATAATCAATATGACAGCAATATTGACCTGCATGCTATTAATCTCAGTCCCAAGTGAGGAGATAGTTCACGAGCCAGAATCAATATCACTTTGTGGCCTGGGCCTGCGAGCACAGGAGTTTGCACTGAAGTCCATGGCAGCCCACCTTACGCACACCAAGATGAGTTGAGAAGCTCTGGATAGACAAGATGACCGTTTTTAGTTTAAAACATGAGATTTCTGATACATCTCTATTGGTATTTTATTTCTTTTTCTCTTTGACCTATAGTGCCTGGATATTTGATGGCCTGATTTTCAGTGCGTCACCTGCTAGTTAAAGAGTAGGAAAGACTGTTAGGAGACATGCAGTCACCACTTTGTCGATGGCTCCCTAAGGCATATAAAACCAAATGCCTGGTTGGAGAGAGGTATTCCATCCTAACACTGATCAAAAGCAACCTGGCATAGGTATTTCAGACAAAGCAGACTTCAGAACAAAGAAAATTATCAGGAATAAAGAGGGGGCAGTAATAAAGGGGTCAGTTTTCCAAGAATACATAACAATTTTTATTGAAGTTTTGTTTTATTTAAAGACCGGTGTAGAGGCGGAGGTTGCAGTGAGCCAAGATCATGCCACTGCACTCCAACCTGGGCAACAGAGTAAGACTTCATTTCAAAAAAAAAAAGACCAGTGTAATAGTACATAACAATTTTTAACATGTATGTATGTATGTACCTAACAACAGGCATCAAATACATGAGTCAAACTGATAGAACCACGAGGAGAAATGAACAAATCCACTTCTGTAGTTGGAGACTTCAATGTCTCAGTAATTGATAGATCCAGCAGGCAGAAAATCAGTAGGGATATAGTTGGTCTGAACAGCATTATCACAACGAGGTAAAATTGGCATTTATAGAATGCTCTACCCAACAACTGCAGTTTTCACATTCTTCTCAGCCTCACAAGGAACATTTACCAACATAGACCACATTTTGGGCCATAAAACATACCTTAACAATTTCAAAATAAGAGAAATCATAAACAGTACCTTCTTAGACCACAATGGAATTAAACTAGAAATCAATAACAGAAAGATCGCTGGAAAAACCCCAAATATTTGAATGTTGAATATCACATTCTAAGTAACACATGGGTCAAAGAAGAAGACTCAAGAGAACATAAAAAATATTTTGAGCCAAGTGAAAATGAAAATGGAAGTTATAAAAATATGTATGATACAGCAAAAGCAGTGCTCATATGGGAATATATAGCACTGAATGCATACAGTAGGAAAGAAGAAAGATCTAAAATCATAAACTGAAATTTCCATCTAAGGAAGCTAGGGAAGGAAGAGAAATTTAAGCCTCAAGCAGGCATAAGGAAATAAATAATACAATCAGAACAGAAATTGGTGAAGTTGAAAATGGGAAAACAACAGAAAAAAATCCATGTAATCCAATGCTGAGTCTTTGAAAAGATTAATAAAATAGATAAGCTTTACCAAGCTAACCAGAAAAAAACCAATACCTCAAAAAATAAAGTCTTTCTGTGTGAAGGATGGTTTTGAGATCACCTCATATAAAAAGACCAGTTCTCTGGGCACTTTTTTCTTTTCTTTTATTTCTACACACACACACACACACACGCACACGCACACACACGCGCGCGCGCGTGCTTGCGCTCTCTCTCTTGCCCCCCCTGTCTCTCTCTCTCTCTCTCTCTCTCTCTCTCTGTTTGTTTTGAGACAAACTTTTGCTCTGTTGACCAGGCTGGAGTACAGTGGCACAATCTTGGCTCACTGCAACCTCCACCTCCCGGATTCAAGCGATTCTCCTGCCTCAGCCTCCCAAGTAGCTGAGATTACAGGCGCCTGCCACCATGCCCAGCTAATTTTTGTATTTTTAAGTAGAGATGGGGTTTCACCATGTTGGTTAGGCTGGTCTTGAACTCCTGACCTCAAGTGATCCACCTGCCTCACCTCCCAAAGTGCTGAGATTACAGACATGTACCACCGTGCTCAGCATTCTGGGCACTTTCAATTTGGTTCTCCTGAAAATTGAATCTGATGAAAGCTAGATGTGTTTTAAGGTATAATACTATTTGCTGACCTGTCACCTGTCTTTATGTAGTTAATCCTGAGGCCTTCCACATGTCTTGAGGGATCCTAAGATGATGTATATTTTTATCCTGCTTCATTGCATGCGTTTATCCTTTGATGACAAGCTCGACTATCTGCACTATGTCACTTATCTAGATGAGAATGAAAAAAAATGTTATTCAGAAAGTTCTAAATATTTCAACAGTTGATTAAGCCATTCAACAAACATTTATTGAATGCCTTCTCTGCTGAAGGCATCATGCAGGGAATTCTGAGGGCATTACAAGGCTGAGTGGAAGGCTTGAAATGAAGGGGTAGGCTAAGGGTTGTGGGAGATGAGAGGAGGGCAAGTCGTTTCAATCTAGAAGGGCAGGTAGGGGCAGAGTATTTTCATGGAAGAGGTATTTTTTGAGTTATATCTTGTCCTAAACTTAAGATTTAATTAGTTGACAGGCAAAAAGGATATCCCAGGGAGAGGAAAGGGCATCAGTAGTTTGTTTCGAGGGGGTGGTCGGCAGATTTGCTCCAGGAAGAGCAACCCACGTAGTTTTTACTGGAACAAGTAGGTCCCATAGAAGAAAGGTGACAGGTAGCTTGAGGCAGCCTCTGGAGGGCCTGGAACCTGGGTGGGGAATTTGAACTCTGTTGATTGGCAATGAATTACCATGGAAGGCTTTCGATTTTGGGGGCAGGACTAGAGTGTTGGAAGAGTCCTCTGGTGGTGGGTGCAGGATGGAATAAAGTCAGGAAGGAAGAAATAAGCCCAGGACTTGATAATGGATAGTTTGAGCCCGAGCAAAAGTCTGTATTAGGATGGCGGCAAAGGCAATAGGAAGGATGGGCGCACCAGCTGCTGTCATGCGGGCCGGGCAGGTCCCATCATGCTGGCATGGCGCAACCCTGGTTGACTGTTGTAACCAGCTGGGCTGCGACCTTCTGATAAATGTATAATTGCTGGATTTAATTTCCTAGTGTGCACCTGTGTCGTCCATAAACGCTGCCATCATCTAATTGTTACAGCCTGTACTTGCCAAAACAATATTAACAAAGCGGATTCAAAGGTAAGAGGATATCAGTTTGCTGATTAAGTGTGTGTGTGTATTGTATGTGCTGTGTGCTGCTCTCTCCCTCCCTCCCTCCCTCCCTCCCTCCTTTCCTCCCCTTATTCCTTCTCCCAGCCCCCCAACCTCTGCTTTCCTCCCTCTGCCACTTCCCTTCCACACTCTTTGAAGCCAAGGGTGGTATTAGAAGAGAAACTTTTTTTTATTATAGCATTTGCATTTCTGTACTTACGTGGCATCATCCGTCCTTGTGAGGACCCCATTAGTGGTTGTCTGGGTGTAAGCTATATGGATTGGTTCTAATCATTTGGAGAGACTTTTGGCGGCGTAAAAGGAGCCCTGAACTTGGCATCTGACAGCCTGGATTTGAATGCTGAATCCAGCTTCTGTTAGCCATCTTCTCTGTAAGCCAAGGCGAGGCCCACAAACTCTCTTTGCCTCAGTTTTAAAACAGGATCAGTGCTTTCTCACACAGTTTTTATAAGTTAAACAAGATAGAATTGATGGGACACATATGTTAATAACTGTAAATTATGCTTCCTAAGTAAAAAGATTGCTGGCTTTCTCCAGCCTCTTAAGAAATTTCAGGGAAGATGTGCGTGTGTGTAAAAGCCTCAATATCATTCTCGCCACTCATATTGCATTCATCTGCAGTAGGCATTATACATTTTAATGGAGGTGAAAGCAGATGTAGTGTTGCTGACACTTAGCAGTAGATTTGCAGATGCATTGAGAGAATGACTCTGGAACACAGTGGTTCTTTATAATACACCTATAGGATTGCTTAAGAGGTATAAACCATAGTTTTTCCAAGAAAGAGGCCAGTAAACTTTCAAGAGGAGTGATTGCCCTACTCCTTTTCATGCATGGATCGGTTGTTATAGCATCAAATTGTGGTGTGGACTGCAGAGCACATGCCTAGTGGAATTATTTGCTGGAAACTGAGATTTAACTCAGATTGTCAGATTGCAAATGCCAGGCAAAGAAAGACTGGAAGGGCTGAATAAGTGGTCACTCTAACGTCACTTTGGAATAAACTTCCGTGATTCCATGGCCTCTGAGTCTCTTTTATTTTTTCTCCTGTGACACAATGTCTAAAAGAACTTGTAGGGATAGCAAGTATATATAGTGTGTAAAAGACCCATTTAGTCCTGAAGTTTAAAGGTTCTGGGACATAGATGGGGGTGTTAGGGGATTGGCAAGGAGAGAAATATGGGCTGAATATGGAAGACAAAGTGAACATCTTAGTTTCTATTTCTCAAAATGGCTAATGATCTAATGTGTCTCTCATGTTTCTGTCTTGTCCTGTTCATTAGAAAATGTGCTTAGTCTGGTTGTAAGACCTGAGTACTGAACTGGGGCTGAGTACAGTAAAATAATACACCTAGCGTAGCAACACTGCATTTGATGGGCTCCCGTTACAGCTTTTACAAAAGACGTTGGTATGAAATTTTAGCTCTTGTCCCTTTGTTTCCTTTTTTATAGATTGCAGAACAGAGGTTCGGGATCAACATCCCACACAAGTTTGGCATCCACAACTACAAAGTGCCAACGTTCTGCGATCACTGTGGCTCATTGCTCTGGGGAATAATGCGACAAGGACTTCAGTGTAAAAGTGAGATGCGGAGGTGCTGGGTACCCGCCTCTTCATGGGAACACTATACCGCAAGCTTTCAGAATTCTGTGGGCTCAGAATCTGTCCTAGAACTGATGGTTTTAGATATGTTGTAAATGAACATCTTAGTCATTTTAAACTTACATGTTGCTTGTCAGGCATGTAAAGAGAACTACATCTGATGCCCACATTTTCTAACCTAGGACATTAAATGTTACATTCTGTGATCCAGCTTGCTAGCTGTCAAGTAGAGGCTGGATGCTGTACTTTAATAGGTGTTTAGAAGAGAAAAAGATGGGATCTTGGTCAGAAATAGAAGACGGTTGAGTCGGGTGAGACACTACAAAGAAAAAATAAATAAAAATTTAAAAGAAATGGAAGATAGGAGGAGGTGGGATGGCCAAGTGAGAAGGTTGAATTAAGAGTTAAGAACTGGCAGGAGGAGAGATCTGATGACCTCACCAGAAATAAAAAGAGCTGCCCTGGGTCTTCTGAAGGAAGCCTCTGATAGAGATTGGAGACAGGGGTAGAATGAAGGAGGCCAAAGCCTTGGTTATGAGCTTGCATCTCACCAGCTGTGCCCAGTGGAGAGTTTGGAGCTGTGGCCCTAGCAAAGGCTCAGAGTGGGTGAGAGCTGATCCCCGACCTGTTAGGAGTTAAGGAGCTGTTGGCCCTGAGCCATCTTGTGGAAATGTAATGATCTGACTGCCTGGGGTGCACCTGAAGCCTTCCTTATCAGACACACCTTGAGCCACAAGTTAAGAAGAGCAATGGGGAGGTAGAATGGCCTGAGTGCAGACAGACAACTTCCATTGACTGCTTGCACTTATGAAGCCTGCTTCTGTCAATAAAAAGGGGCCAGTCACTTGTTTTTAAGAAGGGCACATTCTTCTATCTCTGTAGAACACCATTTAATAATTTTTTTCTCATAAAACCAAAATAGTAGCCAGATCATGGATAACTTGTAGGGCATTGGTCCAGGTGCAGCTTGATCTTAGCTTGATGGTCTTACCTGGGTGTGGGTTCCTATTGGGAAGTCCCTTTCTGCTTTGCATGGTTGCTGCTGATGTGCAGAGCCATGCCTGGGGCCATCTCCATTATCCTTGTCCCTGGTTGCCTGAGGGTAGCACACCTGCAGCGATCCAGCTCCTGTGATTTTTGCTTTTATGGTCACGTGGTGGTTTTGAAAGGCTTCTGTAGGCTCATGTGCCTTACACCCGTCTTCCTGAGAGAGGTGGGTTTCCCATGAAGCGAATGAAGCATAAGTCTCAGGGCTCCTCTCTCTCAAGGGCATCTTCCAAAGCTCTCTACTTGATTTGGTGTTCTTTTTCTTAAAGAGGGTCTCCTAAGCTACAGAAATTCAGGCCCCACAAACCCTGGATCTGTGTGTGCTTCCCAAATGGACTGACTCCGTAAAACAGGAATGTGTTGCTTGTAGCTTCAGATTCACCTCCTATCAGCGGGGCCCATGTCAAAAAACTGTCTCAGAATTTGCTCTAGTTGACGACACCTCAGATCCTTCATCCCAAGGCAGCTTCCTGTGCCCCAGGAGCTCAGCCGCTTTGCTCGCCTCTTCAACTGCCATTTGTACTCTGACCTTCAAAAGTTTTAAGAGTTGCCTTTCCCCCATGAAGCAGTTAGAACCACAGGCTGCAAATGCTGAGAACCACAGCCTCACCGGATGCCCATCTCTGTGCTGTGAGGGCTGCCCAACCACAACAGTACTCAGAAAGAAAGCTGCATAGAGAGGTTTTTCTTGTAGAAACACCATTTCCATCCTGTTTGAACAGCGATCTACATGTGGCATTTAGACTGCTACCTTTTATTTCAGTGTTGAGAAACAGAAAGAAAATAATACAGTTAACATGATTCTTTGTTATTTAATTGCCTGTGAATTGCCACTATGATAAACAGTTTAATCTTTGTATTAGATCACACTAAGTCAGCAAAGCCTGTTTCATGTGATTGAGATGAATGGGTTTCATCAAATCATGGTAAAAAAAATGTATTTGAAATCTATTATTCTTTGGTGTGGCGGGCTGGGCTGGAAATAGATAAAACATCAGGAACTGTTATTAGCGTGAGCTTAATTTTATGAGAAAATTATATTTTTCAGCTGGTAGAAGTCCTCTGTCATAATCTTTCAGGCTATTAAAGTTCTCTATTGCAGCACATGCTGACCTGGTTCCTTTCTGAACATGGATTCTGTTTTCGTCTTCCCTCTAGTATGTAAAATGAATGTACACATTCGATGTCAAGCGAACGTGGCCCCTAACTGTGGGGTAAATGCGGTGGAGCTCGCCAAGACCCTGGCGGGGATGGGTCTTCAACCTGGAAATATTTCTCCAACCTCGGTGAGACTTGGCTTTTTTTCCATGTATCGTAATTTAGAAGTTGTTCAGATGTGGTGAGCCCAAATGAGAGCACGTGGCCTCATCAAAGTTCCTAATCTCAGCAAATACAATAAACAGATTTATTGCCTTTTGCTGTCACCCAGGCTGGAGCGCAGTGGCATAATTATGGTTGAGGCCTCAAGGGATCCTCCTACCTCAGCCTCCTGAGTAGCTGGGACTGCAGGTGTGCACCACTATGTCAGGCTAATTTTTTATGGTTTTTTTTTTTCTTTTTGTAGAGATGAAATCTCACTTTGTCGCGCAGGCTGGTCTCAAACTCCTGGGCTCGAGCGATCCTCCCACTTTGGCCTCCCAAAGTGTTGGTATTACACAGATGTGAGCCACTGTGTCTGGCTGAAATCACATTTTTCATAGCAATTTGTTTTACAAATAAGATTCTATGTACAGTTATATGACGAAATAATGAGCATGGGAAACAAGTAATAAACAGAAAGCAGAAGGACATTTTTTCTTTTTTCTTATCTCTATTTATTTTTTGAGACAGAGTCTCACTCTGTTACCCAGGCTGGAGCGCAGTGGTGTGATCTTGGCTCACTGCAACTTCCACCTTCCAGGTTCAAGCAATTCTCCTGCCTCAGCCTCCCAAGTAGCTGGGATTGCAGGCGCCCACCACCACACCTGGCTAACTTTTGTATTTTTAGTAGAAATAGGGTTTCTCTATGTTGGCCAGACTGGTCTTGAACATCTGATCTCAAGTGATCTGCCCACCTCAGCCTCCCAAAGTGCTGATATTACAGGTGTTAGCTGCCATGCCTGGCCTTTCTTTTCTTTTTAAAAGTCAGCTTTCTGTCAGTGTGGTCTGATGAAAGCCTAAAACCCAGGGTTCTGGGTTATGCTCTTGGCTGGGGACCAGGCAGGACAGGTTACCAGTAACTGTGGGCCTCAGCTTCCTCACCTCTAAAGGGGTTCAACTCAAAGATCTCTGAGGCTCTGCACAGCCCTGGAATCCAGCAGTTCTTGTTTTTGTTTATGATTGTGAATTTATCTTTCACATTCAGCAACAGACAGGAGTCCCTCCCTCTGGACTCTCAGGAGTGGGTGGAGTTGCGTCAGTTGCAGTGGACATGTTTTTGTTAGAACTCTTCCTGAATGACCTCCACCTGCTGTCATCTGGTAGCACCTTGGCTGCTTCCCAAGCCCATGCCTTACTGCTGTCTTCCTGGTCAGCATCTGCAGAGCTGGGAAATAGCCATGGTCATGGGTGTAAGATCTGAATGGTGTAGCTTGGTGCTCAGTTCAGGAAAATGATCAACTTAACTAATCTGTAGGTACTGAGGGAGGGAAGTACAATCACTGCGAGGTTCTTGGTATCCTGAAAATGTCAGCACTAGCCACCTCATTTCCTTTTTACTGAAAGACTCCTGCCTGGTAGGTCAGGGACCTTCATTGACAATGTGCTTTTTGGTTTCAGGAAAGCACTGGGAAAGTCTATCTGGTCAGTCTGTCTTGTGGGTGGGCAGGCAGGAAGCCAGTATTGTGCAGGGATTGCTAATGCAGCGGGCAGTTGTTCCTGGAGAGCAGAGATGAAAGATGTTAGCCCCAACCAGGGCTTCTAAGATACAGTGGGAATAAGATAAGGCCATGCAGCCCAATCTTTAGGAATGGACAGTGCACTTGTCATTTGAATCAAGTATCCTTAATACCGTGATAGCCGGCACCTAGCTGGATGTTAGGCTTTTGCTCTGTTGTCTAGTGATAGCTTATCTTATAAATATCTCAAGGTGGCCTAGCTGCAAAAGTCACCTTGCCTTTAGGTAGCAACATCCTCACGTACTCAGTGGGATGGGACTGGAAGGCCAACTGAGGCAGCCACACTTACTTTCCATTCATTGTGTGGAAACTGGAACTGTTATCATGCTGGTGGGAGTGTAGATTGATCAGTCTTTGCAGAGGGCGGGTGGGCTGTGTATCAGAAGTCTTCAAAATTAGCACGTTGGCACAAGGAATTCCATTTGCAGGAACTTATATTAAGAAAATGGATGATGATAATGATAACACAGCTTAAGTTTATTGAATATGCCAGGCACCAATCTAAGTGCTTTATATGCGTTTGTTCATTTAGGTCTCCTAATGACTCAGGTGACAGATGCTTTAACCTTCTCTTTGTTAGAAGAGGAAACTGAGGCAGGGAGAGGCTGGGTGGGTAACTTTCTCAGGGTCCCAGGTTAGGTTGCAGAGCTGTTATTTGAATCCAGGCAGCTTGCTTGAGAGCTAGACTCTTAATTACTCTGTTTTGAAGATTTGTGTGAAGTGTATTCACTATGGCGTTATTCATTATGATGAAAAATGGGAGATGCCCCATATTACTAATGACAGGGGAATAAATACATTGTGAGATATCCATGAAATGAATATTGAAGAGCCATTAGAACTCATGTTCTTGAAAGATATGCCCATGACAGATTTGTAAATACAAATGTGTTATGAAACAATAACTTGATTATGTTTTTAAAAATTAACCAAGTATAAAAACGTGTGTGTGTTATTTATGCATAGATATAGATCTCTTTGGCAGGGGACTGGTGAGATTTTAGGTATTTAAAATTTTGTCCTTCATGATTTCGATTGTGGTTTTAATATTCACATTGGGCTTTTACTTCTTCTATATAATTTAAAATATTGGTTTAAAAAAGTTGCTTTGTGTCTTGATGCTGAATGATGCTTGAATCTCTGAGCAGACATGAAAACCGCTCTCTGTAAAAGTGGGCACTAGATGGCGCTCGTGGAGTTGGACCTTCCTGTGGGAAGCCACCGCAGAAGACATCTGAGGGACCACACAAGGCATTGGTGTTTCCATGTACTCCCACTTGAGCGCAAACTGTAACTCCGTAGCTTAGATGCATTTTTAATTGACATTTAACATAAACCAGTAAGCACAGATACAGAAGCTGATACTGAAGGTGTTTCAAGTGGCAGAACCAAGCATCTGTCAAGCTCAATTGATCTTTCTCCCACATTATACTGGGGGTGAGACTGCTGTCAGCCAGTGGGGTCTTCATCATGCATGGGTGCTCCATGCTTCTGCTGCGATTTCTGACGTAATGTGTTTTTACTCTTTCAGAAACTCGTTTCCAGATCAACCCTAAGACGACAGGGAAAGGAGAGCAGCAAAGAAGGAAATGGGATTGGGGTTAATTCTTCCAACCGACTTGGTATCGACAACTTTGAGTTCATCCGAGTGCTGGGGAAGGGGAGTTTTGGGAAGGTGAGTCTTGGCTTTAACTATTTGGGTTGAAGTAAGTGTGCTCTGTGTATGGGGTGTGTGTGTGTGTGTGTGTGTGTGTGTACGTACATGCTCACGTTTTCTACATGCCATTCTCTTTCTTCCCCTTGTGTGCATACATCCTGAGACCCCCAAGAGGACTCATTCATGGTCCCTCCTTGTGCTTCGCCATAGGTGATGCTTGCAAGAATAAAAGAAACGGGAGACCTCTATGCTGTGAAGGTGCTGAAGAAGGACGTGATTCTGCAGGATGATGACGTGGAATGTACGATGACTGAGAAAAGAATCCTGTCTCTGGCCCGCAATCATCCCTTCCTTACTCAGTTGTTCTGCTGCTTTCAGACCCCTGTAAGTACGCATTGTATTCACTGTGCCAACAGCCTCTTTTCTTAAGAGCTGAGACAGTAAGGTACTGGAGATTTCATAAAGTTGAGTATTGGAGGATGGGCTCCCCGGGCAGGGCCATACAGAGATATTGGTGACTTCAGACAGCCTCTGGAGGAAAAATGGAAGCTAGTGAATTCACCTTTTCCTGTGTGCTGTTCTGGGGAAGGAGGACCGAGAGGGTTGTGTGTCCCAGGATTGAAAAGGTCATGATACATAAACCTTCTCTAGGTGAAATGAAGGTGAGTGAAGGTTACAGAAGTCTAAGAACAGGGACAATGCCATGGGCAGGTGATCTTGATGAGTTTGGCTCTGACTCTGCTTCTAAATGCTGGGCTGGTTCTGACCTGGGCACAGGAGTTTAGAAGAGGGGTCTGAGAGGACCCAGAGAGGTGCCTTGATTTGGAACCTCCCAGGGCATTGCTCCTGGCCTTAATAATGACCCTTTGCCTGATACCATGGACTGGTCTTAGGGTTCGAATCTGTCTGCCCTATAATGGTGTGGCATTTAGGAATGCTTCTGGCTGCAGGTGATGACCAGCAGTGGTTTAAACAATGAATAGAAAGGATGGGTTTGGTTCATGAGTACAAACTTTTTGCTTGTTATTTCACATAATGAGAAGTCTGGTGGTAACAGTGCTATGGTTGGATCTGTTGCTTAGTGACACTGGCCATGTCTTTCCAGGGTGTTTGCTGCAGCCCTAGATACCACACCCTGGCATGACGGCCTTTAGAGCAGAAAGCACAAGGGCAGGGGCCAAAGGCCTGCATGGCCAGCCTCCTTTTCTCAGGGAGGGAAGATCTTTCCTTGACTTGGGTCAACTGCCCTATATGTCTGTTCTCACATTGCTACAAAGAACTACCTGAGACTGGGTAATTTTTAAAGAAAAATGGTTTAATTGGCTCTCAGTTCCACAGGCAATACAGGAGGCGTGGCTGGAGAGGCCCTGGGAAACTTCCAATCATAGCAGAAGGGCGAAGGAGAAGCAAGCAGGGCTGCACATGGCAGCAGGAGAGAACGCACAGGGGGAGGTGCTGCATGCTTTCAAACAACCAGATCTCTGAGACTTCACTATCATGAGAACAGCAAGGAGGAATTACCTTGCTGTTCTGCCTCGTGATCCAGTCACCTCCCACCAGGCCCTTCCCCCAGCATTAGAGATTACAATTCAACATGAGATTTGGGTGGGGACACAGAGCCAAACCATATCGTACCCTTAGCAAGGGAGGCCTGAAGAGCAACTATCATGCCACGATAAGCTGGCAGAGCACGACTGGCTCACACCAACCTTGATTCAGCCCCTGGAGCAGGGCATTCTGCTTCTATTTAGAATCGGGCTCAAAATTGGGCTTCTGGAATCAATGAAGAGGGAAAATGGCCCTGTAGAAGGCACCAAGACGGTCTGCCACAGATGTGTCAGAATCTTGCTGTCAAAAGGCATTTTGGGAGAGTGAATTCTGGGCATGTTCCTGGCCTGTGACACCATCAAGGAAGTAGGGGATTACAGGGGAGCGGGACAGGGGCATCTGACCCAGTCAGGGAGGCTGGCAATATATCTCTATGGAAGGTAGAGCCATGCTGGTATCAGATGAGTGAGTAAGAATTAGGCAGGGAATGAAGGTGAGTGTGTCATACAGGGTCAACAGCACACCATGGGTCTGGTGGTGAGACAGAGCGTCAGGTGTGAAGCAGGCTCAGCACACACAGCATATCGAGGTCGAGGAGGGGCCTGGTGAGAACTGAGACAGCCCAGGCGGGCCAGGGATAGGCCGTGAAGAGCCTGGCAGGCTGCATTAACAGATTTGGGTTTAGTCCTGAGAGCAATGGAAAGTCATGGAAGAAGCTGAAGCAGAAGAATGACATATCAGATTGTATATTTTAATTATGATCATCTAATTTCTTACAATAGGGAATATAAGCATCCTCCAAATATTCATATCCTTTCTCCGAAAGAAACAATTATTGCTCATTTTATTTCTAGCCTTTGAATTTTCTGCACATAAAAGCATGTATGTACAGCACACACAGGCATACATACTTATCTTAAAAACACAAATAATAGTATACTTTGCCTATGATTCTATATTTCTAAAATTTAATTAATCTATTTTTTGACACAGAGTCTCGCTCTGTCATCCAGGCTGGAGTGCAGTGGCACTTATGGCCCACTGCAGCCTCAACATTTCGGGCTAAAGCTATCCTCCTACCTCAGCCCTGTCAGAAGCTGGGACTTACAGGCACATGCCACCACACCTGGCTAATCTTTGTATTTTTTTGTAGAGATGGGGTTTTGCCATATTTCCCAGGCTGGTCTCCAACTCCTGGGCTCAAGCAATCCACCCACCTCAGTCTCTCAAAGTTCTGGGATTACAGGCATGAGCCACTGTACCTGGCCACTTTATTTTTTTTAAGACATAATATTAATAGTGTATATTGGAAATTGTTTTGTGTTTCTGTATACCATGCTGCCTCATTTTTAATGGCTGTATAGTACTCCGTTTTAGAACATGATGTAATTAAACTTGTCCTCCTCGGTTGCTATCTATGTATTGTGTTCCTAGTCTTTTATTTCAGTCATTGTTGCAGTGAGTCCGCTTGTACTTTTTTCTTTGTGTGCTTTGCTGGTATTTCTGTATGATGTATTATGAGTAATAGTATCGCTTGGTCAAAGGATGAATGCATTTCACATTTTGATCGAGTCCAACTGCCCCTTTTCCCCATTGTGGTTAGAGATAGCAAACATTTTATCGCCCATGTACCACACATTGTTCTAGGTGCTTTATGTCTCTTATCTCATCTAATCCTTACAGTAACCCTGTGAAATAAGTTGTTATTAACACCCATTTCACACACGAGAAAACTTAGGTACAAAGAAGCTTAGTTCCTAAGTGGCAGAGAGGGTTTGAAGCCAGGCAGTCTGACAGCAGAGTCCAGGCAGGCTCTTCCCTCCTTGCTGAGCTGTGTCTCTAAATTCACATTCCCAAAGCTTGAGTGAGAAGGCCCATTTCCCGCACCTTCCCATCACGGGTTGGTAGCTGTCATTTTGATCATCTGAGAGATTAGAAAAATGGTATATTTGAAGTTCCAACTTGCATTCCTCTAACTGTGACTGAAGCTAGGCATTTTCATATGTTTAAGGGTCACTTGTATTCAAATATTTGTTGGGAAGGACACGTGCAGCCTGGAGAATGGGTGGAGCAGAGAAGTCTGGGAGCTGGGTGACAGGAGGATGCACTGAAGGGGATACACCACAGGGACCCCCATGACACCCCAGCATTATCAGGAGAAAGAAAAGGGGAGTCAGGTAATGTCTTTATGGGCCTTGGCTCCCCTATATGCCTCCCCCTCCCCCTCTGCTCCTCATCAGTCCTCAGTGGCTCCTTATGGCCCTGGAGCCCATCCTACTCCTGCCCCCATCCTCTGCTTACCCTCTGCTGGGTTGGTCCTTGGCTCCTGGGGAGCTCCAGTTCTCCCTGCCCCACACTGCTCCCTGGAGTAGCCTGGAAACAACTTCCTTTGCTGAGCACTTTGCCAATGTAAAGCCATTCCCCTGCCCTCACCCCCTTTTTGGGCTGTTTTCTTGGAGTAGAGGAGTGGAGTTACAGCTCCAGGCTTGAGAGGGATAGCTGGTCACTGACACTGGTTGCCCCAGGGGGTCCAGCTTCCTGAACACCACCATGAACACCATGACTCAAGCCACAGAGCCAGGTGACTGCTCAGATCTCCTTTCTACGGCCCGAGCCAAAGATCACATGGTTTCCCATGACATTAGGTTAGACTATCTTCACCAGGTGGTGACCTGGGAGTCAAGCAGTCAACTGGTATTTAGTGAGCTTAGCCTGGTCTTCAGCAGAAGTGGTTCCAACTTACTACTGCTGAAGCAAATAAAGAGATATTACATACTTTACCCCAGGGGAATTTGATCTGTAAAAGGAAATTCTGGTGATTCTACATAAGCAAAGATTTCAACAATTGCATCATGTGATGGTAGAGTAAAATGAGAAATTAACCTGGAACAGATTGGGAACCCAAGCAATATAGCATATGCAATCATAATGTTCCAGGAAAATATGTAAATTATAC
Organism: Callithrix jacchus; assembly: GCF_049354715.1. NCBI lineage: Eukaryota > Metazoa > Chordata > Mammalia > Primates > Cebidae > Callithrix > Callithrix jacchus. The sequence goes on from NC_133509.1 coordinate 96,165,629, forward strand.
AATATACCAAAATTTTAGAGGCCACATGGGATTCCCAGTGTTTAGTGGCTGAAGCCTTTATTAGCATCGTTTTCTAGTGGAAGTTTTATGTTTAACCACAAGGTGGCAGTCATTACCGCAAAGTTATTTTTATTTCTCCACCAGAGAAACGAAACACATGGAACTGCCATTGCAGTTTAAGATGTGTGTATTGTAGTAGCTTTCTCCAAAGCAAAGGATAAAGGTAGTGTTCCCCTGCCTGAGGCTAAATGATAAAGAAGTAGTGGGAATCCACTTAAAAGGAGCACCTGAGACTGGGCGCGGCCGTCACTTTGGGAGGCCAGTGTGCTGATCACTTGAGCCTAGGAGTTCGAGACCAGTGTGGACAACATGGTGAAACCCCATCTACTAAAAATACAAAAATTAGCACAGTGTGGTGGTGCATGCCTGCAATTCCACCTACTCCAGAGGCTGAGTCAGGAGGATTGCCGGAATCCTGGAGGCAGAGGTTGCAGTGAGCCGAGATCATGCCACTGCACTCCAGCCTAGGCGACAGAGCAAGACTTTGTCTCAGAAAAGAAGAAGAAAATAGTAAGCAGCAAGTGAGTTTTTCTCATGCTGAGACAGAGGTATAGAAGTTTAATTTTGCTTTCATTTATGCCTTCTTTGAGGTTTGCAAGGTATCAGACTCCACAATACACATAGTGAACATTCATCTGTCAGAAGTCCTCAGTGACAATCCTCATTTACTTACATAGTTAAAACTATGAACCCCCATTTATTTACATGGTTAAAACTATGAAGAACAGAAAAGGTTACTTGCTATGAGAAATTGCAGGAGACACATGATTACTTTTTAGCTGCCCAGTGTTGCAGGCCCTGGCTTCTCAAGTGAGATGGTAATCAGTGTGTAATGCTGAACTGTGACAGTCTCCCCTGGAGAATTTAGGAGTGAGACGAGGTGTTGAAGCCACTGTATCTGCAAGCATTTCATTGTGAGGGCCTTGGTCAAAATAGCACTCCCCTCATGCAGCCCTGCGGAATCAGTCTGAAGCCCAGAGCAGGGCAGGAACTAGCAGAGGAGCCCTTAGATTGTAAGCGGCAGAGACAAGGTTCAAGTCTAGGTCAGGCTGACTCTGACTCCATATGTTGTCTTATTCCACATTTAGTTGGTTGGTTCAGCCTCGGCTTAAGCACCTCCTATTGGCCCACTCCAGCCTGGCAATAGGGAAATGGCATTGCCCTTGGGAGCGGAAAACCTGAGCTGGTTTAGCTTTGTTTTCTGCCATCAAATGATTTGAATCTGTCCTAAAATTTCTTGGAGCCTTAAAGTTCTCATCATTAAAATGAAACAGGATTGCTGTGAGGGTCAAATGAGAGAAGGCAGAATATTTCGCACACTGTGAAGTGCTGTTCAAAAGTGAGTCAGTTCAGTTGTGGTGATGCCCCCTCCCTCCTCACACCATAGAAAAAGTGAGTCAGTTCAGTTGTGGTGATGCCCCCTCCCTCCTCACACCATAGAAAAAGTGAGTCAGTTCAGTTGTGGTGATGCCCCCTCCCTCCTCACACCATAGAAAAAGTGAGTCAGTTCAATTGTGGTGATGCCCCCCTCCCTCCTCACACCATAGAAAAAGTGAGTCAGTTCAGTTGTGGTGATGCCCCCTCCCTCCTCACACCATAGAAAAAGTGAGTCAGTTCAGTTGTGGTGATGCCCCCTCCCTCCTCACACCATAGAAAAAGTGAGTCAGTTCAGTTGTGGTGATGCCCCCTCCCTCCTCACACCATAGAAAAAGTGAGTCAGTTCAGTTGTGGTGATGCCCCCTCCCTCCTCACACCATAGAAAAAGTGAGTCAGTTCAGTTGTGGTGATGCCCCCTCCCTCCTCACACCATAGAAAAAGTGAGTCAGTTCAGTTGTGGTGATGCCCCCTCCCTCCTCACACCATAGAAAAAGTGAGTCAGTTCAGTTGTGGTGATGCCCCCTCCCTCCTCACACCATAGAACAAGGTTCCAGCCAGGGCTTCCCAGTGGCCCGGTCAGACACCCACACACCCACATGGAGGGGACAGCACATACTGAAAAGGTAAGTATTTTATAGGCCCTTTTGTTCTTGGCAAAAAGGAAATAGTAAGCAAATTTCAAATAGTAGCTTATTTATCAAGGTTGCTACAAAGGTTTATGGACCCATAAATTATTTCCCCTAATTTTTTAATACTCATATAGACCGGTTACAAATATATAAATTGGCATCCTCATATGTTGCTGACAGCACTGCAAATCCTAATAGTTTGTGATTAATTTGATAACCTGTAGTAAAACTCATAAAACATATACTCTTGGATCTGTTTTTCTGATAACCTAGCCAGCAAAAGTAAAGAATAAAATGTTATTCATAAAGATGTTGAATTTTCAGTGCTTTGTTTATATATACATTTTTGTGGTCAACACCTCTCCAATACCCCAGCCTCTGGTAACCACTATTCCATTCTGTTCCTATGAGTTTGACTTTTTTTGATTCCGCATATCAGTGAGATTAAGCCGCCTGTGCCTTTCTGTGCCTGGTTTATTTCGCGTCATATGATGTCTTCCAGGTTGATCCATGTTGCAGATGACAGGATTTCCTTCATTTTAAAAGCTGAACAGTATTCTATTGTGTGTATATTCTACTGTTTCTTTGTCCATTTGTCCACTGGTGAACACTTAGGTCGATTCCATATCTTGGTATCGTGAGTAGTGCCGCAGTCAACATAAGAGTGCAGGTTTCTCTTTGACATGCTGATTTCATTTTCTTTGGATATAGACCCAGCATTGGAATTGCTGGATCATATGGTAGTTCTATTTTAAGTTTTCAAGGCTCCTCCATACTGTGTTCCAAATGGCTGTACTAATTTACATTCCCACCAACAGCGTACAAGGGTTCCCTTTTCTCCACATCCTTGTCAACACCTGCTATTTTTCGTCTTTTCAATAATAGCAATTCTGACAGGTATGCGATAATATCTCATTGTGGCTTTAATCTGCATATCCCTGATGATTAGTGACGTTGAGCATTTTTTCTATATCTGTTGGCCATTTTTTTAACCTTTTATTTATTTATATTTTACTTTAAGTTCTGGGATACATGTGCTGAAGGTGCCGGTTTATTACGTAGGTATACATGTGCCATGATGGTTTGCTGCACCTATCAACCCATCATCTAGGTTTTAAGCCCCAAATGCATTAGGTATTTGTGCTAATGCTCTCCTTCCCCTTTTCCCCACCTCTCCAACAGGCTCTGGTGTGTGACGTTCCCCTCCTTGTGTCCATGTGTTCTTATTGTTCAACTTGTGAGTAAGAAAATGTGGTGTTTGTTTTTCTGTTCTTGTGTCAGTTTGCTGTGAATGATGGTTTCCAGCTTCATTCATGTCCCTGCAAAGGACATGAACTCATCCTTTTTTGTGGCTGCATAGTATTCCATGGTGTACATGTGCCACATTTTCTTTATCCAGTCTATCATTGATGGGCATTTGGGTTGGTTCTAAGTCTTTGGTATTGTAAATAGTGCTGCAGTAAACATACATGTGCATGTGTCTTTATAGTAGAATGATTTCTAATCCTTTGGGTATATACCAAATAATGGGATTGCTGGGTCAAATGGTATTTCTGGTTCCAGATCCTTAAGGAATCACCGCGTGGTCCTCCACAATGGTTGAACTAATTTATACTCCCACCACTGTTGGCCATTTGTATGTCTTCTTTTGGGAAATGTCTATTCAGGTCCACTAACCATTTTTAAATTGGGTTGTTTCTTACTATTGAGTTTTTTGAGTTTCCTCTATTCTCCTTATCCAGATACGTGTTTTGCAAGTATTTTCTCCCATTCCACAGGTTGTCTCTTTACTCTGCTGATTGCAGAAGCTTTGCAGAGCTTTTTAGTTTGATATAATTCTGTTTGTCTATTTTTGCTTTTGTTGCCTGTGCTTTTGAGGTCACATTTTAAAAAGTTATTGCCTATATCACAGATTTCTTCCCCAAAGTTGTCATTGGTAATTTTACAGTTTTAGGTCTTACATTTAAGTCTTTAGTCCATTTTTCAGTGATTTTTTTAGTGTGATGTGAGATGAGAATCTATATTTATTCTTTGCATGTAGATATCCAGTTTTTTCAACACCATTTATTGAAGAGATGGTCCTTTCTTCGTTTGTGTGTTCTTGGCATCTTTGTTGATAATTAATTGATTGTAAAGGTTTGGGTTTATTTCTAAGCTCCGTGTTCTGTCCCATTGGTCTGTGTGTCTGTTTTTGTGCTGATACCATAGTGTTTTGATTACTGTAGCTTTGTAGTAGATTTTCAAATCAGGTAGTATATTGCCTCCAGCTTTGTTTTAGTCATGACTGCTTTGGAGTTTTGAATTATTTATAATAGGGAAATATTAGAAACAACTTCAGCATTTAGCCGTGGGGGTATACTTCAATAATATACTATTCAATGAGAATTTTCAGCCAGTCAAGAGATAATTTTATGTTAGGTAAACTGACAGGTACTGTCATAAGCACTTAACATGGATTGCTTATTGCACATGATTCCAATAACAGCCTTATCAGATAGGTACAATTATTATCTTCATTACGCCAAATGGAAAAGTAAAACATTGAGGAGTTAAGTCATTTGCCTAAAATATGTCACAGAAACTGGTAAAAATAGGAGGTTAGAATCTAGGAAATAATACAGAGCTTATGATGACGAACAGCATCTATCGATGTCAGGTTCTGTCCAAGACAGTGAATTGGCAAACCTGTTCCCCTCCCCACCCCCAAAAAAGATTGCCAGGAAATTATGCTAATAAGCTATCAGGGACTGGATTAAGGTAGTGGAATTATGAATGACTTTTTCCAGTTTACCAAATTTGGTAATAAGATTACATTTCTTTAACAATGGGAGTAGGAGGAATAAGCCACCATTAAGTCAGGGATAAGACCCCTGATCCCTAAGGACCTGGGGTACAGCCTAGTACAGGCTGCCTCCTTGACTCTTTTCTGGCGAAATTCACTTCACGCTCCTTTTATCTGAATCAGTTAGGGTTGGGTCAGCAGCTGAGTCCCCTGGCATTGATGTCCTGGAATCCGGGTCTCCCATCCCCCAACCCGGGCTCCCAGGGGCCTCCCCTTCAGTTCTCCTCCTGGAGAGAGAGGAACAAAGACTAGGAGGTGGAGGGTGGAGGGTGGCCGTCACAGGAAGTGGGAGTGTCAAAGTAAATATTGGTCTGAGACTTCAGGCTTTGTTCAGAGACCCAGTTTATGGAAGCAAAGGTTTCCATTTGGGGAAAGCAGAAGACACTTCGCGGCCAGTGCCCAAAATGGCCTCTTCCTAGCAGGTCCCAGGACTGGGTGAGAGGGCTGAGCCAAGTACCCCTCACTGTTTTGGGAATGACTTAAGTCTGTGTTCAGGATCTGCTGCTTTCAGGTGGCCACAAGTTGCTCAGATGCCTGACACTTTGCCTCCTCCCGCTCCTCTGCCTGCTGGGCATTCTCAGAGTGTCAGCCTGCAAGGGTGGAGTCCCTGGCAGGGCCATAGCTTTCCATAAGAAGCCACCTCTCAAATGTTGGCCAAGAAAGCTGAAATCCTGGTTTTGAAGGTCAGAGTATCTTGGAATCTTGTGAAATAAATGCCATCGCTGCATACATGCCGGTGCAGAATGCTCTTGATGTGTTCAGTGTACCTCGCAGCCTGAGTGCAAGGGAACGTTCTCTTCTTTGTATTACTTTCTCCATTGTTGTTATATTAAATATTAGTGAAGAAGTGGGAGAGGCAGAGAGTAGCCAGGCAGCAAGGCAGTCACGTGGCCCTGGAATTAATCTTTCAGAACTGCCCCAGGCAGGGAACTGCACTGAGACCTTCAGCACAAGAGCTCTGAGTTCTAATTCTGGCTTTGCTGACCCACTTGTCTTTAAGAAGGTCCCCTGCCTTTTATTTTGAGATAAGTCTCTCCTCCTAAATGTGTGTTCCTTACTCCTGGACTTACTGGCCAATGTACCTTTAGGGAGTGCCCCTCCAGCAGGCTTCATCGTGTGGGGACATCGTGGGGCTGCAGCCTGCCCTGTCCTGATGCTGCCCAGAGCCTCCAGCTCCCCTTTCCCTTCCTGAAGCCTCACTGAGCATCTGGCTGAGCCCTGCCAGCCACTGGACGTGGGGGGAGGAGGCATGCTCGGCCCCTGCAGTGGCATTACTGCTTGTGCTCTGTGTTGCTGTGACACCCAGCACAAGGGGACAGAGGGTTAGATGAGGAGAAGGGGAAGTATAGCGGAAAGGCTGGGAGACTTTCCCCTTCACAGGCATGAGGATTCTGAAGAAGCCTCTGCTCATGCCTCAGGGTAGTCGTTGCTACCTGGAGCCTGAATGGTGCCTGCTTTGCAGAAGGGGATGGGCAAAGAAGGAAAGGGCAGTTCACTGAGACCCTTGCATATGTCCTAGGTGCTCATATTCATTACCAATGTCTCTGAAACTAAACTGCACATTGGTATTCCATGAATATCCATTGAGCAAAATATCTCATTTAATACCCAATGCATCCAGTAAAGAGTATCATCCTCATTTTAAAGGCCTAGAAACTGAGATCCAGAGAAGTTAACCTGCCCCACACCACACCGCAAGCAAAAGTCAGTGCATGGATTCCTGACCTGACTGTACCACTAAATAATATACAAGCCATTTCCATTATATCACAAAGAGAAGTTTGGAGTCTCTTAGCCAGGCATAGTGGCTCACACCTGTAATCTCAGCACTTTGGAAAGCCAAGGCAGGCAGGTCACCTGAGGTCAGGAGTTAGAGATCAGCCTTACCAACATGGAGAAACCCTGTCTCTATTAAAAATACAAAATTAGCCAGGTGTGATGGCACATGCCTGTAATCCCAGCTACTGTGGAGGCTGAGGCAGGAGAATCACTTGAACCAGGGAGGCAGGGGTTTCATTGAGCTGAGATTGCACCACTGCACTCCAGCCTAGGCAACACGAGCAAAACTCCGTCTAAAAAAAAAAAGAAGTTTTGGATCTCTAATATGTACAGCTGAGAATAGTGTCATTAGACAGGAATAGATGCAGTTTTCTAAAATAGGTAGTTTTTGGCCTTTTAGAAAATACCTAAGGATATTTCCTCTGATCTGTTTGGAAGTAGGTTTCCCTCTTTCCCTGAGCAGTGACTGCTACAAATACAGTCCGTCTGCTGTGGGTCATTGGTTGCAGTTTGCCTTTGGCTCCGATCAAAATAGAAAATGAGCCAGAACATGGTGTTTTCTGCCTCTGTGTGTTCCTACCTTATTGATAGTGTTCCGTCTTTCTTTTAGGTTATTAACTGTGGATTTACTTCCATAGTCAGACTGGATCTGACTCTGGGGCCAACATATGTTGGACCCACCTCCTTCTCTGCTGAAGATTCTCTGGAGATAAAATGTGCCATAGGCCCTCTCTAGGATCTGGATTTTGGGGGGATTATTTGGGACCTTTGCTTCTGTCCTCTCAGGCTACCAGGCTTTCTGACTTTCTGTTGTAAATAGGGCCACAAGAATGAATGGGAATCAGAGAACCTGAAGTTCAAGCTGTGTCTTTGGCTCTGTCTCTTTGGATGGGACTGCCAAGATTTTTGTTGTGACAAAAGGATTTGAAAGAGTCAGCCTGTCTTTTCAGTTTGAGGTTGTTCCGTTGTAACTGGTCTTGTTGTTGGTAGCTGTCATTATCATTGATGACCTAGAAGCTGAGTGGACTGCCACCTCCGTGTCTCATAAGATGGTACGTGGAATTTTGTGTAACTACCTTTGACATAACCGGAACATGACCCAGGTCACACTGCCCGTGTCTCATGATGACTGAAAGCTTTTGTGGTGGTGACTGCTTGGTGATGGTTTTCCTGGACCACAACTTGGAACCCTTAAAACCTGCCAAGTCATAGATACCCTGGCTTCAGCGGGGCCCTTTATTAAACACCAAGTGCTGAGACTGCTCAAAGGCTGCAAATGAGATGGGTGTTCTGCCAGGCAGCTTAGTGAAAAATCAGTCAATCCAGGATCACACTGACTGAATGCTAGTCAAAGAAACAGTTCTTTTGTTCGTTTTCATTTTCTGCAGAGATGGAGATCTTGCTATGTTGCCCACATTGGTCTTGAACTCCTACCTCAAACAATCCTAATGCCTTGGCCTCCCAAAGTGTCAGGATTACAGGCATGAGCCACCGTGCCTGGCTAGAAACAGTTCTTTTAAAACTCATTCTAGTTGGGAAGAGAAGACTAATATATGTGAAAGTAGGTAGCATGTAGTAAATACAGTCTTTATGCTACAAAAGGAAAGGTAGTTGAAAATGAACATTGGATTCTAGGGGAAACTCTCAAGTAAAAATGTGCCAATCTTTGCTTAGAAGTACAACCTGAATGGCTGTGAGACTAAAGACAACTAATAGCTTTAAACAGAGCCTCAGGTGTGGGCTGCAGGTGGTTCCCTAGGAAATTGGGTTGACTCCTGCTGTGACCAACTGGGACTGCCAGGCAGGACCTGAAGCAGCTGCCGAGGGGCTGCCACCCCACCCTGAAGACAAAATCATGCAGTCTGGAAACCTGGCTGCTTTGGATCAAAATCATACCCTGTAATATGTGTTACTTTTTAAATACTTGGGTTTTCCTTAATTACTTAATCTCTGCTGAGAACCAGCTGCGTCCATCTCTTCTAGGTCCAGAATTATCCACAGCGTCTCCTGAGCAGAAACAGCCCTGTCATCATAAAGTCAGCAGACTCAGCCTGTGGAGAGTTGTGCACTGGCAGCTTAGGAGGGAAGGTGTTCATTCATTCAGCAGATATGCATGGAGCGCCTGCAAGGCGCAGGGCTTTGACACAGCAGTGAGCAAAACAGAAAGGAGTCCCTGCCCTCGTGAAGCCGACATTCTTTGGGAAGCTTATAAAGCTGAAGCTCATGCACAGGCTGCTCATCATGTAGACTCAGCTGATGACCCTCCATGGCAGGCTGTTTTCAGTGGCAGTTCCTGGAGTTTCATTTCGGACAGGCTCAGAGCAGTCATCTGCTTGGAAGAGTTTGAGGGGCTTGTCTGAAGTTGCATTTGCATATCAGGCTGCTCCCTTATATTTTTTGTAGTCTGCTGTGAGATTATTGGGGGGAGGGGTAGCTCAAGTCCGTGGTACTGTCTCTGGTTAGTGGTGGGTTCTGGGTCACTATAGGGATTGGGAGGTTTAAAGCAGGAGGCAGAAGGGCAAGAGTAGCCGCCCCAGTGGGCTGCCTTTTCTCCCATTGCCACTTGCATGATCTTTCTCACCATGCTGACTGGACTAGTCTGTTCACTGACAGCCCCTGCATCAGGCTGAGGAGGCCCTGCCTGCCTCCCATCTCCAACCCTGTATTAATCCTTGTGCCATCAAGAGCGACTGACTCTTTCTTTTCAAGGTTCCTTTTTCTGCCTTCCCTGTAAGCTAATACCTTGGCTTGGCCAGCAGACCCTCCCCTTTCTGCTGGAAGGCTTTGGCATGCCCTCTCTCTTCTTTTGGGCCACCCAGGGAGTTCCTGTTTCTTTTCTGTGGGAGGCTTCCAATTCTTAGTTATAGCAAAAGAGCCTGTACTTTTGAGCTCACTTGTACCCACTTCTGGTCTGTAATGATTTATGGCTTAGGTGTTACAAAGGGAGTCCTGGAACTCTTACCAGAATCTCTTAATTCCATTCTTGTGGTATATGACGTTCTAAACATTAACATGATGTAATATGTAACTCCCAACAGAAACAAAAGAGGAGAGAGCCCTGCCAGCCACATTCCTCCCTCCTCTCTGTACACGTCCTTCCATTTCTGTGCAGTGAACCCCAGGAAGTGTTTGTCAGTCAGCTTCCTTGTTTTTCTGGCTCCTCACCCCCCAGAGACCACCAAGCCACAGACTCCACGGTTTTCTCTGAGGCGGTGCGAAGTGGAAACTAACCTGTGCCTGCAACAAGCCCAGACCTTCTGCAGTCATGTCTCCCAGTGGTGAAAGGCGGTTAAGATGAGTTGGACACAACCAATGAAAATAGGGAACAAATATGGCAGAGCTCCTCTCTGGCGGCTGTCCAGAAGGAGGCTAATCGCAGCAGATCTGGTGAGGATGCTGGGCCTGTGGCCCATGGACCTGCCTGCCCCAAGGCAGCAATCATGGGTGTGGGGTCAAGAAAACACTAAGAAGGTGGACCTGATAGGACTTTTTAAGGAGTGGCCAGGGTTCTGGCCGGTTGGAAGCCTAGAGAGAATGGAATAGCATGAGCTCAGTTTGGGGAATCAGTGGTAAGACGGGTTTATAGTTTCTCTTCTGGAAGCTCTTAGATATAGGACCTGCTCATTCCTTTGATTCATGCCTCTTACTTGGGCTTTAGGACAGATCTGTGGCCAATCACAATGAAAACACCCTGCCCAGTTAGCAGGCCCATCCCTCAGAAACGTCTGCGTTAACCAGGCTAGAAAATGATCTTTATCATCAGTTGTAAGTGACTGAAAAAAAAAAAAAGTACTCTTCCACGTTGCTCAGAACTTTGCCCCCACCTACTTGATCCTCACCAACAGGTCAGGTAGTTTTAATAATCTAGTGGCTGGTAAGTTTATATCCTTTGCAATTAAAAAAAAATCACCAATCTGCATAGCAGAATGCCATCTGCCTGCTTTGCTTGTCAGGGATCAGGGCTGTCCTGTGTGTTGTGGATGTTTAGCAGCAATCTGGCTTCAGCTTGCTAAATACCAGCAGCACCCCTCCATTTATAACAACCAGACATGTCTCCAGACATTGCCAAATGTTCCCGGGGGAAAGAGTCTCTCCTGGTTGAAAACCACTGCCTTCCATGACTGTCAGGTGATCGTCCTTGATATGAAAAGTCAAGTGGGTTACACGATCACTGTTCTTTTTATAGGGGCCAAAGCCAAGTGCGTCAGACCTTCTTGATGAAAATACAAGTGTTTTCATTTTTTTTCTGAGTTTGTAGAAAGGCAGAGTTCCTGTCGGGGGCTTATTACAGCTGTCGGTGCCTGCACTGACAGTAGCACTGTCAGGGATGGAGCCCCTGAGCTCACGGAGACAGCGGAAGCATGTAGGGTCTGTTTAATGTGAGTGAGGGCTGGCATGCCTCTGGCCGCTGTCAACAGTGAAGGCTGCTGCTCCATAAGGCATTATTATCAGAGCCTGGAGGCATCTCGGGAGCAAAAGATTAGCTGACTGAGCATATATCTAAAATTGGTTATTTTTTAAAAGCAAGCAGTAGAAATACTGCAGCTTGTCTTGTTTTAGCATTTATTAATTATACTTTCACTTTACCAGCAAGGCACTGAGTCAGTGGCATTTTATGAAAAGCATCCTGCCCACCCTGAACTTGTTTGTGAGTCAGAGTCCCATCCTGTGTATGGTACATGTGGTTGGATTGTACAAACAGATAATCAGAGTTTTAAAAAAACATTTCCCAACCAGCTTGGAAAAACATGCTGATCGTAGTATGAGTGTGCTTTGAAGGACAGCAACTTGCTGGCTTTTTTCTTTTGTTTCCCATATGTGAAAATGGCATTTCAACTTGAAATGTGGATACCTTTCCAGAAGGTTGCTTGAACCGGGAAAGTTGAGCCTGCATAGTGAACTGGGATTGTGCCAGTCTATCCCAGCCTTGATGACAAAGAGAGACCTTGTCTCACTTTTTTAAAAACCCACAAAGAGGCAACAAACAAAAAGTAGACACCTTAAATGCTGCCTTAAGGCTGAATGATCTCTAAATAGTGAAAGTAAACCCTAGCCAACAGACAGATTCGCTGTTCCTGTAATATAATGAATGGCACAAGTATACTTATCTTGCATTTTAAATTCAATTCTATAAATGTTTATGGAGCATACATTATGTGCCAGGATGAAGACACAAGAACAAAATGTGGACCTGCCCTCTAACTGCTTACAGTCAGAGGTCATAATAACACCATGTGATAAAGAGAAGAACGTCATGATTGATCCCTGCGGAGGCTGGAAGGGCTTTCCAGAGGAGGGGCTGTTTGAGCTGTGTTTTGAAGAATAGGAACCCCGTAGTCACAAGAGGAGGGCATAGCCTCCCAAACAGAGGTAACAGCAGTGCAAAGGCACAGAGGCTTTAAATTGTAGGACATGCCCAGAAAACCCCCAATGACTAGATGAGTCAGATTTGTAAGAGAGGAAAGGTGGGGGGTGGTGGTGATGAAGAAGCAAAGTCATAATGGGTCTGATGTCCTTTTCTGAGGAGCTTAGACTGGAATGAATGTTTAGGGGAAAGGAGCCAGCAAAATCTTTAAGTCAGGGAGTAAGATTTGTGGGTTAGAAGGCTCTCTCTGGCTGCTGTCTACAGAGGGAGGCTAGTGGCAGCAGATCTCATGAGGATGCTGGGCCTGTGGCCTGGGGACTTGCCTGCTCCGAGGCAGTGATCATGGGTGTAGAGGCAAGGAAACACTAAGGAGGTAGACATGATAGGCAGTAAGTGGGAGTGGCCAGGGCTCTGGCCAGGAGAGAATGGAATAGCATGAGTTCAGTTTGGGGGAAATTCAGTGGTAAGATGCTCGTTTGTCAGAAACACAGCTGAGATGGGAGATTCGTTTAGTGTCATCAGTGTCCTCTTGGTCAGCGGAAACTGTAACATAAAACCTCCCAGTAGATGTGTATAGAGAGAGAAGAAAGGAGACTTGAAGAGGGAATTCTAAGTAAGGGTTACAGATGAGTGGAAAAAAGTCAGAAGAAGAATCAGAAGGAAGTGGTTTCATAGTAGGCTAAATCACGTGCTGAAAGGAAGTCAGTTCACTAACAGACTCAGAGTTCGACTAGACATGGCATGAGGTTCTTGGTGTCACCGTCTTAGTGTCTGCTCTTATCTTTGGGGTTGTAAGAGCCCATCGAAACTCCATTTAGCCAACTGAAGCTTCCCTTCAAAGTGGACACAATGTGTTCTCTCCTGTATAAACCTTTTAAGCTGTTTCTGATGACTGCTCCTCGTCGTGTTAGAGCTCTGCCTCTTTTAATTTAGCCTCCATACCTTTAGAGTCAGGTCTGCAACTTTCTTCCTCAATGGACAGTGGAGATCAGTATTAACCCAGATTGCAAAAATGGTTTGGGAAGAGATTGCGGGCACGTCATTTGCTTGAACAGATTTTGTTCCCCAGGCAGAGGACCAGAGAAGAGCTTGCCATGACTACAGTGGAAGAATCAAACTCAAAACAGCATGTAAAAGGCACATTCCACATGGAAACTTCAGCCTGTGCATCAACGGTGCAGACTGGGGGGAGGAAATTAATCCTCAGCCAGTGGATTCCCGGGCAACACCTTGAGGCAGATATGGCATATTCTTGGCCATATTCTCTAGTTCTCTAACTGGATAAAATGTCTAATCAACTATAACCCAAAATATCTTCCCACATGGCCAAAGTGTTGAATTCATACATAGATCAGAGGGAGAGATGAAATTTTCGTTAAGAGTTTACAGTTTAGGGAACTCCGTCATGAAAGATGATCTAAATAAATGAAATGGTATTTTTACTATTTATCCTATACAAACTATGCATAGCCCTATACAAACTAAGTTCGTTAATATCCTATTTGATGCTTAAACCAAAATCTTCATAAAGAGAATTGCACTATGCAAAATAATGACTTAAAGAATTCCTATTGTGGAAGCTTTTGTTATGTTGCTAAACCTTTTTTAAAAAGTAGATAATCACCCAAGATATCTTCTTTGTGACTCTTAAGTTTTAGTGTATTTCAAATGTGGGTAGTTTTGACTAGGAGGTATTGGTCAATGGTTCTTCTCAACCACTAGGGGGTGCTCTCAATGTTAGTGATATCTGAATGATTGACCGATCAATTAAAACATCATGCCCAGTTAGCAATTCTCTCCGCTCAGAGATGCCTGCTTTACCAGGCTAAAAAAAAAAAAAAAAAAAAAAAAAAAAAGATGTTTATCATGGTATAGAGATTCTAAAAGCCATGTTCTCTTATTTTCATTAACCTAATTAGAAGTCAAGCTAATTGTAGGACGTCATAGAATTGGCATTGGGAATAGTATGCAACTGTTAAAAAATATCGTGGTCTTGATGACTAATTATATCAGGAAATAATATGCAATATAAATGAAAAGAGACACGTATGTTTTTCGCTTTTTCTTTTCTGTTTTTAAAACATGCTAATAGAATGTTAAGTATAATTAAGACACAAAGAAAAAATTAAATCTAGTTAACATTACGTTGAAAATTTCTTATTTGCCCTGAAATCTCCAGTTCCTTGGAATCTAAAAGCTTGAGACATATATCTGGTTGTCAGGATTAGGGGTGATTTTATTTTCATTTTCTTTTTTTCTTCTCAATTTTCTATGTATTTACTGTGTGATTATATTTGAACTATAGATGTGTAATTACTTTTATAAGTGGAAAAATCAAAGATTTAGAAAGGAAAATGTAGCATCAGCAGACCAGATTCTCCTAGTTACCTCTTTCACAAACTGTTTTAACTATGGGCAGGGTACTTCATTTCTTCACACTTTGCTTCTGTAAAATCGTTGGGTAAAACTAATCTTGGCAGTTTGTTCCAACTCTTCTAAAGTTCCAGTTTAAATTTTACCAGGATACAAAAGTGGTGCCTGTTGTGTTCATTCCTGAAGCATTTATTAACCCTCACAATTGGTCAGGCACCGTGCTAGGTGCTAGTAAAGATATCTCACTTAGCATCTAGGCTCTGCCTTCAAGGGTCTCAGGTCCCCTATAGAAAACAAGACCAAGTGCACAGATCCAGCCCAACCCTACACAGTGATACTGGAGAGCTGTATGTGGACTGGAAATGCCAAAGGAGGTTCCATCAGGAAGGGAGGACTTGTGCTCTGACTCTGCTCTACCCCGATCATTAAGTTACTGCTTATTTATACTTTAAAGAACATCCTGGCCTGGATGTTTCACAGTGTGTGTAACTGCAAGCTAGGTTTCCTTTGTTTCCCTCGTCTGTTGTATGTATGCCAGTAAGCCTTGTCGGGTTTCATTATGAGGGATGGCTATAATGCATTCAGATTTCCAGGAAAACACTTGGTCTTCAAAAAGAGCTGTGTCCCTCCAGGTTTGAAATGCAAGATCCTAAGGGTTTGTTATATTCAGGACATATTTCACCTTCCCAAAGACTGGTCTGTGAGTTCAGACAGGATGTATCTTGCCTGTGGGCTTGACACAGGGATTGCTGGGTGATTGAATTAACTTCTGACATCTTCTGGGCTGTGCGAAATGAGAAGTTCAAAAAAAAAAAATGAAGCCATTAGACTCCTTCTCATCGCTTCTTCCTTGAAGCCTTTGTAATCTTTCTTAATGTGGTTAAATTCAAGTTGTTTCCAGTTCAGAGATGGTGCAATCAGATTTCCTCATGAGGGTGCTTTTCCACTGTGATCTCTTTGACGTCAGTAACTATTTCCTGTTGATTTGAACTCACTACTCACCCTGTAGATGACTTTGTCCAAAAAAATAATAAAGCAGTGGTACTTAGGAGAAGTTCAACACAGTGCTCTCTGTTACGGAGATTTCCTTCTCCTTTCCCACAGCCGTCTGTAGTACTCTGCAGCTTTTCATAGAGCATGGGCTTGTTATTCATATAGTAATACTCCAAGGCAATTCTTAGAACTTGGGTACCTAAGTATAGATGCGGCTCCCAGCTTCACATTGCCTTAAAGCAATAGCTACATTTTTAATAACTTGTTTATGTGTTATGTCCATCTCTGCATCATTTCCAAAAGGTAGTCTGCATCCTCACCATAATTCAGAGCATGGTAACTATTTCCTACTGCCCTGGTTTCCAGAATGACACATCTTCAAATGCAATCTTTAAATTATAGAGACAACATATTTTTGCTTTAAATGTAGAAAAATATTTTGCAATCTGGTTCTAATAGTGAATCAACTTTATAGAAGGAGAGAATATCTACTGTGAAAAGTCTTGCTTACCGTAATATGTTTGCAAGGAGGGCATTTGTTTTGCAATAATAATTATTAGTATAAAGTCCTTAAAATAGAAAATATGAATTACCAATCAGTGTTACAAAATTAGAAAATGTATCAGAACTGAAACCTTGGTTAGTATGTTTTGGTTATCAAATCTAGTTTTCTTTTTTCCTCTTTCTAAGGGTTTAGAAAAGCACCAAATCTAGTTTTATAACCCCATGCTTAGCAAGCATTTCCCAGGAAAAAATGTCCTTATCCGGGCAAGATCATTACCGTATAGCATCAGGAAATGTCCCTGTGGCCCAGCAGCTGGGCTATGACTCCTTCCACCTCTTTCCACCCTCTATGCCCCTGTCCCACACTGAGGGTGGGGAAAGCTGCTGCAGCTGCTGTTTCGGCTGCTGTTTCATTCCTGTTCACTTGTGAGTGTGTGTGCACCTCCGCCAGTCTGGGAGGTCCATGAGGGAGGCATCACCTCTAGACCCAGAGCACACAGCTCTCTGCCACGTGTGCCGCAGCCACAGCCAAGGGGCCTTCCTGTGCCTAGTGCAGCAGGCCCTTTGGAGTCCTGGGAGCAGATGCCATGGGGGCTGAAGCTGCAGTGGTTGTACTAATGATGATGAGGATAATAGTTGCTAATATTTCTTGAGCATTTCATTTATGGTATGCCAGATGCTATTTGAAGCCCTCAGCTCAGGTCATTTGACCCTCACAAACCTGTGAGTTGGGTTGTCTTCTTATCCCCATTTTGCAGATGTGAGTTTTGTGAGAGAGAAGCTAAATAAGGAAGCACAGCAGGAACTGCTCTTGGACCTCAAGTATCCTGGCCCCAGAGCCCAAGTGTCACTACTGCCCTGGGCCTCCTCTTAGTCATACCAGGGACTTGGGCATTGGGCACAAAATCTCCTCTTGATATAATGTAGTGATACCAATAGCTTCTATTGTGGTTTTTTTTCTGGGCCTAGCACTGTGTGAGGCACTTGGCTTCTAGTTTAATCTTTACATGATCACTTTAGTTATAGGTGTTATTAGCCCAGATTTATAAAGAAATAGGGAAACGTTTTACCCCTTAAAAATTGGTGTGTGTGCTAAGCATGGTGGCTCACACCTGTAATCTCAGCACTTTGGGAGGCCGAGGTAGGATTGCTTGTGCCTAGGAGTTCAAGACCAGCCTGTGCAACACAGAGATATCCTGTCAATACCCAAAATTTTAAAATTAGCCAGATGTGGTGGTACACACCTGTTGTCCCAGCTGCATAGGAGGCTGAGGCTGGAAGGATCACTTAAGCCCACAAGTTCAAGGCTGCAGTGAGCCATGATCCTGCCACTGCCCTCCAGCCTGGGTGACAGAGTGAGACTCACTCTCTCTCAAAAAGAAAAAGAGAGATTGTATGTATTTTAGCTGAAATTCTCCTGGTAGCAGAAAACTTACTTTAGCTATTAAGAAAATTTAAGACTATGCAAAAAAACAAGAGAACTAAAAATAAAGATTCAGAGGTACAACAAATGTCTCATGCAACCCAAGGGCAGAAATTGGCCAGGTCTTTAACTGATCTGAAACCGTAAAGACATGAGGAACCCTGGCAGTCTTTCTCTTGGCTCACTCACCCTCCCTGATCTCTTGTCTCTGCCTCATGCTGTGTTTCTGCGTCATTCTCCTTCATCCATCCACCTAATTTTTCTCCACTCTCTTCTACCCAGGCATTTCCCATGTTTACATTGCAAAAGCAGCCTCTGTTCCCTAACCCATGTTTCCTCAGTTCCTGCACACAGCCCACACTAAATTAAAACCTTTTTATCTCAGTTTTAGTTTTCTGGAAAAGAGACTCTGGGCAGGCCCAGCTTGGTCTAACTGGTTGTGCACAGATGCTCAGCATTTCCCATGTGGCTGGGCTGGAGTATGGGTAAGTGCTGAGGAAGGGATCATCATGAGCTGAACAGATGTCTCCAAAGATGTTTGCCCCAGTGACCCTACAGGATCTTGCCTCCGTCTATGCTAGCTCACCAGTCACTTTCCTTAGGTAGGATCATCTTGTCACTTGTGCCATCCTGGCATAGCCCTTTCATCCACCCAGGTGTTATGTCTCTAACTCTTGTTGGTACAATTGCCCATCAGCTTTAACTCCTAAAGAACAACCCTTAATGAGGGGTCCTTGGGGAATGCACCCTACTTATACTGACCACTACGATTAGTTCAGTGGATATTTTTAGTCCTTTGGGTCTGGGGAAGGAATTGTTCTGAACTGATAGCCAGGGCAGAGAGTGGACCCAGACTGCAGCAGGTCAGTGGCAATCAGAGCAAGTGACGACAGGAATTCTGTTATTACCGGGCAGCAGCTCCTTGGCCTCCCACACCTGTAACTCACACCAGGTGTGGGACAAAGGGATTTCTGAGTTGCTTTCATTCCTGCAGGTGTTCATCACCCCCTGTTAATGACTTGCATTTGTGGTTGGCTGAATCAGGGACAAAAGAGAGGAGCAGGGAGACAAAGGGCTTAGCCAGTTGCTTTTAGAACTGAGGTTAAACTGATCTCCTGGCCTTGAGATTTCCTACCACACAGGTCAGGGCAAACTACCTGACAGAAGCCAGAAGCCTCAGGTAAAGCTGTACGGATATGCAGGCTCTGTTTCTAGGAAATTGGACTTTAGAAGAACTGAAATGGCTTTCTGTACAGGTTTAAATACTGAAACAGTCATCTTTCCCATCTTTGTCAAGAGTGGGATTTGGGAAACTCCTCTCTGCCATAGGAGTGACTCACAACAACCATAATCCATATTCCAGTACCTCCCTAAATGCAGGATTTCCAAAAAACGCTTCACCTAGTTGCTCCACAGTTGAATTTGTGAAGCATGATTTGGTGTTTGTCGAGTCATTAGTGATACTAATTCTTAAATAGCACAGAGTGAGTAGAGCCAGTAGGTGAGAGGTTATCTTCTGCCTCCCTTCAGAACTTCAAATACAGGTCTTTGCTCTGTAAAGGGCATTTGCTAAATGTGAAATGTTTTACTCCTTTGGGATTAATTCCAAAGGAGTAAAATTTTGGTGGAGTGATTTGCTTTTGTAGCTAATTTTTTTTATTCTGTGTGGCAAGTTCCAACATAACTGGAGTGTTTTTCAAGTGAAGCCTCATAGCTACACCTGTTTTACCCCAGGCTCTGGGCTTACAATTCTAGTAAAGACCAGCAGTGAGTGGTCATGTTTATTAATGGCAGCTGAGCCCCTGTACTTCTCATTTGTGGGTGACCTGAGATGGAGTGAAACAAAGCACCCCTAAGTAGCTTTTTGCTTTTTCTGCATTTCATTTTGAAAGTAGCAGTACAGTTACAGTGAAGCCTCATACTCACCCACTCCAGTGCTTGACAACCTGCCTGCCTTTGCAGCCCCCCACCCACTGCTGTCTGCCTGACATCTTACACTTCAGTTGCACATTCTCCCTGACACCTCCCGCCTCAGTCCCTACAGCAGCCTGACTTGCATGCCCTCATCCTTCAAGGCTGGGGAAGTGGCTCCTCTGAGAAGCTTCCCCCAAACGCCACCTGCCAAATTCCACCTCCACCTCCAGGCTGCTCAGATGCCCTGCTCGGTGTCGCCATGACACCTGTACCCCTGCACTGTTACCACACTGTGGCAATGTGCTTTGTCTGCGTGTCTGTGAGCTTCCTGGGAGCAGTGTGGAGTCATGTTAGTTTTAGGAGACTGGGTTCTTACCCAGGGCCTGGCATACCATGTGTGTTTAGTAAACATTTATTCTTGTTCAGAACCTTGAAGGAACCACAGAAGATGTCTGCAAGCTGTAGTAGATGCTGTAAAGCCTGCGCACCAGGCTCTGAGTGGAGCCGCTGTGGAACCCAAACCAGAGCCAGCTGATTCTCATTGTGGATGCCATTCAAACAAGCCTGGTTACTTCAGGCAGCAGAAAGGCCATTACAGGACATGGGTGGTTACTCGTGTCCCTTCTTAATACTGGGCAGCAGGGATACAGCAGTTTCTCTTTGTGTAGCTGGTTCCCAACTCCCACTGCCTGAACAAGTGCTCTCTGAAACAGCCTCACAACTGTGTCTTTCCCATGTCTTGCCTTCCATCTTTCAGATGAAAATAGGAAAAATGTGGAGGAAGCACATGTGCCTTTAGTTCGCTTCTAATTACGAGAGTAATACACCCTCATCATAGAAACCTTGAAAGATACTGAAAAGTACAAGAAAGAACTTGTGACATTCTATAGCTATCTTTTTTGTCCTTTCTATGCATATATCTGCATTTTTGGCTATAACTAAAATCATTCTGCACTTTCCGATTTATGATCTTTTTTTAAACTAAAATATCTGCATGAGAGCACAAGCAGCAGCAGCTATCACAGTCGCACACTTTCCTGAAGGGACCTGAGGACATACTTAATACAATTTTATTTCTGTGTATTAAGAAATACAAAGAATACATCTCACCACCACCTGATGATGTGTGGATCTTCTTCTTTTCTTTTTTTGACAGAGTCTCCCTCTGTCTCCCAGGCTGCAGTGCATGGTGAGATCTCAGGTCATTGTGTCTTCCACTTCCCGGGTTCAAGCAACTCTTCTGCCTCAGCCTCCTGAGCAGCTGGGATTACAGGCATCCGCCACCATGCCCAGCTAATATTTTTTGTATTTTTAGTAGAGATGGGGTTTCACCATGTTGACCAGGCTGGTTTTTGAACTCCTGACCTCAAGTGATCCACCTGCCTCAGCCTCCCAAAGTGCTAAGATTATAAGCATGAGCCACTGTGCCTGGCCTGGATTTTCTTTTCTAAACACTAGAGTGTTTTTGCTTTTGATTTTTTGTCATTTATATCCTTCTCTTCAAAAGTAATCTTGGAGAAATTGCAGCCAAATCTTTCCCCCTCTGCACCAAACATTTTAAAATGGAGTGAACAGAGAAGTGCAGGTAAATGGAGGGTTTCCTCACAGCCAAAACATTTTGCTTGTTCATAACCATGTCTTTGTTTTTATACCTAGTGACATTATTTGAGGTCTTTGATAGGATGCACCAGTGCTCTGCATTAAGTCACCGTCATGTCTCAGCTGGCTGGTGTCTCCTTCTGCCTGCTTCAAGAGTTGCTCATAGCCTGAGGGTTGTGAATTACACTCTGTATTCCAGGTGGTGCCAGACAGGAGGTTAGAAATGAGGCTGAATGAAAAGAAACAGGTACAGCAGAACCTATCTTTCTGGAGTGCTAGAGCTTATGGTCCCTCACTGTGTAGCAGAGGTGAATCTGCCGGAGTCTGTGCTTTATCTGAGAATCTGCCTCCAGGGCTGTGGATGGGGCTGGGATAGAGAAGACTAGAGGGCAGGATTTTCTCCCCCGCCAGATCTGGAATTTAGTCCACAGTCTGGCTTTTTAGACTTTAGGCCTTTCGATGCCTACTGCCTTAGAAACTCTTGCCAAGTGCGCCACTTATAGCAGCCTAAGGAACTTTCCCGCTGACCCACTTCCTGTAGCCAGGTGTTCAGAGCAATTGGAATTCACGTGACTCCCAGTCAGATCCACCAGGAGAATAAACTGGCTGGTTAATGAAAACATGTAAGACTGACCTCCTTGCCCAGAGATGGTTCAGGGTGGATTTTCGCCCTAGTCTTCCTCAGGCCCTCTGTGACCATCCCTCCAAATGGACAGACACAGGGCGTAAAAACTCCCTATGCAGATGCAGCTTTCTGGGGTGTCTCCAGTGTGTGTATATCTTCTGCCCACCCCGTTGCTAACCTGCTAATTCCACCTTAATCCTTCCCACTTAGAAAATACAGGACAGCCATTGCTCATCAAAGCTTGTCCCACCCAATTCTGCCTCTCCCCTTGTCAGTCACCCTCAAATGAAGGCCAGCAGCTTAGTCAGATGGCTTGCTGTATTTACATAGTTTGCCTGTTGGGTTACATTGGCCAACTTGAAGAGTTGTGTTGCTGGTGGTGGTTTTGTTTTGTGAATCTTGCCATTCCTTCTTCACTGTTAAATTCTTGCTTCTCTTTTAGGTGTTAGTTAAAATTGGGCACAGGAAGTCATAAGCTGTGCTGCCTTCTGATAGGGATCTGCCTGGTTACACCGGGGATGCAATGGGAGCTGAGCAGGAGCACGTACTGCACTCCGCCCATTGTTCAACTGTGAATGTGTGGAAACACCCTGTGCAAAGCCAGTGGCACTTACAACCACAAATAAAGACAGGTTCAAGGCTGAGTGTGGTAGCTCACACCTGTAATCCCAGCACTGTGGGAGGTTGAGGTGGGAGGATTGCTTAAGCTCAGGAGTTTAAGACCAGCCTAGGCAATATAATGAGACCCCATCTCTACTAAAAATAAAAAAAATTAGCCGGCCTCATGGCGCATGCCTGTAGTCCCAATTACTCAGGAGGCTGAGACAGGAGGATTGCTTGAACCCTGGATGTCAAGGCTACAGTAAGCTGAGATCGCACCACTGCGTGTTAGCCTGTGTGACAGAGTGAGACCCTGTACTCCCCCAAAATAAAGATAGGTTCTGTGTATCTGCATCCTTTGGTAAAATACCAATTTCCTCACAAAATGATCTCCAGTCCCACAAAATGATATGACGAGTTGATGGCACTCATCCTGTGGGCCTTGGCTCATGTTTCACTTGCTGAGAGACATCACTTGACCCCCAGGCAGGCGACCAGATGTCACAGTTCCTCCACTTTTTCTTCACAGGATTTACCAGAATTTGTCGATTTGCTTATGTCACTTTTTTTTTTTTTTTTAAGTAAAGTGCTTCTCACACCAAATTCTGTTTGGGGAGAGGCTGTGTCTGCTCTAGTCTCTATTGGATTCTGGCTCTGAACTCAGCACCAGCTAATCAGGAATTTCATAAATGTTACAGGAGGGAGTGAGGAAACCCATTGATCTTAGAGGTGATGGAAGCAAAATGTTTTACGCTTAGGTAAATCTTGGATCGCATTTAAATGAGACCTACACATTTCCTTCATGAAGCAGTTGTCATTTCCATAGCACTTCATTCACACCACTTGCATAGATCTTAGTACACTGCATAGTGACTTTCATTTTAAGAGTCCACTTTACCTGCTAGGTTGAGAGTCACTGAGCAGGAGATGACATCCCGCTCATTTTTACACTCCCACTCCTGATTCAATCTTTTGATGGACTGAGGGGAATTTCCAATGTGGATGCTGCTATGAGGCTGTCATTGACTTCTTTTTTTTTTTTTTTCTGGAGGAAGGAATCTTACTCCTGTCACCCAGGTGGGAGTGCAATGGCACAATCACAGCTCATTGCAGCCTTTACTTCCCCAGGCTCAGATGATCCTCCTGCCTCATTTTTTAATTTTTTTTTTGTGGATACAAAGTCTCACTATGTTGCCCAGGCTGGTCTTGAATCCCTGGGCTCAAGTGATCCACCCACATAGGCCTCCCAAATTGCTAGGATTACAGGTGTGAGCCACCGCACCTGGCCTCCACTTCTGTTTGGCTGACTTGTCTAAAGGGGTGTTTTACTGTGATTGTTCTCTGCCCACTTGTGAGAAAGAACTAGAGCACTTACTAGGTGTCCTTTACTTTGGATAATTAACCCCACGTGTTCCAGATTAAAGGCATTTATCATTCAATTTACATTCTCTTTCCAGGTACATGACCTTTAAGGTACAGAGCTGGAGCTCGAACCAAAGATTTCTGATGCCTTCTGTACTTTTGATTTCATGTAGAAATTCACTGCTGTGTGGAATTAACTACAGGAGGTGCAGGTGCTGCTCTGCTTAGGGGATCTAATTCCACCAGACCGGTTGTGCTGGTCAGGATGTTTCCTGGAATGCATCCACTTCATAGTCTCTTGTCTCTGTGCCACAGCCCTAGGCAATAGGATGCTGATGGAGCTCTGGGTTAATTGCTAACATCACATTGGGCCCTCTCTTGTTTGCATCCAGGATCGTCTGTTTTTCGTGATGGAGTTTGTGAATGGGGGTGACTTGATGTTCCACATTCAGAAGTCTCGTCGTTTTGATGAAGCCCGAGCTCGCTTCTATGCCGCAGAAATCATTTCAGCTCTCATGTTCCTACATGACAAAGGAATCATCTATAGGTGAGTTTGGTTGCTGCCCTCTCTCCTATTCCGTTGCCTCCCCCTCTCCTGGCATGACCCATTCTTCCACTTCTCATGGTAATCAATTGAAACCTTTTTTGGAATTAAGTTTGCAAAAGTTCTTTTTTTTCTTTTTCTGACAGTCTGTAGCCCATGCTGGAGTGCAGTGGCGTAATCATGACTCAGTGCAGCCTTGACCTCCCAGGCTCAAGCAGTTTTCCCACCTTGGCCTCCCAAGTAGATAGCTGGGACTATAGGCACGTACCACTACACCTGGCTAATTTTAAAATTTTTTGTAGAGGCAGCGATTTTGCTATGTTGCCCAGGCCTCACAAAGGTTCTAAGGATCCATTAGGATGAATGAATAACAGTAATACACACTGCCTCTAAACTAAAATTTGCCCCATTTGGTATTCATAAAATAGGCCTGAGGGGGTGCAGAAGAGACTATTTATTCATGAATTGCTTCAGCCAGGGTTTGCTAAGGGCCTGTCATAGCCAAGCCCTGCAAGGTGCTAAACACATTGTTGTTCTCTTTTTTCCATTTTAACATTTGAAGTGAATCCCTTAACCATGATTCTATTCCATTTTAAGAATCCACACCTTGGCCAGGCATGGTGGCTCATGCCTATAATCCCCCAGCACTTTGGGAGGCAGATCACCTGAGGTCAGGAGTTTAAGAACAGTCTAGCCAACATGGTGAAATACAAAAATATTAGCCGGTGGTGCACGCCTATAGTCCAGCTACTTGGGAGGCTGAGGATGGAGAATCACTTGAACCTGGGAGATGGAGGCTACAGTGAGCCAAGATCTCACCACTGCACTCCAGCCTGGGCAACAGAGCATGTCTTAAAAAAAAAAATTATTTGCCATTCTCCCCTATTTATGGCTGGATGGGGTGGCTCATACCTGTGATCCCAATACTTTGGGAGGTCGAGGCAGTCAGATCACCTGAGGTCAGGAGTTCCAGACCAGCTTAACCAACATGGAGAAACCCCAGCTTTACTAAAAATATAAAGTTAGCTGGGCATGGTGGTACATGCCTGTAATCCCAGCTACTCGGGAGACTGAGGCAGGAGAATTCCTTGAACCCGGGAGGTGGAGGTTGCAGTTAGCCAAGATTGCGCCACTGGACTCCAGCCTGAGTGACAGAGCAAAACTCCATCTCAAAAAAAAAAAAAAGAACCCACACCTTAACTAAAGAGTGTGACTAACTTGCTCTAAGTTGCCGTAACAGGAATCACAGTCATGTGGAGCATGGCTCACCAGTCAGTAGCTAGAAGGTAAGCTGCTGATGAGCATGAGAATATCCTCCGTGTGTAGCCCCTCCCAATATTATTTGATTCTTCATTTTGTGTCATACAGTCTTTTGATCATAATATACCATACTTTCAATGGGCTCAAAATCTACTTGATGTTGTTCAATCTCAGAACTCAACAGTTATCAAATGAAACTGTAGTCAGAGAGAAGGTCAGCGACAGTGAGAAGTGTAATAGTGGATGTTAGTCGATTTTTATTCTGAAATTTTCCTGTTTTTTCTGCTGTTAGCGTCCTCTTACTCTTTAAATCATATAACTTAATTGCCACATATACTCTTTTTATTGTTTTATTTCTTTTCTCTTTCTTTCTTTCTTTCTTTCTTTCTTTCTTTCTTTCTTTCTTTCTTTCTTTCTTTCTTTCTTTCTTTCTTTCTTCAGACAGGGTCTTGCTATGTCAGCCAGCTGTCTTGAACTCCTGGCCTCAAGCAATCCTCCCACCTTGGCCTCCTAAAGTGCTGGAATTACAGGCATGAGCCACCACACCTGGCTCACATAAACTCTTTTTCTCTTGAGATGCAATTGTTGCTTTCCTTAGAGAAAAATTTTCATATATTAGGGGCATGAATGCCAAAGGAGTTCCTGATTGAAGTTTGCTATTTATTAACCTTGTTAAATGCAGTTTCTTTTATAAACTCATGACAGTATTGACATCATTATTACAGTATAAGAGCTTTAAAACCAATGAATATTCTTAAATGCCATGGGAGTCAAAATAGGAAAAAAACAAATATAAGACTTGTAAAGAGAATGCAGTAGGATCTGGTGGGTGGTGCCAGAGAGAAGTGGGAACACAAGCACTGCATAGCAGGTATGGCAGGCACCACAGAGATGTTTCCTCTAATTAATTCTCAGTGAAGATCCCCCAGACCTCAACTACATATAGCGCATTTATCACAGCCTCACGGCACTGTGCAGGAGAGAAGAGGGTTGCGGAGCTGGGAACCAGCCTGGATAATGGCAGTGGGAGCCACCTGTTTGAACGCAGTCCGGGATCTGTGTTCAGTCCCAGGGCTGCTGCAGGTTGATTAGGCAGCCTGTTTTGAGCTTTCCTGACCAGGCTGTGGTGATTAGATCTCAGCATTTTTTTCCTGCTTTCCACTTTCTTCCTGGTGTATGATTAGTGGAGGTTTCTGGTATGATCTCTGATGATGAAGGGAGTTAAGTGTCTTCCTCGTGCTATCAGACTCTGGGCAATGAGTTCCATTTTTGTTCTTCTCTCCACAGCTAATCCAGCCATCTCTTCTCTGTTTGCCCCAAAGAGAGATGTTTCCATGTGTAGTTTTTAAGAGTAATGACTTCCCTACTTGACAGGACTTCTGTTGCAAATCAAAATAATATTAACAACAAGAGCTAAACTGAACAGTTGGGCTGGGTGTGGTGACTCACACCTCTAACCCCAGCACTTTGGAAGTTCTGAAAGGGGAGGGTCGCTTCAGCTCAGATGTTTGAGGCCAGCCTGGGCAACATAAGGAGACCCCTGTCTCTACAAATATATCTATATATATATGGATTAGCCAGGCATGGTGACATGCACCTATGGTCCTAGCTGCTTGGAGGCTGAGGTGGGAGGGTTGCTTGAGCCCAGGAGGTTGAGGCTGCAGTGAACTGTAACTGTGCCACTGTATTCCAGCCTGGGTGACAGAACGAGATCCTGTCAGTCAGTCAATCAATAAATCAACAAAACGAGCACTTGTTATAGGACCAGCACTTCACTTGCATTCGTCTGTTAATTCTTCTAACAATATTATTACATAACAATAACAGTATCCACATTGTTCAGATGAATAATTAGGTTGTCTAAAGGCTTAATCACGTGACTACTAACTGGTAGTGAAGTCAGAATTCAAACCATGGTTCTAACCACTGAGAGACTTGAGGATTTAGAGTACCACTAAATTCCTTTTTGGTGCTAGGAGCACTTCAATTCCTGAAAATAAGGTGGAGTGGGCAAAAGTAATACAGTCTTATCTCAAGATTTCTTGAATCCTCAGAGGCTTTGAGTTGGGCTGAGCAGCAAGCTTGCTTTCCTACATTGGTTATTACTGCCCCTCAGTCTACTTGTCTCATTTGTCTCAAAATATGGTGGACAGACACTGTAACTTGGTGTGGTTTCTGGTGAAGCAGTGTCAACCCCATCTTGACAAGTTGTATTTCAATTCATGGTGTCTGTGTTTCGATTCTGAGAATTGATTTTAGTTTACTCTTGGACTTGAATCCCATGTTCAGGCTCTAACTGATATGGTTGACTTTGAAGGGAGCACATTTAATTAGGACAGATTCAAATGCTATTTTTATCCCGTGGACTTATTTCACAGGATAATTTGATTCCATTCAGTGTACTGGCTGAGAGCAGAGTCTTAAGGATAAGGCTTTGAAAGCCAAGTCCTTGGAATTCACACACAGGAAAGGGTACATTTGGGTCGCAGAGGGTGTGGATTTGATACAAGGGCCCAGTGAGAAACTTGCAAGTATCAGACAGCCTCATTTATCACACATGTCCCAGAACGCCCTTTATCAGAGCTAAAATAATCTCCCCAGAAGATCCCTCTGACCTATCCAAATAGAGCTGTTGTTTGTCTGTTTTGGGTTCTTTGGGGGAGTGCAGGGGAGGGAGAGAGGTGTTTATTTTCCAGCAGGTTACAAAGATGAAACCATGTGCAAGTCACTGTTAAAGAAGACTTCAGAAGGTAGTGCTTGATTGAGGCTCCTCTAACATGAATTTCTTCTTAGCTGCCTGTGCCTTTGAGGGAGGACTTGGGCCAGTTACGTTTGCATGCATTCCAGCTTGTGTTCTGACCCTGATTCTCAGATGTGTTCCCTTGTATTTTATGGAGGAACAGAAGCCTGGTTCCTGGGAGATTCAGCAAGGGAAGGGTCTGCCCCTCTGCCTTTGGTTGGAGGGTCTGGAACCTGCCAAGGGCCAGAAACCAAGAAGGGTTCGCTGGGAATGAGGCAGTCATCAAGTCAGTTCTGCCAAGGGGGGAAAAAAAGACTATTCATTCTTTTGTCCTGGGCTTCTTGGCCAATGGTGAGGCCAGAAAGTGCTCATGAATAATTTACACATGGTGTTGACTTTTTTCCAGAGTCAAGCCCTACAGAAAAGTCAGGGAAACAAAGGGGCATGCAACCCATTGACCAGACAGCTTTCAGCATGTTTCATCAACTGTATTGAAGGGAAACTCAGCTGTCATTGACATTTCAACCCCAAACTCCTAAAGCCAGCCAGCACACATTTGATCTGCTGTTTTGGATGAAGTGTGGAATACTGTATCTGAAATATGTTGGATGAGGAAGAGTTTGTAGAAGGGCACTGTTTAAATTTCACTTCCCCCTTACCATGTCACACTTGACACACAGCACTTTCCAGCACATGCTTTTCAACTCAAGAGTCTGACGGCTTTGTGCCTTATGCAGTGCTTGACATGCTGGGCGCATGGTAATTAGTGCTTACCCCTAAAGCTCCAAATGCTTCCTGTGGTATTTTGCCATCCCATTTTGCAGACGTGGCCCACGGAGGAAGCTTTTGCCCCACAGAGGCTGGCTGCCAACCCTGACATGACGCCTTCTACTCTCATGATTACATGGCACGTTAACTTTTCAACTTTTAACTGATGACTTCTCCTCAAATTGAGAAAAAAATTCTACTTAATTTGACTTTTTAAAAAATTCAGAATTTGGGAAGAGTAGCAATCTCACTCCAAGATTAAACCCTGTTAAGCTGATCTCTGAATATAGTTGTTGGATTTATGTGAATGTACCAATCACCACCATCATCTAGCTCTTATTTCTCAAGGATCATGAGGGTCCACAGGTGCCTTGCTGACTCCAGATGACTCAGCTGGGCATAGCCTTGCTTGGCAAGTGTTCTCCTCTGTGAGCATTACTTCCTTGTCTAAGAATTCACAAGTGCTCTATTTCCAAATGACTTGGTGTGTTGGGGCCAGACACAGTGGCCTATGCCTGTAATTCCAGCACTTTGTGAGGCAGAGGTGGGCAGATTGTTTGAGTCCAGGAGTTCAAGACCAGTCTGGGCAACACAGGGAGACCCTGTCTCTATAAAAAAATACAAAAATTAGGTGGACATGGTGGGCACACCTGTGTAGTCCCAACTACTCGGGAGGCTAAGATGGGAGTATCACTTGAGCCAGGAGGTGTAGGTTACAGTGAGCCAGAATTGTGCCACTGCACTCCAGCCTAGGTGAGAGAGTGAGACCCTGTCTCAAAACAAAACAAAACAAAAATTATGTTGGGTCAGCAATGGATTTTACCTGCCTGAGTTACTGTGTACTCTCTCTCTCTCTCTGCAATTCTTCCCCTCTGGAAAACTATGGCAATCTCTCTCCGATTCCCACCTCCTGGAACTTCTCTTACTCCTCAGTATTTCTTCCCAGCAGACTTTGAGTCCCCCAGATGTCTTTCATTTCAGTCTGGAATGTTGGGCTCTTACTGTCACCTCACTGCTATTAGAATTCAGTTCTGTATTTATATTCATTCTATTCATTCTAGTGAGAAAAATCTTAGATAAAGATGAAAGTTAAATTTAAAAGCCCTGTTTTCCCTTTGTCATCTGCTAGCATTGTTCCTTCTGCTGTAAGAGAAGGTCTCTTCTTTCTTGATCTGCATACTGCAGAGACTGCTACAAATTGTCATTTGTTGTTTCCATAGTCCTTGTTTATTCAGTACATGCCAGTCGTGGGAATGCTCACTATGTTAGTAACTTTCACATCAGACTTTGGCTGTGAGCCCTCACCTGGGACTGATACTGGCACTCTGAGCTTTTCAGTCATGTGTTTGTCTCTTCTCTTACTTAGCTTGTCATGCCTTGCTGTGCCATGTGGCCTCATTCAGTGACCGCTCTTCAACTCTCACCGGAAAGTGACCACCATTCCTGATGCCCAAGATCCTTCTTCAAGGATATGATGGAGAGCTCAGAGCTTTCCAGCTTATTAGAGTAGATCAGCATTTCCCTCAAATGAAGTCTTCCCTTTTCCCATAGTGAAACCCATTGGCCACTGTTCCGCTCCCTTGCATGGCCTCTGGAGATCTTTTAACAAGTATTTCTTGAGTGTCAACTCTGTGTCAAGGATATGGATGTAATGATGAGCAAAAACATAAATACTTACCAGTGAAGGGTATGATCCGGTGAGGGAGAAAGATGTCAGTCAAATGATTACACCAATAAAAAATTGCAACCATGTGCGGTGAGCCAAGATCGCGCCATTGCACTCCAGCCTGGGTAACAAGAGCGAAACTCCGTCTCAAAAAAAAAAAAAAAATTGCAACCATGACCAGTGTTATGAAGGGGAGAAATACAATGCAATGAATGAGAAGCTAGAATAGGGTGATTCTATCCAGTTAGGGAAAGATGGAATATTTTCATAAGGAAGTAACTCTTGAGCTGAGATCACAGTAAAGAGGGAAGGAAGGAACACTTGAGACAGAAGAAACAGCAAATGCAGATAGATGCCCAGTAATAGGAAGGAGCGTGGCAAGGTCAGGGGTTTTAGAGCAGGCCAGCCTGGCTGGAGTCTAGGAGGTGTATCTTACCTCACTTGGCATTTTATTATCCTAAAGTGTTCAGTCAGCTGATGACTTCAAGATTTTATTAGACACTCCTTGTAAATAATTTATGTAAAGGTTAGGTAAGGCCGGTCATGTTGCCAATCCCTGGAGGAGCCGTCTATTCACAGTGAGTTCCCTGTGTCCAGGTCTGTGCATTTATACTCAACAATGGGTTTATAAAATATGAGAGTCAGTTGAGACCTCAAAGGTTGCTAAGGGTCAAGTTCTCTTTTACAGATGAGGGACTTCTGGTCAGAAACATCCAAAAATTGTTTCTCATAGTGGATATTCTCTTCAGATGACTCATCAGCTATTTGTTTTCCATCTCAAGCAGTATAAAAATATGGCTAGAAAATTTTGTTTTGGTCTTCAACTTACAGCTGACATGAAGAGCAAATCAAGACATTTTGAGGTGTTCAACCCTGTTTACTCCACTGCAGTGAGGAAAATCCAGTCGAGATCAGAACATATTTTCTGAGCTGCCACTTAGTGCCAGACGATGCATTAGGAGGTGGAGATACAAGATGAGTAGATGCAATGTCTGCCCTTTGAGGCACTTCTTGTGGGGTGAGAGAGGTGGCCATTAATAAGTCATGGCAGCTGGGTTGAGTATGCCCAAGGTATTTTGGGAGCAGAGAGAATGGCCACTTGCCCTAAGATGGATGTTCAGGCAAACTTCCTGGAGGAGGTGTTGCCGGAGCTGAGTGTGAAGAGTTAAAAGCTGAACAAAGATAAGAAGGGTGTTTAGGTGAGTTTGAGCAAAGCAGAAAAGTATAAAAGTTTGTGATGGATGTGTAGTTAAAGTGAAAACAGCAGGAATTTCTGTGACACTAGGGCCTAAAGTTCAAGACATAGGAAAGGGAAGGCTAGAGAAGGCAGCAGAAATGAAGTATTAAGCATTGAATGTTCTTGAGATGTTTGAATTCTGGGTCACTTAGGACTTGGCCCCATTACTCATCACAGGAAATGTAAAAATGACAGAGGCTTAAGCCAGATAGAAACACAGTGCTCTCTCATGTGAAAAACCTGGAGGTAGATAGTCCAGCCCCCACGGAAGCTCCGTGGAGTCATTTGCAACCCAGATTTCTGTGCTTTCTGTTCTCCTATAGACAGGGCCACCTCCTTGTCTAAATGGTTGCTGAAGATCTAGGAATCATCTCTCGATTCCAGTTCCAGGTAGTGAGAAGGGCCAGAGGGCATTCCCTCTAACTGAGTCAGCTCCCTTTAAGAGGCCTCCTGGAATTCCACACAGTACTTACCATGGAATTGGCCAGAACTTGATTGCATGGCTGCACCTATCTCCAGTGAAGGCTGGGAAATACAGTATTACAAGTTGCCATGTTCCAGCTAAAAATCAGAGTTCCATTATTAAGAAGGGAGATAAAAATTATTAAGAAGGGAGATAATCATTATTATTTGATAGAAAACTTGCAGTGTCAGACACAAATTCCATGCCAAGGAGTCTGCGCTTTATGGAGCAGGTAACCTTTGAAGAATTCTCAGCAGATTTTATGACATGGTTGGGCTTATATTTTACATTTATGTGTGGGCAGGGGCCAAGACACGTGCACAGTAGGTAGTGGCCAGGTTGCAGGAGAGAAGTTCATTTTGAGGCAGTTGCAATGTTCTAGGTAACAAGATAATGAGGACCTGAACTAAGATAGTGATGGTAGGGCTGATGAGAAAGGCCTAAGAGATAATGGCAAGTAAAGCTGATAGGACTTGGTATTTGGGTGGATTCAGGGTAAAAAAGGAACCCAAAATCTTTTCCAGGTGTTTAGCTAGAAGGTGGAGTGGATGGCAGTATCATTAGCTAGGAGAGATCATGTGCCTGGGAAGAGGTCTAGACAAAAGAGGAAGAGGAGTTTTAGAAAGGTTGGATGGCAGGTACCAGAGACATATTCCAGTGGAGATGCTCTGTTGGCTGGGGGATAGGAGTCTGAAGCTCACTGAAGAGGATTGGCTGAAATTAAATATTTGGAAGTCATCAGGACATAGCTGTTAGTTCTGACCACGAGACTGGATGAGGTCACCCAACAGGAGTGCCTTAAATGGAACAGTGTGAGTCAAGGACAGAACCCTGGGGAACCAGACTCCATTAGAAATCTGCCTACATTTGGCTCCAGGGTTATAAAAACAATTGATATGTTGCATCATTTGGAGTAAGTATCCCCAAAGTGCAAGTCTATTAAAAATACAATTCCACAGAAGTATAGAAAAAGATCACTTACTTTAAAATCTGTTTGTGATGCTACATATATTCTTCCTACTGAAAGAATGCTGGACATGGTTTTCAGAAGCCCTGCATGCTAGACCCAGCCTGGTCCTGTGGATGTAGACAGGTTGGCGCATCTGTACGATGAGGGTGCTATTGACAAAGTTTCCAAGCAGGGTGTTTGTAAAACTCAAATCAGATGGAAGTGGAAATGTGAATGCTTTTTGGAACATGCTGTGTCAAAATAAGAGGTTATCTTTGCATACGTGTTGTCAGCTGATTTGGATTTTCTTCGAACCATAGGCATAGGTAGCAATTATCCTCAAGATGCTGCCTGAATAACAGGTAATTCTTCATAGAAATTGCAGTTTTAACTTGTAAAAATCAACCTTTTGAAGAGCAGTCTCTTTATAGTAAACTGACTCTGACCACGCTTTTCTTTGAAACCAAATCATTTTCTTTGTATTTCCACAATATTTTGAAATTACCAGCGAGTGATATACTTACCACATACTTACCATAAACCCTTGAGATAATTTTTCTTAGGAAGTCCTAGGGCATATGTGACAGGTTATATGACCTGAAGACTATACTGGGCATTTGGTTTCAATTTCAACACTTTCTAATGTTTGGGGCCAGCAGTTGACCTCATTTTGAGTTTACCCCTTCTAGTATTAAAGCAGATGTTTGGTGGTTAATTTGAGAGGAGATTCAAGAACCTTTTCAGATCGTTAGTGGGGTGAACATCCTGGGGTCTAATCCCAGTAATGCAGTTTCTCAAAGGACCCAACTTTGTAACAGATAGAAATTGAAGCCCTGGAACACCTTGATCGTTTTTCTGTGCTTGATATATTAAACCAGAATGCTGATCCTGGCAGACCTCATCAGGGTTTGGCCTTTTCATCAGCAAAGGCTGTGGTTATTTGGAACTAATTGATAAATGTGTTAGTGGCTTTTACCAGCTAATGAAATCAGGCCACCAGTTTTGCTCTTCTTCCCACCAAATTAACCGGGCAACTAATTGCTTCATTATAATTATAGACAATCTTGGATTTATTTGCTGAGCAAGAAAAATATAGTCATTTAATCTTTATGTACTAGATGAACACAACCATTTGTAAAAAGTGATTGAATTGTACAGTTCAGCAAATGTTTATGAAAAGCCTAAAGCTCTGTCAGGCTCTTGGGGAGTAAAAGAAGAATAAAGACAGGTCCTGCCCTCAAGCTCGGGGCATTTGTCCTTTCCGTTAACAAATGCTTTGTTGTTGTTATTGGGCACTCACCATATGCCAGATACTCCTGTGAGCTCTGGAAAAATACAAGGAATAAAACAGACAAAACCCCCTCCTCTCAGGGAGCTTAACTTCTAGCACAAGGAGTCAGGCAAAATATAGAAAGAAGACCAAAGTCGGGCAAAGGAAGAAAATATATTGAATGTTAGGGTGATTCATTATATGGATATAAAGCTTGGTAAGAGCAATATAAAATTCAAGAACAAAGATTTACTGTTTTACATAGAGATTTTAAAAAGCTTCTCTGATAGGGGACATTTGAGCAGATGAGCAGAGACCTAAGGATGGGAGGAGGCAGCTCCATGTGAATATCTGGGAAAAGAGCATTCCAGGTCAAGTCCTTGGAGGGAGGGTGTGCAGTGGGGTCAAGGAGCAGCAGAGGGATCAGTGGGCTGGAGCAGATGAACTTGGGTGTCATAGGGGTTGAGGGCCCAAGCCATTTCGCTTTGTTTCTTCAATATAGAATGCTAACTATGTCTTGAGCATTTGTCCAGTACGGATAGACTCCTCTGTTTAATTGTAGCTTCTGTATGACAACTGTACAACGTAAGAGGCATTATCCTTATTTTGCAGACAAAGGTTAAGTGACATTATCCTATATTTGAGGCTCTGGGAAGTGAAAGGACTTGTTCAAGGTCACACAGTATGTGGTGGAATCTACAGTGCCACCTCCATGAGATCCTTTTGAATTCATGCAAGTGCTAAGTACCCTCACCCTTCAGGCCTTTCCACATGTCTTGGCCTCTGCCTAGAATTCTCCCTCATCTCTTTGCCAAGCTTCCAGCTACTAATTCTTGCAGTGTCAGCTTGGTTATCACCTCCTCTGAGAAGCCTTTCCTGGACTTCCCTCCCCTCTAGATTCCATCTAGGTTAGGTGCCCCCTCTGCTCCCATGGCATCCTATAGAATCCTTCCCTTAGTGCGTGCCATAGGCTATGCCCCTCAGCATATGGGCTCATGAGGGCAGGGACTGTGGCTGTCCAAGCCTAGCCCCTAGGACAATGACAGGAGTGTTAGGTGTTCTTAGTGTTCATGGTATTGACCAAAGCTTCAAATTCTATGCTTCTTCTATTCTAAGATGACAGGGCAGGACTTGAGAATATGTTACGATTGCTACCATTTATTGAGCACCTGCTATGAGCAAGGCTCTATTCTGAGCTCTGTATTAACCCACCTGTTCCTCATGACAGTGCTATGACATGGCACTCAGATTGGAAAGAGCTGCCCATTCATTGTCTTATTCTGGCCCAAAACCATGATTTTCTCCGAACTCAAAGCGGTCTTTTTTAAATAAATGAAAGCTTTCTGAAAAGCTTCTCTGATCAACTGAGAAGGATGTTTACACATCTGTAGTGGTGATACATTTGTATCCTCATATGTATTTAATTGGATCCATCTTTGATTCTTTCCTTAGAACAGATTCCTGGGAAGCCACACATATTAACAACTTTTTTTTTCCACTTTCTGTTGTTTTTTTAATTGTACTTTAAGCTCTGGGGTACATGTGCACATCCCGCAGGGTTGTTGCATAGGTACGCACATGCCATGGTGGTTTGCAGTCTCTGTGCCCCCCATCACCTACATCAGGCATTTCTCCCAGTGTTTTCCCTCCCAAGCCTCTCCACCCCCTGCTGTCCCTTCCCTAGCCCCCAACTCACCAACCTACCCCAGTGTGTGATGTTCCCCTCCCTATGCCCATGTGTTCTCAATGTTCAACACCCGCCTATGAGTGAGAACATACTGTGTTTGGTTTTCTGTTCTTGTGTCAGTTTGCTGAGAATGACAGTTTCCAGATTCATCCATGTTCCTACAAAGGACACAGACTGGTCGTTTTTTATGGTTGCATAGTATTCCATGGTATATATGTGCCACATTTTCTTTGTCCAGTCTATCATTGATGGGCATTTGGGTTGGTTCCAAGTCTTTGCTATTGTAAACAGTGCCACAGTGAACACACATGTGCATGTGTCTTTATAGTAGAATTATTTATAATCCTTTGGGTATATACCCAGTAACGGGATTGCTGGGTCAAGTGGAATTTTTATTTATAAATCCTTGAGGAATTGCTACATTGTCTTCCACAATGGTTGAACTAATTTACACTCCCACCAAGGTGTGAAAGTGTTTCTATTTCTCCACATCCTTTCCAGCATCTGTTGTCTCCAGATTTTTAAATGAATGTCATTCTAAATGATGTGAGATGGTTTCTCAATGTAGTTTTGATTTGCATTTCTCTAATGACCAGTGATGAGGAGCATTTTTTCATATGTTTGTTGGCCACATAAATGTCTTCTTTTGAAAAGTGTCTGTTCATATCCTTTGCCCACTTTTTGATGGGATTGTGTGTTTTTTTCTTGTAAATCTGCTTTAGTTCTTTGTAGATTCTGGATAGTAGCCCTTTGTCAGACGGGTAGATTGCAAAATTTTTTCCCATTCTGTTGGTTGCCAGTTCACTCTAATGATTATTTCTTTTGCTGTGCAGAAACCCTTAAGTTTAATTAGATCCCATTTGTCTATTTTGGCTTTTGTTGCCAATGCTTTTGGTGTTTTGGTCACGAAGTCCTTGCCTATGCCTATGTCCTGAATGGTATTGCCTCGGTTTTCTTCTAGGGTTTTTATGGTGTTAGGTCTTATTATTAAATCTTTAATCCATTTGGAGTTAATTTTTAGTGTAAAGTGTCAGGAGGGGATCCAGTTTTAGCTTTCTGCACATGGCTAGCCAGTTTTCCCAACACCATTTATTGAACAGGGAATCCTTTCCCCATTGCCTGTTTTTGTCAGAGATCAGGTGGTTGTAGATGTGTGGCATTGCTTCCAAGACCTCTGTTCTGTTCCATTGGTCTCTATCTCTGTTTTGGTACCAGTACAATGCTGTTTTGATTACTGTAGCCTTATATTAAAATTTGAAATCTGGTAGCATGATGCCTCCAGCTTTGTTCTTTTTGCTTAGGATTGTGTTGGCTATGCAGGCTCTCTTTTGGTTCCATAAGAAGTTTAAAGTGGTTTTTTCCAGTTCTGTGATGAAGGTCGATGATAGCTTGATGGGGATAGCATTGAATCTGTAAATTACTTTGGGCAATATGAACATTTTCATGATACTGATTCTTCCTAACCATGAGCATGGGATGTTTTTCCATATGTTTGTGTCCTCTCTTATTTCCTTGAGCAGTGGTTTGTAGTTCTCCTTGAAGAGGTCTTTTATACCCTTTGTTAGTTGCATTCCTAGGTATTTTATTCTCTTTATAGCAATCATGAATGGGAGTTCACTCATGATTTGGCTCTCTATTAGTCTGTTATTGGTGTATAGGAATGCTTGTGATTTCTGCACAGTGATTTTGTATCCTAGGACTTTGCTGAAGTTGCTTATCAGTTTCAGGAGGTTTTGGGCTGAGACGATGAGGACTTTCAAATATATGATCATGTCATCTGCAAATAGAGACAATTTGACTTCCTCTTTTCCTAATTGAATACCCTTTATTTCTTTTTCTTACCTAATTGCTCTGGCTAGAACTTCCAATACTATATTGAATAGGAGTGGTGAGAGAGGGCATCCTTGACTAGTACCAGCTTTCAAAGGGAATGCTTCCAGTTTTTGCCTCTTCAATATGATATTGGCTGTGGGTTTGTTGTAAATAGCTTTTATTATTTTGAGATACGTTCCATCAATACCTAGTTTATTGAGGGTTTTTAGCATAAAGAGCTGTTGGATTTTGTCAAAGGCCTTCTCTGCATCTATTGAAATAATCACGTGGTTTTTGTCTTTGGTTTTGTTTATGTGATGGATTACATTCATAAACTTGCGTATATTGAAACAGCCTTGCATCCCTGGGATGAAGCCTACTTGATGGTGATGGATAAGCTTTTTGATGTGCTGTTGCATTTGGTTTGCTGGTATTTTATTGAAGATTTTTGCATCAGTGTTCATCATGGATATTGACCTGAAGTTCTCTTTTTTAGTTGTGTGTCTGCCAGGTTTTGGTATAAGGATGATATTGATGTCATAAAATAAATTAGGAAGGAGTGCCTCTTTTTGTATTGTTTGGAATAATTTCAGAAGGAATGGTACCAGCTCTTCCTTGTACATCTGGTAGAATTTGGCTGCGAACCCATCTGGACCTTGACTTTTTTTGGTTGGTAGGCTAGTAATTGCTGCCTCACCTTCAGACCTAGTTATTGGTCTATTCAGGGTTTCAACTTCTTCCTAGTTTAGTCTTGGGAAGGTAAAGTATCCAGGAATTTATCCATTTCTTCCAGATTTACTGGTTTATGTACATAGAGCTGTTTGTAGTATTCTCTGGTGGTAGTTTGTATTTCTGTGGAATCAGTGGTGATCTCCCCTTTATCATTTTTTATTCCATCTATTCGATTCTTCTCTCTTTTCTTTCTTGTTAGTCTGGCTAGTGGTCTATTTTGTTGATATTTTCAAAAAACCAGCTTTTGGATTTATTGATTTTTTGAAGGGTTTTTTTGTGTCTCTATCTCCTTCTGCACATGGCTAGTGAGTTTTCCCAATACCATTTATTGAACAGGGAATCCTTTCCCCATTGCCTGTTTTTGTCAGTTTTGTCAAAGATCAGATGGTTGTAGATGTGTGGCATTGCTTCTGGGACCTCTGTTCTGTTCCATTGGTCTATATCTCTGTTTTGGTACCAGTACCATGCTGTTTTGATCACTGTAGCCTTGTAGTATAATTTGAAGTCTGGTAGCATGATGCCTCCAGCTTTGTTCTTTTTGCTTAAGATTGTCTTGGCTGTTCTGCTCTGATCTTAGTTATTTCTTCTCTTCTGTTTGCTTTTAATTTTTTTTTTTATCTTACTCCTCTATCTCTTTCCATTTTGATGATAGGGTCGATTTTAGATCTTTCCTCGCTTCTCATGTGGGCATTTATTGCTATAAATTTCCCTCTAGACACTGCTTTAAATTTGTCCCATAGATTCTGGTACATTGTGTCTTTGTTCTCATTGGTTTCAAAGGACATTTT
Source organism: Callithrix jacchus (assembly GCF_049354715.1). NCBI lineage: Eukaryota > Metazoa > Chordata > Mammalia > Primates > Cebidae > Callithrix > Callithrix jacchus. The sequence goes on from NC_133509.1 coordinate 96,204,990, forward strand.
TATTTCTGCCTTCATTCCATTGTTTATCCATTCATCATTTAGGAGCAAGTTGTTCAGTTTCCATGTAGGTGTACAGTTTTGAGTGAGTTCCCTGATCCTGAGTTCTAATTTAATTGTGCTGTAGTCTGAGAAACTTGTTTGTTATGATTTCTGTTCTTTTGCATTTGCTGAGGAGTGATTTATGTCCAATTATGTGGTCAATTTTAGAGTAAATGTGATGTGGTACTGAGAAGAATGTATATTCTGTGGATTTGGGGTGGAGAGTTTTGTAGATGTCTATTAGGTCCGGTTGGTCCAGATCTGTATTCAAGTCCTGGATATCCTTCTTGATTTTCTGTCTCATTGATTTGTCTAACATTGACAGTGGAGTGTTAAAGTGTCCAGCTATTATTGTGCAGGAGTTTAAGTCCCTTTGTAGGTCATTAAGAACTTGCTTTCTGTATCTGGGTGCTCCTGTATTGGGTGCATATATATTTAGCTCTCCTTACTGCATTGATCCTTTTACTATTATGTAATGTCCTTCTTTGTTTCTTTTTATCTTTGTTGGTTTAAAGTCTATTTTATCAGAGACTAGGATTGCAACCCCTGCTTTTTTTTTTTTTTTTTTTTTCTCTCCATTTGCTTGGTAAATCTTCTTCCATTCCTTTATTTTGAGTCTATGTGTGTCTTTGCACATGAGATGGGTCTCCTAAATACAGCACACTGACAGGTCTTGACTTTTTATCCAATTTGCCAGTCTGTGTCTTTTGATTGGGGCATTTAGGCCATTTACATTTAGCATTAATATTGTTATGTTTTAATTTGATCCTGCCATTTTGATGCTAGCTGGTTGTTTTGCCCATTAATTGACACAGTTTCTTCATTGTGTTGATACTCTTTATCATTTGGTACATTTTTCAAGTGGCTGGTACTGGTTTTTCATTTCTATGTTAAGTGCTTCCTTCAGGAGCTCTTTTAGGGCAGGTCTGGTGTCAATGAAATCTCTTAGCAATTGCCTGTCCCTAAAGGATTTTATTTCTCCTTCACTTACGAAGCTTAGTTTGGCTGGATATGAAATTCTGGGTTTAAAGTTCTTTTCTTTAAGGATGTTGAATATTGGCCCCTACTCTCTTCTGGGTTGTAGGGTTTTTGTGGAGAAATCTGCTGTGTATCTGATGGAAGGTGCCCTGACCTTTCTCTTGGGCTGCTCTTAGCATTTTTTTCTTTATTTCAACCCTGGTGACTCTGACGATTATGTGCCTTGGGGTTCCTCTTCTTGAGGGGTATCTTTGTGGTGTTCTCTGTATTTCCTGTATTTGGATGTTGGCCTGCCTTGCTAGGTTGGGAAAGTTCTCCTGGATAATATCCTGAAGAGTGTTTTCTAGTTTATATTCCTTCTTCCCATCACATTCAGGTACAGAGATCAAGTGTAGATTAGGTCTTTTCACATAATCCCATATGTTTTGGAGGCTTTGTTCATTTCTTTTCACTCTTTTTTTCTCTAATCTTGCCTTCTCATTTTATTTCATTGAGTTACCTTCAACTTCTGATATCCTTTCGTCTGCTTGATTGATTCGGCTATCGAAACTTGTGTATGCTTCGCAAAGTTCTTGTGCTGTGTTTCTCAGCTCCATCAAGCCATTTATGTTTTTCTCTAAGCTAGTTATTCTAGTTAGTATTTTGTCTGAGCTTTTTTCAAGGTTTTTAGTTTCTTTGCACTGGGTTAGAACATGTTCCTTTAGCTCAGATGAGTTTGTTATTACCCATCTTCTGAAGCCTGCTTTTGTCAGTTTGTCAGACTCATTCCCCATCCTGTTTTGCTCCCTGGCTGGTGAGGAGTTGCGGTCCCTTTGTGGAGAGGTGTTCTGGTCTTTGATAATTTGATCCTTTTTGCACTGGCACTGATTTCTTCCCATCTTCGTGAATTTATCTACCTTTGATCTTTGAAGATGGTGATTTCAGATGGGTTCTCTGAGTGAACGTCCTTTCTGTTGAAGTTGAAGCTATTTCTCCTGTTTGAGCCTTTTTTTTTTTTTTTTTTTTTTTTTGGTTATGCAGTTGTCAGGAAGCCATTTGACAAGGCGGTCTGTCGCTCATCTCCCTGCAGAGGCACTGCTGGGCAGCCTTGGCTCAGCCTGGCTGCTGGGTAGTCTTCCTTCGGGTTTTGTTTACACAGGTGAGGTTAGACCCACCTGCCCAATGGTGGTTTCTTTCCTCCCACCAAGCTCGATCATCCCGAGTTGATGTGCTGGCTGCAAAACTAGCGAGAGGACTTCAGTTTGTTGGGCTTTGTGAAGGTGGGACCTGCCAAGCCATATCACCTGTTTCCCTGTTTTCAACTCTCCCTCTCTGGGGGATGGGTAGTTCCTTCCAGAAAGCATTCTCAGCGTTAGCCAAAACTTCTGCTCAGGTCTGTGCCAACAACTGGTGGCACCAGGCAGGCCAGAGCTGTCTCTCAGATCTGTGTTGATAGCTTGCGCTTTTCAGCCCGGCAGCATTCTCCTGTGCTGTGAGTTGCAGAGGGCATGGGGGAAGTGCAATATCTGGACCGGAATGCCGAGGGGGCATGATCCCTGATCCTCCAGGCCAGTTGCACTTCCCAGGTGGGACAGTGCCCTGCCCTGCTTCGGTTAGCCCTCTTTGGGTTACTCCTGTCCTGCTTTGGTTTGCCCTTTTGGGGCTATTCTCACTGTCCAACCAGTCCCATTGAAATGAACCTGGTACCTCGTTTGGGAATGTGGAGATCACTCACCGTCTGGGTATCTCTCTCTGGGAACTGCTCTCCAGAGTTGTTCCTGTTTGGCCATCTTGGCAGACCTCTACATATTAACAACTTTTAGGGATGGCATTGTGGATAAGAGCTGGGGCTCCTGAGTAGAATGGACCTGGGTGTTTCCAGTCTTGGTTCTGCCACTTCTCAGTTGTGGGCTCTTGAGCAGGTTGCTTTACCTCTCTAAGCCTCAGTTTCTTCAATGATAAAATGGAAGTCCTGGAAATACTCACCTGAGGGTAGTTGTTAGAATTGAGTTGTAATTCTTAATTCTGGTGTGGGCGTGCGTGTAAAGCCTTTAGCCCAGGGCCTGGTATGTAGTACACACTCAGTAATGTCCACTTTTTGAAGTTTCTGTCTGCTACCACTTTTGGAAAAAACATCACATACATATTCTAGTGATGGGTACTGCTGCTATCTTTCTAGTTCCCCTTACATAGATCTTAAGTGCACAATGGGATAAATTTTGACGTTTGTACACATTGTGTAATCAGTACTCCAAATACGATGCAGAACATTTCTGTCATCCTTGAAAGTTTCTTGGTGCTTCTTTCAGTTAGTCTCCAAACACCCCGAGAGGCCCCAGTAATTCTGTGTTGATATTGCAGGCTGTGGATGTCCACATTGAAACTATTGAGTGTTCTGAAAGTAGGATTGCTTCTTAGGAGCATTCTTTTCAGTATAAGAGGATGGTTTCTATATACTGACTATGTGAGTGTAATGGCAGTTGTGAACAAGAGACTACCCAAAAAAAGACCTCATCTCATCAGTCAGGTTTGCTATTTGTAGAGAAAATAGTTACAGGAAGATCATCACATCACATCAACAGTGGTTGTCTGAGGTAATGTAGGTGATTTTTATTATCTTTTTGATGGTTTTCAGATGTTCTATATGGAAAAAGTATTGTCTTTTTATCATTTAAAAAATGCTGTTCTATTTATTTATTTAGAGACAGAGTCTTGCTCTGTCATCCAGGCTGGAGTGCAGTGGCTCGATCTCAGCTCACTGAAACCTCCGCCTCCCAGGCTCAAGTGATTCTCCAGCCTCAGCCTCCCAAGTAGCAAGGATTGCAGGTGTGCATCACCACACTCAGCTAATTTTTGCATTTTTAGTGGAGATGGGGTTTTACTATGTTGGCCAGGCTGGTCTCAAACTTCTTACCTCTAGTGATCCACCTGCCTGGGCTTAGCAAAGTGGAGAGGTTGCAGGTATGAGCTACCACACCTGGCCAAAAATGCTATTTTAGAAGTGATCTCATATGATACTATGTGTTTCAACATGGTGTCAGAAATTGGTAGCCTGCTGCTTTATCAGTTAAGTTCTGTCAAGCCCCAACCTCATGCTGTGGGCACTCCTTGTCTGTGAAACCCAGTTCTACAGAAGTTTCAAAGGAATTGTCTTAGTTTTTTCAGGCTGCCATAATAAATAGCATGGACTGGATTCCTTGAACCAAACTATATTTCTCACTGCTCTGAAGACTGGGAATTTGAAAATCTGGGTGCTGGCCAATTTGGTTCCTGATGAGGGCTCTCTTCCTGGCTGTAAGTTAGCTGCCATCTTGCTGTGTTCTCATGTGGTGAGGGGATGGTGAGAGCACAAGCTTTCTGGTGTCTCCTCTTATAAGGTCAGAAATTCCATCATGAGACTGGCCTCATCTAGCCCCAATTATCTCCCAAAGGCTCTACCTCCAAATGCTATCACATTAGAGCTTAGGGCTTAACATATGAATTCTGGCAGGACACAAAACATTCAGTTCCTCACAGTTATTCATTCATACACATGTTCAATGTTTTCAGTGTTTTCTGTTACATTAAACAAAGTGTTTTGCAGCTACTTGGTTTGATAGTGCAAAATCTACCCGGAAATGATTTCAGCCCTAAGGAAAACAGCACCTGCTACAGTGGAACACACAGTAGATGGGCACAAGAGAACAGCCAAGGATTAGAGTGTTGTCGTGCTTTTGGCTCATTAAGCCACTCCTGTTAGTCTTGGGGCTCTATTTTGAGGTGTGTTGAGGCCAAACCTTTCTCCTAGATCCCAATACTTAAGCCTGGCAGGAGAAAAAGCTGAGTGCACTGCTTTTAGAAACCTTTAGTGCAAAGGTTTTAGAGTGTACCTTTTGATAAATAGTCTGTAGCATGCCCCTGAAAGGGGAAGTTTTTCCTTTGTCTTGCAAATGTCAAATTGGACTTTTCTGTAAACTTCCTAAGTAGAATTATGAAGTGATACAAGCACCTGTTGCTCTTTGGTGAAAATGCTCACACATGATGAATTTCTCAGTTCAGTTGCAAAGAGAAGTTAGTGAAAGCTGACAGGCAAACTACCACACCCCCTGGAGAACAACATCCTGGAGGCGTCGGCCTTGCTAGGTGTGTGGCTGGTGCAGCAATGGGAAGGCAGCGCTTTGACTGTCTGACCTCTCACCTCTCACTCCTCCCTTGGCACTGCTCCTCTGACCTCCCAGTAGCCATGTAAGCCTGAGCTTCTGTGTACAGAGTTGTTGTTCTACCCTGTTCCCGGCACTTTCATCAAAATGTGCTGTGTTCCACTGACAACATTCTAGAATCTCAAGGTTGAAATGGAGTTCAAAGTTACAAACCCATCTTCTTTCAAAGCATGGATATCTAACATCTGCTAAGCAGTCATTTTTTTCTATACTTAAACACCTCCAAGCAAAGAGGAACTTCCTTCCTCCACTTTCAGGGATCTATGGCTTTTGGAAAATTCGCCTTTGTGTTGATTCAAACGGTGTTTCCCAGTAGCTTCAGTTCACTGATCCTGGACCACCTATAAGGGGTAGACTAAAAAAAAAAAAAAAAAAGTGAAAGCTGTGGAGATATGTGAAGGCAGTCCAGGCCTCCCAATCTAGTTTACCTGTCAAGAAAAGAAACACTATTAGCCTGATAGTTGCTCATTCTGGTTATATCTTTAGGATTACTGATTTCTCAGCAGTCCGTAAACCATTCATGTCATTGCACATTCTAGATACTTGCAGCAATATCCAGTTGGCTTGTCACATTCTTCTCTTATGAAAACAGAACTATCTTAACTAGCAGTTGGCTAACTAAACTGAGTTGTGGTGTTATAGCTCATGTTATTTCTCTTGTGTAAGATTTGGTCTCGGTCTTCTTTAGAAACAGGGTCTCTCTCTGCCGTCCAGACTGGACTGTAGTAGTATGATCACCGCTCACTGTAGTCTGGACCTTCTGTTCTCAAACAATCCCTTCACCTCAGCCTCCCAGGTATCTGGGACTATAAGTGTGTGCCAGCACACCTAGCTCATTTTTGTAGTATTTTTAGAGATGGGGTCTTGCTATGTTGCCTAGGCTGGTCTCGAACTCCTGGGCTTAAGCAACCCTCCCACTGTGGCCTCCCAAAGTGCTGGGATTACGCCAGAGCCACCGTGCCCATCCTTGGTCTTTAATCGGATATTGTTGATGCTGACTATAGAGTAGCAAGCATGGTGGAAAGTTAATTGGTGTGATGATCTCAGAAAAGGGTGTTTAAAGTTTCCTGTTGTGAGGATCTCAGGAATTTAATCGCTGCATACATTTGAGAGTATAGTTTCAGCCTCTATGTGCACATGAAAACAGAGAAGGTAGTCCTAAATCCCAGAACTAGGGCTCTCTGTGCACAGCCCTCTCTGCAAAGGTGGATATTTTCCTCTCAAGTCAATCTGTGACTTGCTCAAGGGTAAATTACCAAAGATGAAACACAGGCTGAGCACAGGGGTGGGGATGGGGGAGACAAGGAAATCACTTTTGGATATGTCAAAGTAGAGGTACCTATAGAGCTCCTTCAAATGGTCCATCTCAAAGTTGGAAATGCCAAGCTAATGTTTAAGACTGTAGCCACAGACTCTAGGTTGATTGCATGGAACAGTGTGAAAATGAGACAGTATTGGCTTACAGTTAAAAACAAGGCTTTGAACTCAAACTTAGATTTAAAACTTACCCCCACAGTGTACTATAATTCTGTGATATTGGACAAACTCTTTAATTCTCTAAGTCTCAGCTTCCTAATCTACATGAGGATAGCAGTACTATCTATTCCACAGGGTTACGGTGAAAATTAATTCATATAGCTTGTTTCTTCCAATATTTAGAAAGATGACATCAGCAAATTCTCCATTTACATGATCAGTTGTTAAAAAGAAAAGTGATCCAGGGAAGGAAATTAAACAGTGAATTTACTTGGAAGACAGAACCAATAAGGAAATTGTTGACTAAATTATGGTTATACCCATACTGTAGAATATAATGCAACAATTAAAACAAAGAATAAATGAGATCTACACGTATCACCTGGTTGGTTTGTTCCTGATAGACAAGTAAATGAAGAAAAAGATATTAAAGAGAAGTATGTGCTTATTTTAATCCCATTAAAAAAAACAGTAGCAAAAGCCATCTGTACATAGACATGTACGTGGGGAAAGTTGTAGAACAGAAACAAAAGTTTGAGATGGGGTGAGTGGTTCTTAATTTTTTATTGTGTATCTTATATTGTGTTAACTTTTTTTTATTTTTTAGGATACATTTTTTAAAAAGAAATAAGCTAAAGGACTGAGGGGTGGATAGCGGAAGAAGAGAAATCAGCTAGCGAGATGTGAGAGGCGGCAGGTGGACAGGGAGGAGACATATCCAGGGTAGTACAGCATTAAAGAGTCTCTACTTTCCTCATTTGTCATGCTTCAGAAGGGCTTGCATCCTGAGCTCTTCTCATTCATTTCATTTGTTAGCCCTCAATTTCTGGCACAGGACATGGCAATATTTCCTTTTTCTTGTCTTCATTTCTGTTTTATTTCTAGCAACTAAGCCAACATTTGTCTGCAAGAATTCATGGTGGGAAGATAAGTGATGAGATGGGTAGAAACACGGTATCTTTTATTGACTAAAGAGCAATGTCACTTTAATTTAATTTTAAAATGTAAATTAATGCATATACATAAAAAGGACATTTTTAGCTGTTCTAAAATGATTACAGTGAATGCTAAATCCTCTTCATACCCTTGTCCCCAGCCTCTCAATTCCTTTTCCTTAAGACATGTCCTTATATGTCCTTCCAGAAATGGTCTATGCATATACAAGCTCTGCATTTGAATGGCTCCTGTTGAAAAACAAATGCTGGTATATTATCTACTTGAAGAACAGAGACTTTTTTTCCTAAGTCTTTAAAGAGATGAAATCTAAACCCTTAAAAAAAGGTAGTAGGTAGGCAGTCTTTTGAGTTCAAGTCCTGTAAATAATTCTGCCACCTCTTGTTGGAGAAACTGCTAGTGTTTTTCAAATCATGCCACAAACTTATATACATTGATTGCAGTTACTAGCTACAAAGAAAGATTTCTTCCAGCACTACTGCTCCTGGTAGAGCAGTTGCATCAGTCATTATTTATAACTGGATTCAAGAGTAGCAGCACAGGCTGGATGCGGTGGCTCCCCACTGTAAACCCAGCACCTTGGGAGGCCAAAGCGGGTGGATCACCTGAGGTCAGGAGTTTGAGATCAGCCTGCTCAACTTGGTGAAACTCTATCTCTACTAAAAATACAAAAATTAGCTGGGCATGGTGTAATCTCAGCTACCGGGAGGCTGAGGCAGGAGAATTGCTGGAACCCAGGAGGTGGAGGTTGCAGTGAGCCAAGATCGCGCAACTGTACTCCAGCCCGGGTGACAAGAGCAAAACTCTGTCTGTCTGTCTGTCTGTCTCTCTCTCTCTCTCTCTCTCCCTCTCCCCCCCACCCCCCACACACATGCGCACACACAGAAGTAACAGCACATGCTTCTACCATGGTTATAGAGTGCCTTCTGTTGTGCCGAAGTGGATTGCTTATTCACCAGGGAGTTCTCAAACACCTTTCTCTATAGGCACTGGCCCAAATTCTGACAAGGGAAAGAAATTAAAAATGAGCTCCTGTCCTTTAAGAACAGATGGGAGCAGCCCCAAATCTTGCAAATGAAGCAAGAGGGGGTATTCAGTCTTTAATCCAAGCAGGTTGCCTCGCCCAAGTTCGCCCAGTGAGGATTTTAACACTCCTTTCACAAAGAAATGGGATCGAGCAGCAGAGGAAGGCAGGTGACACTGAGTCATGGAACTCACCCTTTAGAGCCCTTTCTGGAGAACTCGTGGCTCTTGGGTTAATTCTTGAAGAGAAGGAATGAGTGAAGGAGAGGAAGGGAGTCAGGCTTTTTTTTTTTTTGACTCCTACACAGAAGATGGAATTGAGAAAAATACACTGTAGCAGTGAAATTAACTTATAAAGCTGAGGAGGAAAATTTTGACAAAAGCAAACCCAAAATCTGAGTACAGTGGGGCTGTCCATTTTATTGCTGCACCAAGGAGCAGGATAGATACTATTTTGGCCTAAAGAACACTGAAGTTTTATTTTCTTATTTGCAAACAGGTTCAAACCCGTCAGAGCCATGACTGAGTTTTCTTGTGACTGATTTGTACGTGTGTTAGTGGTTTTTTTTTCCCTGTAAGAATCTGGTTGAGTAATTCAGAAGGTTAACAAACAACACAACAAATAAGTGAGAAAAGTTAACTGAGGTCTGCCACATATGCTGGGAAGGTACCCACAGACTGGCAGAATCTGTGCGGTCTTTGTCTGTTTCTGCCTATGCAAATACTAAGCCATGCTCAACAGAGCTTAAGTGTTGTATCTGTTCAACTGCCATTTAAGAAATAGGACTCTGTTCTCTGCAGCTTATTCCTTGGGGTTTCAAAATGTAAAATATGAAGTGTGTATAATCACAGGCCAGGTTCCCAACATTTCTTGGCATTTCAGCTTTGGCAGCAGGAATGGGAAAATCTGAAGTTTTAATGGCCAGGAAGGCTGAGAGTAATCTTTGTGCTGTGGCACTAGCAAAGGAAGTGAATCTGTTACAAAGCGCTTTACTTCTGAAGCATGTCTTGGGGCAGCTGTGCTTTGTGCCATATATTCTGTTTTCATAAAAAGAAAGAGGTAGAGTCGAGGACTTACCATGTGGAGTATTTTTACAGTATCTCACTTGATATATCATCCAGGGAAAGTGACCTATGTTATACTTTGTATTTTAAGAGTTAACTCTAGAATCAAAACTAACCAGAAGGCCAGTCATGGTGGCTCATGCCCATAATCCTGGTACTTTGGGAGGCCAAGGTGAGTAGATCATGAGGTTAGGAGTTCAAGACCAACCTGGCCGAGATGGTGGAACCCCATCTCTATTAAAAATACAAAAAAATTAGCTGAGCGTGGTGGTGGTGCCTGTAATCTCAGCTACTCAAGAGGCTAAGGCGGAGAATTGCTTGAACCTGGGAGGCAGAGGTTGCAGTGAGCTGAGATCCCACCACTGCACTCCAGCCCAGGCGACAGAGTGAGACTCCATCTCAAAAGAAAAAAAACCTTACCAGGAAAGATCAAGATACTTTACTTTGCAAGAATTAATTGAACTCGTCAGAGTTCAAGATAAGTAGAGTTCAATAAACAACACACTTTAAATGGAAGAATTATTCAAAAAATGATTTTAACTTTGGATGAGCTTAGATTAACTTACCTGGTGCAGAGGTAACTCAGACCCTTTGTCATCAATTGCCCAGAAAAGTTCCAATTCTCTCCCATAATCCCCTTTCATGACCCTTTTTACTCTCAGAGGCCCATTTTGTTTATTGGGTTTTTTTAAGGCAGAGTCTCGCTCTGTTCTCCAGGCTGGAGTGCAGTGGTGCAATCTCAGCTCACTGCAACCTCTGCCTTCTGGGTTCAAGCAATTCTCCTGCCTCAGCCTGCCAAGTAGCTGGGATTACAGGGGCCCACCAATATGCCCAGCTAATTTTTGTATTTTTAGTAGAGATGGGGTTTCACCCTCTTGGCCAGGCTAGTCTTGAACTCTTGACCTGAAGTCATGTCGCCTTGGCCTCCCAAAGTGCTGGGATTATAGGCGTGAGCCACTGCGCCTGGCCGTCTGAGGCCCATTTTGGATGATACACTGCGTGGTCATCCTACGAAGAAGTGTCTGCCTTTCTACTTTTTTTTTCTTTAAGACGGTAGAACCAAACAGAAAAGGGTATTTTTACAAATTGAGAGGGCTCCTTCTGTAGGATGAAAATTTCTCCAGCATTTTCTTTTCATGGAGTATTCTCTTCTAGTTCATAAATTGGAAATTTGGTAACTAAAGCATTAAGAACAGACTTTGTTTTTTTTTTTAACATCAGTCACTACGTTAGTTTTAAAGACACATTGGGGGAAATTGCCTTTCCCTTATGTCCCTTGTTTTATGTTCCTTTATATGAGACTTTAATATATTTACATGAGGTATAAATTTGTCTGTAGTCATAACTTTACGGGTCCACATTCATTTATTCATCCTTCCATCCATTCAGTCATTTATTTACTCATTCAACAAATGTTCATTGAGACCTCTTTTTAGCCTGGGGATATAACAGTGACCTAACTAGGCTTGCTCCCTGCCCACAGGAGGCAGGCATTCTAGTGTAAGCACATAAACAAAAGTCATTACCAATTATGAGAGTTACAAGGAAGGAAATAAGTGAGCTTTTATTTGTGGTTTTATGTCATGGAGCTGAGGGAAGTGAAGAGACAGATACCTCTCTCCACTTCTTTCATCGTTGAATGTCTAAAGTGTTTCTTACTCCATTTGGACTACTGTGACAGAATACTATAGTTTGGGTGGCACGTAAACAACAGAAAATGATTTCTCACTGCTGTAGAGGCTGGAAAGTGCAAGATCAAGGTGCCAGCAGATTTGGTGTCAGGTGAGGGCCTGCTTCTTGATTCATGGATAGCTGTCTTCTCGCTGTGTCCTTACATGGAGGAAGCAGTGAGGGAGCTCTCTAGGATTTCTTTATTTTTGTTTGTTTGTTTGTTTGTTTATTTATTTATTTATTGAGACAGAATTTCGCTCTTGTTGCCCAGGCTGGAGTGCAATGGCGCAATCTTGGCTCACTGCAACCTCCGCCTCCCAGGTTCAAGCGATTCTTCAGCCTTAGTCTCCTGAGTAGCTGGGATACAGGCATCTACCACTACCCCCAGCTAGTTTTGTATTTTTAGTAGTGATGGGGTTTTTCCATTGTTGGTCAAGCTGGTCTCTTATCTCCTGACCTCACGATCCACCCACCTCGGCCTCCCAAAGTGCTGGGATTACAGGCATGAGCCACCACACTGCCAGATTTCTTTTCTAAGGGCACTAATTCCATTCACAAGGGTTCTACCTTCATGACCTAACCAGCTCCCAAAGGACCCACCTCCAAATACAGTCACATTGAGGGTCAAGTTTCAACATACCAATTTTGGGGATACAGAAACATTCAGCCTATAGCAGTATTTTATCTGTGGTTTCAAACTCAAATACCTTCAGAGTGGAGGCCAATGTCAACACTCCTGTCTCAGAGTTCTAACCAGAGGGGACTTGCATATCCATTCAACTAAACCTCAGTTAAGAAAGGTGAGGAGCCCATGGGCAGACCCGCAGGAAATGTCCCCACGTTGCATTTGACTCTGGCCACGTAGTCACTTCCTTCAGCATCCCCAGGTGTACTTCAGTTCCACATCAAGACCTGCCAGGCCTGGTTCAGTCTTACATTTCAATAGGTCCCCTTGTGAGAGCAGCATTAGAATTTTACTACCACGGTGAGTTTTTCCACTTCGCTTTGGAAACATTGAGCTATTCCTACGCAGTTTGGAAGACAGAAATACTGTGCCCAGGGCAGTCTACTGGAAAATCTGAGTGCTTGAGAAAATGTCAGGAATACTCTTTTATTATGGAATTTCTCCATACTGTGGTGATGCTTTGGTGTGAGTCAGCAGGAGAAACTTGGGTATACCACGCAGGCCGCACATCAGTGGGGCTGTGCATCTCAGCTCTGACGGAAGACGGGGGTGGGTAAGTGGTGTCCTAGCCAGTCCAGGGATGGGGGCTAGTTCTAGTGTGCAGTGCCGGCCCTCCTGAACCAAATGTGAATCCCCCGCACTCTCGCGTGAGTCCCTCTGGAAAGCTCATCTTCCATTCTTGAGCCAGCCCCTCTCCCTGCCACTCTTACAGAAAGTTTCTCTTCAGGCTTCCATGAAGGATAGAAGCAGCCCTAAAGGAACTGTTCTGGGGTCTTTATTCTTAGGCTACCAAGAAAAAAAAAAGAAACCCTAAGAAGCAGGGACCTGGCTGCCTGATCTTCCCTGTGGTCACACAGTGGCTTTTCCTGAACAGGCATTTAATGAAAAGTGTGGGACAGTAAGAAAGTGCCTGCAGGCAGGGGCCATCCATGAAGTCTCTTCTAAGGCACTGGGGTCTTCACATGGAATCACCACAGCCTGTTTCCTTTGAAGGTGAATGCACCTGTCTAAGCCCTAAATTTTTCTGCTAAAATATTCTTCCCTTGGATACCAAAACTACAGCTGACAAAAGCAAAAATACGTGAGAGGGGTTACATCAAACTAAAAGGCTGCTGCATAGGACAGGAAATGCTTGACAAAATGATAAGGCAACTTATGGAAGAGAAAATATTTGCAGATCTGATAAGGGGTCAGTATCCAAAGCATATAAGCAACTTCTACAACCCAATAGCAAAAAACAAAGCAACAAATAATTAAAATAAAATGAACAAAGGACCTGAATAGACATTTCTCCAAAGAAGATATGCACATGGCCAATGGGTCTATGAGAAGGTGCTCAGCATCACTAACCATCTGGGAAATGCAAATCGAAACCACAATGAGATATCTCCTCATACGTATTAGGATGTTTATCAAAAAACCAGAGGCCAAGCGTTGGCAAGGGTGTGAAGAAAAGGGAAACCTATGCACGGTTGGCGGAAATGTAAATTGGTGGAGCCACTAAGTAAAAAAATATGGAGGTTCCTCAAAAAAATTAAAACTAGAACTGCCATATGACCCAGCAATCCCACTCCTGGATATATAACCAAAGAATTTGGAATCCGGATCTCAGAGATGTTTGCATTCTCATTATTATTGCAGTGTTATTCGTGATAGCCAAAATATGGAAACAATCTAAATGTCCTTCTGCAGACAATAGATAAAGAAAATTTGCTATGGAATATTATTCAGCCTTAAAAGGAAGGAAATCCTATCATTCCAGACAGTGTGGATGGGCCTGGAGGAGATTATGCCAAGGAAAATAAGGCAGACCCAGAAAGACAAATACTACATGATCTCTCTTACATGGGGAATCTCAAATAGTCAAATTCATGGTTGCCAAGGGTGGCCAGGGGTCAGAGAAGTGGGAAGATGCTGATCAAAGGGTACAAAATTTCACTTATACCAGATAAATAAGTTCTGAAAATCTGCTGTACAACATAGCACCTAAGATTAACAATACTCTATTGTATACTTAAAATTTTGCTAGGAGAGTATATCTTAAGCGCCTCTTATCACCAAGGAAAAAAACACAAAGGAGACAGGAGAAAGCCTTTGAAGATGATGTATATGTTTTTTACATGGGCTTTAGTGATGACTACAGGTATACACCTCTCCAAACAGATCACGTTGCATACATTAAACACCTACAGCTTTTCGTTTGTCAGTTATTCCCTAATAAAGCAGTTATTTTTTAAAAATCTTGTTCCCTTTGGTTCCCCAACCTTTAGCACAACAATTAACATGGCAATTGACATGATAAAAGCTACTGTATTTCTTTGATTCAAAAACACCCCAGGTCACAAAATGCCCATGAATGCTGCTTTGATGAAAACAACTGTGCTAGCAGCTGGCAGATTTTTTTGGCCATTAGTTTTAAGGAACATCCCTATTTCAGAAGCATTAAAGGGGAGGAGCGGCACAGATCACAGAATCCAAGCGACGCGGGGATTAGAGTTGTGTTCCCCTCCAGGTAGTGACAGAGGAATGGTTTCCTCTCTGGGCACAGGAATAGAGGGTGGCTTTGTTAACAGTATCCTTAAGGCCATCTTACAGACAGCGAAAGGAAAACAAGACAGAGCCTCGATAGTAAAATGGTCAGTTAAATTTTAAATTGCTTTTTTTGTGTGTGCTCAGGTCAGTCTTCTGCAGGAGGAGGATGTATGAAGTGCAGTGGTATGTGCAGACACCAGCATTTTCCACTGCGTCAGAAAAGCAGTCAGTCGACCCCTCCCCAGTTTCCATCTGGGTATCTTTGTGCTTCTCATCATTTCTTTCCCAGAAATTGGGAAATCTGGTCTCAGATAAGAGGAGTGGGTTTGGATGTCCAAATATCACATATGGTAAAGATGAAAAACATGGGTAAGACGGTTGAGTTTATCTTACGTGTGAGGCCATGCGTTGTAAATGGTCTTTCTTTGCTAACTTTCTTGACTCTGTAGATGTATCTTGAAGAGTGAAACATGAAGACACCGTTTTACTCCATCGGAAGCTACAGTCAAGTTCTTTTCTATTATTTTCTCCAGACAATGCTACCAAGTAGATTTGTATGCATCCCACTGGTCCTCACTTGATTCCCGTCCATGTTCTTACCTTCCCTAAGGTGACTGTTATTCTGATGCATGTTCAGATTCCTGTAATGCATCATTAGCATTGGGTGCTGGGTCTGAGCCAGTACAGGGTCTGGAGAGCTGTGTGGAGACAGAAGTGGACTCCAGACAGAAGCCCCTGAATCCTGCCATTGCCTCTGTAGGGTGCCAGGGTTTGCAGTTTCCAGGAGTTGCATTTGATGCAGATTGTAAATTACGGCATAAATATGTATTTGTGTCTTAAATGACTTTTTTTGGTTTGGACAATGCCCTTCACCCTGTGACTGGCATACTGAAACACACTTGTTAGCCTTTCTTTGGCTGGCACTTTGAAAATACACAGGCTCAGAGACCATCGTTAAGCCATCCATGGGCTTTGTTTGACCATGAAGACTTCTCCACCATTAAGTTACCAGGTTCAACAGGTCCTGGGCACCTGCTTTGTGCTGTCTTTTTGTCTGAAGATCAAAAGATAAATCAGGAACTTTGCTCTTAGGATTTAGTCTACTGGGAGTTCCAAACACACATAAATTGATGATGTAAGATATGGTACCATAAATGCTCAGAGTAAAATGCAGACACAATACAATGAGAGCACAGAAAAGGCAACTATGAATGTTGGCTTAGTGTGGTGGCTCATGCCTGTAATCCCAGTACTTTGGGAGGCCAAGCTGGGTAGATCATTTGAGGTCAGGAGTTCGAGACCAGCCTGCGCAACATGGTGACACCCTGTCTCTACTAAAAATACAAAAAAATAGCCAGGCATGGTGGTGGGCACCTGTAATCCCAGCTACTTATGAGGTTGAGGCAGGAGGATCCCTTGAACCTGTTGCAGTAAGCCAAAATCACATCACTGCACTCCAGCCTGGGTGAGCAAGCCTTCGTCAAACAAACAAAGCTATGAATGCTGGTGCAGAGGTTTGGTGGAGGCTTTGCAGAGATGACACTTGAGTCTGATGTGCAAGTTTTCTGTTAACAGTGAAATAGGGACGTCCATGTGAGGTAGACATAACAAAAGGGACAGAGGCGTGGAAGCAGAATAGCATCCTGTGCTAAGGAATCATGAGGACTTGGTATGACCAGAGGACCAGAGCCTGGGAAGGCGCAGGGCAGAGGTGGCAACGCAGGTAGATGAGGGTAAGAACCTGGGAGGTTTTGAATATTGGGCTAGGGAAGTGTAGGCTTTATTTGCCTTTCAATAGAAGCCATCAGAGGTTTTTGAGAAAGAGACGAACAGGAAATACATGCAGTATGTTCGAGTACAGAGGATTGAGCATGGAAGCCAGGAGTTCAAGTAGGAGGTCTTCTTATGGGTCAGGTAAGAAATAGTCACCGCTTGGGGCAAGACAGCAATGGTGGGAAGAGAAAGGAAAAGAGGAGAGGGAACGATTTACATTGAAGGGAGTCCTATGAAGTAGATGGGGACCAATGAATAGGTATTAAAGTAACTCCAGAATTTTCCCTGAAGGAGCTTTTAACTGAATAGGGACAGCAATGAGGTAAAGTTCAGTTTTTTTAGTGGTGGTTACTGGTTGTCCATTATTTGTGTTTGAAGGGTTAAATACTCTGGTAGTTTTGCCCATAAAGCAATTAGAGATGGAGGTCTGGCTCTCCAGAGAGGGGTGTCAGGATAGGGATTTAGATTTGGGAGCCATCTGTCTGGAGGAATACTTGAACCTGTGGGATTCAACTGCACAGGTAGAGAGACAAGCAGGGCAATTGTGCACAACTGGGCAGATCAGGCCCTGAACAGCCCTACGGAGTGCCAGCACATCCTAGCCGTCAGAGATTTGTGTAATAACTGTGAATTTTCTGGCAGATGGCAGTTAGATGTCTTGAGAAAGGAGCACCTTTTTCTAATTTGCACAGAGGTACCATATGGTGTATAGCAGGAATGCTGGAAGAAAACCTAGGCAAGAGCCAAGAACAGAACCTTAGGGAACCATCTACCCTATAAGGGAGGGTGGAGGAGGAAGAGCCTCCAGAGGAGACACAGGAGTAGCAAGAGACTTAGATAGGATTTCAGTGTTTAGCTGCCTCGAATTTGCCTGATAATAGAGTCACCACATGGTGAACGCTCAACTTCCTTTGGTTTAATGACTCAAGTATAGCCTCTGCATGTATTATCCATCAGTTCTTTCTTTTCACATAGCTGGTGAGTTTTCCATGACACAAGCAAGTGGGATAATTAACTGTCTCCATTTGGTTCGGATGTAGAATTATGAAACCTGGAGCTCTGCTCCTGAGAGCCAGTGCCTGGCAGGTGACCGTGGTCCTGGGTGAATGTCTGCTGCAGAGCCTCCTCTAGAAGGCCCACTGTAAAACCTGCCAAGGGGCTCCTAGGAGGGCAAAGGGCACCCTTCCAGGCCACTCACCTGTCACAGCTCTTTCAGCTGGCCAGGAGTCAGACTGGGGCAGATCCCACCCAGAACTGCCAGAGCCTCCCAGATGGTTCCAGGTCCTTACCCCTGAGGGCCTGGCAGGGTGAATGAAGCTCCTTGCCTCCTGAACCACATAAAAAGGAAAAGGAATCCCCAGAGCTATAGCTTGGAGGCTTGGCTCCTTTATGGCATAAACTACAAAGGCACACAGCCTCCCCGATGTGTGCCAATAAGATGGCATAAATGCTTCTTGTGGAAGAGAAAGCTTGTGCCCCACCTTGGCACATGATTCTCTGCCCACACAGACTTGTCATTGCTGCTTCCTGGTGCTTGTGACCTCCTTTGCATCAGTGGAAAGTTACAGGAGAGATAGCACCACCTTCCTAGTCAGGGATGTGTCACGCAACCCAGATCAAAAATTTCAAGTTTACTTCTGTGTCAATGGGATCCCGGCTCTGTAGGCAGATAGAACATTGTATGGAAAGGCTGTAAAACTCAGAGAGAAATTGCACTTTTTATCTAAGTGGATGGAACTCTAGCTTGTGTATTACCTAGACGAGTCAGTTGAAATATTCTACTTTCAAATAGTTCATATTTTTCAGATCTTGAATTTTGGTAATTTTTTTTATCAGTTGATTGCTTCTTAATTTAAGAAATAGAGTTCATTTTCTAATGGGAAGATGTATCGTTTGTCATGTCTCTGGTGCTTGCTAGTGTTTCACAAACTCTAAGTGAGCATAGGCTGTCTGGCTCTGGGGATCAGAAGCACTCAGGGGCCTCTGGGGACAGGATTTCATATACTACATTCCGAAACTTGGTGGATGATCACATGACCTCTTTTTTTTTTTTTTTTAAGTAGGGCTCAGAAGCAGAGAGGGAAAGAGAATTTTTCCACAGCCTCAGAGAGAAAATCCAGGAAAATCCAGGAGTAGAACTCACAAGGCTGAGGTTCTGGAACTGTGTTCCCAAACTGCCTTCTCTGTGTTTACAGAGGGAACCAGCCGATTCCTGGTAAAAAAAAAAATTTGACTTACTGACTTTCAAAACGAAATGAGTTCCATATGATGGGAACTGCATTCTTTGATTTGGGCTTAAAGAATTTTCTGAGTGTTTAAATGGTTTCCTATGTAATACTACATCTCTTCTGACTTTGGAGTTTTCTATGAAATGCCTTTTTTAAAAAACCCAAAGCATCAAATGAGCTTTTCAGCTTGATGAAGAACTTAAGAAATTTCATCCTTCCTTTTCTTCCTGGACTGACCTTTTAATTTTATGCAAGATGTACAGGAGTAATTTATCTTGTCTGGTTTGTAAGGATTTTTAATCACCAGCCACACACATAGTCACTGGCTGTTTTAACTACAAGCCCAATTTTCTTTGTTTTTTGGGTTTTTAAATAAGTGCTTTTGTACATT
This sequence comes from Callithrix jacchus, assembly GCF_049354715.1. Lineage (NCBI taxonomy): Eukaryota > Metazoa > Chordata > Mammalia > Primates > Cebidae > Callithrix > Callithrix jacchus. Next base: position 96,223,983 of record NC_133509.1, read on the forward strand.
TATTTGGAGACAGGGTCTTGTTCTGTCACCCAGGCTGGAGTGCAGTGTCATGATTATATCCTCAAACTCCTGGGTTCATATGATCCACCCACCTCAGGCTCCTGAGTAGCTGGGACTACAGGTACACACCACCACACCCAGCTAGTTTAAAAACTTTTTTTTTGTAGAGACAGAGTCTCACTGTGTTGCCAGGCTGACACTTATAGTAACAATAGGACCAGATTGAGAACTGGAAAAGGAACAGCGCAATGGGATTGGTAGCATAAAAGATTTACCCCCACACGCAGAAAGCAGTTCTTACCATTGCTTCTTCATTTCCTCAGCATCCACCATGCACAGAACTTTACACTTGACAGTCAAGGCGTTTGTGGATAAAGGGAATGCACCCAAAGTTTAAGGTGAGAAACTCAGAGCTTGTTCAGTTCAGTTAGTACTTAATTGGCCACCCAGCCTTGTGCCAGGTACCTTGTTCTGGGGCTGGAGAGCTGAAATAGGCATGGAGAAGACCTGCAGGAAACCAAGAATTACAGTCAGCGCAGGAAATGCTGTCGTTAGAAGTATGCACCAAACACCATTGGAGCACAGAGGAGAGATACCAGACTTGGCTAGGAAGGGATGCAGAGGCTGTGAGAAGCTTCAGTTAAGAGTTAAGTCAGCCCAGGAGAGAAGTGGGAAGAAAGGGAGCTAGCCCGAGCTCTTCATTTATCTGTGGTGGTAAACCAATGTGTTTTATTTTTTCTTTTTCTCCGTTTAGGGCCAATACTTTTTTATAAAATATATTAAAAGTAAATTACTAGAAAAATGAAATTTCAAAATACATATACAATGGAAACCCATGTTTTTCTTATTAGATTGAGCAGACGTTCTGGAGGCATTTTGTTCATTGCCCATGTAGTATGACAGTATAATAGTTTGTCATACTGTCAAATAGTTATAAAAGTTTCTAAAAACTCTGTATCTCTACTTTTACCTCACCATGGGTCAGCGCCACTTTGCAGATGAGCAGCAGTTAGTGGACCATACTTTGAGTAACACTGCACTGGGCAGAGAAGGAAATATGTGAAGACATAGTGATTGTCTGCTGTGAGAAATGTGGAGGAAATACCGTTGTGTCCCATCCCATCATTTTACAGATGAGGAAACCAAGGCCCAGAAAGATGACAGAGCTAAGACCAGACTCTGCTTTCTAACTCAAGACAGTTCTTCTTGCCCTTGGATTAATTCACCTGAACAGTCACCAGATAGCACCAGCATTCCAGCATGCCTGTCCCGCTTCCCCCATGCCTACTGCCTCTGAAGAAAGGGAAAATCTGTGTCCATTAGAAAGTGCCAGGGATACCAGCCTAGTGCCCAACCTGGCAGACCCATCTGCTCACAGTCCCTGTCTTAATGACAGAAGCCACTCCAAGAGTTCACTGTGTCCTGTAGTAGCCAGTTAAATTCATGTAAATCCTGTTTGGGCAGTCAATGGAATTTTTAATATTCTTCTCCTTAAAAAGAAAAAAAAAGGGAACAAAGGTTTATCTCATCTGTAAGCCAAACATGAGCAGGCAGTCACCAAGCAGGGCAAATTGGTATCTCCTGGAATCGGTCTGGTTCTAGACTGGTCTTGAAGGGTTGACGCCTGGTCCGGGGTGGACTTGAGAGCCACGAAGTGTACTGTCCCGGTCTTAGGTCATCCCCAAGACAGGATCTCTGCAGGCAATAGCAGCTTCATGTTGGAAGGTCCCAGATGTCCCAAATGAGTGCCAGCATCCCTGCACAAACCAGAAATCCACCCAGCTCCCAACTAGTTCCCCCACATCCTCCCTAATCCTTCCCCACTGGGGTCTCAGAACCCAGCCAGACCCAATGGTCAGGGAGGGATTTGCTGTTCAGATTAGCAACCATTTATTATGGGTCTACTATGCAAAGTACTGTATCAGGCACCGAAAGGAACCCCAAAATATAAACACATAGAAGTGAATGCAATGAGTCACCTCTCCTCATGGAGATTGCATTTTAGCTGGAGAAACAAGTCATATAATAGCAGCCCAAGGCTGGATTTTGAAATTTGTTCTCTCTGCCCGCCTCCTTTGCTCCCCACAACCAAGAAAGGCAAACACTAGTGCAGTGGCATTGACAGAAATTCTTAAATGTGAACATGGCACTTGGATTTGATTGCTTATTTGTGAAAATACATGATAAAAATATTCATAGATTCAAACATGTTAAAAAGATTCCCTCATTTATCACATAATTGTTTATAACAGTGAAAAAAAATTTTAAAAACGTCTTCAGGTGGCCTGGCATGATCTGAGTTTTATCGCACCACTGACTGTGTCAAGCCAGCATCTGCTGCTGGGAGGAGGTCCTAAGCAATTAGACTGGGAGAGGGTAAAGAACAAGGACTGGCTGTACAGTTGAATTTTATTTGATTACATGGTGAAGTACATAATGTTTCACTTCCTGGGAATTTTGTGTTTTATTTCTGGAGATTTGAAATTCTCCAGCCACAGTGGTGGTGTGGATCACAGCAGGAGTCAGTGACTTCCTTCATCCTCCTTCCACTGATTCCACCTAAAGAACCAGTCACCTCTGGTGAGCTCAGTGGCTTTTGACTGTCTAGGATGAACTCAATGAACCTCAACTTAAACCACCAGCTTTTTGTCATTGTACCAAACTGGGCAGCTGATACTGAACAGAGAGATGAATTCCTGTCTTAATGTGTCAGAATTTGGTCTTAGCAGAGATGGGTGAGGTAGACAGAAGTGTTGTGGTGGGTGGGGTTTAACCAGTTCTGGAGGCATTTTGCTCATTGCCCAAGGTACTGGTGCCAGACCATGACACTGTATGACCCGTCTGGCTTTGGTTCTAGGCTCTATTACCCAGAGAGCAGTTTATAAGCCAGATGTGTCACTTAATAATAGGCCTACCTGCCCAAAACACAAGAGCTTACAGTAGTTATCTAGAATTTGTAAAGCTCGTATCTAGAATTTATCTATCTAGAATTCACAGAGCTAGTAGTTATCTAGAATTACAAAGTTTTTACTCTTTATTAATATTGATTCTTACAAAAATCACGACAATAGATCATGTAGATATTATCTTTCTTGTTGATGAACAAATAATAGCTAAGGGCTCTATAGCACTTAATGCATTCCAGGCACTATTCTAAGCTATTCATATTAAATAACTCATAATTTCTATGAGGCAGGAACTGTTGTTATCTACATCTCTTGATGATACAAAATAAGCCCAGAGTGGTTAAGTAACTTTCCCAAGGTCACACAGCTAGTAAAACTAAGACTAAACTCAGCTAATCAGGCTCCAAAGTCTGTGTCCACAGCCTCCCAATATGCTGCCCATTGGAATCAGCCAGACAGATGAGATGTTGGATGACCTCCCCAAGGTCACTTGGGGGTAGGGGAAGGAGGCAGATTGAGGGAGGCAACCATAAGAGCATGGTTGGGAAGTTGCCCTTGGCTCATCTCTCTATATGGCACAGGGCTCCAAACTGAAATTGCCACAGTTTATTGGGTCAAGATTAGTCCGGCATTTAGGCAAGAAGAATGTTAGTCCAGTCATCTGCTACTTTTGCTAGCATGTATGGGGGTGACACTTTCGAAGCTAAAAATAATACACATAGGCTAAAAAATAAATTTTCCCCGATTTTTGAATTGAGTTTACTTTTAAGAGCTCGGGAAGTTATAATGACTCACACTTGCACATTTAATAATAACTTTTATTAAGAATTCTATGATACAAAATTAGAAACATTCTTCAGACAAATGTCTCCACATGTAAGTACTTAGCTATCTAAAGAAAACAACTAAATGGCTATTTGGGAAAACTGGGCTCTTTGGTTTTAAAATCAAGTGCTAGGGACAGAGTGAGTGCTCAAGAAGTATCGTGAGTTCTCCCAGGAGAAATTTCTTAGGGAAAAATGTGATGTGTTGTGCACATGTTACTGTGATGTGAGTCCAGTATTGGTAGGAAATCAGTCGTTCCCTGAACTTTACTGTGTGTGTTGCTGCCTTGTGTCCAGTCCATGAATGATATTCTAGAGATGATATGAGAAATATGGCAGACCTGACCTTAGAGTTTGTAATCTGATTGGGAGAAGCAAAGCTTTTTATGAAAAACATAATTAGAGAACCAAGTAAGGCCATCTATAATCTCAAAGTGAAATGTGACACATGTTTGTAATTCCAGGAGCCTGTGAGTAGTTCTGAACTACAAGTGTCCTCTTGGGTTTTTCAGAGGTTTCTGTTTAGTTGGCTCAGGTTTAATCTCTCATGGGGATAGCAGGGAACCAGATGAGACCTGCTGAAGTGGCCACAGTTCAGATTCCAGTGGGCAGGCTGCCTTCCCTCTGATACTGCATAAGGTGTTCCTAATGCTCGCAACAGTTCGTGTTTAGCCAATTGCCTAAAGCAGCCTGCACATCCCTCCTGAGGTTGGTCCCGTAAATTCTCCTCTTTCCTGTCATAAAGTGTTCCTCATCACCACCTCCCTTTTCACACTTTATGTGAGGCCGTGCATTGGGACAGCAAATGGCTGCACCTTTCACTGCTTGCTTTTCCCAAGTCGAAGAAAAGTTCCTACCCTGGCAAAGCAAGGACATTGCTATTTTCTGACAATCGAATGTCTTCAGGGAACTGGCCTGTGCTGATAGGGTCTGTGTTCCTCTAGTAAGAATTGTGCTGTTTCCATTAGAGGGGACCAGGATGGGTAGACAGGCTAAGATGTCTCATGACTCTTTGCTCTGTGTATTTGTATTGACAGCTCAGATGTCTGGCTTACCTTCCTGAGGATGGGAGCCATAGTGTTATCCATTTAATAATAGCTACAGTGACAGTGCTGATAATGGCTAGCATTTACCTAGCACTGTGTGCTCCTGGAATGGTTGAGTTTCACTCTGTGAACTCCTTTGTTGGCCTTGGTGCCATGTGTCCAACATAAAGCTAGCAGGACCCAACTGTCCTTGCCCATCCTCATTCTGTACCACAGCCATCCCTGGTTGTGATTAAGATATTAACATTAAAGAGGAAACTGAGTTCTGATTCCTCCTCATTCAAAATTATTTCGTCATTTTCATGCACATGGCCTGCAGGCAGCCAGCCAGTGAGGGCTCCTTCATACCAATCCTGTTCCTGGCTGGAGGCTCTCAGAGTCTGCCATGGTTCTTTGATCCTGCTGCCCTTGAGTGACTGGCTGTCAGAAAACCTACATTTCCGTGTTGGGTTCTGCCACCAGGAAGCAAAGCTGACCCCGTGGTTTCTGTGGGTCAGCTGCATCTGGCTATGCGCACAGGGGAAGAGATTTGGCTTGTTGGCTGCTTTATTCCCCTTGCACTATCAGGTCCAAGTGTGCCGTTGGCCCCAGCATCCAGTCTGTGTTATCAGAGCAAGGCTCTATGTTCAGGAAATCCTTAGCCACCAAGGGTTTGTCATCTCCTGGTGTCTGCCTGAAGTCCTTTGGCCTCCCTGTTTTTCATCACTGAGTGCGTCTATAAGCTGACCTGCTGCCAGATATGTATGAGCATTTGGCAAGGAAAGTCCGTGAGAGAGGTTTTCTTGGCAACCGTAAAATAAAAGTATTGTAAGAAGCTGCTAAATAAATTTGCACCACTTCAGCCAGGGAATTTCAGCTCTCCTGGGTGGGATGGTGATAGGGGATGTGGAATGAGAAAAATAATTATGAGGCTCAGCTGTCAGCTTGATGGCTCATTTACTTGATGGCCCTAAGGAGATGTATGATCAGTACACTGTGGATGTTTATCAAACTCATTTCCCCTTATATTTGTCCAGAGAGTCAGTGGATGGTATTATTTGGGGCATACGTTTTTCTACCATGAGATAAAGTGAGGGGAAATCTCTCAGTCCCTTTGCTCAAGTTAAGTTAGTCCTGTGTATCTGCAGTGGTAATCACCAAAAGCAGCCTGCACATCCCTCCTGAGGTTGGTCCCATAAATGTTACCTAGGAACATACTGCCTACATGTCGAGGGCATCAAGCACCCAGAACAGGATGGAGACCAACACTTAGTCTATGGGGATTAGTTTGTGAGTATGTGACCTGTTTGCTTGTTAGTTTATTGTTTTTTGAGATAGGATCTTGCTCTATTGCCCATGCTGGAGTGCAGTGGCACAATCATGGCTCAATTCAGCCTCCAACCCCTAGGCTCAAGCGATCCTCTCACCTCAGCCTCCCAAGTAGCAAGACCTACAGGAGTGTTTAACCACACCTGGCTAAGTTTTAAAAACAATTTTGTATAGCTAGGCACAATGGCTCACACCTGCAATCCCAGCACTTTGGAAGGCTGAGGAGGAAGGATCACTTGAGCCCAAGAGTTTGGGACCAGCCTGGACAACATAGCAATACCCCATCTCTACAAAAAATTAAACAATTAGCTGGGTGTGGCGGTGTGTGCCTGGAGTGCCAGCTACTTGGAGGCTAAAGTGGGAAGGTCGCTTGAGCCCATGAGATCGAGGCTGCAATAAGCTATGATCACGCTGCTGCACTCCAGCCTGGGCAACAGAATGAGACAATGAATGAATGAATGAATAAAATTTTTGAAGAGGCAGGATCTCTCTATGCTGCCCAAGATGGTCCCAATCTCCTGGGATCGAGCAATCCTCCTGCCCTGGCCCTATTTTGAAGAAGGTGAAATAACCACACTCAACTAGGAGTCATTTTTATCATTTCTCATCCCAAGTAGCTGCTGGGAGGAGCTATGAGGAGGTGTGGGGAAGAGCCTTGGCAACACTCTGTGGGCTGGAAATTGTTTTACTGACTTTCTTCTTTACCAGACGAATTACTTTGCATTCAGCCTCATAATGATGAATGTTCACGTCTCGTATACATGTTCGTCAGCAGATATTCCAATAGGTCAGCCTCAGGAACACCAAGTTAAGTGTCTGTGAGGAGAAATGGTGTAGGGACTTCGTTTAGTAATTAGGAATGCTGCTGCTTTTAGTAGGAAATTCATTTTCATTTTTAAGTTCGTTCAGACTTCAGGGACACATTGTGGGGATATTGAAAATATAAATGCTATCCATGACAATCATAGACACTTAGTAGACCCTAAGTAATTTCTGTGGTTAAAAAAAAATTAACTGACAGCAACAAGTTCAATTCTGAGACTACAAATGTGCAGGTTCTCTAAGCAAGTAAGATGCTTCTTTCCAACATTCCCTTGGAGTCTGGGTTCCAAAAGAAATCCTTTCCACTCAGACAAATGGGTCCTTTTCCCTGCACATCTTTCTTGAGAATTATGGCCTTAAATAGTAGAGAAACAAACAAACAAACAAAAAGAATTAAAGCTAGAATATGTAAACACATTTTAATGACTTTTTCCTGGTTAACGAAGTAATTCATGATTCCTGTAGGAAATGTAGAAAATCCCAAACAGAAAATAAAAATCATTCATAAACATATCACCCAGACACAGACTTTTATATTTTTCCTTATCTCCTTTTCCCTCCTGTCTCTCCTCCATTATTTTATCCCTCTCCACCACAATTGTAACAAAATTAAGAGAATATCAAAAATATAATTTTTTTTGTATCCTGTTCTTTCACTTAGAATTGTATCAGCCTATAAGTTAAGTTATGAAACCCAGAAGCTATGAAGGAAAGATTGATAATTTGACTATATCAAAACAAAACTTCAACCAGGCAATAATATGTACAACCAATACAACCAATATAACAAATTATTACTATTCCATGATATGAGCTTCTTAAAAAATCATCGAAAAGATAAACAACTCAAGTTTTAAAATGGGTAAAGCATGTGAATAGGCAAGAAAAAATACAAATGGCCACTAAACACATACTCTTCTTAAAGCTTAATTGCACTAGTAGTCAAGAAATGAAGTTGAAACAATGAGCTCATTTTTCACTGGCAGTTTGGCAAGAATTATAAGGATGATTCCGTCTAGCCTGAACATGGAGCCAAACAATGGACCTTCCGTGTGCTCCTGGTGGGAATATAATTGAGGCAACCTTTTTGGAGGACAGTTCCTCCACATCTGTTTAAATTTTAAATATTTGTCCCCTTTGATGCAGCATTTCCACTTGTAAAAAATTTATCCTAAATAAACACTCCTACAAGTGTGCAAATCAATCATTACTTCATTGTTTGAAGCTGCAAAAAATTTAAAACCCAAATGTTTATGTAGAGGAACTGGTTAAATTGTGGCACATTTTCATAATGGAATTATATGTAACCATTATAGAGAATGAGCCAGCTGCATAGGAGGCATAAATATGTCCAAGACAATTTTCAAGTGAGAAAAGTATTTATATATAATATTGTGTTCGTGTAGCTTTGAGAAGAAAAGATTGGAAGACTTTGAACCCATCATCATTTCTCTATACTTTTTTCAGGAATGATGAATTTTATATAATGAAAACATTACTTTTATAATCAAAAAACCATTTTCAAATAGCATTAAAAAATTATAAACATTTCCTTACATTTTTAGTCCTTCATAAAATTTTGGCAGCTTTCATAAAATTCTGTCATAGAAATACTATAATTTATTTAGCCATTCCATGATTGATACACAATTTAGCTTGTCGTCAAATTAGACATGATGCAGCAACCAATATCTTTGTAAAATAAGATTATTAAGTTTATACTCACAAGAGTATCATATCACATAGCAGAAATTGAGAATTTAATCTGAAAAGAATTTATTGGGTGATTCTGAATGTGCAAGGTTGATGTTTTCCTAATCTTTTTATTTTGTTTATTTATTTATTTTTTTAAAGATAGAGTTTTACTGTCACCCAGGCTGGAGTGCAGTGGTGTGATCACAGCTCACTGCAAGGATTGACCTCCTAGGCTCAAGTGATCCTCCTGCTTCAGCCTCCCAAAGTGCTGGGATTCAGGTGTAAACCACTGCACCCAGCCTTAATCTTTTTAGAGCTTACCTGGACCCACATGGAGGCAGAAGATTTGGGCTCCACTCTCTGACCACACAGCTCTGCTGCCCTACTCTGAGTATAATTTATCACTAGTTTTTTGTAGTCTCAGTATAAAAAAGTCCAGGGATCTTGGCCTCAGGAGATCCTCTTCGCGAGGCTCAGTCCAAGGCTCTCTCCTCATTCCATTCCTTCTCCCAGGGTGAACTCATCCACACCCAGGTAGTGACTCTCAAAATTATAGCTCCGATCCAGCCTTCCCTTGACTTCTAGCCATATGTATCCAGTTGCCTATTAAGTATCTCCACTTGTATGTCTAAAAAAGTAGCTCAATCTGTCCAAAATAAATTCTGTGATCCAGAACCTGCTGATGCCTCCTTCTCTTTATCCCCTACATCCTTCCATTACTAAATCCCACTGCTTTTCCCCACTAGTTCTTGATACATCTGGTTCTCTTTAGCTTCCCACCCTCCCTATACCAGGCCACCATCATTTATCTCCTGGATACTCTAGAAGCTTCCCATACGATCTCATGTTCACTGTCAGCCCCTCTGATCTGTTCTTCATGTAGTAGCTGGCGTCTTGTAAAACCGAAAATCTAATGCCATCTTTCTCCTGAGTCAGACTTTTCTGTGGGCTAACGACTGAAATCCTCCCTGGTCCCTGCCTCATCTGGTCCCTACTCTCTCCTGTCTCCTTCATGCTCCCTCCTCTCCCCGCCCAGGACTTTAGCCACACTAGTCTTCATTTCTTGACTGAACCCCCTCACCTCTGTTCCTTCCACCTGAAATTCTCTTTACCCTCACTTTTCCTCCTGTCTCTTCACTTGGTTAATAATCTTCTCAGTTCAATTCAAATGTCACTTTGCTGGGAAATCTTACCCCAGTGCTAGGTCAGGCCTTCTCATGATCTATTCCCATGTTTTCTCCTCATTGCATTCATCACAGCTGATAATTGTAAATTTAGTTGTATAATGATCTGTCTGCCTCTCCCACCAGACATTAACCCCCTTATGGGTAGAGATAGTGCCCCTTCTGCTTACTGTGTATTCTTAGATCTTGGCATATGGCCAGGCTCATGGATGATGCTCAAAGAATTGTTGGGTGTGTGAAGGGATGGATATCTGGTGTCAGGTGATGCATGAATGGCACTACTGTCTAACTCACAGTGAAACCAAATTTTAGGCTTTGCTATTCAGTGACTTTTCAAAGGTCTTTTACCAATTTCATACAATCAGTCTTGCCTTGAAAAAAATTTAAGTATAAACCCAGACATGCAAAACACAAGCCACTCCTAAGAGTTTTATTCTGTAATAAAGATCATAATCCACATTCCCTCTCTTGGCAGATGCCCCCTTTTCACACTTGCCTACATGCTACTTCCTCCTCCTCAGGGGAAAGTGGCAAATGATCTGCACATTTGACCACTTGAGAGATTTGCTGTGCACTCCCCCATTCCTGTATCCTCAAGTACTGTGTAAAATCTGTTGAACTCTTTCTTTCTGCAAAACAAAACAAAACAAACAAAAACCCTTGCTTTGCAATATTTTGATTATGAATTTCATAGTAATATGCATAAAACATCCCTCTGTCATATTGCCATCTTCAGATATTTATTCTCTCAGATGGTTCTTGTTTCAATTAGTGAAGTCCTTTTGGGAAACAATCTATCAGGAAGACTGACCAGTGACACCACTACATAGAAGGGATTGGGCCTGGTGTAGTAGGTCACAGGCCCAGGCCTTGGAGGTGAGCAGAAGTGAATGTCTAGCTGAACCCCTGTCTAGCTATATGATCTTGGAGTACAGCCTACTTCATAGGGTTATTTTGAGAATAAAATAAGATACATGGATAAAGCACTTAACGTTTGATTAACATTCAGTATATGTTAGCCACTGACGACGCTGTTATTCTTATTATTCGCAAAAGCTTTTTTCCAGGTTTCCTGGACAGACAGACACATACCACGCCCAAATGAGCAACAGACAAATGGCAGTATACTGACAATCATAAATTGTGTATTTTATGATAACTGGTATCAAAGTTGTACTTTATTCAAGAATTATCTCTTAGATTCAGATATTCAAATGTTTACAGATGAGACAGTTCATATCTTGGATTTGCTTCAAAATAATCTGATAAAAGATGGATCTGGGAGGAAGGGAGTCAACATAGAGAGGGAACATGTTGGGGTGTGCACTGGCAGCCGCTGAGGCTGTGTCATCGGTATGGGAATTGTGTCATTCTCCGTACTTTTGTCTATTTTGAAAATTTCCCATGATACAAGTTGAAAAATGTTAAATATAATTAATATAAATAGCCTCCTAGATTCATTCTTGTTCAAGGAGCCAGCTCTCAACTCACTTTCCTTTCTTCCTTTTGGAAGAGTAACTGATTCCAGTGATCTAAGCAGTAAGACTCATCTATCTGTTTTATTCCCCTAAGCATAGCTTACGGTAGAAACAAAATAAATCCAATTTCTGAATCTCCTTTGTCTTCAACCACTTGGGAATTCTCTTTGAAACTACTCTGGGCATTTTAAGTAACCCTGATTACCCAGCAAGAACAATGTAGCTTTCAGGCAAGCACAGAGGATAAAATAACTCTTTCTACCCTTCTATGCCTGCATGACAAAAGCTGTACCTATTAAATACCGGTGCTCAATGAGCTAATGAATGGCGAGCTGGTAATTGTGTTTTTGGCATTTTAGGATTTGAGCTTCCGCCCTGTATGAACTTGTAACTTTCATTGTATAGTCTTGTGAAGTTTAGCTGCTGAGTTATATGTTGGCATAGGAAGCTGAAACACTCCTAAGCCAAAAACTGACCTCTGCATATTTCAAACTTAAGTCAGGAGGCTTAGGGTGACTTCTTTTGCTTTTAAAAAAACAAAAAGGCACGATTTCCCTTTAGAGTGGAAGCTGACCATGACTGTAAATGACTCTATAATCTTTGGGTTTGTTTGAGTCACCCTCTCCATGTTCTGCTCTTGCATTTGGATGCAAGCCAGCACACGGATAAGTGTTCTGCTTGGTCCTCGTTTAATAATTGCCCCTTCTAAACCACTTTCCTTTCTCCAGCTTCACCAAAGGGAAGAATTCAAATGTTGATTTCAGATTTCTCCTTTTCCCTCTGGAGTCTGTCTCTAAGGGATAAAACATGTAGCTTTTTATAAGTTTAAGTACTTTGGAGCAAAGTTTATGGAGTGTTCATTAGTCCCCTAAAAATAAGACAGGCTCCAAGATGGCCAGGGCAGCTCCACTGGCGTCCATCTGAAATGCTTCTGTTTTCCTTTCGGTCAGCACCTCCTGCGAAGTCCATGCTGGAGCTGCTAAGAAGGAAGACAGGTGCACAGAGCCTTCAGCAATGCAGTGCGGGGTGTGCTATCATAGAAGTATAAACCTGGGCACCCTAGGAGCAAAGTTGATATTGCTATGACTGTCTGAGGACATCAGGACAGACTTCATAGAGAAGATATGAGATACTTGGGCTGAGGGCAGAACTGGTAGCCTGGAATTACATTATATTCTTAATTGAACCCTCTTGGGATCCCAATTTGCGTGATATCTCTTGCTAATAGCACCTGGTGTGAGAACAGCTATGGCGTTTCCTTTACGGCTCATACAGTTCTGAGAATGCCTAAAATTAGACTGAAATCAGGATTAAGGTATATAACCTGCCTTTGTGGCCTTGGGCATCCTGTGACCAGGATGAGTCACATCCTTGTGTTGCCCAGTAGTGTCTTCTGACAGCTGCATTCCAAGACTTCCCCATGCAGAGCTGATTGTCATAATTGACTGACAAAACTTATGGCCCAGAACTTTCTCTCCCCACACAATTCCTGCTGCCCATGATAGCAGCTGAGTAATAAGTAGTCAGGTCTTTTACCTGGGACATTAGTCACAAGCTCTTAAGCAACTGTAGATCAACTCTTGAGACCGTTGTGGGTTTCTGTTAGCACTTGTTTCTATTGCCCAAGAAGATCCTTTCCAAGACCTCAGCAGGCATAATGGCTTCAGGAAAATTCAGAAACTCAGTGACCTTGTTTGGAAAGGTGAGTGAGAGTGTTCTGGGCTCAGGTCCACACAGGTCTGGCCTGTTAGACTAGGACACAGTGTTGATAAAGCTGGGCTCACGGGCTTTGTCCCCTGGACCTTGCTCTCTCCTGCTCTCCTGGGGCTGTAGACTAGAGTATCTAACCTCTGCCAGGCACCTCACTACTGTATGCTGTGGTCCCAGAGGAGCCAGGCAGCCAGGCCTTATAGCACTTCCCAAGTCAGAAAAACTTGCGGAAGAACAACTGAGAGTGGCGGCCTCCCTCACTGGACAGGATTATCCTCACCCCTGCTCCCGACCCGTGCTGCTGATTGCAGCGTACTGTAGGTTAAATTGGCTGTGCTCATACTGTGTATGTGTGGTGGGCGCAGGGGAGGAAGCAGCTTCCATGTATCAGCCCACTGAAAACTGTCACTTATATGGGATGTGGGATTCTGCATGGAGAAGGGCTGATTTGGAGCCAGGGCTGGGTTTAGGTTAGAGACACAGAACGCTTGCTTCACTGAAGTGGATGCACAGGTACTCAGCGTGCCTTCGCTTATGCCCCTGACACCCGGGGAAGCTGCTGCTCAGGGCAGAGAAGTCTGTTCTGTGTTCCATTGATCTGTGCCATGAAAGCTTTGCTGCTTTAACCACACTTACCAGGGATTCCTGAAATACTGGACTTGGTTTCTATTCCTGGCGTTCTCTAGTGGCCACTCTTTGTAAGACCTGCACAGCCAGGCTGTATCAACTCACAGGACATGGTGTGGAAACCAGTCATGCCAGTTCTGTCATCACCGACCTCCTCCAAGCCAGCAACGTGATCCAGGCTGGACAGAGACCAGCCTTTTTCCCTGGGCCATGTAGGCCAACAGACCTTGATTCTCACACTGAAGCAGGAAAATAGAACCCTGACACAACCTACAGTGAATGTGACATTCCAGAAAGAGCAGTCAGCTGCAGCCACTGTGAAGATGCCACAGCGAGGAGAGGGGGGAGCTCCAGGCGGCCCAAGGCCATGGCAGCCTCCCACAGTAGCAGTTAACCACAAAGCTCCAGACCACCTAGCATCCCCCACATGACCTGCAGCCTCTTCATCACTAATCAGCCCATGTGGGCTGCCTCTGAGCATATTGTTCCTTTAAAAATCAAAGTATAAATGTCTCACCCAAAAGGTCAAGCTGCAGCTCTGTCCCGTCTAGACTGTGCCTGTGATGCAGGCAATGCCACCCACCCTCTATAACAGTGCCCTGGGTTATGGGTGGCGACAGGAGAACCAGGTGCCTGTGCTGGGAAGCAGGCTGTTGTAGGAGAGCACTGCCTTTTATTTACAGACAGCTTTATCAGCACATGGCCACGTTCCTGACCGACCTTGAGGATGCTTTACCAAGCAATCCTACTGCTGAATATTCACTTCCTTCACTTGAATTTGCTCTTAGGGATTGGAGAAGGGATGGAGAATGCTTTGGACTGGAGTCTCCATAATCTACTAGGCTTCTTGTGCACCTGGGGTACCCACAAACAAACGCTGTTCTCACTCTGGATTTCCTTTTCCTGGTTAACATCTCCATGAACCTACTGGATTTCAGACAGAAACCCAGGAGGCATCATTTCTGCTGCTTCTCTCTGTCCATTTCTAAGTGGTTATCAAGCCTTATTACTGATTTTGCTTTCACTGAAGCCCTGCATCCTTTCCCCTAACTGACTCTATTTTCCATCCCGTTCATCACCTTCTTGGTTCAAGTCTTCACATCTCTTCCCTGGACGGTTTCAGCCTCCCCACTGTGATCTTTTCTTGTCCAGCCAGGAATCTGTTACTCCCTTAATTAGGGAGAGTCAGTAAGTTCCTTTTGCCTGATACCTAAAAATCAAAATTCCGTAGTGTGGCACTCAGGACCCTTCATGGTTTGAAGGACTTAACTTTCTTCTGTAGCCCTGAGATTTTTTCATGGCCCCAGCGCTCCCAGCTCTGCTGCCTGCCCCTCAGCCTCCTCCACCATATGCAGGGTTCTCTGAGCCCACCTGCACAACCACACCACTGGGCTTGCTGCTGTGCCCCTGCTCCATCCGCCTGCCCATGGCAGCCTTCTCACTCCCCCTTCTCTACTTAGGAGACTCTGACTCATGCTTTCAGACCCAGCCCAATTTCTGCTTCTGCTGTGACACCATCTCTTTCTCCTCCCACTGGAAGGAATTGTTCTGTCTTATGTTTCTGCCATAGCACTTGGTTCATACCTTCATCACGCCATGAGGACCGTACAGCAATTGGTCTGTTTCCCCTCCCTGTCTATCCTGTCCATAAATGTGTGTGTATCTGTCTATATATAAAATATATATCTATTTGTTTTACAAATAAACAAACAAAAAAACCCTAAGTATTTCTTTCTTCTCTTTTGTTTTTTGAGACAGGGTCTCTCTCACCCTGTCGCCCAGGCTGGAGTACAGCGGTGCACTCTCAGCTCACTGTAGCCTCAAACTCCTGGGCTCAAGCGATCCTCCCACCTCAGCCTCCCAAGTAGGTGGGACTACATGCCCCACTAGTTTTTGTTTTGTATTTTCTGTAGAGATGGAATTTTACCATGTTGCCCAGGCTAGTCTCAAACTCCTGAGCTCGAGCAATCTGCCTGCCTCAGCCTCCCTAAGTGTTGGGATTTCAGGTACCCAGCTGACAAGTATTTCTTAAGTACACTATGCCAGGAATAATGGTGAACCGCATAAACACAATCCCTGCTGTCATGGAGCTTCTAGCCTAGCATATATTTGTCTCCCATTATACTGTGAGTTCTTGCAGATGAAGATTAGCTGTGCACCTAGTGCCATTCACCACCACCAGCAGACAGCGGCCACCTCCCCTATGGGTGTTCACTCTGACTCTAATGGGTAGAGATGAGTGCTAGAGTGGAGGATGTGGGGGGAGACTGAGTACAAGGTCAGTGGAAAGCCCAGAAAAGCATCTTTCTGCCCTCAGTTTTTAAAGCATCTTTCTGCCCTTCATTTTCCGGTGGTTAGCCCATTCTTCTGGGCCCATCATCTGGGGCCATGAGGCAAGTTCTGAGACTTGATCTAAATTCATCCAGATAGCACAGAGTGTGTGCCTTTTGAAGTGTGTGCAGGAAGCTCACATGGCTGCACGTGGCCACTGTGGTCTGAGTGCCCATCGTGAGAGGTGGATGGTTCAGGGTCTGGCTGCCCTATCTCGTGCTACTCTTTGTATCTTTCAGAGATCTGAAACTGGACAACGTCCTGTTGGACCACGAGGGTCACTGTAAACTGGCAGACTTTGGAATGTGCAAGGAGGGGATTTGCAATGGTGTCACCACAGCCACATTCTGTGGCACGCCAGACTATATCGCTCCAGAGGTGAGTGCAGCTGCTTGATACAGCTCTGAAATCTGAGCTCTCCAGTAACTCTGACCAGAAATGCCACTGGCTGCTTTTATGTGCTGCAGCTTTGTGGGCAGCGTTGAAAGCCGACACCTCCAGACTCATTTATGGCTCACTGGGTGAATGATGGCTGAAAATGGCCTAAGTCCCTCTAATAAGAATTTGACTTAAAAAAAATGTTTTTGTAAACTTTGCAGTTGCTTTGGGCTTTAGCCCTAAATGAAGACAAAGTATGTGCCACTCATGGCTGTTTATTTTCCTCTTTGTCTCTACTTAGTGATTTAATTCTACCATCATTTAGCAGAACTAAAGAAAGGCTCTTGAATCCTTGAAATCTTCCCATATGAGTGAGTGAACCCAGTCTCCTTTTTTTTCCACACCTATATTTCCAGAACCCTTCTGTCTGAGATCCGCACGAGCCCATCACTGTGACCCAATCAGGCCATAAATGTTTGCTCACTCAGCTGAGAAAGCATCTCTGAGTTGACCTCAGGGAAAACAGACCACTCTGTCGAAATGGAATGAAATATGCATGCCAGGACAGGAGACTTTAAAAAAAAAAAAATCTTGTATTTCCTAATGCACAATTTCCCTAGTTATCAAGAACACATTTGTTAATCTGATGTATGAAGCACCTTCTCATGCTGCCCCTTTTGCACAGATCCTCCAGGAAATGTTGTACGGGCCTGCAGTAGACTGGTGGGCAATGGGCGTGTTGCTCTATGAGATGCTCTGTGGTCATGCGCCCTTTGAGGCAGAGAATGAAGATGACCTCTTTGAGGCCATACTGAATGACGAGGTGGTCTACCCTACCTGGCTCCACGAAGATGCCACAGGGATCCTAAAGTCTGTAAGTTTGGCTTACCCAGCCAGCTTCTGATCTATTGCAAACCAGCTTGTTCTCTGTGCCTCTTGTGTCTTTTCAGTACCTCCCACCAGTAAACTACCAGCTCTAACTAAAATGTGTCTTCTAATCTAAAGAATCAAAGAACTGGAGTTGTCAAGCTGTTACTCTCTCTTATGCAATAGACCCTGTCTTATGCAATAGTTATTTTGGGGCCAATTTCAATAGCCCTTGATAACTTTGTTTGCCAAATAAGAAGTATTTCTAGCACTTCATAACTTTAGCTGAAGGGAGGTGATGTTTCCCCTTCATACAGTCAGGCCACACCAGGGTTTTGGATCAAGTGAATGCCATTCCCAGCCTGTTATTATATCAATTGTGTTTCTGTTGGCCTGTCCAAGGAGCAGGATGAAGGAGTCTTTCTCTTAGGGCTGGGAGAGGAGAAGGGAGGTTTTCCAAACCTCTGCAGATCTCTTTTGCCTCCATGTCGTCCTTATGCAAGCCAGGTGACATGCCCAGGCTGTCCCGGCAGTGTTGTAATGGGTCATGTTGAGAAAGTCTTTCTGTGTGTGCATTTAAGGCACTGTGCTGGACACCTTTTGAATTGAGGAAAAAACATGGATTGGACACCTTTATGTTGAAAATAAAGTACATGTAATTTGGGTCAGTTCTGTAACCACACTAGTTGAGTTCCAAAATAATGTATTTTCACCTACTGTGTGCAGAGGAGATACAAAGACAAATAATAGATCAGTTTTTCGAGGAGGGAGAAATCAGAACACTCTGTATTCTGTTGGATCTATGGCATAGGAATTCCTGTCCTTGAGTTACACCCTTCCAGTAATTTTAGACAAAAGCTAAATATGAGAAATATTTGCTATCTTGTGGAAAGACTTGTTTGTCTTTAGAAACCTCTAGCCCTATAATCAGTGCCATTTCAAGGACATTTTGTATGTGGGTCAGTGTGCACTGGGGTTGAAGGCTTGACTGTCCCTGAGAATTCTCCACAATACGAAAAGGGAAATAATCACAGAAATCCTTCTGAGGCCAACATTACCAAAGCGAATCATAACTCATAACTCGATTCTCAAGCTGAGGTGCTAGCGCCCTCCTGAAATTGAGAAAGCGCTAATCTCACAGAAATAAAAGCACAGTACTTTGGGATTCTACCAAATATCTCCTATCTCACATGTTTTTGTAAGAACAGCTCATTTGTTATATTAGTAGAAATTTTAGACTGAGGAAATCGTAACATGGGCTTTTATAATTTTATGGAAAAAAAAGAGTCAGAGAGAAGGACTTGTCTTCGTGGATTTGTGCCATGAAGTTTCTTAACTTCCTGAAGGGAAATGTACTCACCTAGGTTGGCTGCAGCCAATTTTGATAACATAAACTGTGATAACAGCCTCACCGTGCTGCAGACGGAGGCGGACTTGCATGATCACCTTCCTACTTCCACGGCCCAGAACCCGGCGTTTTGAGATTCCCACAGCAGGCCAGCCTTCATCATACTCATGGTTTTCCATGCCGCACACATTTAGTTCAATTACTGTACCTGATTTAGTAGTTTTAATATTTAGAGGAAGGACCCCAGAGATCGTAATTCTTTATGGCTTGAAATGAAAATACTATTTCAAGCCATAAAGAAATGCCTGTGGTCAGCACTGGTGTATAAAGGTCACTAGGCTTGATACCATGAAGAGTAGCAAATAAAAGTCAATTCATGCCTCAGGAAATTTTTATATTCTCTAATATAAATGCTGGATTAGCAATCCAGATCAGTGTTTCTCTGATAAATACCCTGTACCTTTTGAATCTAGGTCTCGTAGGACTCTTAAGAGGTCACATCACCATTTGAGTTGGACATTCTTTATTCTTTGTCTTTACATTTTTAGAAGGCTTCAGCCTCATTCTAGTGTTTCAGAGTCCTCTTGAGAGAGTTCTTTCCAACTAAATCTGAAACTAGGTATCATCCCTTTATCCTAGAACCTAGGACAAGTACTAGCAAGGTTACGATTCATCTGGAATTTTTAAGACTGTTTCTTTTTAATCAGATAAGCTCAATTACTTCAAGCTATATCTTTTATGTAAATATGAATATTTTTTGTAACAAGCACATATATTGTGCAGTAATCGCCTCCATGGTCTCTCCTCTGAGAGGAAACAGCCTCTGGTGCCTAAGGAGACTTGCATCCAGTGGAGACTGAGTTGTTCTCTCTCCTTGCAGGCTCACTTTTGGGAAGCTATGAGTCCCTTCACTTCTCTTTATTTCAGCTCCATTCCCATGCCAGCTGCTCTGCTGGATGGAGGCAGCAGCTGCGATTGTTACATACCATGTGTCTAGCACTCATTTTCCTAAATGACACTCAATGCTCTCTCTGGGTGTCTCCCACATAGGAAGGAGCAGAGGCTCTGGACTCACAGTGCCAGGCCTGCCTCCCAGCCCTGTTACCTTCCCGTTGAGTGACCTTGGCGAGCCTCTGTGCCTCTCTGAATCTCAGTGTCCTTGCTTGTAAAATACAGGTAGTAAAATACATACCATAGGGTGATTATTCGGATTACGTGAAATAATATAGGTAAACTTCCTGGTCACATCATAAGCATTCTGTTTCTTCCTCCTTCAAGGCATATACCTTCAATGTAATTTTCTGAAAAACACTTGAATGTTGTCAGATAAAATTACTTTAAAAAATTCACTAAGAGGATTTCTGGGAATTTTTTTTTTTTTTTTTTTGCACATTTTACTCTCTATGCCTAAAAACAAGAAGCTTAAGTGGTATAGATGAGAACATCCAGCTAGGCTTTGCAGGGGACTAACACATTAAAATAGAAATGTGATCGAAGAGAAGAAAGAAGTGTTCAGAGCACTCAAGACTTGAGGAGAGACACTGAGGAGGGAAAGGCATCAGAATGGGGTTGGTTAAGAACCTGCCTCCAGAGCAAAGCTGTTTGGGGCAGCTCGTGGTTCTTTGACTAAGGCTATGTGACCTTGGGCAAGAGCATAATTCTTGCATGCCTCAGTTTTCTCTCCATTTCCTTGGGCAAATGGCATAGTTCTTCCATGCCTCAGCAGGTGGGGTATCCAACCTACAGGGCTACTGTGTGGTTGGCACGAGATAACATGTGTGGGTGCCTGAAGCAGTGTTTGGCACAGGGTACTTGCCCAGGAAGTGTCCTGTTACCGCCGCAAGCTGCATGCATGAAATGATTTTTTTAGACTCTGCCCTTATCTCTGAAAAAGAATTACTTTGTCATATCAGGAAGGAGGGTTCAAGAGAGCAAGGTGTGCTATGCAAACCACTCAGGCTGCTTTCTGGCTCTAATTGCAATTTGATTTAATTAGGCCGATATGGTTATTTTACTGCCGGAAGAAAACTTAGAGATTGTTCGTTCCAACCCCCTCATTTTATAGATGAGGAAACCATGAGGCACTGAGAAATTGTGACTCATCAAGGCCTTTTGACTTGTTACTTAAATCAACTGGGGTCTTTGTGCACTGCTGATGAGGATGAAAATGGTGTGGATAATGGTATGGTGGGAGGTTCTTCAAAAAATTAAACAGAATTACCATATGATCTAGCACTTCTACTTCCAGAAATTTGCCCAAAAGAATTGAAAGTGGGAACTCTAATAGATATTTGGACACCCATGTTCATAGCAGCATTACTTACAATAGCTCAAAAGTGGAAGCAACCCAAGTGTCCATCAACAGATGAACAGATAAATAAGATGTGGTACATGTACTCTGAACCAGCATTCATTTGGTTGCGCGGAGCCAGATCAAGGTATACCGTGTCCTTTACCAATATTGACTTGACGCCTTCTTCCAGAATTTTGTGACCACCTAAGATGAGGCATTCGGGGAGCTTGGTGACTTCAAGAGTTCCTAATGTGAACAGTTGACTCCATTGGATGGTGTTTTGCATCGTTCTAAAAACAGTAGAGAAATCATTAGTGCTAAGTTTTGAACTGTAATTATTTGTCTTTGCCCTTAATTTTATAGAGCTTTGTGACCATGAGAAGCAAAAACACAGAATTGTAGAGCTGGAAATAGTTTAAAAATATTTTGTCCAAATCTCTGGTTTACAGATAGGAAACTGAGGCCCAGAGAGGTGAAGGGACTTTACATATTAGAATGGAAAGAACACACCCTAGACCTCATTTGACTTCTGCCGCTGGTTTTCAGTCTATAAAGGTGTGGTAATAACACCTACAGTACCCACTTCAAATAAGGGAATATACATGAAAACATTTTCCAAGTGTAATGCACAATACAAGAATAAGTGATTAGTATTGCTAACTTTTGAGTAGTAATTTCACAACACACTTAGAGGTATCATTATCCTCATCTTCTCCTTGAACAATTCAACAATATCATCAAGGTTATTAAGTGCTTAATTTTACACAAGGCTGTGGTAGGCATTTATTCCTAAGGAAATCGTATTCTTGTTTTTCCAGGAGCTTTTAAATCTTGACCAAAGACACGTAGTTGGGGTATAAATGGCCAAATAGATATTGATCTGTTTATGTATGTAATAGGCTTATATCAGCGCATGCGTGCATATCAGGCAAGGGTTCTGCAATGCTCAGATTCTGGGCGAGGTGCCAGGGATCCAGCAATGAGCAAGGAAAACACGACCCTGCTCTTGTGGCATGTACAGTCCATTGGAGTGGGGAAGGAGAAAGAAACTTTAATGAGAAATTATACATTAACTATGTATTTACAATTTAATAAGAAAAATAAAAATCCAAGGTTCCTTGAAAGCATTTAGAAGGCAGATCTAACCTGACCTGGGCCACCAAAGGAGGTCTTCTGGAGGAGATGACATTTAATAAGGGCTGGAGAGAAATTCGGCTTGAAAGTGTGAAAGGTCTTCAGAAAGGAGCAGTGCATTTGAGTAGCTCAGTGGTAGGCTGGCTACAGTGTAATAAGCAAAGGGGTGGGGTGAGGGGAACTGCAGGGGAGGAGGCTGAGGAAACAATGAGAGCCCGAAGAATGTCCTTGGCCACATGCAGGAGTCTGGCCTATCCAAAGTGCCAAGGTAAGTCTTTGAAGAATTCCAAGCAAGCATGAGTGATATACAATCACTACTTCATGTGTAAAAGATCACCCTGGCTATTGTATAAAGAGTGGATCAGTAGACTGAAGTATTTGCTGATGAAATGATTTCTGGGATTTCTTTCAAAATAATCCAGGAGTTGTGGAGAGGAACAGATGAAACAAGATTGGGTGTGTGTCAGTAACCATCAAGGCTGCATGATGAGTACATGAGGGTTTGTATTACTGTCGTCTAAAATGTCCACAATGGAAAAGTTTTTAAAACCCACCGTATAAATGAATATCTTAAACAAACAAGCTCAGCGTGTGTGTATGAAGAAACATTTCTAGCCTGTATAGAAAAAGTGATCTCCATCTTCACAAATGAAGGGAAATAGTTTACAACACAAATATACAGAAAGAGCAAATGATGGGAGCCACATACAAGCTCTTGCCTGTGGATCCAGCCACATCTCTTAAATCCAAGTGACAGTCTCAGGTTCCTGGCCTGGGAGTCTGTGTCACCCTGATGATTTTTTTTGCCACAGACAAAATTAACCAGTGGTTTTAGCACAACTCATTTCTTCAGTGCCACTGAAGAGTTTTTATGCCTTCTCAAGAAGTGTCCTTCAACCCCCAGGGTAGTAACAACAGGTACCCCAAAGAAGCATTTTTAACAGAAAAGAGACCAAGGAAGGAGAGAACCCTCATTGTTGGACTTTGCCCCTCGCTGCCTCCTTGGGGCCCTGGGAGATCCTTTCCCACCCGGCTGGATCTGCCCTTTCCCACGGAGAGGCACTAAGAGCTGAGATCTCCAAGCCACCCCTTCTCAGTGCCTCTACTATCTTAGTGTGGGGAGCCATCTTTCTATGGCTTCCTGAGATCAAGATTTTCTGATGATCTCTTTTTGGGACTGTATGTTCTGAATTGTTCCTACAATTGGTGTCTACTGAATATTTTACCTGCCTTTTTTTTCCTTTAAGAGAGAAAGCTTGTTGAATTCCCTGTTACCTTTTTAAATGGAAGGTATTATTATTATTCTGTATCTGGGGAAACTGTTCAGACACCTGTTTACATTACATACCACAGAGATACAAATGTTAAAGACCTCAAGGCTTCATCCAGCATGATGCCAGCGAGTGCCTACATGCAGGGTTGGGGAGGGGTGTCCTATCCAGCATTCCTTTAAAAGTATGTGATTGGCAAGGCAGGCTCCAGCATTTTCTGAGCCCTAATCTAACATTACTGTCCCCTGGGGCCCTCCCTGTTATCACCTTTACCACTGCCCTCTCCACCCACAACACCCCCAAGGTTGTAGACTTGTGAGTCCTTTGTGTATAGCTGTTCAAACATTTCACGTAGACGTGGGTAGTGGACAAAGGACTTGCTTGTGAGAACATTTCCCATGGCACTCAGAATCAGGATGCGGCGGTAGAGCACACACACGTGTTTAGCCCAGGATTTCTACTTGAAAGAAATTCCCAAATCATTAACCAGTAATCTCACATCTAACAGTAACTTTATGTGCACCCAAATAAGCACACTGGAAAGACTGTTTTTCTCGCTTCTGTTTCTGGCTTTCTCATCTTTGCTTCAGATGTTTCTGTTCAATACTTAACATGTGTGTGCCCTAAAAGCAGCCTCACCCGCGACTCGCAGAGAATGGAGTATTCAGACTGGCAGGATCCTCAGAAGTTAACACGAAAAAGGCCTATGACAACACACACATTTGTGAAAAGAAAAAATAAAAGGCATTCCAGCTATTTCTTTTTTTTTTTTTTAACTTGGTTTGGGAATATATGCTACCCATTTTCTAGTGTCACCATGTCATCAGGTATCTTAGGCTGGCACTAAATTATCCCAAAATGCTGATAACAGTGAGACCAAAGAAAGTCTATTGTCTATTGTTTGCTTAGGGCTTCTGAGGTTCCACTAAGTTTTGCCCTCCTCTAGGTCCAGAAAGGCTTGGGGAAGTCCCAGGCAAATCCAGAGCTGAGGAAGCTGATGCCTTGTCTCAGAGGTTAGTGCTCCTTTGCTGTCATCTACAGCGAGAAATCACGTGGCTCAGGGTCTACTCAGGTGAAGTCGGCAGGCTTGTCTTTGAGCTCAGACAGGTGGCTGGGGTAAATAAGTGCTGAAAGGAGGTGGGTGCATTCTCCTGAGTCACCTTTGTCGACTCTGGAAGCACTGTAAACTTGGCATCGGAAGGAGATTATAAAGTGCTTTTGTTCCTAAGCTTTGTAGAAATTAAAGTGTGTATGCATGTGGGTTTCTCTGTCATCCAGCCTCTCAGATTCCATCATCCAAGCATTGTCTGCAGGAATCCTACTTGCCTCTGTGCACAAAAGAGGGAGAACCAAAGTGAATTCGGGGAACCTCTTTTAGCCCTGAGTGTGTCCCACGTCTGTCATCAAGCAGTGAATTCCAGGAGCATTGTGTCTTCCTCTCCATTTCCCTACTCCCCTCCTGGGAGAGGCTGGAATGCTCCAGGAAGCCACCAAAGGTGGTCAGCCAGGAGAAGGCTGGGGAAGAGGAGGGAAAAATGGTACCTGAGTAACACAGAGGATCCAACCCAGATGATTAGGCTGATTTTTCAAACACTGTTATGGGGAAATCCAAAAGAAAGTTATCAAAAGATCCTTTAGTAAGAGGAGTGGTTAACATGCAGCCTGAAGTCTGTGGCCAAGACCGGAATGCCTGCATGAGGAAAGGAAGCTGCCCCACCGGCCTCTTTTTTTTTTTTTTTTTTTTTTGAGACGGAGTTTCACTCTTGTTACCCAGGCTGGAGTGCAATGGCGTGATCTCGGCTCACCGCAACCTCCGCCTCCTGGGTTCAGGCAATTCTCCTGCCTCAGCCTCCTGAGTAGCTGGGATTACAGGCATGCGCCACTGTGCCCAGCTAATTTTTTGTATTTTTAGTAGAGACGGGGTTTCACCATGTTGACCAGGATGGTCTCGATCTCTTGACCTCGTGATCCACCCGCCTCGGCCTCCCAAAGTGCTGGGCTTACAGGCTTGAGCCACAGCACCCCGCTAAGCCTCTTAGGAACCCCTAGTGAGATTAACACCTTTCAGAAAATGAACCATTTCCTCACAGATCAAGGCTGGTGTCAGCAGGAAACAGAAAAACACTGCTCTTCCCAGAGATTTTGTATTTGGGTCTTTTAAAATCATATAATTTTATTAAAGTTCTTTTTCACTACTTCTTTTTCCCTCATTAGATTGTAAGTTTCCTAAGGTTGGAGGTCCTAACATTTTATTTGTAAATAGCAGTGTGAAGGTTTTTTTTTTTCTTTACTTTTTAAGAGTACTCATGCTACGTGTCTCATTTATCTCCGTCTCTGCCAGGAAGATAAAGATGTCAAAGCTTTTGTAAAATAACCATGGAAATTTCCTGTGTGAAGATTTGTTAACCAGTGTCTGTGGGTCAGAAAAGCTTTTGGTTTCAAGTTAGAAAAACTGTAAACAAAAGTAGTTGACATTGTTGGGGTTTTTTTCATTTGTTTGTCCTTGCCAACTATCAAAGGTCAATAATTTTGGGCCACTGATCATTAGATTTGGTTTGGATGCCAAAGATAATGCACATCCAGGATAAGGAAGAGTGGCTGGGTGACGTGGCTCATGCCTGTAAGCCTAGCACTTTGGGATGCCAAGGCAGGTGGATCACGAGGTCCAGTGGAGACTATCCTGGCCGACACAGTGAAACCCTGTCTCTACTAAAAATATAATAATTAACTGGGCATGGTTGCACGCGCCTTTAGTCCCAGCTACTCGGCAAGCTGAGGCAGGAGAATCACTTGAACCCAGAAGACAGAGGTTGCAGTGAGCCAAGATCATGCCACTGCCCTCCAGCCTGGTGACAGAGGAAGACTCCATCTCAAAAAACAAAAAGGGTACTGGCCTCGGTTTCATCAGAGGAGAATAAAGGACATTGTATAGTCCCCACTAAAGAATCTTTATTTAGTGCTCACTCATCTTCAGTAGCTACATTTGAGGAATCATACCTGGAAAAAATAGTTAGTATAGCTTGGGCATGTAGAGGAGCAGCAGCTTTTTCTTAACCCTGGGAAGTCATTGGAGAGCAGTGAAGGCCGCCCTGTCAGTCAGAGCTGCTTGAGACTGGTTTGTCAGGAATAAAGGCATGTTGTCTAACAACAGGCATTGGCGCAGCTGCATGCCCTTGGGTTTCCATCTCTGAGACTCGCCTCTAACCTTTACCTACGTTTAACCAACAGTGTCCCATGACCTGAGTGAAGATACAGGGAAGCAATAGTGATCATAAAACATAGGAAAGGCGGGGTGTTGGGAGTCTTGGAAAGGAATTGAGTATGTGCTCATGAAAGGCTGCTGAATTCCAGTCACAGACGGCATAAAAAACACAGCCGGCAAACCCACCACGGGTTTGAGCACTGTCCCTGTCCTGCTACCATCATGAGTTTCATTAGGAGAAAATAAGATACACCGTGTAGTGTGTCTCTGGAGATGCCTTGCAGAATATTCTGATGCTGGTCAGTTATAACCTGCCAGATAAGGCGCCGACCCACTAGCCTTCTCAAATATACCCACATGCCTGCTTCCTCCATCACTGGCTCAGGGAGATCAGCTTGAGCAAGTTTATTTCACTTTATTTTTTTCTAAAGAAAAGCCCATCTCAGACTAAAGGAAAACAGAGCACCTGTAGCTGAGAGAAGTACAATCTTCAAAATGCCAGCTTATTTTTCCTCCCAGAGTTTTTAGTAATAAATGCAAAAAGAGAAGAAAGAAAAGAGTCCCTTGATAAGGGCACAGACTGTGGAGGCTGCTGGTGTGGCCACCCACCTGATGCTGGACAGGCCAGTCCGGCTCTGCTTCAGATGTTTTCAGTGACGCACTCCTGTTCCTGCCAGGAAGCCCTCTCATCACTTAATCGTATTGAGTGTTACAACCACATTGCGTGTTCTCATTTTTCTTATGATATACTTAAATATGCTTCCTTTAACTTCTACTCCCTGAACTTACTTCTCGTCTAATCCCTCTTCTGGCTGACAGCTCTTCGAGTATTTGAAAATATTAAGTTTCCTTCTATCTTTTCTTCTCCAGCATAAAGACTCTCGGTAGTTTGAAATAAAACCAGGTGGTCAGGCTGAAGAATGCCTCAGATTTTTTCCAGGCCTGTTACTTTTCTCTCCCCTCTCTTAGCACCTGCACTGTGTGTACTTTTCAGCCCATCTCCCTCCATAGAATCAGAAGAAAAAAATGTCACATGAGCCAGCAAGGAAGTACAACATAAGGAAACACACAGAGTGCTGTGAATTCTCATCAGGTGAAGTCCTGAGTATCGTTTAATAGGAGAAAATAAAGCAAACTGTGTAGTATATTCTCCTCACCTGTCAGTCCAAGTATCTTAACCCAGAATCCAAATAAGAAGATTGGTAGCCTCAAGAGGAGATCTAGCATAGTGACTGAGAGCAGAGACCTGAGTTCAAATCCTGACTCTAGCACTCCCAAACTGTGTGGCAGGTGACAGATGGGTCTGTTTCTCAGTTTCCTAATCTTTAAAATGGGAATAATAACCACAGTTGCCGTGAGGATTATATACAATGAATTTGGAACACTTGATACCCAGTGCAACAAGAGTATGCAGCATACATATACAGTAGTAATGGCTACCACCTCTTAAGCTGTGACTTGTATAAAACTGTATCATTCTCTACTCTCTCTACTCCTGCAGCTGCCACCTTCTCAAACCCGTGTGCAGGTAGCTAGTTCCAGCCCTCCCCAACACGTTCCATCCAGATCCAATCTGAGCAGGCTAGAGCACCTCACCTTCTCTTGGCTTGTCCAGTGTTCTATAGCAGCACCATTCTGTATAAGAACCTGGACTTGGGAAGATTACAGTTTGTTTCCCCAGACTGATTCTGGAAATCTATGGTCTGCCCTTTTCACCCTACCAAGCCCTGTCCCACTCCCACGCCCAGTGGACTGTCATCAGCCCTATCTTACATTTAAATGTCTGCTCTGCCTTCTCCTATCAATGCCAGGTCCAAGCCTGGTATCTCTCCCATACTGTGCAGCTGCATCCCTGCATGACCACTGCTTTGAGCTGGAGGGTTCGGCTAACACAGGGTGTCTCCCCAACAGCTGGAAGGAGGGGTATGAAAGGAGAAGATTGGTCTTTGTAACTGGATCAGACTCTGCGTGCGCCAGCAGCATCCTTCATATGGACACGTGCCTGCAACACACATGCATGGCGTGCTTCTTATCAGCCCCAGGCCGCCATTAGGCTCTGTGCACATGGCAAGGTTGGGCGTCATGGCTGTGAACCATACTCTATTCTGTGTCCTGCGCTCTTTCTCTGCTCTTTCTCCCCGGACTCTCTTTAGAGCCATAAAATGCCTTCTCCCCATTTAGGAGCATCGCTCTGGAATATTGGCAGGAAGCTTCTGCGGCATGGTTTCCTTCCCTTCTAACTTGCCAGCATTAGCTGCTAACTCTCTCTCTGCCCTTTGTTTAAGGTCTGAAATTGAATGAAAGGAGAAGGTCATTTTGTTTGCCCAACAGCCAAATCCAACCATTAGGGTAGAAAATACAGTGTTCTCTGGCTCCTGGAAGAAAATCTTACTAGACTAATTGATTTATTTATATAACTTGTTCTCTTCCTATGAAATCAAACAGATTTTGAAAGAAGAAAAAATACTTGTAGCCATTATTTACATTTTAGCGAATTTCAAAGTACGTTTGGGCCCAGTTATCTCAAGACTCATAATGACACAGGGTTAGTTTAAACTCCACAATCTGGAGCATCCAACAACTCAAAATTGAAGCTGCCTCATGTGTAGCACAGCCCACAAGATGTGATAAGCACTGTACCTGACACCAGATTTGCAAAGACATCGCTCCACTGCACCCCTCTTGCTGCACTTAGTATCTCTGTTCTGTTGTTAATGTAGCTACAATTACGCATTAAAACCTATTGTTTGTAGGCCTAGTGCTGTGGCTCACACCTGTAATCGCAGCACTTTGGGAAGCTGAGGCAGGCAGATCACTTGAGGTCAGGAGTTCAAAATCATCCTGGCCAACATGGTGAAACCCCGTGTCTACTAAAAATACAAAAATTGGCTGGGCGTGGTGGCACACACCTGTAATCCCAGCTACTCGGGAGGCTGAGGCAAGAGAATCACTTAAACCCGGGAGGGGGAGGTTGCAGTGAGCCGAGATTGTGCGCCATTGCACTCCTATTTTTTGTATTCTCATTTTAAGATTGTCTTAGAAAAGGTTTGCTGTCAAAAAAAAAAAAAAGTTTTCCAAACAGGGTTTGCTGGCATGTGCCTATAATCCCAGCTATTCGGGAGGCTGAGGGAAGAGGACTACTTGAGTTTAAGAGTTTGAGACCAGCCTGAACAACATAGCAAGTTCCTGTCTCAAAAAATAAAAATCAAGAAAAAGAAAAATTGTTTTCCAAAGACCGTTCCTCCCACTGCACTGCTGGAGCCTAGGAAGGTGAAGACAGAAAGAGATCTTGTTCTCTCTTTCCTGGCTATAGAGGAACAGGGAGAGCCAGATGAGCCTCAGGGTCAAGGCTGACCCCAGAGTTTAGTCTCTCAGCAGCTTTCTATCTGTGCCCCTGCCTTTAAGTAGAGCAGGATGGACCTATAAGTTTGGGTCCCATTAAGGACATAAGCAAATAAAGGAAGTTTTCTGCAAAAGAATTATGCTGTCACTGTTCACAGCAGTGGGAACAGAGTGTTTAGGGGGAGTCCTGTGCCCAGCCTAGGACAGCAACAAGATACTCACTAATACTATCATTTCTTGAGAGCTTTCTTTGCGCCAGGCACTTTATGTTGATTCTCTCATTGACTCATCATGACTTTGTGAAATAGAGGAAAATCTTCATTTTAGAGTTGAGACATCTAAGGCCCAGGGAAGTTAAGAAATTTGTCCAAGGTCACACAGCAACTCAGTGGTGGAAGAATTATACAAACACAAGTAGTCATGCTCCAGAGCCTGACTAGCCTTCCATGTCAGAGAAGGTATTAGTTCTTTCAGCCTTCCCTGGCTTGCAGGAGGCCTCCCAGGACATTCTTCTACAAACCTGGCCCAAATCCCTTACGTGTCCCCTAGAGCTACCGTCAGGAGGGAGCATGCCTCCTTGCTTTGCCCTGCAGTCACACGTCCTCTGTAGTCTGGGAAAGAAAACTGTTCAGTGTTTCATTTTCAGGGCCAGCTATGCCTCTGATTCCTTGAGTATCCTCTAGTTCAGTTCCACTGAATGAGGACCTCAGCAGGAGGGGGGACACAAAATGAGTCCCCGAGTTCTTGACCCTTCTCTTTCCCCTGCTCTCCGGTCACTTTGAGACTTACATTTGGGGTAGAATCCAGATTTTCCACCCTGCTCCCCTCACTCACTCTCTGCAGCTTGTAAAGTGCTTTTCTTGGCCCTAGAAAACATTCTGCTTCCTTTAGTAAATGTGTGCA
Source organism: Callithrix jacchus (assembly GCF_049354715.1). Taxonomy (NCBI): domain Eukaryota; kingdom Metazoa; phylum Chordata; class Mammalia; order Primates; family Cebidae; genus Callithrix; species Callithrix jacchus. Next base: position 96,254,652 of record NC_133509.1, read on the forward strand.
GAATATTTCATGAAGTCACATTATTTTCCTCTTTGGCCGACTTTCCCTCTTGGACCTCAGTCAGGGAGAAGGTCAGCTGAGGTGAGGCAAGTTTTCAGTGTGACCTTAGATGTAGATGGAACTGATGGCTCTGAGCAGCACAGTTGTTAACTTACTGCCATTTGGGTCCCATAGGGACATAAGCAAATAATGGAAGTTATCTGCAAAAGGATTGTGCTGTCACCATTCACAGCAGTGGGAACAGAGTGTTTAGGGAGAGTCCTGTGCACAGCCTTAGGATGGCAAGCTACTCACCTCCAACTCCACACACCTGCACCAATGTGAACTGTGAAAGATTTCAGGCCTGGGACTAATGTTAAGTGTTCCCTTAACTCCTCATCTCCACATCACTGGAGGCGGGTAAAGGTAGCAGGGCCACCCGCCCTCCACCACAGCAAACAAATCTTCTACCCTGTTAGCACCACCCCAGACCCTCCTCCTCCAGGTCCTGGTTTCTGTGTTATGGTATTCATCCTCTGGCCTCTTGTTGAGCTCCTCCAGCTGCCACCCTGGCTGCTTCTCACTCTACGCCAGGGGTCAGGAGCCATGAAAGTTGGCGAGTGATGCCAGCCAGGTGGGAGGCGATAGGGAGTGGTGGGGCATGTGGCCAACTGGGGATCTGATGCCCCATGGAAAGTAGCAGCCCCTGCTCAACTCCAGGCCATTTCTAGGAAAGAGGATTGTGGGCCCAGTGTTCCTGAATATCTCATTTTCCACGACAAGTTGGAAAACCTGACTTTTTATGTGATATGACATTTCCTAGTGTTTAAATGTTTGAGAAGTAATTAAAATTATTTCAAAACGTACCATGTAGACCAGATTAAATGGGTCTGAGGTCTATAGTCTGTCTCTGTCCCTTTCCACAATCTAACCTGCCCTCCCAGCTTCAACGGTCGCTCAAATGTCAGTGTCTCTGAGTGTTAGATGGCCAGCCCTGGCCTGCACCCCAGATTTACCCTAGAATTCATCTGCATGTGGGTGCCCACACACCTCCAGAGCAAAACTGAGCCCATCAGCCTCCCAGATTTGGCAGACTGTGACTGTTTTTGTCTTTGCTCCACTAACAAAACTACCACTACTAACACTGCTGTTAATACTAATACCACAAAGAATAATCTCTTGCCCCTCTTTTGTTCCATGTTTCTTTGACTCAATACCACTGCCCCATCAGGCAGCCAGGGAGGATCCTGTGACCTTGGACTCTGCTCATTCCCTCCTATTCCAGGCGGTTGGTGGATTGTGTTCATTCTTCCACAACCCTCTAGAACGTGCTTCTAACTCTTCCTTCAGATTAGCTAGAAACTCTCCTAGTTGCTGAACTTGTCATGTGTTCTCAGCTGTTGTCTCAGCCCCTAACTGCTCACAGTTGCTACCTCTCCATTGAAGATGTATTCATCACACTGTGGCTAGAGTCCTCCCCTCAATTGCCGTGTAGCTGTCATCACTCGCCTCTGAGGGATTCCACCAGCTGCTCCCGCAGTTCCTCAGCCATCGCTGCAGGCCGGCTGTGCCAGGCGCTTGTAGTCCTCTGTGTTTGTGCTGGCTGTGTCCTCAGGCACCTTTTCTTCCTTCATGACTACTATGTTAATTCTGTTTGTCCTATGTCTAGTCAAATGCCACCTCTTCCATGAGGCTGTCACTGGCCTTCCCACCACCAGCCCCAGTGTTATTTGCCCCGTCCCTCTTCCAAGCTCTCACAGCACTTGGTTTAAGTCTTTTGTCATTTCATCCAGCTGTGTATTATGAAGTTTGCTGGACCCTTCCCTGATCAGCTCCTGGGTGGAGAGACACTGACTTTATCCTCTGCAGATTCCCCACGAAACCCCTAGTGTGCTGCCTCACATGTAGTAGACATCCTAAAAACCTTTGTAAATTGAATCAAAGTTTGGTATTTGTTTTGTTTTGTTTTGTAAGTCAAAGATGGCTGCATCTAAAGGGCTCAGGCCAAGGTATTAAAAATAAAAACAAAACTTCTTGGTTATTCAAAAGGATCTATCAGAACCCCAAGAGGCTAAGTATCAAGCTAGTGAAAGGGTTATTCTGCCTGTCCAACTCCAAGGGTGCAGTTTTTAGAGGAGGGATAGCCGTGTTTGGTCTGCTTGTCCTCAGGCAAGGCCTCTTCCACGGTGCCCCCATGGAAGCTTGCATTCAGTGCCAGGGACAGGGAGAAATAGGCAAGCCTCTTAGACACTGGGGCTTCAGCCACCCTGGCATATAGAGTCCTGCACTGTTCGTCTTGCCCAGAAGAACAAGCTGTACCCACCCATTCACAAGATGTCCTCTGCTCACATCATTGGCCGACCTGGGAATTTGCCACAGGCCATCTGTGCGTGTTCTGCTCTCCTTGTCTCTTGAGTTTTTTGGAGTATTGTTTTTTTGTTAATCAGCTCTTAGAATAGCAACTTCTCTTCCATCAGGAATTGTATCCCATTGACTTTCCTAAGGTGAGAATCTACTCATTTCTTTTCTGTAAGCATTTCCCCCCTTCCTGCTGGCATTACACAGGCTTACTTGGTGAGAGTCCAAGCAGTGTGAACTCCTAGCTCTTAGAGAACTGAGTTACTTATAAGATACATACCTCCTAAATCCCCAGTGGCCACGGTAAGTGCCTCAGTGGCAACTGCTGTGATTGGTCCAGTACAGCTCTGAATGCTTCTTTTACTTTTGAGTCCTGTCTCCAACCCAGAACCACCTGTGGCCTTTAATCCCTGTTACTAGGAGAGAGGAGAAGCGATTAAGACCCTGGCAGTATATTCATTTATTAGCTGCTCTTTGAAGCTTTTTTGAAAGCATTTTACAATGTACATCGCATCAGGTTGCTTAGGAACTTTTGCAGCCTCCTTCTTCAACATTCTCATTTTCATTTGAATCAGCTTGACACATCTGGACACCTGGCATGGCAGGGTGGCCACCTCAAACACCGTCTTTGCACGTCTGCACCTTCAACAAGATGTTCTCTGTTCAGCTCCAAAAGAATTTCTATAAACACAATATTACTTTTGTCTTGTTCACAAATCAAATTTGGAAAGAGGTGCAGTGTTTTGGGATTGTCATAAGTCTATTTATAGATAACTTAATTTCAAACAAAAACAAAAAGTTGTATCCAAGGCAGTTTTCTTTTAATATAGGAAGTTATATTAGCTTAAATGTCTTTGAAATTAGACCCACACTCTGGCCATGAAAAGTGAATTATCCTGTACTAGTCCTTGCTCAGGAAGTGATCAAAACACCTTTCCTGGCTCTTTTGTGAAAGCAGATTTAGCCCAGCATATATTTTTTTAATTATACTTTAAGTTCTGGGGTACATGTGCAGAACGTGCAGATTTGTTACATGGGTATACATGTGCCATGGTGGTTTGCTGCACCCATCAATCCATCATATACGTTAAGTATTTCTCCTAATGCTATCCCTCCCCTATTCCCCCACCCCTCAACAGGCTCCGGTGTGTGATGTTCTACGCCATGCATCCATGTGCTCTCATTGTTCAGCTCCCATTTATGAGCGAGAACATGTGGTGTTTGGTTTTCTGTTCCTGTGTTAGTTTGCTAAGAATGATGGTTTCCAGCTTCATCCATGTCACTGCAAAGGACATGAACTCATCCTTTTTTATGGCTGCATAATATTCCATGGTGTATATATGCCACATTTTCTTTATCCAATCTATCACTGATGGGCATTTGGGTTGATTCCAAGTCTTTGCTATTGTGAATAGTTAGACCAGCATATTTTGATAGGAGCCCAGCATTAAGGAAGTTTCCCAACTGATGGAAATACAAAGACTTTATATGCACACATTGCTTAGCTGTGTGGCAGTGCTCATTTTAGTTTTTGGTCTTTGAGCAATGGATTCTCAGTCAGCAGTGAACCTACTTCAGAACAGCAATGGTAGGGGGAACATCTTGAAGAAAAGCCTTTCATCCAGAGCTATGATACCTTCGCTGCATAAGGAAAAGTGGCCAAGTTTGTTTTTTCTAGAGCCAGGACACAGACCTTTTCAGTATGTCACCTTTGCTGCTGCTTCACACAGATCTTCAAAAATAGCGACTCTCACTCTTCTTTCTGCTGTCTCGTCAGAGAGCGGGAATCCTGGCCAGCTGGTCAGAAAAATAGCACAGCTGTTTCTGAAAGTAGCCCCATTCATAAGATGTCTGCTGCCCACAACTGCAGTGTTGAAGAAAGGCACACTGTTATAAAGAGCTTCTTTTCTTTAAAGAGGAAAGAAAAACACGTGGTGTTTACAGAAAAGAAAACTGGACCCTGCTGCTTTCTTTTAGTGGCCATGTCTGAATTGGAAGTGGGAAAAGCCATAAATCCACACAGGCAATTGCGCCTTTAAGGCGTGATTCATACTGACTGTGCTGCTTGTGATGGAAAACCCAGCTAGTTAAGCAAGACCTGCCAGAAAGTCTCACACAGCTTCTCTACCATGGCTGATGCCTGCTGTCTTGTGACATGCTGGTTGTATGTGAATGAATGATTGACATTTTCTCTCTCTCTCACTCAGTTCATGACCAAGAACCCCACCATGCGCTTGGGCAGCCTGACTCAGGGAGGTGAGCACGCCATCTTAAGACATCCTTTTTTTAAGGAAATCGACTGGGCTCAGCTGAACCATCGCCAACTGGAACCACCTTTCAGACCCAGAATCGTAAGTGTCCCAGGCTGTCACAGAGACTTTCCTTTCTTCAGATGTCACAGCATTCCACCAAAGTCCATGGAACAGCTAGATAGGCCCTCTGGGTGACAGACCAGAAATTCAGCCGGACACTGCACAGGGCAGCCTCCTTGGGGGGAGGCTGGGCTCCTCGTTTATGGGACAACATGTTTTCATGTGCCCAGGTTAATTCTCACGAAGTTTCACCCTCGTTTACACAAGCTCCAACTTCCCTTAACCTAAATTAAAATCTTACAGAATTTAAGAGGCCTGAAATTTTCCAGGTTTCCCCAAAAGAATTTGGCTAATTGAGAAAAAGTCAACGTTCTAGCCAATTTCCTCATGCTCCTTAGGGGACTTTTTATGCCTTTTCTAAGCCCCTGAGAAAGCAGAGAGGTTGTGAGATGTTGCTCACTTCACTGAGCCTGGCCTCTTGGCTTGGAGTGCCTGGGTCTGTAATAGCTGCTGCAGTGCAGAGCCCAGGCCAGGCTTCCTTTGACAAAAGAAATACTGGGAGCTCTAGGAGCTCCTCTCCAAGCTCTGCAGCTGAGGTGCTGGCCTTCCTGAGGGTCCTGCTTGTGGTCTGAGAGCTGGGTTTGTGCTCATCTGTGGGTCAAGAGCTCCGCAGTGGGAAAGTAGAGAAGCCAGGCTAGTGATAGATCAAGAGTGATGGAGAGGCTTGGCGTGGTGGCTCACACCTGTAATCCCAGCACTTGGGTAGACCAAGGCAGGACTGGCCAACATGGCAAAATCCTGTCTCTACTAAAAATACCAAAAAAAAAAAAAAAAAAAGGCCTTGTGTGGTAAGACACACCTCTAATCCCTGCCAATCAGTAGGCTGAGGTAGAATTGCTTGAAATAGGAGGTAGAGATTGCAGTGAGCCGAAATGTGCGCCATGCACTCCAGCCTCGGCAATTGAGTGAGACTTTGTTTCAAAAAACACAAAGTGATAGGGAGAGAAATAACATTGATTCAGATAAGAACAGTAAGAGGTATAACACTCACTTAGAAATGATCTTAGCAGCATTTGTTTATAAAGATACCCAACTTTTAAAAACATACAGTTTTTAGAACACAATCACTAACAGCCTACTAGGGTGTTGGACACCAGGCACCTGGAGGTAAAGCCGTTCCTGCAGTGGGCAGCCCCCTGCCAGCCGCCCTGGGATTAGGGAGAGCATGGCCTTCAGAGGCTGGAGCCTACATAGTCCTAACTGCATAGCTGGTCCAGCAGCGCGTAACGCATCTGCTTAGAGAGCAAAATGACAGACAGTTGTTCCCTAAGCTCAGCACTTCCAAGAAGTCTTTTGGAAACATCTCTTCAAATGGATAGAACTCTGTGCAAAGAAAAAGGTAGGACAAATGTGAACCTACCTAACCTCTGTTGAGCAATACATACCCTCCATGAGGCCTGCTGGGAAGTGCCGCCTTGGTGAAATCAGAATAAAGGGTGAGTGAGCCAGCTGCTTTTGGATGACCAAATTAATTCTTAGCCTCCCATTACAGCTGGCCTGCTCAGCAAGATTTTCGTGGGATTAAGGAATTGGTGGTTGCCAAATGCCATCATAATGCACAATGCAGTGGAACTGCTGTAAAGCACGGTTTAATCATGATGCTAACTGTAAATAATGCTACTGAACAAGCCACAGAGCACGCCTCTGAACTCACTGGAATGGGCTAAGTCCCATGCAAGCTGAAAAAGCCTCAAGTGCACAAAATCTGACCCTTGTTTCCCTTTTTTTTGGCAGAAATCCCGAGAAGATGTCAGTAATTTCGACCCCGACTTCATAAAGGAAGAGCCAGTTTTAACTCCAATTGATGAGGGACATCTTCCAATGATTAACCAGGATGAGTTTAGAAACTTTTCCTATGTGTCTCCAGAATTGCAGCCGTAGCCTTATGGGGAGTGAGAGAGAGGTCACGAGAACCCAAAGGGAATAGAGATTTACCAGGAATTTCCTCTGTGGGAACTTCCCAGCATCAATCAGCCTTAGAACAAGAACCTTACCTTCCAGGAGCAAGTGGAGAACTCTGTGAAGGATGGAACTTTAAGATACCAACTATTTCAAGTCCAGAGGGAGCCATGGCACTAGAAATAGTTGATACTGAAATGAGATTTTATGAAGTATACTGCTCAACCTATGAGCATCTGTGGCTATGGGCTTGGGATGTTAACAGGAGCCAAAAGGAGGAAAAGTGTGAAGAATAAAGTAGATCTGAGAAATTCTGAGCCAAACAGGCTTCTTAATTCAAGAGACAAACCAAGACTTACTGTCAACTGTGCTATACTCTTCTTTAAGCCAATGAACCCCAACTCCTGGCAGTCTACAAGAAGTCTCTTATTGCTAATGAAGAATTTAAAGATCTTTTTAAGGAAATGAAGGGCTTTCCAAATAGAATGATTTACTCTGAAGAAACAAAAAATGTTATCTCTGAAACTCACAACCTAAACCCCAATCTTGAAAATATGTTGTGCATCAAGACAACGGCTTCAGCTTCTTCTCTTATCCTTACTTTCTTTAATAGATATTTATTAAGTGTCCAGTGAAAAGGTGCCACAATACCCGGTATTGTAAACAACAGGTTTGCATTCATGAAGCTTTCATTCATTCCGGAGTCTGCTGATTTACCTGAATGGTGTTTGCATTCTGTGAAATGCTTCTCCACATTGTGTATGTCCCACTTTTGTCTGCACATAACTCTTTCTTCACAAGAAGGGTCACTGCCACAACAGCACAGTCAGTGGGCAAACTACAGGTGCTTGCTGCCTGCTTACCTGGGGACTCTGATTATGTCTATATCACGGTGTGCTCATCACTGAAGAATTGCAGGCCACTCATGTGAGTGGCCAGATTTACAGCTTATAAACATTAGCAGTTTATTTATGTTTTAAGATGCAAAGATGTGTGTTTGATATTTACTTTAATAATTAGAAATGGATATTGTAAACAGGGCATATATCAACGATGACCTTATAATATGTACCCAAAATACAGTTCAAGACTTTTGACTGACTGGGAATAAATGCATTTTGTAGCAAAAGGGAGATTTTGTCTGGAATGATTTGTGTCCTTCCCACTAAGACTGTAGATTTCCAATCAAAATAAAACCCCGAGCAGAATAGAACTCAACTTACAGAAAAGTCCTGAGAAGAGAGGTTGATGTAAGCTGTGATTCTCTGAAGTAGATGCGGCCTGTCTCTTACTGACCAAAACTTCTGTCCTGAGTGAGGGTGATGACTGCTAAGCATAGCTGTAACAGACTAACCCTCAAGATCTCAGGGGCTATACATCATAAATGTTTATTTCTCATTCACATAGAGTAGCATGTAAGTTCAACAATCCTCCTCCATCTTACAACTACACCATCTGGAAAATGTAGCTTTGCAAAGCCTCCAGAGCAAGGAAGAGACATGGAAGGGTGCCAGCTGCCTCTCTACCTCTCCTAGGAGAGACACACCTCACCTCTTCTCACACTGACTGGCCAAAACATGGCTTCCCTCTAGCTACAGATGGGATAGGGGAATTACAGAGCAGCTAAGGAGTACTGACAGTCTCTTCTCTCATAGGTTCTTTTTTGCTTTCCGATGTGAACACTCACTTTTGAATAAATAGAGTAGCTAGGCCTCCCTTTCCATTTGTGTCACACTTAGTACTCATAGTCATTCTCACCCACATCATGCCACTAGATCTTCATGACATGCCCATTATATCCACTGATGACAGTGTGAGTATTGCAGCACATATTACAAATGGGAAGAGAGGCTCAGAGAAGTTGAGTTCATTGGTCTCCCAAAGGGTTCAGGCTTGGTAAGGAGCATATCCAGGTCTAGGGTCTAAATCTTTGATGCTCTGGTCTGGGAAAGGGAGGGATCATTCTGACTTTGGGACTTTTTTGGCCTGCATAGCTCCTCTACTTTGGGTCTTCTATTGCTCTGTGGGATTGATCAGCTTTTTGGTATGGTTAACACCACTCCAGTAAAGAACCATGAAAAATAAAGCTTGCCTCCTGTTCTATTCACAAAACTCATTTTCATAGCAACATAGAGCCGAAACACTGTCTTTGGTGAGTCTGTAATCACTCAGCAACTTCCTTCTTCACAATTGATTCTCAAGCCCACTATCTGGGTTCCCCAGTTTGGGTTGAGTCCATTCTTTTGAGGCTATTCGTTCCATGCCTATCATGTTATTCAACAGCTAATGATGTTGCTAAGGTGAGATTTCTAGAACTTCTTCCTCAATCCTCTTTTATATCTGAAAAGAGAGAAGATATACAGAATATTTACCTAAAGCTCAAAAGAGTCTTTACTTCCTGGAATTCTACTTCACATCTTTCTTCAGTTCTGCTAGATCTGGCATCCCCTTCCAAGGGATCACAAGGCTGTTTTGCCCACACTTCCTGAAGAAGGCTGGCACAGAGTGGGCAGCGGGCCATTCAGGCAGCTGGGGCAGAGTCCAGTGGGGCTGCTGGCTTCCCTCAGCTCAGTGGGCAGCATGGAGGTCACCCTGTGACCTTTCAGTCCCTCAGGACCATCTTAAGACATCCTCAGCCTTTATCATTCCGTTGTCCTTCCCACCCAGTCCTCATTCCACACCCAGTTGCTCCTACTCTCTCAAGCTATTCCATACTGACCTACTTAAATTAGACACGTGGCCCTGAGTGTTTAAAAGGACATCTTCAAGCCTTTACTTGGGATGTGAATCAGCCTTTGAGTGCAAAAGGTGTTTTCACTTAATGGCTAACATGTTGCATGTTTATTGCATGTGAATCCCTGTTCTAAATACTTTAAATGTATTTACTTCTTCTGTACCCCTTGAGGTGGGTACTCTCAGTTTCATTGTACAGATGGGGGAAAGTGAAGTACAAAGAGATTAAGTCATTTGTCTAATGTCACACAACTAAAGCAGTGGGGTCAGGATTTGGATTAAGCACTTTAACTCCAGGGTCCCTACTTTTATCCCAGTTCACTGAGGTTCTTCTATGAAAACCAATTTCATTTTTCCACCTTTGTGGGGTTGGCAAGATGCACCAAGATAAACTGCCAGCTGGGCAGGACAGTATTAGCTTTGCCCTGGGTAGAGCAATTCATCAGTAGTGAGACTGTATAATTGGCATATCAAAGAGCTAGAGCTGCTAACTCCAGTTCTTGGAACTGGGGCAGGCAAGGGTGATGAAATCAGGACTTCGAACTCCTTGAGGAACGGGAAGAGGAAATAGTCTGGTTCTCTCTGAATCCCGTGGACCCCATCTGAATCCCTAGGCTAACTTCTGAGCCTTGGTGGAGTTTCCAGTCCTTTCTCCCCTCCTAGAGAAGCCACTTCTTGTTTCAGTAACTCCTTATCACCCACCCTGCTGGCTCATGCAGCAGCATCAGGAAGAAGGTGTGCAGCCTGGAGCCTACTTGGCAGCTGCGTGTTTACAGCTACAGAGCTGAGCTGGTATAACTTGGTAGCAAAGAAAAGGGCAAAAATAGGCCAGGCACGGTGGCTCATGCCTGCAATCTCAGGACTTTGGGAGGCTGAGGTGGGTGGATCACTTGAAGTCAGGATCTCAAGACCAGCCTGGCCAACATGGTGAAAGCCTGTCTCTACTAAAAAGTTAGCCAGGCATGGTAGTAGGCACCTATAATCCCAACTACTCAGGAGGCTGAGGCAGGAGAATAGTTTGAACCCTGGAGGTGGAGGCTGCAGTGGGCTGAGATCATGCCACTGCACTCCAGCCTCGGTGACAGAGGGAGACTCTGTCTCAAGAAAAAAATAAATAAAAGCAAAAATTAAAGCATCCCATTTGTCATTTATTGATCTTAACTGAACTCTGACCTCAGATAATCTACCCACTTCAGCCTCCCAAAATGCTGGCATTAGAGGCATGAGCCACCGCACTCAGATCTTAATTGGATGCACATTGCCTTGAAAATATTCCAGCCATGGATTTGGCCATTTCGCATGCTAACATGATAAAGCTGTTTATTATTCCCAAGTTTGGTCATCCTGGTTGCTTAATCTGGCAATGTTGACTTAAAATGACTAGACATCCCACAGTGATTGCCCCTGGCTCGGGGTCACACTGGGCCCTGTAACTTCTCATTTTACGTCACCCAAGGATAAGACTCCAGTACAACTGTAGTAGATGTTTGTGATGAAAATGAGCCTGTGGTGAGATGTTCCTCTGAATTGAGTTGCAAGTTAGACAGAGCTGGCCGGAGTGCAGCTGTAAAGGAGCTTGTAGTCTCCCTTTGTTCCTGCGTTGAATTAGAACCAAAGCTAAGGGAGCCACCCTGGGCTTCAACCCATCCCTGCCTCTTCACCTCCACTGCCCTGTCAACTGTTCTTTCCCTCCTCCTGCTTCCTTGCTCTTTACTCCCCAATGTAGTAAATCCGTTCTGTACTCTCTCTCCCTGCATCACTTGATTCTTAGAGCCAAACTGTTATATAGCCAGTTTTCCAACCACCAAGATGGCATAAACTTTTGATTTGCATATTTGTTTTATAGGCTCTTTTAGAACCCAGAAGTGGCAGTCACCTTTCCCATGTGTTTCTGTGATTTTGGCATCACCCTGTGTCAGCAACACAGACTGCCTAGGAGAGGCCCCTACCCTATGCTGCCCATGCAGTCTAGGAGGCAAGATGTGGCATGGGTAAGAGCCCTGGATGGTAAGAGTAGGGAGCAGCCCTGGAATCCACTCTTACTGTGTTTTCTTGAGAAAGCGTAGTTCCTTCCCCAATTTCATCTTTCTCATTTGTGAAATGGGAGTGAGAATAGCACCTGCCTGCATTGTGTTAATACTGCAGGGATTAACTGTGATAATATATGTCAAGTGTTTGCCACAGGGCTGGGACACAGAAATGCTCAATCGATGTTGGCTATTATTATCATCAGCTCTCCCACAAAGGGCTGTGGAAGGTTGCTTGTGATGTCCATCTGAAAATGGACAGAGTTGGTCACTCGTATTCTCCATTGGTCACTCATGTTCTCCATGATGCCCATCCCTTTGGATGCTGACACCATGCCAACTCCAATTTGGAGGGATTTCACTTTTCTAACTAACTGGCTACAGAACCTCCTCAGGAGACCTTATCAAATCTTCTCCTAGGATGTTCTGAGCTCCAGCTGGTATACAGGATCAGTCTTAAGTTTCAGATTCTGCTGCTTACCCTGCAAAGAGGCCACAAAATATCCACAATTTTCCTAAATGGCTTTTCTCACCAGTCTCAGGAATTATTTTGTCCTGCCAGATTTAACACAAAGGTACATTTTATTCGCTTCTGAAGGAATAACACAAAGACCACACCCAGCATTGGTATTGCCGGTCACCCTCTGGTTACTCACCATGCCTGTGGGCCAGCTCAGAGAAGAAAGGACATGTGTCAAGATGTTCAGCAGAGCCTGGCACACCTAAGAGTTTGAAGCCAATAGGGAGCCAAAAACCAAAGGCATTTTCTTCCTAGATTAAGGTACCTGTGAAGAAGGTTTCTAGTAAAACAAGAGTCTCCATAGTCCTATGTATTCTTATTGGAGAAGGCCTCAGCATTCCTATCCCCATGCACCAGCCCTTCCAGATCACCCAGGGCTGCCTTTCTCATGCCACCAAGGCAGTTCTTACCCCACAGAGGCGTCATTCTTCCAAGGGCTTAGACCACAGAAGAATTTAGGCTAGACAAAGTGCAGATTGTGTAGGCACCGAGTGTGGTCAGACATGCAAGTGGATTGCAGAAGGTGAGATGGCAATCTTCTTTGGAGACATTTCAAATTAGAAACCAGGATAGTCTAGTAGTCATTTGACCTGACAGAGCCAGGAATAAACTAGATCATCTCTCGAGTTCTTGTAGCCTTGTACTCTTGGCTAAAAGGGGGCAGGGGGGATATGGTCAGTTGATCTCCCCTGACAGATGCCAACCCCACGCTACTCCCACCCTATAGAAAACCTCTATCATTTGAATTTTCTCCCTGTCCATCTCTGTGCAAACTGCATGCTCTAGCACACCTATGGACCTTCTCTGCATGCTCTCTCAATCCTGGTATTCCCCTTAGGCTCACATAGATCACTTGTCCCTCAAGTCACATCGTTGACACTATCTCATACCTGATTGCCTTTCACATTTCTCATGCTTGTTCATATACGGAAAACAGAAAAGCTTTCAAACGTTAAAATCAGCACAAGAAGTTCACAAGAAATATAAGCCCCCTCTGGTAATAGAGCATTTGTAAATGAAAGAGAAAGCAGGATTCCTCAACTCTCTCTGTTTGGGTTTTTTTGGTTTTGTTTTTCTCAAGGAGAATGATTTTTGAGATGACACAAGTATAATACTCATTGATGAAAATGAATTGTAGCCCAAAGTAGATAAAGGGATTATACAAAGCATTCAGTGAGAACAGGCAGAATTGCAGAACAATTATTTCAGCAGTAATGAGCACTGGGAGTGGTGTTGCTCGTTAGCGCTAGGCATGGGTTCATAAAGAACAGGTCTTGTAAGTCGAATATCCTTTTCTTCTTAGATGGTTCCTGGACTGGTTGATCAAGGACAGGTGATCGTTTTTGCATAGCTGAACTTCAGCAACATACCTGACAAAGTCTCACCCTGTTATCTTCTGGCCAACCTGGATTCAAGAAACAATGGTATGTGGTGATCAGTAGATTAGTATCAATCTGGAATAGCGGTTCTGCAACCTTGCATAATCCTGCTCTCCTTGGATTAACAAGTCTACATTCATCTTATTTGAGATTTCATAACTTCAGCATTATGACTAAACACAAAAACAATGGGACAAAGGGCTACGTGTTTTCAAGTTGCTCATGCCCTCCCAGAAGATTCTAATATAGAAGAGCACATGAGTTTAGAGATTCATTTATTCATTAAACTAGTGTTTATTGAGCACCTATTATATTTCAGGCATATTGTGGTTGCTGAAAAAACTAGAGTGAAAAAGACACCCCAAGATCCCTGCATTCATGGAATTTACATTCTAATCAAAGCATGTTATGTTGTTTGCCAAATTAACCCCATGGTGAGGCAGCCCTGTGGTCTGTCTTCTTTATAACTGTATCCATGGCACCTGGCATATTGTAGGTGCTTAAGACATGTATGTTGTTGAATGATAAAATCAGAGCTGGGTGTCCGACACACACTCTGATAGCTGTATGCCAGAACAAATTGAAGAAATAAACGTAAACTGTACTTGGGTCTGAAAAAGCTCATTATATCAGGATGAGAAGGAGGCGATAGGTCTTGACACTATGAATAAAAATTAAGCAGAGGCAAAGACAATAAATTCAATATATTTAGTCATCTAACAAATATTAGGATTTACCGGAACTTTTTCCAAGTGATAGGGCCAGAACAATGAGCAAGGAAGTCATAGTCCCTACCATTCTTGAGCCTAGAATCTAGTGAATATAAAACAGGGTGCTGTGGCTGCCAAAATATATATATATAAAATGCAATCTCAGCCTCTAGTCTTATGAGTGTGTTGTCTCAGATGTGAGAAAAGATGAGTTCCACTGAGTTTTGCCATGGTTAGACTGTGCCTACAAAACTGAACTCAGCTCTAGACACCACCGCAGAGAGATACAAAGCTGGATCATATTCAGAGGAGAGTAAACTAACTGAGGGATGAAGGGAGCAAAAACATGTAGCATAGCAAGTGAGGAGGTAACTGGGGTGAGCTGCTGGAGAAAAGGCAAGTGGATAGCATAATCACCTTCCAATATGTGAAAAGCGAATGTGGTGGTCATTACTTTTGCTTCCCAACTATTTCCAGCTCTCTGCCTCCTGAGAACAGACAGGTGAGGCCATGTGAATAATTCTAGCCAGCAATTCCAGAGGAGAATGGTGTATAGTACTTGTAAGCCAGAGCATTTCAGTGCTGGTGAGACGCTTTCTCCTCCAGTGAATAGCAGTGATGAGAGGTGGTGGCTGGGCTCTGACAGCCTGGGTCCCTGAGTGATTAACATGAATAGGACCCTTAGCTTACCCTCAATGAACATTTTGAATGAGCAATAATAATAGTTGCTGTTACGGTTTTTATTACTGCCGTTTCATGCCACTGAGATTAAGATCAGTGGTTGTCCCTGCAGCATAACCTAGCCTATCCTGACTAAAATGCATGCCATTGTTATGGAAAACATGGTAAAAGCCCCATAAAACTTCATACCTCAACCATACCTTGACTTTCTGTTGAAACTGCTCTCTGTAACCCTGATATGACAGGCAAGCAGTCCAAACCCATGACATCTTGGCCCCTACAACTTGTAATAAGTAACTAAAGTGTGTAATTTCCACCCTACCCAGGCAATGTGTAAACTAACGCTTATCTTGACTTCTGTGAGCCACTTAAGTAACAATCAGAATGTCCGGAGCCCCTCACCCTCACCCCCGCCCAGGAGGTGGTTTACAGAATGTCCAAAGTCCACTGGCCCTCGGAATGTCCAAAGCCCCTCGCCCCCACCACTGCCCAGGAGGTGGTTTATGGGCATAAAAGGTCTTGACACCCTCCTTTTGGGGCCACAGTTTGGAGACACGAGTCCTTTGTGGCTGCCAGCAATAAAGACCCTGCAATTTGGCATACTTTTGTCTTGGTGTTGACTTTCTGTACTTGCTCAGATACAACGTTAGCATAAAAATGAACATTTCCACCAAGGTCCCTAAATATGTAATAGACTTCCTTCAGAGAGATCACTGAACATCGCCAGTCTACAATTCTCGGTGGGGATGATGGATCTGAACTGGAGGGCTCTCCCAATCCTGAGAGGCTAGCATACCATAGTGTGGAATGGGCTTAGCAAGCACACTATTATTGTGGTGTTTGCTCTAGGGGGCCCACTGGGGCAGGCCTGAGTTGGCTCACCAACATGTTTCCACTGGCCACATGCCCAGGCCCCTGCTGCTCTCACTGTCCCACACAGTCATGAATCTGTGCACAGCATTTCTGGGGCCTCAGCAGTGTGTACAAAAGGCACAGCAGATCAGATGGCAATGAGATCAAACAAATGGCAAGGGCTTTCTCAGCCCACTTTCATGCAGAATGATAAGTAGTTCTCTGAGACTCCTGCTTGTATCATTAGCATCCTGGAGGCATTAGGAAACCTCTGAAGTTCACCCCTACTGATTTGTCCCCCATTATCCTTATTCTGTCTTCTAGGAACTAGAGCTAAGCACCTTTTCTAACAATGCAGAATGCCAGCATAAAGATCTGCTCTGGGGAGGTGTGTGTTCAGAGAAAGCTCTGGTAGGGGGATGAAGGAAAACATGTTTTTAGCATCAAAGACCACGTTTGAGCCTGGCATGATAGCTCACGCCTGTAATCCCAGCACTTTAGGAGGCCAAGGCAGGCAGATCACCTGAGGTCAGGAGTTCAAGACTAGCCTGACCAACATGGAGAAACCCTGTCTCTACTAAAAATACAAAAGTAGCTGGGCATCATGGTGCACCCCTGCAATCCCAGCTGCTCGGGAGGCTGAGGCAGGAGAATCACTCAAACCTGGGAGGTGGAGGTTGCGGGGAGCTGAGATGGCACCATTGTACTCCAGCCTGGGCAACAAGAGTTGCTCCATCTCAAAAAAAAAAAAATACCAGGTTTGAGCACTTGTCCCATTTTCCAGTGGTTGGCTGGAGCTGGATCACACTGGTTCATGAAAGCTGATTGTACACATCTCTTTCAAGTTAGTGCTCAGAGAGATCACAATGGTAGCTTAAAATTAGTTATTGTGGGAATATTTATACCATGGAAACTGGTAAGTGCTAAAAGTCAGTACTCTTTTTTTTTTTTGAAACTGGATCTCACTCTGTTGCCCAGGCTGGAGTGCAGCGGTGTGAGCCTAGCTTAATGTAGCCTCAAAGTCCTGGATTTCCTGGACTCAAGTAATCCTCCCGAGTAACTAGGACTACAGGCTCCTGCTCCATGCCTGGCTAAATTTTTTTTCTTTTTACTTTTGTAGAGATAAGATATTGCTATCAACCCAAGCTAGTCTTGAGCTATTGGCTTCAAGTGATCCTCCTTACCTGGGCCTCCCAAAGTGCTGGGATTACAAGCATGAGCCACTGCACCTGGCCGGGACATTTATTAGTTTTATTAGGACTTTTATTAGTTTTATTATTTAGACATCTTACCAGCACAACTTTGCAAATAGGGAAATAGTGAGAAAATCATGGTCTTTAGAACGAGGCAGGACCAGGTTCACCCTGACTCTGCTCGGCTGTTGTCATTGAAGGAGGTACAGTGATACTGAAACTTCTGCGAATCTTAGTTTCCTTGTCTGTAAATTAATAACTAAAACCAAAATATTAACACCCTCAAAGGGTAGTGTGAGGATCTAGTGAGATCATGTCCACAGATTGCTAACTAAATTAAGCTCCTCCCTTTGCGGCACATAGACAACAACTTCCAGAGAGAAAAAGAAAACACCCCTGAATTGCAGCTTTTTTGCTTTTAACTGTGGAAAACATTCCGAAAATCTTTGTATCCTCGCACCCTCGCACCCCATTGGCCAGTTTCACATCACGTGACCATCCCTAACGCCAATCACTTGGCAAGGGAAAAATGAGAGCCAAGCTACAGCTCCTGAGGGAGCCCTGGAGCCCCTGCTGGCATTAGTGGAATTTTTAAAGCCCCCTAGATGGTTCCAGTGCGCAGTCAGAATACAGAACCAGTGCTGAGAATCTAAGTCTCGGACAAAACCTTAGCCCCCTGGGGCTGGAAAGAGGTTGATTCTCCCCTGAAGGACAAGGGATAGAGAATCAAGTCAGAGATCCGGGAGTGTGGGATGGGGGAGGAGGAAGGATTGCTGTTTATCAGGTAATCACCACTGCAGACTCAGTCTCCATGCCCAGCTCCTGGACAATCTTGGGGCAAAGAGCTCAGTGGGAAAAAAACCAAAGGCATAGAAAATGGTTATTCTTAGAGATAAGGTGTGTAAGTGTTGGAAAACAGAAATAAAGTCATGAACTAAGCTTTGAGAAATGGTTCTATAATAAGGGGTGGGAGGGAAAGAGTTTACGAAGCTTTCGCAACTTATCTGAGAGGGTAAGACATGGCCTGCAATATTGCTGAAGAGGACTGCTTGCCCTGTCCATTCTGCAGCTCCTGTTACAGGACTGAGTTAAGCCCTGTGAACACCATGTGCTTGTTGTAGACAAACCCTGCCACAAAGCCACAGGCACCGCAAACTCTGTTAGGTCTGTATCTCTTGGAATATTAGGACCCTAACTGGTATTCCAGCAACTTACTTCCTGAGGCTCAGAGCTGCCTCCTGGATTCAGAGAGCCTGTCAACAGCATCTGCTGAGTATAGAACATGGTCTGTGAGAAATAGGGACTTTGGAATCAGGAGACATGGATTTGAAACTTGATGCATTCATCCTGGGCCGGCTGTTAAACACTCCCAATTCTTGGTTCTCTTCCTCTATTAAATGATGATACAATAACGTTACCCACCTCATAAGACTGTGATGAAGATTAAAAAGGATAACTTGCCTTGGGGCATTGGCTTACACCCATAATCCCAGCACTTTGGGAGGCCCAGGCACAAGATCGAATTAGGCAAAGAATTTGACATCAGCCTAATCAACATAGTGAAACTTCAACTCTTAAAAAAATAGAAAAATTGGTCAGGGATGGTGGTGTTCACCTGTAGTACTAGCTGCTCAGGAGGCTGAGGTGGGAGGATCACTTAAGCCCAGGATTTTGAGGCTGCAGTGAGCTATGATAGCATCATTGCACTCCAGCCTGGGCAACAGGGCAAAGCTGTTTCTTAAAAAATTAAAATAGAGAATAACTTGTGAACTCTTAATTCTCAACACAAATTATATTTGGTTGAGACATCATTATTTCCCCATTTAAAGGCCCCATAGCCATCAGTCAAGGAAGAGGGGAGAAGTCACTTCCCAGGTCATCCCGGAGCGGGTGGAGTTCAGACAGTGCTTCTAAGAGCAGGCCCTCCTCTCTTCACTCCCTCTGCCTTATTCCCCAGTCACCCTCAACCTCATTCCATTCCATTTGCCAGGAAGGGGTGAGGAAAGTGGAATTAAGGATTTTTCTTGTTTGGATTTCCCATCACAGTCCATCTCAGAGGCAGAACACAGAAGTCTAGAATTTCTCCCTGGTCCTTTCTACACAGCCCCCGGTGCCACCCATAAAGATTTCCATTCCAAGTGAAAGCCACTGCACTTCAAAAGCAGCAGAGAAGGGTTCTCCTTCATGTCCCCTGTACAAGAGGGAGAGAACCAAACACCCGCGTCAAACAGAGGCACTTCCAAAACAGTGCCTTATTTCTGAAAAAACAAGCAAAAAAAAAAAAAAAGCGAGATGGATTTGGTCTGGAACATGGTAGCTTTCTGTCTCAGAAAGCTGGGGAGGACCAGAGAAAGCATCTTTGTGAAATGCAGGGACAAAGCAAGCTCAAGGCTTTGCTCTTTCCCAGCTGACCATACTCAAGGGAATCAGGTCAGGCCTTCCCCTCCCAGTTGACTTGGAGCCACACAGCGGCTCCCACATGACTCAAGGGCCAGTGCAGCAAATGGGTGGCCTTGACTGAGGAAGCACAGGGGCCGTGGCAGTGACTGGATCCCGTGTCCCAGGAGAGATAGGAAGGCAGGTTGGAAACACTGTGTCTGGAATCTTGTGCTTGGCTGCTCAGGAATGCATGGTCTGGGTGACTTTCTGGTTGGACTTACGGGAAGGTCTGATTGGGGGCAGAACAGGAATGTTGTAACAGGCCTAGATTACCTTGGAAAAACACTCTTTGTCTGCCAGCCCAGAACTGTCATTCCAGGAAGCTGCTGGTGGTGAATCAGCAGCCTCCTCTTTACTTGTGGCTCCAGGAAGCACATCCAGGGCCTCCCCCACCTCCTCTCCAGAGAGAGAAATGCCCACCAGAAACATGCAGGCTTTTCTGGAAGGGACTGGTGACAGGGAGTCCATGGCAGATTCTCCATCCACCCCTGACCAACACACACAGGCAGGTGGAAAAGGGAGGAGTGACCTCTAAGCCTCAGACACAGGCTTTTGATATAGAAAATCATACATAGTTTCTAAGTCTCTTGTCTGGAGTTCACAACAATAACACTAGGTAGAAATAGCTACGCACTGGTTGGCATGGGTTACATTTGCCTCAACATCACGTCTATCTCTTACCTGCAGAGCCAGCCTGGGGCTGAGAAACTCACAGGAGGTTGTCGGTTGGCTCTGAGCTAGTGGCTATTTGGGCATAAGGCCATTTGTACTCAAGGTCAAGGGGCAGCCTCAGTAGGTTATTAGGTTGCTGGCAGAGTCTTGAGAAAAGGTAGGGGACCATTACGCCAGCTGTCCATTCCCTGCCTGGGCCCTCTGGTGCCTCCGCCTGGGTGGAGAGTCCCTGCTTTCTGCCTTTTCATTGGCCAATCTCTGGCCTCCTCCTGAGGTTGCTGCTGTCCCTGGAACAGCTTTAAGCTAGTGGACACAGCAGTTATGCCTCAATTTCCTTTATAGCTACACAGAGCTAGTTAAACAGTAGACGGATTTGGAGAATGGATTGTTCAGATTCGCTCCTGGATTTTCACCCCTACTTGAGAGAGAGCTAAATGTCCTTTCTTCTGTCTTTTGCTCTTTCTCTCTCTCTGTCTCTCTCTCTCTCTCTGTGTGTGTGTGTGTGTGTGTGTGTGTATGTGTGTGTGTGTGTCACTCACCTCACTCACAGAGAGGTTACATTTAAACACCAGTTTAGATCTCAGCGACCCACATTTAGCCTTAGAGACTATGAAAGTAAGTCCATGCTCACTGATGACTCAGGAGAACTGTAGCCTTGAAAGATGAGCTGAGTCAATTAATGTGAGCTGTGGAGTTTTTACCACTCCCCCCTCCCAATCCTTGTGCAATGTACCCACTCCCTTAGCTTTCTCCAAGTGTCAGTGTCCTTGGCCTTTCAGGGCTTGTGTGAGTAAATGGAAGAATCAAGGAGTGATGGGTGAGATCACCACAACCACCCTCTGTGACTCTTCATCCTCAAGGCTTTCAGGACAGGAGCCCCCAGGCTTCATGGGAGGCAGGCAGCTGAGCAGCCTGCAGCGATGTGAACAGGGAAGCTGAGAGGAGGGTGTTGGGACAGGAGCCAGCTCTAAGCAACCTCCTCCTACAGGTGATGGTTTTAGCTTTACCTGTTGGCCAGGGCCCTTCAGCAGAGAGGGAGAATTTATATGCTACTGTGAAACTTCTAGATAAACCCGAAGTCAGGGTAGATGAAGGCAGAGGGAAGAGAAGGGCCTCCCAAGGACGGGCCTCTGGAGTTCATTTCCTGCCCTTAGAAACAATGTCACCCTCATTCCTGTCCTTTCTCTACCTGCCTTTGCTCAGTTTCCATTCACTGTCTCTGTCATTTTTGGTTGTTTATGGTTAGTCCAGTGGTTCTCATCAGCCACACCAGGAAATTGTTAGAAGTAAAAATTCTCAGACCCCATCCCAGACCTACTGAGTCAGCAACCCTGGGGTGGAGCCAGCAAATCTGTGTTTTAACTAGTCCACCAGCTGATTCTAATGCCTGCTCAAGTCTGGGAACCCTGCTCTCGCCTCTCTCCCCAGTTAGGCTACAGCCTCCTAGAAAGTACTGATTTGAGAAGACTTCGTGTAGTCCTGGGCACCTAAGGACTCCGCTCTGCACAGAAACTGTACCAGGAAAGTAGAAAGAAGATTCAAGGAGGCAGTCTGGTCACGATCAGAGTTTGAACCCAAGGGTTAGAACCTGGGTTCTCGTTGGGTGACCCTGGCCAAGTCACTTACTTCTCAGACTCTCTGGTTCCTCCTCAGTAAAGTAGATGGAAGAACTGGGTCTCCGGGGTTTGGGTAGTTCTCAGGTCTGGAAGTCTGAATCTGGCACAGGGCCTGCCTCATTATTCCCTCCTGTGTGAGCTGACTCTGCCCAGCCCCAGTGGAGGAGTCAGCACGCAGGGGAGGAACAATGAGGCAGGCCCTGTGCCTCTCCTGGTCCGCAGGCAGTTATTGTATGTGTGATATGGAGAAGGAGAGACATCTGAATCTAGAAGTGCAATCGAATCTAGAGTCTGCAACAGAAACGAAGTCTGTCCTTTGAGTGTTTGCCCCTGGCAGGTTGAAGGTGGAGTTCCTCTGTCAGGAGCTCAATTGAACTGGGAGAGGGAGCACTGAGCTGCCAGGTGTCACAATAGCCAATTAAGGCAACAAGCCCAAAACAAGAGTCAAGCTTTTAATCATGTCTTACAGTGGTATAAGCAAGTATCTGAAACCAGAGAAAGCGTGGACTCTCCCTGTTCCATTTCCCCCATGGAACACACAGGAATGTGGGGTTTGGGTGGTCTCATTGCTGACAGAGCCCTGAACAAAAGGCTCTGGGAGTTTTATGGACTCTGGGGCTGAGGGCAAGGGAGGGGAAGGCTAGGAGTAGAAGTACTAGGTTCTGAGTCATTGTGGGGAAAAGTGGCTTCAAGGTTTCTCTTCCTTCCCTGTCCCACCCAAAGGATGCCTCTGCAGAGGTGCCTAAAGAGTACCTCTGCTCAAGCCTTCTGATAAAGAAACCAGGAATGAAGACTGAGGGGCTAGGAATGCAAATATGTGGTGACCATGACCAACCAGAGAGACCTGAGACCTTGATAGTTCCCTCCAGAGACTACCATGAATGGGCTGTGCCCTAAGTCTGGGGTAGGGGTCAGCTTTCCCTGAGTTTGTGGGCAGGCCCGAAAAATCACACACAGGTTTTTAACCAGGAGCCCCAGGGAGATACTATGTGGCCCCTTCTCCCACCTACCTCTTCTGAGCCACTCTTTCCGGCTGTCAGGCAAGTATCAGGGCACCTACCTCTGCACAGATGGGCAGTGACTTTCTTCAGGTGGACACTTTTCATCCAGATGTCTACACTCAAAGCTCTTGGTTCCTGCATTTTAAGCTGTGGGTATCTCTGAGAAATAACTGAGAGGACTAAGTACAAACACCCATCAAACCTTTACATTGTTGGCACGTATAGGATTCTGTTAGGTCAAGTGGTGCCCTCCTTACCCCCTTTCTGAGGATGATTATGTGTTAATTGCTACAGATCAGAACAGTCTTCCTGAAAGTTATCCAGGGCTGTGGAAAAAAAGTTGAATATTTCAGTGCAAGTTCTATTGACACTAAAGCTAACACTGAATCACTCTTATCCCTTATGTCAGCCTACACTATTTTCTTTTCTTTTCTTTTCTTTTTTTTTTTTTTTTTGAGACAGAGTCTTACTCTGTCACCCAGGCTAGATGCAGTGGCGTAATCTTGGCTCACTGCAACCTCGGCCTCCTGGGTTCAAGTGATTCTCCCACCTTAGCCTCCCAAGTAGCTGGGACTACAGGCAGGCACCACCATGTCCGGCTAATTCTTGTATTTCTTGGAAGAGACAGAGTTTCACCATGTTGGCCAGGCTGGTCTTGAACTCCTAACCTCAAGTTATCCACCCGCCTCAACCTCTCAAAGTGCTGGATTATGGGCATGAGCCACTGTGCCTGGCCTAGCCTATACTATTTTCTACTATATTAAATACTTACACATCCTGTCTTTTCTATCAGATTGTAAGCTTCCTGAGGACAAAGATGATGTCTTATATGAATGTATGGCACCCAGAGTATTTTGCCCTCAAATACATACTGCTCAGATAAGCTTTCAGGATACCCATGAAACCATCTCTTCTAGTGTAGTCTGGAAATAATCTAAGTCTTGTGTTTATTTACTTTTACACATAACTGTATCTTATCTTCCCTGGAAGATTGTAAATATATTCATGTTTAAGGCATCACAGTAGCTGGCTCATCATTAGCTGTCAACAAATAAATACTTCACAATTATATTTCTGGGAACAGTCTTCACCAAGAGACAGAAAGTTAACTGGAACTAAAATTTTAATCCCCTCAAACTCCAAGAAGACCTCTTTTCTAGGCATGATCCATCTGTTTCTGAGGACAGCAAACTAAAAGGATCACCCCCAGCCACCCTTTGCTTCAACTTGCCCTAGTACTCAGACTTCATTGCTGGAGACATGGGTTTGTGTATAAAGCAGTTGGAGATTGTTATTATTCATCAGGGTCGCCATTTGAAATTGGCCAGTGCAATCATCCCTACTTGACCGTAATCAAGGTGCGGCTGAGAAAGAAGGAGTGTTTGTTTCAACAAGCCAGAGAGTTGGTCTTCTGCCTTCTTTTTTTTTTTTTTTTTTTTCTGAGATGGAGTTTCACTCTTGTTACCCAGGCTGGAGTGCAATGGCGCGATCTCGGCTCACTGCAACCTCCGCCTCCTAGGTTCAAGCAATTCTCCTGCCTCAGCCTCCTGAGTAGCTGGGATTACAGGCACGCACCACCGTGCCCAGCTAATTTTTTGTATTTTTAGTAGAGACAGGGTTTCACCATGTTGACCAGGATGGTCTCGATCTCTTGACCTCATGATCCACCCGCCTCAGCCTCCCAAAGTGCTGGGATTACAGGCGTGAGCCACCGTGCCTGGCCCAGTCTTCTGCCTTCTAAATGGACAATTTATATAATTTATAAAGAGATAGAGGCACCTTCCATCTAAGCATGCACAGCCCACCCCACCATCCCAGTACATTCTTCTTTCCTTACATTTACCCATCCCATCTGCCCCTCCTGCTTTTTTGTAGGCAAGTGAGTGGGTCCCAGGCTTACAGCTCAGTTGAACTGAGCTTGTCCTGTCTTCTCCGGTTATTTCTCTGTCTTATGGCCAGGAGCCAGATTCTGAGTCTGTTCAACTATGTAGTGGAAAAGTCACCAGAGAAATTCCAGTTCAGCATTTCTCTAGGGATCAGAGGTTCTGGCTGCTCAGCCAAATTACCTGTAGAAGAATTTTAATAATATGCCTTCCTGGAACTTACCCTGAAACATTCTGATTCAGTTAGTCTGGGGCGAAGCTCATTTGGCTATATTTTTCTAAAACTTTATAGATGATTCGCTGCATGGGCAAGTTTGGACACTGGATGAATTCTAAGCTCTTTGAGATCAGGAAACACGTAAATCTTCCATTCCGTATTCCACAATGGGAACTCAGCACCTGGCACACAGCAACACTTTAGAAATTGTTACTGAGTAAATGAGCAAAGGATGGTTGAAAATAGGGTGGGGAGTACAGTCAGCCTAGCATCTTTTTTCTTTTTTTGAAATGGAGTTTACCTCTTGTTGCCCAGGCTGGAGTGCGATGGCATGATCTCAGCTCACTGCGACCTCTGCCTCCTGGGTTCAAGTGATTCTCCTGCCTCAGCCTCCTGAGTAGCTGGGATTACAGGTGCCTGCCACCACACCCGACTAATTTTTTGTATTTTTAGTACGGACAGGATTTCACCATGTTGGCCAGGCTGGTTGCAAGCTCCTAACCTCAAGTGATCCACCTGCCTTGGCCTCCCAAAGTACTGGGATTACAGGCATGAGCCACCAAACTTGGCCAACCTAGCATCTTTTAAAATAATTTTTAAATTGACAAATAATTGTACACATTCATGGGGTACATAGTGATGTTTTGATACATATCATATACAGTGATCAGATCAGGATAACTGCCATATCCATTATCTCAAACATTTATCATCTCTGTGTTGAAAACGTTCGATATCCTCCTTCTAGCTATCTGAAATTATGGATTGTTAACTATAATCATCCCACAGTGGTATAGAACAGTACAGCTTATTCTTCCTATCTAGCTGTAATTGTGTTTACTTTAACAAACCTCTCCTTATTCATCCCTTCTCCCTCCCCTTCCCAGCTGCCAGTGTCCTTGTTCTACTGTTTACTTCTATGAGATTAACTATTTTTTTAGCTTCCACACATGAGTAAGAACATAGAGTGTTCAACTTTGTCTTCCTGGTTATTTCATTCAACATAATGTTCCTGCATTCTACTTATGTTGCTGCAAATGATAGGATTTTATTCTTTTTTATGGCTGAATCATATTCCATTGTTTTACACACACACACACACACACACACACACACCCCATGTCTTCTTTATCTATCCATTTGTTGCTGGACACCTGGTCAACCTAGCATCTTACCTAAAGGCTAGGCAAGAGTCAATGGAAGCAGGTCAAACCAGTCACAGTGGGGCCAGGGATAGGAATAAGGCCACAGCAGGGGGGTGGAAATAAAAGAAAATGTAGGTAATCTGATCCCCAAGTGGGAGAACATGGCCCCTGTCCTTGAAAGTGCTGCTACTTTCAGTGATGCTGCCACTTGCTGCCCCAGGGCTGGGACTTTTATAGGACTTCTGTTCTCCAGCCCCATCTAAGAAAGCAAATTGGATTGGTCATTTCCCTGTTTAAAGCTTCCAAGGCCCTGTATTACTCTCAGGATGAAGTCAAGGCTCTTTTCTCTGGGAGTCCTGGCTCCTCCCCAGCCCATCACTGCTGCTTGCCCTCATCTCTCTGTGCCCACTGGCCACCCTGCCTTCTGGCAGGTCCTACTGCCTGCTGTGTTCTCTCACCAGCTAATGTCCTCTCTGCCTGCAATGCTCATTCCTCTCCCCCACGTCTCCTGGCAAAGCCCATACGACCATTAAATTACAGCCTAAAAACATCCGCTTCTCTTTTCCCCGGAGGGGCTGCCAGTTCCCTGGGGGTAGGGGTCAGTCTGTTGTGTCCAAAGCCTAACCAGAAGATGCTCCCATGTTTGTTGAATGAACAGAAGTTGGGACGGGAAACCAACAGACAGCCAGGACTGGGGTTTGTTTCTGTTCCTGTAACACTGGATTGATTCTGCAGAGAGAGACACAAGCCCACTGATTTAGATCTATAGAGGATGGGGTAGGGGCTGGGGTGGGAGTTTTGCTAAGAAGTAAAGTAGGTGAAAGTGGGAGATTCCAAAACAGACCAGAGAGAAGGCAGCGTGTCATGCCCAATCTGCCGCTAGGGTCAAAGACCAGCTACCTGGTCACACTCGGCCAAGGCAGGCTGTCGAGCTGGCTCCAACCCTGAGCAAAGCCAGGCAGCCGCCCAGGCGGGCGAAGGCTGCAGATTGTGCTCAGGCGTGACGCCGGGGTGCAGGTGGGAGGGGCGCCCGGGTGCATGGGTGCAACGCTCTCCCGCCCCGCGGTCAGGCGCACCGCGGGAAGCTGTCAGGTGTGCCGCGCGGGACAGGGCGGGGCAGGGCGTGCGCCCCCAGGCTGGTGCTAGGAGCAGGGGATTCATTTCGCCTGCTTGACGCGCTGATGCCTTGATTTGGTCTGGCAAGTGGTGGCTGCTTTGAGAAGCGGCCTGGATTTTTGACATTCAGCAAGCTAGAAATAACCAGCTGGGCTCCTGGCGCTCTGGCTGCAAATGTCTTGCCCTTTCCAGGCAACTGCCAGATTGAAGGGGCTTTTCCCCATGTAGACCTGTGTTCTGTGTGCTTGGAGGCCTGGGTTCCAGTCCAGGCTCAGCTTCTGACTCCCTACTTAAGGAGGAATCACTGTATTGACTGCAGCGCAACTTCTGTTCTGTAAAACGGGCTGTTGCTAGCTGAGCCTCTTCTGCCTCTGGTAGAACATGATTCCAAGTGTCTGCCTTGTCCATCCTTTTCCTGTGGCTGAACTTGTCCATCCTAATCCTGCGGCTGAACTTGATGTCTGCTGCTTCTAGAAGACTAGTGCTCCAAATTACTGCTCTGGGAGGGACTTGTGGATGATTCTGGTTGGAAATGGAGCTGATTAACATTTTGTGTATCATTGACTCTATGAGAATCTGTTCAAACCTAGGGGCTCTCATCCTAGGCAAATTAACATACCAGCCAAATATAGCTTACAAGTACAGAGAGTCGCTGGTTTGAACCACAGACCCCTGGTTTAACAACTGAAATCTGGTCAACTCCTCCTCTTTCTTGAAGGCTGAACCAAGCCCGTAGGGTTTTCCCCACCTTCCAATCTTCATGCACGTGGACACTCTCTTTTCCTGCTTTCTCCCTTCAACCACCTTCCTCACCATCCTCCATGCTACGGCATGTTCAAGAGGGAAATTGTCTTATAAATATCTATAGAAGGCATGGTATATCCTGTAGCAGAAAAAGCAAAAAAATAAAAAAATAATCCCCCCACCCCTGGCAAGGCATGTGCAGAACTCTTCCTGATGCTTCTCTCCCACAAGCCTGGGGGGGTGGGTAAAAAAAGTGGGAGGTGAAGCGGCTGCAGCGAAGTACCCCCTTCAGGATCTTCAGTACCCTTCAGAATCAGCACTGTCATCACTATCACATAAACTACAACTCCAACGTCAACCAGCAGCCGCCTGGCTGGCAGCAGGAAGAGCCAATGCCATTTTGCACAGTGGCTTGCTTACTCAAGGTATCACCTGGCAAATGGGCTTCTTGTGCAATGGGACCACAGGGAGGGGTCTTCTAAATGTACCTGAAAGAAACAGCTCTAACAATGGGTGATTCAAGAGGCTAGTAATTGACACTCACTCTTACTACGTTGTTTTGATAAAATGACATAGCCAACTAGGGATATGAAGGCAGTAAGTAGAAAAGCCAACCTCTTGGCCGGGTGCAGTGGCTCACACCTGTAATCCCAGCACTTTGGGAGGCCGAGGCGGGCAGATCGTGAGGTCAAGAGATAGAGACCATCCTGGCCAACATGGTGAAATCCCGTCTCTACTAAAAATACAAAAAAATTAGCTGGGCATGGTGGTACGCACCTATAGTCCCAGCTACTGGGAAGGCTGAGGCAGTAGAATTGCTTGAACCTGGGAGGCGGAGGTTGCAGTGAGCCGAGGTAGCACCGCTGCACTCCAACCTGGCGCCTAGTGATGGAGTGAGACTCTGTCTCAAAAAAAGAAAGAAAGAAAAAGAAAAAAAGAAAAGTTAACCTCTTGCTACTCAAATTGTGGATGAGACCAGCAACATCCCACCACCAGAAACTTGATGGAAAGGCAGGCTCTGTCCCAGACCTATTGAAAGAAGATCTGCATTTTAACATGATTGGGAGAGGATCCACATACAACTTAAAGTTTCAGAGGCCTAATCCAAATACTTCTGATGATGATCGTTAGAGTCCCAGCCACTCCCCTCTTTCCCCTGGGAAAACCACAACATATAAACCAGATTCCTCTAAGCTCTGCTCATAAGAACCCACAAGCCACAGACACTCCCTCACTCAACTAGAGAGCTCACCCACCTGTTTGCAGAGTCACCCACCTTGGGCTACTTCTTTTCTATTATTTTATCTTCTAGGAAGACCAAGGTCTTATGTTTGGAGATGAAAGTGACAAAGGAGAACCTCCTGAACAGAATCCAGTTTGCCTTTAGCTTTAGCCATCACTCTGACCTCAGTGCTGCTGGACTCAGTTCTGACTATCAAATGCTTTAGGGGAAATGAGAGGAGAAGTCCCTGAAGTTACCCGTGTGCACAGCCTGGCACTGTTTTCACTTGCCTTTGGAAATGAAGGTGCAGAAACCATGGGAGGTAAGGAGGGCACAGACTAGTGACTTCCACAGTGGGACAGAGGGGAAAAGATGGAAGAGAAGTGCAGAAAAACACTCAGGAAAAGACAGGCTAGAGTGATGCCTGCTGAGACACGGCACTGATCTCCCAGGACTTCCCTTCCTGCCTGTTTTCTACAAATACTTAGGGTTTTGTGGTTTAGGAAAAGAGATGCTTAGCAAGCTTATAGAAAAGGTAATGTGGACTCAAAAGCAGATCAGCTTCAAGGTGTTAGCTGCTCTGTTTGCAGCCTTAGAAAGACATCCTTGATCTTTTATGGTTCTGCCTTTGCTCAGAGCTGGAAACTCTCTCTGGGGAAATGGCTTGCCTTGAAAGAGATGCTATTGTAGCTGAAAGTGTTTTAGCGTCACTTCTAATCTCTGGTTCCTTGTGGGAAGTAACTGCTGCTGTGGTTTGTATGCCCTGTGCCTTTTATTGCCTCTTTACCTAAAAGGACACACCTGGTTAAAACTCAGTAGAACTTGTGTTTCCATGGAGATTGATTGAGACAACGGGAAAAACAAGTGTAAGCAAAACTGCACAGTGCAAGTTATAAGATTCAGGTTGTAGAACAAAGTGATTACTACTTAGAATCCTGGATTAGCAAGAGAATCAGAAAGATGCTGAGATTACCTAGTGTTATCACCATCCACGTGAAAAGCAGAATAAAACTTTTCCCCCCATCACCTAGATATTGGGCAGTTTATTATAGATGCTACAAAGGGATTTATTCGATTTTTCCCAAAATGGTTAATTAGAGGCATCCCAAATTACAACTCCTTTAGCACAACTCACAGCTCCAGGCATCCTACTTAATATTTGCCCGGCTACCGACAGCTTAGCTCTCTACCCCAATCCAACATTTTTTCCTGGTATGCTCAAACTTTTCTTCTCCAAGAAGACTTCCTAAATGATCTCAGTTCATAGGGATCTTGTCCTTAATGCAGGGGAAGTTCACTGTTCAGAAACAGTCTACCATACCATCACATTCTTCTCTTTTTGTAATCCTGGAATTCTTCTCCAGCTTTTTTATTCTTGCCTATCCACGCAGATAGATGAGTAGCCTTCAATAGTCTGCCTCTTCTGTTATTTTACAGACTCCTACTATATACAGTAGGTGCTTTTCTTATGTCAGCTGGGTTGACATAGACAGTAGTCTCTAAGTGGCAAGTCCTTGGCTCATCCATCTGAAACCAATGACCTCTTAGGCAGACTGAGAAAGGGTTAGGACTGTTGACTCTGGGACATCCTTGGCTCTGTATGAGTGTTGTTTTTAAAAGCAGGGGTTTTGTCTCCAGTGCATTGAGGAGATAAAACCCCATTGTCAGCATATTTCTTTAGGATATTTCTGTGTTAGATCTCACTGCCAAGCCAGAGTCCCCACACACGGACTCTCACTTTTCCCTGTGCAATTCCCAGCAATAGGCAGAAGTGAGGCAAGTGGTAGAATATGTTCAAATCACAGTCTATTCTTAATAAAAGAAACCAGGACAGCTTGGGGGCTGGCTCATCTCTTCTCAAATTCCCCTAGGTTCTGAACCATATGAAAAGAATAGATTTGTTTTATTCACAGTATTAATGCTTCTCAAAAGGAGTTGTTTGTGTGGCTGGAATATCAGTAATCATTGACCAATAAGGCTTGTAGGTGTGAATCAGAGAAGTATTCTGGACTTCCAGAGTAGAGCTGCCAGCTACTACTTTACATCACCTTCATCCTTACAGAATTACTGAGACCGTTCATTCATTCACAAGCAGTTGTGTCTGCTACCTGCCAGGCACTTGTGGTAGGCATTAGAGATACAATGACAAGTGAAACAGACACTACATGTAATCCACTGGAAGAGACTGGAATTAATTCAATAAATAAAAGTAAGTATATAATTATCAATTGTGATAAAGTCCCTGAAGCAAAAGAATAGGATGTTCTGCAAGAATATTACAAGAGGCTTTATCTGATCTAATGTGTATGGGGAGGGGAAGCCTCAGGGAACGCTTCTCAGAGGAAGTCGCATGAGGAAGTGACATTTGAGCTGAGCATTGAAAGAATAAAAATTAAGAAGTAAAGAGGGGGCTGGGTGCAGTGGCTCACACCTGTAATCCTAGCACTTTGGGAGGCCAAGGTGGGCAGATCACTTGAGGTCAGGAGTTTGAAACCATCCTGGCCAATATGGGTGAAACCCCATCTCTATTAAAAATACAAAAAAATTAGCTGAGCATTGTGGCAGGTGCCTGTAATACCAGTTACTTGGAAGGCTGAGGCAGGAGAATTGCTTGAACCCAGGATGTGGAGATCGCAGTGATCCAGGATCACACGATTGCACTCCACCCTAGGTGACAGAATGAGACTGCGTTTCAAAAAAAAAAAAGTAAAGAGAGGTTAGAGAATGCTCGAGATACCAAGAGCTAGTTCATTGGAGGAACTAGAGTGAAATCCATGTGGCTGGATTAAAGGGCACAAAGAAAACCAGGATATAACGAGGGAGGCAGGGGCTGGATCACCTGCACACAGTGTGGAGGACTTAGGCTTTTATTTTGGAATGGTGGAAAGCCATTTTAAACAGAGGATGAGAACATTAAATTTATATGTCCAGAAGTTTGCTCAGATGAGACAAGCGATGAACAAAAACATCATTACTCAGGTTTCATTCAACTCTCCCATTGTATATTCTAGTAAACCACCCATGTTCTGCTTTCATCGCTGAGCCAAAGTGAGTTATACCTCCCCAGGCCCACTGAAAATCCCAGAGAGCTTACTGAACGGTGTGGGGGACCTGGTAGAACTCATTGTTCAGGCATTTGAATCTCGGCCACTTTTTTACCAGCAGCATTTTGACTCCACTCCCAAGGAATAAATCCTTAAAATTATAACCTTTGAGCCCCCGTGCCCAGGCAGGCTTGCTTCTCTTGGATCACAGCAATCATGGTTTTGACTATGAATTGCTGATCCCAAATTAAATGATCGATGAGCTAGTCTGCTGCCACACCAAGGACAGATTTTCAGTTTCCTGAACTCAAGGCAGATGTACTCCTCAGGAATGCCGTCAGAGGCTTAGAAAAAGAAAGTGTTCCATGTTCCCCAAACATGTAAACCTATTCTTTGATAATCATGTTTATTCTGACTCAGAAGTTCCCAGGATTATTTTCTGGGGTGATCAAAAACTTTCTTTGAGTGGGAAATGATTCCTTACTTGAAAAGTGTTTTTAGCCAAGTTCGTTCTTCCGTAACTGTAAGCATCCTTTGAGGATGATGCTGGCTTTCTTGTGGACTGCCCCACCTTGCTATTTCCTGAAGCTATTGAAACAGTTGAAATAGGCATATGAATAAACCTGGGGTTGCCAAAAAGACACCTAAATCCTTAACAGGTTTTGATCTGAAAAGGAGCAGTTTGTTCACTTGATTTGCTTCACGAATTTTGCAACATTGGCCGGTTGTGTCTGGGCCTTTCCCAGCCCTCCCTGCAGAAATGAGAACCAGGGTTACTCATTCTCCTGTATTTTAAAGGAATTCCAGGAGTGCTCAGACAAGCCACTGGAAAAAAAACTGGTGTTATTTGACAGCTTCTGAGCATGGATGTTTCAGGCCCCAGTAATGCCATGGAAATAGGAATGAACTTTGTGCCAGAGGTATTATTCTACTTGTATCCGATGAGGGGAAAAGGCATGCTGAGTTTTAGGGGTGGCTCCCCAGAAGAGAGGCAGCTTGAAAAATCGGACCTACATGCCCAGCTTTGTCCTTGCAGGCAAAGCTCCTCCTTCAACCCACTTCTTACTCTATGAGCTGATCTGTCCTGACAGCTGCCAAATTAGTCCTCTCATTCCTGGAGCTCGCTTTGGCACTCTCACGAATATTTCTTTCAAAGTCCACTATTCATTTAGAACATTGCTCAGCCTTACTTCAGGAGTGAAATAAACTGCTTTAAAATTTTTTGTAGAAAGGGGCAGTTTCAACCAGCGAATAGGTTCCATAGAATATGTAAATGTGTAGTTCTAGAAGTTACCCACCAAATTCAAATCTGCATTTGGATATAAATGATCTATAAACAATTCTGAAGAACACACACATCAGAAGCAATTCCATGATGCTTGTTACCATCTTTCTGTAATTTTTCAAATTTTCTTTTAAAGTGACAAATAACCATTGTACATACTTATAGTATACAATGTGACGTTTGGATACATGTATGCATTATGAAATGATCATATCAGCCTCTTAATGAATCCATCACATACTTATTAGTTTCTTGTGGTAAAAACATTAGAATGCATTCTTTTAGCAATTTTGAAATATACATTATTATTAATTATAGTCACCTTGCTGTGCAATTTTCTTTCTGATCCACGCATCATTGGAATATCTTTTCTATTTTATTTCTCCAAATTGGACCAGTCCCTCTGTTTGGTTCTAAGGCCATGTTGGCCAAAAAGCAGAATCTGAATCCAGTCTAGAGTCCGATGGGAATAAAAGGATGTGCTCCTCCCTCAGTTACTGACTGATCATCCCATCTGTCACCAACTTATGCAGTGGCCCTGGACAAACCACCTGACTGCTCTGTCCTCACTTCCTTTGTTGGCAGGAAAAGGATAACACTACTCTTACGCACTCACAGAGTTCTTGTCAAACATTCTTACGTGCAGTACGTGGGTGAACTTTGCAAAGTTTAAAAATAGTGTAGAAGTATAATCATGTTATTATGTGAAATAGTGTTCTCCAACCCATTCTCTCTGTTCTTCCTGGAAGACAAACAAACAAAAGTTCCAAACTAAGCATTCGTGATGGCAGGCCTAATGTGTGTCTTGTCCAGAGTGAAGAAAGCTGGCACTATCGTGAGATCCATCCATGGGTCCCTCAGAATACACACACTCTGCATCTCTGCCTGTGTTTGCTTCTCTGCACTGTCTCCATGGCCTGTACCTCAGGTTGGGGGTAGAGGAAAAGTCAGTACCAGTTCCTGGAGGCATAGTCTGTTGAATATTCACATAAATTCCACCAAAAATTTTAGCCTGGCTGCCAGTTTTCAGAGGGCTTGAAAAATAGTTTTGCATGTGCGCTGACTCTCACAGTCTTTCTTACACTGGAAATTACTGGGGACAGAAACCAGTCCCTGCCATTCTTCTTTCATGATGCAGTGACTTCCAGACAGTAAGAAAATGCTTCTAAGGGCAAAAGGCTGTGGTCCCAGGGTTGTCACCAACTAACTGGCACGCCCGGGGTGTGGTTCTCCATTTCTCTGGACCTCATTGTCCTAAGTTGGAGGTATTCAAATAACGTTCAGTGAAATGCTTTGGTATATGTATTATTATTATTATCACTTTGCATTGTGGGTATCTGTATACAGTTTGAGCTAATAGAAAAAGTTTAAACACTGCTGCCTTCAGCACTAACCTTCTAATGCTCCCAAAATTCTGCCAGAACCCCCACTGATTGCTGTATGAGAGATTGATTTTCATCTAGTCCAGATTTTTCTTCTTTTTCCTTCACAACTAATACATATGGAGTAATAGTGGTTAGAAAGAGGTCATGGCCCTGATGTCTGGTAGAGTAGGGATTCTCGACTCGATCCATCCAGTCTGGAAAGATTACCTGTGGGAAGTGACAATAGGGGTTTGGTCAGGTTAAACAGGAACCAGGACTGGAAAGCTTATAGCATGTTCATCTCCCTAGAGAGTACAGGCACAAGGTAGAAAATTGCAGGTAACTCCTGAGCCTCTGTACTAGCCAGTAATGAAATGTGTAGTTCTAGGATTGGTCCTATGTTCTGTCCTCTGAAGTAATCTTAATTAAAATAGACAGACCAACATAAATGAAGAGGTGGACAATTCATTAGAAACCTAGACTGTGTTGTCTTCTAAAAAAGTGCCATAATATGCTTAGTCTTCTGGCTGTCAGTAAGCTGTGAGTGCCATTGACCTAAATGTTGCTGTGTCTTTGCCAAGTGACAAAGGACCAAGATTGTAAGTCTGATGGGCCCTGGAGAATGGCATTGCAGAGGAGGCCCCCAAAGGGGATCTGCTGCAAAATGGGTAAGGTCCTCAAGATCCACCCGGCCAACCCTACTCCAGCCACCATTGCCTGCTGTGAAATCGGGGACATCATGCATCTAGAATCCATGTTCTCTTCTTCCATCTCCAGCAATTATTCCCTACCATGCAACCCTCCCAAGGCTCCAGTCTAAAACTCTCTCCAAACTCAAAAAAGGTTTGTCTTGCAACAGAGAGATCTTGTGAACACATTGGGACTAGTAGATTTTTCTGAACCTATCCTTAAAGCTCTTCTCGAAACCAAGCTCTTCTTGATCCTCTGTCTCTCTTCTCGTCTCTCTCTGTTTCTCCCTCCACCCTCACTCTTCCTCTTTGGTGACACCATAATGTTTGTCCCTATGTCTGCTCTCGTCCTCCATCACAGAGTCTACATAATGCTGAGCACCTGGAAACAATCTCTCAGTAATATGTTGACACTTCAGCAGTCTTCTGAAGTCAAGAGGCCGATTTCTCAGCAAACATTTAAAAGGAGATTGAGTGTCTCTGTTTTGAATTATGGCACATGGAGAGAAAAGTCAAAACAGAGTATTATAATAGGCTTAGTGAAATCCCAGGACTGAAGCTCCTTAAATATGCTTTTATGACCTAGTTGGAATGTGGCACAAGTTGTCTTTTTGGTTCATTTATTTAAAACAATTGTGTGACATCATTGTTTAGTCCCTGGCCTGTGTTTATCCCCAAGGCAATTGCTAATGAATGGTGCTGGCAACTGTAGGATGCTGTTTTATATACAACAGGTATCATGGTCAACTCTGCTAATTTGCAGAATATACAGTTTTCTCACACAACAGATTTTGCTTAATCAGTGAGACAGAGACCCTTCAGAAGGGAAATTATGACTGGTAAATCACTATCCTTTTAAAGGTCAGAACTATTTAGATTTTAAAGTAAAAATATTTTAGATTTAAATACATCTTACAGATTTTTAAACTTTTTATTTTGAAGTAATTTCAAAGTTATAAAAAAAATTACAAAAATAGTGTAAGAGAAAGTCCTGTATACACTTCACCCAGATTCGCCATTTCTGGGATAACTTTTACCACATTCACTTTGCTTCTCTCTGGACATGGTCGCCATCATTATCATCATCATCAGCTGATCCATTTCAGAGTAAGTTTCAGGCATTACATGCCTTTATTCCTAAATATTTTGTGTGTATTTTCTAACAAAGACATTCTGTTACTACAAAGTATAATTATCAAAATCAGGAAATGTAATATAATACTATTATTTAGTCTACAGATCTTGTTCAAATTTTGTTAGTTACCTCAAAAATATTCTTAACAGCATTTTTTTTTTCTGGACCAGCTCTTGCAGGTTGTGATATGAGGAACTTTCACTGTCACTTACTTCTAAATATTTATCATTTCTATTATGAATTCCTCTTTAATCCATGTTTTAGAAGGTTTCCTTTTACTAGTTTCCAAACATGTTATAATTATTATTTTTAACTTTTCATTTTTTATTTCAAATTTCATTTCATTATAGTCAAAAAGCAATGGTCACACACTGCCATGTGTGTACCTATGCAACTGTCTTGCATGTTCTGCACATGTACCCCAAAACCTACAATGCAATAAAAAATTAAAAAACAAAACAAAACAAAAAAAAGCAATGGTCTCTATGACAGCCCTTTCACTCTTGTGGAGACTTCTTTTGTGATTTTAATAGGTGGTAATATTCTGTCAAAATGTATTTGAATCTACTGTTGGGTATAAGAACTTTTTTCTATGTATCTAGTAGATTTGTTGTTGTTTAAACCTTTTCAATTCTTGCTAAATTTTCATTTTACTTAATCTTGGTAACCTACACTACAATTGACGATTTGGTGATTTCTCCTAGTTCTCTCAGCTTTGGCTTCGTGGTTTTCAGAGTTATGCTATTAACTGCACACAAGTTCATGAATATTACTCCTCAGTGGATTACTGCTTCTATTATCATGTAGTGCTTTTGCCTTAATTATATTTAGCCTGACATAAATATTGATATACCAGGTTCTTCTTTATTTTTATTTGCATGGTACCCCTTTTTTATTTCTTTACATTCAGTCTTTCTCTTTGGTTTTGTTTTCATTGTATATCTTATAAGAAGCACATATGGCTGGTTTTTTAAAAAAACAAATTGATACTCTTTACAAAGATTAATATAATCTTCTTATATTTGTTTTATTTGAACTTATGCCTTCTTATGTTGGATTTTCTCCTCACCATAATTTTTTCTTGCTTTGTAAAGAAAATTTTTTTCTTGTGTTTTCTGCCTTCCACTGAATTAATGAAGTTTCCATATGTAGTATTTTAATAAATATAAATTTTTCAATTTCAGTGATTCCCCCTAATTTTTAAAATACATATACTTACTCATAAACTTTTAAGTCTAGAGTTCTTCATTTTCTGTCCTCATTAATATTACATATGCCTCAGAGATTGAACATGATGTTGCTGTGTAGAGTTTTAATTTCACCCTTTCTTAAATGCAAAAAGTTATTAAACATATGGTTAATATGTATGTCCTTATGGTCAATAATTAATTAAGCTAACTTGATTAATTTAATAATTAATGAACAATCAAATTAAATGTTACCACCTTTTACATGCATCATTATTTCTTATATTTCATGCCTTAGGCTCATTTTGCTTCCTAGTAAATAAAATCCTATAATATTTCTTTTAGTGGCGTTCCAACCCTGTTACTAGTGATAAGAAATCTGTTGTCAGTGCAATTATGACTTCTTTGTAAACAATCTAATTCTCTCTGGAGATTTCTCAGCGCTCTAATGTTGATGCCCCGCAGTCGTGCTTCAGTGTGTCTGATAGATGTGGGTTTTCTTTATTTATGCAGCTTAAGTCCCCAAGTGCTCCTTTAGTCCAAGGACTTTTCTCATTTTTCATTATGGAAGTCTCTACTGCATCTCTCTTCAAATATTGTTCTTCCTTATTTTCTTCTTCAGAAATCCTATTCAGCACATATTGCAGTATTCAAATTATGTTCCTTATTTTATTTCATATTTTTAAATCTCTCTGTATCTTTGACCATGGAAGGATAATTCCTCAGTACTCTTTTCCAATTGATTCATTCCCTGTGTAATTCCTGTGAGTCTGGAGTTTGTTCTGACTATTGAATGTCTAAACAACTATAATTTTGATTTCAAAGATTTCAAATCGTGTATTTTCATATTTATACAGTATTAATCTTTTCAGCCTATTTGTGTTTCACATCTTGCTCTTAAAAAAAAAGGAAGCCTGGAGTTTGGAGAGAGGTCTGAGTTGAAGATTTTAACTGGAAGTAGGAAGTAGATAATATTTAAAGCCATGAACATAGATAAGATCACCAAAGGAGCGCATATGGATGAAGAACTGATGAACTGAATCCATGTGTCCTCCAACATTAAGAGTTTGGGACGAAAAGGAAGAACCATTAAAAGGGAAACTAAAAAAAAGGGCGAGTGAGGTAGCGGGAAACCAGGAAAGCGTTATGTATCCTCATGCAGAAAGGAAGAAAATCTGAGAGGATCAGCGATCAGATTCTGCTTAGTAAAATGAGAACTGAGAACTGACCTTTGGTTTTAACAGTCAGGTGGGAGAGAATGCCTGGCTGGAGTGATAATACTTGACAATGATTTTTAAGCTTTCTTTTCATGAGCTGGCAGAAGTGGGGATGCTATCCACTCCCACAACCTTTGGCTCAGAGTGGTAATTAGCGTTCATGCTCTGCCTCAGGTGGATCTCCTTAATTCCCTTCAGTTTGCAGAGACTAAACTCCCACCGATTCCCTTATTTTTAATCTTGGAACATAAGAGATTTCTGGTTTGTAGAGATGTTTATCCATGAGCTGGCAATACCATTTTCTAGTTTCTATTTTCTCTCTTATTACTGTAATTTAAGAGCACCAAAATTAAAGCATAAATTTGAAAGCCACGTGAATGACTGGAAGTTTCTTACATTCTTCAAACATCTGAATATTTCGGATGGTGTGTTGGTTAACTATTGCTGCAGAACAAACAACCCTATAAGTTAGTGGCTTAAAACAGCAGCTACTTATTTAGCTTACGATTTTGCATATCAGCAACTTAGGGTGGATCAGCTGCACATTCTTCTGGTCTCCTGGGTGCTTTCATGCATCCATGGTCAGCTACAAGCCAGCTAAAGACCCCTGCTCTGAGGATTAACTGGCTGCTGGCTGAGGCCACAGGGGTTACAGGGTTGACTTGGCTGTGTGGTCCTTCACTGTCTAGAAGGCTAGCTTAAGCTTATTTACATGGTACATAGGGGGCAGACTTCTGAGAGAGATAATAGAAAAATCCCAAGGCCTCTTAAGGCCTGGGCTTTGGAATGGCACGTCACTCCTGCTTCCATGTATTGACCAAAGCTGATATCATGGTCAGCCCACATTCAAGGGGTAGAGAATTCTCTTTGATGAGAGGAGCTAGAAAACCACATTGCAAAGGTGCATGGATGCAAGGAAGAGAATGATTTTTGGCATTCCTGCAAACGATGAATGAAATGGACTTAACTTGTTAGGGGATAAATTTAAATTAGATTGAAGGAGATAAGATGTCAACTCTAGAGCACGTTTGTAATTTTTGAGCATTGCATGTACAGAGGGCAGCTTTTAAGACCAGGCCCAGCTGGAGCAGAGGTTCTGCATCAGACTCAGGACCAGTTCAGTGCTGTCTGCCATTAAGGTACATGCTGGGAGCCACAGGAGATCACAAGGAATTCCTTCCTGCCTTGCAAGAAGGTATTACTTGAACAGGGAATTCAGGGCAAGCCTCCAGCTCTACAGTGAGGCAGAATAGTAAGTGCTATGAGCTGACTGATTAAGGGAAAATCTTTGGAAGGAGGTGGACTTCCAGCATGGGCTGAGAGGAAGAATCCATGGAAGATTACAGACTCCAAAGGGTCAAAGATGACAGACACTGGTTGCACTTTGGCCAGCATTCTTTCTTACTTGTTGGAGAGGCCAAAAGGCTGAGCAATGCATCAATCCTCAGGAGACTAAAGGGAAAAGAACCAAGTTTTCCCAACTGATGTTTTTTCCTTAGCTAAACCAGGAGGAATTTATTGCTTTTAACTGAAAGGACACTTGTATCAACAAGAATTCTGCACACTTTAGCAAAGATGGGTCCTAGCTTGTGGTAGTTTTGGCAGATTTTTAGAGTGTTACCAATATACCCCCTTCACAGGTATAATGTCGCAGTCCAGCTGTTGATGTTCTTGGTGCCCAGGCCAAACGAGACCATAAAGAGAGTGCAAAGGCAGGTGTTTGGAAGGTATGTTGACCTGTGGGTTTTTAGTCCTGACTCTGGCAATATCAAAAGTTTCTTTTTATTTTATAGACTATGTAAAACTGAAGGCTGCTAATAAAAATGTCCTGTGGCTACATTTCCATTTGTCTAATCCACCCAGTGATTTTTTTAATACTATCAAAACTTGACTAGGATTTCCACTTCCAAAAGTTATTGGCTGCATTCTGACTAATTCTTAGATTGAAGACAGGAACTAGGGCCTGAAAACCACAGCCCCCAAGGGAGCCAGTTCTGTTCAAGGCATTGCTTCCAAGTCAGAGACTCTTCACCAAGCCTTTTTTCTCCTTGGAGACTAATGGAGCAGCATTAATCTGGCACAGATAAGCATTCCCATAATGCTCAACATTTCCAAGAATGGAGAGAGATGATGCAGAGATTAGTCAATCATCTCAATATATGAATTAGCGAACATTGGCAAATGGGAAATTTTTTTTGGGGGGGAGGGGCAAAGTCTCACTCTGTCACCCAGGGTGGAATGCAGTGGCGTGATCATGGCTCACTGCAGCCTCAGTCTTCTGGGCTCAGGTGATCCTTCCACTTCAATTTCCCAAGTAGCTGGGACTGCAGGTGTGTGCCACCATACCCTGTAAATTTTTTGTATTTTAAGTAGAGACAGGGTCTCACTATGTTGCTCAGGCTGGTCTTAAACTCCTAGATTCAAATAATCCTTCCACCTCAGCCTCCCAAAGTGCTGGGATTAGAGTTATGAGCCACCACACCCAGCCAGGAAGTATTTAATAATTGTGTTGTTCATGCATCTATCCCAGAAATGAATTCAAACACTGCATTATGAGCATGAATTTGTGTTACGTGATTCTATTCTAGACTCAGGAAAGAGCAGAGAAGGAAACAAAAATATTTGAGTGCTACCCTTTTCTCACAACTATGCTTTATTTCATTCATTCACCATGTCTAATCAATTCCCCTGTCCTTTCATTTCTGGTTTTTTAATATTTCTAGGATTCAATCCTTTCTCCCCATCCCCACTGCCTTAATCCACAACCTCCAACATCTTTCAGTAGATTTATTATAATAACCCTCTGTTATGGGCTGAATTATATCCCCTTTACAACCTCCCCACACCTCAGAATATGACTGTTTTGGGAGACAGGGCCTTTAAATGGGTAATTAAGGCAAAATGGGGTCATATGGCCAGGCCCTAATCCGATATGACTGATGTTCTTATAAGAAGAGAGTAGGACACAGATGCACACAGAGGGAAGACCAAGTGAAGACAGAGAGAAGCCAGCCAGCTGCAAACCTAGGAAGGAGTCCTCAGAATGAAACCAACCCTTGTGACACATTGATCTCAGACATACAGACTCCAGGATTGTGAGGCAATCCATTTCTATTGTTCAAGCTCCAGTCTGTGGCACTGAGTCATGGCAGCCCTCTCAAAATAACACAGCCTTCTGCCTGGGCTCTGTGTTTCCAGCCTTGCTCCTCTCAAGTTGGTACTTCTGAAAGTGGAATTATCTACCTCAATCATTAGTCTGACCTTGTCACTTGCCTGTTTAAAACCCCCTCAGTAGCACCCCTCCTCTCCCAGCAGTGTTTTCCGCAATAAGTTTACTGAAACATTAGTTATGTAAGATCCCCCTCAGTTATGTAAGTTTGGGAACTCCACAGGTCTCCAACTTGAGGGGTCACTGCATATTTGCATATCAAAGACTCCAAGAAGTTTTGCGTCAGAAAACCCAGTTAACTTTGTTTCACCCAGTGTTTGCCAAACTCATTTTTCTTGGTGTCATCCACATTGTGTCTACTGCAACGTGTGTTCTGTCGTACAAACCAGGAAATGATGCCCTATGCAATTAAGTCCACATGCTTGACTTGTCATGCGAAACGAGGGTCACCAGATTTAGCAAACAGGAATACAGGATCCCCAGTTAAATGTGAAGTACAGGTAAATGTAAAAAATGATTTGTTGTTTATCTGAAATAACAAATTCAACTGGGTGTCCTGTTTTTTATCTGGCAACCTTGTACAGAACGCTTCGTGATCCTAGTGAATAGACTGAACCAAAATGAATTTGATAAGAATTGTTTCCCCTACTTAACACAATAGAAAAAGATAAAGTTAAGATTGATTCTTGGCTTTCAATGGTATTCTTTCCATTTACCATCCACCCTTGTTCACTTAAAGCAGTGGCTCCTCATCCTGGCTACCCATTAGAGTTATCTGAGGAGCATTTAAAAATGTCCATACCCCATCCATAACCAATTAACTTAGAATTGGGGGTTACCGAATGAGGAGTTAGAAAGGCAGGGCAGAGAGAGCGAGGCAAGGCAGGTGTATAGCATGAAAACTTAAGGGGGTGCCCACTCTCAGGAGCCAACCCTGGGCTTGCACAGCCCTGAGAGTGAGAACCTCCTTAAATCTTGTGCCCTATACACCTTCTGGCCTCACCCTAATCAGAGCCTATTTAAAGACGTAGTTAAGCCAGCACACCTGTAGTCCCTAGTGTGAGGAAGACAGGATTGCTTGAGTCCAAGAATTTGAATCCAGCCTAGACAACATAAGGAGGCCCATCTCTAAAAGAAAAAAAAAAAATAAGTTAAAGAAAAAGATGCAGGTAGGTACAGGGCTGTACAGAAGAGATTGCATGGGATTTCTGAGCAGCCCTGGGTCCTAGCTCTGTGTTTCATTGCTTTAGAAGGAAAATTGACCTTTCCCAGCAAGGAACATTAGCTCCGGCTCATAAGCATGAGTCAGGACAGGCTTCACCAGGCCAGGTTTTCCTGAAATATAGCAGGCTCTGCTCTCCTCTAGAAGACCACTCCTAAAAAGTTTAAATGCTTGGACTCCTCATTCTTTTACAGTTCAGGCTGGTGATTGAGTAGCTTCTAGTCACTGGCTTCCTTCCTATAGATTCTGTTTCACACTCAAGCATGGTTTTAAATTTCTATAAAATGTAATGAAAGTATAGGCTTCACTCTTCTCTCCAAGGCTTTATAGACTGTCACCCCTGCTCTCCC
The DNA here is from genome assembly GCF_049354715.1 of Callithrix jacchus. Taxonomy (NCBI): domain Eukaryota; kingdom Metazoa; phylum Chordata; class Mammalia; order Primates; family Cebidae; genus Callithrix; species Callithrix jacchus. Next base: position 96,298,072 of record NC_133509.1, read on the forward strand.
TGCTCCCTCTTTGCCTTCTGCCCTTTTCTTGCTGGAGATTTTCTGTCCCATCACTGGCAGCCTGGTCAGAAAGCACCTCGTTAATCCACCCACTGGGACAGTGTGCCCAGAACAGCCAAGGCCAGCCTTGCCTGGGAGGGCAAGTCTCTGAACTGTCTCTTCCTTCACAGCCTCTGAGTTCTGTGATGTCATCAGCATTCTGCCCCTGGCTGGCGGCCAGGTCCTTAACTACTGATTCCCAGATCTCTCCAAGTTGTAAAATTCTAGGAAAAGAAATTGTACTTTTCCAGTGCTAAAAAAGGATGGGAACGGTTGGGTGGAAGCTCCCAGCCCAGCTAAAATTAACTTCCTTCTTTTGTGATAATTGAATGATTTTCAGTGATGTTCTTCCTGTAATAAGATTCAAAAAGTTTCCTCAGAGGAAAATTTAGAAGAGAAAAATACAAGGGAAAGGGTCCTCTCAGGCAGGGTTTGTAGCAATATCCTTGCAATATGAAGCTCATGAAATTATATGGGTGTATCTCACTTAGCTTAATAGACCACGTCCCTGTAAAGTTTCATATAAATGGAATGTTTAAAAAATTAAATCACTATAAGTGCACAAGGAAAGATTGCTAAATAAAGGAATCCTGGGGTGACTCACGTTATAAAATGAATTATCTTTATGTAATGTACATTATCCTCCCCCACACATACATTGATTTATATATATATATAATTTTGAATTTCTCAAAGGCTGGATTCTCATAACGTAGGGGTGCCTCTTATAATGACAACTGGTCTAAGGTCACAGCCGTTCTCAGACTCTGAAGCTGAACTTTTTATAACGTTCTCTGGGGAGTAGGTAGCTGCCAGGGTTCTGTGGGGACTTTTAAGCTCTTACGCTGATCCAGAATCCTCCTGGCCTATCCACGGAGTGATGTGGACTCTGGAGCACCCAGGGAAATTGTCGATGACTGGACAGTGAAGAAGTGATGGTAGATGTGCTGAGGCTAACGGTTGCCAAGTGCAACATGAAAAGCAGTGTGGTGTAGCAGTTAGAAGCATGAGATCTATGGCCAGAAGTCTACCGCCCTGCCTCTGTCCTCTAGCTGGGTGTTTCTCTGAGCCTCAGTATCCTCATCTGTAGAATGGGGATGATTTTAATAGGACCTACTTCAAGTTATTGCTAGGACTAAATGAAGAAGAGGACCTGGCACATAGGAAGAGCTCAAAAGCTTGCTAGCTACTTTTAACTTGCTTAGATATGGTCTATTAGAGTAGGAAGGAAACTATAATGAGAAAAGAAAACCGAAGATGCTACTGTCTACCGAGTGCTTCTCCATGCCAGATACATGCTAAACTCATTCATTCAATCCTTACATCGCACACACGGTCATTAATATTATCCCTGCTTCCCAAAGAAGAAAACTACAGTTTAGAGAGGGTAAGGAATTATTCTAACGCCACACACCAGATAAGGCACAAAGCAGATTACTTGAGGCAAGTCCTGTGTGCTCTTTTCACTCTGTCTCAAGCCTGAGAAGACCAGGGCTTAAAGGTGACTTTTCAAAGATGAAGCCCTCAGACCTGCAGGGTATTTAGATTGGGAATTAAAATGGTTCAGGAAGTGACATAAAGAAAGGAGGAGAGAGAAATTTTTTCAGCAAAGATTGACTGAGGGTCTAGAGTGTGCAGGTTCCAGGTAACAAAGGGAAAGAAGACCCCATCCTTGGCCTCAAAGTCTAGTGGGGGGTGAATCATGTAAAATTACAAGAAACCCCAGCCAGTTGCTAGGATTTGGGCGTGAAGACTGTGCTATTGGATTCTTAAGCAAAAAATGACTAACTTTGAGGAAGACTTCAAAGGAGAGGTGACATTTGAAGGCTTTACAAGTACTATCTTATTTAAATCCCTAGTATTTGGTGAGATGGGCAATACTTTCGCCCTGGGGTAAGGACAGCTGATTTGCCCACCCAGTATTTAAAAGCCACTTTTTAACTTTACATGACAAGGCAGTCTGGGCGGCTGAAAGTCTCTATTTTCTAGTTTCCCTGGCAGCCAGCCATGGCCCATAAGATGGAAGCAGAGATCACCGGGTCAGACTTCAAAAAAACTTCTTAAAGGGGTATAGGCTGCTTACATGGAGTTTCTTGCTCTTTCCTGTTCTTCCTGATTCTTGCCTGTAATGAAGACAAGATGGCTACGGCTCCAGCACCAATTTGTGACCTTGAGAAAGGCAAAGGGATTCTGGTCCCTGGTGACTGTGACTTGCTGTAGCAACCTTCAACTGCCTAGCTCCAGACTTGCTTGTTTAAATGAAAGAAAAATAAGCTGTCTTTCTTAAGCCTGTGTTATTTTTGGCAATTGTTATTAGCATCTGACCCAATCCCTAACTGGCATAAGCCCTTGAGGCCATTAGGCAGAGGTGCTGGGTTCTCACTGCCCTACACTGTTGGGACAAGCCTGTGGTTCCAATGCACCCAAAGGGCCTAGAGTGTTTCCTGAAATTCCAGTTCCTTTTTTGTCAACTCTTCAGGCCCTGGCATCAAGCACACAGCCTGGTACTCAGTCACACTCAATAATGTGCCTTGAAAGAATGCAATGAATAACTGCCCCTCAAACATTTCCTCGAGGAGCTGTTTTTCTGAGGGCTTTAGAATGATCCCTTCTCAGATTTCCACAAGCAAGCATCAATACGAAGCTTGTGGGAAATCCAAAGTGCTTTGAGATATTAAAAGAGTAAAGAATAAGTTGGAAAGATAAAAATTTAAACAAAGAAGATCTATATAAAGCCTCAATTAAGTAGTATGTTTTAAATGGTGAAGCAAAATTGTATGTTTTTGTAGATATTAAAAATATAATTAAATGAAAATAAAATAGTTGCTGTCCCAAATCCCTTTTAACTCTTTCTGTACATAAAAATCATATAACTATTTGAGTAAAAATATGAGCTCATGGTGTGTATATTATTTTGCAACCTTTGATTTTTTTCACTTAGCATCCTTTCACCACATCTGTGCATTTAGATTAACCTCATTCTCTGTAAGGTAGAAAAGAATTCTTTATCCTAATACCCTCCTTTCATAAAAGTTTGTTGGGATGTAATTTTAACCTTGCACTCTAAAGAGTCATCAGGTGTTTACCTGAAGAGGTTGATGAGAAGGACATCATAACCCCTAACTAAAGTGAGTTGGGCCCTGGAGTAGTCAGACAAGCTGGCAGATGTCTACAATGAGAAATAAAAGTAACCCAAGATCAAGGTTTTGTGGCTAGAAAGCCATGAAGCTCAGAGTTAGGAACAAACAGCTTGGGCCCATCAAGACCGTGGAGGAGCTTCTAGAATCCCTGAAAATTGCTGCCAGCTGCAGGTACTGATCACCAGAGAAGCAGGTATCATTCCCCAACCCTGAAGGGCACTGCGCCTCCAGGGTGCTGAGCACTGGCTACTCAGCTTCTGGGTACTGGGGAGGAAGTAATCAAAAACTTGGGGATGAAAAAATACCTCTGCCCTGGGGAAGTGAAGGCTCTAGGTGTGGAGATGAATTATGCGAACCCCACTCCCACCACAACCAAACCCCATAAATCACCCCAGTCAGCTACCATTGCAGGAGCAGCTGCTATCAGCTTGGGCAGCCAATGAGGCCCGGCTAAGAAGCCTTTGGGGAAGAGGTGAGTAAATAAATCATCAAGCAGGGCTTTAAAAGTGGAGACAGGCCAGAGGCCAGAGTAACTCTGGTGCAGATGCTCAGAACTGTGAGAGAGTTGCAGGCTGTGGGGTGGCGTGGGGGTGACAGGCGGTGGGGGTATCAACAAGATTAGCTCAGGCAGGGAGAAGAGAGGGAATGTAAAAAGCACAGGAAGTGGGACAGGGAAAAGAATGGATGGGGAAGGGGGCTTTCCAACCTGTGTTGAGGAGATTGACTTGGATAGATTAGCAATGGGGAACAGCTGTGGCTTGGGCAGAGTTAACTCTGAGGCCAGCCAGGCAGACCATAGCTGCACCTGCTGGGCCCCTTCCTGACATGCACCTGTAAGGAAGCAGCTCCACCAGAAACCTTACCAGCCTCTGTCTTGTGCCAGTTGGGTAATGTGCACCCGGATGCATCCAGTATTATTGTTTCATTAGCAAAGCAGTTCAGGATTTTCTAGCTGACCAGTTGGCCCAACTAGAATTTCTCCCTCACAGATGGCAAAACAGTCGGGCCTGCCTTCCAGTCCACTTTGTCAATGTTCTCTAGCTAGAGAACTGAAGTCAGACAATGTTGGGTTTATGGACTAGTTGCAATGAGGGATAACACATAGATAGCTTGGGGAGCCACGGGGCATATCAGCAAAAGGATGTGATAAAAGACTTCTTGTAGGATTTGGGCTTGGGTTAGGTGATCCTGGTGAGGATTCAGGGAAGTGGGAGATTGCTCTGGATTGGATGTTATCAGGAAGCAGAGATAAGTCTAGGACTGCAGATGTTAATAGTTCTTACCTAGAAGGCACAAGGAATGAGATGAGGCTAAAGGTGAACTAATAAAGAAGCAGCAATCACTCATATTAGCCAGGAAAGGAGCATCTTTGGTCATTCTTGTGGTTTGGACAATATTCTTACTTTTGTCTGGGTCTAGACATGATTATGGAGTCATCTTGTTTTCTTTTGCTCCATTACAGTAACAGAGTGGCTGTATTTGATGTTGATGTTCTGTGGAAATTATAATCAACAGGAGTACATCATGGCCCAGAGGTGAGTGCCAGGCTTGTGTATAAAGGCAGCCAGGAATCCTGCAGAGAAAAGATTCTGGGGGTTCTCAGTGTTCCTATCTAAGCAGAAACTCCTCTTGTAGGGCTAGGGGCATGCTGGAAGAAAGCAGGTGCTCTTGTTGGAAGGCTGCCTCCGGTCTGTTCATCCATTCAACACATATTTTTTAAATGGGAAACATACTCAGGCACTTGGGACAGAGCTGTGACATGGATAGTCCTCATGGGAATACATTTTAGTGAGAGACACAGACAATATGAGTGAACAACACCAGGGCCTGTTGCGGGGTGGAGTGGGGGAGGGAGAGTATTAGAAAGGATGGTAAATGCATGCTGGGCTTAATACCTAGGTGATGGGTTGATAGGTGCAGTAAACCACGATGGCACACGTTTACCTATGTCACAAACCTGAACACCCTGCACCTGTACACCGGAACTAAAAATTTAAAAATACATTATTTATATATACATATAAAGTCATGGGTAGTACTGGGCATTACAAAGAAAACAAAAGTAGTTGTCAGAGAATGACTAGGGGACACTCTGTAGAGGTGGTCAGGTAGATGCTCTCTGAGGAGATGATCAGAAGTTTCCCTGTGAGATTCTAAGGTGACACAAGCAACAGGAAGAAGGCAGGGACATCTGTCATGTGGTGACTGAGGGAGAGATGGGCCGAGATGAAGCTAGAGAGGTGGGCCGTGTTAAGGAGCTTAGGGTTTACTCTCCATGCCCTGGGAGGCCACTGGAAGACCTTAGTGAGAAGAACAGCAGGCCCCACATCTCTCTGTGAGACAGCAGAGGCTTGCAGCATACTGGCCTCTCAGCATCCCAAGGCCTATCCCTGACCCGCCCCGGCCCCCCATCTAGGCCTGGGGTTTTGGGTCTACTGGAAGTTGTCTGATTTTCTCCTTCCCTGCTGAGGTCAGTCATTGTTCGGAGTGGTGTATCAGTTCCCTATTTCTGCTGTAACAAATTACCACAACTCAGTAGCTTAAAGCAACACAAATTTATTATCTTACAGTTCTGGAACTCAGAAACCTAGTATAAAGATGTCTGTGGGGCCTTGTGCCTTCTAGAAGCTATAGGAAGTACCTGTTTCCTTGTCTTTCCTAGCTTCTAGAGGCCACCTCCATCCCTTGGCTTGTGGTTCCTTCCTCCACCTTCCACCTTCAAAGCTGGCAGCATAGCATCTTCAAAGCTCACCCACTGTCCCTCTGAACATGACACCTGCTTTCATCATCATAGCTCATTCTCCGACTCTGACCCACCTGCCTCCCTCTTATAAACCCCTGTTATTACATCAAGCCCACCCAGATAATTCAGGATAATCTCCCTATCTCAAGGTTCCTAAATTAGCCACATCTTCAACATCTCTTTGGCCATATAAGGTAACATAGTCACAGGTTTTGGGGGTTAGGATTTGGACATCTTTGGGGAGCCATTCTGTCTACCACAGAAAGTCAGTCAGTCACCTGGACAGCAGAGAACTGAATTTATCTCAAACCATTCTACTAATCAGATGTGCCATTTAGCCACTGGAAACCTACTCACTTATCTGTAAAAATGAGATAAGTCCTTGCCCCACCTACCTCAGGAAGTTATGGTATCACATGAATTAACACATTTGGAAAAAAAGAAATGCTGTAAAATATAAGGAACAAGTATGATATGTTATGGAGCCTGTCAAACATAGGTACCAAGGGCATGTTATATATTAACATAAAACACTAAAATTGAGGGCCAGGTGCGGTGGCTCACGCCTGTAATCCCAGCACTTTGGGAGGCCGGGGTGGGTGGATCACGAGGTCAAGAGATCGAGACCATCCTGGTCAACATGGTGAAACCCCGTCTCTACTAAAAATACAAAAAATTAGCTGGGCATGGTGGCACGTGCCTGTAATCCCAGCTACTCAGGAGGCTGAGGCAGGAGAATTGCCTGAACCCAGGAGGCGGAGGTTGCGGTGAGCCGAGATCGCGCCATTGCACTCCAGCCTGGGTAACAAGAGCGAAACTCCGTCTCAAAAAAAAAAAAAAAAAATTGGAAGAGCCAGGTTTGAGTCCTGCTGAATCACTTGAACCCAGGAGGTAGAGGTTGCAGTGAGCCTAGATTGCACCACTGCACGCCAGCCTGGTGACAGAGTGAGACTCCTTCTCAAAAACAAACAAACAAAAACAAAAAAACAAAAAAACAAAAACTTGCTGTGTGACCTTAGACAAGTAACTTAAAAAGTCTTTGGGTTTTGTGTGTACAATTTGGAAAATGCTATCTTCTCACAACAGTATTGTGAAGTTAAAATCAAGTAACATAGGCTGTGGTGCTGTGTGAAATGCTACACAAATGTTCTTTACTAACTATTTCCTAGGCAGGTGCACAAATACTTCTTCCTAGAGAGATGCTTAATGAACCCAAGTAGCGGTGGTACCTACCAAACCAATGCCAGCCGGTTTGGAATCTCCACCGTATACAGTTAATGAGAAACAAAAAGAAGATAGCAAACAGGAGTCTCTCCCATTCCCTCTCCCCTCAGCTACTGAGGGTCATAGAGCAGCAGGAAGAGCCTGCAGCATCTAAAATGGTTGGTCAGAAAAATGCAGAGTATATCTACTGAGAACACAGAATCTTCCTGCAACAAAGACGTTTAGACTGAGGCAGACTTTCTCCAGTATAACCATCTGTGGTCATATTTAAGACATTCAAATAAGTTGCTTACTGACAGCCTTGTGTATTCAGTGCCTATTATGTAACTTGAGCAGAAATGAGCAGGAAATGTGTGCCTTCTGAGTGTGAGCTATAGACCCACAGACATATTAATTTATTCAGCATACCATTTTTGAGCACCTAGCAATGTGATAGAGACTCTCCTGGTTCTGGGACACAACAGAAGGTAAAGACAGAAAACCTCCCTGCCCTCATGGAGCTTATTGTCTAGCTGAGGAAATGAACATAAATCAAAGGATCCACAAATGAAAGTAAAATTATATTTATAACTCTTCAAGGGCAAGGTTTACTGTGCTATGAAGCTTACTACAGGGCTTAGTACTTGGCCTCTGAGAGGTAACAGTTCAGCTGAGATCTGACAGCTGAGCATGTGTATTAAGAGGGAAGAGCTTTCCAGGCTGAGGGAACAGCGTATGCAAAGGTAAAGAGGAGGCATGAAATGTTTGAAGATCTCAGAGAAGCCCAGTGTGTCTGGATCTGCATTCAGAGTGATGGGGACAGCTGTCAAGATATAGACTGGAGAGATGGGCAGGGGAGTTCTAGCTACAAGGGTCATTATGTGGGCAGGTACAGTGGCTGACAAAGTCAGTACATAAGGTTTCACCCAGTCCAAGGATTTGTTTTGATTTTAATGCTCCTAGAAGAATCTTATCATTGCATGTTTCTAACTAGAAAACCCCTTATATATGTAGTAATTAATTAACTTAAATTCTCACCTGGGTAAGAAGCACATTAAGTCACCCTGTGTAGGTAAATGAAGGGTGCCCAGGTTGGTTTTATGTGTCCATACCTGGCATTGCAAAGACTGGCTCCAAGATGGGATGCAAAGACCAAACCAGGTCACAAGGGCACTGGCAGCAGTTCTTGCCTCACTCTTGTGCTTTTCCAAGGATTTTACATACATGAGCGCATTGGACTCCTGCAAGACATCTGGGAAATAGAAAGAATGTAGTAGTTGTGAGGAGATGCCCAATCACTTGCCCCAGTGCCGAGAGTGACAGAGGGAAACCTTGAACTCATATTCACTGTTTCTAGACACAAGTGGTTTTCCCCACAGACCACAATTGAGTAACCTACATTCTTTATTTCTCTCTCTCTCTCTCTCTGATCTCTTTAAAATAATAGAACTTAGAATGATCAAACTCAAAGAGGACTTTAAACATCACTCAACTTTCTCTCCTTTGGAAATTGCAACAAGTTTAAATATTTTGAGAAACAATATTTTCCTGAAAAAGATTAAAAGTGACTTCTCTCTTTCCACTAAAGAAAGAGAGAAGTCATTATTATAGTCCTTTCTAGTGACTCATTTTTGGCTCTTGGCGGATATGCTGTCATGGAAAGACTCTTCCTATAATTCTCAGTGACCTTAGAAGGCAGGTCACTTTACCTCAGATACCCTCTGTTTTCTCCCTGTAAAATAAGAATGTAAAATAACTACAATCAGCGATGACAAATTCATCTTACATCATAACCCAGCATACACACACACACACACGAGAGAGAGAGAGAGAGTATTCAAACAAAAGTTCAAGAATCTGCACTTATTTTTACTAGTACAATGTACGCCATTTTCATTCTGTTCTAGTCCATTTCATTCTATTCTTCGAAATAGCTCTTAGAAATCCAGTAAATGAATTTTACTACCCACTAAAATCTGAAGTCCTCGGGTGGACAAGCACTAGTCTGGATAATCTCTAAGGCACCCTGCAATCCTGGTTCTCTGACATCCCTGGGGCTGCCCAGAGTCTCCTGGAGGCCTCTTTTCAGCAAGGCAGGTCCCCTTCTGCAGCTGCAAGAGTGACCTGGAGACTCTCTTTATCAGTCCTTGGGCCTCACCAACTAGTATATTGGTCTTAGGGCAATTCATCCCTGCAAGTGTAAACAAAACACTGAACTCAGCTTTCTGCTCACAGTTAGCCAAAATTAGGTGGAGAAAGATCCACATTCAGAGTCAAACTGCAGAGTTTCAGAGCTTGGCCAGTCTCTGCAAGAATCCCACCCAAGACACCCACACGTCTCACCCATGTACATAGACCACACATGGTAATCCACACCTACTCACCACACATGCCACATACACACATGTACAGCTCCCTCAACATTCACACATAACATGCAGTTATCCACACATAAATACCTACACTCAACACCGATGTTATGCGTACATACATACACACACTTTACATATACACACATTTATATATGTGTACCCACACACATACACATACACACTCACCATACACTACACACATATCACACATGCATACACAACTCCTGAGAATCCCCACAACTCCTTTGGTATAAAGCAAGAAAACATATAATTTGAAAGCGAATGAGTCAGAAGGAAATAATTTTGTTTTTTTGAGATGGAGTCTCGTTCTGTCACCCAGGCTGGAGTGCAATGGCATGATCTTGGCTCACTGCAACCTCTGCCTCCCAGGTTCAAGCAATTCTCTTGCCTCTGCCTCCCAAGTAGCTGGGATTACAGGCACCTGCCACCATGCCTGGATAATTTTTGTATTTTTAGTAGAGACAGGGTTTCACCATGTTGGCCAGACTGGTCTCGAACTCCTGACCTCAGGTTATCCACTCGCCTTGGCCTCCCAAAGTGCTGGGATTACAGGCGTGAGCCACTGCACCTGGCCAGAGGGAAATAATTTAAAGTTAATCCATACTATCTCTTCACTGTTCACTCACTAGCACAGAGTTGGAAAGAGGATTGTTTCAACAGTTGAAACAATTTGCATAAAACTATGCTGGCAATGCACTAAAGGACTTTGCTTTAAAAATTGTGTTTTTAAAAACAGTCAAATAGTATATTGCTACTCTGGTATTTCAATGAAAGTTTTTCAAATTAAATTTTCATTTTATGACTAATTATTTTTCATATTATCTTGTTCATTTGTCTGCTGATTTGTAATAGTGTAACCTTATCCTTATATCTTTATAAACATACACATTTGCTTCATGTTTTGGAACAGGTTTGTAATGTGTGCTATAAATGTGTGCTCTTGTAAAGTACTATATATATCATTTACTGAAGCTTTAAAGTTTATGAATTCTGAATGTTTACAACTATAATAACAGTATCAATCCAAGCATTTCAGGATTAAGTCAAGTAAATCCCCAAATCCTGGTACTATTTGGCCTTGAAAAGTGCTATTTCCCACGCTCCCATCATGATCCTGAAGTGGCTTTCTGTGCCCAGAACAGTGCTTGCTATTCTGAAACGCTCTCAGGAAATGTCTGATGAAAAAATGAGTGAAAAGGAAGAAAGAGAGGCAGAGAAGAATGCGGGGAGGAGAAGAAAAAGAGAAAAAGGTAAAGGAAGAAAAGGAAGGAATGAGATTGGAGGTGATTGGATAAAGAGAGTGAGATAGAAAGACAACTATAGGCTGCTTATGACTTGGATATCTTTTTGCTGTGGAAAGCAGAGACCAAAGACCATGTCAGATCTTGTTCAAAATATTATTGCTGGAACCCACCTTGTGAAGTGGCAACTTCACGGGGCAGTCACTGGAAAATTCAGCTTTCCATCTGCAATACGGGAAGCAAATCTTGCCGAGACATTTGACAGACACAGATGTTTAGTCTTAAACATTATTCCTATGGTCACTTTGCTATGGTAACAAGAACTGTGTCATGGAAATATTTGCATCATTCATCTGCAATTGTTTTCTTTTCATCTCTAAGGCTCAGTCATGAGCTTTGGAAGGAGGGTTATGGTTTTATTGTTTCTCCTAATAATAAAAATAATACATGCTCATTATTTTTTAATAATTAGAAAATAACAGTAAGCATAAGCAGAAAGTAAAGTAATAATGTCTATTATTCAAAACATCCAGAGATGATAGTTATTAACATTTGGTTTTCATAAGATGTGTGTATATATGATTATACTGTATATTCCATTACATAATCTCTTGTTTCACTTAACATATTAAAGACATCACTGTCCATCTTTTAAAATTATTGCATAGCTTTCTGTTCCCTTCTGACAAATCTTTAGGTCTGTCAATGTTTTCTTAAGATAAATGACGTGCTAAAGAACATTCTTATACAGGCATTTTTATGCACTTATTTGGCTATTTCCTTAGGATAAATTCTTAGGTGTGAGCATTTAAATGTGAGTATATACATTTTAAAATACTGTTTAAATTTGCTAAATTGCCCTCCAGAAAGGGTGAATCAGTTTACATTCCCTTTAAAGTGTTTGAAAGTACCTATTATCTCATGCCTTCATCAGCACTAGTTATTATCATTCTTTTAAACCTTTTTCAATTTTATAAGTTAAAAGGCATTTTCATTTTTATTTTTATTGGCATTTTCTTTATACTGGTGAAATGAAAAATCTTTCATGTTGGCCATTTGCATTTCTCCTTCTTTGTGTAACTCGTCTGACCATGTTTTAACTGTATTCTACCTTTTTATTGATTTCCAAGAGTTCATCATAATTCAACAATGTTAACCTTTTGCTGTCATATATGTTATGAATTTTTTTTCGGTTTTTCATAACTGATGGTATGTAGTTTAGACACATAGAAGTTTAAGTGGCCAGTAGTCAATGATTTCCTTATTGTTTCTTATTATTAAATCATGCTTAGAAAGGTATTCCTAATTCCAAAATGATATAATTTTTTACCTATACTTTTTTATCATCTTTTGTTTTCTACATTTATATTTTTAAGCCATTTGGAATTTATTAGATGTGTGGAGTGAGGTAGGGAATCTAACTTTTTCTTGTTAACAAGTTGTCCCAATAACCTTTGGATTGAGTAGTCCACATAGTCTTTCTAATGATTTGAAATGCCTTCTTTGCCATACTCTAAATGTTTACAGGTTCTTGGGCTCTTCTGTCACTTATCTTTTTACTTGCCTGAAGCCCTGAAGTCATGTATGTTAGTCTTTTAGAGCTTTTTTTATTTTGACTATGCAGATTGAAAGTGCTCATTCCAAAGTCTCCTCCAGCTTTTAGAATAATGACTGCCACTTTTAATAGAAAGAGCAATGTCAATTTATTTACTTTGGAGATGTGGTAGAGGAGGGAATTTCCCCCTCACCCCACCACATCCTAGAGTTTCATATGTGGATAGACCTAAACATCTTCTATTTTAATCTCCTAATTTCACAGATGAGTTCCAAAAGTATAAATTGATTTGTTCAATGTTAACATAGCTAGCAGAGCTGAGACTAAGCCAAGACTATACCCAAAACTAATTAGTAGAGAGCTGAGACTAGAACAAAGGTATATATACCTAAAACTATACTGGAGGAAGATGGTCACAGTGAGAGTTTGTCAAACACAGCAAACACAGGATTAATAAAAGGATGGTCCTCTCTGTTCTAGATCTCCGGCATCTGACTTCTTTAAGGGAAGATGAGCAGATTCTGGAGCACCCATTTAAGAGGGGGGTTAAATGTACAGGAGCCCTTTGATGTTAACTGACTGAGTCCTCAGAAAACTCATAAAAAGGAAACAGCACAGGCACACTAAATAGCACACAAGTGCACATGTGCTTCAGTAGTGGTAGCTTACCCAACATTGAGCTTTCAAAGAGAAGTTTCAGATATTTCTCAGTAGTATCCCTATCACCCTGGTTGGCTCTGTTAAGGTCATTTAGGTTAGACATTAGCAAACACAGACAGCTGAGAGGCAGGAAATGTGCGGCTCTGTAAGCAAAGCAGAGGAGAAAAGCTTTTTATAGCCAAGGCATGGGAGGAAGCCCTGATAATCGGAGAAGGGCTGTGTGTTTTCTTTTCTCTATTGGGAAAACTCTCCAACTATGTTCTTTAAAAAGCATCTAAGCGCTCTCTTATCTTTCCCACCTCGTGGAAAGTCATTTGCTAGCAAACAACCTTCCATCCGAGGGCACTGAAGTTTTAAAAATATGTTTAATTTCCTAAAGATGTTTTATAGTTGTAAAATTCAGATGTATAAAAGGATATATAATAAGGAAATTTCCTTCCATCCATAGCCCTCAATGACGAAGTTCCCCATCCTGTGGAAAACCAGTTTCTAGATTCTTATGTACCCATCCAGAGTTATTTAGACAAATTAAAATATATAAGTACATATACATATTCTTTTGTGAAATTTTTTACAGAAAGGGTAGATACTACACACACTGTTCTGAACCTTGGTATTTTTACTTCACAGCTCGAGAATGTTCTGTATCCGTACATACAGAACTAACTTATTCTTTGTCATCACGCACTACACTCTGTTGCATGAAGAAAGCATACCTTATAGTTGCCCTAGAGATGGACATTCATGTTGTTCCAAATTTTGCTATTATAAACAGTGCTACAATCACTATATTATTTTATATATCAGCAAATTTATATCAGTAATAAAGTCCTAGAATGGGAAATGCTGGATACAAGGATATGAGCATTTGCAATGTTGTCAGAAATTGCTACATTTTCCCTCTTAGAGATTCTACCAATTTAAAGCCCTCTCAGTAATATGGAAAGCACCTATTTTTTCACACCTTTTCTGATATAGTGTGTTGCCAGCCTTTTTATTTAACCTTTGTTACCGTAATGTGTTAGGTAAATAATAGTATCTCAGTATAGCTTTCATTTGCATTTCTTGTATTACGAGTGAGACTCAGAATCTATTCATAGAATTTGAAGGTAATTTGTATTTCTGTAAAGTTTTTGAACTCTTAGTTTTTTTAATTTAGCATGTTATTATTATTTTTGTTTTTGAAATGGAGTCTTACTCTGTCACCCAGGCTGGAGTGCAGTGACACAATCTCAGCTCACTGCAACCTCCGCCTCCCAGTTCAAGCAATTCCCCTGCCTCAGCCTCCCAAGTAGCTGTGATTACAGGTGCCTGCTCCACACCTGGCTAATTTTTGTAATTTTAGTAGGAACAGGGTTTCACCATTTTGGCCAGGGTAGTCTCAAACTCCTGACCTCGTGATCTGCCAGGCTCAGCCTCCCAAAGTGCTGGGATTACAGATTTGAGCCACTGCACCTGGCCTGGTCTTTTTCTTATTGCTTCATAAGGACTCCATATACACGAAGAAGATTAGTGATTTATCTGTGACTTTAGTTGCAGTTGCACATATTCTCCCAAGTTTGTTTTTTATCTTCAACTTTACTATTAGAATTTTTTCTTTTCTTTTCTTTTTCTTTTTGCCTGTAATCCCAGCACTTTGGGAGGCCAAGGCAGGAGGATCTCTTGAGCCCAGGAGTTTAAAGCTAACCAGGGCAACATAGTTAGATTTCATCCCTACAAAAAAAGTTTTAAAAGCCAGGTGTGGTGGCGTGCACCTGTAGTACTAGCTACTCAGGAGACTGAGGTAAGAGGATTGTTCAAGCCCAAAATTTCTTGAAGTTACAGTGAGCTATGATCATACCATTGCACTCCAGCCTGAGTGAGTGAACCACAACCTGTCAAATGAATAAATAAATAAGGCTTCTGTGTTTTCAGTTAGGACTTTCTTAGTCTAAGATTATTAAAAATACATATCCTATGGCTTCCTTTCTACTCATTAAGGGTTTTCTTTTGTGTTTTTTGTTGTTTTTTTTTTTTTTTTTTTTGAAACTCACTCTAGATGACATCTAGACTGGAGTGCAATGGCAAAATCTTGGCTCACCACAGCCTTCATCTCCCTGGTCAAGCAATTCTCATCTGTCAGCCTCCTGAATAGCTGGGACTACAGGCAGGTGCCACCACGCCCAGCTAATTTTTGTGTTTTTAGTGGAGATAGGATTTCGCCATGTTGGCCAAGCTGGTCTCGAACTCCTGACCTCAAGTGATCCACCTGCCTTTATCTCCCAAAGTGCTGGGATTACAGACATGAGCCACTGTGCCCAGCCAGGTTTATTTTTAAATATTTAATCTATCTGAAATTTATCCTGATTTAAGGTTTTAGGTTTTGATAAATTTTTTTTTCCAGTTGGCTAACCAGTTACTTTTAACACTATTTATTAAATAAATTTTATTTTCCCTACTAATTTGAAATACTGTATGTATACTGTTTATATTTTAAGATATTTGCATATTATAACTTATAGTGAAAGTTTTTCCCCTTATAACATCTGTTTCCAAAATCTTTACACATCTTACAATGATTATATATGTCTCTTACATTCCCTGGAAAATCACGTTTTTATGATTTTCTTCCCTCTCCTTTGCTTGTAAAATGTTATCCCCTGCAGGCCAGTGCCTCCTCTAAACCTCTCTCCCATTCTTAGCATCAGCATTTCTGCTTTCTCAGACATTACCCCTGCTTGTAGAATCACTTGTGACTCTTCTTTCTCTTTAAGAAGAGATTGCAAGGCCGGGCGCGGTGGCTCAAGCCTGTAATCCCAGCACTTTGGGAGGCCGAGACGGGTGGATCACGAGAGATCGAGGCCATCCTGGTCAACATGGTGAAACCCCGTCTCTACTAAAAATACAAAAAATTAGCTGGGCACGATGGCGCGTGCCTGTAATCCCAACTACTCAGGAGGCTGAGGCAGGAGAATTGCCTGAACCCAGGAGGCGGAGGTTGCAGTGAGCCGAGATCGCGCCATTGCACTCCAGCCTGGGTAACAAGAGCGAAACTCTGTCTCAAAAAAAAAAAAAAAAAAAAAAAAAAGAGATTGCAAATTGCCCTCGTCCAGATGGGCAAACATAAATGGCTATCAGTGTGAGATTAGAGTTTCCAGGCTCTTAGCAGAGGAGCCAGGATTATCCACACAGGGTGGCTGGCCAAGCCCAGCCACTGGAGATTTGCAAGGAAGGATGTGTAGAACAGTGATGGAATCTGAGTCTCAAGTTACACTAATAACGATAAGCATGAAGGAGGAGCCAGAGGAGAAACTCAAGGCAAAGTACGGAAAGAATAAAAGATGAAGAATACGGAGCCTCTGAGGAGAAACCAGATAATACAGAAAGATCAGGGAGGTTTCGGATAAGAAAAACACCACTGGATTTGGTGACGGGGAGATCACTGGTGCTTCTAACGGCAGATCACTTGCCGTATTCCTATCCCTCTACCCTTCCGGTTATAATTACTTCCTCTTCTGGGTAGATGGATTTGCTGTCAGCACACTAGCACCCTCAACTAGAAGAATTAGAAAAGGCAAATAAAATGCAGAAATTACCAATTTGAGGGAAGGTGAGAGCTGCTGAGGCAAGGAATACTGAAAGGGCTAATGCACTGGAGAGAGAAACTTGAGCAGAATGAGCTGGCTTCTGCGGCTGCTTTTACCAGCAGGGCATTTTGCAGGAGACTGAGAACCCAGTGCACAATGCAGTGCAAAGGCTGGCAAAAGACTGCTCCAGAGAGAGAAAATAAGTTTTGAAAGGACCTCAAACAAGTCAGCCTGTTTTCACCTGAGGACTTTTGCTACATACTGGGTTTCTTCAGAGCAGGGATTCTAAAGTGCAAGTGGAAAACCTGCCTCTAAAAAGCAGAGTGCAGTTTTTCAGCATTCTTGTAAGACTAAGATTAGAGTTTACTCTGGCTGGGGGAGGGGTCTTGCAGAATACAATAGGATCTTTGTTGAAAATCTAGGAGGTCAGAGATGAACCTGTGGAAGGCTGAGACTTATGAAAGCTATAATTCAGCCTTGACTCAGCAAATTACTAATTGGATTAACATGATCAGCCACCACTCTGTACAGCAGCAGGAGAGCATTCCCTCTCTGAAAGGAGCTACCATCTGAGTCTCTACAATTTTGTGTAGATAATGTCTGCCATGCCATTAAAATGTAGGAGGTACAACAAAAGACAGGCTCATATAACTGAAAAACCAAGAGAAAGAAGATAGTAGAAACAACAGGTGATCCAGATGATCAATGACTGACAATTGCCTACCATTTTATCTTAAAGAGGAACAGATGAGCAACACTGATAAAAAGATAAAGTCAATTGTTACCTCTTCTAGGGAGGTTTCTTTGATTTTCTCTTTCAAGAAATCGTCTTTTCTTCCTCCATATTATCCTGAAAAATATATAAACTTCTTAATTGCATGTACCACCGTAGAAAGTAGTATCTTGAGGTGGCTAAAAGCATGGAGGTTTTAAACTCACATTGGGTTAAAATTCAAGACCAGCCACTTGTTAACTTTGTGACCTTAGATAAAAGTTCTCTGAGCCTCAATTTCCTTATCTATAAAGTGGAGTTGTGGTGGGGCGCAGTGGCGCAGTGTAATCCCAGCACTTTGGAAGCCCAAGGTGGGTGGATTACAAGGTCAGGAGTTTAAGACCAGCCTGGCCAACATGGTGAAACCTCATCTCTACTAGAAATACAAAAATTAGCCAGGCATGGTGGTGCATGCCTGTAGTCCCAGTTACTCGGGAGGCTGAGGTGGGCGAATTGCTTGAACCTGGGAGGTAGAGGTTGCAGTGAGCCAAGATTGCACCATTGCACTCCAGCCTGGGTGACAGAGAGAGACTCTGACTTAAAAAAAAAAAAATGGAGTGTTAAAATAATTCACTGGGAAGCCATTAAGCTGAAGCGGCCTCAGCACCTTGGGTTCCTAGGTAAACAGACTGAAATCCAACTCAGTGTAAAAGGTAAAATGAAACCTAAGATTAGCCAATAAGAACCACCAACTAAACTCTCACTAAGGTCTTTTCACTGGAGTGATCTAAATAAGGCTATTGCTTCATTCTAACCAAATATTTTATTTGCCTTGCTTCTGCATTCACCCTATAAAAAGGCTTTCCCTTTATGCTCTTCATTGGAGCCCCAAACCACCTGCGACTTAGAACTGCTCAATTTGTGAGCCCTATCTGATCAAATTAACTCTTTAATATTTTAATGTGCCTAAGTTTATCTTTTTACAGAGTCAATATAGTACTGTCCCCATAAGGTTGTTATGAAGAATTCAAATATGTTCATATGATATTCAGTTGCAATAAAAATGCATTTAATTTTTGTCTTCTCTAGTTTTCCTCACAAACTCCATCAGCTCAGTAGTACAGAAACAACCTTAATTTTTGTCCAATCCACCCATTTCATACTGATGTAATACTTTTAATATTTCTATAGGGATATAAGATCTTTGGGGGAAAATGTTAAGTCTTCAAGATGGACTTTGCTTATTTCCTCCAAGATGATATCTGGGTGTATGAGGGAAGGTCTATGGGTCAGTGACCCTGTGGCAGCAGGAGAGATGGGATTCTTAAATCCATCCAGTGTCCTCTGGAGCCTTTCTTGTCTCTGCTGCAGTAGCTAGACAATTCTGCTCCTTGGCCTGGGAAGCAGGGATGTGTACTGTGTACACTGGTCTGTTTTGGCTCAATGGACAGATGCCACTAGATTCTAGAGCCCCGGCTACTTGCCCCTAGTTCCATAGACACTCTCCCCTTTCATGGCAGCTTCAGGCTTCTGCTGGACCATCAACCTTTTCAGCACCTTCCAGGGATGTGAAAGAACTACCACTGCTTCAGGACAGTTACCCTCACCATATACTTTCCTATCTCCTGTTGTTGTCCTTTATAACACTTTACTAAATTAGTAACTTTATTTTTTTGTATGAGAACATTAATTTGATGTTTTCTCCCATACAGCATTGCAGTCTTAGTGGTGCTAGGAATCCTGTCCAGTTTTGTTCATTATTGTGTTGATCTAGGGATCAATCAATACTGCTAAATAAATAGATGAGAAATTCTTAACTTCAGGGCCTTGATATTTCAGAACACAGATGATCTTGCCTTAAATCTTTTCCCATCCATATCAGGAACCTTCTTAGTTTTCTGTCCAACACTGTTCTGTCTGTGTTCTTTCCTATCAGAAGATTGATTGTGTTTGGTTGGCAAAATGTCCAGCCCAGGGAAACTTTATAAATCATGAATTTGCCTAAATGAATCATGGCAATCCTGTTCCCTTCATCAACAATAGATCAGAGTAGTTATACCATGTTGTTCCATCTAATGAACTAGAAAGAAAAGTTGAGGGGCGGCAATTTTTGTTCTTGATGGAAAAAAAGAACATAAGTGGAGCTCTCTTCAGTCTTCTCTGCTCTCAACCCCTCACTTTTTAAATGTGGTGGAACAAGGATGTTGTGTTTGGAGCTATAGTAGCCATCTTGCAACCCGAGAGAAAGACCTGAAGAAATGCCAAAATGATCTCATGAGATCCTGTACCAACCCGGGAACTATACCCCAGCTTTCTTGTTATGTGAGATTATCCATGCCTTCATCAGCTAGGTTACTGTTATTTGAACTTTATATTGCCAGGAGCCATTTTTTTTCTGATATCCTTTGGAACAAATCCAATTTTGCATGCATTTTATGACCTAAAACTGGCTGCAGATCATTAATTCTGTTTTTACTTTCATATAAATTATAGTCTATGTTCAGACAACCTCATTAACATCCTGGGCTACATGTCAGATGTGGCTTTAGGTGACATCTCGGATGCACTCTGAACAATGAATATCTAAATGGTCACACCCAGTGACCAGGTAGTTACAGATCAAAGGAATGGGATGAGAAGGCAGAACTGCAGAGACAGAGTAGTGAGGGCTGAAGCCAGGAAAGCAAAGAGAAGCCAAGAGGGTGTCAGAATGCAAGGAAAATAAGACTGGGGGTGGAGGAAAGGTCCAAGCAAATCGTCATCAATAGAGAGATCCAGAAAAAATTGGAAAGGAAAAATTTAAGAAATAATCTGACAATGCACAGACTTTTTGGAGAATATTTTAATTCCAATAATAGGCATAATCAAAGACTTGAATAAATAGAGTGATATGCTGATTGTGTGGGATAATTTAACATTTTAGGAACATCAGTTCTTCCCAAACTGAAGCTGTAGATCTAATGCAATTCAAGTAAAATGCCCACTCCAAGGTTTTGGGACTTTGGAAACCAAATTTAAAATTCATATGAAGAATAAACATCTACAGACAGCTAATTTTTAAAATGTAGGCAAAAAGGAAATTTGCCTTGCTAGATATTAAGGCACATCACAAAGCCATGATTAAGAAAAGGGGAAAAATTTGACCAAGAGAACAGAATAGAGAACCTAGAAATAGACCCAGCTATAGCAGAGAACATGTTATATGATAGAGGGGGCATTGCAAATCACTACAGAAGTGATAGATTAAGTAGTACATGGTGTTGGGAAAATTTACTCCATTCAGCCCTACAATGGATTAAAGGCCCAAACATTTAATATAAAACTTTGTAGTAATAGAAAAAATATACATTAATATCTCTGTGACTTTTGAGTAGAGACTTTTTTTTTATTGTTGTACTTTAAATTCTAGGGTACATGTGCAGAACATGCAGGTAGGTTTGTTACATAGGTATACACGTGCCATAGTGCTTGGTTGCATCCGTCACCCTGTCATCTGCATTAGGTATTTCTCCTATTCTCCCCTAGCCCCCCATTCCCTGACAGGCCCCAGTATGTAATGTTCCCCTCCCTGTGTCCATGTGCTCTCATTGTTCAACTTCCACTTATGAGTGAGAACATGTGGTGTTTGGTTTTCTGTTCTTGTGTTACTTTGCTGAGAATGATGGCTTCCAGCTTCATCCATGTCCCTGTAAAGGAAATGAACTCATCCTTTTTTATGGCTGCATAGTATTCCATGGTGTATATGTGCCACATTTTCTTTCTCCAGTCTATCACTGATGAGCATTTTGGTTGGTTCCAAGTCTTTGCTATTGTGAACAGTGCTGCAATAAACATACCTGTGCATGTGTCTTTATAATACAATGATTTATAATTCTGGGTATATACCCAGTAATGGAATATCTGGGTCAAATGGTATTTCTAGTTCTAGATCCTTGAGGAATTATCACACTTAAGAAATGTCTTCGAGTGGAGACATTTCTTAAGGAAAACCCAAAAGTACAAATCATAAGGAGGAGGAAAAAAAATGATGGATTTGTCTATAAAACAAAATCAAAGATTTATTTTAACAAATACCACAGACAAAGCCAACAGGCAAATATAAAGAAGATGCTATTGACATCCCAAACCAAAGGATCTAGATCTAGGAACTCCTGCAAGACAGTAATAAAAAAAGAAAACAACAGGAAAGAGGCAAAATATTCAAGAGGAAACCTCTTAATGGCCAATAAGTATGTGCAAAGATGTTGAACATTACTAACAATCAGAGAAATAAAAATTAAAACATCAATGAGAGGCTGGGCACAGTGGCTCATGCCTATAATCCCAGCACTTTGGGAGGCCTAGGTGGTGGGGGAATCCCCTGAGGTCAGGAGTTCCAGACCTGTCTGGCCAACATGGCGAAAACCTGTGAAAGAACTTCAGTGGCTCTGAAATTTTTACGTGCATGAGAGTCATCTGAGATATCTATCAAAAGAACAAATTTGAGGGTCCCCACACAGAGATTCTGAACCTGCACTTTAAACATGCATCCTAGGTGATTCTCCTATACGTGGACCACAGGCTGCACATGGAGACACCTTCAACTAGGTAAAATCAAGCTACCAGGAGGGTGATCGGAAATGAGTAGCAAGGGAAATGGCAGTAGAACATCTGCCCAGCACCGGCAGCAAGGAAATGACGCTGAAGCAGCTGGCCCTGTCAGCATCAGCTGCCTTTCTCCCCACCCTTTTTTTGTGAGCCAGTCTCAGTGGGCTTGGCCTAAAGGAGTTTGGGTGATGGGAACTGACAACTGCCGTCTGGGGAGCATGTCTTGAGACAGGAAGCCACTGGGGGCTTTTTCTTCATGAGGATGCTGCTGGGCATAGCGCCACCAGGAGTTCTGAGATTGACATGATCATCCTGACACACAGTGGGTTTCTCCAGGTTGGGCTGTGGGTTGGGGGAAAGTGGGCTTTGAAAATAGAATGACATATGGGGGACATTGTCAGATGCCAATGCTTGAGTCTGGTCTGATGAGAAAAGCATGGCTGAAACTTCTTCTAGCAGATCTGGTGGGCTCTGGGTGCAGATGGTCCAGGACTTGAGCTGCAGAATCCTGTCATCCCTCCAGTGTGTGCATTGCTCTTGTCTACTTTGGTCCCTGCTTCTGGCCTGTGCTTTAACAGCTGGACTGTTCTGTGGCATATTGTGCACCATGTGGAGGGGATAGTGACTGCTATGATTGTAGGCAGATGAGATGTGATCTTAAGCTTGCCTTTAGGGATGTTTGATGGCATGCTCAGCCCTGCATCTCCAGCCAGAGACGTCTACATCCCTGTGAATGCATTACAGCCACTCCAGTCAAGAAGAAACTCTGGACTCCTTCTACTGTTATTTATCCAGGCACTGTTCCCCAACTGGCCCAGAGAACTAACGGAAGCCTGGATTCACCGTCCCCTTCCTAATATGCAGAATGGCCTGGTTTCCTAAGGACAAGGCAGGTTTTTCAGATTTATACAAACAGACCATGCATATTTGTGGGTATCCAGGTAACAAACCCAGTTTGAAACTCCTTTTGACAGCATAATTCATAGCTCCAGACAGAAATGCTAATGTGAACACAGACACTCCAAGGAACCAGCAATGATGGAAAAGATTAAGAAATGATCCCAAACATAGCTCTCTCTAGAAATCATCCGATTCTCTAACACACCTCATTTTGCAAATGTGAATGTTTTCATGTAAAGAGAAAAGAACCAAAGAGAAAAAGAAAAATGGCAGAGAATCCAGAGACACAAATATTTCAGGCTTGTTAAAAACCAGTAAAGTTTTCTTTCTTAGGAATTTCTTGAAGTCAGTTGTTTGATGCTGATTGTGTGTGATATGTAAGCAAAGGTCTGTGAATCAGAGAATCCCCATGTGCGTCTGCAGGACTGGGTCTCCCTGCCCCTGTTTTAATGAGATCCAGGGCAGCTGCAGCTCCCATTGTGCTGAGTGGCCCGGGCAGGCTGACAGAGCCATTCTTCTCTCCTAGTAATGTGTTTGCTTAAGCATGAACATTAGTGTCAGAAGCGCTTAGTGCAAAGCAACCGTTGAGGGGTGAAGCAGTTATTGCCAAGTCTTTATGTCTGGGAATTTGTTACGTCTGTTCATCTGGGGGTTAAGGTTAGGGTTAGGTAAATCTTGTATTTTCTAATGAAGTTGAAAAGGTGAAAAACATAAACACTATTTATAAAATCATCTTTTTGGGGTGAGTCCAGCTGTGAAAACCCCACTGCCTTGCTCAGGCCATGGCTTCCTGGAAAACCAAACAATAGCCCTTGTTATGTGGGGCATATCCTCTTGCCCTCATCTGCCCTGTCTTCTGAAATGAGTGAAATGAAAGTTATTTTACACCCGACCTTGCACAAAGCTAATGTGCCTAATTAGCGGAAGATGTGCTTTTCTGATGGGAATCTGATTTTAGTCAGTAGTGTCCCATCTTTCACGAGATGAAGACACACCATGGGCAGACTGTGTATTTTTTCTTGTCTTTCTCACAGGAGCAATGAATGTGAACTGAACTGATGACTCTCCTGTCCCTCTTGCCAGTATGGCCAAAGGCATTCATTTCCGAGGCAGCTGGGAGGGCTGAGTTGGGGACAATTAACTGGGCCACAGGGCCTTTGGCTCACAACCTTCCTGCTGGATCCTGAACATGAGGCTTTGGCATAACGATGAGCCACACTAAGACTTCCCTAGTAGGAAACCGTCTTGCTTCATCTTTGTTGATCTTTTGGATAGATAATACCTCGTGTCCTTTCCTCTGCCGTGTCTCTGGTTCAGTGTCCCTGGCATCAATGTGTATAACCAGCTTCCCCTGTAATGGTCCACCCACAGTGGTGTACAACGGGCAAGCAGAGGAGAAAGATCAAGTGCTGGCAATAATGGGGTGATAATTTAAAAACAATAATAAAACTGACTCCTAGTCCGTCTGCTGCTTATTATCAGCAAGTGCTGATGATTTAAACGGTGTCACTGATAAGGCACTCTTCCTTGCAAGCTCTAAACAATTGCTGAAGTTGCAGTTAACTAGTGGATGCAGCCACAGGCATTCCTGTTGAAAGTAAGTTTGAGACAGGTGGGAATCATCCAAGCTCCCTTCAACACATTTTGTGTTTCCAGCTTGTGGGATGTTATACATTCCTGCATGTAAACAGTTTCGAAATGAGCAATAATAACATAGCAATTACCCAGACGAAGAAACAAAATGTGAGTTGTTTCAATCCTGTTTGACCATAAGGAGTGTTTAATTTGTCTCTAAAATTTAAAACAATTAAACAGATTGCAAACTGCATGGTGTCACATTTCTGTTGGTTGCATGTAAATTTTAGTTCATACATGAAATATTTACTGAATTTGAGTATCTTTAAAATTGAAATTTATTCTTTACAAAAATTGTTCATTGTTTAAAAACAGAAGTCCACAAGAGTGAGTGCCTCTTTCCATTTTGTGCCTTACCTACTCCCAGCTGTGCCTTCTACTTGGAAAGCCATAAGAGTTCCTCTGCCTACTCTCTGAGCAGGAACAGCGAGAGCACCGGCAGGTAACCTAAGTGTGACCTACCAAGTACAGCAGAATTCCACCTGGAATTTTGAATCTGGAGCAGGTGACTCAAAGATGCAAGGATGGATATCTTGGAATCATGGGAGTGGTGATGGTGCCAGGAGTGCTATATGTTGTTTGTCAGCAGCAAGCTTTAACCAGACTCTTCCTGTACCATGATTTTGGCTGTAAGTTTGTAACCAAGCCACCTTGGTTTCAGTTTGTCAAGGCTGATTCTCTGGGCTTGACAATGATTATCTGGGCTCCCAGGTATCCTTCTAGTGAATTTCTCTGCTGAAGTTAACCAGAGTCGGTGTCTGTCGTTTGCAGCCAGTAACTTTTACTAGAATTCCTAATTCAGAGGACTACTTTGAGGATGAATTCTGAAGCCCAAGATAATTGTATCACAGACAAATAAAAGCACTAAACATGTAGCACAGCAGCCTTACTGGAAATGTCAAGCATATCTTCTAATTTGTCAAAGCATATCTCATACTAACCTGTCCGTAACCACCATGACCAGATCTTAGTAGATCCAGCAAGACAAAAACCAGAGGATCTCTTTGTTTTGTTTTTGTTTTTGTTTTGAGACAGAGTCTTACTCTGTTGCCCAGGCTGGGGTGTAGTGGTGCGATCTCAGTTCACTGCAGCCTCACTTCCCAGGTTTAAGTGATTCTCCTGCTTCAGCCTCCTGAGTAGCTGAGTCTACAGGCATGCGCCACCACCCCTGGCTAATTTTTGTATTTTTAGTAGAGACGGGGTTTCACCATGTTGGCCAGGCTGGTCTTGAACTCCTGACCTCAGGTGATTTGCCCACCTCAGCCTTCCAAAATGCTGGGATTACAGGCGTGAGCCACTGCAACTGACACTAAAAACCAGAGAATCTCTTTGATTAAAGAGATTTTTCATAGAGTTTATTCTATGTAAACAGGGGCCAAAAACCAATTTAAAAACCTCTAGCAAGAGCTGTTGTTAAGGCAAAAAAAAAATTATAAATAATAGAGCAACAGAAGATAGCTTGTCCACAAACTCTGAAAGCCAATTATAAAATGTCCCATTCAAGTATTTATTTCTGTTAATTGTATACTCTGCTCTGAATACTCTTGAGTCAAAAAAGTGAGAAACTCCTCAGCAATCTGCAGATAAACATTAATTTCATCACATGCCACAGGAATTATTAATGTATAGTGTAAGAATTCAAACTAATTTCCAAAATGATCCCGATTCCATTTTTTTTTTTCTTTTCCTAGACAGGATCTCACTCTAGCCCAGGCTGGAGTGCAGCGGCACAGTCTCAGCTCACTGCAACCTCTGCCTCCTGGGTTCAAGACTTTCCTTCCTTGGCCTCCCGAGTAGCTGGGACTACAGGTGTGTACCACCACACCTGGATAATTTTTAAATTTTTTTGGTAAAGACAGGAGGATTTCACTGTGTTGGCCAGACTGGTCTCAAATTCCTGGCCTCAAGTGATCCACCTGCCTGAGCCTCCCAAAGTGCTGGGATTACAGGCATAAGCCATTGCACTCAGCCTGATTTCATTCTTATTTCCATTGTACCTCTAGCAGATGTCTAGCTTTTATGTTAGGTTCTATGACTTGGAGCCAGCTCTTCAAAATCTCTATGCTGGGGCTTCCTCATACTTCTATTGGGATAATGACTTTATCATGGGAAGATCAAGCTTAGAAGTCTCTGTGTAAAGCACCTTATTATAGTGTCTGACACATACTGCAGCACCTGGGAAATTTTTCCCTCACTTAATCTTCAATAAACACCTACTAAGGACCCAGGACTATTTGAGGCACTGGAAAGCTACTCATATTTTTAGTATATTTGCTGTGTCTTCCTTCTGCTATTCTGCTAAGAGATGATTAGATGGTCTTTCTAAATACCAAGATGAATAGCCACAAGCACTAACTTCTTCAGCCTATCTCCTATCTGCTCTTCCCTCTCACCCCCTCCACACACACACTCACATGCTTACAAACACATGCCCAACCTAATTCAGGGACTCACCTGCAGCGTAGGAAAGGCAGCTTCATCAGTCCCACCAGAACACCTCCTGCTTCTGCAAAGCTGCCTCTGCTATTCTGACACGTCTAGGTCTATTCATTCTGTTGTATGTCCTCATAATAGCATATGTGTTTCCTTTACTGTGCTTACTATTAGGTAATTATACATGTAATCACTATGCAATTACTACTGACTTCCCCCAGTCTCTATCAGGAGGATGGTCCATACTGTCTCTCTCACTTCTGTACCCATAGCACTTGGTATAATGCCTGGTATTCAAAATGCATTGCTTGAATAATTGCAAAACAGCTCTTGAAACCCCATACCATTTATGGGACCTTCTGGGATTTTGGCAGCTCATATTCCCACCACTATGCAAACTGTCTCTAACCCAAACTCTAAAAATGTCATAAGATTTACCCCATACTGTTCCAAGATGGTAAACATACACTGCACGTAGTTAATACGTTTAATTCAGGTATCAATTCGAGGTCCGTAGGGATGGCCTTGATAAGTGGCCAACCCAACTAGATTACTGTTTGACACTTCATTGAACAGGCATTTGTTTAAATATTTTAAAAAATTTTTTAGAAGGGAGGCAAAGGGCTTCATGGGGGTAAACTGACCATTATAATAGAGGTTTGCCTCTCCTTGGTTGTCCGTTGCAGTTCTGCTCTGGTCCCAAACTGGAACATTCCAACCAAGAAAAAGTTCCTATAGTTAATTGGATTCACTACTTTTAGAGGAGAGTTTAGAAACCTTTTTTTTTTTTTTTTTTTTTTTTTTTTTTTAAGACAGAGTCTCACTCTGTTGCCCAGGCTGGAGTACAGTGGCACAATCTCAGTTCACTGCAACCTCCACCTCTCAGGTTCAAGTGATTCCTGCCTCAGGCTCCCTAGTAGCTGGGATTACAGGTGTGTGCCACCACGCCTAGCTAATTTTTGTATTTTTAGTAGAGATGGGGTTTCACCATGTTGGCCAGGCTCTGGTGATCTACCCACCTCGGCCTCCCAAAATGCTGGGATTACGTGCATTAGCGACCATCCCTAGCCAGAAACCGTTTTTTTAAGCATTCCCTTTTCAAGTCTTCTTGCCCCAGCCCAAGTTATTTACTAAATTGTCCTTCTAATCACAAACAATACTCCCTCTGAGAGGGCGCCTGTTGAAAACACTTGTCTCCATCTTCTTACATTTTCAGAGATGTTTCAAGACACATTTTAGGTTGATACCTGATTACATGCCCATCTGGCTCACCTTTAACTTGGCTCTGGGTTGACTGTACCAACTGTTTGGAGTTTATAATAAAGAATGTACATGTTAATTAAATATGGTCATGCCACTTCCAGAAGTCTCAATCCCAGAAAGAAAAAAAAATGCAAAATAAGAAAAAACAACTGTATGCTTTAAGATGTTTTTTATAGTATTTTGATGGGGAGCAGTGAGAACGTATTGAATCATTAAGGGTTTTGCCAGATAATATATAAAAAGAGATTTACTGTGAGGAATTGGCTTATGTGATTGTGGGAGACGGCTAGGTCAGCCCAACTTCATAGACTAGGTCATTAGGAAGAGCAGGCTGGAAGCTCAGGTCAGATGTGAGCTGTAGTCAAAGGCAAAATTTCTTCTCCTTCAAGTAAACCTCAGTTCTGCTCTTAAGGCCTTTCAACTGGATTGGATCAAACCAACCCACATCAAGGATAATCTCTTTTACATAAAGTTAACTGATTGTAGACATTAATCACAACTATAAAATACCTTCACAGCAACATCTAGATTAGTGTTTGATTGAACAACTGGGTACTATCTAGCCTAGCCAAATTCATGCACAAAAATGTTATTTTTCCTCTTATAAAAGCAATTATAGGAAAGTAGACAGAGCAAACACAATACCTATAATTCTATCACTTAAAGACAATTTGCTGTGTTTTAATTTGTGCCTTCCAGGGTTTCCCCACCCCCCTAGCAATTTATTCATAACAGCAGGAAAATGGAAATAAATAAAATGTTTAGCAATGGGGAAATAGTTATGGGAATTATGGTATATGCATATGAGGTAAAATTATGCAGCCTTTAAAAGTTACGAAAACTGGATCAACCTGAGAAAATGCTTCAAGTGAAAAAAGTACAGTACAAAATTTTATCTCCAATAGTTGTGACTATAGCTGTGTAAAAACAGCATATCATGGGACCAGGCAATAGAAGGAAACATTAACAACAGTGAAGCAAATCTCAGTGCCCCCACCACATCTCCAGCACTTATCATTGTTGTGCCCTGAGTTAACAGCTCAGGTGCTGCCAGTCCCCATGACCCTGCCTGAGGGCTTTCTCTGTCCTCTATGGCCCATTCTGCCCAAGCCTGGATAAAATAAAATGGCTGGAGAATGACTATTCCGCTGAGAGCAACCCTCATCCAATGACTGATGGGAATTTCTGGCTATGTACCTGGCCCCTCAGGCAAGATGTCCTGGAGGTGGGTGTTTCACGGTTTTCCGGCAAACCCCAGTGAGACTGGACTCCAGCTGCCTGCAGTGGCAACCTGCCCCAATTACTCTATCTTGGCTTCCTCTCTGTCCCTGTCTCACTTTCCCACTCCCAGCATTTTCTTCCTAAACTACTTACCTTGTCTTGGTTTGGTCTGAACCATATATTCTCAACAGGGGTGATATAGCCGCTAAGGGGCAAAAATTGGTTACACAGGTCAGGAGTTTCCAACCTCCAGGCCAGGGACCAGTACAGTCCATGGCCTGTTAGGAACTGGGCTGCACAGCAGGAGGTGAGTGGCAGGTGAGCAAGCTTTACCTCCTGAGCTCTGCCTCCTGTCAGATCAGCAGTGGCATTAGATTCTCATAGGAGGGCAAAACCTATTGTTTGCACGTGAGAGGGATCTAGATTGCATGCTCCTATAGGAATCTAACTGATGCCTGATGATCTGAGGTAGAACAGTTTCATCCTGAAACCATCTCCCCATGATCTGTGGAAAACTTGTCTTCCATGAAACCAGTCCCTGGTGACAAAAAGATTAGGGACCACTTATATAGGGAACAAAACAATATTGCTCTTTTTATGTATAAAGCACAAATATATACAAATTTACAGTATATCTGAGGGATTAAAAATTCATGGGGACCCATTTAGGAAAAAATATCTACCAAGGGTCCTTGGGAGGGGAAATGATACTTTTTAAAAAAACTGTTGAAAAACACTGTGAACCCGAAGGAACCTAAAGTCAGACAAATGTAAGCAGTTTCTCTGTTAGAATGACTGATCAAATAGGAGCTTTGACCTTTAGTACAAGAATAATAAAGTATTAATTTATAAAACAGATATGGACCCAGCCCCTGAGGTACTTCTGGCCCAGAGACAAACCCCTATCATCAATCTGTTGATTGAAGAGTCCCCATGACTTTATCGCCACTGCCAGAGTCACCTACACACTTCTCCCACCTCACCCCCATCCATCATTTCACTTTCCTTTCCTGATAGCCCGGGTAGAATCATTTTTGATTAAGAACTAGAATCAGGGCTCCTTCATTTCTTTTTTCAGTGAGAAAAAAAAGATCAGAAAACCCTAAGCCTACATAGAACTCCATTGTTAAAATCTGAAAAGGGTACACAGGAACTCAGTTATCGTGAGAGTGAGTTAACTGGAAACATGTGGTCGGGTGCTGTGGAGAGTGTGAGAATGGAAGAGTCGGTCAGGAAATGCTTCCTAGCATGTGGAGAAGGAAGAGACCTCCTGCACAGTCTGGAGGGAAGAGGTCCAAAGGATCCACTGTACTTTCACAGCAAGGGCAGGAGTTGAGAGCAGGCCACAGGTGAAACTTTGAGGTCAGCCTCTATTTAGCCTGGAGTCCAGAGTGTTATGGTGGGATATGGGAGTGCTCAGAGTGTCCTATGCAGAAATGACCCTCACTGCAGAGAGTTGAATATTGGGAAGAGCAAGGGGAATGCTGAGAAACCAGTAAGGTGGTTATAACCAGCCATGAGTATCCGGCAGCCCAAACAAAGAGATCAAATCCGTTCTGCATCATTGTTCACTGACCCAATGCCCCACATTCTTGAAACTGGCCCAAGGAAGATTTTCTTTTATGATATTTATAAAAATGCTAGTCAAAGTCTTCTGTTGTCATAGCTTATTTTCATATACGACACAAGACTGATAAACACCATTATTCCAACTTGGTTCCTAGGCAAGAGGAGGCCCAGGGCTCTGACTTTGGCCAGACTGGGCTCCAGGAGCCTGGCAGGGTAGAGAGGGGGCAGGGCTGGCTGGAGAGAAGGGAGCTGGAGATGCAATTGGTAAGATCCATGAGCTGTTTGCAGAAAGGCAGATTCTCACGTGTGGATGGTGCAGGTAAGAACAAACTAGAAAGATGCTCAAAGTCTCTTCCTTAGCCCTCTGATTCAGTAAGTTTCATTATCTTATTTAAGTGCCCAAGATACTTTCTCCTTGTAAGCTGTGCCTTAGAGAAGCTTATAAAGTTTGGATAGCACACAAGGTAAAATTCCACTCCTGCACAAAGGGCCTCATTTGTGGGGAGTGAGTCACGATGATTTCCAGTGCATCTAGCAAATGCTTCTGGTTGTTAATGGTCTAAACTGCTTCTTGCCAAAGATGAAACTGAGGAGCTCATTTGAAGATGTAACAGTTTTAAGAATAAAAATACCTTAGCTTTACTGAGAGCCACTTTGTAATAATGATTTTATTACTGCAACAACCCTTTGAGGTTGTCGCGTGGTTCTTAGTGCCTGTTTCACAGATGGGAACCTGATGCTGAACTGGAGTAAGTGGCCCTTAGGGACGCATAGCTAGTAGATAGAGTAGTTTGGAGTAGTGAACTTAACTCCAGGGACTATTCACTGCGCTTCTCTCAAAGAGGCAGAACAACAGTTTCATTGGAAGTGTTAATCACTGATTACTTATAAAGATAGGCAGGTAAAGATAACAAGAGAGACCTTTGACTGCAGAGATTGCTTCAGCTTGTACTTGAGATGGCAGAGTTAAAGATCAGTGTAGTCAGCAGTAGGCCCGTTAGTGTAGTTGTCTGTGAACACTATAGTGCCCTTTGGCTTAGCAACGGTGCCCTAACTCCCTGAATTTCCTCCTAGAGAGTGCCAGGTGCACGGAGAAAGTAGTAGAGCTCTGTGACTTTGCAGCATCCTGAAAAGTGTCCTCAGGTTACCTGAGGTTTGTAGAAGGTTGTAGCATCATAAAAAGAGCTCTGTCCTCTTGCCGCAGACTTTTCAATCTACCTGTCTGTGGTTTCAAATCTCAAACGTCTCATCCGCTCCTGCCACCTCAGCTACCTGAGAAACTTCATTCTATTGACTCAATCTTCAACAGATAGAGTCTATTCCTTCACTCCTTTTGAATCCATCAATGCAGGCCTTAATGACTTACATGACCGAAAAAAAAAATCCACAGAAGTGATATTCTCTGGCTTTCAAGTTTATGTCAAAAGAAATGTTGCTGCTTCTACCTGGGTCTCTTGGAAGTGGGTTGCCATGGAAGGAGTGTGATTGTACTGGGACTACCATTCTATAAGAAGCCTTGGAGGGGACAGAGATACCACCGAGCATCAAGGCACCCCATGTGAGGGTGAAGCAGCCACTGGAAAAGCAGATCCTCCAGTCTCAGCCATGGCTGCTGACACTACATGGATCAGTCGCACCATTCAGCTAAGCCCTTTTTGAATTCCTGACCCACAAAATCATGGGGCAAAATAAAATGTTTTCTTTTAGGCCATCTGGTTTGGGGATGTTTTTGGGGTTTGTTTTGTTTTTGAGATGGACTCTCACTCTGTGACCCAGGCTGGAGTCCAGTGGTACCATCTCAGCTTACTACAACCTCCACCTCCTAGGTTTAAGTGATTCTCCTGCCTCAGCCTTCCAAGTAGCTGGGATTACAAGCACGTGCCATCACACCTGGCTGATTTTTTTATTTTTAGTAGAGACAGGGTCTCACCATGTTGGCCAGGCTGGTCTTGAACTCCTGACCTCAAGTGCTTGGATTACAGGTGTAAGCCACCATGCCTAGCTGGGATAGTTTTTTTATGCAACAATAGTTAAACTAAAACAAGCATTTAAACATTCTGAAGTCTCTCTGAGGTTAAGAAATAACAATAAAACGAAAACACTACAGCCTCCTCTAGTTACCACCCAGTCTCTTTCCTCTTGTCACACCTAAACTGCTTGAGTGGTCTCCAACAGAATCCTACAACTTCTCACCTCCCACTCACTCCTTCATTCACCTTCTTCAGCCTTCTAGCATCTTCTGAAACTGCAAACCATCACAACAGCCTTGTTATTGTGAACACCCTTTTGTACTTACCTTACTTGGCCTCCTGTGCTTTCTGACACTTGTCTACTTCCTCTTGAAAGCACTCCTATGCTGGGGCTTCTTCTTTCCCATTGATCCTTCCTTATTATCCTCCTTCTTATTCATCTTCTGGCATCTTAAAGGAACTGGGTTCCCTCAGATTCTGCCTTCAGCTCTCTTATCATGCTACATACTTACTGGAACACGTACCTTACAGAAGGTATTGCATTTATTAAATCCACCAGAGGGAATGAGAAGGTAAGAGTTAAATTAAATTGCAATGTTTTAAAAATGGGGCTATGACAATAGTCAAGAGGTGGAAGCAACCCAAATGTCCATCATCAGATGAATGGATACAAAAATGTAGTATACACAGACAATGAAATATTATACAGCCCTAAAAAGAAAGGAAATCCTGTCACATGCTACAGTATGGGTAAACCTTGAGGAAATTATGTGACGTGAAATAAGCCACTCATGAAAAAGACAAATACTGTATGATACCACTTACAAGAAGTATCAAAAGTAGTCAAATCCATTAAAACAAAAAGTAGGATGGTGGTTGCCAGGGAATGGGGGAAGGAGAAAAGGAGAGTTGTTATTTAACGAGGATAGAGTTTCAGTTTTGCAAGATAAAAATGTTCTGGAGATTTGTTTCACAACAACATGAATTTACTTAACACTATGAAAACTGATTAAGATGGTAAATTTTATGTGTTTTCCACTACAACAAAAAATGTGGAAGAGACAACTCTAGAAGAAATTAACCTGTTATATTTTTTACATATTTCAAAACAGTCTTTATTTTTAAAATGTCAATAAATACCCAGTTATCCAAAATAACAATAAAATTATGTTCCATCAAGGGATAGCCCTAAACCTTGGATGAAACAATATTTGATATAATCCTAGTATGTCCTCATTTGAAGAGGATAACGTCTTTGTTTACATACTTCATGGCATTCTTAGAGTCATACAGCTTGAGAGACTTAAAGATGACCTAGTTCCAGTCTATTGTGTCCAAATGTTACACCGTGAGAGTGATGACAGCTGAGTCCTTCTGATTTCCTTGCCCTCATAATTCATCCACCAATGTTTCCTTTTTGTGCACCATATTATCTTTGCTGATGGAATTGATAGTGGGAAAAACAAAGGAGCAGCAGAAGAAAGACCCCTGAAAACAATAAGAACAAATGGAGCGTTGAGGCTTCTAGAAGGAAGTTCTCTCAAAAATATAATGCTACCTTTTGAAAATACAATAGAATATAATACAGTTGTGAAATATTTACAACCAGCTGACATCTCTTGCACTAAATTCATGTGATCATTGTTTCATGCATTTACTTTTAAGAACAGTAGGACATGAACCGGGAGTGTTTTTCTGAAAATCCTACTTTTTGTAGATCCATTTAGAAGACTACCAGACACTCAAAAGATCTAAAGTAGTTCTCACCAGAACCCTTTGATATCATATCCCAGGACTTAGGTAATATAAGCAGAGCAAAGCAGAATGTAGAGAAAGAGCATTACACAATGGGAGACACGTTCACTGGGTACAGCAGAGCACTGTAGGAAGCTATGGAATTTTACTCCAAAAGTTTCAAGACTGTTGTTCTGGATCCATCATCTTTTAAGTGGCATGATTAAATCAATTTAACAAAGATGTAGTTTGTGACTATTACAGACTAGACTAATGATCTCAAAGTATTTGTAGCTGCCCAGAAGAAATATTGCAAATAACTAAAATGGTGAAGCAAGATCACATAGCATCCAGGGAGGCCTGTGGATAGCCCTGGTTAGCTACAAGACTGCTGCTAATCTCTCTCCCCCTTTCTCAGGTTAGACAGAATCTATCCCTCATTCAACAGCAGCATTTTTCTCTGCTCTGCAAGGAGAAGCTTAGATATGAACAATACATCCCAGGTTTGATTGCTGAAGGGTGGAAGACGATGTATGTAGATTTTCCTGCCAATGCTGGGACTCACACTTCCTTTCTCATTTTTCTCATTAAGGGTAGAAGTGAGTCATTTGTACTTAGTTAAATAAGAGAAGGATTCTTTGCCAATATATCCTTGCAACTATTCTGAATCTGAAACTGTTCCCAGACATAAGGTTTATGCGTGCTAAGTCATCTGAGCTGTTCTCCCTCCCACTTAGCCAAGCCCCTGGTCCTGCCTCACTTCCAGGAACGCTCTCCTGGTGCATGGATGTCAGATAAAATTCTGAAAGTGATGAGTTACATTACCATCATTTCTCAATTCTTTGAAGAAAACATATCTAAAAGATTTCACAGTGGTTGATTCCTTTTCATATGATTATGAACTGAAATGCAATTTTGCACACATAATTTTGAAGATATATGTTTAGTAATAACCATATTGAACACCTACTGTGTTTTCAGGTACTGTACTAACTGCTTCATATACTTTTTAAAATTGAATTCTAACATGAAAGAAAACATTTTATAGATGAGAAAACCAAAGACAAAGGGTTCAAGAGCTTGTCTAAATTCACACAGCAGGTAAGGGGTGGAGCCAAGACTCAAAACGGCCTGTCTGATTCCAAAGCCCATATTTTAACTATACATTTACAATTATTCTATGTGGATTATAAAGAAAATTATATATATCTAATGAACCTAGGAATTTGACTTAGATTTTAGCTGATGTCAATCTGACTGACATTGGCAGATACAGACATAGATATGATTTTTCTTTACATTTCTGCCAATGAAAGAATATTACCATTCTCTTCAATGCTTTGGATTTAATCCTACCCATGGCCCACACAATCCCTTGTGTGGTTAATTTTTGTATGTGTCAACTTGGCTGGCTCATGGTACCTATGTGATCAAACATTATTCTGAATGTTTCTGTGAGGGTGTTTTTAGATGAGACTATCATTTACATCAGTGGACTTTGAGCAAAACTGACTGTTCTCCATAATGTGGGTGGGTCTCTTCTAATCAGTTGAAGGTCTGAACAGAAAAAGACTGACTTCCCCTAAACAAGAAGAAATTCTGCCTTTGAACTTGAACTGCAGATTTTGGACTTGCCAAACTCCATAATCACATGAGCCAGTTCTTTAAACTCTCTCTCTCTCTCTCTCTCTCTCTTTCTCTGTGTGTGTGTGTGTGTGTGCGCGTGTGTGTGTGTGTGTTTACAGAGACACACATCCTATTGGTTCTGTTCTCTGGAGAACTCTAATATATTCCCATATTCTGCAAGTCATAAAACA
Organism: Callithrix jacchus; assembly: GCF_049354715.1. Lineage (NCBI taxonomy): Eukaryota > Metazoa > Chordata > Mammalia > Primates > Cebidae > Callithrix > Callithrix jacchus. The sequence goes on from NC_133509.1 coordinate 96,334,453, forward strand.
TAACTGAAAAACATAGGCCAATACAGGAATATTCTAAATACTGGAAATCCTCAAAACCAATGATTTGGAACTTATTAAAAATGGAAACTATGGGTTCTTGGGTTCTACCTAAGACTTACTGAATTAGACTCTCCAGGAATAAAACATGAGAAGGTCTATTTTTATTAAAGCTCCATACTGATTGGGACACCACTTCTTTATTAAAATATAACTGTATTATAAGACGCTAGAAACATTGCATGTTAGTCAGGATAGGTGAGGTTTTGGGGTGGTAACACATAACTCAGAAATCTCAGTGTTCTTGTGTGCCCAGTGCTGGTTGGGGGAAGGGTCTTCTCATGATAGTTCTTCATTCTGTGTATTGGTCAAAATCCTGGTAGGAAACAAATGACATACTCAAGTCATTTAGGAATTTAGTAAAGGTACCCTTTGTAAAGGTGAGGGTAAGGTTCAGGGAAGTTAACAAAGATGCTGCAGCACCCAGGGCCAGCAACAGCAGTGACCAGAACCTAGAGAGAGTAGATGTCACCTAACAGAAGATGGAGATCTTTGATGCGGGAATGCAACTAGCCCATGGAGACCTGAAAGGGAGGGAGCAAAAGAATAAATATCCCAACATTGCTCTCCTCTGCCCTCTGATATCTGGCCAGTACCTCTCATTAATTGAACCCAAACAGAAGCCAGAGGACAAGGGAATTTGTTGACATTGTCCATGAAAGGCACCCCCTCTGGCCACAAAGCATCATGGAAAGGGTGCAAAATATCAAGTAGTGCACTCTGGAACTCAGTCTGGCACCATCTGGAACATTGGCAGTCAACACGGGTGAAGGAAAGAGAATAAGGCAAAAATATAAATTGGCTTTTAAAACTTCTGCCCAGAAGTGATGAGGTCACCTCTGCTTATAATTCACTGACTATACAAATCACATGACCAAGTCTGCTTAGAAAGGGTAGAGGAATGCTCCACCAGGGAGGGAAAGTGAATATTTGTGACAGTAACCAATCTACCATACATGGGGGTCTCTGTGGATGTCTGAGAGCCAGAAGAGAGGAAAGTATTTTTTTTTTTTACTGTCTTTTCTTTTCTTTTTTTTCTCCTAAGACGGAGTCTCACTCTGTCACCAGGCTGGAGTACAGTGGTACAATCTGGGCTCACTGCAACCTCTGCCTCCTGGGTTCAAGTGATTCTCCTGCCTCAGCCTCCCAAGTAGCTGGGATTATAGCTGTGCACCACCACACCCGGCTAACTTTTGTATTTTTAGTGGAGATGGGGTTTCACCATGTTGGCAAGGTTGGTCTCAATCTCCTGATCTTGTGATCCACTTGCCTTGGCCTCCCAAAGTGCTGGGATTACAGATGTGAGCCACTATGCCCAGCCTGTCTTTTCTTATCTTTTGAACTTTGCAATGTATAAATATATTATCTACTCAAAACAATAAATAATAGTAAGAATAATAGAACTACTGTGATACACAGATGACTATAGTCCACATTTGTCTTTTGTACTGGCTGTGTAGAACCACTCACCTTATAACCTCCCACTGTGGGAAACTGAATATGCTAGAAACTTGCTTTTCCCGTCTCCTTTGCTGCTAGCACACTGGCATATGACCAAGGTTCTGCCAATCAGATGTCCTTGCCCCAGACTTTAAATTGGAAACTAGAGATCCAAGAGGGGACTAAACCAAATCCTTTCTGGTAATGGAATGGCAGCTACATCCAATTTTCAGAGTCAGTAGGGAGAGCACCCATGCCCAGAGGCCAACACTGGCCATGCTGGGAATGCCATCTGCAGTGCCCATCATGCAGTAGCAGTGTGTGCTCATAGGTGTGATTTCAGCACTGTGTGGCTGTGTATCCTCTAAACCTGATTCCTATCCCTTCCAGAGAGTATAGGAACTATCCAATATCCTTCATTCAATTCCATTTGCTGCCTAAATTAGCCAGAGTTTGATATCTGTTGCTTACAGCTAAGAACTCTTTCAAGCTTTTGGCCTGTTCTCAAAAGAAAGTATAAGTATAAGGCCAGGTGTGGTGGCTCATGCCTGTAATCCCAGCATTTTTGGAGGCTGGGGTAGGCAGATCACTTGAGGTCAGGAGTTTGAGATAAGCCTGGGCAACATGCTGAAACCCCATATCTACTAAAAATAAAAATAAAAAAATAGCTGGATGTGGTGGTGGCAGCCTGTAGTCCCAGCTACTTGGGAGGCTGAGGCAGGAGAATCGCTTGATCCCAGGAGGCAGTGGTTGCAGTGAGCCTAGATTACGCCATTGGACTCCAGCCTGGGCAACAAGAGCAAAACTCTGTCTCAAAAAAAGAAGAAAAAGAAAACAAAGTATAAGTATAGGAACTAGATGAAACACTCTTTAGCTTTCCATAAAATAAAAAGGAATTCAAGAGATTGGATAAATAGGCAAATTGCAGTTTAAGTTCCTCTAGCAATTCCCCACATGCAAAGCATTTCTCAGCTTGCTGCTTGTCACTGCATAGAACAAAAGCTACAAGGTCTTGTTTTATGCCTGAAAACTAAAGAGAGCTTGGCAGTGATTTAGATTTTAAGATATTCCTAGCATTTTCTCTTAATTAAATAATGATATTTTAAAAGTGAGGCCAACAAGTAGAGTAGAGCAAAGGCTGCAGATTCTGGTTTGGGGCTGGATCTGACAGAGATTACCAGACCTCTGTTTTCTCATATGAATCAGAGGACTTTTTAAATCCTTCATCTCTGATACTCTGTGCTTCAAGTTGGTAAAACCCAGAGTGAATTCTGTTCCAAATTGGTTAGAGCAATTCAAAATCCAGCCAGATACAGACTGGATTACCCTGTATTTAACTTCTCTGTTCTTAAGACTCTTTCTCTAAAATGCATATTTAGAAATAGTGCCGTACAACCAGGAAAAGAGATCATCGGTTGTCCTCTATGTATTCTGATCAGTAAATTTATGTACAAGACACAACCTTTCTCCTACTGCATTACATTTTCTTAAGCTCAAAAGTTAAGACTCTGACGACCACAGCTGCATAAGAGACAACTCATCAACAAAAAAGAAAAACCTTACTGATATTATCTGTTCTTGAGTTTATTGATAAGAAGAGGAGGCTATCTACCACTCTACTCAGTGATGGGCAGACAGAGGTGAAGGTGCATTTTGAGGCTCATAGAGGCACACACAAACTGTTCTTTTTTTTCTTTTTTTTTTTTTTTTTGAGGCAGGGCCTTACCAAATCACCCAGGCTGGAATGCAGTGGCATGATCTCAGTTCACTGGAACCTCTGCCTTGTGGGCTCAAGTGATCCTCCCACCTCAGCCATGTTGCCCAGGCTGGTCTCAAACTCCTGGGCTGAAGCGATCTGCCCACCTGTAATCCCACCTTGGCCTCCTAAAGTGTGGGATTACAGGCATGAACCACTTAAGTGCCAAAGAAAAATATACAGTGCATGCCTTTAATAGAAAAATCTATTCTCTTATTCAATTGAATGTATCACAATACTTTCCACCTTATCCTTATTTTTAAAATAAAATCCATAATCCCTCTATGAAAAATCTTGGAAGGAGTTCAAAATTGAATCTCTTCTGAGCTAATTTAATTTAGGTTCTTTGTAGAAACCTTTTAATCACATTTCTCCCCTAGTTGTATACAGCTGTGGAATAGTAAGGCTGTATTCAGAGTTCAGAACAGCCTCTCTTTCTTGTTGCTGACTCAGACTTCTAAAAATTACATTCTGTGGCTGAGACTAGCAATGAAAGACATTCAAATTTGGAAAAATGTGGAGAAAATTCTCCTCCTTGCCAAAGGAAGGACTTTTTTCAAATGATGAATTGGGAAAAGTTTGTCTTTTCTGTTCTAACTTCTTCTTTCTTGGTTTTTCTTTCCCTAAACCCACAAATAACCTTTGCCATCTCTCCATTCATAAAAATCTGTTTTCAGAAAAGGGTTGATAAACATACTCACATTTAGTTGAAGAACAGTCTATAGATTGAAGACTACTATGCAGTCTTCAATCTACTGAAATCTGGTTTTAGTGCCGCTTTCTAACTCATTCCCCACTGAAATTTCTCTCACTGAGGCCAACAGTAAGCTCCTAATTGCCAAATCCAGTGGACACTCCCCAGTCCTATACTAACTGGACTTCCGTAGGAGAGAGACATTGAAAATTCCTATTTTCATATCCTTGCCCAGTCCTCAGGGATGAGTCATGATTGAGCTCAAGTCAGTCATGGCAACCCCTTTCATTTTGTCAGTCATTGATCTATGAAGGGCAAGGACCTTTGGTCAATAAGACATAAGAGGAAATCTAATGCCGTCCCCTGGAAAATATTTTCTTCCTTGAAAAAGAATAAAGCACAAAAGAAGAAAGCCTTATTGTCTCTACTCCCCTTGATTTCTGTTTAGCAAGTTCTCACATGCAAACTTTTTGCTTGTAATGTCCAGCCTGTGACCCTGAAGGAGAAATTTTTTACACCCTGAAGGTGGCAGAACAGAAGAACAGAAAAGGTCTGGATCCTCCATGACATTGCTGGGTCACAGAGCCCAGAAAGAAATCACCTACATCAGACTACTTGATAAGTCATTTATAATGACTGAAGCCATTTTTATTCTGTTACTTGCAGCCGAATGTATCCTGATTAGTGTGCTCTGTCTGTGTAGCTCATGATACTGTAGACCACTGCTTCATCAAAAATCTCTGACTCTCATCTATGTACTCTTTCTTAATTTGACCCTCAAATATGGGTGCCTCCTAAAAGACTAGACTTCCAACCTCTTCTCTGCTTGACCCACATAGTTTCTGAGGGGGCTCTTCTTGGCCCACTGCTTTAGTTACCACTCATATTCACATCTATCAGACTTCTCTTCCACACTTTTTCTCAAGATGTGTGAGATAAAACTTAACCATTTTCCTTTGTGAACATACCCCTCCATCTGTATGCCTCTTCTTATTCAATGCTGTCTTCTCTACCCAATCACCCAAGACAAAAACATAGGCATCAAAGTTATCTTTCTTCTTTAATTATTCATACCATCTTCTGGTCTCCTGGTTTCAGTGAATCGATTAAATAGCCATGCTCAGTAACCTCCTAAATACTTTTTGGAATCTCTCCATCCTCTCTTCTCTCACTCATTAGTTTACACTTTTTCGCCTGTGCTAAAATCATTGCAAGACCTTCTTAACTGACTCATTTTCTAGTTTTGCCTTCTTCATCCAACCCCTTGCATTGCCTCAAGGTGATTTTTCTGTAGATGAGATATTAGAGGGCCTCTCCTCTACTTAACCTTTCATTGATTCCTTAGAACAACATTCAAGTCCCTTCCTTATTCAATTTAGAGTCTTGTTCTAGCTTCCTATCCTTTGGGGTCAAATGAGGAAGGGCCTATTTCTCCTGCAGTCTCCTTTCTACACTATCTCTGCTTAATCTACCTGGTGCACTTCCACTTGTCTTCTGTTTAGGCATTATGTCAGCTGTGAAGAGTCTTTCTTTATTCTCATCACTCTCCTTCCCTTTCTCCATCCACCAGGAAAGAGTTACATATTCTCCCTATAGAATATCGTGCATGTCTCTACCATAGCATGTATTAACCAATTCTGGAATCCCCAACTGCATTGTCCAATCTCCATTAGACTCTAATCACCTTGAGTACAAAGACTGTCTCACTCATGGTTTTACTCCAAGTCTAACAGATAGTAGCAAATGTTTAAAGAAGAAAGAAATAAGTGAATAAATGAATGATATTTTAATGCTCAGGGCATCTACATTTTACAAAAATAAAGCAACAAAACAACTAAGCCATAAAAAGGAATTTCTAATGATTTGATGTCCCACCTCAGGGCCCAGTGAGGAGACACTTTCCAGACGTTGTGGTGAATCATGCTGCATGAATAGCTATTAGTCCACAATAAAATCCTGTCTTGCCTGTTGGGCAAATTTCTTTCAGAAAATGTCAGAAATATTGGCATTTCAACAAGACATTTCAAAGTCTATAAGTTGTCCAAAATTAATTATAGCTTTTAGTGAGCATACTGTCATGTTTTTCATGTAGTTATGAATCTTTTAAGGAACTTGTGTAAAAAGCATCATTTTTCTTAAGAGATGAATTCAGAAATTTTATGGAATGCATCTGCAACATATATAGACATGAGAGATGGTTTTAGTCATGCTGTACACCCGATATCCTGTCATAAGTTGCTAGCCATCGTTGTTAGGCTCAGTACACACTGTGTTTAACATAATGTGAGCAGATGCAGCTATTTTAAAAATATGGTGATCGTTGACAGTGGTAGATGTTGCACTTACTCTTCTGCATTTGCTTGATTCAGATCTATTCTGTATCCCGTTCTGTGCCCCAAGACGTTGACCTCTATGGACTGCATCAGTTAGGCTGCTCATCCCCTGGGTTTTGGACTGAGATTTGCCAGTGAGCACCACCAGCAAAAGATTAGGAGGGAAGAGAGAGGTTGCTTCTTCCTTGCCATGTCATGGTTTGACAATGGCTACATTCCCCAACCAAATGCCACAACTCCTGTTGGGTGAACTTCTCCAGGTTCCTGTAACCTCTCCATCCTCTTGCCTTTTAGGCCTGGAGGCCATAGAGATGGTAACAGTCTTTGCTGCTGCTAGCATAGGAGCATTTCACTAACCTCTCTTGGTTTCCCTCAACCCTCCCCTTACACTTGTATATATTCTCTTCATTAAACTTTGTCTGATCATGCACTTTGAGTGCTACCTGTTTCCTGCGGGGACCCTGGTAAATACACATCCTCAGGATGCTTAGGGAGATGCCAGAAAGTATTAATCTATTTACTCCATCACTCACAACTTTCGCCTTTGTTTGCTCAAACTTCATCTACCATGGGGGCAAAAGTTCCCAGTTTTAGTAACAGAGCAATATTTTAGGGTGGTCATTTGCAGAATTTTGGTTCTCTCTCTCTCTCTCATTCTAATATAATGGCTCTCAGCTGCCTAAGAGGAGGGTAGTCACATGCTTTGGAACTGGTTAAAGCTGGATGAAAGGGCCCCTGGGGCAGCTGCCAATCAATAAGGTGCATTGATACATCACTGGGCTAGAACAAACATGGCAGAAAATGCAACAAGACAGAGAAAACAGTATTACCTAGAAATCACGTCAGGAGGAACACTGCATGTGTTGGAATAATTTCGATGAGTCATTTGGGGAAGGATGGAGAGAGGAAAAAGAGAATGAGAATGACACCCTCCCTCTCCAAAAGCCATGCTATGGTAGTAACAGGTGGTTTGATACCCTGGTTTCTAAGGAGAGTAGGTTGCGTTAACTTGGGAAATTATGCTTGGGCTAAATGTGTTTTCTTGGATCAGAGCTGGAGTAAAATTGTTCTTGAAGGAAAAAGTAGAAAGTTTGAAACAGCCTCATTGGCTCTCTTTTGTAATCATTTCCCCATGCAGCTCAACTAACCCTTGGATTTCTGCCCATCATTTGCTAAATAAAATGATATCTGTGTTACTTGGCTTCTGGGCTTTTGACATATGTATCCCACCTTAGGGCTATAGGGCTCTGCTTCTTTGTGAAGGCTTGGGAAGAGTTTAGACAACACTGTGGACTATATTTGACAACGAGAGCCTTTTGCTGCAGATCCTGTTGTACTCCCTATATTCAGACCTCATCAGATGCCTTTCTCCCATATTCCAACACAAAAATGACCAAAATAGCCTTCCTCTAAACACTGGGCACCACTGGAGAATTAAGATATTTTACTACTAAAATTGAATAATGTTAACCTTACCTAATTCACACACACAAACCTCCCCCATGTCTGATACAGACTCCAGGGGTTGGGAGCCGTGATGTGAGATGTTCGGTTATAGGGGTAGGTAGCTGGTGGGTTGTGGGGGGTGGTCTGGGGATGGACATAAGAATCTGATGTTACATCACTTTTTGGTAGCAAACGGTGGTTTTACAGGTTAACATGATTGTTTAAACATGGCTGAGTGAAGTGGCATTCTCTGATTGACCGTTTTGTATCGTCATGCTTTGTTCTTGTGGATGCCATCCTGCAAGCTTGGACTGTCCTTTTTCTCCACCAGTGACCCCTACCTCATAGAACTAATCTGTTCATCTCTCAAACTCCTGACTAGGTGTCACCTTCCCTCAGTTATTCTTCATTGACCCCAAATTGGGTGAGGTGCCTGCCACTGCTCTGTGTGCTAATGGTACTGTTGCATTGTCCTGGGTAGCTCTGATCACACTGTACTGTGATTATTTATTTGCCTGTCTCTCTTCCCAAGGAAAGAACTGGATATTAGTCTTCTCTCTATCCCTAAGGATTTCACAAAAATATGCCTACTGATAGAAAAGGCTTATTGTATGAATGAAGAAATGAAAGGGTAATGTTCTAGGACAGTCTGTACTCTAAAATCTTCTGAAGCTCCAGGAGCACAAATAAATGAGAGTCCAACTAGACCTCTTGCCACACACAAACACACACAGGAATTAACATGTAACCTTTGTTCCCATTAAAATCTTTTCTTTTTTAATGTCTCTTATAGTTTTGTTCCTCCACATTGGCAAAATGATGACATAATACTTAAAGAACAAGGGTTCTAGAGTCAGATAGTCTGGGTTTGAGGCTAATCTTTATTTTTTGCTGTGACACTGGGACAGTGACTTAACTTCTCTATGCCATTTTCTTATCTGCAAAATGAGGATAATACTAGTATCTGTCTCATGGGGTTGTTGCTATATTTATATTCATGGAAAAACTTATAAATGGCCCATTTATTTTAGCAGACAGTTTTTGACATGGACATATATGCTTATAATTTTGATATTGTATATATATAATATAGCCTTATGAATTAAGTAGATGTTTCACAAGGGACACCATAACACTTAGAAGCCCTGTCATTTGAATAAGTTTGAGCCCTATCAATGTAAAACATGCAGAAAATCTCAAGTCACTAAATTTATGTTCAGTCTCTATTCTGTTTCTTGGCAGCTTTTTAGGACATCAAGCAAGTCTCCTAATATTTTAATCTCAAATTTTTATTCTGTAAAATGAGGCTACTTATATTTGTGTAACTTCTGGGATTTTTTTAATGCTCAAATAAACTATTAGAAAATATGGAGCCATATGATATAAAAGCTCATTATTATTGTCTTTGGTATTCTCCCTAATCTAAATCTAACCATTTGAAGTTTTCCCGAATTTTTTAGGGCTCTATGAAAAGATACTACATTGTGTTTACAAACAACCGTTCTCTCCTGGACACAGGAAGACCGTACTGCTTTGCCTCCCTCCATGGGGCCACCCGACTTGCTGTAGCTAACGAAATGTAAAGCAATGCAAAACCTAGGCATGGTTCTCCAGCCCCTCATGCCCTAGCACAGCACCCAACAGGTCCACGTGCTCCGGACAGCACAGCTACAGGAAAGTAACTAAGCCATTCTAACTTGGTAGTACGTAAGATGAGAGGAGCCTTCTGAGTTACTTTATTTGCATTTCAATTAAAACCTCTGAAGATAAAATGTCATAATACAAATAAATGATTCACGTGATAAAATGTCAGCTCCTATAACTACAAACCCATTAGGGAATATTTTTAAAATAGAAAATGTCTGTTACTCACTTCAATCACATTTAGTACTTACTTTCGTGTAGAGCCAGTTCTGGGTGCTTAGCCAGAATACTAAATGACCACGTGAGCTAACATTAGGGCCGCCAGATTGAGGGGAAAAAATAAAGGACAACCAGTTTAATTTGAATTTCATGTAAATAATGAACATCTTTTTAAATATAAATGTGTTCTATGCAATATTTGGGAAGTATTTATACTAAAAAAATTATTGGTGGTTTACCTCAAAGTCAAATTTAACAGATGCCCATGAAATAGTTGAGACTCACTTACATGTTGTTTTTCTGAGGTTCAAATTTAACTGGGTGCTCACTATTTTATCTGGCAACTCCAGCTGCATGATGCCTTAGTCAACAGTGCTTTTTCCATTTGTTTATTCTTAATTACTATTAAACCTGAAAGGGCCAACATAAACTAGACAATCACTCTAAGCGATATCCGGTTTTACCTAGCTTCAAGCTAAGGGGGCAATAAAATACTTTTTAAAGGAGTATCAGTTTCCATCCTTGTTAAATTCTTCTTAGGTACTCTTAATATCCTCCTGGCCTCACCTCTTTTTGAGGTCCATGGACACTGTTTCTGCTTCAGCTATTTTGATGGAACCAACTCTGTAAACACTTCAATGGGTTTTGCACAGGAACAACTTGACAATGTCCTGCCTTGTCTCCATAACACATGCACCACACCATTCACCCTGGAGCTTTTTAATTGCTGCTGAAATGTGATGCTGTGAGGCCCACTTGCTACCCAAACACGGAGCAAAATTTTCATCAATGGGGGACAGGAGCTGGTGAATAGAGTGTTTCTCTTCCTCCCCCAACACTGACTGTCCTGACATGAAGTAGGTTATATGACTTTTCATAAGACCGTCCTGGGGATTAAGGAATCTGTTGCATTTGATACCTAGAGGTGCCTACATTTTCCCTTGGGTTCTGCTTTCTGGAAAGCTCAGGCTGAGATATCATATAACAGACATCTAGTAATGAAGCAGGCTGTATGGGAAAAGAGTAAGGATTTTCATTCAAAGGACTTGGGCTCAATCTAGTCACTGCCATTTACTGACTGAATGCCCATAGAAAAAATATTTTACTTTTATGGCTTTCAGATTCTTCATCTGTAAAATGGGGGATAAGAATGAGCACCTCATAGAATTGTTATGAAGATTCAATGGGAAAGTATACAGAAAAAGCACATTAGTAGAGATCACTGATAATTTTCTATGTGTTGGGCACTGTATTGAGGGATTTGTGTCTTTATAATCAATAACTCTGCGAGGTAGGTTCCATTGTCATCTCTATTTTACAAACTGAGGCACCGAACCAGATGACTTCTTCAAGGTAACAAAACAAATCCATGAGGAGCCAGAATTGGGAACCAGGCGGTCTGACTCCAAACCTATGCCCTTAACATTACATGGTACTCTTCATCCAGTGAACAAAACAGTGCCTAGCACAACATCCCTTCTTTCCCTCCTCCTTAGCAACAGAACCCTGCATTTATTTGAGGTAGCAGTGTACCCAGCTAAATGATTACAGCTCTCAGAACTCTGCTGCAGTTAGATGTGATCACATGACTCAGTTTTGACCAATTATGTACAAGTGGAAATGTTAGTTGTTACTTCCAGGGGGTTCCTTAAAATGGTGGGAGGTGGGCCCTTCTCTTGCTCCTCCTTTCTCTTAACTGGAATGTAGACATAAAGGCTGGAGTGCAGGTAGCCACTGTGGACCCATAACTTGACATACTAAGGATGACAGAGCAGCTAGATGTTGTAGAGCCACCACATGAACCACAGACAGCCTGTCTCAGATATTTTTTAGATAAGAGAAAATTGCTTTTCCACCTGTCTCAGCCAGGGGTGTTTGGTTTTTATATTTGCACTGGGTGTATGTACGCATATGTATGTGTGTGTGTTTTCTTTGTTTATTCTTGTCGACATAACCAAATATAATCCTAACGTATGCAGAATTTGACATCTTTGGCTGCCTGCCTATCCATTTATATTACAAACTATAAAGTAGCTTATATATTTTAGTTGTAATTATTACATTTAATATAGATAAAGGGAGTATCCTTATGAACCACAGTCCCTACCTCAGCATAACTTTGGTTGGAAGTCAGGAGGAAATGTAAGCATACTTATTTCAAGAATCAAAATTGGTTGATATTGCTATACATATTGTAGAACAGCTGCTGTCACATAAATCTAATTCCATCTTTCAGCCAAGGCTCATCTCTCCCCAGGCAATATGCTACTTGCTTCATGTAAATATATTCATTTTTCCCTACAAGACATGGGAAGGAAAGAATGTGTTCATTTACCAAGGTGAACTCTGAAATGTGGAACAAAACCTACATCCGTAATTATTTTTGAGACCAATGGGCAGGCAGACCATGCTGGTAAAGACCTGAAAATAAACACATTAACAAAGCAGCCAATATTTATTCCTGATTATTGCTCAATTTGGCAAAGAATTAGAAATTAATTTTATGATCACCTCTAATTTTTGTGTCAAAAATGTATATTTTTTGACTTCTTACAAACTTGCTATTTATAATCATCCCTATTTACAAAATCAATGAAGTTATATTTCACCCTTATAAATAATGCCCATGTTGTCAAAAACAAAACAAAAACAGATGACTTTGGATAAGGAGACTGTTTAAAAAGCAACCACAAAGAATTTATGCATGTAAATGCCTACTTTATTTCATATTTATATTGTTTAATTTCAGTATGGTTATATGTCATTTACAAATAACTGATTAATTTTTAAAATAAGAAAAATAGGCTGGGCACAGTGGCTCACACCTATAATCCTAGCAGGTGGATCACTTGAGATCAGGAGTTCAATACCAGCCTCATCAACATGGTGAAACCCCATCTCTACCAAAAACACAAAAATTAGCTGAGTGTGGTGGCATGTACCTGTAGTCCTAGCTACTAGGAAGGCTGAGGCAGGAGAATCACTTGAATCCAGGAAGTGGAGGCTGTAGTGAGCCGAGGTCATGCCACCGCCCTCCAGCCTCAGGCACAGAATGAGACTCTATCTCAAAAAAAAAATTTTTTTCAAAAGAAGAAAAAGTAAAGTTACCAACTACCTGAACAAAATCAATTGGTACGGCTAGACAATGAATCTTATTTGAGTTTTTTAGTGACTTTTATAAAAATAGAAACATATTGAGCTATATATTAAGTTATATTGGACTCCTTGTCTGATTAGAAAAAGCAAATACAATTTTTCTAAGTTTTTTAGTTTTTCTAAACTATAATTTTCTAATTTTTCTAAAATAAAAAGTTTTCAATCTGGTTTTATGGATAAATTACTACAGGGTCCTTAGAAAATGGAAAACAATGTCTTCAACTGCAATTGTGTAAAATTATGTATTCTAGGGGACTTTCCCTATGTTGATCCTGTATAAAGCCTGAAGGTATAAAATTATAACTCCGTAAAGGGATTATATTGGTGACATTATGTGAAATTATATAAAAAATTTATTTTTTCATGATCTGATACTTTGGTTTCAGCAAAACAGATATACATGTATGCTCAAAAGTTTAGCAAGTTGCCACTAAAATTTCACAGTTATGTCTCTTCTTTCTTTCCCATTCGAGAAAGCACATCTGAATGCAAATCAAGGGGACATTAGTACATGTATAATCTTAATAATGCTTTAATTTAGAAAAGAAAGTAAATCATTGACAGAATTCAACCATCCAACTAGTATTAATATCAAATTGTTTGCAATATGGGCTCATTGCGAAAATGGTCCTCCTTTTCTCTATTTCTATGATCCCTCTCAACTTAAATATTGAATTATTTAAAGGGTCTATATTTAATTTTTAAGTAATGAACATTACTAAATGGGATAGTTTACTATTAATAAGGTTCAAAATATATTAATTTAATTTCTTAGTACAACCCTTATGTTTTCTCATAAAAGAAAGTGTTGACTCCAAGAAACTCCATACCTTGATAATTTTCTTTTCTTAAACTGTACCTGATCCTCTATTTACAACAGCGTTAATAGCAGATGACAGATTTATAGACTCCTCTACTTGAATGTTGTAGGGATTAAGTCATAGAATGGCCTAACAATAGCCCCATTCCCCCAAACTCAGAAGGATTTGAAAGAATGACTCAGATATACTGCAATTTACTTACCAAAATCACAGACCAAAAATCCTAAATCTGTGGCTTCATCATGATTTCCTCCTTCCTGATATTTTCCCAGTGGCGTCAAATATGAAACAGCCTGACCTCACGTCAGACTTTGGAGAATTAGGAGGGAGTAAAGCCTTTTTCTTAAGTAGAAAAGCAAATGACAGAAACATTATTCCTTTTATTACATAGAGAATATAGCATTGTATGTAAACATGATTTTGTATTTAAACATTAAATTTCATCTGTATATAGCATGTGTTATTAAATAAGGTCATTAAAATTCAGTCCTGGAATGCCTTCCTGCTTATATAATTCTGAGAGTTTCTCAAAGGGCATATAGGTATATGTAGACACTGTGGCTGAGAAGCTGCTCCAGCTCAACACAGGTAGAACACTTAGGGAACCCAGAAGAATAACCAGGTGACATCCCTTGGTTTGTGGCTTTCACATATCAGACATCTCAAGGAAAGCCGTGGAAAATATCAGAGGGCATTTTCTGACACCAAGAAGTAGGGAGATGCCATTTTTGACTGAAAGGAAATCTAGCCGGGCACTTGAGAAAGTGGGAATGAGGGAAGAAAAATTATCCTTCAGAATTTGTCAGAGAGCAAGTCATTCCTCTTCAATGCTGGCATAAGTTAGAGAGTGCCTGGTAGTTAGGGTAAAGTTTTCCAGAAGACAACCTTTGAGTCTATCCATGCATGTAGATCAGTACTTTGTTGACAATATAGAGTTCTGTGCCAACATGGAAAACATGGTTTCAACATGAAAAAATATTAAGACTAGGTGTTAACAATTGAATGTCTTGATTATGAAAGAACTTCACTAACTCATCCAGAAAATATCTTATTTTCCGTAATACTATTCTTTTTTAGATTAGGAAGGATGGATTAGAAGAAAAATATAGGCCAGGCATGGTGACTCAGATCTGTAATCCCAGCACTTTAGGAGGCCTAGGCAGGAGGATCACTGGAGCCCAGAAGTTCATGACCGGCCTGGGCAACATGGTGAAACACTCTCTCTACAGAAAAGTAAAAAATGTAGCTGGGCATGGTGGCATGTGCCTGTAGTCTTAGCTACTCGGGAGGCTGAGGTATGAGGATGGCTTAAGCCCAGGAGGAGGAGGATGCAGTGAGCTGTCATGCCACTGCAGTCCAGCTTGGATGACAGAGCCAGACTCTGTCTCAAAAAAAAAAAAAAAAAAAAAAGAAAAAAGCAGAAGGAGAGAAACAGGAAGAGGAGGAAGAAGAAAAGAAAATACCCAAAATGAACACCATAAATTAACCTGACCCCTAATATCAAGCTCAAGGCCAGATGCAAGGAAATTAAGGGTCATTGATAGAAGGAAATAACAAGTGAATGAGTAAATTATCTATTTGATGGAGTTGTTTCATGTTTCAATTTATTAAGGAAGAGTAATATCAGCTGAGAGATTTTAGCTTTGCTATGCTTCAGGCATAATGCTCTTTCTGGAAATCATTAGTCAGTAGGTTCATTTGCTTTTGTTAAAAAAAATAAACCAAGTCCTCGGTAAAAACTTGTCTTCCTTTTTGCTCTTAAGTGGAAGGCATGCATCCTGTTTTTTGCATAATGGGAACAAGTTATTTAAATATATATTGGAAAGAAGAGATAGAGAACTTAAATACAACCCTATTTTCTAGAATTTAGGGCTGGAGTTTTAATTAACACAAAACTTTGATAGCGGTGCCATTACAAACACAGAAGCATCAATGGCCAGTGATCTGGAAACAGATTATGTAGTTTGGTCCCTTGCTTATGAAGTAAGATAGATGAGGACATTGATAGGCACTCTAAAAGGACTTTCTTTACTCTTGCCAGTTTTTTTTTCATGAAACAAAAGAGAACAGAGAAAGTAATGAATTGTCACCACAACTTCTTTATTCCTCATACCAAGTATTAGACTGAAAAACTTGACCCTATAATTTGATAATTCAGAGCTGTCCAACAGACCAGTGGTCTATAATTTGAGAGATAAATGGTTCCCTTTTCCTGTTAAAGGGAACAGTAAACTGTTAATTATATGAAGAACCTCAGCCTAAGGCTCCATGTTTTAGAGGAGTCCATCTTCTATATATTTCAGTAGCCAGAGGCTCAGAACCTTGCCAAACATAACTGACAAGGACCTAGTCCCATGGTCACCTATTTCCCCAGCCTCCCTGAGTTCTTGGATTAGCCTATAGGCTCTTATTTACCACTTCTTGGCAATGGCTTATTATTTACAGAGACACTTCCACATTAATGCCTGATGTTCCAGCCTCATTATTAACACTCCTTTTCACTTTGACAGTGGTCTCAGTTTGAACAATAAGTTATATGATTACCCTCACCTTTTATCAACCTGCTGTGGAAGTCACTCTTCCAAGGGTTTTCTATGAACATTAAACTATGAATCTATCCGGTCATCCTAGATTTGTAAATATTTTCAGTATTACAGGCAATCAGTTAAAGAAGAACAGTTGGTATAGCGTATGTCAACTCTGTGTGACCAGAAGTAGGTCACTTAAATTTCCTGGGTCTCAGTTTCCTCATGTAAAACAAATATATTAAAGTAAATTATCTTTTTAACAGCAAATGTCATTTTGGCTGACATAAATCCAGGTTTAGCCTTCTACTCTTTCACCAGTTCACTCCTGTGGACCGGACTTCTTTTAGAAAAGAAAGTCTTGGTCAGTAGGTTCTGTTTAGCACTTGGACATGCCAGAAGGAAGGGTCAGATGTCCTGTCATAGCCTACTCAAAGCTCATGAGTGGTCGAGATCACCACTGAAGCTGCTGTGGATTCGTTATCCCTTTTTGTAGGTTCAAACAAGTCTGTTCCAGAGACATTCAGACCAGTGTGAGGGAGGCAGGGCCACTAAACTGCTATGTACAAAAAACTTGGGCCTCTCATCCCAGGTTGTCTCTAAGTATCATGTTTGAGAACAACAGTGTTCTTTTCAACTCTCTGGAAGACTTGATTCTCACTTCTAAGACATGGGTACATAAGTAGACATATGTCATGATTTTTGATTCTATAGAAATTGGTAGGTGCATCTCTTAAGCTATGCACCTCATTTACAAGCACTCCTTTGTATTCTGCCTCTTCCAAAAAGAATTTGGGTTGGTTTTTATCTCATCATTGATAACTACAATCTTGTAAGTTTGCTTATTAGTTTGCTTTATGCTCCAATAATATCTACTTAATTAGTAAGGGCAACTGCCAGGTTGGAGGTGAAGAAGGAAGTCTGTATCTTGGTAAGCCAAAATCACATACCAGCTGACGTTATGAGGCATGAGTATGAAAGGAAGAATCAAGAGAAACAGAGGATCCTGCTCTGTAGAGGAAATGGAGCAGTTAATATGGACAGGAAACTGCAAGGCTCGAAATCAAAAAATATTGGGCTTCATTTGTGTTTTTAATCCACTGTGTCCTTTCAGTTGACCCTCTTTTTAATGAAAGTCTGAGTCAGTTCCCCAAAACCAAATAATCTGTCAAAATCTGTAAGATCCCTCTTAAACTTTTAGTGTCTCTCCAGTCTAGAGTCCAAAAGTAAAAGCCCCAACAGCAAATCGTTGGCACACTCACCTCTGGATAAGATTTACAATGGTACTGTTTACAAAGGCGTGGGTGAGATATAATAGAGCTACAGAAAACAGTACAATAAGTAACTGCAGAGACATGGACACCTTGGCATGAAAGGAGAAAGGAAAGCAATACAGTTGATCCTAAAAAAAGATGTTTGAACTGAGCGGTTCCATTTATATACAAGTATTGTGGAGATTTGTGACCATCTGAAAAACAGACAAACCACTTAGACTAGAAATTTGGAAAAAAATAAAGAAAACATGAGGTATGTCATGAATGCATAAAATATATTTAGTTACTGTAGATACTAGCCTGTTTCATCGTTTACTACCATGAAATATACACAAGTCTATTATAAGAAGTTAAAATTTATCAAAATGTACACCCTTACAGACCACACATGGCTCCATTCCCAGTTGAGAGATGTAAACAAACATAAAGATGCAGCATTAATTGTAACTGCTTAAAATTAACTGTAGTACATACTGTACTACTGTAATAATTTTGTAGCCACTTCCTGTTGCCATTGTGGTGAGCTCAAATGTTGCAAGTATCTACTTAAAATGCTAAGTGTTGCTAATCATCTCCAAGAAAGCAGTTTTTCTCTCTACTAAATTTCTTACTGTTGTAAAACGTGATCTTGCAGTTCTCCTATATCTTTCATCCTGTTTAGTCCAATATTGTAAATCTTGAGTAACACCATGGGATCCATACGATGTGCCACTAGTGATGCTCGAAGTTCTCCCAAGAGGCGGAGAAAAGTCATGACATTACAAGAAAAAGTTTAATTGCTCGATATGTACCATACATTGAGGTCTGCAGCTGCGATTGCTCACCATTTCAGACAGGTGTCCATTTTGAAAACAGACAACATAAACTTACATATCAGTTAATACAGTTCAGTAATATAAATGTATGTTCTCTTCCTTATGCTTTTCTTAACATTTTCTTTTCTCTGGCTTACTTACAGTATGTAATCCATACAAAATTATGTGTTAATCGACGGTTTCTGTTATTGGTAAGGCTTCCGGTCAAGAGTGGGCTATTTATGGTTACGTTTTGGGGGAGTCAGAAGTTATCCATGGATTTTTGACTGCATGGGGGTCAGCACTTCTCACCCCTGCATTGTTCAAGGCTCAACTGGTAGTTACTGAAACTCAGAAGGAAAGGATCCTGTGCAGATATAATACTATTGACAGGGGCAGTGACTGAAGTCAAGGATCACAGCCAGCCAGAGGCAGCCTCACAGGGAGAGTCGGGGAATATAACCTGACCTCAGCCCCCTCCCTTCAGTGTCCTCCTGGGGCTCCTCATTGGCTGAGTCCCTCCAGAAGCTAGCGTCCAAGGAAACCTCTCCACGTTGCCCTGCAGCTCAGCTTTCCAGGGCAGAGAGCAGGGTAGAGAAATCTGCCACATTTGGATTTATCTGGATACATTTCTGACTGCAACTTCCCAAGAAAGTGGTTAAATCTCCTGCGCTCACAGCCCAGGGAGAGAAGAGACTATCTTTCAGGAAGATGAAGCGCAGGCCCTGCCTCGCCAAAGGCAAATACACCAGACGGCCACAGCATCCTCCAGCAGGAGCAAGAGGGGCAGCGTCTCGCCCGCCTGCCTCCCACATGTGTCAGCCTGGGAGGAGAAGCTTTCCCGAAAAAGGGCGCAATGGGCGGTAATGAGATGTGGCAGCTGAGTGTGAAATCCTGCCACTGGCCAGCGGCAACTGGAAACAAGGCCGAAAATAGCTCACGCAGAATCCCAGCTTCGGGACAGGGATGGAAACACTTTTACCAAGAGGCTTTCTTTAAAGCCACGTAGAGCACTTGTGGAAATGGTATTGTGACGTTACTTTTATTCCAAACATTCATTCCCAAAGGAACCCGGAGCCGCAGTATCCTTCTCTGTTGCTGAAGAAAAGGGACTGTGCTGGCAGGGCTGAGAAAGCTGCATGAAGAGGTATCAGCAGTGGCGACTTAGAAGGACCAGGGTCCAGGACACATCTGCAGGTGAAAGTGAAGACAAAATGCTGTCTTGTTCTCAAGACTACTTGTGTTTCTCCTTGTGGATAATAATATCCCCTTTCAATTTTGTCACCAGAACTGGATGAAGGAGATCATTACGTTCCTAGTTCTCAAATCTATTCTATGAAACCCAGCGTGCTGCCTAATAACTGAGTTTCCTAAGGAATGAATGCATTTTTGCCACCTTCTCTACAACCTCTCACAAACCTCTCTCCTAAAATCATGAAAGCTTTCATTAAATATTAATATTTATGTTATTTTTATCACAGAAGAAGTATCACAACCTTCAAACATGCTCACCAATTCCAGAGCATAAATTCTGGATCAATATCATTCAATAATAGAATGGTGATGAGTTTCTTCTATATGCTAAGCACTCAGAATACCAAGATGAGTTTATTCATTTTTTAAAAAATAAATTTTCTTGTATATATTTGAGATTTATAACGTGATGTTATGGAACACATAGACAGGAAAGTTGTGCTCTGATAAAACAGATTAACCTATCTATCATCTCACAGAATTACTTTTGTGTACGTGACAAGAGCAGCTAAAAAACACTTATTTACAAAAATCCCTAATACAAGTTTCTTATTTATTTGTTTGTTTGTTGAGACAGAGTCGCACTCAGTTGCCCAGGCTGGAGTGCAGTGGTGTGATCTCAGCTCACTGCAACCTCACCTCCCAGGTTCAAATGATTCTTGTGCCTCAGCCTCTCAAGTAGCTGGGATTGCAGACGGGCTAATTTCTGTATTTTTAGTAGAGACTAGGTTTCACCATGTTAGCCAGGCTGGTCTGGAACTCCTAGTCTCAAGTATCTGCCCACTTCGGCCTCTTAGAGTGCTGGGTGAGCCCCACACCTGCCCCCTAATGCAAGTTTTATTAACTATAGCCCTCATGTTATACATTAGATCTCCTATACCTGTTTATATCTGCTACTTTGTATCCTTTGATCTCTATTGCCCCATTCCCCCCACTTGCCTTGCCCATAGTAACCATTATTTTACTTACTGTTTCTGTATATAAGACCTCATTTTTAAAATAATCCACATATTCGTGAGTTCATACAATATTTTTCTTTCTGTGTCTGGCTTATTTCACTCAGCATGTCCTCTACATCCATCCATGTTGTGGCAAATGGCAGGATTTCCTTTTTTTCTTTCCTTTAAGGCTGAATAAAATGAGCCGAATATGGCCTGGGCTTCGAAGAAATGGATACATAAATAATTACAATATGGCATAATAAAGTAAAACTTTATATTTTACAAACAGTAAGATCGTTGCATAAGAAAGGGAATGACCAAAACCTAAGTGGGCAAAAAGGCTTCCACAGAATACGAATTTGGCTTTATGAGATGAATAGGAGTCTGTGAGGTGGCTAAGTGTGGGAAGGGCATTCCAAGCAAAAGGAACAGGATGTGCAAAGGCAAAAAGGCCCAAATGACTGTGCTGTGTCCTAGGCACTGAGTGCAAGTCCGCACCGCTGAGGCAAAATGTGCTCAGGGAGGGAGCTGGAGAGGAAGGCAGGCAGCAGGTGATGCCAGGCAGTCAGTGGAGCACGATCCATGGAGGTGTGTTCCAACTAACCTAATGGCAGGAGCAGACTGAAGATGGTTTCTTTTCTGTTTTTATTTTGTTTAAATTAAATTCAAGTCTCTATCCCTGTAAAAGTTTCATCTCAGTTCCATTCTCAGATGAATTCTTGAGTGGGAGGGACAGAGGCATTGACGCCATCATGCTATGAGTTGAGCATCACCTGTGTCCCCCAGGGAAGTGTGTCATACAAGTGAACAGTCTTTCACAGCATCATAGCAAGGAAAGAGAGTGCTGCCTACAGGTTGCAGAGAGATAATGGGTTTAAAGCAGGGGTATAAGTTGCTCAGATTCAGGTTTAGGAAGATCCCCCTGAAAGCACTGTGAAGAACTATATGTATTGGATGGTAGGAAACATAATGGGTTAGTTTTCTAGGGCTTCTAAACAAATTATCACAAACAAAGTGGCTTAAAACAACAGAAAAATTATTCTCTCAGCATTATAGAAGCCAGAAGTCTGAAATCAAGCTTTCACCATACTCCTCCTGGAGGCTATAGGGGAGAATCCTTCCTTGCCTCTTCAAGCCTCTGGTGGCTGTTGCGAGTCCTTTGCTTCCTTGACTCGTGCCCACATCTTTTCATTCTCTGACTCACTCCATCTTTATATTACCTTCTCCTCTGTGTGTTTGTTGTCTGCTTTTCTGTCTCTTAGAAGGACACTTGGGACTGGAGTTAAGGCCCACTGGGGAATCCAGCAAGATCTCATCTCAAGGTCCTTAATTACATCTACGAAGACTTTGTCCAAATAAGATTGCATTCACAGATTCCAGGGATTTGGACATGGATATATCTTTGTGGGGACCATCATTCAACCCAATAAGAAGAATCTTATTTCTCAACCTACGATCAGCAAACCAAGTACATTAGGACCTCACGGAGTACTGCACTCTATCATTTGCACAATACTAGACTGGAAATGTGGACTCAGGAGGTGTCATCCAGCCACCATGAGGACAACCTTGTGATGTGAGTGTGGGAACTAGAACTAGAATGATTAAGACTGAATAGTGACTTGAGAGTAGGAGATGAGGAGGAGAGTGAGCATGATGACTTCTGGGTGTCAACATGGGACCACTTACTGAGATGAGAATGCAGTGAGAAAGCATAGAATCCTAGGAATCTCAAAAGCTGGAAAGACAGTGCGATCATCCTGTCTAGCCCTTCCATGATTCAGGATTTCCCTTTTTGCTCTCCTTTACAAATGATCATGCAACTTTGGTTTAAGCCACTGACTTTAATTACACCAAAGTTGCATGATCATTTATAAAGGATTTGTCTCACTGTCTTGTCTGTTTCCTTCACCAGCTTATAAACTGAATGAGAAAAGAGGCCGTGTTTGTTGGGTTCATGGTTATTTCCCCAGAACCTGATAGAGTACCTGCATGTTGAAGATGCTCAATATGTATTTTCCTTATATACATATATATTTTTAAATTGCATTTTATCAATATGTATTTTCATGGGGACTTTTGGTGGTGGTGGTGATTTTTAAAACTACTTTATTGAGGTACAATTGTCAGACAAAAGCTGTACATATTTAATGTAAACAATTTGATGAGTTTGGAGATAAGTGTTCACCCATGTAAATACGCATTTTTTAATGGGTGAATGAATGAGCAATGGGTGACAGGAAGGTGTGGAAACTAGGTAAGAATTAGAACGGCCAGGACTTAACAAGAGTTATTATAGCGGTTCCACTTCCATTTGGGGCAGCTCTAATTGCATGTTCCTCTTTATACAGTCGCTTATTTTGTTCCGTAGGTCACTCAGATTGAGTCTAGCTCTTCCTCTACATGAAAATTTATTTCAAATACAAAGAGAACTATTGTGCTCCCTGAATCTCCTCCTCTCTGACTAAGTATCTTCATTTCCTTTAACCACATGGCCTGTTTTAGTCCTGTTTTAGAAATGCATCACAGTTCTAGTTGTTCTCTTTTCATTCACTCAACAAATATTTATATGAGTATCCACTGAGTGCTGTTTGCCAGGGCTATGAATGCAATAGGAGAGAAAACAGACATGCACACGCCTTCCGCTTTATCAGTGTTCCTCTGAAGTTATTAAACATAGCAATCCCCAGAACTAAGAAAACAGATGCCCCTTCCTTTATACTGGTATGTGCTCTTTTACTACTACAATATATCTAAATAAGAAATACCAGTTCTTCACTTGCTTTTTTGCAGTAGTAGAGGTGGTATTTCCTGTTGTTTGTACAGCCATCGACCGTGAATTGAGTGTGACTTTTCTTTTGGGTAGAAGAATATATATACATAGAAGGATGTAGAAGATATGTACAACTCAACTGCCTAGATCCTTCCATCCCTTACAAAGAGAACACATGCTTGCACTCTTTGCTAAAGGTAGTGCAATGCTCAGAAATGCGCCCCAGCATCCAGAGGAGCTGGGTGTTTTTCAGGCATCTGTGAGAAAACAGATGCTCTGTCAAGCCAGGGACATGGGCTCAGGTTACATCATGTGTTCAGTGAAGCACATCAGAATCACTTGCCTAGTAGAGTCTCGAGTAATTGTCTTCTTTCTTATTCTTCTATTATTGTATGCATTTTTTCTATTTTTATTAATGAAATAAACCCACAATAAAACAAAAAAATTTCAACAAAACTGATGGGATTTTTTTTCATTGCAAAGTAATTTGTTCACTAATGGAGGCTCCCAAGCTTCAGAAAAGATATTCTCCTTTAAGGGAACACAGATGTTTGACTTCAAATTCCATATTTGTGACATTTCAATATTGGTACCCTCATTTTTTTTTTACTAATGAAATTGTAAGAAAACAAAATCTGCTTGTCCTACAGCAATTTGGCTGTGATTCAAAATTTTTCTTATTAAGATGAAATAATATGTTCTGCAAATCTAATTGCAGAGGAATTAGACACATTAAACCAAATAGTCATCTGTGATACAAAGTGAAATAAACTAGAGAAAACCCATTTCAGGAAATAGACAGTAGAAAGAGGTTCTAAAGAATGTCTGTCTGCTTCTGTTGTTGTCATTTCTGGGTTCAGTTTTGATGTTTTTAAATGAAAATTTTTAACCTCAGATCTCATTTTCTTTATTTCCCTTGCCCTGTCTTATAGTACCTCATTTTTAAATGACACACTTATTTCACTTACATTGTACTTATGTAGTTGAAGTGAATGGATTAGGATCATTTGCATTTATATGCAATTAAGTTGGTCAATTATAGACCATATATCTGTTGGGGTTTTAGCTAATAGTGGTTAGAAAATAGGAAGAAATGACAAAAAAAGTTTAGTGCAAGGTGTATTGGACATAACGAGAGTACATAGGTAAAACTCACCAAAACTGTTTGGCTGTTTTAATTTGCCTCAGTCTTCAACTTTAAACAAGAACGTGTTAGATCAGTTGCAGTATAACTATTTCAGTTCTCCAAACACCATCAGGTTGTCTGTTCTTCAGACCAAGTTCAATGCCAGATACATAGTAAATGCTGAATATTTGCAGAAAGAAGTGAACTCATGGACAAATAAATGCTGCATTTCTTCCTTTTTTTTTTCTTTCTTGGTAGATCAGTAAAGACCTCTAAGCTCTGACACCCATAATCAAGGTACAAACATTTGATTCAACTAATAGAGAACTATTTTTTGATTAGAGTTATAAACAGAACACTAGATGAATTTACTTATTCTTCTCTACTGAAGGCATTAGGTCACAATTAGCATTTACTCAAAATGTTTGTATATTTAAATTTCTCTATAAATTTATATTATTAATTGTTGTGACTAGAATATAATTTTATTTAGAAATGGTTTCCAAACTATACTATAGCCATGATCAGTTGGATAATTCAGCATTTTTATAACTGATATCAATCATTGCAAATTATTTGAAATCCTGATGATCCTCATTGATAGTTCCAGTCACGTCCCACACATACCTCTAACCCAGAACGAACAGGTTGCAACAAAGGTGTGTTTGTGCACACATGTGTGTGTATATATGTGTGCATGTGTGCGTGTGGGTGTGAAAGCATTGTAGATATTTTGTGTTCTCTTATTTTGTAAACACAATATTAATCTTGCTTGTCAGTCCTTGAGGAATTTTTTACTTTCACTGTTTACATAAGCAACCAAATGTTCATAAAAAGTCAACTTGACCATATAGGATGAGCTATGGTGTATTCTGAAATAGCATTCTTCAAACTTTCTCAGCAATTGCCAGCATGCTCAGTGACTGCCAGAGTATGACTAACCTTCTTAGATCAGTTCCCACTGTTGTGCAATGCATTCTAAAATACAGCAGCAAATAAATATATGATGTCACAGAGACAAAAACTCTGCAGGTAAAAACTAGCATAAAGCAGATAAGCATTCTCTGGCCAGGATACAGAGTTTTAAAACCTCTTAAAATAATTAAACCTTACTCTGAAAACACTACATACCAGATGTTAACTGCCCAAACTTGTTTTTGAACAGATTCATTTCGTGTCCATAGAGTTTAATGCACACATTCATGTTCATGCAGTTCAATTCATGAAGTTTTAAACTATTTCAGTACTTAGCCCATTGATCGATCCTAGACATTAAAACGAAGTCTGTTGTTCTTTTTATTCATTAAAGATAAGACTATTTCTGTCAATGATGATTGGATCATCCTACTTGACTATCAACAGATCCCTCCCCTAACATGCATGTGCACAAAAATTACCAGAGCCTTTCCTAAATTGATTGTTAGATAAGTTGCTTTGATGTCACTAAGGCTCACATGTTGGCCTAGGTTGCAGGGGAAAGAGGCTGGGGGCATAATCTCATTTCTAGTGGAAGAAGCATAGGAATAGAAATCAAAAGATTCGCATCCTAATCTTGGCTGAGACTTCAAAGAGCAGCGTGACTTGGTCCAAGAAGTGGCACTGCTCTAAACACTCATTAAATATTCCCAACATGTACAGGTAGGTTGAGATAGGTGCTATAGTATCCCCTTTTACAGGTGAAAAGATTTAGATACTTTCCCTGTGTCAGGCCATAGGTTAGGATCAGAGCAAGGATTCTGCCTGGAACAGGTTGGCTCCTACACTGCTATTTTGGAGGCGTTGTGATAACGCATGTTAAAGGACTTTGAAAAGTATAAAGAATGATTATTATTATATAGGAGGGACACTCAATAGATGTATTTATGTACTGAAATTGTATTGAGGGTGGAAGAAATAGTGAAATAATGGATGGTGATGGCTGTTGATGATTGTAAGGGTGGTCACCACCTGATTTTCAGGAGTGGCATATGCTAGCTAAATAGGGCAGATAAGCTAAACACAATCTTACCATATGATTCAGCATTTGAACTTTCAGGTATTTATCCAACTGATTTGAGGTTTACATCCACACAAGAGCCTGCAAACCAATATTTATAGCAGCTGTATTCATAATGGCCAAAAACTGCAAGCAACTAAGATGTCCTTTAATAGGTGAATTGGAAAATAAACTGTGGTACAGTCAGATGACAGAATATTGTTTGATAGTAAAACTAAATGAGCTGCCAAATCAAAAATGACATGAATGGGCCGGGCATGATGGCTCATTCATGTCATGTGCTACTATAATCC
Source organism: Callithrix jacchus (assembly GCF_049354715.1). Taxonomy (NCBI): domain Eukaryota; kingdom Metazoa; phylum Chordata; class Mammalia; order Primates; family Cebidae; genus Callithrix; species Callithrix jacchus. The sequence goes on from NC_133509.1 coordinate 96,360,995, forward strand.
CAGCACTTTAGGAAGCCAAGGAGGGCAGATTATGAGGTCCAGAGATTGAGACCATTCTGGCCAACATGGTGAAACCCCGACTCTACTGAAAATATAAAAATTAGCTGGGCATAGTAACATGTGCCTGTAGTCCCAGCTACTCAGGAGGCTGAGGCAGGAGAATCGCTTGAACCCGGGAGGCAGAGGTTGCAGTGAGCCAAGAATGTGCCATTGCACTTCAGCCTGGCAACAGAGTGAGACTCCGTCTCAAAAATTAAATAAATAAAATAAAATAAAAAAGACATGAACGAATCTTAAATGCATAGCTCCAGGTGAAAAAACCCATCTGAAAGGCTATATACTTTATGTTTACAATTATATGGCATTCTGGAAAAGGCAAAACTATGGAGACAGTAAAAAAAATGCATTGATTTCAAAGGAGCAGGGCAAGAGGAGGAAGGGTCAAATAGGTTAAGCAGGAGGAATTTCTTAGAGTGGTAAAACTCTGCATAATACTGTAATTGTGGATTCATGATACTGCATATAGAGTAAACATTAATGTATGCACATTTTAAAGATCATTTAGAAGGTCAAGGGTCCTAGAATTGACTGCACTGACAAAACAATCTAACTGTATTAAAAATCTATAAAGCAACTTCACTGAAGGAGGTGGGAGGAAAAGATGCTGTCCTAAGCTATTTTGGAAATGAGAGGAGTCTGTATGATCAAAGGAGATAAAACTGCACATAAGGCCGGGCGTGGTGGCTCAAGCCTGTAATCCCAGCACTTAGGGAGGCCCAGGCACGTGGATCTCAAGATGTCAAGAGATCGAGACCATCTTGGTCAACATGGTGAGACCCCATCTCTACTAAAAATACAAAAAATTAGCTGGGCATGGTGGCACGTGCCTGAATCCCAGCTACTCAGGAGGCTGAGGCAGGAGAATTGCCTGAACCCAGGAGGCGGAGGTTGCGGTGAGCCGAGATCGCGCCATTGCACTCCAGCCTGGGTAACAAGAGTGAAACTCCATCTCAAAAAAAAAAAAAACTGCACTTAATAAAGTTGTTTCCCATAAGGTTTGAAGTTAACAATTCTGATACTGCTCTACATGTATACCAGACTAAATAATTAAGTAAATGCATGGTGGATGGTGGCAGCCAGATTTCTCATGGAGTTCACAGACAAGCAACAGGAATAGGCTAGACTGGTCCATGTGGTAATGAATTACAGTTGAGGCTATCGGTATAAATTCACTCACGTTTAGCTTAACATAGATACCTATGGTTACATATAGAAGTATTTATAGATATTTGTACATATATACAGAGCTTAGTATACATATTTCCTTGTTCTGTCAGCTAAGAGAGCCTAGAAACCAGCAATACCCCAGTAGTAAGGAGAACTTCTAGTGCCCAGATATTGGTTTTAATACTGCTCTCCAGTAAAGGAAACTAGAGCTCCTTGGAGAAACTGCTGATTCTAAGTTGGGTTAGCATATGTACAAGTTGGCCCTGGAGCATCTTTTAGTGCCAGAAAGTAAGTATCTAACACACACACACACACACACACACACACACTCACACACGATAGGAGGATCTCAAAGGGGTATAGGAGCCAACTTCAACAAGAGCTCCTCCTGGCCAAACCTGAAACAATCTGAACCACAAAATAATGCAATATCAGACTATAACCCAAAGTATGTAATAACTATGAGTTCACACTAATAAATGAATCATTGAATAAATAAATCATGGAAAAGTGACAAATCTCCTATGCAGAAGAATTCCAAATAATTTCTGTAGATATTCTACACTCACAGAGGTAGAACATAACCCCCTACTCCTTTGATGTGGGCTATATGTAGTGACTTCCTTCCAAAGGGTGCCGTATAGACGTGGTTTAACTTTACAGTGAAGAACATGACAAATTACCTGAGCCAAGCGATCAAGATCAATATCAACAGTAATAACTCATGTTGACGGAATGTACCCTTGAACAAGGCAACAAAAAGTCTCTTTATCTTTGTGATTTTCTACCCAAAAACCCATAATCCAGTCTAATCATGCAAAAAAATCAGACAAATACCAATTAAAGAGCAATCTACAAAATATTTGATGAGTATTCCTCAGAAAACAAGGTAAATCTGAAAAATTGTCACAGCCATGAGGAGACACAACAACGAATGTAATATGGTATCCTGGATGGGATTCTGAAATAGAAGGGCATTAGGGGTGTATTACCAGCACTTTGGTTGAGGCACATGGTTCACCTGAGGTCAAGAGTTCGAGACCAGCCTGGCCAACATGGTAACTAAAAATTGCCTCTACTAAAAATACAAAAATTGGCTGGGTGTGGTGGCAGGCACCTGTAATCCCAGCTACTCAGAAGGCTGAGGCAGGAGAATTGCTTGAACTGGGAGGTGGAGGTTGCAGTGAGCCAAGATTGCGCCATTGCACTCCAGCCTGAGTGACAAGAGCAAAGCTCTGTCTCAAAAAAAAAAAATAGTAAAAATAAGAAGAAGGACATTAGATAAATACAAAGGAAATCTGAATAAAGTATAGACTTGTTTAATAATATACAGGTGTTGATTCACTAATGATAACAAATATATATTGTTAATAATAGGAGAAACTGGATATGGAGTACGTGGAAACCCTTTACTATCTTTATAATTTTTTGTAAGTTTAAAACTGTTCTAATATATATATATATATATATATATATATATATAATATATATATATATACACTTCTCTGTAATATATATGTATAGTATATATACTTCCCTGTAATATATATGTATCATATATATACTACCTAAAAACCCATAATCCAATCTCATCATGCAAAAAAATAATCAGACAAATACCAATTAAGGAACAATCTGCAAGATATTTGATGAGTATTTCTCAAAACAAGGTAAATCTGAAAAATTGTCACAGCCATGAAGAGACACAACAACTAATGTAATATGGTATCTTGGATGTGACATACTATAGAGAAGTGTGTGTGTCTGTGTGTGTGTATCTGGAGAGAGAGACTATTTTGGATTTACTTAGATTACATCACTGAATGATATTGATTTTCACCAACTCCATTAATTATTTTTTGAAGTGAGACTAAAAGATATAATCAGACACAATCCTGTAAATATCAGTTCATCTCCTTGGATATTATGATGATTTTAGTCACATATGCTCCTTTTGGATGGACATAGCTATAAGGAAAGAAATTTTTAATGCAGAAGTATATTTAATTTATTTGTTAAATAAACAATAAATATCTCCAGATAGTGGCAAATGGAAAGGAATTACATCCAAACCAGCCCTCCTTAGGATTTCTACTATTAGAGTTCAATGGCGGCATAAACCATCTCCAGAGTATGCTTTTTCTATAGATGATTTATTAGATGATTTATGATGAAGTCAAACACACAACTGTCATTTAACCCCTCCAGGAACCTGATGAAATGCCTGGTCTGACAGGAAGATGCAGAGAAAGTTACGAAGTGGGGTATGTGAGCTTCTGTGTTGTTATTCTTGGTCCTGCAGTATGGTCAATGATGCATCCTGAGTGCTCACCCTTTCCCATGTTGTAAAGCAAATTGGATGGATGAGTGGGATTTGGAGGAGAAGGAACCTGCATTATCACTGCTTTACCTTGACCCCCGCCTGTAGACAAGGCTGAGAGGGTGACTGCAAAAATCAGAGCAACAACTAACATATGCTGGATACATATGCTGGGCCAGGATGATGCCAGGTCCTTTATAGTTGGTCAGTCCTCACAACAACCCTATGAGCAGTAGTCTCATCCTTAAAATTTTGAGGGGGCCTAGTAGTCACTACTGTTCTTCACTCCATTAATTATCAAAAAAATTAAAGTATAAGACAAAGGAGTCACAGATGAAGATATTATAATATCACCCCTATTACGGATAAAGTCTCTCTTACAGTGCTGGTGGGAGCATAAATTGATATAGCCATTTTGGAAAACTAAACCTGAACATATGCATTCTCTATGCCTCAGCAATTCCACTCACAGAAATATACCCAATAAAATGTATACATGGCCGGGCACAGTGACTCATGCCTGTAATCCCAGAACTTTGGAAGGCCAAGGTGGGCGTATCACAAGGTCAAGAGATCGAGACCATCCTGGTCAAATGGTGAAACCCCGTCTCTACTAAAGATACAAAAAATTAGCTGGGCATGGTGGCATGTGCCTGTAATCCCAGCTACTCAGGAGGCTGAGGCAGGAGAATTGCCTGAACCCAGGAGGCGGAGGTTGCGGTGAGCCGAGATTGTGCCATTGCACTCCAGCCTGGGTAACAAGAGTGAAACTCCGTCTCAAAAAAAAAAAAAAAAAAAATTAGCCAGGTGTGGTGGCATGTGCCTATAGTCCCAGCTACTTGGGAGGCTGAGACAGGAGAATCACTTGAACCTGGGAGGCAGAGGTTGCAGTGAGCCAAGATCATGCCACCACACTCCAAGCTGGTGACAGAGCAAGACTCTGTATCAAAAGAAAAAGAAAATGTATACATATGCTCACCAAAAGACATGTACTGGAATGCTCATAGAAGCACTATTTGTAAAACTGGAAAATATCTATTTGCCTAGCAACAGTAGAAGGGATCAATAAATCTTGGTATATTCACACAATAGATTATTATATAGCAATAAGAATGATCAAACCATAACTATAGGCAATAATATAGATGAATATTACAAATGTAACATACAGGCAAAGAAGCCAGATGCAGAAGAGCATGAACTGTATGATTTCACTTATGCAAATTACAAAAGTAGGAACATGAATTGGGTTTTAGAAGTCAGTTCAAGATAGCTGTTGCCCTTGGGTGGGGACAGTTACTGAGAGGGAGCAGGCTCGAGACTGCTTGGGGATAGCAATATTATATTTCTTGAAATGAGTACTAGTTACTTGGGTGTGTTTGGTTGTGAAAATTATAGAACAACAAACAAGCAGTAAGCATCTTTATCATATATATTGTACTTCAATTTAAAAAGTTTAAAAATCCTCTCCTGATCCCATCTTTCCATCCAACTACCACCGTTTCTCCTCTTCCCTGTAAAGTAAATGTCTTTGAATGGAGTATCTTTGCTCACTGTGTCCAATGTCGGCATTCTCTCTTGAACCCAGTCCAGCAAATCTTTTGCCCTAGGTTCTAAAGAGCTGCTCTTATAAAGATCAATGATGACTTGCATATGGCTAAATCCAATGGTTTGCTTGCCTCATTGTACTTACCAGCAGCATTCCAGACAGAACATCACTCTTTGAATATTTTCTTGGTTTCTGTATGCATTATTAATCTCTCGGTGAGCTCGTCAAGCCTCATAGCTTTAAATGTCATGTCTACACTGATGGCTCTCTAATTTCTATTTTCAGCCCAAATCTCTCCTTGGCACATCAGGTTTGTACATTCAATTGCCCACTCAGCATCTCCACGTGGATGTCTAATAGACATCTCAAACATGATAAATTCCAAATGGATGTTCTGATATCCTCCAAATGTGCCCTTCCCACATTATCCTCCTTCTAATTAGACCTACACTGTCCTTCCAGTTGTGTAGTCCCCAAACCTTGGAATAACCCTAAACTCCTCTTTTTTTTTCTTATACAATGCATCTAATCCATTAACCAGACATGTTGATTCTACCTTCAAAATATATCCAGAATCTACCTACTTCTTGCTGCTTAGACTGCCACCATCCTGGTACAATCCACCTTCCTCTCTCACCTGGATTATCTCAGTAGCCTTCTAGATGATTCTTCCCTGTCCCTCACTACCCTGCCCCTTGCCTCTGCCCTTGCTGCCTCGCAGTCTATTTCCTACAAAGACTGATCCTGGTAAACAAAAATCCAAAGCATGTCCTTTGTCTGCTCCAAACCCTCCTAATGATTTCTCCATCTCACTCAGAAGGAAAGGCAATTCCAGGCTATGAACTTAAAGACTCTGTATGATCTGACCTCACATTGGCTTTCAACCCTCATCGTGCACAGTTCTTCCCTCGTGTGGTCTGCTTTAGCAGCACTGGGATTTGTATGGGAACCTGGACACTCCAGGCATTTCCCTTGCTCAGGGCGTTTGCACTTGCTGTTTCTTCTCACTGCCATACATGGTTTTCTCTCTCATTTCCTTTAGGTCTTCTTTACTCAAATGACATCTTTTTTAAAAGAGGATTTCTATCTAAAATTTTATACACACATCTCTGTATCCCCCTTCCTGGCATTATTTTTCTTCTTCTTCTTGGTCCTTATCACTCTCGTGTGTGTGTTTGTTCATGTATTTGCTGACTGAGTGAGTGATTCTTTCTCTCCCAATAAGCTGCAAACTCTGTGAAGTTTGATATATTCTCTGTGAAGTGATATATTCTTCCCAGTTTTGCCCCCTCACGCTGCAAGCCCAAGGTAGAATTAGAGCACATCCAATGCGTTGTCCCTCTGCCTCTGGCATTCCAAACGTTGCCACAAACCAAATCAATCTCCCTCTATGACATTCCCAGAGAAACTTTGTTTTCTTCCATTGGAAAGATTTATTTTTCTGATTCAATCAAATGTACAACTAGTTTCTGCAGGATTATTTGTACTCTATCGGGATCCTGAGGAATTTGCTCCTGGGCTGTGAAGACGGGAAGCTGAGTCAGAGCACAGTTATTCACCCAATCCCACAGCCACACGTGCCTGCTCACTCACGGGATCTTCCCGCTCTCCTCAGGAAGGCTTCTGAGCTGCTTCCTCAGGATGTCCTGTGATTGCAGCCTGACATAGCAAAGCCATGCGAATGCCATCTGTTCAGTTATATAATATGAGATCTGGGAAGAATTTTCAACGTAGGATTTGCTGCCCAAATTGAATCATTTTCAGAAAGGAGATTAAGCATTCTTTGCTGGGAAAAGGAGAAATTGCCATAAAAACTATCATTTCACTGAGCATAAACAAATTTGTCTAAAACACACAAAAGAAGATGACAAATTTGCTTCACTAATATTTGCTTGCATTAAAAATATACACAGGGCTATGGTTCAATTTCTTAAATGCAAAATAAATTCTTAATTGGGAAAATGGAATTAATTTAACTGATCTTAATTTTGTTTAGATCATTAGGCTGCTCTATATTGCTCCAAGCAGAATTTGGGGTTAGGGGGCTGGGTGGAGGAAGAAGAAGTGTTCATTGCTACAGACTTGACAAGGTTATTAACACTGTAGAATGATTTTTCTTTCAGCCAGGCACAGTGGCTCACACCTGTATTCCCAGCACTTTGGGAGGCCGAGGCAGGTGGACCACAAGGTCAGGAGATCGAGACCATCCTGACCAACATGGTGAAACCCGTCTCTACTAAAAATACAAAAATTAGCTGGGCATGGTGGCACGCGCCTGTAGTCCCAGCTACTCGAGAGGCTGAGGCAGGAGAATTGCTTGAACCCGGGAGGCAGAGGTTGCAGTAAGCCAAGATTGCACCACTGCACTCCAGCCTGGCTACAGAGCAAGACTACATCTCAAAAAAAAAAAAAAAAAAAAAGATTTTCTTTCCTGGGAGGGAAATATATCTGACCCACCATCAGTCAGACAGAAACCCTGATTTGTTATTTTAACATGACCTTATGTGACCCATGGTCACCTTGTATGACCAAAGAAAACCATTTATGAAATAGCTTCCTGGAGTTAAGGATCTAAATGGTAACTTTGTAGACTAGGTTCTCTCTCATCATCTAATTTACTCACCTAAACACTTGTTTCTTTGCCCTTATTCTTTTTTTTTTTTTTTTTTTTTTTGAGACGGAGATTCGCTGTTGTTACCCAGGCTGTAGTGCAGTGGCGCAATCTCGGCTCACCGCAACCTCCACCTCCTGGGTTCAGGCAATTCTCCTGCCTCAGCCTCCTGAGTAGCTGGGATTACAGGCATGTGCCACCATGCCCAGCTAACTTTTTGTATTTTTAGTAGAGACGGGGTTTCACCATGTTGACCAGGATGGTCTCGATCTCTTCTTTGCCCTTATTCTTACTGGCTCTCTAGTATAATATCCTGAGAATTTATGTTGAACTGCACTAATTTTTTTCTATAATAATGGAACTAGCACTATTTTTATGATTACAAAAAACAGATTTTATGATCTTAAGTTGATTTTACTGGGAATAAAATCAATCAGTACAGAAAAGTATAACAGAGGAAATAAAGATCATCACAATTCCTATTACCTGAAGATTATACGCTTAAGGTGTTTGGTATATTCTTCTGTAATTTTTATGCATACATGTTTTTTAAATAAAAATTAACCCTACATATAAACCAAACAATATTATTTAGCTAACAAAAGAAGAATAAATTGTAATTTTTGGTTGGCTGCATAAAGGCAAAGAGAATCCAGCCATTCACAAAGGAACAGGGTCAGATAAGGAAGCCAAATAGACTGCAATGGAAGTTCACCCTGAATGAATGAATGAATGAATGAATGAATGAATGAAGAGCTATTTTACTGACTCTGGTCAGTCAGGGAACACCTATCAGAAAAAGACATTCGGCTGGGCACAGTGGCTCACACCTGTAATCCCAGCACTTTGGTAGGCTGAGGAGGGTCTATCACCTGAGGTCAGAAGTTTGAGATCTGCCTGGCCAATATGGTGAAAGCCTGTCTCTACTAAAAATACAAAAATTAGCTGGGCCTGGTGGCAGGTGCCTGTAATCCCAGCTACTTGGAAGGCTGAGGCAGGAGAATCACTTGAACCCAAGAGGCAGAGGTTTCAGTGAGCAGAGATCATGCTACTGCACTGCGGCCTGGTCAACAGAGTGAGACTCCATCTCAAAAAAAGAAAAGAAAGAAAAAGCAACATTTGAGTAGAGGCAAGCGAGTGATGGAACTCTGTAAGGATCTAGGGAAAAACTTATCTATGCAGTAGGAGGGAACCGCAAGTGTGAAGGTACTGAGATAGGAGTGAACTTAATGATCTGATGGAAGAGAACAGCATGAAGGGCCCAGGAGCTAGTGTGGGATGAGGCAGCGGAGAACGGCAGGAGACGACATGCCAGAGGCAGGTTTTTCCTTTTTCAGGTTTTCTTCAGTTCTTCTGATTACCTCAAGAGAAAGGTCTTAGTTTGATGTTAGCACATATTTAACACTCTTCTGGTGTTTATTCTAGTTTTCAGCCAAAAGATAGCAGATTTGGGATCACAGTCTTCTGAGATGATGGTATTTAACCAAAAAATAATAATGTTGGTTTTTATTTTCTTTATTTTCACAATTACCATTTATTTTATTTTTTGAAATAGCGTTGCCCAGGCTGAGTGCAGTGGTGCTATCACAACTCACTGCAGCTCTAACTCCCAGACTCAAGCAATCCTCCTACCTCAACCTCTCAAGTAGCTGGAACTGCAGGAATACAGTACCACACCCAGCTAATTTTTTATTTTTCGTAGAGATGAGGTCTTGCTATGCTTCCCAGGCTGGTCTCATACTTCTGGGCTCAAGCAATCCTCCCACCTCAGCTTCCCAAAGTGCTGGTCTTACAGACATGAGCCACCTCACCCAGCACACAATTACTATCTATTTATAGCAGGTGATGCTGGTTTCCTGTTTACAGGAGTGATAAAGTCTTTTTTTAAAAAAAAACAAATGTATTTAGGTTTCAAATTAAATCATCTTAAAAAAAATATGACATAAATGTAAAAAAGTGATATATGATCAGAAGTGGCAAAAACGATAAAAGTAATAGGCCAATGACTTAAGTTTGGGAAACACAGTTCTAACCCATCCCACCTATACCTGAACAGCCTAAAGATGAATCCAAACCTATTAGAGACTTATTCCTGCTTTCTAAGATGATCACAACCTTGTTAATCTAACTATAAATTAATCTGGATCACTAGTCTGTGACACTCCCACCCTCAAGTAAAATGTCTGCTTTTTGAGAGCTTTAATTCAGATTCTGTTTGGAAGAAAAAACATGTACCATGGTTAGCACATGGATTGGTCAGAGAGCCCTATCCTGCCTGTTAACCACATAGATTCTGGCAATGGTATCCCATTTATATCATGTAGGTGGTTTTACTGGTTGTTCCCCTAGTTGTTTCATTTCTTGTTTGTTTGAGACAGAGTATCGCTCTGTTGTGCAATGGTGTGACTTCAGCTTCAGCTCACTGCAACCTCTGCCTCCAAGGTTTAAGCAATTCTCCTGCATCAGCCTTCAGAGTAGCTGGGATTATAGGTGCCCACCACCACACCTATTTTTTTGCATTTTTAGCAGAGATAGAATTTCACCATGTTGGCCAGCCTGGTCTCGAACTTCTGACCTCAGGTGATTCACCCACCTCAGCCTCCCAAAGTGCTGGGATTACAGGCCTAAACCACTGCACCCGGAACCCCTCATTCTTTCTTAATTTGCCTGCTAGTTTGTTTTTGATATACTAATCAAAATGAAAGCCTTTCTTAAATGAACTACTTTCACAAACAAAAATGTAAGTTTTGGCAGTGATGGCTTAGAAGAGTATGTTCTATAATACCTACTTTGCAGATGCAATTTGAATTCTTCAGTATGAGTTATTTGGATTCCTTTTTTCTGAAATTCTTTCTAATGAGATTTTTTTTTTTTTTTTTTTTGAGACAGGGTCTTACTGTTGCCTATGCCAGAGTGCAGTGGCACGATCATGGCTTCCTGCAGCCTTAAATTCCTGGTTTTAAGCAATCCTCCTGCCTCAGCCTCCCACCTCAACATCCTGAGTATCTGGGACTACAGGGAGGACCACCACCCAGCTAATTTTTTATTTTTTGTAGAGATGAGATCTCACTATGTTACCCAGGCTGGTATCAAATTCTTGAACTCGAGCAATCCTTCCACCTTGGCCTCCCAAAGTTCTAACAAGATTTAAGCAGGGAGATGGATGAAAGTTGCTTTGTATTATTGATGTTCTCAGGAAAAAGAAAATCGAATCTGAACATAGCTATTCCAAGTACAGGTACAAACTGATTACTAGCAAGTTAGATGGCCCATCACCATACCCATCTAAATGTAAGTATGTTGCTTCTTTTTCAGTGGCTTCTAGAAGTGTGAGTCTGGAAAATACTGTCCCTACTTTCAAGTAGGAGAAAGCCTCCCTTGTACTAAGTTTTCAGTCATTAGAAAACTATTGATATAATCTTAATCAGAAGAGAAACTGGTTACTCATTTAAGTTACTGGTAAGATTTTTGTAAGCCCGGTGACAAAACACACAAGGTGCTGAAAAATTCTTCCCCCCAGAAAGAAAAGTAAAAGCGCTGGAGGATTCAGGGTCTAGTCTCAACTCTGTCAACTACCCCAGTACCTATTAACCTTGAAAAGCTCACTTAGTTTCTCTAGGCTCAGATTTTTCAACTCTAAAATGAAAGGAATAGATTAGACTCCCTTTAGAAAAGAAATGCAGTGTTTTGACCGAGCACAGTGGCTCAAGAATTCGTAATCCCAACACTATGCGAGGCTGTGGCAGGTGGATCACTTGAGGCCAGAAGTTCAAGGCCAGCCTAGCTAAGAGGGTGAAACACCATCTCCACTAAAAATACAAAAATTAGCTGGGCATGGTGGTGCACACCTGTAATCCCATCTACTCGGGAGGCTAAGGCAGAAGAATCATTTGAACCTGGGAGGCAGAGGTTACAGTAAGCCAAGATCACGCCACTGTACTCCAACTTGGGGGACAGAGCGAGACTCTATCTCAAAACAAAACAAAACAAAAAAACAAAATTGTAATGTTTTCACAAAATAGCATCAACAACAAATATTACCAAAGTTAATAAATTGGCCCTACATAAATAGAATATCTGCATTAAAAGTGTAAAAGATTTTCTGAATGACCAAGCAATTAAATTGTAGAAAACTGCAAGCACAAAAAGTATGCTTGTTGGAAAAAGCATGATTATAGGAAAGCGCTAAATTACATTTGGACATGGAAAAGCCATAAAATGATTCAGGCAGACAAAAATAAAATATTTGCAATAAGATGCACCCAACAGTTGTGATTTAGCTATAGGCCTGCCCAACTTGTTGGCCCAAAGAAGGAAAATAATTACTATATACTAAATGACTTGTCTTTTCCATTCCTAAAATATGCAACACTGTCTGGATCATTGTGATATGAATATAATGTCAGGTTATCACAAATGGGATCAATGCATAGCTGTTGGAGGGAATTGTGAAATCTCCATCTCTGAGCTGTTCTTCTAGAAGGGTAGAGAGAGAACAATAGCCAGGTTTTGAAACCATTAGAATGTATTTATAGAGCCATGCTTATATCATTTCATAATAATTTGCATGTTGTTGTCTGCTTGTTTATTGTGTGATCTAAGAACAATTTCCAAATTAAAATATTGTAATTGTTTCCATTAAGTTTGTCCCAGCAGATCTTTTTTTTTTTTTGAGATAAGATCTTGATCTATCACCCAGGATGAAGTGCAGTGTCACAGTCATGGCTCATTGCAGACTCTATATCCTGGGCTCAAGCAATCCTCTCACTTCAGCCTCCTGAGTAACTGGGACTATAGGGACATGCCACCACACCTAGCTAATTTTGTTTTTTTTAAGAGACAAGATCTCATTATGTTGCCCAAGCTGGTCTTGAATGCATAGGCTCAAGTGATCCTCCTGCCTTGCCCTCCCAAAGTGCTGGGATTACAGATGTGAGTCACCACATATTCTGACAAATCTTTTTCTTTACTACTCCTTTAAGTGGGACCTGTCATTGACCCAATACTCTGAACAGAATATATTCAACTGAGAGAGAGAAAAACATTGTGCCATAAATAAAGCAAAACTGTAACAAGAAGCCTTCCTTACATTTGTTGAAGACTAGCATAATGCTGCTAGTCTGTCCAAATGTTTGAGAATGGATTAAATGCCTTTCTGTGGTTCTTTTTAGGATCAAGATGCTACAGAAAGCTTTAGTATTTGATACATTTCAAGGGAGAAAAGGCTGAGTTTACTTATTTTTAAACACTATGTGTCTTTGTACTTAGGTGAATACATGTGAGCATATTTTAAATTAAATTCCTTTCAACTATTTCAACTACTTTTACAGACATTATTTACTAAGAGGACAAATGGGCAATATAATGAACTGCCAAAGGTGGAGGTGAAATGTCGCAGCTTACTGGAAGTAATGTATCTTTCTGCTGGGGTATCAGGATATGGTGATGATTACACTCCTTCAAGTTATTTCCTAGGAAACCATGTTGAATTTGAAACCATCTTGCATGTGAAAGCCTGTGTGGTCTTCTCACAGATCACATTTTCAAAGAGGTCAGAAGTCAATGTATATGTAGAATTTCAGACACTGTACTGTTTACCACAGGGACTGCACTCAGAAGCCTAAACATGTCACAGGCAAAGCTATTAGACTATCTGTTTAAAGAAAATCAATGTCCAGGCACTGTGGCTCATGCCTGTAATTCCAGCATTTTGGGAGGCCAAGCCGAGCAAATCACTTGAAGTCAGGAGTTCAAGACAAGCCTGGCCAACATGGTGAAACCCTGTCCCTATTAAACTACAAAAATTAGTCGAGCATGGTGGCATATGCCTGTAATCCCAGCTACTTGGGAGGCTGAGTCAGGAGAATCATTTGAACTTGCGAGGTGGAGGTTGCAATGAGCCGAGATCATGCCACTGCACTCCAGCCCAGATGAGAGTGAGACTCCGTCTCAAAAAAAGCAAGCAAGAAAGAAAATCAACTGGAAGAGGGTAAAGAGAAGCACAATTTCTCTGCAACACTGGGGAGTGAATTTGTACAGAAGACATTCCAAAACATTCATGAAGTTGACTGAAAAAAAAATAGAAATACAAATGTAAAATTTAAAGGAGACCATGAACCTAAGAAAACAGATGCTAGGGATTTTTGGGCTGAATACAAAACCTCTGAAAAGAAAAAGAAAAAGAATTTTTGCCAAAAGGCATCCTTTCCACATCTGAAGTAAAACCCACAAATACACATGAGTAATATCATGCAGGTTATGAAGTTCCTATGCAAAACCAGCAAATATTTTATATACCAGAACTGCTGGAATAGTTGTAGATATTCATTTTTTAAAGATCTGATTCTATAACAGCTCTGAAACACAAAGCTGGACTACAAAAGTGCATTTCACCACATATATCAGTTTTCTTGAACCCGCTCACTATCAGAAGTGGCCAACTTTTAAAGTTCCAAAGTTAGTGAAGAGACTGTGTACCAGACACTAAAATATGTCCATCTCCTTTGTACTGTAGCAATGCCATATTTAAGAAAAATATGAAAACACAACCAAAAACCAAACGGGATTGCAGAATTTCCTGACATTGTATTGTATTTCAGCAGCAGCCTCTGTATTACATACACACTGGAGTACCTTAAACGTGTCTTTTGCATTGAATTTCCCTTTTTCTTCCCAGAAGAATAAAGAAGCACATTTATTACAGTAAATAAAGTTGGCATTGCTCATATTAAACAAATAGGATGTCTGAACTGTATGCATTAAAGATTTTGGAATGACAAGGGAAGCAAATTACACATATTGGTGCTTATGCTTTCAGAAAGAACAGATGCTCGGAAGGTTCTAAATAACTGGTAAATATTACACTCATGGGCGGGTGATGAACAGTGAGAACACATGGACACAGGGAGGGGAGCACTACACACTGGGGTCTATTGGAGGGAACAGGGGAGGGGCAGTGGGGCGGGGGGAGCTGGGGAGGGATAGCATGGGGAGAAATGCCAGATGTGGGTGAAGGGGAGGAAGGCAGCAAATCACACTGCCATTATGTACCTATGCAACTATCTTGCATGTTCTGCGCATGTACCCCAAAACCTAAAATGCAATAAAAAAATATTAGAACAAAAAAAATGATGAGGTAGGATGTAATTGGTGGTGAGGGTCGGAGCTTTTTCTCACTTAAAATAGATTGGGCTCATTTGTGTGTGCAATGCATCAGTCCCTAATGCAAGAAAGAAAAGCCATGAATATGGACAGAATCAGTCTTCTCCAAATGGGAGATCCAAATCAGAACCTTTGAGGAGGTTTGCCTCAGCACCTGCTGTAGAAGTGGTTGGCAGACATGCAAATACACACAAGGTAACATGACAGAGCCCTGTTGAGAAGAGGTTCCACAGTGGTCCCCACGGCCCTGGAGTGTTCCATAACGGGACTGACTTGCACATGTGGTACGGTAAACCATAGGTATGGTTTGCTATACCCTGATCTTGTAGGTCATGTGATTGGACAAGCTTATTTGCCCTGGGTGGACAGTGTTCAGTGACTCACCTTGCTGAGTCATGCTAAACTTGTTGAGCATGCAGCTTAGTGCTTTAACGAAAGTGCCCTTAGGTGCATTTAGAAGCAATGGCCCGCCCTCTCCCTTCTTTGCTCTGTGTCAAAGTGTCATTGACACAGGACAGGGTTCCACACAGGAAATGATTAATATGAGCCAATCTTGAGTAGGTTTCTTGTGGTTTTTAGTTTTGCTTTAGTCAAAAGAAGGGAAACTTAACCGTTTCCAGTAGGTTTGATGAAGGTAAAAGCATTTGCCTCGTTTTTCTTTCCATGCAAAAGAGCATACCAGGAGACCACAAAAGCCAAGGCAATTTGTGGGCCTGTTCCCCTATTCCTCCCACCAGGTGTGGGAAAGAAGCAGAAATTTCTGTCTTTGAATGGATTCTACAGATGCCAGAGTATAAGAAAGTTCCAACAATTAGAAAGACCTCAAATTCATAAGGACCTTTAGAGTTGACCAAACACTTTCACTTAGTAATTTCATTTGTGCTACACAGCTTGTCCATGAGATAAGTCAGGGTTGACCTCCTCTTTATATGAGTTGATATTTGTAAAAATTGGAATCTACTGTAATATGTGTCCTGTATAAGTGATGTTCATTATATAAGTAATCTTCATTGTTCCCCGCTAGTGTAGATAAGGAAATGTCCACAGGAAATTTTGTAACAGAGGTCATCCTCCAGCCCCCACAAATACATACCCCCCCCACCCCAGATTATATGGAAGAATATGTTCAAGAGAAAGTGGCTGCTCACAACTTACTTTAACTTTTCTAAAAGAGGAAGCAGGCAGAACAGTGGGGGAAAAGGGAAGCTAACTCCTTCCCCTTTCATTTTCTCTGGGGCTGTTATGCAAAGTGATATTACAGAATATTTTAACTCCAATCAAATAAGAGAGCACATAATTAAAAGTATCAGAGGTAAGGGTTAAAGAAAATTATTTTCTAAGCTGTTTGTTTGTTTTGAAATAGAGACAGAGTCTCAATACATTGCCCAGGCTGGTCTCCAATGCTTGACCTCCAGCAATCCTTCCATTTGGCTTCCCAAAGTACTGGGATTACAGGCCTGAGGCAACACATCTTACCCTAAGCTATTTTTTAGAAGACAGTGTTTAACACATGATATGAACATGTGTGTGTGGTAAGTAAAGTAGAATGAGATTTCATTCTTTTTTCTTTTTTTTTTTTTTTTCCTGAGACAGTGTCCCACTCTGTGTCTGTCACCCAGGCTGGAATACAGTGGTGAGATCATGGCTTGCTGCAACTTCAAACTTCTGGACTCACGTGATCCTCCTGCCTCAGCCTCCCGAGTAGCTGGGAGTATAGGCACCCACCACTATACCCAGTTAATTTTTTTATTTTTGCTTTTTAGAGAGGAATCTTACTATGTTGCCCAGGCCTCAAGCCATCCTCTAGTGCATAGACTTACAATGCACTAGAACTACAAGCATAAACCGCCTTGCGTGGCCGATATTTCTTTAAATTATTTGCTCTTTGTTTCAGAGTTTTTAAAAGATAACTCCTTATCTATCCTGATGACCAAACACCACTCAGGTTTTGAGCAATTTGTCTCACAGAAAAATCCCCTTTTCTTTCTTTCAATGACATCATCACTTGAATGATGTAAATGCTATTGGCCTTTTTGGCAATTATCACAAAACTATTTTTTATTATTTCGAGCATCCTTAAGGATTGTTTGATTCTCTGTTTGTTCTTGTCATATTCTCTCTCTCTCCCTCTGTCTGTCTTTCTGGGTTCCTCTTTCTCTGTCCACACCTGTCATTTCACCCTTTCCTACTTTCTCCTACTACACACTCTCTCTTCCCCACCTCATTCCTGTTAACTGTTGTCCTTTATGTACCAAGAACAATATCAATTTATGGAACATTTCCCTCTCTTGGGCTCCTTCATATGCCTGCTCCACTCTTCTCACAGTCTGCACCAAAATATCTTTTACAAGTGCTTGAAGAATCACCTTAAAAATCAGTTCATCAGATACATGCCAGTAGTGAAAACTTTGAGCTGATCCAAATGTTTCTCAGCAGGAGACTGATTAAAGAAATTGTGGTGAGTTTATTAAATGGAATACCATACAACTATTAACAGTACAAACATTTATTGACATGAAAGGTTGTTTGTGACATTTTTTGCATGAAAAAGTGAGTTATAGAGCAATATGTCTAATATGAAGATACTTTTAAGTGTGCATATTTGCATAGCAATGATTTTAGAAGGAGGTATTCCAAATTGTCAAAGGAGATTGCCTCTGCATAGTGGAATTTGTGTTTATTTTATTTTGTTGCTTTTCTTTTTTCTTGTCTGTATTTATTAGTTTTGTGACAGACCCATGTTTGTTTGTTCTTTGCAAAGTTAAAATGTTGCAAAAACACAAGGTTTGTCACCGCTATTCAAAGAAAGGTATCAAGGATTCACTATCTCCACTTTCCCAATGCCGTTTTCATTTTTGATGTAAGGAACAGAAGGAAATGTTTCTCATGGGTTATCAACCACAAGAGAAACAAAAGACAAGCTGAAGCTGTCATTGGCTTCATTTCTTCCCTCCCACCCACAGATTCAGCAGCATCCAACGTATACAGAGCCCCTTGAATCCAGCATGGCCCCTTACCTTGCTGACAGAGGCAAATTACGTGATCTGTAACTCTCGGGAACAGACTTGATGATTCTCCTCTGGGCCAAGGCCAACATCTATACTTCGTAATGCCCTGTGTGTACCACCTGATTTATTTAGCCATAGCTCAGATGTAACAATATGGACCCTCACCAGAGGTTATCTGCAGATCATTTCTAGGGAAATTCATTGTGTATCCAAGACAGGAGAGTCAGAGGAATGTTTAACCTACTTAAACAAACCTGCTGTTTTCAGTTTATTTAGCAGTACGGTTTATATACACAGTTATATTCACAACTGCAATAATTTCCAATTATTCTTATCTACTCAATAAGTGAATTAATAATGAGGGCAACTTATTGCTATCCATTTATTTGTATTATGACAATCCTGAAGGTAGTAGAACTGCATATGTTAACAAATATCCAGTGATTCAGATTTTGTTTTAATTCAGATTGGGCATTCCCCTGGTTGATTGAGTTAAATTTTATTGTAAAAATGCATCCACCAATTAATATCACCTAAAAACAATGTTTAGGGTTTATACATTGATTTCTTCAGTGAATAAACACTGTGAAGCACCTACTCTGTGCCAGGTGCTGAGTGGACCCTAGGCAAATGGACAGAAATAAAACATTGTATCTGCACTTAAGGATTTCTCAGACTGGTACCAGACAGATGAGTAAGGAAACAATTGTCCTCCAGGGAAATAAGTGCCATAATAGAAACTCCAGCTATCTATGTGTTGATAACATTCAGCCTATAACTTTTTCTCACATACTTAGGAGCTTTCTGGATACCTCCACTTGGATATTTCTCAGAAAATCAGAAACTACCCTGAATATTTAAAAGAGAAAGTTTAACGCTGCACAGGGAAGAGGGAGCACTGAGAAACCAAACAGGAAACTCTGAGGGATCCCTGAATCTGTCATCAGCAGGAAGCCACTATCACCCCTAGACTGGAGGGACAAAGGAAAGCCTCTGTCATTAGAGCACAAGGAGAGATCTTGCTGGAGAAGGCTGGAACAAGCCTGTCGGGAGGGAGGTGGGGCTGCAGAGAAGATGCATCCAGGACTGTAGACGCTGTCCGAGGTGGATATAGAAGAGGAGTAATTTCTCACTTTTCCCCTGCTCTTGTCTTCTAATCCCTGGCTGGTGCCTCCCATTGCCCAAACCATACCAGAAGCCCACTGACATTGGAGCCCAGGAGTTCTAGTCAGCAAATCAGCTCCCAGTCATGCATGACAGAGGAAGGAAAGAGCAAGAAAAATGCATCTGTGGACAAACAGATCCAGGACCAATATGTGCCTCAAACTCACTCAAAATGTTCAAAACTGTACTTTCTTAATTTTTTTTTTTCTGAAACAGGGTCATGCTCTGTTGCCCAGGCTGGAATGCCATGGTGCCATCATGGCTTACTGCAGCCTTAACCTCATGGGCTCAGATGATCCTCCTACCTCAGCCTCCTGAGTAGCTGGAATTATAGGCATGCACCACTATACCCAGCCTAAAACTGTACTTTTCATCTCCCTCACAACCCACCCCAACGCCAGAAACCTCTGCCTGTTTCCTATCCCAATCAGGGCTGGCAACAATTTCCCAAGTCAGAAACTTGGATAGCATCCACGATGCCTTTCTCATCATCATTCTGATGATCAATCACCAAATCTTTTGAGCTCTGTCTCCTTAATCTCTCAGATCAGTTCACTGTTCTCATCCTAACCACATGACCTGCTTTTAGGTCATCATCACTGCTGACATTGACACGACACCAGCCTCCTAACTCAGCCCTTGCCATTAGACTTGCCTCTCACTCTCTTTCAATTTGTCTTACCCAGAGTAATCTTTACAAAGTACACATCTGATAATGTTAACCTCTTGCTTAAAGTCTTTCTTTTGTGGAGTACCAGTAGAGTGTCCTAAAAATAAAATTCAAACTCCTTTTCATATGAGGTCCTTCTAATCTCGCCCCTTCTTCAGCCTCATCTTCTTGTTCATTCACTCATTCTTTCATTCAATACGTGTTTGTTGAGTGCCTAGTCGGTGTCAGGTACTACACCAAACACTGGGGACACTCCTCATCCTGCATGAGCCAGGCTCACCAAACAGCATCTGAGCCACACTCCTCTCTCTTCATGTTTTCCAGTGACTCCCTCCTTCACCCATCCCCATCCCCTCGCTTCCTCCTATGCTTCTTTCATATCTTAGATGACTTCCTCCAAGCAGCCATCCCTTGCTCTTCAAGCCTGGACTTATGCCCCTTCTAAGCGTTCCCAGAGTTCCTTGTGCATACTTTTTTCATGAGCTAGCCACACTTTATTACAGTTATTTATTTTGCTGGTCTAACTCTCCAACTAGTGTGTACATTCTCTGGGAGCAGCAGCCCTATTTTATTCATCGTTGTATTTCCATCACCTAACACAGTATTGAGCACATTGTAAGCCTTCAAATATTTATTAAATGAATTAATTAACTAATAAGCACAAGGTGCTATGGGAAGGTGCCCCATGAGGTACATCTCACCCACTTAGGGGTGACACAATGGTAGGAACAAACAATTAGGGAAGTCTTCCCAGAGAAGGTGGTATCTAAACTGTATTCTGAAGGGCAACTTGGAAAAGTTGTTGGGAGTTAGAAGGACAAAAAGTAGGTGAAATGGTAAGGGAAAACACACCAGTGAGAAGAGTTAGCATGATATCAACACAGAGGATTTTAAGTAGCTTTATATAGCTGGTTCCTAAAGTTCAAGAGAAAGGATGGTGAAAGAGGAAGATGATTAGGGATCATGAAGGGCTGTGCTAAAGGTTAGAAGCTTAACCTGAAATTCCTGAAAGATGAAACAAGGAATTGAAATGATCACACTTGGGCTTATAAACAACACTCTGGCAGCTGCTGGTGGATGAATTAGAGATGAGCAGGCCTGGCTGCAGGAAGAGCAGTTGAGACAAGAAATGATCAGGGCCTGAAATTGGACAAAGGGAAGAGGTGTTAAAGAAATCGAATTGACAGGACTTAGTGACAGACTGATAAGGGAAAGGGAAAAACAAAGGGTGATTCTAGAATGATGACTTCCATTTCACCATGTTGAGTTCAAGAAGCCTCTGGTGCTGGACCAGAGTCCAGGTAGAAATGTGCATTTGAGCTAAATAGGTATGAACCCAGAAATGTTCTAAACTAGATACGTGGGGCAGGAGTGACTATGAGAGAAATAAGGTTAAGTGACAAAGGGGCAAGTTTATGGATGCTCACGACACAGGTGTTTCAACTATTCTCTAAATTGAATTTTTCATAATAAAAGTTGAGAGGGAACAGTTGAGAAGAGGCTGATGATGAAATACTAAGTAGCAAAACCCTAGGAAGAAAATGAAAAAGAAGCATTCAAGAGGCCTATGGAAAACTAGCCAAAAGTGGTATCCGAGAAATCAAGGGAGGTGTTTCAAGGAGGAAGAAATTGTCAAATTTTGCAGATCAGTAAAGTGAAATAAGAACTCTAAAGTATGTTGTGAATTAAGCAATTTAAAAACTAAGTAGGCTGGGTGCGGTGGCTCACACCTGTAATCCCAGCACTTTGGGAGGCCAAGGTAGGCAGATCACTTATGGTCAGAAGTTCAAGACCACCCTGGATGATATGGCAAAATCCCATCTCTACTAAAAACACAAAAAAGTAGCCAAGCATGGTGGTATGTGCCTGTAGTCCCAGCTACTCAGGATGCTGAGGAAGGAGGATCACTTGAACCTAGGAGGTGGAGGTTGCAGTGAGCTGAGATCATGCCACTGCACTTCAGCCTGGGGGACAGAGCAAGACTCCATCTCAAAAAAAAAAAAGAAAAAAGAAAAGCTAGATAAAGGCAGTTTACTGGATTGACGGGAATAGAAGATAATGGGACTAAGCGGTGATTGGGAAGTGAAAAAGTAAAGACAGTGAGTGTAGACTCTTCTTTTGAGATTTAGTTATAAAGGGAATGCAGTATTAAGTGACAGAGAGGCTGGGCGAGGTAGCTCATACCTGTAATCCCAGCCCCAGCTACTCAGGAGGCTGAGGTGAGTGGATCTCTTTAGCCCAGGAATTCGAGGTTGCAGTGAGCCATGATCACACCACTGCACTCCAGCCTAGGGGATAAGATGAGATTCTGTCTCCAAAAATATAATAATAATAAATAACATCTAGAGAGGACTGTCCAATCGAAAGCCTCTTTTTAAGATGGGAGCCATCTGAGCCTGTTTGTACTTTAAAGGGGAAAGAATCAGGGTGGAGTTTTGATATACAGGTGAGAGAGGAGATCAGTGATAGTTCTGGGTCCTTGAAGAAAGGGAGGCAGGAGCAGAGATTAGCTGCTGGCAGCACGAGAGATAACTTTTCCTAGAGTGAAAGAGACAAGGATGGGAGCAGATGCAGGTAAATTTGTCCACAGGAATGCAGGAAGTCAAGGGAGTTCTTGTCCAGCTGCCTCCAGTTTCTGTGTGAAATGTTGGAAAGGACAGTTGCTGGTAGGGATGGGAAGAGGACAACCCAAACAGCAAGATAAGAGGATGGAACCAGCCAGGTAATAGAGTTTCCATATATACCATGCAAGTTTACCAGTTTTCATGGGATTGGAGAACTGTAGAGCAAAATATAATTAATACTCCACTAGACTGTATGCAGCCTAATTCAACCTTTCTTTAATGTTTTCATTGCCTAAGGATTGTGTTTACAAATATCAATTATAATTACAGGACAATCTGCTTAAAGAAGTGTGAGAGGAAGTGCTTGGTTGATAGAAACTTCAGGCTGACAGAGTTCACACTGCTTTGCCATAAACAGACATCCTACTGTATAATAGGAAAAAACAAACTGTTTCTTCTACCATACTCTCGAAACTCTATTTCTGATACCAGATGTAAGGGAAAGTGAAAACAGTTTCTCGTCTCTATACTCACACTTTCACAGAACACCTCTGTAACAAAAATATGTGGGATTTTTCCCACACCAACCATTTCTCTGACACCAGCCGGGTGTCCTATAATTTAAAGTAAGTGTCTAATTCTGACACTACTTACCTGGAAATAGCATCAGATCCAACAGGTTAGGGCTCAGTCTCATAAGACTACCCCTGACTTCAGATGCCAATCACAACTAGAGGTCTCCAGGTCACCCACAACTGCTGTCCAATGTGGCTACAAATTGGAGGTTCCTTTGACTTCCTCCTCAGGTTCAATAATTTGACATAGTGGCTCACAGAACCCAGGAAAACAGTTTACTTACTACTGCATATTTATTTCAAAGGATGCTTTGAAATACGCAAATGGAGGCCGGGTGTGGTGGCTCGGGCCTGTAATCCCAGCACTTTGGGAGGCAGAAGCCGGTGGATCACTTGAAGCCAGGAGTTCCAGACCAACCTGGCCAACATGGCAACACCCTGTCTCTACTAAAAATATAAAAAGCAGCTGGGCATGGTGGTGCATGCCTGTAATCCCAGCTACTCAGTTGCTGAGGCACAAGAATTGCTTGAACCTGGGAGGCAGAGGTTGCAATGAGCTAAGGTTGTGCCACTGTACTCCAGCTTGGGTGACAGAGTGAGACTCTGTCTCAAAAAAACAAACAACAAAAAAAAAAAATACACACAAATGACAACCAGATGACAAGATATGTAGGGCAAAGTTCAGAAGGGTCTCAAGCACAGGAGCATCTGTCCCTGTGGAGTTTGAGTGTGCCGCCCTACCATCATGTGTGGATATGTTCACCAACCCAGAAGCTCTCCAAACTCCACAGTTCAGTCTTTTTTTTCTTTTTTCTTTTTTTGAGACAGGGTCTTACTCTGTCATCCAAGCTGGAGTGCAGTGGTGTGATCATGGCCCACTACAGCCTCAACCTCCTGGACTCAAGTGATCTTCCCACCTCAGCCTCCCTAGTAGCTAGGACTACAGGCATGCACCACTACACCTGGCTAATTTTTGTATTTTTTATATAGATGAGGTTTTGCCATGCTGCCCAACCTGGTCTTGAACCCCTGGGCTTAAGTGATCTGCCCACCTCAGCCTCCCACAGTGCTGAGATTATAGGCACAAGCCATCTCGCCTGGCCCAGAATTTTTATGGAGGCTTCATCACATAAGCATGATTGTTTATTAATTCAATCTCCAGCTCCTGTTTCCTTCCAGAAGGATGGAAGGTGGGGCTGAAAGTTCCAAGCTTCAAATCATGGCTTGGTCTTTCTGGTGGCCAGTCCCCACCTAGGAGCCTACCAAGCATCACCTTGTTAGAGCAAAAGATGCTTCTATGACCCAGGAATTCCAAGAGATTAGAAGTTTTATGTCAGGAACTGGGGTCAGTGACCAAATATTAGAACAGAAGATGGACATACCACCCCAATGGCTCATGAAATTACAAGGGTATCAGGAGCTCTGTGCCGGGAACCAGTGCAGAGACCAAATATGTATTTTTGTATTATGTTGCACCTTCCTATGCCTCAAAATGCTCATCTGCAAACCAAAGCACTTGAACACAACCAGATGGGTCTCAATTCTTATGATGACTGTGTGACAGGGGCCTTTTGCATTGTGCTGGAGGCTCTTGTCTCAGAACAGTGTTTTTGAGGATGTTTTCCTAAGAAGTATTCAAAGAATTTCCTGAATTAGCACAGCTTCCACTTAAGATGCCATAAAGTTTTCCCAGGCTAAGAATCCATCGCAGACCATGTGACCTTCAGTAATCTCCCTCCAAAATACCACAGAATATAATTTAAGTCACATTGGGTTTAGGTGAGTCTCTTCCATAAATTATTTTTTTTAATAATGACGAGGTAGAAAGTTGAAAAACTCATTCTATGAGAATGAATAATAAACCTATAAGCCTTAAATCTAAAAATTAGCAAAAGTGTTTAATGATGACATTGTTTTAAGACTACTGTAAGTCTAGGGAGATCTCTCTCTCTTTTTCAAACAGGACTTACACAACGAATACTTTAAGCCATAAGTAACCAAAGCTTTTATTTTTAAAACAAAACAAATGAAATAAACAGATGAAAGAAAGAACATATATTTCCTGCCCTTTCACCTCCACCTTCTCATCCTATTTTCCCCTAAAAATCTATCAACTTTCTACTTAGTGATAAATACATAGACTTTTCTGCAAATCTCTGCTACTGTTCTATAAATATTTGTTGTGCTTATTCAGGTAAACCACATTTTTTAAAAACAAGATTTGTTAAGACATGAATGAATCAATACACATTTATTTTACCCAAAGTTAACAATTATAATGTCATATGTAAAGTTTGCCATTTTTAAAAATTTGTATTTTACTTTAAGTTCTGGGATACAGGTGCAGAATGTGTAGACGTGTTACATAGGTATACGTGTGCCATGGTGGTTTGCTGCACCTATCAATCCACCATCTAGGTTTTAAGCGCTACATGCATTAGGTATTTGTCTTAATGCTCTCCCTCCCCTTTCCCCCCACCCCCTGGCAGACCCTGGTGTGTGATGTTCCTCTCCCTGTGTTCATGTGTTTTCGTTGTTCAACTCCCACTTATGAGTGAGAACATCCAATGTTTGGTTTTCTGTTCCTGTGTTAGTTTGCTGAAGACAATGGTTTACAGCTTCATCCATGTCCCTGCAAAGGACATGAACTTATTCCTTTTTATGGCTGCATAGTATTCCATGGTATATATGGACCATATTTTCTTTGTCAGGTCTATCATTGATGGGCATCTGTGTTGGTTCCAAGTCTTTGCTATTGTAAATAGTGCTGCAGTAAACATAAAAGTGTGTCACTTTTTTTTCACCTGGTTGCAGCTGGTGGTAACCAGGTTGCTATAGCTGGTTTGTCAGGGAATTTTTTATTATTTTCTAGTATAATGTCTGCAGTTGGCTTTCCTGGAAACATACTTGAACCTCAAAGTTGCATGCTGAAGATTTATTGAAGAGCTCTCTAAGGAGATATATTTGCAAAGAGGAAAGGAAGACAAAATTGGGCAGTGGGAGAAGCCAATCCCCAGTGCATTTGCAAGTGAGACTTTAATCCAGCAGGGAGCTCTGGAATGGAGATTGCCCTTCTGAGTGTCTCAGATTGAGGTAATTGTGCTACGCATTTGTACTTGCCTGTAAACTGGGCTTTGGTTGCAGGTCATGGGGTGGAGATAGTTTGGCATGGTAATTTTCTATGGCAAAGGGCAGAGAGAGACACAGCTGCAAGCTATCAGTTAATGTTTCCAGCAGCTGGGGTTAGATGAGCCAACCCTGAAGAGGAGATTCTATGGAGCACCACAGAATCCACCAAAGCCTACCACCATACCTTGCAATTCCACTGGTTTCTGCAAGTTTGCCCCATCTAGGAGTTGCTTCTCCAGGAGTTTGGTTGGGAAACCTCCCGATGTTTTCTGGATAACTTAAACAGGTTAGTGTGATGGAATATAGCCTCTGATGCTGCCACTGATCTTAGGGTCATAACTGATACTCATTATCCCCCTCCACTGTCCACCCTCAGTCAACACCTCTATTGGTCTAGGCAGCTTGTCTGGTAGGGTAATTTCAGCTCTCATGCCTGAAGAATCTGAGCCTCTAGTTACCATCACCTTCCTCAGTGGTGGCTGTTGATGGTATCCATTTACTTGTAACAAAAGCACATGGGAAAACCAAGAGAGGCTCCATGGATTACCTGAGTGCCAAACACATTCTTTACTGCCCCCAGTATGGAGCGGTAGCCCTACCTTCTTCTGATGATCAGGAACAATGACTTTTGCCAGGATAGTGATTCCTTTTCTTGCTTGCTAGTCTCTTGTAAAATGGAGCCCACAGTGACCAGGTAGCAGCTGGAGCTCAAAATGTAATACTTTTTATTTTATTTTAAGTTCCAGGATACATGTGCAAGTTTGTTACATAGGTAAACATGTGCCATGGTGATTTCCTGCACCTATCAACCCATCACCTAGGTATTAAGCCCCACGTGCATTAGATATTCATCCTGATACTCTCCCTCCCCCCGCACCCAGCCACTACTCCCCACCCCAACAGGCCTCAGTGTGTGTTGTGTCCATGTGTTCTCATGAAATGCAATAGTTTTATTATATGCTTTGGTAACAGGGTCTCCAGACCCACAAAACCCAAAGCAAAGATAAAAAGTACAGATTTCTCAAATGGCTTCCTGGGAGTGATGATATAAAGGGACATTCTTATACTATTCCTTGGTTCCCAAACCCTTGTATTCTTTTTTTTTTTTTTTTTTTGAGATGGAGTCTTGCTCTCTCACCCAGGCTACAGTGCAGTGGTGCGATCTCGGCTCTCTACAACCTCGGCCTCCTGGGTTCAAGTGATTCTCCAGCCTCAACCTCCTGAGGAGCTGGGATTACAGGTCTGTGCCACCACACCTGGCTGATTTTAATATTTTTAGTAGAGACAGGGTTTCACCATATTGGTCAGGCTGATCTCCAACTCCTGGCCTCAAGTGATCCACCCATCTCAGTCTCAATCCCAAAGTGCTGGGATTACAGGTGTGAGCCACTGCACCCAGCCAAAACTTTTGTATTCTATTAGGGATACAGAAGTACCACATAATGGGTTATCTCACACCCTGGGACATGGTACCCACCAAACTCACAGGGAATCATCTCCAAGATGGAGGCTCAGATGCATATTTAAGAGTTTGTTTCACCACCCTATCAGGCTGATGACTTCTGGAGATATAGTGTATGTATGATAGAACCAGTGGACCCCATGGCCCTGTGCCACAGCTTTGTTATAAAGTGGGTCCCTAGGTAAAGTCTGAAAGAGTCCAGCTCACAACGGACAGCTCTAGCTCCATGGCTACATGATGTCTCATGGTCATATGTTCTAACCCTACCACTGCCCAGTAGCCCATAAAGCTGCTCTTTTAATGGTTTGTATTCTTTGCAGCAGAAGAACCCCCAGAGGTCTAATATGATTTTCCTTTCAGGACTTTGCAGCAGAAGAACCCCCAGAGGTCTAATATGATTTCCCTGCCATGAACTTTGAATGACATTTTTTTTCCTTATGACAAGTACCTCTAATACATGCATTTTGAATTGTGCTGATATTACCTACAAAAGAGCAAAAATAGATTCTTGGGTAGAAAAAAACTCTTAAATATCATAATGGTTTGTGGTTCTCCAAAGTTCATCCGTACCTGACAGTATCTTATTCTTTATATCATTTCTCTTATTGAGTTTTCTTGGGTATTACATGAGCAATATTGACATTGACATTATGGAAAATACACAAAAAAGTATAAATACATCAATGGTACAAAACTATGGTGAATAGATCACTGTGACTGGCATATGGATTGCTCTGTCTTGAGGTTGTGTGGTGAGAGGTGGACTGTGTGTGTCTATTGGCCACCATTGGCTACCTTGTGGGTATTGTCTATGTTTGACCCTCATTGCTATTGCATGTGACTTGGACTTTGAGAATTAAGTAAAAATAGTTTATGCATTATTATTTAATCCTACAAAAGTCATTTGACCCATCATTAATTTTGTCAACTGCTAAAAAGAAATATTGAGATCATTTTTCTGAATATCTGTGATTTTATTGAAAGCCCATTAAACTCAAGACAGTCTCTGCATCTTATATTGTAATAGTTCTTAATAAAGCAGGTAAACTTACAGAATATTTCAAAAATTTCAAACAGAATTTTGAGCAATGTAACACTGCTACTTCCTTAGTTAAGAACACACGAACAAATAATGATGAAATGATTGGGACTTACAAAGTTGCAGAAATCCTTACAAAACCTGGTCATGCTCATACATTTGTCTAAACTGCAATTTCAATAATGAAGCAAAATCCAGTGTTTTGAAAGAACTGCCATTGAGCAATAATTCAAAGACATGAGTTGTTAGTTAACATTAAAAAGCAGTTAATTGGCACATTAAAAACGAAACAGTTTCTATTCAGATTTCTGAAAGTTACTGACAATATAACCCTTCTAATGGCAATTGTTGTTTCAATGATGATTGTATGTTGCAAGAAGGGATGCTTGTAAGTTCTTTAGAAACTGATTATACTAGAACATCGATTTTTGCTACTATAAAGTTTTCTTTGGTAAAACACAAGTACCATTGGAGAATCAGGTGTCCTGTGCTTCTGATGGAGCAAATTCCATAGCTAGAAGACACAAAGGTTTATAGCTCACCTAAAAGGAGTATGTCTTAATGTTCTTGCATTAAACTGCATTGTTCATCCAGATCAACTGGTTGCAAAAATGATAACCCAGTTTTTTTATCACTCTCTCACTATAATAATTAAAACCATCAATAAAATATAGTCATATAGTAAGTCACATTTTCTGCCTTTTCAGAAAATTAAGTGTTGATAAGAAACAGTATATAAGTCTTCTACGTACAAAAGTCAGATGTTTTTCTGAAGAAAACTGTCAACAAAATTTGTAAACTTTTTTTTTTTTTGAGACAGAGTCTCACTCTTTCACCAGGCTGTAGTGCAGTGGCACAATCTCAGCTCACTGCAACCTCAGCTTCCCGCGTTCAAGCAGTTCTCCTGCCTCAGCCTCCTGAATAGCTGGGACTACAGGCATGCGCCACCACGCCCAGCTAATTTTTGTATTTTTAGTAGAGACAGGGTTTCACCATGTTGGCCAGTATGGTCTCAATCTTTTGACCTCGTGATCCGCCAACCTCAGCCTCCCAAAGTGCTGGGATAACAGGCATGAGCCACTGCACCCAATCTGTAACCTTTTTTGATATGACAATCCAGTTTTTAGAAAGTGAATGAGATACAAATTTGACAAAGGAAATCTGGAAACACAAAAAATAGCTTATATTTATGGTTCAAATTTTTCAGAAACTTAACAAAGTATCATTTTCACTTTCAGGCAAAATTTAATTTGCATATTAGCAGCCTTCACTGGAAATAATTTAAAGCAATACAATAAGAAAATAATGGCGTGGAATATAGGAGTTAGTTGAAATCAAGATCACTCACTAAGAATAAGCTTAGAAATTATTCAGACAGGCCAGGCACAATGGCTTATGCCTGTAATCCCAGCGATTTGTGGGGCCAAGGTGGGCGATGGCTTGAGCTCAGGAGTTCAAGACCAGCCTGGGCAACATGGAGAAAACATGCCTCTACAAAAAATACAAAAATTAACCAAGTGTGGTGGCGTGGGCCTGAAGCTGCTAAGGAGGCTGAGGTAGAAGGATCGCTTGATTCCAAAAGGCCCAGATTGTGCCACTGCACTCTACCCTGGGTGACTGCATGAGACCCTGTCAAGAAAAAAAAGAAAGAATTATTCAGACAGTTTAAGACAAACTTCTAACCAGAAAGCAAGCTAGAAGAGCGTGGTTTAAGAAGAGCCAAAATCCAGAAAATAGCATTCATTGTCTTCTAATCCTGCATGACATTTTGCTAGTAGAAGTCCCCACTTGTTTAGGCAGGAATTCCAATTCCCTAAAGATTTTTGAAAATCCCGGAGGAATGTCTTGCATGCATTAATTAAGAAGTCCAGGTGATTCACTTTCCTAACTGTGGCTGGCCTGTGCCATGTTTGGGCTCTGGTGCAGTTAAATGCCAGCTAGAGCTCTCCTTAGATGCTGCTGCTGGCCTCTGCTATGTTCATGTTCTCCATCAGGTACAGATCCTTGCTAGCCACTCCAGCTACCACCAGTGCTCTCAACCCTTGTTAAGTTGTAAGAGCACAGCAGCAGTGAGTTGCTAGGTGAGAAAGGAAACAGTTTTCTCCCTTCTGTATTAAACTATGTTGAAGGGTCCCACAGCAACATTTCTTAAACCCTAATGTGTTTAAAACCAAAAAAAAAAACCCAGAACTGCTTGCTCTTCAATCCCTTAGCTTTAGTTGCTAAATCCAGTTCACACCAAGTTTTTCCCTATAGGACAAATTGTGAGACTCAGCTGTTCTTTTATTATTTGCTCCATAATAATTCTTCATAATCTGTAAGTTCCTATGTATGCCTGAGATCCAATAACTGATGGGATTCCAGCTATTTTCCCAAAAGGCTTATCAGCAACCTTATAAATCAAATCAAATGGAATAGATGTGCATGGATAGGAAGGTGACTATTTCTGACCCCATAGCTGTATTGGAATCTTAGTTTTGGCCAAGCCAGAATGCCCTGTTACATTTGCAAAATAAATATTTGTAAAATATTTTACTAGGCAACTTAATATATATATTTTTTAAAAATCTAAAACAGGATTTTGGAGATTTGAATCCTAGTCTTATCTCTACCACTAATTTTCTTTGTGATCTCATGCCATAAATCTATATTTTAGTATAATATGTTAAATAGTTTTGCATGGTATCTTTAAAAATCAAAGAGTGATGAATGCAGATGTACTTTGAAAGTATTAAATGTTCAATCAAATGTGAAGAATTCTTATTTTTGTAATATTTAACACAAATTTAATCTTTGACTCTAATTGTCCACCTATTTAGTTATGATACTCTACATTTCTCAGTCTAAATTTTCTAAGGGCTGTGTGAAATAAATTATTTTGGAGAAGCTTCATCATAAAATGTTAGAGCTAGAAGAGAATTGGAGAGTATATAGCTCAAATCCCTTATTTTTAGGATGAAAAAAGTGAGGTATAAAGAAGGAAGTGTTATCGGAATTGTGGATGGTGGAACAGGTCAAGAACTCAAGATCCTGATCCATAAATAGCATTTGTTTCACCATATCATAAAAGAGTGTTCTCAAGGACACTAATTCTCCCTTTTCTGAGATTAGTTAATATAGCAGTTAGCCAACATGGGTTTCACTGGGCTTCCAAGTAAGCTATGTGATATTTGATATTTATTCACACCATTCCTTATTTCCAGAGCTTCTACACACTAGTGCTCATGAAACTCTTTTTAGGACAGCAACAAAATGATATTTATTGAGCTCCTTTTCTGTACTGAAGATACAGCACTTAGTAAGGCAGACAAATCACTGCTGTAACAGAGCATATATTTTACTGAAATACTGGTCATAAAAGTATAAGATACGTATTAAAATAAAAGTAAGTTATTCTCCCACGCTTATAGGACACACAGCAAATGTTCTTCTTGATAGTGTATTTATTTAGTTGGAAGGCTAATGGAACATTTCTTCTCCCTCTTGGAACAACATTCAAGTTTCAGGTTTCCTAGAGGTAGTTTCCAAGTCCTTAAGCCATTTAAGAATATGTCCATGAATGCCCACACATACACTATGAGAAACAGCTGTATGTCTCAGTTATCTGCCTCATACTCAATGACACATGTATTTTTGCTAATACTCTCAGTGGCATTCATTCCCTAAACATGGAACAGCTCTTGCTAGGGCAGGGAAGAGCAAGGAACAAATTTTTAAGAAATTTAAAAATCTAGGTCTAGCCATTTCATTTTTCATCCACGTTCTGGGGCAGGGAGAATTCATTCAGCCGTTTTCTTCCTGGAATTCAGGAGGAAATTTAGTTAAATTCCTCCTGAATTTTCTTCCTTTTCACCAGCTGACAGTTTAACGGCTACATCTATTCTTCCGATTGAGGTACTAGAAGCAGGGTGTGTAAAGCACTGAAAAATGGAGCTGGGATCCAGGATTCAAAGGGCCATAGGCAGAGACAAGATGAACAACCATAGGCTAAAGTGTAGACAAAATCTGGGTGATCAACCAATTGACAGTTGAAATGTAAGTCTGGTGAGGATCACATGAAGGAAAGAAACAGTAATTAGAAGAACAATACAGTGAACAGGTGGTGAGCCTATTTATGATAATATCATTTCTAACAAACTTTATGGAGGTATAATTTATGTTCAATAAAATAATTCATTTTGTGTGAGCTTGATTTAAGATAAGTATACATTTGTGTATCCACCTCTATACCAATATAATAGTGTTTTAGAGTGGACTTCTCTTATTCCAAGACATAGTTTTCTCAGCTTATTTCCTTCCGCAGGTCCTAAGATAGCCAAGCACTGGGATTTATCTTTGCCTCAGCAGGAAGTACCAATGAAGGACCAATGGCAGCAAGACCTTGAAGGAAACTCTCATTCCTGAACCTAGTTGTGATAGATCTTGCTAAGAGGATCAGGAACAGGGTTTGGAGAATGTCTGTGCAGCAAAATCAGAAAATGTTCTGTTTTCGTGGTCACATGGGAGATGTGATAGAGACAGTCAGTTCAAGAATCGAGATGCTCGTCTGTCTAAACACAGATACAACACACTGGATGGTCTTCCTTTTGTCTCTTGTGATCCTAGACAAGCAGACAAAAAGTGAGGGGTGGTGGTATAGCCAGAACTAGAAAGTGTTGGTCGAAGTAACGTTAGGGAGTGTCTGAAATTCCCAAGGTCCACCCCAAAACTTGGCACAAGTACTTGTTTAATATCATGATCCCTGTAATAAGATAATCTTGTGAAGCTTTGGCTTACTTGACACTGCCATGTAATTTACACTCGCACAAGAGACTAGCTAACCTGTCTTTGCAAGTCCAGGTATAAAATTAATCAACTTCTTGTGACTGCTTCTGCTTCTTCATAGACAAGTTCTGACACACTTAACCAAAGGAATCTTTATAAGTTTTCCAATATAAGAGCCAAACAGCTAATGTTTCTTCATTACCCACAAAAAAAATCAAAGGGAAAACATTATCCACCCAAAATTTGGAAAATGTGAATTGCCAGTGGCTTAGGGCACATGGAAAGAAAGCCAAGCTAGGATAAATATTAAGCTATGTATGATCCTTCTTTCTTTTCTGCTTTAATTCTTCTATTACAGTTTTTCATTTTAAAATAGTAAAAATCCCCAAAGAAAAAAGATACAACTTGCAGTGAAAATGAACAGTTAGGGGAAAAAATACCTTTTAAATGCCACGGTCACTGGCATTTTCAATGTTTTGATAGTGTTTTTCTTCCTGGTAGAAACCACAGTTGTTTTGGAGAGAATGACTGTATCACAATAGCGTATAGAAATAAGAACTTCTGTCCTAAGATTTATTTTCAGATTCTGTCACCTACCCTCCATCACCTGACTGCCTGTATTATTACTATATGAGAAAAAGAGTTTTCTTCGTAGCATTGAAACAAAATTGGATGGAAATGCACACAAATTCTGGAAGATTCACCCATTAACAGAAGTTATTGTTCAGCAGTGTTTTGGCAGGAGTTCAGCTGACTGTATATAGAACTTGAAGACGTTTCTCCTGTAAAGACACAAATTTAAATTTTGGCTCCAAATAAAAAATAACTGTATAATATTAATTCATGTCACAGAACTTGGACAAAATCTACCAGGTGAATTCCATAATAGGAGAATTCTTAGATGCAGTGGATATTTTTCACCCTTCACTTTTATGAAAATCAGATATATCTAAGCTGGTTTGAACTGGATTTTGAAATTGTTAGTCATTTGCAATAAAGAGATTTAGTGTCCTTGCCACTGAAAAATGATATATGGAGGCAAAAATCATTATAGTCACTACACAGATAGTAAAGACAAAGAGGGAAAAAATCCCTAATTTTCTAACTGGTGGGAATAGAGAATATAAGTGGAAAGTAATTTTCTCTATTTATATTTCATTTAAAGTTGATAACGTTCACAAACAAATAAGGAAATTGATATGGTGGGGTTTTCCTGAAGCAAACGATAATATCGAAGGTTCTCATTCTGTAAAAGTTTGTCTTCCCAGCTATTAAATGTCTCTGCTAACCTGCCTAGAGAAACCTAATTTTATTTGCAATTAAATTTTAAAATACTTGTTTATAAATATGAATGCTACATCAATTTTAAAATTCTTGTGATTTTGTTGACTTTATTATACATCTATTTCATTAAAATATTTTATATATCACATAAAATATATTTAAAATATCAAATATTTTAAATATATTTTATATATCATACATCTGCTTATTTTATAATATTTTAAATATTAAACATTTGTTTTCAGCAAACCTCCCACCTCAGCCTCCCAAAGTGCTGCGATTACAGACATGAGACATCATGCCTGTCCTTTTATATTTATTAATATGATATGTATGATATACAAAATATTTAAATAAATATTTTTAAAATACAGATGTAGGATATATAAAATATTTAAAATATTAGATGTATGTGAATTTATAAGAAATAATCTCCAACAATGTTGTAATATGAAATATATTCAGTAGATAGACAAAGCATATACTATTCTATGATTTGTACATAAAAGAAAGAACACTAAACACAGATATTTTGGTATACTAAATGAATATCTCTAGACAGGTACACAAATAATTGATAACAGCAGTGACCTCTAGAGAGAAGGACGAAGCAAAGGAAGTCAGAAGAACTTTTGTGTATTTGCTCATTTGTTGTATTTGAAAAATGTTTAACTAAATGTAAAACATATCCAAAAATCACACATGTCATTATATCACTCAATTTTCTCTCATTCTAAAATTGACACTCCAGAAATATAAACTATATTTTTTCCCTGCCGTACCTCCCCCACCTCCACATTCCATAGCTGTGAGCATTTCCTCCACGCTATTATTACAGTTGGAGTAGAATAAAGGAGCACCGTGGTCTATAATCCTGTTTCCACTGCTTCCTAGCCTTCTGGCTTTGTATTTGACCATACCTCTTTGACCATTAACTGACTGATGCATAATATGATTACCAGAATTCCTACTACATAGGGCTGTCATGAAGCTTAAATGAAAGAGCATATCTAAAATGCTTATTACAGTGTTTGGAATGTAGCAGGTGCTCAAGAAATGATTGTTCTTGTGTGCTGGGCACCAATCCTAGATTATGGGGCTGCCAAGATAAAAGTGTTCCAGCTCATAAGAAGCTCACACTCTGTCTACAGTGACACACAAACCTGCAGATTAAACCATAATATGTGTCTGACTCATAGTAGAATAGACACAATATATTGAATTAATGAATTATAAAATGATATAATCTAAGTAAGTTTATACATTGTATTGTCTGGGATGGGAGATAGAAAGCAGGCAAGGCAAATTCTTAATAAATATCCTTCTCCTGGTTATTTATTTATTTATTTTGAGACAGTGTCTCTCTCTGTTACCCAGGCTGGAGTGAAGTGGCATGAGCATGGCTCACTATAACCTCAACCTCCTAAGATCAAGCGATCCTCCTTCCTCAGCCTTCCAATGTTTGTGAAACTACAGGCACACACTACTATGCCTGGCTATTTTTTTTTTTAGAGATGGGGTCTTACTCTGTTGCCCAGACTGGTCTCAAACTTCTGGGCTCAAGCAATCCTCCACCTTGGCCTCCAAAATGCTGGGATTACAGGCAGGAGCCACTATGCCTGTCCTCTTCTGTTTATTAATATATCAACTTATAGCTATCTATGCTATTTACTCTTCAGCTTTTGAAATTGGTCATTTTAACAATTTAAAATTAATTTTATGGGTGAAAAAATATACTGAAATCCTGTAAGTGTCTAAATCAGGGAAGAGTATTTTCATCAATTTTCAAAAATGCAACTCTGTTCTCTGTTATGTCTTTCCTTTCTAGAAATGGAAAATTTTATGGAACTGTGGCTTTTGAGAATCTTCCAGTTGACTTTGATGTTGGAGAAATATCAAATACCATTTTCCTTTCTAGTCAGAGTATAGTGAATGGGATGTTTCATTAAGGCTTATTCTTATACATTTAAACCTTTTGCTTTATTCAGAAAGATATGGAAACTTGACTTTGGTCAAAAAAAGGTATTTCTTTTGAATTTGGCCTTGGATTAATTTTTAAATAGGTATTCAGTTTTTTTTTCCTTTTAATTAATAGACTTACTTCTTAGAGTAGCTTTAGGTTTAAAGAAAAATTGAACAGAAGGTAGAGAAAATTCCCATATTCTCTCTCTTTCTTCAACACCCCCACACTCATGGTTTTCCCCATTATTGACATCTTGCATTAGTTCGGTACACTTGTTAACAGTTGATAAACCAATATTGATATGATTATTAATTAAAGTCCATAGTTTATATTAAGGTTCTCCCTTAATGTTGCATAATTCTATGGGTTTTGTCTAATACATAATGCCACGTATCTACCATTAGAGTCCCATACAGAATAGTTTCACTGCCTTAAAAAATCCCCTGTTCCACGTAGGCATCCCTCCCCTGTTCCTGTTAATCTCTAACAACCACTGATCTTTTTACTACTTCCATAGTTTTGCCTTTTCCAGAATGCCATACAGTTGGAATCACACAATATATAGACTTTTCAGATGCCTTCTTTCACTTAGCAATAAGCATCTAAATTTCCTCTAAGTCTTTTGATGGCTTGATAGCTCATTTCTGTTTATTACTGAGTAATATTTCATTGTATAGATGTAGCACAATTTGTTATCCATTCACCTATTGGCAAATCTTAATTGTCTACAATTTTTGGCAATTATGAATAAAGTTGCTATAACATTTGTTTTCAGGTAACATATGAGTTTTCAACTCATGCAGGCAAATAACCAGGAGTGCAACTGCGGGATTGTACAGTAAGATTATGTTTAACATTGTAATAAATTAACAAACTGCCTTTCAAAGTGGCTGTACTATTTTGCATTTCACCATCAATAAAAGAGAGTTCCAGGTGCTCCACGTCCTCACCAGCAAACGGTATTTTCAGTATTTTGGATCTTAGTAGTTTCAGAGTATGGTGGTTATCTCACTGTTATTTAAGTTTGCAATTCCCTCATGACATATGATGTTGAGCATCTTTACATATGCTTGTTTGTCATCTGTATATCTTTAGTAAGGTTTGTTCAGACCTTATGCCCAATTTTTAATTTGGTTATTTTCCTTTTGTTTAGTTTTAAGAGTTTTTTGTATATTTTGGATACAAGTCCTTTAGCAGACATGTGTTTTGCAAATATTTTCTCCCAATATGTGGCTTGTCTACCATTTTCTTAGCAGTGTCCTTTGCAGAGAAAAGGTTTTCTAAGTTTAATGATGTCCAACTTAACAATTTTTACTTTATGAATCGTACTTTTGGTGTTGTATCTAAAAATTCATCGCCAATCCTAAGGTCTACCTAGAATTCTTCCTATGTCATTTTCCAAAATCTTCATGGTTTTGCATTTTGATTTAGGTCTAGAATCTACTTTGGGTTAATTTTTATGATAGGTATTATAAGGTCAGAGTTTTGATTTAATTTTCTTTGCATGTGGATATCTAGTTGTTCCAGCTCTCTTTGCTGAAAAAACTATTCTTTCTTTATTGAATTGCCTTTGTTCCTCTGTCATAAACGAATGGCTATTTTGGGTGGCTATTTTTGTGTGGGCCTGTTTCTGGGCTTTCAGTTCTGTTCCACTAATCTATTTGTCTATACTTTTGCCAATATTACGCTGTCTCAATTACTCTAGGTTTACATTAAGCCTTGAAAGAGTAATAGTGTCAATCCTCTGAATTTGTTCTTTTTCAATACCATAGTGGCTATTTGGTTTTGTCTTTCCATATAAACATTAGAATTCATATGTTGATATCCACAAAATAAGTTGCTGGAGTTTCTTTTTTTTGTTTGTTTGGCTTTTTTTTTTTTTTTTTTTTTTTTGAGATGGAGTTTCACTCTTGTTACCCAGGCTGGAGTGCAATGGCGTGATCTTGGCTCACCGCAACCTCCGCCTCCTGGGTTCAGGCAATTCTCCTGCCTCAGCCTCCTGAGTAGCTGGGATTACAGGCACGCACCACCGTGCCCATTGCTGGAGTTTTGATTTGAATTGTATAAAATGTATAGATCAACTAGAAAAATAACTGACCTGTTAATAATATTGAAATTTCCTTTCTATGAACATGAACTAGTTCTTCATTTATTTAGATTCCTTTGTTTTCTTTCTTTAGAGTTTTGTAGTTTTCCTCATACAGAGCTTATACATATTTTCTTAGATTTATACCTAAGTATTTCAATTTTTTGGTGCTAATGTAAATTTTTTTTTTTTTTTTTTTTTTTTGAGACAGAGACTCGCTCTTGTCCAGGCTGGAGTGCAGTGACATGATCATGGCTCACTGCAACCTGTGCCTCCTGGGTTCAAGCAATTCTCCTGGCTCAGCCTCCCAAGTAGAGACAGGGTTTCACCATGTTGGCCAGGCTGGTCTTGAACTCCTGACCTCAGGTTATCCGCCTCTCTCAGCTTCCCGAAGTGCTGAGATTACAGGTGTGAGCCACCACACCTGGCTGGTATTGTGTTTTTAACTCAAATTCCAACTGTTCCTTGCTGTATACAGGAAAGAAATAGACTCCTGTACATTAACCTTGTATCCTGCAACCTTGCTATAATAGCTTGTTTGTTTCAGATTTTTAGTTTGTTTTTGTCAGTTCTTTGGAATTCTCTTTTTTGCTCTTGCCCTTTGCTTTTGTATTGTCTTCCACTCATTTTCTATCTTCTTTGGTTTTAATTAAGCATTCTACCTAATTCCATTCTTCCTCCTCTCTTAACATATCAATTATACTTTAGAAAAAAATTTTAGTGTTGCCCTAGAGTTTGCAATATACATTTATGACTGATCCAAGTCCACTTTCAAAGAATATTATATTGCTTCACTGGTAGTACAAGTGCCTTATAATAGTATTCTTAATTCCTCCATTCCATCCCTTTTAACATTGCTGTCATTTATTTCCCTTTTCCATAAAATAATCCAGAATGCATTTTTACTATTATTTTTCTGAACATACTATTATGTGTTAGATCAATTAAGATAAAGAAAATATTTTATTTTACCTTCATTTATTCCTTTTACAATGTTTTTTCTTTATGTGGATTCAATTTTTTGATCTGTATTATTTTTCTTCTATCTGAGAAACTTAACATTTCTTGCAAGGCAGCTCAACTGGCAAAAAATTTCCTCCATTTTATTTGTCTGAGACAGTCAGACTTCCTTTTGAAGAAAGAAAGATAATTTACTCCTTTACTTTTATTTTTACTCCAATACTTTTGAAGGTTAATTTCACTGAGTACAGAATTTTAGATTGGTGATTTTTTTCTTTTAACATTTTAAGTACTTCATTTCACAATTTTCTTGCTTGCATGGTTTTTGAAAATGTTTGATGTAACTCTTACTGTTCCACCCCATAAGTAAGGCGTTTTCTCCCACTCCCATATTTCCTTGCCCCCAGCCTTTTCTTTCAAGATTTTCTGTCTTTGATTTTCTGCAGTTTTGAACATGTTATGCCGAGGTATACATTTTGTAGATTTTGTTTGTTTGTTTCTTTAAGAGACAGAGTTAGGCTGCATGGGGTGGCTCATGCCTGTAATTCCAGCACTTTGGGAAGCTGAGGTGGGCAGATCACGAGATCGAGACCATACTGGCCAACACGGTGAAACCCCATCTCTAATAAAAATACAAAAATTAGCCAGCTCAAGCAATCCTTCCACCTCAATCACCCAAGTAACTGGGACTACAGGCACATGCCACCCACTCCAGGCTAATTCTTTATTTTTTTTGTAGAGACAGAGTATACCTATGTTGCCCCGGCTGCTCTCCAACTCTCCAACTCCTGGGCTCAAGTGATCCTTCCACCTTGGCCTTGAAAAGAGCTAGGATTACAGGCACGAGTCACCACACCTGGCCAGTCCAGGTGTAGATTTTTTTGTTGTTTTTTATCCTGGTCAGTGCTCTCTGAGATGCCTGGATCTGTGGTTTGATATTTGTCATTAATTTTGGAAAATTCTCAGTCATTTTCCACTGAGAAATTTAACTATTTCTTCTTTCCTCACTTTCTCTCTTCTCTTTTTGTATTTCCATTACAGTTAAGTTATAACTTTTGTAATCGTCTCGCACCCACAGTTCTTGGGTATTCTGTTCCATCTTTTGTATTGTTTTTTTTTTCGTTGTTTGCATTTCAGTTTTAAAAGTTTGTACTGACATATCTTCAAGCTTACTTATTCTTTTCATGGCTATATCCAGTCTATTGATTAGCCCATTAAAGGCATTCTTCATTAGTTCCATTGTTTTTTTATTTCTAGCATTTCCTTTTTATTCTTAGAGCTTCCATATCTCTGTGTACATTATCCATGTGTTCCTGCATATTGCCCACTTTTTCCTTAGAGCTCTTGGCATATTAATCATAGTTATTTAAAATTTTGGTCTGAAATTCAAAAATTTCTACCACGTCTAAGTCTGATTCTGATGTTTGGTTTGTCTCTTTCCGACTGTGTGTTTTTTGCCTTTTAGCATATTTTGTAATTTTTTGTTGTTGTTGAAAGCCAGACATGCTTTATCAGGTAAAAGGAATTTAGGTAGATGGGCCTTTAGTGTGAGGTTTCATGTTTATCTGGTTAAGAGGTGGGCTTTGTTACTGTTTGTGTTAGCTGTGGTGTCAGAAGCTAAAATTTCCTACTGTGTCCTTGTTTTTGCTTCCTATGTTGTCTTTGGATGTCCCCAGAGACTCTTAAAATGGGGTCTGAGTTGTTTTAGCTGTAATGCGCCGTTATTACACAGGAGCTCTTCTGATGTGGTGGTAAGATGAGGGGGTAGAGGGGAGCACTCTACAGTCCTATGGCTAAGAGTCTTTTAGTGAGCTTGAGTATTTCCCTTCTCCCATGTGGAAGGCTACAGCTGACTAGAGTTGATAATTTCCCTTCCTCCAAATTGGTTAGCTTTTGGTAGATTCAGTTGGTTAGGCTCTGATAGAGTTTTCCTGGAGGGCAGAGACGCTGTTAAGAGGCTTCTTGTTAAAAAGAACATACAGCCCTCAGAGTAGTAGTTCATTATGGTTACTTATCCCTTCTCCCTGGCAAAAGCAGAGCAGATTTTTCTCAAATCTTTACAGTGTAAATCTGACAGGATTCCTAGAAGTGAAACTGAGGTAAGTACTGAGGTCTCTCTCAGACTGAGCCCCTTGGAGTTTTTAAACCCTTAACCTAGTCTGCACTGAGCCTCCAGCAATTCCTTAGTTACAGTTAAGTGTTCCTACTGATGTTGGCTCCAGCTGTGATATTAGCTTCAGCTTCTGGCTTCTGTGCCTGGGCTGCTGCTCCCAGTAAACTGTGATTCTCCGAAGAGCTGTGATTCTCTGTATCCATCTGTCTGTTTCTCTAGTTTTTAGGCCAATACTTTTTCTTCTCAATTCTCTGGGAGATCTAACAAGAGTTGCTGATTTTAGTCTGTTTAGCCTTTTTTCTTGTTGTGAGAATGGGAGTGACAACTTCCAAGCTCTTTACACGTTGAACAGGAAACTGGATGCCCCTTGACATTCCTTTGTAAATTCACCTTAAAATATTGATCATAAATTAAAAGTGCTACTATCAAATTTTCAGTCTATTTATATTCCCCCTAAACTCAGATAAATATACATATTATTTTGTGTATCTGTGTGTGGGGTTCTTTTTGTTTTTTAAGATATAGGGTCTTGCTCTGTCAAGGCTAGAGTGCAGTGGCACAATCATAGCTCTCTGCAGCCTCAAACTCCTGGGAGCAAGTGATCCTCCTGCCTTAGCCTTCAGAGTAGCTGTGACTACAGGCACTAACCACCAAGCCCAGATAATTTTTAAAATGTTCTGTAGAGATGGGAGTTTCGCTTTGTTGCCCAGGCTGGTCTCAAACTCCTGGCCTCAAGTGGTCCTCCTGACTCAGCCTCCCAAAGTATTGGAATTACAGATACTTTCTGTTTTGATTCTTGAAAGGAAAAAACAAAGATTTTTAATGCCTCTTATCTTCTAAGCACTTTCCTTCCAAACAATACACTTTTGCTGCCATTGCTCTTGTTAGGAAAAGCTTAAAGAAAAAGAAACAAGGGTAATAATAGGCCAGGAATCACTTATTGAATATTAGGTCTTACATAGTTTGATACCTGTGTGCATCTGATGCATTTCACTTCCAAAAGGCTCAATGGTTTATGTTATTTAGTAGTAATCCAAATTTCATGTTTTACCTAGCCTCCTGATTCAATGCCCAATTTCCTACTAAATATGGGCTAGGGGTCAATGGCATCCTTTGCAAGTAATCTTGTAGTCTACTCAGAAAGTTCTGCAAAGTTAGAAGGTGATTAAATGACTGTTTGTTAAGATACACTTACATAGTAATAACCTAAATGTATTTATTAAATGGTTTTAAAGAGGGGGATTTAAAATTTTATCCAATATGAAATTTTCCTTTTCTGTGGCTATTTAAAAGGTTTGAATTAGGGGATACTATTTGGTGCCTTTGTAATTATATGAAAATTAGTTGACTGAATATCACCACTTTCCATGATATTTATATTTGTATATACACATATATACATATGTGTATACTACTTTCCTCTCCATGTTCATATTTACATTTGTGTATATACATATATACATAAAAATATATTTTATACATTTTTGAAAAGGAAAATTAAGTTTAGATCAAATTTAATGAATATTCAAAAATAACTTGCCGGGCGCGGTGGCTCATGCCTGTAATCCCAGCACTTTGGGAGGCCAAGGCAGGTGGTTCACAAGGTCAAGAGAGTCAGACCATCCTGGTCAACATGGTGAAACATGTCTCTACAAAAAATACAAAAAAAAAATTAGCTGGGCATGGTGGCGAGGGTCTGTAATCCCAGCTACTCAGGAGGCTGAGGCAGGAGAATTGCCTGAACCCAGGAGGCCGTGATTGCGGTGAGCCAAGATGGCGCCATTGCACTCCAGCCTGGATAACAAGTGCGAAACTCCATCTCAAAAAAAAAAAATAATAACTTTTGTTGATCAAATTATTTTTCTGCTTGAAACTTTTGAAATGATCCAAAAAATTTTTAAATGACTTAGGTTTGCTATTACAAAATGCTTGTCTTTTGATGTCACAAACATATACTATAATTACTGGCCAGAGAGAATTGCTCTAAGTGTAATGAAAAGAGAAATGATTGATGAGCAGCTATGCTTATAAGTGAGGGTGAGAACACCATGGGCAGTTCCAAAGCTGAAAACAGAAAATATATGTGGATTTATATTAACATAATTGGTATTCCTGGATAGTTAAAAATGGCTAAACTGTAGCAGAAGCCCAAGTAATTACTGTTAACAGAGGCATAAATTTGCGGGCAATAATAATAATAGACCAGGC
The DNA here is from genome assembly GCF_049354715.1 of Callithrix jacchus. Lineage (NCBI taxonomy): Eukaryota > Metazoa > Chordata > Mammalia > Primates > Cebidae > Callithrix > Callithrix jacchus. The sequence continues at coordinate 96,404,852 of NC_133509.1, forward strand.
ATGGTGGCTCATGCCTGTAATCCCTGTACTTTGGGAAGCCAAGGCAAGCAGATCACCTGAGATAAGGAGTTCAAGGCCAGCCAGGCCAACATGATGAAACCTTGTCTCTACTAAAAATATAAAAATTATCTGGGTGTGGTGGTGGGCACCTGTCATCCCAGCTCCTTTGGAGGCTGAGGCCAGAGAATCACTTGAACCTGGGAGCAGAGTTGCAGTGAGCTGAGATTGCACCACTGCACTCCAGCCTGGGGGACAGAGCAAGACTCCATCTCAAAATAATAATAATAATAATGCCACCAACAATACTAACATTTACTGAGTGCTTACTATGCACCAGATATTGTTCTAAGTGTATACATATTATCTCATCTAACCATCCATAATACTGTGGTACAGACACTTTTATATCCATTTTACAAATAAGTAAACTGAGGTATAGAGATATTAAATGACTTGCCAGTAAGTTTCAAAGCCTGTGTATAAGCTCACTCTTGATTCTGGAGACAGTGATTCTTAACATAGTATCTTCAGAATGTTAAACTAAAAGATTTGTAATTTACAGAATTAGTTTTTCCACAATTAAAAAAGAAATTATGAGTAATTATTTTGAGTTCTCTTCAGGCATTTCCCTTAGTTCTTTTCAAGATCTAATACATATCATTTAGTGTTGTAGATCTGATAAACAAAAGTAGCACAAAGATCAAAGTTTTTTTAGAGATGGAGTCTCGTTAGGTTGCCTAAGCTGGAAACTCCCTAGGCTGGCACTACCAGGCTCAAGGAATCCTCCAGCCTCACCCCGCTCAGTAGCTGGAAACATCTTGTCAGCTAGGTCAACATTTAATTATAACTTTATAGGTCTACTGACCAGTTAAAAAGAGGTGCTGTATACATTAGTTGTTGTCAGAGTTTGATGTCTTTATATAGGCCATTGTTTTTACATGCTAATACAATTGAAAGCCAATACGGATATCTCTGTTTACATCCCAAAGCTAGGTTTTAACAAGAAACTCATAAGGCAAAGGTGAGAAGTAAAATAATTTAGTATCAAGTGGAGATATATTTGCAACGTTCCTTGGTTGAGCTCAAAATATATTCTTTTTTTCTTTTAAAAGACTGACAGGCTTGAAGCTTATGCCTCCAAAGACAAAAGTGATTATTTAGTAGCTTGCAAAGTTGCCAAAGGCCATTTTTTTCTACTGAATTTGGTTTATACTCTTATTAAGGTCATTTATACCTATTTGTAACTGCTTAACATAGTTTCAGATTTTAAGATTTCCCTGCAACTTCATTTCCCCTGAGGTTTACAGCAAGAGAAGTTAGTTTTTATTTTTAATTAAACTCCACCACAGAAAAACTTAGTGGACAAGGAGAGTTCCCCTGTGTTCCATGGCAGAGTGCGGTGGGTGACACTGACCCGTGGTTAGGTAACCTGACAAGGAAAGACCCGTTGTAACACATCTGAACAATGAGACCAATGGAAGGGCTTGCTGCCACGAGGCGAAGTCTGCTTTTTTGAACTAGGAACTCAATCAGAGTTGGGCGGCAATCCTGCCCAGCACTGCGGCGGAAGAGAAAGAGAGCCGGAGCCTTACATTACTGCACCAAGAGTATGAAAATATGATGCAGGTTTGGGACCCGGCAACTGAAATCCCTTCTCAGCAGCGCCTCCCAAAGCTGGCCACCGCCTTCCTTAGGAGAAAGCCCAGAGTCCCCAGACCCGGGCTGAGCCGCGCCCCCAGCTCTTTTCTCTTTCCTCCGCAGCTAAACACAGACGAGCACGTGAGCGGGGCAGCGCGTCCCAGCTGTGCCTCAGCTGACCGCCTCCTGATTGGCTGAGAGCGACGTGGGCTGGGGTGGGGACTGGCCGCCTGCGTCGCTCGCCATTGGCTTTCGGGGAACCCGCCTCCACCTCAGGTGAGGCGGGCCTGCGGGAGCAAGCGCCGGCCCGAGCAGGCGGCGGGCGCGCTCCCGCCCGCTCTCCCCTCTCCGTGCGCCGGAGCGCGCTTCCGCCTCCTCTCCCCTCCCCGCGCGCCGGAGCGCGCCTCCGCCCTTGCCCGCCCCCTGCCGCTGCTTCAGCTTCTCAGTGCACAGAGCTGCCTCGTCTGAGGGGACGCGAGGATCACCCTCGTCGTCGCTTCGGCCACTGCGTCGGGCTGGGCCCTGACAAGCCGCCCGAGGAAAGAGGCTCGGAGTCTGGCCCGGACCCCGGCGATTGCCGCCCACTTCTCTTCCTTCTGGTCTCACGAGCGGTTTCCCGCCTCGCACCTCCACCTCTGGACTTGCCTTTCCTTCTCTCTCCGCGTGTGGAGGGAGCCAGCGCTTAGGCCGGAGAGAGCCGGGGGGCTGCCCGCCGTGAAGGCACGCGGGGACCGATTCACCATGGAGGGCGCCAGCGGCGCGAACGACAAGAAAAAGTAAGCCTATTCCCTCGGCCGGCCGCCTTCGCCGGCGCCCCTGCCCGCCGGCCCGCCCTGGGCTCCCGGGCCAGCGTCGGCGTTCCTGGGGGTGGGGGGGGGCAGCCTTTTTTGTTTCTGCCGCTTCTCCTCTCCCCTCTCTTTCCCCCAACCTCGCCGGCCAGGCTCCCCCGCTGTCCACGTCGCCATCTTGTCGTGGGGGGTGGGAGACGCCTCTAAAGTGCTTTCAGGGGCCGGGGTCTGAGCCCTGCTCGCCCTCCCCGCCGGCCGTGGGGGCCTCGCGCCGCCCACCTACCCGCCTCAAAAACCCAGCCTGCTCTGTGGCCCCATCCGGAGGGGACTTTACCCAGCCCGAAAACCCCGAGAAGAGAAATGAGCTGCAGCTCGGTCGTCGCGGTTTGCACCCGGAGCTTCCGCTCCTTCCCGCCCCCATCCCCTCCGGTTCCATTGAAAACTCGGCCCTGGGGCGGACCCTGCACGCTGGTCCTGTCTTCCCTGTGGGCTCCCGGCCCTGAGTTCCGGACCGACGGACTCGCGTGGTCGGATGCGATCTTGTCCTGTGGTTGTCCAGCCGTCGCGGGTGTCTTTGCCTTTGTGCATTAAGGGATTTGCCGCGATGGCTTTAAGATGCGAACTTTTTAGTTTGCACGTGCAGGTTTTGTTTTAATCGCCTTGAAAAACTTGCCTAGACCGAGAGTCAGAGTAACGGGAATTTAGGGAAATAGCAACATTTTAAAGAGAACTTCAGAATTGAATACTTGTGTTCATATCACCTGTCACGGCAACGCAGATATTATAAATGAATATATGCCTCATTAATTCTTGAAATAGTGAAAATGTAGGGGCTGATTAAATGTAGGCAGTTTTAGTGATATTGAAGAAAAAGCGTATGATGAGTTAATGAAATACGGCACTAAAATGATGCAAAAATTTTGGAATTGTCTCATTTTTCTGAAATCGAAGTATATTAAAGGAAAACCTTTAACATATATCCAAAGTAAATAATCACTCGGTTAGAACTGAATCCGAGTTTTATAAATCACCTTGAAGTTGTAGTCTAAGGGGTACATTAGATATTAAAAATTGTGATTTGTACCAGTGGTGTTAAGAGCTAACTTCCCCATCCCTCAACACACACACACAATTTTGTCCACTTTGGTATTTAAACTTTTAAGGAAATTATTTTAAGGAATTGAAGATTTAGAGTAAGAGTTTTGGTTAGTAGACTGGCTTTGCTGGCAAATCCTTCCACTCTCTGGGAGAGAGATTAATTTCCCTAATCAGTATCAGCAGAAGATAAACTTGTTTATATTCTTGTTGTTTTGTAGATCCCTTCTCCTGGTCCCTCTTCAGTAGAATGTTAAATTTTCAGTTTGTGTACACCAGAGAAGGCACTAATAAAATTCAAAAAGTGAGCGAACAGGTCTAGATTAATTCCAACAGTTACCAGGAATTAATTGCAGTTTATTTTGCGGAGGTGATTACAGTGCTTTTGATGAAATGATGAGCTGCTATATTGTAAACCTAAGGCAGATTGCCTCTCTATAGTGCCAATTTTCTGTCCTTATTATATATTGAACCATACTTAATACAATGCATTAAATTATGCACCAATCACTTCCTTTTTATATACAGTATCGAACTCATTTCTTTGCCATTCATCAGTTCAGAATGTCAGAAGCAGCTTTGAAATAAGTGAATAAATAAATTAGCTACTGTTCCTCAGCCCCAATTCTAAATGAGTTTCTTAGATTTTCCTCAGCCCATGTGTTACTTTCAAAATGTTCTCACTTAAAAAGTTAGAACCTTGGATAGAATGGACTCACATTTCTTAATATAGAAGATCTTGATATAACCGAGAAATTAAGTTAAACACTTAATAAATGGTGGTTACTCAACACTTTTAGATGCTGTTTATAACAGATGACCTTTTCTAACTAATTTACAGTTTTTTGAAAGATAACGGAGATTGGGGGATGGGGATTTTCTTCATGCAGTTTTTTTTTTTTTTTTTTTTTTTTTTCGTTTGAAATGAGCTCCCAGTGTTGGAGTTTGGGAAACAAATTTGTCTTTTTAAGAGAAGGTCTAGAAAACTCAAAACCTGGAGAACTGGAAGAAATCAGAATAGAAAATGGGTATAGTTATAATATTAGAGATTTAACATAGGACATTTCATGTGGGTTCCTTGTTATAGGGGCTGGACTTTAATAGAACGTGTATTTTGATTTTTAGATTTGTAAAGGAATGTCAAGAAAGTAATGATTCTGTTTCAGGCTTCAGGCCAGACCACTTCAAAGTTTTGCGAAACAAGTAGTTACTGAATCATTAAAGTAAAATTTCTGACAATAGATATTCCTTAATTTCCTTCTTTAATTTTGGACGTTAAAAGTCAAGAGGCTCTCTCGTTTATTAGCAAACTTTTCTCCTTAGAATTCTACTTTGATTTTCCTTTTGTTTGAGGAAGCAGCATATAATGATTAAGAGCATAGGATCTGGAGTCAGATACCTCGAGTTAAGGGTCCCAGCCCTTCACTGGTGAGCTTGAGCAAGTTACTGAATGCCTCTGAGCTGTTTTCCTCCTTTTGAAATGATAAGAATAGCAGCCATCTGAGCAGTTATTGTAAAGATTAAATGAGATAATGCATATAAAGCAGTTAGTTGCCTGGAATAGGAGTCTTGGTGACATTGTGTACTTGAAAATAGATGTTGCTTGTTAAAATTGTGATTTAAACTTCCACAACTCTTAGAACTCTTTTTGCTAGGCCTTCCAGCTATTAACTTTAGTTTCTTTTCTGCATCTTCATGCATCTTTCCTATCTTCTGAAAGTGAAAAGACTAACATTGGATCCAGAGTTTTAAAGGACTTTTTCCCTGCTAAAATGGGCAAAAGAGTACATCCAGCCGGGCGCAGTGGCTCATGCCTGTAATCCCAGAACTTTGGGAGGCCGAGGCCGGTGGATCACGAGGTCAAAATATCGAGACCATCCTGGTCAACATGGTGAAACCCCGTCTCTACTAAAAATACAAAAAATTAGCTGGGCATGGTGGTGCGTGCCTGTGATCCCAGCTACTCAGGAGGCTGAGGCAGGAGAATTGCCTGAACCCAGGAGGCGGAGGTTGCGGTGAGCCGAGATTGCGCCATTGCACTCCAGCCTGGGTATCAAGAGCGAAACTCCATCTCAAAAAAAAAAAAAAAAAAAAAAGTACATCCTGGGGTTATGTTGGCATCTAGCATCAGCTATTTTTCTTGAGCATCTGATCTACTCTGTATTCTAGGCCTCCTCCTTCAGAATTCCTCACCCCTGCGTTTTCTCCCCAAATAGAATACTTTGAATTTACTCTGGAAGCTAGAGTCAAACATACACAATATTCTAGTCTTACTGTTAATTTAAGCAAGATATGTGCAGGACACTGCACTTAAAACATTTTTTGGCTTGATGCCAAAGTTTAGACTATTTTATAAAAATTAACCTTTGTAAGATAATGAGTTGATAAAATATTCTCAGTAAAGCCCCTATATGGTAGAAAAACTGTCCTTTGAGTTTCTCCAGAGTTCAGACCATTGGGTTCCATCTGAAGGCAAGGCCTCAAGGTTGTCTTACTGGTCTGAGTTTTGTGGTTCAATTTGTAGGAAGTCTATATTAGTGCACTCTTTCATACATGTGTATTTACTGAGCTATCAAGTTATTTTAGACCTAGAAAGTATTGGAGTTCATTCCTATGGTCCACTGCAGAACACCTTGTTTAGTTTGGAGAATGTCAGCCTTTCTACCTGTTAACTTCCATTGTCTTTCCTTTTAACGCGTTGTCTTTCCTTTTAACGCATTGTCTTTCCTTGTCTTTCCTTTTAACGCGTTGTCTTTCCTTGTCTTTCCTTTTAACGGGTTGTCAATGGCTCTAATGGTGTCTGGGCTCAGGGTTTAGTTTGTGGCTACATTCTATTGTTGTATGTCAAGAGTGGTGTATAGAAAGCTGAGGGGATTTAATTAGTCTTTGGACTGATTGTATTTTTTCCTGAAGAACTCAAAACAGTTTATGATCTTTGGTGGTGAAATTAAAAATTTTTGTGCATAGATGTTAAAGATTGGGTTAAATAACTGCGTGTTCATAGATGCCTTCTCTCAAAAATTTTTTAAAATTTAGATACTTGCAATACAGTATCCCTTTATCTAAGATTAATGTAAGTCCATTTCTTAACCAGGAGAAAATAATCTAAATTTAAATGTGTTGTTGGATGAGTTTCCAATCAAGAAATTCATTTTTTAAACTTTGTGACTAGTTATCCAGTGGGTGGATTTTACCCACTGTGTGTATGTGTTTTCTGCTTAGCTCTGAAAGGTTAGAAACAGAATTTGAAAGTAAGACAAACCAACCTTCTTGTTGCTCAGTATTTTTGGTAAAAAATATGGTGAGAATGTTTAAATTAACCATAGGCTTTGGAATTTTAAAAATAATGTGTCTCTTGACACATCAAGAATTAACTATTTTGTATATGCATTGAGTATTCATGTTCATGCTTTCTGCAGTAGAAATTTATAAACCCGTATCTACTTGCCTGACATGATCCCTTTAGAGAAACCTAGTATCTAAAATCTGAATTTATGAAACAAAATTAAACATTCTTGTTTCATAAAAACAAAAATTGTGATTACTTCATGGCTTTTTTTTAATAGCTTTTTATTGTTTCTTTTATTTTTCTACTTGGGTTGATTTCACATCTTGGTTATTGTGCTGCTATCAGCATGGGTCTGCAAATCTCTTCGAAGCTTTCACTTGTGGATATATATCCAGAAGAGGGATCCTGGATCATATGGTAACCCTTTTTAATTTTCAGGGAACCACCATATTGTTTTCTACAGTAGTTGTACCAGTTTATATTCCCACCAACAGTGCACAAGGGTTCCTTTTTCTCCACATCCTTCTAAACACTTCTCTTTCTCTGTAGTAGCCATCTAATATGTTGAGGTGTTTGTTTTTAAGGGCTTGTTTGTGGATAATTAACCAACTGAAAGCTAACTTCAGTTTGCCAGTGGAAGCTTTAACAGAAATGAGATTAAGTACCTCTAAAATGAGAATTAAATTTTTCTAGTTACTTAGATTTGGTCTGCCAGTACTTTTTCACAGAAATACTTTTTGGGTTAAATAGTGTACACCTGTTCTATTGTTGATAAAGCCAATTAATTAGGAAATTTGTTCTCAAAGATTTAAAACAATAATTGAAATAGTGTATTTTTATTAAAAACTGTTTGCAAGATGTTAGCTTTCAGCTGTTGTGGTGATCTCTATTGTTAGTTATGCGTGCTTCTTTATTAAAATTTCACTTGGGACCGGGCGCAGTGGCTCACGCCTATAATGCCAGCACTTTGGGAGGCCAAGGCGGGTGGATCATGAGGTCAGGAGATCGAGACCATCCTGGTCAACGAGGTGAAACCCCGTCTCTACTAAAAATACAAAAATTAGCTGGGCGTGGTGGTGTGCGCCTGTAGTCTCAGCTACTCGGGAGGCCGAGGAAGGAGAATTTTTTGAACCCAGAAGGCAGAGGTTGCGGTGAGCCAAGATCGTGCCATTGCACTCCAGTCTAGGTAACAACAGCGAAACTCCGTCTCCAAAAAAAAAAAAAAAAAAAAAAAATTCAGTTGGTTACAGTTTTAGCCATGAAGATTATTTCAATGTATGATTTTGAAAATTTATTGTCTTGAAAATGTAGTGATGGAACATAGCTTACTGTAGTTCTTTACTTGCTTGAAAAGTCACGATATATTTAGGCAAATTAATTTGAAAGTGTCTAGTATTTAATATTTCAATTTTCACTCCTTAAGGACACATCCCTTGTGTTTCCCTCCACCCTCCCTTTTTTTTCCCAAGTAGTTTGGGAGGATTTATTTTTTGAACTGAAAAATACTGTGGTTAAAAGTAAACATAAGGTTTAAAGGGGAAAGTTGAAGTCTTTGAAGGTTTGGATATGTTTCTGTTCTTAGGAGTCTTGTAAATTCAGATACTAAGCAAATGTCTTTAAAATGATTTCTACTCTCCTCCTTTCCATTATAAAACTGGATATGTTTTGATGGACAAAATCCCAAATAGACTGAATTTGAAATCAGTGGGCTGGGTGGGGTGGATCACCTGAGATCAAGAGTTTGAGACCAGCCTGGCCCACATGGTGGCGGGTGCTTTTAATCCTAGCTACTTGGGAGACTGAGACAGGAGAATTGCTTGAACTAGGGAGGCATGGGTTGCAGTGAACCAAGATCACACCATTGCACTCTAGCCTGGGCAAAAGAGCAAGACTCTGTTTCAAAGCAGTAAAAAAAAGAAATTTGTGGTATGAATACTGGTACATGCTGTACACAGTGAGCTCTTAATAAGTATTTGAATTAACAAATGAAACAATGAATAATTGAACAAAGAGAATGCAGAAAAATATTTTAAGTTTTTTAAAAGGTTTCTTTACAAGTTATCATTGTGCACTCTACTTTTGGCCCTACTTTCCATAGGAATTCTTCTTAAACTTGGGAATTTCTTATTCTACTCTAGAACTTTCAGGCGTGGTAGCTCATGCCTATAATTCCAGTAATTTGGGAGGCCAAGGTGGGCGGATCACCTGAGATCAGAGAGTTTGAGACCAGCCTGGTCAACACAGAGCAACCCATCTCTACTAAAAATTCAAAAATTAGCTGGGCATGGTGGCAGGCACCTGTAATCCCAGCTACTCGGGAGGCTGAGGCAGAAGAAGGACTTGAACCCGGGAGATGGAGATTGCATTGAACCAAGATCACACCATTGCCCTCCAGCCTGGGCTACAAGAGCGAAACTCCATCTCAAAAAACAAAAAGAAGGAGAAGAAGGAGGAGAAGAAAGAAGGAGAAGAAGAAGAAGAACTTCTTGAATCTTGAATTTTAATTTTTAGTACCTTTTTAAAAAATATTTACAGTATCTATTAGAAGCAGGCTTGAAAACATATTTTGTTGATAAACACAGCTATGTAACAAATAACTCTACCTTGAAAGTAACTCAGTGTCCTGTATTTCAAGGTATGTAAAAAGTTAGTGCCTTTTAATTCTATATATTCGGAACATAGTACAAAAAGTTTACTAAGAGAGACATCTGTGTATGGCTGTAGAAAATCAGCTAGGTAAATGTGTGGAAAGTATTTTTCTCCTTGTTTCATCTTTAGCAAACATTTATTAAATTGTGTGTGTGTGTGTGTGTGTGTGTGTGTGTGTATCATAGTGGTTAAGAGAACACTTTCTGGAACCTGAATGCCAGAAATTCCACTGCGTACCACAGGGTAAAATACTTAACTTTTCTGTGCCTTGCTTTTCTGTGCTGTAAGGATAAAGAGAGAGCGAGAAAGGAGTAGGGGGAGAGAAAGTGTGTGTGTCACTTAATGGTATATCACACATAAACACAATATAAATGATAGCTGTTGTTCAGGTACTTGGTGCTAGGGCTATAACAATGACAGATAGAAACAGCCTTCAAAATATTCATAATCTAGTGGAAGAGTGAGCCATGGGACAGACAAATTTAAATATAATTTTAGTGTTACAGACTAAGAATTAAACTGTTGTGGCCTATTTACAGCCTTACAGAAGGTATTCCATAAAGGTATTGTGGTAAAATAAGGATGCTGCAGAATTTCTCAGATACTTTAGATACACTTCACATCTGTCCTTTAAGTTTCTTATGGACTGACTGCACTCCAGCCCTTCTAAGAGGATGTGATCTGTGTTTGTAATGTCTATAAAAATGAATTTAAGATTGCCTTACTAAGAAATATTTTTTTGAAAAAAGTAAAAAAAATACATATATCTGTTCTCACTATAAAAACTGTTAAACTATAGATAAGTATAGAGAAGAAACTCCGTCCTCTTCACCACTACCAGCTTGTTCAAGAAATCTAATTTAGTGTCTCTCATAGACCCTTTTCTCTGTATTTGCAAATTAAGTACATATTCTGCCTGATTCTGAGTGTTTTATTTACATTAGTTAATTTTATCTTTTTTTCTTTCACATTATATCTTGGTTATCTTTCTTTGCTGGTACAAGAGGTACTTCATTCTCTTTGCAACATAATACTCTTTAGCATGGATGTACAGTTATTTATCCCAACTGATAGACATTTAGGATGTTTCTAATATATTGCTGTTATTAACAAGGCATGATGAATGTCCCTGAATATATAAATATATAAGCTTAAACTATCAAAATCTTAACAATACTTAACTAGTTAGGAAAATACAAAAAGCATGCAGAAAAAAATGTGCTCATAATTCTACCATTTAGAGGTAACCAGTGTTAATATTTTAATGTATTTCTTCCATATATTTTCATATGTGCACATGCATCTGTTTTCTTTAGCTAAAATTATGCTGCTTGGCATACTTTAATATCCTGCTTTTTCACTTATTACGAGCATTTCCTACCTTTACATGTTTTCAAGTGGTATTTTAATTACATACTATTACCTTATATAGTTTAGAGTCATTATAGAGGTAGTATTTCTCGTGGTTAAAAACACTAAAGTTAGTAGACTGCCTAGATTTGAATCTCAATTATGTTACTATCTAGTGTGACCTAACTTCCCTGTGCTTTAGTTTTCTTGTCTTGTAAGTGCGTCATAAATATGTGTAAAGCACTTAGAACAGTGTCTACCAAATATATGTATAAAAGTGTTTGATATTGTTATCTTTGATATTTAGTTTCCTTGTGTTACACAATTATGTTTCTAAATTTTTCTACTGAACACTATTAAAGTTCTTAGTTCATAGTCAGGAATGCAAAGGCTAAATATTATGGTTCTTGATATATAGTTTAATTTTAGATGACTTCTTAGTAGTTTCATTTACTTTTAGAGGGCATTTAATTGTGAATATTAGTTTACCATAGGATACCAAGGCTTTGGCTTAATATAAATATGAGAAATTTGGCATATAAAACTATTATAAGAACTACTTAATAGAGGCTAACATCATCAGCATTATTTTGAAGCTTACACAGCTTTTAAGCATTTTCTTTTAACAATCATTCTTACATCTAAGGACCATTATTAATATTCAGTGTTTAGATCCACTGATTTTTCCCCTTCTTCTTGAAATAAATAACATGCAATTTTGAGAATATCTTTTTGAAGAATATGTGAATGCTTTAAGTATTGCAAATGAATCATTAGATATCTAAACACAAAATGACGATTCGTCCTAATTTTGAGCTTCGAAGTCTTACAATTTGTTTAATGTTGAAGTTATAATTGGAAGCATAATTGATGATCTTTAGCTAGAGATCAAATTCATTACTGACAATGTAAATTACAGTTGGTAAAGGTGGCCCTAGATGGTAGTAAGCTTAGAAATTCCTGGAATCCTTTGGGAGGCCAAGGCGGGTGGATCACGAGGTCAAGAGATTGAGACCATCCTGGTCAACATGGTGAAACCCCGTCTCTACTAAAAATACAAAAATTAGCTGGGCATAGTGGTGCGTGCCTATAATCCCAGCTACTCAGGAGGCTGAGGCAGGAGAATTGCCTGAACCCAGGAGGCGGAGGTTGCGGTGAGTCGAGATCATGCCATTGCACTCCAGCCTGGGTAACAAGAGCGAAACTCCGTCTCAAAAAAAAAGAAATCCCTGGAGTCTATTAAAAAGTTTCTTAAGTATATATCATAACAAACTGTTTTGAATGCCATGAAGACTACATAGTACTGCTTGAAAACATGAGATACGTATTTTCAGACCCATTTAATAGGTATCTGAAGTATGGAGATAAGGAAAAGTGAAACAACTGCTGAAGTGATCTGACCTTCTGCTTTGAGTATGTTATCTCCATGCAAATCATGAGCTGAACTCCATGTCCAGGGTAGAACATATACCACAGGGTCTTTATATCAGACCAACTCTGAGTTTCTCATGACTTCTGTGTCGTCTTGCCCAGGCTGATGTACCTATTTCCAGCCTTTTCTTGTTTCCCCTTAATTTTTGTGTTCACTTCACCTAATTTCCTTTAATTCTCACTCTTAATTAAAAAAAATTTTTTTTAATTTTTAATTCTTTAGTTCTCTGTCTGAGATTCATTGATTGGTAAGAAGAAAGTTATAGAATCTTCTTTGACTTTTTTTGATACAGATATTTAAATTCTATTACTTTATAATAAGGTTGGGGCTTGATTATTCTCTTTGCTTTATAATAGAATGGCATTTAAATAGGAGTTCCCTGAGTGTGTTTACAGTCATTTGATTTGGCTAAACTATTTTAATGTTTAATGAAATTTAAACATTTTCGAGGAAAAAATTTAAAAACTACACAGGTGCACAAAGAAATAAAACTCACCTGCTATTTCACTACCTAGAGACCACTGTCTACTATTTCTCTCTCATTTCTGTGTTACATACGTATGTTAATAAATGTAGGATCAGGGAATGAGTACTGTTTTTAACCTACTTTTTAAAAATTTACATCTACATTTTTTTTCCATCTAATTAGTGGGCAGGAGTCTTAAAATTTTGTAGGATTGTGGTGATGGTTACATTAGATAATATTAGTGTTGCATACTTAACATAGTAATGGCTCTTAATACTCTCTAGATTTGGACATAGTCTATTTTACCATTATTACCTTTTTATTAAACCTGTTCTCCAAAAAGGATATGATGAACAACAACACATTCATCAGAAAATTTGTAAGACTGTTTTGTTACACTGTTTTTCTCAGATTTTTGCAATTCACTGAGGAAATAAATAATAGGACGAAGGGAATTATTTACCCTGGATTTTTGTAAGGGCTAACTAGAAATGTTTACCACATTGTAGTAGACATTTAAGTATTATTAGATTGGCATTATATATTTTACAATATTTTTAAACGCTGAATGGTATTGCATTAAAGGTCCCGTCATTCCCCTATTTGGAACACTTAGATTGAATCTAATGTTTCTTTATTATAAATAGTATTATGATTAAGAGCCTTTATTCATGGTTCTTTTTTCAATTACTTTTTCATAAATAGAGATTAGGGTTTTGTATGTTGCCCAGGCTGGTCTCAGACTCTTGGACTGAAGTGATCCTCCTGCTTTGGCCTCCCAAAGTGCTGTGATTACAGGTGTGAGCCACACTGCCTGGCCCATGGTTCTTTTTGTTGTTGTTTTGAGATGGAGTCTCTGTCGCCCAGGCTGGAGTGCAGTGTTACAATCTCTGCTAATTGCACACTCCGCCTCCTGGGTTCAAGTGATTCTCCCACCTCAGCCTCCTACCCCCATGGTTCTTTCTTAATAATAAATTTAAAGTAGAATTGCAGGGTCAAAAAAATGAACATTTTAAAGCTTTCAATACAATTGCCTGTTTTTCTTATAGAAAGTTTGACCTAGTTGTATGTTAGAATGTAATTTTCTTCAACTTTATTATCATTAAAGTTTTAAATTTGAAGCACTGGCAATTTGAGAAGTATATTAGGATTCTTTTTATTGCAAGTAACAAAATATAACTCAAGCTAGTTTAAGAGGGGAAAATGCAGTTATTGGCCAACACAATCTAGCTTTAGTTTAAAAGACAAATCTAGAGTCTCAAATGATCTCAGAGTGTCTGGGTGCAGTAGCTCACGCCTATAATTCAGCACTGTGGAAGGCCAAAGTGGCAGATCACGAGATCAGGGGTTCAAGACGAGCCTGACCCAACATGGTAAAACCCTGTCTCTATTAAAAATAAAAAAATTAGCTGGACGTGGTGGTGCATGCCTGTAATCCCAGCTACTTAGGAGGCTGAAGCAGGAGAATTGCTTGAACCTGGGAGGCGGACGTTGCAGTGAGCTGAGATCATGTCGCTGTACTCCAGCCTGGGCGACAGAGCAAGATTCCCTCTAAAAAAAAAAAAAATTATCTCAGAGTGTAATCCCTGATTTTCTCTTGAATATTACTTGGCTTGTATTCCTTTGCTTTTTGCATGCTGACCTTATTCTGCCACTGACAGGCTGTCTGTATGGTATGAAAGAGGATAGCCAGCATCCCCATACCAGCATCCGTACAATTTGTAATTTAAAAAAATGTAAAGAAACTCCCTCTCTCTTCTAGTGTCTATATATTAGTCTTCTGGAAGAATGCCAGTTTGCCCTACTTGGACTATTCATTATTAGCCATGTGAATGGAGTTCCCTGATTACATGAGTCAAATATGTTCTATTGTAGTGTATTTGATTGTCTTCTTGTAAGTTATCATCATCTTATTATATACAGGACTCTTGATCAGTGCTATCATTGTAATTAATGGTCAATGAGTTTGGTTGCATGTCATTTGAATTCATATTCTATAGTTTTCTACCAAGTGTAGAAAACTGTTCTTGTCATGACTTTTGAGAAGCTGAGTATTTCTTCTATGGGTTAGGGTTTTCATCTCATCTTAAGAAAAAGGTGATCTTGTTTAAGATCACACAGCTGGGATTACTAGTACAGCTGTGTGATCTTACACAAGTTGCTTTATTGGGATAAGAATTATTGCTTTATAGGATTTATGAGAATGAAATGATACATCAACTTATGTGAAACACTCAGAACAGCTCTTGGCACAAAGTAAGGGCTTAATTAAGTAGAAGCTATCCTGTATTCATAATATTATATTTGTTACGTTGTTTTCAACATTGTTTAGAATTACTCAAGCCTTCTTTGGGATAATCTGACGAAGGCTATTTGCCACCAGTGAATAAATAGTAGTGGTAGAATAGTTACTGAGGCCTTTCCTTTACTTTGTTTTTTTTTCCCCATGAAAATCTAGCCTTTGCAGACTAAAATACTGGTTTATGTATAGATATGTTATTATTATTATTATTATCTTTTTTGGGAGAGAGTCTCATTCTGTTACCACATTGGAGTACAGTGCCGTGATCTCAGCTCACTGTAACCTCTGCCTCCTGGGTTCAAGCAGTTCTCCTACCTTAGTCTCCTGAGTAGCTAGGACTACAGTTGTGCACCACCGCACCCAGTTATTTTTTTGTAGAGACATGGTTTCACCATATGTTGGCCAGGATGATCTCGATCTCTTGACCTTGTGATCTGCTTGCCTCGGCCTCCCAAAGTGCTGGGATTATAGGCGTGAGCCACCATGCACCACCGTTATTTTAAAATAATTGTCCTTAGTGGTAATACTAATGGAAAAAAAATATTCTCAAAGCTATTTATTTAGGATGTTAAAGGAGGGGGAACTAAGAAAGCCTACATTTCCATGTTCTTTGTGTCCAGAATCTCATTAAATGTTTTTTAACTTGTTAGCAGAGGAAAGTTAGAAATTACCTGCCTTTGTAGCTAACTAATAGTTCAAATATTTGAATGGTTATAGTGTCAAACAAATAGTCATAGCCTTCACTGTGAATGGAGGAAGGGATATTTTCTTGGATAATTTAAGTTGACTTATTTCAGTGGTTCAAAAAATTTCTTCAGTCCTTAATCATGACTCAGGCACCTAACTATTATACTACATCCTATAACAGATTATTGTGCATTCATTTATTCAATGGGTATTTGTGCAGCTAATTTATTGAGTACAGCATTGAGTTGCTGATGGCTCTGACCACAGTTAAACATTCCATTTTTGATGTTCATTTATTCATTCATAGCATATTACATTTTTAAAGTTTTAGTTCAATGCACTTTAAAGTTTGAGGTTCTTGCAAAGTACTGACTCTTGGGTTTAAGTTTTGTTGTTTAATATCGACCACCACAGGAGCATTGGCCAGTCTGCTTTTAGAATTTTCATAGACACACACACACACACACACACACACACATTCTCACAAGACAGTCTACTCATTTTCTTTTTTACCCCTGAGGTTTTTAACACAGGATTAATGTTCAAATCTCTTTTGGAGCAAAATAATCAAACTTTTGAGATGTACCCAGTGACCTCAGTCTGAGTATATACTGCATTAAAAAACGTAACCCTGTTCCTTTTAGTGGTCATTTGGTAACAGTTTGATCATAAATAAATGCAGCCTCAGAAACAGAAGGCTTGAAGCAAGTATACAGAACTGTGGAAAGATCATTTAGATGATCTAGAATATGCCTTTTTTTACATTGCCACCAAAATGAAAACACAGTTTTAAAATTTTTATAGAATGTAACTTCAACACTGCTTTAACTCTATTAAACAAAGCACTGCCATGTTTTAATTCTTATTTACTACTCTCTCTCTTTTTTTTTTCTAAGACAGAGTCTTGCTCTGTCACCCAGGCTGGAGTGCAGTGGCACGATCTCAGCTCACTGCAACCTCCACCTCCCAAGTTCAAGCATTTATCTGCCTCAGCCTCCTGAGTAGCTGGGATTACAGGCACCCATCACCACACCCAGCTAGTTTTTGTATTTTTAGTAGTAACGGGGTTTCCTTGGCCAGGCTGGTCTTGAACTCCTGACCTGGTGATCCATCCGCCTCAGCCTCCTAAAGTGCTGGGATTACAGGCGTGAGCCACTGCATCTGGCCTATTACTCCCTTGAGTTGTGTAAGTTACCGGATCTGCCTCTTTTTCAAATTATCTGAGGGTAGCTGTCATGTTTCTTCCTTCTATTCTTAAAAAATCATCCCAAATTTCTTAAATCTTTTAATTTAAAAATTATATATTGAGCGTCTGATTTGTAGAAAGGCATAGGCCATATTCAAAATAGGGCTTCATATTAAAATGGGGAAAAGGGTGGAGATTCTCGAGGGGAATCCAAGATCTGCCACACACTAGGTGTTGTTACCTAACCCTTTCTAAAAGCAAAGAAACAGGATCAGAAGGTCACTTGAGAAAATTTATTTGGTAATATTAGATAGGATGGATTAGTATAGTTGGAAAACAGAGACTCCTGCTTTAGGAGAGCTGCTCCTTTGTCATCATTTCCAGAATCTTCATCACGGTCAAGGTTTAGAGCTAACTATTAAATAGAAGAAGTCTTGAGGGTATGCTTTCTATTGTATACCCTTATTTAATACATTTGTTTTTCCTGTTATATAAGTACTTTATTATTCTAATTTATCCATCTTCTATTATATTTAAGCAAATAATTATTTCAAGGACTCATTCTTCTGAATACACACAAAGTTTAGGGTCACTGACCTTCTTAAGTTCTAGTCTTAGATCTGTTACCATCTGAGAGCATATAAATAAGGGAAACAGAAAAGGATTTACACCTGAGACAGAAGCAATGCAAAGCGAAAAGAGTGATAGAGTAGGTAATTTAGGGAAAGTCAGTGATACACAGCTCTTAACCATGAACAGTGATTCTTAACTCTTGAATGTTTGTGGCATTCATGAAGGTATTAATAGATAACTTTAAAAAATGTTTCAGAGAAGTGAAAAAAAATTCAGTTATCACATTCTTCATGCTTTGAACCCTACACACACACACGTGTATTTAAGGTGAAGTTATTGTGTGTTTTATTAACCATGCACTTGTTCTTGCTGGCTTATCATTGAGTTTTACAGCTAACTTCCTATTCTTAGCAATTGTACCTTGCTTTACATAGTATTGCCAAACCCACTGTATTCAGTGTTTTGCCTGACAAACATGGTTTGTTACAGGATGTGTATTCAGTTATAGCTAAAAGTAAATTTTTCTCATTTTTCAAATTTTGCTGGCCTACTTGTTAAGCTTTTGCTTTAAGACCTGCTAATGCTTCCCAAACTTCTGTGGTTTAATCACCTTAGTGTTTAGTTGCTCTAAGGATTCCCAGGGACCCCCTCCCCAGAGATTCTGATTTGGTAATTCTGGGATGGAACTCAGGGATCTGTAAATTTTATAAGCACTCACAGGTGAAACATAGACTTTAAACAGCTAAGAGTGCTTATCAGGATTATGTTGAGATTATTTTTTAAACAGACAAGCCAAGCCTATAATTTTAATTTCCAGTGTTGGGATTTGGCCGTGTATATCTTGGGTGGGGTGGGGTGGGGTGGGGTAGAGAGTTCTATTGATGATTGTGATATACACCACAGGTCAACCATTGAATAGTCAGTGTAGTTAGTGTATTTTATAATTACTAGGTTCTAAGTATGTGGTAGTATTAATGTTTTAGGAGTTGGATATATTTCCTGTATTTGTAAAGCATTTAGGTAGGTTTTTTAAAAGAGAAAAGTATGTAACAAACTAGTTTTGAGTGTTGCTCTTTTACTTCTTTAGGCGTTTTTGAAGAACATGTTAGTATTTTCTTAGAGAAAAGGGGCTCAGAGTGGTCCCCAGATCATCATCATCAGTAACACATACTAACTTGTTAGAAATGCAGATTCTCAGGCTCCATTCAGATTTCTTGAATCAGAAACTCTGGGTGTAAGACTCAGCATTCTGTGTTTTGAGCATTCCTCCAGGGAACTGTGATGCAAACTGATGTTTGAGAATCTTCATCTTAGAGTAAAAACTTTACATACACATTTTTGTTGTTTCATTTATCTAGCACAATACCTTATATATAATCAGGGCTAAAAGATTTGTTGAGAGGATCAACACCAATTCTTGACCGGGAAAGATTTTATTTCTATCACTAGTCAGGAATATTCTAAAAACAAAAAGCACATTCTTTTTACAAACAATTTCAATACACATTAATGTAAACATATGAAAAAGTATTAGCTACTTAATAAATTTAATTAACATGTAAATGAAAAATTTACACATTACTGCTATTTCAGATGTCATATCGATTTCATTTTCAGAATGACCCCTCCAATTTAAAACAGTGATACTTTTCCCCCTGTATTTTGCACTGCAGCATTAGAAAATCACATCTAAAATAAGCATTTTGGTGAGGTTTTCGGAAGGTGAATAATCCATCTTTAATTATGGATATTTAAGAGAGATGTTGCTGTGCCATTCAAATAATGATTGAAAACAAGAAATTTAGTTGCTTTGAAAAATAAGTGTATGCATTCTGAATGTTTTTCTTCAGAAACAAACCATTTCATCTGTGTTTTTTTTTTTTTGAATTTCAGATTAATTATAAAATACAGAATTTTCAAGATTTGAAAATTAGGTTAGCGGGCTGGGCGTGGTGGCTCATGCCTGTAATCCCAGCACTTTGGGAGGCCGAGACGGGTGGAACATGAGGTCAAGAGATCAAGACCATCCTGGTCAATATGGTGAAACCCCGTCTCTACTAAAAATACAAAAAATTAGCTGGGCATGGTGGTGCGTGCCTGTAATCCCAGCTACTCAGGAGGCTGAGGCAGGAGAATTGCCTGAACCCAGGAGGCGGAGGTTGCGTTGAACCGAGATGGCGCCATTGCACTTTAGCCTGGGTAAGAAGAGCGAAACTCCGTCTCAAAAAAAAAAAAAAGAAAAGAAAATTAGGTTAGCATGAGAAACTGAAGATACTGAATTACACTGCCTATTCAGTCTGTACTTTAGGATATACAGTGGGATATACTTACCTTTACTAGAAATAAATATGGTTCAAATTATATTACTACTTTCAGAGTTTTTTGACAAATGCAGTCAGTTTGTAGTGAATTTTTGTTAAATTACAAAAAATTTGTGACCCTGACATCTTGAAACTAGTTAATATTTTTAAACTTTGCTAACACTGTTTATCTCTGCATCTATGAGTTATTTATGTATAGCTAAATATGTTTATATTTATACATATACATTACACATAGGAGTGGATTCATACCCAATTTTTTGTATAGCCTGCTCTTTTCATATAATACTATATTATAGCATCTAGTATAAACAAAGATTAATTTTTGTAGACTTTGCTTTTATCCTGAAATTTTATGGTACTGGTTTAATGGAAAGACAATTTCTGTGACTACTGTTTTGTCAGTTAGGTATTGACCCTGGTAAACACTGCTAGATAACAGTAAGCAGTGTAAAAATATATTTGTTCCATAACATAACCTCCATGGAGGTAGGGGCTTGGTTTGTTTTGTTTATTGCACCATGTCCTATTCTAGGAATAGTGTTAGGCTCATAAAAGGTGATCAAGAAATATTGGTTGAATAAATCAATAACATTCTCTAGCATATGGATATCCTAAAGGTTTATCATTTTTAAAGTTTATTGATTAGAATTAAAAAGACATTTGCCCAGATAAAATAATAGATTGTCTTGAAAATGTAATTTATATTTAATTTGAAATGTCCAGTTTTTGCTATTTTTTCCATTAAGTAGAGATAGTGTTTTTTAAAATTAAATGTAAAGTTTTAAGTATTCTGGTTTTGCAACAATTGCCAGTAGGATTAGGTATCAACTTAATGAAAACTTCATGACAGCACTTTCTTAAAAAAGACTATGGAAACCAAAGTTAGTAAATGATTTTGGAAGACATAAAGATATTTAAATGTTCCTTTCTTTTTCTTTTCTTTTTTTTTTTTTTTTTTTTTTGAGACAGGGTCTTGGTTTGTCTGGAGTGCAGTGGTGCAGTCACAGCTCACTGCAGCCTTGAACTCCTGGGCTCAATCCTCCTGCCTCAGCCTTCTGAGTAGCTGGGACTACAGGAGTGCACCACTATACCTGGCTAATAATTTCTTTGGTTAAGAACATTAACTACAACTCATACATTTTCCTGACCACATTAGCTTAGGGCAAAACGGTAACAGTTACAAGTATAGATTAAAAAAATAAGGGAACTAATCTTAAACATTGAACCTCTTTTCAGCAAATTGGTATTCTAGTTTCTCAGCTCTTCCTTACACCTCTAAATCTCTTTCCTGGCACGATCACTTATTTGCCTTGGTTTATGGTGATGCCTTGGTTTATGGTTCATTATTATACTGGTGGATGATTGTTTTAATTAGTAGCTAGGTTTTTTTTTTTTTTTTCCTTCAGGAAAATGACACTGCTGGCTCTGATATTTACCTTATGGCTAATGCCTATGTTTGCCTATGTTCACATTTATTCCATGATTCATTTATTAACAGTTACTAAGCTGCTTTTCTGTGCCAGGAACTTGGCTAGATGAATAAATTGTTGTTTTTGTACACAAAATTAACTGTCATAATCAGTTACTGTAGCATTTATTTTTGCAGAAATATACATTTATACTTCAACTGAGTGATCGAATCTCAACTTACTAATTCATACATTCAGCTAGCACATAATTGAATACTCCTTATGTGTCAGAAACTTAATGTTATAGGTGCTTGGGATGCATCATTGAACAAAATAGACAAAAGTCCCTGCCTTTCTGGAACTTACTTTCCAGTGTAGGTTTGGATTGGTGGGGTAATAAAATAAAATAAGCAAGTAAGATACATACTTAGGTTTTCATAAAAATAGAGCAGGTCAAGAGGACCAAGATGGAGGTAGTAATCAGGGAATCTCAACTCAGTGAAGGTGAGACTGGGAAAAAGACTTGAAAAGGGTAGAAAAGCAAGCCTTATAGGTATTTAGGGTAGCAGTAGTCCAGGCAAGGGGGACAACTAGTGCAAAGGCCCTAGAAGGCAGTGTGTTTGAAATGTTTTAAGAACAGTAAGGAGACTAGCATGCCTAGAACAGAGTGAGCAAAGGGGGCAAAGTGGTACAAGATGAGATTAAAGAGGTAATGAAGCCATTGTGGTGGCCCAATGGACTATTGGAAGCACTTTGGCTTTTACTCTGAATGAGGCAAACACCATTTTAAGCAGAGAGGAGTGGTATGACTTGATTTCTTGTTAAAGTTATTCTAGTTGCTGTTACAGGAAAAGACCAGGAGTACAGAGAAACAGATGAAGAATATAAAGTTTTCACTGAAACATATCTAGTATGCTTGCTTATATTTGAAAATGCATATCGAGATAATTGTAGTAAATTCAAATAGTATGTCTGGTTTATAGTACTAGCATTGATATGCTTCTTAATTATTATAATTGACATAATAATAGGAGCACTAATAAAGAACAAGTCAGAGATTCCCAAAAGAATGTTGAAAAGGCAGTCAACTTTTCCTTTGCCTAAAATCAAAGTCATAGCAGATTTTGGCGAAATACTAACGCCAGAGTCAAACATATGCACATCCTTTCTGAGAAGACAAAGATGAATGTGTGACAGTTTCCTGCCCCCAATAATCTTTAAGGGTTGTAGAGGAAGATTAGTATGGCCAAATAACTAGAGTGATCAGTTCTACCAGAGAGGGCCAGTTTTGGAAGACAGAAAAAAACAACAACCCAGAAACAAAATGATGTTTGAGTTAAATCTTTAAAAGTTTCTCTCATAAATTTACCAAGGCACATATTGGGAAGGGTACCCCCAGACAGAAGGAGTAGAATAATTTAACCAGAAAGGAAGTAGTATGGTGTTTTTGAGTAACTACAGTGTGGCTGAAGAATGTGGGAAATGATAAGGACAGAGAGATGGGCAGGAAACTAGGTAAGGGAGGGCTTCCTTTTAAAATAATTAGATCTTGTCCTGTGTACATTTAATGGAATTTTAATCAGAACATAATACCAGATTTCTTTACTTTGGAAGGATCTTTATGGTGGTGGTTCCAGAAGGGAATTAAAGCAGAGTAACAGTGGTTAGCAATAATGATCGGCTAGTAGTTCCCAAACCTATGTATCATATGCATCTTGGGGGTTTTTAAAAACTCCCATTTTGGAATCCTGACTTAAATCTACTGAATCAGAATTTACAGATTCAAATTCCTACTGGGGCTTAGGAATTTGAAATGTTGAATGTCCTTCATGATGCAGCTGGACAAGCATTTGGGAATACAGCATTAGGTGACTATTTCAGTAGACTAAGGAGTGGAGGCTATTTAACTTCAAGGGCTGTTCTGCTTCTAACTATATTTCTAGTACCTAGGATACTGCATGGTACTTGATAGATGTATCCTTCCATACCTCACCCTACACATCTCTTCATCTGTATCCTTAGTAATATCCTCTGTAATAAACTGGTAAACACTTATCCCTGAGTCCTGTCAGCTGCTTCAGCAAAGATGGGTTTGTGAGAATCCCAACTTGAAATCTATCGGTCAGAAGTTTCTGAGGCCTAGACTTGGAACTTATGTTGGGGGAGAGGGGCAGTCTTGGGGACTGAGCCCTCCATCTGACACTGTCTCCAGGTAGATAGTGTTAAAATTGAAGGACAGCCAACTGGTGTCCACTGCAGAATTGATTGCTCACTTGGTGGTGGAGAGAATGCCTCTTCCCCTCATTTGGTTACAGAAGTTATCTTGTGTATTGTTGATTGCTGTGGTATGGGAACAGAAGGCGAAAAAAACTGTTGGAGAGTTTTTTTCCAAAACAATAAAGAGATTATTTAGATTTATAAAAATAGAATCAATGTAAATTAACTGAGCACATTGTAAAATATAGAGTAGAGCTGTGTATAAGGAGTATATCTTAATGTCAGGCTGACACAAATTGAATGTTTGCTAGAAGCTTCAAAAATCTAAGCTTCCCAAGTATGTGAAAATACTCAGGTTAGCAAACATTTTTATGCAAACAGCAAAACAATGCTCAGAGCCATTTAAGGAAAAAGAACAGTAACTGAATTCTCTTACAGAAATGTGAGATGTTGTTAACTAAGTACTGATTTGTTCTACTTTTTGTTTATTTGTTTAGTGGGATTTCAGTTCCTAAAATTCCTTCAAATGTGCTGCAAAATACAAACCCAGAACTTGGTGAATCTTCCTTTTGTTTTCCTGTGAAAAATGATGAAATTTAAAACCTTGAGGATTAGACCTTGAGGGTTACCTTCCAGTGTTTATGCCATCATCATACAAAATTTTGGAGGAAAAAAACCCTTCCCACTTAAAAACCAGTCAGTCTCAGAAAGTCACCTCACCTGAGACTGCATCATTGTATTATGTGCATTAGCTTTAGGTATAGATCTAAAATGTTTTTAATATTTAAAAAACTTCAGCCTTTCTTCATTAATTTGGCCTAATACAAGTTAGAAGAACTTTAAAAATGAGTACAAACAACAAGGAAGTTGCTGTGACTGCCAAACAAATGTCGAGCAAGTAAAATACCAAAATGTTGAACTTAGATATTGAAAGAGTTGCTCTGTACAAATAAAGTCTACGGGGAGTGTATAGGATAGATTGAATTACTATCTTTTGATTCTCTCCCATTAATAATTGGCATTACCAGAAGGGGATACCTTGCTTTGAAGAGCTGCTGGACGTAGAGCAGAGAGCATCTATCACCGTTGGTAGGTGCCTTTCAGTTAGGACTTTGGATTTATTTTTATTTTTAATTTATTAAATTTTTATTTATTTTTCAAGCATCAACCTGTTTAATTGTTCATATTTTATTCTTGTATCAGTAGGTTAAGAAAGTAAACTTTCCCAAGCACTGATTTATAGATCATGTTTATAAGTGGCACACAAAAGTAAGTTTCATAAACAATAACATTCAATGATCTACTTAAATGCGATTGTAATCCTTACTTTAAGCTAAGGGCAATAATTTAATACAGTAGACTAAATACACACAAAACCAGTATATCCAGAACTACAAACATGGTTTCCATAGCCACATATGGTTTAGCCACAAAGGACACATTTCCACAATGAACAGGTACTTACAAATATGTTAATAAAACAGTAACCCAAATGCTTATCCTGCCATCAGCTTTTTAAGCAGTGCCATTCCTGCTGCGGAAAGCATTTATTTTTAGAAGCTTGACTCTGATCTGGGAAAACGAGTTCTCCTAAAACTTAACAGGATATTATAAGTCAGAAAAGATTTTAACTCAAAAAGCCTCCCAACACAGCATTATTTACGGAAACTTAGTTTCTTAAATAAAAATAATAACTTGTTACCTGAAGAAAATTAAAACAAATTATCTTTTAAGAGAGATAAACATTCTTACAAAAAACTGTATTTTCTCTATCTTTTTAAAAGAAATGTAAACCAGTTAATTATCTGTATTTATTTTTTGAGACAGAGTCATTCACGCTCTATTGCCCAGGCTGAAGTCCAGTGATGCCATCTCAGCTTGCTGCAATCTCCACCTCCTGGGTTCAAGCAATTCTGCCTCAGCCTCCCAAGTGGCTGGGATTACCAGTGCGTGCCACCATGTCTGGCTAATTTTTGAATTTTTAGTAGAGGCAGAGTTTTGCTATATTGGTCAGGCTGGTCTAGAACTCCTGGCTTCAAGTGATCCACCTGCCTCGGCCTCCCAAAGTACTGGGATTACAGGCGTGAGCCACAGTGGCCAGCCCAGTTCATTATCTTTAATAATAATTACCTTTAATAATGTTTAATAATAAACTAGACAGTAAACTAGTTGTTGTCTAAAAACTTCCAAATACATAAAGTACATGTCTGAGCTGTCAAGTCAAAAATGCTATGTAGATTTCACATATTAAACAGCTACAGTATAGCTTATAAGGGCATAAACATACCTAACACATAAATACTGCTTTATCCTTTAGATAGTCAAAAGTCAGAAGGAACTGCATGGTTTGCAAGGTACTTTGACTTATGAGTGGTCATTAAAACCCAGTAAGTAATTCAAGTATGGTAATAGAAAGGCAGGTAATTAAACGCACCAATATCACTCAGAAATCAAAGGCATAAAAATAAAGGCTGAGGCTGGGGGCTCAGTGGCTCACGCCTGTAATCCCAGCACTGTGGGAGGCTGAGGTGGGTGGATCACCTGAGGTCAGGAGTTCGAGACCAGCCTGGCCAACATGGTGAAACCCAGTCTCTAAAAATTAAAAATAAATAAATAAAGGATGAAAACTTTGTGTTTCTCCATCTTTCATTTACATGGCTAGATATCAGAACCTTACTTTAGAAGATATACAGTTATTATATATGATATCCCCAGATGGTAATTTTCAGAAACTACAAAAAGTTTCAAGATCCATAGTTTGCTTCATCAAATGCTTTTCTCGCTTGTTTCAATTCTTCATTCATAGTAAGCAAGCCTTTAACCCTGGCAAACTTCCTTGGGTCCTGTTGAATCAAGAAGACAGTATCTTCAACTTGTACTCGACCTTGTCTTCCAGTGAACATTGCCTTGTGAGTCACTTCAGTGATCAACTGTATATGACAAGATCTTCAAGAATATCCACTGACTCAGTATAAGGATTCTGGTCATCCCCAAAGCCATACATCATACATCGAAATTATTTAGAAAAAAGTCTCTTTCTTTTACCCTGTCCACCTTCTGCACCTCCTCCAATTTCTTCATTTTCTTCCTCAAAGGTAGGGTCCTCTTCCTCATCTGCCATCCTACTAGCCCACCAACCCACCAATTTTTATTTTTTTAGAGATGAGGTTTCACCATGTTGGCCAGGCTGGTCTCAAACTCCTGACCTCAAGTGATCTGCCCACCTTGGCCTCCCAAAGTGCTGGGATTACAGGCATGAGCCACCACACCCAGCCGAGATTTTGGATTTATAAGCAAACTCCAAGAAAGAGCCTGGTCCTGAGTCCCTCTGAATAGCTTAGGTCAAATCCTAAATTCTGAAGCCAACCCCTGTAATTCCCTCTTTATATCTCTGGTATGTGAACTAGGCAAATTTCAAACTTTATAATAGCCTAGACTTAAGAATACTTCCCTTGGTAATTAGGGTGAGTTTTTGAGAGACAGCATAGCCTAATGTTAATCACATGGACACCAGACTGCTTGAATGGAATACAGGTTCTACGATTTATTAACGGAGTAACTTTCAGTAAGCTATTTAGCCAGGGTCCTTATGTGTAACATGGTGATGATAATAAAGATTAAATAATAGGTGAAACATGTTTAGAATACCACTGTATACATAGTAAGCACCATGCATAGGTATTTGGATTTAAAAATACTGGCAAAGGCCACGTTGGGTGGCTCACACCTATAATCCTAGCACTTTGGGAGGCCAAGGCAGGAGGATTGCTTTAGCTCAGAAGTTCAAGATCAGTCTAGGCAACATAGATTCCATCTCTAAAAAAAATTAACAGAATTAGCTGGGCATGGTAGCGTGTGCCTGTAGCTACTTGGGAGGCTAAGGTAGGGAGGGAGAGGATTACTTGAGCCCACGATTTCGAGGTTGCAGTGAGCTAATGATCATGCCACTGTACTCCAGCCTGGGTAACAGCAAGACTCCCTCTAAAATAAAATCAAAACAAAACTGTAGTCAGAAATGCCAACTGAAAAATGAACATGAACAATTTTTTTTTTTTTTTGCATTTTTCTTGGGCCTGAGAAGTACAAGGCAGTTAAAATGATGAGATATAATTCTCATCTATCAGCTGACCAGAAATTAAGAAGCTTAAAAAGATGCATAATATATAATATTGCAGAGTACATGGGGTAATTGATATACACATTCATGAACTGGCAGAGACAAAAATGAGCACAGAACCGTTTGGAAAGCTATTACCTATTTTAAAAAAATTTTCAGTAGCACATTTTTTTATATCATGGAATTTCACTTCAGAACATCAGTCCTGCAGAAATACTGACACAAGTGCAAAAACAACAAAAACCCCCTTGTTTCTTCAAGGTCAGAAAGAGTTATTTCACCAAATAATAGAATTGAGGTACATTTACTTTATTAGAAATAAATCTAATAATCTGGTAACATTTTGAATAGTTACAGCTTAACTTCAGTTCTTGAAGTCCCATACCTTTACAATTAGGAATGCTAACAGGCTTTTTGTGCAACATGGAAAGATGAGTTTAAATCACCGCAATTATTTTGTCTTTTTTTTTTTTTAATTTTTACTAACCTACAAAGCACCAAATATTTTGTTCTTAATCTGAAGAATAATAGACATTCTCTATAAAACAACTATTGCTTATTCATGAACTTTGTACACAAGAAGCTTAATAAGACTGGCTCAAAATTATTTTTCTAAATATATTTCCTATACAAAATAATTTCAGGATATAATTATTTTTGTGTTTAATACTGTATATTAAATAATAAGCATGTAAAAACTATAGTACCACAAAGATTCAGCTATTTTGATAGTAGTATACTCCAACATTAGTTCTAGAACAGTCATTGATATGGGTGAACAAACTTTTGAATGTACTGTTAGCTGAAATAGTACCTTATGCAGTAGCAGAACTTGACTTGATCTGTACTTAAAATAGATGCAATTTATAACATTTAGAGAAATATAGTGACCTTATTTACTTGTGGAAAATGTACTTATTTCCTTCTGATCTACACATATTTTGTTGTGCAATGTAAGCAGTAAAACAAATAGTAGAGGGTTCATATCTGTGGGACCTAGACCCCCTGGTCTAACAGAAATAATTCTTGGTCAATACGGTAATTCTGTGGTATAAGACTGATAAAATTAGCCTTCTTGTGACTACTAGACAAGAAGCTGGGCAGTTCAGATGCTGAAACTCGTAAGAATTTCGGAAGCTTTAGCTTTAAGTAAGCTTTAAGGTTACTTAGAAATGTTATAAGACCTCCAGTAGTCAACATATGAAGGATATTATCCAAATTTCTCCATTAAATATTTATAGATCCACTGATTGGTTTATGTTTAGACTCACTGTGTGATAAAGGACATACTGATTTTTATCACCTTCATCTAATACAGGATTTTCAAGTCTATATTAGTTGTTCCCTTGAAGGACGGTTTTCTTCCAGAATTCAGTCTCATGTTCTTATTTTCAGTCTGCACTAGATTTTAAATATACTGTACCTTAGATGCTTTTTCTAACCTTACATTTCTAATGGATTTGTCTTAGATGCTTATTGTCACTCCTTGGACAGTCACTGCTATCTTCAAAGTTCTGGACAATACATGTATTTCAGAGGGCCTGGAGACATTCCATTACCACAGTTAGCTTGATCAGATACCCTTTAAAAGCACATAGCAGCTATTATAAGCTTTTCAATTTTTAATCAAGTGTTTCATTTGGGTAGTCATTTATTGGTAGTTTACATCGGTTGAGTGGTTCAGAACATATATATTAAGTTTTTAATAAAATTCTGAACACCTTGGCCAGGCACAATGGCTCAAGCCTGTAATTTGAGACTTTTGTGAGGAGGCAGGAGGATTGCTTGAGCCTAGGCGTTCAAGACCAGCCTAGGCAATGACGAATGCCTGGACTGATTGTGGCATTTGAACTAATATTCAGGTTAAACATGAGATGACTGATTATCATTCTATTTTGGAGGCTTTATTTGAACCAGATATAAACCTATTTCCCATGGTTATCACTGCCTTTCACCTATCACTTTAAGCAGGTAGGGGAGGAAGTGAGGGAAAGAGTTTCTGTTAAGGCCAATAGGGACCTGCTAGACACCTCCTCATCCTGAGAATAGTGCATGGAACTCCATTATATACTGGAGTATTATTGTCATATATTGTATTTTTTTTTTGTTTTACTCTTCTGCTTATACAGATCAAGTCATACATTTTAAAATTCAGATTGAAAACATTTACAGAGAACAATGCAGTGAAATGAAAAATGAAATTACAGACTGCTGGCATTTGCATTTTCATGTTGCCTCGGCGACTCATTTTTTTTATAGTATAGCACTGAGAAAATCCTAGTTCATGTAACTAGTTATAGTTCATATAGATTCATATAACTAGTTATAAGTGATAATGGTGTCACCATCTATCTAACCAGATGAAGATAATAGTTTTTAATATCTCACCTTAAATTTCAAGGTACCCAAATTAAATTGATCTAGATGCTTGAGTTGAAATTTTTGTATCAAAGTTGTTACTACAATAACATGCTTACATTCCTTATTAAAGTATAAAAGTCCTACACGCACACAAACTTGATAAGTGCTAAAACACGTATCGCTATTGTCACAATACAACTTGTGTTATATTATAACAAGAGTTATAACAGTTCCATATGCTGAGAACTGTGCCTGTTCTTCAGAATGCTGCTCCTGTGGTTGGATCTTTCAGCTTTGCAGATCATTTGAAATGAGAGATTTGAGGTGGAGACAATTACATACTTCATTCATGGGATGTAAGGAGGATTAAGTGAAATAATGCTGGCTAAAAGTCCTTATTTACTATACTGCTTAATGCTCACTAAATCAACAGTTGTTTTTAACATTTGGCCAAGAACCGATTTAACAGGATTGAGTTGAGGGGCATAGGGGATCATGTGTGTTTGAAGTAGAAGCAGCATTCTCTATTAAGAAGAGAAAGAGTGTGGAAGAGCAAAGACTTTGGAGTAAAACAACACCTGAGTTCAAATCCTATTTGCTACATAATGGGTACTTTTAACCTATTGAATGCCAGTTCCTTCATTTGTAAAATAGGGACAATATTTAACCTGTATACAGGATGTCCTGAGAGAACTAGACACCTAGTACAGGATAATGTTGGCACATGGTAGCCTTTAATAAACTGGGTATTCAAGAAGCTCTTAGATGTCACTAGGCAGTTAAGCAAAGGAAGAGGGCTTTGCTTGGTGTGCCAATGAAAATCTTTCTTTTTGGATGAGTTCCCTGAAAATATGTCATTGCATTGACACCTTTATTTTTGCTAACCTATCCCTTTAAATTCTGGGTATTGTGTGTGCCATAGCTTTTCTTTCTTCCATATTCCTGCATTTATTTGGCACCTATTGTGCTAGTAATAGATAAGAGGCTACTAAGGGAGGAGGCAACCTGCACTGGCTTGTAGCTGCTAATATCATTTCCTATAGCTTACTGTCAGTGTTGTTCATGTGGTAAGGTGAAGGGTGAGAAAGTATTGGAATCTAAAGAAACTTAAGTAGAAATCAGTTTGTAGCTATTACTGTTCTACCTGCCAATAACTCCTATTTTCAAGTTATTATGTACAACTTTAGGTAGTTTCTTTAGCCTTAATCATGGTTTCTCTGTGTTGAGACTACTTTTGAATGACTATGTAGTACAGCCTTAGATATACAGGCTACTTTCAAGTTTTTGCCTTAAATAAAAGCATTCTCTCCAATTACACATGCTGGGGAGAAACACCTGCTTCTGAAATGTTTAAAGCTTGGTTTGGGACTTCCTGTGAGAGTTCCTTACTGTATGCAGTAATCCAAAATTTATATAGTTGTCCTTTATAAAAGTACATTCATCTAGCAGACAAAACTCAATGTAACTTAATTAAATGGCATCTTCTAATCCTTCTGTGATGAGCAGAAATGTAAAGTTTTATTCAAGCTAAGGCAAACTTTTTCTGTCTCATGTTTTGTTTTGTTTTGTTGTTGTTGTTAAGTAGGATAAGTTCTGAACGTCGAAAAGAAAAGTCTCGAGATGCAGCCAGATCTCGGCGAAGTAAAGAATCTGAAGTTTTTTATGAGCTTGCTCATCAGTTGCCACTTCCACATAATGTGAGCTCACATCTTGATAAGGCTTCTGTTATGAGACTTACCATCAGCTATTTGCGTGTGAGGAAACTTCTGGATGCTGGTGAGTTATTTTACAAGGGCGTAAATAGGCCTGAAAATTAGAAATTAGAAGTAAATAGAAATTATTTTTAGAAGGTGGTCACAATGTTTTAATTTTGTATACCTCATTATGTTGTGATTTGTAAACTTTGAAAATTTTTTCTATAATTCTTGCCATTTTTATCAAACTTCATTTTTTTCTCATCAGTTAAGTTATTCTTTGAAATAATCATTCTTTTTGCATTGTATTTTTTTTTTTGCTTTATTCTTTTAAACATACTCTGAATTCTTTTCTATTATAACATCCTTTTTATTACCTGCTTTTAAAGCTTTAGGAATTTTAAAGATACTGTTTTTTTTTTTTTTTTTTAATTTTTCCTTTTTCTCCTGTTCCATCTACCTTTCTTTCTTCCTTTAAAAAACATGACTCCTCTACTTCGATGGTTTACCTTGCTACATTACTTTAAATAATCATGAAAAGCAGCTGGCATATCTAATTATAGTCTTTCTAGCTTCTGGCCTTGACTGTTCTCTGTTTAAATGGCTGTATATGTTAAAGTATCTGTGAGAAAACTATAAAAACATCTAAATATTATATCACTTAAGTATAACTTTTTAATTTTCCTTTTCTTGTGCCGTTTTTAGGTGATTTGGATATTGAAGATGAAATGAAAGCACAAATGAATTGCTTTTATTTGAAAGCCTTGGATGGTTTTGTTATGGTTCTCACAGATGATGGTGACATGATTTACATTTCTGATAATGTGAACAAATACATGGGATTAACTCAGGTAAAATGCACACATATTAGGAGCCTTTCTGTATGTGTTTATGATTTTATGATACAATCCTAATTTTTAAAAATGTGTTTACAGTTTGAACTCACTGGACACAGTGTGTTTGATTTTACTCATCCATGTGACCATGAGGAAATGAGAGAAATGCTTACACACAGAAATGGTAAGAAAAGTCTGTTGTTTAATGTGACAGGTTAAATTTTGCAATTGTACTTACCTAAGGCAGAATGTTATTTCATGTTTAATAAAATGTTAAGTGTATTCTTCATTAAAACTGTTATTCTAGTTTTTAGGAATTTCATTTTGAAAGCTCACCTAATTGCATAAATAGTTGTGTGTGTGTGTGAGACATAAAATGGAAAAATAAATAACAATCAGGACCAAGAGAGTTATAAATAACCTTTTTTTTTTTTTTTAGATGGAGTTTCACTCTGTAGTCCAGACTGGTGTGCAGTGGCATGATCACAGCTCATTGTAGCCTTGACTGCTAGGGCTCAACTGATTCATCCACCTCAGTCTCCCAAGTAACTGGAACCACAGACGTGTGCCACCATGCCCAGCTAATTTTCAAAAAATCATCTGTAGAGAATAAGTCTCACTATGCTGCCCAGGCTGGTCTTGAACTAGTGGACTCAAGCCATCCTCCCACCTTGGCCTCCCAAAGTGTTGGGATTACAGGCATGAGCCACCATGCCCAGGCTGATCTTGAACTGCTGGACTCAAGAGTCTCCCAAAGCGCTACAATTAGCCTGTAATTGTAGCACTTTGGGAGACAGAGCCAGGAGGATCTCCACGTGGTGGAGTTAAAAATTAAAATACACCATTAAGGCAAGGAGAAATTATAATACCAAGGGCAGATAATAGGATTTTAGACAGTCATTAAAGTTGAGGTGCCAGTTTGAGGTCTGAGGCCCAAGAGAAAAAGTTCACCAGAATTTTAAGACAAATAACTGCTTATTGACTTCTTAGGACATTCTCAATAATTTGAGACTGTGTAGTTTGATTATAAAGTTATTACAGTGTGGATGCCCACATTTTAACAAAAATAGAAACTTTTAATTCTTAGGAATGAATTGTTAAAAATAATCAAGTGTCCTGGGCGTGGTGCCTCACACCTGTAATCCCAGCACTTTGGGAGGCCAAGGTGGGTGGATCACGAGGTCAAGAGATCGAGACCATCCTGGCCAACATGATGAAACCCCGTCTCTACTAAAAAATACAAAACTTAGGTGGGCATGGTGGCACACACCTGTAGTCCTAGCTACTTGGGAGGCTGAGGCAGGAGAATCTCTGGAACCCAGGAGGTGGAGGTTGCAGTGAGCCAAGATCCCACCACTGCACTCCAGCCTGGCATCTGGCGACAAAGCGAGACTCTGTCTCAAAAAAAAAAATAAGTGTTCCGAGATTTTTGGAAAGTACCTCTTGAATTAAGAAAAATGAAGTCCCCATTTGTGTCTTCTTAAACAGTGTATACTGATCAAAAATTATTAAAAAAAATCATGTGTTCCAAGATTTTTGGAAAGTACCTCTTCAATTACAAAAACAATTTCAAGAAAGTCTTTCCACATTTGTGCCATCTTAAACAGCATATACTGATCATAATTGAAGTTTTCTTCATGTTGGGAAATTACCACAAGGAAAATTTCTTATGTTCTGCTGTTGTTGTTGCTCTCCAAATTAAGTGCATAAGTTTGTTTGCTTCTATATTATACAACCTCAAATTTATTTTCTGTATAACTAAGGTTTTCTATTTCATCTCATTTATAATAATAATAGCTAACCTCCATTGAGAGAATACTCTGTGCCAGGACACTGTTCTTCCCATTTTATATGCCTTTACCTCCTTTACTTCTCACAACAACCCTTTGAAGTTAACTGTTACAATTTATATTTTACCAGGAAACTGAGGCACAGAGTTACTAAGTAACTTGCCCAACATTATTTGGTTAGTAAATGGCAGAGCTTAGGCTGAACTACAGTAGACTGGCTTCAGAGTCCACACTCATTAGCTCTTTGGAGCTCTTTTCATATTTTTGAATTCTCACCACATTCTACTGTCTTTTTTCACCGTGTCAGCAGGACCTGTTTCCTGTTTTAAAATTCAGTATTGTGTTGTTACTGTTAATTTGGAAAACAAATGCATACTTTTGAGAATTCTGTATAAAGGAGGATTAAATATGCTGTGGACCTAAGTGGCTTGTCAATGACTTTAATATATGAGTTCCATTGTGCAGAGTTGAGGTTTATATTGACTGCTTAGTGCTTTCCCGAGGCTAGACTATAAATGGATGGATATTAGGAAGTCTTGTTTTGATTTGGTAATGATGTTAATGCATTATTCCAAATCAGATAGTCTTAATATGGTTTAAATATATATTTTGAACCAAGTGTTCTTTTTTTAAAGCACACAAACATTTTTTAAATCATTCCTAATGTAGTTAATGAAGTATTGATGTTCCATTGGGAAACTAAAAGGCAGATTTTTCTCTTTTAAAAATCAGGGACTGTTGCAAAGCATCACATTTTAGTGATACACTGAGAGCCAATGGTGTGTTTACACAAATAGTCCTATTATTCTTTCATATAAATTCTAAAAAGATACTTTAGAATTTATAAATTATTGCAAAATAACTTACTTTTAGACAGTTTAAAATTTGGTGTTTTTAAAATGTTTTTTTTTTCCCCACCCATTAGGAAGACGCTAGTACTTTTCAGTTACCTTTTTTTTTTTAAGATGGAGTCTCGCTCTGTTGCCCAGGCTGGAGTGCAATGGCACTATCTTGGCTCACTGTAACTTCTGCCTCCTGGGTTCAAGCGATTCTCCTGCCTCAGCCTCCCAAGTAGCTGGGACTACAAGTATGTGCCACCATGCCTGGCTAGTTTTTTGTATTGTTAGTAGAGACAGGGTTTCTCTGTGTTAGCCATAATGGTCTCAATCTGACCTCGTGATCCACCTGCCTTGGCCTCCTAAAGTGTTGGGATTACAAGCGTGAGTCATCACGCCCTGCCTACCTTGATTTTTAAATTAATCTATAGATACCCATTCAGAGGCCTTGGGTTTCTTTCAAAGGTCAGTATAATTCAAGCATAGATTATGAAGGAATGAACATACCCAAAGGATTTTGCATGTGAATCTTTATTGCCACTGCCACAACCATCATCACCTACACACATATATACATACACACGTGCGCGTGCTCTTGCGCACACACACACTCTCTCTCTCACACACACACACACACACACACACACACACACACACAGCATCTTTTGAAAATATACTCTTGAATCCTTCCAGGGAGGGCAAATTCAGTTCTTATCTAAGGAAACCCAAATGGCCTGCATCAGCACCAGGACTGCTCATCTTTCCTAGTTTCATTAAATGAGTATGAGCTGGAATTCATCTTGTTCCTCAAGGGTCCAGCATTTCTAGCTAACAATGCCTAAATTTAAACTTATTCTCGTTTCTTTTCTACTTGACAGTGTTCTTTCAATATATTAGCATTAAAATTTCCAGATTTGATTTTTCTCCTGTCTTCCATCAGTTTTCTACCTCTTCATTTGTCTTTTGCCACCATTCTTTTCACTCATACTGCTGCCACTGGCTCAGCCCTCTATAATTCTAACATATATATTGCTGCTAAATTAATTTTCTTTAAGTTACTGATTGTGCTTCCCAATTCAGAATTTTTTAAAGCCCCTGTTGAATATTTTAGGCAGGATTCCATGTGGACATCCACAGCCCT
The DNA here is from genome assembly GCF_049354715.1 of Callithrix jacchus. Classification (NCBI taxonomy): domain Eukaryota; kingdom Metazoa; phylum Chordata; class Mammalia; order Primates; family Cebidae; genus Callithrix; species Callithrix jacchus. The sequence continues at coordinate 96,441,032 of NC_133509.1, forward strand.
CTGTACTACACAACCCTAACCTTCCCTTCTAGCTTTGCTTTATTACTCTTCTACGTGTACTTTATATTGTGGACAAACTGTACTATATGTTGCCGTTATTTTTCCTACCTCTGTGCTTTTCATTCTCTTCCTTCTCACCCATCTCTACTTACTGACATTCTAATGTCTCTTTTTCTATACAGGACTTCTAGATTCCCCCAACTAGAAGTTATCTTCTAAGCCCTCCTCCTTTAAAGCATATAAGTCTCAAGTACTGACTCTGCATTGTGCTTTTGTTTACATTAATATATCTACTACATTTTTCACTTCTTCAGGAAAGGCAGTGTGTCTTACTTATCTTTGTATTGCCTGCAATATCTAGTCCAGGTTCTGAATAATGAGTATTTCTGTATGTGTTTTGAAGCACCCTGACCAATGAAGATAAGAAAGATGAATATCAAAGACTGATAAGAATATTGATAAGAAATATGAATGAATATGAATATTGAAATATGAAATATATTAATAAGAAATCAAGATGCTATTTTCTTGTTGTTGTTTTTTTTTGGATATGGTGTCTCACTCTGTCACTCATGTTGGAGTGCAGTGGCACACTCCCAGTTCACTGTAACCTGTGCCTCCCAGGTTCAAGCGATTTTCACGCCTCAGTCTTCTGAATACTGGGATTATTGGTGTGCACCACCACACCTGGCTAGTATTTATATTTTTAGTAGAAACAGGATTTTGCCACAATGGCCAGCCTGGTCGCAAACTTCTGGCCTCAAGTGATCTTCCCAATCTTCCTATCTCAGCCTCCCAAAGTGCTGGGATTACAGGCATGAACCACCACACCCAGCAAGATTCTGTTTCCTTAGTCACCTAAATATTATCTCACTTTTTAGTTATAGGAGGTTTGGAGAATAGGAGTGAATAGACTTTACTTAATTCTGACTTTGCTTTATTTCTGCAGCTTTTTTGTTTTTTGAGATGAATTCTCACTCTGTCACCCAGGCTAGAGTGCAGTGGCACAGTCTCAGCCCACTGCAACCTCCACCTCCCAGGTTCAAGTGATTCCCCTGCCTCCATATCCCAAGTAGCTGGAATTACAGGCGCCCGCTACCATGCCCAGCTAATTTTTGTATTTTTAGTAGAGACGGGGTTTCACCATGTTGACCAGGCTGGTCTTGAACTCCTGACCTCAAGTGATTCTCCTTCCTCAGCCTCCCAAAGTGCTGGGATTATAGGCCTGAGCCACTGTGCCCGGCCTATTTCTGTAGCTTGATAAGTCATTTGATCTGTTGGTGGTGGTGTTTTCACGTAGTAACAAAGTAGAAATAATTTTCCTGTCTTGTTTACTAGATAAATTAAGGTGGAAAAAATAAGACATGTAAAAATATCATTTGCTGTTAAAAAAGAAAGTTGCTGTTTTAAAGGTTCTATAAATACATAGAATACTTATTAGAAATCGAGCTAACACATTCAGGAAATGATAGGAAGAGTTTACTGAAGTTCTTTGTTTAGGCATTCTTGTGTACCAGTAACACAGTTACAGAGTAAACTCATACCATTTTTATATTTCTTTGTAGTTTGACTAAGCTTACTGGCTTGAATGATTAACTGTTATCCCAAACAGGGAATAACAAATATCTTTCAGCCAACTCAGGGAATCACTGCTACTGAGTAGTGTATGTCAGATCTCATGGGTGTGCTGGAGTGGGTAAAAGGGGAATGAATTACTGTGTTCATGCTGAGACTTTTAACTGAACAGATATTCAGTTGATCTAGGTGCTGGGCACTTTGCTACTTATATTGTAACAAATTTGTATATTACTTGCTTTAAAACTTTATTTCATGCTTTCATTAGGCCCTGTGAAAAAGGGTAAAGAACAAAACACACAGCGAAGCTTTTTTCTCAGAATGAAGTGTACCTTAACTAGCCGAGGGAGAACTATGAACATAAAGTCTGCAACATGGAAGGTAAGTGAAAATTATTTGTGATTGATGATACACTTTATTTATACATAGACATTGTAGTATTAAGATAACTTTAGAATTGTGAGGGAAAGTTTACAGTTCCTTGGTGTTTATATATGTAACATTTATACTTTCAGCTGATTTGCATATGATCTCCAAAATCCAGAACCATATAGTAATTTGCCAATTTGAGGCACAAACTTAAATTATGTGAATTGTGGCACTGGTGTACCAGCCTTATCTAATCAGTTGGCTTTGTCAACCACCCAATATTTGAATCCTGATAGGGCTTAATTTTCTATTAATCATTGTTTTGTGTCTTTGTTCAGTGTTAAAACAGTCATCAGAGCAAGGAATAACTATCAAATAGCCAGATGATGAGATGAATGAAAAGGCAGCCTAGACTTTATCTGAGGGGAATTTTTTAAAGAGTAATTTATAGGGCCTGGGCAGGAAGTAGTAGTAGGTCATGGGTGGTATTGTAGGAAAAACATTTATTGATTTTCAAAAACAAGGTTAAGTCACCAGTGACAGTAAAATTTAACAAAGCTTACTGGCCATATCAGACTTAACTGCTCATCTCTGCTTTTTTCCCCCAGCATTGTAAATTTTTTTTTTTTAATGTTTTGTTTTCTTCTTCATACACAGGTATTACACTGCACAGGCCATATTCATGTATATGATACCAACAGTAACCAACCTCAGTGTGGGTATAAGAAACCACCTATGACCTGTTTGGTGCTGATTTGCGAACCCATTCCTCACCCATCAAATATTGAAATTCCTTTAGATAGCAAGACTTTTCTCAGTCGACACAGCCTGGATATGAAATTTTCTTACTGTGATGAAAGGTAAATTAGATCTAAAATGTGAATTTGAAATTTTTAATTAGTCTACAGCATTATTAATATTCACCATAGTAAAGATTTAATGTTGGCCATGTGCTGTGGCTCACACCTGTAAACCCAGCACTTTGGGAGTCTGAGGGGGATGAATCACTTGAAGTTAGGAGTTTGATACCAGCCTGGCCAATGTGGTGAAACCCTGTCTCTACTAAAAATAAAAATATTAGCTGGGCATGGTGGCAGGCATTACTCTGGAGGCTGAGGCAGGAGAATCACTTAAACCTGGGAAGTGGAGGTTGCAGTGAACCGAGATCACAGCACCACACTCCAGCCTACACAACAGAGTGAGACTTCATCTCAAAAAAAAAAAACAACTCAGTTTTAAACTATGCTTTCTGTTAAATTGAACAGAATGATACATCCTAGAACTTACTAATATTAGATTAACTTTGTAAATTAATTCAGCCACATTTATTGAACACTTAACTCTGTACTATGAACACTTACTTAACTAAGTGCTATCCAGAAATTAAGATTAGTCTTTTTTTCCCCCCAATAGGGGCTCTGCTTAAAGAGAGAATTTCAAAGACATACAATGTATATTTTGAGCAAAGACAGATTACCTTACGTTGGGGACTAGAAAGCCAACCTTTCTAGTTTGTACATCTCTTCATCCTACATATCTTACCTGAAAAACTTCACCCTTGCCCATAGTTTCATCACCATTTCTCACATTTTTTTGTAACTAATTCTATTTAATGCCACCTTAATATTTGTATCTGGATATTCTTCTGTTTTGTAAACTAAATATTTTTGTAACTGAACTGTACCACTACTGCCCCCAAACAACATCATCAAAAACTGCTTTTCTTCCTATAACACTTACATTGTAGTTAATATACCACCATGTACCATGACTCCAGCAAAACTCTGGAAATCATCCTTAACTTTTCTTTTACGTTCATTTTCTACGTATAGTTGATCTGTAAATCTCACAGGTTTACTATCTACATATATCTCTTGATCCATTTCCTCCTTTCCATCCTTGCACTCCTGCCACTGAATTCATTAGCTCATTATTAACTTTGACTTGAGTTGTTGGCTTAGCTGCCTTTTTGCCAACAGATTTGTACCCTTGTAATATTTCATCCAAGTTGCCAGAAAGTGGGTGTCCTACTGTGAAAATCAGATCACGTCATTCTCTTTTTAAAAATGCCTCAAATGCTTCCCTTCATCTTTACACACAAAAATATATTGTTTATAAAAATAATAGATGAGGGAAGTAAATTTTCATTAATCAAAAAATATGTGCATTTTAAAAGACTGAAACACCAATAGACCTACACAATAAAATCTAAACTTAGCATGACAAAAAAAGATATTTATAGTCTGGCCGTTGCCAACTTTTCCATATTAATCAGGAGGAAGGGCCACATCACTTACTCTGATGTGGCCCCCAACACCCTATAGCTAGAAAGCTCCCCATGCTGTTTTAATGTCTTAATGCAGGGGTCCCCAACCCCCAGTACTGGTCCATGGCCTGTTAGGACCCCAGCTGCATAGCAGGTGAGTGGTGATGAGCATTCCTGCCTGAGCTACACCTCCTGTCAGATCAGAGGCAGCATTAGATTCTTACGGGAATGGGAAACCATTGTAAACTGTACACGAGGGATCTAGTTTGTGCACCCCTTGTGAAAACCTAACTCAACTAGTGCCTGATGATCTGAGGTGGAACAGTTTCATCCTGAAACCATCCCACCCCCATCCATGGAACAGTTGTCTTCCACGACCTGTCCCTGGTGCCAAAAAGGTTGTAGACCACTTTTTTAGTGCCTTTGCACTACTTTCTTTCCTATTCTGTAATAAAGTTTTCTTCACTTCCTAACACATACTTACCTTCCAAGAGCGTCTACTCCTTTGTAGAGCTTTCCTTGTTCCTTCCAGAAGAAACTGCACTGTTACTCGTACATGCCTTGTGTAGCATTTACTCTACTATTGTAGTACTTGTCTCACTTTTTTACTATAAGGCTATATAATACAGTAACTGAAGGAGGCATAGGTTCTGTAGCCTGACTGCCAAATCCTGGCTTTGCTGCATATATCCAAATGATCTTGGACACATTAGTTCTTAGTTCTTGTCTATAAGCATCAGTTTCTTCTCAATAGTAACTTGAAGATGTTATGAGAAAACCAATTTTCAGCACTTACCATAATATAAAGTCGACAGGAACTCCCCACCCCATTGGACAAGGAAATATGACAGAGCAATGTCTTTGGAATCACATAATGTTAGATTCACTCATGGCTTGCATCTCTGATACTTATAATGTGGCCCTCGCCTTGGTACTTAACTATTGTAAAACTCACATTCCTTATCTATAAAATAAGAATCATGGCTGGGTGTAATGGCTCATGCCTGTAAATCTCAGCACTGTGGGAGGCCAAGGCAGGCAGATCACCTGAGGTCCTGAGTTTGAGATCAGCCTAGCCAACATGGTAAAACCCCATCTCTACTAAAAATACAAAAATTAGCAGGGTGTGGTGGTGCATGTCTGTCATCCCAGCTACTCAGGAGGCTGAGGCAGGAGAATTGCTTGAACCAGGGATTCGGAGGTTACAGTGAGCAGAGATCATGCCACTGTACTCCAGCCTGGCAGTCCATACCTCAGTAGGCTGTTGTAAGGATTAAAGGAGTCTATTGAGTGCCTAGGGCACATAGTTAATGCTTCACTACTGGTGTCAACTTCAAGAAAACGAATATAGAAAAGCTAAGTACTATTTTAAGGTATTTACTGCTAGTATTCATGTCAATGTATGATGGAACAGAGATGTCCATCCTATTTTAAGGAATTATTTTTTATTTTTTGAAAACAAGGTAACAAAGTAGAGGTGGGGGCCAGGGAGAAAGGAAGGTAATGGAGCAAAAATGAGAAAGGGAGTAGCATTCCCCTCTAGTTATAACAGAAAATTAGCAAAATGATCATGATGGGAGCTAACAGTATAGATAGCCAGCTTATAGATCAACCAAGACAGTTTTTTGTTTTGTTTTGTTTTGTTTTGTTTTTGTTTTGAAACAGAGTCTGGCTCTGTTTCCCAGACTGGAGTGCAGTGGCGCCATCTGGGCTCTCTGCAACCTCCACCTCCCAGATTCAAGCAATTCTTCTGCCTTAGCCTCCCAAGTAGCTGCGACTACAGGCGTGCACCACCACACCTGGCTAATTTTTGTATTTTTAGTCGAGATGGGGTATCATCATATCGGTCAGGCTGGTCTTGAACTCCTGACCTCATGATCTACCCACCTCAGCCTCCCAAAGTGCTGGCAGTACAGGCACAGGCCTTAGCCACCGAGACCAGCTTAGATCAACCAAGACAGTTTTGAGTTTGACCAGCAGACTGTTATTTTCTGGTTTAGTGCTCTTTACAGGAACTTCTTGCATCTGTAACTCCTGAGAACAAAGCTGTAGAAAAAATTTCTCAATTTTAAGAAAGTCTCACATATCAAGCTCCTAAAATCCAAAATATTCCACAAATAGCTGTTATTTACTATACTGAGTAATAATTCATTTAAAACTATTTGAGCATCTACTGTGCTTATGGCACTAAAGTAGAAATGAAGATGAACAGTTCCTGCCTCAAAATAAATGAGTGGTATACTGCTTTAGATCACAGGTTTCCTAGTCCATTTAAAACACTTTTTGATCATAGTTTCTGGGCACCCCCACCCCTTTGGTACAGGATAGAACCTATTTAATTCTCTAAAGTTGTATTAACTTCACCTTTCTTGCTTCAACATGTGTAAAATTGACCTTCAGGGAAAGCATATACAGTTTATTTTTGACTTCTTGGCATCTCTTAGTGATAGACATAACTCAAATTGAGAAGCACTGATTGACATCAGATTAAATCAGAGCTTCCTACGACAATATAAGCAAGACTCTCATTAATCTGATCCCCCTACCTACTTCTTCAGCATTATCTGATCTGTCTCCACTAACCATATTATAGAATCTTTGTTATCTGCACCATGTTAAGCATTTTTAAAAATCTTTTGCTTATACTGTACCTTTTCCCTGAAAGTGGTTTTGCCTTTCCTTTTTCTCTCTCTAGTCATAAGTCTTCTAGAAGAGGCTGTTCCTCACTCTACCCATCCTTTGCATGGATGAGATTGATTTCTCTGATTCCTGGAACAGATTCTCATCTCTGTATTTATCTTATTATTTCCTAAGGTAGTACCAGTACATCTACTGCAAGATTAGCCACGTGTTCACTTTTGTCTTAGCATTTTCATGACACATAGGCATATTAAGATTTGAATAGTGAAAAGTTTTTAATTCCATGGGAATTTTATTTAAATAGAAAAATATAAGACCAATTAAAATTATTTTTTAAAGCATGATTTCAAGAAATATGACTGATTTTGTTTAAAAACAAGTTTTCCTTTATAATGGTCCCACCTGGTGTTGCTGTGTTTACAGATGTCCCTTTGTAAAGAATTGAGGGTTTGAGTTGAGTTTGGTTTGGTTTTTGGCAAATCAGCTTTTCATTTATGTATTTATTTTGCAATAAACTATGGAAGATCTTGCCTTTAAGTGTAAGAACACAGCAGTATTACTTTTATACCTTTAAAGAATATCTTGCCTATGTCCTTCCTGTAGTTAGGTGGGGTTTTTTGGCATAAAGCATGTTACATAAGGTTTGCTTACACAGTAAGAAAGTCCTCTGAAATCTAAAGGCTAAGAATCTAGAAGTTTAACTCATGTTTCCTCCCAGAAAGACTTCAGATGAGATTATTTCTGTTCAGAATGGTATACTAGGAAAATAGCTTTCTCTTTCTCATGTCATAGTTGCCATTTCACACTGGTTACAGAGAATAAGATCTAGTCTGTGTCCTAAATAAAGGTCTAGTCTCTGCCAGTGAGCTAGATAGAGTAACTAGATTGACTTCCAGTCTATTTTCATTTGAAATATTGTTTTATATGAAATTATTCCCATAATTTCATGTGATGTCAAAAACTAAGTACAAGAACATCTTCTAAAACCAACATAATTCCTTTAGTTCCCATTTAGTGAAGGTATATAACTATGTAGTGGCTGCTGATCTCCCAAAGTGAGGCATTGCCTAGGGGCTTAACAGCTACTCCATAAAGAATTTGGCTTTATAAAAAAATAATGTTATAGATTTTATCTATATTTTAAACTGTCAGTGACTACCTTTACAACTTTTACCATTTAATTTAGCAGTGCTTCTTATTTGTTTATTAATACCCTGCCTTGTTACCAAAAGTATGTATAATGAGATGTGATAAAAATAGGTAATAAGTTTGGGTGAAGAGGATAAAAGAGTTAAATAGCCAGATGAACCTAGACTTAAAGAAATGTGTGGTGTTGTATTTAATAACTGTAGAGCTACAAAAGGTGAGGTGTAAATTTATTATAAGCAACGGCGAATGCTCTCTATTTTTGAAAATTCACTTGTCTGTAAGATGAATGCCTATCAGTTAACTTGGGAGAAGAAAAATTTTTATCAGTTAGTGTCTCCCTTTTTTTTCTTAAATCTTGTATTTTTTACTAACAGAATTACCGAATTGATGGGATATGAGCCAGAAGAACTTTTAGGCCGCTCAATTTACGAATATTATCATGCTTTAGACTCTGATCATCTGACCAAAACGCATCATGATAGTAAGTACAATGGAAGAACTCAAGAGATACTCTAATTATTTAACTGTTGGAACGTCTGTACAGTTTGGCTACCCATCTAGTTCTCTGGTTAAAATGTACCAGTCTTCCTAGACAAAATGTATTAACAGGCCTATTCAGTAGAGATCTTGACCATTTTATGTTTTGTATTTGTTGCAACAAATATCAGTAAAAATAGAATCATTTAATCACAGATGAAACTTCCTGGCATTTTAAATACAAAGACTTGTAAAAAACCAAATATTAGAGAGTATTGAATAGCATAATTTTCAGAATTCACATAAATACTCAGAACAGTGTTTGGTATATAAAAGACACTTAGAAAATATTTGTACAGTCAATGAATGTGAAGGTGGTGGACATCATGCACATGTAATAAGTATCATTTTTAAAAAATTTTAATAGGTACATAGGTATGTATATTTTTAGGTTACATGAAATATTTTGATACAGGCATGCAATGCGATTTGTAAGGATAAATGGAGTACCTAACACCTCAAGCATTATCTTATGTGACAAACAATCCGATTATACTCTTGGTTATTTTATTTATTTATTTTACTTCATTTTATTTTCTTCTTTTGAGATAGGATCTCACTCTGTCACCCAGGCTGGAGTGCAGTGGCATGATCTCGGCTCACTGCAACTTCTGCCTCCTGGTTTCAAGAGATTCTTCTGCCTCCGCCTCTCGAGTAGCTGGGATTACAGGCATGTGCCACCACGCCTGGCTAATTTCTGTATTTTTAGTAGAGATGTGATCTCACCATGTTGGCCAGGATGGTTTTGAACTCCTGACCTCAAGTTATCCACCCACCTCGGCCTCCCAAAGTGCTGGGATTAAAGATGTGAGCCACCGTACCCACCCATAAAAATTAGTACTTCATAATCTAAGCTTGAATTATATTTACCTTTGAAAGAAACCCAAGACCTTTGAATGGGACCTGTAGATTAATTAAAACATCAAGGTAGCCTGGGTGCAGTGGCTCATGCCTGTAATCCCAGCACTTTGTGAGGCTGAGGCAGGTGGATCATGAGGTCAGGAGATTGAGACCATCCTGGCTAACATGGTGCAACCCCGTCACTACCAAAAATACAGAAAATTAGATGGGCATAGTGGCACATACCTGTAATCTCAGCTACTTAGGCTGAGGCAGGAGAACCGCTTGAACCCAAAAGGCAGAGGTTGCAGTGAGTCGAGATAGCACCACTGCCCCCCAGCCTGGGCGACATGAGCAAAAAACTCCATCTCAAAAAAAAAAAGCATCTTTGATTGTCTGGAAACTGTAGTCAGAATTTAAAGTTACAGCATCACCATTTGAAAAAGGTTATTGATTATTCTCTAATCTGACATTTTCAACCTAAGTCATTAAAGGAATTTCAGTCACTGAAGATTGTGTATTCATGAACTCTTCACTTAGCTCATTGGCAACAAAGGAGTTTTATTTAAAGGGTTTGAAAAAGGAAATGGGTATATTTTCAGCTATTCTGTGACACACTGTCTCAATTTAAGCAGCTACAACTGATTCCACTAAATAGACATCTGTTTTCTAAAACAATGATCAACATTCAGTACCTGTTCATTTAATTGAAAAGTCAAAGGGACAATATTTTCTCTGAATGATTCTTTTTTATTTTCCCCCCAAGTGTTTACTAAAGGACAAGTCACCACAGGACAGTACAGGATGCTTGCCAAAAGAGGTGGATATGTCTGGGTTGAAACTCAAGCAACTGTCATATATAACACCAAGAACTCTCAACCACAGTGCATTGTGTGTGTAAATTATGTTGTGAGGTAAGTTTGAGAAATAAACATTTTTGGGAAACAAACAGTAATTCTTTTTGGATACTCTGTTCATTTATAGGAAGATAAGATTATAAATATTAACTAAATTTTATTTTACTTTCACATTTCTACCATTATTTTCTGTACTCTGACCTAAGTCGCCCAGGCTAGAGTGCAGTGGTGCAATCTTGGTTCACTGCAGCCTTCACCTCCCAGACTCAAGCCATTTTTGTGCCCTGTAGAGACGGGTTTTGCCGTGGTGGCCAAGCTGGTCTTGAACTCCCAGGCCCAAGGAATTCACCCACCTCAGCCTCCCAAAGTGCTGGGATTATAGGCATGAGCCACCCTGGACATCTGAAATTCTTAACTGAAATTAGTCAAAATATCTTGTATGGGGAGGTTTTTTTTTTAAATTTCAGCTTTTATTTTTTATTCAGGGGATACATGCATAGGTTACATGGGTATATCATGTGATACTGAGGTTTGTGGTACAATTGATCCTGTCACCCAGATAGTGAGCATAATGCCCAACAGCTGTTCAACAACCCTTGCCCCTCTCCCCTGGAAGTCCTCAGTGTCTATTGATGCCATCTTTATGTCTACAAGTAACCCAATGTTTAGCTCCCACTTACAAGTGAGAACATGCAGCATTTGGTTTTCTGTTTCTCCATTATTTCACTTAGGATAATGGTCTCCAGCTGCATCCATGTTGCTGTATAGGACATGATTTCATTCTTTTTTTATGGCTGCATACTGCGAATTTTATTGGGTCTTCATTTAATATTAGCATTTTAAAACCCTAAATGTGACAAATTGTGCCTGAGAGATCATGCATCTCAAGAAATCTTAAAATGTTCCTGTCCGTAAAGCAGAATTTCTTAAGAGACCGTTTCACAGTTCCCCTTCCCGTCATTGTGTCAAGTGCTCATTTATGAATTACTAATTTCTCTTGTTTTGACAGTGGTATTATTCAGCACGACTTGATTTTCTCCCTTCAACAAACAGAATGTGTCCTTAAACCGGTTGAATCTTCAGATATGAAAATGACTCAGCTATTCACCAAAGTTGAATCAGAAGATACAAGTAGCCTCTTTGATAAACTTAAGAAGGAACCTGATGCTTTAACTTTGCTGGCCCCAGCTGCTGGAGACACAATCATATCTTTAGATTTTGGCAGCAATGGTGAGTAATTATTTTGTTAATTCCCTAAACTTTTGCTGCATGCCTCATTTCAACTAAATGTTACTTTGACGTTTTTTGTTGGTAATCATTTGGACATTGAAGGCTATTATGTTGGTTTGATTAAATATTTTTCCCCTGTAATTTCTTACCATTCGTGCTTTTTTTTATATTGTTGGAAATTGTATTTTAAAGTGTCCTTAAGGCATTTATTCTTCCCACAAATTTTTCCTGGCTACTCTGCTATTTCTGTATCCTGCTGTCAGATTTTCTCTAGTTTAGCGAGTTATATGGAAGTAGGCATTGTTGCATTAAAGGATAAATAGTCATATCATATGGGGAGCCACGATGGCTCCGGCCAGTTGTCCTGGCGCTCGAGGAGGTGAGGCTATGAGTTCAAGGCCAACCTGAGCAACATAACAAGCTCTCATTGATTGACCAAAAAAAAAAAAGTCATATCATAACATCAAACATTGAAGATGAAAACTGCAATTTTAAAGTAGAGAACATTTTAATATATAAAATGGTTAGTATTGCCTTTTGTCTTTTATGCCATACAGATTAAGAGGAGGTATCAATAGTGGATTGGAAAGATAATCCAGATTTAAGATTATACTATAATATTTGTTAACTTCCTGATGAAAGAAAATTTGGTAACATTTTGTTGTTTGATAAATTGTATACATTTTTTGTATGTTAAAATCCTCGTGGCCGGGTGTGGTGCCTCACGCCTGTAATCCTAGTACTTTAGAAGGCCAAGACAGGTAGATCACTTAAGGTTAGGAGTTTGAGACCAGCCCGGCCACCATGGTGAAAAGCTGTCTCTACTAAAAATAAAAAAATTAGCTGGGTATGGTGGTGCGTGTTTGTAATCCCAGCTACTACTCGGGAGGTTGAGGCAGGAGAATTGCTTGAACCCAGGAGTCAGAGGTTCAGTGAGCCAAGATTGTGTCACTGTACTCCATCCTGGGCAACAGAGCAAGACTCTGTCTTGCTCAAATAAAAATATTTGTATACTTTATATTGACTCATATTTTTTCCTTGCAGACACAGAAACTGATGACCAGCAACTTGAGGAAGTACCATTGTATAATGATGTAATGCTCCCCTCATCCAATGAAAAATTACAGAACATAAATTTGTCAATGTCTCCATTAGCCACCTCTGAAACTCCAAAGCCACTTCGAAGTAGTGCTGACCCTGCACTGAATCAAGAAGTTGCATTAAAATTAGAACCAAATCCAGAGTCACTGGAACTTTCTTTTACCATGCCCCAGATTCAAGATCAGCCACCCAGTCCTTCTGATGGAAGCACTAGACAAAGTTCACCTGAGGTAGGTGTCATGATATAATCAGAAAGGGACAACTTTCAGATTTTAACATTCAAGATTGTATATAATTATAAGTTTGATTGAAACACTAATTTGAACCACAAATTATATTTGTGTGTGTGTTTGAATTTTAGCACTTTAAAATTATTGCAAGAGCTATTGCTTAACTTAGACCTCAGCACATGTTTTAAGCTCAAAGATAGGAACTTGGGAAGAAACTAGCATAATATAAACCAAAAGGTGAAACATACATTGTTTCTTATTATTTATATCAGTAGGACAAAAACGTCTTGAATTTGGACATTTTAGACTAGGACTAAGTGTGCTCAAGGTAGCCACAGCCTATACCTGTTACCTTGATTTTTTTGTTTGTTTTGTTTTATTGTGGGTTGTTGTTTTTATTTTTTGAGACAGAGTCTCACTGTCACTCAGGCTGGAGTGCAGTGGTGCAATCACAGCCCACTGCAGCCTCAGCCTCCCAGGCTCAAGTGATTTTCCCACCTCAGCCTCTCGAGTAGCTGAGACTACAGGCCCACACCACCATGCCTAATTTTTTAACCCTTTTTTTTCCCTGTAGAGTCGGGGTTCTCACTATGTTGCCCAGGCTGTTTGTAAGCTCCTGAGCTTAAGCGATCATCCAATCTTGGCCTCCCAAAGTACTAGGATTACAGGTGTGAGCTACCATCCCTGGCCCATTACACCTTTAAGTTGGAGAACTGTCTGGTAACAATAGGCTTAACAGGGTTTACATGGGAAAGGACCTTATAAATTCTTTGCCCAATTTAGTTCAGTTTCCATCACTATTTTGAAACTTTAAGTATAACATGAAAGTAACAAGTCTTACATAAATTAAATACTTAGTAACTGGTCTGTTTTATTCTAGATCTGTCTTGATATTAATTGTCCTATAAACACAACAAAAATAATCTTTAAAGGCTGGACTGACCAAGACTAGAGCTGTCACACAGGGCTCTATTTCTAAATCTAGAATGATTCCATTTCAGGACTTCCTACATTTAAAAATATGCTCAGGAGTAGGGTAACTTAGCTCTGAACACTATAACTTGATAAATGAAGCATAAATCAGCTTTAATAAGTGGTAAATAATTCTACATTAAATATTTGAATAAAACTGGCAAGCTAAGAGTAGGAGATTTGATCTCATAGCCTTCTGGTATAGGAGTATCTCCTATGCCCTGCTTGCTTAATTTACCTAGCACAAAAAAAATGTTTGATTCATTTTGGTTTTTGTCTAACAAAAATAATAGAATGATGAAAGCAAAATTCCTTGTTTAGAATACACAGCTATAGTTTTTTGTTAAAATTCTTGCCCAGAACTCTTAAAATAGTAATAATGTATATTCATTCAGGTGTATGCAGGTAAAAGCACTTAAGTCTCTACTCCTACCCTCAACTGTAGCTGTGAGATTTTTAGGTAGCTCAATCACCATAGAAGTGTGCCTTCTCATTTCAAAGGTAAATTCCAGAGAATGTAGCATCTAGTTAATTGGTCAGTTAGGTACCATTGTGGGATGTAAATTACCAAAAATTGGTTTTATTCTTTAGAATAAGATGTTTCTTTTAATTTTAAAAATGATGTTATATTACATAGTCAGAAATACGTACATTGGCAAAATTAGTTACCAGTATAAGCTTCAAAATGTCATTTTTTTCACTAAACTTTTAAAATTTTTTTTGAGACGGAGTCTCACTCAGTTGCCCAGGCTGGAGTGCAGTGGTATGATCTCGGCTCACTGCAACCTCGGCCTCCTGGGTTCAAGCTTTAGCCTCCTGAGTAGCTGGGACTATAGGCGTGTTCCAGCATACCCAGCTAATTTTTGTATTTTAAGTAGAGACAGGGTTTCACTATTTTGGCCAGGATGGTCTTGATCTCCTCACCTCATGATCCACCTGCCTCAGCCTCCCAGTGCTGGGATTACAGGCATGGACAACCATGCCGGCCTCGTTAGATAAAATTTGATAAACATGATGGATTTGGTTGTGTGTTTTTTGTTTTTTCCTGAGATCTAGTTTGAAAATTCTGACAACTAGCAAAGTATATGGAGGCTTCTTCAGGAAAAACTGAATATATTTAATTCTCTTTACAGCCTAACAGTCCCAGTGAATATTGTTTTTATGTGGACAGTGATATGGTCAATGAATTCAAGTTGGAATTGGTAGAAAAACTTTTTGCTGAAGACACAGAAGCGAAGAACCCATTTTCTACTCAGGTAAATGAACTTATTTGTTTTATATTAAATTTCATTAATTTTTATTCTGAAGTGACTTTAACTTGTTTTTTATATATAAAGTGTGGCCATTGTAAAAACTCATGTATTTGCTGTTTTAAAGGACACCGATTTAGACTTGGAGATGTTAGCTCCCTATATCCCAATGGATGATGACTTTCAGTTACGTTCCTTCGATCAGTTGTCACCGTTAGAAAGCAGTTCTGCAAGCCCTGAAAGCGCAAGCCCTCAGAGCACAGTTACAGTATTCCAGCAGACTCAGATACAAGAACTTACTTCTAATGCCACCACTACCACTGCCACCACTGATGAATTAAAAACAGTGACAAAAGACCGTATGGAAGACATTAAAATATTGATTGCATCTCCATCTCCTACCCACATACATAAAGAAACTACTAGTGCCACATCATCACCATATAGAGATACTCAAAGTCGGACAGCCTCACCAAACAGAGCAGGAAAAGGAGTCATAGAACAGACAGAAAAGTCTCATCCAAGAAGCCCTAACGTGTTATCTGTCGCTTTGAGTCAAAGGTATTTATGTGTAACATTCAAGTTATAGCTCTTTTATTATTTTTGAGAAAATGTATGTGACAGTACATAATTTTTAAATGTATAGCAAACCTGATGTATATGCTCTAAGACAAATTCTTAAGCACTCAAAAAGTTTTCTAAATTAACCTCATGTATTTTTTTCTAAAATAATTATAAATTCTAAAATTACCTATCTAAATGTAAGAGTCTTCTGACACCTTTAAAATAAAATCCAGCTCAGGAAGTTCTGTAATCAGATATACTTCTTGAATTTGTTTAAATCAAGACTAGTTAACTACCCTCGCTACTTAGATATTTCCATTTCTTTTTTTTTTTTTTTTTTTTAATTAGAGACAGGTTTTCGCCATGTTGGGCAGGCTGGTCTGGAACTCCTGACCTCAGGTGATCCGCCTGCCTCAGCCTCCCAAAGTGCTGGGGTTACAGGCATGAGCCACTGCGCCCAGCAGATGCTTCCATTTCTTAGAGCTCTTTCTTTAAGCTTATCTGAAGAAAAGCCCTTCCAATTTAAGGGTTATTTCCAATTGCACATTCCAAATTGAGTCTTCCATCTTTAGCATTCAATATAGATATTTACAAGCCCCTCTTTCAAACTGTTATTAGAGTTACTTATATTAAAGTTGCTTTTATTTTTCATTACATATTTGTAGAACCTTAGCTCGCTCTCTCTCTATATATATATTACAGGCAATATAGGTTTTTGAACTCTACAACAGGAATCTAAGCATGACTTAAGACATTACTTCTTAGGAGCTAGTTCAGACAAACATATGGACACAACCCAATTTTTAAGTTATACTTCCTGTGTATAATTGGCAAGGGGATTTCACATATTTTAAGTTTGAGGCTATAGCTAGAAGAAATATGTTCTGGTTTATAAGTGTGTGGAAGAGGGAAATGATTGCTACTCTAGTATGTCTAGACTGAGCCAGATATCAATATCAATAGTAAGGAATCACTGTTATAGCCAGAGCACATAGGTTTTTTTTCCCTGCCCAGCATTCTCACCTTGACGTAGTGCTGGGAGGTCTTTTCCCTAAGCTAGGAAAAGATCTCAGGACTTTAGATGAACTCAGAAGTACTACTTTACATTCTTTTATAAGTTACTGTGTCACTAACTCAGTTTTTACCTTGAGCTCCGCTAGGGCAATTACAGTATCTTGGGCATTTTAGTGATACTAATACTTAGCTCATGACCTAATGTGTAGTACTTCCTCAATAAATGGTTGTTGGGGCAGGGCGTGGTGGCTCAAGCCTGTAATCTCAATGCTTTGGTAGGCTGAAGCATGTGGATCACCTGAGGCCAGGAGTTTGAGACCAGCCTGGCCAACATGGTGACACCCTGTCTCTACGAAAAATACAAAAATTAGCTGGGTGTGGTCCCTGTAATCCCAGGTACTTGGGAGGCTGAAGCAGAAGAATTGCTTGAACCAGAGAGGCAGAGATTGCAGTGAGCTGAGATCATGCCATTGCAATCCAACCTGGGTGACAAGAGCAAAACTCTGTTTCAAAAAAAAAAAAAAGGTTGTTGGACTGACAGATGCATGAATACAGTAATATAAATGACAGTCACTTATCATTTACAGTTTACTGTTAGCTACAGAGGATGGGTATCCAGTTTTCTGAATACCTGACACATCAGGTCACTTTAGCAATTCTTTTTAAACATTAATTCCAATGTCGCATGCACTGAAAACTTTCATGAAAGGAACCTCAAAAATACTTGGAAGTGTTTTTTCCTACCTTGCAGGTAATTATTTATAAAATTAAAGTGCTGTACCAAACCAGGAGACTTAAAGCTTTAGGATTAAAGATAAACCATGAAAAGCATAACTACTAAGTACTGTTAGTACTACAATGTTTTCATAATAGACTGAGTTACATTTCTTAAAGACAATATATGTTTATAAGAATTTTTAAACCTGCTTGTCTCTATAATAGAAGGTTTATAGAATTAAAAAAAAAAACTAAAGAAAACTGCAAAATAAGAGAGCAGTTAGATCACTTATCTATTTGGCACTCTTAACTATCTGGAACAGCAGGGAGTCTTTATGATTATGCATTTGGTTGTGGGGAGTCTTGAAAAGTCAAAATAGTATAACAAAGCTGATGTACTTGACTCATTAGAACAGTTCTTCACTATTTAATATTAATGTTAGATATATATAGTTCATGTTTGATAACCAGATTAATATGGAGGGCAAAATAGCAGAGTGGTAAGAGCAGGGGAGAGGAGGTGCAGATATAGAGACCTAGAGTGTACTTCAATATCTGCAACTAGTGAGCAGTAGGACTTTGGGAAAGTTACCCAATAGGCCACGGGGTTCTCATTTATAAAAAGGGTATGATATGCCTGTCTTATCTACCTTGGGAACCTGAGTGAGGTTAAAATGAACTAATGAAATGTTTCATAAACTGAAAACACTATACATATGTGAAACTGATCTTGAATTTCAATAGTCCCAACAATATCACTACATTGTTATATTAGGTGGAATAAAAGGATAATGTTTAACTATTTTGACTCTACAATGTCAATTTAGTTGTGTTTGGCTCTGTTTTATAAAACAGGGATACGCATAGTGTAGAAAATGTTCTGCTAAAAATTAAGCTTTGAATGCCAGGCGCTTATGCCTGTAATCCCAACACTTTGGGAGGTTGAGGTGGATGGATCACTTGAGTTCAGGAGTTTGAGACAAGCCTGAGCAACATGATGAAACCCGTCTCTACAAAAATGTGTGTATAAATTAGCCATAATCCCAGCTACTCGAGAGGCTGATGTGGGAGGATCACTTGATCCTGGAGGCAGAGCTTGGTTGCAGTGAGCAGAGATCATGTCTCTGCACTCCAGCCTGGCTGACACAGTGAGACCTTGTCTCACCAAAAAAAGAAAAAATTAATAAAGCTTTGACTTCAGAGTTTAGCTTTTGTTGCCCAGGCTGAAGTGCAATGGTGCAATCTTGGCTCATCACAACCTATACCTCCTGAGTTCAAGCAGTTCTTCTGCCTCAGCCTCCCGAGTAGCTAGGATTATAGGCATGCACCACCATGCCCAGCTAATTTTTGTATTTTTAGTAGAGATGGGGTTTCTCCATGTTGGTCAGGCTGGTCTCAAACTCCTGACCTCAGGTGATCCACTCGCTTTGGCTTCCCAAAGTACTAGGATTACAGGCATGAGCCAATGGCTCGGCCCAGCTTTGACTTAAGGTGATAAACTTTAGTAATTAGGAAAGTTCTCATACGTATATTACATTCCTTAATATTGGAAAACTAAGGAATTAGGTATTTAAAAGAGCCCACTGGGTATTTTTTTTAAAAAGTAAAACAGCTATATTTTTATTTCGATTTTTTTTTCTTTTCAGAGCTACAGTTCCTGAGGAAGAACTAAATCCAAAGATACTAGCTTTGCAGAATGCTCAGAGAAAGCGAAAAATTGAACATGATGGTTCACTTTTTCAAGCAGTAGGAATTGTAAGTATGAGGGTAGTAGGTTTTGCTTTTCTAGCTAATGTGCTATTTCCGTGTGTGTGTGTGAGAGATTCCTTTTTTCCAAATAGTAAAGTTACATTTTCAGAAGTTATACCTTGGGGTTTTTTTTACTCTGTATATACTATTCTATAAAAATACAATGTTTAATGGATACATTCCTGGTATATAAATTCCAAACAATTCCATTCCAATGTATTTTGAGTTAAAAAGTGAAGTTCTCCTCTTAACCACCCTGAGTATCACCACAATCTCATTCTCTTCCCTTTAAGTTACTTTGCCTTGTTAAAAGAACTGCTATTGGCTGGGCGCAGTGGCTCACGCCTGTAATCCCAACACTTTGGGAGGCCAAGGTGCATGGATCACTTGAGGTCAGGAGTTCTGTACTAGCCTGGCCAACTTGGTGAAACCCTGTCTCTACTAAAAATACAAAAATGAGCTGGGCATGGTGGTGCATGCCTATCATCCCAGCCACTTGGGAGGCTGAGGCAGGAGAATCATTTGACCCAGGATGTGGAGGTTGCATTGAGCTGAGATCAGGCCATTGCACTCAGCCTGGGTGAGAGACTGAGAGTCCGTCTCAAATAAAAAAATAACTGCTATGTTTTGGGGTAAGTCAATGGTGATGTAATTCATTCTGATATTTTCAAACCAAATTAACTGGGAAGTATTTATAGACCGATTGGTCACAATGGATGGTAAATAACTTTATCATAATATTAAGAGAAAGAATTTAAAATAATTTATGGTAGTATTTAAGAAACTGCCTATAATATTATTAAATTTACACCGATTTCAAAGGTATTGGTTGTAAAAAAAAGTTCAACAAACTAAACTTGAAATAACTTTACTGTTTATAGGGAACATTATTACAGCAGCCAGACGATCATGCAACTACTACATCACTTTCTTGGAAACGTGTAAAAGGATGCAAATCTAGTGAACAGAATGGAATGGAGCAAAAGACAATTATTTTAATACCCTCTGGTTAGTTTATTCTTTCTCACCTTGAACATCACAAAGACAAAATATATGAAACATTTTTATTTAGGAGCTTTAATCTAAGTGAGGGTCACTTTGGTTCCTTAGCAAGATTAAAAAGTAAAGTTACGGCCAGGCACGGTGGCTCAAGCCTGTAATCGCAGCAGTTTGGGAGGCCTAGGCGGGCAGATCACGAGGTGAAGAATTCAAGACCAGCCTGGCCCAGATGGTGAAACCCCATCTCTACTAAAAATACAAAAAAGCCGGGCATGATTGCGGGCGCCTGTAATCCCAGCCACTTGGGAGGCTGAGGCAGGAGAATCGCTTGAACCTGGGAGGCAGAGATTGCAGTGAGCCGAGATCACGCCACTGCGCTCTAGATGGGGCAACAAAAGCAAGACTCCATCTCAGAAGAAAAAGAAAAAAAGTAAAGTTGTATTTCATTTAATGGCCTTAATACAGGGATAAACATTTCAAGGTAGAACTTTCCATTTTTAGTAATTTCCTTTGAGTTGTCTTTGTTTATGTGCTGTCAATATTGATAGAAGCTGAAGAAATTGGTGAATTTTTATGACTACCACCTTTTTTTTTTTTGAGACAGGGTCGTGCTCTGTTGCCTAGGCCTAGAGTGCAGTGGCGTGATCACAGCTCACTGCAGTCTCAAACTCCTATGCTCAAGCAATCATCCTGCCTCAGCCTCCTGAGTAGCTTACACTACAGGCATGCCTCACCATGCCTGGCTGCTTTTTGTAGAGATGGAGTTTCAATATGTTGCCCAGGATAGTTTCAAACTCCTGGTCTCAAGTGATTCTCCTGCCTTGGCCTATGAGCCCCGATATGCCCACCATAATTATGCCTTTTTCCAAATTGTTACTTCTTTGTGCCTTTATTGTATCCAGTAAATACTTCTGACACAGCACTAGTATCACTTGATTGTACATTTTTACATAGTTGTCGTTTTGCCAGGTAGACTAAAAACCCTTCCAGAAGTTTATTTTCTATGATACCTAACACATTGTGGGTGTTTAATAAATATTCATTGACTAGATGAATGTATACTTAGGTATCTCTTTGTTTTTCAGATTTAGCATGTAGACTGCTGGGGCAATCAATGGATGAAAGTGGATTACCACAGCTGACCAGTTATGATTGTGAAGTTAATGCTCCTATACAAGGTAGCAGAAACCTACTGCAGGGTGAAGAATTACTCAGAGCTTTGGATCAAGTTAACTGAGCTTTTTCATAATTTCATTCCTTTTTTGGACACTGGTGGCTCATTACCTAAAGCAGTCTATTTATATTTTCTACATCTAATTTTAGAAGCCTGGCTACAATACTGCACAAACTTGGTTAGTTCAATTTTGATTCCCTTTCTACTTAATTTACATTAATGCTCTTTTTTAGTATGTTCTTTAATGCTGGATCACAGACAGCTCATTTTCTCAGTTTTTTGGTATTTAAACCATTGCATTGCAGTAGCATCATTTTTAAAATGCACCTTTTTATTTATTTATTTTTGGCTAGGGAGTTTATCCCTTTTCCTAATTATTTTTAATAAGATGCCAATATAATTTTTGTAAGAAGGCAGTAACCTTTCATCATGATCATAGGCAGTGAAAAAATTTTTACATCTTTTTTTTCACGTTTTACATAAACAATAATGCTTTGCCAGCAGTACGTGGTAGCCACAATTGCACAATATATTTTCTTAAAAAATACCAGCAGTTACTCATGGAATATATTCTGTGTTTATAAAACTAGTTTTTAAGAAGAAATTTTTTTTGGCCTATGAAATTGTTAAACCTGGAACATGACATTGTTAATCATATAATAACGATTCTTAAATGCTGTATGGTTTATTATTTAAATGGGTAAAGCCATTTACATGATATAGAAAGATATGCATATATCTAGAAGGTATGTGGCATTTATTTGGGTAAAATTCTCAATTCAGAGAAATCATCTGATGTTTCTATAGTCATTTTGCCAGCTCAAAAGAAAACAATACCTTATGTAGTTGTGGAAGTTTATGCTAATATTGTGTAACTGATATTAAACCTAAATGTTCTGCCTACCCTGTTGGTATAAAGATATTTTGAGCAGACTGTAAACAAGAAAAAAAAAAATCATGCATTCTTAGCAAAATTGCCTAGTATGTTAATTTGCTCAAAATACAATGTTTGATTTTATGCACTTTGTCGCTATTAACATCCTTTTTTCATGTAGATTTCAATAATTGAGTAATTTTAGAAGCATTATTTTAGGAATATATAGTTGTCACCGTAAATATCTTGTTTTTTCTATGTACATTGTACAAATTTTTCATTCCTTTTGCTCTTTGTGGTTGGATCTAACACTAACTATTGTTTTGTTACATCAAATAAACATCTTCTGTGGACCAGGCCCCTTTGATCAGCTTTTATGTTCCAATACTAAGAAAATTTGCTTCAAGACCTCCAACTCAAAAAATTGTTTACCAACAATTTAAGTACTTTATGAAAAGTACATGGTACTGGTTATTTCTACATTTATCTTACTGCTATCACCTTAATGTATGTTGAGTCCCGAACTGTCATGTTATATAATAACAACCATAATATCCCATTGTAAAGAGTATGTTGTTAGAAAAGAAATGTCGGTTTTAAATTTCTGAGCCTATTAAAATGTTAAGACACAAAATGTTAGTATTTTTAGTATGTGAATGGGATGAGCGAAGTCTCAACATTATAGTCACATAATGTTACAAAGGCTAGAGTTTCTCTGAAGATTTCTAATGTATTCCCATTAACAGATGAATAAATTTAGACCTCAAATGAAGAAAAATGTGCATTTTTCTTTAAAAGAAATAGATGGCAGACCAAAAATGTAAGCTTAAGTTTCCTAACTCTAAAGTCTAACTTAGAACAAGTTTGGTTTGTTCTTGTTTTAATGATACTGCATTTAAAAACAAAGTAGCTTTATTCTTTTTCTCCTGTACTTTTATGAAATAGATACATCTCTTTTACACTCACAATCTCATTTAAAAAATCACAGTATAGAAAGATACTTTTGAAAACTGAAAAATCACTATGAATCCTTGCACCTACAGGTACAGAAAATTATTTTTATGAACAAATTGCGTAGGAAGTGCCAAAGCCTTAGGTCTTGTACCCTGAGGTATATATACTGAACAAAAGGAATTGAGCAGCAGATCTCTTAGGTGGCTGTTTTTATCTTCAAATGGAGGACAGTGATTAAAATTAAAATTACATGAAAATTTTGGAACAAGAGTTCACAATACTTGGGGGAGACAGGAACACTTAAACCACAAATACTGTGACCCAAAGTGCTTCAACATTTAGTTACAGATAGTATTATACTAGAAGTGGTATTTTAGAATAAAGTAGTTGCTTAATAATCACAGATCACAAAACAAAAAATTATGCTTATGTAGCAAATTAGCTTCAGTTGGAAACTATTTGTAAATGAGCAAATTATGTAATGACCAGGAGTTCAGAAAAATGACTTGTGAAAGCATTGATTGAGAAGGGAAAGCCGCCATTAAAGGACAGTACAGCTGGAAGGAACCAAGTACTAACCTACTGCTCAGTCACTCAGGAAACAAGCTACTTGGAATGCTTTAAGCTATGGAACGGTAAGAGTAGCTCTTCCCAATTTTATGCACCATCACAGATTTCTTCATAATGGTTTGTCCAAGGTTTATACCCAACCCTAGCAACTATAATTCTATAATAGTTCTCTCCTTAATAATTCCTCTCCCCTCCTTATTTTATGAAATAGCTGTATTTCTTTTATACTCATAACCCAGAAAATGGGAATGTATGTTGTGAGTATAAAAGAGATATAGCTATTTCATAAAAATACAGGAGAAAATGAATAAAGCTATTTAAATTTGTTTAATGCAAAATCATTAAAAACCAAGTTTGTTCAAAGTTTGACTTTAGAATCAGGAGACTTAGCTTACATTTTTGGCCTGCCGTCTATTACTTTTAGAGCTTGGGTAAATTATTCTTCATTTGAGGTCTAAGTGCTATATATAGTTCATTCGTAGCAGTACCACATAGGAGTATATCTATACAGTATATAGCCTTGGAGAAGTGCTCTAAGTTTCAGGGCATTTTAGGTGGCCATTAGTGACCCTAAAGCCCATGGTGCTAACCACCCTGCAGTGCTAGCCAATCCAGTTGAACATACCCTTTTCTCCATTGTTAACTGTTTAAATAGCAAACAGGAGAAACAATGGAAGTATGGAAAACTGAGGGTTCCGTGTCAGTTCAAAGTAATGAGATCACATAACACATTGAGGGAATGTCCTAAGAGGAGTAGCAAGGCATAAACAAATGAATAAAAGTGTTCTCAGTGCTATATAGTGGGTTCTGAATTTGAGCTAGAGATTGAGATACGGAGGCATAACTCAATGAGGTGTAGTGAATGGAAAAGCACAAACTATAAAAGACTGTATCAATGTATGGTATGGTTTTCCCAGAGCTGTTTTGACTTAATGGCATCACAGATATGTTTAAGTTTTTATAACCTCACGATTACCATTCCAAATGTTGATTTCCTTCTAGAAACCTCTACACAGAAAAGATGAACTTAAAATTAGTCGCCTTGTGGAAACTTAATCTAAAAGTTCAAAATTTTCAAACAGCAATACCTAAAACAAGTTGCAGAGTAAAGAATCCTCTTTGTTTCAACATTAAGATTTGGTTAAACCGTTGCAAACGTGTTGCTAGCTGGAACCAACAAAAATGTAAAAGGTTTTTTTTTAAGTCTTCCACTAACCACTTTGCTCATATTTCGTTCTTTTAAATAGAGGTGAGCCTGTCGTCCCAGATCATTTCACAGAGAATTAGTGAAATTCGAGACAAAATAGTCTCCCTGTAGGATAAAAGTTACACTTTACCATAAACCTTCCTATGAACGCCTTCTGGAACTTTGATGTGTTCACACCTTTCATAGGTTTGGACATAATTTTTATTCTTACCTGTAATGGATAGTTTTTCCAAGACGCTGCCCAGACACCCGATCTCTGTGTACTATTGAATTTCCTTTATTCCCTTGTCTTGGCTCCATTCTGGAACGGAGAGGAAAGACAGGTGCCTGAGAACGGCAGCGGTCAGAGCCCCGCGGGGAAAATACCAAGTATGCCGAAGGGACCCGGCACCCCTTACGTTCCTGGTGCGGCTTGCGCTACATGATGAGGCTGCGAAACCCAAGCCAACCCGAGAAACTTCCCGAGCCCCGCCCGGCGCACGGCAGGCCACGCCCCAGTACGTGCTGAGGCGCAGCACCGCAGCCACGGCCCGGGGATCCCGGGATACTGGGCTTCCGCCGCGCGAGGTGGCTGCGTGTGTGCAGTGGGGTGGCTGCTGTCCGCTCCGCGTACGTGTGCGAGAGCATGCGGGAGGCCCTGGCCTCTCCGGGCCTGAGACCGGGCGGGGCCCGGCGCGAGGGGTCAGCCCTGGGCTTTGTCTTCTGGGACTTATCAAAGTCGGAAGCATAGTGCTTCTCAGACTGTTTTTTAGATGGGGGGCGTGGGTGAATGGGACTCGGTATGTTGCTGTAGAGCTGTTTCCTTTGGGGTGAGAAGCTTTTTCTTTGTAGAATAGGAAAATTTGAATTCTAACAGATTGGACCGTCGTTAGCTATGTAATACTTTTTTTTTTTTAATTAGACATCTAATCTAATAAAAAATACAGGACTTCTATGTCTATTTAAACATATTCCTCTTAAGGCGCTCAAAGACTTAGCTTATTTTAAATAAAGCACTTTGAGATATGCCTAGTTAAGGATCTCGAAACTTAAGCTACCCCATGTGGTGCTGTTTTTAGTTGGTGAGGTTTGTTGGGGGGTGTTGGCCTTTTTACTTTTTTCATTATGTTGTTTGCCAACTGTTGAGGATCCTTTGGGAGAAGATAATCTTGTTGGACGGAAGGGAGGTGAGTGTGGAATATGGAAAATGCTTGGAGCCTTAATCTCTGTAATAATTGGTATGTTAAGATTGCATAATGTAAAGTACAAAGCCAGGTACTGTTTAGAATAAATAACTTCGCCTGTGCATATCCACAGCTCACTATATTTTACATTTTATTTTAATTTGTTTCCTTCAGGAAAATTCACTGTGGTTTCCTCAAACAGAATTTTATAGAAAGCAAAGGTACACTTTTAAAAAGCAGTTGAGGTGTTTTAGATACTTTTTACTAGTAAAAACTGATCTGTAGCCTCAGTCATCATACGCGTGTGTGTTTGTGTTTAATTAGGGTGGTGCCCTTTAATGAGAGTGCCATAATTATTCTGCTCTTACAGATGCATAATCATTGTAGATGGACGATTCTCCATAGAGGAGAGCAGGCTGGTGGGGCTGTAATATTAATCGCAAAGGGTATGCCTTTTACAAAGTTGAGAAACGCCATGTATAGCCAGATAAGTAGACTAGGATTCTGTGAAGCCAAATCTAATTTTAAAGATCTTTGAAATATTAACATTGACAAACTATTTTATGTAGAGATCCTTTCTAAATATGACTGGATAATATTATTTGCTCTTTGAAATTGATTTTTAAAAATAGTTCTACATAGAAAATCTTTCATAAGGGTACAGAACAATCTGGGAAGAAGTCATTAGGGAGTCATTATAAGACTCCCTAATCTGCTGGTAGAATATTAAAGCAAAAACCTAAAGAAAATGAGCTACAAATACAGAAAATTAGAAAGGAGCCGGTACAATCTGGGAGGTACTTTGCATCAACCTTTGCCTCTTAAGAGTTTTTCCAGCTGCAAATATTTGTCACTCCTGTGAACTTCCTTATCACTTCCTCTTTAGCTTTCTCACCTCTTTCTTTTTTTTTTTTAACCTTAAGTTTGCATACCTTAATCCCTCGTACTAAACTCGTAGTTTCTTCAGAGCATGGTTCCCATCTGACTCATCTTTGATCAGTCCTAAAACCTTCCACTCTGCATGCGCAAAGACAACTCACACATGATCCAAGGTGGGAGAGGATTTCAGGTGTGACAGAGACGAGAAAAGAACTATGATCAGAGGAACCGAAAACAGAACCATTTTCTAGCTTTTCCAGGGAGATTCATTCAATCAATGAATAGTGTTGAGTAAGTATAAGATATTATTCTAAGACCTCTAGGTAATATAAATATTCTAGAATATAATGCCTGCTATCAAGAGAGCAGTTAATCCCTATTCCGTGAGGTACTTACAAATTAAACTGTACTTGTGCAAATACAGTTGAAGTCTAAATAGAATTTTTATTGGCCCTTTGAGATGTTTTAAGCCACCATTACCTTTCCTTTTCAGGGTTGTCGCCAGCTTAATAATCTCTGTCTCCAGCCCAGGTTGCTCCCCACAGGCCCCCCAAATTTGGCATGTCAAAAAATAACTCCTCATTTGTCCTCCAAATGGCTTCTCCTCTTGCATTTCCTGCTCAATGAATGGACCATTCAGTCTGAAACTAGAACCCTAAAGGTCACTTTTCACTACTCCCTTATCTGCCACATATAGTCTGACACAGACATTTGCTTTCCTTCAATTGTAATTATGGAAACTTGAACATGTACAAAAGTAAAGAGACTGTAATGATGTCCAAAGTGTATTTGCAGTTTGTGTTCTCTGAGAGGTAGACTCTAAGATGGAGATTTCAGGAGATTTATTGAGGAGAGCTTTTCAACATGTTGGAAGAGAAAGAGCAGAAGTAGGCAGAGGGAGAAACAGCTGAGGTGCAGCCCCAACAAAGGCCTTCAGCAGCCACATGGGGAGCTCTGGAACTGCATAGCCCTTGAGACTTGTCCTAAGTTACAGGGAGTGTAGAGGCCTTTACGCCACAAAAAGGCCTAACAGCTGAAGACCATCTTCTGCTTCACTTACAGCAGCCAGGAGAGTAAGTACTTCATCTATGTCACCCACAGTACAAACTTTAACAGGGATCAACTCATGGATGATCTTTTTTTCAGCTGTACCTCTAATACATGTGTAAATACAAGCATACCCATTTCTTTTGGTTTTTGGGTTTTCCGTGGGATTTTTTGAGATAAAGTCTTGCTCTGTCACCCAGGCTACAGTGCTGTGACATGATCTTGGCTCACTGAAGCCTCTCTCTGTCTCCTGGGTTCAAGTGATTCTCCTGCTTCAGTCTCCTGATAAGCTGTACCTCTAATACATGTGTAAATACAAGCATACCCATTTCTTTTGGTTTTTGGGTTTTCCGTGGGGTTTTTTGAGATAAAGTCTTGCTCTGTCACCCAGGCTACAGTGCTGTGACATGATCTTGGCTCACTGAAGCCTCTCTCTGTCTCCTGGGTTCAAGTGATTCTCCTGCTTCAGTCTCCTGATAAGGGACTATGTTAACTTCTCTTCCCAGGTCCACAAGGGGCGTGGTTTCAAAGGCAAGAACTTCTCAGCACATTACCTCCATCCACTTCCCCACCTGGGAGCCTAGAGTTCTTTGTCTAACTTTCCAGCACATGGGAAGTGTAGACAGCCCAGATGAGCTTCCTTCATTTAAAAAGCTTACCAAAAGCCTTGAAATGAGGGACTCTGTTGCAAGCCAGGAAGCTAGTCCAGCATCAGAGTCAAAGATGAATCACTCCAGAGGAAGTCTGGAAAAGTTTCTCTCACTGGATGAAAACTTGAATGGGGCAGGAGTAACTCCAGGGTTAAATCCCCCCTACTCCCTTACCTGTACGGATTTCCCTCTCTGGGATCCCCTCCCACGGCAGCAGGAGCTCTCTGTCTCTCTCTTTTTACCTGTGTGGACTCCATCTCTGGATCCCCTCTCACGACAGCATGGGAGCTCTCTCTCTCTCACCCCCCCCAATTTCTCTTTCTCTCTCTCTGCCTAATCACTTTTCTGCAAAGCTCTTTGGGTCTGATATTTACTTGAACAATATCACCACGCTGCCAGGGTCCTTCTCCCCATTCTTGGGTGAGTGAGGCCCAAGGACCTGGGAAAACCCATCCGATCAGGGAACACTGAACATCATTGGGACACCCCCGCAGCCCCGCTCCTGTTACCCAGTTACACTGAGTAGCTGGGGTTACAGACATGCACCATTGTATTTTTAGTAGAGATGGGGTTTCACTGTGTTGGCCAGGCTGGCCTCAAACTCATGACCTCTGGTGATCCACCTGCTTTGGCCTCCCAAAGTGCTGGGGTTGTGACAGAGTGAGACACCTCCAGCACTTTGGGAGGCCACGCTGGGATTACAGGCATTAGCCACTGTGCCTGACCATTAGTTACTAAATTTTAAATTTATTTTTTTCTGTTAACAGAAGTACTCATATTCCCTGTAAAATATTATAAAGTTACAGAAAGTACAGAATGTACTTGAAGTGAATTATGTAAGAAGTGAAGTCCTCTGTCACTCCACCTCCAAGGACAACTATTGTTTTACATTCATTATACTGTTCCCATTGAGAACATTTTAAATATATAAATAACATAATCATAGTTTTGCTTTAGAAAAATTTGTTTGGCAACAGTGTATTATGGCAGGGATGAGGGACTTATGTGGGGAGATGGAGGTGAAACCCTGTCTCTACAAAAAAATACAAAAATTAGCCAGGCATGGTGCATGCCTGTAGTCTCAGCTACTCAGGAGGCTGAGGCACAAGAATCACTTGAACCCAGGAGGTGGAGGTTGCTGCACTCCAGCTTTGGCCACAAAGCAATACCTTGACTCGAAAAAAAAAAATTTAGTAGCTATTGATTGTCTTCAGATTAAAGTTCAAATGCTTATATATTTGGCATTATGACCAAAACTGTGAGGAGTTGAGATTTATAAATGCAAATATTTATGTCATATGATTTATATTTATAAATAATTTATATATAAATATTGTATATATGATATATTCTCTGGTGTTTCTATCAGTGCTGGTGACGGAATCACCAGAGAACAAATCATTTATTACTCACACAGCATATTAACGCCAGAAACTCACTTCTTAATTCCTCATGGGTTATACAATGAGGACCATATATTCATCTGTATGTGCAAGTAGAGTTTGCACTACAGGAGAGGTACCGCCAAATTATGAGAGTTGGGGCTTATATCTAGCAGCTGAGATATCTGCCCATCCTCTTCTATAGAACATTGCTATGGGATATGATCACACTTTCTCTGGAAAGAGAGAGAAAGAGCAGGTCTTTAACTTTACCACCTTGAAATGTAAATATATGGCTCCAAGTGAGGAAGTCTCTAAATCTCTTCAGAATTTTCTGTCTTTAAGATTAATATCTAGTTATCCTTTACTCAGACTGTTCAGAAGCACAGAAATCCAGGGAGAAAAATCTTCCAACTCAAGGCATTCCAGACTTTGGGATCTCCTGCCTATTTTTCCAAATTCTATCAACTTCTTTCCCTGCATCCTCGGTCCCGGTGATGTAATATTCTAGCATGCCATCTAACATCTTTGTGCTTGCTCTTTCTCTGTGTCTGCAACACCCTTCTTATCTCATCATCTCCGTAATTTCCCACATTTTTCACAACTCATTTCTACTTTAGAAAGCCTATCCTCTCAGGGACTAGATTAAGAGATTCTCCTCTGTGTTCCCATTTTCTATGGTGCTTAACTCTTTAATAGTATTAATCACACTAAAAGTGTACTTACGTACTTGAAGTGAATTGTTCTGTACTAAATGATGAGCAACCTGAAGATAGGCCTTTAAATGCATACCTAGCAGAATGGCAGCATAAAAAGCTCTGTGGCCTCTGTATGAAACAACTATAACTGGTGAAGCACTTTAAAAACAACCATTTCAGGTTTCCTGAAACTGCCCAAAAGTTAAACAGCAAATGAAGAAATGTTTATTCAAGAAAATCTACACATCTTGGTAAGAACACCAGTAGTCTTGTCAGTGATAGTTGAGCTATGACTTGCTGCTTCTACCATCCTGCCCACCTTGAGGAAAGTTCCACTCAGGTGGGTGTGGCCGAGAAGATGGGGCTCCTTCCCCCAGATCCCAGTAGAGAACTAGGAGCATTTTGGTCACAACCATTTAACAAGTTTTTAAGGAACTGCAAACTTTCCCTCATCTTCCTGTCTTCTTCTGAGCCCTTCACACTCCTCCAGCCTCTGCCCATTACTCAGTTCTGTGAAAGGAAAATAAAATTCCGAATCATAAAATCCCTAAACAAGGGAAAAGTCAAGCTGGGAATGATGTCATATTTAGGAATAAAACAGGAAGTTTTATAAAGTTTTTAATAAAACTTCCTGTTTTATTCCTAAATATTTATTCCTAAGTAAGATAGCTACAAAGATAAAAAGCTGTTATTCCTAAGTAAGATAGCTACAAAGATAAAAAGCTGTTATTCCTAAGTAAGATAGCTACAAAGATAAAAAGCTACATACCTCCCTCACCACTTGCCTACAAGTAAATTCCTTGTGGACAAAGGACAGACAGAACTCAGTCATCCCTCTCAGGCTCACCTGGGACAAATGCATATCTAATTGTTTCCTCTGCCTTATTGTTTATGTAAAATGCAGATTCACTAAGCCAGACTAAATTATATATTCAGTGGATGGCTGATCAAGGACTTAAAAAAATGCAACCTTTTGTCTCTTATGTACTTCCAACCTGGAAGCCCCCCTCTTTCAAACTGTCCTGCCTAATTGGACCAAACCAATGTACATCTTACACATATTGATTAATATTCTCATGTCTCCCTAAAATGTACAAAAGCAAGCTGTACCCCATCCACCTCGAGCACATGTCTTCAGGACCTCCTGAGGTTGTGTCACTGGTGCATCCTTAACCTTGGCAAAATGAACTTTCTAAATTGAGATTTCTTCTAGATACCTTTTGGCTTCTAAAAGCCACTTTCACATCTTTATAGGTGTAAGATTTATTGCCAAGGTAAAATGAGGAAACTGAGGCGAGTATAAAAAAAAGTGAGAAGCTAATTTATTCAGCTCCCAAGCGAGTTTCAGTGGTCCAAGTCGGGGCCAGAGAAGTCGTGCCTGGCTGTTCAGGGCTGGGATTTTATGGGGAGTGCAGGCAATTGATTGGTTACTGGGGAACCAAAGAGAAGGCATTTCTATTGGCTGTTGAGGAGCAGGAAGTACATGGAGTTAAAGTAGGAAGTACATAAAACTAGCTGCCATTGGTAGGTGGGCAGGACCTTGGGTACGGGAGCCTGCCAGGGGTATACGGGGCAGGCTGTTGCTGCTGGGCTGGGCAGGGAACAGTGGGGCTTCTTTAAAAAAATTTCTCTGCAGGGTTTTTTAACAGTGGGCTGGAGGTTGGATGCATAATTTAGTGCTGAGTGTGGGCTTGGGCATGGTATGCAGAGGGGGGTGTGGGGAAAGCTATGTGGGGAAGCTAGATAATGAGCTCGGTGATGACACAGTTATCAGGTACGCGGAGAGTGATGAATGTGTCCCTTTGACTCCCGGCAAGGCAACCGGCCTTACAATAGCAATGCCTGAAGCTTGGTACCAATTTTCTGTCTTAGTCCACTGTGTGTTGCTATAAAGAAGTACCTGAGGCTCAGTAATTTGTAAAGAAAAGAGGTTTAATTGGCTCATGGTTCTGTAGCCTGTATAGGAAGCATGGTGTCAGCATCTGCTTGGCCTCGTGAGGCCTCAGGAGCTACTAATTATGGCGGAAGGTCAAGGGGGAGCCAGCACATCTCATGGCAAGATAGGGAGCAAGAGAGAGAAAGACAAGGTCCCAGACTTTTTTAAACAACCAGATCTTGTGTGAACTAACTGAATGACAACTTACCACCAAGGGGATGGTGCTAAGCCATTCATGAGGAATCCACCCCCATGATCCAATCACCTCCCACCAGGCCCTACCTCCAATACTGGGAATCACATTTTATCATGAGATTTGGAGGGGACAAACATCCAAGCCATATCATGTATCTCCCTGGAGGGACAAGCTGCCAGCATTTCTATCTGCTGTAATGTTTGGTTGTAAAGGCTAAATTGCCGATGAGTGTGGCCTGGAGAATGGAAAGACTGTGGATTCCTTTCCTCCTCTCATATTGCATCTACAGGGCAGTGGCTGTATCCCAGGTGCAGCAGACTGAGAGTACTGGAATCCCAGTTGCCCTTATCGCAGCTCACACATAGGGTGCGAGTTCCATGCTGGGACAGGCAAGCTGAGAATAATGAATGGAAACGACTTCTCCCTTGTAAAGCCTTGTTCATAAAGCAGAAGGTGAGAGAAGGTAACTGTTCCTATCCCCAGCTCTGGCTGGAGCAGTGGCTCAGAGGTTTTGCTCAGGGGGAGAAACATCCATAAGAAAAGAAATTTCTGAAACTCTTACCAGAGGAAATTACTTTGCTTGGAAAGGAGTAGGGAAAAAATTGAACCTAAATGTGCTCTTGAAAACATGAATATTTTGGTTGTAAGCAATTAAGAGGAGGCTGGTACCTGCCTAAAAGCAACAAGCTAAGCTGCAGACCACTTGTTTACCAGAGAAAGCTAGGGAAGAGATGGCTAAAAAGAGCTTTCCTGGGATCAGAGCAATCCTCAAGACCGAACTCAAGAACTACCTCTGCAAAGGAGCCTAAATGTAATTGGATTAGACAATGGAGTAACATATTCCCCCAGGGCATTGAAAAAAACAATGGCGCAATCAGCTAGCAAATTTACAGTAGAGTCTAACAGCTGTGTGGATACTAAAAGGTAGACAGCTTAACAGAGAGATGGGGAAAGACAAAGAATAATGGTAAAGCCACTATCATCCCAGCATTATGGTTTTAAGGAAGGCCAAGGCTGCAGTCTGAGGAGCAGTATCAGAAGCTTCACATTGAACTTGGGAAATAGACTTCACTAAAATAGTCAAGTCAGTAAACAAATAAGTAAACAGAATCAATAAGGTCCAGGAGAACGGGAAGCAATCGGTATCCAGAATCATACAATAAATTGTCTTAAGTATCAAATCTTTAACAAAAAAAAATGCATGAGATATGAAAAGAAACAGGAAAATTTGATCCAGACACAGGAAAAAAGGATGCAAGAGAAATTACATAACAGAGAGCCTCGATGGCTGACTTAACAAAGACTTTAAAGCAGTCTTTAAAAATATATCCTAAGAATCAAAACTATGCTTAAAGATGTGAAGGAATGTATGATGACAATGGTTAATCAAATACGGAATACAAATAGCTAGAAATTATTATTTTTTTCTTTTTCTCTTTGTTTTTTTTTTTGAGACAGAGTCTTGCTCTGTCACCAGGCTGGAGCACAGTGGCGCAGTCTCAGCTCACTGCAAATTTCGCCTCCCAGGTTCAAGCAATTCTTCTGCTTAGCTGGGGCTACAGGCGGGTGCCAAACACCCAGCTAATTTTTGTATTTTTAGTAGAGACAGGGTTTCGCCATGTTGACCAGGATGGTCTCGATCTCTTGACCTCGTGATCCACCCGCCTCGGTCTCCCAAAGTGCTGGGATTACAGGCGTAAGCCACTGTGCCCAGCAGAAATTATTTTTAAAAGAGCCAAATAGAAATTCTAGAGCTAAAAATAAAAATAACTGAAATAAAAACATCACTAGGTTCTAGGCCAGGCACCGTGGCTCAAGCCTGTAGTCCCAGCACTTTGGGGGGCCGAGGCGGGTGGATCATGAGGTCAAGAGATCGAGACCATCCTGGTCAACATGGTGAAACTCCGTCTCTACTAAAAATACAAAAAATTAGCTGGGCGTGGAAGCGCGTGCCTGTAATCCCAGCTACTCAGGAGGCTGAGGCAGGAGAATTGCCTGAACCCAGGAGGCGGAGGTTGCAGTGAGTGGAGATCATACCATTGCACTCCAGCCTGGGTAACAAGAGCAAAACTCCGTCTCAAAAAAAAATCACTAGTACTGTGTAGCAAGTACTTACAGGGTGCTGATGGTATATTCGTGAACAGACACACACACATTCTCCAGGTTTATCTTTAACAGCATACGAGGTCTTAGCCAGAAAAATGGAGAGGGAAAGAAATAAAAGGGATAAGGATTGGAAAGGAAAAAGCAAACTATCATTACTATTGTCATTCACAGCTGCTGATCCCATTGATAAAGAAAGCCTAAAAGAATCTATAGAAAAATTATTTATTTATTTATTTATTGAGACGGAGTTTCGCTCTTGTTACCCAGGCTAGAGTGCAATGGCACAATCTCGGCTCACTGCAACCTCCTCCTCCTGGGTTCAGGCAATTCTCCTGCCTCAGCCTCCTGAGTAGCTGGGATTACAGGCACGCACCACCGTGCCCAGCTACTTTTTTGTATTTTTAGTAGAGACGGGGTTTCACCATGTTGACCAGGATGGTCTTGATCTCTTTTTTTTTTTTTGAGACGGAGTTTCACTGTTGTTACCCAGACTGGAGTGCAATGGCACGATCTCGGCTCTCTGCAACCTCTGCCTTCTGGGTTCAAGCAATTCTCCTGCCTCACCCTCCTGAGTAGCTGGGATTACAGGCGCGCTCCACCATGCCCAGCTGATTTTTGTATTTTTAGTAGAGACAGGGTTTCTCCTTGTTGACCAGGGTGGTCTCGATCTCTTGACCTCGTGATCCACCCGCCTCAGCCTCCCAAAGTGCTGGGATTACAGGCTTGAGCCACGCCTGGCCTACAGAAAAATTATTATGAAAGCGTTTAACAAAGGGACTGTATACTAGATAAATTGTGTGTGTGTGTGTGTGTGTGTGTGTGTGTGTGTGTGTATAATTCAACTGCATTTTTATATATTGGAATCAAGGAGTTAGAAAATGTAAGGCAGTCAAAGATACTGAATACAATAGCCACACAAAAACATAAGGCATGTAAGAAAAATCTAACAAAAGACAAAAAGTTCAGGAAGAAAAATTATAAAACTTGAGTCAGGATGCTACAGGTAACTTAAAGAAATGTTTATGGATAGGAATAATACAATAAAGATGTTATTCCAGCTGGGTGTGGTGGCTCACACCTGTGATCCCACCACTTTGGGAGGCAGAGGTGGGTGGATCACTTGAGGTCAGGAGTTCAAGACCAGCCTGACCAACATGGTGAAACCCCATCTCTACTAAAAATACAAAATGAGGGCATGGTGTTGCAGGCCTGTAATCCCAGCTACTTGGTAAGCTGAGGCAGGAGAATCACTTGAACCTGGGAGGCAGAGGTTTCAGTGAGCCGAGATTGTGCCATTGCACTCCAACCTGGGCAACAAGAGTGAAACTCCATCTCAAAAGAAAAGAAAAGAAAAATGGACAAAATATATAAACAAGAATTTCACAGTAATGGAAATTTGAATAGAAAATTAGAATTTGAAAAGATGCACAACCACATTAGTAATCAGAGAAATGTGTATTAAGACCACAATTAGAAGCCAAATTTGTTAGATGATATATTTTTTTTTTTTTTTGAGACATGGTCTCACTCTGTCACCCAGGCTGGAATGCAGTGGTGTGATCTTGGCTCACTGCACCCTCCGCCTCCTGGGTTCAAGTGATACTCATACCTCAGCCTCCCAAGTAGCTAGGACTACAGGTGCATACTATCATGCCTGACTAATTTTTGTGTTTTTGATAGAAACAGGGTTTTGTCAAGTTGACCAGGCTATTCTTGAATTCCTGACCTCAGGGGATCTGGCCGCCTTGGCCTTTCAAAGTGCTAGGATTACAGCCATAAGCCACCACGCCTGGCCAAGTCAAGCTATTTTAAAATACAATTTGGAATTATAAATTTGAACACTTGCACCTCTTATTATTCAATGATGATAATGGTAGATATATATTCTAATCCCAGATATATATTCTAGATTCCTGCAATGTTTAAGAATTCCCATATTTACTAAACAAAAATATAATATGCCCAGTTAAATTATATTTTAGAGAAAAAATGCATAATTTTTTAGTTGATCTGAAAGTCAAATTTAATTTGGCCTCATATTTTATCTGATAACCCTACAAAGTTGACATATACAAGTAAAGTAGCACTGTTCATAACAGCAAAATCTGGAATTCACTTACATTTCCATTGAGGAAATAATAGATAATCTGTATATTTGCAAAATGGAATATTAGATAGCAGTGAAAGAAATGAACTACAGTTATGAGTAATAATATAAGTGGGCCGGACACAGTGACTCACACCTATGATCCTAGAATTTTGGGAGGCTGAGGCAGGTGGATTACCAGGTCAGGAGATCAAGACCATTCTGGCCAACATGGTGAAACCCTGTCTCTACCAAAAATACAAAAAATTAGCTGGGCATGGTGGCAGCGCCTGTAGTCCCAGCTACTTGGGAGGCTGAGGCAGGAGAATTGCTTGAACCCGGGAGGTGGAGGTTGCAGTGAGCCGAGATCATGCCACTACACTCAAGCCTGGCAACAGAGTGAGATTCTGTCTCAAATAATAGTAATAATATGAGTGCATCTTGGAAACAAGTTTTAAAAGCAATGCAAAGAATACATATTACAAATCGCAATACCATTTTCATAAAACTCAAAACCACAACTAAAAAATATATTGTTTAAACATACATACATATGTGATAAGATATATACATAAGAATGAGAAACAAAACGAAAGGAAGTTATTTATTTTTTCAGATTCAGTCTCACTCTGTAGCCCAGGATGGAGTACAGTGGACTGATCTCAGCTCACTACAACCTCTGCCTCCTGCAACCACTGCCTCCCACAACCACAGCCTCCCAAGCTCAGGTGATCCTCCCACCTCTGCCTCCGGAGTAGCTAAGACTACAGGTGTGCACCACTATAGCCTGGCTAATTTTTTTGTATTTTTTGTAGAGATGGGGTTTCACCATGTTGCCCAGGCTGGTTTCCAGTTCTTGGGCTCAAGATTCTCCTGCCTTGTTCTCCCAAGTGTTGGGATTACAGGTGTGAACCACCACGCCCAGCCAGTAATTGTGATTAAAGTAGAGTACAGGCAAAGGAATGGGTTAGAGGAGGAAATCACAGATTGATGTGAAGGTGTTGGTAATGTTCTGGTTCCTATACAGCTGAAAGATGCACAGTTGTTTAACAGCTATACTTTTTATCTCACACATAACATAAATTTTTCTGTGACATAACATAATTACGTTTAAAACAGGTCAAGAGGCCTGGGTGCAGTAGCTCAAGTCTGTAACCCCAGCACTTTGCGAGGCAGAGGTGGGTGGATCACCTGAAGTCAGGACCCTGTCTCTACCAAAAATAAAAAAATAAAAATAAATTAAAAACAAATCCAGGTATAGTGGTGCATGACTTTAAAAAAAAAAATTATCCGGGTGTAGTGGTGCATGCCTGTAATCCCAGTTACTTGGGAGGATGAGGCAGGAGAATCTCTTGAACCCAGGAGGCAGAGGTTACAGTGAACCGAAATCACACCATTACTCTCCATCTCAAAAAGAAAAAGAGAACACACACACCCCAGAAAACAAAAAACAGGTCAAGGATCAGGAAAGTAAAGTGGTTTGTACTCCATTTACAGACAGAAAGTCCAGTGTTTTTCTGTTATATCAGGATACCTCTCCTAAAGAATGGCATGCCTTTCTTTTCTTTATTTATCTAATGTTTTGAAACGGAGTTTCACTTTGTTTCCCAAGCTGGAGTGCAATGGCGCGATCTGGGCTCACCGAAACTTCTGCCTCCCAGGTTCAAGCGATTCTCCTGCCTCAGCTTCCAGAGTAGCTGGGACTAGGGGCATGTGCCACCACGCCTGGCTTATTTTGTATTTTTAGCAGAGATGGGGTTTCTCCATGTTGGTCAGGCTCCCAACCTCTCGAACTCCCGACCTCGGGGGATCCACCCGCCTTGGCCTTCCAAAGTGCTGACATTATAGGCCGAGCCACCGCGCCCGGCAGCATGCCATTCAATCAGAGAAACTGTCTAAAGTTCAAAATGCCACTCCATAGCTAGCTCCTAGGGGAAGGAAGCTAGGTGGTAGAGTGTACACAAAAAGCTAATTCATCTAAATAATAACAAGTAGGTATTTTCTGTAGCACAGAGGTGAATACGTGGGGGGCAGGGGAGGGCAGTTTACGAAAAGGTATGAAATACAGCTCTTCTTCCCAAGAGTGGTTGTAGAATATCAGGGCTACAAAGAGTGGACCACACATGAAGCACCGTATTATGTGGGTGAACTATTAGGGTTCTTGATGACCAGAAGGAGAATGAGTGCAGTTTATTTCCTAGCAAGCCTTCTTTAGCTTCTCTTCCCACGTGTGAATGGGTTGGGGTTGGGACTGTTCTTTCCTAGCTCAAAAGTTCACTTATGTCACACGAGAGTCACTTTAAAAGAGAGTGCTATTAAGAGTAAAGTCAAGTTACATAAACTAACGGAAAATGAACCTAAAACCGCTGGTGAGGAAACACAACACTTGAGACGTAAACCTTTTCAATAGAAAGGCGGATCTTAGCACTCTGGGTAAAAGCTATCTCAGCCAGTAAAACAGCAGAACTCTTTCACCTACGCGAAGCAAGCACCACGACCCGTAGCAAGAGCCCGGATAAAGGCGGAGCTAAGCGTGCCGGATAATGCGTCATGCAGCGTGTGTACGTCACGTCGTAGGGGGCGGGCCGTCCGTGCTTGGTTTCCTGGGCTACCGCTGCCGGCTGGTCCATTAAAGGTTTGCGGACTTCTGGAGCAATGGGGACTCCTCCCGGCCTGCAAACCGACTGTGAGGCGTTACTCAGCCGCTTCCAGAAGACGGACAGTGTACGCTTCGAGGACTTCACGGAGCTCTGGAGAAACATGAAGTTCGGGACTATCTTCTGGTCAGTGTTTCTTGTCTACAACTCGCCTCTCTCTGCCCACAGATGGTGTAGAAAGTTGCCTCCCTCCCGGCAATATTGCACTTGGGAAGGGCTGAGAAGAGCTGCAGTCTCCGAAGGTTGCCTCTATCACTCCTGGACCTTGCCCTGTGCACAGGCCACGCTCTTTCTCCGCTCTATTTCACTGGGCCCTGATGGCTGTTGCGGCCTCCTCCCAAATATGCGTCTCTACCTGGCCTCCCTTCTAAACTCCTCTCTCCGTCTCCACTGCCTCCACCCTCACCCAGGCCACTATCATTTGCGCTTCTTCAGCCTTGTTCTAGGGCCTCACGTTTAAAAACAAAACACACAAGCAAAGACAAAACCCTTCAAGATTGAATTATTTCCTATAACAACCAAAATTGTCTTTTTTTTGAGATGGAGTCTCGCTATGTCGCCTAGGCTGGAGTGCGGTGGCGCGGTCTTGGCTCACTGAAACCTCCGCCTCCCAGGTTCAAGCGATTCTCCTGTCTCAGCCTCCCGAGTAGCTGGGACTACATGGCGCATGCCACCAGGCCTGGCTAATTTTTTGTCTTTTTAACGGAGATGGAGTTTCACCCTGTTGACCAGGCTGGCCTCGAACTCTTGATCTCGTGATCCTCGGCCTCCCGAAGCGGTGGGATTACAGGCGTGAGCCATCGCACCCGGCCCAAAGTTATCTTTCAAAAGTGCAAATTTGATCATGTTACTCCCCTGCTTATTACTCTCTAGTAGGTGCCCTTTGCCTTTGGGATAACACTAGAATTCTCTGACTTGCCACGGCCATTCCTCAATGGCCTTGGCTTATCTCTCCCGCTTCACCTGCCAGTCCCCTCCCCCCCCCCCCCCCGCAGGCTTTTCCTAAGCCTGGAGCTTTCCCCCTCAACTCTCTTGTTTTATCCACCTTACTCTTCACTCAGGATTTTCTCAGGGAAGTCTTTTTTGCCCTTCTAGACTAAGTACGCTGTTCGAGTATTTTTCCCATCATGTTTTTGTTTTATCTCACCACTTGCCACATTTTGTTGTGATAGCATAGTTGAAAAGGCAGTGTGGGAATGTTGTTAAGGGGATAGGTTATGGAACCCGGTTGGCTGCATTTGATTGCAGGGTCCACTGTGACTTGGGGCAAGTTACTTGAGTTTCCTTACTTGTAAAATAGAAAAAATGATAAAACGTCATAGTAGGTGTGAAGATTAAATGCGCTGATGTATCAGAAGTGCATTCTAGCCCAGCGCGGTGGCTCACGCCTATAATCCCAGCACTTTGGGAGGCCGAGGCAGGTGGATCACGAGGTCAAGAGATCGCGACCATCCTGGTCAACAAAGTGAAACCCCATCTCTACTAAAAATACAAAAATTAGCTGGGCATGGTGGTACACACCTGTAGTCCCAGCTACTTGGGAGTCTGAGGCAGGAGAATTGCTTGAACCCAGAAGGCAGAGGTTGCAGTGAGCCGAGATCGTGCCATTGCACTCGGCCAGGCTGGTCAAATGTTTATTATTATTACCATTTTAAAGTTTTCCTTTGACTAGACTGACCTATGTGAGGATAGTGACTCGATGAAGCTGTTTATTTTAGCATAGTACATATAATATTGGAAAGGCTAAATAACTGATTTTCTGAATGTGTTAAACCTTATGATTAAAACTATGTTTTTCTGAACAAAATGTAAAAATTCATTTTCTCTCTGCCAGTGTAAACAAATTACCTTTGTAGTTTTTGAATTGCAAGGAATAGAGGATGAAGAGCTGTTCACGTAGTTAATGAAAGGAGAGGGACTAATTTTTTTTAAATGGCTACTAAATGCAATGTATGTATAGCTTTATTTATTGCATAAGATGGTTGTATAAAGCAGGTATAATTATCCTTGTTTTATAGATGAGGAAATTAAGGCTTAAAGGGGTTAAGTAATTTCTCCACCCTTAGAAAGATAGTGGATGGTAGAGCAGATGTTGAAAACTGTGTATCTACCTGTTTATAAAATCCTATTATTTCACTGTACCACATCATGGGGGAAAAATGCATTTAAGGAAAACTTTGCTAAAAATGCAACATTTACATTTTCCAGTAGGGCAAAGCTAAAATGAAAAAAAGCAGGAATCACTAAAGGAGTGGTGGATTTTCTGAGAAATTACGTTGGTTACCATTACTAGAGTAGGTATTTTGTATTCTTTTCATATATTCATTATTATTATTATTATTATTATTATTTGAGATGGAGTTTCACTCTTGTTGCCCAGGCTGGAGTGTAATGGTGCGATCTCAGCTCACCACAACCTCTGCCTCCCGGGTTCAAGTGATTCTTCTGCCTCAGCTCCCTGAGTAGCTGGGATTATAGGCATGTGCCACCATGCCTGGCTACTTTTGAATTTTTTTTTTTGTAGAGATGGGGTTTCTCCATGTTGTTCAGGCTGGTCTTGAACTCCCAACCTCAGGTTATTTGCTCTCCTCAGCCTCCCAAAATGCTGGGAGTACAGGCATGAGCCATAGTGCCCGGCTGTATATTTATTATTTGAAAAGCCAAAGTATCCTTCCACTGCCTGCTTTCCCCCACCCTAACATTGTAATCAGATATAATAGAGCCCCAGTTTATGGCTGCAGCGCTCATGTCTTTATTGTTTGTTGCTGTTTTTGAAGTAAAACTTGTATATATTATTATTTGTTTAGTATATCAGTCACTTGCATCAATACTTTGAGACATTTGTTTTAGCTGAGGTCTTATTTAAAATCAGACATTTTTAGGCTGAGCGCGGTGGCTCATGCCTATAATCCCTGCACTTTGGGAGGCCGAGGCGGGTGGATCACTAGGTCAAGAGATTGAGACCATCCTGGTCAACATGGTGAAACCCCGTCTCTACTGAAAATACAAAACTTAGCTGGGCATGGTGGCGCAGCCTGTAATCCCAGCTACTCGGGAGGCTGAGGTAGGAGAATTGCTTGAATCCAGGAGGCAGGGGTTGTGGTGAGCCGAGATCGCGCCATCTAACAACAACAACAAAAAAATCAGACTTTTTTTAATCCACTAATTTCAGGCCTTACGTAGAAATCTATAATATGCACAAATGTGCCTTCATTGTTTTATCCAAAGTGGTAAGAAGGCTGTTACATTGACTTTTTTTAAGGCCTTGGTTTGTTTGTTTTGAGACGGAGTTTCGCTCTTGTTACCCAGGCTTGAGTGCAATGGCGCAATCTCAGCTCACCGCAACCTCCACCTCCTGGGTTCAGGCAATTCTGCCTCAGCCTCCTGAGTAGCTGGAATTACACGCATGCGCTACCATGCCCAGCTAATTTTTTGTATTTTTAGTAGAGACGGGGTTTCACCATGTTGACCAGGATGGTCTCGATATCTTGACCTCGTGATCCACCCGCCTCAGCCTCCCAAAGTGCTGGGATTACAGGCTTGAGCCACCGCGCCTGGCCTGGTTTTTTTTTTTTTGGTTTTTTTTTTTTTTGAGAGAGAGTCTCACTTTGTCGCCTAGACTGGAGTGCAGTTGCACAATCTCAGCTCCCTGCAACTTCTGCCTCCCTGGTTCAAGCGATTCTCCTTCTGAGTAGCTGGGATTACGCCTGGCTAATTTTTGTATTTTTAGTACAGATGGGGTTTCACCATGTTGTCCAGGCTGGTCTTGAACTCCTGTCCTCGTGATTTGCATGCCTCGGCCTCCCAAAGTGCTGGGATTACAGGTGTGAGCCACCACGCCTGGCAAGGCCTTGTTGTTTTTTAAATTTTTTGTTAGCACAGCAGAACAGTTTCAGATAGTTTATTCATTATGTTATTTATGTCCACAGAAAATATATGTGAACCTTAAAAATTTGATATAGG
This sequence comes from Callithrix jacchus, assembly GCF_049354715.1. Lineage (NCBI taxonomy): Eukaryota > Metazoa > Chordata > Mammalia > Primates > Cebidae > Callithrix > Callithrix jacchus. Next base: position 96,484,633 of record NC_133509.1, read on the forward strand.
TCTCAGTTAATTTAGAAAGTTTATTTTGCCAAGATTGAGGAAGTGCTTGTGACACAGCCTCAGGAAGTCATGAGGACATGTGCCCCAGGTCACATGTGTCAGGGCACAGCTTGGTTTTATACATTTAGGGAGACATGAGATATCAATATATGTAAGAAGTACATTGGTTCAGTCTGGAAAGCGGGACAACTTGAAGGAAAAGCAGGAAGACTGGAACTGGGTAGGGAGCTTACTGGTCACAGATAGGTGTTACACAAATAATTCCGTTCTTCTGAGTTTCTGATTAGCCTTTCCAAAGGAGGCAGATGTTCATCTATCTCAGTGAGCAGAGGAGTGACTTTGAATAGCATAGAAAGCAGGTTTGCCCGAAGCCGTTTCCAGCCTGAGTTTTCCTTAGTGATCTTGGGTGTCCAAGATATTTTCATTTCACACATATATCCTATGTTATGTCATTGATTGATTGCCAAGAAAGCCTTGTTGCTCTCTTGGATGTTTGGACAAAGCTTTTGGTTGTATGCTAGAGTATGCTATTCTAGCCTGCTCCTCTTTTCTTCTGATGAGCTTGCAGTGCTCTGGACATTTAGAGTGTGGGTTACTTTGTGTTGTTTCTCTAACTTTTTCACCTAGGATTCCCAAAGACAAAGGAGATTTAGTGCAAATCTCTAAAAGTATCGGAGAAAATGTTCATTATATATTAAAATGCACATAGTTCTGTAACATAACAATGATTACTTTAAGATTATGTGTTTTAAATATTTAACCAGTAAGAATTTGAAACCGCTTCCTTCTTGCTTTTCAATTTGGCAAGTAAAGTTGATGCTTTTCGAAACTGCATCATGTTTACCTAGTTGTTGCCTGTGCCTTGGTGTAAAATTATCTTTTTGTGCTTGAATCATGAAAGAATCAGGTATGAGATTCTCACCAAATTATTAGCAACTACCTTTTAAACAAGTATATACTTCTGGCTTTTGTTCATTATTTATTCACTTAATGAGTCGTAATATATTTTCTCTTTATTTATTAGTGGCAAAATGAGAAATTTAGAAAAGAACACGTTTACAAAAGAAGCTTTAGCTTTGGCTTGGCGATATTTTTTACCTCCATACACCTTCCAGATCAGAGTTGGTGCTTTGTATCTGCTATATGGATTATATAACACCCAACTGTGTCAACCGAAACAAAAGGTAATACTTGGTTATTTTTCCTTAGCAGAAATGTAAAACAAGTACCATATTTTTATAATAAATATTATCTGATTAAATATGATTTAAGGCTGGGCGCGGTGGCTCACGCCTATAATCCCAGCAAAAAAAAAAAAATGATTTAAATAGAAATGTCAGTGTTTTAAAAATAATAGTATGTTTGTGAAAAAAATTGAGTACAATTTTTTTTTTTTTTTTTTCCTGGTTGCAGATCAGAGTTGCCCTGAAGGATTGGGATGAAGTTTTGAAATTTCAGCAAGATTTAGTAAATGCACAGCATTTTGATGCGGCTTATATTTTTAGGAAGCTACGACTAGACAGAGCATTTCACTTTACAGCAATGCCCAAACTGGTATGTTGCCTGAAATAATTTGTCTTTTTCAAAATGTGGAATTATACTTTATTGTCCATAAAACCTCTCAATCTACAGAAAATGGAATGAATATTGATAGTGTTCAAGACTCGTAGCTGTTTTTAAATAGGAAAAGGTATTTTCTAATTTCTACTTTTTTTTTCTGCAAACAAAAATTTAGCTGTTGCTTTTAAATGCATTGTATCTGGATGCCACATATTAAGTGAATTGCTTTGAGAGGAAATTAGATTTGACATCTGCATTTGCTCATGTCTCAGATGTCAGAAGAGGTTACCGAAAGAGGGACAAAATTTTTAAAAATTCTTTGGTGAAAAGTTAAAACTTCTAATAAAGTGTTATTTTTTTTAAATCTTGTGACAATTGAGGCACTAGGTTGGAGGAGCACTAGTTCTGGTTCTGCCATTAGCTGGCAATTTCTATGTCTTACCTGAATTCGTAGGCATGTGACATGGCATCTAAAAGGATAGTTAAGAAGTCTGATAGTCTTTAGAACGAGAATATTTAACAAATGAACCCATACAGCTGCTTTTGTTTTATCTGTGTTTACTTATAGACAATTTTTAGTGCTGGTGTATATTTCAATACTTTAAAAAAAACTATTTAAAAGAAACTCATTTTAAATGGCGTGTATTATTACATAGCTGTCATATCGGATGAAGAAAAAAATTCACCGCGCTGAAGTTACAGAAGAATTTAAGGACCCAAGTGATCGTGTGATGAAACTTATCACTTCTGATGTATTAGAGGTAAATTTGCTTTTGTGCTCTCGCAAGTTTTTAAAAATTGTTTTATTGATAGCTACATATTGAGGTTATACCTTCATCTGTTGGATACTGACTTTTCTAATGATTTTAACCACTCTAGAATGCTATTTCTCTAGGGTATCAGAAATAGCCTAAATATATCAAGAATTACAACTCTTGAAATACTGTCAGAAAAAAAAGTTGTAGAAGACTGGATTTAGAATGATGATATGTGAATTCAGTTTTTAAAACCACCTTTTTTGTTTGACTTTAGTTAGGTCATAAAACATGAGTTTAAAGTAACTTTACTTCTTTAAAAAACAATATGCATGGCAGGCACAGTGGCTCACGCCTATAATTTGGGAGGCCAAGGTGGGTGTATCAAGATTTTGAGATCAGCCTGGCCAATATGGTGAAATCCCATCTCTACTGAAAATGCAAAACTCAGCCAGGTGTGGTGGCAGGTGCCTGTAATCCCCGCTCCTTGGGAGGCTGAGGCAGGAGAATCGCTTGAACCTGGGAGGTGGAGGTTGCAGTGAGCATCACTGCACTTCAGCCTGGGCAACAGAGTGACATTCCATCTCAAAAAAGAAAAAAAAAACCCAATATGCATTTATTTCCTAAGTTCCTGTTTTAACACTGTTTTAAAACCCACCATTGAAAATAGCGAGTCTACTTTGATAATATATTTTGGTGTTTTGTTTGAGTGTACATTATTGAGAAAATCTTTTGCATGGGTAAGTACTGTTATATATTTTTTAAAACATGAGTAGAAAAGCATGGCTTTGAGGTTAAAGCAGTATCTCAGTGCAGGGTTACAGGCTTCTAAATCAATGATATTTCAAAAGAACATATAGAGAGGAGATGAGGTAAGGGACACCTTGGTCATACTTTTAAATTTTCTTAAAGCCTAAATGTCCCCCTCATTAATATTAGGATTATAATCTTTATTTCATTCGGTTGTTGTGAGAATTGAAATGAGGTAATGCCTCAACATTGCTGAATTGTATATGACACACAGTAGACCCTTAATAAATGTTAATTCTTTTTTTCCTCAGCCCTATTCAGTCTTTTCCTGTATTACTATTGAAAGAGGGATCAAATCTTAGATTTACTCACATGTTTGTTTGTATGCCCCTATGTTTTTGTTTTTTTTTTTCCCTGATGCAGGATCTTTCTCTGTCGCCCAGGCTGAAATGTAGTGGCACGATCTTTGCTCACAGCAACCTCTGCCTCCCAGGTTCAAGCAATTCTAGTACCTCAGCCTCCTGGGATTACAGGCTTGTATCACCATGCCCAACTAATTTTTTCTATTTTTAGAAGAGATAGGGTTTCACTGTGTTGGCCAGGCTGGTCTTGAACTCCTGGCCTCAAGTGATTCACCCATGTTGACCTCCTAAAGTGCTGTGTTTACAGGTGTGAGCCACTGCACCCTGTCACTCCCATGTTCAAATAGCATCAGCCTTCCTTTGAAACTTGAAGAAAGGAGGTGAGACTGAGTCTTGCTGTGTCACCCAGGCTGGAGTGTAGTGGCACAATCTCAGCTCACTGCAACCTCTGCCTCCTGGCTTCAATTCTCCTGCCTCAGCTTCCCGAGTAGCTGGGATTACAGGTGCCCACCACCATGCCCTGCTAATTTTTTTGTATTTTAAGTAGAGACGGGGTTTCACCGTGTTGGCTAGGATGGTCTTGCTCTCCTGACCTCGTGATTCTCCAGCCTTGGCCTCCCAGGCCTCCCAAAGTATGGGGATTACAGGTGTGAGCCACCACACCTGGCCAAGAATGGATTTTTATAAATCTTTGTGTAGAGGAGAAATAGAAGGCAAACAGACCTGACTGCCTGTACTTTTTTTTTTTTTTTTTTTTTTTGAGACGGAGTTTCGCTCTTGTTACCCAGGCTGGAGTGCAATGGCGCAATCTTGGCTCACCGCAACCTCCACCTCCTGGGTTGAAGCAATTCTCCTGCCTCAGCCTCCCGAATAGCTGGGACTACGGGCACACGCCACCATGCCCAGCTAATTTTTGTATTTTTTTTTTTTTTGACACGGAGTTTTGCTGTTGTTACCCAGACTGAGACTGGAGTGCAATGGCATGATCTCGGCTCACCGCAACCTCCGCCTTCTGGGTTCAAGCAATTCTCCTGCCTCAGCCTCCCGAGTAGCTGGGACTACAGGTGCGCACCACCATGCCCAGCTAATTTTTGTATTTTTTGTAGAGACGGGGTTTCACCTTGTTGACCAGGATGGTCTCGATCTCTTGACCTCGTGATCCACCCGCCTCCGCCTCCCAAAGTATTGGGATTATAGGCGTGAGCCACTGCGTCCGGCCCGACTGCCTGTACTTTAAGAGAGTACCATGGGAACTGAGAGTTGGAAAAGTTTGAACTAGCAATTGTAGAGAATGGAAGATAGATTTTGGGATACCAGAAAGAATTTGCTGAGAAATGCTGAAGTGAATCATGAAGAGAGCCACAGGATATTTTCAAACAGCAAGGCATTGTTCTTATCAATATTCATTCTTTCTTTCTTTCTTCTTTTCCTCTCTTTCTTTTCCCTCCCTCCCTCTCTCTCTTCCTCCCTCTCTCTCTCTCTTTCTTTTTTTTACTCTTCTTTCCTTTTTTTTGAGATGGAGTCTAACTCTGTTGCCTAGACTGTAATGCAGTGGCGCGATCTCGGCTCACTGCAACCTCTGCCCTCCTGGGTTTTGCGATTCTCCTGCTTCAGCCTCCTGAGTAGCTAGTATTACAGCTGCCCATCACCACACCCAGCTAATTTTTGTATTTTTAGTAGAGATGAGGTTTCGTTGTATTGTTCAGGCTGGTCTCGAACTCCTGATCTTGTGATTCACCTGCCTTGGCCTCCCAAAGTGCTGGGATTACAGGCATGAGCCACTGTATCTGGCCTATTCTTACCAATATTCTAATGAAAAAAGATTATTTCAACCCAGTTGGTTATAGTTTCTTTTTTTCTTTTTTAATTTTTGAGGCAGGATCTTGCTTCATCACCCAGGTTGGAGTGCAGTGGTGCTGTTGTAGCTCACTGCACCCTCATCTCCTGGACTTAAGTGATCCTCCCAGCTCAGCCTCCTAAGTAGCTGGGACTATAGGCATGCACCACCATGCTGGCTAATTTTTAAAATTTCTTGTAGAGACAAGGTCTTGCTGTGTTGCCTAGGCTGGTCTTGAACTCCTGAGCTTGGGTGATCTTCTCACCTTGGCCTCCCAAAGTACTGAGGTTAGGCATGAGCCACCATGCTTGGCCAATTATAATTTCTCACTGTTGACCAATTTGGTGGTAGAATGTAAATATTTTTTCAATATGTCTTTTTCAACGTGTTTTTTCATTCTAAGCTCTTTTAAGCTGGGGGTGATGCACAAAGGTCTACTCTTTTAGAGTGAATAGAGAAGAATATCAGAAGGATCAGGCTATGAAATGCCTATACCTGGAAGCTTTTAGGAATGGAATAGTTTGTGAAGTTAATCCTGGCTCTGTGTCGGATCTCTGGCTTGTGACATTACTGCTTTTAGAGCTTTGTCCCTTGATACTGCTGGCTCTATTTCTTTTGTCCTAGCATAGCCTGGGATCCATTCTCACTGATAATTCTTAAATTTAATACTTTCTTATTTTCCTTCTACTGCCTGCAACTGCTATTAAGTCTTCATGTCAGGAGGTCTGAATTCTGGTCATGATTCTGCCACTTGTTCTAGTTTTGTGGTTAAGGAGGCATAATAAAACAAAAAGAACAGGATACTGAATCAAAACATTTGTTTTCTTTCTTTTTTTTTTTTTTTTTTTTGAGATGGAGTTTCGTTCTTGTTACCCAGGCTGGAGTGCAATGGTGCCATCTCGGCTCACCGCAACCTCCGCCTCCTGGGTTCAGGCAATTCTCCTGCCTCAGCCTCCTGAGTAGCTGGGATTACAGGCACACGCCACCATACCCAGCTAATTTTTGTATTTTTAGTAGAGACGAGGTTTCACCATATCGACCAGGATGGTCTCAATCTCATGACCTCGTGATCCACCTGCCTCGGCCTCCCAAAGTGCTGGGATTACAGGCTTGAGCCACCGCGCCCGGCCCAAAACATTTGTTTTCTAATTCTAGCTCTCTGCTATGTAAGTAGGACCTTGAGGAAGTCATTTCATTTCTGAGTCTATTATAAAGTTATAATAATTATGATGTTTATAATAATGGGCATTGTGTGTTAAGTATCCACCATATGCCTGAAACTATGCTAGATGTTTTATGTATGTTATCTGACTAATTGCCATAGTAACCCTGCAGAGGAGGTGATATTTTCTCAGGTTTTTTTGTTTTTTGTTTTTGAGACAGAGTTTCGCTCTTATTACACAGGCTGGAGTACAGTGGCATGATCTCAGCTCACTGCAACTTCCATCTCCTGGGTTCAAGGGATTCTCCTGCCTCAGCCTCCCGAGTAGCTGAGATTACAGGCACCTGCCACCATGGCTGACTAATTTTTTGTATTTTTAGTAGAGGGTTTCACCATTATTGGCCAGGCTGATCTCAAAAACTGGGGACCAGGCTGACCTCATGTGATCCGCCCACCTTGGCCTCCCAGAGTGCTGGGATTATAGGCATGAGCTACCACGCCTTGCCCCGGTTTTAAAAACAAGGAAATAGGTTTAGAGAAGTTAAGTAGTTTGTATAAGGTGAGGTACAATAAGGTACAGACACTGAGTTTGAATGTCTGAGTCTGTAAGGCTTCAAAGTTCATGCACTTTCTTTTTTCAAATTATTACTGTTTTTAAGAGTGGAAGTCTTGCTATGTTGCCTGAGTTGGCCTTGAATTCCTGGGCTCAAGCCATCCTCATGCCTCAGCCTTCTGAGTAGCTGGGACTGCAGGTGCACACTACTGTGCCTGGTTTCTTTAATTTTGTATACAGCTTTACATTATACAGAATCCTTTCTCGTGTATAAGCTTGTTTAATACTTAACAGTGGTGGTTTTGTTCATTTTGTAGAAATATGAAACGTGATTCTTAGGTTGAGGGACTTGCCCATTGTCATACATTGAGCAAATGATGGAACTCAGACTCAAAAATTAGATGTGACTGGTGGTCATTCTCCTGTATTATATTGCATGGAGTGAAATACTGAGCATAAATCCAATGTAAACTGTAAAGAGTTAGGGGCTCTTCATGTCTGGACACTTTTTTCTCATTGCAGACCCTGCACATGTGAGCACTCACCACTACTGATCAGTTTCTCATTTCTTGAACGGGTGGTGATTCTACCAAAATCTGGAAATGAATTGAGTAGTCTGAGTTAGGGATGACTCAGATGTGACAGTGTCCATCTATGATGGAAGTGTCTGTAGTTCTCTCCTGATCTGAGAGCCAAGTCTCTATGCCAGATTGTCTTAAGTCCACCTGTATTATGTTGTCTTTTTCCTAACCCCATAGATCTGCACATTTGGCTGGAGATTTTTGGAGAAAGAAGATCTAATTTATAAATAATGCCACAAATGGTGTCATAAACTACCCTTTATTTCTTTTCTTCTTTTTTGGGGGCAGGCAATGAAGTCTTGCTCTGTGGCCTGTGCTAGAGTGCAGTGGCGGTCTAAACTCTGTTCACTGAAACCTCTGCCTCCCGGGTTCAAGCAATTCTCCTACCTCAGCCTTCCAGGTAGCTGGGATTACAGGCACCTACTACCACGCAAGGCTAATTTTTGTTTTTTAGTAGAGACTGGGTTTTACCATGTTGGCCAGGCTGGTCTTGAACTCCTTACCTCATGATCCACCTGCTTCAGCCTCCCAAAGTGCTGGGATTATAGGCATGAGCCACTGTGCCTGGCCTACCCTCTATTTCTTTGAATCTTGAATCTTATTGCTGAAGTAATGGTGAAGCTTATGGGGGTAGGCACGTAGGCTTTGCGATTTCTGTGGAGGGTTGGATGAGAGTCATTACATAGGAATTTCCAGCAAAGCATAAAGGACTATGTAAATATTCTTGACGTGACAGTATATAAGACATCTTAGTTATCAGTAGTGATATTTAATGATATGTCATGCTACAAGTAATTTTTGTGATATCCTAGAATGGAATTGTATATTTACCGATTATTGCTTCTCCAGTGTTGTCTCTTAAGTGTATTTTAATGTTTGTTGAGTTTAAGTCAATAAATCCAAACCCCTGAAATCCATACCTCTGTATTAATAAAGTTGTACTATTTTGCTTGCATGATTATGTTATTTTCAGTATATTGTAGAATGTTATTCTCTGTCAACTGAAAATCACTTTGGAAGGTGACTATTTTGTATTGGTTTTGCCTTTTAGTTTCTCCTCAAAAAGTGAAATAAAGGGCTCATCTTTTTGCTTTTAGGAAATGCTGAATGTTCATGATCATTATCAGAACATGAAACATGTAATTTCAGTTGATAAGTCCAACCCAGATAAAGCCCTCAGCTTGATAAAGGATGATTTTTTGGACAATATTAAGAACATAGTTTTGGAGCATCAGCAGTGGCACAAAGACAGGAAGGTATGTAATCACTTGTTTGGTGCCTCACCATTGCATTATACACGAATGTTTATCCATGGATGATAATGTTGAGAGGCAGCCTAGCTTTAGAGGCTGTAATTCTGTGAAGCTAAGATTTAGAGGGCTTGGCTTTTCTTGTTCCACTTTTGCCACTTATTAGGTATGTGATGTTATTTAACCTTACAGATGGAGTGTGTATATATATATATATGTGTGTGTATATATATATGTATATGTGTGTACATATGTGTATATATGTATATATGTGTATATATATGCATGTATGTATATATATATTTTAAATAGAAAAGTAATGTAATTTTGTTATAACAGATTTATTACAGTCTTTATAATTTGGTATTTTCTAGGGGTTGCACATTGTCAGTCTTGGGGCAAAATCATGCGCACAGATGTGTTTTGTCTGGTGTAATGTTGATTCTAACATTTTTTAAAAATTTTGAGTTAATTACCAACTTTTAAGTATTTTTAAACTTCACCTAAAATTCTAGACATACAACTTCTCTTAAAATTCAGAAGGATTCCACTTAGCTGCATGACAGCAGACAGTGGTACCTGAGTGGTGGCTTTTCCTATTGTGATAGGGCAGGTGTTTTTCTGTTTACACATTGTCTACCTGGTATGGTTTATCTTTTTGCAAGTCTCATCAACACAGATCTTCAACTTAGTTTATTTAACTAAAACTGTTGATGCTAGAGCTACCCATATTTCACATTAGCCTTTGCAGCTAGAGAAACTTTTTTACCCTGGAAACCTAAAAGCTAGCCTTGTGAAATTTACTTTTGAAACAGTTATTCCATCTTATTTTAGTAAATACTTTCAGAAAAAAAAATTTTTAAAGGAATCAATTTCTGATTACTTACTATGTGTCTTGATAATGTTTTGGTGTTTTCACAGATGCCACACAGGTGTTATCTATATATTGTCTTTCAGAAAGATTTCTTGCCACTTTTTCACTTTCTATTATATAAAGGAAGCTGGCTCAAAACTAATTTTAGAAAAGATAAACAAGGAAACTGATAAGAAGATGATAGTCTTGGGAAGAAGAAAATAACTTTATTCCTCTGCATTTATTTTAATGAAAAATGTTTTAGAATGTTTGAATACTTTAAGTCCTACAAATAGGTTACACAAATGAATTAGGCATTTAATGTAAAAATGTGTTAGTATTCTTTATATGCATATAGACAAGGCCTTGCTCTGTCACCCTGGCTGGAATACAGTGGCATGACTACAGCTCACTGTAGCCTCAACATCCCCTGCTTAAGTGATCTACCCACCTCAGCCTCCTGAGTAGTTGGGTTTACAGACATGTGCCCCTGTGCCCAACTGATTTTTTTATTTTTTGTAGAGACAGGGTCTTGCTGTGTTGCCAGGGCTAGAACCAGCTTAACTTTAAATTTTTTTGTAGAGATGGGGTCTTGCTATGTTGCCCAGGCTAATTTGGAACTCCTGGCCTCAAGCAATCATCCCACCTCAGCCTCCCAAAGCATTAGGATTACAGGATTAGCCACCATGCATAGCCAGTATACTCTTTTAATAGGTAAACTCTGTTTAAAGAGTATTACTAGGACCTCTGAAAACCTGAAGAAAGAAAAATAAGCCAGTTTTCTTACTACCACATAAAGTTCACACTGTCTTTCATTAGTTAGGAGGATTTAAGCAATTTAATGATGAATTATAGAATGCTTTGAAACCTGTGATCTTAATATTAGGTTGTATATACCATGCTGCAACAATGTGAATGATCTTTTAGTTTTTCATTTATTAAAAATTAAATGTAATGGATCCTCACTCTTCTAAAATTGATTTGCAATTACATTGAATTGTAAATTTGTGTGTGTATGTATCTTTTTTGCTCTTTCAGAATCCATCCTTAAAATCAAAAATTAATGATGGAGAAGAAAAAACAGAAGGAAATTCACAAGAAACAGAGGTTAGAAAACTGTGCAAATCATATTATGTGTGGCTGTGATTCTGTATACTAAGCATTGCGACCCATTATAAGTATATAAGTATTATAAGAAATTTAAGAGAAAATTCTGAATCATGGTTCTGTGAAAAGCTAGTTTGTTCTTTACTGGAAACCTCGTGGAGGCCACATCAGGTGTAGGTTGGGAGAGAGCATGACAATAGTTTTCTGCAGGCAGAGGAAAGGTTGACTATGGAAGGTGCCCTCAGTTTGTAGAGGGTCGGGATAAGGCCTTTTTAATATACTTTTTCTCACCTCTTATCAGCCTTTCAACCAATGTAGAGCCCAAGCTCTTATACTATATACTGCTTCCTGCCTCCAGAGGTTTCATCCATCTTAATGGATGAATCAAGCAGCCATCTTTGAGTATAGGCAGATGAGGAGGGAATGGCAGTCCAAGGCTCTGCCTGATCACCCAGACTTTCTTTTTTTTTTTTTTTGAGACGGAGTTTCGCTGTTGTTACCCAAACTGGAGTGCAATGGCACCATCTCGGCTCACCGCAACCTCCACCTCCTGGGTTCAAGCAATTCTCCTGCCTCAGCCTCCCGAGTAGCTGGGACTACAGGCAGGCACCACCATGCCCAGCTAATTTTTGTATTTTTAGTAGAGACGGGGTTTCACCTTGTTGACCAGGATGGTCTTGCGCTCTTGACCTCGTGATCTACCCGCCTCGGCCTCCCAAAGTGCTGGGATTATAGGCGTGAGCCACCGCGCCCGGCCGATTTTCATTCTTATTGTCCTCCTTGAATCCTTAATTAAAATGATCTGTAGCTATGGGGATGGTATTATGGCACCTGCTACATCTGTGACAGAATGTGGTATATGTTTGTGTGTGCATACTCAGTATATACCCAGTATATGTTAGTTTCATTTAGCCTACCCTCTTATTTCTGATAATAAATACTTGGATATTCTGTCTTATTTCTGAAAATAAATCCTTGGGTATTCCATTTTTCTCCTGTTTGTGTTTTTTAACTTTTTTTCTTCTTGTTTATTTTACTTCCAGAGATGTGAAAGGGCTGAATCATTAGCGAAAATAAAATCAAAGGCCTTTTCAGTTGTCATTCAGGTAAGTTATTTCTTTAATAAAGTAATTTGGAAATTGACTGCTTTTTAAATTACGTTTCAGTTTTTCATCAAAGTAGTAATACATGTACTTAGTTTTAAAAGTCAGATAATACCAGAGAGATTATGTAGCACAACAGTTCTTTTCTCTGCCACTTCCCACCCTTGTATTCCTAACCGTGAGAGGCAACATCTTCGACTTTTTCTCTTTTAGTAATTTCTTCTGATATTTACCTGGAATTTTGATGCCATTTTCTTTATTGTCTCTCAGCTTCTAGTATTACTTACTGATTTTGGGAGGTTTTCGGGTTTTGCTTTGCCCTGGAGTTCTGAAATTTCATTTACTACATATAAGGTAACTTTGTATACATCTTTTTTGTTTATTGTCCTTGGCACTCATGGTGCCCTCCTTTCAATCTGATATCCTTCAGTTCAGAAGAAGTTTTTGTATTGTTTCTTTGATACAAATGTTCTTTGCTGCATCTTTTCTTTTCTTGAACTTTTCTTATTTTTCCTCTTCTGTTTTCAGTCTCTGTCTTGTTTTCTATTTTCAGGGAGATTTCATAGGCTTTATCTTCTGAACCATTATATTGATTTTTAAAAATTTCTCCTGATTTTTTTATTACTAAGAATTTTTCTTGTTCTCTGAATGTTTCTTTTTTATTTTTTTAAATGTATTTTTTCACAGCATGCAATAACCTTTTCTGTTTAAGGATATTAACTACAGTTTTTTTGATGGTTTCTCCCATTTCCTATGAGTTTTTTTTTCTTTTCTATTTGTTTAAGCTCTTTCATTTTGTTGACTTTTTAAAACTGATTGAAGATCCTCAGATGTCTGTTCATATTTAAGAGAAGTCAAGAGGAGGAGATAAAGCTTATTTAACCTCTAGATTTTTTTTTCTTGGATATAGTTATTTAGAGAGCAATATTCCATTCCCTTGTCAGGAGGATGGTGGGAAATAAGCCAAGCTGCCAGTGTTTTGAGAGCCTACAGAGAGAAAAAGCCAGGAGGTTCACCATTCCTTATTCAGGTTTCACTCACCCCCTCTGTTTTCAGTAAGAGGCCTCACATACTTCCTCAGCTACACCAGTTTCCTTTGAGCCTACAGCCTTTCTCATTTAGCCTTCTCAGAGAGCAGGCCTCCTGTTTTGTATAGGAGAAGGTCAGCTGCCTGGCTTTGAGGCTAAGGAATGAGACATTATTCTTTTTTTTGAGATGGAGTTTCGCTCTTGTTACCCAGGTTGGAGTGCAATGGCGCGATCTCGGCTCACCGCCACCTCTGCCTCCTGGGTTCAGGCAATTCTCCTGCCTCAGCCTCCTGAGTAGCTGGGATTACAGGCACACGCCACCATGCCCAGCTAATTTTTTTGTATTTTTAGTAGAGACGGGGTTTCACCATGTTGACCAGGATGGTCTCGATCTCTTGACCTCGTGATCCACCCGCCTCGGCCTCCCAAAGTGCTGGGATTACAGGCGTGAGCCACCGCGCCCGGCCCTGACATTATTCTTATAAATTTTCAGTGCACCTGTCTGTTTTTTTAGTCCCACCTCAGCCTTCCAAAATGCCAGGATTACAGATGTGAGCCACTGTGTTCATCCCTTTGCACATTTTTTAATGGGGCTGTTTTTGTTTGTTGAATTGTTTAATTTTCTTATAAATTCTGAATATTAGACCTTTATTGAATGCAAAGTTTCTGACTCTTTTCTCCCGTTCTGTGGGTTATCTGTTTTACTCTGTTGTGTCTTTTGTTGTACACAAGCTCTGTAGTTTAATTAGGTCCCACTTGTCAACTTTTGTTTTTGTTGCAGTTGTTTTGGAAACTGATAAAATCTTTGCCAAAGCCAATGTCTAGAATGGTATATCCTAGGTTTTCTTCTAGGCTGTTTCTTATCTTAGGTCTCATATTTATGCCATTCATTCATCTTGATTTTTGCATATGGTGAAAGAAAGGGGTCCAGTTTCAATCTTCTGGATATGGCTAGCCAGTTATCCCAGTGCCATGTATTAAATAGAGCATCCTTTCCCCATTGTTTTTTATTGTCGACTTTGTCAGGTGGTTTGTAGGTGTATGGCTTTATTTCTGAGTTCTCTCTCTCTTAGATTGGTCAATGTGTCTGTTTTTGTACCAGTACCATGCTGTTTGGGTTACTATACTGTATCTGTGGTTTCTGCATCCATGGATTCAACCAATTGTGGATTGAAAGTATTTGAAAAAAAAATTGCATCTGTACCAAATATATATAGACTTTTTTCCTTGTCATTATTCCCTGAACAATATGACAATCATTTACATAGCATTAGGTATTATAAGTAATCTAGAGATGATTGAAAGTATTTGCATAGGTTATATGCAAATACTACACAATTTTATATCAGGAATTTGAGCATCTCTGGATTTTGGTATCTGAAGGAGGTCCCTGGAACTAATCCTCCATGGATACTGAGAGACATGATTGCTTTTTAAGACTTGTTAATACCTGTATTGCATATACAACATTAACTGAAAATTCTTTGTTTAAGCAAGTAAGGGAATTCACCTACTGATGTAACAGAACAAATCGTTAGCCAGGACTGGCTAGGATATCTGTGTCTCAGACAAAGATATCGTTAAGACTTGGCCCTCTGTTTTCACTGCTGTCAAGTGCTGTTTTCCTGACAGCTCCAGCCTTGCATGTTCCCAGCTTTAGGTTCAAAGACAAGAAAGAATTTTTCCTTCCTAACAGTTAAAACAGTTCCAAAGTAGCATTAAGTTAGCCATGGTACAGACCACGTACCCCACCTGCTTACCTCCCCACTCCCAACAAATTACCCCGGCCGTGGGGATGGTCAACTCCTTGTGGCCAGATCTGAGCCACATGGCCATACCTGGAGCCAAACATGAAGTACTTCTCCTCGGAACACATGGTAGTCCTTAAGGCACATTTATTGGAAGATGCCTCTACACCTCTGTTGCCCAACCATGCCAGATAATAGAACAACTTCATTTTAACCCCATGTGAGTAGATGGTGATGACAGCTGCAGGAAACTTCATGTTATAAAGATAAGAGACTATTTTTACATGACACGGGTAGTTATAGTAAGCCAGGGTAATAATGAAGTGCTTTATGACAGATATTTCTATAAATCTTTCCTCATGTTTGATTGTATGTTTTGTCTTTCTCTGAATTACCTATCATTTGGATTCATTTTGTAATTTATTTGTTAATTGGATTCTGACTTTAAAGGCATCCAAATCGAGAAGGCATCGTCAAGTCAAACTTGATTCTTCTGACTCTGATTCTGCATCTGGTCAAGGACAAGTCAAAGCAACTAGGAAAAAAGAGAAGAAAGAAAGATTGAAACCAGCAGGAAGGAAGATGTCTTTCAGAAACAAAGGTAACTTTTTAAATCTTACTAAGATTCAACAAAGGAGAATGGGTTTTATTTACAACTTTGCCTCACCTCTGTTTCCTTGTTAAGGATTCGCTGCTTGTTTGAGAACATTTTTGTGAGATTTGATATTAAAGATAGATTGTCTTAGATTCTTGGAATCTTATTGCCTAAAAGGGACCCTAGGAATCATATCAGTTGTATCATTTTATAGATGATGAAATTTAGGCCTGGCCAGGTGGTGGCTCATGCCTGTAATCCCAGCACTTTGGGGGGGTCTAGGTGGGCGGATCTGAGGTCAGGAGTTTGAAACCAGCCTGGCCAACATGGTGAAGCCCCATCTCTACTAAAAATATACAAGTTAGGCTGGGTGCAGTGGCTCACATCTGTAATCCCAGCACTTTGTGAAGCTGAGGTGAGCAGATCACCTGAGGTCAGGAGTTTGAGACCAGCCTGAGCAAAATGGAGAAACCCAGTGTCTACTAAAAATACAAAATTAACCAGGCGTGGTGGTACATGCCTGTAATCCCAGCTACTCGGAAGGCCGAAGCAGGAGAATTGCTTGAGCCCCAGAGGCGGAGGTTGTAGTGAGTCAAGATTGTACCATTGCACTCCAGCCTGAGCAACAAGGGCGAAACTCCGTCTCAAAAAAAAAAATAGTTAGCTGGGCATGGTAGCATATGATTGTAATCTCAGTGACTTGGGAGGCTGAGGCATGAGAATCACTTAAACCTGAAAGGCAGAGGTTGCAGTGTGCTGACATTGTATCAATTCACTACAGCATAGGTGACAGAGTGAGGCTCTGTCTCAAAAAAAAAAAAATTTAGGCATATACAGATTAAATAAGTTGTCTAAAATGATATATTAATAGCTAGATAGTTGTAATATCAGTCTAGAATTATTTAGGGCATATTTTATTAGTAATCTTCGTGTATGATTATGTGTGGAATAAGATATAAGTAATGCATTCTATAAACCATGTTTCTTTTTAGCTGTATAAGGTGTCCTTGCTTTTCCTTTGACACAGTGTATCTGTAAAATTACCTTTCTTAAGGAAAGGACTTTCGTGTATATTTCAATAGTTTGGTTTTTAAAAAAATTGTATGAATAATGTATATGCACCCTACATAAATTTGGAATTTGATTAACAGGCTTACTCAGGGTAAGAAAAAAAGGGAACATTAGAAACATTAGTAAATATTTAAAGGCTAATATAAATTCATTCCTAACTACTGCAGGAGTGTATGAAGATAAGTTAACAGCCTTTTAGCATTTTTCCTCTATATTGAAGCAGTGGAAGGAGAATTGAAGTTAAATACTTTTACTATGTCCTGGATATGATTAAGTGCGATAATAGTAGCCTGAAGTGCACTAAGAATTCAGAGGAGATACCATGTTTGTTAAGTATGATCAAGTAATACTTCAAAAGGGGATTTTTCTACTTCCTTTCACAATGCTAGTGGATATTGTGAAGAAAATTGTTAGACTAAACTCACTTACAAATATTACTGACAAAATCCTAAGTCACATATATCAGAAATAATCCTAGACAAAAAAACACCTTGACTGAGTACACATATTTCAGGATACATTCAGAATCTGCTAATATGATTTACCATATAAATAGGTTAAAGGGGAAAATGTGAATTTATTTTAATAGTTACCAAAGAATACATTTGATGACATCTAGCATCCATTCTTGAGTTAAAAAAAAAAAAAAAAATCGGGCCAGGCACGGTAACTCATGTCTGTAAACCCAGCAGTTTGGGAGGCCAAGACGGGTAGATTACCTGAGGTCAGGAGTTTGAGACCAGCCTGGCCAACATGGTGAAACCCCATCTCTACTAAAAATACAAAAATTATCCAGGCATGGTGGCAGGTGCCTGTAATCCCAGCTACTTGGGAGGCTGAGGCTGAGGTGAAGGTGGAGGTTGCAATCACACCATTGTACTCCAGCCCGGGGAACAAGAGTGAGACTTTGTCTCAAAAAAAGAAAAAATCCTCTAGATAAAGGAGTCAGCAAACCGTTTCTTTAAAGGGCCAGGTAGTAAATATGTTATGTTTTGTGGGCCATATTTCTGTCACAACTACTCAACTTTACCATTGTAATGTGAAAGGAGCTACAGACAGTAACAAAACATGAATGGTGGTTGTAGTCCAGTAAAACCGTATAAAAGCAGGTGATGGGTCAGATTTGGTCCAGGGGTCATAGTTTGTTAACTCTTGCTCTAGACAGAATAGAAGATTATTTCTTTAATCTTACAAATGTGTGTGTGCACGCATGTATTAGATTACAGGTTGCCTCATGTTCAATGGTAATATGCATGAAGTGTCACAGTTTTACTTAATGTTGATCTTAAAGAGGTAGTCAGTGTAATTAGACAGGAGAGTAAAGGGAGATAGGATATCAGAAAGAGAGGCTACAAAATTATCATGATTTGTGAATGGTTTTATGCCTAAAAATATTCTAAAAAGAATTTGCTGGAAAATAGGAACAAAAATTTAGGGAGATAAGGGTTACCACTGTAGACCTTACAAAGATTAAAAGATCACTAAGGCAAAGTTATAATTTTATGCCAATAAGTTAGATAGCTTAAATAAAATGGATTAATTTACTAAGAGACACAAGTTTCCAAAACTGACGCAAGAAGAGATATAAAATCAGTGTAGTCTTATGTCTACCAAGACCTCGAGACAGGTCTCAGTCAATTTAGAAAGTTTATGTTGTCAACGTTAAGGACGTGCCTGTGACACAACCTCAGGAAGTCCTAAGACATGTGCCCAAGGTGGTCAGGGGTACAGTTTGCTTTTATACATTTTAGGGAGACCTGACACATCAATCAATGTGTGTAAGTTGCACATAGGTTTGGTCCGATAAGGCATCAAGTGGGGGCTTTCAGGTTACAAGTAGATTAGACAGAAAGTTTTTTGAGTCTTTGATGGCCTTCTACTGAATATCACAATTTACTCGGCTCAATGAATCTGCATTTTCACATAAACAATAGGGGAGAGGAAGCAATCAGATATGCATTTGTCTTAGGTGAGCCTCAGGGGGATGACATTGAATAGAATGGGAGTTTGCCCTAAGCAGTTCTCAGCTTGAATTTTCCCTTTAGCTTAGTGATTTTGAGGTCCCAAGATTTATTTTCCTTTCATACTGCTAAAAAAATTAAATTCCCAGGCTTCTCTGGAAATTTTAGCAAACATTTAAGAAAGGAATGATATAGATTCTTTCAGAAAATACAAGAGGGAACACTTTCCAGCTTATTGACATTGCAAGAAAGAACTAAAGACCAGTATCCCTTATCGCCTACAAAATGGACCTAAATTTGAAACCTAAAATTATGAAACTTGTGAAAAAATATGTAGGAGAAAAATGTGTTCTTGGATTGGGCAAGATTTTTAAATACATGACATTAAAAAACACAAGCAAATTATGAAACAAAACAATTGATAAATTGTCATTCCCAAAGTTACAATTTTTGTCTTTGGAAGATACTGTTAAGAAGATGAGAAGATAAGCCACAGACTCGGAGAAAATTTTTGTTAACTACTACCCTGATAAAGGTCTTGTATCCCAAATAGTAATATTTAAAGAAATCTAACTCAGTAAATACACAGACCACCCAGTGAAGAAGTAGGTAAAATACTCCATCAAAGAAAATATGGATGGTAAATAAGCATATAAAAAGATGCTCAGCATCTTTAGTTATTAGAGAAATGTAAATTAAAACCACAATGACATTCTGCTAAACCTTGACCGGCAACAACAACAAAAAGACCCCACAAAACAAAACAAAACAAAACAAAAATTGTAATAACAAAAGCTGTTGAGCATTTGTAACAAGTGGAACCTGCATGCTTTTCTGGTGAATCCAGAATGGTGTGGTTACTTTGGAAAACTGGTAGTTTTAAAAAGGTAAACATGTACTTACCATCTGACCCAGAAATACTATTCCTTGGTATTTACACAAGAGAAATGAACACTTAATGTTCACACAGAAATGTGTATGCAGAAGTTTATGTGGCTTTATTCATAATCACAAGAACTGCAAACTGCCTAGAAATCCTTCCACTGCTGATTGGATAAATTCTGGCTTATCCAAATACAACTCAGCAGTGAAAGAGCTACCATACACGTAACAACATGGATGAATCTGAATTCAGTGTGCTATGTGAAGGAAGACCGATACAGAAGGCTACATAGTATATGATTCTATTTATATGACATTCTGGAAATGGCAAATCTATAGGGACGGAAAAATGTGGTTGCTAGGGACTTAGGGGTGGAGGAAGGTGTTGAATGCACAGGGGTACAGAGAAACTTTTGGGGTGATGGAAATCTGTATTTTCTTTTCTTTCTTTCTTTTTTTTTTGAGATGGAGTTTTGCTCTTGTTGCCCAGGCTGGAGTTCAATGGCACCATCTTGCCTCTCCACAACCTCTGCCTCCCAGATTCAAGCAGATCTCCTGCCTCAGCCTCCTGAGTAGCTGGGGTTACAGGCATGAGCCATTGTGCTCCACTAATTTTGTATTTTTAGTAGTGACGGGGTTTCTCCTTGTTAGTCAGACTGGTCTTGAACTCCTCACCTCAGGTGATCTGCCCGCCTCGGCCTCCCAAAATGCTGGGATTACAGGTGTGAGTCACCACGTGGACCAAAATCTTCTGTATTTTCATGGCAGTGGTAGATTGCACAACTATGCATTTGTCCAACCTGCTCCATACAGCAAAAATTGTGAATTTTATTGTATGTTAATAATACTTTAGTAAATTTGACAGGTAGTCAAACAAGAACAAAAACAAAGGACATAAGATTGTTTAGTTTGATTATATTTCAAAAATTAACTTCTGGTAGATTAAAATTTTTTTTTTTTTTCGAAGTGATAAAATGTTCAGCTAAATTAAATTTAAAGGAGTTTAATTGAGCAATGAACAATTTGAGCATCATGCAGCCCCAGAATCACAGAGACTCCAGTGTAGCACGTGGTGAAAGATTTATAGCCAACAAAAGGGAAATGAGGTACAGAAATAGGACATGAGGTACAGAACAGCTGGATTGGTTACAGCTTGGCATTTGCCTTATTGAACACAGTTTGAAGACTCAGCAGTGTATGAATGGTTGAAGTACCGCCGCTGGGATTGGCCAAGACTCAGCTATTGTTCAGGCACATATTCCTAAATTGGGTTTTCAGTCTTGTCTACCTATTAAGCCAGATTGCAGTTTGTCCACAAGAACTCAAATATAGAAGTATGGCGACCTTCTCAGGCCATATTTAGTTCACTTTAACAGAAGTTTCAAAGATATTTAGGTTTACAAACCCTCTCAAGCACTTTTTATTAACAGTCAGCCTTCATATAGGCACAGCAACGAGATAAGCTGGCCAAGCTGCTTTCTTAAAGACCTGATAATTTTTTTTTGATGTGGTTGAGGAACAAGTGCAAAATAGGAAAAGAAAGAAATTAAATGAAAGGAACTTTCATTTTGAATGTGTGACAGGTA
Organism: Callithrix jacchus; assembly: GCF_049354715.1. Lineage (NCBI taxonomy): Eukaryota > Metazoa > Chordata > Mammalia > Primates > Cebidae > Callithrix > Callithrix jacchus. The sequence goes on from NC_133509.1 coordinate 96,505,377, forward strand.
TAATTTCTGAAATATCACTTCCTTTGTTAATCGTATCTTACTTAGTTCCTGAAAACAACTGCTTTGCAAATTCTGAAACTAACTTAAGGACAGGCTCCATAGTATAGCTGAGATTTGTTATTGAATTTTCTCGGAGTATTAGGGAGGAGTTACCCATGAGAAAGAATAAAATATTATAAAATATGATCTGAATTCATATCTTCTATCATGGCTTAATGAATCCAGCTAAGGTATTGTAAATACTCTGAAGCAGAAGTAGTTACCTGAATAATAAAGACCCAAATGCTAACTTCGTAGTTTCTCATTAATCAAAAGTTCATTTCCATACAGTGGAAAAGATGATTTTACAGTTTTTCAGAAAGGAGCCTTCAGGTCCATAAAAGACAAAAGATCTTACAAAGCCATTTGCACATGATACTGCTAAAATTTCTAATCTTAAAAGAGCTCTTATAAGCAAATAAGAAAAGGGCCACCACCCAGTAGAAAAAGAGACTTAGGACATAAATAGGCAATCACAAATGCAGGCAAACAGTCAGTGAACATAGGAAATACAGAATTTTGTTTATAATAAAAGATATATTAATTAAAACATTTTTATATTATTTATTTGATCAGCAAAGATTAAAGATAATACTCATTGATAGTGAAAGTATAAGGAAATTAAATCTCTCAATTTAAGTGGGAGAGTAAATTGGCTCATTCTTTTCATAGAGCAACTTAGAATCATGTCAAAATTTTAAATGTACATGCCTTTTAATTTAGAATTTCTAGGAATTCATTCTGTACAGATCATAAATATAAAAGGACTTTCATTGCAAGATTATTTGAAATGGCAAACTGTAAACAACTCAAATGTATAATGGGTAAATAAAATTATTGTCAGTCCATACAAAGGAATACTTTGCAGTTACTAAAAAGCTAAAGAAAGCTCTATATATTTATATATTACATGAAAATATGTCAGAATATATTGATTAAAAATAAAACACAACATAATATATGCATTTCTTAGCAAAAAGTCTTTTTTAAAAAAGTGCAATCTCATTTCTATTAATAAATACATATATACATACACACATGAACATAGTATATAGCATTGAAGAAATCTAGACGTGTATGAAGTTTTACCAGTAGTTAATTTTCAGGGATAGTATAATGAGAAACTGTCCATGAATTTCTGTAATGTTTGGATTTTATAACCATGTGTTACTTTAGTAATCAGTAGAAATCCAAAGACCTTTTTACACATAAGGTAGACATAATTCCATAGACTCCTACAAGTAGAAGGGCTGGTGTGAAAGTATAAAGTGAGGGTCCATTTAGGCTGGATTGTAAAAGGTATGTTGGGGAGTTAACTGTTAATAGTACTAGAAAAATAGGTTGAGGATTGTATTGTGACCAGGCCTTAACTATGGATCCAGGAAGTTTACACTTCAGTTGGTAGGCAGAGGGGGAGTCAACCGAAGCTTTTGAGCAAGAAAGTGGCCTGTCCAAAGTTTTCCTTGAAGAAAATCAATCTGGGAGTAGAATGGTAGGTAGCTGGGAGCAAACTGAAAATAGAAACACTAGTTAGAAAGCTCTGCAGTAGTTCAGATTTAGGAGTAAGGAGCATATGCCGTGTGGTCATGGAAATTAGAGAAGCAAGGCTAACAGATATAAGAGCCAAATGTGGAGGCTAATGGAGAGGGTGAGACAAGAATGCTTAATGTCTAAGCACCTGGGAGGATATTCGTGTCCTTAATGTTGGAGAGATATGATGACACAATAAAGATTTCATTTCGGGGAGAATTCGCTCCAGTCTGCCTTTCCAGACTTAATTTCTGTAATAATTGCTTCGTGCATAAATGGGTGCTCAGTATATTGATGGAATTTACTTAAGCTTGTGTTAAGTTTCAGTTATGTGCTCACCATTCCTCGAATATAACATGCATGTTGATAGGACATCACTATTAACAGTGCTATGATGGATGAAGATGGTAACAGCTACTATTATACACTTTTTTTTCTTTTTGAGACAGTGTCTCACTCTGTCACCCAGGCTGGAGTGCAATGGCACAATCTCGGCTTACTGCAACCTCCGCCTCCCGGGTTCCAGTGATTCTTGTGCCTCAGTCTTCCTAGTAGCTGGAATTACAGGTGCCTGCCACTATGCCCAGCTAATTTTTGTATTTTAAGTAGAGATGGGGTCACACCATGTTGGTCAGACTTGTCTTGAACTCCTGGCCTCAAATAATCCGCCTGCCTGCCTGCGCCTCCCAAAGTGTTGGGATTACAGGCATGAGCCACTGCGCCTGGATGTATAACTCTTTTTATCTGCCATACTTTTTCTCATGTGTCCAAGGCCTCCTAGATAATACATAGCAGAACTGAGACTGGAATGAGTATCTGAATCCAAGCCTGACTCTAATTGCCATACTGTGCTACCTCTTGGGTCATTGGAGGTGTGGATCTGGAGCTGAGATTAGACATATGCTTAAGTAAATTTGTTCTTAGTTGTATTCTAGCTGCCTGATTAGTAATCATTTGTTTTGATAATAAGTAATGGTCTGTTACTGTTAATTGTACCCCACACATTAATAAGTAAAACTGCCCACTTGAGACCTTCTAGGGAGTTAGTTTTATGGATAATTGAGGTTAATGATTACAATGTTGAAATTTACTTTTTAAAAATTATTTTTTATTATCTTTCTCAAATATATTCTTTTTTTTTTTTTTTTAAGACATAGTGTTACTCTGTCACCCAGCCTGGAGTGCAGTGGCATGATTTCGGCCTACTACAGCCTCTGCCTCCTGGGTTCCAGCGATGCTCCTGCCTCAGCCTCCTGAGCAGCTGGGTCTACAGGCACATGCCACCATGCCCAGCTAATTTTTGTATTTTTAGTAGAGGGGGGGTTTCGCCATGTTGCCCAGGATGGTCTCAGTCTCCTGACCTCATGATCCACCCGTCTCAGCCTCCCAAAGTGTTGGGATTACAGGTGTGATCCACCCGTCTCAGCCTCCCAAAGTGTTGGGATTACAGGTGTGAGCCACCACACCAGGCCTGCATTCTTTTATATGTTCCTTTTTTTTGACATTTATCATTTTTGTAATTATAAAAATATTAAAGTCATATATTTTATGCTCTTTTATTTTCTGGAGCATTGTGTCCTTAACATAATTTAATATTCTCCTGACAAGTCATGGTCACCATCATGACTATTATGTTACTGGCTTTTATAATGTAATGATTTTGTCCAGAAATTGACTGGGTGTGGTGGCTCACGCCTGTAATCCCAGCACTTTGGGAAGCAGAGGCAGATGGATCACAGAGTCAGGAATTCGAAACCAGCCTGGCCAGCATGGTGGAACCCCATCTCTCTACTACAAATACAAAACTTATCCAGGCATGGTGGCATGCACTTGTAGTCCCAGCTACTCAGGAGGCTGATGCACAAGAATTGCTTGAGCCTGAGAGGCAGAGGTTGCAGTGAGCTGCGATTACACCACTGCACTCCAGTCTGGGCTACAGAGAGAGAGAGAGAGACTGTCTCAACAACAGAAATAGAAGAAATAGAAATAGAAGAAAAGAAATAACGTAAGTGTGGGGCAGTTTATACTAAATGGCTTCATGCCGAAGTACTTTGTTCTTACGTTTCTTTTTTTTTTTTTTTTTTAATAGTGTTTCTGTTACACTTACTGTAGTGAATGTCTTTCTGTTCTTAGTGTGCAGGCTTAGGAGACTGAGGCAGGAGAATTGCTTGAACACAGGAGGCAGAGGTTGCTATGAGCCGTGATGCACTCCAGTGTGGGTGACAGAGTGAGATGCCATCTCAAAACAAAAAAAAAGAAGCAAGATATAACATATCAAATGATAAAAGTGTTGGGGCAAAGAAAAGCATAGCCTAAAAAAATAGTGTTTATGGGGTTGCTTTTTGGACATGGAAGTTGCGTGATATCAAGTAAATGGTACTTGATATGACAATGATTTCTGATAAATTTCCTTGGGATATTTCTTCAGGTAACAGATGGGATATTTCTTCAGGTAACAGAAGGTTGATGTAGAGAACCTCTAGTGTTTTTGAAAATGGAAAGTCAATGGCAAATTAGGACGAGAGAAATACATCTCGTAGAGCATATGTGGTAAGAAAAGAAAATATGTCCACATCCAAAAACAAAGCTATTAAGCTCAAAAATTACATTTGTAATTAATTTAATAAAGTTGAAGTAACATATGTGATTATTCTTTGATGCCTGCAGATATAACCCCTGTGGTGTGTGATAAAGATTAAATAGTGTTTGTGTTTGGCTAATTTTATTTCCTTTTTCTGATTTCTCTAGTGGAAGAACTAGAGACTATTTTCAAAGTATAAATACAAATATATTAGTCCTCAAAAAAAGATAGGTATTCTAGAATGCATATTTCTGTTTGCCATTACAATTTCAGTTTTTACATGTCTAATTTTTATGCTGTAATAATGACATTTTTTGTAAAATGTTTTCTCAAAGATTAGTATTTTTTGCTTTTATATAATTTTCTAAATATTTGCAGGTAACGTGCAGAATATACACAAGGAAGATAAACCTTTAAGTCTGAGTATGCCTGTAATTACAGAAGAGGAAGAAGAGAATGAAAGTTTGAGTAGAACAGGTACGGATGAAATTTTGTCAAACTAGTGAGGTAAACTTCCACTTGTATGCATCAAGGTTTAGAACCCTTGAGGAAGATGACAGTTTGCTGTGTGTTCTTGTGATCCTTTCATTTTTGGCCCATTGGAGAATTTCAGTATTAGTTATATCATTAACAACATCTCAAAGTCAAGGATAATACAATTAATGAATGGTATAGATACTGATTACGTATCCTATCAGTTTCATCTTTGTAAAGATGTCTCTCTCAGACCTCTGACCTGCTTTCATCTGGACACTGTTTCAGTACTTCTAATCTTGACTGCTGTTCTTTTTTTAGTTTTTTTTTTTTTCAATGAGACAGGGTCTTGCTGAGTTGCCCAGGATAGAGTGCAATGGTTCAATCGCAGTGAGTTACTACATATGGCTTCGACCTCCCCAGCTCAGGCTATCCTCTCCTTCTGCCTCAGCCTCTTGAGTAGCTGGGACTACTAGTCACATGACACTATGCCTGGCTAATTTTTGTATTTTTTATAGAGATGGAGACTCACTGTGTTGCCTAGGCTGGTTTTAAACTCCTGGGATCAAGCAATCCACTTGCCTCAGCCTTCCAAAGTTCTGGGATTATGGGCATGAGCCACCATGCCTGGCTTTGGAATTTGTCTTCATCTTCATTTGTTTTTTTCCTTGTGTTTTCTATTTTTCTTTTTCTGCCATTCCCTTTTTGTTTTTCACTGCTGGGGACTATTTCTTTCTTTGAGATGCAGTCTCACTCTGTTGCCCAGGCTGGAGTGCAATGGCGTGATCTTGGCTCACCGCAACCAGCACCTCCTGGGTTCTAGTGATTCTCCTGCCTCAGCCTTCCGAGTAGCTGGGATTACAGGCACCTGTCATCATGCACGGCTCATTTTTGTATTTTTGTAGAGATGGGGTTTCACCATGTTGGCCAAGCTGGTCTTGAACTCCTGACCTCAAGTGATCTGCCTGCCTTGGCTTCCCAAAGGGCTGGGATTACAGTCGTGAGCCCACCACACAGAGCCAGAATATTTCTTTTTACCACATCTTTGATAATTTTCATGTTTTTGTGTTTTCTATTACTTTCTTTGCTTTTAATGATCAGTAACCTTTAGGTTTGTGCTATTTTTAGATGGACAATTATTCAAGTGTTGTTTCTGGCATCTCCTGTGGTAGCGAGAATGATGTATGGTACTAGTGTTTTGGGTTATGTTTCTAGGTTTAATTGACATGAAATTAGAATCTTAGTCATTTTCTCCCTCTTAGTACTAACCTAAGTATCTTTGACATCTAGCACACTGGGTTCATACTAATTATATGGAGGGCTTATCCATATCAAACAACTTCATGGTAACTTATTATTAATTAGGATTTAGAATGACTAAGGGCCACTATCTCAGTAGATTGATATTGCAATAAGATTGAGATCTTACTATCTCAATGGAGATAGTATGTTTTAAACTGCTATATCATTTTGAAGAAAAAATTCTTGAATATGTCAGGTTTAAGATTTTTTTGTTGTGTCTTTGCTGTGAGGGTATTCTTATTGTGTTGTACCAATTAGACATCTATGTAGTTTAAATGTATATTATCAATTAGGTATTATCATGTAAGTGTCAGTTATTATTTTAGATCTGACTGACTTTTAAACTTTATGTCTTTAGAGTTCACTGCATCCAAGAGAAGGAGAAAACACTGAACAAAGAGCCTGGCGTAGTTTTTAATTTTGAGCTTTCCGACAGAAGAAAAGATTGATATTTTGTGTATTGAATAGGAAGACTGCCAGTATTAAAAATAATCCTTCTGGGAAACTGTAGGTTATTTCTTGGAAATTGCAATACACAGTTCTAGAATAAAAGAGCAAAAAATTAGAATACGAATTATTTAATTTTGACATTTTTTAATGATATGCACAAATGGAGATAAAACTAATATTTAGTATGTAGTAGAAAAAATTTGTTATTTGAAGATTGTTACTGTTTCCTATAACGTTTTGTGATACTATGCTGTCCTAATACAGTCTGGTAATACTATTCTATTAAAACATTTTTATTGAAATATTAATGTTTATTACATGCAAATCACTGATTATTTTGTATCTACAGTCTGATAATGGACTTTTATGTATATTACACTTTTGTTTGTTAAGTATAACAAAGTTTTTGCCTTGTTTAATTTTTTAATACATAAAACATTCTCATAATGTGATTGATAGGAAGATCACAGCTTACTTTCTACTTCTGCAATTGATTAAATATTCTTTAGTGCTTTTTTAAAGCTCCCTTTGGTCTAATGTATATATATGTTTATGTTAGTGTATGTGTAGATATGTGTATGAATGTGTGTCCATATATATATGACTAATCAATAAGTTGTTTAAGTACTTGAATACTAATACTTAAATTAGTATGATATACTAATATATAATATATAATAGTATATAATACTTAAATTAGTATGACATACTAATTTAAGTATTTAAGTACTTAGTACTTAAATGCTAATTATTTCCAATAAAACCTTTAAGAAGAATAATGTAAATTTCAGACTGTGTCTGTGGTATAGAATAGTTGATATTCACAGAAAAAACGTCTATAGCTTCATGAATATGTTTCTCTGTTTGTTAATTTTTCATTTCAGACATTTTTATTAGAGACTGCTTGAGCCATGTTATTTGAATTGCTGCCAATAGCAGACCATCTCCATATTATGTTGTTGGCTCAACTGCTTTTTTTTCCTAATAGAGATTGGGTATCGCTATGTTGCTCAGGCTGGTCTTGAACTCCTGGGCTCAAGCTGTTCTCCCTCAGCCTCCCAAAGTGCTGGGATTATAGGTGTGAGCCACTGCATGCAGTATTAACCTGTTTTACAGTTGATTATACTTCATGCTGTTTTCTAGCATGGTATTATGAAGGGATTTAACATTTTGGTTGAAGATCAAATTCATGATATCTCTATGTATAATCTTTAAAAATCAGAATAGTAGGGCCGGGCGCAGTGGCTCACACCTGTAATCCCAGCACTTTGGGAGGCCAAGGCAGGTGGATCACGAGGTCAAGAGGTTGAGACCATCTTGGTCAACATGGTGAAACCCCGTCTCTACTAAAAATACAAAAAATTAGCTGGGCATGGTGGCGTGTGCCTGTAATCCCAGCTACTCAGGAGGCTGAGGCAGGAGAATTGCCTGAACCCAGAAGGCGGAGGTTGCGGTGAGCCGAGATGGCGCCATTGCACTCCAGCCTGGGTAACAAGAGCGAAACTCCGTCTCAAAAAAAAAAAAAAAATCAGAATAGTAATTCTGACCCAAATAAAACTTTCATTTATTAGAATTCGTGCTGTCACAATTGTTTCCTTTGACTTCAGATGTTTTTGGTCATAGATGGTGCACTTTTCATTATGTGAACATTTGGTAGAGCATCTTGGATGTAAACATTCTGAGGTTGGGGTATAGATCCATTATTGGCCTTGCTTGATGTGCCCAGCTGTTTGCTAGAACTTGTCTGATCATTAAAGTTTATAGACATTGTACAGCTAACACACTGAGTTGCTCTCTGTCTCTCCATAACTGTACTTATAAAATATATGCTGTCATTTCACTTGTACCTCAAGATGGTTAGTGTCCTGCCCCCATTTGCAAAGTCAGTAAGTCATACTTCTGAGTCATAAACACAGGGTTCAGGCTTATAATTTCAGTGTCTTTTTATAAAAGCCAACACAAGTGGAAATCCAGGAAGATACTTTTAACTATAAACAGTAAAACTCCACTTCAAAATGGCTTAAACAGTAAGGAAAGTTTATTAAAATCAGGTGAGTGGCTCTGGCTTACATAGTACATCAGTTCCATGATAGCTTCAAATACCTAGGTTTCAGTTTTTTTCTTTTTCCTTTTTTTTTTTTTTTGAGACAGTTTTGCTCTGTCACCCAGCCTGGAGAGCAGTGACATGATCATGATTCACTGCAACCTCAACCTCCTGAGATCAAGCTGTCTGGCCACATCAGCCTCTTGAGTAGCTGAGTCTATAGGTATGTGGCCATATACTTGGCTATTTTTTTTTTTTTTTAGTCAGAGTCTCGCTCTGTTTCCCAGGCTGGAGTGCAGTGGCACCATCTCAGCTCACTGCAACCTCCACCTCCCGGTTCAAGCGATTCTCCTGCCTCAGCCTCCTGAGTAGCTGGGATTACAGGCATGCACCACCACACCCAGCTAATTTTTATATTTTTAGTAGAGACAGGGATTTACAATGTTGGCCAGGATGGTTTGGAACTTCTGACCTCAGGTGATCCACCCACCTCGACCACCTAAAGTGCTGGGATTACAGGTGTAAGCCACCACACCTGGCCAGCTAATTTTTTTATTTTTTGTAGAGACAAGATCTCACTATGTTGCCCAGGCTGGTGTTGAACTCGCAATCCTCCCACCTTACTTTCCCAAAGTGCTGGGATTATAGGTGTAAGACTGCGCCCAGCCTAGGTTTGGGTTTTTTTTTTTTTTTTTTTTTGAGATGGAGTCTCCTTGTATCACCTAGACTGGAGTGCAGTGACGCAATCTTGGCTCACTGCAACCTCTACCTCAGCCTCCCAAGTAGCTGGGATTACAGGTACCCGCCACCATGCCTAGCTAATTTTTTTTTGTATTTTTAGTAGAGACTGGGTTTCACCATCTTGGTCAGGTTGTTCTTGAACTTCTCACCTCGTGATCCACCCAAAGTGAGTTTCGGGTTTTTAAGGAAAGCTTTATATCAGTGTAGGGAACTGTTCACCAGCTAAGTTTCCAGATGTTATCCAAAGGCCAACCTTCCAAGTTGACCTTTATAAGGATAGCAATCTCAAGGCCTGCTAAATCACCTCTTTTCTGCACAGCTTCATTGCATTTGTCACTATTTCAAAAAATTGCATTGATCTTTGTATCTAGATATTGGTTCACTTTTCTGTTGGATGAATCTACCTGGTCAAACTACCTATATAAAGTTTTAATTATCACCAAATTGAGCTCCAGAAAGACTGCCAGTTTATATTCTGACTAATGGTATTTGTGAATGACTCCTTATCCCCATTTTTAATTTTGTAATTGTCAATTGAACACAGCCTTGACTCTTAGTAGACAATCACAAATTTGTGTTGAGGCCAGGCACAGTGGCTCACCTGTAATCCCAGCACTTTAGGAGGCTGAGGTGGGCAGGTCACTTGAGCTCAGGAGTTTGAAACCAGCCTGGGCAACATAGTAAAACCCCATTTCTACAAAAAATACAAAAATTAACCAGGCATGGTGTACACCTGTAGTTCTGGCTACTTAGGAGGCTGAGATGGGAGGATCGTTTGAGCCCAGGAGATGGGAGGTTGCAGTGGGCTGAGATTATGCCACTGCTCTCCAGCCTGGGCAACAGGGCAAGACTAAAAAAAATAATTAAGCAAATGAGTGTTGGTATATGATAAATTTGACAGAGTGCAGTACTTAATAGTGTTTTTCTTTTTCTTTTTTTTTTTGTTTTTTGTTTTTTGTTTTTTGAGACAGGGTTTTACTCTGTTTTCTAGGCTGGTGTGCAGTGGTCCCAGCTCACTGCAACCTCCACCTCCTGGGTTGAAGCAATTCTCCTGCCTTAGCCTCCCAAGTAGCTGGGATTACAGACGAGCCACTGTGCCTGGCCTTAACACAAGTTTGTGATTTTCTACTAAGAATGAAGGCTGTATTCAACTGACAATTACAATTAATCTTTGCTTACCACCACGCCCAATTAATTTTTTGTATTTTAATAGAGACGGGGTTTCACCACGTTGGCCAGGCCAGTCTCAAATTCCTGACTTCGAACACTCTACCCACCTTCACCTTCCAAAGTGCTGGGATTATAGGAGTAAGCCACTGCACCCAGCCACAATAGTGAGTTTTTCATGAGTATATGTTGAAGATAAGGTATGAATCACTTGATAGACTTGCTTTAAATATAAAATTGAAGTTCATTGAACAGAGTTCAAATAGAAAATATTTGTGTTTAACAGTGAGTTTTCAAAATTAAAGTATGAAGTCCAAATACTAGTTATCTATCAAGCTATTTATATTGCCAACTTAATTTTTTTTTTTCATGATTTTCTTTTCAGGTTTAAATATGTGGGAATAAAATTATTTTTTAACAATTTGAATTAACAAACTACTTACTCCTTCAGCAGAAAGCTCTTTTTCTTTTCATAGCAAAGTTATTTCACAAAGTTTAGTCTAAGGACCATATTATGATCCTGGGCCCCCCTCCGCCACCTCCTGCTCCAATGAATTAGACTTTCTGGGGCAGCAGAAGATGGGGGAGCCTGCTTAGCCTCACTTTAATTAGCTCCCCAGGTAATTATTTTTTTTTTTAATTGCATTTTAAGTTTTGGGATACATGTGAAGAACATGCAAGATTGTTGCATAGGTACACACATGGCAGTGTGATTCGCTGCCTTCCTCCCTTTCACCCATATCTGGCATTTCTCCCTATGCTATCTCTCCCCAACTCCCCACCCCTGCTGTCCCTCCCCTATTTCTCCCCTACAGACCCCAGTGTGGGATACTCCCCTCCCTGTGTCCATGTGTTCTCATTGTTTAACACCCACCTATGAGTGAGAACATGTGATGTTTGATTTTCTGTTCTTGTGTCAGTTTGCTGAGAATGATGGTTTCCAGGTTCATCCATGTCCCTACAAAGGACACGAACTCATTGTTTTGATGGCTGCATAGTATTCCATGGTGTACATGTGACACATTTTCCCTATCTAGTCTATCATCGATGGGCATTTGGGGTGGTTCCAGGTCTTTGCTGTTGTAAACTGTGCTGCAATGAACATTCGTGTGCATGTGTCCTTATAGTAGAACGTTTTATAATCCTTTGGATATATACCCAGTAATGGGATTGCTGGGTAAAATGGAATTTCTATTTTTAGGTCCTTGAAGGAATCACCATACTGTCTTTCACAATGGTTGAACTAATTTACACTCCCCCCAACAGTGTAAAAGTGTTCCTATTTCTTCACATCCTCTACAGCATCTGTTGTCTCCAGATTTTTTAATGATCACCCTTCTAATTGGCATGAGATGGTATCTCAATGTAGTTTTGATTTGCTTTTCTCTAATGACCAGTGATGGTGAGCATTTTTTCTTATGTTTGTTGGCCTCATGTATGTCTTCTTTTGTTAACTGTTGTTCATATCCTTTGCCCACTTTTGAATGGGCTTATTTGTTTTTTTCTTGTAAATCTGTTTTAGTTCATTGTAGATTCTGGATATCAGCCCTTTGTCAGATGGGTAAACTGCAAAAATATTTTCTCATTCTGTTGGTTGCCGATTCACTCTAACGACTGTTTCTTTTGCTGTGCAGAAGCTGTGGAGTTTGATTAGGTCCCATTTGTCTATTTTGGCTTTTGTTGCCAATGCTTTTGGTGTTTTGGTCATGCCAACTTAATTGTAATAACTGTGCCAAGTGATCAAAGCATGATTTCAGTATTAAATATTTACTAAATTAATATTTTGTGGGAGAAGAGGGGTTGTGGCAGTGTATATAAACATAAGCTGTGTTTTAAAATCACACCACTTCCAGAAATCCCAATATATGAAAGTGTTGTTCAAAGTAGCTAATTAGAATGATAATAGTATTAATGTTATATTCCAGGTTTACTTGGGATATCTTAAACCCATGAATAAAAAGTGGAGTCATAAAGAAATTACAGCTTGTATGGATGCTTAATTAGGGGAATATTTTTTACTTTGAAAGTAAAGTATCCTAATTTATTCAGAAGAAAGCTACCCTGGGAAAAGTTCTCTATGAGAAATCATAGTGTTGTCTTTTTTTCCCTTCTGTAGTACTGTTATGGGTTTTATGTTATAAGCACATCTAAGATCCCATCTGGGTTTATAACCCCTTTGTCTTAATAACTCAAAGTTTTCCTAACTGTGAGTAGATATATTCAATGAGGGGAACATTCCCAGTTTCTTTAATACCCAATTAAAGTGTTTGTTCCCTAAGATAGACATAATCGTACCATTTGCAAGCAAAAGGAGAGACAATGAACAAATTTGTGAGCAGAGGCTTTTTCTTAAAGAGGGATTTTTCAGAACAGTGGTTTATTAGGGAACTATGTTAAAAACTTTTAAGTGCTACAAAACTATTTTACTGACTTGTTAAAAAAACATTAAGCACTGCAGAGTGCTTTGGAAATGCAAAAACACAAATGCTAAACTTCAGAATAATTACAGCTAGAAAGTAAGCTTTTGAAAAGTACTTGGATGCCAAGGAAACCGAAGTAATTATGTGGTGACTTTTGGAGCGATTTTTTAAAGTCAGAATAATTGAAAGCTTACATGTTTACACAGATCTTCAGATTGATATGAGACCAAGCTCTCATGGCTTAACAACTGAAGGAGACCCAGGTTTCTTTTTTTCAACTTGAATTAGCTACAATACATATTCTCTTTCCAGTAACCTATTTTGGTTATGACAAAAAGATTTACGCATGTATAGAGAGATGAAATATCTTTAATTAAGGTATCTTTAAAAATGAGCTTTATGGGGAAGAAATTACTTTCATTTTGGTGTAAAGAGCCCAGGAAAATAAGCATAATTACTAATCTTCCTAACTTACTCTTGATTCTTGAATTCTAGTTTGAAGGATGCTTGCTTTTTAAATGCCATTGAGTGAACTCTGTGGGTGCTTAAGTATTCACATTTTCATTTATCTTTTGAACAACTATAGAGTAATTTTCATTTCACATTTTTCTTATTCCCTCTATTAAAGTAAATGTCAACGCCTAGACTTCAGGTTGTATAATACCTTTTAATGTGGTATTTTTTATGCCTGACTTATTTATTTTAATGTGCTGTATATTGCAGGTCTGAATTTTTATTTTTATGATGAATTCGGGCTGCCTCCTTTAACTTACAAGGAACAAAGGCACATTCACATTATCTTAGATGCTAGAGGCTTATTTTAATACTGATCAGAGGCACACCTTCTTGGAGAGCTGGAAAAAATGGCTCTTTTTCATGTAGTGAACACCAGCAGCTTAGACGGCTAGGTTGTGTCCTTGCTTTTGAAGTGGATGTCCATTGCTCTGCAATTACAATGTTCATCTTCTTATTCATGTGCTGTCTAACTTCTCTGCCCACTTTCCCCTCCGCTACTTCGCCTGTTCTCTATAGTTCCTGAAAGAGTATCTGACTGATTTTATTAGCTATAATCCAAAATAGAGCTTCCTGCTGGACAGAGATCATTCTGGCTACTGGACTCCCCTTTTTTTAATTTTTAAAATGGAGTTTTGCTCTATCGCCCAGGCTGGAGTGAAGTGGCGTGATCTTGGCCCACTGCAACCTTCACCCCCACCCCGATTCAAGTGATTCTCCTGCCTCAGACTCCCCAGTAGCTGGGATTACAGGCATGTGTCACCATGCCAGGCTAATTTTTGTATTTTTAGTGGTGATGGGTTTCATCATGTTGACCAAGCTGGTCCCGAACTCGTGATCTCAGGTGATCCACCCACCTCGGCTTCCCAAAGTGCTAGGATTACAGGTATGAGCCACCACATCAGGCCTCTTTTTAATGTTTTTTGAGATGGAGGCTTGCTCTGTTGCCCTGGCTGTGGCTGGAGTGCAGTGGTGCAATCTCAGCTCACTGCACCCTCCACCTCCTGGGTTCAAGAGATTCTCGTGCCTCAGCCTCCCAAGTAGCTGGGATTATAGGCGCTCATCAAGACACCTGGCTTATTTTTTCCATTTTTAGTAGAGATGGGGTTTTACCAGTTTGGCCAGGCTGGTCTTGAACTCCTGACCTCAAGTGATCTGCCTGCCTCAGCTTCCCAAAGTGCTGGGATTACAAGCATGAGCCACCTTGCCAGCCCTGGCCTCCCTTATGTCCAACTGAAAGGATGGTGGCCCTTAACCAGGGCACAGATCCCTGATGCAATCAATTGTGGACAGTATAGAAGGGTGGTACACCTCAGGACAGGGCAAATTAATGGGGAAGGACCCAACTCTGTCAGCTTTCTTCAGAAGGGGTTGTGAGGAGGGCAAGCCTGTAAAAGTTCATAGATTTGTTAGTCTAATCATGGATTTGATGGAAATGATAATGATGCTATACATTACTGTCAATATTGCAACTTCATAATGTAAACAAGTAATGGCAAAAAATGTTCACTTGGCTCATGCCTGTGATCCCAGCAACTTGGGAGGCTGAGGCAGGCGGATCACCTGAGGTCTGGAGTTCAAGACCAGCCTGGCCAACATGGTGAAACCCTCTATGTACTAAAACCAAAAGAATTAGCCAGGCATGGTGGCTCATGCCTATAGTCCCAGCTACTCGGGAGGCTGAGACGGGAGAATCACTAGTGAGCCAAGATTGTGCCACTGCACTCCAGCCTGGGACAGAGTGAGACTTAATCTCAAAAAAAATAAAATGTTCACTTGACAGTAGAAGAGTTAGACTGCGTGGGTTTGCTCTGAGATTACAATCTGCATATGAGACTTACTGAAATCTACCTGTAAGTTAGGGATGGATACATTCCATTTTGTCCTCTTCCATCCTTTGTACTATTGTCATCATATTTAACTGCTACGATATAAACCCCATAATACAGTTATATTCTTGCTTTATTTATTTATTTATTGAGACGGAATTTCGCTCTTGTTACCTAGGCTGGAGTGCAATGGAGCGATCTTGGCTCAGCGCAACCTCCGCCCCCTGGGTTCAGGCAATTCTCCTGCCTCAGCCTCCTGAGTAGCTGGGATTACAGGCACGCACACCATGCCCAGCTAATTTTTTGTATTTTTAGTAGAGATGGGGTTTCACCATGTTGACCAGGATGGTCTTGATCTCTTGACCTCATGATCCACCTGCCTCGGCCTCCTAAAGTGTTGGGATTACAGGCGTGAGCCACTGCGCCCGGCCTTCTTGCTTTAAATAAAGAAGAAAAAAAAATAGGAGAAAAAGGTCTTACATTTACCTACATAGGAACTTTACCCACTTCTCTTCATTCCTTCATGCAAACCTATGCTTTCACCTGGGATAACTGTCCCTCACCCTGGAGACATTCTTTTAATTTATTGAAGCTTAGTTCCATGGGAGATGAATTCTATCAGATTTTGTTTTTCTGAGTCTTTTTTTGTTTTTTTGAGATGGAGTTTTGCTCTTGTTACCCAGACTGGAGTGCAATGGCACGATCTTGGCTCAGCGCAACCTCCGCCCCCTGGGTTCAGGCAATTCTCCTGCCTCAGCCTCCTGAGTAGCTGGGATTACAGGCACGCGCCACCATGCCCAGCTAATTTTTTGTATTTTTAGTAGAGACGGGGTTTCACCATGTTGACCAGGATGGTCTCAATCTCTTGACCTCGTGATCCACCCGCCTCGGCCTCTGAGTCTTTATTTCACCAATTTTGAAGGTTACTTCTGCTGGATTTTGAATTCTAGGTAGACATCTCTTCCAGCACGTTAAGGATTGTTGCATATCTTCCGCCTTCATTGTTTCTGATGAGAAGTTTTCATTCTTACATGTTTTGGTGTATAATGTGCCCTTTTTCTCTGACCACTTTTAAAGTTTTTTTTTTAACTTCATTTTTGTCCATTTGTATGATGTGCCTAGTGTGGCTAATTTTTCCAGTATATCATGTATGTTTTTCTGCACTGGTCTCACTTGCTTCTTTTTCTAGGACTCCAATTACATGTCTGTTAACTGCTTAATACTGTCACGTCTGTTATTGTGGCTTCCTACCATGTCCCCAGTAATTTTTCTGTCTGTGCTTCAGATTGAATGATTTGACTTATCTTTAAGTTCATGAATCCTTTCTTCTTTTGTATTTAATCTGCTGTTAATCCCATTCAATAACTTTAATTTTAGATGTAGTATTTTTCAGTTCTAATGTTTCTCTGTCCTTCTTCATGGTTTTCATATCTCCACTGAAATGTCCCATTTCTTCACCAATTATGACCATTTTTCATTTTTTCTATAGGTTTATACTGTAGTATTGTATAGATATTATACATTTATACTATAGGTGTTATAGGTTTAGCAAATTTAGCTACCTTGAAGTCTTTGCTAGTTTCAACATTGGGGACATCAGTATATCTGTTTCCCCCAAAGAGAAGTATCTGCTTCTATTAACGGATTTATTTTTCTATTTATTTATTTATTTGTTTGTTTATTTATTTATTTGAGATGGAGTCTCGCTCTGTCACCAGGTTGGAGTGCAATGGTGTGATCTCGGCTCACTGCAATCTCCGTCTCCTGGGTTCAAGTGATTCTTCTGCCTCAGCCTCCCGAGTAGCTGGGATTACAGGCACCCACCACCACAGCCAGCTAATTTTTGTATTTTTAGTAGAGATGGGGTTTTACCATGTTGGCCAGGATGGTCTCGATCTCCTGACCTCATGATCTGCCTGCCTCGGCCTCCCAAAGTGTTGGGATTACAGGCATGAGCCACTGCGCCCAGACTGTTTTTCTATTAATGGTGGTATACATTTTCCAGTTTCTTTCCCTGTCTACTAATGTTTTATTGTGTAATAATAAATCTTAGGTACTCTGGATTCTATCACCTTCCTCTAAAGAGTGTTGAGTTTTGTTCTATAAGGCAGTTAAATTACTGACAGAACATCACGTACTTATAGGGGCCTGATGGTAGGCTTTGTTAGGGTGGATCTATTCGGCTTGGTCCTTTAGTTATAGGGCAAATCCCTTAGTCCTGGAAGTGGTCCTTATATCTAAGGTGTGGCCTGTTTGAAGTTTAATGGAAAGTGTGAAGTGTTTGCCACAATCACTCTATTCTTGCAGGGCTTGAACGTGGAACTGAGGAGAACTTTGGGTGGTCAGCTGCTGAAATACCTGCTTGGGACTTTCATATTTCTAGCTATTTGCCCTAGAATCATGAGGATTTTTGCCTTGCTTGCAGCCAAAGATCTGAGGGGATTTTAAACACACATTTTGGAGTTTCTCTCTATGATTGCTCCTTTCAGGGATTTCCCCTAACCACTCTAACACTCCAAATTGCATTCTCTGACTCCTCAGATAGGCAAGACTATGACATTCTGCCTGAGTCCTACCTGCCCAGTTCCGTAAACAGGGGGGTGCACTCAGGTAAACTTGTATAAACATGCATATCTCCTTTCCAGCATGGAATCCCTTACAGTTGCTATCACGGAAAGTAATTATTAGGTGATATCCTCCTATTTACCCTGAAGTTACTGAACCATCTTCCCTGGATTTGTGCAGGGTGTCTGCTAGTGTATCAAGATTCCACTTAGATTGGGAGTATGACTTAACTCATTTAAGTCAGCCAAATGCTATGTGATCATAATTTAGCGTCTTATTAACCTAATGACTTGAAATAAACTGATGCATTTCTGAAAATATGATAAAAATCCCTGATTTTCAAGGAGGCTGATCTTCCTCAAATGCTAAGCACTACAGAATCAAATTATATAATTAATTTGCTTTTGGTTGTGAGCTACAGAGCTTGATCAGGCTAATTACAGATTATGCTATGAGGAAAATATTTTTGTATGCACTAGTCTTTTTTTCTTCCAAGCATTTTTAATATGAGGTTTTAAAAAATCTTATTTAAGACAAAAAAGAAAACCTTCATATAATTATATTACCTACAGACTAATTTTTAAATACTTTAACACCAAACAATTAAATGGGCTATGATATCTTCAGTTGACAACATTTATTTATTTATTTATTTGCAATAAGGCCTCACAATATTGACCAGGTTGGTCTTGAACTCCTGAGCTCAAGAAATCCTTTGCTTTACCCTCCCAAATAGCTGGGCCTACAGCTGCCTGCCATTCTGTCCAGCTACTTAATCGCTTTTAGAGAAGACGACACCCATAGGATTTGTTGAACCTGAACTTCTTATGGTGTGTCTGATTTTAAATGAAATAAATTTTGCTGAAGTCTCACAAATGGTTAATTCTTCTGCCTTTATTACATGTTTTAAATAGTTGATTTATCTCTAAGTTTCTTGCAGCATAATTGTTTTATTGCTCCTTTTGCTAACTTTATGTGTCATTTTATTATAGCTGGTTAACTAAATGTATTCTCTCTGTAAATTTTAACAAGTTGCTCATGAAATTTTCCCAGCAGAAACTTTTTGTCTTGCATTTAAAAATGAAATACCTTGTCCTTTATTTAGAGAGTATATGTTTGGAAAATCATCCTGTTTATTTGTAAATAAAGATGAACCAACCAGTCACGATATAATTTGTCTTGTTACCGCTTTTTAAAAAATCCCTCATATTTATAAATATGATTCATTCACAAAACTACAGTTGATAGAATTAGGACCAAATATCTATCTATCTATCTATCTATCTATCTATTATCTATCTATCATCTATCTATCTATCTATCTATCTATATCTATTTATTTGAGACAGAGTCTTGCTCTGTTACCCAGGCTGGAGTGTAGTGGCGTGATCTTGGCTCCCTGCAACCTCCGCTTCCTGGGTTCGAGTGATTCTTCTGCCTCGGCCTCCTGAGTAGCTAGGACTACAGGTGCACACCACCACGCCCAGTTAATTTTTGTATTTTTAGTAGAGACAGGGTTTCATTATATTGGCCAGGCTGGTCTCAAACTCCTGACCTCATAATCTGCCTGCCTCGGCCTCCCAAAGTGCTGGGATTACAGGTGTGAGCCACTGTGCCCGGCCTAAATTGCTTTATAATGTTTCTGGATCTCCATAATTGAAACTTAATTTCCTCAGAGAAGAAAATGAAAAATGCAGAATGACTCCTCAGAGTTCAAGTCAGAGCACTTTGGTGGATTTAAACACTTTTTATGATATCAGGTTTTCATTAAATGAGTAGACTATCTCTAGCAATATTTACAGGCTGGGTGACTACAGGAAATGAAACCAGGCAGGTGTAGCCTTCTAGGAAGGCCTTGTTTGGCCTGACACTTGTGGCGCCAAGAGGAGCTAATAGCTCCTCTGGTCAATAGCTCCATCCATTTAGTTTTTAATTTCTACTTTTCATTTTTTCTGTATCTTGAGAGTTTTATTTATATTTTTTATATCCTCTCATTCTTTGATCAGCTTTTCAATTTTACCTTTTATTTCATTAAATATTTCAAGCATAATTTCCATCCTGTATATTAATTTCAGTATCTGTAATTCAATCAGTCAGTCTATTATTTGTTGTTTTGGTGATTCTCACTCGTGGTGATTTGTATCCTTGTATTTGGAGCTCACATTTTCTTATACTGAATCCTGCAGACTTAATTTGGGATGCTTTCTTTTAGAGAGGATTTATGTTTGCTTCTTCTGTGAGCCAATAATACTATTGTTCTGGTACCTCTAAAGTCCTTTGAGTCCCTGGAATATCAGATTAAGCTCCAAGTTGGATCTTTTGATTTCAGGAGTTATTGGGTCGACTCCACTTCATTGATTTCTACGCCACTTGCTTAATATCTTGCTGCTTCTTGCTCTGGTTTCAGCTAATTGGTTTGTTTTTCTCCTTGGTGATTCAGCTACTTTCTGGTGAGCACAGGAATGTATTGACATTTTTTTGTAGTAGTATATTCAGGAGGAATGAGAAGGCCCTTTGAGAATATCTATCTGTCATACTACTCAAAGTGGGAATTCCTAGTGGGTATTAATTTATCAGAAGAAACAAAGGCACAAAGATGGTATGTAGTATGCTCAAGATCACAGAGCTGGTGAGTGAGGAGGCCGTTACTGGAAGCCACGTGGTCTGGCTACACTTTTTTTTTTTTTGAGACAGAGTTTCGCTCTTGTTACCCAGGCTGGAGTGCAATGGCGCAATCTCGGCTCACCGCAACCTCCGCCTCCTGGGTTCAGGCAATCCTCCTGCCTCAGCCTCCTGAGTAGCTGGGATTACAGGCGTGCACCACCATGCCCAGCTAATTTTTTGTATTTTTAGTAGAGACGGGGTTTCACCATGTTGACCAGGATGGTCTCGATCTCTTGACCTCGTGATCCACCTGCCTCAGCCTTCCAAAGTGCTGGGATTACAGGCGTGAGCCACCGCGCCCGGCCCAAGCCTACACTTTTAACTACCACACACAAGTCTGAATCTCAGTGGATATTGCAAGTACTGCACGTAATACATTCGTGCAGAGCCCTCATGAATGGGATTAGTGCCCTTATAAAAGAGGCCCCAGAGAGACCCCTCACCATGTGAGGTGACAGGGAGAAATGGACCTTCACTGAATCTGCCAGCTACTTGATCTTGGACTTCCCAGTCTCCAGAGCTGGGAGAAATAAATTGCTATTGTTTACCAGCACCCAGTTTGTGGTGTTTTATTACAGCAGCCCAAACAGACTAAGACAGTTAGGAAACAGGGACTTAATTGTAGAGAATTATAACCAGTTCACTATCTTCATGGAGGATAAAAAGAAGAAGACTTGGATATCTTTATTTAGATATGAGTAAGAGTCATTCATATAGAAAGTTTGTTAACACTAAATTTGTTTCCTACTGGCTTAATTCTTAGCATTTAGTGGCTTTTGATTGTAGATAGAGAAGATTGAAGCAGAAACTCCCAGGTGTGAAATTCCAGGTCTCCAGGCAGTTTTATTATTCTGTGACCAGCTGCTGCTACCTGAGCTAGAGGTTCTCCAACCTTTGGCTGTGTTAGAAACACCTGGTGAGCTAATATGCAGATTATAGTGTCCTGTTGCTGGCTTCAGATCCGGTAAGTATTGGTTGGGAGCTAAAAATATGCATTTTTAACAATTCCCCAGGTGATTCTGGACCAGGTAGCCTGAGGCTCATATTTGGTAAAAGCTGGCCTAAGCTTGTTTTGGCAAGAAGAGCGATTTATGATGATGCATTCCTGGGTCCCTGTTCTCTCCTCTAAGCATACTTAACCCTAGGGTGAGTGTGTTTTGCTTGAGACTGTTAGTGTTATTTCCATAATTGTGTACTTGTGAAATGAAGTGATAATACATTTTTGGGCTATTTTTTGAATGACTACTAAAAAGTCCTTTTTGGTTTTTTTTTAGATGAAGTCTTGCTCTGTTGTACAGGCTGGACTGCAGTGGCACGATCTCAGCTCACTACAACCTCCACCTCTTGGTGGGTTCAAGGGATTCTCCTGCCTCAGCCTCCCAAATAGCTGGGAGTATAGGCATGCACCACAGCACCTGGCTAATTTTTGTATTTTTAGTAGAGATGGGGTTTTACCATGTTGACCAAGCTGTCTCGAACTCCTGACCCTCAAGTGATCCTCCCACCTCGGCCTCCCAACGTGCTGGGATTACAGGCATGAGCCACTGTGCCCAGCCTAAAAAGTACTTTTAAAAAATAGGCTTTACTTAGTCATAAGAAAAACAAAGTACTCACATATACAGCTTTGAACAACAGTGCCATCCATTGACCTATTTGTCTGCCTGGTCTACAGAATCTTACTTTTTTCTTGAGACTGGTTATTCCCACACTTAATTCTTCTAAATTTCTCCCTTATAGACTCCTTACCTACTTACCCTACCTGTACATGTTCAGACAGCATAGGGGCAACCTGTAGAGGGTGACAGGTAACCATAAACCAGTGGCTTTCTGGGTTTGGGTTACTGAATCTCTCTAGTGATTGCTGGAAATTTAAACATCAGACCTAGACCCTACCTTCCACCTTTCAGACCAGAATTCCACCTGATTAGCCCTGTCTTACTTTTGTTCATTCTCTATATGACTTGCAAGAGTTAAATCAGAACTTAATTTTATTTATTATCTAATGGCTACTTTTTAGGTCCTAGAATTATTACCATAATTAATGTCATATTTGAATGTTCTGAAGTACTTGAGTTCAGAGGCTTAGGAAATATGCATAGATATTATTGCAAAGAGATATAGACACTTAATGAAACTCAAAGATAAGTTCTATAAAAACAATAAAAAATGCCTCTCCTTTGGTGTCAGATAAAATGCTCTGTAGCTTGCAGGCCACATGCATAGCTAAAATAATTTTTCCATTTTCACCTACTGCAACAAAGAAAAAGCAGTAGCTATTTCAACCAAAAATAGTCTCCACGGTGATACAGACCCACTCAGCATGTGGCTGCAGCCCTTCACCCTGCCTTGCTCTTATTTCTTGTTTATAGCAGCAGGATGCGGTCATCAGCCAAGGGTCAGAGAGCCTCTATCCAGTAGTGTGCTTAAAAGGTCTTTGTCCTGCCTTATTCTGGAAATGAACGTAAGCAATGTGGATGGTGATAGCTGAATTACTATTATAGCAAATAAGTTAGAAGAGCCCTGTAAGAATCATAAATTACCTTAGCTGAAACTTTTTGTTTGTTTTGTTTTTTGAGATGGAGTCTTGTTCTGTCACCAGGCTGGAGTGCAGTGGTACGATCTCAGCTCACTGCAACCTCTGACTCCTTGGTTCAAGCAATTCTCTTACCTCAGCCTCCTGACTAGCTGGGAGGCACCTGCCACCATGCCTGGCTAATTTCTGTATTTTTAGTAGAGACTGGGTTTCACCATGTTGGCCAGGCTGGTCTTGGATGCCTGACCTCAAGTGATCCATCTGCCTCGGCCTCCCAAAGTGCTAGGATTGCAGGCGTGAACCACTGTGCCTGGCCAACTGAAACATTTGAAATGCAATTGCTCAGTCCTGCCCTTTTTCTGTCCTAATCTGTATTATGTACATACAGTCTCAAGAGCTAACATTCACCCAGCCCACCTGAGTCTGTCCTCCTACCTATCAGGATTTCCAGGCCCCGGGCTCTTCAGCATTCTCCCTCACCACTCCTGCTGTGGCTTCACTCATTTCTCCCAATCCCCTGAGCCCTGTGGCTGGCTATTCTGGGGACACAGTGACCTAGAATTCAATTTCCATCTGCTTCCACTACCTGCTTCCAAATGGCTGCCTTGCCTTCTGCACTTCTGGGGTCTAATTCCAGGAGGGCGCCCACTGCTGGCTGGAAGTCCTTCTCTTCTATTTATCCCTTTCATTTCCTCCCACCCTCCTAATAGAGGAAACTTAAAAACCTCTTTCATGCTCCTAGATCCTCAAACCCCCCTTTCTTCCATCCTTCTTGGCAACTAAGCTCAGTTCCTATATTATAGAGAAACTTGAGACCACATCACATGCCTGAGCTCCCTTAACCTCCTTCTTCATAAAATCCTTTGGCATCATATCATTCTCTCTTCCTCAACTTATGTTTCTGAGACTGAAAATGGCTCTTTCTCAAAGGTGAAATTCTCTGCCTGTTCTGGCCATGCTGTTAGTAATACCTTTTCTTACCTTTCTTTGCATTTTGTACTATGTTATGTTATGTTATGTTATTTTTGAGATGGAATTTCCCTCTGTTACCGAGGTTGGAGTGCAATGGTGTGACCTCAGCTCACTGAAACCTCAGTCTCCCAGGTTCAAGTCATTTTCCTGCCTCAGCCTCCCGAATAACTGGGATTACAGGCTCTTACCACCATAGCCAGGCAATTTTTGTGGTTTTAGTATAGGGATGGGGTTTCACTATGTTGGTCAGGCTGGTCTCGAACTCCTGACCTCAGGTGATCTGCCCTCCATGTCCTCCCAAAGTGCTGGGATTACAGGCATGAGCCACTGTGCCTGGCCCTTTCTTTGCATTTTAGATCTTTCCTCTTCTTCAGTGGCTCTTTCCTCTCACGTTTTAAGTGCACTGAAGAAATCCTAGCTTGCTATGGAGTTATGCATTTTTCCTTCCTGTTACATAATTTCATGTATCACATGGGTCTCCCTGTTTTTAAGTAGACTTTACCATCTCTGGCCTTAGGTGTGGAGGCAACCAAAAGAGCCATAATCTTGGCTTTTCAATTTCAAAAGCGAAGGTCCAAGTGTAAGACAAAGAGATTTGCAAGGAAGCAGGATGTTTCAAGAGTGAGTTTTGCAGCCTGTTAGGAGATAGGTTTCCTTAGCCATGGGGAGGGAAAGGGTCATAAAGGACAGCAGTGGGGTGAAAATCTGCCGGGTGTGAGAAGATGATGGCAGACATTGATGGTGGGCCTGGCAGTCATTCCCCTGCCTTCTTCCTTGTTGTCAGAATCCACTTCAAGCCATGAAAGCTGAAAATAACAGATGTTTTTGTTCCCAGCTTCCAGTGCCTCTAGCATGGTGGAGAAGGCCTTTGAGGGCTTTTACAAATATTTCCTTCTCTGATAAAAACAGAGAGACAAGGCTGGGCATGGTGGCTCATGCCTGTAACCCCAGCACTTTGGGATGCCAAGGCAGGTGGATTACTTGAGGTCAGGAGTTTGAGACCAGCCTGGCCAACATAGTGAAACCCCGTTTCTACTAAAAATATGAAAATTAGCTGGGCATGGTGGCAGGTGCCTGTAATCCCAGGTATTCAGGAGGCTGAGGCAGGAGAAATGCTTGAACTCAGGAGGTGGAGATTGCACCACTGTACTCCAGCCTGGGAGACAGAGTGAGATTCTGTTACAAAAAGAAAAAAAAGAAAGAGAGAGAGACAAGGAGGAATATACCCCTCCCCGACTGGCTTTGGGAGATTTTGTCCTGCAGCAGCCTTCCTATGGCCGAGGAGGAAGATGGGGAGTCTGAGTTCTCATGGGCGTTGTGGAGGTGCTAAACCAACCATGGGACCACCCACCTTTGGATCCCTTGATAGATAACAAGGTGTGCTATTGTTTAAGCCACGCTTATGCAGTTACATGGAGCTGAAAACATCCTATACTCCTTCTTAGAAAAACATCCCATTGCCAGGCATTGGAAGGGAGGTGGTAGAACTTCCAGATAGGCTGGGGGACCTTTGTCTCATGTCACATTAAATGTCTTGGTTGGTGGTCCATCATGCAGAGCTCCCCTCCACCCCATGGTAAGGGAATCATAAGAAATGGTTGTGTAACTTGTAAGAAAAGGCCTGAGACTCCAGAGAGCTCATTGTTGCCTCAGAATAGAATGGACGAATAGCCAAACTTTTCCTCTCCAAAGCAACAGGAAAGTCAGGGAGAAAAAGACCTGAAGGGGCTTTGGTGTGGAGGAGAGAACAGAGTGGTGGCTGCCATCCATACTCCTGGCTTGGAGGTCTGATGAACTCTGAGGTCCAGAAGGAAGAGGTACATCCTAATAGGACAGATAGGGCCTGATACCTCTTAATATTTCTGTTGCTACCTAACCTGTCCTTCCAACCATAGATGCAACCTCACGAAAAAATGGGGAAGGAAAACTTTGAATTGCCTGAGAAAAGCCTGAAATGGAGTTTACCTTAAACTGAGTAAAATCAAACTCCCTAACAGTGGAATAGGGGCTTGGGCCAAGAAGTTAATTTAGTTATAAAGTGAAAATTTCTTCTTTTATATATTAAATACTTGAATATGTGTCCAGAAATCTATCTTAAAACAAAACCCATCTTATCTTGATCCTGCTCTCTTCCAAAGTTCTCCATCCTCTTTTATTCCTTCACCAATAAACTTTTTTTGTTTTTTTTGAGACAGAGTTTCACTGTTGTTACCCAGACTGGAGTGCAATGGCACAATCTCGGCTCACCGCAACCTCTGCCTTCTGGGTTCAAGCAATTCTCCTGCCTCAGCCTCCTGAGTAGCTGGGACTACAGGCACACACCACCATGCCCAGCGAATTTTTGTATTTTTAGTAGAGACAGGGTTTCACCTTGTTGACCAGGATGGTCTCGATCTCTTAACCTCGTGATCCACCCGCCTTGGCCTCCCAAGGTGCTGGGATTATAGGCATGAGCCACCGTGCCCGGCCACCAATAAACTTTTTAAGAGAATTACCTATGCTTAGGAACTCTGCTTTGGTGAAATCTACTTGCTCAGTAACCCCTTCTCATCTGACATCTAGTGCTATGCAAACCTGCTATCCAACAGGTCCATTATTCAGAAAACATTTATTGAACATATACTTTGAACTGTCATTCTTTTTTCTCATTTGGAAAAGCCAGTTTGATTAATGAATAAGGAGCCTCACACATATTCCACTGACCCTTCAACTGAATCCAAACCCAACCCACCCTCTTTGCCCTCACACCAGCTTAACCTCCTGGTTTGTGAGCTACAGATAGACTCAAGACTCCAGGGTCATCTTTTAATTTTTCCTTTTCCCCATCCAACCCATTTCAAGAGTGTTGGCTTTTGGGAATAGACAAATGAACCAGGTCTCTGGTTCTTAACTACAAAGGTGCTTCAGAATCACCTGTGTTAAAACAAAGGCTAAACACAATTTAAAAAAGGATACGCCTAAGCCCTACTCCAGGTGGACTGAATCAGAATGTGGAGCCCGATCAGAATATCCTCTCCCTCATCGTGCTCTGTGAACTGACCAGAGGGGACTCCTATGCTCTTCTCTGGCAGTTTCCTGTCTGCCTAGCCACATGGGAGCTGCTTCTGACCATCCCTTGCTCCTGAGTCTTTTTAGCAACCAGCCTGGTGCTGGGGTGATACCTACTGATTTGGTTGAATGTGCATCTCCAAGTGCATTGAATGAATTGTATCTTTGCATTTTTATTTTATTATTTTTTAAGACAGGGTCTCATTCTGTCACCCAGGCTGGAGTGCAGTGGCATGATCTCAGCTCACCGCAGCCTTGACCTCCCAGCCTCAAGTGATCCTCCCCCTCAGCTTACTGAGTAGCTGGGACCACAGGCATGCACCACCATGCCTGGCTAATTTTGTTTCATTTTTTCTAGAGACAGTGTCTTACTATGGCTGCCTTGCCTTCTGCACTTCTGGGATCTAACTCCAGGAGGGCCTCCACTACTGGCCGGAAGTTCTTCTCACCTATTCATCCCTTTCATTTCCTCTCACCCTCCTAATAGAAGCACCTTAAAACTTCTTCCACGCTCTTAGATCCTCAAACCCACCTTTTTCACTTCCTTCTTGACAACAAAGCTCAGGTTCTATATTATAGAGAAACTTGAGACCACATCGTATGCCTGAGGATCTCAAACTCTTGGGCTCAAGCCATTCACTTGCCTAGACCATCCAAAGTGCTGGGATTACAGGCATGAACCCTGAACCTGGTCCTCTTCCTCCTCCTCCTCCTCCTCCCTCCTCCTCCTCCTCCTCCTCCTTCTCCTCCTTCTTCTTCTTCTCCTTCTTCTTCTTCTGATGGAGTCTCACTCTGTAGCCCAGGCTGGAGTGCAGTGGCTCCATCTGGGCTCACAGCAACCTCCACCTCCCGGGTCCTGGTTCAAGCAATTCTCCTGCCTCGGCCTCCCAAGTAGCTGGGATTACAGCCGCCTGCCACCATGCTCAGCTAATGTTTGTATTTTTAGTAGAGATGGGGTTTCACCATGTTGGCCAGGCTGGTCTCGAACTCCTGACCTCATGATCCACCCGTCTTGGCCTCCCAAAGTGCTGGGATTACAGGTGTGAGCCACTGTGCCCTACCTTTTTCTTCTTTTAAAAACTAGGCACAGGGTCTTGCTCTTTCACCCAGGCTGGAGTGCAGTGGTGCAATCATAGTTCACTGCAGCCTTGAACTCCCAGGCTCAAGTGATCCTCCTCCCACTTTGACCTCCCATTACAGGCTTAAGTCACCATGCTGGGGCGAAATGGATTGTATCTTTAAGAAGTATCCAGCCTGCCATGTAATTTAGGACATGTATTTGAGCCATTTGATCCTTCACATGATGAATCTGGTGGTGGAGATGGGGGTTTCTAATGTACCACTGTCCCCTAATATATTAGGTTGGTGCAAAAGTAATTGTGCTTTCTGCCATTACTGTTAGTGGCAGAATAACCCAATAATCCATCACAAATTGTTTTTTTTTGGACTTCGAGAAGGTGTATACAACATTCACAGACAGCCTCAGTTCAGAGCCCTCCTGAACCACAATGAACTGTGAGGCCCAAGACTCCTGCTCACTCATTCGGCCTGGTCCACTTACTCTAGGGTCCATCCCTAGTCAGAGGCAGGGCTGTGGTTGGCTATGGTCATGTGTCAGTTGCTCATCCAGTGGACATCTAATCAGTTAGTTGGCCATTTATTCATTCATTCATTCATGCAGGCATCCAGTTATAAAGTCATCCATTCACCCACTCAATAGAAATGTGCTGAGAGCCTACTATGTGTCGGGAGCTATTTTCACATTGGAGACAAAACAGAGTGACATGAAGAGCACAGACCCCTTGGAGCCTATGGGGATGGCGTTGAGCGGTTTCGCAGGAGAGCTCCTGCCCGGGAGGACTAATGCCCAGCACCTGGCTCATCCTCCCCACACGCCCAGCTCTTTCGGCTTTGCTCCTTGCAGCTGGGGCTGGGTGTGGGGTTCCAACCTGGCTGGTGAGAAGCTCCAGGTTAGGGATGAAGCGGAGAATGGGAAAGGTGACACGAACACAAGAATGTAGCGGGAACGTTGTAGGAAAGATGGCTTGGAGAGGCGACCCCGGCGTGGCCGTGAGCGTGTTTCCAAGTTGCTGTGAGCATTGTCTTTGGGGGAGGGGCGGGAAGGAAAAGGAGAGGTCGGGGACGGACTCGGCGAGGCGAGGAAGGGGAGATCCAGCCGCCGGGCGCCGTAGCTCGGCCGCTCTGCCCGGGAGGCTGGGCTCTCGGGACGCCGGCGGCGGCCGCGGGGCTGGCGGCTGCGGGGCGCGGGGCGGCGCGGCGGGGGCGCGCGGCGGGAGGGGCTGTGCGCGGCGCGGCCCCCGAGCGCACCGGGCCTGCAGAGGAGCTCGCGCCCGGCCGGGCTCGGCGCCGGTTCCCCCAGCCTGGGCAGCCGCCCGGCAGCCCCTCGTCAGACCATGGCGACTGACAGTGAGTGCGCTCCGCCGCGGAAGCCCGGGGGTCGGGGGAGGCCGCGGCGCCCAGGGTGGGAAGTTCTCGGCTTTCAGACGCTGCCTTTGTGCTGGCTCGCGGGAGCAGCGGCCGGGTCCCCCACGGCTTATCACCCTTGGCTGCCTGGCAGGGCTTGGAAGGGCAGGTGGCCCTGGCGGCCCGCCCCGCGAGGGATGTGGCAGAAGGGTGTGCGCCAGGAGCCAAGGCATAGGGGACCCTTGATGCCGTGGAGCAGCGGGGCCTGCCATCGCAGCCCTTCGCGGGCACTGCCCCCAGGCCCAGAGCCAGCCTTCAGGAAGCCGGGCAAACGAAGGCACCGCGCGTTTTTGGCGCTGTGAGTTCAAGGTTCGCCTCGAGCCCTGGATCGGGTTTGTGCGTCTGCCTTCCTGGGATCAGGGTGGTTTGCAGCGCTTGGCTGCCCAGTGGCCCACGAGCTGTGTTCGCTGCGGGCAGCACAGGGCCGGCTGGAGACCGCATTTGCTTACCATGGTCAGTCGATGGGAGGAGTGCCTGAAGACATCAGGTGGAAACTCTGAATGGAAGCGTTGGAAGGCGCTGGGTTGGCCTGCTTTTGGCATCTTGGCACCAATGCTTTTCTGGCTCAGTGCCTTTAGAAATTGGAATCCGGTCTATGAAAACTGGTTAAGTTAGTTGCATCTGAAGCCAGATACGTATTAGTGGAGCCTCAAAGGGAGTTCAGGGTAAAACCGGGTCATACCTGCCTTATACCTAGCATCCAAAGTCACTAGCATAGGCTTGGCGCATGTTAGGGACTTCATTAGATGAGTGAATGGGCTGGATGTGGTGTCTCAGGCCTGTAATCCCAGCACTTTGGGAGGCTGAGGCTGGAGGATCACTGGAGTCCAGGAGCTTGAGGCTGCGGTGAGCTAGGATCCTGCCATTGGATTCCAGTCTGGGCCACAGAGGAAAAAACAAAAGGGTGAGTGGTGTGCTGGCTACAGAGGCCCTTTGGGAGGTATTTTTTGAGAGGTGAGGAGGAAGAGAGATGGGAAAATGAGATGTTAACATTTCTGCAATAATTTATTTTTCCTGTAAACGATTATCCCAGCCAAGAACACAGCTTTAGGGTAGTGCAGAGAGGAGTTTTTGTAGTCGAACAGATCTGTATTTTATTTCTCCAGAATTCACTAGCAGTGGGACCATGGCATTGGCCTCAGTTTCTCTAAATTAGGACAGGGCTGTCATTCATAGCTCTTACAAGTGATGGGCACACAGGTGACCTTCAGTAAACGGTGGTTGCCATCTCTCTGCTGCTTTGCCATCATCTGATATGTAACATATGTGTGTGTGTTTAGAAAAAAAATTATGGTTGAGGCTTTACTTAACAAAGTAAGACTCAACAAAGAAGGAGATCATGAGATTTGGCCTTACTGTATTATTCAGGAAAAACAAAGGCAAAGGGTTCAAAGTATCTACTGGCAATTGTGCATCACACACACAGTGAGACAGTTTGTTTATTTATTTAGTTGAGATGAAGTCTTGCTCTGTTGCCCAGGCTGAAGTGCAATAATGTGATCATGGCTCACTGCAACCTCTGCCTCCCAGATTTAAGCAATTCTCCTGGCTTAGTCTTCCAAGTAGGTGGGATTACAGGCACATGCCACAATGCCTAGCTAATTTTTGTATTTTTAGTAGAGGTGGGGTTTCATCATGTTGGGCAGGGTGGTCTCGAACTCCTAACTTCAGGTGATCCACCCATCTTGGCCTCCCAAAGTGCTGGGATTACAGGTGTGAACCACCGTGCCTGGCTAGTTCTCTTACTTATTTTCTTATGCTTTGGTTAAGATGATACATTTAGTATCCAAGAAAAATAAACTGAGATGCTTCCATACCAATTTATTTAGATTAATGTTTCTTCTCTTTCCTTATATGGTATATTCAACTGTACTGAAGAATCAAACTTTTGCCCATTGATTTTGTTTATGAAAAATTATGATGATATTTGACCATCTTAGCTCTTGAGCAGTTTTTTAGGCTCAATCTTATGCTCTTTCTCAGCTGAGATGGAGCTAGAAATCTGAAAAGTTTTCAAAGTGTAGAGGATCATTATTTCGTCTTTGTTCTTATTCAAAAGTAATGCGAGAGGCTTACTATGTGTTCCTACTATCAAAAGGGAGAGAAGGAAACTATTCTCAGTCAGTGTCCTGAAAAATTTCTCTCAAAGCTTGACCACATCTGCAGCTTGAAGTCCCACAACCTTCTGATAGTTAGCATGAAGGTGATTCTGAAACTGTAGAGCCCAGGGCTTCTCTCAGATACACAGTTCTTTAGTTAGCTCTGGTCCTTGGTCCTGGTTGTATATTAGAATTACTTCAGAGAGCTTTAAAAAAGTACCCTGATATTAGTATTTTTTAAAGTGAGGTTTTTTGTTTGTTTGTTTGTTTTTGAGACAGAATCTTGCTCTATTGTTTAGGCTGGAGTGTAGCGGTGCGATCTCAGCTAACTGCAACCTCCACCTCCCAGGTTCAAGTGATTCTCCTGCCTCAGCCTCCCAAGCAGCTGTAACTACAGTGGCTAATTTTTGTATTTTTAGTAGAGATAGGGTTTCACCGTGTTAGCCAGGATGGTCTTGATCTCCTGACCTCTTGATCACCTGCCTCAGTCTCCCAAAGTGCTGGGATAACAGGTGTGAGCCACCTCACCTCACTGTGAAAAATGAGGTCTTAAAGTTTAACATGCATCAGAGTTACCCGGAGAGCTTATTCAAACAGATCGCTGGACTTCACTCCCAGAGTTTCTGATTCAGTAGGTCTGGGGTGCATCTTGAGAATTTACATTTCTAACAAGTTCCAGTGATACAGAAACTACTGTTCCTCTGTCCTTCTCCCTACTTCTGCAGGTGAGGAAATGACAGCTGAGGGGCAGGTGGGAACAGAGTGATGAGCACTTTAGCAGTCCTGTCTTGTCACCGTGAACTGAATACATAACCTGGATAAGATAAATCAAACCTGGGCACACTATTGCTTTGGGGGTTAGCTGACTGCGTTTTTCTCCCCCACAGAACTTCCCCTTGAGGGAAAAATTGGTTCTAAAACCAGGCGAAATCCAAGTGTTCTATTCCAGTCACTTCTGGAGAGAATCCAGAAAGACCTTCTATATGAATGTAGCATGTAAATTATATAAAACATGGAGATATTTTTAAAATATTTGCCTGGAAACCTATAATGTTCACAAAAAAGAACATAGCCAGTAGAAAATGTCCTTATGTCTAGATAGCATGCCGTTTAAGGGCAGATTCCAGAGGAGAAAAGGAGAACTTGAGAGCTTCACCTTGGTTTTCAGTAAGTTATCATGAAACCATGAGGAACTTTGAGATCCCAGTTGTGTAAAGTGGTGGTACTTGGGTATTGAACTATTTCATGATTTCCTCAGTGACAAGCATTCCAGATATTTTGCATCCAGAACACAAAAGTAGTGAAGTACTACTTTTCTTTTTTTATTCCATTTATGGCATTTGTTGCATTATTAGTACTTCCTTTTATAGGTGTTTATTTCTGAAGTCACTTTAGTCTGTTTGTAAGAATAATTTCTTAGGAACAGCCAGGCATGTTTAGGCAATGTTGGGAACATCTAACTCTATTATACCCTGGAAATCTTGGGCAATTTTTGGATGGATGGGACTTTGGGGCTGTGATTGATGAGCATTTGTTATTGTAAAAGGAGACGTCTGTCCCCGTTTGGGTGCTCCTGGCTTCCTGGCTGATCTCGTGTCATTTTTGCCTGTTCCATCACAGGCTGATGTTCCCGCCCTGCAGTCAGTGTCCACCAGCAGCCACTCCTTCCCTTCTTCTTGCTGGCAACCTGCAATTTCCTTTCTCCTCATCCTGTCTCCTCCATCAACAATTTCCACTCAGTGCTCAGTCCTGGAAGAGAATGGGTAGGGGTAGAGGCCCTCAACAAGTCCAGGTTAGAAACCAGTGCTAAACAGTTACTTGAAATGTTCAAAATTTCAGATGCTTCGACTGTAAGAGAAAATTGCTTCACTTTGGCTGAAAATGGGTGGAAAATCTTGAGTTACATTATTTCTAAGCCTAGTCATTATTAAAAAGTTTACAAATGATGGCAACTAAAAAATATAGACAGACTAAGAGGTTAGAAAATTATTATTTTGAAACTGTCATAGCAATAATTGACTCAAGCAAGATTCATCCATGGATGCTGAACGTTATGTGAGAATTTTAAGAGGAACAGAATTATTTACATTGTTAAGGAATTTCCCTCAGGGCAGCCTGTTTCTCTAGGACCCCTCTCTGCTGCAGAGAGCTTGTCTCTTTGTTTCTTGGTTAAGAACTTCTGCTCTTAACCTCAAAAAAAAAAAAAAAAAGCATTTTCCCCAAAGGTTATTAATAGGAAAATGGAAAATGGAGGGGAAAGCCTGGAGTATACTAACTTAACCAAATAATCAAAGTTAATAATAACAATAGTCGGGCCAGGTGCGGTGACTCATGCCTGTAATCCCAGCACGTTGGGAGGCCAAGGTGGGCAGATCACCCGAGGTCAGGAGTTCAAGACCAGCCTGACCAACATGGTGAAACCTTGTATCTACTAAAAATACAAAAAATTAGCCGGGTGTGGTGGTGGGCACCTGTAATCCCAGCTACTTGGGAGGTTGAGGCAGGAGAATCACTTGAACTCGGGAGGTGGAGGTTGCAGTGAGCCAAGATCACACCATTGCACTCCAGCCTGGGCAACGAGAGCAAAACTCTGTCTCTAAATAAATCAATCAAACAAGCAAACAATAATGGGACAAACTGATATCCTGTACTTCCTGATATGAAGCACTGAGAAAGACACAGTGCTACCTCTTGTGTCAAAAATGTATAAGCTGGTTCTGATCATGAGGAAACATCATGTCATGAAAGACATCAATGTTATGAAAGACAGCTGAGGCTCTGTTCAGACTGAAAAAGACTAAAGAAGCCACTAAATGCAATGGATGATTCTAGGTTGTATCCTAGATCAGGAAAAAAATGCGACAAAGGGACTATATTGTGATAATTGGTGAGATTTGAATATGGTTTGTATATTGGATAGTAGCATTGTATCAGGGTTACATTTCTTAAATTTGGTATTTTTATTGTGGTTGAAATGGGACATGATATCTGCACCTAAACCTCAAATGCTTGAGGAAAAAAGGATACATGCATGTAAGTGTGCATTGATATTTATATGTGTATCACATGAGAGAGAAAGCAAATGTAGCCAAAGGTTAGCATTTGGTGAATTTAGGAGTTCCTTATGCTGTTCTTGTAGCTCTTCTGCAGATTTGGGGAAGAGGGAGTTTATAAGTGAAAGCACTGAGATATTCTATATTCTAGGCTTTATGGTCTAATACCACTGAGTTTATTTTTTGAAATAAATAATGTTGGACTCCTGATTTTGTTGTGAAGTGATAATGTTAGCCAAACTTTTCATTAGGGAAAATGTCATATATACAAGAAGAGAGAATAGTATAGTGAACCCCAGTATTCAGGTCACAGAGCTTTAACTAGTGCTAGTATTTCACCGGTCCTGTTGCCTCCACCTCCACCCCCACCTTTTTGGAAGAAGCATTTTGAAGGCAAATCCAAGACATCATGGTGCTTCACTCCCCTCTGTGCGTGCTTCTCTCCTCATAATCCCCGTGCTGGTATCAGACTTCGATAGCAATTCTGCAATAAGAGATGACAGCATTTGGAGATGATTAATGTTATAGAAAGCAGAGTTCTGGGGAATGTACTGATTTGACATATATGGGCTGTGTACTTGTTTTAAGTTTGAAGAGCTGACTAAGCCTGGGTAATTACAAACAGTGTAGAAGAAAAGGTCTGCGTGTTCTCGTTTTGTTTTCTAAACTGCTCCTCCTGTTTTTAGAGCAAGAATTAAATTCTAGAAAAAAACATGAAGATGGTTATGGCGACAGTATTCTCGACTGATTTACCCAGTTGATATTATCCTATTAAATCATTCTAAGAGTAAATCAGCATAAATAATTTCACACTGTATGAATAGAATTCCTATGTTTTCACTTCAGCATGCATCTTTGAATTGGTAAACCTAGTGAAGCTTTTTCTTGACCAATCTGACTTTCTAAATGTATGTAGAACTTTGTCTATATGTTTTATAATAGAAATGGGACAGATCTCTTGTGAGGAATAAACCTTCCCTTCTCCTGAGTATAGTACATTTGGATGACATTTGTCCTTTTAGGTTACTAAGATATTATTTAGTCATTAACTACTATTACTATTATTTGGTCATTAACTACTATATACTATTATTAGTATTATGAATGGATAAGATACATATCATGCCATTTAATAATTATCTGTATATGAAGATGATAATCAAACTCACCTATAGTGCTTTCTAGTAGATTAGAGATGCATCTGAGGCACATATTACAAATAAAATTTTTATGCACAGCTGTCATCCTTCCATTAAGGATTATACATATCTGATTTTACGTAGTTTAAATTTACAGATGGATATCACCCCATTATTATTGTGAGAATATATTCTTCTGGCTTCTAACTTTAGGACTATAATAAGTCACATTCTATAGTTTTACTCACAATGGAGCAAAGGTTAAGAGACATAAAATGATTTTACCCACCCTGCATGAAAATGCCCCTGGTTTATATACTTAATTCAAAAGACCATCATAAACATAATCTAGCAATTACAAGGAAGTTTTCAATTGGCTTAGCTCAGTAGAAATTTCAAAAGATTGATGAACTGAATGTGGTATGGTGGAAGAGAGGTGCCTGAGTTTGAACTCTGGCCCTGACACTCAGTGGCTGGGTAACAGGTAAACTGTTTAACTTCCCAGAGGCTTTAGGTTGTTCCGCTCTGAGGAATTACAAGGAGTAGAAGAGATGGAACAGAGTTTCTGGCACATCATATGCATTGAGAAGTGTCTGTCCCTTTACCTGCTATAAAATCCTTCCCATGGCGTGTCCCTCACATAGGGTGTTCCTCATATTGTGAGAACAATCTGACTCTCAGAAGCAGGGTGCCCAGTCAGTGATTCCATTTTTTTGTACATGAGAAATATAAAATTAAATGTAAGACTAGGGAAGAGAATGTAGGACAAGCACCCAAAGGTGCAGAACTCAGATTTTAAATAGAAGTATTAATCATGTTTTCTTCCCCAATGCTTATTGTTTTGTGCAAGTGTACTTGTACCACGAGCATGTGGATTTGTGAAACATGCACACACACAACTTGTAGAAACCTTGGGAGAGTTCAGTGCTGGGCTCTGAAAGGGGCTACAACTGCTACCTCTTTGGTTTAAGAGCCTAGAGGGTTCTGTGCACTTCTCTGCTGATGTGCATTTGGCAATCTCTCTGGGCTTCGTGGCCTACCCCTTTCAGGAATGACGGATGGATAACTGAAGCACTGGGTGGATATTGCTGCAAGGCACCTCTTCAGAGTTTTATTTATTTATTTATTTATTTTGAGATGGAGTCTTGCTCTGTCACTCAGACTGGAGTGCAGTGGCACGATCTAGGCTCATTACAGCCTCTGCCTCCCGGGTCCAAGGGATTCTCCTGCCTCAGGCTCCTGAGTAGCTGGAATTTCAGGTGCCTGCCACCACATGCAGCTAATTTTTGTATTTTTAGTAGAGACAGTGTTTCACTGTGTTGGCCAGGCTGATAAACTCCTGATGCCAAGTGATCTGCCTGCCTTACTTCTCAGAGTTTAATGCCCTCCTGCTCTGAAGTTTTATGAAAGCCCCTTCAATGATGTTTATAAGCCTGAAAAATTTCTGGCTGCTCATTTTTGAGGTTTAAAAAGGCTTGATATTCTAGTAATACCCACACATAAATGACTTTGTCTCCACTGGCCCTGACCTTAGCCATCCAGGCCTCCTTCTGGGAGTAGCCGTTCTCTGTCTCAGACATCTGCTCTGGGATCCTCCCACTGCCCATCTGGCATTCTCTCTCTCTCTATCTCTCTGTCTGTCTGTCTGTCTCTCTCTCTCTCTCGCTTCCCAGCTCTTGCTCTTAACTCCCCATACCTGCCAATCTGCTTTTCCCTTTGGTTTCACTCTTCTTTGGTATTTTGGCTGACACACACCAGCTCTGTTAGTGTCAGGTTTGCAGATCCCTCAGCAGCTCAGCTGCGTTCAACAGCCCTCCCCTGGTTCTCCACAGGAAGAAGGTAAAGGATGACCCCTCTCCCCTAACCCCTATTTCTTAGACTTTTTAGAAACACATTACAATATCTTTCCTAAATGGCCCATTAGCATAAAATCAATTGTTAGATTTTAGTGGTGATAATTAGAACCATAGTCATATTTTCTACAGTGTTATTTTTCTTATACTTCCTCTATATTTGTTATCTATTGCTGCATAACAAATTGCCACAAACCTAGTGGCTTAAAAAGATACTTATCTGTCATTCCACAGCTTTGTAAGTCAGGAGTTAGCACAGTTGCATTCAAGGTGTCAGCTAGGGCTGGGTTCTCATCTGAAGGCTTGAGTGGGGCAGATTCACTACTGAGCTCATGGATGTTGGCAGGATTCAGACTCTTGGAGGCTGATGGACTGAGGGCCTCAATTTCTTACTGGCTATTGGCTAGAGGCCACCCTCAGTTCCTTCTGTGTGAACCTCCCAATATGGCTACTTGCTTCATCAAAGCCAGTTAGGGAGAAAGTCTCCTAGTAAGACGGTTGTTAAAACCTTATGTAGTAGAATCATGCAAGTGACGTACCTTTGCTGTATTCTCTTGGTTAGTAGCAAATCATAGGTTCTTTCTTAACTCAAAAGGAAGGGATTAAACAAGGGTGTGAGTACTAGGAGATGGGGGTAATCATAAGTCATCTTAGAATCTGTTGCTATACTCCTCATGAAACTTTCATATCTACTTCTTCAATTTGATTTTTATCTGGAGTATTACATTTCCTCTATAAAACTTTAGATATCATTGGAATGATGTATTAGTAAGGGTTCTTCAGAGAGACAAAGGATGTATCTATAAAAATTGATTTATTGGGGGGATTGGCTCACATGATCATGAAGTAAAGTCCCAGCATGGGTCATCAGCAAGCTAGAGAACCAGAGAAGCCAGAGGCGTGGCTCTCAGAGAGCGTGGTAGCATGGCTCAGTCCAATTCTGAAAGCCTCAGAACTGGGGAAGCCAACAGTACAGCACCCAGTGTGAGGCCAAAAGCCTGAGAGCTTCCAGGAGCTTGCTGGTACAAGTCCAATAATCTGAAAGCTGAAGAACCTGGAGTCTGATGTCCAAGGGCAGGAAGAAAAAGTCCTGCTCCAGGAGGGAAAGAGAGAGCAGGGGGTGGATCCCCTATCTTTCCCCCAACTCTGCTTTGTCCTAGCAGGGCCCCCAGCTGACTGGATGGTGCCTGTCCACACTGAGGGTTGTTGGTCTTCCTCTCTTAGCCCACTGACTCCCGTGTCATTCTTCTCCGGAAACACCTTCACAGACACATCCAGAAACAGTGCTCACCAGCCGTCTAGGCATCCTTCAGTCCAGTCAAGTTGACACCTACTATTAACCATTGCAGGTGGTAAAGCCTGAAATAATTGTCTTGGTCTGAGAAGAAACTGTTCCGTTCTTTCCAACCTGAGAGCTGTTGCACTGCTGAAACAATGGTGCTGGCAGAGTAATTTTTGGTGTTTGAGCTGCTATTGAAAAAGTCTGTCTGAATAAGAGGCTGCTGTGGTGAGCTCTGAAGAAGCAGAAGGCAGTATGCTTTGTGAATTAATTTTATGAAGACATTACAGATTTATAAAAATTAAAACACACATATCGTCTCACTTTTGGAAAAGTTTAAAAACATAGGAAGTCAGAATGACACTCTGAAACTAAGGTTGAAAGTGGGTAAAGGTCACAGAGTGAGAAAAGTGATACCAAAGAGCAACTGTTTACTCATGGGAGAAGAATGGATTTTATTAGGGTACCTTGCCAATGTGTGAGGCATTATATGGGGATAGGATATTACTTAAAGTTCTAAGGCTCTATTTTTAAAAATTTTTTATTTAATTAATTTATTTATTTGAAATGGATTTTCACTCTTGTTGCCCAGGCTGGAATGCTGTGGCACAATCTCAGCTCACTGCAATCTCCGCCTCCCGGGTTCAAGCAGTTCTCCTATCTTAGCCTCCTGAGTAGCTGGAATTACAGGCGCTCGCCACCACGCCCAGCTAAATTTTTACATTTTTAGTAGAGATGGGGTTTCATTATGTTGGCCAGGGTGGTCTCGAACTCCTGACCTCATGATCCTTGTCTTGGCCTCCCAAAGTGCTGGGATTACAGGCGTGAGCCACCGCACCCGACCTACTTTTTTTAATTGTTAATTTGCTTTTAAGAGACAGTGTCTTACTCTGTTGCCCAGGCTGGAAAGCAGTATAAAGTTTTAATATGCTTATGTTGTATACTCTTAATTATTTTATCCACTTCAAACTATTGCTTTGCACCTTAAAAAAGCGTGACAGAGGCCGAGTGTGGTGGCTAGTGCCTGTAATCCCAGCACTTTAGGAGGCTGACGTAGGTGGATCGATTGAAGCCAGGAGTACAAGACCAGTCAGGCCAACATGGCAAAACCCTGTCTCTACCAAAAATCTGAAAAAAAACCCAAAATGAGCCAGACATGGTGTTATACACTTGTAACCCCAGCTACTCGGGAGGCTGAGGCAGGAGAATCGCTTGAGCCTGGGAGGTGGAGGTTGCAGTGTACTGAGATTGGGCCACTGCACTCCAGCCTGAGTGACAGAGCGAGATCCTGTCTCAAAAAACAAACTAGCAAAAAACAGAGTGTGATGGAAATCTAGAAACTGGAGAGTGACTGACTGCTTCATGACACTGTTTTGTGTGATGAAAAACTGCTGGTTGAATTCTTGAAACTCCGTCTCAAAAAAAAAAAAAAAGATGATTGTCTTAGAGTTTAAAATATAAAACTATTCTCAAGAGTTTGCTTAATGGAAAAGACTGATTTGATTCCATGTCCCTTACTTGAAACTCTGAACACTATTTGTAATCAACTTAAGACTATCCCACTTTTTATGAACTCACGTGGATCCCAGAGACAAACATTTTTATTTTATCTGAGAAAATTGGTCTATATAAAATGAATACAAAGAGAAGAGTCTGAGCTCACTTTATTAAAAAGGGTTCTCTTCTCCACTGTGGCCCAAGTCACATACTGTTCTGTTTTCTCTTTGAAATCTTTGTCAACCCTCCCATTCAGAATCTGTCACTCATTTTATTCATACCGCTTATATTTCTTTCTTTTTTGACCTTATTCTAGTCTATGCTCTCCTTGAAGGAAAGAACTAATTTTGCAGGTATTTCTCAATTTTGTTTTCTATTGAATATGTGTGGTGATGGCTTATCTATAATAAGCATTTTAATGTTTGCCAAATTCATTGTTTACCTACTGTGAGGCTGCCGTTTGTTCCTGTATCCCATCCTTTACTCCAGCATTTTCCAAAGTGTGAACTCAAGGTAATGGTGGTCCCTAAGACTTTTAGAGGGTCTGCAAGGTGAAAACTGCTTTCATAATAATAAGAATGTATTTTTTACTCTCACTTTCTTGAGCATACACCAACATTTTCAGAGGATGCCTGAGGAGCTATCACCTCATCATCCTGTGGCTAATCAAATGTGTGCTTGTATATTCTTCTGTTTGAAAAATTTCTCATCTTTAATTTTGGACATGGTAAACATCAGTAAATTAAACAAAAACTAAAGTGCTTTGGGGTCCTTAAAACTTCAAAGTAGAAAAGAGCCCTAAAACAAAACAAAACAAAAAAAATGGAAAACTCCTTTTACTGTGTCATAGGTTATTCTGGAACAAATCCTCCATTAGCGTCTTGAAAAATGAAGTGTGATCCTTGCTGGTTCTTTCACGTTTGAGAGTGGGGCACCAAAATAGCTTGTGAGGAGGGTTGTGGGCTGCTTCACTTGTGTCACTTCAGGGCAATTATCCAGGAATCCATGTCACTGTGGGCCCCAGCTCCTGGTATTTGTAGATGTAGTACGTCCTCACTTAATGTCATTGATAGGTTCTTAGAAACTGTGACTTTAAGCAAAACAACATTTAACAAAACCAATTTTACCATAAAGTAATTGATGTGAACAAGAGTTAAGTTCTTGGCTGGGGTTCATGCCTGTAATCCCAGCACTTTGGGAGGCGGAGGCAGGTAGATTGCTTGAACCCAGGAGTTTGAGACTAGTTTGGGCCACATAGTAAGACCCTGTCTCTACAAAAAGAATGCAAAAATCAGCCAGGCATGGTGGTATGTGCCTATAGTCCTAGCTACTTGGGAGGCTGAGGTAGGAGGATGGATTGAGCCCAGGGACATGGAGGCTGCAGTGAGCTGAGATCATGCCACTGATTCCAGCCTGGGCGACAGAGCAAGACCCTATCTTAACAACAACAACAACAAAAGCAAACTAAGTTTCTATGGTGTATTTCTTGTCACAAAACTTCTAAATAAAGGCCCCAAACCCTTTAATATTAAACACTGAAATAAATGTGAGCTATATGTACATTTAAGAAAGATTAATAAAAACAAGTAAGAGATTATCTAATTTTTGGTGAATCGGTGAGTAATAATGGTCTATGATGCGGTGGGCTAAATCAACAAATTAACTTTTGCAAAGTGAAAGTTGTCAGGAGCACTTCCTGCCACCCCACAGTTCAAAAAGTAAACAAGGGCTTGCTGAGTGCTTTCATAGTCATCATTTATTTTTGTGCATTGGTACAATTATCATAAACTTTATAAAGTTTTGTAATAATTTGTTTTTATTTCTCCATTTATTTTTCAACTCACTTATTCCAGTTCAGCATTGTGGGTGGCTGGTGCCTGATCTGGCAGCTCAGGTGCAAGGTGGGAAGCAGCCCTGGACAGGACGTCGTCCCATCTCAGGGCACTCCCAGCCACCCTCACTCACGGTGGGGCCAAGTGCACATTTTTGGGATGTGGGAGGAAAGTGGGGTACCCAGAGAAAATCTATGCAGACATGGGCGGAACAGCCGACTCCACACAGACAGTGGCTCTGGTCAGGAACAGAGTGTTTTGTTCTCATCAATGTTATAACAAAACAACATTTTTTGAGAACCTGCTGTATTTTTTTTTTCTGGGCCCAGTAATTTTCTTTACTGATGAAGATTCCAATTTCCTTTCTCTCTCTCTCTCCCTGAAAATGCTTCTGGGCATAAGCCTAGTTGTCAATATTTTGTGAATTCAGGAGGTGAAGAGGCTTGGCAGCCTTCCCTTTTATTATCATGGACTCTTCCTGAATACTCCATTTTTGGTACAGAACCTCATTCTTGCTACGAGGGATGCCTGGTTTCCAAATCCACAGCCTTCCTGCTTTTATTTCACCAGAGATTAAACAGAGGTCCCTGTAGACTTGGTGTATTAGTCAGCTGGGACTCCCATAACAAAATACCACTGACTGGGTGGCCTAAACAACACAAATGTATTTGCTCACAATTCTAGAGGCTGTAAGTCCAAGACTGAGGTGCCGGCAGGGTTGGTGTTTGGTGAGGCCAAACTGAAGTTCTAAATAAAGACCCCAGTCCCTTTTAATATTCCTGGCTTGCAGGTGGCCCCTTCTCTCTGTGTCCTTAACAGGGTGGAGGAGAAAAAGCT
The DNA here is from genome assembly GCF_049354715.1 of Callithrix jacchus. Lineage (NCBI taxonomy): Eukaryota > Metazoa > Chordata > Mammalia > Primates > Cebidae > Callithrix > Callithrix jacchus. The sequence goes on from NC_133509.1 coordinate 96,548,322, forward strand.
CTCGTGTTTTTTCCTCTCCATGTAAGGCCACCAAGCCTATTGGATTGGTCCCACCCTTATGACCCTTTTTAATTTGAAATACCTCTTTAAAGGCCCCATCTCCAAATATAGTTGTATTCTGAGGTAGTGGAGTCAGGGCTTCAACATATGAATTTTCAGGAACATAATTCAATCCATCACACTTAGGAAGGGGATAGTCCTCTGGCTTCATTGTTGGCTGCTGGGTCTTGTGAAGGCTTGGCTCGCTGTACATCCTTTCTGCCAATTCCCCTGTTTTCAGCCCTCTCTCTGTTCACCACCTTCTGAGGGAACAGGCACCTATAATGACAGAACCATTCTGGGATTCTGCTGCATGAATCAGCTTGCCTGTTGTGGCATTTCCCCTGTGTAAGTGCCTTGCAGAGTGAAGAAAGATGGTGAGACTTAGTTTCTAGCTATATCCTTCTCGTCTTCCAAAAATGCGTTGATCTTTCTCATCTGCTACTGTTTCTCCCTTGCTCTTTTTGTCGACGTTGGTCTTTACCTTAAAAAAAAATTCTTTAAGAAATCTGAGGTGCAGCGATAGAGATAAAAGCCTGTGTTCAGTCTGCCATTTTACTGGAAATGAGTCATTGATATAATAATCAACGTTAGTGATTATTCTAATGTTAACCAAAGGTACATTGCTGGGACAAGACCTATTGGTCATGATTTTTTTTTTTGGTTATTCTATTTCCCTTTCTCTATCTTATTTTAAATAACTCACACATTTTTGATATTTTTTGTTATATTTTGTATGTTTTTAAGTGAACTAGGAACTACACTGTACAGACTCAACTTCTCACTGTCTACTTAGAATCAGTATTTCACCACTTTAATGGAATATAGCATTCTTACCACCAAGTAAGTCCCTTTATCTTGCCCCTCTAGTCTTTAAGATATATATTATATTATGGGCCAAATTGCATATGCCCCCAATTCATACATTGATGTACTAATCCTCAGGACTTCAGAATGTGACTGTATTTGAAGCTAGGGTTTTTAAAGAGGGAATTCAGTTAAAATGAAGTTAACATACAGTCACTGGAGTGAGCCCTAATTCAGTATGACTAGTGTCATAAGAAGAGGCGCTTTGGACACAGGCAAAGGGAGGATCGTGTGAAGACATAGGAAGAAGATGGCCATCTACAGTCCAAAGAGAGAGGCTTCAGAAGAGACCAACCTTGCTGGCACCTTGCTCTTGGAATTCTGGTCTCCAGAAATATAAGAAAATAAATTTTAATTGTTTAAACCCCACAGTTTGTGGTACTTTGCTATGGTAGCCCTAGCAGACTAATACACATACTTTTTGCCTTCAAAAGTCAAACATTTTAAAGAACTCAAAAGAATGATTTATTATGTTTACCAAGATATTTATCATCTTCATTGCTCTTCTTTCACTCCTGATGATCCCGATTTCTTTTAATAATATTTCCTTCTGTTCAAATAACTTCCTTTAGCAGTTCTTTTAGAGTAGGAATGCTCGCAACAAGTTTTCTTAGTGTTCCTTCATCTAAAAATGTCTCGATTTCCTTTTTGTTCTTGAAGGACATTTTCACCGGTACAGAATTCTGACTTGACAGTTGCCTTATTTTAGCACTTCAAAAATGTTCCATTTCCACCCCAACAAAATAATCATAGGATCTGAAAATGTGATGCAGACTTGGTAGAAATAGAAAAGAAAAACACATAGAGTTATACAGATTGTTCTGAGTGTAAAGGAGAATTGGATCCTATCTGATACCATAAAAACTTATAAATCTGAATACACATCTCAGATCACTGTGTGCTGTGACATTTTGTCCTTTGGCTAAGGGTGAAGACCCTGAGCTGTCTCGGAGACAGACAACACAGATCAAGTTCTTTTTCCTTATTGTCACTTTAAGGCTGGGTATTGTTAGGCCCAAAGGTTGTGCACAATCATGGAAATGTTAGGGAAAAGACCACCACTAGTTGGACCAGAAACAAAAGACTGATCATAAGGTCTATGAGCTTAGACAGATGTTTGAAAAAGATAAAAACTGTAATGAAAAAATAAGCCAGTATAAACCCAGTGCTATTTTACATTAGAAAACATGTTATATTGGACAAAATAAAGTTTGCTAAAACCTGTTTCCTCACTTTTAGAGTATCTACTATTTATTGTTGTATTTTATGAATGATATTTTAATAGAGTTGGCATTCTGCTTGACATATTTAAGTATAAATCTATTAATATATCATAAAAGAAAACGTGCGGCTTTCTTCTGGCCTCTGTGATTTTAGGTGTGAAATCCACTGTCATTTGAATTGTTATCCCATTATATTTATCATTTCTGTCTGGCTGCTTTCAAGATTTTTTTATTGTCTTAAATTTTCAGAAATTTAATTATGATATGTCTGGGTATGGATTTCTTTGGGTTTTTCTTGTTTGAAGTTTAGTCAGCTTTTTCAATGTCTAGATTTATGTCTTTCTCCAAATTTGGGATATTTTTATCCGTTATTTCTTGAAATAGTTTTTTAGTCCTGAATTCTTTGTCTTCTCCTGCTGAGATTCTGGTAACACAAATGTTAGATTTTTTTTTTGTTATTGTTCCACAGTTTCGAGTCTCTATTCATACCTTCCCCCTAAACTTGTCTCTCTGTTGTTCAGATTAGACAATTTCTATTGATACATTTTCAAGATAACTAATCTCTTTCCTCTGTCATCTTCATTCTACCACTGAGCCCAGACAGTGAGTTTTTAAAAAAAGTTCAGTTATTGTATTTTTCAGTTCTGTTATTTTCCGTTTTGTTCTATATATCTTCAGTATTTTTCTGAGCCCTCTGTTTTTTCCATTTGTTTGAAGAGAGTTCATAATTTCTTGTTAGAGCATTTTATCATAACTGCTTTAAAATCCTTGTGACTAATATTTGTGTCACTTTGATGTTGGTTTCTGTCGATTGTCTTGTCTTTAAGATTTTCCCTGTTCTTGGTATGATGAATAACTTTGATGAATACCTTTGAATTGTATCCTGACATTTTGAGTATTAATGAGACTCTGGTTTAGAGGCAGTCAACCTGCTTGAGTTCAAAACTCATGTCCTATTTACTTTTGTGGGCTCTGGCCTGAATGTTGATTTAGTTCTTATTCTGATCTGCCCTAGATAGTGTGTTATTCATAGGTGAATTGAAACCTTTATGGGATTTCTCACCATAGTTCAGTTCCCAAAACTTTACTATGTTGATTCTGGTTGATTTCATGCATGGACAATTAAGGGGTATGCAGAGGACATCATATACAGATTCACAAGATTTCTTTATCCAGTCCCATCTTTTCCATAATCCTTCCCCACTCTCTAGTTGAGAGGAGGTAGGGTGTTGCCTCTTTGCTGTACTTCAGTTAGTAAGTGCAGGGTGGTAGAGGGCTTGTCCCTACGATCCATGTGGCTTCTGTGGTCACTATGAGATTGAAGAAGGAAAGGGTCACTGCTTCTTTCCTGATGCTGTCTTGCTTTAGGGCAGGAATGGTCAACAGGGCTCCAACCTATTGTAGTGAGGAGGGGAAGTCATGCTACTTTTTCTCTGTTAGTGCCAGGCAAGGATGGTCGACAGGGCTCTTCATAGTGCCTGGTGGGGATGCAGAGAGATGCAGTTCTTTTGTGGTGTTTGCCTAAAATACAATGAGTGTATTCAAAAGGGTTCTGTCTTGCAGGGCTGTCTTATTCCACGTCCTTTAGCTAAGGGGATTGATTCTCAACTGGGGTTAATTTTATTCCCCTAGATGACATTTGCCAACGTCTAAGAGATTTTTGGTTGTCACAACTGGGGAGTTGTTACTGACATCTGGCCAGGGATGCTGCTAAATATCGTATAATACAGAGAACAAGATCCTACAGCAAAGAATTGTCCAGCTCTAAATCAAAAGTGCCAAGGGTGAGAACCCCGAGGGACAGAGAGCAGACTTTTCTTAGAGCTTTTTGTTTTTTGCACTCACTCCATCTTGTCTAGAAATGGGAGTTTCTCCAACATTTAAATGCATTACTTTTTAGTCCGTTATCATCTATCACTGATGAGAATTATAACTTATAATTTATTTTTAGATAAATTGTCTTCCTCTTTGGTTGATTTTAAGAATTTCTTTTTCTTTTATCCGAAATGTAACCATTATGGATATAGGTGTGGATTTGTTTTTATTTAGACATTTTCTGTCTTAATTCTCACTTTCTAATTCTGGAAAATTCTTAGTCATTATCTCTTTGAGTATTACCTCTCTCCTTTTCCCTTCTTTCTTTCTTAGACCTCTTTAGATGCCTTATGTTGAAGCATCTCCTTTTGTGTTTCATATCTGTTAACTACTCATTGATTCACATTCATACTTTATTTCTCTCTCTCCTTTCTCCCTTCTCCACACCTTCTCTCTAGTAATTTCTTCAGATTTCTCTTCCACTTAAGTAGTTCTTTATTTTTTCCAGTAAACTGGTAATTTATTAGCAATGGTATCGATTGGCATAACAGGTTTCTAGTAAACAGGCATGGGGTTGCATGGAGGTGACAGAGCAAGATTCAGATGCAGGACAGCATCTCTCACTTCTTCTGCCTGTTCTTGTCATAGTCCCACTTGGTGGTGAAGCCCTGCACGGGGTTCAACTGCATGTCCAGCATCCTCTTGGTCTGCATGGCCACCCACTCTTTGTCAAAGGTGTGAGGAATGGGGCCATCCACATGGTCCTTCTCCCAGCTGATAATGAATGCCCCGAAGCCAGTGAAGAACATGGCAGCACCCACAATCATTTTCCACTCATTTGTGCTCCCGTTCATCTCAGCAAGGCTCTCCTTGAACTGAATGTGATACAATTAGACTTTCTCATCCATGGAGAGGTTGCTCCAGGAGGCCTTTTCCTTCTCCTTCAAGGCCTTCTGTCTGATAGACAGGTGCTTGACATGGCCCACATTGGGCAAGGGATAGTCACGCCGATCCACGTAAGCTGGGAGTGCATAGTCATTGCTCTTCACAACATATTCGTATGCTCACACACACACTGAGGTAGAAATTGCTTGCTTGCCAACTAGGCTAATTACCCTGGTAGCCAACATTCTGTTGCTGCTGCCTGCTGTGACCAGCCTCTACACCCAGTGTCCTGACACCCTAGTAGTTTTTTTTTTTTTTTTTTGAGATGAAGTCTCACTCTGTCGTAGAGTCTGGAGTATAGTCCGCAACCTTGGCTCACTGCAACCTCTGCCTCCCAGGTTCAAGTGATTCTCCTGCCTCAGCCTCTTGAGTAGCTGGGATTACAAGTACATGCCTACTTGCCCAGCTAATTTTTGTATTTTTAGTAGAGATGGGGTTTCACCATGTTGGTCAGGCTGGTCTTGATGGAGATTCACCATGTTGGTCAGGCTGGTTTCGAACTCCTGACCTCAAGTGATCCACCCACCTGGGCCTCCTAAATTGCTAGGATTATAGGCGTGAGCTACCGTGCCCAGCCCAGCCCAGCCCAGTAATTCTTTTTAAAGTTAGCTCTGTTTTGTTATTTGACCTAGCAATAGTTTTGTTTTCTACTGATAATAGTTTTCATTTATAAAATTTTATTTGTTTATTTAAAATAAATCTGTCCCTTTGCCAGAGTATCTTATTCCTTTACTGTGGTTTCTAAATTATTTTAAAACTTGACTATTTTGTAGTCCATTTGATTCATCTATTGTTTTCACTTCTTAAGGTGTCAATTTTCAGGTCTGCTGATTCACCCTCATGGTGATTTGATTACTATGTGTTCTGTGATATTTAGTTTTGCTAGTTCTTTTTCTGTGAGTTTCCCATAAGCTTTGAGCTGTAAAACCATTTATTTCAATCTCTGCTTCTAAGGACAGAGATCTTCATGTTGTGTTTACTGGATCGCTAGGAATTTTGGTGGTCCTGGATCACTCTTCATGTTAATGATTCATCTTAATACTGTATGGAGGAAACATTTAGACCCCTCACCCTGTGCAAGCCCAGGGTTTCTATTTCTCACAGGTGGCTTCTTTTTTTGAAATGGAGTCTTGCTCTTGTCACTCAGGGTGAAGTGCATTGGCACGATCTCTGCTCACTGCAATCTCCGTCTCCCGGGTTCAAGTGATTCTCCTTCCTGCCTCAGCCTCCCGAGTAGCTGCCCGCCACCATACCCAGCTAATTTTTGTATTTTTAATAGAGGTGGGGTTTCACCATGTTGGCCAGGATGGTATTGAACTCCTGACCTCGTGGTCTGCCTGCCTCAGCTTCCCAAAGTGTTGGGATTACAGGTGGGAGACATTGCTCCCAACAGTGGGTTTTTTTTTTTTTTTAAATTTACAGTTTAAACTCAAGGACCAGGGCACTCAGTAACTTCCTGTCTCTTTCTTTGGGCTAGTGAGCAGGCTGTGTACAGTTTCATTTTTACTTACAGAACTGTTCTTTAAGGCGCTGGGCTTTATTCCTGCAGGGAGTTGGAGGGGGAGCTTCCGATCCTGTTCTTTTTCCCTGTGGAGTCCCATATCCCCCACGTCTGACACTAAAACTCTAGTGAATTGCTGAAGCTCTGGCTTTGATTTTTTTTTTCTGATTTCAGAATCTGGGAGATATTTAATCTTTGGAAATAAATTTTGCTTATTGGTTATATTTTATTTAGGATTTCCATTTGTTTTTAGTAGGAATGTTGCATCCATATCAGCTCTGTATACTACACAGTCAGATGTCTTGATTCACCTTTTTTTTTATTTTTATTTTTAAGACAGAGTCATGCTCTTGTTGCCCAGGCTGGAGTGCAATGGCGCAATCTTGGCCCACTGCAACTTCTGCCTCCCGGGTTCAAGCAAGTCTCCTGCCTCAGCCTCCTGAGTAGCTGGGCTTACAAGTGCGCACCCTGTGATTTTGTGTTTAACGTCCAACTAATTTTGTATTTTTAGTAGAGAAGGGGTTTCACCATGTTGGCCAGGCTGGTCTTGAACTCCTGATCTCAGGTGATCCGTCTGCCTCAACCTCCCAAAGTGCTGGGATTACAGGTGTGAGTCACTGTGCCCAGCCCTGATTCACATTTGATATACAAGATCACCCATCCGTATATCCAGTTGAACTGGTATATAAATACTGCTTGGTGCTCTGCATTGTTCTCTCTCGAAATTATTCATTAAACACATTGCTGTATTCCAATTACCTATTGTTTGAAAAAGATGTGTGTTAATATATGATGGCATATGGCCTAGCAGTCCCATAAAACCAGCATGTGTTTGCTAATATTTCTGTTTCCAAGCACTTGTTTTACTTTCACCTTTTTATAAATCTTGATCTTTTATAACCATTTTGTGTATGAAGATATTAAGATAAATTGTTGCATTATTTGCTGTGATAAGACATTTTCAAGGAAGAAGGCAGTGTGTGCTGATTTTTATCTTCAAGAACGGCAAAAAACAGTTAATAGACTGCTACTTTGAGCAGCACTGACCAGTGGAGTAATGTGTATAAGGACCTGCCTTTTCATGAAATAGTACACTGTGAAAGTTGTCTCATGAAAGGTGATTTTTTTTTAAATGATTGATTTTATCAATTACCTTTTAATGGCCATTTAGGGATTTTTTTAAAGGTCAAAAAATACGGCCATGAATATTTCTGAATTTGTCTTTTTACACTGTTTACTAGCACTGCTGAGTCAAAGGATATTTTCATTTAATATTTTGATGTTGCCAGATTTCCCTGAAGAGACTGGAGCCTAAATCCAGTGCCTTAGACTGCTCGGCCACACTATCACAACGTTGCCAAATTTCCCTACAGAAGGATTGTACCAGTTTATACTTTGATCCGCAGTGCATGGATAACAAAATCGAACAAAACTTTACAAAAAACTATAGATACTGGAATAAAAGTTTCCCTATCTGGCTCACAGAAACGTTTCCTGTCTTAACTTACATTTCCCAGGTGAGTAAGGCCCACTTTTTTTTTTTTTTTTTTTTAAGACGGAGTTTCGCTCTGTCACCCAGAATGGAGTGCAGTGGGGCGATCTCCGCTCACTGCAACCTCCGCTTCCCAGGTTCAAGCGATTCTCCTGCCTCAGCCTCCTACTCAGCTTGGATTACAGGTGTGTGCCACCATGCCCGGCTAATTTTTATATTTTTAGTAGAAACGGTTTTACCATGTTGATCAGTATGGTTTCAAACTCCTGATCTCGTGATCTGCCGGCCTCAGCCTCCCAAAGTGCTGGGATTACAGGCGTGTGTGAGCTACCGCGCCTGGTGGTAAGACTTACTCTTGTTGGCTTAGAATGGTGGTTTACAAAGTGTGGTTATTGGACTAGCAGTGTTCGTTTCACCGGGAACTTGTCAGAAATTTAAACAATCAGAACTTATATCAGAGAAACCCTGGGTGGAGTGCAGCAATCAGTGTTTGGATTAGCTCCCCAAGTGATTCTAGTACTGGCTAAAGTTTGAAAACCACTGGGCTAGGAGCAGCTTATCTCTGTGTAACCGAGAAGTCAGCTCAAGTGTTTACTCCCCCATTCTTGATACGAATCATAGAAATGGAATTCCTGAGTATTGATTTCTCCTGGCCCCTTCCTCCTCTCTGTGCCTGCATCTGCACGTTTTAATCGGATACTTCACTGCTGGTGGCTGCACTTCTGTCTGCATTGCAATGGCCCAGATCAGCAAAGGAAAAGGAATCCATTTTCCTTAATTCATACAAATGTCGGCAGTCCATTCACTTGAAGGCCTTTGAATATGCAGAAAACCAATTGATGGTTTGGACGGGTGGGAGAAGTTTCTGTCTTGGTAACATAAACAGTTTAAAATTGAGTATTTAATGTACACTTGCCGAAGTCCTGTAGACATTCCCCAACATTCCTTCTCCATTTCCTCATTTTCCTCTCTACTGCACCTCCCACCGATTTTCTTTTTTCTCTAGAGTGATTTATAATTGTATTTGTTTCCTTGTCTTTTGTTGTAATAACCAGGATTTTTCTTGCAGATGATACAACTCACTCAACTTCTTTAAGAAGATAGAAGCGCAATTATAGAGTTTCATGGCAGCTACAGAACTGATGAGAGGGCCGGAAACAAGCTTGTCAGCCACTCTGCCGTAGGCAACCTTGATACCCGTTTATTTACGCCTTTCTTAATTTCTTTCATTAGGATTTTCTAAACTTCTATGAATAAGTTTTTAGTGGCCTTAAATTAATATCCAGTTAGGTTTTTATTTTCTGTCATGATTTCATGCTAATTTTCTGATTGCTCTCTGTGGGTTTTCCAATCTTTCCTACCTCCCCTGCAGACTGTACACTAACCCCTACTGATAGAAACAAGGGAAGTGAAGATAATAAGGCCTCTCCCACTTGACTGAGGCAGTTGAGCCTGCATTTGATGAGGAGTTTGACATTGAGCTTGTCTTTCTTCCTGTTTGAAGACAGGACTTTGAGATTGAGGGGGTTTCAAATGATATCTGTTCAGTGGTAGCTCTGTGCTGGTGAGCAGGGCCAGGCTTCCTTATAGGTGTTGATCCTACTAGAATTCTATGATAGTCGGCTGAGTGCGAGAGGCTGGTTTTTTTTTTTGGAGACAGGGTCTTGCTCTGTTGCCCAGGCTGGAGTGCAGTGGTATGATCTCAATTCACTGCAACTTCTGTCTCCTGGGCTCTGGGCTCAAGTAATCCTCCAACCTCAGCCTCCTGACTACAGGTGTGTGCCACCACGCGCAGCTGATTTTTTGTATTTTCAGTAGAGACAGGGTTTTGCCATGTTGGCCAGGCTGGTCTCTAGCGCCTGGCTTCAAGTGATCCTCCAACCTCATCCTCCTGAGTAGCTGGGATTACAGGTGTGAGCCACCGCCCAGCTGAGGCTGATCTTGGAGCAGGGAATCAGCATCTAAAAGCTGCTAAGGCCTCACGAAGGCTCTTGGAGGGTCTGCCTCCAGAAGATGGGTACATTAATAATATGAGAAGCCATCACTCAGTGGAAAAGTCATCTAGATATACGCTTTCCAGTATTCTATTTTGCGTGCTTCCGGGGTTCTCTCTGTGGATTCCACAACAGCCACAGATTGGATGATATGCTTCTGGCGTGCAGTCACCCTGCCACCTTGTGGCCATGTGTGAGAACTGTACTTCCCCAGATGTCTGCTTCCTTCCTATGGATCCAGCAAAGCTGAAATTGGTCACCCTGGATTGCTTCTGCTTTTAGCTTTTTGAACTAAAAGGATTTGAACAGATTCATAGCATACACCAAAAAGACTTTCTAATAGCTTTAAGCAGAAATATACATACAAGAAATTTCCTTGTCCCTGTAATGACATCTTGACACATTAGATAATGTATGTTGAAAGCAAGAGTGCTTCAATTTTATGTCCCAAAGCTGTTTCACGGCTGCTCTGAGGGCTCCTGTACCTTTCCTGGGGATTTGGGTGAGCATTAGGTAGTTGATATTAATTTTAGATCACAATTCTCTTTTAGGTTACATTCTTTTATTTTTCTGTATTGAATTCACTGCCTGACTGGTGGGAAAATTAAATCTCAATTATTACTAATACCCTTTCCCACTCCATAGGATAAAAATCCCAGGCTGATACAGTGCCATACATTTGGGTTGGGGCCCCATCCACTCCCTACAGTTGGCTTCATCATGACCACTGCACATTCCGATATGCTGCTGCTGAAGACTGGATCCCTAGCAACTAGGCTGTCAGAGGACCCTCCCAGCTCTTCATCCACTGACTGCTCCAGGAGACAATGCACCATGTCCATCTACTGTTGGCTTTCTGGAAGAGCTCCCCCAGCTCCCACCTCCCGGGCACAGGTGGGAATGAGGCCTGTGTTTCTGACAGAACACAATCCCTTAAATTCATTCCTTTTATATTCTGGAGAATATTCCTGTCCTTTCCCTTTTGGCATAGGCTTTCTTTCACAAACCTCTGTCTGGATGGGAGCTTTTGTAAGAATCTTGAAAGTTCAATTTATTACCCCGAAATTCAGAAAATCATTAAAAATGGAGTGTGATTATTGCCAAGGACTCAAAAACTCCAAACATAAAGTTGTCTATCTTGGCTAGGCATGGTGGCTTAGGCCTGTAATCCCAGCACTTTGGGAGGCAGAGGAAGGTGGATCACCTGAGGTTAGGAGTTTGAGACCAGCCTGCCCAAGATGGTGAAACCCCATCTCTATTAAAAATACATAAATTAGTCGGGTGTGGTGGCAGGTGCCTGTAATCCCAGCTACTCAGGAGGCTGAGGCAGGAGAATTGCTTGAACTCGGGAGGCGGAGGTTGCAGTGAGCCAAGATTGCATCATTGTACTGCAGCCTGGGCAACAGAGCAAGACTGTCTCAAAAAAAAAAAAAAAAGAGTTGTCTATCTTATTGGAAGGGAAAAGGGAAAAATGCTCATAGTAGCAATAGCAGCAGGAAGGAAGTACAAATTAATATCTCAATAAATCATCATGCTCCATTGTGTTTGATATAGTCAACAGGCCTAAGGCTTCTGCAGGGCAAAAACTGTCTCTTTACTTGAGCCAGCCCTAGCAGTAGAAAGGGTGTTTACTGAGGGTTGTTTTTTTTTTGTACTATATTCTAAGCACCATGCTGGGTTCTTGCAAAATGAAGTTGACCTCACAGCTACTGTATGGTAATCAAGTACTAAGTGCTAGGAGAGGAATACAGCCAGAGTTCTGTGTTAGTGCTAAAGGAAGTTGCTGTAGTCTAAATATGCCCCTCAAAATCCATGTGTTGGAAATGTAAGACCCAGTGCAACATTATGGAGATGGGGCCCTAATGGGAGGTGTTTAGGTCATAGGGCTCTTCTCTCATGAGTGGATTAATGCCACTATAAAAACAACTGTTGGGAGCAGATTCATGCTCTGCCGCTCTTCTACCATGTAAGGACACAGCAAGAAGGCCCTCACCAGATGGTGGGACCTTGATCTTGGACTTCTCAGCCGCCAGAACTGTAAGAAATAAATTTCCATTCTTTGTAAACTACCCAGTCTGTAGTATTTTGTTATAGCAGCACAAAATGGACTAAAACAGAAGTGATGATAATTGCAGGAGGAGTTACATATGTCAGGAGATAACCTATATGAGATGATATTTGAGCTGTACCTGGAACCGTAAGAAAGCACCTTCTTGGTGGGAAAAGAGTGAGGCACAGAGCATGCAGGCAGTGAGAACTGCGCCGTCGCAAGTGTGGTAAACCAAAGTCCATGGTTGATTCTGGGAATGCTCTGAGTGTGGTGCACGTGTAGGAATTATCTTAGTAGATGAGTAAAGGTGAGCTGGGTTGGAGCCTAATCACAGAAGACCTCATCTAATACACCAACAAAATTTTAATTTATTTTTTAGGCCAGCAAATCACAGTCCACTTTCTGTTGCATTACATTCCCACTTAGGGAGATGTGCCAGTCCCTCAGGGCTAACTGTATTTCTATGTTTTCTCTCCTGATAAAGAAACTGTCCTTAACCTGGGAACATTATGGAGGGGAAAGGGAGAGAGAGGAGAGGAGGAGGAGGAGGAAGAGAGAGGAGCAGAAGAGGAAGAAGGGAAAGCGAGAGGAGAAGGAGAGATGAGTTAGCGATTGTTGGACCAGGCCAAGCAAGAGGTGTTCAGGGGCTGATTCAGACAATTCATGAGAGATGTATTGATATAAGACATTTTGGAGACAGAATCCGGGGGTTATATGTCATAGCTTACATGCAGGGGATAAGGGAGAGATAAAAGATTATAGAGTTTTTCAAGTTTAGACATCTGGTTGGATGAAAATCACCCTGAGAGAAGGTAAGAGAAGCAGATTTGGAGGCCAAGGTAATGAGTCATTTGGGGGCACATTGAAAATGCCTGTGGGACTTGTGGATAGTGGGGCAAGGTGGGCTATTGCAAATATGAGTATAGAGCTTGGAAGAGAAGTTGGTGGTTTTAGTTTTGGGAGACATCAGTGAAGAGTCTTTAGGGAAGCCCCAAGAATGGGTGAGATCACCCAGGGAGAGAGAGTGGAGCAAGAAGTGGTAAGGCCAAAGCTGTAGCGATATCAATGTTGATGAGTAGGAGGCTGATGAAAGTATCAACATGAGACCAGGAAAGAAGAGCCAGAGTTAAAAGCAAAAGCCAGGAGGAGAGTGGCCATAGCAGGCAAAGGAAGATGATTTTATTTCCTCTCCTTTATTTATTTGTTTGTTTGTTGGCTGTTTCCTTTTTTTAATTCATTTTTATTAGGAAGACAATTTTTTTTTTGAGATGGAGTTTTGCTCTCGTTGCCTAGGCTGGAGTGCAATGGCATGTTCTTGGCTCACTGCAACCTCCATCTCCCTGGTTCAAGTGGTTCTCTTGCCTCAGCCTTCCTAGTAGCTGGGATTACCGGCATGCGCCACCATGCCCTGCTAATTTTGTACTTTTAGTAGAGACGGGGTTTCTCCATGTTGGTCAGGGTGGTCTTGAAGTCCCGACCTCAGGTGATCTGCCCGCCTTGACCTTCCAAAGTGCTGCGATTACGGGCATGAGCCACTGTGCCTATCCTGTCACAAAGCAAAAGGGTGAGAAATGAACAAAGATCTTTAAAACAGCAGTGACAGGGTGGCTGCTGGCTTCCAGATTGATTTTAGCTAAGCAGCATAAAGGGAGCTGAGGTAGCTGCATCCTGGTAATTAAGGTTTAGAGGGAGATGAGGAGGTAGATATCATAAATACAGGCTATTCCATCAAGAAATTTATAGGAGAAAATAAGGAGATGAGAGGGCAGCTTAGTATTCTAATACAGTATTTTATTTTAGAAGGGAAGACTTGAGTATATTTATAGGCTTGGGGAAAAAGCCAATGGAAGGGGAGAGATGGAGGTGTAAAAAGGAAGAAATAATCAATGGGACAGCCACCCAAGTGAACAGAAGGCAATGGGATGAAGTTAAACCTGTGGTTCTTTGTCATTTGGAACCAGTCTTGGGGACTAGTGACCAATTTGGCTTGTTTGAGGACCTACTGAAGTGAGGTAGAAATCCCCTAAGATTTCCCTGGGCCAAAAGCCAGAATAGGAAGTAACCCAAGGTCTCCTAGGGTTATCTGGAAATAGCACTTTGGCCTCCCAGCACCATTGAGATGCTTTTCGAGACAGCTATAGCATTCAAGTTCAAAAAAGAAAAATCACAGAGCATTTACTCTTAGCAGACATTGTATTGGGATACATTTATAGCTAAGTTCCAGGGTTTTGTTTCATGTCACAGGAAATGCTTGGCAGCTCCCCAGCTAACTGAATCTGATTACAGGAAAAAGAAATGATTTTATCCTGCGTCACTGCTTTCATATTCATTAGCATATAATTAGAAGCAATGGAGGAATTCCTAGATTAGCAGTTTTTATTTAAAAGGTTTTTAAAAATAATAGCTAAGTCTGTTTAATTTGAAATTCTTCAATTCTAATAGATTATTTTATTGTGTTTTAGATTCAGAGGGCATATGTGCCTGTTTGTAACATGGTGGGGGTTGGGCTTCTAGTGTACCTATCATCCAAAATATTGGACATTGTATTTAGCAAGTAATTTTTCAGTCCTTCCCTCTGTGGAGTCCCTAGAGTTCATATGGTAGCTTTGTTTTTCTCCATCTTTATGTTCATGTGTGCCATTTGGTTAGCTCACACTTATAAGTAAGAATATGTGATATTTGATTTTTTGCTTTTGTGTTAGTTCACTTAAGGTAATGAACTTCAGTTCCATTCATGTTGCTGCGAAGGACATGATTTCTTTCTTTTTCTTTCTTCCCCTCCCCTCCTTTCCCTTCCCCTCCCCTCCTCTCCTCTCCTTCTTCCCTCCCTCCCTCTGTTGCCCAGGCTAGAGTGCAGTGGTGCAATCTTGGCTCAGGGCAACCTCCACCTCTGAGGTTCCAGCTATTCTTCTGCTTCAGCCTCCTGAGTAGCTGGGACTACAGGTGTGAGCCACCATGCCCAGCTAATTTTTGTATTTTTAGTAGAAGCGAGGTTTTCACCATATTAGCCAGGGTGATCTTGAACTCCTGACCTCTTGATACGCCCATCTCTGCCTCCCAAAGTGCTAGGATTACAAGTGTGAGCCGCTGTGCCCAGGTGATTTCATTTTTTTTAATGGCTTCGTAGTATTCTATGGTGTATCTATGCCCCATTTTGTTTATCCAGTCAATTGTTTGTGGACATTTAGGTTGGTTTCATGACTATGCTATTGTAAATAGTGCTGCAAAAAAACACATGAGTCCAGGTTTCTTTTGTTTTTATTTTATTTTTTTTTATCTGTTGTAGACTTTAAAACTTAAATTTTAATTTGTGTGAGTACCTAGTAGGTGTATATATTTGTGGGGTACATAAGAGGTTTCAATGCAGTCATTCAATGTGTAATAATCACATCATGTACAATTAGGTATCCATGCCCTCAAACATTTAACCTTTATGTTATAAACAATCCAATTCCACTCTTATAGTTATTTAAAAATGTGCAATTATTACTAACTGTAGTTACCCTGTTGTGCTAGCAAATACTAGGATTTACCCATTCTTTCTGTTTTTTTGTACCCATTAACCATTTCCACCTTATCCCACCACTCTTCTCAGCCTCTGATAACCACCCTTCTATTCTCTGTGTCCATGAGTTTATTGTTTTGATTGTTTAGGTCTCACAAATAAATGAGAGCATGTGATGTTTGTCTTTCTGTGCCTGGCTTATTTCACATAGTATAATGACCTTCAGTTCCACCCACGTTTTTGCAGATGACAGGATCTCATTCTTTTTTATGGCTGCATAGTACTCTATTGTGTATAAGTACCACATTTTCTTTATCTATGCATCTGTGATGGCCACTTAGGTTGCTTCCAAATTGTGGATATTATGAACAGTGCTGCTACAAACATGGAGAGAGTGTAGATTTCTCTCTGATATACTGATATATATATTTTAAGGTATATACCCAGCAGTGGGATTGCTAGATCATATGGTAGCTCCATTTTTAGTTTTTTTGTGGCACCTCCCAACTGTTCTTTGTAGTTATTGTACTCATTTACATTCCCAGCCAACAGTGTTCCTTTTGCTTCTCATCCTTGCCAGCATTTGTTATTCCCTGTCTTTTGGATATAAGCCATTTGAACTGGGATGAGATAATATCTCACTGTAATTTTGATTTGCATTTGCATTTCTCTGATGATCAGTGATATTGGGCATCTTTTCATAGGGTTACTTCTTCACTTTGTTGCTTCTTTTGCGGTGCAGAAGCTTTTTAACTTGATGCAATCCTACTTATACATTTTTGTTTGGTTGACAGTGCCTGTGGGGTATTACTCAATAAATTTTAGCCCAGATCAATATCCTGAAATGTTTCCTTAATGTTTTATTATAGTAGTTTCATAGTTTAAGATTTTAGATTTAAGTCTTCAATCCATTTTGATTAGATTTTTGTATATGACAAGAGATAGGGATCTAGTTTCATTCTTCTGCATATGGATATCCAGTTTTCCCACCACCATTTATTTATTTTTATTTTTTATCAATACAGTGGGCTGATAATTAAAATTTCCCTCATATATATATAATTGCATTTTAGGTTTTGGGGTACATGTGAAGAACATGCAGGATTGTTGCATAGGTACATACATGGCAATGTGGTTTGCTGCCTTCCTCCCCATCACCTATATCTGGCATTTCTCCCCATGTTATTCCTCCCCAACTCCCCACCCCCTGCTGTCCCTCCCCTAGTTCCCCCCGACAGACCTCCATGTGTAATGCTCCCCTCTCTGTGTCCATGTGTTTTCATTGTTCAATACCTGCCTATGAGTGAGAACATGCGGTGTTTGATTTTCTGTTCTTGTGTCAGTTTGCTGAGAATGATGGTTTCCAGGTTCATCCATGTCCCTACAAAGGACACGAACTCATTTTTTATGGCTGCATAGTATTCCATGGTGTATATGTGCCACATTTTCCCTGTCCAGTCTATCATCGATGGGCATTTGGGTTGGTTCCAGGTCTTTGCTAATGTAAACAGTGCTGCAATGAACATTTGTGTGCATGTGTCCTTATAGTAGAACGATTTATAGTCCTTTGGATATATACCCAGTAATGGGATTGCTGGGTCAAATGGAATTTCTATTTCTAGGCCCTTGAGGAATTGCCACACTGTCTTCCATAATGGTTGAACTAATTAACACTCCCACTAACAGTGTAAAAGTGTTCCTATTTCTTCACATCCTTCTCCAGCATCTGTTGTCTTCGGATTTTTTTAATGATCGCCATTCTAACTGGCATGAGATGGTGTCTCAATGTGGTTTTGATTTGCATTTATCTAATTTATTGAAGAGACTATCTTTTCAATGTTCAATATTGAAGAGACTATCAGTGTATGCTTTTGGCACCTTTGCCCAAAAAGAGTTCACAGTAAGTGTGTGGATTTGTTTCTGGGTTCTCCATTCTGTTCCATTGGTCTATGTATTTGCTGTTATGCCAGTATCATGCTGTTTTGTTTAGTATAGCTCTGTAGTATAATTTGAAGTCAGGTAATATGATTCTTCCAGTTTTTTTTTTTTTTTGTTTAGGATCATTTTGGCTATACTGGGTCTTTTGTGATTCCATGTAAATTTTAGGATTTTTTTTTCCTGTATATGTGAAGAATGTCATTGGTATTTTGATAGAGATTGCATTGAATTTGTAGATTGCTTTGGGTAGTATAAACTTTTTTTTTTTGAGATGGAGTCTCACCCTGAAGCCCAGGCTGGAGTGCGGTGGCGTAATCTTGGCTCACTGCAACCTCCGCCTCCCAGGTCCTGGTTCAAGCAATTTTCCTGCTTCAGCTTCCCAAATAGCTGGGATTAAAGGTGCCTGCCACCATGCCCAGGTAATTTTTGTATTTTTAGTAGGGACAGGGTTTCACCATGTTGGCCAGGCTGGTTTTGAACTCCTGACCTCATAATCCACCCTCCTTGGCCTCCTGAAGTGTTGGGAGGCTGTATGAACATTTTAACAGTATTAATTCTTCCAATCCACAAATACGGAATATCTTTCCATTTTTTCAGTGCCTTCTTCAATTTAGTTTGTTGGTGTTTTATAATTTTCATTATAGAGATCTTTTCCTTCTTTAATTCCTGGATATTTAATTTTATGTGTGGCTATTGTGAATGGTATTACTTTTTTGATTTTTCAGATTATTTACTGTTTTCATGTAGAAATGCTACTGATTTTGTATGTTGATTTTTTTTTATCCTGCAACTTTATAGAATTTATCAGTTCTAATCAGGTTTTTTTTGGTGGAATCTTTGAGTTTTTCCAAATAGAAGATCATATCATCCACAAATAAGGGTAATTTGACTTCTTCCTTTCCAATTTGGATGATCTTTATTTCTTTCTCTTGTCTGATTGATCTAGCCAGGACTTCCAGTATTATGTCAAATAACAGTGGTGAAAGTGGGTGTTCCTTGTTGTGTTCCAAATCTTACAGAAAGCCTTTCAGTTTTTCCTCATTCAGTATGATACTAGCTATGGGTCTGTTGTATATGGCTTTTGTTATGGTGAGGTATGTTCCTCTACACCCATTTTTTTTAGGGTTTTGATCATGAAGGGATGTTGAATTTTATCAAATGCATTTCAACATCAATTGAAATGATCATATAGTTTTTGTTCTTCCTTCTGTTGATATGATGTACCACACTGACTGATTTGCATATGTTGACTCATCCTTGTATCCCAGGAATAAATCCCACTTGGTTATGATGAATGATCTTTTTAATGTGTTATCGAATTCAGTTTGCTAGTATTTTGTTGAGGATTTTTGCATCAATATTCATCAGAGATAATGGCCTGCAGTTTTCTGTGTTTGAGGTGTCTCTGTCTGGTTTTGGTATCAGGGTAACTCTGGCCTTATAGAATGAATTTGGAAGGATTCTCTACTCTATTTTTTGGAATAGTTTGAGTAGGATTGGTACTGGTTCTTTAAATGTTTGGTAGAATTCAGCAGTGAAGCCATTGGGCTGCTTTTCTTTAATGGGAGTCTTTTTTCATTATGGCTTCAATCTTGTTACTTGTTACTGGTCTGTTCAGGTTTTGGATTTCTTTGTAGTTCAATCTTGGTAGGTTGTATATGTGTAGGTATTCATCAGCTTCTAGATTTTTCAATTTATTGGCATGTAGTTGCTTATAGAAGCCACTAATAATCCTTTGAATTTTTGCAGTATCAGTTGTAATGTCTTCTTTTTGTGTCTGATTTTATTTATTTGGATATTCTCTCTTTTATCTTAGTTTGGCTAAAGGTTTGTGAATTTTGTTTAACTTTTCAAAAAAAACAACTTTTTCTTTCATTGATCTTTTGTATTCTTCATTTAAAATTCATTCATTTCTATTCTGATTTTTATTATTTGTTTTCTTCTACTAATTTTGTGTTTGGCTTGCTCTTGTTCTTTAAAATGCATTACTAGGTTATTTGAAAGTTTTCTTCCTTTTTGGATGTAGGCACTTACAGCTATAAACTTCCCTGTTAGTATTTCTTTTGCTATGTCCCACAGGTTTTGGTATGGGACCTATGTGTTTCTATGATCATTTATTTCAAGAAAATTTTCAATTTCCTTCTTAATTTCTCCATTGACCCATTGATCATTCAGGAGCATATTGTTTAATTTCCATGTATTTGTATAGTTTCCAAAATTCCTTGTTACTGATTTCTAGTTTTATTCCATTGTTGTTAAGAGAAGATGCTTTATATAATTTCAGTTTTTTGAATGTTTTAAGATTTGTTTTGTGACCTAACATATGGTCTATTCATGTGCTGGGGAAAAGAATGTGTATTCTATAGCTGTTGGGGAAATGTTCTGTAAATATGCATTATGTCCATTTGGTCTATAGTACAGATTAAGTCTGATGTTTATTGATTTTCTGTCTGGAAGATCTGTCCAATATTGAGAATGGGGTATTGAAGTAGGACACACCCCTTATTTTTAGCTATTATTGTACTGGGGCCTATCTCTTTGGCTCTAATATTTGCTTTATGTATTTGGGTACTCCAGTGTTGGGTGCATGTATATTTAAAATTGCTATATCTTCCTGCTGAATTGACCTTTTTGTCATTATATAGTGACCTTCTTTGTCTCCTCTTATAGTTTTTGTCTTGAAATCTATTTTGTCTGATATAAAGTACAGTGATTGCTGCTCTTTTCAATTTTCGTTGGCATGGAATATCTTTTTCCATCTCTTTATTTTCAGTCCATGTGCGTTTTTATAGGTGAAGAGTGTTTCTTGTAGGCAACTGATCATTGGGTCTTGCTTTTTCATCCATTGAGCCAGTCTGTGTCTTTTGACTGGAGAGTTTAGTCCATTTGCATTCAATGTTATCATTGATAAGTAAGAGCTTACTCCTGCCATTTTGTCATTTTCTGGTGGTTTTATGGTCTTCTATTCCTTCTTTCCTACCTGTCTTCCTTTTAGTGAAGGCAATTTCTTTTTCTGGTGATATAATTGGTTTCTTGCTTTTTATTTTTTGTGTATCTGTTGTATTTTTTTTATCGGAGGTTACCATAAGGCTTGCAAATACTATCTTATAACCCATTATTTTAAGCTGAAAACAACTTAACAACGTATGCATAAACAAGCAAAAAGCGATCTGATAAAGACTCTATGCCTTAACTCTGTCTCCCTGCTTTTAAACTTTGTGTTGTTTCTCTTTATATTTTATTGTACTGTCTACATCTTGAAAAGTTGTTGTAGTTATTGTTTTTGGTCAGTTCATCATATAGTCTTCCTACTAAGTACATGCCACAGTTAGAATGTTATATGTTTTCTTCTTTGTACTTACTATTATCAGTGAGTTTCACACCTTCAGATGATTTCTTATTGCACATTACCATCCTTTTTTTCCTAATTGAAGTACTCTCTTTAGCATTTCTTGTTGGACACGTCTGGTGTTGATGAAATCTTTCAGCTTTTGTTTGTCTGGGAAAGTCTTTATTTTTCCTTTATCTTTGAAGGATATTTTTGCTAGATATACTATTCTATGGTAAAAGTCTTTTTTCCCCCCAGCACTTTAAGTATGTCATGCCATTCTCTCCTGGCCTATAAGGTTTTCACTGAAAAGCCTGCTGCCTGATCTATTGGAGCCCCATTGTATTATATGCTGTTTATTTTCTCTTGCTGCTTCTTTTCTCTTGCTGCTTCTAGGCTCTTTATCCTTTGAGAGTTTGATTGTTAAATATCTTGAGGTGGTCCTCTTTGGGTTAACTCTGGTTGGTATTCTGTAACCTTCTTGTACTTGAATATTCATATCGTTCTCTAGGTCTGGAAAGTTCTCTTTATTACTCATTTGAATAAACTTTCTACCTTTGTTTGTCTATCTACTCTTTATGGTCAATCACTCTGCCTTTTATAGACAATTTTCTAGATGTGCTTCATTGTTTTCTATTTTTTTAAATCTCTTCTTACTGTATTTTCAAATAGCCTGTTTTCATGCTGCCTATTTCTGTCTTCTGCTTAATTAATTCTGCTATTAAGAGACTCTATTGCATTCTTCAGTATGTCAATTGCATTTTTTCAGCTCCAGAATTTTTGCTTGTTTCTATTTAATTATTTTAATCTTTTTGTTACATTTAACTGATAGGATTCTGAATTCTTTGTGTTATCTTGAATTTCATCAAGTTTCCTCAAAATGGCTATTTTCAATTTTCTGTCTGAAAAGTTACATATCTCTGTTTCTCTGAGATTGACCCCTGAGGCCTTATTGAGTTGGTGAGGTCATGTTTTCCCATATGGTCTTGATGCTTGCGGATATTCATCTGTGTCTGGGCATTGAAGAATTAGGTATTTATTGTAGTCTTCACTGTCTGGGCTTGTTTGTATTCATTCTCCTTGGGAAAGCTTTCCAGGTATTTGAAGGGACTTGGGTGTTGTCATCTAAGTGTTTGGTCACTGAAGCCATATCTGCATTAGGACACATCTTGTGCCCAGTAATGCTGTGGCTCTTGCAAACTTAGGTACCATCTTGGTGGTCTTGGATAAAATCTGGAAGAATGATCTGATGACCAGGCAGACTCTTCCTCTTTTTCCTTACTTTCTCCCAAATAAAAGGAGTCTCTATCTCTGTGCTGAGCTGTCTAGAGGTGGGGGATAGATGACATTAGTACCCCTGTGGCCACCACCATTGGGACTGTGCTGGTCAGACCTGGAACCAGCACAACACTGGGCCTCACTGAAGGCCCATTGTAGCCACTACCTAGCTATAGCCTGTGTTTGCTCAAGACCCTAGGACTTTGTGACCAGCAGGTGATGAAAACAGCTAAACTTGTATCCTTCCCTTCAGTGTGCTGAGCTTTTCTGGGCCCTGGGATGGTTCAGACATGTTCTCTGGGAGACAGACCCTGAAGTCAGAAGTCTACCTGGTGCTTTATTCTACTGTGGCTGAGCTAGCACTTAAACTACAAGATGAAGTTTTTCCCAGTCTTCACTCTCCTTTCCACAGGCAGAGGAGTGTCTCCCTGTGGCCACCACCACTACAGGCCTACAGGGAGTACTGCTAGGCTACTGCAGATATTCACTTCAGGCCCAAGGACTCTTTAATCAGCTTGTGGTGAATTCTGCCAGGTCTGGGTCTCACCCAGGTCCAGGGCAGGTCCAAAAATACCATTCAAAAGCCAAGGCCTTGAACTGGGAGCCCCAAGGGCCCACTTAGGGCTCTACTCTTCTGTGACAGAGCTGGTACCTAAGCTGTAAGACAAAGCCCCTTTAATCTTCCCTCTGCTTTTATCAAGCAGAAGGAGTCTCCCTTATAGCTACCACAGCTGGAAATGTGCTGGATCAAACCCAAAGTCAGCATGTCTTAGAGTCTCATCCAAGACCCATAGCACGTATTACCTGATTGTTGCTGCAGATTTTTCAGGGCCCAAGGGCTCTTGAATCAACAGGTGCTGAATCCTGCCAGGACTGGGTTCTTCTCTTCAAGGCAGCAGGTTCCCTTCTGGACCATGGTTGCCTAAAAATGATGACCAGGAACTAGGGCCTGGAATGGGAACCTCAAGAATCTGTCTTGTGCCCTATCCTATTGTAACTGAACTGGTAACCAAGTTGTAGAACAAAATTCTCTTTTCTCTCTCCGCTCCTTAGGCAGAAGGAAGGAGTCTTTTTTGGAGCTGTGAGCTGCACTATCTGGAGTTGGGGGAGGGGTGGCACAAGCACTCTCTTAATTGCCCCAGCTGGTCACATGTCCCCCAAAATCCACTGGTTCTGAACCCAGTAGAACATTTGGATTTGCCTAGGAGTTGTAGTCTTTGTGGCATAGATTGCCTTTCAAGTTTATTTAGGATCCCAGAACAGTTTAGCTTATGGTGGCAAGGCTTGCTGAAATTCAAGTTCTGACAGAGTAGAAAAGGGCATTGTATATTTTTTTTGACAGATTATATTCAGAGCCATTTTCTTTTAACATTGGGGTGCCTAGATAATATTTACATTTTTTTCGATTCGCGTAAAATTAGAATTTCGGTATTTTACATGAGAGAGCATATTGAGTTGGTGTATATACTCCAAAACAGAGTAGAAAAGGGCATTGTATATTTTTTCTGACAGATTATATTCAGAGAAATTTTGCTTTAAACATTGGGGTGCCTAGATAATATTTAGATTTTTTTCGATTCGCGTAAATTTAGAATGTCGGTATTTTACATGAGAGAGCATATTGAGTTTGTGTATATATTCCAAAACAAAGTAGAAAAGGGCATTGGATATTTTTTCTGACAGATTATATTCAGAGCAATTTTGCTTTTAACATTGGGTGATTTCCTTGGATGGGTGATTTCCCTCTGACTAGGGCTCATCTAAATGCTCCATCTGGCTGAATTCGGCCTGGTATTGCTTTCTTCTGTGATAGGACAACATTGAATTCCAATGCAAAGTCCCACAATTGCCATGCTCTGCCTCCCTCAAGTGCACAGATGCTTCACCTTGTGTGGCCACTGCCAGGAGGTGGGAGAGGGGTGGCACTGGCAGTTCAAGACTGTCTTTCCTACCCTCTTTAGTGCCTCTTTCAGTGATATGAAGTTAAAACCAGGTACTGTGATTGCTCACCTGATTTTTGATTGATTCTTATATAGGTGCTTTTTTGTGTGGATAATTGTTCCATTTGATGTTCCTGAAGGGAGGATGATTGGTGGAGGCTGCTATTTGGCCATCTTCTGCTGCCTCCACTTCCACAGGTATCTTTTTAATATAATGATTTATTTTCCTCTTGGTAGACATCTCCATAGTGTTTTCCATTGATGTTGAACTAATTTACATTCCCACCAACAATATGAGCTTTCCCTTTTCTCTGCATCCATTCCAACATCTGTTGTTTTTGACTTTTAAATAATAGTCATTCTGACTGGTGTAAGATGGTATGTCAGGGTGGTTTTAATTTGCATTTTTCCTTTTTTTTTTTTTTTGAGATGTAGTTTTGCTTCTGTCACCCAGGCTGGAGTACAATGGTATGATCTCAGCTCACTGCAACTTCTGCCTCTAGGATTCGAGCAATTCTTCTGCCATAGCCTCCCTGGTAGCTGGGGTTACAGGTGGCCGCCACCATGCTCAGATAATTTTTATTTTTAGTAGAAATGGAGTTTCACCATGTTGGCCAGGCTGGTCTTGAACTCCCGATTTGAGGTGATCCCCTTGCCTCGGCCTCCCAAAGTGCTTAGATTATAGGCATGAGCCACTGCATCTGGGCTAATTTACATTTTTCTGACGTTGAACATTTTTTCATGTGGTTTGTTAGCTGTTTGCATTGAAGAAGTGTCTGGTCATGTCATTTGCCTATTTTTAATGGTGTTGGTTGTTCTTAAAATAAAAAAAAAAAGAATTTTTATCTAACCTTATTATGTCTACCCAGTAACTAAATTGTAAGGATTTCAATGAAAAGTTTCTTTTATATTTATCTCTTCAGTGCCCTCCACATCAGATGCATTTGAGAAAAATCTATTGCTTTGGTTTGAATGAAAATGCCTTAACCTTTCTATTTGCCCTATTATGTGTTGGTAATCATTAGTGAGTGAATCAGAATGTTCTTAAGATTACTCTTGAGGCCAACATTATGTTTTCTTGAGTTTTAAACCTGTGAAAGGGTGAAGGAGATGAACTGGCTGTTGTGAAAATAATAGTTATGCTGAAAGATAATAATTATTATTCTCTCTTAAACTTTTATTTTAAATTCAGGGGTACACGTGCCAGATGTGCAGGTTTGTTATATAGGGTAAATCTGTGCCATGATGGTTTGCTGCACAAATCATCCCATCGCCGACATATTAAGCCCAGCATCCATTAACTATTATAACTGATGCTCTCCCTCCTCCCTTCCACTCCAGACTCCAACAGGCCCCAGTGTGTTGTTTCTCCCTATGTGTCCATGTGTTCTCATCATTCAGCTCCCACTTATAAGTAAGAACATGTGGTGTTTGTTTGGTTTTCTGTTCCTGCATTAGTTTGCTCAGAATAATGGCTTCCAACTTCATCCATGTCCCTGCAAAGAATATGATCTTGTTCCTCTTTATGGCTATATAGTATTCCATGGTGTATATGTACCACGGACATTTATGGACATTTAGGTTGACACCATGTCTTTGTTATTGTGAATAGTGCTGTAATGAGCATACATATGCATGTATATTTATAATAGAATTATGTCTGTCCATTTGAGTATATGCCCAGTAATGGGATTCCTGCCTCTAGGTCTTTGAGGAATCACCACACTGTCTTCCACA
This sequence comes from Callithrix jacchus, assembly GCF_049354715.1. NCBI lineage: Eukaryota > Metazoa > Chordata > Mammalia > Primates > Cebidae > Callithrix > Callithrix jacchus. The sequence continues at coordinate 96,573,974 of NC_133509.1, forward strand.
ATGGGTCAAATTTCTGCCTCTAGGTCTTTGAGGAATCACCACACTGTCTTCCACAATGGTTGAACTAATTTACACTCCCACTAACAGTGTAAAAGCATCCCTTTTTCTCCACAACATCTGTTGTTTTTTGACTTTTTAATAGCTATTCTGACTGGCACAAGATGGTATCTTACTGTGGTTTTGATTTACATTTCTCTAACAATCAACGATGTTGAGCTTTTTTTTATATGTTTGTTGGCTGCATGTATATCTTCTTTTGAGAAGTATCTGGTGTGTCCTTTGCCCACTTTTTAAATGGGGTTGTTTGCCTTTTTCCTTGTAAATTTGTTTAAGTTCCTTGTAGACTCTGGTTATTAGACCTTCATCAGATGGATAGATTGCAAAATTTTTCTTCTGTTCTATAGGTTATCTCTCTCCTCTGATAATTTCTTTTTGCTGTGCAGAAGCTCTTTAATTAAATCCTATTTGTCAATTTTTGCTTACCTTGCAATTTCTTTGGGCATTTTCATCATGAAATCTTTGCCCATGACTTTGTCCTGAATGGTATTGCCTAGATTTTCTCTTAGAGTTTTTATAGGTTTGTCTTGAGTTAATTTTTTTCTGTGGTTTAAGGAAGGGCTCCCATTTCAATTTTCTGCACATGGCTAGCTACTTTTCCCAGTATCCTTTATTAAATAGGGAGTCCTTTCCCTATTGCTTATTTTTGTCAGGTTTGTTGAAGATCAGATGGTTGTAGGTGTGCAGTCTTATTTCTTATCTCTATTCTGTTCCTTTGCTTTATATGTTTGTTTTTGTACCAGTACTATGTAGCCTTGTAGTATAGTTTGAAGTCCAGTAGCATGATCCCTCCAGCTTTGTTCTTTTTGTTTAACATTGTCTTGGCTAATCGGGCTCTTTTTTGGTTCCATATGAATTTTAAAATAGTTCTTTCTAATTCTGTAAAGAATGTCAATGGTAGTTTAATGGGAATAGCATTGAATTTATAAATTACTTTGGGCAGTATGGCCATTTTCACAATATTGATTCTCCTATCCAAGAGCATGGAATGTATTGCCATTTTTTGTGTCCTCTCTGATTTCTTTAGGCTGTGGTTTGTAGTTCTGCTTGAAGAGGTTTTTCACTTCCTTTGTTAGCTGTATTCCTAGGTAGTTTATTTGTTTTGTAGCAATTGTGAATGGGAGTTCATTCATGAGTTGGCTCTCTGCTTGCCTGTTGTTGGTGTATAGGAATGCTAGTGATTTTTGCATATTGATTTTGTATCCTGAGACTTTGCTGTGAAAGATTATTTAAAAAGCAACGTATATTTTTCATTTGAAAGAAAGTTGATTAGGATTTTTAAAAGTCAGATTGATATTGTAAACACAGAGGCTTATTGCCTGTTGTATTATTAATGATTTAAAGTGTGGAGTTGGACTTTTCATTTTTTTTTTTTTGAGATGGAGTCTCAATCTGTTGTCCAGACTGGAATGCAGTGGTGCGATCTTGGCTCACTGCAACCTCCACCTCCCAAGTTCAAGTGGTTCTCCTGCCTCTGCCTCCCAAGTAGCTGGGATTACAGATATGTGCCACCATGCCCAGCTAATTTTTTGTATTTTTAGTAGAGGTGAGGTTTTACCATGTTGGCCAGGCTGGTCTCAAATTCCTGACCACAAGTGATCCACTTGCTTTAGCCTCCCAAAGTTCTGGGATTACAGGCAAAAGCCACCGCACCCGGCCTTGTTCTTTACTTGCCCCAAACAGAACTTTAAAGTCACAAGAATTAACATAATTTGGACCTTTGAGTCACTGGGGCCCTTTAGAGGCTGGGCATTTTTTCACAATTGCTACATTTAGGGTCAGTTTTTAATTTGCAATGAGAAATCTGTTATGGTTTGAATGTTTGTGTCTCCCCAAGTACATGTGTTGAAATCCTAACCCTCAAGGTGATGGCATTAGGAGGTGGAGCCTATGGGAGGTGATAAGGTCATGAAGGCGGTACCCTCATAAATTGGAATGGTACCCTCATAAAATAGGGCTAAGGCAGCTCATTTGCTCCTTCTACTATCTTCTTGGTACCTTTGACACAGGGAGAAGGTACCATCTATGAACCAGGAAACAGAACTTCAGCAGATAGCAGATCTGCTGACACTTTGATCTTGGAGCTTTTCAGTCTCCATAACTGTGAGAAATAAATTGTTATTGTTTTTAAGCCACCAGCATATGGCCTTTTGTTACAGCAGCTTGAATGAACGAAGACACTTACATGTTGCAAATGAAGAAACTCAGGCACAGGGAATGAATGAGTTTTTAAGGAGCTTCCCAAGGAAATAGAAGTGGGAGCACAATTTATTATTAGAGGTCTTTCAGTCTGTGATTACCTTTGGAATTATTAGGATTTCTCATGGACATCTTATTCATCAAGGACATAAAATTTGGACTTTTGATCTAATGTCTAACTGTGTCTATATATACATGCATATGGATACTGTAAATTGAAAATGTGTACACATAATACACATAACCTATGAACATCATAGTTTAGCCTACCGTACTTTAAATATGCTCAGAACACTTACTTTAGCCTACATATATTAGGTTGATACACACACACACACACACACACACACACTACACACCCCGATGTATGTGTACACACACATATGCACATATACACATATATATACAGGTATAGATATATTTGTAAGATTGAAAGAAATCATTAGTATTCATTATGCAACTTTAAACTTGAGTTCTAGATCACATCACTGTGAATTAAGGTATTTATATATCTAGTGATTATCTCGTAAATAATGTAATTTTGCCACTTTTTTCAAAAGGGGCTAACTTGTTGAATGAAAAAATTAAAAATATACTTTATTGATTTTTAAAATCTCTTTTGGCATTTCCTGATTTTTTAATACTAAATTTACCTAGTTTTAAAAATTATACTATAAACACAGACACACACACACACACACACACACACAAGCGTGTATGCGCTTGGCTTATACCTCTCTCAGAGGCCCTTGCCACTATTACTCTAGTAAGAAATAGTAAGTGGATTGGCTTTTGCTTGCGCCTTTCCTTTTTTTCACATGTTCAATGTTTATAATGTCACTGCTTTGGTTTGCCAACCCAGAAAGTCAGCCCATCTGGGAGTCCTTCTTGTGCATTTGTTTAGGGAGAAAACTGGTTTCCTTGGACTCCTTTGACCAATTTAGCAAAGTGAGGAAAGAGAGGAGCCCAACATTGATTGCCTCCCTAGAAACATACGCATCACTTGTGGTTACTCTATCGTGTGTATATATGTGTGTATACATTCATATGGAGCAGCAGTTTTCTGCAGTGTGTTTTTCTCCACACTTACCTAAGTTTATAAAAACTGTTGCTTACTCTTTTTTTCCCCACTTGCTTAGCCCATGGCATGCACAGTGGATATCTCCATCACTCCCACCCTGCCTATATATAGAAAAGGACTTGTGGGCTTTTTCTTTTGCTTGTTTCATATTAGTGAAAATCTAGCATCTTGGGTTTTTCTCTCATCACATTTGCTTGTGTAGGAAATGGGGAAGCAAGGTTATATGAGTTTTTTTTATCTACAAGGACCAAGATAAATTTATTGATTGTTAGCTTGGTGTCCAGAAGGTTGTCTCTTTTTATAATTCATTAACTATAAATCAAAGACAGAGTCCTTCAAGTCAAAAGGTGACTTAGGCATGTTTACATTTTCAGAATCTATTTAATTCTGAGTCCAAGTTAATTTCCTAAGGAAGGTTAAAGGAACAAACTTATCTTGTGCCATTGGTATATTAATTAGACTATAATTTTGCATGGAACTACAGATGTATACAGATGCTCTTTGACTTATGATGGGGTTGTTTATAAACCCATTGTAAGTTGAAAATATTATAAATGGAAAAGGTGTTTAATACACATAACCTGCCAAACATCATAGTTTAGCCTACTCTACCTTGAATATGCTCATAACACTTATATTGGCCTAGAGTTGGCAAACTCATCTAGCACAAAACCTATATTTATAATAAATTATTGAATATCTCATGTAATTTACTGAATATTGAAAGTGAGAAACAGGATGGTTTTAGGGTACTTAAAGCACGGTTTCTACTGGATACATATTGCATTCACACCATTGTAATGTTGAAAAAAATCTTGAGTTGAACCATCCTAATTTGGGGACCATCTGCATGTATATTTAATAGGATGACTATTAAGCTACTAGAAACTATTATGAAAAATAATTTACCTTACGAGTAGGCCAGGTGCGGTGGCTCACGCCTATAATCCCAGCACTTTGGGAGGCCGAGGTGGGTGGATCACGAGGTCAAGAGATCGAGACCATCCTGGTCAACAAGGTGAAACCCCGTCTCTACTAAAATACAAAAATTAGCTGGGCATGGTGGTGCATGCCTGTAGTCCCAGCTACTCGGGAGGCTGAGGCAGGAGAATTGTTTGAACCCAGAAGGCAGAGGTTGCAGTGAGCCGAGATCGCACCATTGCAGTCCAGTCTGGGTAACAGCAGCGAAACTCCGTCTCACAAAAAAAAAAAAAAAAAAAAAAAACAAGAGTAGAGTGGCAGTTATGTTGTTATTTATTTATCATTTATAATGCCCAGGCAGTTTTTCTACTTCTTCATTTTTTGGGAGCAAAATCCAACAGACCCATGAAAGAGGGTCTAGTCCTTTAGCAATAAACCTGAGTGGTTTGAATAAATCTAAACTGACACAGCTGGAGAAAAGACTCTGACAAGTAACATTTAAAATTAACATGTGAATTTTATATCTTCCCACTCAGATGTTATCTCCAATGTTTGCAAAGAGATATAAAAAGGAGGAGTCAGGAGTGTATGTGGTGTGGTTGAGGAATGGTTGGGGGTTACCCCACCTGGAGCAGAGTGAGTGGAAGGGAGTGCAGGAGGAGGGAGAGTAGAGAAGTGATAGATGCCAGATGTGATGTGATGGTCCCTGGAAACTGGTGGGAAGGCTTTGGAGTTTACTTTGAATGAGATTTGAAGCTATGAAGAGTTTTGATAACAGAAGCAATGTGATATAACTCATACATTTTAACAGGATTGTTCTGGCTGCCTCTTTGACAATAAAGATGGGTGACAGTGGCACCAGTTAGGTAGAATGTAGACAACAGATGAGGGCAGCAGGAGAATAGCAGCGGAAATTCTGAGAACAGTCAGATTTTGGAGATATATACACATTTATCTCCAACATAATATTTTATATATATATGCACATATACTATTTCATAAATACATACATACTATTTTGAGGATAGGACAGGATTTGCAGATAGACTGAATATGGAGTATGAGAGATATTGAAGATCATTCTAAAGTTTTTGCCCTGAGGAACTGCAAGGCAGGAGATATCATAAATTTAGAAGGGAAGACTGTGGAGGGAGTGGGTTTGGGCGGATGATGGTCAGGGAGGAGTGGAGATCAGGAATTTTGTTTTGGGAATGCCAAATATGAGATGTCTATTAAACATCCCATTGGAGATACTGAATAAGCAGTTAGGTGTTTGAGCCTGGAGATTAGGGGAAAGATTTGGGCTTAAGATAGAAATATGGGAGTCATCAGCATTTGGGTGATGTTTAACACCGTGATTTGACATCCTCAATGGCGTAAGCGAAGGCATGAGAGACATGTGGCCAATGATCCAGAGTTAAGGGAGGAAAAATTAGCAGGGTTGAGAAGGAGCAGTCAGTGAGGCAGGAGGAAACACACGATATTTAATATCCTAGAAGCCAAAAAAAAAAATCTGTTTCAAGAAAGATAATGATCAGCCATGTCAAACGTGGTGTATAAGTTAGATGAGGATCATCTTAGTTGGGGTTCTCTAAGGCAGGAATGGTGGACAAGGTATTTATTTGAGAGATGATCCCAGGAACTGGAATGAGAGAGTAGGGAAGTGAGACAGTAGAAGAAGAAAGCCAGTAAAGGGTGTGTTTTTGAGATGCTTGCTCTAGACTGTGGGGTCAGCTCTACTGAGACATTTAAGAAGGATATAAAGCACCAACCAAAATTTTCTGCTCAGAAAATGGGAAGCTGGGCCATGTGTCTGGTCCCTGTTGGTTGAGGGTTTTCTTGAGAGTGTTAACTCTTTTCTACTTCTGGGCTTTGCAAGCTCCTGTGACTGAAACCTTGAGGCAGAAAGTACAGAGAGGTGAGGTGGATGTTTGTTAAGGAATGCTGTTGGTGAGTGTAGAACCATCTGCAGCTTTGGCTGAAATCAGAGGTGGGCCCAGGGAACATGACATAGACCACAGAAAATATCTGCTTCAAAGACTGACAGTTGACTGCCAGATTTTACAAAGTGGATTTCCTTAGTGACCTTGAGAAATCAATGTAATGGAATGGTGGGGTAAGCCTGGTTGGAGTTGGCTAAGGAAGAGGGGCTGGAAAGAGCATATAGTCAGTACTAAAGGAGAGTGGAATCAAGAGGCTGGAGGGGAAGTGGGAGCAAGAGATTTTTTTCTTAAGATGGGAGAAATAAGAGCATGTACACTGATGGAAATAATTCAGTAGAAAGGGAAAAGTCTTTGATGCAGGAGAGAAAGAATTGATGGAACAGTGTTGTTGAGTTGATTCCAGGCTGGAATCTGTACATAAATGGAGGATTTGACCTGAGATGGAAGCACAAACAATTCATGTCTAATAAAAGGGAAGAAAGAATATATGGAAAGGAAGTTTGGTCCCTTCTGATTGTTTTTTTGACATGGAGAAAAAGATTCAAAATTTATTTTTCAGCAGACAGCATCAGTGGTGCAATTACGGGATTTCCTCTGTGGATCATGCACTCACAAGACATTATCATCTCAACAGTGAGAAAGCCACTGCTGTGTTCTCTGTAACAGTATCCACTTTACAGTGTAAGCAGATCGTATTGTTGTGTTCACTTACAATTCCAGAAGGAAAAGCACAGCTTGGCCAAAAAATCAAACAGAAAAACCAACAAAATGGGGAATCCCAACATCAAGGTGCAATAACTTAAGAGGCAAAACTTGGTGGTCTTAGGTCTACCTTTCCATCAGGGCCTTCCATATACAGGGAAAGACTTTTCGGCCCATAAGCTGGGATCTTTCTTTCTCCTTTCTTGTTAAATCATTAGAGCAACAATGAGTCATATGCTCAATATTATTACATGTATAAAAGGAGATTACCAAAAAAATGGAATAAAAAAATAACCTTGAACATTCAGTTCTTCCCACCAATACATCAACTCTTAAGTTTAAGACAGGACCTGGGAATACTTCAGTTGTCTTAAAATAAGAAAGCAGAGGCTATGACTATAAAAAGTAAAAAATGAGGTAGATGAATTAAAGCTTCCATAGCCAGGATTTGCCTGTTCCAACTTCATAGCCTTTCTGAAATACCCAGGAAAAAAAATCTTCATAATTATTTGGCATAAGTTGCACCAAGGAAATTAAATTTAAAAATTTGCATGTGAACTTGTGATACGAAACACACACTTCCATAAATTTCTTCTCAAGAATGAAAACCTAATTTTTCAATAGAGTAGGCACTGATACAGGAGTTAAGAAATCACTTAGGCAGACAGGGTATCGGAGTCCTCGGTAAGGCTTTTCTTTTTAATGAAAAGCAGTTCCAAATCATTTTCTAACAGAGCAGCCTGTAAAGTCAAGCTGCAGACATACACAGCCAAGCTGGGAGCTTGCACTGGTAAATGCTGGCAGCAACTAGGGACTAGACATGTTGGCTCCATCTTCCCTTAGCTGCCAGCCATGTGTACAGTAAAGAGCAGACAAAATGGTGCCAGACACGGAGAGTTCATGAGCATAAGGTTAGGGTAGGGCGACTAGCTTTTGCGTGTGCTATACAAACATCACACTTGATCAAACCAATCCTGTGAGCCCTACCTCAATCAGACACCACTTCCTCAAGCTGGATTGTAAAATCAGGCACATCCACAGCCAGACCATCTTTTCTGCTTGGAAGACCCCTGTCTCTCAACAGAGAGAGCTGTTTTTCTTTCTCTTTTCTTCTGCTTATTAAACCTCTGCTCTTAAATTCCTTGTGTGTGGCTGTGTCCTAAATTTTCCTGATGCCAGATGCGGTATATACCCCAGACAATGTAGCCACTTCAGCACTGGAAAACCAGATTAAGTCACCTGAGATTCCTAGCTCAGGTGCTCACAGGAAGATGAAGGCATCTGGGAAGTGTGGGGAGGACATTGGGATGCTTGGGGCTCCCACCAAACTGTATTTAAATAAGCAGCAACACATTGACGCCCCAAGGACTAACATAAATCCATTTGAAGGCATCTTAAGGTTCTAAGGTTGAAATAATTTTATTAATTCTTTTTTTTTAAAGTACATTCAAAGAAAACAAAAAGATGGGGACAAGGTCGGGGGCATATAAAACAAGTCTCTAAAAAGATGACAGACCTTGTCCATGTACCCATGTACAGTTGCCATGGAAATACATAGTATCCCTCTCCTCAATTAGGCTAAGTAGTTGTCTTTTCCACTGTGGTTCAGTAGGTTCCAATGGTTCCACCTTGAAACAGTTAACAATCTTTGGAAAAAGTCACTCTAGATTGCACAAAAGTTTTATGTATACGGTTTGCTACAACTAGCAGAGCTACTTTGCCAGAACTGCTGCTTTCTAAACACCAACAACAAACCATTCTAGTCTGTATTCGTTTTGGTGTGATTTATTTTTATTTTTCATTTTTTTTGCAAAGCAGCAGAGAAACAATTATAGGAGTATAGTGATAATCTTTGTAAACATCATTTGCATATCAGTAAGAACTGATTGTCTTTCATTCCTTTTTAGTGAAAGAGGGAGCAAGGTGATGAACTGAGAGTGAATGAGGTGGGGAGGTGCTGGCGGTTTGCGATCTGTCATCTAGGATTGCAGTACACAAAGTGGCCAGTTGGGGAGCCCTTGGTTACTGGCTTGCCAGGAGATGCGTACAGAAAGTGAGGGTAAGCTTTTAGAAATTTTTATAGCACTTGACATTGCTATAACATTTTTATTGTATTTTTAAAAAGTATTGGACTATAATGGATTGGAAAGAAAAACATCTAGTCCTCAAAACACATAGTTTAAGAGGCACTGGGCCAAGAGAGTGGGAGAAAATGGAGTAGGGAAAAGTAGAAAGATTGCTTCACTGCATTGAGGATCCACCTGAGACTAGTGGTCATGAATTTCATGTGAGGCTGTTTGGTTCAAGAGTGTTTTTATCCAGCCTTGTTTAGCTGCATTGATATAGGCAGTGTTGGATTTTACCAGGGTGTAGTTTTGCTAAGTGGGTCTAATGCAGTGGGAAGATGCAAGCGTTTAGGAAGTATTCAAGTGAGGTGTACAGAGACAGACCACAGCATTTTAAGCTGGGGGAAGAAGAAAGCAATGATGAGAAGGATGAGAGGCAGTGAAGAAAGTGGTAGGATTGATGGAATCTAGGACTAGGAAGAATCAAGTTTGCTAGAGTTGGAATGTAGGACCAGGAAGGAGTGAACTAGAAGTGTGGAAGGTGGTGATCAGAGAGTGGGATTCCTGATAATGAGATTCATCACAACAGTGCTCACCAACTGGGAAAGAATCTGAATCAATTATTTTATATGTATCCAGCGGACTATTTTGAAGCCATTAGAAGTCATGTTATTCTATTTCTTTACGAACACAGAAATGTTCAGGATATGTTAAGTGAAAAAAGCTTACCGATTTGCAAAATTAAATCGCAAAATTTACAAATATTTTTGGTAAAAATATAAACATTTTAATGCACAGAAGTCTTAACTGTGGTAATATCTGGATGGCTAAATCACAGATGCCTTTTACTTTTCTGTTTGATAATATTCTTTTTGTTTGTTTTCGAGACAGGGTCTCACTCTGTTGCCTAGGCTACAGTGCACTGTAAACACGACTCACTGCAGCCTTGATATCTTGGGTTCAGGCTCTTGCTTCAGGCCCTCATGTAGCTGGACAGGCATGTGCCACAACGCCTGGCTTATTTTTGTATTTTTTGTAGAGACGGGGTTTTAGCTTGTTGCCCGGGCTGGTCTCAAACTCCTGGGTTTAAGCAATCTGCCCATGTCAGCCTCCAAAAGTGCTGGGATTATATGTGTGAGCCACCATGCCCAGCCTGTTTGATAGTATTCTTTTGTAGGTGTATCTTGGAGATACTGGGGATTCAGTTCCAGCCTATTGCAATGAGGCAAGTATTTCAATAAAGTGAGTCACACAAATGTTTTGGTTTCTTAGTGCGTATAAAAGTTATGTTTATCTAAAAAATACATATCTTGGTTAAATATACTTTACTGCTAAAAAATGCTGACACAGAGTCACAAAGTGAGCACATACATTGGAAAAATAGTGCTGATAGACTTGCTTGATGTAGGGTTGCTACAAACTTTCAATTTGTAAAAAAAACACGGTATTTGAAAAGCACAATGAAATGAAATGTAATAAAGTGAGGTATGTGTGTTTTATTCTATTCTTATAGCTTTACTAAAGTATAATTGGCATGTAAAATTCACCAATTTTAAGTGTACCATCCTATAAATTTTGACAAATGTTTAGCTATGAAACTACCACCACACTCATAGAACATTTCTCTCATGCTAAAAGTTTCCCTTGTGCCCCTGTGCTGTCAATCTCCTCTCCCACCTCCTGGACCTTGGAAACCAGTGATCTTCTTTCCATTACAATAGTTTTGCATTCTCTAAAATTTTGTATAGATGGAATCATATCATATGTCATCTTTTGTGTCTGGCTTCTTTCACTTAATGCTTTGGAGAGTCATCATTGTTCTTGTGTGCATCAATGTTTATATACTCTTCTAAAAAGTAGATGTATTTTAGATTCACACTAAAATTGAAGGGTAGGTACAGGGATTTCCCACCTATGCCCTGTCCCTACACATGTACAGTCTTCTTCATTATCAGCATCTCCCACTAGACTGACACATTTGTTACCATTGATGAACCTACCTTGGCACATCATCATCATCCAGGGTCCAGAGTTCACATTAGGGTTCACTCTTGGTGTTGTACCTTCTCTGAGTTTGGGCAAATGTATAGTGACATGCATTCATCATTATAGTATCATACAGAGTAGTTTCACTGCCCTCAACATCTTCTGTGCTCTGCCCATTCATCCTTCTATCCTTTCTAGCCCCTGGCAATCACTGATATTTTTACTGCCTCCACAGTTTTTGTCTTTTCCATAATGTCATGTGGTTGGAATCATACAGTATGTAGCCTTTTCAGGTTGGCTTCTTTCACTTTGTAATATGCATTTAAATTTCCTCCATGGCTTGTCATGGGTTGATAGCTTATTTCTTTTTAGCACCGAATAATGTTCTATCGTCTAGCTTTACCACAGTTTGTTATCCATTTACCTATTGAAGGACATCTTGGTTGCTTCCAAGTTTTGGCAATTATGAATAAAGCTACTATAAACATTCATGTGCATTTTTTGGGTGGACATATATTTTCAACACCTTTGGATAAATACTAAGGAGAATGGTTGATGCTATGGTAAGAGTGTGTTTAGTTTGGTAAGAAACTTCCAGACTGTCTTCCAAAGTGGCTGTACCATGTTGCATTCCCACCAGCAGTGAATGAGAGCTCATATTGTTCCACATCCTCTCCAGCATTTGGTGTTGTCAGTGTTGTGGATTTTGGCCATTCTTATAAGTGTGTATCTCAATGTTGTTTTAATTTGCCTTTTCTTGACAACATATAATGTGGAACATCTTTTTACATGCTTATTTGCCATCTGCGCATCTTCTTTAGTGACGTATTTGTAAAGTTCTATGGCCCAATTTTCAATCAGGTTGTTTGTGTTCGTACTGCTGAGTTTTAAGAGTTCTTTGTGTATTTTAGATAATAGTTCATCGGACAGTGTTTTGCAAATATCTTATTCCAGTCTATGGCTTATGTTCTCATTCACTTGACTTTGTCTTTCATAGAGTAGAAATATTTAATTTTAATAAATTCCAGCTTATCAATTATTTCTTCTGTGGATTGTGCCTTTGGTGCTGCATCTAAAAAATCATCATCAAATCCAGATCATCAAGATTTTCTCCTAAGTTATCCTCTAGGGTTTTTTAGTTTAGTGTTTTACATTTAAGGCTGTCATCCATTCTGAGTAAATTTTTGTGAAGGGTGAAATGTCTGTCTAGATTTTTTTTTTTTTTGCATATCAATGAATGCCCAGTTGTTCCAGCACCAGTTGTTGAAAAGACTCTTTGCTCCATTGTATTGCCTTGGCTCCTTCGTCGAACATCAGTTGACTGTACATATGTGGGTCTAATTCTTGGCTCTCTGTTTTATACCATTGATCAATTTATTCTTTCACCAATGCTTCATTGTCTGTAGTTTTATAGCATGTCTTGAAGTTGGGTAGTATCAGTCCTCCAACTTTGTTCTTCAAAATTGAGTGACTATTCTGGTAATTTGTTCTTTTTTATGTGGAAGAATATACTTTTGTATGAATACACCACAGTTTATCTACTCACCAATTGGTAGACTTGGGGTTGTTTCCAATTTTTGACTATTATGAGTAAAACTATTATGACCTGGCAGGAGGTACTCACCTTACAGGCTGAAGTTGCCCAACGTGAGGAGGAATTGAATTCCCTGAAGCGGAAGGGGGCGGCAGCCCTTTTGGCAGAGCAGAAACCGCAGCCAGAACTGTTGGTTCCGGTGTCACCGCTGCCGCCGAAGGCCTTTCTGTCCTGAAAGGAGATTCTGTGCTGTAGCCGGCAGCGACTGCTGCCCGAGCTGGGCGTGCAGGGACAGCTGTGCCTGGTGACCGTGTCCATGCTAGTCATGGCCTGCCTTGGTGCGGCTGTCCGCTGTCCCAATACTTGGTAATGGCCGGAATGAGCCGCCTTGGCCTTGCAGACTATGACGTGGTAGAGACAGGCAGCCTGGCCAGCCTAGTGCTGCATGGCGAGGCACCGGCTGGCCAGGCTAAGGCCTTTTCGGTTGCCTTGCTAATTCGGTGGTGGAATGCGTGTCCTACACTCAGGCCCTTACGCCAGCCACTGCCCTGAACCTGGCCCGCAGATGTGATGTGGTGGCCAACCGCTTGGACAATGCGCCCACTAGCTACTTGGTTAATGACGCATGCGTGTTGGTGGGTCGGCCGCTAGGATCAGCCAGTGTCTTGCACGTCGAGGGCCAGATCACAGTTTACCCCTATGACGGTGGGCCTTGCTATCGCTGTGATTTCCCCTAACCACCCACCCCCAGCGGAGACAGTGACCAACAGCACGGACAGTGGGGTGCTCGGTGTCGTGGGCCTTGCAAGTGCTGGAAATCGCTGCGGGTCTGGGCTCCTTTTACAGAGGCAGCCTGTTTCTCTTTGATGCCACAAGAGGGCATTTCCGCTGTATTTGGCTGCGGAGCCGCAGGCTCCACTGTGTGGCTTGCAGGGAATGGCCCACTGTGACTGATCTGCTGGACGACTATGAAGCCTTCTGTGGTTCCTCAGCCACCGATAAATGCCACTCCCTGCAGTTACTGAGCCCAGAGGAGCGTGTTTCTGTCACCGACTATAAGCGACTTCTGGATTCTGGGGCACCCCACCTGTTGCTGGACATCAGGCCTCAGGTGGGGTGGACATCTGTCATTTGCCTCATGGCCTGTACATCTCTCTGAAACATTTGGAACACAGGGAGGTGGAGAGCCTGAAAGCCTTAGGAGAAGCAGTCTGGGAAGGGAGGCAGAACACACAAGAAAGGGCTGCTCTCCCCATTTATGTGATTTGCAAACTGGGAAATGAATCACAGAAAGCTGTGATGATTCTCCAATACTTAGCAGCAGCTCAAGAGTTAGACTCTGTAACAGTTTGGGATGTTGTCAGGGGCCTCATGGCCTGGGCTCCAAAATCGATGGAACATTTTCACAGTACTAAGGTGACTGGTATAGTCTGACGGGAAAGATTTGGATTGCCATAATACCTCAAAGATATATCTATTTGCATTTTTCAGTAATATACCTAGGAGCCAGGGATTCTACAGTATCTGTGAATACATGGACTCCTTTTTTATAAGGAGTTTTAAAAGTTGTTATGTATTGGATGACTTATTATTAGATTATACTGTTTCTGAGAACCATTAGTTTTTTTCAGCACTTGGAGCGTGTTTTGAACATGTGAGATGTAACGTGACAGGATTTTGTATTTTAAAGTGCAGATCATTGACCTGTCCTTATTTTCCACTTCCCCCAGTCAAAATGCTCTCTAAATCATTTTACACCTGGAATTAAGGTGCAGTAAACTTAGTCTTATCAAGATTATATACTTAGGATCAGTTTACTGTTTAGTTAAGAACTTCTTGGATCTTATTAATATTTCAGATGATCGAATATATCCTACAGAAATACATGTTTAAAATGTAAATTGTTTTAATTATTCAGAAAGTGGGTCTTTCTATTTGGCATTTTGAATTAGTATCCAAATGAGATCTTTAAGATTTACCAAAATAAAAGGAACCACCTTTATAGTCTGAAGAAAAACCCCAAACTGTTATGAATACTCATGTTTAAGTATTTGTGTGGATATATGCTTTAATGTTTCTTGGGTAAATACCTAGGAGTTGACTTGCTGGGTTATGTGGCAGAGGTACACATTTAGCTCCACACAAAAAATCGCCAAAAAAGGAAGAGTAGGGTGGGTGAGAAAGGAAAAAATAATTGCCAAAATGTTTTCCATGGTGGCTCTACCGTTTTGTATTCTCCCCAGCAGAGTATGGCATTTCCAGTTGCTTTACAACCTCTGTGATACTTGATATTGTCAATTTAGTTTTATTTTAGTCATTCTCATGGTTATAAGATGGCCTCTCATGTTGGTTTTAATTTGCATTTTTCAAATGACTAATTATGTTGACATCTTCTCATATCCTTATTTGACTTCTATACCTCTTCTTTGGTAATGTATGTGTTCAAATCTTTTGTTCACTTAAAAATTATATTTGTCTTATTATTACAATATGAGGGTTCTTTAGTGTGCCTGCAAGTTCTTTTTCAGATATATGTTTTGCAGTTATTCTCCTGTAGTCTGTGGCTTACCTTTTAATTTTTCTAACGGCATGCTTTAAACAGTTAAAATATTAAATTTTGATAAAATCCAATTACAGTTTTTTCTTTTCTATTTAGTGCCTTCTGTGTTTGTCATAAGAAATCTTTGCCTAACCCAAAGTCAAAAGAATTTTCTTTAGTGTTTTTTTCCTAAAAGCTTTATAGTTTTAGATATTATATAATGCTTATATTATTATATAAGCATTTTATATTTTTGCTTATGTTGTGAGCTAAGGGTATAGGATCTTTTTTTTCATATGCACATCTAACTATTTTAACAGCACTTGTTGAAGATTATCCTTTCCCAGTTGCATTATCCAGGCATTTTTCTTGAAAATTATTTATATATATTTGAGGTTATTTCTGGAGTCTCTCTTCTCTTTCATTGATTTATATGTCTATCTTTATGCTAATATCACACTGCTTCAATTACTGTAGCTTTATATATAATAAGTGTTGAAATCAGGTAGTGTAAATCCTTCCACATTTTAAAAAAATCCTGTTTTGGGTAATCTAGGTCATTTTATTCCCATGTAAATTTTAGAATTAACTCATCATTTTCTATGAATAAATTCTCCCTGGATTTTCTTGTTTATACATTAAAATTTGCTGAGAAAAAGAAAGAAATGGCATATAGGTTGAAAAGGAAGAAGTAAAACTCTTTATTTGATGATTCAGTCTCACAGTGACTCATTTCCTCATGTGGTTTATGAGAATTTTGCTAGTTTGTCTTCAGTGAATTTCCCCTATACCCAACATCGAGAAGACCCATATGCTCTGAACTATGAATTAGAATCTACATAAAAGCTACTAGAATTAATAAATGTCTAACAAGATGCAAGGCAAAATATAAAAAAAAATTTCTATATACTAGCAATTAACTTAAGACAATATTATTTACAATAAAAATATATTACTATTTACAATAGAAAACAATATTATTTACATCAGCATAAAAAATTTGAAAGACTTAGGGAGTGATTTAACAACTTTGTACTGTTGAAAAGAATGACCTTGCTCCCAGTCTTGGGGGAAAGCATTTAGTCTTTTACCGTTAAGTCTGCTGTTGCTTGTAGATTTTTCATAGATGCTCTTTACGAAGTTGAGGCAGTTTCCTTCTATTCCTAGTTTGCTGAAAGTTTTGATCAAAAATAGATGTTGAATTTTGCCAAGTGCTTTTTCTGCATCTGTTGAGAAGATCATATGGTTTTCTTTGACTAGTCTGTTAATATGTTGAATTACATTGAGTTTTGAATGTTGAACCAGTCTTGTATTATCGGAATAAACTACACTTGGTCTTATGTATTATCTCTTTTATGTTGACTTTCTTTGGATAAATTTTAAGATTTTTGTGTGTCTGTATTCTTGTTCATGAAAAATATTGTTCTAAATTTTCTTTGCTTAATGTAGAGAGTAGAATAATAGTTGCCAGAGTCTGAAGGGTAGTGGCGAGGGGGCCATAGAGTGGGGATAGTTAACGGGTATAAAAATACAGTTAGAATGAATAACTTCTAGTATTGAGTAGCACAATAGGCTGATGCTGATTAACAATAATTTATTGTATATTTTTAAATAACGAAAAGAGTGGAATTGGAAGGTTCCTAACACAAAGAAATGCTAAAGGCTTGAGGTGATGGATACCTCAGTTACCCTGATTTGGTAATTAAAAATTGTATTTCTGTATCAAAACATCACATGAACCCCATAAATATGTAAAACTATAATGTACACATAATAATTAAAATTTAAAATTAAAATAGCTTTTCCTTATAGTTTTTCCCTAATAGTTTTTCCCTAATTTTGATTTCAAAATAATTTTGACCTCATAGAATGAATTGGGTGGTATTTCCTAATCTTCCATTTTTTGAAGTGTTTAGAAAAGCTGATATTATTTTGTCTTAAAATGTTTACTATAATTTCTTAGTGGGGTTATCTGGTCCTGGAGGCTTTTTTTTTTTTAAAGCTACACATTCAATTTCTTTAATAGATATTAGGCTATTTTTGTGTTTTGGTTCTTCTTGAGTAGCTTTGATAATATATGTGTTTCAAGAAACTTGCCCATTTCATTACATTTTCAGGTTTATTGGTGTAATGTTGTTCATAATATTCCAGTTAGCCTTTTAATGTCTCTAGGATTTGAAAAGATGTCCTTTCTCTCCTTTCTGAGAATGGTGCCTTCTCTCTTTTTTGTCTTTATCAGTGTGACTAGAGGTTTATCAATTTTATTTATTTTTTTCCCAAAGAAATAACATTTCGTTTCAATTTTTTCTGTTATTAAAAAATATTTCATTGATTTTTGCTTTTATCTTTATTATTTCCTTTCATCTGCTTGCTTTGTTATATTTTGCTCTTTTTTGTCAAATTTCTTAAAATGGAAGCATTGATTTTAAATCTTTGTATTTTTATAATATAAGGACTGCTTTTGTTACATTGCGTAAATTTTGGCATATTTTGTCTTCATTTTTATTCATTTCAAAAAATTTTAAAATTTCCCTTCGACTCCTTTCAATCATGGGATATTTATAAGTATGTACTTTAGTTTCTAAATATTTGGGGGAACTGTCTAGAAACCTTTTTTTATTGCTCTTTATTTAACTCTGTTTCAACAACATTTGTATGAGATTATTCCTTTTAAATGTGTTGAGACTTGCTTTGTTGCCGAGATTATGGTCTAGGTGATTGTCACGTGTGCACTTTATAAGAATATGTATTTTGCTTTTGTTGGTTGTTCTATAAATGCTGATTAATTTTATTGATAGTGTTTTTCTAGTGTTTTATATTCTTATTGAATTTCTTTCTATTTTTTCTATCAATTATTGAGGTTCTGGTATCAAAATATCCAATAATACTTATGAATTAGTTTATACATTTATCCTTCTAATTCCATCAGCATTTGCTTCATGCATTTTGAAGTTTTTTATTATCTGAATAAACATTCAAGATTGCTATGTATTCCTGATGACTTGATCCCTTTATCATTATGAAATGATCCTTTTCTTTGGTAATTTTTTTAATTCTGCAATTTAACCTTATTATAGCCACTAACTTTTATTTTGATTAGTTTTAGTGTGGTTTATCTTTGTTCTATCTTTTTTACTTGCAGTAATTCTGTCTTTTTACTTAAAGTGTATTTCTTGTAGATAGCATACATAGTTGAGTATTGTTCTTTTATCCAGTTTTCTAATCTGTTTTCAGTTGGTGAGTTTATACTATTTCCATTGAAGGTGATTATGGTTGGATTTAAACCTACCATTTTATTATTTGTTTTCTATTTGTCTTATCTGTTCTTTGTTCTTTTTGCTTTGATTCCTACCCTCTTTTGGATTGAATGAAAATTTATTAACATATTTTAGTTTTTTTTTTTGGCTTATTAGCTCTTCCTTTTTCATTGTTCAATGGTTGCTTTAGAGTTTACAGTATTACTTTTACATTTATCACCGTCTACTTTCAAAAACATTATAGTGCTTCCCACATGTTTTAAGAAGCTTAAAATTGTATACTTCTATTTCTTCTCTCTTGGTCTTTGTGTTGTTGTCACACATTTTACTGCCACATATGTTTTACACCCAACTGTTATGGACTAAATGCTTGCATGTCTCCACAACTCGCCTGTTGAAGCCTATTGCCCAATGTGATGGCATTTGTAGGTGAAAGCTTTGGGAGATAATTGGGTCAAGGGAACGGATCAGATCCCTCATGAATGGGATTGGTGTCTTTATTTATTTATTTTTGAGACAGAGTCTCGCTCTGTTGCCAGGCGCCAGACTGGAGTGCAGTGGTGCAATCTCGGCTCACTGCAACCTCCGCCTCCCGGGTTCAAGCAATTCTCCTGCCTCAGCCTCCTGAGTAGCTGGGATTACAGGCGCACGCCACTATGCCCAGCTAATTTTTGTATTTTTAGTAGAGACGGGGTTTCACCATGTTGGCCAGGGGTGTCTTTATAATAAGAGACATGAGAGAGTTTGCTTTCTCTTTCTTTGCTCTCTGCCATGTGAGATTACAAAGAGAAGATGATGTCTGCAAACCTGGGGGCAGGCTCTAAAGAGACCCTAATCTTTTAGTGCATTGAGCTTGGACTTACCATCCCCCAGTACTGTGAGAAAGAAATAAGTATTTGCTGTTTAAGCCACCCAGTCTGCTAATTTGTTATAGAAGCCAAATTTGACCAAGATACTCAACAATATATTATCTTTGTTTTAAAAGTTATCTTCTGAGTATATTAAAACTAAGAAAAAAATTGTATCTACTCACTCTTTACCCTTTCTGATGCTCTTAATCCCTTTGTGTAGGCATAAATTTCCATCTGGTATTATTTGCCAGATGGACTGAAGGACTTCTTTTACTATGTGTGGTGATGTTCATGATATATTCTTTTACCTTTTGTATGTTTGAAAAACGACTTTCATTTTTGAAGTATATTTTTGCTGGGTATAGAATTCTAGTTTGCCAGCTATTTTGTTCATTGCTTTAAATATGTTGTTCCACTGTCAGAAGACATGCATTGTTTCTGATGAGAAATATATTGTCATTCTTATTGTTGTTGCTTTGTATGTAATGTGATGTCTTTTTATTTTTGCTTGCCTACTTTTCAGTTTTTCTTTCTTTCTTTCTTTCTTTTTTTTTTTTTAGTAACTTGATGATGATGTACCTTAGTTTGGTGTTCTTGTTATTTCTGCTTGGGGTTTGCCAAACTCCTTAGATATATGGGTTTATAATTTTCTTCTTATTGGTAAAATTTTTGGTCAATTGTTTCTTCAAATATTTTTTCTACACTTCTCTTCTCTGAGACTCCAGTTATATGTATGGTAGGACACATGATGTTGTCTGTTTTTGAATCTCTTTTCTTAAAAAGGTCTTTTTTATCTGTGTGTTTTATTTTGGCTAGGTTTTATTGCAGTATCTTCATGTCCCTTACTCTTCTACAATGCTCAATCTTCTGTTAATCTCATCAGTGTGTTTTACATCTCAGTTATTATATTATTCATCTCCATAAATTTGATTTATATCTGTTTTTATCTTCCACTTCTGTTCTCAATATGTTTTTTTGGAGTACATTTATAATAGCTGTTTTAACTGCCTTGCCTAATAATTCTATAATCTCTGTCATTACTAGGTATGTCTCTAGTTATTGAATCCCTCCGACTCCTACTCCACATTTTTCTTTATTGCCTGCCTGCTAGTTTTTGGTTGGATGTTATATATTGTGAATTTTATATTGTTGGATAGTGGTTCATTTTATTTCTTTAAGTATTTTTGGCTATGTTCTTGAAGGCAGTTAAGCCAGCTTGAATTCATCTAGTTTTGTTGAAACTTCCTTTTAAGCCTTTTTTAGGTGGGTATAAATCATCCTGTAATCTACTGCTAATTTGGCCCTGCTACTGAGGCAATCAACCTTTAAGCATTACATTTTATACTCTGTATATTAACATTTTTTGACACACTGGCTGGTGAGAACATAAATTATTCCCAGCTTTTTATAAGCTCTAGTGATTTTTTGATTGTACCTTTCTGGTGGTTCTTTCCGTGGCCTTGTTAGTTTCTTAATACACATGTGCTTATCTGTACTCAAAGACTCAAAGGAAATACTCTGTAGATTTCCAGAGCACTCTGTCTGTGAATGTCTCTTCTGCAGTGCTTTACCCCACAAATCCTAGTCACCATCATTTCCTCAAACTCTACCCTGCTTCTATTCAACTTAGCAAGACTCTGTTCTGGGTCTGTTTGGGCTCCCCTTCCCTGTCCCATGATATGCTCTCCAGGCAGTCAGCTGGGGCACTCACAGGGATCACTTTAATCATTTGTTCTTTCTCTCAGGGATCACCATTTAGCATTGCCTGCTTTCCTGCTTCTTTAAAATCATTGTTTTATATATTTTGTCCAGTGTTGTAGTTATTTAAGGCAGAAAGATAAATTTAATCCTTATTACTAAATTATGATCAGAGCTGGATTCCTTAACTAACTTTTCCACATGAAACTACAATAATTATAAAACAATACCACATTATGCACAATATCTTAAAGGATATAAATTCTATAAAGTGTTATAGCACATTTTCTTTCAGTATTTTTTGTCAATAAAAAAGTTTTTAGGCAATATTGTTAGTAAACAATAAAAAGTAAACTTTTCTTTTTTCAATAAAAAAGCTTTTAGGCAATATTGTTAGTAAAATGAGACTTTGGAGTTGTTTGACCCTACAGTTTATTATCAGAGTTCCATATTTAATCCTTTTTTATCTTGAGAATATTACCCTCTTTAAGACTCATTTTCTTACCTGTAAAATGTGGACAATTTTACCTTCCTTGCAATGTTGTAGCAGAGATTGAAAATTAAAGGGGAAATGTTCAGTAAATAGTAGTTATTAATGGTTTCAATCACACTATGCATGCAGCTTCATACCCTGATTTTAAAACAATTATAAACATTTGACATATTGTCTTATAGCATTGATTGATGCATAATGAATAACCCAACACATACATAATAGATGTACATATGTTTTAGAGTAAATATACTATTTTGATACTGTCATATAATCTGTAAAGATCAAGTCAGGGTAATTGGGATATCAATCATCTTAAATATTTATCTTTTTTATGCTAGGTCTTCCCTTATTTTTGGATATCTGGATTATTTACCATTTTCCCCCTTAATATATCATCATACCTGTGGCTGGCTTATCTGTATTTAAAAGTTCTTAATTCAGCCAATTTGAAGCTAAGTCTTGATTTGAAACATGTTTGCAATCTCCCTGCATTAGTTCACCTGAATTTAACTGGATCTCAGCAGCCTCAACTCTTCACTGTGCTTTTCCTGCCCCTTCCTGTTTCTTCTCAAGAGAAGACAATTTTTTGCTCATTATTTTTGTGGTAACTGAGAAGAGGAACTGAATCGAAAGGCATTGGGCTGCTGAGGCCCAGGGCACATCCCATATAGAATTCTCTCTACTCTGTTTTGTGCTTTGGGAAATACAGACGTTGGTTTAACTGCCCTCATCACAGCTCATGGTTTCTCTTGTTTTACTCTCTTTCAGGGTGGGGAGTTAGCTCTTGTCTGTTTGGATGCATAGTTCAGTCTCTACTCATTGTGTTGCATACATTGTTTACAATTTGGTAAAAATACTTCATTAATCTTTCTTGGTAAGCAGTTACAATTAGAAGAATTTCATTTTAAGTAGAATACAGATGAGACTCATACTAAAACATTGTATTCATAGATAGGATATATCCAAAAGCAAATTTTTTAGCCTTATCTGTTTGTTTTTTTCATCATGAAAGGCAATCACTTGTTAAAGAAGTTTTGTTGTTGTTGTTGTTGTTGTTTTGAGATACAGTCTTGCCCTGTTGCCCAGGCTCGAGTGCAATGGTGCAATCTTGGCTCACTGCAACCTTCGCCTCCTGGGTTCAGGTGATTCTCCTGCCTCAGCCTTCCGACTAGCTGGGATTACAGGCACGTGCCACCATGCCTGGTTAATTTTTTGTATCTTTAGTAGAGACAGGGTTTTACCACGTTGACCAGGCTGGTCTCAACTCCTTGTGATCCACCTCCCTTGGCCTCCCAAAATACTGGGATTAAAGGTGTGAGCCACCGTGCCCAGCCAAGGGGTCAATGTTTCACTGAGAATGGGCCAACTGAAATATTGACTGTAGATAGAGCCTTCCTGGGAAAAGAGAGCTCATGAGTTGTAAAAACCTGTGAAATTTAAGTATTTGATCTCAATGGGCCCTAATGTTTGCTATTGCAAAGTTGTAGAGTCCTTGCTTGAAAAAGCATAACTCTTTCCCTGAAAGGGTATAGGCTTATCCCATTATCTGAAGAGAGACCACCATGCCACAACCAATCAGGAATAAAATGGGGTAAGAGGATAGATAGTCATTTTTTCCTGGTTCATCTCAAGCTTTTTTCTGTCATGCTGGGTTTGCCTGGCTTCTTCACAAACCTTCTTTCCTTTTTCTCCTACTGTCATTCCACCAGAGCCCTGGCTGCCACCGACCCCTTCCTTTGTACTTACTGCCCAGGCCCAATGGCCATAGAGCTTGACATTTTTCAGAATATTCACTTGAAAAGAAATATTTTTTTGAATAACATTTATTCATAGCCTAACTTTGATGTATTTTTTAATTCTAAAAATCCTTTTCTCACATGAGTAGGGGAGGTACAAATTGAGCAAAGTGGGAAGAGAATCCATGGGTAACACCCCAATGGTGAATATACACAAGAGTGCTAAAATGTCCCCAATTACTGAACTGTTTTATATTCTGATCATTAATCTAAGCTATCCATTATCACATAAAAAACAGAACTACATGTTATGATAGCTAAAAGTAGGATGATGTCTTCCTCTACCCTGTGGCCTTCTAGGAAACCGTAACTAATTGCAGTTGTCTCTAGAGGTATTAAAATGGGATGGTGGGCCTTTTAAATTTTTGTTACGTATTGTGAAATTCTGGATGTGTGTAGTGAGGAGTTGTCAGTGTTTTAATTAAGTAAAGAAGAACATATTCTGCCTTCAGTAATTGCATTGATTCTCAGAAAAATATGACGGCCAATTTTGGAGATGAATTTGGGGGAAAGAGTTGCTGATGGCACCAGCTTTATAGAGGATGGTGGCTATGAACTGTAGTTGCCTTGTTTTTTCCAAGACAATTTTGTTCATATTGACAAGGGACAGTCCCTTTCAAAGACATTGCTATGGAAAACTCTATGAAGTACAGGAGAGGAAAGTGAGACATGGAAATACAGTTGACCCCTGAACAATGTGGGCGTGGACAGTGTGGATCCCCTCACTCATGGATGTTTTCCCACCAAACAGTATTTACGGGGATATATGCTAAAGCCACATATCTGGAGGGCTGACTTTTTGTATGGGTAGGTTCCACAAGACCTACTGCAGGACTCGAGTGTATGTGGATTTTGATATATGCAGGAGGTGATGGGTCCTAGAACCAATTCCTTGTGTATACCAAGGAACAACTGTACATACACAATATATTTTTACAGCAGACAAGTTACAGAGAATATTTGAGAATATTTCTTTTTTGTGTCGTCACACCTTTATGCCCAGGCATTATGGTGCTTCAAAGATAAGTCTTTATACTTTTAATTTATATTTGAAAAAAAAAGAGTCTATCCAAATGAGATTCTTTGGGACCATAAAATAGACAATTTTCTTGGTAATATCCAAACTGAAAGTCGAAATTGCTCTTGTATTAAATAAGCTAGTTTTATAGACTTTAACATTTTCAGAACCAATGAAGCAAGATCTTTTTTTAAAAAACATGTTCAAAAACTTTGCACATAAGAAATTTTCCATTTTGTGTGAGGCATGTGCCAAATGATGGAATGTGTTGCCACGTTAGAGTCTGGTTATTCTAAATATAAAATTAAAAGGAAAAGTAGAGGAGTTTAGATCCAGAAAATGGAAAGAGAACACACTCAATTTTTTTCTCTCTGGGACAGTTTTATTCTGGGGACATTGGAATAGTTACTTCAGCACTGAAAACCTTGCTATGCACAGTGCAGTTGTGGACAAGTAGCCTGGCATCACCTGGGAGCTTGTTAGAGCTGTGGAATTTTAGGCCTACTGAATCAGTCTACATTTTGGCACAATTGCCATGAGATTCATAAGCAGATTACAGTTCGAGAAGCATTGCTCAAAACTGATGACGTTTTCTCTGTACATCACCTGATATCAGTGTTATGGCTTTAGAGTATAGATGTAATGCTTCTTGATCCTTGGGGAATAGTCTTATAAGAAAATGGCTGTGTCAACCTGTGTCTTCCTTCTGTGACTTTCACCTTTCTATGTTTGGTTACATTCCTAGTTGAAAGTGAGGAATCAGGGAATCTTTGGGAATTAGAGACATTTATGTGGATTGGGTGTACATAAAATAAAGACTGGAGCCTGAAGAATTAGGACAGAGATTGGAAATTTTTGAAGGGTAACAGAAACTTCAAGGACATTATTGGTCTTCATGTGGTTAAAACATTAAAACTCTTTTTCTCATGTGAGGTGTTTGATTGTGGCAATAAACACCAGGGCTGGTTGATTTAAGCAGCAAACAAATTGTTTAAAAGATGCTACCTGGTTCTCAGATTTCTGGGAGGGCTGGAGAGCCAGGTTGTAGCTATGAAGCCAGGGACAGAGCCCAAGTCAGTCTGCAGAACTGGGTTGGTGGGTACTCCTGTTACTGCAGAGCACTAGAGGCTGCAGACTGTACCCCAGGCGCCATTGATACCAAACAGTGCATGCCTGCACCAGCCCTGCTACTGTGGGAACTCTATTCCTTGTAGCATCTCTGTTCCCAGAGGGAACACTGGATGATCTCTGTACACTGGGGTGGGTATGTCTAATCGGTGGTGCCTAGGCCACGCCCCTTTGTCTCAGGTGCCAAGGAAGCTGGGAAAGCAGTCTTTGATATTTTTGCAGTCATTGTGGGAGGTGACCACTGTCTTGTTAGGTTGAGGAATTTCCCAAACCTGGTTCTAACCTAGGGTTCAGATACAGGTGAATAAAAAGAATGGCAGATGTTTGATAGAGTTGCGTGTGTGTCTGCACATGCACATGCATGTGTGTGTGAGTGTGTGTTTAGGGATATTTATTTCAATTGGGCATCTTCCTGATTTTATGATGAAAGTTGATAATAGAAAAGTAGGATTCATCTTGCATAATTTTCCTTTTTTGTTAAAAATGCTAACATACATATAAAATCAGGAATACTGATATTTGTTTCAGGTTGCATTTAACCAGGAAAAAAACTTGTTTTTTGTGAGATGAAAAAGCTTCCTAGCACTCACTCCGAAATATGCAGTTCATTGCATTTGCTTTTTAAATGAGAACCACATTTAACGAAACCCTGACCATGTAATCAAGATAATGAGGGATTTTTAATTTGCCTGAATGACTCAGTTGTGGAGTACACACTTTGACTTGTGTTCTGATGGGAGCTTGAGAAATTATCACTGCCTTGGTGTACATGAGGCACAAAGCAGAAAACAAAATCAGCATTCGCTGTGTCATATTTGTACTGAGATAACACCGAGGAACAGCTGTGACTCTTTCAAATGACTCCATTTGTTTGATAATTGCTGGGTAAAAATAGTGCCACTATTGGCTATTTCAGGAAGACAGATGGCGTTCTAGATTATGTTCCTTTCCTTGTACCCAAAAAGAACAGGACCGAGTCTTTCAGAAAATTATTGTGTGTGTATGTGAGATAGCACTAGGGAAGGGGACAGCACATTTCAAGCTTCTGCCCTGCAGGTAGGTAGGAAGCAGGGGCTGAGCCGTAAAGGAAACAGGGAATTTAATTATTCCAGCCTGAGCTAGGATGGGAAATCTAGGCATCTGTCTGTTGCTTAGGAACAGAAATATCTTGTGCCTCAGCTACAGCTGGAGAAACCAGGTCATTTACTTTCAGAGTTCACCTACCGGTTATCCAAACAGAGCTGAAGGAGAAAGCACCTTTTTTCTCCTCCTGGCAGGGGTTGTTTTTCTCATCAGACCTCCTACTGTTCTTCCACTCAGCAAATTCTGTGGTGTTCCTAATGCATTGTCTCAAAACTGTGCCAATCAAATGACAGTACTACGTAGGGAGGCAGGTGGGAGTTGATCGGTTTTCCTCAGGAGGCCTTTGGGTCTTTTTCCCTCCAAGGAAGCCTGGGGACTGGGGGATGGTGGAGTGCAGCACTCTGCCTTTTGTGTGAATGGCAGGCATCTGATGGTTTGGCATCTGGTTGACATTCTTGTCTGCCCCTCAGGGAGGGAAGGTTGTCACACATACTCCCACGATCTTACAGTTAGGTCTGGTGTCAGGCATGGAGGCAGAAACAGATCTTTTGTGAATTATGAGGACCCCACTTCTTGTACTAGGGGAAGACCGTGGATTGCAACCTTACCTATGTATATGAATCTCTTTGAGATTAAAAAAAAACAAAAACAAAACAACAACAAAAAACATGCACCTGAGACTTACACCGAGAAATTCTGCTTCGTGAGGTCTGAGGTATAACCTGGGGCCCCGAGGGTTCAGAAGTTTCCCAGGTAATTAGAGCTTAAAAGTCAATCCCATTTTTCTCCTTAGCCCCTGCTAAAGAGTGCTGGACTCCCAGATCCAGGCTGGGTGTACAAACGCTTAAGCATGGAGTTCCTGGGCATCCTCATTTCTATCCAGAGTTGAAAGCTTGCCACGTGCCCTTCTCCCTGGGGAGTTCTATGTACTTAGGGTCACATGGTTCCTGCAAGAGTGGTTTCTGTGGTCTTCAGTTTGGGTGGAAACATTTACTTTTTCAGGAGCAATCCGAAGGAGAATTGAGGCTGGTAGTTGGGTAGAAACATAATGAAATTATTTAGGCAGCAACTAGACAGTGGGAAACTAGTAGGTAGAACTTGAATCTCTGGGTGTTTCTGACTAGGCAGGGTGATAAGACCAGAATGTCCCAGACACATAGGCACATACTGCTGATATACCTGCCCTGAGCAAGGCCTTGGGTAGTATGAACACTGCTCATTTCTACTCACCATTTTTCAGGGATCCCAGGAAAATCAGATAGCTCCAATAAGAGTATTATGGTATGCAGAGGCAAAAAACTTAAAAGGAGAATGAGATATAGTTCCTCTTTGCCTCTTCTTTTTATCTTCATAAAGAAAAAAAGTAATTATATGGAAAATGATTATAAAAGCTTTAAAACATTCTCAGTATGTTTTAAACATTTCTCCTAGAAAGCCACAAGCCAAAGGCAGTGATATCTTGGCTCCTTTTTGCTCCGTTATGTAAACGTCCATTTGTGGGAATGCGAGTTGATCCGGAAATCTCACTTTAAAGAGAGCTGAGAAGTAGACTTTTTTATCAAGAGCATGAAAGGAAACACTGTAGGGCAGCTTTAATTTGCATGAGTCTCAAATACAGGGATGTGACTGAAGCACAATGCATTCGATTTCCAGTTGTACCTGGCCACGAAATCAATCTCCGTGTCTACATGATCACACTTAAAACAATCTCACATCTCTCACACTGGCTATTCAAATCCAAAGGACTTTGATTTAAGAAAGAAGAAAAGAAAGACATTTCCACCATTCACACCATAACCTGGGTTTTTAAAGTAATTTGAATTTCTGATCCTTTTTTCAGCCTCTGCTTGCCTCTCTTCCTATCAGTGCTGAATCCAAAATAAACTCGAAGCTCTCCCTCTTCTGCTGTGGACTAGGAAGAGTCAGAGAATGCTAGAAAGAATTTTGCCAACCTGCTGTGGGAGGTACAGAATTTCTAAATAGCAGGGGCTTGGAGTGGTAGTCTAGGCACTATCAGAGGATTTATCTAGAGGCACTGTCTATGTAGCGAGCATACTTACTTTGTAAGGTTTATATTTAGGATGATGAGAGCATTGGTTCTAAACCCTCAGACTTCCCCTCAGTGCTTCCACTGTAAGCTATGAATAATCTTTGATAAACAGAATTGGATATCTCTGCCTAACACTTTCCTGCTATTAATTTGTTTTCTTTGTGCGAGTGCATTTGTCTGAATACACTCAAAATGCCTGTAAGGAAGAGGGCCAGCCATGTCCCACCTTTGAATACATAACTGTGTTATTAATAATTTTTCTCTTGGGCTTCCATAAGGATTTAAAAACAAAAACAGAGAAGTGTGCCTTTTCTTGTCTCTCCTACTTGACCTCCAAGTCAATAAAATGAGTGACAGAGAGATTGCAACTGTGAAGAAGTAAGGATGCCCTTTCAGCCAAGGGTGCCTGTCATACTTTCATCTCTGTGCTCTCGGAAAATAGTAACATCTCAATAAACATTCTCTCTTAGCACTTTTGACAAGCATTTCGCCTCTCTGGACATCAGCTCTAATATTGCCCGATCCATGATTTTAGGACCCAGATAATAATATTCCCAACCCCTGTTTCCATAGGTCCCTTGCTCTTCCATCACCAATGAATGGCAGCATCTTCAACATCTTGGTTTTAAGGAGCCTGCTCTCTGACTCCTGTCCCACCTTGCTGGCTTGTGCTTCTAGTATTATTACCCCACAGACCTTTAATCTGTGGCCTACCACATTTTCATTGTCTATGATCCCCTTTCTCTATTTTCCCTTTTTACTAGTTTAGATTTCACATTATATCATTTAAGCAATTACATGTCATGGGAGAAAAATGCACGATTGTACCCACTGATCTACAAACTCCTGACATAGATCTAACAGTAGCCCTTGACACTGCCTGGCAATCCTGCCATCTGTCCTTTGGATTTTTGTCCTTCTACTCTCCAGAACAATTATACTGTCTTCTCTCACCCCAGCTTTCTGGTCTCCTTTCCTATTCACTCTTAGCTGATGTTGCTTCCAAATTTACTGAGAAGATAAAATTAGTAAGGCAGTCCACATGCCCATCATTGAATCTAGCACCCCACTTATTTCTTTATTTGTACTCCATTTCCCACCTCTGTCTGCAGATGAAGTGTCTTAGTTCCCACCAAAATCTGCTTCTGCTTATTTACCTCCAATGCTGCCACAGATATACTGGGCATGCATCCTTATTTGCCCAATTCGATGATGGTTTGTATTTGCTGGCCTGGCATAACCATGAATACCATGAATAAATAGTTCCCCCTGAAGTTCCCTGGTTTGTATGACAAATTATATAGGCCCCTTAATCATGTAACAAACTTCCATATGTGGTGGGGGGTCTGTTTCCGGGCTAGCAGGTCAGAGCATCTCTGTGCCCACATCATACTGTCTTAGTTGCTTTACAGGTGCTTACCTAGCTTTAATAAGTCCAGACACAGGAGAGCGAGCATTCCTTTCTATTCTTCAGATGTGTATTGGCTTTTTTTGTGTATGGTCCTTTACTATTTCATGTGCATTTACTATATTTCATGGTCCTTTACTATTTCATGTGCATTTTAGAATTAGTTCATAGAGTTCCATAAAATCCTGTTGGGGTTTTGATTGGAGTTTCACTGAGTCTCCAGATCAATTTTGGAAGAATTAAATCACTGCAAAATCGAATCTTCCTATTCATGAACACATATATTGTTCTATTTAGTTTTTCCTTAATATCTTTAAGCAGATTTTCACAATTTTCTGCTTACAGGTTAAACACACATTTTGTTATTTTTTTTACGAGATATTTTATGGTTTTTGTTTCTTTTGTAAATGGTGTATTAAAAATTGAACTTCTAATTTTTTTGTTATGGTGCTACTGACTTATGTATGATTCTTATATGCAGCCTCTTTGTGAAATTTTTCTTTTATTTATAATGGTTTATAAATCTGTCAGGGTTTTCTTTACAGGCTATCATAGCACTTGCAGAAATGATGTCTTTTGTTTTCTTTTTTCTTTTTTTTTAAATTATACTTTAAGTTCTGGGGTACATGTGTAGAATGTGCAGGTTTGTTAACATATACACATGCCATGGTGATTTGCTGCATCCATCACCCCATCATCTACATTAGGTATTTCTCCTAATGCTGTCCCTCCCCTATCTCCCCACCCACTGCCATCCCTCCCCTAGCCCCCACCTCTCGACAGGCCCTGGTGTGTAATGTTCTTATTTTCCTTTTTCTAATCCTTCTACTTTTAAACAACTTGATTGACATGTAGTGTACACACAGGAAAGAGCACACATCATAAGGTCACCTCTTCATACAGTGTCACAAAATGAACACTTATTTAACTGGCACCTAGATCAGGACAGAACATTATTTGCATCCATGAAGGCTTCCTGGTGCTCTCTTCTATCACTACCTCCCCAAATAAAAATGCTTGCATTTTTAATATATGTTTCTGGTCTTACTGATTTGGCTCATGCCAAGTTTCCTTTCTTAGCATATTTCCTTTCTCCTTCTCTGCTGGAATATTCCCAGTAACATACAAACATGCTTTACAATCTTCCATCTTAAATCTTATATCACTCTCCCTTGACCTTATGTCTCTTTCTAGCCGATGCTCCATTTGTCTGCTCCCATTCTCAGCAAAACTTTTTGAATAAAAGTCCTATAGTCACTGTCTCTACTTTCTCACTGTACAGTTTTTTTTCAACTCACTTTTATCTGGTTTCTGTCTTGGGATTCCACTGAGGCAGCTCTTGTCATGATGCCAAGTGTCATCCTTGTTACCAAATCCAATAGACAGCTCAGCTCTGTTACTGTCCCCTCCGTCTCTTAGCATTATTTGATGTAATTAGCTTTTGCCTATTTCTACATACTTCATTTTCATAGCCTCCATTTTTGCACTTGGGTGACTTCTTGTTGAATGCCCTTCTCTTCACCTAGACTCTAAGTTCCACAATGGCTATGGTGATGTATGGCTTTTTCACTGTTCCATTCCCAGCAGTTAGTCCAGCGTGGACAGTAGATTGACAAATATTTGTTGCCTGGGCTTTAGGGGTGACCATGTATATCCAGTCACTTTTGTGTCATATCTACTTAGATGTATTACAGGTACCTCAACTTCAGCAGGTCCAAAATGTGTTTATCATCTTCTTTCACAGACCCCCTCCTCCACTAGTATTCCCCCTTTGAGTGTATACCAGTAACATCCACTAAACCAGAAACCTTAACTTTTTACTCTTTCTCATCCCTGCATCCAGTTTGTGATTTCTGACCACACTACCAACTGCATATTTTTTCCAAATTCATCCTCTTCCTTATATATCTGTTTGCATTCTTTTGGCATGCCATTATATTGAATTACCGAAACAGCTTCGAATCTGTTTTCGTTATGAACTCTGGTATTACTTCCTTCCAGTTAGTCTCCACATACCAGCCAAAGTGATCCTTTTAAAAATACAAGTCTAGGCTGGGCATAGTGGCTCACACCTGTAATCCCAGCACTTTGGGAGGCTGAGTTGGGTAGATTGCCTAAGGTGGGGGTTCGAGACCAGCCTGACCAACATGGAGAAACCCCATCTCTACTAAAAATACAAAATTAGCCAGGTGTGATGGCGCATGCCTGTAATCCCAGCTACTCAGGAGGCTGAGGCAGGAGAATCATTTGAACCTGGGAGTTGGAGGTTGTGGTGAGCTGAGACTGCACCATTGCACTCCAGCCTGGGCAATGAGAGTGAAACCCCATCTCAAAAAAAAAAAAAGAAAAAACCCCAAGTCTAATTAAATCACTCTCATATGGCAGACATTGTGCCATAAACTATTCTCTCAATTATAAAAATAGAATTAACAAAGGGTAATAAACAAGAGAGTACAGGATCGCACTATTAAAAACAAGTGACATGGTAAAGAATTTATAGTTAATTTTAATACCACTATTCTTCCACATCTTCAAAGCATCTGTATTAGTCCCTTCTTACACTGCTATAAAGAAATACCCACGACATCCTCACAGGGCAGCAGGACAGAATGAATGCAAGCAGGTGAGATGCCAGATGCTTATAAAATCGTCAGCTGTCATGAGACTTACTATCATGAGAATAGCATGAGGGAAACCACCCCCATGATCCAGTTATCTCCTCCTGGTTTTGCCCTTAACATGTGGGGATTATGGGAATTACAGTTCAAGATGAGATTTCAAGTGAGGACATGACCAAACAATATAATTCATCCCGGCCCCTCCCAAATCTCATGGTCTCACATTTCGAAACACAATCATGCCTTTCTGACTATCCCCCAAAATCGTAGCTTATTCCAGCGTTAACCCAAAAGTCCAAGTCCATAGTCTCATTTGAGACAAGGCAAGTCCCTTCTGCCTGTGAGTCTGTAAAACTGAAAGCAAGTTAGTTACTTCCTTGATAAAATGGGAGTACAGGCATTGGGTAAATACATCTGTTCCAAATAATATACATTGGCTAAAACAAAGCGGCTTCAGGCCCCATGCAAGTCTGAAATCCAATAGGGCAGTCATTAAACCTTAAGGTTCCAGAATGGTCTCCTTTGACTCCATGTTTCACATCCAGGGTACACTGATGCAAGAAGTGTGCTCCTAGGGCCTTGGACAGTTCTGCCTCTGTAGCTTTGCAGGGTACAGCCCTGTTCCTGGCTGCTTTCACAGGCTGGTGTTGATTGTCTGTGATTTTTCCAGGTACATAGTGAAAACTGTTGGTGGATTTACCTTTCTGGGGTCTGGAGGAGGATGACCTTCTCAGAGCTCCACTAGGCAGTGCCCCAGTGGGGATGCTGTGGGGGCTCCAACCTCACATTTCCTTTCTACACTGTCTTAGCAGAGGTTCTCCAGGAGGGCTCTGCCCCTGTATCAAACTTCTGCCTGAACATCCAGGCAATTCCATACATCCTCTGAATTCTAGGTGGAGGTTCCCAGACTTCAGTTCTTGACTTCTGTGCACCTACATGCCTAGCACCATGTGTAAGCCACCAAGGCTTGGGGCTTGCACCCTCTAAAGCAATGGCCTGAGCTGTACCTTTGCCCCTTTTAGCCACAGCTGGAGCTGAAGCAGCTAGGATGCAGGGCACAATGTCCTGAGGCTGCACAGAACAGGGGAGTCCTGGGTCAGGCCCAGGAAACCATTTTTCCCTCCCAGGCTTCGAGGCCTGTGATGGGAGGGGCTGCCAGGAAAGTCTCTGACATGCCCTGGAGACATTTTCTCCATTGCCTTAATGATTAATTATCAGCTCTTCATTATTTATGCAAATTTCTGCAGCTGGCTTGAATTTCTCCCCAGAAAATGGGTTTTTCTTTTTTATCACATCATTGGCCTGCAAAGTTTTCAGACTTTTATGCTCTGCTTCCTCTTGAACACTTTGCTACTTAGAAATTTCTTCCACCAAATACCCAAAATCATCTCTCTCAAGTTTATAATTCCACAGATCTCTAGGGCAGGGGCAAAATGCCACCAGTCTCTTGCTAAAGCATAGGAAGAGTGACCTTTACTTCAGTTCCAAATGAGTTCTTCATCTCCATCTGGGACCACCTCAGCCTGGACTTAATCATCCATATCACTATCAGCATCTTGGTCAAAGCCATTTGACAAGTCTTTAGGAAGTTCCAAACTTTCCTACATTTTCTTGTCTTCTGAGTCTTCCAAAAACTGTTTCTTCATCTGCCTGTTACTCAGTTCCAAAGTCGCTTCCGCATTTTCAGGTATCCTTGTGGCAGTCCCCCACTCTTGGTACCAATTTACTGTATTAGTCTGTTCTTACGCTGCTATGAAGAAATACTTGAGACTGGGTATTTTATAAAACAACGAGAGTTAATTGACTCACAATTCCACATTGCTGAGGAGGCTCCAGGAAACTTACAATCATGGTGGAAAGCAAAGGAGAGGCAGGTACCTTCTTCACTGGGTGGCAGGATGGTGTGAGTGTAAGCAGGGGAAATGCCAGACACTTATAAAACCATCAGATGCTTTGAGACTCACTCATTGTCATGAAAACAGCATGGGGAAAACCACCCCCATGATCCGATTACCTCCACCTGGTTCCACCCTTGATATGTAGAGATTATGGAGATTACAATTCAAGATGAGATTTTGGGTGGGGAAATAGCCAAACCATATCAGTATCCTTTGGATATCACTACCACTCCTGTATCCTCTACAACTACCTACCCTTAGGTGCCTTTCTCTTTTTGCACCTACCTTTCCTCCAAATCGAAAGCTCAAGAATATTTTTCAGTAATAGCAGGCAGATTTTCAGTAACTATGAGAAGAAAGTATATAACTAGTTATCTGGGTTGATGAGCTACCCAGCAATAAGTCTTATAAAAACATTAAAAAGAAAACGCTTCAGGTTTCCTTTATTAATATTAAGGATTGTTAGAAGTGATCAAAAGTTAATTTATTATTACTACACCTCTTTTCTTAAACACAGATCTTCAGCTAGTTAAGGAAGTACATTCTGTATTACTAATGGGCTCTGTGCTTCAATGATATGCATATGCCCTACAATGAAAAAACCTAGGTTTAAAGTGACAAACAGCTTCTGTTCTCCACTGATTGGTACTTAAGTTGCCACTTGCAAGAAAGCCTGACCAGTTGAAGGACAAAGTTGAAAAGTTCTTTGTTTTTGATGATGTGCACTGTTTTTAAATTTGAGAGCAACAGGGTGTGACTACTTTCCTGTTTCCAGAATTAGTAGGAGTAGCAGGACAAGATTAATAGGTGGGTTCATTATGCCTAAGAAGTTGACTTTTTTTCCACAGAAAATAATTGCTTTTTTGGAGTGCAAAAAGCTTTTGCTCATGCAATGTCAAGATCTGTTATGCTGATTGGGGGATGAAGTCACTCTTGCCACTGTTTGTAGGGCAGAAAGTCAATAAATGTGATTGGTGGTTTTGTACAGCACTGAAAAGTCTCCAGAAGATTTCTCTCTTTTGGGAGCAACTAAAAACCAGAGGACTCCAGGAAATAAAGCCAAATTGTGCTCTTCTGACATGGGGCCATAAACATAATGGAATGATTTTTCCCATGAAAGATCTGAGCAAAATAATCTCTACTGATTTATTTGACTGAGTCACATCCAGCTTTCCTTCATTCTTAGGTGCTGTTACTTCAGAAAGTATCATAATTTCATCATTTGTCTAATATTGTGTCAACAGATACCTTATTATAAATGGGCACAAGGAGGTAGTGGAGTAGAGAGTAAGGTCACTGGCTCTTGAACCAGACACTTGGATTCTAAACTTGATTCAGCTGGTTGTAGGATGTTGGGTGAGTAACTTACTTTCTCTTTGCCTCAATTTCTTTAGCTAAAAAGGGAAAGAGGATAGATAATTACCTCCCATGGTAATAAATTACCTCCCATCATAAATAAATAATTACCGCAATTTGTGAGGATTAAATTTATTTATGTAAAGTGCATGGCAGATAGTGATGATGGTTATTATTAAGGTTACAAGGACTGGCTGAACATTCTCTTGTGGCATTCAGGGAACACTGAAGGTGAATTCTGCCTAGCATTAACATTAGTAGGTAGATGAATCCTTGCACAGGTAGTCAGATAAATGTTTAATCAATGGTCATTGGAGGTTTGACAAAGCAAGGAAACAGAGTCCTGTGTTAGCGTCTTAATTGATCTTACTTCTATTTACAGGCTTACTTTGGAGATATTGCAGGTTTGGTTCTAGACCACAATAAAGCAAATATCTCAATTGAATGAGTCATACACATTTTTTGATTTCTTAGTGCATATAAAAGTCATGCTTACACTATTATGTAGTCTATTAAGTGTGCAATCACATCATGCCTTAAGAAGGACATACCTTATTTATTACTAAAAAATGCTGAAAATCATCTAAGTCTTCAGTGAGTCATGATCTTTTTGCTTGTTGAGGGTTTTGCGTCAATACTGATGGCTGCTGGATGATCAGGGTGGAATTTGCTGAAGGTTGAGGAGGCTATGGCAATTTCTTAAGAAAGATCTCTCTATAGCATGTGATGCTATTTGGTAGCATTTTTTACCCACAGTAAAACTTTTTTCAAAACTGGAGTCAGTCCTCTCAAACCTTGCTACTTCTTTATCCACTGAGGTTTTGTATTATATTAAATCCTTTGTTGTTGCTTCAGCCATGTTCACAGCGTCTTCACCAGGAGTAGATTCGGACTTAAGAAATCACTTTGCTCATCTGCTCATCCGTAAGAAGCACTTCCTCATTCATTCAAGTTTGATCATGAGATTGCCGCAATTCAGTCACATCTTTAGGCTCCACTTGTAATTCGAGTTATCTTGCTGTTTCTACCACATCTGCAGTTACTTCCCTACTGAAGTCTTGAGCCCCTCAAAAGTCATTCATGAGGGCTTAAATCAACTTCTTCCAAACTTCTGTTAATGTTGATAGGTTGGCCTCCTCCCATGAATCACAAATGTTCTTAATGGCATTTAGTGAATTCTTTCCAGAAGGTTTTAATATGGTAGTGGTAGCCTTATGAAGTGTATTTCTTAAATAATAAGAATTGAAATTAAAATTCTTCCTTGATCAATGGGCTGCAGAGTGGATGTTATGTTAGTGGGCATGTAAATAACATTTATCTCCTTATACATCTCCATCAGAGCTCTTGGGTGACCAGGTGTACTGTCAGTGAGCAGTCATATTTTGAAAGGAATTCTTTTCTGAGCAGTAGGTTTGAACACTGGGCTTACAATATTTAGTAAATCATTCTATAAACAGATATGCTGTTATCCAGGCTTCGTTGTTTTATTTCTAGAGCACCAGCAGAGCACACCGAGCATAGTTCTTAGGGGTCCTAGGATTTTCAGAGTGGCTAATGAGCACTGGCTTCAATTTAGTCACCAGCTGCATGAGGCCCTATCAAGAGAGTCAGCATGTCCATTGAAGCTTTGAAGCCCGGCATTGATTTCACCTCTGTAGCCATGAAATTCCTAGATGACATCTTTCAATAGAAGGCTGTTTGGTGTACATGAAAAATCATGTTGTTCGGTGTAGCCACCTTCATCAGTGATCTTAGCCAGATCTTCAGGATGTGGTGCAGCAGCTCTACATCAGCACTTGCCGCTTTGCCTTGCACTTTTATATTATGGTCATCTCCACGGTATAAACCTTCTTTCCTTAAACCTCATG
Organism: Callithrix jacchus; assembly: GCF_049354715.1. Taxonomy (NCBI): domain Eukaryota; kingdom Metazoa; phylum Chordata; class Mammalia; order Primates; family Cebidae; genus Callithrix; species Callithrix jacchus. The sequence continues at coordinate 96,611,527 of NC_133509.1, forward strand.
AACCGACCCCTTCTAGCTTCCAGGTGTTCTCCTGCAGCTTCCTTCTGCACTTCTCAGCCTTCATAGAACTGCAGAGAGTTAGGGCCTTACTCTTGATTAGGCGTTGGCTTGAGAAAATGTTGTGGTTGGTTTGATCTTCTATCCAGGTCACTAAAACACTCTCCATGTCAGCAGTAAGGTTGTTTTGCTTTCTTATATCATGCCTGTGTTCTCTGGAATGGCAATTTTAATTTCCTTCAAGGACTTCTCCTTTGCATTCATAACTTGGCTGCTTGGTGTAAGAGGCCTAGCTTTTGTCCTGTCTTGGCTTTTGACATGCTTTTCTCACTAAGCTTAATCGTTTTTATCTTTTGATTTAAAGTGAGAGATGTGTGACTCCTCCTTCCATTTGAACACTTAGAGGCTATTGTAAGATTATTAATTGGCCTAATTGCTTTCTTTTTTTTTTTTTTTTGAGATAAAGTCTCGTCCTGTCACCCAGACTGGAGTACAGTGGCGTGATCTTGTCTCACTGCAACCTCCGCCTCCCAGGTTCAAGCAATTCTCTTGCCTCAGCCTCCAGGTAGCTGGGATTACAGGTGCCCACCACCATGCCCAGCTAGGTTTTGTATATTTAGTAGAGATGGCATTTCGCCATGTTGGCCAGGCTGTTCTCAAATTCCTGACCTCAAGTGATCCACCCTCCTCGTCCTCCCAAAGTGCTGGGATTACAGGCGTGAGCCACCATGCTCAGCCTAATTGTCCTAATTTCAATAGTGTTGTGTTTCAGGGAATGACTAGGTATAAGAAAAGGGAGAGACATAAAAGAATGACTGGTCAATGGAGTAGTTGGGACATATGCAGCAATTATTGATTAAGTTTACCTTCGTTTATGGGTGCAGTTTGCGGCACCCCAAAACAATTACAATAGTAACATCAAAGATCACTGATCACAGATGACCATAACAGATATAATAGTAATGAAAAGATTTGAAATTATTGTGTGAATTATAAAAATGTGACAGAGACACAAAGTGAGGCATGTGCTATTGGAAAAATTGTGCTGATAGACTTGCTCAATGCAGGGTTGCCACCAACCATCAATTTGTAGAAAAAATTTCAATATCTGTGAAGTGCAATGAATGAAAGCGTAATGAAACAAGGTATATCTGTATTATTCTCTGAAGAGCTACGATGATGAGGATAAAGCTAACAGCTGTCTCTTCACAACGTCACCTCTTGCAATCCTCTCTCACAGTTAGGTTTTTTGCTGGCGTTGGTACAAGGATTTAGGATCACACTCACTGTAGGAGACCCAGGAAAGGTCACGATAGTCATTACATAAAATAAGGTATTTAGAACTGTTAAAGAAAAAGAAGATTAAAATACATGGTAAAGATGGTAAGGCAGTCTTAACTGAAGGGAGGCATGGTGATGGTTGCAGGGACCACTGCTGTAGGGTCTTGTAGTGGAGGAGAGAGACTGGACTCTGACTCCAACAAGGACAGGTGGGGGTTTTTAACCACAGAGCAGGGTAGGGGTTAGTGGATGGAAAATTATCAAGAGGAAACTTCAAAAATAAGGGGTTACTGACTAAGCCAAATTGATAGAATTATTGCTGAAGGCAGGCCGGGTTTATAAAATACTAGAGGGGTGTTCAGATGCCAAGGTTGGGGAAATTTCCCTTAAACTGACTGCTGTAGTTTAGATGTTTGTCCCTCTAAGCCTCCTGTTGAAATCTGATTCTAGTGTTGGAGGTGGGGCTCTAATGGGAGATGTTTGGGTCAGGGGAATGGATCCCTTATGAATCCATTAATACCCTCTCTGGAGGCAGATGAGTGAGTTCTTGCTCTATTAGTTCCTGCAAAAGCTGTTTGTTAAGAAGAACCTGGTACTTCCATCTGCCCGCGCGTGCAGCTGCTCTTTCTTGCTCTCTCTGTCTCTCTGTCTTGCCCATGTTTTCTCCAGTCATGTACTCTCTGCACAGGCAAGCTCCTTTTCACCTTCTACCCTGAGTGGAAGTAGTCTGAGGCCCTCACCCCATGTACAATCATGAACCATCCAGCTTGCAGAATCATGAGCTAAATGACTCTTTTTTTTTTTTTTGGCTGAGTCTTGCTCTGTTGCCAGGCTGAAGTGCAGTGTTGTGATCTCAGTTCACTGCAACCTCCACCTCTTGGGTTCAAGCGATTCTCCTGCCTCAGCCTCCCAAGTAGGTGGGACTACAGGCATGCGCCACCATGCCCAGCTAATTTTCGTATTTTTAGTAGAGATGGGGTTTCACTGTGTTGGCCAGGATAGTTTTGATCTCTTGACCTTGTGATCCGCCCACTTCGGCCTCCCAAAGTGCTGGGATTAAAGGCATGAGCTGCCCCGCCCAACCTCTCTTTCCTTTATAAATTACCCAGCCTTGGCATGCCTTTATACCAACACAAAACAGACTAAGACACCTATTTAGCAGTGTTCTTGCTCAAACTGGATTCAGCAAGAACAGAGAGAGAACCCCAAGGTCAGCCTAGTCAAGCAGGGGACAGAGGGGCCGGATCCAAGTTTTGATTAAAGGAGGCAGTCTTTGTCACAGCCACTGGGACATATAATCAGGCCAGAGTTGGCAAATAAGAATAACTCTTTGTAAGTGGAGAAAGATCATGAAGAGGCAGGATAATGCTCTGACGTGGGTTAGAAGACCATGAGCAAGCCTTCCTTCTCTCACTTTTAGTTTCAGATATTCAAGACTGTGTGGGTACCTTTGGTGGAAGTGAAAAGAGTAAGAAAGGCTGGGAGCTTCTGGGCTATGAGTAGTTTGGGTTGGTGGAGGGAGGCCTGTCACCCTGGACAAAAGGAGGGGCCAGGGGAGTTCCCAGAACTGTGGATATGAGGCAGGCACCTGGGAATAATTGAGAGGGCGCCTTGGGTTTCCTTTTCAGTTGCCCATCTCATTTCACAGGTTAGTGAGAGGGACAAGGATTCAGGTTCACTGCCCCAACCAAAGGGGAGGGGTAATATTTGTCTCTGAGTTCCAGACACCGATAGTCGGGTGGTCTTAAATATAGTCAAGAACGTTTCCTTAATGGCAACCATAGCAAACAAACTTCTATAGGAAACATGATCTTTTTTTTAGAAGAAAAACCTGAGCTCATTTACTGCAGTATCTTTTTATCTACATCTAGATTTTTATAGAGGCTTGAAATTCATTGATACGTGAGAAACTGAGGCCACTATTAACAGGAACTGTGTATGTTAGTAAATTGCGTATGTCAGTAAATATGTTAGTAAATAAGGGTAGCTGAGGAAAACCAAGCCTCTGGGATTGTATCAAACAGTTTCATAGCTGTGGTGCTGGGAGTGAATGGGAGAGGGCTGGCTTCTTGCATGTGGGGGTTGGCTGGTGAATGAGGAAAATTAGCAGGGCTGGGTTGATTTTTCTCTTTGAAAAGACTTTGTGCCCAGATGTCATACATATTATTTAGCTTGAATAGATATGAAATATTCTGGGGAAATGAATATAAGTCCCTGGAGTGCAGAGACTCCCTGTTGCTAACTTCAGTTCCCTGTGCTTTCATTAATAAGAAAGGCGGTGACATTTGTCTCCAGGTTGTGTGAGTGCTCCCTTGGCTTTTGGTTAAGGTACTTTTCTTCTTTTGTCTTTTAAAATTCCACTAATTACTTCATTTTTCTTTTAGCTCTAGATAAAGCCAGAGTGTTTTATTCCCTGATGAGCATTTGAGAACTGAATCCTTTAATTTATCTTTTAGTCCACCTTCCAGGACATGTGTGTGCATGCATACACATGGACACACACACACAGACACACACACAATTTATCCATATCTCTCTTGCTTTTGTTCTTTGTGGCAAGCACATCTTCACCTTTTTTTTTTTCCCTTGCAAATTTGAGCATTGATTCACATGTCAAGCCAATTGTTTCTTGCTGTTGCTATTGAGAACGTGGCATTAGGGAGACTCAGAACAGTGCATTTCAGCTCACTGTTGACTCATGTTGGCTGATTTGAGCAGCAGCAGCTCAGGCTGGTGGCCTGTGGGTTCAAGGTAATGTGCCTGAGTAGCTGCCCCTGCAGCTCTGAGAGAACAAGTAGGGCTGGAGGGACCAACAGCTGGGACCCTTCCGGAATTCTAAATGATCATGTGAAACACAGAAACAAGGCGGTTTGCATCAGGAAAAGGGGATAAAGGTGGAACAACTTATTAGAACAGGGAACGAGATAAAAGGAGCAGTAGGGAAAAGAATGAAGCCAAGCGTATAATCTGAGGCTAAGATAGTGCTGAATAAGTCAGCTGGTAAAGTCTGAAAGGATAGAGCTGCTCTGAATATTGAAAGCTCTTATTTTGGTAGAAGATAGTCAATTCTTGCTGGCTGTGTTATATAATTATGTGTCCATGTTTTGACACATACGTTGTTTTCCTCTATTTTTAAGGTTGTTTTGGAAAATATAAAAAAAACTCTACAGCAAATGGCAGGACCCCAATTAAAATGATAAATGGAAAATTTATTGGCTCATCTAGGGGCAAGGCTGTCTGGGTTTGGCTGGACTGAAGTATTCAAAGGAGGATCTCATTTCCCTGCCTCCCTCCTTCCCTTTCTTTTCTCCTTTTCTCTCCACTTGCTCCTCTTTCTGCATCTCTGCCCCTTCTTCACCCTGCATCCACCACCATTAACCTCTCCACTTCCTCCCCTCTCTCTTGCTTCCTCCTTGCATCCTCCCCTGGCTCTCCCTCTCTCTGACTACCCTCTTCACCCCACGCTGGCCTCCTCTGGCTATTGCTTGCTAATCTCTGTTTTCATCGCTGTGATTTCTCTCTTCCTCCACCTCCAGCTGCTACTCTCCTCATCTGCCTCTTCACCTTCACACCTTGTGCTCCTTTCACGATCTGCCCTCACTTTGTCCCTGCTGCTCCCCTGGCCACTTGTGGCTTTTTTCTCTCCTGCTCTGCTTTCCACTCTTTCTCCTTCCCCCACTCCTTATTCCCTCTCTCCAGCTCTCTCATGGTTCCGTTGCTCCCTGTGCTAATTTTGTTTTAGGGCCGACTGTCCTCCATGGTGTCCTCCCTGCTGCTCCAGACTTGGATCCCCAGCTTCGCTTTCCCAGTAGAAAAAGAGTTTCCCTTTCACAATAGTTTCAGCAAAAAGTCTCAGGATTGGCTCTCATTCGGCTGATGTGGGGGCCAAGAGGCTTTAGAACTGAGGAGAGGTGGTGACATCCCTTTCTGAACCATGTGGACTGAAGTTCAGATTCATCAAAGTGTTGGAGAAGGGGAACTGAGGACTGCATTCAGAAGAAAGGGGATTAGATACCAGGCCGGCACAAAAACCAAGGCACCATTACTATTCCCATCGGCCAGGCTATTGGTTGGCAGTTGCTGTAACAAACAACCCCCACATCTCAGTAGAATACAAAATAAAGGTTTTTTTTTTTCTTCACTTTGCCATGGTCCATACAGGTGGGGCCACCTTCCATGAGCCTTCCTCAGTGCAGTGACTCAGGTGAGCTCCTGCTGTACTGGAGTCCTTCACATCCAGGGCATGAATTGGAGGAAAAGAGTATAAAACAGGTCTTTATTGTGACACTCATATGGTGTAGTGAATTTCTGCTCACTTCCCCTTAGCTGGAACCCAGTTTCTGTTCTTGATCTTCCCAAAAAGATACTGGGAAATTTAGTGTTCTTATGTGTCCAAAAAGAAAGTGAACGGAGTTTGGGGAGCGCACAGCATTGTTGTGGCCATAGTCAGGCTGTGTGGATACGTAATTGGATGACAAGAAGCTGGAACTAAACCAGTATAAAGTTAGCGCTGGGTGTTTATGAGATGTATGTATATGCTTTCCTCTGAAATGCCTTTCATCCTTTCTTTGATTCTAGACCTTGTCCTGAAATTCTGCTTTTACATGAAGCCTTCCTGGGCACTGTATAAGTGCTTGGACTTTGGAACCAAATGGCATGAGTTAACTTTCAGCTTCCCCATTTTCTAGGAGGTGACCTGGAGCAAATCAACCTCCCCAAGCCTTTGTTTCCTCCTCTCATATACTGTGCAAAAAAAAAAAATCATTAATAATAATCCATATTTAAAAAGCATTCAAACCACTTGAGTGCTTGTGATGTTTTCTTTTTTTAGCTGTAATTTTACTTAGCAACTCAGTGAAGCTCAGCAAATCAGTGGTACATCTGGGTGTGGGCTGTGGTGTAGGCTCCCATTCTCTATCCACTAGAATCTTAAAAGTTCAGAGTCAAAGGGAAGTTCAGTGTTCACCATTCCAACCTACCCATTTTACAGAAGAGGAAATCAAGGCTCAGAGAGGCCACCTGATTGTGCACACAGTCGTACAGTGGCAGAGCTGGAGGTAGGTCCCATGCCCCCCAATTCTGCATCTCCTGATTCTGAGCTGTGGCTCCTCTCTCAGCTGTGGCCTTTTTCTTTTTCAAATCATGTTACCTCAACACAAAACCCGGAAGCCTAAAGTGAAGGCTCCTCAGTTCTACCACACAGCTCAGAAAAAAAAAAAAAAAAAAAAGCCTGGCCTGTGTGGTGGCTCATGCCTGTAATCCTAGCACTTTGGGAGGCAAGGTGGGTGGATCACCTGAGGTCAGGTGTTCGAGACCAGCCTGGCCAACATGGTGAAACCCCATCTCTACTAAAAATACAAAAAATTAGCTGGGTGCGGTGGCTGGAGGAGAATCACTTGTACCTGGGAGGCGGAGGTTGTGGTGAGCCAAGATCGGGCCATTGCACTCTAGCCTGAGCAACAAGAATGAAACTCCGTCTTGAAATTAAAAAAAAAAAAAAGAAAAAAGCTTGTTTATTAGGTTCTGGGTTCTCACTCCACACCCCCTGGTCCATATTAAGTGTAGACATCTTTTCCGTGTTCTAGATATAAGACCGTGGTATCTACAGAAACTATGGTTTAAAACTCGTTGGTTTTACAGAGATGGCTGCTGCAGCTCAATGAGAGGTGATAAAGGCATAGGTAATTGCTGTAGAATAATCCCGCTGCCAAGAAGATGACTGAACTCCCACACAGAAGGTGAACAGATGGTATATTTATTGAAATTCATAGTCTGTGAGATGGAATAATTAACTGATGGCTAAGCACCCTCATTTCAGATTGAGGGAAGTTCTCAGAAGAACAAGTGTGCCGCTAGGTGGCGTGATTATCTAGGGCCCAGGGTGGTCTTCTCAGAGAGAGAGGCTGGATTCTGTGCACTCCAAAGAATCACTTCATTTCCTAATTGGGATGGCAGATCTTCCCTGTGGCTAAGTGGGAAACCACCATGTTTTTAAAACTTAAAATCACTTTAATTATAAAATAAATATTTACCACTAAGGACTCTTGCATGGAGAAAAAGCAGTCAGATGACAGGATGTCAAATTACCAAAGAGATGGGGTCATGGCTTGTTGGGGGGCAGTTTCTGGCCCAGGAGTAGCTGTGGGTTCCAACACTCTGTCCAAGCACTGGTCCATCTGGGCACAAGGACATTTGCTCCCTGCCGGCTGCCTCAGTCTGCAGCCCTGTGCACTGCTTGCAATGCAGAATGGCAGAAACAACACGGGCTCTAGAAGCCTCATTTGTGGAAGTTGATATAATCCATTGTGAACTAGTGTGAAGGAATGGTGGAAGTGATTAGATCACAAAGGTGGGTTGATAACAAGTTTAGCTCCTGATGATTTCCTATCCTTATCTCTGTTGTTTAGTTAAATTATAAAAAAAAAAAGTTCTCACTCTAAGGCTGATCCCTCTGGCTTCTAAATCTGGAGCACCCAGAAACTTTTTCAGTGACTTTGGGATGCCCACACCTTGCTGATTTTGTGTGGGAACCACTTTCTGCTTACGTTTGATTTCATAAATGTGTTTACTTTTGAGCTTAGCAAATATTCATTGAATCTTTTTCTTGTTCAAGCCGTTCCTTTTTGTGTCTAAGTTTTCTTATCTGCAAAATGAAGATAAATACTTGTATCGTAGGGTTGTTGTAATGATTAAATGAATACTTTTATGTAAAATGCTTAAAATAAGGCCTAGCGAATAGAAAGTACTCAATGAATATTAGCTGCATTTCACTATTACTGCTACCCCCACTACTACCTACTCTTGTGTTAATACTACCTCACCACTGCTGCTGCTGTTGCTGCTGCTACTATCTATTACTACTATATTATTGTTGTTACTGCTGCCACTGTTACTCTTGCATTACTCTCAGTGTTACTCCTACTATTCTGATGTAATTGGATTTTTGAGTCTTTATGGCCCTGTATTGCAAAAAAAAAAAAAAAATTAATCATGTCAATTTAAGGTATATTTATTCTGCATTTTTAGGTAAACATTAATTTGGGAAATTTTTTCTTTGACCACTTCTTTTCGCAGAGGATGAACTAACCTCCAGCCTGGCAGTGCGGGTGGGGACAATGTGGTTCACAATTTCCCTCTGTCTGCACTGGGCTACCTTGTCATTACTGCAGTTTGTTCTTTGCTTTTGCCCTTACACATGTCTGAGCTCTCAGCTGGTCTCTTTGGAGCCATTTTTTTAAGACTTGGTGGGTGTGGGGGATGGGATGGGTAGAAACTGGTGAGAATTTTCCAGATCTTCTCTGGCCTTGGGCTTTGTGAGGCTTGGCTAAGGTTTCTTGCCCCTGTACCTCACTCATTCACTGCTGTGAGGACCAAGCTGGACCAGAGGTCTTCCTGCAACCTGTACAGGTTCCCTGGGCTATATCCTGAGAAGAAATGTACAAACTCCTTTGTCCTCCAGTCCCCAGACTGAAGTGAGGTCTAATCACACAGTTGCCAACTTCATCTCCATGTTCCTACTCATAATGGAAAGGGTTTTGGGAAGAGGATAGAGTGTCCTTGAGAAATGCTTCTAAAGTCATAGCACAGAGAGGACAAGTTGAAGGCTCAAGTATATTGTCAGCTATGAACTGTGCTTTAACAGTGGCTCTGGAACAAAATACTTGGCTATGGCCAGCTACCCGTTCAGACTGAAAATGGATGGGGGTGATCAGGCCAGAATGAGTTAATGAAAGATGTGGGTTATAGACTACACAAAGAAATAAGAGTTTTTTGGACTGAATACAGGCCCATTCAACATAGGCCAGTAAAATATGCCAAATAGGGACCATGTCACACTTTATTATTTATTTTTATATTTTTAAAATTTTTATTGCATTTTAGGTTTTGGGGTACATGAGCAGAACATGCATGACAGTTGCGTAGGTACACACATGGCAGTGTGTTTTGCTTCCTTTCTCCCCTTCACCCACATTTGGCATTTCTCCCCAGGCTATCCCTCCCCACCTCCCCCTCCCACTGGCCCTCCCCTTTTCCCCCCAATAGACCCCAGTGTTTAGTACTCCCCTCCCTGCATCCATGTGTTCTCATTTTTCATCACCTGCCTATGAGTGAGAATATGCGGTGTTTCATTTTCTGTTCTTGTGTCAGTTTGCTGAGAATGATGTTCTCCAGATTCATCCATGTCCCTACAAACGACACAAACTCATCATTTCTGATTGCTGCATAATATTCCATGGTGTATATGTGCCACATTTTTCTAATCCAGTCTATCGTCAATGGGCATTTGGGTTGATTCCAGGTCTTTGCTATTGTAAAGAGTGCTGTAATGAACATTCGTGTGCATGTGTCCTTATAGTAGAACAATTTATAGTCCTTTGGATATATACCCAGTAATGGGATTGCTGGGTCAAATGGAATTTCTATTTCTAAGGCCTTGAGGAATCGCCACACTGTCTTCCACAATGGTTGAACTAATTTACACTCCCACCAACAGTGTAAAAGTGTTCCTTTTTCTCCACATCCTCTCCAGCATCTGTTGTCTCCAGATTTTTTAATGATCGCCATTCTAACTGGCGTGAGAAGGTATCTCAATGTGGTTTTGATTTGCATCTCTCTGATGACCAGTGACGATGAGCATTTTTTCATATGATTGTTGGCCTCATATATGTCTTCTTTCGTAAAGTGTCTGTTCATATCCTTTGCCCACTTTTGAATGGGCTTGTTTGTTTTTTTCCTGTAAATCTGTTTGAGTTCTTTGTAAGTTCTGGATATCAGCCCTTTGTCAGATGGGTAAACTATAAAAATTTTTTCCCATTCTGTTGGTTGCTGATTCACTCTAGTGACTGTTTCTTTTGCCGTGCAGAAGCTGTGGAGTTTCATTAGGTCCCATTTCTCTATTTTGGCTTTTGTTGCCAATGCTTTTGGTGTTTTGTTCATGAAGTCCTTGCCTAATCCGATGTCCTGGATAGTTTTGCCTAGATTTGCTTCTAGGGTTTTTATCGTGCCAGGTCTTCTGTTTAAGTCTTTAATCCATCTGGAGTTAATTTTAGTGTAAGGTGTCAGGAAGGGGTCCAGTTTCTGTTTTATGCACATGGCTAGCCAGTTTTCCCAACACCATGTGTTAAACAGGGAATCCTTTCCCCATTTCTTGTTTTTGTCAGGTTTATCAAAGATTGTATGGTTGTAGATATGTTGTGTTGCCTCCGGTGCCTCTGTTTTGTTCCATTGGTCTATATCTCTGTTTTGGTACCAGTACCATGCTGTTTTGATTACTGTAGCCTTGTAGTATAGTTTGAAATCCGGTAGTGTGATGCCCCCCGCTGTGTTCTTTTTGCTTAGAATTGACTTGGCTATGCGGGCTCTCTTTTGGTTCCATATGAAGTTCATGGTGGTTTTTTCCAGTTCTGTGAAGAAAGTCAATGGTAGCTCGATGGGGATAGTGTTGATTCTGTAAATTACTTTGGGCAGTATAGCCATTTTCATGATATTAATTCTTCCTAACCATGAACATGGAATGTTTCTCCATCTGTTTGTGTCCTCTCTGATTTCGTTGAGCAGTGATTTGTAGTTCTCCTTGAAGATGTCCCTTACATTCCTTGTGAGTTGTATTCCAAGGTATTTTATTCTTTTTGTAGCAATTGTGAATGGCAGTTCGTTCTTGATTTGGCTTTCTTTAAGTCTGTTATTGGTGTAGACGAATGCTTGTGATATTTGCACATTGATTTTATATCCTGAGACTTTGCTGAAGTTGCTTATCAGTTTCAGGAGTTTTTGGGCTGAGGTGATGGGGTCTTCTAGGTATACTATCATGTCACCTGCAAATAGAGACAATTTGGCTTCCACTTTTCCTATTTGAATACCCTTTATTTCTTTTTCTTGCCTGATTGCTCTGGCTAGAACTTCCAGTACTATATTGAATAGGAGTGGTGAAAAAGGGCATCCTTGTCTAGTGCCGGATTTCAAAGGAAATGCTTCCAGTTTTTGCCCATTCAGTATGATATTGGCTGTTGGTTTGTCATAAATAGCTTTTATTACTTTGAGATACGTTCCATCGATACCGAGTTTATTGAGGGTTTTTAGCATAAAGGGCTGTTGAATTTTGTCAAATGCCTTCTCTGCATCAATTGAGATAATCATGTGGTTTTTGGTTTTGGTTCTGTTTATGTGGTGAATTACGTTTATAGACTTGCGTATGTTGAACCAGCCTTGCATCCCCAGGATGAATCCTACTTGATCATGATGAATAAGTTTTTTGATTTGCTGTTGCAATCGGCTTGCCAATATTTTATTGAAGATTTTTGCATTTATGTTCATCATGGATATTGGCCTGAAGTTTTCTTTTCTTGTTGGGTCTCTGCCGGGTTTTGGTATCAGGATGATGTTGGTCTCATAAAATGATTTAGGAAGGATTCCCTCTTTTTGGATTATGTGGAATAGTTTTAGAAGGAATGGTACCAGCTCCTCTTTGTGTGTCTGGTAGAATTCGGCTGTGAACCCATCTGGACCTGGGCTTTTTTTGTGTGGTAGGCTCTTAATTGCTGCCTCGGCTTCTGACCTTGTTATTGGTCTATTCATAGTTTCAGCTTCCTCCTGGTTTAGGCTTGGGAGGACACAGAAGTCCAGGAATGTATCCATTTCTTCCAGGTTTACTAGTTTATGTGCATAGAGTTGTTTGTAATATTCTCTGATGATGGTTTGAATTTCTGTGGAATCTGTGGTGATTTCCCCTTTATCATTTTTTATTGCATCTATTTGGTTGTTCTCTCTTTTCTTTTTAATCAATCTGGCTAGTGGTCTGTCTATTTTGTTGATCTTTTCAAAATACCAGCTCTTGGATTTATTGATTTTTTGAAGGGTTTTTTTGTGTCTCAATCTCCTTCAGTTCAGCTCTGATCTTAGTTATTTCTTGTCTTCTGCTGGGTTTTGAGTTTTTTTGATCTTGCTCCTCTAGCTCTTTCAATTTTGACGATAGGGTGTCAATTTTGGATCTCTCCATTCTCCTCATATGGGCACTTATTGCTATATACTTTCCTCTAGAGACTGCTTTAAATGTGTCCCAGAGATTCTGGCATGTTGTGTCTTCATTCTCATTGGTTTCGAAGAACTTCTTTATTTCTGTCTTCATTTCATTGTTTACCCAGTCAACATTCAAGAGCCAGTTGTTCAGTTTCCATGAAGCTGTGCGGTTCTGGGTTGGTTTCTGTATTCTGAGTTCTAACTTGATTGCACTATGGTCTGAGAGGCTGTTTGTTATGATTTCAGTTGTTTTGCTTTTGCTGAGCAGTGCTTTACTTCCAATTATGTGGTCAATTTTAGAGTAGGTATGATGTGGTGCTGAGAAGAATGTATATTCTGTGGATTTGGGGTGGAGAGTTCTGTAAATGTCTATCAGGTTTGCTTGCTCCAGGTCTGAGTTCAAGCCCTGGATATCCTTGTTGATTTTCTGTCTGGTTGATCTGTCTAATATTGACAGTGGAGTGTTAAAGTCTCCCACTATTATTGTGTGGGAGTCTAAGTCTCTTTGTAAGTCATTAAGAACTTGCCTTATGTATCTGGGTGCTCCTACATTGGGTCCATATATGTTTAGGATCGTTAGCTCTTCTTGTTGTATCAATCCTTTTACCATTATGTAATGGCCTTCTTTGTCTCTTTTGATCTTTGTTGCTTTAAAGTCTATTTTATCAGAGATGAGAATTGCAACTCCTGCTTTTTTTTGCTGTCCATTTGCTTGGTAAATCTTCCTCCATCCCTTTATTTTGAGCCTTTGTGTATCCTTGCATGTGAGATGGGTTTCCTGGCTACAGCACACTGATGGGTTTTGGCTTTTTATCCAATTTGCCAGTCTGTGTCTTTTGATTGGTGCATTTAGTCCATTTACATTTAGGGTTAATATTGTTATGTTTGAATTTGATACTGCCATTTTGATGCTAAGTGGCTGTTTTGCCTGTTAGTTGTTGTAGATTCTTCATTATGTTGATGCTCTTTAGCATTTTTGATTTTGGAATGGCTGGTACTGGTTGTTCATTTCTATGTGTAGTGCCTCTTTCAGGAGTTCTTGTAAAGCAGGCCTGGTGGTGACAAACTCTCTGAGTACTTGCTTGTTCGCAAAGGATTTTATTTTTCCTTCACTTCTGAAGCTCAGTTTGGCTGGATATGAAGTTCTGGGTTGAAAGTTCTTTTCTTTAAGAATGTTGAATATTGGCCGCCACTCTCTTCTGGCTTGTAGTGTTTCTGCCGAGAGATCTGCTGTGAGTCTGATGGGCTTCCCTTTGTGTGTGACCCGACCTTTCTCTCTGACTGCCCTTAGTATTTTCTCCTTTATTTCAACCTTGTTGAATCTGACGATTATGTGCTTTGGGGTTGCTCTTCTTGCAGAATATCTTTGTGGTGTTCTCTGTATTTCCTGCATTTGAGTGTTGGCCTGTCTTGCTAGGTGGGGGAAATTTTCCTGGATGATGTCCTGAAGAGTATTTTCCAGCTTGGATTCATTCTCTTCGTCCCCTTCTGGTACACCTATCAAATGTAGGTTAGGTCTTTTCACATAGTCCCATATTTCTTGGAGACTTTGTTCATTCCTTTTTGCGCTTTTTTCTCTGATCTTGGCTTCTCGTTTTATTTCATTGAGTTGATCTTTGACTTCAGATATTCTTTCTTCTGCTTGGTCAATTCAGCTATTGAAACTTGTGCATGCTTCGCGAAGTTCTCGTATTGTGTTTTTCAGCTCCTTTAATTCATTCATATTCCTCTCTAAGTTATCCATTCTTGTTATCATTTCCTCGAATCTTTTTTCATATCTTTTTTCAAGGTTCTTAGTTTCTTTGCATTGATTTAATACATGATCTTTTAGCTCACAAAAGTTTTTCATTGTCCACCTTCTGAAGTCTAATTCCATCATTTCATCACAGTCATTCTCTGTCCAGCTTTGTTCCCTTGCTGGTGAGGAGTTTTGGTCCTTTCTAGGAGGCGAGGTGTACTGGTTTCGGGTGTTTTCCTCCTTTTTGTGCTGGTTTCTTCCCATCTTTTTGGATTTATCCACCTGTCGTCTGTGTAGTTGCTGACTTTTCGATTGGGTCTCTGAGTGGACACCCAGATTGTTGGTGATGAAGTATTTCTGTTACTTGGTTTTCCTTCTACCAGTCTAGCCCCTTCACTGTACGACTGCTGAGGTCCACTCCAGGCCCTGCTTGTCTGGGGTGCACCTATAGCAGCTGCGGAACAGTGAGGGATGCTACCAGTTTCTTTTTGTGCTATCTTTGTCCCAGGATGATGCCTGCCAAATGTCAGTCTTTTGGATATAAAGGGGTCAGGGAGCTGCTTGAGGAGACAGTCTGTACTTTTTAGGAGCTCAATTGCTGAGCTGTGAGCTCTGTTGTTTGTTCAGGGCTGTTAGGCTGCTATGTTTAATTCTGCTGTGACAGAGCTCATTAAAAAACCCTTTTTTTCTCAGATGCTCTGTCTTGGGGGGTTGGGGCTTTATTTTTGGATGTCCATTGAGGTGTCCTGCCCAGCTAGGAGGCAGTCTAGTCACTATTTGCCTGCCGAGGCTCCGCCCTGCTGTTGTGAGGTTCGCCCTGTTGCTGCAGGCTTTGCTCTTCTGCTGCGGTCTCTGCCCTGCTGCCACGGGCTACGCCCTGCGGCGGAGTCTCTCTGTTGTATCGGGTTGTCTCGGCAATGGCAGGCTGCGTCAGCAGTGGGCATGTATCTCAGTAGGGGCGGATTGCCTCGGTAATGGTGGACGCCCCTCCCCCATGGAGTGTCTCAGGGAACGTCTTTACCGGGAGCGTTTGGAATCGCCGTTTTGTCCATCCCACTGCGCTACCCCAAATGCTGTGTCCCTGCAATCCCCTGGGCTGGCCCACTGTCCAAGTCCCGTTCAGTCTCAAGTTCAGCCCTCTCAAGTCTCAGGTTGCTGGTTCAACAGGGCACCTGGACAAGCGCGCCCTGTGCGGAGCGCTGTGTAGGGCCGGCCACCGCCACCCCGGCTGCCGGCTGTACCAGACAAAACCTCTGCCTGGCGTCCCGCGTCTCCTTTATACCTGGGAATTTTCCCATTCTGTGGGCAACAAAGATCAGTCTGGAAATGCAGCTCTGACTCACCTCTCCGTGCATTCACCGAGAGCTTCAATCCCATGTCACACTTTAAAAAATGAGTATATAATAGTGTCTTCACTTATATATGTTATGCTTAAAAATACTTTGCTTTGATATGGGTAATAGGGGGATGGAGGCAGCAAACCACACCACCATGTATGTACCTATGCAACAATGCTGCGTGATGTGCATATGTACCCCGGAACCTAAAGTACGATAAAAAATATTTTTTTTAAAAAAACTTTGCTTTGTGCACTTTAGATGCTCAAAGAATTTTATAATTTTGCATTATTTATAAAGAAAATAATGTAATCTCTATCCCCCTCCTACCATATCAAATACTCGAAAATAAATGGTTAATGAAGTTTCCTTTTATATATTACTTGGGACCAGAATTAGTTGCTTGTTAGAACTGAGATTTATCCGATTAAATTGTGATAATCTAAGACAGCGGTCAATAAAATATGGCCTCTAGGCTTTGTTCCACTGACTGCTTCGTAAGAGCAAAGAATAGTTTTTACAGTTTCAAATGGTTGGGGGAGAAAAAGAAGATTTCATGTGAACATTATGTGAATTCAAGTTTCAATGTCTGTAAATAAAGTTTTATTGGAACACAGCCATGCTTACTTGTTTACGTATTGTCTGTGGCTACTTTCACACTACATTGGCAGAGATGAGGAGTTGCAACAGAGACCATATGGCCTACATGGAAAATACTTACTATTTGACCCTTTCCATAAAAAGTTTGCTGACTCTTGGACTGGGATGTGGATGAAGCATGAAATAAAGAGGAATTTAAGGAGCTAGCATTGTGTTTAGAATTTTCTTTACACTGTCTACAGGTAAGAGCAAAATGGCCTCACAGTGGAGGCGTGGATCTTGTGGAAAGCAGGTGGGAGAAGTTGTGCTTCCATCAACCAGTGAATGGTGCTGTGTCAGTTCCACCCCTCACTTGCGGTTCTTAAAGCCTGCTGTTATTTTATGCCACCTGCATAACCTGATTTGCATCTTAAATTAATATCTAACTACCACTTGGACTTTATTCAGAATAAGGGGAATAGCTTTTATGAAGCCATCTGTAGATGAAAAATAAATAGCAGTGAACAGTCCTGGAATATGTGATTCAGGGAGCTACTGCACAGCAAAAGACACGCACAGCTGATTTGCTCCCCAAGACAAGAAGATACCAAAGAAATTTCAGTATTTGCAAGATGAGGGAGGCAAGCAGAAGCCATCTGGGAGATAAAATAAAAATGAAAGCCATTTGGAACCCATAGACCCACTTGGCTCAGGGACTGGGTCAGAGCTTGTCCTCTCATTCGCAATCTCCTACCCTCTGGTCCTCCTCGGTCTTCTGTGCTTCTAGAGCCTGGCAGGCTTTGCTTGAAAGTCACGGAGCTTCACATCTCTTAGGGCTGCACTTGCTGCACACGTGGTTTTTCCTGTAGATACTCAAATCAAAGGAGGATTCCTATACCTGAACCCAAGTTCCAAGTTTTCAGTAATTTTGTCTTAATAATGTCAGAGGTTAATGACTGGATTAATACTCTGGTTCTTTTTATTTTTCCCTAACCATCTCTAGCTGCCAGTTACCCACAAAGGAGTTGTCAGGAGCAAATTGCAGAAAATGTGCCAATTCTTAGCTTCTAAATGCAAAATAGAAGAGTGAAACAAAGGTTGAGGAAATAAATGTGATCAGTCAGAATACTTCTGTATGGTTGAATTCTTCCCTGTAATTCACCATCTCCCCCAACTCCTACCTCATTCTAGTTATCCTCTTTGAGTAGATATAGACCTTCTGACCAGGAAAAGAGAGAAGAGAGGTAGACAAGGCATGCAAGAACACACCTCCCTGTGTGTTCCCTGCTCTTCTTAATTTCCATCTCAAGCTGAGTCCTGGGGTCATGGGAATATAATCTGCTCTACCCCATTTGATTAAGAAATATGAGAGTAGGTCGGGCGCAGTGGCTCATGCCTGTAATCCCAGCACTTTGGGAGGCCAAGGCAGGTGGATCACGAGGTCAAGAGATTGAGACCATCCTGGTTAATATGGTGAAACCCCGTCTCTACTGAAAATACAAAAAATTAGCTGGGCATGGTGGCGTGTGCCTGTAATCCCAGCTACTCAGGAGGCTGAGGCAGGAGAATTGCCTGATCCCAGGAGGCGGAGGTTGAAGTGAGCTGAGATCGTGCCATTGCACTCCAGCCTGGGTAATAAGAGCGAAACTCCGTCTCAAAAAAGAAAAAAGAAATATGAGAGTAGAGAAGATTTGTGTCTGGCATCCTGGGTGCGGATCAGGGAGATGTCAGCTCTCATGGAGATCCCGGGGCTATGATGGTACTGCTGTGTGGTAGTAACAGCAGTGAGGTGTGTCTAGGCTGGGGCATGTCCTGAAGATCTCTGCAGATGGAACTGCAGAGCATCCGAAGTTCCTGTGACTCCGTCCCATGGGCACAGACACCAGCTGAGAGTACACACTTGAAACCTCAAAGGGTCTTCCAGCCAGCACAGGGGATGTGTATTGGAAAGATGTGACAGGGAGAGTCTCTGCTCAGAGTGTGCCAACATCTCGCTCCAGGGAGCTATTCAAGAAGCCTGTTGTCTGCACCAGGGACTGGATGAGACAAGTTGTGTCCCTGCCCAGCACAGGATCCCATTGGGGACAACTCCAGATAAGACAACGACGGGGAAGACTTTGTTTTTCTATGTAATTGAGTTTTATTTTTCATATTGGGAAGAATGGAGGCTCGAAGTCAGAAACTAAATTGAGTTATAGAAAATAAGTTATGTTTCTTGCACACTGGAAATTTGTGATTATAAAATGTGTCCAGATGCAGTCACATTTATTTTATATTTTGTGCTGGGTATTCTGCATATGATTTTCATGCATTTTCCAATTTAATTCTTTTAATAACTTTGTGAGGCACATATTGCTAATCCCATTCTGTAGAGGAAACAGGCTTTCACAGGTGCAGTAATTAGCCCTAGGTAACCTAGTCAGAAGGGTAGGGTAGGATTTCAGTCCAGGGAGTATGACTTCAGAGTCCCATTTGCTCCACATACCCTGTTACTTGAGGGTCAGATAGGGCCCTACAACAGACTGTTGAAATCTACTTTGCCCATGGCTGTTGAAAAAGCAAACTTTTCCTTTGGCAATAAAACCTTTTTGAGTCTCTTTTCATGTGCCAGGTGCATTGCCAGGCATGGGATACATAATGAATAATATTCACTTTCCTCCAGGGATGTAACAGTCTGCCTACATTTGTTCCTAACACATGGAAGGTACTCAGTATGGGCTGGTTGAGTGAATAAATTTGAAAGGTACAAAGAGTCGGTAAGGGGAAGAATGTCTTTGTCTAATTTCAAATGTAGCATCACGAGCGTTACAACCATGCTCATAGAAAGAGAATTTGAAAGAATCAGATGACGGAGTCTGGTGGAAATACAGATTTGACTTTAGAATGGTCTCCATTTTAGGCAGTGCCGGAAGGCCCGTTGGTTGGAAACTGAATCCTAGATGAACAAAACCCTGGGGAGCAATTGGGCTCAGAGCAGAAAGACAGATGAGCTGATGTGAGGAGGTTCCTTTATTCTTAACATCAATGGTGTGGTACTGATGAGGGAAATCAATCAGCAAATCTCCCAGGGTGGAACTCTGTTCAGAAGGGAGTGCTTACTTCCCAAAAAGTACCCCTTTCTTGGTGTCTATCCAAAACACAAAAAAGGGGATTAATAAAATGACTGACATAAGGCAAGAAATCTAGGTCGTATTACAATTTCTATTATCACATATCACACACTCTGTTGAATACAGGATATATTAATAAAAGTAGGCTTCAAGTTTCTGTTAGAGATAGAAGAAAGATCTAGTTCCAACCTCATACCTTGGGCAACCCACAGACAGTGACTTTGATTGCCAGGCAGTAAGCATCATCCTCTAAATTTCTGCTATTTTCTTTTCTTTTTCTTTCTTTCTTTCTTTCTTTTTTTTTTTTTCAGATGGAGTCTTGCTCTGCCACCCAGGCTAGAGTGCAGTAGCGCAGTCTCGGTTCACTGCAACCTCTGCCTTCGGGTTCAAGTGATTCTCCTGCCTCAGCCTTCTGAGTAGCTGGGATTACAGGCACCTGCCACCACGCCCAGCTAATTTTTGCATTTTTTAGTAGAGACAGGGCTTTGCCATTTTGGCCAGGCTGGTCTCAAATTCCTGACCTTAGGTGATTCACCTGCCTCCACATCCCAAAGTGTTGGAATTACAGGTGCGAGCCATCACACCTGGCCACTGTTTTCTTATTGAAACTTCTAGTCTGAAAACAAATTTCCAGAAAGGCCCATTTATTGCAGTTATATTAGAATGTAAGGAATCTTTCGTGGTTAGTAACAGACACTAGCTTTTGTTAATTTGGATGAAAAAAGAACTTACTGGAACAACAGAGGAGGGCCTGCAGGAGAGAGAAGTAGCTTTGAAAAAGCAGGGATCAGGTAGTACTGAAGGTCTTGAGGCAGGAATTGCTCAGTCATTCACTGGGGCCAGTGAATGCCAGCCTTGCGTGGTCTTTCCCTCACTCTTTTCCCAAGTCCATTCCAGGCAGGGGGAAGGCCTGTTTGACTTGAACTATGTACCCACCCCTTGGTCAGGGGAAGGCAAGGCCTCTTGATTTAAGTTACAAAGACATCCAATGGAGAAGAGGCAACTACTCAAGGCAGTAAGTGTGTGAGGCTTCTTACCAAAAGAAGGTGAACTAGATGCTAGAGGGCCACATAAACCCCTTGGCTGAAAGGGCTCTGCTTCCTGAAGCCCTGTTGCCTGCAGCATAGGTTCCTTGGCATGGTCCTGGAAGGGTTCTGTGATCCTGCCTTCTGATTTCCCTCTGACTTACCTGTGATAGCTCCTCCTCATGATCCAGCCACTTTCAGGCTCCCTCAGCATCGAACTAATCTATCCTTCCCTTTCTGACTGGTGTGTCTTTGCTCTGTCTGCTCTAATACTAGTTTGTCTTCACCAGGAATGAATCTCTTCCTCTGTGCTCTCTTAAAACATTTTGTTTTGGAAATGTTAGTACAATCCTTATCTTCCTGGCCCGAGAATTCCCTGTTACCTATGGCTGCTGCTACTGCAGCAAATACAAAGCACTTAATATGTGGGAAACCTTTTCTATATGCTTTCTATATGTTTACTCATTGAATCCTCCCAGCCATCCTTTGCTGCTAGTATCTCCATTTAGAAATAGAGAGGGAAGTTAAGCAACTTGTCCAAGCTCAAACACCTGGTGAGTGGCTGAGACAGATTTTGAACTCTGCATTCTAAGTAGCAGACTACCCTTAAGTAGTCTTGAATTTATTTCATGTCTCCTACACCCTACACACTCATTAGATGTCTGTCCTACCTCTTAACTTAATAATTCCAGGTTCCCCCTGTATCCCCACACGTTAGTTGAGCCTGCTTGATCTGTTTGAGTAGCATCATAACTGGTCTTCATCCTTCAAGTGTATTTAGCACAACACCATCAGAAATATCTTATAAAAAATGGAACGTAATCATGGTGTTCATCTGCTTATAATAATTTTTTGAGATGGAGTCTTGCTGTGTCACCCAGGCTGGAGTGCAGTAGCTCAATCTCGGCTCATTGCAGCCTCCACTTTCTGGATTCAAGTGATTCTCCTGTCTCCGCCTCCAGAGTAGCTGGGATTACAGGCACACTCCACCACTCCCAGCTAATTTTTCCATTTTTAGTAAAGACGGGGTTTTGCTATGTTGGCCAGGCTGGTCTCAAACTCCTGACCTCAGGTGATCCACCTGCTTCTGCCTCCCAAATTACTGGGACTATAGGCATGAGCCACTGTGCGTGGACTGCTTATAATTATTGAAAAGTCTCCTGTTACCTGCTGTGCCAACATAATCTGGATCTGACTTTACTTCCCAGTTGTATGGTCCACCCTTTATGCTTTTCTCTGTAATCCTCTAACTCCATTCATTCTCTTTGTGTCCCTTAGGAAATTGCCTAGAGCATACCAAGTGCTTTATAATTTGGAAGCTCCTCCAAATTACTTGCCATTCTCTCAACAGGCCATATCTTTTCATCCTTGGCACAGCCTAAGGGACCTTTATGTTTGGCTTCTCCCATATGCCTGATAAAAGTCCTGATTATATTCTAAGATCCTGTGCAAATAGCATCTCCTGTGGGAAACCTTCCCCACCCATACAGGTACAGTTAAGTGATTTCCTCCTCTGTGCTCCCATCAAAGCCTGTTCTTAGCTATGCTATAACACTTAGCTGGTATATTCATTTCCTAGGACTCTCATAACAAAGCACCACAACTGGGTGGCTTAAAGCAATCGCAATTTGTTTTCTCACAGTTCGGGGAGCTGGGAGTACTAAATCAAGGTGTCCCAGGGTCACGCTTCCTCCAAAACTTAGCTTTTGGTGGCTTGGTTGTTGTATTAGTCCGTTTTCATGCTTCTGATAAAGACATACCAAGATTGGGTAATTTATAAAGAAAAAGCTTTAATGGACTCACAGTTCCATGTGGCTGGAGAGGCCTCACAATCATGGTGGAAGGTGAAAGGCACTTTTTACATGGCAGCAGCAAGGGAGAATGAGAGCCAAGTGGAAGGGGGTTTCCCCTTACAAAGCCATCAGATCTCATGAGACTTATTCACTACCACAAGAACAGTGTGGGGGAAATTGCTGCCATGATTCAATTATCTCTTACCGAATTGCTCCCACAACACATGGGAATTATGGGAGCTAAAATTCAAGATGAAATTTTGGTGGGGACACAGTCAAATCATATGAGTTCTTACCATCAACATTTGGCATTCCTTGACTTGCAGCTACAGAACTCCAGTATCTGCCTTTGTAGTCATATAGTGTTCTCCCTGGTGGCTCTATCTTCATGTGTCCTCCATCTTCTTATAAGGACACCAGCCATACTGGATTAGGGGCCCACCTTGCTCCAATAGGACCTCATCTTCACTATTTGCAATGACCCTATTTCCAAATAAGTCCACATTTTGAGTTAATGGGGGTTAGGACTTCATTATGTCTTCTTTTCAGGGTGGGGCACAATTCAACCTGTAATCCTGGCTATTTTGTAACCTTTGTAAATGTGTGGTCTCCCCCAGTAGACTGTGGCTCCCGCCTTATTCATCTTTATGTTGCTTGCTCTGTCCCATAGTTGGCCCTCATTCAATGTATGGTAAATGTCTGTCTCCCTCCATTAGGTAGTAACTTGTGAAAGAAAAGAAGGGGACTGTGTTTTTTTAATTAGGTTATGAGTGAAGGAGAAGGTAGATTAGGATTTCTTTTCAATATCATGTAAGTTCCACAAGATCAGCAACTCTGACTGTTTGGTTAACTAATATATTCTTTGTGCTTAGAACATGACTGGATTTAATATTAAGTAGGTACTTAATAAGTATCTACTAAATATTAATTTTTTGATTGGGATAGAAACTGTGGAATGAGTGGATTAAGATTATGGGAAGTAGATTACAGGTAATTTTGACAACATTTTATTGGTCTTTGTCCTGACCAGATCTTTGCTGTGGTTGTTTAGATAAATTCACAAGCTTTAACAAGTAAACATGATTCTTGCTAGCTGACAGCCGGTGGCAGGAGCTTGGCATAAAGGTCACCAGTGCTGGGATGCTGAAGGTGTCAGCATTTGGTCTTCTTCCCTGTAGATCAGCATCCTCCTGAAGACTTCGTGGGCTTCCTCATGTCCTTAAAGGATATCCACATGAGGGAACGGCAGTAATTCCTGAGAGAAGTTGGCCCTGCTTTTCAGTCTATTCCTACAAACTGCCAATCACAGGAGACTGAACCCCAACTTTCTCCTATATACTGCTCAAACTGGATGCTTGGCCAAATCCTATGCACTCCCTGTCATTATCCAATAACAGCTTGAGACTACTGGAACTATCTATCCTTGGCTTCTCCCTGGGTTTCCCCCTTCTGTGGAGTTTTCAATGCCCTCCGTGATGCCACATGTGGGACTTGATTTAGGACTATCAACGCTGAGGAAGTCAAAATTTACCTTGTTTCCTTTACTTCCTGCCTCCCAGCTGGATTTCTTTTCCTTAGATGTGAGGTTGTCTTCTGCACACCACAGAGGTAGACGCCGGCTTCCTTCTAGGGCCCCTACAGGAGCAGTGCAGTGCAATGTGAAACGCGGTCCTGGGATTGGCCATACCTTGGAGGCCTGCTTTGCATTCCCGTGATACTATGAGGTTGTGTTTGTTAAGTCACTTCATGTGTAGGCTAAACTTTTAGGAAGGGCTGTGGGTGCTGGCTTTCCCTGGTTTGAGTCTTGAGTCTTGGAAATGGTGTGTGTGAAGCTAGTGGTTGTAATGACTTCAGATAAAGGGGAGCTACCAAGAAAGAGTAAATCTGTGTGTCCTTGAACACTGACTTTCTACTCACCGAAGTGGTGGTGCCTGAAGAGCTGGAACAAGTCAAGGCTTTGAGAAAGCTCATTGACATAGTGCACTCTTCTCACTGGGCCTCCGAAGGCAGATTGACTAAGGCTTTGGCCCACTTTTGTCACATGTATAATATTTATGAATTTTCCCTTTGTCTTTTCTTCCCTATATCTCATTACTATAATTAGTAGCTCCCAATCATAATTCACTTGAACCTGCAGGACCTCTGGGAGGTTAGAAACATAGCAATTATGAAAAGAGGGAGGTCATTAAAATCTACTCAAAGGAGGTGAAGGAATAATCATGAACACATTTTCTTATGTGGCCTAAAACTTGTGTTGCCATCTAATTGCTTCTGTTACAGTTGGGGTCAGAATAGAATATCATGTATTTACTTATATCCCACTACGAAAACCTCTCCCTTACATTTCTTCCTTGTTCCTTCAATAACCTGATCTCTAGGAGCTACCTGTACTGACTTATGCCCTAGGGCCATAAAGATGAGTGAAACCCAGCACTATTCTCAGATGCCTGAAATTCCATCCAAATCATTCTTTTAGCTTAAAATCATAATTTCTGCGAACAAATCTTCTCTGAGAAGACTTAGGCTATTATCAAGTATTAAAATGTTTGTGTGTGCATGTTCTTACTCATAAGTGGGAGTTGAACAATGACAACACATGGACACAGGGAGGGGAACATCACACACCAGGGCCTGTTGGGGGGTAGGGGACTAGGGTAGGGATAGCATTAGCAGAAATACCTAATGTAGATGATGGGGTGATGGATGCAGCAAACCACCATGGCACATTTATAGCTGTGTAACAAACCTGCACATTCTGCATATGTACCCCAGAACTTGAAGTACAATAAAATAAAATAAAAAGAAACCTTTGTGCTAATGAACATTCATGGGCAGGGATGTTAGCTGTCCGCCAAAGTTCATGCTCTCTCTTTATTAGGCTGGTGCAAAACCCCAGAACCATAATTATTTTTGCACCAAACTATTATATTGTGGAGTTGTTGCTAGGAAGTGGCTGTCTAGGCAGGAACTACACTTCCCAGATCTTCTTGCATCTAGGGCCATATTACTGAGTTGTGGCCAGTGGAGTGTGGATGGAAGTGTTGTAAGCTGCTTCCAAGCCCAGCCTATGACAACCTTCTCTGTAATCATCTGCTTGCCTTGCCCTCTTCTTACACCTGCTGGCTGACTGTCCACACTGTGGGTCTCCTTGGAAGTTAAGGGTTGAAGACAGCAGGATCACTATCAGTATAGCCCTTGAAAAACTATGTGACACAGATCCCCTTCACTTCTACCTTCTCTTGCAATTGGACTTCTCTCTCTCTTATTTCTTTTTGAGATGGAGTCTCGCTCTATTGCCAGGCTGGAGTGCAGTAGCACGATCTCGGCTCACTGCAACCTCTGCCTCCCAGGTTCAAGTGATTCTCCTGTCTCAGCCTCCCGAGTAGCTGGGACTACAAGCATGTGCCACCACGCCCAGGTAATTTTTGTATTTTTAGTAGAGATGGGGTTTCACCATATTGACCAGGATGGTCTCGATCTCTTGACCTTGTGATCTGCCCATCTCAGCCTCCCAAAGTGCTGGGATTATAGGCATGAGCCACCCTGCCTGGCCATGGACTTCTCTTATGTTAAGCCACTGAAATTTGGAGTTTATCTATTACCACAACTAGTGCTTCCCTAACTAATAAAGAAGGAAAACTCTTTGAAAAAATTGAGGCAGCCAGTTTCCTCAGAGAAGAGGAGAGGGCTGTATCTACTGGTGAATGCGGGAGGGTTCTAGAATGACAAGGAGTGGGCCATAAAGTACATTTCCTCACTTAATTATTCCTTATTTTTTTCTTTTTTAGTATCAAAATCTTTCTCTGTCAACCAGGCTGGAGTGCAGTGGTGCAATCATGGCTTGCTGTAGCCTCAAATGCCCGAATTCAAGTGATTCTCCCATCTCAGCCTTCCGAGTATATATGTATATTCTTGTTAGGGCTCTGTACTGTTTGTAGCATATTGGCTAAATAGGATTTTTCACTGATTTAGCATTTCAGATTCTTTTCTCACTCTTCAGCTTTTTTAAATATAATTTTCCTTTTCCTATTTTCATGGCCTGAAGCAAATATTTGTAAATCATCTCCTATATGTTCAGTACTTTCTTAAGCACTAGAGTATGTAGTTTTAGTTTCTTCTTGCCCGTAGCTCCCATGTGAAAATTCCAAAATGATATAAAGAAACAGCTACACTAAATAACTCAAGATGTTCCCTCCCTTCCTTCCTTTCTCCCTCCGTCCCTCCTGTCCATCCATCCCAGTACTTGTACTCCTTGCCTGTGATGTGCCAGGAGCTCCACTAGACTCTGAGGACATAATGATAAATGAGACACACAGAACTTTGTGTCTCACAGAGCTCACATTCTAAAAATTAGAAATCATCTTAGAAGTGAATTACTATTTTAAATGCCTATTCATACCCTGCACTTGAAGTTATGATGGATATCAAAAATACATGGAATTTCTACTCCAAAAGCCTAGTCGAGGCAGAGACAAGTCCCCTTTGTCGTTAGAACTAAAAGAACTGCTCTGAAGGTGAGGTGAGCTGAGCAGAGTGATTTAGTTCATTCAATAGCTATTTTTTTTTTGAGATAGAGTTTCGCTCTTGTTACCCAGGCTGGAGTGCAACGGCGCCATCTCGGCTCACTGCAACCTCCGCCTCCTGGGTTCAGGCAATTCTCCTGCCTCAGCCTCCCTAGTAGCTGGGATTACAGGCATGCACCACCATGCCCAGCTAAAATTTTGTATTTTTAGTAGAGACAGGGTTTCACCATGTTGACCAGGATGGTCTCAATCTCTTGACCTCATGATCCACCCGTCTCGGCCTCCCAAAGTGCTGGGATTACAGGCTTGAGCCACCGCACCCGGCCTCAATAGCTATTTTGTTCATGGAAACTTGAATTCAAGTGCATCCTGCAAATGGCTTTTAAATATTTGACCATTTTATTCTTGGTTATGGTTGCTTTCAGTATTTTTAGTAAAATACCTGCTTGTGTTTCCAGAGTGAGATGTGTATATTAGCTAGAGATGATGTTCTTATGAGTGATTATTACCAATGAAAATTTACTTCATTAATGAAATCTGCATTAATTATCTTTTGCCATGTAACAAATTATCCCACAAGTTGGCAGCTTAAAATAACTTTTTCACAGGTTTTAGTATCAGGCATTTGGAAGTGAGTTAGCGTGTGATTCTGGCTCAGGGTCTGTCTGAGGCTGCAGTTAGATCCTCCACTGGGGTTGGAGGATCCACTTGTAAGCAGACTCATGTGGCTGTTGGCTGGAGGCCACAGTTGCTCACCATGTGGGCCTCTCCACAGGGCTTCTCATAATATGGCTGTTACATTTCCCCAGAGTGTGGGATCCAGAAGAGAGAGAGAGGCAGAAGCCACAGCATTCCTTATGGCCTACCTCAGAAATGATATGCTATGAATTTTTCCATATTCTATGAATCACACAGGTAACCCTGGTACAATAAAAGGAGAGATTACAGAAGGGTAGGGGTTCCATCCTAAAGGCTGACTGGCTACCATAATATCCTTCCTCCATAATTTTTTTTTAACTCTTAGAAATATCACTTGAATACAGTGAGCTTATGTCATGTTCCTACGGAGAGATTCAGGCCCACAGGACCTTTAGGACCATACCCAAAGAATACAGAGGATGAGAGACTGTGTGTGCTGAGGTGGAGGTGTGTATGCAGACACACTCTTGCAATTTCAGAGCCTGTTGATCATTTAATGTGGGTGTCGCTGTACTTCACAGTCCTCACCTAAGTTAGGTGGTGGAACACCCCTGTAGGACAAGACCAGCCTTTGGCCTTCAAAGGCTGCTGTTTACCTGTTTTTCCTCTTTTCTCAATTTTCCTTCCAGCATGCTAACTGCAGAGTTGATTTAGGTGTACCAGGTTTAGCTGCTTGGCAACTTCATAAGGTGTTCCTTTGAGACTTAAAAGACAACAAGCCAGATTGAGGAGAATCAAACATATGGCATGGACTAAATCAGTGATTCACGAATTTATCTGATCATAAGAATTACCTGCCACTCATTAGAAATACAGATTCTCACATTTTCCTAGACCTATTATATCAGAATCTTCTGTGGAGAGGGAAGCTTGTGTTTATTTTTTTAAAGTCATATTCCAGGTATTTTTTTAGGTTTCATATGATGAGAAAACACTAGATTATATCACATTGGGGATAGGAATTAGATGAGCATCCACCTTAATGGGGTCATTTAATTTGAAATAAAATGGAGGAAACAATTTTAATAAGCGGGCATTTCCATTTTCTAATTTTTCTTGATGAATATGAGCAGGGATGGAAGGAAGATCTGTATTGCTTTCTTGGTAATCTGAGGTCCATGGTGCCTTTGGGTCACGAACACCTTTTTCTGATTGAAAAATCTAATGTTTAGTGTACAGGATTTTTTTGGTAAGTGTTTCTGAAATGCAGGCTAGCTTCTACATCTGGTGCCTGTGGCTCGACCAAAAAGCAACAATTTATGTCTTTTTTCCTTTCTTTCCTTTCCTTTATTTGACAGAGTCTTTCTCTGTCACCCAGGCTGGAGTGCAGTGGCATTATTATGGTTCACTGTAGCCTTGAACTCCTGGACTCAAGCGATCTTTCCAACTCAGCTTCCCAAGTAGCTGGAACTATAGGCATGTGCCACTACACCTGGCAAACTTTTTTATTTTTTGTAGAGATGGGGGTGCTCCCTGTATTGTCCAGGCTGGTCTTGAACTCCTGGCCTCAAGCAATTCTCCTACCTCAGCTTCCCAAAGTGCTGGGATTACAGGTGTGAACCACCGTGCCTGGCCCCATCAATTCATTTTAAGCACAAAAGTCAAAATGAGCCATAATGGATAATTTTGTGAGTACTTTCAGAGTGATAGGAGGGATTTTCAAGGTGCTTTAGACTGCATGCAACTTTTACTTCATGTTCTCATTTTAAAACTCCACAAGAGATACTATTCCATCATATATAGTATACATACTACTTATTTTCTGTGGCCACCATAACAAATGACCACAACTCGGTGGTTTAGAAGAACAGAAATGTGTTCTCTCACAGTTCTAGAGTCAAGTCTGAAATGAAGGTATTGGCAGGGCCATGCTCCACTGCTGAAGGCTCTGGGGAGAGAATCTTTCTTTGCCTCCTCTGATGGCCCCAGGTGTTTCTTGACTCCTGACTTTATAACTTCGGTCTCTACCTCCATCTTCATGTGGTCTTCCTCTCTCCTTCCTGTGTCTCTCCTGCATGACTCTTGGAAGGATACTCGTCACTGGATTTGGGACTCATTGGGATAATCTTATCTCAAGACGCTTAACCTAATTACATATTCAAAGACCCCTTTTCCTCAACTTTGTAGTCACAGGTTCTGAGTGTTAGGGTGTGGAGATTATCTTTTTGGGGGCCACCATTCAGTTTACCATACTACTGTAAAACTGGAAGCAAATTATATATAATATAGTTTCTAATGGCCTGAGTTAGCTAGGAATTTTTTGTTACCAGAATATTTGTGGAGCCTTTAATTAAGTGGTTATGACAGCACTTAGTGATGTCCTTGGTCTTTCTGTCCCTGCGTGTTTTTTTTTTCTAAGCTGCCTCTGAATTATTCTCTGGTGTGCCCTGTCCATAGTCATGCTCCATGCCAAACCATGCATCACACTGGTTTTGTTGCTTTTTTAATAGAGAGGCTGTTGTACAGTTTGAGTGAGTCCTCAGTTTCTGTTTGCATTCATTTAAAAGTCAGTCTTATGGAACAGAAGCTGTCTGCCCCAAATTTGACAAGTATGTTTCCATTATGATAGCTATTTCTACTCCTACTTGCTATCATTCATATCCATATAAATATATGCTTTCCAACTCTGTTATTTTTTTCAAATATGACATCATATTATCTTAATTTCTGCAAAATATATGCTGTCTTCTTTTTTTGTTTTGTTTTTGTTTTTTTTTTGAGATAGGGTCTCGCTCTGCCACCCAGGCTGGAGTGCAGTGGCGCAACCTCGGCTCACTGCATTTCTGCCTCCTGGGTTCAAAGATTCTCCTGGCTCAGCCTCCCGAGTAGCTGGGATTACAGACATGCATCACCACACCCCACTAATTCTTATATTTTTAGTAGAGACAGGTTTCACTGTGTTTGCCAGGCTAGTCTTGAACTCCTGACCTCAAATGATCTACCCAAAGTGCTGAGATTATAGGTATGAGGCACCATGCCTGACCATATGCTGTCTTTAAATTTGTTCCAGAACTTGAAACTAGCTCTGATGAGGCAAGGTAATAAACCTCCATGCTAGGTATTGAATGACTTCCCACCATCTTTCTGAAGTTATTTTCCTATACTGTATTTGCTTTCAGTGTTTCATTTTCAGATGTTCCCCCGAGCTGCTCCTTGTTGTCTGACAACAGCATGTGGTTTTATTGGGATCTTGCTATTGAACAATTTCTTGCCTATTGACTGACTTGAAGGTAGTGCTTTGAATGTACACACTTGAATTTTTATGACTAAAATTTGTAGGGCATTTCCTCACACAGATCTTTTTTATCCTGATGGGCAAGTATTTCCTAGGATTCCCACTAGGTAACTAGATAACCCTGAAATGGTTGCAGAGGTTGAATTTTGAAGGAATGGCCATAGACTAGAACCTAACTAGGCTCGAAGATCTGCTGTCAGAACCAGGCACTTTCTAAAATGGAACTTCACTTTCTAAGTGGAACTTCTGAAACAGAATGAGGCTTTAATGGAACTTCAGCCCCGATTTAGGTAGTTTTAAGTATTGTAGGTCTAAAGTAATAGTTTGGCCAGTTTAGAGGGGCATTCACATTGTTACAGTTCTGGATTATATCACACCAGAGTTAGAGAAGCAGGTGCTGTCCCAAGCCCATCCTCATTCAGCCAGGCAATTGTTGTTTTCCATTGAAAAATGTACAAAAGAAGATGCTAGTGAATTTGCATTGTTGAAATGAAAGAGCCAAGGCAGATGAAAAAGAGGCTTGGTGGAGCTGTGTCCTTATGTGTTTAAGAGAAAAGCTGAACACCACAGCAGCTTAAAAAATTGAAAGCATTAAAATCAATATCTAAGAGGTTCATTTAACCATAACAAAAACACCTTAGCAACAGACTGTTTAATAGTGCTTTGCAAAGGAAGTGGGGCTGTCTGAGCTATGATTGGCCACTCAGTGCAGTGAACCTGTGAAAAAGAACTCGATGTTCCGTTGAACTGGAAGCAAATTATGGTTGCCAAGGAAACCAGCTCCTCTGCACTTCTCAGGTGAAAGGATGTTTGATCTTTAAAATAATAGAAACAGGAGTTTGCATGAGGAATATTATCTGCATGGTACAAAAAGTGCAGTTAGGGGGAAACAAATGTATTATTGCCATAATTTACCAAATGATTATAGAGGCAGATAATTGTTGGGAAGGCATTTGGTATGTACCTTGCAAGACAGGCTGGCAAAAATTCAATTGCAAATTTATTAACATCATGTATATTTTCAAGATGATTATGGGAGTGATGTGTCTTTAAGTTTTAATGCCATTTCATAATGAATTTTGATTACTAGTTAATATTTGATGTTACTTCTCTGGGCACATGTCCCATGCTGGGGGACTAAGAATTTATCAGACCTTGCCTCTAATTTGAAAAGACTTTGCTGAGCACTGAGAAACAGTATTATGCATGAAAAAAGGGGAGTATGTGGGCTTCTTTAAAAAATCAGAGGATAGGATAGAATTACTAAACTCATTTTTATTTTGCTTACTCTTGCTGCACTGACAGCATTTCACACAAATGTGATGTTGTGTATACTTATGCCCAAGAAGTCATTTGTTGGGTATGATTTCAAGAGTCCATTTGTATTATCCTATGTTTGGAAGCTCTTTGAATTATTGAGCTAAGGCAAGGTTTATGGCCTTCATGTTTGCTGTCTAGCAAAGAGTGTTGAATAATGAACTACATTTTTAATCAAAGATTTCCTTTTATTCTAATCCTTTATTTCCCAGTAGGCCTAACCTGATTTATTGTGCTGAGTGCTCTACGGGGAGTCTGTGTAACCTTGCTTTTCTCCAGAGAGAACATGTATATTGACTCAGGAAGTAGCAAGGAAAATGATAGTTTTGACTTCTGGAAGTACTTAAGTTTTAGGCTATCAGTCCCTTTATCTCTCCATTCATCTTCCCATCAAACATATCATTCCCCAACATACAAAGCACTAAAGGACTACAAGAATGAAGATGATCTAGTCCCTATCACTGTAATCTCTTGATAGGAATGGACAGAAACAGAAAGAGCTAAAGCTACAATAGAGCTCCAGGAGTAGTGCCAGGGATGTGGTGGGCATTCAGGGATGAATGAATGAATGAAGAGATAAAGTGTAACAGGAACATGAGGTAGAGGGTGATAGGTGATGAATGCTATTAGAGAATCTGGAGTCTTGGTCCTCCTTCATTTCATCCAGATTTTGCTCAATGTGACATTCCTTGAAATCTTCCCTCCTCCATATCCCCACCCTGTGGACAAATCTGTCTTTATCTCCTTGCCTAACCATCTTTTTCTTCTTAGCATTTTGTCACTATGTGCAAATATACCATATATTTGTTTATTAATTTGTCTATTTCTGCCATTCAAATGTATACTCATGAGTGTGGGGATTTTGTCCAGCATGTGGCTGTGTCCCCAGAACTGTAGTGTCCAGAACATAGCACATGCTCCACTCAGTATTTGTGGAAAGAATGAATGAATGATGGGTTCTGGAAGTACAGTTTTTGCCACCATGGAAACATGAGGACTACTTTATACTTTAAAGACTATAGTCTATAAACTGGAGGAGATTGGTGGCTGGCCAAAAACATTTTTTTAATTGTTTTTCATTTTACATCTTTAAAGATTGCCCTTAAGAAAAAATTAATATCGTGTAAGGCATTAGGAGTAAGGTGGCATAGAATGCTAGTGCACACTGGTAGGTAACATACAATGATCAATTATCGTCCTTTTCATGTTTTGAAGTTAAACAATTTCCCCTTGGTGGAAATGAAAGAAAATATACTCTGCTGTGATTATGGACACTAGCTTTAGCCTCAACTGAAAATGATAAAGAGAAGAAAATAAGATCATTCTTCTTTGGGTCATTGCGTGTGTGTTTATATTTATTTTTGGTCAAATAGAACTTTAAGATAATAATGTTACATGGAGAAAGTTGCATATGAATTTTGAAAATAAACCAGGCAAGATGGATCTTCATCAGAAAAAGGCTCATTCAGTTTAAAAGCCTGGGCCTAAAACTTGGATTTTTCAGCAGCCTTGTCTGCAAGCTTTCTTTTTGCAGTACAAAGGAAAATAATCCATATACCATTGGAGAAGCTCCAGATTTACTGGCCAGTCTCATATTTTGAAGCAGGTCTTGGAGAAATCAGGTCATATTTCTTTAGGATTCAAATGGATGAAATTATTGGGATTTCTTAGGATAGACTTTCCTATTTTTCCTATTCTGTAAGCCCCTTTAAGAACATTTAAAGGCTATTGACATCTTTGAAATGGTATACAAAGTTACAATTTGTTCAGTTTGGGATAGCGTTAATTTCTCTGTAATATTTTGTTGAATCACTTTGGAGTTGGAGAAGCTTCATGACTTCTGAAGCTCAGGACCAAGCAAAGTTTCTTTGCTGGCAAAACTCCCCTGAAAGGGAAAGCTTGGTCTCTGAAGTCCAGTGAAGCACAGATGACACGCTATCTATTTTTGCTGTTTTGACGAAGGAAAGCCTCCACATGTTGTGGCTGAATCATGGTATCTATATGAAGGGATCTCATTCAGTCCCATGCATACCATTTTGGCATACTCTTAGGACTCCCTATTTTTATCTCCAGTATTGACCTGAAAACCAGACTCATTTATCCAATCAACATCTTCACTTAAGTGTCCAGTAAGCCTCTCTAATTGAGCATGTTCAGGACAGACTCCGCACCACCAGATTCCTCCCTACCACCTGCTCCTCCTCCAGTGTTCCCCAGCTGTGTAAAGTGACACCATCTGTTTGCTGAGGCCAAAAACCTTGGCGTTATCTTTGACTCTTTACCAAAAACCTTAGGGTTATGTTTGACTCTTTAACTTTCTTCATGTTCTATATCCAGTCTGTAAGTCATACCAACAGGTTGATTTCTCTTCAAAAATATATCCACATCCATTGCTTTCACCCACTTATAAGCCACCATTATCCTTCTCTTGAACTACTGAGGGAGGCTCCTAAGCAATTTCCCTTCTTCCAGCCTCGCTCCTTTTAGCCTGTTCTCCAGACAGCAGCAAACTAAGCCTTTAATGCTGTAAATTAGGCCTTGTTACACTATGGCTTTAAACCCTCTGCTAGTTTCCAAGTATGCCTGGAATCAGATCCAAATTCTTACCATGTCCCATAGGATGTACATGATCTTCTCCAGCCTCATCTCCTCCAACTCCTGCCTCATCTACTCTGCTCCTAATCACATAGTCTAGAAGAATAGCTCCTATCACTCTCCATGCCTCAACCCACTCATTTTTTTTCATAGATTTATAGTTTTGGGGTAACAGTACACGACACCTCTCTTTTCCTGTCATGTTCTGAGTTTCATAACAACAATGAGGATAGCCAGACGGTGAACAAAATATATTTGCCTTTTTTTTGGGTGGTAAAGTGGATAGATGAACATGGCTTTACATTTTTGGCCAAGAAATATATAGCAGTGATGGCAACGAAGACCCTGTTCTCAAGGTACTTATATTTGAAGAATATTGAATATATATTTTTTAAAACAGCACACACATCTATATAATTGATACAATATGTAATATAGATGTGTACATACATAACATAGCTGTGAACTAGAAACATAAAACTCCCTACCGCCAGAAATTCTTTGAATTTACAGATATCAAATTTTTGAGACATTGAATTTTGAACTATAGGAACAAGTTTAGGACAATTTTTTTTGAAGCAATAACCCATTTGAAGTCATTTGGGAGTGAAGAGTTAATTCTTCATTGGTTTCTATTTTAAACCTGCATGTATGTGTATACATACATTTATTAGATATACATTTTTACTTCTCAATACATGCTGTGACGGACAATTGTTTTTGAACAGATTTCTACTCTAAAGGAAATCGATAGCTACATGAGGTTCACTACTGAAAAAATTGCTCCTGTGTGTTGGTATTCATTGTGACTATGCTTTGTCAATTGATCTTTCCGTTGTCAGAAATCTCCAGTCATCTGGAAATGCTGAGGGACTCATTTGAAGGTTGCTTCTACTTAGAAGGCCTTTACATTAAAGCATGGATGATTAATCCTTTCACTGCTGGCATCAGGGCATCCGTGATATGGTCTTTGCCAAAGATGATCTCATGAGTTTGAGGACAAAAGAAACAGTACAGTATGAATTCAGCCTACATCTTGGAGCATTCTTGTGTTCCTTGATACAATGTATTCTGGCTGTCAAGGTGAAAGACATACTTTGATTCTTTGCTGCTGCGTGTCTTTAAGCATTATTCTTTTACGGACTAGTTGCTATCAAAATTCAAAGTTGTTTAAATATTAAAGATGACTTGCATTCTATTTGAAAACTACTTTATAATTCCAAATCATACAACGTCAACTTTCTCATTGAAATTTAGCTTTGAGCAGATTTTCTTTTGTGGAGCAAAATTTGGATTTACTTCAATCTTTGTTCAGGCAATACCCATTAATTTTTTTCATGAAAAATGAGGGAGAAACATAACTTTTAAAGGCTGCTTTTATATTCTGCCTAGGTGAAGAAAATAAGTGTGCAGTTCACAAATGTATTGTATGTGTAATCTTTTGTGTTTCCGTGTGCTCATTTTCCTCCATGGAGAGCTTATATTAGATTCTCAGAAGGCTTTTTCCCCCTGAGATTTATTTTTTTATTGATAAGTAATAGTTGCAAATATTTATGGGGCACATGTGATATTTAGATGCATGCATACTGTGTACAATGATGAAATACCCATCACCTTAAAAACAGGATACCCATCACCTCAAAAATAGGATATCCATCACCTCAAACATTTGTCATTTCTTTGTGTTAAGAACTTTCCAAATCTTCTAGCTGCTTTGAAATGTGCAATAAATTATTGATAATAATAGCAACCATACTGTGCTATCAAACAGTAGAACCTATTCCTTTTATCTGTGTTGGACTCATTAACCAGCCTCTCTTCATCTCCTCTCCCCTATCCTTCCCAGCCTCTGGTAACCACCGTTCTACTCTCTACCTCCATGAGATCCACTTTTATTTTTTTTTTTAGCTCCCACATATGAGTGAGAACATGAAATATTTGTCTTTATTGTGTATATATGACATATTTTCTTTATCCATTCATCTGTTGATGGACACTTAGGTTGATTTCATATTTGGACCATTATGAATAGTGTTGCAATAAACATGAGAATGCAGCTATCTCTTCAACATACTGATTGGCCTTCCTTTGGATGCATACCCAGCAGTGGGATTGCTGGATCATATGGTAGGTCTATCTTTAGTTTTTTGAAGAACCTC
Organism: Callithrix jacchus; assembly: GCF_049354715.1. NCBI lineage: Eukaryota > Metazoa > Chordata > Mammalia > Primates > Cebidae > Callithrix > Callithrix jacchus. The sequence goes on from NC_133509.1 coordinate 96,647,931, forward strand.
CATACTGAGATTCTCAGATGGGTTTGTGATCTCCTGAAGATCACTGTTTGGAGAGTTCCATCCTTGCATGGATGTCTATTGCTTTGTTTACACAGCATCTATTTCCCTCCTGGTAATTGTACCCTGTCTCTTTGGCCATACTTAGTATACAGCATGGGAGGCTTGTGATGAATCAAATCAGTGGCCTATTCATTCTCTGGGCCACAGGGATTGACTGGTTCAGAGACAAGTAAATAAGCCTACTGGTCCAGTAAGAGCCAGTTCTAAGATTTTTTGGGGGGAGCATATTGAGGAAGGAAGCTGTCTTCTACTACACTTGGAGTTATGATCATAGAAGCCTAGTTACCCCTTAAGGGAAATGTTTTCTACTAGAATGTAAAGCCAGTGTAATTGAAAGCAGGGTCAGGAAGTCACGGAGGGCAGCTTCTTGATATTGTGTGAGTTTCTAGATCTGATTATATCTGATTTTAAGTTGTGTGAAACAACTTTTGTTGCTTAAAGTATTTTGAGTTGGAATTTTTTTTGTCACTTGCAAATGAGATCAGAATTACTATGTAGCAAGGCTGTTCTAATTATAAACAAACACAGAACTATAAACTATGGGTTGAGTATTCCTTACCTGAAGTGCTTGGGAGCAGAGTGTTTTGGCTTTTGGAATATTTGCATATACATAATGAGATGTTTTGGGAATGGGACCCAAGTCTAAACATGAAATTCATTTATGTTTCATATATGCTTTATATACCTAATCTGAAGTTAATCTTAAACAATATTTTAAATGCTTTTGTGCATGAAATGAAGTTTGTGTATATAGAACAATCAGAAGCAAGGGTGTCACTATCTCAGCCTATGTGGTGTCCTGTCAGTGTTCAAAGAGTTTTGAATTTTGGAGCATTTCAGATTTTTGAATTAGAGATGGTCAACCTGTATCAGGAATCCTAAGGTATGGAACTTTTAGTCTTAGTAATTGGAGCTTTGGCAAGAAGGCATTTTCAAATTGATATATCTTGCTGGCCAATATTAACATTAACAAAGGTCAAGTTTGTTGTTCTGTTTTAAACATACTTTTGTGTCATTATCCAGTGTCCTGGTTGGAAGGACCTGGAGATCTGAGTTATCAATCATATGGAGGGGGGCAGGAATATAGCAGCCTGGAACCAAAGCATCTGCCCAGAGCAACCATGGGGATATGAGCTGTATACTGTAGCATGGCTGCCCTAAAGGCAACAGGTGCTGATGGCTGCAAGCACCTGGAAGAAAAAAGAGAGAATACAGAAGATGGGGGAATCAAGAAAAAATAAAGCCAAATGTCCAGTGATGAGGGGACTGAGTGAATAAATGATGGTATATTCTTAAGTTGAAAATATTTAGTAGCCTTTAAGAATTATATTTTAAATGTTTATTTATATTCATGAAAGGATTCATAATATATTGCCGGGCAAGAAAAGCATGATGTTTCATAAGAGTATGATTCTACTTTTAAAAATAAAATACATGAATATGTATAAATATTAATATAACATTCTCAAAGATAGCTCTGAAAATACAAAAAATGGTTATCTCTGGGGGGTGGGGTGGGAATCATGGATGATTTACATTCTTGTTTGTGTTCTGATTTTTCTACAATGAATATGAATTACTTGTGTGGAAAAACAGAAGCAGAAGGTACCTCCTGAGAGAGAAAATTATTAGTGCCGCAAGCATGTAGGCAAAGCATTTCTAGGTGTCAGGGAAATGTAGAGGAGAGAATCACGAGTTAGGAAAACATTTTTCTAACTTTTGGAAATGATATAAGACTAATGCCAACATATGGGAAGGATTCATAGAAGAGACAGGTCCTAGGGTGCAGTCTTAAAGGTTCATGACTCTTTTAACCTGCCTTTGGCAGTAGCTTCCAATTCAATTCATTAGGTAGGTATTTCTCCAATGGGGATATGTTTTAATTCGGCTCCAATATCTGTATTCCATTATTAGACCTGATAGAAATGTGATAGAGATATGTTGCTAAGCACAAGAACAGATAAACAGTAGACAGTCTTCTCTACCCTGTCCCATTTTCCTAAGACAGATCTTCATCATCTCTCCTCTGCACGAATGTAGCAGCCTCCTAGTCGGGTTCTCTGCTTCTAGTGTTTTACTTTGTAAGGACATTGTGCTAGTTTCTTATTGGTGATGTAACAAATTACCACAAACTTATGGTGTAAAGGCACGCAAATTTATTATCATGCAGTTTGTGGTTCAAAAGTTTGAGACTCCTCTCCCTGGGATAAAATCAAGGTGTCAGCAGAATGGCACTCATCTTTGGAGGCTCTAGGAAAGAATCTGTTTTCTTGTCATTTCTGGCTTCTAGAGGCTACCCACCTTCCTTGCCTCCTGGCCTCTTCCGCCATCATCAAAGTTAGCAATAGTGGGTTGAGTTCTCATACTGCCATTTCGCTGGTTCTTTTTATCTGATTTCCTCTCCCTGTTTTAAGAACCCTTGTGATTCCACTGGACCCATCTGGATAATTCAGTATAATTTCCCTATTTTAAGGTCATCTGATTAGCAACCTTAATTCCACTTGCACTATTCCCCTGCCATGTAACCTATCATAGCCACGGGTTCCAGGGATTAGGACATAGACATATGGGGAGAAGGGGCATTATTTTGCTTCCCACAGGCATCATCCAGATAGCTGCTAGAAAAAGCAGTCCGACATGCCAGAACTTGGCCAGAACTCTATCCTGGTGAAAACCTCCCCAAGCCTCCGAGATGATCTAGTCATCTCAAATCCCTGATACACATTTTATCACCCTCTGCTTTCCTTATATCTCAGTTTTCATCTTCCTGCTGCCTCTCAATTTATGCTCAGACAGTATTGAACTGCTGGATATTTCTGCACGCTCCAGGACCCCGACATACACACATTGCTGTTTCACACGACTGTACCTTGCTGATGCTGGTCTTTGGCCTCTTATTCATCTGGTTACCATGCACCTGTTTTTCAGTCGACCTTGTTGGTTGCTTCCCTCTACCATTTTATTGTCCTTTGCTGTTTCCCTTCCTGTCCTGAATTCTAAGTGTTTCAGGTGTTAAGAACTTGGTTTTTTAAAAATGTATTTTACCTTAAATTCTGGGTTACATGTGCAGAACATGCAGGTTTGTTAATAGGTTTACATGTGCCATGGTGCTTTGCTGCCCCTCACCTATCAACCCGTTATCTAGGTTTTAAGCCCTGCATGCATTAGGTATTTGTCCTAATCCTCTCCCTCCCCTTGTCCCCTACCCCCCGACAGGCCCCAGTGTGTGATGAAGAACTTGGTTTTAACCTTTCTCTCTGTCCTCTCTCTTCTTAGATGATCTCATCCACTTCCGTGACTACAACCACGCGATGATTCTCAAATTTATATCTCTAGGTCCAGGCCTGTCTTTAGAAACATTTACTGGGGTGTCCCGTCAGCATTGTAGACATTTGAGACTATGCCATTTCAACACAGACTTCCTCTCGATTTCCCTCACCCTCAAATTGTTGAATTCATTCATTTTTGAATGAATGTTTATTTTTCTGTTCAGCAATACAAATAGGTGACTTGTTGATTATTTACTGGATGTGTTGGACTCCCCTTTAAGCTTTAATCTTTATAACACCCTCATTAAATAGATACTATTCTGTTTCCATTTTGCAGGTGAAGAATTGAGGCCCAGAAAGTTTAAGTAGCAGTATTGTCTAAATTAAAAAGCAGTAAGTGGTAGACCCAGGATGTGACCCTTTACAGTCTGACTCCAGATGCTCATAACTACTAGGTTAAGCAACTAAAGATCCTCAGGGTTATTTTCGCTTAACTCTTCTCAGACTTCCAGGCTGACAGAGGAAACCCTCCCCTGCGTCCCCCAGTTCTCTGTGCCCACTTCCAGCTTAGTAGTTAACGTGTAATGATTAAACCTACTTTTGTCTCTTGCCTGCTTTGGCTAATATGCACTGACTTCTTCATCTTTGTTCCCTCAGCATCTAGCACGGAACCTGGCACAGAAAGCCTTCAAAAACTTAGAGCTGGACTGAATAAATGCTCCTGTTTTGCTTAATTATTGTCATATAACTCATGTTCCTGCAGCAGTGGGTTTTCCTTCCCCTCTTGCCCAGGATGTCACTTTGCCTTTTGAATCAGGTCTAACTCCATTGATCCTTATTGCGAAGGCCATGAGCCACTTCCTCATCCTGACAGAACCTGAAATTATCCTTCCAGGACCCTTCTGTTACTCATAAGTGAGGGGACCATCTTCCCAGTCTCATTCTCTGTAGCAGGAAACTTCTGTTTCTGTTATATTCATAACCTTTGCTCTGGAGGCAGTGTCAATATTTAATTTCGTGCCTGCCCTGTCTATGTATTCATTCTCAGTTCTTTCCTTAGATGTCTGTATTCCATATTGACTGGTGTCACCTTGGGTTGTGAGCTCTTGCTCTGAGCCCTGGTAGCTTTGCTGACTAGAGTAAAGGGCTCAGGAGCTGCAGAAGAACCATTTTGTTTGGCCTCTTCTGTTTCAACGATGTTTAACTCAAGCCAGTTACTCTGCTAGTTGTCGTTAGTCACATGGGGAACTCAGCAAGAGAGAGTGGACAGGTAGCAGGCTGTCACCTATGGGGCAACCACCTCAAAGCACATGTCCTATTGCAAGTGGGATGAAAGAGCCAGTAATAGTGCAGTGATTAAGAGAAAGGATTTTGCAGCAGACAGACCGGGTTTCAAGCCTTAGCTTCAATAAAATACTAGCTGTTTTACCCCAAGCAAATACTTCTATGAGCTTTCTCCTTGGCTTTAAAATGGGCGCAGTGTTCTTATGTCTAAAATGAGACTACCTGGCACATATTTAATTGTCAATGCTACAGTCTCAAAAGAAAGAGCATACTCGGCTCAAGTTAGTGCCTTGTGTAAAGAGATACCCAAAGAAACATAAATCATCCTACCATAAAGTCACATGCATGTGTCTGTTCACTGCAACACTGTTAACAATAGCAAAGACACGGAATCAACCTAAATGCCCATCAGTGGCAATTGGGATAAAAAAATGTGGTTTATATACAATGTGGAATACTATGTTTATGCAGCCATAAAAATAATGAGATTATGTCTTTGCAGGAACATGGATTGAGCTGAAGTCCATTATCCTTAGTACATTAACTCAGGAACAGACAACCAAATACTGCATCTTCTTGCTTATAAGTGGGAGATAAATAATGAGAACTCATGGACACAAAGAGGGGAACAACAGATACTGGAGCCCACTGGAGGGTAGAGAGTAGGAGGAGGGAGAGGATCAGAAAAAATAATTGTTGGGTACTAGGCTTAGTACCTGAGTGACAAAATAATATGTGCAGCAAACCCTGTGACTTGCATTTACCTACCTTGAAAAAGATTTATAAATTTGCATGGGTGGCAATGAAACTAGTGTTAGAAAGAAGTATACTATTTGTATAACATTCTTTCTGCTCATCATGGAAAGCTGGAAGAGAATGGCCCTAGGAATATTATGTAGAAGGTAATTAGGGCAACACAAGAATATTCCAATTATTTGGGTTATAAATTATGGAACTATGGCACCAAACTCATTCATAAGAAGTATATCTGTACAACTTAACAACTCTCTGTCTCTCTACCTTTTTTAGCAGAATGATTCTTCGCTTTCCTATTATGTAAAATGGCAATGAACGCTACCTAATATAAATAGTATATAGGTTAAATAAATTTGCCGTATCGGTCAGGACTAAATGCAGCCATGTGGCTTGACTTGCATTGTTCTGGGTGATAAACTGTATTGATTTCTACTCCTTGGTTTATTACAGAATTAGGCAACCATTCCAGGAACTCAAATCTCTCTTCCCCAAATCTCTTATTTCCTGACCTCACCACTAGATGACAATCCCTTCCTGTGTTTTGGCCAGTGAGCGAGCAGAAATATTTCAAGCTGTTTACAGTTGTTTCTGAATAGGTGCCCTGGTAATATCTGGAGGGAAACTTTACTGGTAGCCTCTAAACATCCTACTGAAGTTACAGGGACACAGTACAGTTAAATGTCTGTGTGAGACAAATGGAAATGAATTTTGAGTTTAAGGGTTTGACTGTTACAACTTAATTATCCAGTATGTATATTTTAAAAGTTCTTGAGAATCATGCTGTCATGTCTTTATAAAGATTCAAAACCAACTTAATAGGAATTTGACCTCGCTTTAAAACCATGTTGACAAAAATGATTATCAGACTACATTTTTCATTATGATCACGATGAATGTATTTTGTGACTGCTGTCAGTCTTTTTTGTTTGTAAAAATGAATAGTTTCCCTTAAAAGGTAAATCTCAGGCAAAGTTAATACTTACAAAGTGCTATACATGAAAGATCACTGTCTATGCTGAATCAGGATCAAAGGAAAGAGACATGGAGACACTGATTTATTTTGACATAAAAGTTGAAGTGGTGAGTCTTGCATAGTTGACAGTCTCTTTAAATCACTGTTTTTGATGGCCTTGGTTACACCTAACCCTGTGCTAGGGGCCGTGGAAAAATACAAAAGGTGGGGTTAACTTGGGTGAAGTTTATTTGTTGAGATTATTAAAACAAATCACCTCAGAGCCTCCAATGATTTGGAAGTCTCTGAGATTATTTGAGGGTATATGAGACCTCAGAGCCAAGATAATCTCTGGGTGTCACCATATTATGATATGTAAAGTTTAGTCTTTCAGTTGAGATTGTCAGTCAAGGTTTGGAGACTTCACTGCAGTTTAACTGGAGAGTAGAAGTGTTTGTAGCAGCAGCAGCAGTAGCAATTTAGGATGTAACCAACTCGTGTGTTATGCATTCACACTAGGGTGTATTGCCTTTTCGTTATTCAATCAAGTACCTGAATGAAATTTTGGTTTGAATATCTATTTAACCCTCAAAATTCTATATAAAAACCTTTTATGACAATCTAGTTGGTGCTATTGTCTACATATTGCACCAAGTTGTGCTTCTTTTTTTCTTATACTACCATGTTTTTCTTTCCCTGTAGGGAACCCTCTTGCTTATGAGAGACCTAGCAGAAATATTCCTCAGTTTCTTATTATGTAAAATGATAGAAATAGTGTACGGATTAAATAAATTTGCTGTATCAGTTAGACTAAGTTCAACCACAAGTGACAGAAAACCCCAAATTATGGTGCCTGTAACAAGTTAGTTTATTTCTCTGTCATGTAAGCAAAGTCCACAGGCACTTGAGTTTTGGGTCCTTCATTGTGTTAGCTTCTTGATCCTCAGGGACCCAGGCTGCTTCTGTCTCGTTGCTTCACCATCTTTAACACATCTCAAAGTTGCCTATGAAACGTACGCTTACATCTCATTTGCCAGTCCTTAGTTATAAGGTTTCATCCAGTTAGAGGTGCTGGGAAGCGCCCTCATGATTTGGCACAGCCATTGGCCTAGTTAAATGCTGGTGGTTCTATTCCTAAGGAAGAAAGAAATAATAAACACTGGGGGGCAGTCTCCAGCATGGTAACCTAGCATAGATTCTGATAGTAAGACTTTTCTTCAATTGCTTTTTCAACTCTCTTCCTTCCCTCTTTCCCTCCTTTCAGCTACTAACACCTGCGATGGGTCTTTATGCTCAGATTGGAAAGTGTTAAGCCTGAAAAGAGAGCTTTTTGGCAGTAAGAAAGGAATTCCTGTGGCCAGTTTTAGTTAATTCGTGATTGTAGAAGAAAATCTTGGCATAGATTAGTATCAAATCATGTGTTGTGCAAAGAGTGTGCAATGTGGACACAAAATGGTGTATTAGCATTTGCTTTTAAGTAGCTAATTATATTCTTAGCATTAAAATGTGGAAAACAAATACTTTTCAAGATTACTTCAGAAACTATTTAGCATTGCCTAGTCATTGTAATTAGTGTACAAAAAAAGGGGGTTTCTTCTTGTCTAAGGTTTTTAGAAATGCATAATTACACAGTTTTCCTTGTACAGAGAACATGTGTGCAAAGAACATGCATTCTCTTATTAAAATTTCATGGTTAGGTTTTATTTTGACCATATTTTATGTTTTTGCCTTATTTTCTTTCTAACATCTTAGGATGCAATGATTATGTTCCTCTCCCTTTTCACCTAAATTGAATAAGTCAAGATCTCTTACTTTGAAGGCAAGAGATAATTCCTGGAAGAATTATCTAAAAGTTGTGTGAGGCCTACACACAACTGGTGGTATTTTTCCCTCAAGGAAAAGGTGGAGATTTCACAAGAATGTAAAACCAAAGAAAAACTTGGAAAATCTAGGACCAGGATCCTGGTTCAGATTGTGTAAGACCACTGAGTAAACTCTATGAGGCAGGGATTTCTGCCTTAATCCTGGCCGTATGTCTGGAATATGCTTGGGACATGGCATGCTGTCAATAAGAATATATAGTCTAAATGAATAAATGAGTCACCAGGAATGGTGAGTGCTGGGACTTAACAGCAAATGTGTAGGGGATATTGGAATTTCATAGACTGAGAACTCAATAGGAATCAGTCAAGTTGTGACCTCCAAAAAATCTAGACATTAGATGCTAGAAAAAATTTCCTTTCTTGGGACTAAAAATAAGATTTACTTAGCTGAAATTAATGCGAAGAGTCACAGAGTATGTGCTCTGCCTGGCTGAAATTCATGGGAAACACAGTGTTTAGTTTTTAGTGCCACCCCTGTGAAAGACATAGACAAACAGACACTGGAATATAATTTAGTCACAACATCTAAGATTGGAGTGGTGAAAGATGCAGAGGCCTTTTGAAGACCACTTATGCTAGGTGCCCTCTGGATTCGTGCATCTTCTCTACAACACCCCTAGCTGGTGAGGGTTCAGTCATACAGATATGGGGGGTGAGTGATGGGGGAACTCAATTTGAGGCATGCTCTTTCATTTTCCAGAACATTCTTTTGTGCTTTGGGAAGAGACTCAGATGACTAGGAGAATAAGAATGTAAAAATCATGTCTAATCAATGTCAGTTGGAAGGACAGCACCTTCGACTCTTTAAAGAGCCATAATGTGAAAAAGGTACAGTTTTTCTGTATTGGCCTGGTTGGAGAATTGGACTGAGGCAGTGGCCAGATATTACCTCTGAAGTGGAAATTCTTAACCTGGACTTTGAGGACCTCAGAGGGCTTTTTAGATAAATTTTAAGGGAGTATTATTACATTCTATGAATATATTTATAAGATTTTGTTTGTGTGTTCCCCTCCCCCTCACTCCCCCCACTCCCCACCCCCGCCAGGAGAGGATTTAGGGCTTTCAATTACAGGGAGTGTTCTAACTCCAGAGATAAAAACTACTATGGTGGATCTTCTATACCTCTGAGTTTCTATGCTTTTTTTTTTTTTTTAAATGTATAGAAATAAAATAGTATTTTTTAACTTAGGTAAAATAGACTCATTAGACATCCTATAACAATGTCTCAGCTGTAATTATAGGATTCCTCCTGTATGAAGCAGGAGAATTAAAAATCTGTTACAACTCAGCAACAGTGGTCCTTCATCCCACATAACTTTACATTCTTAGTTTTCACAAAGTAACAGCCCAGCTATTGCCACTGGCTTCACAGTTTTACCTAGGCAAAAGCTTAGTGATTTTTAGCTTCTGTGACCCTCTTGGTTTTGAATTCCAGGAAGCATGACTTCATCTCAGCCTGAGGCTCTGTAAAGCTATTCAGTGAAAAAATGAGTGATGAATACTTGGGAAGTAATGTATTTTTATTCCAGGTTACGATATTCACAGGAGACAAGGCATTTTGTCTTCATCAGCATCCCAGCTGTGATCCTGCACTTGTGTTATATTGCAGGAGCTATAGGCACAAATAAGAGAAAGCACTTTTTTGATTAACCAAAATATTTATGGCCAGAGTCAGAGTTTAGTCAGGGTAGCAAATTATATCTGTTCTCTAAAGGGAGTGATTACTTACAGTTTTGATAGCAATTGAAAAATAATTTGCAACAAATTTATCAGGATGATATATTTTTTTCCCATAAAGACAAAACTAATAAAGCCATTGAACAGGTGGTTCTGTATTTTAAAAATATGATTAAATTATTAAGGCAGAAGGATTTAATAGCTATCATGGTGAGTCAGACCAGTTTTTCTACCTCCTCTTTAGCAAACATTCCTTTGGTGAGTTTCATATTCAAGTAAGCAGCTGGCTTTCCTTGACCCCTACTAGGTGGGAACTGCTGTTTTGCACAGTTGGGGTGCATATTATTAACTCCAAGGAGGGCAAGAAGTCATTATGACTTAGAGTTAGAAAAAATTAATAACCTAGTGTCAGAAGGGGAGGTGGAGGTGCTTTTCCAGGAAATACTCGGTAGCCTCAATTGAATCAACTTTCTCAAGGAACTGTCATGCCTGGTTTGACTTGCTTTGCAGTTGTGAAAATTACAGAGAGCTGGGTAAGTTGGTTGTTCTGAACAATTCTCAGGCTAAGGTTGGTGTTCTGAGGGAAGAGCTAGTTTACTTTGAAAATAGTCTAAGAACCGTAATAGGTGTAAGTTTGATATTTAACCTATTTGTTTTCTCTTAATTTGAGACTCCTGTTGTTGCAAGTTCAAACCTCTTTGTGGGTCTGTTCACCGGAGCGTTATAGGAAATGGAGGGGTTGAAAGGTGGAGCTAGACAGAGGCTGGAGGTGGGAAGGAGAGGAAGGAATGTTGACTGGAGCTGCAGTGGAACTGATTTGCTTTGTCCTTTTAAGAGATAGGAATGGACATCAGGGGCATTTACTTAAAGAAAGTAGGTGCTAGAAATCTGTTTGCTGAGGAGCAATTGGCAGGAAAAAAGGATATAACCAAAATTTTGATCTCTTGTGCTTGTTTTCAGCTTTTCACGTAGTCTTGACCTTGGCATACATCTTTGAGCTAAGTAAGCCTATGTACAACCTCCTTTCTGTGTGGCTGAATACCTAGTGAAGAGAGGGTGTAGTAGGATTAGTGATCTCTAGTCACCAGAAATCCCATGGCAACCTGATCTGGCATTATGGCTACCTGATTCTTTTACACCTAGGTGAGAAGCCCAGTCGTCTGGGATTGGCAGAAACAGGTAGTGGCAATTACATTTTGTTCTCCTTTGCAGAGCTTGCTTCTTTGCTATTAGAGGGACTTAAGTCTGTAGATGTTGGCTACTTTTCTGTTCACAAGCACACTTGCACCGTCTGGTTATTTTTTAAATAACCTGGGTTAAGAACTGAGCATTATTTCCTTTTGAGACTAGGGCATAACACACAGCTTGTTATCAGGAGCACGATAATGAGTATAAGTACATAAATATGGAAAAAAGCACGTCCCAAAGCACCATCTCCTGCAGGAAGAAAGGTGATTTAGTAGGCATAAGCCTGACACTTCTTGTGTGCATAGTCATTAGTGACACCCTGTGTGTGGAGGGAAAAATTCACTTTGTACCATGGAGCTGGAACATTGCTAAATATCTATGAAAAATCCTCAGGCTAAACACATTTTTGCTGGTTCACCTCTTTAGCACCTGGCTTAGTTCAGTTTTTCTTTCCATTCTGAGGCCCGAAGGAAGAGTGATCCAGGGATTACTAGTAAAGGCAGTTCAGGCTATTTTTATGTGTTGGTCAAGCCTGCTCACTAACTTCTCAGGTTTGGCAGACTAGAAAACCCTGTTGGAGTCGCTGGAGGTTTGAATTGTGGTTATGAAATAAAATTCTAAGTGTTTATAAGGTTTCACACAGAGAGATGGACAGGAACACAGAAAAGTGTTTATGTTGTTTGTAAGGGAGGATGCGTATATGTCAGGTGAGGAGGAGAGATTCACGAAGGGCTGTGTAAGGGATATTAACCTGGGGGTCGTGCCTAGCACCACCTACCCCCCTATTTCTGGACTTTAAATATTTCAGGAAAGAATACTTGTTTAAGCAGTAGCTGGGCAAAACCAAAACTGATACAACTTTTTTCTTTTGTCTTTGATCCCTGAATTTACAGGAAGGCACGTCTGAAATACCTTAGGTGTTTGTTTCTACTGCATTGCTGGAGCATTCATGTCTCTGGAGAATGTGCTGTGAGAAGCGGAGTTTGGGTGATCAAATTGGTGTTCTTATTTTTCTCCATGTGTGTTTCTAAAGGGTAATGTCATAGCAAAGGAGTTTCAAAATTGGTTTTCAGAGTGATTGAAAACTTTTGATGGCTTCAATATGGTTCTAAATGTTGCTCAATTGCCTTTTTTTAAAAAAGCTGAAAAAGTAGGTAAGACTGCTGAAATACAGTGTAGCCTTTGCATAATATAGTTTACTCGGTTGATTTATATATAAGGCAGTTACATGGTGTGGTTAAGTTACAGAAGTACTTTAAAGCTGTGGAAACATAAGGCACTTTTCCCTATGGCTTTAATTGAGCGAGGAAGGGGCCAGCTTGCTTAATCCACCTTGAGAATAATCCTTCCTGACCCATGTGGTGCTCACATCTTATCTAGGGCTTCTAAGCCTGTGGATACTGAGTACAAGATGCTTATATTCATAAAGACAGGCTTTTCTGTTCTTTCCATGTGATTCATATCAGAGCAGACAGCTTGATCTGCTCATATCTCTCACTTTATCCATGAGTTTTATGCTGCTGTCTCCTATTTCTTTTTCTCCAGCCAGACCTCCCTCCAGACCACCTGTTCACAGAGCCATGTCTACCCAGATGTCCCATGAGCACCTCCAGTTCTGCATGTGTATCACATTATCTCTCTCCCTCACCTGGTCCTTGGCCTGTGTTTTCCAGGTCTCTGAGTGGTAACAGCTGTCACCTGGCAGCTAGGCTGCACTATCTGACCATCACCAAATCCTGGAAGTTTCAACCTTGGTATCTGATGGAACTGCCTTCTCCACCCCTTCCCTTTTGCCATTGCCATCGCCATCCTTCTAGCTCTCATCTGGGTCACTGTAATGATTTTTAACTGGTTCTAGTAGGCCAAATAGTGCCCCACATCCCGTCCAGATGTTTACATCCTAATCCCTAGGACCTGTGAATATGTTAGTTACATGACAATGGGTAATGAAGGTTGCTAATCAACTGGTCTTTGAATAGGGAGAGGATGCTGGGTTGTCTAGGTGGGACCAATAAAATTACAAGCGTCTATGCAAGATGTGGAGGTCAGGGTAATGTGATCTAAGAAGAACACTAGCTGTTGCTGCTGGCTTTGAACATAGAGAAAGGGACCATGAACCGAGGAATTTGAGCCACTTGTAGAGGCAGGAAAAGATAAGGAAATGGATTCTCTTTTAGTGCCTCCAGAATGGAATGCAGCCTGGCTGACATCCTGTTCTTAGCCTGGTGAGACCCATTTTGGACTTCTGACCTACAGAACTATAAGATACTAAATGTGTACCATTTTAAGCTACTAAGTTTGTGATAATTTGCTACAGCAGCAATAGACAATGAACATACTTGTCTTCCTGCCTCTGGAGTGCCCCATTCCAATGCACATGCAGGTCTCATGTTTCTTTCTTGCCTCCAAGGCTTTCAGTGGCTCCCCTACCTCCACACTGTGCAGCACCTCAATGTTGTAAATAGCAGGAAATTAGTAAATACTGAATGAATGAATGAAAACAGCCCATTTTCCAGCACATTAGTCCAATTAATGACTCTTTCTTTGAGGAGATAAATTAAAAGTCAATTGGTTATCTTATATTTGCATATACTTTTCTGGGAACAGGATGGAGCCAATATATATTCTTTCTCTTATTTCTTTTTTTAAAAGCTTCCCTTATTTTTTAAATTATGTAATAGCATTTTATTGTAGCCAACTTGATAAATGGAAAAAATGTCCACAACGAAGCTACTCAGAGATTTTTATTATTTTGATGTATATAGCCTTCTAGCTATTCATATGCCTACATTTATAGTTTATGTTTGAAACCCACTCTTCACTTAGTATAGTAGTATAAACGTTTTCCGCCGGGCACAGTGGCTCACGCCTGTAATCCCAGCACTTTGGGAGGCTGAGGTGGGTGGATCACAAGGTCAAGAGATCGAGACCATCCTGGCCAACGTGGTGAAACCCCGTCTGTACTAAAAAATACAAAAATTAGCTGGGCATGGTGGCATGCACCTGTAGTCCCAGCTACCTGGGTGGCTGAAGTAGGAGAATTGCTTGAACCCGGGAGGCGGAAGTTGCAGTGAGCCAAGATCGCGCCACTGCACTCCAGCCTGGCACCTGGCGACAGAGCGAGACTCTGTCTCAAAAAAAAAAAAAAAGTTTTCCTACAGCCCTTTTAATGGCTGCATGAAATTCCTTCGTGTGACTGTACTAAAACTTAATGCCTGTCTCATATTGAACTTTCAAGTTGTCTGCAATGTTTCCTATGGTGAACAGCCCTAATATCTTTGCTATATCCATGTGTACATCTAGGATCCTTTCTTTAGAATAAATTCTTTAAGTGTAATAGCTGGGTCAAAGGCTCTGGAATGTTAATGGTGTTTGATATGTATTAGAAAACTGTCCTCAAGAAAAATTGTACCAGTTTGCAGTACCACCAACAGTGTCCTTTCCTTAAGTTGACCTTCCTGCTCTTACGTCTTTTGAATTAATGGGACGACTAGAGAGCTTGACATCAATGGTGACTAGAGGATAATTTTACTTTGGAAGTGGACACTGCTTTAACCTGGTGAAAACACACTGGGCACTGTGACCAGCAACCAGCACACCCAGCTCCTTCGTAACTAAGATACCCTCTTACCATCCCACCAGAGTACTGGTACTGTTGATACTCAGGAAAGGCTCAGGGTTGTCCTCACCTTTCTGACTACACCAAATGCTGGAAACCAAGTGTGGACCCCTGGCCCCTTCGGTGTTTACAGACTTCTGATTTCCAACAGGAGTCTGTGTTAGTCTGTTTCCACACTGCTATAAAGAACTGCCTGAGACTGCATAATTTAAAAAGAAAAGAGGTTTAATTTCTCACAGTTCCACATGGCTGGGAAGGCCTCAGGAAACTTAGAATCATGATGGAAGGGGAAGTGGGCACATGTTACATGGTGGCAGTTGATAGAGAGCATGTGAAGGAGTAACTGTTAAACCTCATAAAACTATTAGATCTCATGAGATCTCACTCACTATCATGAGAACAGCATGGGGAAAACATCCCCATGATCTAGTTACCTCCTATCAGATCCTTCTCTCAACATGTGGTGATTATGGAGATTACAATTAGAGATGAGATTTGGTAGGGACACAGAGCCAAACCACATCAGAGTCTGAAAGGAGACTTGATATGGGGCACACAGATCTTCTCCTCTCCCCTATACCCCTTCTCCATCTTTGCTCCAGATCTTATCTACTTATGAGGTGAAACTGCTCATGCCTCATGTATGTAGGTGCTGCATTTTATATGGGGGGAAACTGAGTTCCATAAATGCCTGTTGAATGGACCAGCCTGACATCTCTGCTCACTCAAAATTAACAGTCAAAACCTGCTGCCCAGGCTTCCAAGTCAAGGGTAGTAGTTGTGACATGGTCATAGTTGGCTTTGACTGGCTGTTTTTTAAACATTGATCAGGTATATACAAAAGCATTAATAAGGTATCAGGTGTGTTGTTAGCTACACTCTCTTATTTGGTGGGATATCTTTGACCTGGTGAGTTTGGGAAAGCCAGGCTAGTTGCCATGGCAACACAAAAGCTTTCAGGCACTTGTTTGTTTGTTTGTTATATTCTTTTGTCAGTTTATGGAGTGGTCTGTGGAGCCCCTTGAAAGAAGATGTGCCACTTAGTGTCTGATGGTTAAATCACCATGCTGCCTGTCAGAGATGAGAGTGGAGAGGATGGGAATGGACAGCCACAGAGCTCCTTTCCCACTGTCTGCTTTCACAAAGATTCTGGCTTTGGGAAGAAGGTGTCTGAATCTGAAGCAAGAGGTCTCACTTAGTGTCCCTAAAATTACAAAATAAAATCAGTGAAAGTTGAAACAACCAAACCTGACCCTTTCATCCTGTTTTCCCATCCTCTACCCTATACTCATCCCTGAATGTAGGATCGTTTAGTACAGTTAGGTGATTTTTCTCTCTAAAGTCCAAGGGTGAAGAGCTGTTTTAGTCAACCCATGAACTCTTAAACAAAAGAGGTGCCAGGAGAAACAAAGCAAAGCTGTCCTGTCCCACATTGACCTTCTCTTGCCCTTGTCTCTGGGAGAGTGTACACTCAGAATGTGGCCCCTTCCCAGCTAAAGGGCTGGTTGTGTGAAGAGGCCAGCACTGTTCCCATTAGTCTGATGGCTTAGGGTAGATAGTGAGGGTTAGGTTATCAATATTCCACACTGTGGAATATTGTCTGGATGGCAAAGTGTTTGGACATTTTCAAAATAAGTTATTTTCTACTTAAGAAAAAAAATCTGTAGAAGAATAGAAAATAAGAATATTTCAAAATCACCTGTGTTCGATTTCCCTATTCCCCAAATTAACATTTTAATACAAATTGTATATATGTGTATATATACATACATATACACACATATAAATGCATATTTGTTTTTATATTTGTATATGAGTGTATGTGTATATATGTATGTATAAATATGCATTCTCATATATTTGCACACATGCATTCATATATTGCTATTGTTTTTGTGGAAATAAAGATTTTGCTGCATATACTTTTTTCTCTATAAATTTTTCATTCAACCAGTTTATGAGATATTTCTATGCTTATAACATTCATGATTGTGTAAACTTTTTTGTTTACTTTTTTAATCATATAGATATACTGTGATTTGATTCAATCCTTTCATTTGACATTTAGTTTATTTATATTTTCTATTTCTTCAAATAATTCTGTACTTACATTTTTTGTACCTACATTGAAATGGCTTAAAAAGTAGATGGCAAGTCAACAAGTCCCCATTAAATGGTAATCATCTAAAGTTTCTTTTTTTTGTTTAAGCGGTGATTCACCCTGAGAAGACCTTTGTATGACAAAAAATGTCAAATGCTTTATGAATGTGTAAATCCTAAACTGACATGTAACACCAGAATTGAAGCGTTGTTATACAAAGGAAACTTTGGGAAGAAATGATGTGGTTTGGGGTTACACTGGTGGGTGGTGTGTGCTTAGATGTATTAAATTGCATTATAGCCAGTGCGAAGCAGATGACTAAGTTATTTCACTGCATTGAGATTTTATTGTGGTGACCCAAGAGCGTTGGATGCAGCATAGTGGGCAGAGATTGGTCTTGATTGAGGCAAGCTCCATTCTAGTTCTGCCACTTAATAGCTTGTGAAACCTGGGATAAATCCTGTTTCCTTACCTGCCAAGTGATAGAAGTGTTCTAGTTGACCTCTGAGGTTCCTTTCAGATCTAAAACCCCATTATTTGAAGCTGACTGGGCTTTGTATAATTCACTGTAACCTGTAGTGAAAACAAAGTAGACTTGCAATACACTTCCTACAGTTTAAAACTTTGTGGCTTGGGTACATTATGGCAATTTTATTATAGGGAACTCAGTACAGTTTTGCGAAAGAGTATTTTTATTCCTTCTTTTTATTTTCAAAATTTATTTGTTTATTGCATAAATTTAAGGTGTACAACATGATATACATAGGAAAATAATTGCCACAGGTAAGCAAATTAATATATCTATCACCTTCCATAGTTAGCTCTTTTTGCCCATTCCTTCTTTCCCCCCAATTTTACTTGGGGTAGCACTGCTTTCCATTGCAGGCAGTTTGGATGGTGCCATCAATCAGATGGCCTTGCTCCTCCAACCAAGAGGTCAGCATGACCTTTCAATAGAGGAACTCAAGGCCCTTCAGTGACTGAAGCTGATTCATGCTGACAATGGCTCCCATTAGTTTCTCCTACACAGATGCCCTCATTCTGGCCCTTTTTATGTCTCACTTGTTCCCTTTTCTTTCTATTTTGTGGTCTTTGCATATCTTTTCATTATATTTTGGTTTTATTTTTTAGCCAGAGCTATTCTGCTGCCTGCAGTAGAAAAATCTCAAGCCTTGGTCGCTGATGCTGGCCTAGCCTGGCTCTTCATCTAACTGGGGCTTTGTGATCAATGGGCAGCTTAGTCATTTTCTAAGCTGATGTGACCTGATCTATACCAGTGAGGGTAAGAAAGCAGATCTAGTTGTTGGGGTGGTGAAACTGACCAAGCACAGGGTTGACACATGGTAGTTTTCCTTCAACCTAGAGTTTTGCTGGGAAAGTGGTTGGCCTGTGAATTTAGGACCTTCATCTGGATGTGTCCCATGTGGGCTCTAAGTACACAAACTTAGAAGGATGTTTTGATAGTAATTGTGGTTAGTTTGTTCTTGATCTTGCTTTGCCCTGTGGTAAGCACATAGGAGTTTCTTTTGAACACTTTTTAGAAATCATTAAATAAGACATATAAAAAATTTTTTCATATAAGCTTTAATGGTACTTTTTAAATTAATCATCAATGCATTGAGTAAACGGTGCAAGTATTCCGACGCTTCAGCCAGGGGTTGTAAATATTTTAGCTCAGAGAAACTTTTGTCTAACTATATTGCTTTAATGGCATTTCAGTTATATGGCACTGCTTTAATTATTGGAATATTCTTTTTTAAAAAACCCTCTGAGATTGGAGATGAGTTTACATATTATTATATGAATCACAATTTGCTTTAAGAGCTTATCTAAATCCCATCTGTTTGATTGGAAAAAGGAACTCGGAATGAATCCATCTGATTTTCAGTTTTCTTCCTTGGAGAGAATCATGATTGAAAGTCAGAGTGGGGTTATGTGCTGCCTCTTTTTGAGGGGTTCTAGGAAGTTTTAGGGTTTCCATAGCAGTGCATGAGGAGTCATCATTTTCTGCCTTGATTTCCCAGCAAAGAAAAAAGTACTAGTAACTATGGTTTAGTAGAAATGAAAAAGTTGATAGGAGATCATTCTAAATTTATTCTGGCTACTAGGGGAGAGCTAGGGCAGAGCATTATTCTATCACCTGGAGGTACTGACTCCTGATGCTACAAGGCAGCTAATGAGTTCACTAAACATCAGTGGCAATGTCAGAGAAATACATTTCTTATTTTGATTAGGCATGAAACAGGGAAGAGGTCCTGCCATAATTGTCCCTGAGATTCCCTAGAGAGAGTTTGTATTTTAGAATGTAATGATGTTGTTGTACCTCCTCTGTCACTTTTCTCTTCATTTTCCACATGCCCCTGGCCTTCCTCTCTGCTCGCTGTCCCACCTGTCCCCTCCTCTGTTCTATGTCTGCCTCTATAGTCAGGTTCCTTGGAATGACTGCCTTAGCTCTTTGAGGCTTCCAGAGAGAGGGTCACAAGCCCGGGTACCATCCTCGGCAGCTTTTCATCACCCCAAGGCTGCTGGGCCTGGTATGTTCCCTTCCTTGAACAATTCAACCTGTTTTCAGGGTTTCTAAAAATGAAACATTTATACCTCATGTCACAAGGGGTTACCCGTGCATCCTTGTTTTGTGAAATCTGAACATGTTGTTCTCACTGGTGAATTTTTAGATGGACCAAAAATCCTCCTCATCAGCTGTCCAGCATAAGCATGAACTTGTCTTACAGACAACAAAAGCCAGCAAAAAAAGACTGTGCCAGGAACAGTGCTACCACCCGCTTCAGTGGAGGCTGGACTGGCTGCAGCAGGGATTTCCCAGTGGGTGGTGATGTCTATGATTCTATTTCCAAGAGCTTCAAAGTTTACATTTGCTTTAAATTGATTTTGCTTTGAAGCGGTAGTCCATCATGATTTTTAAAGTTGGTTATCATTTGTAATTGCTGGAGCAAGCCCAGCATTATGGCAACCAGGCCTTGCAGTTTGAAATTTTTTCTCTCCTTGTTTAACAGGGTTAAGTGGTTTAGTGAGTTCTTGAAGAGACAAGGCCATCCTTTGCCCTGGGGGAAGACCAACTCCTTACCTTGCCAATTGTGAGGGGAAGGAAGTCTTTTGAAAGTAAGGTGCATAAGAGCTATAAGATCTACTTAGCTTTTAGATTTTATTTATCACTTGCCAACTCCTACCTGTGCTCAATCTCCACTGCTCCTCTGCCTTTTCAATTAAAATTACTGAAGCATTTGCTGACAAACTCTCTAATGATCTCAGGACCAGTCAGGGTAATTTTTTGGCATACAGCCACTGTGGATGGGCAGGAAGCCCCACTCGCCTTTCCATGCAGATCTGGAAAGTGTTGGGACAGTTTTCAATAAGAGATTATTATTTGTGTTGTTTCAGTGGCAGAAATGGAAGTCAGCATTAGATGCTAGACTACCCAGATATGATGTGGCATTTGGCTTTGTTGGGTTAGAGAACTAGAGGGAAGAGGAAGGACGGAAACTTCTCCCTAATGTGGGAGTGCGAAACCCCAGGGACTCCCATGTTTATGGTCAGGCTTAGAATTCATCCATTTGCCTATGTGTCAGTCACACATATTGACGGAATACCCACTTGCACAAGTATAAGGGAGAAAATGACCAGGAGCGTCCTGCCTTTGAGAAGCTTACAGTCCATTGAGGAGTATCCATTTTAACGTACATCTGAGGCCTTTTCCCTCCCAAACACACACACAGTGTTTCAGACAGGAAACTTGAAGGCTGAGACTGCATATCTAGACTATAAGTTTAGTTGAATTTCTCAATTAATTACCTAAGGATAAAGAATTTTTTAAGAAATGAGATGCTCAAACAGGGTGAGGATTGCTGCAAGCTCTGTTTTCACACCTTTTCCTCCTTATCTGTTTCCCTGGTGTTTACTAAATGACACTGTACCCCAAACCCTGAGATAGACACTGTATGAGATGAGTGGGGAGGGTACAAGCAACATTAGACATGGGCCTTCAAGGGCTTCACAAAGGAGAAAACAGCTGCCCAGCTTGCCAGATACAAAATGTTTGCCAGGTAAGTAGTGTGGGAATGCCATACAGTTCACCTTCAGGGTTGATTGGGTGGGAGGGCACTTAACTAGGAAGGCATTCTTGGGGAGAGGTTTGGATTAAGGTCCAGAGGTCTAGAAATTAATAAATACTGCTCTCTCCAGGGCAATGCATGGAGGTCGTTAACTCTGTTGAACTAGAAGGCTTCGCATGGGGGCACAGTGGGATACACCTGGGGTTGACTTTAAGAGACAAGCAAAAGAATATAAGGGGTATCCTTAAGAGACAAGCAAAGGAATTTGGGTTTTATATTGTAGCTAATGAGAAACCATTAACACCGGTTAAGGGGGGACTGACATGGTATAAAAACAGGTGAAGATGAATTTTGTTTGGTGCTGAGAAGGATGACTTTAAGGGACAGAGGGAGCATGGAAATAGAATCTAAAGGGATTTTGTGGCAATTCCTAGAGGATATGAAAAGAACATGAGGCTGGGCACAGTGGCTAATGCCTGTAATCCCAGCACTTTGGGAGGCCGAGGCAGGTGGATCACTTGAGGTCAGGCGTCCAAGACCAGCCTGGCCAACATGGTGAAACCCCATCTCTACTAAAAATACAGAAATTAGTTGGGCATGGTGGCAGGTGCCTCCCAGCTAGTCGGGAGGCTGAGGTAAGAGAACCACTTGAACCCGGGAGGCAGAGGCTGTAGTGAGCTGAGATTGCACCTCTGCACTCTAGCCTGGGCAACTGAGTGAGAGAGACTTGCTTTCAACACCACCATCACCACCACCACCATCAAAAAAGGACATAAACTAGGGGATTGTGCTGCCTGGGAACTTTGCTGTAGAAGTTGAATTTTGTTTGGTGCTTTAACTATTTTCTCCTCCTGTTCTTGATGGATGAGAATCCCCCCAAAGCACTGACTGGCAGTCTGTTTCAGGGCCAGGAAGCACACGTTTATTCAGCGAGACAGCTAGCTAATAATCCTCCTGTGTACACCTACTGTTCATGCAAGACACCATATTAGTCCACTGTTTTCACAAACGCCAGCAACTGCAAAGCCTAAACAGCAGAGGTCTATTTTCTCACAGCCCTGGGAGGACAGAAATCTGAGATTAAGGTATCTGCATGGTTGGTTCCATTCTGAGGCTTCTTCGCTTGGGCTCTAGACAGCCATCTCATTCTGTCTTAGCGCAATCTTTCCTTCACATGTGTATGTAAAATCCAGCCTGTGGTCAGATTTCCTCCTGTTATGACAATGCCAGTCATGTTGGATCTGGGCCCACATTTAAGTCCTCATTTTAGCTTCTCTCCAAAGACCGTATCTCCAAATACAGTGACATTCTGAGGTAGCAGTGGTTAGGACTTCAATCTATGAATTTTGTGGGAAACAGAATTCAGTCCATCGCAGTGTCTAAGGAGGAAGAAGGATGAACAGAAGGGCAGAGGCCAAGCACCTCCGCTGACCCCTCATCCCAGGCCCTTGCTGTACATCTCAGTCCTATCTCTGGTGGTAAAATGGGTCACCTCCATAGAGAAAGTTCCCTGAGCCAGCTTCCTGTCATTCTTTTCTAGGAGAATTTAGGCTGATGTCATCTGGGGGCTTTTCAACTCCCAATCTTAGACTTAGCAGTCTTTCTCCTTAAAAAAAAAAAAAAAAAAAAAACTCTGGCAATGCTAGTTTCTTACCATATTTATTGCAGTCAACTGTTTATGTGCATGATAATTTTTATAAGGATGGGAGGAAATCTCTGAAGATGAACAGAATATACAGATTTTAAACAGATTCATTAAGTTGCAACTACATAGTTTTCATTATTGTCCTTTTCATGGGGTTAGCACATAGTTTTGAATTCTTTAACCTCAGTTTTTGACGGGACATTCCTTTTATTTCTAGTTTTTTCTGTTTCCATTTACTGGCTCAGGCTGATGCTTAAAAGTCCTCATGTTATTGGTTCTAAATTTTCATTCCACTCTCTTTGCTTTGAGGCTAACCGACTCTCCTCACGGCCACTGAACCCCTATTGACAGTGTCTGTTGCATTCTAGCCTCAAACAAAACAAAACAAAACAAAACAAAATGCCCTGAGAACCTATGGGAAGGCAGGATAGCAGAGTGATTAAAATGGGACTTGAGCCGGACTGCCAGGGTAAAATTCTGGCTTGGACACACATTCTGCAACTTTGGATAAGTCACTCATTTTCCAAACCTCAGTCTATTTCTCATCTGTTAAGTGATAATAATTTCAATGTCTTAGGACCCTTATCAGATTTAAATAAGCATAAAGTGCCTGGCATATAGTAAATGCCATGTAAGTATAATATAATGATTATTATTCTGCTTGCCTTTTTTCTGAGTAGCTTCCCTGGAGATTCAGATCTTGCTTGGTCCCTTCTCCATTTCCTTGGCTCTCAGGTTTTCCTTTTGTCATCCACATAGTGGTGGGGCAGGCCACCCTGGAATGCTCTTCAGATATGCTGTTCCTAGATCAGACTGAGATTCAGAGTGGTTGACAAGGTGTGTGTGTTTTGCTTGCCTGGGGGCAGATCCACCTGAACAGTCACAGGAAGATTTCGCCTTCCCTTCCAGATTCCACTGAAATGAAATGTACTGAATATTTTCTTGGGCCTTGGAGGAGGCCCTGATATTTGCCCCTTTCCCATGCAGAAGGAGCACTTATTTGGAATCAGGAGTTACGATCTAAGGGAAAGTTTGGATGGGCATGGGGAGGGTTAGTGCTCTTTTTGTTGTGTTAGTTTGGGATCTACAGACAAACACATGCCTACCTGTGTTGAAGGTGACATTGTCTGCCTCTCTGGGGTTAAACAGGCCTGTGAGTGATCACAGTAACGTTGCACAAACGCCAGCCTCTTTCCCTGTGCCTGTGGCCTGCCTTGGGTCAGCCACTGCCAGAACTTTACCAGTCACTAGCTAACCCTTAGTGATGCCTCGTTAAATGTTTCATCATCCAGGGACTCCACGGGCTCAGAGTCACAGCTCTACCATCCAGGCATCAGCTATATAAACCAGTAATAATTCAGGTCTATACCAGTGTCCTCACTCTTTGGGGCTATTTTTTGCCTTGGGGAAAGGTGACAGTTTCCGTTGTTTTTTTCTAAATCTTCATTCTTAGCCCTCTCATTCTTTCCTGCAATCTGGGACTCTTCTTGGAATCTGTAGTGACTTCTGTGAGACATTCTTGCTACTTTTCCCTTTTCCAGCACAATCCTGTCCTCCAGGAGATCAAGCCTTCCGCTCAATACTTCTCACTCATTCCTGTATGCCTGCCTGCGGCATCAAAGCCCACTCATTTTTTCTCCTTATCTAGTCAAAAGGAATCTCTCTTTTATTCTTAGCTCCGCAGCTCCCTTTAGTGCTTCCTCCACAGTCCCCATCCCTTTCTCAAATGGACAAATCCCATTGTTATGATCACAGCTGCAAAGGTACCCCTTCCACTACAAGTTCTCAATGAAGTGGGGGGCAGGATCTCAATTTCCAGTTTGTGGACAATTGAAATGATTTATCTTAACTCGAAGTCAACAAGCTTTTTGAAAGTATTTGGAGCCAGATGAAATTCATCCAACGGTAGAAGACATTTCTTGCCTTTGCCTGGCATGACTTCTTTAGCCACATATAAAGAAATATTACTCACCGATCGAGCAGATATATTTATGAATATGAAAGATGTTCAGAAATTGGCAGAATATACTGCTTTTCTGCAAGTGGACAATGAATATTATATAGATTACAAGTTTCAGAAGTTAGTCTTATTTTAGATAAGGCATTGCTTACAGATGTAGATAATGGGATGTTTTCCATCAAGCTGTTGGAGTGATTCTTGCTAAGTCACTCAGCCTCCTGTAAGATCATTTCTTATTTTATAATCGTAGATCCTCATAGTCCCTTTTTCAAGTTTTGTTCTGTGTGGAATAAATTTCCCACACGAAGAGCCTTCCTTGAGAATACTTATTAAGCTTCTTAAAGTTATAAATCAAGGTCCAGTCATGAATGGATGCTCAGTAAACAGTTAAATTATTGATGGAGTGGTGTCAGGTTAGTTTATAATGCTGGAGAACAGGCTGTATTCAATCTTCAGTCTCTTTAGTAAAAATACCAGTGGTGTTATCAAAATGGGACTCCACTAGGTTTAAATAATGAAAGTTTAGCTCGGAGATATGTCAGATAAGCTGAGAAATATATTTCTTCTGTTTTTCTATTCACAGTGAGATTTTGAACAGAGTCTTGGCAGGAGTTTAGATGACTGTGATCCTGTCAATGATATGTACTGAATGTTTTTGGTTTTGAATTGGTATTTTAGTGAATGCTTTCCTAGACTAAAGATGGGAGTTGAAAGGAGAAAAACAGGAAAGAATGTCTTGAAATGTTTTAATTCAAAATTTTAGTTTGATTTGCTTGTGTTCTAGGGTATTCTAGCCCTAAAATTTTGTTGGGTATTTTCATCTAATACTTTTCCCTCCTTAGGTTTCTATCAAATATAAATCAGTCAAAAAACAACATTCTCATAACAAAGATCAGAGCAGAACCAAAGAAGATAGAGACATGAAAAACCCTTCAAAATGAATCCAGGAACTGGGTTTTTTTTTTTTTTTTTTTTTTTTTAAGGTTAACCAAATGGATAGAACACTGGCCAGACTAATAAGGAAGAAAAGAGAGAATCAAATAGACATTATAAAAATGATAAGGGGAGATCACCACTGATCCCACAGAAATACAGACTATCATCAGAGAATGCTGTAAACACCTCTGTGCAAATAAACCAAAAAATCGAGAAGAAATGGATAAATTCCTGGACACATACATCCTCCCAAGACTAAACCAGGAAGAAGTAGAATCCTTGAATAGACCAATAACAAATTCTGAAATTGAGGCAGTAATTAATGGCCTACCAACCAAAAAAAAGTCCAGGTCCAGATGGGTTCACAGCTGAATTCTATCAAAGTTACAAAGAGGAGCTGGTACCATTCCTTCTGAAACTATTCCAAACAACAGAAAAAAAGGGACTCCTCCCTCACTAGTTTTATGAGGCCAGCATCATTCTGATACCAAAACCTGGCAGAGACACAACAAAAAAAGAAAATTTTAGGCCAATACCTCTGATGAACATTGACATGAAAATCCTCAGTAAAATGCTGGCAAACTGAATTAAGCAGCACCTCAAAAAGCTTATCCACCACGATCAAGTCAGCTTCATCCCTGGGATGCAAGGCTGGTTCAACATACGAAAATCAATAAACGTAATCCATCACATAAACAAAACCAATGACAAAAATCACATGATTATCTCAATAGATGCAGAAAAGGCCTTTGGCAAAATTCAAATTTCAACACCTTTCATGCTAAAAACTCTCAATTAACTAGGTATTGATGGATGTATTAAAATAATAAGAATTATTTATGACAAACCCACACCCAATATCATACTGAATGGGCAAAAGCTGGAAGCATTCCCTTTGAAAACCGGCACAAGCAAGGATGCCCTCTCTCACCACTCCTATTCAACATAGCATTGGAAGTTCTGGCCAGGGCAATCAGGCAAGAGAAAGAATGAAAGGTATTCCAACAGGAAGAGGGGAAGTTAAATTGTATCTGTTTGCAGATGACGTGATTGTATATTTAGAAAACCCCATCATCTCAGCCCCAAAGCTCTTAAAGGAGAACTGCAAACCTGCTCAAGGAGAACTTAAAGAACTACAAAACTGCTCAAGGAAATAAGAGAGGACACAAACAAATGGAAAAACATTCCATGCTCATGGATGGGAAGAATCAATATTGTGAAAATGGCCATACTGCCCAAAGAAATTTATGGATTCAATGCTATTCCCATCAAGCTACCAATGACTTTCTTCACAGAATTAGAAAAAACTACTTTAAATTTCATATGGAACCAAAAAAGAGCCCATATAGCCAAGACAATCCTAAGCAAAAAGAACAAAGTTGGAGGCATCACACTGTCTGACTTCAAACTATATTATAAGGCTATAGTAACCAAAACAGCATGGTACTGGTATCAAACCAGATATATAGACCAATGGAACAGAACAGAGGCCTCAGAAATAATACCAGACATCTACAACCATCTGATCTTTGACAATAGAAATGG
The DNA here is from genome assembly GCF_049354715.1 of Callithrix jacchus. Lineage (NCBI taxonomy): Eukaryota > Metazoa > Chordata > Mammalia > Primates > Cebidae > Callithrix > Callithrix jacchus. The sequence continues at coordinate 96,674,876 of NC_133509.1, forward strand.
GGAAAGGATTTCCAATTTAATAAATGGTGTTGGGAAAACTGGCTAGCCATAGACAGAAAACTGAAACTGGACTCCTTCCTTACACCTTATACAAAAATATACTCAAATACAAAAATTAACTCAAATTGGATTAATGACTTAAACATAAGACCTAAAAGCATAAAAACCCTAGGAGAAAACATAGGCAATACAATTCAGGACTTAGGCATGGGCGAAGGCTTCATGACTAAAACACCAAAAGCAATGACAACAAAAGCCAAAATTGACAAATAGGATCTAATTAAACTAAAGAGCTGCTACACAGCAAAAGAAAGTATCATCAGAGTAAGAAGGTAACCTACAGAACGGGAGAAAATTTTTGCAATCTATCCATTTGACAAAGGGCTAATATCCAAAATCTACAGGAAACTTAAAACAAATTTCTAAGAAAAAAAACAAACAATCCTTTCAAAAAGTGGGCAAAGGATATGAACGGTTTAGGACTAGGTTCTATTCTATGGGGCAAAGGAGGGCAACCAGTAAAATTGGGAGTCACAACCATATGTTTTATGAAATGATTGAAGAAACTACAATTGTTTAAGTTACAGAAAAATATTTGGGAGGCACAGAGCTGTCTTTAGCTATTTTCAGGATTGATGCTGGCTTTGTTTGTGAGAAAGAATGTCTAAGCAGAAGATATGGACAAAGAAGGATTGAACTGCTTGGCAGAGCTTCCCAGTCATCAGAAGTATTCAAGCAGATGCTGATGGTTGTCAGTCAGGTGGTATACAGTGAGGTTCTTCATTTGGTGAGTTGTTGGAGGTTCTTGGTTGGGAGGAGAGCACCACTGCTGCAAAGATTGGATGCTGTGATTCTATACAAGAGGATCTCAGGGAGAAGAAGCAGCAGAGTATGGTAAAGCCAGTACTGTCATAATGCACGAGGAGTCCTGGGCTCTGGTTTCAGCTCTGCTACAGAATTGCTGGGTATTTTGGGCAGATCTTTTGGCCTCTGACTTTAGTACTTTCTCTCTGTCTCTCTCTGTGTGTGTGTGTGTGTATGTATATGTGTGTGTGTAAAATGAAGGGTTGCATCGAAGTCCTTCAGGGTTCCTTCTAAATTAACAGCTTTAAAATAATCACTTTCTCAGCCTACACATTTGATAGCACAGCCCCAGAACCACTGAGGAACCTAAACCATAGGGCAAGGGCAGCAGAGCCATATGCTTGTTAGAGCCACTAAGAAGGGGACACTACATATGGAATTAATTTTCTCGTGGAATCTTCCAGAGATTTATCTCATTCCATACTGTTACTCACTGACAGTTGACTGACAGGGTTATTGTACATAAAATAATTTAAAGCAAAATGTAATCTTGGAGGTTATCTTTTTTTATTCAATTAAAATAGCATATGGATCTATTATGATCAAGGCATCAGGACTATGATGATGAATAATAAGATGGCATCTCTGGCTTCAATAAACTACAGTCTAGAGGGGATAACATCTGGATTAAACAATGATGCAATGAAACGACCTTAATGTCAAGGCACAAGCACTGTGCAAAGGGTGCTTTCATCCCTTCTGCCAGGTGGGACTTGGACAGGCTTTGTAGAGGGATTGACTTTCCAGAGGGTCCTAACAACATGAGTGGGACTTTACCTGTGGGGAAAGTTTATTCCAGGTACAGGGATTATCATGAGGAAATGCACAAAAGTTCGGAAGTACTTGGTGTGTTTAGAAAAATGAGTAATCTGGTGGGGCTAAGCATAAAGTACCTGGGAGGTGTGCTTGGTAACCAAACTGGAAAGATGGTTTGGGGCTGGTTTAGAAAGTCTTGAATGTTATAATATTCTGAGCTCTAAATTTTAGTGGAGAGCCCTAGAAGCTTTTATGTATAACCATACCTGTGGCTCATGTAACTAATTCTATTAGGGGTTAGTAGAATAGATTAGAGTTGTGAGGGATCTGGCAGTGTCCTGCATAAGTGTATGTGTGTAAAATAATCAGTGTTCAGCCATGTTCGTGAAATCATCTCTGTCCGAACCTCACTATCCTGTAAGGTTATCAAGTAGCTTAGTCCAGCTAAGTCCTCTCTATCAGAGACTCAAGTTATATTTCTGAGAAGTTAAAGAGCTGAAAACTTGGACTAGGCTTTAAAAAAAAAGAAAAGAAATATAAGGGGAAGGAGAGGAAGACAATCTCAAACTAGAGTCTTTTGTGGAAATTCAGCCTCTAAATGGTAAGCGTCGGACTGAAGCAATGCGTGAAGAATGAAATGGTGCATATTTGGGATGTTTCAGAGGACTTTTGAAGAGGAGAGCCAGTGAAGTCAGAGGCTTGATAAGGTTAGGAATCCTGCAGGACATCCTGGTAGAGATATACGTGCCAGATTAGATATGTGATGTATTTGGTAGCCCTCAATGACAGCTAAAGCCATAAGAATGCATAAAATACGTGAAGGAATCCTTGTTAAAGTGGGAACAGTACCACGCTCAGATCTTGAAGAACATAAAATCTCCGTAATGTGAGCAGAGAGGTGGAACTTTGAGAAAGTGGTTGAAGTGACAGGAAGAGAACCCTAAACCAGGAGACTCTGATGATGACTTAGGCACACAGAAAGTAAAGTTGAAGAATAAGGATGTGCGATGTGGGTTTTAGCTCGGCCCAGAGGTTTGGGTCTTCTGATTTCAAAAGACCGTTCTGGAATCTGAGTGAGAGTCCTTAGAAGGAGACAGCTGAGTCATCTACCAAGTAGATGGATGGAAATAGACCTTGAGAAGATCCACCTTTTCTTGCGCTTACTCATTGCTCACCAAGCAATCTTTTGATCTGTAACTTCATCTTAAGTGAATCCACCCCCAGATATAAGATTGGTTCTTGTTCCCTGTCCAGGAATAATCATTATAGTATAAAAGTTGGGGTTCTGATTTATCACACATCTATATGAAAGCACATTGACATCTCCAAGGCAAGACACAACCCTGTCCTCAGCACCTCATATCACCCTGGTTATAGAGTTAGTGCACCAGACCAGAATCTCCTCACGGCCAAGGACTCTTTTTATATCCACTATGCTTCTCTGCCTTTCAGCTTCTGACCGTTTTAATTAGAATGAACCAGTCCACAGAGACTAAACATCTCTGTGTGAACTTTAACTCTCATATATATTTTTTCTTTTGTTTTCCTTTTTTTTTTTTTGAGATAGAGTCTTGCTTTGGCGCCAGGCGCCAGGCTGGAGTACAGTGGCATGATCTCGGCTCACTGCAACCTCTGCCTCTCGGGTTCAAGCAATTCTCCTGCCTCACCCTCCCAGGTAGGTAGCTGGGACTACAGGGGCATGCCACCACGTCCAGCTAATTTTTTTTGTATTTTTAGTAGAGATGGGGTTTCACCATGTTGGCCAGGATGGTCTCGATCTCTTGAACGCGTGATCCGCCCGCCTCGGCCTCCCAAAATGCTGGGATTATAGGCTTGAGCCACTGTGCCCGGCCTGTTTTCCATTTTTAAAAAGAAATGGAGTTTGCTATGTTGCCCAGGCCGGAGTGCAGTGGCTATTCACAGGTAAAATCATAGTGCACTAAAGCCTCCAACTCCTGCGCTCAAAGCTATCCTTCTACCTCAGCTTCCTGAGTAGCTGACCCTACAGGTGCTCACCACACCACCCTCAGCTGATTCTTGTATTCTTAACCAGCAAAGTCCTAGAATAGAATTTAGACTGTGGTGGTGTTATTAGATGCAGCAATAAGTGAGGCTCAGCTTAAAGTCATCCTACATCATCCACTTTTTATAACATTCAAATGATCTTGGTTAACCCATGTAAGTAATTTAGCCCCCTGTGATTCCGATCTGGTGAGGATACCTCTGTACCCTTAGAGGATGTTCCCTAAGGAGGCACACTTCTCTGGCAGGAGTGATCAGCACATAGCTTGCTATGGAACCGGAGCTTTGTTTTGCAAGACTTTGTAACATGGTGCCTGCAAAGCACGAGAAAAAAAGCACCACCTTCTGTGCCTCCAAGTCCCAGTTTTATAGTCCTGGTCTGCTTTGCGAATTAAGAGCTTTCACAACTTCCTCTTGACCTAAATGTGTAAAATGTTTCTTGTTGTTTGGGCTGTTCTAATAGCGTTTGTTTGGCCCTTTCTGAATTTAGAAGGTCAAATGTAATTAGCCCCAGGTATCCACATCCCCACTGGGAATAATTTCAAGGAGCAATACATCTTAAATTCTATTTGAAAGCCTCCAACCTCTTTACATCTTTCAAAAATTGTTTACGTCTCTAAATTGGCCTTGATTCTGGAAAGGTAAATGGGGGAAGTTTGAGGGAATAATTGGGCTGAGTCAGGTACTTGTGCTCAAGGTTGGAAATAAAGGACTCTTTTAGATGGACCTGTAATAGCTGTGTTTTAAGCTCAACACTCATGCTTGCCATATGGAGCCAGACCTCTGGCTTTCACAGCTGCAACCCTTTGGCCCCATGTAATCTTCCCTTGATGTGCAGTGATAATCACCAAGTGGAATGCCTGGTACAGATGGCCTCCCATGCTTCAGTGCACAGCCCCTCTGGGTACAAATGATGTGCAGCAGAGTGATGTGGGCACGCAAGTGGGTGGAAATTTTCTAATGTGTCACAATAATAACAATGCCGAATCCTATTGCTGTTCAGCTTCCTCTAGAACTTCGGCCCACGCGGCCTCCTACTTGGTTCACAGTCTTATGTGAATGCTAGACAATTAGCAGCTGATAATGAAAAATACCATGGGAACCAGTGGGAAAATAATAGCTTTCTCCAAGGATATAATGAAATGAAATTAGCACAGACAGTAAAACAGACAATTTATGGTGTCTTTTTTTGTAATTAAAAAGAACCGGTAAATACTTCTAGTAGAGAAATCTGAAAATCGATTAGAATTCCATCTGTTTTGGAAAAGGGTTTTTTTTTGGAATTAACTCTAGAGAAGCTTCCTCTTAGGAAGGGGTTCCTACTAAGGAACTTGAATCAAGGATGCCAATTTTATTTGACTATATGATAGTTTTGTTCAGTGGTTGTTACCTAAATGGTTGTTTGTGGCCTGAGCTTTAGAAAGGGACACTAACACTAGATAATTGGTTTGACTGGCAGGGCTATGCGTTTTTGTCCTCCCCTGAAATATCTGCAGATTTTGAATGCCCCCAACAAACAAATTCTTAGTAAGAGGATGAGCCTAGATCTGTGGATAGATAACCTTTGAATGCAAGAAAATGTATTGTCTGAGAACTTTGGGATTGAGTGGGTGTTTCCATATTCTTATTTCCAGATGCCCATGTTCTACTCAGGCCAGTCCTTGAGCACACAGTTCTACATCTTACTTTGGGGTCAAGAGGTAAAATTGGAAGAGTTTTATAATAATCTTTTAAAAAATATTTGTTTTAGGCTGCAAGAAAATGGTATGTCTTTTTAAGGGTACTGGATTAGTGACAAACAATGCCGTTAAAGTTTTAGTCTCACTGTGTGGGCAGTCTTCTGGGAGTTGAAAAATAAAGTTACAAACAAATAAAATTTTATTTCACTCCAAATGTTTTCCAAATGCATTTATTTTGGAGAGTTGAAGAAAGTCGGGTCTTTCTTCCAAGATTTTTTTTGCCTGTCTGAAGTAGACTTACCTCTCAATCTCTCTCATTTATAAAAATATTCTCTTTTTATGTGAAAGTTAAATTGCCCCATTGATTCAACAACCAATCCCTCAAAATAATGAGATTGAATATTCTGTAATATGTCAACATGACATACTTTTATTGGGCATATGTTCCTAATTATTTCTACAATTATGTTTAGTATTTTTGTTTTTTGTTGTTATAATTTCCGTTCTTTTGCATTTGCCGAGGAGTGACTTACTTCCAATTATGTGGTCAGTTTTAGAGTAGGTGTGATGCGGTGCTGAGAAGAATGTATATTCTGTGGATTTGGGGTGGAGAGTTCTGTAGATGTCTATCAGGTTTGCTTGTTCCAGGTCTGAGTTCAAGTCCTGGATATCCTTGTTGATTTTCTGTCTGGTTGATCTGTCTAATATTGACAGTGGAGTGTTAAACTCTCCCACGATTATTGTGTGGGAGTTTAAGTCTCTTTGTAAGTCATTAAGAATTTGCCTTATGTATCTGGGTGCTCCTGTATTGGGTCCATATGTATTTAGGATCATTAGCTCTTCTTGTTGTATCGTTCCTTTTACCATTATGTAATGTCCTTCTTTGTCTCTTTTGATCTTTGTTGCTTTAAAGTCTATTTTATCAGAGATGAGAATTGCAAATCCTGCTTTTTTTTGCTCTCCATTTGCTTGGTAAATCGTCCTCCATCTCTTTATTTTGAGCCTTTGTGTATCCTTGCCTGTGAGATGGGTTTCCTGGCTACAGCACACTGATGGGTTTTGGCTTTTTATCCAATTTGCCAGTCTGTGTCTTTTGATTGGTGCATTTAGCCCATTTACATTAGGGTTAATATTGTTATGTGTGAATTTGATCCTGGCTGTTTTGCCCATTAGTTTATGCAGATTCTTCATTTTGTTGATGCTCTTTACCATTTGGTATGTTTTTGGTAGTAGTTTTGTTTTTTAAAGATAGGGTCTCACTCTGTTGCTCGGGATAAAGTGCAGTGGTGTGATCACAGGTCACTGCAGCTTCAACCTCCTGGACTCAAGTGATCCTCCTACCTTGGCCTCCTTAGTAGCTAGAACTACAGGTAGGTGCCACCATGCCCAGCTAATTTTTCTGTTTTTAGTAGAGAGGTTTCACCATGTTATCCAGACTGGTTTTGAACTCCTGGGCTCAAGGATCCTTCTGCCTCAGCCTCACAAAGTGTTGGGATTATAGACATGAGCCACTGTGCCAGGTCATTAAATTCAACAATGTTGAAATGATACAGTGATAGTCATGCTAACTGATTAATTTTTTTTTTTGGCAAGTGACATAAATTGTACAAGGCTCATATATTGCTTAATTAAATTCAGCAGCATAAGCATGCCATCGAAAACCCAGGCATCCAGAAATGTTGACTGTGTGTGGCTTCATGAACTGACAAATCACCTTTCGCTGGTTTTCTATTCTCTTCCCCATCTGGGAAGATAAAAGAAAACAGAGAGGTCTGCAGAGAGTGGAGAATAGCTGAAGTGTTCAGGGAAACTCAGACAAGTGAGGAAAGTCTCAGAGATTGACTCCATGGATTATTGGTGCATCTCAGCCATTTTCATCATTAAATGCTACTTCTGAGCCTATATCTGAGTATTAAAGGAAAAGAGAGCAGGTTTGCTGATAATTTTTGGCTTCTAGAAGTGTATGTGTGTATGTTAATGCTAAGAGAGAATGTACATTTTAAACATGTAAGGCAGATAGATTACTTAATTCTCAGATGATGGACATATTTCAGCACACATATTTTATTATATTAAAGATAGCACCCCATGTATACCCCCAAATGTTGTGTTCTCAAGTGTTTTGAAAAATGATTGGTTGCTAGTGATTCCATATGTTGCTATGTTTTATTTTGGAACATGTTAAAATCTCACTTAGGTTTCATTAAGCCACTTTGTTTCCTATTTTTGAAAGGTCTGTTTTTTCTTTCCAAAGAATTTGTTTTAACATGTAGTTAACATATCTTTGTTATTATTAAACAGGAAGAACATTTAAGTGGAACCACCCATTTTCCATACTTAATAAATTTATATATATATATTTTTTATTTCACAGTTTCAGAGATGTTCAGAAAAATCATTGAATATCTATGAATACTATTGTTCTTATAATGCCTAACTAACTCTAGATTTAGGACATTGGAAAAATAATATGCTGCGAAGTATCAGAGACTTCATTCTTCTCTTTTAGTTCTAGAAGCATCACATATCAAAAAAGAAATATTAAAGCTCTCAGTGTAACTTGGTCTGTATTAATTTTAAGTGGCTTATTTAGTTTTGTTGATTATATAAACAACTAATGTATAAATGAGTCTAATTGTGCAGATATTTTGAATTTGTGTCCTTCAGTTACTTTGTATAGAAGACAGACCCATTGGTGGTCAGTCCTTAAAGGTTTGTAATTTCTTACCTCCCCTTCTTTTTGTTCATTGCAAAGAAAATCTCAACATAAACTCTAGTATCTATGATTATGCTGGTGAAAGCAAGAGAAATGGTCCAATTTTTTTTAAAATTTCCTCTTGGAAAACTTCAACCTCCACATAATGCCTGACAAATAATTGTAGAGATCTTGAGGGAACCTCCCTCTTGTACCCTGCAGACAAAGCTTTTTGTTCACGCCATTTGCTCTCTCTCTCTCTCTTTGGTTCTCCGTGGTGACCTCCTAAATTGTTGATGACACTGAAAGTCACCAGCTCTTATGCTGCTGAAATTGCCTTTGAAAACATCTCGTGTTGCAAAAGCTGCTGATACCCAATGCTATACCTTTTATCATCACTTCCTTATCCTGGGACCAAAGGAGTCTGGGCTTGGGTCAACCTGAGTGGTAGACACATGTGCTGTACCTAGGTCACCTCTACTCTGACCTTGTTCACTGCCTTTCCTGGGAGGCGCTGTGGTCCCTAGGGATGTGGATTCCTTGAGGAGGATGTAGGCATGCTCAAGCAATACCAGAATCCGAACAAAGCTTAGGTTTAAGTCAGGGACTTCTACTGCATGACTGTTTGCAAACATCATAGAATGTTTCAAACTTTTGCTGCTTTCTAAATGGATGAATGAAATTGAGGTTATTTCATGGGAAAGAGAACTTCCAGGTTAATGGATACTCAAAGATGGGAGGCATCTGTAAATGGCATTTTAGATTTACCTCAGGCTTTTCTCACGTTTTTAATGAGATTCTTCACACTTTCCAAAGTGGTGGCAGAAAGTTTACAATACCTGTGAAATGATATCTTTACTTTTTAATTGTTTGTAATGTTTTTGCTCAGTTATCTGGTTCCCTCCTATTTTGTTAAATACATTTTCAGCATGTTTCCACTGTCCTGTTTAATTCTTTCATCTTATTTCTAGTTCTCGTTGTGAGTCAGATGGCTGCAATTGGTTAGCCTTTTTTTTTAACCCCTTCACCAACCATGAAATGAAATTTACAAACATCTAGTGACTGTGTGATGTGTGGAAGTGTCTCTATTTATGTCGGTATATGCTGTGCCTTCTCCTGGAGCCATTGCTTGAAAATCAACAGATGGGGCTATTCAGTGGCACACCAGAGTTACAGTTAACTCTGTGGAAGTTTTTAGCATGAACTATGTGACCAAACTTCACAGCCATCTGATTTCCAATTTGGTAATTACTGGATAATTAGATGAGTTACTCTGCAGATGGCACTTAAGTTTCTTGACATATGTGCCCTTGTCATCTATAGCAGATGATATATATGAAGCTTTTCTTCACTATAGCATTTGTATATATGGATGTAAAATGCCTTTAAAGCTCCCCAGTCAAAGTCTCTAATTTTGTTTAGACTCAAATGCCACCTTGGCTTATACTGATAGAGCAGTTGGCTTGCTTTGTTCAGAGTTACATATTAATTGTTACATTGTGCTAACTACAATTCTCATGACCTATAATATGTAAACTTTATTTTTAATTTTAAATGTTGAATAAATTACAGAATGTTTATGAAGAAAATAACTCGCAAAATCTAAGAAAATTATTACAATTTTAAAAAATATATTTTCTTCTTATTTAATTTCCTTATTAAAATAATATATTTGAAATTTAAAACATTTTTTGAGATAAAATTTACATATAAAATTCAGACCCTTTTAACAATGTTTTCAGGGTTCACTCATGATGTAGCAGGTACTAGTACTTCATTTTTTTCAGTTGTTACCATAGCAGGATGGTATGCAGTTATCGAGGTATGATTAACATACAAAAGCTGTGGGTGTTTAGTGCAGACAACTTGATGTGTTTGGTGATAAGTTTACACCTGTGAAATGATCAAGCCATCATCACCGTCAATGGTACAAACTTGCTCATTGCCTCTAAAAGTTTCATACTGTCCTCCCCACTATTTGGGGGATGAAGTCAAGAGTACTTAAGATCTACCCTCTTAGGATTTTTTTTTTTTACGTATACAATACACTGTTGTCAATCATAGGCCCTATATTGTACAGTAGAGCTCCAGATCTTATTTAGTTTGTATAACTGAAACTTCATATTTGTTGAATTACAACTCCCCATTTTCTGCTCCGGCTGCTGGCAGCTACTATTCTCTCTGCTTCTATGCATTTGATTATTATAAATGTATTACATATATGAGATCGTGTAGTACTGTATTTATCTTTCTCTGTGTCTCTTTATTTTACTTAGCATAATGTTCTTCAGGTTCACTCATGTTGTCACAAATGGCAGGATTTACTTCTTAAAGGCTGAATAATATTTTGTCATATGGATATGCCACATTTTCTTTATCCACTCACCCATTGATGGATACTTGGGTTGATTCCATATCTTGGCTTTTGTGAGTAATACTTTGATGAACATGGGAATGCAGATATCTTTTTGAGATTAAGATTTCAGTTCCTTTACGAATGTATGTACAAGTGAGATTGCTGGATAAAGTGGTAATTCCACTTTGAATTTTTTAAGGAATATCCATCTTGTTTTTCATAATGTCTATACCAATTTACATTCCCATCAGCAGTGTAAAAGGGTTCCCTTTTCTTTATATTCTCCCCAACACTTGTTCCTCTACTCTGCCTCTCCCTCTCCCTGTCCCTGTCCCTCTGCCTCTTCCTCTTGTTCTTTCTTTCTTTCATAATAGTCATTCTAACAGGTGGGAGGTGATATCTCACTGTGGTTTTGATTTGCATTTCCCTGATGACTAGTGATGTTGAGTACTTGGTCATTTATATGCCTTCTTTGGAGAAATGTCTGTTTAGGTCCTTTGCCCATTTATTAATTGGGTTATTTGGTATGTTTGCTGTTGAGTTTTAGGAGGTCCTTATATATATTTAATATTAATCCCTTATCAGATATATGGTCTGAAAATATTTTTTTCTCATTCCATAGATTATCTTTTTATTTGCTTTATTCATTTATTTATTTTGCTGTACAGAAACTTTTTAGCTTGATGTAATCCCATTTGTTTATTTTTGCTTTTGTGCTTTTGGTGTCATATCTAAGAATTGGTTTGCCTAGTTTAATGTTTAGAAGCTTTTAAAACTAAGTTTTCTTCTAAAAGTTTTATTGTTTCAGGTCTTATGTTTAAATCTTCAATCCATTTCAAGTTGATTTTTATATATGTTATGAAATAAGGGTCTAATTTCATTGTTTTGCATGTGGATATCTAGTTTTACTGAACAATTCGTAGAAAAGACTGTTCTTTCCCAATTGTGTACTGTTGACACCCTCATCAAAGATCAGTTGACCACATTCGTATCTGTTTATCACTGGGCTCTTTATTCTGTTCCATTGGCCTATCTCTCTGTTTTTATGTAAGTGCCATACTGTTTTGATTACTATAGCTTTGCTATATGTTTTGCAGTCAGGAAGTGTGCTACCTCTAGCTTTGTTTTTCTTGCTCAGTGTTACTTTGGCTATTAGGAGTCTTTTATGATTTCAAATGAGTTTTAGGATTTTTTTTCTATTGCTTCAAAACATACTATTGGAGTTTTCACAGAGATTGTATTAAATCTATAGATTGCTTTAGAAGTATAGACATTTTAGCAGTATTTGTTATTCCAATTAATTATCATGGGATGTCTTTCCATTTATTTGTATCTTTTAACATTTCTTTCATCAATGTTTTGTAGTTTTCAATGTATAAATCTTTCACCTCCTTGATTAACTTTATTCCTAAGTATTGTTTTTAGTATCATAAGTGCAATTATTTTCTCATTACTTGCTTGTATAGGTCATTGTTAGTGTGTAGAAACACAATTGATTTTTATGTTAATTTTAAAATACCACAGCACTACTGAATTCTCTGATTAGTTCTAACAATTTTTCTTTTTTAGAGTCTTTAGGGTTTTCTACATATAAGCTCATGGCATCTGCATACAGAAATAGTTTTACTGCTTTCATTCTGATTTGGATGACTTTTATTTCTTTTTCTTGCCTAATCTCTCTGGTTAGGACTTTCAGGACTATACTGGAAAGCACTTTTGGAGACAGAAGTATGGGCATCCTTGTCTTATTTTGGGTCTTAGAGGGAAGCTTTCCACTTTTCACTGTTGAAATTATGTTACTTCTGGGCTTTGCTTAAGTGGCCTTTATTTTGTTGAAGTAAATTCCTTCTATACTTATTGAGAGTTTTTAAATCATGAGGCAATGTTGAATTTTGTCAAATGCTTTTTCTGCATCTACTGACATGATTATGTAATTTTTATCTTTCATTATGTTGATGGGGCATATTTCATTGATTGATTTGTGTATATGAAGCCATCTTGCATCCCAGGGATAAATCTCACTTGGTTCTTGATGTATGACCCTTTTTGTCTTTCCCCAATACTTTATGCAACTGATGTCATATTTTGCTTCTTAATATGTTATGTTTCTGTGAACAAATTTCTGTGGTTGTAGTTATTCTTACTATCTTTTAATTTGCATTCTGGTGTTAAATGAGATTTATGCACTGCCATTACAGTAGCACAGTATTCTGGTTTATCTTCATATTTACCTTTAGTAGTTTTATATTTTTATATGCTTTTGTGTTCCTTAGCATCTTTTCATTTCCACTTGTAGAATTCCCTTGAGCACCTCTTGTAAGGCAGTGCTCATGATGATGTACTTTCTTAGTTTTTGGAGGGGAGTTTGGGGGACAGGGTTTCTCTCTGTCACCCAGAGTGGAGTGCAGTGGTGCAATCATGGATTCGCTGCTGCCTTGACTTCCCAGGCTCAAGTGATCCTCCTACCTTAGGCTCTCAAGTATAATAGCTGAGACTCCTGGTGTATGCCACCATGCCTCACTAACTTTTAATTTTTTTGTAGAGATGGGGTCTCTCCATGTTGCCCAGGCTGGTCTTGAACTCCTGTGCTCAAGTGATCTGCCCATGTCAGCCTCCCTGACTCAGTTTTTATATGGGAAAATCTTTATATCTTTTTGTTTTTTTGCTTAGGATTGCCTTCGTCATTCAGGCTCTTTTTTGTTTACATATGAATTTTAAAGTAGTTTTTTCTAATTGTGTGAAGAATGCCACTGGTAGTTAGATAGAAAAAGCATAGAATCCATAAATTGCTTTGGGTAGTATGGCCATTTAAAAAATATTGCTTCTTTTTACCCATGAGTGTGGAATGTTTTGCTGTTGGTGTCATCTCTAATTTCTCTGATCAGTGTTTTGTAGTTCTCATTGTAGAGATCCTTCACTTTCCTGGTTAGCTGTATTCTGTTCTTTTTGTGGCGATTGTGAATGGTATTGTGTTCTTGATTGGTTCTCAGCCTGGATGTTATTGGTGTATAGGAATGCCAGTGATTTTCATACATTTATTTTGTATCCTGAAACTTTGCTAAAGTTGTTTATCAGATCAAGGAGCTTCTGGGCAGAGTCTATGGGGTTTTCTAGGTATAGAATAATATCATCTACAAACATGGATAGTTTGACTTCCCTTCTTCCTATTTGAATGCTCTTTTTCTCTTGCCTGATTGCTCTGGCCATGACTTCCAATACTATGTTGAGTAGGAATGATGAGAGAGGCCATCCTTATCTTGTGCTGTTTTTCAAAGAGAATGCTTCCAGCTTTTGCCCATTCAGTATGATGTTGGAACAGAGCCAGGAGGCATCATATTTCTTGAAATCAAAATACCCTACAAGGCTATGGTAACCAAAACAGCATGACATTAATACAGAAACAGATACATAGATCAGTGGAACAAAATAGAGAGCCCAGAAGTAATGCCACACACCTACAATCATCTGATCTTTGACAAAGTCAACAAAAACAAATGATGAGGAAAAGACTGCCTATTCAATAAATGATGCTGGGATAACTGGCTAGCCATATGCAGGAAATTAAAACGGGACACCTTTCTTACACCATATACAAAAAACCAACTCAAGATGGATCAAACACTTAAATATAAAACCTAAAACTATAAAAACCCTGGAAGATAACTTATGAAATACCATTCTGGACATCAATCATGGCAAAGATTTTATGACAAAGATGCCAAAAGCAATTGCAACAATGACAAAAACTGACACATGGGACCTAATTAAACAAAAGAGCTTCTGCACAGAAAAGGAAACTATCAACAGAGTAAACTAACAACCTACAGAATGGGAAAAACTATTTGTGAACTATGCATCCGTCAAAGGTCTAATATTCAGAATCTATAGGAAACTTAAATTTCAAGCAAAAATGAGCAACCTCATTAAAGAGTGGGAAAAGGACATGAACAGACACTTTTCAAAGGACATACATGGGCCAACAAGTATGTGAAGAAATGCTCAATATCACTAATCACTATATAAATGCAAATCAAAACCACAAGATGACACCATCTTACACTAGTCACAATGAATATTATTAAAAAGTCAAAAAATAGCAGAGGCTGGCAAGGTAGTGGAGAAAAGTGAACACTTATACACGGCTGGTGGGAATGTAAATTAGTTTAGCTATTGTGGAAAGCAGGATACTGGTTTCTGAAATAACTTAAAACAGAATTACCATTCAACCCACCATTCCCATTAGTGAGTATATAGCCAAAGGAATAGAAATTATTCTATCATAAAGATGCATGCATGTGGATGTTCACTGCAGTACCGTTCACAGTAGCAAAGTCGTGGAATCCACCTGAAAGCCCATCAATGGTAGACTTGATAAAGAAAATGTGGTACATGTATACTGTGGATTAAAACAGAGCCATAAGAAAGAATGAGATTATGTCCTTTACAGCAACATGGATGGAGCTGCAGACCATTATTCTAAGTGAACTAACACAGAACAGAAAACTAAATACCACATATTCTCACTTATAAGTGGGAGCTAAACATTGAGAACATATGGACACAAAGAAGAGTACAACAGACAGCAGGGCCTGCTTGAGGATGGAGAATGGGAGGAGGGTGAGATTTGAAAAACTACTTATTGGATACTAAGCTTATTATCTGGGTAATAAATAATCTATACATTAAACCCCTGTGACATCCAATTTACCTGTATAACAAACCTGCTTATATACCCCTAAACTTAAAAGTTGAAACAGTCTTGTCAGGTAAACATTTTTGTTTTGCAGTTTTTTTTTTCAGTGCTTACATCATCCTATTGTCTTCTGTCCTGCAAGGTTTCTGCTGGGAAATTAATTGATAGTCTGTTTGGGGGTCCTTTGAATGTGACATGTGTCTTTTCTCTTGATTATTTTAAAATTGTTTCTTTCTCTTTGACTTTCAGCAATTTAATTCTAATGTGACTTGGTATAGATTTTTTTGGGTGCAGTCTATTTAGGGAGTTTTGGGATTCATGAATCCGGATGTCTATGTTCCTCCCAGTATTTAGGAAGTTTTGGTGGTTATTTCCTTAAGTATGCTTTTGCCCTTTTCTATATTTGCCTTCTTGGACTTCCATAATGCATATATTTGTTCACCTGAGAGTGTCTCATGAGTCTTGCAGACTTTCTTTACTCTTTTCTTTCTGTTCCTCTGACTGTATAATTTCAAATGACTTGTCTTTGAGTTAACTCACTGTTTATTCTTCTTGACTAAGTTGAAGCTCTCTCTTCAGTTCAGATGTTGTATCTTCAATTCCAGTGTTTGTTTCTTTATTGTGGCTTCTAATTCTTAATTGTACTTCTCATTTTGATCACGTATTGTTCTCCTGATGTCATTCGTCTATTTGTTTTTCTTGTGGTTCACTGAGCTTTCTAAAGATGGTTATTTTGATGTATTTGTCAAGCAGTTTATGTATCTCCATTTCCTTAGTGTCAGTTTCTAGAGCTGCATTAGTTTTCCTGGAGGATGGTAAACTTAATCGATAAATATTGTGTAAATTCTGAGTGCCCCACTGACCAGTTGTTCCTCCATCTCTCTTCCTTTCCTTACACCTTCCTATTCCTTGAGACACAACAATATTAAAATTAGGCCAACTAACAACCCTCCGATGGCCTCTAAGTGTTCCAGTGGAAGGAAGAGTCTCACTTTAAATCAAAAGCTAAAAATTATTATAGTTCATGAGCAAGACATGTCCAAAGCTGAGATAAGCCAAAAGCTAGATCTCGTATACCAAACAGCTAGCCACGTTATGGAAGCAAAGGAAAAGTTCTTGAAGAAAATTAAAAGTACTACTCTAGTGAGCACACAAATGATAAGAAAGCAAAACAGCCTTATTGCTGATTTGGAGAAGGTTTTGGTGGTCTGGATAGAAAATCAAACCAGCTACAGCATTTCCTTAAGGCAATGCATAATCCAGAGTAAAACCTTAACTCTCTTTGATTCTATGAAGGTTGAGAGAGGCCAGGAAGCTGCAGAAGAAAAGCCTGAAGCCAGAAGAGGTTGGTTAAAGAAGTTCAAGGAAAAAAGCCATCCTTGTTGCATAAAAGTGCAAAGTAAAGCGGCAAGTGCTGATGTAGCAGCAGCAGGTTATACAGATGGTCTATCTAAGATCAGATTTTCAATGTAGACCTAACAGTCTTCTATTGGAAGAAGATGCCATCTAAGATATTCATAGCTAGAGAGGAGACATCAATCCTTAGCTTCAAAGTTTCAAAGAACAAGCTGACCCTCTTGGTAAGGGCGAATGTAGCTGGTGACTTTAAGTTGAAGCCAATGCTCATTGACCATTCCAAAAATTCCAGAACCCTTAAGAATCATGCTCAGTCTAGTCTGCCTGTTCTTTAGAAATGGAACTACAAAGCCTGGATGACAGCACATCTGTTTATAGAATGGTTTACTGAATATTGTAAGCCTGCTGTTGAGACCTACTGCTCAGAAAAAGAAGACTCCTTTCAAAATATTATTGCTCACTAACAGTTCACCTGGTCATTTAAGAGCCCTGATGGAAATGTACAAAGACATAAATGTTGTTAACATGCCTGCTAACACAACATCTGCTTTGGAATAATTTCAACTTTCAAGCTCTTTAGTTAAGAAATAAGTTTTGTAAGGCTATAGTTTCCATAGATAGTGACTCCTCTCACTTATATGGCCAAAGTAAATTGAAAACATTTGGAAAGGTTTACCACTCTAGATGTTATTAAGGACATTTATGATTCATGGGAGGTCAAAATATTAATATTAACAGGAGTTTGGAAGAAGTTAATTCCAACCCTCTTGGATGACTTTGTGGTGCTCAAGATTTCAGTGGAAGAAGTAACTGCAAATGTGATGGAAATAGCCAGCGAACTAGAATTAGAAGTGGAGCCTAAAGACATGACTGGATTGCTGCAGTCTCATGCTCAAATTTGAACAGATGAAAAGTCGCCTTCTTATAGATGAGCAAAGAAAGTGGTTTCTTGAGATAGAATCTACTCCAGGTGAAGATGCTATGAACATTGTTGAAATGACAACAAAGGATTTAGGATGTTGCATAAACTTAGTTGCTATAGCAGTGGAAGAGTTTGAGAGGATTTTGAAAGAAGTTCTGCTGTGGATAAAATGCTCTCCAACAGCATCATATGCTGCAGAGAAATCTTTCATGAAAGGAAGAGTAAATCAATGAGGCAAACCTCATTGTTGTCTTATTTTAAGATAACAACCACCCCAACCTTCAGCAGCCACCCACCCTGATCATTCAACAACCACTGACATTAAGACAACCCTCTATACACAAAAAGATTATGTTTCACTGAGGGATCAGTGAATTTTAGTAATAAAGTATTTTTAATTAAGGTATGTACATGATTTTTAAAGGCATCCTGCTATTGTGCATTTAATAGACTACAGTATAGTGTAAACATAACTTTTATGTGCACTAGGAAGCAAAAAAAATTGCGTATCTTGCTTTACTGTGATATTTGCTTTATCATGATGGTCTGGAGCTAAATCTGCACTATATCCAAGGTATGACTGCATTTTTAGTTCTCTTGGGTGAATACCTAGGAGTGGAATTGCTGAGTTATATTTGGAATTTTAAGCACGTCTAAACAGGGCGGTTTTTGTGCAACCCTGATTAGGCAATCCTGTAAGTCTTGTGTTGCTGCCGCCTTCTGAGTCATTTTTATGACACTCTACTTACTTAGAAAGCACATAATCTAATCTACAGTTTAACATAGCTATGGCTAGCAGTCCTTCATGCACCTCTTTAGAATTCCCACTAAGTACTCATAAGCACAGAAAAAGATGAGATTGAAATTAACAGATTCTGGAAGAAACGTGAACTCTTTTGAGATAACCAAACTTGCCTTTATCTAACTGAACTAAACTTTCTCTCTCCTCAGCTAGACTTGAACTTATTTCTAATGTTCCCCACCCGTCACCACTGCCCCAGCCTGAAAAGATGGAAAAAGACAATATCTTCACTGTTTGTCTCTGACTCAGATATTAAAAGGTTATAATAGTGCATATGGCAGAATGGTTATGAGCATATTTTAACTTCTTTAACTTAGTGAATATGTGTAGGGAATGTTTAAGATCTGTCAGATTGTAGATGAAAAAAATGGAGAAAAATGAAAGTTTGTAGCTGAATAAATAGTAACATTGTTTAATACAGAACAAGAGCAGTTGAAATAAAAGAAAGTATCAAGGATGCAATCAAAACTCTCCTAAGCTTGAAAAAAACTGGATATTTGATGAAATCTGTCTTCCAGGAAAAATGAGCAAAAGAGACTAATAGAAAGATGCATTCTGGTAAAATTTTTGTGTTATAAAGGAAAAAGTTCTAGGAGCATACAGACTGAAAAATTCTGTTGCCCATACAGTAACAAAAAGTAAGCTGCAGCACCACACTTATTTATGGAGTAATGTCTATATAATTTTGTGAAAAAAAATATTGGGACTTACCTAAACATTTTTTACCCATCCATAGTTAAGCCTTTGCTACAAGAATTGTTATTAATGCAAATTTTTTTCTCCAAAAAAGCAGAGTTATTTTGAGTAACATGAGGGCCATTTTCTAGACTTTTTCTTGTGTCTCTGGAGATTATATTGAATAATCTCTTCATATTACCTTCAATCTGTGAGTGTTTTTATGTTAAATTTATTAATATAAGCATATACAGTAGTATCTCAATTATGACAAAAAATAGTTAAGAAAAAATTATTTACCAAGCTAAAATCTTAACAGTGATGGGTGTTAAGATAGAACATTTTCATCATTTAAATATTTTCTAATATTTTCCAAACATTCTACTGTATGCATGAAGTTTTTATTTTTCTTTACTTTCTTTAAACATAATTAAAACTTTTTAAACAGTAAAAATATTTATAAGCCAAAATAGTGAAGTCTTTACAATTTTATATTTGCCAAGTAGCTGAAGTGACTGAAAGGAAGCACACAAAATCTTAGTAGTGAGTTGTTTTGCCTTTTCCATATTTTGCAGATTTTATGTAGTGAGTTTCATACTGCTTTTTTTTTTTTTTTTTTTGAGACCGAGTTTCTCTCTTGTTACCCAGGCTGGAGTGCGATGGCAATGGCATGATCTTGGCTCACCGCAACTCCGCCTCCCCACAACCTCCGCCTCCTGGGTTCAGGCAATTCTCCTGCCTCAGCCTCCTGAGTAGCTGGGATTGCAGGCACGCGCCACCATGCCCAGCTAATTTTTTTGTATTTTTAGTAGAGTCGGGGTTTCACCATGTTGACCAGGATGGTCTCAATCTCTTGACCTTGTGATCCACCTGCCTCGGCCTCCCAAAGTGCTGGGATTATAGGCGTGAGCCACCGTGCCCGGCCCCATACTGCTTTTATGATGGAAAAAGATCTTTTATTTAAAAATAAACATTTAGTTTCATTAATTAATGACATTATGATATGCAAATTTTCTGCTTATATATGAATGTTCTTTTTCCAAGACCTTTCTTAACATAAATCATATCCCACGTTGGGAGTTTTACTGACCCCTTGAGATATATCTTTCCAGGAGTTCTCACTGATCAGCACATTTGCCAATGTGTTGTAACATAGAAGAGTTCTAATATTCATTCAGGCAACAAATGATCTATTGAATGCTTAGCATATGCTAGCTGCTGAGAGTACAATGAGTAACTCAGACATACTTCCTGTTCTTATGACGTTTAAAGTTTAACATTTGAAATTGGTTGAAGAAGCTGTCAAGGGTTTGGTAGGTGGCAACACACTGTGGAAGCATCCAGCCTTGTCTAGAAGAACAAGAAAGGTTTTCAAAGGAAGCGCAGCGTCAGAGTAGCCAGAGTAGCAGTTGTCCCAGGGAGTTGAAATATGTAATGATCTGGAGGTGCGACCTGTGTTTAGGGGACCAGAAATAGGTGAACACAGTGACAAGAAAGAGTTTGGTGTTGGGGAGTAATGAGTGATAAAGGCTGGAATCAGTATCCAGGTCATGAAGGGCCTTGTAAACTGAGTTAGGAAATTCACATTTTCCTTTGGGTAATGGGAAACCACTGGATGGTGCATTCGTTTCCTAGGGTTACTGCAACAGATTACCACAAACTTGGTGGCTTCAGACAACAGAAATCTACTGTCACTGTTTTGGAGGCCAGTAGTTCAAAATCAGGGGGTTGGCAGGTTGGTTCCCTGTAGGTTTTGAGGGAGGAACTGTTCCCTGCCTGTCTCTTAGCTCCTGGTGACTGCTGGCTACCCTTTACACTCCTTAACTCGGTGTTTCAAAACTCAAATCTCTGTCTTGGGCTTCACATGGCTTTCATCTCTCAGTGCCTTCTTTTTTTTGCTGTCTCATAAGTGCACTCATCATTGAATTTACATACCACCCTAATCTGGGATGAACTCATTTCAAAATCCTAACCCTAATTACATCTTCAAAGGCCTTTATTCCAAATAGGGTCACCTTCTGAGACTCACGGTTCAACCATACTCACAGTATGTCCTTGAGGCCACAGTTCAACCTGCTATAGAAAGCTTTAGAAGGGCAACTGAACAAACTTACAAATGAAATGACTGACACATTTCGAAAGGATTGTTCTGGCTATTGTGTGAGAATGGACTTCAGAGAGGGCAAGGCTAGAAACAGGGAGGTCAGTGGTACAGAATACCAGTGACTTTAGAGGTAAGAAAGTGGAGATGTGGTGGCTCACACCTGTAAGCCTAACACTTTGGGAGGCTGAGGCGGGTGGATCACTTGAGGTCAGGAGTTCAAGACCAGCCTGGGCAACGTACCAAAACGCTATTTCTACTAAAAATACAAAAATTAGCTGGGTGTAGGGGCACATGCCTGAAGTCCCAGCTACTTAAGAGGCTGAGGGATTAGAATCGCTTAAACCTGGGAGGCAGAGGTTGCAGTGAGCTGAGATGGCGCCCCTGCACTCTAGCCTGAGTGCCAGAGTAAGACTCTGTTTCAGAAAAAAACAAATGGTGATGAGTGTAGAAAATACTTTGAAGATGGTTGATGGTGAAGAGAAGATGATAAAGGGGTGTGGTTGAGGAGCATGTGGTGATAAGGAGGGAATTTTGAAGCATGGGAGACACTTGGTGCATTTTTCATGCAAATGAGAAAGACACTGCATCCACAAGGGAAGGTGACTGACAGTACAGGAGTGACAGGCTAGAAGCCAGAGAGGAGAGGCAGATGGGATCCGGAGCTCCCATGGAGTACAAAGCAGCAGATCCATCCCATAGTTCCCCAATTCTAGATAGTTCAGTAGCTCTGGAAAGTTGGTTGGTGATGTTGAGAAAGATGGTTTACTCCTGTTTAAGGACTCTGTCAAGTGCCACACAGATTACTTTCCATGTGTTACCTCTTTTAATCTTTGATGTGGCTGTATTTATTTTCTCATTTTACAGTTTAGCAAACTGGAGCACAAAGAGGTTAAATAATTTGCTGAAGGCCACATAGATAGTAGTGGTAGTGTCATTTCAACCAAGCACTGTGACTGCTGATCCCTTGCCTATAACTACTACTACTGGGTACTGCTTCTGAAGGGAGAGGGCATAGTCAGTATGCATGTACTTTATTTTTCATGGTATGTGTTGGTTTTGATAGTGGGCACTGCTATTATTTCACCGACTATAAAGCTATTATCTTGCCTGCTATTTTTGTTTTGTTAGTTCTTATATTGGCTTGCCGCTAGGTTTGATTCAGTAAGGAGGTATCACATATTTCTTTATCTTTTCAAGGTGTTAGGATTGGCTTTATTCATCTTTTCTCTATTTATCTGGATAGTAGGTTTAGGTGAGTATTCTCCCTTCATATTATTAAGGCTTTGTGTTATTAAATCATATATTAAGCCTGTCCAGTGGTTAAAGCTGCTCTAAGGAGATTCATTTTCATAAGCATTCACATATACCCAGTTCCCTTGGATGATTCTTAATGACATTTATTCTGTAATCTAACTCTTTTATACAAGTTAACTTCTGGATGTCTTTACTGAATGTTATTTTGGCTCATATGTCACTTCCTTAGAGGATTCTTCCCTAAACTCTAAACTAGCTCTGGAATCCCTGTTAAATATGCTCATAGCTGAATGCAATGGCTGGAACTCTTTGAGGCATACTGGGTATTACTTAGGCCAGTTAAAGGGCTGACGTTTTTGACACTGATGATGATGAGGAGGAGGAGAAGAAGGAGAGGAAGGAAGAAATGGAATTTCATCTTCCAAAATGCTAAGATATTGGTAGTCAAAACTCTAATTTGTATTTCTTGTATGGATGGCATGAATTAGTAATTTTCTTATTGCCGTTGATAACCATGATCAAATTGTTGGCCAGCTGGATATGCAAAAATGTATCCAGGAAGTGACTTTCCCTCCAATCACTAATATTGATGGAAGTATCTTTCTGAAAATTTGTCTCAAGTGATGATTGTGTAAGCTTTAGGCAGCTGCATTTTTGGAGATTTGCATCAAATATGCAAAATAAATCCATTTGACTGAACTCTCTTTTGTGGTTTGTGTGTTTGAAGTTGAATACTGGGCTGAGGATAGGAGCAAGAAAAGTTGTGCTCCACGTAGAAGAAACACATTCAAAGGCAGAGAGGTCTCTCATCTGAGGAGCCAGTGTAGCGGGATGTACTGGTCAACAGTCCTTTTCTTCCCCTGTACACAGTCTTGGGGGATGTCAGCCAGAGTCAGGACTTGTAGAGTATTTGTCATTTCTCATTAATAAAAGCAAAGATTCTGAGTAGCATTGATCATAATTTGTTAGAACCGAAACTTAGGTCACTCTAATTGTGATGATATTTTTTTCCCTTTGTGTTCTTTCACCAGTCACGCCTGAAGCCATTGGCTTCTTGTCTGCTGTTGGGGTCTTTATTGTTCTTCTGGCGGTCCTCTTCCTCTTCATCAACAAGAAGCTGTGTTTTGAAACGATAGGAGGCCTTCCTTTCCTGGAGCATCGAGGGAAAAGAAAACACTCTAAAGACAAGACTGGGACCCGCAAGGGGCTGGGTAAGCATTAACGCTTCAAATTCTCCTGGGCTTGGCAGCTTGCTGTGGTCTCGGTCAGGGTGGACATGATGAATGGACTTTACTAAAGAATACATTATCTTTATGATAGTAACGTTCTCCTTCGAATAGGAGGAGCAGATGGGAAGAGGCTCTGGCCACCACTTCCCATCTTCTTAGCTCCTTAGAAGTCTCTGTTGAGTTTTCCTCTGAGGAATGCTTAAAGAAAAACAATGTGTTCTGTTTGACAAGAACCTTGACGTGTTTTAGTCTCATAATGTTGGAACGATGTTGCCATTTCACTTCTTAGCTGTTTTTGAGATTTTTCAGTGCTCAGGACCATGTCCCACCTTGTATGGCAACTTTCACTTTTCCAAAGGGAGGTTTTTACTCTTTAAGCTCACTGAGTATGCTATGTTGTTTACTCAACCTGAACTACCTTCAGTTTGATGGGGAGAAAATAATACACTTAAAGAAATAATTGGCTTCCTGCTCTTAAGGACATATTCTATTTTCAACTGCTGAAGCTTAGAACTTTGTGATACAGGATGTTCTCACAGAAGGATAGTTATCATCACACAGATGCAGGGCATTTAAAGAGAGTACTCTGATCTGACAGATAATAACTTTGCTCTTTTTTATCAGTCTGATTATTTCTCTCCTTTTCCATACCTCACAAGGTACGGGACATGATATAACTGGTCAAGGAGCAACCTTACGTTTTTTTTTTTTGAGTGAAGTGAAGGTCTTGAGGAGAGTACCCTCCAGGAATCCTATGGCCTGGGTGTGTTATAAGTATGCCTGGACCAAGGAAGATATTTGGCTTATTGATATGGCAGCTTTTGTAGCCATGGATAGTTCAGCTTTTTTTTTTTTGCCTTGTTATAAGAAAGGGTATAATGTAGGAATAAAGGCATATGATCTATTGCTTATAACAAATTATCCCCAAACTTAGTAGCTTAAAACAACATGAATTCATTATCTCACAGTTTTTGAAGTTCAGAAATTGAGAAGTGGCTTAACTGGGTGGTTCTAGATCAGGGTCTGTTGTAAGGCTGCAATTAGAATGTCTGTCATCTGAAGGCTTCAGTTAGACTGTCATCTGAAGGCTGGACTGTGGCTGGTGGAGTCACCTTCAAGATGGCAAAAGGCCTCAGATCCTATCCATGTGGAACCCTCCACAAGGCTACTTGAGTGCTTTGTGATGTGGCAGCTGGCTTTCCCTGGAGTAAGAGATCCATGAGAAAGCAAGGAGGAGTCACCATTCTTTTTATGCCCTTGTCTGGGAGGTCTTACAATGCCACTTTTATCACATTCTGTTCATTCACTGAGCACAGCTCAGGCTCAAAGTTGGGACATTCAGTTCTACTTTTTTGAGGAGGAGTATCAAAGAGTGTACAGACATATTTTTAAATCCCTATGGGAGATAATAATAATAAGAGAGGTGTAAATTGCAGATTTGGCAATTGCTCTGGCATTCCTGCTGCTACAGTGGCCTTATTTTTTGAACTTCCCATGGGACATATGACTTATTCTGAAAATAGAATGGAATATTTTAAATAGAGCTTGCCGTGCAAAAGCTGGGACTTATGAATGGTTTAGATGCTACTGTCCCAGTTGGAGCATAAGAGAATGAGATGAACAGATGTCTGTTTGGTCATGGGGTGGTATGGAGGTAGAATTCATCATGATTCTATTTCTCTCCCTTCAGCAGCTGGCTGTCACTCGTTATATGACCTTGGCAAATTATGGAACCATTCTGAGCTTCAGTTTCCTCATTTGCATATTGGGATTATCAGTACATCTCTTGCAGGGTCAACCTAGATCAAATGAATTAATTTTGTAGAGACACCAGTATAGTGCCTATAGCAACGTAACAGCAATAGCAAGTCACAGTGATGGCGGCTAGGAATGACATCACTCATTAATGCGTTGTATTCATTACTTAAATTGGGAGATTAGAGTTGGTGATGTTTTCTCCTTTGCAAACTATGAGTATGAGGAACTGAGGTTAGAGCTATTTAAAATGTTTCCTTTTTGTCTTGTTTGACATTTTATCTGAATATTTTAGTGACAATTATGAATTATACTTGCAAATAAGTCGAGGTTTTAAGATAATGTTGAAGCAATAACAATAAAGCATGAACAAAAGCTGTTCGCTTAAGAGACACTGAAAAATACGTGTCTCAAATTCAGAGTGGGGTCATGTAAAGGGAGCTTAAAAATAGTTTCTTCAGGAACATCCCCAAAGTATAATGTCTAAAAAGCAAACACCTTCATTTTGACATTTGTCCTTTTACAAGTTTAATTATTGTTACCAAAAGTCTTTGAAAACCATGCTTCTTACCCTGGATTGTGTCTAACCTTTGATCTTTGCCTTAATTATCCTCAGAGTACTGATTTCTCAGTGGAGCTGGAATGTTCTTAACATATTTTGACAAACATAAAGAAGGCAGGCAGGCGGCCTGGTGTGGTAGGAAGAAGCCCAGTATGGACAGACAGAGCTTAGTTTTGCCACTAATTGGCCACGATATTTTGGGAAACTCACTTCACCTCTCTGAGCTTTAAGTCTTCATTTGCAAATTGATGAGTCTGGACTACACTTCCCCCTTCTTATTCTGTGATCCTGTTTGGTTCTTAGGGTTACCATAGCAACTTCTTCTCTAGCTTTCAGTCTATGAATGGAAGAGACCTAATACAAATAAGACCATCCTACTCTTAGACTAAACCATATGAGATTGCCATTTTTTTTGATAAAAAAAATGATAGCGTATCAGAAACCAAATTAATCACTTTAATCTACTATATGTGAGGTTCTGAAAAGCAGAGTAATTCTTTTTGATTACGTGGTAATATCAGAGAGGCAGGAGTGGCTGTTTGTTTTTCAAACCTGCTATGCAAAATAATTTGCTTGACAAAAATACCTTGCTTTCCTTTAGGCTATATATATATATTTTAAAGTTCAAAGAACTTACACACATCATTCTATCTGGTTTTAGGCAAGGGGACAAAGAAACTGGAATGGTGTTTTCCTGATAACATAGGTAATAGTAATAATAATAATGGCACAGATAATAAGCATTTGTATCTATCATTTATTTAGCATTTACTATTGCTGAGTATTTTACATGCATTGTTACTGCTAAGTATTTTAGGTGCAGTATTTGATTTCTTTATGTAAACTTCTTGTGTTGTTTACATAAAGTAAACAGGGATTGCTCTGGGGAGGGATGGATACCAGTTGTAACAAAAAAGCCAATACTCAGCTTTGATATGAAAAAATGATTAAAAATAAAAATGTCACGGTGAGATAATAGTTTTTAAAAGAAGCTCAGCTCTGAGAGAAGGAGGGGGAGAGAGAGAGAGAGAGAATTTGTTGTTGTTGTTGTTTGCTGCCCTCTCGCAAAAATAACTTTATAATACAAAAGCAAAATTTAGGACTTGGCTCAATCAGCTTCATTTTAAGAGGCATCTTGTAGAAAGGATAGACAATGTGCTATAAAGGCCTTTCCTCCCAGGCAGGGAAGGGAAGAAGAACTGCTTTCCTCTTCTGGAAAGGGAAGACCATAACTTGAAACGATGAAAAGAAAGAGGCTTGGAGAATTTGAAGTATTTTCCTGAACTCTGAGAAAAAGGGCAGATGTGGGACCCAGTCAGGCCAGTTGTGATAAGAAGGTTGGAATTCAAACGCCCAAGGAAGAGTCGGAAAGGAAAGTGCCGCGTGTTTCTGTTTAAATTGTGGCAGGAGACTGCCTCACTGGTGTCCCATGTTGGCCTGGGGGCTGTGGTGGGGGCGAATATACTGGTGGTACTGGAGGGAGAGAGAACTTGAGAAGATGCCGCTGCTACATTTCCTCTGGTGAGCAGGAGAAACCTTGTTTTAGAAATTTTTGCCTGACCCTAGTGGTGGGAGCAGGGACAGAGAAGATTGCAGAGGAATGAGTCAGTGTGCCTGCCTGGGAGTTATTGTGGCTTGCAATGAGGTGGGCCTGTATTGGAGGCTGGAGGGTGAACAACCTTTTGTAGTTAGACCTGGTTTCATGGGCATGCAACCGCACAACTGCACAAAGCCTACACTTAGAAGGGCCCATGTCCTTGGCTTAGTGATGTGCTGTTGCAGTCTTAGTGATTCTTAGTGATTTTCAAGAGCCCTGCATTTTCGTTTTGCACTGTCTTACAAATTATATAGCTTGTGTTCCCTAGGGTCATCACCAAGAGGTACTCCTGCTCTGGAATGTTATAAGGCAGAGGTTGATTTCCCTGGAGTCAGTATGATTCAGCAGGAACAGCACATCATGTTAAATAAACTCACACCAATGCCTAGACACTCCCTGCTATAAGGGAACATGAAGGTGGGAATGGAAATCCTAAAGACTGATACTTTATCCAAAATGAAATTGACTGAGTTACTTTGAATAGGCAAGTTTAGTTTCTCAACAGTAAGCATGGGAAGGTGAAGGATTCTCCAGAGAAAGATAAGTACTAAGAGTAAGTAAGGAAACAGGTTTTGTACATTGAGGCAAAGCTGGTGCTCAGCTGAAGCTCAGAAGGATGGTTGCTAAAATGTGATAGTTTCTCCTTATCAGTTGGTAAAAAGGCCCAACTGACTTGTGCCCTCACAAGATTACCCTCTTCTCTCTACCTGCAAATAAACAGCTACCTTCTGATTCAGCAGGTATGGCCATATTCTTTATGATTGAGCCATAATGACTGCTGTTATCAAATACTTTTCATTTCATTTCTGCATTTAGGTGAGAGTGTGTTCAAGAACAGGCACCCCTCCACTTACAATAGGATTAATTCTGGATAAACCATCATAAATTGAGAACATCAGATAAAGTCAAAAAATCATATATTGAGCCATTGTAAGTTGGGGGCCATCTGTGTACCTTTCCCAATCACAATTTAACAAACAGGTGCTAATCTCCATTTTATAGATGAGAAAACTGAGGATGAGAGAGATGAATTTGTTTTTCAAGCTATTAAGTGGGAAGGCTGGGACTCAGACTAAAAATTGCCTGATCCCAGTGACCAATATCTTAATTGCTTCATGTATTAGTCCATTTTCATACTGCAATAAAGAACTGCCTGAGACTGGGTAATTTATAAAGAAAAAAGTTTTAATTGACTCACGGTTCAGCATGGCTGGAGGGACTTCAGGAAACTTAATCATGGTAGGAGGCGAGTGGGAGACCTTCTTCACAAGGCAGCAGGAAGGAGACGTGCTGAGTGAAGGGGGAAGAGCTCTTTATAAAACCATCAGATTTTATGAGAACTTACTCAGTATCAGGAAAACAGCATAAGGGAAACCATCCCCATGATTCAGTTACCTCTGCCTAGTTTCTCCCTTGACATGTGAGGATTATGGGGATCCTGTTTGGTTCTTAGGGTTACCATAGCAACTTCTCCTCTAGCTCTGGGGATTATAATTCAAGATGAGGTTTGGGTGGGGACACAAAGCCTAACCATATTCTGTCAAATCTCATGTCTCTTTCACATTTCAAACTAATCATGCCTTCCTAACGGTCCCCCAAAAGTCTTAACTCATTTCAGCATTAACTCAAAAGTCCAAGTCCTAAGTCTCATCTGAGAAAAGCAAACCTCTTCCACCTATGAGCCTGGTAAAATCAAAAGCAAGTTAGTTACTTCCTAGATACAATATAGGTACAGGCATTGGGTAAATACAACTGTTCCAAATGGGAGAAATTGGCCAAAACAAAGGGTCTACAGGCCCCATGCAAGTCCAAAATCCAGTGGGACGATCAAATCTTAAAGCTCTGAAATTATCTCCTTTGACTCCATGTCTCACATCCAGGTCACGCTGATGCATGTGGTGGGTTCCCATGGTCTTTGGCAACTCTGCCCCTGTGGCTCTGCTGTTTCATGGCTTCAACCTTCCTGGCTACTTTCATGGGCTGGCATTGAGTGGCTGTGGCTTTTCTAGGCACACGCTGCAAACTGTCATGGATATACCAGTTTTGGGTCTGGAGGATGGTGGCCCTCTTCTTACAGATCATTAAGTAGTGCCCCAGTGAGGACTCTGTATGGGGCTTCTACTCCACATTTCCCCTCCTCACTTCAGCAAACTTCTGCCTGGACATCCGCACATTTTCATGCATCCTCTGAAATCTAGGCAGAGGTTCCCAAACCTCAATTCTTGACTTCTGTGCACCCACAGGCCCAACACCACATGTAAGCTACCAAGGTTTGGGGCTTTTACTCTCTGAAGCAACAGCCTGAGCTGTATGTTGGCCCCTTTTAGTCATGACTGGGATACAGGGCACCAACTCCCAAGATGCACAAAACAGCAAAGCCCTGGGCCCAGCCCACAAAAATATTTTGTCCTTTTAGGCTTCCAAGCCTGTGATGGGCAGGGCTGCCATGAGGACCTCTGACATGCTCTGGAGATATTTTCCCCATTGTCTTGGTGATTAACATTTGGCTCCTTATTACTTATGTAAATTTCTGCAGCCGGCTTGAATTTCTATTTAGAAAATGGATTTTTCTTTTCTATTGCATAGTCAGGCTGTAAATTTTCCAAAACTTATATGCTCTGCTTCCCTTTTAAAGATAAGTTTTAAATTTAGATAATTTATCTCAAGTTCAAAGTTCCATAGATCTCTAGCGCCCTACCGCAGGGGCAAAAGGCTGCCAATCTCTTTTGTAAAGCATATCAAGAGTGGCCTTTGCTCCAGTTTCCAAGAAATTCCTCATCTCCGTCTGAGACCACCTCAGCCTGGATGTTGCTGTCCACATCATTATTAGCGTTTTAGTTGAAGCCATTCAACAAGACTCTAGGAAGCTCCAAATTTTCTCACGTCTTCCTGTTCTCTTCTGACCACTCCAAACTGGTCTAGCCTCTGCCTGTTACCCAGTTCCAAAATTGCTTCCACATTTTCAAGTATCTTTATAGTGGTACCCACTCTGCAGTACCAACTTACTTTGTTAGTCCCTTTTCATACCCAGACTGGCTGAGACTGGGTAATTTTTAAATGAAAGCAGTTTAATTGACTCACAGTTCAAACCTTAGAAAACTTAAACAATCGTGGCAGAAAGCGAGGGGGAGGCAGGCACCTTCTTCACAAGCCAGCAGGAAGAAGTGCCAAGCGAAGGGGGAAGAGCTCCTAATAAAACCACCAGATCTCATGAGAACTCACTCACTATTATGAGAGCAGCATGGGGGAAGCCACATCTGTCATTCAATTACCTCCACTTGGTCTCTCCCTTGACACATGGGGATTATGGGGATTACAATTCAAGATGAGATTTGGGTGGGGACACATTTTTCTCCCTGCCTAATCTTCCCAACTTAAGCCACTGCTTCATACTTTTGAAGTAAACTTCTGAGATGAGAAAAATAGGAGAAAGGAGGATTTGGGGGACATATTAGTTTCCTGTGGCTGCCGTAACAAACAACTACAAACTTGGTGTCTTAAAACAACATAAATTATGTTTGCACAATTCTGGAGATGCATATTCTGAAATCAACGTGTCAGCAGGTACATGATCCCTGGAGACTCTAGGGAGAATCTGTTTCTGCGTCGCTCCTAGCTTCTGTTGGCTGCCAGGCACCCCTGGCATTCTTTGGCTTGTGGCTGCCTCATTCCAATCTCTGCCACTGTCTTCACATCACCTTCTTCTGCATGTCATTAGTCACTGGAGTTAATCAAGGATTCTAGTCTCATCACAAGATTCTTCACTTAATTACATCTGCAAAGAAAGACCCTTTTTTCAAATAATATGACACGTACAGGTTTTAGGGATTAGGACATGGACATATCTTTGGGGGGTTATCATTCAGCCCACTATAGCAGGAGAGGAAGTTGGAAGCCTCACTTGGCAGTGGTTTCCAATCTTTCCAAATAAGGAGAGTTGATGAAAATTGGATGTAAGATTCTCTTTTCTCAATTTTCATCCAACACTGGTATTCCACATTCCCCAACTGGGGCTAGAATGATTCTTACAAAGAGAGATATAACAAAAGCTTGTCAGACACTTATGATATAGATTGTAATTAGCAGTCAGGGTATTTTCTAACTGTAACCCCAGTTGAACTACACAGGATCTCAATCCTGGGAAGCTTTTAAAAACTACCGGTGTGAGGCTCACTGCAAATTAATTAAATCACAATGGGGCGTAGCAGGACAAACTTAGAGCTTTAAAAAGAATGCCAGGGCCAGACATGGTGGCTCACGCCTGTAATCCCAGGACTTTGGGAGGATGAGTCGGGCAGATCACCTGAGGTCAGGAGTTAAGACAAGCCTGGCCAACATGGGAAAACTCCATCTCTAATAAAAATATAAAAATTAGCCGGGAGTGGTGACAGGCACTTGTAATCTCAGCTACTCGGGAGGCTGAGGCAGGAGAGTTGCTTGAACCCGGGAGGCAGAGGTTGCAGTAAGCCAAGATCACACCATTGCACTCCAGCCTGGGCGACAGAGCAAGACTGTCTCCAAAAAAAAAAAGCCAGGTTATTTAAAGTGTGGCCAAGTGGAGAACCACTGGTGAAAAGGGGTAGGCTCATTGTTAAGTTCCCCTTTCAGGAAGGGAAGTACTTGAGCATAGTGTTAACAGTGGCCCAGTGCCCCTTTGCTGCTGCCCGCACAAAGTATCCATCTGGTAGTTTCTCTACCTGGTTCCCTCCCTCGCTGCTTTAGTCCACCTTGTGAGCAAACAAGGTTTTGCTTCATGACGCTTTTCCTCCCCACTGGCCCAGATATATTGTGATACCACCAGCAGTTGACTTCTGCACAGGGAATAAAAAATAAGTTATTTAGGAAAGGTGTCTAAAGACTATTCAAGGTTGTCAAGTTATAACCAACTTTAATTGAAACTCAAGATTTCGAGACTTTTATGAGTGTTTGGTGAACTTGGCCAAAACAGAAGAGTCTGGCTGTCCCGTATCTGTATCTTCCAGGATTCTCTTAACTATTTGGATAACATTCTGTTTTCCTTTTATGCACATATAAGGAAGAATAATGACAAATTTTGTAAAATGGTGTGAATCAGGAACTGAAACAGATGTAAAAATAAAAATAGATAGTATAGTGGCCTGATATAGGGATGTAGGAGTGGTCTTATTATTATTATTATTTTTGGCTTCTTGAGATGGAGAGGAACATTTAGCCATGTGCTCATCTTATGGTTGTAAATAACCATCGTCAGCTTCTTCATACTTCATATTTAGTATGGTTGATGAATTAAATATAGGCAGAGAAAGCCATTTTTCAGGATAACATAAAATCAGCACAATTCATCGTCTTCTTTCATGGGGCATTTTGTTGCCTTCTTTAGCACTGAATTTTCTTTTACCTGTACCTGAAGTTGAGGTTCCTTCACTTGCAGGTCTGTGCAGTGGCTTCCTTTTAGGCATGTGCTACTCAGATGAATCTTAAATGAATCAAGTATCTTGAAATAAAAAAAGAGTGCATATTCCCCTCCTTTTCTTTTTAATTAGATAATTAAAAATAAATTCTACTGGGATACTTTTTTATGGTCTACAAACTTTAGAATTGCACAAGTTTTAGAATTAAGTTTTCAATCCTTAATTCTAAAGTAAGTTTTGAATTAAGGATTTAAAGTAAGTTTTAGAATTAAGGATTGAATGCTCTTTAGAAAACTGATATCCTCTATATCCCCCAAGCTCTCCACTTTTATAGATTTTTTGTCCTGAAATAATAATAAAATATCCCCTTTATGCTTCTTGTGTCACCCTTCTCCACTGGGACACATGCAAAACAAGACCCAAGGTGGTACCTAGTGTGGGAAGCACACTTGTGAGTAATTTAAGTTGCAACATATTTTCTCTTCTGATTTTAATATCTTTATTTGCATAGAATATACATTTCTCTCACTATGGGTTACATTATGTTGCACTATGAAATTGCTGTTTTTGTAGGTGTGAAGTTTCATATGGTTCAACCTAATGTATAACATTAAACATTTCAAAATTAAGAAACTGTAAACGTTTACTTGAACATCAGGACAAGCCTTGATATACCTCATTGCGGTGCATAGTTACTGGCTTTGGTGACTGGATTAAGGCACGAATAATCGAGAATTGATATCAGTCTTATATTTTGCTTTTTAAAAATCCATAGGCTTGTAATAATTCAGATGGGCCCATTACCTGTTTGGTGGGTGCAAATTCCAAAAAACCCAACTGAAAAATTTGGTTTGAGAATATTTATTCATCCATTCAACATTATTCATTGTGAATCTATGTCATGTCACACATTGTGCTAAGTGCTGGAAATAAAATGGTGAAAAAGAGAGATGTAGTCTCTACTCTTGGAAATTGCATGCTTTTGGTGAAGACAGGGAAAAACAAAACCAAAGTAAAGAGGCAAATAAATAAAATAATTATAGATTGTTGGAAACATGGTAAGGGCCTAAAAAAGACTAATGGGCACTATAGGGAAATGTACTTTAGATAGAGCTGAGACCATCTTGCTCATTGCTGGGCAGAAAAACCGAAACTTCTGTAATAGCCATAGGGAGCTTTTTAGGAAGAGTTTTCCAGAGAAACAGAATGAACATTGTATGTGTGTGTGTGTGTGTGTGTATGTGGTTGTGGGTAGAGGAGGAAAGAAAGAGATTTTTAGGAACTAGCTCACGTGATTATGGAAGCTGGCAAGTCTAAAATCTGCAAGGTGAGTTGGTAGACCAGAGATTCAGGAAACAGCTGATTTTGCACTCCCAGTCTAAAGACTGTCTGCTGCACAATTCCTTCTTGCTTGTTGGAAGTCAGTTTTTGTATCATTAAGGCATTCAGTGGATTGCATGAGGCCCACCCACATTATGGAGGGCAATCTGCTTTGCATAGACTCTACTGATTTTATTATTGATCTCATTTGCAATAATACTCACACAGAAACATCCAGCATTTGACTGAATATCTGGGTAGCATGGTTTAGCCACATTGTTGCATAAAATTAGCCATCATAGGATCTTACCTTCCATCTAACTGTATTTGTGTTTTTGTTTCCTTCATTATATTAAGGTTGGGGTGGTTGGGAAAAGAAAATCTTCACTAAGAAAACTTATTATGGAAACATTCAAACATACAAGTAAGTAGAGATAAAATCATATAATGAACCCCATATGTCCATCACACAGCTTCAAAAATTATTAACAAAGATGATTCATTTCCAATGATACCCTCTTGTCTCCATTTTCTTGTTTCCCTGGCTCAGAGAACATCCCTTTAAAATCTCTATCCTGTACTATTTGTTTGCTTGCAACTTAGACAACGGGTTATTGTCCCCTGCTCGAGAATTTGACCCTGCAGATGAACATGTTACACAGCCAGCTGATTGCTGGAGATGGAGGCATTAGATTCAAGGTTGGGTGGGAACTAGAAGTCATTTGACAGATTTGTGCACATTTACAGTTGGAATATGAGCAGCCTTGCTTTCTGAGTTATTTACATAAGGGTGCATGGTGAGTTTCCTTAGAAACAGATTCTTCCTAGGGCATTTGAGCTTCCTCTGTGATGCTAGGATGGTAATAAAAACAAATCTGAAGCTCTCTTTAAGCATGAATTGCTGTGGAAATGTTTAACACCTAAGTTTGAGAGCTCCCTAAACACACATCACTATTTCAAAAGCTGCAGAATATTTCCTTCATGCTTTTTCACTTTACCAAAGACTGTGTAACATATGGGTATATATATTTAACATATATAGTTTTGAGTCTTATTTTTAGTAGAAACTCTGGAGCCGTTCTATGTTTGAAATAGTTATAGCATGGAATTTTATGACTGAGAATTCTAGACAGCCCTCACTAAACCTTGGTAGTCCACATAGGAGCACTCAGTAAATGCTCTTTGCTTGGTTGATAGAAGTTCTTTCTTCAGTCTTGCAGCATGGGTGTATTAGTCCGTTTTCACACTGCTGATAAAGATATACCTGAGACTGGATAATTTATAAAGAAAAAGAAGTTTTCTGGACTCAGTTCCACGTGGCTGGAGAGGCCTCATAATCATGGTGGTAGGTGAAAGGCACATCTTACATTGCAGCAGGCAAGATAGAATGAGAGTCAAGGGAAAGGGTTGGCTTTCCCCTGACAAAACCATCAGATCTTGTGAGACTTATTCACCACCACAAGAACAGTATGGGAGAAACTGCCCCCAGGATTCAATTATCTTTCACCAGGCCCCTCCCACAACACATGGGAATTATGGGAGCTACAATTCGAGATGAGATTTGGGTGGGGACACAGCCAAAGTGTATTGAAAGGTCTTCAGGATGATTTCAGGAGGCCTGAAATTCACATCTTGCGGGAGACAGTGAAACTGTCTCCCCTCTACTTTATGGGAGGTTTTGAAGGATTCTTGATGTAGTGAAGATGAATGTATCATGTTCAATTATAGATGAGGAAATTTCTTGTAAGTTTAAAGCTGTGTGCTTGTTTGCACGTGCTGAAGATTGGCATCATTAACAACATCTGTTCTCTTGGTGGCATCATCCAGAGAAATATCTCTCCAAGATACATCCTGTCTGGATGGTACCATAGGTGGTAAAAGTTGCACTTATCAGATGAATACTGGGGTTTTGTGCTTCTCTGGAGAGCAAGCCCCTAATGTTTTTTACGCTTTAAAGAGACATATGCCTTAAATTAAAAACGTAATTAGTTGATGGGTGGGAAGCAAGGAAAAGAGATTTTTGTGTTGTTTGAATAGAATGAGTTAACACAGATGACCATTTTTACACTGAAGTGGGTGTCAATGAGTTTATATGCTTAACTAACTATTTGAGTGATCAGTTTTAGACTAGTTATTGGAGTAATAGGTTTAAAATGTCATCACTTTTCTTAGCCTGACAGATTAAAAGAAGGAAAAGAAAAAGCATGTCTGTATTTATACACTTCCATGAAAAATATACATATTCCTCTAAATCCTACTTAAAGAGCAAACACCTTATTCATAAAAGCTCTCATAATAATGTCAATCCTGTTAGTTCAGATTTTTTGATTGAGGTTTAATGAAAAGATGACAGATATTATTTGAAGTGTGTGAATTTTGAAATTTGAAAAACACTTTGAATCTTATTTTCTTACAGTTTTCTACTCTGGATCTCTTAAAAAGTTCTTGATACATATGAACAAATAATTTCAGGTTTTTTTGTTTGTTTTTGTTTTTTAGAGATAGGATCTTTCTATGTCATTCAGGCGAGAGTGTAGTGGTATGATCATAGCTGACTGTAATCTCAACTTCCTGGGCTCAAGCCATCATTCAGCCTCAGTTTCCTAAGTAGCTTAGACTTCAGTTGCAAGCTACCATACCAAGTTAATTGTTCTATATTTTCTAGAAATGGGAGTCTCACTATGTTGCCTAGGCTGGTCTCAAACTCCTGGCCTCAAGGAGTCTTCCCACCTTGGCCACTCAAAGTCCCGGGATAACAGGTGTAAGCTATTGCTCCTGGCTTAATATCAGGCTTATTGAATGAAATTGCTATGTGATTGAAAACTGTTTATCTTTTTTGTTTTTCCCCAGTGAACATTGACTACAGAGCAGTAATTTATAGTTCCCATTCCACAAAGGTGCAGAACATTTGATGGGAATAAGCATGATGGAGAGAACCTACCTTTAGGGCATTAAACCTTTGAATATTTCTTTTCAAAATTATCTTGAAGCAAAATCCAAACCATGGCAGTATAAGGCATATTGCAGAAAGTATGTGAAGCTTTCAATGTCTTACCTTGACTGTTTAACAGATAGGTTTTTTAAAGGTTTGTGTTTGATCTTCCCAAATCCTTCCATCCTTTTCTGCCCCTGAACAATTGATGCCTGTTAAAATTATACTTGGTGCCTCATTAGTCTAGTTGGAAAGATGTCACAGTCCTTTCGGATTTTTGTTTTTCTTCTTGTTTGATTTTGTGGTTGAAGACCAAATTGGTATTAATTTTAAGAACATTTTAGGGCAAGAATTCCATTTAGAATTTCTCCAAAGAAGCTGAAATGAATCAAATGTGTATTTTATGTGAGACTGTGCTTAGACAGGGAAGCCAATGTGAAATGTCATTTTCATATCACTTGGAAGATTTTCCTTTCCATTAGCTGCTCTATTGCAGGACTCATATTTATATTAAAATTCTTTTTGGAATGAAATTTTAGTATTTTGCTATCAGAAAGTAGAATCTTATTCACTATGGGTGGTAGTAAATCATAGTTGAATATGAACTGAGCTATGCTAACAGAAGACTGCAAGGTATTTGCTGTTCCTCAGCAAGATGCCACATTCTTTAGTGAGAAATGGGAAGAATTGAAGGAGGAAGAGAAGTAAAAGCAACAGACAGGCATTGTTGGCTTAAAATAGAAATATAACTAGCATTTTGGTTTAACTGAACAGATACAGTCTGTATACCTATATATAATGCTATAAAATAGGTCACACATGTATGTAAAATTAGTTAAGAAACATTTGGCTCCACTCTCATGCCTAGAAAACAGTGCTTTCCAGTTCTTATGTGAAATTTCCTGCAAGTAGAAAGGGGAGTGTAAAAGGAGTGTTTTCAAATATTCTTTGATTGGGGTCACTGTGGCTGGGTTGACCTGAGAGACATCATGTACCATTCACGTAACCTACTTATGTTTGCAACCACAAAGATCCCATTAAGGCTGCTGTTTTTGATGGGATCCCAAGAGGATCTGATTATTAATGTTTGCCAGACACAGAAGCATTGGCAATGTCATATTGTTAGCATTACTATTCTAATATCCCAGTCATCAAGGACCCCAGGAGACCTCATTTTGATAACCACTAATGAAGAAGATAAAATGTGTAGCAGTAGTCACTTCAGTAATGAACAGTTTTACTACCTGTTTAGTTTGAAGCTTGTGTAAACAATTGAGGAGAGAATATAAAGAAAATATCAAACAGTTGTTAGCATTGATTTAGATAGAGACTTTCAATTTATGAGTGCTGACGTGTGATTTCATAGGAAGGGGCCAGTATAATAAGGATGTGAGGCTGTGTCCTAGGATCTAGAAGAAACATTTGCAATGAATTAGTAATTTGTGATGGAATGGTTTTCTGCCTATCAATAAAACTTTCATTAGAGAAAGATTTATATTTTCCTCATCCCAGAGTGGGGACCAAATTAAAACCTGTTGTGTGATTGTTGGTTGTAGAATATCTTTCAGAGACAGACCAGTCTCAGCAATCTGTGATGTTTATAGAAGTGACACTGGTTAACAGAGATCCTTTTAAGACTCTGAAAAAGGTACGAAGATGATCCCCAGAAAAAAGCTCTTTCATTTGACATTTTGCAAATAGTTTAAAATTTATGAAAACCATTTCTGGATTTTATAGGAGGTTAGCCTTCTGATTTAGCAAATCTAATTTATGGAGGCCAGTCTGAATTGAGTTCTAATTAGTTCAATATAAATATCTCTTGAGTGACTTCTATGTGCTAGACATGGCTGCTAGATGCCAGAATCTGTGATATGTCGATATCATAGGTATGTTTGAAGCACAATGAATTAAATGTGTCCTGGCTACCAACAGTAGTAACGAGAACAATGGAGGTGGCTAAGGGGAGCTCCCCAAGATCCTGCTTTAGAATGTTATCTTGGAGAACATTGACAACTTACAAAGTGTAATTCTGTCATTTTGCAGATGAAGGAATGGAAGCCCAGGAGATTAAACATCCTTTTTGAGTTCATAAATAGTGCAGAGGTGAAACTGGCTTCTGGTGCCTGATACCTATTTTAGTGTCATTCCATTGTCTCCCTAATCTCTTAATGGAAAAAATAAAAGTAATTATGAGGTAAACAGACCCCTGATTATTATTGTTTTTTATTATTAAGTTGTTTGGCCAGCTATAGATTTTTTTTAAAATAGAAAATACAGAAGTAAGCTTTAGCATGGTTCCTATCAAAAACTAATAAATGCCAAATTTATTTTGTCTGAATAATTAGAATTTATATACATGCTCATTCTGATGGAGAATACTGGATATTTTTTATTGAGATAAAAGAATTGGATATTATTAATGGAACAGTTACTTTCATAGATTTGAATTTGGGAAAAGATATCGAGGCCCTAATTGAAAATCTAGTTTTAAAAATATTAAATGATTTAAAATGCTAAACATAAAAGACTGTAGAAACATGCAAAATGTGTTAAAGATGTTTACTGAAAGAAGCAGTATGTAATGTTTGTGTTTGTGTATATATGTGGAGCTATGTGTTCAAATATTCAAAAATATTGATGGCCTATTCTATGGTAGTCAGTTACTCTGCTTGATGCTGACAACATGGCAAAAACAATCAGCTTGCTTACTCCCTGATCTCATACAACTTCTTGTTTAGTGAGAAAGATATGTGTTAAAAGAATAATTTTATAAGTCATCAATAAGCTACAATTACAATAAGTGTTAATAAGAAATAAGAGGTGTTATGAAAGAATATTTAAGCAGCATCATTTAGTGTGGATTATGGCAGAGGGAAAACATTCTGAAAAGTGAAGTGTAGCCTGGGACCTGAGAGGAGATGCATGGGCACTGGAGGGAGAAGAGGTGTTTCAGCCTGTGAGAGGAGCCTGGTGAAGTCAGAAGCTAAAAAAAGCAGGTGAGATGCCCCAGTATAGAGAGCAAATAGAGAATGCTTAGACAAGAAGGAGCCAACCGGGCATGGCCTTCTGAGTTCTGTGGAGGATTTTGAACCTTACCATAAGCGTAGTGGGAAGCCCTTTTAAACACTGAATGACGTGATCAAATATGCATCTTAGAAAGATCACAAAGTTCACTCTGTGGAAACGGAGCAGGAGTGAATGCAACGGGGTCATTTAAGAGGCTGTTGAAGTGGTTCCGTTGGGAAATAATGGTGACTTGGACTCAAATATTACCTGTTTAGGTATTAGGTATTAGGCAGAAGGCCAATAGAGTTCAGATTTATTTAGATGAAAGAATGGGTAAGCCTTGGTAATAAATTATAAAAGGGAAAGGGTTGTCAAAAGTAATTATTAGTTTCCTATATAATACAATGATAACTATGCAAATGACAAGGAAAATGATAGAAGAAATCTGCAAAAATAATTGGAGTTGTGTTAAGGTAGAGGGATTGTGAATGATTTTTTTCTTTTTTAACCAAATTTTTATAAGGCTGATATAACTTTTATAATTGGTTAAAAAAAAACTTTAGCAAACACTGAATGATTGCCGATGTTTAGAATATTCTTCAATCTATCTCAAGAGAGTTACAATGACCTTAGTTTTATCATTTTTGGCCTATTTTTGAGCCTAGTCCCTTGTCAAGTGATACAAATGATGTTTCCATCTGTGCTTGGGGATGAAAATCAGTAATCTGGTATATCTTATAGTCTGGAAGTAATTCCTATTAATCGTGCCTGCATGTTGCCTTCTTCGATTTTATTACATTACTTCTTAATTATATTGCTTCATACTGTGGATGGTATTTGAGATTCAGAATCTCCTCTACTGGGGACCAGTGAATGTATGCCAATGGCCCTGGAACACAGATGCCCCCTTGGTAAAGGTCTGCAGTGATTGCTTTAGATTGGATGAAAATGAGATTCTTCCTCATTTTGGTTGGGGTTTTAAAAAGGCAAATATAGTTAAATAGAACTCATTCTTTTTCATAAAAATTTTATTATGTGTGTATCTGAAAGTGGGTTTCTGTGCGAGAGCAGTGATAGTCTCTTTAAAAATAATCATGTCATTAAAGCCATGTTAAATAGTCCCTCTGGAAATGCTGAAGTCTGTATGTGTTTATGTAACCACTGCGTATTTGCAGAGCATGTTTAAATCTCTGCCTTGGATATAGTAAATACTCAAAAATACTCAATGGGCTTATGAAAGCTAGGAATACTTACCATGTGCTATTGCTGTAATGTCATAAACTTTGAGCGATATAAAACTTTTCTTGAGCCAGTCCTAGTTTGTTTGAAATCATCATGATCAAATACAAAGCTATCTGTTGGGTAGAGTTTAAAAATATATTTAAATATAACCTTTACTTGACTTAAGCAGGAGTTTATAATTTTTTAAACTTCATTACGCTTATTTTAGAAAAGTAACTGCAACACTTGACATTTTTTAAAAGAGTTTCATTAGTGAAACAGTCAACTGTCGTATACTAGAAACAGAATTAACTTAGAGCCAGACAAACCTGGATTCGAACCCCATACTTTCCACTTACTAGGAAAATCACGTCACCTTTTTTATTTCCGTTTTTTCACTATCTAATTGGCATTTTTTTCAACCACTTGAAGGATTGAAATACTAGTTTCACCTGTGTTACAGATACAAACCTGGGGCAAGTCACCTACCCTTTCTGAGCCTCAGCTTTTTTCAACTATAAAATGGGAAGGCCAATATCTTCCACAAGAGTATTTATTAATATAAGTTGTGAAAAGCATTGTATACTGTATAGTGTTTGGAAAATGCTCGATATAATGATAGTGCCAATTTTTTTTCTTGTGGCATTAGCTCATTAGGGAAAAGATGATAGGAGTTTAATATATTTTTACCTTTTGAAATAACATGAATTTTTGATTAGTATTGAATACCTGATGTTGAGTGCCTATTAATACTGGGCTGTGTCATAGATGCTTTAAAAACATTGCCTAATTTGATTTCCATGGCAAGTTTCAGGACAGGGAGTAGTGATTCCCCTGAGATCCTACTAGGATCTCATCTTCCTTGAGGATCTCATCTCATCTTCCACTCAGCTAGTATGATTTGCCTTGTGCTATGGAGTAAGTGAGAAGTAAATCCAAGACAGCCTTGTTTTGTATGATTCTAAAGCTATTAATATTTCTTTCCTTTATTTTGTCTCATTTTTTGTGTCTAATGATGAAAGTATATTTTGAATATAGGGCAACTTCACATTTCATTTTATATCAACTGCCTCCCTGAAGTCCAGTATAAAAAGGTCTATTGGATTGCTCATGCCCCGGCAGTGACAATATGGCTATACTTTATCCATATTGTTGCCATAGAGAGCTTCAGTAGTCCCTTTTTATATTTTTCAAGATGCCAACATTTAGAACACATTTTGGACAAATGCTACAGAAGAGATTTCATTTCAATGACACATATTCCAACCCACATAAGAAATTTGCTCCTAACAGAAAACACCTGTAGACTCCTTTGCATCATGTCAAAGATGAATTGCAGCCTATTTTATAGTTTCTTATTTTGACTCCATGCATTATTCATCTTCCTAAGATTTCTTATTCATACCAGGTCTATGCAAAATGTCTTTCTCCAAAAGGCATGGTAATTGTCATAAAAATAATTAGCTTTATGACTACTCCAGTACGTCAGTAATAAATAACCAACATTTTATAGGTGATACAAGAAAGTTAACAGCTATGAGAAGACACTTGAAATAAATCCAGGGTTCTTGACTTTTACTTATGACTGACCTATGAGTTTTGGTGAAGAATGAGAAGAGTATATTTTTCCAAGTGATTTCTCCTTCAAAAAATGATGAACATCAGCACACTTCAGTAGATGAACTTGTATAAAATTTTGATTTGGTGTTTGGTAACCTGGGGACCCTATTATTGGAAACATGTTCTTCTCTCTCGGAATGTGTCTGACTTGCTCCAGGAGTTGAGAATCCTTTGAAAATCACACAGGCCTACAGGCTTCCACTTTAGCTTTCACCAAAATAACATAGATTTTTAAGGCACAGCTTCTAGAATCTGGTATTTCTTCTTAGGTTATAATCGTCCCCCCACCTTGCAAGCAACTGTCATCAGATAGAAAATAGGGTTAGAAAGATTTAACTAACAGTCCT
This sequence comes from Callithrix jacchus, assembly GCF_049354715.1. Taxonomy (NCBI): domain Eukaryota; kingdom Metazoa; phylum Chordata; class Mammalia; order Primates; family Cebidae; genus Callithrix; species Callithrix jacchus. The sequence continues at coordinate 96,718,033 of NC_133509.1, forward strand.
TAAAGGACGATGAGCATTGTTATTTTGGTATGGAATACTTCTTTCTTCACGATTAGCTTCCGTGAGAACAATAAAAATATTTAATAAAACATGTGACGCAGGAATTGGATAGTTTTTCTTTCTATAGAAACACAACTCTTTAATATTTACTGCTTAGCCATTTCCTATATATAAAATGATCTTAATTAAAATATAATTCTAATTAAACCAAAAATTTAAAAAAAGTAGCCTTTAAGAATATATTTATTTATGGCTTTTTTATTTTATCAATTGCTACTAATTATGTCTCAGATTGCCGGTTTATTCTGAGTACTTCAATATGTCATAAATCTTCCCAGCTCATGTTTGTGATAGAAGTTTGTATGTTAAACACATATACATACACACACCACAATCTTTTTTGTTGTCTCATTTTATACTTTCTTAATAATTTGAGATATCATGGACCATTTCCATTCTAATAATGACTTTTCTCAGATATGACAAGACCTTAAATGTATTTTTCCTTCTAACCCAGGGAACTAGACTTTTTGTCTATTTTTTGTCAATCTCTCTCTCTCTCTCTCTCTCTCTCTCTCTCTCTCTCTCTCTCTCTCTCTCTCTCTCTCTGTGTGTATTTTCTAAAATACCAGAAACCACTTTGTCTTCTTGTTAGCTGTAAGAAAGCCACCAAAGAAGTAGGATAGAGTATACATCTGGCATTATGATCCTTGGTGTGCTCTACCAATCAAGCTGAAATTTACCTAAGCTGCCAGGATATCTCCGTGGTTACTCTGCCATTGCTGAGCCCCCATGGCTTTAGGCTGATTTAGTATAAAATGAAAGGTCTCTGGTGTTGGTAACTAGGTAATTTTTCAGATTCTATCTGTAAGTTTCATTCCTTTTTGAGTATTGTAGAATATAACAACTGGGCACTCTTTTTATATAGAAACTAAGATTTGACTTCTTTTCAATTATTCTGGGATCATCTAACAATAGTTGTTGACAAAAAGTACAGAACTATTTTGTGAAAAGGCATCTTGCTTCTGGTTGTATCGGCCTCAACATTACAATGTTTCGTGGCACGCAATGGCAAATTCTTGAGTTTCAGAGCAGAAAGAAAGTGTTAGAGGTCATCTAGTGTATTAATGCCACTTTAGAGATGAATAAATAGAAAGGAATCAGGTTTACTTAGCCTCAGATATTTTCACTATTAACTTCATTCATTCATTCACGGAATATGCAGAGCCCCTGCCCTGTGTAGATTCTGCAGCTACAATGTATAATCACAGCCCCCCACACTTGTGGGCTCCCAGTCCATTGGAAGAGGAAGACTGACAAATATTCATCATACCAAGGGAAAAACTGTATCATAAAGGCATATTTGAAGCACTCTGAGACCACACCTTTGGTTGTAGATGAAGAGTTGACAGAGGAAGCAAAAACATTTTCTCGTAAAAAGTGAGTATCAGGTAGTTTAGGTAGAGCAGTCATCCTGGGCAAAACAAACAGAAGTCAGGAAAGAGCACAGTCACTTTGGAAAATGCTTAGTATGTCAGTGAGACTGGCACATAGGACTTCACAGCGAAGAGTGATAAGGAAAGGCTGAGTTCTCATGGTGCGGCAGCATTATTGGGGACATCTCAGACATAGCTGGGTATTCAGTGAGGACGAAAGGTCCTCTGTGAGTTGCTGTTGTCCTCAAATTAGTTCCAACCTGGTTGATAAATCGCCACCGATCTGAAGCCCCTTTCAGTGTCCTATTGCACCTCTAGACCTCCTCAGACCCAGTGATTCAGGAATTAAAGTGTTTACACTTTGGAGGAGGACTTTAGGATCCCCCCCAGCACTAAGCCCCGTTGGATGGTGCTGATTGTTAATTAATTAATTTTTTTTGAGTATTTCTCCTCTTGTATGCCACAGTAAAGAATTTGAATTTTATCTGATAGGGTAGGGCTTGGAAATTCAAATGCATCCAGGGGTCAGGCTGGCCACATAGAAATGAGTGAAGCAAGTGGATTGTGAACAGCAGGGAGAGGTGAAGATTATATTAAGTTGGAAGGATTCAAACTAATTTTGAAAAAACACTGTATCAGCAAACATGAATGAGTAGTGATTTTGACAGCTCCAGTGCTCAAACTTTGCAGTTTACGTAATAGGTAACCATAATGGCTTTTTTCCTTTAAAACTAGGAGAGTGATCAAAATTAATTTTTTACAAAAATTGCCAGCTCATCAAAATGGCAATTTTGGTAAAAAATGAATTTTTTCATTTTTGTTTTGATGAATAGAAATTATAGCGACCAAGGGGATATGAGGTGGAGAATATGCACTGTACTGATTTGAAGATTTGAACAAGAAGTTGCTGGCCCAAATTCAGAGATGTTGGGTTGCATATGAAAACAAGGTCTTCTACCAAACACTACATGTTCTCACTCAAAAGCTGGAGTTGAACAATGACAACACATGGACACACAGGGAGGGGAACACCACACACCAGGGCCTGTCGGGTGATTGGGGGCAAGGGGAGGGAGAGCATTAGGACAAATACCTATTGCATGTGGGGCTTAAAACCTAGATGATGAGTTGATAGGTGCAGCAAACCACCATGGCACATGTACACCTATGTAACAAACTTGTATGTTCTGCACATGTATCCCAGAACTTAAGTAAGAATAAAAAAATTCAATATAATAACAACAACAAAAACAAAGTTTTCTGTGTATAATAGAATGATGGAAAGAATGATTAAGGAAAATGTGTCATTTCTCGCTTAAAAATTTTCTCTTACCAAAAAAAGAGTTGTGGGAGCTAAAGCCACTGAAATCTCAGAGGGAACCTTGTAAATCTGTGATGCACTGTAGTTTAGTAATTTATACAAAATACTTGCAGAGGAAAAAAACCTCAGAAAACTTTGGGTAGTGAAATGGGATGGAACAAATGGCAAAAGGAAGCTTACTGTTGTTACTCTGCAGGGAACTTACGTGATAACATCGTTTACCGTCTTTTTAGCACTCTGGATAGGATTTATCCATTATCAAAGTTACTGAGTACATAATATGTGTTAGGTGGTGTTTTTTATGTGTGATTTTTAGTGGAATTTGTTGTTGAGAATTCACTATGTGCTCAGCACACTTCTAGGGACTGGGGATAAACTAGAGAACAAAACAGATAATCCCTGCCATCCATGAAGCCTCCATTCTAGAGGAGGAAACAGGCATAAACCTTATGTAAAATCAGGTTACGGAGAGCAAACAGAGAATGAATTGAGTCTGGGAAAGAAGAGAGTGTGAAATGAACTAGGTATGTAGAGTGTGGGAAATGTGATAACTGTGCAAAACATGTTGAAAGACAGTCTTTGGAGACCAAAAGCTAACAGAATTTGGAATGGAAGAAGGCAGTGTTGACGAGAGGAAGTTCAAAATCACCCGTGTTATCAGTCTACAGTGCTGAATGCTTGCAGCAAAATGATCCGCTAGGTTTGAATGAACTGAATTTGAGATTTTAGTGAAACATCCAAGTCTATCAGTGTTTCTCAAACTTCCGTGGGTGTCAGACTCACCTGGAGTACTTGTCAAAACTCTTAAGGTTCAGATCAGGCCCTTTTCCTTCCACCAGCCTGGGCCTTTGTGTTCTTTATTAGCCCAGTGGGTGGTTCTGACACACCAGTGTTTGAGAATCACTGGCTTAGACAGCCACAGATATAAGTCTGGAAAGAAAAACTGAGCAAAGACTAGAGAGGTATATGTTGGAGTTTCAAAAAGGTATTAATTGAAATGTAGGAATGGGCCTACTCTCCCAGCTGGCGAATATAATAAGGAAGGGAAGCCATAGGACAAGATTTGGTTGTATACATGTAGGTGATGGGAAGGCAAGGAGGAGCCTGAAAAAGGGACACACGAATTATTCAGCATATGGGGAAAATGCAGAGAGCTCAGTTTCCCTTTAACTGAAAGGTGGGCTCTATGGAGTCAAAGAGATTTGACCTCAGGATTACCTTATCACTGACATTGTGCCCAGCATTTAATAGACAATCAATATTTGTTCATTGCATAAGTCAATGCATCAGTGAATGGCTAATAACAAATTTTTAGAAGGTAAGTAGTCATATCACATGCAGTGACTGAGGTCAAGAGACTTGAAACCTAAGGGATAGCTAGTAGATTTGGTCAGAGGAAGTTATTGCTATGCAAGATAATTGGGTAATTAAGTTTAAGCAGTGAGTTTAGGCCCTCTAGTCATTTGTAACATTCATCTTGAGCTGTTAATGAGCACTGTAATAGCAATAAGATATAAACACATCGAATATACACACATGTGCATATGTATACATTGTATGCATGTATACATGTAAAAGTGTAAATATTTAGCTCTAGGGTGTTCATAGTGTCCTGTGGTTCTGTTAATGTTCTGGAGCTGCTTCCTTCAGTCTGTAAATCTTGTGGGATGAAGTGTGTCTCAGGAGTCTCAAAGGTTGTAGGTAGAGAGCAAATCTATCTTCAGGAGGTTGGAACATAGACAAAAGCAATGAGATTCCAGGGACATGTCTCCAGTAAGCTAGATAATCCATTCGCCACCCTCAGTTTTTCAGTGATTGCTCCCCAAGAATAGATATGACTTCTAGAGATTGCATAAAAATATAAAATCCTATTTTAAGATTTGTTTAAAGCTTTTTAATTCCAGACACACATTTCCTTTGAAAGTATAAACTTTAGTGTCATAAAGCAGAGATGCTTATTAGTCAGCTCTCTGGGGTCTGCAGATTTGTAGATGAAACATCCGACCGTTTTTGTATGTTGAAATGTCATGCCCAACGTGATCTCAATGAAGATTCATTTATCCTTTTCACACTGTTAAGGGTGGTCTATGGAGGATAGAATTATCTCAGTCCACATAAACAGAACCCATTACTGCTAATGGAAGTTTTCCACGTGGCCATGGAGGTGAATAGTCATTGAAATAATCTAATCTAGACTTTCATAGTCATTTTTATTTAACTATTTTAAGATTTCCATGATGATCTCTTTTTGTGATCAAATGCTATTTGACATTGTTTGCAGGTATCTGGTGATGGGTCTGAGGTTGTAACTTTAACAGGTGTAAGTATTTCTTTCCTCTGTTTCAGCTGGAAGTTTTGAGAGTGAAATATTCACAGCCATTAAGAGACCTCCAATTTAATTTCTCAACATGCTTATTCTATAGTTCACATTCAATCCAGAGCACTGGAGGAACTGAACAAGTGGACATTGTAGACATCAGATAGCTGGCCATGGCGTTGGCCATGGCCTCTCAGGATGCTCAGAACTTCTTCCAGCCTTTCTCTTCCTGGATATCTCGGGTTTATGAAGCTCTCCAGCAAGCAGGAGATATGTTATCTGCTTCGCTGGTTAACATAAGCAAACAAGACTCTAAGTTGAATGACAAGCTAGATCAGGACTTAGATAATATTCAGATTCAGGAAACGTACTTTGAAGATGAAGAACAAGAAAATGATTGGAGTCAAGAGGATGCAAATTCCTTGTTTCTGGAAGTGGATCATTTCTCATGTTGTAATAGTGATTTGCAGGACTCTGCCCAAGGTTCAAGCCCCAGGCTTAGCCAACATGCAAAGGACTCATGTTCCACAATGTCCCAGTGGCCCAATCAGGCCAGTGATGACCACAAGTCACCACATGTGCTTTCTTCTATTGCTGAGGAAGAGCATCACCTTGAAAAGCAAAGAAGTGGCCTTCAACATGGCTTTGACGGCCAGCTCCCTGGTACTTTAGAAACTGTTAATGGAAAAAAGCAAGGTAAGCTAGCCAGTCATCATTTTCTCTGGCTTCCTCCAAAGAGCATTTCTACTTATTTTATTTTGACTTGTTTTTAGTTATGTGGATTTTATTTTTCTCTGTCTTATACCTTCCCACATACTGGCTTCTGATTGAGAGATATAATCCCTAGGAATATTTTCAATATATAAAACTTTGGAAGATCCATGTTTGGGAGTTCCATATTTCAACACAATAGTTCTGAGCAAGTGAAATGGTGAAAACGAGTCTGTGGATTCTGTTTGAGAAGCCCCTTGTGCACATGTCATGCTTTTAAAAATATCTTGTAAAGTGTTCTTTTTTCTTCTAGGTTAGGAATTTCTAGATGTTACTATATTATTCAGTGTGAAATCCTGTGCAAAAAGCCATACTTATTGCAGAATTTTTAGTTGATAACACTCCAAGAACACTTCTCACAGTGTTTCACTGAGACGTGATGTGAGATGACAGTGGATAGGAAATCTTTGAAATAAGAATAGTTTGATTTTCTTTTAGCTCTGAATGGTAAGGACACATTTAATAAAAACTGCCTGTAAAGATTTATGCTGCGAGAACTGAGCACATGTTGGGTCTTCAATAAATGTATAATGAATATGATAAAAAATGTAACTGACTCTCTACAAGTAGTGGTAGTGTGTCCCAGCATGAATTTCTCATGCCTCTAATACTCTAACCTTGAAGTAAGGACATTCCACCTGGATAAGGGACAGAGGTAAATGATATGGACAGAAGAGAGTTGGGTATGGGTGCATGACGTGTAGTTGTAATGACACATAAGTCATACAGATTGGTGAATCATTTACGTGATACAAAATATTAATGTCCTTCTTGTTGCAGAGAGCAGACTTTTCTGAGTACTTTATAGTTCATTCATTTTCCAGGATTCCTATTAGCTTTGTCTTTTTAGGGAACAGTTTTATCCAGATATATGAAATCTTGTCATACAAGGAAGCAATTTCATATTCTTCTTATAATGCTTTCTTGATATTCAAATTAAGGTAACATTGAAATGCTAGAATAAATTGGTAAAAGTGAGGTATTCTTTCTGAACCTGATAAACTATGGATAATTGCAATTTTGAGTCTTTTAAAATTGTCTGTAGAGATATTCTAGAAATATCTGGGCCAGCAGTGGATTTTCTTAGATTTGAATTGACATTTTGATTTCTGTTTTAGAAAATTCTTGAAAAGGTTGAACTATATTTGAAATTAATGTAAATTTGGCTTACCACTGATTTTGCTAATTTTTGTAATTATAAAATCTAATGGCAGTAAAACAATTGTGTTTATTTGGCCCTTCAAGCAATGCTTATGCACTAGATTGGAGCCTTCAGGAAGGCAGGGACCATGCCATATCATGTCTGTTTTTTTTTTAACAATGAGCACAGTGTTGGGTACGAGATGGAACAGCAACAAGAAAAGCTAACAATGTTAACAGGTAGATGATATTATTCTCACTTGACAGTTGAGAAAATTGATGGCGAGAGAGTTTGAGAACCTACCCAGTATCCACATTTATTATAGGAAGAAGCAATCTCATTCGAAAATTTACATGTATACATATTCTCTTTTTTTCCTTTTTAAAGGTATAATTTACTATAATAAAATTCATCCTTAGTGTATAGTTCTGTGCTTTTTGACAAATAGACACAGTCTTGTAACCACCGCAATCAAAGTATAAAATGGTTTTGTTATGTCAGATAATTCTCCTACATTCCTTTTTAGTCAATTCTTTCTCTACTCCAGCCCCAGGCACATGTGGATACATTTTTAGTTTCTGTTGTTTTATCCATTTCAGAATGTCATATAAATGGAATTACAGTTTGCTGTCTTTTGAGTCCAACTTCTTTCACCTATCATAATGCATTTGAGATTCATCCATGTTGTTGTGTGTTTCAGTAATTTTCCCTTTTTAATTGCTGAATCGTATTCCATTGAATGAATGCACCATTTTGTTGATTGATCAGGTAAGGGATATTTTGGTTGTCTCTAGTTTTATTTATTTCCAATGTCAAATGTCTATTATTTCTTTTTCCTGATTGATTACACTGGATAGGACTTCTGCTATAATGTTAAAAGAGACTAGTGAGAGTGAATATCCTTGCCCAATTTTAAACAGTGTAAACACTTCAGTCTTTTCCTATTACTTAGTAGTTAGGTGCAGGCCTCTGTAGATGCTCTTTATTATGGTGAAGAAGTTTCCTTGTATTCTAACTTCTTGGGAGTTTTTTTTTTTTTTAATCAAAAAAGGATGTTAAATTCTGTCAAATGCTGTTTTATATCTATTGAGATGATCATATGACTTTTCTTGTTTAGTATGTTGAAATTACACAATGTTTTGAAAGTTGAACCAATTTTGCATAGCTTGGATAAAATCCACTTGGTCATGTTATGGTATAATTTTAATGTATTACTGGGTTTGATTTGTTAGACTTTTGTTGAAGATTTTTCTCCATTTATTTTTATTAGAGATATTGGTCTGTTGTTTCCCTTGGAATGTCTTTGGTTCTGGGTAATGTTGACTTCATAAAATGAGTTGTGAAGTGTTTCTGCTTTTCTATAGGCTTTTTAGAAATTTATATACAATTATTATTATTATTTTTTGATGTTTGTTAGAATTTTTCACTGAAGTCTTCTGAGCCTGGGATTGTTCTTTGTGGGAAGGTTTTGAAACCAAAATTCAATTTATTTAATAGGTATAAGAGTAACCTAGTTATTTGTTTTTTTCTTAAGTGATTTTTTGACACTTTGGGTTTTTCAAGAAATTTTTTCATTTCATCTCTGTTGTTGAATTTATGGACATAATAGTTAATTACTACTTTTTAAATGTTGTTAGGATTTACAGTAATTTCTCCCTTTATTTCCTGATATTGTTATTTAGTGTCTTTTTTTATTGTTGCTCTGTCTGGCTAGAGGATTATCTATCTGTCTATCCACCTATCTATCTGTGTTTCTTTTCCAAATACCTCATTTTTTGTTTCATTAATTTTTCTCTGTTGTTTTTCTGTTCTTAATTTCATTGATTTCTGTTATTTTCTTTGTTTTTCTTGCTTTAGAAATATTTTTTTATTTCTTTTTTCCTTTTATGATGTGTAAACTTAACTCTCAGCAGTGCTTTTAGCTGCATCTAATATTAATATATTTTGTTTTTATTTTCATTTGATTAAAAATGTTTTCTAATTTCCCTTGTTACTTCTTTTTACTGCATTGATTATTTAAAAGTGTGTTGGTTAAGCTCCAAATATTGGGACTATTCAATATCTTTTCCTGTTGTTGAGTTCTAGTTTCATTACATTATGGCTTGGGCATATACTTTCTATTATTTTAGTTTTTAAAAATTAAGTTTTGTTTTATTATCTGTCCTAAATTGTTGAATGTTTCACGTGCACTTGGGAAGATTGTATATTCCGTTATTGGAAAGAGTATTCTATAAATTACGAGTTGTTTGAGGCTGCTTTGAAGATTTTCTAATACTTACCTTGTCTCTCAATTTTTTTTTTTTTTGAGTCTACTGATTTTGTTCTGTTGATCACTAAGGGAGGAGTATTGAAGTCTCTAATTCTGATTGTGGATTTGGCTATTTTTAAAATTTTTATCAGTTTTTGCTTTATATAGTTTGAAGCTCTGTTGTTAAGTACATACACATATTAGAAATATATATCTTCTTGGTGAATTGACCTCATTGTCATTATGTAATATACCAATTTTACCTCTGGTAATATTTCTTGTCCTGAAATGTACTTTGATATTAATACAGCTACTCCAATTTTCTTTTGATTAGTGTTGACACGATATATTCTTTTCCATTCTTTAACTTTAAACCTATTTTATATAGTGGTTTTTAGTACATAGCATATAATTGGTTCATACTTTATAATTCAATCTGACAATCTTCCACTTTTAATTGGTGTATTTTAACTGTATTGAATATAATTATTGATATTGCTGAATTAAAATATATCTTCTTTCTAGATTCATTTCTGTTTGTTCCATCTGTTCTTTGTTTCCTTTATCCTAATTTTTTCTGCTTTCTTTGTATTGAGTATTTTTGTGATTTCATTACATATTCACTCTAGGCTTACATTAAAAAAGCTTAATGGTCACCCAAGGATCCCTAATGCATGTATCTTTAATTAACTTCAGTCTATCTTGAAATAATACTGTACTATTTCACATATAGTTTGACAGTGTTGCAACAGTATACTCTCAATTCTTCCTGCTTATCCTTTGTTTTACTGATGTCATATATTTTACTTTTATACATGCAATAAACATATAATACACTGATACTGCTTTGCTCTAGACTATTGGTTGTCTCTTAGAATGGTTAAAATAAGACAAAAAAAAAAAAAAAAAAGGCTGAGGTGGCAGGATTGCTTGAGCCCAGGAGTTCAAGGCTGCAGTGAACTGTGATTGTGCCACTACACTCGAGCCTAGGTATGAGAGTGAGACCCCATCTTTAAAAATAATTAAAATAAAAACCCTCCTTAAAACCAAACAAAATTTAAAAAGAGAAAAGATTATATTCACCTAATTTATGCCACACAAAACATTCTTTAACTTTGCATATATATGTCACTAATGAATTGTCTCAACTTTTCTTTGAAACATGTTTGACATTTATATTTGAAAATATTTTAGGTATTTTTATTTATTACCTTCACTTATTCAATTTGAAGTATTCTTCATTTTAACGTTTCTTATATTGTGTATATGCTGCTAATGAATTATGTCAGCTTTTGTCTGAAAAAATTTTCTCAATTATTTGAAAAATATTTTAGCTAGGTATAGAATTTTGATTGACAATCATTTTCTTTCAGCACTTTAAGATTGCCGTTTCACCATCTGATGGCTTGCACAATTTTCATATGAGAAAAGCTGCTATAATTTTTTCCTTTATTTTTCTGCATGTATGTGTGTTTCTTTCACTTGGTGCTTTCATTTTGTCTTTATCTTTGGTTTTCAGCAGAATGTGTATAGGAGTGTTTATGTGTGTACATGCATGCATGTATATGTTTTGGTATTTGTTTTTCTTGTATTTTCTAAGCTTATGAGGTCTTTTTCTTCTTTGTATTTCAGTTTGGGTAGTACCTACTAACATTATCTTCAAGTTTACTAATATTTTCTTTGATAGCATCAAGTCTACAAAAGCATGTTTTATTTCTGTTACCATGTGTTTCATTTCTAGCATTTTGATTTGATTGCATTTTAAAATAGTTTCAGTCCCTCTGCTGAAATTCCTCAATTTATGCACATTTCCCCCTTTCCATTATGGCTTTTAATGTTTTTATCACACATATTTTAAAATTCCTTGTCTGATAGTTCCAATATCTGAGTCATACTTGAGTTTGGCTTTCTTGATTGTTTTGTCTCTTGACCGGGTGTTTTTTTGTTTGTTTCTCTTTTGTTTGTCTTGTAATTTATGACTGAAAATAGAACATCATATGTAGGAAAAGTGTGTGATATTTTTTGCCTGGAAGTGAGCAAGTCTTTTCAAATGCAGGGTGTTTAGTGTGAGGGGGTTGAGTCAGTTTAGTCAGCATTTGAGTTGGGTTTTAGTTTTATTGTTATTGTTCATCTCAGTGCAATACAGTCTTCAAAATTCTCTATTACTACATTGTGTTTAGGGTAGGGGATTGTATGTTACATGATTTTGTCAATATTAGCTCCATCCTTAACATTGTCTCTTCTTTTTGCCTATGCATCAGAGAGTCTCTCTCTTTTCAGGCTTTTGTCCCTTTCCCAGGAAAAGCCTGTTATTATGCGTTACTTATTGTTTGCTAGTGTGATGTGGTTGCGTTGGAGGTTGTATTTTCTGCTGTTCTAGAGTGCCCTCCATCTAGGCAGTCGCTGTGTTCCTATGTCTTGGGGTCAGGACATACTTAGTAATCCTGCCTCTCTCCCCAGAGACAGGGAAATCTCCAGTGGTCTGACCCCAGGACTTTTTCTTGCCCCATCCCCAGGGATAGAAGTGTTTATCCTGTTCTGTTCACTCACCTTAATGTGTCTTTATCTGTGGTCTGAAAGCAACAGGATTTGCTATTTTGTTAGTCTATTTTCATGCTGCTATAAAGAACTGCCTGAGATTGGGTAATTTAAAAAGAAAAGATATTTAATTGACTCATAGTTCCACAGGGCTGGAGAGGCCTCAAGAAACTTAAAATCATGCCAGAAAGGCAAGTAAACATGTCCTTCTTCTCATGGTGGCAGCAAGAAGAATGAGAGCTGAGTAAAGGGGGAAAGTCCCTTTTAAAGCCATCAGATCTCGTAAGAACTTACTATTATGAGAATAGCATGGGGGAAACTGCACGCATGATTTAATTCTCTCCTACCAGATCCCTCCCACTATGCATGGGGATTATGGGAACTGCAATCAAGATGAGATTTGGGTGGGGACTCAGCCAAACCATATTAGCTACCCTTCCCCAAGTGGCCTAAGGCTTTTGTTTCATAGCGGTAATTCAAGAGCAGAATATTGGTAGGGCTTCTTACTTTGCCTGTAGTAGCCATTGTTCCTCTCCCTGATGACTATACCATGACAGCAGCTTTCTCTGCTCCTACTTTCCACCTCATGTTTCTTGTGAGTACCTGGTGAGCTCTGTGAAGACCTCCTAAGTGGGCTTGAATTTCCATTTGGTTTGTGACTCCCATGGGTTCTGTACTTCTGTGCTAGTCCACTTGGCCTTTAGAAATAACTGGAAAGGCCAGGCGCGGTGGCTCAAGCCTGTAATCCCAGCACTTTGGGAGGCCGAGGCGGGTGGATCACGAGGTCAAGAGATCGAGACCATCCTGGTCAACATGGTGAAACCCTGTCTCTACTAAAGATACAAAAAAAAAAAAAAATTAGCTGGGCATGGTGGCACATGCCTGTAATCCCAGCTACTCAGGAGGCTGAGGCAGAAGAATTGCCTGAACCCAGGAGGCGGAGATTGCGGTGAGCCAAGATCGCGCCATTGCACTCCAGCCTGGGTAACAAGAGCAAAACTCTGTCTCAAAAAAAAAAAAAAAAAAAAAGAAAGAACTGGAAAATATTAGTTTGATTCTTAACAGCTTGTATGAATCTAGTATCTGCCCCTTGCAAGCAAGTGCTTGTGTTCTTTCTCTCCTTGAAATAAGTTGCCTCTTTTTAACTTTTGGATTAGTTGGGTGCTTTATGACTTCAGCTGTCTAATAAGTTTAAGAAAATATGTCATTTTACAAATTATCTAAATGTTGTTATTGTTTAAAGAGTGGGAGCATTATTTCCAACTGTCTATATCTTAAGTGGAAGCTGGAAAATAGAGTTTATATACTTTACACTGTGAAATTGAATTGGACATTCTTATTAAACTGGGTAGCATGTGTGGGCTGAGGGATAATTGGGTAAATAACATGTTGGTCTTCCATTAAATAGTTCTGTAATGTGTAAGATATATGTAACCAATCCTGTAAAAAAGTTTGTGAGAAGTTATACTTATGTATATGATAACTTTTGAGATGATTTTGTCAGAGGTGATCAGATAAGGTTGTTGTGAGGATAAGTCAGAATTTAATAGGTGAATGGAAGGAGAAAAGCATTCCAACTGGAGGAAATGTCATGAATGCTGACATGTGAACAAACCTGACATTTTCAGGGATGAAACATCAGGCTAGAGCTAAGGCTGTGATTGGGAAGGTCTTTGTTTTTTGTTTTAAGAATTTAACCTTCATCCTATGCATTAGTTCATTTTCACACTGCTATAAAGACATCCCTGAGACTGGGTCATTTCTAAAGAAAAATATTTAACTGACTCACAGTTCTGCATGGCTGGGAGGCCAGAGGAAACTTACAATTATGGTAGAAGGTGAAGGGGAAGCAAGGCATGTCTTACTTGGCAAAAGAGGAGAGGGAGAGGGAGAGAGAGAGAGGGAAAGAAAAAATGCAAAAGGGGAGTGCCACTTTTAAGCCATTAAATCTTGTGAGTTCTCCCTCACTATCACGAGACCAGCATAGGGAAACTGCTCCCATGATCCAGTCACCTCCCACCAGGTCCCTCCCTCCACACATGGGAATTACAATTCAAGATGAGATTTGAATGGGGACAGAGAGCCAAACTATATCATCCTGTAAACAGCTGGAAATCTTAGGAAGATCTTAATCAAGGGTGGTACCCAAAGAACTCTGATATAGAAGGATAACTTTAGCATCAGTTCAGAGGCTAAACTGGGGGGAGAGAATATGTGTTAGGGAACTATTATAGTAGCTTGTGAGAAGGAACCTGTGTAAGGGAATATGAACATATAAAGAGAAATTATTATTTTGCCATTGCTCTGCGAAAAAGGCATCTCATAAAGAGAGTCTTTGATACGGCTCTGGCATGCAATAGGGTACTACCTCATTACAGTAGAGGTGGAAGACCGGGTTCCCATCTTGGTCTCTTTGACCCTTGAACTGGTGCTCTTCATGAATGCTGAGTTAGATTGGGAGTTCCTTCTCCTCATATGGTTTTCACTGACCCCGAGGCGCAGGTGGCCTCGTTAACACTGGGTGCTGGTGAAAGTCTTGGGTCTCTACTAGACCTCCTCTGACATCATGATTGGGGAGGGGGAGGCATGCCTCATGACTTCCAGGTGGGGTGGAAGACGAGATTTCCCAGATGGTCCAGTGACACTGTTCCAGTGGGAGATACTCACCTTAGGCATCAGGGATGAAAGTTCCCATTCCTAGCTTGGTCTTGTCTGGCATGCCTTGTGAGAATATTGGGGTGCCTCATTACGGATTGGTGAGGATGGAAGTCTAGGTTCCCTATGTGGTCTTGTTGTCATGGGTGAAGATGAGGACACAATTGTTTTCCTGTGCTGTTTGGCTGGAGTAAAGCAGTTCCTACCTAAACATTTTCTGTCTTACTAGGCTGCCTCTTTCCTAGTCCTTGGGCAGAGAGAGCAAGCCTTTATTGAGACTTTTGTTTTGGTCAGTGTATGTTGGCATTTTGTGTTGCCAGCTTCTTCAGCTTCAGGTCTGGGATATATGAGGTAAAAAAACCCAGGGAGCTCACAACTGTGTTGTTCCTGAGTTCTAAGGTTCCTGTCCATTCTGCCGCTTCTCTGTACTTTGCAGCCTTCTGATCTCTGTTTTATAGACAAGGTCTAGGGTTTAGGGTGGTACTTAGAGGAAAGAAGAGGGAAGAGTATGCTCACTTTATCTTCCTGGAAGTCTTCACATTAGTCCTGAAACAGTATTATGACTTTGAATTCCACCCACTTCTTTCCATTTCACAGGGAAAATAAGAGCAGTAGAAAATGATAAAGAGTGGTGTGGGTGGATAAGTAGATATGAGGAGGAACATTTCTCTATAAAGAGAGGTGTTATACTATGGCCCCTTTTAACCAATCAAATATGTATTGAACACCTACCATGTACAAAGCACTGTGGGGAACAGACAAGTATATACAAGTGAGAGCCACAGGCGTCTCCTTCAGACTGCACAGAAGCTGGTATCACTTGTTTATTCTCTTCCAGAGGATGCAAAAATGTTTTTAGTGCCCTGGCTCTGTGGTGGCATTGGGAATTGGGAATGCAGCATGGGCTGAGAATGAGACAGCCTCGGCCCAGTTCACTCACAACTTTATAGATGGAGGAGCTTGCCTAAATTGCCTCTAGGGAACTTCCATTTCTCTCTCTCTAACTGACATAGCCCACTAATTTACTTCAAATGCCTTTTAGCCATTGAACAAAAGCTCTTATTTCTCTTTCCTCAAAATATTTAAATACCCTGAGGGCCCTATAAAACTAGGATATATGACTGAATTCTCAGGTGTATGGAGATTAAAGCACCTGTTTTTTTTGGTTTGTTTTTGGATTTTACTGATGAGTTAACAGTCTCGAAGACTCCTCCTGCACTCATTTGTTCCTTTATACCATGGGGTGATGTAAGACATAGTACATGGCTGCTCTGCAGTCTGCTGAAGAGAGGTATTAGGAGATACGCTAGGGAAAGGCACCATTTTAATCAGCGATTTATGTGCACGTCTTAAAAAGCCTTGTCAAGCTAACTTTTCCCATTTAACCTTGAGTTCTTTTCGTAATGTTGTATCTTGATTTTATGTTTCTTAATGTGCCATATTTTTCTCCACAATAGATTTTAAGCTAAATTGGCCCAAAACAAGAGGGATGCTGAATGCTTTTTGTAACCATGGAAACATTTCTGGGCACTTACTGAGGACCTGATTGCCAATAGTAATGTAACAGAGAAAATAGATACACTTCATTTAGCAGTTGCTGATGATTAAGAGGCAGAGAGACTACTTAGAGTGTCATCCCAAGATAGGCTTTTTGGTTTAAAGACTCAAATCCAAAACACCACCTTCTCAGTAGAGAAGCAACTATGACACCTTTGATATGTGATGGAAAGGAGTTCTAATTGCATTTAAAAATCATCTTTGTTTTCAGTTTTTCACCTCATGCTTTTTTGAAGCTGTTTTTTAACCGCATATATTTGTTTCCAAGAAATATGCTCAACATTTCCTGAAATAGCTGCTAATGGAATTAATGTATTCCAAGCACATTGGCATATAGAACTTTAGAAACAATATCAGAACGACTTAAAATGTAGAACAATAGGCTTTGAAATCATGGTGATATTTGACTTTTCAGCCACATTACTCTGTCAGGCTAATGTCACATGGAAGGGAAAATCCTACGGTGTTCTTAGTTGCTGGTTGATTTCAACCCTTTGTAGATTGAAGGTATTTTTTTTTTCTTTTTCTTTTTTTTAAACAAGCAATTAGCTGGGAGGTATTTTCTTCTGTCAGTATTCTTGTGATTGCTTGTGGCAATTGAGACTAAATGGTATCAGGTAATATAATGCAGCCGATTCACAAATCACAGGCCTTATCTTTTCTACAGGATGTGCTCTTGCATGTGAAATGTTGCATTCCACCTTTCCTTCCTTTGCAATACTGGAACTTTGCTGTTCCATTGCATAAGTGCTTTCTTGAAAGTAAGCCCATGCCTAGGAAAATTTATCTTCATTTGTTAATCCTTCATTTGATTGTATTTGCCATCATGTTTCTTGGTTATCCAGAATTGTGCAGGCAAAAAGTTTTACTCTTCTGTGACTCCTTCAGAATCTGTTTTCTACGAGCTTTATAAAGTTAATTTTCTTGATATTTTGATTTGCATGTTTTAGCAAAGGTAGTTATTAATGAACATGTTAGCAGCTGACATGCCGTTTTCAAAGCCTTGATGTTTAAGGCGAGAAGATGATTATTCCCATTGTTACTTATTTTGCAGCTTTGTGCCATTTTTGGAGGAAATTTCAGGCATATAAGTGCTGTCCTATGTGGACAGAAGTTAGAATATGTGGGATACAAAGGATCAGACTGTGGTTCAATTTTTACTTTGACTTCTGGATGTTGATTTGGCAGAATGGTGGAACATTTTGAAGGACAGATTCAAAATAAGAAAATTAAGTCTTTTTTTCGCCATTTGTACCATAATTAGGAATGGATTAGAGGAATTAGAAGCAAGTTATCCTCCAGATAAGCTTAAATTCCATCTTAACAATTCTCAAGGAATAAAAAAAAATTTTCTTTATTAGATGAATTATTCAATAAAATTTTTTTAATGCTCAGAAGTTTTCCTTGCCCTATAAAAAGTAAGAGCAGGGGTATCTTTTTTTCAATTACCCAGACTAAAGGGGAAGAAGTCAGAGCTAGGCAGGAACTACAAATCTAGTAACATCTTTCCTCATTTATCTTATTTCTTCTTCCTGAGGAAGATTCTTACCTGTGTGTTTGTGTGTTGTTTATGTATTTCTTTATAAAAATATCACGGAGATATTATCCTCTTCTTCCCTCTTCCTTATCTTTGGTAAGGAATGGGTATCTTCCCGTTCCTTTTTCTTTGGTAAATCCTTTTTCTTTTTACCCTGGTATCCTCTTCCCAGATCCACCCCTGAAGAGAGTGTCTTGTTTCTGAAAGGAGCCTTACAGTGGGAGGAGTTTCTGAAATGTTATAAGTTCTTCGTCTCTTTGACCTCATGTTAATTATGCTAAGGGATGGTCTAGGTCACTGCTAATGGAGCTCTTAGTGCCCTTTACATTTCCTAGTTTTTAAGTTTATGAAACGTTTTAAAATATAGTCATGAAACAGAGTCATAAATCACCCCTTTGCTAAATCTTAGCATTTTGTCATCTTTAATTCAGATTTATTTTAAAGAAGTCATCCAGGACAGAGGGAATTGAAATCTCCCGAGAAGCCCTTTTTGTTTTCTTTCTTTTCTCTGCTCACTGGGGTAAAACAAATCTAAATTTGGAAATTATGATTCCCATTGTGTTCTTTTCTTTCGCTGCATGCATATGTATCCATAAACTACATAAAACATAATTTTGCATGTTTTAAAACTTTATACAACTGATATGATGCTAAATATATTATTTTGCAACCTTTTTCCTTCCCTCTCAATGTTACATTTTTGAATTATGCAGATACATGTAGAGTTGTTTTATTTTTACTGCTACATGGTAGTCAATTGTATTAATTAATATACCATTTTTCCATCCTTAAGCTAATGAACATTTAGTTTATTTCTAAACTTTCACTATTAAAAATAATTCTGAAATATAAATATCTCTTGAGCACATATACTGGAGTTTATTTAGGTGGTATATATGAAGAGACAGACAGTCTTCCACACCTCTTTCTTAAACTAGGTAGTTTCTTCCCTGGTCGAGGTCTCTTGAATAAATTTTCTTCCCTTCCCCTGCTTTATATTTAGGTGGTTCAAATTGGCTCCTTTTCCCTGTCACCACGAGAGTCATAGTCAATAGAGAACTGAAGGCATTAAAAGAATCTAAGTATTATAAGTTGTCTGCTTGTTTAATAGCAAGTTTAAATAATGAATAAATGAGAACAGGGGAAGTGATTCCAGATTTTAGGAGGATTACAGGCTCCTTTGAAACCATAATGAAAGTTACAAACTTACTTAGGCAGAAACTGACATCATGACATAACAAAAAAAATTGATAATGACATTTGATGGGTTCATGGACTGTCTGAATTTCATCTGTGTTAATCCAGATTAAAGTCAACCAAGTGTACAAGATGAAACTAGTAATAATATAGTCAGGAGTCAATCACTGTACCATTCATTTTCAATTTGGCTTTTCTAGAAGATAAAATTGGAGAAATGCATTGGAATTTGTACTGGTTCTCAAACTAGTATCTCTCAGCTCAAATCCATTCTTCTAGATTCAGCTTTGGATGTTGCGTTTAGAATTCTGCAAACCACCATTCTCTTTTGTTGGCAGAATTCTCCTAGGTTCTTCTATGCCCAAACAGTAAAACGACACTGAAAGATGGGAGAAGGTGAGTAGGAACTTCTTTATTCCTGTTTTACTCACTGTCCCTATTGGGGTACTCCAGCACAGCCCTTCACTCTGCTCTCAGCAGTTTGGGTTCTAGTTTGTAACTTCTTTCAGTGATCCAGAACCAGCCTCATTGCAACCCACTCAGAGGAACAACACGAGTCAGACAGTTTCTCCTCCTCAGACGTCTGAGCGCAATTCCGTGGCACTTCCAATTTCTGATAATTTCACTGCTTCCCTTTGATTCCTCAGCCCTTCATGTGGTTGCTGCTTCATGCAGCTAATCTCTGGCCTGTTTCCCTGTTCTTTCCTAATCATTTGATTTCCAATACCTGTAAAACCAATTCCCTGTGTTAAGTTGCCTCTGTTGAAATAATTTCTTCTTCCCTAAAATTTGACCAATAGTATAAGGAAAGTATTGTCTAAGCATTTGTATAGATTTTAAAAATAGTCTATTTTAATTGCACAAAATCTAGATTCTGCAGGTAAACTGAGACTTTATGGAAATTATAGGTAACTGGTGAAGCAGACATCTATGTCTTACCCATATCTGATATTCACCAAACAAATAAATATAGCATGTCAGGTGATGAAAAGTGCCATGTAGAAAAATAAAGCAGGCAAAGGGGATACAAATTAATTGGATGAATGCTACCTTAATAGGGTGGTCCTATATTTTATAGGACGACCTCTCTGAGAAGGCAGCATGTAAACAGAGACCTGAGTGAAGTGAAGATGAGAGCTGTGCAAGTATTTGAGAGAAGAGCATTCTGAGTATAAAGAAAAATAAGTGGACATAACCTGGGATGGAGTGAGGAGTGTTTTGGTGTTTGATTAATAAGCCCATGCTTATTAGCATCTGGTCATTGGTAATACCATCCAGTTGTTACTCAGGAATTTCTGCTGTCCTAGAAAATTCCTAATGTTTAATAAATTTTTACTGAAGGATGTCAGGTATAGAATCATCATAGGAGACATTGTTGTTCATGGAAAGACTTCAAGAACTTTTATATTATCTCAATTTTTTTTTCAGGGGTGGGGGTGAGGATAAACAAAGTTGAAACATCGGGCATTATCTTCTTAAGCTGTAATATCAGAGCTTATTTCCAAACCAAAATAAGAACTTTAGGTTCATCTGGGACTACTTAGTTTTTACTCTGTTTTGATATCAGAAAAAGTAGCCACTGTAAAACCTATGTGCAGAAAGTTCGAAACTGTTCTTCAGCATTTAGATGCAAAATGACCAGCAGTTACTTCTGTTGGAGTCTACTAAATCAGTTTGTACATGAACTATGATTTCTTACCCTTAATATTTGCCTTTGCAAAGTTGGATTTATTCTTAGCCATAAAGTGATGTAGAGGCAATATTGCTTATGTCCCTACAATGATGCTATTTACACAACTGAACTAAACTCAAAGTAGGAATTTCTTGGTTTCTTACAAGCAAAGATAAAGTAAGGCACGAGCTCAGGTAATGGATGAATCTGGGAGTAAATCGGGTTCATGAGGAGTTCTATCCAGCAGTGCGAATGTTATCTTTGGGACCTGGTTTCTCCCCTTCATCTCCAGTTTTTAATCTCTACTTCCTCTGGGCTGGCTCAATTCTCAAGCTCCATGCATAGTGAGATGGTTGCCAGAACCTCCAGGTTTATATCCTACTAGGTTATAATCCAGTGGAGGAAAAAAAAACACTTTCTGGCAATAAGAAGAAAATTCTGGAATTAGCACTCATTGGCTTGATTCATGTGGCTTGACTTGAATTATGTGACAAACTTTAGCAATCACTGAAGCCAGGGAGATGTGATGTTCTGATTGGCCAGGCCTAAATCACCTGCTACTTCTGGTGTTTGGGGTAGAGAACTTTACCAGAAACGACCTGAGAGTGGAGGAAAGGTGATTTACTAGAAGACAATGAAGATTCCAAAAATGGAAAGAATATATACTGGTGTAAAAAAAACACAGTGAGGAGTTAGTGCCATTCATAGACCTCTCCACTTCTTTGATATTGAATGATGGTTACAAGCCTGTTTCAAGGAAAAGCCTAGATTTTTTTGTTTTATCATATGTATCCTATATCACCATAGGACCCCAAAAACCTGTTTCTCAGTGCTTATGTACCCATGTCTGCCACAAGTCAAGGAACATAATATATATTATTTTCATCATCTGTCATTGCTGATTTATATTATGGCTTTTCTCCTGCATGTTAAAAAGAACTCTCTGATATACCTTTTTAGACTGGCATCACCATATAGGATCTGTATTAGTTATCTATTCCTACATAATGTATTACTACAAATTTAGTGGCCTAAAACAACACACATTTTATTATTTCACAGTTTCTATGGATTAGGAATCCAGGCATGTGTTAACTGAATCCTTTGCTTAGGGTCTCACATGGCTACAATCAAAGTATCAGCTGGGCTGCATCCTCATCTGAAAGTTTGACTGGGGAAAAGTCTACTTCTATGCTCTCTCAGGTTGTTGGCAGAATTGATTTCTTTGTAGTTATAGGACTGAGGGTCCCAGCTTCTTGCTGGCTGTTGGTTGGAGGCCACCCTCAAACCCTGGAGGCTGGCTGGGGTCCCAGAGGCCACCTTGCCACATGGGCTTCCCTAGCATGTCTGCTTGCTTCATCAAGCTAGAGTCTGATAGCAAAAGGAATCTCATGTAGCGTAATCGTGGTGTGTTATCTTATCACCTCTGCTATATTCTACTGGTTAGAAGCACAAGTGCCATCAACACTGAAGGGGAGGGGCACCAAAGGCATGGACACTAGAATGTGGGGCTCAGGGGTAACTACTTTAGCATCTTCTTACCACAGGGTTCTATATTGTGCATTTAAATAAATAGAGAAATTGCACAGAAGGTGGGAGCTACATACATGCCTTCATATGAGTTATTTACTCATAGATTTTTTTAAATGAGGAAATTTCATTTTTGTCTTAAAAGGCAACTTTTACTTTACCTTGGCTATTCTGCAAATGGTGAATCCAGGAAGTGTTCTTATGAAGATTTTGGTTAAAAACTGAATCTATATACTTGAATTGATTTTGAAATTATGAAGAGAGTAAAAGGACTGCAGACTCTGCAGGAAAACTCACACTAGCATGTGCTTTCTCACAGAAAGTGCCTAAGACAAGAGACTTGCCAAGAGTCCTTATTGATTTTGTAGCTCACTTCAGGTGAGGAACTTCTCAATTGTGAATGGTAGTAATAATAAATATAGAATAGTAGGTATTTAACAACCTTAACTATAGTGGTTATCTATATATATGGTCATTAACTATGTTGCAACTTTAACTTATGGTAGACCTTTTATGTACATTATATTATTTAATCATCATTGAAATATTATCAAGTGTATCTAGAGTGGTGGTAGATTCTTATTCTTATTTTTAAATAAAAGGTAATTGTTTTAGGGAGGTTAAGTAGCTTGTTCAATGTTACTAGTTGGCAAAGAAGCTGGGTTTTAAACCACATGTGTCTGACTTACAACATCAAGGCATTCTCCTCATTGTGGTGGTTGGCCCAAAGGGGGGTTGGCCTGCCTCCACTTCCATCCCATGCCTTTGCTACAAGAAATTCAGCTTAGCAGTTACTGGCAATGAAAAAATTCCTGGGTGTTATGGTTTCTGAGAGTGGACTGAAACATTCCTAGGTTGAGTTTAAGGAGTTTATGGGAAAATAGGCTGTATTTGCAGTCTCCACTTTCCTGCCTGCTTCTTCATTCACTGCACTTTAGCTTCTATTCTGTCACTCCCATGGGCATGGTTTTTTTTTTTTTTTGAATTGCCAGTGACCTCCTGAATGGTTTAGTCATAAAATCAGTCTTCCACCCCTCTTCCTCCAACTTTACCTGACTTCTTTTGACAGTTAGAATGGTTGACTGTTTGGCCGGGTGTGGTGACTCACACCTGTAAACCCAGCACTTGGGAGGCTGAGGTGGGCATATCATAAGGACAGGAATTTGAGACCAGCCTAGCCAATATGGTGAAACCCCTTCTCTACTAAAAATTCAAAAATTAGCCAGGCATCATGCTGGGTCCCTGTAGTCCCAGCTACTTGGGAGGCTGAGGCAGAAGAATCTCTTGAACCTGGGAGGTGGAAGTTGCAGTGAGCTAAGATCATACCACTGCACTCCAGCCTGGGTGATAGAGCAAGATTCCATCTTCAAAAAAAAAAATTGTTGACTATTCCTCCCATGAAACTCATTCCTCACCTGGGTTGTAGACTCCACTTGTTCCTGGTTTTCTCCCTGCCATACCTGTTCATTCCTTTTCGTTCACCTTCCCCTACCTGTCCCTTAACTATTTGGTTCCCTCTTATGCATCCTTCCAGTGACTTCTGTGACAAATCTGCATCTCTAGTTTGGACTTCTTTCAAACCATGGGTCATAGATCCAGCTGCCTTCACATGGATGACAGCTGTCACATACATGTTTACAAACATAACCAATCATTTTCCTTTCTTATTTCAGTTACGGTAATCCTGTTTTAAAGTAAGATACAAGGCCATCTCAATCTCTTATCCTTCACAGCTCCTGTGATTCTGGCTCGGCTACTTGTAGCTGTCCAACTCCTCCCTGTCCCTATTACCTTAATTCAGATATGCATCCATTTCTGCCTGGTCTTTTCCAATAATGTCCGGAGTATAATGGCATGATCTCAGCTCACTGCCACCTCTGCCTCTTGGGTTCAAGCAATTCTCCTGCCTTAGCCTCCTGAGTAGCTGGGATTACAGGCACCCACCACCATCCCTGACTAATTTTCTATTTTCAGTGGAGACAGGGTTTCACTAGTTGGCCAGGCTGGACTCAAACTCCCGATCTCAGGTGATCTGCCTGCCTTGGCCTCTTCACAAAGTGCTGGGATTACAGGCATGAGCCACTGCGCCCAGCTGGTTTCTGTATTTTTATGTTTTTCCATCTTT
Organism: Callithrix jacchus; assembly: GCF_049354715.1. NCBI lineage: Eukaryota > Metazoa > Chordata > Mammalia > Primates > Cebidae > Callithrix > Callithrix jacchus. Next base: position 96,742,078 of record NC_133509.1, read on the forward strand.
AATTCATTCTTGAGTTTCCTCCTCAGAATGTTCATTTTAAACTCTGCATCAGATTTCATATCTTCTCGTACAAAAAGCCTTCCATATAACTTCCTTTGAAAGATACATACCCTTCAATGACTTACATCTATCATCTTCTAGCATCCTAAAATTCTAAGTACACTTCATACCTAAAACCTTTGGTTTCCTCTCCCCAGATGTGTGCCTTCCTGGTGAAAACTGCTCATCTCTCGAGAGTCATCTCAAGCAGCATTTTCTCTAGGAAGGCTTCCTTGTCTTCTTTCTCCAGCTTCTGTTGCATTCTGCACATTCCCCTCCCTGCCTTTTTCTGGCAGTTAGCTTCTTCCTCTTCTATGTTCCAACAGCATGCTACATTTCTCAATAATATAGATTTTATATTGTATCTAAACTTTTGTATAAGTAACCCACTCAGATCTGTAGACTCTAAGGGTTTATGCTTTTAGAATAATCTTTACATGGCCAGTATTTAGCATAGCATAAGTTTCATGAATGAAGAAAAAGAACGGCTTAATGGAACAACATCAGCCTGATCTTAGCTGTCACCACTGTATTTCATCATCTTCCAAAAAATGACCAGTGTAAATATCCTACAAACACTTATAGATTACAGATTTTTAGAAGAATGTGGCCAAAGTTCTTAACATATTTGACACTCTGTGTTTGGCTTATGAAGACATAAGGCAAAAAGACAGCATCCTAAGACTTGACTTGATCTCCTCCCAACATTAATGAGGTCTTAAAAAGCAAGTGCTATGATCTGAAGGTTCTTGTGTCTCCTCCACAAATTCATATGTTAAAACATAATCCCCAGTGTGATGATATTAGGAGGTGGGACCTCTGGGAGATGATCAGATCACAAAGGCAGAGCCCTCATGAATTGGATGAGTGCCCTCATAAAAGAGGTCCCAGAGAGCTGCCTTGCCTCTTCTACCATGTGAGGACACAGTGAGAAGACTTTTTCTCAGAAGTTGGCCCTCTTGAGACACTGAATCTGCTGACACCTTGGTCTTGAACTTCCCAGCCTCCAGAACTGTGATAAATACATTTCTGTTGTTCGTGAGCCACTCAGTTTATGGTATTTTGTTATTGCAGCCTGAACGAACTAAAATAAGTGAAAATAAATTTTGACTTTTATTGTGTCAGCCTTCACTTTAAGTTGTTAATTGTTTGTCTGAGATATGAGGCAAGGCACCTGAGTCCTTCCCCTGGGATGGTCCTGGAGCTCTGGTTGCACAGGTGTGGCTAAACTGGTGTCACTGTGCAGAGCAGCAGTGAACTAACCTGTTTCTGAAAACTTGTCAATAGCGAAACCATTACAGTGTCTCCTGATGTGTTCTGGCAACACCTCCTGAGCATGCTCCAGGAACCAAAGATCAAGGGAGCTCTTCTTGGCACTCCAGCTGTGGAAATGAAGTCATGATGTTTCGGTTTCCATGGCACAGCCCCAAGTCATTTTCACAAGAGGTGTCCTCCTGTTAAAAAAGTTGTTTTGCAAAGATGAGAGAGATGTTATATATACCAGAGAGGCACTATTACTCAATATTACTGCTGAAGAATATTTAATAAGGTCATCATGATTTGAGTCTGAAATAATTCAAATATAGTTTTTGCTATAAAGTTGTGGCATTGATTATGATGGGATTCTTGTCAATTTATAAGTATTTGACCCCTACTGCTATGATTTAATCTACATTAACTTTATATCATTATTAGTGATGTACATATTTGAGCTCTCCTGCTAAACTGTAGACTCTTTAGAACAGGGATTGTGTATTATCACCCATCCCTGTATCCCATCACCACTGTGTTTAGTACTGTGATTTGCCTGTGCTAGATTCATAATAAATATTTCACGACTTTTGTTAGAGGGAAGGTAAAATTTTGCTGAGATTCTGCCATAACTTTGTCAGGCAAAGTAGAAGATTTGAGGAGGACATGCCAAAAGAATCTTAGTGGCATGCCCCTTTGGCTAGCTCTGTTTTAAGGAATTTTTGAATTAGGGGAATTTAAAAACAGAAAATTTGTGAAAACTGATATTCATGAAATACTGGTTTTAGTAATAATTCTTTAGAGATCTGAAGTTTTGTTGATGGTGTAGGAAATAAATTCTTCCTCCTACTTACCTGGGCATTTTCTCTTAGTCTCCTTTGCTTGATCTCCAGAGCCTCCCTGACTTCTTAATGTTACCATGATCTGGGGCTCAGCCTTAGGATTGGTCTCTCCTCCTGATACCATCACATCCCAGTCGCATTCACATGCCGACAAGTGTATAAACTATGCTCAAATTATCCAAGTGTATGCTTGCAACTCTGCTTGGATGTCTAAGGATAATATGTCAAACTTAGTGTGTCCAAATCTGAATTTCTGATCTCTCAAAATCCTATACTTTCCACAATTGGGCTTACCTTTAAATAGCAACTTCATTTTTCCAGTTTCTCAGGTTAAAAATCTTGGAGTTATTCATACCTCTCCCTTGTATTTGTGCATGTAATCTGTCAGCAAATCTGGTTGGCTCTACTATAACGGTATATCTAGACTGAGGCTGCATCCTCCTACCATCACTGCTATCATGGTGCTTTAAGAAACCATTATTCTCCGTGTGTGTTTTGTTTTTGAAAGAGGGTCTTGTGCTGTTACCCAGGCTGGAGTGCAGTGGTGCGATCATAGCTCACGGCAGCCTTGAGCTCCTGTGTTCAGGTGATCCCCTGACGTTAGCCTCCTGAGTAGCTGGGTCTGCAGGTGCACACCATGATGGCTGGCTAATTTTTTCATTTGTTTATAGAGACAGTGTCTCACTATGTTGCCCAAGCTAGTCTTGAATTCATGGCCTAAAGCAATTCTCTGGCCTCAACTTCTCAAAGTGCTGGGATTATAGGTGTGAGCCACCTGGCCCTGTATTATTGAACTTACCTCCTGATTTCTCTGTATCCACCTCTCTCTCTCTCTCATATGGTCTATTTTTGACATAGTGCATTCCTTTTGAACTATGTCAAAGCATGTCATTCCTTTGCTATCAATAATTTCCAAAGCATTTAGAGTAAAAGTCAGAGCCCCTGTAGTGGCTATAAGGTCCTTTGTCATCTAGCTCTGTCACCTCTCTGACCTCATTCTGTTCCTTTCTCCTTGTTCACTCTGCTTCATCAACTCTGGTCCCCTTGGGCCATCTTCTTCTTCTTTTTTTTTTTTTTTTGAGACTGAGTCTTACTCTTGTCACCCAGGCTGGAGTGCAATGGCATAATCTCAGCTCACTGCAACCTCCGCCTCCCAGGATCAAGCAATTCTCCTGCCTCAGCCTCCCAAGTAACTGGGATTACAGGCACCTGCTCCCCCACTTGGCTAATTTTTTGTGTTTTTTAGTAGAGGGGGTTTTACCATGCTGGCCAGGCTGGTCTCGAACTCCTGACTTTCGGTGATCTGCCCACTTCAGCCTCCCAAAGTGCTGGGATTACAGCCATGAGCCACCATGCCTGGCCTACCTTTGGGTCTTCTAAAACACTAGTTGCGCTTTTGTACTAGCTGTTTCCCCTTCCTGGAACATCAAAACTCTACTTATCCCCAGGGCTGGCTTACTCACTTCCATTGGGTCTTTGCTCCAATGTGCCCCCCTCAGAAGCCTCCCTGACTACATGAATGTAAATGGTACCTCCCTCCACTCTCCACCTGTCCCCATCCCCTTTCCATGCCTTGTTTTTCGCTCTATGTTACTTCTTACTCTTGGACCAGCTTTACTTCTCTGTTTCCATCCACCCCTTTCACTGGTGTTGCACCTGCATCTGTGCTTGCCTCATGGTGGTAACATATCTTTGTTGAATAAATGAATGAATACTTTAAAAAAAATTTGGCGTACTCTGTTTCCAAATAGTTCATTCTGGCAGCATTCACAAATTTACAAAGAGACATTTTTAGCTTTGTAATCAGTGGAATTATAAGCTATTGACCTGTAAGGAAAAGTGAGGTTTTTCTTCACAACGCCTTAGAAGGGAGTAGGCCAGAGCCTGAACAGAAGGAACAACACTGTGGTAATAGAGAAGATTTTATTTTGAAGCTTAAATTTTAGCAGATAGTCAAGCAGAATTAGAATGTACCTGTTTCTTGGAATTGGGGAATGTGGAACTAAACAAGAAATGAAGATATTTCATATGGTTTTTTCATGAAGTGAGTCTGTCCCATTTTCTAACTTATCACAGTGAGCATGCATGTGAAGACCCTGGTCTTCGGAGCTATCGGAGTTCAAATGCTGACACTGCTAATTTCTTGTGGTGCACCTGTGGGAAAATTACTTAAAGAGGCTCTCTTTTCTCATCTGAAACAGGAGGATAATGGCATCTAATTAAACGTGAGAACTTATGCAAACCTAGGCACAGAATTAGGATGAAATAAGCACACTTTTCTTTTTTCACGTATTGCTGTACTTTTTTTTTTTTTTTAATCTGTATGGTCTTTTGAAATATGAAGGTTGGTCTAGAATCAGAGGAGATGCTTCTAGGTGTGTGCTTCTTCATGGGATACATTTGCAAACACAGTGAGTCCTCTTTTGTTAGCCAGCTATATATATTATCAGACAATAAGCAGAGTGTAATCTAAGTCGTGGGAAGTCCCTGCTACACTCTGAGTGAGGCATTGCCGTGGAGCGGGCACTAGCCCCTTCCGAGGCTCCTGTGAAGATGAGCTGCCTACCATCATTTAAAAGTGCTGATCTGACACCTGATTCTAAATGGTGGCCTGACCACAATCCCATCAAACACTAGTAATGCTGCCAGAAGCCTTGGAGATAGGAGGTAGTGAGAATTAGTCAAGGGATTTTTTTTTTTTAAATAAAGAAATACTTTCAGGTTTTTCCTAACTTATTAGTTAAAGATAGGTTTAAATTCATGAAGGAATTTGATCTTATCTGGGTCACTTCATAAATCACATGTAGTGGTTCCTGAAGAAATTTGCCTGACAGTCTTGATGGAGTTCTCATGTTGAATTCTGATCCCTTATTTTGTGATACCTTATTTCAGTGGGATGGAAAGAACTTTAGTGATTCTAAAATGTATAAAACCCTCAATTATTTCATTTTCTTAAAGAATTTCTTTTCTATCCACAGTAAATAGTAAAAGTATATTTAAAAAAAATAAAAAGCCACCCCACTCAAGTTTACTGTGTGTGTTTATATCTTGTATAATATAATAAATGATAATATCCATCCTGTCACCTAATTTTAGGAAAGCAGATGTGATTCTATCACATACACCTCTCCCTCTCCCTCTTTCTGTCTCTTTTTCTCTCCATCTTTATTCTTTTATAGATCTTTGGATAGTTCCTAAAGGTACCCATACATTTTCATAGGAAATGTTGAACTGAATTTGGAGGGTTCAGTTTCAAACTTTTCCACGTTTTCTTAGGGAGGAGGGGGACAGAAGATAATGGAGATTCCCTTTCAACTCTCAAAGTTAAGTATTCGTGTTTTCATTTCCCTCTCTCCAATTTGTTTTCACCAGCCAGCAGTGGACTCTGTCCACCTGGTCATGACTTTGAGTAAACTCAGAGTCTCGTCAAAGCTTAGCTAAAATTCCTGGTGAGCACCTAGGATCGAGCCAGACATTTCTAGGTGAGCATGACCATTGTGATGGTTGGGGCACCGCATGTCCCCAGCATTGGCACACACACCTGTGTTGCTTGGCAGTGACCAAAGGCATGATCCATGCAGCCACAGCCCTCTGGCTCCTCAGGATGCAGGTGGCTTGAGAAAGAGCAAAGTTGTGAAGGTTCACACTCATAAGTGGTGACATTTTATTCTTTCTTGGAGTGTGAGTGGTTTCTGATTTTTAAAAACCTATGCACCTGCTGTCCATGTAGGTGCCCTGCTCATGGTTTTATTGTGTTGGAAATTTTCTTCTTAATTCCTCTCCTAAAAACACATCTTGTATTATAATAATTATTAAGGCTTTTTGTCATGTCTTGCAAATATTTTTCCAAATATGCTTTTATATATTTACATAGTGTGAGTTGATCATTTTGAGGGGATGATTATTCCATTGCTTTTATGGTGACAGTCACTCCAGAAGGTAAGAGTAAAATCCAAAATCAATTTTATAGCATTTTCTAAGGCATTGCTTGGAATTTGTCTGGTGGGTAGAATGGCATAGTGGTCTCTGCTGTTCTGGTGCAGGTTTGGACTTAGGTGGATGTTACCTCCTTGGCTCTCATAGGTGTGGCTTCTCATTAATCCTGCCTTTCTCAGATATAGGAGACATCTCATGACCTGGACCGAGGCTTTATTCCTGCCACTCTACAGTGTTAGAGGTAGAGGTTATTTAAAATTTTTTTTCCTGTTCCCTTTCCCTAGTTGCAGAGGTCTTCAACCTTGCCTACAAGCCAACAGGATTTTCTGTCTTTCCCCCAGTGGCTTAAGTCTTTTATTTCCTAGGAAAGGTGGACAAGAATCTGTGTAGATTTAATGTTGTTTTACACAGTGCTTGCTGTTCCCCTCTATGAAGAATGGACTAAAAGCGAGGCTTTCTCTAGTCTCTCCCTCATCCCCCAGTCTTTCTCATTAGCATCAAGTGAAGGTGGCTGAGAAGAGTCTGTGAGTGGGTGTACATTTCTATTTTGTCTGCAGCTCCTAGAAGTTTTGTGCTCTCACGCTAACTCATATTTGGTCTTTAGCAGTCTGTTAAAACTTTTAGCTGAAATTCTTCCTAATGGCTTGTCAAGGGTCCAGTGTTTGTCTCAGGAAGCAAATTCTAGTATCTTGTCTCTCTTTGGAGGCTCCTGTCTATTCTTAGGTTTTGGGTTATTTTGGTTGCTCTAAAAGCTAAGTGCTCTCTAATGGGTTCAATAAAAGTTGTAATTTTGCAAAATTTTTCCTTTTCCTTTCTTCTTCTTTTTTTTTTTTTTAAGGAGTGGGAGACGATGTTTTCCAATGGGAAGAGAATTATAATTCTTGTTAAAAAGTCAGTATTTTGTATCTACCTACATATGTACTCAATCTTCCCGTCCACACTTCCATTATTCCATATGAGATGTTTTCCTTTAGCTTCAGAAATTCCATTTAGTACTTCATGTAGTGCCAGTCTGCTGGTTATGAAGTTCTTAGCATATATGTGTTTGAAATGTATTTTCTTTTATTTTTGAAGTAGAATTCTGAATTGGTAGTTCTTTTTCTATTTCAGCACTTTAAATATACCATTGCATTGTCTTCCAGCTTTGACATTTTTTTGTTGAATATTTAGACCTCAGTCTCATTGTTGTTCTTTTGACGGTAATATGCTGTTTCTGCGAGTTCTCTTCGTTTCCTTAAGCAGTTTTACCACGTTGCAGTTAGGTGTGGTCTACTTTTTATTTATCTTGATTTTGTGTTTGATGTTTCATCCATTTTGGAGAATTTTTGGCCCCTGTTTCTTCAGATATTGCTTCTGTCACATTCCCTTTCCTCCTAGAATTTCTGTTACACATATATATCTCAGATACTATTTGTGCTTTTTTTTTTTTACCGTGTGGTTTTAAAAAATGTACTTCTATGTAGGCATTTTCAGTTTATTTATCTTCTGCTTTGCTTTGTCAGATCTGCTATGGGGCTCATCAATTGGATTCTTTCAATTAGCAATAATTGCCTGCCTCAGATAAACCTCATTGGCTGTGATACTGCCACTGTGCGGAGCTAGCATTTGGATTCTTAATTTTAGTTATAGAATAAAATTATAAGATTTTTTTGACTCCCTTTGTAAACAGATTCTACATTTCTATTTAAATATACTTAAATTTTTAAAACCATATTAATCTTAATAATTTTAAAGTCTTTGTCTGGTAACTCCATTGTTAGAATCACTTGTGGTTCTTTTTCCATTGACTGGTTTTCTCTTTGGTTTTATGTCATTGGGTGCTGTGTTTTCAGTAAGCTTAGTAATTTGTTACTGAATGCCAAACATTGCGGATCAAACATTGTTGAGGCTCTTGATGATTTTTCCTTCCTTCTAAAAAAAGCCTATTTTTTTTTTCTTGCTGGCTTGGAGCTGGAATACCAGTGGATTACCTTGACATTTTCAAAGACTTATTTTAGGCTTTGTTTAGATAGGTTTATTGCAGTCATGCCTTTATTCATAGGCATGGCTCTTATTACTAACATGTAGTACCTCAGAGATCTCAATGAAAGTCCAAGTATTTATCAAGTGTACTCCACCTTAGTAAACTTTGACCTCCAATCTCTGACTTCCACAAAACATACAGGTGATAAAAACTCTGCTTAGCTTTTTAGTTTCCCAGCTGCCAGCTTAGGAATTGGCCAACAATTTGAGGGAAATTTTTACTCAGATTTTTGGGTTTTCTCTTCTTTGCTTACCTGCTCCCAAGAATTTTGCACCAGCTGCTTTGGCTGATCTAAACCTTTACCTTTTTCTCTTTATCTCTAGTTCCTCATGCTGGGATTTTGAAAAATGCTCCCAAGGAAATAGTTTAGGTGAATGTGTAGTTTACTTTCATTGCACTTTTTTTCCCAAAGATCATAGATTCTTTTTTTTTTTTATTGAGACGAAGTTTCGCTCTTGTTACCCAGGCTGGAGTGCAATGGCGCGATCTCGGCTCACCGCAACCTCCGCCTCCTGGGTTCAGGCAATTCTCCTGCCTCAGCCTCCTGAGTAGCTGGGATTATAGGCACCCGCCACCGTGCCCAGCTAATTTTTTGTATTTTTAGTAGAGACGGGGTTTCACCATGTTCACCATGTTGATGGTCTCGATCTGTTGACCTCGTGATCAACCCACCTCGGCCTCCCAAAGTGCTGGGATTACAGGCTTGAGCCACCGTGCCCGGCCCAGATCATAGATTCTTAAGGCCTACCTATGTCAGTTGTTTCTGAATAGCTTCAAAATTTTGTTCAAACAATTGTTGTGTATATTTTTAAATTCAGCTTTTATAGGTGGTTTTGTGGGATGGTTGTGAGGATAAAAGTTACTCGGTCCTTAGTTTTGTAATTGTACAGTCTCGCTACTTTGCAAAGCATGTCCTGTTTATTCTATCTTCAACCAAACATTGGTACTACATTCATTTTCAAACATGTATTAGCCTTGACTGTTTTATTCCAAAGTTTATATGGGAAAATGTTTTATCAAATTCCCATAAAAACCTGATTGTGTTAATCCTATGTAAAAAGTAGAGGAAGAAATGATGTCTTTAAAAATATGCCTTTCCACCTAGGAATGTGGAATTTTTCTGAAACTCTTCCTGTTACTCATTTATAAATATTAGTAAAGCACCTCTAATATGAACAATATCTTTATGGTCAGAACATAAATAGCAACTGATGACTAATGAAAAATTTTATATGTAATATTTGGACAAAGGAAGAGAATGGAAGTAATGAAAAATAGCTAGAGTTTCATCTACCACAGGAATTCTATAATATCCAAACTTGATAAGTGAAAAGTAGTAGTGTAAATATACTTAGAAAGATGAAGGTAAATACCAGAAGAATCAGCTCTAAGAGTTTAATGTGTTGGCCACAGAGGAGCAAAACTGAGAGGTGGGACAAAGGATTGCTATTTTTATTACTGATTACTCTTTGATTTAAGAAACATGATGTATGTATATTATCCTTAAAATAGAAATTACAGAAAACAGATAGCTTTTTAGCCAATAGACTTTTTAGAGCAGTTTTAACGTCACAGTAAAATCGGTCAGAAAGTACATAGTTCCCATAAACCCTGTGTTTCCTCTTTTCCCCAACGATCGTTCTTCTCCACCAGAGTGGTAGATCTATTACCATAGTAAACCTGCATTGAAACATCATTATCACCTAAAGTCTAGAGTTTATATTAGGGTTTGTTCTTGGTGTTGTATGTTCTATGGTTTTTGACAAGTATATAATAATATGTATCTACCATTATAGTATCATACATAATATTTTCACTGCTTTAAAAAATCCTTTGTGCTCTGCTTATTCGTAACTCCCTCCTCATTAATCCCTGGCAACCACTGATCATTTTACTGTTTCTATAATTTTGTCTTTACCAGAATATTATATAGTTGTACTCATATAGTTTGTAGGCTTTTCACATTGACTTTTCACCTAGTAATATGTATTTAAGATTTCTCCATATCTTTTCATGGCTTGATAACTCATTTTTTTTCAGGGCTGTGTAATATTCCATTCTCTAGATGTACCATTTTTTTATATCCATTCACTTACTGAAGGACGTCTTGGTTGCTTCTAAATTTTGGCAATTATGAATAAAGCTGCTGTAAATATCCACGTACAGGTTTTTGTGTGGATGTGTTTTCAATTCTTTTGGACAAATATGAAACTGATGTATCATATAGTAAAATCTTAGTTTTGTAAGAAACTGCCAAACTGTCTTCCAGAGTGGCTGTGCCATGTTCTATTCCCTCCAGCAATGAATGAAAGTTCATGTTGCTTTACATCCTTGTCAGTATTTACGATTCTAATAAGTATGTAGTGGTATCTTATTGGTGTTTTAACTTGCAGCTTCTGAATGACATATGAGGGTGAGTATATTTTCATATGCTTATTTACCATCAGTATATCTTCTTTGATGGGTTATCTAGTCATACATTCTACCCATTTTTAATTGGGTTGTTCATTTCTTACTGTTGAGTTTTAAGAGTTGTCTATATGCTTTGTAAAACAATCCTTTATCAGACATATCTTTCATAAATATTTCTTCTGAGTTTGTGGCATGTTTTACGAATCTTTTGACAGTGTCTTTTGCAGAGCAGAAATTTCAGATTTAATGAAGTCCAATTTATTATTTATTTCATGGATTTGTGCCTTTGGTGAAATATTTATCTCTTTTGTTTTTCATTTTTGTGTGTGTATTTTTATGTTATCCAGTCCCAAATGTCAAAAAGATTTCTAAGTGTTACATATTTGGGAGTGCTAATGTAAATGGTATTCTATTTTAAATATCAGATGTATTGCTGGTCTATATTAGTTTTATTGTTGTAATATATAGGAAAGCAGTTGACTTTTGTGTACTAAGCTTGTACTCTGCACCTTTGCCATACTCACTTGCAAATTGTTTTTAAAGAAATAACAATAAAAATGTTTCTCTAATTACATTTTTCTACTGGATCAAATGATATCTATTAATTACTAATATTAAACTATCCTTGAATTCTTGAGATAAACCTTATTTGGTTATGTGTGGTGATTCTCCAATTTTGCTTCACTTTGCTATCTTCATTTAAAAAAGTAGACAGCTTTTCTTTTATATTCCTTATAATTATTACATGTCATGTAGTATCTGAGCCCTCAAAGTTTGGAGTAACCCTTTGTCCCTGTCTTTTTTTTTTTTGATTAGCAACCTGCCCTTTTCCTTAAGTATCACATGGATCACAATGGGTGGGAGGAATATCTCGCATGATCCATATAATTATCATATCAAAGTATGTTTCAAACTATGTTGCAATTACCCATTGTATTAATCTGTTTGTGTTGCCGTAACAAAATACCTGAGACTGAGTAATTTATAAAGAGACATTTATTTCTCACAGTTCTGGAGGTGGGGATAATCAAGATGAAGGCACTGGTATCTGGTGTCTGGTGTATGGCGAGGGTCTTCTTGCTGCATCTTCACTGGTAGAAGGTGGAAGGGCAAGAGAGCAAGGTCATGGAATACTACACAAAACCTTTTTTGTAAGCGTCTTATTCCTATTCACTAAGGAGGAGTACTCATGGCCTAATTGTCCCTTAAAGGCCCAACCTCTTACTATTACCACTTTGGCAACCCCTGGATTTTGGAGGAGACACAGTCAAATCATAGCACCCATTTTCTTTTCTCTTTTATTTGCTATTTTCTCAGCTTCGTAGAGGCAGCAGCATGTCTGTTTTGGTTACTACTGTAACATCAGAGCCAGTATACGGAATAGCATGTAGAAGGTGCTCAGAGAATACCTGAGAATAAATGAAAAACACCTTCTCCTTCTAGTAATTTATTGGTTTTCCTTTAAGACTAAGTATGTTATAAATACTTTGACACTTTAAAATTAGGTGTTCTTTTTGCTTTTAAGGGATGATGTTTTATGTACCTGAAGCTATTAGTTACATTTTTATTTTCAAGTACTTTTTTTTGCCTACTTTATCTTTTAGAGACTTAGAAGTGTTTTTCTCATGCATATCTTAAATATTTTTTACTCATTTCAATGCTGTGTGTCTTTGCAAAATTGTTTATGATGCTGATGTCTTCACTGAGAGTTTCGTCTTTTATCATTTGTAAAGCTAACTTCTCTGTCATTTAATGCTCCTTGCCTTAAATTTATCTTTTTCTGAAATTAGCCTTGACATTATTTCATTAAAAATATGTGGGAAAATGAGAGAAAGTTTCCTGAGAGCACCTTGAGCTTCTTACTTTTCCTGTTTCTTCCCCTTAGCCTCTGTGACTGCAGTATATGGCTTCCCATCCTAATTCAGCCTTGACCATGTTACGTCTCTGATAGCCATGCTTTCCAAAATGAATATAGATCCAATGGTATCGATGTAGGACCAAGAAAGAGAATGGCTGGAGCCATCTTAGAAGTAGAGCCCAAGAAGGGAGTGGCAGGGGAACCTTACTTCCTGGCTGGTAGCTCTAGACCTAGGTGTGTATAAGGGCACATGGGAGGGGTGGGTATAAGCAAAGCTTTTACATCCAGATGATATTCTGATTGGTTGTTACCTGTGTTTCATTGACTGTTCAAAAATATTTAATATTATCCTTCTCTCACTAGATTATTCCATTTTTGACACTGAAGCATGAGTTGGCTGTTCATTGTATTTCAATCCAGCCTTCCATGCACTACGGTAATACTCTCAGAGGTGACACATTGACACATCACTGATCACTGTCCTTTGGTTCCTGCAGTAACATGACCTTGCATGTTTTATGTTATGTTGGAAGTTTCACTGTCATTGACCTGCCCATTGAATGATTGGAAACACATCTCAGAGGTCTCTAGTCAGCCATGTTTGAGTCTTCTGTTCTCTCTCATTTTTTTTTTTTTTTTGCCTTCCCCAAACTGCTTGAAAAGAGCCTTTTTATTTCAGAGAGAACTTTATATTTTGTGCAGGCGGTATGTTTCTGAAATGTTGCTCATTTTTATTGCAGACTTCTTCACTGCTGGGGGTTGTGCCAAATGTGGGATTTGATTCCTTAGGAAGTATAAACCTCTGAGTTTCATACAACGAAAGAGTTATTACCCTTATCCTTCTTATCACTGAAGGCTGTGATGTTCCATCTGAGGTTCTGTATATTGAGAAGACATCTCCATATCCTTCCTGGCCTGGCTGGGTTTTGGAATGCAGAATTTGCTCAGTTGTGTTATGCCACTATATGATGTGCTGACTAGTCATTTATGTTTGGCTTCTACCTTTAATTGATTGTCTTGCAACAGTTTGATTAGTCAAACACAGTGGGTTGCGCATTTACTAGGTTGTGTTGGACAGCGTTGTGGTGGGGATGACAATGATTATCATCACTATCACTTCCTGAAAGCCTGCTTACTGTATGAGTGCTAAGTGCTTTATGTACATGAAATCATTGAATCCCCCCAACAATTCTATAAGTACTATTATTAACTCACTTTTATAAAAGAGGAAACTGAGGCACAGAGAATTTAAACCCAGGATCACACAGCTGATGTTTGACAGATTTGAATATAGGCAGCTTGTCTCTTAACTACAGTGTTATGCTGTCTCTATACATAATTAACCATGAAATCCCTCTGTTCATTTAAACTTTTAGGTGAGTTGGAAAAATTTGTACGTTAATTTCTGTGTTAATTGTCAAAGTAGGATTAAGGTTTACTTGAAAAGGCTGAATAAGGAGAACAGGTTTATGATTGAATGGGAAAAGACATTAAAATGTTACCGTTCTGAAAGACTGAAGTCTTATGTAGTTCTCTTGTACAACTAGTACTGAAATCTTCTTTTTTTAAAAAAGTAAGCCCCATACTATTTTCAATTGAGCTTAAAAGATAATTTTAAAGGAAAATTTACAATTAATTTATAACTATGAACTTGAAAGTACTGTGCATAATGACAGTACCTTGAAGTGTATTTTCAGAAAAAGTAGGAGAAACTGAGTGGAATCTATCAGATGAAATCAAAGACAAATGTGGAATATTTTAACATTAAATTCTAGGAACTATTTCTTAAAACTGAAAGTTGCTATTCTATCTCTCAGTGCAAAATTCAGTATAAGGCGAGAGTGGCAAGCTTTGCAAACTACTTTTCATCTGAGTGGTTCCCATAGGGCCAGACTGAGCACCACAGTTAGGAATGAAATAGTTCTTTTTTTTTCCACCTTTGAGACAGAGTCTCACTCTGTCATCCAGGCTGGAGTGCAGTGGCATGATCTCAGCTCATTGCAACCTCTGCTTCCCTGGTTCAGGCGATTCTCCTGCCTCAGCCTCCCAAGTAGCTGAGATTACAAGCACCCACCACCACACCTGGCTATGAAGTGGTCCCTTTTGAGTAAAGTCTTGAGTAAATGTGAGAGGAAAAGGAGATAGAAAGGACATCATGTTCTTTCAGTACTGGGGCAGCCATGCTGCACACTGGGAACAGGCGTCGGGCTTTTCCACTGCATCTGTGTGAGCAAATAGCCATGCCTGCTGGTGGTTTTCTTTTTATTGTGAAGATTCTTGATGAGTGTATGGAGATCATGTGGAACTCTAAAAATGATATGTTACACTTCCTTTTGGGAGTTCTATTCCCAGAATAGCACAGTTCTTTGAAATCCTCATTTAAATGAGCTTCATGACTTGTGGAAGGTGAGAATGCATACACCTGCTTTGCAAATTGATAAACTATGCCCTAAATTCATAACAGGTGGTTTGCTTGAAGTCGAGTAGTGAGTCAGCAGTGGGACTATCAATAGAATCCAGTTGTTCTGTCACTCACCCTCCCACCTCCCTTTTAATATTAGTCTAGTTGGAAAAAAAAATAGTAGTAGGAGGGGATCGGCGGTTTTATCAGCTGAGGCCATTGCCTTTCTCTGTGTATATATGTGTGTACACATTGATATGTTTGTGTGTGTTTCTGTGTTTGCCTGTGTTTTCTGAAACATTTTTGCCAAGTGGTATCTTCTTCCTACTTCCCAGATGGTAGTTCTGATTTTTTTTTTTATTTTGGAAATTGCTCACAGATCAGGAGGCTTCACTTGCCAGTTGACAGATTTTAACAGCAGGTGGTAGCTGACCACCCTCCACCACCCATTCCTCCCACCTTCTTCCACAAAGAGACATTGTGAGATAGCGCAGATAAGCTATGAGATGTTTAGCTTTGTTAAAGAGGTTAGGACAGCAGGAAAATTTGACCATTATTGAAAATATTCAATAGAAAGCCAAAGTGAAATGTATCTTTCTGCTGAGATTAAAGCCATTTGGCCTATCTTTTTCTGACTCCTTATTTTGGTCAATTCCTTTTCAATAGCATGGTAGTTTTGTCCACTTATATTGTCCTGCAAGGAAAAAAAATTTGTTTTGAAAGTGTTATAAACAGAACTTACTTAGAGAATATTGAAAATGCAACCATTGTGATATTGATGTAATGCAATGGATCCTCTGTGTGGAAATCATTTTGAAATATCTTTGAATGATGAATTGTACAGAGACAAGTGTGGCCTCAATTGACCTTAATTTTTTGGGAAATAAGAGATACACAGAGGCCATCTCTACACCAGTCCAAATCCCATCTAGACTTGTGCTATACGTTTTGTTTATTATTCTCACTTTCTCTTTCACACAGTTGCAGTTGAACTACCTGTTTCACTTCTTGCCAGGAGCAGAATGTAGCTCTGATCAGTCTGATACACAGTATAAAGGTTTTCATTTTTCATTTGGTTGTTAATCACATTCGAAGGTGGTTTTAACCTTTCTCTCAATTAGACATGAGTGTATTATCATTGATTGAATTCAAGCATTGATGAAACAAAATGGGTTTTCATACAGTGGCCTTTTGTATTTATAAAATGAAAAGCTGCAAAGAAAAGAAATCAAAGCCATGATTTATCTGTTGCATTTGGTTATAAGCACCAGAGATGCCATATCATTTGATTTCAAGTTGAATAATGTGCTCTAGACTATCTGGGATTGAAGCCTAGGTGACATTGAGCATGCTAACTTAGCTGCCTCAGTTTCTTTATCTATAAAATGGGGAAATAATAGTGCCTGCCTCATAATATTGCTGTGAGAATTACATGAGATGTTTGTAAAGCACGTAAACTATATGACTTAGATTTATTTTTAACTTTTAAAATCTGCTTTAGTATTTTGTGAGTTTGCTTTAAAGTCTCTGAAAATGTATGCCATGTGTTAAAAAATGAAAGGCCACAGTGCACAAATAAATACAAGCCTCCTTTTTATATGAAATACAACCATGCCTTCAAAGCTAACTCCTATTTGGTTGAGTTCAGAGAAAGAGACTTGCCAATCTGGATTTTGAATGAGCTAAACTGAATTAATTTGCAGGTCTATTCACATTTAGCACAAACACTATAGTTAGAAAAACACTGTGGAGCTGTTCAGAAATGGAGATGATGCTCACAGTATATTTTAAAGGTGGAAGAAAATAGTTCAACTTCATTTGAAAGGCAAATAGCTACTAATCTATGGGAACAGGTAGTTGAACTTTTGAGCATCTTTTCAGTTCTACTAATCATTAAAATAAGAAGGTCAAATGTGAGCCTGGATGTGAGAAGAATTATCGTGTTTTAAAGCTAAAAGTAAGTTAAAATCCAGGAGAATCCCCTCATTAGTGTCGAGGAAACTGAGATTTGGAGAATATATAATAGTGAACTTGCTCTAAATCACGTGAATAGGTGGTGACAGGGAATATACATTATGATTCATGCAGTGACTCAATATAAATTCACCTTCCTGGGTAAATTAAAGCATCGTGATAAGATGATAACTTACAAATGGTTGATCCTTGACACCAGGGAAATAAGCCTTGTACTGGAATTAATAGTGGGTGGTGTCTGTATCAGAGTTTCGCCCAAAGAGGAAGGCTTTAGGTATTTCTGCTATTGAAAGACTGTTGGAGTGAGGGAGGGCCTCTACAGGGATGATGGACTTCATCTGAACCTGAAAAGCAAGAGGCTGTAGACACTAAAATCAAAGGAAGGCAGCAGCACAATTCGCAGGCTATAAAAATGGAAGGGAATTTAATGGAATACAGAATATCAGGTGAATTGCCTTGACAATGGCTAGAGAGGGTAGAAGGAAATTCAGTGGCTTGGATGACTAAAATGAGAATGATGAATTAAATGACCCAGTAAGTTGAGTGAAAAAAAAAAGCATGTGACATTGAAAGAAACTCAAGTTACAAAAGAAGAGTAGAAGCTTAAAAGGAAAGAGGGAGAATATTAGCATTATTGGCTAGCAACTGAACATCTTAATAAAATTTAAAATTCCATAGAAATGTAGGATGCTGTTAAGGTAATTTTGTCATTTTCTTCACTATGGTAAAACCACTTAGTCTTTGTAGTTTTTAATTCTTTCTCAATAAGATAAGAATTAGAATAGCAGACCATACTAAAGGTCTGTTAGTCTATGACATTTGAAAGAATCAAGGATCATTTACTTGATTCCTGCAAGTAGTGGCAATTTTGAATCTATTATTTTGTAATATTCATTAGCTTAGGATGGTTTTGTGTACCTAATACACAGAAAATCCTTAAATTTATGAGTATATTAGTTATTTGAGCTTATAAAAATGAATTCACAT
Organism: Callithrix jacchus; assembly: GCF_049354715.1. NCBI lineage: Eukaryota > Metazoa > Chordata > Mammalia > Primates > Cebidae > Callithrix > Callithrix jacchus. Next base: position 96,759,801 of record NC_133509.1, read on the forward strand.
AGGGTAATGATACCGAATAATGACAATGATCTTTTAGCTCTAAATGCCCAATTAGTTTTGCAAGCAAAACTCTCATCCGGAAGTTTTGGAGAACTGATTAAACATAATACTGACAGATTGTGGAACTTCTACAGTTAGTTAAAAAAAAAATTAAGGTAAATTTAACAGATTAAAAAAACTCATTTAATCAGAGTGGAGGTAGGAGTGGTTTGTGGTTGTTTCAGGACTAAAATATTTTGGTAAACACAGTCCTTTTTTTTCTGTTATAGCCCATTTAACTAATGAAATTGTCATTGCAATGAGTGAAAGAAATTTTTATCCCTAATTTTTATGGATGTAAATCCATCTGAATTGGTTCATTTTAAATTCTAACTTCAGAAATATACAAACTATTAAATGCAAATCTAATACTAGATCATAAATTACAGTTTAATAAACCTTGAAAAGCATTTCATGAAATTAAAGTATCACTGAAGTTTAGTTAGCATACTAAACAAGGAAAATATTTCTCTGTAAATATTTCAGAAAAATACATAGAAAATAATAAATGGCCAAATATTTTATTTAATTTTAAATATTAAGGCAAGGGTACATCTTAAAAACCATAGGACAGTTGAAATGTAAGTGTCTAGATACTTTATAAATCAAGGATAAGAATGGGTACCTTCGGATTGTGTTATGAATGATATCAACTGCATTTTTTTTCTCCTGAAGGTCAAAGTGAACATAAAATGTTTTTTTTTATTTTTTTTATTTTTTATTTATTTTATTTTATTTTATTTTTTTTTATTTTTTAAATTTTTTATTGGATTATAGGTTTTGGGGTACATGAGCAGAGCATGCAAGACAGTTGCGTAGGTACACACATGGCAGTGTGCTTTGCTTTTCTTCTCCCCTTCACCCACATTTGGCATTTCTCCCCAGGCTATCCCTCCCCACCTCCCCCTCCCACTGGCCCTCCCCTTTTCCCCCCAATAGACCCCAGTGTTTAGTACTCCCCTTTCTGTGTCCATGTGTTCTCATTTTTCATCACCCACCTATGAGTGAGAATATGCGGTGTTTCATTTTCTGTTCTTGTGTCAGTTTGCTGAGGATGATGTTTTCCAGATTCATCCGTGTCCCTACAAACGACACGAACTCATCATTTCTGATTGCTGCATAATATTCCATGGTGTATATGTGCCACATTTTTCCAATCCAGTCTATCGTCAATGGGCATTTGGGTTGATTCCAGGTCTTTGCTATTGTAAACAGTGCTGCAATGAACATTCGTGTACATGTGTCCTTATAGTAGAACAATTTATAGTCTTTTGGATATATACCCAGTAATGGGATTGCTGGGTCAAATGGAATTTCTATTTCTAAGGCCTTGAGGAATCGCCACACTGTCTTCCACAATGGTTGAACTAATTTACTCTCCCACCAACAGTGTAAAAGTGTTCCTTTTTCTCCACATCCTCTCCAGCATCTGTTGTCTCCAGATTTTTTAATGATCGCCATTCTAACTGGCGTGAGATGGTATCTCAATGTGGTTTTGATTTGCATCTCTCTGATGACCAGTGACGATGAGCATTTTTTCATATGATTGTTGGCCTCATATATGTCTTCTTTCGTAAAGTATCTGTTCATATCCTTTGCCCACTTTTGAATGGGCTTGTTTGTTTTTTTCCTGTAAATCTGCTTGAGTTGTTTGTAAATTCTGGATATCAGCCCTTTGTCAGATGGGTAGACTGCGAAAATTCTTTCCCATTCTGTTGGTTGCCGATCCACTCTAGTGACTGTTTCTTTTGCCGTGCAGAAGCTGTGGAGTTTCCAACGAGAAAAGAAAACTTCAGGCCAATATCCATGATGAACATAGATGCAAAAATCTTCAATAAAATATTGGCAAGCCGATTGCAACAGCAAATCAAAAAACTTATTCATCATGATCAAGTAGGATTCATCCCAGGGATGCAAGGCTGGTTCAACATACGCAAGTCTATCAACGTAATTCACCACATAAACAGAACCAAAAACAAAAACCACATGATTATCTCAATTGACGCAGAGAAGGCATTTGACAAAATTCAACAGCCCTTTATGCTAAAAACCCTCAATAAACTCGGTATCGATGGAACGTATCTCAAAGTAATAAAAGCTATTTATGACAAACCAACAGCCAATATCATACTGAATGGGCAAAAACTGGAAGCATTCCCTTTGAAATCTGGTACTAGACAAGGATGCCCTCTCTCACCACTCCTATTCAATATAGTACTGGAAGTTCTAGCCAGAGCAATCAGGCAAGAAAAAGAAATAAAGGGTATTCAAATAGGAAAGGTGGAAGCCAAATTGTCTCTATTTGCAGACGACATGATAGTATACCTAGAAGACCCCATCGCCTCAGCCCAAAAACTCCTGAAACTGATAAACAACTTCAGCAAAGTCTCAGGATATAAAATCAATGTGCAAAAATCACAAGCATTCGTCTACACCAATAACAGACTTAAAGCCAAATCAAGAGCAAACTGCCATTCACAATTGCTACAAAAAGAATAAAATACCTTGGAATACAACTCACAAGGAACGTAAGGGACCTCTTCAAGGAGAACTACAAACCACTGCTCAACGAAATCAGAGAGGACACAAACAGATGGAGAAACATTCCATGTTCATGGTTAGGAAGAATTAATATCGTGAAAATGGCTATACTGCCCAAAGTAATTTACAGAATCAACGCTATCCCCATCAAGCTACCATTGACTTTCTTCACAGAACTGGAAAAAACCACCATGAACTTCATATGGAACCAAAAGAGAGCCCGCATAGCCAAGTCAATTCTAAGCAAAAAGAACACAGCGGGGGGCATCACACTACCGGATTTCAAACTATACTACAAGGCTACAGTAATCAAAACAGCATGGTACTGGTACCAAAACAGAGATATAGACCAATGGAACAAAACAGAGGCACCGGAGGCAACACAACATACATACAACTATACAATCTTTGATAAACCTGACAAAAACAAGCAATGGGGCAAGGATTCCATGTTTAACAAATGGTGTTGGGAAAACTGGCTAGCCATGTGCAGAAAGCAGAAACTGGACCCCTTCCTGACCCCTTACAGTGAAATTAACTCCAGATGGATTAAAGACTTAAACATAAGACCTGGCACCATAAAAACCCTAGAAGGAAATCTAGGCAAAACTATCCAGGACATAGGAGTAGGCAAGGACTTCATGAACAAAACACCAAGAGCATTGGCAACAAAAGCCAAAATAGACAAATGGGACCTAATGAAACTCCATAAAATGTTTGATAATATTACTGATAAATGTGTAAATCTTGGTTATTATATGAGGGACATCTTTCCTTTCCAGCCTAATGCCCAAAGCACAGAAACTGGCAAAATGTAGTCTATCCACCAAAGGGAATATTACCAGCTATAAAAAAAAGCATACCTCACTTTTAAATTTTCAAAGCAAGATTACATATTCTGGAAGAAATTTAGCAATCATGAATCAATTGAGTTATTTGACAGGTTTATCAGCCAATGTGAAGAAAGACAGTGTATGAGGGTGAGTGAGGTGGTGAGGGCAGGGATTGAGTTAGTTCCCCATAGGATACAGAAAGATGTGAGAGCTGCTGTGTAATTCATGAATATATAATTAATATGCAGTGAAGAAACAGCCTCCTTATACCATACATATAATAAACTCAGATGGACCCGTAAACATAAATGTAAAAGTTAAAACAATAAAACTGTTAGAAAAAAAACTGAGAGTAAATCTTCATGACTTTGGGTGATGCAAAACCATATTAGGTATAACACTAAAAGCACAAGTGACAAAACAAAAAAGTAGATATATTGGATTTTATTGAAATTCAGAATTTTTGTGCTGAAAATGATATGACCAGCAAAGTGAAAAGACAACCTGAAGAATGAGAGAAAACACTTGCAAATTTTATATCTAGTAAGGGACATGCATCAGGAATAAATAAAAAGTTATTACAACTCAAAAATAAAAAGCCCAATTAAAATGGGCAGAGGACTTGAATGTGTCTATTTTTTGGGGGAAGATATACAAATATCCAATAAGCACATGAAAAAATACCCAACATTCTTGGCTATCAGAGAAAAGCAGATTGAAACCACACTGAGGTACCACCTTGTACCCACCAGCATGGCTATAATAAAAAAGAGATAATAACAAGTGTTGGTGAGGATGTAGAAAAAATGGGACCTTAATATACTGCTGGTGGGATGTTAAATTGTTTAGCCTCTTTGGAAAACAGTATAGCAGTTCATCAACAAATTAAACATAGAGTTACCATACGACCCAGCGCTGCCACTCCTAGGCATAAATTAATGAGAAATGAAAACATGTTCAAACAAAATCCTGTACATGAATATTCATAGTGCCATCAGTCATTATAGCTGAAAAATGAAAACAACCCAGATGTCCATCAACTGATGAATGCATAAACAAAATGTAGTCTATTCATCTAATGGAATATTACTTGGCTATAAAAAAGAATGAACTACTGACATATGCTACAACACAGATGAAGCTTGGAAACATGCAAAAGAAGGCAGTAACAAAAGGCCATATATTATATGACTCTTTTTATATGCAATGTGCACAATAGGCCATTCCATACAGACAGATTACACCGACTAGAGCTCGGGGATGAGGGGGATTCCAGGGGTGAGGGAGATATAGTTGGTGATGGATAATAGATACAAGGTTTCCTTTTAAGGTGATGAAAATGTGCTAAAATGGATTATGATGGTTGCATGTGTCTGTACAACATTGAACTGTATACTTAAAATTGGCGAATTGTTTTGTCACTTGATTATATATAAATAAAGCTGTTTTTTTTTTAAAAAAAGTCTTCCTCACAAACAAAACAAAAACTGTCCCAATTGATATTCTTCCAGAAAATTACAATTTTTTTGTTGTTGTTCTGAGGGTGGATTTTCTTCCAGAAAATTACAAAAGTTTTTTTGTTCTGCGGGTGGACTGTCCTACCCCAAAAGCTTCTTAGTTTGCCTTGTGGCTTTGATGGGTATGACAGTACTGTCTTTGAAGTGAACTTGAGTATTCATGTATGTTGTCTGTAATGCAGCCATAAAAACAATGAGTTTGTGTCCTTTGTAGGGACATGGATGAACCTGGAAACCATCATTCTCAGCAAACTGACACAAGAACAGAAAATCAAACACTGCATGTTCTCACTCATAGGTGGGTGTTGAACAATGAGAACACATGGACACAGGGAGGGGAGTATCCCACACTGGGGTCTGTGGGGGAGAAATAGGGGAGGGACAGCAGGGGGCGGGGAGTTGAGGAGTGATAACACGGGAAGAAATGCCAGTTATAGGTGATGGGGAGGAAAGCAGCAAACCACACTGCCATGTGTGTACCTACACAACCATCTTACATGTTCTTCACATGTACCCCAAAACCTAAAATGCAATTTAAAAAAAGAAAGGGTAGTTTTGAGTATGAAGGGTCAAATCTTCTGGGCACAGCTTGCTTCAAGAGCTCTGTTAAGTTCTTGTATGAAGGTTCTTTGACATGTTGCTAGCCCCCACTAAATCCAGCGTGGATCATGATGGGTTTTAACATATATTCCAGAACTCAGCATGCAGTAGTTCAAGGACATGTAGCCCAGATGTTTAGTATCTTATTTTTGAAAGTGTAAGTTCTTTCTATTTGTACTGTATTACTCCTTTGGTTTTTACTTTGTCCTAATTATTTGGTCAGACTATTCTGTTCATCTTTTTATCATATTATAATAGCTCTTAAGAATGTTGAATCTACTTAAGAGAAAAAGAACATGAAGATAAAGGAAGGATACAAATGGGAAGAAAATAATGAAGAAATACATGTTTAATTTCATTAAAGATACAGATATCAATTTCCAGGCTTGGGGAAAAGAAATGAGAATAGATTAATAGAAACTAAATTTGATAAACAGTGTTTCACTGTTGTGCACACAGCTCCTGCTTACCAATGGTGTTGTTCCAAGCATAGCTTTGTAAGCTATTTGAAACTTGAAAGACACACTCCTATAAAAATTAGGGCTAAAATCCAGAGTACAAAAGCCCATTTAATCCATGTATGTATGAAATACAAAATGAAGAGTCTTATAAAGACTAATGAAATATGCAACTGATTTAATCAACAGCTCTGTGTTAAGCGCCCATTCTGTGCTGGTTATGGTGATAGATGCTTTTCCATGTTAGATGCTTTTAGAATTCCTACTCCTCCAACTACCGTAGGATGGGACTAATAAATTACTGCCTTCATTCAAGAAATATTTATCAAACAGCTGCTGTTGGGCTGGCACTACGCAAGCTATGTAGGCTCTTAGGATGCTGAGAGAGGGATCCTGCTTCCACTTTTAAGTAGCTATCAGTCTGGTGGGGGGAATATACAAGTAAAGGGAGAGCTTTAGATAATTTTGGTAAGTGCTTCCATAGGGGTAAGCACAGAGTGTAGGAGGAATGAAAATGAGGGAAGGAACCCAAGCTAAGATTTGTTTTCTGTGGGAGGTGAAGAATAGATCCCAAAGCAGTTGAAGCTTACAGCATTTTGAAGAATGAAGTTAAAGTTAGAAATGAGAGTATAGGAGCAGAGACATCCTGGGCATAGAGATATGAGGACCTGAAGAAACAAAAGAGGTAACCATAAATTGTTTGGGTATAGCTGGAAGCAGAGATGGGCAGGGTGGGGACATGGAGAAAGCTGAGGCTAGAGGTGATATTGAATACATGTGTCAAGAGTGCAGGAAAGAGAGGGATGGAGAATCTGCTCTGTTGGTCATCATTGTGGAGGTAGTAGTTGGAGCTATGGGTTGTTTAAGATTTGCCGGGAGAGCATGTAAACTCAGTGGGTTAGTCCATTCTCATGCTCCTAATAAAGACATACCTGAGACTGGGTAATTTATTAAGGAAAGAGAGGCTTCATAGACTCACAGTTCCACATGGCTAGGGAGGCTTCACAATCATGGTGGAAGGCAAAGGAGGAGCAAAGGCACATCTTACATGGTGGCAGTCAAGAGAGCCTGTGCAGGGGAGCTGTCCTTTATGAAACCATTAGCTCTCATGAGACTTATTCACTATCATCAGAAAAGCATGGGAGAAACCCATCTTCATTCAATTACCTCCCACTAGCTCCCTCTCATGACACATGGGGATTAGGGAAGCTACAAATCAAGATAAGATTTGGGTGGGGACATGATCACATTATATCAGTGAGCAAAGTGCTTACAGTAGATTCCTGAGGAGCACTGATAACAAGAGATGGCAGAAGAAATGAGTTGGCTTCAGGGCTGAGATGAGCAAAGAGAACAGAGGAAAATGAAGCTGTGCTGTCCTAGAGGACAAGGAAAGGAACTTGGTCAGTGGTTACCTGTTCTGCTGAGAGGATGGCAAATGAGGACTGAAAAGTCTTCATTGTATATAACAACTAAGAACAAGTTACTGTATTTCTTAGACACTTTTCCTCTGAGCTGCAGTCAGGTCTCAGATGCTCTGAGAATCTGGTTCCCATTTGAAATGAATTTCAGAAGCAGGCGTTTTTATTTTTTTCACCCCTTTGGCTTAGTAATGGCAGAACCCCTGTTTACAAGGTCCTGTAGTTTTGTTGTGTTTTCTTTGTTTAGGTAACTTTCTTGCATACTCTGTCACCTCCAGACTCTATCCTGCATCTTATATTAAAATACCAATAATCTCTTAGGAGAAAAGTTTACATGTCTTTATTAAATATCAACATGTGGTTTGGGATGTCTTTTCTAGAAATCACATACACATAGTTATCTTGTGTTTTAAATTGATGTTTTCAACATTATCCTTCATGCAGGTGCACAAACCTTGATCTGGAATTCTAAAAACCAAACCATCTGAAACTGGAATGTTTCTCATGTTGCTAGTATTGTTTTAACTGAGAGGAGGTCATTTAGAGTGTTTACCTACCTCTGTTAGTTTGAATAATCATGTTTTAATTTTTAATGTATTTTATTACAAGGTGTTTCCTCAAACTCCACTGGGATATTAAATAATATATGTTACATGTACCATATTTTCTTTTTAAATTCCGAAAGAACCTGAATTCTGAAACCTATCTAGTCACAATTGTCCCAACGATGGACTTGGCATGTCTAAACTAGTGACTCATCTGGGCTATTTCTGATCTCTTGAGTGAACCTGACTTTTCTGCCTGTTTTGTGGCCCCCCAGAGCCTTTCGGTGTTATAGAAGAGAGAGTTGGTGCTATTGTAATTGTATGTTGGTAACCTGTAGCCAGGCATGGGCAGAGATCTGTTCATGATCACCATTGTACATCAGCATCAGGCTTGAGCCTGGCATGTCATAGAGTCAATACTGTGGATTAAGCAGATGAATTTGTAAATAAGTGATTTTCCCTGAATTCCCTTTTCTTTTCCTATCCTGCTTCCGGGCTTGGTTATAGCTCCACTCTGCCAGCTCTAAACAGGACATAGACAGGTGTTTTTCCAGGAGCCACACATGGTGGGTAGTTTCATCTTGTAGGGATCTCTGATGGATTTTGCTGCTGCTAGAGTATAGTTTATGGATTGGATTCTGAGGCCACACTCAGGAAAGAGTGCCATGTTCAATTCACAACCTCTACATTTGATTTAGAAGGGAAAAATTGTAGTGGCACATATTCTGTGATTGTGTTGATCCTGGCTGCTGTGGATAAGCAAGGACTCCTTGGGTCCCAGGACTTTTTTGTTTTGTGTCAATTTGGTTTTGAGGCCCAGTTCCCTGGAACCTGAGGAAAGGAACACCTGGCATTTATACTTTGTGTTGACCAAGCAGGATAGTGTGATGTAAGGAATATGTACTTGAGAGTTGGAAAGAGCTCACCCACATGTTACTTAGTTTTTCTGGGCTTCAGTAACTTCATCTGTTGAATAATGATGTAATAGCTTTCTCTGATAAGTTTTAAATGGGGTATTATATGTAACATGATGAACACATTATAATGTCTAATAAACATTGCCTAGAGTTCTTTTGTGCCTACAGATTATTTCTTTTGTACAACACAACAACCTTGTAAGGCAAGGCGGGTATTATTATTCCCATTTATGTATGAAAAAACGGAAGCTCAGAGAAGTAAAGTGACAAATGGCAAGTGACACAGCTAACAAGTGGCAGAACTAGGACCATAACTTGGGTTTTTAAAATTCCAAATCCTTTACTCTTCACTTCTGTTCTTCTTCAGTGAAGAAAAAAATTTCGGGCTGTCAAGGGAAATTTTGATCTAGTTTAGTTTAATTTAGCCAGTGCTTTCAGTGTGCTAACAGTGAGCCATCTTGGGGTTGTGGAGACCTAAGGCAGACCCTGCTGCAAGGAACTTGCAATGTTGAAAAAACAAGGCATAAGGTGCCTTGGTCATTATGAACAGAATGCCATGAAATCAGGGAGAAGTAACAAATGACATTTAGGGCTATGATATTCTTATAGATTCATGAAGTATTCTAAGCTGAGAAGGTCCTAAAAATTCACTTGCACATACTTTGTGTGCTAGATATATGTTGGGTTAAGAGGGGGTGCATTAGCTGTGTGTGAGAACATAGGACATACAATCTGAAGAAATAAGGCATTAAGTGAATAAAATGTTAATAAAGATTTAAATAGCTAGTCAAGATAGAAGACATCACAAGAAGGTATATATTTATATGCTTAATGAATTTAATACATTTTTAATGCATTAAAAATAGAGACAGCATTTCTTGCAGGAATTCAGAGGAGAGAGTAATATATAAAGTTCTTTGGCCCAGATTTCATAATTATGTGTTGACAGAGGCAGGTCTTGAACAGAGATCTCTGAACTCTCACCTATAGTACTTTTGCGCTTCACTGCTATATGATAATTCATCTGGGCTCAAGTGACAGAAGCCAAATTCAGAGGAGCTTAAGCATGCACATACACACACCAGATTTTACTGGCTCACATTAGTGAAAAGTGATGTGCTGGAAAAGTGTGTCCAGTGAGTGCTGGATACAAGAATGATCTGCTCCAGTTCACGGAGAGTATTGAAAGCAGTAATCTAGCAATCTTGGTTCTGTTTTTTTTTTTTTTTTTTTTTTTTTTTTTATTACTCTGTTGGCTTATTTCTTAGGCAGACTTTCCCCAGATGATGACAGATACCAGTTTTGGTTCTACTTGTTTATCCACTGCAGCTGTCGGAATGGGGAAGCTCGCTCTTCATATTTCAGGCAAAATCCCGAGGCTGGTTATCACTGGCCGGAGTTGAGTGTTTTGCCTAGCCTAGATGAAGGAATGTGGGATCAGTCTCACGCAAACCTCATGAAGGGATCGTTTTCTAAAAGAAAATCAGGATATTGTTACTCAAAAAGAAAGATGCTAGAAGGTCAGAGTTAGCATATGTCTGCTACAACAGATACATACAACTCGGGACATTAAAAAAGTATTTAAATACCAAGAACCTAAATCTTTATGTATTTACCCACATAGTGATTTCAGGTGGATAGATCCAGATTTATATTTGGCATTTTTCTTTTGCTTGCAGGGCTGCCTTTAACATTTCTTGTTTTGCAGGTCTGACACTGATGAATTCTTTCTGAAAAGTTTATTTTGCCTTCGTTTTTGAAAGATATTTTGTCTAAGTATAGAATTCTGTCAGTTTTTTTCTTTCTGAATTTAAGAAATATTGTTTCATTGTAAGATTGCAAAATGAGAATTCTGCTGTCATCCTTATCCATGTTTCTCTGTACATGAAACATCCTTTTGTCCTCTGCTTTTAAACACTGGATTTATTTTTGGAGCAATTTTAGGTTTATGGAAACAGTGAGTGGAAAGTACCAAGAGGTCCCATATGCTCCTACCTCTTCCTGCCCTCATTCCCCTATTAACATCTTAAAGTGTCGTGGTACATTCGTTACAACTGATGAACTGATACTGATACCTTATTGTATTAGAGTTCTCTAGAGAGACAGAACTAATAGGATAGATGTAGATATAAAGGGCAGTCTATTAAGGAGTATTAACTCACACAATCACAAGGTCCCACAATATGCTGTCTGCAAGCTGAGGAGCAAGGAAACCAGTCTCAGTCCGAAAACTGAAGAACTTGGGAGTCCAGTATTCAAGGCAGGAAGCCTCAAGCATGGGTGAAAGATGTAGGCTGGGAGGCTAAGCCAGTCTAGTGTTCTCTTGTTCTTCTGCCTGCTTTTATTCAGATTAGATTGTGCCTACCCAGATTAAGAGTGGGCCTGCCTTTCCCAGTCCACTGACTTAAATATTCATCTCCTTTGGCCACACTCTCACAAACACCCAGGAACAATACTTTTGCATCCTTGAATTCAATCAAGTTGGCATTCAGTATTAACCATCATACTTATTATTAACAAAAGCCTATAGTTGGCATTAGTGTTCACTCTTTGTGTTCTGTTCCTGGCTACTTTTAATTGATTTTAAGGAATTTATTATATACCTTGTTAGAGTTTTCACCATTTTTCTCAGGCTTAGACTGTGTTGAGCCTGTTGAATTGGTGGACTTATCATTTTCATCAAATAAGAAAACTCTGAGCCATTTTATGTTTTTTGGGGTGGAGTTTTGCTCTGTCACCGAGGCTGGAGTACAGTGGCATGATCTTGGCTTACTGCAACCTCTGCCTTCCAGGTTCAGGCAATTTTCCTGCCTCATCCTCCCTAATAGCTGGGTCTATGGGTGAGCACCACTACACCTGGCTAATTTTTAAAATATTTTTAGTAGAGACGGGGTTTCACCATATGGGCCACTGTTTTTTAGATTTTTCTGCCCCCTCTCTCCTTCAGGGTCTTGTACATACATATTGTGCTGCTTGACATTGTCCCACAGCTCACTGGTGCTTTCTTCATGTTTCTTACATTGGTTATTTTTCTCTGTGTTTCATTTTGGATGGTTTCTATTGTTATGTTTTCAAGCTCACTAGTCTTATTATGCATTGCCCAGTTCTGCCATCAGTCCCAATCAGTATATTTTACAGTGTTTAATTTTCATCTCTATAAGTTTCATCTGAATTTTTCATCTCTTTGTCAGGTTCAATCTGTTGTCTAGTTTGTTGAATGTATGGAATATAGTAATATATTCCTTTCCTACTAACTGTCCTTTCCTACTAACTATAGGACTATAACTAACTATAACAGTAGGACTATAACTAACTAAAGGACTCTTAATATGTCCTTTCCCACTAACTATTCTCTGTGTAATTTCTAGCTCCATGTTAATTGATTGACTTTTATCTCATTATGGGTGTATTTTCTTGCTTTTCTGTATGCCTAAATTTTTTTTCTTTTTCTTTTCTTTCCTTTTTTTTTTTTTTTTGAGTGGGGTCTCACTATTTTGACCAGGCTAGTCTTGAACTCCTGGCCTCAAGTGATCCTCCCATCTCAGTCTCCCAAAGTGAAAGGATTGCAGGCATGAGCCACCATGCCCAGCCCTCCAATTTTTGATTGAATATCACACGTTGTGAATTTTACCTTGTTGCATGCAAGATATATGTAAATAATTTTGAGCTTTGTTCCAGGTTGTTGCTAAGTTATATGGTCACTCTTCAATCATTTCAGAACTTGCTTTAAGCTTTGTTAGGAAGGGCTAAAGTAATGGTCTACCTAGGGTGAATTGTTTCTCATCTCTGAGGACAAATCTTTTTGAAAAGTTTACCCAATGCACTGTTAAAAATGATGTTTCCATTCTAGTTGGAACAGCCACTATTTGTGGCTCTCAGTGCACCCTGTGTACTGTTTTTGCCAATCATTTCAAGTGGTTCTTTCCATGATTCTGAATCCTCACATGCATGTATTGATTAGTATTCAGCTAAACACTCAAATACTGTGTATCTCAGGAGTTCTTTCTCTTGGTAGATTTCCTCTTTAATACTGTTTTTGTGAGCTCTTACATCCTTGGCCTCCCTGGACATCTAACTCCATCTTCTCAAATTAGGGAGACCACCAGCTTTCTCTTGAGTCCTCTTCTTTGAGCTGTGGGCTGGTAATTTTCTCTAGGCAGCCAGCTTGATCAATCATAGGACTTACCTTTCTCATTTCTCACCTCTCAGAAATCCCTGTTTTTTGTTGTCTAGAGTTCAGTATCTTGAGAACTATTGTTTACGCCCCCATCTTTGCCAGTTTTATGTCTGTATGGTGGTAAATTTGGTACTTGTTACTTCATCTTGATCAGAAACAGAAGTGTCCTTGATAAATTCTTCATAGTTTTAAAGGTTGCCTTTGGTTTCTGTTGATACTTTTACTTGGAAAGTTCCGTTTTTGAAATTTCATTTCTTGCTTTCCAATTCATGTACTTCATTAATTTTTCTTGTCCTATAATACTTCTAAGACCTCCAGTACCCCCTCAAAAGGAAGTGATGAGAGCAAGTATTCTAGTCTTGAATTACCTGTGAGGAATGCTAAAGTTTCACTGCCGACTGTGATGCTTGGTAGATTTTCTGTTTCAGGTTAAGAAAGTTATCTTCTATTCCTAGTTTGTTAATACTTTTTTGTTTTTTTAATTAGGAATGGGTGAAAATGATTTTCCACATCTATCGAGATGATTATGTTTTTCATCCCTAAACTGTCAATGAGATTAATTATATTTAAGAGACTTTCATGATACTTAAACTTCTTGGCATGACTGCTATGAACTCTTTTGTAGAGACAGCATCTTGCTATGTTACCCAGGCTAGTCTAGAACTCCTGGCCTGAAGCAATCCTCCTACCTCATCCTCCCAAAGTGCTGGGATAAAAGGCATGAACCACCATGCCTGGCCTATGCTGTAGGCTCTTATTCTTAATGTACCATTGACCCTTGAATAACATAGGTTTGAACTGCACAGGTCCATTTTTATGGGGGTCTTTTTCAATCACACATGGATCAAAAGTATACAACTTGGAGGCTGAAGAGGGAGGATCATTTGAGCAGAAGTTTGAGGCTACAGTGAGCTATAATTGTACCACTGCACTCCAGCCTGGGTGACAGAGCAAGACCCTGTATTTGAAAAAAAAAATAGGTAAGAAAAGAGAAATTATAGTATTCCTGGGATTCAAAACTTCCCTAAATGGAAGGTTGACTTTTCTTTTTTTCTCTTTTTAAAAAAATTTTATCTTAAGTTTTGGGATACATGTACAGAATGTGTAGTTTTGTTACAGAGGTGTATGTGTGCCATGGTGGTTTGTGGCACCTGATGATGACCAGCCTGTCAACATGTCATCTACATTTTAAGCCCCACATGCATTAGGTATTTGTCCTAATGCTCTCCTTCCCCTTGCCCCACCCCACTTGATAGGCCCGGTGTGTGATGTTCCCCTCCCTGTGTCCATGTGTTCTCATTGTTCAACTCCCACTTATGAGTGAGAACATGTGGTGTTTGGTTTTCTGTTCCTGTGTGAGTTTACTGAGAATGATGGTTTCCGGCTTCATCTATATCCCTGCAAAGGACAAGAACTTGTTCTTTTGTTATGGCTGCATAGTATTCCATTGTGTATATGTGCCACATTTTCTTTATCCAGTCTATTATTTATGGGCATTTGAGTTGGTTCCAAGTCTTTGTGGGTTCTGCTGGGCTAATTGCTGGACTTGAGTAAGTGCTGATATGTGTGTGGGGGGGTTGTGTTTTAGAACCAATCCTCTGTATATACCAAGGACAACCATTTTTAATACATTATTAATTTTGCGGCTGGCGTGGTGGCTCATGCCTGTAAATTCCAGCACTTTGGGAGGCCAAGGCGGGCAGATCACGAGGTCAGGAGTTCATGACCAGCCTGACCAACATGGCGAAACCCTGTCTCTACTAAAAATATAAAAATTAGGCTGGGTGCTGTGGCTCACACCTGTAATCCCAGCATGTTGGGTGGGTGGATCACCTGAAGTTAGGAGTTTGAGACCAGCCTGGCCAACATGGAGAAACCCCATCTCTACTAAAAATACAAAATTAGCTGGGCATGGTGGCACATACCTATATGTGCTCAGCTACCTGGGAGGCTGAAGCAAGAGAATTGCTTGAACCCAGGAGGTAGACATTGTGGTGAGCTGAGATCGTGCCATTGCACTCCAGCCTGGGCAACAAGAGCAAAACTCCGTCTCAAAAAATATTAGCCAGGTGAGGTGACACGTGCCTATCATCCCAGCTACTCAGGAAAGCTGAGGCATGAGAATTGCTTGAATCTGGGAGATAGAGGTTGCAGTGAGCTGAGGTTGTTCCATTGCACTCCAGCCTGGGTGACAGAGTGAGACTCTATCTCTAAATAAATAAATAAATAAATAAATAAATAAATTGTGTTTGCTACTATGTAGTTTAGGATATTTGCCTCTAGAATCATAAGTGAGATTGATCTACTACATAAATTATCTTCCTTGAGTTTACATTATACTCATATAATTATATGGGGAGTTTTTCCTTCTAAAACAGCTTATATAAAAGAGCAGTCACCTATTCTTTGAATGTTGGAAAAAGGTGTATAAAACCATCTAGGTGTGATAAGTCTTTGGAATTTTTTTCTAAATATTCTGTGTAATGGTTACTGGTTTATATGTTTTATATTTTTCTTTTTAAAGTTGCTAAATTGCTTAAACTTTTTTTCTCTTATGATTTTTGAAGGTCCACTGTATATACAGCTTTATATCTCAATCTTGTTAGTGGCTTATCATTAAAACATGCAGTTTTTGGTTGGACATGGTGGCTCATGCCTGTATTCTTAGCACTTTGGGAGACCTAGGCAGGGTGGATCATCTAAGCCGAGGAGTTTGAGATCAGTGTGAGCAACCTGCTGAAACTGTCTTTATAAAAAAATTAGAAAATTAGCTGGGTGTGGTGGCATGTGCCTGTAGTCTCAGTTACTTGGGAGGCTGATGGGGGAGGATTGCTTGAGCCTGGGTGGCTGAGGCTGCAGTGAGCTGTACACTCTAGCCTGGGAGATAGAGCAAGACCCTGTCTCAAAAAAAGAAAATGCAGTTTTTATCTCCTCTGATTTTGTTATGTTGTCTTTATATTAATATTTTTATTAATACCTGCTTTTATCTTTTATATTTCTTCCTTGTATATTGCTTTGGCTTAAACTATTTATTGGTAACATCTTAAGTTGACCATTTATCATATTAATTCTTTAATCTTTTTTTTTGCTTTCTAATATATGCATTAAATTAATGCATGAATTTCCTTTAAGTACCACTTTAACTATATCCCACAAGTGTATGATACATGATGTGTTCATTATTTTTCAGTTATAAATATTTTATCATTCCAATTAGAACTTCTTCTTTGACCCATCAATTATTTAAAAATGTGGTTTCTGGTTTCCAAAAGCATTTTTAGGAGACTTCTGTTTTATTTCTAATGCTGTTGAAATTAGAATGTGGTCTAATTGTAGTTCTGAAGCTTCTTCTGTGCTTGTGGCCTAATAGAGGGCTAAGTTGTGTAGATCTTTCATGTATGCATGAGATTACTGTGTATTCTTTGTTTTCCATCCCTCCTTAGGCTAGTTTAATCCCTCTAATATATTATCTTCTGTGTGTTTGTGGGGTGTTACGCACTAAATGTTTACATCCCCTCAAAAACTCATTTGTTAAAACCCTAATCCTGATGGGTTGGTACTTAGAAGTAGAGTTTTGGGAAGTCATTAGGTCATGGAGGTGGAGCCCTCATGAATGGGATTAATGCCTTGATAAGGCAGGAGAGCTAGTGAGCTCTCTTTCTGTCATGTGAGGATAAAAGAAATCAGCAGTCTGCAGCCCAGAAGAGGCCCCTCCCCAGACCCTAAGCATGCTGCCATCCTGATTTCAGACTTCAAGAACTATAAGAAATGTTTCCGTTGTTTATAAATCACTCAGTCTATGATACATTTTTATAGCTGCATGAAATAATTAAATTGGTTCTGAGCAGTAGGTGCTGCTGTAATAAGTATCTAAAAGTGTAAACGCAGCTTTGGAACTGGGCAACGGGTAGAGGCTGGAAGGTTTTGAGGTATATGCTAGAAGATGCCAAGATTATCATGAAGGAACTTTTAGAGGTGATTTTGGTAAGGGCTCGGAAAGAAAAGAGGACAGCTCCAGAGAAAACTCCTCTCTTCTAAGAGAATACCTAAATAATCACATCCAGATTGTGGGCAGAAATGTGGACATTAAGGTCCCTTCTGATGTAATCTCAAATGGAAACGAAAAAGCCGTTTTTGGACAGTAGAGGAAAGGGGATCCTTTCTCAAGAACATTAGCCTTTTCCTGCCCTCAGATTGAAACTTACCTCATTCGGCTCTCCCGATTCTTAGATCTTCGGACTCTGACCGGAACTTAGGCTGTTGGTTCCCCTGGTTCTCGGACCTTCACAGTCAGACTGAAACATCACTGGCTTTCTTGGGTTTCCAGCATGCTGACTGCAGACCTTGGCACTTCTCAGCTCCCATGATTGCATAAGCTAATCTCTTAAAACAAATCTTTCTATACACATTTATATCCCATTGGTTCTATTTCTCTGCAGAACCCTAATACAGTATTGTACTAGTTTTTAAATTCCTTTGTTCATTCACCATTGAAGAATGTGCTTTATTCCTAACAATATAATAGACGCTAAGAGCAGACACTAGAGAAATATGAATTAAGACTGCAAATTCCTCAAAAATGTTAGGGAAGTCACAACTACATAAACCTTAGAAAATGTATGTAAGAAAATAATACAAGGTAAACTCTGTATGACAATTATGAAAATGAATGAAACAAAGAGCATTATTATACCTAGGGCAATTTTTTATTCAATGGTGCCAGGCTTGTTTAGGTGGTTGAATGCCTAAAAAGTCGAGGTGCTTCTTGTGGAACCCCATGAAATTTTAATGGATTTATTTTCATCCTGAATCAGGAATCATTTTACCAGTGGAAAGTATGACTAGATTGTGGAAGCCAGTAATGGTCACAGCCATGAATGTGCATATCCATGCAAAACAAGCTGGAGAAAGAAACATGAGGAGCTATTTCCAAGTTTCTTTGTTAATATTCATTTGTTTTATTACCTGCTTGTTCTTGTCAGCATGTGTGTGATAACAGACGTCCATGGCATAGAAGAGTTAGGGGAAAAGTGAACATTTAGAAAACCTTTTCCTCTTGTTTTTTTTTTCAAATGGAGAAAAGTTATTTATTATTAGATTTTATCAGGGAATCATTTGGCAGCTGCTATTCTAGTATAAGCACACCACCACCGAATATCTGATCTAAAAATTGTATGATGTTTTTTGCAATATGGCTTTTAAAAAAGCTGTTACTTAGTTAAGCGAGTCTTTTTTTAAGATAGGGTCTCACTCTGTCAGCCAGGCTGGAGTGCAGTGGCATGATCATGGCTCACTGCAGCCTCGACCTCCCAGGCTCAAGCGATCCTCCTGCCTCAGCCTTACTAGTAGCTGGGGCTACAGGTATGTGCCACCACGCTCAGCTAATTTTTGTGTTTTTTGTAGAGGCAGAGTTTCCCCATGTTGCCCAGGCTGGTTTCAAACTCCTGGGTTCAGGTGATGTGCCTGCCTTGGCCTCCCAAAGTGCTGGGATTACAGGTGTGAGCCATTGAGCCTGGCCAGTGAGTCTATTCTTAATATTCAGTCTATTTCTTTTCAGTTGTTGTGATATATTTGGATATATTCACTATAGAGTCAATGCTGAGGAGACTTTGTAACTGCCTCAGAGAAATTATCTCTCTAGCTTGACTTGGCTCTATTGTGAGATAAAACAATAACTTCAGAAATTGTCTTGAGGGTGATTTACAGCATGGGATGGGAAGACTGGTGAATGAACTGGACAGCTAGAAAGTAAAAAACTCACAACACCTGAAAATTCCAAGAGCCATTCATGATCTTTTCCAACCTGTTTACACATCCCAGGCACTTCATTTTAGTATCTATGGCAATGGGATTTAAAAAAATCATTCTGATCAGAGAATTTGTAAATTAAAATGTTGGCTCAACATTTGCTTGTAAGGATTCATTGGAGTGATTGAGAAATATTGGGGGTTTGGGGAAAGAAAGCAAGAACAACCATTTCGTTTTGTGTTTTCTCTGCATGCGCAGAAATTTAATTATCAGGTCACCTCAGTTCTCAGCAGAGTAAATTACAGTCTTGGCCATTAATTTGTATGCAAATGCCACCATAGTAAGAAAACAACACAACACTTGGGTCCTATCAAGCAATTCCCTTGTAGTAGGCATACAAATGAGAGAGCAGAGCTTAAAAGAGTCAGAGGGGCTGGTAGTTTCATACTGGCTTTTATCTAGGTGAATTCTTGTTGCAGTCATGAAACAGCTTAGAGTAAATCTTCAAAACCAAATTTTCTGAAAACATTGGTACTTGAGAGAGTCCTTGCAGTGAGAAATGAGGGCCGGATGAATCTGACTACAGATATGGATCTCTTTAGAATACTATCTGCAGTTGAGGGTTTTGTGAGAATCAATCTCCTTACCTCTCAGTACTTTCGTGATAGTTCTTTTATCTTCAATGGGTTTGGCCTGGTGGGGAAAGAAAATAAGCTTCAAAGAGGCTATAGGAGCCCTTGATAGAGGGTGGATCTCTTAGGTGAATAATCAGCAACATAAATCCCTGCTCAAAGATGCAAAGACAATTTGGGCTGACATAGATGTATTAGTCAGGGTTCTCTAGAGGGACAAAGCTAATATGAAGGGGAGTTTATTAAGGAGTATTGACTCACACGATCACAAGGTGAAGTCCCATAGTAGGCTGTCTACAAGCTGAGGAGCAAGGAAGCCAGTTCGAGTCCTCAAATCTCAAAAGTAGTGAAGCTGACAGCACAGCCTTTAGTCTGTGGTCTAAGGTTCAAGAGTCCCAAAGCTGTAGAACTTGGAGTCCGATGTTCAAGGGCAGGAAGCATCCAGCACGGGAGAGAGAGGGAGACCAGAAGACTCATTTTCCATGTTCTTCTGCCTGCTTTTTATCCTGGCCACGGTGGAAGCTGATTAGGTGGTGCCCACTCGGATTAAGGCTGGGTCTGCCTTTCCCAGCTCACTGATTCAAATGTTGATCTCCTTTGGCAATACCCTGATAGATATACCCAGGAACAATACTTTGCATCCTTCAGTCCAATCAGGTTGACACTCAATATTAACCATCACAATAGGTAAATACTTTTTCTCATGTGCATAAATATAGTGGGCTGAATATGGCACCAGAAGGTCCCAGGTTGTAGTATCATTGTCTGTATTCAGGGTTAGTTGGGTTTGACCTTAGTAAGTGGCTTGTTTGCATAGGGAAGAGGGTACAATCACTAGAAATATGAGAGTGGGGTCACACAAGTAAGCTGTGGGCTGGATTTAAAGCATTGTCTAAGAACTCACAATATAAATAGGAATGCCAGAAGAACTTCCTAGGTAAATATAGTGGGGAGTAGAGAAATGTTGCGTTTCGTGGGTACTGAGGCTTCTTTCCAAGGTTTACAGCAGGAAGACAAGTGCTTATTGGCTGATGGCTTATGGATTTGAGCTTTCTCAATTGTACAGCAATGACTTAATGCTGGGAATAATTGAGTCACTAAGGGGAGGTCTTCTCCATCTCGCCATGGGAAGAGGTAAAGCTGCTATGAGATATAGATTTCTTTTTAGCCACCTTTAAAAAAACTCTATTGAGGCACAATTGAAGTAAAATAAAGTACACATACAGAAAGTACACAAGTTGTTGAGTTTTGACATATTGTGCTTGTGAAACAAATACTACAGGCAAGAAAACATACATTTACATCACTCCAAAAATTTCCTCCAACTTCTTTGTAATCTATCTTTCTCTAACCTCATCCCAAGCAAACATGGATCTATTTTCTGTCACTATATATTATTTTGAATTTTTAGATTATTATATATATGGAGTTATATAATGCACATTGCTTTTTTTTTTTTTTTTTGCCTTTTTTCCCACTCAGTTTAATGCTTTTGAAATTCATTCATGTTGTTGCAGGTATAAATAGTTTCTTCCTTTTGATTTTTGTGTAGTATTCTATTGTATTGATATACCACAATTTGTGTATCTGTTCATATGTTTCTAGACTTTTGGGATGCTTCCAGATTTTGACTATTACACATGAAGCTTCTATGAACATGTATAAGTCTTTGTGTGAACATGTGTCTTTGTTTTTCTTGGAAAAATATCTGGGAGTAGGGTGGCTGGGTTATATGGCCAAAGGTTGTTTAAATTATTGTTATTGTTTTTTTGAGATGGAGTCTTGCTCTGTGACCCAGGCTGGAGTGTAGTGGTACAATCTTGACTCACTGCAACCTCTGCCTTTTGGGTTCAAGTGATTCTTCTGTTTCAGCCTTCCAAGTAGCTGGGATTATAGGTGTGCACCACCATGCCCAGCTAATTTTTGTATTTTTAGTAGAGATGGGTTTTCACCATGTTGGCCAGGCTTGTTTCAATCTCTGACCTTAGGTGATCTGCCTGCCTTGGCTTCCCAAAGTGCTGGGATTACTGGGGTGAGCCACCACGCCCGGCCTAAATTCTTAAGAAACTACCAAACAGTGTTCAAAAGGATTTTTATCATTTTTACATTTTCACCAGGAATATGGATGGAGCTGGAGGCCATTATCCTTAGCAAACTAACACAGGAACAGAAAATTAAATACTGCATGTTCTTACTTATAAGTAGGAGCTAAATGATGAGAGCACATGGACATGTAGAGGGGAACAACACACGCTGGGAACCTTGAGAGGATGGAGGGTGGGAGAGGGAGAGGATCAGGAAAAATAATCAGTGGGTACTAGGCTTCATATCTGGGTGATAAAATAATCCCCATGACACAAGTTTACCTATGTAACAAACCTGCACATGTATCCCTGAACTTAAAATAAAAATTAAAAAACAATTTTTTTTAATCGGCCCCAATTTATCAATATCACATATGGTTTTACTATATCTTACCCTGATGATTACTGATGTGGGACATCTTTCATTTGTTTATAGGCCATTTGGACACATTAATTTATGAAGTGTCTGGAGTTTTTTATTTTGTTGGTTGTGTTATTTATGGGTTGTAAAGGGTCTTTATATGTTCCATATAGAAGTCCTTTATTTTCCCTCTGTCTATGGTTTGCCTTTTTGTTAATGATATTATTCAAAGAGAAAAAGTTTTTAATTTTGATGAAGTCCAACCTAGCAGTATTTTTTCTGGTATGGCTCATGCTTTTGTATATTCTAGGGTTATAAAGATTACTCTGAAATTTTTCCCTGGGCTTTCTATAGTTTGAAGTCTTAAAATTAGATTTATGATTAATTTATATATATGTGTGTGTGTATATACAGGTATAAATTAATCAAAATCATATATATGTGTATATGTGTAAACATACACACACACACATGATCAATGTGAGAGAGGAGGGTTGATGTTCCTTTTGCCCTATAGATACCCATATGCTCAAGCATCAGTTTTTGAGGAGACTTTAATTTTCCCTATTGAATAGTTGCCACTATTGGGAAAAAATAATAGAACATATTTCTGTGGTGCTATTTCTGGACACTTGATTCTGCTTCATTGATTTATTGATCTATCCTTTTGCCAATAGCAAGTTGTCATTATTTAATGTAGCTATGTAACAAGTCTTAAAATCAGATATGTTGGTCCCCCTACTTTGTTCTTAAAAATAATTTTGACTATTCTAGGTCCTTTATGTTTTCTTAAGCACTTTAGAATCTACTTGTCAAATCTGACAAAAAAAAAGTATCTATTTGGGTTTTTGTTTGGATTGCATTAAATCATTATACTGGTTGAGGGAAATTAGCATCTTAATATTGAGTCTTCTGTTTTCTCTCAGTAATTTTTATTGCTTTTACTGTGAGAGTTTTGAATGTCTTTTGTTAAATTTATTTCTAAGTGTTGGTGCATTTTGATGCCCTTTCTAAATGGAACTTTTAAAAAATTTCATTTGCGATTTGTTACTGGAATATAAAAATAGAATTGATTCTTATATAATGACCTTTCCAAATTCACTAAGTAGTTCTCATAGTTGATTTTAGCTATAGGGTTTTAGTAGATCCGTACATTCCTTTTCTTTCAAGATTGAGAAATATCCCTAGTATGCTGAAATGTTTTGTTTTGTTTTATTTTTTTTTATCAGAAATTGACAAATTCTCACAAAAAAAGCATTGTTTTTTGTAGGTGTTGAGATGATTATTTTGTTTTTCTTTTTTATTGTCTTAATTTGGTGAATTACATCAATTTTAGTACCATAAACCAACCTTGCAGTTTTAGGATAAAACTTATGTGGTCATAATATATAATCCTTTAATTACATTATTGGATTTCATTTTTTAAAATATTGCTGAGGAATTTTTATAACTATAATTATAAGAGATATTGGTATATGATTTTCTATACTTGTGATGTCTTTGTTAAAAGGTGTTTAATTAGGATTATACTGGCCTCATAAAATGGGTTGAGAAGTATTCTTTCTTTCTGTAAGAGTTGTGTAGAGATTGGTATTATTTGATATTTATTGAACTCTGTGTCTAAAAACTGCAGAACACTCTTTTCAAGTACACATCATTATGATTAACTATATGTCAAGGTACAGATAATAAAAGGTGTATTGTATTGTGGGGTTGATAAAGTGTGAAGTTAAATGTGAGATAACAATAACACAAAGGAGAGTATAAATAAATTGTTTATATTGTTGCAAAGTACAAATCATTGTAAAGTGTATAATATTGTATAATGCAACATATACATTTTGTAAATCGATATAACACTGTGTTAAAAATAGGCTGTGATTCACTTAGAACACAATCCCTAGCACAACCGTCGGCAGAAGAAAATGTAAATAGGTATAGCCAAAGAACGTAGTAGACAAATTAAAATTGAATTCTAAGCAAATAGGTTATTAACATACACATAAAGTAGTAAGAGCAACCGAAGATGAAAAATAAATGCAACAAATTGAAAACAGCAAAATGACATACCTAAACCCGACAATGTTCATACATTAAATGCAAATTAAATAAATATCGCACTGGAAAGTACAGATTGTCCAATTGAAAAAAGCAAGACCCAACTATATTTTAGCTAGAAGAAGCATACATTAAATATAAACACAGACAAGTTGAAAATGAAAGAATTAAAAATAAGAGTTATGCAAACTGTAAGCATAAGGAAGCTAGTGCAGTTATGTTAATATCAGACAAAGACTTCAAGACAAGGAGTATTAGAAAAAATAAACAAGTATAATTTATAGTGACAAAGTGGTCAATTCATCAAGAAGACACAAAATTATAAGTGTGTATACACCTAATAAGGGCTTCAAAATACATGAAGGAAAAAGTAATAAACTAAAAGAAGAAATAAAATTTCAAAATAAAAGTTAGAGATTTTAACACCTCTTTCTCAGTAGCTGCTAGAGCAATTAAAAAATCAGTAGAATATATATATGTATGTGTCTATGTTCCTTTCTTTCAGAAATTGGATCTCTGCCAATTTCTGCCTGCTCTTGCTCACCATGCCTTCAGATAGTTGGCTTAAAAAATGTTGTCGTGAATTTGTAATTTTCACTTGTAGACGGGTTAGTTTGAATCACTCTGCCATTATCAGATCTGGAATTTTCAATATTGTAACTTGTTTCCTAGTATAGTGCTTTATATGTTACTAATTGTAATGGAAGATTTTCCACTTGACTCACTCACATTTAACTATTACAAAGTGCCATCTCTCTGTTCATATGGAGTTGTCAAAACATCTCATAGAAGGTTTGGGTGACAAATCAGTTGTTTGTAGGAGGCCCAGATGTTGATCTTTTTTCTGCCACTTACTAGCTGCTTGATGACACCCAAGTCTAAAGTAGTCTCAGCCTTAGTTTCTCTGTTTGAGGGGGGATGAGGCAGAATGAAGGAGTTGGTTTATATCAATGTTTTTAAACTTAATAAATGTGCCAGAAAGACTCTTCCTTCTCCCCCCAGCATAATACTATAAAAATGTAAAGCATATTAAAACAAAATAGCTCAGATGGAAAAAGGTGAAGAGCCTAACCTGTACACTGCATCCCCTACACACCTCCACATCTGCCTTGGCATTGAAGCTCCTTTGGGAAACCTTAGACTTCCTCAGGGAATAGTCAGAAAAAAAAATCAAGACTAGGTAATTTATAAAACTCTTTTCCCAACCTGTTTGAGTCCAGGAATGGCCAGATTGTGCTTTTAGAAATGTGGCCATTTTCCCTAGGGTCTAATGTGGGCGGTTGTCATCTTTGATCTTCCTTCTGCGTTTTCTTATCCTTATTTCTATCCTTATCCAACCAACATGGGCAGCCATTTGCTCTGGATATTGGAGAAATCTCGTATCTAGGGGATTTCCTGAAATTGTAGCTGAAAGTAGCACGCAGGTACCGCACCACTGAGCACAACCTACCCCTGCCTGTCTCTACTCCCTGTCTATATGAGACTTGAGCAGTACCTGCCTCCACCTAATTGCTCCTATGTGGGAGAGAAGGAATTAATAAGCTTGGAGCTGCTCTGATCATTTATAATTTTTTTCCTCCATCTGTAAAGTAGCAGCAGACAGGCTCAAAAAAATCCTCTCTTTGCATCGCCAGTTGGTAATTTTGTTTCTTTAAAAGAAGCAACAAAATGAGCAGGTGTTGGGCACTTCCCACTTCCAGGCAGTGTTGTTAGCTCCTACAGAGCTCTCCACCTCCAGGCTTGGGAGGAAGGATTGTAAGGTAAGGTGGGAAGTACAACCCACACTATCGGCTTAATCTCCTCCTGCCCTAGTCCTTGTTTTTTCCACCCTTCCACTGCAACAACCCTAATGGTGAATTCTCAAAGTCAGACCCTGGGAGAGGACACAATGCTTTCCTTCACATATAAATGCCAGGCTGGAGAAAAGGATTTCCACAAAGGGCAATGACATGATGGGGGAGGCTGATGAAGATGATGAGCATAACAATCGTAGTTAAACATTTAAGAAGTATATCATATGCCAGACCTATGCTAAGTGCCTTTATGTGGCTTATCTCATTTAGTCCTCTCAACAATTTTAAGAGGTAAGGGATATCAACATGAGGACCCTGAAGTTTAGAGAGATTAAAGAAACTCGCTTAGGCCCCAGACTCGCAAATGTAATATCCCAGTTTTAAACTCTGTCAACTTGGCTCCACATTCTGCGTTCTTGATCACTATAGTCATGGCTGATACTATACCCAAAAGCCAGTTTCTGTCATACTGAGATCCCACTATCCTGTGTCTTTGGAAGATGAAGATGGAATTTCCTCTGCCACTCCTTAAATTAGGAAAAACATGGTTAAAAATCAGAGAGAGGAACGCTCTGGCTTCATTGCAGTAGGAACTTGATATTAATGGGTCATTTTTAGATACCTCTCTGCCTGCCAGTGCCAGAAGCCCACAGTAACACCTTGATTGTGTCTTAATAAAGGGATGAAGCTGGAGTACATGTATCAGAAAGATTGCAGGAGAATTGGGCTTCTCTTTGGTGGCAGAAGTTTAGATAGTATCTGAAATCTGTCTGAATTCTGTGATTGAATGAAATAAACAGTCTTTCAGCTTCAGGGTGTATCCACATTTACAATAATTGTGTAACTTTTTCTGTGTTATATTAGCAGGTTAATTGGATGAAGAGGTAAAGATTTTCATAAAAATTTCTACTGTAATATTTCCTTGGTACTTAGCTTGAAAGGGATTTGAACCTGGTATTTACGTGATGCTTCAGAAAATACTATTTTATTGCTGAAATAAGTGTCACAACTTAGATGAGACCTTGTGATTTTCAAAGATTAAGTTAAATGTACCGCACATCAACTATGTAGTTGTTAACGTAAATATATTAAAAGGCAAGTAGCTGTGATCTTGCAAATAGACAAGAACCAAAATTTAAATTAGAAGAAAAGACCTACTGGGGAGAGATTGGAAAATGCTATGGAAAAATCGTTGACTGAGAACATGGGGACTTTAGATTGGTCCTGGTTTGATATGATGATGGGCAAATCACTTCACCTTTTTGCCTTTGGTTTTTCTATGTGAAATAGAGGGAATAGATGCTCATGAAAATCTTTTCCAGCCCAACATATGTGATTTTATTTTCCCGGTGATAAAACATAGTTGCATCCATTTTGTCCAGAATTTAAGTTTTTTCCACGGGGAAACAGATGGTAGAGGGAGCATAATGGACTATTAATAACATGGACTTTGGAGCAAGACAGCTTGGGTTTGAATCTTGGCCCACTGCTTATAGACTGTTATGACTATGGCAAGTTACTAACCTCATTGTGCCTTAGTTTCTTCATTCATAGTCTGAGGATAATAATAGTACCTACTTCCCTGGGTTGTTGTGAGGGGTAAATAAGTTAACACATGTCAGGGCAGTAGAACAATGCCTGGCATGTGATAAATGCTACATAAAGGATTGCTTTTATTCCTGTAACAGTGCCACCATTGACTTCAATTGCTGCTCAGTGGCCTTTGGAAGACATCGCAGGTTTCTTTTTTAGACTGAGAATTCCCTGAGGTCCTTGGGGAGTGAGACTTAGAATAGCACGTGCAGATGTATTTATAAGCCCGCAAGGAGCAATAAGCCTCTATGCACTCACATCCACACTACTACTGCCCTTCTCACTGCTCTGCTCTTCCTTCATCCATCACAAAGAAAACAGACTCTTGGCAAGTTTCAGGGTGGAAGCAGGAGAGCCCCCTGTAAAACCTTACTATGAAGAGTAAGCTAGATAGGGCTCTAGCTTCCTAATGCAATGAAATCTGTTGATATGCACAGTGGTTAGGGACATCGATGCTATGCTCAAGTCCCAACTTTGGTAATTTCTGAAATTTGTTGCCTTATGACAAGTTACTTTTCTCTGCCTTTTTTTTTACTATTTATATAATCAGAATTATGATTCCTACTTCATGATCAGAATTATAATTCCTACTTCATGGAATAGATAGATGCAAAGTCCCAAGAAGGTAGCTGGCATGTATATTTAGTATATGGGAAATGTTACAACTACTGTATGATTATTATATCAGGCAAGGAGAATTTTTGCTCTGTGGATGATTAGTGGCTCACTGGAAAAAAATCAAGGACCATCTATTAATATATTAGTTGCAATTATTAATTTTATAGATGGAGAAATATTCGTGCATTGGCTAACTCATTTGAAATGGATGACTTATGAATACTTAAATTTTATTGGCCTAGAAATATAAATTAAAATGGAATCTCAGAGTTGGAAAGCACTCCGATTGATGTCTAATCCAAACACTCCTCACGTGCATGTATCTCCCCAGGTACTTAGCTGGTCCTGTACTCTAAAGGTAAAAGTAGTTCCATTTTGTTCCTGGTGTCCCTGGATCTCTCTTATAGGCAGTGATCCATCCCACCCTAGAGTGCTATGCCCAGCACATGGAGGCATGAAGAGACTGCTCATTATGGTTGTTTTCTGGTGGGGTAGTATTTGAATAGCTTATTGGAGTAATGCTGGGAAATCTAGTCTCTTCTGACACTTAGGTTTTCAGGTCCTACTGTGGTGCTAGATGCAGCCAGTAGAATTAAGTGAGATGACAAAGATGTACTCTTACATTCTTGGAGAAGCTGCTCCATAAAAGAGAAGATCAGTGAAAACAAATTGAATGTTGATGCGTGTCCAGCAGGAAGTTTAAAGTTGGAGAATTTTAGAGCTAGAAAAGAGCTTTCTAGACCTTTAAAATGATTCAAAAACAAGGCATAAAAGAGATTAAGAGACTTGGCCACAGGCGGTCCTCTAGTTGATTTGAGTACACAGAGTGAGAGTTCTTTCCACCACCTCTCTCTGATTCTCCAGCACTATGATTAGAAGTATGGGTGCTAGAGACTGGCTTCTTTGAATCAGAAATTGGTTCTGCTCTTTATTGGCAGTGTGATCTTCTGCCAGCTGTGTACTTCTCTCTGCCTCAATTGTCTTACTTGGAAAAATGGAAATAATTGTAGCGGTTTTGTGTGTAAGGCACTTATGACAGTGCCTGGCACATAACGAGCACTCAGTAAGTATGTTATTGCTAGTCTTTTAAAGAACCTCAGGAATGTCAGCTTTTAGACAAGCCAGAGAATATGTGTTTTGACCAGGCTGTTGTTGAAAAGTATTTTCTTTCACTTGAAATATGGCTTTTTATTCCTTCCTGGCTTCTGATTTAGAAGTCATCTTCAGGACCCATTTGTGAATGAACAATTATATTCTTTTCTGGAATCACTATGAGACTTTGGCATATAAAATGATTAAAAAATTATTCCCCATTATTTATAGTTTCCAATTCACATTTAGCAAATATTTATAGAGTAGTCTGCTGTGTGCCTGGCCTGGAGACAGGGCCTGGATACAAAGGTGGGGAGTCTGATGTGCTCCTCACCTGCATGGTATGTGCAGGTTAGGTGTGGTAATTTGTAGTTAGATAGGTAATGCTGCCTGGCATGGGAGGGAGCACTGACAAGAGAGAACAGAAAATTGTTTTACAGCACATGCAAGGAGCCCTTAACCTGATGTAAGAGGTCAGGGAAGGACTTTCTGGAAGAAGTGATGTCTAGGTTGAGACCTCAGTGATGAATTAGATTTCTGATTAGTCTATATAGGGGCTGGAGAAGAGTATTCCAAGCACAGGGAACGTGTGTGTGTGTGCGCGCACACACACATGCATACACACTCAAGCTTAGAACACCGGGTATTCACCAATTCATTCAATATTTAACAAGTGTTTAGGAACTACTAACTGTGCAACAGGCATTGTTTTACATCTTAAGAGACATCAGTTAACAAAATAAGTAATATCCTTATTTTCATGGAGGTTATAGGGGAGAACAGAGAACTGAATGAAGCTTAGTGCTATGAAGACAGCTGCTTAAGGGAGAATGTTCAGGGAGGACTGTACAATGAAGTGCCAGTCAGGCTGAGACCTGCAATGTGAAGGAGCCAGACATGCAAACACTCGGGGAGGCAGAAGGAACAACAAAGTCAGAGAGCTCGACAGCAGGCACAGCCTCGGCCTGTTGGAGAAACTGAAAGAGGCCAGTGTGCTGGTGTATCGAGGGTGTGGGGAAAGTGAATAATTCAAAGGTGTTTCATTAGGGGGGTATTAGCAAAAAGACAAAAGATGACATGTGTTGGTGAGGGTATGGAGAAAAGGGAACTCTAGCCCACTGTTGATGGGAATGTACACTGTTGCAGCTGTTATAGAAAGCACTATAGAGGTTCCTAAGTAAATTAACAATAGACTGGGCACGTTGGTTCATGCCCATAATCCCAGCACTTTGGGAGACCAAGGCAGGTGGATCACCTGAAGTCAGGAGTTTGAGACTAGCCTGGCCAACATGGTAAAACTGTCTTACTAAAATCGGAAAAAAAAAAAAAAAAACTTGGGAGGCCGAGGCGGGTGGATCAGGAGGTCAAGAGATCAAGACCATCTTGGTCACCATGGTGAAACCCCGTCTCTACTAAAAATACAAAAAATTAGCTGGGCATGGTGGCGCACACCTGTAATCCCAGCTACTTGGGAGGCTGAGGCAGGAGAATTGCCTGAACCCAGGAGGCGGAGGTTGCAGTGAGCTGAGATCGCGCCACTGCACTCCAGCCTGGGTGACAGAGTGAGACTCTGTCTCAAAGAAAAGAGAGAAGAGAAATGAACAATATGCTACCATATGATCCAGAAGTCTATCTTCTGGGTATATGCCTAAGGGAGGTAAAATCACCCCTTGTGAAGATACCTGCACTCGCACATTTACTGCAGCATTATTCACATTAGCCAAAATGTGAAAACAACCTCAGTGTCTGTCAATGGACGAATGGATGAAGAAATTGCGGTACATAAATATGCCTTAGAAAGGAAGGAGATTTTTATATTTACAATGAAAAAAAAATTTAAAAAATAGATCTTCCATTTGCCCTAACATGGATGGAACAGGAGAACATTATGCTAAATAAAATAAGCCAGACACAGAAAGAGACATATTGCATGATTTTGCTTGTGTGTGTAATCTAAAAAAAAAAAAGAAAAGGTCAAATATACAGAAACAGAATAAAACTGTTACCAAGGGGTAGGGGCCAGGAATAGGGATGCACGTCAAAGTATACAAAGCAAATTTGCAAGATGAACAAGTCTACAGATCTAACCTATAAGATGTGGATTATAGTTAACAAAACTATTTCATTAGGGACTTTGGTTGCATAAGTAGATTTCAGCTGCTATTGTTTCACCAAAAAGTAACTATGTGAGGTGATAGATAGGTTAATTTGCTTCACTATAGGAACCATTTTATTATCTGTATGTATCCCATACCATCATGTTATAAACCTCAAATATATATAAAATACAACTTATTTTTAAAAACCAGTAATTCAAGGGATATTTGGGTTGTTGATGCTGAGAAAATTTCTAAATGAGTTACACACACGCGCACGTGCGCGCGCGTGCACACACACACACACACACACAATGAGTCTCTTTTTCTTTTTTTGAGATGGAGTCTCACTCTGTCACTGAGGCTGGAGTACAGTGGTGCAAACCCAGCTCACTGTCACCTCCACTTCCTGAGTTCAAGCGATTTTCCTGCCTCAGCCTTCCGAGTAGCTGGGGTTACAGACACCTGACACTGTGCCTGGCTAATTTTTGTATTTTTTGTAGAGACAGGGTTTCCCCATGTTGTCCAGGCTGGTCTGGAACTTCTGATCCAAGTGATTCGCACACCTTAGCTCCCAAAGTGCTGGGATTTCAGTGAGCCACTGTGGCTGGTAGAGTCTCTTTTCAAAACTAGAAAGGTTTTGGAAAATCATGGTGTAGATATTTCTTCTCCAAAGTGGGGATTAGCTACGTGTGTTTTAACAAATGAGATGAGATGAAGAGCATATGTCCTGAGATCATTGACTAGAACTGCATAGAAGGCAAATGAGCTGATACACGTTCTGTTTCCAGATATGAACACATTTCAGGAACATTACAAATCAGCAGGGCTTCCTGGCTCAACATGAGGGCTTGTTATGATGATTATGGGTGTCCCAATGATTTCTCTTGGGATATATATATATATATATACACTGTATTTCTACTTACTTCATGAGCATTCTTTTCTTTGGACTCAAATTTGTGTTGCAAAGTGTTTTAAACTTTTTTCTATCCAGTTCTAGCGTGCCTTCATTCAAACTCATTGTCCATGTTCTTCTCTTCTGTTTCCCTGGAGAGTCTACCTCTGTATTCAGGCACATAGGCCACACAGGAGACTCATGGCTCTTGGTTACTTCCAGTCAACAGCTTTGGTGATGATGAAGAGCTGTCCACATCTTCTGACAGTGATGAGGAGGTGATCAAACAATTTGAGATTTCCGTGTCCCAGTCCCAGAGTTTCCGTTCAGTGACATCTGAGAAAGGAAAGCAGACAGGATTGGAGCAGAAACCGAAATTCAGCCGTTTGCTGTCGATGCACGAAGAAGATGGCACGGAAGTGTCTGCCTGCGAAGGTATCCTTTGCCTCACACCCTTTCTCTAGACCAGGGATGACCAATGGTAAGAGTGCATCTGAGTTAGTCATCCTCCGCACTCTGTGTCTGAGAATCCAGAGAGGAGAAGAAAATGAGACAGGATGCAGCACGTGGGATGGAGCAAAGGGGCTGCTTTAAACCTCCCAAGGGCACTGCCATGCCGGAGGTTGAGAGACAGAATGGATGAGAAGAGAACACATCTTGATACTAGTTTGTGGGAGCCCTTTCTTCTGTACTGGCCACTTCTTCCTAAATGTAGAATGGTATTTATTGAGCTTTATCAAATCTTGTTTCCTTTTGATAAATACAAAATTTTCACATACCTGTCCACTGACATTGAGAGTCTGTGCCATTTATCCCATTTAGAATCATACAATAAGTTTTCCATATGTCTATATAACTCCAGAAGATATTTTGAAGCTTTTCTTCTAATTAGTTTATATTATGAAAGGAATAGGTATTTTCATCTGCCAAATAAAAAATATGCAGTGTAATAATGTTAAATAACCTTTTTCAAACACCACATGCCCCTGAATCCTTACCCTCAGTCTTTGTAGTTTCTGACACACCCACCTGCATGAGAATTACTGGGTAAGCAGAGAGTCTTCTGTCATTCTCCAGCATCGTCATCTGGAGTTTACCCTTCACAAAGGGGAGGGGATACTCAAAAGTAGGGTGGCCAGCTCGGGATGGTGGGCAGACCTTGTTACAGGGCCTTGTTCCTCCCTAACATAGACCCAAAGTAACCTGGAGAGAGGATGCAAACAGAACAGTATGCTATTCCTTTGTGCTTTCCCAAGCAAAGGTCAAGGTATCTGTCTGACTCTTTTATGCCTGGAGCCCTGAGTAGACACAGCCTTTGTAACAGGGAATGGTCTGTGAAGTGTATTTGGTTAAAAAAAAAAAAAAAGGCAAGAGAAAATGTTATGCCATCCACCTTCATGACCTGGTCTCAGTTACCTGAGCTCTCTAACCCTTCTTTCTTTCCTTTTGGGAATGTGCTCAGTCAAATGGGGGCATAGCAATAGATGGTCCATGTTTTCAAACCCAGGCAGAGAGAAATGAGGGTGCACACATTGAGAGAAGATAAAAGAGAAGAAATTTTGATTTGAGGATGAGCACAGGACTAGCAGACAGAATAAAGGATTAAAAAGGTAGAATTACCAAAAAGAGCCCAAATTTTCAGTAGGAATAACTTGCTATTTGTCATGTAGTTTGACTTACCGACGTAAGCCAACATAATGTCTTTTATTGCCATTCTTTTTAGCCCAAGGTAAATTAATAAATAAAGGGCTTATATAACCAAACCACAACCTCAGTGGGCGCTGACACTGTCATTTCCCCACCCCCTCTCTTGGCTTTTCTCTTTCTCTGATGTTACATCACAGCATTCCTTTCTCTCCATTGAGAGGGCAAATGTTAGCTAATGAAAGTTAATAGCTGTTGATTCCCTGAGAAGAGCTTGTTTAATCCTAAAGCTAATGGCCCCATTTCCCAAAAGCCCAAGTGTCTGGCTTCTGATTTACACAAATGGCTGATGTTCTGAGAGTTCTGACAACCATTCTGACCCTATCCTTCCTGGAATGAGCAACAAATTATCTCTTGTCCTAACTGGTCATTCTGAATTTTAGACAGATGCTGATAGAAAAGGTTAAAGAGGAAAAAAATCTACTACATTGAATGAAGTACCTGTAGATTTTGAAGAAAATCAGCAAGGTTTTCATAGAAATAGCCACAGGCCAAATTTTAGGTTACCAAATGCCATGGAAATGTTAACACGGTTTTTATTGCTTGATTTCTTTCTGTTCATTTATATCAGTGGGTTTTTTTTCAGTGGTAAAACGTAATGAAAAGATTAAGCATATACCCCAGAGAGGAATACTGGCAATTTTTTGGTGTGCCTATTCTCTATTTAGCTATTTTATTCCACTGTAAACTTTGTTTTGTGTGATCAAATTTAGTTGTAGAAACAGTTCTTCCACTTTAAAAATACATTCAAAAGTGCTGGACCAGAAATTAAAAGGCCAGATCTGAGTAAAATCTGAAGCATGAATGAGCTATTGGTAGGTTGTCTCATATTTCATCTTAAGTGCGGTCCCCCATTCTAGATTCCATGGTGAGGCCATTTAGAACCATATTCCAGGCAGGTTCTCTTTTGTCCTGTGTGTCTGATTTAGTGTTATTGCACGCTAATTGTCACTGCATTCCTGACAATGTTAAAGAGGGTTTTTGGTCTAAGTGGTCTGGATTGGAGGCCTGCCTGTGAGGTCTTTAGGCATGCAGAATAATAGTCCGTTTACTGGGGCTTCTTTTCTTTTTTTTAACGGTAACCTTATTTTTGCTTATGGAATAGTTATTCTGAGGATATTTCCTACAAGCTAGATATTACCACGCTGGTATCATCAAAACCAGCTCAGTTATCTCCAGAACATGTACTTAGTTTTGTCTGAGATGGTATATCTGTCGTGGTTCAATCAGAGAAATAGAACCAGCAGGATTACATGCGTATATGTACATACTGTACATGTACATACAAACACATGCACATGCAGGGGTGTGTGTGTGTGTGTGTGTGTCTGTCTGTCTGTCTGTGTGTCTGTGTGTATGTGTCCCTAAGAGATTCATTGCAAAGAATTGGTTTGAAGTTGGTGGCTGGCTAGGTAACAGAAATACAAAGCCCCCAAATTTGCAGGACAGGTTGTTGGGAAAGGTAGGCTGAAGCTCTCAGGCATGAACTAAAGCTGTATTTCTTAGGTTGAATTTCTTCTCCAGGGTTTCTCTTAAGGTTTTTCAACTGACTGCTTACGTAGGATAATCTCCTTTACTTAAAGTCAACTGATTTTAGGCTTTAATCACATTTATGAAATACCTTCACAGCAATACCTAGATTTAGTGTTTGATTGACTAATTGGCACCTATAGTCTAGCCAAGTGACACACAAAACTTACCGCCACAGATGGTAAGCAGAAGTCTTTGTATCTGGGTGGTGACTGGGGAGACAGGTTTGGGAGTATGAAAAAAGTATCTGAATAATAGGGTTTTATTCCATCAACGTGGGATATGGACTAAGCAAGTGGACTATCTGTTAAAATAAATTTGGTTGATGTGACATAGTTATGGCCTATAATTTCTAAGAAGCCAGGATACATTTCTCTGACAACAGGCAATTACTCTTGTGTGTGCATTGAAGGTGACATGATCTTCTTCAATCTAAAGGCACGGGAAGACTGCTTTATGGAAAGGTGAATCACCTTTCCCTTTCCTCCTCCTCGCGACTTGACTTGTACCCCAGATTTGCTTCTCTAATTCATTCCTTGCTTGTCTGTCATGGAAGATGGTTTGTTACATTAATATCGTTCTTATGTTTTTCAGTTATGAATAGCTTTTCAAGGCTTAATGTAACTTTTGAAAATTCCCTTATTACTGATCTTAGTATTATCACCGTAGGTGTTAAAGTCCTGAGACAATTTTATGGGGGTAATTTCTTGGCAAAGTAAAATTTTGTGCTGAAATCCTGCTGGGCTCTACACATGTTGGTGGATGACCCACTGTTTAATAGGACATTTTACTGTTCGTATATGTGAGGAGTGGGTGTGCTAATTAGAGACTTAGAAGAAAATTCTGCTTTGTGTTGTAGGTTTTTGCATGTGGATTTTTTCTTGTTCTGTCATTTTGTGTGGCCTGTTTTTAGTATGTTTCCCAAATAAGTCTGGATGTAAAAATTTTGTGATAGCCTATGAGAGTGTTTCCAAGGGGTCTGAACTGAATAATTAAGGATAACAAGGCAGATAGGGGACTTTCTCAATGGCCTGCTGTGATTTTGCAAAACCCCGAATCAGGAGTCTGAAGTTCTGCTCTGAGGATCTGCCTGATGTTTTTTTTTTTTTTTTGAGACGGAGTTTCGCTCTTGTTACCCAGGCTGGAGTGCAATGGCACGATCTCAGCTCTCACCGCAACCTCCGCCTCCTGGGTTCAGGCAATTCTCCTGCCTCAGCCTCCTGAGTAGCTGGGATTACAGGCACGCGCCACCGTGCCCAGCTAATTTTTTGTATTTTTAGTAGAGACAGGGTTTCACCATGATGAGCAGGATGGTCTGGATCTGTTGACCTCGTGATCCACCCGCCTCGGCCTCCCAAAGTGCTGGGATTACAGGCGTGAGCCACCGCACCCAGCCCTGAAGATGTTTTTATATGGTCTGGTTGATAATATATTTTTAAAGTTTGAATGCTTGCTATACATGGGTCATGTACTCTAGTAAACCCCTGTTGCCACCACTCATATTGCTGCATACCTGGCTGCTGTAAATATTTGTTATCTACCTAGACTTTAAGGTTCTCTCAAGGTTTAGTGATAACCCACTGGCAGATAAAGACTATGCAGTAGATGTATGTGGCTTAGTACTGTCTAGGAGCTTACATTCTATTAATAGTGGATGAATAATGCTAATGAGGGAAAACAGTTCCTACCATACAGTGTACATGTAAGAGCTTTATGACATAGACTCTGCCATCTAACTCCCTTGTCCTGTCTAAATCTGCAATTTCCTTTCATCTTGAGATGGGGGCTGCTGGAGGAGAAAAGAGACCAAAGAGATAAGAGATCCTCAGCTGCTCTTTGGGTGTGGGGGGCAAATACTGGGGGCAGCTATTTCTCAGGAAGACTCTGCCAGGTTTTCCTGACCATGTGAGGACAACCTTGACATGTAGGAAGTGGAAAGGGATGAATGGGGGTGAGGGGTGCTGAGACAGAAAAGTGAAGGCTGAAGGAGGCAGGGAAGGCTCAGGAGTTGGTGGCACTTTGTATGGACAGGGAGGAAAGGACACTGGGAGGGCACTGTGAGCAGAAATACACAGCTAGCATTTTCATAAACTAGTGAGACCAGAGGAATAAGGCAATGGTCACTTGGGAAGCAGTGGAAAATGAGGTTGGATGGGTTGGATGAGGCCAGTTCAGGCCAGGCAGATAAGTAGGCTAATATTTATGAAAGGCCTGCTGGCTGCCAGGTGAATATTATTTCATGTGTTCACAGTGACCCTCTGATGGCTTTTA
Organism: Callithrix jacchus; assembly: GCF_049354715.1. NCBI lineage: Eukaryota > Metazoa > Chordata > Mammalia > Primates > Cebidae > Callithrix > Callithrix jacchus. Next base: position 96,797,327 of record NC_133509.1, read on the forward strand.
TCATTTTTTAGATAAAGAAGCAAAGATTCAGAGAATTTGAATATTGTCCAAGTTCTTAAGGCAGAGAGAGGATTTAAACTCAGATCATATCAATCCAAGACCATGGATCAAGGAGAGAGAGAACCTTTTACTTGGTAGGGTCACTGAAGCTTTTTGAGCAGAGGATGACATAGTAGACACTGAAGAGAAAAGGAAGCATGGTAGAGTCAGGAGACCATATGATCTCCAAATCAGATGACTTTTTGCTTTCTAGATCCATTGTAGAAGTCTTGTGGTCATTAGCTCCAGCAAAGTGCTGTGTCTAATTTATCCTTTTGACATAAATACACATTATCTACACTCATGTAAAAAGTATTAAACCTTCTGATACCCCATATAATGAGATAATGTTCTTTTTCATTTTATGGATCAAGTTTCTTCACTGCATGGATATACGGTATGGATATACTATATGGATATTATGTTACTGTATAGATATTATGTTTCTGCACGTGTTATTAGTATGGGTTCTGTTTTGCAGTCTCGATTGTTGTGACTGCAATTGCTCAATTTCTCTAGGTAAAAAGGTGTTAAAAATAATGCATTTGAAATAGTTTTCTTATTGCAAATTTAGATTTGGATGGAGCCAGCCAACGGAGTTATTCTGAGAATGTCTCCTATGGTGAAGATGACCACATCCCTGCTCACTCACAGTCCCCCTGTGAGAGGGGGGATGCCAAGCACCATGGCACATCTCACCCAGAGTCCAATGTGATCCAAAGCCTCAGGCGCCAATCCACGGAGGGTAGCTTGGAGATGGAGACAGCTTTTAATAGCCGGGGATTTGAAGATTCCTATGCCACTGACAGCTCCTCCATGTGGAGTCCAGAGGCAAGTTATTTGTTTTTCATTCTTTCATTGATTCGCCCTCTTCCCACTCTCCTTTGTACTCATCTCACTAAAAAAAAAAAAAAAAAAAAAAAAAAAAATTCCAGAAAGGAAGCATTACCTTTAGCTGAAATAATTTTTTTTAGATGACCAAAATCCCATGCATGTCAATGAAAGAATCATTAATTTCTCTCAAAATGAAAAAAAAAAGGGGAAAGTGGTGGAAAAAAAAGTAAAGAAGAATAAGAATGGTCACGGAATGGATTCAGGAACAGCCAGGCTTTTATTTTATATAAAGGCTTTTTACAGGCTTAATTTTAAATAATGAAATTTCCAGTTCTTTAAGGTGACTGGCTTATTTACTTCATGCTTTAAGTGAAGTATATTTTTATTTACCCCAAATCTCAAATTATGATTATTGGAATATGAAAACTATTTGAAAATTGAACTAAAATGAAATGAACTTCCAAGTGAAATTATGCAAGGTGTGATGCTGTGGATCTTGCAGTGTGAATATATTTGTTAGCTTTGAATTTAATTGAAGGCCTGGGAGATAGCATTAATCACTAATGGCCCTCTGGCCATTGACATTGCTTTTTGGAGTAAATCTCTGAAAAAAGATACTTCCAAAGTTCTTTTTCAAGTAAAGCTTAGTCCAGAATAAACCTAACAATCAATCCAGAGATATGACTGGAGCTGATGATGGTAGTAGCTACCATGTACTGAGCAGTTAGTGTATGCCAGGCACTGTGATAAGGATTTTACAAAATTGTTTCATTTTACGGGCCTTTACAGTTATTTTTCCATTAGAGAGATCACTCCTATCATGATTCTGTGACACTGGAAGGCATTAAGGAATGGTGTTTAATACCTAATTTGAAATTAATTTTGATGAGATAAGTCACATACATATATAAGCCTTTAATATAATTTGCAGGGATAGGGGAAGGAATTTGGGAAGGTGAATGGATTTTATTAGCATCTGTTTGAGAAAATAAACAGGAGGAATCTCTAATTAGGACTTGGAATGTCACATACATTAAATGCTCAAGGTGAAAAAAAAGAGTAACAAAAATCCTGTTTCCAAGCCTTATGGCTAACACGTTGGTGAATACAGGTAGTGTGTAAGGAGGGGTGTGCATGCACATCCGTGCCCCTGGTGCTGAGGACCAGACATGGTAGCTCACATATGTGGTTTGTGGCTTATGAAAAAGGAGCCCTTCATATAGAGGCACCCAAGGCCATTAACTTTATAAATGTTTGAAAAAAGAAAAAAACTCTGCTTACCCATTAGTTTACTACTGCGCCATGTCAAATCCCACACACTAACATTTAAAACATACTTTGACTCTCTCACTCAAAAACAAAACAGACCAAACACTTTGCCTGCCTAGTGATGCTCTGTCTCCTTTGATGATTGTGCCATGAGGCTTAGAAGTGCCTTCTCTAGGTCACCTCCCATTTACCTGCCTGCTGGAGCTTTAATAGAAGACTCGGTACAGTGGGTGCTAAATGTTCTCAGACTCCAAAAATACCCAGACATCTCTGTGTGCTCCATTCAACTTCCTGTCTATTTTGAGGAAAAAATTGTAATTTGGTGCTCCTACAGTAGAACTTCAAATCCAACATGGACGCAGTTCCCGTAACTGCCTGCTTTGCAGGCTCAGCTTGCCTTTTAAGAATTGATTTATTTGCCTCTTAGCTGTATTGAGAACTCTGTCTTCCCCTGTGTATCTGGCATCGGGAGCATATTGTAGGTCTGTTTACTTTAGGCCACGCAGATGACATCAACACTATCTTACTAAAACAGAAAGGCTTTCAATTTGACAGAAAATCTTTAAACCTACATTGGTTTTGACAACTTGACACAAGTATTCTCATCTTAAAGAAAAGTCCAGGATATTAGAGCTCAAGGAATCATTTATTTTGTCTCAGAAGGAAACCGGTCGTGCAGTGTGACTACCTGTTAAGCTGATGGATTTTCGAGCTCTGCTCTTCTCTGCTGGCAAAAAGGCCTTTGGCTTTTTCCTGCAGACCCAGGACTTGGCAGGAAAGACGATGGGAGTGTGGCTGGTGATTTTGAGCACACAGGGAGACAGGTGTCCCACTTTTCATCTCTGCTTTCCACTGATTAATTGGTTGGCCTTGAGAAGTTAATTAAAATCTGCCAAATGGGGATAAGAATGAAGAGATTTTTACCTTGCAGGAAGGTCAGATGGATTAGTGGTATTAACAGTACCCACATGAGGAGCTCCTTCAGTTGCCTAGTGAGAGGTAAAGTGTGTCGAAATAATTAATTGCTTTGAAAATACCAACATTCACAAATTTTTTCTCAAATCAACCCAGGGAGGGGCCACAAACCCCAGTTTTCATGGGCCACAGCTTGGACTGGCCAGAGCTGTGCCTTATTCAGAGGAGTTCTTAGGACAGTCAGGAACTCTGCCCAGGCCCCTCCAGAAACCTGCAGGTGGAGTGAGCATTTATCTGAAGAGATAGCCTGATGCATAAGTGGAGAGAGCTCCTCATTCACTAAAATATTTTTATCTTGGCATTGAAGTTGACAAAACTAAGAGCTATTAACTAACATTAAGAGCAGGGGCCTAAAAGGATGTGAAAATCACAGAGAGTGTGATTCCAACCCCCACCTTCCATCTTCTCCCCTCTTCATCTTGTGCGCTCAATGTATATATGTAAATAATTATGCCTAAAGGTTTGGGGGAGAAGAAAGGAGATCTTCTGGTTCAAAATCAGGTTTAGGATTTTGAGTATTGAATACTAGTTAAGGCAGGCCCAGGACTCAAACTGCCAGGGAATGAGTCCTGGATAATCTTGTCTGGGAATATGATCTGGGCTTGAAGAAGAGAGTGTGTTAGTTGTTTAGTCTTTCTAAGCTTTAGTTTCCTCCTCCATAAAAATGAGAATATTAAATACCTCATTATATTAATTTAAATATTCAAAAAGATAATGTTTCTTAGTTGCGTTTCTCAGAAAAGCTGAGTGTAAGTAAAGGCTTTGTTCCCTACTTTGGGAGTGCAACCCCAGGGAACAAAAGTAGGCGACAAGGTAAGTAAGGCAGGAAAGAAGGGAGATCCAGTATGAGAGCACACAGTGGAATTGGCACCACTCAGTATGGCTTATTACTTGATCTCGTGTGACCACACTCCAAGAAGCTGTATGAACTGATAAGAAATTTGACCATGGGGCCAAAAGTAGACTTTACATACATTGGTGTCAAGCAGGATTCTGCAGCTGTCTAAGCCTTGGTGTTGGCAGAGGGACCAATGATAAGAGATGAGAATTATATTGTATGCATAGAAGGTAAGACTTTATTGAGTTGTTCAAGGCTGAAACTACTTAGAGCCCAGATAAGCTGTGCCTTAGGGGAAGATGGAACATGGGGTAAGGCCAAGAAGATCTGAAGTATATGAGAGCCAGTTTTTATAGTCTATATAGGATTTGATATGGTACTTGGCATAAGAAAATGGCTTAGTAGATGTTGGCTATTATTACTTATGGCCAGATGTGCAATACAGAGATGATCAAGAGTAGGCTAAAATAGATGGGAGTTTTAGGAAGAGACAAGGGAGTTTCAGAGAAGATTCTGACTTGATTTTTGAGTTGGCCTAAATCCTTGGAGACTTGCTTCTAATATATATATATATGTATATATACTAGTCTGTTGTATTCAAAAGTCTCTATAGCAACCACTTTTATCACTTTAAACTAAGTACCTCTGAATAGAAACACTCACGCATGATTGCATGCTCAGAGGGAAAGATATAAGAAGTTTCCCTTATTTTAAAAGAAATCTAAATTTTCTTGTCGGCTAATTTGAATTTTAAAAGAAAAGAGTATTTATTAGATGTCTACTATCTGTCAAGTCCTCTACTTCTTACAACATCCCTACACAGAAAGTTCCATCTCCATTTTACAATTGAGGAAAATAGAACATGGAAAGAATTAAATAACTTGCCCAGTGTCATTGAGCTAGTAACCGGTAGGCCTGGGCTTCCTCAGGATATATGAACCTAAGAACTGTGAACTTTCACCTGGACTTTGTGGGGAAGTTTCACTGATGGATACACATTTTGAGGCATTTTGTTATGATTTTGAAATGAGGAGATCTCTAAATTAGCAAGGTCTGGTATTCAATTGCATAAATAAGAACTGATTTGCAATAAGAATCAGTTCAAGGTTTGGTTACAGGTAAGGATCCTGCCTTCAGAGGAAAAACAGAATTATTATTGACATTATTTATAATTTGTTGGTCAGGTGGTTCATTATAATAAATGTAGTTCAGCTCAGTTTTCCCAGGAAGGTCATCAGATCTGAGTGGCTGCAAGTAAATTGCTGCCCAAGGGTGACATTTCATATAGAGAGATGTGTGTTTGAGAATTGGTAGCACCAGTCGAGTGGTGGGAATAGATATTTATTGAGTGTGATCTGATTTTCACATCAATTAAAACCTCACAACAACACACTAGCAAGTAGGCACATTAATGTGCATTTTAAAGCTAGAATACACAGAGAGGATGGTCTCTTTGACCAGGGTGAAAGAGCTAGTCAGTGGTAGAGTTATGATTTTAATCTAGGTGTGCTGGCTCCAGGCTCAATGTTGCCGTTTACTAAAGGGCTGCAGACGTGTCCTCCTAAACCCTTGCTGCTCAAAGGGAGAGCCGAGGCTAGCAGCAACAACATCTTTTGCACACATCCCAGAAATGGCAGAATCTCAAGCTCCACACCAGACCTACTGAATCAGAATCCTCAGATGATTCAGGTCTACATTAAAGTTTGAGAATCTCAGCCCCAAGCCTTTTCTCCCATATAGATTGAAAATATACTCAAGTATCACCTTCCTGAGACCGCCATCAGTATTCCTGTCTGTAGAACGCTCTTGCCTGTAGAGAACAGGCTCAGGCTCGACCACCTGTATTTGGAGACACAAGGAAAAGTTGCCTATGGACAATTGCCTTTTGACTTACTTTTAGATTTAGCATCTCAGTTGGTTTCAATGATCCTGGGCAATTGTGCTTTTTGAGAAGCAGTATATATGAAAACACTTTGCAAAATATAAAAGCTTTAGTTATCCATTCCAAAAACACCCAGGAAGGCGCACCATATGCTAGGCACTGTGCCGTCAAAGAATTCACAGTTTAATGCAGGGATAGACCAATAAACAGACCTATCTGATATAGAGGGAATACACTGGCAGTCAGAAAGCAGGGATTCTGAAGGAGCACAATGGGGCACCAGTGGGCCAAAGTGTAATTGGGTATCATCATTTCCATTTCTAATTGTTTCTTCGGCCTGCAACAGGAACACGACAGGACCCATTTGCAGGTGCCATCCGGGGTCTCAGTGCCCATCTCAAAGTGTGGTGACCTAGATGTCGTCTTTGAATATAGAGCTGCCAGCCAGAAGCTCACAGTGACCATTGTGAGAGCACAGGGCCTCCCAGATAAGGACCGAAGTGGTGTCAACTCCTGGCAAGTTCATGTAGTGCTGCTGCCTGGTAAGAAACAGAGGGGCAGGACAAACATACAGAGAGGGCCCAACCCCGTCTTCAAGGAGAAGGTCACCTTCGCCAAGCTGGAGCCCAGAGATGTGGCCGCCTGTGCTGTCCGCTTCCGCCTGTACGCTGCCCGTAAGATGACCCGAGAGAGAATGATGGGAGAGAAGCTGTTCTATCTCAGCCACCTGCACCCAGAAGGGGAAATGAAAGTGACTCTGGTTCTGGAGCCAAGAAGTAATATAAGCGTGAGTATGTTAAGTGGTGCTGCTAATGATGTGATGTGTTAGAAGACCTAGGGTTGTCAGCCCTTGATTTAGTACATTCAGTCTATGAATTCAGAGACTTTAATTTAAGTTTCCATTTGGCTCTCCTCACCCTTGTAAGCCATGATTTGCACTTCATGGTACAATGGGTCTTTCATGCCTGCCTTCCTGATAACCTGATGGATAAATGCCCTGTCCATTTAAGGACAAGATGGCAGCAATGTAGTAGAGGGCATGGAAAAAAACTGGGAAGGTGGCTTGGCCTTCTGGTTTGTGGATAAGCGATCCATTCTCTTGCCCCTAGTTTGCATCATGAATCTCAGAGATGGGACTTTCTGGGCAAGGTTCTTAACAGGTATGCTGGGGCAGACTGGGATAGCAGCCCGGAACTCCAGCTGCTTCTGAAATCTGTGATTTATATTACTATACTCTTCCCACATACCCCATTTCCCTGCTTGCCTCAGGGTTTCAAGGAAAGGTGTCATAATTTGCATGTCTACAGGATGAGCAGCCCACTACTGCTGTGGGTTATATGTCATTTAGCACGCAGATCTCCTTTTAGAAAACCATATCAAAAGATCAGGGAGCCATCGAGGCTTGGGGGCCAATCATTCATTCATTCAGAGATGTTTACTGTTAGTTATGGTAGAGGCAAAGTGGATACAGGAAAGAACTAAGCAGGCGGTGCCTCTGTCCTTGGAGAGCTTGCAGTCTAGTGGTGGCCAAGTAGGAAAGGAGAGCGACAGGCTGCTGCTTGTTTAGAGGGTCAGAGACAGTTTCTTCGAGATGGTGATGAAGGAACTGTCAGATGCCGGAACTCATGGCATCGAGGGAGCAAGGCTGGTGACGTGGAAGATGAGGGTTTCAGATGAGGGAACAGCACATGCAAGCAGTCAGGGTGTGGAGGTTGGGGGGTTGTCATGTCTGAGGAAGAGCTAAGGAGCCAGAAAGGCCGGAGAGTACTGATGGCAGATCCGTCTGCTTCAATGCCTAATGATGTCTCAAAGTTAACATCTTCAAGCTTGAAATCCTGATTTTTGCCTCCCTAAATCTATTCCACCTGCAGTCTTCCCCATCTTGCTTAAAGGCAGTTTCATTCTTCCAATTGCTAGGGTCAAAAATCTTAGAAGGCATCTGTGACTTTTCTGTTTTCCACCTGAAATCCTATTGGCTGTATCTTCAGGTATAACCAGATCCTGGCTCTCGGCTGGATTACTGAAATAGCCGCTCAGCGGTGGTCTTTCCACTTCTGCTTTTGTGTCTATGGACTCTTCTGGACATGGGAGCAGAATGAGCCTTTTAAAGCATGAGCCAGATGATGTCTCATCTGTGCCCTTTTTTCTTAATATCCAAATAAAGCACATTTAAAATGATGGAGAACAGAATGCACAGGAAGTCAGAAGATAGAGCATGATAGAGCTTGGGAATGGGGATGATCACACCCATATTTCTCCTTGCCAGGCCCTGTGCTGTGTGCTGGTGGCACAGAGTTGAATGGGGAAAATGAGCTAGTGTAAAATAACTTTGCAGGTGAAAATCTTTCATTCACCAGTTATTTGGTGAGCATAGTTATGTGCCAGGCATTAGGTGATGTACCAGGGACTCAGATTTATACAGATTCAGAATCTAATGGGAGAAGCAAGCAGTGAGTGACAGGTGCCACAGTGGGAAGCTTTTACAGAAGCACAGGAGTGGGAGTGAGTCTCACTTGAAAGTAAGCAAATATTTCATGGTTGAATTTTTATCTTCCAGACAGCAGGCTGTATAAGGCATCTATCACAATCACCTAGCCCTGCCATGTACAAATTGTGTTCCATAAAAGCCTGGGGGGCATGTGGGGGTGGTCTGCAGACATGTCTGTGGTTTGGTAAACAGGATACTTTGCTGCAGATGGGCAGAATATTTGATTGCTTTTATTGGTTCTAATTATTGAGTTTCTGGTCAGAAGTTCGAAGAAATGATTTCAGACATTGAGAAGAAAGGCTTAAGCCGAGTCTAATGCCCTTGTTTCTGGTGGAGGAGGTGGTGTTTCAGGGCTGATTCCTACCCCCATGCCTCGAGTGACAATCAGTGTCCTGCTCAGTTTTGCTCTCCTCCTCCTGACGTGCCCGTGCCAGGTGGGGAAGGGTAGTGCTCAGGAGAAGTGTACCCATGAATAAACATGATGGAAAGCTCACGTTCTCCTGGGCTCACTTGGTGCCTGTCAAGTCGCTGAGATCCACAACCATGCGTTGGCTTTTTTCTCAAACAGTTGTGAAAGTACTCATTTGTAATGTAACTTATTTCTTTAAAAGGCAAAATTTGGCACCTGGCATATACTTAACAGCCTCAAGCAGAGCTAGGAGCCAAATGTTCTATGTGGGGGTAGACGTCCAGTGGTCATTTCTTTCATAGTTTAGACACAGTATGTCCTGTATTGCTGCATTCATCAAGGAGCTGCAGAGAACAGAAACAAACCTCAGGCCTGGAGTGGAGGGGTTCCTTAGAAACATCCAAGCACAGATTACACAGGAGGGAATTTGAGTCTATATTAAATGTATTATTAGCTCTCTGTGTATCTTAGACGGTTTGATTTACACTAGTAATAACGTCTTTGTCCGTTTTGTCTTTTGAATGGAGACAGCTCTTGAAACAAATATGTCAGCTCCTAATGCAGGGATCTCATCCATGACTGTGCTCCCTGGGCGCATTGTAATTCACACTGAGTGCACCCTTAGTCATCTTTGGCAGTCGTTGGGGATTGGGTCACAATTTCACCAAACATAATATCGGCTTTCTCTGAAAGAGAGTAGTGCAGTGTGGGCCAATGGATTCTTTGTTGTTCTTCCCCTCCAGAGTGGAGGGTCTCCGCTCAGCCCATCTGCGGTTTCTCACAGTGATAGTACTTCATCCACGCAGTCACTGTCTCATGGAGGGGCGCCAGAGCTGTTGGTGGGGCTCTCGTACAATGCCACAACGGGGCGATTATCCGTGGAAATGATCAAAGGCAGCCATTTCCGAAACCTCGCTGTTAACCGAGCACCTGGTAAGTGTGAGTTTGTTCTCCCAGCTCTGGTCCTTCCAGATGCAAGTGGAAAGCTCTGTCTGCTTTCATCTTAGTTCTTTAATTTTTACTGTAAAAATGATCTTGTTATGGCTTAGGCAAGCTTTCACAAAGAGATACCTCTGGATTTTTAAATGGTTCTCTATTGAATTAGACTTCTTTGCTATCTAGATGTATCTGGACAATAGACTGGCCTGTGCATCTTTATTGTTTAAAGGAAAAGAATGGACAGCATTTTTAGCAACATAATGTATGTGGGCAATTAAAACCTGCTAATATGTCATAGGCCCTCTAGCTTTAAAGAAAAAGAGCTCTGGCTTTGGAGTCAGGCAGATCTGGGGTTGAATTCTAGCATTACCTTCTACCTAACCACTAGCTTTGATCTGATCCTGTGTAATTTATCCCTTTTCAGAGTGCAGCTAACTCATCTGACACACACACACACACACACACACACACACAAAGATATTAATAGTACCTTCCTGATGGAGTTGTTCTGGAGCTTAAATAAAATGACTTATTGAAAGCATTTAGTATAGTGCCTACCACATAGTGAACACACAGGAAATATTAATGGTTGTGGTGGTGACAGAGGAAGGAAGTAAAGGGGGCAGATATGGGGCAGTGCAGGACTGGCTCACCAGGGGAGCTACCACGTCTGAGATGAGCACTGGAAAGAGGAGTTCGAGGTATACCCCAGAGCTGTAGTCCAAGGTTCAGAAAGCCAGACGCAAAAAGCTGCTGTTTTCAGTTGCCTCAGCAGCCTCTCATCATCTGGGAAGTTAGAGACTGAACATTAGGAACACGCTGTTAACAAGGTAGCTTACCTTTTTACGATCTTGTTTTTCAGCAAAACAGCTTGAAAGGGGAGCAGAAATATGGTTTCTCTTTTGCTTCTGCCTTCTGGACCTCATGCAACTACACCTAATTGGAGGATGTAATTTGTATCTGGAATGCTAGCTGCAAGAGAGTCTGAAATGTTGTTGAATTTCTAGTCTTTCAAGTCAGGAAGGTAAACTGGAAGGGAGTAGAGTGGAGGGCTAGGGAACATGCCCTCCATGGACACCAAACTGTTATTGAAAGAAGGATGAAATCCATATATCTGTGGCAGTTTGAAAGAGTCAGTGGACTCAGGCCTCGTGTGTCAGGAGCAGCTGAAGAACTAGGAGCACCACTGGAAAAGAGTCAGCTCCTACAACCAAACTCTTTATTTGCCCTGAACCGTGCTGTAGCCCACAGAGGCTCTGCTGAATGGGAGTATATTGTTAGTCAACTTGTACTATAACCATTAGGGCAAATTAGGAATGCCCCAGCACTTTGGATAACAGAATAAACTGGGTTTATCAGCCATATTCTATGTTGACACTCAGAGCCAGGTGAGAGCTATTTAGAATGCATAATAGATGCTTATTATTAATTGCAGAGCTAGAGTCTTTTTGCTGGATACCAATTTGTTTCCAAAATAGGTCTGAATTTACTAGAGATCTGTCTGGATTTACTACTTTGCCTTCTGTACTTTTGCCAACCTCTTTTCCTGTCTTTCTGAGATCAGGTAAAGTCTGAACAATTTTTAGGAATATGATGGAGATGCAGAGAATGATGAGGATGTGAATCACACAGTCCTGGTCTATTCAAGCCCATGCTAGGAAGCCTTGTTTTGTGTAGTGGGTGGTACCAGGCAATACAGAGGAGAGATACAGCATGGTGCTTGAGAAAATAGCAGCTGGAGGCCAAAAAACGAAGGTGTGAATTCAGGCTCTGCCACTTATTATAATAGTTGTGAGTTACTGACTGGGCACAGTGGCTCATGCCTGTAATCCCAGTGCTTTGGGGGTCTGAGGTAGATGGATCACCTCAGGTCAGGGGTTCAAGACCAGCCTGGCCAACATGGTGAAACCCCCTCTCTACTGAAAATAACAAAAATTAGCCAAGCTCTGTGGTGCACACCTGTAATCCCATCCTCTTGGGAGGCTGAGGCTGGAGAATCACTAGAACCCAGGAGGTGGAGGTTGCAGTGAGCCAAGGTCACACCACTGTACTCCAGCCTGGGAGAGAGACTCTGTCTCAAAAAAAAAAAAAAAAAAAAAAGAGCTGTGAGTTATGAAACTTTTCTCAAGCTCAGTTTCCTCATCTATAATACGGGAGTCAGTATAGTGTATCCTTTACGTTTATATACCTATAATACATGAAAAACTGTGATGTTGAGGATGGAACTATTATATCTTAATAAATATCTATATAAAAGAAAATATGCTAAAGATGAAATTCTGGAAACAAATATTTAAAGCCAAATAGGAAAAAAAGGCAAATCTTAATTTAGAAATTGATTTTATTCCATAAGTTTAAGTCTATTCGGCATTTAGTATGTGGTTTGCCATAGGCATAGCATTGCAATATAACTTAAAATGTAACTGACATGTTGTATCTTTGCAACTGAAGTAAGAGAAAACAATGCTGCTGTGATGCTATTAATTAAAACAGAAATCCAATAGTGAAGACAAAAGTTTTTTGTCTCTGTAGAATGCTGGTACTTGAGGAAAAGCCAGTTTAATTAGGAAGGGATGAGAAAGTAGAAGCTTCCTTTGTGGAGCTTCTGAAAGGGACCTCTTGGGACTTTCAAGGGCTTTAGATGTTGATGGCCTTGGTTTTTCATTATGTCTCGCTTCATTATGGCACTCGACAGTTATGTGGCAAGCTTGGGATACATTTTTAGTTCCCATATGGAAGAGAACAAGAGAAAGAATGAGGAGACATGAGTTTTATGAGGTAACTGAGAAGAGTTGGAAGGAAGAGGGGGAGAAGGAGAGAGGACAGGAGCCAGGAGAGGAATGGAGCTGTGAGTGGGGAAGGGCGGAAGCTGCAAGTCAAGTGCACAGCTCCCCACCACAGAGGGAGAGCCTTCGGCAGCCTGAGCCCTGCTGCAGGGTCCACCACAGGGTCGCCGCCTGCCAGGGGAACTTGTACTGGAACTTGTATCGCGACATCCTGTGTTTGAGGCTCTCCGCTCAGGCACGGTTACCTTCTCCATGACCTCAGTCCTGCCTGACAGGGTGGTCATGATCACCTAAAGAGAGGTTCTTAGGGGAGTGGGAAGGAAAACAGGTTGAGTCTGAGTATTGGGAACTTTTCTTCTCTTGAATAATGTTAAGGTTTTATATGTTGCTGGAAAGAGAGACAGTGGCTAAGATTTAGAGATTCTTTTTTTTTTTTTTTGCCTCAAAATATATCACAAAACAAAATGCAACGTTGAATTCATTTGCCTGATCTAGTTTGATGATTGAATACTTTTAAAACTTTTCCTCCTAAGCAAGACAGAGGAATTGAACAAATAGTAGATGAAGTTCTCTGCTGTTGGGGTCTTCGAAGAAATAAGCCACGGAATTAGAAACTCTCTCCCCTTCTGAGATAAAATCCCTGGGTGAGAGGGCTCATTACTGTGAAGAACAGGAGCTAGTGGGGGCAATAATAGAAATGTGAGTCTCCATGAACCCCAACCACAGTCTCCACTGCACAGCTGCCAGCATGACTAAAACTAAAAATTTGTGCCAAGTATTGGTGAAAATGTGGAGAATACATTCTTGGTGGGAGTGTAAAATGGAACAACCGCTTTGGGAAAAAGCATACAAGTTTTTTTTTTTTTTTTTTTTTTTTTTTATAAAACTGAAACAGGCACTGAGAATCTAGCAGTTACATTCTTAGGCATTAACCTATAAGTCAAAAAATAAAAAAGGAAGACCCATACAAGACTGTTTCTAGCAGCTTTATTCATAATGGCAAAAACTCACCAGCCCTTATGTCCATCTAGAGAAGAGTAAATAAGCAAGTTAAGATATACTTATATAATGGAATACTGTTCAGCAATAAAAAGTAATAAAATTAAATAGGCATTCAACAGCATGGAGGAATCTCACAAACTTACTGTGTTACCTACTGCTTGATTCCATAGATAAGAAATTCTACAGTAAGCAAAACTGTAGTGGGAAAAAAAGCAAAGAAGCGGCTGCATCAGGAATGGTATTGGTGCTAGGATACACTAGGTAGGCACATGAGGAAATGTGAAATGGGGTGATGGGAATATGCTGTATTTTTTAATTTTTAATTTTTTATTCTATGTATTGATAGGGATGTGAGTTAAATGGAGTATGCATTTGTCAGAACTTGGTGAGTGGCACTAAGCTTTGTACACTTCACTATAGGTAAATTTTACCTTAACAAAAACGGTAAAGTATTAAACTCTAGCTAATGAAATGCATCCTGAAATGTTTAGGGGTGAAAAGCAACAATGGTTACAATTAAAATGGATTAATGGATGAATAGAGGCACAGGTTGGCGAGAAAATAAAACAGTTAAAGACTTGAGGTGGTGGGTATTTGGACCTCCACTGTATACTTATTCAAATGTTCTATATGTTTTAAATTTTAGATATCAAATGCTGGGGAATATAGTCTCATGTGGTCTGAAGTAGATCAGCTGGGTCAAGATGGTAAAAATAAAATATGAGTCTTAACCATGGATAGGGACTTCTGTAGTTGGTAATACTTTTTTTTAAGTTAACATGATGTCTCAAGATGTCACTGTATTCTCCTGGATCAACCTTGGATCAGAAAGATGGGGTACCTGCCAGGCATGGTCACTCATGTCTGTAATCCCAGCACTTTGGGAGGCCGAGGCAGGCTCATCACCTGAGGTCAGGAGTTCGAGACCAGCCTGGTCAAAATGGCAAAACCCCATCTCTACTAAAAATACGAAAAATTAGTTGGGCATGGTGGTGGATGCTTGTAATTCCAGCTACTTGGGAGGCTGAGGCAAGAGAATAGCTGGAACCCAAGAGGCAGAGGTTGCAGTGTGCCAAGACTGTGCCACTGCACTCCAGCCTGGGTGACAGAGTGAAAAAAAAAAGATGGAGTGCCAAGCATCTGAACCAGAGGGCATCTTCTATAGTGTCCTCCATAAACCACATCCATCACAAGGGAAAGTATTTGGAGGATCATTTCTTCTTTTTAAAATTCATTTCTATATATCTATCTGTCTGGCAATCATATTTTGGTGAAAATGCCCATGTTATAAAGTGTTGTGATTTAAAAAAAAATCATATAGGAAGGCTAAGGAAGATAAAATAGGCTATTTGAAAATTACTGTAACTAGTATATATAGCCTATTTATAAACAATATATAAGTGTAGTAGCAGCATGAACTTGGTGCAAATCAAGTAAGAGTGTGCCAGATACCACTCCAGCCATTTTCAAGGTCATGTCTTATTTAGTACATGTGGTCAGTGTTCAAAAATATTACTGCTATTAAGATGGTATAGGCTGGTCTGCAAATCTTCTGATGGGAAATGAGAATCTCCAGGTTTGTCCCTGGCTAATGGTCCAGGTGAAAAAGCAGTGTATAGTGTCTAGCAGACATCTGAAATCCCGATGGGCATTTGCAAATGCTTTTGGAAAAGTCAGCAGTAAGAGAAACATTTGATTATTTTTTGAATTTGGCTTCATGGGAAAGCAATTCAGTAATAATTTAGCAGCTCTATTCTGTTCTTGTCCTAGGTGTGCTAGCCAATTGCTGCTTGGCCTCAACATTTGATTTAACCTCTGAATTACATTT
The DNA here is from genome assembly GCF_049354715.1 of Callithrix jacchus. NCBI lineage: Eukaryota > Metazoa > Chordata > Mammalia > Primates > Cebidae > Callithrix > Callithrix jacchus. The sequence continues at coordinate 96,812,616 of NC_133509.1, forward strand.
CCTTTATTAAATGAGGTTAACAAGCTAGTGTTACAGATACACTGCTATGTTTTTTTAAAGTTAGCTATTGTGTTGACAGGTTCTCCTTCTCCATCTTCATCTTTGCTGTGTCTCCTAATGCATTGTGCATATATGTACACATATAATAATGGTCCTCATCAAAACTATCATTAAGATGTTCCCTCCAGTTAAAAACAACTTCCCCAGCTTCTCAGCATGTGCATGATTAGCCACACATGATAATTACACCTCAAATGATAATAACAGCAGCAGCGGCAGCATATTAACCTTGTTAGGCACTCACAATAGCAGAGACTAGAGGAAAGAAAGCAAGCAATCCAGCTCCCTCATGTTTTGTGTGTAGAACAAGTGGAATTCAGAAAGTACAGTCTACAAATGGAGTGCAAGAAAAAAAAAGACTCAATGAAAATGAACAGATATGAGACATGTGACCTTCTTTTAAAATCCTGGTCCAGTTTTTGTTAAATATAGTGTATGAAGAGCCGCTGTCTGCTGAGAATCATGGCAATTTTATATGAAAATTTGAGGCACTAACTTTATGAATGCATAGGTGATATTCCTTTTTCCATATTAGCTCATTTAATTCTCACAATGATAGCAAAGTTAAAACATATTAAGCACAATAGGAAAGAAAAGATAGTTACCATGGTGTATTAGTCTGTTTTTATGCTGTTGATAAAGACTTACCTGAGACTGGATAATTTATAAAGAAAAAAGAGGTTTAATGGACTCACAGTTCCGCGTGGCTGGGGAGACCTCACAATCATGATGGATGATGAAAGGCATGTCTTACATGGCAGCAGACAAGAGAGAACTTGTGCAAGGAAACTCTCCTTTATGAAACCATCAGATCTCATGAGATTTATTCACTTTCATGAGAATAGCATGGGAGAGACCTGCCCCTATGAATCAGTTACCTCCCACCAGGTCCCTCCTGCAACATGTGGGAATCGTGGAAGCTACAATTCAAGATGAGATTTGAGTGGGGATACAGTCAAAGCATATTACATGGTATGTCAATTATATTGCAATGAAGATGTTAAAAAACCTAGTTACCTACAGAAGAATCACAGTAAGACTGAGGACAGACTTTCTGACATTAATAGAAACCAGAGGACAATGTGAAAAGAATATCGAAGCATTGGGAGAATACTCAGCTTAGCATTTTGTTCCCTGAGTGAAGGAAAAATAAAGATATTTTCCACCAGATTTGAAAGAATATTTCATAGAAAAAACAACTAATTGATGCATTTCAGGAAGAAATAAATTGAAATTAGAAGGAAATAACAAGAAGCAATAAGGAAAAATGAACATATAAATTGGTTGACATGTAAGTAAACAGAAGTCTGCATGGATTGCATAAAGCAAAAACAGGAGCAGTAGTAAAAATGACTAATATTGGGAGTACAGTCACAAAGTGGCAATAAAATTTTAGGCAGAAATTGCATAAATATGGGAAAGGCAGAGAGACTCCATATGATTTTTGACAGGGCTGCTGAGACCATTCAAAAGGAAAAGAATGGTCTGTTCCACGATGCTGGAAAAAGTGGAAGTCAACCTGCAAAAGAATGAAGTTGGATCCTTACCTAACACCGTATATAAAAATGAACTCAAAATGGATGAACGACCTAAATGTAAGACCTAAAACTAGAAAACTCTTTGAAGAAAACAGGGAAAACCTCTATGACATTGGATTTGGCAGTGATTGCCTAGATATAACAGCAAATGCATAGGCAACAAAATTAAAAATAGACAATTGGACTTCATAAAAGTTCAAAAATTTTGTGCATCAAAAGATAATAAATAGATCACCCATAGAAGGGGAGAAAATATTTGCAAATCATATACTGAATAACAAACTAATATCCAGAATATATAGAGAACTCCTAAAACTCAACAACAACAAAACAATGTGATTTTAAAAATCTGATTAAAGACTTGAGTAGGCATTCCTCCGAAGTTGATATACAAATGACCAATAGAAATATGAAAATATTCTCAAAATAATCAGGAGAATTCAAATCAAAACTACAGTGAGTTATCACCTCACACCCATTAGGCTGGCTACTATAACATGCACACATGTGCACAGATACACAGACACATGCACATGCACCTGCACACACACACACAGAAAAACAAGCATTAATGAGAATGTGGAGAAATTGGAGCCCTTGTCTATTAGTGGTAGGAATGTAAAATGGTACAGCTCCTGTGGAAAACGGTATGACAGTTCCTAAAATATGAAAAATAGAATTACCATATAACCCAGCAAGTTCATTTGTGGGTATATACTCCAAGGAATTGAAAGCAGGGTCTTAAAGAGAAATTTGTACACTCATGCTCATAGCAACATTATTCACTATAGCTAAAATGTGGAATCAGCCTAAGTGTCCATTAAGGGATTAATGTGTGAGCAAACTGGGTATATACACATGAGGAATACTATTCAGCCTGAAAGAGGAAAAAGATCTGACATATGCTGCGATATGGATGAACCTTGAGGTTCACTAATGCTAAGTGAAATAAGCCAGTCACAAAAAGACAAACACTGTATGATTCCACTTATATGAGGTACTTAGAGTAGAAAAAAAAAATCATAAAAGCCAGTAAAATGGTGGTTGCCAGGGGGTGGAAGAGAGGAAAATGGGGAGTTATTTAATGGATATTATGGAGTTTCAGTTTTTACAAGATGAAAAGAGTTCTGGAGATGGATGATGGGGATGGTTGTATGACATTATGAATGTATTTAATACCACTGAAATGTACACTTAAATATGTTAAAATGGTAAATTTTGTTTTGTATATTTTAACACAATTTTTAAAAAATTAAAAAAGTACACTGGAGAGAGATCAGAGGATATTGCAAACCCAGGTTGTGAGTAAGACATATGATACCTGGGTGTTTAGACTGATGATGCTTCAAGGAAAAGAAATACTAGTTTTACAATGAAGAGATTAGGAGGCTGTTTGTATGTGGGAGCAGGGAGTTTATAGGAAATCTCTGTACCTTCTGCTCAATTTCGTTTAGAAACTAAAACTGTTCTAAAATATAAAGTCTATTTAAAACATTAAGAGATTTAAAAATAGAAGAGGGTAGAGATTTTGATTAATTTTAGACATTAAACCAAGTGAACATATTAAAATTTTAATCTTTTAAACCAATAGGGAGAATAAATGAGAATAAAGTAAATAAATTCAATTCAGTAGAAAGCAGAGAAAATATTTCTTAAAGCATAGAAAATGCATGACAAATAGCACAAACTGAACAATAAATATAAATCAAAATATATCAGTCATAATAAATATAAAGGGACAAAAATTGCTATGTAAAAGTTAGATAAAAGATTAAGATCTCTCTATTTTTCCCAGTCTTTCCCTGTCCCCTTTCCTCACACCACTTTATAGTATAAACACATTGCAATTTATACTGGGTCCACCTAGCTTTATAATATATAAGTAAGAAACCATTGATTACCAACAAATTGGGGTTAGCTCAGGAATGCAAGAACGATTTAATATTAGGAAAATCTGCTAGTGTAATTCACCATATTAACTGGTTTATGAGAAAGACTTATGATGATCTCAGTAGATGCAAATAAAAGCTTTTGATTAAAAATTAAAATTTTTGAAAAAATTATTATCTCAGTAGGTACAAAAAGTTACTTTTGGCAAAATGCACTTTTCATTACTGACAAAAATCTTAGCAGATGTGTAATAGATGTATTAATATAGACTAGGCTATGATGCAGTGACAATTAAACCCTGCTATTTCAGAGGCTTCACACAGCAAATGCTTATTTCTCTTTTGCATTACAGTCCAAAGCAGTCATGTGACTCTTCTCTAAGCTGTAACTCAGGAATATAGGCACTCCCTATTGGTGATGATATTCAAAATGTGGCCTCCATTGTTGCCATGGAAAGGGAAGAGACAGCATGGGAAATTTCTTGCTTGGGTGGGAGTGGTTGAATATAACCATGATTGAAGGTGACATTTATCACTTCTCATATTCCATTTTTCAGAACTCAGTCACATGGCTTAGATAATTCAAATCTGGCGTAAAGACCACACCCTTAATTTGATATTTGACCTGAATTAAATATCACATTATTCACCTGAGACAGTTTATTGGGCCTTTGTGGCTCAAAGCCTTTTAAAATCTCTTTCTTTAGAGATGTGGAATCATTAAACTCTTCCAGCCACAAAAGGTCTGAATTTCTGTATTTTCTCTTTTTTCTTGCATACTGGTCCAAAGCTTAACTTTTCCCCTCTTCCCCCTAAATGCAGCCAGTAGTACTGAAAGATGCTTTTAACATTCTGTTTTTCAATTTCTTTTTCAAAAGCAACAAACTAATTAGGCACATGTTCTTTATTCTAAGTTATAGCAGGTGGCAGTTTTACCATCTCATAATAAGATTTATGATGTCACTGTTATATCCTCTGCTGTTAGTTTCTTCATTACCTCACACCCAACTTCTAGGCCAATCCCCATTCTTATTTTATTTTTATGATAGCAACATTCCAGTTCAGGTTACCAATTACTGTATCAGTCACACATTTTCAGGAAATATCAAATATTCTAGGTAAGCTTGGTCAGAAGCTATTATTGGGTTTAAACATTGGAAGACAAGGGAGTAGAGATCAGGAAGACTGCTTTCTGGAAGTTCAGGAGTAAAAGGCATACAGGAAAGATGTCAGTAGGCTCTGAACTGTGTGCACACAAAACAGGTGATTTTTATAGGGATTGTTGATCACCATAGGCAAAATTTTTCCGTTCTCATCTACTAATGATCACTATGGGCAAAATTTTTCTATTGTCATTTACTAATGCCTACACATGCCTGCAACTGTTTCTAGGGAACTGGGGCTCTCTTTCCTTCCACTTTCCTGTCTCTTGCAAATAGCTTTCATTAGTGGAACCTTAATGATAAGAGATTTAGGGGAATGTAGTTTTAAGGATTTATATCTTTCACCCAGGAAAGATCTTAGAATGGTGGATGTGGTAGTAAATATCAGTAACTAATAATGTGGCACTGAGAAGAACTTGCTCAACTGCTCAACTTGACAGTGGATATTTTAAGGAAATCTTTACCAATTATCATTCTTAATCCTCAAATCCCTTTATAGTCACAAGCAAAATAAGCATTCCCACCAGCAGTTTTGTTTAATATTATACTGGAAGCTTGAGGCAGTTCAGTAGAATAAGAAAAATAAATATACATTTAAAGATTTAAAGGAAGAAATGAAGCTGCCATTATTTGCAGAAAATGATTATCAACATTAAAAATAAACAAAAATCTGTAAAATAATGTTTTGCTAATGGTTCTGAGTCAGTAAAGATACTGTAAAGCTTTGTGAATCATCACCAGAAGTGAAAATATTGCTCAGCATTGTTTTGTAGCCACTATTACCAGTTTCCAAAGATTAAAACAGAGCTTATTTAAATGGCATATTACTTGGCTAGAGTCTTTCTCCATTCATTCTGACTGGTGTTCATCAGAGTAAGTCATTGAATCCCAAAAGACCCTGGCCATGTTCTCCAACTGTTCCATAGAAGAATAATTTCCTGGACATAGCCTCTGCTCTGGAATTTAAGAAGTAAGTGCATTATTAGTGTTAATAGTAGTTTCCCTTTTGAAGTAGAACAATGAACATTTTCCTTCCTTTGGGCTGGTGTCTTCAGACTGGGTTGCTTATGAGATTATTATTATTATTTCTCTGAGTTATACACATACAATCCAACTTCAGTGATAGTGGTTTGGTAGTAAGTGGCCTTTCTCATAATTAGAAAATAATTTTATGACAGGATAAAGCTTAAAATGGCTCTCTTTGTGAAATGAACATGCTTTTGCTTGCAAGATTAGCCCAATTCCCACTGCTATACCTGGCAGCAGAATTGCCCAATCAGTTTGGTGACTGAATTGAACTTTTTCTACAGGAATCATGTAACTATGCAGCTTCAGAAACACAAATCCACTCCCTCATTGCTGGTTTTCTGACAGCTTTTCTGTAGAACAGTTTGAAGAGTAGAGAGCCCTGTTACTGAGACAGAAAAGTGTTTTCACACCTGATGTGTAATTTCACACCTTGTGTTTCTCAGCAGATAAGTGCATAAAATAACACATCAAACTGGAATAGAAAAAGATCAACATAGAAAACTGCAGGTTGTAATTTGTTTCCTATCTCACAATGCTCTTGGAGAGAACAGTAAATTACAGAGATATGCGTTTATGCTTTAAAAAGTTTGACTGGTCGTTCGGTGGGAAAATGAGCAGTAAACAATAATCAGCTTGCTGCCTGCATTGAACAGAATGTGCAGAATGACAGAATTTGGGAAACACCCTAACATTTTGATTTTTTAAGAGAATAGTGTGCACATGTCAATAGTAAAATTTGTAGATAAAGGTCAGGACATTTATAAATTGATTTTAATAAAAATGTAATTGAGGAGATAATTATTTTATGATGGTTCCATTCAGGAATTTTAGCAAAAGGAGATCATGTTGGTAAAATTTATGTTTTCTTTCCTTTATATAATGAGGCTAGTCACTGTTTTCTGGCATTCTAGTGAAGGGGTTATACAATGAGGAGGTTTAGCCTCATTGCACAAGTTTGAAAACTTGAGACAGAAAGAAAAAGAAAGTTGAGCTCCCTGACTAGGCATGAACATTCATTATAAAATATTTATTGAAGGTCTAGTGCATGGTAGGCGTGAGCTAGGCATCAGAGGTACAATGGTTAATAAGGCAATCCCTCTCACTACCATTGGGAAACTGTCTTTGCAGATGAGTAAATAGGCAGTGATAATACTGGTGGTAAGTGCTGAGACAGGCTAAAACTAGGTTTTAATGGAGACTATGGGATGGTTATTGGAACCGGTGGGATTGAGGGAAAAAGGTCAGAAAGGTCAGCAAATATTCCCAGATAAAGCGATATCCGGACTGAACTTAATGAACAAAAGTTGTAGGAGGCTGAGCATCAGTTGGGATGTCAGAGCATGGGGAGCATGTACAGATGAGAAAGGGAAAGAGAACAAATGGGGCTGGAGGAAAGGAGGAAGTTTGATGTAGTAGAATGCAGTGTATAATGGCAGCAGTGGTATAAGCAATGAGACTAGAAGACAGGGCCAAAGAAGAGTCTACACCAAGAAACAGAGCTTTTATCCTGAGACTAGCGGAAAGAATTGAAGACTTAGTTTATGTTTATTAATGAGAGTGACATGGCCAGATCTGCGTTTTACAGAGATCGCTCTGGCAATCTCCTGACTAGGAGGTCAGTGAGGAAATGTGCGGTAATATAGGTGAGAAATGCTGGTGACCTGAGCTTAAGTGTACACAGAGTTCAGAGGCACTGGGGGTGGGAAGGAGTGGGTAGGTTTGGGAGATGTTTGGGAGGTAGAATCAACAGAACTTGGTGACTGATTGGGTGGACTGGGAATGAGGAAGTGAGTCTTGTGAAAAATGAGATTCTGATTTCTGACTTGGATAATTGGGTAAATGATGCTACTATTCACAGGGATGCGGAATACTGGAACAGCAAATGTTTAGAGTTGGGGATGTATTGAGTGTGAGATGTGTGTAGGATTTCAAGAGAAGTGCAGTATTCAGTTGGATCTTGAGTTTGGGAGAGAAGTCTAGGCCAGACCTATGACTGTGGGAGTGGATAAGATGGTTGAAAGGATATGTATGTAGATAGCCTGGGCAACATAGGGAGACCCTATTTCTATGAAAAAAAAATTTAAATTAGCTGGGCATGGTGATACATGCCTGTGGTTCCAGCTACTCAGGAGGCTGATGGGGGAGGATCGCTTTGGCCCCAGAAGTCAAGGCTAGAGTGAGCTGTGATCATGCCACTGTACAGCCTGGGCAACAGAGCAAGACCCTGTCTGTCTGTCTGTCTGTTTATCTCCCTCTCCCTCCCCTACCACACACATGAATATGTAGAGAGTGAGAAGAGATTTCTCCAATTTAGGCATAAAATAGCAATTTGACTATGAATACAACCATATAGAGCAAAATGTGTATATTTATCTTGTTACATAAATAAATGCAGATGAAGAACTGTGCCTGCCCACAAACACCATTGCACATATGCCTGTGCACTTATGTATACACGCTGTGTATGGAGAGGTGCTAATGAACATCAGCAGTGTGTGCTGGATAGTGAGCCACATGAAACATTAGGCATTCAAGGTAATAATTCCCTTCCCTAATAATTCACACAAGACGTGTTGCCCAACAGCAGGAACGAGGCTTAAGGATACTGATCCATATGTTGAAAAGAGAAATTTGTAGCCCATATAAATGTTACAACTAATCTAGCCAACAGAGAGCACTAATGTTTCTCATCTTCCCCCATCCCCCTTTTTTTATGTCTTAGATACATATGGAAAACTCTTTCTCCTCAATTCTGTGGGTCAAGAGATGTCCCGCTGCAAGACATCCATTCGGCGTGGTCAACCAAATCCTGTCTATAAGGAGACCTTTGTTTTCCAGGTGGCCCTCTTTCAGCTGTCTGATGTCACGTTGATGATTTCCGTTTATAACAGGCGTACTATGAAGCGTAAAGAGATGATTGGCTGGATTGCCCTTGGTCAGAACAGCAGTGGAGAGGAGGAGCAAGATCACTGGGAGGAGATGAAGGAGACCAAAGGCCAGCAGATCTGCAGATGGCACGCTTTGCTGGAATCCTAGGTTTGCTTACCTGCATTTGTGTGCTGTGTCCACCTTGGTTACCTGTGTTGCTGTCTACTGACACCAAATCAGTGTGTCCTGGCAAGGGTTTCAGGCTTTCAAAAACAGAATTCACTGACCCCTAGGACATTGTGAGTGGGAGTTTTGGGTTTCTCAGTGGTTTGATTTGGATTTAAATATTGTCATTTAAAAAACCCACAAACACAGTGAAGTGTCCATATGGAAAGTGTTATATCACAGTGAAGACCACTGATGAGTTAATTTGTGCCAATAGATCATCAAGTTTTGGTTCAGGGTATGGGGTGAAGCTTCTCCTGCTGTCTTTGTTTGCTTGAAGAGTAACCTGAGATTGCAAGGGAGCTGTTAGATGTTACCATTTGCAACCATTTACGTGGATGAATCAGAATTTTCTTAATATGGTACAAAAAAACCTCTAAAATATAGAAATGAATCGGATGCTGAAGCTCATAGAAGAATCTAACTTTTATCCGTAAACGCTTATTTCACATTTTTCTCTTTATCAAAGAAATCTGAGCAATTGCTCAGTCACTTATTTACCTAACAAGTAAATATTATAAATTTGCACTTATAAAATAAATTTGTATTAATTAAATACCTCTTTTATCTTATATTTTATGGTTTCTATGAGATTTGGTTAAATGAATCATTTTGAAGCAAGAAAAGAATTTGAAAACTACTGTTTTAAGACAACTTATCTCCTTTTGAATATGTAAGATTTCAAACTTGTAACTTTTAAGGTTTTTATGCTGTCTTTCTCAGCCAATCAGTTCTTCCAGAATAAGAAGAATACAAACAACAACGAAAAAAAACAAGACTATTTCAGTCACAGATTTATTGATTTTTCTGATTCTGGTGTTCTTTTGGATTATACTTTTTCTATATTCAATTATATATACTCATATTAATATTTTGAATGTACTGCATGTAAACCATGCTCTTTTTAAATTGAGTATTTTCCATCACTAGAGCATAGCAAATTGCACACAGTGGGTCTTTAATAAATATCGATTTGACTGACTCTTCCAAGTGAACATGTTATGACACCTGTGAGTGAACAATTATTTTCAGCTTGTGTGGAATGACATAAAATTTTTCTTTGAGCATTTGAAGTGCCTGTAACTGTCATTATGTATGGCATTTGCAGCACCATATATTAGTCACTAGTTGCAATCTGGGCATGTGCCATTGAGAACACTGATTTTGTATGGTTATGAGCATGGGATTTTACTTACTACTTACTTTTACATGTTTATGCAGTGCATGTTTATTTTCCTTATTCTTAGGCCTGGGCCCTTAATTTCAATTACTTACAATTGGCAGTAATAAAAAAATAGGGAAAGAGTATATGTACATTTAACCCTGTGCTCAATGTGCAGCTCTTCTGAGCAATTGCTCAGTCACTTATTTTTAGTTTCTGTGTTTCATTGTGGACTTTTTCCTGTCTGTGGGAAGAGTGATAGCTAGCGATGGCTGTGTACAGTTAAAAACACACAACTCCTCCTCAGCACCACATTTTGACAGATTGTAAGCGTAGGCTGTAACACTTGAAGAACATATTTATTCCTTAGAGTGTGTAATGGTTATCCTGACAAGACCAGACTAGGGCATAGGATAACTCTACTATGCTTTCAGGGTTCAGTCTTTGAATGAAATGATTTCATACAGAAGAATGAAAATTTTCCAAATAAATTAATACCTTAAATACTTTTCAGGTCATGGGAATTTCATATATACGACTGCTCAGTTATTAGGAATAAGTAATAAAACCATGCTCCTGTGGGTTTTTTACCCTACCTTTCTTTGGGAGACCTCAGAGTGCTTTTCCAGCATTATATCCATTAACTGCTGAGTGGTCTTTGCAGTGTGGCTAAGTCATTGAGTAGAACTGAGTGCGATTGATTAAGTAGCGGCACAGAGAATTGGCTTTTCACATCTCTTACTCTTTATGCCTTGTGTTTAAAGGGAAGTAGAACAGCCTCGCTATGCTTTCCTTTATGCAGTAACATAATAGCAGCATTCATTTGAAAATTTACATTTGAAAAAATCTGTATATATTGTACAGACAGCCCTGAATTTTTCCCTCTCATATTTCCCTACTCTACATGCTGCTGCATCCTTGTTTCATGATACCTAATAATCAATCAGCTATACTTCATTTTCTGTTCCCAAGACCCACCCATGCTTAGGGTTTTCTGCTGGTGCAGTGAAGATATTGGTGTGCCTCATCTGCCTTCCAATGGTCTGCTTATGATACAGTTTACAGGAAGGTGCAGCATTTTAAGGGAAGGAATGCCTGAAAAGCATTTTTTATTTTTATAATTTTACTGTGTTGGTGCTACTCACCAGATAGGATGCGTGTACATCTTGAATATACATCAACATTCACCTTCAGCTGATTGTATAAGTCTAACATGCTGAAGACAAGATACATTATAATATGTGGCTGATTTTTTTACCTTGATTTGAAATTCTAGTTTAGTAAGATCTTTTGATTTTGTGCACTTACACTCCCTTATTTTCTTGGCAAAGTCTAGACATAAATGCATTTAACATGTTTTTCACTTGAGCTTTTACATTTGGTTTTCAAAAGAGTTATGAAAGATAATTAGTTGGTTCTGCAGTGGAAAAAGCCTGCTTTTGCCTGTTTCTTCTAGCTAATGATTAGTATCTCACTGGGACATGTGACATCGACACAGCACTGGTTTTTGTTGCATGAGTAGGTCTTTCGGCGATTTTGCCTGAAGAGCATGCTTTCAAAATAATATTGTTAAGAGTAAATGATGCTCTGGGTTTATGGAAATCTGCTTTATAGTGTGCCTTCTTTTCTGGTGTGAGTTTGCACTGAATTGAGAAATGCTGGTTTCACCAATTATGGTGGTGGCTGTTGTACTCCCTGCTCCTCTCTGACTATTGTTGAATTTTTAAATGGACCATTCACCAGGCAGCCAAACACCTGCTCTCCGTTCCCTCTTCTTCACTGGCTCCCAGTGTGATGCATAGTTGTTTTGGACTCTGTTTTAGCTGATGCTGCATAACTGTTGGAGGTGGGGGTGTCTTGCCTTCCCTAACATAAGAAGAATTTGCAATGCCTTTGGATGTGTTATACTTGGCATTCCACCCGCATGAAATCTGGGAAAGAATCATCACCATGTTTGTGAGAGGGAAAAGAGTATGTTATTGCATAGCCATTCACCTTAGGCACTATTAATTCTGACATCCTTCACTGACAATTAAATGACATCAAATGTCAATATTCTCCATAGTCTTAGGTGCTAGTGAGGCCGAAACACAGCTTCTGGCTTTTCAATGTGTAGATTTCATAATATTTTGTGAATTATTGTTACCTCTTGGGCAGTCATTGTGCTTTAGATGATCTTATTGGAGAACCAAAATTCTTTTCTTTCCAGATGAAGTACTGTTTAAGTAGAAACTAGCATCAGGTTAAATAAAAGTGCTTCTCTGATATCCACCAATTTGATTTAATTGATGATTCAGTGTGGACATCTCTGCAGGTTTCCTAAAAACCTGGCTATCCTTTTGCAGCAGAGGACTTAGTATATTAGAAGCAGAAAAGTGAGTAGGAAAGGATTATTTGTAAATGTCATAAAACCAGATGGAGGCATATTCTTTACAGATAAAGATACAGGATTAGAACACGCGTGTGGTGTCTCCTTTTACTTTTGAGGAAACTGTGGTTAAAGAACATTCCATTCTATTTAAGACCAAAGCAAATGATAGATAATCCTGAAATGGCAAAAGTATTTTTGTCTCAAAAATTGTTCATTTAGGCAAAGCCATTTGCAACAGAATAAAAACCAAAAGGTTATATGGCATGCCTATGGAAAAAGTAAAGAATAAATAAATATGTTGGATGCATTTAGCATCCTCCAGGGAGTAGTATGCAAGGAGAGTAAACTAATAAGCCAAAAGACATTTCAACTAGCTATCACATTTCTAAAAATTATAGAATTCTGAAAAATATTTAAAGATGAAAGAAATGAAACTGTTCTAAAACAATGAGATTGGCATAGCGCAGCGAAGGTGGCACAAACTGTGATCTTAGCCTGGGTTTACATGAAACTGCTGTGTGGCCTTAAGAAAATTACTTAGCCAGCCTGTGTCCTGGTTTCTTCAACTGGAAAATGGAAATAATACCTACCTCATTAGGTGTCTTAAAAGATATCAGTGAAATCACAGATGTAATGTGCCTACCATAGAGCCTGGCATGTAGTTAGCATTCCATAGTTCCTCCTCACAGTCATACTTGAAAAAGAAAATATTGAAGGGGTATCTTCTCTTTCTAGCAAAAGTTATTATAACAGTCGAGAAAAATGAAAACCAATTTTCAGATAACTGTAAAAAGGAGAGGCTCATGAAGCCAGGCTGGATTTGTAAATAAAGAGGCTTCGTCAGGACAGCCTAATCAGAGATACGCCTGGTATGTGGAGGAAACTGAGCCTTAATCGCGTCCAACTGTGGTATAACCAAGTCTTTGCATTTATCTCCTTAGTTTGGAGGAAGTGCAGAACCTTGATGGTTTGTGTGTACCTCTTGCTCGATCACACACAAGGCCTCTCCTTGTCCCCAGCTCCCCTATTCATACATGGACAAGGCACCTTGTTGCCATCATCAAAAGAGTTGGTGATAATGGCAGTTTGACTACATATTTCAGCTTCGATCCAAAAAAGTGACATATATGATGTGATATTATACTGACACTCTTTAAAAAAGGGATAACACTTTCTTTAAAACCTATATTATATGTGCATTTTATATTCTGATAGGCAAACATTTTAAAATAGTCTGATAACACAGCTCTCAAACTTAACTGACTGGAATGCTCTATTCAGAACAAATTACTTATCACTGTTTCCCTTATGAGATCATAATGAAAGAAATTCTATCGGTTGATACTTCTTTTTAAAATGGTTTTTAAGAGTGACTTGTTGATATAATAGCATGGTCACTATTGTGAACTTAAGTGACTTAAATCTTGAGTAAAGAGGAGAGTTTCTGGAGAATTTAGAAAAAATCTTTGTTGACATTTAATCTAGAGAAGTCTTCAGGACAAACCGCTTCAAGTTTAGTGTAACCGGGTGCCACAAATCAGTCACGTGCTACTTGTGGTTTTAAACAGAACATGATTCTGGGATGGGGAAGTTCGAGGCTACACTCCTAATATCATCAGATTGCCAAAGACTGTTTTGAGTCCTAGGTATCCCAATTAAGGAGAAACATGAAGACATTGAAGAATCACTTAGCCTAGGGCTTTTAGTAGAGAATAATTAAACATGTAGGGAAGGTAAAGGAGTTAGATGGGAGGGGAGAAGGCTGTGGAGTGATTTCTGGTAACAATGATCCAGAAGTTCTGACCAGGGGGATGGTGCACACTTTCTCTTCTTGACCACACGGATAGATTTCAGAGCATCCCCCCTAAATCGAGTCTGGAGAATTATGTCAAGGTTGTTTCTCATTAATTCAAATTGTATTCATTGCCTAGCACTATGCTGTTTGGGGTGGCACAGAACTTAAAATCATAGATTTCAGATAGATAGATTTCAGAGCATCCCCCTAAATCGAGTCTAGAGAATTATGTCAAGGTGGTTTCTCATTAATTCAAAATGTATTCATTGTCTAGAACTGTGCTATTTGGGCTGGCACAGAACTGAAAATCTCTATGGAGTGCTATGAGTACACATTGAAGCCATTAGTCATCATTGTACAATAATGCTTACCAACATACAATTGTTAAGTTAGTCTAATATACACCATAAAAAGTAGAGTTCCTTGTTATGAGTATTGGAAGAAGGTGAAACATGTTGGCTGAATTTATTGGGGCAAATGTCTAGGAAGCCTTGGACTGGCAGTGAGCCTTGGTTGCATTATAGGGGCAATTGCCAAGGTGGGGATGGGGGTAGGGAGTCACAGAATCATCATCTTTGGAAATTTTTTAAAGTAGAAAATTGTGCTTGAATCTTGGTTCTGTCTAAAGAAGAATGGAAGGGCACCCAGGAATATACCCTTTATAAAGTTCCTTCTAAGTCTAATATTTATGTGTAACGTTAAAAAAGAATCAACAATAATAACACTCCAGGCCTGTCCTCTTCCACTGTGGATATTTTTTCCACATTGATTTTTCTCTGCATCACAGAAAGTTTTCTCTGAAGAGTTCCTACTTCGGTTCTGTTTAGGGCTTTGGGGATGCCTGCAGGCTCAGGGGGAGTTTCCTCGCCTATGGTGCTTCCACTGTTTTTGTTTCCCTTGGGTCACAAAACAGTATCCTAGACACATAGACAATAATCACCTTATTTATATCCACTGTGGAACCTGTGAAACAGCTCGAGGCTTTATGGAACAAGCTCATAGACAGACATGGAGGTCTGAGGTCCTTCTTAGAATGAAGCTGCTCAATCACTGACTGCTTTCCACTAATGCTGCCTTAAGGTTTCTCTGGGAGAGTTTATACTTCATGCCTTTGAGTGACAGTGTTAACTGTTTTGAGGACGATGAGAAGGCTGACTTCCCATTGTATTACCATATTTATGCATTACTTTTATTTATTTCATTTCCCCTGGAA
Organism: Callithrix jacchus; assembly: GCF_049354715.1. NCBI lineage: Eukaryota > Metazoa > Chordata > Mammalia > Primates > Cebidae > Callithrix > Callithrix jacchus. Next base: position 96,827,929 of record NC_133509.1, read on the forward strand.
GTATCTGGTTGCTGCTTTTTTGTTTTAGTTTATACAAAACTTATTCATCCAAAAAGACCTTTCTAGGTTGGGCATGGTGGCTCATGCCTGGAATCCCAGCACTTTGAGAGGCCAAGATGGGAGAACAGCTTGTGTCCAGGATTTCTAGACTAGCCTGGGAAACATAGTGAGATCTCATCTCTACAAAATATCAAAAATTTGCCGGGTGTGGTGGTGTGCACCCATAGTTCCAGCTACTCAGGAGGCTGAGGTGTGAGGATCACTTGAACCTGTGAGGTCGAGGCGGCAGTGAGCTATGATCATGCCACTGCATTCAGCCTGGATAGCAGAGTGAGACTCTGTCTCAAAAAAAAAAAAAAAAAAAAAAAAACTTTATTAAGTGTAAATGTTTCAGAATTGAGTTGGAGAAAAGCAGATGGATAAAATGGTTTAAGTTCAACAATATATTTTTTGTTTCTAAATATTCTTTTTAAAGACTAGATTCTGATAAGAAATCCAGGTAAACAATCTTATTAACCTTGACTTTTTGGCTTAATGTATTTCAGTAATTGTCTCTTTCCCACTTTGACAGGCAGAGGATTTAGGGAAAGTGAAAGTTATTGCCCTGTCTCTAATTAAGAAATAGATACACTTGTTTGTCAGTCTATGCTTCCATTCAAAATAAGTGCATACATTTTGTATGTGGAGAAGAAATGCAGTGTTCCATTTCAGCAGTGAAAAGAGTTATAGTATCAAATGGGATATTTAGTATTCTTGACTTTTATAATTAAATGCTGAATGATGTGCAAGTCAGTAAGTTAGAACCTGGAATGCTAAGTCTGTACAAACTTGACACATTTCTTCCAAGCTCTGTGTTTTAATAGTCAAAGGCATTGCTACCTTTTGCTTTTTGAAAGAATGAAATGGAAACAGTAGCTGCTAGATAAAGAGGTGACAATCGAAACAAAGAGCCCTGCTTACTGCTGTGTGACTACAACTAGTCTTAAAAACTGAATACATTTGCAGCAACCTTATGAAACAGGTAAAGGTCAACACTGGGAGTGTCCCTACCTTGGCAGATGGAACAATACTTTTTCTCTAGACTCAGCCGATTTTTAAAGCAGGAGTTTTCCAATGGATTTGTTGCTTATAATTCTACTAAACATGTCTTAGTCCATGCAAATTAACTCAAAATCTTTGATGGCCTAAAAATTCTTACTGAAAGCAAGTTTTTAGTGTTTCCCAGTTCATAGTTTATACTAAAAAAGTGTACATATCCTGTTTAATAAAGACCTTGATGTTTGAGAATATCAGAAGTCTGCCAGTAAAAACTCTGATGGAGGAACATGTACAATAAAAGATGTTTTTATGTAAGTTATTTTAAGATAGTTGCATTTTAGGGTCATGTTTCTTTGTTGAGAGTATTTCTTTGTCAAGTTCCTTATAGCCAATGCCTTGACCAAAGCTTACTGATTTTGCTACATTTCCTTGTGGGTTATAATAATCTTTATAATTCACAACTCTACCAAATTATAATACAGTTTTTTATTATGCCACCATACAAATGCAGCTGCAAATTGGATTTAATTGTGAAATACAAAGTCCTTTCCAGAATTTTAAAACCTAATTTCAATATAGATTTTAAGTTTGTGAACAAGAAATTAGGATTTGCATACCTTCTTATGACAGAGGTTTCTCTTATAATATTTTCTGTTATAGTATTGGGATAAGATTTGACCTGTATTTTCAGGTAAAAGCTGGTCTTTGAGAGCTACTTTTTAAGAAATTAATAAATTTTCTCTTTTAGAGTTTTAGGTTCACAACAAAACGGATCATAAAATATAGAGAGTTCTCATTATACTCCACACACAATCCTCTCTCCCATGAACATTTTGAACACCACACTGGTGTATTTGTTACAGTTGACAAACCTCCACTGAATATCATTATCACCCAAAGTGCATAGTTCTTATTAAGGTTCATTCCTGGTGTTGTGTATTTTATGGGTTATGACCAATGTACAATGACATATATTCATTATTGTAGTATCATACAGAGGATTTTCACTGCCCTAAAAAATCCTCTGCGCTCTGCCTATTCATTCCTCCCTCCCACCTAAGCCCTGGCAACAACTGGTCCTCGTACTGTCCCTATAGTTTGCCTTTTCCAGAGTGTCATATAGTATGTAGTCTTTTCAGATTGGCTTTCTTTCACTTAGGGATGGTCTTGTAAGTTTTCATGTCTTTTTATAGCTTGATACTTCATTTCTTTTAAGTGCTGAATAATATTTCATTGTCTGGTTGTATCATCGTTTATGACCTATTTGCTTTTATTTCTAGTTTCAGTTGCTCTGGCAAATTTTATTAATGTGTGTGCTCTCAGGAGAAGCTTCATATACTTTATATGATCCATCAAATAAAATTATGTGGCAACTTCTAGTCTAGAATAAACTTCACCTATATGATACTGAGCTTGTTTACATTGGAGAAGATTATGAAAAAAATCTCATAATTTCTTAATTTACGTTACTCTATCTGTGAGCTTTTCCTCCATTAGAATCTAAACAGAAAGTCCTGAAGGTTTCTAAATTTGTGATCCCAAATTTAGTGACTCTCTGTGTCTTCTTTTGTTGAGCAATAAATTAAATATCTGTTGATAAAAGTGCTGATTATGTTATTACTGATTCATGAGAGAAAGTCACTGTCTGTTGCTAGTTTATATGACTTTACATTTACCACTCCTGCCAAGAGAAATGGAAGCTTTGTGATTGTGCCCCGTCATAGTCAATTGTACAAATCAATTAAAAATTGTATGTAAGCATATGGATCACACAGCAGCTGTGAATTCTGAATGAAAAGATAACCCATGTACAGGTTGCAGGAAAAAGTAGATTGGTGTTGGAAAGATAACACTGATAGTCATACTGGGTGAGTGGGGAGGCTTAACCAATGATCCGTATCTTAGAAACATTTTGAGATTATTTATATGTCTTCGGACTACCCTTTGCTTTGTCGCCGCAGCAACTTGCAGAACCTGGCATTATTGAAGGTATAGTTAGTTGTGTAAAGAATATTGGATTAAGATAGATGAGGCCTGTGTTCTGATATCAAGTCTTCCACTAATGAGCTCTAAAACAAATGTCAAATCACAATTTCTTCATTGTTGCATCTATTAGATGGGAATAGTAATACTCTTTTACCTATTTTTACCAGGTGGTTGTAGGAACAGGATTCATTCATTCCTTCATTAATGCAAGGAACACTTTGAGACCCCACTACATATCAGTGCCATAAGTATGACAAGGTGATAGATGGAAAGACATTTTGCAGAATTTTTGAGACTTGCAGTGTTTTTGAAGACTACAGGATAGTTTGTTATTTTTATATTAAGGTCATATGAACTCTTTATGTTGACATATCGAAGTAATTGACACTTTTAGAGCTCTGCCAATCAATGGCCCATATTTATAGAATGTCAGTAATTTGAATTTAAGTTATAGTATAATGGTCTTTAGCTGTTCTGTCTCTGAGAGGATAGAAATAAAGTATTAGGTCCTAATTTTTTTTCAAACACTGATCATACAGCAAATTATAAATCCATGTTTTCAGCAGGTTCACCAACCTTTGAGTTGAATGCAAACCTTTCTTTAGAACAATCTAACTTTGAGTACAGGCAAAGTATTAAATGGAATAGCTTTTCCTCCCCCACAAAGTGGATTTGAATACAGTACTTAGAAAAATTCTTACCCTGCCAAAAAAGGTCCCTCAATCCACTTTATTGTTTTTCTTTTGAAGAATCAGTCTTGTTCATCTCTCTCCTCCCAAGTGACTTTCCTCACTCACATAATCATTTTCTTTATAAATGCCCTTTTATTATCTCCAGAAAAAAGTAAAGATTTAAAAAATCATTTTTAAGGTACATTCAAGATTTCATAGCAATATTTTATTTGTGTTCACAGTGCAAGATAAATCTGACGCTTTCTCAATTTTTTTTGGTCTTCATATGGCATCTGAAACAGTTGTTCACATTCACACATTTATGTTTCACCATATGCATACTGTGTGCAGCTCTGTTGTTTTAAAATATTTTATTGGTTTTCCTTTATATCTCAACTTTTGATGGGTGTCCTTGAAGAACTTTCATGAAAAAAATGTTAATGTGAATGATTCATTCATTTTGAACATATGTAGCTATTTCAGGAGATTTTCAGGAGATTTTACCCTACATGGAGTACACTGTTCTTAGCAGGGAATGTGCTTTATATTACTATTCTACTCACAGCTGGATGCTGCAGATGTGATTAACATTGTAAGCATGTACTTTTTCTATTCTATGCTTACTTTAATACATTATTTATATGTACTAGACTGCTGAGTTTTGGTGGTTGTCAAAGGTAGTTAGTTTCATAAATTTCACTTTGGCAGATAGTTAAGTATAACATGGTTTAGTATAAAATCTGTCTTCCTGTAGATTTCTAGGTCACTAGAAGAATTTCTTGGCAAATTGATTGTTGAAGGCCAGTTCTGTTGTAAGATGGAAGCCCCCCGGCCCTCTCCCAGTGTTTCATTGGCATTTTTAGAGCTGGATGCTGTTATAGTTCCTCCTCTAGTTTTCCAGTAGAGAATTCCTATGTGGTCCAGAGGTTCAAGAGAGAGAAAACATTTTTTTCTCTCAAAAGAATTGAACCTTCATTTTAGAAATGTCTGACAATCTTCAGAACATTCCATGTGGGTGTCCTTGTGTTTCTCATAGTATGACTTATTGATTCATGGTGTCTCTTATTAAAGAAGCACGAATGTATCTCTAGCTGTTACCAGAACAAACAGCTGTAGAATGTAATGACCCATCCCATTTCTAAATTGACTTCTATCAGTGGATAATTTGTGTATAAGAAAAGGTGTGGAAATTTTTTAATTGTTAAAAACTAGAATACGTTTCTACCTTTTGTAGTCTTCAAGATTTCATAACAATGGTTTTAATGTATTACTATTCTATTATGTATTGTGTTTAAACAAGATCAATCAGTGAAATATTTAATGTCAATACTTTGTTAGAAACGCCCTTTGAAAATGTTAGAAAATGTAAAACTTTACCTGTGACAAAGAATAAATTCATGATTAGAAGAATTATGCTGTGTTTTTTGTGCAAATAATACTTAAGGCAGATGTTCAGTCTCACAGTGATTTTGGAAAGCATATTTTATGCAGTCTAAACACTATTTCTGTATTAGATATTTAAATGCATGAGGATAAATTCTAATTGCTTTTTGTTTAAAACAGAAACATAGAAGAAGCATTAGCCCCAGTTTGTATAAAATGTCTGCTGCAACTGAATTCATGATAGTTCATGAAAACTGAAAATCATTCCAATTTTGTAAAACTGCTGCTACTGGTTTTATCAATAAAGTTTTAGCAGATGGCTTATATGTACATGTGTGAAAATTTTTTATGTTAAAAAAAGATACAGTTTTGCAGCATCAACATGCAAATTTTATGGGCCTGAATGATATTGCTTATTTTAGTATATACAAAAACCATTAACTTCAAAACCATACCAACTGCAGACGTATGTTAGAACTATTTGGTTTGAGGGTGCTGTAGGCTTGCATGGTGAACATATATCAGTTCAATTGCTGACTCGAAGAACATCTGGTAAGTAAGGAGGTATATAAAGGTAAGGATCACCTGAATCAACTAAATTGCATCTAAAGAAGATTCTGAGAAGGCAAAATGCAAAGGTAGGTCTTTGTATACAAAAGTGTATGTAATTCTTTATTAGATAAGCTCATGTCCAGAACATTTTCCCATCTATGAATACCCAGTTCTCCTAAGTTTGCAAGGCTCAGATGCAACAAGCTAGAAGGAGAGGGAGCTGAGCTATTATATTCAGACACTTACATAGCACTCAAAACATGGCCGGCATCCCCCAAACAGAAAAGATTAGAGAAAAAAATTCTATAGATGTTTCAGTGACAATTTTCAAACAATTAAAAAATTTGATATTAGTTGAGGCAATGCTACCTATTGTAATAACCCAAAATGTCAGTTGATTCACATAAGAAAGGTTTATTTTTCCCTAATCTGGGATGTTTTTGAACAATCAGCTTTCTTCCTAGCAGTATTTTAGAGACTGAGGCTCCTTTTGTGATCTGGTTGTTCAGATTCCTTAGGGACTTTGAAAGAATGTATTGCCACGCAAATGGGGGAGGAAAAAAAGACCCGAGAATCGAATGTGTTTTAAGGGACAGGCTTACAGGTGGTGCTCTTCACTTCTGCCCAAACTCCATTGGCTGGAACTAGTCCAGTGGCTCCACCTAAATTTAAAAACGCTGGGAATCGTAGTTTATTTGTATACCCAAGAAAATGAAACAGTATTGGTAAGACTCTCAGAGGTCAGTATCTGGCATACTTAAAAAATTATTTGATTTTTTATTAATTTTTTATCTCTCTTTATCTCTCTCGCGCGCACTGGCGACCCGTGGGGCCCCTCTGCTGGGAATCTCCTGGTCTGTGAGAAACGAAAATTAGTCTGAAAGTGTGGCGTCCTCTCGTTCTCTGTGCTTTCACTGGGAGCCACAATCCTGAGCTGCTAGCGATCAGCCATCTTGGCTCTCTCTCCAAGAGAGAGCTCAATAAAAAATAAATAGTCAATAAAAAATTGACTATCTTGTGTAGCATTTTATTGATAAGTCAAATAAGTCAAATCACACTGTATGTATTATAAGCTTCATAGTCTCCTTACTGTTTTCCTGGGGTTGCTCTAGAAAGATTCAGAAATATGGCTCAAGGGGAAGCTTGGGTGACATTTCACAGTGCTGATAAATTTTAATGTGCATTCCACTACATAATAAAACACCTGATTCTTTTCAGCTAACAGATAAGAAGTAGGAGACAGAATTGGCATTATATCTGTGGTCATCTCAAGGAGGGACAAGATTGAGTGGTGAGAAGATTGGAATTTGGATACATTCTAAGGTAGATTGTATGGAATTTAGCATTTTAAAATCCAAAATTGTTTAGTGAAAGATTTTAATCTTACAAGGAGAATTGCAGAATTTATTGAATTATATCTGAAACATAAATAACCCAGTCAAGATTAAAATCGTACCTGTTTTCTAATTCCAGTTATGCCATTAAACAATTCTGTGATCTTGCATTACCTTGACCTTTCTTTTCATGTCTTCCAACATTTGTTATATCTTGAGGTAGTCCCAGAGGAAGAGGGCATTTGACAGTTATTTGGTGAGTTAAACTGACAATAGAAAAGATTTCCTAGTCTATTCAGATAAAGTATAACACTAGACATACCGTCCATACTGGTCAAATTAGCTAGATGCTCCCAAATGCATTTTTTTTTCTCCATAGAGATACAGCATGTGATTATGGAGGCTGATTTTACCTGAGGTAGAGGAGTATTTTAAGGAAAAATGAAACAGTTCATCTCAGAGGAATCACAACCACTTTGGAGGATGGAAAGACGAGAATTAGGAAATACATAAATAACTTTAGGTGAGTATTTCCCAATGCTATTAAAATGCAGGTAGTGACCTTTAACATGTTTGGAAAAGGAAAAAAAAAAAGTCGCTTTATAAATACAATGTCTCATTAAGGGAAGAAAATTGTTTTCTGTATAATAGGCTTTCCCCCAGCCCCCTCTTCTGTTTGAGTATCTTTAAAGACAGCAACTAGTGGCTGCCTTCAAGGTTAGTGTAAGTTCATGAACTGATAGCTGTGTAGCTAAGGTAAAAACAGGGGCCTCAAAACAGGTAGGGTGGATTCATCTATTTCCATGTGTTCTTGATTACTTTTGATGTACCAGACACTGTGTGCTAGACACTAGGGACACGGCATTAACCAGGTGAACTAGCTTAAAGTCTGGTGTGATGAATATTGTGAAATGGGATTGGTAGGCTGAATTGGGAATGTAATTAGGGGGCTAATGTAGTCAGTGGGAGGCTGTCAGAGGAAGCTGCTATGAGGAAGTGGTATTTAAGCTAAGACGTGAAAGCTGAGTAGGAGTAAGCCAGGTAAAAGGGAGGCACATTAAGAAAGAAGAAACAGTATGTACAAAATTTCTTAAGCAAGTGGGACCCTTCCCTATTCAAGGAAACTGAGAAAAGTCCAGCATGACTGGACCTTAAAGAGCAAGGAGAAGGGTGTCATGAGATGAGCTGGACGAGAAGGCAAGGCTGATTGACACTTCCCCTTATTCTAACTAAGAAGGAAGTAGCAGTGATGTATTTCTGGCTAGGACCATCTCCGGGATTTGAGGTACCCATCTGAAAGCCCCCTGCCATACCCAATAGCTGAAACTTTATCATCACATCTTCAAGACCCTGTGGCTTATTATTACTTCTTCAGACAGTTTGATTTTAGGTTACCAGCTTTTTAAATCTTAGGGCTAATAAACAGCGTACAGTAGGTGTTGAGAGAGCAAGCATGGGGCCCTGAGAGCTGTGGGCCGCTGGTGTAGCCCCTTCAGCCTCACAGAGTGCCAGCCACCACAGGAATCAATGTAGCACCACACAGCAACCTTGCCCTGGCTCCAAAGACAGCAACTTTTCTTTCTAATTGTTTCCCAGTAGTGCTCTCTTCCCTCTCTGGCATGACTCTACAGGGAACCAGGGATGTGGTGGATCTCTTCTTCAGTGTAATTCTCTCTGAAGACAGCCTTGGGCAACATTTCTGTACCAGACCTTTTGTCTTCTCTTCTTTAATTTGGCTTACTCGCTATCCAGATTGCACACTTTTGATGTTCTAATCATCTCCCATCCCCAAGAAAACAGCCCTATTTAACAACAACAACAACAAAAGCAACGTAAAACATAAAAACATAGCTGAGTGAGCTATGAGAAATTATGCAATCATCTGGGTAAATTTATACTGAAGTGTAAATGTACACTAAAGTATGCTAAAGTGCTAGAACATGCACATCTCTAGTCTCCTTTGTGAAAAATACCTTTGCTTTTGTGCATGTTCATTTTAAAGAAGTTTACAAGTTGGCCTGAGTTTTTAATTCGCTGTTGGATCAAAATGAAGACTTTCCGTGTGAAGGACATATTTTAGACCACGAGAACTTTTTTTTTTTTTTAATCTGAGGCACCCTGCCAGTAGGCAGCCACAGACAGCCAAAAGGAATTAGACTCCAGGCTGATTTTTTGGATTAGTTAGTATATCTCTCCTCAGAATCTATCAAGTGCTCAAACCGGCAGACACAAACACGAACACACTAGGGAGGAGAATCCCAGAGGCGGAAGATACTATATTGCTCATCCCCAAACGCCTCACCCCGGGTTACACCCACGAACTCATTCGGGTTTCCCTTCTCAGGGTCCTACTCTAAGGCGAGGAGTATCCCAGAGGAAGTGTCAGGGTCTTAAAAAAAAAACAAAACAAAACAAAAAACAAAAAACCACTGAGCCATACCCGCTGCTTCCTCAGCCGCTGCAAGTGCCGCCCCACCCCTCTTCTCCCCAAATCCGACCTCGGTAGGGGACACCAAACTACGGCTTGCAGAGAGTGACCTGCCAGGGGAGGCGCGGGGCCGCTCACCTGCCCCGGCGCGCGGCTCTCGCCCAGCCCCACCCCGTAGCCCACTCTGCCGGCCTCAACGTAGGCGAACGCAGCCCGGACCCCTCTGTCGGGGCTCTTTGTTCGCTGCCCCTCCGTGTTCCTGCTCTCCACCTTGCTCCGAGCAGCCCCCGCCAGCGCACTCGACCGACAGAAAAGTTGCTCCCGAGCTGTGGAGGGGCGTCATCGCCTCCTAGCAACGCTCCTAGCAACCGGGTAACATCTGCTCCCTCTGGTCCAATGCGAGCCGAGAACAGCTGCGCGCCCGCCTAGCGCTGCGAACCCGGAGTGAGAGGCGCTTCAGAGACTGGAGGGACGGACCTGCAGGAGCCAGGGCTGCCCGCCGAGCTGCAGTTGCCGCTGCTGCCGCTGTCAGCGCCCGACTGAAGAGTGACAGCCGCAAAAGCAGGAGTGAGCACCGAACCCCGCGCCTCTACCTAACAGGTGCATGCGCCGATCTGGTGAGTGGACCCAGCTCGCAAGGTATGTCTGGACTCCAGCCAGGTGCTTTCCTGCGAGGCTCGGAAGAGACTCCCTTCCTTGATGGGGAGGATAGGGACGTGCTCCGGGATCCCACCCCGCCCCCAGCCATTGAAGAGTGGCCAGCTGCTGGTCCCAAATGACCTGGTTTGATTTTTTAAATGTAAACCGTGGGGTTGGTTCTTGGGTGAAGATTCCCTGTCCATAGCTATTAGGCTAGTGTTCGGAAGTTTTCAGTTCTTGTTTTTCCGTTGACTTGGCTGCCTATGTCAGTCTAGGAGAGCTGGAAGCAGCAAGCGCCCATAGAGAGCCTGTGGTTAAAGCTCAAACGACATAGTGTAGTCTCGACTAATTGAATCAACACGTATTGATAGCAACATTCTTTTTAGGTCCTCTTCTGGAAAGGGTCCATTTGGCCAAGAGCAGCCTTTCACTGTTACTCAACCTTCTGAAAAGTAACCATAGTAACTCACCTCTCTTTTGATGGGATCCTCCTTATTGGCTGCCTATCTTCCTTTGGAAAGCGCATCTCTCTAAATATAGAAGATGATGAGATCCGTAAGCATACATTCATATAGAAAAGGTGCAGTTAAACACGGTCCTTTAAAGAAAAGCTGTCTTCAAAGAAAAAGTAGCATTTGGTGATTTCAATTCTTGTGAGAAAGAATGTGCATTCCAAAGAAAGACCGGCTTCTCTCTGTTTTAACTGCTGGTTGTTACTTTAGAGGGAATACTTCCTGAAATTATATAAAATCTGGCGTTAAAATTTAAGAATGATTCTGATTTTTTTAAAGAAAGAATCATCCTACCGATAATCTTCCAAAAATAATCTCCCACGTAAATAACTGGTAAGATGAGTTATTCAGTTATTTCTAAATTTCTTAGGATAGTTAAGATTCATTGTGTTTAAATTTAAATCTGGAGAACACTGAAGTGATTGTGTGTGTTTGAAGGTTTATCTGTCTATCTGGTCCAGACCAACCCCATCTCAAATATCTTAGATAGTATCCTCCTGCTGCAGGCTTTCTCCTGACTTGAGAACCAGTTCATGTCAGTGCAGTCCTGACTCGCCCGATGTTATTTGTGTCTGTCTCCTTGTTTCAAGATCTCAGGTAACCATTCATGAGCCTGAGGCTGTGAGAAATGCTTGCTGTGCAAAGGGGAACTCTCACCAGATTTTCTGAAGCTATTCTAGAAATACACTTTTCGGATTGATTCAGCGTTACCAGGTAATTGCTAGCTTAAAAGAAATTACTGTTAAAATATGTATCCAGAGAAATGAATGCTCATGTAGCATTACCATAACTTACAAGATCAATGTAAGGGATTGTTTATATAGATGGTTGCTGGGTAGAAGTCAATGGAGGTTTTCTGTAAAAAGGATATTTGTGGGCTGGCAGATTTTCCTCTCTAAGACCCATGTGAATAGGGTGGGCCAAATTAGTAGCCTGGCTCCAGGAACATGCCAAGCGGAAGCCTACTGAGCACACGAGTGCATGTTTGAATGAAGGAAGTGAAGAGAACTCTCCAAGTTGCAGAAAGAGATTATTGTGGTGTTTCAAATTTAATTTGCATAAGGTCATGATGATAGAAACCTATGAGGGTTCCACATTTTAAACTCAATTTTCAAGACTGAATGTGTCTTAAATGAGTGTTCAATCCTCCAGCATTATGTAGCTTTCACGTGTACTGTGCCCTTCCCATATAGGTAACCAGCCTAGAAAATTACAATCAAATTTATAAAAATATACCATGCTGCATTTTATCCCATTTCTTTCCTTCCTTTATAAAAATAAATGTTTCACAATTTTTATTCAGAAACCTATTTGAAAATTTTTTCTTGTCACTGGTACAGATTTATAAATACTCTGAGGCTTTAAGATTATTGGTCTCTATAGTCACTTATTTAAATATCTGTAGTTTAATAATTTTAAGCATTAAAAATTAGCATTTGAAGTGTCAAAAATGTTGGTTTTGTTAGCCCTTAGCACCATCCACCATTCTTCCTTCATCTATCATATACGGTGAGAAAAAACCCAATAATATTTAACGTCATCTGCCATGAGATGTGTACAGAGTTCCATTCATGCTATTAATCTGAGAAAAGTTTGAGTAAAGCAGCCACAATCATTGGTTCATGTAGATGCATTAGTTGTGTGATTAGTAATTTATACACAGCCTATCTCTTATGTCATATGCATACAAGTTGAAAAGTTGAAGATCATTCAATGCCCTTTAATTTATGTGAATCAGTTTGCCCTTTTGTTGAGACCACTGCCACAATGAAAAAGGCCAACAAAAGAGGTTCTTAAATTTTAATTTTGATTCTATCATAAATGTTTCATATGCAGAATATATCCTGTGCAACGTTGATAAACAGGTCTATTTGAAAAGTCATTCATCAGAAAAATTTATGGTGTTTAGCTTTGAATAAATAAAAATAAATCAAATGGTATACAAGTGCATTATAATATCCATTTTTTTCCTTTTTTTTTTTTTTGAGGTGGAGTTTCATTCTTGTTACCCAGGTTGGAGTGCAATGGCGCAATCTCGGCTCACCGCAACCTCCGCCTCCTGGGTTCAGGCAATTCTCCTGCCTCAGTCTCCTGAGTAGCTGGGATTACAGGCATGCGCCACCATGCCCAGCTAATTTTTTTTGTATTTTTAGTAGAGACGGGGTTTCACCATAGTGACCAGGATGATCTCGATCTCTTGACCTCGTGATCCACCCACCTCGGCCTCCCAAAGTGCTGGGATTACAGGTGTGAGCCACCGTGCCCGGCCAATATCCATCTTTAATCCTGGAGACAGTGGTGGTCCTAAGTTAGAGTGTGGCAAGAAAATCCACTTCTTTTTATTTAAGGATCTAGCCACCCTCATCAATTCGAACACCAGCTGCACTTGTTTATGTAATAGGTTATAAAGGGGGCATGCACTCAGGAGTATAAGATTTGGATAAGGCTGAGATAAAGCAGGTTAAAACTAAACCAAATTCTAATTTCAGTCTTTTTTACTCATATACTCTATTTGAAAGTTTTTAGGTATGTGTGAAAATCCTATGTTCAATTTTATGTCATATAAACTTCATGGAATTCAGAAGATGCCTTGATACACAGAGAGATGTTGAAAACTTTTATCGAGAAATTGAGACCCTTGTCTCCATACCTGGGCTCTCTACTGATGACTCAGGTCAGCTGGCATCCCAACAATAACTCTGAGCCAAGGAATCATCAGTTCAGATTGCTCTATTCCTCAAAGCAATATGTCTCAGAAACCTAGAAAAAGCTAAACTGCTAACTCTGAAGCAGAGATAGGAGTAAATTGACCGCAACCATTCAGCACTAAAGGAAGGATACCTTTGAGTTTTGGGAGGAGCCAGCCCTTGTCGATTCTTTTTTTCTTTTTAAGTTGTTTATCTAAATAGTGTTAATACATTAATGTTTACCCTTTGCAATCTAACGCAATTGTTTTTTATATTTTCCTTTTTCCTAATTAAATTTATACAAATAGGCTAATAACAGAACCATCCAATTTACTGCAGTAATTCTCAGCTGGAGAGAAGGGGTGGTGAAAGGGTATTACTGAAAAGCAGTAAGAGCTAAGCAGTGTCATACTCAATATTGTAAGATAGCCTTATATTTAGAAAACAAAAGAATGACAGAAAGTAAAGCGTAGCAAAAAGACTTTTGGTAGAAATACAAGAATTTTCTAAATATCAGTGGTGCTTAGAAGGACAGGAAGAACAAGTTTGAGGCTGGGAAGTCTGCTCTGCAGCTGTATTTCCGAGTGTATTTTATTTTTAAAGTGCATATGAAAAGGGAGCATGTGTAAAGAACAACAAGAAAAGTTGGAAATATTGTAAGGAGAGTCAAGACTCAAGAGCCTAGAACCTCAATTCTCTCCCCATGTGCTACTCGTTTTACTGCTTTATGGCTCATTTTCTCTCTCTCTAATGTGGGGGATGACTACAAGCTTAAGTCGATTTATTGAGCTTGAACATAACAGTTTCATGAAGCATCTATAGCTCTTTAAAAAACCTTTTATGTTCATGGGTACATGTGCAGGATTGTTACATGGGTGAATTTTGTCACTGGGGTTTGGGCTACAGATTATTTCACCATCCAGGTGAGGAGGTTTGTATCCTCACCCTCCTCCCTCAAGTAGGCCCCCCTGTGTTTGTTCTTTGTGTTCATGTGTACTCAATGTAACTCCCACTTATAATATAAATGAGAGCATGCAGCATTTGGCTTTCTGTTCATGTGTTAGTTCACTTAGGATAATGGCTTCCAGTTCCATCCATGTTGATGCAAAGGACATGATTTCATCCTTTTTTATGGCTGTGTAGTATGGCTGTGTGCCATACTATATGGAAGCACCTATAGCTCTTTAGAGAAAAGATACCCTGTGAATGAAAATTATTTCACCACTAGAGCAACTGCAGGTGAAACACAAATCAGGTACCATATGAGTGAGGGCAGAGAATCGCCCAACTCCAGGCAAATCCTTATGTGTTTTAAAGTGAGTAAAATTAATGATTAGTTCAGTCTTAAGTTTTTTACAGTCCTTCTGTGATAGCAGAAGCAACATTGGCCGGGATAGATGTTTTTGCTAATATACGCAAGCATAGAGTGGTGGTGGTGACATCACAGTGGAGGACAATGTGAGTGATACAGATCAGGTACTTTTAGAAAGGCCACTGTTATCCAAAGGTTAGGGATTAAAAGCCTTTTCTTTGAGTATCAGTCCTGAGTATTGCAGGAAGTTGTAATACCTCTCTAGCAGATCTCCAGGTATGGGTTTCTTGGAACCCATATACTGCAATCTGGTTCCAGGAAAACAATTTTTTTTTTTAAATTCATTTCTACTTTCCAAGGTAAAAGATGGGGTAAAAGGTAGCACCCTTCCTCAAAATTAGGAGTGCAGTTCTCGGCGGGGGGTGGAAAATCACAGTTTACCCAAGACAGGTCTCCTACATTTGGCCTCTATCATAAGCAGGGCCAGATCACGGCAGCAGTTGGCTTTGGTGCAGCATCTAAGGAAACCTAATGTGTTCTGTTTGGTTCAGAGACCATTACCACTGGAGCAGGATAGGCTTGTGGAACTGGTGGGGCTTTTCTCTACTATTCCATGCCTGTGCTTGGGGTTATCCCAAGGGACATGGATGCAATCTAATACCAGACAATGCTGCTAGTATCTTGAGAAACCTTCAATTCAGTGGCTCTCAGTATTCCTAGAAGTTCCTAAGAAAGTCTTCTAGGAGCTGCGATTTGTTGGTAATTCTAAACTGCCAGTAAAGCCAATATTGTGCTTGGGGTGGATGATAAATCTGAAGAAACAGATTGCTCCATTGATTCAGAGATAAAACCTGGCTCTGAGTTCTGCTACCATAAAGCATATTATCCAAAAAGGTGCTAGGCAAGGGGGTTATGAGAGAGAAGAAAGATGGCTGATGGAATATTGTTAAACATCAGTGGAGCCAAAGGTCTCCAGAAGGCATAGCATTATAGCCTTGCACTTATCTACCTTCTTGAATACACTCATGAATCCTTTATGCAACCCATGCTTAGCACTAAAGAGAGGATCAATGTCTTAGGTATAATATAATGCTGCTGAACAGGATATGTACTTATTTCAAAATGAAGTCACTGTAATAATAATATGTAACAGTTATTGAGCAGGCATTATGAGCACATGTGACAGGCACTAACTGCTTTTTAAACACCATCTCTTCTAATTCCTGTAAAACTCAATGAGTTTGATATTGTTCCCCTGTTTGACAGATAAAGAAAACTTAGGCTCTTTGAGGTTAAATATCTTGCCCAAATTCAGTAAGCAAATAAACTGTAAAGCTGGTATTTGAACTAATGCTGTCAGACAGAACTAGAAGGTTATGCTGAAGGATTTTAAACCATGCAGCAAGACTGCAGAATATGGTTAGCAGGGACAGATGGGGTAACTCTTTCTAAAAACTGTGGTCATGGTCCTTAAGGAAATATCTCCAGTAGCTTTGCCACCAGCAAAGCATTATTTAGATAGACAGGGACAATTGTACTTTTTAAGGCTTGTGCTAAGCTAACATATTACAAAGAAAAATCAGTAAGAGATTGTGAAGCTGACATGCATGATTTATCTGCAACACAAGTCAGTTGTTGATCTGAGATAGAATCCACCTTCTTTCTCCTCATTGATCAGCCTCCACCCCTTCTGTCTGTGGGTAAGATGTACACATCTAATAGGATGGTTTCAACTCTGTTTTTGCAATGTTTTGATTTAAATGTCTTGGGGAGAAATGAAAACCAAACTAAAATTAAGATATATTGAACTCATCACTTCTTCACCATGTCTCCAGCTTTTCAGTCTTGGACAAAGAATGGATTACTTAGACAGGAGTTGTTCTTTTTACTGTGGTCTGTTATCTCAAAGTGTTTGTAAATTAATTTGCTGATGTTTCCTTAATGTACTGTCCCTGGGCCACGTACCAAATGAAATCACTTGTACGATAATAGGATTTTAGTTTTCTGGAGGCAGAAACAGAACAATAAGAAAGAGCATTTGAGCAATCATTTGTAATTACATTTTAAACATTTATTTAAAGAATTATATATAAATTATATTGCTAGAGCTCTAATGACAGGAATGGTCACTCTGTTCTATAACTTGAAATTTGTTGCTTATTGATGTTTTATACTACCAGAGATGCTGAGCCTAGCACAGATATTTTATGTGCCCAGAGGATATAGCATTAGAAACAGCTTGAATATTCAAGCCAGCATTAGCCATTTCACTTTCAGAGATAAATTTAGGCTCAGTCTAATTCAGTTTTGTAATTTACATACTGTTCTGAGAGCTCAGAACACTCAGAATATGAAGACATAAAGTCATTTCATTTTTTTCTTGTCTATTTCATCACCTTTATTTGAATAATAGGCTGGGTTGAGTTTGGCCTTTTAGTTGCAGGAGAATGATAACAGATTTACACATGTTTACTGAATCAGAACAACGAAACTTCTGTGGATAGTCAGATCAGCTTTAATGAATTATCCAGATGATAACCTGTATGTTTCAAAAAACTTTTACCCCTCCTTCACCCAAATTACATGACCAGTGTTAATACATTTGGAGTTGTTATAGAATCCATACTACATTTTTTTTCAGCTTCACCATTTGCAATATCTTCTTACAGTTTTTTAACTGTCTGATTATAACCTAGTATCTTTGGGAGACAGGGTGGTGGAGTCTTTGAGTCAGACATAGGAGGCCAGGCTAGGCTTTGCTTCTATGTGGTAGATTTGTGACTATTGGCACTAATAAGGTTTACGATTTGATTGAGTGTTTACTATATGCTAGGCACAGTGCCAGTCACTTTTTATGAATTATTTCAATGATCCTTTGAGCCAGTGTTATTTCTATCCTTACTTTATAAATGAGATTTCTAGAGAGTTTATGTAATTTGCTTAAAGTCACACAAATAAGAAGCAGCAGAGCTGGAATTCAGACCATTTCCATCTGACTTCAAAACCCAAACTCATAGCCACATACCAGAGTGTAAATTACTGAAGTCTTCTGGGCTGTATTTTTCTCATCTGGACACTGAGGAGGCTGAACCAGGTGACAGATACATAGTTATCAGCTCTGAATTTTTTGATTTCTAATCCAGCCAAGCAAACAGATGTAGTAACTTATGTTTGCTATATATTTTAACCTAAAAGTGGCTAGAACCATCTTCCAAAATTGATACTGAAAACATTTCAAATAGCTAAACAGCTTGTGAAAAGGTAATTGTCAAGCTGATACCAGCTGTGAAGGCTTTTTAGCATTTTAACAACCCATGGGGGTATTTTTTAAGAACAATAAACTAAGTGGCTAAATGTGTTGCCCACGGAGGAGCTGAGGCTCAAATCTAGAATTCCTGAGAATTTTCTCTGCATTTCAGGATCTGATGCATTCAGTGTCTTAGGCTAACTGCTTGACAATAGGCAGACAATCTTTATGAAACTTGGAATCACTTGATATGATGTTTTTTGGTCTTGATCTGTTAAATCAGAATATCTTCCCTGGAGGTACACTTGGGAGCCAGAATTATAAGTTTCTTTGACATTTGATTCTCTAATCTGCCACCTGTCCTCCCTTGTATCACTCGTTAAAAGATTGTTAATTGGTCATAAATGCTGTAGACATTGCATTACATTGGAATTAAAAATGAGAAGATATTTTTAAAAGATACATATAAGAAAGTCATGTTTAGGGCTGGGCACGGTGGCTCAAGCCTGTAATCCCAGCACTTTGGCATGCTGAGGTGGGTGGATCACGAGGTCAAGAGATCGAGACCATCCTGGTCAACATGGTGAAACCCCGTCTCTACTAAAAATACAAAAAATTAGCTGGGCATGGTGGCACATGCCTGTAATCCCAGCTACTCAGGAGGCTGAGGCAGGAGAATTGCCTGAACCCAGGAGGCGGAGGTTGCGGTGAGCCGAGATCGCGCCATTGCACTCCAGCCTGGTTAACAAGAACAAAACTCTGTCTAAAAAAAAAAAAAGAAAGTCATGTTTGCTTATGATAGTTACTCTTGTTACTCTTCTCATTTTCTAGTCTTTCTTCACTGTCACCTACACTATAGTACTTCATTAGACCTTGTTAAAAACAATTAGTGACCTGCCCAGCTGTAATGCTAATAATAGCCATTGATGTGTCTTAATGTAAACCCAGGAAAGTGACTTAATTCTTTACTATTTAGTTAAAATGCAGTCTGGCTTTGTTCATAAGGCTAAAGCATCTAAGCCAATGTAGGGAAGCAATAGCAACAACAACAATCAAGCGAATGGCCTGCATTCTGATGATACAGCAATCAGCTGATTGACTGAACGTTCTGTTCTTCACTTGTTGCCATAGCGCTACTACTACACCTGCTGAATGCTGCAACCTAGAGGCTCTCGAGATGCAATCCCAGAACAGCAGCATCAGCATAACCTGGAAATTTGTTAGGAATGCAAATTCACTGCTCCTAGCCCAGATTTATTGAATTAGAAACTCTGGGGGTGGGACCCAGCAATTTGGTTTAACATATGCTCACGATAATTCTGATGCTCACTAATATTTGAAAACTGCCATTACATCAATTAGTTAAACAGTTTAAAAAGAAGTAAGTGCAAGTAATTGTCACACGGGATAACTCAAAGCTTCACCTAATTATTTGATTAAATTCTTCAAAAATTTACCAAAGAAAATGCAGTTTACTAACAAACAGCCCCTTAGAAAACTAGGTTCAGTGATGCTTTCTTTGTTTTCTCTACATCAGTTTTGTTATTATTTCCTAACCTTTTGATATCAGTGAAAACTCTTATGTAAGCTGAATTTGCTTATTGAATTCAGGGATTGTGTGTGTATAGTAGCAACTATTGCCTTTGCCTCAGTTCATTTGTGAATTAGCATGACATATTCATTTCTTCTAAGATCACATACCCCTTGTGTTTTAAAATTCTTCATTCCCTTAACAAACCATAAAAACTCTAAGTTAAGACTCTCTTGGGTTAAGAATCCACGGTGATGCCAGTGAAAATAAGGAATGCCTGGGAGTGATTTTATAGCTTTTCTTACTGATTGGGGAAAATCCTCTGGCTACAGAAAGTTGCAGGAAGCTTTTATAGCTCAGATGCCACTGAGTTGGAGGACAAACTAGAAAAGGCAAATTCTTGAACACATTTTAAATATTTAAGCTTAGAAAAAAATAAGATTTTATAGGAAAAACCATCAAATGTCTTGCTGTAGATTTATTTAACACATAAATTATTCATTATTTTGTGAACTAAATGGTTTCAACATATAGACATATTTGAGGGTGTGTATTAAGGATAAAATAAATTATGTTTAAAAATGAACTTTCTTTTTGGCCTGGTTTCCTGAGGTTGAATGAGTATTGAACTGGACTCAATTTGTTCTCTAAATTCATTCAATGCTTTCTCTAGGAAGCTGCTTGTCTTTAGCTTTTAATGTAGATCTTGCCTCCTTTTTGTGATATGAGTGCCACCTAGAGTACACTCTAGGAACTCCCTTAAGCACTATAAACGATTACTGAAAAATGGCTTTTAGAACTCCATCCTTTCTTAAACAAGTCAGAACCTCCGTAGCAATAGTATTTTAAAGGAGAAAGCAAAGATCTTCACTTTCAGTAATATAACAAGGTCAAGTTTGCCAGTCAGAACGTTACCTAGATCTTCCATTTACTTATAACATCTGTTAAACCATGTGTTAGGACGATGGCTATACCATATCATAGAGTGTTTTGTTTATAGATAGATACAGTGTTATTTCTTTAAAGTGTAATTGGGCTACCAACTATTTTATGCCAATTTGATTCCCTTAGTAGCACTAAATATCCTCTCTATATTAGGCAGTTTAACTAAAAAATGATGAAAATTTTCTTATCTCCTATTACATTCCATTTTAAATTTGGGTGTGTTTTGATATAAAATGGCATGAAATAAAATAGCATATTGGTGTTTAACTTCTGAGGGGCCGCATAAGGAAGTAAACGTAAGTACCCTATCTGGAATGTCTATTTTGGGTCTGAATAATGGTTTTTTAGTGTCTGCAGGCTTTTCAATCACAGGGCAATTGGCACTGCTTTACCACATTGAAGGGAGAATACCAATTTCTGGGATCACAAGTTTATTTTTACAGATAAAATGTATATTATAAAGTCCTATTTGCCACAATAAAATATGACCTTTTCCCAATTATTTTATTTGTTTAGCTTATCCAACAAAAGTATTAACATAAACATTAACAACGTCGAAAGTAGCCTACTTTAAGAGAAAATATGCAGAAGAAGAAGATTTACATCAAGATTACCATGGGTATTTTCCAAAAGTAAGGGTTTACTTATTATTTTTTAATTTTTATAAATGTTGTCAACAGTAAAAAACCATAGTTTTTGTTTTTCTAAATATAGATTTAATGATCGTGTTTGCTTTCCAGCACCTGATATTGCCTGAGGACAGAACTTGCATTCTCAAACTTTCTCTGGAGAAGCTCAGGTTTCTTGAAGACCCAGAAACCTACTTAAGAAGGTCTGTGTTAATTAACAATTTGCTGAGGAAGATACATCTAGAGACGGAGAAAGAGAGCTATGAATACTTTAAAGAAGCTCCCTGTTATAAGACTGCATATTCTGATACAAGAAAACGGCTGAAGTTTATGGTACAGGAATGCTGTTCTCAGTCTCTCTATTATGAAGAGCTGCATTCATATCATATTGTGCCTTATGCTTCGGAGAATGCCATTTACGAAATGGGCTACACTAGCAGCCACTTGGAGCAAAATTCTCAGTTGCTTATTTATAAAATGAATTAAAGTAACTGTTAAGTTCATTGATACTTTGTTTCTAAATGCCTGAACTGTTTATAGTGAAGATGTTAATATAAGGCACTCATTATCAGTGCACTTGATATCAAAGATGAGATGCATGCTGAATGGGTTGGAGAGAACAATGGTTATATTACTCAGCAGTCCTTAGAATCATCACATTGAATAGAAAAAAATGTTCACATATTATAAAGCAGTGAATTAGTGCTTTAGAAGCAAAGATTTTTTTTTTTTTTGAAACATAAGATGTGTAGGAAGGGACCTACGTTAAACTATTATACAGATTAAATAATGTTCTTTTATGTCCCTATTTCCAAATTCTGCCACTCTTACTGGAAAGTAATGAGAGTAACAGATTAAATTGATAAGGCCATGTCCCTGAGGATGCAGGGTTTGATTTTCTGTAAGTGACATGAAGAAGGGTTGGTTCTTTCTGAAGTGCTTTGACTTTTCAAGCATTGTGCCAAATAATAGTTTGACACTGTTCTCCTTTTACCATTAGTAGCAATTCAAGTTGGGGCAAACACACTGCAAATACACTGCTGAATGTAACAACAAGATTACTCCAAACTGATTCATTTTACTATTTTGCGGGGAGGGCTTAGACTTTTCTCTTTAAAAGTGAAATTTAATAAAATAGCCTTGCAGAAAGGTTTATCTGTAAGTTCTACAGGTTGGTTAAATTTTGTGGTGGGCCTTTATTTAGGAGTTTAAATTTTATTTATTTAATTTTTTATAGGCTGTGGCGCTCAGGAAAAGGGTAGGCAGGTAAAATTGGTTTTTAATGAGTTGATAATTTTTTAGAAACCTTATCTGCAAAAATTAATGAGAACAACAAATTCCACATGATGTTATTTCTTCATCTAGCTAAGAGTACATTTAAGGCTGCCTGGATGAAACTTTGCACTGATTTTTGTATAGTAGTCGATCAGTCACTATTTGACAAATTGTTTCAGAATGAATATGGTGGTGAAGTTTAGATAAGTCACTATGTTCTGCAGTTTGACAGATAATTATTTAACAAGTTGGATAGATTCATGAAATTATTTGAAGTGGTTCATAATGTTCTTTCATGTTTGAGAGAGATGTGTGATTTCAGTGTCTGAAGTTTTGTCCTCTGGAGCATATCATTTAAAGAAGTGTCATTAACTGATAAAACAGAGTGGAAAAACTAGGTGCCAAAGGTGTATTTAAGAAAATACCAAAGATTCAAAGATGAGCATTAGGAAGACTATGGTAGTGAAGGTAAGAATCTAAAGTAAGGATTGCACAGGACATAGAAGAGCATTGTTAAAGGGGTTTGGGATGATTTGCTCACTAATATGTTTTTGGAACACTTTATACATAATAATGATAATCAAGGGTACTGCTTAAAATGAAGATACTACAGACCTTCAGGAATCATAGGCCTTTGAAAAAAATCTATGTATGGTAACTTGTCCACAAAGTATCTTCCCTAGGTGGATGCCAACTTGTAACCAAGAAGACCTTCTTCTATTCAAGAGAAATTTTCTTTTAGTTTTGATTCAATGCTTGGTCCCTCTAATTAATCACTGGGGTGAGTAATAGAATTCAGTTAGTATAAAGAATATTGGTTCCCTAAGTAGCCTGGATTGTTGAAGACCACATAGATCTATTATTGATAAGACTGTGAGGCTTACGTTTAATTACTCAATCACAATTAGAAAGAAATGCTTTTAAAGAAACTAAAAAATTATAATTTAGGTTAATTTTTAAAGGCAATTTAGTATAACTGATGAGATAGCTTTGAAATACAGATTTAAATGTTTAAAAATTAATCTGAGGGAAAGATTTGGTATCAGAGTTTCAAAACTTTTATTTCACTGCTTATAAAATACTTTACAGAATACTTAAAAATAAGATTTTATTTGAAAAACTCCAAATGTGGTGGGATAATTAATTACACCATTATATAGTTTTAAAGGTAGAGTTAGCTTTCTAATACTTTAAAATATTTTCTCAAATGAACATCGACTTACAATGTCTATAAGTAAAAGACATCAATGCTAATAGATATGACTTACAAAAATGCCACATATCAAAAGTTATTGAGGTTTAAAATACATAAACTTTGGCACAGAGAAGACTGGAAGAGGAAAAAACATCAAAAAAGTACAACATTGCAGTATTTATTGTATTTAAGAAATCTTAAAGTGAGAACTCTTGAGCAGTGAACAGTGACAGATGTAAAAACCTGTTGTATTTGATGATGTCACTGAGTTTTCTGATCTATACATTCATATACTGAGAAGGAACTGTCTTAAAAAGCAGTGATTTTTTTTTTTTAGTTTAAATTCTGGGATACATGTGCGGAGCGTGCAGGTTTGCTACTTAGGTATACACTTGCCATGGTGGTTTGCTGCACCCATCAACCCATCATCTACACTAGGTATTTCTCCTAATGCTGTCCCTCCCCAGTATAGTTGTTAATATGCTTTTTTAAAAAAGGTGTCTCTCTCAAAACAGGTAATTAAAAAAATATCTTGTAGAGCATTTAATTATTTTTCCCGATAAACAACTCATAGATAAGGGGTTAACTAATGTTTTCTTGGAAAATTTATATGTAAACTGTGTAAACTTAACCTGAGTTAACCAATAGACGACTGGGGTTTTACCATGGCAAACTGTTATATAGGGAGACCCATATACAGGCTTGTTTTGCTGACTACCCAGCATGGTCTATTATAGGAGATGCAAAAGGTGGAAGACCACTTACAACTTTTTTTTTTTAATCTGGACATCCATTCTCTGGTGACAAGAGCCATCCTTATGATAAGGAAGATAAGATAGAAAACAGAGAGCCTTTGGTAATGTTGATTTTTCTCGTGGAAATGTTGATTTTTTGTGGGTGCCCAACTAGCCTGAAGGTCAAGTAAAGAAGAACGCAAAAATGGTAGAAGAGGAAAAATGAAGGAAAGATGATAAAGGGTAGGGCCAGAGAAATAAAAAGTAGGATTAGTAAGTGAAAGAAAAAGTTGTTTCATTGTGGGTATGTGTTGGGGGTGTTCTTGCAATGTATTGATCCTTTCTTTCATTCACCTGTGATGCTTAAGACTAGATTCTCTTCAGCATATCTACTATTTGCAACGTGGTACTACTGTAAAATAGCCCTGAAACTGAGCTCTTTGGGTGGATAAACAAAGGAAAAATGGAAAATAATTAAGATGAGGGAAAGACTAAAGCATAAGTCTGTGTATAAATGGATAAGCTCAAATGCAATATCTGGTTTCAATGTAACACCCAAGATTTAACAAACTCAATACTAGGAGACTTGAGAATAAGTGCAATTTACCACCATTTATTGAGCGGCTATTATGAGCCAGGCACTGTGCTAGGGCTGGGGATACATAAGTGAAAGATGTATGGTCCCAGAACTCAAGATTGTTTGGTTTTGTTTTACCAAATCCAAATGCAGTACCTGCATTTCCCTTTTCCAAACTGAGATGGTTATCAAACATGTCTTTCAAAAAGTGTTTGTAGGTGAGAAGATGCATAAGGCGAAGGAAAGTTTCCCTGATCCAGATCTTAGATGGAAAGAAGAGGATACATTTTGCTTTGCAGCATATTAGTTGTTGGCAAAAAGCCACTGTTGCCTAGGGGAAGTGTGGCTGGCCTTAGCACATCCCTGGGGCGTATCTGTGGGTGTGGTAGGGAGACAAATCAAGTAGGGAACAATTCCTTCTCCCCTTACCTCTCTAGTTTCCATGTTCTTTTATGGGACAAATTGGGTTAATATTAAGTTAAGGAAATCATTATAGGAGAAAGAGAATCAATACTTCACAGCCTGAGAGTTGTGTATGTTGTGTGCCAGGTCAGAGGGGCAACCTTCTTTAATTTGCCTTGTGCTGGTGAATTGCTTGAATGAACTTTGGTTATTTCTTAACACCAGGTACTGGAGCCATCTTCCTTCCCGCCCTCTGGTTTCCTCTTTAAATCACAGCCTGACCCCGGTCTTTATAGTGCATTTTAAGTGGGAGTTATAGTTCTATTCTTCACCCACACCTTGCTCCCTAGCATTGATACTTAGAGGAAAGTAACACTTTGCAGTACTGGCTTAACTTTTATGGGAAAGTTTCTGGAGTATATCAAATAAGAATTCATCATAGTAACATGGTTGTTACTGGCTGTAAAAAATTCTGTTTGAAACTATTGTACTTAGTTATTAAATAATTGTTTACTAAGGCAATCTTCATGTTTCTGGAAATCGGTGTAATAGTTAACAGTTGTATGTGTCCCACAAAAGAAACTACTTAGGTTAGAAGCAATGGAAAGTTGTGTATAATTAATTCAGTCAGGTCCTGTAACATATGGCATTTTAACTTACATGTTCTCTTTCTCAGCCTTCGTTACTATACAGCAGCAACAAGATAAACTTCAAGTTTTTTGTTTCTTTATTAAGTGGACCATGTCTAAAAGTTGTTACATTCCAGGTTGAACATTATGGACAATATTTCTCTATTAAAGTAGTTTTGTATCTCTCAAGGATTATGCTTTAGGGTTGGGTGGATTAAAAACATTACATTAGTGCTTCCTGAGCATACAAGTCACTAGGGATCAAGCGAAGATACAGATTCCTTTTAGTAGGTTTGGGATGGGGAATGAGGGTCTTCATCTCTCAAATCTCCCTGGTGATGTGGATGCTGCCAATCCATGGATCACACTTTGAGTCGGAAGATTCTACATCATTTGAGAAATATGAATACTGAAGCCTACACTCTTAAACTTTCAGAGATTCTGTGCTCATGTCTGTGTTCTATAGAAATATTTTTCTTTAAAGAAATAAAACGCCACTTTGGGAGGGCGAGGCGGGTGGATCACGAGGTCAAGAGATCAAGACCATCCTGGCCAACGTGGTGAAACCCTGTCTCTACTATATCCAAAAATATTCGCCGGGCATGGTGGAACATGCCTGTAATCCCAGCTGCTTGGAGGCTGAGACAGGAGAATTGTTTGAACCCAGGAGGCGGAGGTTGTGGTGAGCCGAGAATGCGCCATTGCACTCCAGCCTGGGTAACAAGAGCGAAACTCCGTCTCAAAAAAAAAAAAAAAAAAGAAAGAAAGAAAGAAAAAAGAAAAGAAATAAAACGCATAAAGCAAAATCAGAAAACCATAACACTGGTTTTCTAAATTTGCCACAAATACTATAATACTCTACAGAATAAAATGCAAAGACAATTATTCCTCTTGCAGGTTTTCTCTATTCCAAGTGCAGAAAAGGAACATGGGTAGAGTCATGTACCATTCTTACCAGTCAGGAGATGACACATGGTACATTTCTCTTCTTGATTTTCCCCTTGATTATACTCACATAAGGAAGCACCATTTGGTAACAAGGATGAAATTCTGTTCATAGGTAACGAGAATTGGCAGTTTCTTGCTTGGCAACATCTGAGACAACCTTCCCAAAGCATTCTACATTAGATTCAGAATTTTGGGTAGCTGCATAAGCTGAGGATTTTGGAAAACCTAAGCTGGAAATGGTACCTGGATCTGTATTTTCTTGTCTTGAATTCCTTTTTTGAGCTTTATTCTGTGAGAGATCCTTCCCCTGAAGTGAATTTTCTATTCTTCCTCAGTTGCTGGGGTCTCAGTAAGGGGTGGAGGATTGGTGTAAATGAGAGTCACATAAATTGTCTAATTTGAGCATGCCAAGTGATTTTTGTCAGGCTCTTTCGGTCATACAATTTTGGTATAGCTATTGTGAAATATAGTGTCATAAATTTGTCGTAAACCATTAATGAAGGAAGAGAAGCAGGAATGTATTTCTGTGGGAATGCACTCAAATATCAAGCAGATGGTGTTCTACAACATTTATTTGGGAAAATGTGTATCTGTTACATAATCTAAAATATGTCTTTTTCACATTTAAAAATATTTGGGCCATGATTTAGTTTTTATTGGATTGTTTTTTAAACCGAGAGGAAGAAGAAAGGTAATTGTATTTTAAAACATTTGACATGTTACTAATAAAATTTTATTTCTGGTGAAGTATAGGTGCCTTCGTTAAGTAGGGGAGGTGGCATCATGAACATTTGGCAGATGCTGTATGTCCCTTAATTCCAGAGGCATCATTTTAAAGTCATATGCTTATGTTTCTTTCAGCAGTTTGTTTTCAGGACAGTTTGTCTAAGGATTTGGAAGATATTCCCAGTCTCCTGGTACAATTTCTTCACTGAGTGAACCTGAAATGGTTTTTAGATAGTGCAAATCATTAAAAAAACACAACAGAACTGACTCCATTTAGGCATTATTTAAACATCACAACTATAAATCTCAGGGTGGAAGATAGCTCCTCTACCCATTGAACAGCAGTGGCTGTACACATCATTCTTCCTAGATTCATTAGGTGAATTGGGCATTAGATGAATTTGGATTCATTAAGTGAACTGGAATGCACCAGGGAGATAGTGTCCTTCTCTTTCTAGCAGGAGCTAGTGTTTGTTATCAGCTTTGCAAACTGATGATCATGAAGGTCCCTACAAAACACTGACTTACATGGGGCACCAGTGCCCATTTAGGTGTTTCAAAGCAAATAACCTTTTTTAGTGTGTATATCCAGTGTTTCAGTCTGTTCTCTCACTGCTAATAAAGACATACCCTAGACTGGGTAATTTGTAAAGGAAAGAAGTTTAATGGACTCACAGTTCCACATGACTAGGGAGGCTTCACAATCGTGGAAGAAGGCAAATGAGGAGCAAAGTCATGTTTTACATGGTGGAAGGCAAGAGAGCTTGTGCAGGGGAAATTCCATTTATAAAACCACCAAATTGCATGAGATGTATTCACTACCATAAGAACAGTATGGGGGAAACCTCCCCCATGATTCCATCATCTCTACCTGGCCCCGTCCTTGACATATAGGGATTATTACAATTCAAGGTGAGATTTAGGTGGAAATATGGCCAAACCATTCTGCCCCTGACCCTTCCCAAATCTCATATCCTCACATTGCAAAACCAATCATGCCTTCCCAACAGTCTCCCAAAGTTTTAACTCATTTCAGCATTAACTCAAAAGTCTACAGTCAAAAGTCTCACTTGAGACAAGTCTCTTCTAAGAACCTGTAAATCAAAAGCAGGTTAGGTACTTCCTAACACAATGGGGGTACAGGTATTGGGTAAATATAGCCATTCCAAATGGGAGAAATTGGCCAAAACCAGGGGTCTACAGGCTCCATGCAAGTCCAAAATCCAGCAGTTTAGTTAAAATTAAAGCTCCAAAATGATCTCCTTTGACTCCATGTCTCACATCCATGTCATGATGATGCAGCAGTTGGAGTCCTATGGTCTTGGGCAGCTCCACTCATGTGGCTTTCCAGGGTACAGGCCCCTCCTGGCTGCTTTCATGGGCTGTCATTGAGTGTATGTGCTTTTGCAGGCACATGATGTAAGCTGTTGCTGGATCTACTATTCTGAGTTCTGAAGGACAGCAGCCTTCTTCTCACAGCGCCACTAGGCAGTGCCCCAGTGGGAACTCTGTGTAGGGGCTCCAACACATTTCCCTTCTGCACTGCCCTAGCAGAGGTTCTCCATGAGGGCTTTGCCCCTGCAGCAGATTTCTGCCTGAGCTTCCAGGAGTTTCCACATGTCCTTTGAAATCTAGGCAGAGATCTCCAAACCTCAGTTGTTGACTTCTGTGCACCCACAGGCCTAACACCATGTGAAAACTGCCAAGGCTTGGGGCTTGCACCCTCTGAATCGATGACATGTGCTCTATGTTGGCCCCTTTTAGCCATGGCTGGGATGCAGAGCACTAACTCCCAAAACTGCACAAAGCAGCATGGCCCTGGGCTCAGCTCACAAAACCATTTTTTCTTCCTACTCCTCCAGGCCTGTGATTGGAGGGGCTGCTGTTAAGACCCCTGACATGCCCTGGAGGCATTTTCTTCACTGTTTTGGTAATTAACATTTGGCTCCTCATTACTTATGCAACTTTCTGCAGCCAGCTTGAATTGTTCTTCAGAAAATGGTTTTTTTTTCCTGTCACCTCATCAGGCTGCAAATTGTCTAAACTTTTATGCTCTGCTTCCCTTTTAAACCTAAGTTTCAATTCCAAACCATCTCTCTGTGAATACATAAAACTGAATGCTTTTAAGAGCACCGAAGTCACCTCTTGATCACTTTGCTGCTTAGAAAATGTCTTCTGCCAGATGCCCTACATCATCTCTCTCAAGTTCAAAGTTCCATAAATCTCTAGGGCAGGGGCAAAATGCTGTCTGTCTTTTTACTAAAACATAGCAAAAATCACCTTTATTCCAGTTCCTGACAAATTCCTTATCTCCATCTGAGACCACTTCAGCTTGGACCTTATTGTCCATATCACTATCATTTTGTTCAAAGTCATTCAACAAGTCTCTAGGAAATTCCAAACTTTCTCACATTTTCCTGTCTTCTTCTGAGCCATTCAAACTGTTCCAACATCTGCCTGTTACACAGTTCCAAATTTGCTTCCAAATTTTCAGGTATCTTTATAGCAGTGTCCATCCACCCAGTACCAATTTACTGTATTATTCCATTCTCACACTACTACACCAAGACTGGGTAATTTATAAAGGAAAGAGGTTTAATGGATTCATGGTTCCACATGGATCAGGAGGCCTCACCATCATGGTAGAAGGCAAAGGAGAAGCAAAGACATATCTTACTTAATGGCAGGCAAGAGAGCTTGTGCAGGGGAACTCCCATTTATAAAACCATCAAATCTTTGAGACTTATTCACTATTAGGAGAACAGTATGGAGGAAACCAACCCCATGATTTAGTTATCTCCACCTGGCTCTGCACTTGACATGTGGGGATTATTAAAATTCAAGATGTGATTTGGGTGGAGACATAGAGCCAAACCATATCATCAAACAAGAAAAAGCCTTGATTAAATGTACAGTTATTTAAACAACCAAGTTATTTCAGTTTATATGTACAATTGACTCATATAAGTGAGAGACTATCATGTATGTGTTAGTAGAAACTTAAACACATATGCACAGACACATCCAAGACAGTAACATAAAGAGCTGATCAATATTTTCCAGCAGTAAAAAATCAGTCATATATATTACATTACGTAGGTGCCTTTGATAGTGCTTAGAGCATATTTGGTAATAATAAATGGCACTGTCCAAGTGACTCTTAGTTTATTTTTTTTAACAAATAAATGTGTTTCCTCCCCCCATTTGTTTTCTACTTTTAAGTTTAAAAGTAGGTCCATATTATTATCTTTCCTATTGAAATTTGTAAGCTGGGAATGGTGGCTCCTGTCTGTAATCCTAACATTTTGGGAGGCTGAGGCAAGAGGACAGCTTGAGCCCAGCCTAGGTAACATAGTGAGATCCTGTCTCAACAAATAATTAAAAAAAAAAAAACAGAAACATTAGCCAGGTGTGGCAGCACATACCTGTGGTCCCACTGACTTTGGGGGCTGAGGTGGGAGGCTCATTTGAGCCTAGGAGACTGAGGCTGCAGTGAGCCATGATCACACTATTGCACTCCAGCCTGGGTCTCAAAAAATAATAATAAAGAAAAAAAATGTATGGAACACACACACAAACAGAGTGAGGGCAAGAGTGGGAGCAAGAGAGAGAAACCATCAATTACACGTGAATGGGCTTCTTTATTACTACTAAGAAGTAAAAGAAAGGGTGACTACCTCAAGGTGCCTCTTTCAATAACCTTGGAATCTGCATGAGACTTTCAGGCCACACTAAGAAGCTTAAATATAGTGGAATTGGTGAGTTGCTAGTAGTAACACCACCAAGTTTTAACCTTAAAATGAAGATCCACTACACAAAAGGATTTCTGTTTTCATTTCCCTACACTACTCTCCAACCTTATTCTAGCCTGTTTCTGGCCCACTGCTTCTATTTCAGACCTGCTTGCTGTCACTGAAATTGAATAGTCACGATAAACTCTACCAGGACAAATCTTTAAAAGACTTTGGTTAAACCACCCCAGTCGTTTCTTCATATTGTAGTAGTTTTCTTACAATTCTTCCATGTGTTCCATTCAGTGAGAATCACTCCCAAACATTTACTTACTTGAAAGCTATTCATACTTTTGCCCCATGGATTTTATGATTAGAAATGTTTACAAACAGTTCTATGTAAACTGAAGTTATGCAGAATTATTACTCCCCTCAATGTGAAAGAAGATATATTAAATTATTATTAGTTCATACATACAAGTAGAATACAGCATCACTTTAATAAATTATGGTCATAGTATTTATACAGTTTATGAAGAAGTCAAATACAGAAGTTTTGTCTACATGTCTCATATTCTTCCTGCCTTTCTTTTGATCAGTTTGTGAAGAAAAAGGGTACAATTCTTTAATTATCTAATTAAAATACTTCATGCTCACTTAACCTCATTGGCAGGAGGAAAGACTGGACATCTTTCTCCCAGGAAAGCTTACCCCAAGGTGCTCCAGGGCCATGCCATGTCCACTGGTCACCAGCCAGCTGCAGCTTGTCAGGAGAGAGCAGGACTGCTTAAGGTGTCTAATCTTGCCAACTAGAGGCTGCTGGGGCTCAAGTGTCAACGTGATGTCACCATGGAAACCAACCCCTTCCAGGGCAGACCTTACTACTTGTGGTTACTGTGAATAGGGAAACTGTCTTCTTACAATGGAACCTTATCCTGATTGCCCTATTTTTATAAAACACACGTAGATTAAACTTTTCATGTCAAACTCCCCAAGGAAATTATCTCTGTTGATACTAAATAATTAAGAGACCCAAATAAACTAGAAACTGTTGTCTCTGTTTAGTTTTCTAAATGAGCCAATTACAAAAACTCTTCACTCTGTTGTAGTTGATAGGCCATTA
Organism: Callithrix jacchus; assembly: GCF_049354715.1. NCBI lineage: Eukaryota > Metazoa > Chordata > Mammalia > Primates > Cebidae > Callithrix > Callithrix jacchus. The sequence goes on from NC_133509.1 coordinate 96,860,163, forward strand.
GGAACTGGGGAAAACAAACAAACAAACCCTAAAACACTAAGTTCACTGTCTCTGGTTTGTATTATGTCCGCTTTCCCAGATCCCTGCATAAATGAATGGAATGGAATTGATGTAGTCAGCATTGATGGAGAGAGCTTTCTGCCTGGGGATAAGAAGCAGTCAGGTTGTGGAGAGGTAGAATCATGGCGGGAACCTGGACAGTGGGAACAGATGCATCAGGGACTTAAATATTTGTTCCTATATTTAGAGGAAAAGAACCCTAGGCATGGGCCCAAAACTTCAACAGTGTTGTTTTTCTGTCTGTGAATTTGCTCTAAGGGTGTGAGTGTCTTTCAGACGGATGGCTGAAATGATTGCCACTTTTACTTGCATATTGCACAATAAATTTAGTTTTGTGGATTTGGTTTTATCTGAAGAAACTTTTATATTATTCTTATATACCACTGGCCTACTGATTTACAAACTTGTATCCTATTACCCTGGAACAAAGACCAAGTAATTGTTCTGGTTATAGAGTTAGACATCATCTGGGAGAGTATAAGAGATATCCTCAACCAAAACCAGGATTATAGTACTGGAAAAATACTCCTGGAGATGGTGAGGATGCACCCACTTGTACCCGAGTTATAATATGACAGTACTTTAGTAATTGTACCAGGCTTCTCTCTCCTATACAGCACTTTCCAAAACAATGCCGCCTGAAAACACATCTCTGAAAGATAGTTTGTAGGCTAGCTTTTGAGTTTTAACCTTAACTTCCCATTTAAGCTCATAGAAAAGAAATAAAAAAGCATGACATTAAATCTCCCTGCCTTTCTGGGTACTTATTGTTGCCTGAACGTTGGAAAGCTCTTTTGAAAAGTTGGTTTTCTGTATTTTGCTTTTCTTCACCAATGGGTCTCAGAGATTGGCTTCTCTTAGGTGTCTATGTGTAGATTCAAGGAACCAGTTGACTGTTGCCTGGGATACTGAGATTTTTTTTTTTTTTTTAAATTTTTTATTGGATTTTAGGTTTTGGGGTACATGAGCAGAGCATGCAAGACAGTTGCGTAGGAACACACATGGCAGTGTGCTTTTCTTTCCTTCTCCCCTTCACCCACATTTGGCATTTCTTCCCAGGCTATCCCTCCCCACCTCCCCCTCCCACTGGCCCTCCCCTTTTCCCCCCAATAGACCCCAGTGTTTAGTACTCCCCTTTCTGTGTCCATGTGTTCTCATTTTTCATCACCCGCCTATGAGTGAGAATATGCGGTGTTTCATTTTCTGTTCTTCTGTCAGATACTGAGATTTTAAAAGATACATCCTGGCTCAAAACAGGCTAAAAATTTGAAGGTATAAGAAAAATATACACAGAACTCTAAATCAAAATAGATTTGCCTAAAGTGCATGAGAAATACAGGATTGTGCAATAAAGTGAATAGATTCTATTTGGTTGGGAAAAACAGGCAAATATTAATGAAAAAGTGAGTTCAACAACAGCTTTGAAGGAGTACAATTTTAATAGCCAGAGAGGGGAGTCAGCAACCAAAGGGAAAGAGTTGGGGCAGCAGGGGTACGATGGGGGAATAATCTGTGTTCTGGATTCGTGGAAGGACAGAATGTCAGAGAGGGGCAATGAAAAGCGATGCCATAAAATAATTAGGGCACCTTTTGTGGAAGGCTTTGAACACTAGTGCGAGGCATCTGAATCCTCTTTGGTAGGCGATTGAGAGCCATGGATGGTGTTTTTGACAGCACTTTGGGAAGGTTGGTTTTAGATGCATCAAATAGAAATGGCAAAATGGTTATGAGAGACATTACAGAGACACACTGAATGCTTGGAGATGGAGGGAACAAGAGTGAAGAGTCTCTTTTCAGATGTAGATAGACCTTCATTGTGTATGTAACAAAGATCTGGGAATTGTCTGGGTCTTTGACCCAGTAATATTATAACAACTGGCCACTTGAACTGTCGCTGGTCTAAACTGAGAAGTACTGTAAGTGTAAAATATACTCAGGATTTGTAAAATTTTTATATTAAAGAATGGAAATATAATTGCTTAACATGTTGAGATGCTAATATTTAGTATATACTGCCTTACACAAAATATGTTTAAAATGAATTTAAACTGTTTCTTTAAAAATCTTTAGTGTGGCTACTAGAAAATTTAAAATTATGTATGTGGCTCATATTCTATTCCTATTGGATGGTGCTCATTTAGATTTTAGACAAATGGAACAATGATAGACCATTAGCAGACAAAGAAAAAGGAAGACAGGAGGCAAGAAGAGATATCATCCACTTAGTGTTTCATGTTTGAGCTTGGAGTGAAACATTCAAGTGGAATGTCAATAAAACAGCTGAAAATACAAATCTGGGATTAGGAGGGAATTGAGTGGGAGAAGCAGTTAGAAAGCCATTTGCTAAATCTTCTAGAACTACTAGTAATTACTCAAAAATATGATATTGTGAGTCTCTGACAAATAATTTCTTTGGCATACTCCTTAAAATTCCATATGGTATATGTGGACCTCAAATTCCATATGGCATATATGTGGACCTCCTTGACCTTCCATGTGGGCCTTTCTCCTTACAAAATTCTCTCTAGTTTGCAGTGCTCATAGATACAGATGACTTAGAAGGTGCTAAAGACTTGGAATGGAGCAGGAGATGAGGGTGTGGGGTGTAGGCTGCTACCACAATTGTGAATAAACTGGTCCCTGGGGGCTAGTGATGTGAGTGAATATTGACACTCAGAACAACCACCATGTTTGTTTTGTGATAATCAGGAGGGAATGACAGAAGCAGTCTTTGCTCTTCACGATTTTATAATCTGATTTGTGGACATAAAACACCATCGGACAGTGGGATATTTCTTTTTTGATCCCAGTGTCTAGAACAATATGACCAGCAATTTAAACACTTCATGCATTTTTGGTCCAATTCTAATGTCATTTTTTCCCATTAAGTATCTTGTACTCCTCTAACTGGATATACTCTCTTTGTCACGTGAGCCCTTACAGCATTGTGTATCTCTTTCTCTCTTTTTCATTGTCGGCCTTGTCTTGAATTATTTCATTACATATCTCTCTTCTCCTCTAGACTATATGGCCCTGGAATATGAAGACCTCATATTTATCTGGATCTTTCCTGATAGTTTGTCTTTACTTCATTCAGCCAGTGTTTTGCTGAATGAATAAAAATTAAAATAGTTACCATTTGTTCAGCATTTACTATAGGTGAGGCTTTGCAAGTATTTACTTCTCACCAACAATAAGAGTTACATTTTATTATTTTCTAATTTATCGTTAAAGAAACTGAGGTACAAAGAATTTAAGAAACTAGTTCAGTGCTGTCCTGCTGGGTCAGGGGTAGAGCCAAAATTAGAACTCCCGTGGCCTGACTGCAGAGCCTTCACTGCAAGAGAGTGTATTGTCGTGCTTAGGAAACTGGTTTTGGAGTAAGGTGGGCCCAATTCAAGGCTTAATACCAGTGCTGACACCTGCAGGACTTTGGGAAGTTCCTGTATAAGCTTCTTTAAACTTTTCCTGTTTTCCCTGAGACCACTCACCAGAGACTGCAGCATTCACTCCAAGGTAAGTTTGCCACAGTATATCTCGCTTTTATTATTGTTTTCACATTGCTCTAGTATATCGATTTTGGAAACAAGAGACATCATTCTACTTACAGCATTCTGTTTTTAGTAGTGGTATTTCCATTTACGAAAATGTAATAATTCTCTGATGAAATGTGATAAGAACTCAGATACTTGACGTTAACATCATTCTCAAGCGGTTGTTGACCAAAGATTCATTTGTGAATTCAATTTTTCTGAAACGGATGATTCTGATGTTACTTCTGTTTAGAAATAACTCCAAGAACAGTTTTTATATTTTATTTTCACATTGAAAATCAGTCAGATTTGCTTTAGTCTCAAAGACCATGTTTATGTAAAATTAAATGAGCGCTGTCAGTGAGCTGCACTTTTTTTCTAAGTGGAAAAAACATTAAACTTTGGTTTCCTCATCTGTAAAACAGGGGAGACAGTTTCACCTAATGCTTAGGTTTATGAAGAGGATCACACATTGTCGCATGTACAGCATGCAATACCATGGCCAGGTTAAGGATCAAACGCAAAGAATTTTAGCGGAGTAAAATAAATAACAATGCAAGATTAAAATGTCAATCCATTAATCTGATTAAGTAAATTTCTGCTACTGACTTAGAAATAATGAGAAATGTTTAGTTTTCCATTTATTCTGTGTTCCACACTCATTCAAAAATGGCCCAGTATAAAATGGTTCCAGACAAGTAATTCTGACTTTTCTCATGAGACTTCTCAAAGCATGAGGTATTTATTCTTTATAAAAGATGCTCTGTTCAAAGCCGACGTGTATGTGTTAATTAGATGTGGGAGACTTTAAAATAAGAGGAGGGCCGGGCGCGGTGGCTCAAGCCTGTAATCCCAGCACTTTGGGAGGCTGAGGCAGGTGGATCACGAGGTCAAGAGATCGAGACCATCCTGGTCAACATGGTGAAACCCCGTTTCTACTAAAAATACAAAAAATTAGCTGGGCATGGTGGCGCGTGCCTGTAATCCCAGCTACTCAGGAGGCTGAGGCAGGAGAATTGCCTGAACCCAGGGGGTGGAAGTTGCGGTGAGCCGAGATCGCGCCATTGCACTCCAGCCTGGGTAACGAGAGTGAAACTCTGTCTCAAAAAAAATAAATAAAATAAGAGGAGATATGGTATTTTTTTTTCCTTCCAAGAACATGCTAAAGAAACCTAACATATATCCACATACACACAACAAATGAACCGGGAGTGACCGATGCAGGGGCATGAAGGAAAGCAATGCCAGGACGTTTTCACTGTGTATTTTCCAGGCCATGTTCCTATTAGCTGAGTGATGTTCACAACACAGCCACAATACAGCCTTCCCAAGCACAAACTGTTTTTCCAACAAAGAACTCCAATCATGGAGATAGTCTGACTCAACACTTGCCAGAAGCCTGAGTAAGAGCCCTTCCCCAAGCTTGGCAGTGTTTTGAAACACACTCAAGGGCCAGATGGCTATTGGTCTGATTCACAGGAATGTGATATAGTCACCAATAATGTGTCCAATTTTTAATTCCCACGCAGATAGTTCAACTTGAGAGGAGATTAAACATAGCTAGATAAGATGGCAGTGAACCAGAACTTCAAAGCTGTGTGTTACTGAGAGGTTGCAGTCTGAACTGGTTGTAGACAAGTTTCTTCTGTAGCCTTTTGAATAACAGACTTGTAGCATGTGATAGCAGATAGAATGTTGGAGGCCATCTCAGGTAGCATTCTCCTTTTACAGAGAGAGCAGAACCCAGGAGGTTATGTGATTCAAGATTGAAATCTGGCTTAGACGCCAGAAATCTCAACTCCTCACCAGTTCTGAACATTTTTTAGTAATTACAATAACCTATTTAGCTGTCATCTCAGTAGGCTTATAACATAATTATTAACAAATTCTAGAGAATAAAGGAGTTAAGCTTCAATATTATTTGAGTTGTGTTTCACAGCCCTGTTATTCTTTGTTGCCATAACTGATTATGTCTGTCCCCTCCTCTATTCTGTGACATCCCCAGGAGAATGGGTGTCTTTTGTTTTTCTCTTTATCCTCATGAACTACATAGACGTTTCTTGAATGAATAAATGGATAGATATGGACCTGTCTGTGGAAATCCCTTTACAAAGCACTTCACACATAGTAAAACGCAGGTAAACTCATACTTATTTACTAGGATGATAATAAAAGTAGGTCCTTGAAACAAAACACACACTTTCTATTTACTGGATGCTAGCAATAAAAGAGAATTTATATTGCAAATGAACAGCTAACAACCAAATGAAACTACCAAGTAGAAGGTGTGTTAAATAAATGCAGATGCTAAAATGGAGCACAATGACAAATACATGTGGTGCTGGAGAAGGTGCTTTCGGGACAAGACAGAAAGATCCAATTCCTCATCTCCGTGGACACCATGATGGAGCAACACAATAGCTGTTGCTATTGTGGTCAAACTTGGAGCAAATCTTCAAACAGGTAAACAAAAGAAATATTATGCCCAAATCAAATAAGTAAACGAGGTAGGAATTTTATATGCTAATTTTTGAGTACATTGCAAGAGATCATATTAACAGATGGAAGAATTAGTACTGAGACTGCTTTTATCCATAGCCAGGAAAGGCTTCAAAGAAAAGATGGAGTTTTAGGTGAAATCCATTACATTGAAAATAGCAAACTGATGGGATTGCTCAACCTTACACTGAAAGGCAGTAATAAGTAAATATAAAATTTGGGGTTCTTAATTTTGAACCCAGAGCTCAGTTAACTGAGAATTATACATTTGTCTATTGAAGCTAGAGTTTTAGCACATTAAAAAAAGCAATACATTGATAAAGATTCTTTTTAGTGCATGTGACGGAAACACGACTAGTTTAGGCAAAAAGAGGAAAACACTAGCCAGAGATAATTCTGGATATTTAAAGGGACACTGTTTGATTCAGAGAACTCTTTTCTCTCCAATGCCTGGCTCTGGTAACTAAAGACTATTGTTTTTTCTTGTGCTCTTTTAGAAAGTTTGTTTTGGAAGTCAACGTTGGACAATTTCTTTGTTGCTCTTGGCTGTATCTTTCCTTCCTCTGAAGTGCTGGATGCCTCAGCTTCCGTGTATAAAACAAGAATGTTAGAAAATGAAAATACATCTGGTAATATTTCAGAAATATTACCTTGTTATGCTGATTTGTGACAGACTTGGGTTTCTGCTGACATTTGCTAGCCCAAATGGAATGAGAACACACTACTAGCGGTAATTAATATTATTCGTAAGATATGAGTCTTTTCAGTGACTTCAACATAAATTAATAGTGCATTTAAACTACTAAATCATTCTTTATCCTCTTCCACCTGATTGCAGTAGGGGTTGAATTTGCCTGTATTTTCCCTTCAAGCATATGAAACAATTGTCAAATTTAAGAGTTTTTAGATGGTGGGCAATTTCTGCAATTCCCTAGCAGAGTCTTGCAGGTCTACAGAGTAGGGTAGACACTTCTGGGTTGAAATGTACATATCAATAATTCCTTGACTGACCCCCACTTTCTACTATGATGTCCACTGTAAAGGCACACACTCCCTCCCTAGGAACCACTGCTCCCCGCGCTATGCACAAACTCAGATCAGCTGCACCTTATCTATTGCCAGTTTTCTGGGTTAGTTTTCTATTTTCTATGACAAATGGAGCTGAAGTGATGTGGACATCTATTTTGCCATCTGAAACTTAACCCATCATCATCCCTTTCTTATTCCTTTGCTTGCTTTCTGATTGGGGTCCTTATAGTCCTATCTGAGTACTGTCTTCATGCCTGAACTCTTTTTTTTCAACCTTCCTCATTATACCTCTTTTTCAACATTCATTTTGTTACTTAAATTTCCAGAAGACAACAGGACAGGCCGGGCACAGTGGCTCATGCCTGTAATCCCAGCACTTTTGGAGGCCGAGGGGGGCAGATCATGAGGTCAAGAGATCGAGACCATCCTGGCCAACATGGTGAAACCCTGTCTCTACTAAAAATACAAAAATTATCTGGGTGTGGTGGCCCTTGCCTGTAGTCCCAGCTGCTCAGGAGACTGAGGTAGGAGAATTGCTTGAACCTGGGAGGCAGAGGTTGCAGTGAGCTGAGATTGCGCCAATGCACTTCAGCCTGGATGACAGAGCGAGACTTGTCTCAAAAACCAAAAACAAACAAAATGAAACCAACAGGAGAAGAAATCAGTATTTGGATAGGAGGTGGCAAACAGTTTTACTATGTATTCCTGGAGAGTACCAATATATAAAAAGGATGTTGCTGGTGGGGAGCAAAAAGAACAGCCCTACCACACCAATGGTTCATCAGATCAGATAGTCAAATAGCAGGAATAGGATTAATGATTTCACGGAAATTCAGCAGAGCTATAACAGCAGACTATCTCTAAACCCTGAAAATCAAGTTAGATGCTAAGTATATCATTATACCCTCTAATTGTAATAAGCTGTATTAAAACTAAGCCATAATTTCTGTATGTTAGCAGACATTGGGTCTTTTCTCATTCCAACAAGAGTAAACTGAAAAATAATAACAGACTTCACCCACAGCTGGGATGTTGGTCAACATATAAAATTATATTGGAATACAATAGATATTACATACTTGTTAAAATTCAGAGGAATGACAGTCTCTTCAAATGATGAATTCCTGGTGTCAGAAAAAAATTTAGAAAAAGTTAGTGTTCACAGTAACATACATAATGATATGTCATCTATAAAGTAGGGATGAAAAAGCATAAAAAGAAAAAAGTAACAGAGAAAAAATGACCAGATGAGCTCAAAAGCCACGATTTCAAGGTGAAGATGAAGCTAAATGTGATGAAAAAAGATTACATAGCAATCAAAAATACAAAACAGAATTAAAATCGGCATCAGAAACAGCAGAATGTTAATAAAAAGTCAGTAATAGTAGCAATATAAAAGCAAATTTAATGATTTCTTCCATAATGCAGAGGCAAAAATTAATTAGAGTTTTAAATATCATGAAAAAGAATATTTACAGAGGACATGTAGTGGAGAAAAATCTTTAAAATGTAGAGATTTATGAAGAATAAACAATTGGCCCAGAAGGGATACTAAAAGAAATCACTGAAGAAAATACTTCTCAGCATACAGATTAAAAGGCTCACTATGTTTGAGGAAAAGTTGACTCTGGCATGTACCACATCCTGCACTGCACAAGGGTTCAAGGACCTAAGAGGGAATGGTAGGGGATAAAGAAAGACACAGACACAGATACAGAGAAAGCTGGGCCAGGTGGTCCAGGAGGTAAAGGATGTCAGTCTCTCCGGCCCAGACCTGTCTCAGTGTACTTTGTTTTACATGTTCACAAAGTGCATAGCAGAGGGAGGGTGCAGTTACTTAGAACAGCCTGTGGTTATTATTCTCATACTTTAGTTAACATACTTCAGCTAAAAACTATCCACATCAAGGTCAGTGAAAGCTGGTTATCACTCTAGGCCCATCTGTTATCTCCAGGACATACACATCCTCCTATCATGGTTATACTTCCCTGAATTTCAACCAAAGTTCACAGCAGTCTTGCTACTGGTCACCCCAGAGGGGGTGTGCTACTCTGGCTCCCTACACTTGACAAAATGCTAAATCATGTAAATATGCTTAAATTTAGAGAGAAAGAAGAATAAAAATATTATAAGCACTCACTTAAGAAATATAAAGACATATACACGACTACCAACCTGCAAAATATAATGACCATTGATAATAGAGGAGTATGTATATTTTTGAAGAATGAACCTTGTAAGTCAAGAATTTTAAACCTGAGCTAAGTTGATGGTCAAGTAATAAAGAGGCATATTCTTAACTATGTAAAGGCTTAGGAAATGTCACTCTATTTTATTTTATATTGGTTAGTGATTGATGCTTAATAGACCACCCTAAAATGTAATGCCTTATGGTTAATAAATTACATCTATTATTGCTTATAATTCTGCACTCAATTGGACCATTCTGTGGAGCTGGGTGTGGCTCAGGTGGTCTTTGCTAGGCTTGCTCTTGCATCTGCAGGCTGCTAATGTGTTGGCTGAGGAATAGGATAGGCTTGTACACAGGTCAAATGGTTGCTAGGTGAGAAAACTGTGGTGAGTGAGCCACACATATGTTATCATTCAGCAGGTTACGCCAGGTTTATTCAGTTGGTGATATTGAGGTTCCACTAATAGATGCACATAAAACTTTTTGAGGCCTAGGCACAACATCACTTCCACCATACTGATTTGATTAGTGATATGCTTTGTATATTTTTTTCCCTGCACAAATCTCATATCAAAATGTAATCCCCAGTGTTGAGGTGGGGCCTGGTGGGAGGTGTTTGGATCATGAGGGTGGATCCCTCATGGATGGTGATATGGTTTGTCTGTGTCCCCACCCAAATCTCATCTTGTATTCCCATGTGTTGTGGGAGGGACCTAGTGGGAGGTAATTGAATAATGGGGGCAGGTCTTTCCCATGCTGTTCTCATGAGAGTGAATAAGTCATACAAGATCTGATGGTTTTTATAAAGAGGAGTTTCCCTGCACAAGTTCTCTCTCTTTGCCTGATGCCATCCGTGTAAGATGTGACTTGCTCCTCCTTTTCTCCTGTCATGATTGTGAGGCCTCCCCAGCCACTCGGAACTGTAAATCCAATAAACCTCTCTTTCTTTTGTAAGTTGCCCAGTCTTGGGTATGTCTTTATCAGCAGGGTGCAAATGAACTAATACAGATGGCTTGGGTCATCCTTTAGGTGATAAATGCTAAGTTCGCATAACATTTGGTTGTTTAAAGTGTTTGACACCTCCCTTACTCTCTATTGCTCATGCTTTTGCTGTGTGAAGTGCCTGCTACTGATTCACCTTCTGCTATGAGTAAAAGCTCTGTGAAGCCTCCCTAGAAGCTGAGCAGATGCCAGCACCATGCTTCCCGTAAAGCCTGCAGAACTGTGAGCTAATTAAACTTCTTTTCTTTATATATTACCCAATCTCAGGTATTTTTTTATAGCCAGAAAAACAGCCTAATACAGTCAGAACAAGTCACAGAGCCACATAAGTAGGAAACTAGGTTCTACATCTTGGTGGAAGAAGATTCAAAAGCATATTGGAAAATACATTAATACATGAATATAGTTGAGGACATGTTTTGCAGTCAATCCAATATATTCTTACAAAAAATTACTTAAACAAGTGCTGACTCCCACTTAAAAAACTAAGAATGGGGAAACATAAAAACTGGCAGTGGGACCTCAGGGGAACATGGTGAATGGCAGCAGGACTAGACTGCAGCACCAGACAAAGCAGCATGAGGGGAATTGAACTGTGAATTTTAGCTCCAGATCGACCACAAGAACAAATCAGCAAGCCTGAGAGGACCCACAGACCCTCTGAAGGAAGTGAACTTCTCTTGTAGGACTTGGGAGATACTGTGAGTATCTCAATTCTAGCCATGTTGCTGCAAAAGATACAAGTTCATTCTTTTTTATGACTGCATTGTACTCCATGGTATATATGTATCACATTTTCTTTCTTTTTTTATTTTTCTTTTAATTTTTTTATTATACTTTAAGTTCTAGGGTACATGTGCAGAACATGCAGGTTTGTTACACAGGTATACACATGCCATAGTGGTTTGCTGCATCCATCACCCTGTCATCTACCTTAAGTATTTCTCCTAATGCTATCCCTCCTCTATTCCCCACCCCCTGCTATCCCTCCCCTAGTCCACCACCCACCAATAGGCCCCAGTATGTGATGTTCCCCTCCCTGTGTCCATGTGTTCTCATTGTTCAACACCACCTTATGAGTGAGAACATGTGGTGTTTGGTTTTCTGTTCTTGTGTCAGTTTGCTGAGAATGATGGTTTCCAGTTTCATCCATGTCCCTGCAAAGGACATGAGCACATCTTTTTTTATGGCTGCACAGTATTCCATGGTGTATATGTGCCACATTTTCTTTACCCAGGCTATCATTGATGGGCATTTGGGTTGGTTCCAAGTCCTTGCTATTGATATCACTTTTTCTTTATCCATTCCCCCATTGATAGGCCCCTAGGTTGATTCTATGTGTTTGCTGTTGTGAATAGTGTGGAACTACTACTACAAGGGCATGTGTGTTTTGGGATAGTGATCTATTTTTCTTTGGGTGTCTACCTAGTCATGGGATTGCTGGGTTAAATGGCGGCTCTGTCTTAAGTTCTTTGAGACATCTTCAAACTTCTTTTCACAGTGGCTGAACTCATTTATATCCCTACTAACGGTATGTAACTGTTTCCTTTTCTCCACAGCCTCACCAGCATCTATTGTTTTTGACTTTATAATAATTCATTTATTTTTAAATTTAGGAAAATTTTGGTAACAAATCCAGTCAAATGTAACATAGACAGGAAAAACAGAACAAACTCTATGCATGCAAATGTCAAGTACTAAGCACAGCAGTAAATTAAGAGACCAATGTATCAAGAGCAAATGAGTTTTATTTTGGAGATATAAGGATGTTTCAACTAAAAAAACTAGAAATAAAGCATATTACATTAATAAAGAACATGAAATATTTCAACTTTCTGATAAAAACCAATCTCTCAGTAAACTAGAAGTGTAAGATGTTTTTAACAAGATAATGAATATCATTCTGTGTTTCTAATTCTATACTACTTAATAATAAAATAACAGAAACATTTCCTCCATAATTAGTACTGCACTAAGCATGCCCACTATGACTACTTTTATTTAATGTTGCCCTGGAATTTCTAGGTATGGGTACAGAAAAAGTAGACATTATTATTTTTAGATAGCATTATTCCCATGGACACAACACACAAAAAATCCATCAAAAAACCATTAGCTGTAATAAGAAAATTTAATTAAGTGATGAATTTAAAAGTAGAGGAATAAAAGCTTTTCTATTAACTAGTAACTATCAGCTAGGAAAAAGAATAATGAAATAAGGATACCATTCAGAATAGCAATAAAAGTACAAAGATTATGCTTGATTTAATAGTCATTCAGTGGATCCTGTGTCATGGATTTACCTTAACAGAACAGGATACCTGAGAGAGATGAGCCATATTTTTAGAAGAGGTGTGTGAATGCCGTAAAAATATCATTTTTCCAAACTAATATATATGTTTAATGGAAGTCTAATAAAACTTCCTTTAGAAAAAACTTTCAGCAATATGATTCTGGTGTCATTCTGACCTTCTAAATGAATAAAACTATGGGGATGGATAAAAAATTTTGAAGAGAGAGAGCAAGGAGGAATTATTTGCTGAGCCTATCACTGAACATTATTATAAAGCCATAGTAATTAAAAATAGGATGCCGTAGGAGCTGAGAATAATGGGATCTAATAACAGTAAATAAGCAAATATACATATATATGTACATACACATATATAATGAAGGTGGCTTCACAGAGGGAGTTACTCAATGAATTATATTAAAGGAATAACATTGTATACAATAAATGGTAGCTGAAGAGAGAGAAACATGGAGCCGATGATCAGTAAGTTACCAAAGAGGAGAACACGTCCCAGGAAGCCTGGGCTGGGAAGGTGGGAACAGAGTCTGGGATGTCAGCGCTGGTGGGAGCGTTGCAGATACGATGAACGTAGGCAGGAGTTGCTCCATAGTCAGGGAGAGTAGATGGTAGAATTCAGAACCCCAGATAAGGGCTTGGAAATAAGTGATGAGAAACTAATCATTTGAATCGTACATTTTTACTTATAAGTGGAAGCAAAGCTATGAGGATGCAAAGGTAAAATAGTAATATAATGGGCTTTGGGGACGAGGTGGCAGGGAAGCAGGTGGAGAGGTACGGGACAAAAGATCACATGTTGGGGACAGTGTACACTGCTCAGGTGATGAGTGCACCAAAATCTCAGAAATCACCACCAAGGAACATATCCGTGTAATCGAAAACCACCTGTACACCCAAAACTATTGAAATAAAAACAAAAATTTAAAAACCCAATATAACAATTAGAAAATGAACAAAAACCAATACAGTTAAAAAAAAAGAAACTAGTCATTAGTGGAGGAGTGAAAGCACAAAGATTGGTATTAAGCGTTAGAGCTGATTGTTTCTTCATTGCTCATTGATACACGTGGGTTTGTGTGTGTGTGTTCATTCATCAATATATATATGTATATATATAATAATGCACATGATTAAGTAACATTTATGGAGAACTTACTATTAGCCAGGCATTTCCTAATACATACATATGTATGGTGAGCTATTATTAAGCTTCTTCCTTGGGGCACCTATAGGTGGAGAGACATTGAAGTAGAAATGCCTTGTAGGTAAACGGAAAGATTCTAAACATTCCCAAAGGTGCTGTATTTTGTAGAGTAAAATGCTAGATCTTAGATCTTGTAAATCTTGTCACAATTGAGACCCCAGAAACCATGGTTTCTGGGACCAACTTAATGACTGATTCTACACCCTTTGGGTTTTGTGGTAACTAGCTCTGCTTGGTGCGTGAGAAACACAGAAAACAACGCAGCCGATGAGGAACAGGTGAGCACTGGAGATGGGGCCTCGCAATGTCAGTGCCAATGTCTGCTGAAATTCCCTTCGTGACCTCAGGGGTCTTTACATTTGGACTTTTGGTCGTTGAACTGAGGCAGGCATTTATGAGATTTTTAGGCTTTTAGATTATTTCCCCTGTGATTTGTCCTTTAAAATAACCTTTTAGAGTAGAAGCCTATGTTATTTTTCTCCCATCAAATGAAAATGATTATCTTTGTGAATTGTACTCTCAACTTGATTATCCATCCCCTTCCCACTTTCCGGATGTAACAGAACATCCTCTGATGTCACATAAGGGAATAAATATTTTACTAATGGCTCTTTGTACATGAGGGAACTGGATTGCCTGTCTGTTTATTTGTTTAGTTTTACATTCTGGAACAGTTTTCTTCTCTTAACAGAAAATAGTACATTTTCTTACTTTGAATAAGATATCAGGGTTATTTACCAAGTGAATTAGTTTTTCATATCCCAGAAGAAAGAAAATGCATTTAAAAATAAGGTTATTATAACTTTTCCTTGTATGTAAAATTGATGCAGTTTTGGGCAACACACATTTATAATGCATACTAACAAAAAAGGGAAAAACTGAGAATGTGACATATAAACTACACTCTAAGTATAGCAGTGCACGTGATCACATTGTTAACAGAAATTGTGTCGATATCAACAACTGCTCTGCTCACTGGTGGGCAACGCAGCCCAGATCCGGTAGAACTGTCTGTTTAGTTGATCAGTCTTGGCTATCAAAACTGCAACGAACAAAACCACCCATGACAGCTGACCACATTGAATATCCAGATAAGGACTTGGGGAAAATTGAGCTGACTACTTTGATCACACCGGAACAGTGAAGATTAATCGTGCATGGAAATGCATGTAATCAATTTCTCATTTACGCCTATAAATTAAAATATGAATCAATGAAGAAGTTGAAATGAACATAGTTTGTTTGCCCAGGGTCAAGATGATGGTGTACATGTAAATTTGTATCCAGCCTTTTTCACTTATCATTACAACAAAAATTCTTCTGTTATTATTGACTTTTGAAAAACATCGTTTGGTGCATTAAAAAAAAAAAAAAGAAAAACATCCTTTGGTCTAAATATTTACTCAATTACAAGGACAATAATGTTACATTTTTGTTGGAAGTTTAAATTGCTTTTTTTGTATTATAGATAATATTTTTATCAATATCATACATAAATCCTTTTCCATTTTTTATGATAGCTTTCTAAAAGTGGAATTGTAAAGTCACATACATTTATAAGATAGATATTCTCAACTTATCTTTCAAAATGGTTATATTGCAGAATCTGAAAATGCTCGTGTCACCTCACCTGAGAAACACTATTTTATTTCTGAATCTTTCTATGAAAGATGGTATAATAAGTTAGCACTATTATAGCATCATCAGAATATGCTCACGTGTGCATATGTGTGGCAGGAGTGTGTCTGTCTGTCTGTCTGTCTGTCTCTCTGTTATTTATTCTGGATCTGCAGTGGGAATCTGGTGTACCCAACTTTTATGTGTGACTGGCTTCTGATTTATTTTGTGTCTTTGTTTTCCTTCTTTACCACACAGCCTTCTTCATACTGCCCATATCATTAAAAATAACTGGCTTGTTCCAGGGATTGGAAACACTCTCTTTTCCATCTGAAAGTCAGGAAAGTGCACGACGATCACGTCCTAATGGCAATACGGATGAAACCATTACAGGCAGCGCATGACAGGTTCTCTGCTCTCTTGGCTGTGAGGACCTTGTATGTGCTGTTCCCTCTTCTGGGATCTTTTTTCCCCTTCTCCACTAAGTCTGGTGAGCTTTTTAAATATGTCTTCTAAGTTTATAGGACATTTCTTTAGGAAAACTTTTTCTAGTGGCTAAATCCCTATCCTGTGCTGGGCTTTACCTGTCAATCTAGACATTTTCCATTGTTAGTGTCAGAAACACAACCCACATGGGGAAAATACTGGCTCAAGTGACATGGAAGTTCCAGAATTATTGCTACTTTAAATGAAATGAATGGAGGCTTGGGCCATCCCTTGGGTGCCACTTTTCCTCTCTGCCAGCCTCCCTGGTTCTGCCCCTGCCTCCACCATCTGCCCTCTTGTTGCGGGGTTCCAACTGCATATTTTCTCTCAGTCTAGTGAGAAAAGAAGATTCCTAATCTCTGATAGCTCAAACTGAGGGTTAGGAATTGTGTCCTTACTAGTTCTGATTGGATTTCTTTGGGTCATAAACTCAACCCACTACTGATTCCTAAGTACAGAGGAGCAAAACAAACTGACTGGCTTAGCTTTTGGTGTTATTTCCTACCCTTGGACTTAGACTGTAAGTTTAATGGATAGGATGCCAGACAAAAATCAGGGGCTGTTACAGAAGTGCATACCTGGCAACCATGTGAATCATAACTCTTACAGTTCTGCATTCTTAAGGCAAGTTTCCCCCAGTAGACTATAAACCCCAGTTTATATTACAGGGACAATGTCTGTTTCATTCTTCCATGCCAAGCTACAAACCTTGCTCTTAGTAAACACTCAATAAGTATTCGTTGAATAAATGAATAGGACCAGCTGATTAATTTACAAATAATCTTTACAAATTATCAAAAATTTAAAAATTTGTAAAAAGACGTCCCTCCTGTTGCCATGTAAAAAGTTGGTAACTTCATGGTAACCTGACCTGTGTTGCAGTTTGTAATTGCAGCCTTCACTCCCTTAGTGGTGTTGGTACTCAGGAAGTTCATCCTCAGTGACTTTTATCTTCTTCTCAGCTCTAGTACTACACAACATCTAATCATGGTCAATTCATGCTAGATAGCTTCCTTCAGGATTCTACATGCTGAAATTACTGCTCAGAGCTGAGAGTGACTTGCCCAACATGCAACACCCATAGATAAAGCAAATGATAAGATCCCTGAGAGCCTATAGTGCAAGAATGGGAAATTGAACAATTCCGTGGCCAACAACAAGAAGGCTGACAACCTTTATAATACAAAAGGGAACATGGGATGTGACTAAGTGTGGTGTTAAACATTAAACTGACACCATCAAGAACAAAATGCACCAACGATAAGAAAAAAAAGGGGACAAAAATTTTGGCAATTTTTTTCTTCCCCTCTCCTCTAGTATTTGAAGTCTGATGTGATCCGATCAATTCCTTTATCTACCTGGTTGTCTTACTGGCCTTTTTGATGTTTTTCCTGCTGGCACTGAGGAGGTTGCTGTAGTGCTGGAAAGAACTTATTTTAATAAACCAGTTCCCTCCCAGCTAGAATGGCTGCCCTTTCTACATGTTAAGGTCATGTCCCAGGAATTTCCAAGCAGGAAACTTTTGTTTGTATGCTGACTGATCAATATGTCCGGCAAGAATATAAGAGAGCATGAACATCTCCATTCCAGGTATTCAGTGGAATACAATGGTGGACAAGTGCTCAAAAAACTGTGAGGAGGAGAGATTTCCCTTGTAAGGTGAAAGGAGGTCTATGCAGCCCAGAAAAGAGCAGGGAGGGATATACTGCTTAGGGGATTGGGAAGACAGGACTGCAGCTTTTGGGAGTTTTGGCTATATAAAATACTTCTATTCCCTGAAACAGCTAGATCTGAAGAGGGTCAACCAAGCTGAGACAGGGCTCTTCTCTGCTGCAAACAGAGAAGGCCTCCCTGCCTGTTGTCACTACCTAAGGTCTTGTTACTGCTTTGCCACAGCTGTGTATGTGTGTGTGCATGAATGTGTGTACATGTGGGTATATGTGTGTGCGCATGTATGTCTGTGTGTGTGCTGCTACTGATGACTGAGATTGAATTCTCCCCCTGTGATATCATCTTGGGTACAGATGAGTGCTCAGAGCTGCAGTGAAGTGGTTCGTTTTAATAAACTCTTTGTCATATTACTGCTTTTACTTCGAGGAGAAAAACACAAACAATTCAGTGATAATATTGATGTTTATGGCAGAAAACCTAAAAAATATAGGGAAGAAAAATGAAGGAAATAGAAATGACTTTTAATCTACCACTGAGAGATAATCACTATCTGTATTTTGATATAATTTCTCCCCTCCGCTCTTTCTTTTCCTTTTCCTTTTCTCTTTCCCTTCCCTAAGCAGAATGACACTGGACATACTGGCCTTTTTTTCTTTAAAGCTGGATTTTACACACACACACACACACACACACACACACACACCCATATATATTTGTGGGGAAAACTTTTTAAGTCATTAAATATTCTTCTATAATACTATTTTTGGTGATTATAAAATATTACACAATACATTCAACAAGTTATTGTTGAACATGATTATTATTTCAGATTTTTGCTGTTACAAATATCTCTCTGATAAGAAATGTATAAATCTGTTTGTGTATCCATTAATTAATTTCGAAGACATCCATCATTTCACAAACTTTAGAATTTACAGGCCTGTAATGTCTCATGATTTCTAGTGGTTTGTTGATCCCAGTTTGGGAATAAATATTACTGAATACATTACTGAAAGGGGGCATTGCTAGCTCAAAAGGGACCCACATGGTAAAGTTTTTTATGTTACTCCAGAGAACCTCTTTGCAACTTGCAAAGTTGCAGAATTGTGTGATTCTAGGATTCAGTGGTCAGGTTCTCTTTTTGGGTGGCTTGCTGCTGCACAAATCATTGTCCTCTAGATGGCGATGTTTCATCAGTTTAAAAGCCTGCTCCGCAGTGGAAGCGATCCATAAAGTTTCCCCAATTACCTGTGGATCTACTAAAACTTAGAAGAGAGACAGCAATGGGGATACAGTAGTCACATCACTTTTGTCTATAAGATATTATTTATTCAAGGCCAAGAATCAACAAGTCCTATGCTGGCGTTCGCTCTTTGTTACATTAATCTTTGGAAAGGGGTTAACTCTTTATAAGCATGCAGGGATGTTGCAGATCTTGAAGCTTGAAAAGATGAAAATAAACCCCAGTCCACAAAGTTCTTGTTTTAACCCTTACCCTTGCACACTTACTTGCAATTTCTCAGGTCAACCTGGCAGAGGGATACCCTCACTTTCCCTCCTTATCCCACGACTTTGGTGGATTTTCTATCCCTGAGTTCTTTCTGATTTGCGGGCATGAGAATATTCACTTTTCAGAGGACAGGTCTGGTAGTGCGTCCTTACAAACCTGTCACCCGCCTGTCTCCCTGTAGCCAGCCTCTCCTGCATAAACCCAACAGGACCTGAATCTGAACACAAAAGCTCTGGATGGGTGGCCACCCTTCTGGACAGCCCAAAGCCACTTTATAGCACAGAAGAAACATTTCTGAGAGACACAGGTAAGAACCTCATCACTCTTTTGGGCTGACTACTGTGAAAAAATTTTACGAAGTTTTTGTTCACCTGGCAAACTCCTGTGCATCTTTTAAGACTCAATTCAACTCATATGTCTCATCTTCTGCAGAGCATTTCTTGGTCCCTTTACATCCAGAGACAGTAGGTTTTTACTTTGTGCTGTCAAACACATTCATTCATTCATTTTTTTTCAAAATTACGTATTGAGTGCTATCTTTGCAGTATATCACAAGCAAGACAGACAGGGTTTCTGATTTTTCATAGTTCACTACTAAGTGAAATGCCATTTAATTATCAACGGTATTTTTTTTTTTTTTTTTGAGATGGAGTTTCACTGTTGTTACCCAGACTGGAGTGCAATGGCACGATCTCGGCTCACCGCAACCTCTGCCTCCTGGGTTCAAGCAATTCTCCTGCCTCAGCCTCCCGAGTAGCTGGGACTACAGGCGCACACCACCATGCCCAGCTAATTTTTGTATTTTTAGTAGAGATGGGGTTTCATCTTGTTGACCAGGATGGTCTTGATTTCTTGACCTCGTGATCCACCTGCCTCCGCCTCCCAAAGTGCTGGGATTATAGGCGTGAGCCACTGCGCCCGGCTTATCAACAGTATTTTTGAAGAGCATCATGAAGGACAAGTACAGGTGTTTTAAATCCTTGTGGAATTTAAATATCTACATAATTTAAAATAACCTAGCTTGGGAAGCCAAGAAAGACCAGGAGTTAATGAGGTGATGGCCGGAGGGCAAGAGAGTTGGGCAGGAAGGAAAGCCACACATAGGGCCCCAGGAGGGAGGAATTGAGCACATGTGAGTAACAGGGTGGGTCCAGGACAGCCTAATGGAGAGGGTCAGGAGATGAGGCTAGCGATAATCTCCCACAGCCTATAGGCTTTTCTATGGACTTTGCGTTCATCTAAGAGCATTTGGGAAACCATGCAGAGGTTTAAAATAAGAAAGTGATGGGATCCGATTTGAGTTAGAGAAGCTCCCTCTGGCAGATATGTGGAGAACAGTTAGTTCAGTGTACAGATGCTGAGAGACTAGTTGGGAAGCTATGCTGCCTTCCAGGCATAAGGTTTTAGTGCTGGTGGAGATGGATGGGATGGATTTGAGACATGTAGGCAGTGTAGGAGCCAGAAGTTAGTAACTAGTTATATGAAGAGTGAGGGAGAGGGAATAACCAAGGTTGGCACCTAAGTCTGTGGCCTCAGTAAGTAATGAGTTTATTAAGGCCATGGGCAACTGGAAGAGAAGCAGATATGGGTACAATCTCATGAGGTCAGTTTTGGACAAGTAGCATGGAAATGCCTGAGAAATATGCAAGTACCATCGTGAAATATATAGATTTGGGGTCTGGAAGAAAGGTAGGAGAGTTGTCCTCAAAGTATGATCCCTAGGGCAGCAGCGTCCCCTCAGAACGTATTAGTAATGCAAGTCTCTGATTCACTAGAATCAGAAATGGGAGCGGTCCAGCAATCTGACTGTTAACAAGTTCCCCAGATGATTCTGATTAATGCTAAAGGTTAAGAACTACTAGCGTGTATTCCAATATTTAGAAGCTGTGTAGAGAAGGATGAGTAATCAAAGAATCCCAGGCAATGAAGAGTTGTAGAAGGAAAGCTGAGGAGTATGGAGTCAAAGACACCAAACGAGAGAGAGGTCAACTGCGTGAGGGCTGCTTTGAGGTCAAATAAAATGAAGACTGACATGGGTCCACTGGCTTAACAGTAGTGGTCGTAGCTTCAGCAATTACAGGGGAACAGTGAGGTGAGCAGCCTGTTGAGTGTGTGATAAGGAAGGAAAGGAAGATGGAGAAACAGCAGTGATACATATCACTTTGATAAACCTGTCTTAGAACAGGTTTCCGTTCCTTGAAACTGAAAGCATCCTGACTACACAGGTAGGTATCATTGCTCTCCTGAGTACTTAAATGAGTGAACTAAGATTTACAGAGGTGAAGTCATGTGCCAGGTGAAAAACAGGAAATGAAAGATGGGTGGTAATTGACAGGAAACGCGAGGCTGAGCATTTTTATGAAGATTGTATGCTTTCTGAGCAAACATATAGAGAAATACACAAATCACAATTGCAAGGCTCATCTCAGACAACTTGGTGACCAAACTCGATCACAAAAATGGGAGGTTACAGGAGATGATGTCCTGTGCCTGGAGCATAGCCCTCCTCTGTGTACAGCTACACCAGCCCAAGCCTGCTCTCTACAGAGTGTTGGAGAACAGGGACAGGTGCATCCGATGACTCTTCTGACTGTAGGATCCACCCAGCACCTGGTAATGCTGGCGCGTATTCACCTGAACCCTTCACCTGAAACATATCTATCATCGCCCTCCCCCAGGAAGCATATGAGACTCAGGATGGTAACCCTACCTTTACTGCCAGGGTTAGATCCTAATCAGCTTAAAGTAATCATGGTAAATCATCTTTCTTGCCAATGATTGGCTCAGTGCCTGGGCCTTAGCCAATCAGGGCAATTCTCACTGGTACCGGGGTGGACAAGCAAACTAAGCTGAACCAATTCGAAGGAAGGATAAGGCTTTTAATTCTGTGATCTGGGTGGGAACCCTTCACTACACCAGAGGAGACAAAGGAAGCACGTTGTTGTTATTGCTATTCATGGCCTTCTTTCAACAGAGAGGGAAGCTTAGTCTGAAGGTAAACTGTGCAAGGAGAGTAAAACAAGAAAATTGCAGCGAAATGGTGCTAGAGCTGTGATGGAACTACAACCTACATTCTCACAATCCCTTAATTTCCTGCTATCGGCGATAAATGTGGATATTTTGGCCAATTTGATTCACATTTTCTGTTCCTTGAAGCTGAAGGCATTCTGACACAGGTAGGTGTCATTGTTCTCCTGAGTATGTAAATGAGCGAACTAAGACTTATAGAGGTGAAGTCACTTGCCAGTTATACATTGGAACCCAGAACTGCTGATTTCTAAGACCACAGTCTTACCTGTTAGCGTTATGCTTCCAGCTAAGGTTTTGTGCTGTCTGTCTCATTCCTTAGGAAGATTTATTTCTCAGAAAGCTGCTTGCATCTCCATACAAATAAACTTCTACTGGTCTGTATTTATCAGGGACACAGCAGAAAACAAATGGCATACTTGATAGGGTAATTAAAGGGGATTTAGTAAGGAATCTTCTACAGAAGTGTGGGCAGGGTTAAGGGAAATCAAAAAAGGCCAGTGAAACTCCCCAGGGTTAGCAGTAGACAAAGTTTGTTCCTACTCTTAAACCCAAAGGAGCAAAGCAAGAGTGAGGAGGTGGGGGCCATTCACAGAAACTGGGGAAAGCTATGCTCCTGAACCCCGGAGAGCGCCACTTTTCAGAGTCAAGGTTTTCAGAGGTGCATTGCTGCCAAGGCCCAACCTGTAAGGAAACAGTAAGGAAGCCTGGACCATATGTTTTCTGATTGATTTATTCTCACCCTTCAGTCTCCTGTTGGTCTCCTTTGAGAAGCCAGTGGGCAAAGGGCTTGGTTGATGCAGTCTAGAGAGAAGGAAACAGAGCAGGAGGAAGAGTGGAGGATAGGTATGGAAGATATCCAGGGCCGGGAACCTCCCATTTTCCACCAGTTTCCTTGCCTTGCCCAGTGTTGTAGGTTGGTTAACCTGGGAAGCAGTCTTTGAAAAACAGATTAGTTTGCAGGATACTTCATATGAAATGTCTTTGCAGTCAACCCTCATGAAAGGAAGCGAAGGAAGTAGGATTGGGCAGAGAGAGAGGATGAGATGGAACACGGTTCCATAAAAGCTCTCAGCCTATCTTGCTGGTAGCTCTAGGCCTGGGATGGTCCTTCAGGGTTCTCTGGAGTTAGCGTCTAGGAATTTTATAGGCCTTGGTTGATCAGTCATTGGATGTAGACTGAGTATTCAGGTATCATTGTCAACTCAGATTCTGTCAGCAGTCCTTAGCATGTTTCAATTTCCCTTTTTCAAGTCCACAGTTGACTAATCAATTGCACAGGTCTCTCTGAAGAGAGACTGGAGGAATCATTCCCAGCGTACTTGCCATGGTGTTGCTGGCTTCTCTCCTGGAAGCCTGATTTCTTTTTCCATCCATGGCTTCTGATTCTGAAACCTAGCTTAGGTCTAGAAACTGACTTTGCATTGAGATGGCAGCCTTCAGACTCCTGATTAGCCATCTTGGATTTCTTTCGATGGAACAGCTGAAGTGCTCTTATTGCTTGCCCATCTAGTTTGCTTCTAGCGCAGTTGTTTTCTATTAACCATCTCTATGGGTCATGCCTGCTTTTGCCGGCACTCTAATACTTTCATCTGCCCAGTCTCCTGGTTAAGTGCTGATGCATGGCCTCGATTGTTTCAAGGACCTAACATACCCGCTGATATTAGTGAGCTCATTTCTACATCTGCCTTGGCCTATGTAGCAGAGCCACCACAAAGTAGCAGAGTACTACTTCTTAGCGATGCTGTTGCCCCTCTCACTAGACACTCATTATTGCTTTAGTAAATGGCATGTCCTCCGGCCCACTGGTGAAATCATCTGGTGGTTTTTCTGGCCTTTTATATCTATTTTGACATATTCATTTCTTTCGTCTTTCAATCCCTTCCTTCGTTGTCTGGTAGCAATTCTTGTATTTCTCATTTAGTATGATTGAGCCTAGCTGTATGTTTTCCTCATTTCCCAGGGTCCTTGCTGGAGTGTTAAAGGCTGTATCATAAGAAACTCCGCCTATATCAAACTCTTATATTTAAATTTGTTTAACCTACCTTGGTCTAGGACACCCAGATTTCTACTTAGACCTTTCTAGCTACAATTGTCCCATGTAGTTACTGCAGGATAAAGCACCTCTCCTTTTAGCGTGTTCCCAACAGAGTTACATTCTGACTTAACCATATTTATTTGTCAAGTGACCAGGAGGGAAAGTGAGGGAAAATCCCGAGGGGGCACGTGTTCTTTTGCATGGGTGAGATCAGTGCATGATCCTCTAGGGAAAGAAGAGTGCTACCTACCCCTTGACTGAAAGGGTTGGACCAGTTGTGCAGGCGTAGAGAATTTATGGCAGTCTGGTGATTCAAGAGTTGAGTCCATTAACTTAGCTGTCCCCATACCATATGTCAGCCTCCTATTCTTTTCAAATCAAGGCCCTGACTGTGGCACAGCCCATCTTCTTTGGTTGAGAGTTTAATCTTCTGTAAAATCTGACTGTTCCTTGATGGGATTCACAGCTTTTCTTGTCCTCCTGCTGAGGAGATAAGAACCTCTTTATTTGCTAGCAAGGGAGTACTCACTCTTTTTATTTATAGCTTTTTATTGCCAGTGTATCCACCTCAACCTTTGGTAATTTCTTTTAGAGCATCAGCAGGTGGCAATAGCTACCCTATTTCACTGTCCTCATGGTTGCTGTTGCTCCATTTTTTCTCAAAATCCAGCCTATGGATTCCCTTCCACTGGAAAAGTGTCAACAAGCATCCTATTATCATGTGCTACGGGAAATGCATGCTGCCTCTAGTGTCAGAGATGGGGTAGATGGCTCATTGCCATCAGGTGGCAGGAAATCTGCATGAAAATTCTTACACTGATGTTTGTTTTCTCACTCCTAAGGACAATTGCTGCAGATTGGGTTCCCTGGGAAGCCAGCTTTAAGATGGAGAAAGGCATGAGAAAAGCTTATTGGAGAATGTTTTTCTTAATGCTCTTGGGATCAATTCTTGTGGATAGTAAGGAAGCAGGAGGGGAAGTTGCACCCTAATGCAGAGCCCTTAGAGATCTCTTTTTTTTTTTTTTTAATTTTTTGAGACGGAGTCTTGCTCCGTCACCAGGTGCCAGGCTGGAGTGCAGTGGCGTGATCTTGGCTCTCTGCAACCTCCGCCTCCCCGGTTCATGCGATTCTCCTGCCTCAGCCTCCCGAGTAGCTGGGAGGGACTACAGGCGCATGCCACCACGCCCAGCTAATTTTTTGTATATTTAGTAGAGACGGGGTTTCACCATGTTGGCCAGGATGGTCTCGATCTCTTGACCTCGTAATCCGCCTGCCTCAGCCTCCCAAAGTGCCGGGATTACAGGCATTAGCCACTGTGCTCGGCCCACCATTAGAGAGCTCTACTGGCGCCATAGGCTGCCCTGAAGCTGATATGCCTTGAGTTGTTGTGAGGAGATTGGGTCCTTACGGCTCTGTGTTTATCAGTCTTTGGGTATGGGATGCCTTGTAAGGTGGTCTGATGTTAGGTGAAACACTTTTTTTCTTTTCTTAAAAAAATTGTTTTTTTCTAATTCAAATCTCCAGAGAGGGGTGATAGCAGCACTCCCAGCAGCTCAGGAAGCAAGCCCTTCATTTGTGAAAGAGGATCTGGATGGCCCAGTAGAGCATCCTTCATATCCAAATACAATTACATTCTTAGGGTGAGCAAGTTTCAATTGGGATGAAAATGAGTGACCCGGGAATGTGAGCGACATGAGTGCAGTGGTTTTTGTCTGTTTTGTGCATTGCTTTTGTCCTAACACCTAGAACAGTGCCTGACAGACAGTATTTTCTCCAGAAATGTCTGTTGAACAAATGTTTGTCACTCTCAGGTTCATAGATGGTAACATGGTATCTAGTGTGTTCCCACCTCTTTGGCCAGAACGGTTTCTTCTGCACACACATGTTCCTATTGCCAGAGCTGTGATTCAAGGTCAGTCCTCTGAATATGGATGTTAGCGAATGAATATTTACCAACTGATGTTAAAATGGAAAACAATCTGATGTGTTTGCTGTTTTCTGAGACTTATGTGGACGATTGAGTTATAGTGTTATTCCTGACTCTCATAATTTTTTTCTTGAAAATTACTGGGTGGGATACAATTCGTTCGTATGCATTTGGCTAAGTTATTTTGTAGAGCTGATGATGCAGCCACAATGGAAAAAAGTCTAACTTTTGTCTTGGCCTTAAAATATCTGACCTCTTAAGAAATGTTTTGGGCAAGCCAAATACACTCATTTTATTTAAAGAGAAGACAAAATTGACATAGAATATTTTTCCTTGGTAGATATTGTCAAACTGACAAGAAAATGTAGTAAAAAGCGAAAATCCCTCAAAAAGCTACATTTTAAGAAATCCTTTTACATTTATTATACTTTAAGTTCTGGGATACATGTGCAGAGCATGCAGGTTTCTTACATAGGTGTACATGTGCCATGGTGGTTTGCTGCACCCATCAACCCGTCATCTAGGTTTTAATCCCTGCATACATTAGATATTTGTCCTAATGCTCTCCCTCCCCTTGCCCCCTACCCCCTGACAGGCCCCAGTGTGTGATGTTCCCCTCCCTGTGTCCATGTGTTCTCACTGTTCAACTCCCACTTGTGAGTGAGACCAGAATTACAGTCAATTTTTCCCCATTAAAAAATACCACCTATTTATAATCTTGTAAAAAATATCCTTTTACAAATATCTGTCATGTAGTGAAAATCACACTTATCTATTCTCCTATTTTTCTTGTTTATACTATGAATAGCTGCTATAGCTAGAAAATACATATGTACATGAATATACATTGTATAAAAGTAGCTTATAGACTGAGTTATTATGACAGTTTGCATGGACTTTTTAATTCTTTTGGAAAATCACCAGATAATTTCATATTACTCATCTTGTTCACTGACACACTCATCCTGTAGAGCTAAATGTTTTAATGGTTAGCAAAATATATAAATATCACAGTATAACTAGAGTATACCTGCCAATAATTTAATAAGTAATAGAGTGATATCTGATATTTATGAAGTGCTGCTTATGTGCCAGACATGGTGCTAAATATCTGTGTCATTATCCTACATGATGCTCACTGGCATCCCATCCTGATTCCAAAGCTCATATTCCCAGCCTCTACCTATGTTTCCTCCCAGTGGTGCATTTGCTTGTCTTGAGAGCTGTTCTTCACTGCTTCATGTATTAGTCTGTTTTCATGCTGCTGCTGTTATTTTTATTCCCAAGACTGGGAGGCAAAAGAGGTTTAATTGAGATTTGGGTGGCGACACGGCCAAACCATATCACCTCAGCTCACTGAATTCACTGACAGCCACCACTAATAAGGTAAGGAAAAGAGCCCTCCAAGTCCAATTCTGTGATTCTTTCACATCAGGTACGTTAATTCGGATCATTATATGATCATGGTCTACCAGGATTCAGCCAAAGAAGCAATAGGAAGCATTGAGGGTAGTTGCAGAATTTATAGTTGCCAAATAGCTCTGCCAGCTTATGCTTTTAAATCTCTGTGCATGGTGTTTCTTAAGCTCTAACATAGCCTACCATGTCCACTCCATTGCTGACCTGACAAAATCTTCTCTCTCCGCAAGTTTCAGTTCAAACATTCCTTCCTGTTTCAGTGACCCTTCTGAATTTCCAAGCTGAGCGATCACCCACCTAAGCTCTCAGTTCTCATTCTCTCCACCCTCCTCCACTCCTCCTCTATTGTGTGTGTGTATTTATTTTTGTGATAAAATTTATAGGAATTGATTGTAGACCTATTAGGTTATGATACTTAAGGGTGTTATCTGGGTCTTTTAATCATTGACTTCCTAGGACTTTGCATGGTATCTTGCAAAATTGTTAGTGAATGAGAAAATGCAAGAATAGACAGAAGTTTGGAGGAGACCAGGACTGAAAAGGACATGTAGGCAAAAATAGCCGTCTCAGCATAAAAATGTAGGGCATGCGTCTTAGTTATCAGGGCACACAGACTGGATATGCCATAAAAATGCTTTTCTCTCCATCCCAGGAAGGGCTCTTGCTCATGCTGGTAGCCTTTTGCTACTTGCTACTCTGGATTGGAACAGAAGCCTCTAGTAGTTCATATGTGCCATGTAACAGAATACCAGCTGGTTTCACTCTTTTGTCAGTTCCATTCCCAGTTGCTTTACTGAATTGATGTCACTGTGAGCCTATAAATGCCACCTTATTGTAGAATTTGCCATTTACTGCCAACCTTTAAAGAAAGAACAGAAAATTTCTTGCTTGCTTCCTAGCGCCCCTTTAAATACCTTTAGTACATTCTTCCTCTTTTAAATTCTATCAGGTCTTTAACAGCCATATGGACCTTCTCTTCCTTCTACTATTGAACGTGTGCCCACCAAGAGAAGGAGCAACTTATTCTAACCTTCCCAGTCCACAGTTATGTGTGGATTTAAAACTGCACAAATCCCTTTTCTAATCTCTCATGTGATTAGATTATTCCAGCTTTATAATTTTTTTTTTAAATAAGCATCAGTAATTGGGAGAAAGGGAAGAACAGGAAGATGGGGAGAATTTTTGAAAAGTGGAAGCATCTTAACAGGGTCACATTTTCCTACAATCAATATGGTGTCACAGTTGGATTTCTACCAGGAAATGAGGGGATAGGGAGTATGTGCTAATCAATAAGATAGAGAGAAAAGTGTGAAGCTCCTTTTCTTCCACTGAAGGATTTTTTTTCCACAGCAGCTCTCCTCTGTGTTCTCTGAAAGAAATGATGCTGGATCTGAGATTAAGTCTCCCTTTATCTTAACGTCTAGTAAGTGCACTGTGACACATAGTAGCTCAGTTCTGATATGCAGGCACAGAAGGGCAGTTTCTGAGCAATTCTTCTGTGATGTGCAGGACAATCCTTCAGGTGATTAATTAGACTCCATCTGGGTCAGGAAAGGAATGCTAGCCTGAGATTGCCTCAGTCAAGAGTCTTCCCCAAGTTTGATTCAACAACTCATTAGGGAACACTTTCGACCTCACACTCTCAGATTAGAAATTCTTGCTACTGAGTTTTCCCTTTCCCTGCATTATTTTACTGAGTTTTTTCTTTCCCTGCATTATTTTAAATGAACATGGAGTAGGATGACCTGTCATCTTAATACTATGTGGTGGGTTACCCTGATAACTGCTATATGGGAAATTTTAATAGAATTTGGGATTAAAAAGTTGTTCTTATTGATCATGATTCTTCAAGTGAGCTGAGAAGGGGTTTGTTCTTAAATCTTATATAGAATGCAGTGTCTGGGCAAATTGTCAAGCTATTCATATTGAGACTGAAGCGATGGAGTTAATGTTTTTTTGACCCTACTTTTGTTTTTTTATTTTGAGGTCACTCTGATCAACTTCCATGATGCTCACTGGATCAGAAATCTGCTTTCTACAGACACATTAAGAATTATCAGTCTGATCACCTGAAAGTTGAATTTGGGGCATAAAATATAGCCAAAGAAAGACAAGTGTAACACACTGCATACATACACAGAAATAGACTTATTTTAGTATTTTTCTACACATTTTAATGAATTATTTTTAAAGTTGGGATTTTGGACCAGATATGGTGGCTCACACCTGTAATCCCAGCATTCTGGGAGGACAAAGCAGAAGGATCACTTGAGGTCAGGAGTTTGAGACCAGCCTGGTCAACATGGTGCAACCCCATCTCTACTACAAAATAAAAAAATTACCCGGGTGCTGTGGCACACTCCTGTAGTCCCAGCTACTCAGGAGATTGAGGCAAGGGAATTGCTTGAGCCTGGGAGGTAGAAGTTGCAGTGAGCTGAGAACATGCCACTGCGGTCCAGCCTGGGTGACAGAGCAAGATCCTGTCTCCAAAAAAAAAAAAAAAAAAAAAGAGGCTGGGTGCAATGGCTCATGCCTGTAATCTCAGCACTTTGGGAGGCTGAGGCGGGTGGATCATGATTTCAAGAGATCGAGACCATCCTGGCCAACATAGTGATACCCCATCTCTATTAAAAACCAAATATAAGCTGGGCGTGGTGGCACATGCCTGTAGTCCCAGCTACTCGGGAGGCTGAGGCAGGAGAATTGCTTGAAGCCAGGAGGCAGAGGCTGCAGTGAGCCGAGATTGCACCACTGCACTCCAGTCTGGCACCTGGCAAAAGAGCGAGGCTCTGTCTCAAAAAAAAAAAAAGGGGGTTGGGATTTTATGAAGAGAGCATCAGCTCAATTGAGATTGAGATTGAGACCTTGGGGTGATCAATGTTTATTTTACTTAGTGGGCTTAAATACACTGACAGAACACATGATAAATAATAGACAGCTACAATTACAATATGATCCTTTCACATTAGCATGGGAGAAATCCTTCTCTAGAGGAAATGTCACCATCCTGTTGTGCCCTTCCTTGTCATGGTCATCTGTGCCTGTCCCCATTCTCTCCTGCTTTGCCTTCTGGTTTTAGGTAGCTGACAGTCACCAGGTCCCCTGTTTGGATCAGGGCAGGTGTCCCAATGCCAGAGCATGCTCAGTTTTCCTGGCTGTAGTTCAAGGTTTAAACTCTAAATTCAGTTGTTACCAACTGAGTGTCTGTATTGGGATATAAAGCTGGGAATTTCAAAGCATTTCCTTTCTGATTCTGTAAAATGCTTACTATAGCTACTGTGTACAAAATTTCCATGCTGCAGAGGTGGACAGGTTTTCTAAGTCTCCATTGTTTTTGGAGAAGGTGCGGTTGACTTTTCTCCAGAGTACATCTAGAGCACTTTCTCCCACTGCTGAAAACTTGACACTGTAGTTTATTTCTGTTTTCCTTTATCAGTTTCCCTAACTAATAACAGTAGTTAAAAATGACCCATTTATTTCTTCTTGGGCTTTGCTCTTTACTGGTTTATGTATCTTACGTTTCTGATTCACAATTCACGTGAAACAGATCTAAGAGGCACGTGTTAGGAAATAATCTAAAGGTGATTCTACAGACTGCTCCACACTGGCAACTAAAGCAGGTTCCAGGAGCCACTTAACCATTAGTTACTATGAAGTCATTGAAACCTCAGTGAAAAATGTAGTTTATTCTCTGATGATCTGATTATAGGTAGCTGGCAGAAATGAGTATAATGAAAATACAAGAAAACACAGGCATGCACAGTTTGTTGAGTGCTTATGTGTATCAGATACTGTTCTGCTTTACATATTTAAAAATATCTGCTTATTTCCATTGAAATAATGGAATATTTATTATAGTCCCTGCTTATACTTTCAAAGTATTTTTCTATGTGAAGTAGTTGATATTATTACCATTATCTTATAAGCAAAAATACAGGCACAGAGAAGTCAAGGAATTTGTCTAAGGCTACATAATTACTAAAAGGTAAAGCCAGAATTGGATCATAGGCAGTCAAGTTCAAGATAATGTCTTAATGACCATGCTTTTCAGCTATCCCATTTAATTTGGGAAACCCAATTCTGGAGGCATCAATATCCTTCCCAACATAAGCAATTGAGATAAAAACTTACACATTTGATACCTGATGGCATTTTGCTTTCTAACCAGTCCATGAGCATTATGCTTTGCACTGCTCATTTTTGGGCTCTTTCTCCTCTTTCAAGTCCTTAGAAAGGATTTAATGTATTTAGAAGAGATAATACAAAGAAATGAAAAAACATTCCATGCTCATGAATAAGAAATCTTATTATTAAAATGACCTTAATACATGAAGTAACTTACAGATTCAGTGCTATTCCCATTAAACTACCATTAACATTTTTCACAGAACTGGAAAAACTATTTTAAAATTCACATGGTATCAAAAAACATCCCAAATAACCCAATGCAATCCTAAGCATCATACTATCCAATTTCAAACTATACTACAGGGCTACAGTAACCAAAACAGCATGGTACTGGTACAAAAACAGACACATTGAGCAATGGAACAGAATAGAAAACCCACAAATAAGGCCACACACCTACAACCATGTGATCTTTAACAAACCAACAACCCTGACAAAAGCAAGTAATGGGGAAAAGATTCCCTATTCAATAAATGGTGCTGGGAAAACTGACTAGCCATATACAAAAAGTTGAAATGAAACCCCTTCCTTATATCATATACAAAATCTAAGATGTGTTAAGAACTTAAATGTAAATCAAAACTACAATGGGATACCATTTCACAACCGTCAATGGCTGTTATTAAAAAACAAACAAACAAAAAACAAATGCTGGTGAGGTTGTGAAGAAAAATACTTTTACACTGTTTTTGGGAGTATAAATTAGTTCAACCATTGTGGAAGACAGAGAGGCAACTTCTCAAAGACCTAAAGATAGAAATACCATTCGACCCAGAAATGCCATTACTGGTTATACAGCCAAAGGAATAGAAATCATCCTGTTATAAAGACATTTGCATGCGTATGTTCATTGCAGCATGATTCCAAACAGTTAAGACACGGAATCAACCTAAATGCCCATCAGTGATAGACTGGATAAAGAAAATGTGGCACATATATACCATGGAATACTCTGCAGCCATAAAAATGAGGTCATGTCATTTGCAGGAACATGGATGGAGCTGGAGGCCATTGTATTAGTCAATTTTCATGCTGCTATAAAGAACTGCCCAAGGCTGAGTAATTTATAAAGGAAGAGGTTTAATTGACTCACTGTTCATGTAGGGAGGAAACTTAAAATCATAGCAGAAGGGGAAGCACACATGTCCTCCTTCACATCGCAGCAGGAAGGAGAATAAGAGATAAGAGCCAAGCAAAAAGGGGAAGCCCCTTATAAAACCATCAGATAGTTCTTTTGTGAGAACTTACTATCATGAGAATAGCATTGGGGAAATCACCCCCATGATTTATTACCTCCCACCAAGTCCCTCCTATGGCACATGGGGATTATTGGAACTACAAGATGAGACTTGGGTGAGGACACAGCCAAACCATATCGGCCATTATCCTTTGCAATCTAACATAGGAACAGAAATCCAAATACTGCATATTTTCACTTATAAGTGGAAGCTAAATGATGAGAATACATGGACACAAAGACGGGACCAACACACACTGGGGCCTATCAGAGGATGGAGGGTAAGAGGAGGGAGAGGATTAGAAAAGATAACTAATGGATACTGTGCTTCATATCTGGGCAATAGAATAATCTGTACAATAAACACCTATGACTTACATTTACCTATGCTGACAAACTGCACATCCTGCATATGTACCTCTGAATATAAAAGTTAAAAGATTTTGATGAAAACTCAACGTTCTTGTCCTAATCTGATACCACTGGGTCCCTAGATAGGACAGAAACAAAGACAAAAGACTAGGGATCATGAGGAAAGGGGTAAAGATAATCTCTACTTCATAGAGTTCTCTAGGACCAGCTCCTGTGTGACGCATTCATTGATTTGTAATTAAAATGAAAGAGGAATTACTAGAATGTGCATCTTCCTTGGGTAGCTAATAATCATTTCAACATGTCACAGGGTGAGCTCTATTTTTTGGAAGATGCAACGATATTTTAGATGGTATCTCTGCCCTTTCTCACTGCCCTGATCTCATGAAATAGATTTAAATTCAGCATGGGAGGAGTCTCATCTTTATCATCATTTTATCTCCTTCCCTAGATTAGGGTGCAGAAGGTTCACAATAAATACTCATGCGATATATGCTTGATGGTCCCGTGGTTCCGTTCTGGTATGAGTAAGTTGAAGAGTCGGGGTTCCTGGAGACGTCCCGAAACACTAAATGCCTGTAGCCCAGCTGCTGTCATCTTGTTACCAAGGACAAATATGCAACAGCAGGTGGCAGCAAACCTTTGCATTTGCTGTTCTCTCGCTAGAGATGTGTCTCAGCCAAATTGTGTTCTGGCTGACAGGTGTTCTGCTTTTTCCACTTGGTACCTTTTGGATCTAGTTTCCTGAGAAATGCAGCTCCAAGAACGGTATCCTCAACTATCACTTCTTTCAGAAGAAACTAGATTTCAGTATGAGTTCAATGTGAATTAAACTCAACTAGATTTCAGTATGAGTTCAATGTGAATTAAAGCGCGCCAACCTGCTTTGCCAGGTGTTGCCCTGGCAGGCTTTGTGTGCCGTCACCTGGGGTGATGCCCTTCCTGGGAAAGTACTGCTGCAGTTGTGCCCTTTGTGTCAGCTGCCTATTAAAAACTGTCTTGCAGAGAAGGTGACTGGGAGGTATGATAGGGTGACCGTACACTGAGGTGGCCTAGGATAGTCTGTTTTATGTCTGATAGCCGAACACAGTTAGCAATAGTGCCCCTTAGACTCCCAAAGTGCTTTCGTTTGGAGGCTAAGTTGTCTGGTCATGAGTGGCCTGATGTTTCCATCTGGGTCCTCAGCTGTGTCAGAAGGGAATCAAAAGAAATCTGAAGCAATTGCCTCGATGAGTATCTGAGATTTGAGAGATGAGGAGAGGTAGAAGCAGGAAGGTGGGATTTATGGGGGAGAACTTTGGTGACTGGGGAGACTGTTTTTCTTCCCTTGTCTTCTGAAGTTAGATGGCTTTGTGGCCACGTTGCAAAGGAAGTGGTACTTTTACCCAGTGCTCCAACAGTCTCCGCACACTTCCTTTTCCTTCCGAAGACATCCTAGGTATCATACTTCACATCTACAGGGCTGTGCTTTCTAATGGGGTGAATTTGGCCACCAGGTAGATTTTAGGCAAGGGCACTGCTGAACCTAATTAGATCACACAAGAACAGTTCCATGGTAAATTGACACTAGATACTGGAGGTGGGCAGCAGTGTGTGTGGGTGGGAGTGGTCGGGGCAAGGTCATAGGGATGGGGATCTAGTTTTGGCAGGAACTTGAGCTAGGTTGAGGACCCTAACAAAAGCCAGTTGTACACGGAGGGTGATGTGGTTCTAAGAGGTGGTGTAGCACAGTGGTTAATATGGTCCACTCGAAGGTAGAAAAGAGCAAGTTGGCTTCAGACTCTGCCATTTCTTCATTGTATGAACATGGATAAACTCAACTTCTCAGTGTCCTCATGTCTGAAATGGGTCTAGTAATGCCCACATTTGTAGTACAGTGTTCTACACATGGTAAATAGTGAATAAACTGTAGTTATAGCTGATTTCATAAGAAAACTAAAATAAGCTGTGGCTATTCTTTTGAGGTATATGTAAAATTAAGGGTCTTTATACCTACTTAGTTTTTGATGAAGGCACATTATAGTTATTTGCATAGTTAATGTTAAAGAGAAATAGTTCTAAGCCTAGGAAGTAAAACTTGGACATTGCCCCGGCTCTGCCATTAACTAACGATATCACCTTTTACAGGTTGCTTGACTTGTGCAGGCTTTAGTCCTTTATGCAGGTGCGAAGTATAGCGCCTGATGCTTGCCTCTGTGCCTTTGACACTGACAGTCTTAGATTGCCAAAGATTTGCCTTTACACAGTGTAGTGCAGTGCTCTGTCCCATACATTGACTGGCTGGTCGAGTCTATTAGAGGCTGAGGTTTGAAAGGCTGGGATTGTAGGCTTGGTTGCACAATGGCCTAGTTAGTTGTTTCAAGGTTGTTTCAGGTTATCTCCCTGACCTCAGCCATATGTTCTATGAGCACAAAGAAGGGCATTTTCACAAATACGGGGTCTTCAGTCATGCCATCATGACTACTACAAGGGGGAGAAAGATGAAGGGGTCGCCTATGCTGAAGGTCAGTTTGCCCAGGTTTGAAAAGATTATCTTCCAGGGACCCTTTACTTTGGTGGTTACCTCTTGCTAATGACTGCCTCCTTCTTAACAATTTGCTAAAGTATGTAGAAATTTGATTAAATATTAGGATCTTGAATTGGCTTAAAATAATTCTCTCAGTAATGGCAAGGTACTTGTTAGGAGAAACAAAACACATCAGAAACAAGATTTATAACTACTTAGGAAATCTATTTAAAAACATTTTTTAAACGGACTCCAGCTCTTGGTGCAATTTGTATGCTATTGGAATGCAGAGATGGTGAATCAGAGCCTAAATCTGGGCTCCCAGCAGATCGAGGTGGGAGAGCTTTTAACTAGAATTAGAACCTTCTCTTCCAGACAGAAAGTCATTTGGCCAAGATACAGGTTCTCATGCTGCGGTGTTAGTGACAGTCCTTCAGGGTTCTGCAAGGGAGACCTTAACTTGGATAGTTGATGAGCCAAAGGCCTTCTGCCTGACAGTGTTTTCTAAGGATCTGTCTTCCTCTGAGTGTAGCAGTTTTCCTCTTTAATAAGGATGATCTGATTTACAGAACAACCAAAAAAAAAAAAAACAGTAAATCAAGACCAAAAGGTAAGACTCTCTGCCCTCACGATTAATGAACCCAAAGTTGGTGTCCATACACATACTTCTGATCCTAATATCCTACAGTAGAAGATAGAGCAGCCTCCACATTTGAGGAAATATTTTTATTATGTGGTAGGGTCAATTCTGTAGAAGCTCCAAGCTCTGAAAAGATTGTACCCACCCCTTGTTATAAAATTTAAAATAGAAGAATCTTCTAAACCAAAATATAATTAAAAGTTAAACAAGATAAACAGATAAGACTTTCTATGATTATTTTGATAACTTTCTTGTAATGCCACATATCAAATTACTTACGTAATTGCTTTCTTTATTGTCCTCTTCCCCTTTTGTGCCCTGCTTTGCTGGTACAGTGCCGCTGGGTGTTTTCACCTGTTCCTTGTGTAACAGCACTTCCCACCCCCAGAGCGGTATTTTTTCAAATGTGGCTCTGGGGTCCCCTGAGTTAGATCTCATGAAGCACATGGTAAATGAACATTCCAGGGGACCTCAGGCTCATTTCAGATCTGACTCGTCAGAATCTCTGGGGTTGAAATTAGCTGATTAATGAGCTCCCCAGGCGATGCATGTACAAAAAGAAAGCTTGTGAAGCACACTTAGAGTGTTCTAGTGCAGATACTGTACTGGGGAGCATCTTACAAAACAGGATCCCTCATAGTTTCTGCTGATTCAGATGTACTGGGAGAGACCTCTGGGATGTCTAGATGGGAAAAGCTCCATTGCAATTTTATTGAGAATCATACATTAGACCAGTACAGTTAGACAGAAACATAATGTCAGTCACACCTATATTGTACAGTTTTCTGGTCGACATATTTAAAAAGTGACCTGTAACAAGTGAAATTAATTTTTAAAATATTTTAACCCTAAACCAATATAACATGCTATCATTTCATATATAATCAATACAAAGTTATGGAGATGCTTTACTTTCTTTTTACATATTAGGTCTTTGAAACTAGGCATGCAGTTTATACTTGGAGCACATTTCAGGTTGAGGTAGCTGCATTTCAAGTGCTCAGTAGGCACATGTGAGGGGTTACTAATTGCATAGTGCAATTCGCTAGACAGTCTCAGTTAATCTGGAAGTGCTGGAACTGGGATATTTCAAAAATCCTGTTTTATCTGTGATCTCACTTGTGGGAGGGACCCAGTAGGAGGTAATTTGAATCATGAGTATGGTTTCCCCCATACTGTTCTTGTGGTAGTGAATAAGTCTTATGAGATTTGATGGGCTTATCATGAGTTTCTGCTTTTGCATCTTCCTCATTTTTTCTTCTTGTTGCTACGTAGTAAGTGCCTTTTGCCTCCAGCCATGATTCTGAGGCCTCCCCAACCATGTGGAATTGTAAACCCAACCGAACCTCTTTTTCTTCCCAGTCTCAGGTATGTCTTTATCAGAACATGAAAATGCACTAATAAACCCTTCGAGTTCACTTAGAGACTGAGACCTTGGATAAAATCTAGAGATATCCCTTTACTGCTAGATGTTCTCATGGTATCTACATTTGTCCGTGAAAGGTGGCCACTCAAAACTGTGTGTGTGTGTGTGTGTGTGTGTGTGTGTGTGTGTGTGAGAGAGAGAGAGAGAGAGAGAGAGAGAGAGAGAGAGAGAGAGAGAGAGAGAGAGAATGATAAACACCTTCATTACATAGGGAAAGACAGAAAACAAGGATTTATTTACCTTTCGTGGCCTTGATTTTCCTAAGCTAGAACACCAGTTCTTTGGCCTCTAGCACGTAGCCGTCTGCTCGTCCACTCGTCCACACTACCCTGGCCTTGAAGCGATGCATGCAAGAAGCTGTGCCTGCTGTGCCTGCTGGACCTGCTGGGACTGCTCCTCCAGGAGACTGCTGATTTTGCACTTTTTCTTTTCATCATATTTCTTCTGAATGTTTTTAGATCGTGTTTTGTTTTTAAAATCTCTTTTTCCTCAGGAGTCAGCTTGGCTCCCTTCTTGAGGCCCAGGGGCAGCACACAGTGGGACTCCTATCATTGTCGGTATGGTATGCTGTGGATGAGCACAACGCAGCTCTTCACCAGGGTCCTGGTACCCACCAGCTCGTTATTAGACACATTGTAGACAACATCCATAATCCTTGTTTTGTGAGTACGACACTCTGAGCCCCAAGAGAAGTTCCCCATGGCCAGCCTCAGCACAGTATTTCTTGTTACCTTCCAGCACATGGACTGTGGATGCAGCGGGGGGACCCCAACTCATACTTCTGCTTCTTGTGGTAGGGCTTTCTCTTGCTCCCGGTCTTGCTGCACTTGTGCCAGTTGTCCCAAGATGCCCCTAAATCACTGTTCTGAAGATGAACGGTTGGTTTCCATAAGTCTTAATGGAGTTGTGAATGGTGAAGGTGTCTGAGGAGACTGAGGC
Organism: Callithrix jacchus; assembly: GCF_049354715.1. Taxonomy (NCBI): domain Eukaryota; kingdom Metazoa; phylum Chordata; class Mammalia; order Primates; family Cebidae; genus Callithrix; species Callithrix jacchus. The sequence continues at coordinate 96,898,995 of NC_133509.1, forward strand.
CTGAGTTAGGTTTGGGTGTTAAATGACTAACTGCACAGATCTGTCATTGTACAGCATGACGAGTATGTTACACACTGCGGCCTGCTGGACGGCTGTTACAGGGCCACCAAACTGGGTTTGGTGGGATCAATGAGCTCCAGGAATGGTTCTCTGGAGGAAATTGTCCAGTGCAGCAATTAGAAATGGTTTGCTCTGGCTCTTCAGGGAAAGTGCAGAAACCATGAGGTTTGTGATACCTGAGCAGACAATTGGTTCACTCAACATGCAGTCCCTCTGGAGATAGTCAAGGAAAATGGGGCTCACTAAAAGAGAAGTTCCAAAGTGGGGGAAAGTCTGAAAACATTGAGAGGCTGTTTTTCCCCCCCCCAAATATCGTCCACTGCATTTAATTAAACTATGTTAAACTAATAACCCTTTACTCTGCACTATGTATGAAGGGGCATTATGGGATAAACTGAAAAAGAATGCTCTGCTGCTCTGTACTTGCCCCCCTGGGGAGGCTTATGGAATAGTTGCACACAGAGACAGAGACAGGGAAGTCTGGACACCGCTGGAGAGATGGCAGGAGGGGGGGAGTGAACAGCCAGTGGTGTTTGGCCCAGTTCAGAGTAAGGTTAGGGATCTGTAGACGTGGAAACTAAATCTTAGATACGTTCATGGAGGATTTATTTACCTTCTAAGTGACTCATCTGAGCTTTGAAGGAGAACCTTTAAGAGGAGGTGACAGGAATGGCAAGTTTAGTGTGCTTACTTTGAGGATAACAGAAGAAAAGCATTCATGCTATGGCTTGAACACCTTTACTTGGCTTGCCTGCCTTTATGGAGCAAGAGCAAAGGGGGACTGTAGACTCCTCCTGGGGTCTTTGTCTAAATCACAAATGCTGGAGCACATTCTTCGAGGTGAAGAAATCTGCCCTCTCTGGAAGTCTTCCTTAAGTTAGTGTTATTACATCTCATGACACCATAGGGTACAATTCCATCTGCTGGCATTCTGTAATTGTCTTCCTATTGATAGGCTTCATCTGTTCCATGTTAAGCCTCTATTTCAATCTACTGCTCAGTTCTTAAAGAAAGAGCTCCTGAATGATGGCACCCATGAGGGCGATTGTGGTACAGAACCTCGACTGCTGGCGGAAAGGCAAAGCACTGTTGGTGTTTTGTATCTACAAATCCCCTACCTCACAAAGTCACAAACTTCACAGTTTCTCAGATTCCCAGGGAGCAGCAGTTTTATCTCTAACTTGACAGATCATTGGTAGCCCTTGATAAACTTTGTGAACTAGAAATTACTCCTCTTGTATTACCTATTCTAAAAAATCTTAAACCAGAGGTCAACCCCTTTACCTTGCCCTACCAGATGCTCCTCTGGGAAAAACATGATTGCTCCTCTAAACTCCATTATAGTTTATAAGGAATCACTTTTGTGGGTAAGACCTCTTAGATTTTCACAGTGATACTTATCTTACTCCCTTTTAGTCCATGCTGGTCACACCTGGAAAGCAAATTCTCCTCTGATTTTTTTTTTCTCCTAGTAGTGCCTGGCACAAGTTCTTTGCATGCAGGGGAATTGCAGTGAAGCGGCAAGAGGCATGGTAAAGCAGTTAGGAGATGAGTTTTAATTCTACAGCTCAGGTAGAATATACTATGTATCCAGCTGCATTTGCATCTGCATTTCCCTACTAATGAAATGAGTTGCTACTGCTCATTTCAGTGGTGAAAAATCTGTAACTCCATAGCTATTTTCATACCTGTTGAAATGTGACATTAGATGCTGGTAACATGAAAATAATGGATAAGCAGTTCAACTATATTATAAACATGGTCAAGAGTGCTCATTGTAAGTGTAGGATTTAAAAGTGCCCACTTGGAAGTCAGACTGCCTGGGTTCAGAACCTGGTATCATTACTGACTTGGTGTGTAGCTTCTCTAGTTCTCAGTCTATTCAACTTTTCTCATCCAGAAAATAGTGATAATAATGTTAATCTCATAGAGTTGTTGTGAGAATTGAGTTAATTTGGGCATGATGTTTTTAACAGTCTGGCACGTGGTATGTCCAACAAGTGTTGGCTATTAGAATTGTGATGATTTCCCCTATAGTTTGAGGTTTTAGTCTATGCAAAGTAAAAGACTTAGAGAGGAGAAGCCACCCCTTCCAGATGCGGTGTGACATTTAGTTTCCCAGGTGCGCACGTGAGTCACCTGCCTTGGTAACTCTCCAGTGCACTCATGAGTGTCTTCCAGTTGGTTTGTGTGTCTCTCTTCTTCCAGCAGCAAGATAGGTGTTTCAGACTCTACGACTTCTATCAGCACTCACGAGGAGCCTTCTATCCTTGGTGAACACTAGCTTGTTTATCAGTCTCCAGACAGCACTGTGTGCTGAATATTCTATCTGTATCTCTAGATTTACCTCCATTCTTCACCCTGATTTTTGCCCTGAGCAGGCTGAACTCTAAGGGTCCCCTGACCCCTGTATCTTCTATATTCTGGTTAAAGTCGAAGGGAGGTGCAGGGAGGCAATCAGAGAGCAGGAGGAGGGAGATGCTGCAGGATCATCTCCCCTGCCCCAACACATTCCTTTTCTTCTGGGCTGCAGTCTGGCAGGGGCTGCACTCCTCTGCTGAATGCCACGGCCCCTCTCAAGTGGCTCCTGTTTTACAACTTCCTGCTGGGTTCTAGTGGCTGCTGTTTCTCAGATCTGAAGGACTCCCGTTTTCTAGTTCTAAGTATTGCCACTTACCTGCTCCCTTATCTCTTGCTACATCTTGGTAGTCCCTTTATTGAAAGTTCTTCCGCTAGCTCCTTTGAGCACACTGTTTCCTAGCTGGTACATACTGACCTTGAGAAGGTTGATGCTTCCCCACCTACTTACTGTTGGGAAGAAAGTGGAATATTTTAACCTGCTCCTGCAATGTCAGTACAGAATCGGCCCTTTCAAAGTTCAGTGCCACAGAATATGAAGAGCATTGGTTGGGAACAGCGGGGCACGAATTTTCTACATGGCTAAATACAATGATCTTCAGTGTAAAAACCCAAATGGTGAAAGATGAACTCAAAGGATTGGAGTGAACACAGGTTTTATTGTGACTCTTAAAACACCAGCACCAAACCTGCTGCTTGGCTATCCAGCCCTACTGGTCCTTGTTGTACAACCCTTGTTATAACTCTGGGTTATAAAAGAACTTACATTCTTAAACAGAATTCTGTTGTATTGATACAAACGTTTAGTGCCCATTGGATGACAGGACCAGGAATAAAATGTGTGAGTTAAGCTAGTGTGGATGCTTGAGCTTATGGCCAGGGGCTAGTCTGGAGAGCGAGCCATGGCAATGGCCTAACCCTGGCAAGACAGTGACCTAGGTACTCTAGACCTGGGTGTTTTTGATAAGTTCCTTGGAAAAACCTCTTCTTGGTCATTGAGAGAGTTTGAAAGGCTCTAGGGCTTTAATTAGATAAAATTTAGCAGAAGGCAATATAACATAGGTACTCAGAATAGAGGGCAGTGGTTGATAAGAGCTTGACTCTGGCTCACATCTGAGAGATAAGAAAATGTAAATCCTTCAGTCCTTTTAGGAAGCACTTTCTTGATAGATGAGTTTATGTAAAAACTCCAGTAAAGAATAGCACAGAAACCTCTGTTTGTGTTTGATGATTTTACGGTTAGGATTTTATTACTTGGTTCATGTGCCTGAGGAAGAGAACTGGTCCAGGAAGGATATATTTGTGGGCCTGAAGGCACATGTGGTTTACTTCTTGCAGTTTTCCAATTTGGGGTCTATATTTCAATCAAATAGAGATCGAATCTCTTTTCCTCTGTGTTTGTGGATCTTTCTGGGCTTCACCCTTAAAATTAGCATCATGGTTCCCATGGCAACAAATGTACCTGGAAGACAGGAAGAAAGGAAAAGGACTAAATAAAATATTATGAAGCTGTATCTGAAAAACAGGAATTAATTATGAACTTGAACAAAGGGTTATATAACAAGCGGTTGGGGAGGTGGGTATGAAGCATATAAGGTCTTCGGTTTAAGACCTCTGTGACTCACTTACTGCTTCATTACTTTGCTTATTCAGCCCCCCAAACCACTGCAAGTTTTCTCTTCTCTCTCACCTCTCAGCTCCAACACAGAACATCATTGGGGTCAGGACAGTGCATAGTTCAGGACGAGTTTACCTCTTTAGGGTACATTTTGTAAGGTGTCCCCAAAGTCATATGGACCCTTGGTTAGTGTCTTAGTCTATGTAGAACGCTATAATAGCATACATAGACTGGGTGGCTTAAACAGCAGAAATTGATTTCTCTCAGTTATGGAGGCTGGGAAATTCAGAAGCAAGGTGCTGGCTGATTTGATTCTTGGTAAGGGCCCTCTTCCTGGCTTGTTGACGGCTGTGTTCTTGCTGTGTCTTCTTATGGTGGAGCAAGAGATGTGCTGTCTCCTCTTCTTTTTATACATGTATGAATTCTATCACACAGGCTCTACCCTCATGACCTAATCTAATTCTAATTACTTTCCAAAGGTCCTGCCTCCAAATACCACCTTATTGGGGATTAGGACTTCCATATGTGGAGGGACACAAAAGTTCGGTCCATTGCATTCTGTTCCTGTACCTCTGTAATTTATGTCCTTCTCACTTGCAAAATACATTTATTCCATTCCAACAGCACCAAAAGTCTCAATTCATTGCAGTGTTAATTCTAAAATCCACAGTCTTACCTAAAAGTTGTCTAAATCAGATATGGAAGAGACTTGAGGTATGATTTATCCTGAGGCAAAATTCCTCTCCAACCCATGAAATCAGAGAAACGATGTGTTTTCAAATTGCAGTGGTTGGATGGGCATGAGATACATTCCCATTTCAAAAGGGAGAAAGACAGGAAGGGCTGATAGGTTCCGAACAAGTCCTAAACCTAGCAAGGCAAACTTCATGAGATTTTAAGACTTTAGAATAAAATCTTTTGTCCAGTTTTCTGCCCTTTAGACACACTGGGGATGACAATGAACTCTCTCCTTGAACAAACTTGAATCGGGCTCCTCTGAGTCCCCTTTCTGACTAAGCCCTGGCTGTGGGCTCTGTCCTTGAGCCACTTATTTCTGTTTTAGTAAGAATCCTGATGAGTCAGTTCAATGCCAATCTCTGACCTTTGCTATCTTACCACTTTTCCCTAACTTCAGTAAAAGTCCTGTCAGGCAGTTTAGCTAGAATCCTCCCATAGCCTTGATGTTTCCTCTTACAAAACCACTGACCTTCCCACCACCAAACCTGCTTCTTGGCTATACAGCCCTACTGGTCCTTGTTGTATACAGAATTGAGCCCAATCTTTCTCCCCTGCTGTCAAGCCCCATAGCTGTAATCTCTTTTGAATAGGATCTTTAACAAGTCATTACCAGGTGTCTAAATATATATGTTTTCTTGAGCAGTTATAGCTTCTACAACTCGGGATCAGATTCATGGTTGGATCCCCACACTTCCCACTTGAGACCTCAAGTGTGCCCCTTTGAAGTCTTTGTCTTCACTCTTGGCTGATTGATCAGGGATCCATTGGTGAGTCCAGATTCTGAGCCAGTGCTTTGATGGCAGTCCATTGTTGCATGGTAGGGACAGTTTCATTCTTAAAATTAAAGGTACTTCCGGGGCTGAAAGTTCTTCCTGGCTCCTTGTTTTCAGTGGGGTTCTTTCACTGACTCTCAGGCTGAAATTATTTTCCCGGATGCTTGTGTGGCCTCTCTGTTCTATTTGATCCCACTTCTCCCATGGGAACTTCTCAGTCCGCAAAATTTCCCTTCTTGAACTCACGTCAAATTTGGAACTTCGACAGCGTCTTTGGGAAACATTTCCCCAAAATGGCTCCTCAAAGACCTCTCCCTTCCCATCACCTGCACTCCTCCTTTCTCCTTTTACCACCTTTTGTCTTCCCTTCCACTCCTTTGTGTCCTCAGATAGTGTTCTTTCAAGCCTCTATGTCCCTCACCACTCTGTTGCTTCTGCCAAGCCTTTCCCTTCCCAGTTCAGCTTCTCAACTCCCTATAGTCCCCACAACTTTAGCCCCCGCAACCACCCTCTGTGCGGCTCTCCAGGAACTCAGACCCCTAAAAGCAACTACCTGAGGCAAAAAGGAAAAAAGCTAATTAGTAACAGATAAGGCTTTGGATACACCCAGACAGTGTTGATGTTCCCTCAGTGTCTTGCCTGAAATGTTGTTTATTCCTTTGGTAAGATTACAGATCATGGCAAAAGGAAATCTTTAAAATCTCCTTAAATATTGGTAAAAACATTCACCCTCATACTGAGCAGGTAACCTTAAGTTATTCCATCTGGTAGAAACACAGTTTGGGTAAAAGGATAATATGGAGCAAAAAGTGAAAAACAACTCACATAAACTGTTAAGTTTTTTGTTTTTATGCCTGACTCAGGGCTAAAACTTTAAAATAAAAGCACAGATCTCAATTTGCATCTTATCTCTGTATGTATATGTATGTATATTACCATGTATATTTCTCTGCTTCTACATACTATTACCAAGTTTATAAAACCCCTTAAAGTAGTTCTGGTATCATGGTTTAGAAAGAAGTAAGTGCTCATATGAATTGTCTTCCCAAACTCCCAGAAATGTAGCAGCCAACTAAAATGTATTTCAAATTCGCATGAATTGGATAAATAATCCCTAAAAAGGGGGCTAGTGTAATAGTATTGGTTTAATAAAAACAGCTGTATATTCTGAGTTATCAGCATGAAATATATGGACATATAATCTACATGAAATATAATATGGACATATAATCTACTAGTCATATGAGGTTAAAAAATACTTAGCAGGGAAATAACTGGAGATGATAGCCAGCCCTGTTCAATGTTATGTGTCTATCTAAAAATATATTTCCAAAGTATTTTTGGTGACTCTAATCTTTTAGATTTATGCTGTTAGATATTAAGAGTTTATATCATTTCTAAACAAATGTACTATTATATTTTGCTAAGTACAAGTTTACATGTGCCTTCTTATTAATATATGATATTATATGGAGACACTAATTATATTTGAGCTTGTTAATAAACACATTATTTTTGCCACATTGGGAATCTGTATTATGAAACAGTATATGCCTATAAAATTATGAGATGATGTATTCAAAAAATTTGCCAGTCTTTCAGAGAACACTGGTATGTGACAGGTGGTTCACAGTCATCTACTCCTAGTTTCTCTGTTTAAAAGTTTACTAATGGTCTAAAATTACTATATGGGAATAAGACTACTAAAATAATAAGAGAAACAACCCTGCATGCAAAGTCTCCAAGAAAAGTAGGATATATTTTTTGATATAGCTGTACAAGGTATAAACGATGTGTTTTTGTTAAGGAAAAAAGGGTGATTTTATTGTGAAGTAGAATGGCTGGTTATTCTAGAATGAGAGGGAAATGTATGGTGAAAGCCTCTCAATCAGAATAAATACGGAAAGTTGTAGAAGATTTGCAGAGAAGTAATTTTATGTGTAGTTGAGCTAGCTAAGAGTAAATATGTTGAGGGAGGGAGTGAACAAAAGAGTAAATACATTTATTTTAGAAAGATTTTAAAAATAATGAAATCAATATCAAAAGTAGACTGCTATAAATCTAGAATTTGGGTGTTTCTCTGTCAAAAATGACAACATTCTCATGTCTTATTAGCAGATTATGATCTGCTGTTAATAAGAAATTGTAAAGTGGCTTTACTTTATCTTTCAAGTAATCTGCCTAGGAAACAGACTCTGTGTTTTATCAGATTTTTTTTTTGTGATTTATGTTCACCTTTATCATGTCCTTGATTATTTAAGAGAACTGAGACTTTTACTTTTAAAAGAGCTAAGATTTAAAAAATATTTTTGGCAATTGTACGTTCCTGAAATCAAATCCTAAATGAAATTTTATTTTTAAACTGATCTGAGCTTTTCCAGAGGGCCTCCTGGAAAATCTCAAAAGATTTGTTCTTGCACTCTGTAGACATGTTAAAGATAATTTGATTAGTTACTACATTGAATTTCATGTAAAGGCATTGTCATATAGGAAGAGATGCTAATCTTTCCTAAAGTATGTTTGCATGGGTAAATATTAATATAAATATTTCAGAAATTGTATGAAAATTCTAAATTTTGTCACTATTCTTACTTTCCATATGTCCTAGTATGTTATCTATTGTAATTCCACTTATTACTTTAAAATGTTACATACCACAGAAACAAATTCACTTGTTGTGCCATTTTAATGATCTCATTCGATTTTTAAAAAGCAGTTTTAGGTTTACAGCCATAAGAAAGGAAGTACAGATATTTCTCATATGCTCGCTATTCCCACACATGCATCTCTGGTTCCATTACCAACATCGCCCAGCAGAGTGGAGCATTTGTTACAGTTGAACTACATTGACACATCATAATCGCCTAAAGTCCATAGTCCACATTAGGGTTCACTGTTGATGTCTGTTCTAAGGGTTTGGACAAATGTATACTGACATATCCACCATTATAGTATTTTAGGAAATAGTTTTACTGCCCTAAAGATCTCGTGTTCTCAGACACAGAAAACCAAACACCACATGTTCTCATTCATAAGTGGGAGTGGAACAATGAGAACACATGGACACAGGAAGGGGAATATCACACACCAGGGCCCATCAGGGTGCTGGTGGGTGAGGGGAAAGGGGAGGGAGATCATTAGGACAAATACCTAAACGGATGTGAGGCTTAAAACTTAGATGACGAGTTGATCAGTGGAGCAAACCACCACCGCACATGTATACCTATGTAACAAAACTGCATGTTCTACACATGTATCCTAGAACTTAAGGTAAAATTTAAAAAAAGAGAACACTCCCTCCCGCATAAAATAATCCAGTGTTCTGCCCATTCATCACTTCCTACCCACTAACCTCTGGCAACTACTGATTTTTTTACTGTCTCCATAGTTTTGCCTTTTCCAGAATATAATATGGTTAGAATTACATAGTATGCAGCCTTCTAAGAGTGGTTTCTTATATTTAATAATATGCATTTAAACTTCATGTTTTTTCATGACTTGATATCTCATTTTTAGCACTGATAATATTTCTTTTTCTGTATGTACCACAGTTTATTCACCTACTGAAGTACATCTTGGTTGCCTCCAAGTTTTGTCAATTATGAACAAAGCTGCTATAGATATCCATGTGGAGGTTTTTGTGCAGATATAAGTTTTTATTTCCTTTGGGTAAATGTCAGGGAGCACAATTGCTGGATCATATGGTAACAGTGTGTTTAGTTTTGTGAGAAATTGCTACACAGTCTTCCAAAGTAGCCTTGCCATTTTCCATTCTCACTAGTAATTAGTGAGCATTCCTGTTGCTCCATTCCATCACTACTAGCCTTTGGTGTTGTCAGTGTTGTGGATTTTGGTCATTCTAATGGGTGTATTGTGGCATATCATTATTTTAATTTGCATTCTCTGACCTGTGATATGGAGCACCTTTTCATATGCTTTTTTGCCATCTGTGTATCCTGTTTGATGGGTCTTAAGATCTCTGTTCTATTTAAATTTTTTTTTTTTTAACTGTTGATTTTTGAGTTGTTTTATTATATTTTGGGTAATAGTTTCTTTTTTATCAGATGTGTCTTTTGGAAATATCTTCTTCTCATCTATGGCTTGTTTTGTTCTAGTCACACTGTATTTTGCAGAGAAGTTTTTAATTTTAATAAAGTCCAGCTTATCAATTCTTTCATAGACCATGCCTTTCATGTTATATCTAAAAAGTCATTATGATAACCAAGGTCATCTAGGTTTTTCCCTATGTTATCTTTGAGTTTTATAGTTCTGCATTTTATGTTTAGTCCCATGATCCATTTTTAGTTAATTATTATAAAGGGTTTAATATCTGTGTCTAGATTCATATTTTTATATGTAGATGTCCAGTTTCTTATCACTACTTGTGGAAAAGACTATCTTTGCTGTGCTGTATTACTTTTGCTCCTTTGTCAAAGATGAGTTGACTCTGTTTCTGTGGGTCTATTTCTGGGCTCTCTGTTTTGTATCACTTGTGTGTTTTTCTACTATATATCGGTCTGTTCTTTCACCAGTACCAAACTGTCTTGATTACTATGGTTTTATAGTAAGTCTTGGATTTGGGTATTGTTAGTCTTACAACTATTGTCCTCTTTCAATGTTGTGTTGGCTATTCTGGGTCTTTTGCCTCTTCATATAAACTTTAGAGTTAGTTTGTCAATACTGTATCCACAAAATAAATTTCTTGGATTTTGACTGTGATTGAACGAAATGTATAGATCATATTGGAAAGTAGTGACCTCTTGACAATATTACATTTTCCTACCCATAAACATGGAGTATCTCTTTTTATTTAGTTTGTTCTTGATTTCTTTCATTACTTTTGTAGTTTTACTCATATAGATCTTGCACATATTTTGTTAGATTTATTCCTAAGTATTTCATTTTTATGAGATGCTACTGTAAATGGTATTGTTTTTTGTGAAAGTGATTAATTTTTGTATATTAATCTTTTATCCTGAAACTTTGTTATAAATGCTTATTCCAGAATTATTTTGGATTTTCTTCATGGATGATTATGTCATCTGCAAACAAAGATAGGCTTATGGCTTACTCCCCTATCAGTATTCCTTTTATTTTCTTGTATTATTTCATTAGCTGAGACTTCCAGTATGATGTTAAAAACTAATGATGAGAGGAAACATCCTTTCCTTGTTCCTGATCTTAGTAAGAACACTTCCAGTTTGTAAACATTTAGTAGGATGTTAACTCTAGTTTTTTTTGGTACATACTCTTTAAATTGAGAAAATTCCCATCTATTCTTAGTTTATTGAGATTTTGTTTTTTTAATCATGAATGGATTGGCACTTGTCAAATGCTTTCCTGCTTCTATTAATGTGATCATGTAATTTTTATTGTTTGGCCTTTTGATGTAATGTATTACCTTAATTGATTTTCAGTGTTGAATCAGCCTTGCATACCTGAGATAAATTATGGTATATATTTCTCCTTCCTTGGTCTGGTTAGAGCCCTATCAATTTTATTAATCTTTTTAATCTTAATGAAACTAGCTTTCAGCTTCATTGATTTTCTATATTTCCAATTTTATTGATTTCTGCTCTAATTTTAATTCTTTCTTTTTTTCTGTTTACTTCATGTTTAATTTGCTGTTTCCAGTTTCCTAAGATAAAAACATAAATCATTAATTTTAAATCTTTCTTCTTTTCTAATACATGAAAAAGATGCTATAAATTTCCTCTAAGCACTACTTTCACAAAATTTGATGTTGTTTTTTAATTTTCAATAAATTCAAAATACTTAAACTTCTCTTAAGATTTCTTTTTTGACCCATGTGTTAAATCAGGAATGTGCTTAGCCTCCATGTATTTTGGGATTTTGCAGTTCTTTCTGTTACTGATTTCTAGTTCAATTTCATTTTGATCTAAGAACAGACATATAATTTCTATTCTTTTAAGTCTATTAAGGTGGGATTTATGACCCAGAATGTGGTCCATCTTGGTGAATGTTCCATGTGAGCTTGAGAAAAAAGTGTATTCTGCTGTTGTCGGATGAAGTAGTATCTAGATGTCAGTTACATTCAGCTGATTGATAGTATTGTTGAGTTCAACTGTATCCTTCTTGCTTGCCGGATCTATCCATTTCTACAGGAAACTTAAACTCTTCAACTATAAGAGTGGATTCCTCTGTTTCTTTTTACAGTTCTTTTTTTTTGACTTTTCTTTATTCCTATTTTTATCTTCTGCTTTTTTCTGCATTTTATGTTTCTAATTGCACAGTTTGTATAATTCAATTTTCTTTTATTTAGTATGCCAAATATATATATATATATATTACCTTTTTTGAGTAGTCGCCATATAGTTTGGAATATACATGTCCAACTAATTCAAGTGCATTTTCAAATAACACTATACTGCTTCAAGAGAAGTGTTAGCAGCTTATAATAACAAAATTTCTTTCTCCTGTCCCTTGTATCATTGCTATCATTCACTTCACTTATATATGTATGCATAGCATACATATACATATAAATATATATAATCAGATACATTATTGCTATTATTACCTTGAACAAATTTATCCATCTGATTAACTAAGGATAAAAAATAAAAGTTTTTCTTGTATCTTATTTCTTCTTCCATGTGCTTCCTTTACGTAGATCTCAGTTTTTGACCAATATTGTATTTCCTTTCTTTAAAGAACTTCTTTTAACATTTCTTGAAATGCAGATCCACTGGCAACAAGTTCTCTCAGTTATTGTTTTTCTGAGAAAATCTTTCTGTCTTTCAGTTTTGAGGGATAATTTCACAGGTTGTACAGAATTCTAGCTTGGTGTTTTTTTTTTCTATTAACTCTTTAAATCACTCTATTTTTGCCTGCATGATTTCTGAGAGGTCACATATAATTCTGATCATTGGTCCTCTGTTGGTGATATGCTTTTTCTCTTTGGCTTCTTTTGGGATTGTTTTCTGTGTTTTTGCTGTTCTGTACTTTTATAGGTATAGAGTTTTCTGTTTTGTCCATGTTTTGTGTCTTTTTGGGCATTTATCCTGTTTGATTTACTCTGAGCTTCCCAAATCTGTGGTTTAGTGTCTGGCATTAACTTGGGGGAAATAGCCGGTCATTGTTGTTTCAAGTATTTATTCTGTTCCTTTCTTTTTTTCTGGTTATCCCACAGTTCTTGGATAATCTGTTTTATTTTTTCAGTTTCCTTTCTCTTTGCTTTTTAGTTTTGGAGATTTCTATTGATATATCCTGAATTTTAGAGATTTCTCCTTCAACTCTGTCTGGTGTACTAAGCCCATCTATCTTAGTCTGTTTTTGCTGTTATTACAGAATACCACTGATATGGTTTGGCTGTGTCCCCACTTAAATCTCATCTTAAATTGTAGCTCCACCACTCCCACATATCCTGGGAGGAACCCTGTGGGAGTAATTGAATCATGGAGGCTAGTCCCCTATGCTGTTCTCATGATAGCGAGTGGGCTCTCATGAGATCTGATGATTTTATAAGGGATTTTACCCTACTTCACTCTGCACTTCTCTCTCCTGCTGCCATGTGAAGAATGACATGTTTACATCCCCTTTTGCCATGACTGTAAGTTTCCTGAGGCCTCCCCAGCCATGCAGAAATAATTAAAGAGTCAATTAAACCTCTTTCCTTTATAAATTACCCAGTCTCAGGCAGTTCTTTGTATTAATAACAGTGTGAGAATGGACTAATAAAACTACAGATAGGGTAATTTATAATTAACAGAAATTTATTGGCTCACAGTTCTGGAGGCTGGAAAGTCAAAACCTGAGGGGCTGGCATCTAGTTAGAACCTTCTCACTGTGTCATGTCATGCTGTAAGGGCAAAGGTAGGGTGAAAAAGACAGCAAGGGGAGATGGAATCATCCTTTCATAAGGAAACCCTCCTGTGATAATAAATGCACTCACAATAATGGCATTAATCCATTCATGAGGGCAGAACCCTCATTACCCAAACACCTCCCATCAGGGCCCACCTCCTAAAACCTCCACATTAGTGATCAAATTCCAACACATAAACTTTGGGGGATACATTGAAATCATAGCATGCCACAAAATTTGGGACCCCCCAACTTATGTGCTTCTCAAGTGCAAAATACATTTACTCCATCCCAGTAGCCCCAAAGTGTTAATGTATTCTAGCATCAACTCAAAGTTCAAGTCCAAAGCCTCATCTAATTCAGATATGGGTGATACTTGATACATGATTCATCATGAGGCAAATTTCCCTCCAGCTGTGGCCCTGTAAAATAAAAACAATTATCTACTTCCAAAATACAGTGGTAGCATAGCCATAAGATAAATATTCCCATTCTAAAAGGGAGAAATAGGTTTAAAAAAGTGGGGAGGGGTAAGTAGTCTCAAGTAAGTTCAAAACCCACTGAGACAAACCAAACTAAATCCTGAGGCTTGGAAATAATCATCTTTGACTCCATGTCCCACCTTCCAGACACACGAGGGTGGGGCTTGGGCTACCAAGTCCTCAGGCAGCCCTGCCCCTATGGCTTTGCTGGGTTCAGCCCATGTAGGAGCTCTAATAGATTGGAGTTTTTTGCCTGCAGCTCTCCAAGGCTGTGCTGTATGCTGGTAACTACAGTTCTGGGATCTCTGTGGTAGCTCTGGCCCCAGAGTTCCACTGGGCGTTACCCTACTTGGGAATCTTTGTGGTAACTCCACCTCTGTAACAAGTTTCTGCCTGGGCCCCCAGGCTGTCTGATACATTTAAAAAAATCTAGCTGGAGGCTGCCATGGCCCCACACCCTGTATACTCTGCAAACCTGAAAAATTGCACCACATGAATACCACCAAGGTGTACTGCTTGTAACTTATGGAGCAGTGGTCTGAGTCGGATCCAGGCCTTCTTGAGCCACAACTGGAGCACCTGCAGAGTATTGTGCTGGGATGTGGGAGCAGAGTCTTGAGGCGTCCCAGGGAAGCAAACCTGTGGAAAGTACCTCTGGCCTGTCGCTCAAGACCATTGTGCCCTCCAAAACTCTGGGCCTGGGATGGGAAGGGCAGCCTCAAATATTTCCCAAATGCCTTTAGGGTCATTCTGCCATTATCTTGATGAATGCAACCTGGATTTTTTCTAGCCATACTAGTCCCTTTATCAAGCATCACTTGGCTGCATCCTTGTAAGTTTTGTTGTTCTTTATGTGACAAGGCTGCAAATCTTAAAAATTTCTGTTTGCTTTCCTTTTAATTATAAATTCCATCTTTATATCATTTTTCTTATTTTACTCTAGGCAATTAAAACAAGCCACAGAGCTCCTTCAAATTTTACACAGAGGTTTCTTTTGCCAGATATCCTAGTTCATGCTCCTAAACTCTGCCTTCCATAGAGCCCTGGGACATGAACATGATCCAGCCAAGTTCTTTACCACTTTATAGTAAGAATAGACTTTACTCCAGTTTCCAAGAAGATACCTTTCATTTTTATCTGAGACCCCATCAGAATGGCCTTTACTGTTTATATCTATGAACATTCTGATCATGACTAATTGAAAGTAATCTCTAGGAACTTAAATATTTTCCCTACAGCTCTTCTTTTCTGCTGAGCCCTTACCAGATTCACCTTTAATGCTTTTTTTTTATGAAAATAAAGGCTTTTCCAAGCATTTACTTGAAAACCGTTCCAGCCTGTACCCATTACCCAGTTCTAAAGCTGCTGCATGTTTTCATGTATTTGTTTTAGCAACAGCTCCAATTCTTGGTACCAATTTTTGGTATTAGTCCATTTTTGCTGCTATAACAGAATACCACAGACAAGGCAATTTAGAAGGAAAAAAAAACTTATTGGCTTATGGTTCTGGAGGCTGGGAAGTCCAAGATGGCATCTTGCAAAGCCTTCCTTGTGTGTCATCGCATTGCAGAAGGGCAAAGAGAGCATGAGAGTGAACAAGAGGATCAAACTCATCTTTTTAAGAGCCCATTCCTGTTATAATGAACCCACTTCCATGATAATGATACATTCATGAGGGTAAAGCTCTTACCCTTCACTAGGTACCCTCTCCCACAACCTCTACATTAGTGATCAAGTTTCTAACCTATAAACTTTGGTGGGGGCACATTCAAACCATAACACCATGAAAGACATTCTTAATTTTGATTTTTAGCATTTAAAAATTGTTTTTCTATAATTTCTGTATCTGTTATTATACTGCCAGTCTGTTCTTGCATGCTGTTCACTTTATCCTTTAGGGCTTTTTAGCATATTAGCTAGTTATTTCAAATTCCTTGTCTAGTGCCAGATTTCAAAGGGAATGCTTCCAGTTTTTGCCCATACAGTAATTTATAGATTCAATGCTATCCCCATCAAGCAATCAATGACCCTCTCACAGAATTGGAAAAAGCAACCGTAAACTTCATATGGAACCAAAAGAGAGCCCACATAGCCAAGACAATCTTAAGCAAAAAGAACAAAGCCGGAGGCATCATGCTATCTGATTGCAAACTATACTGCAAGGCCACAGTAATCAAAGCAGCATGATACTGGTACCAAAACAGAGATATAGACCAATGGAACAGAACAGAGGCCCTGGAGGCAATGCCACACATCTACAACCATCTGATCTTTGACAAACCTGACAAAAACAAGCAATGGGGAAATGACTCCATATTTAATAAATGGTGTTGGGAAAACTGGTTAGCAGTGTGCAGAAAGCAGAAACTAGATCCCTTCCTGACACCTTACACTAAAATTAACTCCAGATGGATGGAAGACTTACACATAAGACCTAACACCATAAAAACCCTAGAAGAAAAGCTAGGTAAAACCATTCAGGACATAGGCATAGGCAAGGCCTTCATGACTAAAACACCAAAAACATTGGCAATAAAAGCCAAAATAGACAAATGGGACTTAATTAAACTCCAGAGCTTCTGCTCAGCAAAAGAAACAATTATTAGAGTGAACCAACAACTAACAGAATGGGAGAAAATTTTTGCAATCTACCCATCTGACAAAGGGCTAATATCCAGAATATTATGCAAAGAACTAAAACAGATTTACAAGAAAAACAAACTCATCCAAAAGTGGGCAAAGGATATGAACAGACACTTGTCAAAAGAAGGCATATATGGGGCCAACAAACATATGAAAAAATGCTCATCATCACTGGTCATTAGAGAAATGCAAATAAAAACCACATTGAGATACCATCTCACACCAGTTAGAATGGCGATCATTAAAAAATCTGGAGACAACAGATGCTGGAGAGGATGTGGAGAAATAGGATCAATTTTACACTGTTGGTGAGAGTGTAAATTAGTTTAACCATTGTGGAAGGCAGTGTGGTGTTTCCTCAAGGACCTAGAAATAGAAATTCCATTTGACCCAACAATCCCACTACTGGGTATATACCCAAAGGATTATATATCATTTTATTATAAAGACATGCACATGTATGTTCATAATGGCACTGTTCACAATAGCAAAGACCTAGAACCAACCCAAATGCCCATCGACAATAGACTGGACAAGGAAAATGTGGCACATATACACCCTGGAATACTATGCAGCCATAAAAATTGATGAATTTTTGTCCTTTGTAGGGACATGGATGAATCTGGAAACCATAATCCTCAGCAAACTGATACAAGAACAGAAAACCAAACTCCATATGTTCTCATTCATAGGAGGGTGTTGAACAATGAGAACACATGGACAAAGGAAGAAGAGCATCACACACTGGGGTCTGTTGGTGGGGGCCAAGGGAGGGATAGTAGGGAGATGGGGAGGTCAGGGAGGGATAACATGGGGAGAAATGCCAGATTTAGGTGAGGGGTGGGTATGGAGGCAGCAAACCACATTGCCGTATGTGTATCTATGCAAAAATGCTGCATGATCTGCACGTGTACCCCAGAACCGAAAGTACAATAAAAAAAAATCCTGCTCTGCTAGTTCCTACATCTCTGCCATGTCTGATTCTGATGCTTGCTCTGACTCTTCAACTTCTGTTTTTTGGCTCTTAGTTTGATAAGTAAACTTTTCTTTATAGTTTGATACCATGTAATGGATGAAAAAAAAAACTGCTGTAAATAGGCTAGGCCTTACTAATGTGGTGGTAAGGTATGGGAAGAGAAGCATTCTGTGATCTTATGATTAGGTCTCAGTCTTTGGTGATCATTTGCTTTTAGACTGAATTTCACAAGTGCTTCTCAGACCCTGCCTGCTTTAGGTGGGACAGAATGGCTAGAGTGGGCTGATTATTTCCCTTCCACGTGGTGGTTTTTTTTTTTAAATTACTTTGTGCTGAAAACTTAATGGTCCTTTAAAGTTCTGTAGTCCAGATATAAGGAACCTCCTTTTCTTTTCCAATAAGCAGTCTCTAACTCTCAACAATTTGGATTTTATATCATTGTAAATAAAAACGAAACTTTTATTTCTTTCTCTACCTGATCCCTCTAAAATTTTGAATATTCTTTATGGTAGCCTAGTTATTTGCATAAGTTCAATAAGAGCATGTTCTTCTTGTAACAGAACATAACTGAAAACATTTGTTCTATTATCCAGGTTTTGACTGAAACGTCACATTTGAGTATGATGTGCCTGGAATCAGATATGATTAGACAGTTTTAATAAATCAAAGATAACTTAAGGAACAAATGCTTACAGGGTCCTCTTGGAAAAGCTGTTCTGATACTTGGATTGTGAAGTTCCCGATCTTCCAGTTGAGTAATTTCCTGGTTAGTCATTTCCCAAGTGGCTTAGGAAACATGGGATATTTTGGAGAGCTCAAGAAAAGATGAATTCACTGAAATCTAGTTGTGGCAGGCAAAGTATAATGGCAAGTTCTTGGCTTGGTGTCCTAGCCCTGAGCGGCCTTTTTGAAAGTCTAATCTGAGATTCCTTATTAAAAGTTGCAGCAAATCTGACTTTAAAAGGGCCATATGCAGTCAATCTCTATTATTGCTGCTCTTACATAATCAGGCCAAGTTAAATGAGACCAAACTTATTTTACAAAGAGAAGAAGTTTTATTTTGATTAACTTTAATTTTAATTTGATTAACGTTATTTTGATTGACTTTAATCAAAATGAGGATGACTGTAGAAAGATATTTTACCTTTTGGTGGAAAACTACAATCCATTGTTGTTGGTACTCATTGCCTTTGGGCTATTTCTCATTTCTTGGTGTACTTTTTTTGTTTGTTTGTTTCTAGCCTGGACAGGATCAATTCTTTTAGTTTTCTCCAATATCTGGCTATAACTCTCGAATGTTTCCAGTTTTTATCCCATCCTTCTGACTTGACACCATTGAGAACTAAAACCTGATTGCTCCTATCCTTATTTGGACTGTCTAAAGAAGCCCTGTGAGCTAAAATGAACACTTTCATGCTCTTCTCAAAATAATAATGATGATAATAATAATAATAATAATAATAATGACACTGATATCTATGCTATCTCAGGAATATTCAAACTGCCAACTAGGAAATCTGTTGGACTGCCTCTGCAATCTTCACTTTATTATCCAAAGATACTTTAAGCCCAGTGTCTATAAATCTTCTTGACTGGCTTCTCTACTAATAAAGTTTTAACAAAGAGTTCCACTGGTCCTTAATAAAGAAAGATGACTGAATGAGAAATGGACTTACATTGTTCAAAGAAAGGAAGACTATCTCTTTTGCCCTTGAACAAGAGGGAGGTCTGGCAGACTCTCTCCTTGACCAAATTGAGTCAGACTCCTATTCTTTTGATGAGGTCTTGACCTTGGGCTCTGTCCTTGGGCCAGTTAGTTCAGTTTTAGCAAGAATTCTGAAAAGTCAGTTCAGTGAAAATTACCCATCCTTGATACCTTATCACTCTGGTATGTCTTTAGCAAGAAACATGTCAAGCAGTTTTGCCAGAATCCCCCATAGCTTTAATGCTTTCTCTTAGTAATCCACTGATCCCAACTGCAACCCTACTCCTTAGCTATACATTTTTACTTGTCCTTGTTGTTTTCAGAATTGAACCTGATCTGCCTCCCCTACTGCACTGTCCCCATTGCAATAGTCCTTTTTGAATGAAATCTTCCATATTGTCTTTAACAAATGTTAATAAAAAATTTTTAACAGGGTCGAGGTCCCTTCTTCTGGATACATTGGGATGGAGATCCTGCCTTCAAAGCTCTACCTGGTCAGGGCTGCCTTTTCAGAGCTATGCCGGTTGGAGATCTTATTACGAGAGCTCTGCCTGGTAGGGGTCATGTCTCCAAGGTTCTGGTAGCTGTGTCCCAATAGCTTTGTCACTCAAAACTGTGGGTCTGTCTGACATGTTGAAACTGTAGTGATGCCCCCCCTCCTTTGAAATTGTGGAGACAGTCCTGATTGTCTTTGAATTGTCTTCAGTATAAATCTTCCCTTATTTTCAGACACTGCACATTTGTGGCCACAGAATTCCATGGGTCTGTCTTATAAAATTAAGACATTTGACAGTCTTTCTTCATTCTGTCCTATCTCCATTCCCTTCAGTTAAAACTGGCAGCGTTTCTGCTGAGTTTGCTGATTAGGATAGTGGTTCATACATGCAGTAATCTCCTTATTAAACAATCATGAAACCCATACTCTTAGAGTTCTTTCCTGCCCATGTGTTGTCATTTTTAAAGTATGGATAGGCTGAGAATTTTCCAAGACTTAAGTTCCAGTTTCTTTTTGCTTAACAGTTTCTTCTCCCTCTACTCACCTCTCCCCAAACACATATTAGAAGATCAATTCTATCTTCAATTCATTTGGCTTCTTGCATTTAACAATAAGTTGTCAGGAGGAACCAAGTCACTACTTCAACACTTTGCTTAGAAACCTCCTCAGCTAAATATAAAATTTCATTACTCCCAAATCCCATATTTCACAAAACATTAGAACATGAACAATTCAGCCATCTTCGTTGTTACTTTATAAAAAGGATCACATTCCTCCAGTTTCCAATAACATGTTGCTTATTTTTGTCTGAGATATTATCAGAATGGCTTCTATCATCCATATTTCTACTAATATGCTGTTCTTGAGTATTATTTATATATTCTCAAAGAAGATAGAGGCTTTTTTTCCAGCTGTCTTCTTTTCTTTCTGAGCCTTCTTGATAATAGCCTTTAAAACTCCCTTCCTGGTAATATTGACTTTTTCTAGCATGTACTTCAAAATTCATATAGCCTCTACCAATTACCCAGTTCCAAAACTGCTTGCACATTTTTAGGCATTTGTTACAGCAGCACCCTATCTGTCAGTACCCATTTCTGTCTTAGTTTGGGCTGCTGTAAAAAATTACTATAGACTGTCAACAAACAATTATTTTTCATGATTGTGAAGGCTGGAAGTCTGATGTCAGGGTGCCACATGGTCAGGTTCTTAGGGAGGGCCCTCTTCCTGATTATATCCTGATTTGACCTTTCCTTAGTAACTACACACAGACAGGGAGATCTTGAGTCTCCTCTTCTTTTATAAGGGCATTAATTCCATCATAGGAGCTCTACCTTATGATGTAATCTAACCGTAATGACCTCCCAATGGCCATACCTCCAAATATCATCACATGAGGATTAGGGGTTCAACATTAGAATTTTGGGGAAACATATCTATAAGTTGCCTTTCAAATATGAGCTCTTGACTTCTGCTTATATTCCATATATGGCTTGTTATAATTTACTCATTTGTTTTGTCTCATACAGAAATAGCAAAAGTAGGATTTGTTCTCTTAAGAGTAAGGTTTGTGTATTTCCTACTGAGAACTTTGCCAGCTTCCTCTTCCTTCAGTTTTATCCCACAAATGGATGAAAACTGGACAATAAAAACTGGCCGCTGTTGAATAGGGCATTCGGAGTTCCTGAAGAAAAATGTTTTGCAATCCCAACAAGCCTGTGATCACAGACAAATCTAGACCCAGGCTTTAGAAACAATCTACAAAATGAGGATCACTGACTCAATGATTTTATACTTACTATATGTCAACTTGCTTTTCCTTACTATGTCAATATCTACTAATTTGAGATTAACCAACTCCCCTTTTCATTCAAGGGTGTAGACAATCTCCCAACTCAACCTGCATACCTTCCTTACTGTTTCCAATAGAATTCCCAAACCTTCAGTAATTAAGAACAAGTAACATTTCTAAAGCAATATGGGGACTGACATAGAGTTGCTAGCTTTTTAGTTTGCAAAATAAGGACAATAAAAAGAGAACCAATTATTTGCTAAATTTAATTTTATTAAAAATTTTATACCAAAAAATTTGGAAGGACTAAGGTTAGACTAAATATTTTTTCCAATAATTCTTTCAAACCTTACCCAACAAATCACACTCCCCACCTCCACATTCAAATGCATCTGATCTTTTCACTTTGTTCTGGGCTGGAGAAACTCTGTGATGAATCATCAGTAGGACAAATTACTCTGTTTGGGATACTCTACTCCATCATGCTCTCTTTACTATTTACGTCTTGCTAAAGATAGATAGCTCACTTTTTTTCA
Organism: Callithrix jacchus; assembly: GCF_049354715.1. Taxonomy (NCBI): domain Eukaryota; kingdom Metazoa; phylum Chordata; class Mammalia; order Primates; family Cebidae; genus Callithrix; species Callithrix jacchus. The sequence goes on from NC_133509.1 coordinate 96,920,996, forward strand.
ATCAGTTTTGAAAATGTCTCATGTGGGAGAAAACTCAAAACAAGGACTTTGTCTTATTTTACTACCATGACCTCTAGTTCCTAACAGTGCCTGGCACATAGAAGGTACTCAGAAAATTCTTGTTGAATGAATGAAGGCCATAGCTTGTCCATTTTCTGTTCCCTAACTCTGCCTGTTTGGCCAAATGGTGACTTAGTGCTTTAGTTTATCTGTGCTTATCCCCTGTGTCTTTTCCAATATGTGCAAAAAAAGCAGCATAAGAAGGGAATTTCTGATTGAGTTGAGGGCCATGCTATATCATATGCTAATACATTCTTATATCAGATTTGAGCCTTGCTGTTAGGTAATTTCCACACTTCACCATCACCTATGCTTGGCTAACATCCAGGCTTGAGCTCCAATTCTGGAAGCAAATGTGGTCTTGTTTATTTATATTCTCTCTCAGATGACTCAAGTATCAAAGTGAATAGTCCTGTATAGTAATAGATATGAGCAAATGGCATGATGTGGATAAAACTAGGAAACTATCTTCTAGCCTAGTATGTATTTATAGAGGAGAAAGCTATGAATTATGGCCAAATGTTTCTCTATTTCAATGTTTAATCAACCTTTACAAATGATTTAGTATTTAGGGTTTCAGATTTTTTTTCCTTGGGCCAATAATGGTTAATTGCTCTAAAATGTTTTTTAGCACATATTCCACCTTGTTCATATTTTTTGTTTTAACATCAAGGGAGCTTAACATATATAGTGGGTGGTGATACCTCAGGGAAGTAGAAAAAGACATAGAGTAAAATTTTGGAATTTGGGAAGAATTCTGGAAGAAACTAGATTATAAAAGATCACCCTAATTAGGTTATTCCTAATTTGGACCAACACACCATCATAAAGATGAGAAAACAGACTCAAAAATTTTAATGGCTCCTTCTCTGCCAACTTTATTGGGCTAGTTGTGATGGTGAGGACTAGAATGCAAGGAAGACCAAATACTGTAGGGAAACAGCTTATTTCCCTTGTATTCTCCATCCATGCCTGGCCTCTCTCCCTGCCCTTCTCACATATGCCTTCGATTATCTGATTGGTAAGGTGAGAAAAGAAGCCATACTTGTTCAGGCTGGGATTCCTCTCACTTTTGTTCACTCTGACATCTGCCTGCCTGCAGAGAGCAAGCAATCCAATGAGCTCCTCCATGCTATAGACTTATCAGGGTACCTGTAACACAAACACAGGCCTGCAGTTTTACAAGTACTGCCTATGTCTGTGCAGAGCTAATCTGGGGATTCATTGTCAGGAAGCCCAATTGTATCCCACACCTAAGCTCTATCAAAAATAAATATGGCATTTTGATTTTCATCTTTTCAGCTTGTAAGGGATTCTAGCTATTAAAGACAGGCAAGAAAAGAGAATAATGCTATTTATTGGATCCCTATAAGCCTAAGATATATTCGCTATTTTATGGAAGAACAGTAATACTTAGCAAGTTGGCTAAAGACAGATACCTCAGACATATTGCCCCAAATGCCAGCATCAAAGGATCAGCCAGAAACAGCTGTAACCATTTTTTTTCCCATCCCCCTGTCTCTGGGAAGCTTCACAGGTCACCAACATGCTGAGAACATGCTGAGAAGAGATGTCTGCTTTGAAAGCTCTGGGGTCACCTAATGTCCACCTACCAGTGAATGCTGAAACATGCAGTCACCTGGGCAGTTTGGGGTGTGTACAGGAAAAAAACACTCCTCCCTATCTTGGGTGTATTACTGTCTCCAGCTGAGGACTTTAGAAGAACTTCATTTGCTGTGATCATAACCCTTACCTGGTGGACCATCTAGAGAAGATTTCGCTCTCTTTCTCCCCCCTCCCCCCACACACATGTGCACACACACACACACACACCCTCCCTTTCTTCCCTTACACACATAGTTTGTCTACAGAGGTACTAAAAGCTCTGATCTTGTTAGCTTGCTATTCAGTTACTGATGCCATACCATTCCCCATACCTTTCTTCTTAGAAATTCAGACAAATCAGAAAGAAGTCTTGTTACAAACAATTTCAACAAACCGGAGTTGGAAAAGGATAGAGTATCATGATTGCCAATTTCAAAAGAAGGTCTTTTTATAGATTTTTCTCAAGTTTGGAGACTTTCCTAATCATCTTTCAAATTCCCTAACTCTGAAATAATAACAAATATTTAAAATAGCTTTGTTATTTTGTGTGATTAAAGATGCAACATATGGTGCACTAGAAAAAAATCACAAAGTTCATCAGCATAAAGCAAATAAAGGTAATTTTACCATACAGATAGTCACTGATCATATACTGATGTATTTTTCTAGACATACACATTAATTTTAAAGAGCTCATTCCACACAGGCTCTTTTGTAACCTGTTTTTTTTTTTTCTCTGACCCAATTTTAATGCTTATCCTGATAGACAACCTCAAGTGCATTTCTGTGTATCAAGATACGGCTGGAAGTAGACAGCCACAGTATTAGTGTTTCTTTAAAAAAGGCTCAGCCTCTGGTTTTTAGCAAAGCCCACTCAGTGTATGGTGACAGGGCAGCTAAGTCTCAGGATGTGAATCACTGAAGCAAATAGTAATTTGGACAAGATAGATAAAGGGATATTATTAGAGGAGCTGTCCTCTCAAAGATAATTAAGCCTTTCCAGAAGTTAATCTGGTCCATCAGTGTAATACCTGAGGATGGGAAACTTCCCTTTCATTGTCACCAAATGGCTGTCAAATACGAGTGATAGGCAGGTGGAGAAAATGAGTGATAATTGAAGTTTAAGGTTCTGTGTGATACATTTCAGTGACAGAGCTGGCATTACTCTGGAACTCCCTCATCAGCAAATGTGATCTTTCAGTGCATGCACCAATCCGTTGCTTCCTGCAACTTTCATCACAAGCATGGCTATGGTACAGGTGAAAATACACAGCTCTCGCTACTTCAGAACCCTGCCCAAATGGCAGCTATGCTAGAGTTAGAAATACTGCTTTGGTCTGAATGTTTGTGTTTCCTCAAAACTCATACGTTGAAATCAATTCCCCAGGGCAGTAGGGTTAAGAGGTAGGGTCATTGGGAGATGATTAGGTCATGAGGCTGGAACCCTCATGAATAGGATTAGTGCCCTTATAAAAGAGGCCTGAGAGAGCTCCTTCCACCATGTGAAGATAGAGTGAAAAGGTGTCCTCTTTGAGGAAGCAGGCCCTCACCAAACATGGGCTGCTGCCTTGATCTGGGACTTTCAAGCCCCCAGAACTGTGAAAAACTTCTGTTGTTGATAAGTTATTCAGTCTAAAGTAGCCCAAATGGACTAAGAAAAATACCAGAAACAACCCAGGTAAGGAGAACTTGAATGAAAGTGTCCAAAGTGGTTTCTTTCCCCTTAAACTAGTGACTGATACGGTACAAGGAAGAACACAGTTATTTTTGTAAAAATAATAATATACTTTTCCTGATTCTTTTTAAGTGAATAGACAAAACAATTGGAGGCTTGGGTAAAATTAATTTTAAAAAAATTTTCAAAAGATTGCCTCATATCCAGAAATAAATAGAATCATTTTTAATTGATATTTTAACTGTAAGTATAACACATATATGGTAAAAATTGAAACTGTGGAAAGGTTATAAAATTAAAAGTAATTCTTCCTTTTTCACTGATTACAAGCCACATGCTTTATAGGCAAACACTATTTTTTCTTGTGAATACTTAAAAAAAACCTAATTATACTGTCTTGCATTTTTTAAACTTTAGTGACCATTGAAATAGTTCCCTTTTACTCTAATTAGTATCATTTTGTCAAATATTGCTTTGAATTTTTAAATGTAATTGTTGGGGGAAAATTGGACACATCTCCACACCCCACCTTAACTATTATCTTTTCACATGTTCTGTTGTTTCTCTTGTCCTTAGGCAAATCCTACAGTTTTGACCCCCTTTTTTTAAAAATAAGAATAGTATCCCATTAGTAACTAAGACTTGGTTTCAAGTTTTAAAATTCCTAACAAATTCTAAATGGTTGAGTCTCACATCCAATTCATAGCCTCTTTTCTCTCTTCCTATCTTGGGTCATACTCCCAACTGGGACCCACAGGGGAAAAGGATGTGATCTAATCTTCAATTTTTCTATATTTCCTCTGCCTTTCATTTTAGTACTTACAGAGGAGAGGAGATCAGATGCAAGGGAAAAATCTTTACTTACCTAGTCCTATAATTAAGGTCTTCTCTTGGCTGATACTGGCCAAAAGAAGCCCTCTGTTGCAGGTGTCTAAGTGCTGGTTCTTTGAGCCACTTGTCTGAGTTCTCACAGATCAGAGCTCCCTTACATGGGTGATGCACATGCCAACTGAGGTTAACTATGTATCTGTCCATTGTTCCTTGCTCTCTCTCAGCTGTTGCCCAGCAGTAACTCTTTTTCAGTATTTAGCCTTTGATCTGCTGATGGTAGAGGATGAGATGATGATTTCTTATCAACTTAGAATTGTGTTAGAGTTGTAGAAATATGTTTGGCAGCACTTCTTTAGATTATACTTATTGTTACCTTCAATATTGAGTCTTTGACAAAGTTCTTCAACAAAAAGAAGAGTCCCACTCAAGTATCAAGTTTTATATTTGTTGAAGATCAAAGACACCTGAGTTCCTGTCTGAGCTCTACCATATACTCACTTGGGCAAATTATTTCATTTTATCTTCATGTTTCTCTTTTGTTTTTCTTCAGCTTTTATTTTAGGTTCACAGGGTACATGTACAGGTTTGTTTCATGGGTAACTTGCATTATGATGGGGTTTGGTGTACAAATGACTTCATGCCCCAAGCAGTGAGCATAGTGCCTGATGGGTAGTTTTTCAGTCTTCCTCCTCCTAACCTCCCCTCTCAAGTAGGCTCTAGTGTCTATTGTTCCCATCTTTGTGTCCATGTGTACACAATAGTTAGCTCCCACTTATCAGTGAGAACATGTGCTATTTGGTTTTCTGTTCCTGGGTTAATTTGCTTAGGATAATGGCCTCCAGCTCTATCCATGTTGCTGCAAAGAACAGGATTCCATTTTCTAAATGGCGATATAGTATTTCCTGTGTATGTGTACCACATTTTAAAAATCCAGTCCACTGTTGATGGGCATCTAGGTTTATTCCATGTCTCTGCTATTGTGAATAGTACAGTAATGAACATGCGAGTGCATGTGTCTTTTTGGGAGAAAGATTTACATTTCTTTGGGCATCTAACTGGTAATGCGATGATTGGGTTGAATAGTAGTTCTAAATTCTTTGAGAAATATCCAGACTGGTTTCCACAGTGGTTGAACTAAGTTACATTCCCAGCCAGCAATACGTAAGCATTCTCCTTCCGCCACAACCTTGCCAGCATTTGTTATTTTTTGACTTTTTTATAATTGCCATTCTAACTGGTGTGAAATGGTATCTTTTTGGGGTTTTGATTTCATTTTTCTAACAATTAATGATGTTGAACATTTTTTCATGTGTTTGTTGGCTGTATATATGTTGTCTTTTGAGAATTGTCTGGTCATGTCCTTTGCCCATTTTTTTAATGGGGCCGTTTATTTTTTGCTTGTTGCTTTGTTTAAGTACCTTATAGATTTTGGGAGTTAGACTTCTGTCAGAGGCATAGTTTGTGAATATCTTCTCCCATAATGTAGGCTGTTTACACTGATAATAGTTATTTTGCTGTGCAGAAGCTCTTTAGTTTAATTAGTAACACTTACCTATTTTTGGTTTTGTTGTAATTGCTTTTGGAGATTTCATCGTGAAATCTTTGGCAAGACCTGTGTCCAAAATGGATTTCCTTCTAGAGTTTTTACAGTTTTAGGTCTTATATTTAAGTCTTTAAGCCATTTGAGTTGATTTCTTTATAAGATGAAAGAAAGGGGTCCAGTTTCAGTCTTCTGCATATGGCTAGCTAATTATTCCAGCACCATCTCTTGAATCCAGGGAATCCTTTCCCCATTGTTTGTTATTGTCAACTTTGTTGAAGATCAGATGGCTGTAGGCGTATGGCTTTATTTATAGGTTCTTTAACCTGTTTCATTAGTTCATGTGTCTGTTTTTGTATGGTGCAATGCTGCTTTGGTTACTGTAGGCTTGTAGTATAGTTTGAAGTCTGATGGTGTGAATCCTCTAGCTTTATTCTTTTTGCTTAAAATTTCTGCGGCTATTTGGGCTCTTTTTGGTTATGTATGAATTTAAAGGAATTGTTTCTAATTCTGTGAAGAATGTCATTTGCAATTTGATAGAAATAGCATTGAATCTATAAATTGTTTTGGGCAGTACAGCCATTTTAACAATATTGATTCTTCCTATCCATGATGACATGTTTTTCCGTTTTTGTAATCTTCAATTTCTTTAATGTTTTGAAATTCTCATTGTGGAGATCTTTCACTTCTCCAATTAGACTTATTCCTAGCTATTTTATTCTTACTGAAGCTATTGTAAATGAGATTACATTTTTGATTTGGCTCTCAGCTTGGGTGTTACTGTAGTTTTTAAATGCTACTGATTTTTGTACTTTGATTTTGTATCCTGAAGCTTTACTGAAATTGTTTGTCAGAACTAGGAGCCTTTGAGAAGAGACTAGAAGTTTTCTAAGTATAGAATCACAGTATATATGAGGAGAAATAGTTTTAGTTCTTATCCTTTTTATTTGGATGCCTTTTATTTTTTTCTCTTCTCTGATTGCTTTGTCTATGACTTCCAGTGCTATGTTGACTAGGAGTGGTGACAGTGGGTACCTTTGTCTTGTTGTGGTTCTCAAGGGGAATGCTGATAGCTTTTGACCATTTGGTATGATGTTGGCTGTAGGTTTGTCATAGTTGACTCTTATTATTTTGAGGTATCTTCATTTGATGCCTAGTTTGAGTTTTTTTTCCCCATGAAGGGGTGTTGAATATTATCAAAGGCCTTTTCTGCAACTATTGAGATAAGTATGTGGTTTCTGTTTTTAGTTCTGTTTATGTGATGAATCACATTTATTTACTTGCATGTGTTGAATCAAGCTTGCATCCCAGCAATAAGGCCTACTGGATTATGGTAGATTAGCTTTCTGATGTGTTGCTGGATTTGGGTTTCTAATATTTTGTTGAGGATTTTTGCATCTATCTTCATCAGGTGTATTAACTTGAAGTTTTCTTTTTTCATGTCTCTCCCTCATGTTTTGGTATCAGAATAATACTGACCTAATAGAATGAGTTGGGGAAGAGTGCTCCCCTTTGCTTTTTTTTTTTCTTTGAAATACTTTCAGTAGAATTGATGTCAGCTCTTCTTTGTGCATGCGTTAGAATTTGACTGTGAATCTGTCTAATCCAGAGGTTTTCCTAGTTGTTAGTTTTTCTGTTCCTGATTCAAGATCTTGTTTTTTGGACTACTCAGGGTTTCAATTTCTTCCTGGCTCAATTTTTGGATGTTGTATGTTTCTAGGAATTTATCCATTTCTTGTAGGTTTTCTAGTTTGCCTGCACAGAGGTGTACATAATAGTCTCTCAGAATTTCTTGTATTTCTGTGGGGTTGGTGTTAATGTTCCTTTTGTCATTTTTCATTGTTTTTATCTGGGTCTTTTTTTTCTTTATTAGCCTAGCTATCAGTCTATCAATCTTGTTCTTTCAGTAGACCGACTTTTGGTTTGCTTCTTTTGTAGAGATTCTCACATATCAATTTTGTTTTGTTCAGCTCTGATTTTGGTTATTCTGTTTTGCTAGCTTTGATTGCTCTTGCTTTTCTAGTTCTTTTTGTTTGTTTGTTTGTTTTGTTTCGAGATGGGGTTTCACTCTTGTTACCCAGGTTGGAGTGCAATGGTGCGATCTTGGCTCACTGCAACCTCTGCCTCCTGGGTTCAGGTAATTCTCCTGCCTCAGCCTCCTGAGTAGCTGGGATTACAGGCACATGCCACCATGCCCAGCTAATTTTTTGTATTTTTAGTAGAGACGGGGTTTCACCATGTTGACCAGGATGGTCTCGATCTGTTGACCTCATGATCCACCCGCCTCGGCCTCCCAAAGTGCTGGGATTACAGGCTTGAGCCACTGTGCCCAGCCACTTTTCTAGTTCTTATAGTTGGTATGTTAGTTTGTTAATCTGAGATCATTTTACCTTCTTGATGTAGGTGTTTAATGCTGTAAACATTCCTCTTAATATTGTTTTAGTTGTATCCCAGAGGTTTTGGTATGTTGTATCGTTGTTTTCATTAGTTTCAAAGAATTTTTTTGATTTCTGACTTCATTTCATTCTTTAATGAAAAGTCGTTCAGGATGAGGTTGTTTAATTTTATGTAATTGTCTAGTTCTGAGAGATCTTCTTGGTATTAATTTTCTATTTCTATTTCTGTTGTCCAAGAGTGTGGTTGGTATGATTTCAGTTATTTTGAATTTGTTAAAAATTACTATATGGTCTAACATGTAGTGGATCCTAGACTATGTGCTGTGTGCAGATGAGAAAAAATGTGTATTCTGTTGTTTTGGGTGGAGTATTCTGTAGATGTCTGTTGGTTCCATTTGTGAAGTGTCAAGTTCAGAATATCTTTATTAGTTTTCTACCTCACTAATCAGTCTAACATTGTCATTGGGGTGTTGAAATCTGCAAGTATTACTGTGTGGTTATCTAAGTGTCTTTGTAGGTCTCTAAGAACTTGTTTTGTGAATCTGGTGCTCCAATGTTGGGTGCATACATATTTAGGTAGTTAAGTATTTTTGTTGATTGAATCCTCTATGTAATTTCCTTCTTTGACCTTTTTGATTATTGTTGGTTTAATGTCTGTTTCATCTGAAATAAGAAAAGCAGCCCCTGCTCTTTTTGTTTTCTGATTGCTTAGTAAATCTTTCTCCATTCTATTACTTTGAGCCTATGAGTGTCATTGCATGTGAGACAGATCTCTTGAAGACAGTGTAAAGTTGGGTCTTGATTCTTTATCTAACATGCCACTCTGTGTCTTTTAAGTGAGGCATTTAGCCCATTTACGTTAAAGATCAATATTGATAGCTAAGGATTTTATCCTGTATCATGTTAGCTGGTTGTTATGTGGACTTGATTATATAGTTGCTTTACTGTGTCAGTGGGCTGTGTACTTATGTGTGTTTTTGTGGTGGCAGGTATTAGTCTTTTGTTTCTATATTTAGCATTCCTTTAAGGTCCTCATGTAAGGCAGGTCTGGTTGTTACGCATTCCTTTAGCATTTGCTTGTTTTAAAAGGATTTTATATCTCCTTCACTTACCTACCAAGCTTAGTTTGGCTGGATATGAAATTCTTGGTTGGAATTTTTTTTCTTTAAGGATGCTGAATATAGGTCCCCAATCTCTTCTGGATTGTAAGAATTCTGCTGAAAGGTCCACAGTTAGCCTGACAAGTTCCATTTTCAGGTGATCTGATCTTTCTCTCTTCCTGACTTTAACATTTTTTCTTTCACATTGACCATGAATAATGTAACGTCTGTTTCTTGGGAATGGTCATCTTATATAGTATCTCACAAGGATTCTCTACATTTTGTGAATTTGAATGTCAACCTCTAGTGAGTTGGGATATTTTTGTGGACACTATCTAAAGTGTGTTTTTCAATTTGCTTGGTCTCACTCCATCTCTTTCAGGAATGTCAATTAGTTTTAGCTTTGGTCTCTTTACATAATCCCATATTTCTTAGAGGTTTCATTCTTTTTAAAATTATTTTTTCTATATTTTTGTTTGCATTGATTCAAAGGAACAGTCTTTGAGCTCTGAGATTCTTTCTTCAGCTTGGTCTATTCTGTTATTAATGTTTCCAATTGTATTATGAAATTCCTGTAGGGAATTCTTCATTTCCAGAAGTTCAGTTTGATTATTTCTTAAAATGGCTATGTCATCTTTCAACTCATGGATAATTGTATAGCTTTCTTTAGATTGTATTTCAGCCTTCTCCTGTATCTCATTGACCTCCCTTGCCATCCAGATTCTGAATTCTATGACTGTCATTTCAATCTGATTAAGAACTATTGCTGAAGAACTGGTACAGTCAATTGCAGGTAAGAGGTAATTCTGGCTTTTAACATTGCTAGAATTCTTGGGCTGGTTCTTTCTCATTTGTGTGGGCTAAGGTTTCTTTGATCTTTGAACTTGCTGTATTTTGGATGGGGATTTTTGTTTTTACATCCTTTGATGCCCTTGACTGACTCTGATATAAGTTGGATTTAGTTGATTGGTTTCATTTCTGCTTGCAGGGGGCCAAAGCTCAGCTCAGCATTCATGACCTGTGTGTTCTAAACTCGAGGGGTTGGGACCAGGCCCATGGCTTTGTCTGGCCTCTCAAGGTCAAACACCAGTTGTGCTGGAGGAGTTCAGGTACTCCCAGTCTTCTGGCAATGACTCTGTGACTTGAGCTGTGAACAAAAGCACTCTGGTGGGGTGGCAGTGGAGTTATGTGTGCATATGTACCTGTGGGGCAGCAGAGGGAGGCTGTGGCAAGTGTGCACCAGCATGGGAAGGCTATAGCTGGTTACATGTTGGTGGAAATCTGTCTGCAAAAGTGTTATATTGGGCATATGGGGGCTTCTGGTGAAAGAGCTATAATGGTAGCTACAGTCAAGCATTTCATTGGGGCAGCTGAGGGTGCACTGCAAGTGGGTGAGGCCACTCAGGGAGCCTGGGAGAGGCTGGCAGACAGGGACATTTATATCAGACTGGCCCCATCCCATGAGAAAGACAGCCCTACTCTCTTTGGATCTGGCAGCTAACAAAGACCAAAGCCACCTAGAATAGTATGATGAGGCTTGGCAGATAAGCACCCATGTTCGTGCTCCACTGTAGCTATTCATGCACCAAACCCTCTGGGCTCCATGCAGACTAGGGGTCTGTCACTGCAACTCTCCAGGCAGTTTGGTTTGTCTGGTTTGGTTGTGGGGTCTCCTGTGGCTAGGATCCCAGAGGTCTCTGACAAGAGCTGGCCATTCCAGGCATGTTTCACTCACCCTTCTTTAGGAGCTGCTCAGGGCCAGGAATGAGTTCTGGTGCTCAGCAAGCCCATGTAGGAATCCCAGCTTCCTCCCAGAATCAGTCCTCCTTCTGTCCATTCTCAGGGCCTTCTATCCAAGATCTCTTTGAAGTGTGCTGGTTTACTTGATGATCTGGTCTCTTTCAGTGGAAGACACTCTTCCTGGTTGCATTGTGTTTGCCATCTTTGAAATGGGACTCACCAGTTGTGAAAGTGCTATCAAGTTGATATACATGAATATGCTTGGAAAAAAAAGAACAATGGCCTTGGATCCCAAAGTAACTTGGCTCCAGGGGCTTCTCCAGGTTCCTCTGCCATCCAGTGGCTGATACCAAGAAGAAATGACAGATTTTTTTCTTCTTGGGCTAAGGGAATATAGCATGTGTTTTTCTTTTTGATTGATATTATTGCATAATGAAAACCTTTCATGTTGAAATGGCCTTTCTTAGGCTGTGATAAAAATGACTTCTTTATATATATGTGTAAGGGAAACAATGTGATTGACTTTGATGGGAAAGAAGAAAATAGAGGGGTAGCAATAATTCAGGAAGCAGGTAGTCTTCTTTGCTCAGATTTACACTGTGCTTTAGGACAGTGTTCTAAGTGTTCAGCCTGAGATGATTTATTGCCAGCCCCAACCCCAAACATTCACCTTTCTTCTAAGAGCTCTCACTGTTTGGAAAGGAAAAGAGTTGCTGCTACTTGCAGAAAAAGAGCAATTGAACAAACCAAAGGCAGTATTTTCGAGCTCTTTAGTTTACCCTCTGGAAGATGAAAATATTGTTTGAGTAGATACTGAAAGTCTTCATCTGCTATGTGCACAAAAGATTAGAGAATATTCTACAAGCAACAATTGCCAGAACAGAAAAATGCTAAAAGAGATTATCTCTAACAAAGCTTTCCTTGATCCCACCTTACCCCACCCACCTCCTCTAGAGATACCTCTCTTGCTTCTAAGAGTCACAGCAATTCATTCCTCTCTTAAGGCACTTATTCATAGTTTATCTATTTATTTGTCCTTTGCTAGCCTATAAGGGAGGAAAGGTATTTGTCTTATTTGTTCTCTTTTTGGAACCTGTGTGTTCCAGGTCACATCAGCACATGACAACAAAAAAGCTCACAGAGTTTTGTTTCTCTATGGAGCAAAACTTTGTTTTATTTCACTGTGTCTATGACAAAAATAAAGAACTCAGCAACCTAAATTATTTATTGTAGGTTCCTATTAGAAAGGAAAGGAGTGTCTTTAGCAGTAAATTGCACAACATTATGCTGCTGAGTCTGACCCACAGACTCTGGCCAAGTGATGAATGAAAGGAGTTCACAGACATAGGTGTTTTGCCTGTGAGAGCGGGGCTAGGGAACCCCACAGCTTACAGACTCTGAAGAGGGAGTCAAGTCGTGCAACCCCATATGCCAGAGACACTTGTATTTATTTTAGCACAGATTTAATGACAAAGGTCTGGAGCCAATACCACTTCTGGGTAATTAACGTTCCAACCCTCTGAGTAGAGAGCAATGATGCACATGGGTGATCAAAGGTTGGTTTGGGTTGTGGATGGGGGGAGTTAGGTAAATAAGCTATTTAGATAAACTCCTCTACATTCCCTTGTTATCTGCTCTTTGCTATTAGCTCAAGGTAAGAGAATCAGGCTGCCTTCGGCCATAACCCTTTCCTGAAGCTTTTGCAAACCCTTCTGGCCTTCCAAGAAAGTTTGCATCTTTCCTATAATTTTTCACATCACACTGACTTATCTCCTGCATTATACTTAAAGTAAATTCTTGAGACCTGGGAGCCATTTTTGCTTGTGAAAGAACTTACTGTGCTCAGAGGCAAGATTATACGATACTATAATAGTCACCAGGCTACTTTCCTTTCTTGGCTGCAGTTTACTGGGAGGGTTTTACCTAGGTGTACATAAGAATGTCTCAAACTCAGGTGCCTTAACATTCCTACCTTTGTTCCTCAATGAATTCATTCAATATATGTTTTTTGAGGATTTACAATATGCAATCTCTTAATCCACTCTTGTTTCATCCTTCAGTGGACATAGTATACTCTTACAGTGATCTTTGATTGCACAAAGAAAGGTATGGAACCTATCTTTTTCTCAACATCAAGTCTTCACAACTGAGAAAGCACCATGGAGTAAATCTAGCAGGTTCTGTGCCAGTAAGCCATGGTATGGCAGCCACACAAACCCTTCATCAGCTGTTCAGTCCCCTTACTATTTACTGAGTACAAAATCTTGAGAGTGGTAAAACAAGCTGAGTAAGACAAGTGCCTGCCCTATAGGGTGGGGGGGTGATTGAGTCTTTAGCATCAGGTGTGTGTTTGTGTATGCATGTGCGTGAGTGTGATTGTGATTTATTGTTCATCTGCCTCAACTTATTAGACTTTCAGCATATTGGAAGTCAGTCTGTATTTTTAAAACCTTTTATTTTTTATATTAAACAGGAAAATTGACCTTCTTGGGGTATACAGTTCTATGACAGGTATAGATTTGTGATTTGTGTAACTCCCACTGTAATCATGATATGGAACAGTTAAACACTCCTCCCACTCATATCCCCTGGTCACCACTGATCTGTTCTCTCTCTCTGTATAGTTGTTTTACAGAATGTTATAGAAACATTCTGTAAAAGTATGTAACTTTTCAAAACTGGTCTCTTTAACCCAGGATCATGACTTTAGGATATATCCATGTTGTTACATGTGTCAGTAGTTCATTCCTTTTTCTTGCTGAGTAACGTTCTGTTGTATGAACCTAAACGTGCATTTATCCATTCAACCATTGAAAGGGATTTGTTTTTAATGTTTTGGTGATTGTGAACAGAGATGCTATAAATGTTTATGTGCAGGTTTTAGTGTGAACATGTCTTTAATTTTCCAGGGAAAATACTATGACTGGACTACTGAATCATATGTAGGTGTATGTTTACCTTTATAAGAAATTACCAAGCTATTTCTGACCATTTTGCAGTCCCTCAAGCAAACATATGATGGTTCCAATTATTCTGTGTAGTTAACAGCACCTAGTATTCTGTCTGTATTTTTCATATTGGCCATTCTAATTGGTATATAGTGATAGCTCATCATTGTTTTGTTTTCCCAGAATATCTAATGATGTTGGACATTTTGTTATGAGCTTATCTGCCTTCTTTGAATAATTTTTGGTAAAGCCTTCTGACTGTTTTTTATTTTATTTTATTTTATTTATTTATTTTTTAAATTTTTTATTGGATTTTAGGTTTTGGGGTACATGAGCAGAGCATGCAAGACAGTTGCGTAGGTACGCACATGGCAGTGTGCTTTGCTTTGCTTCTCCCCTTCACCCACATTTGGCATTTCTCCCCAGGCTATCCCTCCCCACCTCCCCCTCCCACTGGCCCTCCCCTTTTCCCCCCAATAGACCCCAGTGTTTAGTACTCCCCTTTCTGTGTCCATGTGTTATCATTTTTCATCACCCACCTATGAGTGAGAATATGCGATGTTTCATTTTCTGTTCTTGTGTCAGTTTGCTGAGGATGATGTTCTCCAGATTCATCCATGTCCCTACAAACGACACAAACTCATCATTTCTGATTGCTGCATAATATTCCATGGTGTATATGTGCCACATTTTTCCAATCCAGTCTATTAATGGGCATTTGGGTTGATTCCAGGTCTTTGCTATTGTAAACAGTGCTGCAATGAACATTCGTGTACATGTGTCCCTATAGTAGAACGATTTACAGACTTTTGGATATATACCCAGTAATGGGATTGCTGGGTCAAATGGAATTTCTATTTCTAAGGCCTTGAGGAATCGCCACACTGTCTTCCACAATGGTTGAACTAATTTACACTCCCACCAACAGTGTAAAAGTGTTCCTTTTTCTCCACATCCTCTCCAGCATCTGTTGTCTCCAGATTTTTTAATGATCGCCATTCTAACTGGCGTGAGATGGTATCTCAGTGTGGTTTTGATTTGCATCTCTCTGATGACCAGTGACGATGAGCATTTTTTCATATGATTGTTGGCCTCATATATGTCTTCTTTCGTAAAGTGTCTGTTCATATCCTTTGCCCACTTTTGAATGGGCTTGTTTGTTTTTTTCCTGTAAATCTGTTTGAGTTCTTTGTAAATTCTGGATATCAGCCCTTTGTCAGATGGGTAAACTGCAAAAATGTTTTCCCATTCTGTTGGTTGCCGATTCACTCTAGTGACTGTTTCTTTTGCCGTGCAGAAGCTGTGGAGTTTCATTAGGTCCCATTTGTCTATTTTGGCTTTTGTTGCCAATGCTTTTGGTCTGACTGTTTTTAAATTGGGAAGTTTATTTTCTTGTTATGGAGCTTTGAGAATTCTTTGCATATTCAGATACAGATCCTTCGAATGTGTGATTTGCAAGAATTTCTTCCCAGTTGGTATTTTGTCTTTGAAGTCTCTTACTGGTCATTGGCAGAGCAAAAATTTTTTATTTTGATGGAGTTCAATTAATGAATTTTTTTCTTTTCTAGATTGTACTTTTGGTGTCACATGTAAAATCTCTTTTCCTAAGGTCAGATTATGAAGTTTTTTTTCCCTTGATTTCTTCTAAAAATTTTATAATTATGTTTTATATTTATATATATAATCCATCCTAAAATTTTGTGTAATTTTATACATTTTTACATAATTTTACATATTTTATATAATTTTCTGTCCATTTCTCCATCTGTCCTATCTTTGCTTTACTGGATAGGATCCTGGGTATAATGTTAAATAAAAGTTGTGATAGTAGATATTATTGCCTGATCTTGGGGGGAAAGTATTCAGTATTTCATAATTAAGGATGATGTCAGGGGTACAAGGTCAAGGTTTATTTTATGCTTTTGCATTGTGGATTATCAATCAATTGTTTTGGAACAATATTTTGAAAAGATTGTGTTACCTCTGCTGAATTCTCTTTGCATCTATTAAAATTGTTTTTTTTCTGGTCATATTTCTGGAGGTTTGCTTCTAGATTCTATTCTGTTAATCCATGTGTTCATCTTTTCACCAGTCTCATACTGTTGTATTACTGTAGATTTATTTTGTAATCTTAAAATTGGATAGTATGAGTCTTCCAAGTTTATTCTTTTTTATTCAAAATTACATTTCCCTTGCCTTCCCATAGACATTTTAGTATCAATTCGGCTAATTTTATACCATAAATCTTGCTGGGGATTTTATTGGGATTGCATGAAATCTGAGATTGTTAGAGAAAGAGAGAATTGAAATCTTACCTATGCTGTTTTCCAATCCACAAACATAGTACATTTATCACTTTATTTAGGTGGTCTTTGAATTCTTTCATCAGAGTTTTATTGTTTTTAATATACAGTTTCTGCCCATGTTTTGTTAGATGTAAACTAAGATATTACATATTTTCAGAGCTATTGTAAATTGTATTATTTTAACTTTGCTTTTCCAATTATTCATTACTATTATATTAATTTTCTATTGCTATTGTAACAAATTGCCACACATTTAGTGGCCTTAAACAACACAAATTTGTTATCTTACTATTTATTCTGTAGTACAGAAATCCAACTGGAGTCTCACTGGGCTAAAATTAAAATTGTTAGCAGGACTGTTTCTTTCTGAAGGCTCTTGGGAGAATTCTTGTTTTTTTTTTAGATTCTAGAGGCTAACCACATTCCTTTGCTCATGGCTCCCTTCTTCCATCTGCAAAACAAACAATGTCAAGTAAAGTTCTCTGACTTCCATCCACCTCTGCCTCTCCCTCTGATTATAGGTAAAAATATTTTGCAATTTTAAGGAATTATGCAATTATTTTGGGCCCACCTGGATAATCCAGGATAATCTCTCTATTTCAAGGCCCAAAACCTTAGTATTCACAAGTCCTTTTTGCCATGTAAAGTAATATATTAACAGGTTCTGGGAATCTTGACGTATTGTTGTGGTTGTCTTTGGAAGGTCATTATTCTACCTAGCACAGCTAATATATAGAAATATGGTTGATATCTTAGTGTTGGCCTTGTATCCTGTGATCTTGTTAAACATAGTTTATTAGTTGCAGATTTTTACCTCCTAGATTTATGGGATTTTATACACAATTATGTCATCTGTGTTTGACTTTATGGGATTTTATACACAGTTATGCCATCTGTGTTTATTTTTTCCTTTTCATTTTGTATGGTTCTCTTCCCTCTGTCCTTCTGCCCGTTATCTCATCTGTCCTTTCTTTCCTTTATTATAATGGTGAAAATTTTGAGTACAATGTTTAATAAAAATTATGATAGTGGACATTATTGCTTGATCTTAGAGAGAAAGCATTCAGTATTTCACCATTGAGAATGATGTTAGTTTTAGGTTTTTGCAGATGCCTTTATGCTTAGTTTAAGAGTTCTTAATCATAACTGGATGTTAAATTTTGTCAAATGCTCGTTTTTCTGCACCAATTGATAGAATCATTCTATTTTTATTTAGACTTTAACATAATTGACTCTATTGAGTTTGTACATTGAACTAGCCTTGCCGTTCCAGAATAAATACCACTCGATCCTTTTACATGATTCCCTTTATATATTGCTAGAGTAAAATTACTTCTTAATTGACTCTTACATCTATGCTTATGAGGGATATTGGTTTATCATTTTCTTTCTTTAATATTGTCTTTGTCCCATTTCAGTAGCAGGACTAACTTGGCCTTATAATATTCATTGGAAAGTATTGCCTTTTCTAATATTATTCAGAAGAGTATGGGTACAATTGGTGTTAATTCTTTATAAAATGTTTGGTAAATTCTTAAGTAAAATCAGAGGGCCTAGAACTTACTGTTTTGGGAGTTTTAAATTACAGACTGAATTTATTTAATAGTTGTAGAACTTTTCAGATTATATGTAATTTGAATAAGTTTATGTAGTTTCTGATTATTGAGAAATTGTCAATTGCATATTCTCTTAATGTCCTTTTAATATCTGTGGACTTTGTAATGATATCTCTTTTATTCCTGATACTGATTGTACCTTTTCTCCCTCTCTTTAAAATCTGTTAGTATTGCTAAAGGTTTATCAAGAAATAAAACACATCTGGATATGAAAGAATGAGGTTAAAGTGTCTCTGCTGTTGACATGATCACATGTACAGATAATTTTAAAATAAAAAATTATTAGGATGAGTAAACAAATGCATTGAAGTTGCAGGTTACAAGGCCATCACACAAAGATCAGTAACATTTCTATATTTTAATAATGAACTATTCAAAAATTAATCCCATGTTGTCAAAAATACTTAGCAGTAAATTTAACCAAGGAGATGAAAGATCTGTACATAGAAAACTATAAAAGCTTGATGAGATAAATTGAAGAAGACAAAAATAAAAGATATGATCATGGATTGGAAGATTAATATTGTTAAAATAGCCATACTACTCAAAGGAATGTACAGATTTAGTGTCATTTGTATCAAAATTTCATATCATTTTTCACAGAATATAAAAAAAATATTTGAAATATGTGTGAAACCAGAAGAGACTTCAAATAACCAAAGCAATCTTCAGCAAAAAACAAAAACAAAAACAAAACTTGGAGGCATCACACTCCGTGATTTCCAAATATATTATAAAATGACTTATAATCAAAACACCATGAAACTGACATAAAAACAGACATGTAGATCAATGGAACAGGATAGAAAACCCAGAAATAAATTCAAGTATATAAGGGCAATTGATTTTCAACAAAGATGCCACAATTAATACGGCACAAATGTACCAAGGAATACGCAATGGTGAAAGGACAATCTCTTCAATAAATGATCTTGGGAAAACTGGATATCCAAATTTATATGATTCAGTTCTATGTCCCCACCCAAACCACATCTTGTAGCTCCCATGTGTTGTGGGAGGGACATGGTGGAAGATGATTGACTCACGGGGCAAGTCTTTCCCAAGCTGTTCTCATAATAGTGAATGGGTCTCATTAGATTTGATAGTTTTAAAAAGTGGAGTTTCTCTGGGCAAGCTCTCTCGTTGCCTGCTGCCATTCATGTAAGACGTGGCTTGCTCCTCCTTTCCTTCTGCCATTATTGTGAGTATTCTCCAGCCATGTGGAATTGTAAGTTCATTAAACCTCTTTCTTTTGTAAATTGCCCAGTCTTGGGTATGTCTTTATTAGCACTGTGGGAACAGACCAACACAGTAAATTGGTACCAGGAGAGTGGGGCATTGCTGAAAAGATACCTGAAAACATAGAAGTGACTTTAGATCTGGGTAGCAGGCAGATGTTGGAACAGTTTGGAGGGCTCAGAAGAAAATAGGAAAATGTGAGAAAGTTTGGAACTTCCTAGAGACTTGTTGAATGGCTTTGACAAAAATGCAGATAGTGATATGAACAATAAGGTCTCAGATGGAGAAGAGGAAACTTGTTGAAAACTGGAGCAAAGGTTACTATTGTTATGGTTTAGCAAATAGACTGGTGGCATTTTGTCCCTGTGCTAGAGATCTGTGGAACTTTGAACTTGAGAGAGATAATTTAGGGTATCTGGTGGAAGAAATTTCTAAGCAGCAAAGCATTCAAGAGGTGACTTGGGTGCTGTTAAAGGTATTCGGTTTCAAAAGGGAAACAGAGAATAAGTTTGGAAAATTTGCAGCCTGCCAATGAAATAGAAAAGAAAATCTCATCTTCTGAGGAAAAATTTGAGCTGGCTGCAGAAATTTGCTAAAGTAATGAGCTGAATGACAATCCCTAAGATGAGGTCAGCATGCTCCACTGAGACAGAAGCTCCATTGGGTGTAGCTGTCTTTCACAATGACTCCCCCTCTTATTCTGATACTGTGACCTTCCAAATTAAAATTACTACCCTATTCAAACCCAATCTCAGGTCTCTTGCTTGATGGGTTTCCTTTGTTCATTTTTCAAGATAATTTCCTGAGTGAACACTCATTTCTACTTCCTGGGGAATACCTCATCTCCAAATACAGGGTATGATTTGTTCCTGTAGCCCTGTTAAATCAGTCACAAAACAGTCTAACATTGTTTCATTCTTTTGTACTTTTATTGTACAACTTCTTAAACATGTTTTTCATCTTTTGTAAATATTTGTATTTTAATAAAACCATCCTTTTATAAAGGACATCCAGGAATAATGACTTACAGGGCTCTGGAATAGTAATCTTCAATCCAAGATGGCACCTGTCAGTGAGGCTCAAGGTGACCAGTTAGCTTACTCCACTAGCTCTCCCATTATGGAGAGAATATTTGGATGGGTCATCTTGGTTTGTCCTTTCCCATGTTGGTCTGCACTTTATACATATAGCATTATTGGCAGTCATTCCATGACTAGAAGACAGCATTCTAGCAAGTTTGGGGCTGTTTGGTGCTTAGCTAGCAGAAACAAAGTATCCCATAGTGGTCAGCTTACTTCAGCTCCTACCACTGCTTTCAGGCATTATATTGGGGCTTGCACTTTTTGTCACTGCAGTATGCTAAGCAGTGGCTAATTGAGAAGCTTTCTCTCTCATGTCTCTTAGTTTGGCTGCGCACTGAGCAAGATTCCTTACATTTTCACTCTTCAACGTGCTGATGCAGAATTAATAGGTAGTCAATATTTCTGCCCAAATACTTAAAGAAAATGGTGTTAATGGTAGGCTGTACATAATGGTTTTATCCCTCAATTTAGAAGTGAGGCAAACATGTAACATGCTATTTCTAACCTTGTTCACAGCACCTTCTGCATCACTTTTAACATTTGGTTGACTCAGCTTTGGAGCTCACCAGAAGTAAGCTTAGATGATGAGGCCCAGAGAATTGGTTACTAAAAGAAGCAACTGTCACTCAAAGCCTCTTTCTTTCTCTGAGAGTATTTTAGTATGAAATCTGTTTATTGAGCAGAATTTTTCACATAATATCTGGGTTATTTTGGGTGATTGTGATTCCTGATGAGATAAGTTTGTGCACAAAGAATGAAGCAATTGCATGCTTCCCTGTTACCAGTCCGAGGGACCAGAAATGTATAAACACTAATTCTAGGGACTTGCTAGCTTAGTTTGTGGTTAAGCTGCCTGATTGACAGTGTTTTTCTGTGAAAAATATGCCTTTATGTATTTTAGCACCACCCTCCCCTGCTGCTGCCCCTCCTCCACCCCCTAAGAAGTTGAATAGGCCTTCAGGAGCAAACCCAGGGTTTATAATGTGCTTTGCAGATCTGGCATAATCTGCCATTCATAGTTTTTATTTCAGCTAGTCTCCATCCTTGGAGGTCTCATCTCCTCTGGAAGCTAGGGCTTGCTGATGTTACCTCTCTCCCTACTCAACTCCCACATTCAAGGGCCAAAAATTGACAAATGACTTTTTTTTTTCTTCTTGCTTCCTTACATGTCTAAGTCCTGGATATCCTCCAATGCTCAGTTCAAATCCCTCAAATCTCAGTTCTTGCATGAATCATCCCATGCTCTGTGCCATGGCACTGTGTGATTCTGAGAAAGGAGAAGACCTACTATTGGAACTATTTTTAATCCTCTTCTTTCTCTTATATGTACCTCAAATCCAGTTGATATTATTTTCCTTAACTACATGTAAGAAACTTGAAGCAGTCTGAACTATACTACGGTACTTCATCTGTATTACTACTATAATTTTCTTTTCTTCGCTAAACAATAAACCCCTTGAGAGTACTCATCTTTCAGTTCCTTGAAGCAACTTGCTCAAGCAGCATTAATGCCTAGTTAATGTTTATTGTTTTATGTGAATATTAGAAATGAAGATAGGGGTCAGACAAAATATCCCAACTTGGCTTAGAGATCATAATTCTTGGCTGAGCATGGTGGTTCCAGCCTATAATCCCAGCACTTTGGGAGGTCGAGGCAAGTGGATCACCTGAGGTCAGGAGTTTGAGACCAGCCTGGCCAACATGGCGAAACCCGTCTCTACTAAAGATACAAAAATTAGCAAGGTGTGGTGGAGTGTGCCTGTAATCCCAGCTACTCGGGAGGCTAAGGCAGGAGAATCACTTGAACCCAGGAGGTGGAGGTTGCAGTGAGCTGAGATCGCGCCATTGCACTCCAGCCTGGGAACAAGCACGAAACTCCATCTCAAAAACAAAGAAAAAAAACACTTAGTATTTCACAGAGAACTAAATATACTTAGTAAAGTAAGTTTATGCTCAGCAAATATTGGGTTGACTGTACCAACAAGCAGAAATTATTTCATATGGCATGGATATTTACAGAACATTTTTTGCGCTTAAGTCTGATAGCTGTATTTTGTGGTCTTTCATCTTGTAGCCTGTCCTCAGACTATAGGATTGTCTTTTTGACCACTTTAGAGCAGAATGAATTAGAAAACGGTATACTGCAATATTGGGTTTTTGTTAGAAAATTGTGCTTTTGTTAACTATTCAAAGCTTTCTAGAGGCAAGAGTCAGTTTCTTAGTAAAATATTTTGGAATTCTCCTTGGGGCATTTTTGGTAGTACATTTTCACTAAACAATTTGTACTAATTAATATGAATAAATTAGGTAAGTAAAAATATTTACTAATCTTTGAACTGTGTTTACATAAGAAACTGATGAAATGTATAGGAGTGTGAACAGCATCATTTATTTCTGTGAAACTGGGTGTTAGACTCTTTAGCAAATTATTTTGTTCCTCCATTTGGCATGTTGACGGATGGAATTTTGGTAGTTCTTGAAGTTGAACTATCAAATATTTACATTAAATGCTAAAGATTCCTGATACTGATACTTTTCCTATTGAATGGAAAGGATTACGAGATTGATATAGTGATGTCAACATATTCTTAAAAACTTTTAGGTAGTAACATTATGAAGTTCTGTATGGTTCTTTCGACATCAGGAAATACTTTCCTATACTTTTAACAAGGTTTAATTAACTCAAATAGATGTTGGTTGAATAAGAAAAATTTTATAATTTTAACCCAAATAGATTTTGGCTGAATTAACCCAAATAGATTTTGGTTTAGTGACACAAATTTTATCATTTTGAGTACTTTTACCAGCTTATATTTATATTTAAAATTCAATTTAAAAAACTTGGAGTAGTTCAAAGTCTGTGGTTTACCATTGATCAGTACACCATAAGGGGCTGTAACAATTTTTCTAAAACAAAGAGAGAGCGATACCTCTTCTTTCATTTGGTAATTCCAACCTTATATGACTTAAAACCTAAATTTTCTTTCATTCAATAGGTAAGATTAATCAGTGAGTTCTACCGTCAGCAAAATGTGTTTTGCCTCTTGCTGACTCTACAACCTGCATCTGCTTTTGGATACCATGAAAGCAACAATGGAAAAACAATTTTATCAGGCCTTTAAAAGTGGGTTATAAGGCTGGGCGCGGTGGCTCAAGCCTGTAATCCCAGCACTTTGGGAGGCCGAGGCGGGTGGATCACGAGGTCAAGATATCGAGACCATCCTGGTCAACATGGTGAAACCCCGTCTCTACTAATGATACAAAAAATTAGCTGGGCATGGTGGCGCGTGCCTGTAATTCCAGCTACTCTGGAGGCTGAGGCAGGAGAATTGCCTGAACCCAGGAGGCGGAGGTTGCGGTGAGCCGAGATCGCGCCATTGCACTCCAGCCTAGTAACAAGAGCGAAACTCCGTCTCAAAAAAAAAAAAAAAAAAAAAAAAAAAAAAAAAAAAAGTGGGTTATATAGACACGCAAATATGTAGTTTGCAGATAATGATAATTGTCCTGACCGGTGTGAGGCTCGTTTAGTTCCTTTTTCTTTTCAGGGCTTATTTTTTCATAGGGAATCTAATAGAAAAAGTAGGACTGAAGGGGTGAGGAGTAGGGGGCAGGAGAAAAATAGACTTGGTACCTTTTCTGGTGAACACAGGGACAAACAGTAAGTTAGCTTTGCTTTTAGTAAATACCTCTTACTGTCTCTAATGAAATCAAACTGCTATCAGTGAGTTTTCCTAGAAAGAGACTAACAACATAGGTTAGATAATTGAAAGAACCCAAATTTAGTGGTAGCCAAAATGTATTTGAATTCCAGTTTGGCCATTAACCACTAGTATGACCTTGGGTTGGATCTTTGGCTGTTTTGAGCTTTAGTTTCTTTATCTATATGAAATGCGGATGAACTTATCTTTCACCCCAAATTTGCTTGGAGCAAATTTGGATGCTGGCACTGCCATTCATCTGCTAGGCTAAGGCAACTTTACCCTTTTTATTTCATAAATCCAATGTGTTGATCATGAATTCTTAGTTCACATTGCTGATGTCTTTTTCCCCTTACAGCTATTGGGTGCTTGGACTTTTGCAATTGGGTTCTAGTCACTCTGCCTCTAGCAGCTCAGATGCTGCCTCCTCAAGGAAGAGCCCTTTGACCTCCCGTATAATTTATCCTGTCTCCTCTGGCTTTGTCTGAAACTTGCAGGGACGTTTCTTATAGTATACTCTGTTCTCTTCATCAAGTTCCACGTCATAGTCACCTTTCAGCCTGGGTCTTAGGTGTCTGAGACATGCTGGGAGTCCAGTTAATATTTGTTGAATAAGTGAATGAATGAATGACATCTATTTTCTGGGTGATTGCAAGCTATGGCAAAAAACTAGGAATTTAATAAATGGCATGTATTATCAATATGATTACTACTATTTTTATTCTCTGAATAAGTTGTAAATAGGTAGCATGCTTTCATAGGGCTTGATGCTAATTATTATAGGTGATATACTAACCCATATATCAGTGCCACCAATTAGTGAATCAACCTCTAAACTGGGATCATCAAATTCGTTGTTTCCAGATTTAGCAAAAGTCCTTTTCAACTCAGATCATAATGGGGAAGCAGGGACACAGAAGATACAAATTCAACCAGGGTGAGGGAAGAAGATTCCGGTGGGGTTGGGTTCAGATAATATTGAGTCATAACAGATGAAAGATTTCACCAGCTCTCTGGGAAGCAAGGGCTCAGGCTAATTTCACAACCACCCTTATATCGTATGTGCAAATTAATAACTTCTGGGTTAGAAAAATGTGTGTGGTACATTTTGCAGGGTTAAATAATCATTTGCAGCAAATATTTTTGTTAATTTAAAGCCTAGCAAATGGGTACTCATGCCAGGATCATTAACGTTAATTTAATGGATCAACTGACATGTGCAGCCAGTATTCTGATGCTCAGAGAGGAAGAACTGACAGAGCATTGTCCCTTACAGCCTGCTGCCCAGACCAGATATAATCTTCCTTGAAGTGCCAGTCATATGACAGCCTGAGGACTGGACCCTCTCATCTCTTTAATAGATTCTTTCTATCTATAAACTGACAGGAACAGTATGATGGTGATGTGAATTTAGAGATTAAAGCGATTTAACATTTGTACTTCCAATCTTTGTTGTTTCTTTCTGAATATTGTCAAGCATTTAACATGACTTTGCATAAATCCCGTCATCCAAGTTAGAAGAAATTTGAACAGCTCAGGAAAAATGCTTCTGGTATGCTGACTTCACCAACAACATCTTTTTAAGAGTTGCTAATTGATATTGAAAATCTCTAAAACTGACTTGACTGCTTTCCTGCCTCTGATTGGCTGTCGTGCAGAATGTCACCCTCTGTGGATGAGGGCAAATCTTACAGACTTCTCCTCTGCCATCACTCTGACCACAGAGGCTCTGGTACCAAAGTAGAGTGAGGGAATGATATAAAAACTCATGATTCCAGAATATTCTGTGGAGGGGGTTCCTTTGAATACAAATTTTCTCACTTGATCTTGTTTTCCTGTAATTTGTCTCTTTCTTCTGAAAAACAAAAACAACGATTTCTTCAACTCAGAGTCCTGGCTGCCATTTCATTAGTATCTGACTGAAATGGGCCTTCAGGGAGGACATTGAGAAGGTCAAGGAATGATTTGAAGCTTTTAGGTTAATTTTTAAAGGATTGTCTGAACCCAGGGCTCTTCAGTGAATTTACAAATAATTATTTATTTGAACGTGACAATGTTTAATACTGAAGAAAATATAGCAAAACACGCAACTTTATCTACTGATGGTCCAAGTGCTAACAGATTAGAATGGATACCTTTTTGGAAAGCACTTTGTTAGCATGACTCAAGAGTATTAAAATATTTATACCTTTGGTCCAATAATTCTCCTTTAAAATTTTTCCCTTATTTTTATTGAAAAATGATCAATATAAACAATTTTCCTTTTAAGTTTACTTTTCTCTATTTTTGTTGAAAATGATCCAATAGTTTGAATTCTATGACCTGTCTTAAGAAATATATATATGTATTTTTTTTTAAGTTTTTATTTTTTTTGAGACAGAGTCTCATTCAGTGGCCAGGCTGGAGTGCAGTGGCATGATCTCAATTCACTGCAACCTCTGCCTCCCAGGTTCAAGTGATTCTCCTGCCTCAGCCCCCAGAGTATCTGGGACTACAGGCATGAGCCACCATGCCTGGCTAATTTTTTTTTTTTTTTTTTTTTTTTTTTTTTTTTTTTTTAGTACAGATGGGATTTCACCATATTGGCCAGGATGGTCTCGATCTCTTGACCTCGTGAACCACCTACCTTGGACTCCCAAAGTGCTTGGATTACAGGTGTATTGAAACACATAATCAACCTAGATGTACATTTATAGTATGTTAATTTAAAATGATGGTTACTGATCAGAGTTAATTAACATTGATAAACATTTTGTTAAGAATCAAGATGGTTATACAAAGCCATATGCAATATTATTAAAATTGGGCAAAATTTATGTATACCCTATAGCTAGGATAGTTTGCTCTTCCCTTGAAGTCAACCTTGGCATAGAATCATCTTCAGAAACAACAAAACAAAATTCCTGAGAAAAATCTTAAAAAGAATGAATGTGAATCATTTTTTTGTGTGTGTATTCTCTTGGAAAACATTCAAGGGGATTTTTTTTCATAACACACATCTAATCTATTTAAACTTTCTCTTCTTGTTCCCATTGTCCCAACATCTCACTCACTGGAGAATGAAAGTTACCCAACATTACTCCCTCCCTTTCCCCAGAACCCACCACCCTTAATTTCCACTGGAATGGCTCTGGTCTTTCTCCCTCTTTCCTCCTCCTCATTTACATCCTCCTTTAATCTTCCTAGGGAGTAAGTTTTGCTGTCTTCAGCATAAATCACTCAGCGCTTTCTACTCCATCACCTCAACTGCCTAATTCTGCATGACCAAAGTCAAGAAACAGAGTGAGCAAAGAGAAAAAGAAAATCTCAGTGGGTAGGTCATAGGTGTTGAGGGACTGTGAATATGAAACATACTATTTTTTTTTCCCATCCCACATGTTTTGAGAAGAGCCTGGATAACATATGCCAGAATGTTTTAAATGGAATTGTGGGCAGTTTCAATCTTCTTTTGACTTGTCTTTGTTTTCTAAAATGTTTAATATGTACTTTTTCAACCATATAAAGAAAAACACTTTAAAAAGAATATTACCTCCAAACTTCTAAGAAGAATAAAGAAGGGCAAAACACATAAATTAAATTAGTAGGTATGAGATAGTTAAATTACCAAGAATGAGTCTGCAGAAGACATGTGGGATGGATACAGAAAAATAAACTGCATACAAGAAAACTCTGTTTTCCCCAAATGATAATTATTTAACATTGTAATGTAGATGTCCTTTTCATAGAATTCTCAGGCTCATTTATTTCCACATCTTTAGGTCAGAATGTATCTACATTATTCCAGATAGAGGTGAAGTTCCTGTTTTAGAAGATCCCTTCCAGGAAATTGATTAGTCTTCCAGGATTACCTCTAATACTTTACCAGGGACAAGAATGTATATCTAGAGTAAATTTTCTGGATTTAAGGGAGATGAGAGGCAGCTATATAATGATTTATCCTTCATGCCTTTGACTAACACTGTTCACTTTAGTTTCATTCTGAAGGTTAAATTGCTACAGCTCCTTTGTAATCTTTCCTTTAAGGATCTCTAAGTCCTCCCTTGGTACCTTCACATCTGCCTCTGGATTCTCAAAACATTTTCATGGGGTCTGAGTCAGTGGAAGCTGAGTCTTTTCCTTGTTCCTGATTGCTACTCCCAACATTATTTAATGATACAAAAATATGGTGGTTTTTCTCTCCCACAAATGCACTGTAAGGGTGTTAGAAAAATAATAGTAGCAATGATGATAACATGTTATCTTAACACCAATTCTACAAAATATTTACTATCATTGTTTCCAATTTATTGATGAGGAAATTGAGGCTTAGTATGGTTAAGTGGTGGGCAAGGTCACCTTGTTGGGGAGAACCAGACTGAGACAAATTGAGACCCTCCAGAACTCCCAAAGTTAATACTCACCCAGTTTACACAACAACCCTATACGGAAAGTAGTTAAGACATAATACACGTAACATAAGCAACACATGTTAGAAAATGCCTGTTGCACAGAGAACTAAGCAAGTTCTTGTTACGGTTAAGAGAAAGCAGCCTTTGAAAGCTGTATTCAGGAGAAAACACAAGAGAAGGAGACCATGTATTTCCATCTCAACTCCTATTCAATTTCTGCCTTGAAAACCACTGGGGAATGGTGATTCATATTTTAAAGAGCTATAAAGCCACTCTAAGCTAAGTGCTATTACTTCTAATGTTACAGATGCAAAGTTTTTCTTACTTGAGAGAGGGAAGGTTGTGAAACAAGTCAATGCAGCAGATGTCATTGATAAACTTGAACCACTTTTTGCTTTGGAAAAGACAAATGCAAACAGGGTGATATAAACCGTATGTGTGTATGTTTATACACACACACACACACATCTGTCTATCCTCTGTGACAACCTAACCCATATTTATATTCATGATAGCAAGTTAATTTGAGTATATATTCACTGTGGTCCATAAACATAGCTTTATCAACACATCCTTAGAAATGGAAATATTTTCATCATTACTCTCTAGGCCTCTTGAAGACACACACACACACACACACACACACACACAGAGCAGAGTGCTGGGTTCCCACTGAAGAAAAAGATTTTAGTAATAAATATGACTGAAATCATCATGGGGCTGCCATGCCATAGATCTTGTGTGCATGTGTTTGTGTGTATACGTATATGTACCCCTAGGAAGTCCAGAGAAAAATGAAAAATCTTTCCTCTTCTAGAAATGTAATGAGGTGAAACATGCTCTTCCTCAATGCCTGGTGGCTGTTTCAGGATCAATCCCTTCTGTCCCATATTCTACCTTCTCTGAATCCTTAGTTTTGCCTTTATGGAATTCAGAGCTTCCTGTCATGACTTTCTGATGAAGTCTTCCCTCCAATACATAGCTTTATATTGTGAATTTCTGCTTTTCTTCCCCATCTCTATTCTGTATACTGTTCTCTCAGAATCCTCCATGGCACCTCACTGACATCAGATTTAGCAAATAAAAAGTGAGGATGCCAGTTAACCCTGAATTTCAGATAGATGAAAAATTGCTTTCTCAGTGTAAGTATGTCCCAGGCAATATCTGAGATACACCTATATAGTCTTTATTGTTTATATGAAATTCAAGTTTAACTGGCTATTGTTGAAAATAAGAGTAAAGGAGATTCTTGTGATTTAGTGAAGAAAGCTCAGCTGAATTGTGTTCTATCATTATATGGAAAGAAGAGCTCATAGTTGTGAACTTGTGGATGTTTAGCTGAGGGAATCACTCAGCAAAATGTTGAAGATATAGCTTGTGTTTTTCTTGATTTCTTTTTCTTTCTTTTTTTTTTTTTTTTTTTTGAGACGGAGTTTCGCTCTTGTTACCCAGGCTGGAGTGAAATGGCACAATCTCGGCTCACCGCAACCTCCGCCTCTTGGGTTCAGGCAATTCTCCTGCCTCAGCCTCCTGAGTAGCTGGGATTACAGGCACGCGCCACCGTGCCCAGCTAATTTTTTGTGTTTTTAGTAGAGACGGGGTTTCACCATGTTGACCAGGATGGTCTCGATATCTTGACCTCGTGATCCACCCGCCTTGGCCTCCCAAAGTGCTGCGATTACAGGCTTGAGCCACTGAGCCCAGCCACATTTTCTTAATTTCTTATAGTGAAATGTGACAGAAAAGAGAGAGATTGGAGGAAGTTCTCTAAGTAGAAAAAGAACTAGGTTGGATATTTGGGAAATTCCCAGCCTATCCAGATGGAAATAAATGCTACATTCCGATTTGTAGACAGTAAATTGTGCTCTGGAGAGAAAGCCAAGGGCATGGCTGGACAACTTTTCACTAGCGTCTTGTAAGGATCAAAGGTCCAAGAACTCAATCAGTGATAGCATACATTTCATGAATTCCCTAAACCATTGCAGGAGAAGTGAAAAATAGAGATGAGATTATCTAGGAAGGATCTTTGAAGGAGCATCTTGCCTAATGGAGTAAATCCTTGGGACATACATGGAAAATCCACACCATTCCTGAGGATGTTATGTCGTCAGAAACACTACTAGTTTGGGTTGAAACTAACAGGGAGGAATAAATGAAAGAAGACTGTCAGGCTCCAAAAATTCTACATGCAGGAAATAGGCCTATAAATTACTCAGTTGTAAAGATGCTCTGCCTTTTGTGAAGAAGGAAGGATGATCCAGATGACAGAACTGTTGTCAAAAGGGCCTTTTTATGTCCAGAGAATGAAGAGGGCAGAAATGTAAGACTCAGAGTATTATTCCTAGACTTCTAAACCTAATCATTTTTTTTTTCCAGTTGGATCTCAATATTGCTTAGGAGCAGTGATTGTTTTCTTCCTTCTATCCCCACCCCATCTCCCCCTTTAAATGGAAATCACTGTAACTATTTTCCTATGCCCATCCCATCATTGTATTTTGGAATCACATCACTTGTTTTCTAGTTTTACAGGTCAAAAATGGAGATAATTTTTGCACCATTTGATCATACCAGGAGTTTCACCCATATATTATTGAAGGAATGAGATTTAGAACTTCTTGGTTAGTGATATTTAGATGAAATTTTGGAATTTCATTGATACTGTAATGGTCTGAGACTTCTGGGTATGTTGGGATTCGGTGAATGTATTTTCATGTGGAATGGATGTGAATCATTAGGGACCAGAGAATAAACTGTAGTAGGTTGAACAATGACTCTTAAGGTAGTCCATGTCTCAGTCCCCAGAATGTGAATATTTTGCCTTAAATGGCAAAAGAGACTTGGCAGATGTAACTAAATTAAGTATCTTGAAATGAGATTAGATTATCCATCTAGACCCATCAGTGTGCTGTATTCAGGAAACACATCTCATGTTCAAAGACACACATAGACTCAAAATAAAGGGATGGAAGAAGACTTGTCAAGAAGATAGAGAATAAAAAAAAGCATGGGTTGCAATCCTGGTCTCTGATGAAGTGGACTTCAAATCAACAAAGATTAAAAGAGACAAAGAGGGCATTGCATAATGGTAAATAGATCAATCCGACAAGAGCTAACTCTCCTAAATATATACATACCCAACGCAGGAGCATCCAGACACATAAAGCATGTTCTTAACGACCTAAAAAGAGATTTAGACTCCCACACAATAACAGTGGGAGACTTCAACACTCCACTGTCAATATTAGATAGATCAATGAGACAGAAAATTAAGACATCCAGGACTTGAATGCAGAGCTGGACCAAGTGGACCTAATAGACACATACAGAATGCTCCATCCCAAATCCACAGAATATGCATTCTTAGAACCACATCATCCTTACTCTAAAATTGACCACATAATTGGAAGCAAATCACTTCTCAGCAAATGCAAAAGAATGGAAATCATAACAAACAGTCTATTAGACCACAGCGCAATCAGATTAGAATTTAGGATTAAAAAACTCACTCGAATCTGCACAACTGCTTGGAAACTGAACAGCTTGCTTCTGAGTGTTGACTGGATAAACAATGAAATGAAGGCAGAAATAAAGACTTTCTTTGAAACCAATCAGAATTGGTTTCAGCTTCTGAAGATACAACTTACCAGAATCTCTGGGACACATTTAAAACAGTGTCGAGAGGGAAATTTATAGCAATAAATACCCACATGAGAAACAAGGAATGATCTAAAATTGACACCCTGTCATGAAAATTGAAAGAGCTAGAGGAGCAAGGTCAAAAAAGCTCAAAAGCTAGCAGAAGACAAGAAACAACTAAGATCAGAGCTGAATTGAAGGCAATAGAGACACAAAAGCCCTTCAAGAAATCAATAAATCTAGGAGGTAGTTTTTTGAAAAGATCAGCAAAATAAGCAGACTGCTAGCTAGACTAATAAAAAAGAAAAGAGAGAAGAATCAAATAGATGCAATAAACATGATAAGGGGGATATCACCACTGATTCTGCAGAAATACAAATTACCATCAAAGATTACTACAAACAGCTCTATGCACATAAACAAGTAAATCTGGAAGAAATTGATAAATTCCTGGACACTGGCACTCTACCAAGACTAAACCAAGAAGAAGTTGAAACCCTAAATAGATCAATAACAAGGGCTGAAGTTGAGGCAGCAATCAATAGCCTACCAACCAAAAAATGTCCAGGTCCAGACGGGTTCATAGCTGAATTCGACCAGACATACAACAGGAGCTGGTTCCATTCCTTCTGAAACTATACCAAACAATTCAAAAAGAGGGAATCCTCCCTAACTCATTCCATGAGATGAACATCATCCTGATACCAAAACCAGGAAGAGATAACAACTAAGAAAACCTCAGGCCAATATCCGTGATAAACATTGACACAAAATCTTCAATAAAATACTGGCAAACTGAATGCAACAGCACATCAAAAAGCTTATTCATCACAATCAAGTAGGCTTCATCCTGGGGATGCAAGGCTGTTCAACATACACAAGTCCATAAACATAGTCCATCAAATAAACAAACAAAGACAAAAACCACATGATTACCTTAATAGATGCAGAGAAGGCCTTTGACAAAATTCAAAAGCCCTTCATGCTAAAAACTGTCAATAAACTAGGTATCAACAGAAGGTATCATAAAATAATAAAAGCTATTTATGACAAACCTACAGCCAATATCATACTGAACAGGCAAAAGCTGGAAGCATTCCCTTTGAAATCTGGCACTAGACAAGGATGCTCTCTCTCACCACTCCTATTCAATATAGTATTGGAAGTTATAGCCAGAGCAATCAGGCAAGAAAAAGAAATAAAGGGTATTTAGTTAGGAAAGGAGGAAGTCAAATCGTCTCTATTTGCAGATGATATGATTATGTATTTAGAAGACCCATGTTCTCAGCCTAAAATCTCCTGAAACTGATAAGCAACTTTAGCAAAGTCTCAGGATATAAAACCAATGTGCAGAAATCACAAGCATTCCTATACACCAATAACAGACTTAAAGAGAGACAAATCAAGAACAAACTGCCATTCATAATTGCTACAAAGAGAATGAAATACCTAGGAATACAACTAACAAAGGATATAAAGGACCTCTTCAAGGAGAACTACAAACCACTGCTCAACAAAATAAGAAAGGACACAAACAGATGGAAAAACATTCCACGCTCATAGTTAGAAAGAATCAATATCATGAAAATGGCTATACTACCCAAAGTAATTTATGGATTTAATGCTATCCCCATCAAGCTACCAATGACCTTCTTCACAGAACTGGAAAAAAACACTTTAAACTTCATATGGAACCACAAGGTAGCCCACATAGCCACGACAATCCTAAGCAAAAAAACAAAACAAAACAAAGCTGGAGGCATCACATGCCGGGCTTCAAACTATGCTACAAGGCAGCAGTAATCAAAACAGCATGGTGCTGATACCAAAACAGAGACATAGAACAATGGAACAGAAAAGAGGCCTCAGAAGCAACACCACAATCTACAACCATCTGATCTTGGACAAACCTGACAAAAACAAGCAATGGGGAAAGGACTCCATGTTTAATAAATGGTGCTGGGAAAACTGGCTAGCTATGTGCAGAAAGCAGAAACTGGACCCTTCCTGTCATCTTACACTAAAATTAACTCTAGATGGATTATACATTTAAATATAAAACCTAACATCATAAAAACTCTAGAAGAAAATGTAGGCAAAACCATCCAGGACATAGGCATAGTCAAGGGCTTCATGACTGAAACACTGAAAGCAATGACAACAAAAGCCAAAATAGACAAATGGGATCTAATTAAACTTCAGAGCTTCTGTACAGCAAAAGAAACAATCATTAGAGTGAACAGAAAACCACAGAATGGGAAAAAATTTTTGCAATCTACCCATCTGACAAAGGGCTAATATCCAGAATCTACAAAGAACTAAAACAGATATACAAGAAAAAAACCCATTCAAAAGTGGGCAAAGGATATGAACAGACACTTTTCAAAAGAAGACATATATGAGGCCAACAAATGTATGAAAAAATGTTCATCAACACTGATCATTAGAGGAATGCAAATCAAAACCACATTGAGATACCATCTCACGCCAGTTAGAATGGCAATCATTAAAAAAATCTGGAGACAGATGCTGGAGAGGATATGGAGAAAGAAGAACACTCTTACACTGTTGGTGGGAGTATAAATTAGTTCAACCATTGTGGAAGACAGTGTGGTGATTTCTCAAGGATCTAGAAATAGAAATTCCATTTGACCCAGCAATCCCATTACTGGGTATATACCCAAAGGACTATAAATCATTCTATTATAAAGACACATGCACATATATGTTCATTGCAGCCCTGTGTACAATAGCAAAGACCTGGAACCAACCCAAATGCCCATTGATGATGGACTGGACAAAGAAAATTTGGGACATATATACTGTGGAACACTATGCAGCCATAAAAAATGATGAGTTCGTGTCCTTTTTAGGGACTTGGATGAATCTGGAAACCATAATTCTCAGCAAACTGACACAAGAACAGAAAACCAAACACCAAGTGTTGTCATTCATAGGTAGGTGTTGAATAATGAGAACACATGGACTCAAGGAGAGGAGCATCACACACTGGGGGCAGTGGGTAAGGGGGCTAGGGGAGGGACAGTGAGGGGTGGGGAAGGTGGGGAAGGATAACATGGGGAGAAATGCCGGATAATTTTTCACATTATCTGAAAATGGGAAAGCGACTTTGGAACTGGGTAACAGGCAGGGGTTGGAACAGTTTGAAGGGGGAATAGAGGCAGCAAACCACCTGGTTATGTGTGTACCTATGCAACAACCCTGCATGACCTGCACATGTACCCCAAAACCTAAAGTAAAATAGAGAAAAAGAAAAATGAAACTCATTGCCGATTGTAGCAAAATTTAATTTGAACTCAGATTTGAGGGACTAGAACTAATTTCCTTCTTTCCTTCTTTCTTTCTTTCTTCCATCCCTTCCTCTCTCCCCTTTTCCTTCCCTCTCTTCTCATCATCATTATTTATAATGACTGATGTGGTTTGACTGTGTCCTCACCCAACTCTCATCTTGAATTCCTAAGAGTTGAGGGAGGGACCTGGTGGGAGGTAATTGAATCATGGGGACAGGTCTTTCAATGATTGTGAATAAGTCTTATGAGATCTGACGGTTCTATAAGGGGGAGTTTCCCTGTACAAGCTCTCTCTTTGCCTGCCACCATCCACGTAAGGTGTGACTTGTTCCTCCTTGCCTTCTGCCATGATTGTTAGGCTTCCCCAGCCATATGGAACTGTGAGTTCTCCACTAAACCTCTTTTCTTTGTAAATTGCCCAGTCTCAGGTATGTCTTTATCAGCAGTATGAAAATGGACTAATACAGTAAATTGGTGCCAGTAGAGTGGAGCATTGCTGAAAAGATATCTGAAAATGTGAAAGCGACTTTGGAACTGGGTCACAGGCAGGGGTTGGAACAGTTTGGAGGACTCAGAAGAAGACAGAAAATGTGGGCAAGTTTGGAACTTTCTAGAGACTTGTTGAATGGCTTTGTTCAAAATACTGGTAGTGACGTGGACAATAAAGTCCAGGCTGAGGTGGTCTCAGATGGAAATGAGGAAGTTGTGGGGAACTGGAGCAAAGGTGACTCTTGCTGGTGGCATTTTGCCTCTGCTCTAGAGATTTGTGGAACTTTGAACTTGAGAGATGATTTAGGGTATCTGGCGGAAGAAATTTCTAAGCAGCAAAGCATTCAAGAGGTGACTTGGGTGCAGTTAAAGGCATTCAATTTTATAAAAGCAGCAGAGCATAAAAGTTTGGAAAATTTGCAACCTGATAATGTAACAGAAAAAAAAAATTCCCATTTTCTAAGGAGAAATTCAATTCAGCTGCAGAAATTTGCATAAGTAATGAGGATGAAGTAACTGAATATTGATCCCCAAGACAATGTGGAAAATGTCAGATGTCTTCACAGCAGCCCCTCTCATCATAGGCCCACAGGTTTAGGAGGGAAAAACAGTTTCATGAGCCAAGCCCAGGATCCCTCTGCTGTATGCAGTATAGAGAGTTGGTGCCCTGTGTCCCAGCCACTCCAGCTGTGACTAAAGGGGTCAAGGTATGGCTCAGGCTGTTGCTTTAGAGGGTGCAAGCCTCAAGCCTTGGTGGTTTCCACATGGTGTTGAGCCTGTGGGTGCACAGAAGTCAAGAATTGAGATTTGAGAACTTCCACCTAGATCTCATAAGATGTATGGAAAGGCCTGAATTCCCAGGCAGAAGTTTACTACAGGGGTAGGGCCCTCATGGAGAAGCTCTGCAAGGGCACTGCAGAAGGGAAATGTGGGGTCAGCCTCCACACAGAGTCCCTACTGGGCACTACCTACTGGAGCTGTGAGAAGAGGGCCACTGTCCTCCCAACTACAGAATGGTAGATCCACTGACAGCTTGCTCTGTGCACCTGGAAAAGTCAGGGACACTCAATGCCAGCCTATGAAAGCAGCCAGGAAGGAGGCTGTACCCTGCAAAGCTACAGGTGCAGAGCTGCCCACGGCTGTAGAAATCCACCTTTTGCATCAGTGTGACCCAGATGTGAGACATTGAGTCAAATAAGATAATTTTGTAGCTTTAAGATTTGACTGCCCTACTGGATTTCGAGCTAGTGTGGGGCCTGTAGACCCTATGTTTTGGCCAATTTCTCCCTGTGGAATGACTGTATTTACCCAATGCCTGTATCCCCACTGTAGATAGGAAGTAACTAACTTCAGATTTTGCAGGCTCATAGGAAAAAGGCACTTGCCTTGTCTCAGATGAGACATTGGCCTGTGGACTTTTGAGTTAATGCTGAAATAAGACTGTGGGGGACTGTTGGGAAGGCATGATTGGTTTTGAAATTTGAGGACATGAGATTTGTGAGGGGCCAGGGGTGGAATGATATGGTTTGGCTGTGTCTCCACCCTAATCTCATCTTGTAGCTCCCATTATTTTCATGTGTCATGGATGGGACCCAGTGTGAGGTAATTGAATCATGGGGGCAGGTCTTTCCTATGGTGTTCTCATGATAGTGAATGGGTCTCATGAGATCTGATGGTTTTATAAGGGAGAGTTTACCTGTACAAGCTCTCTCTTTGCCTGCCAGCATCCATATAAGTTGTGACTTGCTCCTCCTTGCCTTCTGCCAAAATTGTGAGGCTCTCCCAGCCATGTGCAACTTGGAGTTCTCCATTAAAGTTCTTTCCTTTGTGAATTGCCTGGTCTCAAATACGTCTTTATCAGCAGCATGAAAATGGACTAATACAATGACAATATTATCTATGAAGAATCTATTTCTGGGGCAAAGTATGTTCTTGATGCAATGAGTTTGGTGTTTCATCTATGTCTAGAGATGCCTCTGCTTATGGAATATCTTACAGATTCTAATTTAAAGGATATTCAGATACAAACTAATGATCTTCTGGATGAGGTTTCCACTGCATTCAGATGAATATTAAAAATACCATACTTCATAGATCAACCACATGTTCTTCAATGCCAAAATGTTCTGGTCTGCTCTGCAAGCCAACAAAAGGATCCAAGTGTTATAAATTTCGACAAATGAGCCAAAACAATTAGTTTCCTTAGATGATTAAAGAACATAATAAGCAAAAAATGTTCCACAATCAGACTGGTAGAGAAGCAAATTCTCTGTTTTTATTAGCAGCTTGCTTGCACATTTTTACTTCAGCTAATGAACATTCTAATAGTTCAGGGGAAAAACAGCCCAAATGCTGCAAACTCTGACCACTGCTAACCAAGGAGCCGGTGTTTAAATGGGGTGGGCCAGCTGCACATATTGCTTCTTTTCATTTTCAACTGGAAGTAATTCCGCTACCCTGTCCATATGCTCCAACTTCCAACTAAAATCCTCTAAGTGCTGTGTTGGAAGAAAATCCCACAGAGGACTTCCTGCAGACTGGAGATATTATCTGCTCATGTATCTGCCAGTTGACCAGCAAAGAACAGCTGGCAAGGCAGCTGGAGGGATGTCATACGCTAGCTAGTAGGGGGCCAGAAACAGCTTACTAGGCACCAAGGGAAAGGGCCATGGCAACTGGCAAATTGCGTACTATACATTTTACCAGAGCAAATTTGTTGTGATGCTTTGTCATTTTTCAAAGGCAAGCAGATTTTCCCTTCTTCCTGGTTCCTTTTGCTGCATCAGTTAATTATGAAAAGCACTGAGCACAGTGCTTGGGAATTAAGTGTTGAAAAACACTAGTTACCGTTACTTTCTGCTGTGCTGTGATTTCAGCAGGACTGCTCCCTCACTGCATGGTCACTGAATGTCCCAGAATTCAGCTGCACGGTTGAATTGGGAGCTTTAGTGGGAGGCCATGAAACCAGGTAGTTAGTGGGTCAGTGAGTGTTTATGCTGTTTGTGTTATTTAGGGAGCACATTTTGGTTTGGAATAGTAAAACCTGTCTTTGAGGTGGCATCCCAATGAAGGAGGAAGGAGGAATTTGTATCTGGCAGGTGTGTTTACTTTGAAAAGTTGACGACCAGATCAAAGACCACCAGAACAGCGCTTGTTATGACAATGATAAGTCTTTTCTGCTTCTCTCTGAGAACTATTATTAGTAGAACTGGAAAGGGTTAACTTTTTCATCCAAAACAAGTGATTAAAAGAACCACAGCAGACCTGCAGATGTGAGGATAATTATAAAGTTAATGTTTTCTTTTCTACTGGAAACATCTGGATATATGGTAGCTGTGGCATTTCCCTTCAACCTGCACCATCCGCAGATTCAGTACCTTTATGTGAGTGAGACTGCATTATTTCTAACAGACAAGTAAAGCAGGACTGTTCTTTCCTCTTTTTGAAAAATGGTTTTGATGTTTGGGAATATACTAGAAACATGTCAGGTCCCTTTTAAGAATATGTACAAAGACAAAATTCAGTAGATGTTATCAGTAGCCATGGTTCCAAACTTTGGGGTGCATGAGAATTATGCAGGGGGAAGACGATGGGGGGATGGTTATGTGTGTGGGCAGGGGGCACGGGGTTAGGGTTGTTTAAAATGAAGATTCCTGGGCTACGTTCTAGAAAATCTGATTTTATAGGTTTGGGAAGGGACATTAGGAATTTGCGCTTTAACATGCAGACTCGTAAGAAGACAAGGAGCCTGTGGGCCAAGAGGCTGAACACTTAGGAAAATGGCTTGGTTTACACAGGAAGATTTGACACTAGGAAATAAAATACTGTATAGAGCTCTAAAGAGGTGGAGGACCTGGAGAGATAACATTTACTAAATATTCTGTTGATTCTAGAACGCTTTCACCCTTATTGTTAAGAGTAGTGCTTATGAGACAGTGTAGCTAGTGGACTTCGTGGGCTCTGGGTTCAATTGCCAGGCCACACAATTTACTATCTGGGTGACTTTGGTCTCAGTGCCTCAGTGTCCTAAGCTGTAAAGTGAGGATAATCATAGCATCTACTTCATAATGTGATGATGGACTAATAATACTTGCTAGCAATGATAGGGATTACATGTAGAGAAAAATTATGTGAGGTCTTTTACATGGATGGACTCATTTAATACTTTCAAAACCTTAACAGGCATGCACAGTTGTTTCTAATTGGAAAAATTAGGTTAACAATTGACTTAAAGTCACATGATTAGAAAATTGGAAGGCTGGGGCTCAGATCTGGGTGGGCTGGCTGCAATGCCCACCTTCATTACCTCCCTTGCTATCCTGCAATGAAACATGAGTTCCTCTTCCTATTATTTAGCTCCAGATGAGCCAGGATTAGTTCCTGTTAAGTATAATGTCATGTTAGCTGAGAAAAGTGAATTCTGCATGTGTGCCCGGGCCGGGCTATAATGCAGGAGAGAGAAAGTAGTGGTGTGATTCCCAAGCAGTAGCTTCAGCCCGGCTCTGTACCTGAGTGCTCCAGGGCCAGCTGTCTGAGAGAAGCTGTGGTTGGCTGTGGCTCAGCTTAACCTTTTCCACTGGTGGCCTTAGCTTTCCTATAGTAAAAGGAGCTGATTCGCCTTTGCACCCATACCTCCCCCAGCAGCAACAGCCATGGGAAAGTTCTTGCCAGAGACAAGCACAGTCTTCTGTTGAGGCCCTGAAGCTCAGTGGGGCGAAGCCGAGTATACTCTATTTCTTCATTGGTGCTGCCGTAAGAAAGTACCATGGACAGGGTGCATAAACAAAAGAAATGCATTTTCTCACAGTCCTGGAGGTTAGCCCTCCAGGATCAAGGTGTTGGGAGCATTGGTTCCTTCTGAGGCCTCTCCCCTTGGCTTGCAGATGGCCATCTTCTCTCTGTGACTTCAAGTGGGCTTTCCTTTGTGTGCACCTGTATCCTGATCTCCTCTTCTTAGGAGGACATGGTCACACATTGGATTAGGGCCTACCCATATGACCTCATTTAACCCTAATTACCTTTTGTAAAGGCCCTGTCTCAAAATATAGTCACATTGTTAGGTACTGGGGGTTAAGACTTAAAGTCTTAACATATGAATTTGGGGAGGACATAATTCAGCTCAAAACAGGCCTGTAATAACTGTAGTAGGTAGCTACTAATTATTGAATGTGCCAGGTCTGCATTGAACACTTTTTCAATACTGTCACATTTAATCCTCAAAGTAAACTTCTACTTATTTTCAGGGACAGCTCCCCTGCTGGGCCCACCACCATGGGGACATCCCCTTTACTGCATGTCCCTCTCTTCACTTGTGCAGAGATTGGCCACTGCATGCTTGGTGATAAGGTGTCATAAAGCTGCTCTTCCACTGCCTGACTGTGTATATCTGGTCTCCGACAAGGCTGTGGCTTCAGGACTCCTGGTGCTCTTTCTTGTTTTGCCCCGGGTCCTGGCAGTGCTTGTGTCTGGAGAGGCAGGAGCTCTTCCCTAAGTTGCTCACTTGAAGGAATGGAACTCAGTTTACTCTCTTGCACTCACATGAGTTCGTGTTCTCTCTCTCTCTCCTCTCTCTCTCTCTGTGTGTGTGTGTGTGTGTGTGTGTGTGTGTGTTTTGTTTGCTTGATTTTCTGTCACCAGATTGCTCCAGGAGCAGTGATGCTCTTAATTAAGCTGAGATCCGAGGTGCTTAAAATGCAAAATTCTCAGGCAAGCTGGCGAATGCCTGAGGCTGGAAAAGGATGCTCTTAACTTTCAGAATCCTGGATGCATCACACCATAAAAATACCTTCATTCCTATAGAGCTAGCTCACAGGACCAAAGAGTGAGATCCATCTGCACTGAGGGGAGTTTATGGCGGAGCTAGACTTCTCTGTGTGTTCTGCAAGCTAGCTGGACCCTGAGGGGTTGCATTTAACAATCAGGAGGGGCCACAGGTGGCCTCTTAGTGAACCTCCCCTACCACATGAGGGTAGCCTGAACTCATGAGAGGATGAACCAATGAGCTAATGAAGAAATCCCTGGGAAAGGAAGTTCTGGTTCTTAGAAAAGATAGGAGACCAAGAGCCCAGCCATGGACCCAGAGATCACAAATACATAACGGGAGGTTGCAGCTGGCCTGAAAAACCTGAGAATCATGCAGAAATGGTCTTTAGTACTCACCTCCCGTTGTTCAGTACACAAGCTGAACTTCTTCCCTTTGACACAACTTCACTTTGGCTTCTCCTTTTAGGACTTGTGGAGAAGGAACTTGGCCTTTTCAAATATGGTCATCACTCAGCTTTTGTCACTCAAGCCCCTACTCATCCCCCTTCAGTGCTGAGCAGGTGTCTGCAAGTATCCACACCACCTCTGCTCCTCCTCCTCTTTCCTTGCTCCTTGGAAATGCTGCACGTGTTTTCTCATCTGTGTCTAGACTCTCTGGAGCTACTTAAATAAACATCCATGCTTATAGGATATTGATAGAACTCCAGCCTCCCCTGTTCTTTCTGAGACAGTGATCCCCTTGTTATGAATCCCAAGTTAAGTGAGGTTTATAGGAGGGAAGGGCAGGAGTTGTCATACGACAGTGAGGGGTGTTCCAGTTACCCCACAGTCCTGTATTTAGCTTCTGCTCATATCCAGTTGAACTGGACTTGGCCTGACCTTTGCTTATATATAAGGTGGTGTGCCTACTAAGATAAAGCTGCATCTGCTTGGCAGGACAACTATAAACAACAAAAAAGTACCCACTTTGGGAAGCCCACTAAGTCCTGCCCAGGGAGTTGCTTGGCTTACAGAGAGTAATAGAGTCCCCACTAATGTCCACATGGACTGGGTGCTCTTGTGCAGGGCACAACCTGTATGACAGTTCAGGGCAGCCCTGGGTCTTGGTCTCAGTGCAGATGGAGGGGCTATGAGTCCATTTATTACCTCCACTATGTCCCCATCTGTGTCTTGGATCCCCAGATAGTGGTCTCCCAGCTTCTCTTCCTTTTCAGCCCAGCCAAAAGCCTTTTGTACCTCTTGTGTGCTGGAGCCCATACCCATGCTTGGTTATTTTGAAAGTTCTGGTGACTGGGTGACTTTGGTTTGCTAGTTGGATGGTTAGAATGTGATGGGAATGCAGATCTTTTGCATTTATTGTCTCCAGAACCTGACTGTGTGATCAGGAAAGCCGTCCACAGAATCTCAATGACTATTCATACTATTTGTGAAACAAGTATTTTCCAATCAGGGTGCGCAGGGAGTGATATGCAGCTTGTCTTCCTGCAGGGAAGGAGAGAACACCGAACACAGAACAGGTGCCTGTCAGAACCGAATAGTTCTGAGTAATTTCAGCCTCAAATTCTGTCTAACCATGTGCTGTTGATCAGCCTGATACCAGGATGTTGTGTATTCTGCTTCCTTATTTTCCAGGGATGTTGGGTGCTGGCCTGGTAGCCTTTGACCTCACTCATCCAACTCATTTTTTGAAATAGACATTGACTGGTAAAGAAGCACTTCTCTTTTACTAAAACTCTTTCCTGAATCAAAATTGCTTATTGCTCTCAGTGTCCTGGATACACCTGCAGATGTGCAGTGATGTAGCCAGCCTGAAAAAACTGTAAAGCACATCACGTGTGTCTTTTGGGTCTCCCTCACCCTTCTGGCAGTCATTTTTCTCCCTCCTAGGACTCCTCTCCCTTCCCCTTACACCAGTCTGGATCATTTTCTTATTCTTCCCCACTGGAAAACTAATCTCTAATAGGGAATTGTTGAACAAACCAAGTGTTAACCGATAATGTCTTAAGCTTTACTTCCCCACAGGGTGCTGGAATTTTAAATGGGGATTTGCCCCAAATGAATAAGGTCATAATTCTTAAAAGAGGTAGTATTCTTCTGGCACTTTACAAAGTCAGGGTGCCTTTATTCTCTAGGTTAGATCTACTTATAGGTACTTAAAAATAAGCAATGAGGTGGAAATTTCAGGGCACTGAGAGAGGCCTACAGGCCAGTCAGATTGCACCAAATGACATTTTCTTCTCTGTTCAGACAGTGCGTACTATTCATACAGTTTCATGTGTCTTTTTGTTCTCTATTGCTTTTTATGCAATATATTTCTTTTCACAATTTGAACAGATCTCAACCCTCTAAATGCTTGGGTTCTAGGTGGATGAGGAAGCTTAGTTCACAAGCAGCCACTTGTTCACTGTGCTCTGGATCTTTCTATGTAGTCCTCTGAGATGGATAGCGTTGGCCATAAGGACGAGCTGATCTCATTTTTAGCACATTTAACTCTGGACATGTTTTCTGTTCTTTAGTAGCACATTAAACAGTAGGCTGGCACAGTTTTGAACTGAGAGTTTGCACAGAAAATTTACAAGCATCTCCCTTTTTCTTTTGGCAATGATGGGAAATTTGTCTTTCTGAAGTAAATGGATTTACCAGACTTTGATGAACTTTACTTGGCTTGAGAATGACACTTGAGTCACTAATTATTAATTCTATGGTTTTTCTTTCCTCCAAGCAAGAGCAATAGTTTACTAGCTATTTTAGCTGTTAAGAGGAAGATTATATAAAAGGAAATTCAATTAAGTGTCTGTTAACGTGAATAGAGTCTTTGATTTGGATGGGGGCCTCTGCCAAACCTTCTTTATTTAACAATATATCCATGGTTTTGTTTATTAAATTGAAAG
Organism: Callithrix jacchus; assembly: GCF_049354715.1. NCBI lineage: Eukaryota > Metazoa > Chordata > Mammalia > Primates > Cebidae > Callithrix > Callithrix jacchus. The sequence goes on from NC_133509.1 coordinate 96,965,310, forward strand.
CCTACAACATGCCAAGTCATACACCACAAGCTGAGGTTATAAAGATGGAGACAATGCATTTTCTACTCTCAAGGAGCTTGTTCCTTATTGCAAAAGACTGAGTAGTCTGGGTGTCTGGGCTTCAGTTTCCTTAGCTTTTAAAGTGGAGATAACAGCAAAACTACACATTGGGCTGCTATGATGATGAAATGAGGTGAGATTGTAAAGCAATCAGAATATTTCCTGGCACATATTAAGCGCTTTATGCATGTTTCAACAAAACACAAGATAAAACTTGTGACAAGAACATAGATTGGGAATGTGCATATACACATGGGTGTGAAGAAAATATTTCAGAAGGCACCAAAGATTTAGAGGGAGAGAGAGTGATGGCTGGGGCTGGCTTCACCCATTGGGAGTGGAGACTTCTGGGTCTTGAATGATGAGTAAGAGTTCAGTTTATAGAGAAATGGAGTGTTTCCAAGAAAAGAAAGAGCACAGCTGTTGTGTCACTCAAAGAGCCCTGTCTAGAACATTCTGCCCAGAAGTCTTCCCTGACCACCAGCTCACCCCACTGGATAAGTTCAGATCAGGCACGTTATAGTAATTGGTACAAGCCTCTTTCTCATGATGATCTCAACATTTTCTAGCCATTTTCCTCTAACATTTATTCAACAACGTATATTGAGCACCAGCTTTGTGTCAGGCCTTGCACTGGCCTATCTGTTCTCAGGAAGTCCTAGAAAAATAAGATGTTCTCCCTCTGGCGCCAGGAGCTCCCATAACACACTGCTTGGCTCAGTGTAGCAGTTTAAAAGGGCACTGTGGAAAGAATTTATGTAGCATTAGTGGAGTATCTGGCTAATCCCTAGGTTTTTGATACCTAGAGAATTGTCTTTAACTGAGAAACTCAGGGATATAGAGCTTTCTGTCAGGGGAATAATTGGACAAAAAACGGTAATTCTTGTGTTCACTATTTCTGTGGTCTGTTTATCCAAACCTGTGAGGATTTTTAAATTTCTTAATTTTAATTTTATGCTCAACTTTTTATTTGGTAGAGACAGGGTCTTACTCTGTTGCCCGGGCTGGTGTTGAACTTCTGGCCTCCAGAAATCCTCCTGCTTCAGCTTCCCAAAGAGCTGGGATTACAGTTGTGAGCCACTGCCCCTGGCAAAAGAAATTTTTTTTTTTTTTTTGAGATGGAATGTTATTCTTGTTGCCCAGGCTGGAGTGCAATGGCGTGATCTTGGCTCACTGCAACCTCCAAATCCCGGGTTCAAACGTTTCTCCTGCCTCAGCCTCCAGAGTAGCTGAGATTACAGGTGCCTGCCACCATGCTCTGCCAATTTTGTATTTTTAGTAGAGACGGGGATTCTCCATGTTGGTCAGGCTGAAGAACTGATTTTTATAAAGAGCTTGTAGCACCTCAAAGGAGAAAGAATCATTGAATATCATTGGTATCCCTTTAGGAGAACTTTTAAAATTATCCATCAATTTAACTGAACAATTATATGTTGCAGCCGTTTGCTGGAGCCAGCTTGTGGCTTCTGAAGTCTGTTTCTATTTTACATTGCCTCTGTCTGTTCCATCATTGGGGTCACAACTGTATTTTGAAAGTAAGAGACCCTCATGAGATTGGGGGATGGAAGTGTTTTTGTGTGTGTGTGTGTGTGTGTGTGTGTGTGTACGCGCGTGTGTGTGTGTGTGTCGGGGCTGAGGGGTTTATAAGCAGGATCACAAAGCTGCTTGGCAATTTTCAATCTCAAAAATCCTGTTTTAGGAAAAATAACAGCCATGCAATGTTTCCTTAAAACAATTCAACATTTCTCATTTTGCCTTGTAGTAGTGAAGATGCATTTTACTCATGACTATCTCAGTTACAGCAGAGAACTCAGATCTTTTAAATCAGTTTATAAAGAGCAGCCAGGCATGGTGGCTAACACCTGTAATCCCAGGACTTTGGGAAGCCGAGTTGGGCAGATCACCTGAAGTCAGGAGTTCGAGACCAGTCCTGCCAACATGGTAAAACGTACTAAAAATACAAAAATCAGCCTGGCGTGGTGGCAGGCACCTGTAATCTCAGCTACTTGGGAGCCTGAGGAAGGAGAATTGCTTGAACCCGGGAGGCGGAGATTGTGGTGAGCCGAGATCGCGCCACTGTACTCCAGCCTGGATGACAAGAGTGAGACTCCATTAAAAAAAAAATAGCACAAAGATCCTGTGTTTTGGAGACTCATCTCTTAATCTACAGTTAGAGATTCACACATCTATGCTAATTCTATTCTTTTTGCAGAAAACAGAATTATTTTTAAAAATTGATAAGGACAGGGCCTTTACATAATCTTGGAGCCAGTGTTTTATATCTTGGATTCTATTAAATCATAAACATATAAGATATAATGATATAATAAAAAATATAAAGGATATAACCACATACAATCTATATTAATACAATTGTATTTTGCAGACGCTATCTCTGTGGATTATGTGAGTGTGACTTACCTTCTCTTTTTCCTTCCTTTCCTTTTTTTCCTTCCCTGCCTTCCACCTGCCTTTCTTCTCTCTATAGCTTTTTGTTGTTGAGGAATCTCAAATTATTGGGATGTAAACATGAAATAATCGTTTACTCCTGACAACTAGCCCCAACACTACCTTACTCACCCTTAAGAATATCAAAATCCGATTCTGTAACTTTTGGGGCATAGTTACCAAAAAAGCTTTATTCAGTTTTTTTAAAGGCTTAATTCTATTTATTTAAAAATGGAAACTATATTTAGTTTAAAGCCACCCTCCCTTCCCCATTTCAGAGTAGATTTTCATCACTGCCCTTGTTCATACTCCCCTCACCCTCCACATTTCCTCTGCTTTTACTCTGGGGTTGGGCTGACTGGAGAGACTGCACAGTGTGGCTTCTGTGCTCTCTTTTGTGGTCATGACCAGCCAGTGTTCAAGCTCTTGTCTTGATGTGGACAGTTGGGGCCGGCTACCCTAGGCACTGGTGGTGTCCTGAGGGTCTGTGGCATCATGAGGGTGTTCGTGGGCAGCAGCGTCACTCCGCATCCCTCTGGCATGTACTCTTCTTTGTACCACTGTGAGCTCCCCATCTCATTCACTCTTCATGGCTATCGTATCTGGGGTCTGTTGCTAGGAAGTGATTTGGCTTCTGTAACTTTCAATATCTGAGGGAGCAGGAACTTACGGAAGAGACCCATGCCGTATAACGGTCCCAAGCTTGTTACATGCCTTGGGGTTTGGCAAAATTTCAAGCAGAGGGATTGAATATTTCAGTATTCCTGTCTTACAGGTCCCCTAAAACTCAAGTGTTATTCTCAGAGCCTCTCCTGGCTTTATTGTGGGTTTATCATCTCATAGGAAGGTTAGGAGAGGAGAGATTTTTCTTTTCCCCAACTCTAAATTTCAAAGACTAGCTTTCTCCATCCAGCTGCCTGCTTGTGTACTGGGGTGGTGAAATATTGGGGCAATCATGTTACGCAGGTTCTGTTTAACAAGCTTCTATTATCAAGATGGGCTGGTGGAAAGGGACTGCCCTGACAGCCCATAATTCTCTCTGCCCTGAATACAGAGTAACCAGAATGCTTTCTGGTGAAACAGAAAAATCCCCCTCCCACCTAACAGGATGCTAATAGAGATGCATTCATTCATCACCTATTCCTTAGGCTAAGCATTGCGCTAAACACTGGCAATAGGGCGATAGTTCCTGTTCTCACAGTGTTTACAGTTTAGTGGGGAGACATACATAGAATATGGTAGAGTTGCGCTGAGAACAGAAGTAGACGTTCCAGGGTGCTGGGAATGGGAGCCGGGAAAAGGATCCGGAGGAGGCTGCCGGAGGTGAGGCTGATAGAACAACCACATCTTGAAGGAGGTTGGCCTGGTAGACAAGGTAAATACGGCATTCCTGGCACAGGAAATGACACTTGCAAAGTCCTAGAAGCCTGAAAGTGTCACTTAGTCAAGGAAATGGAAGGAATTCCATATAATCTAGGGGTGGGTATTCCAAGCAAAATGGCAAGGATGATGCAGCAGGGGAAGCAGGTGAGAGCGAGTTCATAGAGGGCCTTGGCCATTCTACTCAGTTACCAACAAACCTGAAAGAATACAGGGGTGGCTGGAATGGTGATCACATGTTACATGATCAGATGCGTATTTTCTAAAGATCCCTGACAGAGATAAGGAGAGTGGAACCAGGTTTTGTATGAGCAGTTGGATGGTGATAAACAGTGGAAGCAAGAACACCAATAAGAAGGCGATTTTCATAATTTGCTTAGGAAATTATAGTTCATGCACAAAGGCAGCAATGATAAGGATGGAGAGAAGGAAATGAACATGATAGATACTGATTTCTTTTCAGATAGAATTGACCCAATTCAGTGACTGGATGTGGAGAGAAGAGAAACAGGGGCCTGTGAGAGCTCTCAAATTTCTGTCCTGGGTCATGAATGTCGTGGTGGTGTTCATGGGGAGAGGACATCAAGTAGAGAAACTCATTTGGAAGAAAAGATGATTTCAGTTTTGAATGTGTTGGATTTGAAATCCCTGTGACATGTGGGTGAGGGGATGTTTATAGGTACTTGAATAAACTGACCCAAAGGAGGCCGAAGACAGAGCTGAGGGGACAGCACATCGGTGCCTGCGAATGCTTTCACACCAGCTGCCCTGCAACCAGCTGAGATGAATGGAGACCTAGATAATTGATTTTATGGATAAATTCATGTGACCTTTTAAAAACATTTGTAAGATTATTACAAATACATTGGCAAGTAAAGAAAAAGTCTTTTGTTAGGCTACTTGTTTTGAGTTTTGGTTCCAAATGCAAGTTCTGAGAGCAAATGACATCTCAAGCTCCCTTCCCGTATGAGGATTGTAGGAGGCCTGGTGAACAAAGGGAGGTATTTTTAAGTGAAGCTCTATCTTACAATTACAACTGCAGGACAGGAGAAAAATCAGACTTTGAGCTGAGATAGCATTTTTCCCCTCCCCTTCGATTTCAGCTTTCATTGAATTTGGAAATCATATCTTTCTCTATCTGGGTCAAGGACTTGAAAAGGCTAAGTGAGCTCAGTACAAAACAGCATGTTCCGATGTTTGCATTAATCCACTCAAATCACTCACCCGAAGAAAGGAGAAAGAAAAGACAAAAATAAAGTTTTCCCCTCTCGTTTTACATTAAACTTAGCTACTACAATTATTCTGAAACTGTGCTGCTTTGGTAAGTGGATAACTGGCATTAATGACTTTTGTTGTCATAGCTATTGAATTCCCCACTTCTCCAGAATCTAAACTTTCTCAGAAAAGTATCAGATATTCTCAGGATTTCAGTTTCTTTCAGTTGTTGACAACCTGGTAAATACACTGTAAGTAGAACAGTCCTTTAAGAGTGTACAAGCCAGGTAGGACAGTTTAATTAATAATAATTCTTTAATTTTATAGAAAAATCTTAGGATTCTAACAGATAAATTAACACAGGACATAAATGTTTTTCAGAAAAAATTTAGATAAGAATATAGGAAAACTTCTATACATACCAGTTGTCAGAGGCGTAAAATATAAACAAAATTTAAGGTGCATTTAAAATCATATTAAATTACAAAAGTATTTTTTTTAAATGATGAATCTCAATCCTGGGAAATATTTGATGAAATGTTTTCACCATTATTCTCTAGTGGCAATGTAAACATTGGCAGGATGGTTTCGTAAGCAACAAAACAGTGTACTTTAAAAGCTATAAAAATGTTTACACTATTTGACTTAGCAGTCCCACTGTGGGTGTTATTTTAAGAACATTCTCTAGAAGAAATATAAAATCCACATACTGGAAATTGTCGCTGCTGTTGTCCTCAACTATCCAGAGCAGTTGAAAAAGAATCACAAGGCCCTAAATGAATCCAAATTTGACTTAGCAAATTATGGGACTTGACTCAATATAAAGTTAAAAATTAGGAAAATTTATAATTGTTAAGACAATGTAGAAACAGGGAAACTGGTTATAGATACTTCAGGAAGGAAAAAGAAATGTGAAGACATTTTGCTTTACCTTGAAATTCCAACCACCAAAAAAAAAAAATTTCCTGTCTGTGTCTTTTTGATCAGAATGTGAGTACTTCACAGCCAGAAACTCTGTCCTAGTCATCCTATTTCTCTAGTGCCCGGTGAATGTCTGCCAAATTGAATCCAATCTGTGCAAATCAAATATGTACAAATGGAATGGGTAGGGAATTTAAATAAACTTTTCACTGAAAAATTTCATATTGCCACTGCATATATGCCATCATATGAGACACAAAGATATGAAATATTTTCTCAAATTTTTAAGGATAAAATTTTGGGGAAAGGTATGTTTCATGATAGTATCACATGTTTTACAGGAAATATGTTTTTGTTTATATATATTTTATGGGAAATATATTTATTCATGTATCATACATGTACTAGAGTTTGGGAGAAAATCATATGTCATGGATATGATATGAATATGATTATTTTCTAGTCCTGAAAAAGTATAAAATGACAGTTATTTGTACACAGCTGTCAGTGTATAGCAAATATATTTATTGTGTGTCAGGTAGTAACAGGCAATGAAACACAATACATTAACTGGTAAATGAAGTTTCATATCATATATGTGGTTATATAAAATCAAATATTGGTAATACATTGCAGAAAATTAGGTTAACTTATAAAAAGTAAACTGAGTTAATGAGTGCATTTAATGAATCCTATATTGCATATATTACATGGAGCTAAAAGTATTATATCACAAATACTGGTACAAAGTAAATGAAAACATAAAATAAATTTGCGTGACTTCCTATGCAGAAATACTTAGTACTTGTTCAGGGTTTCTCATCCTCAGTGCTGTTGACATTTTTGGCCTGGGTAAGTCTGTCATGTGGTAGAAGTGCAGGGCTCTTCTGTGCCTTGTAGGATGTTTAGCAACAGTCCTGGCCTCTGTCCACTAGAGGCCAGTAGCAACTTCCCCCAAATATGACAACCAAAAGTCTCCAGACATTGCCAAATATCCCTTAGGAGGCAAAATCACTCCCTGAATTAACCAGGGATCTCCAAAGAAACAGAACCAATAGGATACCTACCTACCTACCTACCTACCTACCTACCTACCTACCTCTATCTATGAGGTGATTTATTAGGGGAATTGGCTCACTTGACAATGGAGGCTAAGGAGTTGTGTGATATGCTGTCTGCAAGGCAGAAAAACAGCAAAGCCAGTGGTATAATTCAGTCTGAATTAGAAGGGACAAGAACCAGAGAAGGCAGTGGTAAAAGTCCAAGTCTGAGTTTGAAGGTTCAGGAACCAGGAGCACTGATGTCCAAAAGTGGGAGAAGATGAATGCCTCATCTCCAACAGAGAGAGCAAATGTGCCTTACACTGCCATTTTGTTCTGTCTGGACTCAAAGTGGATTGCATGAGCCTACCCACTCAGTCTGAGGATTCAAATGCTAAGCTCTTCCAGAAACACCCTCACAGAGCGCTGTGGTTTGAATGTGTTTGTTCCTCCAAAATTCATGTTGACACATAATTCCCTACCCAACAATATTAAGAGGTGGGGCCTTTATGAAGTGATTAGGCCACGAGGACTTTGCAGCCCTCTTGAGTAGGATTAGTGACTCTACAAAAGTGCTTGAGGGAGTGACTTCATTCACCGAATGCCTTCCACCCCATGAGGACACAGAAACAAGGTACCATCTCATAAGCAAAGAGCAAGCCCTTACTAGACACTGCATCTGCAGGCACCTCGATTTTGAACTTCCCAGCCTCCAGAACTGTGAGAAATACAATTCTCTTCTTCAGAAGTTACTCAGTCTAAGATATTTTGTTGTAGCAGTATGAACTAACACAGAGCACAGGTGAGTATTATTATGTGAGAACATAATAAAAATAGAAAAGAATTAATTTAAATAGAAATATTATAGCAGTGCCTCCATTACTTTTGACCTGTGGATTATATAGCAGAAAAATATTTAGATCTAACATGTTCTGGATATAGTCCAATCTCTGTCTCCTGTCAGATGGTAGGCTTTATTTTTTGTTAAAAAAGTTGCTGTTAGAACCTGAACTTCACAGGGGTGATGTTTATGTTCTGTTTTTAGTTTATTCTATTCTAACCTTAAGTGCTTGGATGAAATATAACTTTGATTCTTCCCTCATTTGCTTTCTTCTTCCTCCTCCTCCACCTCCTCTCTTTTTCTTGTGTATGTGTAGAAAAAATGCATCTTATATTCTTGTAAGTATTATAATTTAAAAATGTGATTAAATAATGAATTCATATACTTTTAACCTCTGCAGTGTATGTGAAGATGCTCTTTTCCTGTAGACACTAGGGCATCTTTCTTGCAGACCTTCAGCCTTCAGAGACCTCCTAGCCTGTGGAGGTCATAGCACTGTTGGAAAACATAGACCTTGAAGTCAGCTAGGCATGTTCTGAAGGGTTGTTTCTGAAATAAGTTAGCCAAGTATTTTTAGAAAACTTCTTAATCTCCAAGTCGCACTTATTATACAAATTGGGTCAATAATACTGCATTATAGGGCAGTTTGGGAGAGCCAAAGGATGATTCTCCTGAAACACCTGGTACTGTATCCAGGCATATAGTGGGTAGTTATATTAATTACCTTCTCATCTTCTTTCTTTTATGAAATATTGCAGGTCATAGATCACCAAGGGCTTTGAAAACAGGCATACCCTGCTGTATTAGCTTGCTACAGCTGTTGTAACAAAATAACACAGACAGGGTGGCTTCAATGCCAAGTTAATTTACTCAGGGTACTTGAGGCTGAGAGCCTGAGATCAAGGAGCCAGCAGGACTGGTTTCTTCTGTGGCTTATCTCTGTGGCATATAGGTGGCCATCTTTTCCCTGTATCTGTGTGTCATCTTTATTTTGCCCATGTCTGTGTCCAGTTTTTTTTCTTGTAAGGACATCAGTCATAGTAGACTGAGGCCTGCACTAATCATGTAATTTTAACTGGAATGATCCTCTTTAACCCATTTATGCTGGAGGTTGCAATTTTCTGAATTGCAGACATGTGGAAAATCAGAACTTGGTGATGGCCTTGAGCAGTGTGACATAAAGAACTCCCACATGCTTAGTGTTCCAATAATGGAACGCTAGGCCTAAATGAGTTGTAAAGATCCCATCTCCAAATATGGTCACTGTAGTAGTCTGTTTTCATGCTGCTAATAAAGATATATCTGAGACTGGGTAATTTATAAAGGAAAGAGGATTAATTGACTCACAGTTCCACATGGCTGGGGAGGCCTCGAAATCATGGCTAAAGGTGAATGAAGAACAAAGTCACATCTTACATGGCAGCAGGTGAGAGAGCTTGTTCAGGGGAACTCCCAAATATAAAACCATCAGATCTTGTGAGACCCATTCACTACCACTACCACAGGATGGGGGAAACTACCCCATGATTCAGTTATCTCCACCTGGTCCCACCCTTGACATGTGGGTATTATTACAATTTAGGATGAGATTTGGGTGGGGACACAGCCAAACCATATCAGTCACATTCTGGGGTACTCTGGAGATTTGGACATCAACATGCAAATTTTGGGGGAGACACATTTCAGCCCATGGCCTGGCCTCCTCCTCATGTTAAACTTCAGAGAAGTGCTCCAAAGAGAAGCTCTGCTGGGACTCTGATAAACCCATGTTAACAGTGCCCCATCATTCACTATTAGTAGCTTTTTCCTATGTGTTCTAACAGTTTTGGCAGCAATTGCAAAAGCACACACTTAGCTGATGTATTTAGTGAATAAGCTATTGAGCATACCCTTCATTCTTTTAATCTTTTACTCACGCAGTTAGTGGGTCTGTCCACAAATATCTATTGAGAATGCTCTGTGTTCCAGGTATTATCCTAGGCCTTTAGAGATGAGAAGAACTCACGCCTGTAATCCCAGCACTTGGGAGGCCGAGGCGGGTGGATCACGAGGTCAAAGATCGAGACCATCCTGATCAACATGGTGAAACCCCCTCTCTACTGAAAATACAAAATTTAGCTGGGCACAGTGGCGTGTGCCTGTAATCCCAGCTACTCAGGAGGCTGAGGCAGGAGAATTGCCTGAACCCAGGAGGCAGAGGTTGCGGTGAGCCAAGATCGCACCATTGCATTCCAGCCTGGGTAACAAGAGTGAAACTTCGTCTCAAAAAAAAAAAGAGAAGAACACAAAGTATTTCCTTTTGGGAGCTCAGAGTCAAGAGAGAGAGAAGGGAGAGAGAACGAGACTCAGAAATAGACAATTCTGAAACAATGTAGTTGTGCAAGAGAAATAAGAAAAGATATATCAAATTTAAATAATCACAGAATTACTCTAATATTATAGATGAAGTTGGAGAATTTCCTGTGCCTAGTGAGACTGAGAGTTAAGCATTAGGTTTTGAGAACTACAATTCAGGCACCCTTTATCCACATCCTAAAATACAGTTAATCTAGACTACCAGCTGCTTATCATAAGGATGAAGTTTAGATAATTTGGAAATTGGACTAATCTCTATACCAAGTAAACAAACTGAACTTTTATACTGTTTTTTGGGATGGAGTTTTGCTCTTGTTGCCTAGGCTGGAATGCAATTGCACAGTCTGGGCTCATTGCAACCTCTGTCTCCCAGGTTCAAGTGATTTTCCTGTCTCAGCCTCCCAAGTAGCTGGGATTACAGGCACCTACCACCAGTCCTGGCTAATTTTTGTATTTTTAGTAGAGATGGGGTTTCAGCATGTTGCCTGGGCTGGTCTCGAACTCCCAACCTCAGGTGATCTGCTTGCCTCAGCCTCCCAAAATGCTGAGATTACAGGTGTGAGCCACCATTTCCAGCAAACTTTTATACTCATAAAGAAGTAATTTATACTTAAAAGTTTTTGTTAAATTTATAGGTAACAGAACTACAGATGCAAACTCTTGTAATCTTAAAGCCATATGTCAAATAAAAAGTGTTGAAATACTAAAAAATACTCCCAAATACTAAATATAAATACTAAAAAAGTACTAAGGATGTTGGGATGCAGAATTACAAGAGTGTTGGAAGGCAGCAATAATAAAGTAAACATTGAATCTTGCATCCCCTAGGTAAGCCAAATTGCCAGGCAGCTTTGGTTCTGTGGGCTTTGGGGGTTCGGTTTGAGGGGATCTGGTTCAGAGGTAACAGATTTTATGCCTTGTTGGTCATCTTTAGGAAGTCCTAGGTAGTAGCCCCGAAGAAAGACTCAAAAAATGAACTGTCTTTGGCTCCTAGAGGACCAATCGGAGAATACTGGAGTAACCAGGAGTAAAAAGATTTCTGTGCGTGTTTGGAGGGGAAGAAGGAGTGGGTTTCTTCCATAGCCACTGTCCTCAGTGGCTTCTATTAAGATGTCAGGTATGGGTAAAATACAGCTTGAAATGAGTTTTTAAGAGCTCTGTTTTACCACATCTTTTTGCCAAAGTCTTGCTCTGTTACCTAGGCTGGAGATCAGTGGCATGATTTCAGCTCACTGCGACCTCCGTCTCCTGGGTTCAAGTGAGTCTCCTGCCTCAGCTTCCTGAGTAGCTGGGAACACAGGCGTGCACCACCATGCCCAGCTAATTTTTATATTCTTTTCAGAGGTGGAATTTTGCCGTGTTGGCCAGGCTGGTCTTGAACTCCTGACCTCAAGTGATCCACCCACTTCAGCCTCCCAAATGCTAGCATTACAGGCATAAGCCATTGTACCTGGCCTTATCATGTCATTGAAAAGAATCTAGTAACCATTTTCTCTCAGAACTTGAAAGTTCTGAGGAATTGTGAATGTTTCTGGATGTAGTAGTTATTACTACCGGTAAGTAATGGTTATCTATACAGCCAGCTGTAGTCTGCTCCAACCGCAAATGTCTTTAAGCTCACCTTTTGAATTGATCTCCTTCTGAGTGGTGGACAGAGATGCCTAGGTTTGCTCTTTTACCTTTCCTGAGAAGTCCCTGAGTAGGGAAATCAGTTCTATTCAAGCACAGCATCTGGAAGCAGGTAACGTACAGGATGATGTGAGGAGGGTCCGGCCCTGGCCTACTTCATAATTTAATTACTGTGGACATTGGGTTTTTATCCATGGGATGGTATTAACACATTAATTGTTTCATTATGATGCTCTGAAGCTGAGTGGAGGTTTGCAAAATATTCTGAGTACCTTGAAAAAGTGGCATTATTTGTGTGTAAGATATTACTAAATGTGTTGTTTGCCAAATAATTCAGAGAAAGGTTCAGCTGACTTGCTTTGGTTTGCTGATTTAGAAGTTTTTTCTTCAAAGTAGAAGTAATGATTCTTTTGCTTAAATGTAGCTCTGGGCACAGTTGCAAGTTTTCAGCATGTTTTTGGCTTCCATTACTCTACATCAGCTGTTCAGCAATTTGCCATTTTTGTTGTTGTTGTTGTTTTCTTAATGCAGAATGTTATTTGTTAAACATTCTTCCTGCTGGTAAAATATGATCAGTTTTAGTGATTCTGCTACTGGAGCTAAAAATAGCTTTGCTGATACCTAAGTAGACGATTGAAGAGGGGAGCTGACATTTTGTATTTTGATAAATTTTAGTTGAATAAAAGAAAGCAAATAAGTAGAATTTTATCTCTTGTGTCTGGGAACATTATGCGTTCTGTTTATACCTATATCTGGTAATGTTAATTCCTTAATGACATTAATATGTAATTTATAGTTTTAATGATAGGGTAGCATACCCTTTCTTTCTTTCCCTCCTCCTTTCTCCTTACACAGATAATTTTTAAAGTACCAAATATATGTAAGATACTTTCCGGCATTATTCAGACAATGTCTGCTTTTCTTAGGAGATACAAATAATCATTTATTTTTAAATAGGGAAACTCGAATTTCACGATTTAATCAGTTGATGAGTCAATAGTTATTGAGCAAACTGTGTATCACTAATATTCTGAAGAAATAAATTTCACGTATTGATCTTGAGATTTAAACCTTAATGGAGAGCATGAAAATGTCATAAATATATCCATAAAGATCATCGGCGTTGGATAGAGAAGTGTAGTGGAAGCAGTGTGATATAGAAGGCTTATTGACTCCCTCATTCCAATAATTTTATCAAGAGATAAAAATATCTGATTTCTTACTTTGGGATCCAGGTGGTGGTTTCTGCTTATTTTGAGTTAAAATAACTTATTTTTAACACTTCTATTTGCATATGCATTCACATATATTTCTATATTAAATATAGAATTAAATATCTCCATTAAATATCTGTCCATAAAATTCGAGGGACATCACCTCGAATAATTTATCAAACTCTTACTCACCTACAAATGGATACTCCTATGTATCATATGAAGTACACTAAATGGAGAGTATCTACATTCTGTAAATGTTCACATCTTTCATAACTGACCCCTCAAACTGTGATTAAGGAAGGCCCTAGCCAAGAAATGTTCAGGATATACACAAGTGTAATCTTTTCCACGTTATCTTATTATGCTGCATATATTTAAAATAGGTATTAAGAATGTAGGGCTACACTGGATTTTTGTGTAGGATAATAAAAAGTCTTTGATTTCAAAGAGCTTTTAACTAATTTAGAAGAACCAGGACCTATACACTTTAGAGGCTAAATCATTCAGAAGTAAAAATAACTGTATGCAGCTTTGAGAAAAAGAAATGTCATAAGGCAGGAGGACAAGGTTGTCAACAGAGTCATCCAGAGAGTAGAGAGACTATGAGAGTTCAGAACTGGGCTAGACACAGCACTGTGAACTGTCAGTGGGAAGTGAGAGTTCTGATCCTCAGAGGATAACCAACATAGAAAGTGCAGAAGAGTGGAGAAGGCTTCCAGATAGAATGAATGATGTGAGCAGAACTGAACAAGGCTAAAATATTAGCCAAGCTGAGAGAAACCATTTTCAGGTGGAGATTAGACAGGAGAAAGTGAGATGGCAGATGAGGATCAGGTTGAGAATAACCTTGAATAGTTAAGCAGTAAGTATTCTTTTTTAAATCTACCAATGCTGGACAATCCTAGTGATGACCATGAACAAGCAAGTGACTGGCCACAAAGTGCAGGAACTTAATAATAAAAGTGTTTTTAATTAAGAGCCAGCTTAAAGTAAGAGGTACCTCTTCATCTTTATGGTTCCAAAGATGACATTACAGAGTATTTTCCAGAGTGTGGCTTTTGCAGGCAACTCACGGTTCTCATTACCTGTGTTTTGGGATAGTTCATATTTGGGATTGCCATTACTTATTTTTAATTCACCCCAAAGGACATCTTCCTATGTCCTTTTTCAGGTTACACATGGGCTAGGGAGAAAGTTACTGCAGAGTCTATGCAAGAAGTTCATTGGCTCCAAGAATATGTACCGACGTGTGTATGTGCTTATGTACGCATATGCTTATATATGTATGTATGTAAGTATGTATATACTAGCAGAGATCAACTTCTCCTGGACCACTTCTTCTGTTCTCCAAATTATAGACACTTTGCCAAATTTTGGAAGACACTGCAAACTTACCATATCGTTTTACAAAGTGATTCCCAAGCTCCACGTTGTTTAAGCTGCCCCTCTGCCATGGCAATTCTTAGAGTCTAGCCAAGAGATGCCAGGAAGGAGAAAGGATCCCAAGTGGGGACTCTTGGTCCTGATACTTATCTTTTAAAATAGAGAAATATATTTAGTGGTCTTTGATTACATTTCTCTAATGGACAAAGATTGGTAGGAAACAGAGAAGAGGAAAGTCTGTAGACTATGAATCAAGGAGTGTCAAGAGAAAGTCCCTTCAAATAAGGTGAAACTGACTTGGTTTTAATTTCTTAGAATTGTATTAGTTTTCTGGGCTGCCATAATGAAACACCAGAGAGTGGTTGGCTGAAAGAGCAGAAATTAATTTTCTCACAGATCTGGAGGTTGGAAGTCCAAGTCCAAGGGGTCAGAAGGTTTGGTTTCTTCTGAGGCCTCTCTTGTTGGCTTGCAGATGGCAAGCATGCACCTGTGCATATGACCCTGGTGTCTCTTCCTCATTTATGAGGACATCAGTCATGCTGAAGTAGACTCTCCCCCATCTTATAACCTCATTTAAGTTTAATTATCTTCTTGAAAGACCTGTCTCCAAATACAGTCACGTTCTAAGGTACTGGGGGTTAGGGATTCAACATAGAAATTTGAAAGCAACCCGATTTCATAAGTTGTCTATATACAATTTGCTTCCTTCACATGTTGGCAATGAACAAAAAGAAACCATCAAAACTATATTGTTTCCAGATATTAAGACTTACTCACTATTGTTCTCTTTCTGAAAATATAAGGAGTCATTACTTAGGTTTAATTCACCCCAAACTATAAATACATAGGCCATAAAGTGTCATTATTGTTTTATAAAGAACCAAGGAATGTTTCTTTTATACATCATCCTGCTTAAATCCTCATAAGTGCTTTTTGTAAACTCATTTTCTTTGACACTTCACATGAAACTCTCAGCTATGAAATGGGGCAGCTACAAGTTTTCGGTTTCCTATTGGTCACACAAGGCCTAACTTATGAAATACATTATCAAACAAACAAGTCTAGGCCTAGAGAAAATTGGCCCATTCTTAAGAAAATCCAGACTTTTAATTAAAATGGAAGTATAGTAGTTCCCCCTCCACCCTCTACCCTTATGTATGGTTTCAGTTACCTATGGTCAACCATGGTTCAAAAATAGTAAATGGACAATTCCAGAAACAGAAGTTTGTCTTTTAAATGGTGTACTGTTTTGAGCCGTGGTGATGAAATCTCACCCTTTCCCACTCTGTCTCCCATGGGACACGATTCGTCCCTTTGTCCAGCATTTCCACACTGTATAGGCTACCTGCCTGCTAGTCACTTAGTATTCTTCTGAGTTATCAGACTGACTGTGGTGGCATCACAGTGCTTATGTTTAAGCAACCCTTATTTCACTGAATAATAGCCTCAATGTGCAAGACTTGTGAAGCTGGCCATAAGAAATGCCAAAGCAAAGTCATAAATGAGGGTGAATGTTTATTACAGGTGTATATGCATAGGAAAACACAGTCTGTATTGGGTTTAGTACTGTCCCTGTTTCAGACATCCACTCAGGGTCTTAGAAAGTATCCCTGCAGATTGCCTGGGATGAGGGTGTCCAGTGTGTCTCTGGACTCTCAAAAGAGTTTTGCCATTACTTATGTCAGAGGTAGGCAGTTTTAGGGAGAAATAGTAAAAACATCATTACTATTGAAACTCCTACAGGCTGATGGATGACATGAAATATATTAAGTCTAACACATTTCTTTTTTTTTTGTATTTTTAGTAGAGACGGGCTTTCACCATCTTGGCCAGGCTGGTCTTGACCTCCTGACCTCGTGATCTACCCGCCTCGGTCTCTGAAAGTGCTGGGATTACGGGTGCCAGCCACCACACCTGGCCTCTAACACAAATTTTTCAGTAAAACTGTTTTTCACACATTTCTTCTAAGTCTAAAAGAGATGGCTTTTCTTACCAATATTGGATATATATATTAAGCTTCAGTGTATTTGTGAGTTATTTATTTCCAAGATTATTTACTTGTGATTTATTCTTATTCATTTTGCTCATTTTTCCTCAAATAATTGAAAATTGTACATCATCCAATAATGTTACAAAACACGGAGCCATGATATCTGATTATTGAACACCTGTTTTCTAGAATGTAGCCGGTGATAGAAAGTGACAACTCATTGTCTTTGCATTCAGCAAGGTCCCTTCATCTTTCTCTTTCAGATGCTTCAGTGTTCATTGTAAAAGATATAATGGAGAGGACCCTAGATTTATTTCAGCAATTCTATAGATGAATTGAGATTGTAGTCTCTAACTTGCATATGGATAGTAAGATAATTTAAGCAATATCATCTTAGTATTTAGGCTTTGTTATTCATGAAATATATAACTTGAAATTCTAAAAAAAATCAATGAATTTGATCATATCTTGGAATCTCATTTCACTCTCTCTAGTGTTGTCATGGCAACAGGAAAGCCAGGGTGCTGTGGGGAGCTGTGATTTGAGGTTTCTGCTGCAGTTATTCCTGTGTGTGGTCCAGAGAGAAAAAATAATGTGATGATGCTTGATTTTAAAAAATTCTGTTTAATATGCACTATGCTAATATAGCAGCCATGGAGGAGTCACACTCTTACAAATGCCCAGTTTTGTTTTTTTTTACCTATTAAGTTGGGTTCAGGTTTACTTTTTCCTGTTTAAGTCCAGTTCAGTGACTGTGAGAGTGATCTTTGATATGAACAGCATATAGTTATTAGGTCTTAAACAGGATGGATAATGTAAGATTCAAACAATTGAATTTACTAAATGGTTATGTTAAACATTTGAATTAATTACAAATGCTTTACAGAACTATGAGGTGAGCTTTGGTTACAAATCCTGCCCACCAATGATATGCACAGCTGACGGTCTTAGCTCAAGTTGTTGAGACCCTGAGCCTGCCTGTCTGTGGCTCCATGTACAGTTTACATGATATGACAGCTTTCCCACTTTGCATGCAAATTCTGGTAATGCCCTTTTTCTTGTATCTTTACTTGATTCTTTTCTTCCTTCACTCCATCCTCCTCCTTCCCCCATTCATCCTTTATCCCTCCTTTCCCCATCTATCCTCCCTCTCTCCATCCTCTTTACATCTTCCCTCCCTCTCCCTTTTCCCTCCCCTTTCCTCCTTCCCTTCTCCTACCCCCTCGCCCCACCCCCGCACTTCCCTTCTTTTCTCTTCCCATCTTTCTTTTCAGATGCTTTATTTTGGACATTTGTTGCATTAAATGTACTTGCCACTGTGCTGTCCAGTTCCAGGCTGCTTTTACTCTTCTAAGTAGGTTCAATTAGCTTCCCTTTGTCTCCACCTTCATTCTCCTCCCCCTACAAATCTCTTCCCCAGTTTCCCCACTTACCCCCAGGTGACACAAACCCATAGGTCTCTGTGTCTAGTGGCCACTTGCTTCTGCATGCCAGATGTCTTCTCAGAGTATATGAAGTTCTTGTCAAGTCTGTTGAGGAACCTAAATATATGCAGCAGTAGTGTATGCAAAGGCCAGAGGCAGAGGGAAATAGGAAAAAATTTAAACCCCACAGCTACGAGCAGGGATTATGAAGAAGGTTCTAGTCGCTCTGAAATGGAAAATTGATAGGACTCTGAGAATAATATCTAGATTTCCAGGGAACTCCGATGAACATCAGAATTATGCACATTTAAGATAGAAAAAAGCATATACTTAGATACATTTCAAACAAAGGTGTGTTTGAGGCTGCAGTCAGCTGTAATTGTACCTTTGCACTCCAACCCGGGTGACACAGCGAGACCCTGTCTCAAACATAACAAAACACAGCTAGGCTTATATGCATGCATCTTTGCAATATTTATATTATTTTAGAAGTTCACCATATTCAGAATTTTTTGTTTAGCTTAAAACAAAAATAGCTACTTACACTGATTCGTCGTTCCAAATAAAGGCTAATTTGGAGTTCAAATCTATTGCAAATTAGAAGAATAGAAGAGAAAAATGGAGACATTTTCTTGCCATGTGATATTAGTGTTTATAGGTTAAGTTCCAGATCCTTTCTAGGATGAGACATTAAAAAGAATTCTACACTAGGTATCATTATGCACAAGGGTGTCAGGTATGTCTTTATTACACCCTAGACATTGATTGAAAGGATTTGTTCCCCTCATTAAGTAAACCATAGACCACTGCTAACTGTGATCACTACTGAAGTCTTGTGTATTTAATTGCATGTTATACGCCGACAGTGGGGCATTCAGGACATATTGACAAAGTCTATTTGGATTCTATTTACGTAACTCACACTGCAGAATGTGCTGAATGATAGATGTTTTCATGACAAAGAATATGAGAAACTTAAGACTACTAAATGACTTGGATTCATGCTAACAATTCATGTGTCAACCCTGTGCTGACACAATTAGGTCTGAACTGCAGACACACACTAACAATGTCTGCTTTCCCAACTGGGACTTGTAAAGGATACAATAGCTTTTTACCATTAAAATTATTAAGGCAAGTACCAAAATAAAAATACTGCATTTTGGTTAACTGTCGTTTGCTGGAATGGAGTCATGAATAGAGGACTTAATTCTATAGCTTACATTTATATGAAATGGGCGAAGAGTCTCTAGAAGGCTTAAGAGCATTTGGTTCAGATACCTACTAATCATCACAGAGCCAAGAAGACTCAAGAAGGCACATGGTTTATGAGAGTATTACTGGAATAAATAACCTCTTCACATTTGTGGGTCTCACAATGTTGGCTGTGAAGGCAAAGTCTCCCTGTCTCCTTTCCTTTCCTGCACTTCTACACAGCACAGGCTGAGGATATGTAATGTCCTAGGCAGAAAGAAGCTATAGAAAGCACTAAGTGTGAAAGTCACATCCACACTTAAATATCTAATAAATATTTCACAATTAACATGTACAACACTAAACTTACCCTTTAGACTTGTGTCATTCAATGTCTTCCCCATCTCAATCGCCACCAACTACATGTTTCATGGTTCAGGCCAAAACTACCAGGGTCATGTTTGATTCCTCCCTGTCTTTCCCACTCTGTATGTCTAGTTTATCAGGAAATCAACTGGATTGTAGCTCAAAATCTATCAGAAATCAAAAAGTTTCCCACTATCTCTATGGTGACTAGCCTGGTTAGAAACAGTTTTTTCTTGCCTGAAATTTGGCAAAGTTTCCATTCTTTTTCCTTCAGGATTTTTAAGAGTTCCACATGTAGTGGCGTTATTAGCTTTTTATCTCGAAAGTATGCTACACATGTTCTCTCCTAATATGTCATCTGTTGACTTGTTTTTTTATGCCATGCAAAAGTTTTCAAACAAAAACATTTGTGAACCACACAATGTATTCAAATTTATTAATGTTTTATCTTCTCTGGATTTTGAGTTAAAACTAGAAGATCTTTTTCTGTCCCTAGGTTTTGTAGGAATTCATCCACATTTTCTTCTGGTATTTTTGTGGATTTATTTTTTGCATTTAGATTCATGACTCATTTGGTGTTTTTTCTTGTGTATTAAATGAGGTATGGATCTAACTGTCTTTTTCCAAGTATCATTTCTACCAACCACTTATTAAAATATCCATCCTTGCCCCAGTGATTTGAGGTTAGCTTCATGCAACATATATGTTAAATAGGCACTTTGTTCTATTTCTGGATTTTTTATTCTTTCTCACTGATCTATCTACTTACATACAAGTACCATGCTATTTTAATTATAAAAATAGTACAGTATTTTTTAATGTCTGGTAGGAACAATCCCCTAGTAGGAGTTTTTTCTTTATAGGATATTCCTGAATATTACACATAAAACTTGTATTAAGTTGCTTAGTCCTGATCGATTAAATGGCTTGCTGGCATTTTCCTTGGGATTGCATTAAATTTATAACTTAGAACCAATACCTTTATGAATGAGTCATATTATCCAAGAAGTAGAAACATCTTTCCATTTGTTCAAGTCCAATATTATTTCTTAGGAGAGTTTTCTTTATGTAAATTCATATTTTTTTGTCAAATTTATTCCTGGGTATCTTGTCTTCTTATTGCTATTGTAAAGGAAATTTTCTTTGCCATTTTATTTGCTGGTAATCTTTTGTGTGTATCAAACCATTTGTTTCTGCATGTTAATTTTATAATCCTAATGTATTTTTTTGAGTTAGAATTATCACTGACTTTCTGGATACATGGTCATCGATCATATCTTCAGCAAATCCCAGCAGTTGACTTTTCCAACATTATGCCTCTTACTGATTTTACTCATCTGATTGCACAGACCTCTAGTAAATGTTAAATAGTAGTAGTTAGTGGGTATCCACTAATACTCTCAGTGTGCATTTCAAGAAAGTATATAACAGTTTCTATTGTGCTGGATGATTTTTCCAAAAATGAATATTATAGTTCACTGAATTTTTATATCTATGAAAACATTAAAAAGTTTTCCTCTTTAGATGTATTGTGTTCCAATAATTTATTTCTTCCCATCCAAGTACTAACCAGGCCTGACCCTGCTTAGCTTCTGAGATCAGACGAGATTAGGTGCGTTCAGGGTGGTATGGCCATAGACACAATAATTTATTTTCTAAGACTGAGTCAACTTTACATTCCTGAACAAATTCTACTTTGTCATGGGGTATTGTTTTTATATTATTGTGTTAGATTCTGTTTGCTAATGGTTTAACTCAAAGCTTTTGTTTATATAGACTTTATCAGGCTTAATTATCAATGTTATTCTTGCTCCACGCTAATAATTAGAAATTATTTCTTTATTTTTAATGTTCTGGAACAAGTTATGGAGCATTGGTATTTTTGGTCATTAGATATTTTTTAGAACTGCCCTGTGAAACCATCAGGGCCTGGTGCTTTTTTTTGTGTGTGACAGTTCCCTGTTTCCTTTTACTCTTCTATGGATATTTGTCTTTTTATCACTAATGGGATCATTTTCATAAGCTGCATTTTCCTTAAAATCCATTTCATCCTGGTTTTCAAATTTTTTTGCATAAAGCTCTGCAACAAAATCCCTTATGATTTCAGAATATTTCTTCTGTTTCAGTGGTTATTTCCTCATGGCATTTCTTATTTTGTGTACTTATACTTTCTCCCTATTTTTAAATGATTTTTCTACTTCATTCTTAAAATAAGATTTTGATTTTAAAATTATATGTTAAATTAAAATTTCAATTTATTACATTAATTTATTTTTTCTCTACCTTATTAATTTTTACTTTTATTTTTAGTATTTTCTTTGTAAGTTCCTTTGGCTTACTTTGATATCCTCTTTCTAGTTTTTTGAGATAATAATTATTTAAATTCTAAGTATTTGATTGATAAAAGTATTTAAGACTGAATTTTTCCATTCACTGTTTGAAACACATTCCAACCATTTTGGATATTTTTTTTTTTTATCATTTTTTTTTCTGAGTTTTCTTTTCATCCAAGAGTTGTTTACCCGATTTTAATTCCTTTAATTTCCATAAGAATATTTTTTGTCTTTTTGTTTATAATTTTTAAGTTTATTGCATTGTGATCAGAGATCGTTGTTTGTAACATTTCTATTTTTATGGAACTTCTTAATGTTTTTATTGTGACTAAATATGTGACCAATTTTTGTAAATGTGCTTTATGCACTTGATAAAATATATTCTCCATTATCAGGGTATGAATTTTTTATGTATTAATCAGATTTATCTTGTTGATTATTTGCTTAAATCTTAGTCCTTACTTCCTTTTTGTCTTCTTGATTTGTCTTACACTGAGAGTGTTGTGTTAAGGGTCTGGTATTTTTACTGTGTTTCTATATCCCCTCTTGAGTCTTTTATAATTTTATATTAGAAGGGTAATTTCTATGTTATTTCATATGTTGGTACATATAATAATTACAGATTTCTACCTCTGTTTTTGTATTTCCTGCTAGGCCTTTGCCCATTCCTTTATTTTCAACCTTTCTGGACCATTTTGTTTTGGATATATCCTTATATGTAGTATTTGGATTTGCTTTGTGAGACAAATTGGAAATCATTTTTTTATTAAGTGGATTAAATATTGTATTAGTCTGTTTTCATATTGCCATAAAGAACTGCCAGAGACTAATTTATAAAGGAAAGAGGTTTCATTGACTCACAGTTCAGCATGGTTGAGGAAATCTCAGGAAACTTATAATCAAGGTGGAAGGCAAAGGGTAAACAGTACACCTTCTTCATAAGGCAGCACGAAGGAGAAGTGCCCAGAAAAGGGGAAAGAGCCCCTTATAAAACCATCAGATCTCATGAGAACTCACTATCCAGAAGCTGCCCTTATGATTCAGTTACCTCCACCTGATCTCTTCCTTGACCTGTGGGGATTATGGAGTTTATGGGAATTACAAATCAAGATGACATTGTGGGTGGGGGCACAGGCAAACCATATCAAGTATTCTTTTCTTGGTTAATAAACTTTTAATTAAGCATTAGGTTAGTCTATAGATTTATGAAACAAAAGTTGCAAAAGTAGTGCAGAGAGTTCCCATACAGCCCACAGTCATAATACTTTATTATCATCTTAGAGTAGCATGATACATTTATCACAATTAATGAGGTAATATAGATATGTTAGTGCTAGCAAGATCATCCCAATCTCTTTAGTTTTTACCAAAGAAATCTTTTTCTGTTGCAGAATACCATCTAGAATGCCACCTGCATTTAATATTCATATTTCCTTAGGTGCCTCTTGGCTGTGACTGTTTCTCAGATTACCTTGTTTCGTATGACTTCAACTCTTATAAGGAATACCTGTTAGGTATTTTTAGAATTTCCCTCAACCGGGATTCATATGATGGTTATCTCACAGTGAGTCTGGGGTTGTGGGTTTGGAGGAAGACCACAGATATAAAGCGCCACTTTTACCACATTGTATCTAGGGTACATACTATCAACATAACTTACTATAGTTAATGTTGACCTTGACTACCTGTCTGAGGTAGTGTTTGTCAGGTTACTGTAAACTTACTTTTTTCTGGCTTTTCCATACTGTACTTTTCAGAAAGAAGTCATTGTTTACAGTGTACACTTAAGGAGTGAGTGATTTTCTTCTTTAGGGTGGAGTACAAGTTATTTGGAATTTTTCTGCACAGGCGTTCTCTTCTCCCATTTGTTTATTTTATTTATTTATTTTTTGGGTGGGGAGTGGGGTAAACAGCATCTTTCTCTGTCACCCAGGCTGGAGTGCAGTGGCACGATTTCAGCTCACTGCAACCTCCACCTTCTGGATTCAAGTGATTCTTGTGCCTCAGCCTCTTGAGTAACGGGACTCCAGGTACTCACCACTATGCCAAGCTAATTTTTTTATATTTTTAGTAGAGATGGGGTTTCTCCATGTTACTCAGGTTGGTCTCAAAGTCCTGATCTCAGACAGTCCTGCTGTATTGGCCTCCCAAAGTGCTAGGATTACAGGCATGAGCCACTGCACCTTGCCTTCCCTGTTTATTTATGCAATCAATTATTTATACCACTGTGGACTCTTGGATGCTTATTTTATACTCTGGTTGATAATCCAATACTACTTGATTTATTTTAATGCTCAAATTGTTCCAGATTTGGCCATTGAGAGCTTTCCAGCTGGCTCCTATGTTTCTTTGACAAGTCCTTATTGTTGTTAGTATTATTAGCACTTTCTTGCCTTTTAGCACTAAAATGTACTGTAGGTTGATCTTAAGTATTTACATGCTTTGGTCCTAGAATGAGCCATTTCTTCAAGAAGAGTTGTTTCTTTTTATTAAAGAATCATACCAGAAATCAAGATCTGGACTGTTACTACTGAAAGTCATTGCTTTTAGACTATTTCAACTGATAGAGCAAGGACGTTTATGTCTGTATAGTCACCTGTTCAAATTGAAATATATACACACACATATTTCTATGTTTAATCATCCATATTCAAATTGAGTATAATATGAGTTCATACTGATATCTTCAATTCTAATCTGTTACCACAGGGATTATTCTGGCCTTCTCTTGCTTGTTTGCAACTCTGGCTTCAACAGTCAGAAATCTGACTTGCATATTCATTGGCTTAATTGTTCAGTTCCAGTACACATAAATGGTGGCTTCAGAATTAATAACTTATACCTCCATGGGAAATAACTTTATTAACTAAAGTACAGCACTTATGTCCAGTTCTTTTTGAATTTAGTCTTACAGATTCCTCTTCTTTTCCAAAGTTACTTAGGTCACTGGTCTATCTACTCATGTACCGGTACCGCTCTATTTTAATTATAAAGATGTTTTAGTATTTTTTAGCATCTGGTAGGATCAATTCCCTAGAAGTAGTTTTTCCTTTCTAGGATTTTCCTGAATATTCCATATAAAATGTATATTAACATGCTTAGTCCAGATCCACTAAATAGCTTGCTGGCATTTTCTTTGGGGTTGCATTAAATTTATAACTTAGAACTCATACTTAGGTGGGAACCTTTTTCCTTTCTTCAGTGAAGTTGTCTCATGTATTAGTAATGTAGTTTTATCATACAGTGCATTCCATCCTGGAATTTCCCATCTCTCTCTCTCTTTTTCTCTTTAATATTTGCATGTATTAAGTTTCATTCTTTTGTGCTATATCATTCTATGGGTTTCAATTAATGCATAGTGTCATGAATCTGCCATTATAGGAGCATCGTACAGAGTAGTTTCACCAACTTAAGAAATTCTCTATGATTTTCCTAGTCAATACAACCCCTGCCCCTCAAACACTTGTTACACTTCCTACATTTTGAAGAATTTCTTACATTTTCAATTTGGTAAGATTTAGATTCTATTTTCTCACCACTCTTGACAGCTAGGATACAGAGTGCAAATTCATGTGTATTGAACTTTGAACTGGAAATTAGAGGCATAAAGAAGGAGGCACTGTGAGTTACACATTCTGGCAAAAGTGGTGGTAGTTAAATGCAATCTACAGAGGTAGCGATAACAGGCATTCGAGCAGCATTTTCCAGGGTAAGATGGTTGTGCTAGCTACGCCCAATGGAGGCAGTGGCTAGGAGATCTCCAGCAGACTAATTTTAAGGTATGACTGGGGACAGTATTATTGGCTTTATAGCCTCTCAGTCTGATCTTCTGGCCCATTTTGAGATTCTGAGAACCCAGAACATTTAAAACAGATATGATAATAATATAGATAATATAGCATCCTTCCCTTTACTCCCTTTTCAAGAATTAATATTTTTTGAAACTTACTACATGTTGATCATAGCATTAAGCATTTTTAGGTACCATTTCAGTTAAGTTTTTGGAAGATAAGTATAGATCACTTTCTTAACCACTCACTATATGACCTCTCTACAAGCTATATGTGATAAACACTTGTGCTCATGGTGTATTATCTGGTAACTTTCATTCAATAGATATTGATGACATAGTAAAAAAACTGATAGAGATTTTTCTTAGTCTGCTTTGTCTTAGTCTTGTTTAAATACCGTAGACTGGGTGTTTAAACAATAGAGATTTACTTAATCACAGTTCTGGAGGCCGGAAATCTATGATCAGAGTGCTAGAATGGTGAGGACTCTCTTCCAGGAGTGCAGACAGCTGCCTTCTCATTGTGCCCTCACATGGCAGAGAGAGCAAGCAGCTTCTCTGGTGTCTCTTCTTACACAGGCAATAATCCCTTTTAACCAGGGTCCCACCTTAATGACCTAATTAACTCAGAAGGCCCCATCTCCAAATACTATCACATTGAGGGTTAGGGCTTCAACATGTGAACTTTGTTACGGGGGGGAAGGTAGGAGACAAAAATTCAGACTTTGGACATATGACATCTTGTGGTTTTTCCCTTTGGGTAGGTGCAGGAGAAAGGTAACCTTTGAACTGAGATAGAAAATGAAATCTAATGGAAGGGGGAGGTGGTTTGGAAAAATGTGAGAAAAACAATACTGCTACCTGGATTAAACAGCCTGAAAAAAGGCTTGCAAATTAGTGGAACTACAGAACAACAAATTTTCTCAATCTTCTTTCCATTACTCAAATTATGAAAGTAAACTTTGTTACAAAAGGATTGCCTGCAGAAATAATGCTATTATCTTTCCTACCGCCCCTTGTGAGTTTCCATTTATTTTTGGGTTGCTCACCAGATACTCCTTTAGAAGGCTCTGCAGATACATTAATCAAGGGTTTTGAAACTTTCTCAGGAAGAATAAGAGGAAATGGGGGAGGATTAAAACATTCATCCCTGTATAATTTCTGCTGTTCGTCCTACCTGGCTTTCCTGGGGGTTTTGGCCGTCTCTTCTACTTGAAGACGGGGAATAGATAATATCCTCTCACCTATTATTTGAATTCATTGTTTACTTTGATTCCCACTCCTGTCTCCAATTTTGAGAACTAGAGAAGGGCAATGAGAAGAAATTGGGATTTGTTATCACCCGTGGTTCTGCATTAATGAGGCAGGATTCTGGAGCTCTGAGCCACTGTTGGCTCAGGAGGGGAAGCAGCAGTGTCTCCTCACTGAGCGCATTCTGGCAGCAGCCCCACCACCTCACAGTGCAGCTCTTCCAGCCACCCCATGACAGTGGATCACAGTGAAAGCTGGCAGAGAAAAAGGCATTTCAGATTCGAGTTGGAAAACATTTAAGCATTCACCATTGTGTAGTGGTTAGAAGAATGGGTTTTTCATCAAACCTCACTTCAAATCCTGACTGAGCTCTTTACTAATTATAAGCAATTCTTTCAGTACCCTAAGCCTCAGGCTTTCTTCAATAAATGTGAGATAATTCCTCCCTTGTTAGGAGTATTGTGAAAATGTGATCTGATAACATATCATGGGGTACCTGGAATGAAATAGGCACTCAAACCACCTTCTTTGAAGGATAAATGAATGGACATTGTCAAGTGCTTAGTATACTAACATGTACCTATTTATGTTTAGTATGTGGAAGCATTTGCAGGCTATCACTGGGAAAAATCCTGCCTCTTAGCTCTAGCTCATCTTCCTTGCACATATCCCCAAATGAAAGAAAAATTCATGCATCTGATTTGCCAGATTCCTGCATGCCTACTGAACCTTCTAATTGTTACGAGAGAGAACCTGAGCATGCTTGATTCTCCTTCCTTTATTTCATGTTGCCAGGGTGGTAGGGGCTACCTTCTCCATGCCCTTCCTTTTCGTATCAAAAGGAAAAAGAATAGGTTTATTTCTGAAGCAAGTCAAGGACCCTTACTTTCTATCTGTTCCTTTTAGGCTCCTACAACATGATAAGCTTTGAATGTTGGCCGGCAGTGAGAAGGAGAGCCTCAGGCTCCTAGTCTAGGCCCCATGTCCAAACCAGCTTTCCTTAGACCCTTAGGGGATTAGGTACTGGATATGCCTGGAGTATTTGGAGGTTCCTTTCTCTTGCCATCAGTTGAATTGCAACAATTATACTTACCTAAATATATCAGCTTGAGCCACACAAAATAGTCAATAATTAAATATTTTTATCTACAGAACAGGGATTTCATAAAGTTTAATAAAACTAAAGAAAAATAAGCCACTTCAGACAAACTCCTAAAGCATGATGCAAATATTTACTAAACAGCTTTCTTCAGAAGACATGAGGGACTAATTTTCACAGAGAAGTATTCCCTATTAAACTCTTTTAAACCTTCCAAAAGTCCTGTCTTAGACTGGCTGCTATAATAAAATCCCATAGACTGGGTGGCATAAACAAACATTTATTCCTCACAGTTCTAGAGGCTGAGAAGTGCAAGAGCGAGGAGTTGGCAGAATTGGTGTCTGGTGAGGGCACTAATACCGTTAGGAAGGCCCCACACTCAAGATCTCATCTGACCATATTATCTCCTGAAGGTCCTACCTCCAATACCTTCACATTGGGAATTAGGACTTCAACATGTGAATTGGACTGGGGAGATAAAAACATTCCATCCACAGCAAGTTCCATTGTTCCTTTTCCTTTGGCCCTTCCTACCATCCCTTTTGTAGCCCACTCCACTTTTCCAACCCTCTCCTCCCTCTTACTCTGGTATTAGGTTGGCTTTTCTTAAGCAGAACAAAATGGCTTTCTCAGCTTCCTCATTTTGCCTCTCCATTTATCACCCCACTCAACACAATAAAAGTCTGGAAGCTACAAAAACAAAAATATCCATCCCCTTTAAAGAGGAGGGGTATGGAATTGCAAATCCTTATAATTTAATGTATTTCCCTAACACAGAAGGAAGCTCTCAGAATTATAAGTGACATTCTATTTGCATAAAAACTTAGCTGGAGGGGATACAATAAACCTTTACATTTCCAAGGTGTGATGGGGATGTCAGTCTCTTACGAAGTTATCATTTTCTCCACTGTAGGATCAGACAGTTTGTCATGAAACTTGTCATTAGCAAAACAAGAGGGATGGTAGTGGGGTTCCTGTAAAATGATAAACCCAATTCTTTTTTCTGTTTAGTAAGTTTGAATAATTAAAGAATCCAACAATTTTAGTACCAAAGAATATATTTGCATATGTGTATGCATAAAAACATGCCTGCCTATATGTATACATGTATACACATAGGCTCACTGACATGGTCTAAATTTTATCCCCCTAAAAACCGTATGTTGAAGCCCTAACTCCATTTGTGACTGTATTTGGAGACAGGGTCCATAATAAAGTAGTAAGGACTAAATGAACTTATAAGAGTAGGGCCTTAATCCCGAAGGACTGGGGTTCTCACAAGCAGAGGAAGAAATACCAGATCTCTCTCTCTTCCCCTCTTTGGGTACAGAGGGGAAAGGCCACATGAGGACATAGTGAGAAGGTGACCATCTCTAAGCCAGAAGAAGTCTCACTATAAACCAACCTTGTTGGCTTCTTGATTGTGGACTTCTAGCCTCCAGACTGTGAGAAAATAAATTTGTCGTTTAAGCCACAAAAGTTTTGTTATGGCAGCTCTAGCAGACTAATACACTCACAGATCCCAAGAACTCAGTGGTGGCGACACATATTCTGGATTTGCAATATATGGCAGTAGGAAAGACTGGGAATCTATCAACAAAAGCTTCCAGCAATATAAGGAAGTCATTACACTTGCGCCATTGTAGGAGCATGTGGTTAAAAACATAGCTTCTAAGTCATCTTTTACAGGTATGTAATACTGCTAGTCATACTGCCTGATTGGGGTAGGGAGTATGTGTGTGTAAGAGAAGGGGGCTATAACATTTCACCTGGTACTTTTAGAGTGAACAATGTAGCAGTCTCGAAGGTCGTTCTGGACTTTAACACTGTTTTTACACCTGCCCAGCCCCCCTCACTGGATAGACTTTAAATATCCATGACTCCTGTTCCCACCTCTGTTTGATAGAATGCTTGCTGGTAGGCGACTTTAGTTTTAGTCAAGGAACCTGAATCTCCTACAGCTCTTACAGCTTTCCCTTTAGGACCTGCTAACTCTGTCTTTGTCCTTTTCTGCTGGCTGGCTAGCCTGTCCTTTTCTGCATGTTTGCATGCTATTCTCCAGGAAAGCCCTGAACTCCACCTTTCTTTGCCCCTGTGGCTGATATATAAATATGGTCCAAATGCTGTCTGGGGCAAAGCTTGGAGTTTAGGGAATTCTTGGAAAATCAGAAGTTTCAACAGAGTAACAGGATTCCAGGGTCAGAGATTTTCAAGAGAGCCATTATCCATTTTCTGTGTGACCTGAGGCAAGGGAAGGGGAGTCTGGTAATTTACACTGAGGTAGCTTGTTATGCACAAAATCTTTGTTATTCTCTCAAAATCTATATATTGAAGCTCTAACCTAAATGTGACGGTGTTACCTTTGGAAGGTAATTAGGTCCTGAGTGTGGCACCCTTGTTGGTGGGATTAGTGCCCTTTTAAGAAAAGTCTCTAAGAAATTGCTTACTGTCTGCTCTCTGCCATGTGAGACTTAGAAAAGACAGCCCATTTTGATGACTTTTTGGGTTGGTTTTATAATCTGAACCCTGATGTACTCATTCTACTGAAACTTGTTGAGCATCTAGTATATACCAGGCAATGTTCTGGGCACTTAGCATATATCATGCTGAGACTGTGAGAAAATGTCGGGCAGGGAAAGGAAGACTGGGAGTACATGAAGAGGGAGTTGAGTTTCAGTTAAACTTTGAGTGGTCAGGGTAGGTTTCTTTTAGAAGGTGACATTTGAGTGAAGACTTGGTGGGGAGTTGGCTGTGCATCTATCTTGAGTAAGAGCATTCTGAGCAGAGGCAGTATTAGCCCAACAAATCTGAGGAAGGAATGTGCCTGACATGTGCAAAGTATAGTAATCAGATTGCTATATCTGGAGTGAAGTCAGCGAGGTGTGGAGAGTGGAAGGAAAAGAAATGGGAGGAATTGGGGGATGGTGGCAGGGAGGGTAGTGAGCTCGATCATGCATGGCCATGTATGTAGAGTATTGTACAGACGTTAGATTTTAATGTATAACCATCCTATATTGAACACGCTGATCCTTGTTTTCAAGTTATCTTCTATAAATTCTTGCTCTCAATGTATAGTCCATGGACGATTGCATTGAAATCACCTGAGAGCTGTTTAGACACGAAGAAAATAAGTCCCCACCCTGAGCCTGCAAACAATCTAAATTTTAACTAGATTCCCTGGTGATGGGTATGTACATTAGCATTTGAGAAACTGTGGTCTCTTTTATCATTGTATTAGCAACAAATGCACCCATATTTTACAATGATGAAAATGTGCCAATTCTGGAGAATATGCTCTGGGTGAGGGGTTGGTTGTCTTCCCCCCGCCCTAGCTACATCACTCTTTGCATGGATGCGGTTTGCACACTCATGGCAGAGATTTGTGCTCCTTCCTAGTGGTATGTGTTGTGGCAAGGAGGCATGCATCCAGCCAGGGAAAATACGTTCTCGTCTCCTTTGTATCCAAATGTGACTCATTAACTAGTTCTTATCAATGAACTATGAGTGGAAGTGATGTGTGCTACTTTTGAGCCAGGGATTATGAGATGAGGATAGAAATTCTCTACTCCTTTTCTCCCATCAATCAAAATGCCGCAAACTCTGAGAGCATCATAGATGAAGCAGACTCAAGATGAAAGCAAGTTGGCTCCCCGAATCACCGTGTGAATCATACTGAGCTATTATGTGAATGGTAAGTAATTGTTTATATGTAATGTCACTGAAAAATTCAGGTTTCTTTGTTAACGTGGATAGCATTATTCTAGCTCAAAGATTTTCAAACTTTAGGAGGGATCAGAATTATCTGGAGAGCTTGATAAAGCACTCATTGTTTGATTCTATTTTCAGAATTTTGGATTCTGCAGGTCTGGGGTGGGGCCGGAAAAATGTGCATTTCTAACACACTTTTTGGTGATGCTGATCTTGCTAGTTTGGGGATATCACTTTGAAAACCACAGCCTTAACTGAGAAGACATCTGTGGGAGAGTGGGAAAGCTCATGGCCTCTAAGGATATATCATTGACTCTAAACATGAAATGAAAATAAAGCCAACTTAGCCCTAACAGGTACAATTTAGTGCTGCTGTATTGGCTGCTTCTCCCTGATGCTGCCATGTTCACTATAAAAATGGATACAGAAAAGAAAATTGACATTCATTAAGCTTAACTTGGAGGGATGATTTAACTGATACTGGCAACTCTGCTTTTTTAATTACTCCACTTTTTATTCTGTTCTTCCAGTTCCCTAGAAGAGAAAGCAGTTGATTTATGACCCTCACAAAGTTGTTAGTCTAGGGTGGCCTTGTTTGCATCAGTGGGAATATGGCTGAGTCACTGAGACAAAAAGCCAGAGGATCCTCTGCCTCTCGCAGGAGGTGAGGGACAGGCAGAGTCTTCTCCTACCCTGAACCTTTAACAAATTATCCAGAAGTTTTACTGTCATTTAATGTTACAAAATAAGTTTAAAGGATTTTTTCTGTCTCCACTGGAGTATTCTGGGCTAGGCTGAAATGAATTAACTTTGTCACTTAGAAAAACTTGCTTTCGTTTTGGAAGGAGTTAGTGTAGGTTTCTCCAGATTGGACTTAGTCCTTTTAAGGTGCCTCATATAAATTAAGCTCTGGAATTCTTTAAAGAGATTTGTAATTTTATAGCATCTCTCTTCCAATGTGCTATTATTAAATTATTCTGGATGGCTTCATTGACAGCTCCACTTCTTAAAATAGAGATCAACTGTATTCCTGGACACTGGAATCAAAATTGACTTAGAAATGCTAGTTTCCAAATGGTCGCTTGTTTCTACTATTTTTCTACTTTGAGTTCTCTTGATTTGTTTTAGAGGACATGACACATGTTTCTTCTCTAAATAGCTTTGTGCTCAGTACCTATACAAAATGAGTACCATTTTCATTTGCTTCTCTGTTGCTACTTGGTTCTGAAGCCTCCTTTTCTTACATGGGTGTTTTTGCAGCTTTAAACCCTACTTCTAATCTCTGTGATGCCAGGGCAGGTTTGGAGCGGGCTGGCTTTGACATTGGCAATACCCCCAGAAGACCTCGGATACAACCTGGCTGTGTTCCATTTTGCGAAATGCTAAAGAGAGTGGACATCTTCCTTTCTCTTCCTCCATTTCTCCCTCCAATATTTGCCACTTACTCTATGCCAGGCTCTGTGATTCATCAGTGAATAAAATGAACAAAATTATGAACCTTATATTCCAGTGGCAGACAGTGAAAATGGAGCATTAAACAGAGAGATGGAGTTCAAATAGAACTAAGTGTTCTGAAGAAGAGAGAGTACAGTACTAGAGATATGCTGGAGTGGGTGCTCCAGTTGACAGAAGAGATCAGAGAAGTCTGACTTGAAGAGATGGCCTCTGAGCTGACCACTAGATGATAAGTGAGCTTTGCAAAGATCTGAGGAAAGAGTTTTCCAGGCAGATGGAAGAGCAAGTGTCAAGGCTGTAAGATGGAAAACATCTTGGAATACTTGGGGAACAACAAAGAAGCCATGTGGCTGGGGTCTAGTCAACAAGTAGGGGAAAGGGAATTGTCTGATGAGATCAGCTCTGGCTGAAGCCGTAGCACATGGACCTTATACACTGGAAAATTTCTTTAAATAATAATTTTAGTCAAAATCTCTTGATAGCTGAAAGGACTGAATTTATTCTCATTATTTTTGCTAATGCAACCTGCTTAATTGGCTGTTTAACTTCCTTAATGGTGCTCTGTCTTTATTAGTGGGTACTGTGAGAGAAAAAAGCCTACTCTAACTATTGGCACCAGCATTCTGGGTGCTTCTGCTCTCCTCTCCTTTCTGTCTTGGGAACAAGGGGACAAAGACAACTTAGGGAACATAAATAACTTGGTTATCTTTGGGGGTTAAACATTACCATGCTGTTTTGGTTACTACAGCCTTGTAAGAGAATTTGAAGTCAGATACTGTGTTGCCTCCAGCTTTGTCCTTTTTGGTTACGATTGCTTTGTGAGTGAACTCTACAGGCTCTTTTTTGTTTCATCTGAATTAAAAATTTTTTAAAATAATTTTGTGAAAAATGGAAAAATAATATTGGTAATTTGATAGGACTTGTATTGAATCCACTGATTGCTTTGGGTAGCATGAATCAATATCATATTAGTGATATTGATTCTTCCAATCTATGAGTCTGGCTTGTTTCTCCGTTTTTTGTGTGTCATCTGCAGTTTCTTTCATGAGTGCTTTATAGTTTTCCTCGTAGAGAGCTTTCATCTTCGTTAAGTTTATTTCTAAGTATGTTATTTTATTTTGTAGTTATTGTAAATGGGATTAACTTATTGATTTGGTTCTTAGCTTGATTGCTATGCCAGTATAGCACTGGTCCTGATTTTTGTATGTTGATTTTGTATCTTGCAACTGTAGTAAATTCATTTATCAAATTGAGGAATCTTTAGAATTGTCTAGGTGGAAGATCATATCATCAAACAGAGATAACACATAGTTTAAAAAACCAAAGTGCTACAAAACATGTAACACCAAAAACAACAGCAATGACAAAAGTCTCTTGCCCCATCCCACCATATTTAATTCCACTCCTTAAAGGCAACTACTGTCTACTTTTTAAATTGTTTCTTCAAGCTTGTATTTCTGTTTGTCTAAATACTTTAGGCTTTTATTTCTGTATATCTAAAATTTGTTCAATATTTTTAGATGTTTCATTCATTATCAACTTTCTTTTTTTAGGTCTGCTTTTCTGCCTCGATCTTTTTACTCCACATTTCCCTTTGAACAAATTTGGATATATTTAAATGTAGCGATACTATTATGATACACAGATAATCTTCTGCTCAAATGGTGTACTATGACTACTCACACTCTTCAAACATTTTCCCATCCCTGAAGCCATGTCATCTCTCTTCCTCCTGCATGCATCTCTCGCTCTCCTTGGTGTACTTAGTTTTGTATGTATACAAGACTATCATTAATTTTTCACAAGTTATGGAATTATGTTTTCTATAAGATCAAATAAACCTGCTAACTGTTGGGTTGTTTCTATCTTGGGGACATACTTGAGGAATTCTTAGTCCTTCTCTTTAATGTAGGCCTGGTTGTTCTCTTGGCCTGCTGTATGAGTGTTCTCTAGGACCTCCACCTGTAACCTAAACATGAGAGATTCTTTTTTTTTTTTTTGAGATGGAGGTCTTGCTCTGTCACCAGGTTGGAGTGCAGTGGTGTGATCTCAGCTCACTACAACCTCCGCCTCCCAGATTCAAGTGATTTCCCCTGCCTCAGCCTCCCAAGTAGCTGGAACTATAGGTGTGCACCACCATGCCCAGGTAAATTTTTTTTGTATTTTAATAGAGAACGGGTTTCACCATGTTGGTCAGGGTGGTCTCAAACTCCTAATGTCATGATCCACCTAAAGTGGATCAGCCTCCTAAAGTGCTGGGATTACAGGTGTGAGCCACTGCACCTGGCCGATAATGTTTTTAAGGTGTTTACTAGTTGAGAATGTCTTTATTCTACCCTCACAATGATTAATCTCTTGGCCAGGTAGAGAATCAAGTTGGAAATAATGATTCTCAGAATGTTTCTGAAAATGTTATTATAATTTTTATTAACTGTCTTTCCTCCTTAAATTCACACATCATGCATATACTTTTACCTCAGTGTGTCAGTGAGATGAAACATGCGTGCTTTTCATTGTGATCTTTTTGTTTTCTCTCTTCATTTTTGCTTGGATACCAGGCTCTCTCATCTACCAATTTTGAAGTGTTTTTTTTTTCCATTGTTTCCTTACTGCTGTGTTGCCCTCCTGGAGCGCGACAGACATTTTTATTGCACTTCTTTTGTAGATGGCTGTCGTTTATTGACGGAATCTTCTCTTTCCCCTTGGTGTGCTGAAATTCAGTGATAAGGTGGCTCGGTGTGATTTTTGTTTTGTTTTGTGTCAGTTCATTGGGTCAGGCACTTGTTGGTCACCTTAAATTTGGAAATTCACATTCTTTAGTTCTAGGAATTTTACCTGTATCTGTCCTTTGCTAATTTCCTTCTATCCGTTTCTGTCGTGTTTTGTTTTCTTTCTACAACTCCTATAACTTAGTAGTTGAGTCCTCGATTTTTTTCTCCTTTTGTGAGAAGTCCTTAACTTTATCTTTTGATCCTTCCAGTGAATTTTATTATTTTCTTATTCTCTATTCAATTTTTAAAAAGGATTCTTTTTTATGGACACAGTAGCTTTTAATTTCTTCAAGGGTATTAAAATACTTTTAAAAGTTTATCTGTTTTATTTTTCATAAAACTTACCATCTTCATTCTTGTGTTTCTCTTGTTCATTGTCTTTCACACTAGAGAGTTTCCTGAAATAGCTGTTGATCTTGATTCTACTCTTTTATTTAAGAGTAAGCCACTCTAAATAGAAAAGAATGTAAATACCCAGTGTCGGTGATGATATGAAGAAACAGGAATTATCTAGGATCATTTTGGGGAGAGCAAATTGGTACAACATCACTAGGAAAAATTAGCTTGCATATAAAGTTAAAAATATGCATAACCTATCACCTGGTACTTCTACTTTTAGGTAAAAACCCAAAAGGGATGCTTTGCACATGGACATGAAGAGACACATACAACAACTGCCAAAGCACCAATGGTCACAATACATAGAAAATGGAAGCAAGTGAGATGTTTACCAACATTAGAGTAAAAATTTGTTCTTATAAGAGAATGTTACACAATAATGAAAAAGAATGGACTATAATTACCTATCACAATGTGGATAAATCTCACTAATGTTGAGCAAGACATAAATGAAACAATACATAATAGGTATCAATTGATGTCTACATAGGTATTTACTATGCAATATTTCATTGAGTAAATGTCATTTGTCTTAGGCACTATTCTCTATGTGCCTTATATTTTACAATACAGATAGTTTAAGAAAGAACAATGAACTAAAAATATAGTTGCAAATTCTATATGTGCAGTTGAAGCTGGACAACTTCTAGTCTTTACTGAAGGCCTAATGAGTAGAGATCCAGAAGTTTCCTGGCAGGGACCCCTACATGTCAATATCTGTTAGTCTTCTTCCAACTACTCCCAGAACTATTCAGTTATTCCAGAGAATAATTTACCCATCACTTCATGAAGCAGTATTTGCCTGTCTGCCTGTATTCCTAAGGCAGTGTGCAGAGGAGCAGTAGGGGGCTTATTATTCACTATGCCAATTTTAACTCAGTCTGCCTGTTTCCAGTACAGTGTCTTCCCTACCCCAGTCCTTCCTATGTTTGGGATGTCCAGGGTTCAATTTCTCTGCCAAATAAGTCCCACCATTGTGGATGGGGGATGCCTGGGGATATGCGTTCTACTTATACATATTTTCAAAATAAACATCTTGCTTTCAGCTCTTTGCTTTTCTTTCCTTTTGGGGAGAACAAGTTGCTACCATTTTTCAAGTTTTCTGGTGTCGTATTTTAAAAAATACTCTGTTTCTTCCACCAGTGTGCATTGGACATTCAGATTTCTTAGATATTCTATTTTTCTGTCCATTTTTCATCTTCCAAAACTGGCTTGTTTCCAATTTTACTTTTTTTGTCTTTGTGGATTTATTATTATTATTCTTGTTTTTTGCATTTTTAAAAGTCATAATTTAGGTTCTGGGGTACATGTGCAGATCATGCAGGATTGTTGCATAGGTACATACATGGCAAGGTGGTTTGCTGCTTTCATCCCCCCATTCACCTATATCTGGTATTTCTCCCCTCATTATCCCTCCCCATCCCCCCCACCCAGCTGTCCCTACCCTAGCCCCCCTCTACTGACCGCATTGTGTGATGCTCTCCTCCCTGTGTCCATGTGTTCTAATTGTTCAACACCTGCCTATGACTGATAACATACAGTGTTTGGTACTATGGCTTGAATTTTGCTTCAATCCCCTAACCCCAAATTTATATGTTGAAGTCCTACCCCAGTAGCTCGGAATCTGACCTTATTCAAAGACACAGTCTTTATAGAGGTAATCAAGTTAAAATGAGGGCACTACGGTGGGTCCTAATCCAACACAATTGATGTCCTCACATAAAGGAGAAATTTGGACACACACGCATAAGGAGAGAGGCCTGGAACTGATCCTGCCCGTACAGCCCTCAGAAGGAACCAATCCCGTCAGTGCCTTAATTTTGGACTTCTATTTCCAGAACTGTGAGACCTGTGTTGCTGTTGTTTAAACAACCCAGTTTGGTACTTTTTTACAGTAGCCCTAGGAAATTAAAACGATGACTTAACAAATTTATTTGCATTATCATAGTTGCATTTTAGGAAAGAGCAGAGAAAACACTATGACAGGAAATTCTGCTAGACATTTTACATATTTTATTTAGTGGAGGTATGAGTCTTTATAAATGATAAACTTTATTTATTTATTTATTTATTTTGAGACTGAGTCTTACTCTATCGCCCAGGCTGAAGTGCAGTGGTACAGACTCACTACAACCTCTGCTTCCTGGGTGCAAGCGATTCTCTTGCCTCAGCCTCCTGAGTAGCTGGGATTGTAGGCATGGGCCACCACTTCTGGCTAATTTTTGTATTTTTAGTAGAAATGGGGTTTTACCATGTTGGTCAGGCTGGTCTCTAACTCCTGGTCTCATGATCCACCCACCTCAGCCTCCCAAAGTGCTGGGATTACACCTGTGAATCACCACGCCTGTATGTGATAAACTTCCTATAAAGAACAGATTGAGAATCTGAATTGAAGTATGCTCTATCCAAACCATAGGGACCTTAATACTGCACTAACATCTCTCCAAGCTTGCTTTTTCATCTTTGGAGTGTGCTGACAAGGATCATGCTTATGGATTTTGAGAGGACAAAATGAAAGTTTCTGTGAAAGTGTTCTTTTATTGTCAGCTATATCAATGTTAATTAGTACAGGAAAGAAGGAAGAAGAACTGATATTTGTGGTCTTACTATATTCTTATATAGTTCAATTTTGATTTTCCAAATAGTTCTATGGAGGATTTTAATTACTAAAATTATAAAGAACACAGGCTCAGAAAATGGAATAATTTCTCCTAGACAGTAAAGTCAGAAAGTGGGGCAGATAGGCATCACATGGAAACTTGGGGGCCACCTTTGTCACATCCTTTCCAATTACATGCTCTGAAAGAAGAGAACCAAGTCATCTGTACAGCAAGTGAACCAGATTCAGAGATACTCCAGAGAACAGGCTACTCCCTTACCCTTAAGTGCCTTCCAGGGGCTCTGCTGTTGGTTTTGATTGTTTCATTGGTCTGATGAGTTTCCGTAATAGGTTCTTTGATACTCAATGGGTTGCCCACAGATAAACAGCATCAGCATCACCTCAGGCAAAATTGCTGCCCTCTCCCAAACTCCCTGAATCAGAATCTACATTTTAACAGATTCTCCATGTGATTTGGATGCACAATAAAGCTTGAAGAGACACTTAGGACAGCTCATTAGGTGGATCGAGAGCTGCATTAATATCAACGGAACCTTGTTCTTCATGAGCCTCGCCTCTTTTTTTTTTTTTTTTGCTCATTATCAGTTCTCTGTAGTTTCTTGTTTTCAGTAGATCTGTCCCTGGTACTTTTCATTATCTTACTCTCTTATTCAGTTTCTTCAGTGACTTACTAAGGTAACTGTGCTTAACCTCCCTTGAAAAACTCCTTTCTGACAGTATCCTCTGCACAGCAGCTCTCTCTAGTCACCAGACTCACTGTCTTTTTGTTGCATGCTGTATTTCTCTGAATGTTAAGCAGCATGAGTAATTTGGGGTCTCCCTTTTAGTTCACCACCTGCCATGTATGTGTATGAGAAGTTCTCATCTTAAACTCCGCAGTTGACTCTCCTCATTAATGAAGCTCCTTCTAAAGGAGAAATACTGAGTTCTTCACTATGCAGAATCTTAAATACAGTCCTTGAGAAACTGGAGCAGAGCTTGTTATCCTTAAGTTCTCATTTCTTTTCATCTCTCTAGCTCACGGTCGAAAATGGCACCTGCACCATCAATGTTTCTTGAATGATTTATTCCAAATAGATATTTTTCTAAGTCCTTTAATGGGCTGTGGGATAGGATGGTGTCTTCAGCTTTGACTTCTCGATGAACATTTTCTGATTCAACAATTTTACATGAGTGGTGTCCAGTATTATTACAAAGATACCCTCACTGAGCATGCTGAAATATTCAATTTGACAAATATCAAGGGCCACGTGGAATTGCTTCCTTTTGGTTTAGGAGAAGTAGTTGGTGTGGTGTGGTGGAGGTAAACTGAGTGTGTTTTATGAGCCCAATCTCCTTTTTATCAGAGGTAGTTCAATTCTGAGTGCCAAGAAAAGCTGTATTTAGTGTGGGTTCTTATTTGGATTAGTTGCCTGGAAGGTTACATGTACTCAAAATAAACCTTTGAATCTTCTGATGTTTAAACACCTTTGCATCCCTTCCTCTGTCTGAAGAATAAGAGATACAATACATGTTGAGTCAGAAAATGAATGAATCTACAAAGGGTCTTCAGGGATAGTGGAAGGCCCACCTTATTTAGTGAAGAAACAGTTTATAGTTTTTTATTCATTGTCTCCAGCCCATCTCTAATAGCAGACTTTATTAATGAGATTAAAACCATATATTTTAATTTCCCCATTCAGTTCTTCCCAAGTTCAGTTTCTGTCATATATATTTAATGTATGATTGAAAATTCTGTAGGTGAGAACCCACATAACGATGCTGAAGATTTATGAGGCTTTGGAATCCTTTCAGAAAGGATCAGGTGTTTGTGAAACATCTTAGTTTTATTTTTACGCTCTTCTCCAAAATCTGTTTTAGGAAATTACATCTTGAAAATTCGGTGCAAATATGAAAGCAAAATCCGTTCTCCTTGAAACTGTATAATAAAACCTGGCACAGTTTTCATCGAAGAAAAATACCAGAGGCAGGAACATAGAGAGGAGATTCAATGTGGACAGAAATAGAGCCCGTGAAAATAAATCCTGGTCTTAGGGTATTTGTTGGGAGATTTGATACTCTGAACCTGGTATTTAAACAAAATTCTAAGCCTCTTAATTCTATGAATTTGTAGCACATCCATTGTTACATCATTCCCTTTTTGATCTTTGTTAGGGTCTCATGTGCCCAGTACTTCCCTCCTCTACCTTCTCTCCTTCTGATTCCTGAACTCATCTCTTCCTCCGTCATTGCTGCTTTCCTCACTTTGGCATGGCTTGGCTTCACTGAGACTCTAAATAAGAGAATCAGTTTTAAGTTCTGCAAAACACACAGATTTCTTTCTGAGCTAAAATTTCACATTTCCAACTGGGACTCTAGCTCCTATGGGGTAAACTGACAGTTTTGCCTCTGGTGGAATTATAAAATTTTATGAATTTGTCACAGGCAAACGCTGTTTTTGCAGAACCTAAATATCTATTTTTTGGCCTCAAAAACCATGTTCATAATATTTTACTAATAAAAAAATTCCCTGCAATTTTGGTTCATTAAAATGTTGCAAATTTTTCTTAAATAACAAAACTTCTGGAAGAACACTTTCAAATTTCTCTACCCTTCCTTTCCAGTATTTAAGACAGTGGACGGAATGGACTCCTTTTTATATTTACTGAACTCTTCTGTGCAGTGCAGTGGTATTTGTAGACTGTATTTCTTTAATTCTTTTGTGGCAGTGACCTGTTTGGAAGAATGATCTGTATAGCATATTCCTACATTCTCTTCCTACCTAGATTGTAATATTTTTTTATTTTTGCATCATGAAAAATGTATCACACTGACCTAATGAGTTTAGATACAACTGAAATATAGTCAGGCCTTTGGGGTGTTTGCTTTGTAACCTTGATTTTTGTGATAGTCTAAAGACATACTTGGACATCCAACAAGAAGTCAAGCCATGGCTATTGCTGAGACCTAAATGGTGCCACATGTCTTTAGAAAATCCTTCCTCGCCACACTCATCACAGACTCCAAAAAATTTATTCAGCATAGGTCTTATTTAAGGTTTTGACTTAGCTTGAACATTTAAGCAGCATATCCTGCAACCAAGTTTTGGTTTAGCTTCACATTTCAGTAACATACCCCTACCAAGTAATTTTTTGCATGATCTTTCCTTCATTTTATTTTGAAATAAGGTTACAATGTAAAGACCATTGGAATAGTCACCGTAATATTATCACTATTATCTATTAGGATTATGCAAGGTTTTCCTTTTTCTTTCTTTCTTTTTTTTTTGAGATAAGGTCTTGCTCTGTTACCCAGGCTGGACTGTGGTGGTGTGAACATGGCTTACTGCAGCCTTGACCCTCCTGGTCTCAAGCAATTCTCCCACCTCAGCCTCCAGAGTAACTGGGATTAAAGCCATAAGCCACTATACCCAGGTTTTTTTTTTTAAGAGATAGGGTCTCACTATGTTGCCCAGGCTGTTCTTGAACTGCTAAGCTCAAGTAATCCTCCCATCTCAGCCCATCTCAGCCTCCCAAAGTGCTAGGTTTATAGGTGTGAGCCACCAGTCCCAATCTCAAAACTATTTTTAATTACTTCATTAATCCTTATGGAAAACCTCTGCAGTAGGTACGATTCCCATTTCATATAAGTAAACTGAAGCCTAGATGAGTTAACTAACATGCTCTGAATCACATATTGAGGCTTGGTAAAACTAGGATTTAAATATAGGCTCTCTGGTGCTGGTATTAACCAATAGCAGTATTTCCAAGAAATGACTAAATTTTCTTTCTGGTGCAGATAACTTATACTTCAGGTGTGTTTAAAAATCCAGCTTTGTGGGGATTCTGAACAGGGAGGAAGACAAAAAAATGAGCCAACTACATTACCAAAGGGAAGAAGAGGATAATTGGAGATGAAAAGGCCCAGAGTATAAAAGGTTTTCTGGTAAACATGTTTACTAGGACTGATCTTGGGCACAAGGCCAAGTGCTGTCTCTTGCTTGTTAAGAACAATTACCAGTTATCCATGTGAATAGGCAAATGGTGTAACAAATGCAGTAGAAATGATTATGTATTCCTTCCCATTTTCTACCACCGTTTGCTCATATATCCTGTCTTCTAGAAGAACTAGAGATGATAAAAATGTATTTTTATTAAGTTGTCAATCATGACAATGCAATGCCTGAACGACATGACAAAGGAAAAGGTGGGAAACACCAGAATCATAGCTTATGTGCAGACTGATTTATCATGCCAATTAGAAACTCATGAATCTAATGTTTTAGAAATGACTTATCATTGCATTATGATTCATTGTTGGGAATTGTTTTCAAGAAATATCTGTGTGTTGTATATTTATGCATAGGGTGAGATCCAAAGGTTGTTCTATTTGTTTTCCATCCCTGGGGTGAAATAGGTTCCTCCCAACCTCTGTCTTTATTCTTCAGCATTTACTTCTATGTGATTTGCTCTGCATTTTCCACCTCACACCCAGCATTTGCAAGTGTCCTATCTCTGAGCAGCAATTCTCTCATTAATGCTGCTGTTCGATGTCACCATTCTCTGCTTATATTCTTGGAAGCTGTTAGAGCAATGTTTGTACAGCTGTACCCTGTGTTTTCCAATCAAGAGAGGCTAGGGAATACACTAATGAGCTTTCCACATAAATCCAGTGAACATGTCCAGGTAAGGATCATGTGGCTTGAATTTCTATTTTCACTTCTTGACACAAGTTTGTTAGCCAGGCAAATGTGTCAATTTGGGTATCATCAATGTTAGTACTATACTTCCATTGATTTTTGGAGTTTATTTTCAAATATTTTGCCAGAGGCAATTAAGGCAGATCTTTGTTTTGAAAACAGTGGAGTCTTCTGGCCAAAATTCTGAAGGATTAGAGTGCCAGGCACAGAGTTCCCAACTAAATTTATTTCTAATGAAAAAATAACAACTAGGCATACAAAATGCTCTTGAGAGGAGTGCCTGCCACATAACCATTGCGGAGAGCTCATCTAACAGTCTGGAAGGGTTTCAGATCTCCCTGTACCTGTGTGCTCACAGAGCTGGAAGAGAACAAACCGTATGGCTGAGGACAAGGTAAAGGGGTGAGATGGAATGACTAACAGACACTGTGGCCGGAGAGGGAAAATCACCACCTTTTGTGGGTTTAGAGGACCAAATTCAGAGCCAACATCCCAAAGCATGAGACAGAAGAAAAGTGAAATACCAGCATTGTTGCCAGTAAAGCTGAACTGGAGAAGTTGGCTTGGCTGTGAGGCTACGGTGAACTTCCTAACACTGTTAGCATTCTTGACCTGAATCAAAATTAGATTTGCATAACCAGTCATAGGCTGTACTGA
Source organism: Callithrix jacchus (assembly GCF_049354715.1). Taxonomy (NCBI): domain Eukaryota; kingdom Metazoa; phylum Chordata; class Mammalia; order Primates; family Cebidae; genus Callithrix; species Callithrix jacchus. The sequence goes on from NC_133509.1 coordinate 97,009,534, forward strand.
ACAGCCTCAGGCCTCCTTCACAAAGGCAGCATTTGCCCCTGCAACATTGCCACATGGAGGAGCAGGCTAGCTCTCTAAAGAAGAAGGGGTGGGGGTGGGGGTGGGGGTGGGTGGCTGGGCTGAGCATGCCCAGTGTCTTCTCCCAAACTCACCCATCAGACCGGTTTCTCCTTTCTTGAAGGAGAGAGTAGGGAATGGAGAGAAAGATAAGGAATGTTATTTTGCCAGAGACTCCTCCACAGGGAGACAGGAGGCAAGGTTGTGACAACAACTGCAAGGCTTGTTCATGACATAATGACACCTTTTTAACTTTACTGTGAAGCCCAAACGACTTAGTATGGCACAGCTAACAAGACTCTAAAACATTTCACATATGTAGTTGCATCTGGTGTTTTTCGGTATCTCCAGTCTCGTCTTGTCCTCCCCCCACTCAAAACCCCGTGTTCCAAATACACTGAACTACTAGCAGGGATAGGAGCACTTTCATGCCCTTTTTTGGGAACGCTCTTCCTGCTTCCTTCTCCCCCAATACTTCCTCTCAGTCCGCCCACTTCGCTTGCCCTTGGTAGCATTTCAGGGCTAGTCTTCATTGTCCTCTCCTCTGGAGAACCTTCTTTTGATTGATGTCCTGTAATCCTTTGGAGTTCCCATTATTCCTGTGGCAGATGCTGCTAGTTGTCACCCCAACTAGTGTATTTCTCCACTTCTCCCTCATTTATTAGAACATTGAGGCACAACTAAAATACTCCTCTACCTTCTTGGTAGGAGTGACTGACCCATTTCTAGCCACTGAAATGTAGAAATTTCTAGACAGAGCTTCCGGGAAAAGTTTGGCCGCTATGCTTCTCTTTGCCTTTGTCTCTTCCTCCTTTTCCCCTAGAGTGGCAATAAGACGTATGGTGCTAGTTATGCCATTTTGTGACCAAGCAGATGAACGCCATATCCTAAAGGATGATGGAGTAAAAAATGAGAAGATCCTGATGCCACGATTTGGACATGATATAATCCCTGGGCTGACTTATTCCCAGCTTTTTTGTTAAATGAGGCAAATCGCTTCCTTTATCCTGAACCCACTCTTACTTGGGGTTTCTTAATGGAAATTAGTGCAGCCAAATGTATTACGGACCAATGATCGATCTATCATGTGTTTTTAATGCTGCCTATTTTTTGGTTTTCTTTTCTTTTTTTTCTTTTTTTTGAGGCAGAGTCTTGCTCTGTCACCCAGGCTGGAGTGCAGTGGTGCAATCTCGGCTCACTGCAACCTCTGCCTCCTGGATTCATGTGATTCTTGTGTCTCAGCCTCCTGAGTAGCTGAGATTACAAATGTGCACCAGGCTAATTTTTGTATTTTTTGTAGAGATGGGGTTTCACCATGTTGGCCAGGCTGTTCTCAAACTCCTGACCTTAAGTGATCCACCTGCCTTGGCCTCCCAAAGTGGCTGGGATTACAGGAGTGAGCCACCATACCTGGCCTGTTTTTTGGGTTTCATAACTAGTTGGTGAGCAGTTTGAGATAAGGGATTATGCTGTATTTATTTGTTTTTCAGCACCAAGCATGCTCCCTAGCACATAGCAGGCCCTCCAAACATCTTCTTTTGAATCTTTGATGTTCATGGTGTTATTACAAAAGCCAATTTTCTCATGCTGCTGATCATAACTACAATTGTTAATATGACACTTATATCCATAAAACTCATAACTCTCAAGTCGCTGTGAATAATTAACTGCAATAAGATAGGAATTTAAAATCATGAGATTGATTTGTTTATGTGGGGTCTATCAGCCTCATAATTTGATATAAAACCTGTCACTATTGAATCTAAGAGGGAGTATATTGGCAGAAATCACAGTAAATGAAAGAAAGGCAAGATAGGGCTCAGAATATTTCATGTATTTTTTGAATTCAATGAATTTGGATTTGTTTGGGCAAATTTGAATAAATTTAATTTTTAACTTTATATAGAGAGTGTTGATTGCAGACATTTTCCCATCACACCCACAAAAAAGCTAAATGAATGAATTCCTTTTCTGTTTGATAGTTGGTGCTATACACATACATGACATAAAATCTTGAGCCACATTTTAGGTTTATTTTCTTTGATCAGAACTAGCAAGTGTGAGACATAATTCTTTTGGATGATGACTTATCTATTCAGCTAGTAGCAAATACAGCCCCAGGATTCATTACATGTGAGCCTTTGTCACACTAGATAAAGGTTACTCTTACAACATGTTCATGAAGGGCATGTTTGATGGTTTAGTTAGGAGATTCATTTTGAGGCCCTTAAGCAGGATGTTTTCCCTTCAAGTTCACTCTTAGAGCACACAGAGCTGTTGAAGCCATTAGAGTACCAGGATGCTGATCTCCACGGCAAGTGTCTGAGCAGAGGGAGCTCAGTGAAGAGGCACTGCTCCAGCACTACACAGACATTCTTGGTATTACCTATGCAACAATCACAGATTATATACTAATCAAGTGTATAAGGACAGGCTTGGATGTAGTAATAGAGGCCCCAACATAAGAAACTGGCATCTCAATGAAGAGCATAGCTCACTTGGGGCAAGAATAATGAGAAACATACAAGTTAGATCAATATAGAGACAATTACCCTGGCCATGCTCCCTCAGTGGTGATGAGCTCCAATCTGATCTTTGAATCTATTCTAAATCCTTTTAGGTCCCTGTGTGTAAAGTGCATATAATTAGTCTTGCAATTCTCATTAGAGACTGATAGATTGCTGTTCTCAACAAAGCCTTTAATTATATTTAAAACGTTCCCTGTTAAAATCATTCTAGGTTCTTTATATAGGTACCTGGACCAAGTATCTCCTGCACAATAATTAGCACTAAGGTATAGAAAGCCAGTGTGGGCCAAATCAGGCGAGGAGGCCATCTGGTATAAACATGTCTTATGAAGACCATTTTAAAACATGTTGGCTACAAATTACTAAAAACTTTAGATTATTGTTTATTTTTATCCTAACCATTACTCTTGGTGAGCCAATCCCAACACATATTACAATGCATAATAGCTCTGCAAAAATTTATGGCAATCTCCAATAAAATTATTGAAAGACTTCTTGCAGAATTACTTGAAACATGATTCATTCTTTTATTGAGGAGAACTAGAATTTTATTTTTTCACCAATGGGGTGAAAAAAGGTAAAAGACAGTGATGGATGGCAATTTTTTCTGGAGTGTTTTACTTATCACTTCCCCTTAGCTATAAATGATGGATAATATTTTAAGGGTTCTGGTATTAATGGGTTAGAATAAGAAAAAAATCGAGTTGTGTGTATTTGTGTGTACATGTGGATTTCATGCTGAGATGGAAGTTGAATCACCATGCCCTTCTGAACCCTAGTGTCACTAAATACCATTTATTTCATATCTGAATTATTGACCAATTTTGTCTTTCTGCTGAGAAATAGCCATGATCCTCGAAGATTGGATGGCATATCTGATGATTAGTAGTTTGGAGTTGAAAAGCTACATGCTTGTTATTTTAAAGTGAGTTAGACAAGTATTTTTTTACACAAAGGATTATGCAAATAACAAAATGGATTTTCCTTGTTAATCCTACTGACTTTAAGAGCAAGTAACCAAACATTCGGACTCATCCATGTCAGCATGCCATTGGATCATTCTTTCAAGACACCTGGCCTAGCTACTGGGCCAAATAGGCATCCCATGAGGTAATGACCTGGGCTTCTCCCTTCAGCTCCTGTTTTTCTGAAAGAGACCTATGCTGCCTCCCTGTTGCCTTGGAGCTCTCTCAGGAGTTGGGCTCTCTTCTCTCAAGTCTATGCCTTACTTGCCTTTTCTCTGTTTAGGCAACCCTTTTGAAACCTGCACGTTTGCAAAATTCCTCCTTTTATTCCTGTACCTTCAGGGTGGCTTATGATGCTTTAATTAATGTTTTTATCTAGTCACAATTGTGACTGCTCTCCAGGGCCATGGTAGGAGGGGCACTTTATAAATAAAGTGATTATTCCCTCAGAACCAAACCCGGCAAGATTTAGCCTCCTTTGCGTGGGTCTGATTCTCCCTTAGAGGCATCCCCCAGCCAAAATCTGCATCTGGCGGAGTACTTTCTTGCACGTATATATGGGGTAGGGGTCAAATTTCACAACCTATCTACTTCATTTGGGTGACATCCTTAGGATGCTGGGGGTGGTATCACAGCTGCTATTTGGAAGCTGCCTCAGTAGGGAAGCAGTGGCACTAAGCAGTAAAGAACAGATTGTACAAAACAGGGAAAAATAGTACAATTGACAAATCTATTCAGCAGCAGAATTAATAGCTACAGAGCATGAACTAAGTCATTGACAACCCACCTCACTTGGTTAGGATGGTCTCGTGATTTTCTTTAATTTATGCCATGGCAGGTTTTCAAATGCTATTAGACACAGACGACACAAAGAAAGCACAGACTCATGGCTTCTCTGCTCCACAGCAAAGGCATTACGTCTCCCGAGCACAGCAATACAGGTTACAAGTCTGACAGGTCTCAGCAGCTCCAAAAATTAAATCTGGAAGCTACATTTTGCGAGATCACCATATTTCTTTTTGCTTTATTTTAGAACTTTGAAAATAATCTCAACATCAGCACTCATCACTTACAGGAGGAAAGAGGCTTATGTCAGTGAATGTTGGCTACGTAATTGGGTTCGGTTTTTAATTATAAAGAAGGGTCATGGGACAGGGAAGTAACTGTCACTGCAGTGCCCCCTTCTCCATTGAGTTCTGCCCTTTTTGGCAAACACTGCATCCAGTACAAAGGCTCTGGCTGAGTTATTAATCATGTTTGTCGGGCAAGCTGCAATAATCTGCTGCCTAGATACAAAGCAAAGTACAGAGTTGCAGGCAGGATGTAATGATAAAACACTTGATATCTCTCACTCTCAGACTCTGATCCTGCTAGGGATTAATTTTTTCGTCTCCATTTAATTAAAGGGGGTAAAAATGAAAGGAAGTGATTTCAGTAATGTCTCATGCTCTCAGTTGTTTATGTTCTTGATGACCAAAGAAATGGGCAGCATGAAGCCTGGCAGAGCTGTTTGGATATAGGACACATTGCTCTGGCCTGCTGGAGAAAGAAGAGCCCAGAGCTTCCACAGATGAGAGAAGGGGGAATATGTATCTGGACTTTCACATCTAACCAAAGCTCCAATGTTTTTCCTATAATTTCTATCCCTTTTGTCTTTTGCTAAGGGGAAGGGGGGTGGGGGCTCTGCTATTCTATCATACTCTATTTAAATGGAATAAAGGAGAAGAATAGCAACTAGTTAGGCTTTGTGTCCGCACCCAAGTCTCATCTTGAACTGTAATCTCCAGGTGTTGACGAGAGACCTGGTGGGTGGTGAATGGTTCATGGGGATGATTTTCCCCATGCTGTTCTTGTAATAGTGAGGGAATTTTCATGAGATCTGATGGTTTTATAAATGGCAGTTTCCCCTGGACTTTTCACTCTCTTTCTCTTACCTTCCACCATGTAAGATGTACCTGCTTCTCCTTCTGCCATGATTGTAAGTTTCCTAAAGCTTCCCCAGCCATGTGGAATTGTGAGTCAATTAAACCTCTTTCTTTATAAATTACCCAGTCTTGGGTGGTATCTTTGTAGCAGTGTGAAAACAGACTAATACACAATTTACCCACTGGCCATTAGGGATGACCCTTATGGTAGAAGCAAAGTTTCTACATGTTCTCATCTTTGGGAAGGCAGATGCCCTGTAATATGACTTACTGCAAGCTGCTATAACTTCATGGGCTCAAGGAATAAATAATGAAATTAATTAAGTTACTCTGAAGCCAGAAAGGTCATAATTCCTGTGAAATGGTTTTACAAGTTTCATAGGATGCAATGCTGCTTTTGTGAGGAATACTTTTTTGTTTTTTTAGTGTGCTCATTTGAAAACTGATGCTGTGGGTGTTAGGGCTAAATGTTAAAGAAGTTTGGAGGATGCTGCGTGAAACAAACTTTTAAAACATATGATGTTCTAGCTAGCATTTTATAACTCCAGAATGGAAATATGCGATATGAACCATTTTCTGTACATGACCAGTATCTCATGAGACATGCTATGTTTAATAGGGCACACTTTGGATAAAACTGTTCTAGAGAACGAATGTCCAAGAGACTCAGAGTGTTTTCCTCTTGTTGTCGGTAGTCCAATAGTTTTGACACTTTGGAGTTGAAAATTTGACCCTTCTTTTTTATCTATAGTTTAAATGGCTAATAATGTAGTATTTTGACTCAGATACTCTGACTATAAATACTTGCCATTTTTCTGGCTGCCTTACCTCTGAATCTCCTTATTGATTCTGGAGAATCTCCTGTTTTGTGGTTGTGAATGGGCCAGAGGGTGGGGTTGGGGCAGGAAAACTCTTTTTGTCCTGTGGCAGCAAGGTTTGGACATATGAGAGAAGCTTAGCCAAATAAATGCTTCTGCCTAGGAGGGGTTAATTTTGAGCATGGGACAAAAAGAGGAAGGGCAGGTGATATGGGTTGTAGAAGCATCCAACAGTGGTGGTCCTGGAAACATCAGTAGAAGTAACCATGTTTTGTCTAGTCTCTGCCTCCTGTTTGTTTCTAAGCTGGACCATCCTGAATCATAATAACATTGTTAAACAATGTCCTTTTAATAAGTGCCCTTTTAAAATTGAGACAGCAAATTTTGTTTCTTTGGGATAGAAGCAAAAACTAACTAGCTGAGAACTCTAACTGGCTATAGGTACCTGATTTCTGTGTTCCACATTAATATAGTAGAAGGAATTACTGTTTTTTTTTTTTTAATGCTCCATATTGTTTAAGGAGACTGAGTCTATTTGAGTTCTCTTAGCAGGAATGCATACCAGGAGGGTGTCACTGGACGCTTGCTACTTTTTCAGTTTTTCCCTGTGAGTCTTAAACCTCTGCTGGAGAAAGCCTAACTCTTATGGAATCCTCCAACTCTAATTTAGTAAAGAATTTATAATTATAAAAAAAATATTTAGACTACATACCACATACAGATATGTGCATTCATATAGTTGGTTTGTGTTCAGGATGGAGGCCATAGAGCTGAGTGGCCTTTGCCATTAAACCTGGATTCTAGGCTCGTCTTTTCATTATCTTAATCACATTACTTCTAGGTAAGAAAGGAGGATCTGGGAATAATGAGTTAATCCAGTTGAGGAGGATGAGTTCATTGTTTCAAAAATGTTAGAAATTTTACAGCCAAACGAACTTGTTCAGTGGTACTATATAGTTAATTTTGGGTAAACTAAAGCTCAGCTTCTTGAAAATGAAATTAAATGTGTAAATTAAATTAGAAGTTAACTTTGGCACACAGTTTCATTCCCAAAAAGAAGAGATAGACTCTGTGATTGTTTTCTGGTCTGAATGCTACTGAACCCTAGGGTGGCGAGATAACATCTCAGGGGCAGCTTGAGGGTGTGGGGGGAGGTTGGATTTGCGGCAGAAGTTTAGGTCCCTTCTACAACTTCAGCAGGGCAGTTTTTCTTACTTCATAGAACCTGGTTCATGACCTACATTTGGTTTTTAAAATTCTAGGTCAGAGTTAATAGACACTAATGACTTAGTTGTAAAAAAAAAAAAAAAAGCTGAAATGCTTCAATATTTTTACTTACCATGTTTTACTTTTAATTTTTAATGTTCTCTACCTCTATCATTCTGAAACACTTCATATCTAAATATCTATCTTTTAAAACCTCATTTTAGAAAAGGGAATTGTTGAGAAATTAAATATAGAACAGGAATATAAAGAATTGTGTTATATTTCAGTATCTTTGCTTTTCAAATGTGACACAATCTCATAGTTAGTCCTTTTGTGATAATTTAATTTTCAAGGGAAAAAAATGACAAAATTCTAGACTTCATCAGCTTCTCACGACCCCCAGAGGGTTTACACTGAGTCCAGGATCGATATGGGCAGCTACTTTGTGATTCGTGTCCTCTATCTGAGCTGCTTATAGAGCCAAAAAAATACTACCACTAGATTTTTCTTTTAAGACAGTAGCTTTATTCAATTATCAACTAACCTACTGATGGTATTTTCTGTAGCAGTTCCCAGTGACCATGCTGCTTGGAGTTAAGGGAGATGGAGAGGAGAAAGTAAACTTTCCAGGATGTGCACAAATCCTAAACCTCAACTTGCTCTTGCCTTGGCTGTGATTTTATTTATTTTCACTACTGCTCTCTTAATTTTGTTGTTGTTGTTTTGTTTTGAGACGGAGTCTTGCTTTGTCACCCAGGCTGGAGTGCAGTGGTATGATCTTAGCTCACTGCAACCTCTGCCTCCGAGGCTCAAGCAATTCTCCTGACTCAGTCTCCCTATTAGCTGGAATTACAGGCACATGCCACCACGCCTGGCTAATTTTTCTATTTTTAGAATAAAGGGGTTTACCATGTTTGCCAGGCTGGTCCCAAATTTCTGACCTGAAGTGATTTACTCTGCTGGGCCTCCCAAAATGCTGGGATTACAGGCGTGAGCCACCATGCCTGTCCAAATTTTTAAATTTATATAGATACACAATAGCCTATATGCTTATGGAGTAAATAAGATATTTTGATACATGCATACAAAGTATAATGATCAAATCCATTTAATTAGCATATCAATTGCCTCAAACATTTATCATTTCTTTGTGTTAGAAACATTCCAAATCTAGCTAATTTGAAATATATTAATACATTAAATTACTGTGAATTACAGTTGTTCTATTGTGCTATGAAACACTAGAACATATTTCTTCTATTTGACTGCATGTTTATATTCACTAACCAAGCCCTTTTCACACCCACCCTCTCTACTACACCTCAAAGCCTCTCTGGTCACCATCATTCTACTCTCTATCTCTATGAGATCAATTTTTGTTTTAGTTCCCATATATGAGAAAGAACATGTGATATTTGTCTTTCTGTGCCTGGCTTATTTCACTTAGCATAATATCTTCCAGTTTCAGCCATGTTGCTGCAATTGATAGGATTTCATTCTTTTTATGGCAGAATAATATTCCACTGTGTATATATTCCACCTTTTCTTTACCTGTTCTTCTTTATGACGTCAGTCTACTAACTCCACTGGGGCAGGGATTATATCTATTTTGTCCATTTTTGGTGAGTCTATAACCTAGAACAGGGTGTGGCACAGAGTACACTAGACACTTAATTGGAATTAGACTGATGGACTTCCTCATCTGAAAGGTGTTTTCCTTTCTCTTCTACCTGAACTTTAACTGACTTTAAGGCTGAGCTTTAATTCTTCTGTGAGGCTTCCCATATTCCATATAGACATTTGCCCCTAATGAATTCATCTTTCTCTAACTCAATTGTGGAAAATCCTCAAGAATATGTTATGCAGCTCTTGTAATTCTGGTTCACTTACTATTCAATTCTTTCATTTATATTAAACTTTTCAGATTGTGTGATTTATCTCAACACCAGCTTGCACATTTTGTGGGGAGATACTATTCCACCTTCTCAGAACACAATTCGCCGGCAAATGGAAACTCCATAAAATACTTGTTGGTGATGTTTTCAACCATCTGGAAAATTGTTGTCCAAACAGTCACATTGTGGCTGCATTTAGAGCAAGCATAGTCTTAGTTTTATTTTTAGTTGCTCAGTTTGTATTTTGAAAAATGTTCATAAAAATCACCAAATTGCGTTTGACTAATAAGTATTTTTAGTTAAATGTTTTGAGTTAACATATTACAATTTTAGGATCGTCTTTATTGGAATCTCTCTTACCTAATGAAGACTCAACCCAGACTGGAATCATAGCTTGTGCACAAGTCTGCAATGAGGTGATTTTCCAGTTAGCAGCAACAGTGAGAAAACAACAAAGTGAATCATCCTTGTAAAGTCTGAAGAGATTACAGATTCCCATAGGGACAAAGGAAATGCTAAATATAGATGTGCACATTCCCGTTGAGCTGCTGCATCAGAAAGCAAAAAGAAAATGCAGGAGATAGAAGGAGATGGGGATGGGGGCAGGAAGAAACCAAACCAAGAAACTTCTGCGGAGGATCTTGTCCTCCAGGATCACAAACTTCCTTGGCTAAATTCTGTCTTCCTTCTCAAACATTTCCCAAGCAGCATACTGTAGGCTATTTTGGGGAAATATTTTCACAAAATATCTAAACCTTATGTTTGCTGACAGGCTACAAAGTCTGGGTTCTAAGTAAGAAATTTTCATCTCACACCAGAACTTTCCAGTCCAACTGGCACTTCTGCTTCTCATGAATCCTGAAGAACAACAGATGGAATTGGGAACCTAATTTTGACTGAGCTTAAATCCAGCCTTAGGTATAATTTAAAAAATCTCCAATCAATATTCCACCGGTTTTTGATGTTTTCATTTGAGTGGACTGGCTTCCCTCAGGAAAAACTGGAAAAGAAAATCACAAAGGTGAGAGTCTGCTTTTAGTGGATAGCATTGTATAAGTAAGTATAAGTAAAAATCATGCAGCTTCACCAAATGAATTTAGTCCTGTATTAAAAATGATCATGAATACGAAAGTGTGTGCAGGTACTGTAAAACACTACGCAGATGGTCCTAACGTTACTGCTGGAATTAGCAAGCTTCCTGAGAACATACAGCTAAATGCATGTTGACTGCTTTGCTTTGATAAATATACTGCCCTTTGCTTTCTGCCTCACCCTAGGACTGGCAGATCTCTTTCTTGCCCAAGAAATGTTGGCTAGTCAGATCTTACAAATAAAATTCAATAGAGTTTCTCCATTGTACAAAAGTAAAGCTTAGAAGAGGTGAAATGCATTTTATGGCCCCTTCTGCACTCAGAGTACCAAAGCCTGGGTTATGATTCTTATTTGCTACTAGTTGATACTGAGAAGTTAGAAGCAGAAAAAAAAAATAGGGAAAAATTTTCCTCCTAATGTTGGGATTCAGTGGGGGTTTTCTCCAGTTCCAGTGATTGACTTGACTGTTTATTTGTATGTTCCTCTTGTCCCTGATGGTACCAAAATACCAATCACCTGACAACGTTACGTGGCTCTCATTCTAGCTGGCTTAGCAAAGTTGACTGGTGAAATTTCTGAGGCTAACACCAATATACTGTTCTTTCATAAACATACGTACTATCTTGGAGACTTAAGCTTTGTCATAAAACTATAGGTTTTTCAGACCTGGAAGCAATCTAAGTAGACCTTCAGTATAATCATTTCATTTGGTAGCTAATAGCTTATATTAATGTAGCAAATGTAGCTCAATTTTTGTTTACAGTATTTAGTTTGAGGTAGACTGAGAAGACATAATTCTTGTTTTATACAGTGAAAGCATATTTAGCTTTCTTGACCTAAAATAAACTTACAGGACTGCAGATTGGAGTCAGAACCAACTTAGGAAATGAAGTCTCCTGCCTTGCATGCCAATTATCTTCCTATACATAGTTTACTCATGTTGGACCCCAAAAGACACTTCTCTGGCCTTCATCTCAAAGCCAGATTACAACCAATCCACCTAGTTATCCACAGGCTCTCTGTAGAATTCTCCAACTTGTGCAAGCTTAATATCCCAAGCTCCAGAGAAAAATACCATAAATTTCAAACTGAAGTATGAGCTTCCCTATAAAGCCTTTCTTGATCTCTAGAAAAAGACTGGCATTTTTCTGTTACGCATTTCAGCCCAGAAGAAAATCCATCTCCTCAGATGCAGCTTTGAAGATTTCCGTTTAGTAGTTCATAAGGGGTTCTATATTTATTCATCAAATATGTAACCTGAGTAAGATCTATCAGTTCTATGCTTTCACTTTATTATCTCAGATAATTCTATTAAGAATATCTGCTAACTTATTACTCCAGTAGATGTGCTTAGATGGTCAGTAAATATATATGCTCCCAGAAGGTATTAAATAATCATATATAGAATTGAAATAAATTCAGTTACTTCAGAAGCATCTTATCTTTTAAAGTTTTTGATGGCAGAACGTATTTCTAGTTTTTTTTTTTTTTTAATTTCTCTTAGTATTTGAAAAGTGTCTTATACCTGTAGGTACTCAACAAATATCTATTGATATGAAATATGTGAACAATTACCTGTAGAGATAATATGGATTTAATGTGATTTTGTAGCAATCTGACACACCAGGACTCAGTTTTTCCCTACAACTGCTTTTTCCAGGGTTTCTCAGACAGAAACAATTTTGTCCGTCAGAGGACATTTGGAAATAGCTGGAGATATTTTTGGTTGACACAGCTCAAGGGTGTGGGGTGATAAGGGTGGGGTTGCTACTAGCCTCTATTGATTAGAGGCTAAGGATGCTGTAAAAATCCTGCAGTGCACAGGACAGCCCCTGACAACAAAGTATTATTTGGCCTGATATGTCAACAGTGACCAGACTAAAACCCTGGCTTAGGCACATCTCTCACTAAAACCCTTACAAGTTTATATTTAACATAATAGGATGTGCTAAGTCTATTTTCAATGTTTATTTTTTATTGGTAGTTAATTTTATGGGAAATATGTAAGTCAACACAGCCACCAAAGCCACATATACATATGCAATCTTGGATCATCACCACTGTTTAAATGTGATTTTATGTGTTACGGTAACATGGAAGGGTAGAATGCAGGTCTGAAATGATTTCATGGGAAGATGAGTCATTTAAGTATCACTGTGAATGTGGACTGTTTACCTGCATGATTAAAGTATGAAAACTTGAATGAGACAGATTAAACATCCTGGGTAGTTAAGTATTACTTCATGTTGCAATTTTGCATCTACTACATAATTTGAATTGAGAACATACAAACCTGAATAAGTAGAAGGATTTAACATTAGGATCTGAAAAGCTAATAGTGATATTTATGTAACATTAATGTAACTGGTACCTGGTTTTGTATTCCAAGGTATGTCTACAGAATGCAAAAGTACTTTGCAACAGGCCAATTTGAATGAGGGACTTAAGAGGAAGAAAAGAGTGAGATGCACAAAATTGGTCTGTGAATAGGGTCCCTACATAATTTGTTATCCAAACCAGGGCACCTTTGAATATGGGACACTGTTACTAATTAAGCCAGGACAACATGCATAAATAAGGACTATCTTGGGGCAAATCAAGCCTGATCAGTTGTTTACAAGAGCACAGTTATTAAAAATGTGGAATTCTGGATAAATTTTGTTTAAGATTTTGTTGTTTGTATATTTTATGTAAAAACGTATAACCCTTGCTTAAGATATTACTAGGTTTAAAGTGGTACCATAGTGAAAAAAGTTTGAGAAAATGCTAGGTTAAATCAAGTATCTAAGATTTTTTTTTTCCTACAGACCTTGGAGAGTGTTGAATATGTTAATATACATGGGCAATTCTCCAAGAGAGAATAAATATTTAGCACTTTCCAAATGCATTTGATCATAAGAAGGTTTCTTTGGATCATGAGTTTTTCGAGGGTAGAAGTCATACCTCCACCTTATCTAGAACATAAATGATGCTGCTTCAAAGATGACAAATGATTATGTATAAGGTAAGGGAAAGTCATAAATGTACTGCAGTCTCAATGAATCAAGATGAAGGGCAACATAGAGACAAATAGGCAAAGTAGGAAGTGGAAGCCCTTAGAGGGTTTCACTCCAGTAGGAGCAAATATTGCTTAATCCCTTCTTACACTTGCTGGACTGTGTGGCACAGCCTGTTGTTTGGCTCTTCCAGCCTCTCTTGTAATTTCTAGTCTCCTCCTTTTGGAGGCCCCAGTCTCATCTGACTTCCTCTGCCAGCATCTAATCCCTGAAATCTTTGCCTTCCAGAAGTTACCACCTAAGTAAGATATTAGGGAGGGATGACTTCCTTTTAGTACCCAGGGTATTATCAGAAATGGAAGAGAATCAATTACCCATTTCCACCCTTTCAGACTCCTCTCATTTAATCCATTGCCTTTCACCTCCAAATTTGGAATAAATAATCAGTGAAAAAGGTCAAAGCCCCAGTAAGGCCATGGTTTCAGTGAGGGTAAATTTATATTATGATTTGTGTCATTTATGAGGAGGAAAAATCCCTTCCTTCAGAATTCTTTGCATATTCACTTAACAAATGTTTATTGAGAGCACACTGTATACCAAATACTGTATCAAGCTTGGGAGGATCAAACAGGAACACAATTAAGACACGGTCATTGTCTATGAATCTGGACGTCTGAAAGCTTGCATCAGAAACTGGGATAAGTCTTGTCACTGGGAAGGCTTTACCTCTTCATTTCATTCAAATACTTGCACAAACCACCAGAAGCCTTAAAATTCTCCTGCAAAGGTTATAGGATGATAAATTCTTCATTTCATGGACTTTCCTTTCAGGCCAAGTTTTGCAATAATTTAACATTTATTTAGTGCTACTGGCCTGGAGGTGGTACAGAAAATGGAAAATAATCACGGTTTCTGCCTTGTAGACTTACAATCTATTAAATATTTTTTCCTCTCTTTCTAGCTGTAGATTTAATGATTTTAGGCCAAAAATAACAAGGTTATTTAAAAAGTATTAATCAAGATATGTAACTTTAAAATTACCTACTTTGTCTCAGGACATTCATCTTATGTATGTTTTTATTGCTGGGGGCTAGCAATACATTTATGGAGGATTTCTCTAAGATAGAAATTTAAAAGAAAATTTACATACAAACTCAGTAATCTCTATATAACTCACTTCTCCATTTTCTGGAATCTGAATATTTTATGAAAAGGCATTTCTTTTCACTAACAAAACCCAATTAGGCCAACAATTTGGGACTTGTATTCTATCTTTGATCCCTCAAGATAATTTTTTTTAATCTTTAATTTTTATTTTTTAATTTAATTAATGGATACATAATAATAGTTACATATTTGTAAGGTACATCTGATATTATGATACAAGGATACAATGTGTAATAATCAAATCTGGACAATTGGAATATCCATAACATCAAATATTTATTATTTTTGGGGGGTTGGGAATATTCCAAATCTTTTCTTTTGGCTATTTTGAAATATACATTATATGATTGCCAAATTTAGTCACCCTGTTGTGCTGTTGGGCACTAGAACTTACTTCTATCTGTGTATTTGTTCCCATTAACCAACCTCTCTTTATTCCCTCATCCTCACTACCATTCTCAGCCTCTGGTAATCACCATTCTACTCACTATCTCCATGAGATCAATTTTTATCATCAGCATGTGAGTGAGCATGTGTAAGATACATACTTAATTTAATATCCTCCAGTTTCATCCACGTTGCTGCAAACGTGGATGAAACGTGGGTCTCATTTTTTTTAACAGTACAATAGTATTCCATCATGAATATTTACCATACTTTCTTCATTCACCTGTTGATGGACACCTAGGTTGATTGCATATCTTGCCTATTGTGAATGGTGCTGCCACCAACAAGGAAGTACAGCTACCTCTTTGACATACTAATTAAGGGTGAGGACAAATTCCCGCAAACGTAGGTTTGTGACAATTTGCACTCTTTTTTTTTGTTTGTTTTTTTGAGCCAAATCATGCTCTGTCACCCAGGCTGGAGTGCAGTGGTATGATCTTGGCTTACTGCAACCTCCACCTCCCAGGTTCAAGCGATTCTCCTGTCTCAGCCTCCCGAGTAGCTGGGACTACAGGCACACAACACCATGCCCAGCTAAGTTTTGTATTTTTAGCAGAGACCGGTTTCACCATGTTGGCCAGGTTGGTCTCAATCTCTTGACTTTGTCCACTCACATGGGCCCACAAAGTGCTTGGATTACAGGTGTGAGCCACTGTGCCAGGCCTGATAATTCACACTGT
This sequence comes from Callithrix jacchus, assembly GCF_049354715.1. NCBI lineage: Eukaryota > Metazoa > Chordata > Mammalia > Primates > Cebidae > Callithrix > Callithrix jacchus. Next base: position 97,025,310 of record NC_133509.1, read on the forward strand.
TAAAACACTCACGCCTGTAATACAAGCACTTTGGAGGCCAAGGCGGGTGAATCACCTGAGGTCAGGAGTTCAAGACCAGCCTGACCAACATGGTGAAACCCCATCTTTAAAAAAAAAAAAAAAAAAACACTCCTTACCCCAGAAGAACTGGCTTGTTATATGAGGGCTGACTGACTTCTGTAGGAGGTAAATCATTCCATCTCCTCTCCCTTGTCCTTCCTAAGTCTCCGTCCTTCCTCACCCATCCCTCAGCCTGCATCTTGAGCTTGACAGCTTCTTCAGTCTCTGTTTCTGAGACACTTGTTTTTGACACATTCAGCTGTCAGGAAAATCAGTGTCCCCATCTACAGGAAGTGGATTGAAGAAAGTCATGCAATATTATTTTTCATTTCCTTGGATGACATTTTATGTCTCTTTTTACTTCAGTTTCTTGGATCCAGGACATTTGTACAGTGTTTTGCAGATTTTTAAAGTGTTATAATTCATTATTTTATTTATTCTTCCCAATGAACCAGCTAGGTAGGTAGAAAACACTTTCTTCATCCCCATTTAGCAAATGAAAACCTGATGCTTAGAGCATTTATGAGTCATTAAAAGTTACATGTTATGAAATAGAGCTGGGATAAGAGCCTAAGCCTTTTGTCATTTCAAGGCAATGCTCAGGATTATTATTAATATTTAATTATAAATATTAAGTATTGTTTGTGGTTTAAAAAATTTACTCAATTCCAGAATTCCCTAGATCACAGGGTGACAACTATGTATGGTTTGGCATATACCCTTCTGGAGATTTTTATAAGGCCACTTGTAAGTGCTTCACACATACATAGAGTTTAAAACACTTAAAGTGGCACTATGTTATGGATATGATTTTGTTGCATACTGTTTCCATCTAATAATCACTGATATTTCTGTCAGGCTGTATAGAGGGCAGTCATTCTTTTTAACTGCTACAGAATAGTTTGTACATGAATATAACATTTATTTAACCAGTCCCCTGTTAAGGGATAGTAATGCCTTTTCAGATGCTGCTGTTAAAAACAACACTGGAAATTGCAGCCTTCTGTTCCATGTTGGAGAAAGGAGTGACTATACATATAGAATGGGTTTCAAAACACATATATATATACACACACACATATATATATGTATTCAACATTTTAATAGATTTTTTTCTGAATTGACCTCCCAAAAGGCTTCAGAAATTTATATTACCACTGAAAGTATAGAGTCCTAATTTCTACATACCCTGGTCAAACATTAAATAGGATCAATTTCTGCTTTTATCTTTGCTACTTTCTACTTCAAGTTATTTAATTCTTGATGTTCTATGTTCTTTAGTTGAATATTTAGTTAATTCATTTCTGATCTTTCTTATTCTCTAATCAGTACATTTATGTATATGCATTTTTTTGGTGAATATCAGTTAAAGTACGCCCCATAGATTTTTGCCATTAGGTTGAGGTATAACCACAATTTTTTTCTGTAACTTGTAATTCTTATATTGATTGACTTTAAAACACTTAATATAGAAAGCTTCAGTGTTTAATTGTATAGATTTTTGTGTTCAATTATATTAAAGTATTCTTTGCAGTGAGAAAATATGGCTTCTAGTTTTTATAATTTATTGTTCTTTCTTGACTAATTAGTTCATTTCAGTAAATGTTAAAAACATTTTAAGAATGAATGTGTAATCTCTATTTTGTAAAAAAAACAAAAAACAAATTTGTTAGTAGTAGTGATTAAGGTTCATTCAAGTCTTCCACTCTGCTGGGAATTTGTCATTTCTGTGTTTCTAACAGATGTTGCTTTGTATTTATGTCAATGCTGTGCTGTTAGATGCATGATATTTAATGACATATTTCTTGGGAAAAAACTTTCTTCTGCTTTAAGGATTGTTTACCTCAAATAGACTATACATGCTTTTGATATTGCTACTCTTGTTTGGTTTTTGTTACTCTTTGACAGCTATGTGATTTGCCTGTCACCTTTTTTCACCCACACGAGGATTTTGTTTTATATTATTTGAGTGTGTCTTTTGTAAATGACATACAAGTAATTTTTAAAACCCAATCCAAGAATCACTGCTTTTGAATGATAGGGTCATTTACCATAATCACCTGTAATAACTTACATAATTGATATTTCTGACATCTATTTCTATTTTTAACATTTTCTAGTATTTTCTTTAGCTGTAATGATAGATTTTTTTTTTTTATATTTCCCCCTTCTAATGTTTAAATGGCATATCTTAATTTTTTTCTTGTGGTTACCAATTCATTTTTAACAAACTTTGCAAAATATTATTTTGTAAACATAGATAATTGATGAAGTTATTTGATATCTTCTGAAGAGGACAAAATTCTTAGCACCTGTGTATTTTCCCTTTCCTCACCCTGTGTATTCTGTTTCCTTGAAGACACTGAAATTTAAACTTTATATTGTTTTTATTGTTATTTTTTATTATGGTTCCAATTTCTTAGAAATAATTTCTTAACAACTGCTTTATATTTCACAACTGTATTTTCAGCAGTTGTTTAGAATTATCTACACCTTTTATTGTTCAAATATTTATTATGTCTAGGTTTTCAGGTTTCTTTTGTTTGTTTGCTTGTTTCTTTGTTTGGTTGAAACCTGTGCTTAAGAATTATTTCAGAATGATTTCTTGGTGGTTACAGTTTTGAGCTCATTTAAAAAATGTTATTATTTTGCTCTCACATTTGAATGCTCATTGCTTCACAACAAATTACCACTATACTCATTGGATTAAAACAACAATTTTTTAAAGTAGTTTCTGTGTGTCAGAAATCTGGGTAACATTTTTCTGGTTGTCTCTGGCTCAAAGTCACTCAAAGTTGCAGTGAAACTGGCATCTAGGCCTGTGATCAATATGAAGGCATCATCAAGGACTAGATCCAATTCCCAGGTCACTTAAATGATTGTTGGTAGGATTCGGTTTCATGCAGGCTATTGGCTGGAGGCCTCCCTCCTTTCTGTGCTACCTAGGCTTTTCAACAGGGTATTTCATAACATGGAAGCTGGCTTCCTACAGAAGTAGGGAGCAGGAGAGGGAAGAAGAGTTCCCTCAAGACAGAAGACAAAGTCTTTTAATTACTGAATCTCAAAAGTGAGATCCCATTGCTTCTACTGTATCCTATTTCTTTAAAGTAATTCACTAAACCCAATTCACACTCAAGGGTTGTGGGGAATCACAGAAGGGCATGGATACCAGAAAGTTGAGATAATTTAGGCCATTTTAGAGACTGCCTATTATTCTAGGTTCAACATTATTTTTCCTCCATACTTTGAGGACATAGGCTCACTGTCTTGTAGTATCCATTTGTGTGTGTGTGCGTGTGTGTGTGTGTGTGTGCACATGTGTGCGCACATGCACAAATAATAAGACTTCTGATTTTTATTCCTTTACAGCTAACCTATTTTTCTCTAGATAAGTTTAGTTTCTTCTAACATTTAGAATTCTGAAATTCCACTGGGATATTTCTAGCTTGCATATTTTCTCATTATTTATGATAATCTTTTAATATTCCCTTTAAATATTAAGATGGAAGTTTTAGAATAGCTTAAAGATATTTTATTATGCTATTCCTTCTTCCTGATTTCCCTGTAGTTTGCTTCTGGAAATCTTAAAATGGGTATTAGAACTTCTGTATTTATCTTTTATTATTTTATTCATTCATCCAGATTTTTAGAAAATTTAAATATTTTACAGTTTTTTGTGGGTACACAGTAAATGTATGCATGTTTGGGGTATATGAGATGTCAAAACATGATACAGGCATGTAATGTGAAATAAGCACATCATCGGGAATGGGGTATCCATCCCCTCAAACACTTAACTTTTGAGTTACAATCCAGTCACATTAAGTTATTTTAAAATGCACATTTAAGTTGTTATTGACTGTAGTCATCCTACTGTGCTAGTAGATAGTAGCTCTTATTTATTCTATTTTTTTTTAATCCAGTTAACATCTCCACATACCACCTCTTCCCACCACCCTTCCCAATCTCTGGTAACCATTCTTCTACTCTTTATGTCCATGAGTTCAATTATTTTGATATCTCGATTGTACAAATAATTGAGAATATGTGATGTTTGTCTTTCTGTGCCTGGCTTATTTCACTTAACATAATGATCTCTAGTTGTATCGGTGTTGTTACAAATGACTGGACCTCATTCTTTTTTATGGCTGAACAGTACTCTGCTGTGTATATGTACCACAATTTATCCATTCATCTGTTGATGGATAGTTCCATTATTTCAAAATCTTATCCATAGTAAACAGTGCTACAGCAAGCATAAGAGTGCAGATATCTCTTCAATATGCTGATTTCCTTTCTTTTCATTGTATACCTACTAGTGGTATTGCTGGATCATATGGCAGCTCTACTTTTAGTTTTTTGAGGATCATCCAAACTGTTCTCCATACTGATTGTACTAATTTACATTCTCACCAACAGTGTACAATGGTTCCCTTTTCTTCACATATTTGCTAGCATTTGTTATTGCCTGTCTTTTGATATAAGCTATTTTTACTGGTGAGATGATACTTCATTGTAATTTTTATTTGCATTTCTCTGATGCTCAATGATGTTGAGCACCTTTCATATGCCTGTTTGTCATTTGTATATCTTCTTTTGAGAAATGTCTATTCAAATCTTTTGCTCATTTTTTGATAGGATTACTAGACTTTTTCCTATAGAGTTGTTTGAGCTCATTATATATTCTGGTTATTAACCCCTTGCTAGATGGGTAGTTTGCACACATTTTCTCCCATTCTGTGGGTTGTCTCTTTACTTTATTGATGGTATCCTTTGCTTTGAATAAAAACATTCATCCTATCCATTGTTTTTAACTTGATATGATCCATTTGTTCATTTTTGCCTTGGTTACCTGTGCTTGTGGGGTATTGCTCAAAAAATCTTTGCCCAGACCAATGTCCTGCTGATTTTTTCCAATGTTTTCTTGTAGTAGTTTCGTAGTTTGAGGTCTTTGATATACGTCTTTAATCCATTTTGATTTTATTTTGGTATATGGGATAGAGGTCTGGTTTAATTCTTCTGTGTATGGATATTCAGTTTTCCCAGCACCATTTGTGGAAGAAACTGTCTTGTTCCCAGTGTATGTTATCGGTACCTTTGTCAAAAATGAGTTTGCTGTAGCAGTATGAATTTCTTTTTGGGTTCTTCTTTATCATGTTCCATTGGTCTATGAGTCTGTTTTTATGTTAGTACCATGCTGTTTTGCTTACTATATCTCTACTATATAATTTGAAGTCAGGTAATGTTTTTATATAGTTTCATTCTTTTTGTCTAGGATAGTTTTAGCTATTCTGGGTCTTTTGTGGTTCTACATACATTTTAGAATTGATTTTTTTTCTATTTCTGTGAAGACTGTCATTGGTATTTTGATAGGAGTTGCATTAAATCTGTGGATTTCTTGGGGTAGTATGGACATTTTAACAACATTGAGTTTTCTAATTCATGAATATGGAATCACTTTTCATTCTTTTTGATGTCTTCTTCTATTTCTTTCATTAGTGTTTTATAATTTTCGTTACAGAATCTTTCACTTCTTTGGTTAAATTAATTCCTAAGTATTTAATTTTATGTGTGGCTGTTGTAAATGGAATTACTTTTTAAAGTTCCTTTTCACATTGTTCAGTGTTGGCATATAGAAATGCTACTGATTACTCCAGCTAGGGTGACAGAGTAAAAAAAAAAAAAAAATGCTATTGATTTTTTTAATCTACAACTTTACAAATTTATCATTTCTAATAGTCTTCCTCTGTAATCTTTAGGTATTTCAGATTTTTCATATTTGCTCAAGGAATCATATTTTGAGTAAATATTGTAACTTAATTTCATAGTTCATTAATTTAATTCTAAATTGTGTCCATTCTGCTATTTTGTACATCTATTTTATTTCCCTAATTTGAAAATGTTTGAAATAAAAATGTTATGGCCATAGGCTCACTGAAGCATAACCTTTTAATTCACTGGGAGCAATGGTTAGAAATAGCTGGTTTAGTATTAATGATAACTTTATAAAACATAATTTATAGTGAATAATGAGAATTGACTATATTTCAAAGGAGCTTAGTTTTGGAAAGGAGAAATAAGAAACAGTGATTTTCAAGTGACCAGGAGGAGCAAGGAGAACACTTGGCTATCTCCTATTTCCTTGAAGCCTTTCTTGGGAAAGTGCCAGAAGGCATGGTCTCAGGAGATTTTAAGGTTTTTTGTTTGTTTGTTTGTTGGTTTTTAAAGAGTAAATGGCAATTCGGAGAACAGTGTCAAGTTACAGAAGAGTTTGTTATTCTATATCAGGAGCACAGAAAGGCACAGTGAACAATTTTGGAAGGGAAGGAGGGCTGTGTACACTACAGTTTGGGTGGGGAGGAGGGTTAGTGAATGGCTTGGTTAACTTAGAGTTTTGGAAGTGACCAGGCACATAGGAATGTGAGCATCATGAGAGATTAGTTTGATAGTTTATTAGAGAAAAGGGGATAGTTGACACTTTCTTCCAAAGCTTGTTATGCTATAGCTGTGTCAGTAATAGCTAAGTCTGAGGTTTTTGATGTTGTAGTTAGTCTCCGGATATGTCTGAACTTTGACTTTTTTCAGATTTTCTCTTTTGACAGTAAGGGATTAAGGGTTTTTCTTCCCCATCCCTCTGTGGCTTAATTATCGATATTTCCTCATCTTTTATATTTCTGTAAGTCATAATATTATGGTCTGTCTGGTAATGGTACCATTATGCCAGATTCCAAAACTATCTGTTTTTATTTTTATTCTTCAATTTTCTTTGTCCTTTTAATGGTTATTTGGGGAGACGGAGAATCTGCTAGGTTTGGATGGAGTTTCCATTATTCCTGTTAAAGCCTTTCCCTCTTTGATTACCATATTTAAAAAGTTTAAACACCAAGAGAGGAAATATTAAAGTATTTTAAACATTGACAGAAGAAAAGTGGAGTTCATTTTCTTTATATAAGAAGGTATCTGTCATACTTGCTATGCTGGTATGGGGACATGCATTTTAAATATTAATATCACTATCTATTAAATGGTAATACTTAAGTCTCTCAAATGCCATTCCTTTGGCAATACAGATAAATGTGCATCAGCTTCACCTTTAACATTTGTCCTGCTGCCTTCTGACCATCAAGTTCTCCAGGATGCTCAAAAGCATTCTAATCATTTATTGCAATAAGGAAAGCTTCATTAATAGATTTACTACAATGCTAATGAGACATTATCTACCACGGTCCTTTAATGAGAGTTACTGCTTAATTTCAGGAAGAGTTCTACCACTTTTCTTTGCTGCTATGAAGCTATCTCTAAAATTTCAAACAGACTTTTTCCTATGACAAGAAGCTGCTGAGACAAAGTACTTTTAGAAAAAGGTATTTGACCTCCAACAGGGAAGGGAATATGAAGGAGGTATAAGAATCAAAAGTACATATAGCAAGCAGAGGGCAAATTATTGAGCAAAGCTAGGGCCCAGGACTATTTCTGAACAATAGAGACAGGCTTTTCTAAATTGCTCTCCATGAGACTTAGCACTAGAAACAAAGTTTTGATAATGTTTTAAATAATAAATTACAAAGTTTTCTTTTTCCTTTTTTGTATACAAAAGAAAAATTCTACTTTTGTCATGTGGAATTGATTATATCTCAGGCATGAAAGTGTATTTCCGCATTTTTTACAGTATTGTCCAATGCAAAAAGTAAACACATTTAGTGTCATTAGAGTTCTTATTGTCTTTATACTTTTCTATACTAATTACCTTTAGAATTAAGAGAGAAGATCATCCCATTCTTTCTTAATCAGGTTTTATTTCGTGAGCGATCTTGACATAGTCTAAATGTTCATGTCCCCCAGAAGCATATGTTGAAATCCTAAACCCCAATGTGATTGTATTAGGAGATAGAAGGCAATTATGTCATAGAAGTGGAGCCCTTATGAATGGGATTAGTGCCCTTATAAAAGACACCCTCACCCTTTCTACCATGTGAATCCAACACTGAGAAGGTGCCATCTATGAGCCGAAAGTGGGCCCTCAACAGACAACAAATCTGATGGCACCTTCAGGTTATAAGTTTTATCCACCAGAACTGTGGGAAATAAGTTCTATTGTTTGTAAGCTACCCAGTTTGTGGTATTTTGTTACAGCAGTCTGAATCGACTGGGACAGATCTTTCAAAAGAAAAGTACTAAAATAAACCAGGACCTACTGCATTTATAGAGATTGTCTCCTGCTTTTATTATGTATGTATTTCCATTCATGTCATTAAATATTCTCGGAAATAATTTATTTTAAAATGTCTATTGCAAAACCAAAACCACGTTCATTCATAGTTCCAAGTGATAAGCTGATAGTTTTGCTTCAGTAATTATGTTTTCTTTCTCTCCTCTCTCTCTTTAAACCTTGATGACCATTTCGTTTTCCATGTTTGCTGTAATGGTTTATTTGCTTTTACTTTCAGGGGTATGAAGGACACAGACAGTTTTTAATTCTACTAGTTGTTACCTGTAGGGCCCTTTTAAACCATGTGTGTTTTGGAATTTTCAAGTAAATAAAAATGAGACAATAACACCGTGTATAGTATTTTTACTTACAGCACCCAGGCATTATTGAGACTTGCTTAATAGAATGTTGAAATTTCAATTTGGTTTCTTGTTAATAATTTTATTATATATATATGTATGTGTACACACATACATATATATACATATATACACATATACATATATATACACACATGCACTCTTCCAAGAATTATTAACATGAATTATATATATATAATTATATAAGTATATATATATAATTATATAAGTATATATATAATATATATATTATATATATATAAGTATATACATATATAATTATATATATATAATTTATATATTATATATATATACTTTGTTTCAAATCAACTTTGGGGTTATATAATTTAGTCACCAATTTGAAAAATTTTGAAAAATGTACTATAATTTCTCAATTATGTAGCATGATATAATCTTCAAATAAGATTGTATAGGCCTTTCAACATTGTTCTTCTTTTTCAAAATCCTATTTCCTGTTTTAGATTGTTAGCATTTCCATTAAAATGATAGAATTATGTTCATAATATTGAAAAAAAAATCTGGGATTTTAATTGGGGTTTACATCAATTTGGAAGAAAGCATTAGCATTTTTGTACTATTTACTCTTTGATAAACATGGCATAACTAAACCTTTAATTAAAGTTATGTGTTTTCTGCTATAGAGGATTTACCTGTTTTTCAGTAAATTTATTTCTGAATATTTCATGGTTTTGATGCAAATGTAAATAGTATTGCTTTATTAATCTTTTATTTTGTTTATATTTTATTTTCCAATAGTTTATTTGTAGTATATAGAATAAATTAATTTTTATGTGGTGATCTTGTATCCTATGACCTTGCAAAATTAAATAGTTCCAGTGGGTTTCTAAAATTCTTTTGTAGATTTTTTAGGCTTTCTCTATATGCACAATCATTTTGACTGAACATGAAAATAGTTTCACTATTCCTTTCCAAGTATTCCTTTCATTTATGTTTTTTATTGCTCTGGATAAAACCTCAAGTAGAATATTTAATGTGATGGTTGGGAGCTTGCATTCTCACCTTCTTTCAACTTTGGAAGGAAAATGTTGATTCTTTGGCCTTTAAGCTTCATATTAGCTATAGATGCTCATTGTTCTTGTAGTTCCCTTAATCAAGTAAAGAAAGGCTTTTTTTCTTTTTTAACTCCAGTTTTCTATCATTTTAAAAATCACAAATGGTTGCTGGAATTGAGACTCAACTGCTTTATCTGCATTTATTGAAAAGATCTTATTCATTTGTTTGGTTTATGTGCTTAATTATATCAAAGTTTAAATATGTGCTTTTAAATATCAAAGCAATCTTACATTTCTAGGATGAATATCACTTGCATGTTTTTACCTTCTAATATAGTTAGAATGTTACAGCATGTTGGTTTGTAGTTTTCTTTCCTTGTAATGTCACAGTCTGGCTGTGGTATTAGGATAAAGCACTAGACATTTATTTCTCTTCTATTAGCTAAAAACATGTGTTTTGTGAAAGAGTGGCATTATTTATTCCCCTAATATTTAATGGAATTCCCCAAAGAAGCCAACTGAGAGTTAAGTTCATTTGGGGAGTAGGGGAATCGTCATTGAGGTTTTACATTATAAAATTCAAAATTTTTCATAGTTAAATTTTCTGTCTCTTCTTAACTGTTTTGATAATTTTTTGCTGTTCAGGATTTTAACTTTACCTGCTGAGTTTTGCAACATAAAGTTGTTTAGCTGCATTTATTACTTTAGTTTTAGGTTCACATTGATTATCCTCCACCCCTACTTCATTGTTGATTTTAGAGATTTATGTCTTCTTCCTCCCACTTGTGCTTTTTTCATGAGTCCACCTAATGATCTTTTTATTTCTTTTCAAAGAAGTTGCATTTGTTCTTAATGATTTTCTCTCTTGTTTTCTATTTACTTTTTCATTGGTTTATGCTCTCATTATATCCTACTGTCTAATTTTTTTTCCTTGATTTTTAAGGTGAAAGCTTCATTGATTAACTTACAATCTATTTTTTAAAACAATCCTTTCTAATGTATGTATTTAAAATTGTAAATTTCACTCTATATTTTCTGCATACTTTGCCCTTTTCTAGACCTCCAGTTATTCATATGTTAGACCAACTGATTTTATCACACATTTTTTTCTCTGAGCTTTGGTTTTCATAGTTCCTTTTGCTCCGTTTTAGGGTTAACTTATCTTTACTTCTGCAATGCTAATCTTCTGTCAGACCCATCAGTGAACACTGAAGTTTTTTTTAGCTCTGTATTCCCATTGTCTATAGTTTCTGTGTTCTTCCTCATGTTCATGATTTTCTTTATATTATTTAACATATTTATAATACTTATTTTAAAGTCTTTGCTTATTTTATCATATCATTTTGGTTTTATTTCAATGAACTAAAATTTCTCTTGGTTATGAGTTACATTTTTCTGTTTCACATGTCTGTTTTTGTTTATTTCATTAGATGCTGGAGATTGTAAATATTACTTTGTTTCATGTTTAGATTTTGATATCTTCCTTTAAAAAAATGTAGTTATGTTCTAGACTATAGGTAATTTACTTTTTCTGTCAAGGCTTGTTTTTGAGCTTTGTCACAGTGGGTAACAGAAACTACAAAAAGCCTTTTGGTGGCCTTAGGCACTTATTGAGGCCTCTCTTCTGGTTCGTCAGAATTTGAATGTCTCTTACTCCTGTGAAAGCTCTCCCAATTTTTCAGCATATAACTTCCTTCCTCTAGCACATAACTTCCTTCTAGTTGCCTTTCCCTGGTAGTTGTTCTTTGCCAGCCCTTGTTTTGGCACCCTATATCTGTGCTAGTCATTAAATGTCTCTAGGGCCCTGCTGCACATTTCTGGAGCTTTTCCCTAAATTGTTCTCATGTCTCTCTATGTTGGTTTGCAAATAAATTATAGCCCATAGTTTCCAAAATGCAGCATTGTTCCCTCAGCTAAGCAAAACAACTGTGCTGTTTGCTTTTTCATCCCTGGTGGGTCTCAGGCACAGAAGTTAGGTTGCTTATATCACCTGCCTTGTTTCTTTCTCCTCTTTTAGGGATCATAGTTTTATACTGTCTAATGTCCAGTGTTCGAGAACTGTTTGTACATATTTTGCCTGTTTTATGGTTTTGTATTGCAAGAGGGCTAGTATTGACATATTATGCTATCGTGGTTTATAGTAGAAGTCTTCATTTACTTTTGTAGCTACTTTTACACCAAATATGTAGACTTAATTTTATGTTGAATAGATTTTACCTTTCACATCAATATTTGTATAACAGAGCCTCATAATCTTAAAAGTTCATGTTGCTTTTATTACAGAAAATTGACCTACAGAATTGTAAGAATTCACAAATATTTCAAATCAATTTTATGTCTACCTAACGTGCTTGAAATCAGTAACTGTGTGTTAACCTTAGCATTCTATACACATATCTGTGGAACAAAACTCATAAATGTCTATTTAATAGTAGCACTTAATATAAATTATTGATTCTAGGCTATGGGTTTGGTTTAAGTTTACTCCTCTTTCTTCTCGTTGTGGTAGGTTTAGTGACAATGTAGAATACATTCTCAAAGGTATGACAGATGCCCAGGAGGGCACAAACTGAGCTATGCAGCCTCTTCATATGGCATGTCCACTAATATTGCATTGGTCTAAGCAAGTTATTGGCCATGCCCACCATCAAGACGGTAGGGCAGTGCATTCTGCCCTTAGTAGGAGGTATAGCAAAGTGATGTAGCAAAGGAATATGTATGTACAATTTGATAACAGGGTAAAAATGAGACAGTTAACCACAGTGTAACACCATCTATGCCCAGAAGATAATTTCTGAATGTACACATAGACATCAGAGAACGCTCAGTGTCACAACAAAAAAACTGGGGCAGAGCGAGAATGGTTGAGTAATGGTAGCCATGAAAGAGATCTATAATCTAGGAGAAAAGATGAAAAAAAAAATAGAAGGAAGTAGAATTCACGTATGTTCTTTTTCTTTCAGTTGGCTGAAGTTCATTTTCAATAAATGTAACAAGCAGTTTATAAAATCTTTTCTAAGAATATCTTTTACCTGTTAACACAGAAAGGTAATTAAATCAGGCATAAAAATTTTAAAAGTGACTGGTACAGAGTGTTATCTATCAACATGTTTATATTATTATGAGTTTTATTTTGTTGTTTGTGGCCTAGGACTTTTAATGGCGTGATTGTATGGTGGTCTCTTGGAAGCACTGGTGCTGAACAGATATCAAGAGACTTTTGCTAGTCTAAATATTTTATCAGGACATCTATGGTAGGATATTTCTCCAATATCGATCAGAAAAAAAAAATAATATAGTGGAAGAAAGGGTATCATTAATATTGGTTAGAATAAAGAAAAAGGGCTAGCTATTTTTAATTTCAGAGGTGACAAATACGTAACCATTACTCAACTCCAGGGTGTTCACGTTTAGTGTAGCAATGGGCCACAGATTTAGTGGAGCTGATCAATCCATGTGAATCTGACAGACACTGGATTTAATGACATTTTCCTGTTAGGTCAATGATATAATGAAAAAAAATCTACACTTAAACACAGAAACAGTAATTGTACATGGGTTGATATGTGTTGTAAATATTCTCCCCTTAGGAGTTAGGGGATGGTCTGTTAAGGCATTTGGAAGTCTGTGTAATGGAGGGAGGAGATCACAGGAGGTCTGGTATTCCATTACTATAATCTGTAAATTGTTACAGTGATTTTGTACCTGGTGAAACAAACTACTGCCTTGAGCTTCTGTCTGTCTGTCCCCTGAGCCACCCCTCATTTACCCATGATCTTGTACCTGGAGTGCTAAAGCAGCCTTCCAGCTTTCTGTTCCAACATTAGGGCCTGCATCTATTCTGATTGATTCAAAGGCCTTTCTCTAAAAGTATTCTTAAATAATGAGACAAAAGAGTTGCCTTGGATTGTTAATAAAGGGAATTACAGTTATAATTTCTCAAGCTCTGCAGACATGAGCTGTCTCTAGACAGCATGATCATAGTGTGTATATAAATTAGGTGCAAATGTATTTACATTTTGCCTCCTTTCTACCTAGTATGGCTCCAGGGATGGAACCCGAGCAGTAGCAGATGATAGGTACGTTTTCTGGTTGAGGTGGCTTTTGTCAGTTGGTTGGGTTACTAGGTATTGAGGCAGAGACTCAGATCACTTTGCCTGCTACTTGTTAACAAGGAGAGTTGAGATCACCAAAGAGGAGTGGAATGAGAAGTGGCGAGAACAAGGATGGCTTTTCCCCCACATCTCCCAGAAGGTTATGTGGTGCTTAAAGGAATCACCGGTGACTTTATTTTTTCTCCCAAGATCTTTTATATTTAGATGTTATCTATTACTGCCTTCCCTGGTAAGTGCCTATTCACTAAGCTGAATTGAGACCAAATTTTCTAGTCTTAAATATGAACTCTTTTTCTAAGATCATTGTAATAAAGCTGCTTCCTAGTCTAAGAGATTATAGGGAGGCAGTCAGGAAGAAAAGAATTCAAAGTTATTGAAAAAGCTACAGCTTTAATTATTTCTGTTAATGTTTTTTTTCTGGGATGTAAGGTGCAACAGAAAAATAGTCAGAGCAAGAAAACTACAACAGTACATTTGAAATAAAGATTTATCCCCATACTACGATTATATGATAGAAATGAAATGGGCCTCATAATTTATTTAAAAGAAACATCTGTTAAGTATTTACTTGACTGTGGAAGTATAGAAAAAATATATTTCATTTCTAATGCAAGCTGGATAAAGTAAATACTGTGGATCTGTTGCTGGGAAATCTATTGAAGAGATTAACAAGATGGCAAATCACATTTTCTCCATTTGTATAGAATTTAAACTGAGCAGATGTAAAGTTCTAGTTAGCTGTATAAATCCCTGCTTACCTGGGAATATAATGACCTCATGTGTGCACAGGCCTTTTTATGTATATGTGTATATCCATGGCCAGCAGCCACGTCATTCTGACAGTATTGACAGTCAGGTTGGCTAGCATGGAATACATTTTTATCTGTTATAAAAATTGCTTTGGAATTTCATGTGTGGTGAAATATTCAGATACATATAGAGGTTTGGGATTCAGTTAAGAAGCAACACTACCAAAAATGATTTATTTCCCAGATTGCTCTTCATCCTTACCAAGGACAGAAAAATAATTGCTGAGGAAATAAGACTCAAAGTTTCCCAGATGCTCTAATCAATATTTTTCTCTCATCCTACATGCACTTCCCTAGCTAGTACCAGTAAAAATAAAATCAACATTCCACAAATGTGGAAAAGTTATAAACAACACTAGAGATTCAAGTTCTAATATTGCTCTAGAATTCAGCTGCTAGGGTGATATTGGTAAGTGGTTTACCTTTTAGAATTTCTTCCTCACTAGCTCAAGAGTCCTGTATTGAAATACCATGGAATTTTCCAAAGTGTTCTTTCTGTAATCTTGTAAAATGTCTGTTCATAATCAAACGTATCATATTCAGTTTACAACTGTGGTGACTTTTACTCGCTGGTCTTCACTAGATCTAGTGTCACAGATTCAGAAGTGAGTGACACAGTCTTTCTTTAATTTATATGATCATATTCAGAAAAACAACAACAACAACAACAAACAACTTTCTCTTTCCTTCTAAATGACTCAGGGAATTTTAATAACAACAACAACACCTCCTATAGGAATTAGGCCTTTTCATTTTGGACTATGCTAACTGTCACTTAATCCTCACAGTAACATTGTAAGATAAATATGGTTGGAATCAAGGCAAACATTTGTCAAACAAGGCATCCTAGGTTAGGAGAAGTGAAGTGATTTGCCCAGGTTCAATCAGCCGGTACAGATTGGGAATTAGAACTAAGCCAGTCCAGTCCCAATGCTCGCCCTCAGCTATTTCGCTCTACTGCATAAGCCAAACACAACATTTTCCGTCTGTATCTCGCAGCGCTACCATGGGAAGTAAAGCATTTAGGAATTGTTACAATCCTATTGATAGCATTACCCACTGTTTTTCTATCAAGATGAAAAATTTCCATTTTGACATAAATATTTGCAGTGACGTTGCCCATCTCTTTCCCCCTTTCCTCTATTTTTTTCTCTTAAACGTACAGGCATGCTTAAATAATCTCTCAGTCCTAACATGTCATTCAATCCTCTCCCACTCTGCCAGTGCCAGCTCCTGGGACTCTGCTGCTCTTTCTTCTCCATAGTGGTTCTCAGAAGAGTCTCGCTATGCATCCCATTCTGCACCATCCACTGACTCCTTGGTAGTCAGCTTCTGCTTCTTCCACTTTATGGGAAACACTGCAGAGCGTGACTGATGAGCAACTTTAATGGCCTTTTCTCAGTCTTTATTCTTCCTGACCTTTGCTTTAACATAATTGAAAACCCTTCATTCTTCTTGAAGTTCATTTTTAACTTCTAAGATATTGTGTTACCCTGGTTCTCTTGTCTAAGTCTGGAGTTGACAAACTATGACCCTCAGGCCAGATTCGGTTCCTTGACTGGGTAGGTAAGTTTTTATGGGAACATAGTCATGTTTATGCAGCGTCTATGCTGTTTTCACACTAGAACAGCAGTAGTAGTTGTACCAGAGGGCTGTAGGAGGAGCAAAGCCAAAAATATTTACTATCTGGCCATGTACAGAATAAAGTTGCTAACCTCAGCTCTAAATGATGATTTTAGGTTTTGATATCGGGGTGTCCAATCTTTTGGCTTCCCTGGGCCACATTGGAAGTACAGTGCCTTGGGCCACACATAAAATACACTAACACTAACGATAGCTGATGAGCTTAAAAAATACAAAAAAACCTCATAACGTTTTAAGAACATTTATGAATTTGTACTGGGCTGCATTCAAAGCTATCCTGCGCTGCATGTGACCCATGGGCCATAGATTGAACAAGCTTGCTCTATACCCTTTCTTGAATATAAATGCATATAGCTTACAAAAGGCCATTTCTGGTTATTTTTTCCTTTTTTTCTATACCATGTCCTGCAGTTATCGCCTCCATTTTTCTTGTTCTACACCCCACCTCCCTGCAGTGGGTATTCAAATCTCTCTCTAGTCCTGGGTACTCTCTGGAGCTCCAGATCCATAACATATTTTCATTTGCCTTAAGGGACGTCACCACATAGGTGTTCTAACACCTGATGCTGACTGTCTATAACCTTCTCCGTGAAGATGTCAGACCTCCTGATTTCCTGTTAAGTCCACCATTGTCTGTTTGTGATGCTTGGAAATTTATTTGTACCACTGTTAATAGTTTACAAGGCATATTCATGGCTGGTGCCTCAATCTTCCCCATTGTTCAATATTATTTCCTCGATTATTTTCTCCTAGATTCTCACATTTGTGAAATTCCTAAATTCTGTGGAGTTGACATCTGCATTATCCTCCTATCCAGCCTTTCCTTTTCATGTCCACTGCTATTACCTTAGTCAAACCCTTAAAATCTGTTACCCATACTGGCAGCCTTTGTGTGTCTCCACAGTGCTTTATGCAACACAGCAGAATTAATATTTTTATAAAGGGAAATTATGATCAGATCTCCTCTGATCAAAAAGCTTTACTCTTTCTCTATTGCTTATCAAACCGTGTCCACACTTAACAGCCTGCTGTATATTTGACCTCATCTGACCCTTCTAGCATTCCCATTTCTTTGAATAGACTTCATGTTCCTGCCCAGCTGGGCTCTCTGATCATCAAATTAGGAAGTACAGAAGCAATATGAGTGTAAAGGGGCCGGGTGTGGTGGTTCATGCCTGTAATTCCAGCACTGTGGGAGGCCAAGGCAGGTGAATCACTGGAGGTCAGGAATTCAAGACCAGCCTGGCCAACATGGTAAAACCCCATCTCTACTAAAAAAAAAAAAAAAAATTGAGAAAAGAATAGCCAGCCATGGTGGCAGGTACCTGTAGTCCCAGCTACTTGGGAGGAGAAGGTGGGAGAATCGCTTAGACCCAGGAAACAGAGGTAGCAGTGAGCCAAGTTCATACCACTGCATTCCAGCCCAGACAACAGAGCAAGACTGTACTTCAATTAAAAAAAAAAAAAAAAAAAAAAAAAGGATATAAAGGTAGAAAAGAAAATAAGCCTGGAATATGCATTAATATTTAGCTTGTTTTTTTTTCTTTCTTTCTTTTTTTTTTTTCTTGGTACAGAGTCTCCCTCTGTTGCCCAGGCTGGAGTGCAGTGGTGCAATCTTGGCTCACTGCAACCTCCACCTCCCTGGCCAGAGGCGGAGGTTGCAGTGTGTACCTGTAATCCCTCCTGGTAGTTGGGATTACAGGTACGCACCACCGCATCCAGCTAATTTTTTGTATTTTTAGTAGACACAGGGTTTCACTGTGTTAGCCAGGATAGTCTCAATCTCCTGACCGTGTGATCCACCTGCCTTGGCCTCCCAAAGTGCTGAGATTACAGGTGTGAGCCACTGTGACTGGCTTGCTTTCAAATCCATGGAACATGCTTCTTTTGGAATACAGTTATGTGATGCTTACTGATGGGGATACGTTCTGAAAAAGGGCGTAATTAGGAGATTTCATTGTTGTGTGAACATCACAGAGTGTACTTACACAAACCTAGATGGGATAGCCTACTACCCACCTAGCCTATATGGTATAGCCTATTACTCCTAGGCTATAAACCTGTACAGCATGTTACGGCACTGAATACTGTAGACAAATATAACATGACAGGAAGTGTTTGTGTATTTAAACATAAAATGTGCAGTTCAAAATACATTATAAAAGATAAAAACTGTTATACTTGTATAGGGCACTACCATGAATAGAGCTTGAAGGACTGGAAGTTTCTTTAGATTGTTGCATTGAACTTAGCACAGAAAGTCAACACCAGAAAAAATGTATGCCAAATTGCAGGGTTTATTGCCGGCGACCACGGAGGACTCACGTCTCTCCAACCCGTGGCCCTGAATGAAAAGAAACAAGACCTTTTTATACCCGCAAAACCACCTTGGGAGTGGGGGTGGAGATGGGAATGAAAGCTGTCAATCACCTCCCAGGCTAAGACGAGGGTGAGGGGCTTCAGACATTCCGAGGGCCAGTGGATTCAAATCACTTTCTGGGCGGAGAGGAGGGTGAGGGGGTTCCGGACATTTTGAGGGCCAGGGGACTATTTGATATTCTGATTGTCATTTAAGGGTTCACAGATGCTAAGATTAGCATTCATTTACACATCGTCTGGGTAGGGGTGGGATCCATAGATTGGCGCCAGGATGGAATGATCTGGGGGTGCTTACTCTGGGAAACAAAGGCCAGCAATTCTGGCAGATAAGAGGAGGTATGCAGCTTTACCTCTCTTTGCATCCTGCAAATGATCTAGCAATTTACAGAAACCAAGGTTAGCAGTCCTTGAGGAGAATGGAAACATTTTTGTCTTTTATAAGATGGCAGTATACAGGTTCCAACTTAAGTTAGCTATATCACAGATGAGTCTATGAATAAATGGTGGGTGAATTTGAAGGCCTAGAACATTACTGCTTGCTACTCTAGACTTTATAAACACTGTACATTTAGGCATACATTAAACTTATAAAACACTTTTCTTTAATAAATTAACCTTAGCTTGCTGTAACTTTTTTACTTTATAAATTTTTAAGTTGTAACTATTTAACTTTTTTGTAAAACTTAGCTTAAAACATAGGCCAGATGCAGTGGCTCAAGCTTGTAATTCCAGCACTTTAACCGGGTCATTGTGGGCAGATCACTTGAGGCCAGAAGTTTGAGATCACTGTGGCCAGCATGGTAAAACCCCATCTCTAATAAAAATACAAAAATTAGCTGGGTGTGGTGGTGCATGCCTGTAATCCCAGCTACTCAGGAGGCTGAGGCAGGAGAATGGCTTGAACCCAGGAGGTGGAATTGCAGTGAGTTGAGATTGTAATAACTGAGCCAGTTAGAAAGAAACATGCCACACTCTGAGTTCCAAATTAAGAGTCCTTTATTAATTAGGCAGCAACCGAGAGACAGCTAAGACTTAAAGTTCTCTCCGCCCCAAGGAAGGGGCTTGATTACCCTTAATACCTTGATTTAGGTAGGGGAGGGGGTACCTAGCTGAAGCAGAATTTTACAGAAGCAGAACAAGCAAATTAGATAAGGAAGCTGGTAACCAGGGAGGCAGGAGGTTCCCAGGATTGTTGGTTGCTAAGGGTATTTCCATACAATCACTAAGGGGGATAGCAGGCGGAACTTTCCATACAATTAATCACCAAGGAAGGTATTCACAATAGCAGATAGACTTGCCAAGCAGAATGTGGTTACAGTGGTTACAGGTACTGTGAACAGTGTGAACCACTCTCAGTGGTTCAAAGCTTTGAGTGCAGCCTGACCCAGTAATGCACCCGAGGAGCTGTGGCACGGAGGGAGAGGCTCGAGAGAGCTTGTCAGGTTTGCAGCTAAGATGGAGTCAGTTAGGCTAACTCAGGTTAGGTTGTTACAAGATCACACCATGCACTACAGCCTGGGCAATAGAGTGAGACTCTGTCTCAAAAACAAATAAAAAACACACAAACATTGTACAACTGTACAAAAGTATTTTTCCTTATGTACTTATTCTATAAGCTTTTTTGTATTTTTAAAAGTTTATATACATTTTTTACCTATAAAAATTTTTGTTAAAAATCTAAGACACAAACATACACATTAGCCTATGCCTACATAGGGTCAGGATCATCAATATCACTGTCACCTCCACATCTTGTCCCACTGGGGCGTCTTCAGGGTCCATAATACATACAGTTGTTATTTCCTATAACAACAATACCTTCTTCTGGAATACCTCCTGAAGAACCTAAGGCTTTTCTCCAATTTGCTTTTCATTTTTTATTACGTAGAAGGAGGCTACCCTAATATAATGATTGAAAGTATAGTATAGTAAGTATATAAACCAGTAACATAGTCGTTTATTATCGTTATTGTATATGCCGAACATAATCGTACGTGCTGTACTTTCATACAACTTGCAGCACAGTAGGTATGTTTACACCCGCATCAGCACAAATGTGAGTAATGTGTTGCGCTACGTCTTTACAATGGCTGTATCATTAATAGGCAATAGGAATTTTTTCAGCTCTATTATAATCTTCTGGAACCACTGACATACATATGCTCCATCACTGATGATATCATCATTACGTGGTGGATGACTGCACTTAAGTAATGGGAGGAATGGCAGAGGTATGAGGAGAAAAAGGGAGGTTAGTAAAAAGGTTGTTGGGAAAAAAGAATTTGAAGCATAACCCTACAATAAGTAGACGAATTTTATTAATAACTTTGGTCTCAGCAGCAGGGCTGTTTCCAATGGGTAAGATTCCTCCACACATAGAACTATTTGATTTTCACAGCCAATCTATCAAATAAGGAAGGCAGAAAATCTTAGTCCATTTTAAATGTAAAATATAAACGTGAAATGGAAAAATGGAGGGATTGGAGCTAAGAGAGGGTGGAATAATTTTCTTTAGGTCATACAGCTATAACACTTCTTGAGATGCTGTGGTTCACTAGCTCATTCCCCCAACCCCCCAGATACTCTGGAAATTTCATTTTCTGTGCTGTTAATGGAGTCCATCTCCCTTTACCAGTGCAAATCCACACTAATGCTTGGGAGTTGAAACAGAATCAGGAAGAAGAATGTTAGAGTCTATGATGACATATGAAAGATTAGTTGGCCTGGAGTGTGAATAGTGAAGACCCATGACCCAAAGTAACACGCTCTCTGTAGTTTCTTCCACGCTCCGGTGAACTAGTTTGTGGAAGTGTTAGCTTGGCTGAATTTGCTTAACAGAAAAGGTCATTATTTTGTTTACAAAAAGTGTCTGGTAGCACTGTAAATGTTTATAGTATATTGTAATGAGGTTACAATTGTTCAGCTTTCTCTATCTGTAAGTACAGTCTAAGGCTTATTAAACAGCCTTATTATTATTTTTTTTTCTGACCAGGGCATTTTATTGTCCTGTGTAGCTTCAGGCATAGCCATTAAAGGGGAACCACAGCTTCATTTAAAAACTGGCTAGAGCAGAGTGTCTAATCTTTTGGCTTCCCTGGGCCACCTTGGAAGAAAAAGAATTGTCTTAGGCCACACATAAAATATGCTAACACTAACAATAACTGACGAGCTAAAACAAATCTCTTAATGTTTTAAGAAAGTTTATGAATTCGTGTTGGGCGGCATTCAAAATCATCCTGGGTGGCCTGTGGCCTGCAGGCTACAGGTTGGACAAGCGTGAGCTAGAGGTTGTGATAATTAGTAGAGCTAGGACGGAGTCAACGCTGGCCAGGGTGCTCAGGAATCCAGGGAGCCAGGCTGAAGGGCAGACTGGAAATTCAGATGCTCACAGTCATGCTTGCCTGTGGTGCCCTTTCCCAAAGTTTAGTAATCACATGTCTTGAAGGCTGCAGTAGGGAATAACTCCCAGGTGATGTTCATTGCCTTAAAGGGCTAGAATTTGACAGAGATCTTCTCTAAAAATTGTCTTGAAATTTCCCAAAACAAGGAGATTTGAGAGCTGGAGAGGGTAACACATGGAGAACTATATTGAGTGATATATAGTTGATTCTGGGCGGTGTAATTGGACTGCAGTCTGCATAAGCAACTCTCAGTACAACATCTGCCATGCCTTTGGGTAAGTGACATCTTTTTCCCTATCTTATTGTTGGACTCAAGGCAAGGAAAACAAATGAAAGCCGGAATGGTGGTACATTTCTGGCAGTGCTTATGAGCTTCATCCTGCCTGAACATATTTAAAGGGAACCCATGCAAATTATTTCCAAGTCAGGCGTGACTCAGTGTGACAGAACCCCCAGAAACCTCTGTCCCATCAAGGAGCTTTCATTTTTCCCTGCAGAGAGTATTACCATTTTGCCTCATGTTTCTGTCTCAGCATTTAAATTCTGATACTAATTCCACTGGTTGGTCCTGAGTTCAATTCTGTATTCTAAATTATGTCCTGAAAATGTTTGGCACTCACTGGTGGTGGTATTGCTAATGATAAACATGATGGGCATCTGTTTGGACAGGGATCCTCAGCCATCATCTAGTCAAAAACAGCCAGTTAATGAGCTCTGTCCTTACAGAGGCTGGCTGCGGGGGAATCCTGGGACTTCACCAAGTTCGAGTTAGAAATATTTTAGTTGGATGTATGACAGTGCTTTGATTTCAAATTAGAAAATTTTCCATCTGCAAATTCAAAATCGGTCTTATTCTTTTTTACTTTATAAAAATGTAATTATGCATGTATAATAGTTGTACATATTTATAAGGTACATATGGTATTTTGATATAAACACACAATGTGTAGTGATCAAACCAGGGTAACTGGGGCATCCATCATTTCTTTGTATTAGGAACATTCTAATTTCTATTCTTTTAGCCATTTGAAACAGAGAGTAAATAATTGCTAATGAATATAGATGACAGTGTTTTAAGGAGAGGAGTGCCATCATGCATAGCAAGATCTCAGCTCCCTGCTCGTTGGTGTCTATAGTATAGCACGTGGTTTTTGTCATGTTGGTGCAAAACAGTTCAATTCCCATGTGAGAGGAAATAATATGTGATGAAGTCAGAGCTGTTCTAATTGGGCTTCTCATTTGTTCTGGCTGGGGGTAAGATGGCAGTCTTCAAAGAGATCTGTGATTATAAAAACCTGTACCATAACCAGAAGGCAGGGCCATGCTGATAGGTGCTGAGGATGCAGCATTGAGCCAAAGATTATTTTCAAGCCTCTAAATCTAAAGATACTTGTCCTGCTAGATTTTGAACTTGCTTGGGACCCATGACCCCTTTCTTTAATGAGCTCTGTCCTTTCTCCCTTTTGGAACAGAAAGGTCTATCGAAAGTCTGTCCCACCTGTTGTGGTTTGAAAGAAGATGACTTGTTGCTTAGTTTCACAGGTTCACAGCTGAAGAGGAATTTGCCTCAGGATGAATCATAGCTCTAGTCTCACCCGTACTTGATTTAGATGGTATTTTGAGGAGACTTTTGCTGACATGAGTTAAGACTTTAGGGCTGTTGGGATGTAGTGAATATATTTTACATGTAAAAAGAATGTGAATTTGGTGGGGGGAAGACAGAGGATAGGGTGTTATGAGCTGTATTTTGTCCCTTACAAAATTTATGTGTTGAAGTCCTTGCCCTCAGCTCCTCAGAATGTGACTGTATTTACATATAGGGTCTTTAAGAAGTAATTCCTTTATATTTCATAATTTTTATTTACATCAAAGGAAGCCCCTGGAGTAGAACTACGTTTGATCCTGAGCTGAGGATTACTTAGGCCTGAGACTAAAAAACCACACGTGCAGGTGCACGTGCACGCCCCCATTCCACTATACTGGGGTATTTTGAAGGGACACAGGGGCCAGCTAGAAGACCTCCCAATGGTCACAGCTGGGAAAATTTGAGTGACAAAATAAATCAAGGAGCATTAGATTATAACTCAAAGTATAAAATATCTGTAAGTTCATACTGAAATCAATGAATTATTACATAAATAAATAAATCAGGGAGAATAGGGAAAGCTCTCCTGCAGAAGAATTACAAATAATGTATAGATACACTCTGCCCACAAGTCAATGGAATATAACTTCCCGCTCCTTAAGTATAGATTGTGCATAGTGAATTCCCCCCATAGTACAGAAAGGGGAAAAATCACTTCACAGTGGAGAAACCTGATAAATATCACCTTAACCACATGATCAAGTTAACATAAATAGTGATATGTTACACTGGTATTCTGTGTCCTTTATATGATGTAATGAGAATGGCAAAAATATCACTGGAGTCTTCCAGAAAACCATTAGTGTAGTCAAACTATAAGACTATATCAGACAAATCAAAAATGTGGGAAATTCCTCAAAATATTGAGCAGTCCTCCCACATGGTTGGTGCACAACCTAATTAAAAACTAGCGAGGTTATCCAAAACAAGAAAAATATGAGAGACTGCCACAGCCAAGAGGAGCCGAAAAAGACATGACAATGTAATATGGTATTCTGGGTGGGATCCTGGAGTAGCAAAAAGAAATTAGGTAAAATCTAAGTAGATCTGAATTAAATATGGGCTAAAGGTAATAATCATGTATCAATATTAGTTTATTAATCATGACAGTTTATACATACGATGGGCTAAGGTGACCGACCTACCCTCTGCGGGAAGACTGAGCTCCTTCGGAAAAAACCGGACCGCGGGCTAGAGGAAATTCCTTAAGTACAGGCTTTATTGAGAGGAAAGAGCCTCCGGGCGGGCCAGCCGGGACGAAAAGGAAAAATGGCCGCGCTGCTCAGAGGGGCAGAGTTGTTTTATAGGGGGCTGAAGGGCTGGGGGTGGGGAAGCCGAAAGCCGAGGTGGTGGGCAACTGTTGGTCAGTTTGAACTGCTGGGCGGTGGGAGGGCTAGGGCCGGTATGTAAAGTGAGAAATAAGGGAGCCTCTTTGTGGGGGAGGGAAAGAGAGAGAGAGAGCTTTCGCGGGTAGGGGCAGAGTTTTCCAAACATTCCCGACTCCTTAAAGAAAAGAAAAAGAGGGGGTCAGGGGCGTCGGTTGTCTCTCTAGCTACTTCCTGCTGACAAGGGTCGACGGGGGGTTCTGAAGAGGTTTCTTTTCTTAAGGAGCCTGGATGTTCGGGGAGAGGTCTGTTTCTTGCACTCGTTCAGGGCAGGGTTGGAGCAGCATCTGGTGGATGGTGACTCGAGTCAGTTCTTGAAAGCGCCACTGTAGGAACTGTAGAAAGCAAGGAGCAATAAGTAAGATTAGGCAAACAGCTACTAGGGGCCCAAGCAATGGGGACAAGAGGATATACATAGAGGAAGACCACCACGCTGTGTCTTCAGCCGAGAACTTCTGACTCTGCAGGTTAGTTTTGAGTTTCTGGAGGCTCTCGATTCGGGTTTCTACTAGGCCGGATTCATTGATGTAGTAACAGCACTCTTCTTGTAGGAAGATACAGGTCCCTCCTCATTCAGCAGTGAGCAGGTCTAGGGCTCTTCGGTTCTGCAAGGCAACTTGGGCAACTGAGGTGATCTGTCGTTGGAGTGATGCTAAAGACTCAGTAGAGTCATCAATAGCTGCTTGGAATTGCAAGGTCAGTCGGGCTATAGCCAGGTGAGAGTGGACTAGTGCCCCTCCTCCTAATCCTGCTGCAAGTGCTGAACTAGCAAGGGAGACTCCAACAGCAATGGGTAGGAAGGCAGCTTGTCGGGTGCGGCGATGGGGAGTTTGCAGCATCTGGAATTCGGCTGGGGAATATATAGTGAGTTGAGGGACTAGAGTTACTGGGAGGCATAAAAGAGATGAGGAAAGACCAATGTAGAGAGTTTTTGTTAAGGTCTTGTTACACCAGAGAAACGTTCCTCGTGGGGCTGTTATATTAGTGGTTACCCGTATAGTTCTGTTACAGCTAGGGAAGTTTCGGCCTAGGGAATAGCACACAGGTAGCTGTTCAAAATCAGGTGGAGTGTAGAGATCAACTTCCTTGATGGGGGAGAAGGAAGAAGTTGAGGCTGAAAGGTTGAGAGGGATGGCGTAGGGGACTGCAACGAAGGGAGTCTGTCCTAAGAAGGCACACATGAGGCATGAGGTTAGGTCAGTTAATCCTGAGAGGTTAGCTAACTTGATTCCTTCTTGGAGAAAGGTTAACCAGGAAAATGGAGGCGAATGTGGTTGCAATTGGTCATTCAGAGATTTTTCTTGTAGGCTAATGTCAGAGTGGACTTGGTGGACTGTACGTACGTATGCCCGCCAGATGTACAGGTGAGAAGAGGGATATTTGGTATCTATGTGGTCATACACGGCAGCTTTCTGGGGGCTTTTCCACCGGTTGTCCCAGGGGTCAGGTATGAGAAGGGAATACCGTGTAGAACCGATAATGGTGTTTCCTTCTCCATCTACATCTGGGATGATTTTGAGCTGAGATTGGGCAGGTACTGTGGACTCAATAGCTGTATGTAGTTGACAGCTCATCCAAGTACATCCCATGCAGGAGTGCCAAGGAGTATTATTGCATGCTCCTGATGGTTGGTCATGGTTGAAGCACATGAGAGGTATATCAGTATGGACATTGTGGAATTTGGTGAAGTTCAGGTATATGGCACTTTGGCATCCGGCTGCGGGGCAGTCGGAAGTTGCAAGAAGATGGTTGTGGCTGTATGGGGGGGGTATTACAGATGAAGGTGGTTTTGGTATAGTTTTCAGTTAGGAAGAATCTCCATCTGTAGGGGGTATGGCTGCTAGGCCCTGGTAAGTTTGACAGATAAAAGGCCAGTAGGAACAACCTTCCAGCATAAGGAGGGTCCATGAGGGGCCTTTTTTACCCGAGAGAGGTGAACCCAAGATGGGATTTCAGCAATTCTTATAGCTGATGGAGTGGTAAGGAGCACTGTGTATGGTCCTTCCCACTTGGGGGCGAGGGGCTTTGGAGAGAGGGACCTGATAAGGACTGAGTCTCTGGGGGAGACTTTCTGTGTATTTTCAGATGGCTGGGTGGGTTGGGGAAGAGAAGCGTTGGCGTGTTCTCAGAGAAGGCTGCAAAGGAGAGTAAAGTAGGGGAGGTAGCTGTCTAGAGGAGTGGTCTCTGGCGGTGGGGGAGTTGAAAGTAGGAAGGGGCGACCATACAGCAGCTCAAATGGGCTAAGCTGTGATGGGCCCCGGGGGCTTGCTCTTACCCTGGTGAGGGCGATAGGAAGTAAGGTTACCCAGGATTGGCAGAGCTCAAGCATGAGCTTGGTCAGTTGCTCCTTTATTAGGCCATTGGCCCGTTCCACCTTACCAGAGGACTGAGGATGGTAGGCGGTGTGTAGCTTCCACTGAATTCCTAGAGAGGTAGAAACGGCATTAGTGACTTTGGAGATAAAGGCTGGGCCGTTATCTGACTGTATGGTGGCTGGGAGTCCAAAGCGTGGGATGATGTCTTGAATGAGATGAGTGGCTACTGTCCCGGCAGACTCAGAGGCTGTGGGGTAAGCTTCAATCCAGCCTGAAAAAGTGTCAACAGTGGTTAGCAGATACCAGTACTGTTTGTGCTTTGGCATATGGGTGAAATCAATTTGCCAGTCTTGGCCAGGTAGGAACCCACGTAGCTGATGAAGCTGGCGCCGGGGATGACAGGAACCCTGGGAATTAGTTTTCGCGCAGACAGTACATGAGGACTGGACTTCCTGTATGGTACTGAGGAGATGGTGAGAGTGAAAAAGTGGGTTGAGGAATCGGTATAAGGCTTTAGGCCCAATGTGGAGTGAATTGTGGATGTCTTGGATTATCTGGTACTTTTGCTTTTCGGGGAGGATGAGGAGGTTATGCTTGAAGGCCCAGTCGTCTTTGAACCGTACCCCGGGGGTAGACTGGAGGGCCTGGAGTTCTGAGGCAGAGTATTGAGGGCTAGGAGAAAGAGGCTGTGTGGGCTGGCAGTGGGGAAGGTTATGACGGCCTTCAGCTTTGAAAGAATGTCTCGCCCCAGAAGGGGAACTGGGCAGGTGGGGATTACTAAAAAGAGTGGGTAAATGGAGTAGAGTTATATGAGCACGTGAGTGGTGGGGTTTGGTAGGGGATACTCGGGGTCCTGTCGATTCCCATGACTGAGACCTGGGAAGGAGTGAGACGGCCAGAATAGGAAGGAAGTGCGGAGTAGGTAGCCCCCATGTCTTGTGACCCTAGGCTCGACGAGGGTAACTGGAGTCGGAAAGCCAGGGCCCCGCTAGTCGTCTAGCAGCCCTAGTAGACTGGGGAATGGAGCTCCCTCAGAGGTCGGCTCCTGGCAAGCAGGCTCCTCCCTACTGAGGGTGACCACCGGCTGTGTAACGCCAGTGTGTCTGTTTTGAGAAACCGGCACCCTGGGGAAGCTGGGGCAGTCTGACTTCCAGTGTCCCGGGAGCCGACAGATAGGGCAAGGCTTAGTTGGTGGCCATGGTTGTGGACAGGCTCGGGACCAGTGTCCTTCCTTTCCACATTTGAAACATGCCCCTGGAGGGGCATGGGTTTCAGCCTTGGGCTTCTGGTTCCCTGCCGGCCTTAGAGCCGCCACTAGGGCTTGGGTCTGGAGGGCAGGCTTCTGCTTCATGCGAGTTTGGCGGGCAGCCTCAGCCGCATCTTCCCTGGCATTGAATACTTTAAAGGCCATTTTTACCAGGTCTTGGATGGGAGTCTCTGGCCCCTCTTCTGCTTTCTTTAGTTTCTTTCTTATGTCGGGTGCTGATTGGGAGATAAAATGGGAGGCTAATACAGTGGCCCCGTTTTGGGAGGCTGGGTCTAACCAAGTGTACCGGACTAGGGCTTCTTATGCTTGAGTGAGGTATTGGAATTCTTTAATATAGGTGGACGGGTCGGCTGAGAAGGATCCTAAACGTTTCTCAATTTGGAACAGGTCTTGGAGTGAGAAAGGAACATGGACCCTGATTAAACCTTCTGCGCCTGCTACTTCTCGGAGTGGGGCCAGGATAGCTGGCTGGTGGGAGCGGGTGTGGGCCGCCACCGGAGAGGCAAGAGGAAGTGCGGCCTCTGAGGGAGGGGGCTCGGAGGGAGTAGAGGGAGAGCGAGGCATGGCCTCTGAGGTAGGAGGTGCAGAGGGAGTCGGGGAAGGGCGTGCCGTTGATGGCGAGTGGTTGCTGAGATTGGCAGGAGAGGACAGATGTTCAGGCAGATCCTCCGGTGAGGAGTAGGGAGGGGGAGAGGTAGTGGAGGAAGATTTACGAGGGGTTCGAGCTAAGAGGATTTGGTAGGTGGAGCAGGAAGAACATAGGTCGGGGTGGGTACGGAGGTCCCAAAAAGCCTGGACGTAAGGAATTTCATTGTCCTTGCCCGCGTAGTGACAAAAATTGTCGAGATCTCAGAGGGTGTTGAAATCAAAAGTGCCAGTCGGGGGCCAATGTGACTGGTTACTGAGTTTGTATTGGGGCCAAGCTACCTGGGACAGGAAGACAAGCTTTTTCTTTCTGAGGGTTTGGGAATATCCCAATTTGGTAAAATTTCGCAGCAAGCACCCAAGGGGGGTGCTCAGAGGTATTTTGGACTCCGAATTTCCCATGGCAGGCGCAGCTACAGACCCTCCGGCGCAGATGGGCAGATGCAACGAAAAGGCGTCCCCGTTCGTTGCAAATTCCCCGGAGTACAATTAAGTACGGAAAGGGAAGCGGTCAGAGGGGCGTCCTCCATCTGGCGGCTGTCCCTCGGAAGGCTCCTGGAGCTGGAAGAGAAGACTACCTTGGCTCGGCCGAGACTAGGCAAGGAGTCCGTGCAGAATGCTGGAGAGGGAGCAACTGCACCATGCTGTAAGAAGAGGAGACGGGAAGCGGGGGAAGGCAAAGCAAGAAAAACTTGGCTTACCTTAATCGGAGAGTGGAGGTGGCAGGGCCAGTGTTGGGTAGGTCGGGGAGGGGGGCCATGGCCAGGCCAACGGCCTCAGCTCCCTTCCCGGGTTTCGGCACCACTGACCGACCTACCCTCTGCGGGAAGACTGAGCTCGTTCGGAAAAAACCGGACCGCGGGCTAGAGGAAATTCCTTAAGTTCAGGCTTTATTGAGAGGAAAGAGCCTTTGGGCAGGCCAGCCAGGACGAAAAGGAAAAATGGCCGCGCTGCTCAGAGGGGCAGGGTTGTTTTATAGGGGGCTGAAGGGCTGGGGGTGGGGAAGCCGAAAGCCGAGGTGGTGGGCAACTGTTGGTCAGTTTGAACTGCTGGGCGGCGGGAAGCTGGGCAGCGGGAGGGCTAGGGCCGGTATGTAAAGTGAGAGATAAGGGAGCCTCTTTGTGGGGGAGGGAAAGAGAGAGAGAGAGAGCTTTCGTGGTAGGGGCAGAGTTTTCCAAACATAAGGTATATGGGAACTCTGCACTAGCTTCACATTTGTTTAATTTCAAACTATTCTAAAACAAATAGTTCATTTAAAAAATCAAAACTGAGAAAGTTAAAACAGAAGATTTTGTCTTTAATTATTGTGGTAAAAACAAGTAATATCAGGTCTATGCTCTGAAAATTGTTTCATTTTATTTTTAATTTGAAAAATAATAGTATATGTTAGTGGAGTACCTAGTAATGTTTTGATGCATACAATTTATAGTGATCAGGTTCGGGTAATTGGTATATCCATCATCTCAAACATTTATCATTTCTTTGTGTTGAGAACATCCAATATCCTCCTTCTAGCTCTTTGAAACTATATATTATTGTGAACTATAGTTATCCTGAGTGGGGTAGTACACTAGAACTTATTTCTCCTCTCTAGCTATAATTTTATATCCAGTCCTCTTAAATTTTTAAGTATACAAATAATATTGCTGACTATAGGCACAACGTTATACAGCAGAATTCTAGCTTACTCATCTTGCTTAACTGGAACCTTATGCCTTTTACTATTAACTCCCAATTTCCCCCTCCCCACAGCCTCCAGCAACCACCATTCGACTCTTGGACTCTATGAATTAGACTATTTTAGATACTTCATATAAGTGGAATCATGCAGCATGTGGCTTTCCGTGACTGGTTTATTTCACTTAGTGTAATGTCCTCAAGCTTTATCTATGTTGTCACACATTGCAGAATTTTCTTTTTTAAGCCTGAATAATATTCCATTGTATGTATATACTACACTATCTTCATTCATCAGTCAGTGGACGTTAAGGTTGTTTCCACATTACGGCTATTGGGAATATTGCTGCAATGAATACAGGAATGTTACTATAACTTCAACATACTTATTTCTATTCTTTTGTATAAATATTCAGAGTGGGGTTGCTGGATTATATAGTAGTTCTTTTTAAAATTTTTTGATAAATCTCCTTACTGTTTCCATAATGGCTGCACTATCATACATTCCCACCAACAGTACACTGTTGGTATTCCCTTTTCTCTACTTCCTCACCAACATTTATTACATTTAAAAAAATAATAACCGTTCTAACAGGCATGAGGTGATTTCGTACCGTGATTTTGACTTGCATTTTCCTGGTGTCTAGTGATGTTCAGCATTGTTTCATATATGTGTCGACCATTTCTATGTCTTCTTTGGGAAAATGTTTATTCATGTTTTCAGACCATTTTCTAGTTTGGCTATGGGTTGTTTTTTTACTTAGTTGTAGGAGCTCCTTTAATATTTTGGATATTAATTCCTTATCAGATATATAATTTGAAAATATTTTCTTCATTCTGTAGGTTGCCTTTTCACTCTACTGCTTATTTTTCTGGCTGTGCAGAAGCATGTTAAATTGATGTCATCCCATTTATTTTTTTTTTGCTTTTGCTGCCTGTGCTTTTGATGTTATTTTCATAAAATCATTGCTAAGGCCAGTGTCAGAAAGCATTTCCTCTATGTTTGATAGTTTCAAGTCTTGTGTTTAAGTCTTTGTTTTGAGTTGATTTTTGTGTCTGTGTAAGATAAGGGTACAATTTCATTCTTTTGCAACCAGTTTTCTCAGCACCTGTTATAGAAGAGACTAGCTTATCACCATGTGTTTTTTTGATAATCTTGTACAAAGATCAATTGAACATGTATGTATTGATTTATTTCTGGGCTCTCTATTCTGTTTCATTGAGATACATACACCTACACATATGCACACACACATATATATAGGCATATACATGTGTACACATAAATGCATACATATCTACATTTGCCTTTATGCCAGTACCATATGTTTTGATTACTATAACTTTGTAATATATTTTGAAGTTGGACAGTAAGATGCTTTCAGCTTTGTTCCTTCTCAAGAATGCTTGGTTAATTCAGTGTTTTGTTGTTTCATATGAATTTTGTACATGTTTTTTCTATTTCTGTAAAATATACCATTAGAATTTTGATAGGGTTTCTTTGGATCAATACATGTTACTTTAGGTACTATATACATTTTAACAATATTAAGAGTTTCAATCCATGAGCACAGAATGTCTTAGTATTTGTGACTTGTTTATTTTCTTTCATCAGCGTTTTGCAGTTTGCAGTATACAAGTCTTTCACTTCTTCAATTGTTTGTCTTATTTTTTTTAATGTAGTCTTTAGGGTTTTCTACATAGAAGATCATGCTGTCTTTAGACAGAGACAATTTTATCTCCTTTCTAATTTGCATGCCTTTTATTTCTTTTTCTTTTTCTTGCTAGAACTTCCAATGCTATCTTGAATAGAAGTGATAATAAAAGTGGACATCCTTGCCTTGTTCCTAATCTTGGAGGAAAAGCTTTTAGTTTTTTACCATTGAGTTTGGTGTTAGCCCTGATATTTTTATAGATAACTTTTACTATGTTGAGATAATTTTCTTGTTTTCATGGTGAAAAGTTGCTAAGTTTTGTCAATTCCTTTTCTGCATCTTTTGAGATACTCATATGATTCTTTTATCCTTAATTCTGTTAATGTGATATATAACATTAATGAAGTTTCATATATTGTTGCATTCCAGGGATAAGTCTCACTGTGCCATACTGTATGGTCATTTTCATGCTATTGAATTCAGTTTGCTAGTATTTTGTTTACATTTTTTGAATCTGCTTATCAAGGATATTGGCCTGTAGTTTTCTTTTCTTGTGGTGTTTTTGTCTGGTTTTGATATCAGAATAATTCTGATCACATAAAAAATTGGAAGTGGATTCTCTTTAATTTTTTGGAAGAGTTTAAGAAGAATTGGCATTAATTCTTCTTTAAAGGTTTGATAGAATTTAGTAGTGAAGCCATTAGGTCCTGGCTTTTCTTGGTTGGGTGGTATTTGATTACAATCAAATATTCATAATTAGTAATAGGTCTGTTCCAACTATTTCTTTATTACTTAGTCTTGATATGTTGTGTGTTTCTAGAAACTTATTCATTTCTTTTAGGTTATCCCATTTTTTGAAGTATAATTGTTCATGGATTCCATTTTGATCCTTTTCATTTCTGTGGAGTAATGTCTTATTTATTTTTAAATTTTATTTGAGTCCTCTTTTTTCCTAGCCTAGCAAAGTTTTGTCCACTTCACTTACCTTAAAAAGAAAAACAATATTAGAGGGTAGATCCAAGATGGAACAGGAACACCTCTCATTGTTCTCACAGCAAGAGCAACGGAGAGGGTGAGTGATCACCACATTTCCAAATGAGTTATT
Organism: Callithrix jacchus; assembly: GCF_049354715.1. NCBI lineage: Eukaryota > Metazoa > Chordata > Mammalia > Primates > Cebidae > Callithrix > Callithrix jacchus. The sequence continues at coordinate 97,059,014 of NC_133509.1, forward strand.
ACTGCCCACAGACCAGGAGATTCCTAGGCTGAAAAGTGCCATGAGTTTCCAGCATGGCTGTTTCAGCTGGTGCAGTGGGTCTTCTCACAGAAACTAATACAAATCTGGATGGCTTTTTCACCTGGCACCTGGAACACCTGAGAGATAGAGCCGCCCATTCAACTGAAAACAAGGGGGCTGAAACAGGGAGCCAGGTGATCTGGCTTGGCAGGTCCCCCCACAAAGACTAGCAATCTGAAATGCTCTGGATTGAGAGTTTCATAGCAAGTGCAGCTGGACCTGGGATGGTCCAGCTCTGTATGGGGAAGGCATCTGTGATCTTGGTAGCAGTCCACCACTACTGAGGCAATCCGCCATTACTGAGGCAGTCCAACATGACCAAGGCAGTCTGCCATTACTGAGGCAACCCACCATTGCTGAGGCAGTCCACCATTACAGAGACAGTCCACCATTGCTGAGGCAGTCCACCATTACAGAGACAGTTCACCATTACTGAGGCAGACAGCCATTACTGAGGCAGTTTCAACTATACCTCTATAAATAAAACCTCAAGGAAGTTCACACAGCAGCTGGACAGAGCCCACAGCAGCACAGCAATGCCTCTGCTGGCAGACTGTGACTGGGCTACCTCCTAGCTGGGCAGGCCATCTCTGAAAAAAGGCAGCAGCATGTCAGGAACTTATAAATAAAGCCCCACCTTCCCAGGACAGAGTACCTGGGGAAAAAGGTGATTATAAGTTCTGCTGCTGCAGACTTAAATGTACCTGCCCAGCAGCTCTGAATGGAACAACGGAGCTCACAGCTTAGCACTTGAGCTCCTATAAGGATCAGACAGTCTCCTTAAACAGCTCCCCGACCCCTGTATATCCAAAGTGATACCTCATAAAGGAGAGCTCAGGCTGACATCTGGTGGGTATCCTTCTGGGACTAAGATAACAGAAGAAGAAACTGGCAGAAACCCTTACTGTTCTGCAGCCACCACAGGCGATTCCCAGGCAAGCAAGGTCTGGAGTGTACCTCTAGCAGTCCTACAGCAGAGGGGCCTGACTGATAGAAGGAAAATAAAAAAACTGAAAGAAATAACTTCATCTTCAACAAAAAGTATGTCCATTCAGAGACCCCATCCGAAAGTCACCAACTACAAAGACCACAGGTAGATAAATACACAAAGATGGGAAGAAACCAGCACAAAAAGGATGAAAACACCCAAAACCAGAATGCCTCTCCTCCTCCAAGGGATCACAACTCCTGACCAGCAAGGGAGCAAGGCTGGATGGAGAATGAGTCTGCATCATTCTCAGCAAACTGACACAAGAAGAGAAAATCAAACACAGCATGTTCTCACTCATAGGCGGGTGTTGAACAGTGAGAACATGTGGACACAGAGAGGAGAGCATCACACACTGGAGTCTGTTGGCGGGGAATAGGAGAGGGACAGTGGGGGTAGGGAGGTTGGGGAGGAGTAACATGGGAAGAAATGCCAGTTATAGGTGATGGGGGATGGAGGCAGCAAACCACATTGCCATGTAGTTACCTGTGCAACAATCCTACATGTTCTGCTCATGTACCTCAGACCCTAAAGTGCAATTTTATATATATATATATATATATTATAAATATATTATAAATCAATTTTTAGTTTCAGTGATTCTGTTCTTCCTTTTAGTGTTTTGTATATATCTGCATTAATATTTATTTCCTTTCTTCTATTAAATGTGAGCTTAGTTGTTTTTCTGGTTTCTTTTCGTGTAAGGTTAGTTTGTTTAATTGAAAATTTTGTTTATTTATTTCAATAGTTTTTGGGTAACAGATGGTTTTTGATTACATCGGTAAGTTCTTCATTGGTGGTTTACGAGATTATGGTGTACCCATCACCCAAGCAGCGTATACTGTACCCAGTGTGTAGTTTTTTTTTTATTCCTCACCCCACTTCCCCTGAATCTCCAAAGTCCCTTACATCATTCTTATGCTGTTGATTCCTCATAGCTTAGCTCCTACTTGTGAGAATATACAACGTATGGTTTTCCATTCCTGAGTTACTTCACTTAGAATGATGGTTTCCAACTCCATTTAGGTAGCAGCAAATATCATTATTTTGTTCATTTTTACTGCTGCATAGTATTCCATGGTAAGTACCACATTTTCTTTATCAACTCATGGGTCAACAGACATTTAAGCTGATTCCATATTTTTGCAATTGTGAATTGTGCTGCTATAAACATGCATGTGAAAATGTCTTTTTGAATATAATGTCTTTTTCCCCTCTGGGTAGAGGAAGAAAAGTCATTATATTAAAGAAGTCTTTTTTTTCCACTCAGTAGTAGGACTGCTGGATCAAATGGTAATTCTACTTTTAGTTCTTCAAGGAACTTCCATACTGTTTTTCCACAGTGATTGTACTTGTTTACATTACCACTGGCATGTAAAAGTGTTCCCTTTCCACCACATTGATGCCAACATCTATTATTTCTTGATTTTTAAATTACAACCATTCTTGCAGGAGTAAGGTCATATTGCATTGTGGTTTTCATTTCTCTATTAGCGATATTGAACATTTTTTATGTTTGTTGGCCATTCTTATATCTTCTTTTGAGAACTGATTTTTAATGTCCTTTGCACCCTTTTTGAAGGGATTATTAGTTTTTGTTTTTGTTTTACTTGCTGACTTGTTTGCATTCCTTGTAGATTCTGGCTATCAGGCCTTTATGGGATGCATAGTTGGGAATATTTTCTCCCTTTCTATGGATTGGCTGTTTACTCTGCTGATTATTTCTTTTGCTGCCTAGAAGCTTTTTAGTTTAATTAGGTCCCATCTACTTATCTTTGTTTTTGTTGCATTCACTTTTGGGTTCTTGGTCATGAACTCTTTGCCTAACTCAATATCTAGAAGAGGTTTTCTGATGTTATCTTCTAGAATTTTTATGGTTTCAAGTCTTAGATTTAGGTCTTTGATCTGGCTTGAGTTGATTTTTGTAAAATTTTCTTCATTTTTAATGCAGGCATTTATCTCAATAAACTTTTAATAATGTTTTTGCTGCATCCCATAAGTTTGATGTTTTGTTTTTATTTTCTTTGGGTTAGTTTTCTCTAATTTCCATTTTGATTTCTTCTTTGACCCCATAATTGTTCAAGGATGTATTGTTTAATTTCTACTTATTTGAGGATTTTTCAGTTTTCCTTTTGGGGTAACTACTTCTAATTTTATTCCATCATAGCTATAAAAATATGATTTCAACCCTCTTAAATTTGTTAAGACTTGTTTTGTGACATGTGATCTTTCATGGAGAAGGATCCATGTGCAGTTGAGACACATATGTTTTCTGCTGCTGTTGGGTGGAATGCTCTGTATCATATGTTCAGACCACTTAGTGTATAGTGTTGTTAAAATCTTCTGTTTCCTTACTGATCTCCTGTCTGGATGCTCTATTATTGAAAGTAGAGTATTGAAGTCTTTTACTATTATTGCATCACTCTCTACTTCTCTTTTCATATCTGTCAACGTTTCCTTTAATAGATTCTCTGGTGTTGGCTACATATATATTGTTCTGTCCTCCTAGTGCATTTACTCTTTTATCATTATAAAATATCCTTCTGTCTGTATCCTGCAACAGTCATTTAAACTAAATTTTGTTTTATATATATGTAGCCACTCCTGCTTTCTTTTGGTTAACATTTGCATAAAATAGATTTTTTTGTTATCTTTTCACTTTGTGTATCCTTAAATCTAAAATGGGTTTGTCATACAAAACACATAATTTAGTCTTGCTTTTCTTTTTTAAAAAAATCATGCTATGTCTGTTCATTGAGGAATTTAATCCATTTACATTTAAAGCATTTACTGATAGGAAACTATTTATTATTGCCATTCAGTTAGGTTTTGTTCAGTTAGTCTTGTAGTTGTTTTGGTATTATTTTCTTTTTCTGCTGCCTATCAGTGTTTCTTGGTTTTTTTTGTAATGATATGCTTTGTTTCCTTTCTTTTCTCTTTTGTGTAAGTTCTATATGTACTTTTTATTTGTGGTTATCTTTACATAAAATATCTTGTAACAGTTTATTTTAAGCTGATAACAACTTTACTTTAATTGCATCCAAAACTCTGCAGTTCAACTTTTCTGGCACACATTTTGTTTATAATAATCTGTATTTATTCATGTTTCTTTTAATATATTTTAGTTATATTTCTAATACTTTTGTCTTTTAAATTTATACAAAAATTGAGAGTGATTTACCTACCACCACTACCATAACACAGTACTTCTTTGTGTATTTCTATATATTTACTTTTTATTTATTTATTTATTTTTAGACAGAGTTTCACTCTTGTTACCCAGGCTGGAGTTCAATGGCGCGATCTTGGCTCACTGCAACCTCTGCCTCCTGGGTTCAGGCAATTCTCCTGCCTCAGCCTCCTGAGTAGCTGGGATTACAGGCACGTGCCACCATGCCCAGCTAATTTTTTGTATTTTTAGTAGAGATGGGGTTTCACCATGTTGACCAGGATGCTCTCAATCTCTTGACCTTGTGATTCACCTGCCTCGGCCTCCCAAAGTGCTGGGATTACAGGCGTGAGCCACCGCTCCTGGCCCCATATTTACCTTTACCAATGAATTTCATAATTGCTATGCTATCATCTTGTTATTTTCATGTTAACTTGAAGAACTTCCATTAGCATTGCTTGTAAGGCAAGTCTAGTGGTGATAAACTCCCTCAGCTTTTGTTTGCCAGGAAAAGTCTTTGTATCTCCCTCTTTTTTTATTTTGACTGAATGACAGTTTGTCCATCTACATAGTGTTTTTGGTTGACAGGGTTTTTCTTTTTCTTTTTTCTTTTAACATTTTAAGATTCTGTCTTTGACTTTTGACCATTTGATTTAATGTGCTTTACTGTACATTTTTTAGTTTTTCTTACTTGGTGTCCTTTGGGCTATTTGGATCTGAATTCTGTTTTCTTTCCTAATTTGTGTAGTTTTCAGCCATTATTTATTTAAATAGGTTTTTTTAACCTTTGTCTTCTCCACTGGGATTCACCTAATGCATGTATTGGTTTAATTGGTGCACTACAATTTTCTTAGGCTTTCTTTACTCTTTTGTATTCTTTTTATTTTTTCTCTTCTAACTGAATTATTTCCAGTGACTTGCCCTATAAGATTTATCTTATTCCTGTGTTTGGAACATCTTTGACTGATTCTTTATTTTCCTTGACTCTCTGTGTTAGTGTCTGGGCATTAGACAAAACAGGCATCTCACTGAGTCTTCACAGACCTGTACAGAGAAGAGCCTCCTCAATTAGCTCAGCCAGAGATTTTTAGGAGCCTCTACCTATTCTTTTTCCACCCAGGGAAAAGCAGACAGTTGTAGATTTTTCCTGCTTCCTCTGTTGTCTGCCAAGGGCAAGAAGAACCCATGGTTTCTATCAGCCCATGCTGCCATTCTCCTCTGTGTGGCTAGAATATGTCAGACCTGTAAGAGCTCCAAAACTGGCAAGACAAGTGCTAGTTCTTTGGGCATTCCTGGAGAAGGTGGGGTATTGGTGACGCAAATTAGGTCTTACTCTCTCTAGGGGAGAGCCGAGAGCTGGGATTTTCATCTGTTTTCTTTGTGCTAAACAGCAGGGAGGATTGATGGCATTTACCAGCTCAATCTGCTGCTTCTGTTCTCTTCCACACAGCTGGACAGTGCTGGACCCATCAGAGTTTCAATACTGGCAAGAGAAAGGCCAGTCCTATGGGGAGCCCTCTTGGAAAAGATGAAGCACTGGACATTACAAACTAACTACTTTCAGCCCCTGGATGAATCTAGAAGGTAGGATATCTCTTCTTGATTATACGGTGCTGCACTGGGGCAGGGTATCTGATAGGTGGACTGTTTTGAATCTCCTTCGGCTTAAGTGAGTGGTTTTACATTTGACCAAGTTGCAGGAACCTTTTAATTAATTTCCTCTTTCTCACAAAGGGAACTATTCCATATATTGTTGGTGAATTCGGGTTTTTTGTGGAGTGGAGGGTCCAGAGCTTCCAACTCCATCATCTTGTTCACATGTCTTCCCAAAAGATGATGTCTCAGTGTTCAAATAAGTATTAAGTCATAACTTCTGTCATATCACTAAACTCAGTGTAATTGAGGTTTGTGTACAAAATGTGTGGAGTTGAGCCTTTTATAAAGTTTTAAAATTTGAAATAATAGTAATATATTTATACACAGATGAAAGAAATCAAAGGAAGTAACACAAGTACCTATAATGAAAAACCACAGTCCTCTGTCCTCGTGGAATCTCAGTCTTGCTCTCTAGGAGGACTGCTTTTAATTGTTAGTTTTGGGTTTATATGCATGTGTGGGATTTTATTTTGCTTTTTCTTTCACAGATCACTTACATTTTCAGTTCTTCCTTCCTATATATGTTTATTATTATTTCTAGTTCTATGGATGTTTTACATTGTAACTTAACATGGTATACATATATATTTCTGTATTGCTTTATTTCTTCAATCTTCACTTAGTCAGGGATGTGTTTAATCATTGATTTTTTTTTCAACCCTCCTTCTTCCCACCTCTTGTCTTTTTGCCATCAGCATACCATATTTGTTGACTTTTAAAATTATACAAGTAATACATGACCTCTATTTATATTTTCCTAGAAAATATAAAACTTTGTTTTGGGTGTTTTAATTTTTTTCTGTGGTTTTGTGACATTTTATGTTACCCTGTAACTTACTTTTTACACTGAATAGTATGTTTTAGGTACATAACTTACTAAATATAGAACTATTACAAATATTTTCCTGCTCTAGTAAATACGGCATGCTTATATGGTGGTGTTTCCCAGTTGGCAAATATTTACGGCACTTTCATTTTTTTATGTTATAAAAATGCTGCAACTAACACTAGCATACAGAGTCTTTGGCATTTGTGTACATGTTTTTCACGGATATGAAAAATGGAATAGCTGAGGGATGGATTAAGTAAGGATAAGCGTGTTTTAAGTTGTTAAGAATTTTTTGTTTATGTTCATGAACATTTTGTCTATGTTTAAATCATTTTGCACTGTTCTGGGCCCATTGCAGCAGAGGTGGTACTTTAACTTTTCAGATTGGTTGCTAAGGAGGTTGTGAATAGACTTCTATTGTCATACGTTGTCTCCCCAGTCTTGAAGTCCTCCCTCTGCGTCATTATCTCATTTCTAAGAGACTGACCAATACAGGAAATGCTGAAAATCAGTATCTTCCCACTTAAGAGTTGTTCAGCTTTCTCCCTAGTCATTTGAATTCTAGATGTTGATTTTTTTTGTTGTTACATCACCATGGTGATCATTTAATCAGGGAACAGCTGCACAGAAGCATTTAAAACTCTGAATAGAATGTACCAAACCAGCATCATGATCACTATGATGAAAATAAAAACAATAGTTTTTCTGAGATTTTAGAACGAGGAACTCTGAACGTCTAACTCAGACCAAAAGAGCAAATATTGTAGGCCATGAAGTTTAACCTTAGCCAAGTAGCTTTCCCTACCTTGTCTGTTTCATTGCAGATACAGCAAGAAGTATTTGCAATGGGACAGGTGTCATCATCACTCACCAAAGAAAATCTTAAGCACTGTGACCGTACATCAGTACTTAGCCCAAGAAATTGAGACTGATCTGTATTCCACTTAGGGAAGTAGTATCATTAGTAACTTATGACAGAGTTAGCGATGAGTTTCTTACACTGTTTTTTTTTTTTTTTCTATTTTTATGATTTCTACCTTTGGGAATACTGCTATGGTCATTTGCATAAACGATGAGTTAGTAATTCCCCCCGGTTAAGTGCCTGAATAATCAAGGATGACACTGTTTTGAAACTTGTGTCTGAGTTAGAATTTCCAGCTTTGGTAATTTACAGAAAGGCTTCTGTGTAACGACAAATCTTGGAATAGTTTTCTTGAAGTGCATAAAGTGTTAGTCTGACACGAACAAAAACAGGCATCCTGAATATGGGTAGTATCCGATGGCTCCAGGAAGAACCAAGAAAATAATTAGTCGTTAATGACATGAGGTCAGAACTTAGGCTTTATGTTAGCTAGGTTGTACATTTAAATCTGTATTAGTCTCTTTCTGGTGACAAGTAATTTGTTCATTGCTCTAAAAAAATTTTTGAGAATTACTTCTGATATGATCAATAGATTGTAATAATTGGTTCTTTTTCTAGGAAAGAGGAGTACTAGTGAAATAATATGTTGATTTTTTTTAAAAAGTGATTTGTCCATATAGGTGTAATTTATTCTGCTTTTTATAAGAATAATTACATAATGATAGCATTATTCAGCTGTAGTTCCTTTTGGCTTCATTTGATGAAAACAGAATTATCCAGAGGGTTTTATAATTGGGGTCTGCTGATGAAAGGTATATCCAGCATTTGGTAAATTGGCAGTGGCTACTCTTTGGAATAATTTGAGAGTGGCATTAGACATTAGAATGAGTGTGTTCTGACCTAGCCATTACAATTCAGAAAGAGAAAGAGGGTTATTACGGGTATACAACAACCAGAGATTCATAAAATAATAAGAATTATTATAACCAAGGAGATGAAAAATCAAATAGGAATCTGAATCTGATGTCTTGGGCAGAAGCTGTCCACTATACAAGGTCCTCTACTTGTTTCAAAGGTCATCTAATTTAAAATATCAGATGCTTCTAGAAGATCATTGAGAAACCTGGATTTGAGGCTCTCTATTGGATTTATGTTCTAATTCTATAGAGTTCTGGATTGTCACTTAGTTGTGAAACATGACTTGAGTTTCACTACTGTACTGTTGTTAACAGTGCTAACATTACTTCCAACAGAGTTCAAGAGGAATTTTTCTCTGATTTGTTTTTCAAGTAGATGTAATCTCCAGGTTGAAGAGCACATAGACGCTGTTTAAGAGGATGTGAGAAGGCAGCCTTAATCTGTTGGTGATAGGTATAGTACATGTGTCTCTTGCAATTCTTTGCCATGTCTCTGTGCAGAAGGAAGGAGTCCAACAACAGAATGAACTCCCTAAACATACAGTGTATTGCGAGACCTAAAATTTCAAGTGGTGCCTTCATATTTTTGAGCCTCACAGGGCCCTAAAAGCCTAGGTCTGTATTCCCCTGCTCTTGCCAGGAATGCTCTCCATGTAGTGGGAAAGGATCCCCCACTTGGCTAATTTTCTTATTAGCTGATCAAACTGCAGCTCTCCACTCCCCAGTTCTCAGCTTCATGAGTTTCACTCCTTGCCAGCCTGTGAAATTTTTCAAGCAAGCCAGTCATAGCCTCCTGTAAGAACCGATGGTCACTTAATGCTCTTGTCACTACAAAGCCTGCTTCCCACAGTCCCTGCTGTGGGACTATTCCCAAGCACAGTTCAGCCCCTGCGTGGCTCTGGTGGCATCTTCATTCTCTCAAGCTATGAGTATAAGTGACTGATAAAGTGCTACAATTCTCATCTTTCCAGTGTTGGGTATTAAGTGTTCAGCCATCACATACTTTTTAGGGTGAGAACTCCTTCCTTCACCAATGGGATGAATAAGAGGTGATCATAACACATGGGCCTTCCAGTTACCAGTATGTGGTGGGTAACTGTGTGTCTCTGAGGGTCATTAGGGATAGCGGGAGTAACTTTAGTAAGGGTGCTTAAGGATTTTTGGGAGTTTGGCAAATTTTAAGGATGCCATTATGTCTTTCAAACTTTGCATTAGATTGTGGTTAATAAGGGTAGTGTAGTTTTTGCATACAGAATCCTTTTATGATGATACTTGCAAAGTATAAGCCTCAGTCACTTGATATAAAATTTGGTATACCCCAGGTTGGAAACACGAAATCAGTTAGATTTTTAGTGACTGTGAGGGCTATAGGTCTTGGGCAAGAAGGAAAGCTACAATAATACCTAGAACCTGTTCCTGAGGATGGAAGCTGGATATGATCCACCTAAAGGCATTCAAAGGACGCTTAGGACTTTGATTTCTACTCCAATTTGGCACTTTCTCCAGTGTTACGTTGTTAACAGGTGACACATAACACAACAAATAATCTTACCTGTCTTTTTAATATTTCCCCAGAAATGTTGATTTAAGACAATAACTAATTTGTTTGGATTATGATGGGTAGTTTCATGAAGAGATTTAGCTAATATTCATTTGAAATTATCTGAGGCTACCAAATGGCCATTTTGAGAGACCCAGATATTATCAAAGTGAGGGTACAACAAAATTCCTTTTCAAAATCAGGGAATAAGCATTTATATGTTGTAAGCAACCTCTTTGCTATTTATTTATTTTTATTTAAGGTTCAGAGTTACAAGTGCAGGTTTGTTATATAGGTAAATTGCATGTCATGGGGATTTGGTGTACAGATTAGTTTATCACCCAGGTAATAAGTGTAATACCCAATAGGTAGTTTTTTGAACCTCACTCTCTTTTCTTCCTTTATCTTCATGTAGGACCTGGTGTCTCTTTTTCCCTGCTTTGTGTCTATATGTACTCAATATTTAGGTCCCACTTACGGGAACATGTGGTGTTTGGTTTTCTGTTTCTGCATTAGTTTGCTCAGAATAATGACCTCCAGATATATGTTGCTGCAAAGGACATGATCTCATTCTTTTTTGTGGCTGCATAGTGTTCCATACGGCATATGTATTATATTCTCTATATCAAATCTACTGTTGATGGGCGTTTAGGTGATTTCATGTCTTTGCTATTGTGAATAGTGCTATGATAAAATACACATGCCTGTGTCTTCATGGTAGAGCAATTTATATTTGAGTATACACCCAGTAACGAGATTGCTGGATTGAATGGTAATTCTGCTTAGAGTTAATTGAGTAAGAGCCAAACTGCTTTCCACAATGGCTAAATTAATTTACACTCCCACCAGCAATTTATAAGTGTTCCCTTTTCTCCATAGCCTTTGACACACACACACACACACACACACACACACACATATATTTACCTTTAAAAAATAGCCATTCTGACTGGTTTGAGATGGTATCTCATTGTGGTTTTAATTTGCATTTCTCTAATGATTAGTGATGTTGAACATTTTTTCGTGTTTTTTGGCCACATGTGTGTCTTCTTTTGAAAAGTGTTTGTTCATGTACTTCACCCACTTTCTTTCTTTTCTTTTCTTTTTTTTGAGACAGAGTCTTGCTCTGTTGCCAGGCTGAAGTGCAGTGGGTGCAATCTCGGCTCTCTGCAACCTCCGCATCCCAGGTTCAAGCGATTCTCCTACCTCAGCCTCTTGAGTACATGAGACTACAGGTGCTTGCCACCACACCCAGCTAATTTTTGTATTTTTAGTAGAGATGGGGTTTCACCATGTTGGCAAAGATGGTCTCGATCTCCTGACCTCATGATCCACCTGCCTTGGCCTTGCAAAGTGCTGGGATTACAACCATGAGCCACCGCGCCTGACTTTCACCCATTTATTTATTTATTTATTTTTTTGAGACGGAGTTTCGCTCTTGTTACCCAGGCTGGAGTGCAATGGCGCGATCTCAGCTCACCGCAACCTCCACCTCCTGGGTTCAGACAATTCTCCTGCCTCAGCCTCCTGAGTAGCTGGGATTACAGGCACGTGCCACCATGCCCAGCTAATTTTTTGTAATTTTTAGTACAGACGGGGTTTCACCATGTTGACCAGGATGGTCTCGATCTGTTGACCTCGTGATCCACCCGCCTTGGCCTCCCAAAGTGCTGGGATTACAGGCTTGAGCCACCGCGCCCGGCCCTCACCCATTTTTTAAAGGTTTTTTTTTGCTTGTGAATTTCAGTTCTCTATAGGTTCTGAATATCAGACCTTTGTCAGATGCGTAGTTTGCAAATGTTTTCCTCCATTCTGCAGGTTGGTTGTTGTCTCTGTTGGTAGCTTATTTTGCCATGCAGAAGTTCTTTAATCAGGTTCTGTTTGTCACTTTCTGCTTTTGTTGTAGTTGCTTTTTGCATCTTCATCATGAAATATTTGACAAGCCTTATGTCCAGAATGGTATTTCCTAGGTTATCATCCAGGGTTTTTATAGTTTTAGGTCACAGTTAAGTCTTTAATCTAATTTGCATTGATTTTTATATATGGTGTAAGGAAGGAGTTCAGTGTCAATCTTCTGTGTATGGCCAAGCAGTTATCCCAATACCTTTATTGAGTAGGAAATCATTCCTCATTGCTTGGTTTTGTCAACTTTATTGAAGATCAGATGAATGTACGTGTGTGAAATTATTTCTGGGCTCTCTGTTCTGTTCCAGTGGTCTATGTGTCTGTTTTTGAACCAGATCCATGTTGTTTGGTTACAGTAGCCTTAGATTATAGTTTGAAGTTGAATAATGTGATGTGTCCAGCTTTGTTCTTTTTGCTTAGAACTGCCTTGGCTGTTTGGGTTTCTTTTTGGATCCATATGGATTTTAAAATAGTTTTTTCTAATTCTGTGAAGAATGTCATTTGTATTTTGGATGGAGTAACATTGAATATGTAAATTGGTTTGATCAGTATGGCCGTTTTGACAGTATTGTTTCTGTCCGTGAGCACGGAATGTTTTTCCAGTTGTCTGTATCATCTCTAATTTCTTTGAGCAGTGTTTTGTACTTGGCATAGTAGAGATCTTTCACCTCCCTAGTTAACTGTATTCCTAGGTATTTTATTCTTTTTGTGGCTATTGTGAATAGGATTGCACTCTTGAGTTGACCATCAGCTTGCATGTTGTTGAGGTATAGGACTGCTACTAAGTTTTGTACATTGACTTTTTTATCGTTAAACTTTTCTGGAGTGAGTTCAAGGAGTTTTTAGGCAGGGGCTATGAATATTCATAGATACAGAATCATATAAACTGTAAACAGGGTTAGTTTGACTTCCTTTCTTCCGGTTTGGATGCCTTTTATTTCTTTTCCTTGCCTGTTTTCACTGACCAGAACTTCTAGAGCTATGTTGAATAGGAGTGATGAGAGAGTGCATCATCACCTTGTTCCAGTTTCCAAGAGGACTGTTTTCAGCTTTTGCCATTCAGTGTGGTGTTGGCTGTGGGTTTGTCAAGATGACTCTTACTATTTTGAAATGTGTTTCTGGGGAGGACTCAAGATGGCGCTGTGAGAACAACCCAGGATTGGAGCTCTTCTCGTTGAATCTGCAAACGGTGAGTCAGAGCGGATTTCCAGACTGATCTTTGTTGCCCACAGAACGGGGAAACTCCCAAGTATAAAAAAGACACGGGACACCAGGCAGTAGGTCTGCCTGGCGAAGCCGGCAGCCAGGGAGGCGGTGGCCGGCCCTACCCAGCAATCCCTGCAGGGCGCGCTTGTCCAGGTGCCCTGTTGAACCGGCAACCTGAGACTTGAGAGGGCTGGACTTGAGACTGAACGAGACTTGGACAATAGGCCAGCCCAGGGGATTGCAGGGATTGGGATACCCAGTGGGACAAACGAAACCGCGATTTCAAACTATCCCAAGCAGACGGTCCGAGACGCTCTGTGGGGGAGGGGAGTCCACCACTACCGAGGCAACCCGCCCCAACTGAGATACACGCCCACTGCTGATGCAGCCAGCCGTTGCCGAGGCAACCCGTCCCTACTGAGATACACGCCACTGCTGACGCAGCCTGCTGTTGCTGAGGCAACACGCTACAACGAAGAGACTCCGCCGCAGGGCGTGGCGGAGACCACAGCAGAGCCGGCAGGAACAGCACGAATCACACAACAGCAGGGCGGAGCCTCGGCAGCCAAACAGTGGCTAGTCTGCCTTCTAGCTGGGCAGGACACCTGATCGGACATCCAAAAATAAAGCCCAAACCCCTCAACACAGAGCATTTGAGAAAAAAAAAAGGGTTTTTTAATGAGCTCTGTTGCAGCAGAATCAAACATAGCAGCATAACAGCCCTGAATGAACAACAGAGTGCACAGCTCAGCAATTAAACCCCTATAAAGTACAAACTGTCCCCTCAAGCAGCTCCCTGACCCCTCTATATCCAAAAGACTGACATTAGGCAGGCATCATCCTGGGACAAAGAGAGCAGAAAAAGAAACTGGTAGCATCCCTCGCTGTGCCACAGCTACTAGAGGTGCACCCCAGACAAGCAGGGTCTGGAGTGGACCTCAGCAGTCATACAGCGAAGGGGCTAGACTGGTAGAAGGAAAACCAAGCAACAGAAATACTTCATCATCAACATTCTGGGTGTCCACTCAGAGACCCAAACGAAAAGTCAGAAACTACGCAGACGACCAGCGGACAAATCCACAAAGATGGGAAGAAACCAGCGCAAAAAGGAGGAAAACACCCAAAACCAGAACACCTCGCCTCCTAGAAAGGACCAAAACTCCTCACCAGCAAGGGAGCAAAGCTGGACGGAGAATGACTGTGACGAAATGACGGAATTAGACTTCAGAAGATGGATAATGAGAAACTTTTGTGAGCTAAAAGATCATGTATTAAATCAATGCAAAGAAACTAAGAACCTTGAAAAAAGATTTGAAAAAAGATTCGAGGAAATGATAACAAGAATGGATACCTTAGAGAGGAATATGAATGAATTAAAGGAGCTGAAAAACACAATACGAGAACTTCGCGAAGCAAACACAAGTTTCAATAGCCGAATTGACCAAGCAGAAGAAAGAATATCTGAAGTTGAAGACCAACTCAATGAAATAAAATGAGAAACCAAGATCAGAGAAAAAAGCGCAAAAAGGAATGAACAAAGTCTCTAAGAAATGTGGGACTATGTGAAAAGACCTAACCTACGTTTGATAGGTGTACCAGAAGGGGACGAAGAGAATGAATCCAAGCTGGAAAATACTCTTCAGGACATCATCCAGGAAAATTTCCCCCACCTAGCAAGACAAGCCAACACTCAATTGCAGGAAATACAGAGAACACCACAAAGATATTCCGCAAGAAGAGCAACCCCAAGGCACATAATCGTCAGATTCAACAGGGTTGAAATAAAGGAGAGAATACTAAGGGCAGCCAGAGAGAAAGGTCGGGTCACCCACAAAGGGAAGCCCATCAGACTCACAGCAGATCTCTCGGCAGAAACACTACAAGCCAGAAGAGAGTGGGGGCCAATATTCAACATTCTTAAAGAAAAGAACTTTCAACCCAGAATTTCATATCCAGCCAAACTGAGCTTCAGAAGTGAAGGAAGAATAAAGTCCTTTGTGAACAAGCAAGTACTCAGAGATTTTGTCACCACCAGGCCTGCTTTACAAGAGCTCCTAAAAGAGGCACTACACATAGAAAGGATCAATCAGTACCAGCCATTTCAAAATCACACGGAATGCTAAAGAGCTTCAACATAATGAAGAATCTACAACAACTAACAGGCAAAACAGCCACTTAGCATCAAAATGGCAGTATCAAATTCACACATAACAATATTAACCCTAAATGTAAATGGACTAAATGCACCAATCAAAAGACACAGACTGGCAAATTGGATAAAAATCCAAAACCCATCAGTGTGCTGTATCCAGGAAACCCATCTCACATGCAAGGATACACAAAGGCTCAAAATAAAGGGATGGAGGAAGATTTACCAAGCTAATGGAAAGCAAAAAAAAGCAGGAGTTGCAATTCTCATCTCTGATAAAATAGACTTTAAAGCAACAAAGATCAAAAGAGACAAAGAAGGCCATTACATAATGGTAAAAGGATCGATACAACAAGAAGAGCTAATGATCCTAAACATATATGGACCCAACACAGGAGCACCCAGATACATAAGGCAAGTTCTTAATGACTTACAAAAGGACTTAGACTCCAACACAATAATAGTGGGAGACTTTAAAACTCCACTGTCAATACTAGACAGATCAACCAGACAGAAAATCAACAAGGATATCCAGGGCTTGAACTCAGACCTGGAGCAAGCAAACCTGGTGGACATTTACAGAACTCTCCACCCCAAATCCACAGAATACACATTCTTCTCAGCACCACATCACACCTACTCTAAAATTGACCACATAATTGGAAGTAAAGCACTGCTCAACAAATGCAAAACAACTGAAATCATAACAAACAGCCTCTCAGACCATAGTGCAATCAAGTTAGAACTCAGAATTCAGAAACCGACCCAGAACCGCACAGCTTCATGGAAACTGAACAACTGGCTCTTGAATGTTGACTGGGTAAACAATGAAATGAAGGAAGAAATAAAGAAGTTCTTCGAAACCAATGAGAACGAAGACACAACGTGCCAGAACCTCTGGGACACATTTAAAGCAGTCTCTAGAGGAAAGTATATAGCAATAAGTGCCCATATGAGGAGAATGGAGAGATCCAAAATTGACACCCTATCATCAAAATTGAAAGAGCTAGAGGAGCAAGATCAAAAAAACTCAAAACCCAGCAGAAGACAAGAAATAACTAAGATCAGAGCTGAGCTGAAGGAGATTGAGACACGAAAAACCCTTCAAAAAATCAATAAATCCAAGAGCTGGTTTTTTGAAAAGATCAACAAAATAGACAGACCACTAGCCAGATTGATTAAAAAGAAAAGAGAGAACAACCAAATAGATGCAATAAAAAATGATAAAGGGGAAATCACCACAGATTCCACAGAAATTCAAACCATCATCAGAGAATATTACAAACAACTCTATGTGCATAAACTAGTAAACCTGGAAGAAATGGATAAATTCCTGGACTCCTGTGTCCTCCCAAGCCTAAACCAGGAGGAAACTGAAACTATGAATAGACCAATAACAAGGTCTGAAGTCGAGGCAGCAATTAAGAGCCTACCACACAAAAAAAGCCCAGGTCCAGACGGGTTCACAGCCGAATTCTACCAGACACACAAGGAGGAGCTGGTACCATTCCTTCTAAAACTATTTCAAACAATCCAAAAAGAGGGAATCCTTCCCAAATCATTTTATGAGACCAACATCATCCTGATACCAAAACCCGGCAGAGACCCAACGAGAAAAGAAAACTTCAGGCCAATATCCATGATGAACATAGATGCAAAAATCTTCAATAAAATATTGGCAAGCCGATTGCAACAGCAAATCAAAAAACTTATTCATCATGATCAAGTAGGATTCATCCCGGGGATGCAAGGCTGGTTCAACATACGCAAGTCTATCAACGTAATTCACCACATAAACAGAACCAAAAACAAAAACCACATGATTATCTCAATTGACGCAGAGAAGGCATTTGACAAAATTCAACAGCCCTTTATGCTAAAAACCCTCAATAAACTCGGTATCGATGGAACGTATCTCAAAGTAATAAAAGCTATTTATGACAAACCAACAGCCAATATCATACTGAATGGGCAAAAACTGGAAGCATTCCCTTTAAAATCTGGCACTAGACAAGGATGCCCTCTCTCACCACTCCTATTCAATATAGTACTGGAAGTTCTAGCCAGAGCAATCAGGCAAGAAAAAGAAATAAAGGGTATTCAAATAGGAAAGGTGGAAGCCAAATTGTCTCTATTTGCAGACGACATGATAGTATACCTAGAAGACCCCATTGCCTCAGCCCAAAAACTCCTGAAACTGATAAGCAACTTCAGCAAAGTCTCAGGATATAAAATCAATGTGCAAAAATCACAAGCATTCGTCTACACCAATAACAGACTTAAAGAAAGCCAAATCAAGAGCGAACTGCCATTCGCAATTGCTACAAAAAGAATAAAATACCTTGGAATACAACTCACAAGGAACATAAGGGACCTCTTCAAGGAGAACTACAAACCACTGCTCAACGAAATCAGAGAGGACACAAACAGATGGAGAAACATTCCATGTTCATGGTTAGGAAGAATTAATATCGTGAAAATGGCTATACTGCCCAAAGTAATTTACAGAATCAACACTATCCCCATCAAACTACCATTGACTTTCTTCACAGAACTGGAAAAAACCACCATGAACTTCATATGGAACCAAAAGAGAGCCCGCATAGCCAAGTCAATTCTAAGCAAAAAGAACACAGCGGGGGGCATCACACTACCGGATTTCAAACTATACTACAAGGCTACAGTAATCAAAACAGCATGGTACTGGTACCAAAACAGAGATATAGACCAATGGAACAAAACAGAGGCACCGGAGGCAACACAACATACATACAACTATACAATCTTTGATAAACCTGACAAAAACAAGCAATGGGGCAAGGATTCCATGTTTAACAAATGGTGTTGGGAAAACTGGCTAGCCATGTGCAGAAAGCAGAAACTGGACCCCTTCCTGACACCTTACACTAAAATTAACTCCAGATGGATTAAAGACTTAAACATAAGACCTGGCACCATAAAAACCCTAGAAGGAAATCTAGGCAAAACTATCCAGGACATAGGAGTAGGCAAGGACTTTATGAACAAAACACCAAAAGCATTGGCAACAAAAGCCAAAATAGACAAATGGGACCTAATGAAACTCCACAGTTTCTGCACGGCAAAAGAAACAGTCACTAGAGTGGATCGGCAACCAACAGAATGGGAAAAAATTTTCGCAGTCTACCCATCTGACAAAGGGCTGATATCCAGAACTTACAAAGAACTCAAACAGATTTACAGGAAAAAAACAAACAAGCCCATTCAAAAGTGGGCAAAGGATATGAACAGACACTTTACGAAAGAAGACATATATGAGGCCAACAATCATATGAAAAAATGCTCATCGTCACTGGTCATCAGAGAGATGCAAATCAAAACCACATTGAGATACCATCTCACGCCAGTTAGAATGGCGATCATTAAAAAATCTGGAGACAACAGATGCTGGAGAGGATGTGGAGAAAAAGGAACACTTTTACACTGTTGGTGGGAGTGTAAATTAGTTCAACCATTGTGGAAGACAGTGTGGCGATTCCTCAAGGCCTTAGAAATAGAAATTCCATTTGACCCAGCAATCCCATTACTGGGTATATATCCAAAAGACTATAAATCGTTCTACTATAAGGACACATGTACACGAATGTTCATTGCAGCACTGTTTACAATAGCAAAGACCTGGAATCAACCCAAATGCCCATTGATAATAGACTGGATTGGAAAAATGTGGCACATATACACCATGGAATATTATGCAGCAATCAGAAATGATGAGTTCGTGTCATTTGTAGGGACATGGATGAATCTGGAGAACATCATCCTCAGCAAACTGACACAAGAACAGAAAATGAAACACCGCATATTCTCACTCATAGGTGGGTGATGAAAAATGAGAACACGTGGACACAGAAAGGGGAGTACTAAACACTGGGGTCTATTGGGGGGAAAAGGGGAGGGCCAGTGGGAGGAGGAGGTGGGGAGGGATAGCCTGGGGAGAAATGCCAAATGTGGGTGAAGGGGAGAAGAAAAGCAAAGCACACTGCCATGTGTGTACCTACGCAACTGTCTCGCATGCTCTGCTCACGTACCCCAAAACCTATAATCAAATAAAAAATTAAAAAAAAAAGAAAAAAAAAAAAGAAATGTGTTTCTTCAGTATTTTGTTTATTGAACATTTTTAACATGAAGAGAGGTACAATTTTTTCAAAAGCCTTTTCTGCATCATTGAGATAATCGTGTGGCTTTTGTTTTTAGTTCTGTTTATGTGATGAATCACATTTATTAATTTGGGTATATTGAATCAACCTTCCATCCTAGGGATAAAGTCTACTTGATCACGGTG
Organism: Callithrix jacchus; assembly: GCF_049354715.1. Classification (NCBI taxonomy): domain Eukaryota; kingdom Metazoa; phylum Chordata; class Mammalia; order Primates; family Cebidae; genus Callithrix; species Callithrix jacchus. Next base: position 97,078,616 of record NC_133509.1, read on the forward strand.
GATTAACTCTTTGATGTGCTGCTGGATTTGTTTTGCAAGTATTTTGTTGAGGATTTTTATATCCATGTTCATCAAGGATATTGGCCTGAAGTTTTCTTTGGGTCTGTCTGTCTGTGTGTGTGTGTTTCTGAGAGAGACTCTGCCAGGTTTTGGTATCAGGATGATGCTGACCTTATAGAATAATTTAGAGAGGAGTCCCTCCTTAATTTTTTGAAGTCATTTCAGTAGAAATAGTATCAGCTCTTGTTTATGTATCTGGTGCAAGTCAACTGTGAATCCATCTGGTTCTGGGTTTCTGGTTGGTAAGCTTCTTAGTACTGATTCAATTTTTGGTCATATTATTGGTCTGTCTATGGATTCAATTTCTTCCTGGTTTAATCTTGGGAGGTTGTATGTTTCCAGGAATTCATTCATTTTGTCTAGGTTTTCTAGCTCATGTGCAAAGAGGTATTCATAGTAGTCTGAAGATTCTTTTGTTTCCATATGAAGTCAATGGTAACGTTGCCTTTGTCATTTCTGATTATGTTTTGGATTTTGTTCTTTATCAGTCTTGTTAGTAGTCTATGTATCTTATGAATTATTTCAAAAAAGCCAATACCTGGATTCCCTGATCTTCTGTATGATTTTTCACAGCTCAGTCTTCTGCAGTTCAGCTCAGATTTTGGTTATTTCTTGCCTTCTGCTAGCCTTGGAGTTGGTTTGCTCTTGTTTCTGGAGTTCCTAGTTGTGATGTTAGGCTGTTAATTTGAAATCTTTCTAGCTTCTTGATATGGGTGTTTAGTGCTACAAACGTCTCTCATAATATTGCTTTAGCTGTGTCCCAGAGATAGCATAGTATGTTGCATCCTTTTTCTCATTTGCTTCAAAGAACATCTTGATTTCTGCCTTAATTTCATTATTTACTCAAAAGTCACTCAGAAGCATATTGTTTAGTTTTCATGTAATTGAATGATTTTTAGCAATTTTCTAAGTATTGAATTCTATTTATTGCACTGGGGTCCAAGGTTGTGGTTGGTATGATTTTGTTTTAATTTGGTGAGGATTATTTTATGTGCAATTGTGTGGTCAACCTTAAAGTATGTGTCATGTGCAAAGTGAAGAATATCTACTCTGCTGTTACCCCTCCAGAGAGTCATACTTGAGGGATTTAGTTAGAATTATTACCTGAAGGATGCCCTTTTGGCACAATAACATGCTAGAGTCTGTCTTTGAGCTTCTATATCATTTTTTTTCCCCATGGGCCTCAACTTTTATAATAGCTAATTGTCTAGGAAATAAGATTGCAGCTAAAAGTTCTGTAACTTTTCCTTTCTTTAAAAGTGGATGTCCAAACCCCAATTGTTTCCAAAGCCTCCCAAACCACAGGTTGCTTTAGAAGCATACCTGCTGTCTGTATATATGTTGCAACAAGTTAACAAGTTTTGCCATCTGAAATGAGTTTATTCCAGGTAGAGATCTATATTTTAAAGGACAGCTTAAATAAATGATAGTGTGTTCTTCTTGAGAGCCTCTGATTTAGTTTTTGAGGCATGATCCAATAACAATATTAGGTTAGGATTCAAACTATATGAGTATCTAATAAATCTAAGAAATTATAGAAAGTTTCTTAGCTGAAGTAAGACAACTAAGAGGTTCTCTGACTTTTGGTAGGGTCAGGAGAGTGACAGGATTCAGCTATGAACAGTGTGTGGAAGAGAGAGTAGCAGCTTCTCAGCAGACGTCGATCGTTGTATGAAAGTGTTACATGCCCTCAGTTGCTAGTAATGTCTGTACTGCATGACGAGCTGTTAGATGATGTGGTGGAAACTAGAACCAGTTCAACAGAAGCTCCAACAATTTTTACAGTATAAGTTAATTCTCTAAGACTCCAGGGTTAAGACTTTGCAACTGGGTCTAGGATGGTTTAGTTAAGAGATGGGTTTTTGATGGTTCTCACAAGCAAAACCTACTAGAGATTGTCCATATGACTTATATACAAATGGACAAAAGAGTGTTTTATAATTAGGAATATCCATGGAAGGAGTCAATTGAAAAGGCTTCTATAGGTTATGAAAGGCCTTCTCATGCTTAGGTAACTATTGAGGACTTAACCCATAAATAGACAGCAATTTCAGAAAAAAATTTTGAACTCGCTGTCTCCAAAACCCAATTAAGCATGGAAATCTTCTTAATTGGTATTTTGTGAGGGGTCTAGGAAAAGTTTGAATTGTGTTTTGTCTATTAGGAGATAGAGATAATCCCATCTAAGTCATTCCCCAAATAGTGCATTGAGTGTTTATGAAATTATAATTTACCTTTTGAAACTCTGTTCTTTTTCTGCTAGGGTTCAGTGCAAGTAGATGAAGTTGTTTTTACAGACTTATTTTTTGTGTGTGTTCTCTGAAGAAAGTAGGGGATTCACTACTTATTGTATAAGAAACTGAATCACAAGGGAAATGTAGGTCTTTGAAGCTTCTGTTGAGGAGCTGGAAAAAGTGGGAAGGCCTTCATTGAATCCTGGGGACATAATCAATCCAGATATATTGTTGTTTTCTGTAGATAAAGAAAGGAAGGTGTTGACTGTCTTGATATAGGGTACACAGAACAAAGATCAATTAATATGTGAAGCAAGTGGTTTCAGGTAAAATTGATGATAGCTGGATAATCAACATAAGTAATACAGTCAATGAAGGGATAATAATTTTGTTAATGGCCAGGAGATCTCAAACAAACTAATATTCTTGTTCTTTTGGTGTCTTTAATGTCAGGGAGTGAAAGTTAGAAGGACTATTTTAGAGTGTGAAAAGGCCTTTGGATATATGGCCTTCAACTTTTGCTGCGTCCGTTGCTTCTGGCTGCAAGGAATATTGGGGAAATCTAGGTAATGATTTTTCAGGGTCTATCTGAATTTTCACAGGTTTTATTCTAATTTACCTATGTCAGTGGAACTTTTAGCCCATAGAGTGAGATACAGTGCTAGGACTTCTATATTTGACATGCATTAAATACAATAGAGAGGGCAAAGATATGCCCAGAACAGATACAACTTGATTATGAATAGAGGAGTCCTCTGGAACATCCATAAAGAGTTCTTCTAGTGTAGGTTTAATATTACAATTCCATTTGCAAAATAAGTCTTTCCCTATTAAACTTGCAGGTGTGGTGTCACAAAGCAGGGAAGAATGTCTTTTGATCAAGGGCCCAAGGGTTAGAGTTAAGGGCTGGGAGACAGGGAAGATCTGTATTATCCGGAATACCTACCCTCTATTTGGCATGTTTATCCCTAAGAAGAGATTGTTAAAAGGTGTCAGGGTTTAACTGTAGAAAGAATAGCACTTCTATCAGCCAGGAATTAATGAGGTGAATCACTGTATTTATAGTTAACTCATTTTGAGTGTTTAATTGTAAGATATTGGGTTACATTTTTTCTTCCTTGGATCACTCTAGCTGATGTAAACTGTGAGGGATTTTGTTTTGGTTTGGTTTTTCTTTTGTCATATGGAATGATACCTTTTCCAATGTCCCTTCTGTTTACAATATCTATAAATATCCTTGTTAATAAGTATTTGACTGGGAATTGGCCACTTAACTGTTAGATGAGTGCTGCCATAATGTTATTTTGGGTCCTCTTTTTATTTTTGTTTTAAAGCTTTTCCAACATGTTCTGTCAGGAATTGCAGGTGAACATAGTATAAATGAGCAGATATAGAGTGAAAAAGACAACATTTCTCTTTCCTGGGACCTGAAATACATAATAGGTGCATTGTAAGCCTTAATTTGGGTTAAAATTTTCCTATAAAACATTTTGTTAATTCAGGGAAATGCATAATGGATATATAGATTGGGAATTTGATTAAGTTAGACTAGGCTTTAAATGTAGGTAGATAGGTCCAGTAATCAGACAAGCCATGTGTTTAATATAAATGATCACGTGATTCATATAAAACACCTTAGTAGGACCATAATATGTGCACTGTCAGGTACATCCACTTATGTAATTTTTTTTTTTTTCACAAACTATTTCATGCTTTAGATCTTCCTTAATTTCAGTGGTTTGTATCCATGGGTAATTTTGCTCCCTGGGGGACATTTGGCAATGTCAAGAGACATTTTTGGTATCACAACTGGGGCAGAGGGATTGCTACTGACACCTGAAATGTAGAGGTCAGGGATTCTACAATGCACAGGACTCTTTCCTATACCCACCAGTAAAGAATTATTTAGGCCAAAATACCAATGATGGTAAGGTTGAAAAGCCCTGCTTTGTTTAGCAAAGCTGTTGGAATTCTGAAAGCATATCCCTCAATTACCTATTTGTCAGTGCCAGAAGGATAGCTTGTTAGTTACTTAATCTCACAACTGAGAATGGGGGCTGGGCTGAGTGGGCCAAAGGGACCAGGGTTGGTATGAGGTGGGAAGATGGAAATGACTTCAGCATTAATTTATTAACAGAGATGTTTAATTCTTTGAAGTGGGGAATAGTAGGACTCAGTAGGACCCAGGTTACCATGGTAGCACATGACTTCAATCACTCCTGATTAATTTCTAGTGATTACAATAAAAGGTGAGCCTTCTGTTAAATCTCTTGTCAAGACTAAGAGAAACAGCATCAAATGAACCATTCTAAGAAGCAGAGTCTGATGCATTCAATTTTAAAAGCTAGGGTTTGTTTTAATCCTGTGCCTTGCTCAGAAATGGCGATACTGTGCCTCTACACTGTGAGAGTCTTCTTTCCATATGCTGCTGATAAAATGATTACCACTGGCATCTCCCAACCATCTGTTCCTGGAATTTCAGACTGTAAAGGTGAAATTGACTTAGAGCTGCATCAAGGATACTAGAGACTGTTTTGTCTTTTTCATTCCATTAGTGTGCTGCTCATGTTTATTTTAAGCAGCTGAAACAGTAACAAATAATGATGCTAAATTTTCAATGCCTATTTACTATGTTTATTTATAACAGATTGTCAAATCCTGATAGGTGTTTACATCTTTGGTAGTGCAAGGTTATTTCCATTTTAAAATGTTTTATTTATTGTTCAGATTTTTGCAACAACCCAGGAAATAAAATGTGCACAATACAACTATCTCTTTAATCAAATATATTCATTTTTAATATTCCATTCCAGTGTTGTTTATATAAATACATGAGGTAATACAATTTTGTATTATTCTTTTGCATCTACTCATTAGAAACTGGAATTTTTCCTTAGTTATCACAATCATGATTTTACACCTGAGGTGTTTCTTGAGTAGAATTTCTAAATTCTTCAGGGAAAATGCAAACAGTACTTGCTTCAGTGTGGTGGGCTGGATTGCCTCTCCTGAGTGAGGGTGAGAGTCAAGCTGTCGGTCCATCCTGCAGCACTGTTGACTGAACACGTCCCAACACCTTTTATGAGGACCTGAGAGAGCAATTTGGCAAATTGACTGTTTTTGTTAAACACACTTTAAAAAATTTCTATGGTTTCTTAAACATGCACTGAGTGTCTATTCTGTAATAGGCTCTGTGCTGCCCATGAATATGCAGGTGAACAAAGAGATGTAGTCTTGTTTCCATTCTGGTGTAATAAAAGTGTGGGGCGCTGAGGGGGATAAGCAGGGTGCTCTGGGAGAATACAATCAGAGCTTCTGATTAGTCTCAGGGAAGTGGGTAACAGTCATGCCCCTCACTCTTCAGAGCTAAATAAGGTAGTTGTAGATATGCACCCGCAGATCCTGCCCTAGCTTTTGTGTCTGTTCTAATGATCCTTTGTTGGTTGTATTCCTAGGTATTTTATTCTCTTTGTAGCAATTGTGAATGGCAGTTCGTTCTTGATTTGGCTCTCTTTAAGTCTGTTATTGGTTTATAGGAATGCTTTTGATTTCTGCACATTGATTTTGTATCCTGAGACTGCAGAAATTGCTTATCAGCTAAGGAGATTTTGGGCTGAGATGATGGGGCCTTCTAAATATACAATAATGTTATCTGCAAATAGAGACAATTTGACTTCCTCCTTTCCTAATTGAATACCCTTTATTTCTTTTTCTTGCTGATTGCTCTGGCTAGAACTTCCAATACTACATTGAATAGGAGTGGTGAGAGAGGGCATCCTTGTCTAGTGCCTAATTTCCAAGGGAATGCTTCCAGTTTTGCCTGTTCAGTATGATATTGGCTGTGGGTTTGTCATAAATAGCTTTTATTATTTTGTTATATGTTTTGTTGATACCTAGTTTATTGAGGATTTTTAGCATAAAGGGCTGTTGAATTTTGTCGAAGGCCCTCTGCATCTACTGAGTTAATCATGTGGTTTTTGTCTTTGGTTCTGTTTATGTGATGGATTATATTTATAGACTTGCGTATGTTGAACCAGGTTTGCATCCCCAGAATGAAGCCTACTTGATGGTGTTGACTATGCTTTTTGATGTGCTGCTGCATTCACTTTGCCAGTATTTTATTGAAGATTTTTGTATCGATGTTCATCATGGATATTGGCCTGAAGTTTTCATTTTTAGTTCAGTCTCTGCCAGGTTTTGAGATCAGGATGATGTTGGTCTCATAGAATGAGTTAGGGAGGATTCCCTCTTTTTGTATTATTTGGAATAATTTCAGAAGGTATGGTACCAGTTCTTCCTTGTATGTCTGGTAGAATTCTACTGTAAATCTGTCTGGACCAGGACATTTTTTGATTGGTAAGATATTAATTGCTGCCTCAACTTCAGTCCTTGTTATTGGTCTATTAAGGGTTTTGACTTCTCCCTGGTTTAGGCTTGGGAGGGTGTAAGTATTCAGGAATTTATCCATTTCTTCCAGGTTTACTGGTTTATGTGCATAGACCTGTTTGTACTAATCTATGATGGTAGTTTGTATTTCTGTGGAATTGGTGGTAATATCCCCTTTATCATTTTTTATTGCATCTCTTTGATTCTTCTCTTTTTTATTAGTCAGGCTAGTGGTCTATTTTGTTGATCTTTTAAAAAAGTCAGCTCCCAGATTTATTGATTTTTTTGAAGGGGTTTTTGTGATTCTATCTCCTTCAGTTCTGCTCTGATTTTAGTTATTCCTTGTCTTCTGTTTGCTTTTGAGTTTTTTTTAAATTTTGCTTCTCTAGCTCTTTCAATTTTGATGACAGGGTGTCGATTTTAGATCTTTCCTTGTTTTTCATGTGGGCATTTATTGCTATAAATTTTCCTCTAGACACTGCTTTAAATGTGTCCCAGAGATTCTGGTACATTATGTCTTCATTCTCATTGGTTTCGAAGGACATCTTTATTTCTCCCTTCATTTCATTGTTTTTCCAGTCAACACTCAGGAACCAGTTGTTCATTTTCCATGAAGTTGTGCAGTTTTCAGTGCGTTTCTTTTTTTTTTTTTGAGACAGAGTTTCGCTCTTGTTACCCAGGCTGGAGTGCAATGGCACGATCTCGTCTCACCGCAACCTCTACCTCCTGTGTTCAGGCAATTCTCCTGCCTCAGCCTCCTGAGTAGCTGAGATTACAGGCACGCGCCACCATGCCCAGCTAATTTTTTGTATTTTTAGTAGAGACAGGGTTTCACCATGTTGGCCAGGATGGTCTCAATCTCTTGACCTCGTGATCCACCCACCTCGGCCTCCCAAAGTGCTGGGATTACAGGCTTGACCCACTGTGCCCGGCCTTCAGTGAGTTTCTTAATCCTGAGTTCTAATTTGACTGCACTGTGGTCTGAGAGACTGTTTGTTATGATTTCCATTCTTTTGCATTTGCTGATGAGTGATTTACTTCCAGTTATGTGGTTAATTTTAGAGTAAGTGCTATGTGGTACTGAGAAGAATGTATATTCTGTGGATTTGGGGTGGAAAGTTCTGTAGTTGTCTATTGGGTTCACTTGGTCCAGATCTGCTTTTTATTTTTATTTTTATTTTTGAGACAGAGTTTCACTCTTATTGCCCAGGCTGGAGTACAATGGCACTATCTCAGCTCACTGCAACCTCCACCTCCTGGGTTCAAGTGATTCTCTTGCCTCAGCCTTCCGAGTAGCTGAGATTACAGTCATGTGCTACCACACCCAGCTAATTTTGTATTTTTAGTAGAGATAGGGTTTCTCTCTATTTGTGAGGCCTGGTCTCAAACTCCCAACCACAGGTGATCTGCCTGCCTTGGCCTCCCAACAGATATGCATTTAAGTCCTAGATATCCTTGTTGATTTTCTGTCTTGTTGATCTGTCTAATATTGACAGTGAAATGTTCAAGTCTCCCACTATTATCATGCAGGAATCTAAGTCTCTTTGTAGGTCATTAAGAACTTGCTTTATGTTTCTGGATACTCTTGCATTGGGTGCATATATATTTAGAATAGTTAGTTCTTCTTATTGTATTGATCCTTTTACCATTATGTAATACCCTTCTTTGTTTCTTTTGGTCTTTGCTGGTTTAAAGTTTGTTTTATCAGAGAATAGGATTACAATCCCTGCTTTATTTTTGATAAATCTTCTTCCATCCCTTTATTTTGAATTTATGTGCGTCTTTGCATGTGAGATATGTCTCCTGAAAACACACTGATGGTTCCTGATGTCAGACTTGTCTCCTGAACACAACACACCGATCGTTCCAGTTTGCCAGTCTGTTTCTTTGGATTGGGGCATTTAGTTCATTTCCATTTAGCATTAATATTGTTATGTGTGAATTTGATCCTGCCATTTTGTTACTGGTTGGATGTTTTTCCCTTTGGTTGGTGTAGTTTCTTCATTGTGTCATTGGTCTTTACCATTTGGTTTTTTGTAAGGTCTGGTGGCCACAAAGTCTCTCAGCAATTGCTTGTCTATTAAGGATTTTATTTCTCCTTCACTTATGAATCTTAGTTTGGCTGGATATAAAATTCTGGGTTGAAAGTTCTTTAAGGTTCTCAAACATTGGCCCCCACTCTCTTCTGGCTTGCAGGGTTTCTGCTGAGAGATCTGCTGTGAGTCTGATGGGCTTCCCTTTGTGGGTAACCTGACCTTTCTCTCTGGCTGTCCTTAGCATTTTTTTTCTTCATTTCAACCCTGGTGAATCTGACAATTATGGGCCTTGGGGTTGCTCCTCTTAAGGAATATCTGTGTGGTGTTCTCTGTATTTGAATGTTGGCCTGCATTGCTAGGTTGGCCTGCCTTGCTAGGTTGGGGAAGTTCTCCTGGCTAATATCCTGAAGAGTGTTTTCCAGCTTGGATTCCTCCTTCTGGTCATCTTCTGGTACACCGATCAAGCGTAGATTAGGTCTTTTCACTTAATTCCATATTTCTTGGAGGCTTGGTTCATTTGTTTTCATTCTTTTTTTCTCTTTTCTTGCCTTCTAGTTTTATTTCATTGAGTTGATCTTCAATCTCTGATATCCTTTCTTCTGCTTGATCAATTCGGCTATTGAAACTTGTATAAGCTGTGCTAAGTTCTTGTGTTGTGTTTTCCAGCTCCATCAAGTGGTTTATGTTTTTCTCTAAGTTTGTTATTCTAGTTAGCATTTCATCTAACCTTTTTTCAAGGTTTTTAGTTTCTTTCATTGGTTTAAAACATGTTCCTTTAGCTCAGAGAAGTTTGTTATTACCCACCTTCTCATGCCTACTTCTGTCAGTTTGTCAGATTCATTCTCCATCCTGTTTTGTTCCCTTGCTAGTGAGGAGTTGTGTTCCCTTGGTGGGGATGAGGCATTCTGCTCTTCAATTGTTTCATCCTTTTGGTGCTGGTTTCTTCCCATCTTCTTGGATTTATCTAGTGTTGATTTCAGGTAACTGCTTGGGGTGGTGGCCTTTCCTTTGTCTGCCTGCAGAGGAACTGCTGGGCTAACATGGATTCAGTGGAGCTGCTGTGTAGATTTCCCACATCTTTTATTTACTTAGGAAGATTAGGCCTGCTTCTGTAATGGTAGCTGCCCTTCCCCCTGCTGAGCTTGATCATTCCTGGTGGCTCTCTAACTGATGTATTGGCTGCAACTCTCAAGTGAGAGGGCTTCAGCCTGCTGGGCTTTGTAAGAGAGGGATCCTACAGGCCTTATTGCCTGATTCCCCACTTTCCGTTCCCTTTCTTTCTGGAGGGCAGGTAGCTCCATGCGTCAGCCAGTGCTTCTGCCTATCTCTATGCCGACAACCCCAGCACCACCAGAGTTATTGCTCAGCCCTGCTCAGGCAGTTAATGGGCACTTTTCAGCCTGGTGAAGATCTCCTGTTCTGTGGGTTTTTGAGGGCTTGAGTGAAGTGCATTATCTGAATCTAAGTCTCGGAGGGGTAAAGCCCTTGATCCTCTGGTCAGTTACACATACCTCCTGGGTGGGGCACTGCCCCACCCTGCCTCACCTTGCCCTCTTTGGTTTATACCCACTGTTCAACCAGACCCACAAAATGAACCTGGTTCCTCATTTGGAACTGTGGAGACCACTCATCTTCTGTGTGTCTCTCACTGGGAACTGTGTTCCAGAGCTGCCTCTATTTGGCCATTTTGGAAATGATCAGCTTATCCTCAAAGATACATATTTCTGATTGATCCAGGTTTCTGATCTAAGTTGTTCTGCTTGAAGAAATTCTTTTAGCATTTTTTGTAGGATAGGTCTGTTATTAATAAATTTTATTCATCTTTGTTTTGCAGACATTATTTTTATTTCTCCTTATATTTCCTTTCTTAGACAATCTCACTTTGTCACCTGTACTGGAGTGCAGTGACATGATCTTGGCTCACTGCAGCCTCAACCTCTTGGGCTCAAGAGATCTTCCTACCTCATTCCCCCAAGTATCTGGGACTACATGTGTATGCCACCATGCCAGCTAACTTTTTGTAGATATGGGGTTTCACCATGTTGCCCAGGTTGGCCTCAAGTTCCTGAGCTCGAGGGACCTGCCTGCCTCAGCCACCCAAAGTGCTGGGATTATAGGTGTAAGCCATCACACCCAGCCTCTTCTTTACTTCTGAAATACATTTTTGCTGGTCTAGAATTCTGGGTTGACAGACTTTTTTTTTTTTCCTTTTAGCACTGTTAAAGACTCTTCATTGTCTTCTTGAAGGCATAGTTTCTGACAATAAATGCACTGTGATCTTTAATCTTGTTCCTCTGTAGGAAATGTCTTTGTCTTATAGCTGCCATCAAGATTTTCTCTTTGTCTTTGAATATTTCTTGAGTTGGAATACTTCTTCATTTGTATTTGGCATTGGTTAAGCTTTTTGAATTTGTGATTTAATATATGTCATTAATATTTTAAAATTCTTTGCTATTTATTTTTTTAAGTATGTATCCTGACCTGTTGTGTCTCTCACTGCTCTTTGCAAGATTCCAGTTACATGCTAGTTCTTTTTATTTTTGTTTGAGTAATTTCTATTGACCTATCTTCAACTTCACTGATTTTTCTTTGGCTATGTTTATTCTACTTAAAGGACTTCAAAGCATTCTTTAGCTCTCTTGCTGTGTTTTTATTTTTATTAATTCTATTTGATTATGTCTTATGGTTACCATCACTCTGCTGAAATTGCCCACATGATATTACCTGTTGTCTAACTTTTCCATTAGAGCCTTCAACATACTAATTATAGTTTTTTAAAATCCCTGTTTGATAGTTCCAACATCTGTGTCATATTTGAGACTCATTCTAATAATTGCTTTGTCTCTTAGAGGTGTATTTTTCTTGCCTTCTCATGCTTCATAATTTTTGTTAAAACCTGGATATCTTCTATAGAGCAGTAGATACTGAGGTATTTTTTATGCTTGTAGATCAGTCTACCTTTCCTTCTTTTAAACATTAAGTATTGGGGCTTGTGTTCAACTAGACAGGAATTAGACTGGATTTGAGGTTTCTGTTGCTATGGTTACCACGGACTTAAATGATTTTTAGTAATATTTTGTGTTTAGGTGTTAGGCTGGTTTGTAAGAGATTATTTTTCTAATTTCTGCTCATCCTTTGGGTCTGTACTTTCAGCTATTCCCCAGACAGAATTTTTCTCTTAGTCTTCTCCCATCTGTTTCCCTCTGTCATTTTTCCCTTATACTTTCTCAGCCTGCTGGTAAAGAGTAGATAGGATGGTTCTCTGTTCTGATTAAGCCCTGCCTTCTGCAATTATAGTGTCCTTGAGTTTCAGAAGTTTTGCCTTCAAAAATGTTCCTGATCTTCTTCCAGATCTAGCGCTGTACCTTTCCCTTTCCCAGTGGATAAGCTTCATGTTTTTCTTTGTTCTCAGCTTCAGTGGGCTTCTACTAGTGCCCTCATGCAATATTTTGTTGGCCTCTTCCCTGTAGATTTGGAGTTTTGTTGTATAATTAAGATAGGAGAAGTTGGTCTGGAAGTGTTTCAGCAGTCATGCTGTTCTTCCACAGCCAACACTGGGAGGGACATTTTTAAAGAATCCTCCCATAATTTTCATTTGAATGTGTCCTGGAGTTCATGGAGGGATAAGTCTGTAAGTGCTAATACCACTCTGTAGTTCTCAGCAGCTTCATACTCTCACGCTAACTCACAATCCACTTTTAGTAATTCATTTAAGATTCTACTGGAATTATTCTCTCTGGCTTATATAGTGTTTGTGTATATCTGACCCAGGTAAAATAAATGCTGAGGTTCTATTTCTTCTGTTGGTGCCCATCTCTTTGAATTTTTGGTTAGTTGTTTACTCTGTTACATCAGTTCTGTAGTGTAATCAAAATGATTTCTTAAGGAGAATTTAGTCCAGGTTTTTATTTGTTGTTAGTGAGGGAGTATGCTCTTTCCAGCTGTCCATATCACTGCGCTGAAACTGAACTCTGCAGTGTCTATCGGAGAATCACGTTTAAGTTTCACAAATTCATGGATTGGAGCACTCAACATAGAAAAGATGTCTCTTCTCCTTAAGATGATCTGTAGATTTATGTAATTTCTATTAAAATCCCATTAAGGAGTTTTCAGACATAGGACAAGCTAATTCTAAAAATTAAATGAGAAAACAAAACACTAAAATAACTAAAACAATATTGAAAAGAATAAAATAGGAGGAATCACTCTGTCCAGTGTTAAGGCTTATTGTAGCTCTATTAATCGAGAGATTATGGTATTGGCAGATGGATAGAAACACAAATCAATTGGAAGAAAACTGATAACCCAAAACAGACCCACACAGTTATGCCCAATGGATTATTTTTTTCTTTAACAATTGCATAATAGCATGTCAATAGAGGAAGAATCGATTTTTCAACAGTTGGTGCTTGAAAAATTGGCTAGCTATAGGCAAAACAAAACAAATCTCATACCAAATGTCAAATCTTACACAAAAATTAACTCAAAATGGATCATGGGCTTATATGTAAAATATAAACCAAAAATTTTATAGGAAAAAATGGGAGAAATTCTTCAGTCCTGAAGGCTAGCCAAAGAGTTTTTAAGTGTGACACCAAAAGCACAGTCCATTAAGGAAAAAATCAGCAAACTAGACCTCATCAAAAGTAATTCTTTTATTCTGTAAAAGAAGCTCTGAAGAATAAAAATGGGAAAATAGACTTAAATAAAATACTTTCAGTTCATATATTCAACAGAAACTTTGTATTTAGAATATGTAAAGAAATCTCAAGACTGAACAGTTTAAAATATTTAATTATAAAATGAGTAGAGACATGAACAACAATTTTACCAAAAAGGCCATGCAGATGACACATAAGCATGTGAAAAAATATTCACCACTATCTGTTAGGAAAATGCACATTAAAACCATAATGAACTATCACTACATACCTATTATAATGGTAAAATGAAAAATAGTAATGACCCCAAATGCTGGCAGCAATTTTGAGAAACTGGATCCAGTCATACATTACTGATGGGAATGCAAAATAGTTTGACAGATTCTTATAAAACTAATCATAAATTTATCATTTGACTCAGCAATTGTACTCTTGGGGTTTTATCTAAGAGAAATGAAAATTTGTGTTCATACAAAAACCTATATTGGATCGTTCATGGCAGTTTTATTTGCAATGGTCCAAACTAGAAACGACTCCAACGTTCTTTTACTGGTAAATGTTTCAACTGGGGTGGTTAAAGCATGGAATATTAAGAGGAGATGACAAGGGATAGATTATTGTTATAACAAACAGCCTAAATAAATCTCTAGGAGATTATGATGAAGAAAAAAAGAGAGTTAATCTCAGAAAGTTATGTACTCTGATTCCATTTGCCTACCCTCATTGAAGTTATAGAATTATGGAAACGGAGAAATTGTTAGTGCTTACCAGGTATAAGGAATGAGGGTTAGAGGTTAGTGTGGACATAAAAGGATAGCAAAGGAAGCCTTGTGGTGACAGAACAAGTCCGCATCATTATTGTGGTAATATTAACATGAAGTTACACATGTGACAAAATCACACACAGCTACACATACATAAAGGGAAATGAGTGCATGTAAAACTCTTGATCCAACGGATTGGTAGATTGTTCCAGTGCCAATTTCCTGGTTTTTGATATTACACTAGAGCTAAGCAAATAGGGTTAAGCCAACAAATTCTGGGAAGGGCACATGTGACCTCTCTGTACATTGTTTGCAACTTCCTGTGAATCTGTGGTTATCGCAAAATAAAAAAGAAATAGTCCCCAAAGAATATATGAATTATTATTTTCCTATCTACTAACTGTTATTATATATATAATTTTAATTATGAAACAAATAATATCATGTAAAAGATTATTTGCCTTGAAAAGCAAGGATTTGAAGTATGACAGGTTAGGTACCATATAAATAGTAATCTAACATAGTTTGTAAAAATAAAAATTATATGAATAGTCAAAAGGTATGGGAAACTCAAAAGAAATATTTCTAAAGGGCTAAATGGTAGATCTGAGTACTTCAGCCAAAAGATGTCTTGTATAATGATAGTTAAATCAAAAAGTTATTTTGGGGATGGCAGTGGGGGGTGGCTGGAGCCTAAAAAATTATTGTGAAATTGAGTGTGGTGATTATAAATGTGTTCTATGCTTTATAAACTGGTTAGAACTTTTGGAGAAAATAAACACTGATTAAAAAAACAAAATTAAGGCAAACATTTTAAAATGGAAATTTATAAATGTTACATAAAATATAGTTCTGATTATCACTTAATTTCATGCTTCTGATAATCTCTAAATAATACTGTGTCTCCAGATAATTTTTTGAGGTTTAGTTTATAGATTTTATATACATTTTATGTGGTCTAGAAAACTCAAACACACATTTATTAAGAAGTTCCTAAATAAGAAACTTTTATTCATTTTGAATGTAATTTTTAAACAATTCTCTAACGTTGTCATTGGTATCCCTATTGTGTAGAAATAGAGAACTGAAGCTCAGAGATGCCTTGTCCAATGTCACACAGCTAATAAGCCATGGTTTCAGGATTCAAACCCAAGAATGATTCCAAAGTAATTGTTTTTATTACAACCCTGACTTTTTTCCCACCTTATTTACCGTAGAACCCTTCACAGTGCTCACCAGATAGAAAGCACCCAGTGGTACTCATTGATTAATGAGTACCATGAATTTAATCTTCAAGTGCAGTTAGTTCAACAATGTGAGTTACTTGGCCTATGGCTTGTGGCCATTACCAGCACAGCAATGAAGTATAGTCCCAAAGCCTGTCAAAGCTATAGTCTGTAAGTCAACTGTGATTACCACATCCTGGGATTTTCTTGCACAAACCAGCTCACTAACAACCTATGCAAATAGGAAGTCTTTCTCCAGAGCCAGAAATTAACCAACAGGATCCTTTTTGGGGCATAGTTTTCCCTGTGAAAAGCCATCCTGCAAACCTCAGGTGTTTGGAAGCATATGAACTGATCCAACATCTTGTTGTAAATGATTGAGCACTCACAGTACCAGCTTAATTGCAGACTAAGGTTGTTTCTCTCCCATTTGTGGAAGGGTCAGTACTGAACAGCTCCTGCTAGGGCAGGAGCACTAAGAGTGAGTGATGACCATGGTAGCAAAGGGTCTCCACTGGGTTTACACATAGGCACAGCCGCAACTTTCAAACTGAACTTACTGTGTAGGCAGATTAGTCACTGTGACAGGTTCCCACTAATCTGCTTGATTGAACTGTCATTTAAGCAAGACCACTCTGCTGTCTATGTCGTGGGCACAGCCATGGTCCTCAAATACAGTAGGTCCTCAAATAACCTGAGGAAAAAAATGGACTCCTGGCCAAGGTCACTGTGTGGAGTTTGCATGTTCTTTCCAGTTTGTGTGGGTTTTCTCACACTACTCCAGTTGCCTCCCAGATCCCAAAGATGTATACATTAGGTTCATTGTCGTGTCCAAATGGTCCCAGTCTGGATGAGTGTGGATGGGTGTGCGTGTGCCCTGCAATGAGATGGCATCCCATCTGGGACTGGTTCCTGCCTGTGCCCTGGGCTGCTAGGATAGGCTCTGGCCATCCTTGACCCTGAACTGCCATAAGAAGGTAAATCATTGTTATTTGTTTTTCACTAATATTTCTTAAATGTGTGGCTTCCTCATGTTTATTTCAATATTTAATGGTAGAAGTGATTGGGGTCTTTATTTAGAAGTTTGGTGATACTTTTGTAGCCTTCCCAGCCATACAGAAATGTGCCTTAGGAACTTGACTCTTGTTTATATCAAGTAGCCTATGGTAAAATTGGTTTTGTTAGATGTCGTTTAGCTTAAAGTCACATTTTGCAAGAACCTGTCAACTACATTAAGTGATGACTTACTGTACCACTTTTCCCAAAGGTAGACATGCTCATGAGTATCTGCACCACTGACAGTTGGCCATCTGCTGCAGTGTCTGTTGCATATGTATTTCTGATCCACACATTGAGCGTATGCCTGTGTCTCCCTTTCCCAAAAAGCATATTGTGTATTAATAGCTTTGAAGGAAGAATTGTTGCTTGAAATAGGCTAAGAGGATTAAAAAGCACCCCCAACTCGGCAATCCAATTCAGCAAATATTAAAATGCCTAATATGTGCCAGGCACAGAAATACATGCTGATATAGACAAAGGTTTGTAAAGGACAGCTGTGAATTCCTTACTCACAAAGTTTACATTCTCCTCACCAAGGTGTGCTTTCTCTCTTCTATTTTTCCTTCTGTTCTCCCATGGACTGAAATTTAGGGAAGAGAACTTTCAAAGAATAGAGTAGGCTCAGAATGGGGAGGCAGTATTTGTTCAGTGCTTCATCCTATTCATTTTAGAGTCAAGCAGATGTGGATCTGAAATGTGATTCCCTCATTTACAAGCTCTGTGATCTTAGTCAAGAATATTAAGCCCTCTGAGTTTTAGCCTTTTCATAAATAAAGATTATGATGCTAATTTAAAAATAGTTCAAAGAGTAGAAGTGGGATTATACAAGAGTATAGAATTGAAATGCTTAGCCCAGTGTCTAGCATAAATAGTAAGTATTTAATAAATGTTAGTAATTATTAGGTTCAAATGATTCCTTCCTGTGTACGTTGGCACAGTAAGGGCATTTATGTCAAAGGGGTGCAAAATACCTTTCTTGATGCTATCTGCTGCCTGTGTTGCATAGCACAATCTTTTTGCTGGAGGATTCCCTACTGTGTAGGCTGTAAATCACGTACAGGCAATGATTGTAGAAAATAGGTGTGAAGAGTTCAATATTTATGCAATTTAACTAACAGCCTCCACTTCTGAAGCACATTAGCTGTCACACAGTTTGAAGCAAAAATAATTGATGGGTTCTTTTAATCCTTAATTAAATATTAAAGACAAAGCCTGACTGATGGCAAGAGATGGCTGCTTTTGGCCTGGACTTCGATGCAAAGGAGAAAAAAAAAAATAAAAGGTTTGAAAAATATTGCCGATGAGGAAGTTGAAACTGCATTTCAAGGGTCTATGAACAGTCAAGTCTCATTGACTTCTTCAGTGGAAAAGTGTTACTTTTAATTTACTTTTTATCTTGCTGAATAAACATTTATAAATTTGGAATTATTGTAATTTCTTTGTAAACAGCTTGATTGAGGCATAATTGACATAAAAACCTGCACACATAAATTGCACAATGTGATAAGTTTAAGCATGTCTATAAACCCTTGCAACTGTCATTGCACTGAAGATTAGAAACACATATAGCATCAGAAAATATTTCTTCCTGCCCCTTAGTAATTCTGCCCTTCCTTCTCTGTCCCTCATCTTTAAATACCTGTTAACCTACTTTCTGACAGATGAGTTTATATTACTTAGAATTTTATATAAGTGAAATCAGTCTGCATATCTGGATTTAAAACTTTAACATAATTACTTTGAAAATTACACGTGGGTATTTACATTTTATTTGTTTGCATTGCTACATCAAATTCCTTTGTATAGATGTGCTACAAATTATCTGTGGTAGCCCCCTGTTGATGGATATTTTCTCAGTTTCTGAGTGTTACAAACAAAACTTTGAATATGCATATGCAAGTCTTAAAATATAACTATGTTTCCATATGTATCTCACACTAATACGATTGAGCCATCTAAACCAAGAATATGATATACATCTCCATTTCTTTGGAAAGGCATTTCTTTAATCAGTATTTTGTAGTATTCAGCATAATTATTCACATGTTTTATTAGATTTATACCTAAGGACTTTGTTTCGTTTGGTGCTTTTATTGCTGAACATTAACTTATATCCATTTTGTGTTTGTTATATTTAAAATTCATTCCAATGTTTCATTGGAACTATAGAGAGATATGATGGGCTTTTGTATATCAACCTTTGATATGGTTTGGCTCTGTGTTCCCACCCAAATTTCACCTGGAATTGTAATCTCTGAGAGGTGATTAGATCATGGGTGCAGTTTCCCCCATGTTGTTCCTGTGGTAGTGGGGGAGATCTTATGAGATCTGATGGTTTAAATGGGGCAGTTTCTCCTACATGCTCTCTATCGCTATTGCCACCATGAGAAGATGTGCCTTGCTCCCCTTTCACCTTCTACCATGATTGCAAGTTTCTTGAGGCCTCTCCAGCCATGCAGATCTCTGAGTCAATTAAACCTCTTTCCTTTATAAATTACCTAGTCTCAGATATTTCTTTATAGCACTTTGAAAACAGATAATTGATACCAGTAGAGTGGGGTACTTTTCTTTCTATGAAGAAAACCTGCAAATGTGGAATAGGCTTTGGAACTAGGTAACAGGCAGAGGTTGGAATAGTTTGGAGGGCTCAGAAGAAGATAGGAAGATATGGGAAAGTTTGGGACTTCCTAGAGACTTGTTGAATGGTTTTGACCAACATCCTGATATGGACTTGAAGTACAGCTTGAGGTGGTCTCAGATGGAGATGAGGAATTTACTTGGAACTGGTGTAAAGGTCTCTCATGCTATGCTTTAGCTAAAAGGCTGGCAGCATTTTGCCCCTGTCCTAAAGATCTGTGGAACTTTCAACTTCAGAGAGATGATTTAGGATAACTGACAGAAGAAATTTCTAAATAGCAAAGCATTCAAGAATTGTACCAGCTTTTCCTGAAAGCATACAGTTATATGTGCTCACAAAGAGATGATTTGAAATTGGTACTTATATTTAGAGGGGAAGAAGAGTGTAAACGTTTGGAAAATTTGTGGGCTGGCCATGTGCTGTAAAAGGGAAACCCATTTTCTGGGGAAGAATTCAAGTCTGCTGCAGAAATTTGCATAAGTAATGTTAATCACCAAGACAATGTGGAAAATGTTTCCAGGGCATTTCAGAGATCTCCAAGGTAGCCCCTTTCATCATAGGCTCAGACACCTAGGAGGGAAAAATGGTTCAATGGGCTGGACCCAGGGCCCAGCTGCTGTGTGCAGCCTCAGAATTTGGTGCCTTGCATCCAGTGCACTCCAGCTCTAGCCATGGCTAAAAGGAGCCAATGTACAGTTCAGGCTATTGTTTCCTAGGGTGCAAGCCCCGAGCCTTGGCAGTTTCCACATGGTGTTGGGCCTTTGTGTGAACAGAATACAAAAGTTGAGCTTTGGGAGCCTCTGCCTGGATTTCAGAGAATGTATAGAAATGCCTGGATGCCTAGGCAGAAGTCTGCTGCAGGGGTGGAGCCCTCAGAGAAAACCTCTAATAGGACAGTGTGGGGTTGGAGCCCCCATGCAGAGTCTCCAATAGGGCACTGCCTAGTGGAACTGTGAGAAAAGGACCATCATCCCCTAGACCCCAGAATGGTAAATCCATCAACAGCTTGCACATGTGCATGGAAAAGCCTCAGGCACTGAATGCCAGCCTGGGAAAGCAGCCACCATGACTGTACCCTGCAGAGCCACAGGGGTGGAGCTGAGCAAGTCCTTGGGAGCCTAACTCTTGCATCAGCATGCTCTGGAAGTGAGACATGAAGTAAAAAGAGACCATTTTGTAACTTTAGATTTAATGAGTTTTTGCTGGGTTTTGGACTTGCATGGGGGCTGGGGCCCCTTTGTTTTGGCCAATTTCTCCCATTTTGAACAGGAACATTTAACCAATATCTGTACCTCCATTATATCTTGGCAGTAATTAACTTGTTTTTTTACTTTATAGGCTCATACGTGGAAGTGACAAGGGACTATTTGCCTTGTCTCAGATAAGAATCTGGACTTGAACTTTTGGCTTATTGCTGGAATGAGTTAAGACTTTGGGGGACTGTTGGAAAGGCTTAATTGGTTTTGAAATGTGAAAAGGACATGAGATTTGAGAGGGGACAGGGGAAGAATAGTTTGGCTCTGTGTCCCCACCCAAATCTCAACTTGAATAGTAATCTCCGTATGTCGAGCGAGGGACTTGGTGGAAGGTGACTGGATTATGAGAGTAGTTTTCCCCATGTTTTTTTCATGATAATAAGATCCACAAGATGTGATGGCTTAAATGTGGTATTTTCCCCTGTGCTGTCTCTCTTGCCTTAATGATAAAATGTGCCTTGCTTCCCCTTTATCTTCTGCCATGATTGTAAGTTTCCTGGGGCCTCCCCAGCCATACAGAACAGAGTTAATTAAATCTCTTGCCATTATAAACTACTCATTCTGAGATATTTCTTTATAGCAGTGTGAAAATAGACTATTTTATAGTCTTCTTTATAGCAGTGTGAGAATAGACAATGTTGTTTTCTGTTTGCTTGCCAAACTCATTTACTAGCTTTAGAAGTTTTCTTGTAGATTCACTCATATTTTCTAACTAGAAAATAACATTGTCCATAAATACTCTCATATTTTTCTTTGTAATCTGTGTGCCTTTTGTTTATTTATTATTGTCTTGTTGCTTGAGCTAGAACTTCTAATATGGTTTTGGAGAGAATTGGTGAGAACAAATAGTCTTGTCTTTTCCTAATTGTAGAGGGGAAACATTCAGTATTATCTTTCATTTATGCTTTTCACTGTTGTTCTTTTTTAGGCTAAGAGGTTTACTTTTATATTCTTAATTTGGCAAAAGATTTTATCAAAAAAGAATATTGAACTTTGTAAAATGCTTTTGCTGCCTCTACCAACGCAATTACTTGGTTTTTCTTATGTAGTGTGTTAGTTTAATGAACAACTTTGGTTGAATTTAGAAAAAATGGTCCAAACTTGTATTCCTAAGAGAAACTTCAGTTAATCATGATGAACTATCCTTTTTATATATTATTATATTTTATTTGCTAATATTTTGTTGAACATTGTCAGTCCTGTGCTTATGAGAGACATTGGTTGATAGCTTTGTCTTCTTGTAATGTATTTGGTTTTTATGTTGGAGTAATGCTAGCCTAATAAAATGAATTAGAAAGTGTTATCTCCTCTTCAGTTTTCTAGAATAGATAAATAGAATTTTAGATATTTCTTGCTTTAAATGTTTGTAAAGACTTTATCAATGAAATCAACTATGCCTGTAGTTTTCTTTTTCGGAGATATATAACTACAAATTTTATTTCTCTATGTATGATGATATAGGTTATTTATTCTCCAGTGAATTATGATAGAACAATAATGGTTTATGTTATCTAAATTATTTAATCACTGTATTCAATTTACTGATCTAAATTATTGGATACAATAATTTGAAATATTCTCTTATCCATTTAATTTCTATGGGATCAATAATAATGTCTCCTCCTTTATTTGGATTTAGATCATGTTTTCTTGGTTGACCCGGCTAGAGCTTTATCAATTTTATTTAACTTCTCAAAGAACCAGTTTTACTTTCATCGGTTTTCTGGTTTTTACTTATTGGCGTCTTTCACGATTTCCATTATTTCTTTTCTTCTACTTGCTCTAAGTTTAATTTTTTCTTCTTTTTCTCATTTCTTGAGGTATAAGCTTAAGCTACTAATTTTAGATCTTCTTTCTTTTCTAATATATATATTTGACGGTATGTATGAATTTCCCTCTAAGTATTATCTCATATGCACCACAAAAATGTTGATATGTTGTAAATAATCTCATTAAAAAGTGGGCAGAGGACATAAACAGACACTTCTCAAAAGAAGACATACAAGTGACCAACAAACATGAAATAATACTCAACATAACTAATGATCAGAGAAATGAAAATCAAAACCACAGTGAAATTCCACTTTATACCAGTCAGAATGTCTCTTTTTAAAAAGCCAAAATGTAACATGTGGGCAGGTCGCGGAGAAAAGTGAACACTTATACACTATTGGTGGGAATGTAAATTAGTTTAGCCACTGTGGAAAGCAGTTTGGAGATTTGTTTTTTGTTTATTTGTTTGTTTGTTTTTGAACCAGAATTTCCTTCTTGTCACCCAGGATAGAGTGCAGTGGCATGATCTCAGCTCACTGCAACCTCTGCCTCCCAGGTTCAAGTGATTCTCCTGCCTCAGCCTCCCAGGTAGCTGGGATTACAGGCTTGCACCACTATGCCTGGCTATTTTCTGTATTTTTTAGTGGAGATGGGGTTTCACCATGTTGGCCAGGCTGGTCTCAAACTCCTGACCTCATATGATCCACCTGCCATGGTCTCTCAAAGTGCTGGGATTACAGGCATAAGCCATTATGCCCAGCTGTAGTTTGGAGATTTTTTAAAAAATAACTTAGAACTACTATTCAATCCATCAGTCCCATTTTTAGGTATATACCCAAAGGAAAATACATTGTTCTATCAAAAAGATATATGTACTTATATGTTTATTGCAGCACTGTTCACAAGAGCAAAGACATAGAATCAGTCAGACTTGCCCAACAATGGTAGATTAGGTAAACAAAATGTGGTACATATATACTGTGGAATAGTACATAACCACAAAAAAGAATGAAATAATAATATTTGCAGCAAGACAGATGCAACTGGAGGCTATTATAAGTAAATTACTGCAAAATCAGAAAACCAAACACCACATGTTCTCAATTATAAGTCGGACTTAACGTTGAGTACACATGAAAATGAAGGTAGGAACAATAGACATTGGGGACTACTACAGGAGAGACAAGAAGAGTGGGGAGGGGCTGAAAAAATACCTCTTGGGTGCTATGCCTACTACCTGGATGACAGGATCAATTGTACACCAAACCTCAGTGTCATGCAATATACCCATGTAACAAACTTGGACATGTGCCCCTTGAATCTGAAAGTAGAATTATTTTTAATGAAAAAGCATTGAAAAAATTTCATATGTTTTATATTTAATTTGTATGAAAATATTTTTTAATGGCCTTGAGTCTTCTTCTTTGAACCATGAGTTGTCTATAAATGTGTTAGTTTTGAAGTATTTTGGGAATTTCCAGATACTTTTCTATTATAGATGTCTTGTTTAACTTTTCTATGGAATAGGTATTTTTTCTTGTTGTATTCAGCTTTCTATTAAATGTTCATTAGGTCTATTTGGGTGATAATTTTCCTACATCTTTTCTACTTTTAATAATTTTCTTTATATTATCAGTTACTAAGACATGAGTTTTTACAGGTAAAATTATGGAATTGTCTGTTCTTTAATGATCTATGCTTCATTTATTTTGTTTTGTGAATATATATGTTTAAACATATATACTCATTTCTATAGGCTATATTCCATATTATTATATATATGTTTTTTTCAATTTAGTATGTCTCATGGCTGCTCCAGCTTTTATTTTTATTATGTTGAATTAGCATTCTTTTTTTAGCTCTGTGCTTTTAACCTATTTATATAAACAGAATATAATGGATATTGCTTTTTTTAATTACAATGTGACAATCTATCTTTTTAACTTTGCAGTTTAGCAAACTTATATTCCATCAAATTACTAATATCGCTAGATTACACTGTTACTAGTTCTTTCTTTCATTTTTTTCTTTATTACTTTCATTTTTTATTGCATTTTTAGGTTTTGGGGTACATGTTAAGAACATGGAAGATTGTTGCATAGGTACACACATGGCAGTGTGATTTGCTGCCTTCCTCCCCTTCACCCATATCTGGCATTTCTCCCCATGCCATCTCTCCCCAACTCCCCACCCCACACTGTCCCTCCCCTATTTCCCCCCAACAAACCTCAGTGTGTGATGCTCCCCTCCCTGTGTCCATGTGTTCTCATTGTTCAACACCCACCTATGAGTGAGAACATGTGGTATTTGATTTTCTGTTCTTGTGTCAGTTTGCTAGAATGATGGTTTCCACATTCATCCACGTCCCCTACAAAGGACACAAACTCATTGTTTTTGATGGCTGCATAATATTCCATGATGTATATGTGCCACATTTTCCCTGTCCAGTCTATCATTGATGGGCATTTGGGTTGGTTCCAGGTCTTTGATAATGTAAACAGTGCTGCAGTGAACAGTCGTGTGCATGTGTTCTTATAGTAGAATGATTTATAATCCTTTGGATATATACCCAGTAATGGGATTGCTGGGTCAAATGGAATTTCTATTTCTAGGTCCTTGAGGAATCGCCACAGTGTCTTCCACAATGGTTGAACTAATTTACACTCCCACCAACAGTGTAAAATTGTTCCTATTTCTCCACATCCTCTCCAGCATCTGTTGTCTCCAGATTTTTTAATGATCGCCATTCTAACTGGCATGAGATGGTATCTCAATGTGGTTTTGATTTGCATTTCTCTAATGACCAGTGCTGATGAGCATTTTTTCATAAGTTTGTTGGCCTCATGTATGTCTTCTTTTGTAAAGTGTCTGTTCATATCCTTTGCCCACTTTTGAATGGGCTTGTTTGTTTTTCTCTTGTAAATCTGTTTGAGTTCTTTGTAAATTCTGGATATCAGCCCTTTGTCAGATGGGTAAACTGCAAAAATTTTTCCCCATTCTGTTGGTTACTGATTCACTCTAATGACTGTTTCTTTTGCCGTGCAGAAGCTATGGAGTTTGATTAGGTCCCATTTGTCTATTTTGGCTTTTGTTGCCAATGCTTTTGGTGTTTTGTTCATGAAGTCCTTGCCTACGCCTATGTCCTGAATGGTTTTGCCTAGATCTTCTTCTAGGGTTTTTATGGTGTTAGGTCTTATGTTTAAGTCTTTAATCCATCTGGAGTTAATTTTAGTGTAAGATGTCAGGAAGGGGTCCAGTTTCTGCTTTCTTCACATGGCTAGCCAGTTTTCCCAACACCATTTATTACATGATTATCTCAATTGATGCAGAGAAGTCTTTTGACAAAATTCAACAGCCCTTTATGCTAAAAACCCTCAATAAACTAGGTATTGACAGAATGTATCTCAATATAATAAAAGCTATTTATG
The DNA here is from genome assembly GCF_049354715.1 of Callithrix jacchus. Lineage (NCBI taxonomy): Eukaryota > Metazoa > Chordata > Mammalia > Primates > Cebidae > Callithrix > Callithrix jacchus. The sequence continues at coordinate 97,104,137 of NC_133509.1, forward strand.
ACAAACCAACAGCCAATATTATACTGAATGGGCAAAAACTGGAAGCATTTCCTTTGAAATCTGGCACTAGACAAGAATGCCCTTTCTCACCACTCCTATTCAATATAGTACTGGAAGTTCCAGCCAGAGCAATCAGGCAAGAAAAAGAAATAAAGGGTATTCAAATAGAAAAGGAGGAAGTCAAATTGTCTCTATTTGCAGACAACATGATTGTATATCTAGAAGGCCCTATCATCTCAGCCAAAAATCTCCTGAAACTGATAAACAACTTCAGCAAAGTCTCAGGATACAAAATCAATGTGAAAAAATCACAAGCATTCCTATACACCAATAACAGACTTAAAGAGAGCCAAATGAAGAATGAACTGCATTTACAATTGCTACAAAGAAAATAAAGTACCTAGGAATACAACTAACAAGGAACATAAAGGACCTCTTCAAGGATAACAACAAACCACTGCTCAACAAAATAAGTGAGGACACAAACAGATGAAGTAACATTCCATGTTCACGGTTAGGAAGAATCAATATTGTGAAAATGGCCATACTGCCCAAAGTAATTTACAGATTCAATGCTATCCCCATCAAACTACCAATGACCTTCTTCACAGAACTGGAAAACACCACCTTAAACTTCATATGGAACCAAAAGAGAGCCCACTTAGCCAAGTTAATTATAAGTAACAAGAGCAAAGCTGGAGACATCACACTACCAAACTTCAAACTATACTATAAGTCTACAGTAATCAAAACAGCATGGTACTGGTACCAAAACAGAGATATAGACCAACGGAACAGAACAGAGGCCTTGGAGGCAACACAACATTATTTACAACTATCCAATCTTTGACAAACCTGACAAAAACAAACAATGTGGAAAGGATTCCCTGTTTATTATTTTCATTTTTATCTGCTTGATTTTAAATACTTTGTATGTTATGATAATTCCATTTATCTTTTCTACTGACTTTTCATTATTTATACTTTTTTGAAAAATAAGTTTAGTTATTATATAGCTTACAGTATAAATCTTTGTATTACAGTTTGCCTTTAAATAAGATTATACATCTTCATGTTTAATGGAAAAAACTACAAAAATGTACTCCCAATTTATTTGTACTAGCCTTTGGCATTGCTGTTATATAATGTGCTGATATGTGCTAATTGGTTTCTGATTGTTTTGTATATCCTTTGTTCCTTTTCCTTTCTTATTTATCTTTGCAATTTGGTGCTTTTCTGCAGTGGTATTTGATTTCTTTCCTTTCTCATTTGTGTATATGCTTTATCGGTGAGTTTTATACTTCTTTGTGTGTTTATGATGATAGAGATCATTCTTTAGCTTTCAGACATAGGACTCCCTTAAGCATTTCTGTAGGATTAGTCTAATGGTGATGAATTTCCTCAGTTTTTACTTGCCTGGAAAAGAATTTATTTCTTCTTCATTTCTGAAGGTTATTTTTGATAGGTATAGTACTCTTGGATTGCATTTTTTTCCTTTAGCATTTTGAATATATCATCTAACTCTTTCCTGGCCTGTAAAGTTTCTGCTGAGAAATCTGATGTAACATCAGATTTCTAAGTATAATGGAAATTTCTTAATATGTTACTTGAAACTCTTGCTGTTTTTAGAATTATCTCTTTGTTTTAAACTTTTGACAGTTCCTTGGATAAGACCTTTTTGAGTTAAAACTATATGGCAATGCTTGAACTTCCTGTATCTGAATATTGATATCTCTTCCAAAACTTGGGAGGTTTCCCACAGTCATTTCATTAAATAGGTTTTCTATTACTGTTCCTATCTCTTATCTTTCTGAGACTCCCAAAATTCAAATATTGGTTTGACTCATGATGCCTTATATTTCTTTTAGGCTTTCTTCATTCTCTTTTACTTTTTTTTCTGGTTAAAGGATTTCAAAAAATCTATTTTTAAGTTCAGAATTTGTTCTCTTCTTCTTGATCTATTAGATTGTTGAAACTCTCAATTGCATATTTTATTTCATCCTTTGGAATTGTTCAGTTCCAGGTTACTTGTTCAGGTTTTATAATTCCCATCTCTTTGTTGAATTTCTCATTCACGTCATAAATGGTTTTTCTGATTTTTTTTTTTATATTATCTATCCTTGTTCTCTTGTATCTTGCTGAGTCTCCTTAAGATCACCATTTTGAATTCCTTTTCAGGCATTTCATAGATTTTTTTTTTTGCTTTGGAAAATTATTGTATTTCTTTAGAAGTGTTATGTTTTCTTGCTTTTTACGTTTCTTGAGTCCTTACATTAATATCTGCACATCTGGTATAACAGTTGCTTTTTCCAATTTTGTGGAATAGCTTACATAGGGACTTTTTCTGTAGGTGTTTCTATAATGTTGGTTGGGTAGGGTACTTTGGCGTTAGTTCTAGATAGGCACTATAGTGTAGTCTCTCTATGATGTTGTAAAATTCTTGGGTGGTAATCAGTGTCAGCAAAATCTGCAAGTTCTTCAGTGGCTTAAGTGGTGATTGTTTATGGATACTATAGTCAGGCTTTGGTGAGTACTGGAGTGCCAGGTGGGTCAGTCATCAGGACTCTGGATGGTACACATGGGCACAGGCTGTGACAGCAGTGAGCCTTGATGGGTTAGTCCTTGGGCCTGTAGGTGGGGTGTTTGGGCAGTGCTGTTGGTGGTTGCTGGCCAGATGCACAGGTCCTTCAGCCCCTCGGCACCATGTACAAGGCATCAGTTGTTTTGGTGGCCTTGGGGGAGCCAGTGCTTGGGTTCTCAGGCAGTGTACGTGAGCATTGGCAGTAGTAGGCCAGTCTTCAGGTCCTTAGGTAGCATGTGGGTATCTGTGGTGGTAGAAGCAGCTCAGATGGGCCAGGTTTTAGGTCCCTGATGGTGTGCATGAATGTGCTATGGCCCTGCTGTTAGAGTGGGTAGGGTTACTATTGGCAATGGGGTCACTTTTGGTGGTGGTGGCCCCAGTTAGGTGGCTCTCATGCTCTGGGAAGTGCACGCTTTCACTTTTTGTGTGCTAGGGGCAACCTTCCTGATGCATTTGACGTACTGTTCCCCAGGCCCTAGGACATTGTGTGGGTTTGGATGCTAGAGATGTGGCTTCACTGCTGGGTCCAGCTGATGTCTCAATGCTGCAGCCCTCTGAGTAGATATTGGGAGATGACAGCAGGGTTCCAGGAATGTAGAGATGCAGAGATTATGTAATTATCCACTAAAATACTTAAAAATGAAAACATAATATATGTAAATATCACTTTTATTTTAAACATTGTTGAAGCTCTTGATTTTTTATAGCTTCAAATTTCTGCCCTGTTTAATTTTCCTTCCGGATGATAAATTTTCACTAATATCTTAAAGCATAAATTTCAAAACATAAATCTCTGGGGTAGAAAAATCTTTTCTTTAATTTTCTAAAACAATTTTTATTTTTTAGTCCATTCCTGAAAGATATTTTCACTGGCTACTGAATTCTCTGTATATACCATTGTCCCTCAGTATATACATGGGGTTGGTTTCAGAACTCCCCAGGTACAAAAATCTGTGTATACTCAAGTCTTGCATTTGACCCTGCAGAATGCATGTATACAAAAATTTGGCCCTTCATATATGTAGATTTTGCATCTGATGAATACTGTATTTTTGATTCGCATTTGGTTAAAAATCATCTGCGCATAAGAGGATCCCAGCAATTTAAATTCATGTTGTTTAAGAGTCAGTTGTGGTTTTCTTCCAGTTCCTTAAGGAAATCACTCCTTTGTCTTCTGGATTACATAGTTTCTGACAGATATGCATAATGATAAATTGTATTCTTTTCACATGTATTTTCCTCTCCATCTTCAAGGTTTTCTTCATAGCTCTGGTTTTAGTGGTTCTAATATGATATGTCTCAATGTATTTCTTTAGACTTCTATTGTTTCTGGCCTTCTGTGAGCTTTTTAGCGCTGCGGTTTTGTCATCATTACTTTTCAAAAATTCTCTGTGATTTTTTTCTTCAATAATCCCTTCCTTTCTTCCTGACATTTCACTTACACATGTTATTTTACACGGTATTATCCTACATCTTTGGATGATTTCTTCTTTTTAATTACTACTTTTCTCTTTGTGCTTCAGTTTGAGTAGTTTGTACTGCCCTACAAACTAGGTTCTTCCCGTGGCTGTGTTAATCCTACTGATGAACTTAAGGAGGAATTCTCACATAACCACATCATCATCATCATCTCTATTCTCCCCTTTATTATAGTGCCAGCTTTTTGATAAACTTCTCCATTTGTTCATCCATTTTGTACACTCCACTAGAGTATTTAGCATATTAATCATACTTGTTTCAAATATACTGTACTAGAGTTCCATCTTCTTGTTGATCACATCTGCTATTAAGAGACTCTGATGCATTCTTTAGTATGTCAGTTGCATTTTTCAAGTGTAGATTTTCTGCTTCATTCTTTTAAATTATTTCAATATTTTTGTTAGATTTATCTGATAACATTCTGAATTCCTTCTCTGTCTTATCTTGAATTTCTTTGACTTGTCTGAAAGGTAACATATTTTTGCCTCTCTGAGATTGGTCTCTGGCATTTTATTTACTTCATTTGGTGAGGGCACGTTTTCCTGGATGGTCTTGATGCTTGTAAATGTTTGTTGGTGTCTGGCCACTGAAGTTAGGTATTTATTGCAGTCTCTGCAGTCTGGACTTGTTTGTACCTGTTCTTCTTGAGAAGGCTTTTCAGGTATTCAAAGGGGACTTGGGTGTTTTGATCTAAGTTTTTGATCACTACAGCCATACTTGCATCAGAGGGCACTCCGAACCCAGTAATGCTCTGGTTTCCATACACTTGTAGAGGTACTACCGTTATGATTTTGGATGAAGTCTGGAAGAATTCTCTGGATTACCAGGCAGAGACTCTTGTTTTCTTTTCTTACTGTCTACTAAACAAACTGAGCCTCTTTCTCTCTGTGCTGGGCTACCTGAAGCTGGGGGAGGGGTGACACAAGCACTCCTGTGGCCACTGTCACTGGTACTACACTGGGTCTGACCTGACAGTCAGCACAGTACTGGGTCTTTCCCAAGGCCCACTGTAAACACAACCTGCCTACCACTTATGTTTGCTCATGGTCCTAGCACTCTACAGTCAGGTGGTGAAGCCATCCAGGCTTGTGTCCTTCTCTGCAGAGCAGCAAGTACCACACCCCCCACCCCAGCCCTAGGCAGGCCTAGAGATGCCACGTGGGAGTCAGGGCCTGGAATCAGAAATCTTGGAAATCTACCTGGTGCTCTATTCTACTGTAGCTGAGCTGGAACTCAAACCTTAAGACAGACTCTTTCCCTCCCCTTTCCATAGGCAGAAGAGTCTCTCCCTGTGGTTGCCACCAACACAGCCCTGTGGGGGATATTGCCGCCTACCACCAACATTCACTGTCAGTTCATGGTGAATGCTGCCAGGCCTGGGACTCTCACCCTTCATGGCAGTGGGTTCCACTCCATCCCAAGGCAGGTCTAGAAATGACATGCAAGAGCTAAGGCCTGGAATCAGGGACCCCAAGAGCCCACTTGGTGCTCTTTCCCACTGTGGCTATGCTGGTACTTAAGATGTAAGACAAAGCCCTTGAACTCTTCCCTTTGCTTTTCTCAAGCAGAAGGAATATCTCCTTACAGTTTCCACAGTTGGGAATGTGCTGGGTTTTACCTGAAGCCAGCACCTCTCAGAGTCTCACCCAAGACCCATGGTTACACTGGCTGATTATTTAGGGCCCAAGGGTTCTTTAGTCTGCAGGTAATGCATCCTGCCAGAACTGGGTCCTTACCTTCAAGGCAGCAGATTTCCTTCTAGTGCAGGATGTGTCTGTAAATTTTGTCCAGGAGCTACAGTGTGGAATAGGAGCCTCAGGACTCTGCCCATTGCCTTATCCTGCTGTGCCTGGACTCGTCTATGAGTTGCAAGGCAAGGTTGTCTTTACTCTTTCCTCCCAAGTAGAAAGAAATGTCTCTTTCAGAGCTGCAAGCTGCAGTGCCTGGGGTTGGGGGAGAGGTGATGCAAGCACTCCCTTGGCCTGCCCTGCTGACGTCTCACTAGGTCATCCCTCACCAGGTACACTGGCTCAGAGCCCAGTACAGCATTAGAACTTGCCTAGGAGTTAACAGTCTTTGTGGCCACCCTTTCAAGTTTATTTAGGACCGTAGAACACTTTAGCCCATGGTGGTGAGACTTGTCAGAACTCAAGTTCCAACCAAAGGATTGGGTGACTCTCCCTGGCTGGGGCTAGTTAAAATGCACCCTCTGTGGATGTTGGCTGAGTTCTTCCCTGTGTTGCTTTCTGCTGTTACAGGGTACTACTGAGTTCCAGTGCAAAGTCCCACAGTCACTGTGCTCTTCCTCCCACAACAGCACAGATTGTCCACACCACACAGCCACTGCCAGGGGATACGGGAGGGGTGGCATCTGAAATTCAAGACTGTCTTTCCTACCCTCTTCAGTGCCTCGTTTAGTGATATGAAGTTAAAACCAGGAACTGTGATCATTTACTTGAGTTTTGGTTGTTATGAAGGTGCTTTTATTCTGCAGACAGTTGTTCAATTTGGTGTTCTTGTCGGGAGGACAGTTGGTGGAGACCTCTAATTGGCCACGTTGCTCCCTAGTTCCAACAGTTGGGTCCTCTCTGAGTCTTTTCCTGCAGATTGCTTCAGTTTGTTTTAATTTCTTTTGTTTAATCTCATTTGTAATTGAATTTGGATATGTGTATAGAGAGTAGAGACATAGATAAATAGCCTCACTTTTTTTTTCCTGTTAGACCATTAGTGTTGGAGGTTGGATTGGTCTTATCAGGCATGTGTTATGTTTAGAATTTGTTATTTATATTATTTTTTTCAGTGCCTCACTGGATTCAAATTCCACCAATGTTACTGTGTGCTTAGGGTGGGAGATTGGGTGAAGAAGGGTTTTCTCAATGCTACCATTCAACTCTCTGCTTTTAGCATTTCCTATGATGGTGAAACATGAAGGGACTCAGTCTCTATGCTTTTGTCCCTCTTCCATGGTAGACTGCTCCTGCTCATTACTTGATAATGGCTAGACTGGCAGTATAGTGAGAGGACTTGGTTTTCTTCTTCAAGCTTCAGTCATTAACAGGTCTTGCTTGCCTTTGTCTCAGGGGTGGTGCCTTCTCAGTGACCCTCTCCTGTTGTCTTTAGTCCTCAAACTCGGCCCCATGTCTTTGGCGTGTCTTGTATGGGTGAGAGTTTTCTATTCTTCCTCCAGTGTTAGGAGATCTCTTATGTTATTGTTGTAATAATACAATCATGGGCATAGGATGATGACTCCTGGGTCCTCCCTTAGCAGTACGTTTTTTTCCCCGCCTCAACCTTTCCTCACTTGTAATATATTCCGGAGGAATACAGAGTTTACTACTCTAACTTAGGCTTTTCATTTGGCTTCAGGGAAAACAATGACAGCATTTCAGGCATTTCCCACCGTGGCTTCAATTCTCCTTCAGATTTCCTCTGTGTACCTAGTGGATATATATGGGGACAAAAAGCCTCAATACCTACAACTGTCTTTTTTTTTTCTTTGACTACCAGAGGTCGTATATTCTCACACAGTACACTCAGTCTTTAGCAATATATTAACCTTTTTACCTGATTCTTCTTACCTGCTTATATGGCATGCAGAGCCTGCAGTGCTCAGTGACTGAAAAGCCAGTGCTCACTCCACATCTCTTCCCAGAGGAGCTCATTTTTTCTTAATTTCTAGTCTAGTTTGTCATTTTTCAACTTTAGTTCTCTGATGGGTTTCTAAAAGTTAGAATTTTTTATTTTGGCCAGATGTGTTTTCGGTAAATGGGTATGATTTGCTTCAGCTTTCTCAATCCTATGTAAAAAACATTTTTCTCAGATTAAAAAAAAATTAGTAATAACAAAATAATCTATTTTTCTGTGCCGTAAATTTTAGCAGCAATAGTAATAGATGGCATCTAGTGAGTGCTCAAAGGGTACAAAGAACTCTGCTAAGTGTTTTGCATGCATTATCTTGTTTGGTAGTTACCCCACCCCACCCAATACTTACAAAGGTAGGCAATATTGTATTAAAATGTATAGGTAAGACCCTTATGACTCAGAACTGCAGTGTAACTTGCCCGTGGTTACATAGTAGTTAGGTGGACCCAGAATTTAAATCTAGTTCAGTACTACTAGTCTGCTGTGAAATTCAGTAACTGCCTAAAATATACTAAACTAGTAAATGGCATTCATAAAGTATTGCTTAAGTCATGACAAACATACAAAAGGCAGTATTTTTTCTATATTGGCCTGAAGCGGACCAAGAAGCTCATTTATACATTAGCGCCCATTATTTTTTAGTAAGAGAGTAAGAGTGGTAAGACAGGTGGGTGCCAAACAACACTAGAAACATTTCAACCATTTATTCATCAAATGGAGCAGAATGTAATGGAGAGGCCTTTAACCAAAGAGATAAGTATATTACTAATTATATTGAATACAGTAGACAGCACTGGTATGGTATAATCTTATCAGAAAATCATCCCCTCTAATTACTGAACTGCAGAGTTCAGCACTACCTAGATACTTGGAATAGCAGGGGCAGAAGGACTTCATTACTGTCATAATACATTACATGAACTTGTTTTGATTATTTTGAAATGGAGTTTCGCTCTTGTTGCTCAGACTGCAGTGTAATGGTGAGCTCTTGGCTCACAGCAACCACTGCCTCCCAGGTTCAAGTGATTCTCCTGCCTCAGCCTCCCAAGTAGCTAATCTTTTGTACTTTTAATAGAAATGGGGTTTCCCTATGTTGGTCAGGCTGGTCTTGAACTTCCGACCTCAGGTGATCTGCCTGCTTCGGCCTCCCAAAGTGCTGGGATCACAGGTGTGAGCCACTGCACCTGGCTGACCTTTTCTTAAATCAAATTGTGTCCACTTCTAAATGAACAAGCTAATGCGCTAGTATAAGAGCAGCAGAATTCCTAAGGGTTACTACTAGTGTCTGTATTTTTGTCCTCAAGTGAATACATTGTGTTTTAACTCTGCTGTTTGGAATTTTGCCTTTACAGATACATGGTTGAGAGTGTGTTCAATTGACTGAAAATTTAGACTTTTTCTTCCAAATGCTAATACAACCATTTCAGATCAACTGTTCTTGGGGAAAAATTCTCTTCTTAAAAGGAAAACTACCACAAGTCCATATGAATACTTCACCAGTTCATGTACAGATTTTTCTTTTGTTTCCCCTTAGTCACTGGAATCATGATAATTCTAGTTAGTTGGTTAAAAAAAATGTTGGCATAATTGTTTTCCCCTTCCTTCTTAACCCATGTATCTGTGCCTGAAGAGATGGCGTGAAATAATAAAAAAAGTTGTTGGCATTGTCTCTTACTGCTCTTAGGAGTTTGTCTTTGGCTGTAGCTCTTAGAAGTTCGGTGATACTATTCAGGGCAGTCTTATTTGGAGTGAATCTTACTGGAGATCTGTGGGTAACAACTCCAGCCTGTATTCATTTAGAAGTATGACCTCGGGCAGTTGAAGTGACTGGAATATTGGAGGGGAGTTATATGGCACCCTTTAAGGTATCTTTCAACTCGAAATTTGAATGACATAACATTTCTTTTAATAAACACTTTGTTTATTACACTGTAATCATATTCTGTTCTCTATCTTCCATATATCCTGTGTATCATTTTATGTTTGGCAAGAGAGTAGATTTCAGAATTCTGCATTAGAAAGAGACATCACAAATCCTCCTAGAGAAAAGTTAAATTCTCTCAAAACCTAACTGTTGTGGGATGGGAAGCAAGAAATATGACCCATGTCAAAATTGTTGGCCCCTGATGTTTTTCATTAAACTAACATAAACAGTTTGCAGAGTCAGGGATTTTGGTATTTCAAAAAACTAGTATCAGGAAATCCTCATTTAAGATGGTGGCTCATGTACGTGTCTACTGTACTTAAAGAATCTCTGGTTAAAGTTCAGAAAAAGTGAAATGAAAAACTCAGAGGTAATAAATCTATTTCTGCTTTGGGAGTAGACTTGCTACAAATAAATCACAGGCCTTTGATTAGAAAAAGCATATGTAAGTATTTGACAGTTTTTAAATACCACATGTTCCTTTCCCAAAGCAATCTGCTCACAAGTGTAGGTGAAAATGCTACAATTGTTTGGGATCGAATTTGTTAGAGCTAGAAACTCATATAACCTCCCCGAAGGTCACTGAGGTTGTTAGTCAGTCATGTTAGAGAGCAGATTTACCCTGGGTCAACATTTGGATGTTCTTGAAGAAAACACATTGTAGAATAAGCCTGCATCTTCCAGGTAGTCCTGTAAGGAGTCTAACTGATATACCTGGCTAATTTAAATAATGCAGGCTCTCTCAGGCTATCCTGAAATTAGCATAAGATTTATGTTGCTTTAAAACCAACATTTGTGTTTGTTATACTGTAACCATATCTTCTATATTTTCTGCGGATCATTTTATGCTTGGCAAGAGAGTAGATTTCAGAGTTCTGCATCAGAAAGAGACATTAGAGTCTTGCTGAGTCACCTCTTCCTTTAGAGACTCTTGCCGAGTCGTTTCCTGGACTGACCTTGGTTAGCAGTGATGTTCATGCAGGGTACCCCAGCACCCACATAGGTTCCATCTCTGTTTCACCCCTTAGCATATTTGCCAACCCTCTACTTTCAACTTCCAAGAAGATCAGGTATCCTAGGAGCTCTTGGACTTTGACTGGTCCATACTATTCTTATTAGGGCATTGCAGAAGACTGGCATATTAGAATGGTGCTGTCACACTGATTCTCAGTGACCCGACTCACTCATGGGAGACTGATAGAGTTTGGATATTTGTCCCTTAAAATCTCATGTTGAAATGTGACCCCTCCAATGTTGGAGGTGTGTCCTAGGGGGAGGTGTTTCATGGATTCCTCATGAATGGTTTGGTGCCCTCCTCACAGTAATTCTCTCACTCTGTTAGTCCTTGTGAAATCTGATTGTTAAAGAGAGCCTGGCACCACCTCCTCTCTCTTGCTTCCTGTCTCAACATGTTGACACTCTGGCTTTCCTTGCCTTCCACCATGAGTAAAACCTTCCTGAAACCTTACCAGAAGCCAGATGTTAGTGCCATGCTTCTTCTACAGCCTGCAAAACTGTGAGCCAAATAAACCTCTTTTCGCTATAAATTACCCAAGTTCACATTTCTTTATAGCAACACAAAATGGAGTAATCCAGGGAGCCAGGAAATGTTCAGTGTTCTGGGCCAGTGGTGGTCCATTCTCTGACCTGGACATTGAATTCTGCACAGAGGTCAGAGCTCTCATTCCTTCCCACCACTGCTGCCTCAGGTTTACAGCAGCTTAGGGTGGCATGGGTGGTAGCAGGTACCATTTATCCCCCACTGCTGGCATCCAGGGTAATCACTCCCTCTTCAGGATCCATGCCACATGTAAGGCACTTTCCTGGGGAAGCTATATCTAGCTATCTCTGAGGAATTCTGAAACTAGGGCTCCACAGTGCCAATTTCTTGCCACCAATTGATATGTTGACACTGTGGTCTCTCAGGTGGGTCCTTAAGCCTTGCCAGATGCTGATGAGGGACAGCCATTCCCCATGTGAATAGGCTGCTCTTCTTTTGCCTTGTCTGTCTTTCCCACTAGTGACAGTGTGTGGAAAGCTGGAGTGTGGTAGATGTTGAAAAAAACCATATGCTAGGAATACAGTGATTACAGCTAAAGAGTTTGAGACACAGTTAGAAAGTGTGTTATTCTGTCTTTATGCTATACAATTGTGAATGGTGAATTTAGCACGATCAGAAAACAATCATTCATTTACATTTTCCTGTTTACTCTGTGAGATTTGCATTTGTGTTATCAATGAACCACAATAACAACTATGAGAGTTATTGGAAGCAAATATCCACGGGTGTCATGATAAAACAGGGCAGCCTCATGAGTAAATGGTATTACCAGCATTAACTAAATTGTATTAGCGATGCTGGCAGAGGCAAGAAAATCTTGTTTCAATACAAACAGTTCCTGAAGAGCCATGGCATCATGGATTACTAGCATTGCTATCTTCTCCTTACAGTGGTAGATAAAAAATTAGTCTGGAACAGCATATTTGACAATAAAGAATATGAAGAAATAGTTTCTGGACCTGAAGAGAAAGAGGTGGTTCACAGATACTAGGAGGAATCTCTTTGTGCCCTGAATGGACAGTGAACAAATACACAGCACCACTTCTCTGCTTAGGATTCTAAAATAAATTCTACTTCACAAGGACCTATTGGGACTCTGAAAAAATGTTTGCCTGAGGCCCCACATACCCCAGGGGTGACCTTAGAGAATGACCAAAGCAGGTAAATTTGCTTTATAAACTGCTGTTGTTAATATAAAAACATAAAGGGGGAGCCTGAAGAAATGTCATCTTTCCTCCTCAGTAAGATACATGAAGCGAGAAGTTAATAGAATATAAATGAGGCAAAAATCTGTGTATTGTTTCAGTGGCAGCACAGTGGAGGCCATTGTGAACGGACATAGATAAAAGTGAGCAGACTGTTCGGACGCATGTGTGCAGCTGAAAGAACGTCAAAACCGATACAGGATAGATCTATGCAGAGCTTTCAGGGCACCCCTTCCTCAAGGGCCATGCTGAGAAAATGAGAGTGCATTAAGATTTATCTTCTCCCGCATAAGATTTAGCTTCTCCCCACATACCTTTTGTCACTTTTGCATAATAAAATTTCATAATCTTGAAAAATAATTATATATTATTCAGCTAAGGCAGTTCCATAATTTAAAATAAGTTGTTTTGTTGTTCCAGGCATTTGTGCTCATAGACTGAAAGATACATATACAAAGTAGAATGCCAGTACTGTAGAAAAGTTTTATTGGTATTCTACTTTTTCCAATTGGGTTTGTAATAACTAATATTTATATTTTCAATTTTAAATATCTTGATAATGGATACTCAGTTTTTATCAGTGCTTGCATATGAGTGTCACATTTCTCCTGTTTTAAAATTCTAATAGTACACTACCCCAAATTTTACCGTTTCCTCCTTCTGTATCATCACCCTAAAAGCATGTCTCAAAGCTTAAACTCGTATTTTGTTATTCTACTGGAACTTACAGTTGTTTATTCAATTTAAGAACAAGAAACCAAGATGCATTTTTCTTACCAGTTAAATTTTTTTTTCTATTTTAGAAAATTTATAAAAACAAAATTAGCAGCAGGTTTGAAAATTCCATAACAGTACCATCTGTTCGAGGAGCTGAGAAACATACTTCAAAAATAACTTTTCAAGCAACGGTTCAAAGATATCTGGATTCTGGGATTTCCATTATTAGTTTTAGCTTTTTCCATTCCCCAGAAGCATTTTCTAAGAAGTCACTTCAATTACTGGGAATTATTGGGAATGACTCATATTTGCTGTTGTTATTTTGCTTTGAAACAACTTTTTATTATTAGAAAAAATTATCTGTCTAATGCAGTTTGAATATTTTCTGAAATGGCTGAGACTGGAAATGTTTTGAATTTCAAATTTTTTTCAAATTTTGGGATATTTTCATTTACATAAATACATAATTTATGTGTACATAAATACTTTGGGCATGGAACCCAAGTCTAAACGCAAAATTCATTTATGTTTCATATATGCCTTATACACATGGCCAAGGGTAAGTTTATACAGTATTCTTAGTACTGTTGTGCATGGAACAAAGTTTGTATATTTTGAACCATCAGAAACGTAGGCCTGGTTTAAAGGAACAGATGATAACATAAATAGAAAATTTCACGGAAACTATTTCAATATAGCTATACACACACACTTTCAAAGTTATGTAAACATTGAAGTTTTTAACCTTCATTCAAGCTAATTAAATATACTTAGAAGTACACTAAATCATTTTAAGTAAATGAAAAATACCTATAAATACTTTAAATCATGAGATGACACAGAAAAGAAAAATATTGCAGATTTAATAATGGCATGTAATTCATTTCCATGAATTTCAAATAATAAACTCTAAATGTCCATGCACATGTTATTAAATATATGTTACATTTTCTTTTGTGCTGGTAACAGCAAAGGTGATTGCCAGTTCATGAGCATATTCTAGGCAATTTTCCGAATGATACACTTCTAATCACAACACTCTGTTAAATCCTGTAACACTTCGTCCCACGGCATCCCTGCTCTGCTGGTGGCATCAGCTAGAATTACTACATTTAGAAATGTAAGGCTGCTGTTTTATTAATTGAAACTGCTTCTGTGATAGATAAGCTTAGAGGGAAAAAAAAGCTATTTGCTGATTCAAAAAAAAAGACCTTTACATGACAAAATACTTCAGCATAGGGAAGTATAGAAGAGTCACTCCAGTAGCCTCTCTAGTAGTTACTTTAGCATAGTAATACTGAACATTAATACAATGCTTTTAGGGGTTTCATTCATCTTAGTACTTACAGAGAAAATCAATGAAAGATATTTTTCTACTATGAAATGCTGAATGCTAGAGACTTTAGAAAAAATATCAGTAGAAAAAATTATTATTTTTTTACTTTGTAGCTTATCGGGATTAAAAATAAGCCTCTCCATTTGTTTCGTTCTTTTGCTTTGTAAATAACCAGCACATATGGTCAGACCTTAGGAGAGTGGCATATTTAGGAGAGAGGAATCACTTTGTTTCTGCTATGTAGTAACTAACAAATAAGCAATCACATTTCTTGGCTGATTGTCTTTTTGATATGCCATTTCTGTGTGGTATGAATAAACATGTATAAAAGTTTACAGTGAAACCAGTTTACAGTGAACCCCATTTTTTGTGAATTGACATGAATTTATGAGAGCTACCAGAACTTATTAATGTGTTCATTTACGTTTTTCTGTGTTTAATATTGTGCTTTTCTTAAAAACTGTTGAATGTGTAATGTCTATTTTCAGCCATGACTCACTGATTTCATCAGTATATTAAGGTCAACATTCTAAGGCTAAAGAGAAAACAGATTTGGATGTAGAAGAAATATACACTAATTTCTGATGACAGAGCAAGTAAATGTAAATACTACATATGACATTTAGTATTCATTAATTCCTAGGTAGAACAACATTTGTTATACTTACCTAGCTCTCCCACTTGTTAGCAGTTTGGCCTTGGGAAAACTACCAAAGCTCTCTATGCTACATTGCTTTTTACCTGCAAAATGAATATAATAATATTTGTTCCATGGTTGTGAGGATTAAATGAGATAATACAAGTAAACCAGAAAAATAAGTAATCTATAAACATTAGCTTTTGTTTTGCACCTTGAATAACATTTTAATTATTGTTTTTAAAGTACCTTACTGTGAAAAAGTGGCAGAAATTTTTTTCTTGTGTCATAAAGAATATTTGTACTTGTGAAATTGTATTAATCTTGGTGCTTCAGGGAAACATAACCATAGGACATGTATCTATACGTATGTTGAGATTGGTGCAAAAGTAAGTGCAGTTCTTGCCGTTACTTCTAATGGCAAGAACTGCAATTACTTTTACACCAACCTGGTATATATGCACATACCATCACAGTGACTGTTCGTAATCCTTCTAGGGCTCTAAGGTAAGCACACAGAGGCAGTTGTTGTATTTATTTGAACTTTTTATTTACCTTAGAATATACAGGATTTCTTTGATAAACGAGCCCTGATTTGTCCAGTACAAACAGAATTTCTTTGGAACTTGTAAGTATTCCCTACTGAAGCTGGTCTGTAGTAATTGACAGTGCTGTCCTCAAGAAGAGCAAGTAGAGATGAGAGGCTGAGAGAGAAAAGGTTTCGGTGGCAGAAATTGACTGGTTCTAGCCTTTCCCCACTGTACTCAGCCCTTCTGGGTTGTATGAACTAGTCATTTCCCCTCTTTCTTTAAGCATATTTGTGTTTCTTCTGGTAACTTATAACTGAAGGGGTAATGACTAATAGAATTAACGCTATTATAACTTAGGGTGGTGTTTAACCCCAGAGTTTTAGGAAACACAGCTCATCACATTCGCTTTGGGTATCTTTTTAGAGATTACAGTTATCATGTTAATGCATTCCCTCATTCACTTAACCTTGAGAAGGAAATAAATCTGGCCCATCCCTCACTAACATTCTGTGTCCTACATTTGTTCTTAAAGCTCTATTCTATACCTGCTATGTCAGTCAAAAAAACTATTTAGATGATTTAGAAATGAGAACATTTTAAGCCCTACTTGCTATCTCTTTCACCTTTTTTCTCTTTTCTTCTCTCCTGCCAACTGCAAATCTGCTTCTACCTATATGCAGGAAAAGAGTCTGAAACAGAGCAACCCTAATTTAAATTTCGTGGAGAAGACTGAGGATCTACAAACAGTGCTTATTTTAGTGACAGTATACCTAGTTGAGTGCACTAAAACTTCTTTCTCAGAAAGATATTGACAGATATTATATACAGATAAAATAAAATGATTATCCTTAACTGTCTACTTTGTTGGAGAAAACAGGTAAAACTGACAGAACAAATATGCAATAAGGTGGGGGTAAAAAAAGAGAATAGGAGCAGAAATTACACATGGCAATTCTTAATAGATGAGTACAGGATAGAGTGATTATTTTTTAAAAGTCCCTGTATATCGGATAGAGCATTCATTTACCACAAGCAGGATCTCATGTGATTTAGAACAGTGAACTTGCCCAAGAATTCCCATGATCACTTTCCATATGATAGATGGACTAGAAGCTGCAGATCAGAGTGTGAAGCAGAAGATCAGAGACATGTAAATATCAGAGGCAAGTTCCCTTTCCTCCATATGGTTAAGTTCTCTCCAGCGATCAAACCCAGTAAGAAGCATCAAGGGGACATAGGTTTTGGAAACATAGATTTGCAACTTTCCCAATTCTAGAAAATAAAGATTGAAAAACATGATAATTTCAAATATGAATCAGTGAGATAACTATTTCAAATGGTGTAGGGGAGGGAGTAGACACAGATTACCATTACCAGAAATTGGAAACTGGGGAGTAGAAAGGCAGGACAGATAGCTCTACCACTATGCCCAGACAGTTTCTATACAGCTTATAAAAACTGAAACACAGGAAAAGAAGTCCTTGGCCCTTCTATCAACAAGTAAATTAACAGAGTTTTGAAGAAGAAGTCAACAGGAAAAAGTGAGACTAAAATATAATCAGTTTTCTTTGAAAGTTTCTTACATTGCTCCATGGAGACCTTAGTTTGGTTGTCTTTGGGGCAATAGCAAGCTTGTGGGTTACCCAGATACATGTTCTCTGAAAGGTCAGCCTGGACACCACCCAGCTGATCATGTGATCTGTGGAGAGTCTTTATGGGATGTGGTTGGGTGCAGTGTTGATTCTTTTTCCAAACTCAGATGTCCTTCCAGACAGAGCATGTTTCTGGATTTAAGAAACAAGTAGTGACACGGACCATCTTACCATAGGCAGTGAGAAGTAGCATACATTTTTTTTTTTTTTTAGCCCTCACACATCTCAGTTCTACCACAATAGATTGATGGGTTAACAGTTGAAGAATCAGGATTCTCTTTTCCTTGATGAAGGAAGTACAATGGAGGGAGCTGTGTGTGGGTTAATGGAAGGGCACAAGTCATAGCCTTGTGGGAGAAGTACTCCTCTGAAATCTCTCCCATTTTTTTCATGAACTCCAAAATAGCACTAAAAACATAGAGAAGCCAAAGATCAAATTAAGCTGCCTGCATGGATCACCTGGAGCACAAGGTATGCAGTCAACTTGAAAAGCTTGGAGAATAGAAACAAGAATTTCAAATCTGTCTTTGGTCAAAATCATGATATGAATGAAACCTCTGTCAGAGATCCTTCATAGCTATAGTATCTTTGAATAATTCCTTATTCAGTATCTAAAACTCTTAAGAAACATAATTTATCTTAGAAGGTAAGGCATAAAAATGAAGATCGAATCAACGATAAGAGTTGGAACAATAAAAACTCACTTATGAACAGATTATTTTCCTGCTGAAGACTACAGAAGTGGATTTTAAAAATAGAATAAAATAAAATGTCCAAGTGGTTAAAATTTTTTAAGAAAGCCTGTAGAAAGTTTATATGAGGGCCGGGCGCGGTGGCTCACGCCTGTAATCCCAGCACTTTGGGAGGCTGAGGCTGGTGGATCACGAGGTCAAGAGATCGAGACCATCCCGGTCTACATGGTGAAACCCGTCTCTACGGTGAAACCTGTCTCTACTAAAAGTACAAAAAAATTAGCTGGACATGGTGGCGCGTACCTGTAATCCCAGCTACTCAGGAGGCTGAGGCAGGATAATTGCCTGAACCCGGGAGGCGGAGGTTGCAGTGAGCCGAGATCGCACCATTGCACTCCAGCCTGGGTAAGGAGCGAAACTCCATCTCAAAAAAAAAAAACAAGAAAGTTCACATGATGAGAGTTCACGTTTTAAGTTCAACACTTAAAATATTAATACCTTGCAACTCAGCTGAAGAAGGGGAAAAAATACATTACGTAGGAAGGGTTATGGTGTTTCTGCTTCTTCCTGGTGGGGAAGCTTAGCTTCTGCTGGAACCCCACTCGGGGGTTTACTCCTGAATGCAACTTGTAACCATCACCACAGGGTGCACGGATAAAAGGTGGCATGTAGACACATAGATGGAATCATTTCCAGGATAGAAAGTAAGGCAAAATAATGACTATTATTTGTCTTTCGTGCAGGAATTTAAAAAGTGATAAAAAAAACTCTTACTTAAAAAGAGCAAGTAAATAAAGAATAAGAATTCTTGACTCAGTAATAAATTTGTTCCTGGCTGGCTAAATAGACTTAGATCATCAGTGCCTAGGAGAAACCACTCAGAAGATAAACATTTCTGTTAGCTGAGAACTTTCTTCAGAAACTTGACAAGCAAAAGGTTTATGTAGGAATGCTACCATGTATAATTAGCTCATGGTGTATGTAAATATTTTAAAGTTAACTGTGTACTTACATATCTTGGAGAGTGGTTTTATAATTGTTCATAAGACCTTGTATTGTTGATATAGTTACCATTTAGAGAACTGATCTAGGCATGATAATAGGAAGACATATGACTAAAGGAGTCAAGACTCTGGCTCCCAGAGTAGTAAAAAATATGTCAACAATATCCTTTATAAAATATGTCTTATCAAAGCTTATTTCCATCTGAGAGTGATAGCATTTTGCCATTTTAAAAAGGAGCTCATTATATCATTAAAAGCTGATATTTATATCTGCTCACTGCAACCTCCACCTCTTGGGTTCAAGCAATTCTCATGCCTCAGCCTCTGGAGAGCTGGAATTACGGGCACATACTACCACACCTGGCCAATTTTGTATATTTAGTAGAGATAAATGTTGGCCATATTGAGGTCGAACTCCTGACCTCAGGTAATCTGCCCACCTCAGCATCCCAAGGTGCCGGGATTACAGGCATGAGCCATCATGCTGGGCCTTCTGATCACCTCTTAAACATAAGTCTGGAACTGCTGAATGTGTGTTTCCACATTTTAAGTGAACTCGAATCAACAAATTACCACTGAGAAAGTGGGTAGGGGACTTCTAGAGGTAATCACAGTATCACAGCTAGTTGTAAAAGACTGAATGAATTATTTCCCTTTAAGATTGAGAACAAGACAAAAATATCTACTCTTACCATTTTTATTCAACATGGTGTTGAAATTCTAACCCAGTACAATAATGCAAGAAAAATAAAAGGACACAGAGTGAAAAAAAGATATAAAACTGTCTATATTTGCGGGCATATAATTGTACAGAATTTACTGAGGAATCTACAAAAATTGCTAGAACTAATAAATGAGTTCAGTATGGTCACAGGATGAAAAGACACACAAAAATAAATTATATTTCTATATACTAAAAATGAACAATTAAAAATCAAAAATTCCAATGCTATTTATTGCTCCAAATACATACTTCGCTCTAAATCTAACAAGATATGTACAACATCTGTAAGCTGAATTACAAAATAATGAAAGAATCATAGAAAGCTAATTGGAAGAGCTTTCTATGTACATGGATTGGAAGATGCAGCATAATAAAGATGGCAGTCCTCCCCAAATTGACGCATAGGATTAGAACAATTGCTGTACAACTCTAATGCTGCTGAAGTAACTGAATATCCATAGGCAATAAAAAACAAAATAAGACAAACTTACAAAACATTTTCAAAATGAACCACTTGCTAAACCTTCCACCTTACTCAAAAATTAACTCAAAATGGATCTGGGACATAACTGAAATGTAAAAGTTTGAAAGTTTTTAAAAAAGGGAGAAAATTTGCAGGACTTAAGCCTAGGTGAAGAGCTTTTCTATTTGGCACAAAAGCAGCATCATCCATTAAAAGAAAGACAAATTGGACCTCATTGAAAGTAAAACTTGAAAGAAATTGTGAAGTGGATGAAGACACCAGGTACAGACTCAAAGAAAATACTTGTAATCTACATATCCAACAAAGGCCTTGTATCTAGAATATATTAAAGAATTATCACAATACAATGATTTAAAAAAACAATTCAGTTAGACAAAAGATATGAACAGGCCTTTCACTTAAGAGGACGTAGAGATGGCAAATGAATACATGAAAAAAAATCATTAACCATTAGGGAGATGCAAATGTAAAACAAATTGCGATATTATTATACATCTTTATAATGGCTAAAATGAAAAAGCTTTAACACCAATATTGACAAAGATGTGGAGAAACTAAATTACTCTTACATTTCTGATGCCAACATCAAATGTTAATATTACTCTGAAAAATAGTTTGTTAGTTTCTTATAAAACTAAGCCTACATTTACCATATGACTCTGCAATTAGACTCTTGAGCTTTTATCCATAGGAATGAAAACATAGTCACACAAAAATCTGCACATGAACATTCATAGCAGCTCGATTCATAACAGTCAATACTTGCAAACAATGCAAATGCCCTTGAATGGTGAATGAGAAAACTGCAGTACATATATACCATGAGATGTTAGGCATCCATATAAAGGAATGAATAACCTGCATCAATTGCCAGGGGATTTTAAGTTAAAAGTCAGTCTCAAAAGACTATGTACTCTGTGATTTCATATATATAACATGGTTGAAATAACAACATTGTAGAGATGGCGAACAAGTTCGTGATTGCAATGTTTAGGGATAGAGAGGGTAGTAAGTGAGTGTTAAAGAAGAAGTAAGAAGGAGCTTTGTAGTGATGAGACTGTTCTTTTGATAATAGTGGTGGTTACACAAAGCTACATACATGATCAAATTGCATAGAATTACATAGCCACATGTGCATGTGCACAGATGAGTGCATGGACACACACAAATGAGTACATGCAAAACTTGTAAAACCTGAATAAGATTGTTGGGTTTTACCAATGTCAGTTTCCTAGTTTTGACAACTCTGTAAGATATTATCACTGGGGGAGTCTGGGTGAAGGGCACATAGGGCCTCTTTGTACATTTTTAAAGACAAATTCTTATAAGCATATAATTATTTCAAAATC
Source organism: Callithrix jacchus (assembly GCF_049354715.1). Taxonomy (NCBI): domain Eukaryota; kingdom Metazoa; phylum Chordata; class Mammalia; order Primates; family Cebidae; genus Callithrix; species Callithrix jacchus. The sequence goes on from NC_133509.1 coordinate 97,125,654, forward strand.
ATAAGTTAATGAAATTTCTCGAAGATTATACGTATTCTCCAATTCTGTTAAGTGCTGCATACAGTTTAAATCATGAAACAAATAGGTTAATATAATCAAACAGCATTTGCCTTTAAAAGCTAGAGGAGTCCAAAGATGTGATAGGCTTGTTTTGATATAAATAGTCATATAGCATACCTTACATTGAGAAAAATTATATGAATAATCAAAAGGCAAAGAAAAGGCAAACTTCTCTGAAAGGTGAATTAGATATAAGTACTTCAGATGAGAACCTAAGCTCTCTGATATGCTAGCCAAATTAAAACTCTATTTTAAATTCTAGTTGTGGGATAATAAATGTGTTCAAGACTTGGTATACTAAGCATGGAGGTAATAAGGACTGATTTTATTTTATTTTTTATTATTATTTTTTGAGATGGACTTTCACTCTTATTGCCCAGGCTGGAGGCCAATGGTGTAATCTGAGTTCACTGCAGCCTCCACCTCCCTGGTTCAAGAGATTCTCCTGCCTCAGCCTCCCAAGTAGCTGGGACTACAGGCATGCACTACCATGACCAGCTCATTTTGTACTTTTAGTAGAGACATGGTTTCCCCATGTTAGTCTGGCTGGTCTTGAACTTCTGACCTTAAGCAATCTTCCCACCTTGGCCTCCCAAATTGCTGGGAGTAAACGCGTGAGCTACCTTGCCGGACCAGGACTGATTTTAAAAACAAAACTAAAGCAGGCAGTTAAAAATGTGAATGATAATTTGTAGATATTAGGTAAGATGCGATTCCACTCAATACTTGTTTTCATACATCTGATCTCCAAATGATAATGTCTGTTTAGACACAGTGATGGTTTCTTGAGTGTGATTCCATAGCTTTCGTATATTCTTTACATGGTCTAAAAACCTTTCAACCCAAGTTGAAGACCTTTCTAAATAACAGATAATTTTTTTCTACAGTCTTGAATGTGATCTTTAAATAATATAGCAGATTGTCAGTAGTATTCTCATTGTGCAGGTTAGAGAATTAAGGTTCAGAGGCTAGTCACTTTGCCCAGTGTTGACAATAAGTGGTAGATCTTTAGTCTGACTCCACAACACACTTCCTTTTTTCTTTCCTCTATTTCCTACAGAAAATAGAGGGGCTGTATGTCTTTGGGGGCTGTAAGAAAGTTTCCAGTAATACCTAGTAAGCATAACTCATATAACCATGAATTTCAACTTCAGGTACAATTGGCTAAATAGTGTGAATTTCCTCATCTATGGCTCCATACCTATGCCATAGTAATAATGAGATACATATGTATTATGCTATTTTCTCAAAGCATGTCATGCTATAGTTAACGGCGAGATCCACATTCTGGGATTTTCTTATAGGAGCCAGCTTACTAACAACCAGTATACAATGAAACTCTTTATCCTAGAAACAGATGTGAACCCACAGGGTCATTTTAGGGCATGGCTTTCCTAGTGTCAGTGGCCTGGTTTAATATTACTCTACAGAGTTTGTAAGAGTTAACTTTGGAGGTAGCCGAGTAAAGGAGGTACTGGACTTCCTGTACGTTTCTCTGCAATGCCCTCAGATACCATATTTAAAGCAAAGGAAAAGTTACAAAACCAGTAGTTGTTTGGCACACAATTGAACTCAGCTCAGTTATCTGAATATGCTATTTCCTACTAAATGTACCACTAGACTATGTGTTTTAATTTTACATACATGGCACAGATGAGAAATGCTTCTATGAGACGGAAGAGACCTTTGAATGGTTATAGTTATGAGGGACCAGGTTTCATGAAAAACTGAGATATTTGAATTAGACTTTGAAGAGTGTGTATCATTTTTCTTAGCAGATTAGGATTTAGAAAGGCAAGGATGATTAGATAAGAGTGAGAGCAAATAAAAAAGAAAGGAAATGAGTGTGGTAGGTACAATAGACAAGGACCAGGGGATCAGCTTACCAGAGACCCAGAGAGACAAGGAGGATCTGCGTGTTCCTAAATTGTCTATGAGAAGTCGTTGGAGATGGGAAGGCCCCAATACAGGACTTCTGGAAAAGGAAAATATCCCTCATTCCATATTAAAAAATCATCCTATTGGAGAGGATGTGGAGAAAGAGGAACACTTTTACACTGTTGGTGGGAGTGTAAATTAGTTCAACCATTGTGGAAGACAGTGTGGCGATTCCTCAAGGCCTTAGAAATAGAAATTCCATTTGACCCAGCAATCCCATTACTGGGTATATATCCAAAAGACTATAAATCGTTCTACTATAAGGACACATGTACACGAATGTTCATTGCAGCACTGTTTACAATAGCAAAGACCTGGAATCAACCCAAATGCCCATTGATAAGAGACTGGATTGGAAAAATGTGGCACATATACACCATGGAATATTATGCAGCAATCAGAAACGATGAGTTCGTGTCATTTGTAGGGACATGGATGAATCTGGAAAACATCATCCTCAGCAAACTGACACAAGAACAGAAAATGAAACACCGCATATTCTCACTCATAGGTGGGTGATGCAAAATGAGAACACATGGACACAGAAAGGGGAGTACTAAACACTGGGGTCTATTGGGGAGAAAAGGGGAGGGCCAGTGGGAGGGGGAGGTGGGGAGGGATAGCCTGGGGAAAAATGCCAAATGTGGGTGAAGGGGAGAAGAAAAGCAAAGCACACTGCCATGTGTGTACCTACGCAACTGTCTTGCATGCTCTGCTCATGTACCCCAAAACCTATAATCCAATAAAAAATTAAAAAAAAAATCATCCTATTATCTTTTCTTCTTTTAGGAAAAGTGATAAAGTTGTAATGGTTTTCACTGCCTGGGTTCACATCCCACCTCCACTTGTTACTAGTGAATGGCTTGTTCAAGTTTTGACCTTTCTAAGCCTCAATGTCCATATCTGTAAAATTATGGAGATATTATTTCTTCAAAGAATCATTGTAATTACAGATAACTTAACAAATGTTTGGATGATTGCTTTAAAAATGTTAAATTAATGGAGACGGCATTGATGATAATGATGATTCCTTTCTCACCAATCGCTACATGTTTTGTGATGGGAATACATTTCAGAATTGAGGACCTATCATATTAAGACAGGTCTGCCATAAAATGTGAGCTGTAATTGAAATCTAAGCCTTATTGCGTTCTCTGTCCTTTCTTGGACCAGCCATACTTTGGTTTCTTTCTTCCCAGGCAATACACACATTGCACTCAGTTCTTGTCCCATTTTCAACCTGCTTCATTGCTGCTAGGTAGTTTCATATATTTGCACTTCCATGGATACACTGAGGCATAGCTTACTGCTTTTAATTAAGACATTGGTCAGTAACTAGGACTTTTTGGTGTAATCAATGCACAAGCAAAATTTGACATACTTTACAGGCTCATGGTGAGCTATATTAGTTAAGATTATTTGTTCCTGGCTATATACATACAGCTGACTGATTTAAACCAAGGGAAATGTATTGCTAGAATATTGCAAGGCCGTTTGGATCACCAGGGACATTGGAGGCACAGGATAAGAAAGCAGGCAGAAAGAAAAGAAGGTGGACAGCAGTCCGATCCCTTGCTAAGGGATACCAGAGAGTCCATTCAATGAAGCCACTGCTGTTCTGGTACAGAACACCACTTGCCACCTCCTTTGCTACTATCCCTGGATGCCACTGCCGACATGGCTTTTATGACTGCCCTGCCTATTAGATGTCCCACTGTTTCTAAGTTATGAATTCCAGGTTAAAATCCTAGCAGGATGTGCCCATATCTGAGCCCAAGTTTAGTGCTCAAGCACTAGCTACAGAAAGGGCTGGCAAAGTGAGGAGCTTTGGTGGCTTCTGTGGAAAGAAGTAGGCTGTGTCTCCCACAAGTTTCATAAGATAGAGAATTTCATAAACTTAAGATTGAGTAAATGCTGGTAAATTTGGTAAAAACTGGTAAATTTCCACCTAGATAAGTAGAAAGGGCCTATGGGAGGAGAGTGATTCTTAAAATCACAGCATATCAGTGGTTATTCTTATTTTTATCTATGTGATGAGTCTGCTTCTCTTGCACTTTGTTTCTTTACAATATTACTATGAGGAGTCTCATTATGACCTCAATAACACAGTTGATAAATTAGGGTTTTTTTTGGTTTGTTTTTGTTTTTGAGGCGGAGTCTTGCTCTGTTGCCAGGCTGCAGTGCAGTGGCATAATGTCGACTCACTGCAACCTCTGTCTCTTGGGTTCAAGCGATTCTCCTGCCTCAGCCTCCAAAGAAGCTGGGACTACAGGGGCATGCCACCACACCTGGCTAATTTTTTCACTTTTGTTGTATTTTTAGTAGACATGGGGTTTCACCATGTTAGTCAAGATGGTCTGGATCTCCTGACCTTGTGATCTGCCTGCCTCAGCCTCCCAAAGTGCTGGGATTACAGGCGTGAGCCACCACACCTGGTCAAATTAGGTTTTTTAAATTGATTGCTCATGGCTAGATTTTCAGCTCTCACTTAGTCTCTTTTATTTCACTAGTATTTGTATAGAATGAAATATGAGGAGCAATTGAAGTAAAAATTGATGGATGGAATTCTGAGTAGGAAGAAGCTAGGCTCAGATGCCAGCCCTGTCGGTATCTAATTGTGTGATTGACAACATTATTTCTGGACCTTAGTTTTCTTGTCTGTAAGATGGGGGTACTATTACCCAATTTGAAAACTGATTCAAAGTTTAAAAGATTGCTTTTAAATTAACCTGGTAGAATGCCTAGCATAAAAGAAAATGTTAAATAACTAACATGATAACATTTTTGTTATTTTTGTCTTCCTCTCAGAGAATCATTGGCTACAAGGACTTTAGTGTATCTGCAATGCCTACAAATATTTTCTCTTTCTCATTTCTCCTTCATTCCCTCCTACTTCCATTGTTTGCTATGATAGATACTGAGCTCTGTTTGAGTGGCTATAGTAGTCAGCCATTCGGAAAGATTGTGGTCTGCCATCCAGAAGAATTATTCTTCTTGTTGGACAAGGATGAAGCCATTTAAAGCACTTGTGAGGTCTTATTAGAAAAACAAAACAACAAAAGGAAAAAAAGTGAAGATTGGAAAGAGATGTGTCTTGTAGCTCTGCTAGTGAGCAGCACATCACCAATAGAGCTGGACAAAACTAGCAGTATATTACTATTGAAGCTGGTAACACTTTACCTAGAGGAATGCACTACACAAATCCTTGCACCTCTGTAATGCGCAACTACATTCCTGCAAAGCTGAATGGCAACCTGAAACTGTCTTCTCTAGCCACGTAAACCTGTCTAAAGGAAATCAGGTCTGAAAAGCTTATTTTCTTACTAATAAAAGCGCAGAGTGATATGAAATTAACATATGTATCAACAGAAGCACAGATTGCATGAAGAGATCAGAATTCTCTCAGGATGATTCTACCCATTAAGATAACGGCAGGGCATAATATTTCATTATGTGCATTCTAATTGAGGAAATAAAAAAAACTTTCATTTCCTCTATTTTTGATACCAGCATTTGGGAATTTCGAAACAATTTAGAATAAGCTCTGGCTTGTATAAACTTGAAAAGAAAAATGAAGTGAATAGTAGTTCTTAGAAAATTTGTTAACCTGGGTCATATTTACACTCCTATTGCCAACCCAAGATTCACTACTTAGGATGAATTTATGGCCATTTCATTTCTTAGTTATTTGTGTCTTGAACTAAGACAGACAGTACGTAAATATAGAAAGTGTGTTCAAATGAGCCTCTATATGAATTTTAGTTTGTAGTTGAAATGGAGTTTCTAACTCAACATGAAAACTGGAGTTCTTAGGTACAGGATATAATCTAACAAATAATCATGTTTCTCAATAGTACCATAAAGAGAATCCTAATTAATGTGCTAATAGCTACTCACTGTTTACAGGGCATTATCTCAGGTCTTGAGCTGTAACAAATATACATGAAAATTAATGCTCACAGAGCGGAGAAAGCATACATTTCATTGCTAGAACTATGCCTGTGAGACATTTCAATCAGAGATAGCACAAGAAGGGAATCTTAAAAAGTTATCTTCTTCAAGTCCAGGCCTAAAATGAGCTATTCCTTATAAAATAATTTACTGTTTCGTTGTCTACAGACATAACCCAGAGGTCATCTCCATTTCCTTCTGGAACTGAATAACCTTGGAATCTTACTCTTTAGGGACTCTGGAGGTCACTAGTTCAATTCCATATCTTAGATATGAGTTCTTGACAAGTGGTTGTTTAATCACTAATTGGATCTAACCAGTGTTAGGGAGCTCACTGGCTCTTAAAGCAGACATTCCCAGTTTGACATTCTAACAATGAACAGGTATTATTCTAAATTATTTTCCTGAAATTAGCCTGATTTTTCTTTGTTTTAGCTTCTGAATTCATTTAGAAAAAGCTTAGACTCTTATTTCCTTAGTAGCCCTTCAACTTTAAATTGAAATATACAAACATGTTTCTCCATATTGTCAAACCACGTATTTCCCTCTTTTTCAAACGTTGCTAGTATTTCCTGGTTTTCTAGAATTAAAATATCATGGGGCTTCCACTTCCAACAATGTTGGCTTAGGTAAACTTGCTGTTGAAAGCAACTAATCATTTGGGAGGAGAAAATTGAAATATTTTCCAAAATATGTCAATATACTAAAAATATGATCAGACCAGAGGTTAAGAACCTAGGGAGGTCAATACAATTCTTGGACAGCTTTTACCCTGTGGTCACTTTTCAAAGCATAATACATAGGCTGAGACATTAGGCGATACTTCTGGTGACCCTCAGATGAATAGGGAGACAAAGCCCAGTATCGAACTCAACAGTGGTAGAGATTCTAGTAAATATCCTTTGTTTGACCTTAAGGTATTTAATTTAAAAATAAGCGTGGACTAGAAATAAACAAACCCTAGGATGGTATTTAAACCCTCTTCATATTTTCTGGGTTCCCTAGAAAATCTTCAGACTTTAACATATATAAGATTGTCCTGAACTGTTAGGTCCCCAAGCATCTGACTAAAGCAGATGAAAAATAATCTCTATCAGAAAATATTAACATTTCAGAACACAAATTATTTCTACAAATAACTTCAAATACAGCCTTTAATGACTAGTTAAAAATAACCAGGCACACGAGAAGACAAGACAACAGGTGCAAAAACATCCAAAAAGAAAAACAGACAACAGAATCAGAGATGAGAAATATTAGAATTATCCAGTCTATCATTGATGGACATTTGGGTTGGTTCCAAGTCTTAGCTATTGTAAATAGTGCTGCAGAAAACGTATGTGTGCATGTAAAGACACATGCCCACATACGTTTATATCCTTTGGGTATATACCCAGTAATGGGATTGCTGGGTCAAATGGTATTTCTGGTTCTAGATCCTTGAGGAATCACCACACTGCCTTCCACAATGGTTGAATTAATTTATACTCCCACCAATAGTGTAAAAGCATTCCTATTTCTCCACAGCCTCACCAGCATTTGTTGTTTCCTGACTTTTTAATGAGAATCATTCTAACTGGCATGAGATGATATCTCATTGTGGTTTTGATTCACATTTCTCTAATGACCAGTGATCATGATCTTTTTTTCATATATTTGTTGGCTACATAACTGTCTTCGTTTAAGAAGTTTCTGTTCATATCCTTTGCCCACATTTTGATGGGGTCATTTGGTTTTTTCTTGTAAATTGAGCAAACTAACACAGGAATGAAAAACCAAACACCACATGTTCTCACTCATAACTGGGAGTTCAACAATGAGAACACATGGACAAAGGGAGGGAAACATCACATACTCGGTCGTGTTGGGGAGTGGGGGGTGAGGGGAGGGAGAGCATTAGGATGAATACCTAATGACTGCACTGCTTAAAACCTAGATGACGAGTTGATAGGTGCAGCAAACCACCATGGCACATGTATGCCTGTGTAACAAACCTGCACATTCTGCACATGTATCCCAGAACTTAAAGTAAAATTAAAACCAAAAAAAGCAAACAAACAAAAAAAGAAATATTAGCATATCAGACATAGATTATAAAACCAATGTCCTTACTAAGTAAAAGTTGATAAAAGCAAAGTATAAAAATATCAGGGAACTAGAGACCATAAAAAGTGATAAATACTATATTTTAAAAAGAATCAAAAATAAATTCTAGAACTGTAAAAACAGGAAAACATTTAAAGAGTTATTATAATTATATCCCTTATATTCAAGAAGATAGTAAAAAGGATAAACATGTTAAGGCAATATATAAAAGAATAAAGACCCAAATAGAACATCTAGAGTTCCTAGACTCATGCCTCATTCCCACTTAAGGATACAGAACCACAAAGAGGTCTCTTAATTTAATGCTTATGCTCTAACCTGAAGGGTAAACCCCAGCCCTTCAGAGTATTGCCTCTGAACTAGTATATCAGCTATCCTTTAAGAATGTCATTTCAGTGCTCTATGAGACTTGCTTTTACTGAGTGGTACAGTATATTATATAAATAGTAGGCCCTATGATGAGTATAATCCCATGATAGCCCACTCTCCCATGTTCTTTTCTGTAAAGTGGGTCACCCGGTCAGATGCTCTACTGTGAGATTTCATGCCTATGAATCAGGCATTCTGTAAACCCTCAGATGGTGGTACTGGCTGAGGCTTTGCAGGCAGGAAAGGAGTATGTGCCTCAAGTTCTTACCTACCACTATAAAGATGAACTGTTGGCCTTTCTAGGATATAGGAGGCCTGACATAGTCAACTTGTCACAAAATCATCGGTTGGTCTCCTCTAGGAATTTTGACATATGGAAGGGTCAGCATTGGTCTCTGTTAACAACAGGAGGATATTCAGAAACCACAGATGCTGGACCTGCTTTAGCAAATAAGAGTTATACCACTGGCTCCACCCATAAACTTTGTCTCTGCTATCATGACTACTACTTTCATATAACAGTTCTAAGGTAACAAAAGTTAACATCAACCAGCCAAGATATTTTGTCTATTTGGTTTTTCAGTGCCTCTTCCATGTGGATGCTTTCTAGTAGATGTTGAAGACTTCGTACCTGCTACTATGTTTGCCCATGTGCTTCTAGTGCAAAACTCCTTGACTTCAGTCATCTAGTGCTTTCCCTTCGAGACCTCTGATCATTCATCCAGGCCATTGGCCACTGACCGGAAATCACTATATATTTTCACTGTGAGCCACTTCTTAACCAGGTGCACTGTTGGTATCTCTGCCCATGGGAGAGATTTTCTTTTCTTTTCTTTTTTTTGACATGGAGTCTCACTCTGTTGCAAGGCTGGAGTGCAGTGGCATGATCTCTGCTCACTGCAACCTCCACCTCCTGGGTTCAAGTGATTCTCCTACCTCAGGCTCCTGAGTAGCTGGGATTAGAGGCATGCACCACCACGCCTGGCTAGTTTTTGTATTTTTAGTAGAGACGACAAGGTTTCACCATGTTGGTCAGGCTGGTCTCCAACTCCTGACCTTGTGATCTGCCTGCCTCAGCCTCTCAAAGTCGTGGGATTATAGGCATGAGCCACTGCACCTGGCTAAGAGATTTTTATTTCCACAGTCTTTAAAGACCATCCACGAATGGGATTTTAATGCAACCACTATCCATTTTTAGCTTGTATCTACTTATTAAGCCAACCAATTATAAGCTAAGCTTGAGCTTTTTTCTCTTGTTCTTTAATGAATCAAATGGGATTACCACCCCAATCAAATCAGTCAAAAGTATGAACTGGAGAAGGTATATTTGTGTTTCCTTGTCAGGTGATATGAGGGTCTGTGTATCTGTTAACACTGTTCTGTCATGTCCTCTGGTTCTCCTTGGGTTCAATCCCAGGGTTATATATCTATCTTATACAAGTGTGCGCTGGGACAGTCTCATTTTGTGATTTGGTGGGTCTGACAGAACTTAGCTCATGATGGACAGTTCTAGACTCATGGACTCTTAGTGCCCCATGGTCAAGTATTTCAACTCCATACTAGCATTAATCTAGCGCACTAGGAATTGTTCTTCAAAAGGCATATAATTCTATGACTTGCTGTGGAATCTTAATGTCCTTATTGGGTGGTATGCCTTCTGTATCTTCCCATGGCAATGCAACTTTCTGTTGGGTGTGTGGCTTCACACAGTTTATTCATCCCAGCGTGTCCATGTCCCTTGACTTATTTATTCTTTTCTTCACCATCCTACAGTGCAACTCAGTTATCTCCACTTCGCTTAGCATTGCTTTTTCTAGGCTTCTAATTGCCACTTTAACAATAAGTTTGCTTGATCTCCTAGAATTTCTGCCACAGGGGATGTCCTGAAAAAGTGCCTTTCCAAGTCAATAAATTCTTGCTTATTCCATCTTACATTCTGGCTCTGCCGATCAAGCACCCTCAAAATCCAATCCCAGGGGCCCTCATCTGGTTCCTTCCAGTAGTGCTATCTAATTCTTACACCTACTTTGGCATATAGCTTTTTCCTTCCTTATCATGTCTAATATATCCAGCTCAATTGTGCTGCGATCTAACCCATTTATTGCACTGGCTGTCAGAAGAGCAGATGGAGGTCGCACTTAAGGTGAACATTTATTGCTTTGGATGGAGGGGCCTCTGTAGTATCTCCTAATGGAGGAGAAATGCTAGTTCTTATGAGAAAAGGACCCTTTGCAAGGCCTATGGGTCTAGGGTATTCTACACAGCCAACTTCCTCAGAGGCATCCCCATCACATACATATTTCTGGGTTCCAGGCTTTCCCATGCAAGACCCTAACAGAGCCATCTTCACTGAAAATTCAAATGTCTTTTTTCTGTGACTCTATCAGATTATCAGTCTGCTGCTTAGCACCTCTGATCTTCTGTAGAAAAAAAAAAAAAAACTTTCTTCCAGGCTTTACAGAGGCTCTCTTGTTAGAGATCGTTTTTAATGGCCTTCAATTTCTTTCCTTCCTTCCTTCCTTCCTTCCTTCCTTCCTTCCTTCCTTCCTTCCCTCCCTCCCTCCCTCCCTCCCTCCCTCCTTCCTTCCTTTCTTCCTTCCTTCTTTTCTCTCTCTCTCTCTCTGTCTCTCTTTCTCTCTTTCTTTCTTTTGACAGAGTTTTGCTCTTGTTACCCAGGCTGATGCAATGGTGTGATCTCGGCTCACCGCAACCTCCACCTCCTGGGTTCAGGCAATTCTCCTGCCTCAGCCTCCTGAGTAGCTGGGATTACAGGCACGTGCCACCATGCCCAGCTAATTTTTGTGTTTTTAGTAAAGACGGGGTTTCACTATGTTGACCAGGATGGTCTTGATCTCTTGACCTCATGATCCACCCGCCTCAGCCTCCCAAAGTGCTGGGATTACAGGCTTGAGCCACTGCGCCCGGCCCTCAGTTTCTTATTCTGTCTCTACATAGAGACAGTACAACATTGCAGTAACCAACCAACTCTGCAACCACCTCTGTGTTTATGATAGTCATTGCCTACAAGTTGCCCATTTCCTCTCCACTGCCCCCTTACCTTTCAGATGCCTGATCCATCTCACCTGCAAAGGTGAGGAAGGCATGGAAAAAGGAATGGCTGCTGCACTACGGTGTTTCCTTGGTGACCACCAGTGAAACCTTCAGCAACTGAGTTGTCTCTTGTGCCAGAGACCACTTTACCCCATTCAGGATGGTGTCCTTTTCAGTCTTTGGACATTGAATGAAGGTAGAAGATAATCCAGGGGATCACCAGCTGGAGCCATCAGCCAATGAAGCTCCTTGCAGCAAGAGAGCTGACTACATTCATTTCCATGGCCACTGCACGAGATAATACATACAATTGTTTAAATATTTCCTATTCTTATTACCATTGCCACAGGATATAATCTGTCCTAGTACAGTTTACAGATTGCAGATATTTTTTCATCTATCCACAATGAATTTCAAATCCTTTTACATTTTTAACAATACTTCAGAATGGAGAACATTCTCTTTGAAGAAAAATAATTTGTTTTTTTGTCTCTTTATTCATTAACTGTTACCTCTTATATACCCTCTCCCTTATCCGTCTTTATTCCAGATAGTGGTAGTGGCATCTATAACAATTGGCATTGTGGTTATTGTTTTCTCTCTCTCTCTCTTTAGAGATTTCACATTTTAGCTTGTCACATTTTACCTTTAATTAATCTAGACAGGGAGTGTTTTTTGTTTTTTTGTTTTTATTAAAACAATGGGTCTGAGGGTTGAGGAGAAAGAAGAAAAAGTTGATAATATAACTTAGCTGTCAGCTTAAATCATTTTTTTTCTTTTCTCTCTTTTTTTTTTTCTGAGATGGAGTTTCATTCTTGTTGCCCAGGCTGGAGTGCAATGGCGTGATCTTGGCTCACCACAACCTCCGCCTCCCAGTTCAAGTGATTCTCTTGCCTCAGCCTCCCGAGTAGCTGGGATTACAGGCATGTGCCACCATGCCTGGCTAACTTTTGTATTTTTAGTAGAGATGGGGTGTCTGCATGATGGTCAGGCTGAACTCAAACTCCCGACCTCAGGTGATCCACCTGCCTCAGCCTCCCAGAGTGCTGGGATTACAGATGTGAGCCTCTATACTCAGCCCTTAAATCTTTTTGAGAAATTCTTCTTAATACTCACATAGGCTTTCAGAACTATCATAATGTCAGTGTCAAAATAAAATGAGAAATTTTATTCAGTGGCCAGACAATCTATCATTCTACCCTAAGAATTAACAACTGGAATTGGAACTATCACACAGTAACAGAAAACATTTAAAAATGGACAAAGGTGGGGGTGGGAGGGCAGACTAAAGCCTTAAATGTTTTAGGTGATAAATATTCCCATCAAAAGAAACATTTAACTTTATAAAAGCATGCCACAATATATTATTCTATGGGTGGCAAGATTCAAAAGCAGAGGACCAATCACATTTTCCTCAGAGTATATTCGTGTGTATAAATTAATACAGGAAGCCATAAAAGTAGATATTTCCGATATCCTAAAAATTTTAGAATATCAGAAATACACCAGTCTGATATAGCTTATGTTATGACATTTCACAATTTAGCTTTAATTAATCTTTGTTTCAGTTTTATAAAATTGCTTATCTCAAATTCCAAGGGCTTTTAAACTTCCCTTTCAGATACCAATCGCTTAAGGCCATTTATTATTTGTTTGTTTGGATATTTGTCGTGTGGTGGGGCTGGTGAACTACTTGATAGGCAGATATTTCTATGTCAATTTCTAAAAGAACATTGACCCCCTTTAGAATTTCAAATTTCATACTTTGAAAGAAGGGAAAAATAGAATTAGGAGCTATGGCTGCTGACGTGCCATTTAACAAATTTCTCAAAAGATGTTGGCTAATTCATGAGTGATGCTTTTGGACTCCCGAAGTGTTCTCATATTCCACTGAGACTATCATCCTTTCTCATAATGCCTTACACGACTCTTCCCTTCTCCAGTTAACTGGTTTTAGAGCACATTAACCCACTTTTAAAAATTAAACCCATGAGAAAGGTACAGCTTGCCTCAATTCCTCATATCACCCAAGAGGACAAAAGGGTAGATTAGGTGAGGAATCCTCCCAGCAGAACCACATGAAGTCTGGGCCAAAAGGAACATAAAAATAGCTAAAGCCAATGCCAAAAGATTATGATATGTTTGCACAGCTTGTGAGCTAAATCCTTAGTGGGCAAGATCCATGTTGTATGCTTGTATTACACAACTTCTGGTTGATTCAGAATTGTTTTTAAAGTGAGCCATCAATCTTGGTGGGTATTTTTAGAAGCATTTCTATCAATTCTAACAAGGCCAAATTCACCTATTCAGCCCATTGGAAGGCAGCAGAAAGTTTTTTCACTTTGCCATGGGGCTTACCCTAAAATCTAGTATCTCCCAAAAGCATATTCTCAGACATAAAGGGAACTAAGAGAAATAGCAGGCATTTCTCTGTGTGAGTCATACCTACATGGAGCACTTTCTATTTGCAGTATATCATTTGCATTATCTTCTTAAACAAAGAGCAGCAAAATGCAATGACATGGCATGTTTCTGTCTCATTAGGTAATACTTGTTTTTTAAAAATAAGATGAGTCGGCTGGGTGAGAAGACTCACGCCTATAATCCCAGCACTTTGGGAGGCCAAGGTGGGTAGATCACCAGGTCAGGTGTTTGAGACCAGCCTGGCTAACATCATGAAACCCTGTCTCTACTAAAAATATAAAAATTAGCTGGGCCTAGTGCCACATACCTGTAATCCCAGCTATTCCAAAGGCTGAGGCAGGAGAATTGGTTGAACCCAGGAGGCAGAGGTTGCAGTGAGCCGAGATTATGCCACTGCACTCCAGCCTGGGTAACACAGTGAGACTCTGTCTTTGAAAAATAAAATAAAATAAAAATAAAAAAGATGAGTCAATTTCCATATGGCAATGCTTTTTATGTACACTAGACCCCTGTTAGATGATCTGGCTATTTAATTTTTTATTGCTATATCTTATTTGTACATATTTTTGTGGTACTTTTGATAATTCGATACATACATACAATGTTTAATGATCAAATCAGGGTAATTGGGATATCCATCCCTCAAACATTTATCCTTTGAATTGGGAACATTACAATTCTTCTATTCTAGCTATTTTGAAATGTACAGTAATTTATTAACTATAATTTACCTTCTGTATTAGAATACTAGAACTTACTCCTGAGCAATCTTTGCTTTCATATAAGTAAGAGTTAATATATTTTTTATAGAAATACAAACCTATATTAAAAGGTGAAGAAAAATTATTGTCTTGGGCTAGACAAGTCAGTGGGCTAGCAATGAATTTATCCAGGCGGTAGGGAGATCAGGAGGATTAGCATAATATGCTAATAAGGCATGCTCCACTTCCTTGGTCTTGGAGACTTGTTGCTAAGCAATACCCACTACAGCAGTGTAAAAGATATGAAAACATAATTCAGTTATAGAAACAATAAAAGCCCTTACATTTTCAAAGGAGGTTGCAATAATACATAATTTCAGGCCAAAACCACTCTGGAGCTCACATGAGGGTTGCAGAACGGTAGCAAATTATTTAGATTTATGAAGGGGTTGTGTGAGATTAGCAAAAACTTGATGGAAAATTGGGTTAAGCCTCACTGCCATTCATCACTCCCCTAGAGCAGGACAATAACCATAGGCACAATGACATTACAAGGAACCACAAGTACACAAGAGATTTATTTCACCAATATGATGCTATTAGATTGAAACTAGATTTAAAGTTCCTATTTTGAAGGTGGGATATTTCATTCACTTAAAATTGTTTCTAAAGTTAACAGACGTTTTCTGCTAAAAGAACAATATTAAAGACCAAATATTTTCAATCTTTGTATATATAAATATATCTCTTTTAAGCAATAAGTATTTTGGAAACATAACCTGAAATTAGTAGAATTCTGAGTTAATTTTTAGGACATTTTTTGTTATTAGTAAGTATACTTTGTTTGGATAATAAGCAACTTGGAGGCTGACCTGTAAATGCATTTATAATATTATATCCTTTTAATGCATTTATAATATCATAAATGACAACCAAGAGTGATAAGTTTTTAAAGAGGGATTAATTTCTGAAGGAGGATATATTGGCATTTCTAGTCATGCAGGGTTTATTTTAATTGAGTTGGGAAAATGAAGTATATTGTCATCACAAAGGCATTCTCTCTTGATTCTGTTGCTCGGATTTAAACATGACACTTTGCTAGACTACTGAATTTTAAAGTCCTTACTACATGAGAAGGATCCATTTATAATTTTATGTATGTTTTACATGTTGCCTGTAAATTCATCTCTGTATCTAAGACTAGCCCTTGTTAAGGTTATTAACTGTTTCAGATATCTGGGCAGCAGGGAACTACTGTCCAAACTGTCCAAACTATTCTAGAAATGTCTGATGAGCATCTTCACTCTATTAAGTAATAATTTGATGAAGTAACAGGTGTGATTTTGTACTTGTACTTTTATGCATCTCTCATTCATGTCCAATGACAAGACACTGCCATTCCATTTGTCTCAGGGGAGAGTTGTTCAGATTAGGCACTTCCAGCACCTATAATCAAATTTATGAGTTCCGTTGAAAGGAGTATTTAGGAGACTAGTAGATCAGCCAGCACTCTACCTCTCACCCAGACAGGTAGAGACTGCCACGCTGGAGGAACTGCAGGAGAGTTCAAAGAAGAGGCAGAGGTTCACACTGAAGTAGATTTTCATGACCTGGGGACAGTTGTGGTAGAAGGACATCAATTTAAAAATGTATATAAGTTGGGGACCTGAAAGTGGTAGAGACCTGTGTCTTGCCAAGCTCACTGAATCTCTGGTCAAAGGTAACTTCACCAAGTATCTCTCATAAATGGATGCCATGCATCTTTAGAAGGGTGAGGTTTTATGGTATATCTGAGTCTTCTGCCTCAGAAAGATGTGGGCATGCAGTGAAATCTTCCCTGTGCTTCTGGGAAGGGTACAGAAGGGCTGAAAGAGAAGCAGCAGCTGTGATGAATTTCACGGTAACTAAAAAGAGAGCAGAATGGCATACATGACCTCACGACCTGAGATTGTGGTGAGACCTGGGAGGGCCCTGTAGGGTAGGGGCCATGACTGAAATCCATCCCGGATGGATGTCTGTGCTCCTCATTGGGGAGCCATAGTGTCCAACCAAGCATCAAAGAGAACTAATACCTCGGCAGCTGAAGGAAGCAGTATTGCCCTATGTCGAGCAGTTTCAACTTTCTACTGTATACACAGGGAAATAAGTTACTTTTTCTTCAGTAACTACTCCCAGCTTTGCCAGGTCAATTAGCATTTCCTCAAAGGTAGATCCTTTAAAGGACATGTTGAGAAGGTTGCATAACTTCCTGGTTAAGCAATTTTAAACTTCTAACTTCATATTCGATTCCAAGCTTCTTCTCAATCGCAGTTCGTATCATCTAGGCAAAGCTTGTCTTAGGGAGGGGAATGCGATCTGCTTTCTTATCCCTCCTGTCAACCCAAGATTTTAAAGCAGAAAGGGAGCATTGTTTGGGCTAAGACTGTCTATCTCCTTTTTGTATTCCCTTTCTTTTTTTATCTTCCTTCATTTCTTTCTTCCTCTTTCCTCTCTGCCTTCCTTTTCACTTTCTCTTTTCTTCCTTTTTATTCTCCCTTTCCTTCTTTAATTCCTCCTTCCCTTTCCTTCATTCTTTTTTCCTTCATTCTTTCATTTTCCCATTTTCCATTCTTTTTCTTCTTTCTCTTTTTCTTCCCTTTTTTTTTCTGTATCATTCCTCCCTTCCCTCCATCTTTTCTTTCTTCCAATAACTTTTTATTGTTAAATATAACAATAACAAAAGTCATCTTAAATTCTTCTTTGCAAGGACAGTCCTGGGTTATCCCTGCTGTTTCAAGCAGTGCCCACCCATTTTTACTATCAAAGGTATAGAAGATTGAATGGCTCATTACATAGTCATGCTAAGTGTAACAGCATGTGAACCCAATGTATATTATCGCAAGATAACATTTATGTAGCTTCCATGGGCCCAGAAATAGCATGCTGCCAGTATTCAGGAAACTTCCTTCAGTTCCCTCCAAATCACTACCAAAAGTAACCACTGTCCTTACTTGCAACACTATGCTGGTTTTAAACATTTTAGAAAACAATTCTTTCATGAGATTCATTAATGTTGCTGAGTGCAGCTAGAATTCGTTTTCATTTTGGTACAATATGTCATTAAAAAATTCATTCCGTTGAGGGTAATTGGACAGTTTCTAGTTTTACAGTATTATGAATAATGCTGGTAGGAACATGTATATACATACCTTTGGTCTATACATTTCTTTGAGGAAAAACCGAAGGCAAGAGTTACTCAAATAGAGTTATGTAATAACACAACTGATTTTTTATGGATATATTTTTATTTCTCAGAATAACCCTTTGTGAATTTTACAATTTATGGACGAGAAGACTTAGAAATGTTAAATTTCATGTTCCAGCTCCTACAGTTATTAGAGGACTCATACTTAAATTTAGGGTTTACTCACTCTCATATATTGAAAATACTGCTAGTTGCCACTCCTCTACATACTCTCTCTGTGTCCTAAGCAGCAGAATCCCAATTTTCTCCAGGAAGCAAAGACTGGGTTTTCTAGTCTCTCATGAAACTAGGGGTGTTCTATTAGATATAAGCAAAAAGTTTAGGTGAGAATACTTGGAAGGGCCCTGAATGGGGACTGACTCTTTGAGGAGCCACATTCTTTTGTCTTTTCTCTACTTCCTTTTTCCTGCCCCAAACTTAGAGGCAATAGTTGGAGTTTCAGCAGTCATTGTGGACTATGAGGAGGCCCTCGAGGATGGGTTTGTCTGTTTCTCCTTTCAGGTCTATCAGTTTTGTTTCATGTATTTGAAGCTATTTTTACAAGATAAACAATCATATGGGATTGTTACATCCTCTTGGTGAATTAACACCCTTTATCGTGGTGAAATGAACCTTTATGCCTGATGTATAGTTTCCTAAGACTGCTGTAACAAATTACCACAAACTACATAGTTTCAAACAACATTTATTTTCTCATAAATCTGGAGGTTAGAAGTCAGAAATCAAGGTGTTGACAGGTCCCCTTCCCTTTCAAGCCTGAAGATAGGAATTCTTCCATGCCTCTTCTGTCTTCTGGTGATTCCCAGCAAATACTTAGGGTTTTTTAGCTTGTGACAGCATAAATGCAATCTCTGCCTCTGTCATCACATAGAATTTTCCCTTTGTCTCTGTGTCCATACTCCCATCTTCTTATAAGAACACCTGTCAAATTGATTTTGGGGCCCTTTCTAATTCAGTATGACTTCATCTTAAATTGACTAAGTCTACAAAGACCCTATTTCCAAGTGGGTGTGAATTTTGGGTGAGCATTAATTTTTAACGGGTGTTACTCAACCCAGTACATCTGGTAATATCCTTTGACTACAACTCATTTTCTCTTATGTTAATATAGCCAATCTAGTTTTATTTTTACTTGTGTTAGTATGGTATATCTTTTTTCATTCTTTTACTTTTAAACTATATGTGTTTTTATATTTAAATAATCTTTCCTATAGACATTATACAGTTGGGTCTTGCTTTTTTAAAAATCCAAGTTGAAAATTTCTGTTTTTTTTTTTTAATTAGAATATATGTAATGTAATTACTAATACATTTATCATCTTTCTCATTGTTTTCTATTTGTATTCTATCTTTTCTTTGTTCTCCTTTTCTCATTTCTCTTTCCTCTACATTATTGTTAACATTTTATGACTGCATTTAAATTATTTTCTTGACTTAAATGCTATAACTCTTTGCTTTATTACTTTATTGGTTGCTTTTTGGTTTATAGTTTATTTATTTATTTAATTTATCTTTTTTTTTTTTTGAGACTCCATCTCTGTCACCCAGGCTGGAGTTCAGTAACATGATCTTGGCTCACTGTAACCTCTGTCTTCCAGGTTTAAGCAATCCCTCTTCCTCAGCCTCCCAAGTATCTGGACTACAGGCATGCACTACCGTATCAGGCTAACTTTTGTACTTTTAGTAGAGAAGGGGTTTCACCATATTGGTCAGGCTGGTCTTGAACTCCTGACTTTAAGTGATCCATCTAACTTTGTCTCCCAAATATGGTATACACTTTTAACTTATTACAGTCTATATTAAAGTGACATGTTATTAGTTCACATGTATAAAATGTTTAAGCTAGAATACTTTCTTTACTTTCTCACTCTCCCTACCTCTGCCCCTGACCTTCATGCTATTATTTTTTGCATATCTTACTTATACCTATTTAATAAGCACCAGAATAAATTGTTAATTTTGTTTGAACATTAAATTATTACTTAAAGAGATTTAAAACAGTAAGAAAGGCATATTTACCATTTTGCCCACATGGTTACTATTTCTAATGTTCTTCTGTGTAAATCTATATTTCCAGCTGGTTTCATTTTCCTTCTGCCTGAAAGACTTGCTTTATCATTTCTTATAGTGTAGGTTTATTGATGATAAGTCATTTCAATTTATTTTTGTCTGAGAAAATTTTTATTTCACTTATGGTTTTTAAAAGGTATTTTCTGTAGGTATAGGATTCTACATTTTTATATCAATATTTTAAAGATGTTATTCTTCCATCTGCTGCCCATTTGAATTCTTTCTTATGGGAAATAGTAGAACACTTTTATTTTTGTTTTCCTATATCTTTCTATCTGGCTGCTTTTCCAATTTTCTCTTTATTACAGTTTTTGAGCATTTTGACTGTGATGCACCTAGAAAAATTTCTTCAGCTTGGGTTTCTTTAGTTTAGAGTTGGTTGACCCTTTCAGAGGTCAACAGTTTAGAGTTGTTGCTGCGTGTTTCTCTGGGTTTATAGTACTCATCGAATTTGGAAAATATTTGGACATTATTGCTTCAAATAATTTTTCTTTTCCCCTCATCTCTCTCCTTCCTTTTTGAGACTCCTATTTCCTTGTAACCTACCTGAATTGTTCCACAGCTTGCTGATGCTAGATTTATTTTTTAAATTCTGTTTCTTCCTGTAATGTTTAATCTGCCATTAATCACCAGTGAATTTTTCACTTTTTACATTTTAGTTTTGATGTGTAGAAATTCAGTGTGGATCTTTTGTATATTTTTCATGATTCTCTTCTATTTTTTAACATATTTAATGAAACTGTAATAACTTCTTTAATATTACCTGTTTATTCTAACATTTATGTCAATTCTAAGTCTGCTTCTATTGATTTTCTTCATGAGTTATATTTTCCTGCTTATTTGAATGCCTGGTAATTTTTCTTTCCAGCCATTGTATATTTTACCCTGTTGGGTGCCAGGTATTTGTATTCCTATACACAATCTTGAGATTTGTGATGGGATGCAGTTTAGGTACTTAGAAACAATTTGATCCTGTATTAACCATTCTTGGATTTGTTAGGTTGGAAAGAAGCAATGCTCAGTCAAGGCCTGTTACAAAAGCAATGCCTTTCTGTGTGCTCTGCCCAGTACTTTGTGAATCATAAACTTTCAGTCTGGCTCGTGGTAATTGGCCCATTTCCAGACCTCTCTGAATGTCAGACCCTATTACCTCTAATTATTTTGTGTTCTTTCTCCAGCCTCAGGTGTGTTCCTCACATATAGGTGCCGATCAATAATCAGCTAAATACTTAGAGGGTTTCTTTACAAATCTCTGGAGTTATCTTTTTGTGCAGCTGGATTCTCTCTAGTCCATCCTGAAATACTCTCTGCCTTATTCTACTCAAATCTCATCTTTGTATTTGTATTCAGAGGGTCGGCTGGGTACCTCCTGAAGTTTTATTTTCCTTTACTATGGCCTGGAAACTCTCTGAAGACAGTAAGCCAGAGAAATTGGAGGACTCAGTTCATTTGTTCTTATTTCTCAGGGGTCATTCTCTTTCATTGCATGATGTCCAGTGTCTTGAAAACTATTGTTCTATACATCTATTTTATTTTATTTTGTCTTATTTCTCTTTGTTTATGTTCTATACATTTTATCCTGATTATTTATGCCAGTCAGGAGAGGAAATTCATTGCCTGATACTCTATCTTGGCAAGAAGTAGAATTCATTTTGATATATTTAAAATATTGACATTGCATCTAGCAGTTTCGTTAGCCTCACTTTTTATAACATGTTAGGTAGATTCTTGGCATTTTAAACATACACAGTCACATCATCCACAAATATTTACAGTTATATTTCTCTCCTTTTCCTTTGTCAAGCCCCCACCCCCTCCTACTTCAAAGAGAAAATAGAGGCCCCAAAGCAGGGTATCAAGGTGATGCTAGCCTCATAAAATATATTTGGAAGTATTTTTTTCTAGCTCTATTGTTGGAAGAGTTTAAGTTGTGTTGATAATAACTCTTTGAATGTTTGGGAGAAGTCAGCCATGAAGCAATCTGATTTGGGTTTTCCTTTATTGGAAGACTTTAATTAATTTCTCATCTCTTTATTTGTTTTTTGGTCTTTTCAGGCCATTTTATCCAATTCAATAAGGGTAGGTTGTGTTTTTCTAGAAATTAATCCATTTCCTTTAGGTTACTTAATTCATGACATATAATTGCTCATAACAATCCTTTATGATCCTTTTTATTTCTGAGGCATCTGTTGTTATATCTCCACTTTCATTTGTAATTTTACTTAGTTGAGCTTTCTCCATTCTTAGTTCTCTAGGTACAAGTTTGTTGATTTTGTTAATTTTTTTCTAAGTATCAACTTTTGGTTTTATTGATTTTTTTCTGTTCTTTATTTGATTAATTCTGTTGTGATCTTTACTTTTCCTTCCTTCTGCTACCATTGGGTTTAGTTTGTTCTTTTTTCTTCTAGCTCCTTAGGACATAATGTTAGGCTATTTATTTGGAATATTTCTTTTTTTAAAAAAATGGAGGCATTTATTGCTATAAGCCCTTCCCTTAGACCTGTATTTGATGCATCCCATAGGTTTCCATATATTGTATTTTCATTGTCATTTATCTCAGGAGATTTTAAATTTTTCCTTTTGATTTCTTCCTTGACCCATTGGTTGTTCCAGGAGCATGTTGTTTGATTTCCACATATTTGTGAATTTTCTGAGATTATTTTTGTTAATGATTTCTAGTTTCACATCATCGTGCTGAGAAATGGTACTAGATATTATTTCAGTCTTCTTGAATTTGTTAAGACTTGTTTTGTGGCCTAATGCATAGTCTATCCTGGAGAATGTTCCATGTGTGCTGGAGAAGAATACATACTCTGCTGCTGTTCATTAAAAAATCCTATATATGTCTGTTAGGTCCATTTGGTCTAAAGTACATTTTAAGTCCAGTATTTTCTTGTTAATTTTCTATCTTGTTAATCTGTGTATTGTTGAACATGGGATAATGTAGTCCCTCACTGTTATTATATTGTTCTCTATTTCTTTTTTATGTTCATTAATATTTGCTTTATAAATTTAGGTACTCCAATGTTGGGTGCATATGTATTTACAGTTGGCTGTCCTCTTGATGAATAGACCCTATTATCATTACAAAATAACCTTCTTTGTCTCTTATAACAGTTTTTGACTTGAGGTCTGAGTTTATCTGATATAAGTTCAGCTACCCCTGTTCTCTTTGGCATGGTACTATTTTCCATTCTTTCGTTTTTTAGCCTATGTATGCCCTTAAGGCTAAAATGGGTCTCTTCTAGGTAGCATATAGTTAGGTCTTTATTAATTCATTTAGCCCTCTGTTTTTTGATTGGAGAGTTTCCTCCATTTACATTCAAGAATTTACTACTGCCATTTTGCCAATTGTTTTCTGGTAGCTTTGTAGCTCCTTTGCATATTTTTTCTTCTCTCTTTGTCTACTGTTCTGATCGGTTATTTTCTGCAGCGCTAAGCTTTTATTCCTTTCTATCATTTATCTGCTGTCATTTTGTTTTGTTTTCTGTTTGTTTTGCTTTGTGGTTATCATGGCACTTACATAAAATATAGCTATTTCATGCTGATAGCTAGTTAACTTCAGTCACATACACATTCTCTAAACCTTTTTGTCTCCCATTATTTATATTTTTGTTTTCAACATTTACCTTTTTACGTTGTATATTTCTTACCAACTTACTGAAGCTAGAGTTACTTTTAACTATTTTGACTTTAGCCTTCATACTAGATATTTGAAAGATTTATATACCACCATTAGAATAATGATCTATTCCAAATTTAATTATGAATTTACATCTGTCAGTCAGTTTTATAGTTTCATGTTTTTATAATAGTAATTGTCACTTTTTTGTTTCCAATTGAAGCACTCCCTTAAGCATTTATTCTAAGGCATGTCTAGGGGTGATGAATTCCCTCAGCTTTTGCTTCGCTGTAAAATATTTTATTTCTCTTTCATTTCTGAAAGACAGGTTTGATGAATATAGTATTTTTGCCAGGCCATTTTTTTTTTTCTTAGAGCACTTTCCATATATCATTACGTTTTCCTCTGGCTTGCAAGGTTTCTGCTGAGAAATCCCTATAGTCTAATGGAGATTTCATTGGCTATCTCTTGACTTTTTCTGATTTTAAAATTATTTGTTTGTTTTTGACTTTTTTATTGTACTATGCCTCAGTGAGGGGCACTTTGGGTTGAACCCGCTTGGGACAGTTAAGCTTCATAAATCTGCTTGTTCATATATCTCCCAAAACTGAGGAAGTTTTCAGCAATTATTTGATTAATGAACTTTCTGTGACTTTCTCTCTCTTCTCCATCTGAAATTCTTATGATGTTAAAATTTATTCACTTAATGATGTCCAATAATTGTCATAGGTTTCCTTCCTCTTTTTATGTAGTTTGCTGTTGAAGCTCTCACTTGTATTTTTTATTTTAATCATTGATATCTTCAGCTTTAAGACTTTCGTCTGGTTCTTTTATATGACATATATTTCCTCATTGAATTTTTTATTCAGATAGTGAATTATTTTCTTGATTTCATTGAATTACCTACCTGTATTCTCCTGTATCTTGCTGAGCCTCCTTAAGGTTATTATTTTAAGTTTCTTTTCAGGTAATTTATAAGTTTCCATTCTTTGGTGTCAGTTACTTGCAAATTATTGTATTCTTTTAGTGGTGTCATATTTCCTTCCTTTTTCTTCTTTCTTATGATCCTATGTTGATGTCTGTACATCTGATGGAGCAGTTGAGTCTTCTAGTTATATATTTCTGGCTTTCATAGGGAAAGACTTTTATTTGCAAATGAGTTGGACAGAGTGTGTTGGCTCTGGGTTCAGCTGGGCATGGTGTTATAGTCTACATACACGTTCTTCAATTGTGATCAATATCAGTGATGACTGCAGGCACTTCAGTAGACTGGGCTTTAGGAGATTGTGGCAGGGGTGCTTCCAGGGATAGTTGTTAAGGTTCATAGTGGCAAAGTTTTTAGGATTCTTTTATTTTCTTCCCCCACAGTGGGAAACTTAGCTGACAGGGTCCCTACTGGTGTTGGGTCTGACATAGGACAAATGCAGCACAGAAGCACTGTGTTCTAGGGTACAGCTGCTGAGAGTGGCTGTGGAGCTGCTATGCTGGTCTCAGTGTCCTACTGAACTATTGTAGCACCTTTGATATGAGTGAAGGTTTACTTCCTGAGACACAGCAGATGCAGGTCTCCCACCAAGCTTAGCACTGTAATTCTAAAGGCACTCTTTGGTGGCTCATCCCCAGGGGACAGAGATGTAACTGTGACTCTGATCCTGCAGCACTGGCACAACTCCAGGAAAGGAAGAATGTTCCATAGTTTCAGGCCCTAGGAAGAGGGCACAGCTGCCATCCAGGTCCTGGAGCCAGCAGTGCTTAGTGGCAACTTGCACAAGAAAAGGGAGATATTGCAGAGTGGTGACTGGACCCTGGAGTCGTGCAACACAATAGTGGCCCAAGCTCTGTACATCCTAGTGTAGCAGCAGCAGCAAGGACCCAGGAATGGTAGGAAAGCTGTGCCTTGGGCCCTAGCTGGTATAGAATACTGTAAGGGTGGTACCACTCCCCAAGAAGATAGGATATCTTAGCAATTCAGACTCTGGAAGGTTGGTTCTGATCTAGGGAGGTGAGACACTGTGGATCTTTGGCCCAGAGAGTGAAGCAGCACAGCTCAGGAGGGCCCTATTTCCTTGGTGGGTAGGGTGCTATGTCAGCTCAAGCATAAGGGTGCACATGGGTGTTCTGCTAGACTGATGATCCAATTCTGGGAAAGGGAGAATGAGGTGGGGCACTGGATTGGTTCAGGTTCTACAGGATGAGGTTGCTATGCAGGCTTGGGTGTAGCTTCTCTGTTGCACACATGATCCTGGTACCCAGGGAGAGCAGAGTGCCACACTGGCTTTGACACCGAGGTTATGGCTCCTCTCTTCATCTGGAACTCCAATTTCAGGGGATGAGGCACCAGGTTGGTTCAGACACTAGGGGGCAGAGTTGCTCCACTGGCTCAGTAAGGATTCTCTGCTGAGCCAGAGCACTTGGTCCCTGAAAGGCAGGATACCCCATGTGCCAAGGTTACAGCTGCTCTCTTGGGCAGAAGCTCCAATTTCCTGAGCACAGGGCACCAGATTAGTTCAGGTGCCAAGAGTATGTAGCTGCTCTGGTAAATCCATTAAATATTACTCACTGGGCTGAAGGGTATGGCCCCTGAGGGACAACGTGCTGTATTGGCTTTGCACCAGGGTCATAGCTACTCTCAAGCTAATGCTTGGATTCCTGTGGAGCAGGCATTAGATTGACTTGAGCATTAGGGAATACAGCTGCTCTGTTGGGTCTAGTCTTTGAGTAGCTGGAGTTGGAGGGAGCAGCAACTGGGATGGAGGAGGTAGAGTGCTTCCTATGCAGCTTATTTCAAGGTGGTGGGGGGCTACAGAAGCTCAGTGAGGAAATGGTATCCTATGTGAAAGTGGTGCAATGATGGCAAAGCCTCAGGGATAGAAGGGTGGAGGCGACTGGCCCCCAGAACAGGACACACTCTAGCAGTAGCTCTGGTTTTAAGATGGTGCAGTACAGTAGCAGTTTGGTTCACAGGATGCAAGGCACAACATAGGCTCCTCTGAAGTAGTGCAGCCATGTGGATTCTATGCAGTTCCCTAACCTGGGCTCAGGGTCTGTGAGGGTTGCAGAATCCTTTAGTAGTGAAGACTGTGAGTCTCCTGCACAGTGATGGAGGCTGCTAGGGGCCTTCTGCCCCTTACCTTTTCCTTGCAAGAAGTCCCTCCTGTTCCCAAACTGATCTCAACTGAGGAAAAAGAGAGTGTGTTGGACACAGGTATTTCTTTCTCTTCTGGATGTGGCCATCCTGAGTTTTTGCACTCTACAGCATTTCTGCCACTCCCTTGCTGTCCTCCAGCACTCTCCTTTAGTCACTCTGGTTGAAATGTAGTTGTTTATTCATCATTTGGGTCCTTTTTTGTTGGCGTACAAGTGTTAGGCACCTCTAGTGAGCTGTCTTGCAGACATCACTCTCTGTAGCATTTCATCATGAAAAATTTATTTGTAGAACTGTGCCTGTCCTACATCTTCTTTCTCAACTGATTATTTGAATATTGGACATCTAGGACTGAATCTCTGATCTTTGCTCTCTTGTTCTTCACCTCTTCTTATTGCTGTTCCTATTTCTGAGAAATTTCCTTAAAATTTTCTACTGAATTTCTCCTTAATAGTAACTTTTAAGTGCTCTTTTGTATTTTCTTGGAATATTTGATTTTAAAGCTTCTTGAAACTGCCATTGCAAAGTTTTAACTGAGATTGTGGAAGAGATCTTACCTAACCAACTCTGTCTTGCTTCTAACCTCCAGTCTGTCCTTGTGCATTCCTGGGTGAAGGCTGAACTAACTTTGAGAGGAACTTCCTTTATAGTTTAAAACAGACAACAATAGCCCTTTCCCAAGACAAACCTCTTTCTTGCCTGGGGACTAGACTGCCTTTGTAGGACTAACAAATGAGCCCCAAGGTTCAAAATTATGGTTTCAGAGTCATGTAGCTGGAGGCTACAAGATTCTCACCCTCCCTAAACTGCTGCTAAGATCTGTGCTTGAGATATTTTGCAGACCCTGAACTTGATGAGTCAGCTGGCACTACCCATATCAATAAATTGGTTCATCTCATCTGTGGCCCCCACCCAGGACCTGACTCAGCACAAGAGAACAGCTTCAACTCCCTATAATTTCATCTCAGACCTAACCAGTCAGCACTCTCAACTCACTGGCCTTCTTCTACCCACAAAATTATCCTGAAAAGCTGATCCCCCAATGCTTAGGGAGACCGATTTCAGTAATAATAAAATCTGATCTCCGGCACAGCCAACTCTGCCTGAATTACTCTTTCTCTATTGAAATTGCCCTGTCTTGATAAATCAGCTCTGTCTAGGCAGCAGGCAAGGTGAACCTATTGGGTGGTTACACTCTTATTCTTATTTTAATTTATTTTTAGCGTTTTAAAAGATATTTTGTTCATTGCCCTGCCCATTATCTCTAATTCCTTTTTGTGCATATGTTTGTTTCTATTTTTGTTTTTCACACTGGAGTCTTTTCTCAAACACTGGGTGACTTGTATGGAAAGGCACTGATATGGTTTGGCTCTGTGTATTTCTACCCAAATCTCATGTCAAACTATAATCTCCATAATCTCCACATGTCAAGGGTGGGACCAGGTAGAGGTAACTGAACCATAGGGGCAGACTCCCCATGCTGTTCTTGTGATAGTGAGTGAGTCTCACAAGATCTGACCATTTTTTAAGCATCTGGCATTTCCCCTACTTGCACTCACCCTGTCCTGCTGCCCTGTGAAGGTGCTGCTGCTATTTTGCTTTCTGCCATCATTGTAAGTTTCCTGATACCTCCCCAGCCATGCGTAACTGTGAGTCAATTAAACGTCTTTCCTTTATAAATTACCCATTCTTAGGTACTTCTTTATAGCAGTGGGAGAAGGGACTAATATAGGCAGTCACCCAAAAGCTGATGGGAGGCCCCTTGTGCTTGCTCAGGACTTATAAATTTGTTGGCTACTTCGCAGGTTGAATCATCAGTTGTCGGTTTCTGTAGCCAATTTCTTTTGCATTAATTGGCACCTCCAAAGGGGAATCATCCAACATCCTGAGAGGATATTACTGCCCACATTTTGAGAACAGTTTATTACAAGAGGAGTAGATAATTCAACATTCAGAATATAGAATTTCAATTAATCTTCTGTGTTTAGTGCAGTAACCACTCAGCTGTGCTTTTGGTCTCCACATCCAGTCCCTGGTTCATTGTAGACAGTGATTAAATTTCCAGTCTCCTGCAGAGAAGACACAGGAGCAGCAGCCCGGCTGTATGTTGACAGGATCTGGGTTCTAACTGCTTTTATCACAGACTTAGCGCTAGTGTTCCTGCTTTGGGCTCCACCTCTAACAAAAAGTTTTAGAAATACTGAGCTCCTTTAATTATGGGTTACTCTGCTGCATGAAGTAACTTGTTTTTAGGTTTCCCTCACTGCCACTGTATGTTTCAGAAACTTCTGGTCTTCAAGTTCAGTTGTAACTCCTTCCTTTGCTTTACAGCTTTTAAAATTTATTGTTGTAATTTCCTCTCATCATCCTTGACTTTGTGAATTTATGCTTAAAATTTCTTTTACTGTAGCATATTTATACAATGAAGTATGATATAGCAATAAGAATGATATTTTTATAGCATTGATCTACAGTTAATATAATTAATATGGAAGAAAATAAGCCAGACACAAAAGAATTCATATTCTGTGATTTCTTTTATATCAGGAAAAACCTGGAAAAATTAATCTATGTTGTTGTATGTCAGGGTAACAAATACATTTGGAGCAACTATAGTGATTGGCAGTGGGATGAGGGAGTTCTTGGGATGCTTAGAAGGTTCTGTTTCTTGCTGTGTTTGCCGCTTACACGTACATGTTCATTGTTGAAAATTCATCCGGCTTTATACTTACGATCTGTGCCTTGTATTGTGTGAATTATATGGTTTACTTCAAACTTTTAAAAGTTCAGTTATTGCCATTTCAGTAAGTTCTGGAACACAATAAAAGTCAATGCATAGATCGCATCTATGATTTTTAACCTAAAGTGCCACATTTGCACAGTATTTCTTCCTAATTTACTATGTGTCTGTTACTAAAATACCTTTCATTTTACCTGGGGACACATTTAGAAAAGTCATGAAGCAAAGTTAATTATGCATTTTATATTTATATTCCTCTAAATCTCCAGCAACATGTTCTGCTTAGGCAGTGGGTTAACATGTGATATGCTTATGTGGAAAGGGTCTTTATCTAGTAGTCAGAAAACTAGTGTTATCCTAGATAGAATCTTATGTTCTAATTTCATCATACAGATGACCTCTTCTAAATTTAGTTTGTTTGCCCCATTAACATTTATTTTCTTTAGATTTTCTACTATAATAGCAGTGCTGTATCATTATAAAGTCTTTAAACTAATCTACTGTGCAAATACATGCATAAATAGTTTTAAATGAAGGTAAAATGTAATAAAGTAGTAAACCATGTGGCTTTTTAGGCAAGTCTGTCCTGAATATCCCTCGTTTTTCTCATTACCAAATACAGCTCTTCTTGAAACTGCCTTTTAAAAAATTATAACAGTGACAAAATTATGACAGTGAGAGAGATCTGATCTAACTAACCCCCATCTTGCTGTAACCCCCAAACTGCCCTTAATTATTCCTGGGCTTCAGCCAGACTAACTTTGGGAGACATTTATGGTTTAAATGATAGTAGCCCTTCTCCAAAACTAAACCGCCTTTGTAAAGCTAATGAAAGACCGCCAGGATAGGAGGATAAAGGACCTGAGTTCTGCTAAGGCACAGCATAAATGATTGTCAGCCTATATTCTGGAGGTCACAAGATTTGCAACTTGCCAATTATTCTTGCAGATAACATCACAATTGTGGAACCTAAGATTGACTTTTTGAGATATATTTATTTATTTATTTATTTTGAGATGGAGTTTCGCTCTTGTTACCCAGGCTGGAGTGCAATGGCGTGATCTCGGCTTACCACAACCTCTGCCTCCTGGGTTCAGGCAACTCTCCTGCCTCAGCCTCCTGAGTAGCTGGGATTACAGGCACATGCCACCATGCCCAGCTAATTTTTTGCACTTTTAGTAGAGATGGGGTTTCACCATGTTGACCAGGATGGTCTCGATCTCCTGACCTCGTGATCCACCCGCCTCGGCCTCCCAAAGTGCTGGGATTACAGGCTTGAGCCACCGTGCCCAGCCAACTTTTTGAGATATCTTTTCAGGTTTTTGCATGGGATGGCTCCATGCATGGGTGCAATGGCCCTACCCAGAAGCTGACACCTTGGCCCACCAAACTATCCTTTAAAAACCCTAGCCTCTGAGTTTTGGGGGAGATAGATTGGAGTGATAACTCTGTGTTCTACATGGCGTGACCAGTCTGGTGTCTATTGAACTTTTTCTTTATTGCAGTGCTATGGTAGCAGTGAATTGGCCTTGTCGGTGCGGTAGGCAGGAAGAACACGTCAGGCAGTTACATACTCAGTCTTCTCCAGGTCACAAACTAAAATCAAGCACCTTTTATTCTAGAATTTCTCAACTCAGTAATACCTTTCCTTACACTATTTGCTTCTGCTTTGCCAGTTTCTCTAAACTTGGACTGATCAATTTGATTTCTTCTTTTGGATGTCAAACTATTAGTGACCCTCCTTCCATTATATATGTTTAAACTGAGTAAATAAAAACTTTACTCTCTATTATAAAAGAGAAGTGGAAAATATAGGTTACAGATCTTAATTTTAGTATATTAATAATCAAGCTATCTTCTGTGAAATGATTGGTGTTATATTGATGCTAAATTTAAAATTAACAGCCACTAATGCTTGAAATATGGATTATGTAGGATCAAAGTGGTTTCCAATAACAAAACCCCAATTCAACTAGCTTAAACACTGGGATTTAGTTTAGTGTCTCATATAACAAGACATCTATAGGTAGGTAAATAGAAGGTAAGGCTCTCTCCATCACTCTACCCTACACTCTCTGATGTATTAACCTTGTTCTCAGGCTTGCTACCCTCCTGGTTGCAAAGTGGCTGCCAGCATTCCAGGTATCACATTCCCATGTGAAAATACTCAGAGGAAGAAGATACTATTTTTTTCTGTGAGTTTTTTTCTTTCTTCTAAAGAGAAAAACAAAAATTTTCTTGAATTCCCTGGCAAATTTTATTTAATTCTCATAGGTCAGAATTACCTCATCTTTTCATGCCTAAATCAAATCACTAGTAATAGGAATGAGATTACAATAACTGGTTTCAACAGATCACAATTTCCTTCGGACATAAAGATAGAATCCCCTTCAATGAAGGGTGAATTATTGAACAAAGTTCTTATTCTGTTTACAAGGGAAAAATGAGTATGACATGATTATTTCTTTAAAAAGCAGTGGAATGTAGTATAATTCAGTCTACTATTTGCTTCATTTCTTTCACTTCTTTTCTTCTATTCAAATCCACAGACTTTTCTTTATCTCCACTATCATGATGCTAACCAAAATTATTAATATTGTTACCAGAAAGGAGTCCCAGTCCAGGCCCAAGAGAGGGTTCTTGGACCTTTCATGAGAAAGAATTTGGGGCATGTCCATAAAGTGAAAATAAGTTTATTAAGAAAATAGAGGAAGAGGGCCGGGTGTGGTGGCTCAAGCCTGTAATCCCAGCACTTTGGGAGGCCGAGGTGGGTGGATCATGAGGTCAAGAGATCGGGACCATCCTGGTCACCATGGTGAAACCCCGTCTCTACTAAAAAAAATACAAAAAATTAGCTGGGCATGGTGGCGCACACCTGTAATCCCAGCTACTCGGGAGGCTGAGTCAGGAGAATTGCCTGAACCCAGGAAGTGGAGGTTGCGGTGAGCCGAGATCAAGCCATTGCACTCCCGCCTGGGTAACAAGAGCGAAACTCCGTCTCAAAAAAAAAAAAAAGAAAAAGAAAGAAAATAGAGGAATAAAGAATGCCTACTCTGTAGGCAGAGCAGTGGCATGGGCTGCTGGACTGAGTCCACTCATAGTTATTTCTTGATTATATGCTAAACAATGGGTAGATTATTGATTAGTTTTCCAGGAAAAGGGTGGCCATTTCCTGAAACTGAGGGCTTCTCCTCTTTCAGACCATATAGAGTAGCTTCCTGACGTTGCCATGGCATTTGTAAATTGTCATGGCACTGGTGGGAGCATCTTTTAGCATGCTAATGCATTATAATTAGCAGTGAGAAACAGCAGAGGTCATAATTAATCCATGAGCAGTGAGGATCACCAGAAAAGTCACTTTCATTGCCATCATGGTTTGATGGTTTTGGCTGGCTTCTTTACTGCATTCTTTTGTTCAGCCAGGTCTTTGGGACCTATGTTTTATACTGACCTCCTATCATCTTGTGACTAAGAATGCCTAACCTCCTGGGAATACAGCCCAGTAGGTATGGGCCTTATTTTAACCAGCCCCTTTTTAAGATGGAGTCACTCTGGTTCACATGCCTCTGACAGTATCTCTTTTCTTGACTTCTGTAGTAGATTCTTAACTGGTCTCCTTGTCTACGCCATGACTTCCTCTGATGTACCTTTCACATTATAAATGGTGTGCTACTGTGTGTGTGTGTGTGTGTGTGTGTGTGTGTGTGTGTGTGTGTACCTATGTGTATGCATGTGTGGAATATGATTACATCTATGCTTAAATTTTATTTTTATGATGGCAATGATACTTAACATGAGATCTTTCCTATTAATAAATTTTTAAGTGTACCATACAGTATTGCTAACTTGCTGTTCATTGATTATAAAAAGCTTCAGTTGTGTATGACCTATGAATTCTAAAAAATCTGCTATACGACGTGCCAAATCTTACATAGCAATCGGGTCACTCTCAGTCTAGGCTTCTGTGTTCCAGGCATACTGACCTTTTTTCCTTCCTGGAACATGCCTAATTCTCTTAGTTCTGACTCAAGGTCGTGCACATTTTCTTTTTTCTGAAAAACTCCTCTCTTTTCCTTTCTTCTATTCTCTCACCCACACCATCTAAGTCAGAGCTCAGTTCAGACATCAATTCCATGAGAACTTTCTGAGTCTCCATTCTAGATCCAGCCTCTATTCCAACACGTCTTTATAACTACTGATTTCAGTTAAGTTTAGGTTTAGCTACATCTAAGAAAAATATACAAATGAGTGTCTTATACAAAATAGGGTTTTATTTTTCCCTTGTATAAAGTCAGAAGTAAGCCAATCAGGACAGCTATAGCAGCTCTATGACATCAAGAACCCAGGCTTTTCTTTTATTCTGTTCTATCATCCAGAGGAAATTGATATATTTTACCCCAAATACATTTATTTGACATATTATTAAATGGCCACCCATTAGCCAGCAAACAGAAGTGGCCTTGCAAAGTTGTTTTTGTGTGAGGAGTGTTGGGGGAAATTTGCATCTGTAGAGAATCTTCATTAATGCAGCTATGCCCCTCCCCTTCCTGTTCCCTTTCCAGGTTCAGGAGAGATTGAGAGTCTGACAGCTATAAAAGTCCGAAAGGAAACATTTACCATCTGTTCTCTCTGAGGGAGGTTCCATCTACATAGCAAGACCACCTTTGCTAGCCAAGCTTCTTCCTTCTTTCTCTCTTAATCTGTCTTACCACTAAACCTGATTAATCAACATAACCTATTCCTGGCCGTGCTCCAAGTCTACATTCTTTATTGCAGCCTCAGGATGGTATATAAATCTGTATAACTCATTGGAAAGTTGGTTCTTCATTCTGAAGACTCCCATTATACATGTTAAATGCATTTGTATATTTTTTCTCCTATTAATCAATTTGCCTCAAGTCAGTGATTTTTAGCAAACCTTTAGGGGGCCAAAACCTTCCACAATCCTTAGGACCTGACTTTCATCCTCAGAGACAATGATTTATCACAAGATTGTCCTTGCAGCTCTAGCCTTCCTGTCTCTAGTCCAGGCAACAGGGAGGAGAAGAGGTAAGGTCAGAAGACAAATTTTGAACTTCCAGCAAAATCATCCCCCTGTAAAGAATTTTCTCAAAAACCTTACCCAATAACCAACAACTTCTGCTAACTACTACTTCTTCTTCTTCTTCTTCTTCTTCTTCTTCTTCTTCTTCTTCTTCTTCTTCTTCTTCTTTTTAAATGAAGTCTTGCTCTGTCACCCCGGCTGGTGTGCAACCTCTGTCTTCTGGGTTCAAGTGATTCTCCTGCCTCAGCCTTTTGATTAGCTTGGAATATAGGTGCCCGCCACAACACGTGGCTAATTTTTGCATTTTTAGTAGAGATGGGGTTTCACTATGTTGGCCAGGCTAGTTTCGAGGCCTCAAGTGACCTGCCTGCCTTGGCCTCCCAAAGTGCTGAGATTACAGGCGAGAGCCACCATGCCCAGCCTAACTTCTGCTAACTTCTTTTAGTCATCTGTCTCTTCGAGAGAGTCTTTTATCCATGACTCTTTGCAAATATGTATGTGTATATATGTGTGTGTGTATACACATATATGCAATTATTTGTGCATATGTGTATATACATGTATTCGTGTGTGTGTGTGTGTGTGTGTGTGTGTGTGTATGCACACAAATAATTCCTTCTCATAGTTAGTTCAGCCTATGCCCAGGAATGAACAATGAAAACTTAAAGGTTAGAAGGAAGGTTAGGAGTCAGTTAGGTCTGATTTCTTTCACTGTCATAATTTGTTCAGTTATAATCTTGCAAAGGTGGTTTCAATTATATTAATTTGTTTCAACTAATCAAGATTTATTTCTGACATAGAGATAGAATGCCCTTGAATGAAGGGTAAATTCTTGAACAAATTTGTTACTCTGTTTATAAGGCAAAAATGAATAAGACATGAATATTACTTTAAAAAGCCATAGAAAGTAATATAATTCAGTTTACTATTTGCTTCATTTCTTTCACTACTTTTCTTCCATTCGAATTTATAGACTTTTCTTTATCTTCACTATCACGATGCTAGTCAAAAAATATTAATATGGTTACTAGAAAAACAACTATATACATATAGCTTTTCAGCTGAGTATATTGCTGATAATATAAGGACCTGTTACTGAGGAAGAAATAGACGACAGAGAGAGACTAGGCAACTAGCAAGCTTTCCCACATAAGTCTCACTATTCATAGTTATGTATTTGTGTGATAATGTATGTTTTCCCTTTCATAGTATAGCCCATGGAGGGGGTCTCTATCCTAGCACCTAACTCATAGGGGAGAATAAATATTTGTTGAATGAATGAATGAATTTGCCTAGTACATAATATCTTCTTTGATATTGACTCTCACTTGTTCTTGCAATTTGAGTCACCATATAAAGCCACTTGTTGGATGGTTTTGAAAACTGGGCAACATGGACTGCATGAGATTTAGCCAATACAGACATAGACATGTCTTCCTTTTAATAAAAGACTCTGACCAAAAATTTGTGTAAAGACATTTTATAGTTCAACTGAAATATATGCAAATGTTCCAGCCTCTAGAAAGTACCTGACCCACCCTGAACTGCTTTGGCATTCCAAGTCCGTCTTACATTAATATTGTGTTTCAAGAGAGGCATTTTGCTAAGTTTAGAACCTTTAATAACTCATGAGCTAAAAAAAAAAAAAAAAATTTTTAATCAAGCCCTAAACTTTGTGGACCCAGTTCATTTACCCTTGGCAGAATGCAGCTTCCAACAGAACAGCTTATATAGCTGATTATAAAAAGCTGTTCCCAGGACAGACAGTGAGTCCAAGAAAGAAAACATCTCAGTAGTGATCTGATGATTGAACTGTTGAAGAGTGAGATGTGTAATAACAAACATTCCTTCCTCCAAACGCAATTTTAAAAGCCAGATGGAAAAATAACATAAGACAAGCATATTCTTCAATTTAACAAATTTCAGGTCCAGCTGAGAATTTGGGTGAAGATAGGCATAAAACACTAGTCAAGGATCTCTTCAAAAATATGGAATTTTAATGTCATATGCATAGCATTCTGCTAGTCCCTAGGCAGCTCATGCACCCACAATGTTAATATTATTCCGGCTCAAAATTATTTCTTTGCTTTAATTTATGAAATTAATGTACTATGTAAAGAGAGTCTGGAGGTCACCACCCAACTACTCATGAAAAGAGGGGTTGACAAAGGAAAGAATATAATTTTTGCTAATGGATAACTGGTGAATTGACAGGGTCACTTTTATCTTCCTCATCTTAGACTACTTGCATCATCTTAGGTAATCAAAAGAGAACCACCACTAGAGAGGGTCTGAACTCTGAATTTCAATGAAAAAGAAAAAACAAAATGAAATAAACAAGATAAATGCCCCACCCCTGCAATGAAACTCACATTCAGCAAGTCCTGTACATTCTGTGCTCCCTAGATTTCAGGCATCATGGGGCTGCAATGGTGGATAAAACAAATGCGGTTCCTACGCTCAGGACTTCATATCTTCATAGGAAGAAAGCCTAGAACCACCTGATTTGCAGTTGACATGTTTCATTCATTAGCAGAGTGTATTTAAAACAAGAAAATGATTATAATAATCATAATGAAACAACTTCTAATCAGTTTCTTTTTTTGCATATTTTGCAATTGATTATTGCAAAAAAAATCAATTCTTCTATTGATGAATATCACAAACTTCAATCCTTTTAAAAATATTATTCTGCATGCATTTAACAAATCTGACAAAAGAACAAGTATCCAGTTTACTTGCATTGTAACTATGATATTATAACTGAACAATTAACATATATTTAAAACCATTAGGTACAGGTAACAATGAAAAACTTAAATGTATTAATCGGATGGCATCCTACCACTATGAACATGTTCATGTAACACTACTAGTAATTACCCTGAAGCACAGGCAAATGTAGATGGAGGACTTTCCCTAAGAAGCAAGTTTAAGGGATTAAATATCATCATCATCACTACTGAGAATAAAGCTGCTGCCAATAGATAGGGGCCCTTCTTCAACACTCCCAAAACCACCCAAAGTCCCCCTCTCATCAGAATCATCAAACAACTTCTCATTGGAATCTTCCTCCTCATCAAACAACTTCTCATTGGAATCATCATCTTTGAACAACTTTTCATCAGCATCTTCATCTTCTTTTCCATCTGCATCTTCATCTTCCTTGTCTGACTCTTCAATCAGCTTTTCATCCACATCACCTTCTTCCTCCTTTTTATCAGCAGCTTCAAGCCCCTTTTCATCTGCATATTCTTCATCCTCTTTCTCATTGGATTCATCATCAAATATTTTTTCATATGTATCCTCCCTTTCTTCCTTTTCATCTGAATCTTCATCAAACTCTCTCTCAGAGCCTTCCTCATCTAACACTTTTTCAGAGCCATCATCTTCAAATTTGGAGTTTTCAGAGTCATTTTCTTCTAACTCTTTGTCAAGAACATTTTCGGGAAGCTCCTTTTCAGAGCCATCCTTGTCCAAATCTTTCTCAAGACCATTTTCTTCAAATTCTCTTTCAGAGCCATCTTCAGACTGCTTTTCAGAGCAGTCTTCATCGGACTCTTTCTCTGAGTGATCTTCTTCAGACTCGTTTTTGGGTCCAGCCTCCTCTTCAGATTCCTTGTTGGGGTCATCTTCAGATTCTTTTCCAAGGCCATTCTCTTCACAATCATTTTTGAGTGTCTTCTTTTTTGACTCTTTTTTAGGAATACCCTCTTCAGATCCTCTTATGGGACTGCCTTCTTCAGACTCTTTTGGGGGGCAGTCACCTTCAGATTCTTTCTCAGGGCAGCCTTCTTTGGCCTCGTTTTTGGGGCCACCTTCTTTAGCATTATTTTCAGAAGCATCTTCTTCAAATTCTTCCCCGTCTTGTCTCTTCAAACTGCTTCTCATCTATAGGTTCTTCAAACGCCAGTCTCATTGCAGCTTCTTGAGCATTCATTTGAGATGTGCTGGGGTGCTCTGAAAAATGCCTTGCTCTAGAAGGCCCTGCCCTTGCCAAAGCAGAGACAGAATCTGAGCATCTAAGGCCTCTGTTGGACTCAGGAGCATTGAGGAACGCCTCCCATCCTCTCAGCCTTTCCTCCCTTTCTCTTGAGGTTTCCTCCACCTAATAATCAGTAGTGCCATCCCATGCCTGGGCAGTGATTTGATGGCCACCAAACCATCTTCCATCCAGAGTTTGAATACCATAATCAGCTTCCTCTGGATCCCAAAGGACACAGAGGCCACACCATCTGGGTGTCTATCAAAGAGAAGGAGCTTCCTAATTTGTCCAAACTTTGAACAGTCTACTCGAAGGTCTTCTCTGATCTCATTCAGCACCAATGGATCATCCTCAAAATCCATAGGATGAAACATATTCTTGATGATGACAACTTGCTCATGGCGCATCCGGGATGGTCCAGCTCTCCTCTCAGGTCTCCAGTCCAGCTGCTTTTGCTGCATAGACAGCTTCTTCTTATAGTCTTTGCACTTCTTCTTCTTCTTTGAGGCATCATATTCTCCCTTCAGTTGAAACTTTGCCACCTCAACGTAATTTGTAGCCTCTAATTTCATCTTCATCCAAAAGTTTTAATGCAAGTTCTACAGATTCTCTCTTCAAATAACAGCAAAGACCTTCTCCTTTAAAATTTCCTTGATTATCTTTGTAAAGTTTGACCTTAAATTTCTCTGTCTGAGAATCTCTCCTAATAATGCCAAACTTGGACATAAGTTGTATAAATTCATTCACTGTAATATCTGGAGGCAAACCAGATACGTATACATTTGTATTTCTGTTTTCTTCAACATGAAACCACCCTGACTCAGCCTTTCTTTTTTCTCCCTTCTTTCTGGGATCAGTCGGTTCTGGGGCTTTTTCTTGTGGCGGTTCCTCTGCAGTCCTAGCATGGACATCTTGAACATTTGCAGTAGAACTAGATGCACCATCATTAGAGAAGCCATAATTGGCCTGATACGTCCCAATGAAATCTTCAGTAATCTTGGGGAACCAAGCCTTCTTGTCCAGGTCCCACTTGTAGCGGGTGTCCGTGGGTTGCTGCCCAAGAGAATCGGTTTCTCCGCCTGCTTAGGTCTCGGCGTCACCGTCCTCGCAGTCTCCGTACAATTCTTCTTGCATTCGCAACTGCTCATCAAACTCATCATTTCCATCCAAGTGCTTGCGGCTCATGTTTCCTACCTGATTCGCTCGGCCGGGCTTCTGCACAGCTGCTGGGTCCAGGGCGCTGCGGGAACGCGCAGGTGTGCAGCCGCTGCCACCTACCGGGTCTGAGAAGAGTGGGGCTCCCTCCACAACTTCAGGAAATTACTTGCAAATGAAGCGCTGCTCAGCTCAGGTGGATGCAGCCGCCATAGTCGGCGTGTTGCGAGGTCGCTTTAATCAGTTTCTGATGGAAACTGCTTCCCTGTTGCCGTCCCTGGAAAAGTGGACTTGAAAACTAAACACCTCATTCATTAAAGAGCTCAAGCCTTTTTTTCCTGTTTTTTGTTGTTGTTTTTTTCCTGTGCAAAGGATATGAACAGACACTTTACAAAAGAAGACATACATGAGGCCAACAAACATATGAAAAAATGCTCATCATCACTGGTCATTAGAGAAATACAAATCAAAACCACATTGAGATACCATCACGCCAGTTAGAATGGCGATCATTAAAAAATCTGGAGACAACAGATGCTGGAGAGGATGTGGAGAAATAGGAACACTTTTACACTGTTGGTGGGAGTGTAAATTAGTTCAACCATTGTGGAAGACAGTGTGGCGATTCCTCAAGGCCTTAGAAACAAATTCCATTTGACCCAGCAATCCCATTACTGGGTATATACCCAAAGGACTATAAATCGTTCTACTATAAGGACACATGTACACGAATGTTCATTGCAGCACTGTTTACAATAGCAAAGACCTGGAACCAACCCAAATGCCCATCGATGATAGACTGGATTGGGAAAATGTGGCACATATATACCATGGAATATTATGCAGCAATCAAAAATGGTGAGTTCGTGTCCTTTGTAGGGATATGGATGAATCTGGAGAACATCATTGTCAGCAAACTGACACAAGAACAGAAAATGAAGTACCGCATATTCTCACTCATAGGCAGGTGATGAACAATGAGAACACATGGACACAGGGAAGGGAGTACTACACGCTGGGGAATAGGGGAGGGACAGCAGCGGGGGTAGCTGGGGAGGGATAGCCTGGGGAGAAAAGCCAAATGTGGGCGAAGGGGAGGAAGGCAGCAAAACACACTGCCATGTGTGTACCTATGCAACTGTCTTGCATGTTCTGCACATGTACCCCAAAACCTAAAATGCAATTTAAAAAAAAAAGAGCTTAAGCCTTAATGGCATAAGTACATGCATAAGGACCCAAATTCTTGTCCTTGTTGGGCTGTGTCAGTTTACTAATTTCAATTTTTAACACCATTTTGGAGTACACAGACTTTGTTCATGTATCTTCTTCAAGATAAGCTGATAATGCTGGGA
The DNA here is from genome assembly GCF_049354715.1 of Callithrix jacchus. NCBI lineage: Eukaryota > Metazoa > Chordata > Mammalia > Primates > Cebidae > Callithrix > Callithrix jacchus. The sequence continues at coordinate 97,166,611 of NC_133509.1, forward strand.
GCACTTACTCACAAACCTCACAGAGCTGCTGAGGACAGGGCATTCTTTTTTTCCACATAGGAATTTCTAACATTGTCTAACTGTATTTTCTGTTGACAGAAGTTGCTATATTTCATCACTTTATTAAAGTCATTAAAAATCTGTATACTCCATGGGTTCTTTATTCAGTCATTTTCAGACCCCAGGTTGTTCCATAAAAAGGACTAGACAAACTGTGCTTATCTCACAGATGCCATATTTTCAGCGGAGGTTGTGCAGGCCCATCCCATAGGCCAAAATAAGCCATAACACGCGTTACTCACACAAAGACCACAACAGAAGACTAGAATGCTGTTGCTTTTTAATTTTGAGATAAACCAATGAGCAGCAAGATATATCTCATGTTTAACAACCCAGTGCTATGATATAGGTCACCTAGGCTCATGTTTAAAACTCCACCGGTATTGAGAGAAATAATAAATTCTTGTCAGGAAGATTAAGTTAGCATAATTTCTCCTTTTGTGTGGAAACAAGAATGGAAAGAAGCTAAATATAATAATTCAAAACATAAAATTCAAAATTCATTATATAATGAAACTAGAAGAATGTAAGGAAATTTTTGGCTTATTCCAGTTTTCACAGTCCACCACATAGAACAGAAATTACAATTTGAATAGAAAGGAGTATCTCTCTCAGTTTTCAAGGACGTACTTCATGTCAATTGCAAAAGTACTGCCTGCAGAAATCTGAAATACCACTTTTAGTAATAGGGTTGGCTGAGAGCATGAAAGGCCCTTTCTGTGATGAGAATCTCTTGGTCTAACACAATTAGCTGATATATTTTCTCCCTGTTTCTGTAGCTGAATGTGGCCCATCCCGTCAATAAATATTTTGGTCTACTGTTTTCACATTTTCTGAAAAGATCTATTGGACTAGCATACCTTAAAATCAAGGTCTGTTATTATTTGTCTTGTATTTACTAGACAGTCATCTCCAACAGACATTTTTTTTTCTGAATCATCAGAAAAACAGATTTTGAGGTTTGTAGACTCATTGTAATGACATAATTTCAGAACATCATTATAGAATGAAGAATGTCCAGTTCTCCAGAGATAATAAGGAGACTACTTTGCCATGATTTCAGGAAAATGTACTTGGAATGGCCATTGTAGTTTAAAATTACAAGAACTTTTAATTTACAGTGATATCACTGATATGTGTTTAAAATTAGAAAAAGGGCTGGGAGCAGGGGTGCATGCCCATAGTGCCAGGACTTTTGGAGGCTGAACCAGGAGGATCACTTGAGCCCAGGAGTTAAAGACAAGGCTGGGCAATAAAGTGAAACCATTTTCTCCACAAAAAATTTAAAAAATTCCCTGGGCACAGTGTTACACACCTGCAGTTCCACCTACTGGGGAGGCTAAGGCAGGAGAATCGCTTGAGCTGGGGAGATTGAAGCTACATTGAGCCATGATCCTACCACGGCATTCTGGCCTGAGTGACAGAGTAAGACCCTGTGTCAAAAAAGAAAAGGAAAGAAAAAGCCTGCATCTCACCTCCTTTTCTCACAGTCTTTTTTTTTTTTGGTGCTAATATCTATAAAGAACAGTTTATTTAGAGTAACTTGGGTGGAGCTTAATTACCAAATTTGCAAAACATACAAACACAATTTTTTCTTCCTGACAAATTTTAGCTATTAGAATATCTGAGTGGTAAAATTAATAACCATGATTTACATAATTCATGGAGCATTTAAATTTCTCTTTAGGGAAAACTAAGTCATGGGCGTAAAATCCAGGTTAAGTGATGATGCGGTGCTATAAATAGATTCACAGTTTGACAGGGAAAAGCAAACATTATCAAGAAAAACAACATTTTTAAAGCTTACCTGTGTCAAAGGGATTCAATACAAGCGAAGTAACGAAGACTAAGACTAGAGATTGTGAACCCACATATCTGAGACAGGTCTCAATCAATTTAGAGAGTATATCTTGCCAAGGTTAGGGATGCGCATATGACCCAGCCTCAGGAGGTCCTGACGTGTGTCCATGGTGCTCGGGGCACAGCTTGGTTTTACACATTGTGGGGAGACATGGGACATCACTCAATATATGTAAGATGTACATTGTTTGATCCGAAAAGGTGGGACAACCCGAAGCAGGGAGGGGACTTCCAGGTCATAGGTAGGTAAGAGACAACGGGTTACATACTTTTGAGTTTCTGATTAGACTTTCAAAGAAGATACAATTTATAGGAATAGTCACTGATACCTTAGTCTGGCTTGGTGAAACCATAGGGCAAAGGAGGCAATCAGGTATGCGTTTGTCTCACGTTGAGCAGAGGGATGACTTTGAGCTGTCTGTCCTTTGTCCACAGGGAATTTCCTCATGGGCAAATTGTGAGGGAGGTATGTGGCTTTTAAAATGTTTGTAGCTATTTTATTTAGGAATAGAATGGGAGGCAGGTTTGCTGAATGTACTTCCCAGCTTGATTTTCCCTTTGGCTTAGTAATTTTGGGGTCCTGAGATTTATTTTCCTTTCACAAGATGGTAGGAAGGAATAGCTTGTAATCAGGAAAGGTGGACAGATGTGTCACTCAGACTTACTGGAGAAGATAACTAGATATTTTTAAATAAAATATTTATTAAAATAATTATAGATTCACATGCTCTTGCAAAAAAAGATTTCTTGTACACTTTTCCACTTTTTCTTAATGATAATTCTTTGCAAAAAGCTATAGTATAATCCCACCATGATAATAGTAACATTGATAGAATCACTTTTTATTCAGATTTCCTCAGTTTTCTCTGTACTTGTGTATAGATTAAGTTCTATACAGCTTTGTCAGATTCATAGGTTCATGTATCTGTTACCGGTGTAAAGATACCAAATACTTCCCATGCCACAAAATTCCTTCTCTTGCCCTTTAATTATCACACACACCCACTCTCTGTCCCCATCCATAAACCCTGTCAATCACTGATCTGTCCTCTCTAAAATGTTGTCATTTCAGAATTTTATATAAAAGGAATCATATATGATTTAATCTTTTGAGATTGAGGTGTTTTTATTTTTATTCTATGTAATTCCTTAGAGATTCATTCATGTTGGGTGACACAACTGTGTGTGTATCAGTAGGTCATTCCTTTTAATTGCTAAGTGGTAGTTGATGGCATGAATATATCACAGTTATTTCACCTGTTGAAGGACATTTTGGGTGATTTCAAGTCTTGCATATTACAAATAAAGCTATTGGGAACATTCTTATACAGATTTTTGTGTGAATGTAGTTTTCATTTTGGGGGATAAATGCTTGAGAATGTAATTGCTGGGTCATATGGGTAATTGTGTGTTTAGTTTCTTTCTATAAGCAAAGTAGACTTTTAGTTTAAGAGCACTGTGTTTCCTATGTTTAGTTATTATATAAATGACTAAAGAAAACTCCCTGGGGCTGGGCACTGTGGCTCATGCCCACAGTATCAGCAATTTGGGAGGCCAAGGTGGGAGGATCTCTTGAAGCTAGGAGTTCAAAACTACTCTGGGCAAGATAGTGAGACCTTGTTCCTACCAAAATAATAATAATAACAATAATAATTAAAAAAGAAAAACAAAATATCGTGGTGCTCTCATTAAGCAATGAAAATCACAAACATTTTGGGAATTTAATGGAAGTTACAGATGATCTCATCAGCAAAAACATCACCATAATTATTTAGTTTCACTAAATCTGTGTTGCACACTATTTTAAGAGCTCTCTCTCTAAATTAGCTCATTAGATTCTTAACACAACATGAAGACACAGGAACCCGAGGCACAGGGACATGAAGCATGTAAGGTAACAGCTAGTATACTGGAGAGCCATGATTCAAACCAGAGCACTGTGATTTCACAGTCCAGACAAACATCCCAAACAGCATATTGCAACCCATTTCAAGTACATCTCTACACCTCAGTGGACTTTATTGAGATATATTTCATAAATCATAAAAGGTACCCATTAAAAATATACAATTCAGTGTTTTGGAACATACTGAGTCATACACCATCACTACAATATATTTTAGAACACTTTCAACACTCCAGCAACAACCCTCTGAAAGGAAACCTGTGCATGTTAGCAGTCAGTCCCCATTCCCATTCCCGTTTCCCTTCCCCACTCCCCCAGCTCCAGCCTCAGGCAATTGCTAATCTGCTTTCTGTCTCTACGTATTTCCCTAGTCTGGACATTTCACATAAACGGAACCATAGAATACAACATGTGGTCCTTTGTGACTGGCTTCTTTTACTTAACGTGATGTTTTCAAGGTTCATTCATGCTGTCACATGTGTTAGTACTTTTTTTTATTGCTAAATACTATTTGATGTAGGATTATATCCCATTTTACTCATCTGTTCATTAATGATCATTTTGGTTGTTTTTATTCTTCAGCAATTATAAATAATGCTACTTTGAAGATGTACTTTTGAGTTATACATAGATATATGTTTTCATTTACTGTGGGTATATTCTCACAAATATAGTGGAATTGCTAGAATGGAATTGCTAAGTCATAAGGGAACACTCTGTTTAACAGTGTAAAGAAATTCCAGACTGTTTTTCACACTTTCATTGGAACTGTATGGGGTTCAAAATTCTTAACATTGTTGCCAACCCTTATATTGTCCTTTGCATATTTTAGCCACCTTAGTGGGTATGTAGTGCTATCTTGCTGTGGTTTGATGTGTATTTTCCTGATTATTATTGAGACTAAGTATCTTTTTTAATGTGTTTTTTGATTGTGTATTTTTAGAGAAATGTCTTCAAATCCATTGCCTATTTTCTAATTGGGTTGTCCTTGTATTCCTGAGTTGTAGAGATGTTTTAGGTATTCTAGGTAAAAGTCCCTTGTCAAATATATGACTTATAAATATTTTCTCCCATTCTGCCAGGTTTTTTTTTTTTTTTTTTGCTTTCTTAATGGTTGCTACACAAAAGTTTTAATTTTAATGTAGTTCAACTCATCGATTTTTCTCTTGTCACTTTTGCTTTTTGAGTCATATCTAATAAACCACTGCCTAACCCAAGGTCACAGTGCTTTGCTTCTGTTTAATTTTTAGGAGTTTTATAGGTGTTGTTCTTAAAGTTGAATTAATTATTCATTTTTCATTAATTTTTGGCATTGAGGTAGGGTCCCAGTCCATTCTTTTGTATGTATCCAGTTGTTCCATTATATTTGTTGAAGAGATTATCCTTTTTCCACTGAACTGTTTTTGACAACCCTGTCAAAAATCAACTGTCCATCAATGTGTGGGTTTATTTCTGAACTCTTAATTTTCTTCTGTTGATCTATATATCTGTCTTTATGCCAGTACCATACTGTCTTGATTATTGTAACTTGGTAGTAACTGTGAAATTTGGAAGTTTAAATATCCAACTCAGTTCTGTTGCTTTTTTTCCTAAATTGTTTTGAGTATACTGTATCACTTGAATTTTTTATAAATTTTATTATCAGTTTCTCTATTCCTGCAAACAAAGCAAAACAAACAACCCAGCTGGGATTTTGATGAATCAAATCCCAATTGAAAATAAACTGGGCCTACGGAGTGGCTGAAATGTCTGATGCCACAATAATAAGATACTCAAAATTGTGTTATGCTTATCTTCATTGAAGCCCTAAAATTGGGGTTTACATTCAGAAACCCTGAATCAAATCCCGCCTGGGTTGTTTTGATGTAGATTCAACAAAATTAAGTTACTTTGTATCAAAGGACTAAAGGGACCTTACCTTATGCAGTTCATTCTTATAGAGGTCTTGCTTCTTTTCCAGACTTCTTTGCTGTAACTGGACCCAAAGTCTCAATGATGCAATTACCCATTTGGTGCTAAAATGCACTGTGCTCTGGCTGTAACATCAATGAGGGATTGGTCACCTCTGAAAAGGACAAGAAATCCACTCGTATCATTTCCTCTATTTCTTTCTTTCCTGCCAAGTTTTATAACCTTTCAGAAATTCTATTTAGTTTCTTAGTCCTTGGGCAATCTTGGAGTGCTGGGATTGTCTAGTTTGAAAGTTGTTTTACAGTCATATAAAATTTAGAAGCAAATTTTTTATTCAGGATATTCTTACAATATAGCTTGCTTGACTGATAAATTACTTCTGTAAAATAGATATGGTTTCTGACCTTATGGAGAAAGTTATAGGCTAGTTGGGAAGACTATAATTACAGAAGTATGTCGAAACTAACTGATTGTTGAGGATCCATATTATATCAGATAGGTGAAGACAGGCAAACCTGAGGAGTATTGGTTGAAAAGAAATTGGAGATATACATAGTTATCTTGGCCTAGGGAGTGGCTGAAATGTTTGTGCCCTAACAGTAAGATACTCAAAATTTTGTTACACCTGTCTTCATTGAATACTTAAAATTGAAGTTTATATTCAATTTAAAATGGAAAGAATGCATGGAAACTGAGCACATCTCAGGGCTTCAGCTTTTTGTACAATTTTTGATGAATGAAAAATATTTATGTTTTAGAAAATTGTAGCATAAAATCAAGGTCTCTTGATCTAAACTCTTATGTGCTATTAGTAAATAAATATCTACCCATGTGACTATGTTAACAAGTTATTAATTCAGCATATAACACTGTAACATAAAATCACTGGAAAAGCTGCTAAAATATACTAGTTAGTATAAAATATATCTAGGAAGAGAGAAACTGAATTTCCTCACAGAAATTTTCTTCATAAATCTGAAATACATTAAATATGGATACATTCAAATCTCCATATTTAAATGTCTGAGAGTTTTATATTATTTAAATATTTTTCTTTGGCCTATTTCTCTAATTCCTCTTCCTCTAATATAGGATGTTTGGCCATAAGGAATGGATTCAGCTTGTCCATTTGGTACTCTGATGGTGGTCATCTGTTTAGTACCAGCATATGAAAGGCTTGACCATGCTTCCACCTCGTTTCTGAGGGAGTTCTGCTACAAGGAGTAAAAGTCCTTAAAAATTCCATTGCTCACTTCACTAGCAGGCTCAGGAATCTTAGCTCTATTTCAATTAAATCCAGAGAAAGATGGCTGCTTCCCAATAGGCTTCTCTGCCACACAACCCTCATAATCCCGCTGCTGCCACGTTCCCTAGGTCCACACTCCTCCAGGCCCAGCCCCACCTTCTGAGCTTCTTTAACTGTATTGCCTCTTGCTAAGTCTCTTCACCAAGGAATTCTTGCTGTCCCATTCTCAGGCCCAAAGTGCTTAAGCCCATAGGGAATTTAGCTTCTTTGAGAACTGAGGAGAATGCTTGTGGGTGGATGTGGTAGCCCTTGGTGTCAACAGAGAGTAGTAGGCCATAAGTAAACAACAATGATTTTAAAGCTAGACAGATCTGTCACATCACGCCCGGTACCACTGTGCTATCTGGGCAAACTTGGACAAATTATTCATGCATTCTTGTACTCCATTTGTTTTACCGTTCAAAATGGAAATAATAATTCTGCTTTCACAAGATTGTTTTAGGAAGATACAAACAGATATGAAGCCATAAGGTAAAAATTAGGTGTTTCGTCCATTCCAGTTCCCTTCCATGCCCTTTCTGCTGATATAAACCTAAAGGCACCAATCATAGATGATCAGTCGTTGCTACAGACTGAATATTTCTATTCCTCCAAAATATATGCATTGAAACCTAATTCCCAACATGATAGTATATGGAGGTGGGGCATGTGGGAGGTGGTTAGATTATGAGGGCTCCACTCTAATGAATGGGACTAGTGCCCATATTAAAGAGGCTCCAGGGAGTTCTCTGGCCTTACTCTGCTATGGAAGACTACAGTGAAGACACAGTCATCTGGGAACCAGAAAGCAGGTTCTCACCAGAAACTGACCATGCTGGCACCCTGATTTTCGACTCCCCAGAAGCCAGAACTGTGAGAAATAAACTGCTATTGATAAGCCACCTGCACAGTCTATCGTGTTTTGCTAAAGCAGCCCAAATAGACTAAGTGGTTAAAAGTAATTGCTCAGAAGTCTTCACGTGACATGGGACACTTGACTTTTACACTTAAAAGGAGTGCATTTATTTTTGTAAATCATACTTCAGTAAAGCTGATTTCAAAAAGCAGGATTCTTGAAAGTAAGCTCAACTCAGAATGGCTCTAGATCTCTCCAGCGACCTTCTTTTCTCTGTAAGGTATGCACGTCATCTTTTTACAAGCACTGTGATTTTCTCAGGCAAAGATTGGAGAGTGACTTGTTTACAAGAGTACAAAAGGCCTCTTTTCAACAGCTTAGACTCAGAGTAGTCTCCCTTTATCCACAGGAAATATGTTTCAAGACCCTCAGCAGGTACCTGAAACTACATATAGTACCAAACCTAACAGAACACATGCTGTCAATAGAACACATTTCTGTTTGTCTTCTACCTTCAAATTTAATACCTTTTCTATCTTAACTAACTACTTGTCTCACACTGTGCCATAACTTTTGCAGTTTGAGGTGTGATGGCAAAAGCAGCCATCATTTCTTCTTCTAATTCCTCCTGAATTTATTTGTCTTTATAGTTTCAGAAATAGAAAATTCATTCTTATTGTAGACCTTAACCTCAGCATATGATTTCTTTCCTTCTTAAATTGAGAACATTTACCTTTTCACTTAAAGCACTTTATAGCTTCTCTTTGGCATATCTGAATTGCTGCCATCACTACTCTTAGAGTTTGGGGCCATCATTAGGTAAAGTAGGGGTTGCCTTCAAATAAGCATTGCACCGTAGCAATTGATCTGATAACCAGGCTCCTCAGTGACTAACAGGTGAGTAGCATCTACGGTGTGGATATGCTAGGCAAAGGGTCGAATCATGTCCCAGGTGGGACAGAGAAGGATGGCACAAGATTTCATCATGCTACTAAAATGGCACCCAATTTAGAACCTAGAAATTGTTTATTTCTGTGATTTCCCATCTAATATTTTCAGACTATGGTTGACCACAGGTAACTAAAACTACAGAAAACAAAGGCTTGAATTAAAGGAGAATTACTGCATCTTATGACTATATATACATATCAACTCTGAATTTTAAAGTGAAAATAAAGGTTAGTGTGCTTTGAAGACATCTTAGGCTGATCATTGGATCCTAGCATTCCTTCCTCATTACTCTGCAGTCAGCACAGGGGCAGCCTAGAATGAATACGGTGGTTAGGTCAGTATGTTTTGCTAGTTGGTCTCCATCCTGGGAAAGATATAATACTTTGATGCAGCTGAAGCAGATGGATATATAATATTTCAAATGGTATATATGTTATATAAACTCATGATTCCCTTATGAAGAACAATTCAGTAATATCAACCAGCACAATGTACATGTTTTGTGTAAATCACACTACATTTTTCAGTCTGAGGATATTTTCATTTATATTTTCCTATACATAATGGGAAATAGTGCTCACTCCTTGTCATTATACTCTATCTATTTACTGCCTATGGAATCTCTCTCTTCATTTTCCTTAATTGTGTGTATGTGTGTATTTACCTCTTTATTAAGATGAAAATCTCTTTCTAACACTCTTACAAATTTTACCATATGAGCTTCTTTATGCTTTTCTATACATATCAAGATATGCTGGATTTCATTGGCTGAAGGGTTTATTTTCCCATTGAAATTTTAAGATAGAGGAATTATTGTATACCAACAAATTTTTCATTTTCTTTGTTTTTCTTGCCTAGAGGTACTCTATGATTTATTTATCTTCTGGTTATATGATTTAAAGATACAATAGATAAAACACACTCCAATCCATTTTCTCCCTCTGCTTCCTTTTTTTTTAAGAAGCTCTTGTTTATTTTTATATTACTAATCCAAGGCAAAGTCATTTCTGCTCTCAGTTCCCCAACCTTGAATAATCAGTATCTTAAACATTCCTCTGATAAGTAAGGTCTAGGTTTCTAATAACTATGTAAATATTTGTGTTCTATATGTTGAATCATGCAGCAACTAAAATCATTCACGTCAACATTGTAATCAGTTCATTTGGGGTTGATGAAGGAATAGTTGATCTGTGATGATAAAAAGCAGTTACTAAGATCTCAGCGTGGGCCATTTTCTGTTCCCTGTGGTGAAAAGTTGTTTGATTCTATGAGTCAGGTGCCCTGAATGACATTTCCCTTTCATTTCTGCATACCCCAATTCCACCGTTCATTAAGATAAAGTTCAGATATTATTTCCATAAAACCTCTTTTCTCCATCTGCTGATTTCCCATACTTCTTGGTTTATTTATGGCACCTATCCTTATTTAAATTGTAATAGTTGCTTATAAACATATTGCATCTCATTCACTAGATTATAAAACTTATTTAGCAATATAACAACTATCTCTAATCTACCATCCGATGCCTCAAAGCATTCAATATACAACCAATATATTGGTTACTCAATACATATTTATAGAATGTATAAGTGGATATCAAAGTAAAAATAGGTAGAGCTTTTCTAATGAGGTGATATTTGTGTCTTCAGAAAAAATCTTATGTCTCTATCTTTGTAATAATTATTCAAATGCTTGTCATCAAATTTTGAAGACAAGTGTAACCCACATAAACTCCAAAGCTCTTGTGGGTCACTGTCAGTGTGTCCCATTTAAAGAAATATGTCTGACTCTAAAAGCTGTGAAGAATATTACAAAATTTTACTATACCCTGAAGAGTGTCACAGGAGTTTTATACAATACATCATGTAAGAAGACTTCCTAAAAATATTCTCGTTCTCTAAGATTTCTCATCCATGATTTCAACTAAGAATATTGAATTTTTCCAATGAAGTTTTTTAGCATTAGGATTGGAAAACTACATACATTTAGGTAGATCTGTGCACATCATTATCTATTTGAAAAACTGTAGAATTTTGCCATGTACGATCCAGCCATATGTAGCAGCCCACAGTCATCCTGTTCTCATTCATTTATACTGTCTCTACATCATGTTACTTGCACACAAAACTCCTTACACATGGCTCTAAGCCATTTTTAACCCTCTGGAAAGTGTAATTCTTTGACTTGGCACCTTTTCTCTTAAGAATTGATGTCCCTTGCAATTCTGATGAATAAGAGTCTCTAATTAGACAAAAATCAGTTATGATCAATATTCAGCAAAATTAACCACCTACACAACACCCTAAATTTTCTTTCTGATCCCTAGCAGGAACAACTGTCTATTCATTCATATACTCAATACTTTAGAACACACTGGGTACAAGGACTCATACTATAAGCTAGAAATAAAATAATCAGTGGTGCTGTCCTTGCTTTTAAGGAATTTAAAGCCCAAGTATGGAAGCCTAACAAGTAAGTTGACAATCATAAAAGTACTATTAGTAGCATAAGTAAGGACTGCTGTAGAAATACACAAGTGAACTTATCAAGGCATGCAAGGAAGAGAAAACACTCTACAGAAGTTTCATTCATTTATTTAATAAGTTAATATTCAGCCAAATCTAGTACCATGTTAAAATGTCTCTATTCTATCCAGAGGGAAATGTGGAACTATTAGTTACTTTTAGGCTTGTATGTGGCATAATCAGTTTGGTATTCAAGAAAACTCTGAATTACTCCACAAGTAAGGTTTTATTAAGATAACAAAGGGAAAGAAAAAGAATAAAAAGTTATTAGAGGTTACTGATCACAAGGAATAGGATGAACAAGAAAAGAAAATTCAGCGATAGAAAGGCAAATAAATAGGGGCATACCAAAAATTCAGGACTGGCTAAAGAACTGGTATAGTATAAATAACAGAGTGAGAAAAATCGAGAGACTGTCCTTCAGAAATGCTTCAGTTTAGATGTAGAGTAGTTTTAGGTGACAGTAGGCCTAGGGTGTATGCAAAAGGGAAGACAACTGAAATGGTAGATCGTTGAGATGCAGACCAATGGAATTGAGGAGGCCACAACCTTGGATGAGTATTTCCCTTGGAAGCTGAGTTTAGCCATGTTGATGTTTGAACTCAGTATAAGGCATAAAAAAGACAGTAGTCCTATGAGTTAATCATAGTGGATAAGATGCTATCTCAAGAGCAGTGTACTAATTGTATGCTCTTCAGCAAGTTACTTACCTCTTAGTTTTTCCTCTGAGAAATGGGAATAATAATGGTACGTATCTCAAAGACTGGAAGTTCTTAGAACGATCTCTGGCATGGAGCAAGCTCTAAAAGTGTTAGCTATTATGTTGAATTTATATTATAATGATAGCATTAAAAAGTTTTAAATTTCTTAAGTTTCTGTTGCTTAAGCAAAAATGAATGAAAAATCACAGATATATGTCTCAGTTCCTGCTATTAGAAGGATGATGAGAACAATAGAATATCTTATAAAATGTTTGCAAAGGTATGCCTTGTAGTAAGAAGTAATCGCTTAAATTTAGTTTTATGAAAAGCTTTTAATTTAGGTTTGCAGTGACATGCATATGTTATATTTCAATTATGCCTGAGTACTGATTTATTATTTGAACCTCCTTTGTTCAAATTTTAGTATCAGTAACAAAATAAACTACTCTCTTTGGCTTTGGGTTATCATCATGAAATGAGAAACCAGAGCATGAGTCAGTAACAGGACGGAGTGATGAGTTCCTTGATTTTCCATAAACACGGTGTGACTCTACTGGCTAGCTTTTGTCAGGCTTATATCTTGAACTCCACATCAGCTAGCTTCAGTGTCTTTGGCCCAATACAATCTAATAGGAAAGATTAGCTAAAAGTAAAAAAATCTTCTGCAATTCCAAAATACCTTAAATTACATAGTTGACCATACTATCCTGTTCACCAGGTTCTATTCTTCTGATTTACATGGAATTAAATTTATCTAATACTCCAGACTTCCTACCATAACTGAATTCAAAGTCTGAGTGCTTAGTAATCTTTCTCAATTATCTATTTATTTTAAAAAGGAGGAATATTATAGATGGTTAAATAGAATTACTGTCTATTCTTTTAACATTATGGTATAAAAAACTTGGTTCTCATTGTATTCTCAGATATAACTAAAAGGCTATTCAAGTGATTACATAAAATTTATTTTGAAGAAATATTCTTGGAAAGATATAAAGGATCTCAAGTTATCCTCTAATAAACTCTACAATTACAGCAGTTTCTTACTAATAGCATACATTTTGAAGTTGATATCTAAAGTTATTTTTATGACTTGGGAAGGGAGCAACTGTGAAGTGGCACAAATATAGTCTTGTATGAACGTTTATTGGTTGGATTCTAGGCCATCCGCAACTTTTACACAAAATACATTTCAAACATTCCATTCTATCATTTGAATGTGAGAAAGTAAACTTGTGTGTTTGTGCGGGAAGGAGACATATAACGGGGTGAGGGAGACTGGTTGAGAATGTTTCATATCTTAAAAAAATCCCTAATTTTACCTGTGTTTTAGATACAATTATCAAGGATATACTTTCAGTACTGCATATACGTTCTCTTGATTTTGGTACTGTTTTAAAATGTGTCTTCACATGAAACTGAAATCACTTTTGGAACACTTAATGATATGTCCATCTTTCCCATGTATAACAAGTCATGACATCTAGGGTTTTAATTTCTGGGATTAAGCACTTTAATTTTTCATTCATTTTATAAACTAATAAGATCAAAATATCAGACATTTGTATCACGCACATTTACTGCCAAATGAACAAAATGGTGCAGAGTACAAAGCTGAAACTATTAGGAGGCAGTCATTGCCACCATGATCATGCGAGAGCCCTAAATGACTGTTTTGCCACCAACGGCAAAAAGCAAAGATACAAAATATGAAAGGTCTTTTACAAATACAAAAAAGCACAGTCCTTATCATTTTTAATAACTTACATATTTCAACATATGCTTATATTTGTTTAGGATTTCCCACTTTGTTGGCATAAGCTTCTCAATTGTCCTAATCTTTTCCTCCAATATTTCCACTCTGAAATCCCGGGCAGGTGGAATTAGAGATGCTGACTTCATCCCCACTTTAGCCTCATGAGGGTCAGTGGTTCTATTTGTCTCTTTATTCTACATGAAAGCCAAGTTAGTGTTGGCTTCTACTGTAAACTTAGGCTCATCATTTGGGTGGAATATGTGACATGTTGTTCAGAGTTTGGGCTGCTTCTTACTATATTGTGATTTAATCCCCTTTATTTTTTTTGCAGTGGGTTTCTTCAACTCGGAACACAGTTTTGTAGGACATCTTCCTGGATTCTAGTAGCAGTCCATTCATGCTTGCGTCGTGTAACCTTCTGACTGTACTTCCTACTTGAACCTCAAAATATGTCTTCTCTCTTTTCCTGTTTGCTCCCTGGGATGGGACCTCTTAAACTTCTTTGGCTAGGGGATATTTTAGGTCTGCTGTTGTCTAGGGAAACTTTTTATCTTGATTCATTTTGGCCAGAAACTCTTTCCATGGGGATAGATATTTCAGAGGTTCTTCCTTATAGAACATAGGCTATATGTAGATCTTTAAATGAAATATTTAATCTTTACAAAAATGGATTACCTTATTTTTATATAACAGACTATACAACCTAACTAAATTTAAACAAGTGTGGATTTAATAGAAAGCAGGATAGTTTGCAACATGAGTATCCATGTAACCAGTAGAATCTACCAATGTAAGTAGTTGTTATTTTGATGAGCACACCACCAATGATGATGATCACATCTGTAAAACTAATTGTTTTATATTTTGCAGCTACATTTTCCTTAGGAAAGAGTGGTGCTCCATAAGGAGAAGTGACATAGGTCAGAAAGCTTGGGTGGCACCATAAAGTGGTTAAAAGCACCGACTCCACAGCCAAACTGCCATAGTCCAAATTGTTACTCAATAAAGTTAAATTAAGCTTTTTCGAAGGCTGCTTTATTTCTATATTCTGCTTCCTCATCTAAACCTCATAGGGTCTTTGCAACTGTTGACTGAAATAAAACGTAAATTGCTTAAAATAATGACAGGCACAAAGTAAGTGTTCAATTAACAGTAAAAACAATTTATCTGGGCCAGAAACTATACTATGCAGTTTACATATTATACTTCAGTTAATTTTCACATGCAGAATGAAGAATCTCAGGCACAGAGAGGCCCAGTACCTTGTAAAAATGGAATTTCCTTCTCAGGGGATGAACGCTGAATTCCATGTTAATTGATTTACAACACTGATTCTTAAATAATGTTAATTGTCATTATTCAAATTTTTGGATGTCTATTTTTGAAGAAAAAATTCTAAGTTCTGGGTCTGCTGTGTAGGTTCAGTAAATTTTGGGGTCTGCATAACTTAGAATAGCATCTTCATCACTGAGTCTTACTTTTCTCTTACCTTTAACTCATTGACTTCCTTCTGTTTGGTATTCACATTTATCTCAGATGCTATAAAAATTCAAATCCTGTTTGAGGAGGGTCATTACTACTTACCCAATGAGACGGTAAGCTCCTTGATAGCAGGAAATACAGGAACCACCAGTGCTATGCTGAGGACATATGACAGGATCTATAGCATTTTCAGATAGATGCTTATGTAACTAATGACTTCAGTTTATTTTAAATACATATGTAGGAGGGTTGAAGCCTCTTATGGGTACAGAAAGGTTATCCCAATGTATTATTTAATGTATCTTCTGATGAAGGTCATAGAGATTCTAACTTTTTCTAATTATTGCTCTGGTAAAGCAATAAATGACAAATTAATCATTATGTAATGGCATAAATATGAATCCAGTCATGCTCAAAATACTGTCTCCCAATCCTGGCTCTTATTCTTCCCTCTAGCGGCCAAAGGAACCCAGAAAGTAGATACTCCAAGAATTCTGACAACCCAAATTATTCAGGTTTCCCAGCATGTCCTGCTGGCATAATGAGGCGATACCAGCTCAGGCTATGCACTCTGATCTACACTTGCTGGACTTTCTATAATTTCCATAAAAGTCAGTTATGCATGAAGAACAATTCAGCCATAACTGGAGATTTTTACTGACACAACACTTCTTAGAAGACAAAGCCAGAGACTTTGTAGGGTCTTAGACCTGAATCTAGGCAGCATAGAACTTTCTTTTGTTTATTGATGATGGAATAGATCATGTGTTCTGAAAAATCTGAATGAAATAATATTTAAGGCATTTTAAATCATTTCTATGTGTAATGCCATCTTAACAATGTACGTAGGATTGAGGTTTCAGGTTTTTCTAAGTGGAGTTTTCTTGTTTATTGATTTGTCAAATATTCTAAAATCATACCAAGGAATGATAAGTCAATTTATATTTCTATTTTCACAAGTATTACACTTAACAACATGTTTTTAATAGAAAAGAGATCATAGGGAGGTTGGATTGTGTGCCTTCCTGCAGCTTAGTTACTCCCACCTGTAGAAAAAAATACCTCTGTATTCTGCATAGGAAAACAGAAGTACATGTGATATTGAAAGCCACAGGTCCAGAAAGAGGCCAACCATGTGAGAGCATACTGTAAGGTGACCTCTGGTCCCGCTAATTGTTTATAGTCAGAGGTGAGTCATACTGGCTTCAGAAGACAGATGACCAACATGCAGAAAACTCAAGCACTGTAGCACACATTTTATCCAAAATTAAAAAAAAATAATATGAGCTCAGGATTGACTGAAAGATCTTTTTTCTCTGTCATAATTTGGAGGTTTATTGGTTAACGAAGAGTTCATGGGGCTGGTATCACCATCCCATGAGTTCCCAAATTACTGCCTTTTCTTCTCAGTACTTTAGGTACTATCTAATCCCATCACTCTAACCAAGTCTACAGTGCACAAGACGAGATAATATATTACTACACATAATGTTTTAAACATTGAATAATATTCTACTTTGTATTGAATAGTGAAGGATTTTATTTTCCTAACTAGGTCATAAACTCTTTTGAGGGTATGGTATATTGACGTGTGTGTGTGTGCACTCCAGAAGACACAACATATGACCTTCACAGCAGTTTTTTAAAAGAATGTTCATGGAATTAAAGTACACAAAGGTCATTGAAGGATTAATGTTATTAGTCAGTGGCAAAGAAATAATACTGATGCTAGAAACAGCATGACTACGAATACAATAGAGACTCTAAAAAGAAGCCATAACATGTATTTAAAAATTATTTGGCCTAGGTTAAAAACATTTGGCTAAACAGCTGTGCTGTTTAGTACAAATAAGAATCGCAATACTAAACAGTGATTAATACTACCAGCGAGTATGAGCTTTTGTTATGTGGATCTATTTTATTCCCCCAAGGGTCACTTTTATGACAAACGAAATGAGGCAGCAACAGACAACACAAAATTTACACTTATTTAAGCATTCAGAAAAATAATGGGAACTGCAGTCTTGCTCTTAATTACTTATCACAATATTAAACTCTAATGAATTATTGGCAAACATAATAGTGATATAAAGTTCCCATTTATTATACCACTTGTTTCTATTAGGAGGAACATAATATACTCAACCTGTCTCAATGTTACGATGAGGAATCATATTTGGTCAGATTCCAACAGAACATAAAATATTGCTAACATTTTCCTTGCTATTAAAACATGTGCACCTTGAAGTGGGCCAGAGATTGAAATTAAGTCAAGGAAGACGTCGAACATGTGAAAACACCTACGTTAGTGGAATATTAAGTTCTGTAGTTCTCTCCTAATGTGAACAATTATGATACAAATATAAGAATAGTGGAAGTTATTTTGTAATTCCTAATATTTGTGATTGTTCGCTTATGGTTTACCGGTGCTCAAAGTAAAACACAGCAAAAAGTAATTTTGACATGCTGCTGCGGAATTGCATAATTGTGTACTGGTGCAGCTCCATGGGTTTATAGCATCCACATCATGGAAACCATAGCAACAGCAACGGCCTCCTCTGTAGCACTGAAAATGCAAGTCTCTGGTGTCATAGCTTCATTCTAACCACTGTAAAAGAGAACTTATTTTATTTCTTAAATAAACACATAAATGATTTAACCTGTAGACTGAAAATTGTTAATGTCCCTTTTTTGACTTCCTTCAGTCTTTGTTTGAGATTTGTCAGATTTAGACTCTGTTGGGTCTCATTCCAATACCTTTTCAAGTTCCTCCCATCCCTCTGGGTCTTTGATCGAGGTTCTAGTCAGAGTGGCAGAGGTGGGCAATGTTGTTCATGTGTAAAGTCGTTTTTAGCATCATTATCATCGTTTGTATCCTGTCATTACCTATTGAGCTTAAAATGTCTCTTGGTCTTCATATTGGCTCTAATAAAGAGAAAATAGTTCCAGGATAGATGGGAAGAGAGTAGTTAAAGGTTTTCAGTTGAGAAATCTCCAACTGTAAGTTCACTATGTAGAGTCAAATGCACAGAGTTTCATGAATCCTTGGTATGAGTTAATTGCTTGTTTCAAGATGGGATATCTCAGGGTCTTTCATGGAGGAAGTTGGCTAACTCCCAAATTTATGGGCCTATAAAGAAGTATAACTTTTTTTAAAAAAATAGCATGTTTTCAATATTGTTCTCACTGTCTAGAAAAATCATTTTTACAGTTCTCCCTAATCTCTCCTTCTTATTAAACTAATCACACATTCACCCTTCATGATTTATCAGGTGCTATCTCCTCCATATATTCTTGACTTCATCTCTTCCCCTACTTTCTCCTATTCATGCTTTCATTTGTCAAAACTTCATAGGTATGTAATTAACCTATAAATCTATTTTTCAATTAAGCTGAAACCTCCTTTGGGGCGATAATCTTGTTTGCTTCCTTTTAAACCCCTAACAAGCATGTAAAATATGCTTAATACATGTTTGTTAAATTGGATGGAAATCAGTAGAACTAATTATTCTAAACTAATAAGAGCTGCTGATTTGAAAATTGTTAGAAATGCATCTGGAACTGTGGTTCCCAAATTCCTGTTCACAATCTAGTGCTGGGTTGATAAGAAATACTTGCAGACTTTTAGAAACACAGATTTATGAACCCCATGTTCAGATATTCTAATATAGAATGTTGGAAATGTGTAGAATTGTGTGATTTTAGTTCCTTTGAAATGATATTGGTAAAACAGATGTTCTGAAGATTCCCTTATTCTCAATGTCCTGAACATACCGCATTCAAACTCAAAATCAAATAGCTATGTTTAGCTGAAGGTAAGTTTCATGAGAAGTTGGCTAGTAGGAGCTATTTTGGGAAACCATCTCTTAAACTTCCTTCTTCTCCCCTAAAATAGTTCAGAACAGGAGGAACTAGAGCAGAGATGGTTGTTATCATTTACAGAGACTTAACTCTTCCCCTAAATATTTTCATTGTCAATAGTTCATATCAGTTCTAGCCTTCATATTTTTATTTTAAAAATTTCTATTTTAAGTGGGCTATTCAAAAACAATGTTTAAATATATGTTTTTAAAATTTTACTTTATCCAGTGAAATTATCTGGTCATAATTTATCATGTTCATCTTTAACCATGTTAAGATTCAAATTTATACCTATACAAGTAAAATTTTGGGGAAGTCATCTATTATAACAAAGTTTTTATTTGGGATCATTTTTCTTCTGCCTGAGAATTTCTTTCCGTTTGGGTCTGCTGCTGACACATGGTCTATATTTTGTCTTTTGATCCTAAAATATCTATATTTTGCCTTCATTATTTATGAGTACTCTCATGAGGTAGAGAATTGTAGCTTATCTAGAATTTTAGTTATGTTCTGTCAGCTTAAACATATCTGTTAATTGTCTCCTAGCTCAAATGGTAGTAAAGAGAAGTCAGCTGTTAGTCTGTCATATTTTTTTAGGGAAACTTACCTTTTGTTACAGCTATTTTTAAGACTCCTAGTTGTCTTGGATTTTACCAAGTTTATTATGTCTGTGTATTTTTAAAACACCCACGCACACACATCATGTATTTAAATATATGCTTTCTGAATCTGTGAATTGATGAATTAATTAGTTATTAGAAATCCCTAGCCATTTTCTCTTCCAATATTGCTTCATGTCAGTTTCCCTCCTGTATTTTTAAATGTGTTTTTTCTAATATTTAATTTTGGGTAGTTTCTTTTAACCGTTTAGTTCACAAATTTATCTGCACCTTGTCACATCTCTTCTTAAATACCCAATTATTTGTTCTTAAGTTCAGTTATTTCCACAATTTCTTTTTTGGTGCTTTAATATTATTTGTCATGATTTTCAGTTCCTTTGCTTATTTTTTCAAGTATGATTATTGTCTTTGAAATAGAGATTATTCTTAGTTTTGCCTGAAAATTCCATTATCGGGAGTACCTTTGCGTCTCCTTTTCTAGTTTCTGGCTAATTTTGTTAAATCGTTATGTATAATTTGTAATGTTTTTTGGGTATATTGTTAGAAAAATATTTTTAGAAAGAATTTCAAACCTGGGAATGGTGTTACCGTCTTCAAGGGAGAATTTTGCCCTTTGGTGTAGGACATTTGAGGGCAGTAGCAAGCTAAGAACCGAGGGCTGAGGGTTTGATAGTTTAACTAGAATACTAGCCAGAGCATGGTCTGTACCATCATTTAAGAAAATAGTTCTCCAGGATACCAGTTTAGAGGACTGTTATACCGGTGTCTTTGCCTTTGATAGGAATCAAACTACAAATCTCATTCTTTCTGCCACATAGAGCAATTAAGACTCCCAGTGACTTTCAAAAAGTTAGAAAATGGTCTCAGGGCAAAAGTATTGGTATTTGGGGAACGTGGGAATTAGAGGCTCAGGACTGAGACACATGCTTTGTATACCTCTGGTCCTTAACCAGGACTTACATTTGAGTGTGTGTCCCTGAAGCAAAAATAATTTTGGCTCACCTCTGGACAATAGTCATTTTTCTGTTCTCAGCCTGATAATTTGTGAGTCTCTTGGTAGGTCTCTGAATTTTTTAAAAGGTGCTTTTGTCAAGCTTCCTTAGTTGTTATTGCCAGGGGAATTAGTCTTGTTTACCAGGACTGTCAATGACTAGACACTGTACTGATGATTTGTTATTTATTGATGGTTTTTATTCATTTTATGTTGGTTTATGGTTTATCTTTTCCTTATTTTTTCTGGCCTGAGCTTCCTTAGTTGTTACTGCCAGGAGAATTAGTCCTATTTACCAGGACTGTCAATGACTAGATACTTTACTGATGAATTATTTATTAATGGTTGTCATTTATATTGGTACATGGCTTTTTTTTCTTATTTTTTCTGACTTGATCAAATTGCTATGCATTTCCTTTTCCATTTCTTAATTTTATAACTCCAAAAAATGTTTTATTACATTAATTATTGTGTTCCTAATGTCAATATCCATTATTAAAAACATATTACTTTATGATTACATGAAATTATGATATCCCAACTATCCACAATCAACATTTTCATGCTAACAAACTGAAATTTTTCAAATATTTTTATATCTCCTTCTCCTCAAAACATGAGACAAAGGGATTCTTTTACTTGGCCTCCCTTTTTCTACCACACCACCCTCTCTACCAAATGCTAAGCTGTATTAACGGTATTTACTTTATAGTGGGTTTCTTATACTTAAGGAAGCCTTAAGTACCCTTTGGCACTTAGGTCACACATTTCCAGGTAGTTTACTAAGTATGTATGGATTTAATTTCATGGGCATTCCTATGCTCTTTGCTTAACACTATGTGTCTATTTTTGACATATGTTGCTTTTTAAGTATTTTGCTCAGATGGATTAGGTACTAATAAATTCCTTCAATGCTTGATTTCACCCTAACATATTCTGTTTGAGTTGAGAATAAATATTTGCCTAAATCCTACTTATTAAAAACCTAAAATAAATGTAGTAAAGGTATAGGTGCCAGACTACAAAGTAATACAATCTCATTTCTAGAACACTAATTTTATAGATTTAAGTGTGCTACAGTGGGATGTAGGCATGGTCTTCCAGCACTCCAAAAATAGAAAGGGCTAAACAGTCAAGAACTAACATGAAATCTGATGCCTTGTGCTTTTTTTTTCTCTCTTTCTTTTTGCCTGGAAGTTTGTCAGTTTTTTCAATTTATCCTTAGAATTTAAGAATTTTAAGGAGGAATGTCAGTAAGATAGCAGAACAGAAGATCTCATTGCTTAATCTCCCCACAGTTATTACATACATCAAATGAATATATTTGTATCTAATAGATATGTAGAGGGAGGGAAAGAAGTCCTAATCCCCCAATACCTCAGAATGTCATTTGGAAAGAGGCTTGCTACAACCATAATGAACTAAGTTGAGGCTATACTAGAAGTACAGTGGGCTCCTGGGCCAATATGACTGATATCATTATAAAAAGGCAGCCATGTGAAAACACAGGCAGACAGAATTATGAAATGACAAAGGCAGATTATTTGCAGTTATGCAGCTGCAAGCCAGAACACCAGAGATTACCAGCAAAACATCAGAAGTTGGGAAAAGGCAAGGAAGGATTCCTCAATGGTTTTTAGAGGGAACGTGGGCTGCCAACACCTTGATTTTAGATTTTTAGCCTTCAGAACTGTGAAGTTGTTTAAGTGATCCACTTGTGGCACTTTGTTATAGCAGCCCTAGGAAACTAGCATGCCCTGTGTCTAGGAAGTGAATGAAGGGGAAGACACTTTCTGTTCAATGGGCTTAGATAGGCTGGAGGAGAAATGAGGGAGAATTTTCTTTCAAAGATTCTAATCAAGGTAAAGTCTTTGCCTGCAATCTCTTACTCCTTCCCGTCACTGATGATCTGTCAAATATTGAATTGTTTTCTGAATGCTTTCCACAGTGATAAGCCATTGAAGTAAGTTACAGCTCAAATTTGCATTATGTTCAATAGCTTATCTGAGACAAAGAACCAAATACTTTAATACTTCTTTCTAGTTTAGGTACATCTCCAGCCATAACCTTTTTTCTTTACTTTTTTTTTTTTTTTTTTTTGAGAGGGAGTCTCGCCCTGTTGCCCAGGATGGAGTGCAATGGTGCAATCTTGGCTCACTGCAACCTCCACCTCCCAGGTTCAAGCGATTCTCCTGCCTCAGCCTCCCAAGTAGCTGAGATTACAGGCACGTGCCACCATGCCTGGCTAATTTTTTATATCTTTAACAGAGACAGGGTTTCACCATGTTGGCCAGGTTGGTCTTGAACTCCTGACCTCATGATCCACCCATATTGGCCTCCCAAGCCATAACCTTTTCTTGTCTGTCTTCTCCCAAAAGCCAAGGCCAAGCCTTTTTTTCTTTAATATAATCTTTCTTTGTGCTTGAAAAGATAATCTCATCCATAGACTCAGTTCTGTTTATTGCTATATAGTTAACATATAGTAAAATTCACCCATTTTTAATACCATTGTATAAAATTTGATAAAGTTTTATAGTCATATATTACCACAATCAAGATAAAAGAATATGTCTACCATCCCCAAATAGTCCTTGCCTTCCTCCTATCACCTCCCACAAGCCCTTGAATATGACTGACTTCCTCCTCTATTGTTTTACTTTCTCTAGAATGTCATATAAATTGAATCATACAGTAGGTAGGCTTTGAGTTGTTTCACTCAGCATAATGGTTTTAAAATTCATGCATAATATTGCATGTATCAACAGTTGATTCATTTTTATTATTGAGTAGTGTTCCATTGTATGGGTGCATCATAAATTATCACTTCACCAGTTGATAGATTTTAGATTGTTTGTGATTTTGAATAAAGCTTCTATATAATTCATAGGTAGGATTTTGGGTGGACATATATTTTCCCTTCTCTAGATAAATACTGGGAGTAGGATTGCTGTATCTTAAGTGCGTGTTTAAATGTAAGAAGCTCCCAAACTGTTTCCCAAGGTGACAGTACCATACTGAATTTTTATCAGTAATACATGAGAACTGCAGTTGCTTCCCAACCTCACCAGCATTTGGGATGTCAGGCTTTGTTTTATATTTTTCTAGCGAGGCTATTCGATTAGAAAGGAGCTATTTGTGACTTTAACATGCATTTTCTTAATGTCTAGTGATGTTGAGCTCATGTTCATATTTACCATCTGTAGTTGTTCTTTGGTGTACTACTTGGCTATATTCAGATAGTATGCACAGTTTTTATTGTGTTGTGTGCCCATTATTGAGTTTCCAGTGTTCTCTGTATATTCTTGAGACAAATACTTTGACAGATGTGTACTTTGTTTCCTCCATGTCTGTGGCATATGAATTCAAAGAATGGAAGTTTTAGATTTTGGTAAAGTCCAGTTGTTCATATTTTTGTGGTTTATCCTCTTAGGGTCTTAATCTTTGCCCAATTCTGTGTAACAAAGATTTTCTCACTTTGATTATAAAAGTATTATACCTTTAGGTTTTATATTTACATTTATATTCATTTGGGGTTCTTGGGCACATTGTATGAGATGTGTTGAGGTCACTGTTCCTGTGTATGAGTATCCAAATAGCACAGCACCATTTATTGAAAAGTCTGTCACTTCTATGTTAAACTACCTTTGTGAAACTCAAGTGACATGTATGTGTGGGATTAATTTTGGACTCTTCAGTCCATCCAATTAATGTATTTGTCTATTCTTTTGCAAATGCAATGCCTCCTTAATTATTTTAGCTTTATGGTTAGTGGAAATCATGCAGTATAAAATCAACTTTATTCTTTTTCAAAATTTGTTTTGGTTATTCCCAATCTTTTTTTCTGATATCACTTTCTACCAAAAAAAAATAATTTAGATTGGGAATGGAACGATATACAATTATTTATAGATTGACATTGTGGCCATACTCTGTCTTCTAGTCAATGTATAGGTCCTAGATCTCCACTGATGTGTGTTCTTCATTTCACTCACTGTTTTGTGGTATGTGGCAGGCAAATGTTTGACAAACTTTTATAGTCATGTACCATCACCAAGGTAAATATTTCTACCATCCCCAAAAGTTCCCTTGCCCCGCTTCTACAACCTCCAGCAAACCCTTGAAGACCACTGATTTCTTTCTCTATTGTTTTGCCTTCTCTAGAATGTTATATAAATGTAATCATTCAGTTTGTAGCCTTTCAAGAGGTTTTTCCTAATTCATTTTATGATGCTGCTATAAATGATACTGCTGTCAAATTCATTTTCCACTTCATTGCTAGCATATAGAAATATAATTGATTTTTTTATGTTGACGGTGTCCTCAAATCCAGTGAAAATACTCATTAAATATCTTTTTCATAAATTATTCTGTGCTTTTCTTTTTAGACAATATTATCACTTGTTAATTAAAACAGTTGTATTTCAAGAAAAGAAAACTTCAGGCCAATATCCATGATGAACATAGATGCAAAAATCTTCAATAAAATATTGGCAAGCCGAATGCAACAGCAAATCAAAAAACTTATTCACCATGATCAAGTAGGATTCATCCCGGGGATGCAAGGCTGGTTCAACATACGCAAGTCTATAAACGTAATTCACCACATAAACAGAACCAAAAACAAAAACCACATGATTATCTCAATTGACGCAGAGAAGGCATTTGACAAAATTCAACAGCCCTTTATGCTAAAAACCCTCAATAAACTCGGTATCGATGGAACGTATCTCAAAGTAATAAAAGCTATTTATGACAAACCAACAGCCAATATCATACTGAATGGGCAAAAACTGGAAGCATTCCCTTTGAAATCTGGCACTGGACAAGGATACCCTCTTTCACCACTCCTATTCAATATAGTACTGGAAGTTCTAGCCAGAGCAATCAGGCAAGAAAAACAAATAAAGGGCATTCAAATAGGAAAGGTGGAAGCCAAATTGTCTCTATTTGCAGACGACATGATAGTATACCTAGAAGACCCCATTGCCTCAGCCCAAAAACTCCTGAAACTGATAAGCAACTTCAGCAAAGTCTCAGGATATAAAATCAATGTGCAAAAATCACAAGCATTCGTCTACACCAATAACAGAATTAAAGAAAGCCAAATCAAGAACGAACTGCCATTCACAATTGCTACAAAAAGAATAAAATACCTTGGAATACAACTCACAAGGAACCTAAGGGACCTCTTCAAGGAGAACTACAAACCACTGCTCAACGAAATCAGAGAGGACACAAACAGATGGAGAAACATTCCATGTTCATGGTTAGGAAGAATTAATATCGTGAAAATGGCTATACTGCCCAAAGTAATTTACAGAATCAACGCTATCCCCATCAAGCTACCATTGACTTTCTTCACAGAACTGGAAAAAACCACCATGAACTTCATATGGAACCAAAAGAGAGCCCGCATAGCCAAGTCAATTCTAAGCAAAAAGAACACAGCGGGGGGCATCACACTACCGGATTTCAAACTATACTACAAGGCTACAGTAATCAAAACAGCATGGTACTGGTACCAAAACAGAGATATAGACCAATGGAACAAAACAGAGGCACCGGAGGCAACACAGCATATCTACAACTATACAATCTTTGATAAACCTGACAAAAACAAGCAAGGGGGAAAGGATTCCCTGTTTAACAAATGGTGTTTGGAAAACTGGCTAGCCATGTGCAGAAAGCAGAAACTGGACCCCTTCCTGACACCTTACACTAAAATTAACTCCAGATGGATTAAAGACTTAAACATAAGACCTGGCACCATAAAAACCCTAGAAGGAAATCTAGGCAAAACTATCCAGGACATAGGAGTAGGCAAGGACTTTATGAACAAAACACCAAAAGCATTGGCAACAAAAGCCAAAATAGACAAATGGGACCTAATCAAACTCCACAGCTTCTGCACGGCAAAAGAAACAGTCACTACAGTGGATCAGCAACCAACAGAATGGAAAAAAATTTTTGCAGTTTACCCATCTGACAAAGGGCTGATATCCAGAATTTACAAAGAACTCCAACGGATTTACAGGAAAAAAACAAACAAGCCCATTCAAAAGTGGGCAAAGGATATGAACAGACACTTTACGAAAGAAGACATATATGAGGCCAACAATCATATGAAAAAATGCTCATCGTCACTGGTCATCAGAGAGATGCAAATCAAAACCACATTGAGATACCATCTCACGCCAGTTAGAATGGCGATCATTAAAAAATCTGGAGACAACAGATGCTGGAGAGGATGTGGAGAAAAAGGAACACTTTTACACTGTTGGTGGGAGTGTAAATTAGTTCAACCATTGTGGAAGACAGTGTGGCGATTCCTCAAGGCCTTAGAAATAGAAATTCCATTTGACCCAGCAATCCCATTACTGGGTATATATCCAAAAGACTATAAATCGTTCTACTATAAGGACACATGTACACGAATGTTCATTGCAGCACTGTTTACAATAGCAAAGACCTGGAATCAACCCAAATGCCCATTGATAATAGACTGGATTGGAAAAATGTGGCACATATACACCATGGAATATTATGCAGCAATCAGAAATGATGAGTTTGTGTCATTTGTAGGGACATGGATGAATCTGGAGAACGTCATCCTCAGCAAACTGACACAAGAACAGAAAATGAAACACCGCATATTCTCACTCATAGGTGGGTGATGAAAAATGAGAACACACGGACACAGAAAGGGGAGTACTAATCACTGGGGTCTATTGGGGGGAAAAGGGGAGGGCCAGTGGGAGGGGGAGGTGGGGAGGGATAGCCTGGGGAGAAATGCCAAATGTGGGTGAAGGGGAGAAGGAAAGAAAAGCACACTGCCATGTGTGTTCCTACGCAACTGTCTTGCATGCTCTGCTCATGTACCCCAAAACCTAAAATCCAATAAAAAATTAAAAAAAAAAAAACTGTTGTATTTCTTCCTTCCCAATCTTTGCTTGCATTATTGCACTGTCTAGGATGTGTATGAGGTTGAAAAGAAGGGATGGAACAGGCATCTTCATTGTTTTTCACCTGATAAGAATGGGAGCACTTTCAGCTTTTCACCATTAAGTATGTTATCATCTGTAGGATTTTTCTGTACACTCTTTTTATCAAGATGAGGAAATTTCTGTGAGATTCTACAATGTTAAACGTTGTTAATGGGTGATGGATTGTTTTCAAATGCTTTATGTCTGTTGAAATGATCATTTGAGTTTATATTTTATTAAGATAAGGTATTGTTTTGGGATTTTAAACCAGTGTTGCTGTCTTGGGATTGATTCTATGTGATCATGGTGTATAATCGTTTTGATGTTGCTAGATTAGTTTGCTAATATAGTCTTTAGAATTTTGGTATCTATATTCATGAGGGAATATTGGTTTCTAAATTTTTTTTCTATGTGTGATGCGTTTTTCTGGCTTTGGCATTGGTAAATACTGACTTCTGGTGAGTTTGGAAGTGTTCTGTTGTCCTCTGTTTTTTAAAAGCATTTGTGGAAGACTCACATTTTTTTTTTTTCTTTTTGAGACTGAGTCTTGCTCTGTCACCCAGACTGGAGTGCAGTAGCACGATCTCAGCTTACCACAACCTCCACCTTCTGGGTTCAAGTGATCCTCCTGCCTCAGCCTCCCGAGTAGCTGAGATTACAGGTGTGCACCACCACACCCAGCTAATTTTTTTATATTCTTTTTTTTAAGTGGACACACAGTTTGGCTGTGTTGACCAGGCTGGTCTTGAACTCCTGAACTCAGGTGATCCACCAGTCTTGGCATCCCAAAGGGGTGGGATTACAGGTATGAGTCACCATGCCTGGCCTCTTTCTTTTTTTTAAGATGATGTTACAGCTACTAGTTTTGTCAGATACTAAGAGGGAAGTATTAAAGTCCAATTCCAATTGCAAAATTGTCTCATTCCCTTTCAGTTCTGTCAGTTTTAGCTGTATGTATTTTAAAGGTCTGTCGTTTGAGCCTTACTTACCTTGATTAAGTCGTGATGATTTGGTCCCTTCGTTATTATGTAATGTCTCTATGTATCCCCAGCACTCTTCTTTGCTCAGAAGTCTACATCACTTGCTATTAATGCAGATTGTAAAATTCTTTTGCATTAGTGAGATTTTGGGCCTATGTTTCTATCCTTTTTAAAGACATCTATGTAGTTTGAAAGCCATATTTATGGTTTCTTTTTAAACTACCTAAAGTATTTCTTGTAAAGACCACATTGTAAAAGAGCCTTGATTTATTAATTCAATTTAACAATCTCTTCCCTTTAATATGTTTTGACTATATACAGATATTAAAATTATGGCCATATTTGCATTTAATTTTTAAGTTTTCTATTTGTCCCATTTAGTAATTGTTGCTTTGTTATATTTTTATCTCATGTTTGGAACACTTAGCGTTTTTTGTTATTGTACTTTATCTTCATTATTTATTAATTTTATTCAGGTTGAAATGTTTAGTGGTTTTCACAGTGTTATATTATACTTTGTGTCCTACCTTAAAAGTATACTACTTCATGACTAACATAAGTTTTCATATTTCTAATACCGCCTTCTCTATCTTTTAGCTATTTTGTAATAAATTTTACCTTTATATATATTTTGAAATCTATAATCCATGGATACTATTGCTTTTATCTAGTAACTTATCTTTTTGAGTGATTAAAAATAAGAAATAATCTTATAATAATTTTCATTCTTAGCATTTCTGGAAACTCTCATTGTATAGATTGAAATTTGTGACTGTTATATTCTTTCTGCCTGAAGAGTGTTTATAATACAAATCTGCTGGCAATGAATTCTCTTAGTCTTGTTTATATGAAAAATATTTTCATTTTATCTTCAACTTGGGGGAAATTCTGACTGAATAGAGATTTCATTCTCTAGCTTGAATAATTTTGAGATGATGTCTGATGAAATCTTTGCTCCATTGAGACTGTTGGATATGTGTTTTGATATATTTCATTATTTTTGGTTGTTAAATATGCAAAGATATCTTCTGCCAGGTTCTTATCTCTTTTTATGATAGGAATTCAAATATACCTATGTTAGTTCCTTTGAGATTATCTGTCTCAAACTTCTTGAATTCCCTGTTTATTACTTT
The DNA here is from genome assembly GCF_049354715.1 of Callithrix jacchus. Classification (NCBI taxonomy): domain Eukaryota; kingdom Metazoa; phylum Chordata; class Mammalia; order Primates; family Cebidae; genus Callithrix; species Callithrix jacchus. Next base: position 97,196,472 of record NC_133509.1, read on the forward strand.
CACTCTCTTACCTCTTTTTCAGTTTGGGTAACATCTATTTACCTATTTTCATGTTAACAGGTTTTTTTTTTCTTAATCATCTCAAGTTAACTGATGAGACCACCAAAGGATTTCTTCATCGCCTGTATCATTTTTTTATGTTTGCCATCTTCATTTGATACTTATAGTTTTTAATCTCTGCTGATGTTTGCTACCAGTTTATATGTTTTACCTTTTATTTTACTTTATTACATTTTCATCATAATTATAATTAAAGAACCTACCTAATATTTTCAATACCTGGGTCATCTCTGCATCTGGACCTTTTGATGGTTTTGACTTTTGATGATAAATTTTATTTCTTGCTTTTCATGTGTTTTATAATGCTGGATAATTTCTGAAGGCTGGATAAAGAGTATGGCACTTAAGATTGAGGCAAGCAGAATTTACACTTGAAGATTTGACTGAGCATCTTTTCCTCTATCCAATAGTTAATATTGACTTTCGAGCCGCTTTTGAATTTTGTTTTTGCTATGATTACTTCCATAGAGCATAGGCTTCAAATTCTTCTAGTGGTGGCCAAGCATTTACATGGAGGCTAAGAGTATACACAGTTTCTTTCTGTCAGTTATCACTCCTAGCTTTTGGCCATCACTGAATGCCACTGCAAGCAGGCTTCTGTGTATTCTTGCTTCCCTCTTAGTGATAAGCAGTGATTATTTGGTATTCTGTGCTGTGCTTGTCCCCTTTACAGGTAAGGCTTTTTGTTACTGTTCTAGTCCAGCTTCTGTCATAGAAAATCTCAATATGCCTGAACCTTGCTAATAGGGTTTTCTCAATATTTCTTCCTTATTTCCTTGTCTGCTACAATTTGCCACTGGTCTTTCCTGGGAGTTACCTGACTCTAATTTCACTAGGATATCTCCACATGGTATTAGCTCTAGAATTTATATTCATAATGATTTCTTATCTCTTTTAGGAGTAAAGAATTAATTTTTTACTCCTCACCCAGTGATTTTGCCTGTGTATCCAAGTGGCCTTGTTGTCACTCTTCCAGTTGCTTAAAGCATTTTCCTTAAAAGATGCAAGCAGGACTTCTGTCTGACAACCCCTATAGGCAGCTGCCATTCATCCCACAGGCTTGCTCCGCTGAGGGTATTCTGTGCAGCTTCCTCACTTGACAGCAATTGTTATTCTGAGCACCTGGATACCCTTCTAGGCAGAAGCTTACAAGTGACCGCAGACTTCACTTTTTGTTAAATGTCTCTTCCTCTCAGGTGAAACAGTTTTTAGATCTCCTTTTATTTTTGAAAGAGTTTGTCCCTTTTCAAATTTCTGAATAGTTGGTTACCTTGTGATATTAGTTCTATAATTTTGTTTCTCCAAATTTTTCTTTTTCCATTGGCAGCATATTCTCTGTTGCTTTGTATAGAGTTTGGTTCACTAATTTCGACCTCTGTTCCAAACTGTTCTCCGATCATAAGATAAAAAAAAGCACAATGGTGTTTCCAAAATGTAGGAATGAAATGTTCTGTATTCCCATATGACCAGTTATTCTTGTCTTACATTCTGGCTAATTCTCCATTAAGTGTTTTCTTCTTTATCATCCCTGACGACTATTATTTTATTTTTCTTCCCCATTGTCCTTTTTGTCTGTCTTCTCTTCTCCTTATATCTTAATGTTCTTCTAACAGTTTGAAAACCTCACCCCCTAAGTTTCTCTCTAACCCCAAGTTTCTCTCTCATCACAACTCAATCCTCTGAGTTTATCATCCTAATCAGCCTAGGCACAAGCTCTTTTTCACAGACCGTCACCTGAAAGCAGATGGTGTGAATCTCTTTGACATCAGGTATTCAGTATACAAGTCAATTAATTACCATTCACATAAGTGCCTTTTAAAACAATGATATTTTGTAATTTATCTCATTCTTCCCATATTGGTTGATAATGTCCAAATCTGTCATGATTTTCATGACTAAAGATTCTATTACATATTAATATATGCTTAGATATCAACCTGACTTCTCTTAAACTAGCAGATAAAAAAACTGGTAGAGCTTGAAACTGACTCCCATTTTTTAAAGAAGACATTTCCTGTACTATTCACATTTTAGAGACACTACCAGATTCAATATAATTAATGTTTGTTTTTTAAGAGTGATAATGGTCTCATCATGGGGTCTTATAAATTTAGCAAATTGGTTTCCCATAACTTAGTCTTCTCTTTCACTAGGAAGGCATATGATTAAATTGCAACTTTTTAAAGTCTTAGCACTTGAATAATTTGTTTTCCCAATATAGCTGCTTTACCTTGATCTATTTTCTTTTCTAGCTCTCTTTTTTTTTACTTCAATATTTCATCTACATCCCGAATCCATTAGTTTTTTTCTCGAGACTGCTTTTTGAGATTTTTCTTCTGTTCAACATTTTATGAATGTGCAGAGAAATTTCTGGCCATTTATTGAAACAAAACAAAACAACACCATGCTTACATGCTTGTAACATCTGAGCAAAGTCTATATAAGAAAGTGGTAGGCTGGGCGCGGTGGCTCAAGCCTGTAATCCCAGCACTTTGGGAGGCCAAGGCGGGTGGATCACGAGGTCAAGATATCGAGACTATCCTGGTCAACATGGTGAAACCCCGTTTCTACTAAAGATACAAAAAAATAGCTGGGCATGGTGGCGTGAGCCTATAATCCCAGCTACTCAGGAGGCTGAGGCAGGAGAATTGTCTGAACCCAGGAGGCGGAGGTTGCAGTGAGCCGAGATCGCGCCATTGCACTCCAGCCTGGGTAACAAGAGCGAAACTCCGTCTCAAAAAAAAAAAAAAGAAAGCGGTAAAAAAAAAATCTGTGTTGCCCTTAAGTTTAAGAAAATCTTTTTTATTTTCTCTATTTTTTTGGAGATGGAGTCTTGCTCTGTTGCCCAGTTTGGAGTGCAGTGGCGCAATCTTGGCTCACTGCAACATCCACCTCCCATGTTCATGTGATTCTCCTGCCTCATCCTCCTGCATAGTTGGGACTACAGGCACACACCACCATACCCACCCAATTTTTTGTCTTTTTAGTAGAGATGAGGTTTCACCATGTCAGCCAGGTTGGTCTCAAACTCCCAAACTCAAGTGATCTACTTACCTTAGCCTCCCAAAGTGCTGGGATTACAGGCATGAGCCACTGCACACTGTCAGACAATCTTAAAGAAATTTAAATTCTTTTTAGCCTAGTTGCTCATTCACAGACAAGAGAAGTGAACCTCCAATACATTTTATAATATTTTGATAGATCATATTTTGGGCTGAAGAGAAGCTCAAAGGCAGTGTCTTGGAAGCTATTATCTGTTTTGCTTACATGATATCTGATAATGTTGGATTAGTGTCAACATTTAAAAATTTTACAGAAAAATATGCATTTCTGGTTTTCCTTTAAAATGTAGAAGGATGACACTACTGGGCTCGTGTTTGTTGTTGTTGTTTTGGAGACTGAGTCTTGCTCTGTCACCCAGGCTAGAGTGCAATGGCACATTCTCAGCTCACTGTAATCTCTGCTTCCTGGGTTCAAGTGATTCTCCTGCCTCAGCCTCCTGAGTAGCTGGGATTTCAGGCATGTGCCATCATGACACAGCATAGGACATAGCACATAGAAATCTAGCTTTCATATATAGTCTTCACAGATGCCCATGCTGCATATTTTAATCATCTGGCTGGCTCCTGAAGCAGCTGAGTTTGTAGCTATTGCTTTAGAGATTGGCCTCTAATAGAGGCATGCACAGTTTGAAGGATAGTCAATCAAAACAAGTCCTCAGGTGATAACAATTTAAAACATTGTCACAATTCACCTATTACTTGCTCCTATCTCATGCAAGCTTTCCCAAATATTTTACTTGGAGTATACTAGTTTTGATGCCAGTTTGAGTGTAAAGAGAGGCATTATCAAGAATTTGTTAGAACTATAAAAATTGTATAATGAGACTGCTTCTGTCAACTCTGGCAAATGACTGTCCTACTTATGGACAGACTCTTGATGAGCTCACACAATTATCTGTATTATTTTTTACTTAAATTTCCAGCAAGATGTAGTGTCCACTTAAAATGTTTATTAATTTATTCATTTAAAAAACAAATGTGTTAGGCTTCTTTCCAGGTTCTGGGAATATGTGGGAAGTAGACAAGTTCTCCATTATATGGAGTTTCTGTTTACAAATAAAGATTCAATACAATATCATAGGGATAACATCTATGAATGAACATGAAACAAGGGCTGAAGACTGATGTGTTGGTTCTATTTTACATAGGGTTGTTAGCAAAGATGTCACTGAGGAGCTGATGTTGGAACAGAGGCCATGTGAAAATGAACAGTGCGGCTGTCTAGGAGAGAGGTTTTGGAGGCAGCAGCACATGTTAATGCTTGACATCTTCAAAGGCTACTGGTCCAGTGAGGCTACCCCAGAGAGATTAGGAAAGTGAGTATTAGAGAATGAGGCTAAAGATGAACCAAATTAAATAAATAGGAAGATAGAGGAATGAACTTTGATGAGTCTCCTGCTGAGACTTCTTCCTGTCATGGCAGACAATTTGAAGAAAACATTATGCCAGCACTTTGAACATTGGTTTCCTTACGACATGCTTTCTGGGTCTGATTCTGGACCTCATGCCTTTTCTGACTTTGTTTCAGACAGTTAATTTTCTTTTAGACTTCTGACTCCTTCCTGATAACTGACTACTAAAAACAAGCTCCCTGATCTCTGAATTAAATCTTTGATTTTCCAATCTATAATTGGGTCCTAACCTCAAATTTATATACTACTGCAAGCTGTCCTAGTTTCCCAGTGCTTCACCTCGGCTTGAATATGACCTCCTCTAGTTCTTCCACCTTCAGCTTCTCCTTCTCTGCCTTGTGAAGCAGGTTAACTGTGCACTGGTTGCCAACTGCTGGGAAAGACTCCCACTGCATAGAGAATAGCAAAGATCATCACTATGCCCATCAGCAGAAAGAGAAGTCTTACTACTTCATTCCACTGCATTTTAGTTTGCAATTTTTATCACTTGCATGAGTCAGACGAGACATAATAGTCATACAAGTTATGTGAAGCAATTTTATTATTCACAGATAGATAGGCAGTAAGAGGAAGCAGAGACCTAGAATTCATCATGAGCTTTTCTGAGGCTCAGAAAAGCTGCCCAGGATGTCTAGCATCTTTTCTATGTGCCCCACTTGCATTGCAGCTGAAGGATCCTGGAAAGCAGTGTACCTTGGGTTTCATACCCCAGGGATAACATAATTTGCTAGGCTAAAATGTTGAAGGACATCTTGTTCTAGGAGGAGCAGGAATAACAGCCTAGGCGGCTCCAGCCTGTTCTTTCTTATCTTAGCAAACTGCATTGCCAGCACATTCTACAGATATGTATGAGAAAGGGGGAGACAACTGGGTCAGTCCAAGGTCACCCAGAGATGTCTGGCACACATACCTGCCTGTCTTGAGGTATAGCTTGAAATAACACTTCTAAACCTGCTATTTGACCATTATCCTGATAACAATCTCCAGTTCTAGTAATATCTATTGTATAAATGACTTCATGTAAGTAGATAATTAAGATATAATGTATTCAAGACAAATACTCCCAATTTTGTGCTTAAACAACACACAAAAAACATTTTAAAAGTTTCTCTCTTTTCATACACAAATAGACAACATAATTTAGTTTTTATAACATGTTTTGCTATTCATAAGAAAATGTTTTACATTGACATTATGACTTACTCTTGTGCCACAAAACTCTTCTTATGTCTTGGACTCTGTAGAAATAAATATTTACCAATCACACCAAGGATGCAGCTTCCTGATGGCCCAGGGACTCAATGTCTCAGCACCGCAGTCTTTGTTGGAAAAATTGGCTCAGTTATGACAAAAATAGAATTGATTACAATTATTTTTACATATATCATAATAAAAAACTGATACTCTTCCAGCTCCCCTTCACTTACATTTCTGAACAGTAACGACAAAACAAGAAGAAAATACAGTATCATTAATATATTTAAAAACTCCTTTTTACCACTTTGTAGCAAAATGGTTTCCTCAAGTGATGTTAATATGAACCATAAAATATTTTAGAACTAGCTCATATTTCTGAGGTTCAAAAATGTTGCACGTTTCTACCTGTTCCATTTTTTCTGAGATAATATCTAACATAAGCCTTTAAAAATATAAATTCTATTTTCAGTTTTTCATGACACATGTTTCTCATTTTTTATTTTAACAAACATCCACTTATCACCTATTCTATGCTATGTTCTCTATTCTGGGGAACTACAAAGAAAGAGGTAGTCCCTTTAAGCTGTTCATGATCTACAGGAGAAAACTGAAAAGAAAACAGTTATAATACGTATGCTACTTACAATATCAGAATTGTATAGAAGGAATCAGAGTAGTAAATAGGAAGAAGTAGTCAGCTTTATTCAAATGTTAGAAGGTAAGGCAAGTAAGGTGCTAAATCCACAGATCTGGAAGACGCAACACATTAAATTATCTAGACTAGAATATTTGCAAAATCTCTTTTGAAAAGTGCCAAATCTTTATTGTCCATAGTTCATAAAATTTAGTATTAATTATCCCTGCTGTATTCACAACCTATACTAGATAAAACTATCATGCTCCATAAATCTCAGTTTTCTCACCATAGAAGCTAATGCTCAACGCAAGGTGGGCAACATGTGCATGTATGGTTATGAGAAAAACGCTGATTACTTTTATTGCCCTGAATGGGCCTATTTATTCAAGCAGTGATATGCTATCATAGATGATCGTGCCCTCAACAATTTTAGAGAAGAAACAAAGCCAGTGCTACTGGGATACCCACATCTGTTTATCCATTTTAGAAACAGCATTAGAAAAACATTGATTACATGTCTGAGCAAAAATGTGTTCAGACCTTTTAGGCAGCGTCCTTTGCATTTAACTGAACTCACGCCTTTGCCTCTCTGCAGGTGAGGGACTGACTTAGCATGAGTAAGTGCCTTGTCAGTAATGTTGAAGATGCCTGAGTAAGTTTGCTGCTTTTGTCCCTGCTGATGGTATTAATGATTTCTTTGAATCCCTGTATATAAAGGGAATGTTAATTTTAGTGGCCTGGTAAAATTCGAACCAGGCAATTGGCAGGCAGAAATTAGATCACTAACCCCACCTAGTAATTGAAATGATATGTACATATATGACCTCATTTTTCTTAGAAAGTTGTATTGCATGACTATAAAAGATTGGTAGAAGAGGTACCACATCTAATTTTGATGTAAATCATTTTTTATTTATTTTACTAATCATATTTAAAAACTGCCTGTATATTTTGAAATATATAGGTGGTTTCAACAAATTGGAAACAAATTAGATGATGACTACAAAGGAATTCAAAACAAGAGATTCTGTGTTGTATTTTCTATTCATTATGTTTCCACATGTTCTTACAGGGTAGTATCGTCCACGACCATGGTTTCAATTCATGTCTGGAATTTACTCCTCGACATCAAGGCTTGTATGCTAGCTCTTAACAGATATCTTTACCTGGAGGTCCTCAACACGTCTCAGTCCCAAAGTCTGAAAATATTCTCATTAGTTATTCTATCATCTTATACAAAGAGAAAAGATACTTCCTATAGCTATTCAGGTTGCCAAGTCAGAACCTTTCATCATAGACCGTTTCCTCTTCCTCTCCATTTTTCCACTCATATTCTCCTTTGCATCCTCACTCCTATTACTCTGGTTCTGGGCTGACCATCTCTCTGTAGACCACTGGAATGACTCCCAGCTGAAGCCTTTCAGTCAAAGTCTTAACATTTCATTCGTACGCTTCCAGGTTACAAGGGTATGGACGTGTTCAGTAGAGGGTCTCAAGTGAAGGATGTAGTTTTATTTTAAAGTAATTTGAGATATTCAGTATTTTGAAATTCTAGGAGTAAATTAGATCAACCAGTCCACATTTCATGAGCGATGACCTAGTAATATTAGGCTTTACATTCTCTTGCTTTGCCAATTCCTCTTATATATTAATGTTTACTTATGAATGAATATTCAAACATTTATTACTACAAAATTTTTAAATTGGTGTAAGTATTAACTTCTAATATTTAAAAGGAGTTTCAAAACAAAAGAAGGAAAAAATAAAGATAGTGGAAATGTTAGAAATGCAAACTTTTCAATTGTAATAACACTTGTGATTGCAGTTTGCCCCATTTGGGATAATAAGTGTATCCTCCAACACCATCCAGGAGTGCTTGAATACAGTAAGCTGAGATTAGGCTATCTATGCTTCACATTAGCCACTTGCTCTTAGCACCCCAAGAAGTTCCTAGTATGAAATGAAGCATTTGACTACTTGTTCCTAGAAATCTCTTGTAATTGCCTGTTTTTTTTTTTTTTGTGATTTGTCTCCCATGATTTTTTGGAAGCTTCCTCTCCATTTTACAATTCAGATCAGGAGATCTTCAACAGATGAAGTGAAATGCTAAAGAGAATGGTGCAGTTGCCAAATATATGTTTACTTGCTGAGTACTTGGGAGAGAAAACATCTGTGCACTGTAGTTTCCAGCGTCATGGGAAAACTGTGAAATTGAAACCACTATAGCTGAAGAGCAAAACAAAAATGTAATGCAATCATTTGAAGTACTTAAGTTAGACAACTTTCTCTTTAAGATCATAAGGAGGGTTGTTAAATGTAATACCCTCCGTGTTATAGTCTGCAGAGGATTAGATAAGTGAACATTTTTGTTAATCATTTGAACAAATTTCTGAGTTCCCTTAGTATTTAAGAACTACATATTACACTCCACTGTACTAAACATTACCACACTTAATTTGTAAAGGTAGTTAAATCAAACAGGAGCTACTAATTAGCACAATTTCTGTGAGAGCAGAATCATGTCTTTCCTCCCTTAGATGACATGTACTGTAAAAAGAGAAACCAATAGTGTACAAAACACATGATTTTGCAAGGAACCAGCTCTTCTGGAAAGCAATAAGCAATGTGTTATGTGAGTCTAATGCCTGTTTTACATTAAGATATGGCTGAAGTGAAAAAGCTCATTCAAAACAATCACTTGGCGGCTGGTGCAGTGGCTCACACCTGTAATCCCAGCACTTTGGGAAGCCAAGGTGGGCAGATCACAAGGTCAGGAGTTGGAGACCAGCCTGGCTAACATGGTGAAACCCAGTCTCTCTACTGAAAATACAAAAATTAGCCTGGCATGGTGGTGCATGTGATTCCAACTATTCAGGAGGCTGAGGCAGGAGAATTGCTTGAACCCAGGAGGCAGAGGTTGCAGTGAGCCTATATTGTGCCATTGCACTCCAGCCTGGGCAACAGAGTGAGACTCGATCTCAAAAGCAAACAAACAACAACAAACACTTGTGATATTGCTAGGGCTTTTCTCCATAGGAAAATAAAAAACTGTTAATGGTGTTGAAATGATATAGTTGTGTGGAGAAAGTCAGGTGCCACCATTATTTTTAAAAGTTGAGATAAATCTATATCAGAAGTTCTTTGCAATGCAAGAGGACCTAAGCACTTAAGAAAGTCCTTTTCAGTTTCAACTAAATATGTTTAGAGTTACTATAATTCAAAATTCTTAACCAATTCAAGTTGAAACATTTCTAGTACTGTATTAATTGAATTGTTTGACTTTAAATGGCTTTTAAGAAAGGTCAATCAACTATACTTTTCAAAACATTTTATCTTCAAATTACTAATATAACAGTAATTATAGTACTATTATTAGGCTTTACATTGTGTTCAGCTGTAATGTTTTCATAGCATGTTTCCCGTGTGTGTGTGTGTGTGTGTGTGTGTGTGTGTGTCTCTGTGTGTATGAGATGGAGTCTCACTCTTGTAGTCCATGTTGGAGTGAAGTGGTGTGATCTCAGCTCACTGCAACCTCCACCTCCCAGGTTCAAGCAATTCTCCTGCCACAGCCTCCCAAGTAACTGGGATTACAGGCACCTGCCACAATAGCTGGCTAATTTTTGTGGTTTTAATAGAGACCTGGTTTCACCATATTGGCCAGACTGGTCTCAAATTCCTGACCTCTGATAATCCACCTACCTCAGCCTCTAAAGTGCTGGGATTATAGGCCTGAGCCACTACGCAGAGTCCTAAATATTTTTTATTATAGTAAAATTTACATAATAAAATTTACCATGGTAACCAATTTTAATTGTATAGTTCAGTGTTACTACATACACTGATAACATTGAAACCATCACCAGCATTCATCTCCATAATTCTTTTCATCTTATAAAACTGAAACTCTATACTTATTCAATAATGCCTTCTCATTCCTCCCTCCCCTGATCTCCGGGAAACCACCATTCTACTTTGTCTCTATGATTTTGACTACTCTAAATATGTCATAAGGTAGAATGATACATACAGCATTTGTCTTTTTCTGACTGGCTTGTTTACTTAGCATCAAGACTTCAAGGTCTATTCATATCATAGCATGTGTCAGAAATTCCTCTTTGAGTCTGAATAGCATTCCATCGAATGTATGTGCCAATTTGCTTATCCATTCATCGACTGAGGGACACTTAAGATACTTTCATGTTGAAGCTACTGTGAATAATTTTGTCATAAACATGAAGGGAATCTCTTTGGGATCCTTTTCTCAGGTCTTTTGGGTAAATTCACTGAAGTAGAATTGCTGGATCATATGGTAATTCTATTTTTAATTTTTTTGGTGAAACTGCCATACTGTTTTTCATACTATTTTACATTTCTACTAAGTTTCTCCACATCCTAACGGACATTTGTTATTGTTTGATTTTGGTAGTAGCCATCATAATGAAGTTCAGGTAGTATTACGTTGTAGTTTTGTTTTGCATTTCCATAATTATTGATGATGGTGTACATCTTTAAATGTGCTTCTTGGACATTTGTGTATTTTCTTTGGAGCAATGTCTATTCAAGTCCTTTGCCCATTTTTGAATAGGGTCATTTGTTTGTGTTGCTGTTAAGTTTTGGGAGTTCTCTATATATGCTGAATGTTAATTCCTTATTAGATATATGATTTGCAAATATTTTCTTTCATTCTCTGGTTCACGTTTTTACTCTGTTGATTTTGTCTTTTAATGCACATTTTTAAATGTTCATGATATCCAATTTATTTTTTTATGTTTGTTAACTGTGCCTTTGGTGTCATACCTGAGAAATCATTGTCAAATATAATGTGTTCATGTTTTCTTCTAAGAGTTTTATAGATAATAGGTGTTTGATCCATTTTGAGTTGATTTGTGCATATATAGTATTAGGTTCATGTACAACTTTATTCTTTTATATGTGGATATCTAGCTTTTCCAGACCATTGCTTGACAGACTGTTCTTTTCTCATTTGGTCTTAACACTCTTGTGAAAAATCATTTGACCATTTTTGTGAGGGTTTATTTCTGGGCTCTCTATTCCAGTGGTCTGCATGTCTGTTATTATGCCAGTACTATACTGTAGCTTCATATTAAGTTTTGAAATCAGAGATTGTGAGTCCTCCAGCATTTTTCCCCAATATTGTTTTGTGTATTAGGGCTTCCTTAAAACTCCATATAAATTTAGAATGGGTTTATCTATTTCTATAAAAAAAAAAAACCACTGGATTTTGATAGAGATGGCACTGAATCTATAGATTGGTTTGGGTGATACTACCATGTTAACAATACTAAGTCTTTCTGTCCATGATCACAGGGTGTGACTCTATCTGTTTAAGTCTTCTTATTTCAGCGATATTTTGTAGTTTTATTTGGGAACGTGTTTTACCTCCTTAAGTGAATCCCTAAGACTTAAATTCTTTTACTGCTATTGTAAAGAGAATTATTTTTATAATTACCTTTTCAGATTTTCATTGTTAGCATGATTTCTGTGTGCTGGCTTGTATCAGCCTGCTACTTCACTGAATTCGTTTGTTCTCGGCTTTTTTGCATATGCCAGATTATCTTATCTGCAGAGATAATTTTACTTACTCCTTTGTAATTTGGAGCCTTTTGATTTTTATTTTTAATTACTAATTGTTCTGGCTAAAACTTGAGTACTATTTCAGAGTAGTGGTACTAGTGATCATCTTTTCCTTGGTCCTGATCTTAGAAGGAAAATTTTCACTCTTTCTCCATTGAGTATGATGTTTGCTGTGGATTTTTTATGTATAATTTGTTATGTGGAGACAACTTCCTTCCAGTTATAGTTTGCTGAGTGTTTTAATCATAAGGATGTCGACTTTTATAACATGTTATTTTTGTAACAGTTAAGATATTCATGTGGCTTTTATTCATTCATTTCTTAATCTGTTGTTACAACAATGGAATTTTGTATGTTGAATCAGTCTTGTATTTAAGAACATAATCTCACTGATCATTGTGTATAATCCCTTTTTTTAAGGATTGTTTTCATCAAAGATAAGGGTTTGTAGTTTACTTTTTTGTAGTGTCTTTCTGTGCAGCTCTGATGCTGGCCTTACAGAATGAGTTAGGAAGTGTTTTCTCCTCTAACTTTTGGGAAAAGATATATTTTTTTCTTTTTAAAACAGGGTCTCACTCTGTCACCCAGACTGGAGTGCAATGGCATGCTCACAGCTTACTGCAGGCTTAAGGGATCCTCTTACCTCAGCCTCCGGAGGAGGTGGGACTACAGCAATGCACTGCTGCTCCCAGCTGTTTTCCATATTTTTTTGTAGAGAGTCTTACCATGTTTCCCAGACTGGGTTTGAACTCCTGGACTCAAAAAGACCTCCTGCCTCAGCTTCTCAAAGTGCTGGAATTTCAGATGCGAGCCACGACACCCAACCTGGAAAAGCTTTAAAAGGATTTATATTAAGGCTTTTTTTACTGTCAGGAGATTTCAATTAATCTTATTAATTTTAAGTCTACTGAAACTTTTTCTATTTCTTATGGAAAAATGTTTTTCCATAAGTTATTGTGGTACAGGTGGTATTTGGTTACATAAGTTCTTTAGTGATGATTGTGAGATTTTGGTGCCCTTATCACCCAAGCAGAATATACTGCACCATATTTGTAGTCTTTTCTCCCTCAAGACCCTAAAATCCATTGTATCATTCTTATGCCTTGGCATCCTCATAGCTTAGCTCTCACATATCAGTGAGAACATAGGATGTTTGGTTTTCCATTCCTGAGTTACTTCACTTAGAATAATCATCTTCAGTCTCATCCAGGTTACCGCAAATGCTGTTAATTCATTTCTCTTTATGGCTGTGTAGTAGTCCATCATATATATGCACTACACTTCTTTACTCACTTGTTGATTGAAGGACATTTGGGTTGGTTCCACGATTTTGCCATTGTGCTGCTATAAACATGCATGTGCAAGTATCTTTTTTGAATAATGACTTCTTTTCCTCTGCATAGATGGCTAGTAGTGGGATTGCTGGATCCAATGATAGTTTTACTTCTAGTTCTTTAAGGAATTTCCACACTGTTTTCCATAGTTGCTCTACTGGTTTACATTTTCACTAGCAGTGTAGAAGAGTTCCCTGTTCACTGCTTCCATGCCAACATCTAGTCTTGGAAACTTATGTGTTTCTAGAAATTTGTCCATTTCATCTAGCTTATTCAATTTATAAACATACAATTTTTATGATACTCATAGTCCTTTTTATTTCTGTAAAATTAGTAGAAATGGTCCCACTTTCCTTCTCAATTTTAGTCTTTCTTAGACATCTAGATAAAGGTTTGTAAATTTTGTTGATCTGGTCAAAGAACCAAGCTTGTTTAATTGTTTTTCTATTCATATTTTCTCCTTTTTGCTAGCTTTGGGTTCAGTTCTTTTTCTTGTTTCTTATGTTGTAAAGTTAGGTTGTTGATTTAATATCTTTCTTGCTTATTAAGATAAGCCTTGGTAGCCACAGATTTCTTCCTTAGCAATCAATGCTTTTACTATATCACTTAAGTCTTGATATGCTGTGTGTGCATTTTCAATTGTTTCTAAGTAATTTGTATTTTTCTTTGGTATTTCTTTATGCCATTGGCTATATATGAATTTTCCAGTTTTCTGTTACTGATTTCTAACCTTACCCCATTATCATCAGACAAGATACTTTTTATATCTTTCTCTTTTAAAATCTATTTTTAATTTGTGGTCTAGCATATGATTCATCTTGGAAAATATCCATGTGCCCTTGAGAAAAAGGTGTATACTATTGTTGTTTGGTAAATGATTCTGTATATGTCTGATCCAGTTTATTGTGTTGTTCAAATTTTCCATTTATTTTTCTATCTTCTATCTGATGGTTCTATTCACTATTAGGAGTGGGGTATTGAAGTCTCCAACAATTATTGTAGAACTGCTTCTCTCTTCAAATGTCAACTTTTGATTCAGATATTTTGATGGTCTATCAGTAGTTTCATCAGTGTTTATAACTGTTATATCTTCTCACTGTATTAAGCCTTTTTATTAATACATAATGTTTCATTGTCTCTTAATACTTTTTTGACTTAAAGTCTGTTTTCTCTAATATTAATGTAGCCATCCTAGCTCCCTCTTGTTTACTATTTGCATGGAATATATTTTTCATCCTTTTACTTTCAATCCATTTGTATATTTGGATCTAAAGTGAGTCATTTGTGGACACAACATAGTTGGATTATGTGTTTTTACCCATTCGGCTAATCTCTGTGTTTTGATGGGAGTGTTTTATCCATTTAAAGGAATTACTAGTGAGGAACTAACATATCATTTTGATTTTTGTTTTCTAAAAGCTTTGTATCCTTTTCCTCTATTTTATTGCCTTTCTATATTCTTTTTCCTTTAGTTTGTTTTTATAGTTATATATTTAAATTCCTTACTCATTTTCTTTGGGGCATATTTTATAGCTATTTTCTTTGTGGTTACCATGAGGATTACACTTGATATCCTTAAGTAATATTTCTGTTATTTGAGTTTATACTAACCTAACTTTAAAAACATAAAAACACTCTGCTCCTTTATAGCTACATCCCCATTCCTTTTAGTTGATTTCTTAAATCTACATCTTTACAGACTGGGTGCACAAAAACAAACTATTAAGTTTTTTAAGTGTATTTGTCTCTTAAGTTATGTAAAAACAAAATCTGGCATTGCAAACAAAAGTTACAGTAATACTAGATTTTAGACTAATAATCATTCTAAAAAATGTATCATTTTAAAAATCATCTAAAAAAACAAAAAATGGTGTTATAAGCTCTTGGTACAATAATGCTACCTTTTATAATTATACATATTTACCTTTATTAAGACTTTTATTTCTTCATATGGCTTTAAGTTACTATTTAGTGTCTCTTCACTTAACTCTGAGGACTCTTTAGAACATTCTTTTGCAGGGTAGATCTAATGATAACAAAATTCCTCAGGTTTTGTTTATTTGAGAATAATATCTCCCTCACTTTTAAAGGACAGGTTTGGCAGGTACAGGATTCTGGATTCACCATTTTTGGGTTTTTTTTTTTTTTTTTTTTTAGCACTTTGAATACATCAGCCTACCAACTTTGGGCCTGCAAAGTTTCTGATAAGAAACCTGCTGATAATCTTATTGAGAATCCCTTATATGTGATAAGTTGCTTCTCTCTTGACAGATTATGTGTCTTGATGTGAATCTTTAAGTTCACTGAGCTTCTCTGAAGCTTATATTATTATTTTTGGTCAAACACAGAAAGTTTTCAAGCATTATCAGATATTCTTCTGGGACTCCCATGAGTCTTTTGGGCTTGCTTCTAGAAGTGATCTTATCTTTGTTCTTGAAGTTTGCTATTCTGCTGTTTGCTCAAATTTGCCTTTGACTTTTCTAGTGAATTTTAATTATTGTAGCTTTTAGCTCTAGATTTTTTTTTTGTTTTGTGTTTTTAGGTTTTGTATCTCTTTATTGATATTTCCATTTTGTTCATATATCATTTTCTTGACTTTCTCCACATCTTCCTTTAGTTCTTTAGGCGTCTTTAAGACAAATGCTTAAAAGTATTTAGGAGAATGACATCAGGACAATGGTAGATTAGGAGATCCCAGCTTTAGTACCCTACAGAAAGCTCAAATAGCAATTCCTCACATATAAGAACATTTTTGGAAAACTAGAGAGTTATGAAATGACTGGTAAGTCCAGTGAACTACAAGAATATATGAATAGAAAATAAAATTTATAAAACAATACATGAACAAAATGAAAAGTTTGACAAATAGAAACAATGAAATCCAAATAATTTTAGAGATGAAGAATACAAGGATTGATGTAAAAACTTCAATAGGAGTCTTCAAAACTCAGCTCAGTCAAGCAGAGAAAGAATTAGTGAGCTCAAGGACAGATTGTTTGAAATTATTCAGTAAGAAGAAGAAAAAAATTCTTGAACACCAAGAGATTTAAATTTGCATCATAAAGTAACTGACAGAGATGAGAGAAAAGAAAGAGCGAAAGTAATTTTAAAGACATATGGCTTTCCAAATCTGGGGAAAGATGTCAATATCCAGAAATAGGAATTGAAGAAATCTGCTACAAAATTTAACCCAAAGAAGGCATGCAAATGGCCAACAGATATATGAAAAACATTCAATATTACAAATCATGACAGGATATGGAGAAAAGAGGACCCCCTGTATGCTGTTGGTGAGAATATAAATTAGTAAAGCCATTACAGAAAAATTCTTGGAGCTTCTTCCAAAGTCTAAAAATTGAATTACCATATATTAACCAGAAATCTCAAATCTGAGCATATATCTTAAGAATTTAAGTATATTGAAGATATATCTGTACACCCATGTTTACTGTAGCAGTATTTAATAGTCAAGTTATGGAATCAACCTAAGTATTCATCAATGGATAAAAAATGTGATATGCACAATGGAATACCATTCAGTCTTTAAAGGACATTCTGTCATTTACAACAACATGAATGAATCTAGAGTACAGTATGCTAAGTGAAATAAGCCAGCACAGAAAGACAAATACCACATGTTCTGTCTCATGTGGAATCTAAAATAATGAAACTCATAGAAGGAGAGAGTAGAATGGCAGTTATAAGGGACTGCAGAGATGTTGGTCAAATGGTACAAAGTTTCTGTTAGGCAGAAGGAATAAATATCTAAGGTAATAGTTATGTTAATGAGGTTGATTCACTAATTCTACACTGTATACATTTACCATACATTGGTGTGTACTTGATAGTTTCCCATCAAGTCTTTCAGGGACAGCTACTGTTGAAAGTTTTGTTTTTTGGTTTTGAACTGGCCATACTTTCCTGTTTCTTTGTATGCTTTGTGAATTTATGCTGTATTAGTCTATTTTCACACTGCTATGAAAAACTGCCTGAGACTGAGTGACTCACAGCTTCACATGGCTGGAGAGGAATCATACAATCGTGGCAGAAGGTAAAGGAGAAACAAGGACCTATTTCACAAGGCAGCAGGAGAGAGGGGGCAGACAAGGGGAAAGATCTTTATCAAATAAACAGATATCATGGTAACTCTACCACAAAAACAGCAAGGGGAAAGTTCATTCCCAGTAACCTTCTACCAGATCTCTCCCCCAACATGTGGAAATTATAATTTTAGTTGAGATTTTGGCAGGGACACAGCCAAATCATATTATTCCATACCTGGCCCCTCTCACATTTTAAAACCAATCATGCCTTCCCACGAGTCCCCTAAAGTCTTAACTTATTCCAGCATTAACTGAAAAGTCCAAAGTCTCATCTGAGACAAGGCAAGTCCCTTCCACCTATGAGCCTGTAAAATCAAAAACAAGTTTGTTACTTCCAAGATACAATAGGCGTACAGGCATTGGGTAAATGTTTCCATTCCAAATGGGAGAAATCAGCCCAAACAAAGGGGCTACAGGACCCTTTGCAAGTCCAAAATTCAACAAGGCAAGCATTATATTTTCAAGCCCCAAAATAATCTCCTTTGACTCCTCATCTCACATCCAAGGCACTGGGCAGCTGCACCCCTGTGGCTCTGCAGGGTATAGCCCCATGGGTACTTCCCCAGGCTGGTGTTGACTGCCTGTGACTTTTTCAGGTGCACAGTACAAGCTGTTGATCTACCATTCTTGGGTTTAGAGGACTGTGGCCCATTTCTCACAACTCCACTACGCAGTGTCCCATTGGGGACTCTTTGAGGATTCTGACACCACATTTCCCTTCTGCACTGCCCTAGCACAGCTTCTCCATAAGGCCTCTGCCCCCTGCAGCAGACTTCTGCCTTGGCATCCGCATGTTTTCATTTATCCTCTGGAACCCAGGCAGAGGTTAACAAACCTCAATTACTGCCTTCTGTGCACCTGCAGGCCCCACAGCACATCTAACCTGCCAAGGCTTGGGGCTTATACCCTCTGAAGCCACGGCCTAAGCTGTCCATTGGCCCCTTGTAGCCATGGCTGGAACTGGAGCAGCAGGATCCTGGGCCCCGCCCACAAAACCACTTTTTCCTCCTAGGCCTCGAGGCCTGTGTTGGAGGAGGCTGCCATGAAGATCTCTGAAATGCCCTGGAGACATTTTTTCCATTGTCTGGGCTAATAATATTCAGCTCACTACTTATGCAAATTTCTGTAGCCAGCTTGAATTTCTCCCCAGTAACTGTTTTTTTTTGTTTCCACTACATGGTCAGCCTACAAATATTTCAAACTTTATGCTCTGCTTCCCTTTAAAACGTAAGTTCAAATTTCAGACCCTTTCTTGTGAACACATATGAGCATACACTTTTAGAGAAAGCCAGGTTACTTCTTGAGTGCTTTGCTACTTGGAACTTTCTTCTGCTACAAACCCTAAATCATCTCTCTCAAGTTCAAAGTTCCACGTAGTTCTATGGCAGGGACAAAATGCTGCTAAAGCATAACAAGAGTGACCTTTACTCCAGTTCCCAATAAGTTTCTTATCTCCATTTGAGACCTCATCAGTCTGGCTTTCATTTTCCATATCATTATCAGCCTGTTGCTCAAAACTATTCAACAAATCTCTAGGAAGTTTCAAACTTGCCCTCATTTTCCTATCTTCTTTTGAGCTCTCCAAACTGTTCCCACCTCTGCCCATTACCTTGTTCCAAAGTTGCTTCTACATTTTCCAGTATCTTTATAGCAGTGTCCCACTCTCTTGGTACCAATTTTCTATATTAGTTTATTTTCACACTGCTATAAAGAACTACCTGGGGCCAGGCATGGTGGCTCATGCCTGTAATCTCAGCACTTTGGGAGGCCGAGGCAGGTGGATCACAAGGTCAAGAGATCAAGACCATCCTGGTCAACATGGTGAAACCCCATCTCTACTAAAGATACAAAAAATTAGCTGGGCATGGTGGTGTGTGCCTCTAATCCCAGCTACTCAGGAGGCTGAGGCAGGAGAATTGCCTGAACCCAGGAGGCAGAGGTTGCGGTGAGCCGAGATCATGCCATTGCTCTCCAGCCTGGGTAACAAGAGCAAAACTCCGTCTCCAAAAAAAAAAAAAAAAAAAAAAAGAACTACCTGAGACTGGGTATTAATAAAGAAAAGGAGGTTTAATTAACTCTCCATTCTGCATAGCTGGGGAGGCCTCAGGAAACTTGCAATCATGGCAAAAGGAGAAGGAGAAGCAAGGAGGAGAAGGGGCAGGGGGGGATGCACCATACTTATCAAATAAGCAGATATCACAAGAATAAGCAAGGGGGAAGTCTGCCCCCACAGCTCAGTCACCTCCCATCAGGCCACTCCCCCAATACATGGGGATTACAATTTGAGATGAGATTTGCATGGGGACACAGAGCCAAACCATATCATGTGCTTCATGAATTTTTTGTTGAAAACTATATGTTTAATACCTCTGGAAATTACCTTCTGCCCTTACCCTGGATTTGCTGTCTTTTAAATTGTTTCTATAGGCCATTTTTGAGCCTTTCTATGGGTATGCATAGTCAATTTTTTATTTTCCCATATATGCAGTTGTTTTTCAATGTCCTTATTTTCCATTTCTGGCTCCCAAAAAGAAAAACAAAAAATGAAGGTATGTGGAAAAGCTTATCAGCTGTTTCACTCTCCTAGAAGTCACTTCAGCTAGGATAGGAGTTTACAACGGTGTAGAAGTATCGCTTTGTCTACACCTGTGTCATTGGAAGCAGCAATCAGAGCACAGATTCTAACAATATTTTGAGAGGCATTTCAAAGACAGTTTCCTTTCTACCCACCTTGGCTCAAGCAAGTGTTTGCAAACTGTTCCAGGAACACAGGAGCACAGCTGCTTGCCATGGGGCTGAGAGGTGGGAATGAGTGTCTGCTACCACGATAAATGCTGAAAATGAATAGAAATTAACTACAATTTACTTCCTAAGAGTTCCCCGTGGAAGTTGCAAGCCTTCAGCAGACTCCAGAGTTCCCAAATACTTATATCAGACAGATTCTGCCAATGCAATTGTTGTCTAGGTAGGGCGATGCATTCCTGGAGGTTTCTACTCCACCATCTTCCTAGCAGCCTCTCAAAATATTGTTAAAAGTTACTTTGGTGTTGATCTATTTCATTCCTCTTTATCAATATGATTTTATTTATAAAGTCTTTGACATATTAAATCCAAAAGGCATTTCTCAAATTCAAAAAAAGACTGAAAGGCAGTTGAATATTTACTAGTGACAAACACCAAGACATTTTCTACCAAAACTGGTATTCAGTTAATGTCCTCAGATTCCATGTTATGATCTGCGTGGTCCCTTTAGGTCAACAGGTTGCTCCCACAGATATTAAGAATCCTGCCCTCTTCTCGCTCTTTGCTTGTGAACATTCATCCTGGCTAGTCTCTGTATTCCAAGAGATGCTGAACATTTATTTGCCTTTAGGCTGCACATGAAGGATTTTCCTATTGCTTCTAGGCCTCCACATCAGTTCATGATTCTTCTGTCATCCTAGAGAGTCTCACAGGACACAGTACCTCAAAACTACCCAGAGCCACAATTTATTGTTCACATCCCTTCATTCAAGTGAGACAGTACAAAGCTCCTGTTGTGAAGTTTATGTTTTTGATCTTAGGCTTATTTGTGTCATCAGATGAACCCACTCCAAATTCTAGGTGAAATCCTCGAGTCCTACTTAATTTTCTGGTTAGGCTGACTGGGAACTTCCTTCTTGAACTGGAAATCTAATAGGTTACATGGCGTAATAAATGAACCAAATTCCCAGGTTTTAGATATTCAGATTCTTTTACTTTAAGTTCTAGGAGAGTCAGAGATACTTCCCAAGATGGTGGCCTGGGTATAGGTTGTTGATGTAAGGCAGAAAAAGAGATGGTATTATCAGTTAGTATACCTTTTAGGACTACCTGCTGGTAATAGGGCTAAGAAAGCAAAAGGATGGATAGAAATTTAGGCAGGGGAATGATCTATTAGTTATCTGACATATGGAGAAGTGGAGTCAAAGCCAAAGCTAAAATGAGAGCACTTGAAAATTACAAGGCAAAGCTCTCAAGGTAGGAGAAAGTGATAAATCAGAATTAGACACAGAGGGCTCAGTGCTCCACATTCTTTTAGAAACTGATTATTAAAGTAGCCTAGCCTTTTTTTGGACACATTTTCATGGAGGATGGGATACAAGTGTTAAAAATATTTGGTGTCAATGAATACCCTAGGAAATCAATAACATAAACCGACAATAGCTTCTGTTATGGAGACATAGTCTGCTCTACTCGTTAGCAGTTCATGTCATAGACACTTTTCTTTTCCTGATTCTGTCTATCCTTTTTTCCTTATCCAGAACCAGGCAAGACTATAAGATGACAATTCACAGTTCATCCATTAAATGTTATTGTGCGGCCATGTGATCAAAAGTCCACATTTATTACTCAGAACTCTTCAGTCACTATTTGCCATACTGCAGACTGTGGAAAAGTTAAATTTGCCTCAATACTTTAATTAGTTTCAACACAGAAATTTCAGTGAACCATCATGACAAGTGCTCAAAGGAAATGCCTGTAAGATAGACAACAGGTGACTCATTGCAAAGAATATAAATTTTAGATGTGCAAGGAACATAGTGTGCTTAAAGCTTTTCAGTGGCAGATGACTGGGATACAGAGGTTCTTGTGAGGTGCAGAGTCCGTGTTATCATGAGTTTTCAGACTTGTTAAAATTTCTGGAAAATAATTGACACAGCCACAAAATCACTAGTACAGGCTTCGTCTTGGCGTACAGATGGATGATGTCAATTCTATTAAACTCAGAGTAGAAGAGTTTTTAAAAGGTTAGCCTGTGAAGTAAGCAGATTTTGCTTTTATATAATCACCTATTTACCAGATACCAGCTATCTGGAAAGGGTTTCTGCCTCTGAGTAAGGCTTTAAGTGGACCAGGAATGAGCATTTGAGTCATAAAGAGCAATGGGTGCTGCAAAGAAACAAAAGCATAGTCAAATCTAACTGGATGATTAATACTAAAATAGAATGAGAGATTTAACAGGAGGAGACATTTGAACTTGTCCCTTTCCCATTTTCTCTTAGAGATGTGACATTTCATCCTTTCCTCAAAACCTAATAACCTTATACATATAAAATAGGTACATAATGTTCCCTTTGTTTACAGTTTATCACTTAAGAAAACCTCTTTGTGGGTCTAAAGGTGTATATTCTTAGAATCACTTACCTGCATATAAATGTATAGAAAAAAATGGAAGAATGCAGCTTTCTCTTCTCTAATATACAAAATATAAGAGAGTTGAGGTTTTAAATTCAAGTACAAGGAGGTTCAGAAATCTATCTATGGTTTATTTGGCAGGGCTGTAATTGTGATGCATTACAGGATAGAGAAGCTCCTAGGCTAGTGAAATACTAGAAACCTCTCATCTCTTATTATCTGGGTTTCCAAGGTGATGAGAGTATGGAAGAAGCTAGAAGATCAGGTATATTATCGTGACTAATCATTTTTTTTCCAGTATATTACCTGACTCTTATGGTGATGGGGATTTTCTAGGCCAGACTGGCATCTTTCTCAAGTTATAAAAAGGCCCAAACAAATTTAAGAAGCTACAAATGCTAGGAAGGTAAGTGTTGATCCGTGTAACAAAGTAGTTGAATGGTAGAGCATTCTAGAGGTACAAATTTGATAGTTTTATATCGCAGGTCCCACCACTGGTTGTTGGGGGCCAAGCGGGGAAGGAAAGGAATTTAGGAAATAATGAGTAAATTAATATATAGAAATAAGTAAGAGGCAAAGAGCTTTTAAAAAATGCTTATAAGAAGGTAACTCTCCTCCTCTTTACAACACTGAAACCAGTATTTTTCCTGTTTCTGAAAAGAAGCAGGATTATAAATTCCTTTGAATGTATAACAGAAAACAAAAAAGATACAACATATCAAGTAGAAGTGAGATTTATGATCTGAAATTGGTATCTTTGTTCAGATTTGTGCATTAGCAAACAAGAATAGATCTTTTAAAATTGTTTGTCCTTAAAACATCTAAACTATAAGCACATGAACACAGAGATTAACCAATCTTAGAGCTGATATATATTTTCTAATGCAAGAAGGTTGTGAATCTGATTTGAATTTCTCTGAATATAGAAGAAGACAAAGAAATACAGGAACAAGGGTATGAGAAAAAAATACAATTTCCCTTACCCAGTGAGTATGCAGGCATTCATCAATGCACTAGTGGAAGGAATTTATGGTTAACACTGAATTCCCACACTCCCTACTGATTGTACAAACAGGCAGTGCAATTTATACTCCTACAATGACACGTATGCATATCTGCAATTTGCTTGTGTTGTCTATTAGTGTGTTTCTGGTGGATTCTGTTTTCTTACCTAATAACACTTGTTGTCTCTATAAAGTCTTAAGATAAAACACAGTTTTCAAGAAAAGCCTGGACTATATTGACTCAAATACAATTACTGTGGAAAATATGATCATTCAGGATTGACAGAGAAAATACACAGGGAAAGCGTGATTAGTGAGCTAATGTTCAGGCACAAGGAATTATAATACAGAAACTTGTGAGCCTGTGGAAAGCGTGAGCTGTAGTGGAGGCCACGATTCCTCTAAGAGCCACAGTGTTTACAGGGAATTAGCTACAAAACGCAGTTTGTGTGATATAAAGTGTGGTAGCTATGTCAACTGGGCATTAATGCTACTTTTTTATATTTTGTATTACTTGAATAAGTTCCTGAGTATGGGGTGGGAGAGCATGAATAAATGTAAAAGTTTACACTCTAAAAACTAAGAATTTACATGGAAAGACTTCTTTGTTATGAAAGTAACCCAAGCCATGGCAATGACCAAAAAGGCATATTGGTAAACTTCTGGGGCTTTTTTACAGCATATAAATAAAGAGTACACACTAATATTCCAAACCTGCCTTGGTCTCTCTTAGTTCTGTAGCAGGTAGCTTGCCTGAATTTTTTCTGCCTGATAACTAATGTTGTTAACAATAAATTCTTGTTGTTGTTGTTTTTTATCCAGCAGGTTAGTCCCGACATCAAGGCAATGTCAAGAGTGAAAGGGAAGATCAAGGCTTTTTTTGAGTGATTGTTTCCTGGAAGGTAAGTTAGATACAGGACTTGAAGGTTGAAACAGGACTTAATTTGTGTTGGGGAGTTTTAGATTCAAATGGAAGTGTAAAACAGCTGCTAAAATCACTACATAATGCAAGGCATTCATTGAAGAAAGACTTGAGATTGTGACCTTGAGCAGTAGCTTTGTCCAGAGTAGGCACTAAGGCCAGATGGTACCTGTTACTAGAAAATGGAATCTTGTTATTGTTCCTTTTGCTCAGATCTAAATGCCTGAGCCAGCACCATTATGCTACACATTTACTTCTCAGTTTCCTAAACAAGGATGACAAGTCTTATTTTATTATCCTTACTCTAGCAAAATACCCACTGTCATCTGTAAGGACAATATGATCAAGTCCTTTGACTGAAGAATGCATTTCCTCAGCCATAATGTCACTAAATAAAATGGAAATTCAAACTTTAGAAAAAAAATCACTACACTGCATTTCTAAAAATAAGTTTTGTTCAGAAAGAGCTTCTGAAATGCTAGAGGGAGGCATTCTAGCTGACGTTTGTAGTGAGTGGCTATGAAGTCTCCTAATTGATATATAGTTAATAGCCTGACATAAACTCTAGTGATGGGTAAAATAAAGGTAGAGGATGGATGAGCTGAAGCCTAGTGAGGAAAGACCAAGAGTAACGGTGATTGAAGTTCTATGGGTCTTCTGGGTCAGACGCAAATGCCTGCAGGGTCCAGGCTGGCAATGCATATTTGTAAGCAGAAGTGGGTATAATAGAACATGTAGCCTTAGGGACTATGACATGGAAAGCACACACATCTGGGAGCTAAAATTCACATATGAACCACTAGTTTGTGATTCCGTATCAAAAAGGTCCTATGAGTGCTTTCTAAAAATTCTCTAAGTGTTATGTGAAACAGCCAACATATATTCCAGTCTGTCACCTCTTATGATCAGTATTATTGAGACCACCTCTATGCAATATGTAAGAAAGAAACATCATCCATTGTAACAGAAGAACTCATGTTATTCTGGGCCCAGAGAACTCATATTAAAATACTATTTTGGTAAAAAATTGTAAAGCTAAAATTGAGGGAAAAGATTTTTATTAACCAAAAATAATAAATATTTAAACTCAATGCTTCATAGATTACAAGATCTAAGGTGAAAGAAAATTTTGGAGATAAAAGGAATGGAATTAAGGTAATAGGGCTAAGTTTTCTGCTACAAACCAAATTGAGAAAATGTTTGGCTTTTTTGGTGACTCATTGAGAGAATGCTTTTATCATGTGGCAAGGAATAAGACCATTTTGTCCTAATCAAAATATTAGAAAATAGCTGAAAATAACATTCTTCTTCCTCCTTTGGAAATTCCGACATCTACTTACTTGGAAGAAGCCTTTTCTTTCCTTAAGATCAAGAGAAGAAAGCTCTTCTCTGTTATGATTCTTTTAATGTACCAACTAACAATAAAAGCCATGTGCACATAAGGACTAACTAACTGATATTGTTCAGGAGTATTAGAGAGAGGCACATAAGAATGCTTCTATATAGGACATAAAAAGGTACTTGGTAATCAGAGATCATTTGGTAGCAGCTACACTGTTTAATATCAGAAATGTCTTTAAGATGTCAAACAAATGAAATAAAAATCATGCTCAGGGACAGGAAGAATTAATATTGTTAAAGTGGCCATGTTCCCCAAAGCCATTTATACATTTAATGCTATTCCTACCAATGGCATTTCCCACAGAATTAGGAAAAACTATTCTAAAATTTATATGGTACCAAACAAGAGCCTGAACAACCAAAGCAGCCTAAGCAAAAAGAAGAAAGCAGGAGATATCACACTACCCAACTTCAAACCATACTACAAGGCTACAGTAACCAAAAAACAGCATGGTACTGGTACAGAAAGAGACACATAGACCAAGGGAACCCAGAAATGGGGAAAAAACTCCCTATTCTATAAATGGTGCTGGGTAAATGGCTACCCATGTGCACAAGACAGAAAATGAATCTCTTTCTTTTACCACACACAAAAATCAACTCACGATGAATTAAAGACTTAAATATAACACCTCAAACTATAAAAAAACCTTGCAGCAAGACCTAGAAAACTGGCAAAAATTTTATGACAAAGACTCCAAAAGCAATTGCAAGAGAAGTTACAAGTGGGACCTAATTAAAGAAAGAAGAAAGAAGATGCACAGCAAAAGCAACCATCAACAGAATAGACAGACAAACTACAGAATGTGAGAAAAATTTGAAAAACTATACATCAGGAAGAGGTCTAATATTTAGTATCTATATGGAATTTAACCCAATAAGCAAACAACCTCATTAAAAAATGGGCAAAGGATGTGAACAGACACTTCCCAAAAGAAGACATACACATGGTCAACAAGCAAATAAAAAAGTACCCAATATCACTAATCATTAGAGAAATGCAAAAATAGTAATAATTGAAAAAAATTACAGATGCTGAGGAGGTTGTAGATAACAGGGAATGCTTATACACTGCTATTGGGCGTATAAAGGAGGTTAGTCACTGTGGAAAGCAGTTTGAAGATTTCTCAAAAAACTTAAAGCATAGCTAACATTCAACCCAGCAATCCCATAATTGGGTATATACCCAAAGGAGTATAAATTGTTCTACCATAAAAACACGTGCATGTATATGTTCATGACTGCACTATTCACAGTAGCAAAGATATGGAATCAACCTATATGCCAGCAATGGTAAACAGGAAAAAGCAAATATATATATATATACAATGCAGTATGATACAGTCATAAAAAATGACAAACCCATGTCTTTTCCAACAACATGGATGAAGCTAGAGGCCATAATACTAACAAAATTAACACAGTAACAGGAAACCAAATACTGCATGTTCTTAATTTCGGTGAGAGCTAAACATTGATTACATATGGATACTGAGAAGAGAACAATAGACACTGGGGCTTACTTGACGGTGTGTGGAGGGATGAGGATGGAGAAACTACCTGTCAGTTACTATGGTCGTTACCTGGGAGATGACGTAATCTGTACACCAAACCCCTGCAACACACAACTTATCTTATGACAAACATGCACATGTACCCTCCAAACCTAAAATAAAAGCCAAGAAAAAAAGGACTTTAAAATTTCATTCATTCACTCAACAAATACTGCCAGATCTAGGACTGTGTCTGTAAATAAATCCCTGCTCCTTCAACTTCCAATCCAGTGCAATTAACAGATAAATTAATGTATATTGAACATACTGGGTAGTGATATGTGCTATGAAGAAAATGTAGTATAGTAAAATAATTGAGAGAGATAACAGATGCTGTGGTGGTGAAAGTGATAAGAGAAAACATCTCTGATAAGGCAACATTTGAGCTGAGACCTGGAGGAAATAATAGGGTGAGCCATTTCATTCATTATGTTTGTGCCCTGGGCAGAAAACAGCAATTTCCAGTTGTCAAAGATCTGAAGATAGGAGTGGGGTTTTCATGTTCCGAGCAAAAGAGGTCACTGTATATCAACTAAAGAGAAAGGAATGTAGGTAGCCCTAGTTACATTTGGCTACATTATGTAGTCCCTTGAAGGTGAAAACAAAGACTGTATCTTAATTTCAGTGGGATAGGAAGCACTGCAGCATTTTGTGCAAAGAAGTTACACAATCTAGTTCACATTTTCAAACTAACAATATACAGACCATTTGAAAAATATGTTGTAGGAGTATAGGAACAGAGGGACTGGCTCTTCCAGTCATCCAAGTGAGAGGTAATGACTTGAATTAGGAAGGAAGCAGGTGAAGGCAAGAAGCTAAACTGCCTAGATTTGCTGATGTATTAGGTATGTAGGAAAAAAGTCAAAAGAACAGAGTTGCTATTAACTAAGAAACATATGGATCTGAATGCAGCAGGTTCAGAGACGAGAGGAAATGTAGAGTTCAGTTTGGTAATACTGAGTTTCAGATGTCTTCTCCATGTGTAAAATTTGAGTAGGCAGTTGAGTATGCAGCTTTGGAGAGCTAGATTTATAAATTAGGAGTTAGTATACAAAGACACAAAAAACTGCACGGCTTGATGAAATCACCTGGGGAATGAGTATAAAGAGACAAGAAAAGATATCCTAGGACTAACATTTAGAGGTTGAGAACATGAGGCAATTCCAGCAAAGGGAACTAAGAAAGACTTACTTGTTAAAGGGAAATGAAGAAAATTACATCCTCAACCAAGTGAAAAAAAGGGTTTTAAAGAAAATTAGGGGCCGGGGACGGTGGCTCACGCCTGTAATCCCAGCACTTTGGGAGGCCAAGGCAGGTGGATCACGAGGTCAAGACATCGAGACCATCCTGGTCAACATGGTGAAACCCTGTCTCTACTAAAAATACAAAAAATTAGCTGGGCATGGTGGCGCGTGCCTGCAGTCCCAGCTACTCGGGAGGCTGAGGCAGGAGAACTGCCTGAACCCAGGAGGCGGAGGTTGCGGTGAGCCGAGAC
Organism: Callithrix jacchus; assembly: GCF_049354715.1. Classification (NCBI taxonomy): domain Eukaryota; kingdom Metazoa; phylum Chordata; class Mammalia; order Primates; family Cebidae; genus Callithrix; species Callithrix jacchus. The sequence continues at coordinate 97,225,404 of NC_133509.1, forward strand.
CTCGCCATTGCACTCCAGCCTGGGTAAAAAGAGCAAAACTCTGTCTCAAAAAAAGAAAAGAAAAGAAAATTAGTAAGCAAACATCAACTGTGGCTGTTTGCTAAAATAAAATGGCATCTGACAACCGACTACTGGATTTTGGAGTATATAGCCAGCTGGTAACTTTGATTAGAGCACTTTCCAGAAAGCGGTCAGACAGAATCATGATAAAGTAGAATCAAAATAGAATGAGCAATTTTGGAGTAAGATTCATCATCTCCCCCTGAAATAATGTAATAAGCAGACAACATATATGAGTCAATGGGTTAAGACGCTAGTTATAAAGCAGTGAAGAACAGTGATCCCTAAGATACTAGAAACAAGTAGTTGAGCCCTGTAGTTCCTCCACTTGACAGTTTTGAGAGGGTTTCCAAGACTCTAGCACCAAAAGGAGTCAGACTTTGGCAGTAAGATGACCAGCTCATTCCATTTTGCATGGACTTTTCCATCTTAAAGTGAAAGTTCTGAATCTGACAATCCCCTTCCACCCAAATCCCATGTAACAGGAATAGTTGGTCACTTTACCTGAAGAACTTAAATTAAATTGGAGCTGAGAATCAAGAAAACCAAATCAGCTACAGCTCACAGGGAAGACCACCAGAGAGGAAAAAGCAGTACAGATCTGAAGCTCACTCTCAGTTTTTCAGCTGAGTATGGATTAGCATATTCATGTAAGGAAATTGCCTGAGCCTGAGAAGGAACCAAATGAAAATATTAAAGGCAACAAAATTTGTTTTTTTTCTGGTCAGAATAACCAGGAATACTTTCTTTTTCTGGAACCAGTCAGGAAAGTATCACATTTTATAGGACACTAGGTGAAGTAGTCAGAAGTGCCTTGCCTCGGTACTGGTAACGATTAGTTCTAGACTAAACAACACTGTGGTTTCAACCTCACAAGTTTTAAGGCTGAAAAGATCAAGGTGTTTGCAAGTTACTTAAGTACATTCTAGAACAAAGCTCAAGAAGAGTTACAGGAACAAAAAAATATGCAATGCCCAAAGAAGTAAAATTCACAATAAATGTCATCAAAAATTATCAGGCATGAAAGACAGCAGCAAAATGGAGAAATAGGAGGCTCCTGAATATCCCTCCCCTCAAAGACACACCAAGTAAATACCTACACACTGATCAACTCTCTGTTAGAAAAAGCCAGAATCCAGTTGAAAGACTCCCATACAGTGGACAACTGAAAAATTATCCAAATTAAAACACTCAGGAAAAGTAGAGATATACTCACTAACTCCACAATGAGTACAAGATCTTATGTTTGGGAAGGAAACCCCAGCTTTTTCCCAATGAGAGGTTTGTACTACATATTCAATGCCACAATGCCCAAATTTTATAGTCCCTGCTGGAGCACCTGGCTCTTCATCTCTGTGCTTGGGAAGAAAAGTGAAAAAAGAATGAACACAATCTAAGAAACTTATGCAGAATATTATCACATTATTAGTGTGACAGAAGAAAAAGAGAAAGAAAAAGGAACAGGAAACATATTCAAAGAAATAACAGCAGAAAATTTCCTAAATTAGGAGAAGGAAATAGAAATCCCAATCCAGACTGGGCATAGTGATTCATGCTTGTAATCCCAGCATTTGGGGAGGCCGAGGGGGGCAGGTCACTCGAGGTCAGGAGTTTGAGAAGAGCCTGGCAAACATGGTGAAACCCTGTCTCTTCTAAAAGTACAAAAATTAGCAGGGTGTGGGATGGTGGGGTGCTTATAATCCCAGCTACTCTGGAAGCTGAGGCAGAAGAATTACTTGAACCTGGGAGGCAGAGGTTGCAGTGAGCCAAAATCAGAACACTGCATTCCAGCCTGGGAGACAGAGCTAGACTCTGCCTTAATTAAGAAAAAAGAAATAAATAAAAGAATCCCAATCTAGGAAGTGCATTATTAGAACTAATAAATAAATTCAGTAAAACTTCAGTATGCCAAATCAAAATACAAAACCAGAAGCATTTCTATACACTAGCAGCAAACTATCTGGAAAAGAAATTGAGGAAACAGTCTGATTTACAGGGAAGCTTCATTGGACTTACTCATTAGTTCACTATGTTGGCTAATATGAATGGCCACTTACATGTTGTCTCAACTTCTGTTTCCAAGATCATAGCGTCAGGTACCCCAGCATTATTGACTCTAACAGTTATTTCTATGGCCATTGGAATACTTGAAGCACAGCCACATTTTAGAATGATTTTTCTCCAAATAGAAAAGTTGCTTGCTGTTAAAAGCTCTACACCACTTTTGTCTTATGAACTGTAGTACATACATCTGTATATTTCATTTTACCTTCAGTTAATACTAGGACAAAAGCACTGAAGCTCTGCCAGGACCTGTAATAAAACAGCCATGCAACAACCAAGCTATTTACAAAACTTGTTACAAGACTTAATCAGTGTTATTGGATGGTGGTACACCAACGATAAAAAAAAATCAGGGATGCCTTCTTCACAAGGGTTGTGCCATAAGTTTTCTCACATATTCTTACTATTATAGTAACTCTGTACTTCCTAAAATTTTCTATAATTTTGTTGAAGATTGCTTTGTCAGATTGTATGTAATAAAAAAAATTCATGGTCTTATATGTGAATGCCACAGGGACTGAGCAGTGTATTTGAGCCATGTTAACTGAGTTAAAGACATCCATTAGGTTTATAGGATAATTTTAAAAATTGAATACAGAAATGAAAAGAAACTGAAGTCTTCTTCAACATACTTCACTTGTAATTCTCAGTGTGTCAAGTATGAAGTTGGGAGTGATAGGAAATAAAAAGCATCCCCAAACAAGGTTCAGCAGTCCTTCAATCTAGTAGTACTGAGCCACTAGAAAGGAAACACACTAAGGTGAGCCCTATCCCGATACTTTGGGAGGCCGAGGCAGGTGGATCATGAGGTCAAGAGATCGAGACCATCCTGGTCAACATGGTGAAACCCCATCTCTACTATGTAGAGTAAAATAGTAAACCCCATCTTTACTATTTTTTTGTAAAAATACAAAAAAATTAGCTGGGCATGATGGCGCATGCCTGTAATCCCAGCTACTCAGGAGGCTGAGGCAGGAGAATTGCCTGAACCCAGGAGGCAGAGGTTGCGGTGAGCCAAGATCACGCCATTGCACTCCAGCCTGGGTAATAAGAGCAGAACTCCATCTCAAAAAATAAAAATAAAAAATAAAGAGCTTTTTGAACTCTGTCTCAAAAAATAAAAAAACCTTTTGGAAAATGTTCTGTACATTTCAATTCAACATTCTGTGTCAAGGTAAACCACAATAGGGGGAATGCTGGTGAATTAGTGATGAATTTCAACAATTTATTTGCCTCCACAGAGGTCAGGCTGTGCCTGTTAGCAATGTCTACTGTTCCACAAATGTGACCAAAAATACCACAGGAAAAAAAGGGGTTTTCTCAATGAAGATTGTGGTCTAATCATACACCAGGTTTGAAAGGAGCAGCAACACAGGTGGTGAGACCCCAGGCTCGGCCATTCAGTGAGTGACTCCAAAGAGAGCATGGTTCCAATCTGGCCCACATTAGAGGGAGCCAATATGCATGCTGAAGCTCAAAAATTACTTTTCATACAAGGAATGAAATCTGGGAGAGGAAGGAGTTGAAAACAATGTCAATGAAGAAAAGTTTTGTTAATTGAACCTACTGAGCCAAGAGAAAGACTTAAGGCATGGAGGTGAATGGTGGCGTGTATTTTGTAGGAAGAAGTATGAGGATATTCACGGATTGGGCAGAGGGTCTGTTAGTTGTCTTTCAGGAATACTATGCTTTCAAAGGGTAGACCAGAACCTCCTGGCTGAAAACTCTTCAGAAACTTCCCTTTCAGAATAAAACTCATAATTTTCACCACATCATACGTAGTCTGCTTACCTTTCTATCTCCATTTGCCACATAGCCTCTCCTTCATCTTATTCTCTAGCAATTCAGGTTCCTTGTTACAACTCTAAGGTTCATGTTTTCCTACCTATGTCCCTTTGTTTTAAAGGGCAGGGTAGGGGAGGCTGTTAAGAGTTAAAACCTGGATACTCGGTTCCAAACTTTCCATCATATCTAGTTTCCCTATTACTAATTGGAACATGCTTATGATGTACAACTAGTTTTAGACACTATCCTAAAAGTAATAGATGCACTTCCTTATACCATCAGTACAGAAAGATAGATCAGAATCTGCCTTTAACTTTGAAGCTGTCTGCTCCACTTACCAATTCCCAGGAGAGAATGTCAGTCCTTATGTCACTGCATGGCCTTTCCATTTAGGGATTATCGAGTTTCTGCTCCAAAGGCTGCATTCAGCAATGCAGAGGGCTTCAGTCAACAGAATTCTTATTTTTAGAAATGCTGCATTTTCTAAAAATAGTCCCTGATAGTTCTTATGGTCTAGATCTAAAATCCCCTTAGGTAAAAGCATACAAGTGCACATCTTTACAATTATGAGACCTGACTGGGAAGTTGTAACACTGACATAAAATTCCAAGGAATGAAGACAAATAAGATGACTTGTATAATATTTTGAAATCTCTGGACAGAAACTGCTATATACCTCCAAGGCATAATGGTAGAAAAAAAAGAATAGAGTAGACCTAAAATAACTAGCCGTCAAGGAAAAAAAAAAATGGAAAAACAAACAAAAACCACAAACAAACCCCACCAGTTCTCTTACTGTTTTGTAGTCAGGTTGCTAAAGGACAGTTGGGGATGGTTTCCCAAGCTTGCTTTTTTCCCAAGCTGTGTCTTTTCATGGGCTTTTAATGTATTCCTCTAAGTTCATTTAAGAAAGAAGAAAGAAAAATTCTCCTTTTCTCTGTATGTTAGTCTCAGGGAGTTTCCTAAGCCAGCAAAATCATCAAGGATTGTAAGTAATCCCTCCCCTGTAATTACTCTATTTTCTTATTTCTCTTTGGCCACCTTTTTCTTTGTTGTATTGTTGTCTTTGTCTTCTTTTAAGGTAACATTTCTATTCACTACTACAACTCCAGGGCCTCTTCTCCACTTTTGCCTTACTGCAAGTGCCTTTTCTGTTCAACGGGAGACAGTGAAAGTATGAAGGGTTTCAGAAATTCTCCTCCTTCCCCCTTCTTGATATTAATCTCACAAGTATCACACTTACTCTAGTTCTGTAGACCTCTTGCCCAAACCAACTTCAATATTGTAAATTCTCCCTACTCCTGCTGACATTGTCAGTTACATCCAACACAGTAAGTTTTAAATAGTTCCTTCTAAAATAATTCCTTCTAAAAAAAGGAATTCTCTTTTTTCTCTTCCCATTTGTCTCTCAGAAAGATGAACCAACATTACCTACGATTTGACCATTTCAAAATGGGGCGGGATACATTTTAGGAAGCATGATCATTGCATATTTTGGCCTAGAAGGCCATACATCCATTCCCCAGGAAGAATGTGGCCACTTCACAACCCTTCCAGACTTGCATTTCTTTTCATCTCTGTATTTCTGAGAACCCATCTGATATCTGTCTTTATTTTGCTCTGGGGAAGTGGATGGATAGATAGGAAGCTTTGAAGCTATTGAGGGTTTTTGATTTTCATTTTCACAGTTTATAAACTATTATTAGTCATGACTCATCAATCATTTTGTAACCTTAGCTTTCTCCTTTGTGAAAGTCACTTTTGTATGCCTATTTCTCACTTTCCAGAATTTCAGTTTCAATATACTTGAAATTCAGGACATTCCTATTAGGATCCAACATGTAAATATTTTTAAACATATTTCATCACAATCCTCTAAATTTCAAAAGAAAGAAGTGCACTAAATCTTTGCATGGAGAAGTACATACATTAAAATATATCCAGTGTATCACCCATAAGAACTTCCAACCTAGAAAATCCAACATTTATATTCTGAAAGTGTTGAGAAACCCAATAAGACACTCCACAAGATCATCCCCAAGACACTTAATTACCAGATTCTCCAAGGTCAAAATGAAAGAAAAAATGTTAAAGGCAGCCAAAGGCCAGGTCACCTAAAAAGGGAAGCCCATCAGACTAACAGCAGACCTCTCCATGGAAATACTACAAGCCAGAAAAGATGGGGGCCAATACTTTCACATCCAACCAAACTAAGCTTCACAAGTAAAAGAAAAATAGAACCCTTTTCAGACAAGCAAATGCTGAGGGTTTTTGTTAGCACCAGACCTGCCTTATAGTAGCTCCTGAAAGAAGCACTGAATATGGAAAGAAAAGACCATGACTAGCCACCACAGAAACACTCTGAAGTACACAGACCAGTGACACTATGAAGCAACCACATTAACCAGTTCTGAAAATAACCCTCCAGCATCATGATGACAGGATCAAATTCACACATATCAATGATAATTTTAAATGTAAATGGGCTTTTAAATACCCCAATTAAAAGACATAGTGGCAAGCTGAATAAAGAACCAAGACTCAATGGTATGCTGTCTTAAAGAGACCCATCTCATATGCAGTGACACATATAGGTTCAAAATAAAATAATGGAGAAAAGCCTACCAAGCAAATGGAAAACAGAAAAAAGTGGGTGTTGCAATCCTGCTATCTGACAAACCAGACTTTAAATCAACAAAGATAAAGAAAGACAAAGAAGGCCATTACAGAATGGTAAAGGGTTCAAATTCAACAAGAAGGTATAATTATTTTAAATACACATGCACCCAACACAGGAGCACTCAGATTCATAAGGTGAGACACTACCACACAATAATAGTGAGAGACTTTAATACCCCACTGACAACATTAGACATATCACTGAGACAGAAAATTAACAAAGATATTCAGGACCTGAACTCAGCACTGTATCCAAGGAACCTGATAGATATCTGCAGAACTCTCCACCAAAACCAACAGAATACATATTCTTCTCATCATCACATGGCACATACTCTAAAATAAACCACACAATTGGAAGTAAAACATCCTCAGCAAACGCAAAAAAAAAAAAAAAAAAACCCTGAAATCTTAACAGTCCCTCAGACCACAGAGTGATCACATTAGAAATCAAGGCTAAGAAAATTGCTCGGAACCATACAATTACATTGAAGCTGAATAACCTGTTTCTGAATGACTTTTGGATAAATAATGGAATTCAGGCAGAAATCAGGAAGTTCTTCAAAACTAATGAGAAGAAAGAAAGAACATACAAGAATCTCTGGAGCCGGGCATGGTGGCTCAAGCCTGTAATCCCAGCACTTTGGGAGGCTGAGGCAGCTGGATCACGAGGGCAAGAGATCGAGACCATTCTGGTCAACTTGGTGAAACCCCGTCTCTACTAAAAATACAAAAAATTAGCTGGGCATGGTGGCATGTGCCTGTAATCCCAGCTACTCAGGAGGCTGAGGCAGGAGAATTGCCTGAACCCAGGAGGCAGAAGTTGCAGTGAGCTGAGATCGCACCATTGCACTGCAGCCTGGGAAACAAGAGTGAAACTTCGTCTCAAAAAAAAAAAAAAGAATCTCTGGAATCCAGCTAAGGCAGTATAAAGGGGGAAATTTATAGCACTAAGTACCCCCATAAAAATGTTAGAAAGATCTCTGGTTAATAACCTAACTTCACAACTAAAAGAACTAAAGAACCAAGAGCAAGAAAAGCCCAAAGCTAGCAGAAGACAAGAAATAACCAAAATCAGAGCTGAACTGAAGGAGATTGGGACATAAAAAAAAAAACATTTAAAAGACTATCAAATACAGGATTTTTTTGTTTTGTTTTGTTTTAAACGACATTAAAATGTTAAAAAAATAAAACCAGACAGAGCTAGCCTAATAAAGAAAAAAACAGTATATTAAACACAATTGGAAACAAAAGGGGGATGTTACCACTGACCCCGCAGGACTATAGACAACCATCAGAAAATACTGTGAATGCCTCTATGCATATAAACCAGAAAATCCAGATGATTAGGATAAATTCCTAAATACTATACCATCCCAAGACTGAACCAGGAAGAAATTTAATCCTGGAACAGACCAATAATGAACTCTGAAATAGAGGCAGTAATAAATAGTCTATCAACCAAAAAAAGTCCAGGACCAGAGTCACAGCTAAATTCTGCCAGATTTACAAACAAGAGCTAGTATTATTCCTATTAAAACTATTACAAAAAATTGAGGAGGAGGGACGTCATTTACTCATTCTATGAGGCCAGCATCATCTTGATACGAAAACCTGGCAGAGGTACAATAAAAATATGCAAACTTCAGGCCAATATTCTTGATGAGCATCAATACAAAAATTCTCAACTACTGAAAAACAAATCCAGCAGCACATCATAAAGCTTATCCACCATGAATCAAGTAGGCTTTATCCCTGGGATGCAAAGTTGGTTCCATATACGCAAACCAATAAATGTGATTCATCATATAAACAGAGCCAAAGACAGAAACCACATGATTATCTCAATAGATGCAGAAAAAGCTTTTGATAAAATTCAGTATCACTTCATGTTAAAAATTCTAAACAAAACTAGGTATTGAAGAAACATATCTCAAAATAGTAAGAGTCATCTATTACAAACCCATAGCCAACATCTTACTGAATCAGCAAAAGCTGGAAGCATTCTGCTTTAAAACTGATACAAAACAAGGATGTCCTTTCTCACCACTCCTATTGACATAGTATTAGAAGTTCTGTCCAGGGCAGTCAGGCAAGAGGAAGAAATAAAGGGCATCCAAACAAAAAGAGAAGTTAAGCTATCCCTATTTGCAGGTAACACGATCCTTTATCTAGAAAATGCCATCATTCCAGCCCAAAAGTTCCTTAAGCTGATAAATAACTTTAGCAGTCTCAGAATACAAAAATCAGTGTGCAAAAATCACTAGCTTTCCTATACACTGACAACAGCCAAGTCAGGGGTCAAATCAGGAACAAACTCTCATAATTGCCACAAAAAAGAATAAAATACTTAAGAATACAGCTAACTTGAAAGTGAAAGATCTCTCCAAGAAGAACTACAGACCACTGCTCAAAGAAATCAGAGGTGACACCAACAACTGGAAAAACATTTCATGCTCATGGATATGAATAATTGATATTGTTAAAATGGCCATACTGCCCAAAGCAGTGTATAGATTTGATTCTATTCCCATTAAACTACCATTGAGATTCTTCATCAAACTAGAAAGAAAACTTTGAAAATTCATAGAAACCAAAAAATAAGTCTCAATAGCCAAGGCAATCCTAAGCAAAAAGCAAAAAGCTGAAGGTATCACACTACCTAAATTCAAACTATACTACAGAGCTACAGAAACCAAAATAGCATGGTACTGGAACAGTAACAGAAATATAGACCAATGGAACAGAATAGAGAAACCAGAAATATGGCCACATACCTAACAACTATCTGATCTGCAAAAACAAGCAATGGGGAAAGGATTCCCTATTCAATTAATGGTGCTGGAATAACTAGCTAGCCATATGCAGAAGATTGACACTGGACCCCTTCCTTACACCACACACAAGAATAAACTCAAGATAGATTAAAGACTTAAGTATAAAACCCGAAACTATAAAAACCCAGAAGACAACTTAGGCAATATTATTCAAGACATAGGCACAGGCAAGTACTTCATGAAGATGCCAAAAGCAATTACAACAAAAGCAAAATTGATTCAACTTAAGAGCTTCTACATAGCAAGAGAAACTATCAACAAACAGACAACCAACAAAATGTGAGAAAATTTTTGCAAACTATGCATCTGACAAAGGTCTAATATCTAGCTTCTATAAAGAATTGAAACTAATTTACAAGAGAAAAACAACCCCATTTAAAAGTGGACAAAAGACATGAGCAGACACTTTTCAGAAGGCGATATACATGCAGCCAACAATCATATGAAAAAAAAGCTCAACATCACTGATTATTAGAAACGCAAATCAAAACCACAGTGAGATACTATCTCACATCCAAAATGGCTATTAAAACAATTCGAATATAAAAAGGATTCTGGCAAGGTTGTCAAGAAAAAGGAGTACTTACATACTGTTGGTGGGAGTATAAATTAGTTCCACCATTGTGAAAGATAGGGTGGTAATTCCTCCAAGACCTAAAGGCGGAAATATCATTCAACTGAGTAATTGCATTACAGGATATATACCTAAAGGAATATAAATCATTCTGTCATAAAGACATATGTACCCACATGTTCATTGCAGTACTATTCACAACAGCAAACACATGGAATCAAGCTATATGCCAATCAGTGATAGACTGGATAAAGAAAATGTGGTACATATACACATGGGTGATAATGATAAAAGAAGTTATTTGGGGGAGGAGGGCATCCAGGGGGTACATGGGAAATCTCTGTACCTTTTAATTTTCTGTGAACCTAAAACTACTAAAAAAAAACTACTTAAAAATGCATATATACATATCTCCAATGGTTTGCATATTTCTACTAAGATGCCAATAAAGATTTATAACTTTTAGATTTAAACAAAGTGAAGAGAAAGCTCACAATATTTCTAGTTGGAAATGTATGAAAAATAAAAAACAAATTAGATAATTACCATGTCTAATTTAAGATAGGTGTAATAAGATCAATATTCTCTTAATTAAATGGGCTGTTATTATGGGCTTTTGCATTTTAGTGAGCAACAAAATTATTTGATTTCTTCATTACTATTATTTGATTTATTTATGACAATTCTGGTTGTTTACTGCTGTGAAACAAATCACCCCTAAACTTAGTGGCTTAAAACATCAACAATCAAAAGTTATTATCTCATAATTTCAGGAATAAAATATTTTAGAAAGATTAAACTAGGCAGCTCTGGCTCATGGTCTCTCATGAGTTGCTGTCAGACAATGGTTGGCGCTGGAACGGGGTGAGTTGGAACTTCTAAAGGGCTGGCCAAGCCTCTTTCCTCTCATCTACATTTTGTCTGTTCTGCTCAGTCCCTTTTTCTGACCATTGCCTGTTAAAATACAAGCTATTTGAAATCAATTATACTAAGTGATATGACCTTTGAGTGAACAACACCGACCTTCTGCTCTTGAAGAGTTTTCCCACGGCACAATTGACTTCTTTGCTCCCACATAAAGGACCTGAAATTGAAGGCATTTAATTATGTCACTCAGCTCAAATATCTCAATGCATTAACAGTTAAGAGGAGGAATTTGTGGCTGCTTAATATTAACAGACTATAAGCACAATCTTGAGGACTATGAAATTTTCCATGATCCTGATCTTATTTCTGCTTAAGGAAATACACAAGATTAACATGCAAATACAAACGTTTACAACCACACTAGGTCATCAAGACATTTTATTTTTTGTCTTTCCTCCTAATCAGTCTTATTAAAAATGCTGACCAGAGTTTCAGGTTATTACGTACACACACACACACACACACACACACACACACCACACACACAAAGCTCCTAAGTAGTTGAAGTACCTTACTTAGTCCTTAAGAATAGTCTTTAAATAACATGTCATTACATAAAACTCTTGGGTTATATGTAAATTGCAACTTAATTTCATGACCCATTGTCCATCACAAACATCTCTTATATAACATCATACACATTATAGAGTATACTTTTAAAATGAAGATTCTTGCCTTGATTTTTAATTAGCACACTTTTTGCAGTTAATAATCTAATGCAGTTGATCAGAAACAGATCTGTCGATGCATTTAATTTAAGGGATAACTAAAGTCTCCCATGACCCAGACTTTCTCTCTCACTCTAAGTAGTTAGAGGAACTGGCATTTTAAATAATCTTTATGTCTCAAAAGTTATCTGAGTCCAAAATATTCTTTGTTTATACTCAAATTTTTCAGTTCATATGGTCTGCAATGTTGTATAGTTTGGCCTCTGATCTCAGTATTTCATATGATCAAACAGAAAAGACTGATGAATCTTAATAGTTGTAATTGCATTAAAATACATTGCTATTATCAGCTTCTCTTAGCCTTCTGTCCTATTTTATTAATCACAGCACCAGTTTATTCATTTGTCTCTAGTCTCTGCCCAAATACCAGGTACACTAAACCAGGTACACTTGGGTAGCACCCAAGGTATACTGAAACAAATTAAGAAAAAAGGTAAAGTTTCTATCTGGGAATGTAGATATCAGAGGGCAGGTGTTTGTTCTCTTCTTCCACAATGTAAGATGAGACCAATATGTTCAGCTCATAATCTGATTGATTTGATTCGTTACTCATTTCTTCAGCAAGCATTACTCAGCATAAATCATATGCCATATGAAGAGCACCTTCTATGTGTGCCCATCATGTATTTTAAGCAAGTGCAAAGATTTTATTTTCTCCATTCAGGATAGGTAAGAGATGAGACAAGCTTTGGATCTTGATTGTCTTTCAGGAAGTCCTAAAAGAAAAACTCAGGAAGAATCGCTGTCTTTTAATGTCAGGAATCAAAACTTGAATGTAATTAGGTCACAGAGCAAAATTTGATTTCAAAAGAAAAAAATAGCCTTCTCTCAGTTGAATAAGCTTTTGTATTTCTAGATATTGCCATAGTTTTTTCATTATCTTTCTTAATAATCTATAATATTATTTACTTACGTCAAGGAAATTGCTCAGGGCACTTGTTTAGAAATCTTACAGTATACGTGAGCCTTGAAAAGCTTCAGTTAAAGTGATAAATATATGTATTCCTAGATAAAGCCAAGCTCCCTAACTAAACCAACTTGTATGTAAAAATGTATATACATGTGTCTGTTCATACACACATCTTTATCTGTATGTTTCATGTTTCATGTCTTTAAAAAATTATTATGAAATTTGTTTATTGATCCTCACAAAGGAATTTAGAAGAATAAAAAGCAAGTGTATACCCTTATCCTAGAAATTAAGGCATCTCTACATGTATTACCAACTGCATAATACACAAATCAAGGTTATGTCATTGAAGCAGAACTGCTATACATTATATAGAATGTGCAATTTACTATAGTGTTTTGACTATATGCAATTTTGGGAGCCACTGGAGCATCATCTATACAAGCTGTTGTGTCCATGACTATTTTGAATCTGGTCAGCTAGGCTGGTAGTCAAGAAGGAAAACTGAATGTGGATGAGAGCAAGGACCAGCTTGAACCTACAAAGGTGGACCAAGACACATAGGTCAACTAAAACCTGTAAGGACAAACTGGAACTTGTATCTGTCTCTGAACGTATTCAGCCTCAATACTATCAATACTGTGTATCTACAGAAGTTGATACCTTCAACATGTGGTCGCATATACACTTGCACATGAGCCAGATTGGTGCCCTGCGCTAGTCTTCAGAGTTGCTTCATTTCTATCTTAAATATTGTACAAAATATCTTCTATGGCCTATGCGAAATCAGAATTATGCAATGAAGTATGATCTAGAGAACATACTTAAGCTTGGTTAAGTTGGCCTAGTACAGAGCCACCACAGAGAGATATATAGTAGAACCCAAGTCTCCTAAGCCTTTTCCCACTTCATTTGCGAAGGTTAATGTCCCACAGTGGACTGATGCACCGTATTGGCCACAGAAGAAGCAGAGCCTAGCAGCCCACAAGAAATAAAAAGTTGAATCCAGTTGAGATAACTTCTGTAGTGATATGACAAATTCAATCACCCTTGCTCAGCATGGAGGAAGAAAGGATCTTGTATTCTGGTTTAGGCACCAGGCATCTTTCAGTAGAATATTAATCCTTGCTTTGACCCTCACTGCCTTTCATCATTTATTATATTAGTTCCATAAAACACTCTCTTTAGGCAGTTCTTAGAAAGACATTTAAAAACATGCTTGTGAAGAGTAATTATCTAAATGTTATCATTTGCTTTGCTTCAGAGAAATTAATTATATCCTGTGTTGAGCTACTGGATTCCTGACCATATGGAAAACCAGTATGTGCCCAGGGAATTAGATACTATTAAATATGGCTTACTCCCTTTGATCTCTTACATTTAGGATTTGTCTACCTAATTAGCAAGACAATAGAGAACAAGTCTAAGTCATTAGGAAACAGTGCATTATAAAACGTTATCATTTCTCCAAATTTCTTACTTTGCTCATTTCTGAGATACCGTTTTTCCTAAATTTTCTCCGTCTGCTAATTATCGGGGACCTGAGCCTTAGGAACCATGGCCAAGCCTAAATGTTGTGCATGACACTGCTGCCTGTTTGCACCATGTGGAGCCTGGAGGAGCTATACAACACAGCATGTCCTGGAGAAAAAGGAAAACAATCAGGTAGTTCTTCTACATGAGTCCAAGGGACTAGAGAGAAAGTGAACATTCCGGTTTGCAGAAATTAGGTAAAAACAGGAGGATCAGAGCAGATGAAGGGATGAGGATAATGGCAGAAGTAAAATGCATGTCTCAAAACTTTTCAGGCAGGCTTCATTTTCAGGTGTGGACAAGGAGAGCCCCTATGCCATGAACTTCTACAAGAACTATGTAGGCTTATTAGGAAAAAATTAGACACAAACCCTGGAGAGACCTAAGACCAAATGCGCATGATGACAATTATTACACTGAACCTGAGGTTTCAAGTAGACAAAGAGTCAGACCCAAATCTTGTAGGGAGGTAAAAGCAGAGTCCAAGCCCTAAAGCTTCCTCCAGGTACACTGAAGCTTTTATTCCTGTCTCCGAAGTACCCACCGTGACCTCGTATAGGTCATTCTTCCCTACTGCTATCTTGCTAACATTGAGTCATTGAAACTGTACAGTACTTGATCAGTACCAAAATGTGACAGTTTTAGTATTTTTACCATGCATACTGCTACATAATAAGTGAACAACTCAGGAAGACTATGAGGCAGGAGATATTTTCCTGGTTAGTCATTAGAGTGCTCAGGTTTGCTGGTGGATGAGCAGTGAAGCAGTTGCTGTGAATGAGGATGCCCAGCACCTGAGCTTGGAGCTGGGACAATATTTGCTTTTAGAATAAAGGCTGCTACTCCCCACCCAAAGCTCCAAGACCAAACCTGTATTTTTCTCTTTGATCAACCTTTCTCCCCATCCCTGAACAAAAAAGGACAGGTATGGAAAACTGAAGGATTATATCAGATCCACTAGAGAATCTCAAGAGAATTAACAAGAAATACATCAAATAACAGATTCTAAACAAACACACTCCCTTTCTTTTGATGAAGGAAGAAGTAAAATTTACCCTGAAGTCACCCAAACATGTGAGGATTTCATCTTTTTCACTGCTAGAATTCACACATGACTGAACTGGCAGGTGGACTGACCAAGGTCCATTTGCAAGGAGATCGAAAACTTACAGGAACTCCTTCCAAGAGGAAAAGATAGCTGACCCAGGTCAATTTTTTAATTGCTAGATAGGGCAGTGATAGGTTCATCACTGTGATGGATAGTATTTGAATTTTCTGTTTTCTTTATAGCCTTTTGCCTACTTTGTATGGAGACAGAAAGGCATAATTAAAAATGGAAAGGCTGTTTGGCCTTTCAATTGTGGCTCACGCCTATAATCCCAGCACTTTGGGAGGCTGAGGTGGGTGGTTCACGAGGTCAAGAGATCAAGACCATCCTAGTCAGCATGGTGAAACCCTGTCTCTACTAAAAATACAAAAATTAGCTGGGCATGGTGGCATGCACCTGTAGTCCCAGCTACTCGGGAGGCTGAGGCAGGAGAATTGCTTGAACCCAAGAGACAAAGGTTGCGGTGAGCCGAGATCGTGCCACTGCACTCCAGCCTGGGCAACAAGAGCGAAACTCCATCTCAAAAAAAAACAAAAACACAAAACACACAAAAAAACAAAAATTGAAATGCTGTTTTAATAAATTCCATAATGGTTTAGGACCATTTTATCTTCATTGTGACAAAAAAGGGTTTGAAAGGCTGACATCCCTTTTTGTCATAAACCCTTGTAAATGTAGCATTGTGTATTCTTCAGTTTTTCAGTGACAGTACCAGGCAGAAAGTAGTACCCACAAAAGTCATGGAAAGTCTGTTTGAAGCAGATTTATTTGTGAATACCTAGAAAATTCTCCCTGGGTATACCCCAAACACCTAATTTCGAGAAAGGCCTCAAATATTGGAATATTTAGAAGTACCTGAAACATTTTGAAAAATTTAAAATATTTTCACCAGGGCCTGGGTATCTTGCCTCAGAAAGTATTGAGCAAGATCCAATTAAATTTGAGTTATTGTGTGACCATTTGCCTACCCAGATATTAATGAGGTTTGGGAAATGTGGGTTAATAAAAGTAATTGGGAACCTTATTAGTTTTCTATGGCTGACATAACAATTACTGTGAAAAAACTGGGTGCCTTAGAAAAAAATTTATTATTTTATCTTCTTGAGGCTAGAACTTCAAAATCAAGGTATAAGCAGGATTGGTTCTTTCTAGAGGCTCTGAGGGAGAATCCGATGGAGGCATCTTTTCTAGTTTCTGGTGGATGCTCTAGTCTCTGCCTGCATCTTCACATGACATTTTCCTCTTTGTCCTTTTCTATTATAAAGACACAAGTCACTGGAGTAAGGGTCCACCCTAAGTCAATATGACCTGATGCTAACTAATTACATCTGCAAAAAACCCTATTTCCAAATGAGTTCACATTCTGATGTTCCAGTGAAAATGAATTTTGAGAGGACACTAGATAACCCAATATAGGAACAGCTCTGTTAGGTTTTTCCTTGTAGTTACTTTTCAAAAGCCTATTTTTTCATAAATGAAAAAAATAACACTTGCTGTATTGTTGACATATGGAAAGCAATGTTGAATTTGGAGTCAGTTATCTATGTATTATGGATAATGTATTTTGTACATAATGGACAAGATATGTTGTACATTACGGACAAAGTATCTTGTAAGATTCAATGACTTTTATCTTAAAGTTTGTCAGAGTGTTTATACTTTTAAAACTTCTGACTTGAACAGCAACCCTGAATCCTCCAAGGGAATAAATGTCTGTTTCATGTCACAGTTGAAACAAAAACCAGCATAAGTCCTCTTTATAATTCATCTATAAAATGGATTATAGGAAATTCTATTTTGAATAATTATTCCAAATGATGGCATTCCCCTGGGTGTCCATTAAGAATTCTAGAATTTATTTTATGTAGCATTCTATTCTTATGCTTAATTTAGGGTGGCTCCTGATAAGTTATCAAAAAATAAAAAGCAAATAAGGACATATTAGACTTCAGAAGAAGGGTCTAGAGAAGCTGCCCCAATCAGCAATTTGAAAGAGCCTGGCTAATAACAGTCAACCATGATGAGACCAGATAAAAGATAGCAGAGTCTGAGATTCTAAAACACGCACTTTCAGTTGGCTTAGTTTATCTTTTATTCAATATAGGATGAAAAGGAGAAATCTGTATACAAGTAATTTATACTTCTGGTACTTACAATCATCTTGTAATCTCTAGTCTAAAGGAAATGGAAAGAGCCCAAGCCATCATTGCTAGCATTCCCGTTTGAAGTATGAATAACCTGTTCCATTTTCATCTCCTTGGGCTGCTTTGCATTATTCACTTCTTTGCTTCATACTACTTTCTATCCATTTTCTTTTGCATAATTTATCAGGAACTAAAATTACCTGGTTTGTTATTGGCAAATGAGATGTTGCTAGTTTTGTGTAACTATGTCTTAATTTTTTTTTTCTCCAGCACAACATATAAATTCTCCAGTTAACATAAAAACAATATG
The DNA here is from genome assembly GCF_049354715.1 of Callithrix jacchus. Classification (NCBI taxonomy): domain Eukaryota; kingdom Metazoa; phylum Chordata; class Mammalia; order Primates; family Cebidae; genus Callithrix; species Callithrix jacchus. The sequence goes on from NC_133509.1 coordinate 97,243,063, forward strand.
AAGAAGGAAAAAGCCTTTAAATACGTGAGGGCTGATGAGGTAATTTGGGATGCCATAAACACACATTTTTGCTTTTTCAAACATTGTCACCACTTTTGTTTTTAGTTCGTTCTAAAGGTCTCACCTCCCTTAATTGAAATCTTTGAGGTCAACAATTGTGGCTTATTTAAATTTGGGGTCAGGTTTTGGCGTTGTGCATAACATAGAATTCAAGGAGTGTTTGTTGACTTGATTGTGAAATCGTATTAAAACCAGACACTATTTTCACAAACAGGATGTCTTTTTTCCCAAAAAAGAAAGTTTGCATTATTTTCTAGGCTTCTGTAGGGGAACAGTGGTGGCACGAAAGCTCTGAGGAAGCCTTTTTTTTTTTCTGAGTCTTCTTTGATAGTGAACCACTTCCATTAGGTGCCTACCCTTTAAGAGCTCAGAAATCTGTTCTGCAATGTCGAAGCTGATAGAGAAAACTAAGGGCTTATAATCCACCATTCTAGTTCTAATTGGAGATTTGAAGCGATTGTAAATAAAGTTGATCTTATTTCATTTCTACTGTACTTAGCTTGTATTATTGCCATGGTTAATGTACATTTAAGTGCATTATAACTAAAAAAAAAAAAATCTAGTTGCTTGCAATCATTTAAACAATTACCAGTTCACTATTGTATCACAAGTTTAAATATAAATTGATAGGAATATGAATATGCTACACATAAAACTTTGTGCTGGTAATTTCCTCTAGTAGCTACTTTTATGCCTGAAACCGGGAACAGACAACTCATTTTCTAGCATTCAAAACAAAATATATAAGAGGAGGAACTCCTATAAACAGTATTCTTCTGTTACTGACAAGAAAAAACACTGTCTTTATTCAGGCTGAAAACCAAAGTCACCAGAGGGAGAAGTTGATGCTCCTGGCAGGTGAAGGGAATGTCAGTTTTAGAACTTAGTGAAGCCTGGTTTCACATCTTTCTCTCACGGCCTCCAGCACTTTCTAAAGCAAAGTGTTCTGGCAAGACTACAGTCTTGATATGAAATCAGCTCCTCTAGTTTAGATCTTTCTGAGAGAAAATGCTCTTTCATAAAAAGTTTACTTTTGTACATTACAAATAAAATATTATATTTAAGAATGCTCTAGAATTTACAGTATTCCTGAAGGTCCTAGAGATAATGGCATTTAAAGCCCATTGCACAGTACATTGCTGCTAAAGTGCATATTCAAGTAAACTTCATATATTACAAAATTGCTTCTCTCAAAGGCAAAATAATAGCTGTACATAAAATCTAATTTTTTATTATTCATGATCTAGCAGATGATTGTGGTTCAGCATGCTAACCATAACAATTATAAGAGGTTATAGCAGTTTCCATTATAATTATTAGCAGTATTATAACGTTAGCAATGTTATAATAGTTTAAATTAGTTTATATTTGTAGAAACAGCATACTTCGTCAGAACATGGAATTAACTAGAACTGCCATGGTTAATGGGAATATGATGGGAAGTTGAACTTTGATATCATCTAACGCAGTATTATTACCATTAATGAAATCTAGTTCTATGTGAGAACAAATAAATGCAAAACAAGAGAAACAAAATACCTCAGGGACAGGCCATGCTTCTCTAACTTGCTCGTAGCACATCTAGAGGATATATTTTGCCAATAGGTTACATAGAGGATAAAATTGTGTTTCCAGGTACCACGATTTTATACTACTATTATATACTAAAAGTTCAGTTTTTGACTTGAACTAGAAGGAAATGTATATAATGGTAACAACTAATGTCAGGATATAGACCATCCTTGACCCAACAACCTGCGGCCTACAGGCAACAAATTTCACCTATAAAAACACACATAGACTGAAAATAAAGAAATGGAAAAAGATATTCCATGCAATGGAAGCCAAAAAAGACCAGGAATAGCTATACTTGTATCAGACAAAATAGATTTCAAGACACAAACTTTATAAAAGAAACAAAGTCACTGTGTAATGACCAAGGGGTCAGTACAGCAAGAGGATATAAGCATTTTAAGTAGATATGCATCCAACACTGGAGTACCCAGATATGTAAAGCAAGTATTATTAGAGCTAAATACAATAATAACTGGAGGCTCCTTCATCCCAGTTTCAGGGTAGACCAGATCATCCGGAAAGAAAATCAACAAAGTAACATCAGACTTAATCTCCACCGTGGACCAAATAGGCCTCATAGATTGTTACAGAACATTTCATCCAACAGCTGCAAAATACACATTCTTCTCCTCAGCACATTGAACATTCTCAAGGAATGTTAGGCCACAAAACAAGTCTTAAAACATTTGAAAAAAATTGAAATCATCTCAAGTATCTTTTTTGACCACAGTGGAATAAAAGTAGAAATCAGTAATGAGAAGAATTTTGTAAGCTATACGAACACATGAAATATGCTCCTGAATCACCAGTGGGTCAATGAAGACATTAAGAAGGAAACTGAAAATTTTCTGAAACAAATTAAAATAGAAACACAACATATCAAAACCTATGGGAAATATAAAAATCAGTACTTAGGGGGAAGTATATAGCAATAAGTGCCTGCATCAGAAAAGTAGAAAAACTTTAAATGGATAATCTAATAATGCATCTTAAAGAATTACAAAAGCAAGAGCAAGCCAAACCCAAAATTAGTAGAAGTAATCCTGAAGATCAGAGCAGCAATAAATGGAAAAAAATACAAAAGATAAAAAAAGGGTTTTTTTGAAAAGATAAATAAAATTGACAAACCTTTAGCCAGACTAAGAAAAAGAGAGAGAAGACCCAAATAAATAAAAACAAAGATTAAAAAGGAGACATGGCCGGGCGCGGTGGCTCATGCCTGTAATCCCAGCACTTTGGGAGACCAAGGCGGGCAGATCACGAGGTCAAGAGATTGAGACCATCCTGGCCATGTTGAAACCCTGTCTCTACTAAAAATATGAAAATTAGCTGGGCATGGTGGCACACGCCTGTGGTCCTAGGTACTCGGGAGGCTGAGGCAGAAGAATCACTTGAACCCAGGAGTTGGAGGTTGCAGTGAGCCGAGACTGCTCCACTGCACTCCAGCCTGGCAACAGAGCAAGACTCCATCTCAAAAAGAAAAGGAGACATTACAACAACTGGTACCACAGAAATTCAAGGGACCATTAGTGGCTACTATGAGCAACTATATGCCAATAAATTGGAAAAATCTAGAAGAAATGGATACATTTCTACACACATACAACCTACCAAGACTGAACCATGAAGACATCCAAGACCTGAACAGCACAAAAACAATTAGTGAGCTCAAAGCCTTTAAAAAAATCTCCTAGCACAGAAAACTGATGGCTTCACTGCTGAATTCTATCAAACATTTAAAGAATAGTGCCAATCCTACTCAAACTATTTTGAAAAACAGAGGAAGAGGAAATACTTCCAAACTTATTCTAAAACGTCAGTATTTCCCGGATACAAAAACCAGACAAGGACAGAACCATAACAACAAAAAAGAGAAGTACAGGCTGACATTCCTGATGAATATTGAAGCAAAAATCCTTGAAAAAATACTAGCAAACTGAATTAGACAGCACATTATAAAGATTATTCGCCATAACTAAATGGGATTTACCACAGGGATGTTAGGATGGTTCAACATCCCGGGGATTGATGAGGATGGATCCCTCTCAGCTTGGTGCTGTCCTTGTAATAGTGATTTATCTTGAGATCTGATTGTTTCAAACTGTGTGGCTCCACACACCTCTCTCTTGCTTCTGCCATGTAATGTGTCTGCTCCTGTTTCACATTCTGCCATGAGCAAAAGCTCCCTGAGTTATCTGCAGAAGCTGATCAGTTGCTGGCACCATGCTTATACAGACTATAAAACATTGAGTTAATTAAACTTCTTTTCTTTATAAATAACCCAGTCTTGTGTATTCATTTATAGCAATTCAAGAATGGCCTAACACAGAGAGTAATCCCATTTAGCTACAAATAAAATACCCAGGAATAAACTTAATCAAAGAAGTGAAAGATCTCTGTAATAAAAACTATAAAATATTAATACAAGAAATTGAAGAGGACACAAAAAAGGAAAGTTATTCCACATTCATGGATTATAAGAATTAATATTGTTAAAATGTTCATACTACTCAAAGCAATCTACAGAGATTCAATGCAATTCCTATAAAAATACCAATGACATTCTTCATGGAAATAAAAACATAATCCTAAAATTTATATGATGCCATAGAAGATCCAGGATAGCCAAAACTATCCTGAGCAAAAAGAACAAACCTGGAACTGTGAGTCAATTAAACTTCCTTTTTAATAATTAAAAAAAATGGAGGAATCACATTACTTGACTTCAAATTATAGTACAGAGATAGCATAACCAAAACAGCATGGTACTACCATGAAAGCAGACACATAGACTAATGGAGCAGAATAGAGAACCCAGAAACAAACGTGTATACATCTACAGTGAACTCATTTTCAGCAAAGTTGCCAAAAACATACAGTGGGTAAAGGACAGTCTCTTCAACCAGTAGTGCTGAGAAAACTATATATCCATAGGGAAAGAAATGAAATTAGATCCCTATCTCTTTCCATACACCAAAATAAAATAAAAATTGATTTAATGCTTAAATCTATGACCTCAATGTGTGAAACTACTAAAAGAAAACATTTGGGGGAAATTCTCCAGGACATTGATTGGCAAAAGATTTCTTGAGTAATACTCAGCAAGCACCAAAGCAAAAAAAATAGACAAACAGGATCACAGGTTAAAAAGCTTCTGCACAGCAAAGAAAACAAACAAAGTGAAGTGACAACTCATAGAATGGCAGAGAATATTTACAAACTATACATCTGAAAAGGGACTAATCCAGAATATATAAGGAGCTCAAACAATTAAAAATTTCCTATAATCCAATTTAAAAATGGGAAAACATCTGAATAGACATTTCTCAAAAGACAACATACAAATGGCAAACTGGTTTATGAAAAAGTGCTCAACATCACTGATCAGAGAAATGCAGATCAAAACTACAATGACATATTATCTCACCCCTGTTTAAATGGCTTTTATCCAGACAGGCAATAACAAATACTGGTGAACATGTGGAAAAAAGGAAACTTTGTACACTGTAAATGAGAATGTAATTAGTACAACCACTATAAAGAACATTTTAGAGTTTTCTCAAGAAACTAAAAATAGAGCCAGAAACTTTGCTGAAAATGAGTTCATTGTAGAGGTATACACGTTTGTTTCTGGGTTCTCTGTGTCTGCTTTCATGGTAGTACCATGCTGTTTTGGTTACACTATCTCTGTACTATAATTTGAAGTAAAGTAATGTGATTCCTCCATTTTTTTTAATTATTAAAAAGGAAGTTTAATTGACTCACAGTTCCAGGTTTGTTCTTTTTTGCTCAGGATAGTTTTGGCTATTCTGGGTCTTCTGTGGCATCATATAAATTTTAGAATTATGTTTTTATTTCTGTGATCCAGAAATCCCACTGTTGGGTATACACCCAAAAGAAAGGAAATCAGTGCATTGGATCATATCTGTACTTTCATGTTTGTTGCAGCACTGTTTACAACAGCCAAGATTTGGAGGTAACCTAAATGTTCATCAACAGATAAATATAGCACTATTCACAATAGCAAAGATATAGGATCAACCTAAATGCCCATCCAGTGACAGACTGGAAAAGAAAATATGATATATATATATATATACCATGAAATACTATGCAGCCATAAAAGAATGAGATCACATAGGAATATGAATTGAGCTGGAGGCCATTATCCTTAGAAAACTAACACAGAAACAGAAAACCAAATACCTATGTTCTCACTTATAAGTGAGAGCTAAGTGATGAGAACACATGGGCACGTAGAGGGGAACAACACACACTAGGGCCTTTTGGATGGTGGAGTGTGGCAGGTGGGAGGAGAAAGAGGATCAGGAAAAATAACTAATGAATACTAGGCTTAATAACTCTGTGATAAAATAAGCTGGACAGCAAACCCCCATGACACAAGTTTACCTATGTAACAAATCTGCATGTGTACTCCTGAATTTGAGTTAAAAAAAGAAAATGTAAATGTATACAATGAATTACTATTCAGCCAAAAAGAAAAAAATAGAATGATATTCTGTCATTTCTGATAGCATGAAAGGAACTGAAGGACATTATGTTAAGTAAAATAAGCAGGCACAGAAAGACAAACTTTGCATGTTCTTACATATTTGGGGGAGCTAAAAATTAAAAACAATTGAACCCATGTAGATAGAGAGTAGCATTATGGTTACCAAAGGCTGGGAAGGGTAGTAGGGGTGTGGGAAACTGGGTATCATTAATGGATACAAAAATAAAGAATGAATAAGACCTATTATTTGATAGCACAGCAAGGTGATTACAGTTAAAAATAATTGTATATTTTAAAATAACTAAAGAGTATAATTGAAATGTTTGTAACACAAAGAAATGATAAATGCTTGAGCTATAGATATTCCATTTACCTTGATGTGATTATTACACATTGCATGCCTGTGTCAAAACATCTCATATACTCCATGAATATGTACACATATTATATGCCTATAAAAATAAACATTCTCAGGACCTTTAGAACTATAAAAACAGAGCTAATATTTGGATCATTGTAGTTCTAGAAGGAGAAGAAAGAGAACTGAATTGAAAATGTACTAAAAGAAATATGGCTGAAAACTTTCCAAATTTCGCAAAAGACATAAATCTACAGATCCAAGAAGCTGAACTAACCTCAAATAAGATAAACTCAAAGAACTCCACACCATTATAGCTTATTGTTAAATTTCAAAGAACTGAAGACAAAGAAAAAATTCTTAAAAGTAGCCAGAAAGAAAGAACATACTATAGGGAAACATACATTTGATTAGCAGGAGATTTTCCATTTGAAATCATGGAAACCAGAAGAAAGTGACAACATTTTTCAAGTACTGAAAGAAAAAGAACTGCCAATGGCAAATTGTATGTCCAGGGAAATATCCTTCAGGATTCAAGGGGAAAATAAAGGCATTCTCAAAAGAATCTATAACCCCATTCTAATCATGATATAAACATCAGACAAATCCCAGTTGAGGGACACTGCAAAACACCTAATCAATACTCCTCAAAACTGTTGAAGTCATCAAAAACAAGGAAAGTCTAAGAAACTACCATAGTTCAAGAGGACCCTAAAAAGACACATAATGACTAAATGTATTGTAGAAACTTCAGCTGGATCCTGAAATAGGTATAAGACATAAAGTAAAAACTGAGGAAATATAGACATTAGTTAATAACATAGCATTATCCATTTATTGATTGTGACAAATATACTAAAGTAAGATGTTAATAGCACAAACTGGGTGCGAGATATCTGGGAACTCTTGCTATCTTTGCAACTTTTCTATGAATCTAAAACTATTATAAGAATTAAAAAAAAATCTTAAAATATAAAGAAGTTGATGATGGCGCTGTGAGAACAACCCAGGATTGGAGCCCGTGTTGAATTCGCAAACGGTGAGTCAGTGCTGCATTTCCAGACTGATCTTTGTTGCCCACAGAACGGGGAAACTCCCAAGTATAAAAAGACACGGGACGCCAGGCAGTAGGTCTGCCTGGCGAAGCCGGCAGCCGGGGCGGCGGCGGCCGGCCCTACCCAGCAATCCCCACAGGGCGCGCTTGTCCGGGTGCCTTGTTGAACCGGCAACCTGAGACTTGAGAGGGCTGGACTTGAGACTGAATGAGACTTGCACAGTAGCCCAGCCCAGGGGATTGCAGGGACAGATCGCTTGGGATACCCAGTGGGACGAACAAAACCGCAATTTCAAACTATCCCGGGCAGACGGTCCGAGACGCTCTGTGGGGGAGGGGCGTCCACCACTACGGAGGCAACCTGCCCCAACTGAGATACACGCCCACTGCTGACGCAGCCAGCCGTTGCCGAGGCAACCCGCCCCAACTGAGATACACGCCCACTGCTGACGCAGCCAGCCGTTGCCGAGGCAACCCGTCCCTACTGAGATACACGCCCACTGCTGACGCAGCCTGCCGTTGCTGAGGCAACACGCTACAACGAAGAGACTCCGCCACAGAGCGTGGCGGAGACCACAGCAGAGCCGGCAGGAACAGCGCGAATCACACAACAGCAGGGCGGAGCCTCAGCAGCCAAACAGTGGCTAGTCTGCCTTTGAGCTGGGCAGGACACCTGATCGGACATCCAAAAATAAAGCCCAAACCCCTCAACACAGAGCATTTGAGAAAAAAAAAAAAAGGGTTGTTTAATGAGCTGTGTTGCAGCAGAATCAAACATAGCAGCCTAACAGCCCTGAATGAACAACAGAGTGCACAGCTCAGAAATTAAACCCCTATAAAGTACAAACTGTCTCCTCAAGCAGCTCCCTGACCCCTCTATATCCAAAAGACTGTCATTAGGCAGGCATCATGCTGGGACAAAGAGAGCAGAAAAAGAAACTGGTAGCATCCCTCGCTGTGCCACAGCTACTAGAGGTGCACCCCAGACAAGCAGGGTCTGGAGCGGACCTCAACAGTCGTACAGCGAAGGGGCTAGACTGGTAGAAGGAAAACCAACCAACAGAAATACTTCATCATCAACATTCTGGGTGTCCACTCAGAGACCCAAACGAAAAGTCAGCAACTACGCAGACGACCAGCGGACAAATCCACAAAGATGGGAAGAAACCAGCGCAAAAAGGAGGAAAACACCCGAAACCAGAACACATCGCCTCCTAGAAAGGACCAAAACTCCTCACCAGCAAGGGAACAAAGCTGGACGGAGAATGACTGTGACGAAATGACGGAATTAGACTTCAGAAGATGGATAATGAGAAACTTTTGTGAGCTAAAAGATCATGTATTAAATCAATGCAAAGAAACTAAGAACCTTGAAAAAAGATTTGAAAAAAGATTCGAGGAAATGATAACAAGAATGGATACCTTAGAGAGGAATATGAATGAATTAAAGGAGCTGAAAAACACAATACGAGAACTTCGCGAAGCAAACACAAGTTTCAATAGCCGAATTGACCAAGCAGAAGAAAGAATATCTGAAGTCGAAGACCAACTCAATAAAATAAAACGAGAAACCAAGATCAGAGAAAAAAGCGCAAAAAGGAATGGACAAAGTCTCCAAGAAATGTGGGACTATGTGAAAAGACCTAACCTACGTTTGATAGGTGTACCAGAATGTGACGAAGAGAATGAATCCCAGCTGGAAAATACTCTTCAGGACATCATCCAGGAAAATTTCCCCCACCTAGCAAGACAAGCCAACACTCAATTGCAGGAAATACAGAGAACACCACAAAGATATTCCGCAAGAAGAGCAACCCCAAGGCACATAATCGTCAGATTCAACAGGGTTGAAATAAAGGAGAGAATACTAAGGGCAGCCAGAGAGAAAGGTCGGGTCACCCACAAAGGGCAGCCCATCAGACTCACAGCAGATCTCTCGGCAGAAACACTACAAGCCAGAAGAGAGTGGGGGCCAATATTCAACATTCTTAAAGAAAAGAACTTTCAACCCAGAATTTCATATCCAGCCAAACTGAGCTTCAGAAGTGAAGGAAGAATAAAATCCTTTGCGAACAAGCAAGTACTCAGGGATTTTGTCACCACCAGGCCTGCTTTACAAGAGCTCCTAAAAGAGGCACTACACATAGAAAGGATCAATCAGTACCAGCCATTCCAAAATCACACTGAATGCTAAAGAGCTTTAACATAATGAAGAATCTACAACAACTAACAGGCAAAACAGCCACTTAGAATCAAAATGGCAGTATCAAATTCACACATAACAATATTAACCCTAAATGTAAATGGACTAAATGCACCAATCAAAAGACACAGACTGGCAAATTGGATAAAAATCCAAAACCCATCAGTGTGCTGTATCCAGGAAACCCATCTCACATGCAAGGATACACAAAGGCTCAAAATAAAGGGATGGAGGAAGATTTACCAAGCTAATGGAAAGCAAAAAAAAGCAGGAGTTGCAATTCTCATCTCTGATAAAATAGACTTTAAAGCAACAAAGATCAAAAGAGACAAAGAAGGCCATTACATAATGGTAAAAGGATCGATACAACAAGAAGAGCTAATGATCCTAAACATATATGGACCCAACACAGGAGCACCCAGATACATAAGGCAAGTTCTTAATGACTTACAGAAGGACTTAGACTCCCACACAATAATAGTGGGAGACTTTAACACTCCACTGTCAATATTAGACAGATCAAACAGACAGAAAATCAACAAGGATACCCAGGGCTTGAACTCAGACCTGGAGCAAGCAAACCTGGTGGACATTTACAGAACTCTCCACCCCAAATCCACAGAATACACATTCTTCTCAGCACCACATCACACCTACTCTAAAATTGACCACATAATTGGAAGTAAAGCACTGCTCAACAAATGCAAAACAACTGAAATCATAACAAACAGCCTCTCAGACCATAGTGCAATCAAGTTAGAACTCAGAATTCAGAAACCGACCCAGAACCGCACAGCTTCATGGAAACTGAACAACTGGCTCTTGAATGTTGACTGGGTAAACAACAAAATGAAGGCAGAAATAAACAAGTTCTTCGAAACCAACGAGAATGAAGACACAACGTGCCAGAATCTCTGGGACACATTTAAAGCAGTCTCTAGAGGAAAGTATATAGCAATAAGTGCCCATATGAGGAGAATGGAGAGATCCAAAATTGACACCCTATCGTCAAAATTGAAAGAGCTAGAGGAGCAAGATCAAAAAAACTCAAAACCCAGCAGAAGACAAGAAATTACTAAGATCAGAGCTGAGCTGAAGGAGATTGAGACACGAAAAACCCTTCAAAAAATCAATAAATCCAAGAGCTGGTTTTTTGAAAAGATCAACAAAATAGACAGACCACTAGCCAGATTGATTAAAAATAAAAGAGAGAACAACCAAATAGATGCAATAAAAAATGATAAAGGGGAAATCACCACAGATTCCACAGAAATTCAAACCATCATCAGAGAATATTACAAACAACTCTATGCACATAAACTAGTAAACCTGGAAGAAATGGATAAATTCCTGGACTCCTGTGTCCTCCCAAGCCTAAACCAGGAGGAAGCTGAAACTATGAATAGACCAATAACAAGGTCTGAAGTTGAGGCAGCAATTAAGAGCCTACCTCACAAAAAAAGCCCAGGTCCAGATGGGTTCACAGCCGAATTCTACCAGACACACAAGGAGGAGCTGGTACCATTCCTTCTAAAACTATTTCAAACAATCCAAAAAGAGGGAATCCTTCCCAAATCATTTTATGAGACCAACATGATCCTGATACCAAAACTCGGCAGAGACCCAACGAGAAAAGAAAACTTCAGGCCAATATCCATGATGAACATAGATGCAAAAATCTTCAATAAAATATTGGCAAGCCGATTGCAACAGCAAATCAAAAAACTTATTCATCATGATCAAGTAGGATTCATCCCAGGGATGCAAGGCTGGTTCAACATACGCAAGTCTATCAACGTAATTCACCACATAAACAGAACCAAAAACAAAAACCACATGATTATCTCAATTGACGCAGAGAAGGCATTTGACAAAATTCAACAGCCCTTTATGCTAAAAACCCTCAATAAACTCGGTATCGATGGAACGTATCTCAAAGTAATAAAAGCTATTTATGACAAACCAACAGCCAATATCATACTGAATGGGCAAAAACTGGAAGCATTCCCTTTGAAATCTGGTACTAGACAAGGATGCCCTCTCTCATCACTCCTATTCAATATAGTACTGGAAGTTCTAGCCAGAGCAATCAGGCAAGAAAAAGAAATAAAGGGTATTCAAATAGGAAAGGTGGAAGCCAAATTGTCTCTATTTGCAGATGACATGATAGTATACCTAGAAGACCCCATCGCCTCAGCCCAAAAACTCCTGAAACTGATAAACAACTTCAGCAAAGTCTCAGGATATAAAATCAATGTGCAAAAATCACAAGCATTCGTCTACACCAATAACAGACTTAAAGAAAGCCAAATCAAGAGCGAACTGCCATTCACAATTGCTACAAAAAGAATAAAATACCTTGGAATACAACTCACAAGGAACATAAGGGACCTCTTCAAGGAGAACTACAAACCACTGCTCAACGAAATCAGAGAGGACACAAACAGATGGAGAAACATTCCATGTTCATGGTTAGGAAGAATTAATATCGTGAAAATGGCTATACTGCCCAAAGTAATTTACAGAATCAACGCTATCCCCATCAAGCTACCATTGACTTTCTTCACAGAACTGGAAAAAACCACCATGAACTTCATATGGAACCAAAAGAGAGCCCGCATAGCCAAGTCAATTCTAAGCAAAAAGAACACAGCGGGGGGCATCACACTACCGGATTTCAAACTATACTACAAGGCTACAGTAATCAAAACAGCATGGTACTGGTACCAAAACAGAGATATAGACCAATGGAACAAAACAGAGGCACCGGAGGCAACACAACATACATACAACTATACAATCTTTGATAAACCTGACAAAAACAAGCAATGGGGCAAGGATTCCATCTTTAACAAATGGTGTTGGGAAAACTGGCTAGCCATGTGCAGAAAGCAGAAACTGGACCCCTTCCTGACACCTTACACTAAAATTAACTCCAGATGGATTAAAGACTTAAACATAAGACCTGGCACCATAAAAACCCTAGAAGGAAATCTAGGCAAAACTATCCAGGACATAGGAGTAGGCAAGGACTTCATGAACAAAACACCAAGAGCATTGGCAACAAAAGCCAAAATAGACAAATGGGACCTAATGAAACTCCACAGCTTCTGCACGGCAAAAGAAACAGTCACTAGAGTGGATCGGCAACCAACAGAATGGGAAAAAATTTTCGCAGTCTACCCATCTGACAAAGGGCTGATATCCAGAATTTACAAACAACTCAAGCAGATTTACAGGAAAAAAACAAACAAGCCCATTCAAAAGTGGGCAAAGGATATGAACAGATACTTTACGAAAGAAGACATATATGAGGCCAACAATTATATGAAAAAATGCTCATCGTCACTGGTCATCAGAGAGATGCAAATCAAAACCACATTGAGATACCATCTCACGCCAGTTAGAATGGCGATCATTAAAAAATCTGGAGACAACAGATGCTGGAGAGGATGTGGAGAAAAAGGAACACTTTTACACTGTTGGTGGGAGTGTAAATTAGTTCAACCATTGTGGAAGACAGTGTGGCGATTCCTCAAGGCCTTAGATATAGAAATTCCATTTGACCCAGCAATCCCATTACTGGGTATATATCCAAAAGACTATAAATCGTTCTACTATAAGGACACATGTACCCGAATGTTCATTGCAGCACTGTTTACAATAGCAAAGACCTGGAATCAACCCAAATGCCCATTGATAATAGACTGGATTGGAAAAATGTGGCACATATACACCATGGAATATTATGCAGCAATCAGAAATGATGAGTTCGTGTCGTTTGTAGGGACATGGATGAATCTGGAAAACATCATCCTCAGCAAACTGACACAAGAACAGAAAATGAAACACCGCATATTCTCACTCATAGGTGGGTGATGAAAAATGAGAACACATGGACACAGAAAGGGGAGTACTAAACACTGGGGTCTATTGGGGGGAAAAGGGGAGGGCCAGTGGGAGGGGGAGGTGGGGAGGGATAGCCTGGGGAGAAATGCCAAATGTGGGTGAAGGGGAGAAGGAAAGCAAAGCACACTGCCATGTATGTACCTACGCAACTGTCTTGCATGCTCTGCTCATGTACCCCAAAACCTATAATCCAATAAAAAATTAAAAAAATATATAAAGAAGTTGCACAACTCGATACTAAAAAGCCACTAATCCAATTTAACTGGACAAAATATTTGAACATACCCTCAACAAAGAAGTTCAGATAGCAAATAAGTACATTAAAAGATAACTATCATTATTAACTATTATGGAATAGGAAATTAAGGCCTGATTATTAATAGATTAGAATGGCTGTGATCAAGAAGACTGACAATCCCTAGTATTGGCAGGAATGTGGAAATGTTACTGGAAATGCAAAATGGTATGGCTACTTTGCAAAATATTTTGGCTGATTTTGTGAAGTTAAATATGCATTTACCATATGACCCAGGAATCTCAGTCCTAGATATTTTTCCAATAGCAACTAAAACAGTTCTGCTTAAATACATGTACAAATATGGCAAAGGCTATTTTATTCATAACAGCTCAAAACTGAAAAGATCCCTAACATCTACTCACTGGCTAATGGAAGGGTAAATTGTCTCATACACAAACGATAGATTACTACTTAATCGATTGTGATGGCCTTTTTTAAAAAGTGTACTTAGAATTTTTGTGGATATACATTAGGTATATATATTTATGGGGTACATGTTTTGATATATGCATGTAATGCATAATAATCACAGCATGGAAAATGGGGTATCCATCCTCTCAAGCATTTATCTTTTATGATGGTTTTATAATGTGCCAACTTGGCTGAGTAAGAATTTCCTTTTCTTATATTACTAGTTAGTATGTACTACTTTTAATGTTCTTATTTGCCATCTGTGTATAATCTTGGATGAAGTGTCTTTTCAAACCTTTGTCTGTTTTTAAATTTTGTTTCTTACTGTTGAGATTTGAGGGTTCTTTATATGTTCTTAATATATTCTAGATACAAACTTGTTTTGGATATGTGTCTTGAAAACGTCTTCCCCAGTCTGCAGGTTGTCTTTCTAGTCATTTACCAGTGTATTTCACAGAGCAAAAATTATAATTGCAATGAAACCCAATGTGTGACTTTTTTTAATTTCACAGACTTTGCTTTTGACACCATGTCGGAGAACTCTTGTCCTAAATCCTAGCAATGAGATTTTTCCTACATCTTCTTTTCAAATTTTATTATAGTTTTCTATGATCCATTTTGAGTTTTCCTTTTGTATAGGGATTAGGTTTGAATCAAGATTGGTGCATATTAATTTCAAATTGATTGCTTGTCAAAAAGACCATCCATTTTGTGAAGTATTCCCTTTGCATCTTTGTAAAAAAAAAAATCAATTGCCAAATGAAATAAATTCAGAATTGTACACTTTAAAATCATTAAAATGGTAACATTTTATGTGAAAATAAATGTGATCACATTTGTGAACACTGTGCTCAATAGAACAGCTAACAGATATGTTCCATTGATCTGCATCTACTCATTCACCAGTACCAAATTGTCTTAACGTGTTCCAGTCTTCAAACTGATTAGTGTGACTCATCTAACTTTATTTTCCAAATTATTCCAGTTTTCTAATTTCTTTACATTGCTCTATCAACTTTCCAACCATCTTATATAATATACATCAATGAAAATTTCTGTTGGATTTTTGTGAAATCTGTCAGTTAGTAGGGCAAAAAATAATGTCTTAACTATTTTGAGTACTTCAAAGGCATGACATGCCTTTCTGTTTACTCAGATCTTTTTTATTTCATCAGCATTTTATAGTATTATGTATAGAAAAACTGTACATTTTATAGATTTATATCTACATATTTCAATTTTTAGCTATTATAAATTATATTTTTAAAACTTTTCAGTTTCTAATTGTTTATTGCTAGTACACAGAAATACAATTGATTCTTGTGTGTTGATCTTGTATCTTGTAACCTTCTTAAGTCTTTATTAGCTCTAGGAACTTTTTTGCAGATTACATGGACAGTTCTGCTTAATCATGGAGTCTATGCACAGGGATAATTATATATTTTTCTTTCCAATACATATGCCTTTTATCAGGGCCAGTCATTGCTGTTCACCTTTAGTATCTGCTACTGTCTGATGGAAACAGACCAGCATCCAAATTCAGGTTAATAAATATTTTCAGCATTATCACCCCACTTCTCATTTAACTGTCTCTGAAGGTAGAATTTGAATACATCCTTCCTGAATGTCTCTCATGTTTAATGGTAGCATTTGAGAACTCCCTTTACTTCCTTGTAGAAGCAGCCACTCTGTTCATAGCACATCTTGATGATCTTTATTTCTTTGAAAGTTTATATTAGGATGACTGCTATGATTGGAATGCTTAGGTCCCATCAAAATTCATATATTGAAATCCCAACCCTAAGGCAATATTAGGAGGTGAGATATTTGGAAGGTGATTAGGACATAAAGCCTCCTCCCTCATACATGGGATTAGTGATGTTATAAAACATGCTTGAGAAAGACCCCTCACCTTCCACCATGAGAAGACACAGCAAGAAGGTCCATCTATGAACCAGGAAGCAGGCCCTTACCCAGACACTGACTCTTACTTGACTTATGATTTCCCAGCCTTGAGAATTGTGAGAAATACACTTCTGTTATTTATGAACCACCCAGTTTATGATATTTTGTTAGAGCCACCCAAACAGACTAGACAATGACATTTTAAAATATATCTATCAATATTCTAGTTCTTTTCTTCCAGGATGACTTGGAGGTCAAGTGGCATGAGATGATTCTAGGGATGATCAGACTCACTGGTTTCAAAGAGTTGGTTGGTAGATTCCTTCCTACTGTGTTTGCCAATTTGACATTACCTCATCTACTGCTTTTGGAATTCATTTAAGCTATGATTAATTATTATTGTTAATACAGGAGTTTTGAAAGATCCCCTATTTGGATTAATATAGTCCACCCTATTTTAATTACTTTTTGTCTGCTTGTACATAAAATTCTGAAAATGATATGTTAAAATCACAATTTATACTAATAAATTTATTGGTGTCTCACTGTTTTTGCTTTTTTAATATCATGTTATTTGGTGTGTAAATGATCATTTCTCTTAGGTGTTCGGAATAGACCACATACTTTATTATTTTACATCTTCTCTGCCTTGTGTTTTTGTCTTAAATTTAACCTTATCTAACATTATTTGTACTTCTTTTTTCATCTTAACATTTCCTAGCACATCTTTGCTCCCTCTTAGACTTTCTAAATCTACAGTCTCAAATGATAAATAATAAACATGTTAATTAATTACAGCAAATTCAGTCGCAATGCTGAGGAACTGTTGATGAGATTTCCTCAGAAAAGTATCTTAATCATAGTACCCCTTACACCTGTATATTTACTAAATTAGTTAACCAAACAATTCACTCATTAATTTGCTCATTTATTATTCTCATAAATGTTAAGTGTCTCATATATTTCAGGCACCATTCTATTGTCAGGAATATAGCTGGGAAAAAAAGACAAAACATCTCCCTTCATGGAGCATAAATTCGGGAGGAACAGGTTAATAAACAAATAACAAATGAATTTATGCTATAAAATCAGGTAATGGTCACACTATGAAGAAGTAATAGAATTAAAGGTACAGATAATTACATGAAGTAGAGGATAGACTATTTTATACAAGGAAGAATTCTCAGAAAACATGATATTTGAGCAGATGCTTGAATGAAATGAAGAATCGAGCCATGTGAAGAGTCAGGGGATAAGCATCCCAAGGAGACAAAGGGATATGTGAAGAAGTTCTGAGAAAAGAACACGCTTGGGGTGTTTTAGAAACAGAGAAACCACTGTGCTTGGAGTAGGAGGCATGAGGGAAGACATGAACTAGACAAAAACCTGATCATTCAGTGCCTCGTAGCAAGGTAACGACTATGGATTTTTTCTAAAGTATGCATCCATGGGCATATTTTAAGTAATAAAGTAATTTGGTTTGATTAAGCTTTTTAGTGGTTATTTACTGCTGAATGGAGAACAGAGTATATAGAGACAAAGTGAAGACAGGAAGTCAATTTGGGAAAGAGACCATATTTGAAAGTAACAATGATGACAAAAAATATTTATGCCAAGCTTGTATACATGCTTTGTTTACATTTTCCTGTTTAATTCTCATGACAATGCTGCAAGGTATTGTCATTCTCATCTTACAGACAAAGAGAATGAAGCAGAGGCTAAATAAATGGCATGAGGTCATACACCTAGGAAGTGATAGACCTGGAGTTTAATTCAGGTGTGTGAGGGATCGCACAAACTACTTACTGCCCTATACACTTTGTCTTTAGGCCAATTGCACAAGCAGCATCATTAGTGCACGTCCCAATTTTATGTATTTCTCATTTGCTGCATGATATTCATTTAGGTAACTTATTTCCTCACTGAATTCTTTGAAAGGAAGGAGATATTTCTAACCAAATTAACATTTTGTGGTTATTTGAAATTCTAAATATTTGCAGGAGGGAGAGGGGCCAAGTGTAAAATCTTTAATTAGAACAGATAAATACTGCATTCTTCCAAGACTGTGTGGTATCTAATAAAGTACATGATATAATCCATGAGAAGAAGTCACGGGTGACTTTTAGAGTCTTCATGATAAATGGCAAATCAGCAACACCCCAACACCCAAGAATTTTTTAGGCTCAATTTTGATCTTATCTGAACTACTAATTAAAACCAGACAGAGTCTATATTTATGCGATGATGCATAACAAATGAAGATGAGTAGGTTTGCATTTGTCTTTTAGGAACAAATGCACTATTATAGGAAAAGCAGATTAGCATCCTTCTTGGCATATTCTAGAACTGATCCTATTTATATGAAAGAGCTGCAAATGCACAGCATGTATGGAGCATTAGTTTGGCAAGATCAACCCTGTGCTCTGGTTTATGGCTGTGATTCAAACTTCCTTATCATTTCCATAGTTTAAATGAGTTAAATGGAATCACTCATTTAACAGTCTTTTCTGAAATATTTGCCTTTTTTTTGTTCAAAGCTTTTTCCAAACCCCTAGGAAATTATCAGCAGGAGCAGGAAGCCTAGTTTTCAGAGAACTATTAACTACATCAAGACTCAGTGATGAAAAAGACCACATGGAGGTCTTAGTCTTGCTTGTATTGAGGCTTCTTAAAGGTTCAAGAAAATAAACAGTTGTATTTTACTAGATTCAGTGTAGAGTTTTTAATCATGAACTTTATATGTGATTTTCAATCAAGTATGTATACATACATACATACATTTACAGCATGGGTTAAGGACACAGCTTGCTTTCTCGCATACACCTATGTAGAGACAACTCTTAAAATTAGAAGGGTCTCTGTTAAGCATCATGGGATGATACAAATTTGTATCAGACATAGAACCTTCCACATACATTTTGAGAGTTGATGAAACAAAGTAGAGCCAGTGCTGTAGTAGAGGTTTTGTGAATAATTCAAAAATGCTATGCAGAGACAAAAAATAAAAGCTCTTTTGGGCTGTATTATGATACAGCTACACAGTAATATAGTAAAAAAGGACGAACTAAAGTCATCAAGAAGAAGAATAAACAGTAACACAAAGATGAAAAATTAACTTGGAGAATTCGGAAAGTTAATTTAAAAAGTGAACTTATGAGACACATAAAAAGAAAGTTCTTTTCTTCGTAATAAGAAAATCATGAAAATTATTGGGTAATCAGTAGGCAAAACTAGAATTGCTTATGTCCCATCAAAATTCATATGTTGAAATCCAAACCCTAAGGTGATATTAAGAGGTGAGATATTTGGAAGGTGACAACAGAAAAGTTTAAATACTGATTTAGGAATACAGGTCAAAATGCTTATTTTTTAATTACAAATAAATAATGTAAAACTTTTAGAAAGAACATTACCATTCTACATCTGTCTCTCCAGGCACATATTGTGAAGGAATTTGCAAGTTTAGGCTATGAGATGGAGAAAAGTTCTTAAAAGATTTTGGCACAAGCAGTAAATGCTTGGTAATGAATAAATGGTGGCAAGATAATTATATTAATTTAAATAACAGTGAATAGTATGTTACTTAAAGCATCCAAGTAGAACTTAAATGACCTTATCTTGGAGGTGTTGTAGAGGTAATTCCTTTTTGAAAGTAAAAACATTGGTACAAGTAGATTACTTCTAAGCTTCATTTCAAATCTAAGATATTTGTATATAATGTTTAATTTACTTTGTTTAGACTCTTGATTTTCCAGATTTTATTCCTTTTTGTTATAAACATCTTACTGATTTTTCTTTGTTTCTTATAAACGTACGATACAGAATCTATCATTACATCTGTATCTACCACTGCCTATTTACTACACCAAAAATTTATAACCAAGGAAACACAGAGTGAACAATAAAGAGATAACATCTCATTAAATAAGCAACTTATCTCAAAAGTTTTATGCTATGTTTTTTCTTACTACAGAATTAAAATATGTTCACAGTAGGAAATTTACAAGATTTAAATAAAATGTAAATAACCGTGTAGGCCAAGGAAAGGAAACTTTTTCCTTCTTTCACTTTCTAGGACAGAGAATTAATATTATAGGCTATATTCTGGAATGCTGATTTTAGGACACATTTTCTAGTGGCCAGAATCACTGCATTTTAAGAGGTTAGAAACTGGATGTGGTTTTCTTTCTTCTCACTTCCACACAAGAGACTGAAGTTGTAATTGGATCCAGGCCTTCCACAAGGCCTAACCTGTTCCCTCTTGTCTTATTTTTTGCTGCCAGAATATAGGAGGTCCCCAGATGCTGTATGGGAGTGGAGGAAGTGAGGGGCTCAGTGATCACTGAGTTTAAAAGAGATTCTTTACATCTCTAGCCTAGGTCGCAAGCCTAATAAGGTTTCAGACACACAGCCTAATAATTTTTGTTTGTTTGTTTCTTGGAGGACTTATGTAGAAGAAAGGCTGACATATGGGACAGGCATAGTGTGTTAATTGATAAAATATAATCTACTAGCACTGTAATCTCTGATTTTCAACAATTCACTTTACCCAAAGATAATCACTGGGATACTTCAATTCAAAGCCTTTATGTCTCCTTTTTCTGTTAACTTAATCTTGATTTTATGCTTAGTTCCTAGGAAATAATTCAAAAGTATTCCAAATCCATTATGGAAATACTGTTTTTTCCAGGTACCTACTTTCCCAGACTCCCTGCAGCTAGAATTTGCCATGTGGCCCACTTCTGGCAAAAAGGTAAGGGCAAGTCTGCTAGGAGAGGAGGATTTCAGAGGAATGCCACCCCTCCCCAGGATGAATGGAGAGCTCCATTTACCATCTTCTTGTTTTTGCTTTCCCAACCATGTTTTTTGGCTCTATAGCTGTACTTTTATGACCCAGAGAAATAAAACTGAGGAAATACCATCAAATGAGGATGACAGAGAAGGAAGAGAAAAAGAGATTGGTTCCTCTGTAAGATCACAGAGCCATTGAAGCAAACCTGGAACAGACCACCTTGAGACCACATAACAGAGTTTTCTGTGCCTTGCAGCTAAGTAAAACCTATGTTTCAAACCTTTTCCTCTTACAAGCAGAACTTTTAGAAACATTTATATACTGGTGTCTTTATTCATATCTGTGATTATGTTTTTATGATGAACTCCTAAAGATGGAAGTACCAATTCACAGGAAATGCAAAACTCTAAGACTTGGTACACACTGCCTGCCCTCAAGAAAGATTGCACACATTTAGGATTCAATAAACACTATAGAAACTCTTAAAAATGTAATTGTACCAAAAAAGTTAATTTTCCTTAAGGAGAGCCCACATTTCTGCAACTTTTTAGAAAGCCCAGAAAAATTCCATGAGAAAACACAATACATAAAATCTAGAAAACAGAATAAAATATATAGAAAGACATCTTCAATCTGTAAATGCATAAACATATAAAGAAATCATCTAAGTTTCCAGACTTATGGGCACCTGGTAAAGCTATCAACTGACAAGGCTAGTTGAACTTCAGATTTTGAGTATCTCAATTAGCCTGTGCAGGATTAATCACTTTGGAGCATAGCACAGCACTGTGGATAATGTGCTTGTCCCCTGAAGACTGTCACAAGAGAGCCTGAAAAAGGAAAACTGCCCCTGGAATTCTATTTCCAGACACGTAGTGCTGAGTTTGTGACTTCAAAGTCCTCACTTCCCCATTTGCCCAGTCTGTTTTCCCTAATAAAGGTCATTTCAAAGAGTTATAAAGGCAGTATCAGAGATAGCATATTAAATGCAGCAAAATGGTAGCGAAACATATGGTAGGCTGATTACTGCAATATAGCTCAAATTTATGACACAATAGAACTTCATTATTGGGTTAGTTAACTGAAAGTTGAAAGGTCAAAGGTGTAGAATGTCCTTTGGAGAAGTTTTGTCAATTTCTGTATTATAGATGTTTGACAAGTTAATTTTTCAGTGCACCCTACTGTAACTATTCTCAATATCTAAATTTACCTGCTCAGATAGGTCTAAGGAAAATCTCTGTGACATGAAATGTCATTTCTCCTAATGAACAATTTATTTTCAGCTTCCTTTGGGGTCAGTTAACAGTAGAAATACATGGCATTTCCGAATATCTACCTATTCTAGTTCATTACTAGAATAACAAGTTCATTACTATATTCCTGACTGCTCTAATAAATGAGTCTATTTACTTCTAGCTATATATTCTCATTCTGTATGTCTGATACATGAATGCAATGTTAATGAAAGAAGCAATATAGGAAGACCTAGGATCTAGGACAAGCACTGTGAACAATACATTATTTGCTTTATAATAATTTAGGTTGATGTAGGTGTAAAAAAATGACAACCACATGGGAACGGTATGGGATGATCAAAGTCAAGAAGTGGTAAAGCCCAGAAAAGAAAAGGAAACATTCCCCCTTGAATTACAAGGCTTCAACTCAGTGATAAAAGGATTGTTGTTGTCAAAAGAAATAAACTAAAGGACTACTGTGTACATCCAGAGGTATCAACATGATCTTTGACCTTGAGATATTTACAAAGTTAATTAAGAAGACAGTACAAGTGCATAAAGAAAGTCGACTATGATGCCCACACAAATAAAACAATATGTGAAGATTGGAATTATGCTCTCACAAGCTAAGGAGCTACCCAAAGCTCCTACCCAAAGCTAGGAGGAGGGCTGGAGCAGATCCTTTGGAGACAGTGGAGTCCTGCTGGCATCTTAACTTCAGACTTCAAGCCTATACAAACTCTGAGGCAATAAATTTATGTTGTTTTTATCCACCTAGTTTGTGATACTTTGTTACAGCACCTTCAGGAAAGTAATACAACTGTGTCCTCCAACTTCTCACCATCTTAAAGCTACTTCGTTTATTTTTGTGTTTGCATCTTATCTCCCCATAGACTGTCTCATGAGAGAGAGAGAGAGAGCATAGCACTTTTCTGGAGATGAATATTTGGATGATATGCAATACTTATCCTTGAGGGACTTAATGAAGTATTTGTAATTAAAATGTAAAGCATTTCTATTCCATTAACTGAACCGACAGTGAAGTACTGCTGTGTTCTAGATGCTGCTACAAACATGGGACGCAGTGGGTAGCAGGAAAACCTGGCCCCTTCTCCGAGTTTATGTAATGCAGGGGAGAAAGATAATAAATAAAATAAAGAGTATACTACAGGATGTAATAAATATTAGAATTGTGGGATAAATGTCAATGGCTTGGTCAAGAAAGGTCAGTCAGAAATAAACTAGGTTGGTTTGAGAAACAGAGAGAAAGTGAGTGTTGAGATGAGGTACATGAGCAGTAGAGGGGGCAAATGAGAATGAGAGGGAGAAGTATTTGATCTCATAGGGGCTGGAAAGCTATGATCAGGATTTTGATTTTATTCTAAAGCCTAATGGAAAGCCATTAGGAGGTTCCAACTAAGATCATATCATGTTTTCCATTTTTATTTTTTCATGTTAATTTTTTTAATTTTAAATTTTTGTGCATACATAGTAGGTGTATATATTTATGAGGTACATGAGAAACTTTGATACAGGCACAATACATAATAATTACATCAATCATCACTCTGGCTGCTGCGGGGTAAACAGACTATAGGGAGATAAAATTAAACACAGGAAGATGATTTGACATGGGGGCTGTTGCTAATTGTGGCTTTGTCTAGGGTGCTGACACAAGGGGTACGTGTTACCAATTGTATCATGAAGGTATAGCTAACAGTAGTTGATGTTGGATGGAATATAGATGTGCTGGAAAATAAGATCAGTCCTAATTCTTAGGTTTCTTCATGACCTCTTATCAATTAAAATCAAACTGTATTTATTGGATGGCATTTCTTCAAATGAGAAGAGTTTACTTGATGTTTACATAGAAGAAGGTAGGTAGCCATCTGGGATAGATAATCCTTAAGCTCTTTTAAACCCTGAGTGCCCGTGATCCTAATGTTTAGAGCAAAGCTGCTACTCTACCTTTGATCAATTAGTCCTAGGAACTGAGCTCACACAGTGAAATGATAGTAGGGACTAGGATGAAGACTGCATCCATAGTATAATCATGTTATTTATGAATTTTCCATTGTTACATAATACCGTGATTAACAACAATTATTTTCTGGATACCTCTGTATTCTAGGTTTAGTGTTAAATGCTTTATGAATGCTACCAGTTAATCCTCATAAACCCTTATAAATCAAACAACTGAGTCTGAGAGGACAGTAATATGGTCAGGATTTAAGGGCCAGGAAGTAACATAACTAGAGTTTTAATCCAGATTTTCCTAACTTCCAAGTCTGTTCTACCTCCCCTCTGATTTGTAAAGACATTCAATGAATAACAAAGACAGTAAGAAGTATTAAAAATAAGGTAAAACAAATAAACACTTTGATCTTTTAACTTATTTGAAATTTGGTTTGGCATATAAGATAGCATAAATTTGTTTCAGTGTGTGAATATATACATGCTAATTATAAATATATATACATGAATAAATATATAAATTTATATGAATATATCTATTGACTCTTTGTAGGTATATACATACTATATGCACACACACATGCACACACTCTAGATAGAAACAAAATATCTTAGTAAAATAGGTAAAATTTCCTTGCCATGAGTGACTTTCATGATTTCAGAATTAACCAAGTATTCTTAGAATACATCAACACTATTGGCTTATTGGCTTATTATTCCTCAAAGCCAAAATGAGAAAGATCTTTAAAAAAGAAAAAAGTGGGATGTAAGTTTTATTGCTTGCTCTGTGTTCCTATTCACTGGTTGCCAAGAGAAGTAAATTAAAGTGACAAAGAGTTGAAATGGAAATCAAATTTTGCTAGTATTTTCGTTCAAAGAATTCTTCAAAAAGTTGAAATTAGAAGAAAAAATGAAGGTCATCCTCATTGGTGATGAAATATTCCCTTGCTGTCAAGGAGGATGTGGACACAAGAAAAACAACTTGGACTTAACCAGAAACTCAAAATACACTGCATTTTCAACTTAGTAATTAGGCTGATATGGGATGTCACAAACCGTGATTGCTACAGTGGACTGGCTTTGAAATGAATTCTCTGGATTAAATGGTGCCGGCACATTCTGCAGGCATGGCTAATCTGTGTGAAACGATGGTGCTGGGGAAGTCACTCCTGCTTGCTCTGACTAAAGCCTGTTCCCATGCACCTGCTGGAAGAGCAGGTGTTTTTTTTTTTTTTTCCATAGATCTGATTTTAAAAATAAGGTTAAAAGATGACAGCTGTGAGAAAATGAAGCCATTCTCTAGAGAGTAGCTGCCTTATGGGATAAGGAAAACAGTTCTTGGAAGCAAGCCCTGCAGCACTTTATTAGTCAGGTGTCAAAGGAGAGCTGTCTTCTCTGGAAGTTAGGCTGAAAAATTTTCTTTTAACCCAAACCTTTGCAGCATAACTTTTACTCTGTGAAAAGTCAAGAAAATGAACCTCTGTGTCCATATATTTATTTCATACCTTTTGACAAATATTGATTAAGCAATTACTTAGACACTATAATTGACAATACTAATATGAACCTAAAAAACTAAAAAACTCTATATGTAAGGAAATTTTAATGAGCATTAGCCAAAAAGTTTAATTCAGCATTTAACACTTCTGCACACATGTGAACAAGCTGTTGTTACTGTCTGCCAAGGTCCTTTGGTGTTACTGCTCAGGGTTACAAAATTTTTTTTCATGAATAACATTTAAAAATAAAATATATTTTGCCAGATTTATACTTACATAGGACATGGATACCAAGAAGCAATTTAATGATAAGGAAAATACTCTTCCTACATTGAAGAGTTGACTTAAGAAGCGAAGTCATCAAGGGAATATTCCCAGGAATCCAGAAAGGTAGGTAGAGGCAGAAGTGATAAATAGTGGTCCAGGCTATGGAGAAGCCAGGTCAGATGGACTAAAGAAAGTAGAAGCTGGTCCTAGTAATACGTGATCATTTTGAAACTGGTAGAGCAGATTCATAAATAATGTGATGGCCAAGTCCAAAATGCGGTGGGTTGGGAAATAAAGAACTGAGAAAGGAGAGTCAGTGAACAGAAATGACTCTTTATGACATTCAGTATTTAGGGTTAGAGAGCACATTGAGTGGGAAGTGGAGGAAAAGGGGATTTTGGTGGGGAATAAGGACACAAGAGAATGTCCCTAGAAGGCAAGGCAACCTGGAGAAGGAGAAAATAAAGACTGAGAAGAGGACCCAAGAAAGGTAAAGACAAACACATAGTTGAGCTATATGGTTCTCCATGGCAAGGCAGAGAGAACGTTTAAAAATGCAGGAGGTTTTGAGATGGATGACAAGAAAGCCCAGAAAGCTGAGGAACTGGGAAGTACAGCAATTGGAGGTGATGGGCCAAGCAAGACAGGAGCAAGCAGAAAAGACTGGAACCAAGGCAGAATACAGTTTAGAGAAGGAGATCTGGTTGTTTAAGTCACTCAAGAGGAAGCCAAGAGCAGAAGGGGAGAAGAGAAAAATCTGATAACTAACTGGTGTTACTCTATCAGGCCATATGTAGCATGTGCATATATTTATACATGTACATACATGTACACACATATATACTGTCATGCATCACTTAACTACAGTGATATGTTCTGAGAAATATGCTATTAGGCAGTTTCATCATTGTGCAAGTATCTTAAGAGTACTTAAAAAAATCAAGATCGAATAGCCTACTACATACCATGCTATATGGCATACCTTATGATCCCAGGTCATAAACCTGCACAGCATGTTACTATATTGAATACTGTAGGCAATTGTAACATAGTGGTGAATATTTGTCTATTTAAATATAGAAAAGGTATAGTAAAAATACAGTGTCATAGATCAGGCTCGGTGGGTGGCTCACACCTCCAACATCTTGGGGGGCCAACGCAGGCAGATCACAGAAGGCCAGTAGTTCGAGACCAGCCTGACCAATGTGGCAAAACTCCATCTCTACAAAAAACACAAAAATTATCCATGCGGTTTCATGTCTATAATCCCAACTACTCGGGAGTCAAACACAAGAATCCCTGGAACCCAGGAGATGGAGGTTGCAGTAAGCTAAGATTGCGCCACTGCACTCCAGCCTGGGTGACAGAGTAAGACCATCTCAAAAAGAAAAAAAAATACAGTGTTATAATCTTATAGGACAACTATTATAGATGGAATCTGTTATTTACTGAAATGTCATTTTGTAGCACATGACTATGCACACACACACACACACACACATATACTATAATACCTATGACATTTTAACAAAAATTCCTGTTCATGCTTTTCTTCAGAAATGAGATTAAATTTGGGGAAGCATTTTCAAGGTCCTAAAATCAAGTTGTTATAATGAGAGAAAAAAGAAGACTGTAATATTTCACATTATGTAGTATTTTTTCAGTCATCAGAACACTTACACATACTACATGGTTTTCTTTGAGCCTCAAAGCATAACCCTGGATACTATTTGGGCAGGAATTATTTTTTTCTATTCTGCCAATGAAAAAAAACATGTTGTGGCCACACAGATCTTCATATTTTAAAACCCAACCTACAGCACTTTTTATTGTAATCTATATATCACATTGCCTTTCTATTCAGACTTTAAATTATTTTTTCTATGCAAAATTAAAATATATTTTCAGTGCTCATTTTTATAAACTGAGTTTTTATGCATATTTGTATATTAATGCACTACTTATAAGAATGTTTGTGAAATATCAACATTCATTACAGGTTCCTTTGAATTCCAAGAAAATCTTTCATTGCATGAATATTACTATTATCTCACTTTCCAGCTTTCTCAAAGCAGGCACTGTGAAGAATGCCTCAGACTGGCAAATAAATAAATAAAATAAAATAAAATAAAAGATATTAGGACATTACTGGAGAGAAAAAGAAACTGCACTTTGATAATATTCGTTATTTAGCTGAAATGTACAGCTCAAATAGAAGCTTTTGGCATTTCTCACATTACAGTGAAGCACTAGAGAGAAAGTAGCAACACAGAAATGTACTTGTTGCCTGAGGCATGTTTTAATTTGGGGTTCAATGATTCTGTCCTACATGACCAACTAAAATAAAAACCTATGTTCTGGAAGTTGGTTTGTGAGGATTTAGGGGTTAACAACTCTGAATGACTTAAGCATCCCCTACCGGAGTATGATGCTTGTTTTATTTGGCTTAGAATTGTACCTAGGTAGAGAATGATGAACTTCTATTTAATTGTGACATCTTTTCTTTCTCATTTCTTAGAAAAGGGGATATGTCATCAGTTGGGCAGCAATACAAACTCTATTCTTCTAAAGTGGATTTTAAAGTTATTAACACAGAGTTTCATCAGGATTCCTTTTAGCAGGACCAATATCAAGGGCCAGTTTCTGTTGCATCTCACCTGCAATTTATTTTTTATCAAATTATGTTGGAACTAAAATATGGTGGGTTAAGAACATCAGTCCTTTCTGCAGTGTCAAGGAGCTCATTTTTGAACACTAGTTCTTTCCCTATGGTTCTGTATTGGGCATGTAATTTAAGAAGTCTGCCACATTATTTTGAAAGTTAAGCTCAGAGTCTCCTTGGGTAATTGGGGTCACCTTCCTGTGGGCAGTACTTGAACTGAGACAATTCTGATTAAAAAAAAATATTTCTGAAGATATCTTGAGAGATGGCAGTGAAAAAGTCAGAACAGAATGATTTTTAAGCAGGATTTATAAGTGTTTTTAAAAATTCTTAGAATCACATACATCTAATTTTTTATATGTACAGAATTGTTCATTTCAGAACTTTTTAGAAAGTAATTTAAAATTTTTTTTGATATAGTTCTTAGAAGTAAGATTCTTCACTTACTTCATTCCTTTTTATTTTCTTTTAGTGTGAGGAGAGCAGAAAAAATAAAATCTGCCTTCTAAAAACACTTTGTAGGGCTGGATGTGGTGGCTCACACCTGTAATCCCAGCACTTGGGAGGCCGAGGCAGGCAGATTATGAGGTCAACAGCTTGAGACCATTGTGGCCAACATGGTGAAACCCCGTCTCTACTAAAAATACAAAAATTAGCTGGGCATGGTGGCATGTGCCTGTAGTTACAGCTACCCAGGAGACTGAGGCAGGAGAATCACTTGAACCTGGGAGGCAGAAGTTGCAATGAGCCAAGATCGTGCCACTGCACTCCAGCCTGGTGACAAAGCAAGACTCCATCACAAAGAAAAAAAAAATACCACTTGGTAAAGGATGAAGATTATCAACTGGAGAGCTATGTGTGGCTATTTATCTTTTATAACTTAGAGCCAAAAGAGGAATATTATATGTAATGTCATACATAGGTAGAGAATGATGAACCAAATCCTGTTTTATTGCAGGATTTTTAAGAACTTACTTTTGAAATGATGCAGAGCCATGGTGCTGCAGAAGGTGGATGTTCAGCATAGTGAGACTTAACATTCAATATGAATTTGATTGAAATCAGATGGGAAAACATTCTGCATCATTCTTCCTGCTCCTCTTGTCTGCTAGGATATTATCTGTATGAATAAAAATAACCTCCCCCAAATAATTTACATAGTGATTTTTCTATTATTTTTTGTAGGAGAAACAAACAAACAAACAAAACAAGAAAATGACCATGGAAAGTAACAACAACTGAAAAAGGATAAAAGAAAATGTGTGAAAGAGGACAAGAAGGGCAATACCAAAAGTATACAAGGAGTGCTTATGCGGTAACCACTTTAGAATGCTTTTGCTGATGTTTGAAGATTTCAAAACTAGGGCAGAGACAGATCTCAGTGACTAAGCAAATAAAAGGAGAAGAATGAGGCATTTTCTTCTCTCATGTACAGATTATATGTAATTACGATGCTAAGGATAATTTTGTAGCATAAAAAAGGGGATGCTAAGGAGAATAGTTTCTCCCTAACTTGTAGAAGGAGGGTATACTATAGTCTATCAAAGAATGAAACCTGTCCTCTCCTAATAAAGTCTCAAACCAGGGTGACTGGCTTTCTTTTGAGTTAGAGTTACCAGTTTCAAATAAATGCTTGGTAATACCATGAAATATAAACATGTTGTCATGGTCAGTGCGTCTCATATTCTGCAATGATACCTTTCTCTATTCTTTTCTGAAATTTCTTTCCCATTCTTAGCAAATAGCCTCTGATCATATATCACACACACAATTGAACATATCACATAGAAATTTCATCAGCTCACTGCCTCCAAACCAATGAACCTAAAATCTACTAACATCAACACCATCCAGGAAACCATAACCTCACCAAATGTACTAAATAAGGCACCAGGGACCAATACTGGTGAAACAGAGATATGTATCTTTCTGACAGATCATTCAAAATAGCTGTGTTGAGGAAACTCAAAGAAATTCAAGATGACACAGAGAAGGAATTCAGAATTTTATCAGATAAATTTAACAAAGAGATTAAAATGATGAAAAAGAATCAAGAAATTCGGGAGCTGAAAAATGCTACTGGCATAATAAAAAATGCACCAGAGCCTTTTAATAGCAGAACTGATCAAGCAGAAGAATGAATTAGTGAGCTTGAAGACAGACTATTTAGAAATACACAGTCAGAACAAAAAAAAGAATAAAGAATGAAGCAAGGACGCACACCTACAGGATCTAAAAAATAGCCCCAAAGGGCAAATCTAAGAGTTACCAGCCTTAAAGAGAAGGTAGAGAAAGAAATCAATAGCCAAGTACAAGAAGGTTATAGAACACCAAGCAGATTTAATCCAAAGAAGACTGCCTTGAATCATTAAATAATTAAACTCCCAAAGTTCAAGGATAAAGAAAGGATACTAAAAGCAGCAAGAGGAAAGAAACAAATAACATACACTAGAGCTCCAGTACACCTGACAACAAACTTTTCAGTGGAAAGCTTACACATCCAGAGAGTGACATGGTATATTTAAAGTGCTTAAGAGTGGCTTTTACCCAGAATATATTGGACAAAAATATCTCTCAAACATTAAGAAGAAATAAAGATTTTTCCAGACAAATAAAAGCTGAAGGATTTCATCAATACCAGATCTATCCTATAAGAAATGTTAAAGGGAATACTTCAATCAGAAAGAAAAGGCCATTAATGAGTAATAAATAATCACCTGAGGTACAAAACTCACGAGTAATAGTAAGTACACAGAAAAACACAGAATATTATAACATTGTAATGGTAGTGTGTTAACTAATCTTATAATAGAATGACTAAATGACAAATGAATAAAAAATAATGACTACCACAAAGTTTCAAGACATAGTCAATACAGTAAGACATAAATAGAAACAACAAAAAGTTAAAAAGTAGGGAGGCCAAGTTATGGACTAGAGTATTTATTAATTTTCTTTTTGCTTGTTTGTTTATGCAAGTAGCGTTAAGTTGTTATCAGGTTAAAATAATGGGTTAAAAGATAGTATTTGTAAGCCTTACGGTAATTTCAAACCAAAAACCATGCAAGACTACACAAAAAAATAAAAAGCAAGAAACTGTCATATCACAATAGAACATCACCTTCATTAGAGGAAGACAGAAAGGAAAGGAAGAAAAGATAAGCAAATGAACAAACAAACAAACAAAAAAACCACAAAACAAAATGGCAAGAGTAAGTCCTTACTTGTTGACAACAACACTAAAGTAAATGGACTAAATTCTCCAATCAAAAGACATAGACTGGCTGAGTGGATGAAAAAACAAGACCCATTGATATTTTACCTATAAGAAACACATTTCACCTATAAAGACACACATAGACTGAAAATAATGGGCTAGAAAATGATACTCCATTCCAATGGAAACCAAAAAAGAGCAGGATCAAGATACTTATATAAGACAAAATAGATTTCAAGACATAAACTATAAGACAAGATAAAAAAGTTTGCTATATAATGATACAGGGGTCAATTTAGCAAGAGGATATAACAATTTGAAATATATATATATGTACCTAACACTGGAGTACCCAGATAAATCAAGAAAATATTATTAGAGCTAGAGAGAAACAGGTCCCAATACCATAATAGCTGGAGGCTTCAACAACTTAGTTTCAGCATTGAAGAGATCTTCCAGACAGAAAATCAACAAAGAAACAGACTTAATCTGTACTATAGACTAAATGGATATAATAGATATTTACAGAACATTTGATCCAAGAGCTTCAGAATACTCTTTTTCTTCAGCACATGAATCATTCTAAATGATAGACTATATATTAACTCATAAGACAAATCTTAAAACATTCAAAAGTTTTTGAATTATCAAGCATATTCTCTGACCACAATGGAATAAAAATTAATAACAAGAAGAATTTTGGAAACTATAAAAATACATCAAAATTAAACAATGTGCACCTGAGTCCAGTGGGTCAATGAAGACATTGAGAAGGAAATTGAAAAATTTCGTGAAACAAATCATAATGGAAACATAACATCCAAACACCTGTGGGATACAGCAAAAGCAGTACTCAGAGGGAGTTTTATAGCTAAAGTGCCTACATCAACAAAAAGAAGAAAAACTTCAAATCAACAATATAATGATCCATCTTAAAGAAGTAGAAAAGCAAAAGCAAACCAAACCCAAAAGTAATAGAAGAGAACAAATATCAGTGCAGAAATAAATGTTGAAATTGTTTTTAAAAAGCAGCTCAATGAAACACAAATTCAGTTTTTTGAAAAGTTAAACGAAATTGACAAAACGTTAGCCAGACTAACTTAGGGGAAAACAGAGTAGATCCAAATAAATAAAATCAGAAATGAAAAACAAGACATTACAACTGCTGCTGCAGAAATTCAAACCATTACTAGCTACTATAAGCAACTATAGGCCAATAAACTGGAAACTCTAGAAGAAAAGGGCAAATTTCTAGTCATAAAACCTACTAAGATTGAGCTGGGAAGAAACTCAAAACCTGAACAGTCCAATAACAGATAATGAGATTGAAGCCATAATGAAGTCTCCCAGTAAAAAAAGCCCAGGACCCAGTGGCTTTACTGCTTAATTCTATCAAACATTTAAAGAACGAATTCCAATTATACTCAAACTATTCTGAAAAATAGAGGCGGAAAGAATATTTCCAAACTCATTATCTGAGGTCAGTATTACCCTGATACCAAAATCAGACAAAGACACATAAAAAAGAATGACAGGCTAATATATCTGATGAATACTGATGCAACAGTCCTCAACAAAATAGCAGCAAACTGAATTCAACAATAGATTAGAAAGATCAGTCATTATAACCAAGTGGGATTTATCCCTGAGATGCAAGGATGGCTCAACATATGCAAATCAATCAATGTGATACATCATGTTGACAGAATGGAGGATAAAAACCACATAATTATTTCAATTTTTGCTGAAAAAGCATTTGCTAAAATTCAACATTCCTTGATGATAAAAGCCCTCAAAAAACTAGGGATAGAAGGAACATAACTCAACATAATAAAAGTCATATATGACAAGACCCAGAGCTAGTATTATTCTGAATGAGGGAAAATTGAAAGCCTTTCCTCTAAGATCTGGAACATAAGAAGGATGTCCACTGTCACCACTGCTATTCAATAATGTATTGGAAGTCCTAGCTAGAGCAATCAGATAAGAGGAAGATATAAAGGGTATCTAAATTGGAAAGGAAGAAATCAAATTATTCTTTTTTATAGATAATATGATCTTATATTTGGAAAAACCTAAAGACTCCACAAGAAAACTATTAGAACTGATAAAAAAAATTTCAGTAAAGTTGCAGAATACAAAATCAGCATACAAAAATCAGTAGCATTTGTATATGCTGACAGTGAACAATGTGAAAAAGAAATAAAAAAGTAATCCCATTTATAACAGCCACACATAAGATTATTTAGGAATTAACCAAAGGAATGAAAGATCTCTATAATAAAAACTATAAAACACTGATGAAAGAAATTGAAGAAGACACAAAGAAATGGAAATATATTCCATGTTCATGAATTGGAAGATGTAATATTTTAAAATTATCCATGCTCACCCAAAGCAGTCTACAGATTCAATACAATCTCTGTGAAAATGCCAATTGTGTTCTTCACAGAAATAGAACAATCCTAACATTTATATGGAAGCACATAAAACCTAGAATAGCCAAAGCTATCCTAAGCAAAATGAACAAAACTAGAAGAATCACATTACCTGACTTCAAATTATGCTACAGAGCTGTAGTAGCCAAAACAGTATAGTATTGGCATAAAAACAGATACATAGATCAATAGAACAGAATAGAGAACCCAGGAATGAATCCAATCTCCTACAGTGAACTCATTTTTGACAAAGGTACCAAGAACATACACTGGGGAAAGATAGTCTCTTCAATAAATGGTACTGGGAAAATTTGATATCTACATGCAGAAAAATGAAATTATACCCCCATCTCTTGCAATATGTTAAAATCAAATCAAAATAATGATTTAAATCTAAGATCCCAAACTATGAAACCACTACAAGAAAACACTGAAGAAAATCTCCAGGATATAGGTCTGGCCCAAAATTTCTTGAGCAGTACCTCACAAGCATATGCAATCAAAGCAGAAAAAAAAATTATATATATATATATATATATGGCAAATGGGATAACATCAAGTTAAAAACCTTCTACAAAGCAAAGGATTCAATCAGCAGAGTAGAGACAACTCACATAATGGGAGAAAATATTTGCAAACTACCTATCTGACAAGGGATTAATAAGCAGAATATATAAGGCGCTCAAACAATTACATTGGAAAAAATACTTAGGAAATCAATTTAAACGAGAGGGCAAAAGGCCTATATACTGAAAACTGTAAAACAAAGATGAAAGAAATTGAAGACACAAATAAAGATTTCTCATGTCTATGGACTGACAGAATACTATTTAAATGTTCATACTACAAAAGTGATCTATAGAGTTAATGTAATACATAGTAATAATTAGCTCATTTAGCCATTTTACAATGTATATGTATTTCAAAACATCGAGTACATAATAAATATGTATAATTTTATTTCTATTAAAAATAAACAAATAGAAAAAAGTAAATGTAGTTCTTCACGCCTGTAATCCCAGCACTTTGGGAGGCAGGCGGGTGGATCACGAGGTCAACAGATGGAGACCATCCTGGTCAACATGGTGAAACCCCGTCTCTACTAAAAATACAAAAAATTAGCTGGGCACAGTGGAGTGTGCCTATAATCCCAGCTATTCAGGAAGCTGAGGCAAGAGAATTGCCTGAACGTAGGAGGCGGAGGTTGCGGTGAGCCGAGATCGCGCCATTGCACTCCAGCCTGGGTAACAAGAGCTAAACTCCGTCTCAAAAAAAAGGGATTGTATTTTCCTTTTTCAGATTGTTGGTGCATGGAGATACTACTTATTTTACTGTATGTTGATTTTGTATCCTGAGATTTTACTGAATTTATTCTAACAGTTTGTGGAGCCTCTAGAGGTTTTTTTTTTTTTTGAGACAGAGTTTCGCTCTTGTTACCCAGGCTGAAGTGCAATGGCGCGATCTCGGCTCACCGCAACCTCCGCCTCCTGGGTTCAGGCAATTCTCCTGCCTCAGCCTCCTGAGTAGCTGGGATTACAGGCACGTGCCACCATGACCAGCTAATTTCTTGTATTTTTAGTAGAGACGGGGTTTCACCATGTTGACCAGGATGGTCTCGATTTCTCAACCTCATGATCCACCCGTCTTGGCCTCCCAAAGTGCTGGGATTACAGGCTTGAGCCACCGCGCCCGGCCCGAGTTTTTTTGTTTGTTTGTTTGTTTGTTTTTAATGGAAGATCATATCATCTTAAAAACACAATTTCTTTCTCTCTCATTTCGATACCTTTTTTTTCTTGCCTAATAGCTCTGCCTAGGACTTACAGTACTAAGCTGAATAGAAGTGGTAAGAGAATGCACTTTATCTTGTTCCTCATTTTAAATAAAAAAGCTGTCAAGTTTTTCCTGTTGAGTGAAGTTTGCTGTGAGTTTGTCATATAAAGCTTTTATTGTGTTGAGGTACATTTCTTGTATGCCGGGGAAAACTAGATTTAGATATTACAACTTCTCTGATGAAACAGGAAAGAAGAAAAAACATGAGTATAGATATAGGTAAGTTTGCTGGGTTTTAAATTATTTTTAAATATTTTAATTTTCATAGGTACATAGCAAATGTATATATTTACAAGGTATATGAGATGTTTTAACAAAGGAATGTAATGTGAAATAACTACATAGTGGAGAATGGGGTATTCAACTTCTCAAGCATTTATCCTTTGAGTTACAAGGTTTCACTTGGGCTGAGAGTAGTGGTCTCCAACTTCTCCATATTGTGCTGATAACCTAAGAATTTATGACTTTCAAGGGGATGAGTTATAGAACAACACTGGTCACTTTTTCATGTGATTTCTCCATTGAGCAGCCTGTTATATATTCCAACTCCCCAGCCTTGACTGCAAGATTTTTTTTTTGAACTTTATATACCCAGTGGAGAAGCAGCCCTCCACTGCCAGCTGCTAATCTTTGTTTACGTTGTCTCATATGTTACCCATTCCTTCTCATTGTGCTCCATTTCCTCTCATTCATGAGACAGTTCCCTTCTGGTGTAAATAATTCTAGAGAGGTTAGGTGTGATACAGTCATGCCTTTTATTTCTTACAACTGGCCTTCTCCATGACCCATTTAACATCACACTTGAGGGAAAAAAACACACACACAAAATAAATTTTGTTTAAATATGATTTCCAATATATTTTTGTGTAGATTTACATTTATATTTACATGTATCTATGTATAGCTCTATAAGTGTGCTTTGTTGCTCTTCCATATAAATTCTTTGTATAATATATCAAGTTTCTACAACACACACCCTTGCCTTACAGCAAACACACATAAATATTGATAAACATCTTTAGAAAATTTTTATCACTGTTGGCAACAGATTTAGGTTTCCCTGAAAACAAAAACATCACTTAAACTAAACTTGTAGTTTGAGAGCTTTGTAATCTATACTAATCTATACAGCATATGCCATTATTTTGTATAACCAGGGAGGCTTAGAAGGTTGTATTCACAAAGTGAGTCAGCATAAAACAAGGAATTCTGCCTCCTACAAAACAATTCATCTTTCCTCTTTTCCCACTCAAGTTGAGGTGATGACTATGAACTCCTGAAAGCTTGTTAATATATTATTTACGAAAGAAGCTTTAAAAACGTTATTTGATGTCTCTCTTGGAGTCTAGAGATGCATGTCCTTACAACTAAGAAATAAAGCAGTAAATAGAAATCTTGTCAACAAGCACAAGGAGATATGTTATTATCAATTGAAAGACTCCATTTTTCCTGGAAAATTACAAATACACCTTTCCAAAACTGCTGATCCAATGATGCATTAAATATAACTATTTTTATTTGATCATAAATTCAAGTATTCAGTGTAATGTAGAAACTCAAAAGGTATTACTCTATTAACCTATTGTTTATTGTGTGATATATATGCACTGAGTTAGAATAATTATAAATAAAATTTTATATATAAAATTTTCTACACTACAGAATTTGCTCCCTTTTGTAAAACTTCTTAAAAATGCTGAATTTTAAAAGTTGGGCAAACAGAAGTTGATTTTTTGGCCAAACTTAACTTGTAAAACTTTTTGTAAAACTTCTTCAAAACACTGAATTTTAAAAGTTGGGCAAGCAGAAGTTGCTTTTCGGTCAAATCTATAGAAAGTGCTTTTCTGAACCAATGATATTATGCTTATGGAAATAAAAGGTTTTACCTAGTGGTACAGAAACATGCAGGTGAGTTTAAATACTTTAGAGCACCTTTCTTACACTGGCTCACCTATCTTGGTTGCCTTGTTGCACAAGCATCCTTTTGGGTTGTCCAATGGGGCAGTATTGTCAATCACCTTAATATTTCCCCATATTACAGAAATTTCTTCCCTGACAGGTATTCTAACAATTGCCTCAAAACTTAGCTCTTGTTTTATAATGTACTTATACTGTCTATCTAATAAAGCTTGATCAACACTATTTCTTCAAACAATTACTGTGTTCAAATATAAAGTTTAATATTACAGTGAAAACCATATACCCCACACCTTGATTCCAAAATAAAAATTATCTATTATAGTTTATTTATTACATATCTGTATGTACCCCGCTTCCAATACATAAATCTACCTAACTTTTGAGGTTTCAAAGTACAAGAATTGGTATAGTTACTCCACAATACTTAGATGTGCATACATTAACTAAAGTTCCATCTTCATTTTTTCTTTTCAGATATATTTTACATATAATGAGATGAATGTTTTTTAAATGTACCATTCTGTAAGTTTTGGAAACATCATTTATCTGCTGTTATCCCTCTT
Organism: Callithrix jacchus; assembly: GCF_049354715.1. Lineage (NCBI taxonomy): Eukaryota > Metazoa > Chordata > Mammalia > Primates > Cebidae > Callithrix > Callithrix jacchus. The sequence goes on from NC_133509.1 coordinate 97,281,746, forward strand.
AAGATAAAGAATGCCCCATAAAGTTTCATGCCCCTTCTCAGTCTATCCTGATTCTCAGAGACAAGTTTTGTTTTATCATGGGTTTTCAACAATGATTAGTTCTGCCGGCCCCAGAAATTCATATAAATGGAATCACACAGGATAGAATAGTCCCCTCTTATCCATGGGAGATACATTCCAAGACCTCCAGTGACTGATTCAAATCGCAGATAGCACCAAACCACATATATGCTACGTCTTTCCATCTGATAACCTAGACAGGTACTAAGAGATTAACAGGTGGAAAGCATGTACGTGGTAGGTATACTGGACAAAGGGATGAATTCACGTCCCTGTGGGACAAAGTGGAATGTCAGGAGATTTAAACATGCTACTCAGAACAGCACACTGTTAGAAATGTTTATTTCTGGAATTTTATTTATTTATTATTTTTAGATTGTGGTTGACCACAGGTTACGAACTGAAGAAAGCAAAACCATGAATAAGAAGGGACTACTCTATGCTCTTTTGTGTAATGCCTCTTTACTCAACACACTATTTTTGAGATTCTTCCATATAGTTGTACAAGTCAATAGTTCATTGCTCTTACTGCTAAATGGTAGCTCGTTGAGGGAATGTGTCGGTTTATTCATTGGCTATTTATGAACACTTGGAGTCTTTCCAGTTTTTGGCTCTATGATAAAGTACCATAAACATTCCTATACAAGTTGTTTTAATTATTCTAGTAAGTATGCAGTAGTATCTCATTGTGATTTTAATTTTTTTTCTCTGATGTGAACTAATGTTGAGCTTCTTTTCATGTAGATACTTTTATTGAAGTGCTTTTCTAAAATGTTGCCAGTTTTGTTTATTGCTGATATTGAATTGTAGGAATTCTTTATGTGACTTGTATACCAATACATTAGGATATATGTTTCATAAATAGACTCTTCCAATCTGTGGTCTGCCTATATATTTTCTTAATAATGAATTTTGATGATCAGAAATTTTACATTTTGACAAGTTCAAGTTTTCATTTTCTATTGTGCTTCTAATGTTACATTTGCGAACTCTTGGTCATCCTCTAGGTCACAAAGATATTCTTTTATCATTTCTTCTAAGAAAATTGTACACTTAGAGCTAAGACTAATTGTCACTTAATTTTTATATAAGGTATGAGATTTATATTCAGGATGATTTTCTTGCATATGCGTATCTAATTGTTCCAATGGTGTAGGCCGAAAAGACCATTCTTTCTCTACTGACTTTCTTCTGTAACTTTGTTAAAAATTAATTGACCAGATTTGTAAGGGTCCATTTTTTGACTCTCCATTGTTCCATGATTTATGTCTGTATTTTCATCAATATCATCATGACTTGAGTATTGTAGGCTCATGGTAAATCTTAAAAAGAAAACACCATGATTCCTACAACTTTCTTCTTTTACAATATTGATTTAGCTATTTAAGTTTCTTTGCCCTTCCATTTAAACATTAGAATCATCTTATTTATAGCTACAAAAAACCCTATTGGAATTTCAATTAGAATTGCATTAAATATATAGTTAATTTAGAGAGAACATTTAAATGTTGAGTCATCTCATCTATAAACTCAGTATTAGTCACCATTTATTTTAGTCTACTTTGAGTTTTCAGCATGTAGATTTGTACTGACTGCATTTTGTACTTGTTTTATATCTATACCTATTACATATCTGAGAGGAACTACTTTATATGGTATTGTTTTTAACTTTAATTTATAATCATTCACAACGAATATTTAGAAATATGATTGTGTTTCTGTGTTGATCTTGCATCCTTTGACCTTGCTAAATCACTTGTAAGTTCTAGGAAATTCTTTACAGACTGTCATAATCTAACATAGGCTATCATATAACCTACAAACCAGAGCATTGTTATTTCTTCCTTTACATTCCATATGCCTTTTGTTTCCATTTCTTGGTTTATTTTGCTGGCTAAGACTTTCAGTACCATGTTTAACAGAGGTGGAAAGAGTGGTCATTCTTGCCTTATACCTGATTTTGTGGGTAAAGTAGTCTGCCACCAACAAATATTATGTTAGATGTATGATTTTTATTATGCTCTTTATCAGTTTCAGGAATTTCCCTTCTCTGCTTGTTGAGTTTCTGTGATAAATATTTAAATATTTTCTACATCTACTAATGAGTCTATCCTTCTTTAGACTATTAAGACATAGATTATAATAATTAACATTTGAATATTGAGCCAGTTTTGCATCACCGGAATACATATCAAAAATTTTTGTTTTGATTTTGTTATTAGATTCTATTTGCTAAAATTCTGTGGAGGATTTTTTTAACTGTGTATGAGAGACACTAGATGTCATTTTCATTTTATTTTACTTTCTCTGCTTTTGGTATTAGAGTAATGATGGCATCATAAAATTGGTTGGCAGAATGTTCGGTGTTCTGAAAAAGTTTGCGTAGAGTTGAAATTGTTTAAATGTTAGTAAAATTTACCAGTGAAACCATCTAGGCCTGGTAGTTTCTTTTTGAAAAGATTTCAACTTCTAACTTAAATGACTATAGGATTACACGGATTATCTACTTAACTTAGTTTTGGAAGTTTGCAATAATTAAGAAATTGGTCTAATTGTTTTTGTTTTGTTTTGTTTTTGAGACAGAGTCTCACTCTATAGCCCAGGCTGGAGTGTAGTGACACCATTTCAGATCACTGCAACCTCTGCCTACTGGGTTCAAGTGATTCCCTGCCTCAGCCTTCTGAGTCGCTGGGATTACAGGCACATGCCACTATACCCAACTAATTTTTGTATTTTGAGTAGAGACAGGGTTTCTCCATGTTGGCCACGCTGGTCTTGAACTCCTGATCTCAGATGATCCACCAGCCGCGGTCTCCCAAAATGCTGGGATTATAGCCATGAGCGATCTCGTCCAGCCAAGGAATTGGACTAATTTATTGAAGTTTCAGATTTATGTGTATAGACTCTTTCTTAGTATTTCCTTTTTCATTAACTGTCTTTGGAAAGTGTAGTCATATCTCTTATTTCTTTTCTATAGTAGAAATTTATATCTGGTCTCCTTTTTCCTTCTTTGTGAGTTTTCAAAGAAATGTATTAATTTTATTTATTTTTTTGAAAGAACCAGCTTTGATTTGATTGATTCTAATGTTTTTCTGTTTTCCACTTTATGATCTCTGGTCTTATATTTATTCCCTTTCTGCTGCTTGCTTTAAATTTAGTTTGTTCTTTACCTTTAGTCTTGAGGGGAAACCTTAAATATTTTTATATGATTTGTAGGTTAATTTCTTATTTTTAAAGTTGTTAAACAAAATACAAAGAGTATTGAATGAGACTCTGTGTGGCTAAAAAAGCAATAAAAATATTTGCTATATGGCCCTTTATAGAAAACACATACCAAACCCTGAATTAAATTTTTGATTTGAAACTTACCTTCTTAATATAAACTTTTAATGCTTTGAGTTTTCTTCTCAGTACTGATTTAGCAGCACTCTATAAATTTTACATTGAATTTTTATTTTTATTGAGTTCAATACAATTTGTAATTTACTGACAAGTCTTCTTTTGCCTATAGATTATGTGGAAAAATATTGTTTAAATTAAAAGTAAGCCATATCCCTGTTTTTTGTTTGTTTGTTTGTATATGGGTGAGTGTGTGTGTGTGTGTGTGTGTGTGTTTTGAGATGGAGTCTCATTCTGTTGCCAGGCTGAAGTACAGTAGCACTATTTCAGCTCATTGCAACCTCCACCTCCCGGGTTCAAGTGTTTCTTCTACCTCAGTCTCCTCAATAGCTGGGATTACAGGCACCTGCCACTAGGACAGGTTAAGTTTTGTATTTTCAGTAGAGACAGGTTTTTACCAAGTTGGCCAGGATGGTAGCTATCTCTTGACCTCCTGATCCACCTGCTGCAGCCTCCCAAAGTATTGGAATTACAGGCATAAGCCACCACTCCCAGCTGCTTTACATGCAGTTTTAAAGGGTATACATTCTGCTGAAGTTGTATGGGATATTTTCTAAATATATATTTAATCTAATTGGTAGATGGTGTTATTAGTTTTTCTATATCCTTGCTAATTGTCTATTTGTTCCATAGATTACTGAGAGGGAATTCAAGTCTTCATTTATCATCATCCATTTGTGACTTCTACTGTTAGTTCTGTCCATTTTTTTAAACACATGTGTGCTTTATATATTATTAAGATCTTTATTTGGTATATAATCATTTAGGATTGTTATGTCTTGATAGAATGACATGTTTATTCTTAATAATGGTCTTTGCTCTGAAGACTAGTCTGATATTAATAAAACCACTGAAGTTTTCTTTTGATTAGTATTTACATGGGTTTTTCTCAATGCTTTTAACCTATCTATAAAATTAGATGCAAAGTGTTTCATGAGTGACAAGGTTTTGTCCCCCAGTCTCTGAAAATCCCATTGGTGTATGATTGGTATGTTTAACTCCCTTTTTGGACACTGAACATCGTGGTGGATACACTGATGGAGGATACATGGTGGAGACTGAATTTTGCCTTCCTCTGAAGAATGATTCTCATTTTACTAAGCAATTAACTTAGCTAGATTCAAATGTCAAATTCAGGCTTCCCTGTTTATATCTATGTCAGATTCCAATAAAGCAGATAAAACCTCTGCTCAACCCTTTCAGCTTCAAGTTTCTGAGTTTTCAGCAGAACCTGCTACTTCTTTAGGAAATTGTATGATTTAACAATTAACCAAGAATTTTTGTGAATTTTGCATGCAGATTTTGGAGCTCCTACTTATATGACCCCTCCCAAAAGTCTCTGCCCCTTATCTTTTATCTGCTTTGCCAGTCTCAAATCTATCTTTTTCTGACCAAAAAAAAACAATAATTTTTCAGTTTTCTGATGCCCTGAGCCATGGAAAGTTTAGGAAATGCATCAGACAAAAATGCTTTAAATTTACAATATATAACTAGGGTCTTGTCTTTCCTGTCTTTCAAATAAAGAATCCCCTACAATTTCTGCCAGCTTTTAACCACTAGCTAGCACATTCATGTAGTTTGGTGATTTTACATATATATCCTAGATTTTATATCTGGAATCTTAGTTTTTGTTGCATGTGCTGACCATGCCACATTACTATTTAGTAATGACCATGCCACATTACTATTACTGGAACCTGTAAGCCCCCTCTAATATTTCCTTTTTGTGTGTGGATATCACATATCATAATCAGTGACCATCAGGGAAAGCTGTCATTCAGGCCTTGGATCTGGCTTTTGTTGTTTTCTGCACAGTTTCACTCTAGAGGAAGATATTTACAGATGCAAGCAGCTAGCCAGCATTCTCTAGGGATATTGAGACTCCTTCACTAGGTCAAGAGGAGCTAGTCCTTAAGTGTGATTCACAGGTGAAAGTGTTCACATAACTGAACAGAGCACACTCCTGTTACCTAAAGAAAGAACATAAGAGCATTTCTTTTTGGGTTTATGCAGAATCTTGGCCCTATTCCAGAAATCTCCTGATAATATTCCTATGTGAAATTAAAATTAAGACATCCATATTCAAAACTTTCATCATCTCTGTGGGTTTCCTGTTCTGCTCTTTTCTGGAGACACTGAAATTCTTCCATATCAGCCAAGTGAGATAGTAAATAAGAGAAATATAATGGCTTGATACTTAAAATGTGTTATGTGGACCAGCAGTGTTAGCATCATCTGGCAACTCTTTAGAAATGCAGAAACTCAGGCTTTATAAATCTACTGAATCAGAATGTGGATTTTAACAAGATTCACCAGGTGATTCTTATGCGTATTAAACTCTGAGAAACACTAAGCTAAAACACAGGCTGCTTAGAGTTTCTTAAATTATCAAAGGATATTATTTGTTATTCATGACAATCATAGACTAATACCACTAATATGCAATAGACATGAATATAAGATATAAAGTGTCTATTTTTAGTAGACTCAATAAACAGAGTCATAAACATCAGATCATACAATGAAAATGAAAAGAATCAAAAACTATTCATTGAAATAATGCTTTTTAGAAGATTAATATTCACACATTAAACACTAAACATCTGTTGACTGTATAATTCACTATCTACTCTTTCAAATGATTTTGTTTGAATTTATTTTATAATGCTTTGTATAAAAATTCCACCTAGGTTTTGGTGATTTCATTGCTTTATTAGCCAGTCAATCTCTACAAATAATATACTGTAGTTTTCTCACTTCAAATATATTTACAAAATGGAATTAAATGTAACACAAGAAATCTTTGTATCTATTTCTTCAGAATCACTTCCATTTTTACTCCTTGCTTTATTACTATTACTACATTCAGAAAGGGATATCTTTGCTTGACAGAAATTCCAATGAAGTTTGCTTTGCCATGTATAAATTGTTCAAAATAAATAATTCAAAACTTCCTTAATTTAGTTACTAGTTGCAAACAATAAATTTGGAAAAATATCTGAATATCCAAAAAAATCAAAACGTTTATGAAATATTAAATGATAAAAATAAATGTTTACTTTTTTTCCAGATTCTTGTACCTTTTGAATGCTAAAACATCACATCTCAGAACACTGTCTCACAAGACATAATAGTATGCAGTTTGTGCCATATAAAAACCATGCATGAATTCAGCAACTGAACTGGTATAGATCCTGTTCAGGAGAAATACACCAGCCATTCTCTTGATGGTCACAATGACGTCTAATCACTATAACAATACCCAAATACTTACTCTCAAGTATACTATTCATCTTTTTGCAGATATGAACAGAGTTGGTTGTATTCATCAATCCACAGACCATACTCTAAGCAGCATTGTTCTAAAGTACTCAGATTAAAGTCTGACCCAGTATACCAACAAAGTGAGCTTTCCTCATTTTCATATCCACTGTTTTTCATGTAACAATGCTGAATAATCAACTAGATGAGGCAATGTAGATACAGCAACTTCGTGTTTTATGTCGATAGCTGCCTAACTAGAGTCCACTTGATAAATGACAGGTTAGTACTTCAAAACATCAAGACATAGAGATTTGGATTTGCAAGATAAATGTGGATCATAAGTTCCCTCTTCCTAAGTTTCTCTTCTACTCTACCGCAATCCCTCACCAAAATCTGACTTAATATGTTTCTACAGTATTCTCTATCCTAAGGCAATATTTGACCTATACCTCTGGATCTTTCCATTTTCATTTCATTACCTTATAGAGATTAGAAATTCCCTTTCTATTCTGCCTCACCAACAATTTTTTGTGTTAAATCTATACTTATTTGCATTTATTCTGCTTCTTGGATGAAGCTGGATTTTCTTAATATTCTTAGTTGTGTGTTCATTTCTAAATACTCTGAGACCATCTTCAATGCTTTATTTTAATTACCGTAACAAGACCAATAATTTCAGGCTTCAATGACCTTAGATCACAGTCTGACAATAAATAGAAGACAATTCCACTGAAAGAGCGGCCTGATAGGTAATGGGAAAGGAAGGACTGAAAATGTCTATTACTTAACAAGTCACTTGAGCACAGCACCTCACTGCCACCAGTACTCTCAGTGAGGTACTCAGTTAGAAATAGAACAGTATGAAAAATAATAGATTGGAAGTAGGAATATATGCTAGGATTCTTATAAAAAGTAATGGAGGCCTGAATTAATATAGAAGGACAAGAGAGAACAGAACCATTTTGGGAAACATTACATACATTGATTGGATATAGGGTAATAGGGAAAGCAGGGCTTGAGAGAGAGAAGAACGTTGAAAGAAGAGTAATTTAGTATATGTTTAAGTAAATAAAATTTGAGGTGCCACTGAGGTTCAAGAGGTAGCCATAAATTTAGATATCTTATAATAAAAATCCCTACAAAGATGTGAAATAATAACAAGTAAAGGCATTCAAATAAAATTATGGGTAAATCATAAAAACAGCAATACTAAGTAATGACTGATAAGTCAAAAAATAAATGAGTGTTTTCATGCCCAAAGGGTATTGAATTGTAGGAATTATAGCTTTAAAAATGTCCTACATTGGAAGGCCAAGGCGGATGGATCACGAGGTCAAGAGATTGAGACCATCCTGTTCATCCTGTTCAGGCCCCCATTACTTTTTATAAGAATCCTAGCATATATTCCTACTTCCAATCTATTATTTTTCATACTGTTCTATTTCTTTTTTTCTGGACTTATCTTCCTAATGACCCTGCAATTTATTACAGAAGGAGGTTCAAAGTTTCAGTAGGTATTCTTTGAGACTAGGTAGTGCACTCCGTCTCTATTAAAAACACAAAAACAGCGGGGCATGGTGGCGCGTGCCTGTAATCCCAGCTACTCAGAAAGCTGAGGCAGGAGAATTGCCTGAAACCAGGAGGCGGAGGTTGTGGTGAGCCGAGATCACGCCATTGCATTCCAGCCTGGGTAACAAGAGAGAAACTCCATCTCAAAAAAAAAAAAAAAAAAAAAAGTCCTACAATACAGCATATGACAAAACACTGCAATATAGTAAATAAAAAATCATAAAATTAATCAGAAAAGCAGTAAGACTATAAGACCCCAAAGGAGAGCAAAGGCAAAAAGTTGAAGCATACACTTCATATGAAAGGAAAGGAAATATAGCCAATGGACATTTGAAACATTCCATTTTACTAAAAATAAAAGAAATTCAAAGAATTAAAATTTCTATACTTAGTACTCTTAAGCCTAACAAATTTGCAAAGATTTCTCAAATACTGTGATTCTTCTAAGTTGTGGAATATATGATAAGGCAGACTCAGCTATTCTGGTACAATATTCCCAAAAAGCAATTTAAAAATACATACATCAAAAGACCTAGAAGTATTCATGTCTGGAATTAAACTGCTAGACCCATCATATGAAAACTATCAGAAATATAAAGACTTAAGTATAAAGTTTATTATAACTTTATCTATAATATCAAAAAATGTGGGAGGGAGCCTAAATACCTAAATACTTTTACAGTAGAGAGTATCTTCTTGAATTTTGAAGCATATTAGGTACATACTGTTGCATAAATAACGTAGACTTTACATTTTATGAATGTGGGGAAATGGTTCTAATGTAATGTTAAAACGGACAAGCAAAATAATTCATATGTTTTGTATTATGTAAAATAATATTGTTATGTATAATACACAAATCAGAGGAATTCACTAACATGTATATGTAAACTTATATGTAGTTATCTGAAGATTTTATAACTAGCAGGAATATCATTGTTTTGTGTTTCTATGTTTTCCAGTTTATATTCATGATGTTGCATATAAGTAAATTTTTATAGCTGAATAGTAATCTATTTTATGAATACCTCAGTTTGTCAATCCATTATGGCAGCCATGGAGGTGTGCTCTCAAGTCTCCCTTCAGGAAACAGGCAGATGTGAGGAGTGTAGGGAACTGACAGCCTCAAGTTGCAATTCTTTACAAGCTGTTCAGTGTTTGAGATGAGTCATGCTTTTTCTGAGTGGCAGCAGGCAGTGACTGAACACAACTTATATTCTAGGGCTCAGCATCTCACAGATATGAGGCCCACATCACGTTCTTAAAAATTTTCTATTTTATTCTAGCTCTCTTGCCTTTTCATCTTTTACGGGTGTTTCCCTGAATATACTCTTGCATACTCTACTTTGGCACCTACTTCCAAAAGGACACAAACCAACAAATTAATTCACCTGTTGGTGGACATCTGAGTCAATTCTACTCTTTGGCTAATAGAAATAAAATTGCTATTTGTGTACAAGTAGTTTTGGGCGAGGGGTACTTTTATTACACTTGGATAACCATCAAGAGAGAAATTTCTGGGTCATGGGATATATTTATGTGTAATTATTAGAAACTGCCCAGCTGTTTTCCAGAGTATCTGCACCTTTTTCACTCCTACCAGCAATATAAGAGTTGTTGTTCCATGCCCCTAACACTATTTGATACTGTAATTTTTTAAAATATATTTTAGTGGGTCTGCATAGGTCTCTCATTGTGGTCTTAATTTGTATTTTGCTGATGACTAATTATATTGAAAGTCTTTTCCAGTACTGAATAACCATTCATATATCTTTGTTGGAGAACTGTCTTAAAATTTCAGGCCCTTTTAAAAATTTGGGCTGATGTTCTAATTATTATATTGTAAGTTTTTATACATTTTAGAAAGTAATCCTTTCTTAAAAATATGACTAGTGTGAATATATTTTTCCTATTTTGTAGCTTGCCTTTTCGTTTTCTTAATGGTGTCTTTTGAAAAGAAGGTTTTAACTTGATCAAGTACCAATTACAGTGGTTTTTTTTTTTCTTTTACCTTTGGTACTTTTTCATGCCCAAACAATTTTCCTGTATTTTTTCAAGAATTCTTACAGTTTTATTTTTTGTATTTAAATCTATAATCCATTTCAGATTAATCTTTGTGTGGTTTGAAGAAGGATTGAGATTTTTTCTCTTACTGTAGGTAACCAGTTTACAATATTTGTTGAAAATATATAGATTATCTATTGATTAACGTGTTTGGGCACAGCTTCAAGAACACATTGATCTTGTATTGTGTGGCTCTATTTCTGGAAAAGCTACTGGTTTGTTGAGCTAAAGTCTACCCTTACACCAATAACACACTGTATTAATTATCATAGTCTTACGGAAAGTACTGAAATCAACTTTGCTCTTCTTTGAATAATTGTTTTAGTTATCCTAGTTCACTTTAATTTCCAAGTCTGCTTGTCAGTTCTAGAATTTTTATTTGGTATTTTTTATGCTTTTTAAATCTGCTGATATTCTTTCTCTGTTCATTTATGAAGAGTATATTTCTCCTTAATTCTTTGAATAACATGTATAAAAAGTCAATAGAAGGCCCGTAAGTAACTCATCTAGTATAATGATCAAAGACTTTAAAACAGCTATTATATATGTCTCTTTCTATATATTCTAATAACTCAAGCTGTCATGAACTCTTGACAGCTGACTTCTCAGCTTAACATGACTGTCATGTGCTACTTGGACCCTGGTTCACTGTGCTGTGGTCAGAATATTATTTCCAGGAAGATAGCTGGTCTGGTAATGGAGCTCACCTTCAGTTTTCCAGCTCTCAAAGATTACACCCTTCTATAGCCTGCTGTATAGTGCCTGAATACAGTTGCTTCATGTATTTTGTTTAGTTTTATGATTGTTGAGCAGAAGATAACTACTCAAGTAGAGCTTTCTAGATAACATTTAATCTGGAAATGCTAAATTAGGTTTGATGATGGGATCAATTAGTATTTCTAGGCCAGTGATATGTAATAGGACTTTCTACAATGATTAAAATGCTCTATCCCTCTGCTACCCAATAAGAGGCTACTAGCCACATGCAGTTACTGACCAATTAAAATATAGTTACTATAATTGAGGAACTGGAGTTCTAATGTATCATTTAATTTAAATAGTTACAAGAGGCTAGTGGCTACCATCTTGGACAGTGCAGTTCTAAGTACTAGGGATAAAAGCATTTACCTTGAACCAGCATAAGTGTCTTATGTGAGTATCTTGTGTTCATATTGGTTACTTCAGTTAATTTTCTGGCTAGCTTTGTTTCTTACAGTTTGTTTGGTTCTCAAATATCTGCTGACCCCAGAACCACAAATTACTCTTTGATTTATGTGTGTTCTTCTCATACGTCAGTTTCTGCATTGTATCTGACATGATGCCAATCTTAACCCTCCCTCTTGTTTAATATAAGTAATATATCTATTATGAGGAGAAACTGTGTCACAATCGTCCCTAAAATTAACAATAGCACTCTGTACTGTACTTTATTATGACTGATTGTATATTTTTGACATTTTCACTCTTAGGGTGAAACTACAGGTTTGCACTTACAAGAGGATCAGAATTTAGATAAACATTGATTGACATTACTTGATTTTACCAAGAAATAGTCAGAGAAGAAACTGTTTTTTCCTCATACAGTTCTAAATTCATGCCATTAGAATATTGTTAATACCAGATCAATTTTAACTGTAGCTACTTTTTCCTACTTCAGAATTCTAGGTGCAAGGAAAGGTAAAACTGAGCATTAATTTAGATCTAATTGGCCACTCTAATAAAAGTTAAGGTTTCTGTGTTTTAACATCTGCCTGATATAAAGTAGCATAAGTAAATATATACAAAACCTAGAAGGGCAGAATAAGACTCTCTAGGGATTATCACCCCCCCACACACACAAAAATCAATTTGAACAACTATCCATGTACAAAAATTCCTTCACAAGAACTAAGGAAATGAGGTGAAAGATCACAGTTTCTGGTTGTAGCAAAACAGTAAGGGAAATGAATTGAATGGGGTAGGAAGAACAGTTCAATAGGAGTTTGATAAGAGAGAAAGAAAAAAGAAGCAGAAACCTTAAGAAAAGGATAGCAAAAAAACTTTCCAAACCTAGAGAAATATGTAGATGTCCAGGTAAAGGAAGGTTAAAGATCTTCAATCATATTCAATCCGAAGTACTCCAAGACATATAATCAAACTGTCAAATATCAAAGACAAAGAGAAGATCTTGAAAATAGCTGGAGAAAATAAGTAAATAATATATAAGGTATTCCAGAATGCCTAGCAGATTTCTCAGCAAAAATCTTACAGTCCAGGAGAGAGTGAGGTGATATACATGCAGATGTTCATTGTAGCACTATTCACAATAGCAAAGATATGGAATCAACCTAAATGGTCATTAATAAAAGACTGGATAAAGAAAATATGGTACATATATGCCATGGAATACTATGTAGTCATAAAAAAAAAGTGAGATCATGTCCTTTGCAGGGACATGGTTGGAGCTGGAGACCATTGTTCTTAGCAAACTAACACAGGAACAGAAAATCAAGTACCCCATATCCTAACTTATAAGCAGGAGCTAAATTATGAGAACACATGGACACAAAAAGGGGAACAACACATATTGGGGCTTTTCAGAGGGTGAAGGGTGGGAGCAGAGAGAGAATCAAGAAAAATAACTAATGGGTACTAGATTTAATCCCTGAGTGATGAAGTAATCTGCACAGAAAACCCCCAAGACACAAGTTACCAATGTAACAAACCTGGACTTGTATCCCTGAACTTAAATTTTTGTTTTGTTTTTTTCTAAGTGTGAGATGACATATTCAAAGAGCTAAAGGGGAAAAAAAATCTGTCAACCCAAAATATTGAACCCAGCAAAACTGTCCTTTGGAAATTAATAGATAATAAAGCTAATAAGTAACATTAAAATATCTGAAAGTACAACACTCACTTGTAAAATTAACTACACAGTTAAATCTAGAATAATATTGTAATGGTGGTGTATAAATCACACATTCTATAGTACAAAAGTTAAAAGACAAATACTAAAAATATAGCCAGAAAAATTTAACCCTTTTGCCATTTAGAAAAAGAATGTAGCTCACTGCCACACTAATTTTACATAAACACACTCTTTGAAGCTGAAGCAAATCTTTCAGTGGGAAAATAAAATAAAAAAATGGTTTTGAAGTTATTTCTAAACAGAACTAATATCAGAAGCATCTGAATTGTCCAAAGCATCTATTTTGGAAAACTAGATTTACAAAATTAATCTTTGGCCAACAACTGTTTGAGAATGATGTTAACATCCCATGTAGGAATGCTATCTTTTCTAGCATTCAACATTTTTAGTGATTGAGAATTACTCTATTTTGTAAAGAGAAATACCACTACTAAAAACAGAATGCTAAAAATAGAATGATTTTTTTTGTTTCCAAAGTAATATACTAGAACAATGGCAAAATAATAATAAAAATAAGATGTTTCATGGCAAAGTTATCTCTGGGTAATTCTGCAGCCACAAGCACTGTCAGTGAGTATCTCAGGGAATTGGGAAAAGAATGAAGAATCTTTTATATATGCAATATATAAAAGATGTAAATTGTGACATAAAATATTCACAATGTTGGGGGAGAAGTGCAGTAAAAGTATAACTTTTTATTGTGATCAAAGTTAAATTGTCATCAGCTTAAAATAACCTGTTTTAACAATTTTTTTATTTGCATCATGGTAACCACAAAGCAAAAACCTGTAATAGAGACACAAAAATAAAAAGCAAGCATCAGAACATATCACTATAGAAAAATCACTAAACCACCAAGAAAGATAGCAAGAAAGGAAGAAAGAAACAAAGGCTCTACAAAACAACTAGAAAATAGTTGACAAAATGGCATAGCATATTTCTACTTTCAATAATTACCTTGAATGTAAATGAATTAAATTATCTAATGGAATAACATATTGTGGCAGAGTAGATTAAAAACATGACCCAGCTATATATGCCTACAAGAGACCTGCTTCACCTGCAAGTATATACAAAGACTGAAAGTGAAAGGATGGACAAATATCCCATGCCAGTAGAAACCAAAAGAGAGCAGGAATAACCATATGTATATCAGACAAAATACACTGCAAAGAATGTCCATAATTAATAATAAATGTTGATAAAGCAGTCAATTAATTAAAGGAATATGACTATTACAGATAGATATATACCCAACATCAGAGCATCTAAATATACAAAGCAAATATTAGTAAATTTGAAGGGAAAGATAGACTACAATACAATAATAGAAGAAGACTTCAACACTTTCAGCAATGGATAGATCATCCAGACAAAAAAAATTAATAAGAAAATCTTAACCTTAAAATATACTCTTGATCAAATAAATAGACCTAACAGACATATATATGAATAATTATCCAGTATAGATCATATGTTAGGCCATAAAAGAAGTCTTAACAAATTTTAAAAGATTAAAATCATATCCAATATATTTTCCTAATTACAATGGTATAAAATTAGAGATTAATAGCAAGAGGAGCTTTGGAAAATTCAAAACCACATGGAAATTAAACAACATATTCCTGAACAACTAATGGGCCAATTAAGAAATTAAGTGGAAAATTGAAAAATTTCTTGAGACAAATGAAAATTAAAACACAACATATCAAAACTTATGGGATGAGCAGTTCTAAGGGAGAACTTTATAGAAATACACATGTACATAAAGAAAGAAGAAAGATCTCAAATAGTGTTGCACCAAAAGGACACAAAAAAAGAATAAAAAACTAAGCCCAAAGTTAGAAGAAAGTTAATAATAAAGGTCAGAGCAGAAACAAATGAAAGAGACTAGAAAAAAGAAAATTGAGAGCTGGTTTTTAAAGATATACAATAATAAACTTGTAGCCAGATTAAGAAAAAGGAGAACCAAATAAAATCATAAACAAAACAGGAGACTCTGCAACTGAGGGAAGAGAAATACAAAGGATTGTAAGAAACTATTATGAATAATTGTATATCTACAACTTGGCTCATCTAGAATAAATGAATAAATTCCTAGACACATGCAATATGGCAAGATTAAAGAGTGAGAAAAAAAAAAGAAAAAGAAAAAGAAAATCTGAACAGACCAGAAGAAGGAGACTGGATCAGTAATAAATGTTTCCATCAAAGAAAACCCCAAAAACCAGTGAATTCACTGCTGAATTCTACTGAACATTTAAAGAACTACTATTGATTCTTTTCCAAAACCAGATAACAACACTACCAAAAAAGAAGAAAAAAGAAAACTACAAACAAATATTCCTGATGAACATAGATACAAAAATCTAAAACCTAATATTAGTACAACTAATTCTATAGCACATTAACAAGATCATCCATATGATTAAGTGGGATTCATCCAAGGAATACAAGGATGTTTCAACCTACACAAATTAATAAATATATCTTATTAACAGATGAATGAGATGAGAATCATAGTATCAGCTGAATAGATGCAAAAAAGATATTTACAAGACTTGACATTCTTCCTTACTCTCAAAAACTTAGATTTGAAAGAAATGTACCTCAATACAAAAAAAGGCCATGTATGACAAAACAACAGCTAACATAATATTGAATGGGAAAAGGTTATTATTATTTTTTTTTTTTGAGACGGAGTTTCGCTCTTGTTACCCAGGCGCGATCTCGGCTCACCGCAACCTCCGCCTCCTGGGTTCAGGCAATTCTCCTGCCTCAGCCTCCTGAGTAGCTGGGATTACAGGCACGCGCCACCATGCCCAGCTAATTTTTTGTATTTTTAGTAGAGACGGGGTTTCACCATGTTGACGAGGATGGTCTCGATCTCTTGACCTCGTGATCCACTCGCCTCGGCCTCCCAAAGTGCTGGGATTACAGGCTTAAGACCCAACATTCCAGTAAGGTGGATGTCCACTCTTGCCACTTCTATTCAACATAGGACTGGAAGTCTTAGCCAGAACGTTAGGCAAAAAGAAAAAAGAAAAGAAACAAAAGGCATCCAAATTAGAAAGGGAGAAGTTAAATTGTCCCTATCTCCAGAAAACAATTTAAAAACCCTAAATGCTCTACCAAAAAGTTAGAATAAACAAATTCAGTAAAGCTTCAGGATATAAAAATCAACTTATAAAAAGTTGTATTTATATACACTAACAATGAAATATCTAGCTTACAAAAATAAAATAGAAATATATTTATTGAAGTAGAATATCTCTATACTGAAAACTATAAAAGATTGATAAAACTGAAGACATGGAAAAGATATTGAAGGATTTGAAGAATATTGTTAGAATGGCCATATTACTCGATGTGATTTACAGATTAAACAACATCTCTACAAAAATACCAATGACATTCTTCAAACAGGAAAAACGCAATCCTACAAATTTATATGGAACCACTAACGACCCCAAATAGCCAAAGCAATTTTAAGCAAAAGGAACAAAGCTGGAGACATGACTTTAAAAAGCACCACACAAAGCTATAGCCATCGAAGCAGCATAATACTGGCATAAAAACATACAGCTCAATGGAACAGAAATGAACCCACACATTTATAAATAGTTGATTTCCGACAATGATGCCAAGAATACACAATGGAAAAAGAACAGCATTCAATAAATGGTGTTGGAATAACTGGATATCCACATGAAGAAGAAATTCAGATCCTTATCTCACACCATATAAAAAATCATCTCAACATGGATTACAGACATAAATCCATTTTGTTTCCCTGTTATGGGAAAACATCTGTAACATTGTCTGGGCAATGATTTTGGATGGCACCCCAAAAACATAAAGTAACAAAAGCAAAAATAGACAAATGTGGCTGGGCATGGTGGAGCACACCTGTAATCCCAGCACTTTGGGAGGCCAAGGCAGGTGGATCACTTGAGACCAGGAGTTCAGAACCAGCCTGGGAAACATAGCAAGACACTGTCTCTACTAAAAGTATAAAAATTAGCCAGGTGTGGTTGTTTGTGCCTGTAGTCCCAGTTACTCTAGAGGCTGAGGTGGGAGAATCACTTGAACCAGGGAGGTGGAGGCTGCAGTAAGCTGGGATTACACCACTGTACTCCAGCCCAGGGACAGAGCAAGACCCTGTCCCCAAACAAACAAACAAACACCCCCCAAAAACAAAATAACAACAATAACAACAACAAAATGAGATTGCATCAAACTAAAATCCTTCTACACAGCAACAAAAACTGTCAACGATACAACCTATGGAATGGGAAAAAAATACATATAAACTCTACATCTGAAAACAGGTTAACATCTAAAATATATAAGGAACTCCAACAACTCAATAGCAAAAGGCCAAATAACCTGATTTTAAAATGGGCATAAGACATAAACACACATTTCTTGAAAGAAGCCATACAAATGGCTAACAGGTATCCAAAAAGTGTTCATCACAATTAGAGAAATGCAAATTAAAACAATAAAGTATCACCTCACACCTGCTAAAAAGGTTATTACTGAAAAGGTGAAAAATAAGTGCTAGTTAAGATGCAGAGAAAAGGAACTGCTGCACAAGTGTTGACAGAAATGTTTATTAGTACAGCCATTATATTTAGAGATATGGAGGTTCTTTAAAAAATTTAAATGTGCCATATGCTACAGAAATTCCACTACTGGTATACATCCAGAGGATGCAAAATTAGTATTTAGAAGGCACTTCTGTACCCCTATGTTTACTGCAGCATTGTTTACAATTGTCAAGATATGGAATCAACCTAAGTAGCCATCAACAATTAAATAGATAATTAAAATGCAGTATATATACACACTGGAATACTATTCAGCCTTACCAAAGAAGGAGCTCTTGTCATTTGCAGTGGCATGGATGAATCTGGGGGACATGATGTTAGGTGAAATAAGCCAGGCACAGAAAGACAAAGACTGAATTATCTCATTCATATATGGAATCTAAAAAGCTGAACTCACAGAAGTAGAGAGTAGATTGGTGGTTACCAGGAGCTGGGACAGGTGGGGAGAGAGTTTAATGTCAAAGGACACAAAAATTCAGTTACATAGAAAGAATCAGTTCAAAAGAACTATAGTTACCATGTTGCGCAATAGATAACAATATATTGTACTCTAGGAAAATGCTAAGGGACTAGATGGTAAGTATTCTCCCATGAAATGATAACTATATGAGGTAATGCATATGTGAATTGGCTTGCTGTAGTCATTCTGCAATATATACATATTTCAAAACATCATACTGTATACAATTTTATCAATTTTAAGAAACTAGATTTAAAAATGCACAGATTATGAGAGGATTAATTATATCTGTCTAAACAAATGAAATGACAGAAAACAGCTTAGTATCAATAGTTCTTGATGTTTTCACTAGCAGGTTAGCATGTATGGTATGCCAGTGATTGTTCCTGCTTTAATAATGTGGTCACATAAAAGAAATATGAATTTAACATTTACATGGACTATGGGTCATCTATTTTTTCTTTTATAGTATAATTGTACATCACTAAATGTGTATTGTCTAATTATATTGATATTATGATTTGTATAATTTATGAACCTTTCATATATAATTCTCACATTTCACATTTTATTGTTTTGTGAATCATGTCTTTACTACCCAGAAAATTAAAAAGATGAAACCAGTGCATTCAGTGTATTTGTCACTATTGAAATAAATACACTGATGAGTATTTCTACAAAAATGATCATATAAATGATATCAATAGAATATAAATGTGACTGTCATTTATTATATATAAATAATAGAGCTTATTCCTAACTGTATTTTTGTACTCATTAACCAAGCTCTCTTCACTCCCCACTTTTTCCAGCATTATGGTACATGTACCCCATACATATGTAAAATTAAGAAAAATGATAAAAATAATTCATAGTTATCTAAAACATGACTGATAGAGAACACAAATAGTTTTTTTTTGTTTATTTTCCATAATTAAAGCAGAGCCAGTGCTTTTTTTTTTTTCTTTTTTTAAGACAGAGTCTCACTCTGTTGTCCAGGCTAGAGTGCAGTGGCAAGATCTTGGCTCACTACAACCTCTGCCTCCCGGGTTCAAGCAATTCTTTGCTTCAGCCTGCTGAGTAGCTGAGGTTACAACTGTCTGCCACCACACCCAGCTAATTTTTGTATTTTTAGTAGAGATGGGGTTTCACCATCTTGGTCAGGATGGTCTTGAACTCCTGACCTAGTGATCCACCTGTTTCAGGCTCCCAGAGTGCTGGGATTACAGGTGTGAGTCAATGCGCCTAGCCCAAGCCAGTGCTATTTTAAGAAGAAAAAATTTACTATCTTCTGTTTTACAAGATACTCCTTATAATTAAACTCATTGGCTTACATTTATGTCCATTTTCTCTTATTCTGTGGTTAGTGAAGATTTATAATGTAATAGTTACTATCCAGAGAAGCACTGTGATATTTTCTTAAGCTACCAAGCAATATGGAGCCTTTGTTTTTAACATGATTTCTCTACATTTAGAGTATGAGAATCCTTTTATAAATGAAGCTGATTACTAGCAATGAAATGACAAAACCAAATTGATAATTGATATGAACTCATGAGTAAAAGCTTCAAATCCAGCCAAGAAGTTTCTTAGAATCTCTATCAGCTTGGCATTTGACTGTGAAGTGATCTTTTTATCAGCCTTGATATTGCCAGTCAGGGCTTGGGTTTGGCTGATAACATTTGCCAGGAAAGCATTCTCAAACTTTGTGATCTTGCTATGCTCCAGTTTATCAAGATATGCTTCTTATATGAGTATAGATTGCAGATGCTTGTTTTCAGTAGCCATGGAAGAATACTAGCCTTGTATCAGAAACTTGGGCAGATGCACATGGTCTTTAGAGTTGCTGGGTGACAGCATTAGAGTCAGAATCAAATTGAACAAAAGCAGCAATTTCACGATAATAAGCCAATTCCAGCTTCCTGGTACCTGCCTCCTACTTTATGGTCCTGGTTTGGGCAGCATATCCAATGGAGAACACAGACAGACCAACATTAATGACAGGGCAGATACTTTTGCAAAGCAATTCTGTTTCTAAGCAGATCTGTTAGTCAGCAATGGATATTCCATTTGCAGGAATGTAAACAGATATTACCAGCTTGTGTTTCTGTGACTGGTAAAGCAGTCAAGGAGCCACTGCCAGAGGAATTATTCATTTTGGCTACTCTCTCCAACAGACAGAAGTGTAAGTGAAACATATCACCAGAATAGGCCTCACAACACAGAGTCGGCAGAGCAGCAGGGACATCTGATCGCAATCAACAGCCTGTTTGGATACATCATCATAGATGGCCAATGTATATTTGCCATTATCTCTAAAACAGTCTCCCATAGATCAGCCAGAAAAAGCAGCCAGGTGCTGAAGTGTGACAACATCAGAAGTAGTAGCTGAACCACAATGGCTAACTTCATGACATCTACATTTGTAAGTCTCTTTGATGACTGGGAAATAGATTTCTTAACTCGATGCAACGTAGATACAATACAGCTTCTTCTATCAGATCATTGGAACGTTTAATGATTGTGTCAATAGCAATTTAAATCTTGCCAGGCTGTCAGTTGCCAATAAACAGTTCACATGGACCACAACTAATTAACACGAAGCAATCCAGAGCCTTAATGCCAGTCTGCTTAGTTTGTGAAACAAAGTTTGAAGAATAATTCCAAGGATTTTCTAACCAACTTGCCTATATACGTTTTGGAACCAGTGGGCCCATACAATATCTACTACACAACCCACCAGCTCCTTACCAACTGGAATGTTTACAGTGGCTCCCATCCTTTTCACAGTATTTGCTCCTTTAGTTTGTTATTTCCAAACATTTTCAGGTCCCAAGTTCAGAGACATATCCTTTAAGCCTGAAGAAAATTCTTTCATTCCTTCTGCATGAACATTCCTCAGTCCATCTACTTGGGCAATACCACCACCAATACTTAAGACAGGCTGAGTCTCTTCAAGGTCAGCTGAGGCATTAGCTCTAAGAATATGCTCTTCAAGAACAGCGGCCATCTCTACCATGCCTTTCCTGAAGAAGAGTATTAGAGGCATGGACATTTACTGCAGCAATGAAATATGATCCCAGAGCATTTTTGGAGACCAGATCAGCTCACCAAGGAAGGGTGCCAGTAACAGCCATGGCAACCACACTGAGAACATCGTTGCAGCTGACACAGCTTCTCTGTGGCTACAGCCTCCAAACTGACCAGGTAGACATTTTCTTATGTGTAGTATGTTATACTATTTGGCTAAATGTCTCTATGTTTCAAGTAGATGACATGCTTTTCACAGATAAAGATTTCAAATATCATTAATTTTGTCCTCTATGGCACCAGGTTTGGTGTTTGGCATAGAAGCACACATGTTATTTGAGATGACAAAGCCCTAACAGCTCACAGATTTAAAAGGTGGAAATCTGCACCGACCTCCCCAGTTGCCTAAAATCACCATAGGCTCTCCCACCCCATGCTCTAGCCCACTATAGATTTGAATTTAACTTCTTTCTGCTTCTCAACTTGCTTTCTGGCTGATTATTCCCAAGTGGAGACTGCTGGCTACTTCAGGCCCTCTTTTGTGATTGGTCAGCACAACAGATACCCACCATGAAATACTCAAGACAGTAAAAGCACTTTGCCCATGCAGCTGGGAATGATCAGTATTCATGTCTAGTGGTCCAACTTTCATTGTTTCCAATGGTGACATGGGTTTTTTACTGTGTGGTGAGGGGAAGACTCAATACACGCAAATATACCTGAATTGAGACTTATTTCAATTCAGCTATATTGAGTGGAAAGGAATGGGAAGAAGAGAAGACACTGAATCGCAGTGTTCATGGTATTTAGAAGATTTGAACAGAGAAGGAAGTGAGATAGCAAATGAAAAAACTAGAGGAGATTTATACTTTCAGATTTTTGCTTCAGAATGAAATAAATTAATAGCAATAAGTTGCTGGAATTGTGATATTCATTACATACTTGATCTCATTTAAAATAAACTCAGGGAAGGGAGATGTAAAGAGATTAAAGACAAGGAAATTCAAAGAAATTTAGTGTAGAGAGATAAAATTTTGTAGATAGTTATGAAAAGGGGATCTTCGTCAGCAGCCAGATCTCTTGTGGGGCAACTAGAATCTCAGGCTGTGTCTCAAAGACATTATTCACAGCAACTCCTGGTTTAGAACTTCTCCTTCCATGAACTATGTTTTTCAATTTCCCTTCTTCATGGAATTAAAGTCAAACGTCAAATTTTTTTAATTGGTGACATTTCAGATATCTCTGTGCATGTTTCAAAGATAATTTTAAGAATTTATGGCTTTCCCAAAATGTATTAGACCTAGGCATTGATGCCACATATTCCACTGTTGAGATCCAAGACCAACATCATGTATACATAGAAGAAAAATAATTCTGCAATTGGATCAACAGAAAAAGAAAAAGGAGTAAATGACTTCCACCTGATTCTTTTTAGAACTGCTCCGAGAGGTCAAGGTAGATAAGAGAACACCGGAATCTTGAGTATCCCAGGGAGACAGAAAGTAACATTTTTGGTATTTGGCCACATTATTTGCATAATGGTGATGAGAAAACTCATAAATACAACCACCTGTTTGAGCTTTTTCTTTCTGATTTTCAAACCTTTGACATCTAAACAAACCTGTGAAAACTAACTTTTTTGTATTTGGCACCAGCAACAATTAAAGTTGGACTAAGACAGGAAAATGCCTTGAGCATGATTTGAGGGAAAAAAACATGTTTACTGCACAGTATCTTGGATATATAAAAGACAACATGCTAATGATGATTATCTGAGACAGTTTGATGATTTAAGCTCATTACTTTGATTCATGAAAAGTAACTATTAGTCAGATTTAACATGATAGTCATTCTTACATTAATGACCCTAAAAAAACAAACTCCAGTATAATTTATTAACTTATGTCTATAGAGGCACAACTAATTTGATTTAGTGTAAACGTTGGCCTGGTGTTGGCAATTCATCAGTTTTGTTTATGTAACTTCATTTTACGCAGAGCAAACTTTCCACACTAAGGTTGGTCCCGACAATCAAATTCATCTCACTTCTATTGTCAGCCTTTAAACAATTATTTACAAATGGGCTGGTTCTAATTTTATAATCGTATCATACATTAGCTAAAGTTCCAAATCTGCTACTCAATTTTACTTCTAAAAACTTACTCCTAAAGCACAAACAATTAAATACAATTATTCCAAACTACTGACTCAAAATACAGCAAGGTTGGTCAAGGTAAGGTTAAATTCCAGCTTCCTCATCTCTGCCTGTAATACATGGATTCTAATACTTTCCTGGGAGATTTCTCCTTTCTAACTAAGAGAATGAAATTAAAAATAACTTAAAGAATGCAGATAGGAAATACAGCATATGCATGGATTTGAGAAAAGCTGGTTATTTATAACACATTGCAATGTGTTGTCCTTTCCTTACCAAAGTAATGCTTTGGACAACCAAGAAAGTTTTGTGGTTACTTTCACAGGAAAAAAGATAATAAATTAACATTTAACTGAGCTACCCACTAATCTTTCTCCTGGTTGACCATTTTGCCACATTTGCAAAGTTACTGGCATTAACTAGCACACTGAGATAAACCTCGGAGCAGTTAAGCAGTAATTTTGCTTATTTGTTGAATTGTTTAACTTTACCAATATTTTATTTTATAAAATTTTTTGTTTTCTAAAGCTTCCTTTTCAGATCGATCAGTCTATTCTTAGTTGAAAATGTGGTATATCTTTTTGAATTGCTCTGAATATACCAATTAAAATTATTTTTCTTTCTCACAGTTAATTTTTTCACTTGTATTTGTCCTATTATTTCATATTGGACTTCTTTTGATCTATTGAGCTTCCTCAACTATTTAATGACATTTAATTATATAACATAATTATATAGTTTATGTAATTATATAATACTTGTAGTTATTGAGAGGTAACTGACATGCATACATAATACAAAAGTGTTTTGGTTCAAATAATTATGTAAGTCTATATAGAAGTTCTTTTTTCTGTTTGGGTGACATTTTTCTTCCTTTCATATTTTTATTTCCTAATATACGTTAAAATCAAACACTCATAATTTGAGAAAACAATTTAAATTTAAAATTTATAAAAGTCATAGTAGGACTTCTGCTTCCAGACATTTTATAATAACTGGTATAAGATTTGAAGTACAGTAAGTAAAATGATGGGAAATAATGAGCAGTTCTTTAGTGACCTGTAGGACTATATAAAATGATCTAATGTAAGGTTAATTGGAGTCTTAAAGGAGAGGGTGGCAAGCAGAAAAAATATTTGAAGAAAATGACTGAACATCATATTTGATAAACCTTAAATATCCAAAATGAGTGTATTCCAAGTGAGAGAAACAGTTTTAAAAGTACAGTAAGGTATCATTGAATTACTGAAGTGGTGGTAGAGAGAAAGTCACAAATCAATGAGAAAAAAAAGATTTCAAGTGAATACATGAATGAATCCATACAAAGTAATAAAAGGTACTAAAAATGGTAAATGTGTAATCACAAACATAATTTTTTTCTTCTAAGTTTCTTTAAAAGTTAATTGCCTGGGCCGGGCGCGGTGGCTCACGCCTGTAATCCCAGCACTTTGGGAGGCCGAGGCGGGTGGATCACGAGGTCAAGAGATCGAGACCATCCTGGTCAACATGGTGAAACCCCGTCTCTACTAAAAATACAAAAAATTAGCTGGGCATGGTGGCGCGCGCCTGTAATCCCAGCTACTCGGGAGGCTGAGGCAGGAGAATTGCCTGAACCCAGGAGGCGGAGGTTGCGGTGAACCGAGATCGCGCCATTGCACTCCAGCCTGGGTGACAAGAGCGAAACTCCGTCTCAAAAAAAAAAAAAAAGTTAATTGCCTGAAACAAAAATAAAATAACTATGTAACATTATATAGAAATAAAAATATAAAAACAATATTACAAGAATAGGAGGAGTAAATGGAAGCATACTGCTCTACACTTCTTATATTATTTGGAAATAGTATATTACTTTTTGAAATCATACCATGATCAGTTGAATATTCATATTATAAACCATAGAGCAACAACTAAATTTACCTTAAACAGAAATAGCTAATAAACCAAAAGGAGAGATAAAGTGGAATATTAAGAGGTACTAACTCAATCTAAAAGAAGACAGAGGAGGGAAAAAGAAGAGAAAACAAATGGAACAACTATAAATAAACAACCCTAAAGTTCATATAGAACCAAAAAAGAGCCCACTTAGCCAAAGCAAGACTAAGCAAAAAGAATAAACCTGGAAACATCACTTTACCCAACTTCAAACTATACTACATGGCTATAGCTACCAAAACGGGATGGTACTGGTATAAAAATAGACCCATAGACCAATGGAACAGAATACATAACTCAGAAATAAAGCCAAACACTTACAGCCAACTGATCTTTTACAAAGCATACAAAAACATAAAGTGGGGACCCCTCCATTCAACAAATAATGCTGGGAAAATTGGCAAGCCACATGTAGAAGAATGAAAATGTATCCTCATCTCTCACCTTATGCAAAATCAATAAAAGATGGACAAAGACTTAAATTCAAAGCCATAAAAATTCTAGAAAATAACATCAGAAAAATTCTTGTAGACATTGTCTGAGGTGAAGAATTCAAAACCGAGAACCAAAAAACAAATGCAACAAAAACAAAAGTAAATAAATGGGACCTAATCAAGCTAAAAAGCTTCTGCACAGAAAAAGAAATAATCAGACAATCCACAGAATGGGAGAAAAATCTTTGTAAACTATGGATCAACAAAGGACTAATATCCAGAATCTACAAGGTACTCAAACAAATTAGCAAGAAAAATACA
This sequence comes from Callithrix jacchus, assembly GCF_049354715.1. NCBI lineage: Eukaryota > Metazoa > Chordata > Mammalia > Primates > Cebidae > Callithrix > Callithrix jacchus. The sequence continues at coordinate 97,307,955 of NC_133509.1, forward strand.
AACAATCTCACCAAAAACTGGGCAAAGAACGTGAATAGACAATTCTTTTAAAAAGATATTCAAACGGCCAACATGTGAAAAATGCTTAACCTGACTAATAATCATGGAAATCTAAATAAAAACCAAAATGAGATACCATCTTATTCCTGCAAGAATGGCCATAATTTAAAAATTAAAAAAAAATAATGTTGGTATGAATGTGGTGAAAACACTTTTACACTGCCGGTGGGAATGTAAACTAGTATGGCCACTATGGAAAACAGTATGGAGATTCCTTAAAGAACTAAAAGTAGAAATATCATTTATTCCAGCAATCTACTACTGGGTATCTACCCAGAAGAAAAAAAAGTAATTATATGAAAAAGATAGATGAACCTGCATGTCTATACATTACAATTGCAAAAATATAAAACCAACCAAATGCCCATCAACCAACAAGTGGATAAAATAATGTGATACTAATATACATATATATCACAGAATACTACTCAGCCATGAAATAATACATTTGAAGCAACTTGAATGGAGCTGGAGGCCATTATTTTAAGTGAAGTAACTCAGGAATGGGAAACTATCATATGTTTTCACTTATAAGTAGCAGCTAAGCAGCTAAGCCATGAGGATGCAAAGGCATAAGAATGACATAATGGACTTTTAGAACTCGGGGAGAAGACTTGGAGGGGGGATGAATGATAAAAGACTACATAGTGGGTGCAGTGTACACTACGCTCAAGTGATGAGTGCACCAAAATCTCAGACATTACCACAAAGAACTTATCTGTCTAACAAAAAGCCACCTGTTCCATTGAAATAAAGAAAATGAGAAACAAAGATGATAGGCTTGAACAGAACCATATCAATAATTGCATTAGAAATAAATATTCTGAACCCTCAAAAGGCAGAAATGACCATACAGGATATATACAAGTCCTAAATATGCCAGCTATAAAAGCACACTTTAAATATAAACAAACATATAGCTTAAAAGTAAAAGATTAAAAGGCTACAAAATGCAAATGCAAAATAAAATACATCACCATATTAATAAAAGACTGTAAAAGATGAAATATCAGAGAAAATAGGTGACATTTTATAATAAATGGGCAATTCATTAAAAAGACAGATATCCTAAATGTCTATGTGAAAAGGTTTTAGCACATGAAACCAAACAGAGAAGCAAAGCGAAAAAAGATAACTTAACATTTAAAATTATCTCCTCACTTGTCAGTTTTAAAAGTAGGAGTAAATTAATATTCCTCACTTGTTAATTTTAAAAGTAGACAGAAAATTAACAAAGAAATAGTACACATGAAATGTAATATTAACAAACTAATTGATGTTTATAAGCAGTCCACCCAACACCTACAAAATAATAATCTTTTCTGGTGCAAATCAATAATTCACCAACATAGAGTGTTTTCTGAGGTATAAAACAAGACCTAATTAATTTAAAGAATTAAAGTAACAGAATATTATTTAACCATAAAAGATTTAAATTATAAATGAACAGCAAAAGATTTACCAAAATCTCCCTATACCTGGACAATCAGCAAATTTCTAAATAATCTGTGGATCAAATAAAAAGTAACTCAAAAATAATAAGGTAATTCAAAAATATATGGGGAAGAATGATGATGAAATACATCAAAGCAAAATTTGTGGAATGTAACTAAAGTAGGGTTTAGAAGGAAATGTGTAACCTAAAATGTTTATTAAAAAAAACCAGCTAAGTTAATGTTCTCAAGTTCTACCTTCAAAATCTTGAAAAATTAATAGTAAAAAGTGATCAATATATTAGAAAGAGATACAGATTTTTAAAAAATAAATGAAACCAAATGTATCTTTTACAGTATTAATAAGCCTCTAACTAGGTTGAGCAAAAAAGGAACACTACACATGAGAGTGAGAGCAGATACAAATAATCAGTATCAGCAATAGCAGGAATGAAAGAATGGACTTCACTATAAATACTATAGACATAAAAGGACAATAAAGAGAATTGAACTCAAATTTTGCCAATAAAATTATCACTTTAGATGAAATTGACAACATCCTTGAGTGACAATTCACTTAAATTGATACACATCGTAGAAAATGTTAAAAACCTCATAGCTATTATTAACAATTTTTAAAATTCCACAAATCTAAGCTCACATTATTTTACTGTGACACTTAAGAGTAAGTGCCAGTCATATATAAACTTAATATATGGAAGTGTCAAGTAACAATTTTAACAAATTGGAGGCAAGCATTACCCTGATATTAAACCAGAGAAAGACATGAGAAGGAAAAATTTATAAATATTGCTTAAAATGGATGCAAAAGTCTTTAATGAAAATTAACAAATTGAATCCAGCACTGCATCAAAAGCATAAGTTATATGATAAAATTTGATTTATTTTAAGAATGCAAGGTTAGTTTAACATTAAAAGAATATCAGTTGATGTTATGCATTATTAACAGGATTTTAAAAAAAGAAATTAGTGTGTTCTCATGCTGCTATAATGACATACCTGAGACTGAGCAATCTATAATTAAAAGAGGTTTAATCAGCTTAAGGGGCTGTACAGACTTCTATTTCTAGGGAGACCTCAGGAAACTTACAATCATGGGAGAAGGCAAAGGGGAAGAAGGAACATATTCACATGGCTGGCAGGAGAAAGAACAAGTGAAAGGGGAAGTGATACACACTTTCAAACAACTGGATCTCATGAGAACTTATCACTAGAACAAGGGGGAAGTCTGCCCCCATAATTGAATTACCTCACACCAGACCCCAGGAATTACAATTTGACATGAGATTGGGTAGGGACAGAGAACCAAATCATATCAAGATGTGTGTGCAAACCCTACAATTTTATACTTAATGGTGAAAGAACACTTTTCCTTAAAACTGGGAATGGAGCAAGCCTGTGTGGTATCACTATTTCTATCGCATACTATATGAGGTTCTAGATAATGTGATTAGTCAAGAAATAAAAGACATACAGATTACACAAAAAGTAGAAGTCTACATTTGCAGACGACACGATTACGTATATTTTAAAATCCTAATAGATCTACAGAGTTGGTAATGGAATTAATTTAATTTAGTACATTTTCAGGATATAAGGTCAACACAAAAATCAACTTATTTTGTTTATACTAACAGTGGACAATCAAGAAAGGAAATTGAAAGAATAATTAGTTGCAATCCATGTATCTGATGAAACACTTTTCTCCAGAATATATCAAGAACTTGCATAACTCAGTAAAACACCAGATTACTAAATTTTAAAAATGAGTAACAAGAATACTTCCTGTTTTCAAGCTACCATGACCTTAGAGGTCATCATTCTCATTTTTACAACAAGAAAAATCTGAATGAACTGAAGATCTTATTAGATAAATCAAAGTACTGAGGTCACAAGGCAAATTGCTGCCTTGAAAATGAGAAGACAAGACAGATAGATACAGAGAATCACAGTGTGTAGGAAGCAAAAGCTTTTGCCAGGAGCCAGCATCGATAGGATTACTTTAAATTATAATTGATGAGTTGCTGGAGGCTCAGTGTAGACTATATTCAGTTAAAAATTTCAAGGGGTTTCAGCTTAATGGGATGCCCACATTTCTGTAAGTTTTACTTCCAGGAATCATCGTGGTTACAGCACAAGGAAGGAAAAAGTAACCAGTTTGAAATATACCTGAAACTTTGTTTTTTACACAAGGCCTCCTGGAAAAGGAAACTATTTTGCCAGAGCCTAATGAACCGTTGTTTTATCAAAGCCTAAGTAGCCCAGGGGAAAGGACGCATTAAATTCCAGTCCTTTCTAGCCTTTGATGTGGTTGAAGGGAAATATCTAATTTTGGCTCACTAAAAGAGAGACCTAATCACTGGACTGTAGATTGCTTTCCCCTCCTTCACATCAGTAGGGATCCTATATAATAACAGGAGGGAATTACAGCTAAAGAATTCTAAGCCTAAGACTATTTAAGGTGTCTAAGAAAACCCAGAGAAAACAGTGAGACAAAAAAGGGATAATACAGATTTCAGCTGCTGATACCAGAGCTGCAGCAACCACTGTACAGCTAACCACTGCCTACTTCGTAACCAGATAAACATCTAACCTCACACTAAAGGGCTAGTTATCATTTGACCCCATGAATTTGCTCAGGTGAACAAATGAAAGTGGTATTCTCATACAATGGAATGCTACTTAGCAATAAAAAAACAAACTGCTTCATACAGACAACATGGATGAATACCAAAAACACTATGCTCAATAAAATAAGCCAGTACTTATGGTATGACTCTATTTACATGAAATTTCAATCTACAGTGACGGAAAGCAGATCCGTGATTGCTTGAGGCCAGGATAGGAGAATTGCTAAAAAGAAGCACAACAGAACTTTGTGGGGCGATAGAAATACCCAGTTACACATATCTACCAAAACCCACTGAGCTGTTCACTTTAAATGGGTGCATTTAACTTTATGTTAATTACATATCAATAAAATATATTCTAAAATACCAGCATGAAATTTTGGGGGTGAGATAAGATTGATGAGGTAACTCTATAGTTCATATGGAAAAAGATAAGAAAAAACTTGATACACCAATTCTAAAAATGATAAGGCTTTGGTACATAATACTGTAAAAATTTAGGTTATATGGAAATTTAGTCTAGTGGGAAAAAGGGACACATAATTGATGTCTGAACATCCATGAGGCAATAAATGAGGCTGTACCTACATTTATGCTTCAGTAGAATAAATGTATATATGTTTTATCTGGATAAAACCCAAATGTGTCAAATAGATACATGTTTATATATCTAATATGAAACGGAAACAACAAAATTAAAAGCCATGAAAAAAAATTCAAAATTTTTATCACTTATAAAACATAAAAATTGCAATAACACCAAATGTGACATTTTCACCCATTTCATGGATAAAGATCCAAAAGTTTGAAAATGACTGTGTTCTAGAGAATAGGGGCAAATGCACATGCTTAAACTTTTCTAATTTTTTTCTTTTTACAATATGTGACCTCTATGATAGGCAATTTTTGTATAATTAAAGATTTTAATCATGTGGAATTGGAAAAAGCTTTATTCTAATATTAATCTTGCCTATTCTTTTGTCTAAATATGCAATTAAATCATATCTGTTTCCTGAAAATTATTTCTCTCCATGGGTGCAGGACTTTGGCCAGTATGGAGACAATAAAAATGCAGGTTTCTAAATTGCTATTCTTCCTATAACATATGAAGCTGTGATTTGCCAAATCAATGGTTTCCAAATTTTCAGGAGGTGAAAAATATGAAGTCCAAGTCTTAAGATAGCATTTATTACAACTTCTTAAGCCAAAATTAAATTTGTATTTCTGAGACAGGATTGATAAGATTTCAATATAAAATATTTTAAATGAAATGCTTTAATATATGAATTAAGCTATTAACCTACTAGCAATATATATTTTATGCTGGACTTGTTAATTTGGCTAAAAATTCCAATATTACAATTTTGAGTTAAATTTAAAGTATTTTCACGGATTATGGAATGACATATAAGACAAGTTAATGTATAAAGTACCTCATCAACCCCAAATTAAATGAGCAGAAATTTGGGTTGATTTTTAAAGAGCAGTAAGCTTAGTGGAGCTCAGTGCTATTACACTAGCAGTATGCATTAAATATTAAACTCTTACAAAGACTTGTTAAAAAGCCTGCTTAAAAATATATGATAAGCCTTATTTCACATGGAACTAAGAGCTCAGTCTTTAGTATAAGATAGACTGTAATTGAACTTTTATCCATTCTGTCTTCAGTCATCGTGCAAAAATAAATCTGACTAACTTCTTAGAATAAGAAACTGTTCAGAACAAAAGGAAGAATGCTTCAGAATATATATATACACACATACATCATTCATATATATGTGGGTGTATATATCCTGAGGCACATATATATAGTATGAATCATACAGTATACACATATATGTTTACCTATGAGTTATATATATAAAAACAACCTTCACATGTAGCTAGAAAAATATTTTCTCATTTGGCAAGAAATGTTAATTAAAATATGTTCCCTGGTGAGATCAGGTCACTGTGAACTCAGTGAATTGCCTCTCCTAGTTTATTCATATCAGACAAGTTCGTAAAACCAAAAAGAATGCAATAGGGGATTCTAAGTTGGGCTACCCAGTGGTTTTAAAGGAAAAAAGTATTTAGCCAGGACTCTGTTATACTTCTTAATAAACATTGTTTTTGGTAGAATATTTGAATTTCACCTGTAAAATGTACTTATTAAGAAGTTTTTCATTAATAAACACCAAATAAAAAGAATCAAAATGTCTCTGAAAAAAATGTGCTCCCTGAGGATGGTGATTCAGAGGCTTTCAATGTACTTTGGAAGAGTATGATTTCCTAAGCAGTTCTTAAGAGAATTAAGAATGACAACTTCTCCATTTCCATGGGAAAAAGAATGATTTCTGGCAGGTGAATATGGAAGACTTGGGTTAAAATTCTGATCTATTCTCTAAATCTGACCTTAATCAAGTTATTCAATGTCCTTGTTTCAGTTTCCTCACCTGTAAAATGGGGGAAAGAAGTCTTGCCTTGAACAGGGTGGCAGTGACGAAATAAATGTGAAGGAAATTTTAAAATATGGTTGTTTGAAAAGAAATATATTTTTAATTTTTTTTTCACTTTTATTTGAGCATTTCTTATAGAAAATTTTGTAGGCTTGTTTTCTTCTTTTTAAGTCCTCACTATTCTATTCTAATACAGATATGGTCCATGCTACCTTTATTGTTGGGAAAAATATATGTAATGTACAAAAATACATTTATAAGAAGGCTTATATCCAGAAATAACTATGAATAAGTATTTTACTTATTAATATAATTGGGCAGGAATTGATTTAGTTTAGTTCAAAACTGAACCTGTCCTGATCCAGGCCATTTTAGGCTTCTCAGCTGCATATAACAGGTGGATAGTCTAGATTTCATTTAGGTGATTTCCATTTTAAAGTTGATTGCCAATGGCACTGAAAGTGGGAATAAAGGCATCAGATTAAGTGCCAAGGCTCACAAATAAAGCAAAACTTTACATTGCTGAAATACCCAAGTTAATTAGAGTAAAGAGTATTATAAAAACAGTCTCAGAAAACACATTTAAAGGAAAGCAGTGAAATCCCCAGTGTCTGGGGGGGATGGAAACCTTATTGATCACACAGTACCCATCAAATAATGTTGAGACATATGTCAACATTATTTTCAAGAGTATACTTTTCCAAAGATATATAAAGGTTATATCTTTCTACACTCTGTAGCATCTTTTGCAATTTCCTACTCTCAGATTCCCTCCACTGACCCCCATCACCATGAAGACACAAATTCCAAAATACGCAACAGAAACCTCCTCAGGAAACATAGACAGGAGTGTGTTACAATTACACCTTGATTCTCAAATAGGAGATACTTGTCTTTGGGGATCTCCTATTGTGCTATCATCATCTAAAAGGTACTTTTTTTGCCACATGCATGAGACAAAAAACAGATTATATAATTCTGGTACATTTAATCTACGATCTGGGAATGCGATATGTTGGAGACAGTAAGATAAAACCATATTTCTGGGAGCTAAGATGTTGATCTACCCTTGATTTACCCGTTTTGTTGCTCTGCCGTTCCTTAAATGGATATACATATACCCCAGCCATCACATTTTTGTTTCTTTCCCTGGTTATGCAGCTTCTTTTGCATGCAAGCTATTCAGAAGAGCTTTTCCTGTCCCTCTTACTGTTTATTCAGGGCTCTGGCCCAGGCTCTCTCATTCCATGTAATCTTCTGCATGGTCTAATCCAGACTCTGCTGCAGTTACAAGTTACAATATTATGATTCTCCAAGTTACTTAGAAAACTTTTATGAGATATAATCTACAGACTCAAATATTCCACAACCTATTGGGTATCTTAGTTTGAATTTCCCCAGACCCTCAAGCTGATCAAATAAGAGAACCCATTTGTATCTACGTTGGCCAAATTCTTCCTTTCCAGTGTTCACTACTTCAAAGAATGTCATAATCCTTCTCCAGGTGCCCAAGTCAAAACCCCGAGCATTTTTCTTAACACCCTTTTGTTTCTCTCTTCCTACATCTAATCTCTAGTCTTTGCCAATTTTACCTCCTATATGTCTTTTTATTTTATTCTCCTGCCTCAGCCTCCTAAGTAGCTGGGATTACAAGGGCCCACCACCATGCCTGACTACTTACGGTACTTTTAGTACAGATGGGGTTTTGCCATGTTGGCCAGGCTGGTCTCCTACTCCTGCCCTCAGGTGATCTGCCTGCTTTGGCCTCCAAAAGTTCTGGAACTACAGATGTGAGCTACCGCACTCACTTTTAAACAAGTCCACAGCTCTCTATCCTTGTTGCTACTGCCTTACCTCAAGGTCTTCACTAAGTTTTGTCTAGATCATCTCAAAGCCTCTCATTTATACTCTGCCTACAATTTTACTGCCCCAAATAGCTAAGTGATCTTCCACAAAGCTATTACAGCAGTGTTTTTTAACACTGTATATCCAGTTATGTCAGTTTACTGTTTAAAATACTTTGATGATTGTTCAGTGAAGGCTGAAATTCAAATTCACTTAACATTATACAAGATCTGGTCTCCTCTGTCCATCAAAAACTTCTGTGTCTATTCCCTACCATCTACCTTAGGCTACCTAGCTATGTACATAAAAATGTATTTTATTTTCACATCTAGGAAATTGCCCTGCTCTTAATCCCTCCTCTTTCTTGGACAAACTTTTCCCACTGCTTATAGTGTTTTTGACCTCTTGGCTTGTTCAGCACCAAATTGTCATTAGTAACTCTGTACAAAAGTCACTTCCTCTGTAAAGTCGTTTCTGACCTTCTGTTTATTCCCACTACTCGGACTTCATTGAGTACCCCTTCCTCTGAGCTCCTATATTATGAAGCTCTATATTCAGTTTTTAGCCATTTCAGTATTTAGTAAGAACATAAAAGCATGTGCTAGGCACTGGACTAACAGCTGGAGACATACTAAGATGAAGACACACACTCTTCCTTCTATGACGCACTTGGTCTAGTCTAGCTCCTTTTTCATACTATATAGTTTACATGCCTCTTTCATTGTACGGTGAGTTTCTTGAGACCAGGACATGTTGGTCTATTGATTCAGTTTTACCGGTATGTGGAATGTAACTTAAGGGACCATAAAAATCCTTGTAACATTTTTTTAAAAAACTAGCATGCCTATCTGCAAATGGGCAGTGATATTATCCATATATTTGTGGTAAAAATAAAATTGACATGTTGTTTTGGTCTTCCTTCTGTTCGCATTCATTAGCATTTTGGCAGAAGCCCAAGCTGTATCAGGGCATTCATTATTTATGTAATGCTTCCTCTCAGTACATGCCTTGGCTGAGTGGCATGAAAGCGCCAGCTTTTCCATTAACTCAGGTCCTTATCTCGGACAGAATACTCGACTTTGTTTCCTTATTTTGCCTTCTACTTGCTTTAATGGACATCCTAGAGCTTTTCTTATTAGCTCCCACTGGTGCAACCATGACAGCTGTAAACCATCAGTTGTGCTGGCTGCAGGACTGCAAAGTACTGGGCCATGATAGCATGATTAATCCAGGTCATGAAACAACCATAGTTCTGAATGTATGATGGAACTTTAATAGGGATGATCAGGGTAGAAAATATCTCAGAGCTACTAAAATCACTTTTCCTTCCAATCAATGCCACAGTGAAATAGACAAAGCACTTTTTTAAAAACCAAAAAGAAAAAATACACATTTTCTTATTTATTTTATTTTATTGTTGTTTTGAGACAGTCTTGCTCTGTAGCCCAGGCTGGAGTGCAGTGGTGTGATCTTGACTCACAGCAACCTCTGCCTCCTGGGTCCTGGTTCAAGCAATTCTCTTGCCTCAGCCTCCCGGGTCCTGGTTCAAGCAATTCTCTTGCCTCAGCCTCCCGAGTAGCTGGGATTACAGGCACATGCCACCATGCCCAGCTAATTTTTGTATTTTTAGTAGCTAGTAGGTTTCACCATGTTGACCAGGCTGGTCTTGAACGCCTAACCTCATGACCCACCCACCTCAGCCTCCCAAAGTGCTGGGATTACAGGCGTGAGCCACAGCACTCAGCCACATTTTCATATTTCTTGCTTGATGATGTAAATTTTAGATACTTTTGGAAAATGTTTTGCATAAAACAACTCTTCAAAACTTGTATCTGTTATTGGGTACATGAATGTCTGAACATAGAAAATGAGATCTAAGGTGGGAAATGTCTATGCACACTCAATCAAGGACTCCCAGCTGTTTTTATGATAGTCTCTTTTCAACAAGGATGAATGTCACATACTTATGCAAGTGTCCCTGAGATTCTGGGATCCTGTCTAAAGGTACAATGTTCCCAAAGGGTCTCCGAAGAGTGATCAGAAGCTTGAATACTTCACTGCTCTGTTAATGCTGTAGAAATTAAAGAGACAGAAAAGAGAAGCAGCCAAATATATTTTTCATACATTATCTCAGTATATATTCGCTACTCAAATAATGAAAATATGAAATAGAAATAATACAATGTTTCCACTGATCCTTGTATCCTTATCAAGTTAATCCCCTCTCCTATGATTCTGTTATAGGAAGCTGAAAGGAAAAGCAAATATTCCCACATAGTATGACAGTATAATACTACATTGGTTTTTAAAGTCCTCAAAAATACATATTTACTATTAATGCATTAGTAAATTCTTTTTGTCAGTTGGTGATGGCATTTTGAGGATTGTTGAGAACTCAAAGTTTTCAAAATGAGCATCTCTCATTCCCTCAATGAACTTAAAATGTAGAAAAAAGACCAGAAATAAACATTTTTTCACATAAACACAAGATTATAGTAGGCAATAAAGGGTATGAGGGGAAGAGTCAAGAGCGCAGTGTGAGAAGGTAACATGTTAAGCAGCTCTTTCCCTACCTCTACACCCAGCACGGATGTGCAGAGGAGTCAGTGTAGAAACGGCACAGACTAACAGTTTCGCAGCTCCAACATGGCAGAGCTGCCCACTGTTTTGCTTGCGTCAAGGTTCATTGTTGTGTTAGTCAGGAACCATAGCTGGGGCACCATGCTGCCTGACAGCCAGGGATGGTCCCTCCCTGGCTCACAGGATTGTCTATGATTGGCCACTGCCTGGAAAGGTCTGTTTGGAGTTTGCCAAAGGAAATCTTAATGTTTGTTGCAAGGCAGGCAGGAAGGTTGAAACATATTCTTCTAGTTTTCTGAGACTCCTTCCAGACTGCCCACAACAACAAAGATAGCATTCTTCATACATCTCTCTCTGGTTCCAAACTCAACCACACACATCATTCAGCTTGAGCCTCACAGTCCCCCAGAGAGGCATAGTTTAGTGTTCTTATGAATGAGACAAGGGAATCAAGGCTCGGAAAGGTTAAGTGTCTGGCTCAAAGTCACACAGTTAACGCACTGCAGCGCTGGGGTTCAAATTCAGTTCTCCTAAATCAAAAGCAAGCATTCTTGCCACCATGCCCTGGTGCTTACTTCCTAAGATGTTCATCACCCCAACTCCAGGCATGACTGTTTACATTCTCATTTCTGTTTCCATCTGGTTTTTGAGCACTTCATGAACAATTCTACTCTTTCTGGAACTTAAGTGGTAGGCAGAATATGAGTCACAAGGAACAGATATGCTAAAAGTATCTCTTAGTAGGAGAAGGAAATTCAAATGGCCAGTGTCACACTGTCAGAGACGAAGTTCTAGGCAACTGACAGATTGAGTCTTGAACAAAAAAATCCCATGGGAAGCAGTATGTTGATTAAGAGAAAGAGATAAGCAACAGTTTTGTTAAGAAATGGGAGTCTCATTTTAGAAACTGTTTAAATACTTCAAGAAAAGAAGTATATTATTGTATCACTGTGAAAAAAAAATATCCTAGAGAATGCATACTCATTTGAGGAAAGCATGCATGTACACATTCATTCATTCACTCATTTATTTATGGTAGTTCACACAAGGACCAGAGTTGTGGTATTAAAGCAACAATTACAGCTAGCTTCTGCTCCTGCCTGGTGGACTGTAAGAAAGGTTGTGAGTGACCTGAAAGAAAAGCTGTTTAGGGGCAAGTGTGATTTATCTTGAAATATTCAATTCTGCACTTAAAGTCAGTCTTTTAAAAAATGTATCTCTGGTTTACATCATGTGCTCAGGATATATTGTTTTCTCAACTGGTGTGTGGTTTTTCTAAGGAACAGAAGTGGTGGTCAAGTCAAATCAGTATGTAATTATGCATTCCATATGGAATGCTGCAGAGTCTAGCAAGTTGACCTTGGAAGATTAGAAATTAGTATTTCGTGTATTCTCTCTATTTCTGGCCTGTCAGAGACTGGAATGCAGGAGTAGTAGCAGAATTTAAAGCACAGAATTGGCAGGGCATGGTGGTTCACACCTATAATACCAGCATTTTGGGAGGCCAAGGTGGGTGAATCACCTGAGGTCAGGAGTTCAACACCAGTCAACATGGTGAAACCCTGTCTCTACTAAAAATTCAAAAATTTGCGGGGTGTAGTGGCACGTGCCTGTAATCCCAGCTACTTGGGAGGCTGAAGCAGGAGAATTGCTTGAATCTGGGAGGTGGGGGTTGCAGTGAGCTGAGATCATGCCCACTGCACTCCAGCCTGGCAACAAGGCTGAAACTCCATCTAAGAAATAAAAATAACAAAACAAAACAAAACAAAAAACCTAAATAAATAAAATAAATCACACAGAATCTGAAGTCAGTCTGCCTGGTGCTAAATCTTGGCTCCACCACTTATCATATGTATGTCTGAGAGGAAGGTATTTTACTTCTGTTACCTTATCTATAAAATGATATTCTTTCTCATTACTTCACTTTTCCCTCTCCTTTCTTCTTTCTCCTACCCATCTTCTTTCTCTGCCTGACCCCCTCTCTTCTACTATCTACATCTGGCCTCATTCTTCCTTTTTTTTTTCCTTTCCTTTTGAGGCATCATTCATTTGTAAATCTTCCCACCATGGTAGCCAAAGAGGCCAGATATCCTCTCAACTGCCTCTACTGTGGTTAAGACTCCAGCAATGTGACCTTGTATGGGCCAACAACTCTGCCTGCAGAGACTTTGTCTCTGGAGGGCACAGCACACACCTGTAAAGGAAGATGAAGCATGGATGGTAAGAGCACAGCCGATGCAGCATGGGGCAGGCAGAAGGCAGCATCCATCCCAACTGCATGGATGTACCTCTCCGGGTCCCCAATACCTGGCTTATGCCTCAGCCTTCCTGTAGGCTGTAGTTTCCTTATCTCCATCCAAGCAATTTCTTCTGTAAGTTGACCAGAGTTATGTTGTTTTTGTCTAAGAATGCTGACAGATGAAATGGAAAGAATACTTCATTTGCAAGGACTGAAAAAAAGTGCAAGTGAAGTACTTAATATACCAAGGTATACACAATAAGCATTGAATATAGCTAGTTATTATAAGCTATAATAATTATTATTAAAACTAATACTATTTTAATATTACAAGCTATCTTATTTGAAAGAACATCCTTTTTTTCTGGGTATAATTTAAAGTACATTTCTGATTAAAAGAGAATGAATGATGAAGTAAACAATTCTTAAAAATACATAAAATCATGAGAAAAAAATGGAAATAGTTCTTACTCTGGTTAGAGTAATAGGTGTGGCTGCTATGGAGGTAAGCCACCTGAATCTCCCTTCCAGAAAGAACTCACAGTGCAGCTGCAAGAAGCATAATGGGCTGACAGTCTCCAGATATGAAACATCTTGGGGACTGCATTAGTCCATTTTCACCCTGCTAATAAAGACATACCTGAGACTGGGTAATTTACAAAGAAATAGAGGTTACACAGACTCAGTTCCACGTGACTGTAGAGGCCTCACAATCATGGTGGAAGGTAAAAGGCACCTCTTATGTGGCAGCAGACAAAGAGAATTGGCAGCCAAGCAAAAGGGGAATCCCCTAAAAAGATACAAACTTATTCACTACCATGAGAACGGAATGGGGGAAACTGACACTATGATTCAATTACCTTCCACCAGATTCCTCTCACAACACCTGGGAATTATGGGAGCTACAATTCAAGATGAGATTTGGGTGGGGACACTGCCAAACCATATCAGGGATCCTCTCCAGCTTTTGAGCTGAGGCCATCCTCTTTCCAGGCAGAGCCAGCCAATAACCTTACTTGAGCATAGTAGAGGTAGCAGGATCTGGCCAATCTTACTTAATAGGGAACTTCTCTAATGATGGGTCTTGCTCCAGAGATCTCTACTGGGTTGGCAGAGACTGTGTCACATCTATTTTGTGAATTGTTCCTGTACAGCCCTGCTCTCCCTCCTCTTTCCTTTCACACACACTTGTCTGAAGGCTTTTTTTTTTTTTTCCCGAATCCTGCTTCCTCTTCCTTTTCTCTCTCACAGGTCTTATTTTCACAGTGTTTAAAATCCTAATTCCATCATAATATCTTCTTCTAGAAGACACAACTAACAGAAGTATATTTGTTTCCAGTCATTTTTTTTAATGTCTGTATTTGTGTGTGTGTGCATTTGTGATTTTTCTTACATAACTGAGCTCATATCGTAGACCTAATTCCACATAATTTTTCTTGTCTTCACATTAAATATCAAAATGTTTCTATGTCATCAATTTCTAAAGACTGATTACGATTATTTTACTTGAATACAGTATCTCTTTTAATTCTCACATCAATTCAAAATTGGCACTACTAATCCTATGTTTATAGATGAAGAAACTCAAGTTCAGAGTTAAGTAACTTACCTGCGGAAACAAAGGAAGTGGGCTGGGAATAGAGCCACCCCCAGTCTGTGGTTCCTGGTTAGGGCAGCATTAGCAAATGAATACAGAGGAGGGGGCTGACAAGGTAGGAAGAACCTGATTAGGGAGGTCTTTATATGCCATGTGTAGGAGTTAACGCTCTGACTCAAAACACAATAGGGAGCTACCCCAAGATTTTGTCAAGAAAAGACAAAATTCACATTTTATTTTTATTGATTGATTTTTGAGACTGAGTCTCGCTCTGTCACTCAAGCCCGGGTGCAGTGGCACAATCTTGGCTCGCTGCCACCTTCACCTCCTGGGTTCAAGTGATTCTCCTGTATCAGCCTCCTGAGGATCTGGGCTTATAGATGCCTCCTGCCATGCCCAGCTAATTTTTTTATTTTTAGTAGAGACGGAGTTTCACCAATATTAACCAGGCTGGTCTTGAACTCCTAACCTCAGGTGATCCACCAGCCTCGGCCTCCTAAAGTGCTGGGATTACAGGCGTGAGTCACCTGGCCAAAATCCATGTTTTAGAAATGTTTATCTTTTGTACTCAGTGGTTCCATTTCTGCCGTTGTCTACCTCTCTCAAGCTGCAAGAAAGTGGGGCTTGGGAAATGAAGAAAGCCACTATCTGGTGGCTGGTTCCTCTATGTATCTGAGCAAATTTCAAGCTGCATTATCCTGCAGTCTCATCATTGGTTTGTCTTTATTTCCAACTGTTTTTGTTCCTCCAAGAATAATTCCTGGAGCAACAACAACAGACTTTCTTCCAGGCCACCAGAGTCTTGCCTGTCTCACCAAATCTCATCACTCCTTATGACCCAGCATGACATATACAGAACATTGGAAAGACTTATTTAAGAAGTTACAAAATGGAGGTACTTATAATCAAAAGCCATCTACTGAGCCTAGAAAGGGATGCAAGCTCCTCTGGGCATAGTTAACATGGATGATGCCTGTGCAGTGCCCAAGGGAACAAAAAGGCCAGAAACTGTGGTCTCTGCTGTTAGTCTCCAGCCCAAAGCTTTGAATGGGTGCCAGGTTAATGGAGGAGAAGCTGGATAAACTGGGTTCATGTGGTTCTGGTGAGAGGTACAGAGAATGACTATATATAACTGGGTGGTTAGAAGAGATCTCTCTTGAACTTCATATATCACATTGCACAGGCCCTGTGAGGAAGTCTTGCTGTTTCAGGGGCATTAAAGAATAAAAATATTGGCAAGGAAATTGGAGTTGTAACAGGAAGCAGGTAAACCACAAGATAATTATCTGTGAACACATGAAGCATCCACCCCTTCCACCTTGACTCTTGGGTACCACCCAAGACACTCTGGGCAGTGATGGAGAAGGGGCTAAGTACTTTCATGGAGCAGGTTGCCAAGAGCCTATGAACTAGTGAGGATTGGTGACCTATGGCTTTACCAGGTCAAGGAGTTACTCAAATAATCACTGAGTGTCATTCCCCAATTCTTATTGCTCTATCTTGTTCCTTGTTTAGTGTGTCAGTACTCATGCATATATCATATATGGACGACATATATCAAATTATTGTATCTCTTTTCTAACTTCAGCTGGGAAATAAGGACAGGTGGTATGGCTGGTTTTGCCCTCTGTATGTAACATGCCTTCTTATATATCTTCTTTACTTTTCTGCCTTCATAAAATGATTTTGTAATTAGTAATAGCTTTATTTTATACAATTATGACAGAGTGGGGCTAAAGTACTACTGTTTCCTCGTAAAAATCCCCATGACATTTGATATTATTCCACTCAAAGGCAGTAAAAATTCATTCCTGCACTCAAAGACACTTGGGTAGAATACTCAAAAGCCATCACAAATTGAGTAGAGGGACCTCTTTCTCTGGGGGTATGGAAAATAGGTAGTAAGGCAGGAAGAAATTTCTTATAGCTGAAAAAATAACTACACTTATTCCTCAAATTCTAAGCCCTTGGCTTATCTTTTCAGCTTCCTGTGGACCACAGACCTTGTCCACAGACAAGACCACCATAGTCCCTGAATTAGCCATGACTGAGTCTGAAAACATACCTTTAAATTTAGTCCCACTCCTCAATTAGCTTTGGTAAAGGTGTGGCAGATTATATTTCCCAAGAATAGTAATGGCGGTATCCCTGGTTTCACATGCATTTCTAGAATCTTGCCACTTTTCCACCACATTTAGAGGCTACTTCCCTTCTCCTTAAAGCTAGGCCAGCCTTTGTCACACAAGTAGTAAGAGGAAGAAGTAATGATTACTTTTGGAGCTGGGTCATCAAAGGCCATACAACTTCCACTTGGCTGTTTTTTATATGTTCAGCCTTCGGAGCAAGCCACTGTGCTGTAAGCTAGCCACAGCCCCATGGAGAGATTATGGCTAAGTGTTCCAGCCTGCAGCCCCCACTAAGGTCTTAGGTGATTGCATCAACCACCAGACATGTGAGCAAACAATCCTCCAGGTGATTCTAGCCATCAACCTTCAAGCTGACACTGAGCAGAACAGAGCTGTCCTCTCAGGGACCTACCCAAATTGTGGAGTTGTGAACACACTAAAAGTTGTTACTTGGGAGTGGCTGCTACACAGTCATAGTAACTAAAACAAATGGGCTCGTTGCCAATAAGACGTGGTTTTCATTGTAGTAGGGTAAGGACTCAATGTTCTGGTACCAAGAACATGAAGTAGCAGCATTCTGCAGCTACCTTTCAGGCTGAAGTTACATAGTGGGAAAGAACAAACCCTTGGGAACCTGAAGAACCCGGGTTCAATCCCAGTACTGCCCTGACCAGTGGTATACTGATCCTCATTGTAAGAAGAGGACTATTTAATTTACCTCACTAAGTTGCTTAGAGTCTTTGAAGTACTTAAAACACACTGGCATATACTTTCTTAGGAACTAAGATTACTGACCCAATGGAGCTCAATGTTTTAGGAAGCAGCAGGAGCACTTTGAGGAATGAGCTATTAAAAATAATAATAATGAGAGGAACATCTTCCACTTCTGTCCTTTGTTTCTTGAACCTGCGGCATTTTGGCTGTGAGATTTAAAAGCACCATACTGTAGTCACTGGTTCAGAACATATATAACACATTCACTTAATAAAAGAGTGTTAACGTCCACATACTTCAATATGATTTGATAGATTAGATGTCATTCAGTAGATGATGGGTATCTTAGGTTGTATGATCACCTGGTGTCCCAAGGCCAGATATGTAGACTCTACTAGGGCTCATTGAAAAGCAAGACCAGAGGTCTTCAGAAATGCCTCTTTGTCATAGATTTCAGCATGATTATGCCAGCTAGGTCAAAATCCCTAAATGGTAGACTAGTTTGCACTGCAGCTTGGACCTAGTGCAGACCTTGTTTTGCTCCAGGCTTCGCCCAACACTGTCAGTTTCTTAGCAGATGAGTGAGAACAGCACACTCAAATTGGTATATGCTACTTCCAAAATTCAAGGAGATCATTGTCTCTCTTAATAATAGGCAACTTGTCCTTCACTTTGGAAAGGATATCCCAATAAGCCCCAGACATCCGAACCCTTAGTAACTTCTCCAAAGAGACAGAGAGAGCCCTTAAGTTTCATGGTATTCAGCACACACCCTGCAGCACATTTTGTCTTACTAAGGCTTCTAGGATAACAGTCATTTGCTGTTTTTCAGGTCCAATCAGTGTAACAAATGGTCTACAGGATGTCAAAAGTGTCAAAGTTCTCCATACTCTTGTGACTGAGAGGAGGACAGTTAATGAGTTGATATTG
This sequence comes from Callithrix jacchus, assembly GCF_049354715.1. NCBI lineage: Eukaryota > Metazoa > Chordata > Mammalia > Primates > Cebidae > Callithrix > Callithrix jacchus. The sequence continues at coordinate 97,326,568 of NC_133509.1, forward strand.
CCCTTTCCTTGCCAGGTAAAACAAACTGCTTCTGGTAGTCCTTGATGTTAATATAGAGGGGGAAAAAGCACTTAATCAGTATGCATATTGGCTGTCAAGGGCTGCGTTGATTTGCTTAAGTAAATATACCACATCTGGAATAGCAGCTGTAAATTGAAATCACTACCTAATTGAATTTACAATACTCCATAGTCATTCTCTACAATCCATTTGCCAAATGGGGCAATTAACTGAGGATGTGATAAGAATTATTACCCCTTCAACTCTCATCTTCCATGAGGGCATCATTCTCTGTTGTATTCTCATAGATAAAGCAGTGGCTCTGGCTTACATGCTGATAAGGAGGAGAAATTCCTGGGGCTTCTACAGAAATAAAAGCCACAAATACCCATACTCTACAGATCAGGGAACCAAAGTGATATGGTTTGGGTGTTCTGTCTCCTCCAAACCTCATGTTGAATTGTGATCTCCCATGGCGGAGGTGGGCCTAGTGGGGGCTGTTTGGGTTATAGGGGCAGATCCCTCATGAATGGCTTAGTGCAGTCCTCACCATAATGAATGAGTTTTCATGTTATGAGTCACACAAGATCTGGTTGTTTAAGAGAGCTGGCACCTCCTCCCTCTCTCCCTTGCTCCCTCTCTCACCTGTGGCATGCTAGCTCCCCTTTGCCTTCCACCGTGATTGTAAGCTCCTGAGGCCCTCACCAAAAACAGATGCTGGCACCATGCTTCGTCAACAGCCTACAGAGCTGTGAACCAAATAAATGCGTTTTCTTCATGCATTACGCAGTCTCAGGTATTCCTTTATAGCAATGCAAACGGACTAACACAATATAATGATTTTGCCATTTTCTCAGTATGTCTGTTCCAACTCTGCATTTAAGAACCAAGGAAATGTCTACAGAATAACTAGGTGGAACTGCTGAGTCCACTGTGAGATAAACTACTCTAGCTAAGCTATTTAACAGCTGATCTCCATAAGCTCCCACTAAGACTCTTAGAATCCATTCCAACACATTTTCCAAGTTTTGGCCCTTATAAATGCACATTTTCCTACTTTTTAATTCAAACTTAGCTCTATCCTAGTTTGAATTTTCACATTTCTTTCTAGAGCTTTCTGCACTATGACTGTGGTAACGGGTCTAGAAGTAATTAGGTATATTGGGGTGGGTTTAGGGGAGAATGAGCATGTTCTCACAAGGCACCTGCTTCTGGGAATCTTCAGGCAGGTGAACCTCTGTAATAAAGGAGGAAGAAGTTCTCATACTGGAGCAAGGGTGCTCAGGAAATGGAGGGGCTTGTAGTTTTCAGATTTTATCCAAGGGTTCCTTTTCAATCCTAAAATTTTATCTGCATTTCAATTCAGACCCTAATTTTCACATGAGACTTGGAAAGTGTGCAAATACTACTTATAATTTTCAAACTATAGAAACAAATCCTGAGTCTGGTTTTCAGCTTTGAGTACTTGCTGATGCCGAAAGCTGTAAGCCGGGAGCTTGTCTTCTTTGTGTAAGCTCTCTGATGCAGTCAGAACTGCCCAAATCATTTCACCGTCCTTATGCCACTATGACCATTGTAACAGTCAGCTTCACTGTCCAGTTGGTCCCCAAAGCCGTGTATTCTATAGGCACTCTTTCCCATGATTCAACAGCTAATACATTAGTTAACTGTGAAAATAAAGCAGGCCATGGGTTATCAGTATTATATTTTCCCCTGGTAATGAGATCAAGTTCAAGTCCAGTCACATTCTTATTATGGTCATCTTTTTCCTGAGATACCTTTGCTGTTAACAAGTATCGATAAAGAACTATACAAGAAAACATTAACTATTTCAAGCGGAAAGAACTTAATACAGTAAAACAATTAAAATGTGTGAAAAGGGCTGGAGCAGCAGAAAGAAGAAACGAATCACCCTGAAATCAGGAAACTGCTATCATCTCAGCAGTGAAGCCCATCTGCAGGCACTTTCTAACATGCAGGAACTAGAACTTCCAAAGAGTGCTGCCCCTGCCAGAGCTAGAAGCCATGAAGAGTTGGCTTGCAGGAGTACATGCTCAGCCATCTGGTCTCCACAACTCTTCAACCACCAGCAGCTACTAGAGCAACTGCCAATGTCTTTCGAGCCAGAATCAAAATTATTCTTCCTTCTTTCCACTCTCAGACCCCTTATCAGTACCTCTTTCTGGCAGAATTGAACAAGAAGCCAGCTTCTAAAAGAATCTGGTAAACACAGTCCCTTCTTACTCAGAGTCCTAGTTCTGGTAGTTCAAAGCACAATCCAGAATAGTAGGTCTAAAAATCATTAGAAAACATAAATAACCAAAGACAGCTGGATGGAAAGATAAATTTGGGGATGTTGGTGGCACTGAGATCCTTTGAGAGCCCTGGGATATTCTGTTTTATAAAAAATAAAATTCCCATTTATTTCAAAAATATTATTTGTATTCAGGGTGTTTAGGATATCCATCACTTCAAGCATTTATTATTTCAATTAGTTTAGGACATTTCAAGTCTTCACATCTATTAATAGCTGTTTTGAAACATATATATTGTTCTTAACTATAGTGACTCTACAGATGAACATTACAGCTTGTTCCTTTTATTGTTCCCTCTTTCATAAGGCCTAAGAACCCCTTTGCAGAACATTCAATCTCACTTCCTCTTGCAGCTGTTACTTTCCACCTGCATCACCAATTTTTGCCTCTCTTCTGAATCTTTCCCAAAGTCATACAAACAGGTGCTAATATGTCCGACCTTGATAGCTGCCTAGACTCCACCTTCTACCCCAGCTACTACACATTTCTGATTCCTGTTATGGCAGAACTCTAGTGTTGCTAGCTCAACTTCACCTCCTCCCCTTATTTCTTAAGTCAATCCCAAGCAGGCCTTTCTCATTCCCCTGACTTCAAAAGAGTTTATGTCCATTTCTTCATGACTTCTCAGGCCTCACCTTATTTCATTTATTCAGCCGCCACTAAGAGAAAGAGTGGCCCTGATTCATTCTTTACTTACTGTATAGTACTATTATCTCTGTCCTTTGATGTAGCTTCCTGTGTCTGCTTGGTTGCTTTTCTCAGTGTCTACCTGTCTCCCAGACCCCTAAACATTTGTGTGTCCTGGATCCTGGACTCACACACATTTTCTATATATCTTAACTTTTTAGATTATTTCCTTAAGTTCCACAAATTTTAATATCATCATTTTGGTGAGGATTCTAAAATGTCTATCTCTAGCACCAATTTCTACCCTGAACTTTGGTTTCAAACATACAGAACTGGCTATTTGGCATCACATCTTTGTCCCACTTTATATTAAGACTCTCAAACTTAACATGACCTCAACTGAACTCTTCATTCAGCTCAATCCTGTCTCTCTCTAGCTTCTTTAGTCTCAAAAAAATGGAAACAGGTTTCTTCTAGACATTCAGGCTCAAATCCTTCTCTTTATCCTTTTACTCTTGTATTTACTCATACTCCATATTACACCTTTAAGCACATCCTATATGCTCTTTCAAATATTTCTGGAATATGACCAGTTACTTATTTTCAATCCTGATGCTACCACCTGTTTTTAAGGTACCATCATTTCTTACCTGCATTACTGAAATACCCTCTTAGTGTTATGCAAAAGTAGTTGTGATTTTTGCCACTGAAAGTAATGGCAACGCTGGGCATGGTGGTTCACACCTGTAATCCCAGCACTTTGAGAGGCTGAGGCAGGCAGATCACTTGAAGTCAGGAGTTTGAGACCAGCCTGACCAACTTGGTGAAACCCCATCTCTACTAAAAATACAAAAATTAGCTAAGCATTGTAGTGCATGCCTGTAATCCCTGCTAGTCAGGAGGCTGAGGCAGGAGAATTGCTTAAACCTAGGAAGCGGAGGCTGCAGTGAGCTGAATTCCAGCCTGGGCAAGAGACTCTGTCTCAAAAAGAGAGAGAGAGAGAGAGAGAGGGAAAGAAAGAAAGAGAAAGTAAGTAATGGTAAAAGCTACAATTACTTTTGTACCACTCTAACATATGGTCCTTATTTCCATGTTTTACTGTTTCCTCCTCTGCTGAAAATCAGTTATAGGTGAAAGAATAGACAAAAAAATCAGTGAGACAGTACAGAGAGTTTGGAAATAGACCTACGTAAATATGGTCAATTGATTTCCTACAAAAGCATTAAGGCAATTCAATGGACAACAGATAACCATTTCAACAAATGGTGTCGAATTAACTAGACATTCATGAACAACAACAAAAATAAACCTCAGTTTAGACCTCCAACTGATATAAAAACTCAAGATGGATCAGAGATACTAATTTAAGTGTATAAAACTATGAAGCCTTTAGAAGAAAACGTTTGTAAAGTTGAGTTAGCGTTTCAGACATCACAACAAAAACATGATTTATAAAAGAAAAACATGGTAAATTGGACTTCATCAAAACTGAAAAATTTTGCTTTGCAAAAGATACTTCAGGAGAATTAAAAATAAGCCACAACAAAGCGAAAATATTTGCAAATCACATTGCCGCAAAATGATTTGTATCTAGCATCTACAAAGTACTCTCAAAACTTTATCTTTAAAAATGAAATCGGTGACAATTCTAAAATGTCAATCTCTAGTATCAAATTCTACCCCAAACGTTGGGTAAATTTAAAAAGAAATCAAAAATAGACAGATGGATATGCCCTGAGTTTCCCAAAAGCTTAACTCTTGAGTTTTCCAGGTTCTTCTCTTCTGCTAGAGCTGGATCACATGTTCCCATAAATACTAGGGCATCTGAAAAGAAGAGTATTTTGACTGATCACACTGTATCCCTGAGGCTGCATAAAACTAGTGTTTCCCTGCTATGTCAATATTTATATATTGACTATATATCATTCACATGTTAATAAATAAGAGTGTCTTCGACTTTAACACTTCCACTTATTCCTGTCTTATACCCAGTAACTAGATTCAATTAACAAATGATTCTAGGATATGAAAATTTAGCAACACACTCTTGAAAAAGCATTGCATCAAAGAAGAGATAAAAAGGAAATTAGGTAAATGAGACAAAAGCAAAAATACAACACACACAATTCACAGTATGAAGCAAAAGCAGTGCTAAGAGGAATGTTCATAACAGTAAGCCCCTTCTTTAAAAAGGGAAGAGATTTCAAACAATCTAATTTTATACTTTAAGAAACTAGAAAAAGAACCTGAGCCCAAATTTAGGAGAAGACAGGAAATATAACAATTAGAGCAGAAATAAATAAAATACGGGACAGAAAAAAAATGAAACTAAGAATTTAAAACAAAAAACAAAAAACAAAAGGCAACGTTGACACACCCTTAGTTAAACTAAGAAAGAGAGGACTCAAAATCAGAAATAAAAGTAGAGACATTACAACTGTTGCTACATAAATAAAAAGAATCATTAGGGACTAATTTGAACAACCTAGAAGAAAACTTTTAGAAACATACAACCAACAAATAAAGAAATAGAAGGTCTGAACAGATCTATAACTACTATGCATATTGAATTAGTAACCAAAACCTCCCAAGAAAGAAAAGCCCAGAGCTACATAGCTTCACGTGTTAATTCTGCCATTTAAAGATGAACTAATACCAATTCTTCTCAAACTCTTCAAAAAAAAAAAATCAACAGGAGGGAACAATTCTAAACTCAATTTATTAGGCCAGCATTGGTCTAATATCAATACCAGAAAAAGACAGCATGAGGAAACTATAGGCCAATATCCCCAAAGAACAGAGATGCAAAATTTCTAAACAAAATGCTACCAAAGCAAATCCAACAGCACATTAGAAGGATTATGCATTGTTGCTAAGTAATATTTATCCCTGGGATACTAACATGATTCACCATATACAAACTAATATGATACATTAATGGAACAAATCATAAAAATCATATGATCATTGCAATAGATGCAGAAAAGGTGTTTGACAAAATTCAACATTCTTTCATAATAAAAACTCTTGACGAACTAGGAATAAAAAAAAATTACTTCAAAATAATAAAGGCCATATACAAAAAGCCCACTGCTAATATCATGCTTAGAGAAAAACAAAATGTTTCCTCTAATATCAGGAAGAAGATGAGGATGTCCACTCTTGCCATTTCCATGTGACATAGTACTAAAAGAGCTAGCCAGAGCAACTGAAGGGAACAACCAAAAGACATCCAACTAAGAAAGGAGGATGTAAAATTAAAGATCACATGGTCTTATATTCATATTTATAAAACCCTAAAAACACCATTATAGAAAAATCTGTTAGAACAAATATGTGAATTCAGTAAAGTTGTGGGTTGCAAAATCAACATGCAAAAATCAGTTGCATACCTATACACTAACAAACTATCTGAAAAGGAAATTAGGAAAACAATCCCATTTATGTTAGTACTGAAAAGAATGAATAAAAAACCTAGTTATACATCTAACTAAGGTGGTAAAAGACTTGTATACAAAAAGATACAAAACACTGATGAAATTAAACAAGACACAAACAAATGGAAAAACATCCTGTGTTTGTGGACTAGAAGACTTAATATTGTTAAAATGTCCATACTTTCCAGAGAGTTCGATAAATTCAAAGCAATTCCTACATTAAAACCACAATGGCATATTTTTTACATAAACAGGAAAATATTCTAAAGTTGATATGGAACCACAAAAACCACCAATAGTCAAACCAATCTTGAGATATAAGAACAAAGCTGAAAGCCTCACACTGCCCAATTTCAAAATATATTACCAAGCTGTAGTAATCAAAACAGTATGGTAGGCTGGGCACAGTGGCTCATACCTGTAATCCCACCACTTAGGGAAGCCAAGGTGGGTGGATCACTTGAATTCAGGAGTTTGAAACCAGACTGCACAACGTAGCAAAACCCATCTCTACAAAACATACAAAAACTCGCTGAGCATAGTGGCATGCACCTGTAGTCCCAGCTATTTTTGGGGGTGGGAGAATCACTTGAACCTGGGAGGTCAAGGCTGCAGTGAGCCAAGAATGTACCACTGTACTCCAGCCTGGGTGACAAAGTGAGAACCTGTCTCAAAAAGCAACAACAAAAAAAACAGTATGGTAAAGGCATAATGACAGACATGTAGAGCAGTGTAACAGAATGGAGAGCCCAGAAATAAATCCAAGTATATATGGTCAGCTGACCTTCAACAAGGCTGTTATAACTATACAATAGGGAAATAATAGTCTTTTCAACAAATGGGACTAGGAAAACTGGATATTCACATATGAAATAATGACCCTTATCTCTCACCATATGCAAAAACCAAACTCCAAATAAATTCAAGACATAAATATAAGAGCAGAAACTATAAAACGCCTAGGAAAAAGTAGGGGAAAATTTCCTTGACACTGGTCTTGGCAATGATATTTCGGATATGATCCCAAAAGCACAATCTACAAAAGCAAAAACAGACAAGTTAGACTATATTAAACTAAAAAGTTTTTGCACAACCAAGAAAATCAGAGTAAAATGACAATCTATGAAATTATATAAAATATTTGTAAACCATATATTTGATATGGGCTTATCTTCAAAATGTATAAAAAACACCTGTAACTCAAGAGTAAAAAATAAAACAAAAAACCAAAACAGTAATCCAATTGAAAAATGGGCAAAGGACTTAAACATATATTTCTCCAAAGATGACATACCAATATACCTGGCCAACAGGTATATGCAAAAACATTCAAAATCACTAATCATCAGGGAAATGAAAATCAAAACCACAATGAGGTTATCACCTCAAACCGGTTACACTGGCTATCTAAGAAGCAAGACAACAAATATTGGCAAGAATGTGAAGAAATTGGAACTCTTGCATACTGTTGGTGGGAAGGCAAAATGGCACAGTCACTATAAGAAAAACATTATGGTGGTTCCTCAAAAAAATTAGAAATAGAACCATTATATGATCCAACAATGCTGAGGTTTTTATTTTTAAAAAATTGAAGTTAGGAGCTCAAATATTAACACTGCTATGTTCCTTGCAGCACTAGTCACAATGGCCAGGATATAGAAACAACCTAAATGACTATCATCAATAAAGAAAGAAAATGTGGCATATACATTCCATGGACTCGATTTAGGTGTAAAAAAGAAGGAAATTCTGCTATACGCCGAACATGGATGAGCCTTAAGGATATCATACTAAATGAAATAAGCCAGTGACAGTAAGGCAAACAATGCATAATTCACTTATATGAAGTATATAAAATAGTTAAAATTGTTAGAATCAAAGCGTGTAAACGGTGGTGGCCAGCACTGGAGACAGGGAGAAGTGAGGAGTTGTTAACAGAAAGGCGTAAAGTTTCAGCCCAGCAAGTTAAAGAAGTTCTAGTCATCCGCTGTTCAACACTGTAACTATTGCCAATCAAATCAGACACTTAACAATCTGTTAAGACAGTAAACTCATGTTAAATATTCTTCCCAAATTAAAAATCGGTTTCAAAATAAAATAAAAACGATACCAGAACTGAAACAGGTATTTCACAAGCTTGATAAAAGTATTTATGAACAAAAGCCAAGTGTTAAGCCATGGGACTCTATTAAATGAGTTCATACACAAATTTCTAAGCACACAATAAATGCTCAAGAATGTTTGCTGTATTATTGCTACTGTGGTTATTATTGTATTTAAATGCCTAAAGAAATTCCTCAGATAAACTTGGTTTTAAGTTGTTGTAAAGTGCCTGATTGAATATTCAATATTTTCTTTCACAGTTCACTAAATTGCTTTTTTTTGTAACCAGTTTCCTGGTTCTAATCCTATAATCACATGTTTAGATGGGCCTCTGCCACCTAACTAGGCTACCCTGTTGCTCTACCACTTCCGGTACCCCCATCCACCTTTGAGTGCTTTTGAAGTGGACACTGGGATGTTCCAGAGTCCGTTTATTTAGATATTTGATTCAATGGTGACCAACACAGTCAAAGATACTTCACACAGATTAGAAGATCCAAATAAAAGGGTTAGATAATGGAGATTATATATGATTGATCTTAAATCCTATCTATGATTGTAAATCTCATCCACTAATTATTCAGTGGTCTCTGTTTTATTCTTCAGGAGTTTAAGATCCTCTTTAAAATGTTTTTAAGTGTATATAAATGATTATGTAAGCAGTATTTCTGTAAAGCCTTCAGTTATGAGTAAAGTACTTCTATATTTTTGTATATTTGTTTTCAAAGTTTTTTTCTCCACATAATTTTACTCGAAAGTATTTTCTCCTTTATGAAATATTAAATCTAAATTTTGAGTGTTTGAGTTTCCCCCCTCCAAAAAAATTACATCAAGCAACATAACAGTTATTTACTCACAGAAAAATGATCAAATTTGAAAATTTGAAACTCTGCCTTTTTATTTTTACAAGTGCATAATTCATCTTCAAGTTCCATAACAATATCATATATTGTTATGAGATTGCCAGAAAAGCTATGAATTACAAATAATTAGTAACCATGATTCTCCTGGTTACTCTCTATCTCATTTATGTATTTTGAAGATTCTACTGTGTTGAAAAGTGTTTGTATTTTATAATTAACCTCATTGATGATACTGTGGCTTCTACTTCATTGCTAAAATACATTGTCTGTGAAATATACAGTGAATGAGTTTTACATGTGGCACTATCTTGTATTAATAATACTGCTTTGGAAACCTTTTCTTGCTCCAGTCAAAGAAACTACTCCATAATATTCATTCTTACATACAACTTCTTTTAAAAATTATGTTTATTGAAGTGAACATTACTAGCAGTCATCAGCATTCGACTCTCATATATTTCCTAGAAGCTCTATTACCCACCATCTTGACATTAATCAAGACATAAACTAACTATGGGCAACGGAATATAAGCAGAATTGACGGAAGTCATTTGCTGTCAAACGCAGTAAAAAGTCCCTGCAAGAAACTTCAGCCCTTTTCCTGCTAGGGAGACCTAGCAGTCTTACCTAAGTTGATGGAGAACAAAAGTGGAGCATACTAGACTAGTTCTCTAGGTCATTGCTTAGAAGATGCCTCTTGGGAAGAAGCCATCACACTCATAGCGAACCTAGTGTGATTAAGAAATAAACTTGTGATATATTAAGCCATTACAATTTTGAATTAATTTATTACCAAATTATAGCATAGTTTCTCCTAAGAACTACATTAAATACTTATTTTATGATGAGAATATATAATCGCTGGAGGATTTTTTTCCTTTAGTTGTTCACAAAAATGCAGTTATTTGTATAGTCATTTAAAGAGTATTTAAAACTGCCTTAAGCTGAGAAATGTTGAAACATTTTTACTTTAATCTACTCTAACCATTCTCCCATACTGGATAATTTATTCACGTGCTATCACCTCCAAATCTGCAGCAGCAATGTTTTCCCCGTGAGTCTTTCCCCAGTGATGTATTTGCCGAGAAATGAATTTCAGTTTACACCATATTATTTTCCAAGTCATTTCAGGCAATTATGCTGTGGCAAAAGAACAGGTGTTTCCCCAATGATGTATTTTTGTCTTTCCCTGTTAGGTTAGAAAGCTTCAAAATAAAGTTCTAAGTATTTATCTATAAATTCACTAAAAATTTTAAAGTAATGGACTGAGAATTCCATGAATTTAAACATTGTTTAAAAAAAAGTTGGAAAGGTTTATTTTCATGTTCTGGATGCTAGATGTTCACAAGTTTTAAATTCTGAGTAGTTTTCAGGTTTACTATTATAGCTTCATGCTGGTATCTCAAGCTCCAACATACATTTCAGGTGAGATTCATCTTGAAGTTTATGTGTGTGGGATTTTTTGTTTTGTTTTGGGCTGGCTTCTGGTCTGACCTGTTTCAATTGTAATCATTTAAAACTCAGGTGGTATGTGATAATGACCTTGTCCTGTAGTTTGTATTTTATATTCAAATCATGCTTTCTTTTCAAGAATAATTTTAATACACTTATTTTTATGTGAGGTTTCATCAAGTTATAATTAGATATATAATCGATGCATCCACCTAATCAAGAGTATGTAATTTTAAATATGTGACAACACAGTGAAATTCAATAAATGGATAAAGATGCCTTATCAAGCTTCCACATTGGTGGAACTCTTACACACCCTGAGGGATACCTCCCATAACAGAGTGAAGAGTGACTCAGTCAGCATCATCATAACCCTCTTCCTTCAATCCCTCAATTTCCTCCAACACTGTAGATGGGGGAAAATAAACCCATTCTAAGCACTTCTTTAAGTAAGGGTAGCCATGTGACATTTATTCTAGCCAATAGGATATTATCAGAAGTCCCTAGAGAAAGGATCCATTTCTAGATAAAACCTTGCTAGGAGGAAGACTTTCACTTTGGTTCTTTCCTTGTCTCTCAGCCTGGAACATAGATAGGATGCTTGAAGTACAAGTAGCAGCAACCATCTTACCTTGAGAAGCCTCTAGGGCCAAGACACGTGTCTAGGAAGAATAAAGGTGTAAGGATTAAGATCTGGAATGTCTGATTTCAAAATGAAAAGGTTCTTAATACTTGTGGTTTACTACCTACCATAGCAGGGATGCAGTGAGCTTTGTGGGAGGGAGAACATTTCAAATGAAAGAAAACCATGCCAATGGAGAGTTAAGAAATGTCTAACTCACGGGACAATGGGACTTTAGGAGAAAGAGTTTCCACAACACAAGGCAAAAAAAGGAACTGATGTCCTTAGGACATTTGTGGAAGAAAGGTATTTTGACGCAGCATCTTTAGTATTAAATACAATCACATGTAAGTTAACTTTGTAGAATTAATCTAATAGTTGGTGAAGCTTTAATAGAATGCAGATTGTTATATGCTCTGTGTACTGCAGGATTTCTTGGAAGGCCATGAAGTAAAGATGTTATATGCTCTGTGTACTGCAAAATTTCTTGGAAGGCCATGAAGTAAAGAAAAAGTTTGGTATCATTTTGACAAGCATTGCCTACTTATTTAAAAGGTATAACTGACATATGATCCAGCATCAGATCCTAGATAGAAACCTGTTTTATATATAGGTAGATGCAGTATTTGGCAATTCTTGTAGCAGGAATTATGCTTAACTGTCTGTGATTTATTGTTTTTCAGATATTCCAGAATATAATAAAGCCTTATTTTTATTAAGTCTGCAACCAACTTCTAAGTATCCCCAACCCCTGAGCAGTGATGACCAGAAGTCGAAAGCTATGTTGTTCCAAATCAAGTCAGAAATGAGTAGAAATGGGTGGAATAGGGTTCTCTGTGGGAAATTCCCTGGCATTAGTTTCATGAAGCTGAATTTTAAGCACTGCTAATAGGAACACTGCTGCCATCCTAGATATCATGGCACACAGGTAGATTTTGAAAGACATCCAGACCACATGCCTCTTAGTAATTTGTAGCTGGTACTTAGCACCTGACGTTATATTCTGACATAGCCACAAAATCTGGTCATGATATACTGTCTGCCACCTTTACTGTTTCAAACTCCTGGGCTCTGTGCCCATGCCAAACTGGCAAATAGCAGACTAAAAAATTCCATAATCCAATTATGGAAGTGTAAGCCAGGTGAGTCTACTTGGAGTTTGAATCACAGAAAATTTCAATAATTTCCTTTCCATTTCATTCTATCTAAAGGTTTCTCAACTTTGTGGCTATTAACATTTAGGCCAGATAATTTTTTTGGCTGTGGGTGTCTATCTATGCATTGTAGGATATTTAAAAGCAGCATCTCTGGGCTCTACTCATCTGAGGCCAGTAGCAACCCCCCAAGTCGTGTCAATCAAAAATATAGGCAAACACCAACAAAAGAGACGTGAGGACAAAATTACACCCCATCCTCATGCAGCTAAGAACCACTGCTCTATTCAGAAGATAAACCAACGCTGAAATTTTTCAAATAACTGTAGTCCACAGTATCAAACAGAACATAGAAGTCATATAGCACAAGGCTCACTCTACTTGACAGGTGGACACTGCAGGGGATGGAAAGGCATAATTCTGAAAAAGGAAGAGGACTGTAGGCTACAGTCAAGGTTTGGAAAAGAGATGTGATAGAAGAAAAGTATAAACTTGCTACTTTTCTGCAAGTTAGCATGAAGAGAGGGAAGGTGGCTGGTATTTGGCAGCATTCAGTGCCAGACTGAATGTGCTGAACAAAAAGATTTTTCTTGTTTGATTGTTTAAGGACGTGTTTCCTCCAAGAAAGAGACGGCTGAGCAGGTTTAGCATCAGAAAAGAGTTAATAAAAGAGAATATATAGGGGGACTTGGAAAAGGGACACAGATGGGAGAAACAAAAGTCCAATGAGAGGAATGGTAGTCACAGGATGTCTGAAGAGGTGGCTGTTGTCAGAGAGGACAGAACACCACAGCCGGAAAAATGCAGAATCCACAACTGGGCTGTGTAATTGTAACTCTTGGGTTCACTTTTTAGATGCATTGGCTTTTGTTTTTTTACATCCAAGAGTTTCAGTTTTCTCATCTGCAAAATCGAGATCACAATAATTCCTACTCTTCAGGGTTGCTGGGATGTGAAAATGTGATAATGTCTGTAAGGCATATAATAAAGCCTGTGCTACATATACAGCTATAGAATAATACTGAATGCATTCTATCCACCAATTGAGGCGTCAATTTGAGGCATCACCAAATACATAGGGCACACATGTCTAGAGTGGCTTCCACAGTGACTGTGAGGATCCTGTGCAGTCCAGGCTTGGTGAAGGTTAAAAGGAAGATATGAGCATGCCCTAATAGGCACAAAAGGAGGATTAAAGCCTTAATTGACCCATAGACCCAGGATGGACCAATAATCTTTGGCCTTTCTAATGACTATGCTGGAAATGGGTGAATGCAGAGGAGAAATGGATAGCTAATCTGCCAGGAGCACTGAAAGTGAGAGACGACAGCTAAGGATTAAAGAAATTGTGTGAGTTGGGGCACCATGGCCATGGTCTTTCTTAGCAGAAGAGCAGGGAGAAATATCTGTGGACAAGTTCGTACATATTTCTGGTGACTCTGTGGTCTAGGTGTGGTCCATAGTGTCAAAACATACATTCCCTGGGGAAATAGGGCTTTGAGTTAAAATCTTAGCCCTTAAAACACCATCTCTCCCATGTAAGTGCCCAATAAATATCTGTTGAGTGGACAATTGAATAGGTAAGGGAAACTAGCAGTTTCTTTCTGATGTAAATCCTTCTTTCAAACCTTTAAAATCTCCAAAGCCATTACATTTTTACCTTTTATGGCTATTTACATATGTGATGGTTAATGTTGTGTCAACTTGACAGTGCAACAGGGTGCCCAGATATTTGATCGAACCTGATTCTTGGAGTCCGAGTTTTTAGTTGAAACCAGCAATTGAATAGGCAGACTAAGTAAAGCAGATTGCCCTCCTTGGTGTGAGTGAGCCTCCTCCAGTCAGCTGAATACTAACTTCAGATCTTGGCACTTCTAAATCCATAACTGCTTGAGCCAATTTCTTATTATAAATCCCTTTACACACACACACACACACACACACACACAGACTTGAATAGGGTTTGAACTGCATAGATCCACTTACATATGGATTTTTTTTCTACCTCTGAGACAGCAAGACCAACCCATCTTCTTCCTCCTCCTTCTGCCTTATTTCAATGTGAAGATGAGGATGAAGACCTTTATAATCCATTTTCATTTAATAGTAAATGTTCTCTCTTCCTTGTGATTTTCTAATCCTTTTCTCTAGCTTAAATTATTGTAAGACTGTAGTAGGTAATACAAATAACATATAAAATATGTGTTAATTAACTAATTGGTAAGTCTTCCAATCAACTGTTAAGTTTTAGGGGAGTCAAAAGTTAGGCAAATTTCACTGCTCAGGGTGGCAGAGGTCAGTGCCCTAACCCCCTCATTTTCAAGGGCCAACTGAATATGTATATGTATATATCTACATCTACATCTACATCTACATCTACAATCTCCTGTTTTTCTAGAGAGCCATGACCAATACACACATTTTGCCTGGTATTCTAATTTTTGTATATTTGGCTCAGTTCTTTCATTAGACTCCACATTTGAGATAGTTGTTTATAAATTTTTCAGTTTTGTATTTTTTGTCTCATATGATCTTGTTTTTAGTAGCCATACATCTAGATATTTGTGGAATTAAAAGCAATTTGAAAGAATGTTAGTGAAAAAAGGCACAAAGCAACAATGTCCGATTGGCTGAAAAGTCACTGGTGAAGTGTTTCTTAGACTGGAATCCACTGATGTATTCAAAAAGTGTCAAGAAAAGAATTTTTCCTTTAATTTGCTATTATAATTTTAATAACCTAAAATCATATTTTATTGGTTACAAAGACATACTTGTCCTTTGTGGTAAGAAAGCGTAACTGAAAGATATTGTGACAGGCCCTTGAGCTGCGAGTGCCTTTCTGCGTTCTCAGGCCTTTTATTCCTACTAAAGGAGTTATATTATCGAAATTTAAGAAATTTTTGAAAAAAGAACCCTTGGATGAATATCAGGAGAGCAGTTTCTAACTCTGGCTCTGCCAACATTTTGCAAATTATTCTAGACCTAAATTTTGGTGGTTTCTAATAAAACAAGGGGTTTAAATTTGATGATTTCTGAGTTCCCTGTCTGCTTCAAATGTCTGTTTCTAAGAATGTTAAAATCAGCAGGGTAAAAGGAAAATAAAAGTGTGGAAAAGTTAGTACTTATTTCAAAAGAAAAAAAAACCAGTATCAGTATCAACTATAGCTATAGAGTAATTATGGTAATTTACTGTATTAGACATGATTCCAGATACTTGATATTCATCAATGTACAAATTAAAATCCCTGCCTTCGGGGGGCTTGCATAAAGGGCATACTTGGGTAAATGAATGGGTTAAAATAAACCAATGAAATAAATAAATTCAGATATGGTCTAGAAGAAATATGTGAATTCATCTTCAGTGGAAAACTATGCACTACCTTATCTGTTTCTAGTCATTCATTGTCTTTGAACATTTTTACAGATCTCTAAGTTGTAGATAACAGAGAGAAATAAAAAAAATTCTTTTACAGAGGGTTCCTGGTTTCGGATAGTTCAACTTTAGGATGATGCCAAAGCTATATGTATTCAATAGAAACCAAATTTAGAGTGCCCAGATAACCCATTCTGGTTCCGCCCCCCACCACTTTTAATATTCAATAAATTGTAGGAGATATATAAAATTGAATTATAAAATAGGGTTTGTGCTGAATGATCTTACCCAACTGTAGGCTAATGTAAGTTTGTGAACACATTTAAGGTAGGCTGTGCTAAACTACAACATTTGGTAGGTTGGGGTATTCCATGCATTCTCAACTTAAGACGTTTGCAACTTATGATGAGTTCATTGAGGTGTAACTCCACTGTAAATTGAGGAGCATCTGTATACCTGAAGTTTAGTGAGGAAAAATGGACTTTCCCCTCATCTCTCCCCACCCCCCAGAAAAAGCCAGTTTAGTCTCCATTTGCATATTCACTTAAATGTTCCTGATCTATATATAAATTTGCCAGGTCTGCAGATTGTCTTTTGAACTCGTCCTAACATCTGCTAGGATGTTAATTAAGGGATAAAATAGAATCTTTAAAATGTTCACTTTGATTTATGAGGGTTATGATTTTACCTTTCGCTGAAAGTTATCTTTCAGTCATGAATAAAGTCTACAAAGAAAATAAACCAGATGAACATGGCAGAGTGTTATGAGGTGAGCTGGGGCTGAACAGCTTCACATCTGCTCATCAGGAAAGGCTTCTTGCAGGAGGGAGACATTGAACTGAGATGTAAATGGTAACAGTAGCATCTCTGAAAGGTCACAGAGAGGAGCGTTTCAGGAAGAGGCAGCAAGAGATACAAGGATTCTGTGGTGAGCACTTCTTTGCTGGATTCAGGGCATCAGAAGACAGCCAATACTTGAGACCAGCATGCACTGCGTGAAGGGAATATGACATAAGATAAGGACAGAGATATAGACAATTGCCAGATGCTAAGGGCATCAAAGGCCATGATACAGTGTTTGGGTTTTATTCTCAATGTAATTGGGAAGACCTAGGAGATAAATGATCTGAATTCCATATTTGAAAAATCTTCCCATAGCCCAAGACACTTGATTTACTGGTTGATGTGCATCACTTGGTTAGTCCTCATGTTAATTCTATGGGGCAGGCATTCTGACTTCCCCCCACCTCGGAGATAAGAAAAATGAGGCTCAGAGGGTAAGTGGGCAACTAATATCTACAAGGTAATTACTGTAATCTATCAATGTAAATAGCAGGTGTTTTCACTACTGTTTGTACAATGTTGGTGGTTAAGTTGTGAATGAGTTCAATCTTTATCAACAATACTTTTCTGAACCATTAAATTGAATTAGGTTTTATAGATTTACTTTACAAAATTTCTTCTCCATTCTTTTATTTTCTGGCTCTACTTTCAAGAAGTATTTGTAAAGTTTGACGAGGTATTTGAGTTAATGCTCTTACTGAATCAGTGCTGGCTATGAAAGCCTTGGGAAGCTTATCCAGCTTTGGATTGTTTCTATCAGTTTTTATTTGTGTATATAAGAAACCATAGCCTAACTTGCATATAGTCTTACACACAGCAGATGCTTACTTACCGACTACTCAAATAATGCAGTTACACTGACATTTCTCTAAACTACTATGTCAGTAACAAACAAAATGCGATGTGTCTTCTTTTTATCTTTTTTTTTTGGAGATGAAGTCTTGCTCATCACCCAGGCTGGAGTGCAATGGCACTATCTCAGCTCACTGCAACCTCAGCCTCTCAGGCTCAAGAGATTCTCCTGCCTTAGCCTCCTGAGTAGCTGGGATTATAGGTGCACACCACCATGCCCAGCTAATATTTTGTATTTTTAGTAGAGACAGGATTTCACCTAATGGCCAGGCTGGTCTGGAACTCCTGACCTGGTGGATCCACCTGCCTCAGCCTCCCAAAGTGCTGAGATTACGGGCATTAGTCACCATACCTAGCCTTGCAATACATCTTAATCTTATTTGTAATAGCTTTAGGGTTGGGTTTGCAATTTAATGACAATGTGAATGACTTGGTCCTTTTTTTCCTCCCTAATTTAGTGAATCTATTACAAACAGTATTATTCCCATTCATAGTTCACGATTTAAGGTTTATAATATTCTCACTGTTGAAGTAGAAAAACTGCATTTTGGAAAAAAATAACACCAGTGAATTGGAAAGTCAAGTCCCACCCAGTGAGCTACACTGAGAAGGCTTGTCAATCTTTGCAACTTGTTAGATACTGTAACTTTTTGTTATATATAATTCCTTTATCATGATTTAGTACTTTTGCTCTTGATTGGGAATATAACCTGCTTTTGTTTCCTTTCGTAGCTAAACTAATTTTCCATGGACCCATTTAGGTGCTTTCCCATCTTAAAATGCTTACAGTTTTGAAGTCTGACAGGACAATAACAATTTGGACATACACTGAAATGAACCACAGTGGTTTCCCAGAAAAACTACAATGGCTGTTTTGTGTGGAGAACATCTCTCCCGGAGTCTCCTGAATCATCCAGCTTGGCCACATCCCAATTGTTCTTTCAGCAAAAATGGAGAAAAGGAAAAAAACTAGCTAAGCAAAAGAGAAGCACAAAGAATATTTCAGGAAGGGCAGTCAGCTGGAAGTTTTCAGTCAAAACTATCAGCTTTTTGGATCCAAAGGTTTAGGAATTTAAACCTTACAAGGGAAAATTACTCCCCCTGAGCATGTGTGTGTCTATGTCAATACATAAACACTAATCGTGCATTCTTCCTCTATTTTAAGTAAGTTTTCCATGCAGATGGTCCTGATCAAGCAGATACCTTCCACACCCACGGTGACATGGTGAGAAACAAAAATAACATACTAAGCATATTAAAATGTATAAATATTTTCTCCTACTGATTTTATTAGCTGAGCATCTCCTCTGTATGTGGCCTCTAATTCAGCACAATAGGTTTATTTGCATAGGCTCTGTATGTTACTTCAGGCTAGGCAGAATTCCTCTGAGGTGAAGACACATAATCTCTTTAGACTCTTGGGTCACCCCAGGGAAGGAGTGCTTTTATTGCTTGCTCAAGCTTTAAAAAAGCTGCTTGTTAAGCCTAGAGATCAGAATACTATCCATAAAAAGCCCTCAAATAGGGCAAGCACCATGCATCACATGTGCTGTGCTAATCTTCCTGAGAGAAAAAAGACCCATCAAACCAAATGCCTTTATTTTTGCAAATAAAGCAGAGTAGACTTTAAAAAATGAAAGAAAAAATAGTGGCTTCTCTTCTGGCTAGAACTTGAAGGCTTTGACTCCCTTATTCTAACCACGTGAACTATTGCAGAAGTTAAAACACTTACTTATTAGTATATCGGTGATCATTTTTAGAAGTCAGCCTACTTTTGGTTTACATTCCACCTAGGCTTAGGCTACAAGAAGCCCCATAACTTGAAGTATCAAATAAGAAAACATTATGGGCTGGGCGCGGTGGCTCAAGCCTGTAATCCCAGCACTTTGGGAGGCCGAGGTGGGTGGATCACGAGGTCTAGAGATCGAGACCATCCTGGTCAACATGGTGAAACCCCGTCTCTACTAAAAATACAAAAAATTAGCTGGGCATGGTGGCACGTGCCTGTAATCCCAGCTACTCAGGAGGCTGAGGCAGGAGAATTGCCTGAACCCAGGAGGCGGAGGTTGCGGTGAGCCGAGATCACGCCATTGCACTCCAGCCTGGGTAACGAGAGCGAAACTCCGTCTCAAAAAAAAAAAAAAAAAGAAAACATTATAAACTGAGTCAAAACAATTTGACTAGATAAATCTTTGTAAGGTCAGATAAATGTATTATTTTAGAACTAGTAAGAGTTATAATGGATAATATCATTAATTACTAACAGTTCTTTTAAAGTGATTAATGCATTGATAATGCGTATTTTATGTGCTTGTTAATTACTTAAGACATCTTTTTAGGGTCCTAAAATTATATGTGCCAAGCACTTGTTACGCGGCTTCATTGAAGGTTAATGAAGCAGAAAAACAAAGTTCAAATACATGGAGAGAAATATAATGAAGGAAAAAGAATAGACTAGCCTTTCAGAAGCACATAATGAAGAAACATCTAATGATCTTTTATTGTGTTGACATGTATTCTAGGTTTAAAAAAAAACTATTAGAGTCAATCATTATATTACATTTTACAACCCTTACCTATTTTAGGCCTCCAAATCGTTTTTACCTGTGATTTTAGCTATAACTGAGAACTGCAGTTCTGCCATTCACTGGAACTGCTTTGTTGGAACTGGTTTGCACTCTCGACTCTGTTTTAACCTAATCAGGACCTCACTTTCTCACTGAGTGACCAAGCAAAAACACGAAAGCAATGAGGTGCACACAGGGACACATGAGGGCCAAATTGTCTTAGGTTTCCAGAATGACCAGTGAAGATGGCAGCAACTTCTTGCTACATTAATCTTGATGGATCCCTGGTATGGAAAAGCAGGATGATCCCTTATCCTAGAAATAGATACTGTCCAACAATGGCTTCTTCGTGATAAGATGTTTCCACTTTCAAAGGAAGATTTGCAGGCAGCTTCCAGAATCCTGTGTATTAATGTTTTTAGGTTGGTGCAAAAGTAATTGTGTTTTTTGCCATTAAAAGTAATGAAATTGTTTTTAGATTGGTGCAAATTTGTGGTTTTTGCCATTACTTTTGCACCAACCTAACAAAACACATCATTTGATAAGGTACAAATATCAAGTCTGAACTTAATAAAAAATGCTTACCATGTGACAAATTTAGAGACTATCTCATGAACGAAAACAGACATCTCTGTGGAAATAAGTGTTCAGACTTAAACATGGGTTTAAACTTTTTGAAGCAATTTACATTTTATTCCATTTCATTTTTCTATCTCTCCAGATTGTGGTAATGACAAACCACACAGAGTATCACTGGCTTAAAACAACATGTTATTTTTCATACATCACCTGAGGAGAGCGCCCTGCCCTCTGTTGCCCTCACTCAGGTTTCCAGGCCAAGGGAAGCTCCATCTCTGTGCAACTATGATTGCAAAGTGGGGGAAAGGGATCATGCTGAGTGGTGCACTCACTGTGAAAGTATCTTCTTGAAAGTGATTCAGGTCACTTTTGCTCATTGTTTATGAGCCAAACCAAGTCCCATGGTTCCTTCTTTAAAGGAAGTGAGGAACTTAATTCAGCTCTATGCCCGGAAACAAAACGACCTGAATGTCTAGGAGAGATCAGTGACTACCACATTCTTCTTCATAGACCTATGAGGAAATACACACAGCAAGTCCTGGAAACCAGGTGGATTTTCCAAAGACGAAAGTAGAGACAATGGATAAGCAACTACATGGGGCAAGCCTCTTCCTTGTTCGTATCTTCCCCCTATGCCACTGCCAACCAAAAATAAAACTCCAAGCCCCCCAACCAATTAAAAGGACCCCTCCTCTTGGGAAAGAGGAATACATACATTCCTACGTATACCTGAAAAACTAGTTTAGGCCTTGATGAGAGGGGGAATCTACCTGCCTCATTAAACCCTCATCCCTTTGGAATTCAAGCACAGCTCACCAGCACTTAACATTAAAATGGAAACCTTAAAACTGACAAAGCATACTCTTTGTAGCAGTAAGATACCAAATGACAGATAGCAGACCCTAAAAGAAATTAAAGTATTTAACCCTAAAATGTACTTCTTTGACATATTTTGAAATGGCCCTGCAAAGCTGCCTCTTGTGGGGAAAATCTACGTTTTGTAGAGAATCCATTTCCCTTTCCAGCTCTTTTTATTGATCCAACAGAGAATTCACTAAGTGTACCTTTTTAAGATAAAAAATATTTACTGGTACCTTTTTAAGATTAAAAAGCCATTTACTATCTATTCTCTCTGAAGCCTGCTACCTGGAGGCTTCATCTGCATAATAAAAACCTTGGTCCCCATAACCGCTTATCTTAACTCCAGAAACTCCTTTCTATTGATTCCAGGTCTTTAGATAAACTCTTTTAACCAACCGCCAATCAGGAAATCTTTGAATTCACCTATAACACGGAAGTCCTCCTGCTTTCAGTTGTTCTACCTTTCTGGACCAAATCAATGTATATCTTATGTATACTGACTGATGACTTATGTCTCCCTAAAATGTATAAAACCAAGGAGTGGCCAGAGCGCTTTGGGCACATGTTCTCAGGACCTCCTGAAGCTGTGTCATGGGTATGTTCTCAACCTTAGCAAAATAAACTTCTAAATTGAGACCTGTCTCAGGTACTTTTTGGTTTACACTACAATGCCTAAAATTTTATTCTTCCTTTCTTTAGACTGAACAACACCTTTCTCAATATTCTGTTGTGAATTGTTAGATGGTGAGAGTATACTCTTCAAGATGAATACGAAGCACAGTCAGGATACAAAAATCAAACTAATAAGTGGTGCACCCCAGGCTGATTCAGCCAGAAGAGATTTCTGGCCTGCAGCATGGGAGGTCTCCATGACTTCTGTAGTATGGAGTGGGGAGGTAGGTAGGATGGGAGTTGGGAGTCTCTTTTTACCAAAAGTCAGGACAGTCCTGGGCAAAAAAAACACAGCCCTGTGGAGAGTTTTCAAGATAACACATTATGAAAAAGTTAAGTAATGTGTCCTCCTTAAGAACTTTATAAAACAAATTAAAAACCAAGTAAGAATAAAACAGATGATGCATGTAAAAACTGAGAACTTGTAAAAAAAAAAAAAAAAAAAAGACAGAATTTTCCTGAAATAGCTGTGCTAGCCCTAGTCAAGTAATTGACCATTCCAGTGAAGCTTAATTTGGGACAGTAAATTCAGAATTAGGACCGTGAAAAGAAACACTGACAGATGGGACTTAGAGACAAACTTCTTCTTTTTTTTTTTTTTTTTTTACTTTGAGACGGAGTCTTGCTCTGTCGCCAGGCTGGAGTGCAGTGGCACAATCTTGGCTCACTGCAATCTCTGCCTCCTGGGTTCAAGTGATTCTTCTGCCTCAGCCTCCTGTGTAGCTGGGACCACAGGTGTGTGCCACCACGCCTGGCTAATTTTTGTATTTTTAGTAGAGACGGGGTTTCACCATGGCCAGGATGGTCTCGATCTCTTGACCTTGTGATCCGCCTGCCTCGGCCTCCCAAAGCGGTGGGATTACAGGTGTGAACCACTGCACCCAGCCCTTAGAGACATACTTCTACTGAACACACTGAAGTATCTAAGAACTGCAAGCTGATACCAACATTGTGCTGTATATTACTTATACAGCACGTATATATACTTTCTTACATTGACAAGGTGCTTCGATATTTTTTATCACAAACCTTTTTTGAATGGAACCTTCATGAAGTCCCATATTTCTGACTTTTTGCTGGCATTCTCATAAAATCCTGTCATATTTTCAATTCATAGTCTCTAGCCATCGTTTTGGCTTTAAAGCTCAGAAGCTCCACTGCAAAGCTTTTTCCAGGTTGAAGGAAGTGTTTTATTGCCCTTCTATTCCTTTTGTTATGTGAAGACACACTGTTAATCTCCTCTAGAGGATGCAGCAATAGGCAACATGTTAAAAATGAAGACCAGGTCTTTTTCAGACACTTAATTGATCAGTTCCTTGATTTTGAACTTCATCTCTAGAACAGTAACAATAAATGTTTATTTTTTATAAATTACCTAGTCTCCGGTATTTTGTTATAGCAGTATAAATTGACTAAGAAACTCACACCAGGAATTGGGTGTTGCTGTAACAAATACATGAAAACGTGGAAACCTCTTTGAAACTGTGTCACAGGTAGAGGCTGGAATAGTTCTGGAATGAAACTGAAAACCTCCTTTATTATTATGAACAGAAAATTAAGGGCGATTCTTACAAGGCCTCAGAAGAACAGAAGAGCTACAGAAAGAGTCTCCAATCTTAGAGAACATCTAAACAGTCTTAAACAGAATGTTGGTAAAAATATGGACTATAAAGTCCATTCTGATTAGGTCTCCAGATGGAAATGAAGATTGTCTTATTGGGAACTGAAAGAAAGTCCACTCTTGTTACAGAAAGTGGCAAATAACCTGGCTGAATTGTGTACGTGTCCCTACTGCTTTGGGAAAGGAGGAATTTAAGAGTGATAAACTAGGTTATTTGGGATAAGAAAACTTTAAGAAGGTGTTCAGGTGCTGCATGGTTTTTATTATCTGCTTATAAAAAATGCAAGTAGAGAAATTAGTTAAAAATGGAACTTATTATCAAAGGAGAAACCAACCAAAGACGTAGAAAATTCTCAGCCTGGCCATATAAAGAATAGTGTTTAGGAAAAGAAACTAAGGGTGTGGTATAGTTACCCTTTGATAAATAGATTCCTGTAGACAGAAGGAAGCCAGCGCTGCTCATTAAGACAATTAAACGACCTCCCCCTCCCAAGGCATCTCAGAGATCCTTGAGGCTGCCATGCTCATTATGGGCCCAGAAGTGCCAGGTCTTTAGGGAAGAATGATTTCAAGGAAAAAGCCTCGAGCCCGTGTGGGATCTCAGAGCTATTTGCTCATGTTCACATCAAGTCTCTGTCTCCACATTCTGGTGCAGTGCTCCTTGGCAGCCTCAGCTGTGGTCCAAGAAGGTCCAGGTACAGCATGAGCTACAACTCCAGAGGGCACAAGATGTAAACCTTGGCACCATCCACATGATGCCAACCCTGAAGCTGCACGGAATGCTGAATTCAACAGCACATTATAAGGATCCTAGTAGTCAAAACAATCTTGAGCAAAGAACAGAAGCTGGAGATATCACACTACCTGACTTCAAAATTTACTACGAAACCATGCTAATGAAAACAGCACAGAACTGGCATAAAAACAGACACATGGGCCTATGGAACAGAATAGACGGCTCAGAAATGAACCCACACATTTACAGTCAATTGACTCAACAGCTTCCAAGAATACACCATGAAGAAAGAATAATCTCATTAAATGGTGTGGGACAACTGGATTTCCATATACAGAAGAATGAAATTGATTTTTATCTTCCACCATGTAAAAAGTGAACTCAAAATGGATTAAAGACTTACATGCAAGACCTAAAACCATAAAACTACTAAAAGCAACCATCCTGGAGAATCTCAGTGACATCGGTCTGGGCAATGATATTTTCAAGGTGAACCCAAAAGCACCGGGAGCAAAAATCAAAAAGTGGGTGGGGCTACAAACTAAAAAGCCTCTGCATAGCCACGGAAACAGTCAGAGGAAACAACCTAGAGAATCAGAGAAAACACTTGAAAAATCACATACTCAATAAGGTGTTGATATTCAAAATATATAAGAAACTCAGTGTAAGAAAATTACTCAATTTTTAAATGGGCAAGGGATCAAAACAGACATTTCTCAAAAGACCACATGCAAATGTCCAACAGGCATATGAAAAAATGCTCATCACTAATCCCCCAAAAAATGCAAATTAAAACCATAATTAGATATCACCTCATTCCTGTTAGAACAAGTCTTCTCAAAAAGACAAAAGATACTAAGTACTGGTGAGAATGTGGAGAAAAGGGAACCTTTGCACAAGGTTGACCTAATCAGAATGGCCTTTATTACTGTTTAATGAGATCCTCGAAAAAATAAAAATAGAACTACAATATGGTCTAGCAATCCCACTACTGGGTATATAACCAAAGGAAATGAAATCAGTATGTTGAAGAGACACATCCCCTTCCATTTCATTGAAGGATTATTCACAATGGTCAAGACATGGAGTCAACGTCAGTGTCCATCAGCAAGTGAATGGATAAAAAGACGTATATATGAACATAAGAGTTTGGAATGAACCAATCACACATGGGTATTTTGTTGAAGAGTGATAGAATCCTTCATGTCAGTTACCTGGCCTACAAGATTTATAACTTCTTTCACCTTAAAAAAGGACTTTTCTTTCACTTAACATAGTGCCTGTCAGCTTAACCTATGGCAGGCACTATGTTAAGTGAAATAAAACAGGTACAGAAAGACATACTACATGATCTCATTCACATGTGGAATCTGTAACCGAATTCAGAAGTAGAGAGGAGGACAGTGGTTACCAGAGAGTGGAGTGGGAGTGGGTAGTGGGGAGATGCTGGTCAAACCACACAAAATTTCAGTTAGATAGGAAGAATGAGTTTGAGAGATCCATTAACCATAGCATGGTGACTACATAATACAATGTATCATATTCTTGAAAATTGCTGAGAGTAGATTTTGTGTTCTCACTACAAAAAATGTACGTGCAATAATGAATGGTAATTAGTTCAATTTAGCCATTTTGCAATGTACACAGATTTCAAAATAACGTGTAGTACTTAAGCACTGTAGACCATCTTTGTCAAATATTTTCACAGGGTATGTATTTTATAAAATTTAAAATGCATTGCTGAAGTATACTTATGCCTTTTCACATTAGCGACAGCCTTATTTTAAGTTTCTGTACAAAAATAGGGAGGCAATTTACATCCTTTAATGTTCGTGCCATGCCCATTTGAAGTCAGAAGACTATCAGGATTTAAGTTCTGGTTTTGTCACTTACCTGCTGTCAAATATACCCCTAGCCATTTACTAGGTCAATTTTCATACATAGCAAAAAAATTATCTATCTGTCTATCTATCTATCTATCT
Organism: Callithrix jacchus; assembly: GCF_049354715.1. Lineage (NCBI taxonomy): Eukaryota > Metazoa > Chordata > Mammalia > Primates > Cebidae > Callithrix > Callithrix jacchus. Next base: position 97,353,227 of record NC_133509.1, read on the forward strand.
ATCTATCTATCTATCTATCTATCTATCATCTATCATCTATCTATCAATCATCTATCATCGATCTATATCTGTCATGCCTTAGCTAGTGTTGTGAAGATTAAATAAGTTTAAAATCACAAAAAAGGAAAATTCCAATGTGTTTTAGAAGTTTAAACTAGGCTGAGTGCAGTGGCTCCCACCTGTAATCCCAGCACTTTGGGAGGCTGAGGTGGGCAGATCATGAGGTCAGGAGTTCGAGACCAGCCTGGCCAACATGGTGAAAGACTATCTGTACTAAAAATACAAAATTTAACCAGGCGTGGTGGTGCACTCCTGAAATCTCAGCTACTCGGAAGGCTTGAGCAGGAGAACGGCTTGAACTCAGGAGGCTGAAGTTGCAGCTAGCTTAGATCCCACCATTGCACTCCAGCCTGGGCAACAGAGTGTGACTCTGTCTCAACAACAACAACAACAACAACAAAATTTAAATTATCAATGTCACTGTTTAATTATTAGGTAGGTCTCTTTACGCTGTGGGGTAAATAATGCACTTTAATTGTCATCAGAATTAGAAATATTACTAACAGTTTTAGTTTACTTTTGTGGCAGTTGAAAACTTTGGAGATTAACTGCCTGCATTCTGTGTGGATTATTTGCTGTCTTGTTTCTAGTATGTGAACTTACTAAGGGTGAAACAACCAAATTTCTTGCTTCATATTAAATTTAGGGCCTAAAATAAGCAGACTTCAGAAATAATTTCTTCTCCACTCCTAGAACAAAATTTACTTCTTTATGCAAGCTGAAGAAATACAGAGACGAGCTGCCAAATAAGGTAGCAGAAATATATTTGAATTGAAATGAAGGCGGCCAGGTGACTGATACAAAAGATTTCTATCACTCTTCACCAGAATACCCATGTGCAATTGGTTCATTTCAAACTCTTCAAAAAAAGGAACTGAATCCTAGAAGAAATGTCACTGAAATGAAATATGAAAAAATGTCTCAGGGATCAAAAGAGCATGTTAAACATAAAGTATTTATAGGTAGATCTTTTAAATCTAAATTTCAAAAACATATGTAATGTCAAATGAACTCATAGGGAAAAAGATTACTGTTTAAATAAAAGATTTTAGATTCTTCTTCCTAAATCTTATTATTAGATTAATAGACGCCAACACTTAACACTAAATGCGCCCTGGATAAGAAGGGGTCCTCCCTTGCACCAGGGAGTGGGAGGTTGCAGTGACCTGAGATCAGCACTGCACTCCAGTCTGGACAAGTGAGCAAGACTCTGTCTCAAAAAAATAAAAAAAAGAAAGGATCCTCCCTAATGTGGTTTGCCTTGTTTCTTTACCCTTCAGGTAACTATAATGTATCTCTTCCTTTTTTCCTATAGTTTTCTGCCTAAGGGTAATGTTTTCTCCTTCACTAAAACAACAAAATTGTGATGCTCCTTATTTCTGATGGAAAGAAATCACATTAAGGGCCTTTGGTTTCTAGTCTCACCCAAGAAAATCATGCTTCACATTTCAAAAGAAAAGCAGACTAAAATGTTCAAATACGCGTTCTCCATTCCTGAAAATTTTACCTGGGCAATTCCAGTAATAAGACAATCATCACATGGGTGCTTTCAGCAAATATCCCACGGAAAAAAATAGGAGCTGCATTTTCACTAATGCATGGGAGCTATAAGAGAGCCAAACTCTACATGGGTGAGACTTCCAGAGAACACAGTTTTAATACTTCCAGAAAGATGAGGCTGTTATCACAGTCAAACTCCAAATGTTTTAGTGTCAGTTGGACTTGAAAGCAAAGCCAGCCTCCTCTCTGCCACACACCCACATACAGCTGTAGTCAATTCGCTTTAGATTTTGCTTCCTCAATTCTTCTAACATCAACCCCAACCCTTCCTGCCTCCAGTTTAGACTGCTAGATATGCAAGTTCAGGCCCTTCTTATTTGTGTCTTAGCTCACGCTGTTTCCTTCATCTAGAATTTCTTCAGACCTGTCTGTTGAACTCCTACCTACATTCCTTTAAGACTCAAAACTATTCTGCCCTTCTGCTCCCCCAGCTCTCCCACAACACACACACATACACACACACACACGCCCCTCCCCACCTTCTACTTTCTCACTTGGGCACTAGATATCCCTCTAATGTCTTAATGACATTTTTGGAGCATTCAGCATATCCTGACTTCACTTCTCTTAAACTATTTTCCTGCCACCCAAAAGCCTTCCCTTATTCTCCATTTCTGAACTAGAAGCTTTAGTTCTCTCACAAACCTGTGTTTTGTGCTACTATTGTCTGCAACTTGGGCTGAAATTTCTACCAGTCTTTTAACAAGTATTTATTAAAAGCATACTAGCTTAAAAAAAAAAATCACACTTAATTGACTCCCTTGGAAGAGACCCGGTGCTTTACAGAGGGGAGATTCTGTTATATGCCTGAGGGTCACTCAGAAAGAAAGGATTCTTCTTACTTTTCTCCAGATCTCTCATGAGTTTAGAGTAACTTGTTAATAGTTTGTTATTGTTTTAGATGACCTTGCTGTGAAGATAAAATCCAGGACAGGCTGGGCACTGTGGCTCATGCCTGTAATCCCAGCACTTTGGGAGGCCTATGTGGGTGGATCATGAGGTCAGGAGTTCAAGACTAGCCTGGCCAACATGGTGAAACCCTGTCTCTACCAAAAATATAAAAATTAGCTCAGCATGGTCGTGGGTGCCTATAGTCCCAGTTACTTGGGAGCCTGAGGCAGGAGAATTGCTTGAAACCAGGAGCCAAGATTGTACCACTGCACTCCAGCCTGGGTGACAAAGCAAGACTCTGTTTAAAAAAAAAAATCCAGTACAATTGTTTTAACAAAACAATGGAGTTCAAGGAACGTAATAGGCAAATTCTGAGTGTCTGGGTCACAGAGAACAGAAGGTGTTAAGGGAAACAGTAAAAAACAAGGTACCAGATAATAGATTGTATAGAAAAGGCCGGGGACGTAGTGAGGAGATGCTGTCAAATGCATTGAGAAGAGCAGAGGATAGGAGAGGGAGGGATGGAAGAGAAAGACAAAGTCGTGCATATGAACATGTACTTCACATTTTGATTAGGATTAAATCCGGCCCCAAGAAAAATGTTTAAGAAAGGGACATTGTCAATAATCGATACTATGAGGGTGTATCAGTCACTCAGGAAACATCATATCTGTGCAGGATAAACCCACAGAGATTCTAATTTAAGTGCATAGGGTGGGGCCAAAGAATCTACACTTTGAATAAGCACCGCGAGTGATTCTGAGACATGTGGTTCAAGGGCCACGCTTTGGAAACACTGGTAGAGACTAAGGTTTTGCTTTCAAAACATAACTCAGACCCAGCATCTACTAGTTTATTGACAGGCCAGCCTGACCAGGAATCTCATGTCTGAGTAGCAGGAAAATGTCTGGATAGCTTGACGCACAGTTGCTCACTATTCTTCTTGCCACCAAAGGTCCAATTTAAGAGACAGAAGAATCTATGGTTTTGACACATTTAAGTCTTAAGTTACCCATCTGTTCCATTTAGTAATACTTCACGTTCTCAACTGAACAGTATGGCATTTTTCTTTCATATTTTCAGTTGCTTAAAGTTCAATATTGCACACAGTTTTCAGTGGTAAAGACTCTGTAGATGTCCCAGTGATAATTCATAAACTCACAAGAGCCAAACATGTAAGCACAAACATAATTTGTTAGTTTTTTGACTTTTAAACCACATCCAGAAAGCACAATTAAATCTCTGTACAGTAATTTTCTCATAAAAAATGGCAAGTAAATGCTTCCCATAGATAATTTATTTTAGTGTTATTGATTTTATTTTCCTCCTAAAAAGCTGTATTGAAACAACAGCCATTAAGGCTTATAGAGCTTTGCAACATCTGGTTATGATTGCAGACAATTGCTCCATTCCTTTTCTTGAGGCAGCAAATAATACCACTGAGAACACCTCCATTAACCGCCTACTATTTTCCTTTCAGATGGCACCTGGGGAAAGGCTTGCAAAGGAGATAAAGAAATATCTGAAGGCCTAACACAATGGTTATTGTCCATAAATGACTTATGCCATTTACCCACAGAGCCCGCTCCCTGGTGGTGTGTTAGAAGAACACTTTTGCGTCTAAGTTCATTACTTGAGATAGCTGTGCTGAGTGCATTTAGTGAATTAAACGCATCCATTTTTCAGTTAGCTGCATACTAGCACGGTCTTTCATTTAAACAGTTTTGCATAAGTAAATTTCATCAATTTTTGGTTTTTTTTTTGCATGAGAGTCTCACTGTTTTCCCCAGCTGGAGTGCAGTGGTGCAATCTCAGCTCACCTGCAACCTCCATATCCCAGGTTCAAGCAATTGTCATGCCTCAGCCCCTCGAGTAGCGAGGATTACAGGCATGCACCACCATGCCCAGCTAATTTTTGTACTTTTAGCAGATATGGGCTTTTCCTATGTTGGCTAAGCTGGTCTCGAACTGCTGGCCTCAAGTGTCGGCCTGTGTTAGCCTCCCAAAATGTTGGGATTACAGGCATGAGCCATCACGCCCAGCTTATGAATATTATAGTCACTTTTACTAGCTGAAAGAAACAGAAACTGAGTCTGGCCAATAGAAGTGAAATGATTTAATCGAAAAGATTAGAGTAACTCAGGAAACTCCTTGGAAGGCTTGGAATGAGCCTTAGAGAATGAGGAAGAACAAGGAAATATTGGGTAGTTGCCAGGACCAAAGGAAATTAAAGGAGAATACTGCTTCCTCTGACACTAGAGAGGGACAATCCTGGCTACCACCATCCACCTGGGAAACTGGTGTGGCTTCTGTACAAATGAATGCATTTTGCAATCTCATTTTTCTGTAACTGCTTCAAAGTCCAAGCCAGGAGAATCTTGGTCTGGTTAGCTAAGCCTACACCTCAAGTCTCTGGGCTAGATGATGGCAAGCATGAGACTGAATCTAAACGAACTGGGCTTTCTGGATATCCAGTAGGATGCAGGCTCTGTCTCCCATTAAGTCACACAATGGAAACCTTAGAAGGTTCAGAGGCTGGACAGCTGAAAAATCCTGAAGTTTTCATTACACTCAGTGGCAAGATCCAACATGAAGTTTGAATTATGGTTCCTTCGGAAAACTTGACTCAAAATGGCTGGTTTTTAACATGGCCTACAAAACATCTGAAAGAGTAAAATTAATTATCAAATCCATATAAAAATATTAGTTTTAAGGAGTGTAAAATGGTAGAGTCAGAATTTATGCCCAGAAACTTTATCAATATACAAATATGTAGCTGAATTTTAAAGTTTTCCATTATTCGTCCATCCAATCTGTTATACACATATATTTTGCATTTGATAGACCACATACTCCATTAGATACTGGGAAATTGGAGGTGAATTTAATTCTGTTCTTCTCCTCAGTGGACCCATAGTATAAGACAACATATGTGCAAACAGATAATGCAATGCAGTGGCTTGGCTGGATCCCAAAGCTCCCGGGCCATGGACCTGTATTGGTCCTCGGCCTGTTAGGAACTGGGCTGCACAGCCAGCAAGTGTCACCACCTGTGCTCCACTTCCCATCAGTTCAGCGGCTGCATTAGATTCTCACAGGAGCGTGAACCCTATTGTGAACTGTGCATGCGAGGGATCTAGATTGCATGATCCTTATGAGATTCTGATGACTGATGATATGAGGGTAGAACAGTTTCATCCTGAAACCTTCACCCCACCCCACCACTGTGGAAAAATTGTCTTCCACAAAACCAGTCCCTGGTGCCAAAAAGGTTGAGGACCACTGCTTTGCAAAATGATGTACAAAGCGTGGCAGAAATAAAATTGTGAGAGGTCAAATCTGCCTAAAAAGGAAAGAGAGACTTCAGGTAAAAAAACACAACAAATAAACTGTCCTAGAAAATGAAGAAGGTTTCTCCTGGGAAACTAAGATAATGGCTTTCCAGACATAAGACACAGAAGCAGTTGAATGTAATGTGGAAATAAGAGAATGGTGTATGTTGTGGGTGTTAGGGAGAGCACAGGTGAGAGAGGAAAGGAGAAATCATGAAAGGGAATGGGACTAGAGAAGGAGAGAAAGTTAAGGTTTGAAGAACCTGTTGCATGTAGAGGATTTGAGTTTAGCATATAGGCAATAGAGAATCTTAAAGATTTTCAGTCAAAATAATATTATGTTTCACTTTTAGGCTTTGTGTTTCATGGAGTATTTTGTAAAGGTTGTTCTGATATGCAGAATGGATTGGAGGAGGTAAGAAAAGGGAGGACGATCTGATAGATTTTTGGGAATATTCTAAGGAAGATATTCAAAGCTAGTGAAACTATTAATGGAAAATGGGAGGAGTTGAGAATTTTTTTTTTTAAAGAAAAGATCTGGCAAGGCTTTCTAACAGCACATAGAGAATGAGGGGAGCAGAGGAGGATGATGATGCTGGACTAACAACCAAACTTTGGCAGGGGTATGGGGTACCAACAAGAGAGGAGTAAGGATTGGGAGAAAAAAGAAATGTCCTGTGAACTTAGAGATGTACAAGTTTGGAATGCCAGAGAATTTTAATTAGAAGCATCACTATTAATCACCAGGGTAAAGAACATGAGATATCTCTGGAAGAATATGCACAATAAAAAGAGAGGAAGACAAAATAGAGAGCCCTGAAGCACATCAACATTTGAAGAACTGACAGAGGAGCCTGCAGTGGAAACACAGAATGAGTGCTCACAGATTGGCAGAATCTGGGGACAGTGGTAACAGAATGGAAGGATGAAGAGGAATGAAAGAAAAGCAGAATGGTCAATACCACGTTAAACAAATTCTTCTCAGCATCTATAAGGCCATCTATTGCAGGGACAATACCTTTCTTAAAACTCAAACTACCCAGCATCTAACTCACTATCTGGAACACGATTGGTATTCACAAAAGTTGAGTTGAAGGAGTTAGTGACATAACACCACTCAAAATTTTCCCCTAAAGAAAGTCTACACATCAGTGAGTTGCCAAGAATCCCCTGAGGAAACATTCATGGTGGTGTCATTGCATCTGTGTTTCTGCCTTCAGAAAATTGCTAGAATGGTTGCCAGCTGAAGTATAATCGGGATCTTACTCATTTAGCCCAAGGGAGCATCTCTTACTGAAGAAAATAAAATACAATTGCAGAAAATAGAGGGATGAAAAAGAAGTTGCTGGCCAGAGACCTGAGTTCAGATCAACGTAGGCTCCAGTGAGACACATGTAGAGCAATCACTCCTAGGGTAATAGGTAATCAGTGACAAATTGGTAGAAACTATGTCAATACTTTGTCAATATTGAATCATTCTTGTACTGGGATGAATAAAATATGATGTCTTCTCATTCCATAATAGCAGTCTAGTTTGTTAAATTTATTGACTATAAACCCCTCCTGGTATACAGATATAAACCTACAAAGATGAGATATGGATGTAGATACAGATGCATGCATACAGATGTAAATATTGTATAGATATGAAAATACATGGTTATGGATATACTCATGAATATGGAGATAAATGTTTGGACTAGGTAGGTGCCTCCTATTGCAGGATGGATTCAGGTGCCTATGGCAATTACGAACAGGTACACAGCACTGTCAAAAAGCTTATTTCACATTATATGTACAAATCAAATGATACCTGAGATTTGCTCCAAAATATTATGGGAGGTAAAATGAGTGAGGCACAGATCAAGCAAGACTCATTGTGAATTAATAATTGTTGAAGGTAGGTGATGGATATATGGATGCTCATTATACTAAACTATTTTTGTGTTTGTTGATGTTTCCCACAATTAAATATTTTTAAAAAGTAAAAGCTTATTTTTGCCTCAGAGTACTACATACTAAAACAGCATCTAATTAGCTGCTAAACAGTGTGGTAGAGATAATTAATTCAGAGGACATTGAAGGGGAACATCAAAGAGGGGATAAACCTGGAAGCAGAACACTGAAATGGGGGGTATAGTTTAGATAGAAAGAGGAGTTGGGAGGGCATTTAGGAAGGCGAAGGAATAGTGTGATGGTTAATCATGAGAGTCAACTTGATTGAAGGATACAAAGTATTGATCCTGGGTGTGTCTGTGAGGGTGCTGCCAAGAGAGATTAACATATGAGTGAGTGGGCTGTGGAAGGCAGACCCACCCTTAATCTGGTGGGCACAATCTCATCAGCTGCCAGTGAACAGCTGGCAGAGAACATGAAAAGGAGAGACTGGCCTGGCCTCCCAGCCTCCATCTTTCACCTGTGCTGGACGCTTCCTGCCCATGAACACTGGAGTCCAAATTTTCAGTTTTGGGACTTGGACTGACTCTTCTTGCTCCTCAACTTGCAGACAGTCTATTGTGGGGCCTTGTGTAAGTTAATATTTAATAAATTCACACACACACACACACACACACACACAAAATTAGTTCTGTCCCTCTAGAGAACCCTAACTAATACACAAAAGGCAAAGAAAAATCTATCTTTGTTGAACAATAAAAATACTAGCTTAAGACTAATGGGGCCAGGTGTGGTGGCTTACTCTGCAATCCCAGCACTTTGGGAGGCTGAGGCAGGAGGATTGCCTGACCTCAGGAGTTCACAACCAGCCTGGGCGACACTATGAAACTCCATCTCTGCTAAAAACAAGTACAAAAAATTAGCTGGGCATGGCGGTGTGCATCTGTAGTCCCAGCAACTCAGGAGGCTGAGGCAAGAGAATTGCTTGAGCCTGGTAGGCAGAGGTTGCAGTGAGCAGAGTTGCATCACTGCTCTCCAGCCTGGGCAGCAGAGGGAGACTCCATCTCAAAAAAAAAAAAGACTAGTTCTGTGTTGTGAAAACCCGTGGATCCTATAGAATTCAATTTCATATCCCATCCATTAAGTGAGAAACAGAAACCCACTGATCATTTCTGAAAATAATAATATTAAAAATCCATTCTAAAGAAGATTAATCTGGCATGATGAAGAATGGATAGACTAACACAGCAGGAAGTCCTATTAAAAAGACTTGTCAGAATTCCCAGGGACGATGTGATAAAGACCTAACTAGCGTGGTGCCAGTAAAAGGAATGGGTGGGTAAGAGACAACACTTGAAGCCAGAATTAAATGACTCTGTGACTATCCAGAGGAGAAGCAAAGGAATGCTCATTGTACCTATGTAAAGACATTAAAGATAAGGAAATCAAATTTTTATTTATAATAAAGTAACCTTGGCAAAACCTGGGGAGTTAATTTAAGGTTTTAAGAGATGACATGTTCAGATATTTTTAAAGATGTAGCTCCATTTAAATTTTCCAAATTCATGTTTTAGAGATCCCTATTTTCATTATCATTCTATTTTGCTTTGGGCAGAGTGTAACATCTATGACCACCATTCCAATGCATACTATATGTGGGTAGGTATTCTGAAAAACACAAAAGTAATTACACAAGGGCAGGACCACTCTATTAAAAGTTATACTTAATAGACAATAAAAGAATTTAAATGTGCATTATAACACACCCACACAATAAGTTAATATTCATGAAACCCCATTTTCTGATTACATAAGAATGTAAAGAACATCTCAATTGTCATTTAATGCATCTGAGTTTATTAAGATGGAGTATAAAAAGCAAGAGGCTGGATTAAAAACCATCATTAAAATACCCAAGTGAATTTAATTCAGTATTTATGAAACTGAGTATATCTTACTCTAATAAGGAACAGCTTAATGCAATTCAGTCTGAACAAACACAATCCTATGCAGAGGATAAAGTATGAGTGACAAGATGCCAACACAGTGTGACAGCTACTGTGCCGCCTGACCTAGAACATTATGCATTTTCTAAAAGTGCATAAAAAGCAAATTTTATCATTGCTTCCAGCACATCAACCTCACATTTTTAGTTTTTATTACCCATAATCCCACAGGCTCTGGTAAAACATCAAACTAGAATTTATTAGTTAACATTTTAAAAGGACACAATTTTAAGATACTTTCTCAGGTGCCCTATTTCAGCAATTCTGCTTAATATGCCAAGTAGCGGACATACCACCAGTGCTGAAAACAGCCAACACACTATTATTATCAACAGGGAAATCCACCCACGAGCTGAACCAGTGCCAACCGACCACACTGAAATGCTGACAGCATCACAGGGCTTTCCAACTGTAGGGACGTGGAAAGCAGCTGTGATTTCCCTTCATTACATGCAGATGGGGAGAAGGGAAAGTGCTTTTTTTTTTTTTTGGTGCTCAGGAGGATGGATACTGATGGCAAAACCAGTACAAATTTCCAGAGATGTTGCTGTGATGCGGCCGTTAGTTCCAGATGTTAGTTACATACTGATCTCATCTCCCACCTGCTCCTTTTCCTGCACTTTCTTTCTCAGTTCACTGCATTGCCATCTACTCAACGGTACAAGCTAGAAATCTCCAGATTGTCTTTTTTCTCTATTCCTGCTGGCTCTCACTTCCCCTACCACTCCCATCAAAGTTAAGAGATCTCAATTTCATCCCCTCCTCTCTGACCCCACTGGTATACTTCAGAGTCCTCGCATTGCCCTTCACCTAATACTAGAGGTTTTAATCAGATTGTGTTTAACCGTCATTAAATGCTGAATTATCCCTGCGTATCTGTAAGGGATTGGTTCCAGGACCCCCAGAATACCTAAATTCACAGATGCCCATCTCTTACATTAAAAAAGTAGTATTTACATATAACCTACACACTTCCTTTTATGTACTTTAAATCATCTCCAGACTACTTAGAATACCCAACACGATGTAAATGCTGAATACATGGTTGTAATATTGTATTGTTTAGGGAAGAAAACTGTCTACACGTTCAGGACAAACACAATCATCCCTTTTCTCCAAATATTTTTGATCTGCAGTTAGTTGAATCCACAGATTGGATTCAGCACATGAATATGGGGCCTGACCGTAAAAACAAGTCTATAATGTGTCCTCTAAGCACTGATAAAAACCATTCTCATAAGAGCCTAACCTAAAGAAAATCATTGTTATCTCTATCAATGATTAGATGACACGTTCTAGACTAGACTTGTTGACACAGTGTAGACTTGTTGCTGGAAGATTTAGAAACTGTTCATTTAGAAATTAGGAATGAAATTCATAATTGGAATCACTTCTGTGTTGCTTACAACCCAGATTTAATATTCTGAGTTTAACAGAATATTGGCTGACATACAAATTCCGTAGACATTCCAACTATCAAGAAATGCTAACATTTTTCAGAGAAAAAGATACTGAGTCAGTTAAGTAGCTGACACTGGATTGAAGAATCCTATGCTTCCGCTGCTAAGATTAGTTAAGGACGTGTTTCTCAGATTTCGGATTTATCTCCCTATACTCACTTGCAAATGTGACAAATCTAAGTTAAGGGATTCATTTTCAAAAAATTAATATATCATCTTTGATTTTTAAATGTGGTAGTTGATAGACGCAGTGGACTATTTTCTGCCAAAAAGAACAAATTGTATCTCCCAAACCCTGAGGTAGATATTTTGAGGAATTTAGTCAGATATAGTCTGTGAGCGACAGCTCTGAAGAGAGCTGTATTGATTACACAATTGCTCTTCACCGAGACCACTGTTCCCAGCCTTGTCAGGGAGCAGGCTTATTGCTATGTGCCAGTCACCTTGGAGACACAGCAAGAGCAGCTTCATCTTGTGGCCTTTTCTTTAGTTCCTCATTTTGAAAGCCACTTACACTTGAATGTATTATTTAATATGGTGAAAAATGCATCAGTCTTCCAGACCTTCAGAGCTCTAACAGGCTTAAAAAGCTTTGGAAATCTTTCTAAAACTAAAATAACCTTGCCCCCAGAAGAGCGGCCTATGGTGTTCATATCAGGATTATCACCAGTGGGCCTGAATGAGTACAATTAAATGAATGGCTTTATGAATGTGAGTGGCATGATACCCCTCACCTCCACCCAGGAAGCTTAAAAGGGCCACATGTGTCATAAACTAATTATCCCTCTCATCATGCCTGAAAGAAGTATGAAATTGTTATAGCCATAGCTTCAGAGGTCCTGTTAAATCCTAGACATACAATAACTGTGCAAAGAGAAATAACTTGATCCAGCTTCAAGAACAAGGACTAAAACACTTGATCAGATGTTCAATTTCTTGGCAAATGGAATAAACCGATCACTTTGACTGAATCAGAGATTGCCAATTCAGTTAGGTAATTTAAACCAGACTTAGAGAATGTATATATATATATATATATATATTTCTTTCAACACTCCTTTTTAGCTACGACTTGAACTGGAGGTAGAAAGAAAAAACGGCATATGGTGTCTCTGCATTGTCAGTTTCGCTAAGCTTCAACTTTGTTTCTCAGAATTCCTTTCTCTCAGTGGTTCTCAGCTAAGCTGACCACAAGAGAAATTTGTGAAAAGAATGGATCCCAGAAGCGAAGCAGGATTCTTGTTTCGCTTGGCAGGTCAGTGTAGCGTCAGAGGTGAAGTTCACGTGTGTTGTGGGCATGCGGGCTCAGCTTGCTGGCTTCTCTCTTATCTCTTCCTTGGGTTTGCCTACTCCTGGGCCAGGTACATTTTAAGGACCCTGAAACACAGCGTCAGCTTCTCCTGAGGGTCACCCGACTCATTGAAACTAGAGGCTTGAGAGTTGTGACAAACCAACTCAGTTTCCGGATTACCCTTACGGATTCTAATTTGCCCTTGGCTCTCTCAGTTCACACCTATCTTTCTTTCCCAAATGCCTGCTCACCTCAGGCCTGGCACCAGATACAAAAGCAACAGCCATACATAAACTGCTTAACCAGCTCTCTCAATTGCACCATGCCCAGTTCCTCTAATAAATCCCATGTTCTATCACATGGCTGATGGTTTACATATCTGATCAAATCCTTAGTGGCACAGGAGGTGTGTGGGGCTCTGTGATATGCACCCTGCTGTGAACTGCACAACCCCCTCACAAAAGTTTCAGTGTTAACTGAATTGGAAGGAAAAAAATACACAACAATGTCAACAGTCTCAAAAGTCTCTGTGGCACCAAATTCAAGCTTTATGTTATTAAGTTGGTGCAGATATAATTGCGGGTTTCGCCATTTAAAAATAATGGCAAAAACAATGACTTCTGCACTAACCTACTATTTCCTGTGTGTCACATAGCTTGATGAAGTCTCTCCAGTCAAAGCACATTAAACATTGACATTAGGAAAGTAAAGACTTCAGGGTAAATGACTTACAGCTAAGGGCCAGGCTATAATAACAGAGCTAGAAGGAAATAAGTTGATTAAACAGGCACAGAGCTAAGAAGAAGTGTGGAAAGACTAAATTCAGGAAGGAGACAGAAGTTCTCAATCTTTGGGTACTAGGGAGTCTTAGTAAACCCTCATAACATTAAAGACAGAAAAACCTTCACAACATAGAACATCTAAGAGTGGGGCAATAAGCCAATTAAAGAGAGAGAGAGAGACCAAGTCCAGAGGGCAACCAGTGCAGAAGGTCGAGAACTTTAGATGTCAGGTGGTCAATTATTTTATGAGCAGCTATTTTGTGGAAGATAAATTTGGATGCCACATAGTTCAAAGGACAGAACAAAGTGGGGAAAAGAAAGCAAACTCATAGTTGGGAACTAAATGGCAGAGACTGAAGAAGTAGGAGCCACATTCAGGAGGATGGGTTTGGGAATGGTTTTTTCTGCTCAGAGATGCAGGCTTTTGGGTGAGTCAAGAACCATTTTCCTTAGAGCCTAACCTAAGCCCATCTCTGATCTTGACATGGAGGCACAAAGAGTAAAGTGACTATCCAGTCAGTCAACAGGATTCAAGCTCAAAGTCAGGTTAGTGGCAAATCAGGGTGACTTGATGTTGGACTATTAAGTATTTGTCTTGAGATTCTTTTCCTCTTTCTAGAGGTCAGAGTTGGTCCCATCTGGGCTGTACAGGGCTGTAATCAGGTCAAGTGATTCCTGCACATGGCAAAAGATAGGGAACCAGAAGGAGTGACAAGTTGTGAGGCTTGGAAAAGAAACTACATATGGACCGGGCACGGTGGCTCACGCCTGTAATCCCAGCATTTTGGGAGGAAGAGGTGGGAAGATCACCTGAAGCTGGGAGTTCAAGACCAGCCTGACCAACATGGAGAAACCTCATCTCTACTGAAAATACAAAGTTAGCCAGGTGTGGTGGCACATGCCTGTAATCCCAGCTGCTTGGATGGCTGAGGCAGGAGAATCGGTTGAACCCAGGAGGTGCAGGTTGCAGTGAGCCAAGATTGTGTCATTGCACTCCAGCCTTGGCAACGAGAGAAAACTCAGTCTCAAAAAAAAAAAAAAGAAAAAAGAAAAAGAAACTGTATACAAATAGACATATAAATTATACATAAGTCATGAAACTCAAAGTTAATAATTAAGAGATTTACTAGTTTTATACATATGATCCATATAGGTAATATTTGCTCATATGACATATCTAACAGAGATAGCAAATATGCTCCAAATACATAGGGAGGCAGTGTTGACCACATTTTCACATTCATCACATTTACTGGAACTGAGTGCGAAGATTCAACTTTGCTTAGTGATTAACTGAAGTTCCTGTATTTAAAGAACTATTGCTTTGTTCTAAATTACTTAGGCTGGAGTAAAATAAGTCCAGACACAAAGTATTATTTTTCTCTTCCGACATAAAGATCTGCTGTTCCACATTAAGTTGTGCTTTTCCAGTTTCTTGCTACAAGCATGTCTAAAAACAATTATATTAATTGAACTTGGCTTTGGGGTTCTAATACTCCTGGAATTCACACAATGGGGTTTCAAAATTAATGAGCCCACAGATGTATATCCTGCCACCGCCACCACCCCCATACTCACACTTTTAAATATATGTCTTTTGAAAGAAGTACAAGAGGACTCTCACAGAGTTACCTGCTATTTATAACCAGCAAGGAAATGTTTGAAAAATATGCAGGAATGGCAGCTTTCTGGCTTAGTAGATCCCTTGCTTAACAATAACAATTTCAAAACTCAGCAAATAAACCTCTCATTGCAAAGATGTGATAAAGTTCACAAAAGGAATCTACTTCAGCAGTATTTGGCTTAGGTCCCTTCTTGGTAATGATTCATGTTAAGATCCTCAGTCTTGTGAAATTCTTACAGTTACTTTTGTTTGCTCACTGTGTTCTAACCAGCAAGAAAGCTGTTAACATGATGGTCATGCATGTTTCTTTCTTCGGGTATTGCATTTTCTGTTCCCCTTCACTGGAGGTAACAGCTTCAGAATCAGTATTAGATTACTAGACTTTCATCTATGCATAATTTTAATGCAGTCATTGTGGACCAGGAAAACCTCTCCTTTAGTTGAGCTATGGGCAGAGAGAAATTTCCAGGTTTCTGAGTTCTGAAACTGGGTTTATAGTATAGAATTGGGCTAAGCTGATTTCCAGAGGAAACGGGATAAATCATATCATGACCAGGATTATCCTCAGGCTGGCTGTTGGGTCAGACAGAGCTCTAGTTTCCACAGATAGTTTCAGAAAGAAACATTTATGGGAAAAGTTCTGATCCCATGAAGATCATTTATTTCTATTGCCACTTGAAGGAGGTATGTAGGGGGAGGGAGGGAGGACCACTGGCTTCTGTGCTTCAAAACGTACACATTTGACCCAAAATACTTGCAGTTACACAGAAGGACACAGAAGATGCTAACCTGAGGTACTGAGAACCTTCTGCAAGCAGCGGGGTACGAAGGCCTCTAGGGGGAGAAGTCTGTCATGGTACAATAATAAGGGAAAAAGGAGCTTTGACTACAGAATTGAAAAACAAGAAAACCAACCAAAAGTGGTGTTACATTTTATTAGCACTGTTAGTCGGTAACTCCTAAAATCAGTGATACATTCAAACTTTTTTTAGTCTAAGATCTAAATAATCCTGCAGTTATAAGTGAGTTTTAATTATATATATTAGCTTGGATTGGGAACATAAAAATGTCAGGCCTGCCTGCTACAAAAAGGAAATCTAAATAGAGCAAATAAACAATTCAGGAGTTTCTGTTTTGCTTTACTTAATGATATGTAATCTGTAAATATTGCCACTGTTGATGGTCACGGACAGACATGGCTACCAGGGTAACACAGAAGCATTTCATGTAAAATTTTTTTAGTACATTTGTGTACAGAAGACTGTGATTCCTTTGGAAAACATGAAGCTCAATATGGCCACAGTTGAGTAGAACAAAACTGTCATTAATTTTCTTCCCTTCTTTCAACCACTCTTCTAAAATCTATCCTTTTCCAAATGAGTACAGGAAGCAGAGAGATGATAAAGACCTTCTTAAAAATGACTTATCATGTCTCATTCAAAAATTCAGAAAGTGTTCAAGTCTTAATTATTGACCTAATCTGTATAACACATACCATCCTTAACCCTCATTTTTAACCAATCAAATAAATCAATAGGAGGTAAAGAAGTACATCAAAGGGAAATAGCATAATCCCATAGCTGGTTTCTATGCCATGGAAATCATATTTACAGATGTTAATACAGCGAGGAGAATGACACTCTCCTCCCACAGCACATTTTAAAATTATTGCTATTTTTAGGATGTTTCCCTCTTGGTGACAATGAAAAGAGTTTCACATATTATTTGACCTTAAGACCAAATTTAGATAAATAACAAAAACTTGGTTCAGGTTTCAACACTGTCATATCGATCATCACATTAATTGAACATTATGAACACAAAACTGAACTTTTTATTAGAAATGTTTTTCCCTGTGTATATTTTGTATTTCTTTTATTTCTTTCCATGTTTTGACATTAAGCCACCTCAATAGGAGATGTGTCCTACTAAATTACATATGCTTCTTATTCAATTCTAGGGTCCAATTAATAATAGTGGCATCCACATGCCGAAAGGACACATGCAGAGTCTGTAGTTTACCATCTTTACTTTCCTCTGAGCAAGCGATAATAACCCTTCATTTTGTTTCTCCTCTCTATTCTCCTACTGCCTCTCCTCATCTTTGACCTCAAATAGCTTCTACCTACTTTTCTAATTCCTATAAAAAAAAAATGTAGTGCTTACCTTCAAGGCCCTCTGGTATTTCATACCTGCCTCCAACATTCCTAACTCAACTCTATTTTTTCCTTCAACACTCATTTCAAGATAGTATATATTGAACTAATAGATTTTAATACTTGCATAGACTGGATGCAAAAATCACTAATATCACTGATAGTCAAAGATACTTCAACTCTGCTGAAGCAAAACAAAACAGAAAACCTGTCCAAATAACATTTAGCTCGAAATGGAAACAAAAAAATTAAAGTAAACCCACATTGTTCTTACCACTTTACAACTTGAATATTTTTGAATACCCTTGATGAGATGATGATAGTAATTAGAGAGCTTGCATGAGGATGCTGAAGTAGACCAGTTGGGTTAAATTATGACTCTGCCCTTGTTCTAGCTAGGCAGCATTGGACAAGTTTCTAAATATCTTTATGCCTAAGTTTTCTCATCTGCAGAACAGGGAAAATAGAGTTGTCATAAAAATTAAATGAGCTGATAATTACAAAGTGATTAGAATAGCACCAGGTCTAAGCACAAATGTTATTTGAGACAGTGTGAGTCTTACTCTCAGAAGCACTAAGTAGGTAGATAATACAAGAGAAGTGATTACTTCTTTCATTGAAGATCGTGGAAATTTATACAGAAAAATGGATTCAGTCCAAGTGTGATGGGAGAACATCAGCGCTACTAACACCAGTTGTGTTATAATACATCATAGACAAGATAATGGGAGCCTGAAACGGTAACTGCCATCTGGTCAAATTAAAGACAACTTTGACTTTACAGAATGTGGCTGCTGACTACGTATACAAGGAATCTCAGCCTTGGCACTGGGGAGAATGGGTATGTCCTCCGTGCACGCAGACACAAAGCAATCCAGAACCCAGTTATCCGTGTATGTCCTCCATGCACGCAGACACAAAGCAATCCAGAACCCAGTTATCCGTGTACGTCCTCCATGCACGCAGACACAAAGCAATCCAGAACCCGGTTATCCGTGTACGTCCTCCATGCACGCAGACACAAAGCAATCCAGAACCCAGGCACTGGATAACCATTCAGCAGATAGCAGTAGCTAGAATGTGAGGGTAGGAAGGAGAATGCCAAGATCAAGGAAGAAACATAATGTACACAGTAGACCAAGTCCAGAACTTAGGTGAAGGAATGAGAGAGTTGAAAAAAGGTTGGTCTTTGTGTGGGAACAAAACTCAGAACACAAAGACAGGAAGGACTCTCGGGGCCTCCATCTGTCTCCCAGAACATTGGTTCAAAGTTTCCCAGATCTCTTTCACCAAGAGCCAAGATTTGCCCTAGGTAGCAAGGAGTCCTCATAATACTGCAGAAGTCCAACTAAGGAGGAAAGAACAATGAAGATGCCAGGAATTAGAAGGAAGTTTTCTACTGCAAAGTTCTGTAGGGAAATCAAGAAAGTCCTGGAAAAGAATATTTATACCCACTTTGATGACCCAGCGTAGAGGGGTTCTAAGTGAAAATGAAGAGAAAGGAATGAAAGTCGGAATCACATTTTAAAATGACTACTTTGAAGCACATTAGATACAATATGAAAAGTATAACATTAAAGAAACTGCCTAGAAACTCACAGAATAAAACAGCTGGGAGAGGGGCCAGAAGATACTTGGATGTCTATGTACCAAAACATAAAGATTTTATAAATTTAACTTAGATCTTTCAACTTGAGAAGAAATACCACAACTCATATATTATCAAGACACTGTGACAAACTGTGGAAAACTATATACTGCTCAAAACAAACAGTTTTTGCTTTGGCTTTCAGAAAAATATGAAAGATGTTCTCTGTTATCAAGGCATATGCTTCTTTATATTGACATAAATTTATACAAGGAAATTAAGTGTTGTGAGTTTTGTTGTTATGGTTTCTTTCTAAGTTGGTCTTGAGGTCTGTGTATCAAGAGTGGATATAAGTAGGCTGGGCACGGTGGCTCATGCCTGTAATCTCAGCATTTTGAGAGGCCAAGGCAGGTGGATCACTTGAAGTCAGGAGTTTGAGACCAGCCTGACCAACATAGTGAAATCCTTCTACTAAAACACAAAAACTAACCAGGCATGGTGGCGCATGCATGTAATCCTAGCTACTCCGGAGGCTCAGACAGGAGAATTGCTTGAACCCATGAGGTGGAGGTTGTGGTGAGCTGAGATCATACCAATGCACTCCAGCCTGGGTGACACAGCGAGACTCCGTCTCAAAAAAAAAGTGGACATAAGTAAAGATAGCTTTTTCTCTCTAGGAAAGGGTTTACCAGGGAAAAGTTAGGTTCAGTTGAGTCAATCATGTAAAACACAATGACACGGCGAAACCAAAATCATGAAACTGTAAGAAGAAACATACTTACAGATCTCAGAGCTCCAAGTGGTGCTGACAGGACGCTGGCAGGAAGCCTAGAAGTGGCAGGGAGCTCAAGCAGTGAGTGTGGAGACTAGAGAAAGATCTCGAACCTGTGGGCTTTATTTATTAAGCTCCATGGGCATTATTCCTTAGGCTTTCCCGTGGGGGGGGGGGCGTGGATTTGCTAGTTTAGAGAAAACACGTGCGTGACAAGCAGGGAAACTTACTTACAGGACTCAGGTGTTGGCCACTAGGTTTATTGTGGCCAGCAGGTGTAATGTGTCTAGTTTGGGATGAGTGAGATGGGAAACAAGCCAGCTGTATCACGAACCGCCACAAACGCAGGGAGAGCAAGTTTTAACTAGGCCATAGGTGACGGATACTACCACATTTCAAATAACACATCAGCTAAAAATGGAGGCTGAGGCTGCAACTATACTAAACAAAGTTAAGGCGCTAATCCTTTGGCTAGAGAATAGAAGGAAAAAGGGAATATGAGGAAAGGGAGGAACTTCTAGGAGAACCAATGTCATATTTTAATTATTTAAGAGGGTTTTTTTTTATTTTTGCTTTGTATTTTTTCCTCTGGGCTCATATCTGCTCATGGGGCTGAGCTTCTGTCTGAAGACACAGAAGAAGGAGTATGGCCTGACTTTCGGCACTGAATACAGCTGTAAGAACATTGATGCTAAGCAGTTCTGTTATCAAATCCTATGTCTTCAGACTGTCTATGGCCTAGTTGCTCATTAAGATGTGAGAAATATTTAGCAGCAGACTGTTTTCGCTGCAACCTGCCCACTTCAACATAAATGTTGAAAAGACAGATTCTGAATAAGAGGTCTGAGTAACTCGTAACCACAAAAGCGTGTATGCAGTTTATCCAGTGCAGCCATTGTAGTGGGCAATGGCTTCAGCCACAAATCAAAAATCAGCGTCATGCAGGTACACTGTGGTGAGACCTGCCACTTGGTATCAGTCTTCTGAGCCTCAGCCCCACAAGAGATGATGATTACTATCAGTCATGCCTGCAAAGAAAAGGCCAAAACACTTCTCTTTCCTTGTCCTTTAGAACAGCTCCAAATTTATAACTCTGTAATTCAGCCTTGAACTGTTTGGAAGTAAATAATAAGAATTATAAAGCCACATGTTTAAAATGAACTGCGGTAGGTTATCTACTTAGACATTGTTTTTAGCAGTTAATTGCCATCTTGATAGTCATTTAAAAATAAAAGATCATGGTTTTTGAAATACCTTCTATTCTGATAGAACATTTCTCAAATGAGTAGCATTACTGAAATGTGTATATGTGTGTCTGTGTGTAGCTTTAAACTTAGAACTTTTAGAGTAAATTAATCAGATTAAAATATAAAGGATCATTAAGCAATTTAAAGTCCTTTCAGCAAATGTAAGGAAATTTCTACCAAAACAAATAAATAAGTAACTTACAAAACACATTATTCTTTTTAAAAACCATAGGTATATTTCTTTAACGTTTGAGAAAGTTTGCTTAAATACCCAGACTCCAACAGTCTCATACACACAATGAGAGGATAAGTTCTTCGTTTATTTGCGTCAGTACTGCAGCCAGCATCACCGAGCCACAGTAGAGCACCAATAAATATCTGTTGATGAGAAATAACTCTGAAAACAGAGCATCACTAGATTATCGTCTACTGTCATTGAAAAGAAAAATTCAACAGCTGTCATCCATTCAAAAACACCAAATGAATATGCAGTCCTCAAATTATATTGATGCCTTTTATCTAAATGGTGAATAAATCATTTAAAAAACACCAATTCTGTGTGTACAGCCAGGTTTTCTTGTAAAATACTTTCCTGGAAAGTCTTGGAAAAGGATCTCAGTGTAAAACAACTTCCCAACAAATTTCCCAGGTCACTCTAACTCTGCTAGTCTCCTCCTCATTCTCCACAGATACTTTGGCTTCTCAGTCTGCCTCTGTAATAGTGTGGTCCATCTAAAATGAGCCTTTACCTCCTCTTCATTTCAAAACTGATCATCCTGCAGCTAGTGAGGGCATGGTAAGATGGTAGGGGTATAAACTAGTATAAACACATTGGAAAGCAATTTGGTAGATGGATTAACACTCTAACTGGCTCATATTCTTTGGTTGAATAAGTTTATTCTTTCTGGTTGAGTAATTCATTTTAGGGAACTAAATTGAAGATGTAGGCTTTATAAAGATCATCACTGAAGCACTAGTAATATAAAGAGACATTGAAAACAATTAGAATGTCCAAAATATCAATTAAATAAACTTGTAATTCTATATGGCACAGTAGTGAGAGACCATTACAAAGGATTCTTTCAAAGGGAATATGCATGATATAATGACAATGGTTACTTACATATAATTTTGAAAATAGATTATGAGGTTGTATATGAAAATTTTTATAATTCTTGTCATTGGTAGGATTATAAGTTAGCATTAATTGAATATTGTTTGTATTTTCCTAAGTTTCTCTAACAAGCATACATTCTTTTACAATTAGGAAGTGACAGTGTTTTGAAAATACTCTTATAACCCCTCTCTCATCTCTTTATATTTCTTCATATTTTCTCTTTTGCTTGCATTTTAAATTTCTCCTCGGCCATAGACATTCTATCTTCTATCTCTCCTATATATGAGACATATAATGTGTGTGTGTGTGTGTGTGTGTGTGTGTGTGTGTGTGTGTGTATTTCAGTAACTTTGAGGTACAAGTGGCTTTTGGCCAATGGATGAATTGTGTAGTTGTGAAATCTGAGATTTTTGTGCACCCATTACAGGGTAACGTGTCCTGTACCCAGTATATAGGTTTTTATCCTCTACTTTCACTTTAACAACATTTTTATAACGTACAAAACCAAACTAATTTTAAATGTGTTTCTCTCTCTTCTGCTTTTGGCTTAACCTACTTAACCTATTCCATTTCCTCCCTTTGGTACAAATGTCGATTTTAAAAACATAGGATAAATTGCCTTGCCCCCGCTTTCTCACTATCTTCTTACTTGTTAACTTCTTACACCATGGGTTCTGCTATTACTCCTCCATAGACTCTCTCATCTCAATGGTTCTACTTCCCAAATCAATTGGCATAGCCTGTTTCCTTTATCTAGAAAGCTTATGACCCTAGAAACCACACTGCCATTTTGAAATTCTGCCAGTGGACTCCAGGCCATTGTACTCCCTTGGTTGTCCTTCTTCCTCTGTGTTCTTTGCCAACCCTTCATTTTCCTCTTGGCCTATCGTCACTATGAGAATGAATAATAAGTAATGATGGTAACGATTTATAACAGTGACTAAAACAAATTACTTACTACAAGCCAGGGACTGGTATTCAATCATTAGATCTTCACATCAGCTCAGTGAAGCAGATTCTACTGTCATGCCCGTGGTGAAATTGCCACACAGAGGTTAACTGAACTATTCACACTGACACCATTAGTAAGTAGCCAATGAAGGTCTGAACCCATAAAGTTTGGCTTTACAAATATTTGTAAACCTGATTTGGATTATCATTTCTAACACCTTTTAGATAACCTAACTTGTATGTTTTAAAATTCAGCTTATCAAGAAATATTTTCTATATTCACATACCTACTCCTCAACCTGTATCTTCTCCTGACTTTAACAATTATGCTATCTTTTCAGTCACCAACTCTAAACTCTTTGACTCCAACGACCCTCCCATCCACATCCTATTCTGTTCTTATTTGTACATTCCTATTAGGATAACTACATATTATTTTATTTGCCTCCATTTTTATCTCTAAATCACTTAGATATGGCAATAAAATTTATTGCCCTGTGATATAACTTTATGTCACTCCCTTGCTTGTGTCTTCAATGGCTCATTTGTTAATGAATTGAGAAACAGTTGTTTCAGTAAGGCATCTGAATCCCTCTTTATTCCAATCGCCTCAAGCTTTATGTGCTCTTCTTTAGTATATGCATTGTGTGATCAAGTTATTTCCCAAAACTCATGCAATTATTTCGTACATTCATAACTTTACTTACATCCTATGATCCATCTTCACTTTTCCCCAAGGCTACCTTTCAACATCATATATATTGGAATCCTATCCATTCCAAGGCCACCTCTCTTTCCCTTAAACACCAAACACACTTTATAGATTTTTTTATAGCACTTACCATACCATGCTTTAAACAATGGTTACTTACACCTAGACCTAGTAGAATCAAGCCTAGTATTTTACCAATAATAGATTTTCTTTCTTTTTTTTTTTTTGAGATGGAGTCTGACTCTGTTGCCCAGGCTGGAGTGCAGTGGCGTGATCTCAGCTCACTACAACCTCCGCCTCTTGAGTTCAAGCAATTCTCTCCCTCAGCCTCCTGAGTAGCTGCTATGACAGGTGTCCACCACCATGCTCAGCTAATTTTTTGTATTTTTAGCAGAGACAGGGTTTCAGCATCTAGGCCATGCTGGTCTTGAACTCCTGACCTCATAATCCACCCACCTGGGCCTCCCAAAGTGCTGGGATTACAGGCATGAGCCATGGTAACCAGCCCAATCATGGATTTTTAATAAATATTTTTCAGGTTCAGAGATAGATTTAAGATGGGCAATGAGCAAGTATTTTATGGGCAGACAAATAGATACTTTAAAGAAGAGCTTCATTTCTTTAGCACAGCTCTATTAATCAATTAAATAAATTACCTGTTTGTCTTACACACTAAGAAAAATAATGGTTCTACCAAGTTGTTTCCTAACTGATGCATTAAGTTTTTGCACATAGTATATACTTTGGAATATTAAGTATAAAGTATTATGATGAATATTGACTAGGAATCTGTATTGGAAACTGTGAGTTCTCTTCCAAATCTATTTTGCTGTTTTTATTTGGCCAAGTATATTTGGCCAGCCAAATTGCCACCTTGCTAACATACATCTCTAGTCACTCCTGCAGCTAAATAGTGTCATGTAACAAAGTCTTAGCCAAGGACATGTGAGTAAAAGTGCTGTGTAGTATGTCCATGGAGTCTTCTTAAAAGATCGGAATACCCCTGCTCTCCTCTCCTTACCCTAGATCTGCTGCTTGAAATACAGATGATGTGGATTGAACCCTAGAAGCCATCTTTGACAATGACAGTGAAATGGGGAATCAGGAAACAAATAGTAGTGTGAGTCCCAGAAAGCTCTAGAATAGCCTTACTAGCTCCATTTTAGATAAGAGGAAATAAGATACATAAAGATGAAAACCCTTGCCTAAGTTTACATCCTACTAAATAGCAGAGGTAGACTAGAATCCAGGGAGTCTAACTCCAGAGTGAGCATTCTTAGCCATTATGTGATACAGCCTCCTCAAATGCTCACTGCAATTTATTATGTATTGCATATAATATTCTAATTGGTAGGCTAAGTAACCAAACAGAAATGAATCTTCTCAGAATATTAATATACTTAGTAAGATAGAATTGGATCTTAAGTGTGAGATTAGAAACAGCATTTTTAAATTGTCATGGAGAAGGGGAAAAAACACTAAAAGTTGGGCCAAGTTAAATTGCTGTAATAAAGAGACACTGCTCATTCAAATACTGATTTTTAATTCTTCAAGAAGTGAAGAATATACTAAAGAAGCATTCTTAGCCTGCGCAGTGGCTCACGCCTGTAATCCCAGCACTTTGGGAGGCCAAGGCAGGTGATCACAAGGTCAAGAGATCAAGACCATTCTGGCCAACATGGTGAAACCCCATCCTACTAAAAATATAAAACTTAGCTGGGCATGGTGGCATGTGCCTGTAGTCCCGGCTACTCAGGAGGCTGAGGCAGGAGAATCGTTTGAACCGGAGAGGCAGAGGTTGTGAGCTGAGATCGCGCTACTGCACTCCAGCCTGGTAACAGAGGGACACTGTTTCAAAAAAACAAAAAGCCATTTTTAAAAATGTCAAATATTGACTAGTCACTTCTTACCTCTCTAGAAATAAGCTAATTGTGGTGTGACATCAGCTCATTGCAACCTCCATCTCCTGGGTTAAAGCAATCCTCCCACCTCAGCCTCCTGAGTAGCTGGGACTATGGGCATGCACCACCATGAGTGGCTAATTTTTGTATTTTTAACAGAGATGAGGTTTTAATATGTTGGCCAGTCTTGAGCTCCTGACTTTGACTGCTCTTGACCTCTCAAAGTGCTGGGATTACAGGTGTGTGTGGCTTATTTTGAAGATGATTATTGGTAAATTCGTAGCCATGAAACAGTTCTGTAGTTGTATGCAATTTAAAATTAACACAAAAGAGTTTTCATTTGTCATGAAGCTATTTGCAATGAGAAACAGGACAACCAGAGAGTTTTGTTGTTACATTAATGAGATTTTCAAGTAAGATACTAGAATATGTCCAATACAGATGACCGTCATGTTTTTAACAGTATTCTCATGCTCAGCCTGTATTTTCAACTATATTCAGTTTACTAGTAGTCATCAAAATTCCTCTGTACAAGACACCACATAATTTCAAAGTCCTTTCAAGTATTAGGTATCATGAGTTATTAATTACAAATTATCTTTTAATCTAATAGTATTTAAACTGAGAAATATTTGGAAACTTTTACATTTTTTTCTCAGAAAAAAAGGAAAATTTTACAGCAAAAAGTATGTCCATTGCAAAGGAAAGAAGTGTCACATTTTTAATTTTTTCATGGATATGACTGTGATAAAAGCAAGGGGCTTTGTCCAAATGTAATAACTAAAGCTCACCTGTATTCATTGTATCCAACTCTTTTTGTGTAATTCTAACTATGGAAGCTGGAGATGCTCTTGTAAAACTTGTTGTCATGACAACAAAATCCCAAAGAAATGATGCAAGACTGTGTGCGAAGGAAGTATTCATGACATGATTTAATAGAAACATGCTTCGGCTATCCACTACAGCCCTATTTTTCAGCTTATATTATTTTAACATCTAACAAAATTTCCATCTGGCATAACTCTTTAATGAATATGCTAAGACTAGTGATTATTTTCAGCTTCCTTTTACCAACTGTTATTTATAACAAGTAGAAAATAAGGTTAATAAAATTTGTCACCCTTTATAAGTCATGAAATACTTTTCTTGGCTGATTATCCTTGGTTTGATCTGAAGAAACTCCTTCAAACATCCTCTCATAGGTTTCTCTACAAAGGTAAGTTTTGAAGCTCTGGGCAAGAGGAATTTGTAAGAAAGTAAAGATTTATTAATAGTATCTAACAAAGATGAGAAAATACAAAGTGAAAAGGTGAAAATAATAATTTTAAATAACAAAGCATACTTCTTGTTGCACACACACACACACACACACACACACACAAACCTTCAAAACCAGTATCAAAAAAGAAAACTTTCTGCTACTTGAATTTTTTAGATTTTAGATTCTAGACTCTAAAATGAGAACAAAATTTGAATAAATTTCAAAATGTAAAATATGGGTGACACCTTCCAATTTTGGGAAAAATTAAGGAAAATAAATTTTGGGAAAACAGTATGGAGATTCTTTAAAGAATAAAAGTGGGACTACCTCAATCCAGCAATCCCACTACTGGGTATCTTCCCAAAGGAAAATAAATCAGTATATGAAAACGACACATGCACATATAGCAGCACTCTTCACAACTGCAAAAATATGGAATCAACCTAAATGCCCATCAACCAAGTGAATAAAGAAGATATGGTGTATATACATATTTATAAAATATACAAAAATGGTATATAGTAGTGGAATACTACTCAGCTGTAAAAAGGAACAAAATAATGTCTTTTGCAGCAACTTGTTTGGCACTGGAGGCTATTATTCTAAATGAAGTAACTCAAGAATGGTAAACCAAATGTCATATGTTATCACTTATAAGTGGGAGCTAAGCTATGAGGATGTAAAGGCCTAAGAATGATATAGGCCTTTGAGGATTTAGCAGGGAAGGTTGAGAGGAAAGTGAGGGATGAAAAAGTACATGTTGGGTAACGAGTACCCTAAAATCTCAGAAATCATCACTAAAGAACTTATTCATGTAATCAGAAACCACCTGTGCCACAAAAACAATTGCAACAAAAATAAAAATTCATAACAAAGGAAATTACGAAAAACTTTGTAATTTTCCTGTTCAATGCTTCTTATTACTTTCTTACTCTCTTCTTATATAAGAGCTTAACACTTACTCTGGGGTTCTTCTCATTGTAACTATAAACCATCTCATGAGTCCCCTCTTTGCCTTGTATCAAGAGTTTTAATACCTAACTTAATATCTAGCTGTACATTTTGCTCTTGCCAAGTTAAACTCTTCTTTGTTTCATGAAGATGGCTATAACCACCCAGAATCTTCCTTCATTTCTAACAGTTTTAGTCAGTGTAATAAGGCAAGAAAAGACATATAAATCAGAATGGGAGAGGTAAAACTGTCCCTATTCGCAGATGACATGACTATCTACATAAGAAATCTCTAGAATGGTTTGAAAACACTCCGAGAACGAAGGAGTCAATTTGGCAAGGCCAGAGAATACAAGATAAACATACAAAAAATAATTATATTTCTATACAATAGCAATAAACAAGTGGAAACCAAATTAAAAATACAATACTGTTTGCAATCACTCAAAAAAGAGAAAATGACTTAGATGTAAATCCAACTAAATGTGTACAGGATTTGTATTTTGAAAACCACAAAAGTCTGACTAAAGGTATCAAATATCTCTGAATAATGAAGACATATCCTATATACATGAATTGAGACTTAATATAGTAAATATGTGGATTTTGCTCAAATTAATATACAGGTTTAATACAATTTCTATCAAAATCTCAATGAGCTTGTAAAGTAGCTATAGACAAGATTATTCTACACTTTTTGGGAAAGCAAAGAAACTAGAATTTCTAAATAGGCCAGACACAGTGGATCACACCTGTATTCCTTGCATTTTGAGAGGCCAAGGTGGGTGGACTGCCTGAGCTTAAGAGTTTGAGACCAGCCTGGGCAACATGGCAAAACCCTGTCTTTACGAAAAATACAAAAAATTAGCTGGGCATGGTGGCACATGACTGCAATCCCAACTACTGGGAAGGCTGAGGCACAAAAATCTCTTGAACCCAGGAGGTGGAGGTTGCAGTGAGCCAAGATCACACCACTTCACTCCAGCCTGGGTGACAGAATGAGACTCTGTCTCAAAAAAAAAAAAAGAAAGAAAGAAAGAAAAGGAAAGAAAAGAAGAAACAAAGATGAAGAAGGAAAAAAAAAACAAGAATAAATTGTGAGAAATTACTCTACCAATCCTGTCTTATTATATAGCTTCAGTAATGCAGATCATGTGGTATTGGTAGCATGATAAATGCATAAATAAATGGGGCAGGTGAAGAAGGCTAGTGGATGTTTTATAAAAGTGCAAAGACAATTCAGTGGAAAAAGGATTAACTTTTTGACAAATGGTTCTGGAATAACAGTTGGACATCTTTGGGCAAAAAAAGTAAACCTGAATCTAAATCTCACAGCTTTTACAAAAACTGACTCAACAGGAGCCATAGATTTAAGTGTAAAACATAAAAAATCTAAAATTTTTATAAGTTAACTTAGAAGAAAATCTTCAGGACCTAGAACTTCATGAAAAGTTCTTAGACATGATTGTAAAACCACTAGATATTTTTAAAAATCTATAAATTGGACTTAATTACAATTAAATTAAATACCTTTGCTTTATGAAAGACTGTCAAAAGACAAACCATAGATTGAGAGAAACCACTTGCAAACCACACATTCAACTAATGGTTCATATTTAGAATACATAACTCACTGTCTAAACTTAACAGTAAAAAATATGTATATATATATATATATATATGTGTGTGTGTGTGTATCTATATTCAGTTGGAAAATGACAAATACATGAAGAGACATTTTTCTGAAAATGATATACTGATGGTAAATAAGAACAAGAAAAGACATGCAACATCACTAGCTAATAGAGAAATGCAAATTAATACCACCAAGAAATATTATCCTTACACATCTATCAGTACAGCTCAAGCAAACAATAGCAATGATACCAAATGCTAGCAGGGAATGGGGAAACCGGACCTCTCATGTTGCTAGCAGGACTGTAAAATGCTCCAGTCACTCTAGAAAATGGTTTGTTTCTTCAAACACTAAACACACTTACCGTAAGACTCAGCAATTTGTATTCCTGAATACTTATCCAAAATGAAGCTAAGGTTCCCACAAGAGAGCTGTATACAATTGTCTCTAAGACCCTTATTTGTAATAGCCTAAAACTAGATATAACCAGAATGCCCCTCAATGGCAAAACAAACTATGGTATGCCCATATTGTGGAACATTACACAACAATGAAAAGGAATAAGCTTTTAAAATACACAACAACTGGGTGGATCTTAAGGGTATTATGCTGAATGAAAAATGCCAATCTCAGAAGTTCCCATACTGTATGATTTTATTTATATAAAACTTTGAAATGACAAAATTATAGGTATGGAAAATAAATTTGTAGTTATCAGGGTTTGGGGATGGTGAGAATGTGCCAGGATTTGGGGTGGACTAGAAGGTATTAGCATAAAGGAGCTCCTTGTGGTGAAGGAGTAATTCTGTATTTTGATTACAGTGGTGGTTACACAAATCAACTCATGTGACAAAATTACTTAGTACTATAAATGCATATTGTACCAATATCAAAGTCCTGGTTTTGCTGGTTTTGATATTTTACTATAATTAGATAAAATGTAACTACTGGGGGAAGCTGGGTGAAGGATGCACTGGACCTCTCTGTTTTACCTTCTAACTGCCTGTGAATTGATAAGTATTTCAAACAAAAAGGGCAACTTAAAAAATTGGTGATAGATTTTTAAGAATTTACATATATGTTTGAATGGAAAAGGTGTTAAAAAGGCTTTGCAGCCCTATTTCAGAAGGGTGTTACTAAATGATGGTAAATTTTATTCACTAGCAGACAATAAAAATGGGTGGGGGAAGTTGTCATCTGCCATACTTGTGAATAGCACAACACTCACAAAAGCTAGAAAATAAAAGGATACATGTGTATTTCCTATAGGCCACATTTATTTTTCAATCTAATTTATATCCAGTAGGATAATATAGTTTCCATAAACTTTAACTCATAACAGTTAATGATAGACTCTGAAAAAAGCATAGGTAATATGGTACCTTATTATATTCACACTCAGAAAAATTAGTATGTCAGAATTAGAAATTGTATCCATCACTCTAACATCCTTCATTTCTGAACTAAGGCAAGCCATGCTCTTGACCATTAGTTGCATCATTGAGACTCAAGAGTTTGCTTTCTGTCCACCTGCTCTCCTGCTCCCAGCTCACCTTAAGATCCACCCAAATGGTTGTGTATATTAATAGCTTATTCCTTTTCATTGTTGCATAATGTTCCACAATACGGGCATACTGTCATTGGTTTCACCATGGAGGGGCATTTTGGTTGCTTCTAATTTTAAGCTATTACAAATAAGGCTTCTATGCACAATTGTGTACAGCTTTTTTGTGGAAACATTAGTTTCATTTTGGATAAATATCCAGGAGTGCAAATTGCTGAGTCTTACGGTATGTGTATGTTTAGTGTTTTAAGAAACAAACCATTTTCTAGAGTGACTGGAGCATTTTACAGTCCTGCTAGCAACAGGAGGGAATACAAATGCAGGTAGACCACAGCACGCATGCTCTCATTTGGAAGTCTGAGGATGATTATTTCTGCAATCACTATTTTCTCTGCATCCTCACCCCATTCCTTCCACTCGTACTTCGTCCCTTATATTATTTGTATACCTCTCAGCATCCTACCTTGTATTCTAAGCTCCTCTGAAGGCAAGACTTCTCTCCCATATGCTTCTGTATCTCCCCCTTTTAATGCATAGTAGTTTTATGTAGTATAAATCTAATACATGTCTGTAAAATAAAACACATTTGAAAAATTACAATAAAATTAAAATGATATATATTGGTAATTCCACATATTCAATAATGTTATTAGCATCATACCAGAGTATACAGGGGTTATCTCTTCATTTTAACATTTGAACCAAAAGGTACAAATCTGAAGAAACCTGAAAATACTGAGTAGAAGGCAGTCTCTCTGGGAGTCAGACAGTGAGGTATTAAAATATTCATTCACCATTTTATGATATTGACATTTAACAATGTTAAGATAACATTCAACATTTGTTTAGTCAACAAATAATGACTGATTACATTCTACACATGTGGCTCTTTGTTAGATCCTGGAGAAACAAGAGTGTCCAGGAAATGTAGCCTTGGCCTTCACAAAATCAGCTTACGGGTTAGTAGAGTGAGAATGGGATTTAATTTTGTGAACTGGTGGGAGCCCAATCTGCAATTTACAGGTGCAGGACAAATGTATTTAGAAATAATCTAGTCTGGCGTCCCAGAATTGTGAAACACTTTTCAAAGGGCGTCTTATTTCAAAGCTTCACTGTGGCTTGAAGTGTTGCAGGTAAATGCAAGCCAGAGATATCAAATCTCCCCAACTGTGAACAATTCTGCTTTGCTCAGAATAGTTCATGCTCTTTTACATCAAGTCATTCTGGAAAAATGACCCTTAGCCAACAAGTCAAAAGAAAAGCAATAGTATACTTCCCTCAACTTTTCAGGAATGAGTTTACAACACAAAGCAACAAAGACTTTTAAATTCCGCATTCTTATAATTCTTAAGTTTGTGAAACAAACTATATTTTTAAAACAGAATATTGTTACATAGCCATATCACCTTCTTTACAGAGCCAGAAAAATATTTTTATTTTAGTTTAATTTAAAAAACAATGCACCAAAGAAAAGAAAAGCCCACTGAAGAAACTAGGGGATAGAACTCCAACTAAGTAACTTTTCCATAAAATAAAGGATCTGACTGAGAGCTTGAAAAGTAAACCAGCCCAAGATATTGAGTTGCTTGAATTGCAAAGAATAAATCTTGCCTAGATGTGCAGCTATAATTTTTTTTAATTGTACTTTAGGTTCTGGGATACATGTACAGATCATGCAGGATTGTTGCATAGATACATACACGGCAAGGTGGTTTGCTGCCTTCCTCCCCCCATCACCTATATCTGGTATTTCTCCCTACATTATCCCTCCCCACCCTCTCTACCGCCCACTGTCTCTCCCCTAGTCCCCCCCAACTGGCTGCAGTATGTGATGCTCCCCTCCCTGTGTCCACGTGTTCTCATTGTTCAACACCTGCCTATGAGTGATACCATGTGGTGTCTGATTTTCTGTGCTTGTGTCAGTTTGCTGAGAATGATGGTTTCCAGATTCATCCATGTTCCTATGAAGGATACGAACTGATCATTTTTTATTGCTGCATAGTATTCCATGGTGTATATGTGCCACATTTTCTTTATCCAGTCTATTGTTGATGAACATTTAGGTTGGTTTCAGGTCTTTGTTATCATAAACAGTGCCACAGTGAACATACATGTGCATGTGTCTTTATAATAGAATAATTTATAATTCTTTGGGTATATACCCAGTAATGGGATTGCTGGGTCAAATGGTACTTCTATTTCTAGGTCCTTGAGGAATCGCCACACTGTCTTCCACAATGGTTGCACTGATTTGCACTCCTACCAACAGTGTAACAGTGTTCCTATTTCTCCACATCCTCTCCAGCATCTGTTGTCTCCAGATTTTTTAATGATCGCCATTCTAGCTGGCATGAGATGGTATCTCAATGAAGTTTTGATTTGCATTTCTCTAATGACCATTGATGATGAGCATTTTTTCATGTTTGTTAGCCTCATAGATGTCTTCTTTTGAAGTGTCTGTTCGTATCCTTCATCCACTTTTGAATAGGCTTGTTAGTTTTTTTCTTGTAAATCTGTTTTAGTTCTTTGTAGATTCTTTGTAGCCCTTTGTCAGATGGGTAGATTGCACAAATTTTTTCCCATTCTGTTGGGTGCCAGTTCGCTCTAATGATTATTTCCTTTACTGTACAGAAGCTCTGGAGTTTAATTAGATCCCATTTGTCTATTTTGGCTTTTGTTGCCAATGCTTTTGATGTTTTAGCCATGATGTCCTTGCCTATGCCTAAGTCCTGAATGGTTTTGCCTAGGTTTTCTTCTAGGGTTTTAATGGTGTTTAGGTCTTCAATCCATCTGGAATTGATTTTAGTGTAAGGTATCAGGAAGGGGTCCATTTTCTGCTTTCTGCACATTGCTAGCCAGTTTTCCCAACACCATTTATTAAACTTGGAATCCTTTCCCCATTGCTTTTCTCAGGTTTGTAAAGATCATATGATTATAGATGTGTGGTGTTGCTTCTGAAGCCTCTGTTCTGTTCCATTGGTCTATGTCTCTGTTTTGTTACCGGTACCATGCTGTTTTGATTACTGTGGCCTTGTAGTATAGTTTTAAGTCAGGCAGCATGATGCCTCCAGCTTTGTTCTTTTTGCTTAGGATTGCTTTGGCTATGCGGGCTCTCTTTTGGTTCAATGCTATCCCCATCAAGCTTGCAATGAACTTCTTCACAGAACTGGAAAAAACCACTTCAAACTTCATCTGCAACTATAATTTTTTAGATGCTTTACTTTTAAAGTTTTTTATACTTTAATCTAGCATTTATTACCCACATGAATGAATGAATGCTAGACTACACTATAAGAATAGTTCAGAATAGGAATGTAAAATTCCTCCTGAATTCTTTTCAAAAATCAGTTTTTGAGATTAATAAAATCTCCTCTCTTTAAGATAAAAAAACCTTTTGAGATTAAAATTTTTGGTACCAGACTGCTTTGCAGCACCTATTAAGAAATAGTATAAGTGGGTTCCTTGAAATAGTCAATTGTATTAAGCGAGGAAGAAAACTTTGTAATTTAAGGCAATACCTCCCAAAAGTGCTAATGCCCTGATCCCCCTTCCCAATAATTCACTAAAATATCTGAAAATAACGTAGTCTTACAGCTCAGATATCAATTAATTGTCAACTTACTGGGACTGAAAAATAGTGGCAATGAGAGGCAAAAAGAAGGTGAGAGATTTAAACATTCTCTCATTACATTATATTCAAATACACCTTTCACCAAAGAAGATATACAAAGGACATAAATAAAGATGCTCAAGATAATTAATCATTAGGAAAATACACATTTAAACTACAGGCGATACCACTATAGACCCACTAAAATGTATCCCAATCAGAAAGGCTGATAATACTAGGTGTTAGCAAGGATGTGGAGAAACTGGAACCATTGTCTGTGTTGTTAAAAGGAATGTGAAATAGTACAGTCATTTTAGAAAATAGTTTGGTATTTTCTCTAAAAGTTAAACATACATCTACCAAAGGTCCCATTAATTTCACACCTACATATCTGCCCTTGGCAAACGAAAATATATAACTGCAAAAGGCATTATTTATAAAGCAAACAAAATTAGAAATAATTTCAATGTCTGTCAACTGGTAACTAGGCAAAGCGGGGTATAACTGCGTGTTGAAATACTCAGTAATAAAAATGAACTGCTGGCACATTCAACAACATGGCTTTACTTCCACAACATGGTTTAAGTAAAAGAAGTCTGGCACCAAAGCCTGTATATTGTATGATTCTATCTAAATGAAATTTCTGTTAAAGGCAAATCTAAGGAAAGAGAAAACATGAGAGGATTGCCTGAAGCTTGTGAGGGGAGTGAGGGCTGACAATGGATATGAGGGACCAGTCTGTGGTAACAGAAATGTTTTAGAACTGGATCATGATGATGGTTGCACACCTATCTGAATTTACTAAAACCCATAGTGTTGTATACTTATAGTGAATACATGTATGCTACTTAAACTATAATGAAGGTATTAACAGGCAATAACCTTTCACAATGCAAGCTTCTCCAGTAGACCTCACTGGTATCAGTGTACCAATACCAGATGTAATTAGTTTGTAAACAAAGTGTGGCTCACTGTCAGGATGAAGGGAAGCAAGATTCCTAGAGTATAGACATAGTTTTAAGACCCACCTCTTCCCAAAGAAATAAGAGTGGTAACTATCAAGCTAAGATGATTAGTTGCCACATAAGCTTATTTCATTTATGTGAGTGAGGTGTATGTGTATGTAATTATGTAGGAGCCATCACATTCAGTCAGATTTGCAATAATAGTAGTAATGGAAACATAAATATAAGCAGAATTCTCAATGAGCTTTTCCACTGACGTGCACAGGCAAGCCCATATCTCTGCCTCTAAGCACATCGTCTCTTTCCAAAGGTTGTTTAATGAGTGAGTCACAGCTGTGTACACATAAGAAAGGAAGGAGGGCAAGGCAGGGCAGGAATTCAGCTCAATTAAGCCACAGAACCTCCATTTAAAAATGATGCTAATGAGCCCAGAGAAGACATTTTTACCAACATTTATTAGATCCCCTACAATTTAAACTATAATAAACTGGATATTATAAAAAATAGGCTCACTTATAACTTGAGGGACACTTAAAAGAGTTACTTGTTTGTTGAGCAGATTCCTCTTCCAAAATAAAAACTCTTCCATTTTTTTCAAGTTACAAATTTCACATGAGAGAAGCTAGTAACCATATATGAATAAAGCATCAAAACTTAAATATCAAATAAAAAAGACACAAATATTCTGTAAAGTCTATTCTGAACGGAAAGTTAAGTATTGCACTGGGAATTTTTGCTTTGTCGTGGCAGAATATGTTTCTGCTCTATTCGGACAGAGGGACTGTGGGGTGTAGAGATTATATACAGACTGAAAAGGACCAGCATGGATCGGCCATGCCCTAACCCCCAGCCTCTATTGTAGTGTTTTGCACTATTTCTAGGGATGTTCTGAGTAGTTACTTTCTGAATAAGGCAACTTCAGAACGTGGCTGATTTGTGGGCCAAATCATTCACATAATGGTTTTTGTAACTTGAAAAGAGGAAGAAGCATGCTACATGGTCTAAATCAGGATATATCAACCTCAGCACTTTGGGCACTTGGGACAAGATAATACCTTGATTATGAGGGATGTTCCATTCATTGTAGGATGTTTAGCAGCGTCACTTGACTCTATCCATTAAATGCTAGAAGCACTGTTGCTTCTTTTAGACAGCCCAAAACACCCCCACAAATTGCCAATTATCTCCTAAGAACAAAATTGGCCCCAGTTGAGAACCACTGATCTACACAATCATTTCAAACTCTTTGGAGTAGTGAAAAGATTGTATAGAAACTTTGCAAAAGATAATTCCCTTCACTGTTGAATTGTCCAGAAACTGTGAATCTACGGATACCTGAAAATGCAAAGTATCCTGAAAAGTAAAGACATTTGCAAAGAGCAAAGTATCATTACTTCAGTTTCATTGCATCAGCAAACTCCAGCATTAAGAATGGGGAAAGAGGGAAACATTTGATCTAAACATTTAAATTGGATTTAAAGAGAGATTACTACCTGGCTGATGCCCATCTAAGCTAAACTAATCACCTTTATTAGGAAATCATAGCAACATGTCAAAAGACAAAAACCAAAATGTATACATAGAGGATCACTACATTTGACTACAAAGCCTTACCATATACAGAGATCTTCATTTAATTAAACCATCAACGTGAGAGTAGCCAAAATGTGCTAATTTTTGATGAGCAGTGTTAGTTGATGGACACTAAAATTCTCCTCAATAAAGTGAATTATCATTCTGGTCTAGTGGCCTCCCATTCACCTCATTGGTGAGGGAGGAATCCCTCACTCTAAATAATACAAGATGGCCAAACACCAAACCCTGGACCAATGAAACAGCAATTTGTTAGTCACATATACTCACAGCCCAGAGGAGAAGACATCCCATGCCATGTAGGGTCACACTGGGGTTGGACTCAGAACAATCAGGGGCTGTGATGAGGTACACTTTGCAGTAACAAGGGGGTGTGATGACCCCTGGTTCCCACAGGAGAATGTGATTGAGTTGTTTGAAGAAATTTGTTGGATGGAAAGAAAGTGCAAGCCTGTTAGGTTGCAGACTGTGGAGTGCAGGTGATCTGACTAACAAGGAAACTAGCCAGGTGGAAGCCTTTTCACTGGGGGTCAGGTAGACACATCTGGCAGGAACAGGGGAACTTATGGTTAGGTCTTTGGGTCCCAGTGAGGCACAAAGATATCAAGGCATCACTCGGAATTTTCCACCATATAATACACATTCTCAGGGAGTTGGAAGTGTTTTATGATGTCTCACTCATTTTGAATGCAAAGAGACTACCAAGTGTTAGATATATCCTCCTGCATGACTTAGCTGTACTGAAGCTTCAAAACAGGAATGAGTCTTAAAGAAACAGACTTGAACTACCCCAAGCATTCTTTCAAGACTTTTAAGAGTAGTAGCTATACCGGGTATAGTGCACACTTCTAAGCACTGCAAGGAGCCATAAAAGAAGAAGGAACACAGCCCTTTCCTTTAAGTAGCTCATGTATACATGACCATAGTGTCCTGCACAGACATCAATGCTCACGTGGGACTTTTTCACATAGGTCATCGCGCAAAGAAGAAACGAAGTGAATGACTTGAATTATAATACTTTATATCTGTAAATAGAACATACATGAAGGTAAACCCTAACATTTTTCCTGTTTTAGGAACTTCA
Source organism: Callithrix jacchus (assembly GCF_049354715.1). Taxonomy (NCBI): domain Eukaryota; kingdom Metazoa; phylum Chordata; class Mammalia; order Primates; family Cebidae; genus Callithrix; species Callithrix jacchus. The sequence continues at coordinate 97,391,237 of NC_133509.1, forward strand.
GCACAAGGACAAAACCCTGGAATTCTGTAATCAGATGACGAATCCTCCAAAAGAGTAATTTTTACATTTATTTTATTTTGATAGGTCCTGATGTAAAAACCAAGTGCCTAATGCAGGTCTGAGAGTCACTTTGAGGCAAATAAGATCTGAGAGTCAGAGATCTGAGTCTGAAAACTTCTTTTCTGATACTTTCTAGCTATGTGAGGTTATAAGGGGTTATCACCCAGAGCCTATGGGCTTATCTCTCTAATGAGGTTGTTAGAAGCATTATACGTGAAGGTGTCTTAGACTGACAAATAGTAGATATTTCTACTTATCCAAACATCTGTATATAATATGCAAAATTGTAAGCATATTGGTTCTATTTCCAAGTCAATTCAATAAAACAACACAAACACACAAGATGCAGCTCTGGAAAAGTTGCAGACATCCTGCTAGGGCGTAGAAGGGAGGCAGTTTGATTGAAGGTATTGATGTTAAACATGTTTCCTGTGTCATGTCATGTTAGGTAGAAACATTTTAATTTGTCAGCTCCAACATTATGCCCTCACTGTATCTAAATGGGTCAGAGTCTTAAATTAACTAAACATCTAGTGGCCTCTGTACATCTTTAGCATGAACTTTGGGAATTGATCTTACAGCTCTGAATCTTAAATTGGGAAGAACTCTGTAACAGCATCGAATGCCTACTATGTGTAATGATCTTATCCAATTTTGACAAGTAAGTGTGAAAGTCAAACTGACTAATAGCACCGCTATCTATAGAATTTCAGATCAGTAAAACTGGGACTGTATTTTTTCTACAGCCTATTTGGTAATAGGTTCTTTAAATGAGTATTTATTTCCTGAAGTGTGGAAATCAAGGAAAGGGTATTATAGTGTTTGTGTTTGTTCTCTTGGGTTGACAAGAAGGTAAAAGCACTCCAGCTGTCGTGTTTCAACAACCTCTAAACTTGTTCAATTTTCTCTATATATGATTGAAAAGATCTTGGAACTTCACTAGGAGCTGTGTGTGAGTATATGTTATGAAGATTTATGGCTCTTTCTCAATAAGTTCTGGAATCTACCCTTGACTACTGAGAAAATCAATGGCAAATAGAAAGAACCTCAAGCTTTGTATAACCCATTATGTTTTTCAAAGCATTTTCACTGCTATTATCTTATCTGATCTGGTCCCAACCTACCGTAAGCTATACAAGGAATAACACTAGCAGAGGAAAGAAAGAGAAGAGAGGCTCCTGGCAATTGCACTAGCTCAGAAGTTGCTTATTTGCTGCTAATGTCCTGAAAGGCAAAACCCTTCCCTGCCCTCTTTCCACTCAGTCTTTTCCTTTCAGGATGTTCAATGGCAATTGTTGGAAATCTTGCTTTCATCCTCCCTTTTCTCCTCGGGCGGGCGGAGAGTCACAGAGCCATCAGCTTAAGGTTGCCTGCAGAGTGTTCGTTCTTCTCTTTCTGCTCATAGCAGAATGGAAAACTACAGGGAAGGAAAGACAGTGTTTGCATGCAGAAGTGAAAGAGCGAGGCCTCTGAAAATCTGCTCCCTGCTCTCCTTACCTGAGCCGTAAACATTTCGGGGAAGAATGTTAAGAATGGAGAATTTAAAGAAAGCATGAGAGAGCTGAAATTCTCCCCTCTCAGGTATTATGCTTCCTGACACTCCTGCCAATGAGTGGATTCCATAGTGCAAAGGTCATTAACATGAAGAATTTCAACAGAATCTTGCTGCTTGTCTCTTAATAGGTTATACACAATTGTGGAAGACAACTCTAAGGTCTACACTTTGGCTGGAGCTGAATTTGGTCAGTGTGGTGTGCCTAGAACAGTATCATACCTGGGAGGAATGTTTGTTGATGGGTTGATTTACCACAGGTGATAAGTTGCTAGCACTTTTCCACCAGCCACTGATGGTATTGAATACTGTTGTTTATAAATTATGAACATATTTTTTCTTTTCATGGAAATATTCTCAGAGAATTATAAAAAACAAGGAAGATGTCATTCCCAAACACACACACACACACACACACACACACACACACCCCCTTCAAGACTTAAGCTAAGCTTGGGTGCCAAGAGGACAGTAGAATCAGGTGAGATGGAAAGCTGTATTTGATGCACCCATATGGACCCACAGGAGGCAGGAAACCCAGAAGTTCCAGTTCCTGCTCCACACTGAGTGATCCAGGATGGTCAGCATCCAGCCAATCATTATTCAGTCTTCTTGAACTCTGAGTCAACTCTGTATCCTTAGCCAGATACAACACATAACCTGTCTAGTTCTGATTCTAAAACTCAGGTAGACAGTATCATGAGTGTAGAATGTAAAATTACCATCTTCAATATCAAAGGGAGAGAGTACACCTTTTATGAGATATCAGTTGTTTTGTAATTTAAGAAAACTGGAATAAAGGGCACATAAATGACATAGTTGAACACATAACTATCCTTTCTGCGATATTCAGAGATGAGACTAGTAACACTTTCAGTAGCATTAGCGAAAGAGTGTGTGTGTTTGTGTGTGTGTGTGTGTGTTTGTGTGTGTGTATTACACTGTGAAAAACCAGATGGCGGCCGGGTGCGGTGGCTCAAGCCTGTAATCCCAGCACTTTGGGAGGCCGAGGCGGGTGGATCACGAGGTCAAGAGATCGAGACCATCCTGGTCAACATGGTCAGACCCCCGTCTCTACTAAAAATACAAAAAAAATAGCTGGGTGTGGTGGCGTGTGCCTGTAATCCCAGCTACTCGGGAGGCTGAGGCAGGAGAATTGCCTGAACCCAGGAGGCGGAGGTAGCAGTGAGCCAAGATTGTGCCATTGGACTCCAGCCTGGGTAACAAAAGGGAAACTCCATCTCAAAAAAAAAAAGAAAAACCAGACGGCATGTGATATAGTAAAATAAACACTGGATTGGGAGTCAAAACAACTGAATTTTAATCCCAACAATGCCCAACTTTAATCAGCAAAGTTGTCACTATACATACAACTTCGGAGAATTGCCTACCCTCTCCAATTCTTTGTTTCTTCATTTCTCAAATTAGGTGGGGGTGCTAATTCATTCCAAATGCCCCTCTTGGCTACAAAAGGTTAATTCTCCCTCACTCATCTTAGACATATCCTTATTTAATCAAATTTAAAACATGTTACACTGATTTTCCTAGATTAAACAAAATATACCTGACTTGATATAGAAAACTTGGTGTTTTCAACAATCTTACAGGAAGCAAAAGCCTCCTAGCTGGGTGGAAATTGAAGGAGCTAACCACAAGTTTGAAGGTTAGAAGGTTAAAGCATGCCCTATTTTTCATCACATTCCTTGAGGAAAACATCCTATGGGACAAAAACTTCTGTCTCATCCTGGCTCTTAATGGTATTTGGCACTTGGGTATTTTCTCACACATCAACATAAGTATTATCATGTTTTGAAAATTCATATATTTTATTTTTGAGATGGGAGTTTTGTTCTTGTCACCCAGACTAGAGTGCAATGGCACAATCCTGGCTCACTGCAACCTCCAATTACTGGGTTCAAGTGATTCTCCTGACTCAGCCTCCCTAGTAGTTGGATTTACAGGCACCTGCCACCACACCTGGCTAATTTTTGCATTTTTAGTAGAAATAGGTTTTCAACATGTTGGCCAGGCAGGTCTCGAACTCCTGATCTTAGGTGATCCAGCCCCCACTCAGCCTTCCGAAGTGCTGGGATTACAAACATGAGCCACCATGCTTGGCTGAAAATTGGTATCTTTCTTAATTGAGTTATAACCACAGAACTTACAAGGAAAGATTGCAATTTATTGTTGACTGTGTATGCAGGCCTGGGTAAGAAAAGAAGAAAGAAAGAAGAGCAAAACAAACAGAAAGTGGAGAAAGCATTAATTACTGATCATTTGTGTAGAAAGTTTCACTTCACTTTGACAATCCATTTTGTTATCTGTGATCATCATACCCTTGATTCCTATATAATTGAAAACTAACTCTAGAATCCTCTACTTATATTCTAATATATCCAAAGAAAAGACAAAGCTTTATTTGGTTGCTCTGTAATGAAAATGTAATTTTACATAGCCATAAGTATGAATAACTTTTCAGTGATATCCCAAAAAGTGTCCCTTAAACTTGTTATTTTTTAGTTAGAAAAAAAAAAAAACTGCAGTTCTCATGTCACAGACATCATATGTTACATATTCAGCTCTTGTTTTTTAATAGGAATTTGAAAAAGCCATTTATATTTTTTTAAATGAGAAAAAGTATACTTTTATTCCATGTATGTTTGCCCTTTAAGTCTCTAAATGTCACTGCTCAGTAAAAGCTTGTTATGGTACTAATAGAATTTTAGAAATATTGATAGAGAAACATTTTTTTAAAATCCTGCTTTAAAATAAGGATTTCTCCAAATTCCTATTTGGATTTGCTCATTATCTCTATCTTTCATGGTACAGAGAAATATTCTAATTTAACCAAATGTACTCCTGGAGCTTAAACTTGTAATCTCTGATATGATCCTACTTTAATTTTATCATTTACACTGTAACAATACAATGTATCAGAGGACAAATATGAAAGTTTAAAATAACATTGGCATTCTAATATATCAAAAGACTGTTTCCTCTAAACCTATTTATTTGTGTTTTAATATTGGGGAGTTTTTCACTTATTTAACTAAATTCAAAATAGCAATTTTCAACAAAGACCAAATTCAAATAAGTTCCATAAAATGCACATTTTATTCTGTATCATGAAAAAATATCCACATTTAAATAAAGTGTGAAAAAAAACCGAAGTTAGTCCTCCCTGATGAAATACAGTTTATTGTGCTGAAACCCAGAATTCCTCTGGGCTAAAAGCTTCCACCTGCCAATTTACTTTTCAAAATCACTGTTTCTTGAGAACAAACATTAAATAAAGTGATAATCACCACAAACTTCCCAGAAGCAGTTGAATTTTGATTACAATTATTTCATAATTGACCCTAAAGTCACAAAGTTAAAATATTTTCACACATCCTGTCAGCAATCAGGTGATAAGTCAACAGTACATACAAAATGTCTACAATATACATTGCAGTATCTTTAAGTAGAAAAAAGGATCTGCTTAGCATGAATCAGATTTTGAAAAGAGCCAGCAAATACCGCTTAGCATAATGTATTAAAAACATCTCACATGAAATGTTTGCATTGTTTCCTTTGTCAATGCATGAATCAATTATTTCCAGTGAATTAACCTTTAAAGGCAGAGGCATTTTTAATACCCCCAAATTCTCACTAATATGACTGCAGTGACAAAAACATTTAAGAAGTTGCAAAATTAATTCCCATAGTAACATTAGTGTTATAGGAAGGAATTTACATTGTAGTATACAAAATGTCACAACTAGTGTAAACAAAGCCACTAGAACATAGAATAAAAAGGACTCTATAGTTTTCAATATATCATAAATCTGCACATTTTGTGTTGTTTGAGTACCAAGCATTTCTAAAAGTCATTGCTCTTTCAACAAACTACAGTGGATGTTTTAGGGTGAAAAAATGATTCTAAACTGGTTTCCATTTTTAATGTATTATCACTTAAGAAATTTGTTCCTAATATGAAATGCATATTCCCTCTCGCTAACTGTGAACAGGTTCTAAGGTGGAAGGTGACTGCTTGATGGAAGATGCCGGTGCAGTCAACCCTAAGGAGATGTAAGTGAACACTACACTTACCCCTCTCTGATAAAGGGTCATAAGAATAGCAATGGTCTGGTGCGGTGGCTCATGCCTGTAATCCCAGCACTTTGGGAGGTCTAGGTGTGAGGATCACCTGAGGTCAGGATTTCGAGACCAGCCTGGCTAACATGGTGAAAGCCTGTTTCTACTAAAAATACAAAAAATCAGCCAGTTGTGGTGGCACACACCTGTAATCCCAGCTACTCTGGAGGATGAGGCAGGATAATCGCTTGAACCTCGGAGGTGGAGGTTGCAGTGAGCCGAGATCGCCATTGCACTTCAACTTGGGCAACAAGAGTCAAATTGTCTCAAAAAATATACATATAGCATTGTGAAAACATCCCTGCAGAGGTCAAAAAAGCAACCCTGATCACTATTTTTTCTAAAAATTAAATATGTTAGATAATCTTGATTTTAAATAAAAGTGCATTTGGACTTCGTGAAAGTTGACAGTTCATAGCTGTGACATAAAATACCAATATTAAATACTTAGGTCTATCAAACACTTTGACACGGAATTAAAAATGAATCTTTGTTGTGATTTTGCATAGTTTACTAGCTAGGTATTCTTCCTGTTTGCAGACTTGGCCTCATCAGGAATCTTTCTCACCATAATTTCGTTGACAAGGTTGAGGAGCAAATGAGGGATCCATGACAACAATGGGAACAACAGTAACCTTTGTGTTGCTTTTTGCCAAAGTCCAATTTCTCTAACTCAAGGGAGAGTCTGACCATAGCGGGAAGAGGTTACATTTTATATTATGAAATACGATTTAGCAGGGAATGAGGATAAAATTACTTAAATTAGTTATTATGGATATTCAGTCTGGTTTATTGAAGTGTCAAGGTGAATATTCTGGCTTTGAGTGCTTTTGGTCATTCACTAGTCAGTGATTCTGCATGATGCAGAAAGAGTGGTCAGATCTTTGTGGCTTTTTCCCATCAAAATGCAGCCCAACCAGCCAAGTGCTTAAGGGATTGCATCTGTAGGCCAGAACCAGAGGTTCTAAACTCACTGGTTGGTGGGAGAGCACTTCTTTCTAAAAAAGGCCCCAACATTTGACAAGCTTTCAAACTGCTTCCAAAGGTTTTGTTAAAACCTTAACCATGGTAATGAAAATGTGTCATCTTGAAAAACAAATAAACAAACGCTATTTAAAAGGCACCACACACAGAATATAACTCTGGCCATAAGCTGCACTTTCAGGTCTACAGTTCTTTGACCAACGGACTTTACAAGTAGTACAAGTCATGACCTCATTTAAATAATCATGCAGTGACAATGTAAAAGCCAGGATGGAAGTGAGCTGACTCTAAAAAGCTTTGGATAGTGTCAGTGGGGTCCTTCACAGTCATTACGTTAAAAGTAGGATTGTTCCTTTCTGTGATTAACTCCGGCTCAGTTACTAACCAAGTAAAAACAAGATGGTTTGGGCTGAAGGTTCCTGCATGTAGTGTTGGCATATCTTGTTTTTTCTCCTTATCTCAAGACACTTGCTTTAGAAATCTCAAAGGGTAAAACAAATCACATTCATAAAATTAACATTTTATCATCAGAGAAAGTTATTGAAACTCTCTGAAGTAAATATACATACAAGAGCTCATTAATTTTGGAAATAAGAACACAACTTGCCATTCTAAACAGAAATAGCTCATTTGGATAATGCATTTAATAGTGGTTTGGCCAAGAAGCCAATATCAGAGCAATCAATAAAAATATCTGAATAATCTACTTAAAACCCAATGAGTCAAAAAATAAATTTCAAAAATAAATTCCAGAGTCTCATCCAAATCCCACTATTATAAATAAAAAGGAATTATAGAAAAAAATCCTGAATGACTTTTAATTTCCTTAACCACTATGCATTACCTACCTCTTTAGGTTAAAATTCAACTGGAAAAGAAAATGTTCATACCAGTGACCATACGTCAAACATGCTTCTTATTTATAAGCAGATTTGACAGTTTACTTTGGCTGATGTCTTTCCACTGTTGGGAGAAGTGAATGAAAACTCCACTATTGGGACAGGGCACATTTTGCTTAAGACAGTATGATTTCAACCTCTGTCATTGACTCTGACCTACCAAAAAAAACCAAACAATTACATTCACATTTACATTATAGACTGCAATTTTTAAGAATTATTTAAAGAAATATTTAAAAGTATGTGTCTGGAAAAACTTAGACTAAATGGTTGAACTAGATAGTTCTTGTAATGTCAGTATTTTATGAAATAAAGTTTTCTCTCTAAGGTCTGACTGCCTGTGTTAGAAACTTAACTTTACCATGTAACAGGTATGCTCTCCTGGACAAGTTCCTTAACCTATACCTTCATAGAGTTGTTGCAAGAATTAAATTTGATAACCTAAATAAAATGCCTATCATAGTGAGCTCTTGATAAATATAAGCTTAGTCGACTTATTTAACTTCTAAGCCTAAGAGTAAGGAAGCAGGTAAATTCTACTCAGTCTTTTCTCAGCCCTCACCTTCATCATATTCCTAGTTCCAAGTCCAAATCGTCACTGGCCCTGACCCTCATAAAGCATGCAAACACATGGGTCTTAACCTAAAAATGAAGTGATAGAAAATCTCAAGTCAGAATACAGACCAAAACTTATAACACATAGCATATAGTTAAGAATGTTGTTATAAGAGTGTCTGCCCGTGTGGAATCATATATCTTGAATAGGTCATGATTATTTTAATATAAAAAGTTGAAGGATGAACTACTCTAGTTTTTATTTGTATAAATTTAAGGGGCACATATTTAGTTTCGTTACATAGATATATCAGTGAACTATCCTATACCTTGGATGCTTACCAATATGCATACTTTTTTCACAAAATTAAGAATTTCTCCCAAGCAGTATAAGTGGAATTAAGAAAAATCATAAAATTTACCTATCTTTCTCTTCTTTCTCTCTTCCCTCAGAGGATCCTCATTCTCTCTACGTTTATTTGATTTGTAGTTCTAAATTCCCAGATAAGTATCACATTTTATGCTTACATGCCACTGACTAATAATTATTTAGCAACTAATGCCTCAATCAACCTCTGACCAGAGAAATCTCTAAAACCTAAAAGAATATTTAGATAGAAATCACATTGCCATCAATCCCTGAAATCTCTTCTAAAATCTAGAAGAATATTTTGATAGAGAGTACATCATGGATACTCTTCTATGAAAGAATGAAAAGGTGATAATTTGTCATAATGTGATTTTCACCCGTAAGAAAGATAATTTTTCCATTGACCTAATGGCATCTTGATATAAGAAGGCAACAGCTGTTATCTTGGTTTTCTTATTTATTGGTGGAGGAATGGTAGTATTCGGTACACTACAAACAGTGAACTTGCCCATAATTACACTTTTAGTTTGTAGCAAAGCTAAATTCAGAATCTAAGACAAAGCTCAGATACTAATCTGAAGATGTTTTCCAAAAGACTGTTTTTGTCTTTCCCCCCTTTCCATTAAGATGAGAACTACTTTTAAACCTAATAGAAAAATTTTAGTACAACATTAACATGGTTATAAAATATTAATATTTGAAAGTTATCCATGTGTGATACGCACATTCTAGATAAACGTTCTCATTACCTGCATGAAATTTTGGAAAATAAACTCAGATAAAATTGCTTAAAAGATAAAAATTATACAAGATAGTAGAATTAATCAGGACTATGATGAATAATTTCACAAATATCTGCCAGTGCATACTTCAAACAGTCGCTGCTCTGAAGACTAATATTTAAAAAAAAATTCCAAATGACTTTTGTTATTTAAAATGGACCAGATCTCACAGGGTGAACAAAATCTCCTTAAACAGAAGGGAAGATATGATTTGCATTTGGGCTCCAGTAAGGTTAATTTCGATAATGGTACTTTAGTTGGTGGTCATAACTAATTTTCCTATTAAAGTGTTGAGTACAAGAGAAGTACACATTTGTTCTAGGAGCAATTTCAAACCCCAAATTTTCATATTGTTTTTCTCTGCTAGGCATAAAGTTGTTTGTAAAAAATACTTAGGATATTTTTAGTCCTATATTTAATGTGAGATGCAACTAGTGTCATAAAACTTTTCCATTTTAACAATGAATATGGGCCTGTATTTACCACTATGCCTGAACCATTTTAAGTACCATTCATGTAGCTTTGGTATTGTCATCCAGCTTTTATGTGGCTATTTGCCTTTTATCATAATCTCTTCCATCTGCTAGATCACATTCAGTGCAACAATATCCTGATACAGACTGATAGAACTTGCCATTATAATACATTGCTCACATTTCCTTTCTCATTTGACTTTTGCTATTATGTTACAACCACCTGTCAAGGATACGGCATCTGATCTTACCTATTAATAACATCATAGAAAAATATTGAAGGTGCATAAATTGCTTTGGAAAATGTTTGGATTTCAAATACATATCCATTTACTCCTATGAATACATTATTTAGAAATATTAAAATTTTTATTCTGGATGCACCAAGAGCCTCTGTAGAGTGTAGGAACAAAACATGCAGTTATCTGGTCCCCAAAAGAGCATCTACTGTCTATGTGCTAGTTGAGGCAACATAGAACATGATTGTATCATAATTGCATGTATTAAAGCAAGTGTTCACCGTTCATCCAAATCTGAGTAAATTCAACTGCTAAGATTTGTGGAATCTGGGAACCTAAAAGACTACTCTATATACAATGTTTGCTGAATACACACATTCCTGCTGAAAACAGCAGGGTGCATTCAGCACCTCATCATACCATGCACACAGAGAACAGAGGTGGCTGAAAAAACGCTACGATAACTGCACCATAAATAAACAATTGATACTTTCCCTCCTTCTTGACAATCTGGAGTAATTCAAAACCATTATGTTTCTTGCATATAGGAACAATAATATTTTAGGTTGATTAGGTGAAACTCTATATCAATGTCAGAACACAGTAAATATTTGTACCACTAATATGTAAAGACATGAATTAGAACTTCAACTTATCATGCTGTTCACAGTCATTCTTTTATAGCTTTATACCAAAAGTTATTTTTGAAGTAGTGGCTAAACTAACAACTTCTGTACTCAGATTTTTATTGTAATCACACATTCACCTTTAAAAGCTTAAGCCAAACTTGACTTAAACAAATAGAAAAATACCCTGAAATTCAATAAATGTCAGAGGTCAAGAAAAAGTTACCATCCTTACCATGAAAGCAAAAAACATCTCAATTTCAAGGCAGATACCTTACTCTACAATTATTTCATTTTGTTGTGTTTGTGGTAGGTAGATATTGTAGCATTACATGGAGATGTGCTCCCCTGAAAACTTCCATTATGGTTAGTGGAAGTTATATGCACAAAGAAAGGAAAACGGAGCCCATGGCACATATGTTTTGAGACTCCTAAATTAGAGGCACATCTTGTGGGCATGTGAAGTTCAATAGAAATTCTAAAATAGCAACTGTTTTTATAAATTACTGTTTTGCACTTCTCGAGTCTGAATGTGATAATGTGTCTTTCAGTTCTAGTGGCTTTGGTTGGGGATACTGGGAGATAGAAAAGCGCCTAAAAATGGGTATAATAGACCAAAATATCTCCTTTGATTTTGCCATCAACTTTTGCATATTGTTAACATATATGTACAGATAGCCCAGTAATAAATAAACTACTAGCGTATATTTTCAACTGTATGCAAATACTAACTCCCCTGCTCCCAATATTGAATGCTGTGCATGCACTGACTGAAAAGTATGCTTCTCTGAACAACTTCCTAAAATATACTTTAGTCAAAAGAAATAAGTTCTCATGGGTTCTTACAAGTGAATGTATATTTTATTCTCAATCCATATCATTTAAGGAACTAGCTATATACAGGACAACTCTGTGACTTTTTAGAAAAACTTGATAATAGGCACTTTCTACAAGGAGGATTTGAATTCAAAAGACTAAAATTCAGTCTTTAGTATCCCCCTTTCATAAGTGGATCTGCCTGAGCCACAATAGTTTGTTGCATCAACTCAGCAGAAGTCCAGCAGTAGAACTGCATGCAAAAAAAGCTTTCAAAAACTGTAACCACAATAAAATGATAGAAAAGCAGTTATCTGAATCGAGCAACTTAATATCTACTACTTGGTTTGTTTGCTTCTTACCACATTCCATGTGTTATCACTACAAACACTAAGATTCATGTGTCAACAATCTGTACCAGTGTTTCATTCTTTAAGTTACAGATATGCCACAAAAATTATCTATCTGTTTACATTCTTTTTTATTTTATATCACAATAGTTAGCATTTTGATATGATTACTTAAATGCTTTTTTTTGTATGTTTATTTGCTAAGAAACCTTTCAATGTCACTCTTGAACATGTTTTGGAAATACAAATTTAGAGCATTCATCAGCTTTAGAAATTCGGCATCTCTTACATGAATTGTCAAAAGGCCTTTATACCCTGTGGTGCAGTGTTTCTATAATAACATACACTATATTAATAGTTTAGTATTTATAATGTTGATAATGTCAGCCTACAAGATGGCAGCTGTTCTCCAAGAAGGACGGAGTAGGGATTTCCTTACAGAAGAGCTAATGATTACTATCTAAGTATAATGTTAAAAAAGGAGAGGTACAGTTGAGCAAAAATGTAATTCATGCACAAAACCCATAGCAAGAAGTTTTCAATATCCCACACTGTTATCTGACTTAGGCAACAAAACAGTCATTTAATTGGAGCAAACAATGCCTGCAGGGGAAAAGAACCTCACCTAAGTTACAGAAAAATATCCTATGGAAAGAGATCATAATGTGATACTAATAGTTTAAAAGACTGAACTCTTTCTTGGCATTAATCTGCAATTTTAAATTAACAGAACAGTGAGAAAATGATAGCTCAATATACATACTCAGCCTGAGATCAAATTTGTCATGGCAACATTGGCAGGTTGGACCCTGATTCTTCAAATATTACATTGCCTTGGGTAACAAAAATCATACTCTTTTATTATAGATTAGAGATTATAAACAAATGTAAAGTGTGCATGCAGTCAACTGCATAATATACAAGCAATATCTATGTGTTCAATAATCATCTTCTTTGGCAGGCCAGAATCCAGCTGGACATGCAATATTTACATATCAAAATCCACGTTGTTATCATATTGAAAGCAAGTGAAAATATATATGTATATACGGTATATACACATGTATGTATATAGATGTATATACTGTTTTTAATATATTAACAAATATATATGTATATATATTAAAAGTGGATTTCATCTTTGTCAGATTCAGGTGATTCAGGCCTTGAAACACTAAAAATATCCTGACATGGTATTTGGGGAGGTACTTGGAGTGGCATTTGGGATTTGGGCGATGAGGACTGGGGGACACTTTTCTCTGACAGTATTTTTAAAATTTCTGCCACCTGCTTTTCTAGAGCAGTCATTCTGCAGCTGAGCAGCTGGATGTCCTCTTTGAGTTCGTGTTTGACTTCCTGCAGTGTGGTCTGTAAGGCCTGCTCAGGGATGGGATAAAAGGGGTGCTTGGCATCAGCCTGAATGGGACTGTGCTCTAGTGGACTTCGGGCCTCCCCAGCCTTATCCAAACGAAGGTCACTTTTTGTAATGCCACTGTCACAAGAATCTGTTTTCCTTAATGGGTTTTTGGTCACACTGTTCTCTGAATCACTGCTTTTGGGGTCCTCGGACAATAGCCCCATGGACTCAGCTTTTGTGACATTATTCCAGTCTTCCTTTTTCTCCTCATGGGCTCCCATATTATTCTTGAGTCGCAGCCACCCTTTCCCATTTCCATTCTTCATTCTTACTGGGCTGTTGACTTTGAGACATTTTTGATCAGCACCGCCATTGGGCTTGAGTTCCATGGCATCACGGTTGTTCTGCTTAAGGGATTCGCTGGTTTTCACATAGGCCAGAGACGTCTGAATGGGAGTAATCTGTGACACAGTCACCACACTGGTGCCAGTGATGGAGGCTCCATTCTGTATGGAGCGGCTTTCTACCTGGAGTTGGTTCCTCTCGGGATCACTCTGTGTTGACCCCTGATTGCGCAGCTCCTTCTGCTGCTTGAACTTCTGGAAGAGCTTTCTGACTGGGTGGTCCACAGGGATGCTGAGGGTCACCTCATTCTTCTGCCGGAGGCGCTCCTCCTCCTCCTTCTTCACATCGCTGATCTTACGAAAGATGATCTGTGGAATGGGAGAGATAGTCACAGCGTGATTATAAAAGCAGATGTATTAACAGTTCTGTGATACTCTGCTGTACGTGCTTTGTGTTACAAAGAAAACCCTTGTACATTCCATAGATTATTTTTGAAGAAAAAAATTCCAATGTCATTTATGGAACTGCATTTATGAAATTTATGGATGCCTTAAACCCAACATAGAAATGCTGGCTACTTAATTTACTTAGTTGTAGTCCCCTGCATATCAAAGGAAGAATTACTCAAGACAACTGAAGAGAGGTACTTTGCTCCGACTTTATGTTCCTAATATATTACCATTAAGCAGGAAATACGCAAATACATACATGTATATATTTGTATATGTATATACATGTATACATATATAAGGGAATACACAATTATTCCTTAAATTTCCCTGTAATGAATTGCTACTTTTGTATGTTTTTCCTTATTGTGTAGAAATAATAAGATTCAAAACCATTTTTAATATTATCCTCTCTGCTGGGTGCGGTGGCTCACGCCTGTAATCCCAACACTTCGGGAGGCCAAAGTGGGCAGATCATGAGGTCAGGAGTTCAAGACCAGCCTGGCCAACATGATGAAACCTTTTCTCTACCAAAAATACAAACATTAGCCAGGCATGGTGGCATGCACCTGTAATTCCAGCTACTCAGGAGGCTGAGGCAGGAGAATCGCTTGAACCTGGGAGGCAGAAGTTGCAGTAAACTAAAATGGCACCATTGCACTCCAGCCTGGGTAACAGAGTATGACACTGTCTCAAAAAAAAAAAAAAAAAAAAAAGCATGCTTTGATTGGGTATCAGATAGTAAAAATTCCAGGTTATAAATGTACTGAGAAGTTAGGCAGTTTAGCAAATGGACCTGGGTTGGGTAGGGGGAGGATTTAAATTTATTTATGTTTACCCTAGAAGGCAGAACCAGACACTCAACATACACTGGTTCTCTCTCCTTGACCTCTCATAAAATTCACCTATCTGAAACCATTTATTATCTTTTGAATATTCAGCAGCTGCCTGGAGTAACATATAATCTTGATTTTACACCAAAAACCATACTATTGATGGTCACTGTTAAAAGAAAAGTCAGAAAGGTAGCCCTTCCAGGTAAGAGTACATCTTCTAAAATGAGATTAATGCACTAAATTCAGCTTATCACGTGGCAATAATCTGTATTTTAAAATAAATGTAATGACCATCTGTAAAGGCCAACATACTTTTTTCTCATTAGTGGCACATGAAATTGGGTCTTTTTAAAATACATAACAATAATCTCAGATTCTGACATCAAAGTTCCAGCAGTTTAATTAGAAGTCTTTCAAAAGGTTGACACATTTCTTAGGCTTCCTAAATAAACAGAGGTTGTACTTAATAAGTCTTCAAGATATAAACACATTTTTTTTTGAGAAAGAGTTTCACTCTTGTTGCCCAGGTTAGAGTGAAATGGTATGCCACCTCCCCTTCCCGGGTTCAAACAATTCTCCTGCCTCAGTTTCCCGAGTAGTTGGGATTACAGGCATGTGCCACCACACCTGGCTTATTTTGTATTTTCAGTAGAGACGAGGTTTCTCCATGTTGGTCAGGCTGGTCTTGAACTTCTGACTTCAGGTGATCCACCAACCTCGGCCTCCCAAAGTGCTGGGATTACAGGCATGAGCCACCACACCCAGCCTGAACATTCTTTAGAACCAAACATACCCAGACACAGGAAACACAGAAACTATTTTCCTATTTCAGCCCCATTTTGAAAAAGTACTCACTTTGATTCTATGGGTGGATGTGAGAGGCCTAATATGAATGATTTTCCACATCCCCCTTCCCACCCACCACTGACCCTTTTTTTTTTAAAGGTGGTTGTTTAGACTAAGACAGACATAGTGTTGGTTGGATGTGGCAACACACAACAGCCTTCACATTTGGGAAAAAGGAACCATCTCAAAGAGTGAGTGGAGTATGACAGGTAAAATGCAGGACCCTCGTGCAATATTTGGGACACACTAAAAACATCATACATTATAAATCAGAATTGGACATACATATCCTTTAACAAATATCCACTGTTTATTAGAATTTTAATTTTACCCAGGAGTTCTGTATTTTTGTTTGCTAAATTTGGCAACCTTATTGATATATAATAGACAAGGACATTCCTATCTTTGTAATGTCTACGTGTCCTGCCATGGAAAGAGACTAAACTGAAAAATTTGGTATTACTGACAACTGAGAATTTATGAGCACCTTAGGCAAGAGCCTTATTTTTTTAGATTTTCAATATAATGGCTAATAATTGCTTGCAATTATTGTGTGCTTACCAAGTTCACGGTGTTTCATGATGCAAGATTGCAACATGCCCATGAGAATATCAGTAAAATAAATCTTTCCTAGCTTCCTGACTACCAGCTGCCCCACCCACCCAACCAAGAACACACAAAAGTGTTTGAATTACTACTATTTAGCTGGAAACGAAGACTCCAAATACCAAAATACATAGAGCAAAGGGGGTCCTGGCACAGGGCTTGTTCTCTCTTCTCTACTGGGGACAAATGAGATAGAGCTAGATCTGTATTTTGCTGTCAAGAAATGTCAGAGTAACTGGGAAAGAGAAAGAATCAAGCTCTGGTACATCAGATGACAGAATTCGGAGTACTGCACAATGTTCCTTTCCCCCGTTTTACTCCAGGGGCATAGGAAATGAAGTAATTTTAAACATAGCTCCCTTGAGGTTTGGGGGTACTTAGAACCAACAACACTGGGCCAGAATTCTTACCAAGTTTGCAGAACAGCAGGACCTACACATCCAATCTCCGGAGCCAGCAATACACAGTGGGAAAAACGTGCTCCTTAGAGGGCAAAGATTTCCCTTTTTGCTCCTTGCCCTTCACTTTCCTTTATAGTTCAGAGGGGCATTGACGGGGATCCCCTAGAGCTCAGAAAGGCACTGAAGGTAGTCATTTGTGAATTCAGTCTGCTAGAAATCAGGCAACGCAAAAGCACTGCATGAGGTGGGAAAAGTTATTGCACCCTGTAGGTCACCTGCCACCAAGGACTTTCAGACCATCAGTTATCCCACACATAAAGAGAGCCAGCAGTTGGACATGACCAGCTCAAAAGCCAACACTCTGAGCAGTGGCCGCAGGCCCTCCAGATCTCAAATACAAGCTTTAGGTCCTGAAGTATATTCCCCTTTCTCTTCAGCAGCAGGCCTGCTGATAATCTTCAGCCCAGTGAGAGGAGACACAGGTGCAGGAGATGGGGTAGAAAGAGAGGTAATGAGATTTATCACCCAATCGATACAATTAGAACTGAAGCCTAACTGGAAACAGTAACACTTGGATTTGGTCAACTATTTACTATAGCCAGGTTTTTAAGTAAGAGGTAATTTTTTTTTTAATTACTAGTTTGAATTGACTTTATAGGATCAGATTACATTTATTTTATTTTTGACTAAGGAACAAAATAATGACATTGTAAAGTGATTATACATTATCTGTCTATAGCAAAGTGGTCACTTCCACACATGTATTTTCTCATTTGAGTCTCATAAATGAAAAAATTTTATAAGATAGGTCATTTTATTCTCTACTGTATGACACAGGTCCTACTGTTATTATATTACAGAGAAGCAAATTGAGGCATCAAGAGTTTAAGTGGTTTCCCTTAGATTACAAACTGTGTGTCCAGGATACAAATCCAAGGGGTCGGATTCCAAACAATCTTAACCATTCCACTCTCCTGCTCCTCAGGGTAACTTTTATATTTTCTCCTGGACTCTGTGAAAACTTGGATAGATGAATGAGTGAAACAGGAAGTCATGCAGCAATTTCACACCCAGCAGGTCATCCCTCACAGAGCACTTGCCATGGAGAACCATCCCTGAAGGCAGAGAATTGAACAAGATTGAAGCTCTCTACTTGCTGGGAAAAGGTAGCCTTGACTGGCACCTTGGAAGAGCTTTGTGGGAGGCAGTCTCTAGACCCTCCTCACTCTGCAAAGCAGAGCCAGTAGGCTTAAATGCACGTTACCATTTTGTAGCTTCTAGTCCCCTTGTGCTTTTGCTTTGTTTTGTTTTTAACTTCCTTCTACATATATTAAATACACTGCCTTTATGGAAGGCAGGGCGCAGGGAGGGTCAAAGGATGTGATATTTCCATGGACTCTGACATCATCCTTGATTCCAGTTACATCTAAATCACTTGTTTATGAGAATAGGGATTTCTGTCTGCTTGCTAATTGCTGTATCTCAAGTGTCTACAACATGCCTGCCACATTGAAATTCTTACTAAATAAATGTTTTTCATTAGTTCAATAACCTTTTCATACATTCACAAATGTATGGTTGTGAATGTGTTTATGAGTGGAAAATGTTACAAATAAGAAGGGTACTTTCTACTTCCCTCACTAGCGTCATTTTTTAGAGTTCCAGTCTCTAAAAAATGATCGGTATTATTATTATTATTGATCACTAATGTCTACTCCTATTTCCTCAATTGGAAGCAGAAGCTATATGATTTGCCTTCTGGCATTCCCAGAACCTAGCCAACTGCTGAGCAAATGCATACTGGGTAGACTCAGGTTCAAATCTTTGACCCACAAATCAGTCATTGAAAGGTCTTGAATCAGAACCTGTCTTTGATTTCATTGTAAGGATGCAATAACATCCATTAGAAACTTATTTTCTAGTTTATGACAAAATTTTCTTTCCTACCGCAAGGTAAGAGAATATAGGCACTGAAATTAAAAACAAATGAAAAGGTGATTTAATCATGTTTATGGACTTTAAACACTAATCTACAAGGTGCTACCACAAGCTGATCCATAACTTGTATGCAAAGTATGACA